>NW_025814845.1:181747500-186747500 GCF_022079265.1 Lynx rufus | reverse complement strand
CTCCCTAAAAGAGACAACCTACCAGGTAGACTAAGGTTTAAACAAGCCTGGGAGCGCCTGGGTGGCTCAGTCGGTTAAGCCTCTGACTCTTGATTTCAGCTCAGGTCATGATCCCAGGAGTGTGGGACTGAGCCTCATGCCGGGCTCTAGCACCGAGCATGCAGCCTGCTTGAGATTTTGTCTCTCTCTCCCTCTGCCTGCCTCCCCCCACTCATATTCTCTTTCTCTCTCTAAAATAAAAAAAAAATTTTTTTAACAAGACTGGAAACTGTTCATTTTTGCCATCAGCCTGTGAGCAGGGGTGATGGAGAGGAGTTGGGGGCGGGGCTGGAAGGCTGGATTCATTATAGACAAAAAGAGCAAACGTTTTAGCAGCACACGTAAGTTGTAATGTGAGTTCAATTTATAACCTTGCTACACACACTATTTCATAAGGAAAGTGATGGCGTTTGGCCTGGGTGTTGGATGAGGGAGGGTCCTGGGGAGAATCTGGGAGACCGGGAGTCTGGAGGTAGGTTTGCTTTCTGTGGATACCTTTTATAGTCTGAATATCTTACCATGTGTACAGATTACTTCTTCAATTTAAAAAAAGTGGCTGGTTGGGGCACCTGGATGGCTCAGTCGGTGGGGAAGGTGTCTGTTTCTTAACCTTGGCTCGAGTCATGGTTTCACGGGTTCATGAATTTGAGCTCTGCATCAGGCTATGGATGGACTATTAGTGTGGAGCCTACTTGGGATTCTGTCTCTCCCTTTCTCTCTCTGTCCCTCCTCTGCTCTCCGTCTCTCCCTCTCAGAATAAATAAATAAACTTAAAAAGAAAAGTAGTTAGTAAAAAACCAATGAAAGCAAATGGCATGAAAACTGTAAATAAATAAAAGATAATTTTTTGAAGACACAGTGGGCCAGCCAAGAGACGGCACACCTCGAAAGCCGTATTTAGCAGGTAACCCTGAAGAGGAGGGGAGGCAAAGGAGAACACCATACGGCCTCCTCGAGTCACCCAGGCACGGGGAGGGGCTCCCGCTGACCAGGCACAAAGCTGGACAATCGCTACTGGGAGCAGCAAATCTAACTGTGACAGGCTAGTGGCAAAGTGAGGCAGTGCAGCCCAGAGGTTACAGAAATGAGCTGTAGCACCAGGCTGGTTTGAGTCTGGGCTGCATTTGCTAGCTGATGACTTTGGGCAGATTCTTTACCCTCTCCTTGCCTCAGTTCCATTGTACGTCAGTTGAGAAGAACGACTCACTTTTGTCAGACGACGCTGTCATAAAGATTAAGTGTAAACACTCAGAATTGTTCCTGGTGCACAGTAAATGCACAGCTACTACTGTTATTTCTGGAATTGACCGAGAGGGAAAAAAAGGCACCAAGCCTTTCAAATTCTAAGCTCGGAGAACCACTGTCTCTTGGGGCCAGTCAACAGCACAGGCACCGACACCCTCCTCTTTCCTCAACTCTGGCCCCAGTCAATATGACAGTGGACCCAGATCAGGAAAAGTTTGATGGTCAGGAAGAAAGTCTATCCCTGTCACTCATTTCATCTGCCCAGCAGGGAGGGGGCAGTTGCGTGGGAAGGCGGCCAAGAAAACAACACGTCAAGCTGTGGAGGTCCAGAAGCACGGGATGCTGACATCTCATTTCCTGGTTACAAGCTGCTTGACATTGGAACTTGTCAGGGAAGGGAGGAGATGACATGGTAAGACAATTTGGGGGAGGAGAGCAGGACACACAACTCCCGGCTCTGAGGAATGGAACACGGGCCCTGGTCAGGCCTCCAGACCCCCATACCTGGGAACCACAGAAAGTAAGTAAAATTAGGAGCATAATCACCCCTTTTGATAGATGAATATGCTAAATAAGTTGGAAACATTTGTAAATCCAATGTAAACACACCAGGCCAAAAATGCATTCAGTCTTTAAGGAGTTTACAATGCAGACACAATTATAATGGAATATACAGTAGGTTTTATGAGACAGTTATAAGAACACAGAGGAGGGCATCTAAATCAGATGGGAGGCTCCAAGAAGGCTTCCTGGAGGAGGTGACCCTTCGACTGAATTTAAAGGATGAATATTAACTAATTAGAAACAAAGGGGGAGCACCTGGGTGGCTCAGTTACTTAAGTGTCTGACTTCGGCTCAGGTCATGATCTCGTGGTCTGTGAGTTCGAGCCCTGCATTGGGCTCTGTGCTGACAGCTCTGAGCCTGGAGCCTGCTTCGGATCCTGTGTCTCCCTCTCTCTCTGCCCCTCCCCGGCTCATGCTTTGTCTGTCTCTCTCTCTCTAAAAAATAAAAATAAAAATAAAAATAAAAATAAAAATAAAAATAAAAATAAAAATAAAAATAAAAATAAAATAAAATAAAATAAAATAAAATAAAATAAAATAAAATAAGAAACAAAGGGGATGAGGAGAGTATTTCAAGATCAACACACAAGAAGTGGAGGTAAGAAATCATGCAATTCACACACACTGTGGAGCGGCTGAGACGGAGGAGGATGTGTGTGTGTGTGTGTGTGTGTGTGTGTGTGTGGAGGGGGGTGATAGCAGATGAGGCAAGAGAGAAAGGCCATATCCAGATAACGCAAGACCTGGCATGCAAAACCAGAAGGATTTTACTTTAATCTTAAGTTGGGGGAACGACAGGTGGTACACAGGAAAGTGACATGACGACATTTGCAGTTTAGAAGGGTCATCCACATAGCACTGTGTGCCGGTCCAGGAAGAGGTGGGCAGACTGGAGGCAGGTAGACCAGCTCCGAGGGCCTGCTGCAATCTAAGAGAGGAGAAACAGTGTCTGATCAAAATGAGAGAGGATGGAGAAGATGGGTGAGATGGCCAGGAAGTAGTCTCTACATTCCTTGGTGACCAGTTAAGTGTGAGACGAGGAAGAATGGGAATCTAGGATGCTTTTTAGTTTTACCTGATTTGGACAGACGCCGAGAGAGAGACAGGAGACCTGGGAGGTGGAGCAGGCATTGAAAGTAGTAAGTTTGAGGTGAAGCTTATAACACACGTATGCGTCTGACACTCAAGCAAAAGAGGTCTGAGCTAGCCAGGTAGATATGAGAGTCACCAGCACAGAAGTGACATTGAAGCTATGCGTGTGCGTGAACGCGCTTCTAAGAACGTATAAATGAGAATAGCATCTGGGCAGTATTGGCACGTAACGAATGAGAAGCTAGAACCCACCATGGAACCTATAAAGAAGCAGCCGGAGAGGAGAGTGGAAAACCAAAAGAATGTGACGTCGTACAGTAAAGCCAAGAGCAAATACAGATTTAGGAAGAAGTGGGTGTTCGGTAGAGGTAAATGTTCCAGAGAAGTCATATAAACCAGGGACTGGAGAACATGCCTTTTGTTTGGCATCGTGGAGCGTGGAGGTCCCAGGAGACCTCAACAAGAGTAACTCCAAGGGGAAGGAGAACCAAAGCCGGTGGCTTGTGTCGCGAATGAGAGAGTGGAGAGCAAATGGCATTTCAGAAAGAGTCTGCCAGGGACACAGAAGGTAGAAAGATGCTGGAAGAGAATCTAGGTTTGCAGGAAAGGTTTTCGCCATGTTCACCCAGGAGTCTGGAAATAAGCAAACACAGCAGGGTGCAATCGCCCAAGTAAATTACGTTGAAGTTGAATTCTGGTTTAAAATTGAGAGATAGATTGTTATGCTAAGTGAAATAAGTCCTACAAGAGAAAGACAGATACCATATGTTTTCACTCTTATGCGGATCCTGAGAAACTTAACAGAAGACCATTGGGGGAGGGGAAGGAAAAAAAAAAAAGTTAGGGAGGGAGCCAAAGCATAAGAGACTCTTAAAAACTGAGAATAAACTGAGGGTTCATGGGGGGTGGGAGGGAGGGGGGTGGGTGATGGGCATTGAAGAGAGCACCTGTTGGGATGAGCACTGGGTGTTGTATGGAAGCCAGTTTGACAATAAATTTCATATAAATAAATAAATAAAATTGAGAGGTAGAAAGTAAGTGCTGGCCAAGATGCCCCACTCCTTTGAGGTCACCAATCAGAAATATTTGACAACTGGGGCACCTGGGTGGCTCAGTCAGTTGGGCGTCCGACTTCGGCTTAGGTCCTGGTCTCACTGTTCATGAGTTCAAGCCTCGCATTGGGTTCTGTGCTGACAGCTCAGAGCCTGGAGCCTCCCTCAGATTCTGTGTCTCCCCCTCTCTCTGCCCCTCCTATGCTCATGCTCTGTCTCTCTATGTCTCTCTATAATAAATAAATGTTTAAAAAAAATTTTTAACACACAAAAAAAGAGAACTATTTGACAACTAATTAGTCTTCCAGGAACACCTATTGAAAGAGCCTCGGTCATTCGCTTCCAGACCTATTGCTCAAGCACCGCAGCTTGGTTGGTTGATTTTTCACTGAGTTTGCCTGAGTGGGTTTCCCACTCTCCATGTTGTGAGAAGATACACGTCAGCTTTTATCTCTGAAGAGAGAATAGTCCAGCAAACAGGGACCTGATGTGCACCTAATGTAGTATGAAATCAATCTGTTGACCACCAGATGGAGAAATGCAGGACTTCTGATCATCTGTGTGTTGGGAAGCAACACAGAGAGAATTTCTGCCCAATGGAGAAGAACATTCTAGGTGATTCTGAACCTACGTCTGTTGAGGGATTGTGGAAGATGTCAGGGACCCAGGAGCACTGAGTCCTGTCAATGGCTTGTATTACTTCAAGTACCTAGATCTATAGTACTAGTCACAGGACAACATTTAACAAATGTTACAGTATATGCTTCCTTAAGTTAATTTACATAAATGTAAACACATTCCACATTACTACAAATATTCTGCATTTAGCTATAGCTTAGGGGTATTTTTTGGTTCAAAGAATATTAGTTGGTCTCTTGGAACCCTACAGAACAAAGTACCATAATGATATGAACTTTTTCCTACCTTTCAGAGAAGTGCAATTCTTTATTTACACATATACTCACTAAGTTTCACATCAGTAAAATAAACTGATAAAATAGTATGAAGCGTTAAGCATTCTACCATTTAACAAAACGTCCTAAAGTTATTTTCACAGTGTTTGAGAGGACTCTAAGGGCAAATCACAGTAAAACATTCGGGAGTCTTTTTCCTCTCAAATCCTAGCATCGAATGTGGTGTTTATGTTAGAAAGACTGCCAAAGCAGACTGCAGCCTCACACTTAGACATAAATGAACTCCTCTCTTCCAGTCATAAACAAAACCGAAAGCTTCAAGCCAAAGATCCCTCCCAAAGCAGGCCTTAGTCATTCTTTCCCAAAAACCTAGGCACGTACATTATATATCACAGGGCCTAGTCTCAGCTGGGGTTTGGAATTTCCTCTCTTGGTTCTACCAATTGGAGTGAAGAAAACTAATCCCTTCAGTGTTGGAACACACTGTCAAGCTATTCTAAATCACTATGGGCTAGAAATCTCCTGAGTTTTCTTCTCATGATTCAAAACCAGATATCAAGACCAGGCTAAAAATCATGTTGACAAGTAAATTAGGAAGAAAGAATAAAACGTTAATGGAAAGCGAGCTGAGTGAGAGTCTCTGTGTCCCTCTTCAAATCAAGCCCACGTATATAGTCCAAGGGCTTGTGATGTCCTCTTTGGCCCGGTGGTCAGAAATAGGCATCTGAGGGGCGCCTGGGTGGCACAGTCGGTTAAGCGTCCGACTTCAGCCAGGTCACGATCTCGCGGTGCGTGAGTTCGAGCCCCACGTCAGGCTCTGGGCTGATGGCTCAGAGCCTGGAGCCTGTTTCCGATTCTGTGTCTCCCTCTCTCTGCCCCTCCCCTGTTCATGCTCTGTCTCTCTCTGTCCCCAAAATAAATAAACGTTGAAAAAAAAAATTAAAAAAAAAAAAGAAATAGGCATCTGAAATTCTAGTATGTGACTCACTGGCTGTTTCACTCTGGGTCCCTCTCTGGGCTTCTGTCTCTCACACACAGAATGAGGGGATTTGCCTGCAGCATTGCTAAGAGGTCTTTGCCTTAACTTTGAAAATCGCTGGGGTTTTTTTCACTAGTTAATATATATCTTAAACATGCCTCTAAGTCACAACAGGGCACCTGGTAGACTCATAATACATGCTCTTTAAACTAATTAACTAGTTTGGATACTGAGAACAAGAGGCTCTTTGGTAATTATATGATAAAGTATAGCTTATGAGATCTTTTTCTTTCAGAGTAGGAGAGAAGGTCACACAGTGGCAAGCAGCTGGACTAAAATATTTCTAAAATATTTCTGGTGACTCCAGCTCTGTTAGATCTGCGTGGCTCAAATATCAAAGTCTCTCAGAAACCTAAAGAATTCCTTTTACTCGTAAATGCCAACAGGATCTGCATGCCCCAAATGCAAAATCTGGACCACCTGGGGAATGCATTTTACAGACAAAATTGCAGAAGCGTAATCCCAAACAAAGAGAACTGTAATGGGCCTTCCAAACAGAGAAATAACCTGGGCAGCTGTGATTTTCACTTCAAATATAAAATGGAATAATAGAAAATAAAATTATACTTAAGCAGCTATGTGCAGAAAATAAAATAGGACATGCTGTAAACTGTGTAAAAGAACTAAACGCCTACCTCTATTACTTATTTTTACATTTGTTGAGCTCAGTTTTGCCATTATGGAACCTTTCACCTTGGACAAGTTTTCTATTTTTGGATTTCTCATCTAGAAAAAAGTAAAGTTTGGGGTGTGGAAAAATGGCCCAGATAAATTTGAGAGTCACCTTTAGCTCCTATGATTCTCCATAATACTTACTTTTCTGGTTACAGAGGTCACAGAGTTCATATCACAAATTTGTTTTAACATGGATGCTAATGAGGACATTATGCTAAAGCAAAATAAGCCAGGCATGGAAGGACAAATACAGTATGATTCCTCTCATGTGAAGCATCTAAAATCATTGAAACAGAAAGTAGAAAAGTAATCATCAAGGGTGGTGGAAAGGGGCGGGAGGCGGGGGTGGTTAGTGCTTAGTGGATACAGGGTTTCAGTTTTGCAAGACGAAATGTTTTAGTCGCACAGCAACGCAATTACACTTAACATTACTGAATTGTACACTGAAAAATTGTTAAGATGGTTAATTTAATGGTATGCATTTTTTTACCACGATAAAAAATAATTTTGTCTTAGTATAAAGAGAAATTTAAAGCCATCTGAAATTCAACCACTGAAGGAAAAATTTCTATTCACCAGTTGATGCTTGTCTGCCAGATATGTTCACTATTATTTGCTTAAATGTTTATTTATTCATTTTGAGAGACAGAGAGCAAGAGAGGGGCAGAGAGAGAGTGAATCCCAAGCAGGCTCCACACCGTCAGCACAGAGCCACATGCGGGGATCAGTTTCACGAGCTGTGAGTTCATGACCTGAGCCAGTTTCAAGAGTCAGACGCTTAACCAACCGAGTCACCCAGGGGCCCCTCAACATTATTTTTTTTTAACAGCTAACGAGTGCCTACCCTGTGGTTCTGTCTGCTGGAAACAAAATAATGGGCATGACATAGACCCAGCCTTCACGGGTAAGGAAGTGGCAATTACAGTAAAGGGCAGTAATAAGTTCTACGGTAAGGGGACACACAGAGAGTAATGGAAGCATAGAGAAGGAGCAAGCAGACCAGGGTAGGGATGAGGAAAAGCTTCCCATCTGAGATGCAAAAGATGAGAAGATATCAAGGCAAAAAGAAGGCAACGGCACTCTGGCCAGAAAGCACAGATGGAAGAAGTCTGGTCAAAGCCAAGCATGCTACTACAGATGGGGACAGAGGACCTTCAGAGATGAGGTGCCAAAGAGCAGCAGGGGCAGGATTACAAGGGGCTCTGGACCCCGTGTTCATGAGCCCGAACGTTTTCTGTTTTTCTTTCCTTAAATGTTTATTTATTTTTGAGAGCGAGAGAGAGAGAGACAGAGTGCGAGTGGGGGAAGGGCAGAGAGAGAGAGGGAGATACAATCTGAAGCAGGCTCCAAGGTCTGAACTGTCAGCACAGAGCCCGATGTGGGGCTGGAACCTACCAACCATGAGATCATGACCTGAGTCGAAGTCCGGCGCTTAACCATCTGAGCCGCCCAGTCGCCCCAAGCCCGAACATTTTCTAAATGCTGTTGCTCCGATGGTTGGAGAGCGGTAAGTGTGGAACGGACAAGATTAGATTTGAATTTTGAGAGACCTCTTGGCTTGGATGCAGAGAATGGATGGTAGGGGTCACGCTCAGTCGAGGGAGGCCGTTTAGGTGGTGGTGAGCCAGCATGATGAGACAGGTAAAGGCACAGCCACGGTCATGCTGCATTTGCAGTTTGGGACTCAAGTTTTTTCACTTAGTATTCCATAATTAGCATTTTCCCATTTCAGTAAAAAAAAATTGTGGTAATCCTTTCTTTTTTTTTTTTTTTAATTTTTTTTTTTCAACGTGTATTTATTTTTGGGACAGAGAGAGACAGAGCATGAACGGGGGAGGGGCAGAGAGAGAGGGAGACACAGAATCGGAAACAGGCTCCAGGCTCTGAGCCATCAGCCCAGAGCCTGACGCGGGGCTCGAACCCACGGACCGCGAGATCGTGACCTGGCTGAAGTCGGACGCTTAACCGACTGCGCCACCCAGGCGCCCCAATGTGGTAATCCTTTCTGATGGCTGCATGGTATTTCATGGTATGGAAATTCTATGACTGATTTAACTACTCGTCTATGTTTGAATGTTGTGTCCAAGTTTTTGTTATTCTTTTTATTTTTTATTAAAAAATATTTTAAGTTTATTGATTTATTTTGAGAGAGACAGAGACAGCGCAAGTGGGGAGGGGCAGAGAGAGAGGGAGACAGAAAATTCCAAGCAGGCTCTGTGCTGCCAGGGCAGAACCTGATGCAGGGCTTCAACCCGTGAAACTGAGAGATCATGACCTGAGCTGAAACCAAGAGTCAGATGCTTAACGGACTGAGCCATCCAGGCACCCCTAAGTTTTTGTTATTCTAAAACAAGAGGGATGATTATTTGGGTACAAGATCCTTATCTACATTTTAAAGATATTTTCATAAATGTTCAGATTATATAATGTCTTGCAGCAATAGCAGAAGATATGTAAAAGAGATGATTATAATCCAGGCATGGAAGGCAATGTTACCAAAGGGGTGTGTGTGTGTGTGTGTGTGTGTGTGTGTGTACACAGCTTTACTTTATCCTAAAAGGCCATTCTGGATGCCAGACCTTCCAAAGAAGGTATAATATAACATCCTCCATATTACACAGGACAGGGGAGACTGTGGGTTTGAGCTCCACAGTACGTTGCTCTATCCAGGCAAAAGGTCAAGTGCTGCAGAAGGCCAAAGCTAAAAATAAAGTGTGGCACTGGGAACATTAAGGAGCTGTTTCAGGGAACATTAAGGGGGAAGTGAATCATACTAAATTCGCACATGTGTATCCTCCCAAGACACTGTGTAACCTCCTCAGCCAGGGAAAGTAGGCCAATTCTTACTTGAAACTAATTTTAATAATAATGCTAATAATTTTAGTAACAAGACAGAGTAGTTTCATTCCTGTAGCACTCTGTTCCCAAAGGCCAAATTCTCACGAACCATCTATGGACCAGGCTGGTCCATGTCCATGAACACGGGTCCTGAGAGAGATACAGCACCACGAAGGTGAGGAATCTGAGTCTCCCTGAAAGTTTACCAATGGTTAGCGGACTAGAAGACTATCGTAGCCATGTGGAGGGTCCGTACAAACTGTGCATGGACTTGGAGAGGATTTTGATCCCTTCATCACTGTCCTGGAGGTTCCACAGGAACTCCAGATAACTACTGCCAGTTGCAATGCATATAAGATTGCGTCTCTTCAGGAAATCATTAAAGGATTCCTCCTTCAGATGCGAGTCAAATTTTTTCAGGACTGAAAAGAAATCTTCTTTTCCAATGTCTGAGAGAAAGAGAGAGACAGAGGGACAGAGCAGAGAGACAAGAGACAGAGAGGGATCGAACACCACTACTTTACAGAGTTTCCATGTGACTCATAGATTTGGGTTTTTTAATTTTTTCTCCTTACTAAGAGTCATGAGGAAGATGGTGGAGAACAATTTGGGGAATTTATTCAGCATATTTTGTAGAACATCTACTATGTAAGTATAAAATACAATGGGGTTATAAAGTCATAGTGACTATCTTCTTATGGCTTACAATATAATTGCAGAGCTAAAACTCCACGATAACAATTATTACAAGTATGCAAGGTAACGATTACCTATCAGGTGCTACAACAGCCCCCAAGAGGCAGGGCTCACTCCTTGCTGGGACATCCAGGAAGAAGAAGATAGCAGGGAAATTTTTTAATGAAAGGTTATTTCTTTCTAATTAGAGCCTGTATATTTAAGACTAACAATTTACAATTTTATAAAATTATATCATTCATACAATGATAAAAGGAATATATAAAAAATGCTCCACACTTAGAGCACATAACTTTTCTGATTAGATAACTTAATCTATAGGTTCATTCTCAGATTTCATTGAACTCAGCTGATTCATCCCCTTTGGCAGAACTAAAAATCCAAGCGAATTAGGTCGATTTTGTATTTTGCTTACAGAGTTTCCCCACCTTGACTAGATATACTGGGATTTCTAAGGATCCAGGAAATGCTTTTCAGAGACTCACAGCAAAAGAGGAAGAAAAGCAGAGAGCTTTGATAAAAATGCAAACTGGATAATAGAGTCAGGGAACTATTTACATGAATAACAACTATGTGCCTGATGAATCTTGAAATTAATAAAAACAACTTTAAAAAGTATTTTGGCAATACAAGGTCAAACCAGGCAAAGTCTACAGAACCTACTGGCCTCTTTGTCTTCAAGTTGGTTCAAAAAATGCAATTCCAATGGGAAGCATTTACTAAATGCTAACTAGGGTTTCCCAGTGGCAGTTATAAAGGTTAGTAAGACAAAGGCCCAAACTTCAGGAACTACTGTCTAGTAGGGAAAGTGGACATGCCAATACAGGTTAAATAACATAATAACATTTACAAACATTCAATTGATTTTTTTTTAAATTTTTTTTTTCAATGTTTATTTATTTTTGGGACAGAGAGAGACAGAGCATGAACGGGGGAGGGGCAGAGAAAGAGGGAGACACAGAATCGGAAACAGGCTCCAGGCTCCGAGCCATCAGCCCAGAGCCTGACGCGGGGCTCGAACTCCCGGACCGCGAGATCATGACCTGGCTGAAGTCGAACGCCTAACCGACTGCGCCACCCAGGCGCCCCTCAATTGATTTTTAAAACCATTAAGATTGATAAATCCAAGTGTTGGCAAGTAAGTATTAGAGGCTGAATTGTGGTCCCCTAAAATTCACATATTGATATTCTAACCCCCAGGATAACTCAGAACGTGACAGTATTTGGAAATAGGACTGTTTAAAAGGTAATTAAGGTAAAATGAGGTCAAAAGAGTGAGCCCTAATCCAATATGACCAGTGTCCTTATAAGAAGAGGAGGGGTGCCTGCGTGGCTCAGGCCACAAAAAAAATGATTAGCTTGGTGCTTGGCTCATAGTAAATGCTCAATATATATTAGCTTACTGGGTAAAATACTAACTTAGTAAATAAACATATGTTCAACTATACAGGTAATCAAATGTAAACAAAGTAAAATAAAATTGAGTGGTTATTTTTGGCCAAGCTTTATCTTGAAATGAAAATACTGTATTATGACAGGTGAACACCTGGGTGGCTCAGTCAGATAAGCATATGACTTCGGCTCAGGTTATGATCTCATGGTTCGTAAGTTTGAGTCCCACATTGGGTGAACTCATACCCCGCTTTGGGTGAACATGAGCCTCACTTCAGGTGAGACCTGCTTCTCTCTCCCTGTCTCTCTCTCCCCCTCTCTCTCTCTGCCCCTCACTCACTTGCGCCCTCTATCTCCCCGTCTCAAAAAAAAAAAAACAAAAAAAAGAGGGGCACCTGGGCGGCTCAGTCAGTTGGGTGTCCAACTTGGGCTCATGTCATGGTCTTGTGGTTTGTGAGTTCAAGCCCCACATTGGGCTCACTGCTGTCAGTGAAGACCATGCTTCAGATCCTCTGTTCCTCTCTCTCTGCCCCTCCCTGGCTTGCACTATCTCAAAAGTAAACATTAAAAAAGAAAGAAAGAAAGAAAATATTATGATAGGCAATGTACTGTGATAGGCAATCTCTAGACCTTGGTACATGCACCCTTGAATAATGCCCTCCCCCTGAGTGTGGCCTGCATCTACTGACTTGCTGTAACAAACAGAATATGGCAACATCATGGGACGTTGCTTCCAAAATGAAGTTATAAAAAGGGCGAGGCTTCCTTCTCAGGCACTCTCTTTCTCTTGCTTACTTGTTCTGAGGCAAGCCAGCTGCTTGCTATGTTGTGAACTGCCCTATAAAGTGGCCCATGTGCCAAGGAACAAATGTGGTCATCAGCCAGTGAGCGAACTTAGATGTGGCTCCTCCCCAAGTTGAGCCTTGATTCATCACTCCTAGCCAACAGCTGAACTGCAGTCTGATGAGATCCCTTGAGCCAGAAACACCCAGCCCAGATCCCTGACCAACAGAAACTGTGAGATAATAAATCTTATTGTTTTCAGCTCACAAATTGTGAGGACTACTTTGTTAATGTGCACTAGATAACTAATACACCCAATATAGGCCAGGGTGAAAGCTAATGCTGTGCACATAGATAGTGTTAGTAAGAATGTGAATGGGTATAAATTTCTTGAGAGCAATTTTGGCACTATTCCTGAAGATATTTAAATTTTTTTCACCCTAAAAATGAAAATTTGCGCTAAGGAAATACGATCACAAAAATTGAGGTATATTTTTTAAAGTATTCAATGTAATAAGTAAAACAGTGAATAACTGGTAACAACCTACATGCCCAACACTGATTGGGAAATTGTGATATAATAAGAAATACAGATTTTAGTCTTTAAGTCTGGCTCCTGGCCAGAGCTCCTAAAACTTTTGGCATTTCCTAAGTGATAAAGGTTCTAGGAGAATCTTTTGTTCTAACGTTTGGTCTTTGACTCCAGTTCCTGCCCCAGAGTTCCAAAATCCCTTAAAATTTCCCGGGTGATACTTGTGTCTCCTGTTCTAATGAGGCAAATCTTGGTGGGCTCCTGGATAGCTTCAGGATGGGGGCTGGTCACCAGAAAGACCAAGCTTAAAATGTCCAGGCCCATCTCCCATCCTTGGGCTAGGGGCCTGGGGATTGAGTTAATAATCCATCCTGTACATATTACAAAGCTTCCATAAATATTTCTAAAGTATGGGGTTTGGAGAGCCTCTGAGTTGGTAAACATGTGTTGGTGTTGGGAGGGGGGCATGCCCAGAGACAGCATGGAAGCTCTGAATCCCTTCCCCCCTACTCCCATTCCTTGTCTTATGCATTTCTTCCATCTGCCTGTTCCTGAGTTGTATCCTTTTATAACAAACCAGTAATCTAGTAAGTAAACTGTTTTCCTGAGGTCTGTGAGCCATTCTAGAAAGCTACTAAATGCAAGGAGGGGTCATGACTTATAGCTGATTGATCAGAAGCACAAGTGACAACTTGGGGTTGGTGTCTGGAGTTGGGGATGAGGGCAGTCTTGTGTGACTGAGGTCTTAACCTGTAGGATCTGATGCTAACTCCAAGTAGGAAAATTTAATTAAATGGCAGGACACCCAGTTGGTGGTGTCCACAGAGAACTGGAGAATTGCTTGGTGTGGGAAAAACCCACACACATTTGGTGACCGGATGTGAAGTATTGAGTGGAGAATGTTGAGAATAAAGTAGAAAAAATGGAAATTTTTCCTTTCAGGAATGGGAAATAAGTTATGGTATATCATTTGATAAAATCTTAAGCATACATGAAAATCATGCTAAAGTTCTAGTTAATGATTTGTTGAAATATCCACAATCTAATAACTAATGTTCACAAAATAACTATGTTCACAAAATAAAAATAATTGGGGTAATCCTAATTTTTTATTTATTTAATTTTTAAAAGACTAAATATGTACCATCATGATCATAGCAAAGATCTCGAGTGATTAAGTTATTAGGTGATTTACATTTTCTTGGGTATATTTTTCCATAGGTTCAAATTTTTATATAATGAATTTGTACTATTTTTTTAATTTGGAAAATCTTTAAGTGTAAAATAATTAAATATGGAACTAGTATAATTCTTAAAATACATTTACCTTGCTTATTTTTTCTGGATCATATTTTTCAAATTCTCTCATGTTCCTGAATCCCTCTCTGAACTTGTCTTTCAGTGTCTTTCAGCCACTTTTTTAATCAAGCAAATCTTCTTGTTCTTCCTCTATTTTTGGTATTTTTCTGACATGGCTTCCAGATATCACTGAAAAGGAAAGACGCCAAAGTAAATTTTGACTAAAGTTGCAGGATATAAAATTAATATATAGAAATGCATTTCTATACACTAACTTCAAAGTAGCAGAAAGAGTAATTAAGAAAACAATCCCATTTCCAATTGCACCCAAAAGAATACATTTCTATACACTAACTTCAAGTAGCAGAAAGAGTAATCAAGAAAACAATCCCATTTACAATTGCACCCAAAAGAATAAAATACCTTGGAATAAACTTAACCAAGGAGATGAAAGACCTGTACTCTTAAAACTATAAGACACTGATGAAAGAAATGAAGATGACACAAACAAATGGAAAGATATACCATGCTCATGGATTGGAAGAATTCATATTGTTAAAATGTCCATACTACACAAAGCAATCTACAGATTCAATGCAATCCCTATGAAAACATCAATAGTATTTTTATATAACTAGAACAAATAATCCTAACATTTGTATGGAACCACAAAAGACTCCAGATAGCCAAGTAATCTTGAGAAAGAAGAACAAAGCTGGTGGTATCAGATTCTAGATTCCAAGATATGCTACAAAGCTACAGTCATCAAAAAAAGATTGATACTGGCATAAAAATAGACATATAGATCAATGGGACAGTCAACTAATGTATGGCAAAGGAGGCAATAGTAAACAACAGGAAAAAGACAATCTTTTCCATAAATGATGTTGGGAAAACTGGACAGCTATATATACAAAAGAATGAAACTGGACCACTTTCTTTCACCATACACAAAAATAAACTGAAAATGGATTAAATACCTAACTGTGAGACCTGAAACCATAAAACTCCTAAAAGAAAACATAGGCAGTAATCTCTTGGGCATCACCCTAAGCAACCTATTCATGGATCTGTCTCTTCAGGCAAGGGAAACAAAGGCAAAAATAAACTATTGGGACTACACGAAAATAAAAAGCTTTTGCACAGCTAAGGAAACCATGAACAAAATGAAAAGGCAATGTAGTGAATGGGAGAAGATATATGCAAATATCAGATATATCCAATAAGGGATTAATATTCAATGTATATAAAGAACTTTACAACCCCCCAAAAATAAGTGTAGTAAAAAATAGGTAGAGGACCTGAATAGACATTTTTTTCAGTGAAGACATACAGATGGCCAACAGACACATGAGAAGATGCTCAACATCACTCATCATCAGGAAACTAAAACTCAAAACCACAGTGAGATATCACCTCATACCGGTCATAATGGCTAGTATCAAAAAGACAAACAAACAAGCGTTGGCAAGGATGTGGAGAAAAGGCAACAGTTGTGCACTATTGGTGGGGATGTAAATTGGTGCTACCACTGTAGAAACAGTATAGAGGTCCTCAAAAAATTAAAAATAGAGGGATGTCTGGGTGGTTCAGTCAGTTAAGCATCAAACTCTAGGTTTTGGTTCAGGTCATGATTTCACTTTTTGTGAGATTGAGCTAAAAGCACAGAGCCTACTTAGGATTCTCTCTCTCCCACTCTCTCTCTCTCTGCCCCTCCCCAGCTCATGTACACTCATACCTGCACATGCTCCCTATCTCAAAATAAATAAACACAAACAAACAAACAAACAAACAAAAGTTATTTAAAAATTAAAAACAGAAAAACCACATGATCCAGTAATTCCTTTACTGGGTATTTACCCAAGGAAAATGAAAAAATTAATTGAAAAAAGATATATTCACTCCTATGTTTATTGCAGCATTAGGTACAATGGCCAAGATACGGAAGCAACCCAACTGTCCATCAACAGATGAATGGATAAAGAAGAGGTATGTGTATACACACACACACACATATACACCATTTGCGACAACATGGATGGATATATATATATAATATATATATGTATATTCCATTATATATATGTATATACATGCATATGTATAATGGAATATTACTCAGCCATAAAAAAGAATGAAATCTTACCATTTGCGACAACATGGATGGACCTGGAAGGTATTAAACCAAGTGAAATAAGTCAGACAGAGCAAGACAAATGCCATGTGATTTCACTTACATGTGGAATCTAAAAAACAAAACAAGCAAACAAACAGACTCTTAAATACAGAAAACTAGTGGTTGGGGGGGTTGGGGGGGGAGGGAGTGGGGGGATGGACAAAATAGGTGAAGAGAATTGAGAGGTACAAACTTCTGGTCATAAAATAAGTAAGTCATGAAGATAAAATGTACAGCAGAAGGAATATAGCCAATAACGTTGTAATAATGTCGAATCGTGACAGATGATAATTATGCTTATCGTGGTGAGCAGTGAGTGATGTATAGTATTGTTGAATCACTATCTGTACACCTTAAATATAACACTGTATGTCAGCCATACTTTAATAGTAAAGTTTTTGAAAATTATATAAAATCTCAAAAAGGTAATTAGGTTTCAAAAGTAATATAAAAACAGGGAGGGGGACAAAACATAAGAGACTCTTCAATATGGAGAACAAACAGAGGGTTACTGGAGGGGTGTGGGAAGGGGGAAGGGGCTAAATAGGTAAGGGGCATTAAGGAATCTACTCCTGAAATTATTGTTGCACTATACGATAACTAACCTGCATGTGAATTTACAAAAATAAATTTAAAAAAAGGTAATTAGGTTTGACCCTTTGCATGCAGTATCATTTTGCTTCAGGAAATTAAAGATTTAAATAAGCTTACATAAAATCCAAAATGTATTTATTTGGGCCAGAATTTCTTTACCCAGTGTCCGTGAACATCTGGGGCTCACAAATGTGTTTCAAGTTGCAATTCACGAAACTGTATGCAAAATATCAAGTGTATGTGGATCTTCATAGAAAGTGAATTCACAGTTTAATCAGGTTCTCAGTCAGGTCTGTAATTGAGGTGACAACTATCCTGGCTTACCCACTACTGTGGCTTTTAGCCACACAAAGCCCCGAGTCCTGAGAGCTCCTCAGTCTCAGACAAAAAAATGGAACAGGTGGTCACCCTTCCGCAATCCAAGAAGGATCGATAAAAAATAATCGATTAAAAATAATTCAAAGATTTATTTTCATTTCAGTCGAAGGTATGAATAAAACTTAGAAGATTACTTCTCAAGTCATAGAATGCTGCTCTTTCTCCTTATTTAACCCATGTCCTGAGAATGACTTTGTACATAAACCAAAACTACGATTTGGTTTATGACCCCCTCTGCGATTTGTCAATGACCCCCTCGTTACCATGAACCCTTACCTTTCATCACGTGTATTTTACTAGACTGAGATGTGATTAACTGGCAAGATGTGATCACTACCCCAGATCAATCCAAAAGGAAAAACACGTTATCACGTAAGAATCCTGATCTATGGCGTGATAGGGAACTCGGGGGCTCTCAGTTGGTTGAGGTGTCAGACTGCATCCAAATCGTGTAAGTTAAGCTAATTTCTGCCCTCATCGGAGGCAGGATAGAAGTCAGGAGAACCATTCCGGGAGAGGCCTCTCCATGTTCCCACCACTGCGTGTGGGGAAGGATGGGGCCTGTGCACTCCTGGGAGGGGCCTGGTCTCACAAGGCATACTCAAATTACAGTATCTCTTTTGATTTCTACTTTTAATCCACTAGCCTTTGGTAAGGTCTTCTTGAACAGCCTACTTTGTCTCAGTGGTGCCTCAGAGAATCTTAGGAAGACCTTTAGGCCACCACCGGGGAGAGCAGTCCTTCTGAGGGGGATTTTCCAGTCCAGCTGATTCAACGAGGACATTCTCTTTTCAGTGCTCACCCTGGACATTCTGGGTTTGTTCTCCGAAGAAAGGTGACTTTTGTCACATGCACACACTTTACGATGTCAAAGTATAAACATAGGTGGCTTTCTCCATCTGTTTAGTTTTTACCTGAAACTTTTATGTTTTTCCATGATCCATCGTGATCCTCAATCCCCAGTTTTCTAAGAGTTACACCTATTCCGTTACCATCATACCTGCATTAGTTGAAATGACGCATATAATTTAATATGTAAGTTTTATGAAACCGTAAGTACATGATCTCAAGATGGCAAATGTCAGACGTTTGGGCCACCACTTTCCCCTTGAGGACCCAAATCAGATACCACTATTAATCATAGTGTTCTTTTTGTTAAGCCTAAATTCAGCCTCGGAAATTTTCTCAACTTCTACCAGACGTCTAGCAATGGTATACAGCATGGTATATATTTATTTCTGTATATATGTGTGTGTGTGTACACACATATGTATACACACAGACATAAACACATATACACATACATAGTAGATATGTCTATTCTTATCATTTTTATTTTATTTTATTTTATTTTAATTTTTTTTAACGTTTATTTATTTTTGAGACAGAGAGAGACAGAGCATGAACGGGGGAGGGGCACAGAGAGAGGGAGACACAGAATCGGAAGCAGGCTCCAGGCTCTGAGCCATCAGCCCAGAGCCCGACACGGGGCTCGAACTCACGGACCGCGAGATCGTGACCCGAGCCGAAGTCGGACGCTTCACCGACTGAGCCACCCAGGCGCCCCTATTCTTATCATTTTTAAAATGAACAATTGTTTAAAAATTCTATGCCAGGCATGTGTCCTGATTTTGAGTTAAAAAAAATATCATCACTGTATGCACACCACATATACCCCTACATACATAATTATGGAGAAATATATCCACAATGCTTTGCCCTCAGAGAATGACCATAAACTTTTGGCTTATTAACAGGTTCATCTTACCCTTCCTGATATCCAATATACGAGAATCATCCTGAACTTGAGGTAAAGATCAGAAATAAAGAACACAAGTGAAGCAGCACACACATGATGGGTCAATGGCACAGGCTCTGGAGTTCAACACTGAGTAGGCTCGGAGTCTACGTCCTGACTCAGCAGCTTGTAAGTTCTTCTCATTTTCTCTCGAGTCTCAGTCTCTTCACTTATGAAATGGAGAAAATAATCCCTACTTCACAGGGTTGTTAAGAAGTAAAGGAACTTTGTGGGGTGCCTGGGTGGCTCAGTCGGTTAAGCGTCCGACCTTGGCTCAGGTCGTGATCTCACGGTTTATGGGTTCGAGCCCCACATCGAGCTCTGTGCTGACAGCTCAGAGCCTGGAGCCTGCTTGGGATTCTGTGTCTCCCTCTCTCTCTGCCCTTCTCCTGCTCGTGCTCTGTCTCTCCCTCTATCTCTCAAAAATAAATAAACATTAAAAAATTTTTAAAAATCAAGATGAAAGTTACCATTGCCAGTTTTCAAACCCCATTTCCTTCACATGAAAACCTAGTTTGTTAAGAATTTCCTTAGATTCTTGCCCGAGTATTGTTCCTCTTTCTTCTGTGTTTTTCCGTGGTGTGAGATCCAGGAAAACCTGTTTTTAACAAAAGGAACAATGGGTTGGTTAAAATGTGAAATACATTCCACCACAGATACCTCTATATAGACTCCCAGGGTCTTGGTCCTTTGAACTGTATTATTTAGGTTATTAATGTGAAAGAGAGAAGAAATAACCAATAAAATCATGCACGTCCAAGACAAATGTCTCCGGTAAAACAATTAACTCTATAAATTCTGATATGAGCTCTTGGACATTTTTAGTTTGCTTGCATGCATGGATTAAAGGCATGCACTGATTTGTTCATCAGGCCAAGAGCAGAGAGAAGTGTCCACCTTTTGAGGGCTTTTCCTTTGAGGTCAATATGGACCTGTGAGGATGTCATCAGCGCCCCCTGCCTTCTGGGTCAAACCAGGTAGGAATTCCTGAAGGAATGGGTTCCTGAGCTGCTGTGTAGAACTCTTCGAAACTTATCATGATCTAGTCTTGGAATTTCAGCCTGTAAGAAATTAAGAACATAAGGGAAAGGAAAAGGAGAAACAGTGAGACATATTTGATATACAAACGTAAGATCAGAGTTCTATTCCAGCAGACATAAAAACCAGGTCCCTTCCCAAAACTTTTACCCCTTTTAGCTCAGACATTATGTTGCAGCTTTTAAAGTGTTGTTTTGAATTTTATGATTTTATCCAAGTGGGTATGGAAGAGAACTAGTAATTTAAATTAAAAAGTAAAATGAGGACAGAAGACTTTGAAACAGGATTACCAGTCAAAGAGCGATTTCTTTATAAATATATATGTTGTGTGTACATGTATGTGTGTGAGGGAAGAAAAGGGGGGTGAGAGAGAGAGAGAGAGAGAGAGAAAGGCAGGACTGATTATAATCCTGGTTGCTTATATGGCAGGATTGGGCTTTGTGTTTTCCTACGGTAGAAATGGGACTGCAGAAGACAGAAAGGAAGCCTGACAACAGGGAAGCATTCCTAATTCCTCTGATGCTTTCCCAGCTGAACCAGCCTCCAGTGTTCCCCCCACTACACAACCCTCAGTCCACCCTACCTGTGCTCCGGTTCTGTGTGGACTAAATGACTTGTCCTCGTCAAAGGCCCTATGCCAGGTGACATACCTGTGCAGGGGCTGTTGATGCTCCTTGGGACTGATCTATCTCCTCAGAAATTGAGATAACACCATGAGAAGCACATCTCTGTAAGTATTAAAGAATCTATAGGAACAAAAATAAGATATGGTGATAAGCAAAGAAGAAAGGCTGGCATTGTTGATCACAGACGGTATTGGGATTTGTTTCCAGCATAGAAATGGTATTACCTCAAACTCTCCTTCTTCCAGATCCTATTTAAGTAATTCAGAAATTCAATAAAAATTTATTGAGAACTGAATGCTTTGCAAACATTGGGGATCTAAAGGTCATTAAGACATGGTCTCTGCTATCAAGAATGTTGGTCTAGGGGCGCTTAGGTGGCTCAGTTGGTTAAGCATCCGACTTGGGTTCAGGTCATGATCTTAACAGTTCGTGAGTTCAAGCCCCATGTTGGGCTCTGTGCTGACAGCTCAGAGGCTGGAGCCTGCTTCGGATTCTGTGTCTCCCTCTCTCTCTAGCCCTCCCCAACTCGCTCACTCTCTCTCTCTCTCTCAAAAAATACATAAACATTGAAAAAATTTAAAAAAAAAGAATGTTGGTCTAGTTGGAGACAGCTGAGTATATCATGATTAGTGCTGAGAGCAGAGTACAGAAGCTAGTAGGACCCTAATACCAGCCACTTGAATCAGGATGAAGGGTTGGGGTGAAGAATGTGTGTCAGGGAAGGTTACCCAGAAAAGACAATCTTGGGGTGAATTTTGAAGGAGGAACAGCAGTTCAGCAGTTGACTGGGCAAAAAGTGTGTGTGTGTGTGTGTGTGTGTGTGTGTGTGTCTGCAAATGGGAGTGAGCAGGTGGTAGGGAGTTGGACAGAAGTCACATCAGGAAACAGCTGAAGAAGAAAGTGAGAGAAAGCGTTGCAGGGGTTTGCAGGTGAATCCGTAGGGCTGCGGTGGAAGATGCAGGGAGGTGTGGAGAGAGACTGGAGAGAAACGAGGCCAGAGAGGTGGGTGGGATCAGGTTGACAGAGACCTTAAGTAGCAGCCGCAGGAACAGAAGCAGGTAAGGAACTGCTTCTTACCCCCAAAGCTGGGGAGCACCACAGAAGGAGGAGCAGCGGAGAAGCAAAATCAGGTTGATGTCACAGAAAGATGGCTTTGGCTGCAGCGAAGTCACTGGCCTAGCAAAGAGCCAGGCCAGAGGCAGGCAAATAGCCGGGAGTTATTGACATAACCTAGGTGAGAGCTGACAAGTGGTGGCGTAGAGAGGAGGGGACGGACACAGCAGGGCTAGGTGAAAATGTGAAAGAATTTCTCTCCACCCTCCTTCATGGAACCCACCCGCCTCCAGCACAGTCAAGGAGCTTTGGCCCTTTTAGAGTCTGAGAAATACACTTTTCAAGCAGAGTGAGGCAATATACCCTAAGTGCTTGAGTGTGACTTCAGCTCCTGACTGGTCTCGTTGGCTTGCCTTTTTTTTTTTTTTTTTTTTTTTTAATGGATCAACATTAAATCCTTGCCAGGTTTCCAAACCACCCCCCACCCCCACCACTTCTCCTCCCCTCAGGAGCTTGGTCATCTTGCCTGACATGAGAGCCAGGAGGACCTACTTTGAGTCTTTAATGATCTGAGTGCCTTCTGAGAATGTCAGCAGGAAACTACAGAGACAGGTCCTAGCCCTTTATGCTCTATACCATTTTGGAAGCTCTTTCTCTCAGCCGGGCCCAGACACAATTTGCAATCCTTACAGAAAAATGTTCATGTTTGAAAAATAAGAACCAATTTGATTAAAAGTAAAAGGAGAAAAGTAATTAATATAATTATACTGCCCAAAGATCATCGCTGCTAACATTTTGGTGTTAGCATTCCTGTTCTTTTTCTGTGTGTATTATTAACAGTTGAGGTTATTATTATATACTTTTATGCAGATAGATAGATCCTAATATCTTGTTCTTTTCACTTAACCTTATTATATGAACCTTTCTCATGTGATTACAAACTTCGGGGGGAGGGCTATTTTACTGGCTGTGTAATATTCCATCAAGTGAAAGTTCCCCACTTTACTGTTTATTTAGCCACTTCCCGAATGTCGGTTGTTAGAGTCATTCCAAGTTCTGTCTATTATGAGTAACTCTCTAATGAGGAACTTTACACAACCAGCTTTTCTCTGTATTCTCAATTATCTTCTTAAAATAACTTTACATTAGTAGGATAATTGAATCAAAGAAAATATTTAACCTTCTTGACAAAATGCCTTCCCCAACAACGTATAAGAGTGCCAAGATATGAACTTGAAACTAATTCTACTTATTGACTGAATTATTTGGGGGCAGTTATTTAACCTCTCTGAGCCTCAGCTTTGTTAACTATAGAATGGAGGTGCCCACCTCACAGAATGATGAAATTTAAAAGATGTAATGTGTAATTTGGCACACGTTATGGTGCATAGGAGGTGTTCAACCCAAATATTAGTTCCTTCTTCCCTTCTGCTATTCCTTTTTCCAGTGTTTTTATTTTATTTAAAAAATTGTTTTAACCTTTATTTATTATTGAGAGACGGAGGGAGACAGAGCATGAGCTGGGGAGGGGCAGAGAGAGGGAGACACAGAATCCAAAGCAGGCTCCAGGCTCGGAGCTGTCAGCACAGAGCTTAACGCGGGGCGCAAACACATGAACCGCGAGACCATAATCTCAGCCAAAGTCAGACACTAACCAACTGAGCCACCCAGGTGCCCCTCCACTGTTGAATAAAATAGACTTCAGGTTTGTTGCATTTCCTATTAGTCAGGCATTTGGTCATGGTTGAAACATCTTAACCACGTGGCCTGTGAAGTCGGTAACTGTACCATCCAGGCACGTTGTTTGTATTTGGCTTCTAGAACTCACCAGATACTATGTAATCGACTCAGTAGTAGATATTTGGTGCATTTGTTACTGTTACCGCATTTCTGAACAGGGCTAGTGTTTTATATATTTTTCTATTTTCTCCTTATGCAAATTATTTACCATCTCTGTTCGCAGCTTCCCCATCAAAAAAAATAAGGACAATACATACCCGTCCTATCTTACTTGTGTAATGAAAGCATTTCTCGCTATCAAGCTTTTAACTCACAGACTTAACTACACACACACTGAGCAAGATATGGGTAGAATTAGCCACACATAAGAGAGACATAGAAGGAGAGAGGCAAGAAGACACTAACCTTTACCCAAAGCCTGTATTTTACACGTATTAATTATACACATGCACACACACACACACACACACACTACCATGAGGTGCTTCACAGATATTCATATTTCACAGATAAGGAGGGGAAGCAATGTCCTCGAGTTGCCAAGACACAATTCAAATACTAAACTGTATCGTCACATGCAGGAGGACACTTTTCTGTTTTTTGGGGGGGCTTAGTCATTATTAAAACTATTTATGGGGTTGAACAATTGTTTTTACTAACTTGCACTTGGCTGCTTAGAGAGAAAAGCACAACACAGTGAATTCATCTGGGCAATTTATTTTATTGCTTCTGTTCAAAGGATCCCCTGAAAGGAAGCTGCGTTGATAACCACCAGACATCAGCGAAACCAGAGGAAACTATGATGTGTGTGCATGATGAGGGGGCAGGAAGAGTGGAAGAGATTTCATGATCCCTTAGTTTCGTTTGTTTTCAGGTTATAAAACATAAACGAACTTCAGCTGGAAGACAGTTCAATTAATATGTTCAGGATCGAGTACGAGCTCTGTGCTGGCTGCACGTGCCTGTAACCACCTGTAACAAGCATGAAGGACGGTACGTGAGCCTCTTGGAAAGGAGAGGCACAAAATGAAAAGGCTTTTCGGGGCTCCTGGGTGGCTCAGTCGGTTAAGCATCTGACTTCGGCTCGGGTCACGATCTCGCGGTCCGTGAGTTCGAGCCCCGCGTCGGGCTCTGGGCTGATGGCTCAGAGCCTGGAGCCTGTTTCAGATTCTGTGTCTCCTTCTCTCTCTGACCCTCCCCCGTTCATGCTCTGTCTCTCTGTGTCTCAAAAATAAATAAACATTTAAAAAAAGAAAAAAGCAAAGACTTCTTATATTACTGAGGGCTCCTTTCACAAAAAAAATTTTTCTTAGGACAGGTCGGAGTGATATCTCCACCCTACCCCCCCAAGAGAAATAAATATGTAGGGGAAAAAAAAAAAACCTGGTCAAGAGGGTATACTAAAAAAACTGATATGTCCATTAGGTGAAACCACATGAAACTGCAGTTTTGTAGGCCAAAAACAGTCAAATATCATCATTTTCATATGGCTGAGTTTATACATATGGCATTGTTCCGTAAGTCTAGAGAGAGTCGTTTCCAGGAACTGACTTCAAAAGTGACACTTGGTAGTTAGGATTTGGGTGAGCTATTGCCTCTAAATTATATTCATCACTTTTAAAATGGAACTCAAATTTATATTTATATAAATATGCATATTTTTTTTATTTGAGAGAGAAAGAAAGTGTATGCAAGCAGGGGAGAGGGGCAGAGAGAGAGAGAAAGAGAGAGAGAGAGAGAGAGAGAGAGAGAGAGAGAGAGAGAATCTCAAGCAGGCTCCACACGGGGCTCAATCTCACAACCCTGGATCATGACCTGAACCCAAATCAAGAGCTAGATGCTCAACGGACTGAGCCACGCAGGTGCCCCAAGGAACTCTGAAACATTTTGACAGATATTTCAAACTACACAAAAGAAAAATAACTTACTTACAACAGAATCTCCAAGTCCTGTGCTTCTTTCCTTTCTTCACCTGAAAAATCACCTGAATAATAGGTCGAGTAGCTTTGTGTATATTTTGATGGCTGCGTGCGCAATACTTTGTAGGAATATCTACGCTGCCCCCAGCACGGGAGAGGGCATGAAATAAGGAATTGGGAGGCCTGCTGCCTTCCAGTTGTGTGCAAAGCTTGGGCAAAGCTACTCGCCCTCACGGCTTTGGTTTACATCTGCATAAAACAAAGATAATAACTTGCCTTGTGGAGTAATTTGTGAGCATGACACGAAATGTAATAAAGTGAGAGACCTTTGTAATGACCAAGTGTTACACAATTAGAAAAGCTGGTTTCTAGACGTTAATAAACATTAATGCTGCGGGTCACTGAGCATTCTACAACCAGAAACTTAAATAGATTGTTTTCCGTTACCTCTTACAGGGTAAGGAGAGAGAGAGCCAACTGTCGTGGCTTCGGCTTGGTCCCAGCACAACGCCAAGGGCCACATGTCTGTTCTCTTCTTGACCAGTTTACGTGGCTGGTGTAGACAGATCCCGTGTCCTAGCTGGGGCCCTCAAAGATTATTTTGTGGGCTTAACTGATGCAGAGAGGCTTCACGCACGGATCGGGTTGAGTGGGGAATTGCAAAGTGCCCATTTTATGATCCCGGTGGTGGGGAGACACAGCTGGAGACAACCTGGTTTCCTAGATTGTGCCGATTTGCAGACTTAGTGCATTCCTGCAATGTCACTTCGGTAAGTAGCAAGCATTCTTACGAGATCTGCTTGAGCGCAGCAAAGATGTGGCCACTGTCCTCCAGGGCCTCGCACCGGAGCCTGGGGTCAGACAGGTGACTTAACAGCACTGCGGTAGACATCAGAGTAGACCAAAAAGGCGACGGGGAAACCGAGCAGGGAGAGATCAATTCTAACAGGCAGTTTAGGACGCTTCGTTGAGAAGGAGGAATTAGGTCAAATTGGGTGGCTAGGAAGGAAGGAAAAGAATTCAAGCGGACGAATAGTTTGATGCAAGAAATCAGGGGTCCACGCGGCAGTTCACGTGCAAGCTACATGGGGCTGGAGATCGGGGAGGGGTGAGAGGGCTTTGAACACCTGCCAGGAGCCGAGGCATTAGGCCTTTATTCTGTAGGAAGCAGGGAGACGTCCTAAAGGCCTCCAAGCAAGAAAGTAACGCCTGGAAGTCCCACAAACCAAGAAGGAGGTCAATTCTCGAATGGAAGGGTGGGTGGGGAGATAAAGGAGCCTTTCAGTTCGCAGTGACACAGGAGCCCTGAAACGCAGACATCCTTCAAAGGAGATACATTGAGTTACACTGTAGGCTCCCTGAAGGCAGGGTCAGGGGCTTAGCCATTTTTGTTTCCTTCTTGTCAAGCACAGTACGCGGTGGTTAAAAAAAGAGACAGACAGGAAGGAGGCAGGGAGCGGGGACGAAACTTTGCTGAATGAACCAAACTCACGCAGAGGTAGGAATGGTGCGGCTGTTTGTTTTGTTTTTCACTTTTAACGTTTATTTTTTGGGAGAGAGCGCGAGCGAGCCTGGGGGAGGAGCAGAGAGCGAGAGGGAGACACTGAACCTCCACTGCGGGGCTCGAACCCACGCACCGTGAGGTCCTGACCTGAGCCTGAACCCACTGAGCCACCCAGGCGAACGGTGGGGCGTTAAACGGCTGCACCCCCGCGAAGGCTGAGCGCAGGCCCCGGGGTGGGGGTGGGGGTGGGGGGGAACTGGTCCCAGTCCCGCCCCAGCCGGGGGGAGGTCGGACGGGCCTCCGCGCAGCCCAGAGAGTCGCTCTCCGGAGGGAGGAAAGGGCGCCTACCTCAGCTCGGCGGGGAGAACCGAACGCGCCCACCCAGGCCGAGGGCGAAGCGGTCGCTGAACTCAGTCTGCGGGAGGCGTGAGGCCTTCGGCGCGGCGGACTCACAAAGCGAACGAAGGCGCCTCTGGGGCGGGTGAGGCGCCGGGAGGGCTCGCCCGGGACGTCGTCTCTCCCCGCGGAGCCGGAGGGCGACCGTCCCCGGCGGGAAGGGGGCGCGCCCGGTCCCACCCAGCGGCCGGGAGGACCCGCGCGAGGCCGCGCCCCGCTTTCGGGGTTGCCGCGGCGGCGGTTTGGGGGTGCTGCGGCTTGAGAAGGGGGCACCGAGAATGCCGACGGCTCTGATCAGAGCCGGCGCCCTTGCCGGCCTGCCCTCGACCGCCGCCGCCCCGAGGCCAGGGCCCTCGTCTGCGCCACCGCAGCCGCGCAGCCTGGGCCGCTGTCCCCGGAGACTTGTGTCCCGGCACGCGGCAGGCCCTCCCCCCGGCGCGTCTCCGGAAGCCGAGGGAAGAGCCCTCGAACGCGGGCGGCGCGGGGCTGAGCGGAGGAGACCGACCTCCGCCGCGCCCCGGGGAGTGTCTGCCGCCGCAGGGCCCGAGCTACCCCCGGAGGCGCCGCAGGGCGCAGCGGTGGCGCAGCGGGGTCGGTGGCCCGGGTGGGGGACTGCGCCTGGGGCGCCTGCCGACGCACGGAGGTCGGGGTTCTCTCAGCCCTAAGAACGGGCCTGGCAGGAGAGGGTACCTGCAAGAAACGAATTAATCTGCAGGTAGCTACGTTCTTTCTGTATTAAGACAAAGCACTGCGCTCCCCTTGGATAAATCAGAAAAATAACAGTCAAGCTTGACGGAGAGTCAGGCAGCGGGTCCCGAGGCAGAAACCCTTTCTACCGCCTCCCCTAGCTGTCTCTGTTTCCTCAACACAAAAACTACCGTGTACCTGTCTACACAGCGTCCTCCGGAAGATTAGGATAAAGAGATCTTTTCCTTACCAGGAGAGTCTGCTGGCATCCTATGTTCTTTGCATTTCCACGTAAAGTGTAGAATCCGTTTGTCAATTTCTGTCCCCCAAAGAGCTTGCGCAGACTTTGATCAGCGTTGTATTGGACCTATTTTTGTCAAATTTATTCCTAAATATTTCATGTTTTTGTAAATTTAGTAAAAATTTGATGCTATTGTAAATGTTATTTCTTAATTCAATTTCCAAGTGTTTTTTGCCAGTAGAGAGAAATCCAGTTGGGGCGCCTGGGTGGTTCAGTCGGTTGAGCATCCGACTTCGGCTTAGGTCATGGTCCCCGGGTTTGTGGGTTGGAGCCCTGGCTCGGGCTCTGTGATGACAGCTCGGAGCCTGGAGCCTGCTTGGGATTCTGTATCTCCCTGTCTCTCTCTGCCTCTCCCCTCTCTGCCTCTCACCTGCTCATACTCTGTCTCTCTCTGTCTCTCTGTCTCTCTCCCTCTCAGAGATAAATAAACACTTAAAAATTAAATAAAAAAAGAAACCAATTTGTCAATAAACTTCATATAAAAAAAAATGAATCCCAGTAAAAACAGCAAAAAAAAAAAAAAAGAAATAGTTAATTTTTGTACACTGACCTTTTATTCTGCTAAACCTTAATATTGGATTTTTAGCTCCCAGAACTGTGAGAGAATAAAGTTCTGCTGTGTTAAAACACCCAGTTTGTGGAAATTTGTTACAGCAGCCCTAGGAAATGAATACAGAGATGTTGGATTCCCAAACCCTAATTGTGGATTTATCTATTTCTCCTTGCAATTATATCAATTTTTGTTTCATGTATCTTCAAGCTCTGTGTTTAAACATACAGAATTGTTATGTCCTCTTGAGACACCAACCCCTTTCTCCTTATAAAATGATCTTTTTCATTCCTGATAACACTCTCTCTGTTACACCTTTTCCTCTTTTTATTTTTTAACCTATTTGTATCCTGTGTGCACAGTGCATTTCTTCTGGCGGGCACGTACTTGGGTCTTGCTTTCTTTTCCCGTATGACAGTCACTGCTTTGACTTCATTATTTTTGCCTACTATTTTGAGACTTCACTTGCATGCCTTTTTAAAAGTAGGGAGGGGGGGGCGCCTGGGTGGCGCAGTCGGTTAAGCGTCCGACTTCAGCTCAGGTCACGATCTCGCGGTCCGTGAGTTCGAGCCCCGCGTCGGGCTCTGGGCTGATGGCTCAGAGCCTGGAGCCTGTTTCCGATTCTGTGTCTCCCTCTCTCTCTGCCCCTCCCCCGTTCATGCTCTGTCTCTCTCTGTCCCAAAAATAAATAAACGTTGAAAAAAAATTAAAAGTAGGGAGGGTTTTTTTCCCCTTAGTTTCTCCTTAGTGTACTATTGACAGGTTTTTAGTAAAAATTGGAGACCTCGAATAGATACTCTTTTGAGAATAGCTACATGTGATCTCCCCCTAGTGGCCACGTTGAATAATGTTATGAAATTCAATCATTTTCTCCCAGAGCACAACTTCTCCATGGCAAGCTATGTGTACTTGAGGGCTGGGTCAATTCCTTGTCAACTTGACTTTAGTGCTTCCCATAGCAGTGAATAACCTGCCTCATGGTCCCAAGAGACGCCCAGTGCCAAAATAAGCTAAGAAAGGAAACTTGGCAATCTTGAAACCTGACAAAATAGTAGCCACCCCAAGTAATTAATAACAATGATGGTGTTATGAATACCCTAGTAAGTAACTCAGAAACATAAAAAATGGTTGATGTAGGATAGTCATGGAAAGTAAGTAATGTAAATGTTGACTTTCAAAAGCGTTCAGAAGGAAGACGAATAGAAAGCATCAAATAAAGTGACAGAAATAAAAATTTTAAATATGTATAGTAGTTTCTTTGCAACTTCCTTTGAATCTACAATTACTTCAGCATAAAATTTAAAACATATCAGTTGTCATGATAAGTGGAAATGGATCCAAACTCTCTAGCTAAAAGAATAAAAGTATCGGGGCGCCTGGGTGGCGCAGTCAGTTAAGCGTCCGACTTCAGCCAGGTCACGATCTCGCGGTCCGTGAGTTCGAGCCCCGCGTCAGGCTCTGGGCTGATGGCTCGGAGCCTGGAGCCTGTTTCCGATTCTGTGTCTCCCTCTCTCTCTGCCCCTCCCCCGTTCATGCTCTGTCTCTCTCTGTCCCAAAAATAAATAAACATTGAAAAAAAAATTAAAAAAAAAAAAAGAATAAAAGTATCAACTTTTTTTTTTTTTTTTAAGGAAAAAAATAACATACAGAACTTTACAGGGCACATACATAAAACACACAGAATAGTTCAGAGTAAAGGGTTAGAAAAAGATAAACCAGGAAAATGCAGACCAAATGAGAGCAGGTATTGCCCTGTTCCTTTAGAGGGAAAAGACTTTAAGGCAAAAACATCACTGCAGATAAAAAGGACCACAACTTAATGATAAAAAGTTAAATTTACCAGGAAAGTATAACAATTCAAATCTTGTATTCCTTTAAAATTAAAGCCTAAAATACGTAAAGGAAAATTTGCTAGAGCTACAAGGAGAGATCGATAAGCCAACCATTAAAGTGGCTATGAGTTTTATATGGCAGACCATTATTACAATCATATTTCTGCTAGTATAATTGCTCCTACTTTATATGATGAAATTCCATATGCCTATATTTCATAGTGCTCCACAAAAGTTATGGCGGGTTACATGTGCTCCGCTTCTGCAAAAGTTGAGAACTATTGCACTAGAAATCGAGGCACATCATTTCTTATTCATTCAACAGCATTTACGGAACAACTATTATGTTTACGTATCATGGAACATATATGCTCCAAGAGTAAGTTGTACCTATTTAGTTTAGCCATTTAAATAATGCATAAGCTGGAGTTTCATAGAACTTCAAAAGGAGAACTATAGTTTTCTATAACTATAGTTATAGCCCTGAAGTCCCTCCACCGCCATTCTCTCTCTCTCTCACTTTCTGTCAGTTAAGTCTGTATCTCCTTCTTAAATAAATGTGCTTGATGGAACAAGCAACAGTAAAGAATTTCCAAAATTATGATATGTCTTCAATATATTTTCTTTTAAAACTAAGAAAATACTATAGCAAGTACAAATACTGGCCTAGAAACTCAACTGTATGAGGCAACTTAATCTCTATTAAGAGACTCCATTCTGCCAAGTGGTGAAAACAATTGGGGTCCCCTTCTCTCTCCCCTTTTTGCAATGATTTACATCTAAATTCCAGGGATTTCTGTAGTACTAAGGGTAGGAAGGGGGGAGCATATGGTCTGATCTTCACCTATCCATGCTGGCATCAGAGGCCAGGTCCTTATCACCTCTGGTCTTCAGTCACTGCTCCATCAAGGTCACTCGACATTTGCCTCATTTCCAACCATGAAGCTCTTCAGGTCTGGCTTGTTTTCAGCTAACCTTGTTGTCCTTGGGTACAAAATGTTATTCTGCTGCTCCCACACCTCCTGGGGCAGGAGAAAGTTCATGGGGGCTATCTGGGGCCCTTCACGCTGGGAGACTAACCTACAGGGGCTGGGATTTGTATAATTTTTTTTTTTAACGTTTATTTATTTTTGAGACAGAGAGAGACAGAGCATGAACGGGGGAGGGTCAGAGAAAGAGGGAGGCACAGAACCTGAAGCAGGCTCCAGGCTCTGAGCTGTCAGCAAAGAGCCCGACTCGGGGCTCGAACTCAGGGACCGCGAGGTCATGACCTGAGCCGAAGTCGGACGCTTAACCGACTGATAGGGGCTGGGATTTGTTCACCTCCTCCCTTATGCTACTTGGATAGACGTGCGTACTAAAACATCACCCAGCCTTTTCTCTCCTGCTTCTTGCTGCCTCTCTGAGCTGCGGGGGAGAGTACAGAGCCCCTGTTTCTCAAGGACCCCTACTAACATCTTGCTCCTTGCCTCCTCTCTAACATAACCTCCTTTCTCCCCAGGCTTGGGAAAATTTGATATACTCTTTAGAAGGATGGGGTGGGCAGGAAAATTCACCTTCCTTTAGGTATTCTCCCAAATCTACTGTTTATTCTTGAAATCTTTCTCGTCTTTTGGAAATTCTAATGCCAGGAATTGTTTTTATTTTCTCTCTGCTTTCTGAGTGTTTTCTTTTTTCTGAGGCAACAACACAGAATATCTATCTATCTGCATGAGGAAAGGGTCATGGGCTAAAAGAAGCATATAGGGGGGAAACCCTTATGCGTTAAAATAGCAAAATATTGTTATTCAACAGTACAGAGCAAAAATGGCCTCTCTGATAACACTATTAAACATTGATTTTAATAGTAACAGGGATTGTCCTGTTGATGAAGTGAAAGCAGATGAGCCCCTAAATCATAAAAAAGATGGCATGGCATTTTAGTATACAGGTCAGAGACAGACATACAGAATTCACTGAAATGTTTTTAAAAATGATTTGTCAGGGGCGCCTGGGTGGCTCAGTCGGTTAAGCGTCCGACTTCAGCTCAGGTCACGATCTCGCGATTCATGAGTTCGAGCCCCGCGTCGGGCTCTGGGCTGATGGCTCAGAGCCTGGAGCCTGTTTCCGATTCTGTGTCTCCCTCTCTCTCTGCCCCTCCCCTGTTCATGCTCTGTCTCTCTCTGTCCCAAAAATAAATAAACGTTAAAAAAAAAATTAAAAAAAAAAAAAGATTTGTAAGGGTGGGGGAGGTGCCTGGCTGACTCTGTAGGAATAGTGAGCGACTCTTGATCTTGGAGTCACAAATTCAAGCCCCACGTTGGGTGTGAAGGTTACTCAAACAAAAACTTTTAAAAAACACAGCTGGTAGGTTGTATGAAACACTAACTACTAGGGAAGCCAGTTCAAAACGTACTTAAAAATCAATCAAGTCAACTCCCAGTGAATAATGGCTTTATTCACAGAGAATGCAAGTCAGAAACGAGAAGTGTCCACATGGAAGGTAAATAGATACTTATAGTCGGAGGCGTTATTACTATCCATACAATTAAGCTCACTTGCGCCATAAAATACTGAATATGCTTGTTGGAGTCTTGGAGAAAGTAAGGAGGGGTGCTAGGATTATGAATGGGAGAGAAGTTATGGAATTTTCTTTAGGAAGGAGGGGATCTGCCTGTGTTAGTGGGGGAGTGGGGTGCCAGGCTCCCCTGCCTGCAGCAGCCCAGTGAGCGAACTCTCCAGGGATAAGGGCTTTCCAGGAAAACAAGTCCCTCTGACCATTTATTTTATGATTCAGGGGCTCCTCTGCCCCCAGAAATCATAGCCTTTAAATAATGGTGCCTAAGATCTTTCTAACAAAGCTTTTTGTTTCAGAAGCATTCATACGCTGTTAAAAACACAAACTCTGAGGTGCCACATTGGAAGTTATTCACCTGGGAAGACAACCGGAGCCCTCGTTGGACCCTGTCACCCCCTGCACTGGAATGGCCTTGTAGACACCACAAGTATGTCTGTTCCTGCCATCTGAGCTTCTCCAGGGCAACAATCTTACCTTTCTGATTTTCATATCACCAGTACCCTACAAAGCTTTGGGTGTCTGAAGTGAGGATCCGATAACGTTTGTTGAGAGACGAAAAAAGAAAAAAAGTAAATGAATGAGTGAATCAGTTGGGTGCTAATGGTTCCGATCATTTCTATTTTGGTGTGGGAGAGTAGGAGGAAAACGCATACCCTAAGGAGTAGACCACTAAAGGGTAAAAAGCTTCTAGAATGAACAGTGGGTTAAAAAAAAAAAAAAGACACATTTTGTAGTTTCATAATTTTCCCTGGCATTAGCTACAATAGGGACTAGTAGTTGAAGCATTTTGTAGGAATACCCTGTGTGTGCTTTGATAAGGACTTTACTCTAATGGCACCTGGTTATAAAGGATTTGTTAATTAAGGCATTGTTCTCACTTGATAAGCTAATGAGCAAGAATGACAGAGAAATATTGCATTTTTTTTCCTCTGCCTTTTTGGAAGCAATGCATCAGTGTGAATACTTTTGAGTGAAATTCAGAAATTTATATGTGGTCTTATGCTATCGAAACAATAAGTTCTCAGAATTAATTCCTCTTTGCTTAATGGGGAAATTTACCATTAACAAATAGTAATAGTATGTACTAATTATTAACAGTTTTAGATATATACCTACACACGGGCATTGCATTATCACCACGATCAGCAAACCCTTAAGTGTTTTTCTTTATTTCCTGTACCTTTTCCTTTTGAGCAGCTCCCGTTCTCTATTCCAAGTCTGGTAAAATATCAAAGATTCTTTAAAGTTTCCACTAAAAAAAAGCCAAAAAGATGGGGCGCCTGGGTGGCTCAGTTGGTTAAGCTTCCAACTCCTGATTTTGGCACAGGTTATGATCTCACAGTTCGTGAGATCAAGCTCCACGGGGGGCTCTGTGCTTATGGGGCAGAGCCTGCTTGGGATTCTCTCTATCCCTCTCTGTCTCTCTCTGCCCCTCCCTTGCTCATGCTCACTCTCTCTCTCTCTCTCTCTCAAAATAAAAAAAATAAACATGAATTTAAAAATTCAAATTCAAATTCAAAAGAGACTAGCTCAATACCTTGCTCTCATTTCTATATAGCCCTGTCGCCCCACCCGCCAGCCTCCAGGACTCTATGCCACATTTGAAGGCAGAGTTGTCTCTCTTATCTCCTAGATATCTTGTCCATTCTCGTGCTGGCAGAAAGCCACAGAGTGCTGGGACTGGCAGGTGGACACATGTTCTGCTGGGTGCCATTCTCTGCCCTGCCTGTGTAAGTGATACATGGATCTTGTGATCGCGGGCAGCTCGTGCTCCTGAGGACATCTGAGGCCTCTCTTTTCTGAGAAAGCCCATGGAGGGAGAGGACAGTGTATGAATTTCCGTGGAAAACCTCTTGTCAAGGATTCCAGCTATAGGTCACCTGACACGACAGGATAGTTGGACAGAAGCCAAGGAGAAATGCGATACCTTCCATTTAGAAAACATAAAAAACTGTGACTAGTAAAATCAAGTGTAAAAAGATGATAATACTTCCTGAGTGAATATGTTAATATTTCATTTTAATATCTATTAAAAATTGTCTAGTGATATTTAAATAATTGAATACCTTGATAGGAAAGACAAATCCAGACATATAGGCAGACAAAACTTTCTGTTTTTTAAGTGGTTGTAGAATCACATATCAGTTGTCTTATTTTTTGAAAGATCAGTGATCAAATAAATAAGTCATGATGTGGTGATTTCATTCATTAAAACTACTTAAGAACTTCATATATGACAAACTAGCATTAGTAATGTAAGACAAATAATGGAGAAAAAGAGATATCTACTTAAGATTTAGTGTTGGGATACCTGAGAATGGTATAGTATGAGATGAGATCAAAAGAAGTAGAAGGAAATAGGCTAGTAGGACAGATAGACTAATCTGCAAAGGAGATACATTTATATCAGAACATGAAGTATATCATTGTAACAGGGATCTGTTTGTATTTAAATATATAGCACGGTTAGATCAATGTAATAAAAAATGTCAAAAGAAAAAAAAAGTAAATCAAAGCGCCTGGGTGGCTCAGTGGGTTAAGCATCCAACGTTGGATGTCATGATCTCACAGTTCATGGGTTCAAGCTCCATGTAGGGCTCTGTGCTGACAGCTCAGAGCCTGCAGCCTGCTTGGGATTCTGTGTCTCCCTCTCTCTCAGCCCCTCTCCTGCTCACTGTCTGTTTCTCTCTCTCAAAAATAAACATTAAAACAATTTTTTTTAAGTATCAAAAGAAAACAAAATGAACACTGCTCAACACATATTTATTGCTCCAAATATATAAAGAATTATAAATACAGATACATACCCTGCTTTCACGCCATAGGCAGTCACCGAAGATTAAAAATTTACACAAAAGGGAAGCAAAAATAATATAAAAACAGGGAGGGGGACCAAAGCATAAGAGACTCATAAATATGGAGAACAAACAGAGGGTTCCTGGAGGAGGTGTGGGAGGGGGCATGGTCTAAATGGGTAAGGGGCATTATGGAATCTACTCCTGAAATGATTATTGCACTGTATGTTAACTAACTTGGATGTAAATTAATAAATAAATAAAGTAAAAAAAAAACAAGGTTAAAAAATTTTAATTAAAAAAAATTTATACAAAAGGAAAACCCTGACTACATGGAATCACATGGAGCATGTGCAGTTCCATAGCAAAGATGTGCAAATTAGAACTAATTAAATGGCACAAATAACTAAAAGATGCTTTTTTTTTTTTAAGGCAGCGTTGGAGGAGGATCCATAACCCATTGACCCTGCTGGCGGGCTGCATTATTTCTGAAGAGCAACTTCTCAATATGTAGCAAGAGCTAAAAATCTTTTAAGGCATTTAATCTGTTCTACTTTAGGAAGGAGAAAAGAGAAGGAAAAATCACAAAGGGGAAAATGAACTTTGTGCAAGTATGTAACAGCATTATTTTTCATAATAAAAATAAGAAACATCTCTAACGCATAAGGAAAATGGTTTAGGCAACTGCTCAATGTTAGCAGAATGGAACGCAGTACACTATTATGTGCATTTTGTTGATCCATGAAAATCTGTATGTGAAGCTGTAACAAATAAAGCTCAACAAGGGATAAATATGTCCCCTGCTAAACTGTTAGTTTCTTGGGAGACTGAACCATCTCATAGTGAATGCACAGGGCCAAACTTTGTTCCTGGTACACTATAAATGCGCGTGACTGTTGAATGAATGCATAAATGGCTTTTCCGTTTATGCTGAATTCTTAACCTTCTGCCTGCTCTGACCTTGGTAAACGTGCATTTGCTAGCCTTCATACTGCTCACCTAGATTTCTGGACTCTAGCCTGCCCGACCTCAGATAAATGCATACCCTTTGTGGTCCCAGCACCCAACCAGTGACCTCTCTCTACTGAAGTTTCCATACCCAGGGCGTCACACAGCTGAGTTCAATTACCTAACATGAGGTCTGCATTCATCAGCAAGCTTGTGAAAAAATGCATAAACTTTGTCAAATGTACAAACATGGGAAGAAACTTGAGTGAAGCGTTTACAGTTAAAAGCCAGTTGCAATCATTCTAGGGGAAGGAACAGCTGTATTTGAAAACCTGCATGATTATATGAACGGCCTACAAAAAAAAAAAAAAAGGAAAATCAAAGTTCATAGTAATACATTAAAAAAAAAAAACCAACAACCCGACACGAAGTTGCAATCAGTTTCCTAAGACTAGAGAGCACATGTCCCAGGTGCCTATTAAAAAGGGGCAAATGCAGTCAAGGATTCGACCTTCTCTTACTCGATACCACACTCACCCAGCAACTCCAATGGAAAGGCTAACAGCAGTGACCCTCAAGAAGCCGACAGCTGCCTGAGAACATTCTGCCCAGAAAATGTCCTGAGATTCCGTTGACAGCAAAACAGCACATTAAACCCTTAAGGGATTTTCAAAAGAAGTGTCCCGTAAGGCCCCGTTCTTGGAGTCCCCCCTGCACTCGACCTTTCCTGGTGGCATTGAATGCCAGGACGTAAGTATTTCATGGTAGGATCAATGATTGAATGACTGAATGGAGGGAAGAGGGGATTCGGCAGGTTGCCAGATTATGAGGTAATCACAGCATCAAGCGACGTTAGCATTTATTTTGGAGGATCTTGATTTATTTTCGAGAGCACGCAACTCCGAAGGGGCCCAAATCCAAGCAGTGAGCCTGGTGAGGGAAACCGTTAGGAGGAAGGGGGGGGGGGAACCCCAGCCTGAAATCCCTTGGCTAGGAGCGGGTCCCGTGCAGGCCCGAGGTTAAAGCAAGCCCTGCTTGAGGCGTCGGTGCCCAGGTCGGCCCCAGCCTAAGCCTCCTTGTGCTATAAATACAGCGGCCCACATGCTGCGGAGACATGGTGTTCCCTCCGCTCGCCGGGACAGATAACATGAATTTGCCCTTTAAACGTCCCAAGCCGAAGGCACAGCCCCCGGCCCACCCCTGCCTCCCGGAAGCGCCTTCGCCCCGGTTGCCCTCTGCCGAGGAGGGGGACGGCGAGGGGGTGTCCAGGCACCTGCCCAGCCAATGCGCACGGCGCGCACGGCCCCGGGGTCCCTCCTCCTCTCGCGAGAGACTGGGCGGGGGATATAAGGAGGGCTGCGGGGCGACGCGAGCGGCCCCTTCGCGTCGCGCAGGGACGGAGAGCGGGCGGCCGTGCCTGGCCGGGCGGAGGCGAGAGCGAGAGCGCGAGCGCGGCTCCCGGAGGCTGTGTGCGCCCGGCTGTCACCATGACTGATCACGCCTTGAGCTTCCTGAAGGATTTCCTGGCCGGCGGCGTCGCCGCTGCCGTGTCCAAGACCGCGGTCGCCCCAATCGAGAGGGTCAAACTGCTGCTGCAGGTAAGGACGGCGCGGGCGCGGCGCGGCGCGGCCAGCCTGGTGCGGGCCCGGCGGGGCGCGCGGGGCGCGCGGGGCGCGGGCGAGCTGCAGCGGCGCGGGGGCGCGCGGGCGCGGGGCCGGGCCGGCCGCCGCAAATCTGTGCTAGGCCACAGGCCCCGCCGCCCGGCCTACTGGAAGGGGAAGGTGCCCTCTGCGTAGAGACAGGTCCAGCGTCAGTAGCAGATTCCTGGTGTCGGGTGGCGCCCTGCGTTCGAGTGTCTATATATGGAAAGCCACCCCGAGTGGGTTACCGCCAGCCAGATCCTGCTCCTGGGACGGCACTGACGCTCCGCTTAGGCCTCATAGGTCGGCCTCACCTTTTGATTTTCAGCGTTCGTTGCACCTTTTCCCCCGTGCATCCACCGTCTACGATAAAAACCTCCAAATAATTGTTACTCAAAGGCCAGCTTACTGTGACCCATGCACTAATGCTGTAGGCTGACATATATATTATTTATCTTTGCATAACCTCTGTAAGGAATTTTCTCCCCGGTTTCGCAGCGGAAGAAACAGGTTTTGAGAGATTAAGTAGCAGTTTTTAGAATAAATTCAGATTGTCTTACCCTGTCCCCAAATCTTTTCCTCTGCACCCTGATCTCTGGTTTATCATCATCTCCATCGTGTTTTTCTCTACTTGCCCCGAAGGCAAGGGCCCCTCAATGAGAAACTGGGCCTCCTCAGTTTGGGAGTCAAAATTATCATAAAGAAAAACCCCAACAAATTGCTCACTTGCAAACAGCAACAGACCCCTCAATAATTAATTACTTGGATAATCTGCTTGAAATTTTTCACGTTCTAATATCTGGTGTATTTATTCTCCTTCTTCTGTTTGAGCATCTAGTACTCAGAGATCCTGGTCTCCAGGGAGACTCCATGAAATTGAGGGATCATTAGCTCCTGCCCATCCTGTTAAATTAGAGCAGGGGCCCTTTAGGGCAGGGCCCTTTACCTCCCTTTGAGCCCCCAATACAGTTCCGGAACCTAGGGAAAATGCGGTGCATACATGACTCTCTTTACAATGAAATCTTTTCAGTTTATTTGGGGAAGACCCGTTGCTCTCAAATGCCCTGATAAGTGGGGCAAAATTGGATTTTTGTGGCTTGTTATCCAAGTAGCCGACATATTTATTTGGACTTGATACCTGATTTCCCCATTTATTTAAGAAAGAAAATCAGGGAATGGTAAGCATTCATTTTCCTCCTATCCTCTTTCCATCCCCCGCCCCTTGCTCTGGCCGTCCTCACCCAATTCCTTCCGCCCTCCCCTCTCCTCCCCCCACAGGTCCAGCATGCCAGCAAACAGATCAGTGCTGAGAAGCAGTACAAAGGGATCATTGATTGTGTGGTGAGAATCCCCAAGGAGCAGGGCTTTCTCTCCTTCTGGAGGGGTAACCTGGCCAACGTGATCCGTTACTTCCCCACCCAAGCTCTCAACTTCGCCTTCAAGGACAAGTACAAGCAGATCTTCCTGGGGGGCGTGGACCGGCATAAGCAATTCTGGCGCTACTTTGCCGGTAACCTGGCTTCCGGTGGGGCAGCTGGGGCCACCTCCCTCTGCTTTGTCTACCCACTGGACTTTGCTAGGACCAGGTTGGCTGCCGACGTGGGCAAGGGTGCTGCCCAGCGTGAGTTCAGTGGTCTGGGCGACTGTCTCACCAAGATCTTCAAGTCTGATGGTCTGAAGGGTCTCTACCAGGGTTTCAGCGTCTCTGTCCAGGGCATCATTATCTACAGAGCTGCCTACTTTGGAGTTTATGATACTGCCAAGGGTGAGCGAGGGGCCTCAGGGGGTGCGGAGTGGGGAGGAGGAAGGTCCCTAGGGGTCTGTCACTCACAGAGGACCTTCTATTTATTAATCTTGGGTTTTTTCTCCCCTAGCCCCTGGGCTAAACTGAAGCTTCTGAATGAGGTGGTACGGTGTGGATAAATGGCTAAAGGGCTCTCCTTGTCCTCTACTGAAATAAACTCTGGCCTGGAGTTACTCAGAGAGGGAGAAGGGGAGCCTGCTTCCCCCTTGCCACAGCTCTGTCACTCACGACTTGGAACTCGGGGACGTCCTTCACATGCCCTGTTCCTTGGGCAGAACTCGGGGTTCCCTGGATCCCGAGGGCAGCCCCCAGCTTTGGCTGGCTGCCTGGTTATTTGTGAGGCGCCCCACAAAGGTCAGGTCCTTCCAGAAGGGTAGGGCACGGAGGTGGAGGCATGGTAGCCTCTTCTCCATCCCTTCTTGCTTTTTGCTGAGCTGCTGAGAGAAATCACTTCATAGCCACTCGGCTTCTTGCCTCTGCACACAGGGATGTTGCCTGACCCCAAGAACGTGCACATTATCGTGAGCTGGATGATTGCCCAGAGCGTGACAGCGGTCGCGGGGCTGGTGTCCTACCCCTTTGACACTGTCCGCCGTAGGATGATGATGCAGTCTGGCCGGAAAGGGGGTAAGCTTGACACCGGTGGGTCTCTTATTTCTCTGCCCAAGGAGAACACCAGTCAGTGCTCCTTCCAGTCTTCACTAGTCTTGTTAAAATGATGTGATAAGGACTTAGGAAAGAAGACTTACAATCAGTCCCCCCTCGCACGGTCAGCTGGTCCTTTAGAGAAGAGAATTTGCTTCTATCAAAGGGATAAGAAGATCAAAAATGAGATGTCAAGATGTGACTCGGCTAGTATTATAGAGGCCTTAGGCCCTTTTCCCTTAGGGCCTGGGTACAGAAACACAGAAAATGAATTAGCTAGTTTATTGAAAAATAATTCTTGCTTCTGTCATCTTGCTACTATAGGCGTTAGTGGGAGAGGATGTTTTTGTTGGGTGAGATGGCCTGAAGCGGTTTTGGCTGCCATAGATCAAAACATAGGCAATTGCCATTTTTGAGGTCAAAAAGTCAAACCTTAGTGCCATATGGTTCAGCTTAATAGCTGTGTCTCTTTTAACGGTGTCCTCTTGGGCAGCAGAATCGGAGACTCCACCTGTTTTCTCACCCATAAAAAAGGGGACCGTCTAGCTTCATACTTCCCGCTCCACCCGATCCTGATTGTACAGCTTGACCACGTGTGGGTGAGCTGGTTAATCGCCCCAGTTCTTCACTTGATCTTGGGTTGAAGGAGTAGGCTTGACAAAAGATGCTGCCTGCTAGTTATGCAAGGAAGGGGGTGTTTAGCAGGATGCCTGGAGCTGAAGTGACTGACTTTTCTAACTGTGCAGAGATGTCTTTCAGAGGGAAAGCCTCTTTCCTCCAGAATTCTGGAGCCCTTACCGACATTTGTTTCCACAGCGGATATTATGTACACTGGGACGGTGGACTGCTGGAGGAAGATTGCAAAAGATGAGGGAGCCAAGGCTTTCTTCAAAGGTGCCTGGTCCAATGTGTTGAGAGGCATGGGCGGAGCTTTCGTATTGGTATTGTATGATGAGATCAAAAAATACGTCTAGTGTAATCAAAACTCAAGTTCATTGGTTCCAGATCCATTGTGTGGTTTAATAGACTTTTCCTATGGGAAGTAAAAAAGATAGATCTGGGATAAAACCAGACTGAAAGGAATACCTCAGAAAAAAATGCTTCATTGAGTGTTCATTAAACCACAGATGTATTTTGTATTTATTTTACATTTAAATTCCCACGTCAGATATAAAATAACTTATCATACTTGTACAATTAACTGAAGAACTGATAATGAAGAAGATAACCTAATGTGACACCCCAATAAAGACCACTTAACACACCTTGTTTTACTGAGTTCTTACTAACTGCTGTGTGGATTTAAAAATAAGACCAGCAATGCAGATCTTCTAGCAGGACTCGTTTATAACTCTGGCCCAGCTTCTGAATGTCAGATACCATACTATGTATCTTGTGAGTACCTACAATGCTTCAAGTTGGGCTTTCACACTTTAAGTTTATGTGCTTTCTGTCTTACCTCATACCATGGTGCTTGAGGCTCCAACATGGTGGCATGGATCATAGCTTTCATAATCCCACCTTATTTTATGTGCTTTCGTGCAATCTGCGGGGACTCTGAGGGTACACTGAGCAGTTTCAAGAATTTTGTGAGATTAGGGAATGTTCTTAGTGCCTTTAGAGAACTGTGATACTTCAATCTCACAAGCGGACACCATTCATTGAGAGTCAGTTAACAGGTTAGTATTTAATACCTGTTAGGCTCTGTGGAAGACGGGAATTCATTTTGAAAGAAGCTTAAACGCGGGTAGGGAGAGGAGTGAAATGGCCATTACTAAATAATGTAATGTCTACTATAATCTTGCTTGAGTAGGACTAGAAGGGGGCAGATGAAATGTGGGGAGTGGCAGGAGATGTGGGCCTGAAAGAAAACAGCTAGAGTTAGATACACGGGTATAGAAAGGACCCGCCAGCAGTCTTCTCTGTGACAGCTTAGCAAGACCCGGAGGCAAAGACAGTTTTGGATTTGACTCTCATAAGTTGGTGAGCAAGAGAAAAGTCAGGACACTTTCCAGTTGGAAAGTACTTTTGGTTCTGAAGTCCAAATAGTTGATGCAGCTCTAGCTTGTTAGCCATTCGTTGGAAACCAGTCCCTGCGTCCTAGGCCAAGCTTGGAAGGCAGGCACACGTCTCGTGTATCTTTCCTGGGGGGTGGCTTGAGGGGGGTGCGCCTCTGCACCTTCTGTTCTTTACCCTCCTTCCCAGGCTCTTGTGCCTACTCACTCTTCCCTCCCAAGGAGAAAAACTCACTGCTTGTTCGGCCACGGTAGCCAAGGTTACATCTGTCCTAATGTAGTGGATATCTATGCCGATGGAAACAGGCTAAGGAACTACAAAGAAAGCGTCTCGGTCCCATTTCAAGGCCAGGTCACAAACATGTAGCGTTAGGGGCCTTCTGGATACGTTATCCTCATGTTGTTTTCATCCTTAGGATATGAATGGTCCAAATTCTGGTGCTGATGGAGAGGAAAGAAAAGCAGGCCAGGCTAGTAGGGCAGATACTTTTGTGGAGTGTTATCTTCAAGTAAGGCCAGCAGCCCTTGCAGTATTTTGAAACCTAAGAATAGGTGACGGAGGAGCCATGAAACACAGCTGGGAACTGAAAGCAACGAATGATCAGTGAGTCTTCCTAGACCAACCAAGGACTGAAATTGTTTTCCAGTCTTTAACTGGGTCCTCCCTGGCATGGGACGGGAAATGGAGAAGAGGAATCCCATTTATTAAATAGTAACACGTTATCTGCCTTCTGCACCGTGACCCAGGTGTCAGCTCCGCCCCCCTCCCCCCTCTTTTTTTGCTGAAGTTATCTCTACTGCCCTGGGGGAAAGGAGATCTGCTTAAAGAGAAGAGTCAGAGCATACTGACTCAGTTCCTCCTTCCAGCTACTCCATTCACCAGGAACTCCCAGAACTGAGCCTCCGTCAGAATTGCTGTCATCTGGTTGGGGACATCCGGTCTTTACAAATCCTATCACTGCACTGTCACTGGGCAAAGCTGTCACACTTGAAAGTCTGAGAAGATGAAAAGGGTTTACATTAAACTAACAACTCAGAATTGAGTGTCCTGCCCCCAGGAATTTCTTACTAGTCCCCTTTCCTGCAAAACTTCCTCCCTAAATACAGCCCTCCTTTTACCTACCACCCACCCCCCGGTGCCAAAAAAAAAAGCACTTTTCCTTTTTAATGTATTTTCTCCTTTACAGGCTCACCTATAGGCATCTTCTTTTTAGCCACCTTATTTTATATTTTGAGTCTAGGAGAAAAACCATGGAAGATGACAGAGGTTAGCCCATGACGGTAACATTTACAAACTTGCCTCAACTGTTCTGTGTTCCTTTCCATTTTACTTTGTATAAAATAACGCAGCTTGTGCTGAGGCAAAATTTACAAACACCTACAACGTGCAGGGCTAGGAGGGAATGGAAGCTCTCCTAGGGCAGTGATCCTTATTTTTTTCGCTGCCACGTGCCTGGAGCCTCGAAGGGTGCCTGGGAACAGACACTGTTTAGTGTTTGTTGAATGCAAGAATGAGGAAAACGTGCACCTAAAACCCACAGACAAAGAACCAGCAGAATATCTGGGGAAGGGCAAGTCCTCCAGTTTGGGGGAATCCTCAACATGTATAGCAAGGGGACAAGCATGTGGGGGCATATAATGGATGGAAATTTCTGGCTGCCTTACATTCAATTTTCAAGTCTTTAAAAATACATTTTTACAAAGTTCATGCCATGAATTCCTTTTAAAAGTTTTGTTTCTCTTGAGTGTCAGTTTTTTTTTTTTTTAATTTTTTTTTTTTTCAACGTTTATTTATTTTTGGGACAGAGAGAGACAGAGCATGAACGGGGGAGGGGCAGAGAGAGAGGGAGACACAGAATCGGAAACAGGCTCCAGGCTCTGAGCCATCAGCCCAGAGCCCGACGCGGGGCTCGAACTCACGGACCGCGAGATCGTGACCTGGCTGAAGTCGGACGCTCAACCGACTGCGCCACCCAGGCGCCCCGAGTGTCAGTTTTTAATCAATCCACGATAAAGTACAGTTGACCCTCATCGAAGATCATGTATTTGCAAACTGGCCTCCTCTTAAAATTCTACTTCTAACCTCTGTGTTCATTCTTGGGTATGCACCGAGTGGCGAAAAACGGGTCAAACAAGGCCAGATAGGATCTGTCTGCCCTCTAGTTTCAGCTGTCATACTCTTAAGAAAGAGGCCTTTACATTTCTGTGTTTTGTCGATGATTTCACTGTTTAAAATGGCCCCCAGCACAGTACTGAAGTGATGTCTTGGGTTCCTAAGTACAAGAAGGCAGTGATGTTCCTTATGGCGAAAATGTGTGCTAGCTAAGCTTCCTTCAAGCATGATATATATACAACAATCTATAAAGAGCCACTGAAGGGGGACACCTGGGTGGCTCAGGTGGTAGAGCACGTGACTCAATCTCAGGATCTCGAGTTCAAGCTTCTTGTTGGATGTGGAGCCTACTTTAAAAAAAAAAAAAGAGCCGCTGAGGTTTTTGTGCAGGGAAGTGACATGATCAAATTTCCATTGCAGCACTTTGGCAGCAGTGTAGACAATGACTTGGGGGACAAGGAGATAGTAGCGGAAACAAAAGAGTAACATAACAGCCAGGCTAAGAAGGGGCTTGGAGTGCTGGTTAAAAGAAGCCAGAGGGAAGAGGCTAGGCTCACCCTCAGGCTTCTGTCATGGGTATGAAAAGACAATAGGATCATGTTAATCACCATCCCCGACCCTGGAAAGGACACAGTGGGGGAAAAGAAAATTGGGCTGCTTCATTAGACAGCGGGCCAAACACCTTCAGGTTCAAGATCAGCACAACTCATTTGTCAGTTTCACCGTAAGATCGAAGAATTTTCTTCAAAAACAAGTGAGTTTGTGGTTTATAAAGGTTTCCTTCCATATTGGCAGACTAGGTAAGTGCAAACCAATGCTCCCTGTGAAAACTACTAGAAAAGGGATTCAAACTAATATTTAAAATAAAAATCTGCTCGAAGGCACTGGAGAACTAATAAGGCATGTGATACTATGGGGCCAACGCCAAGATCTGAACCCACAGAAGTGAGCCTAGTATTTGGGGGTCAGTTTTCCCCACGGAGTATCTTCAAATTGTGGAAAACATAGCAGCAGTGCTGAGGAACTAGAAACAATTTGATAGACCTCTTGAGGGAAAAGGGACAAAAACCAGAACCCAGGGCCTTCCAAGAAAGGGGAGCCCTAGATAAACACCCATTTGGACTGGGACCCCCGAAGGGTGACACTGTGACAGTAAGGGAACTGGAAGCCTGCAGTCACTGATGCCGATTCAATCTCTGTTTTAATGCGATTTGCGACTTCGAGCACCCTGCTGCCTGCCAGAAGCAAAAGTAAATCCTGTCTGGAAGAAAACACCATTCAGAGCAGGGGTCAACAAACTCTGAAAGACAAGGCAGTAAATATTTTAGGCTTTGTTGGCCAGATGGTCTTTGACACATTGGCTTTGCTGCATTGCAAAAGCAGCCTTGGACGAGAAAATGAATAACCATGGCTGTGTTCCATAAAAGTTATGTACACACGCTGAAATGTGAATTGCATAATATTCACGTTACATTCTTCTGATTAATAAAAAAACATTTAAAAAGGTAAAAGCCTTTTAAACCTGGCTGGCTCAGAGGCTTTAAACTTGCAGACCCCTGATGTAGAGTTTTAAGATCTTTCTACAATTTTTCATATAAACCAAAAACACAAACATAACTTTAAAACATCCTATTAAAAATATATTCTAGGAGCGCCTGGGTGGCTCAGTCAGTTAAGACACTGACTCTTGATTTTGGCTCAGGTCATGAGCTCACAGTTCGTGCGACGGAACCCCGCCACATGTTGGTCTCTGAGCTGGGCACGGAGCCTTCTTAAGATTCTCAGTCTCTCAGTCTCTCTCTCCCCCCTCCTCCTCTGTCCCTCCTCCACTTGTGCACCTGTGCACTGTCTTAGATAGATAGATAAATATATATATATATATATATATATTCCAAAGAGCCCATGGGTTAAAAAGTAGAAATCACAATGTAAACTCAAAAATATTTTGAACTTAATGAAAATAAAAAAGGCAGGGGCGCCTGGGTGGCGCAGTCGGTTAAGCGTCCGACTTCAGCCAGGTCACGATCTCGCGGTCCGGGAGTTCGAGCCCCGCGTCGGGCTCTGGGCTGATGGCTCGGAGCCTGGAGCCTGTTTCTGATTCTGTGTCTCCCTCTCTCTCTGCCCCTCCCCCGTTCATGCTCTGTCTCTCTCTGTCCCAAAAATAAATAAACATTGAAAAAAAAATTTAAAAAAAAAAGGCTGTGGGCACCTGGCTGACTCAGAAGAGCATGTGACTCTTGATCTGGGGGTTGTGAGTTCAAGCCCCACATTGGGCACAGAGTTTACTTAAAAAAAAAAAAAAAGCCTGAACATCAGTGAACTACACATCCATTTCAAGTAATTAGAAAAATAATGGCAAATTAAACCTAAAGAATAAAGCTGGAAGCCAATAATTAAGGTAACAGTAGAATTCCTTCCTGAAAAAGAGACAACAATGCCAAATGAACCGCATGACTAAAAGTGAAAGGTAAGGAGCACCTGGGTGGCTCAGTCAGTTGAGTGTCTGACTGGGGCTCAGGTGATGATCCCGCAGTCCATGAGTTTGGGCCCCGCGTCAGGCTCTGTGCCGACAGCCTGGAGCCCGCCTTGGATTCTATGTCTCTTTCTCTCTCTCTGCCCCGCCCTCTCCCTCTCCCTCTCTCTCTCTCAAAAATAAACATTAAAAAATTTTTTATTTTAAATGTGAAAGGTCAAACTTTTGGAAAATAATAGAGCAGAATATCTTCATGTGTTTGGTTAAATGAAAATTTCATAAAATCCAACATTTTAAAAGAGCACTAACTATAAAAGACTGATAAAGTGGACTGAAGTAAAATTAAGCACTTCTGTTCACAGACATCATTTATAGTGAAAAAGCAAGCCAGACTGGGAGAAAATATTTGCAGCATACCTCACACTGGGACTGTATTGTATCCAGAACACATAACTCCTACAAATCAACAAGAAAATGACATTCAACCTATAGGAAAACAGGCAAAAAACTGTGAAAAGGGACTTCACAAAAGATATCCCAATGGCCAATAAACACGAAAGTGTTCAATCTTATTAGTCATCAAAGTAGTGCGAGTAAATCATAGAATAACACTATATACACACCTAACTGGTTATATTAGTGAGGCTATGGGACAACAGGAACTAATATACTTCTGGCTGGAGAGAAAATTGGTACACTCACTCCGGAAAACTCTAAATCTTACCCAGCGACTCCACTCCGAAGTATATGCCAACCAAATGCATGCATATGTAATCAAGATATGTCTACAAAAAACTTCATATTAGCATTATTTGTAATAACCCAAAACCCGGAAACCACCTCAAATGTCTAACAACCACAGAATGGATAAAAAAAATCATGGTACAGTCATACGCTAGAATATTATACAGAAATGAGAACAAATGAATTACAGCTGCATGCAACATGAAAGAATGTCAGAAACATGAATACGTACAGCAAAAGAAGGCAGACACAAAAGAATCTAATTCCATTTGTAGGACATTCAAAAATGGGCAAAACTACACAACAGTCTTAAAAGCTAACATGGTAGTTACCTTTTAGCAGGAAAAGAGTGTCATGACTGGTAGGGAGCCCCAAGGGAGCTCACGAGTTCTGGCAATATTCCAACTCTGGTGACACAGGTATTTGCGTTCTAACAATATATGAGGTGTACATTTATGTTTTGTGCCCCTTTCTGTATTTCTGTAGTATTTACATAAATGGTTAACAAAATCTTTATGTCATTCTCACATCCCTCTCACATTCCCCAAAATATTAAAAATTAAATCTTAAATTAATGGTAAAATTAGGTTCTTCTAGTTAGTATACACAACTACATGCAAAGAAGATATATTTACTTAATACTAGGTATTTTCTTCATGAAATAAAAAATTCTCAGAATGAAATAAAGAAAACAAAGCTTACTTCAAACTTGGAGATTGACTATAATTCCCAAACACATGAAATAAATGTGTGATTTTTGGTGAAGACTATCATTGTAATAAAAATACTGTAAGAATTTGGAACTATAGTTTTTAATAGTTTTTTGGTAGCTATCTACATTCTTTTACCATTTTATAATAGTGGATGTCAAATTAGGTTCATAGGAAAAAATCCTGTGTCTCATTATAGTAAATTAATGACAGGTTACCTTGTAAGTTTACTTTGCAATAAAACCTTAAAAAATGTCATCTAGAACAAATACTGCAACTTACCTGAACTTACAAACTGAGGCACAGAACATTTAAGACTGTATCATGGAGCCTGGCTTAAAAATCTGTCACCAGAATTTTAAAATCAAATAAAACTTTCTGCTACGATGTAATCTTATTTGCTGTAAGCATCCTTGAACTTTGTAGTTGGGAGCTCACATATACTACTGCTGGAACTACTCAGTGATTTATTCCAATGGCATCATTATTATTAACCCTCATCAAAAACATTCCTAAATTGAAGTTTTAGCAGCAAGTTTTAAAAAGAGTATTTCTTATCACTCATAATGCACATGAAATGTTGCTGTGGACGCTTAAAAAACAAAAACAAAACATTCTATCAGGCTGTAAGGTGTTGCAGCATCTTAACAATTTTACGGAAAAAATTAGATGATGTGTTTTAAAGAGGCAACCAGCAAGGCAATTTTAAGCAAACTCTTTCCCACGTAAATGTCATACTTTCAAAGATATAAATAACTAATACCCTCCTTCCAACCTCATTTTAATTCTTAGACTTGTAAGGCACATAAAAGTTATTATTCTCGGGGCACCTGGGTGGCTCAGTCGGTTGGGCATTTGGGCGTCCGACTTCCACTCAGGTCATGATCTCACAGTTTATGAGTTCGAGACCTGCATTGGGTTCTGGGCTGACAGCTCAGAGCCTGGGCCTGATTCAGATTCTGCGTGTGTCTCTCTCTCTACTCCTCCCCTGCTTGCACTCTGTCTCTCTCTCCCTCAAAATAGATAAACATTAAAAATTTTTTTTAAAAAAGTTATTATTCTCATTTTTAAAATGGGAACAAGAAAATACATTTGCCACATATGAATTTATGGGGGAAAAAAGAAAATATATTTGAGAGATGGGCACAGGATCAACAGTTATCTTTTGTTCTTTCTTTCTTCACTATGTCAAGCTAATTCTTCAGGCTTAAAACACGTAACAGATTGGGAAATTAAAAAAAGATGTTGATTTTTAAGTTGATTACTAATCTTTATTCATGGAAATAAAGTAGCCATTAGCATTAAGCAGATTTCCTAGGATGGTATACAATCATTTATAGGTTAAGATTTTGGTGTTTAAGATATTAAACATCTTATAAATTTAATTATTAAAATATAATAAATTCAACTGTGTCTCCAACTTATACTGGCCATAACACTTTGCATAGTGTGCAGTGCCTGAATCTGAACAGAAGCGCACAAGTATCACCATGACCTCTTTCTAAAGTTGCTCTGTACCATTTTTGGACACTGGGTTAATGGTTTGAGAACTGCATTACACTACATTTATAAGCAAACCAGAAAACTTTTATTCGGAGTAGTAGCTAAGAAAGCAGCCTTTTAATGGAGACTGAACAAAGTAGGGAAAGTGTGAGATAAAATAGGTATCCCTTAGGAAATAATCTCAATAGTTCAAAATCTCTCATAAAATCTTGTTAAAACGGAGGGAACATTAGTTGAACATTTGACAGATATGAAAATAACTCTCAATAAGAATCTTGCCTGATAATTTTAGATTCTGGATTATAACTTCCAGTTGCAGATGTAAATTTCCAAAGTATATATATTAGGTCCAAGTGAACCTAATATGTAGTGGTGCTAGGTGATCCTTCACCTTTCAGAAATTCTTGAAAATAAAAATAGTATACTTACGATTCCTTCATAAAAGTGTCCCTTAAACCTTCAAAGTAGTTTGGCTTATATCAGAAAATAGTATATTCTTCCACTCCTATCCTTCTATTTTTACTTATCGTATATAAGTACTCATGACGACAGACCTGTGAATTCTGCTTTGAAAGGACGAACATTGCTGCTCGGAATTCCCAACTTTTACTGCAAGTTGGATCCCAGCTATCAGAGATACTTTGATGAACCCGCCGTCAAAGCAGTAAAAACTGAAGGCATGAAATTAGTATCTAAAATCCAAGTATAGCTTGATCTATAAAAATTATGTGTTGTAATCCTGACCTATGACAGCAAAGGCCATATAAAATATATTCAGAGACTAATGTCATGAACATAAAAGGTTTATATTTTTATGTATCTATATCTAGATATCTAGATCTAGATATAGATATATATAGATAGATTTTCCCTAACAAGTTAAAAATCAATTTCTAAAAACTGGCTTACCATATCAGGCGGGTGTCCAAATTCAGCATTACCTTATCTCTTCTTAAAGATAAGTTGTTATACAAACATTAAAAGTGCAGTAAGCTAAACACCAAAGAAAACAAAACACCCCTGGTTTAGCAGAGCTACAGTTAATAAATAAAGCAGAGTGCCAAATGATGTAAAAACGTGGGCACCAGAAGAGAGCTTCAAATAACAATGAATGAACATTATAGCCCAAAGAAAGAAGCAGAAAAATCTGTCAGGTTGTGTTCACATGAATTTTTTTCAACACCACTGTTGCCACACTTCACAGGCCCTATCTTCTGACAAAATCTATCAATGCCAACTGAAGACCAAGAAATTCTGAATAGATATTTAGCAACATGACGTTTGGCTTACTGCCCAAGGTGGTTAGAAAAGTAAGTTCAGTCCACATGCTACAAAAGCTTGAGTTAACTTGGAAAAACAAACAACAAATATTATCGCGGCTACAGAGCAAGAACTCACATTAAAAAAAGCAAGATTTGGCATTTAATATGGAAACTTCCCAGTACATCCTAAAGGCATACTGAACAGGCCAGTAAAGAAAAAGTGATAATGCATCAGCGATGACCAAGACAGAAGAAGCGGCCATGACCGAGATGTACTCGGCTATATGAAATGAGAGCCCACAGATGGACAGAGAAATATTCTGATTTGTCAACTATATGACACCCTATTTGCCCTTACTAATTCCATTAAGATTACCAGGATTTGCAAAGTGGGACTGGCAAAAATGGTTCTGCCAGAATTCAACTCAAAAGCCCCAACCAAACAAGAAAATTAGCTGACATCATTTAAAGTAGCCCCAACAAAATGTGTGCTATTTCTCCTCTACCATTCATATTTTAATTTTCTTTCTCAGTCCTTAAAAATAGTAGCTGGACTTTCCAAAGCTTTAAGACCACACATTTCTTATTTATCTCCTCTCTGAATACAGTAAACACTGAAACGTAACACAACTTGTTAACAGTATCTCTTAAAACACTGTTCTGACACAACTCAGGATCTGCTTCTTGCCTTTTCAAACTGGTGGTGCTATTGTGCTCGACAAATAGTTGCTTTTGCTTGTGGTGATCTGGTCCTTGGACAACCTATTCACAACGTAGCGGACTGTGACTCTAAAGTCTACCTCATTTCTCAGAATCGTTAGTGGTACTTTACCTGAATGTGTAAGAACGTGGAAGAGAAGGAGCTTGCTTCCAAGATGAACTTTCTAATACTCACAGTTTGAAACGGTTTGGAATGGTTGATCACATTTTTAAGATCTAACTCAGCACACTTACTCATATGGAGGTAGTAGATGCCTTTGGTCAATCACAAGGGCTGCCCTAGTACAAGCTTCTCTCAGTCTGCTCACCAAATCTAAATCAGCTCCACCAATGGAAACAAATTTCAAGTTTCGTTTCACAGTAAGTATACAATCGAGTCTTACAATCAAATTAAGAGTTATACCACCTGAATTCTGGAGCAAAGAGAAAACAAAGTTATATTTAGGAGCTACAATCATGGTTTAAAACTTATAAAAAATTAAAAAAAAAACCATAAAACAAGAACAACGTAGTTAACATCTTGGGTCCGACGTACAGTGTGATATTATCACAACTGTTTTGTCAGTGTAAGAGCTGAATCATTTTCTATGTTGAGAAAATATACATGCATACTACCATTTTTCTATCAAATACATATACCTCTCATAGAAATACATCCTCACAGGAAACACTGATTTTACATTAAACTGTTTTTTTTTAAACAATTTTGCATTGAATTACAATAAAATTACAACTCGTTGTAAATTTTAAATTACAGACATTTACACAGAGAATTATAATAATATACAAGAGCACTTCAGTAAGAACTGGATGAACAATGTTTGAAGTAAAAAGAGTTTTTATAACCAAGCTGTACGAACATTAGGGGGCTTAGGTCTTAGCAACAGGCCACTGGATGTGTCAAAAACTGGTCGCTCACTCTTACAACTGAGACCACTGGTAGCACTGGATGTTCTAGAAGCTCCTCCTGAAAATATATGAAGAACAAGAAATAATTTTATTTAAACTAAATACATCCATTAACCCTTGATAAACTTCCTCTCCTAATTTAAAGTTCAGAATAAATTTTTCTTCCCTATCTCACATGAATTTTTAGTAGTTTTGTATGATTCTCAAACAGGAATGCACTTCAGAACTCCCTGTGGAAATTAAAAATAATAATAAACATGCCCGGACTCTACATGGGGGGGGTTCAGATTCAACAGATTTGGGATGGGAATACATGTTTTAAAAAGCTGCTCAAGGGGCGCCTGGGTGGCGCAGTCGGTTAAGCGTCCGACTTCAGCCAGGTCACGATCTCGCGGTCCGTGAGTTCGAGCCCCGCGTCAGGCTCTGGGCTGATGGCTCAGAGCCTGGAGCCTGTTTCCGATTCTGTGTCTCCCTCTCTCTCTGCCCCTCCCCCGTTCATGCTCTGTCTCTCTCTGTCAAAAATAAATAAACATTGAAAAAAAAAATTTAAAAAAAAAAAAAAAGCTGCTCAAATGATTCAAGCAATAAAAGAAGCCACTTTATATAACTATTTACAAATTTGTTCAAGAAATAATTAACCATGTTCAAGGCATAATGCCGAGTATGAATTACTGGATTAAGACCCTATGTCAGTCAATGACTATAGCAAGGAAGTGACGCTTGAAGAATGAGATGAATGAATGGACTCACTAGTCATTTGAGTGTTTAAGACTCACAAGAGCACTGGGAAGTTGGGATGTCATAGGTGGTTACAGCTTTCTTCTAACATTGGCTTCTCTCTCACTCTTTTTTTTTTTTTTTTATTTTTTTTTAACATTTATTTTTGAAGGACACAGAGTGTGAGCAGGGCAGGGGCAGAGTGGGAAGAAGACACAGAATCTGAAGCAGGCTCCGGGCTCTGAGCTGTCAGCACAGAGCCTGACCTGGGGCTGGAATTCACGAACAGTGAGATCATGACCTGAGCTGAAGCCGGGTGCTTAACCCAGTGAGTCACCCAGGTGCCTCGGCCTCTTTTTTTATGGTTTAGAATGCACACATGGAGCGACAGCATAAACTTCCTGTGTCACACACCCTAGCACGAGGTGGCCACTCCATGCTACATTCTGTGGGACGCACCACTAGCTGGGTGTGTGTTGATCACAGGTCAAGCATTAGGAGGGATTATATGTGATGACTCTACAGACTGCTGATTCCTGTTTTAGTTAACCAGTGAGGAAGACAAAGCACATATAGGGGCGGGAGGATATTACCAATAATCCTTAGCTCGTTAGGGGGAATGTCTCAGCCACTTTTAAACAGCGTTATCTATTCATTTCTTCCTCTAACAAATGTAATAAAATGTCTACTACTGAAGACAGTATTGATATTTTCAACCCTTTTTCTTGTTTCTTTCCTGTGCTACCATTACATGCTGTGAGCGAAACCTGACGTTGAGTGAACTAACACAAGAGCATACTAGTGAAAAATAATACAAGGCCTTCCAGAAGTCAGCCATTTTCAAACTCTATCCAAGAACATAAGTTATATTTTTTAAAAAGGATAAAATACACACACAAGAACAAAATAATTCTGAGCATGCTTACTTAACGGGCTATACTGGCCAAGAGTTGATCTCACTCGTCTGGTGGGTGGCGATGAGCTGAGATAACCCATATTGCGATGATAGTCCATCAGTTGTTCAGAGCGTTTCATACCAACTGTTGGTTTCACAGATTCAAGTCTTTTCAATAAAGCCTTCATTTAAAGACAATTCAAAAGTCAACGTTAGATAGAAGTAAGTGATAGCAATAACTCAGGAACACAACAGCAGTAAGTTTTTAAAAAGGCACTTTAAAATATTTAATTCCAGCACAGTTAACATAAAGTGTTGTATTAGTTTCAGGTGTAGAATATAGTGATTCACCAATTCTGTTATTTGGTGCTCATTATGATAAACGTACTGTTAATCCCCTTCACCTATTTCACCTGTCCCCCCACCTCCCCTCTGGCAACCATCAGTTTGTTCTCTATAGTTAAGAGTCTGCTTTTTTGTCTCTTTTTCCCCCCCTTTGTTTGGTTTCTTAAATCCCACATGGAAATGAAACCATATGGTATTTGTCTTTATCTGACACACTCAGCATAATACTCCCTAGCTCTATCCACGTTACAAATGGTAATATTTCATTATTTTTAATGGTTAAGTAATATTCCATTGTATATATACCACGCCTTTCTTATCCATTCATCTACTGATGGACCCTTAAGCTGCTTCCATAGTTTGGCTATTGTAAATAATGCTGCAATAAATATAGGGGTACAGATATCTCTTCAAATTAGTGTTAAATCGGTAAATACTTAATAGAAATTTATGAAATAAAGATTTTAAAATCACTTTTGAGATGCTACGTGAAAAAATATTTCAAATAATATACTTTCAGGAAAATCTAAGGGTTTGGGGCACCTGGGTGGCTCAGTTGGTTAAGCCTCTGACGTCAGCTCAGGTCATGATCTCACAGTTCATGAGTTCGAGCCCCGCATCAGGCTCTGTGCTGACAGCTCAGAGCCTGGAGCCTGCTTTGGATTCCGTGTCTCCCTCTCTCTCTAACCCCTCCCCTGCTCATGTTCTGCTCTCTCTCTCTCTCTCTCTCTCTCCAAAATAAATAAACATTAAAAAAATTTTTTTAGGAAAATCCAAGGGTTTTATCTATCCTATAAAACCAGTACGGTTTTAACAACGGATCACAGGCACATCTCTCTTTTATGTCAGGTTACAATGTTTGGAAAGGTGCTATAAATGGAAATGCATGAAATGTGATTTTCTCTGAGAATGGGCAAAATGCTAAAAGCCCAGTGTGTTCGTTCAACCTAGACATCACCACAAACCTATCTAAGCTACTATCAATTCTATATATGACTTTAGAGCACTGGCTTTCTAGCTGTTTACTTTCCAGTTGTGCCCCAACTGGACACTGAGGAGAGGCCAAGGGGGTGGCCTCTCAGGTCTCCCGCTCCCAGTTTCTACCGGTCCATCTGTGCTCTCCATGTTGCCTGTTTCATATACTAAATATTCTGCATAAAATCTAGTTTGGAAGAAAAAAGTTTTTACTCTTAAGTTTGAAAATCATCTACTATAACTTTTAAATAGATATATAAACCAACTAGCCAAGGCAACATAATATCCAGTAACATTGTATTTTAATATGATTCCGTAACAGAATCTAATGTGTAAACATTCCTAATTTTATTTTCTTTCCTCATATATTAAAAGGTAGAAAGTTTGTTTCATTTTCAAAGGTATCGTAGAGAAGGGAATATCTGAGCAGACCAAATGGATCAAGGAATTGATCTATGATTGTTTTATTATCTCTTTATCGAGTTAAACTATTTCTGTAGCAAGTTGATCTTTATTTGAAAAGAGAATGCTTGTTCAGCACTCAGATTGCCATTAAAAAACCAGCCTCTTGAATTCAGTCACAGGACAAATTTTTTTCTGCACACCTTGTTTTTCCTTCTGCCTCAACGTTGTTTTCTTTTTATTATGGCAAAGAATACATAAAATTTACCATTTTTACCATTTTACCAATTTACCATTTTAAGCTTACAGTTCAGTGGCATTTAGTATATTCACATCACCGTGAACCATGACCACCAACCATATCCAGAACTTTTTCTCAACTTTGTGTTTGCTCTCATCAGTTTCACCCTCACCCTTCTATTCTGACTGGCGTTCTGAGTAATTCCAGAGAAGTGATAGATGGTAGTAGAACAAGTCAAAATACTCCAGAGAGCTGTTTAGAAAAGGGAGAAGGAAGGTGTTACAGAAATACATGGAACCTGGAGACAAACGGCAGCGATCTAGAGCACATGAAGCAGGACACCGACCAAATGAGAGATCTCGGCCTGCCAGCTCTTTTTGGCATGAAATGGCCTTTCTCAGTTTTTACCTTCTAAGGCTAGAGCACACCTAACTCCCTCAGGAAGCCAGACTCCACTAGAGTTAACGGTTTTCTCTGCTGAGCCCAGACTTACAATTTAAACATGGTTCCGTCTGTAAAGTCTATGGTCTTGCCATCACAAGACCACATGTGGTCTTTTTCTCACTGTACATAGTGAGGGTGTATATTTTAAGGGCAAAACCTCCTAGGATTATACCTTTTCTACCTACAGTTTGTAACTGCTCTGAGTTATGTAAGACACTGGAAGGAAGAGAAGAAAAAATATAAAATATTGCCCTGTCATTTATAGTTTGCATAAGAAGAGAATACTCCTGCATGCCCGAGTGATACATTTATAAGTGAGTAAGAAACTTCCTACGTATCACACCATGTACTCTGCTAGGCAGGGCATCGTTTGCCATGTCATCTGATTATCCTATTAACTACCCTCTGAGCTGTGGGGGGAACAGGACAGAAAATTTATTTTCAGTTAACTACTAATTTTGCTTTTTTGCTAGTAGAAGCCTCACTATTTTTTGGATAAACTAATTTCCTAAATTTGTTTATTTGGCTAGATGTAGGTTTTTCTTTTTTAAATTTTAAGAAAACTGCGACGCTTATTCATCAGATATAAAACATATAAAGTAATATGATCAAAATCAATTCTGAAACTAATTTGACAATAAGGCAAAGAATAAGCTCATTTTGTTGTCCTGATATGTCACTTATCAAGTTTACAGGCAGAAACTTTGGAAAACGAGAGAGAGATCAGCTATCTAAATTACATGGAACTATATCATTTGTATGTCACGAATAAGTTAAGCAGAAGTTAAAGGGATGATTTCTACTAGAAACAGCTCTTGCTTATAGAAACTATCAAAATATGAAGTACTGATTACTGTATAAAGTGTAAAATCAAAAGTAGATACATTTTAATCTAGTGAATAATTTAGTACTTCTGGGTAAAACTTAAAAAAATGACAGTTCAAAATATTTTAACATTTGCATCAGAGTGAACAAAAATGTAAGCTATCTAGTCAGAAAGACGTGCATTTAAATCCTGGCTCTTCCAATGATTATATGACCGTATGACTTGATGTGGGTATTAATGAAATAATCTCCAAGAGTCAGTTTTAAGCAGTAATTGAGATAATGCATATAGAATGCTCACAGCAGTCCCTGGCATTTGGTACAGAGTTATCAAACATGAATGCTACCATTCATATTGCTTTGTATTATTTTCTAGTTTTTTGACATACACTAGTATTACCTTCCTAGCTATGTTATATATTATATGACAGGACAGTATTTTATAGACATTTTTATATTCCTTCAGTGTCTTACATAGATCACAGCAGACATTAAATAAATATGTTTCATGAATTGAGAAATGATAAGAATGGTTACTTACATTCCAATTTGTGGTTTACAAATTCTTAGTATTTTCAATCTTAGAATCTGCTACTCGAATCAAATTCTAATAAAGAATCCCACCCAAATATTTGTTTTTCTATTTAGGAAGTATTCTTTTTGGAAGGAAAACTAACCCAACCTGAATCCTGTCCATCTCTGGAAACAGAAAAGTTAAAACAAATGAATGACTAATGTGTTAATGATTTCTGCAGTTGTCAGCAGAGGGGAGGTGCTTCATTGTTTCTAAAGTGATAAAGCGAAGACCCCGAAGGACATTAAAGAGTAACAAGCATCCTACAGTCAGGGAAAACCAGGATTGTTCTTCATATTTTTCTGTAACTGAAGCCACCCTTAGTTATCATTAGCTTTCTTTCTTGTATGATAGGAGACACAGACAATAACCAGAGAAGGAAGAAAATCAGACAGAGTGAACTATAAATTATTTCAAGATCTTACAAATCACACTTGAATTCTTACACTAGGTATGAGCTTTACCACAAAAAATTTTTTTAATGTTAATTTTTGATGGAGAGAGAGACAGAGCATGAGTGGGGGAGGGGCAGAGAGAGAGGGAGGCACAGAATCTGAAACAGGCTCCGGGCTCCGAGCTGTCCGCACAGAGCCCGACGCAGGGCTTGAACTCACAGACCATGAGATCACGACCTGATCGAAGATGACGAGATCTTTGAGATCATGAGATCATGACCATGAGCCGAAGTCGGACACTCAACCAACTGAGCCACCCAGGCGCCCCTATATGAGCTTTACCATAAATCTTCATCTTTGTGACAACGTATCACTCTCCGCTTGATAGTTTTCACATTCTATCTAAGAGGTCTAAAATTCCTCCTCTGGGGCGCCTGGGTGGCTCAGTCAGTTGAGTGGCCAACTTCGGCTCAGGTCATTATCTCGTGGCCCATGAGTTCGAGCCCCACGTCGGGCTCTGTGCTGACCGCTCAGAGCCTGGAGCCTGTTTCCGATTCTGTGTCTCCCTCTCTCTCTGACCCTCCCCCGTTCATGCTCTGTCTCTGTCTCAAAAATAAATAAATGTTAAAAAAAAAAAAAGAAAAAAAATTAAAAAATAAAATAAAATAAAATAAAATAAAATAAAATAAAATAAAATAAAATAAAATAAAATAAAATTCCTCCTCTGGACTAGCAAAGAACAGAAGATGGAAGGAGGATTCTACCTTTCATTTAATGTTTTTAAGAATGACCTGCATTTTCTGAATTTGTATATGCATTACTTTTATTTTAAAAATATTTTAACAAAAAAAAATATTTTAACAGAAGAATTCCTGAATGGAAAGATTATGTTCTACTTTACTGCCTACTTTCTCTGGATTTAAAACTAATTACATATATATGTATGTGTGTGTGTATTCTCAGAAAGTTAAAAAAAAGAAAAACAATTCTTCCCTAATCTTGCTTCAAATACTCACCTCCCCTCATCCTCTTCTTTCACATACAAAGAAGGCAACTGACATACATTTAAATAATGAAATAATCTCCAGGTGCCTGGGTGGCTCAGTGATCTCATGGTTCATGAGTTCAAGCCCCACATGGGGCTCTGTGCTAACATCTCAGAGCCTGGAGTCTGCTTCAGATTCTGTGTCTCTCTCTCTCTCTCTCTCTCTCTCTCTCTCTCTCTCTGCCCCTCCCCTGCTCGCGGTCTGTCTCTCTCTGTCTCTTAATAATTAATAAGTGTTAAGAAAAAAAATGAAATAATCTCATTTCTTTTAGACAGCAAAGCGAAATACAAATACCCTTACTCACCTGATCACCCTCTCCTTCTGCTAAGATTATTGTGGTACTCTTTCATAAAAATAGGATTCATATTATATTCAAATGAATTAAGGAAATATGGCTTAATGAGAGTATTTCAAAATTCACGAATTTAAAAATGAGACCCATTTTTGGAAATTCACAAATTTTAATCGAGTCTATGTAGGGTAGCAAGCATGCCCTCTACTAGATAAAATTACTTTTTCTTTATTATTCCTTTTATTTGTTTCCTTTTTGAATGAGAAGGAAAGGTAATATTTGCCTCCTGAAACATAATGAAAATTGTGAACTTCACCTGAAAGATTAACAGTATGCTTTTAACTCTGAAGCACAGGACTCGATTTTATACAGGATCTTTGCCTTCCTGTTCTACCCACTCAGCACAGCACTATTTCTTTGTTTTGGATTGTGTCACTCTAAACAGCCTCTGGACTACCAGCAAGCTAAAGTACTGGAACAGAACTCTTCAGTCATCATGCCTGTTGGCCGTCTGATTGGTCTCTGTCACTGGAGATACAGGAATGAAGGAAATACAAATCATAAACATTTAGAGGTAACGGACCCTGCCTGTGCACTACATCTGACACAGAAATAACCACAAATGTGCGTGGGTGTGTACACGTGTGTATGCATGCGTGTATTTTGATTATGAACAGGCTAGCAAACAGATTAAAAAATATACCAGCTCACACAGAGGAACTATTAGAGCTAATACAGATCTAAAGAAGCATTTGGAAGGTGGCAGATTATAAAATACATATGCAAAAATTAACAGTTTACAAGAGCAAACAGAAAATGTAATAAAAAATTTCATGCACAGGGTCTCCTGGGTGGCTCAGTCGGTTAAGACTCTTGATTTTGACTCAGGTCATGATCTCACGGTTCCTGAGTTTGACGCGCCACATCGGGCTCTGCATTGACAGTGTGGAGCCTGCTTGGGATTCTCTCTCTCTGCCCCTCCCCTGCTCCCTTGCTTTCTCAAAAAATAAATAACCAACAAAAAAAAAATTAAAATTTCATGTACAAAAGCACAGAAATACATAGTTCTGAAGAAAACCACAAAACGTTACTAAGGAAGGGGCACCTGAGGAGCTCAGTCGGTTAAGCATCTGACTTCAGCTCAAGTCATGATCTCATGGTCTATGAATTCAAGCCCCGCATCAGGCTCACTGCTGACGAGCCTGGAGCCTGCTTCAGATTCTGTGTCTCCCTCTCTCTCTGCCCCTCCCCTGCTCACATTCTCTCTCAAAAATAAACATAAATTTTTTTTTTTTAATTTACTAAGGTAGAATATGAGAAAGCTTGAATAAATGGAAAGACATACCATAAGAAGATAATATTTTAAGACCGCCAAACACTCTCCAACTAAAACATAAATTTGACATACTTCTAATAGAAATTTATAATAGAATTAAGAAAAAAATTTTAAGTTTATTTTTTTATTTAGAGAGACAGAGACAGCATGAGTGAGGGAGGAGCACAGAGAATCCCAAGCAGGCTCCGTGCTGCCAGCACAAAGACTTATATGGGGCTTGAACTCATGAAATCACAAGATCATGACCTGAGCTGAAACCAAGAGTCGGATGCTTAACCGACGGAGCCATCCAGGTACCTCTAGAATTTTTTTTAAAAAAAGAAAAAATAAAGTCATTATGAGGAATAACTGTAGAAACAGTCAAGAAAAGTTTTGTTTTGGTTTAGAGAATGAAGTGTTAAACATAAATGCAGATGATAAACTCTCCAAACAATAACATAATAAATGATATTTTATAATAAATTGTTTATTTTCCTATTCAGCTTGAAGTTACTTTTTTCACTTCTGCATGAATTAGTATTTGATTTAGAGCTAAATGCCCAAGGCCACTAACCACTGTGAGGCTACACAGCATTTGAAATATGGCCAGTCCAGACTGAGATGAGCACTCAATGGAAAATGTACAACAGATTTCAAAGACTTGGTACACAAAAAAGAAAAAAAAATCTCATCATTAATTTTTTTTACATTGGTTACATACTTTAAAATGCAGTATTTTGAATTTACTCAGTAAATAAAATAGTTTATCAGCATCTCATCTGTTTCTTTTGACCTTCTTAATATGACTACTAGAAAATTTTGAACGATTCATGTGGCCCACATTTTATTTCTACTGTTCTCAAGTATACTAATAAGATCTTACTATCAAATGGGACAAAAATATTGCTCACATATACAAACTACTAAGTGTATGTAAAAAGAGTAAAACTGGTAATTTTCCACTGTTTATTAAAATAGCTGTAATGTACAACTGATTTCAGGGATGACTGAAGCTGTAAAAAGAGGCTGCTGATAGTTTTCATCCTGGTCATACACGGAATTGTCACTCACACGAATGGTTTCAACTGTTCAAAAGTAAACCCGGGTTCTGCAAAACGATAAACACAGAACCGCCATATGATCCAGCAATTCCACTCTTAGGTAGACGCTCAAAGGAACTGAACGCAGAGACTAGAACAGACATTTATATATCAGTATTCTCTACAAATTACTCACAAACAGCCAAAAGGAGGAAATAACCCAAGTGTCCATCAACATGTGAACGGATATTCAAACTGCGGTGCACACATATAATGGAATATTATTCAGCCAGAAAAAGGAATGAAGCTCTGGCACGTGCTACAACATGGATGGACCTTAAAAACATTATTCTGAGTGAAATAAGCCAGACACAAAACCATGAATACTGTCTTATTCCATTTACATGAAACGCAGATTAGGCAAATACAGAGAGACAGAAAGTAGATTAGAGGTTACTTGAGGGGAAGGGGGAAAAGAGGGTTATTAATAGGTACAGGGCTTCTATATGGATGACAATAAAAGTTTTGGCAACAGTGAAAGTGCCACCGAACTGACCACAAAAATGAGTTAAAATGGCACATTTTGTATTATATCTGTTTTACTACAACTTAAAAAAATTAGTAAGACACCAGAACCCATTGAATTGTACCCTAAATGATTATGGTATACGCATTGTATCTCAAAAAGCTGTTAAAAAAAAAAAAAAAAAAAGTAACCCCAAAGCTAGGTAACTCGCATATGATTCTGCTACCTGCCTGACCTTGAATAATCCCAATGTCCCAATCAGAGTCTCATTTGCTCCTCCACAACAACAGTAACTATGTCATTAGGGTGCCGTGAGGATGAAATGACCTAAACTTTGTAAAACAGGATACGCTATGAACTACTTGCGAAAGAGGCTCCAGAGTCATGCAGGAGAGTCAAAATAAACAAAAAAGGCAAACCCAAATGTTCAGGACATAATTTCAAATCTTCCTAAGTCAGGGACGAATCTTAAACAATTGCCACGGTCACGTGCACAGAGTTGGCGTGTAGCTCACTGCCCACAGCCTCATTCAGCTTGCTCTGCTGCCACCTACCTGTTGCCACATGCCCGTAAGGGTTACTGGTTTTTGTAAATACACCATCCCAGCTCCCCAGCTCTTGAGATTAGGGACAACAGTAAAAATTTCTACAAGTGTTAGTACAAGTTCAGGTAAGCACATGGTCAAACAGAACCGTATGGGTGACGAAATACAATGAGGATGAATTCTGGAAACCGTTTTAATAATTTTAATAATAGCTTTATCAATTATCTTAGCTCTGAATTTATGTGCCCATTAGGGTCTAATTTTGGTTTAAGACACTACCTGTATTTAAAATCTTGGCTCAGCCATTTACTCACCAGCCCTGTGTCCCTGGGCTAATTATTTAATCCCTTTAGATCTCTGTCATGTCATCAGTAAAATGTGGATAAAAACAGTACCTACCTGAAAGATTACTGTTAGGATTCAATAAGCTTATATTTGGAGACACTTAGAGCAATGCCCGGCATTTAGGTCAGAGCCCAGTAAACACCAACAATTGTTATGAATGGAGTTTTATGAAGAAAATGATATGAGTAATAGTTTTTAATGTGAAGATTTTCAACAGTCCCTATATTCCTTGGAACATCACAGTTTAGTTATCTGATTCTTAATATCTGATTCTTAATTCAAGGAGCAGATCACCAAAATTTGACCTCTCTGAGATGTATTCATCCTTTAAAATAAATAATATGTAAATTGTTTCGGCCTTCAAGGATACAATAAAGTAAAACAGATTTGGCTAGTGACTGAATACTTCACAAAAGATATGTGTATCTGACTCCTGGAATGCCATTTCCTACACTACTGCAGAGATTTAACACACCTGGCCAAATAATACAAGCTTTCAGTAATTTCATCTAACGTTCCCTCAAAATCTAGCTTGATGACCAAAAAAAAACCCAACAAAAAACACCTACTGTACTTTCCAGCTCGTGGCTCATTATGTATTTCACACCATACACATCCATACTTACTTTTATATAATTATGAAAATGTGGGTGTATCTGATTTCCTGTCAGTTGGCCTTATAAATCATTACCATTTATTTTCTTTGATGACTAAAAAATTTTAGTTACTTACCAAATTTTCTCTTTCAATCCTTTGTTGTTCCCTCTGCCTGTTGAGGGCACTGTGATATAACTTAGGGGGATGAACAATCGATCTTCTAGGAATCGTACTTCTGCTTCCTGATTTTTCAGCCTGTCTTGAGAGTTCTTTCAAAAGCCTCTGATTTTCCCTATCAATCTGTCTCACCTCCTCTCTTGTGAAAGAGTAGTTTTTCCTTGGTGCTACTGAAGGCTGATCAAAGTGGTGTCTTTGCGGTCCTTTTTTATCTAATTGCAGAAAAGCTAGAGAAGCGAACAAGACAAGGAAAGATGACTGAACAAGGCACATGGCAACGTGACGGCACAAACTGACACTTCAACTCTTAGAAACGGAGACTATGTTAGTGTCATGAAAAGGCACGTATGAAATAATGACATCCATACTACAACTATGTAGAAAAAAAATCAGAGGCAGCCTAGAGTTTCACATTTGGTTGGGTTCTTTGGGAGTAAAAACTATACATTCAACCGTAAAAATATTTTAATAAGAAATGTAGACGTCTCCCTAAGGCAGCCTAGTAGCTGGGGGAGGTTAGAAACCTCTGGTTGAGTGCACCAAATACACAAATGTAATACAATACTTCAATTGAGACAGTTTGTGAGTTCGAGGGCATACTTAGAAAATAAAATGTTCTCGGGGTGCCTGGCTGGCTCAACATGTAGAGAGGATGCGACTCTTGATCTTGGGGTCATGAGATGAAGCACCACATTGGGTGCAGAGATTATTCAAATAAGCAAATAATCTTAGAAATAAATAAATAAATAAATAAATAAATAAATAAAGTCCTCAGCAATGACTGATGGAAACAATGGCTAACAACTGGCAAAAAACAAACCCAGAATATTCTGAAACTTTCAACTTAATCTGAAAATACTTTATGGTCTTAATATTGACATTAAAACAAATACTTCTACAGTAAAAATCAAACATTTTATTCCTAATTAAACATAAGTCAAAATGAATACATTATATAAAAGGAGTTTTTAACCAATAAAAATATTTTGCATACTATTGTTATCAAATGAAATTTTACCAACATGCTTAATTCTTAAATTTCACCAATTTTCAGTAAGTGACAATTATTACGAAACACTTGTTAAAAGTTTCTAAAAATACTAAGCTTGCTAAATGTTTCAACTTAACTCTGCACTACCAATGAGTACACTGTATCAGATTAACTGACTGGAACATGTGATTTGTTTTTTACAATATTTTTTTAAAGTAGCTGTTATTTGTTTTTACTTGAGTACCTTTAATTCTTTAACTTCCTCAGCATTTTACACTGTTAAATACACTGTTAAATCCACAGAGACATTTTTTAATCCCCATTTTAAAATGTGACTGGTAGGGGCACCTGGGTGTGAGTTCAAGCCCCGCGTCGGGCTCTGTGCTGTCAGCTCAGAGCCTGGAGCCTGCTTCGGATTCTACCTCTCCCTACCCCTCCCCTTTCACTCTCTGTGTCTCTCTGTCTCTCAATAATAAATAAACATTAAAAAATAAATAAATAAATAAATGGGACTGGTGCAGAAAAGTCAAATCATTTGAACATGGTCAAAAGAACCAGAAGTCTACCCCCCCATGTTTAAACCAAAGACTACCAAAGATTACAGAAACTTTAAAAAAAAAAAAAAAAAAAAGATTAACAGTGGCTTTCTGATACAAAATAAATGAGGGAATTAAAGGTTGGTAATTTGTTGAAAATCATACCAAGTTAATGTAAAACCCGAAGAACACATTTAGAAAGATATAGATGCGCTGTTCATAATTATCTTCCTTCCAAGAAATGCACGTTTTGTAGAATTTAATAAGGTTTCTAGATTAATTCTCCCACATATGAAAGCTTTTAAAATTAAATCTTAAAGGGAATTAAAAGCTATTTTCTGAATGGCATTTAAAAAAAAAAGTTTTTAGGGGGCACCTGGGTGGCTCAGTCAGTTAGGCATCCGACTCTTGATTTCGGCTCAGGTCATGATCTCGCAATTTCGTAAATTTGAGCTTGACATCAGGCTCTGCACAGGCAGTGTGGAGCCTGCTTGGGATTCTCTCTTTCCCTCTCTCTGCCCTTTCCCCACTCGTGCTGTCTCTTTCTCAAATTAAATAAAATTGAAAAAAAAAATCTTAAAGTTTTTAGAAGTAAAATAAGGCAATAGCAAAAAAATAAGTAAAATAAAGTTCAATCTAATACATTGAAAATAATAGCACTCTAACGCTCCATGATGGAAAAAGTATATATAGAGTACTCATATAATCATGCTAGTTATCACTAGTACATTTTTCTAAAGTGGCTATGTATGCTTTAATATGAGGCATGCTCAAATACTTGATCCTTTGCTTTTCAATTGAAATCTAAAAAAATTTGTAAGTTGAATAAACTTTCAGGAACACATTTATGTAAGTATGTATATAAATATTTAAACTCACATATTTAAGAAACATTGCTTTCCCTAGTTTTCTTTAATGAAACAGTTTTGTTCCAACTCTTTACAGTATTTCAATATCATGCCCATCATCGCTAGAGTCAGTTACTCAGTCATCTAACACAAGTCACTAGATGTATCAATCAGCTTTGCTTTCACCTAGGCTGAGATACAGACAGCAGTTTTAAAAATTTACATGTGATGCTATCACTGGAAATTTTATTCTAAGCCATATAAGTCCTTACTCATATAATATCTGTTCCTAAACACACACACACACACACACACACACACACACACACACACACACACAAACACACACACACATATCTGGGGGCACCTGGGTGGCTCAGTCAGTTAAGCAACCGACTTCAGCTCAGGTCATGATCTCACGGTTCATGGGTTCCAGCCCCGCATTGGGCTCTGCTGACAGCGGGGAACCTGTTTCAGATCTCTCTCTCTGCCCCTCCCCTACTTGTGGGTGCGTGCACATGCTCTCTCTCTCTCTCTCTCTCTCTGAAAAACAAATAAACGTAAACAAAAACAAAAACAAAAACATCCTGTAGGCATATTCATGATCCCTATTAAAAAAACCAATGGTATTTTCTTTTTAAAGTTATTTTTTAGGGATGCCTGGGTGGTTCAGTCGGTTAAGCATCTGACTTTGGCTCATGTCATGATCTCAACAGTTCGCAAGTTTGAGTACCACATCGGGCTCCACACTCATGTTGTGGAGCCTGCTTTATATTCTCTCTCTTCCTCTCTCTCCACCCTTCCCTGCATGTGAGCAATCTCTCTTTCAAAATAAAGAAACCTAAAAACATAGTTATTTTTAAAGGTTTAAAGAAAAAAATCCAACACCTGTAGCTGAGAGGTCTCAATGCAAGGAATAACAACAGAATTTACTAAATTTGTCTTCTTCATGAACTTGTCAGATGAGAAATTCTGTGACATTCTTCCCACCCCCTTCCTTTGAATCTGGGCAGGCTTGAAACTGTGTGGACCAAAACAATATAGCCAAAAGTGTGACTTTCAAGGCTAGGCAAAGGAGGAGATGCACCCCCTATAGCCCCCCAACCTTGTTTGCTGGAATACTTGTACTTGGGCCCCTGAGCCACCCTGTGTCTGACTAGCCTGAAGCTGCCATGTTGTGAGGAAATTGAACCACATAAAGGGGCCACGTGCAGGCATTACGATCCTAGTCTTTCGAGTCATCCTAGGTTGCTGCTTTTACACATCTAAGTTTTGTGTTTTGTTAGCAAAGCAACAATAACTAACACAAAACTGGGTACCAGTAATTGGAGTACTACTGCAATAAAAACCTAAAATACTAGCTTTGAGACCAGAGCTGGAAGGGTCTGGAGGAGACTGCTGATGTAGAGGATGAAGTGACAGAATTTTAGCAAAACTGTTGCCAGTGGTGACTAGGAAAATGGAAAAAATACCCGCCACTGGCGGATTTGGCTAAGTAGATCCCCGTGCAGGATGCTGAGAGTTATTAAAGGTTGATCGTATCCATAACAAAAAAGGAGAGAGAGGAGCTAAAAACAAGAACCGATCAGTTTTCAGTTAAAACACAGAATACAGAAGAACTAGGACTTATGGGGTTCAAAAATATAACTACTACGCCTTCCTAATCTCTCCTGGCAGAAGCCTGTCCCAGTACTCAAAGAGATATGACCGAGGACCCACGAGTGAGGTTCAGCTGCACTTAGACCTGATTTAGACCCTCGATGTCAAGGTTGGGGGTGGGGGATCTTTGAAAAGAGGAATGTATTTTTTACGTTTGAAGGAATGTAAAGCAGTATGTTGGACTAAAGAGGTTTTGAAACATGTCCATAAGCTACCTGACAGTCCTCCCCTTAGGATGGAGGGTATATGTCCCTCCCTCTTAAATCTGGGAAGGTTTATAACCATTTAAACTAAAGGAATGTGGAAGAAATGATGCTATAGGACTAGCATGATCACATTCTGAGGCTAGGTCATAAAAGGGGATGAGGTTACTGCCTTGTTTCCTTCAACACTGTACGTGGAGCCCTGAGCCACCGTGTTAAGAGTAAGAAATCCAGCTGCACTGAGGCCACCATATGTGAAGAAGTCGGGACCCATGCAAAGTCTGGTCTTTAAGTCATCGCAAGCCCAGACAGCTGACAAATCAATAAATCAGCACCCAGCTGATTCCAGTCCCCAGCCATCAAGTCACCCTACCCTGGAGTCTCTCCACACCCCAGTGCTGGGCTAATTGGTTATGTAGCAACAGTAACTGGCATTTCATCACTTTAAATATTGTGTAACAGACAAAACACACGTGGACGACAATTATCCCATAAGCAAGCAGTTTTCTGTGTGTATGATGTAATCAATCAATCAGTCTTCCACAGCGATTACGGCTCCGTCCATTTCATGGTCTAGTTCTGTTTTGCTTTTTATCAATCTCTTTGGTAGATCTGTGGTCAGTTTATTAATGTAAAATACTTCTTTGTCCCTTTAGTGGGACAAATTCACTTCTTGAATTCTATTTTGCATGCTGTTAGGATTGATACTTCTATTTTCTCCTTGTTAATACCTGCCTAAGCATATCTTTTTCAAGCCTTTATTTTTCCATTCTTCCTACGACTTAAAATGTCTTTTTAGGTTGGATTTGATTTAAATTCTTAAAGATATTCTGATAGCATCTTCTGGTAAGTTAAAACCACCTACTTATACTGTTTGATCTCTTCCTACAATCTTTTTCATTTTTTTAAAGTTTATTTATTTTGAGAGAGTGAGCAAGTGAGCAGAGGAAGGGCACTGAGAGGGAGACAATCTGAAGCAGGCTCCGTGCTGTCAGTACAGAGCTCAACATGGGGCCTGACGTCACAAACCGTAAGATCATGACTTGAGCCAAAATCAAGAGTCTAATGCTTAACTGACTGAGCCACATAGGTGCCCCATCTTTTTTTTAAATACTTTTTTTGTTATTTTTTCCCATTGTTTCCCCTTTAGAAAGACTGTTAATTTTTTTTTCCTCTAATACACTGCAAATCAAATATTCTAATTACTTCCTTCTAGAATAGAAGTTATGTTTTTTGGTCTCAGGACCCTTTTGCACACCTAAAGATTATTGAGGACCCCAAAGAATGTTTATGTGAGCTACATCTATCAATATTTACTGTTAGAAATTACAAGTAGGGGGCACCTGAGTGGCTCAGTCTGTTAAGCGTCTGACTCTTGATTTCAGCTGAGGTCATGATCCCAGGGTCATGGATCAAGCCCATGTCGGGCTTGGCACTGATAATGCAGAGCCTGTTTGGGATTTGTTCCCTCTCTCTCTGCCCCTCTGTGGCTCACGGTTGCTCTCTCTCAATCAATCAAATAAAGTAAACATTAAAAGAAATTTTAAAGTAGGGTGTGTGGGTGGCTCAGTCGGTTGAGGGCCCCGACTCTTGACTTTGGCTCAGGTCATGATATAACAGGCATGAGATAGAACCCTGCATGGGGCTCTGTGCTGAGTGTTGAACCTACTTGAGATTCTCTCTCTCAAAATAAACTTCAAAGTTAAAAGTAAAAACATTTAAAGATCTTCATTTATCTGGAAATAATAAACCAGTGATAGGTTAATAGTTCTTTTACAAAAAAAACAATAATTGGCGAGGAGAATGGCAGATTTAATTCTTGCAAATATTTTAACGCCTGCCTTAATAGAAGACAGCTGGATTCACGTCTGCTTCTGCATTCAGTGTAGTGTGCTGTCTGTCACTGTAGTACAGCCCCTAGAAAAGCCACTGTGCACACGAGACAGGAGAGTGAGGTAAAAGGCAAATTTGTTTTATTAGTGGAAATAGTGGGGTCCTGCAGCTACTCTCCAAAAAAATCACTAGCTCTATTTCAAGTATTATGTCCTTCATCTACGAGTCTGGTGCCTCTGGCTGATTTTAGCTTTTCTCCAAAGGTACTAATGCTTGGTAGTGAGCTGACAATGTCTGAGATTTCCTACTCACCTATCTGAACCTTCTTCGCTGAAGCCTGCCAGTAAAGGGATGAGGTGCTGCCCGGGGGGGATGGGGCAGGAGCTACTCTCAGGACAGGCAGCCTCTTCCCCAGGAGTGTAACAGGCCCACGCCCTCCCCTGCAGTAAGGTGCTTGCTTCATTCCCAGGTGATGCTATCAGCTGAACAGTAAGTGCAACCACTTTCTTCACTCATCAATGCTGCCTTAATCCTATCTTTCTCTTACATTAGTTGTTCTTCTCAGGATACATCCTCTCATGATGTATCTAATTATTTCACATAGAATCTAGGTGGTACGTTTCCAAAATGTGTCAATTTTGCCCTGCAGATTCTTCCTAAACTGACCTAATTTCACCTGTATAAAGTACGAAACATACCTTCAAATGTGGTCATGTGCGTTTATTCACTGTTCTCCAAACATGAGATTCATGCCATAACCCAACGCATAAACTTTTGTTTACTCCACTTTCAAAATGTCCTCTCTGCCTGCCTATTCGGTGCTTTACAGACCAAGGCCGAAGAACTTAATTCCAACCACACCTTATGAACATTTAAATAGTCAAGGCAGGCTTGGGGTGGGGTGGGAAGTCTCCCCAAAGCAGCCACCTAATTGAGCTAAAAGAGGCTGAAATATTTAGAAATCCTACTAAACTTTCAAGGTCTACTTTAAAGTAAGATATCTAAAATAAACAAATAAGAAAATAAATAAGTAACTAAGTAAATAAAGCCAGACACTCAATAATGCTAGTCCACACTAATCTTCCCTTCTAATAGTTCTCATAGAACCCCAGAACTCTGAACTTAGAATATACCTTAGCAACCTACATCAACTACCTAATGCTACAAATGAAGAAACTAGGGCACAGTTAACTGCTTGTCTATGGTCACATGGATGAGACCCAGAAGCCAAAAATCTTCTGATTCCACTTCTAGAATTTTCTTCACCACATTTTGTAAGTAACCAAGTTTAATATTGTATCACTGTTCTCTGGCCTATAACTGGGAGACTTGATTTTACATTCTTTGATTAACCTTTGTTTCCCAGGCTTAATATTTTACAGTTCGAATTTACAAACTTGTTAACAAGTTTATTTGAAACCAGTAAATAACATTAACACTGTTAGCTGTGCAGGCATCCCTCACTATCTGAACTCTGGCCCAATAGTTCCTCTAATAGCTCACTAAATTTTTAATCAAAACAATAAACCATTTTAACATGATGTTTAAATTGAGAGGGTGCAGAGTATGCTGTGCTCCCACCTCAGCTGTTCTCTGATGGCGTCACATTACCTGCTCACAATTTCTTTTTTTAATTTTTTTTAATGATTATTTATTTTTGAGAGACAGAGAGAGACAGAGTATGAGCGAGGGAGGGGTGGAGAGAGAGAGAGAGAGAGAGAGAGAGAAAGACACAGAATCTGAAGAGGCTCCAGGCTGAGCTGTCAGCACAGAGCCCGATGCGGGGCTGGGAACTCACAAGCCGTGAGATCAAGACCTGAGCCAAAGTTGGATGCTTAACTGACTGAGCCACCCAGGCACCTCTCCTGCTCACAATTTCTGAGCTGTGGTATGCATTGCCACTGTTGTCTTCTTCATTTGAAGTGGAAAAGGTTATGAAGAAATTAGTTGAGCCTAAGAGGCCTAGAAGAGCCCAAAGAGTGTAAGTTGAAAGTGATAAAGTATATTGAGAAATGCGTGCAGAAAAGGCATAGATAAGCTGGCCATGCACACATCTCTATCTTACCAGGTCCAATGTTTTAGTTTTACGGGGAAAAACCAAGAATCCTTACAAAAATATTCTTGGATCTGAAAAACAGTGGGTCAATCGAGCACGAATAATAATTTTGAAAGACAGAAATACTTTTTGCAATAGACTGTTGGCCATGATTAGTGTTTCAAATCTTTTACTGTTAAAGGAGTGCCTGGGTGGCTCAGTCAGTTAAGTGTCCGACTCTTGATTTTGGCTCAGGTCATGATCTCACAATTCATGAGTTCAAGCCTGGCATCAGGCTCTGTGCTGACAGTGTGGAGCCTGCTTGGGATTCTCTGTCTCCCTCTTTCTCTGCCCCTCCCCTGCTCGCACGCTCTCTCTCTCTCAAAATAAATAAACTTAAAAAAAATTAAAAAGAAATAAGTAAAGTATTTTACTGCTAATAAAGGAACCCTTGTGGATTAAGGGCTCCAGTAACAGATGTACCAAGTGGCAAAATGCCACCTTTGTTCCTGTACCTTTAAAAGCTCTGAGCACTACTTATAACCAGGTCACTCAGATCAGGGTTCCCTACCGTGCAGCAGTATGAATAAATTTTCCTCTTACATTTAGCTCAGTTTCTGTGTTTAAACAGTATTTCAGTGCTTCAATTATATTTGGAGGAGAAACTTTTTAGGGATTTGGGGTGGGAAAAATGTTTAGGCTTTCTATATCCAATTAAGTTTCCAAAAAGAATTAGACAGGAATAGTGAGAGATACCTGTATGTTTCTTCAGCGAAACCAAATAGTTTTTTGTGTCTTGAATCTCAATACTAGGGTCCTTGGAGACCGGTATCGCCATCAGCCAAGGTATCACCACCAAGCTGACTAGAAATGTAGTTCCTTGGGTTTTACTCTAGATTTAATGAACCAGAATCTGCATTTTAAGAGGCTCTCCAAGGACTTGTATGCATATTAAAGCTTAAGAAACCTTGGCCTTGTGGATGCCCAATTAGCATACATTTCTACTTTCCTCCTCCTTTTTTTTTAAAAAACGTATTTATTTATTTTGAGAGAGAGAAAGAGAGCCTGTGCATGCGTGAGCGAGCATGCACACGTGACTGAGTGGGGGAGAGGGGCAGAGAGAATCCCAAGCCAGCTCTGTGCTGTCAGTGCACACAGACCTAGATCTTAGGAACCCAACCATGAGATCCTGACCTGAGCGGAAATCAAGAGTCAGTTGGACACTTAACCACCCAGATGCCCCTCCTCTTCATTTCTTCTTAACAAGTCTTCCCACCCCACTTCCCTTTTAAAGACACCTACCTATCCCTTTCCTACGAAGCCCTGTCCTTAAGGGGAAGATTCCTTCCGTTCTCCTGACTCCCACCCCTAACTCTAGGGTGAATGACCAGCCCTCAATAATCCCATTCCTCTTGCCAATGAATGTTTTAGGAATAGGAGTGTTACCCAATTCTGGGCAGTGAGACGTGAGTCAGTTGAGAGTGCTTCTTTAAAGTTTCCTCCATTCTGAGAAAGCCAGAGGAAGAAACAGTTTCCCTTTGCCTGGACATCATCATGTCTGGATATGAATACTAAAAATTCTGCAGACATTTCCTACTAGCCTTAGAATGAAACCAACACCACACAGCTGGACGAACACAGTGGTAGAACCTGGGTCCCTGAGGACATTTTTGAGCCACTGTACTGGTCAACCCTCAAGCATGATCTATTTCTGGAATTCTTGTTAGGCGAAAAATACCGTTTCCAAAATCATCCTAATACAAACAGTTAATCATCAATAGTCCTGAAAAAAAAGCTCAGTGATTCACTGAGATGATGGCTTTTTTAGATGGCTTTTTCAAAATCTGACAATTCTAAAAGAGTCATGGGCTTTCTTCCTAAAAGAAGCTTTTTATTGGATGTGTCCCCCACCCCGCCAATTCCTAGGATAGAGTGGTGCTTGTAATTTGTAGAATCAAAAAGTACTTATAAAAATAAAAAATGCAAGGGGTGCATGGGTGGCTCAGTCGGTTAAACGTCTGACTTCAGCTCAGGTCTTGATCTCACGGTTTGTGGGTTTGAGCCCCGCGTCGACTCTGTGCTGACAGCTCGGAGCCTGGAGCCTGATTCAGATTCTGTGTCTCCCTTGCTCTCTGCCCCTCCCCTGCTCAAGCTCTGTCTCTCTCTGTCTCTCAAAAATAAATAAATGTAAAAAAAAAAAAAAATGCAACAGTGGGCCCTTAAAATGCAAATTATAACTTAATCAAACAGTATTAAAAAAAACACACACACGATAAAACCTGCAAGTCATATTATACATTTTCATTAATTTTCTGTAACATTATTTCTTTTCAATATACGTCACTTTTTTCAAACCTAATTTTAAGAAAATTTTATGAGATACTTTATATGCCAAATGTTAGTCTGCTACATTTAAAAAATTTTATTAAAAAATTTGCTGGGGGGGGCGCCTGGGTGGCTCAGTCCGTTAAGCGTCCGACCTCGCGGTCCGTGAGTTTGAGCCCCGCGTCAGGCTCTGGGCTGATGGCTCAGAGCCTGGAGCCTGCTTTCGATTCTGTGTCTCCCTCTCTCTCTGCCCCTCCCCCCTTCATGCTCTGTCTCTCTCTGTCTCAAAAATAAATAAACGTTAAAAATAAATAAATAAATAAATAAACATTAAAAAAAAAACAATTTTGCTGGGGCGCCTGGGTGGCTCAGTGGGTTGAGCGTCCGACTTCAGCTCAGGTCATGATCTCACAGTTCGTGGGTTCGAGCCCCGCATCAGGCTCTGTGCTGACCGCTTGCTCAGAGCCTGGAGACTGCTTCGGATTCTGTGTCTTCTCTCTCTGCCCCTCCCCCACTCATGCTTTGTCTCACTCTGTTTCTCAAAAATAAATGTTAAAAAAAAAATTAAAGAAAGACACATTCAAGATGTACGATTGGCAAGTAAATTATAATGTAAAGACTATGAATTAATTAGTTTCAAATTTCACAATGCAACTAATGTGGAATCTTGGTATGGTGCCAAAGAATATCTAAAATTAATTGAACAGGCTATTAAAATACTCCTCCGTTTTCCAAACATATCTGTGTGAGACCAGATTTTCTTCACATACTTCAGCCAAAATAACATATCACAACAGTTGTATGCAGTAGTCAATATGAGAATCCAGGTATCTTCTATTGCCAGGCATTAGAGATTAGCAAAAATTACTCTTTTTTTTTTTTTTGGAAATATGTTTCATGAAGTATGTTATTTATTACCATTATTGGTTTATTACCATTATTCTTAGATGAATTAATAAATATTGTTTAAATTCCTCATATAATTTCTAATATGGTAAACATTTATAGATATAATCCACATAAACAAAAGGTTTTTTGGGGTCCTCAATTTTTAATGAGAGTGTAGATGCTTTTTTAAAAACAAAAGAAAAGAGTGTAAATGCTTTTGGTCTTAAGGCCCAAAAGTTCGTCAACTGTTGTGCTAGAGCACCGGGGTTGGTGCTGGAAATCTGGAAGAGTTGTAGGTACAGTCCTCGACTTGAATCATACAAGTGATCTTACAGACTGGAAAGTGGCCATAAAAATTTTTTTTAAATTAAAAATTGTTACAGTGTGGGGCGCCTGGGTGGCTCAGTCGGTTAAGCGTCTGACTTCAGCTCAGGTCACGATCTTGCAGTCCGTGAGTTCGAGCCCCGCGTCGGGCTCTGGGCTGATGGCTCAGAGCCTGGAGCCTGCTTCTGATTCTGTGTCTCCCTCTCTCTCTGCCCCTCCCCCGTTCATGCTCTGTCTCTCTCTGTCTCAAAAATAAATAAACGTTAAAAAAAAATTTTTTTTAAATTGTTACAGTGGATGGCTTGATAAAGAAATAGAGATTTTCCCTAAAAAAGAAAATTAATCAGATATATTAACAATTATAACTTTGAAGGAAGCACACATGTATTCCTTGTATTTCAGATGGCAAATCTAAGAATAGGTAATTGTTAAAAACAATTAAATTTCAGTGAAACATATGAAGTACAGTTCCCAACACTGTAGCTGGGTTCCTCAGTTCCTTCATTGACAAATAGTGTCTCTTTTGTGCCAATACCTGCTGAATTTGGAGATTCTAGCAATGAGCAAGATCCTGCCCTCATGTTGCTTGTACTCTAGTGGCAGAAATAAGTAAGCAAACTACACTAATTCCAGGGTCTGGTAAGTATTCTGATGGGAGGAAACAGGCTTTGTGACAGAGAGCCAGAGATGTGAAATAGAGATGTGAAGCTACTCAAGACAGAACATTCAGAAAAAGTATCTCTGAGTGGGTGATATATAAACTAAGACTTGAGCAACAGACAGAAGCACCCTATGCAAAGAAAAAAGGCAACAGCAAGTGGAAATGCCCCGTAAATACAAAGTATCCTGAGAATGGTAAGGAAGCATTGTGACTGGAGCAAGGTAATAAGAGATTTAAAAAAAAGAAGGGGGGGGTGCCTGGGTGGCTCAGTCGGTTAAGCCTCCGACTTCAGCTCAGGTCATGATCTCGCGGTTTGTGAGTTCAAGCCCCACGTCGGGCTCTGTGCAGACAGCTCAGAGCCTGGAGCCTGCTTCAGATTCTGTCTCCCTCTCTCTCTGCCCCGCCCCTGCTCACACTCTGTCTCTCTCTCCCTCTCTCTCTCTCAAAAATAAATACATATTTAAAAAAATTTAAAAAAAAAGGAGTTGCAGGATATCCATATGATGTAGACTAATGGTTTTCATCAACTTTAAAGGATACGAGACTAACTGCGTCAGAATTCCTGTAGCAGAGCCTAGGCATCAGTATGACACTAATATACTACGTAGGGTAAGAATCACTAATACGGAGTCTGTTAGGCTACTGTAAGGAATTTAGATTTTACTTTTACTTATTTTAGAGAGAGAGAGCACGCGTGAGAGTAAGAGAGGGGCAGAGGGACAGAAATAATCTTAAACGGACTCCAGACTCTGTGCAGAGCTGGATGCGGGGGCTCCATCCCAGGACACTGGGATCTTATCTGAACCGAAATCAAGTCAGATGTTCACCTAAGTCACCCAGGTGCCCTGGATTTTACTTTTTTTTTTTTTTTTCAACGTTTATTTATTTTTGGGACAGAGAGAGACAGAGCATGAACGGGGGAGGGGCAGAGAGAGAGGGAGACACAGAGGGAAACAGGCTCCAGGCTCTGAGCCATCAGCCCAGAGCCCGACGCGGGGCTCGAACTCCCGGACCGCGAGATCGTGACCTGGCTGAAGTCGGACGCCCAACCGACTGCGCCACCCAGGCGCCCCATGCAACGGATTTTACTTTTAATGTAGGAGTAAGCCTACTGAAGAATTAAGAAGGAAACTGGTAAGACTGATTTTATTTTTAAAAGATCACTCTCGTTAGGGGAAGACACAGGGGCAAGAATAAAAAAAAAAAAACTCCTCAATGCTGAAAGTTTTAAGAGACTGAAGGAGCATTTATCAGAACAGTGAGTGGAGGCCTAAAACATAGATGGTGATGGGCAAAGCCAAGAGTCTGATTTTTCAGACATACTAAACAATCAATAGGTATAATCAGAGCAAAGTAAAAAGAAAACCTACAAAAAAGGGGACGTTCAAATGTCCAAAATACTTTATCCATCTGACTGTGAGAATAATTTGACTACATAAGGGATTTGTTTATGCTCTTACATTACCATCCCATGTGAATTATGTAGCTAAAGATTTATTCTTTCAACTGACATTTCAAACAAAGATGGAAAATACTACTTACAACTTAAAAATGTTGTCTTTGGGGAGCCTGGGTGGTTCAGTCAGCTCAGCGTCCAACTTTAGCTCTGGTTATGATCTCACAGCTCGTGAGTTCGAGCCCTGCATTGGGCTCTATAATGACAGCTCAGAGCCTGGAGCCTGCTTTGGATTCTGTGTCTCCCTTTCTCTCTGCCCCTCCCCTGCATGTACTCTCTCTCTCAAAAATAAATGAACATTTTTTTTTAAATTAAAAAAATAAGTAAATAAAAATGTTGTCTTCAACTGACCTAAAATCTATCCTGGAAACCTAATATTTCACAGTTATGTTAACTAGTGTAAAGATAACGTTTCAACTTGCTTTTACTTTACCTAAAATATAGTTTCTTTCACACCAAATAATAACAACAAATTGACATATCCAAAAAGGAATAATAAATTGATGTGGAAATACAGCACTAAAGATTTTTACTAATTAAAAAGTATTTACAGCTTATGAAAGAATATATCATGCTCATGGGTTAGAAGATTAATATTCTTAAAATGTCCATACTACCCAAAACAATTTATAGATTCAGTACAATCCCCATCAAAATGCCAATGGCATTTTTCACAGAGCTAGAACAAAGCATCCTAAAATTTGTATGGAAAAACAAAAGACCCCAAATAGCCACGCCAATATTGAAAAGGAATAAAAAAGCTGGAGGTATTACACTTCCTGATTTCAAACTCTACTACAAAGCTACAGTATTCAAAAGAGTATGGACTGGCACAGAAACAGACATGTAGATGAAGGGAATAGAACAGAGAGCCCAGAAATAAGAACACACACACATAGTCAATCTATGACAAAGACGGTGAGATCATACAATGGGGAAAAGACAGTCTCTTCAATAAATGGTGTTAGAAAAACTGGACAGCTATATGTAAAATAAAGAAATTAGACTATCTTCTACCGTATATAAAAATAAACTCAAAATGGATTAAAGATTTGAATGTAAGACCTGTAGAATGTAACTCCTAGAAGAAAACATAGGAAGTAAGCTCCATGACATCAGTCTTTGCAATATTTTTTTGGCTCAGTCTCCTCAGGCAAGGGTAATAAAAGCTAAAGTAGGATTACATCAAACTAAGAAGCTTTTGCGCAGTGAAGAAAACCATCAACAAAATGAAAAGGCAACCTACTAAATGGGAGAAGATATTCGAATCATACATCTGATAAGGAGTTAATATATATCCAAAATACATGAAGAACTTACACTCTCAAAAACTATCAAAAAAAAAAAAAAAGCTTGATTAAAAAATGGGTAGGGGCGCCTGGGTGGCGCAGTCGGTTAAGCGTCGGACTTCGGCCAGGTCACAATCTCGCGGTCCGTGAGTTCGAGCCCCGCGTCGGGCTCTGGGCTGATGGCTCAGAGCCTGGAGCCTGTTTCCGATTCTGTGTCTCCCTCTCTCTCTGCCCCTCCCCCGTTCATGCTCTGTCTCTCTCTGTCCCAAAAATAAATAAACGTTGAAAAAAAAAATTAAAAAAAAAAAAATGGGTAGAGGACCCGAATAGGCCACAATGAAATACTACTTCATATTTGTCAGAGTGGGTAAAATAAACAAGACAAGCACTGTTGGTGGGGATGCAAACCGGTGCAGTCACTGTGGAAAACAGTATGAGAGGTTCCTCAAAAAATTAAAAATAGAAATACCATATGATCCAGTAATTCCACTACTAGATATTTATCCAAAGAAAACATACCATTAATTTGAAAATATATGCACCCTTATGTTTACTGAAATATTACTTACAGTAGCCAAGATATGGAAGCAACCCAAGAGTCCATCCATAGATGGATAAAGAAGATGTGGTATATATGTGTGTATATATGTATACATATAAATACACACACAGTGGGATATTATTCAGTCATCAAAAAGAATGGAATCTTGCCATTTACAACAACATGGAGACCTAGAGATGATAATACTAAATGAAATAAGTCAGAGAAAAACAAATACTATATGATTTCACTCATACATGCAATTTTAGAAACAAAACAAAGAAAAAAAGAGACAAATAGACTCTTAAATACAGAGAATGGTAGTTGCCAGAGGGGAGGTGGGGGGGATGGGTGAAAAAGATAAAGGGGATTATGAGTACACTTATGATGAGCACTGAGTAGTGTATAGACTTGTTGAATCATTACACTGTGCACCTGAAACTAATAACACTGTATATTAATTATACTTTAATTAAAAAATTAACAACAAAAAACGGCACAAGACCTGAATATATATTTTTCCAAAGATGACATACAGATGGTCAATAGGTACATAAAAAGATGCTCAACATAACTAATCATTAGGGAAATGCAAATCAAAACCACAATGAGATATCACCTGTCACAATGGCTAAAATCAACAACACAAGAAACAACAAGTGTTGGTGAGGATGTAGAGAAAAGGGAACCCTCTTATATTGTTGGGAATGTAAATTGGTGCAGCCACTACAGAAAACAGGACAGAAGTTCCTCAAAAGATTAAAAACGGAAATGCCAGGGGCGCCTGGGTGGCTCAGTCGGTTGAGCGTCTGACTTCAGCTCAGGTCATGATCTCACAGTTCGTGAGTTTGAGCCCCGCATCGGGCTCTGTGCTGACAGCTCAGAGTCTGGAGCCTGTTTTGGATTCTGTGTCTCCCTCTCTCTCTGCCCCTCCCTCACTCATGCTCTGTCTCTCAAAAATGAGTAAACATTAAAAAAAAAATTTTTTTTAATAAAAAACCCAGAAATGCCATATGATCCAGCAATCCACTTTTGGGTATTTATCCAAAGAAAATGAAAACAATTTAAAGAGATAATATGCACCCCTATGCTCACTGCAGCATTGCTCACCACAGCCAAGATATGGAAGCAATCTAAGTGTCCACTGACAGATGGATGGATCGAGAAGATGTGGTAGATATATACAATGGAATATTACTCAGCCATAGAAAAGAAAGAGATCTTGCCATTTGTGGCAACATGGACCTAGAGGGTATGATGTTGAGTGAAATAAGTCAGACAAATACCATATTTGTCTTTCACTTGTGTGTGGAATCTAAAAAAACAAATGAACAAACAAAACAAAACTCTTAGATACAGGAAAACAAACTGTTGCTTACCAGAGGGGAAGAAGGCTTGGGGGAGGGGAGGATGAAATAAGCTAAGGGGATTAAGAGGTACAAACTTCCAGTTATAAAAATAAATTAAGTCATGAGGATGTAATGAACAGTATAAGGAATATAGCCAATAAAGTTATAATAACTTTGTATGGTAACAGATGGTAACTAGACTTATCATGGGGATCATTTCATAATGTATAAAAGTATCGAATCATTATGATATACACTTGAAACTAATAGAATACTCTATGTCAATTATACTTCAAAAAAATTTTCAATCTTAAAGGAACTGAAACTTGAATTATGTTGTTTCATCAACTTGGTAATTATTTTCAAATAATGCTCTTTAATATTTAACTTAAAATCTGAATAGTTCCCTACAGTTTATTCTGAGTTCTTTCATTTGGCAGCATTCTCACCACTTTCTCTGACATGAAGACAACAGGTTAGGATATTTTTAACTTCAGCGCTGTTGTCTTTCTTAAAGAAAAAAGCGAAATGTATCTTATGCCCACATCCCTCTCAAATGTGAAAAACATCTGGCTCCGCCTCCCCCACTTATCTTATCTAGCTGTTCCCTCTAGGTTTTATGATTTTGTAAGACACTAAAACAAAGTTTAGGGTGAAGTAGTTTCTACTCCTAGTTAATTAGCTTTTCAGTAGTATAAATGATATTCCAGATATTTTTACGGTAAAATAGAGTAATTGGAAAAGTTACTATAATATCAATTATCCAACAATAAAATATATTTAGAAAAATCAATGCAAATTCATAGCAATTGATATTTAAGCTCAATATACCATGAAGTTTAATATGTAAGTTCAATACATACAGCTTTTAAAAAGAAAAGAAACTTACCTTTCAAAAGATGATTGAGGTCCATTGTGTCATGTAAGACTTTTTGTTTATATCTGTGGTCTATGTTGGAATCTAACACTGAAGATTCTGGAGTGAGATCAGGCCCAGTTTTTTCTTTCCCCTTTTTGGTTGATTTCAAACATTTTGAATTATTTTTTAAATCCTCAACATTTCCATATACTTCTTGACTCACGTTTTCTTGCCTTTTAACTTTTACTTTTTGATCATTTGATGCTCCCAATTCAAAAGACTGAATAGGGCTGATGTCTGGAGTTGAGAGAGGAGTGACATCTGTCACAGTATCTTCAGATTCCTCAGTGTAGTCATTGACTTTTGGTTTAGTACTTGAAGGTCGTGTTCCTGTTGATTTTACTCCTGATTTATATTTCTGTTTTGGTGACAAGTGGGTTACACCAGACAGACGTTTCTTTAATGATGGAGATGTATCAGAAATACAGTTATCAGACCCTGCATCTGAACAATCTGTACCTGAACTTGAAGATGAGGAAGACAAAGAGGAAGAGGAGGAAGAAGAATTACTTTTGGAATACTTTTTACTTATGTTTTTTTTAAGGTTATTAGGTGGTTTAGCTGACTTGGACCTGACATGCTGCATTTTCCCATCATCACTGCTCTCCTCTCCATCTGTATAATAATCATCGTCACATTCTTTCACAATTTTGGGAATTCTACTTGGAGTGGGTAAGTGTATTTTATGCCCTGTTGTAGCATCCCACAATTTTTTTGATCTCGAAGTGGACAATGATAAAGAATTTCTGGTTCGCATATTATCATTTTCTATGGGGTGTTCTTCTGGAAGAATTTTCTTTATTTCATTTTCCTTTCTTTGTATTCCAAATTTCAAGTTTACATTTTCTGTATCTTCGTCTATTCTCCTTTTAGGGTCATCATTTTGCTTGTCAAAAACTGAGTTACTTTCACATTTCTTTTCTTCTTCAAAGTCACTGTCAAAGAAAGAATGGTCCACTTCACCTTCTGATACATCTCCAAAACGATCCATGATGGCAAAAATATATCTGAAAAAAAGAGGCCAGTGTTACCATCAGACTGAAGAATAATTTCTTAATACTTTTCATTTTTTTACAGCAATTGCATATCTCAAACTGAGACGTTTGATTATAAAGAAACATGACAAAAACACCCCAAAAATATTAACTCAGTGAAATGATAATGGGGCTAGAGGAGTAATAACAAATTGTACCAATGATTTGAAAAATAAGTAAGTCTAATAATTCAGTTCACGAGTCATCAAGGCAAGCATATCACAAACATATACCTAGGTGAACCCTAAGGAAAATCTGCCTTCTAGAAGTACAATTAATTTAGACTAAGAAAGGATGATATTAAAACCTCCTAAAATTAGCTAAGCCAGCTTGGATTCAGAATTTGTCCTCTAACACCATTCTACACTAAAAACAAAAAACAAAAACAAAAACAATAATCAAAAAATCATAATGACTTGGAAGGTAGCTGATTCTATTTCTGGAGGTAAAGAAAAACAAAGGCCTAGAGTATTTTACTGTTACCAGAAGGCACAATATTCAAATATGCCTGATATAATGGTAATACAAGAAAGGCTCCAGTTTAAAGGGGCCTCCTCTGTTCAGGTTGCACAATTTAACACTGAAAAACAAAACACACAAAATACACTTAAAAAAAATTTTTTTAATGTTTATTTATTTTTGAGAGAGGGACAGAGCATGAGCAGGGGAGCGGCAGAGAGAGGGAGACACATAACTTGAAGCAGGCTCCAGGCTCTGAGCTGTCAGCACAGAGCCCCATGCGGGGTTCAAACCCACAAACTCTGAGACCATGTCCTGAGCTGAAGTCAGATGCTTAATTGACTGAGCCACCCAGGTGCCCCCCAAAATACACATAAAAGTGAAAAAGTCCTTCTGTGATAACTTTTAGTCCATAGTGACATTCAAAAGAGCAAATAATATGAGCTGCATTAAAGGAAAGGCATATATAAACTAAACATATAGCCAACAATCCAATTTTGTGCTCAGTATATTCAAATTATGATTAATTCTATTATGTAAAATCAAACAATAAAAGATTATATAATCTATATTCTAAAGCAATCATGATTCTCTGGAGCCTTTAATTGTTGAAGTGATACTGCAACCTATAAAATCAAGTACAAATATGATTTAAAAATCAACCAAGCTTACATTACTAATACTAATGCAATAGGTTAATATGATAGATTAGAGGTATATATGGTAGTACATTTTATCATTGAGTAAATTTTTTTGCCTTTAAGGTTTTGAAGAATATAAGGCATATTAAAAAATTTAACTATTCACAATCAACTTTTAAACACTTAGGGAATCTGATTAAATTAGTAAGGTTAGACTTATAATTAGGTTTATTAAAAATGTCTAAGTGCTGGGGTGCCTGAGTGGCTCAGTTGGTTAAGCGTCCAACTGCAGCTCAGGTCATGATCTCATGGTTCGTGGGTTTGAGCCCCCCATTCGGCTCTGTGCTAATGGCTGGGAGCCTGGAGCCTGCTTTGTATTCTGTGTCTCCCTCTCCCCCACTCACACACTGTCTCTCTCTCGCTCTCTCAAAATAAAATAAAAACATTAAAAAAAAAAAAAAGTCTAAGTGCTTACTAGGACTTCCTCTATTAGATATGTCAGTATCCCTGGTCAGGTGTTCAAGGTACATAAGAAAATTAAATATACTAAAATTGAATTGTGCTGCAAGCTTGCAAATGGCATACAATGTTCAGGGAAATTTAAGCTAAGTCAGATTAATCAAAGTACAAATAAGTTTTAAAATTCTAACATTATTAGAATTAAATTGATTTAAATTGAGATGTGTAAGTAGATCTTAAAAATTTAAGAAAAATTAGGTAACTTATACCTAAATATTAAATATAAGAAATATTATTTACTAAAAAAAGAAAAAATATTATTTCTCATAGCACAGATCAATGCCCTCTTAAGTTTTAAAACTCAAATCAGCAGAAGGAAGCCTCCTCCACAAGTCCTCAAGAGATATTTAATAAGGTTTTAGATGTCATATTTATCCATTATAGAATTAAAGTCTACTCTTTTTTTACTCTCTTAATTTATAAAAATCGAAACATCTCTTTTAAAGGATTTTGGCAATTAATTTTCAGAGCTGTAAGAAAGCCATAAGCCTTCTGAATCAGTACTTTCATTTCAGAAATTTATCCTAAGAATATAATACTAAAAAGAAGGAATGGAATTCTCATATTATTTCAGTAATACTGAAAAAACTTGAATAGAGGAATATTATGATTCCATCAAAATTATTATTATATCAGGAGTCAGCCAGCTACTGTGCATGAGCCAAATCTGGCCTGCCATTTGTTTTTGTAAATAAAGTTTTACACACTACAGCTGCAGAGTTGAGTAGCTGTGACAGAGACTATATAGTCCACAAAGCCTAAAATATTTACCAAATGACTGTGGATTATGGAGGTTGTGGATCTCTGCTTATATTATATCAGAGATATATGATATCATTATATCAGCATGAAAAATGAACACTACAAAACTGTTAGCCATACTGGGTTAATAATACAATTTACACACTTAAATAAAAACCAGGGGGAAAAAGGGCAAAATTAAGTCGACCTGTTAGAAGAAAAACCAACAATCCCACTGCATTTTTTATATTTCCATTACTGTTATTATAATAGTGTCCTTGCAATAAATTAAGCAAATAAGTGATGACTGCGAGTCTGCACAACGAAAAAGAAGGAACTGAGTCAGACACACTCAGGCTCAAACTTGGTTCTACCACTTCCCAATTGTATTTCTGGGTCCATGTACAAGGATGTTCATCATAGACCTACTGTTTATAATAGAAATGAGTTAGGGAAACACTCAATGTCTAATAAGAGGGAAATGGATAAACGAAATGTTGTATGTGATATACTATATGTCAGTCAAAAAGGGTGAGCTGAGATCTATAAAAATAAAGTTTACTAAAAGAGCAAAATTAAATGAACAACAATACAATTATGTAAAACTTAAAACTAAATTCCTCACAGGCACAAAGTTACATAGCACGGACTGGAAGGACATACATTAAACAACTATAAGCTGTAAAGGGACACAGACGGTTGGGGGGTGGGGTGAGGATAAAGAACCTGGCAGAGGCTGGTGATCGTGGGTCATCACATACCTAAGGAGTGTGACTGGGGGCGCCTGGCTTGGCTCAGTTGGTAGAACATGTGACTCTCGATTTCAGGGTTGTGAGTCTGAGCCCCTCAATTGGGCCTAGAGCCTACTTTTTTTTTTATGTTTATTTATTTATATTTGAGAGAGAGTGCAAGCAGGGGAGGGGCAGAGAAAGAGGGAGACAGAATCCGAAGCAGGCTCTGCACTGTCAACACAGAGCCTGGCACGGGCCTCAAACTCAAGAACCATGAGATCATGACCCGAGCAGAAATCAAAAGTCAGGGGCGCCTGGGTGGCGCAGTCGGTTAAGCGTCCGACTTCAGCCAGGTCACAATCTCGCGGTCCATGAGTTCGAGCCCCGCGTCGGGCTCTGGGCTGATGGCTCAGCGCCTGGAGCCTGTTTCCGATTCTGTGTCTCCCTCTCTCTCTGCCCCTCCCCCGTTCATGCTCTGTCTCTCTCTGTCCCAAAAATAAATAAACGTTGAAAAAAAAAAAAATTTTAGAAATCAAAAGTCAGACACTTAAAGGAGCCACCCAGGCATCCCAGAGCCTACTTAACTAAGAAAAACTTAAAGAAAAAAAATAGTATGACTGGTCATTGTCAATCCAATTCTGCCCACCTGAGTTCAGAAGAAAAACGACCAATTAAAATAGTCACTGAATGGTGAGTAAGTAGCTCTTATAAACATTGTCACTAAATTTCCAAAAAACATTACCCTCTTTGGTAAGGTAATCAACTCTTTCATCCAAAATGTCAAGGGATGGAATAAAAAGGGGTTATTATTATTTTTTTTTCTTTCGCACTCTGTCACATGGGTACGAATACCTTTGTGATTAAAACAAAAAAAATGTTTTGTAGGTTTCTTCAAATTTTCAAAACAAATGGTTTCATGGCATAGCCCAAAGCATAAATTTTCGTAGTCAGTTTAAAAAACAAATCTTTCAGGGGCATCCGACTCTTGATTTCGTTTCAGGTCATCATTTTCCAGTTCTCGAGTATGAGCCAGGCATGGGGCTCCACGCTGACAGTGCAGAGCCTGCTTGGGATTCTCTCTCTCTCCCTCTCCTCCCGTCCCCCTGCCCTCCCTCCCTTCCTCTCTCTCTCTCTCTCTCTCAAAATAAATAAACATTTTAAAAAAATCTTTCAGGGGCGCCTGGGTGGCTCAGTCGGTTGAGCGTCCGACTTCGGCTCAGGTCATCATCTCGCGGTCCGTGAGTTCGGGCCCCGCGTCGGGCTCTGTGCTGACGGCTCAGAGCCTGGAGCCTGTTTCAGATTCTGTGTCTCCCTCTCTCTCTGCCCCTCCCCTGTTCATGCTGTCTCTGTCTGTCTCAAAAATAAATAAACATTAAAAAAAAAAAGAATTAAAAAAAAAATCTTTCAAAAACAAATCATCCAAATCATTTCACCTTCCATCCTCAGAAAAATCTGTTTACATTTTTCAGGAAATACACAAAATTAACATAACTAAGTCCCATTTGTATTACTGCTATTATTCTAGTACAACTAACAGCTAAAATGTATCTAAGCTTAAGAAGTTTTATTACTCCTATTTACCAATGAGAAAAATGAAGCAGAACAAGAACTTGCCCAGAGTCACACAACTAGTGAGTGGCACAGCCAGGATTCTAAAGCAGGCATAGTTTGAGGATCCTGTTACTAACCACTGTTCTATTCTGCTTCAAAGTATGGTCCTTCCAAAGGAACTAAGATCTTCTTTTGTTTTTTAACCTTTAAGATACATGGCTGTGATATCTATGATTTATATGATGGTAAACTGGGTAAGGTAACAAGATTTTCTTCTCATCATTGGGATTTTGAAAGGAAAACGGAACCTGTTTAGCAATGGTTTTAGGAGTTCTCTGTAGGAGAGGATGGTCTGTACAGTTAAAATAAGATACACATGCCAGTGATTGCCATGCATTTTGCTGATCTGCCATGTAGCAGTTTTCCTCTAACAAAGTAAATTGGAACAAATCTCACTGGCACCACAAATGAAATAAACTAGTAGCCTTAGGTAAATTAGAAGTGTTAACCTAGGTAACAAGAATTCAGAACTTTGAATTAACTTGTGACTCCCTAGAATCCAATATGAGCTTGTGACCAAACCCCCCTTCCAAATACAGTGGTGAATTCCAAAGTTATTTCTGGCAAGGAGAGTGACAATTCTGGAAGACACTAAACTTGAAATGTTTCCAGCAAGCCTCCTCTTTGTGTATTTGGCATTTCAAGTTAAATCTTGTGATCCCTGATAACCTTGAGTGAGACCTACGTGAAGTTCCTCAAGATGGTACATGGCAAAATAATGCAAGTTAGAACTAATACCCTTCCTGTATCCTCAGAGATCCCCAACAGTCCTGAAAGGAAAAGACTGTACCCCCTTACACTACAACTAAGGCCTAGCAAATTTAAACGGCCTGACCAATTTCAAGTTATTAGTTTGTTTCTGTATGCTTCTTGTGATGTCAAGCTTTATCAAATTTGTGAATTAAAAAAAAAAAAACTGAGATGGACGGTTGAAAATAAAGATTCAGAAGGTTCTGGATAAATGGAAAAGAAGCTAACATTCATATAGGTTATATACTAAGCACTTTCTAAGCACTTTTCCACTGATCAACCATTTAATACTGGTAACAACTTTGAGGTTCGAGATGAAGAAACTGCAGCTCAGACAGGTTAACTGACATATTCAAGACCACGTGGCCAGAAAGCAGTAGAGTCAGGATTTGGATCCAGGCGGTCTGGCCAGACAGTCAGCAGTCTTACTGATTATGCTATACTCAAATAAGCAGAGGAATATTAATAAGCTAAAAACCCAATGGGGAGGTATACTCTGAAACAGCCAAATAATAACACAATTAATAGCACAGGCACAGAATGAGGGAAGGTAAGGAGGGAAGGTGCACGGAGGACCCCAGCTTAAAAGAAGGTTCTTTGAAAAAAGACGCGGAGCTTACCAAGCGGCAAAAGCATGACTTAGGAACCAAAAGACCAAAATACTCTTAAATCATATCGGGATAGTAATATACAGTCTAAGACAACTTGAATTATATTCTGCTGGTCAAACTACTTCTTGAATGAAGCATTTAGTTCTGGGTGCTAGGGGGAAGAGTCTAGAATTTAAGTCATGATCAGTGGTTTACAGAACAAGGCATTCATAGGCTAGTAAAAGAAATGGCTAAGAGAAAGCAGGTATTCAGATACTCAAAAAACTGTGATATGAAAAAAGATTTTACAACTGTTATTGGTAGTTCCAGAGGTAGAACGTGCATCAACAGATGTATAATGTATAAGGAAGCTGTTCTGAAATTAACATAAGAACTGCTCAAATGGAATGGGCTACTTTCTAAGATTATGAGCCAGAAGTCACTAGACAATGTTGGAGTAAAAACTACATGTCTACTTGCTGGGATGCTACAAAAGGAATTCATGCATTAGGAAGATACGATTTTCCCAACTTTAACATTTTATGAACTAGGTCTAAATCCCAACATCAATCTGTAAGCCAAATGATTAGGAACTTCTTTGAAATCCCTTTTTTTCATAGCTAAGTTTCCCGCCTTATCTCCTTACCAAACTGGGAATTCCTGGCATCTTGCTCATCTTTATATCCCCAGTGCCTAAAGTGGGATCTGACAAATATCAGACATTCAAAGAATGTTTACCCGATGAGGGAGTCTGGAGTTAGGAGACTGAAGACCGAACCCTAGTCTCTTTGCTAGCTATGTAAGCAGAAAAATCAATGCTTCTCCCAGAGCTAGTTTCCTTGATAGTTTCCCACAATCGTCCCCCACCAATCCCCACCGCACCCCCCACACCAGAATTAACTATCCCCTTATTTGTATTTACATGGTTCATGTCGTCCTCAACAGTTGTAAGGACCCAACTTCCTAAGTGGTCACAGTTCGTGGGAGGTGGCGCATAAACCCTGGGAGACTTTTCAGGCATAACATCCAACAGACAAGGTTATCGTTAGGAGTTAAACACTCCAGTGGTTTAAACGTAATTTACAGAAAAACTATTCAGTGATCCCACCACCAAGTAATCCTTCTGATAACATTTATTTCCAAGTTAATGAGATTCCATTTACATTGGTAAATAAAAATATGCATTTAATAACACTGTAAAGATTCTCTTCACCACATACTGGGAAAAGGTAAAAATTAAATGACAGATCACTTAATAACTCTTCTGGGGCTCAATGAAAACCGGCATGTGTCAAAGCTGACTGGGCGTCACTTGGACACTCACCATTTGTCTAGCTCTTACAGAACCAGAAATACTAACGCTCAAGATACATCAGAAAAACACACAAATAATCTGGCATTTTTTAAACTGGCATTTTGTTACTGTGACATTACACTGTTTCTATAATTATGTATATAATACGTTCCAAAGAAGGTAACCCGTGGGGTACACGAAAATCTCGGCCCGAAATAAACATCCCTTTTCCAAGAACTCGAGAGGGTCAGTTTACCACCTCCTCCGGACCACCCCCTTCCCCCACGGCCCCAGGCAGCAGCAGAAAACTGACAGCCCCTCAGGCGCCAGGGTTCAGAGTCAAGGCCGCGGAGGTGGGCGGCGGTGGCCTGAACCCAGCTCCTGGTTACAACCACTTCTTAACTCCGGCCGACCCCGGTCCCCACTCCATCCGCGAAAGCGTCCTGAGGGCAGGCCCGGCGGCTCCCACAGGGGCCGGCTGGGGCTGCGAGCGGCCCCACGGACCCGCCGACCGCAGGCTCCGACGTCTTTGTTGTGGATACACCCGCCACCCGAGAGGCCGGCCGGGCCGTAGGGCCGGCGGAGCCAAGGGCTGGGGGGGGGGGGGGGGTCCCGGCCGGCCGGCCTTCCTAACTTCCCACGCTGGCTTCCTCATACCGACTCTGAGTGCTCGCCGCAGCCTGGGCTCCGTAGAGGGGAAACGGATCCCGGAGGGGAAGGGTGGCGGGCGCGTCGCGGGCGGGGCGGCGGGGCAGGAGGGGTTCCTCGCGCGCCGCTTACCTGGGTGCCGGGGCCGCTGCGGCCGCCTGGCGCGCCGCCCGAGGCGTTGCAGGCTCGCGCGCACACGCTAGCGCGCGCACGCAATCTCCGCTCGCGGCTCCCAGCAGCCTGGCTCGAGCTTCCGGAGGCGGAGACAGCGGAAAAGGAAAGGAGGGCGCCGAGGGAGCGCTGCGAGCCACGCGGGAACTGGGCGGGGGCCCGGCGAGCGGCGCGGCTCCTGGTGGTTCCTCTCCGCTCCTCGCGGCGGGCGTCATAGAGCGCGGGGGGTTCGCCGGCGGCCTAGAGAGGCTCGACGCGCCGTGCGGTGGGTGGCCGGGACTGGGAGGCAGGGCCCGCGACTCTCGGGTGGGAAGGGACACGGGAAGAAGCTTACCTCTTAGGCCCTTAGTTGCCCGGTGCACCGTCAAGATGCTAACTGCTGTTGCCCCCGCTGTTAACAGCAATGCGGGTGGACCTAGTTGTTAGGGTGGCCAATTTAATTGGGAAAGTGGCTTTAATGATCTTGTAACTCCTCCCCGAAACAACAGTAGTAAAAATGAGGGCGGCTGTGGCTTTACGATTATTTAGGTCAGTAAAGTTCAGATCAAAGTACTAGTTGTGTGATTCAAGAGCTGGTGACACATTATAAAGTCTTCTGACTATTGGTAAATGAGGTGGGTAGTTAAAATAAGAGAAAAATGTGGAATATGTTGAATGCCATAATTTTTCGATTTTGAACTCACAGTTGTGTAGTAGGTGTGGTAGAATAATGGTGCTCCAAATATGTCCACCTCCTAATCCCCAGAACCTGTGAATATGCTGTTTAACGTGGGAAAAGGGACTTGGGCTATGTGACTAAGGATCTTGAGATGGGAAAATTAACTTCGATTATCTAGGAGGGTTCAGTGTAATCAGATTTTTTTTTTTTTTTACACTTAATTATTTTTGAGAGACAGAGACAGAGCCTGAGCAGGGGAGGGGCAGAGAGAGAGGGAGACACAGAATCAGAAACAGGCTCCAGGTTCTGAGCTGTCAGCACACAGCCGGATGCGGGGCTCGAACCCACAGACCGTGAGATCATGACCTGAGCTGGAGTAGGTCCCTTCACCGACTGAGCCACCCAGGCGCTCCAAGTGTAATCAGATGGATTCTTAAAAATGAGAGTCAAGAAGATTCCAAGTCATTAATAGGAGGGGTGGCCATAGAAGCAAGATTGTAATGTATGGTACTGTGACTATAGTTAACAATACTGTGTTGTATATTTGAAAGTTAAGACAGTAGATCTTAAAACTTATTACAAGAGGAAAAAACTGTGAAGTGATTGTTGTTAACTGGACTTACTGTGGTATTCGTTTCATAACATACATATCATGTTGTCACCCTAAATTTACATGCTGTTATATGTCACTTTTATCTCAGTAAAACTGTCAATTTAGGGGCTCCTGGGTGGCTCAGTTAGTTAAGTTTCCGACTTCAGCTCAGGTCCTGATCTTACGGTTCTTGGGTTCAAGCTCCGTGTCAGGGTCTGGGCTGACGGCTCAGAGCCTGGAGCCTGCTTCAGATCATGTGCCTCCCTTATCTCTCTCTCTCAAAAAATAAACATTAAAAGAAACTTTTTTAACTGTCATTTAAAAGATGTTTTTTTTTTTTAAATTTTTTTCAACGTTTATTTATTTTTGGGACAGAGAGAGATGGAGCATGAACGGGGGAGGGGCAGAGAGAGAGGGAGACACAGAATCGGAAACAGGCTCCAGGCTCTGAGCCATCAGCCCAGAGCCTGGCGCGGGGCTCGAACTCACGGACCGCGAGATCGTGACCTGGTTGAAGTCGGACGCTTAACCGACTGAGCCACCCAGGCGCCCCTAAAAGATGTTTTTAATTAAAGAAAGCAGCAGGAGATCAGAGTGATGTAAGCGGCCTTGAGCCAAGGAAAGCAGGCACCTCTGGAAGCTGACAAAGGGAAGAAAAGGTATTCTCCCCTGAAGCCTCCAGAAGGAATGCAGCCCTGTTAATACCTTGATTTTAGACTTCTGACCTCCAGAACAGAAAGAGAATACATTTGTGTTGTTTTAAAGCACTGGGTGTAGTAATTTATTATAGCAGCACTTAAAAACCTAATTCAATGGGTATTTGATAATGTATTTTTTTTACAAGGAAGTGCAAAGAAAGCTGGGAACTAAGGGTTATGCATAGCCTAGGGAGCATCACTAAGGAATTGGCTCTTTTTGTTCTTCACAGTGCATTTTGTACTTTTCGGTTGTAACTACCAACAAATACACAGAATCATTTTGTTCTTTTTGTAGACTAACCGCCAGGATTTCACTTAATTCTGCTTGGTAAAACTATGCTGGCACCATTTGCCAGGGATGATTGTCTGTCTACTCTGTGGTCAAAGTTTGCTATCCAAAGGGTTTGAATAGACATTTCTTCCAAGAATATATACAAATGGCCAATAAGCACAGGAAAAGATGCTCAACATCACTAATCATTAGGGAAGTGCAAATAAATCATGAGATATCACTTCACACATATTAGGATTGCTGTTATAAAAGTAAGACAGGAAATAACAAGGATGGGCAAAGGTGTGGAGAGATTAGAACCCTTGTGTTTGGCTCCTGGGAATACGAAATGGTACAACTGCTATGGAAAACTATGGCAGTTCCTCAGTAAACTGAACACAGGTACTATGTGAGCCAGCAGTTGCACTTCTGGGAATGTACCCTAAAGAATTGAAAGCAGAGTCTCAAATGGATGTTTGTATACCCATGTTCATAGCAGCATAATTCACCAAAGCCAAAACACAAACAACCCAAATGTCCACCAAAGACAGATAAACAAACCTCAGGTGGCTCAGTCCATTAAGGGTCTGACTTCGGCTTAGGTCATGATCTCATAGCTCGTGAGTTCAAACCTCGCTTTGGGCTCTGTGCTGACAGCTCAGAGCCTGGAGCCCGCTTCGCATTCTGTGTCTCCCTCTCTCTCTGCCCCTCTCCCGCTCAGGCTCTCTCTCTCTCTCTCTCAAAAATAAACATTAAAAAATTTTTTTAAATGCTGTAAATCCATACAAGAATATTATTCAGCCACAAAAAAAGAATGAAGTTATGATATGTGCTATAATGATGGGTGAATCTTGAGAACATTTATGTTAAGTGAAATAAGCCAGACACAAAAGGACAAATATTACATGAATCCACTCACATGAATGAGGTACCTAAAATAGGCAAGTCACAGTAACAGATTAGAATAGAATTGGGGCACCTGGCTGACTCAGTCAGTGGCATGTGCAACACTTGATCTCAAAGTTGTGGGTTTGAGCTCCATGATGGGTGTGGAGATTGCTTAAAAATAAAATCTTCAAAAAAAGAAAAAGGAAGAGAGATTACCAGGGGCTGGGGATGGATGCCGGTGACGGTTGTACAACAGTGTGAATGTACCTAATGCCACTGAGTTGTACACTTAAAAATGGTCAAAATATTAAATGTTGTGTATGTCTTACGAAAAATAAAAAAATCTTACATCTTAAACTTTAATTTCGGCTCTTTTTCTGGGCTATTAATTTGTAAGCTTTTGCCTTTTCCCTGGTTTTCTTTTCCTGGAAAGAGCACATCCTCAGTAGTCTGTACTGAATGAATGAATCAACGAATGCATGAAGTCGATTGTAAACAAACTTCTTCAGGCCAGAGATTTTGCTCTGTGCCTCTTCATACTTCTGGTCACAGAGGGTCATCAACTCAGAGGTGTAAAAAAGCTCTTCCCCAAATTCATTGAATCTGAACTCTTTTATCAGAAAAGATGTAAGTAATATCCCTTGGCCCCTTAAAAAACATTTTTTTTTTCACTTATTGTATACCTCTTGAAGCAGAATATGAGCTTGACTATTTCTGTAGAGAGCTATTAAAAGACCTTGGGATAATAGCTGGTGGTTTTTTCATCTATACTAAACTTCTTATAAGCATATGGAAAACTTTTTTTTTTTTTAATTTATGAATTAAGTTTTGAAGGATGAAATCTTTACTGGGTTGAAGTTTATAAACCAAATTGAAATTAAATGTAGTTAGGTTTCATATTTTTTAAGTATCTAAAAGGGGGTAGTTCAACACATTTAAATGCTGGAATAGAGGAAATTGAGGAAGCAAAATGACTTAGGTTCACATATGAATTTCCTGAACTCCCACAAAGCAGAATTAGTAGCTCTCTTCTTGCCATCATAGAACTTTGTACTACCTTAGTAATATACGTTACATTGCTTAATGCTTCCTCCCCCCTACCCCAATCAGAATGTGAGCTCTTCAAGGACAAAGACCGTATTTTATATTTTTAAATTTATTTTCATTTTTTTAAGTTTATTTATTTTGAAAGAGAGCATGAGGTTAAGCTGGGAAGGGGCAGAGAGAGGGAGAGAGAATCCCAAGTAGGCTTGGTGTTGTCGGCACAGAGCCCAATGTGGAGCTGGAACCCACGAACCATGAGATCATGACCTTAGCCAAAATCCAGAGTCAGACTAACCAACTGAACCGCCCAGGTACCCCTATACTGTTTTTTAACAAAGCACCTTCCTAATATTTTTGGACTGAATGAAAGAATGAATAGAAGTCACATAGTACCTCACAGAAGTTTACAGTCTATTTAAAAGCCAGATGAGTGCTATTCTTATTGCATTGGTTTGGTAAGGACATTATTTGTATAATATAGAAGCAATTTTGTCCTTTGCCATTACTTTTAACTACTGTATTTGAAAGATAGCATAATGGAACAGAATCCTATAATTTAGGTCCACCACCTACTAGCTGTGATTTTGAGCAACTCATTTACCTTCTCTGAGCCTCAGTTTCTTCCTCTGGAAAATGGGATCATGCTTACCATATCTCCTTTACAGAGTTATAGTGGGGGACATATGTTTTAAAAGGATTTTCAAAAGCTGAAGTTTCCATTAAAATATGAGATTATTTTATTACTTTTTTTGGTCTACTCAATCATCCTAGATATATTATCATGGAAGAGTATCAGATTTATTCATTCAAAAGTATTTATTAGGGGCCTGCTATGTGCAACCCCTGTTCAGGACTCATTAAAACTCTAATACTAATTTTGGGGACACCTGAGTGGCTCAGTGGGTTGAACATCTGGCTCTTGATTTCAGCTCACGTCATAATCTCATGGTGGTGAGATTGAGCCCCATGTCAGACTCAGTGTTGACAGTGCAGATTCTCTCTCTTTTTCCCCCTCTGTCTGCCTCTCCCCCATGCTCTCTCTCTCAAAATAAATAAATAAACATTAAAAAAAAACCTCTAATACTAATTTTTATTTTCCATAATTATGTTCTCTTTCTTAGAGCAAATAAATGCCAAATGAGAGACACTGGCTTCTTTTTGGTATACGAACTTTATAAAATATTAAATACATAGGGGTGCCTGGGTGGCTCAGTCGGCTAAGCATCCGACTTGGGCTCAGGTCATGATCTCACAGTTTGTGGGCTTGAGCCCCGGGTTGGGCTCTGTGCTGACAGCTCAGAGCCTGGATCCTGCTTTGGATTCTGTGTCTCCCTCTCTCTCTGCCCCTCCCCTGCTTGTGCTCTGTCTCTCTCTGTCTCTCAAAAATAAATAAATGTAAACAAATTTTTTTTAAATATTAAATACATAGTGTTAATCTGAAAATATTCAAAATTCTTTCCTAATTTATGCAAGTACATTTAATCAATATTGTGCCCTGCCTATTTTATATTTTACTCAGCTCATATTTCATGAAACAGCATATAGATGAGTTCGAAAAGCATTTTTGGCCCACATGCATTTTGGAGAAATTAGATAATAAGTAAACACAATTTACATTCTTTCTTTATAATCTGCTGCCCAATAATACTGGCTATTAAAATCTAAGTGAGTGCAGGGCACCTGGGTGGCTCAGTTGGTTAAGTGTCCAGCTTCGGCTCAGGTCATGATCTCACGGTTCGTAGGTTGGAGCCCTGCGTTGGCCTCTGTGCTGACAGCTCGGAGCCTGGAGCCTGTTTCAGATTCTGCATCTCCCTCTCTCTCTGCCCCTCCCCTGGTTGCACTCTGTCTCTTTCTCTCTGAAAAATAAATAAACGTTAAAAAAAAAAGCTAAGCGAGTGCAGTTTTTTTTTGCTTTATGTTTCATAACTTGAAAATATTAGAGTAAAATAAAGGTAAATGATAAAGCTCTATTGCCAAACTCTTTACTGGCAAACATAATTAAATACTGTCTCCCTTGTCCCTATCCTTACTTAGGTCCTTTTCTTTATTTTATAGATAAATGGAATTAGATTATGAAGAACTATTAATTCCAGGGAAAAGAAATGTGAACTTGAACATATTTGCAGTGATAAGTCATTGGATACCACTGATTTGGGTGAGCAGCCAGATTATCCATGAGAAACTGATTAGTGTATTCTGTCGAGCAAACTGAGGTAGGTTGTTAAAGTAATACAACCAATGAATTATAGCTCTCTATATTTAAGTCCCTGTGTAGACCACTCCCTGTTTAATTACTGGTTGGGCCATATGTTTGCTTTGGCCAATGGGACATTAGCAAATGCAATGCAGGCAAAAGCTTAAAAAGAATTTGCACAGGGCATCCCTGAAACTGTCATGTGAAGAAGGGCAAGCTGACCTTTGGAGGATAAGTACACAGGAAGCAGAGAGGAGCCATCTCAACAGACTCCATAGACCAAATAGCCCAGCCTGTGCACCAGGAGACCATAGTTTCATTAGTTACCCAAGACAAGAGCAGAATTGCCTAATGACCCCAGCGCAAATTGCTGACCCACAAAATCATAAGCAAATAAAGTGGTTATTTGGTGGTAGTTCGTTATGTGACAATAGATGATCGACACACCATATTTCCAGTATGTCTTCTTGATAATAACCTTTGGAATACTTTGTTTTAAAAGAATAAACAACTAACTGGAATTTAAATAAAAACTTGAAACAACAAATAAATTGGCAGATATAAAAATCAATTGCACAGCTCATTGTATGTAAATTATTCTTCATAAAACAATACTTACAAGAAAAGAAAATTAAAAAATAGTAAAAACACAAAGAATATCCACCACAGATATTTCACAGCTATCCATCTGTTGAAATAATGACAGATGATTCCTTATTGAAAAACAGTATAGTCAGAGGAATTTGAAAATATTATTTTAATGCTTATTTTTCTTTATGAAAAAATTTTTCATGTTTCTATTTATTATTGAAGGAGAGAGAGACAGAGCATGAGCTGGGGAGGAGCAGAGAGAGAGGGAGACGTAGAATTTGAAGCAAGCTCCAGGCTCTAAGCGGTCAGCACAGAGGCGGATGCGGGGCTCGAACTCATGAACTGTAAGATCATGACCTGAGCCAAAGTCGGACGCCTAACCGACTGAGCCTGCAAGGCGCCCCCAATGCTTATTTTTCTTAACTATGCTCCCTGGGAAGCAGGATATAAATCATTTTATTGGAAAACAATAGTGCTGTTAAACTGTTGAAATTCTTCAGGACTCCTACTTGAAGAGAGTTTTGAGACTTTGCTTTTGTTGCCCGTGTCCTTTCTCACTGCCTCTCTCAGTCTGTTTACCTCTCCTTCCCTTTCTTCCATTCCGGATTTGCCCTATCACCCATCCTTTTAAATCATTAACCTCTTTAGAATTCCTTCGTTTCCTTTCCAATTCTTTTTACCTATTAAAGATACAGCTGCTGCTTTCTTGGTCCTAGTAGTAATTTACTAGCATTTATCCAGCATATCAACATTTTTTTCAGTAAACATTATCTGTATATTAACGACGGGACCATGATAGGAGAATAGGAAAATACGTTCTCTAAAAACGATTTGGACCGCTTTCACTTGCGTGGGTAATAACATTTGTACTGAATCTCTGGTAACAAAAATATAGGGACTTGGAGCCAAAGTGATTATGGCAGCTGTGTACACTCCCTGGCACTAGGCCCACTTCTCTGGGCCTTTCCATAACTAGCAACTGCAGGCTTCATTCCTCTTCCACAGTCGTCGATCCCTTCCCTGAGGCGGCTGGGTGGGGAAAGGAAGGTCGTTGAGGGAACCTGTGTTGAAAGTGAGGCTTAGGAATGGTTTGCCCCCCGAATCTAAACAGCAGGTGAAAATAAGGCAGACGTTTGGGGAGCCCTAAGCAGGCGAAGAGGTTCCTTGTCAGTGAAGAGCCCAGAGCGAGGATTAAGGGATCACCTGAGCCGGAGAATTAATTACAAGCGCTTCTGACACCTGCGGCAAAATTTTCCATCCTCTGACGGTACCCTGGGGGGAGGGGAGGAGGAGGGCAGGGACTTAGCAGTTTTCCCAGCGATTGGCCGCGCCCCCTCCCCTGAGGGGCGGCGGCGCTCGGACCCCGCCCCCGCGCCGCGGGTGGGCGGCGGGGGCCGGGCGAGGCCGGGCACCTCCCACCTGTCACTCAGCGGGCCGCGGTCGCTCTCCGCCCCCCGCCTGACGGGCACCTCCGGGCCGCTCCCGCCCCCGCTCCGCCTCTGGCTTCGCCAGCTTAAGTCACAACGCGGTCCGGCTACCTGGGCGCGCCCGGCCGGACGGCTGCGGGGCCGGCGCCGGGTGGCGGCGCTGAGGGGTCGCTGAGAGGAGCTCGGCGGCGTCTGTTGGAGCCGTTCCCTCGGTGGGCCGCCGGCGAGGGCATGAGCGCGGACTGCCTGTGCCTCCGGAGCGGCGGCGGCGGCGGCGGCGGCGGCGGCGGGAGCGGCGAGGGGAGGGGGCGCCGCGCAGAGGCCACCGTCCAGGGCAGCGCCGGGGGACAGCAGGGCAGGAGATGTGCCTGTCCTTAGCGGTACAGGAAGCAGCATGCACCCCGATGCCACCGACAGCAGCGGCGCCGGCCTCAGCCTCGTGCCGGCAGCGGCCACCGGCGGCCGCCCAGCCCCGGGCGCCCCGGGCGAGCGGCGGCCGGACGCCCGGGAAGACGCGGCGGCGCCGGGGAGCCCTGGCGGCTGGAGCTGGCGAGTGTCAGTGGCGGTGGCCGCACTCGCCGCCGTGTGCCTCTCCTGCCTGGGGCCCGGTTGCTGGCAGGCGGCCGGAGGCGCGGGGCCGTGCACCGTCCTGCTCCGGCTCAGCCTGTACCTGGGCTGCGCCGCGGCCGCCTTCCTCTTGGGAACCCTGTTCTCCCTCGTCTGCCGGAGCCGGCGAGCCCCGCCGCCCGACTTCGTCGCCACCTGGAGACGGCTGGCCGCGGCCGCCCGCCGCGGGCCGGGGGTAAGTACCGGTCTCCCCGCTGCCTCGCGCGCTCGGGGCCTCGTCCGGGCCCTCCCCGCTTCCGGTGCCCGCCGCCCGCTCTCGGAGCCCCGGGTGGCGGCGGCGTGGCCGGTCCCCTCTGCCTGGCCTCCCGGAGAGAGACCCGGCTGGGGTTGGTCGGCCCGGCGGGGAGCTGCGAGCGTTCCCTCGGCCCGCGCCGGTGGGGGGTGGGGGGGAGAGGGGGCGGGCTCCGGGCTCCTCCGAGCTTGCGGGATGCTCGCCGAGATGCACGTTGTTAGGCAGTGTAGTTGCTCCACAGCCATCCTCAGGCACAACCTTGATAGCTGAATAATCCAAATCTTGAATGTTGCTCTGCAGTTGGCGAGGGGAGTCCCCCCTGTACGCACGCGCTGCGCCCTGTGCGGATCATGGTGTTTGCTGCTTCTAACCGTTTTCTGGGAGAGGTAACTTTATGACCTTTCACCGGTGCGGAAACTTGCTCAGACAGGCTCGTCTGGCTTAGCTCGCCCTGCCAGGACCTCTCACCCGAGGCTGTGGACACTTCTTACCGCGGCATCCTGTCTTCCACCATGTTGAGAACGCAGCCCCAGCTAGTTTCTGTGATTTTGAAAGGGGATGTCAGATAGCACTTCAGTCTGCAACAAAAGCAAAGGTATCCCAGGGAGGGGTGGGACAGCAGGGCGGTGGTTAGAAAATCTAGGAAATGAGAGTGTTTCAAATGAGCTCTTCTCTTCCTTAGGGCCAGACCGCTACTTGCTCAGCCTCCCAGCTTTCTCTCATACGTAACCCTTTAAATCAAATAAGGAAACTTGATTCTGTTGTAGCTTGTTTTGTTCGGGGCACATTATGCCGAGCCTGAGATTTGTTTCTGCTAATAATGTATTTAACACAGGTTTACTATGGGAATTATAACTTCTACTGCGGGAATATAATTATGAGTTCTATTTCATAAGCCATAGGTTACAGGGTAGTGTCTCTCAATAATCCGGTAAGGAAATAACAAACCCCACAGACCCATGATGGGTGAATTATACTGTTGTTCCAGGCAGTGGAGAAGTAAAGTCGAGATTTATTTGAGGTGTGCCTCTCTAGGAGTTGGTTCTTGGTAGAGTAAGTCCTTTCAACCAAAAGTTGGGTATTAATTGCTGGGACATGTAGCTAGTGACAGTGGCATTGGTGTTGGTAGGCAGGGCTGGCTGCCCTGAAGGTTAGTACTTTGGGGACAGTTACACAGCCTGTACCACTGCCTGTGAGAAATACCCTCACCACGGCAGGAACAGATGTCCCTTCCCTTCCCAAGACTGCTGTATGGTTTAACACCCCTTCTGACCGGGAGTTGCCTGACCACATCAGGAGCAAGTGTCTTAAGATCTACAGAGAGCTGTTTAGATCGGCAAAGAGTAGCCTTGCCCTGCCTGAACACTCTGGGTAGGACCACACAAACTGCTGGTATTTAAAGCCCATTACATCATACTTATTCATCCATATATTCATATGGAGAAGCACTCAGCACAACAGTTCTGCAGATATCATCTTGACATGGTTTCTCAAACTAGATCAAAACAACCTCAATTCAAAACAATATGGATTTGAAATCACAACAGATCAATACACAACATAATGTGGCACTAGCTGCTGGACTGAATGATACTGTCATGAAAATGAAGTTGCCTAAGCACATTCGGGTAAGGGAAATGGCAGTGGTTCATAAGGATATTTGTTAGAGGGATCATTATCCTCTGGGTTTTGTATTTGCTTATGATATGATCCACTTACTCTTGTAAAAATCATCACACTCTTCTCCAAAATTATCCTGTCCTGAGTCTGTCAGTTCGAAATGCAGCCCTGAGATAATGGCTGGAGGGTTGTAGGTAAGGAAGTCAGGCATCCTCACTCTGTAAATCCATCAGGAATTCAGTATATTAAGGTATAGGAACTTCTGTTTCCCTGGTATTCTAAAAAAAATTAGTAGTGTTTATTTCCTTTAAAAACCTTCATTTAACTATCCACTTTTTTCATATCTAATTTAGCAAGAGTTGGTAAGCAGATGTGTTTTTTTCTCATGATTTTTTTCTACAATGACAGAAAAATAAGGATCCAAAGATTTTACTGGTTGGCTTATTGATTTGTAAATGATGTTCCATTTCTTTTGAGCATTGTAAGAAATAATTTACTCCATATGTGTTTATCGAGTTTGGTTTTTTTGATGTTGTATTTATGGTTGAGAGAGCATGAGCATGGGAGGGGCAGAGAGAGAGAAGGGGACAGAGGATTTGAAGCGGGCTGTATGCTGACAGCAGTGAGCCCAACGCCCGGCTCCAGCTCACAGATCCTGAGGTCCTGACCTGAGCAGAAGTTGGAAGCTCAACCAACCCAGCCACCCAGGCTCCCCTACTGAGTGTTTTATATGAGCCAAGTATTATTCTGCAAGCTGGGGTTGAATCAATGAGACACACAAAAGCCCTACTCTCTGGAGATTATAGTCTTATGGGAGATCAGACAACAAAGGAGATATTTTTTGTTAGTGATAAATGCTTTTGAAACAAAAAATAAGAGTTAAGTGATTAAGAGTGCCTAGTAAGTGGGAGCAGGAAGTTTAGATGGTGAGGTCAGGGTCAAAATCCTGTAGCATTCTAGTCCTCTGAAGGCCTAGAAGCTGCATGTTGTGGGTTAGTTACCATCCTATTTCCTGGAAAATACATTTCCTCAAACCTCCCAACTCACTTATACTTCTGGGTAGATAAAACTTGGATTAGCATCCAGAAAGATGGTTTAGTAGAGGAATTAGAGAAAATAGTATTTTGTTATTTTTTTAACGTTTATTTTTGAGAGAGGTAGAGTGCAGGCGGGGGAGGGGTGGGGAGCGAGGAGGAGACTCTGAAGCAGGCTCCAGGCTCTGAGCTGTCAGCACAGTGTTCAACGCAAGGCTTGAGCTTGTGAACCTCAAGATCATGACCTGAGCCGAAGTTGGACGCTTAACTGAACCACCCAGGCGCCCAGAGAAAATAGTACTTTAAAGGTGACAGAACATGAAGCAGCATATGTAATCCTGAAGATTTCAGGTACTAGAAGAAGTGAAATGTAATTTATGGAAAGTAGATCATTGGTCATTTTTTTTGAACTTGGATCCTTATAATAGTCTTTAACGAGACAGTAAGTACATTAGAAACTTTACTTTCTACGTCTGTATTGTAATTGAAATGCAGATTTTTCACATAAAATTTTATATTTTTTTAACAGTACTGGTGCTATTTACTCAAGCCTTTAGTTGTGCTGTATTTCTAATTTGTGTTTAGTTTTATTTTGTTTGTTTCAACACTCTGTTCTTTATGAATGGAAGCATAAGCACGTGGTGTAGTGTAAAATATCTGTCAGTTCTGTGGGGGTAGCAGCTGGACCACACAGGTCATCTAACATATGTGGAGGGGGAGGCTGTTGAGTAGTAAACCAAATGGTGCCTCTGTAAGATACAGTGAGTACATTACTACAGAAATTTTGATTCAGCATGAAGGAAGGAATCGTCATTTGTTCTCACACATTTGAGATTCTTCTAAAATGCTGTCCTTCTAGCTGTCCGTCCTTCCTTCCCTCTTCTTCGTTTTCTTTTTGGTCTCCTATAGAGGAAAAAAAAAATGCATACATCGTTCAAAGTAGGCAGCTAAAAAAGCCACACTGAAAGCGAAAAGTGGTTTTTGTGTCAGGGAGTGTCTAAAATGCTTCTGTGTGTCTCACAGTGTAGTTATTGGCTGTAAACTCCATGTGATTAGGACCCCGACGGACACCTTTTGCTATACCTGTATCTAGCAGGAGCTCAGGGAGTGTTTGCAGATGATGATAAAATTGTCTGTTCTCACTACTTCATGCTTTTCCCCCTCCAGTTAATCCAGTAGTAGTAGTTGTTGGGCATCTGCTATGTGCAAGAATTTTTGTTTCATTTGGGTGGGAATTACTGCTGATTAAAGTAGTAACAATCATTTTCAACTCAGGTAGAAATAATATCCAGTGGTGTATTCAGGTCCTGAGGAAGCTTTTCTGTAAGGTCAGGAAGGTCTTGACAGTTGCTCTCTGGGCCCCACTTAGAAAAACGTGGACTTTGTGGCAGGCCAGCAAGCACACTGGAGCTGTGGTGCTGTGGGGTTGGCCTGCCCCGGGGGTAACTAACAGTTGTTAGCCCACCTTTGTTGAGCAGGCCGTCATAGCGTGGCGTTCCCGGTCCAAGGTTGTGTTTGGTCTTGCGCCAGGCCAGTTAACTTACCTGGACCAAGAGCCTCCAATTCACTGGTCACAGTTAACTTGACCTTAGCACCTCATCTAACCAAGGCAATGGAAAGAGAAATATGGCAGAAGCCAGTTAGTTTAGAAAACTTAGTTTCATTACTGGACCAGCAATACAAAGCGCATCTTCATATAATGGAAAAAAGGAAAATTATTTCTTACGTTTTGACAATAGGAAGATAAGAGAATAGCTTCTCTACCCATCAGTTATTCACATATAGTAAGGATTTTCTCTTTTGCACTGTAACTTGTTGGATGTTTCTTGATTTGTGTTCCATAAATTCAAAACTAAGCAATTAACGATGGTCGAAGGCCGACACGAGAATATCCACAAAAGTGAAATGCTTAATAGCATGTGGGAAACCAAAGTCCACTACTATATGAAGAAAACATTAATGAAAGACTTCAAAGTTCAGGCAGATAGAAAAGTTCAAGTGGTTTATCAAATCTAACAAGCATTTACTGAGTACCTGTTAAATAGCCGCTATTACGATCTTGTTAGATCACTTTTTGCCTAGCTGCTCAGTGCCTGTGCCAGGCACATGGTAGGCTCTCAATAGATCAGTTTTGCCTGCGTAAATGGATTATTGTTTGAGACGATAGCAAATTTAAGTATTCTACTGACTGTTTTTTAAATTTTTTTCTTAAAAATATTTTTTTACATGTTATTTTTGAGAGAGAGAGAGAGAGAGAGAGAGAAAAGCACGAGGGGAAAGGGGCAGAGAGAGAGAGAGGAAGACACAGAATCTAAAGGTTCCAGGCTCTGAGCTGTCAACACAGAGCCCGAGGCCAGGCTCAAACTCACAAACTGTGAGATCATGACCTGAACCGAAGTCGGATGCTTAATGGACTGAGCCACCCAGGTGCCCCTACTCACATTTTTAGGTTTAAAATTATAACCCCAGCATCCTGGAGAAGGGTCAGAACCTTGCAGTAAGCTCATTAAGAGCTTGGGAAATTGCTTTCTGGAAATGCAGGGCCATGTTTTTAGCGTTGGGGAGGATTCACAGATGAACAAGAATCTCCCTGTCCCTGCGCTCTCAGGCTGAGTAGATTGGATTGATAGAGAAGACTGGATGGGAGGGCAGATGTTTATAGAGACAGTAAAATATTCACACAGCAATCCGTGGTGCCAGTTGGCTTGGGTAGGACTTTTAGAATTCCTAAATGAGTTCTTTTAGAAATACAAAAGTTCTTTGAGTAAAACAAACTTAATTTAGTTACTTGAGGGGAAAAAGGAAAAGAAACAGGAATTAGGGAGACTATACACAGCCTCTTTGTGACTTTCCTTTATTATGCTAATGTGATAAAGTAATCCTCAATAATTTGATAATGGATAATGGCATAATATACTTACTTCAGAATATTTGTTTGCTAAAGTTTTAACTAGACGATTGAAGTCATGGTGGATAGTGGGAAAAATGTTTTTGAGGAAGATGGCTTTTTGAGAACCCCTTAAATCACAGGATTCTCCCTAACTGTCTGGTATAAAGGTTGTTTTCCTTTAAATTCACACTATTCATAATTTTTAAATTTTTTACGCAGATGATAACATTCACGTTTTAAAAAAAAAAGTGTAAAAGGGTATACAGTGAAATTTTCCGTATAGACAATATTAATAGTTGTTTATTCTTCCATATATACATTATGCATATACAAGAAAACACAAATATATATTCAAAGAGAGAAGTTTTGGACACCTATAATCTCTTGATACAAAAACAATGATAACACATATAGGACAATTATTTTTTAGATCTTCATTGTGAAGGCATTTTTTCTTAAGGTTAGGAAACAAGTTATATAGGAATGATAACTTCTAAGTAGGAAGATACATGATTAAACCTAGAACATAATAATGCTCATCAAACACAGGACATGTATGCTAACAAGTGAAGAAAGTGTTTATTTGAATTTACCAGACTGTCTAAAGGAAACAATTTTTATTTTCATAATTTATGAAAAAGTAAACAAATTTACAAAAAGTAAACAAAGCAAACTGTTGACAGAGTACATGTACCATTTAGGATTTGAGTTGCCCCTGAGTATACGAGATGAATCACAGGAGCTAGGATTGCAAAGGTACTTTGGGCCACGTTGTAGAAGTCTTCAATCGAGAGTAAAACTGGATTTTAGTCTGTGGGCATGGCAGCTATTGGCATTTCCTGAGACAGGAGTGATAGCCTCAGAGCTGGGCTTTACAAATGTTAAATGGAAAGTGATTGGGATAAACTCAGGAGGAGAAAATACCATGTTAAATGCAGTGGTAAAAAGAGTTAATGAGGCTGTGTGAATGGAGATGAAAGGCAATAAATTTGAGTGAGCTTTTTATTTGATGTAAAATATCATTAGTTATCATTACAGATAGGCTTAAGAATCTTTTCAGGAGTGTCCTAACATTCTCTGTAAACAGTAAATTTCGGGGCACCTGGGTGACCCAGTCACTTGGGCATCTGACTGTTGATTTCAGCCCAGGTCATGAGCTCAGAGTCGTGGGATCGAGCCCCACATTTGACTCTGCCCTGAGCATGGAGCCTGCTTGAGATTCTCTCTCTCTCTCTCTCTCTCTCTCTCTCTCTCTCTCTCTCTCTTCCCTCCCCCCTCCCCCTCTCCCCCTCTCTCCCTCTCCCCCTCTCTCCCTCTCTCCCTCTCTCCCTCTCTCCCTCTCTCCCTCTCTCCCTCTCTCCCTCTCTCCCTCTCCCCCTTCTCTCCCTCTCTCCCCCTTCTCTCCCTCTCTCCCCCTTCTCTCCCTCTCTCCCCCTCTCTCCCTCTCCCCCTCTCTCCCTCTCCCCCTCTCTCCCTCTCTCCCTCTCCCCCTCTCTCCCTCTCCCCCCCACACACTTCCCCTTCTCCTCTCCCCCACTAACACATGCCCCTGCCCCCCCCCCAATAAACAAACAAAATAGTAAATTCAGCCCCCAAACAAAGGGTTGTCTTGTTCACAAAATGAACACAGTTTCCAAGCTTGAATGTTCTCCTTGGAGCCTAAAGTCTGGTCATTTCCCGGGAGGTTGATTTCTCACTGTCTTCTATCTCAAGCTGCTTTTGTTTTGGGAGCATGCTGTGATGTCACCTTCGTGATTGAATGTTGCCTTCTTGAAAATCTCTTCTGTTTCATTTCCCAACCTTATAGTTTTGGGGGTAGGGAGTACCCCCAGATTCCTGAAAATGTGAATTCTTGTAGTCAGAATCATGCACATAATTGTACTAAAAAGGTGACTCAGCAGGTTTAGTACTAAAGGCTCAGGCTTAGAAAATGAACATTGTCTGTAGAAGGCTTTAAATATTAAAATAATAGCGTACAGACTTGTGTAAAACAAAAAAGTTGCACCTTTGCTTTTGGAAAAAAAAATTGCAAACTTGGAACTTACTTTTTTTACCCTTCCCTCTTCGGTCACTTTCTAAACTAGGGTTGGGGGCGTGGGTGGGAATGATAGGTGTGATCGGCAGCCCTTCTCAAGGGCTCTTCCTGGATACCCTGAGCCCAGGCCCAGTTACTTATTTCCATATCCTGTGTCAGCCCTGGGCTGTGTGCTTGTATAGTTTCTCCAAACACAGTGGAGCTTTCCAGAAAGCCCAGGGAACCGATTTGGTTGTATTTTGGTGGGTTTCTCAGCTCAGATTCTGCTTTGGGAGAATGCAGTTGGGAGTGTGAGGTGTGCCTGCTGTGTCCCTGGGCCTGACCTGTTCTGTGCGGTTACTACGGGCACTGACCAGTCCTGGTACATTTGTCAGGCAGCCTGGGGTTTCCGAGTCTGAATAGCTAAGAGCTGGATGTGAAGAAAAACGAATATGGTAACTCCAGATAAAATGCCTCTGGGGCCAAGGAGGAAAAGGAATGAATTGTGCATGTTTAGGATAAGAAACATGAACTTGTTTAGGCCACTGGGATCTATTTAGTAAGCTTTCAGTTGCAGTGTAGAATACTGCTCTTGGAAAATTAGGTAAGTTTTTGCAAATACTTCTTTCTTTCTTTTTTTTTTTAATACATTTTTTAAAATTTTATTTGAGAGAGACAGAGACCGTGCAAGTGGGGAGGAGGCAGAGAGAGAGGGAGACAGAATCCCAAGCAGGTTCTGTGCTGCCAGCACAGAGCCCAGTGCGGAGCTTGAACCCATGAAACCGAGAGATCATGACCTGAGCCAAAGCCAAGAGTCGGACACTTAACCGACTGAGCCACCCAGGCACCCCTACAAATACTTATTTCTAAAGTAACCTGAATTTCTGTAGTTCTCAACCACCTGTGTGTATGAGTGATTTTACATTAATGGTAGTAACTAAAATTTTACAGGTGTTTGCTTCTGTCTGCTCATGCAGAACCTTGGTCTGCCTTGCCCCTAGCTGCCCCTCCCCAGACTTCCGAGAGTCCATAGGAAGTGTCTTCTGTATTTGTGAATAAGCTCATTTATATTCCTTCATTTCTGGTGCCTGCAAAGCATTTGAGAGAGGCTTCTCTGCCATCACCACTGTCAGTCTGTGAAAAAGCACATTTCTTTTTGGGCTACTAGGGTCTCAATCCCCCAAAGCTGGATATCCAGGTGTGCTTAGTCCTTTTTTTTTTTTTCCCTCTGAGCCAAAGCCCCATTATGTACTTCATAGCAGCTGAAGTGTAGCCCTGTTTCTCTAGAGTATGCATCTCAAAATTTTTTTCACCTTGTTATAGAAGCTGAGGAACGAATGCTCCTGTTGGCATTTCCTGTGAAGACAGCCCCTTCCCTTTTGTCCACCTGGCCAGGAGCAGCCCTGGGAAGCCAGAGCTTTCTTTCCTAGTATCAAAGCTTTCTGTCTGTAGCCTTGAGCCCATATCTACAAGCCACCTCCCAGAAGGTATCATTACCCTGTGCAAGTTAGTTCTTAAAATATCTACCTGAGGGCTGCATGCAGGCTTTGCCAACTTGTTACACATGGAATTAACATCTTTAAGTATTCCAGAAATTTCAGTGTGTTTTTTCTGAGACAGTTAATCTCTTTTTCCTTCTGATTTTCTTTTTTCCTGTTTCATTAAACCTTTCTGAGATGATCATCTCTAGGTAAATTCAGGAAGTTGCTTTGTTTTCCTGATTTGAATTATGGTGTTCTTGAGTTTTCTTTTTTTATTATCTCACTCTTAGGCAGTCTCATCCTTGAGCCCCCGTAAAAACCATCCCTACACTCAGGATTAGAGATTTATTCCTCTCTTTTTTTGGGCCTCAGACTCATTTATTCAACTGCGTGACTTGACATTTCCATTTGGCATTTGTCGTGGTGCCTGAAACTCAGCTAGTCCAAGTGTCCCCATCCCTCTTCCATTGTCCTCTATGTCCATGACTGGCACCTCCAAAAGTCAGGTCCCATGGCCAGAAGGCTTTGAGTTCCCTGGACATCTCCTTCTCCTCACTATGCATATGCTGTCCATCATCAGGTCCTGCCTTCTTACCTCCTGAATGTCTTGCACCCATCCCCTTCTTTCCATCTCTTCTGCTTTGTCCCTGTTGCCATCATGTCTCACCTAGATGGCTGCAGTAGCCTCTCAACTCCTCTCTCTGTCTCCTTGTTGGCACTTTATTTATATTTTTTATTTTTTTAAATTTTTTAAAATGTCGAGCCTGACATGGGGCTCGAACTTGTGAACTGCGAGATCATGACCTGAGCTGAAGTCAGATGCTTAACCGATTGAGCCACTCACGCGCCCTGACCTTGTTGCCATTTTAAAAATGCGAACCTAATTCAATCCATCTTCAGCAACAGGTTTAATTAAAATCCGCTAGTGGCTTCCTGTTCTTCCCAGCTCTTCAGCCTCCTCTGTCTTCACTACCTTCATCCTCATACTCCATCCTTAAAGGGCCATGCTCCCTCCATCACTGGCAACTTTGTACATTGCCTCCTTCGCGTGGAGCAGCCCACTGCCCCCTTACTTAGTGAACTGCTTCCCCAGACCTCAGTCATCACTTGTGCAGGGAGGGTCTCCCTCTCTGCTGTGTGGATTCTCCTGGCACCACATACCTTTTCCTTACTGTACCTACCAACGGCTGTAATTTTATATTCCCTTGGATGATTCCTTGTCTGTCTTGATCTCCACAAAGGCAGAAACTCCCCTGTATCTTTAAGAGCATGATTAGTAGGTGAGCAATAAATCTTTCTTGACCAAATAAATAACTGGGCATTAATAGAGCATTGACAATAAGAAAATGGTTTTGGAGCCACTCTTCTGAATTTGAATCATGGCTCTGCCCTAATAACTGTGAGTATGGGCAACCTGCTTAAGATTTCTAGACCTCATGCCTGGGTGGCTCAGTTGGCTAAGTGTCCGATTTCGGCTCAGGTCATGATCTCACAGTTTGTGGTCTCGAGCCCCACATTATGTTCTGTGCTGACTGCTCAAAGACTGGAGCCTGCTTTGGATCCTATGTCTCCCTCTCTCACTGCCCCTCCCCTGCTTGTGCTCTGTCTCTGTCTCTCTCAAAAGTAAATAATAAACATTAAAATATTAAAAAAAAAAAAACATTTCTAGAGCTCAGTCTCCTTATATGAAAAATGGAGATAATAAATACTTTTCAAGGGTTATTTGGAACAATGTTATAGTATTTGAAAATACAAATTCTAATATTTGTAAAAGTGTTTTGAATATAGGAGGTGTTAAATAGTAGATTTTGCACTATCACTTTTAAAAAAACCTTTTTATTGTAAAATAACAAATGCAGATTCAGAAAATCACAGAAAATAATGTATAGTTGGATGAATGATCATAAAGAGAACACCCTTGGAACTTCCAGAAACTCCAGAAGCCCCTCTGTATTTCCACCCAATGTCAGCCCCTCCTTTTCCACTTAAGTAACTCTTGACTTTATAGTATTCACTTCCTTGCATGTTGTTATGGTGTTATCATTCAAATGTGCATCAGTGGACATGATAGGTTTTTTTCCCCCCATTAAAAAAAAATTAGTTTCTCCTCTATCCTTTTCCTTATGGGATATCCTTATCCTCTTATCCTCTGTCCTTTCTTTGCAATTTATTTGTGAAGAACCTGGAGCGTTTGTCCTGTGGAGTATCCTGTGGTCTGGATTTTGCTGATGACACGTGAATGATGCAGTTCAACATGTCCTCTCCTTTGTCTGTCCCGCAAATTGGCAGCTGGATCCAGAGGTGTGATCAAACTTGTGTTCAATCCATTTGACAGACTATAGGTGGTGGTGTGATCTTTCATTGGGAGACACAAAACATCTTACTGACTTTTGGTTATATCAGTAGCTGCTGATGCTTGATAGCTACATCCACTAATTTGTTGGGGGTGACAAAATGGTAATGTTCAAATTCTGTCATTTACTTTTCATTTATTGCTTTGAATACTTTTTTTTAATTAAAAAATTTTTTTTAAGTTTATTTAGTTACTTAGAGGGAGAGAGAGAGAGAAAGAACAAGTCGGGGAGGGGCAGAGAGAGAGAGAGAGAGGGAGAGAGAATCCCAAACAGGCTCTGCACCGTCAGCACAGTGCAAAGCCTGATGTGGGGCTTGGACTCACGAATGGTGAGATGAGAACTGAAGCCGAAGTCAGACATTTAACCAACTGAGCCATGCTGGCACCCCTGGATACTTTTTTAAAAGAGACCTGTTTCCCTCATCTATTTGGTTACACAGTGGTATACAGTTCATATAGAAAAGCAGAGCAAATGCTAGATTTTCCCCCATTATTAGTTTCTAAAATGATGAGTTGGTTCCCCAACATCCTTTGAAGGTAATCAATTAGTTATGTGTTTTGAAAAAAGAATTTACTACGAACTTGCAGATGAGAACATAGACAGGTTTTGATCAGTTGTAATTATCTTTTTTGAAGCTTCTATAATCCCATCTTTGGCCCATGGGAGCCTTTTGAAGTTGGCTCCAGAGACCTTTCTATATGACCCTACCTTTTGATATGACCCTAATTAGTTTTTAGAGTTTTCTTGCTGTCTGACATAACCGGATATTTCAGGTTCATCTTGAGCAGTTTCTTCTCACACCTGGACTTAGCCATTTCTCCAAAAAGAGCCCTGATTTCTTTTAATGGGAAATGGTATTTCAAGAACTCATTCTGCCTCAGCTCTGAGTAGCACAGCCAAGACCCGGACCCAGCTGTTGGGACTTGATTTGCTTTATTTGTTTGTAGGGTGACCAACCGACCTGATTTGCTTCCAACTGTCTTGGTTTTAGTACCAAAAGTTCTGTGCCCCAGGGGAAAAAAATAAAACTCATTCTAGGTGTTAAGGAGGCTTGTTGCTATTGGTTTGGTCATTGTTTCTTGGCTTTCTCTATGGAGAGATCTGGAAAAGTGTTTTGCAGAGAATTCTCTCAGGTGTTAGCTTTATTTATTTCATAGGTCTCCTTAAAGGCAAGTAACACTTTCAACAGTGCTTTGTAATCATCTTTGCCACTTGCTTATCGTAGCCTATCTTGGCATTGTTAACGGGTTCAGGGAAATAGGTTGTATGGTCTCCATTTAATTCATTGCATTCCAGTCTATGGTTGTGTATTCAGTGGACACATACGAATATCAAAGAGTAAATGCCTTAGTAATTGCTGTAACTAAACTTAATATTTATTGTACATACTGTGTGCAGCTGGATGTATTACCTAATTTAAGTTTTAAACCTACCATGTGAGTTAGGACTGTTCATCTCATTTTACAGATGGGAAAACTTAGATTTAGAGCAGCTGAATACTCTATCCAGTCCACATAGCAAGTGGAGGAACTAAGAATTAAACCCAGGTCTCTCTTACCCTGGAGTCCATACACTTAACCACTTTATTACCCTTTTAATTATTGAAGATCAATCTCACCTGATTGAGGTTTAAAAAAATTTGAAATTCTTTGGGATGGTTCTAGGATTTGTTTAGGAATTGATGTCACTTTAGAAGTCTCCGGATGAACTAGAATCATGTCCCAACTACCCCTTCTATGCTCATGATGATCATTTCTAATTGAGTAAGGCTGTTTTTGTTTTCCTGCTGAATCTGGATGAGGCCTCAGAATCCTTTTCAATATAGTATTCCAGGCAATTAGTAAATATTTACTAGAGTTGGCACATAATGTGAAACCCATCTGCCATTCTGAGTGAGAACCTCCGAGAAGGGCAGTGATCCCTCTGGATTCCTGTAGCACATTTCTGTCCCTGTATTACTGTCATCATTGTGCTGTATCATAAGTCAGTCACACACTCTTCTCATCTGCTCTGGTAAAAACTAGTTTTCTAAACTATGATCCATAAATGCTTAATTCTTGGAGATACTTTTAGGTACACTTCAAAAACTAGAGGCAGGATGAGAGGCTTGTTTCATCACATAAATTTGAAAAACTAAGTTCTTGAAACTTTCTATTTTAACGTTGAGAAATCCTATAATAAAGGTATCTGTTAAACTGTTTTTTTTTTTTTTAAATTTTTTTTTTTTCAACGTTTATTTATTTTTGGGACAGAGAGAGACAGAGCATGAACGGGGGAGGGGCAGAGAGAGAGGGAGACACAGAATCGGAAACAGGCTCCAGGCTCTGAGCCATCAGCCCAGAGCCTGACGCGGGGCTCGAACTCACGGACCGCGAGATCGTGACCTGGCTGAAGTCGGACGCTTAACCGACTGCGCCACCCAGGCGCCCCTCTGTTAAACTGTTTTTAACCCTGTGTTTTTGGAGTGCCTAGTGGCTCAGTGGGTTAAGCGCCCACTCTTGATTTCGGCTCAGGTCATCATCTCACAGTTGGTGATGACATGTTGGGCTCTGCCCTCAGAGCATGGAGCTTGCTTGGGATTCTCTCTCTCCCTCTCTCTGCCCCTCCCCTTCCTGCCCCCCTTCCCTACACGGTCTCTTTCTCTCTTTGAAAATAAATAAACATGAAAAAAACTTAGACCCCCTGTATTTTCTACATGTGACCAATCCCTATCCCCCCCCCCTTTTTTTATTAAACAATAAAGACATCTATTGAGAAATAATACACAATCTAAAGGTCTAGAGGTAGGACAGGCCCCTTGTGGGGAATGTCAAGCCTCCATCACCATTGCTTGTATTTCTTCTGCCCTCTCCTGAGGTGGATTAACTCTTAGACTAGTGGCCAGATGATGGTAGCAGCCTCAGGTACCACAGCCACATCAGATGATATCCAGAGGAAGAAAGTCCCTTTTGGGAACAAGGAAAAGGTTACTACAAATGCCTCTGGCAATCTTCTCCTCACATCTTACTGGCTAGGTTTGGGCAAGGGGACAGGGTTTCTGTGATTGACCTGGGTCAACCTTTAGAAAGGAAAGAAATTAGAGTCAAAACAATAAGTACTTCCTAGTTTTCATGACTAGGGCTCACCTGTCTTTTTAGCCTGTCTTCCACACTTCTGCTCATTCTTAAATCTACCTTCTGGGGCGCCTGGGTGGCTCAGTCAGTTAAGCTTGATTTTGGCTCAGGTCATGATTTTATGGTTTGTGAGATCGAGCCCCTTGTCAGGCTCTGTGCTGACCGTGCAGAGCCTGCTTTGGATCCTTTCTCCCCTCTCTCTACCCCTCTCCCCCTCATTCTGTCTCTCTCTAAATAAATAAATATCAAAAAATATATATACCTTCTGTTCCTGAATTTACCCTCGTGTGGTGTATGTGCGAGTAACCACATGCCTCTGGGAAGGCCACAGTCCCCGCTTTCTGACCTTTCACTTCTGCTTGTTAAAGACCCATTTCAATTGTCCTTCCGTCCAGTCAACTTTACCTGCTTTTTGGTTCTGCCCAGTAAATGTTTATTGTGGCGAGGAGAGGGAAATGTCTGGGTTAATTCCAGGGTCTGGCATGGGAGGATGAATGATTTCAGGAACCATTAGTGCAGGTTTGGAAGAGTGGTGGGTAGTGGGTTTTTGCTGTGTAGATTTTGAGAGGCCCGTGGATATGTTCAGCCTGCAGTTAGGTGTGCAGGTCTGCAATCTGAGGGGGAGGCCAGGATGAAGGGAGTAGATTTGTTGGCGGTCTGGATACAACACGGTAGTCAAAACTATAGGGTTGATGAGACTGCCCAGGACAGCCTGTAATGGTTGAAACCAGGGAGCCAAGGGCAGGCCGAGGAGGAGCCGTCCGCTGCGGTGTGAGGGCAAACAATGCCGAGACCATGCGTAGGAGAGAAGAGGCAAGAGAGAAGCAGGGAATAAGTGGCAAGTAGCGTCAGGTGTAGCAGAGAGGTCCAGAAGGAGGACCGAGAAGTGTCCACTGGGTCTGACAACTGGGAGGGTCTTTGGAGACTTGTGACAGTGGTGGTTGGGGAGGCAAAGATGGATGTGGGGGCAGAAATGATATCCTTGTGGGTGAAGAGCGAGGAGGAGGTGAGGAAGGAGAGACAGTATGTGGACGGTGCTCTCTAGAAGCTTGACTGAGGAGGAAAGAAGAGAAGGGAGCATTGATAGGATTGTGTGTGTGTTGGGGGTCGGGGGGGGCTTTTTGTTGAGTGGAGAGATGTAAACACATTTTCGGGTTAAAGGGGAATCTTGAAAAGGAGACCGGAAGGGCCTGAAAGTCTCAGCTAGAGAATGATTGATAGGGTGGTGTCTTGGCACACAGGACCAGAGCACGGGTGGAGGGTTTGGGCTTGTGACTAGTGGGAAAGACGTACAAAGGGGAGGGTATAGAGAGAACCTCTTAGGAGGTTGGCAGGGAATTCAGATGTTTCAAGCTGGCCCCTACTTTCTTGGTAAGTAGGAAGTAAAGTTAATTGCTGACGGTTAAGAGAATGACCCGTGCAGAGGGTAATTTGAAGATAGGTGGCAAAAAGTTTGGGGGAAAAATAACTATTGGAGAAAATACCAGCAAAGTCATTTATCGAGCCCTTACTATAGTAAGTATATTCTCATTTAGTCCTCACAGGGACCCCATGAGATAGTTACTCTTAGCCCCATTTTGTGGACCAGGAAACAGTTTTAAAGAGGTTAAGTGACTTTCTAAAGGTGTCAGGTTATGAACCAGGGATCCAGGCTTTTTCTGACACTGGAACCAGCCTCTCAGTCTTTATGCTCTACAGCCACACAGTGGGGAGGAAGCCTAGCAAGGATAAGTGGGCAGATTGTTTAATTTATTTAGTTTAGTTTAGTTTTTTAAGATATGAGCACAGGAGTTGCAATTTTATTTTTGTTATTAAAATTTTTTTAAAGTTTGTTTATATATTTTGAGAAATAGACACACACACACACACACACACATACACACACACAGCACGAGTTGGGGAGGGGCAGAGAGAGAGGGGGAGAGAGAATCCTAAGCGGGCTCTGCACTGCCAGCACAGAGCCCGACTCGGGTTCTATGAGATCCTGACCCAAGCTGAAAGCATGACATGACACTTAACTAACTGAGCCACCCGGGGTTGGGTGGGGGGGGGGGGGGGCCCTGGGCAGATTGTTTTAGAGTTAAGTGCAGTTTGTGGGTTGGAGGCCAGGAGAATGTGGTGACGCCCATTGGCATGGTTGTGATACGTCTGCAGGAGGAGCACTCGGCTCCTGCAGTGGAGCCGAGAAAGAGCCAGGCCGTGGGACAGACCAGGGTACAGGAATCCTGATGGGAGCTGCTCAGGTGTCAGCTAAACCAAGGAAGGAACCGAGGCCAGGAGGGAGCTTAGAGGAAGGGGACGGGTAGAAGAGATTGTAAGTCTACTAAGAAAGACCTTGAGGTGGCCACGAGAAAGGGGGAGAAGAGAGGAGGGTCCTGGAGCTGAGGAGCCAAGGCCTCGTGTTGTGGATGTGATGTGCCCTGATGTTCCACGTTGTTCATCTTCCTATTTCTTTTGTGGCTGAAGTAGTTGCGTCCAGAAGCTCTCTGACAAAATGGTGTCTGAGAAGAAAGCTTGCATTGTACATTATGAAATCAGGCAGTGGGAGAGACTAAGGGTGTGTAGAGTGGGGGTGCTGTCTCTTGACTGGCCCAAGGTCAGCTCTGGCAATTCCAGTGTCCCTTATGGCATTTGCTTGGAACTGTACTCAGGTGATTTTTACCGATTAAAGGCAATAGCAGTTAGGTAATAACATGGTTGTTTTTCTTTAGAGGAGCTTTATTCAGTGCCTGTACTCAGTGTAGGCCATTCTAGGACTACAAATACTTTTTGATTCAAGCACTACATTTAAAACTACCTCTTGGGGAGCCTGGGGGGCTCAGCTGGTTAAGCTTCTGACTTTGGCTCAGGTCAAGATCTCACAGTTTGTGAGTTCGAGCCCCGCAGTGGGGGCTGATAGCTCAGAGCCTGGAGCCTGCTTTGGATTCTGTGTCTCCCTCTCTCTCTGCCCACCCAGGCGCCCCAGAAGTTTTGTTCTTTGAATTTTAACTTGAATTTTTGATGGAAACGGTAGGAATAATTTTTATGATCTACATCTATGGTGGGACAGTTAACTTTTTACCCATTAGTTAGAAGGGACGTAAAGTCAACTTCTTTGAATAGTTTCCATTGAATTCATTTTGATTTTATCCAACCAGTGTTTTTATGGCAATAATTCATCTCCCACATTTCAGTATCTTGTATATCTGTGTGTTGCCTGGGCCACACTGTACATGGAGCTCAGCTTTTTGCTTTAAGGGAACTATGGAAATAGAGATACTACTGAATTAGATTACCATATAATATTTTTCTAACTTGGTAGGTACTAAATATCTAATCACCAGTTTTTATTTAAAAGCTAGCCAACAAATTAATAATAGTATTATGGTATTTCAGAACAGCAATGGAATATTAAAAAAAAACAGTGATTGCTTTTGTTACTAAAGGACTCTGTGAAAAAAGGAATTCTATGTGACTCCTCTCTATTTGTTGAGTTACATGAAAGCCTTGAAGCAGAGGTAACCACTCTTGCTCCTTTATCATTTGTATTGAGTGGTTTCAGTGAGAACTCTGATGAAATGAGAATAATTCTTGTAATATACCTCAAATATGTATTAACTTAAATTCTTGTGAAATGATCTCATGGCTTGATTGTATACTGAGTAACTTTTCTTCCATGACCTGGGCTGAAGATCATAATGTAGAGAAGATACCAGAATAAGGAAGAATATTAGAATTCCAAAGCACAACCTTCCTCAGTGATATGGCTAGCCTAACTTAATCTCTTTAAAACTGTTTCCTGATCCATAAAACAGGGATAACACTAACTATCTCATGGGGTCACTGAGGATTAAATGACAGTGTACTTAGCATACAGCCCAGTACAACATTAAGGACTCAATAAATGTTTTTGCTGTTATTATCTCTAAGAGTTCTTTTTCTAAACCTTTTGCCACCTCTTTTACTTGAAGATACGCTTCCGTCAAAAATAGATTAAGGCCCTTGAGCACAGAGAATATAATTTATTTACCTTTGTCTCTGTGGTACCCAACTAAGTGGCAGACACACAGAGTCCTCAGTAAATGTTAGATGATCGAATGAATGGATGGAAATGTGATTCCTATCATGGAAGCCTGTGATTTCCCTCGTGAACTCAAAATTACAATGGAAGTCAGCAACAAAATGGTTATAGAATTTTTATTACATGAACCTTTTCAGGAATGCACAAAGCTAATGTCAGTTTTCAATTACCCTTCCTGAGACAATTTGCTTTTCCTCATTCTCCTCCTTCTAGCCCTGGTATCTGTTCTGCACTTACCAGTTTAGGCAAACTGATGTCTGCCTGTGTACTTTCAAGTGCATGTTATTACTTCAGTTTCCAAACCTGTGTCTGATTTGAGATATACTTAAATTTCTCTTAGAATCAAGTGAAGTGTGTTTTCTAAGGATCTTCAGATTTGAGTCCTTGACGTTAGAAGTGAAACACATCTCCCTTCCCGTTAGTCTAATTCTTCCAACTGAGTGGAAAAACAATCCTAAATACATGAGCCTACCTCAAAATCTATCTCTGTTGATCAATTAGTAAAGAACTATTCATTTTTCTCCTGGAAAGTAGTTTATTAACCAAGAAATCTGCTTGTGACAGTAAGACCTGAAACCATGAAAGTCATAATACTAATCGCATGTAATAGAACTACAATCATTTTTTGCGAAGGAAATTATCATTGTAAAAAAATTTAGACTATGACTCTTGGAACTGTAATAAGAACCTATATTTGTAAACTGCTTTGTAATTTTAAAGCACTTTTACTGAATTATCCTTCTTGAGATGCAGAATCATCCTTTAATATAAATAGAGCAAAAATTATTTAAATTGAATTGAATCTCAAAGAGGTGAATATGTTTACTATAACTCAGCAAGAAAATGGCAAAGAACCAACTACAGCCTACATTTTCTGGGTCTTAATGTAGTGTTTTTGCCATTATAATGTAATGTCATATGCTTTTCCCATAGTAATAATAGGGGGATTGTGCTCCAGCATAAAGCACGTTTGAATTTCATATTTGTTCAGAGAAAGGGTCTGATTTCATACTCTTTCATGGGATCTAGTCTCAGATCTATCCCAGCTGAAGAATATCTTTCATTATAGAAATATAAACAGAACCTTGATTCCTATATTTGATGCATACAGGCAGGGTTGTCCTTTAGCCTGAACACAACCATACTTTGATAAACGGTGTAATAAGCTACGGGAGCTACTGATGATCTAATCTACCATTCATCTCTTGCCAAGTTCATTTTAGGTGGAATCACGATAGGGATTTATATTTCTGGAGGCCAAGTTGGCTTCACTGCCCACATATTCCTCAGGCTAGAGAAGGCCCTGGCTTGCTCCTGCCTCTGTGTCCATTACTCATTTCCCTGTCTGGAAGTACCCTGCAGCATCGGGTTTTCCAGGCCCATAGTTCAGCGTTGGCTGAAGAGGCTGGAAAGGGATTTTTCCAGTTCAGCTTTGCATATTTTGTGCTTCACAGCATCTCCTACATCCTCCTACCATGCCCCATTCAATTCCTTCAGTTTCTTCTTAGCTCGTAAGACTCCATGAAGCACAAAATTCTTGAGGTACACAGTCCTTTGAATGAAGTCAGACTCCAAATCCAACTATATATTTAATAGACACTTAGTAGTTTTTTAGATTGTTTCTGGTGGTCCTACACTTAGATCAATAGCATAGAAATGAAAATATTTTTTCATTTAAAAGAGAAAGAGGGGCACCTGGGTGGCTCAGTCAGTTAAGCATCTGACTTTGGCTCAGGTCATGATCTCATGGTCTGTGGGTTCGAGCCCCACGTCGAGCTCTGTGCTGACAGCTCAGAGCCTGGAGCCTGCTTCAGATTCTGTGTCTCCCTCTCTCTCTGTCCCTCCCCCACTCACGCGTTGTCTCTCCCTTTCTCAAAAATAAACAATAAAAAGTTTTAAAAAACTAGGAGGAAAATGGTGGAGACAAAGTAAATGCATAGTAATAGAAGAATAGTTACATTGTGGTACAAGTCATTCAAAAGAATATATTCCAAATCTTATTTCATAAAAGATGCTCATAATACTAATTATGAAAAGCCAGCTGCAGGGGTGCCTTGGGTGGCTCAGTTGGTTAAGCGCCCCGACTTCGCCTCTGGTCATGATCTTAGGCTTTGTGGGTTCAAGCCCTGCGTTGGGCTCTGTGCTGACAGCTCAGAGCCTGGAGCCTGCTTTGAATTCTGTGTCTCCCTCTTTGCTCCTCGCCTGCTTGCGTGCTGTCTCTCAAAAATTAAAAATAATAAAAACATTTTAAAAATTTTTAAAAAATTAAAAAGAAAAGCCAGTTGCAGAGCTGTGTGAATACTGTTATCTTAATTTCTTTTAAAAAGTAGGAAAATGATAAAAGTACCAATAATCTGAATTATTGTGTTACCAGGCACTGTTGTAAGTGCTTAATGTGTAGTAACTCATTTAATGCTCTTATCAACCTGAAGAGGTAGGTACTATTGTTATCTTTTATTTATTTATTTTTGGGTACTATTGTTATATTTATTTTAGAGATGAAGAAATTGAGGTTCAGAAAAATAGGTTCCCAAAGTTACATAGTAAGTTTTGGAGTCACCGTCTGAGAGGAAATGCACCAGAATGTCAGTAATCATTTCTGGATTAATAGTGTTATGGGTCAGTTTAATTCTTTTATATCTATAATGTTGAACGTGTCTCTACTCTTTATATTGCTGTAAATAGCATTTTATTTATTTATTTTTAAAAAAAATTTTTTTTTCAACGTTTTTATTTATTTTTGGGACAGAGAGAGACAGAGCATGAACGGGGGGGGGGGGGGGGGCAGAGAGAGAGGGAGACACAGAATCGGAAACAGGCTCCAGGCTCCGAGCCATCAGCCCAGAGCCTGACGCGGGGCTCGAACTCACGGACCGCGAGATCGTGACCTGGCTGAAGTCGGACGCTTAACCGACTGTGCCACCCAGGCGCCCCGCTGTAAATAGCATTTTAAAAAGAAATAAAGCATGTTTGGAATCTAGAAAAACAATAATAAGAGGACATTTATAGGTTTGAATTTCAAAGAAGCCTTTTCTCTTATATCTGAAGTAGATATTATACTTGATTTTTTTTTTTTTTTTAAGTTTATTTTGAGAGACGGAGCAGAGGAGGGGCAGTGAGAGAGATAAAGAGGAGAATCCCAGGCAGGCTCCGTGCTGAGCTCAAACTCAACAAATCGTGAGATCATGACCTGAGCCAAAACCAAGAGTTGGACGCTTAACTGACTGAGTCACCCAGGTGCCCCCAAATTGTACTTGGTTAAGAGGGGACAATAGACGCAAATACCACTACTTTCTATCAGTACAATCTCCCCAGATGATAACCTCTCAGTATGTGACAATGTGTTTGACAATTTTCTTTTATCAATAAAGAGAACAAGACCTTTTTTTAGTTCGTGATTAAACATTGTAAAGCACAATCCAGGAAACTGGCTTCTGATCAAACCGGGTTTTGTTTGAACATTCAAATACTTCACCAGCAATAGAGTGTAAAGGCACATACACTGTAGAACATCTCCAGGAAATGTACACTTTACTCCCTCTAAAGTGTAGCTTCAAAGGCAAAAATATTTCAAGAACAATATGTTTTATTATTTCGGCTCTTGTTTTCTGGTTACTTAACTTTTCAGCCCTTCTTTCTTGCATTTGTTTCCACCATTTCTTTCCTTTCAGAAAACCAACCAGCCAGCCATCCAACTAGCCCACCGATTAGCCTCAAATGTGTTGAAAGTTGGAAACATTTTGAGTTTTATCAGTGATCATGGCTCTATTTGCTAGTAGGTGCCAGGCACTCTGCTAATAAACGTGTTCTGTGCGCCAGCAGTGACACAGTAGAGGGCTGTGGTTTGAATGTGGCACGTGGTTTGGCCCAAACAGCGTAAGCCCACAGTGTTGGGAATGAAATTGAATTACTTGTAGACAACATCTGAAATGTTTGATTTCCGTTTTTTGCAGAAGAGAGTTGGAACATCTAGCAGGTACAGCTATGGCCACCCCCTTAACTCACTTATATTCCTTACCAGGCTCCTGCTGTGTTTTTTCATTTTGGGACCCCTGATGTTAGTTATTTAATCCTTTGAGGTATTATAAGCCGTCTTAAGCTAGAGAGGGAATTGGCTGGGTCAAGGATCTGCCATTAGTAAAAAGCACTGTTGGACTTGAGAGCCCGTGTTCTTTCTACTCTGCGCTGCCCTCATAGCTCTGTAACGTGGCTCCTCAGCTTCCGTGTTGGGCCATGACGTTTATTACTCGTGTCACAATCTTCTGTCAGTGTCTTAGTCAAATGAGACGAATTTTCAATTATTTCAGTCCTTTCCTATCTTCCTGAGATAGCCTTTCAAGTTTCTTAGTCCCTTATCTTCGGAGGAAGGTTCTGTGTGATTCTTGGATTTCTTTGGTTTTGGAGTAATTATTTTCTGAGGCTGAGGCAGAATATGATTGGCTTGAAAGGAGCCAAGGTTTTGAGAATAACATAGTTTGAGAATGAGAATATTAGTCACGGGATCCCAGTACTTGTCAGATGCTGAGAATACTTGGAAAGACTCCGCCATGTGACGGCTCCATGTGGTTAATGGTGATGATCAGGGCTTTGTGTTTGTTTTCCTAAGATAAATCACGGTTTCAGTACCTTATAAGAAATTACACCCATCAGTCTTTCAACTCTGTGCAACTGTTTTTCTTCTGAAAACAGACCAAAATACATTAAAAAAATTTTTGTTTTCACCGTATAAGCATATACTGAAGGAGGGTGACATTTGTTTATTTAAGGAGCCCAGGTAATGGGCACGAAAGCAGTTCCAAGTCATGGGCTGGCTGTCCTGGCCCCATCTGTGCTCCCACAGGAAGCAGCACAGTAAGCAATGTCCTGCTTATAAACAATGGACAATGAGGTACATGTCTTGGCTGAATTCCAGGTGGTTCCTGGTTGTTTAGTTGCTAATGATGTCAGAGTACCCAGGTTTCTCCGCATGGGTTTTCTCTGGATGTTGGTTCCTCAGAAGAGGGTGTCTTTAGCTCTGACACAAAGACAGTTTGAGTATATTTTGGCTGTAGACTAAAACCTGATATTTCAGGAGTGAATAGAAAGCTGATACATATTCAGCAAAGGGTTTATTGATATGGTATCTGCTCCTTGATGCTGGAGGATTTAGTTACATATATTAGAGAAAAGCTTTCTGGTTTTGCTCTGTCTTTGGAAAGCATTTTTAAAATTAGCAGTTCTGTGTCGAGGCGTCATTTTCTCTCCAGAGAACTCACCAAGTGATTAAAAATGATTTCAAGTTAGTTTTCAGCTAGCTTTAAATCTTAAAATGAAGACAGAATTCACTTGTTTTAATTAAATAAAAAATGAGCTGTATTTTTTACATGACAGTGGTACTAGTTAGCCAAAAGCTTTTATGAGTTAACAGTGTGATACGGATACTAAAAACTTTAGTGAGAGCCGAGTAGTCGGACGACATTCAAAGTCCTAATTTCTGGATTTGAAATCTTCCTGAAAATTTCTATCACTTATTCTTTGTTACAGCGGGAGAAGTACAGACATTTTTATTTCCTCTTTCCTAATACTGGCATTTTAGGAAAGAGATTGTCGGGAAGAGGTGGGCTTTCCTTGAGAAATGAGGCCTGTGCCAGTGCGGGTAGGGCAAGTTAGCATTTGCCTTAAAGGACGAGTCTTTGGGGGAAGTCTCTGCCATGTGGAGTTTCTTTTTTCAACCCTATAAATAGAAGGAAAATGAAGACAATTTTGGCTCAACTGCCCTGAGCCACAGGAATTTATTCAAATTTTGCATTTGTTGCAGCTAGCTAGCTTTCTCCCCTTCCTCTCCCTTCTTCCCTTTCCCTCCTTTCTTTTCCTTCCTTTTCTTTCTCCACCCTGGGGTAAAGATTAGTAAATTCCATCTTTGTGATCTAAAAGCAATAGACTATGTGTGGTAGTGACTAACTTATACTCTGTGTAGTCATTTAGACATGAGATTCTGGCTCCGTAAATACTAAATCCTTAAAAAAGGAATTTTCACGCATGGTTTCCTAGTTATTTTGAGCGCATGATTTTTTTTTTATTTTTTTATTTTTTTAAATAATCTTCCTGTTCCTATTACTTAGTGATTCTCCATCAGGCTGTTAGGGATGGGATAGGGATGATGAACTTTTTTCTTTCCGGTGAGGGCCAGTGACCCTGGGGGATAGCGTGTGGGGAAATCCACAACCCCAGACTGGAAAAACACACAGAAAAAATAATAGAGCTTTTACTTAAAGAGCCAACATAGAGAACATTACTCTCATAAGCTCTTTAGATTAAAGAGCGTAAAGGACTTAGATACAGTGAGTAGTGACAGACATGTTTATATATGTATTACATCTAAGTATGAAGCAGAGAGAGAAAAGAAGTTTGTAGACAGATGGCAAGAAGTAGTAGAGCCACAACTAGGAAAACAGAAAACAGTAAAAGGTAAGAATGAAAACATTAAGTTTTGGAGGAATTTGTGAAGAAAGACACAATAAGCACAGAATATGCTTACATATCCATGTGCTGTCTGTCTGTCACGTTCACAACTGCTTCTCTCCCAGCCCTGATAGGCAGTTTCTATTTTAAGAACCCCAAATTGGGACCATCTCAAATAAGTGTTGTTTGGTTGTAATTTCTCATCCAACTAGTATTATGTACTAAAACTACCATATCTAGATTTGGGAACCCAAAAACTTGAGAAATTATGATTAAAATTACTCATTAGAATAGCACTCTAAAAGTGTTAGTTCAAAACAACTGTCTAAAAAATGGGTAAGTTTAAAAATATCTGTCTGGTATTTTAGGAATGCCTAGAATTTGGGGCGCCTGGGTGGCTCAGTCGGTTAAGCATCCGACTCTTGGTTTTGGCTCAGGTCATGATCTCACAGTTCGTGGGTTTGAGCCCCGCTTCAGGCTCTGTGCTGGCGGTGCAGAGCCTGCTTCAGATTCTCTCTTTGCCCCTTCCCCACCCTTCCGACTCCCCCCACCCTCGTGTGGGTGCACGTGCACTTTCTCAAAATAAACTTAAAAAAAATTGCTAGAATTTTAAAATTCCTCGTTTCCTCAATTTTTCTCACAAACTAAATTTAAAAGTTACAACAAAATATACTTACATTAAATTTTATAGCAAGCTGAGAGACTAAAAAATAGTTTTACGTGGTTGAGAGTGTACTTTATTCACTAATGACTTTGTCTATAGGTAATGAGTAAGGTTTTTTGTTTTTGTTTTTTTTTTTTGGTAACTCCTTGGGGGAGTGTGGAATGTTACGCTAATTTGTACCATAAAGGGATTCTTTTCTTTCATGAGTGAAACACTTTCATCTTAAGGCTTTTAAAAGTATTTCAACTAAGGAATCTTAAAACTATGGCTTTTTGTTTTTAATAACAAAGAAAATGGATGACACTTTGGCACTCTACCCATGGATAGTATGGAACTAAGCTAAGGACTAGAAGTTCTCCACTCCAGGTTGGGTGGCCCAGGGCCGTGGGGTTGAATGCAGTTGTAGTGGGGTGGCCCTGCCTGGAGAACAAGGTTGTTTCCTCATGCTTGTTTGTTGGTTGAGTGTGGTAGTCATATTAGCCATTTGGATCTCAGTAGTGATGTGGTAATGCTAGTCAAGCACGTGTAATATTTCCCATGCACAGGGGAGTATCCTACATCTTGTTAATATTCCTCAGTTTCTATTTATCCTCCAAAACCAATAAGTGGGCCCAATCACATAATAACATGTTTTCAATCACTTTGGTATGTGACCAGTTAAAACAATTTATTCTGTAAATAGTCTTACTAGCCAGATAGTAGGATTTTAATTCTTTATATTATCCCACCCCCTTTTTTTGTGTGCCAAATAGTATCTTTGTACAATTAAAAATTCTAAAGCATACTGTTACACAGACATATGTGGAGTAAGAAGTAATGGAGTGGAGTAAAAACTTATGCCCCTGCCTAGAAGAAACTATTTTTAATAGTTTGGTGTACATATTCCCAAACATTTCCCATCACGGAAAACTTTCCATGAAGGTATATATTTTCCTAATTCATTCTTTTTTTTTTTTTAAATGGAATGCTTTGCAAATTTGCATATCATCCTTGAAAAGGGGCCAGGTTAATCTTCTCTGTATTGTTCAAGCCAGTTCATTGTTTTTAATGGCTGCATTACATTCTCAAATATGGGTGTACCATAATTTAGCTCTGACTATTGATAGACACTTGGGTTTTTTCTTTTTATTAAAAAAAATTTTTTTTTTTAACATTTATTCATTTTTGAGAGAGAGAGCAAGAGGGTGGGGGGAAAGAGAGAGGGAGACACAGAATCCGAAGCAGGCTCCAGGCTCTGAGCTGTCAGCACAGAACCTGACGCGGGGCAGGAACCCATGAGATCATGACCTGAGCTGAAGTCGGACACCAAACTGATGGAGCCACCCAGGTGCCCCATGGGTTTTTTCTAATTTTTTGCCCTTAAAGTCAACAGAGCAAGGAAGTTCTTTGCATACTTTTTTGCACATTTGCAAAAATATCCGTTGGTTGGATTCCTAGGAGTAGAATTGGCTAAATGAAATTGTAGCTCATGGATGTAGACATTTCCCCCAATGATGTATGAAAATGAGTATTTCTAGGTATCTTTGCCAATATTTGAGAGTAGGTACCTTTTCCCCCGCTTTGGCAGTTTGAGATCTCATTGCTCTAATTTGTGTTTCTCTAACTAAAAGGAGGTTGCGTATTTATTTCTTTTCATATATTTATTGGTATTTGTTTATCTTTTATGATTGCCTTTTTAATTGCTTGACATCCTTTTATTTTTCTTAGGAGCTCTGTATATATTAAATAATAGTCCTTTGTGATGTATGTTGCAGATATTGTCTCCTCTTATCATTTATATTTTATAGTGTCTTTGGTCACACAGGAGTTGTCTAGTTTATGTAGTTGTATTTGTCAGTTCCTTTTCTTGTTTAAAACTTTTGAATTTTGTGTCTTATTTTAGGGAGGCCTTCTCCATCCCAAGATTATAAACAGCTTCTCCCTTATTCCCTTTGAATACATTTTTAGTTTAACAAAATACTTTGTTGGTTATCAATTTGGAATTATTTATGTTTAAAGTATGAGGTAAGACTCTAACATTTTATCACACGTGAATATCCAGTTATCCCAGCGCCATTTATTGAATAGTCTGTTTTCGTGCTCGCTTTGGCAGCACGTATACTGAATAGTCTGTTTTCCTCACTGATTTCAAATTTTCTTATGTTCTTCTCATATGTAGATGCATTTGTTTTTGTACATCTGCTGATCTGTTGATTTGTTTATTCCTCCTCTGGCATCATGTTGTTTTGATATCTGGTAGGGAAAATCCTTCCTTCCTTTTTAAAAATATCTTAACCTCAAGCATTTATTTACTTTTTCCAGAAGAACTTCTTAATCTATTAATATCGAAATATCTTGTTTAAGTGGTATTTTATACTTTGGTTTTATTTTTATATATGATTTATTCATTCAGTAATCTGTATCTTTTTTTTTCTTCCTTTTTTCTTACATTTCAGAGTCCTGTATATGGAAACTCGCATGAGTCAGTTCAGTCTAGAAGGGTAGTGATTTCTCACAATATGGACAAAGCTCTAAAAGAAGGTAAGGATTAAATGAGAGTATATAATTGTCACGTAAAGCAATTCATTATGTTTGAAAGAGAAAATTGTAATCTCTAACAAATGTATCCTTCTTGTCTGTGTGTAGCCTTAGGAATTTTTCTTCATGGGTTTTTATGATGACTGAATCATATATCCATATTTCAGTTGAATGGATGGGATTTAAATATTTATTAAGTAGGATTTCCAGGTCATGAAGCTCACTGGCCACGTGGAGCTAGTTCCACCATGTGAAACAAGGGTCTGTCCTCTGCTATCTAAAACGGGTATCAGGAAATACATTTTCTTTCAATATAACCTAGAGAAGGTGTGCTGGGGATGAGTGTGCTCAGGCTCATTCATTGACAAACCAGTGAAACAAATTAAGGGGTAGCGGTCGGCCTTTGGAAAGAATGAAGGACATGCCTGTCAAAGTGGTATCGAAGAGGGTTGAAGGCTGGTTGCTGAGGGCACAATATTGTTCATTGTTACATGTAGATGTGGAAATAAGTAGGTGTAATTAGAAATATTGAAATTGAGAAGATATATTTTGATCAAATTAAAGTTCAAATAATTTTAAAATCAGATTTCTAAAAACTCAGTTTCACGTGTAAGTACAGAAAAAGTCTTGAGTTTTTCAAGCGAATACATGGTGTTAGATATGAAGTTGAGAAAACCGAGTAAGTGATACATACTTAAGGAAGTATGTTTACTTTCATAGTTCACAGAAATCACTGTATTAAAATTTGAAGATAAGTGCTATGTAAGTACAGAGACAGTCTGAAATTGTGTGTATTCATAGAATTTTAGAACTTTGGAGACTAAACTTTTAAAATACTTCTTTCTTTTTCTTTTTCTTTTTCTTTTTTAATTTACATCCAAGTTAGCAGATAGTGCAACAATGATTTCAGGGGTAGATTCCTTAATGCCCTTACCCATTTAGCCCATCCCCACTCCCACAACCCCTTCAGTAACCCTCTGTTTGTTCTCCATATTGAAGAGTCTCTTATGTTTTGTCCCCCTCCCTGTTTTTATATTATTTTGCTTCCCTTCCCTTGTGTTCATCTGTTCTGTGTCTTACAGTCCTCATATGGAAGTTACATGATATTTATCTTTCTCCGACTGACTAATTTTGCTTAGCATAATAGCCTCTAGTTCCATCCACGTAGTTGCAAATGGCAAGATTTCATTCTTTTTGATTGCCGAGTAATACTCCATTGTGTGTGCGTGTGTGTGCATGCGTGTGTGTGTGTGTGTGTGTGTGTGTATATACATATACCACATCTTCTTTATCTGTTCATCCATCGATGGACATTTGGGCTCTTTCCATACTTTGGCTATTGTTGATAGTGCTAATATAAACACTGGGGTGCATGTGCCCCTTCAAAACAGCATACCTGTATCCCTTGGATAAATACCTAGTAGTGCAATTGCTGGGTCGTAGGGTAGTTCTGTTTTTAATTTTTTGATGAACCTCCATATTGTTTTCCAGAGTGGCTGCACCCACCAGCAGTGCAAAAGAGATCTTCTTTCTCCGCATCCTTGCCAACATCTGTTGTTGCCTGAGTGTTAATGTTAGCCATTCTGACAGGTGTGGGGTGGCATCTCATTGTGGTTTTGATTTGTATTTCCCTGATGATGAGTGATGTGGAGCATTTTTTTGTGTGTCGGTTGGCCATCTAGATGTATTCTTTGGAGAAGTATCTATTCATGTCTTTTGCCCATTTCTTCACTGGATTATTTGTTTTCTGGGTGTTGAGTTTGGTAAGTTCTTTATAGATTTTGGATACTAACCCTTTATCTGATATGTCGTTTGCAAATATTTTCTCCCATTCCATTGGTTGCCTTTTAGTTTTGCTGATTGTTTCCTTTGCTGTGCAGAAGTAAAATATTTCTATTAGTAAAGTATGATGACTTTAATAAAAGCCAAATTTAAAATTCAATAATTTTTAATATTCATAATCTCAATATCATGGTTTAAAAATTCTTAATTACTTTTATTGAAGTAAAATTTACATACTTTGAAATGCACAAATCTTAAGTGTACATATAATACAGTAATTTTCATAAATTCGAATAACCATGTAACCAGCACCATTTGCAAACTAAAAAAAATTTTTTTTTAATGTTTATTTATTTTTGAGAGAGCATGAGAGTGTTCATGCGAGCAAAGGAGGGGCAGAGACAGGGAGACAGAGATTCCCAAGTAGGCTTCATGCTGCCAGTGCAGAGGACTGACATGGGGCTCGGGCTCACGAAATGTGAGATCATGACCTGAGCCGAAATCAGGAGTTGGATGCTAAACCACCTGAACCCCCTAGGAGCCCTAAACATTTCTATCATTATAGAAAGTTTACCTCTTGTCCCTCTCTAATGAAACCTACTTCCCTGTTCTAATTTCTATCATGGTAGATTAGTTTTGCCTATTCTTAAACTTCAAGAAGTTTGTATGGAATCATACAGAATGTAGTCTCTTATGCCTGGCTTCTTTTCTTAGCATATTTTTTTTCCCCTCAACATTTATTCATTTTGGAGAGAAAGAGAAACAGAGTGTAAATGGGAGAGGGGCAGAGAGAGAGGGAGACACAGAATCTGAAGCAGGCTCCAGACTCTGAGCTGTCAGCAGAGAGCCTGACATGGGGCTCAAACTCACGAACTGTGAAATCATAACCTGAGCCGAAGTTGGATGCTTAACCAACTGAGCCACCCAGGCTCCCCATTTCTTAGCATATTTTTAAGATTTACCCTTTTTTTTTATATCAGTTCATTCTTTGTTATTACTGAGTGTAGTATTCCATTACACTAATATGACTGTGTCACAATATATTTATCCTTTCTCTTTTTGGACATTTGGGTTGTTTCTAATTTTTTGAAACATATTGAATAAAGTTGTTAAAATCAAGTATTTTTGTGGACATATGTTTTTCATTTGCCTTGGACAAATTCCTAGGAGTAGAATTGCTGGGCCAAGGGTAGTTGTGTGTTTAACTTTGTGGGAAATTGCCAAATAATATTCTAAAGTGGTTATGTCTTTATTTCGACTCTCATTATATATGACTGTTCTGGTTGTTTTTTACATTGTCACCAACGTTTACTGTTGTCATTTTATTTTAACTATTCTGATTAATGTAAAACAGAATCTTATTGTGACCTTACGTTGCATGTCTGTGGCGACTGATGATGTTGAGCATCCTTTCATGTGATTTTTGGTCATTTCCATATCTTTACTTGTGATATGTCTGTTCATGTCTTTTTTTAAATAAATTTATTTAACTTACAATAATTTATTTGTTAGGAGGATTTTTAAAGATCTATTCTGGTTTCACATTTCTTGTTAAATATAGATATAGTGAATACTTTCTCCCAGTTTGTAAATTGCCTTTTATTTTTTAAATGTTGACTTTGAGGAGAAGTTTTTAATTTTGATGACATCTAATTTACCAATCCTTTTTTCTTTCTGTTCTCTAGGTAGGATAATTTTTGTTCATCTGTCTTCAAGTTCATTGACTGTTTTTCTTACATTTTTAGTCTGTCGTTAAGGGTATTCAGTGAATTGTTTTATTTAAATATTGTACTTCTCATGTCTAGAATTTCTATTTGGTTCTTTTGTGTAGTTTTTGGTTCTCTACTGAGATTTCCCCATCTGTCACTTATTATGACCATCTTTATCTGTAATTCCTTGAGCATATTTATATAGCTGCTTTAAAGTATCCTTGTGTGAAGTCCAAAATCTAGGCCATCTTGGAGTTGGTTTCTATTGATTGATTTTTGCTCTTAAGTGTGTGTTACTTTTGTTTGTATGTTTCTTCTCAGGTCTTCTTTTTGATTGTGTCTTGAACAGTGTGGATGCTGCTTTCTAGACATTCTAGTTTCTGTTATTGTCCCTTGAAGAGTGTCAGTTTTTGTTCTAGTATGCAGCTTAATTTTTTAACTGTTCACCTTGGGGATACTTGGTTTTACACATATTTTTAGGGCAGGTTTCTTTGGGTTTTGTCCTTAGTCTATGGTGAATTTCTCAGTCCTGGGACATAGGCTTAACCCTTCTAGTTCATGTTCCCTACACAGTTTCAGTGGAAAGTCCATGGTCACATCTCTAGCAGGGCAGGATTCCAGCTCTGCAGTGGACAACAGTTCAAGTATGTGCTCAGCTACTTCAGCCATCCAGCTGTTGCTTTGAACTGGTCTCTTTGCAGTCGTACTTCCATACATGTGTAGGACATAATCAGCAATGGGTTTGAGAGTTTGTGATCCAGAATTTGTGGCTCCATCCTTGTTTGTGCTTCCTGCATTTATTTTCAGCTGCTTTGGCAGTTCCTAACTCTGTTTCTGGTATCTTAGATTAAAGTAAAAAACAGATGTTCAGTCTAAGTTTGAACTGCCTTGGGGCAATTGGGTGGCTCAATGCCACCCAAGTGTCCGACTTTAGTTCAGGTCATGATTTCGCAGTTTGTGAGTTCGAGCCCTGTGTTGGGCTCTGTGGTGACAGCTCGGAGCCTGGAGCCTGGAGCCGCCTTTGGATTCTGTGTCTCCCTGTCTCTGCCCCTCCCTTGCTCACATGCTGTCTCTCTTTCTCTCTCAAAAATAAATAAACATTAAAAAAAAAAATAAGTTTGAACTGCTTTGTGTCTCTAGGACTGTTGAGTGCTTCAGGGGAAAGTTACATAAACATGACTTATACCAGCACTAGTCCCTTCTATTGGTAGATTTTCCCTTCAGTTTCTCTGACTTTGCTTTCTGGTGCCTTTAAATAGTTCTTTAATATTTTTTCTCTAGAGTTCACAGTTGTTTTCTATAGGAAGGTTAGTCTGATATAAGCTATTCTTCCACGACTGGAATTGGAACTCTCTTTTTTTCTTTTAATTGTGGTAAAATTCATAATGTAAAATTTACCAACTTAACCATTTTAAAGTGTATAGGTCAGTAGTGTTAAGTACATTTTCATTTCTGTGTAAAGTTTTTCAAACTCTTTTCATCTTGCAAGACTGAAACTCTATACCTATTCAATAATTTCCACTCCCCCATTGCCTCAGATCGTGGTAATCAGCACTCTACTTTCTTTGTCCGTGAATTTGACTTTAGGTACCACATATAAGTGAAATCAAAAAGTATCTGTCCTTTTGTGTTTAGCATATTTACTTCTTTTTAAGTAAATTTTTATTTTACATATTTACTATATTTACATAACGTTCTCAAGGTCAGTCCGTGTTGTAGCATGTGTTAGAATTTCCTGTTTTAACGTTGACGAATACTCCGTTTTATGTCTATAACCAGATAGTTTTTTTTTAAGATTTCATCTTTTTCAGTAAACTGTCCACCCAATGTGAACTTATGACCCCATGATCAGGAGTCACCTGCTGTCCCGACTGAGCCAGCCGGGCACCTCCTGTAACCACATTTTCTTTATCTATTCATCAGTGGACATCTGGGTTGCTTCTGCTTTTTGTTGTAGTGAATATGCTGCTGTGAACATGGGTGTCTCTTTAATTTTTTAAGACTGTAAAGTTTCTCTGTCCTTAAACATGGCATATTTATCTACCATGGACCAATTTGTTTCAGAATATTTATGGAACAGAAAAGACCAGGGCTGAGGCCTAGTTGACAAAAACCAAAACAGAATGAAACCAAAAAATGCAAAAACCACATTATCCTCAGGCTACTTTCTGAACAATGATTTATTTCAAAAGAACAATATTATCCAAAGCCTTTGGGTAAGAGGTTTAGTTAATTACACTTTGGTACAAGAATTTTTTTTCTTTTTTTTTTTTAGCATTTATTTATTATTATTGTTATTATTTTTAAGGTTTATTCATTTTTCAGAGACAGACACAGCGTGAACAGGGGAGGGGCAGAGAGAGAGGGAGACACAGAATCCGAAACAGGCTCCAGGCTCTGAGCTGTCAGCATAGAGCCCAATGCGGGTCCTGAACTCAGAAACCTCAGGATCATGACCTGAGCTGAAGTTGGACACTTAACTGACTGAGCCACCCAGGCTCCCCAAACGTTTATTATTGAGAGACAGAGAGCCTGAGCATGGGAGGGGCAGAGAGAGGAGAAGAACAGAATCTGAAGCAGGCTTCAGGTTCTGAGCTGTTAGCACAGAGCCTGACATGGGGCTCAAACTCAGAAACTGCAAGATCATGACCTGAGCCAAAGTCGGACGCTTAACCGACTGAGCCACCCAGGTGCCCCTTCACTATATTCTTAATGTTTATAATTTCCTCTCCTTTGTTTTAAGCAAAATGATTTTCAATGAAGTTGAACATTATATTATCTACCAAAAGAAGAGCTAAAGGCTGCTATGAAGTTGGTCATGAGAGTAAAATGGATGCATTTGTCAGTTGTCAAAAACAACAGTAAACTAGGGGCGCCTGGGTGGCTCAGTCAGTTAAATGCTTGACTCTTGATTTCAGCTCAGGTCATATTCTCATGTGGGTTCGAACCCCACGTCACACTTGCTTCTAGATTTATCCTACTTTGTTACCCTAAATCCTCCTTTTATATTAATCTAACTAAAGTTTCAATCATGTTATTCCATTTTATGTAATCTTCAGTGATTCCTTTTTACCTGCTTATTTCTTTGAGAGCAGTCTAGAACATAGATTTGATAATAGTACTTAAATTTTTGTTGGCTACTGTTATGTGTTTAGAAGAAAGACTCTTCGCTTGGCAGTGAGGATAAGTTGTTCTTTCTCATTGTGGTTTGTTATATTATTTAAACTTATTTCTTTTAAAAAAATTTATTTTTTGAGAGAGTGAGTGTGTAAGCAGAGGAAAAGGGAGAGAGAGAGAGAGAGAGAATCTTAAACAAGGTCTACACTCAGCGTGGAGCTCAATCTGGAACTTGATCCCATGACCCTGGGATCATACATAACGTGAGTCGAAATCAAGACTCAGATGCTCAACTGAGCTACCCAGGCGCCCCTATGCTTATTTATTAATAAAGGCCATAAAATAATTTTATCATGAATTTCTGTATCTCTTCAAATTGACCCATAGAGCATATCTGAAAATAATTTGTTCTTATATGGACTTGTGTAAATGAGTGTAGCTATGTAATAGATACTTAGAATCATGGCTTTGTTTCATACTTTTTCTTTTTTTTTGCCCAACTTGGGGCTCAAACTTATGACCCTGAGATCAAGAGACATAGGCTTTACTGACTGAGCCAGGCAAGGGCCCTTGTTTCATACTTTTTATATTTGTTATATTTTTATAATACTTAGCTTTAAAGAGGTACTGATAGAGATTGATAGAGATTTGTTAGTGTGACAGGTATGTGTTCTATTACTGAGTTCAGATTTTTGCCAATACTCATTTTTATCAATTTGTAACCAAAATGTATTATTGGAAGAGTATTTTAGAGCTGTATTAGTTAGCATGTACAATGTGGTTAACAAACGTAATGGGACATTACGTAGATGAATATGCCATTCACATAAATCCTTTAGCATACTAAGATCTTGTTTTAAAGATCTCAAGTCTCTTAAAATGGCTTTTAATTTCCTTCTATAATTTGAAAGCAAATTTTAACGAAAGGAAAAGTGCTTCTATTTCCCAAATGTTTTGGTTGTAGATTTATTTGCTACTCGTTAGAAATTCTATGGCCTGAAAACTTTGTTTAATGAAAGAGTAAGGGAGAAAGAGTTGCAAATGAACAAGTTTGGCAGTGTTTTGTTGTCAAGGTGGCTCTTACCATGTTCTGATAGCTTGGCATTGAGATGTCCAGGAGAAGGATCTAAAGGACTTGTAGACAAGGGCCTGTGGTGGTTACATAATTCAGCCCACCATCTCAGGAAGTAATTTTTTTTGTGTCATCCTTGTCCATTGGATATCTGGCTTGTTTAAAGTTCCCTCTGATGGAATATTCACCATCTAATGTGAATCTTGAATAGCTTTAATGTTTTTTATTCAGTTCCTTCTTATGTTGAACAGAAGAAACAACTTCTTGTGACTTCCAAGTCTGTTTGGTCCTAATAATGCCTTCTAGGGCAATTTTTAAACGTGTAGCCATTTGTGTATTTTTTCATATAAATAATGTTTTAAACAAGCTGGATGTCCACTGGGCAAGGAAGCTGTTTCAGATTTCTCATGTCTTTCACTCCTGTGACTTGTTTAGTTCACCTTAATGTGGAACCATTGTGTGCTGAGTAGAGTGTTTGACTTGCCACCTATTTGACTTTGAGCAAGTTATTTCACTTCTTGGAGTCTCAGTTTCCTGAGAGGATTAGCTCAGTTAGTGTGTAGGAACAATGATCTATTTGTTGCCAATAAATGAGATTATAGGATTAACCTATTCCTGTTTTTGCTGTAATTTCTTAAATATCTGGGTCAGAAACTTTTCCTGTTTTCTCCTAAATGGAATAATCCATTTAGGAATGAGATGTGACTACTTTTTTTAAAATCTAGAAAACATAACCATTTTTTAAAAAAAGTTTGTTTATTTTTGAGAGAGAGAGAGAGAGCGAGCATGGGGAAGGTCAGAGAGAGAGGGAGACTGAGAATCCCAAGCAGGCTCCACACTGTTAGTGCAGAGCCTGATGTGGGCCTCAAACTCATGAATCGTGAGATCATGACATGAGCCAAAATCAAGAGTCCGACGCTTAACCGACTGAGCCACTCAGGCACCCTAGAACACATAACAGCTGTTAGTTGAAATTAATATATGAAAGTGAGCAGAAAATAGCCAAAATGTTTAGGAGATGATTAATTTGTTGGATTTGCGTTTATTTTGCCTTATCTTTTGTGTCCAGTGGATATGTATCTATTCTACCTTCCATACTGGGAGTTTATAATACTAGAATTAAATACTTATTTAATGAAAAATGAACGATTGAGGTAGTGTCTTTTTTTTTTTTTCTTTTCGATGCCTCCCCCATTAGTCTTTGGCAAGTAATGGTTCTCAGCTGTAAGGCTTAGCTATCTTAAGCATCTTATCACTGAGGCCAGTGGAATCACTAGGAGAATTTAGCTAAACCTTTGTACCTATGTGTCTGTGAACAAAATTCTTGGTGCTCTATGCATGTTTTTGACCTATGAGATTTAAGATGCTATTTTGTAAATTATTATAAATCTATAATGCAGACATTCTGGAAATGTGGAAAAGCATTGGATACACTTTCACAGTTGATATTCTGAGAAAAAAGCTGTCACAGAATATTAAAACAAGAATGGTATTTTCTTTGACTTGCGGGCTGTTGCCTATATATGGAATCCTCACACAGGATGAATACTGATCCTGAGCTGGGGGTTCCATTTGTGAGTCAGTTTTCTAGGAAATATGACCCCCAACTTCCCCCACTAAGCACATTTAAAATTGGTGTGTAGTGGCCAAGATGAGTAAAATGAGCAACAAATCCTGGAATGCACAGGTATTTGAGAATTATAGGTTAGCCTTTTGTAGGCCAGCTGTGAAGTAAATCAGGATCCCAAGTTACATTTTGCTCCATAGGATTCCTGGGGACAAAGCAAAGCAAGAGGGTGAACTATTATCTGAGATGACGTATGGTCATATCAAAACTAGGCCAAATCAAGTGGTATTTGAAGAAGGAAAGAAAAAAAAACCTTGAGAAATAAGCAGTGCTTAAAATATAGTACAGGTGTCCTTGAGCTGGAACATGAGTATGTGTTTTTCTCTTGGGGGAATTGCCACTTAAGCCCAGTACCATTTTTATTTTTCAGTCTTTATCTTCCTTCTCTATGGACTTGAGCTGCCCTGAGCAGTACAGTGACTTCTGTACAGAAGTGGTAATGGAGTATGTGGCTAGTCCAAATTAAGATGTGCTAGAAGTATTAAAATATATACCAGATTGTGAAGACTTAGTATGGAAAAGAATTTCATCAATATATAGTATTGAATATGTATTGATATCCTAATATTTTAGATATATTAGATGAAATATATTATTGAAATTTAACTGTTTCTTCCCCCCCCTTTTTTTTTTTTACTAATTTTTAAAAAATGTTTATTACTGAGAGACAGAGACAGAGCATGAGCATGGGAGGGACAGAGACAGGGAGAGACACAGAATCCAAAGAAGGTTCCGGGCTCTGAGCTGTCAGCACAGAGCCTAACGCGGGGCTCGAACTCACAAACCGAGAGATCATGACCTGAGCCGAAGTCAGACACTTAACATACTGAAACAGCCAGGCGCTCCTCTTTTTCCCTTTTTAATGTGGCTACTAGGCACTTAAAATTACATATGTGACTCTCCTTTTTCTGTTGGATAGCACTGGTCTAGAGCTCAGGTTTTTTATTCCTAAGGCATAAAATTGGTACAGAATTAAGAAAAGAGAGACTAGAAATCTTCCAAAGAAAGTGGTCAGCTACAGATGCTGAGCCTGGCGTGATACCTGATGTAGGGGATTCTTCCTGCGTTAGTTGGGGTCTCACTAAGAGACAGAAACCACGTAGTACGTGAACAAGAAAGTTTAATATAAAGTTTTATTAACTTATAAAGGGACTTAGCTACTGAGAGATAAAGAGAACTCCAAAGAATACAAGAAGAGCAGATAATGGGAGCAATCACTACCCCTAGGGCCAAGCAGAGCACGTTAAGGAGGGACACATTGGAAGAGGGTTCTTTCTTCACCCTGGAGCTGAGATCCGGGCTTGACTGGAGAGGGCACAGCCGTGGCTGTGGTGGAGCAGTTTGGGGAGACACCACAGGTGACAGGAAGCCACCCCCAGGGTGCTAGCACAATTCTCTGGGAAGCTGCCCTCTGAGTGCCATTGGAATCTGCTGGGGGTGGGGTGGGGTGAGTGCCATCTGGTGTCCCACATGCTGCTGCGTGCAGCACGCTGCAGGGGCAATCAGAGAGGAATACACGGGAACCAGGAGAAGAAGCCCCTTCCTCCTCCATAGTCACTCCAGCATCCTCTCCCAATAAATCTTGACATGATCTGGGTTGGCAAAGAAGAAATGTTTACGGGGTCCATCTCCATTATCCTAAAGCAGGGCAAAAAAGGGTGCATTTGGAGCAGAGAGGCAATAAACTGATGACTGGCACGCTCCATAAGTGTGTTGCCACTGTGTAAGATGCTCTGTTGTTTGGACAAGTTTAGATAGTTTGGCTCCAAGGTAGAATATTTAAAAATTGGGCCATCTATGAATTTTGAGGACAGATGGTCACCACAATCCTAGAATTTTAGTTCGATGAGAATCTCTTTTATTTTGAAATATTTTAGGAAAGATTATGCCTTCTCTTGTTTTGTTATCTACTCTCTTTATATTTTAAACAGTGAATGTTAAAGAGTAGCTTCCAGTAGAAATGCTGTCTTGGTATTTCATTAAAGTTTTACTCCTTGCTCTGTTTATTCCTGGTAGTGTTTGACTACAGTTACAGAGATTACATTCTGTCCTGGTATGGAAATCTCAGCAGAGACGAGGGGCAGCTTTACCATCTGCTCTTGGAAGACTTTTGGGAGATTGCCAGGCAACTGCGCCACAGACTGAGCCACGTGGATGTGGTTAAAGTCGTCTGCAATGATGTTGTAAGAACTTTACTCGCTCATTTCTGTGACCTGAAAGCTGCAAATGCCAGGTAACTGTTTGAATATGAACAACCTCCCCCACTTTTTTTCCACATTAAAATATTTTTCTTTTGTAGAAAGGGGTCAAAGTCAAGATAAAACTCTAGAATTTTCTGCCTTCTTGTTGGCACTTGGCTTGAAATGTACATATGTTGAGGGGTAATAATTATAGTGTGCTGATAGAGTAGTTTTTTTTTTTTTTTTGTATTAGGAGTACCTATACTGTGAAAAGTGTCTGTGAATTTACAATTTTTGGAAAAGTTTAGAATTCATGTTTCTTTTTGTGAGTCCTGTGTTAAGAGCTCTGTCTCATCATAGTATCCTGAAAATTGACTATTATTTATTGACTATTTATTATTACTACTACTTTTATTTTGAAATACCAACTTCCTTATTTTAGTTTAATTCCTTTTTTTTTTTTAAATTTTCTTTTTTTTTTTTTTTAATTTACATCCAAGTTACTTAGCATATGGTGCAATAATGATTTCAGGAGTAGAATCCAGTGATTGATCCCCTAAATAAACACCCAGTGCTCATCCCAGCGAGTGTCCTCCTTAATGCCCCTTGCCCAGCCCTCTTTAGGAATCTCCTATGGTTTGTCCCCCTCCCTGTTTTTATATTATTTTTGCTTCCCTTTCCTTATGTTCATCTGTTTTGTATCTTAAATTCCACATATGAGTGAAGTCCTATGATATTTGTCTTTCTCTAATTTCGCTTAGCATAATACCCTCTAGTTCTATTCATGTAGTTGCAAATGGCAAGATTTCACTCTTTTTGATTGCTAATATTCCGTTTTATATATATACCACATCTTCATTATCCATTCATCAGTTGATGGACATTTGCGTTCTTTCCATACATTAGCTATTGTAAATAGTGCTGCTATGAACATTGGAGTGCATGTGCCCCTTTGAAACAGCACTCTTGGATCCTTTGGATAAATACCTAGTAGTGCAATTGCTGGGTTGTAAGGTAGTTCTATTTTTAATGTTTTGAGGAACCTCCACACTGTTTCCTAGAGTGGCTGCACCAGTTTGCATTCCTACCAGCAATGCAAAAGGGTTCCTCTTTCTCCCCATCCTTGCCAATATCTATTGTTTCCTGAGTGGTTAATTTTAGCCATTCTGACCGGCATGAGGTGGTATCTCATTGTGGTTTTGATTTGTATTTCCCTGATGATGAGTGATGTTGAGCATGTTTTCATGTGTCTGTTGGCCATCTGGATGTCTTCTTTGAAAAAGTGTTTGTTCATGTTTTTTGCTCATTTCTTCAGTGGATTTTTTTTTGGGTGTTTGGTTTGGTAAGTTCTTTATAGATTTTGGATACTAACCCTTTATCCATATATCCTTTGCAAATATCTTCTCCCATTCTGTCGGTTACCTTTTAGTTTTAATGTTTGTTTCCTTCACTGTGTAGAAGCTTTTTATCTTGATGAGATCCCAGTAGTTCATTTTTGCTTTTGTTTCCCTTGCCTCTGGAGACATGTTGAGTAAGAAGTTGCTGTGGCCAAGGTCAAAGAAGTTATTGCGTGCTTTCTCCTCTAGGATTTTGATGGCTTCCTGTGTTACATTTAGGTCTTTCACCTGTTTTGACTTTATTTTTGTGTATGTGTAAGAAAGTGGTCCAGGTTCATTCTTCTGCATGTCACTGTCCAGTTTTCCTAACACCATTCCCAGGTGCCCCTGAATGTCCCATTATTGAGTGAGTGCAAGAATGCTGAATTACAGCATTTCTAACTTGCACGTAAAAGTCGTCTTATTTAAAGGAGTGGCCTTCTGCCTGTTTGGATATGGGCTCAGTAGGAGAGGCGCTCCTTACAGTTAATGCGGCCTATTCTCACTGATATTATTCTATCTCTACTTTCAGGGAAGAGGGAGGGTATCTGACAGACACACAGGAGGATGAATAAGCACTGGCATCCTTATTGGGCAGGTGGTAACTGCTGTTCTCTCCTAAGAAGCCCTGCTGTGTGAATTTACCAGCGAGCAACCCTCTTTTGCCCTGTGCTGTTGCTCATTGGGGCCCAGCTGGTAAATGTCGTCCAGCAGCAGCTCTCTGTTGCCGGCTATATTGCCTCTTTCTAGGAACCATTTTCTCTCCCAAAGTCTACCTGGCACAGGTTTATGAGATCAACATTTACAGAGCCATCTCATGCCTATTACTTTCCAGCTTGCTGCCCTCAGTGTGTTGCAGTTTTTAAAAACCCGTGACCCATAGTAGGAAATACATTTTCTAATGTGACCTAATTTCATAAAACAGTACCTTTGTTACCTGTGATAACTGATACCTTTTTGTTAACTTTCTTTTTTTTTTTAAATGGTGTTGGGGACGAACTAAATTTTATTTTATTCCTTGTGGCTCACAACCTAGGTTTGAAAAAATTATTGTAGAGCAGCGGTTCTCAGATTTTTTTGGTCTCAGGTCCCCTCTATACTCTTAAAAGTTACTGAAAACCTAAAAGCACTTTATGTGGGCCCTATCTCACGGGGAACTGGAGCCAGGTTGTACTGGGTTTGCAAGAGCTGACTGTGCACGTCTCTTCCCTACTTTTAGATCAATGGCATCACCTTGTTAGCTTGTAATTGGCCATGGTGGGAGTATTTACACAGTGCAGTGGGCCAGTACTACAAATCAGAGTGTTTTCCCCCTTGGGGAGCCACTTGTTAAACCTAATACCACCTCCCCTCTCGTTAGACTACCAATATTTACCGTATCAGATATTAAGAGTAAGAAATTTTTAAAGTGCATGAATACACAATACACTTCCCATTAGCCAGTAGAGTGATGTCAGCCCACATCAGGTAGCCTCTAGAAGCTCCCCGATGCCTCTGAGAACAGGAGTGAAAAAGACAAGTGACATTTTGTACTGCACATAGGGGTCCCCAGACCACCCTTGGCAAACTGCTGTTGCTAGAGAAAGCAGCTTCCAGTAAGGGCGTATGGGAACAAATAGGGAAAATGAGAGAATGAGGACTCTTGGCTTATATCCCTGGCGTCTCAAAAGCTTCAGCCTCTCCTTTTGAGTGTTTAGCAACCCCTTAGAGCTTCTGCTGGTTTGCTGTGGTATCTGTTGTATAAAGTGCTCCTTTGTTCTGCCTGGCAGATACTGTCCAAGACTTGTTTGAACTCTGCAGAAGCTCATTTTAAAGTATTTACATTATGGTCCAGTAGAAGACAGTACTTTAAATCCATGGTTTATTCCAGTTGGAAGACTGATAGATTTAAGTTTGGGAGAAGAGCAAGTGGTTGGAGAAATTTAGTATTTTTATGATTATCTAATTTGAACATGAACACATATTTTTCATGGAGACGTTTGCCAGCTTCTGAAATTACTGCTTTTGTGACTATTATATTATGTTTATATACATATGTATGTATATGTATATATATATACACATACATATATATATATATTCTACCCAATATATTTTGTGACTAATATATTTTGTGACTAAGATATTATGGGTAGAGCATTGCAATAATAGAAACAGAGAATTGATTCCATTTTAGAAACGCCTTCTCCCTGGGCTTCTAGTTTTCTTATACCAGATTTATTTTGCTGAGATCTGGGCTGTGCCCAGAAGCTCTAGTTGATGATTTTTATTACAGAAAAAAAAAATCCACTCTATCCTAGTATTATAGATATTTGAAAAAGTGCCAGTAGGTTACGGGTGTTTTTCATGTAGATGATTGTGCCCTGGAAGTGAACCGCAGAGAACTCCTGTCTGATTGTGCATTATCTTCTACAAATCACTCAGTGAGACTTGCAGACATTGTGTCCAGGTTTGATGGCTGTGTCTACACTTGCTTGCTCCAGGTAAACAGTGCCCTCATCCTAGAAATCTCTATTGGTGTGCAGATATCTGTTGGCTGTAAAATGATTTTGGCAGCCTGGGAAGCACCCAATTGAATTGGCCACTGTCAGACAAGAGAATAATAAATTGCATTAATAAAAACAACACAATACACTGGTTGACTGTTAGGGAATTGTGTGGAGGCAGCTTTCCAGTCAGCTCATATTTATTTCCAGGCCGACATTCTGTTGCTTTGTAAACCCAGATCACATTTAATTCTTGCCTCTGCTGCTTCTTCCTTTGTCCCATCTGTCTGGTTCCAGCATGTTTCAGAAAAATCTAAAACTGATTTTTCGTATGCTGTTTAATCAATAGCATCTTTAATTTCATATTCTTCTTACAATGTCTTTGTGTTTTGTTTACTAGTCAAGCACAGGCATGCTGTCTAAGGGGGAAAATAATTTTTATTAATGTATTCTGTCTTTATCTCTGAAATTCCCCCCCCCCCCCCGCCCTTTCATCTTTGCAGTCATTGATTATAGAGCAGTATAAAGAGTCTGGACTTGAGAGTCAGGCAGAATAAGGGAGTTATTTCTACTATTTATTACCTCTGGCTTTAGACTATTCACGTAACCACTCAGATCCTCAGTATTCTCATCTGTGAAATGGTGATGATGGTATCTGCTTCTTGGTGTAGGTGGGAAGATTAAGTAATGTACATAGGAAACTTATAAAAAGCTAATGTTTGCTCACTCAAGGAATGAGAACCCACATGTAAGTAGTAGGGATTGCAGTAAACAAATGATTGATCCGCACCGGCACAGGAGGATGCTGCCTGGATGAAGAAGGCTCATGGTCACCTCCTGACCCAGAAGTAGCCAGGTGCTTCGAGACTTTTTCTTGGGTTCTCAAGCAGTACCTGATGTCCACTGACTAGAGGGCATGGTGGGAATATCCTGCTTAGAGTGAACAGAGGGATTCCAGGGAAGCATTTGCCTCTCCTTTTTCCATAGATGGAGCTTGTTTGACTAGCTGTCTTGCCTTTGGCTCACTCAGAAAGTTTTCCGTAACTCAGTTTTAGGAGGGAGATGAATTTGTAGAAGTCTGAGGACCAGGCTCTTTTTTATGATCTACCTTCCATTGGAACAGAGAGGGAATTGTATACGCTTTGAGAGGGATTTTGGTATTATAGTAAGAAGCCTCTCTTGTTAGTTTTTTTTTGGGGGCCAGCTTTTCCCAATAATCATTAACCAAATACATACTTTAAAGTTTTACCCTTAAATGTGCTTGACATGACAAAACTAGCATCTAGATCTTACTATATTAAAATAACATTAGCTGGCAGCATAGAGTTTAAAATAATTGAGGATGCCATTTTAATTATATTATTTTTATTTTTTAAGGTAAACTCTACCGCCAATGGCTCAAACTCATGACCCCAAAATCAAGACTCCCATGTTCTACCAACTGAGCCAGCCAGGCACCCTTGAAGATGCCATTTTTAAAAAGTAAACATCTATCAGTACATATGCAAAGGCTTATTCTTAAAATCTGTTTATTTTGTTGGCTTTGCATATTTGTATTGAACCTCTTGCTTGTTGTAGAAGACAAAGAGGAAATCTTTCTTTTTTAGAGTACTTACTCTAGAAACTAGTCTCCATTCTCTAGTGGAAAAAGAAAGCGCAGTGAACTCCCAGGAGGTCTAGTGGTAAAGGCGCCAATATGCATGTGTTTCATTTCCTATGTAGTACCCAGTGCCCAGTATGATTGCTCCCCCTCTGTAGTGTCCCCCACCTCACCCCCAGGATTGACCACTAGTTACTGTAAGAAGTCCCTAAATTTTATGTCTTATCTGGTCTATGTCTATGATATTAGAAAATTAGCTTCCCAGTCTTTCTTGGTCACTACTGCTATCAAGATACTATGGGAAAAGGAGGCATAGAAAGTTCTACTTTCTACTCCTCTTCACTCAGATCCTCCAAATTAACGGTGCTAGGGTAAGAATAGGTCAGTACCCATAGGGAAGCCTTTGACCACGGTCGCAAGACTGTTTAGAAAATACTTGGGATGAGTGCCTGAGTGGCTCAGTCAGTTGAGTGTCTGACTCTTGATTGTGGCTCAGGTCATGATCCCAGGGTTGTGGGATCAAGCCCTGTGTTGGGCTCTGTGCTGAGTGTGGAGCCTGCTTAAGATTCTCAATCTCTCTCTCTCTCTCTCTCTCTCTCTCTCTCTCTCTCTCTTTCTCTCTCTCCCTCTCTCACTCTGTTCCAACCCCTCCCTCCCTGCCTCCCTCTCAAGTAAAATTAAAGAAAATACTTGGGAACCTCACAGAAGGCAATTTGCCACCAATTATGTAGCATCAAGTCATGGACCCTTTCCTCAGCAGGAAAACCCACAGAACTTTTTTTTTTTTTTTTACATTTATTTATTTATTTTTGAGAGACAGAGACAGAGCACAAGTGGGGGAGGTGTAGAGAGAGAATGAGACAGAATCTGAAGCAGGCTCCAGGCTCTGAGCTGTCAGCACAGAGCCCGACGCGGGGCTCGAACCCACAAACCAAGAGATCATGACCTGAGCCAAAGCCGGATGCTCAACCGACTGAGCCACCCAGGCGCCCCAAAACCCACAGAACTTTTATCTCATGATTACCTAGTCAGGAAGGCTGCCCGCTGGCTAGTGGCCCTGGTTTATGCTTTCTTAGTTTTCTTTTTTTTCTTTTTGTTGTTTTCTTTTTGTTTTTTTTTTTTTAATGACGCTGTAGGATCACATTTAAGAAGACATCTAGGAGACTTAAAAATAATCCAATTAAAGAAATACTCCTACTTTCCTGGATTGTTGCTATGATTTGGGAGTCGTGTATAATTGTTGATGCTTCTTAAGGTTTTAAATCCCAACAGCCCATGCATTTGCATTGTGATTGGGAAAATTATTGGCTATTGATATTTCTGAGGAGTGGACACATTATTAAAACCAGATATTTTATATTTAATGAGACATAATCAAATTGTTTCCAGAGATTTCTTTCCTTCCTCTTCCCTCTCTTTGTTAATTTTTTTTAGACATGAAGAACAACCAAGGCCTTTTGTGCTGCATGTGTCCCTGAGGAACTCGTATGATGAAGTGAGGTTCCTACAAATGTGTTCTCGGGTTCTGGTGTTTTGTCTCCTCCCCTCGAAGGATGTCCAGTCTCTCAGCTTACGTATAATGCTTGCAGAAATTCTCACAACAAAAGGTACTTTTATAAATAATTCATATCACTAATGGGATGATCATGTAAACAAACGCACTACATACTAATGTGATAACCCTTTGTATACACGTATGCAGACCTTGTATATTGTGGGACAATATGCAAACTAAAATATTTTCAAATTTTCAAAGTTTAAGTGGCACTCAAAGAGGGCATTTTTTGGCCATCCGTGATAATCAAGTCTTTTATGTAACATGTTGCCAAATGCATAGTCCATTCTGTTGTTTATTTTGATACAGGATAATCTGTCCTTATGCCCTTCACAGGGAAACATCCATTTGGGATAGCTTTTGAGTTATCCAGGTCAGTCATACATACAGCAATGAAAGAATATCTATACTCCAGGGTGCGTTTACTTAAAACACTTTTAAGATAGAAGATTCATTGATAATGCCTATATATGATTTTGTGAACTTACAATGAATAAAAAAAGGAAGGGTACCACAATATAATGAGTTACTACAGAAAGTATATTGAGGGAGATGCTTGGCCAGAATAAGAAAAGTGGAAGAAAATGCGACCTAAGAGAAATTTCTCTTATCTCAAAATCTCAAATAGCACTGCCTTTGATATGCATTGATGGAGTATCTCATTTATGATCTGTGGCTGTTAGTGGATCCCAACCACAGAGAAAAGGGAACTTTTTAACTGCAAGTTGGTAGGATGGACTGGGGGTAGTATCATTGGCTTTTTAACGGCCTCTTCCCAGAGGTCTGCTTTCACCAGCTGGGAGCATGTTCACTTTTCTCTTTTGGCAGAAGCACATAATGAGACTTATAAAAGAAATAAAAGGAAAAAAGATCTGCGTACTTAATTTTGATATCTCTGTTAGGAACTTGGGTTCCAAGTGACTTTCTTTCATTTTTCCTTTAAAGTTAACCCTTTTGTTAAGACAACCACTTGCTTGTAGCCCTAGCTGGTAGCATATCCAAGGGGAAGGGCGGCTGTCTGTACACGCACACGTGTTTTTGAATATCTGAGTTGTTCATATGTTCCCCACTTGGGTAGTTTAAAAACGTTTCCTGACTGTTGTTTCAGTTCTGTAAAGGAAAAACGATTCCTCCAAAGGACACTGCCGTTTTCAGTGGTGCTTTCTTCTCCTTCCCGCAGTCTTGAAGCCGGTAGTGGAGTTACTTAGTAATCCAGATTACATCAACCAGATGCTGCTTGCCCAGCTGGAGCGCAGAGAACAGATGAATGAACATCACAAGAGAGCCTACACCTATGCTCCTTCTTATGAAGAGTTCATCAAGCTTATTAATGGCAACTCTGATGTTGAATTCTTGAAGCAACTAAGGTATTTGGCCTTTAATTATAGCCAAGTTATAATAGCTACTAATTATCATCCTCTGTTGTGTTAGGTTAAAAAGAAATGTGGTTGTCAGGGAGGCAGAAATAAAGGAAGCCCGTAAATCTCACGATTCAGTGACCACTAAATTTATCCAGCTTCTCCTTTAGCAGAGGAAGTTTTTTTGTTTTTGTTTTTTAAAGGATCATGTTTTTCAAGTAATTAGGTTATAATAGATTGAAAGCTGTTTCGTTGTAGGAGGACCTGCTTAGCCGGATAAGCAGATGCTTACCTTAGAGAAGCATTGGGAGGAGATGATGTGTTTTTAAAATTACATAGTAGAACATTGTGTTGATTTTCATTTTTCTTAGAAAATGCAGGCCCAGGTTTGGGAATCAAGGGTTCTTGACTAATGGTTTTGAAAAAATACGATTCAAATGTACCCCAGGAGTCTCTTTTATAAGGGAGTTCAGTCTTCCTTACCATATTTGAGATACCTTAGGGGTGACTGTGTTTTTGTGTATTTATTTTTTATTTCTTTGGTATGTGCATATACAGTATGATTATATCGTAGTGTATAGTTTGTGGATTTTCTAGGCTTCTGTAGTTCCTCCTCTATTTTAGTGTCCCCAAACAGTAATACATGGGGAAGAAAGGCAACTCTGATATGTCAGTTTTGCTTCTGGTAAGTAATTTCCTTTTTGATCATTGTGACTCTTGCGCTGATAGAGACCCCAAGGCCCTATATCCCAGATTTGTTTCCTGAGGTTTACAGGTTATACCCACTCAAAGGTCATCCTGTCCATGGCTTTCTTTGACTCCTTTTAAAGTGTCATTCCATAGAATGTGAAAGAGCACACAGTGACAGGACATCCTTGTTGCCTCCTCTTCCCCTTAAAATTGCCAACCCACAAGTGTGCGCGTGCGTGCACACACTCCCCCCTCAAGTGCTGGAGATGCCATTCAAGCCTGTACTCCAGTATTCCTCTGTCTGGTGCTCTTACACCTATTGTTCAGATGTACTGCCTGTGGTGTCACAAAGGTATCATGATGACTAACATCTGTGAAATGGGAGTTTTTTCTTAGGACATTGTTTGTGAGCAGATAGTACTTCATGTTGCTAAATTGTGGAGGTATGGCATTCCTAAGTACTTTTTCCCTGTCAAGCAGTCTTTCCACAATATAGTCAGATGTGGACCATTTGGTAACTCCCAAGGGAGTTTAAGATAACGATCTAGAACCAATGGTGGCAGGTACTTACCTGAATCAGTATTCGTTCTACTTCTAGACTTATGAATGAGTGTTCCGTTTTGTGTACCAAACAAAAAAGTCCCAGCACTGCACACATGTTGACCTAGATAACCATGTAACAAAAAGGTACCAAAAGACTTTTTAAAATCAGAAGTAATTATTTTGGACGGTCAACCATTGGTACTCTAGCCCAGTTCTGTATTATAAGATGAATGGATCTTGATTAAAATTAATAGTCTACCATTTTCAAAATGTACTAATCAAAGACTCAGAACTATTTGAAATGCCATAGATATCGTAATGTTGGCAGTTCATTATCTAGTAGGTAAAGAAGTAACTCAGCAAAAATTGACCTTTAAAAAAATAAAAGCCCCAGGATGATGAGACAGCTTGCTTTTGCCACAGTAGGAACATTTTGGACTGCCTTCACCTGAGCGGCTAAAGATTACACTAGAAATCCTGATTTGACATTTTCCCTTTATAATGATGAAACGAAAATGGCATGAGTGCTTCACTCTTTCCGTAAGACCACTTTCTCCTGATGTCATAAATAGGGCAGTACTAAAGGCTAACACACTGGTTGTGTTGAGAGGCAGGCCCTCTGTTGATCACTGAGAGGCTTAAGGGGCAGTAGAAATGCTGAACTGAACAGTGTTTTTATTTTTTGCTTAAACCTTGAGATGCAGTTTACAACCCATTAAATTCACCATTTTAAAGTGTGTGATTCAGTGGTTTTTAGTGTATTCAGACTGTGCAACCATTACCTCCAATTCCAGAATGTTTTCATCATTCTAAAAAGAAACGCTGTACCCATTAGCAGTCACTGCCCGTTGCTCCTGCCCCCAGCCCTTGGCAGCCCCCAATTTACTTTCTGCCTCTGTGGACATTTCATATAAATGGAATCATGCAACATGTGGCCTCTTGTGCGTGGCTTCTTCTGTTCAGCATGGTATTTTCAAGGGTCATCCATGTTGTGGTATGTATCAATACTTCATTTCTTTCGTTGGCTGAGTAATATTCCATTGTGTGAATATACCACATTTTGTTTATTCATCTGTCAGTTGATGGACCGTTTGGGCTGTTTGCATTTTAAAGAATGCCTTTTTGAGGTACCGTTGAGCATCTGCAGAAGCAGTATCAGTGACTTGATAGAGTAAAATAAAATGTTGTGGATTCTTAACCTCTTCCTACCTCCATCTCTCCCCACTGTATACCTGCCCCCAGCAAGGGGTGATGGAGTACAAGACACCAGGAAGGGGTCTCCTTCTGTGCATTACTCCTATCCCATATATATTCCTCTGCTCTTTTGTGCCCTCCGCAGCAGTCCACTTCACTGCTGGGGTCTGTTGCCCACAAAGTTCAGAGTCCATTGGGAGGACCCTTGGAGGTACTTTGGTGATTAGATAATCAAATTCTTAAAGTGCCCATTCTATTAGAAACAAAAAGAATACATTTTCAGATTGAGTTATGTTTATGTAATGACTGAGCACAACTGGAATGACCTGTTTTTCTGCCCTCTGTCTCTTGGTAAACTCAGTTCTTCATGAACATCTTGGGAAATACGTTGATGGCTTACTTTGGAAGGGCTGCAAAATTCTTAGAGTAGACAGCAAAAATTGTGGGATCATGGTAATCCTGAAGCATAGGTAGCCTCCTCAACAAGCTTGGCCCCTGAAGAACCTGGGGGAAGAAATACTGTGAAGGCATTTTTCTCAATGAAAGATATGCACATCCAGAGTTACTTTCTTTCTTGTAAAAATTTTTTTTAACATTTATTTATTTTTGATAGACAAAGTGAGACAGTGCATAATGGGGGAGGGGCAGAGAGAGAAGGGGGACACAGAATCTGAAGCAGGCTCCAGGCTCTGAGCTGTCAGCACAGAGCCCAACCAGGGGCTGGGGCAGGGAGTGGGGGGGGCGCTCAAACTCATGAACTGCAAGATCATGACCTGAGTCGAAGTCGGATGCTTAACCTGAGCCACCCAGGTACCCCCAGAGTTACTTTCTGAATACTCTTATAAATGCTGAATTAACCCTCAGTTTATTCTCACTATTTATTTATTTATTTATTTATTTATTTATTTATTTATTAAGTTTGTTTATTTTTGAGACAGAGAGAGACAGAGCATGAACGGGGGAGGGTCAGAGAGAGAGGGAGACACAGAATCTGAAACAGGTTCCAGGCTCTGAGCGGTCAGCACAGAGCTCGACACGGGGCTCGAACTCACGGACCGCAAGATCATGACCTGAGCCGAAGTCGGACACTTCACTGACTGAGCCACCCAGGTGCCCGTATTCTCACTTTTTAAGAGAGAGGTTTATGGGGGGGTGGGAGGGAGGGGAAAGTGGGTGATGGGCATTGAAGAAGGCACCTGTTGGGATGAGCGCTGGGTGTTGTATGGAAACCAACTTGACAATAAATTTCATATTAAAAAAATTAAATAAAATTCATAATACTAGACTGGAAAAAAAATGTATATTCGAAATGTATACTGAATTATCCTGAGGCATCCTGCCCTGACCTATGACTATGAGACAGTTCCTTGGACTTTGCTGTAAGAGAAAATGCCTGGCAGTTCTGTTTGATATGGCACTGGTATATCTTTTATCCAGGGGGCAGTGTCCCCATTCACTGTATCTGAAGGTAACCTAAAGGCTACCCTGTATTCTCTGCTTCTTGCACAGACTGCACTAGAAAGGCGACCAGGAACAACTCTGCAGTGGCAGAGGTTGATCTTTTTGTTCAAAAAAGGTGACGTTGCACAAATAACCTGGCTACCTGGCTGCTTATTTATCTGATAGAAAAATTGCGCTCTATTCAGGGTTCAGGTCTGCTTACTGTTATTGAGAGTCAACACTGCTTTTTATCGGACTCCTGTCTAAAGCCAGCATCGATGAAGCTTATCAGCTGCCTGACACTAATGGAGCTGCTTTTTTCAATCATAGTCTGAACTATTCTGTTGTTTTTCTTGTACCATTAGAGTCCTCTGCTGCCTGACTTTATTAGCATTTTAGGTTACTGTCTTCACATTGGTCTCAGTAAGATTTTGAGATAGGCTGCCTAAGGCAGGGAACGTATCTTATTTAGACTAAGCAGTTGATGAAGTCATCCGCTTTTATTTCATACATATTTGGGAAATAGATGCATATTTTCTAAAGGAAGCAAAGTCATTAAACTCTGTTGGGTTGAAATTGCATCAAAAACAACCAAACCAAAAAAACTTTGATGGTGATATTTGTAGTTCCGTGGTAGTTTGTTTTTTTCTGAGTCAGCATGAGCTGCTTTTACAGCAAGATTATAGAGCTAGAAATGCTCCCTTCAAGAACACTAAACCAGGTGTTTTTGACCTTGACTATATATTAGAATCACCCAGGCTTTAAAAAAAATTACAGCTGGATATTCCACTGTCCTTTGTAGCTATTTCCTTTTTCTTCTTTTCTGGCATCCAAGATGTTGAAGTGAGGATGTGGTGGCTGGACTGGCACAACATTTTAAAATTTCCAGTGTCTTCTAGTAGAAGCAGTGATCCACTCGGCTAACAAAACAGGAGCCAGGAATTGGAATGTCATGTTGATGGAGGATTTTCAAGGACAACTGACCAGATTTCCCACTGCCCGTCTGGGTGGTGGGATGGTTTTTGGTCTAGTACTCTATGTTGTACAGTTGTGGCAAGGCAGGAGAGTGCTACATCCCATGCATACATTGGACAAATACTGCTTTCCTGGACTGGACATTTGCCAGAGTTCAAGAGATGCCAAGCACATGCTCAAGAAAGGGAAAACTTCTTTGTTTTGAAGCTGCCATTTATTGAATATCTCATATGCATTAAATACAGGGTCAGCTTCTTACCATCTGACCATTGTAACAACCATGTGAATTAAGTATCACTACTCATCATTAGTTGAAGGAGGTAAAGTGACTTGCCTTGGATCACTTAACAAATAAGTAACAGCTGGGATTTGAACCCAGGTCTGTCTGACTTAAAATCCCACATGTAAAGCTGAGTAGCCTACTAGCCAGGTGGGCAAAAGACAGCAGTGACACTCGGCCCCAGCCTTGTGGGATTTCCCACAAGTGTGGAGATAATTCTTTTCTGTCTAGGAGCCTTTTCAGGCACTAGTCCTTGTGCAGAGAACAGTCCCATCAGAAGTGCCATCATTTGTTAGTGAGATGGTGATAGACTGCCAGAGAAACAGGAGTAATGAAGAAAATCAGAGCAGCCTGTGACCGCTGTAATTTCATTTGCTGCCAGGCCAGTCTTCATTAGATTTTTCAGTTCTGGATTTATTTCTGACCCCTTATTTAAAGAGCAACATGGTGAATCTAAAAATAGTAGGGAAGAAATTCTAATAATGAAAGGTTTAAAATTAAAAAGGATAAGTATTATTTAACTTGGAGAAATGAAGGAAACCTTTTATCGAGTGTGGACTGAGATTGATGTGTTTTCTGTTTTACTAGGATAAAGAATAGGTGATGAGCATAATAGATTAATTTTAGAGATCATAACGAACAGTGGAGTGGGTTACTGAGGGAGTTTGCTAAATAGTTTTTCTTCAAATATTAAGGGGATAGATTTTCATCTCTGAATTAGTTTAGGTACATTTGCACGTGAAGATAATACACTAAAAATATTAAAATTCTTAAAATCACATGCTTCTGAGTAGAAGAATTTAAATTGTTTGAATAGTGTTTTGAACAGTGATTCTGAAGATTTATTGTGATTCTTGAGCAGTAAAATTGGATTATGTTACAGAGGAACATGGAAAAAGAAATCAAGCATACCTTCAAACTGCTACACCGTGTCAGAAATCAGTTAAGCAAATATAAACTGCGAAGCAAAGGTTAGTGTGCGTGGACAAGGAGATGAGAAATCACGAAGTGTAAAACAAAGAGGAACTTGGCAGATTTTTATGAAAAGAATAAATGAATATAAATTTAGTTTTAAAAAATGCATTAAAACCCAAGGCTGTTGATGGAAAACGTTCAAAAAGATCTCTCAGTTTTATAAAAAGTAAAAGTACACTGACTGCAGAATATGATTCCTTCTGTTGGTGTCTGAGAAATAGCAGAGGGCAGGGAGGTGGGAGTTAAACTTATCAGAAAATAAAATATCTTCATTTGGGAGGGAAGATGGACAGCGATGGAAAATTTGATACAAGAAAGGGAAATTTTGGTATGAGGAAGTTTCTGATCTCTCTCAAATTAAAGAATTCATGATGCGCTGATAATTGGGGCAACACTGGCACTGTGGGTAAGGTGTATCTGCTTTATGAATGACAGCGAGGACCATGAGTTAGTTTATGTGAAGCATTTAGCCCAGGATCTGCATATTTCTAATTGTTAGGTGCTACTGTTGTTGTTACAGTCATTAGACCAAGGATTGCAAATAGATTTAATTTCATCATGAACACTGATCAATTACTTGTGGCCCACTCGAATGCAGTGTTTTATTTGGGGGTTTGAGGGTGCCTAATAAATAGCAATGTTCCTGTCTCCATCATGAGGTCTGAACCACTCTAGGTCCAAGGAATAAGCCAAACGAAGGCCAAAAAGTGTGCTCTTATTACTGATAGGTGATGGAGAGTGTAGTTTATATATGCTAGTAGTGACTCTCCAAAACTGAGTCTCAAAACCAGACATTCTTTCCCACCTGGCTTTGTCCCTGATTCTCCCTCCTTCCCCCTCTTTCTGGCAGGTGCCGAGTCTACTTGCTGGCTGCCGTTGGAGGCAGAGAACACCTGCTCTTAAGAGGAAGGAGAACAGAAGGGCTGTGCTTCACGTGGCCAGTTCCTCCTCCTCTGTGGTCAGATTGAAGACCTCTTCCCTCTCTAGGGCATAGAAGAGGGGGTGAGGGAGAGGTGGAGGGAGGCCAGGGATGGAGCCTCTTCTACTTAGAACGAAACATCAAGAGGTGATGGTGGGGTGAATGAGTAGTGCTCTTTTCTTTAAAATAAACAAAAGTTGTGGCGCTCGGTCCCTACTCAACAGAAAAGAAATTTATGATTCCCAAGGTACGTTGAAGCAATGGTAGCAAAGAGTGTAGAAGTGGTGTGCTGGTAATTGTTAATAACTGGCTTTTGCTGGGAGGGGTAAGAAACCCTGACGGGGAGCATTTGCTGGTTTCTGTGGTGTGAATCACTAAGCGTGACGTCCTCGGGAAGAGATTTGCAGTCGCACGCCATTTTATACATAGTGTCTCCACCATGCTCATACAATCCATGTAAATAACCTTGAACACAGATTATAGAAAAATGAAATTGTTAGGAAATGATGAGTTTTAAGTACTTTTACCTTTTTAAAAAGTGTAAATTAGGGGCTCCTGGCTGGCTCAGTCAGAAGAGCACATGACTCTTGATCTTGGGGTCATGATTTTGAGCCCCACCTTGGGTGTAGAGATTGCTTGAATAAATAAGTACACTTTCAAAAAAAAATAAAAAGTATAATTTAATTGCCAGTTTGTCTAATTTTAATCATGGTGGACTTTAATTCCTGAAAAGTTAACAGGCAGCTCTCGTGAGCCAACACGAGCCTCGTGAGCGGTCTCCAGCACAGCACTGGGTGGAGGCCACACAAGTTCTGTCTCTGATGACGCTGCAGTAGACAGACTTACAGTTCTTCTAGAGGAAGATGAGGTTAACAACACAAGAAGTCAACCTACAGCAACCAGTCCAGCATCTGAAGTGGACTGTACCCACAAACATGGGCTCGAGTCAGACAGGCCTGGGTCTCACAGACCTGGTCTGCACCTGGCTTTTCTGCTTATAGGCTGCATGGCCCTGAGGAGTCCTGTACACTCTGAGCCTCAGTTTTAACTGTGAAATGGAGGAAATAGTTCCTATTTCCTAAGACTGTTGTGATAATTAAATGAGATAATGCACATAATGCCTCAGCACAGTTCTCAGGACATGCTAGGCTCCCAATAAGACCTAAAGATACAGTGATCAGGAGAAGGCAACAGAATTCTTCAATGGTCACTTCAATAGGGTTAATGCATCAGACGAGGCAACACAGTGTCTTATTTCAGAAAAACTTAAAGTGTATAAGTCAGTAAGTCATTTTCAATACAGAACATAAAATTAGGCAACTTAAGGGGCACCCGGGTGGCTCAGTCATTTGAGTGTCTGCCTCTTGGTTTTGGCTCAGGTCATGATCTCACAGTTTCGTCGGTTCAAGCCCTATATGGGGCTCTACGCAGACAGTGCAGAGCCTACTTGGGATTCTCTCTCTCCCTCTCTCTCTCTCTGTCCCCCCACACCCCACTCATGCTGTCTCCGTCTCTCTCAAAATAAATAAAAACTTAAAAAAAACAAACTAGACAACTTAGGATGATATTCAGTAAACATTCTGAATGAAAATGCTTTATTTAGAAACTGAGAATGGACTGCAGTGGTGGTATACGTGGGTCTATAACTACTTTATGGTGACATTAATAGCTAATATAAAGATACGAGGAACACTAGTAAAAACCAGATACAGGTAGCAGAGAGAAAAATTTTGGCTTTCTTCAGGTTAACTGAAAGACACCAGCTGGTCAGTGGTGACATAGCTTTGCTTGCTTTTTGTAACATGTAATTTCCATAGACTTCGGGGAACTAGGAAATGAATGTATGGTAACCTGTTATTTTAGGACAATTTATACGAGAAGAAGAAAATAGAAGTCACATTGCAAACAGATGACAACTGTTAATAACTTGGCATAGAGATTTCCAGGTTATTTTCTGTACACATAACATGAATCGTGGATGTGTGTTTATGTAAGTTTAGGATACCTCAGGCTGCTGTGGTCCAGAACTTTCTAACTGGTGTGACGCATGTATAGGCATGTGAAGATAAAGGTGTCCTCAGCCCTCCAGGTGTCTGGGTAGGGCCTGGGATGGCTGATTGCCTCGGTGTTCTGTTCAAATCCTATCATTTGCCACGTGTGTCACAAATGGAAGAAGGTTAGGAAGCATGCCTAGTCTTTCCGTGTAATCCGCTGCCTTCTACACACTAGTAAAGTGGAAAGCAGGTTTAAAAGCCCCATTAGTGGAAAGCGCCTCTTACTCCTCTGAGTCCTGACTGAAAACATGTCCCCTGCTTGTGCTCCAGTCCCTGGCATGCCCTGCTCTATACCGTTAAACACACCTAGTGAAAAGAGCTCAGAACCTTGTTATCCTCAGTAGCACTAAGACATAAAAATAAAATTGAGATATTTTTCTTTGTTCGCGATATTGGTGAAGATTAAAAATTTGACACCTGGTGTTGGCAGGGATGTAGAAGAACAAACAACTTCATGTCCTGCTGGTAGGAGTATGAATTCTTGCCTCTCTGTAACACAGTTTTACAATATGAAAAGCAGGTCGCAAAATGTGCATTCTTTTTGATAGTTATTATTCATCATAAGAATTTATCTTCAGGAAATAATCACGAACGTGTGAAAAGATTTCTCTAAGAATGTTTCTTGTAATTTTATTTAAAATAGAGAAAACCTTGAAGAAACTAAAACGCTTGACAATTAGTGTCGGGTTAAAAAAACGTGGACACATCCGTACGATGGGTTGCCACATGACAATGGTGTCATATCAGAGTATTTAATAGGTTTGGAAGATAGTATGAATTGATAAAATGAAAAGGCTCTAAGGCTTTTTATAGCATAAATCTAGTCTCATAAAACAAAAAAAATGTTTGAATAGAAGTCTATAAGTACATACCAGATGTTAATTGTGATTGATGTTGAATGTCGTGCTTTGTGTATTTTCTCATTTTCTTCAATGAATACAGGTTACTTTGGAGAAAGTAAAAATGGGCTCAGACTGAGGAAGTAAAATCTTCCCAGCCATTTATCACGTTGGAATAACAGATACTAAAGCCAGCTACAGAGTTCACAGGGAGCAATATTTTTTTCCAAGTATACACAGTGGCTGTAAAATGTCATGATGATAACCTTCTCTGAATGACTCCCGCTTTCTGACTCACTGAGAAACTTGGCTCTCTCAAGTCTCAGACGTCACCATTTGAAATTATATCTGTAAGAGTGACACTTCCTATTCTTGCCTGGAGGGTTTCAGTCACTTTGACACAGAGAAGCACCCTCATTTGTAACTCAGCTTTACAGCTGCAGATAAGGGTTTACTAGACTAACCATTGCATGTTTGTCATAACTTTGTAGTCTCCAGGGAAAAGGGGCCTTGGGTCTATGTGAAGGTGATGATTTATGTCATTCTGGTTTGAACCTGTCACCATGCTGCTTCATTTCAATTTCATAGACACTCCACGCTTCCCCCAGAATCCCAGAGAACCCGTCTTTTCCTCTGTTTGGGGAGACATCCCATGGTTCTTCTTGCTTATTGAAATGAGTCAGTAAGCCTGATTTTGTTGGGCTTCAGTGACCCTTGGTGGCCTTAAGTTGATGAGGCTGAGACACATAATCATGAAAAAAGTAAGGCTACTCAAAAATTTTTTTATATGTATTTTACAAACATTCACATACTTCATCTCCTTAAATACTGTGTGTCTAAAGAGTCAACCAGTGGCAGTAAGGGTTAATATTTATTGAACTCTCACTCTGGGTCAGGCACTATCCCAAATATTTTAAAGGTGTTATCTCATTTAATCTTCATCAATCTTCTATGAGGAAAAATACTGTTATTTTTCTTTTTACAAATGAGGACTTTTGAGAGAAAGCGTAAGTAATTTCTTCAGGGTGACGCAGTAAGTGTCGGAAGCAGGATTTGAACCCAGGCCACCTAGTGCTGGAGCTTGTGTGCTTAACTACTCTGATACACCAAGCTGGGAAACAGCTTCAGCGTAGCTGCTGAAATCACCATGCCTTTATTTCTTCTCAAATGCTTTAACTGAAGTCCCTCTCAATGAAAACATTATCCCTAGCCTGAGACAGAGTAGCCTGTGGCAACTTGAAAAACTACTTGGCAGTGAGAAAGAATGAAATAGGGCCTTTTGTAGCGACATGGATGGAACTGGAGAGTGTTATGCTAAGTGAAATAAGTCATACAGGAAAGACAGATACCATATGTTTTCACTCACATGTGGATCCTGAGAAACTTAACAGAGGTTCATGGGGGAGGGGAAGGGAGAAAAAAAGTTAGAGAGGGAGGGAGCCAAACCATAAGAGACTCTTAAAAACAGAATAAACTGTGGGTTGATGGGGGGTGGGAGGGAGGGGGAGGGTGGGAGGTGGGTATTGAGGAGGGCACCTGTTGGGATGAGCACTGGGTGTTGTATGGAAACCGATTTGACAATAAATTTCATATTAAAAAAAAAAGGAAAACATTATTTTTGGGCGCCTGAGTGGCTCAGTCAGTTAAGCATCTGACTTCAGCTCCAGGCCATGATCTTGCGGTTTGTGAGTTCAAGTCCCGCATCGGGTGAGCATGAACCCTGTTTCAGGTGAGCCCTGCTTCTCTCTCTCTCTCTCTCTCTCTCTCTCTCTCTCTCTCTGCTCCTTACTCACTTGCACCCTCTCTCTCTCTCTCAAAAAAAAAACCCAAAAACATTATTTTCAGGTTTTAGTTTTTTTAAAAAAACATTTTTATGTATATGGTATTCTAATCTATAATATGTCATTGCTAATTTTAGTATAAAACCTATTTTAAACCATTTACCATATTGTACACCTAAGACTAGGATTTGTTCAGCCTTTGACTCTCATGTGAGTGCCCAAGACAGCTCTTAAGATAATGTGGGTTTTTTTTTTCTTTTTTTTCTTTTTTTGGACAGAACACAGTGGGGGAGAGGGGCAGAGGGAGAGAAAGAGGGAATCTTAAGCAGGCTCCATGCTCAGCGCAGAGCCTGACATGAGGCTCGATCCCACAACCCTGGGATCATGACCTGAGCTGAAATCAAGAATTGGACACTCAACTGACTGAGCCACCTAGGCGCCCCAACTTTTAAAAAATCTATGTATGGTGTGTGTAACGAAATTACAGGAGGAGGCTGATATTTGGGGCTGTGTGTGTAAATAACTTAGAAACCAATTCTAATAGAATCCCAAAGCTGTTGTGAACAATTGACAGTAAAAGGCAATAAATGTATATATTACTAAGGTGGTTATTTTGAGGACGAATTTTGTAGCATTTCAGGTCAGTTTGAGACGGTGGGAAGAATTGAAGAATAAAAACCTGTTCTGAGTCTTCACTACTGTAGCTAAGTGTTCAAAATTAAAGAGAGGTGGCATGTTTGGGTGGTTCAGTTGTCCAAGCTTCCCCCTCCTGATTTTGGCTCAGGTCATGATCTCACGGTGATGAGATAGAGCCTCATGTCAGGTTCTGCACTGACAGTGTGGAGTCTGCTTGTGATTCTCTCTCTCTCTCTTTCTCTCTCTCTCTCTCTCTCTCTCTCTCTCTCCCTGTGCCTCTCCCTCCCCCACCCCCCCCCCCCATAAAAACTAAAGAGAAGTGAGGTCATAACTTGGGCAGGGGATAGCTGTCGTCATGTGACTTTTTCTTTGTCTTTGGGACAAGAGATATTGGAAGTAAGATCTTGCCATAGTTGGGAAAGAGCCAAATCTTATTAGTGGCTTGCTCTTAATATTGGCATTCACAGTATTGTTTTGGAAAAACACATATTATAGCTCTGCATTTCTGATCAAGAGAATGTTCACAAATATCGGTCCTCCAGGTTCTTGAACTAAACTTGGCACCAACAAGGCCGTGTGCTCCTCTGGATGAAGAAAGCCGAGTGAATGCTAACTATCCCTGAAGAGCTGGCTTCCAGACTAGGAAGCCTGTGCCATGAGGGATAGCCAGCATTTGGATATACATTGACCCTTGAAAGACATAGGGTCGGGATGCCAACCCCCCGTGCAGTCAAAAATCTGCATATAACTTTGGGCTGCCCCCAAATTGAATGACTAATATGCTGTTGACTCTGGCAGCCTTACTGGTAGCATGCACACTCAATCAACACGTATGTTGTATGTTCTGAGTATCACATATTGTATTCTTACAATAAGCTAGAGAAAAAATGTTAAGATGATATAAGGAAATGTGGGGCACCTCGGTGGCTCAGTTGGTTGTGTCCAACTTCAACTCAGATCATGATTTCATGGTTTGTGAGTTCAAGCCCCACATTGGGCTCTCCGCTGTCCGCGCAGAGCCTGCTTCAGATCTTCTGTCCTCTGTCTCTGCCCTTCCCCTGCTCGTTCTCTCTCTCTCTCTCTCTCTTTCAAAATAAATAAACAAGCAAAAAAGAAAATATAAGGAAAAGAAAATACATTTGTAGTACTGTACTATTTTGAGAAAACCCTGCCTATAAGCAGACCCACATACTTAAAATGTTGCTCAAAGGTCAACTGTATATAGTGTGTGCTTTTGTTGAGAATGAAAGTCACTCATTTCCCACTTCATCTTTTGGTATCAAGTGAGGGTGAATTTTACAAATTCAGTAATCATCTTCATTTTTAAAAAAAAATTTTTTTTTTAACGTTTATTTATTTTTGAGACAGAGAGAGACAGAGCATGAACGGGGGAGGGGCAGAGAGAGAGGGAGACACAGAATCAGAAGCAGGCTCCAGGCTCTGAGCCATCAGCCCAGAGCCCGACGCGGGGCTCGAACCCACGGGCCGCGAGATCGTGACCTGGCCGAAGTCGGACGCTTAACCGACTGCGCCACCCAGGCGCCCCAATCATCTTCATTTTTTAAAAATGTCTTTATTTTTGAGAGAGAGACTGAGCACGAGGAGGGCGGGGGCAGAGAGAGAGAGGGAACACAGAGCTGGACACGGGGCTCGAACTCTTGAACCACGAGATTATGACCTGAGCTGAAGTTGGGAGGCTTAACTGACTGAGCCACCCAGGCGCCCCTCAATAATCCATCTTCAAATGGCTGTTATGTGTGAGGAGGGTTTGGTGTATATAAAGATGAATTGGTTCTGCATCCTTGGATTTATTCCCCTGCCATCAAGGTGTTAGTAGTCCGGCATAGGAGACCCATGTGGATACAAATCGCTAAATGTGAAGCAGGTATTAAGACTGGAAGTGGAGTGCAAAGTGCTAAAGAGTGCGTAGGAGGCTTATGCTGTAGAGGATAGGAATTGGAGAGCTTCAGAGAGGAATGCTATGAACTGACTGTTTTGGAACAAAGAGGATTTCAGCAGATAATGGAGAGAGGTGGTGTGCAAGAGGGAGAAGAAACAGAGCAAAGGCTGGCAGTCAGGAAAGAGCCGAATATGTTAGGGTGTTATATGTGGTCTGGTTTGGCAGGAAAACGGTATCCACGAGGGATATAGAAGGCAGTGAGGCTGCAAAGATGACCTGGCATTGACCATGCTTTTATCCTTGGAAAGGACTGAGATGAATAAACATGAACCCACACTGAATTTTAGGGTAGCAGGAAATGGTTAAGAACATGAGCTTTGGAATCAGGCAGCACCCCAGGTTATAATTTTGGCTCTAGTACATAAAAACAATGAGACCTTGAATAGATTTCTTAATCCACCTGAACAAATTCTTCCTCTCTAATGTGGGGATAATTACAATACCTATTAGGAGGATTAAATGAGATAAGATATCTAAACAGGTACCTGGTACCTGATGAGAGGAATCTATAAGTGTTAGCTGGTATTACATAATTTTATGGATTCATTTAAGAAATTTAACTCTTCACTCAAATAGCATGTATTTCTTCAGTACCATTGATGACTCATTTGTTCCAGAGCATGAATCACAAGAATATCAAGAGAACAGATTGTTCAGAATATTATTTGTACCTGTTTAGTTTTACAGATGTTAACGCATATTAATTTAGCTTCTTGTCTTAGTTTGGGCTGCTGTAACAAAAATACCACAGGCTGGGTGGCTTAAACAACAGACATTTCTCATAGCTCTGGAGGCTGGGAAGTCCAAGATCGAGGGGCCGGATATTGGGTGTCTGGTGAGGGACGGCTTCCTGATTTATAGAGGGCCTTCTTCTCATTGTAACCTCACAAAATGGGAAGAGCTCTCTGGGGTCTGTTTTAATTATAGGCACACATCTGCTTTATGAGAGCACCACTCACAAGGGCTAATCACCTTCCAAAAGTCCCCGCCTCCAAATACCATCACATTGGGGGGATTAGGCTACAATATATGGATTTTGGAGGAACAAAACATTCAGTCCGTAGTATTCATTAATATTTACTGAGTGCCTGTCCTGTGTTTAGTGCCAAGCTAGGTCATATTGGGGAATACAAGACACAATCCCTGTCTTCAAGAGGCTTATGATTTATTTAGTTGGGGGGAAAAAAGGTAGCATATCTTTCTTATAGACAAAGCTGCAATTTTATTTTAGGCTCAGGTGTGTTATTTCTCAGAGAAGTGTTAGGCCCTGAAAGGACTAGACATACCATTTCTTTTTTTTTTTTTAATTTTTTTTTTTAACGTTTATTTATTTTTGTGACAGAGAGAGAGAGAGCATGAACGGGGGAGGGTCAGAGAGAGGGAGACACAGAATCTGAAACAGGCTCCAGGCTGTCAGCACAGAGCCCGACGCGGGGCTCGAACTCACAGACCGCGAGACCTGTGACCTGAGCCGAAGTCGGCCGCTTAACCGACTGAGCCACCCAGGCGCCCCTAGACATACCATTTCTTAAGTTCATAGCACTCTTTGTAGAAATGTGACTCTTTAAAATAGCAATATAAAATAGTAGGTAAATAGGAACTATGATAGAGCAGAAGTAATCTAGTATTTCAGAGAAGAGAAATATTAATGTGAACTAGAAGGAAGTAGCATTGTGTGTAAGATCTAGTTAAGTGGACAAGTAAGGAGATTGTTTCTAGAAGGAAACAGCGTGAGCAAAAGCCTGGAAAGTCAGTGTGGTTCTGGTTGAATGGCTAAAGTTAGCAACTCAGGAAACAACAGGTGTTGGTGAGGATGCAGAGAAAGGAGAAGCCTCTTACACTGTTGGTTGGAATGCAAACTGGTGCAGCCACTCTCAGAAACAGTATGGAGGTTCCTCAAACAGTTAAAAATAGGACTACCCTATGATCTGGCAGTTGCACTAATAGTTATTTCCCCAAAGGATACAAAAATGCAGATTTGAAGGGGTACATGCACCCCGATGTTTCTAGCGGCATTATCAACAATAGCCAAATTACGGAAAGAGCCCAAATGTCCACTGACTGATGGATAAAGAAGATGTGGCAAATACATACAATGGAATATTACTCAGCCACCAAAAAGAATGAAATCTTGCCATTTTCAATGACATGTGTGGAGCTAGAGACTATTAGGCTGAATGAAATAAGTCAGAGAAAGACAAACACCATATAATTTCACTTATGTGTGGAATTTAAGAAACAAATGAACATAGGGGTTAAAAAGAGAGGCAAACCAAGAAATAGACTCTTACCTATAGAAAACAAACTGATGGTTACTGGAGGAGAGGTGGGGGGTGGTGGTGGGATAGGCCATGGGGATTAAGGAGGGCACCTGTGATGAGCACTGAGTATTGCATGTAAATGATGATGCCCTAAATTCTACACCTGAAACTAATATTACACTCCGTGTTAGCTAACTAGAATTTAAATAAAAACTTGGGGAGGAAAAAAAGAAACTGCCTTGGTTGAGTCTAGGTTTCTATGGAGGGGGAAAAGAAGCTGGGTTGGATGAGAGAGCTGGTGCCAAGGTGCAGAGCGAATGCAGGCTGGAATGTACAGTTATCAGTGAGGGGAGGTCACTGGAGGTGTTGAGCAGGGGAGGGAGGAGATGAGTGGTCTTTTAGGAATGTTTTGACAGGGGGTGCTCAAGATGGTTTGGATGGGAGAAAGGATTGAAGTCAAGAGGACAATTAGACTAGTTTGTGCAGTGACCCACAGTTGAAGAGGCCTGAGATAGGGTGGTGACAAATGGAAGAATAAGAAAGGAGCTTGTTTGAAGAATCAGAGGACAAGTCAGTAGAGCTTTGAGACTGATCTTTACTGTTCGGGAAGAGAGCTAAGATAGATAAGATTTTGAGGCTGGAAGGATAGATGCTGGTGCAGGAATGGAGAGGTGAAGAAAGTGTACCGAAGGTAAGTTTAGTTTGGACAGGCTGAGTTAGGTAGGCAGGCATGTAGATAGGTCAATGAATAGAGATAGAGAAGCAGTTTAGAAAATGTCTTAAGATGACTCGTAATACTACCAATTGCCCTGCATTTTCCTTTATTTCTCTTTTGGATTATAGCCCTGGTTCATATACCACATATTTACACACCTGAAATCATGAATGTACATACCATTTTGCATTTTAGAATTAGAGTGTCGTTAAAATCTATTTTTATGTGGTTTTTAAAATTATTCATACTATTGACTGAAGTTTTTCCCCTTGGTGTGATCCATCCCCAGAGCTTCCTGAAAGCAGGGACCATATTGGTGCTGTTCATTCCCGTGTGGCTACAACATAGGCCTATTGAGCCCATAGATTATCTCTTTTCTTTGTAGAAGTTGCTATAATAAGCATGTATATGATTTTTTTTCTGTTTCTGTCAAAATATTTCCTTACGATAAGTTTGTGAGATTAGGACTGCTGTGTGAAAGGACAACTGTCTATTTGCAGGTCACCCAGATAGCAACGCACGAGGATGAGTTTGGGGAAACGTGCTGCACTTGAGTGAAAAGTCAGTGCTTTCCAGTTGTAGAACCTCATTCCGAGGTTAAATTTAAGACTCAGGGAGAGTTAAACTTTGATGATTCCAGGTTTGCGTATGCTTCTTAAAAGCTGTTTCCTCATCCATTCAGTAACTTGAGGGAAAAAGCACATAAGGAGCTATTGTTGTGCTTTAACATTATTTGGAGGAATGAAGGCAATTTCATTAGAAGTCTTTATTGATCATTAATTTCCTACCCAGGCTCCCATTTGGAAAACATTGGTGAGTGTGCATTTAGCCATGCTTTACGTATGGGGTCTTCAGGGAGCTCTCTATCAGTTGGGATGGCATTTGGCCATGAGACAAGTTGACTTACAGTGACTTAAACAAGTTAGGGATTGATTTTCCTCATGTAACAAGATATCCTAGGATGAGTAGTCTGGGGGCTGTTATGGCTGGGTGATGTCATTGGAGATCCAAAGTCCTGTCTTAATGTCACCAGCTTTGCCTGTGGCTTTCATCCTCATGGCTGCTGTGCCTTCATCCAGCTGCGTCCTTGTTTAATGCAGGAAAACGGAGGGAGGGCAAAGATGAAAGATGGAAAGGGCTTTTCTGTGGAGCCTGTCCCTTTCAAAAGCTTCCCTGGAATCCCCACTCAGCAACTTCTGTTATTTCGTAAGTTAGAGCTACAGTTGACCCTTGAGCGACACTGGTCTGAACGGTTCGGGGTTTTGATTAATGCAGAACAATATTGTAAACGTATTTTCTTAACATTTTCTTTCTTTCTTTCTTTCTTTTTTTTTTTTCTTTTTTTTTTTTTTTTTTAGCTTTATTATAAGAATATAGTAGGGGCGCCTGGGTGGCTCAGTCGGTTAAGCATCCAACTTCAGCTCAGGTCATGATCTCACCATTCATGGGTTTGAGCCCCACATTGGCTCTGTGCTGACAGCTCAGAGCCTGGAGCCTGCTTCAGATTCTGTGTCTCCCTCTCTCTCTCTCTCTGCCCTCCCCCACTCACGCTCTGTCTCTCTCAAAAATAAACATGAAAAAAAAAATAAAATCTTTGAAAAAGAAAAAAATACATCCAGTATATAATCCATCCAGTATATAATACAGTATATGTGTTAACTGCTTATGCCATTAGTAAGGCTTCTTGTCCACAGTAGGCTATTACTGCTTAAGTTTTTGAGGAATCAAAAGTTATATGTGGATTTTCAAGTGCTTGGGGCATTAGCACCTCTAACCTCCATGTTGTTCAATGGCCAGCTGTGTATCCAGTGGCCATTCCTAAATGCTAGGGAGAAGGTTAATATTTTTAGCTGGGTGCCTTGCTTTCCCTGATAAAACTGGTTAGTGAAGAAGAAAAAGAGGAAGAATGCTGGCAACCAGCAGTGGTGGCCACACTCCAGTGACATGCTGACAGTGCTCCTAACAGCCTCTCCTTTGAGGTGGGGAAAGGCAAGCACCGATATTTTTATCATACAGGTGAAGGAATAAAAAGATGTGAATTTGTGAGGAGTCCATGAATAGCTATGATATGATGAATTTATGTCTGTCATCTGGATTTTAGTTGAAGAGCCAAAGGACGTATGAAGCCAGCCAAATGTGGCATTAAATCTTTGGATGCTGCAAAGTTCATGTTCAGAGTGAGAATTAATGTTAAATGGCTTTGTTATGGGCAGACTCTTAGTCAATATAATCAAGGGCTAAGAAACACTCAGGCTAGAGGCCTTTGATTAGGGCAGTACTTGGTAACCATTGTATAGCTCTTAAGAACTTGGGTTCATAAAGGCCAGCTGCGTGTGCTCAAAATAGCCACAACTCTAGGGTTAAATCCAGCACTTAACAGTGTGAACTTTTATTTTTCCTGACTCAGAGGGGTTTTCAGTTACACATACGTAAACCTGGTGGAATAATAGTGGAGTAATCTATTCCAGTGGTTCCTAACTCTTTCCGTGCATGAGAGTTCCCTGGGGAGCTCAAACAATACTGATGTCATGGACCCACAGCAGATACTCTGATTCTGTTGGTCGGGAATGGTCTTCTAAGTGAGAAGTAATGAGGGAAATCACTAAGGGAGTGGGAGTGGAACTGGACGTGAGAGGATGGCTTTGAGAAGTATGTCAGACAGTACCGTCCAATAGAACTTTCTGCAAGGGTGAAAATGTTCTATTTGTGCTGTTCAGTATGGTCTGTGAGGTGCATTTGGCTACTGAGCACTTCAAATGGGGTCGTGCAGCTGAGGAACTAAAATTTTAATGAGTTGGCCACATTATTGGATAGGTCAGGTTCAGAAGGTAGAGTCCATAGGCTACAGTTACCACGTAGGGAGAGGTGGGTAGTGGTGGTGGGTGAAAGAGAAGGAGGAGTTGAGTACAATCGCAAAGTTTCTGTCTTCAGAGAGGAGGTGGGTGGTGATGCTTCTGGTATCAGGGAATGAAGTTGGGGGGCGAGTTCATGAGTTTACGTGAAGGTCTCAGCACCTGGCCTGTTGTAAATGCTTAATCACATCTGGGCAGGATTCACGGCTCCTGTGTTTTATTTGATGAGTACAAAATACAGTCTAAAAGGATCTCTGAAAATAGTATTTTCTTCCTATTCAATCTTTTCTTTTTCTCTCTTTTTAAATATCAGGTATCAAATTGTAGTGGAAATAATCCAAGCAACTACAATTAGCAGCTTTCCCCAGCTGAAGAGGCACAAGGGTAAGAACCGTTTGTTTTCTTCAGCTCTACATTTTGCCGGTTCTGAAACTCCCCCAGTCTTCTCTCCTGTCAGAATGTTAGCAAGTGTGAGCATTTTTCTGGCTCACATTTAAATATTTCCAATTTGTTAGTGTAACAGCAGCATTAGAGAAAGTAAGTATAATTTCATGCTAACAAGAACCTTTGTATTTCTGTGTTTCTTTAAACTTTCTTCATCCGTAGTCCTAATTTTTCAGACTGAAATCATTGGGTATATAGTGCTTCTGTTCTGTTTTGAAAGTAAGCATGATTTCATGACTTTTTTTCTCATTAAAGTTTAATCTAAATATTCGTTAATATTTCTAATTTGAAACGTAATCTTAGTAGTTATTTAAATGACTCCAGTGAGTTGATATTTTGTAATTTCCTTAACCTTTTTCTTTAGTTAAGATTTGTATCTTAACTTGTATTCGTGTATTCTTTCCTCCTTCTGGGTTTAAAAAGAAAAAAAAAGTTCTATGTTTTTCCCATTTGTTTCCCTTCAAATGAAGAGATTTTTACCTAGGCATGATAGTGAGGAATAATTAAGGTGTGAAGCTGGCTTTCAACTCCCTTCTCCTTGGCCTGGGGCTAGCATATCCCCCCTCATAGATATCCTCCTCTCAGAGACCTGTCACTGTCTAGAGTGCAAGTCTTGATCCATAGCTAAGAGGCAGCAAACGCCTTGTTAGGCTAGCCTTGCCATGAAAATCTCCAGGCCCGCTCGAGTCCCATCAGGAAGCAGAGTGTTGAAGGAAGAGTTGGGCCAGAGTCTTACAACGTGTGCCTACAGAGGCAACAGGAAGCTTGGCCTGGGGACTTTTCCTTGTGTGTGAGTCACCGGCCGAGATAGGAGCTAGGTAAAAACGAGATGAAGGGACAGACTAGGAAGAGGCACAGATTCTTAATCTCTCTGCCCAGCAAGGAAGATTGTACAAATTTGTTCATTCAAAAAATGTTACTGAACACCAACTGGGTGATGATGATACGGTAGTGGGGAAAAACAAAATCTCTGCGTTAAGCTCTTAAATGAAGCTGGGAGGGAATCAGAAAATGAGCAAATCAAATAAGCAGCATTTTATTTTTAAAGTTTATTTGTTTAAGAGGGAGAGACAGTGAATATGCAAGCTAGTAGGGGAGAGAGAGAGGGAGAGAGCATCTCAAGCAGGCTCCCCACTGTTAGTACAGAGCCCGATGTGGGGCTTGATCTCATGAGATCATGACCTGAGCAGAAATCAAGTGTCAGATGCTTAGCTGACTGAGTCAACCCAGGCACCCAGGTAAGCAGTATTTTAGATGTGGTGTGTGCCTTCGAGAAAAAACTGTGAGAGGGGGTGTGTGGCAGGGAGGTCTGGCTCAGCTGGAGGGGGAGGTAGATTTGCATTCAGATGGGTCATCTGGGAAGACCTCCCTCACTTGGTGACCTGGGAGCAAAGACCTGGGGGCCTGAGGGTATCCGGGGAAGGACAGAAGCAAAACTCTGAGGCAGAAGCATGTGGGGCTTGCTTGAGTCACCTGTGTGGCTGGAAAGGGGTGAATTGGGGGAGAGAAGCCAGACACGAGATGGGAGAGGTGGCACTGGACCCCATTCTGAAGGACCTTACTGGTACTGCTGGGACTTTGGCTTTTAGTCGGCAAGAGGAAGGAAGTCTTTTTTTGAGCAAAGGAGGTGTGATCTGATTGGTCCCCACGAGGCTGTGGGCTCTGTTCCTCTCCTTTTTTCTTACTGTTCCTGCAGAGAAGATGCTTCATTTCAGACAGTTATTTTTAAGAGGATAGTAGAGAGGGCATTCTAGTTGCCACCGTTATCTTTCCTCAGTGTTCCTCGTTGATACGTGAGTCTAGTCAGCGAGATCCCTTCCTTATTCTGTGGTGTTGTATTAGTTTACTAGGGCCATTGCAAAGTAGCACAGACTGCATGGCTTTGACAACAGAACTTTATTTTCACACTGTTCTGGAGCCTGGAAGTCCGAGGTCAAGGTGTCCGAGGTGTTGGCAGGGTGGTCCCTTCTGAGGACTGTGAGGGAGGGGTCTGTTTTAGCCTCTCCTCTTGGCTTGTAGTTGGCCATCTTCTCTCTGTGCCTTCATATCGTCTTCCCTCTGCTCAGGTCTTTGTCTAAATTTCCTGTTCTTGCAGGGACACTACTCGTATTGGATGAGGGCCCACCCTAATGGCCCCATTTTAACTTAATCACCGCTGTAAAGACCCTATCTCCAAATATGGTCACTCTGAGGTACTGGGGGTTAGTATTCATGAATCTGAGGGTGGGAGCGGGAACACAGAGAAGCCAATACAGTTATGTTACTAGCCATTCTCCGCGACACTTCTTCCTTTCATGCCTCATTTTCCATCTAAGCTGCCCTCAGAACTGTCTTGCTCTCAGAAATGTCTCCTTCTATTCAAGCACTGGGGAGAAGGCAAGCAAGCCGAGCTCACTTGGGGCCATGGAGCTGTTTTCCCTTGGGACAGAAAACCCCGGAGACTGGTTTACCTCTCTGAGGTCACTGATTAGCAGTGATTATTGTCACTGGTTTTAAATTTATTCAAAATTCTCATTGGATAGTTGTGGTTTGTTTGGTTTGGCTTTAAGCCAGAGAATCTCTTCCTTTCTCAAAGTCTAGGACTCTGCTTCTTGTGTATGCACAACTAGCTTGAAACAACCCTTAGGCTTAGAATTTGGGACAAGCCATCTCCATGCCAGGAGCCTTCATTTCATGTTGGGCTCCAGAGGACAGAATGTGTGCTAGAGAACTTTGTGGAGAGAGGCAACTTTGGTTTTGCTTCACAAAGCAAACGCAGACACTTTATGGAGCCACAGGAAGCGTGTAAATGTGAGGAAGTGACTGTGACCAACACAAAGATTTTTATAATCAGCTTTCCACTTTAGTCTGTATATCACTAGAAGGTTTTGATAGAATATTTACATTGTATTTTTATTGAATAATTCCACTAAAAAAGGTGTTGAATATTTTGATAAGTTATTTGAGTTAATAGATTTAAAAAGTCTTATAAAAATTCAGTTTTGATAAAATAAATAAAAATGTTCTCCCTAATTATATTCAGGTTATGGTTGATGACATGGTTAATGATTCAAGTCTATTTATGTTCCTATTTTTATAATAAAGCATGTCAGTGTAGTGTCACTGGTCATCGTAGCTCTGACAAGGTTAGAGGAACCATATAGTGCACAGTCACATATAGCTGGAAATAGAAAAATGAAAGCCGATTAGTTATAAAATCTTTCAGAAGTATTTTTGGAGTATTCCGACGAGCAGGATGAGGCAATGTCTGGGAATGAAGTATTCCAGTCTAGGACCTGGATAATGGTAGTGCAAGGAAGGGATTGATAAGGAAGACTATGGAAGGAAAATAGCCTACTTGGTGACTGGTTGGATACGAGAAAGAATCAGATGATGGGATGTTATTGTGCTGGTACAGCCTGCTGACTTTTCACATGAGGAAATGGTTATCTGGAGAAGTTAAAGACCCTAACTTGTAGTCTGCACCTGCTTCTGTCCCTTTGCTTCAGGTTGGTGAGGTGAAGTTTAGGGTAGAAGATAGGACTAGGGCAGCAGTTAGGAGAGCTTGTTCAAGTGAGCTTCTCTTGCTAGCTTCCTAATGAAACCTGGACGTGTCCTTTTATGTCTCTAGGACTCCTTTCAGTCTTGAGGTTGGGTGCTCTCGACGATCATACAGGGTTTCTCAGTGAAGATACTGAAAGAGTCAGGGAATGTGTATGAGGGACTGGTCTCGGGCGTTTTGGATTTGCAGGGATAGCAGGATAGAAAAGTAACTGTTCGCATTTATAAGCTGGGATTCACACTGTGGAGAAAGAGTGCAGCCCTGTAGAGACATATTTGCATGTTACCAGTATAGAGATGATAGTTAATAGTCTCCTGTTTATCCTGTCTCCAAGTCAAGTATCCTTGCAGAGCCGATGCGGTGTTCTCCGTTATTGGAGGAGAATAGCGTATACCAGTCTGAAGTGACTTCTCCGAATTTATAATATCATCTGCTGTCTCACTGTTTAAATTCATTATGTAGGTGGCTTCCATTTTAAAGAATTAGGTTGCTGTAATTTAAGTGCACTTTTTTTTTTTTAATGAAAAAGGAAGAGCAAATTTAGCATCCCCATTGTCCTTACTTTTTCTTTAATCAGTAACATATTGAGTCTTATAGAAAGTAATTTTTAAAAATTTTTTTAATGTTTGGATTTTTTTTTTGAGAGAAAGGGAGACAGCGTGAGCTAGGGAGGGGCAGAAAGAGAGGGAGACACAGAAAGCGAAGCAGGCTCCAGGCTCTGAGCTGTCAGCACAGAACCTGACACGGGGCCTGAACTCACAAACTGCGAGTTCATGATCTGAACCAAAGTTGGATGCTTAACTGAGCCACCCAGGTGCCCCAGAAGTAGTTCTTTTTTGTCTGTAAGATTTGGAGTTTTGATATGTGGCTGGCAGATAAAAGGTTACTTTAAAAACTGGTTCCAGATAGTAATGATATCATTCCTCAACTTGATCTTTAATGTATTTCAAATAAATTTGTGTGTTTATTTTCTTCCCTGTAAAAATCGTTAAGGAAAGTTAAAGTTTTAGCGTTAGAAGTCTTCCCCAAAACATAATTGTTGAGTCGTTTTTAGAGATCTTTGCATTTTAGGGATAGTGTGATCTAGTAAAAATACTCTCAGACAAAGAATCAGGGGAAAACCTCAGTCTTTATGTGAAGCTTTTGACTTAAGCCCCACCTGTCTACACAGTTTTCTTAAATTTGGAAAATCAGCCTGTGCTCATTTTATATCTCACAGCGACCATGTAGCAATGCCACCAGGTTGTGTGTGCAGTTGTAAGCACTTTCATTCCCAATGCTGTTTTTCCTTCTTGCCACGTTACTTTTGTGGGTGGGAAAGTGAAGAATCTCAAAAAAAAGAATGCACAGATAGAAGATCCTAAGAATACTTAGGATTCAACTTAGAGATGGGAACTTTATTTATGAATGTATATATGTATTTATATATTTATGAATGTATACATATATATCACTATATATATACTATATATATATGTACTATAAATGTAGTTTTGTTGTTCCATATAAAGCTATTTCTGGCAAGTCCTTTTCAGTCACAATCATTGACAATTAAGAAATGTTTTGCAATTGCAAAAATACTTTGAAGATTTAAGGAAAAAATTGCTGTATAACAGGTTGGGAGAAATTACCTGATTATGTGCCCTCTGAAACCTTAAGGAGCCAATCAGCTAACTCAGGATGACAGAGGAAGGCCTGGGGACCACTTTGCTTTGTATATTCAGGAAGGTTCAAAATAAGGCTTTTGAGGCTTCAGCAAGCTCCAGCCAATCCACATAAACTTCTGCATGTGTTTTAGATTCACTGTAGATTAGTGTATCATAAATGAGGGGCAAATTACTCTCCTTAATGAGGTAGAAATTTTAATTTGATTTTTGATGGCTCTTTTGGGGGGAGATTTTTATATTTTCAAGAAGTAAGGTATCAAATAATTTTTAACATCTTAACAGTGCTTCAGCAGTTTAATTGCTGATACGATTCTAGGGAAAATAAGTCCTAGAAATAAAAAAAAATTATATTATGGAACTCATCTCCTTGTCTTGTGGATACGAAAATTATATTAGGTATAATTAGGGAAAAGGGTCTTAGAGAAAACTTACAGATACGGAACAATTTGAAACAATTAGTCTCAGAAGGTTTAGTTTACTCACAAAATTTTCTTACCTCTGACCTTATTTTATCATTGATCCTGGCCAAATGTATTGATTTACTAAAGCCTAAATCTTACCCACTAATAACCTCAACTGCTTGTTGGTCATGGAATTTGGGAAGTTTAGCTGAGTTCAGCTAGCTAACTTCAGTGAACTTTTTTTCAGTCTTCATTTTCTTTGACCGTTTAGTGCATTTGACATTGTTGGAGTTCCTCAGTGTTTGTTTCTAACCCTCTCATTATTTTATACCTGTGTGGTCCAATATAAGAGCTATTAGCCATATATGGTTATTCAAGTTTAAATTAAAGGTAAATCCAGATTTAAAACCCAGTTCTTCAGTCATGCAAGCCACATTTCAAGTGTTCAGTAACCCCTGAAGTCATTGTTGCACTATATGCTAACTAACTTGGATGTAAATTTAAAAAAAAAAAAAAAAAAGCAAGTGTTCAGTAACCATCTGTGGCTACCATATTGGATAGTACAGAACGAACATTTCCATCACCACACAAATTCTTTTTCTTTCTTTTTTTTTTTTTGAGTTTATTATTTATTTTGAATGAGAGAGAGCGTGCAAGCAGGCTGTGCAGTGTTAGTGTGGAGCCCGATGTGGGGCTCGAACTTACAAATCAAGATCATGACCTGAGCTAAAATCAAGAGTTGGATGCTTAACCAACTGAGCCACCCAGGTGCCCCCATCACCACAGAAGTTCTACTGGGTAGCACTGCCTATACCCATTCCCAGGCTGGTCTTCTCTTTTCCTTTATCTATATGCTGATAAATCTCCAAATTTCCATCTACAGAACCTCTCTGCTCTACTTACTACTGCTTACTCAGTATTTTTATTTGAGTATCTTAAAGGCATTTCCAAATGAAAATGTGCAAATCAGGGGTGCCTGGGTGGCTCAGTCAGTTAAGCACCCAACTTTGCTGAGGTCATGATCTCACAGTTCATGGGTTTGAGCCCCACATCGGGCTCTGTGCTGGCAGCTCAGAGCCTGGAGCCTGCTTCAGATTCTGTGTCTTCCTCTCTCTGACCCTTACCCACTCACACTCTCTGTCTCAAAAAAATAAACATTAAAAATTGTTTTTAAAAAATGTGCAAATCAAAGTACCACATAACTGGTCATCCTCTTAGTTTCTTAGTCTGAGTGAATGATATCATCACCCATCCATATGTCATAAACCTAGAAGTCATCTTTGTTCATTCCTTCTTCATCGTATACAATGACTAGTCCATTATCATCACAAAGTTTGACCTTCACAATATATCTCAACTTTGTTCTCTTTCTCTAAACCACCATCTTCCACCACTAGTCTCTCTTGAACTATGGTAATAGCTTAATTGGTCTCCTTATATCTACGCCTGCCCCTATTTGATATATTTTTCATACTGATGTCATATGATTAAAAAAACATGCAGATATCCTCATGTCACCTCCATGCTTAAAACCCTTCATTGTCTTTTCATTGTTCTTAGACGTGAAATCTACAAGGTCCTGCTTGCTCTGGTCCCTGTTACTGTCTTCAGCCTTATGTCTTGCTGTTCTGCTCCCTCTTGTTGTAGTCTAGCCACACTAATGTTTCTATTTCCTCAACTCACCGTGATTCATCCTGCCTCATATTCTTTGCCTGTTTTGCTGATTCTTCTTGGAATGCTACCCTACTTTCAATCTCACTCTGTCTAGGTAGCTCCTACTTATCTTTATATTTTATCTTGAATTTCTCTTCTCTGATCACAACCCCACTTCCCCTGATTCTGGGTAGGTGAGACAACTCCTGAGTTTTTATCAGTAGAGAGGGATATACTCTGAAGGAAGTCTTAATCACCAGAGGTAGGTCTTGAGTCATTCAACAAACTGTGTTTTGAATGCCATTATGTGTTAGGTACAGCTGTGCAATGAAAAAAAGTGTCTCTGACCTCAAGGAGATCCTAGTCTAACAAGGAGACAGGTAGACACACATACAAACTTAGAGTACCATTCGATAAATGCAGTGAGCGTTGCATGTTCAGGGTTTAGTCGTGGCACAGATGTGCAGAACAGTCCGCTCTACCTGGAACAGGTGGTCCAGAAAGACTTTTTCTTTAGAGTAGCAGAGTTGAGTTGGAACAATCGAGTGGCTCTCATTTCCTTCTGGCCTTGTCAGGTGGATGTGGGTAGATGGTACCACATGTCCACAAAGAAGACAGTTGTGGAATGGCCTCCTGTGTATAAGCCATGTCAAGGGAGATACTGTGCTGGTGCTTGGCATGTAATGAAGAGACAAGGCTTGATAGGAAGACAGGAGCCAATACTAAAGATGCTTGTAAGCTATCCTAAGAAGTTTCGACTTAATCCTGTGGAGCAGTGGTTCTTAAACTATAGTGTGTGTCACAGTTACCTGGAGGGCTTGTTACAATGCAGATTCCTGGACCCTACCCCAAAGTTTCTGATGTGGGGCTCGATCTCACAAACTGTGAGATCATGACCTGAGCCAAAAAAAAAAAAAAAAAAATCAAGAGTTGGATGCTTAACCAACTGAGCCAGCCAGGTGCCCTAAGATCTGTAACTTCTACCATGTAAAGGAATGGCAAAAACATAGTCATCTGCACCCTGGAAGAGGGCTTTCACCAGGACCTGGCCATGCCAGTACCCTCATCTTGAATTACCAGTCTCCAGGGGTATGAGAAGAAATTTCTGTTGTTGATAGCCATCTAGTCTGTGGTGTTTGTTATAGGTGCCTGAATGAACTAAGACACTGGTCAAGTATAGGAATTCTAAGTAATATGGGGACACGGGCTAAACTTTCCCTGCAGTTTGGTGGGAATAAGTCCAGTATTTCAGCTCCCTTTTTAAAGCCTTCTTTTCTGTTCTGAATCCTGGAATGTTATTAAGAATAGTTAAGGTGATGCAAGAGTGATAATTCCTCAGTTGACTACAACAAAGGATGTGATGTTGATTTGAGTCTGCTAGAAACTGCTAAATATAAATAGTACACCCTTGGGAGTGATGCTCATAGTATAGATGGGGAGGCTTTGGTCAAGTTGTTCATCTTCTTTAGGGTATAAGTAAACAGTTTCAAAATCGAATATATCAAGCAGAACTGTAGAAGAACTTCAGAACATATTACATGTGTATATGGACACAGAATTGCTGATAAGAACCATAATGGTTTCCATTAGGAATTATTTTAAAAGATAATATGTACCTTCTTTGTCTGATTTGGTATTTAAAGGTGTCTCTGCCTGAAAGAGGGTAGCTAATTTGTAGACTCTAATGGACTTCTCAGGGTCCTTTCTTGTGCTTTGGTGTGATCTGATTTTTGAGCATTGCTGTAATCTGATACAAATGGCTCCTAATTTCTGAATTGCCTGACCTTAGAAGATGCCCCAGCCCATTGCCACAGCGGCCCTCCTGCTGTGAGTACAGCAGCCTCTAGCGCCTGCTATCCCTTGGCCAGCATCCTGCCAGGCCCCCTGGCCCCCACCCGTTCTCGGCCTAAAGGGTGAAGGGCTCAGGGCACGCCCAGTACTCTCTCTGTAGTCTCCCAACACTGTAGGAGTCCTTCCACCTCCGTACCCCAAGAAAACTTTAATCATCGCATATTCTAACACCCACATTTACACAAATGAAGTTCAGGCTCAGCGATAGTAAGCAACATACCCTGTGTAACTAGAACTAGTTAGTCACACACAGATTTGGAACTTCAACTCGGGTCTCCTAATTTTTACTCCTGGTCTCTTCCCACCGTGCTGCTTATTCACAAAGGTAGATGTTATGAAAGTCCTGGTAGAAGCTTACAAATTATTGGGCCAGATCTGTGTTCTAAGTATGTGTCTTGTACCTGTTCAACTCATGGCTCCAATTTGGGAGCAGGACTCTCCTGGTAATTTATTGTGTGGATATAGTTGATATGACACTATTACTTTAAAAACATATCGCAAGCATGTTGGAGGACCTTAAGCCAAAGGAAGTACTACAAGTTTCAGTACTTGAGACATTTAAAGGGAGGAAGTAGAAAGTGTGCTGTAAGCATGTCTGACCAGGCTGGGCAAGGTCAAACTACAAGATCTCTGTAGTCTTCTCCCATGATAACGTGAGTGGTTCCGCCATCAGCTCCTGCTATGATTTCTGCTTACTCCTCAAGTACTCTTTCTACTAAAGTGGAGTGACACTTCAGACTATGAAATCCGGGTGTTCGGTATGATAAGAAAATCCCATTTGTTCTTTTTGAAAAAGAACATACTGGCCTCAAGTTGAAAAGTAAGATAAATATGTGTATATATATATATGTATTGATTGATTGTTCGTTTGTTCTCGGGCAGCTTTTGAGGTGGTTTTCAGATAATTTTGAAGAAGTTTGTGATGATTAGTAACTGCTGAGAACTGGTGTCAGTTTCATGTTAAGAAATCAAGCACCATTTTTCATTTTGAAACTTGACCAGTCCCTAGGTAAATACATACCTGTTTCTTGAACCCACCTCTCAAGGGAGTTTCTTTTTTTTTTTTTTCAACGTTTATTTATTTTTGGGACAGAGAGAGACAGAGCATGAATGGGGGAGGGGCAGAGAGAGAGGGAGACACAGAATCGGAAACAGGCTCCAGGCTCTGAGCCATCAGCCCAGAGCCCGACGCGGGGCTCGAACTCACGGACCGCGAGATCGTGACCTGGCTGAAGTCGGACGCTTAACCGACTGTGCCACCCAGGCGCCCCTCAAGGGAGTTTCTTAAAACTTGTATTTACGGGGTGCTGGGGTGGCTCAGTCAGTTAAGTGTCTGACTTTGGCTCAGGTCATGATCTCACGGTTCGTGAGTTGGAGCCCTGTGTCAGGCTGTGTGCTGACAGCTCAGAGCCTGGAGCCTGCTTCGGATTCTGTGTTTCCCTCTCTCTCTGCCCCTTCCCCAAAATAAATAAACATTAAAAAAAAGAAAGAAAGAAAGAAAAAAACCTTGCATTTAAGGGCACCTGGGTGGCTCAGTTGGTTAAGTGATTGACTTTGGCTCACGTCATGATCTCAGGGTTTGTGAGTTTGAGTCCTGAGTTGGGCTGTGTGCTGACAGCTCAGAGCCTGGGTCCTGCTTCGCATTCTGTGTCTCCCTTTCTCTCTGCCCCTCCCCTGGTTGTTTTTTCTCTCTCTCTCTCTCAAAAACAAACTTAAAAAAAAAAAAAAAAAAACTTGTATTTACATGTACAGTGGAGACTCAAAGGATTGTTCATCTGTGGACACAAGTTGAGGAATAGAGGCCCAACATTTTCCAGTGAGGAGCTCCCTTAATTCTTTATGTTGAGGGCCTGGGGGGGCATGAGGAGGCCTGTTCATCCTGGGAAGGAGAACCACATCCTGGGGATTCAGGGGAAGGGGTGAGTGTGCAGCCTTGTCTACTTTACTGTCACAGAGTTTCTACCTCTATATTAGTACTTCTCTGTAGGGTGGAGGTGCAAGGCACAGTTTTGTCCCCCAGGGTGCCTAGGGCATTTGGTCATGTCCAGCGACCTTACTGGTTGTCCCGTCTGGGGGAAGGGATGCTACTGGCATCTAGTGGTAGAGGCCAAGAATGCTGCTCTACACAGGACAGCCCCCACAAGACAAATTTACCCAGCCCCAAATGTCTCTCGTGTCCAGGATGAGAAACCCTGCTCTGTTGTCCCCTGAATCCCCCAATCAACCTGCTGAGAGTGCTGCTGTTAGGAGATGCCTTGGGATCTGGTAGCGTGCCGGGACAGGAGAAACAATACTCTGCTCCCGACATTAGCTAGTACCTGAAAAAATAAAATGGTGCCATTTTAATCCATTTATGCTTGTGCTATTTCTGGAGTCGTTAGTTTGCACTGTAAATGACTGCACTCTCTCCTTTGCCTCCTTAGGAACAGTGCTTAATAGTTCTCCCTGGTGTTTGTATTTTACTGTAAGACACTCTCACTTGCTTAAGGAAGAACTATATCATGGGCAGAAGGTTTAAAGCAAAAAGCAGTGCTACGCTGTTGTCCATAGGTCTACTGTAATGTCTCTGTAGCCAAAATTGTTCACCTAACGTCTAAGCCAAATTTCTCTTTGAGCAAAGAACCCAGTGAACCCGTTTTCTTTTGTTCTGACTTCACTAAAATCTGGACTTTCCAGAAGGAAGAACAGTAAATATTCATAACTAATTGCTTTAGAATACTCTGTCACTTGTATATCCATCTTGGCACCAGTTTAAAAGAGCCGCTACCAACCATTGTTTCACCCGTCACTGTTTATCTCCCTGGCTTTCTTTTTAAAGCTAGATCAAACAGTTGTGTGATTAACCGATTTGTAACGATGCACAGCATGCAGCTAACGCTCTACAGAGAAGCAGCTACATGAATCTGATTTGAGCGGGGCCACAGTGTATTGTCGCGAACCCACTTGCCTATACTTTTCTTGGCCTGGATATTTCCGGGCTGAATGGGTTTTCAGGTCACAAAGCATATTCATCTGCATCGCGGATTTACAAGGATTTTTGTGCAACAGACACATGGGCTGCATGAGGTCCATGTTAGTCATTTAGCCCTGAACGTGGCATTGGTTTTCTGAGGCAAAAATAAACAGAATTTTCTAAGCAACAAGCTGCTGTTGAATTTGTTAGCAACAAGCTTTGTGATCAGACAATGGCATTGTATCGCCCTTTAACAAACAAGAACGTATTCACGTGAGCAGGCGACATTCAAGTAGAACATAAAAATATTCTTCTCAGCCCTGCAGCTGGGTTTTAGATGGTTTATTCTCCTTCTTTCTTCCTTCTCTTTGGAGTTTGCTTCTAGTTTTTGTGCTTTTAGAAAGGCTTTTATGTTTTCTTAGGAGAAGAATGTGGTGTTGATAAATGTGTGTCAGTTTCTTGCTATATATGTCTCTTTAGTAGCCTATTTTAACCCCAAATTAAAATTGTGGTATAGATTTATTTTATAAAAGGAAGTTCTTTAGTTCCCAAACTTAAGAGTATTTTAAATATGTATCAAATTGAGACTTTAAAGATACATGTTTTAAAAATGAAAACTTTTTTTCTGAAAATGTGACTGTCCCAAGCATGTATTTCTTTAGGCACACACACAAAGCATCCTAGTTTGTGACAGACTAATTTGGGGAAAGACTTACATTTACCTTTATCTTCCCACTAAGGGGACTCTGCCACTAAGGGGACTCAAATATTATTTAAGTATTTGATGATGATGATGATGATGATGAAGAATGTTGAGTTACTAAGTTCTTTGGTTAGAGCCTGTCAGCCAAGCGTAGGACAAGTTGAGAAACTATTACTGAAGTCAAATGAAAATATCCCCTCAACACACATACAGAAAAGTCATCCTGTAATATCGGACAGACCCTCTGGAACAAGGCCGTCTGTTGACCTGAAGTCTACCTGTTACCCTCTGTGCTAAGTACTGGCAAAAGCTGCTTCTGAAAGATCACATGTTTTGTGGTACTCTTCTAGGTCTTTTCAGTTACTTGTTCAGCCTGCCTTGGTACTGTTTCAGGCATTTGCACACATTGACTGAGTGGAACATGGGAGAGGTAATGGTGATCGTCCTAGGGAATTGATGGTCTCTGCTGAGTTTTATAGAACATTACTTAGACTCCACATTAAGAGGCACCAAGAAGCAGTACACAGACTCCCTTCTTTTACTGTGGGTACTTCTGATTTAAGCCAAGCACATTATGACCACCTCCAGAAGGCTGATCTGACCTGCCTAGGAATATTTATATCTATCGAGTGCTCACCTTGGCCCTGAACATGGCCCTGAACATTGCCTAAAACAATCTCACTGTTTCCGAAGGGAGCTTGCTCTTGTGCTTTCCACAGGGGATTTCATACTCCCCTCGCTTTCCACAGGCCTCTGACCACTCACCCTTTCTACTTACCTCACTCTCAGCAGATAACCTTACTCGCTACTTTGGGGAAACAGAGACCATGTGAGGGGAACCGCCCTAGCTTCTAGGCACCAGAATACAAACTTGCTTTATGTACACCTTCTCTTCTGTCTTCCATGTTACTGTAGTGGCCTTTTTCCAAAGCTGATCTATTTGCTTGTCTTCTGGATGCCACTCCCCATCTGTCACCTCACCTCTCCCTCCTCTCTCTCTCTTAACTCTCAACTCTCTCTCTCTTAAATGAGCATTAAAACCAGCTCATCTCTCCCCCATTAAAAACGACAACAACAACAAGCCTTCCTTCAACCCACCCCTGCCTTTATGTTGTGTATGCAAAGCCAGTCCATTTTCCACAAGGAAATGACTAAATGCTTAGTCATGTTTAAAAATCAATTTTGTGTAAGTTTTTTTGCTTTTACTTGAAATTATATAATGCCAACATAAGGAAACATGCCATCGTAAATGTTTTTAAATTAAACCTTAAAAAATTCTTGCTGAGACCACATAACTCCTAAGTGTCAGAGCCCGGAATAATGTAAGTCTGATTCCAGACTCTACTGAAAACTTTCCACTGTATTTGACATGGAGGTCACTAGTGATCTTGGCAACGGCAGATTTGGTGGAGAGGAGGAGTAGAAACCATGTTGTTGGAGTAAACTGAAGAATGGGAGGTGAGAATGCTATTTCTCTCCTTTAGGGCCCAAGTTGTAGAGAAGCATAATACCTGAAACATAGTAAGCACTCAGCAAAATGTTAGCTATTTTGTTGTTGACCTCTCAGTAATACTGGACACAGCTCACTTGTTCCTTCAGCAAACATTTGGTGAGCTCCACTGTGTTACCAGGCATTGTTATAGGTGCTGGAGATACAGTAGTATATAAATAAACAAAATGCCGACCTTCAGAGGATCTACTTACAGGATAAATAAGTCAAATAGAAGTGTGATGATACGTGCTATGGGGAAAGTAAAGCAGAGAGGGAGAAAGGCAGTGTTATAGGGTGGGGGTTGCTGTTAGAAATAGGGTGCCCAGGGAGGCGCTTCCCTGAGACCTGAACTGAGGGTCTGAAGGAGGTAGGAGTGAGCCATGCAGATCCGTGGGGGATGGAAGGGTCACGCTGAGAGGAGGCATAAAACAGCCCTGAGCAGGGAACCACCCAGGGTGGTCAGGAAGCTAGTTACCAGAGACCACGTGTTACGTGATTCCATTACATGAAGTCTCCAGAATGGGCAAATCCATAGAGGAAGCCCCATAAAGATGCCTAGGGCTGAGAGGGTTGGGGTGACTAATGGGTACCTCGCTTCTTTTGGGGGTGATGAAAGTATTCAAAAAAGTGTGGTGATGGTGGCATAGTCTGTAAATACGCTAAATGCAGTTAAATTTACACTTTAAATAGAATTGTATGTGAAGTATATCTCAATAAAGCTGTTATTTTAAAAAGGAGGGAACTGCAAGGAAGCTGGTGTGGCTGACTGTGGAGAGTAGGAGGGGATGAGCCTGGAGAGTGTCGGGCCTTAGAGCCCCTTAAAGGTGCTTTGCCTTTTGCTGCAGGTGAAATGGGGGTCTGGGGGAGGTTTCTGAGCACAGGAATGATGTGATTGAGTTGATGTTTTTTTGTTTTTTGTTTTTAATTTTTTTAATGTTTGTTTATTTGTGAGAGAGAGAGAGACAGAGTATGAGTGGGGAAGGGGCAGAGAGAGGGAGACACAGAATCAGAAGCAGGCTCCCAGGCTCCGAGCTGTCAGTGCAGAGTCCGATGCAGGGCTCGAACGCACAAACCGTGAGATCATGACCTGAGTGGAAGTCGGATGCTTAACCGACTGAGCCTCCCAGGTGCCCCTGGGTTGATGTTTTAATAGGTTTGCCTTGGCTGCTGTGCTGAGATAAAGACTGGAGGGGAGGTGAAGGTGGAAGCGTGCTGACCAGTTAGGAGGCTCTGCAGTAACAGACAAGAAATACTGTTTCTCCTGTTTTGCTGACATTCTTTCTCCATAAACCGCACTCTCACATTTACCTTCTGTCTCTCCTTCACCAGCCCCTTTGCCAGCTTCTTTTCTTCTTTCTCGCCATTAAATGTAGGGTTTGTTTAGATTATGTACTGGGACCATTTTAGTTCTTCCTGGGTTGTCTCTACTCCCGCGACTTCAGCTACCGTCAAGTGCTGAACGCTTCTGAACTCCACACCTTATGTCTCTGCTTAGGTAGCCAAATGCCTTTAATTTGCCTGTTGTCTGCTGTGTAACAAACCACCCTAAAGTGCAGTGTCTTAAACAGCAGGTACTTCTTCTGCACCCGAATTGGCGGTTTTAGCAGGTTCGGCAGGAGTGGCTCTTCTCTCTTGACTGTGGCTGGACGGTTCACCTTTAGGATGGTGTATGCACACGGAGCCAGGGTGCCACTGGATGTGGGCTGAGGTCCTAGCCAGGGCTGTGGTCTTGGGGGGGCCTCTCCGTGGAGATGTCTCCATTGGCCACTCAGGCGTCCTCAAAGCATGGAGGCCTCATGGCTGCTGGATGACTTTACCAAGCAGCTCAGGGCTCCAGGTCAGTGGCCTTTTACAGTCTAGCTTTAGAAGTCATCACCTCACTTACTCCATAATCACAAACCCACCCAGATTCGAGAAAAGGGAGCACATATCTTACTTCTCAGAGGGAGATTGTCGAAGTGACACAGTAAAAAGAGTAAGTAAGATGAAAGACCTTATCGTGACCACCTTTGGCAAATATCATCTGCCACATCATAAACCTGCTTTTCCTGTAATGTTCCCTGGTTCATAATTGGCCCCACCACCTCCATGGCTGCTCGTGGCAGAAACTTGGGAGCCATCTTTGATACGTCTGTTTTCTTTACATTGCTCAGCCACTGTCCTCTTTGCTGTCCGCTCAGTCACAGGTCCTGTTCTCTGTAAATCATTCTCAGATGCTTCCAGCCTTCTCTCCTGCCAGTGCCATGACCTGGGTTTAGGCCACCATCTCCCTCCTTGGCTACTCCAACTGGTTTCTCTACCTGCAGTCTTTTACCTTCAATTATTTTTTTTATCCTTCCTGTATAATCTTTAAAAAATATAAATCCATTTATGACCTACTCTTGCTTAAAACCCACTAGAAGCCGCTCAGTGCTATTGAACTGTAGGCTGAAGTTATTTCTATGGGCTAAACAGCTTTATGTCGTCTGGCTCCTGCCTCCTCCAGATTCACTTTGGATCTCTAGCTTCCCTTGCACCTGCTGCACGGGCCCTTGCAGTTCCTCCAAAGCTCTCTCTTTCCTGCTTCAGGGCATTCGCTTTCATATTTGCTGCTCCCTCTGTCTGCCACACTCCACTCCTTTTTCATTTTGTTTGAATGTAATTTGCTTAGGGAAACCTGGCTTAGAAGCGTTGGTTAAGCAGCTCAAGGGTACCTACACGTTTTCTTTATAGCCCATATTATGCTTGTAATTGCTAATCCTATCTTTGGATTTGTGCCTTGCTAGAAATCCATGAGATTTAACAATTGGTCTTGAGTCCCGAATGCCTCGTCAGTGCCTGACACAGAGCACTCACTGCATGCTTATGAATGGCTCTGTGTACATTACACATACATGTAAAGATATTTAAATACACATACACACATGCACATTGTGAGTATATATACACAGAGGAGAGGGGTTTTTTTGTTAATGTTTTATCCTTGAGTAGGATTTTTCAGTGGTATATGTACAAATTATATTTAGAAATTAATGGTGTTTCTCTTTGAGAGTATATATACATATGTGTGTAGCATGAACAATACCCACTGTACAAAATGTACCACATCAGATACCAATCTTTTCAGTGTTGTTATGTTCCCCTTTTCATACCTTGTCCTCTGACTGGGTCCTGTCCATCCATCCCATTCAAGGTAAAGAAACTGCTGCAATGAAAGCTGATCTCCTAAGGGCCAGGAATATGAAAAGGTACATTAACCAACTGACTGTGGCTAAGAAGCAGTGTGAGAAGAGAATCCGAATCCTGGGAGGCCCTGCCTATGACCAGCAAGAGGATGGGGCCTTGGATGAGGGAGAAGGGCCTCAAAGCCAGAAGGTAGAACTTTGCAGTTTCTTGTTTTGACCATTTCATGTTTATCATAAACATTCATGTAATCTCCCATCCAATATTTTAGCTTTTTGGTATTTAACATAAAGTATATGTTCCAGAACAGAGACTCATATGTTTGCTTTTACATGTCAAAGAGCTGTATTACCTGGTGTCCTTGACTTCTGTGAAGGGTGATAGGTGTGAGAGATAGGCACGGGGTGTGTGTGTGTGTGTATGTGTGTGTGTGTGTGTGTGTGTGTGTGCGTGCATGCATGCCCATGTGTATTTTCCTGTCCCAGGGGCACATGCTTACATTTGCAAGGGCCCAGTCAAGTTACCCACTACCAGTTGGAAAGAAATAACCACCTGTGGAATGGAAAGTATCTTGTGGTTATTTTACTTAGCTCTCACCACAACTCTATGAAATTTGAATCTCTCAATATTTCCATTTAAAGGTTAAGAAACAGAGTTGGTTTAAGTAAATTACCTAAGGCCAGGTGGGAAGAGGCAGAACTAGATATAAACCCAGATCTAGTTGCTACACAGTCTGAGTGCTTTCTCACTAAGCCATAACATATCAGCGACTATTTTTTGAACAAAACTTTGGACTGTCTGATACTGAGTCCTGAAATCATGGAGCTTAGGAAAGTGTCCTAGCCCTACCTCAGCACCAGCTGTATACTCTGAAGGACCCAAGCTTGTCTTCTAAGACTGAGAGAACGCTAGGATTGAAGGAAACAGCAGTGGTACTCCTGGAAGGGCTTGCTTTTACCACTTGGGAACAGGACTTCAGGGCAAACTCCAAACTCCTCTTTTGAAAGAAGGCACTTAGTCACAAAGAGGCCACCATCAGTATTAAGTTAACTCTGGCTACAGCCTCTGACCTCACCTATTTGGACTTTTAGTCTCTTGATCTTTTCCTCTTCAGTTCTTGGTCTGACTTCAGATTCTTATCTATGATTTTTCCCTTCCTCGTATTCCAGTGATGAGCTTTGACCTTTTTTTCTTGTACATGGCCCAGTATTCATTAGAGCTTCTTCAGGATAGTGTATGTTCGACCTTGAACCAACTCTAACACAAGCCAGAGTTCTTCCGCAATATCTTACATAAGTGGCACAAATGAAGCCCTGAATAGCTCTTGTCTTATAGAGGCGTCCCCTCACCACTGGAGATCTGTTTGTTTTGCTGTTAGCAAATATGCCTTTCTGTAGTTTTGGCTTTGTTGTACTAAGTGAAAATTTCACCTTTTGGTGAACGTTGAAGAGAGAGTGGATTTGGCAGGTTGAATGTTGTCTTTCTTCCTCTTTCTTGTCAGCCTCTGGACTCTAATAGATTTCCAGGCACATTTCTCATAGAAGAGGTTCTCTTCATGTGTCCCATGTATTCACTTATTCATTCAACAGACATTTATTGTGGGTCCACAGTCTCTCAGTTGCAGTGCAAGGTACTAGGATCCAAAAGGAATAAGATGGAGTCTCTTCTTGCAAAGAGTCCCATATAATTATAAAATAGAAAGGTAAGTGATCCAGTAAAAATGGGAGATATACACCTAGAAGAAGCACTTGATGGTTTGCTACCTAGTCAAAAGATGATGTGGTTTTAGATCTTATGGTAAAAGGAAACCTTGGGAAACATAAAAGAAGCTCATTTTAGGAGAGCTGAAAGTGATGTCAGTATACATTACCTGGCAGTATTTAGTAGAAGTAGGCTTAATCTGGTTTTACCTCCACTTTGACTTGTCTCTCCAGATACTTAGGAAAGGCACAACCCATTGCTGGTGCAACAGTTTAACCTCAGAGGAAAATCATTTCTGTTAGACTTCAGGTTGGAAGCCTCAGATAATATTACAGAATTCTAATGTTTATAATGGTTTGCTATTCTAAAGGTAAGACTGGTTAATTTGGGGCCGTACATGGGTAGAATGGTTTTGCTATAACCTAATCATATTTAATCCAGAGGAATCGCCACCTAACTTTATTTCAGAACTTAGTCTTCAAAATTAGATGAATCCCTCAATTAAAAGAAAGTGATCAAGTAAATAAATAATAGGAAAGAATTATATGCCCTCTACAAGAAACTAAATATGAAGGCAAAGATTGGTTGAAAGTGAAAGGAGGAGAAAAGGCATGCTATGTAAACACAAAGCATAAGAAATATAAAGTAGCTAATGTTAGCATCAGACGAAATAGACACTAGGACAAGGAATATAACCAGGGATGAGGAACATTTCATTCAGATAGAGGGGTCAATTCATCACGAAGGCATGATAATCCTAAATGTAAATATGTATGCAATCAGTGAGACCTTTAAAATACGTGAAGTACAAACTGACAGAACTGAAAGGAGGAAAAAAGATCCCCAATTATAATTGGAAGTGTTCACACCTCTCCCTCAGTAATTGATAAAAAAAGAAACAAAAAACCAGAATATAGAAAATGTAAACACTAGTACAACTAATGGGAACTAATGGACATTTCTAGAACGTTCCACCTAACATCAACAGAATACTCATTCTTTTCAAGCATATATTGAACATTCACCAAGAAAGACTATACTGCTGGGCAATAAAACAAATCCCGACAGATTAAAAAGGTTTAAAATTATACAGACTGTATTCTCTGACCAAGTGGATTTGGAAAGATCTGGAAAATTCTCAAATATTTGAAGAATTAAACAACATAATAAAGCTTGAATCAAGAAATCAGAAGGGAAATTAGGAACTAGTTTGAATGGAATGAAAGTGAAAATATAACATCTTAATACTTGTGGGATACAGTTAAAGCAGTACTTGTAAGGAAACACTCATGCTTATATTAAAAAAGAAGAAAGGTCAGGGCATCTGGGTGGCTGTTGGTTAAGTGTACAACTCTTAATCTCAGCTCAGGTCATGGCTTCACAGTTTGCGAGAAGGAGAAAGAAGGGCGAGGAGGAGGAGAAGGGTCTAAAATCAGTGTTCTTCCCCCTTAAGAAGCTACAAATGAAAACTAAAATGACTAGAAAAGAGGAAATAATATAACAACAGAAATCAGTGAAATAGACAACAGAAAAACAGTAGAGAAAAATAAAACAAAAGGTAGTTCTTTGAAAAGATGATTATACACTCTAGTTTGACAAAAAGAAGAGAGAAGGCACAAATGACCATTAGGAATGAGAGAGGGGGCATCATTATAGATCTTAGATGCATTAAGAGGAAAACAAAGGAATATTATGAACAATTTTAAGCCAATAAATTTCACGATTTAAAGAAAATACACAAATTCCTTAACTGTATCCCACAAGTATTAATACAAATTACCAAAGCTGACTCAAAAAGAAATAAAAAATCAGAGTAGCCTTAGGTGTATTAAAGAAAATGAATATATAATTTAAAACCTTCCCACAAAGAAAGCTTCCGGCCCAGATAATTTCACTAGTGAATTCTACTGAACATTCAAGACAAAGATCATATCAATCTTAGCAATATTATTTCAAAAAATGGAGGAGAAAGGTACTTTAACTCCTCATAAGAAACCAACATAACTCTGACACCAAACCAGAGAAAAACATTAAAACAATGAAAATTACTTACCAATATTCATCAAGAACCTAAACAAAAAATTCTTAACAAAATATTAGCAAATCAAATATAGCGATCTGTGAATAGAAAAATTACTCCAATATATGTACTCCTGGAAGTGAGTCTTTAGTATAAAATTGTATACATCATTTATCTGCAATTCTGTTGTCAAGCCTTAATTTTTAAACAGCTTTATTAAGGTATAATGATCTACAATACACTGTACATATTTAAAGTATATAATTCGGTAAGTTTGGCATATGTATGTACTCATGAAACCATCACCACAGTCAAGATAGTAATTATATTTGACATCCACAAAAATTTTTACTAACCCCTTTGTAATCTTTCTCTTAACCCCACTTGAGACCCACTGACCTATTCCTTTCACCTGTGTTTACTTATCTAGTAAGTTACTTCTTAACTACCCTGATTTTTGGCACCTGTCATTGTCTTTTCTTTTTTAGCCAAAATCTTGGTTCAGTTTCTTCTTAATGAGTTTTTGTTGTCTCTTGTCATTGACAACAGCTATGACAAGTCTCACAACAACCCATAAAGTACCACCCATAAAGGTGGTACTATTGCCAATCTATAGAAGAAGAAACTGGGGCTCAGAGTGACAGAGTCACTTAGAGCTCCCAGAACTGGAAATTCTGGCAAAGCCAGGATTGAAACCTAGGCATGTCTGACTCTAAATCCTGAACAATTTTACCTACACAGTATTGCCTTCCTATCTTGGTTTGTTTTCATCTGAATATGAAAACAAAAAAATCTGTATTGCTTTATTTTTTGTAAGGTTGTACACTCACTTTTCAAATGGCCCCCAAATGGAAAGATGGAAGGAAGAATTTAAGAAAAAATAAAGGGAGAAGAGGAAATGAAAATATAAGGGGTGTGGAAATCAGTGGCAGTAAATGATTGATCTCTGAAATCAGTTTTCTTTTTTTTTTAAGCTTCATTTTGAATCCGGTTAGTTAACATAGTGTTATATTAGTTTCAGATGTACAATATAGTGATTCAACAATTCCATACATCACCTGGTATGCATCACATGTGCACTCCTTAATCCCCATCACCTACTTCATGCCCCCCTCCCCCCCCCCCCCCCCGCCTCTTTCTGGTGACCCATCAGTTTGTTTTCTGTAGGTAACAGTTTGTTTGTTGGCTTCTCTCTCTCTGTCTGTCTCTGTCTCTCTTTTTCCCATTGCTCATTGTTTTGTTTCTTAAATTCCACATAGGAGTGAAATTATATGGTATTTGTTTTCCTCTGACTTATTTTACTTAGCATAATACTGTCTAGCTCCATCCATGTCATTGCAAATGGCAAGATTTCATTCTTTTTATGGCTGAATAATATTCCACTGTGTGTGTGTGTGTGTGTGTGTGTGTGTACACACACTTTTTATTTATCCATTCATTAATCAGTGGACACTTGGGCTGCTTCCAAATCTTGGCTGCTATAAATAATGCCGCTATAAACTTAGGGGTGCATGTGTCCCTTTGAATGAGTGTTCTTGTATTCTTTGGGTAAATACCCAGTAGTGCAATTGTCAGATCATAAGGTAGTTCTGTCTTTAACGTTCTGAGGAACCTCCATACTGTTTTCCACGGTGGCTGCACCAGTTTGTATTTCAGTGCAAGAGGGTTCCTTTTTCTCCACATCCTCACCAACACCTGTTGTTTATTCTGTTGCTGATTTTATCCAGTCTGACAGGTGTGAGGTGTTACCTCATTGTAGTTTTGATTTGCATTTCCCTGATGGTAAGATATGATGAGCATCTTTTTATGTGTCTGTTGGCTATCTGGATATCGTCTTGGGAGAAATATTTTTTCGTGTCTTCTGTCCATTTTTTAATTGGATTATTTGGTTTTTTTGGGAGTTGAGTTTGAGAAGTTCTTCGTATATTTTGGATACTAACCCTTTATCTTATATGTCATTTGCAAATATCTTCTATTATGTTGGCTGCCTTTTGGTTTTGTTGCTTGTTTCCTTTGCAGAAGCTTTTTATTGTGATGTAGTACCAGTAGTTTGTTTTTGTTTCCCTTGCTTGAGGAGACGTATCTAGAAAGAAGTTGCTGCAGGTTGTGTCAAAGAAGTTACAGCCTGTGTTCTCTTCTAGGATTTTTATCATTACAGGCCTCATATTTAGGCCTTTTATCCATTTTGAATTTACTTTTGTGTATGGTGTAAGAAAGTGGTCCAGTTCTTTCTTATGCATGTTGGTGTCTGGTTTTCCCAACACCATTTTTTGAAGAGACCATCTTTTTTTCCATTGGATATTCTTTCCTGCTTTGTCAAAGATTAATTGACCTCATCGTTGTGAGTTCATTTCTGGGTTTTCTACTCTGGTCCATTGATTGTAATATAACTTGAAGTGTGGAATTGTGATGCCTCCAGCTTTGCTTTTCTATTTCAAGATTGTTTTGGCTATTCAGGGCATTTTGTGGTTCCATACAAATTTTAGGATTCTTCTATTTCTGTGAAAAATGCTGTTGGTATTTTGATAGGGATTGCATTAAATGTGTAGATTGCTTTGGGTAGTATAGACGTTTTAATGATAGTTTTTCTTCCAATCAAAGAGTATGGAATGTCTTTCCATTCTTTTGGTTGTCTTTAATTTCTTTCATCAGTGTGTTAGAGTTTTCAGAATACAGGTCTTTCACCTCTTTGGTTAGGTTTATTCTTGGATATCTTATTTTGGGTACAATTGTAAATGGGATTGTTTTCTTTATTTCTCTTTCTGCTACTTCATTATTGGTGTATAGAAATGCAACAGACTTCTGTACATTGATTTTGTATTCTGTGACTTTACTGAGTTCATTTGTTAGTTCTAGCAGTGTTTTGATGGAGTGTTTTGAGTTTTCTATGTATGGTATCATGTCATCTGCAAATAGTAAAACTTTTACTTCTTCCTTACCAATTTGAATGCCCTTTATTTCTTTTTGTTGCCTAATTGCTGTGGCTAGGACTTTCAGTATTACATTGAATAAAAGTGGTGAGAGTGGACATCCTTTTCTTGTTTGTGACCTTAGGAAAAGTGAGAGGTTTTCCTCATTAAAGATGTTGTTAGCTGTGAGTTTTTCATACGTGGCCTTTATTATGTTGAGATATGTTCCCTCTAAACCTACTTGGTTGAGGGTTTTTATCATGAATGGATGATCATGTGGTTCTTACCTTTCTCTTACTGATGTGATGTATCACAGTGATCAATTTGTGAATATTGAACCACTCTTGTAGCCTAGGGGAAGAAATCCCACTTGATTGTGGAAAATGATTTTTTTAATGTATTGTTAGATTCATTTTGGTGGTATTTTGTTAAGAAATTTTGCATCTGTGTTCATCAGGGATGTTGGCCTGTGGTTCTCCTTTTTTAGTGGTGTCTTTATTTGGTTTTGGGATCAGAGTAATGCTGGCCTCATAGAATGAATTTGGAAGTTTTCCTTCCTTTTCTATTCTTTGGAATAGTTTGAGAAGAATAAATATTAACTGTACTTTAAATGTTTGGTAGTATTCACCTGCAAAGCCATCTGGCCCTGGACTTCTATTTGTTGGGAGTTTTTTGATTACTGATTCAATTTTTTTGCTGGTTATCAGTCTTTTTTTTTTTTTAATTTTTTTTTCAACGTTTTTATTTATTTTTGAGACAGAGAGAGACAGAGCATGAACGGGGGAGGGGCAGAGAGAGAGGGAGACACAGAATCGGAAACAGGCTCCAGGCTCTGAGCCATCAGCCCAGAGCCTGACGCGGGGCTCGAACTCACAGACCGCGAGATCGTGACCTGGCTGCAGTCGGACGCTTAACCGACTGCGCCACCCAGGCGCCCCTACTGGTTATCAGTCTTAAAAAATTTCTAATTCTTCCTATTTCAGTTTTGGTAGTTTATATGTTTGTAGGAGTGTATCCATTTCTTCTAGGTTGTCCAGTTTGTTGGCACATACTTTTTCATAATATTCCCTTGTGATTACTTGTATTTCTGTGGAGTTGGTTGTTATTTTTCCTCTCTCATTTGTTATTTTATTTATTTGAGTCTTTCTCTCTCTTTTTTTCTTGATAAGTCTGGCTAGAAGTTTATCAGTTTTTTTTTTTTTTTTAATTTTTTTTTTTTTCAACGTTTATTTATTTCTGGGACAGAGAGAGACAGAGCATGAACGGGGGAGGGGCAGAGAGAGAGGGAGACACAGAATCGGAAACAGGCTCCAGGCTCTGAGCCATCAGCCCAGAGCCCGACGCGGGGCTCGAACTCACGGACCACGAGATCGTGACCTGGCTGAAGTCGGACGCTTAACCGACTGCGCCACCCAGGCGCCCCAAAGTTTATCAGTTTTATTGAGTTTTTTCAAATAACCAGATCCTGATTTTATTGGTCTGTTCTATTGCGGGTTTATTTTTTAATTTTTTTTTTAGTTTTTATATCCTTTATTTCTGTTCTAATCTTTATTATTCCGTTCTTTCTGCTGGTTTTTAGGTTTTGTTGTTCTTTTTCTAGGTCCTCTATGTGTAAGGTCAGGTTGTTTGAGATTTTTCTTGTTTTTTTGAGGTAGCCCTGTATTGCTATAAATTTCCCTTTTAAAACTGCTTTTGCTGCATCTCGGGGTTTCAGCCATCGTGTTCTCATTTTCATTTGTTTCCATGTATTTTTAAAATTTCTTCTTTGATTTCCTGGTTGACTCATTCATTGTTTAGTAGCATATAGGGTGGTGGTGGGAGATGGCTATGGCCAGTTCCTTCATTCCCAGAGTGGTCTCTCCATGAATGCTGCCTCTCTGGGATACACTCCAAAATGAGTAAATAACCTCCCTACTTGGTGCCCCAGGTGCTCTTCAGATTGCTGTTTCCACGCTGTATGTCCGTGAGTTGTTGGCTTGCCTTTTCTCCAAGAACAGTGCAGGGCCCTCCGGGCTCTATCCCAGCCAAGTCCACTGACCTCCATTTATTTATTTATTTAAAAAAATTTTTTAAACAGTTATTTATTTTTGAGAGACAGAGAGAGGCAGAGCATGAGCAGGGGAAGGGGAGAGAGGGAGGGAGATACAGAATCTGAAATAGGCTCTAGGCTCTGAGCTGTTTGTTAGCACAGAGATGGACACGGGGCTCGAACCCATGAACTTTGAGACTATGACCTGAGCTGAAGTTGGACGCTCAACCGACTGAGCCACCCAAGCACCTCTAAGTCCACTGACCTTTAGAAAGAAGTTCACGCTTTAAGCCCCGTTGGTTGCCACAAGTCACAAAATTAGACCCCTCGTGCATTTTAAGCCAATTACTGTGGGAATCCATTTTCCCCTGTGCTCCCCGGTGTCCCACCCTTGTCTGTGACCCTGGCTCCCTCCCCACTGCAGCACAAGGATCCATTTCTCTCCCAAGTCTGTCACCGCACTTCATGCTTTCTTCTATGTGGCCTCTTCTCTACCTTTAAAAGTTGTGGAGTTTGTTCTGCCAGTCTGCAGGTCAGTTTCTGGGGTATTCAGGTATTGGTTATCTAGTTGTGTTCATGGGATGAGGCAAGCCTGTGATCCTTCTACTCCACCACTATCTTCCAACCCACCGTCTAAGATCAGTTTTTATCTCAATGTATTTGATCCAAGACCAAGAACATTACTGAGTGTAGCCCAGGACTCTGCACTTGAATATGAAAAGATTCCTTGGCTTTCTGTTTCTGTTGGAGTTCTTATAGAGCATTTTTCCTAAATGCATCTTTCCTTCTTGACTTCCATACTATTTGTAGTTTGCTATAAACACAAATCAGGTAATCTCTTAAGGAGATGAACTATTTTATTATGGTTAAGAAGCTGTGCTGTGTAGTCAGAAAGCCTGGCTCTCAATTCTGTATCTACTGGGGATTGATTTTGGGCAAGTTAGTTAGCTTTTTTGTACTCCAGTTGTAAAATTGGGATAGTTTGTGCATACCCTATAGATGGCAACCATTAAATAATGAACATAGGAGGGTAAGTACACAACTTAGTATAAGAGCACTCAATAAATGTTATTACTGACATTGATTGTTAAGGAGGTATGTTTAGTGATGATACAGATGTAAGAAAAATCCAATTGTAACCTCTCCTTTTAGGATAAAACATTATTCCCAAGATCCTAATTCTACATATTCTCATTAGTTTTCTGGAGTTATTCTCATGAGTATTTTGTAACTAGAGAATCCTATGTCACTCTTGGTAACATGTTGGGTGCTTAGGAACACATTTATTCCTCTAAGGCCCTGAGGTACTTTTGAGTGTTTGGTGGAAATTTTCCTGGAGAAAAATTAACTAGCTGGGTAAGAGGGAATCCACACAAAACATAAAACTAAGTTTGTAAAATATGCATCATGAAACCAGATCCAGCCTAGAGACCATCGACTGTGGTAGCTCTCCTCCCAGAATTACCAGAGGTCTTAGGACAGATAAAAAGGCTGACCCAACAAATAAGAGCACAGTGTTTGCTGTGTGGAAGCCCTTAGTAAATGTTAATTATTGTTATATCATCTATAGTTTTTAACTTTTTTTGTAATTTGTTTTAATGTTTATTTTTGAGAGAGAGAGAGAGAGCTGGGAAGGTGCAGAGAGAAGAGGGAGACACAGAATCTGAAGCAGGGTCCAGGATATGAGCTATCAGCACAGAGCTGGACGTGGGGCTTGAACTCACAAATGGTGAGATCATGACCTGAGCCGAAGTTGGATGCTTAACCGACTCAGCCACCTCGGCCAGGTGCCCCATATCATCGATAGTTTTTAAAAAATGATTATTTTAGTAGTGGTGTCAACTTTGACCTACCCACCCTTCTCTTTTCACTTCCACACAAAAATCTCAGACTTACTGAAATTAATTAATGTCAAATTAATTGAGATTGAGTTAATCTCAGATGAATACATTTGACTTTGAAGTGTACTATCTATGCATCCTGTCCACCCAGACCCATTCCATTAGTATAGATGTTACACAGTGAAATTCTCTTTTTCAAGAGAGGAAAAAAAAATGGATAGAGAACTTGGTTAATCCATTGGCCAATTAAGAGATATGTCACCTATTGAACTATGGTTTAGATATATTTGCTGTCATTTATTTGTATATATTTGCACTTTTGGAACTGAACATAGAATATTCATAAAACACAAAAGTCTAAAAATGGCTAATATTTTAGAAGATGTTTTGGACTTGGTTTTGCAAATATGTGAATTTGTATCTAATTTGGAATTCATTTTGATCGAAGGAAAATTATACTGGGGAGACTTTCTTAGAATTTGTCGAATGCCCTTTCTGCTCGGCTTCTCCCTATGTTAAAAATCGATAGCTCTCTGAGTGATCTGTTTATCCCTAGCCCGAGTTGATATGGGCTCCTACAAACCTCCATGGACCATGTACAGTTAGAATTTGTATGTCACAGTGCTTTAGTGGTAGGGTTTCCATAAAGATACATGCTATGATCTTCCAAAGTTAGTAAACTAAATCCTAATAGTCTGAAATATTTATGGACTCCAATTGTTAGGGGTCTGTAGCATGGGACGACTGTCTCCTTTAATGAGTTACCAGAAGTTGTTAGAAAAATGCCTGCCTCTTTCTGTTTACAGAAACTATTGAGGACTCACTGTTGGTAGAAGAGTTGAATCTGTGTTGATCATATGCACTTGATTTTAGAAAGATCTTACTGGTCACATTTCCAAAAAATTTCCCACTGCCACAATATAAATTGTTAAGAATCTTAAAACATAAGTGTTTCTTTTAATTGCATTTGAGATATACTTACAGGTCTTTTTCTTAATTAACTAAGAACTAAGGATATGGGACTTCAGTTCCTTCTAAATTAATTTGAGGGATTTTTCCTAATTAATTGAGTTATGAATTATTATGAAAGTGATCTGCTTTCTTCTATTATGGCAGCCTGTGCTCAAGATTTTGCCCACTGTATCTTCAGATTTGTTTTTTCTTTTTCTGTAAGCATAGAAAATAGTAAACCAAGGAGTCATTTTGATATATAGTGCAATATTATGAACTAATTAAAATGATGCTTACAAAAGATATCTTAAATGAATATGATACTGTAAGTGAAGGAGCAAGATGTAAAATAATTTTCATCACAAGTGTAAGGATGGAAGGCAAAAATGTCAGATTAGTAGACTCCAGCTTCCTGGTCTTTTATATATTTCTCTTTAATTTTTCTATTATGGGTATCTATTACTTTTAGCAGTTTATCCCATAGGGCCGGGATTTTTGTCTGATTTCCTAGAAATGTGCCTGATACAGAGTAGATGCCAAATAAATCTTTTGCTGAATGAGTGAATGATTAATTGAAAATTGGCACTTATTGAATATGTACATTTTGAATACTGAATAACTTTTTCCATTTAAAATTTAGGAAGTTGAGAGAAATACTGTATTAGGTTGACTACAACCTTAAAAAATGAGACTTTTTTTTTCTTGAATGTAGACACCAATCCATTGAAAGTTAAAGGAAACTGATATTTAGAATTTTATTTTTAAGTTTTTAATGTTTTCCTTATTTTTTTTCCTTAAATTTCCTTAATAGATTCTTCAGTTTGAAGATATTTTGGCCAATATGTTCTACCGAGAGCACTTTCGAATGTACATGGAAAGGATGGACAAGAGAGCTCTGATTAGTTTTTGGGAGTCGGTGGAATATCTGAAGAGTGCTAACAAGGTAGTATATATAGGCTCAAAGAAATATTAATCACCAGCTGGTGAAAACTTGCATGTTAGGCAGTGTGTCTGTGTTTCTCAATGAAGCTGTAAGATAAATATACATTAAAAGACTATTTAAAACCAAATATAATAATGGAATTATGTTCCAGCTCATAATGGTAAATAAAATTATATTTTATTTTCACAAAAAGATACTTCTGAATGTGTGGTCAAGGGAAAAACAGATTCATAAATGTACCAAAATACTGAATTTACTTTCAGGCAGCTTTTTGGTTTGCTTTTTTAGCACATTATAAAAAAAGTTATATACATCCACATTACTGGTACAATGAATTGATCTTGTCATGTACACCTCAGTCTCATAACCTTGTTATTTTAATATCATGTGCATATTTTACACTACTGTTCTTCTTTTGTTTCATTTAAAATATGACTGAATTAAGAAACACAAAAACCTTTAAAAAGCGGGTGGGGGTGGGGGGTGTGCCTGGGTGGCTCAGTTGGTTAAGCGGCTGACTTCGGCTCAGGTCATGATCTCACAGGTTCATGGGTTCTGAGCCCCGTCTGTGCTGACGGCTCAGAGCCTGGAGCCTGCTTCGGATTCTGTGTCTCCCTCTCTCTGTGCCCCTTCCCCGCTCACACTTTGTGTCTCTCACTCTCTTAAAAATAAATAAACATTAAAAAAAAAAAAAACCCACAAAAGAAGATTTTTGGTTCTAGATGCCTCTTAACGATGAAAAGCCCCAATAAGCATTGTATTTTGCACTTGGCAAGTTCTCAGTACCTTTAAGAGTTAAAGAATATGAAATATGTGTGTTTATATGTGTGTATAAATATACATGACAATATGTATAGTATATATATTACATGTATTTTGAGAGGCTTATTAAAATAAACACAAAAGTCACTGGGTACATTGCACTTTGCACTTCATGTGAGTGTTGCTAGAACTCAATACTATTAAAATACATCATAAATCACATACTACATTGGTTTCGGAATTAAATTCAGTCTCACAGTATTTTTAAATCTTCTTAGAAATGCCTTTTATTGTTACTTTGTAAGTCACAAGTTACCTCATTATATCCAATACTGCAGTTGCCCACTTTATTATGTATTTTATTTATCAGACTTGATTCCAAATGACTTTTGGCTGCTCTCAAAGGAATATTGTGAAGAGCAATCTAAAGAATTTTCCTAAACTCCTGGAAACAATTTAAAAGATTTCAGTGCAATAAAAGTATATAGCTTCATGAAATAGCCTTATTTCGACCTAACAACACTAATTTGGGTGTAAAAGTTCTGAGATGTTTGTTAAATTCACAATATTCATTGAGTTGTTTGTCTTCATTTTTTAATCCTGTTGAAGACTTTGTGTAACATTCCTAGAATTAATGAGGTGTTTTCAGAGGAAATATAAATGTTATGTTAATCAGAAGAGATGTTTGCATTTCTGAAACAGACTGGCTGTGACCTTAGTATGATGTTTAAGAGTAAGCTGTCTAATATAAGCTTGATTATAATGCAATACATCATCATTCTGGAGAGGATTTTTCTTGTTTTCTTAAATTACATAATAGTGACTTCTGGAGTGAAAAATGGCACTTCCAATTACTTATATTAGATTTTTTAAAGCCAAATTGAATTTAGCTGATAACTGAGCTGTGGAATTCAGATTTGCAAGAAGGAATCCGTTTCAAGACGAGAACTGTTCCCACTTTTCCCCTGCCAGCGTTTAGTAGAAATTATATTCGTTAACTATTCAGCATAAAGTATTCATTTTCAGGAGCCAGACTCTTACCCCTTGACTCTGTGCACACGCACGCCAAAGACCCCCACTGGTACCAGTAGCAGTGTCCGTTTTCAATGTCTTCCTTCCAGCTTTAAGATGGAGAGAATTCAGAAGAAAAATATTTTTGTCAGAGATGATATTTCTTACCTTTCTTGTTTTTCATCTTCCTGTCTTTTCAGAATGAAATCCCACAATTAGTTGGTGAAATTTACCAGAATTTCTTTGTGGAAAGCAAAGAAATATCTGTGGAAAAATCACTCTACAAAGAAATCCAGCAGTGTCTTGTAGGAAATAAAGGTATTGAAGTGTTCTGCAAAATCCAGGGCGATGTTTATGAGACCCTAAAGGATAGGTATTACCCTTCATTTATTGTCAGTGACCTGTATGAGAAATTGATGATAAAAGAGGAAGAAAAACATGGCTCGCACTTGATTTCCGGCAAGGATGAAATGGTGAGTCCCATTTAATTTTCTCCTTCCTTCTCAGTGGTTAAGCTTCGAATATGATCAGGTGGACACGTACTGTTTAGGCAAATTTGGGGCACCTCTTCATCTTTCAATATGCAGGACCGTAAGTAGAACTTGTGCACTCTTCCCTTCTTTTTCTGAACAACTGACCACCACTTCCTCGTGTTGCAACCTCCCAGCCCTGTCTCTACCTGCGGCACACCCCGTGTGTGGCTCCTGAAAAGCGAGGACAGAGAGTCCGCAAGGTGGTGTAGGCCAGATGAGAGAATCAGTAGAACTTAGTCTAGTCCGAGAAGAGACAAAGGATGGGCAAGTGAGGAGAGGAAGAGGATGTGGGGGCAGTTACAAGAAGTATTTTGGAGTTTAAAAAATCAGATGTAAGAAAGATTCTCTGAAAGAAACCTTGCTCAGCCACACCTCACTTGGGTCTGATTCTCCTAAGTGTACTATCATTTTGGAGATCTCTCATTTACTACTCTCATTTACCGTCTCTCATTTACTACTAAAGGTTTAGAGGGCTTTATGATTTGTGAAGGTACAAAGAAACACAAAATGTTTTATTTACAGTCACCCTACATAGAAAGCTAATAATTAATTTTGGATTTTTTTCTGCCGGTTATATCTCAAACTCTGAGGAATCAAGTGCTTGCTCTTGATGGTATTAGAAGTTGGTGTCTCTGAACTGTTAAATTCACTCATTCAGACTTTTTAAAGATTTGTTATTTAGTTCTTCACACTTTCTGTGTCTTCCACCATCAACAGGGCCAAAAGTCTTTAGTCATTGCATCTTTTTTTCCCCATCAGATACAATTTATTAGAACTGAAGTTTGTTTACTTCATCTCTATGGCACACTATTTCTAGCTACTGTAGTGGTGATGTTCCAGCACAAGAAGAAGAATTCTTCATTCGGCGGAACTTTCTTTTGGCTGATAGACTTTTGAGTGTCAGAGAAAAAATTGTTTTCCTGATTAAAGCTATGCAGATAAGGATACTGATACTTATTTCCCCAAACCTCACCCCTAAGATATAAATAAGCATCATTTGTCTGTTGGCATTAATTGGAAACACAGTGTATTTTTTTTATTTAGGCGCCGGTAGCATTCAATGTCACATTCGTTTCAGGCGCACAACGTGGTGATTCACCATCTGTGTATGTTGTGTCGTGCTCACCATCAGTGTGGCTACCACCTGTCACCATACAATGCTAGTACAGTGTCATTGACGGTATTCCCCACGTTGTGCCTTTTATTCCAAAGACTTACTCATTCCATAACTAAAAGCCTCTATGTCCCACTCCCCTTCACCCATTGTATTTTTAAGATCAGTTTGCTTTATTTTTTTATTTTTTATATGTTTCTCGGTAAGTTTAACCGTGTTCTCTCTCTGCCTCAGAAATGAAAATGGTTAATAAGTAAATGCTGTAAAAGAGGTTATGCAGATTAGTTAAAAATATCAACACCCAATAGATGAATTGGATAAAGTCTTGAACTGACAGTTGATATGAAAGGTAATAGTAAACAAATATGAAAAATTATCCAGCTTCACCTAGGACTCAAGGGTAATATGTATCACTGACCTTTTGAACGCTTCTGCTCTTTGTGGCAATAATCCCACTTCTAGAAATTCACCCTAAGGCAATAACTAAATGGTAGAAAAGGTGATGTACTGTGGAGTTTGTTTTAGTACCTCTGGGACGGCGAACCAGCAGAGTCAACCCAGAGCAGGAGCAGCGGTAGGAACACGCCTCAGGGTAGCATCAATTCATAGGATGGTATACAGCCATAAAAATTCTAATTTTGAAGAGTAATTAACGCCTTCAAAATAAGCAGCATCATAAGTTATAGGGAAAAGACAGAATACCTGTTTGGATGTATATAAGGTATACAATTATGTCATGATAAGTGCACTCCTGGACAAGGGTTTGAAAGACTGCACAAAAATTAAAAAAAAGAGCTTGGTTTTCTAGGGTTATTAATACTTCATTCTTGTTTGAAGAAAATTTTTTCTCTTACCGTTTATTTCAATTAATAAAAATTAGAAGGAAAACTCTGGAAGAATGTTAAGGAGAATAATAAAGCAAAATATCATTCTCAGGACTTCTTTCCATTGTCCTACATGCTGTTGCTGCTGACAGGTCTGTTTTATATGCTGTCTGCTGCTAATCTATCCAGATTTTTCAAAGTTCTGCAGTTCTGTATGAATCTGAAGGCACTTTGAAATCTTAACCATTTAACTCATAAGATGATCTACCTGTTGATTTGTGAAATACATCTTCAGGGGAGGGGCTGAACAAAGTGTGTACCGAAAATACTTTTACTAGTGGGAATTTGGAAATTTTATTTATTTTTATTTTATTCTTAATATTTATTTATTTTTGGGAGAGTGCAGGCAGGGGTGGAGCAGAAAGAGGGGGACAGAGGATCCGAAGTGGGCTCGGTGCTGACAGCAGTAAGCCCGACGTAGGGCTCGAACCCACGAACCACAAGATTATGACCTGAGCTAAAGTCAGATGCTCAAGCAACTGAGCCAGCCAGGTGCCCCTGGAAATTTTATTTTAAAAGTACTTAGCATAAGTTTTCTAGAATATTCTTAGGAGCCCGAAAGGAAGCCATACGCATCTCTGTGTCTTTGTCCAAGATTAGGCACAGACCACTCAGGTTGAGTTAGGCAGATAACTCAGTTGCCTTTTCTTGTTCCATGCAGATTCCCTTGGGTGTACCATTTGGGAAATAATGGTGTGGAATCCATCCCCCACTCTGTCCTGTTTTTCAGGCTATTAAATGTTTTTTCTTTCATTGTATTCCTCAACACCAGTTACTGTGGTTCCAAATAACTTTGATTTGTCACGTTGCTGAGGAAAAGCAACCTGCCTCTGAACTTTCTACCACAAAGTGTTAGGGGACTCTAGTACTTTGGCTAAGTGTATTGTAACGATCTAGAACCTATATGCTAGGTACTCATTGTCGAATAGTCCATCGTTATAAGACGGTGTGGTTCACGTTACTTTTTCCCCCAGGACCCAGGAGGTGAGGCTGGTGAGGAAGCTGTAGATGAAGGCACCAGTCGAATTAATGAACAAGCCAGTTTTGCTGTAAACAAACTACGAGAACTAAATGAGAAACTTGAATATAAAAGGCAAGCTCTAAATTCTATTCAAAATGCACCAAAACCTGACAAGAAGGTAACTCTTTCACTTTCAAGGTTGTCTTTGAAAGTTTCCATTTTTCTGATCTCATAAGTAGTAGTTTTCAGTTTATGTTGCAAAGCATCACTGTTTCTTTAAAACAAAAAATTGTATTTGTACGCTCCATGGTTACTTTTTTGCATCTAGTATAGAGTTAGAAAAGCACTTGTTTTCAGTCTTCTGTGCTTTGGGGTTCTCTCCGGTCATCCGTGGTGAGCAGCCCTGTGCTCTCTTACCTGGCTTGCCTGTGGTACCTTTGCAGAAGAGGGCAAAGCACTTCCTTGTGCCAGACCCATTTCTGGAAGTACATTAACTTTTCAAGGACAATTATCTTACTTTTATTTTTCTTTCAAATGCTGTGAGTCACAATTTAGAGAACCTCACAGAATGACACAAGAAATAAATTGTTTTGCTAAAAGCCAACAGAATTGGAAAGTTTAAAAATGTAAACAGCATCTCCCCAGCTGGCATTTCTCAAACCCGTGCAGTGGCGTGGCTTTTTGCTTTGTGTTTATGCGTCTTTGGCCACCCAACAGGGAGATGTCTCTGTTACAGGTATGGCTGGTGCTCTTCAGTCTGCCAAACTGACCTCCTCTGGCACTTTCTGAGGGTGTGTTCGGCAACATAAGTGACGAGTAAATGCATGATGCTCTGCTGGTCGCTGTGGAGAACCAGTGACCTATAGAGCTGCCAGCCTCCCTAAGGAGGGAGCAAACATGCTGATTGTGGAACCAAAATATCCTCACAGGAAAATGAAGCAGGGTGGTCACAGCTCTGATGGTAATAAAATGCAGGACAAGGTTTAGGCTGCGAGTGCTTCCTGGAGGCTTTTTGAGAAAGGAAAGAGTCCTCGTAGCTGGCATGTTCAGGAGAGTTTGAAGGCAAAGCTTCTGCCCTCAAACTATAGGTTTTCTAATGAAAGAGGTCCAAGGGGATGATGAGCATGCCTTCTCTTTTTTTTTAAGTTACTTTTTTAAAGTGTGGCAAAATAGACATCACCTGAATTTACCATTTTAATCGTTTCAAGTATACACTTCAGCATCGGTCCGTTCACATTGTTATGCAACCATCACTACCATCCATCTCCTGAAATTGTTTCATCTGGCAAGACTGAAACTTTGTGCCCCTTAAATAACACTTTCCATCCTCCCGTCCCCAACCCCCTGGAAACTACTCTTCTCCATTCTACCTCGTATGAATTGAACTACTCTTAAATACATCATGAATGGAGGCATACTGTATTCATCCTTTTGTGACTGGCTTCTTTCCCTTAGCCTAAGGTCTCAAGGTTCGTTCGTATTATACCGAGTGTGAGAATTTCCTTCCTTTTTGAGACTGAACAATTTTCCATTGCATGTACATACAGCATTTGGTTTATCCGTTCACCCATCAGTGGACGTTGGTTTGGCTTCCACCTTTTAAGTTTTGTGAATGATGTTACCACGAATGTGGGTACAAATACATTTTTGAGATCTTGCTTTCCATTCTTTGGAGCATGTGCTCAGAAGTGAAATTGCTGGGTCATAATTGCCGGGACAGTAATTCTGTCTTTAATTCTTAGAGGAATCTCCATACTGTTTTCCATATTGGCAGCACCATTTTATACCTTCTCACCAACAGTGTGTACGGTTTCCAGTTTCTCTATCTCCTCACCAGTAATTGTTGTTTTTCACTTTTTTTTTTTTATAGTAACTCTCCTAATGGGCGCGAGGTAGTATCTTATTGTGGTTTTGATTTGCATTTCACTAATGATTAGTTACATTGAGTATCTTTGCATGTGCTTTTTGGCCATTTATAGAATGTTTTTGGAGAAATGTCTATTCAAGTCCTTTGCCCGTTTTTGAATCAGACTGGTTTTTGTTTTTAAGTTTTAAGAGTTCTCTATATATTCTAGATGTTAGTACCCTATCAGATACGTGATTTTTAAATATTTGCTCTAATTCTGCGGGTTGCCTTTTTACTGTGTCAATAGTATTCTTTTCACAAAAGTTTTAAATTGTTATGAAGTCCCATTTTCCTATATTTTGCTGCCTGTGCCTTTTGTGTCATAGCCAAGAAGTTATTACCAGTTCAGTGTTCTAAAGCTTTCCCCCTGTGTTTTCTTCTAAGAATTTATAGTTTTAGCTCTTACGTTTAGGTCTTTGATGAATTTTGAGTTGTCTATTATTTATGGTGTTAGGTAAGTGTCCAACTTCATTGTTTTGCTTATGGGTATCCAGTTTTCTCAGCCACTGTTTGTTGAGAATATTGTCCTTTTCCCATTGAATGGTGTTGGCACCCTTGTCAAAAATCACTTGACCATATATGCAAAGGTTTATTTCTTGCTGGCTTGTTCTATTCCATTGGTCTATATGTCTGTCTTTATGCCAGTACCATACTGTTTTGATTAGCGTAGCTGTGTAGTAAGTGTTGAAATCAGGAAGTATGAGCCCTCTAACTTTTGTTCTTCTTCAAGATTGTTTTGGCTATTCAGTCTGCTTTGAGATTCCATGTGAACTTTATGATGGATTTTTCTATTTTTGCAGAAAAAAAAATCACTGGCATTGTGGTAAGGATTGTGTTGAATCTGTAGATCACTTTGAGTCATATTGACATCTTAGCAGTGCTTAGTCTTCTAATCCATGAACATTGAATATCATTCCATTTATTTGTCATCTTTAATTTCTTTCATCGGTGTTAGGTAGTTTTCATTGTAGAAATCTTTCACTTCCTTGTTTAAGTTAATTCCTAAATATTTTATTATTTTTATGCTATGGTAAATGGAATTGTTTTCTTAATTCCCTTTTTGGATTGTCCGTTGTTAGTGTATAGAAATGCAGCGGATTTTTGTCTGTTGATTTTGTAACCTGCTACTTTGCTGAATTGTGTGGCATTTTAAGTGCTTTTGTAACTCTCAGGATGTTTTCCCTCTTGCAGATTGTTTTCAAGTTGAAGGAGGAAATAATTCTAATAGAGAAAGAACGCACGGACCTACAGCTGCACATGGCAAGAACAGATTGGTGGTGTGAGAACCTCGGAATGTGGAAAGCCTCCATCACCAGTGGAGAGGTAGGTCTGACTGCTTTTCCTCCAAGTTTACTTTAAGAGTATGATTTTGGAGGGGTACCTGGGTGGCTCAGTCGGTTGGGCATCCGACTTCAGCTCAGGTCATGATCTGATGGTTTGTGGGTTCAAGCCTTGCATCGAGCTCTGTGCTGACAGCTCAGAGCCTGGAGCCTGCTTTGGATTCTGTGTCTCCCTCTCTCTCTGCCCCTCCCCGCTTGCACTCTTGTCTGTCTCTCTCTCAAAAATAAGTAAACATTAAAAAAAAATAAAAAAGAATATGATTTCGGGGTGCCTGGGTGGCTCAGTCAGTTGAGCAAAGCTTTGACTTCAGCTCAGGTCATGATCTTGCAGTTTGTGAGTTCGGAGCCCCGCATCAGGCTTGCTGCTCTCAGCGCAGAGCCTGCTTCAGATCTTCTGTTCCCCTCTGTCTCTGTCCCTCCCCCAATTGCACTCTCTCTCAAAAATAAATAAAAACATTTAAAAAAATTAAAAAAATGAGTATGATTTTATAAGACAAGATTTTGTCCTACAGAATTAAGGTTGAGGATAGAAAAGTTACGTTTGCTCTTACAGACTGCATTTGTCCCCCTTCTTTCCTCACTGTTCTCGCTCTGTCTTACTACCCTTGACTGTGAGCTGTACTAGGGCTGCCTGGCATAGATCTGATCTCTCTCCATTTCAGGTTGTTCTTGTTCACTGGAATTGTAAGCACCTTTCAGATAGGGACAGGTAATGTCCTTGAATTGCCATTTTCTTTTGCCATTGAGGGTTGAAATAAAATGGAAGGGCACTATTTGAAATTTGGTGGTGAAAAATTAAAAAGTTTAAGTGTTTCTGATTGTTCCATTCTGCTGACTTCAATTACTTAAATCTCAATTGCTCTAAGATCTTTAATAATGAATATTTTTTGCTTTGACTTAGAAAATATTTTGCTATTCTTTGAGGGATATGGGTATCAATTTCCAGAATATGCTGTATCCCTTTTGTCTGTAAAAAGAATTTCTCTTCAAGGAGTGATGCATATAAGCATTTCCACTGTTGACAACTTCTTTGTTCCCACCTGGTTTACTATCAGTCACGTGGAAATCTGGAGACGAAGGTCAGGTCCACACAAATAACGAGATCATGAGGAACACAGTGTTAATGGTTTGTTCCACTATTATTTCAAACGGCTTGTGAAAATACTTAACTCCTTAGATTTGTAAGGGCGTGTTTGTACACTTTATCTTTGTTCTTCTCCGTCTTGCCCATCAGCCCTGTGGCTTCACATGCTCTCTGTGGTGGTGGGGTGGGGGTTGCTTAAGATTCACAACCCTAAGTTCACCTCTAGATTGGATAGCACGCAATTCATGTTCTCCGAGAACAGCTCTGAAAGCACACCCACGACAGGAGTGCGTCACTGGGTGCTGCACCGGCTCTTTGGTACTTGTGAGCACTCCCATTACGGTGAGCTGCAGGAGCTTGCCGTGGCACCGTGGTCACCGGAAAGATAATGGCAATGGACCCTGAAGGGTCACCTGACCGCCGGAGTTTGCAAGGCAGCCCTGCATGGGAATGTGTGGAAGATGTATGTACGTCGCGCCAGATTCTCTTGAGTTCTGATCCTGGCTGACACCCATACTAGCTGTGTGATCCTAGGACAGTCCAGGGACCCTGTGTGTGTCCTCACCTCCTGCATCCTCACAGTGGGGTAATGGTCCTACGTCACGGGGCTCCGTTGGGTGCTCAGTGTGTCTTGTGTCTCTTTCCTTTGCCTTTCTTATTGACTCTTTGTCTCTAATTTGATTGATGATACTAATTCAAGCCTAAATTCAGTATTTTCTTTTTGTTTCTAATCTATTTATGTTAAGTATAATAATGGCCTATTTCTGAATTATGATATCGTGTGTGTATGTGTGTGTGTGTGTGTGTGTGTGTGTGTGTGTGTGTGAATGAATTATCTAAGTTGGGAGGTAGAGGAAATTATATCTTTCAACGTAAAATTTCATGAAAATTGAAATCATGGTTTGTTGAATCCAGAAATTAAACTGGGGAAGGCTTTATCCTTTTCTGAGACAGGTTTTAGCATATCTTACACCTTTTTGCTTTCTGTTAATTTGTTTTTTCAAAGGAATACACTTAGGATGTTAAGTCTGCTATATTAATTTTCTTTTGATATGTAACAAATGACCACATGTTTCATGGCTTAAAACAGTGTCCACTGATTGGCTCGCAATTCTGCAGGTTGAAAGTCCAGCACCGTATGACGGTGTCCTCTACTCATTGTATCCCGAGGCTGAAGGCAGCGTATTGGCCAGACTGAGTTCTTGTCTGGAGACTCTGAGGAAAAAGCCACTTCCAAGCTCGTTTAGGTCGTTGGCAGGATTCAGTTCCATGTGGTTGTAGACCTGAGGTCTCGTCTCTGGCTGTCAGCGGAGGCCCTGCCACGTCCTTTCCACCTGCCCCTCTCCATCTTCATGCCAGCACCACATGCCGAGTCCTTCTTGCGCTTCCTGTCTTTCTGACTTCCTGTCCTCCTACCGTCCCAGGGAGTGTCTCTGCTCTTCATGGGCTTGTATGATTAGGTTAGACCCATCCGGGTAGTCTCCCTTCTTTAAGGTCAGCTGTCAAATATAGCATGACCTAATCGCAGGAATGGACACCATATTCACAGTTCCAGGGATGATGCAGGGTGTAGCCACCAAGGGGTGGGAAATCTTGGGGAGTATTTAGAAATCTTGCCTACCACATCCGCTAACCATGCTTTTTGTTGTTGTGGTGTCTGTTTTTTCCAAGGTTACAGAAGAGAATGGTGAGCAAATGCCCTGTTACTTTGTCATGGTAAGCTTACAAGAAGTTGGTGGAGTTGAAACTAAGAACTGGACCGTCCCTAGAAGGCTCAGTGAGTTTCAGAATTTACACCGGAAACTTAGTGAGGTATGAATACTCATGAATACAAGGTTTAGAATTACAAGCAAGAAGATATTTAAGAGCTCATTTCAATTTTTTACATATAAGGAAACTGATCATTAACCTTTCTCCCTTCACTATGGATACTGGCAAAGTGGCTTTTTCAGTCCAACATTTGGAAATTAACTCATAGCTCAGATGGTTTAGAGTAGATCTTTCAGGACAAAGAACTGTCTGATCTCCACTAAGCCTCAGAGAACCCCAGAGCTGAAAGAGAGCTAGGGGTCATCTAGGGCCCCCGGTTTTGAGGCTGCCAGTTGTGACCCATTAGTGGGAAGTGAAATCAGTTATTGATTGCAGCAGTGGACAGAGCATAGAATATATTGGATTTCAGCACAAAAAGTAAGGGAGTCATTCAGTGTCGTGGTTGAAAGCATAGACTCAGGAGCAAGACTGCTTGAGTTTGGACTGTGGCTATACTGTTCAGTAGCTATATGACCTGGGACTTGTCACTCTGTCTCTCTGTCCCTCTTCTTCCTCATCAGTAGAATACGAATATCCATAGCATCTACCTCTCCCATCTCACAGATTTGTGAGAATTAAGAGAATACGTTTATCCAAAGCATTTAGAAGAGAGTGTTTCGCATAATAAACGTTATCGTGTCGGTGGTGGTAGCAGTGGTAGTAATGAACACTGTTTCATAGAACTTCTCAGCTTTACACGTGGATTATATTATCTATGTGGATATGCATTTATACCTATGCAGGCTGCAACGTAGCATGTACTTCCTACTGTGAGTTTTAGTTAGAAACGTTAGAAAGCTTCTAATCTAGGTCACTTCTTTTATTTTAAGGTGAGAGGAACTGACCCCAGAGAGTTTGGTCAATTTATCATAGGACGTGTACATAGTGGCCAAACCAGGATTGGAATCCGGGTCATCTTACTTTCCATTCCTTGTTCTTCCATCTTTCTCAGGAACTGCGTCTTCTCTAACTCTCCCCCTCCTGGAGGTGACTGCCCTCTTCCCCAGCAACTGAAAAGCTTTTCAGTCACGTCTACTTTTGTTTCTGTTTATTGTTCTCTGGCTTAGAATGAACTGACTCTTGGTAAAATCCTGTGGTCACCTATCAGACTCGTCTTCTGCAAATGAAATATGTCTATTTCCTATAACCTTTTCTCCTGAGGGGATTTTTTAAAACCTTTTTAATCACTATCTTGTGAATACTATAACTTCTTCAAGTGCCTTTACTTTTTTTTTCGAATTTTCAAGTTTTATTTTCTATATGTCAGCTTTCTTATTAATACAGACTTTAATCTGATACAGACTGACCTCAACCAGACTGTTATTTCCATTCATAATTGGTTAAATCAGAGAAAAAGTTTAAATTAATTTTGAATATGTACCACCAAAAATAAATATCCACTTAATGTGAATCCGTTTTATGATATCAAAAGGTTTTTTCCTCCCCAAAGATTCTAAGATAAATTCAAGATTCCTTTGGCAAATGAAAAAAAAAAAAACAAACCTTCTAAAATAGTGAGCTTACAAAACAATGGGGATTACTAGGCATACTTACTGTAAGAGAAAATATGTCTAATGAAAAGGAAATTTAAAACATGACCTTAAACTTTTATGAAAAATTTTAACAAGGCCTTTACTTATTTACTTTACCTGTTCCATAAATACCAGAAGAGAAATTGGACAGTTTGTAATGACACTTAGAAAAATTTTTTTCCATAAAGCCAAGTTAGATATCTTTCCCTTTGACTCCTTCTTCCAGTCCCCCTTTACTCTGCTGAAGAGCTATTCATTTCTTCCAGAGTTTTGGTTGGGTGGGCGGGTTCCAGACTGACCCAGCTTTCCAGGTAGGGAGTTCCTGCACAGGGTTTTCCCGTCACTGGATCTGTGACTTGTCCAACTTTGAAAACGATCTCGGCCAGTTCATGTTTTACCTGCTTTGTTCGTGGGACGGTGGAGCTTTGAGAAGCACGATATCCCCAACAGTGTGTTGCTAAAGAGCATCATGGCAAAATAGACTTTTCCCTTATTAAAATACTTTAATCAATAGGGATCCCAAACAAGCCTGGTCACTCTCACTTTGGCTGGTTTTTGCCTTGCCGTTCCGATAGCCTTCTCCACGATGCATCTGGCACGGACAGATGAACGAACCACTGACATCAGTGGCTTTGGTCACTTCCCGCTCTGCTTTCCCTGCACGCATCCTCTATAACTTCTTCAAATGCTTTTAAAAATCACAACCAAGTGTCCGACTATGGTACTTCTCCAGTGGACTGTGGTCACCCTGGTAGTGTGGAAAGCAAACTGCCATCTCGATAGAAGATTAAATTTTTGCCAAAATTGTCGAGTACAATTGACACTGCAGAAAAATGTGTTGTTTGCCCTGTGACAAACCGTTGTGAAGCCAAGTTTAGGATCAGTCTAGTTGCTGACGAAAACAGAAGGAGAAAAAGGAATTGAGAGGAGGTTTTGAAATAAAATGTATGTGGAAAATATTCTTAGAAAACCAGAAACAAGTAGATCAAAGACTTAGAGGAAATAAGCCTTATAAAATTCCATGTCTGTCATTTTTCTCCTCTCTTTAGCTGATCACTGGGTTCTTTTCTCACCCTTAGAAATTAGCATCTTGTGAGTTGTCATGTTTTTGTATGTGAATGCTTTCTGTTGACAGTTGGGACAGGAAGCACCTTTTCGGGTCCCCAGGGAAGTGCAGTCTTCCCTTCTGATGCTCACTGCCTGTTTCGTTTCTCTACGACTGTTCCCTGAGTCGGAGCCCTGGTTTATGTACAGCCTTGGGCACGTGCCGTTGTACTGCTGGTCCTTTAGTGGGCTGCGAGGGAAGGGCCAGTTTTCCCTCTCCCGGCACCCGAAGCACTTGCATGCACTTGCTCTGACTGACTTGTCCCACGCCTTCTCCTGCTACGGCCAGGCCAGCGGGTGCTCCTGTGCCCCTTCTGTGCGCCAAGGGTCAGCAGCACTGAAGGCTGTGGCAGGCAGACTCTGTGCTCCCTGATTCGTCGATGCCAGCTGGTTTCATTAAGCACATTCAGATGGCCCCAGTGCCTTCATGAAGGCCAGCGTTTGGAAATGGGGGCAGAGTCTGGAGAGTTTGGAAATTGGCACAAAGAACACAGACTGTGTGGTCAGATGGATCTGGGTTTTAATCCTGATCGTCAGTTGTATCCTATGTAGAACAGGAGTGAATAGTCATTGCCAACTCTTAGAGCTGTTGGTACACACGCCATGCTTCTAGCACAGTGTCTGGCAGAATGTAGGCCTTCATCCACAAAGGGAAGTTTTATTATTTATTAATATGCAGTATTATTATTAATATGGTTACATTGTGAAAGGCGGTAAGAAAGCTACAAGCCCAGTTACTCTTTCTTTCCGTTGTATTCTTTTGTCAGCTTTGATAACTTGTCCACACGTGGAGATGTTGTAAACAAAGCACATCCTAACAGAAAAACCGTCTGTGAGCCGGGTGTGCCCGCCTAGAGCACTGGGCTGCTTCGTGTTGCACAAATCCACCTGATTGGCCTGGCCTCAGGGCTGCCCGGCTTCTAGGCCTTCGTGGGCCTACGGGTGCGCTTTAGACTTTTTTCATCAAATGTCCTGCTCCTCCTCATTCCTTGGAGCCGGATTAGAACAGGAGGGTTTTCAAGGTCTTAAATCTCAAGAGGAACAAGAACAGGAAGAAGATACTTGGTTTGTTCTAATTATAAATCTAAACTCCCCCCCCCAAGATATAAATATGACTGAGATGCTAACATTTAATGTTTTCTTCCACAGTGTTTCCCTTCTTTAAAAAAAGTCCAGTTGCCTTCTCTTAGCAAGCTGCCTTTCAAATCTATAGATCACAAGTTTATGGAAAAGTCAAAGAATCAATTAAATAAGTTTTTACAGGTAAGCAACTGAAATGTTTTGGATCCAAGAGGAAAAATTAGTTATTTTGGGGTTAAACTGTCATTATTCTAAGATCTTGCTCATTAGCTTCCTGTGCTCGCTGGTCATGCCAGATCCTCAAAATATCTTTGGTTGGCTTATTTGTTTGTCATGAAAGTATACTACACACACAAAATATAAAAAATATAAAATACGTACAGTACAGAAATCACGCGTACAACTGTGTCCTCCTTCACACCCTGAGCACACCGTGCACGCACTAGCACCCAGTCTGGGAAATAGGATACTGCCAGTGCCTCCGGCTTTCTTCCTGTCATTGCCCCCGACCCCGACCGGGGGCTGTGATGATCCTGACTTCCGACAGCCCAGATACACTTGTTTTTGCATTTTGTATAAATGGAATCATGCAGTATGGACTCCTATGTGTCTGACCTCTTTCACTCGACACTGTGTTCAGGGGACTCTGGCCCGCAGTGCTGTTCTGGCCGCGGATCGTTCGTTTTCACTATTGTGTAGGTTTCCCACTGTGCGAACATATTGTACTCTATTCATTCTGGTTTTTTTTTTTTTTTTTTAAAGTTTTTATTTATTTTTGGGACAGAGAGAGACAGAGCATGAACGGGGGAGGGGCAGAGAGAGAGGGAGACACAGAATCGGAAACAGGCTCCAGGCTCCGAGCCATCCACCCAGAGCCTGACGCGGGGCTCGAACTCACGGACCGCGAGATAGTGACCTGGCTGAAGTCGGACGCTTAACCGACTGCGCCACCCAGGCGCCCCTCATTCTGTTTTTGACAAGCATCTGCATGGTTTCCGGTTGAGGCCATTTATGAAGAGGGCTTCTAGAAACTTCTAGTACTTGTCTTTTTGTGAATATATGTCGTGTAATACCTACGGGTCTGAGTTTCTTAGTTTTATGAAGTCGTTGTAGCAGTTTTTATACTGTCACCCCAGAATGTAAGGGTTCTGATTGCTCCCCATCGCCATTGCCACTGACTCTCTGCCGTGTTCTTTAAAGAAAAAAAAAATGCTTATTTATTTATTTTGAAAAACGCGCACATGTGCGTGCATGCAAGTGGGGGAGGGACGTAGAGAATCCCAAGCAGGCTCCACCCTCAGCGCGTAGCCCGATCTCATGACTGACTGCGAGATCACGGCCATGAGATCACAACCTGAGCCAATGTGGACACTCAATTGACTGAGCCATTCAGGGGCCCTGCTTTGTTCTTTTTAATCATCCTGGTGGGTGTGTGGTAGTATCTTGTTGTGGTTGTAATTTGCATTTCCCTGACAGCTAATGATATGAACCACCAGTCTGTATGTCTTTGGCCATTTGGATAGTTTCTTTTGTGAAGGGTCTGGCCAAGTCGAGTCTGCTTTTCTGTCCTGTCTCCTGTCTTTTCCCTACCACTTTGTGGGAGTTCTGCATGTGATTTGGACATAAATCTTACCAAACCGTTTATGTTGCAGATACCTTCTCCCTTTCTGTGGATGGCCTTTTCGCTCTCTTAATGACTTATTTTAATGAACTGAAGTTCTTAATTTTAATTTAGTCCAAAATACCAATTTTTTCTCTTGTGGTTTTGCCTTTCTGCTTGTTAGGAAATCTTTGCCTACTCTGAGGTCCTAAAGACCTTCTCCTAAGTTCCTCTGAATGCTTTATTATTTGTCTTCAGTCTGTTTTTAGAGAATAAGGCCAAAGATACACGATCCTTAGTAGCAACCACTATATATTTTTCCTTTGCTGGGCCCTCTATATATGCAGAGTATAGTTAAGTTACTCAAACCATGGACCCCCAAAGCTCTTTTTGGAGGCATTGAACTTTGCCTTGTGAAACACTTTTTGCCTATATATGGTAGCTAGAAGTCCTGAGATTTTAAATAGTGGATGTTGCCAAATTCTTAGTAAAGGCTATATTCAAATATAGTCATTGAATCAGAAGTATGGGTTGTTGTTAAAATAAGTTAACGTCAGGGGCGCCTGGGTGACTCAGTTGATTAAGCATCTGACTTTGGCTCAGGTCATGATCTCACAGTTTGTGAGTTCTAGCGCTGCGTCGGGCTCTGTGCTGACAGCTCAGAGCCTGGAGCCTGCTTCAGATTCTGTCTCCTTCTTTCTCTGCCCCTCCCCCACTCGTGCTCTTTCTCTCAAAAATAAATAAATGTTGAAAAAAAAATTTTATAAAAAAATAAGTTAATGTCAGAGTTGCTTTGACTTTTTTCCCCTTATATTCATATCTTCTTCTTTCCTTCTGTCTCTGTCTCTCTCTAAATATGTTCGTATGTGTGTATTCTAAAGTTTTCCAAGATACAAATTATGTTATTTCCCAAGGGAAATTTTTGTTTCCTAAAATTATTTTTTATAATATTATATAATATGTGTGTATAGTATATAATATATAAACCTCCCTTGGGAAATAAAACAATTTGCACCGTAGAAAAATGTTCTGAGTTTAATTATGGCAGAACTGGGTTAGAGAATCATCAAAATGCTCTTACAAGAGAATTTAAAACTGAAATCCTACCATTTTGTTGCTGATTCAGAATGTCTAGGAAATCATTAAACCCACTCCAACATAGTAACCAATTGAATCATTCAGATGAGTTAAAGATCTTGTTCGTGAAACAAGACACAACACTCTGTGCCTGCACTTTCTGGGTGCAGGGAGGGCGGATATGTACCCTTATTGGATTGTGGGTGATGGAAATGGGTTAGTGAGTTCTGCTGTTGTGCCAGGAGAGAAACCACACTCTGTGACCCTGCCGCCACTGGTAGGTCATGTGGGCACAGCCCAGAGCAAGAATAACCTGCAGCTAAGCCAGATGAAACTAGTTCCAAGTGGCCTTTTGTCTTGTAATCAAGAGGTTTTCAAGCCAGGAAGTACAGATTTGGATTGTTTTCCCATTTCCTCAAAGACTATTTGAAAGCACTAACTATTGAATGTATTTCAGAAGGTTACACTGCAGACTATAATTTCAAATATTATCCCACCAACTGCAAACAGGAAAAGATGTAAAATGCTTAGTCTTTTATTGGGTTCACAGGACCTTCCACAAAAAGGGATTCCAGTGAGCACGTGTGTACTTGAATGTTTATTTATGAGAAATGGTTCCCTATTGAAGCAAACTAACCATACAGATATTTAATAATCTAGATAGTCATTCTCGGCCACGCATGTGTCTGTCTTCATTCCTGTGGACATATAGGAATAGACTGCTTACACCAGCCTTCCGCCTCCAGCGGTGCTCTGTCCTGCTTCTTGGTGTGCGTGTGCACAGCACTGTTCTTGGAGTGCCTTACACCTTTCTCCATCACCCCTTAACTGGATAGTCACCTTAGATCTTCACTAGAATAGGACAACGTGCTCTAGGTGTTTGTGGGAAGGAGTTGGGAATGGGATGCCATCCCCAAAGAGCTTAAACACTATAAAACCCCAGGGGGTGCCTGGTTGGCTCAGTTGGTAGAGCAAGCGACTCTGGATCTTGATCTTGATCTCAGGGTCGTGAGTTGGAGCCCCATGTGGGGGTAGAGGCTACTTAAAAAAAAAAGTTAAAAAACAATTATACCTTGCCCCACAGACATCTTTGAGAATTTCTGACTTTTCCTATGTATTTAATTTGATTATTTTCCTTCATAATCGAATATAATTTAGGCCAAAGTCTTATTACCCTTAATGATTTCTTTATAGTGATTGTATTAAGTTCAAGACTTAGTCATTTCTTACTATCTTATAAAACAGTGCTGGAGAGTATAGATCAGCTAAGTGAAATCAAGTTAGGGGGAGAGTATCTCACTCCTTCTAATCTATCCTTACATACAAGTGAACATTTGATGCTCTGTAAAAGGAATAAAGGCCTATCTGTTGGGCTCCGGGGCCAGGGAAGGCGGTAGTGACACCCACTCCTCATCCGCATTAACCTCCTTCCCTCCATCTGAGTCAGAACGTTCCTATTTCCAGTCCAGTCTTCATGCAGGACACAGGAAGCTAATAACCACTGGAATGTTGGTCGCACCCTTGGACCCCCTGTCCCCTGTGTGGCAGTATGGGGTGTTCTCAGAAGTACTTGTTCTAGAGAAGGTCATAGAGTTTATCAGATTTCAACCTTTGCCTGAACAAATGTCATGTGACTGTCAGGGACCAAGTCCACTGAGACTAGAACCTAACCTCTTGGGGCGCCTGAGTGGCTCAGTCGGTTAAGTGTCCGACTTCAGCTCAGGTCATGATCTCACGGTTCGTGAGTTCAAGCCCCGCGTCGGGCTCTGGGCTGACAGCTCAGAGCCTGGAGCCCGCTTCAGATTCTGTGTCTCCCTCTGTCTGCCCCTCCGCTGCTTGCACTCTCTCACATTGTCTCAAAAATAAATAAACATTAAAAAAAAAAAATTAGAACCTAACCTCTTCTGCCACCCCAGGCTGTCATAGCAGAAGCACAGTGCTCCCAGTGTCCCTCTACCCCAGAGAGATTACATCATAAATGGGGCACTATTTCCCTTTGGTCTCTTTTTTTTAAGTTTTTTTCAATGTTTATTTATTTTTGAGAGAGAGTGACACAGAGCATGAGCAAGGGAGGTGCAGAAAGAGAGAGACACAGAATCCGAAGTAGGCTCCAGACCCCAGGCTGTCAGCAGAGAGCCCGACACGGGGCCCGAACCCACCAGCACCGAGATCATGACCCGAGCCGAAGTCGGACACCCAACTGACTGAGCCACCCAGGCGCCCCACGATTGGTCTCTTTAATCCTAAATCCTGTATTGTGTTTTTTCGAGTATTTATTTGTTTGTTTTTTATTTAAGGTTTATTTTTGAGAGAGAGGGAGAGAGAGATCACAAGTTGGGGAAGGGCAGAGACAGAGGGAGACAGAATCCCAAGCAGGCTTCGTGCTGTCAGCGCGTAGAGGGTCCTTGCGCAGTGGGTGGTGTGTAAGGTGTTCCAACACAGGCGGGTGAAGGTGACATTCAGAGGCGGTGGCCACAGGTCTGTCAGCTGTGTGCAAAGCAGGAGTTCTTTGTTGTGGTGCAAACCGAGTGCGTTCTGTTGTCCACGCCGCATCCCCCACGAGCAGGATGATTAGGGTGCCCCAGTTTCCCAGGAGAGGGTCGAGATCACTGCAATTAATCTCAGATGTTCTGTTTCAGCAGGAGAGGGAAGCGGTTTGGGGTTCAGAATCGGGGAGGTAAATCCCCAGCGCAGTCCTCTGTGCCTCGCTCGCCTGTATCTGTGCTGGTTTCCAGCAGTTTAGGTGTAGTCCTCGCTGGGAGTAACCCACCCTCTTTCCTCCGCAGAATCTGCTTTCAGATGAAAGACTGTGTCAGAGTGAAGCACTTTATGCCTTTTTGAGCCCTTCTCCTGACTACCTCAAGGTTATTGATGTGCAGGGGAAAAAATCCACTTTTTCATTATCCTCATTTTTGGAAAGACTTCCTCGCGACTTCTTCTCACATCAAGAGGTAAGCTGTTGAAAGGTGCCATTTTTTAAAAAAAATGTTTGTTTATTTTGAGTGAGAAACAGAGAGAGACAGAGATGGAGAAAGTGGGGGAGGGGCAGGGAGAGAGGGAGAGACAGAGAATCCCAAGCAGCCTCCACGCTCACTGTGGAGCCAGACCCAAGGCTCTATCTCAGGACCGTGAGATCATGACCTGAGCCGAAATCGGTAGTTGGATGTTCAACTGACTGAGCCACACGTGCACCCCAGTTGTGCCATTCTTGCAGACTTAGGCACATCTTTTTGAAGGCTGTTTTAAGTACCAGATATTTGTTGAAAGCATGCTACTGGTGGGGCGTCGGGGAGCAGGTACATCCATTTTCAGTTATTATGGCTGTCATACTTTGGGGACACCTGCTTGTGCTCCCCTATAAGCCACTTGCAAGAGTTATGATACAGCAAAGAGTAATAACAAGATCGGTAGGCGAAATGTGGATGCGAAGTTGTTTGGGAGCCCCTGTAAAAGTGGTGGACCAGTCATCCCTGGAGATGTGGGTCGTCATTATGGGGAGGCTGGTATGAGAGGGACAGTCAGTAGGTCATGGGACTAGAGAGGAGGGCGTCTGGAGGGAGCTAATTAATGGAATATTAGGCAAAAAGCAGAAGGGGCCGGGGGCAAGGTCATGCCAAGCTGAGGTGGTCAGAACTTATTTTCAGGGAATGGAAGGTCATGGAATATTCTGAAGGAAGATGAGTCTAGGAGTGACATTCATGGGTAAAGAAGTGAATAGAGAGAGGCTGCAGACATTTGCGATCTTGTATTCTAAATTTTTTTTTTTTTAATGTTTATTTATTCTTGAGACAGAGACAGAGCGTGAACAGGGGAGGGGCAGAGAGAGAGGGAGACACAGAATCTGAAACAGGCTCCAGGCTCTGGGCTGTCAGCACAAAGCCTGACGCGGGGCTCAAACCCACGAGCTGTGAGATCATGACCTGAACTGAAGTCGGACTCCCAGCCGACTGAGCCACCCAGGCACCCCAACGATCTTGTGTTCTAGAGCTCAGGCTTCCCTGCAGAGCCAGCTCCTAGCTATGTTTAGGACACTGAAGCCCCATCTTTGGCTCTTCAGCAAACTGCTCAAGACCATTGCTGAAATTTGGTGTCTCCTTATGGAGACATTCATTACCTCCTTGGCGTTCATCGCCAAATGCTACTGCCTCTTCGCCAGGATTGGTTTAATGAGTTCGGACAGAAGGCGTGGATGATGGACAGGAGCATGCTACTTTACTGCATTCTGAGCTGAGAGAAATCTGGACACCCCACAGAGCATATCCACACCGGTGCTCGGGTCTCTGTGGAAACCTGCTCACCCCCCAAGCATCTCTCCCACCTCTGCCCCTCGGAGCCATATATGTCATGTCTGCCCGTAGTCGGTTAGCTTTCCTCCATGACCTCCCGTTTATTCCTGAACCTCTTGGAGTTTACCTTATGGCTCAGTCACTATGAGATTATCTCTAAGAGTGAGTGCCCACGGCCCGATCCAGTGGCTTCCTCTCTGTTTTCACCTTCTTCCCCCTCTTCTGCAGTATTTGGTGTTGCTGTGAAGTTTTGGAAACTCCTCCTGCCTCTGACTTCTCAGTCCTTTCCCCTGCCCTGCCTGTCCCCCACAGTGCTGTTACTAGCCCTCTGCGTGGTTCACAGCTTCAGCTGTTGCCTCTGCAGACATCAGAATGATGCTCAGCTCTCCTTCCACTGCCTGTGTTTGTGCTTCTGTGACAGCACTTCGCCCCCTGTGTAGAAACAGCTGCATGTGTATTTGTCATTCTCCCCAGATCGCTGTGGGCCGCCGAAAGTCTGGACCCACATCACCCCTATTTGCAGTAGCCTGGTACCTGGCACATAATGAGTTTTGAACTGAAACTTGCTGATACACAGATCAGAAAATGAGATCTTGCAGTTTGTGAGTTCGAGCCCACGTCGGGCTCTGTGCTGACAGCTCGGAGCCTGGAGCCTGCTTCGGATTCTGTGTCTCCCTCTCTCTCTGCCCCTCTCTTGCTTACCCTCTGTCTCTGTCTTTGTCTCTCTCTCTGTCTCAAAAAATAAAATAAACATCAAAAAAAAAAAGACATTTAAAAAAACAGGGAATTTAAAAAAACATTTTAACAGCGAATTTAAAATCATGACTTTTAAGTTAAAAAGGTTTACTTTTGAAACTCAAAATGGTTAGAAAACTATTTTGTTATCTACTAATTCACTCCTTACTAATACAGTGATAGAGGTTTTTCGAAAGTATTTTAAACCTTGAATAAGCCTTTAACATCAAGCTTTTCCCTGGGGTTAGGTACACATTTTGCCCCGTGTTGAGAATGCATAGATTTCTGTATGTAGGAAAGTCAAATGAGTGTTTAAGGTTGAAATGTGAGCCCATAGGTTGGAATTTACATGTGAAAGAAAAGAACAACTCTAACTTGGATAAGTGACTTCCTCTGACCTTTCTGTACCCCCAGGAGGAGACAGAGGAGGACAGTGACCTGTCAGATTATGGTGATGATGTGGATGGGAGGAAAGATGCCTTGGCTGAGCCATGTTTCATGTTGATTGGGGAGATCTTTGAACTTCGAGGAAGTAAGCCTCTTTGTGATTTATTTAAGTGGTCACGCACCCACACCCACCCACACACTCATAATACCCCTTTATTCCTGAATCACATTTGTATCTATATCCATTCACTCATCAGCAAACACATTTACGAGCCAACCAGATACTGTGGGAGAACTCGAGGCCACAACCTCTGTACTTGGGGAACTTTGGGTCCTGAGTTACCCTCTGCCGTGTTCCTCTGAACACAGATAGAATGCTTTGAATTTCTTTTTTACGTGGTTTAGCATAGCCTCATTGCTTTATAATTGTGCATAGTCAGGGAAGGAGCCCTGTTGATAAAGGTAAGGTTTTGGTGCTGTGAGGTTGTACTCTGGTCAGGGACACAGGAAATGCCTCAGGCCTGCCTTTCAGCTACCTCTGTCCCTGTTGAGAAGTGGTTATCAGTGGAAGGGTGGGGGAATTTTGTCCCTCAGGGGACATTTGGTGATATCTGGAAACACTTTTGGTTGTTACAACCTGGGGGATGGTGCTCCTGGCATCTTGTGGAGAGAGGCCAGGGATGCCACCAAACCCCCTCCAGGGCCCGGGGCACCGCCCACAACAAAGAGCTGTCCTGTCCAAAAGAGCGCCAAGGTTGAGAAATGTCACCCTAGCGGTACCTGAGGGAGACGTACTTGGCAGAAACAAGGGCAAAAACAGAATCAAAGTATTCGTGTTAAGACCCACACAGGTGCTTCTCCCCCAGAGTATTACTTGGATAAAAGGTCAAACTGTACTGGGTGGCTGAGTCTTGAGTCCTGAATAGGTCCCTCTGCCCACGGTCACCTTCCACAGCCCCCCAACACTCTGAACCCTGAGATCAGTGTGCTCCGTGTACCGAGAGCCTCAGGACTAGCTAGAGATAGGACAGGTGCCTGAAGTCACAGCCGACCACCTACAAGAGGAAACCCATGTGAGGAGTAAGCATTGGTAAGGCCTCGTAATGCCACCAGCCAGTAATATGTTGTCCTGTCTTGTGCTGTCTACCCAGATTAGCAGCTTTTCCCTTCGGGTGAAGAGTATGGGCTGGGGGTTGGTCCTGTATAGGAAACGGAGCTGGGCTTCCCTTCTTATTTGTATATCCCTTAATATATCACTTAAAGGATTATTAGCAGATGAAAAAACTTCAAGTACTATTGCAAGTTTGAGCATGTTTTATGTGTCTTAGTCCTCACCATCTACTGTGATGCCTCATCCATAGTCAGTGATCAATAAAATGCCTGGATGGATGCACAGGCAAGAAAATTTTAAGTGCCAGAATTAATTATTTTAGTCATTAATAAGCCAGAGCTAAAACAATCAGCAAACGCTTTGGGAGCATATGTTGTAGAGATCACTCTGTAAGGAGAAAGAAAAGTATATCAGATGTAGCTTCTTTCTTTGGTGAACTTACACCGCAGGGGTTCCAAAAATGTAATTCGCATTAAGCCATAGACCCAGTTCTAAACTGCAGGCAGAGATTTATACGTAAGGATGTTCATTTTAGCATAATTTCAATAATGGAAATTTGGAACTAGGCTAAACTTTAGAAATGGCGGATGGTTAAATGAAGAAGTAATCTGTGATAGAATATCATCCAAATACCAAAGATCCTTTCAGATGAAAAAGCTATCTATCCCTGTTCTATGTTTTAGAGGCTCTAAGATATATACTGATGTTTACCTAGGTACAGTGTAGGCAGGAAAAACTAGTTCTCCACCCAAAATCTGACTCTTCGTCGGTGAAATCTGGCTCATAAATCGTGAGTCTTGCCCATTTCCCACGGAGTTGATAAGAATGAGGAAGCACCATTGTAGCCTTTGGTCAGTGTGCTCTTTGTGAAACAAAGGGATCCAGAGACATGATGGATGGGAGTAGGGCCCAAAGTCTTGTCTTTGCAGCTTGGATTTCCTCTACCACATGCCTGCTCAGAAGCATATTTGGTTTTGCTAGTGACATTTCAGAGGGGAATAAATAGAACATCATTTATAATGAGATGTGATATATTTGCCATCAGCAAAATGCCAGTGTTGCTGCAGCTGCTTATGTGTCTGAACAGATGAGTCCTTGGAAGGAAGAATAGGGCTGATTCCTGTGCAGTATGGGGAATGGGGACCGGGAGAGGATTGGAAGAAGGGAGTAAAGGCATATCAGTGCTGGGAGAGAATTTGTACCAAAGACATTTTTGGTTCCTGCTCTAGTTCAGTGTACAAAAGGGGATCAGTAATACAGCCTTTTAAAAAACGTAGAACTGTCGCTTGGCCGTCAGGCATTCTTAGAGCTGCCTGTGTCCTCAGACCCTCTGCGTATTGATAGAGAAAAATCTGTTATAAGCCCCTGCCCTAAGACTCCCCTTCCAGGTTCTTCTTCCCGCCCTGCTTGCCACATGTACCAAATTACTACTAATGAGGAATGCGGAAGTAACAGACTATAAATTGTCCCCTCTGTTGACGCTCTGGGCTCAGACCTCCGGAGAATGATCTCCTCTGAGCCCACCGGTGTAAAATAAACCTCCTGCCTTCCACGATCTCCGAGTGCCCCTTGGTTCTTCTGGGGTGATCCAGATCAGTTTCCATGACAGTATGAGCTGCGTCTCTCCTGCCCTGGAAAGCCAGAGTGAGGTTATCAGCACCGGCAGATGTGCTGCTCCCAGCCTAAAATGAGCGAGTCTGCGTGCTATCAGAGTGCTCTGAATTCCATAAAAAATTTAAGGCACCTTTGAAGCATAGTTCTGATTCTAAGACTTGACTCTTACTTGACAGGTTAACAACACTACTTTAGCTGGGTACTTGGATCCATTTATAATAAAGTTAGAAATGACTTTGGAACGTTTTAAAAGTCTAGGGCCAAGTCTGTGTTGATGGTTGATTTTGTTTGGGTGGTTTGCCTCGTACAGAGGTGTTTGTGGATTTAGTCCCTTTTAGGTTTTCCTACTCGGGCAGGAGCCCTGAACTCTAAGAGCCAAGCCTGAATTTCTCATTTGCTTATGTGTGAGTAACTAAACATTTCAGTGAATGGATGTGAATTTGTATAGATGGAAAATTTGGTTTAGATTCCAATTTGCAGACCTAAAACATCCTCCCCACATTTCTTTGCCTTCTTCTGGTTTATATTCATATTCTGTACCTTTAAAAATGTGTCTTCATGTTGGTAATTAAAGTTTAGGTCTGTCGAAACTTTCACAGCACTCGCGTAAGATGTCAACAAGATTTGTAAAGCAAAACACATGCCCTTGAACAGATGAGGAAACTGAGGCTCAGAGAAGGTGATTTGTGCCCAGCTGCTCTGGGAAGTGGCACAGGAGTGCGCCAAAGTCACAGCTCACTCAGGGTCCCAGCTCTTGACAGTTCACCTTTCTCCCAAGGGCATAAAATACATAAAGTATGGAGTGATCTACAAACGGCTATCCAAAAGGGAAGTTAGGCCCATCAGCTCATTCATATTTCAAAATATTTGTCAACATTTGACCACAGATATTTCTCATTCAGAGCAGTGTGTTAGAAAATTGGGTTCAACAAGCCAGACAGAAACCTAAAATAGGCTTTGCAGTGTCTGCTGGTGGAAAACAGACGGGTAAGCGGCCTGGGGACATGGTGAAGTAGAGTATTGTTTCCATTCGCTGACTCAGCTGTTGTTTAGGCATTGAAAAGCTATAAAAACTCTTAGGTTTCATCTCATCGGTTACTATGTGGAAAATGAAGGCTTAGAAGAAGTTTTTTTTGACAGCAGTTTGCTAACCTGGACCCAAATTCTGCAGATATCCTAGTCATTACTTGGTGTCAGAACTCAGATTGAGTCAAATGGTAAGATTTATGCTTTGTGCAGCTCCGAAAATGTCATAATTGTGATATACTGTGATAAATTCTTTTCTCCCCATTTCTATTTTAGTGTTTAAGTGGGTGAGAAGAACATTAATTGCTCTCGTTCAGGTCACTTTTGGAAGAACCATCAACAAGTGAGTTTCATGAAATGAATGTTTGAATTAATGCCTTACTCTTTGCCTTAAAAATCAAATTACCTTGTGATATAGTAGCCGGGGATCTCTCTAGCTGAAGGCATTATATTTTCTCATTTTGTTTCCATTAGGATTCTAAGATTGGATAGGGAACGAATTTCTCCCACAGGATGCATGGTGAACTAGATGATAAAAGCTTGAGCTAGCTTCAGCATTCTGGCTGACAGGGTCAGGAAATTCTGTTCTGTAGGGGCACCTGGCTGCTCAGTGGGTGGAGCGTGTGACTCTTGATCTCAGGGTTGTGAGTTCAAGCCCCATGTTGGGTGTAGAGATTAGTTAAAAAAAAAAATTAAATTAAAAAAACAAAAAAACCCTAAAACCCTAAAAGTTCTGTTCTGTAAAGTTCTCTTTTGATCATGATGACCAGTTTGAGTATCTTGGGTATAGTGTTTTTATGTTGCATGATGGGAATCAGTTTAAGGCTTAGACTCTAAGCCAAAATGAAAGTGCAGTGAACATCATCTGGCAGGCATTTATTTGGAGGGAAATGCAAACCATATGTGTTTTTTTTTTCCCCTGAGTTGGGGTAACAATAAAGTGGTAATTGCTTTTATTAGTTCATATCTTAATACCCATCCATTGAGATATGTGGACATATACCACCATTGTAAGCCATGTGTATATTCTAACCAATGGTACATTATCCATACACATGAGAGTTTAACTCTATATCCAGTACTCTTATGACTTCCTGTACAATAAAAATGTGAATTACTTGCTAAAAGATAAGGGGGGAAAGTCAGTTTTTTTGTACAGAAAAATATTTTAAGATGAAATTACCAGATTTTCCCTAGTGAAAGATGAGCTGTTAAAACCATCATAGTGACTTTGTACACATGGTTATCAGGTAAATCTTACACGTTTTTGAGGGAAACAGTAAAGAGCAAGTTATCTTTTTATTCATTCCCAAATAGAATATATTTTCCTTGTGGTCAGAAGCAAAATTTACTTGTCAGAGTTTTTAACAAATGGTATTAGTGGCATATTTAGTTGACTTAGTATCATAGGCTTTTGTTTTCGTCGGAAAGATGGCCTGTTGAACTTACCATTTCAATCTAAGGCAAACCTCTTAACTGTTACATAGATGGGCTTTGGATAAAGAAAATTCCAAAATGGCCCTGTATTTCCCAGTACTACAGACGTGCTAATTTATTTTCCTTTTCAGTTTCAGCAAATCATGCACACTTTTCTTGCTCCTATTTATGATATTGGCTCTTAATTATAAATGAGCAGTGGCGGTCTGTGTGTGGTGAATCCATTGGCAGTTATTTTTATGGGGCTTGGAGGAGAGGCGTCATGTAGAGAGTTTTCAGGCCGTTCATTTCAGTGGGCTTTTTATCAGGCAGAGAAATGATGGAGCACCTGGCCCTTTGCTATTTTTGCCTTTAGCAGAGAGAACACATCACAAAATGAAGCAGCAGCACAGTATGTGCCTCGTGCCTTGTCCCAGCTATAATTTCACACACCAGGATTGATTCAAAAGCTTCCTTTGGTTTTGGCTAATTGAGAGTCAGACTTAAATTGATAGAAAATACGTAGGTGATGGCCTTTGGTACGAGTCACTTACCTAATTTTGAGTTGCAAAGTGAAATTTTCTTCGTGCAGTGCCAGTGAGTAACTCAAAACAAGACTGGGTAGGGGGGCGGCGGAAGGTGTCTGCGTTTTTACGTAGATTTTTCTTAGGCAGGCAGGCAGGTTGGCAGGTTCTCTCTTAAAGCAGAAGTCCCATTAAATTAATACAATTATTTTATTTGGTCTAGATATGAATTGCCCAGTTCTAGGCAGCATAGGGAAGTATCTTAGGAGACATGCAGTTAGAAACAGAATTAACCCAGTTTTAACTCATAGCAGAGCGTAGACCACAGTGGTAACTGATAACTGTGCAAAGTACGAGGCTTGAAACATCTATTTCAGATACTGTTCCTGAAAGCCTTACATTGCCCCTCTAAAAATCAGGTTGGGAAGTCAGATTCTTTAAAGGCTTTTTGATTTATTGTAATTCATGAATTGAGTTTGAAATTTCAGGTCTTTCTGGCATCGTCAAGATTCTTTCCCCCTTTTCACCCTCCAACCTCTCTTGGGGTCTTTGAACTGTGTTACTTGTCTCTCGACAGTAGAAATCCTGTCACGGGTTAGAATTTTTCTAATGACTAATGAAACAGGGTTGCGTGGAAGACCTGGAGAACCGGCTAAAAGCCATTTATTTGTTAACTGTGCAAGTCAAATGTCTGCCCAACTTTCATTCCCAGGGAAATGTGAAATACACTAGATAGCAGTTTATCTTTCTGGAGTCCTTCACTTTAGGGTGAAAGGTGGTATCTTTTTTTCTCCTCGCCTTGTGAGCACGCGAAATGCTTACGCTGGGTCAGAGCACTCGGCCCAGCAGGATCTGCCAGGGCGACACAAGAGACAGCGAAAATAGCTAGGTTCCTCCCCAAGACTCCAGGAGCTCAGGAAAGTTTTCCACACCACTTTGAACAGTCTTCAAATGAATGCATGTTTTCAGTTTATACCACTTCCTGGAGAAATTGGTGTGTGTAGCACTGTGCACAGAGTAGTTGCCAGCTTCAAACAAATCAGTTTCCTCTTAGTTCCTGTCCTTACAGATTGCAGGTACCGTGTGGCAAACATTTGGATAGCTCAGCACTGATGGACATGTGAGCTTGAGAGATGAATGGTTACCCAGCACCACCAAAATAAAAAATATCTTTCCGAGCCCGAGTTTAAAAATTCAATTCCTAGTTTATTCATCAAACGTGTAGATCAGGCTGTATCTTAACCTACCCACTGATAAATGCCTTGTGAGAATAGAGGATAACATTTTTCAAAACGTCATCCAAGAAACGTTTCTCTCTTAAAAGACAAATCCGGGACACCGTGAACTGGATTTTCAGCGAGCAAATGTTGGTTTACTACATCAACGTTTTCCGGGATGCTTTTTGGCCACATGGGAAATTGGCACCTCCAACCACAATCAGAAGCGAAGAACAAAGTCAGGAAACAAAACAGAGAGCACAGCAGAAGCTGCTTGAAAACATTCCAGGTGAGGCCTCAGTTCTGATCCTGAAACGTACAGAGACACAAAGGGAACTAACTTTATTAAGGCGTTTTTCATTTATATCTCTCAGAAAACGTTATTTACGTTGAAAAAAAATGATCAGTTTTTTTTTTCTTTTAAAACTTGTCCCTTGCTAAGGAATTATACTGAGAATCTTAATGAGAACAGTAGTGGTTGTAATGCTTTTTTTAATTAGAAAAATGTTTTAGAACAGATAGTAAGTTTTGTGCTTTAAAAATCCTGCCAGAGTACACGGTTTAGAGAGGTTACTTTTTAATTGGGTAGCAATGTATTCAAATTGTAATTTGTATAAATGCCTGATGTCGAAAACTTCTAAATAGACATTTTCTCTTTAAACATTTGAGAGAACTGATCGTTTATGTCCCTCCTGCCCCAGTGCCTTTATTTGTTGTGGGTACACCGTGTCCTGTCTCCTTCACTGAATATGTGTGGATTGTAAACTTTTTGTCAGTAGTAGCACAGAATGTAAACCTGATTTTTCAGATACGCTTCAGAGCCTCGTTGGACAGCAAAATGCCCGGCATGGTATAATAAAAATCTTCAATGCACTGCAGGAAACAAGAGCCAATAAGCATCTGTTATTTGTGAGTAATTGAAAGGCAACCAGAGGATTTACTGTTAATTCAGTTTTACGTTTCTGTTCACATGTGGGGGTTGCATACTTAATCATTCTTGTTGCTTATAACTCTCACCCCATTTATGTACTGTGCTTCATTGTCATCTGACTGTTCAGTTGTTCAGTTTGGTAAAAGAAAAGGGAAAAACCATGCCTCCGGCGCGCAGTCCGTCCTTCTCTCAGACCAGATGCGCATCACCTTTTTGTGTGACTGCTTAGTTTTCGTACTTCAGCAAAGCAGACTGTTTCCAAGTCGTCTGATTATAATGTTAAATATGAAATACTGTTGATGGTGTGACATGGCAAGGAGACCCTGAAATGAATCAATCTGATATTAAATGGAGTTTATATGAGTTCCATTCATTTGAGAGTGAGTGGTTCGTGGAGAATCATCTTAGACCTAAAATTAGACTTTTCTCTTAGACATAGGCGTGTACCCTTAGAGAAAAATCCCACATTTTTCTACTTTTTTTTTTTTTTCCTCTTTCTTGGTTTAGGTGCTGATGGAATTGCTGCTAATTGAGCTGTGTCCTGAGCTGAGAAGTCATTTAGATCAGCTGAAAGCTGGCCAAGTCTGAGACTGCACAAACAAACCACCAGAGAAATGTCTGTGTAACAATAGACATGAAATATTTTCCTCTTTTCCGCAGAGGGCTTGATTGAGAACCATATTGATTTTTATGTTAGTTACCTCCCTCTAGTTTCGTGGGAAGTGAGCGGAATTGGTTGGGGAGGGAGAACTTGATGCTGTCACAGGTAACAGAAAAACACACTTCTGTTAATTATTTTTATTTTAATAATAATATAAGTTCAACACACTGATTGAAATACAGATGTTAATATGTGATAAGAACTTAGGAAATATTTTAAATATTTATGAAAACTGTTTTGTTTTAAAATGAAGAACTATGAATACTGTACAGTTACTTTCCTCACTGAGGACTCTGAACATTCCTCTATTATTTCATGTGTATTGAAGAACATTGTTGTGCAATGCTTTGTGTAAAGTTCTTGTGAAAATTTTTTTGTCTTTATTTTTACCAAAGATTTCCCATAGTTTGAAGCATTTGAAGCAATAAAATATAAAAATGAATCACAGAGCTCTATGATATTTAAGGTGCTTACGTCTCAAAAAACTGAGGTTAAAATACATCAGGCAGTTCAAATATTTATCGAGTAATTTTTTTGTTTTGTTTGGCAAAACCATTGTGCACCTAAGGATTTCTCCAAGGAGGTATACAGTTGGCTGCCTTCCTCCAGACACAGAATGAATATGTGAAAAAATCTGATTTTTAGTGTGAATGAGAAGAGCCAAATTAGTGCTTGAAATGATGTGTTCGGGAAGAGTGGGATAGGAGCCGGGCTTTGAAGGGTGGGCAGGAATGAGATAGGGAAACACAGGTGGGAAGGGACTTAAGGGACTTTGGGGACTTGATTATATCATCAGGTCTTGTGGACTTGGGCGTTAGGTGAGATCCAGGGTATGGGTGTTTTGTTATCAATAGTGGGGCCATGAACAAGTCACTTAATAAACATTCACCATCTATCATGCAGTGATAATAAAACACTTGCCTCTCTGTAGCCCCCAGGAACATTGAAAGCAAAGTAATGGGCAAAAATTCAGTTTGAAATCCATGAAAGAAAACTACTGTATCTATATTCAAGTGGTACTGATTATGGCATTACTAGATCATACCTGCCAAGTTCTCGATATGAAACATAAGTTCTAAAAGGTAAACGATTAAAAATTAGTACACCAAATTTTATCTTTGGGATTCTTTTAGTCACGGCTCTTTGATCCTTTTTTTTTTCAAACCAGGATGATATTTGACCCTTGAGAAAAAAAACAAAGTTGGCTGTTTGTATGAGTAAGAATTATCCTTCACAGGGATGTAGAAAAGACACATTCAGATAAGAGAAGCAAATGAAATCACCGAGCCTCAGGATGTCATCGTAACACAGTTACTGGTAATGTCCACCTTGTGTGTAATTAAACCATAGCAGTTACAAGTGTCCACTGCAAGTGAGAAAAATAACTATTTTGACTCCTCAATCTTTCTTGAAGGTAAATTTCAACTTCGTCATGAGCTGTCAGCTATAAGGAATCTTAGAAGTTTTGTTTTGTTTTTTGTTTTAAGATTAATGATCTGGAAGCCTCAACTCAACGTGAGTTAAAGAGTGAGACTCCACTCACAGGTCAAGGTGTGTGCCATGGTCTGCAGCAGTGGTAGTTTGCAAGGGCTCGTCTGTGCCAGAAGTACCCCCTTTATGGTAACTACAGTAAACTGAAATTTTGAATTCTGTGTCGGATTTACTGAAGACACTTAAGCGTAGCATATTACCACATATGACGCGTGTCAAATTCCTACACTGGGGATTTCTCAGACCTGTGTTTTAATGGCAGTCAAAAAAGTGGTCTCTGGGATGAAGGAAGATTCGCTTATCTATCAAGTGTGCTGTTAAAACCAACAAGCACTGCCTTATTACATTCCACTTTTCGGATTCTTACAGGCTTAAGGGACTGGATTAAGTGTGGAGAAAAGAATACTGGTTGGGGATTTAGATCTTCCGATGGTTGAAGGAATACCATGTATGGATGGTATTAGGAGCAGAGCAAGTGGGCTTATATTGTAGAAGAGATGTAAGCTAGGTAGTGTGAAATCTTACAAAGGGTTTGATGTATTGAATCACGTTCCTGGAGGAAATGAGGGAGTCTTCGGTAGAGAATTTAAAAGAAAAGGATTAGTTTTCAGGAATGGTTTAAGTTTATCCGTCTTAAGAGATTTAAGAGAGAAGTATGTGATCGTTGAGGGCATCTCACAGACCTAAGTCTGTTGAAATTGCTTTCCTTTTTATAGAGTGGCAAAATGAAGTTCAAGTAACATAGACAAAGCGGAACACGAGACAAGAGCAAGTAATTTTCTACCATACATACTTCTTTAGTGCCTGATGCCTACGGATTAATTGTACTAATATGAGATGCTGTTTAAATCCACTTTCAGAAAGGATGGTAGTGATTTATAAAATAAAGCCACATCAGTGTATGCTTACAGGAAGGTGTTGATAAGGTATTTTTAAGACATTGTTTTCAGGGGCACCTGGGTGGCTCAGTCGGTTAGGCGGCCGACTTCAGCTCAGGTCACGATCTCATGGTCCGTGAGTTCAGGCCCCGCGTCGGGCTCTGTGCTGACTGCTCAGAGCCTGGAGCCTGTTTCAGATTCTGTGTCTCCCTCTCTCTCTGACCCTCCCCCGTTCATGCTCTGTCTCTCTCTGTCTCAAAAATAAATAAATGTTAAAAAAAAATTAAAAAAAAAAAAAGACATTCTTTTCAGTGTATCTGTTTCAGACATATATTGCTATACAGTCTTCTCCATGTGGATCCTATTATTTGTATTATCAGCTTTTATCTTTATGGACCTCATTAATGCAAGGAAAGCCTAATTAAAAATTTTAACATATTTTTTTTTATATATATATGAAATTTATTGACAAATTGGTTTCCATACAACACCCAGTGCTCATCCCAAAAGGTGCCCTCCTCAATACCCATCACCCACCCTCCCCTCCCTCCCACCCCCCATCAACCCTCAGTTTGTTCTCAGTTTTTAACAGTCTCTTATGCTTTGGCTCTCTCCCACTCTAACCTCTCTTTTTTTTTTTTTCCTTCCCCTCCCCCATGGGTTCCTGTTAAGTTTCTCAGGATCCACATAAGAGTGAAACCATATGGTATCTGTCTTTCTCTGTATGGCTTATTTCACTTAGCATAACACTCTCCAGTTCCATCCACGTTGCTACAAAAGGCCATATTTCATTTTTTCTCATTGCCACGTAGTACTCCATTGTGTATATAAACCACAATTTCTTTATCCATTCATCAGTTGATGGACATTTAGGCTCTTTCCATAATTTGGCTATTGTTGAGAGTGCTGCTATGAACATTGGGGTACAAGTGCCCCTATGCATCAGTACTCCTGTATCCCTTGGGTAAATTCCTAGCAGTGCTATTGCTGGGTCATAGGGTAGGTCTATTTTTAATTTTCTGAGGAACCTCCACACTGCTTTCCAGAGCGGCTGCACCAATTTGCATTCCCACCAACAGTGCAAGAGGTTTCCCGTTTCTCCACATCCTCTCCAGCATCTATAGTCTCCTAAAAATTTTAACATATTTAGATTCAGTTCTTATATTGAGAGATGATTTGAAATTTTTTTCACATTTTACTTTGCTTTGAAATGAATCTTAAGGTTTTTTTAATCTAGCAAATGAGTCTAAGCACAAAGAAACATCTCTCTCAACTGATTATCTTATCGGGAATATAGCAGTTGTCTTATTCATTAAGATCTTTAAGGGAAGATTCTAAGCAGTTTCTTAAACCTACTTTTTTTGAAGTTTATAATAAATTAGCCAACTATTGAAAAGAATTTCTTTTAAGAATATAAGATGTCCCAAAAGACTTAGTACAGTCTTAGCTTTAATTGCTTTGGAAGTATAAATGCTACACAATTAAAGAACATTATTTGAAAGTTTCTTTAAATTCTTTTTAATAGTTTTATGAATCTTAAAGATTTTTTAATGTTTATTTATTTGTGAGAGAGAGAGAGCGCATGCAAGCAGGGGAGGGTCAGAGAGAGAGGGAGACACAATCTGAAGCAGGCTCCAGGCTCTGAGCTATCAGCACAGAGCTTGATGCGGGGCTCAAACTCACAAACCGCGAGATCATGACCTGAGCTGAAGTCAGATGCTTAACTGACTGAGCCACCCAGGTGCCCCTTAAATTTAAAAATTTTTAATGAAAAACAACAAATTAAAATTAATAATCCAAAATTCACAAAACTAAGTGAGGGTCAAAGAAATTTTAAAGAGTTAAGCTTTCAGTGTTTTTTTTTATAAGTTTGTAGCATTTATACTTTTGAAGTTATTAAAGCTAAGACTGCACTAAGTCTTTTAGACACTCCGTATTTAAAAAAAAAAAAGATAATTTTCTTTAGGGAGCGTTTTTCTCTATTTGATATGATCTAGGCCAGTCTGTAGGCAAAGAGCTGGATCTTTAAGGACTCATTTAGCAATCAGATCCTATACCTAAGGTTTTGAGTTATAAAATTCCAGATGTAAGAACAAAGGTAACATGTCATCAGAATACCCAGGATATTGTAACTTAGGATGCAGAAAATAACCAAACAGCGTAGCGACTATAAAAACACGCACCATTCTAAGGTGCCAGGGTTGATGGTCTTTGTTGAAACGCATTATGATCTAAATTCTTTGATGTATAAGTAAACAGTGAAGTTCATCTGCCAATGCAGGGTTCAGACGGCATGCCTTAAAATCAGAGAGAGAGAGAGTCAGTTATATTTAGATACATTTTGAATTGTTGGGTCTTTTTTTCTTCCTTTTAAAAAGTTTTTTTTTTTTTTAAGAAGTACAATGATTTTAAGGTAATTTCTTAAGATTCATTTCTGTTTTGATTTCTTGATTAAGGAAGTTCAAATTAGCCTCTGCAAAACAGATCACCCTGAAAATTACCATGCTATTGGCACTTGAAAGAGAAAATTTTATCAGTGCCAAGAATAAAGGGAATTTAATGGTAGCATTCTATGTTAGGAATTATTAAAATAAGTAACATGGAAAGCATTAACATTTGGCCTCAAACTCGCTATTATCTTATATGAATAGCAGCATCTATGAGAATCGTACTTTAAAGTAACATTTTGTTATAATAAATAGCGTTAAGTAACAGTGCATATAACTACATAGAACATCAGGAATCTGGAAGAGACATCCGCGATCACCATCTCATCCAGACCGCACTCCATGCAGTAAGTGTCCCTTCAGTACCCATGACAGTTTCCCTTTAGTACCCATGACGGTTGCTCACTAGATCGCTCACTAGTTGCTTGGTTACTAAGTCACCATCTTATAGGAAACCTTTTGTTTCTGTTTATTTTCCAAACAGTTGTATTAGAAGATCCTGCTTTGTACTCAGCTTAAGTTTCCTTCCATATGCATTAGAAGCAGTAAAGGTCCTAGGAGAATATGTAAAGCTGGTTTCATGGAGATCCTGGGGGGCAAGGTGGTTGGCAGTCACCATCCTGACGGTGGCAGAGCTGAGAGCAAGTGTGGGTCTCCTGACTGTAGGCCCCCTGTCTCCACACCAGCCAGGGCCTTATCTTTTCCCCCTGCCTAACACACTGCCATTGGCTATCATTCTGCTCCCCGCCCTGCTCTTCCTTTTCTGTAGGACAGCCTTTCAGTCTGGTGAAGACGACTGTCTGGACTCCTGTCCTTTTGTTTCTAAATAAAATACTCAATTTATGCTCATGGGACAGGATTCCAGACCCTTCACTGGCCTACTACTTTGGAATCTTCTCCCTTGTTAAAAGCATCTCCTGTAAAAGACAATGGCCCAAATTGAATACTGGGGATATTTTCTCCCATCTTGGGAAAAACACTTTTAAGGCTGCAGTCTGTTTGTTTCGCTGTTTTATTTAGGATGAACATATACCACATTTCAGGATTTTGTTGACCCAGAGTTTTCACTGCTTCTGAAGACATGAAGGATAACACAGAATTTGAAATTGACTTTGTTTGGAAATCAGTATAATACAGAGAACATTTAGATTTTGTAAAGAGTTGAAGACAACGATTTTTCATACTAACAGAATGGTGTAATGGTAAATATCTCAGTTGAATTTGTGTACTGTGTTCCTATATTTATGTATTGATATGGGCTTAATGCTGTGGAAATTTTAATTTCCAAAAGTTGCCTGAACATTGGAGTCCTCGGGAGAGCTTTCAGCAAATACACTTGGGTTGCACTCTCAGAGAACATGATTTAATTGTTCTGAAATAAGACTTGGGCTTTGGAATTTGTTAAAAATACCCAAGTGATTTTAATATGCAGAGAAGGTTGAGAACCACTGCTGTTAAATGGTCAGATTCAGGCAGAGGACACGGAAAATTGTTCCTTGCCTTGTTCACCTGCTCCAGCTAAACAATTTGTGCACCCCATGAATTGCTTTATAAGTTTTAATAAGGTATAATTCTACTTTGGACTTCATGGATGTCATCGACCTAAGACATGCAGTTGTGTGTGTGTGTGTGTATTTTTTTAAAACTTTACTTGCAGTTACTATTCATGATGATTCCCCCCCTTTCTCACTCCCTTCCCACTTGCTAAGTTGCTTGATTTTAGAGGTGAAATCCATTTGGGAGCTAATCCAAATGGATTAAAACAAGGAAAGTCTTACTTCAACTGATCACCTCAAACTCATGATTGAGTTTGGCTAGTGTGCAGAAAGTGTGGTTGATGTCATGCATAAAAAAAAAAATTTAAAAACTAGATTTCAGGGGCGCCTGGGTGGCTCGGTCGGTTAAGCGTCCGACTTCGGCTCAGGTCATGATCTCACGGTCCGTGAGTTCGAGCCCCGCGTCGGGCTCTGTGCTGACAGCTCAGAGCCTGGAGCCCGTTTTGGATTCTGTGTCTCCCTCTCTCTCTGACCCTCCCCCGTTCATGCTTTGTCTCTCTCTGTCTCAAGAATAAATAAACGTTAAAAAAAAAAATAAAAAAAAAAAAAACAACTAGATTTCAGAGTGCCTGGGTGGCTCAGTTGGTTAAGTGTCCAACTCTTGGTTTTGGCTCAGGTCATGATCTCACAGTTCGTGAGTTCGAGCCCCGCGTCAGGCTCTGTACTCTCAGCTTGGGATTCTCTCTCTCCCTCTCTTTCTGCCCCTCCCCTGCTTGCATGCTTGCTCGCTTGCTCTCTCTCTCTCAGGTTTTTTTTTTTTTTTTTTTTAAGTTTATTCTATTTCATTAAGGTACTAGAATGAGAATAGGTTCATACTTCTGGTTAGAAGGAGGCATGAATACTCTGGCTATAAGGTCTTGGTGCTGGCCCTTAGGCTCCAGAGGGTGGCAGGGTGAGTGAGAATAATTTGCATCAAAATGGAACTTTTATCATCTGAGTTTAATTATGCTAATAGGAATCTGGCAGAACTGTCTGCAAATAATCTACGTGTCTGACAACCTCTCCTAGACAGATTATCTGTGCAATAATTAAGTAGGAAAAATACTAATCCATAAAGATGTTCAAGTCTTAACTAAAAACTCAGAAATTTCTATTTGAGTCAATGTTGTTTGTGCTCAGGCTTCCTTACTTTAGAATAGTAGTGTTTCGCTGTCGCTTCATCCTTTGTGACCCCCAAGCCAAGCTGAAGACATCGGGCGTGGTAGAAAGATGCCATGGCCATGCCTCTGGTGATGAATTCCGGGAGACAGTCCGTGACCCGGGCTATCGTAGGGATATCATGAACTTCATCGTAGTCAGCAATCCTGTGGCGACATTTAATTGTGAAGTTAAAAAGGACATGAGTTCTAGTTTACATTTTTACAAATTGCATGTTCAGAAGTGGTGCCCAAAGTAATTTCCCTATTTCCACCTGTTTGAGAACTAAGTTGTTTGTGGTATTTGTTTTGTGGTGAAGGGTAAATAAAACCGCCAGTTAAAACCAAGGGAAGAGGAGCTAACAAAGAGTTTACGTCACAGCTTCTCTATAATCATACTTGTCAGTCAGGCTTAATAACCACTAGAAAACACAAAAGTTTATTTTCTTATAGTAATAATATTTAAAAAAATTGTTTTAATATTTATTTTTGAGGGAGAGACAGCGTGAGTGGAGGAGGGGCAAAGAGAGAGGGAGACACAGAATCCGAAGCAGGCTCCAGGCCCTGAGCTGTCAGCACAGAGCCCGATGCGGGGCTCGAACCCACAAACTGTGAGATCATGACCTGAGCCGAAGTTGGATGCTTAACCAACTGAGCCACCCAGGTACCCCATAATAATAATATTTTAAACTTAATAACACCTTGCAGATTTAAACAATGGGGGAAAAGCATTTTCTATTTCTTTGAATCATTTATTCAAACATTGACCTTAAATTTGGACTTCAGTCACATAGGATCAGAAAACATATCAAGAAACTTACACATCTATCTTTGTTAAAAAGTGGGCAAAAAAAGTCCTCCTTCAAAACCCTGACACAAGTCTAGAGGGTTGTGTGAAAATGGGATCTACTTAACCTCATGTCACCCGTGATATTAGGAGGAATAGGAATGTGGACAATAATGGAAAGTTTGACAGATTTTAAAGTCTTGGTTTTAACCAGATGGGCACTTAGACTTTAGGGACTTTGGGGACCACACTTGTAAGTGACCTGCTCCCTGGGAGCCATGATGTTGGGCAGAGGGTGGAACCAAGTCCTTCAGGCAACATTGTGGATGACTGCCCCACACTGGGTGAGGGAAGAGGGGGTCCCAGGGGCTCTGTCAGGCATTATTGGGAGGGAAATACATCAGCATGGCCTTACAGCCTCTCTAGGGGACATTCACATCTGTTTTTCCTGGTATATTGCTTTTGTACATTATGAGTAAATAAATGTGGGGAAAGTACATGGGCTCAGAGAAGAGAATCTCCATATATTTTATAAGGTGTTAATATTAGCATCTCTTTTTTTTTTTTTTTAATTTTTTTTTTTTCAACGTTTATTTATTTTTGGGACAGAGAGAGACAGAGCATGAACGGGGGAGGGGCAGAGAGAGAGAGGGAGACACAGAATCGGAAACAGGCTCCAGGCTCTGAGCCATCAGCCCAGGGCCTGACGCAGGGCTCGAACCCACGGACCGCGAGATCGTGACCTGGCTGAAGTCGGACGCTTAACCGACTGCGCCACCCAGGCGCCCCAATATTGGCATCTCTTAAACCATTCTCATTTTACAATCTTTATCAAGCTATCTTGCAATTGTGCAGTCAATAGAACATGTGGCTGAAGAGTCTGAAGAAATTAAAACATATATAATAAGCATTTCTGATGTGCTAAGCTATGTTCAGTACTTAATATGCACTATGTTAGTAATCCTATGGAGGTATTTTCTTCTTTATAAAAAAGGAAATTCATGCCCCCAAAAGTCAAACGTGATTAAGATCATCAGCTGGTACACAGAGTGAATAACACTGAAATCCTGAAGACTGATAGCACAGAATTAGACTCTTCCAAAATCTAATGAAATGTAACAGGTGAGTCGTCAGTTGCACTTGCCACATTTCAAGTGCTCACTAGCCGTCATTTCCAATATTGTAGCAAGTTCTATTGAACAGACCTGGCATAGAACATCTGGGAGGAGGTTTTGGAAATACTTTTATCCAGCTTATTTACCTTTTGGAAAATGTAACACACTTAGTAAAAAATTTCATCTTATAGTAATACTCCACGAGATTCCCTTGAGCATAGACGTTTCCACGTTCTGCCGCTTCCCTTAAGCACTGCAAGGCAGCTTCAGGGTCCTGGCGGATGCCTTGTCCGTAAAAATACATCAGCCCAAGTGCACCCTGGGACTCCAGATTTCCATTGCCACACGCTTCTGAATGCCAATAAAATGCCTAAGAAAAAGCACAATTTCATCTTTGTTACCTACCAAGCAAAATTATAAGGGAATACCGGAAAGAAAGAAAAAATCTCTAATTATGAGATAGTGTGCATAACTTATCTCTAGGAAACAGTTTTAGCACCTTGTGTGTGTTTCAGGTGAGCGCCAGTTTCACATATCCAAAAGAGAGGTTAGAGGTCACAGCCTAGCCAGTTCAGCTGTCATAGGATTCAAGATTTTCTGATGTTTCCCGAGGAAGGATCAGGAAGGTAGGAGGTAGGAACTAAGTGTCTGCTAGGCTCTGAGACACCCAGCAATGAGGCCCAGCAGGGAGAGGAGATATGCTGATGCAGAGATCTCAGAGGTGGCGCCTGTCGATCCCAGGTAGCCGAGATAAAAGCTGCATGTGGTTGCAAGCCCATTTGCTCAGTACTCAGCTACAGTGACTTTGAATTGGTTCAAAAAATTATTTCCAAGTGGCTGCTTAGTTATCCAAAGAGGGTCTTGTTCGGGTGGTGTTTCTTGTGAGTTTGTTCTACATGCCTCTTACAAGTAGCACGTGGCCCTACGTTTCCTCCAACCCATACGATTTCTTGGAAAATGTTTCAATCATTGATGATTAAAGAGATTGTATTTATGCAAAAGTCGTAAATGGATTTAATTTTTAACTCATTTTCATGTGTATTTTACTTACTAGCATCATTACTTTCTCAGAACAAATTTATTTATTCACATAATAGGATTTGGGCCATATTTTAGGACTCTCTCAGCTTTCATGGTATAAAATATTTTGTACGTGTGGCTTTTTATAGTGTAGAAAGTGCTCTCACATCCGTGGAATCCTTTGGTAGAGGTAGGGAAAAGGTAGACCATAGATGAGTAAAGGGTAAAATGAGCTTTGAGATCCCAAACTGTAAACTTTCTTTACACTTTAAAGAAATGTAAGAGATCTTTAAAACTAGACACTCATTCTTTACCGCCCTCCCTTCAGAAAAGAAATTATTATTAATTTCCGAAATAAATATTAATCTATGCGTGGTGCTGGCGTTAAAAACAAATAGATCAGTGTTACCTTTTCTAATTCTTTGGGTTCTTTTGTGGAATAATATAATCCTAGGATACTTTGAGCTTTCACACTAGCTTTTGGATTTCCATTGTCTGCAGCAAAAAGCCACAGTCTAAAAGAAAAAAGGGCAAGTTACTCTTTGTGTCAGCATTTGATTAAAAAGAAAAAAAAACAACACTTGTTTTCAGGTAAGACTACCTTTCAGCTTCCTCATCTGATCGTTTGACACCTTTCCCTTCATAATAAGCTCTTCCAAGGTTGTAGGCAGCTGCAAATTGTAGGTGTCTTGCTTTGGGACATGGAGAATGGATGATTTTCTTCATGTATTCCACTCCTTTTTCCTTCCACAAAGGAAAAGAACAAACAAAAAAACCCCAGTTTTTAGTTTTACCCAAACTAAATTCTTTTTCCCAGTAATGGTGTAAAAGTCTTCTTCCTGTGACATGATGTTTGATGTCATGGGTCTGTGCCCAGGCAGACGGTTGCCCTTTAGTCTGCAGAGCTGGAAATAAGGGAGGAGGGGGGTGGGACAGGGAGGGAAGGGAAGAAGGAAGGGTATATCTCCTGAGTAGGCATTCCCAGAGCTCTGAGATCTAAAGGATATAAGGCATTTCCCTCATGTTTTAGCTTCCGCAGTTGGATTATGTTTCAATATGATTTCTTTTTTCTCTCCTCCCTTCTACCTTATAGCCCTTATTCTGGATGGGCACAGTTTTTAGAACTTATCAACATACAAGAATAGCTGTAACTTCTTCCACATTTACAATCAGAGTACACTTGTGAGCCCCAAACACTATGTTCTTCCTTCAAGCACACTAAGTATGCTCAGTGATAATTTACATACAACATGCTATTCATACGACATCTGCATAGTCACGAAGAGCACACAGGAAGATGTTGCCCCCTCCAAAAAATCCATCAGGCGCAGACTGTCAAACATCATTCCCAAGAAGAAAATGTTTGACGATCAAACCCATTTTCTATACACTGCATTCTAGCTTTTATCCTTCACTGCTCTCTCCAAGTTCTGTTGCTGGCTAAATACCACAGTGATAGAAGATAAAGGTGTTTGCTTTTTAATGAGTCCCAATTTATAGAGATTTGTCTTTGTGAATGTGTGACGTACATATTTACCTTTTTTTCCTTTTTTTTTTTTTTTAACCTTTTTAAAAATATTTATTTACTTTTGAGAGACAGAGCCAGGGAGGGGTCGAGAGAGAGAAGGAGACTCAGAATCTGAAGCAAGCTCCAGGCTCTGAGTGGTCAGCACAGAGCCCAATGCAGGGCTTGAACTCATGAACAATGAGATCATGACCTGAGCCAAAGTTGGACGCTTAACTGACTGAGCCACCCAGGCCCCCCTTTGCCTTTTTTTCTAAACCTAATAGTAAGAGGGAATTTACTGGTGGTTGAGTGAGTTGGTTGTGTAAATCCTTCCACAGATAGCAATGACTAAATCTGGAGCAAACGTTAAAAACATTTTTTTTTTTTTTAAGACACTGGAAAGTTTACCAGAGCATATGCAAGCCAGAGGAGAGATTACTCTTAAAAACTGCAGCTGGAAGTGATCCATGAAGTTCAGTGAACCTCAGGCGGGATAAACATGAAGTAGATTTCCCAGGCATACATCATGGTCAAACTGCTGAAAGCCGAAGAAATCTTGAAAGTAGCCTGAGAAAAATGACACATGATGTACAGGAGAACAACTATATAATTAGTATTTAAGAAGACTGAAGTCATGCCATGCATCTTTTTGGACCGTAGAGTATGAAACTAGAAATAAATCACAAGAAAAAAATAGGGGAAAAAACACATGGAGGCTAAACAACAAGATACTGAACAACCAATGGGTCAACAAAGCAAAGAAGAAATCAAAATATGTGGAGACAAATGAAAATGAAAACACAACAAAATCTTGGGAGACAGCAAAGGCAGTTCTCAGAGGAAAATGTGTACTGATACAGGCCTACCTCAAGAAACAAGAAAAAGCTCAAACAATCTAAACTTGTGTCTAAGGGAACTTAAAAAAGAAGAACAAAGCCCAAGGTAAAATGATGTAAAAGGAAGGAAATGATAAAGATCAGAGCAGAAATAAATGACATAAGAGACAGAAAAAAAAAAAAATCAATGAAACCAAGAGCTAGTTCTTGGAAAACATAAACCTATGCCAACAAATGGGACAACCTTGAAGAAATGGATAAATTCCTGGAAACGTACAATCTTCTGAAACTGAATCCAGAAATAAATCTGAATAGGTTGATTACTAGTAATGAAACTGAATCAGTAATTAAAAAAAAACTAACAAAAAAATAAAAGCCCAGGAACAGATGGCTTCATAGGTAAATTCTACCAGACATTTAAAGAAGAGTTAAAACCTATTCTCCTAAATGATTCAAACAATAGAAGAGGAAGGAAAGGTTCCATATGCATTCTGTGAAGCCAGCATTGCCCTGATACCCAAACCAGACAAAGACACCGCAAAAAAAAGAAAACTATAGGCCAATATCCCTGATGAACATAGATGCAAAACTCAACAAAATATTAGCAAGCTGAATCCAACAATACATTAAAAGGATCATTCACCACAATCAAGTGGGATTTATTCTGGGGATACAAGGATGGTTCAGTATTTACAAATCAACCATGTGGTACGCCACATCACCAAAACAAAGGATACAAATCATACGATCATCTCAACAGATGCAGAAAAAGCATCTGATACAATTCAACATCAATTCATGATAAAAACTCTGAACAAGGTAGGTTTAGAGGAAACATACCTCAACACAATAAAGACCTATATGAAAAACCCACAGCTGACATCTTACTGAATATGAAAAACACAGCTTTCCCTCTAAGATTAGGAATAAGACCAGGATGTCCATTCTCACCACTTGTATTCAACATGCTACTGGAAGTCATAGCCACAGCAATCAGATAAGAAAAAGGAGTATTCATTTTGTTAAACAAGAAGTTAAACTATCACTATTGGAAGATGACTGTGATACTATACATAGAAAACCTAAAGGCTCCATCAAAAACCTGTTAGAACTAATAAGTGAATTCAGTAAATTTGAAGTAGATAAAATTAATGCTCTGAAATCAGTAGTATGTCTATATACTAATAAGGTAGAAGAAAGAGAAATTAAACTACACTTATAACCGTACCAAAAAGAATACAATGCCTAGGAGGTTAACCAAAGAAGTGAAAGACCTGTACTGTGAAAACTATAAAACACTGATGAAAGAAATTGAAGATGACACAAACAAATGGAAAGATATTCCATGCTTCTAGATTTGAAGAATTAACATTGTTAAAATGTATATATATTTTTAAATATTTTTTAGTATTTATTTATTTTTGAGAGAAAGAGTGTGAGTGGAGGAGGGGCAGGGAAACAGGGAGACACAGAATCTGAAGCAGGCTCCAGGCTCTGAGCTGTTTGCACAGAGCCTGACATGGGGCTCGAACTCATGAACCGTGAGGTCATAACCTGAGCTGAAGTCAGTCGCTTAACCAACTGAGCCACCCGGGTGCCCCATCATTGTTAAAATGTACATTACGCAAAGCAATCTATAGAGTCAATGCAATACCTATCAAAATACCAACCGCATTTTTCACAAAATTAAAAAATTACTAAAATTTGCATGGAACTGCAAAAAACCCCTGAAGAGTCAAAGCAACCTCAATAAAGAACAAAACTGGAGGTATCACAATTCCAGATTTCAAGGTATACTATGCAAAGCTGTAGTAAAGCGGTATGGTAGTGGTATGTAAATAGATCAATGGAACAGAAGAAAGAACCCAGAATTAAACCTACAATTATATGGTCAAATAATCTATGACAAAGGAGACAAGAATATACAATGAAAGATAGTCTCTTCAATAAATGGTATTGGGAAAACTGGACAGCTACATGTTAAAGAATGAAACTGGACCACTTTCTGATACCATACACAAAAATCAACTCAAAAGGGACTAAGGACTTAAATGTGAGATCTAAACCCATAAAGTTCCTAGAAAACAGGCAGTGATTTCTCTAGCATTCGCCATAGAGACATTTTTCTAGATATGTCTCCTAAGGCAAGGGAAGCAAAACCCAAAATAAACTATTGGGACTACATCAAAATAAAAAGCTTTTGCAGCACAGTGAAGGAAACCACCACCAAAACAAAAAGGCCAAAAACCTACTCAGTGGGAGAAGATAATTTGCAAATGATACATCTGACAAAGTTAATATCCAAATATATAAAGAACTTAGCCATCTCTCTCTCTCTCTCTCTCTCTCTCTCTCTCTCACACACACACACACACACACACACACACACACACACAAATAATCCAAGTAGAAAATGTGCACAGGACCGTTTTTCCAAAGAAGACATACAGATAGCCAACAGACACGTGAAAAGATGCTCAACATCACTCATCATCAGGGAAATGCAAATCAAAACCACAATGAGACATCACATTGTCAGAGTGGCTAAAATTAAAAAGACAAGAAGTAACAAGTGTTAGAATGTAAAGAAAAAGAAACCCTTGTTCACTGTTGGTGGGAATGTAAATTGGAACAGCCAGTGTGCAAAACAGTATAATTTCAAAAAATTAAAAATAGAAATACCATATGATCCATTAATTCAACTACTGGGTTACGAAAACAGTAATTTGAAAGGATCTATCCACTTCTTTGTTTATTGCAGAATCATTTACAATAACCAAGATATGGAAGAGTCCACTGATTGATGAATGGGTAAGGAAGATGTGGTACATATATATATGTATGTATGTACACACACACACAGGCATATCACTCAGCCATAAAAAGAGGATGGGACTGTGTCATTTGTAACAATGTGGATGGACCTAGAGGGTATTATGCTAGCTAAGTGAAGTAAGTCAGACTGAGAAAGATAAATACCATATAATTTCATTCATATGTGGCATCTAAAAAAATGAATACATAAGAGGCAGAATCAGACCTGTAAATACAGAGAACAAACATATGCTTTGTGGACGGGAGGGGTGGGGGAATGGGCAAAATGGGTGAAGGGGAGTGGGAGATACAGACTTCTAGTTATGAAATGTCACAGGAACGAAAGGCATAAGGAATATAGTCACTGATATTGTAATGCCGCTGTGTGGTTACAGATGTAGCTACTTTTGTGATGAGCATAGCATAATTAGTAAACTTGTCTAATCACTGTGCTGTACACCTGAAACTAATGTAATATTGTCAACTATACTCAAAGGCACAGACTTCCAGTTATAAATAAGTTCTGGGAATGTAATATACAGCATGGAGCCTATAGTTGACAACACTGTGTTATATATTTGAAAGTTGCTATGAGGGTAGCTCTTAAAATTTCTAGTCATAAGAAAAGTTTGTAACTCTGTGAGGTGATGGATGTCAACTAGCTTTATTGTGATAATCATTTTTCAATATATACTTATATCAAATTATGTCATACAACCTAATATGATATATGTCAATTACATCTCAAAAACACTGGTGGGGGGAGGAGCAAGGCAATTAATGAAGGCCAGAAGATTTGACAGTAGCATTTTTTTAAGTTTATTCATTTTGAGAGGGAGCGAGTGGGGGAGGGGCAGAGAGAGAGGGAGAGAAAGAATCCCAAGTCTGACAGTGCAGATCCCAATGCAGGGTTCAGACTCACGAACTGTGAGATCATGACCTGAGCCAAAACCAAGAGTCAGTTGTTCAACCGACTGAGCCACCCAGGTGCCCCAAGAATAGCATTTTTAAAGTGTGGAAAAGAAAAACTCAACCAGCAAAAACAATTCATCAAAAGTGAAGGCAGATTAAAGACATTTTTAAGCATTAAAAAAATTTTTTTTTAATGTTTATTTTTGAAAGAAAGAGCATGAGCAAGGGAGGGCAGAGAGAGAGGGAGTCACAGAATCCCAAGCAGGCTCCAGGCTCTGAGCTGTCAGCACAGAGCCCAAAGCGGGGCTCGAACCCACAAACCATGAGATCATGACCTGAGCCGAAGTCAGACGCTCAACCGGGTGAGCCACCCAGGCGCCCCTAAAGACATTTTTAGATGATCAAAATCAGAGATAAATCATCATCTGCAAACTGTACTATAAGAAATTCCCTTCAAAGGAAATTCTTCAGGTCAAAAGGAAAGGAATATGGTGACAAATGGCTACTCAGGTTGACAGGAAGGAATGAAGAGTTCTAGAAATGGTAAATATGTAATAAATATAAAAGGATACACGTATATATACATGTGCATATAATTTATTATCCTCTTAATTTCTTCAAAAGATATATGACTAAAGCAAAAATTATAACACTTTTATATTTGGAGATTTATAATATGAATTTAAGTATAGCGTGACAAAGATTGGGGGTGGGCGGGTCAATGAAAGCATACTTATTCAAGGTTCCTATATTTTACCTGAAGTAATTCCATATAAACTCCTTGTCTGTTGTGATAAATTAAAAGTGCATATTGTAATCTCTAGAGCAACTACTAAAAAGAGTATATATAACTAGAAAATAAGTAAATTAAAAATGTGACCAAACCGTTCCATCACCATTTCTCACACATGTGAAATTTTATGACATGGTAAATACCCATATATCGATGTACGTCTGTTTCTGGACTCTTTTGTTCTTTTGATCTTTGCCTATTCCTGAACAAAACCCACCTTGCTTTAAATACTACATATAAATATTTGGCTTTTTGTTCTTTCATATGAATTCTAGAATCAGCTTGCCACATGCCATAAAAAATCTTGTAGGAAATTTGATTCCGATTGCATTTAATATGTGAAGTTAAATCTGGGGAGTGGGTTAGAGGGGCTCCTGGGTGGCTCAGTCTGTTCTGCGTCTGACTCTAGTTTTTCGCTCAGGTCATGATCTCATAGTTTGTGAGTTTGAGCCCCACATTGGGCTCTGCTGACAGTGTAGAGCCTGCTTAGGATTCTCTCTGTCCTCTGCCTCTCCCCCGCTCACTCTCTGTCTCTCTCTCAAAAATAAATAAGTAACATTTAAAAATTATTTAAAAAATCTAGGGAGTGGATTAGAGGACAGACGTCGAAACGTATTGTGTCTAGAAAACAGAAGCACAGTTGCCTGATGAGTCCATAGATTGAATTTCCTAAGTCAAATTTCCTGCAATCTGGCACTAAATTACACTCAAATGTTTACTGCCTTTTGCTAAAGAAAGGGTTTAAAAACCTTTTTAGAATTCTGTGAGATGGGGAAAGCAAAGCTAAAACAGGTGAACTTGTCCTCACTGCAATTTTATCTCAGCCAAAACTTTGTTGCTTTATTCATTCCCTGCCCCCTCCCCCCCCAAGCTATTTCCAGTTTCCATTTGTAGCTTCCCTAGGTGTTGGAGCCCACATGTGATTACCATTCTCTATGGGGTAATAATGACCTTTGAGTGCTCCCTGAAGAAAACAGGTCAAATCTACCACACAAAGCATATATGGTTGAACCAGAATCTGGACCAACTTAGTATCAAGAACATTGGTACGTTAATAAAGTGATAATAATGAAAAGAGATATTTTCCCCTTTACTGTGAGTTAAAGGTATTATCAAGCCAGTGTAATTCTAGGTGAGAAGGGATCTACAGCGGCCATCTTCCTTTGCTCCGCTGGCCTCCATATGTAATCACATTTGAGCCATTCTCTTTGGGAGTTGCCATATGCCAATGCATTGAACCTGCCAACTTCCCTGGTTCCTCTACTTCTTCATGTCCTTAATTCTCACCTTTTAGGCTTATTCTGCGTCTGTCACCATACTCATCCCTTCATTCCTCTTTCCCTCCTTGACACTCATTTATCTGGCAGATAAACCATTTCTCTGCCTACTCAGATGCACTCAAGCAGCTGCACATGGCTGGGAAAAAACACAGCCATGGCGATAGGTCCTCCTGACCACAGATTTCAGAGTGAGCTCTCAGCCCTGGCAAACAATACCATCAGTTTGCTGCCTCAGTTTTCTCTCCCACTTAACCTGGCAGGGAAGAGAACTATTTCAAACTTTATCCTGTCTCTTCATACTTCCGCTGCCCCTGTCCTTTCCCTCATTCTCAGCTCATGCTTCACCTTTTGAAAATTTTTATTTATATTTTTATAAAAACATGGGGTGATTCATGACTTTGTGAGTCATCCTTGCATGCAGGGACTATGCTAATTTTCTCTGTCCTTCCAGTTTTAGTGTACATACTGCTGAAGCGAGTACGTGGCTTTGCTTTTATGTCACTGAGAAAATAGAAAATCAAGAGAGACACTGAATCTGTGAATTTACCTAACTCATCGTTTTCCCTTCTCTGCTAGATCTTGTGTATCAACTTACAAATACACTGTGGTATCTCTGGACCAGGGAGGACCCTCCCTCGAGTCCATGACCTCGTTAGTGCACATGCATTTGTTCTGCTATATGACAAAACTCAGTGCTTATGCCCAACTCCTCACCTCCATGCGTCTCCTTGGCCCACTCTGACCTTGGTCCCTTTTCCTTCCACTGAAAAGGCTTTTGTCAGGGTCTCCGAGGAGATTCGTCTTAATGTGCCTAACAGTAAGCGCTCAGTTTTCATTATACTCACCTCAACAGAATTTGAGACAGATGATTACTCCCTCCTTGAAACAGTTTCATCATCTGACTTCCAGATCACCACACACTCCTCAACTTCCTCTATTCTCCCTGCTCCTTCTCATTCTCTTTTGCTGGCTGTTCTTTCCCCTCTGACCATTAAATATTGGAGGGCTCCCCATCTCTGTCCCTGGCCTTTTCCTCTTCTCTGCGTTCACTCATTCAGCAACTGCATCCAAATCTGGTGCCATAACTACCAATGGTCCACCGAGACCGCCCCCCCCCCCCCCCCGCCCCGATTTCTCCGGTCCTGACTGCATCACTGAGCTCCAGACTCTCTACTTGACATCTCTGCACAGGTGACTTAACGCATACTTCAAAAATTAGGTTTTCTTGTCACATCCCAAACCTGCTCCTTCCTCAGTCGTCCCATTGTTGTTAAATGGCAATATCACCCTTGATCCCTCCCCTTATTTATTATTTATTACTACTGGCCCTCTCCCAGTCCATTAGAAGGCCTGTATCCTCTTAAGAGTATATTCTAAATCTCTCCACTTTTCTGTATTTCCACGAATGGTACTTTAGTTAAAGTGGTTTTATCTGAACCCCAGTGGCTTCCCAATTGGCTTCCTGCTTCTACTCCTGCTTCCATTCCCCACACAACAGACAAAATGATTTCTTTTAATGGAAATCATATTGATTTCCCTCCCTTTCAGTGTTTTCACATTACATTGATCACACAAGCCAAACTCTTGGCCCTCGTTTTCCAAGTCCCATGTGGTTTGGCCCCGTCTCACTGGTTTGACTACACTTCAGCTTTCCCCCCTTCCTCAGACCTTAACACTAGCTATTTCCTCTACCTGAATGTGATTCCCAGACCTACATACATGGTCTCTCCCTCTTGTTACTCAGTTCTTAATTCAAGTGTCAGACAAAATGATGGAACAACACAGGGAGGAAAACTATAATCCCAGAATGAAATGTTGGGGAATGACCAATGACTGGGAAGTTGATAGAAGTAGGAAAGTCAGTGGAGTGGAGGAGAACTCATAGCTGGAAAATGAATTGGGGGGTGAAAATGATGCCAACTCCACGTTTGAGCACATTGGGATAGGGAAGGAGAGCCCTCGACCTACAGAGAGGTGGTTATGGGAGAGCTAAGTTTCCGATGAGGCAAGGAAGGGAAAGAAATAGTCTGAGAAAAGCCTGAGGATTTGCCAGCTGGAAAGTTTAGGAGGGAGGGCAGCCGTAAGAACAGGAGAGGAAACAGAAAGCAATATGGAGTCGAGAATACATGAGAAGACAAATGACCAGAGAGGCATACGTTGTGTGTAGCGGCCAGAGGTGATACAGCTGTGACGCTTGGTGGGACCGAGTGAAGTCAGGGTTCCAGATGGAATTCTGATGTCTAGTTTTCAGGTACATTCACAGTGGGTTGGCCTCATGATGCCTGGTGAAGCCCCCCATGTCGGCAGACACTGCAAACTTGGGACTTGAATGAGGGTTTGGAAGGGCAGTTATTGCTTTTGAAACCAAAGAATTTACCAAGTAAATGTTACTTTATATGGGCCTCTAGGTGTCCAACTAGCTGGCTGTCCATTGGGAACACTCCAAATCATGCCCTTCTTTGGACCTTCAACGTTGAAGTCTTTGGATGGACAGGACATAATCAGATTTGTATTTTAGAAAGATGGCATTAGTGGCAGTTTGAGTAACGAGTCTGGGACCAGCACAGAAGCTGGGGATCTACTACTGAAATAACCCAGGTAATGGGTCCTGTGAGCCTGAACTGGAAGAGAGGGAGTGGGAATAAAGGACTGGGGACAGATCTGAAAGAAATTCAGGAGATAGTATGAGTAGGTCAGTATGACCCGTGAAAAAGATTTTATTTCTGCTTCGAAAAAGACAGTCTCTGGTTTGGGCTTTTACCTGTAAGTGGCTATTCCTATGTTATAAGGAAACATAATTCCTAGTATTGTTGTTTGTTTTTTTTTTTTTTAAGGTTTTCATTATGAATAAGTCCTGGGTTTTATGAAATGCTTTTTCAATACATACTAAAACCATCATATGGTGTCTTACTCAGGCTACTAAAGTATTATATTCATAGAGTTCCTTAGGTTGAATTGTTAAATTTCTGGGCTAAGTTTTACTTGGTTATGATACTTCATTCTTCTAAGGAAGTATTGATTTTTTCTTGTAACAAGGGCAAATATTTTATTATCTTAACAGCTGCTACCATACTTTTTCTTATATAGGATCTTACTCTAGAAAAGTCCTTTGAAAAAGCCTTTTGAGGTGACTCTGATAACAATGTGGTCAGCAAGGGACCACAAGATCAGTCAATAAATATGATTGAGCATCTACTGTGGCCCTGTTCTAAGTCTCTAGGGGATTGAGTCGTGAGCAAGACAGATGAAACCCCCTGATTCTGTAGAGCTTACATTCCAATTAGAGATAAAGAAATTAAACAGGTAACAAATAACTAAGGTAATCATTAAAGTTCGTGAAGAAAGGAAAGGGTGTTGATTTTGGTAATAGGGCCACAGAAATCCTCTCCAGGGAAGTAACATGAGGGAAAGGCAAAAGAGGAGATGACTCAATTACTCTGTTTGAGACAATGGGATAAATCCATTTTTGGCATCAGAGAAAAAGAGGGTAGAGGGGAAAGACACAGGAGGGGGAAAGGATGGGGAGAAAATACTCAGCAAGTTCGTAAAGAATCACGTGAGGTAGTGCAGCCACAGAATTTCTTCCAATTTCCAGTTAATTTTGACAGCCAACTAAGTGTAATATCTCGTTGTAATGAATATAGATAAATGCCAAAGAAGAGAGTGACACAATGACAGAGTGAATCTGGGTGTTGAGACTTTTTTGGTAGTTTTTTTTAAAGAGCACCTTGGGTTTTTAATGACTTAAAATTGATATAAAAATAAGAGTCTCTTGAAAATCTAACAGAAAATCAATTGAATAAAATAATTGTAATACTTTCAATCCTATCTGAATTTGCAGGCAAAACAATTATGGAGAATCTGAATCACTCGAGACCAATTTTTTTTTTCACCAGATATTTAAACGTTGGAGTGTATCATTGAAATAATAAGAATAGTAATCCTACTACTTAAATAGGCTTTATCTTACTATGATTAATCTTGTTTAAAATATTTTGTAGAACGAATTTTAATACTATTCCCCCAAAACTGCTTTATTAATTGAGGATGAGAAAAGATTCATAAGATCAGTATGTCAATTTACATTTTTGATTTTATTTAGTACATATCATAGGATATGATGGTCACAGAGATTAGGTGGTAACTGCCTTGAAGAGTATGGTTAAATGGACTCATGATTGGTGTTAAGATTGCTGTTCTCTAGGTTTCTCTAGTTATGACTTAGAAGTGCCCGGCTGCCTCCATATACAGCACAGTTAATGGGTGGTCATGCCAAGCCTACATCAGTTAGTATGCTGAAATGTGCACAGACATGACTGAGGAAGCTGGATCCAGGGTACTGAAGGAGGTTTCGTAACATTGCTCATGTCTCTCCCTCCCTCTGAATGCCATTCCTTCCTTACCTTATATGCTGTGCTTCTCTTCTAAGCATCAGCGGAATCTCCCCTGACCCCACATTTGTGCCTCGCACACGTATTGTCTCAATCCAGGACTCACAACTGCACTCATAGTTATTCTCAAACTATGCGTTCCTTTTCATACTTATCTTTGCTTCTCCAGCATCTCAGACTGTTCCTTCCTCGTTAATGTTTGTGGAAGGAAAGAGTGAGTGAATAATGCAGTGAATCCAACTAAATAAACCAGGGTCGCATAAATTACAAGAGTAAGCACATACCTCGGGGATGGTAGAGTAGGTGCTCAGAGTGCAAAAAATAGAAAGGGATTTTTTAAGCTGCTTTCGTGTCCTTCAAGGCAGTTCCAAGGATGACGACCACCCCTGTGAATGGCACCAGTGCGCAAAGAAACTCCACTGTCTCAAATAGTAGGACTTGTGTGTATTTTAAGCAACAGGTTTGTAGGTGAACTAGATGTGGACTCCAAGGGATCGAGAGATGACAACTAAACATCTAGGAAGAGGGAGGAATTTGGCTGTATGGATCTCAGAATGAGGTTCTGGTGTGAAGACAATTTGGAAGTCTTTTAAAATTTTTTTTTTTCAACGTTTATTTATTTTTGGGACAGAGAGAGACAGAGCATGAACGAGGGAGGGGCAGAGAGAGAGGGAGACACAGAATCGGAAACAGGCTCCAGGCTCTGAGCCATCAGCCCAGAGCCTGACGCGGGGCTCGAACTCACGGACCGCGAGATCGTGACCTGGCTGAAGTCGGACGCTTAACCGACTGCGCCACCCAGGCGCCCCAATTTGGAAGTCTTTTAAAAGTCTAGGTGATGTCAGCCATGGACTGAATGAGCTTAGTCAGGGAGAGAGAGCAGAAGAGGGCAGCAAGGGCCTAGGTTCTGACACACTTCAACATCTAGAGGAGAAGCCGCTAGCAAAGGTGACAGAGGATTGGCTACAAAGAGGCAAACAGGGAAAATTGTATTGCCAACACCTAGAGGATGGTGGAAAGAGGTATGTACAGTATGAGTGAGAATCAGACAAAGATGTTTCAAAGAGGATTCAGATTGGATTGAGAACAATGTAGTCATGGATTCCACGTTACTACACTTTTTTAATTTTTATTTTTTTAAAGAGAGGGAGTATGCAAGCAGGGTAGAGGGGCAGGAGGAGAAAGAGAGAGAATCCTAAGCAGGTTCCACACTGAGCGTAGAGCCCCACGTGAGACTCAATCCCACAACCCTGAGATCATGACCTGAACCGAAATCAAAGACTTGGACCCTCAACCAACTGAGCCACTTCATGTTACTACACTTTTAACAGGTTAAACTGTAAACGGGTTAAAATAAAATATCTTGCATTTAATGCAAATATTTGTTTCATCATTCACTTATTTCATCATATACTATGATTCTAAAAGAGTAAAAATTAAGTATTTCAGGAATTTTATACAAGATAAAATCAGGAAAGAAAACACTCATCAAATGCTTACTACATGTGCCTTGTGTTATTTTACATGTTGTTCAATTTCATTAACAACTACGTGACTTAGGTTGATGGTTTTTATTTTGCATGTTGGCTCCAGTGGATTGAACTGGTAATGCAACCTTAAAGCTTTGTATTGATAAAAGTTCGGAAGCTATGTCTGGATTCAGCTAGAAGGGGGGCCATGATCAATTTTCAAGGTTGGCCATGGCCAAGGGAGGAGGAGGAAATGACAGATGTATCTCTAACTTATGTTTATTTATTTTCATTTTACAAACGAAACTAAAGCCCAGAATCCCATAAGGAATAGAGAAAATTGTCATACTGATCTCCAAACCTCATAGCTTAGTTTATTCTTTCTTTTATCTGCAAACATTTACAAATAAATGAGGCCTACAGATATTATTGATATACATTAATTTCGCCATTATTAAAATGATAATGTAGATTATATTTATTGACAAAGACAAGGACATTCAAAATACATTGTTAGGTGAAAAAGGATATTAAAAACCATTATGTATAGTGTAGTCCTACATTGAAAAAGTGTGTGCGATGTGCCCACACATACAAACAAATATATGTATATATATATATAATTTTTTGCATGGGGCAATACATGGAAGAATATACTTTAAAATAATAACAGTGTTGGGGCGCCTGAGTGGCTCAGTCGGTTAAGTGTCCGACTTTGGCTCAGGTCACGATCTCACGGTTCATGAGTTCGAGCGAGTTCAAGCTCCACGTCGGGCTCTGGGCTGACAGCTCAGAGCCTGGAGCCCGCTTCAGATTCTGTGTCTCCCTCTGTCTGTCCCTCTGCCGCTTGCACTCTGTCTCTTGCATCGTCTCAAAAATAAACATCAAAAAAAATTTTTTTAAATAATAACTGTTCATATTTGATAGTAGAATTTGGTGATCCTATTTTTACTTATTTTTTAACTTTTCTCCATGTTCATGTAGTTTTGGAATAACTTTTAAACATAAAGGAAAACATTTTAAAACAAAAGTGTCATTGACAGTCAATGGTAGCAAGGAGGGGGCAAAAAGAAATACTGTCTTTCACATATATGTAAAGATGACTACTGCTATCCTTTAAATGCTAAAAGGATAGATGTTATTGAAATAAAAGTACAGAAATATAATATTAAAATATAAATCACCTTAATCGTCTCAAAAACCCATTAACAATGAAATCTTAAACATTGTGAACGAAACAGTAACTTACGGCATCTGTAGGTGTCCCCAGCCCATCGTAATACATTACTCCTAGCTGGTAAGTTGCTTGATGGTCTTTTTCCTTGATTTCTTCAAACTGTTCTAATGCTTCTTCATACCATCCCTACGAGCTCCGAGGAAATATTGAATTATTTTTATTATTACCTTAAAGTCATCACAAATATTTAATTCCCACCTAAATCTAGCTAGGAGCACCAAATATAGCAAAAGACAGCAACACACTTATGGAATTTGGAAGTAAGGCATCAACAGCAATCAGCACACCATAAAACCAATTAAATAGGCCTAAATATGACAACAGAGGGAAGTGACTAGGAAAAATCTGGGTGAGACTCTCTTTTGTTTTTATTCTTACATTTGGATATTGCCAAACCTCTCTCAAAATGATAGCCTAACCCTCTGCTCAATCCATGCTGCCACATGACCTGCCACTCCTAGTCTGAGACACTGCAGAGCTGGGGCCAGGGCATCAGAGAAGATGTGCACATCAGAATATCCACCATTATTAAATATCCACTATTATTATATCATGGCTGCCAATGTTGCAGTTCTCCAGCTAGGGAGAAGACATGGAAAAACAAATGTGATTCTCTAAAATCTTTTCTCCTATACTTCCTACAGAAACCTACATGTTGGGGCACCTGGGTGGCTCAGTGGATCAAGTGTCCTCTCTTGGTTTCGGCTCAGGTCATGATCTCACAGTTTCATGGGTATGGGCCCTGCATCAGGCTCTGTGCTGGCAACGTAGAGTCTCCTTGGGATTCTCTCTGTCTCCCCACCTCTCTCTCTCTGCCCCTCCCCCTGCTCATGCTGTCTCTGTCTCTCTCAAAAATAAATAAAAAATAATAATAAAAGAATTCATGTTTTAAGGCTCCTCAGCAGTTACAATCTGATAACAACTATGCTAAGGTGTAGGGCACTAATATGGGGCTAATGTCTTAATCCATCAGGGAAAATGTCCTATACTAAAGAATGAATCATTTGTAATCGTGGAAAGAAAGTCTGCTACTGAACTGGAAAGTTATTACTCAGGAAGAGCAGACCAGAGAAAAACAACTTCTGGAAGACACAAAAACAACTGAATTCCTTTTTCTCATAAACTCGAATTAATCAACAATTTCATAAAATTAATAAAAACGTCACCAAAATACTAGCAAATACTAATTTTAAAGAACACATAATGAGTTAGAGACCTAGCTGTTAAGACTCATTGTCCCTTCTGGCTAATGTTTGGCCTAGATGTGAGAGAGCTGGAAAAGTCAGAATACTCTATATGAAGGAAGAGAAGGGAGGAAATAGAAGTTTATTTTGAGAGAGAGCTTGTGCACATTTATAAGTTTATTTTGAGAGGGAGCTTGTGAGCATGAGCACTCACAGGGGGAGGGGCAGAAAGAGAGAATCCCAATCAGGCTCCACTCTGTCAGCACAGAGCCCTATGCAGGGCTTGATCCCCATGAACTGTGAGATCATGACCTGAGCCAAAATCAAGAGTTGCTCACTTAACTGACTAAGCCATCCCAGGGGCCCCTAAAAATTATATTTTTAATTTATAGTGTGAGAATGGATTTCATACCAAAATGACTCCTACAAATGACTTTCATTAGAATGACTTTTGTGAAGGAAGGTCAGATATCTCCTTAATATATTATACTTAAAGGCACAACCATAATCTAAGGAATTTAACAGAATTCCCTTTGTATAACAATGTAAGGAACTCTACAGGAAATTTTGCTCTGAGGATCCAACAACAGCATTATATGAAATGAAAACAAACAGGAAATGATACCTCTTCAAAATACAGTTGACCTCGTAGGAAATATGCCATAGCATCCCCCCGTCTTATTCTTTCCTTCAAGAGCTGCAATGCCTTATCCACCAAATTAGCATGGCCGTAATGATCTGATTTTAAAAAGGTGAAGAATTCCATCTTTAGCCTTACGATATGAATTTTCTCTCTTGAACACATGAATTATAAAGAACTCATCTGGCACTTGTTTCTACTAGTTTCCTTCTTAGTTCTCATTTGTGAAACTGGCCTCCTTAGTTCAAGGAAGAAGCATGATCATGGTACCTTACACCGTGCCTTGTATAATCCTGAAATATTTATTGGTTGGTTTCCAAATTAACCCTGTTTACTACTAGGCAGGTGCTCTAGCAATGCAGTGTGCGTGCACAGTTCTTCAGGCAAAGCTACTCTGTGGATGAGTGAAATTCTTAATTTGAGCCTTCATCATAACTACTCTAACCAAATGAGCTAGTAACCATCCCCAATTTAATATTATTAAGTCTACAGAAACCAGTGGTAGCTTTAAATGCCATTTCAAAGTAAAGTGTGGCATTGCCACTTCCTTAATAGAAGCGACATCTGGCTTCTCTTTTCCAGAAGGCTGTCCTAAAGTCCTGAGAGTAAAACCAGGTTTGGGATCTGATTATGAGACTTGTCCACTCACGATTTGCTACCACATCAGTAATTCCTCAGATTCTTACAGGAAAGCTAAAAAGGACCATAAAGTTAACTGCTTCCTTGACAGCAAGTTAAGATTCCTATTTCTTGTCTTTTTTGCTCTGGTGTACTGAATTGCCTTTTAGTGAGAATATTATAAGAATTTGTACCAGTTTTTTCCTTCCTCCACTGGAAGAATTTTGAGTTCTTAGCACCATACTGGGAGAGAGCGGTATAAAAGGGGTTCTTGGGCAACTTTTCACTGGTCAACTTCATCCTGTTTTGACAATGTGTATTCTGCAAAAAAAGAATGAAAAACGGGATGGTAGAAATCTCTTCCTCCAGAAAAATGCAAAAATGCTCCATTCTCGCTTGGCACTCATTAAAAAACAACCTGCCTGCACTTGCCTAGCAATAGAGGACCAAACGACCAGCTGGGAATGTATTCTTTCTGAGGAACCCAGGGCTGTCCATAGCTATGAGAGGCACAGTTATCCTGGATGCCTGTGTCCACAGCGTGGGGCTAACGATGAGCGCTGTTTGTAAGTCCTGTCTGGCTCTGAGTTCACGTGCTGCGGTGTGGGTCAGGTCACTACCACACCTGCCACCAGTAGGAATTGGTAACACCTCCCATAGATACAGTTCTCGTGCGCTGGTACTTTGCCTTCTAACTGCAGCTCATGACACTTACTCATCTCGAATTAAAGCATGTGTCCTTTTTACCTGGGAATACACTTTATTTTAGCTGTGTTGTTCAGTTTTATCTTCCTGTCTGTACTGGACTGCCATGTTTTAAGATGGATCACAGTTGGATGGAAAATCGCAGCCTTCATATAAAATGTAGAGGCCACGTCATTTGGGATGAAGGAGTCCAGGTTGGCCTAGGCTGAGGGTAGTGAGACAGCAAACTCTGTTGTTGCTATGCTTTTTTGTTTACTCCTTGGCGTTCTGTTACAGCTGACTTTTCACCAATCAGGAACAAGCTTCCAGGAAAGGTTCCCGGTTGGTGGTGAAGAGAAGAATTCAGGAGACCTTTAGTGTGATTGGAAAGCTACATTTATACTATTATGTGAAACTATTTTGGAAAATAAATTGCTTCATTTATGAGAATGAAGTGCAGAAAAGGGGCATAATTCAGCATAGTAGGAAGAAAAAAATCACAGCAGTATCTTTGTTATTTTGGAAGAGGCAGTGAATCATTTGAAAAGTCAACTTCCTCATCTGTGGTTTGGACTATAAGCAGTTTCAACTAGAGGAGTTCTAAATGCCTGTTGCTAGATATATAACATTTTTTGATTATCTGATTCCATAAATCTTATGTTGACATTAGTGAATATGAACGTTTCCAATGAGCTTTGGGGTGAAACAATAATAGGTATAGTAATTAGAAGAAAGCCAATCCAAATAGGATGATGTAGATAGCATTATCAATTTACAGAAAAACTGGTTATAGAAGTTTTTATTTTACTGAAGTCATTAAACCTATGTGCTACTGTATCCAAAAAGGCTAAGAAAAAACTTGGCATGTTCAGGAAGGCCACTGGACGGAAATGAAGCAAATCAGAAAACAATACCTTACCTCCTTTGAACTCACGATGCTCTCTGTGGCTCCAGTACTGCACAAGGTTTTTGTTGCTGTGGCTTGAAAGAAGAGTCAGAGAGGGTCTAGAAAACATAAGCAAAGACTGAACTCTTAAACGCCAGCTATTGTTCTTTGTTCTGAGTGCGTTACAGGCACCAACTCCTATAAAACTTTATGACATAGGAGCTATTATGAGGCCCATTTAACACAAGAGGACACTGAGGAGGGTAAGTAACTTGCCAAAGGTCACAGGGCTAGGAGGTGGGACAATTGGGACACCCCAGGACCTCTGTGCCTCATCATTACTCTATACTGTTCTCCAAAAACTGGGACTAACGTGATTTTTTTAAATGGCAGGACTCCTGTAAGAGGATATCCCCCCCAAATTTAGTACTTTTTAGTTTTAGAAAATGTGATATGAGAAGATTTTCAAAAGGAAAGTATGAGTTTATTTCTGTCAAATCTTGGGATTAGATATAAAATCATTTGAAACTTGACAGCTGTTTGCATGACATGCTGCGAATTTAGAAAATTCTCTAATTAATTGGTGATCTGAAAGAAGTCCACAGTTTTAAAGGAAGGGCTGGTGTAGCGGATGCTGACGGTGCCCTTCCCAGATCCTCTTTACTGGCACCCCGTCTCTAGCAGCTGTGAGTGTCAATTGGAAATAATTCCCAGCTGTTCCTTCTTTCTTTGTCCCCCTGCCAATCATGAGTCCCCTCACTCCTGGACACTTTGCTCCTTCTTTCTTGGAGACAGACCACGGGCCTGAGCACTTGGAAGGCCAGCTCCTATTGAGAGACACAGTCTGCCATGAGTCTTGAGCATTCTGGCACATCCTTGTTGGGTACGTCAAGAGCACAACTGTAAAAGCCATGACTGCTTTTTAGATGGGTCATTTCTCAGGGTTGTTTGCAGAGAGTAACCTTGAGAGTTAAGGCGGTATCTCCCCACAGATAAAAAACAGGCTTACTTTTATAAAAAGTACTGAATCCCTCCTCTCTCCTCCCTCCTCCAATGCTTAGTTCTCCTCTCTTACAAGGCAGCCTACTGAATTACAGGCATCCATTATGGGTCCTTTGTATCACCTCTGTGGGATTAGGGGTCATGGGGAACCCACCTCAGCATCGTGCTGACACTCTGGCTCTTGCTTTTGCCAGGAGTGATAAAGTCATTTATCTCTGACCCGGGAGTCTTGTGTGTTCTGCCAACATCCATGAAACAGGCTAGCTTGTTAGTTGTAAGTAGGGTATAAACCTCAGGCCCTGCACAGTTCTTGGTACCCCTTCGCCTCAAGGTGAGATGAACTCAGAAGTGTGATATGTTCTCTCTGAGATCAGAATGAAGCTAGTTGCCATCCGAGCCCACATTCCTACTTAGCATTTTCTCCTCGCCAGATTGTAGTGCTTTCACTTCCTCCTCCTGAGAGCACCCCTCAGCCCATCACTTGAATAAAAATCCCCAGCTCAGACTATGCTTCTAGGGAACCTGACCTCATACGACAGAGGAGTATGGAGGAAGAGGTATTTTATTCCTTTCTAAAATTGTCATAATAAAGGATAACTTCCCTTCCAATGAAACGTTAGACACACTATACTGTGCCTAGTATGTATGGTGTAGTATGTGAATTTTTGGATAAAATAATATATCATTGGTAAGAGGACTAAAATTAGCCTAATGATGAATAACTAATTATTCTGGATGCTGGGTGACAGGAAGGAAAGAAAGATTTGAGAGCAGGGTAGGTCTACAGAGACTGGAGAGGTAAGTTCTAGCTACTTCTGTAACAGCAGAGTCATGCCAAATAGAGCTGCAGGACAGAGCTGTCTCCTGAGGACTAGATGAAGTGAAATGACTATTTCTTTAAGATCCAGGCAGGTTGGGGCTCCTCTGTGGTTATGCCTTAGCAGGGATTCGAATCAGAATGGAAATAAAAAGAAATGATAAACTTGAAAAATCAGGGAAAAGAGACAAGTGTTTAGAACAGACTAGATTGCAGTAACTAAAAAGAGGTACTACAAGTGAGAAATCATTAAGTAAGGCTTAATTATAATGCCAAAAGACTTCTATTTAATTTTTTAAAAAATTAAAAAAGAAAAACTGGAAAGCTGGATATAAAAGAACTGGTGGATAGATGTGTAAAGAATGAAAAACAGTACAATTAACATCCATTGGCTGTGGTAAAGATGTAAACCTTTGGGAATGTGATAAAATTGTCTAAAAATGGCTTGTAAATTATTTATGGAATAGCAAAAGGTAATTTAAATGTAAAACTGCTGTGAAAATGAATTTAAGTATATTAAATAGTGTCTTTTATGGGTTATTCTTGTGTTCCTGTGTAGAAAAGAGTTCTCCTAGCTGGCATGAGGCTGCCATCTTTGTTTGTTTATTCTAATTTTTTTTAGTGTCTATTTATTTTGAGAGAGAAAGATCATGCGGGCAAGAGCAGGAGAAGGGCAGAGAGAGAGAGAGAGAGAGAGAGAGAATATCCCAGGCAGGCTCCACACTATCAGTTCAGAGCCTGATGTGGGGCTCAAACTCACAAACCACAAGATCATGACCTGAGCTGAAATTGGGAGTTGGATGCATAACTGACTGAGCTACCCTGACACCCCGAGGCTGCCTTCTTTAGAAAGGCATCCTGACAAGGTTGGTCCTTGGTTGGCATTTGGGAACTTGACACTCGAGTTGTCCCCCAGCTGACAAGACCAGTTTGCACTGTTTCTGTTGCTTATATAAAACAACGTGATGGGGGCGCCTGGGTGGCGCAGTCGGTTAAGCGTCCGACTTCAGCCAGGTCACGATCTCGCGGTCCGGGAGTTCGAGCCCCGCGTCAGGCTCTGGGCTGATGGCTCAGAGCCTGGAGCCTGTTTCCGATTCTGTGTCTCCCTCTCTCTGCCTCTCCCCCGTTCATGCTCTGTCTCTCTCTCTGTCCCAAAAATAAATAAGTGTTGAAAAAAAAAATTAAAAAAAAAAAATAAAACAACGTGATGATGTATGGTGAATATGTTTTCCTTCTGAAATTCTGTAATTTTAGTATTTGGAGAGGATACCTACATGACCAGTCTCCAATAAAAACATTGGGTCCTGAGTCTCTAATGGGCTTATTGAGGCAGAAACATGGCACACACCATCCTGCATTATTCACTGCTGGAGAAAGGAACACATTGGTATGTTTCTTCTTGGAAGTGGGTGATCCATAGGCCTGTGCATGGATTTCTCCAGACTCCATCTGTTTTTTTTTTCTTTGATGATCCAATGTATATTCTTTTCACTGTAATAAACTTGAGCCATGAGTACAACCATGTGCTAAGTCTTAGACTATGTATCTTAGATACACAGCATCTTAGACTATGTTGTAAAAATATGAGCCTACACATTTCATGGAACTCTTGGTCAAGTTTTAAAAATCTCTGTTATTTTTTGTCCTTAATTTAGTTATTTTTGCTGATGTTTCTAATGAGCCTTTTTGAAACTTAATGGTTGGCTTAATCCAGTACTAAAATAATGAATAACTATCTTTAACTAAAGAACTTCAGGTCCAACACTGAAGTTCTTGTCATAATAGATAAATAGTTACTGGTGCCCATAAATAAGTGTTCTGGGCAAAAATGCAAAGGACTGTGTTTATTGTTATTGTTCCTTTCATTACTGTTGTCTCATACTCATTAAAAAAAAAAAACGGTAACGTTCATATATTAACTGGAAGCATAGTCTGTACATATATGATGGAAACTTAGAAAAGAACATTATAATTATTACTGAAATCTCAAAAGACAATATTGAATCGGGTGGTAGTCTTCTGTTTTTTCTTTATTTTTTTCCTCCTTCTAGTTAGGTCTATTTGCTTATTTAAAATAAAAACCCAGTTAGAGCTTTTTCCATGCCCTTCCTTTTGGGTGTGGCAAATTTACATCATGCCCTGAAATGAGAGAAAAAAAAAAAAAGTGTGGGAAAAGATAGGATGTCTTTCATTACCAGAGAAGCACTGAGTGGGAGAGCCTGGTAGCTTTTTCATTTTTCTGCAATTTACCATGCATTCTGTGAGTATATAAGCTACTCTTGGAATGACTGATTTTTAAAAAAATTTTGGTAATTATGTGGGATTCGAATGCCTCATCTGTCCTGTTCCTGCTGTGTGAAAACCTTTTTTGGCCAGTTAGAGCTACAAGGGCCTTTCCTGAGGGGATTCACTCAACATCCAGAGGCAAATGAATATAAATATTATTTAGTGACTGTATATTTATTTTCTGGATTTATAGAAGCTTAACCATATGAAGAGTTGATGCTATTATAGATACAGATAACACTCTGGAATGATTTATTTCCAGGGGTCAGGTAATAAAATATCTGAATAAATTTTTAGTGTATAAAAATGGCTTGTCACTCTCAAAGTGTGGTCACGGTTGAGACAAGAAACAGTTATAAGGTGAAATGACAAAAATCTGTAACAACCCAAATTTAAATTGACCTGCTGTCCTAATGACTATAAGGGTCACATCAAACAAGAAAATTGGATTAATCTTTTATAAAATAATCCTGAGCAGACCCACAAGGTTTCTTGTCCCCACCCTATGACTTAGACAATGTATAGGCAACAAATAATACCATCATCTCACACCTATTTCTCAACTCCATTGGGTAAGAGATCAGATTTCATGAAATCCTAAATATCAATATTGATCTAGGTAATTTCTGTGCTTAATGGCATTTACACAAGGAACTCTCAAAGTGTACTGGTAACTTAGTTTTAAAAAAAGACTAAGCATGAAATTTATATTATCATTTTTACCTGTATAAGATAACTGGATAATAAAAAATGATTTATTAGATGATTTGGGGAATGGTGTCAAAAGTTTGAAATTCAGTTGTTTTATTTAAAAAAATGCATATTATTGGAAGTGGGTAGAAAACAGAATATTAGATATATGCTTTGAGTGTATATTCGCTTAGAATTTATTTCAACATCATCTGCTACACTGTTATTTACTTGTTCTAATTATTTAATTAGTAAAATGAACATTTTATCTATATTTTTCTCCTCTTAGGAAAAAAGATTAACTTGGATAGGATGTTAACAAACTGTGACAAATCTGAGTTACTGTAAAAAATGAATTTCAACTTTCTACACTAGATAAATGATATGTCAAATATATCAAGTAGCCATGGAGCTATGGCCTACAGAAAGAAATAGAATGCGTCTGTTCAGCTACTCTCTTTATATTCCTTAAATGAAAGAAATAGGTTGTGCAATAAATGCTTGTATTGCATGCATTCATTGTGGTTGGTCAGTTGAACAAGAATCAGCGTAAAATCAATAGAGTATACGAGCATACCACATACATTTTAACTTAAAACATTTACTATATATTACTTTCCAATCTTTTCATGTAGGATCAGAAGATTTTTCTTTAAATAGAAGTTGAATGTGAGAGTTTATACAGTTACCTTTCTTTCATAAACCACATGCATGTGAATTCCATTTGATGTTTCTTTCAAATGGAGCAGGAGTTTAAAAATGCCCATGAAACGGCCTGAGCATAGAGCCATTTCTCCTCAGCTTTTACAGCTGATTTATCCTCACCTACTTTGAAAGCATTTTTCTTGAGATTTGATGATTTCGAAAGCATTTAGTTTTCTTACAAATTATAGCTCTCACCTCTCATTTCACCAGTTATATAATATTTAATTATATATTATATATTTAATTATATATTATAAGAATCCTTATAGGTGTGGAAAAAATTCAAAGTGATATGAGCCCAAGTAACTGAACATTTAAGACAACAGCCTGGTAGAACTCTTAGTGATCAATGGGCAGTGTGTTTTGCAGAGGAACTGAAGGAACTAGGTAGTGATTGGTTGTGAAAATTTTGTGAGATTTTTTTTCTTTGTTTGACTAAAACTAGCTTCATAAGCTTTTAGATATCTTCTGTCATTACTGTATTTGGAAAGAGGGTTACTTAAAAGTGAAACTATTTGAATGAAAACTTCAATAGCTGTGGTTTACAAAAAGATGGTTTAAGTGGCTTCAAGTCTTCCTTTTTAAAATGAACTTCATATTTTTAGAATAATTTGAGATTTACAGAAAGTTGCAAAGGTAGTACAGAGAACTGTCCTGCTCAATTTTCCCTATCATTTTTGTTTTTGGCCAAGTACTCTCAAAAAATTTTTTATTTGAATATAGCTGATGTTACATTAGTTTCAGGTGTACAACTTAGTGATTCAACCTTGCTATACATTTCACTGAAAGAGTTGTTTTTCTATGGATTTTAATATCTATGGATATTCTCTAAGGACTTTCTTTTGCCTTAAAGAAGCCGATCTCAGTAACTTCAAATCTACCAACGATAACCAAAATTCTTTAAAATTTAGATATAAGAATGTGGCCTCTGGGGTCAAATGGCCTGAGTGAGTTCAGCTCTACCCCCTAATAATGATACAACCTTAGGTAAGGTATTGAACCTCTCCAAGCCTCCATTTCAGTTCCTATAAAATGGAGAAGATAATAATACCTATCTGTATGAATCTTGGGGCACAGCAAGTCTCAATGTCAGTTTATTTTAATAAATTAGAATAGACGTTAGTGGTCATTTAATGTAATTTCTTTTCCATCACTGCTGTATGTGTATCATATACTGCAAGGAGACTGAATTGCACATAGTTCTAGTAGCACTGGAAGATATTTTACACTCCCGAGAGATACTCTTTCCTTCATGGACTACCTAACAAACTCCTACTCACCTTTCAAGACTCAGTCCACATATCTTGCATTCATTCGGTCACTTCGTCATCATCCAACATTTTTTATAAACACTCACTCTAAATGGCATCCTCCTTCTGGAGACACATCTACCAGCAAAGTAAACATAAATAACATTAACACTGCTTGAAAGAGTGCCTGTTGAATATGCATCTCAGACCATCTTCCTCTTCAGAAAACTCATCCCACCTGCTACACGTTCAGAAATAACTCCAGCTGCTTGCTCATAAGATAGTATTTCTTCCCCAAATGTATTTCTTCTGTATATTTTCGTGCTCCACCAGCTTTGTTCAGTTTTTAGAAAGCTTTTAAGCTCGTTATTAACAGTGAGCCAGATACTTAGCTGAGACATCGTTTTTCTGAACCATATTGTGAGCAATGGACAAGTAGGAAGTGATTAAAGGGAGAAAAGCTTTAACAACTACTCACAAAATTCCCTTTCCTCGTGAAACTTACATACATAACAAAAAGTTAACAATAATTACCAGACTTAACACGTGCTGAATAGAATCTTGTTTTAAATAAAATGGATGTAATATGGAGGCACATGCATCACACAGATATCCCACTGCATATGTTAGCTGCAATATAATGTTTAGAACTCTAAGAACTCTGACAATACCTTACATCATTTAAGAATTCGTGAAAATGAACATCTGTGCAAACCTGAAGCTTAATTAAATGCTTTAAAAAAAAGTGCTCACCTAATTGATAAACATGAATGGAAAAGGGAAATTGGCAGTAAGTTCATGTGTTCTCACATATCTCTAACATTCTTCAAATATCATAAAAATATTTTGAATAATTTCAGTATAAAAAATACAGAACACAAGCACTGTTCTAGGTGTTTGAACATAAGTATATATGCACATTTATGTTCAGGTACGCATATGAACAAGAATGTGTGAAACTACCTTTGGGTCAGTGCCTAAGTATAATAAATTTACGACTGCAAAATTATTTTACGGCTCTAATTATGAAATAAAAAGGACTGTAACCAAAATTAGAACTACAAGGCCGCTCAAAGACTTGTCCTCTAAAAGCATAATAATAAACACAAACTCTTTATCAGCCCTACTCTCAAAGGAATCAGTAGGAAGGAAATCACTGAGCTTGAATTTTAAGCTAGATTAATCTTGGGGGGCGGGGGGGAAGGGTTTAGGAAAATATAGTCAAGAGATTACAGATGTGGCCGAAGGCTACAATTTGAAGTCAGGAAGTCTGTTTCCAAAGTTGCACAAAAAGGTATGGCTCAAGCTGAACAGAATGAAGAGCTCCAGGAAAGCCCTTCTCCACCCCCACCCACCCCTCTCACCCTCTGAGCAGCTGGGAGGTCCTGCCTGCCCTGCCGCGGAGGAGCAGCCCCGTACATAGGTCACAAGCGTTCGTGGCCTGGGTCTCTTCGTCTGTCCTTGAACACTCCCCACAGTGAGCGTTAGGGCTGACACGTGTCCTCGTCCCTTAAGCAAGCCCAAGGTTAATGGCCTGGGCACTCAACCTTTTCACAGGCGACAACCTCAGGGGCGTGCTTTAACCTTTCTCCAGGAGGGGACCTATGGCCGCGGTTGGCTTATTTTACAGGATTTCCCAGTATGGGCGTGGTGTCACAGAAAAGGTCCGGTTTGATAAATTATTTAATTTTGGGGGTGGTCGGAGCAGCCCTTGCTCTCAAACTAATCACTTTAGTTCACGTTAACCCAGCCGGCTCTCGCTTTCCGCCCTAAAAGTCCAGAGCGAGGGTGACAGGCGAACGGGGGGAGGGGGGGAAGGGGTCCGAATTTGAACGTGACGCCGAAGGAACTCTGATCCTTCCTCCGGAGCCAGACGGCGGGGGACGCGGCGCCAGCACCAAGCACAGAGGCTTCCAAAGGCGGTGCTGCCGGAGTTCCCTCGTTTCCTGGTTACGTGCGTGCTAGCAGAAACGAAAACTGCCGCTTCTCCACAGGGACCAGAAGGCTGGGCACGCTAGTGTGAGACGTGTCAAGCCAAGCGCCCCCCATGGCCGCTGCCGGAGCCCAACCGCCAGGCGCTCTCTGCGGCGCACGCGCCTTGGGGCTCCGCGGGGGCCAGTGAGGGCCCCGCCCCGAGGTGGGCGTGCCTGGCGTCTCCCGGCTGGCCAATCGGCTGGCGAACCTGAGCCTTCCTCCCCAGCTAGCCTCGCGGTTGCACGTGCCAGTGTTTGTGTACGTGCGGCGGCCGCGGGGCTGGGAAAGGCCGGGCAGCTGCGGGTGAGGCGGCTGGGGCGCGGCCGGGGTTGGGGCGCGGCCGCGAGGGGCCGTCCCACTGGCCCGGGCAATCTAAATTCTCCCGCACTTGGGCTGGCTGTGCTCGCTTACCTGCCAGTCCGCAGCGCCTGCCCCGCCGCTCTGCTCTCCCAGGGCCTCCGGTCCTCTGCGTTAGGTGGAGAATGCTGTTGCTTGACTGCAACCCAGAGGTGAGACTCGGGCCCCTTTAATCCGGCAGGTTTACGCTTCCGGAAGTCCGTCTGCTCGGGAGCACTAGCGAGGGTGACTGACCGCCGAGCGCTGCCGAGTCCAGCCTCTTCAGAATTAGATTTGGGGAGTGGGGGAACAGTTTCAACCGCGGGGGAGCACGGGACTGGACAGAGGCAACAGGGGTGCTAGAGCTGTTTCTTCCCGCAGGTGGACAGTCTGAAGCATCTGCTGGAGGCCGGGGCCTCGGTCAACGCACCCCCGGATCCCTGCGAGCAGTCGCCTGTCCATTTGGCCGCAGGTGGCGGCCTTGCTTGCTTTCTTCTGTGGCAGCTGCAGACTGGCGCTGACCTCAACCAACAGGTAGCTAGGTTACTGACTGTTGCTGTGTGCACCCTGCCCTCCACCCAAATCCACACAGACCCTTCTTGGACGCCAAAACGTCAAGCTGTTGCTGTTACAGGTCTATAGCAGCGAAGTCCAAAGAATAGAAAGGGAGACTCTTAAGTAATTTAAAATTTTCTAGTAGCCACATTAGTGAAAGAAAATGAAACATGAAGTTAATTTCTAATGTAACTCAGCTTACCGAAAAATGATCATTTCAGTGTGTGATCGGTATATAACATTACTTACAGATATTTTCCATTTTCTTTTCCTACATCTTTTCAGTCTGGCGTGTGTTTACATTTATAGCACATTTCAATTCAGACTAACCAGATCGCAAGTGCTCATTAACTATATATATGACTACTGGCTACTATATTGGACAGCATACATAGGGCTACAGTTTATTTCAAAAGGAACGATTGCTGCGTTGCCAAATTAAAAGTTTCGGTGTAGTAATTATTGAAGTAACAATTGTGAGGCAAACTCAACCATTACAGTTTCCTATAGGACTTTCTTACGGTAGCCTGCATCTTCCATTGAATATTAAAGTATGGTGAATTTAAATTGTACTTCTTTTTTTTTTTTTGCCTCTGTAAAACTCTACCTTGCTTTTGTTCACCTAAATTGGAATGTATGTAGCTGTGGCTGCACGTGTTTGTATTTATTTTTTTTTATTTTTAAATTAAAAAAAAATTTACATCCAGGTTAGCATATAGTGCAACAGTGATTTCATTAGATTCCTTAACGCCCCTTACCCATTTAGCCCATCCCCCCTCCCACAACTCCTCCAGTAAACCTGTTTGTTCTCCATATTTAAGAGTCTCTTATGTTTTGTCCCCATCCCTGCTTTTATACTATTTTGGCTTCCCTTCCCTTGTGTTCATCTGTTTTGTCTCTTGAAGTCCTCATATGAGTGAAGTCCTACATTTGTCTTTCTCTGACTAATTTCACTTAGCATAATTTCCATCCACATAGTTGCAAATGTCAAGATTTCATTCTTTTTGATTTCTGAGTAATAATCCATTGTATATATATATACCACATTTTCTTTATCCATTTATCCATCGATGGACATTTGGGCTCTTTCCATACCTTGGCTATTGTCGATAGTGCTGCTATAAACATGGGGGTGCATGTGTCCCTTCGAAACATCACACCTGTATCCCTTGGATAAATGCCTAGTAGTGCAATTGCTGGCTCGTAGGCTAGTTCTATTTTTAGTTTTTTGAGGAACCTCCACACTGTTTTCCAGAGTGGCTGCACCAGCTTGCATTCCCACCAACAATGCAAGAGATCCTTTCTCTGCATCCTCGCCAACATCTGTTGCCTGAGTTGTTGATGTTAGTCATTCTGACAGGTGTGAGGCAGTCTCTCATTGTGGTTTTGATTTGTATTTCCCTGATGATGAGTGATGTTGAGCATCTTTTTCATGTCTGTTAGTCATCTGGATGTCTTCTTTGGAGAAGTGTCTATTCATGTCTTTTGTCCATTTCTTCACTGGATTATTTGTTTTTTGGGTGTTGAGTTTGCTAAGTTCTTTATAGATTTTGGATACTAACCCTTTACCTGATATGTCGTTTGCAAATATCTTCTCCCATTCCGTTCGGTTGCCTTTTAGTTTTGCTGATTGTTTCCTTCGCTGTGCAGAAGCTTTTTATTTTAAAACAATTTTTAATGTTCTTTCTTCATTTATTTTTTAACAGCGAGACAGACAGAACATGAGTAGGGGAGGGGTAGAGAGAGGGGGAGACACAGAATCTGAAGCAGGCTCCAAGCTCTGAGCTGTCAGCACAGAGCCTGACGCAGGCCTTGAACTCACTGTTTGTGAGATCATGACCTGAGCCGAAGTCAGTTGCATAACAGACTGAGCCACCCAGGCGCCCCCAGAAGCTTATTTTGATGAGGTCCCAGTAGTTCATTTTTGCTGCACATGTTTTTATTAATGAAAACTTTGTATTTAATGAACACCAAGTGAAATTTATTTAAAAAAACTTGAATCAAAAAAATTCAGTACCATGTAGTTCTAACTGGCTTTCTTGAACAGTAATTAGATTTTACCTGCTAACTTCTACAGAGAGTGTTGTGGGGAGAGACTAAAATGTGCTGTCCTATCTTTAAGGATATTTTTGGAGAAGCTCCACTACATAAGGCAGCAAAAGTTGGAAGTCTGGAATGCCTTAGCCTGCTCGTAGCCAGTGATGCCCAAATTGAGTAAGTATAAAATCAATGGTTTCCAATTTCAGAATTTTCTTGAACTAAAGCTAATCAGACTCCTGAAGCTGAATTATGTGTGGTTTGATGCTTGCCTAATTGACAATGTGGAGTTATCATTTAAATGTTGACTTAAGCTATTAACGATACCTAATATTATCACATTTAAGTAAAACATGGATTCTTAGCAATGAGAGACGCGATTCTTTTCCTCTCTTGTGGCAATATTACATTTTGGTTTGGGTTTGGGATAATCCCTTTGATACAAGTTCTCACTGACCTCCTTTGAGTATTACTTGTTATATTGAGCACAGAATATTCTTTCATTCACAATGGAATGTCCATTCTGTGCTGAACTCTGTGCTAGCCACTGAAGTTGCAGTAGTAAGGGAATATTGGAATTTCCCTAGGATTCCTTTACTTCTGTTCTGAAACCAACATTTGTATGAGCCCACATCTCCTGTGTAGAAAGACATATTTAAGAAAAAAAAGGCTGAATAATTGTCAATTTTTATGTAACTCAGTTTTTGTCTTAAATTCAGTTTATGTAATAAGAATGGGCAAACAGCTGAAGATCTAGCTTGGTCATGTGGATTTCTAGAATGTGCCAAGTTTCTCACAACAGTTAAATGTATGCAGTCAGTAAAATCAAGTGAGCCATCGGATAGAGATCATTGTGTCCCAGGGCTTGGACAGAAACGAAGTTTTGGAAGTGCAGAAAATGCAACAGGGAAAAGGAAGTGTTGGTAAGTAATTCAGTTCTGTTTTCTTCCTCCCTCGGAGATCTCTTATTTAGTACAGAATTTATTGTTTCATTTAAATATTGACAGCCTAATTTCTAGTGTATCTTTTTATTTTCATTAACACATTTTAATACTGGTTTTAGTAACTGCTGCTAGATTCTAGAGGTCAGAAATTGTCCTGCATGATGGAAGGCTGGGGAGAAAACCTTTCTAAAAAAAGTTTTTAATGTCACTGTGTTTTTTAACAACAGATTCATGCTGGTTCTGAAAAGGTTTGAAGAAAGCCTTCGCTCCGTGCAGGTCTATTGCTCAGCTACAAGCAATGGCTTTTGGCTCACCAGGTGTATCAAAACTCCTTCTAAGAAGGAGGAGAACTTTCTTCTAAGTGAAGATAGCATTTAAGAACACATGTTTTTACATGCCTATAATATTTTGGTTGTGCCTGCTTTGTCTGTTAAATTATTAAAGAATGTTTAAAGAATAAACTGTTTTCTTTGTGTACAACTTGTGGAAAAAAATTGTAGTTTAATCCATCAACCTACACCCAGGATTTAAAGTTTGTCTTTATTAACAAATTTATAACACAACTTTACTACAGTCTGAGTTCAAGATATTTTAGAAAACATTTGGTCGCTGAGGAAGACATAAATTATAGTAAGCATCCTTGTTCCAAAAGTCTGGGCCCTTCCATCCACACCAGCCCTAGATTTGGGAGAAGCGAAAGGAAAATCTTTTACAAAATTATAGGACTACATGATCAAAACTGTAACATTTTAAAAACCTGTTCTGTCCGCTGGATCCTGTAATAAGACTACCTGTATAAGTCAGAGATCTGAACTGGGAAGCATGGACATTAACAGACTTGGGTCCATTTCAGGTAGAGTTTAACAAAATTTTAACTCTATGGCACTTAATCCTAGAAATTATTTTTAAAAATTCCTTATGGTAACTGTTACTCCAAATACCACATTTTTCTTGATTTTACGATGTACAATTCTGGCAGTCGATGGCAGGTGATAGTTGAACTGGCAGTCTGTTTTTCTTAGTTCTCCACTAAAGACGGTCTAGGGACCATGCCGTGCATCTTAGCTATGAGGAAATGTGTGTGGCGGGGAGAAATCTGTGCTGGCTTCTTGAGATGCCCTTCACTGTCTTTGGGCCATAATCATGCCACTCTCCATTCTTCATATCACTATTAATCCTTTCTCCCAGCAGAGAAAATTACGTTCAAACAAAATCTCATTGTAAATACAAAAGCGTATCAAATTTCTTTCAGGGCCATTGGTTTCTTTTTTTAAACTTTTTAAATGTTTATTTTTTTTAGAGAGAGACAGAGCACAAGCTAGGGAGGGCCAGAGAGAGAGAGGGAGACACAGACTCTGAAACAGGGTCCAGGCTCTGAGCTGTCAGCACAGAGCCTGAAACGGGGCTCAAACTCACAAACCGTGAGATCATGACCTGAGCCGAAGTTGAACACTTAACTGCCTGAGCCATCCACGTGCCCCTGGTTTATTTTCTTAAAGACTCAGCTAATGACTAGTCTGAGTTATATCATTCTGAAATGAAATGCTTTGCTTGCAAAATACTTTTGAGGAGGCCAGCTAGGACTCTTAAAATAAATACCAGTGGGTGAGTGACAGTAACCCTAAGATACTAGGAAGCTGCTGGGCATTCAGTCAGGGACCTAGAGTTCAAGTGCATGCTTTCTACAGAAGATAGTGTGTTAGCTCTATTTTTTTAGTGTGGAGGTTGGAGGGTTCAGTAGACATGTTCTTTAATCTGATTTCAAATGCAAGTAAAAAAACAAACAAAAAATCCTCCATCAGTCATGTTCCCCTGTCCCCAGGTAACTGCTAATTTATCTTTGAGATCTGTTTGTTTTTATACGTAAATAAGCTTTTTATTATCTCTTTTAGCAAACTTTTTTCTCATAAATTTAATGTTCTAAAATCTGTTTTCTTGATGAACAGAAAAAAAGGCTTATATGATCTGTTTTAATCTTTGAGGGCTTTTTCAGGTAACCAGACTCAAATATTTAAAAAAGAAGTGGGTAGAGAGGGTGCCCAAACCAGCAACTGATGGCAGTAGATAGGGGAGCCTGCTCTTTCCTTTTGAGGCCAGTGGTCTGGGAACTTCAAACAGGGAAGTTCCACAAAGGGGTAAAGAGAGGTCAGGCGGAGACAGAACTCTCCCTGTGGCTCCCCCTACAGACTGAAAGTTGGTGTCCTCCCAAAATTCATGTGAAACCTAATCCCTAAGGTGATGGTAGCTAGAAGGGGGCCTTTGGGAGGGGACTAGGTTATGAGGGCAGAGCCCTCATGGATGGCATCAGTGCCCTCATTAACGAGGCTGCTGAAACGTCCCTCATCCATTCTACCACGTGGAAGACCCTGAAAAAGACTGCTCTCTGTGAACTAGTAAGTGGGGCTCACCAGACCAGACATGCCGGTGCCTTGGATTTCTCTGCCTCCAGAATTGTAAGGCCACCCAGGCTATGGTGTTCTGTCATAGCAGCCTGAACAGACTATAAAACAGTGCTCTAGATTGTTGAGTTAAGTGAGAGTCAATAGTTCCACCGATGGCCAGGCCTTGGCTTCACAGCTCCTTCTGTGTGCCAATACGGCAAAGGGTTTTTTATAGAATCTACGGAAATATGACTTGAAAAGGACAGCACAGTCCTCAGAGACAGTAATCAGGAACAATGCCTTCCTGGATCTATCCAGATGCTTCAGAAAACCCTATCTGGACAACTCCATCTAGCGCAAAGTTCCTCATGCCAGCCAGAAAGAAGTAATTTTATCTGTATCACACCTCTAATTAAAATAAGGTTTCTCATTGCCAGAAGATAAAATCTAAATGCCTGGTTTCTCGCAGGGCTCACAATGACTATCCCGCCACCCACACCCCTTAAACCAGCTCTACTCAGGTTCAAACTACTGTAGTTCGGGGAACATGCCCTGCTTTCCTTTCACTGTGTCTAAGGGAGCCCTCTACAGGATCTACAACTCTACAGGAGTTCCAGCTCCCTCTTAGGTAACCATATTCTTTCTGGGGAATCCTTTTTGGATCTCCTTTGTCCTTGTAGCTAGACTAAGAGCTTTTTAAAGACCTTCTTTAATACCCCTATTGCTTTGGACAGTGGATGGCACATATTAGGTAGGTACTTAATACTGAATGAGTAAACAGTTTGCTAAAGAAAGAGTAAATACTGCTTCCATTTGCATGTACCGGCCAAAAACATTCCATACATAGATTTAAAAGTCCAAATGTCTTGAAAGAGAAAAGCAGAATGCACTTATATCCTGTCAGTATTTAGATAGTCTTAGCATTAGCAAAAGACTTTACTAGTCTGAAATATAAAACAGTTCAGCCACACACAGTGAAGCTCTTTACATACTAAAACCCCTTATCCTCAGGGCTTTAGTAACCTCATGTGGTTATGTTCTTTTCAACTTCTGAAAGTGTATCCCCAATCAATTTCAATGTTAAACTACCCAATTCTCCAGGAATTCTGCTTTAAAAAAATGACCTGGACAGAGTTAAGAAGGTAGAGTACTATGGGGACCCTGACCTTGTCTTATCCCTGAAATGCAGCTAGATCAGCATCAAACCATTGTGAAAACCTAGGAAATTGATGTGAGGATTAATGCAACAATCTGCATAATTTGAGCCAGATAACTTGGCAGGTAGATGGTGCGGAGAGATGTGGGGGAGAGAAAAGCAGCGGAGCCATGGAGGGTAAGGAGCTGTTTTCATGGAGAGAGGACAGAGAGAAAGGGGGAGAGTGCAGTGTATTGGGACTGCGCCCCCTGAAAGTAGCTAGAAAGAGAAAGAGTGAAAACACTTGCAGGGGAATGGACAAGAAATCAGTTTCCCAAAACCATTGAGAGAAAGGAGTGGGTTTCAATTCCACCAGGATTCTATAAACAGCGGAGCGCACAGTCTGAAGTTTCAGAGTTCATGCCTGGCAGGCAGACAACTTAGACACAGACAGAGTAAAGGCAGGAGCCTGAAACAAAGGAGGGGTGCTTGATCACGTGTGTGAGGGCACAAAATCCCCACGCCAGAGACTAGAGAGCTGGGTGAAACCATTTTCACCTCAAGCGCACATGTGCGCACACAGGGATAGACCCCAGTGAGCTAATCAGCGCCACCAAGTTGACAACGGAGCCATTGCCAGAAGTCCTGCCCACCTGCACCCTCGAGGCATATCCTGGAGAAGACCAGGACAAATCCCTTCCACCTGTTTAAGGACTAGAGTGTGATGCAAAGTTTCAGTTTCTGGGGAAACTGGATGTAACTTCATTCAGGCTGCATTCTGTTTGCTTGTTTGTTTTTGCTTCTGTTGTTTTCTTTTTCTTTCTTGGATACAGAAAGAGATCAAATTTTTTAATTTTTAATTTTATTTATTTTCCTTATTTTATTCTATTATTTAAAAATTTGCCGGTGGGGGGGGGGCCTGAGTGGCTCAGTCAGTTAAGCATCCGACTTCGGCTCAGGTCAAGATCGAGAGGGAGGAATGTACACCAAAATAAAAAACAGGAAGAAGTCATGGCCAGGGATTTAATCAACACAGATACAGTAAGATGTCTGAACTAGAATTTAAAACCACAATTATAAGAATACTAGCTGGTGTTGAAAAAAGTATGGAAGACAATAGAGAATCCCTTTCTGCAGAGGTAAAAGAACTAAAACCTAGTCAGGCTGAAATTAAAAATTCTATAACCGAGATGCAATCTTGAATGGATGCTGTGATGGCAAGGATGGACCAATCAAAGCGGCAAATCAGTGATACAGAAGATAAAATGTCGATACTACCCAAAGCAGTCTATACATTCAGTGGAACCCCTATCAAAATAACGCCAATATTCTTCCCAGAGCTAGAACAGACAATTCTAAAAATTTGTATGGAACCAGAAACGACCCTGAATAGCCAAAGTAATGTTGAAAAAGAAAACCAAAGCTGCAGGCATCACGATTCCAGACTTCAAGCTGTATTACAAAGCTGTAATCATCAAGACAATATGGTACTGGCACAAAAACAGACACATAGATCAAGGGAACAGAATACAGAACCCAGAAATGGACCCACAAATGTAAGGCCAACTAATCTCTAACAAAGCAGGAAAGAATATCCAATGAAAAAAAGGCAGTCTCTTCAGCAAATGGTGTTGGGAAAACTGGACAGCAACATGCAGAAGCATGAACCTGGACCAAACTCAAAATGGATGAAAGACCTAAATGTAACACATGAAACCTTTAAAATCCTATAGGAGAAAACAAGCAACAACCTCTCTGACCTTGGCCGCAGCAACTTCTTACTAGACATGTCTCCAGAGGCAAAAGAAACAAAAGCAAAAATGAACTATTGGGACATCATCAAGATAAAAACCTGCACAGCGAAGGAAAAAGTCAACAACACTAAAAGGCAACCGACAGAATGGGAGAAGATATTTGCAAATGACAAATCAGATAAAGGGTTAGTATCCAAAATCTATAAAGAATTTACTAAGTCAACACCCAAAAACCAAATAATCCAGTGAAGAAATGAGCAAAAGAACAGACATATTTCCAAAGAAGACATCCAGATGACTAACAGACATGAAAAAGATGCAGGGAAATACAAATCAAAACCACAATGAGATTACCACCTGATGTCTGTCAGAATGGCTAACATTAACAACTCAGGCAACAACAGATGTTGGCGAGGATGTGGAGAAAGAGGATCTCTTTTGCATTGTTTTTGGTAATGCAAGCTGGTGCAGCCACTCTGGAAAACAGTATGGAGGTTCCTCAAAAAACTAAAAATAGAACTACCCTACGACCCAGCAATTGCACTACTGGGCATTTATCCAAGGGATACAGGTGTGCTGTTTCAAAGGGGCATGCGCACCCCAATGTTTATAGCAGCACTATCAACAATAGTCAAAGTATGGAAAGAGCCCAAATGTCCATCAGCTGATGAATGGCTAAAGAAGATGAGGTATATATACACAATGGAATATTACTTGGCAATCAAAAAGAATGGAATCTTGCCATCTGCAACAACATGGATGGAACTAGAGTGTATTATCCTAAGCTAAATAAATCAGAGAAAGACAAATATCACCTGATTTCACTCCTATGTGGAATTTAAGAAACACAACAGATGAACACAGGGGAAACGAAGGAAAAATAAGATAAAAACAGAGAGGGAAGCAAACCATGAGATACTTTTTTTTTTTTTAATAGAATTTACTGTAAAGGTAGCTAACCTAGTATATACAGTGTGCTCTTGGCTTCGGGAGTAGATTTCCATGATTCATTGCTTACACACAACAACAAGTGCTCATCCCAACAAGTGCCCTCCTCAATGCCCATCATCCATTTTCCCCTCCTCCCATCAACCCTCAGTTTGTTCTCTGTATTTAACAACCATAAGAGACTCTTAAATACAGAGAACAAACTGAGGGTTGCTGGAGGGGTGTTGTGTGGGGGATGGGCTAAATAGGCAAGGGGCATTAGGACACGTGTGATGATACGTAAGTGATGAATCACCAAATTCTATTCCTGAAATCATTATTACACTTATGTTAACTAACTTGGATTAAATAAAATTAAAAAAAATAATATATAAAAAAGTAAAATATAAAATTCTAGAGTTTATTTTTAGTATTATTCTTTTTTTTTAAGTGTATTTATTTATTTTGAGAAGGTGAGCAAACAGGGCAGGCAGGAAGAAAGGGAGAGAGAATCCCAAGCAGGCTATCACTATCACTGTGGAGCCCGATGAGGTGCTCGATCTCATGAACTGTGAGATCATGACCTGAGCTGATATTGGACGCTTAAGCGACCAAGGCTCCCCTAGAGTTTTTAAATATAGAACTTAAGATATTATTTATAACTCCTAATTAAAGCTTTTTACATAAGAAAATGATCTAATTAAATTATAAATTCACAGTTCAGAGAAACCTTTTCATTCATGTTGATGTTGACTTAGTGACAACATGATAAAAATAAAAGGCAGTAACAGTATGATATATTCATTGGCTTATGGCTGGAAAGGTTGTATGCATTTTTTGTAATTTTAATATATTTGGCAAAGAATATAGTAGTTAAAATTCAAGTTAATTATGTCTTATACTTGCCTTCTAAAGTTTTAGTATGAGTTTTCATATGTGTAAATTTGTTGCCTATAAATTAAATTTATCCCTCCTTTAACTGATATTGTAAGTATCAATGACTACTCTGGAATTTTGTCTCAAATTCAAATCTTTTATAGAATGAGATTAAGTTATATGTAAATAAATTAAAAGTAGTCAAGCCTCCATACCGCTTAGTTTATTTTTGGTTACTAATACAATTATAAAGGTTATTTAATCTACCCTCCTATTTCAATACATTTGTTTATGCAAAGTTGTAACATCTCCAAAGGAATATAATGATGAGCTGTGTGTTCCATTATTAAGTTAATAATTAAGAAAGTGTTTATAAATCTAAAGTTTTTTCTTTGCAATTCACTTTAGTTTCCTCTCGTTCTCCCTACCTAGAAAGATACTCCTTATAGCCCCAGAATACCTCCTTAAAGTGTGGATCACTGCCCTCGGTTTAGAGTCCTTCTGTTAACAGCCAGTTTGCTATCTTTTGGTTCCAGGTTCTTTGCCTTGTATCTTCATTTCTGTTAAACAGATACTTACCTTTTCCAAAATAACTTGCAGATCTTCAGCGCCTGTATAATGTGGATCTAAAATTAGAAATTTTATCTGCCCGGTAATTTCGTTCCACGCCACTCCTAGTATTGTGTGGGCCAAAACTCCTCCCCCTATAACAGAGGAAATGTGAACTGTGAGAGGGCATGTATGAATCTCAACTTGCTACTCAATTTCAGTTTAAAAGCACTATCTTGCTTATTAACTGATCTAATATCGCATTAGAATGGACTAGCCTATATTATAAAAGACCACAGATGATGTCAAATACACTGAGGAGATAAAATTATATCTTTAAAGACAAAAAAGATACAATCACATTTATAACCATATAAGGTTTATATTCCACTGCCATATCCATGGCATTACTGATACTGGATTTACGAAGGGCTATGCAGGGTCTAAACTCCTCCCAAGAGAACAAGGCTTGTTCGTCATAGAATCATCAATCTTTAGATCGACTAATCTGATCCTTTTGACAAATACAGCCCAGTGAGGTGAAGCAATCTGTACAGTGTCACACAGCCAGCCAAGTTAGTGACAGCACCATGACTTACGAGGCTCAACTGAGTGACAGTGGCCTCTTTTCTATACTGCTCTCAACTCTTTAAATATTTCAACACAGTTATCATTTCTCTTCTTAACCTTTATCTTTTGTTTTAGCTTTCTTCCCACCTTGGAAATAGAAAAATAAATACCCAGAGGTCAATATATACGGTATAAAAGCTAATTTTGAAAGGTTTAAAAATGACTGATTTTATGTGACATTATTTACATTAACAATACATTTTACATGTTCTCCACTCTATCAAAGGAGCCCAAGATGTCCAGAACACCTTACCGATCATTACTGGAGTTCCTTCACTCTGGAAATGATTAGCCAGCTCCCGTCCTTGAGAGGCCATTTCAGAACCTTGGCTAGAAAGAAACCATTCTCTATCAGATGAAAAATTTCTCACACTAAAGTCATTAAGGAGTTAGGGAGCCAATGTTTTCTACCTTTTTGTTTTCTTTTTTTGGTTACTGAAAAAAATACGATATAAATTTAAATACAATCAAGTGGTCAGGAACTGACCTGAGAGCAATTTAAAGCACCATAACCTCTTAAAATATTTAAGGCCACTAAACATGCTAGGAAAGAAGTAAGGAGACCCTGTTCCTTTGCTTCTGCAACTGCATAAAGAAGGGTCTGGATTTTTAACTGGGGAGTAAAAGTGGTCACATTGATGCCCAGTGGGCTCTTATGGATGGATTTAATTTTGGAAAAATGAGTTTTAAGTCCTGGGTTCTTGTCTTCTTGCCATCAGGCTCAGTCTGTATTTCCTTATCTTTAAATCGGGACCAATCACCCTGCCCTGTCTACACGACAGGAGCTTTGGGGCTAAAATAGACAATATCTGTGAGGCCAATATGAAAACTGCAAGATGTTTTCAAGTACGACATACTATTTTTAGGGATATTTCAATGTCCTATACAATTCGTATTTTTGAGAAGAGAGAAAGATGGTCAGATGAAGGGAGGTTATTTTTTAGATTGGATGGGCCAAGTGGTGCTAATCCTTACCTTCTTAGTAAGGCATGTGTAAAGTTTTAAGGGGCCAAAATGCTCACTTTTTGAGCACCATATGCTTCAATACTTAATCTATCATTTATTTGTTAGCATTGGTTTCCAGAGCCAAACCAAACTGCAAGTGTGAAATCAGATGAACTTGGACAAAAGCACATGCACAAAAAAGGATGGTGTTACTGTATCTACTGAGGTGGTTGTAATAGAAAATGTATTTAAAACACAAGCTCATAGGGGCGCCTGGGTGGCTCGGTTGGTTGAGCGTCCAACTCTTGGTTTCATGTCAGGTCATGATCTCACGGTTTCTTGAGTTCAAGCCCTGAATCAGGCTCTGTGCAGACTGCATGGAGCCTGCTTGGGATTCTCCCTCTCTCTCTGCCCCTCCCCTGGCTTATGCTCTCTCAGTCTCTATCAAAATAAATAAACTTAAGAAAAAATAAAACATGAGCTCATAAACAAGGAGTAAGCTACTTATGGTCATAGAAATTAATCTTATTTAACTAATATTTGCTCATATTTTAATGCTAGAATTATGGTTAAAATGTATTGGAAAAAAATGAATATATTATTTGGACACATTATTAGTTCACTGACATCTTAGAAAAAGAGCAGGAGTTACACAAAAAGGGCAGTCATAGATCAACATTTGATTTCCTCCTTTGAAGACTTTTTAAAGACTTGAGGATAAAAAAATTTGATTTTATGTAACTCCACTCAAAGTTGACATATTCCCAAGTTTTCCTCTTCTAGGCTAAAATTAAGTCTAGACCATACAAGTATATATCACGAAATTTACTCATTGACTCAAAGTCTTCTAAAAAATAACCAAGAAAAGCTCAGGGTTTAAAAAAATGGGATTAGGGGTGCCTGGGTGGCTCAGTCAGTTAAGCATCTGACTTTGGCTCAGGTCATGATCTCACAGCTTGTGGGTTTGAGCCCCACGTCAGGCTGTGTGCTGACAGCTCAGAGCCTGGAGCCTGCTTCAGATTCTGTGTCTCCCTCTCTCTCTGCCCCTCCCCTGCTTGTACTCTGTCTGTCTGTCTCTCTCTCAAAAAATAAACATTAAAAAAAATTATAAATAAATAAATAAATGGGATTAATAAAGCAATGAAGCAACAGGGAGGGGAGAAAGAATGTGGAGGAAGAGAAAGGAGAAAAAGATCTAGTTTTCTTATTATTTTAATAAAATGACAATCTTGGTTTGAAATGATTTCACTAATTTCTTAGCATCCTCACCTGACGAACAGTATTTTTGATGTTATTCCAATCAGTTGGTTCAGTACCAGCTGCACCTCGATAGATCCAATCCATTGCCGTGATCCGACAAATGTTGCTGGTTTGTCCCCGGCATCAACTAGAGCCTTTATGTGTTTAAAAATACAAAAAAATCCACACACAAGACAGCCATTAAAAACTCTATTTTGGACCTTTTTTCCGATTACAGGTATATATTTTTTTCCTTCAAAACAGAAATAAGTCTGTGTGTACCATGAGGTAATAATAATTGTTAGTAGTACATTAAGGGGTCATGAAATGTACAATTGATTATAATTTTAAATGGCATGTTCTGTACCTGCTGAATTTCTCTGTGCGTTGGAATGGGTCTCTCTGTGTAGCCCTGGTGTCTGAACCAAGAGCAGATGGTCTGCAGAGATCGGTAAGCGCAGCCCCAGCCACTGTCATCCGTCCGATCCTGCATGTAGTGATGATAACTGTATATGCCCTGGACCACATGAATCTATATAAAAAGAAGAAATAGAATAACATATTAAACTTAAGATAGATGCATATATTCTATAATACACCCAAGCCAAGTTTACTGTTCTCAGAGCTAGACTGTTACTGTCATTCCTTACAAAAATGCCTTGAGAACTATAGCTGAACGTTATACCCTCTTGGCTTTTTATTAAATGTCCAAAGTCCTTACCATATAGGCTGTCAGGCCTGTTAAGTCCCGCCCTCTGGCAGTTTCATCTTGGCTTTCCTCTATTGCATGCTCTGTTTTAGGTTCAGATATGCCAGGGGCAATCTGATCTCAGAGCCTTATGGTTCTCCCTGCCTGCAACACTCTTTTCCCAAACAGTTTTGCAGCTCTGCACCCTTATTTCACTCAGGTCTCTGCTCAAATGTCAGAGGCCTTTGTGATCATCCAACCTAAACATGGCATGCTTACTCCCTCACCACCCACCACTTGCCCTGGCTGTTACTCTCTCTCCTGCTTTTTTTTTTTTTTTCCCCCCAAAGCACTACTTGACCCATTACTTATTACTTTTTTTTTTTTAATTTTTTTTCAACGTTTATTTATTTTTGGGACAGAGAGAGACAGAGCATGAATGGGGGAGGGGCACAGAGAGAGGGAGACACAGAATCGGAAACAGGCTCCAGGCTCTGAGCCATCAGCCCAGACGCGGGGCTCGAACTCACGGACCGCGAGATCGTGACCTGGCTGAAGTCGGACGCTTAACCGACTGCGCCACCCAGGCACCCCTACTTATTACTTTTTAAATCTCTGTCTAACTACACTAATATGTGAGTTCAGTAAGGGCAAGTACTGTGTCTTATTTATTTCTGGGCCTAAGCTTCTCCAGCGGGCCTGGCTAATGGTTAATAGCCGGCAACTATTTGTTGAATAAATGATGAAGGAAGGAATGAACAAACAAAGGGTCCACATAATGGGACATGTGAAGAATGTTTCTCCAATTTTGTAAACCTGCCATTGATTAAAACCCAGATATGCTATTTAAATAGGGGAACCTGGGTGGCTCAGTCGGTTAAGCGGCCGACTTCAGCTTAGGTCACGATCTCAGGGTCTGTGAGTTAGGGCCCCACGTCAGGCTCTGTGCTGACAGCTCAGAGTTTGGAGCCTGCTTGAGATTCTGTGTGTGTGTCTCTCTCTGCCCCTCCACCACTCATGCTCTTTCTCTCTCTCTCAAAAAATAAAATAAACATTAAAAACATTAAAAACAAATCCTTAAATAAAGGCCAAGATCATATAACTTCTTTCTTGTTGTATAAAGCAATATTAAGCGCCTGGGTGGCTTAGTCGGTTGAGCTTCCAACTTCAGCTCAGGTCATGATCTCATGATTAGTGAGTTCCAGCCCCGACTCAGACTCCGTGCTGACAGCTTGGAGCCTGGAGCCTGCTTGGATTCTGTGTCTCCCTCTCTCTGTGCCCCTTCCCCGCTCATGCTGTGTCTCTCTCTTAAAAAATAAAATAAACATTAAAAAATGTGTTTAAAAAAGAACACATGTTCCCCACCTCCCACCACAAACTGGTACTATTATTTTTTGGCTTAAATTAGCTAGGAAGAGGCATGGACAAATACAGAATCCTCACCCAACAATTAGACAATATATTTTCTTCTCAAGCACACACAGAAAATTTATAACGAGAACATTGCAGTAGGCTGAAAAATGGTCCCCAAATGATATCTATCTCCTAATCTCTGGAACCTGTGAATGCTACCTTATATGGTCAAAACAGAAAACAAGAACAAGAAGAAAAAAGAAAAAAAGTTTCAGGGAGGCCTTTGCAGATATGATTAAATCAAGGGTCTTAACATATGGGCACATTTGCCTGGACTATCAAGATAGGCCCTGAATGTAACCACGAGCGTCCTTGCGAGGGAGTGGAGAAGGGACTCTAACACAGAGGAGGAGAAGAGAAGGCAGCATGACCACAGAGGCTGACAGGAAGTGATGCAGCCACCAGCAGCTGGAAGAGGCAGGGATAGATTCTCCCCTAAAGTGTCTAGAAGCTGCCTGACCTTGCTGACACCTGGATTTCAGCCTACTGATGTGGTCCCCGAAGTCCTCTACGTAGACATTGTAGCATATGTTCATTTTTAATAAGATTTCCTTACAAAGCACATACATTTAAAAAAAAAATTTTTTTTTTAACATTTATTTATTTTTGAGACAGAGAGAGACAGAGCATGAATGGGGGAGGCGCAGAGAGAAAGGGAGACACAGAATCGGAAGCAGGCTCCAGGCTCTGAGCCGTCAGCCCAGAGCCCGACGCGGGGCTCGAACTCACGGACCGCGAGATCGTGACCTGAGCCGAAGTCGGACGCTCAACCGACTGAGCCACCCAGGCGCGCCGTATATGTTCATTTTTAATAAGCTTTCCTTACAAAGCACACAGAGACTCAGCAGATACTGAATAAATGCCATGACATGATGGACAATCAAGTTTCCTCTCTCGGCGGCCTGAGTTTAAGGGAATGGACCTTAAATGATGTGGGCGGTGAGCAGCTCTGAGGAGGGCAGGAAAAAATTACACACAGGCTTCAGCGATGAAGAAATGGAGGCTGAGAAAAGCAGGCCAGTTAGGATCAAAGCAAACCCACAGAAAGCAGCAGAAATGCCACCAAGGAGCAGCAGGGGCCTGAGACAGGTGGCTGCCGGTCACGGGGCCGCTAAGTTCTAGGAGGCCGGCCGAGCAAGCATTCCTGTTCTCGGATGGCCCCGAGCCCCTGCTTACTGGCCCTACTCAAACCCCGCAAAGAACCCTCCCCACACTCCACCAGTCCACTCTTACCTGAGCTGCCGTGAGTGAGGACCCACCACCTGCAACCAGGGCCGCACCGCACAGGAAACGTGTTGCAGGCCCTAACCAGACTCCTGCCACGGCATGCCCTGGGTAGAATACTTAGCCTACTTAGTGTGATTTCTCAGGTTCAGAATGAAAATAAATGGAACAGATGGGGGCAAGGCTTTTAAATAAGTTGGGGAATGGAATTTTAGTAGGAAAAATGTGGTACATAATATCTATACCTGACCTTTTTAGACTACTGTGAATTACTACTATCTTAAGCAATGATTATTAAAAGAAATGGGTGGTAAATTTTGTTTTAGAGACGATAGACATTATGAATAAATCCTTATAATTTCCACTGGATACAAAGAGCCAAGAAAAACCAAAAAACCCACCACTGACACTGATGATCAGTTGACTCTATAAATAATTATTAAACTCACCATACCAGTCTCTATGTTAGGTGGATTGAGATAAATGTGTGGATTTCTAATGTAACCATCTTTGTATGGTTCATCTGGAAAGTGATAAGCATTAGACCTTCTGAAATAAGGTCTGTCATGAGGCAGATTGAAGAGGTCATGTAACTCCTAAATGAAATCAGAATCAGTAGAAGAGAAAAAAGTTAAATAACTTAGATTCCTTATCAGTAAACAAACTCAAGCTAAAGAGATAAAACAAAACTAATTATATACTGGCTATAAAAGTTACCAAACACACATAATTCACTAAACTAATATAATATGATAACATATAGAATAATAATATTGTAACAAACTAAAACCAAATGAGAGTTATTTATGTTTTTCTATGGATATGGGTAAAAATGGGAAGGGAACGCAGAAAAAATGAAAATGCAGTTGACCCTTGAACAATGCGGGGATTAGAGACACTGACCCCTCAAAAACTGAATAGCCACTGTTGACTGGAAGCCTTATAAACACATTAATGATTAATACATATTTTGTATGTTATATGTATTATATACTGCATTCCTACAATAAAGTAAGCTACAGAAAAGAAAACATTATTTAGAAAATCGTATGGAAGAGACAATACATTTATAGTGCTGGGTTGTATTTACTGAAGATAATCTATGTACGAGAGGATCCCTGCAGTTCAAACCCGTGTTGTTCAAGGGCCAGCTGTAATTTGTCAGAGTGAGAGAAGTAAGATAATTTCAAATTAATTATTTATTACAACACAATGTGTTAAAACACATCCAGGCTAAAGACTGGTTTTGAAACAGCCTTGCAAATGAGTAAATTATAATGAACAATAATAGAATTATGTGACAGTATTTTGAAAAACCATGCTTAGAGTACTTCACAAATACAAAGGGTAGTGATTAAATTATGAAGTAGAAATTCGGTGGTAGGAAACCAACCAATATGGCATCAAAATTACAATGCACACACGTGTTTAAAATGCAAAATTTTCCCAACTGTATAAAAGTGTGACAGTTACTTTGTAAAGTCCGGCATTTTCCTTTTTTGTATCTCCTACGTATCTTGCAGTTTGAATGGGATGACGTGGTGCCTTTGCAGGCCAATTCCGCCAGCAACACTTACAGAGGGTGCAGAGGGTTACAGTATGACACCTCTTCCCAGGGGAATGAGGAAGATGCTCCCACAGTATAATTGGATGGGTGCCAGGCAAGACCAGACATCAAAAATATGCATTCCAAAACCAGTCATTTCATCAATCTCAGTTCTTTTAATGCTGATCATGTTTTCTTCAAAATACCTCTAATGAAACCCAAATAACGGTGGGACATGGGGGATGAAGTATTACTATAAATCCTAATTAGAATTAGCATAAATCCTAACTTTCCTTCTCTGACTGTAATCTTGTCTCTTTCACAAATCTTAAAATAACAGAAGGGAAAAGGAGTTTATTTATAAACACTCAGCAGCAGCTCCAGGCATGTAAGTATCTCTTCATTTCTGTACTTTGTTATGGAAAAATTTCAGAGAACATATGAACCACAATGAATGTATGAAATCAAAATGTTACATATGGTTTAGCATTTTTTCATTAATACCACTTTTAAAAAGTTTTATGTGAACAGAAATTACATAACATGTAAAAATAACAGTCTGCTTCCACACTTTCCTCTTAAATCACAAAATAATTTCCATTTATTAGAAATGTTTAAGTAAAAATGAAATGAGTCATGGTCATGTTTTCTCTAAGAACAGGTGAATTGGTTTTACCTTTCTATAGGACTGCAGCTGACCATCTGGAATTCCTGATGGATATGAAATTGTTTTAAGATTTTTTTCCCCTGGCAATAAAAAGTGCAGCGGTTCAGGAACCACAATAGATGTTCCTTTCATATATTTCAAAATGCACTTCTCCATATCAGTTAGTTGATTATGAATTGCATCAACTAGAAGTTTACGAACTCTGTGGAGGGAAATATTCAAGGGCATTAACGAAAGTTATAATGGCTATGAAAAATGAGAGTGGAGAGTAAATACATCTCAAATACAGTAAAACACTTGATTGGACCAGGTTTATGAAAGGAAGTCTAAATTATGCATAGTGAAGTAAACTGTGTATTTCTGAGTATAGGTAAAGGGAAAACCCTTTAGGTTTTGCACACTACCCTACATCCTCTAAATAAACATTTACTTACTAGATGACTCAGTTTAATAATAAGCAAGGAATAAATCACAGTAAAAGTTACAACAATCCTGGATATGCCTATATGATATTTAAAAACCGACTCTGATTACTTTGGGGAGGAGTGCTCATTCAAATGCAGTAGTAGGACAAAATACTTACTTTCCCCAGGTTTCTTCCGGAGCAACAGATAGAACTACATCAACGGGTAAAATCATACTAACGTAGTGGTGCCCCGCGCTTTCTCTTTCAATGATGGGGGTTACGGCTCCCAAAGAGGTTGACATTTCCAGCATAAGATCTATATTTACTATTTGATGCTATAAAGATAAACAGTAATAGTCAACTTATAGCACATTGAACATTAAATATTAAGGGCAAGTAAAAGGACTTTTTAAGGGCCATATAAAGCTGTATGACAGTAAATTGTTTAAAAGCACAAATCGTAGGGGTGTCTGGGTGGATCAGTCAATTAAACGTCCAACTCTTGATTCTGGCTCAGGTCAAGATCTTGTCTGCGCTGAGTACAGAACCTGCTTGGGATTCTCTCTCTCTCCCTGTCTCTCTGTCCCTCCCCCGTATTCTCCCTCTCTCTCAAAACGAATAAACATTTTAAAAATGAATAAATAAAAGCACAAATCTTATCTTAAAAAAAAAAGTCTTCTCTGCTTCAAAATAATCTGAGGGAAGGTGGAGAGTGAGTGGGGATGAAGATGAAATCAGACTGACCATGTGTTGATAAACATTTGTGTGTGTGTATGTGTGTGTGTGTGTGTGTGCGTGCGCACGCACTGATAAACACTGAAGCTGACACAGCTTCACCAGTGTTCATACAGTATTCTCTCTACCAAAGGAACTTTTAAACATACGTTACAACTATATAACCCTGGTCTAAAGACACAGAGAACTATAAACAAATATTGAACTCTTATTAGTAGGTTTGATTTTGACAGGGGTATACAATAACAACTCTGAAAACACTTTCTGTTTTGAACAAATCTGGCAAAATATTGAGGATACTGGAAGCTAGGTTTCTCACTGGAAAACATTTATGAGCCGTGTGAGGTAGGAGTAGAATTGGAAATACAAATAGGATTTACATAGATAAAGAAATGGAGAAATGGCTGATTCCCGAGCTGGAACAGGGACAGTACATGATGTGCCTAGAACACCTTGGGGAATGAAGTAGGAAGTACTCAAAAATACAGTGTCAAAAGGACATTGGAGCTAGCTTAAGGAAGCTTCCATTGGCTAAATCTTATAGGATGTGAGCATCCAAATAACTAATGAGAGTAACAGATTGTAACTCACTGCATAAAATAGGAACCTATGGTTCCATGTTTATAATAAATTAAAGAAAAGCAAAGCTCTTCATTATGGTATAATTTCATGTAATAAATGTGGAAGGAAATGATAGAAAAATCACCACTTTGCAACCATCAGGTTAATGTTGGATTCAGGTAAAAATTACCAATTCCAACTGAAGTGGTGAGTAAAACTTTGGTAAGGAATAGGATACATAAATATAGCCTCAGAAGATACACAAAGTAAGCCTCACTTAACTACATATAAGGGAAAAAATAGTGTCCTCACAGAGAAGAAAACCCGCAGACACCGCATTAAGTAAGCGATGAGAGTTTTAACATGAACAATAGCAGGAGAAGACTCTTTAATATGATGTACTGAGGGGGACGTGACATTACTTCTGCCGTATTCTTACCAACAGTGTACCACCTGAATCTAATCACGAGGAAGCCTAACACATCCCAACTGAGGAGCATTCTACAAAGTAACTGACCCGTACTACTCAAAATGTCAAACTCCAACTACTGGTAATTCTCAAATCATTTGATCGACAGCCCAGTTTTTTTGTACATTCCATATTTGTAAATCCAACAGCTCACGAGGACATCTCATTGGTGTCTCAAACAACATGACCGAAACTGACCTCATGTCCTCCCCTTCATCCATCTTTACCCAAGCAAGAAACTGGGCATCCCATGTCCAATTCGTTTCCAAGCATAATCCATTGCATCCCCTAGATATCTCTTGTCTCCACTCCCTCCTCTCCATTACCATGGCTGTGGGTTTAGTTCAGCTTCTTCTGAGGTGGCCCCTGCCCACCTCTCTAACCTCGTGTCATTTTCCCGTAACAGCCTAGAAAAACACTGCAGTCGTGTTAACTTGATACAGCTTCCTCCCTTAAAGGAGCTCCACTTTTCACGTCCAGTATCTGCCAAGTTTGTGGCATATGGCAAGTACTCAATAACACTGGTTCAAAAAAGCAACAGAACTAAGAACAATATGAAGAAAAGTAAGTTATTTCTTACTATCTCATAGCATAATGTGTCACTATCATGTTTCAGAACAATTCCGTTTTATTTATTTTTATATAATTTGTAAACATACTTGAGGTGTATACTTTTTGTGGGAGCAAAGAAAGCATCGAAGAAAACCTTTAAGATATGTATTAATATGGAACAAAAGCTTTGACACGTAAAGCAGAAATATGACCTCTGGAAAGTCATTTACTCTTTCTGGACCTCAATAATCTGACCTGTGAAAAATAACAGAGTTGGATTAAATAATCTCTAACATCTCACTCCACTCCAAATTCAAGGATTAAACATTTTTAACTGAGAAGACAGGTGATTTGCTTACCATGTCCGATAACTTTTTGTCTTTCTTTCTCATAAATTTTCGTTTTGTATCTTCTTCCTGTTCAAAGCTAAATTTTTAATACACAAAGATGTTTATAATGTGCAGTGATGTTCTGAAAACATTTCTAGCAGTTTTCAAACATACTCACTGAATAAAGCGCATTATGGTCTTACAAGCAGAACCGTCAGCCAACTCTCCTGGGATGGTGTTTATGTCACTGTTGGGCCATATGTACACCGAACTGTGGCAAATTTTGAACACAAGTGCATTTGAAGAAAGCTTGGTTGACAGGTCACTTAGCACATGTTTTAGTGCTTTCTTGATAAATATTTCTAAATTAAAACAACATAAATAGAAGTTATTAAGACGAATTTTAAGCTTTTCAACACGAATGGTTCTAACACACAAAAGTAGAGCAGAGTAAAACTGACTCCCAAGAACTATTCCCCAGATTCAATAAAAAAATCATTTTGCCTTTCTTTTTGAAAAATTGAGATAAAAGTCATTGACCACAAAAATCCATCCTTTCAACGTGTACAACTCACTTGCTTTTAGCATATTGACAAGGTTTTACAACCATCACTATCTAATTCCAGAACACTGTCATCACCCTGTACTTAACAGAACCCTGTACTTAACAGCACTCATTCCCCGTTCCCTCTGCACTTACCCGTGGCACCACTAATCCACTGTCTCTATAGATTAGCCTATTCTGGATACTTCCTACAAATGGAATGACACATCATGCGTCCACGTCCACCTCTCACCCAGTATAGTATTTTCAAGGTTCATCTATATTGTAGCATAAATCAGTACTTCATTTCTCTTTATGGCCGAATAAAACTCCCTTGTATAGATACCACATAGTTTGGTTATCCATTCAAAGTGGAAACACATTTGGGTTGTCTCTTTGCTTTCTGGCTCTCATGAATAATGCTACGAACGTTTGTGTGCAAGTTATCGTGTGGATGTTTCCAACTCTCTTAGGAAGTGCTTGCTGTATTCTCTACCTAGGAGTAGAATTGCTGGGTCATAGGGTTAACTCTACATTGAACATTTTCTTTTTTTTTTTTTTTTTCAATGTTTATTTATTTTTGGGACAGAGAGAGACAGAGCATGAATGGGGGAGGGGCAGAGAGAGAGGGAGACACAGAATCGGAAACAGGCTCCAGGCTCTGAGCCATCAGCCCAGAGCCCGACGCGGGGCTCGAACTCACGGACCGCGAGATCATGACCTGGCTGAAGTCGGACGCTTAACCGACTGCGCCACCCAGGCGCCCCACATTGAACATTTTCAAGGAGCTGCCAAACTGTTTCCAAAGGAGCTGCACCATTTTATATTCCCGCCAGCAATGTAGGAGGATTTCCTTTTAATTTAATACAATTTTGGAATATGTAAAACATTTTCATGGTTCAAGAAGATATATTTAAAGAAGATAATATATACTTGTCCTAGCTTAATACTCTTAAATCCTAAACCTATTTAACCTTGTGATTACAATATTTATTTAACTATTACATTGATATCTTGATAAATAAATACCTTGGGGTTGTGGTAGAGAAAAGATTACTTTTAACAAGTCAGATTTTAAGACATCTTGATCTGTTTCAGAAAGCTGAATTTAAAGATTTTCAGCTGCACTACAAAAGATAAACTTAATTCCTCGATTATCTTCTGTTTATCCCTGAAGGTCCATGAGGTAATGTAATCTAAAAAAATTGTGAAGTCTTTAAAGTTAAGTACTTCCTTCTTCTATATATTCTCATTAATGATTCTCTTCTTTGCGTGTTTGAAAGACTGATATAGTAGGAATGTAATAAATCAAAAGAGAAGCTCAAATACATTAATTACTAGGTAAAAAGCATCTACAGTGTCAGAAAGAACATTATGCATTCTTTCCCTTCCTATTTCCATGGAAACGATGGCCAGCTAGTGATCTCCTTCAAGGAACTTTTCATTCCTTATCTTTCTGAACCTTTCTTTGGCTTCTGACACCACCCATCATACTTTTCATGAGTGATTTTATTTATTATCGTGGTGTGGCTTATCATCCTTCAGAGATATTCTCGATCTCCAGTCCTGACCACTCTCCCTTAAGTTTTGCATTCAAATTACCAAATGCCTGCTGGGAATCTGCACTTGATATACTCTGGCATCTTATATGAAACACATCTCAAATACAACTCCTCATCTTTCTCCTCTGATACTCTTTACCTCCGTTTGTGGCCTTAGCCCAAATCAGAAACAGGAAGACATCCTAGAATTTGCTTTATACAAACCCTGCTGAGTTTTCCCCCATAGAATTCTTGTACCATTCCCAAACAACATAACCTTGAAGAGAGTGGGCTGTGGAGACTCAGGGTTATGCATAGGTGCAAGTCTGCGATGCACAAATCTGGGTGCCTCATTTACATTGTGCTCATTTATATTCATATTTATAGTGACAATTTTTCACCAGTGGGCAGTGAACTTTTTTAAGAAGGGGGACATCTTCCTAATTTGCCTAGAGGAACCTTATGGGCTAGTGGTGGTGCTGGAACACAATCCCTAAGTTTAAATCCAATTTATATAAGTTACTAACCATATGATTTTAGTTTATTCATCCTATCTCTCACTTAGTTTCATCTGCAAAATAAAGAGAATCTTGGTATATTTCATCATCAATTTTATAATAAAAAAAAGAGAAGTTTTTTTGTTTTGTTTTTTGTTTTTTTGTCAGACCTACCATTAGCAGTAGCTAGCTGAAAAGCTAGATCAAGGCCTCCTCTTATTCTGAAGAGTACATCCACAGTCTCTGAAATCACCTAAGACAAAGAGAACCAAAATTCCATCGTAAAACAAAACAAACTCATCCTCATACAAATGAGACTGTATCTAAGATTGGGCTAAGGCATTAATTAACCTGTATTCTTCAAATTATTTCATGAGTTAATTCTGTTTTTTGCAGAAAAACGAAACACCCTAAATTCTAAATCAGGAGTTCTTAATCTTTGTTCCACATTGAAGTCACCTGAGGAGCTTAAAGTACTTACACCCAGGCTGCACCCCAGCGATTGTGATTAAATGATCTGGGACGGTCTAGGCACAGGGATATTTAAAAGCTCCTCTGTGCCAGTGATTCTAATATAAAAAGGTTGAGGACCACTGATTTAAAACAGTATTTCCAAATTATGGTCTTCACAACGGGTTTAAGAATGCCATGAAAACATCAATGGTGAAGAACTAGTTTAAGAACCGGACAAGAACGATGAATCTAATATGATGACAGTGGTGGTTAAGACAATGAGAGTAAACTGACACATCATAATGGTGGGGATGTGAACTGTAGAACTCTTCTTCAGAGGGCAATGTGGCCATAAGAATCAAAAGTCTTATACTCAAATTCTCGGCCTAGTGATTTCTGCATTCAGAAATTTAGTCTAAAGAAATTTGCAGAGCACACAAAGGCCCCGGCATAAGGATGTTAAACTAAATGTTAACAGCGGGAGATTGGGTAAATAATTATGAATACTATACAGTCATGAAGAATCTCTATGCTTTAGAAGAATATTTAGTAGCATAGGAAAATCTTGCACCTTATAAAGGGAAAAAGCCCGTGTGAAATGGAACCTATTAGTAGTTCCTAATATGAGTTTATATGTTGAATTTCGAGGAGTTGATGACATATGACAAATGACAGGTATCATTTTGTGGGGAATGGGGAGAGAAAGAGGAAGGGAATTTCTGAGATGAGGTTTCAAAGCTTTCATCAGATACTCAAAATAGGTCCCAAACAGGCTGAAGAACCACACTACACATTATGAACCCTATTTTAAAATAAATGAATAGATACTAACATTTATTGAGCTCTTAAAATGTAAAAGTCACTATGCTAAGTGGCCGGACATGTATTAACTCTCATCCTCAGAACATCATGAAGTAGGTACCATTACTATTTTTCTCTTTACAATTCCCTCCTCACATGTTTAAAAGGGTGATTGTTTTTATTTATTCCACAAACTAACCTGTTGAAAGGGTATACCCTTTGCCCCAGTTCTACTTCTGGAATTTGTGCTAAGGAAATAATCGAAGTTCAGTGAAAATGAGCTTCAATGTTGTCCACTTAACATACTGTTGTTCATCATAGCAAAAAAATTTTTTTTGGAAGCCACTTAAATAGTTACCAATAAGAAGTCAGTTAAATAAAGAACAATACTACCATAGAAAATTTTAGGCACCCATTTGAACAAAAAATACTTAATGACAACGCAAGATACCGAAGAAGACAAAATTTAGAAAGACAGGCAAGGGCAAATTTACACTATATGATTTTGCACAAAGTAACTAGTCACTCAGTACTTTTGTACTGTTCTGTAAAATTGGAAAAAACCTATTTCATAGGGTTGTTGTGAAGATTCCACAAAAGATCTTCAGTGAAAGGACTAGAATCTCCCTAGGCTTCTGAACGGAGATCCTCTCTGAAGAAGTAATAGTTAAGCTGAGATGTGAAGGGTAAGTAGGTGTGAGTATTAACAATTCCAAAGGAAAGATGGGGGTGTAGAGGGGAGAACCCATTCCAAGCAGCGGCATAGATTGGCGAAGATCTGCTTCAAAAATTTAAAAGACTGCCACAGATGGTTAGATCTGATGGTGGCAAGGACAGGGATGGTTGCAGTAGAGTGAATGACAATTGACAGCCATGTAGGAGTAAGAATGCATAGGATCTGATTATTGATCAGATGTGCAGGAGTTAAGAGGAAGGTGTCAAGGAGGATTTCCAGGTTTCTGGCATGCACAACATGCTGGCTGTCGGTACCATTTACCAAGCTGGGGATCAGTGGAGGAAGAGCGATTGTGGGATGCCGGGAGGTGGAAATAATGAATCAGTTTTGAACTTGCGGAGTTTGAAATACATATGAATTGGTGAGCCTGGGTGGCTCAGTCGGTTAAGCCACCGACTTCCGCTCAGGTCACGATCTGGCAGTCTGTTAGTTCCAGCCCCACCTAGGGATCTGTGCTGACAGCTCAGGGCCTGGAGCCTGCTTCAGGTTCTATGTCTCCCTCTGTCTCTGCCCTTTCCCCGCTCATGCTCTGTCTCAAAGATAAATAAACATTAAAAACAATTTTTTTAAATGAAATACATATGAATTATCTGAGTGAAGGTACAACTAGTAGATAGATCTGCAGATGTAGAGCTCGGAATACCGTTAAAATTTTTTTAAATGTTTATTTTTTTATTTTGAGAGATAGATGCGAGCAGGGGAGAGGCAGAGATAAGAGAGAGAGAATCCCAAGCAGTCTCTGCAGTCATCGCAGAGCCCTTGCGATCTGACCTGAGATCATGACCTGAGCAGAAATCAAGAGTGAGACGCTTAACTGACTGAGCCACCCAGGCGCCCCTGGAATCCAGTTGTAAAAGCTGGAGATAACAAATTTGGGCAGTCTTTAAAGAAAGTTACTCGTATCTTTCCCGGGTCCAATACTTTTTCAAACCTTCAAAAACGCCTAATATAATCCCTCGTTCTCAAAATGCATACACAAGAAGGAGGCGCGGGCAGCGCAGGTCCTAACGTTGAGCTGGGGTATTCCAGGTAGTGTCGGGCAGTTGTCCCCCGGCTGAGACCACGGAGTTCGCAGCTGCCACCGTGGGCCCTGGCAGGACCAGCTCCTTCCAAAGGCTGTGGAGCCATGGAGGCTACCGAAACCCGAGGGGAAACACAAGCGGCGATGGCGAGCAGAGGTACTCACCATGTCTGCGACGTGGCGAAGACAAGGACTCTGACGTCTGCCCTAGGGCTCAGCTCGCTGGCCCGGAACTGGTGTTTCCAGGGACGGGGCCTCGGAAGGCTGACTACAATTCCCGACATGCCTCGCAGCAACGTCATGGGGGCGTATCCTATTACATCTCCTCGCGGGGGATAATGGGGCGGGGTCAGCAGCTTTTCTTCAGTAAATGCTATTGGTTGAGTCATCCGTATTCTGTAGACACTCTTAAGTCTTTCACTGTGTTCCTCGCGGAGGTTTCGAACTCTCCAGGTATCCTTCCGTAGCGTCCTTTGAAACGAGTCCTCCCGTACCCGAGGCAACGCGCCACAATAAACATCTGCGGCCACCGTCTGCACCCGCGTCGCGGGGAGCGTGCCGAGGCGCTTCGCAGCGAGGCCTCGCGCGGGAAGCGCTTGCGCGGGGAGGCTCGTGGCCCCCGCCGCTCCTGCCGCTGAGTCAACCCGGACGGGAGCTCAGACGCCCTGGTCCTGGTTGTCGGACCGGTGCTCTGCTGAGAGGTGACTTGGTCCTGTGGGCCGCCGGGTGTTGTGCTTTAGGTATCTACCTCCTTTGAGCCTGTTTCCCTACTGGGAAATCACTTTCCTGTCGCCTCAGCCAGAGGTTTTCCGCCCCTCCTTCACCGCCCCTCCCCCCGCTCCGGAGAGACCTTGCCAGGTTCCACTTGTGTTAGTCTTCACCGTGTACTTGTCTGCTCAGATTGTAAGCTCCCTGGGGTCAGGATCCACGCCTTTTAAAATGTTTTCCTAGCTTCTATCAGCGAGCTTTACCCAGAGGAGGCGTCTGCAAAGTGTCTGTTAAGTGAATGAACGATTTTGTAAATGTTGCCCAAGAAGAGTTTAGAGGAAAAATAGAAGGCGAGAGCTTTTTTTCCCCTTTCCTTTCCTCCCTTCCGTGGCTCACTTTGTTGTGTGGCAGACGCTGCGCAGACGGTGGAAATACTGTGGTAAGGGAGAACCAAGCTGCCCGCGGTGCCTGCCTTCCTGTAGGCAACAGTTTCGTGGGGAAAAGGCAGCTGCTAATTACAGGATCGGTACACGGTGAACGGAACGTGATAACCCATTAGACAGGCTGCTATGGCAGAGGGAGTTAAAGAAGGGATGAATGAGCTACACAATCTGAAAGATCAGTGTTAATTGGGGGAAATAAGGGGTGGGCACAGTGAAGGACTTGCATGAAGGGAAACAGCACGTGCCATGGTCCTGTGGCTGGAGAGACCCTTACCTGAGAACTGGAAGAAGACAAATGGAGCCCAGGTGCCAGGGAATGGGGTTCCTATGGTGTCAGATGTGGGTGATAGTGGACTTTGGGGGGCCACGTAAAGGATCTGAGTCCCTGTAACAGCACAGGAAGCCCTTGTGGTTGGGCAGTGCGATGGAGCTTTGAAACAGGCTGCAAATGGAAGTAGTATATCCCGGCCGGCTGACGTTTACTTTTTATGTATTTACTTTTTTAATGTTTATTTTTGAGAGAGAGAGAGGGAGAGGCAGAGAGAAAGGGAAACGCAGAAACTGATGCAGGCTCCAGGCTTTGAGCTGTCAGCACAGAGCCTGACTCCGGGCTCTAACCCACCAACCATGAGATCATGACCTGAGCTGAAGTCAGGTGCTTAACTGACTGAGCCACGCAGGCGTCCCGCCTCTCCCCCTCCACCCCCATTTACTTTAAAAATATACCTGATGAGAGGAAGAAGTGGAATGGGGCGGGGGGAAGGAAGCATTTCTTATGCTGTAGTTTTTTTTTTTTTTAAGTTTATTTATTTTGAGAGTGTGCATGGGGGAGGGGCGAGAGAGGGAGAGAGAGAATCCCAAGCAGATTCCTGGCTATTAGGATGGAGCCAGATTGAACTCATAAACTGTGCGAGCATGACCTGAGCCGAAATCAAGAGTCCCATGCCCAACCCACTGGCCCACCCAAGCACCCCCTAAAGCTTTAGTTTAAATGGAATCTTTGCTTGCCCCTTGATACTACATGTTAGTAAAGATTCATGCTCAGAGGAGCGACAGTTCCAAATTGGCACACCTGTTTAGTGTCACTGAAATTCAAGGCAAAAGGTAATTACCTTGAACTATAAACGGGGAAGCATAAGCCAATGCTTGTTTTATTCACTAAATGTGTGCCCAGTACCTAGATCTGCTTGGTACTTAAAAAATCCTCTGATGAAATGGAGGCAAATCTTCCTTAGCTCTTTCTTTCTAAACATGTGTAATTAAAAAACAGAATCTAAACATTTGTTTAATGTGATATTTCGAAAGAAAGGGGTGCCTAGGTGGCTTATTTGGTTAAGCGTCTGACTTCGGCTCAGGTCATGATCTCATGGCTCATGAGTTCTGCTGTTAGTGCAGAGCCTGCTTCGTATCCATTCTCTCCCTCTCTCTCTCTCTGCCCCTCCCACACTTGTGCTCTTTCTCTCTCAAAAATAAACACTAAAAAAAAAAAAAAAAGGAAATTCACAGTTGCAGTATGCTCTTTAACAAATACTCTTAATTCGTGGATTTTTGTTTGTCGTGTTGTTCTTTATTTTAATCTTGCCTAGACAATGGTCCTTTCCCACCCATCCCCTTTGTGAACTAATTTTGCCAGGGACACATTTCTTGTATTCATTTAAACTTGAAGAAACTCAAGAACTGTAGGATGTAACACAGAGTAATTGTGTGTGTTGTGCATTCTGAAAAACTGTTGTGATTTCCAGTATGAGCGACAATGCAGTATGTTTAAATCATTTGATCTAAACTGAGAGTGTCCCGCCTTATATAATTATGATTTTTAAATCTACTTGGAACTTCTCAAAAGCAGGATGTATCTGCAGTGTTTATACCACACTACACAGTGACGATTGTATCATTTACCACAGACGAATGGCAGTGCAACAGATGCTGTCATACACATTTCTTTGTAATGTGTGGATACTTTACCCGGAGAATCTTGGGGAGGGTTCGTGGTGCTAATTTGGAGGGCCATTGCTCCCCTCCAGCCCCACAAAGTAGATTCTTTCCCTATGTCATTTGGGACCGTTGTTTTATAGTGAATGCCCGCTCTCAGACTGGAAGTAAATTGGACTGAAACTTAGCAATCACCTTTTTCCTAAACCTTTTCCCTGTATTTTTCAGTGCAAGGTAGGATTTTGCCATAAACGAAATAGCCGCATCCTTGCAACCTCTTGAGGTTGCCAGTATAGAAAGCACCGCCGCAAGCAGCAGCCATGCCAGCAGAAGGAGGGAAGACGGATATGGAGAGGATTGGCCTCTTCAGTGAGATGGAGTATGTTACTGTTGGTGATAAATATGTGTCCTCGTTTAATCGTAAGTATATCTGGTTTTCTTTACAGCCTAATAGTGGGTGTTCTGTAGGAAACTTTGGATTTAATATTTGGGTTAAATGATATTTTTAATGCTCTATATTTTAAAGCATTAAGTTTTATTATTTTTTTTATTTTGAGAGAGAGAAGGAGAATGAGAATGAGAATCCACTGACGAACTGTGAGATCCTCACCTGAGCCAAAATGAAGAGTCAGATGCTTAACCCACTGAGTCACCGAGGCTCCCCTTAAAGCATTAACTTTAAAGTCGAATAAATTTATGAAATTTCAGTACAGTTAAGAGGGAACTTAGTTTCGTAAGAGCAGGAAGCTTCTTTCGTTGGGATACCCTACTTTCTTACATTCTCTTCATAGATAATTTCACTTCTTTCCGAAGGTGCATGGCAGTTTTCTCTCAGAATATTTTGCTCAGATGGGACACTGCTATGCAAGCAGCATTTACGTTTGCATCCCAAAAGGCCATCCATGATTACTTTCTTGAAGAATGAAATGCTATGTGAATAGCTGAGGGAGTTTTAGAAGAGTCATAAATAATAAAAAGAGCTAAAGTAAATAAACATTTTATATGTCTTAGTTAAATTTCTGGCTATTCAATGACTTTGTTATAATTAGAATACACTGACATGAAACATCTCCAAGATATATTGTTAAATAAACAAAAAAATCAAGGTGCAGAATAGTTTATTATATAGCATGCTAAGCATTAAAAATGGAAAAGGATATATATGAAAATATTCATCGGGACATGCCTAAACATTCTCTGGAAAACAAATATCACGAATTCCCTTGGGAGAGGAAGTGGGTGGCCGAGTGTGGAGGAAAATTTATTGTAAAAACATTTATATTACTGAATTTGGAACCATGTGAATATACTACCTTTTCAAAAATTTAAGTTAAAAAAATCAGTGATACAAATTCATATTTAAATAACTAGTTGCTTTAAGGATTGTTCACACTTCAAAAAAGTTTTCACATTGGTGAAGGACTTCCCAAATTGAGCTCTTCTAGATCTAAGTTATAATAGAAGTTCTACATATTTATAAAAACAACGTTTTAAAAAATTGGCCACTAGTACTTTATTGTATAAATATAACACATTTATTTATCTGTTTTCCTGTGGGTGGACATTTGAGTTGTTTCCTGTATTTGAATATTATGAATGAAACTGCTATGAACATTCCGGTTCATGCCTTTTAGTAGATATAGACACTTAAATGTCTTGAGTATATATCTAGGAGGGGAATTGCCTCATTTTGATTATGGAACACCATTCCCTTCAACCTAAACACACACACACACACACACACACACACTCATATACATGTACTTACTGATGATCTCACATGGTGTTTCCTAATATATAGAGGGGGAAGCATTAGATTAGATGATTGTTAGGGTGTCTCCCAGCTCTAAAAGTCAGAGTCTATAACCAAGACCTTGATCTAATTATTAAAATATTGTGATGGAAACCTCTTAGGTCTTATTGTCAATGTGGTCTATAATGTAGAGCTTTCAGTGAGCATTTTGAGACAGCATTTTAGAGCTCAAAACTCAAAATTAGAGTTGGCCCAAATCAAAGTTTGAAGCTTTTCTCAGTTGCTTTTCATGTTCTTTAATTATTAGTGAGCTCAAAATGATGATATTCCTAATTTATTTTTAAAGGACCCTTTAATGACGCTGCAAGCAAAAATAAACAGATGCTACCTGGGGGATCCAAAGCAATGTCAAATCTCCAGGCAGGTTATTTTGATCCCCATTTTGTAAGGATATTTGAAGGTGAAGGCTATGTAAATCTGAATCAAGTGAGGAGACGGCATATGATGGAAGAAGCCAAAAAAAACCTAGGCAAAGCCTTCCTCCCTAGTAATGGAGATAAAAAGCCGTAAGTGTTTGGGGGAAAAGTCATAAGTTCATTTCCTGCACCTTCCTCTCCTCTAGCCCAAATTAAGTGTTTTTCTAGAGGACTTACTTAAGTATGATTGATTTTTTTTAGAGTATGATTTTTAGGATGAGCTTATCTCAGGTGGAGACAGTTATATTGGATGATATAAGTTGACGGGTAGTTTTAGTTAAGTAGATCCTCATCTCATTAAATTTATGCTTATGACACTGCTATTAGTTTATATAATAAAAGCCAGATAAATAATGCAAATAAATTTGTTTGAAAATCTTGAAAAAACTGCCTTGGGTCATCATTATCTGTGTCCTTCACTATTTTTTCTGCTTTGCAAAAATTTTTTAGAAAGTATAAATAAAAATTGTAAAATTTGGTGAAGCCTTTTTTTTGATAAAAAGTAATTTATCAAGACATGCTATTTAAAAACAATTGTAAAGGTAATGCATGGACTTAAACAATATTTTAGTTGTGACAGTTGTCAATGTGAAGTTTCATTTTTTTATCTTTAAACCATTGAACAAAGAAAATCATATAGTCTGTTATATCATATTATTTGGCTGAGCTTTATAATAAGATGCTAATGCACACTCTGTAATGTTGACTGTCTCTGTAGAATTTATGAAAGATGAGGATTGGTTGAAGGCCAATTTTGTGCTTGTGCTATTTTTTTGAGGTTAGTAAAACTGCAATTTTCTGAATTAATGGAAACTATTTTCACTTCCTAAAGATTGTGAAATTTTGTTTTTGTGGAACATTTAAGATAAGCATAAAAAATTAAAAACGTCTCATCTCAAAATTTGTGACTTTGAAAAATGGGCAAAATAAGACTAAAACTAAACTAAAAAAACTAAACTAAAAAAAAAAATGGTTGCTTTTTTCTTGCCAGTGTTGGGCAAGTCAATTCCATTACATATATTTTGCTCCTTTTTCAGTCATTTTTTGTGAATTGTGGTCAAATATGTATAACACAAAATTTGCTGTTTTAATTTGCTCCGTTTTTTAAAAACTGTATTTAAGATGTGGGTTAGGAACCTACTATGGCACAATAGGCGGTCCGGTGCCATTCTTCAGCACACAGTTGAAACCCAGAGACAAATATGAGGTACCTGGAAAGAATTTATACACAAACCCGGGAAAGAAAGGAACAGGATATGGGTAAGATACTTTTCATGGTTTCATATCATTTGTTTTGAAGTTAAATAAAATTTAAAATTTCTGAATCATGAAGTCACTATTACTTAATTTTTTCTTCCTTAGCTATGCAAATATTACCATAGGTAAACAGTTTTCACACTCTGCTGATTTCTACGATGCACCCAAACTAGATTTTAAGGTAAAATAATCTAATTTTAACTTTCTTCAATCTTTCTCTTAGTTGAAGTCGAGAATTCATTTGTGATCTAATTATGGATTGCTTTATTTTATCTATATTTGTGTTACCAGGGCAATGGTAGACCGATATCTGTGAATTGTGATAATTTTACCTTTTTGATACTAGATTTCCATATCTCGCTGTAGATCTTCTCAGCTCTTCCCAGGATGAGCTTTTATCTCTTGCTAATTTACTACATCTACCTTATATCTCTCTAAACTAGCTGTGAGACCTTTCTTACTTGCCCTAATCAGCTATACCTATTTTTGAGTAGAGGAGTCATGTCCTAACCCTTAGGACACCACCACACCCTAATATGTTGTGCCTAAGACAGTAGTGGTGGTACTTTTGGCCTAATTAAGCCATTCTGGTAAATGAGTGGAATGCAGGAGTGATGGGAGGTAAGAAGGTGGAAGGTAGAGAATGGATGAACACCTACAGAAGAGAGAGTGATAGGATGAGAAGAGAGTGCTCACTGTACTAAACCACAGAAATAAAAGCTAAATGTACTGGTATATGCCTCTACACTCATTTTATATAATATTCAACTTAGAACGAAACATAGTCACTTGTATGCAGAATGCCTACATGAGAATGAGTAGAGGAACCCTTGTAAATATTGGGACACTGTCAACATAATTTAACAATTTCCATATAACAAAAAAGCTGGTATTGATGAAAAGTCAAGTTTGGACATTAAACAACAGAAATTAAATAGCAAGCATTTTATTAGTTTTTGTTTTAGGCCTGCAGTCTTCCAACAATTATGCTGTGGTGACTTTAAGCGGCAGTGGGGCTACGAGATAGAAGGATAGTGGCCATTTTTAGTGTGTCCAAACTCAAGCAAAGTTTTCTATTAAATTGGGCAGAAATCTTGGTCATTTAATAAGCATCTTTGTTTCTGTGTGTGGATTATTAGAAAATTAATGTATAAACTGCTTTTCATCTGTGGGAATAATAATAATACATGATATAAACATATACAAGGCAATTTTATCAGTGGCTCAGTAATGAGTCTTTTATCCTAAATTTTATGTGGTAAGATACTTTTCTCTCCTTATTGTAAAGTTCTTTTTTTATATTCAGAACTTTTTATTTATAAGTCAGTTATTTTATATCCCTGGACTTCCTAAAATTAATTCTGAAAATAATTTTAAAAATGCATTCTTGCTTTTTCTTTTAGAATTTAATTTTTAATTTTAATTTAATTTTTTATTTTTTTAAATATGAAATTTATTGTCAAATTGGTTTCCATACAACACCGAGTCAGTGCTCATCCCAACAGGTTCCCTTCTCAATGCCCATCACCCACTTTCCCCTCCCTCCCACCCCCCATCAACCCTCAGTTTATTCTCAGTTTTTAAGTCTCTTATGGTTTGACTCCCTCCCTCTCTAACTTTTGTTTTTTCCCCCTTCCCCTCCCCCATGGTCTTCTGTTACATTTCTCAGGATCCACATGAGAGTGAAAACATGGTATCTGTCTTTGTATGGCTTATTTCACTGAGCCTAACACTCTCCAGTTCCATCCACGTTGCTACAAAAGGCCATATTTCATTCTTTCTCATTGCCACGTAGTATTCCATTGTGTATATAAACCACAATTTCTTTATCCATTCATCAGTTGATGGACATTTAGGCTCTTTCCACAATTTGGCTATTGTTGAGAGTGCTGCTATAAACATTGGGGTACGAGTGCCCCTATGCATCAGCACTCCTGTATCCCTTGGATAAATTCCTAGCAGTGCTATTGCTGGGTCATAGGGTAGGTCTGTTTTTAATTTTTTGAGGAACCTCCACACTGTTTTCCAAAGAGGCTGCACCAGTTTGCATTCCCACCAACAGTGCAAGAGGGTTCCTGTTTCTCCACATCCTCACTAGCGTCTATAGTCTCCTGATTTGTTCATTTTAGCCACTCTGACTGGCGTGAGGTGATATCTCAGTGTGGTTTTGATTTGTAGTTCCTTGATGAGGAGGGACGTTGAGCATCTTTTCATGTGCCTGTTGGCCATCTGATGTCTTCTTTAGAGAAGTGTCTATTCATGTTTTCTGCCCGTTTTTTCACTGGATTATTTGTTTTTTGGGTGTGGAGTTTGGTGAGTTCTTTATAGATTTTGGATACTAGCCCTTTGTCTGATACGTCATTCGCAAAAATCTTTTCCCATTCCGTCAGTTGCCTTTTAGTTTTGTTTAGTTTAGTATTAAAAATTTTTTTTGATGTTTTATTTTTGAGAGAGAGAGAGAGAGAGAGAGAGAGAGAGAACAATCAAGGGAGGGGCAGAGAGAGGGAGACACAGAATCCGAAGCAGGCTCCGGACTTGGTGCTGACTGCTCACAGCCCACTTTTGGCTTGAATTTGTGAACTGTGAGATCATGACCTGAGCTTAGCTGACTGAGCCCCCAGGGACCCCTTCGTTTAGAATCTTAAAGCGATTACTCCACTGCATTCTTGCTTGATTGTTTCTGACAAGAGATCCCTTGTCATGTTGATTTTTGTTCTTCTCTATGAACTGTCTTTTTCCCTCTGGTTACTTTTAAGATCTCTTTATCACTCATTGAGCAATTTGATTATGATATGCCTTGGTCAGGTTTTCATCTTGCTTCTTGTGCTTGGGGTTTATTCAGCTTCTTGGATCTGTGGGTTTATAGTTTTCATCAAATTTGGAATGTTTTCAGCTATTATTTCTTCAGTTATTTTTTTTCTGTCCTTCCATCTTTCTTTCCCCTCTCCTTCAGGGACTCCTAGTACATATGCATTAGATCTTTTGAAATTGTCTCACAGTTTACCAGTGCTTTGTTTGCTTTTTTTTCCTTTTTAATTCTCTTTTTCCCTTCTCTGTATGTCAATTTGAATTGTTTCTTTTCCTATGTCCTCAAGGTCACTAATCTATTTTAACTACAGTGTCTAATCTGCAATATCCTGTGTATTTCTAATCTCACACATTGTACTTTTGCTCTCCAGAAGTTCTGTTTGAGTGTTTTATAGCTTATGTGTTTCTGTGTGGCTTTATGAGCATATACAGTTTAATTACTGTTTCACTTTCCTTCTCTACTAATTCTAACATCTGTGTTCTTGGTTGATTTTGAATTGTTAGTTTTTCTTCTTGGTACAGGTCATATTTTCCTGCTTTGCATGGTTAGTGATTTTTGACTTAATGTTAGGCACTTTGTCATTTACTTTGTTGAGTGCTGTATATTTTTGTATTCTTATAAAAATTCTTGGGCTTTGTTCTGGAATACAGTAAAATGATTTGGAAACAGTTTGATTTTTTTCAGGTCTTGCTTGGTTTCAGATTTGTTAGGTGGGACAGGAGCAATGCTCAGTCTAGGACTAATTACTCTGTACTACGGGGGCCACCCCTTTCTGTGTGCTCTACCCAGTGCCCTGGGACTCATGTTTTCCAGCAGAACTGATGGAACCAGAACTCTTGCCAGCTCTGTGATAAGAGCCAGACACTGTTACTTTTAGTCTTCTTAGGTGGTTCTTTTTTTGGCTTTGAGTAGTTTCCTCATATATGTGCTGATTTATACTACACTGAATGCTCTAGGGCAGGGGTTGGTAAAACAAACACAGTATTCTAGTAAAACGTGACCATACTCTAGCCAAAGGTGTTCTTTAAAGCCTTTCCTTATGATAACCTGCATCAGAATCACCTGCGGTGACTAAAATGATAGATTTTTAGGCCATATAGCAGACCAAGAGGATCTAGAAATCTCTGAGAGAAGAGCTTGGTATTTTATATAACTTATCAAGAGATTCCTATGAGAACTAAAATTTGAGAAACACTGCCCAAAAAGATAAATGGAATGGTTAAAATTATCATTACCACTGTGATATGGAAGAGGGGAGAGATGGTCAGCAAGAAGGGGTAAAATTTCTATGAGCTGGAGAAAGGACGAGGGCAAGCAAAAACAAAGAAAAAGATAAAAAAGAGTGAAAAATCCTGAAAGTGTTACAGTAGCATTCTTGGTAATGCAAGTTTGTCTTCCCTGGATTAACTATCTATTTTAGATTTCATTTATCAAACATTTTCAATTGTTTGTGGAATGACAAAATACCAGATTTCATATTTGAAAAAAGTGAAAAAAGATACGTATTAATATTCACTTTAGTTGCCTCTTCAAATCTATATTTCATAGCATGAAATTTTTTTCTACTTTATTAACAGAAATTTTTGTAAGTATTGTCCCATAGAGAAGATTGCAAAATGGAAGGGAAAAAATGACCTCTGTTTTGCTTGAATACGAGGTAGTTAATATAAAAATGTTATAAAGAGTAAGTATTCCTCATTTTTAGAAGTAAAAACTGACAGTTATTTAGGGCCCACCACATGCCAGGTACTTTACGCACTTAATTGCATTTAATCTATACAACAGCATTGGGTGTGTGGAGGGAGAGATTATATCATCTAAAGTTGAAGAAAATGTAGCACTAACAGGGTAAGTAAACTTCCCAGAGTCCCTGAGAAATGCTAAAAAGCACGAAGGAGTTGTGATTTGAACAACAAAATCCTTTTTCTTTACTGCATCATATCACCCAGATAATTAATTTAGATTTCTTTAGGTGATAAATAGATCTCTGTACTTGAAATAAACTTATATCTAAAGAGAGCAATCATACTTGTACCTGTTCATAAGTGAGGCATATCTTTTGTATCATAGAAACAGAACATAACAAAGGAATGTTTTAAAGAAGTGAACCCAGCAATATAGATATAAAAAATCTACATGCTTATATTAAAATTTAAAAGAAAATTTGACCGTTACTTCTAATTTGAATAATTTATGTCCTACAATTTCAAACACTCTGGTTTACAGAAGGAGAATGAAGAACACCGTCGTTTAGTTAAAGGAACACCTTTCAAATCAAATCTTTACCCAAGGGAATATTTTGACACGAATCCTTATTTGTTTGAGAAAGCTTTACCACCAATTAAAAAAACAGAGAAGAAAGAATTACTTGCACACCCCTTTAAGCCTTCTTCTCCTGGTAAAAAGGTAAGTTAAAAATTTTAGAATGAAGAAATATTAAGCGTTATAAAGATCTGTTGCCTCTTTATGTCAAGTCATTTTGTTACCCATGTAAATAATAAACTTTTGTTTATTATTCACACTCTTATTGAATCACGGTAATAATTGTGAAACCTCTTTTAACAAAATTAGGAAAAGTCACAAAGCATGGCTAGTATAGGGAATAATGAGTTCTTGCAATGAAATTGTCATTAATTATTTCAAAGGCATTTGAATTTATAATGGATTTTCCAAGTACCTCTCTAGATTTTAGGTATAATTTTTCACAAAACCATGAAAAGCCAGACCATCTTTCAAGTTTTGAAATTGTTGTTAAAATGAACTATCTCCTACTCTGTTGGTGTTTACAAGTATGAATAAAAATAACAAATGCTTCTTTGGTTTATAAACCTTAGTTTATACTTTGTTTTGTCTTTTATGTATCACCTGTTGATTTTCCCTGCTGATTTTCTATTAGGATATTTGTCTTTTTCATATTGGTTTGTAAGATCGTTTCATATATTAAGGATATTCTTTTGTCATTGTGTTGAAAATAATTTTTTGGCTTGTTCAACCTTTGACTTTTGTTATGGTATTTTGTGCTATTCAGAAGTTTAATAATTTGATGTAGTCAAATTTATCAGTTGTGCTAAGTTTGATGACATTCTCAGAATCACTTTCCTCACCACCAATATTAGAAAAATATACATTCTTGATTTATTCTATTAGTTTTTTCCTTTTTATTTAAATATTCATTTGAAATATATTTTGAAATGAAGAACAAGGTAAAGATTCAGCTTTTATCTTTTCAAAATCCAATTTTGAAATTAGGAGGACCCTTTGGGGAGGAGGATATGCTCTAGATCTTGATTGCAGTCATGGTTTCTAGGGTAATACACTGTCAAAACTCATAGAATTGTAAACTTTAAATGGGTGCAGTTTATTGTACATGAATTAGACTTAAAAACTGATTTTTTTAAAAAAAAGCCAGTTGTTCCTAGCATCACTGATGGAATAATTTTCAACAGCACTGCTTTGAAATGGCATCCTTATCAAATCAAAATTAGCATTTCCATTTTATTTGATGTTTATTTCTTTTATTTAAAAAAATTTTGTTTAACATTTATTCATTTTTGAGAGTGAGAGAGAGCATGAGCAGGGGAGGGGCAGAGAGAGAGGGAGACACAGAATCTGAAGCAGGCTCCAGGCTCCAAGCCGTCCTCACAGAGCCCGATGTGGAGCTTGAACTCACAGACCACGAGATCATGACCTGAGCTGAAGTCGGACGCTCAACTGACTGAGCCCCCTAGGTGCCCCTATTTGATGTTTATTTCTACCTGTATGAAACTACTTTTAATTACCATTGCATTTTAATTTGGGGTGGTCTAGTTTCTATCTTGTTACTCTTTAAAAAAATTACATTGGCTATCCTCCCATATTCTCTAGAACTTTGAAGTTATTGTCTAAAGTGCTGGGGGGAAAAAAGACTTTGGTATTTTGCTAAAAAGTTAAATCTTTAGATTTTTGGATGTCTTAGCTTGCTTGCTTGCTCACGCACTCAATTAATTAATTAATTAATTAATTAAAAGTTTATTTATTTTGAAAGAGAGAAAGAATCCCAAGCAGGCTCTACACTGACGTTGCACTTGATCTCCTGAACCGTGAGATCATGACCTAAGCTGAAGTCACAAGTTGTACACTTAACTGACTCAGCCACCCACACACCCCTCAGCATATTTATGATTTGAGTCTTCTGATCTAGAAACAAACTGCTTATTAAAACCTTTATTTCCCTTGTAGAATTCTAAATTTTGCTTCATACAGGTTTATATGTTTTATGTTTTGTTCCTATTTATTTTAAGGCTCTTGTCAACAATTTTTTTCCTATCATATATTCCCTTATGTAATTTGTCTTTATCAAAATATTTGATAATTGGCCACTTCATTAAGTTTTCTTATGTTCTAATGGGTATTATGTTGATTCTCTTTAGGTTTTCAGATATGTGATTATGTTATCTGCAAATAATTTTGCCCAATCCTTTCCAGTATTTGTAGCTTTTAAGTCATGTTCATGTCTAGTTGCTTAGCATAGCAATAGTTGCCATCATTTGCCTTAATCTTGAATTTACTGAATTAGTTGAATTTACTCTAGTGTTTCATTTTTATAGATGCCGAAAACAGGAACAAATTAGGAATGTATGTAGAATGGTATTGAATATTTTGGTGTAATCTATTTAGACCATCTTTTGTTTCTTTCTTTGACTTGTTATAAGGTGAATGATGATAAATTTCTTGGAATGAATTCCACTTGGCTATGTTGTATTTAAGTATAATACTTTATCTTATTTATTAATATTTTAAGTATTTTTGCATCAATAATTTTAAGTGTAACTGGTCTAATTTTTTTTTTTGTATGCTTTATCTTGGTGTAAGTAGGTGTTAGCATCTTAAAATAATCAGGGAGATTTTTTTCTTTTTCTGTGTTTTGTAACAATTCAGGTAGAACCACAAATAACTGTTCCTTACAGGCTTGAAAGAATTCTCATGGAAAATGTTCTGGGCTTAATTTCTTCTATGGTGTCTTATCTGATTTGTATCTCTTCTGAGTCGATTTGACATTTATATTTTCTTTGAAAATAATTTCATTTATGTTTTCAAATTTATTAACATAGAGGTTTACAAAAATGTTATTTTATATTTTTGGTTATTCCATATATGTCCACTCCTTTCTCAATCCTAATTATAATGTAGATTTATCTATTTATTTTGTAAGGCATCATCTGGTGGTTTGGTTTATTTATTTACCATGTATATTTTTCCTTTTCTTTTTTCTTTTTTTTACTTAATTTTTTTTAACTTTTATTTATTTTTGAGAGGGGGTGGGGGAAATGGCAGAGAGAGAGGGAGACACAGAATCTGAAGCAGGCTCCAGGCTCTGAGCTGTCAGCACAGAGCCCGACATGGAGCCTGAACTCATTCAAACTCACAAACCCTGAGATCATGACCTGAGCCAAAGTTGGATGCTTAACTGACTGAGCCACCCAGGTGCCCCTATATTTTTCTATTTTTAGTTAGTTCATTTTGCTTTACCTTTATTAATGAACTTATTTTACTTAAATTTCCTTATTATTTATTGCTCTTCAAAAGAATCTGTGTCCTCTACCTGGAAAACTTGAAATATTACAATTATATCTTTTAATTGAATTAAATTTTCATGTATATTTGGCATAGATATTGTAAGATAATGGATGCCTATTTAAATTGGTTATGATGGAGGCGCCTGAGTGGCTCAGTCGGTTAAGCGTCCGACTTCAGTTCAAGTCACGATCTCGAGGTCCGTGAGCTCGAGCCCCACGTCGGGCTCTGGGCTGATGGCTCGGAGCCTGGAGCCTGCTTCCGATTCTGTGTCTCCCTCTCTCTCTGCCCCTCCCCCGTTCATGCTCTGTCTCTCTCTGTCTCAAAAATAAATAAACATTAAAAAAAATAAAAAAAAAATAAATTGGTTATGATGATTCTATAGAGTTTTCTTGGTAACTATGTATAAAGATTAAAATTGTGGTAAATTAGCTTAAAAAGTCAAAGCAAATATTCGTTTCGTGTACAGGTCAAAAAATAATTTTGACTAACTCCTTAATAGATCTAAGAAAAGTATAAAGCAGGTCATGTTTTCCTCTCACCTTCTGTTTCTATGTGCTACTCCTTATTTTTAAAAATTTTTATTTTTTGTATCTTTTTCATCATTGACCAATATTTAATGAACTCATGTCAGCCTCCCTGTTGAACGAACCTTATCCTTGACCTTCTCTTCTGAGCATGCTCTGGTTCTGAGCCCCAACTCCTTTCTGTATCAAAATATACGTGACTTAGGTCTTATTCCCTCGGTAATAAACTCACCCCTTAACCAGATGACAGCTTGATCTGGTGAACTCTCACTAAGATATTAATATTTGGGGCTTCTGGGTGGCTCAGTTGGTTAAGCATCCAACTCTTGACTTTAGAGTCAGGTCATGATCTCACAGTCTGCCTTGGATTCTCTCTCTCTCTGCTCCTACCCTGCTCACGTCCACCCCCTCTCTCAAAATAAATAAATAAGCTTAAAATTAATAGACAAATATTAATACTTGACAATAGTTTAGAATATTACCTTCCCATAAATATTTGCATTTTAATAGAGGATTTTTGAAAACTACAATGTCTTGCCCCCATAAAATTGGTGGCAGGGAGACTGCTGGTGTTTGAACAGTATAGGCATACTTAGTTTTATTGTGCTTTGCTTTATTATGCTTCGTACATACTGTGTTTTTTTTACAAATTAAAGGTTTGTGGAAATCTGTGTTGAGCAACGTGATTGACACCATTTTTCCGACAATAATCGCTCACTTTGTGTCTCTGTGTCAAGTTTTAGTACTTCTTTCCTTATTTCAAACTTTATTATTATTATATTTGTTATGGTGATCTGTGATCGGTGATCTTTGCTGTTACTATTGTAACTGCATGGAGGGGTGCTATGAATACCACCCGTGTAAGACAGCGAACTTAATTAATGCACGTTGTGTGTTCTTACTGCCCTGCCAACTGGCTATTCCCTCATCTTTCTCCCTCTCCTTGGGCCTCCGTCTTCCCTGAGACACAACAGTATTTAGATGATGCCAGTTAATAACCCCACAATAGCCTCTAAGTGTTCACGTAAAAGGAAGAGTTGCATGTCTCACTTTAAATCAAAAGCTAAAATGATTAAACTCCATGAGGAAGTCATGTCAAAAGCTGAGACAGACTAAAAACTAGGCATCTTGTGCCAAACAGTTATCCAAGTTGTGAACACAAAGGAAAAGTTCTTCAAAGAAATTAAAAGTGCTACTCCAGTGAATACGTACATGATAAGAAAGCAAAACAGACTTCTTGCTGATGAGGAAAGTTTTGGTGATAGAAGATCTGGATGGAAGATCAAGCCAGCCACAAGATGTCCTTATGCAAAGCCTAATACAGAGCAAGGCCCTAACTCTTCAATTCTGTGAAGGCTGAGAGAGGTAAAGAAGCTGGAGAAGAAAAGTTTGAAGCTAGCTGAGGTTGGTCCACTAAGTTGCAATCTCCATAACATAAAAGTATAAGGCAAAGCAACAAGTGCTGATGTAGAAGTTGCAGCAAGTTACCCAGAAGATCTAGCTAAGGTAATTAATGAAGGTGGCTATGCTAAACAACAGATTTTTAATGTAGATTAAATAATCCTTTATTGGAAGAAGATACCATCTAGGACTTTCATAGCTAGAGAGGAAAAACCAATGCTTGGCTTCAAAGCTACAAAGGACAGGCTGACTCTCTTTTTAGAGGCTAATGTAGCTGGTGACTTTAAGTTGAAGCCAGTGCTCATTTACCATTCCCCAAATCCTTGGTCCCTTAAGAATTATGATAGGGGTGCCAGGGTGGCTCAGCCAGTTGAGTGTCTGACTCTTGATTTTGGCTCAGGTCATGATCTCATGGTCATGAGATCCAGCACCACGTCAGGCTCTGCGCTTGAGATTCACTCTTTCCATTTCTCTCTGCACCTCCCCTCCAAAACAAATAATCATTTGATTAAAAAAAGGATTATGATAAATCTCTGTGCTATAAACAACAAATCCTGGGTGACAGCACATCTGTTTATGAAATGGTTTACTGAATATTTTAAGCCTGCTGTTGAGATCTGCTCAGAAAAAAAAAAAAAAAAGATTCCTTTCAAAATAGTACTGTTTATTGACAGTGCGTCTGGTCACCCAAGAGCTCTGATGGCAATGTACAATGAGATTAATGTTGTTTTCATGCTTGTTAACACATCTATTTGGCAGCCCATGGATCGTGGAATAATTTCAACTTCAAGTCTTATTATTTAAGAAATACATATCATAAAGCTCTAGCTGCCATAGATAGTGACTCCTCTGATGGATCTGGGCAGAGTAAATTGGAAACCTTCTGGAAAGGATTCATATTCTAGATGCCATTAAGAACATCTGCAGTTCATGGCAAGAGGTCAAAATATCAACATTAATGGGTGTTTGGAAGTTGATTCCAAACCCCATGAATGACTTGGAGGCACTCAATACTCCAATGGAGGAAGTAACTGCAGATGTGGTGGAAATAGCAAGAGAACTAGAATCACAAGTAGGGCCTGAAGATGGGACTGAGCTGCTGCAATCTCATGATAAAGGTTTGATGGAGGAGGAGTTGCTTCTTATGTCTGAGAAATGAAAGTGGTTTCTTGAGATGGAATCTACTCCTGATGAAGATACTATGAAGATTGTTAAATGACAATGGATTTGAAATATTATATGAACCTGGTTGATATAGCAACAGCAGGGTTTGAGAAGATAGACTCCAATGTGAAAGAAGTTCTGCTGTGGGTAAAATGTTATCAAACTGATTGCATGCTACAGGGAAATCATTCATGAAAGGAAGAGTCAATCAGCGTGGTAAACTTCATTGTCTTGTTTTAAGAAATTGCCACAGCCACCCCAACCTTCAGCCACCACAAGGTCAGTCAGCAACTATTAACATCAAGGCAGGAACTTCCACCAGCAAGAATATTCTCATTGACTGAAAGCTCAAATGATATTTAGCATATTTTTAGCAATAAAACATTTTAAAATTAAAGTATGTACATTGTTTTTTTAGGCACAATGCTATTGTACTCTTAACAGACTATAGCATTGTATAAATATAACTTTTATATGTAGTGGAAACCAAAAAATTCATTTGACTTGCTTTCTTGTGATATTCATTTTATTGCAATTGTCTGGAACTGAACTCACAATATCTCTGAGGTATGTCTGTATAGACAACTTTAAATGTAAAACCGACTCCATAGTGCACAAATATGTATGAACTTCTTCAAAATCTAATTTTGTTAGAAGCATTTTACAAAACTACATTAAATTGTCTCATTTTTATTTGTAGGCTGGTGGAATGAAGGCAGGAACATTTGATCCTTACCCTTCACATTCTGCTGACCCTTATGTGGTTAAATTGGCAAGCCAGACTTCCAGCAAAGGTGCTAAGATTTTCTATCCACCAAGTGGACCAAAGAGCAGACCAACTAAAAGTATAATGACTTTGAATGTCAAAAGGTAGTAATATGTTACACTTAGACTATAAACCAAGAAAAATTGTTTTTGACTTTTAGATTCCTTCAAAATAATATCTTTTATTTATATGTACTTCAAATAATGACAGATCTGGATGTCTTTGGAAATCTCAGCTCCTTTTATATAGAAGCTCTCCCTTAGAAGTTCTTTCCCATCTTCTAAAATTTTCTATTGAAAAGCTTAATTTATTTGTTCTGTTCATAATTTTTATTTTTATTTATTTTTTAATTTATTTTTCTTTTCTATATTTTATTTATTTTTTATAATTTACATCCAAGTTAGCACATGGTGCAATAATGATTTCAGGAGTAGATTCCTTAATGCCCCTTACCCATTTAGCCCATCCCCCCTCCCACAACCCCTCCAGTAACCCTCTGTTTGTTCTCCATATTTAAGAGTCTCTTATGTTTTGTCCTCTTCCCTGTCTTTATATTATTTTTGCTTCCTTTCCTTTATGTTCATCTGTTTTGTATCTTAAAAGTCCTCATATGAATGAAGTCATATGATATTTGTCTTTCTCTAATTTCACTTAGCATAATACCCTCTAGTTCCATCCACGTAGTTGCAAATGTCAAGATTTCATTCTTTTTGATTGCCAAGTAATACTCCATTGTGTGTATATACCACCATATATATTCATTCATTCATCCATTAATGGACATTTGGGCTCTTTCCATACTTTGGCTGTCATTGATAGTGCTGCTGTAAACATTGGGGTGCATATATCCCTTCAAAACACCATACTTGTATCTTTTGGATAAATACCTAGTAGTGCAATTGCTGGGTCGTAGGCTAGTTTTGTTTTTAATTTTTTGAGGAACTTCCATTCTGTTTTCCAGAGTGGCTGCACCGGTTTGCATTCCCACCAGCAGGGCAAAAGAGATCCTCTTTCTCTGCATCTTTGCCAGTATCTGTTGTTGCTTGAGTTGTTAATGTTAGCCATTCTTTTTTTTTTTAATTTTTTTTTAATGTTTGAGAGAGAGTGTGCGTGCACATGCACGCGTGCGCGTGCGCACACACACACACACACACACACGAGCGAGTGGGGGAGGGATAGAGAGAGATGGAGACACAGAATCCGAACAGGCTTCAGGCTCTGAGCTGTCAGCAGAGAGCCTGATGTGGGGTTCAAACTCAAGAACCATGAGATCATGACCTGAGCTGAAGGCAGACGCTTCACTGACTGAGCCACCCAGTTGCCCCAGGGATGTCCACTCTCACCACTGCTATTCAACAAAGTACTTGTAGTCTTAGCTAGTGGTGGGTCTTTCATATAATGGCTTTTATGATCTTGAGGTAGGATCCTTCTGTCCCTACTTTCTAGAGGGTTTTTATCAAGAAACGATGCTGTATTTTGTCAAATGCTTTCTCTGCATCTATTGAGAGGATCATGTGGTTTGTGTCCTTTCTTTTATTGTTGTGATGAATCACAGTGATTGTTTTGCAGATATTGAATCAGCCCTGCATTCCAGGTATATATCCCACTTGGTTGTGGTGAATAATTTTTTTAATGTATTGTTGGATCTGGTTGGCTAGTGTCTTGTTGAGGATTTTTGCGTCCATGGGCATCAGGGAAATTGGAGTATAGTTCTCCTTTTTAGTGGGGTCTTTGTCTGGTTTTGGAATGAAGGTAATGCTGGATTCATAGAAAGTTTGGAAGTTTTCCTTCCATTTCTATTTTTTGGAACAGCTTCAAGAGAAAAGGTGTTAACTCTTCTTTAAATGTTTGATAGAATTCCCCTGGAATCTGTTCATAATTTTTAAAGCAAATCTATAGCACCTTACTGTGAGTCGCTTGAGACTGTTTACATATTTATTGTTGAGTTAGCAGTACATGTTAACATTGTTTCTCAAAGGGAGTTTTTGATCTTTGCTAAATTATTATCTCTTTGTGGCTTCCAGGCTCTCAGTAATTGTGAGGAATTTTAATTATGCTTAAGACTTCTCTCTAAGTTTGCAATGATCTTTTATGAAATCTTCTAGGAAATATTTTGGTTAGTTAAAAATGCTATTAACATCACATTATAATACTTCGAATGAAATATATTATTAAAGTATCTTAAAAGTTCAGTTTTATCCAGGTTTTGTGCACTCTTAACACTGAAAAGAAGTTGTCAGGAGTTCAGAATGTAAATTAGGAAGGGACAATCCATCATTGTCTTTTGGTGTGTGTGCAAGATCATGAATAAATGGAAGAATTCATTTGATTACCTTTCCATTTATTCATCGAAAAAGTTTTAATGCCAAATAAGCTAATTTACATATTTCTAACTTCAGTGTAATCATATAATGGATTAAGTAAAGGACACCAAATTCACCTTCTTTTATAAAAACCTCTCAGTACATCTGTAACACTTGTGGACGGGGATTATAATGCCAGTCTTATGATCCTATCCCCAAAATAAGACTGCCCATCATTATTTATATAATTTAACTCTTGGCTACAGGCATAATATTCTATGGGGGCTAGTTGGTGGAAATTGAAATATGTGGAGTCTTTATTTCATGTCCTTTGATCTTCATCCTTCATCAAGTCACCTATCTATTAGTACTCTGTTCAACTTGATTTATGTAATATAGAACAGAGAGTAAAATTACAATTTTCTTTATGACACTCACCCTCAAATAGCTGAGATTCTTTTGGGAAGCAAGGGGAAGTTTCAGGTTCTTTGTGTGTTCTTTTCTATCCAGAGAACAGAATTGAGAAAGTTCTACAATATATATGTTTGGAGTAGAGAAAAGAAAAGAATAGCTGATTGTTTTTTTGGAAACTCTGTTTATCTTCTGTTTAGTAATTTTGAATTTATTGAAACTCTTTCTTTTTATATTATCACAAGTATTATCCTAAGTCAAATTTTAGATTTTTTTACCCTAATTTTAAAACTAATAAACCTCTGGGTGGTATTTAAAATTGGTCCCATTAAACAATTTTCCTTATTTATTTATTTATTTACTGACTGACTGACTGCCAGAGAGGGCAAGCAGGGGATGGGCAGAGAGACAGGGGGAGAGAGAATGCCAAGTAGGCTCCGCACTATTGGTGGGAAGCCCAAAATGGGCCACAAACTCACAAGCTGAACCATGAGATCATGACTTGAGCCAAAATCAAGACTCAGATACTTAACCGACTGAGCCATCTAGGTGCCCTCCCAATTTTTTCCTTCTTGAATTACATTTTAAGTGAAACTGTTTAATTTGGTGAGAGAGTTTGGTTTTGGATTAATTTATTACAAAACCTTTTTATGAGAATACACAGATACATTACTTGCACCTATAAAATTAAATGTGCATTTATTTTCCAATTTTAGGGCACTAAATACGAAGAACTACAAGACTGCTTCAGTACAGTCCTGTTAGCATCTGGAAGACAAATAGCTTTCCAGGTCCTGACTATCAGTAATTCATTATCAAGTGCTAATTATTTGAGAATAACATAAGATATGGAACAGGTGTCTCAGGCATTTAAGATATGTAAGCCTGCAACTCTAATATTCTTCTTTGTTTTAGTACTATTTCTTAATGAATAAATAGTATTTGTTAATAATTAATATGTGATTGCTGATCTTTGCTTATATCTTTCTCAGGAGAATATGATGCTTACACATTTTATAAAATCTTGAACTGTAGTCTTATCATTTGAAAGCTTCTAATGTTAAAAAATTGCAAGCTTGGAGAGCAGGTGTGGAAGTTGGGGCTGGAGGGGTAGAAAGTGCACATTAAATTCTTACCTTGTGGTTCTTGGGGGTCTTTGAAAATTGGATTGATAGCTTATCCAAGTGTCCTAGCCAATATACTGCATATATTCATGTATGCACATTTTAAGTGAGGCAAATGTCTTCATTTATGTGGTCCTCATACCTTCTATTTATGGTCTTTGTAAAGCTTCATATCAGTCAATGGCAGCCCCAGGATGAGTTGGAGGTAGAGAGAATGGGGAATGCTCTTTTAGTTGAGTATCTTACACAAGTACAAAGTTACAAGATGGATGAAGTTTGTCTTTGGTGTTCCTCTCACGTGCATCTATAGCTGTCCAAAGCTGCCTCTTCCAGAACACCCCCTCTTGATCGTAACCTCTTGGTCCCGATTATCTCTTTTTCACTCACCCTACCACTGTAGAAAATACCTGTTGTTCTTAAAAGATATGATTTAAATACATTACTGTAATTCATGGTCAGGTCTTTATCAACAGCCCTTATTCAATTGGGGGTGGTGGTCATAGTCTTTAAAAAGGGAAATTTATAATATCTATTAATGTAATATATTGGGGAAGTTATTTTTTAAAAAATTTTTTAACGTTTATTTATTTTTGAGAGAGAGAGAGAGAGTGTGAGCCGAGAAGGCGGGGGGAGAGAGGGAGACAGAATCTGAAGTAGGTTCTGGGCTCTGAGCTGTCAGCACACAGCCAAACACAGGACTCAAACCCGTGAATGGTGAGATCATGACCTGAGCTGAAGTCTGGAGCTTAACCTACTGAGCCACCCAGGCACCCTGGGAAAGTTATTTTTGATCCATGGTGATTTCCTTAGTACTTGTCCCTTTGCCATCCGAGTCTTCTCAGAGCTGGAAATCAGAATGTATAAAGGCTGCAATACTCTTCTTTTTAACCCCCCACTTTTTTTTAAGTGGGAGACTATTTTAAAGGGATTGTAGATGGTACAGAGAATTTTTACTATTGTAAAATCTATACACCGTATAGATTTATTTTCACATCTCAAACTATTTACATTTTTCTAAAAGAGTGTTTAAAAATCTTTATTTCCTACCCAAAGGACAGTGTGGAATGAACATCTTAAAGACATTATCAAGGGTATAATGTGACCCAAAGGGAATACCTTTGCCTTTAGGAATAGTTTTACAAGGTATGCATAATTGAATAAAAGTCATATATACTGATAAATGTTACCAAATAAACCTTATGAATATATGTATTCTTTTGAGATATGAGGTTTATATTTTTAGGTTTTATTAAAATCTAAATAGATGCTTATTTTCACCTGTGCCTTTGTTAGCTATAATTAATTTTTTTAATGTGCCTCTAATAGCAATGCACACTTCGTATAATATTGATAGATGGGAATGCTCATCTAATGCGTTATTGAGGGTGTAAGAAGCAGTATGACAATTGGCAGAGCTTATTTAGACTTTACATAAATGCATTGTATCCCTTTACAGAAAAGCAAATGCAGAAACCAGTAACAGGAATAGTGAGGCATGTAGAAAAACTAAGATTTTTGAAATGATGAGTGACAGAGGAACACACACACATGTGTACACATTTGATTTAAGGGGTATAAACTATGATGTCCACTGATTGTTTTGTTACAACTTATTGCCTCTTAATGTTGAAGATACAACAATACAAAATTAGGTAGTTTCTTGTGAAACAACTTTTTTCTTTGGACTCCGACATGAAGAGTTATAAGGTAGTGGGCACTGACATTTTATCTCTTGACAACTCAGGCATCTAGTTATCTTCCCTCCTGTGATGATGCCTGTATATGACTTGAGAAGTTTTCTGCAACCACCTTCAGTGGATAATGGAAGACATAGGCTTGCTCAGCAGCTATTAATCTCTGCTAGGAACCATCCTACCACATCTGTTCATAATTGAAACAAATGTTCAGGATGTTAACCTGATCATGGAAGAGAGGCTTAACTTGAAGAGAGACCAACAAGAAGCTTCAACAGGAAATAGAAAGTTAAATTATAGCATATATTTTTGGAAATCTTATCCTGGTTCTTCAGACTGCCTGCTCCTTTTGTATGCTAATGTTGTGGGACATAGATTAAGAATAATAAGTCAGATTCAGCCTATGACAGGCTGTGTAAATTGGAGCAAATCACACAAATCTTGAGACCCTTTCTTCATTTGTCTACCTGGAAGAATTATCATGAAGACCAAATTTAAAATACATTGTGAGCTATAAAAAGTTATATGTAAAACTTAAAAAAAAAAAACAACTAGTCATTACCTGTCAAATAATTTGTTGTAAATAATTTCCAATGTAATTTGTTAATTTGGATTTTTCATCAGTCATAACTGAATATGGTCTTTTGTTTACAATGCTAAAAATGAATTAGTAGCTAACACTTACATAGTGCTTACTGTATGCCAGGTACCATTCCATGTGCTTCACATATTAATATGTTTATATTTACTAATCACTTAATCTTCATTTAACAAATGATGAAAAGGAAGCAGAGAAAACTTAACTTGTCTAAGGTAGCACAACCAACCGTGACAAAGCCAAGTGGTCTGTCTGCTTTTGACTACCTGTTACTATGTTTTGTCCCCAGGACACTTTCCCAATTTTCCACAAAAATAATGATTCTTCCTAAATGGCTTCAAGTCACATTATTCATTCTGCAGCCCGTATCAGAACTAGAGAGCAGAAGGTGGAAGTTACTTACCGGTAGGAAATCAAGTATAGAGCACAAATTAGTTGACAAGGAGGAAAACGGGGAAAACTTTTCAATTTATTCCTCTGTATACACCTTATCACGGGTCACAGGTTGCAAGCCTGTGGGAGATAGCTAGAGAAATGTAGTGTATCATTCCCAAATTTACATGTGATTTTTCAAAAAAACAGAGCAATATGGAATCATTACACTTTAGTTAGGAAGAGACCTAAATGTCATTTTGTCTAAATTCTTTAAAATATTGCTACCAGGTGAATGCCCAACCTACATCTGACACTCTCTGGTATGATATCATTGCCTTCATTTAGCGTTCATTCAACAAATATTGAGTGCTTACTCTGCTCCAGGCGTGGTTCTAGGCCCTGGGATGCATCAGTAAACAAAATAGAGAAAATCTCTGCCTTGCATTTGTTTAGGTAGAGAGCTAGTAGTAACACCAGGTAAAGAGAAGTGCTGTAAGGACAGTAATGCAGGGTAAGGAGATAGAGACTCATGGGGGTATGTTTGAACTATTTTTTAAAGGATGGTTAGGGAAAGACTCTCTGAGAATGTGACATTTGAGAGAGACCTGAAGGACATGAGGGAGTGGGTAGTTGTTCCAGGCAAAAGGAATAACAGATGCAAAGACTTTGAGGCAAGCATGATCTTAGAGTGTGGAACAACAAAAAGCCCAATGTGCCTATAGCAAATTGAGAAAGGTAGGGAGCATTAGGAAACTAGAGAATCACATAGAAACTACATCCAGAGGGTCTGTAGGTCAAAATCAGGACTTAGGATTTGGTTTTGAGTGTTATAAGAAGCCATTGAAAGTTTTTGGAATAGGCATGCTATATTAATGATTTACATTTAACAAGATCTCTTTGGTTGATATTTGGAATATTGACTGTAGTAGGGTAATGTGGAAGCGGGAAGGCCAATGTAATAGACAAGATTTAGTGATGGCTTAGACCAGGCTGGTAGCAGTGGTAATCCTTGGCCAGCAGTTTGGGAAATGTTTCTTATGTGAAATTGAAATCTGTCTCCTTAAAGTTTATACTCATTAGCCCTTGTTCTACTACTTATAGATGTATAGGAAAAAAAACCCAATGCTTTTATACAGGATAACTTCACATATTTGAAGGTAACTTTAATTTTTCTGGTTGTTTCTTATGACATGTTTTTCAGTTCTTTCACCATTTAGTCCTTTCCTGCATAGTGATAATGTGTCTTTTTCAAAAGAATGAGGCTTAGATTAAGCATACTGTTTGTTTTTTAATTTTATTTAATTCCACATTAGTTAACATATAGTGTAATAACGGTTTCAGGAGTAGGATTTAGTGATTCATCACTTACGTATAACACCCAGTGCTCATCCCAACAAGTGACCCTCCTTAATACCATCACCCATTTAGCCCCACCTGCCTCCCTCCATCAATCCTCAGTTCTCTGTATTTAAGAATCTCTTATGATTTGCCTCCCTCTCTGTTTTTATCTTATTTTTTCTTTCCTTCCCCTATGTTTATCTGTTGTGTTTCTTAAATGCCACATGAGAGTGAAATCATATGTCTTTCTCTGTTATTTCACCTAGCATAATACATTCTAGTTCCATCTACATTGTTGCAAATGGCAAGATTTCATTCTTTTTGGTGACTGAGTAATATTTCCTTGTATATTTAACATCTTTACCCACTCATCAGTTGATGGACATTTGGGCTCTTTCCATAATTTGGCTGTTGTTGATAGCGCTACTATAAACATCGGGGTGCATATGCCCCTTCAAATCAGTAGTTTTGTATCCTTTGGATAAATACCTAGTAGTTTAATTGCTGGGTCATAGGGTAGTTCTATTTTTAATTTTTTGAGGAACCTCCATACTGTTCTGCAGAGTGGCTGCACCAGTTTTCATTCCCACCAGCAGTGCAAAAGTGTTCCCTTTGCTCAGCATCCTCGCCAACATCTGTTTCCTGGGTTGTTAATTTTAGCCATTCTGACAAGTGTGAAGTTGTATCTCATTGTGGTTTTGATTTGTCTTTCACTGATGTTGAGTGATGTTGAACATCTTTTCATGTGTCTGTTAGCCATCGGAATGTATTCTTTGGAACACTGTTTATGTCTTTTGCCCATTTCTTCACTGGATTGATTATTTGTTTTTTGGAGTTGAGTTTGATAAATTATTTATAGATTTTACATACCAACTATTTATCTGATATGTCACTTGCAAATATCTTCTCCCATTCTCTCGGTTGCCTTTTAGTTTTTGTGACTTTTTCCTTCGCCGTGCAGAAGCTTTTTATCTTGATGAGGTCTCAATAGTTCATTTTTGCTTTTGTTTCCCTTGCCTCCAGAGACATGTCTAGTAAGAAGTTGTTGCGGCCGAGGTCAAGGAGGTTGTTGCCTGTTTTTGCCTCTAGGATTTTGATGGTTTCCTGTCTTACATTTTATTAGGTCTAAGTTTCTTAGGTCTGTTTTTCAATTGTTTTTTTTCTTTCTTTTTTTGAATTAAGTACCTTATTTTATTTTCTATCTTTGTCAACTGTTAACATAGCATGTAAGCCTGTAAGTTTTCCATCTTATTCTTTAGCTTTGATTTTTATTACATATTGATCCCAGTTTTAACTCATCATTGGGAAGTTAGCAAGATAATGGAAGGCATAGGGTATTCCAGGAAAGGAAAACAGCATGTAAGCCATCATGATAGCTCAAAACAACATGCCACTTTCAAGAAATTACAAAATATTCAAGGTGAAGATGAAAGTTGAGAAAATATGGCCACCATTGTACATTTCATTCATTCAATCAACCAATATTTACTGAGTGCCTACATAGTGTGTGAAGCACTATGGTAGGTGCTAGTAACCATAAATAAAATAGATATGATCTTATGGTACTTACAATCTCACAGAGGATATGGGCATTAATAAATATTATAAATGTGAACTAAGAAGGTGTTATTTGAATACATAGCAAGGTGACCTACCTTCGTCTCAAAGATCAGCAAGACTTTCTTAAGGAAGGATGGTTCAGAGGAGATCTGAAAGTCTATAAGTCAGAGTTAGTAAAGTAAGATGATGATAGATGGTGGGAAAGGTTCCAAAGAGTTAGTAAAGTAAGATGATGATAGATGGTGGGAAAGGTTCCAAGCTATAGAAAATGGATAAATCCCTCCCAGGCAAGGGACAACCTGTGTATCATTTTAAAAAGTGAAATAGATCTACCCTAGCTAGAATGAAAACAGCAAGGGAGAATAATAAGTAATGAAGTTAAAGGAAGAGAAATGAGCCTACTCCTGAAGCCAAGACTACACTGTATGTTAACTAACTTAAGAATAAAATAATAAAATTAAAAAAATAAAAAGTAAACAGATATCAAATAAGCCAAGTTAGAGAAAAAAATGTTGTCCTAAATACTTAATACAAAAGAAGTCAGAAAGAGGTAAAAGAAACAAAATAGACGGGACAAATAGAAATCAAATACATGGATTCTAGTTAATTACATTAAACTTGTTAATAATTACATTAAATGTAAATAAGCTAAATACTGCAATTTAAAAGCATAGATTGTCAGACTTGATTAAAAAAACCCATTTATATGCTTCCTAAAATAAAACCACTTAAATTTTTTTTTTTTTTAGTGTTTAATCACTTTTGAGAGAGCGACAGAGCATGAGTGGGGGAGGGGCAGAGAGAGAGGGAGACGCAGAACTTGCAGCAGGCTCCAGGCTTTGATCTGTCAGCACAGAGCCTGACACGGGGCTGGAACCCACGAACTGCCAAGATCATGACCTGAGCCAAAGTTGGACGCTCAACCGACTGAGCCACCCAAGTGCCCCAAAACCACTTTAAATGTAAACACACAGGTTAAAAGTTTTTCAGCTTTTCAGTTGAATTGTTTTATATTGGCAATGGTTTTAACACAAATATTCTATTATGTAATCATAAGTCTCACAGTTCTTTAATCTCAGTTCTATACTTAAGCGGATACAATGCTCACCTTTAGTCCTTTTTTCAGTACCTGAAGTCATTGTGTTTTTGCCATTTATATAATTTTAAAATATTTTTTTAAATTTATTTTTGAGAGAGCAAGTTGGGGAGGGACAGAGAGAGAGGGAGACAGAGAATCCCAAGCAGGCTCCATGCTGTCAGTGTGGAGCCCGACACAGGGCTCAATATTATGGACTGCGAGATGATCATGACCAGAGCTGAAATCAAGAGTTGGGTGCTTAATAGACTGAGCCACCCGAGCACCCCATGACATTTATATAATTTTATAATAAAGGAAAATACGAGACCACAGTTTTTCACATTTATGTGCATCAATACTTTTTTAAATTAGTTTTTTTATTTGAGTGTATTTGACACACAATGTTACATTAGTTTCAGGTGTACAGTGTAGTGATTTGACAAGTTTAAACATTATGCTATGTTCACCACTACTATCTGTCACCATACAATGCTATTGTAATATCATTGACTATATTTGGTGTATTTTTTATTCCTGTGACTTACTCATTCCATAACTGGAAACGTCTATCTCCCATTCCCCATCACCCATTTTGCCTTTCCTCTCTACTCCCCTCCCTTCTCGCAACCATCAGTTCTCTGTTTATAGGTCTGATTCTGCTTTTTTTTGGTTTACTCATTTTTTTTTGATTCCACATATCAGTGAAATCATATAGTATTTGTCTTTCTCAGTTTGACATATATATATTTGAGTTAGCATAATATCCTCTAGGTCCATCTGTGTTACCACATTCATCTATCAGTGGATTCTTAGGTTGCTTCCATTTGTTGGCTATTGTAATTAGAGCTGCAATAAGTATATCAGTGCATATATCTTTTCAAATTAATGTTTTTATTTTCTTTGGGTAAATACCCAGTAGTGGAATTATTGGATCATGTACTGTTTCTATTTTTAAATTTTTGAGGAATCTCCATACTATTTTCCACAGTGGCTGTACCAGTTGACGTTGCCTCCAACAGTGTACAAGAGTTCTTTTTTTTCCCACATTCTTGCCAACACTGTTATTTCTTACCTTTTTGATTTTAGCCATTCCTTCAGGTGTGGGGTGATATCTCATTGTGGTTTTGATTTGAATTTCCCTCATGATCAGTGATGCTGAACTTCTTTTCATGTGTCTGTTGACCATCTGTATGTCTTTGGAAGAATAACTATTCAGGTCCTCTGTCCATTTTTTAAATAGTGTTGTTTGGGGTTTTTTGTTTGTTTTTATTTTTGGTGTTTAGGTATATAAACTCCTTATATATTTTGGATATTAACTGCTTATCAGATATATCATTAATGAATATCTTCTCCCATTCAGTAGGTTGGTTGCCTTTTTGTTTTACTGATGGTTTCCTTTGCTGTGAAAAGCTTTTTATTTTGATATAGTTCCAGGAGTTTATTTTTGTTTTTGCTTTCTGTGTGTTAGGAAACATATCTAGAAAAATGTTGCTGCTTCCGATGTCAGAGAAATTACTGCTTGTATTCTCTTCTAGGATTTTTATGGTTTCAGGTCTCACATTTAAGTCTTTAGTCCATTTTGAGTTTATTTTTGTGTATGGTGTTAGAAAGTGGTCCAATTTCATTCTTTCACATGTAGCTGTCTAGTTTTCCCAGCACTGTTTATTGAAGAGACTGTCTTTTCCCCTATTTCGTATTCTTGCCTCCTTTGTCATAGATTGACTAATTGTGGTTTATTTCTAGGCTCTCTATACTGTTCTTTTTTTTTTTTTTAATGTTTTTCATTTATTTTTGAGAGAGCGAGAGAGCGCACACAAGTGGGAGAGGGGCAGAGAGAGACAGAGATACAGAATCTGAAGCAGGCTCAAGGCTCTGAGCTGTCTACACAGAGCCTGATGTGGGGCTCAAACTCATGAACCATGAGATCATGACCTGATCCAAAGTCGGACGCTTAACTGACTGAGCCACCCAGGCACCCCTCATCTGTGTTTTTGAGGTGGAGAGGGAACATAAACCTGCCATTCTCCAGTCCCTATGACCCGGAAAGCATTCCCCCAGCTCCTCCATAGTTTTGCAGAGTTCTAGAATTGTCTCTTTTATATGCTAGTTGCTCTTTTAAACTGCATTTTGTTGTGGTTGTTGTTGTTTTGTCTTCCTATGTCATAATCTTGGTCTGGAACCATCCTCATTATGTTTGATTTTTTAGGATTCAGTCATCGGGTTTTCATGGTATATATTTATGATTTGACTATGAAAAATTTCTACTACTGATTTCAGCATTGCAAATATAAAAGTAAAAACATGCAAAAATACATACTATGCAAACACTAAAGACAACTGGAGGGCTCTATTAATATCAGTCAAAGCCATTAGAATGGGGAGAATCACCAGGGATGAATGGGCTCACTTCATAATAAAAGGATTAACTCACTAACAGGACATGATAGTCCTGAAACTGTACACATGAAAGAGCTTTAAAACATATGAAAGAAAAAGTAATAGAATGGACAGACCTACTTCTCTACTTTTCCATAGTAATTGTTAGAACAAGTAGAAGATCAGTAAGAATACAGAAGATTTGATCAACACTGTCAACCACTTTTCCTTGGTGGACATTTATAGAACATTCCACCTAACAACAGCAGAATATACATTCTTTTCAAGTTAATGTGAAATAGTAACTAATATAAACCATATTCTTGTCAGTAAAATAAGTTTCAATAAACTTAAAAAGATAAATTGTACTGAGTATATTCTTTGATCACAATGGAATTAAATTAAGAGTCAATAACAGAAAATACCTGAAAATCTCCAGAGTTGGAAGTTTAGCAGCTCACTTCTAAATATTCCATTAGGTCAAAGAATAAATCATAAGGGAAAGAGAAAATATTTTGAATTGAATGAAATTGAAAACATATTAAAATTTGTGTGATACAGCCAATGCAGTGGTTGCAGTGAAAGTTGTAGCTTTAAATGTATATAGTAGAGAAAAATAAATTTTCCAAACCAATGACATGATCTTTCACTTTAAGAAATTAGGGAGAGGGGCGCCTGGGTGGCGCAGTCGGTTAAGCATCCGACTTCAGCCAGGTCACGATCTCGCGGTCCGTGAGTTCGAGCCCCACGTCAGGCTCTGGGCTGATGGCTCAGAGCCTGGAGCCTGTTTCCGATTCTGTGTCTCCCTCTCTCTCTGCCCCTCCCCCGTTCATGCTCTGTCTCTCTCTGTCCCAAAAATAAATAAACGTTGAAAAAAAAATTAAAAAAAAAATTAGGGAGAGAGCAAATTGAGCCCAAGAATACAGAAGGAAATTCCTAAAACAAGAACAGAAATCATTGGATTAAAAATAGCAAAGTTAATAGAGGAAGATAAACAAAACAAAAAGCTGATTTTTGACAAAAGCAATAAAGTCAATTGAACTCTAGAAAAACTTCCAAGAAAAAAGGAGTATCCCTAAGTTACCTTGTCAGGAATTTAAAATGGGACAATTACTGTAGGTCCTCTGGACATTAAAAAGTAATACAGAGTATTTTGACGAACATATGCCAATGCATCTGAGAATGTATATGAAATGTACAAATGAACATACAAATGATCCAAAATGACTAAAGAAGAGATAGAAAATCTCAATAGTTCTATATCCACTAGTGAAGTTGACTTTTTAATGTAAAACCTTCCCATTTAGAATACTCCAGACTCTTTGGTGAATTCTATTATGTACTTAAGGAAGAAATAATATCAATAACCAATCCTATACTAATCCTTTTAGAAAATGGTGGAGGAGGGAACGTTTCCCAACACATTTTATAAAGCCAGATTTTCCTGATACCAAAACCAAGTAGACGTTAAAGAAAATAACAGAGACTGATATTCTTCTGAATATAGAGGGAGAAATTCTTAACAAAATATTATCAAATTGAATCAAGGAGTATATATTAAAAGGATATACATAACTTAGTGGAGTTTATCCCAGGAATGCAAGATTGGTGTAGTGTTTCAAAATTAACTGATGTAATTGCCATATTTACAGCTTAAAGGGAGGAAAAAAATACACATGATCTCTTCAGTAAGTGCAGAAAAAGCATTTGACAAAATTCAAGAAGTGTATTTGTATCGTAATCAGCCTTGGAAGCTAAAGATAGTGTCTTCTGGAGCAAGGGCAGGTATGCTAATTTTCCTGTATAATAAAGGTAATGTTTCCATCAAGAGCAAAGGGCAGACATGCTTACGGCACTCATGAAAGATTTGGTTTCCCGAAACTCAGAGTTCTCTCCTCTACTGCTGTGTGACCCTTTTCATGTTGCCTATAGGGATTGGGGCTTGGAGAATCGACGCGAAAGTGCTGGTGTTCTGGCTACTGCTATTGCTGTAACAAACTGTCCTTTATCTCTGACACAGGACTTTCATGTCTTCCACTGGAACCCATGAAACCGTGTCAGACTAACATTAGCTTACAAGTTCAGTAAAATCTCAAGGCTGTTCACAGTTCTTGACAATATAAAAATATATACCTAATTCCAGTTTCTAATTAAAAATTACCCTAATCAATTACAAGGTAATTATAAACCTATATAAAAGTGAATTTATAGCAATTTTGTGGAAAAAAGGACTGGACAAAGGATTTTGAAACAATCATTTTAGAAATTTATTTACATATCTTGGATGGAAGCAATTGATACACTTGACTTGGATTTCCTGGGGAAAAAAAAGAATTTTTTAAGGTGGGAGTGCCAAGTATACTTCAGAAAACAAAATAAAAAATCTTGCTCCCTGCTTTGTGCATATACAATGTATAGAAATAATATAAGTAAAATAACAACATGACTTTTATCAAAAGAGCAAAATTCCTAAATTCCACTGTATAATAAATTGGATACACATCTTATAAGACTAAATTGTATTTATCTTAAAAGTTTCCTTCTTATTACTGAACTCTGGCTAGTGCCCAGTAGGTGAAAAAAATCTTATACACGTCTCTACTAATCCACCACAATATTACATACCTTTCAAATCAGGAGCCAAAGGCCTACTCCTAGGGCCAGAAATGTCTTCATAAATATCATACTTTTCAAAATGGAATTTCTCTCTTCTTGAAATATAACCCATTTTTGATAGGTCACTCTGTTGACTACAGATTTTTTCACTGAGATTTAAATATTCTCTTTGAAGATTCCGCATCTCAAATTCCAAGGTATCCCTTTCATTTTCTATACTTCTTACATAGTTTTCTAAAAGTATTTTGTCTTCTGCAAGTCTACTGATGCTATTCTCAAATTTTATATTTTCTTGACTATTTTTTTTTAGTTCTTCTTTTAGAATCTGATTATCTGTTTTAATTTCCATTACCATTTTTGATAACATTTCACATTCATTGCCCATTTCTGACAAACTATTCTTATAAATACTTGCTTCTGATTTTGCATTTTTAATTTCTATCAGAAAATTCTCCTCTGCAGTAGATTGGTATTTTTGAATATTCTCAATTTCTCTTTCCATCATTTGTCTAGCAGCAATAGATTCTTGTAATGTTTTTTCGAGATTAAGTTTTTCATTTTTAACTGTTTCTATTATTTGAAAAAGTGTCTCTTGTTCAGTTTTTGCCAATATTTCCTTCTCTTTTAGCTGCATTATCTCTAGTTGGTTTTCCTTCAGTTCATTTTCAAGCGAGCTTCTTTCCTTTAAAAGCTGGTATGTCTTTTTCTCTAGCATTTCCTTTTCTTCTTGTATCAATAGAATATTTGATTTCATTGATTCCATTTCTATACTCATACGATTATTTTCATTATTGACCATGGCCATATCATTTTGAGTTTTGTGTTCTTTGCTTTTTAGTTGATCTAATGTTTCTATCATTTGTTGCTTCTCCAAAGAAAGTTGATTGTTGTTTTCCTCTAGAGTTTTATTTTGTCCTATGAGAACATTATATTTACCAATTATTTTTTTCAATTCTTTAAGACATTCTTTACCATCTTCTTCTTTTTTAATTAACTTGGACTGAATAGTGTTCTTTTCTTCAACCAAATTCTTAAGTTGCTTTTCATATATTTCGATTTTCTGTATTAGAGATTGTGTGGTAAAGACAAGAGGTTTTATTTTGGTCTTAAGGGTTAGATTTTTATTCTCCAGTTCTGTTACCTTTTTTTGTATCTGCACAGACTCTTTTAGGTAATTCTGTAAGTACTGAATTTTTGCAACACACTGCTCAGTAACAGAATTGACTTTGGATGTTTTCTCATTTTCAAATATTATTGGCCCTTGTTTTATTACTAACGGTTGCATTTCTTTGTCTTTTATTTCATATTTTGTTGAGTCAGAGAATGGCAGTGTATGTCTTAGAGCTCTGGAATGGAATTTTAAATCTGTAATATTCTTGCCAGTGATAGGAATTTCTTTACTGTTTTTCTCATTTCTCTTTCCCCTGTGTATTTCACTCTTAGATAATTTTTTACATTTCCTGCAAAAATTCACATGGAATTTTGACACTGTTTCCCTGAGTGGGAGTAATTTGTTTACTAATGCCTCTAATTCAGAAATTCTCTTTGATTTCATATCTTCATTTAAGTTACTTTCTATATTTTCTTCCTTAATAAAATTATTTTTTTCTTTGTGAATTGAAGACAGTTCATATTTACCATTGCTTGGAACATTTCTTTCAGTTTTTAAAGTTTGAAGTTCATTTGTAAGTGCCAGTTCTCTATCATGTGACTTTTGTAGCTCTTCCTTCATTTGTTTGATAGAATGGCAGATATCATCTAAGTTTTCACAAAATCTGTGCTTGAGAAAAGGCTCAGTAATTTTGGATTTATCCAGAATTACTGTATCAGCTTGAGACATCACATTTTGAGGTACATTAGGTAGAAAATTATAAAGATTACTATAATTTTTCAACATGTCAGAATTTTCTGAAGGATTCATAATTATGTTTGAAGGTGAATTGTCTGTTGAAGTTCTCAGAGTTAATACGTCCTTGAAATTTATCTGGGATGTCATATCTATACCTTGAGAGAGACTATTAACACTATCACTGCTGAATTTTTCTTCCATTGAATGAATAGCGTTAGACTCCTCAAAAGGATGAATTTTCTCCATAGAAAGGATTTCTTCTTGATTCTCTATAGGCTAGTGACAATAAAAAGCACACTGTAAATGTATTATCATTTGCCACATGACCAGCAAATCAAGAAAATATTTTGTGGAGGATTTGCTTTTATAACCAAAATGAACATTTTATCCATTTCTACAGCAAAGAAACCTAACAAATATGATTAATTTTCTCTAGAAAAATCTAACAACAGTTATTTTGAGATCTGTAACTCTGGTCTTCACAATTTGCTTCGAAATTGCGCTTATTTCCTCAGAGGGTGACATACATGGGCCAACCCCTCAATTTCAGAAATAGAAATTTAGAATCCTTCAAGAGGCCATCATAGATCGATGGGGAAGATAGAAGCAATAGGTCAAATGCAGTAGGTAGTTTAAGGGAAATGAATATTTCCACTTCTGGGCTGTTAGTCAACCTTTGCATTTCCTATTTTGGATGATTCTAGGGCTGTGACTATTCTAGAAATGCGAGTTCTAATCAGCGTAGACAGAGTGACTCTCGTTCCAGCTTGTTTCTAGGGAATTCACCTCAGGTCTAGGTCAATCCTACTAAAAGTAGAACAATTCCTAAGTGGATAGAAACGCTAAAAAAACCTGCCTTGTATTTCAGTTTACTTGGGAATCTTTTAGGTATTCCTCGGCCCCACAAAGTCCATTTGCCCCACGAAGAAGGTAAGAATGTAAAGGGGAAAGATAAACTGGTTGTAGTAACATTTTTGAAGTACCTAAATAGAGAAGTAGTTTTGAACAGAATAACATACCAAAGCTTTTTCAAGGCGTGTTCCGAATACTAGATTTTTTTCTGAGTTAAATTGTGGGTTTTCTACTTCAATAATACTTTTGTTCAAGATTTCACTGATTTCGGACTGTACCTTTAAAAGATAAATTGATCATGTTAGAATTTGATTTCAGATTTAGAAACTTATGAATGTATAGCAATAACAGATATTATGATACCTTTAAATTTCCTGCACATAAAAATTCTTTTCATTCATATAATGTAATTTATTATAATCTCTGTTATTAAAGGAATTTTTAAGAAAATTATACCTTTATTATATGATAAACAGAAAAAATTTAGTAAAGCAATAAAATTTTATGAACAATATTCAAGTAATTTTGGATGCTTGAGTTTTACATTGTTGAATAAAGCAGAGACTTTTGATCTGTGTCATCAGAATAGAATCCATTCTGTCACTCAGGAGGAGTTTATCTTCTCTTTCCATTTCCTTGCAGTTGCTTTTAGTACAAGAATATTAGGATGAAGTTTATATTAGGTCTTTAGTGAATATGTGTTGTGTTAAGCACCACCAGTATCCATACCCTATCCTCTGTAAATACTGTCCCTTATTTGTTCTGGATAAAGTCCCACGAGCCTTTGGTGATCCCACTTCCAGCTGCATGTGACCGAGAGCTAACCAGTCAGAACACTGCCTCCCTTAGAACAGGGATTGGCTCAGGCATTGCATATGACCCAATCTGGGGCAGCCAAGTCAGGCCAAGAACCTTAGGAAAAACTGTTAAGAGAGAAAAGCATCATCTCTTCTCCAACTGGAATCTGGAAGGATAAAAGACTGGAACTTCTAGCAGCTCTTTTGCTACCACATGAAGTCTGAAAATCCATTACAGTGGAAAGCAGAACCAAAATAAGGAGAGTTGTTCCTTATGACATAAGTCCTTATCATATGGATTAAGCCATCCTCAGGTGAACCGTTTCCAGGCTCTTCAGTTATGTGTGCTAATCAAGTACACTTTTTCCCTAAGTCAGTTTGAGTTAGATTTCACATCACTTATAATGAGAGTTCCTATTTGTAGACTGTATATAGGTAGCACTTTAAACATATATGTTTTTAAAAAATCGGTGAGTACTATTTCTTTTTGACTATAGTTGACCCAAATTCAACTGTAACAGAAATAGTTCCCCTCAAACAAATTTTGAGCCTGGAATATTTGTAACCTTTTATTATATTCTTTTTTTTAAATTTTTTAATTTTTTATTTTTTTTTTAATTTTTTTTTAACGTTTATTTATTTTTGAGACAGAGAGAGACAGAGCATGAACGGGGGAGGGGCAGAGAGAGAGGGAGACACAGAATCGGAAGCAGGCTCCAGGCTCTGAGCCATCAGCCCAGAGCCTGACGCAGGGCTCGAACTCACGGACCGCGAGATCGTGACCTGAGCTGAAGTCGGACGCTTAACCGACTGAGCCACCCAGGCGCCCCACCTTTTATTATATTCTAACATAAACTAATCAGTTGGATAATGATCATTAGCTTACAAATGTGGAGTGGTATCTTAAGTTTGATTATTTCCCATATAGAGATTAAAAGAAACATACCATGCTAACATTCTGTAAAGTCTGTATTCGGAGAGCCTGAAATGATTCCAGTTGATGCTGAAGGGCCTATAACAAACATGGTATGAAATTGATCAGTTTTGAAACTGTTATTATTTCTTTTTATATGTATCCCCCAAAGTTGCCTATTTCCAGAAAGGATCACATGAGGGTCAGAGGACTCACATTCTTAGTCATTCTTGCCAATTCTCCAATCCATTTTCATGGAGATTTTTGTGGAAGACCCATGTGCATTTAGGAAATATTTATTCTGAAAAAGATCAGCCTTTACATAGGTATTTGGAGAAAATAGGATGAAATGAAAATGAACTTACTTTCAATGCTGATTGTGGTTGGATTTGATTTTCTGATTCCGATATGCAGCCATATTCTAAAAAGCAAAATTGAAAAACCATGTGATCTAATTCTTAAGTTTTTTTTAAACAATTGTGATGCAAAATAGCCTCCTCCTAACTTTCTTGGATAGTGAGACAGAGATAATGAGAAGTTTGATGTTCACCTTAGGAAGAACCCAATGTTAGTCACTTAATAAAGTCAAATAATTTTTGCTTGACTTAAAATGCCTTCTGGAGGTTATAAATAGTGGTTTTATTTTCTTTCTGTATTTATTTATTTATTTATTTAATTTTTAAAAATTTACATCCAAATTAGTTAGCATATAGTGAAACAGTGATTTCAGGAGTAGATTCCTTAATTCCCCTTACCCATTTAGCCCATCCCCCCTCCCACAACCCCTCCAGTAACCCTCTGTTTGTTCTCCATATTTAGGAGTCTCTTATATTTGTCCCCTTCCCTGTTTTTATATTATTTTTGTTTCCCTTCCCTTATGTTCATCTGTTTTGTCTCTTAAAGTCTTCATATGAGTGAAATCATATAATTTTTGTCTTTCTCTGACTAATTTCACTTAGCATAATACCCTCCAGTTCCATCCATGTAGTTGTAAATGGCAAGATTTCATTCTTTTTGATTGCCAAGTAATACTCCATTGTGTATGTATGTATGTGTATATGTATGTGTGTGTGTGTGTATATATATATACATACATACATACCACATCTTCTTTATCCATTGTGTATGTATGTATGTGTATATGTATGTGTGTGTATGTATATATATATATATATACATACATACATACCACATCTTCTTTATCCATTCATCCATCAATGGACATTTGGGCTCTTTCCATACTTTGGCTATTGTTGATAGTGCTGCTATAAACATGGGGGTGCATGTGTCCCTTCGAAACAGCACGCCTGTATCCCGTGGATAAATGCCTAGTAGTGCAGTTGCTGGGTTGTAGGGTAGTTCTATTTTTTTTTTTTTGTAGTTTTACTATTTTATTCATTTCTCTTTTTTTTTTTATATGAAGTTTATTGACAAATTGGTTTCCAAGGTAGTTCTATTTTTAATTTTTTGAGGAACCTCCATACTGTTTTCCAGAGTGGCTGCACCAGCTTGCATTCCCATGGTTTTACTTTTATAATAGGCCATTAACATGTAATGCCAAACTTGGAACTCTCAAAAACAAATATTTTTGTTTCTGCAATGTGAACTGCATTAAAAAAAAAAACCAAAAACAACAACTAATGATCCTGTTATGGGAGACCTTTCACAAAGTACTGTATAAGTCTCTGTCTGTGAAATGGCCATGTGATGTTTTTCCTCCTTACCATGGAAAACAAATTGTATTAACAAAGCATAATTTTTGTCATGCCTTTAAGCAAGGTACTATAAAGATCTATGTATACCTTCCTAGAAAATAGATTATAGATCTGTAACAGGAGAGACTATAAACTGCAGATTTCCTGACATAGATCCTTCTTTATCCAAATAGGCTTTTAGCTTGCTTTGTAAATTTTTATTAAAGACTTTTAAAAATATTCAGTGTTCCAAATGAAGTGAGAGTTATGATAGAATGCTCCTCTAGGATGACAATTTCTGCCCTAAGAGAAGGTTTTAAAAGAGGTCAGCACATCTCTCCTTCAAATGACAGTCTACCAGATGTCATAGGAGCTGGTTGCAAAGTATAGGCACCCCTCTTATCTGCCATCTGGCCCTCATCACTGAGAGAGCAACTCTGGTTCAGAGCCTGGAGCCATTTCGCCAATTAAAGACTCCCACCTTCATCAGAAGGCAGAGAAGGACAGCGAGTCCTCTGGATATTGCTGAACTTTGCATCTTACTAGGAATAAAATGGTAGTCTGAAATGTTTATCTCAGAGACATTAAAAAAAAAAAAACCAAACTCAGATGAGGTCAGACTAATGCAGCAAGGCACCCCCAATTTTTTCAGACTCAAGGACAACTTCTAATGACCTCAAATAGATAAAAATTCAAATCAAAAAGCATATATTACCTAGAATCCCATTGCCCAGAATTAACCGTTATGAATTTTAGGTACCCTCCCTTCAGTCAGCTGTCTATGCATATATGCAGGAAAAAAGAAATGATTTTAGAACAGTGGGATATTATACATTTTACTTTGATAAGTGGTATTACATTTATGTTTAAGAGAATAAAGAAAACTGCAAATAGTTGAAGTTATCACTAGTATTCAAATTTTTTTCACTACATGAAAGATTATTTCCTATGAGATCTCTCTGAGCTAATGGAAATATATCACAAGAAGGACTAAGAGATTGGAATTTTTATTTTTTAAATAACATTCATTTCCATTGTATTCAGTATTGAGTTACTCCCTGCCAAGAAAGGAAGTAAATGATGAGAAAATTAGCATACTTGCTCTCACATTTACTTTCTCCTTTTCATGATATTTGCTCATTATATTATTTCACACTGTGATGTTTTATGATGTTTTACATTTTGCTATGTGACTATGATTTCCACAGAGCTAAACACAAAGATAGGACATTATTATTGTAAATATTTTCAGCCTTCAACTTTATTCTTGATGGATTTACTGTCCAAAATTCCATCTCCTTTCTGCATCAGTAGGGCCAGCCTCCCTTTTCTGCATAGATTGCCTTTGTTTCAGTTAGGAGGACTTGCAAATTCAAGGCAAAGTACAGGATTTCTTTTGCTAAAACCAAGTAAGAAATACTGGGTCAAAATAAATTTAGAGACTTACTGAAGGGATATAACAAATATAAGTTTTTAAAGAAAGAATGTGGGATTCATATAGTGGTTCTACATATATTTGCTTCCCTCCACCTCTTCCTTCTTTTTTGACCACAGTATGATTGCAGTTACCAGGTTGCTTCTTTTCATGTAGGTCAGTGTAACCTGAGCAGCTCTGCTCAGAATTTGTTTTCTTTGACATAATGTAGATGTTTTCTCTTGCCATCCTTCCCAGAGTCCAATGGTCTATTCCTCTGAGATACAGTTTTAGGGCCAGTGTGTTTTCCTACCCATTTTCTGTAGCCTAAAAATTAGGTGTTGAGGTCTGGGGTAAGAGAGATCATTTGGAGCTGTGTGAAGCCTTTGCTGGAGGATGTGATCTCTGCTGTTTTGTTGTTATTATTCTCTGAGACTACTTAGAAATCTATAGGAGATATATCCTGTTACCCTAAGGAGATATTCTCTTGATTGGGATTATTTCCTTAATTCAGTACAGAGTCCTGGAACTAGGACTGCCACATAAGACCATACAGGTTGTTCACTACACAGGAGCTCCTGGCCAGAAGATATATGTGGGCTGAAATGTGTCCCATGTTCCACTACAGTCAGCTAACCAGTCCCCTATTTGGGTTTGCATATACCTAGAGTTTGGTTATACCTTTCTCTAATCCACACAGAGGCACCCCATGAGCTAGTGGCAGCCCTACTCCTAGCTTCTTTCATTAGAGCAAAGTAAGCCCCTGTTGATCAGTGTCCAGGTTTACTCATCTATCTTCCCAGCTGCTCCTCTGTACCCACCCAAACCCCAATCAGCAGAAAGGAAGACACAGGTATTTCCTCTTTTTGTATCCACATTTGGAATGGGAGAGGCATTAATGAATATTTTCAGGATTTGACTTGTTTTATTCTAAAAGTCAGAAGCAGTGTTAGAAGGTAGTCTGTACTTTGCCTTGCCAGCATCTTCTGTTTTTATCTTTGGCCCCTATTTTCCAATTTCCTTCTTCAGGTGCTGCTGGCGAAGTTTTTGCTGGTTTTCTATTTTGTTGTTGTTACTGATCTTTTCATTTGGTGCTGGGGCAAGGAGGTCTGGGATCTTCCTTGGCTCTAAAATCTCTATGTGAAAGTCTAGAATAATTTTTATAAGTTAGTGATTTAGCTTTTTTGTTTCACATTTAGTGATTCATTCCTTCAACATCATTCATTCAAGTACTGAGTGTCCAATATGTGGTATTCTGTTGTAGGTAAATACTAAGGACACAGCAATGAATAAGACAACCAAGGCTCCTGTGGTCATGGTGCTTCCATTCTGGAGAATGAACAGGAAAAAAAAAAAAAAGAAAGAAAAAAAGAAACAAGATACTTACAAATAGGGATAAATAACACAAAGAGGATAGGCTAATGTGACAGGGAGGATGGGGACAGCAGTGGAGATAGTGCTTAGCAGAGACCTATCTCGTCACATGAGTTTTTAGCTGGGATTCCCATATGATAAGAAAAGGCCATCCATGTGAATATCTATAGGAAGAGATTCAGAACAGAGGACATGGCAAGATCCTGAAGCAGAATATGTTTATCTGTGTTTGCAGAACAGAAATAAAGTCAATATGGCCTCAGCTTAATGAGCAGATAGAAGCCCGGTATGATTAGAGGTGAGAGGGGGAGACAGGAATAGATTATGTAGGAACTTGTGGGCCAACCCGAGTGGTTTTGCTTTTATTTTAAGTGAAATGGGAAACTTTGAAAGGTTTCAATCAGAAGAATGATTTGATCTGAAAAGAAACATAGGTCACTCTGCCACATGATAATGGGTTATAAGGTGGCAATTGCAGGGCTACTGCAGTAATCCAAGTGAGAGACAAAGGTATCTTAGACTAGAATGGCAGAGGGGAAGATGGAGAAAAATAGGTTGATTTAGAATAGATTCTGGGTATAAAACCAGCAGCATTGCTGGGGTATTAAATGTAGCCAGAAGAGAGGAAGAAAGGATGACTCCTGGGTTTTTGGTGAGAACAGATGGATGATGAATGATGGTGTTATTTACTAAAATGGAAAAGAATAGAGTAGGAAGATTTTTTAGGGAAAATTTTTATACATGTTAAAATTAAGTTTTCTATTAGACATCAACGTGGACATCCACAGGCAGTGGGATATTCCTGTCTCTGATTCAGGGGAATTGTTATGAACATATTGGAAAATACAGGTGTCACTACTGGCCTAGACAAGGGAAGTTTCTGTGCAGTGACAGGCACAAATGCCCAAATGAAGTGGCTAGAGAGAATGGAATGTAAAGGTTTGTGGGCATTGAATATAGGCAGCTGTTTTTGAATTTTACTGTGGAAAGAAATAGAGTGCCTAGTAGAATAGGGTGTATGCATGTTAGAAGTGATGTGAAGGTCAAGAAGAATTTTTTAACCATGGGAGATTTTAACATGCCTGCTTGCTGCTGGAATCATGTAGTAGAAAGGGAGAAGAGTAATTCTGAAGGATGAGGGAGGCTAATTGCAGAATCTGAGTACTTGAGAATTCCAGGAGAGCTTTGGTAAAGCGGAAATGAGTTTTGAGCAGGGGTAATTCTTCCACTGAAACTGGGGACAGCAAGAACAGGAGCAGGAAGATGGCAGAGTAGGAGGACCCTAGGCTCACCTTGTCCCACAAACACAACTAGATAATTATCATATCATCCTAACGACCCCAAAAATCAACTTAAAGACTGACAGAAAAATCTCCTTAACTAAAGGGAGAGAAGAGGCCACATTGAAGATGACAGGAAGTGTGGAAATGTGGTTTAGGGGAGAAACAGATCATGGCTGCTATACAAGGGAAGGAGACATGGTTGCTAAAAAAGAAGGGAGAGGAACACACAGGGGAATTCATAAGGAGAATGTTTCCTCAAAGCCAGTGGCTTAGAAAGTGAGAGGGGTTGAATTCCATGAGTTCTTGCAACCAGTGGGGTTTAAAGCCTGGAGTTTTAAAGATCAGTAGGCTTGGTTGGGATAGAGCCCAGAGAGCACTGTGCTGCATCTAGAGAACAGGCAGACAAACAACCAGGGGACAGTGTGGAAGTAGCAATCTGAAGAGCGTGTGGGGCACACAGTGGGGTTATCTGCTCTTCTCAGAGCACATCCCTGAGGGGCATCATTCACAGACACCTCTCCAGGAACAAAGGAGCTGGCCGGTGCCATTTCCATCCCCTCCTACCCTTCAGCATAAACGCAGAATAACCTGCAAGAAGCAGTGCAGTGCAGACACTAGCTGCCTAACTTGCTTACACCAAGTACCACCCCCTCTGCACTTCAGTGGAACTTCCATTCTCAAACATGCTTGCCTCAGTTCCAGTGCGGCGGGTCCCTCCCCCAGAAGATTAGTGCAAAACCCTGTCCACACCATGTCTCAATACAGAGTTTTGCAGGGTCTCAGTTCTGGTGGAGGTGGTGACAGGTCTCATTTCACAAGCAGACCAGAGCACATCTGTGAGCTAAAACTCACCACATTCAGGCCAGGGACCAAACCCTGCCCACAGCATGCAAGGAGAGCCTCTGCAGATGACTGGACTGAAGAATAGAGAAGCCAGAATGCAAAAGCAGAGTGTATGCATCACACCAGAGACATTCCCTGAAGTGCCAGGCCTTGGGCACTACATGACCTCTTAAGGCCATTACTTTCAGAAGCAGGAGACATAACTGGTTTTTATAACACAGAGAAGGCAAGAGCCTTAGATAAAATGCAAAGATGGAGGATTTGTCCCAAACGAAAGAACAAGATAAGGCCAAGGCCAGAGATCTAAGTGAAACCAATGTAAGTAACATGCCTGATTGAGAATTTAAAGCAATGATCATAAGGATACTCTCTGGGCTTGAGAGAAGAATAGAAGACCGCGAGATCCTTACCACAGAGACAAAAGAGTTAAAAAATAATCAAATGAAGAGTCCAATAAACAAGATTAGAAACACCTTTGATGCAATGAACAGTAGGCTGGAAGAAGTAGAGAACTGAATTAATGACTTAGAGTAATGGAAAGTAAGCTGAACAAAAGAGAGAAAAAAGAATTGTGCAAAATGAGAATAGACTTAGGGAACGCAGTGACTCCATCAAATGTAGTAACATTCATGTTATAGGAGTCCCAGAAGAAGAGCAAGCAAAGGGGGCAGAACATTTATTTGAAGAAATAATAGCTAAAAACTTCCCTAATTTGGGGAAGGAAATGATATCCAGATCCAGGAGGCACAGAGAACTCCCATCAAAATCAACAGAAAGCAGGCCAAGACATATTGTAATTAAATTTGCAAACTACAGTGATAAAAAAATCTTAAAAGGAGCAAGACAAAGAAGTCCTTAACTTACAAGGTAAAACCCAAAAGGCTAGAGGGAGATTTTTCAACGGAAACTTTGCAAATGAGAAAGGAGTGGCATGATATATTCAAAGAGATAAATGGGAAAAATCTGCAGCCAAGAATACTCTATCCAGCAAAGCTATCATCCAGAATAGAAGGAGAGATAAAGAGTTCCCCAGACAAACAAAAACCAAAGGAATTCATGACCCCTAAATCAGCCCTGCAAGAAATATTAAAGGGGACTCTTCCAGTGGAAAGGAGAGACCAAAAGTGACAGTATAAAGGTAGAAAACACAAAAGTGGTAAAAAATGAATATTTCTGTAAAAATCAGTCAAGGAACTCACACCAAAGGATATAAAATATAATAATGTATCACTAAAATGTGGGGAGAAGAGGGAAAAAGAATGGGTTCCAACTTGAATGACCATCAACTTAATTTAGACTGCTATTTACAGAAAAGGTTATATACAAGCCTAATGGTAAGTATATATCAACAAGCACTAATAAACATGCAAAGAATAAAGAGAAAGAAATGTAAATATGTCACTAAATAAAATCAACAAACCATGAAAAAAAGACAAGAAAGGATTAAGAAAATCTCCAGAAACAACCACAAAACAAGTAAAATGGCAATATAAATCAATAATTACTTGGACTGTAAATGGACTAAAGGCTCTAGTCAAAAGATGCAGGGTGTCAGAATGGATAGAAATACAAGACTTACTTATATACTGCCTGCAAGAGACTCATTTTAGATCTAAAAACACCTGCAGATTGAAAGTGAGGGGATGGAGAAACGTTTATCATATTATCATGGACGTCAAAAGAAAGCTGGAGTAGCAATACTGATACTTTATACAAAGTAGACTCTAAAACAAAGACTGTAATAAGATACAAAGAAGGGCATTATATAATAATGAAGTGGACAATCCAACAGGAGGATACAATCATTGTAAATATTTATGCACCCAATATGAAAGCACCCAAATATATAAAACAATAACAACAAAACAACAACAAAAGCAATAAGGCATATAAAGGAACTAATTAACTAATTGATAATAATAGTAGGGTACTTTACATCCTCCTTATATCAATGGACAGATTATCTAAACAGAAAATCAACAAGGAACACTGGACCAGATGGCCTTAACAGATATATTCAGAATATTCCATCCTAAAACAGCAGAATACACATTTTTTTCAAGTGCACATGAACATTCTCTGGAATAGATCACAAACAAGTCTTAACAAATACAAAAAGATTGAAATGATACCATGCACCTTTTCTGACCACAACACTATGAAACTAGAAGTCAACCACAAGAAAAAATTTGTGAAGAGACCACAAACACATGGAGGTTAAACAACATGCTACTAAACAATGAATGAGTCAACCAGGAAATCAAAGAAGAAATTAAAAAAAAAATACATGGAAACATATGAAAATGAAAACACAATGGCCCCAAACCTTTGGGATGCAGCAAAAGCAGTGCTAAGTGGGAAGTTTATAGCAATACAGACTTACCTCAAGAAGTAAGAAAAATCTCAAATAAATAACCTAATCTTACTCCTAAAGGAGCTAGAAAAAGGGAAACAAACAAAGCCTAAAGCCATCTAAAGGAAGGAAATAATAAAGATTAGAGCAGAAATAAATGATATAGAAACTAAAAAGAAAAAAAAATCAACAAAACCAGAAGATGGCTCTTTGAAAAAATCAATAGAATCGATAAACCTCTAGCAAGACTTATCAAAAAGAAAAGAGAAAGGACCCAAATAAATAAAACCACAAATAAAAGAGGGGAAATAACAACCAACACCACAGAAATACAAACAATTACAAGAGAATATTATGAAAAACTATATGCCAATAAATTGGACAACCTAGAAAAAAATGGATAAATTCCTAAGAGACATAAAGTACCAAAATTGAAACGGAAAGAAATAGAAAACTTGAACTGATAACCAGCAAAGAAATGGAATCAGTAATCAAAAAACTCTCAGCAGACAAAACTCCAGGACCAGATGGCTTCACAGGTGAATTCTGCCAAACATTTAAAAAAGAGTTAATACCTATTCTCAAATATTCCAAAAAATAGAAAAGGAAGGAAAACTTCCAAATTCATTCTATGAGGCCAGCATTATCCTGATATGATGCTATGAGGCCAGCATTATCCTGATAGCAAAATAAGATAAAGACCACATGAAAAAAAGAACTACAGGCCAATACCCCTGATGAACATATATGCAAAAATTCTCCACAAAATACTAGCAAACCAAATCCAACAATACATTAAAAACGTCATTCATCACGATCATGTGGAATTTCTTGCTGGGTTGCAAGGGTGGTATACTATTCACAATCAATGTGAAATATCACATTAATAAAAGGATAAGAACCATACGATTATTTCAATAGATGCAGACAAAGTACAACAGCCAATCATGGTAAAAACTCTTAACAAAGTAGGTTTAGAGGGAACACACCTCAACATAATAAAGTCCATGTATAAAAACCCACAGCAAATATCATCCAAAATGGGGGAAAAGTGAAAGCTTTTCCTCTATGGTCAGGAACAAGACAAGGAGGTCCACTCTCACCACTTTTATTCAATATAGTAATGGAAATCCAGCCACAGCAATCAGAAAACAAAATGCATCCAGATGGGTAAGGAAGAAGTGAAACTTTCAGTATCTGCAGATGACATGATACTATATATAGAAAACCTGAACGAATCCACCAAAAAACTGCTAGAACTGATCAATGAATTCAGTGGAGTTGTAGGATATAAAATCAATGCACAGAAATCTGTTGCATTTATATGCAGCAATAATGATGCAGCAGAAAGAGAAATTAAGGAATTAATCTCATTTACAATTGCACCAAAAATAATAAGATACCTAGGAATAAACTTAACTAAAGAAGTGAGAGACCTGTACTCTGAAAACTACAAAACATTAATGAAAGACATTATAGATGACACAAAGAAATGGAAAGACATCCATGCTCATGGATTGGAAGAACAAATATTGTTAAAATGTCTATATTACCCAAAGCAATCTACACAGTTACTGCAATCCCTATTAAACTACCAAAAGCATTTTTCACAGAACTAGAATAAACAATCTTAAAATTTGTGTGGAAGCACAAAGGATCCTGAATAGCTAAAGCAACGTTGTTAGAGAAAAGCAAAGCTGGAGGCATTACAATTCCTGACTTTAAGCTATACTACAAAACTGTAGTAATGAAAACAGTATGGTACTGACACAAAAATAGACACATATATCAATAGAACAGAATAGCAAATCCAGAAACAAACCCACAATTATATGGTCAATTAATGTTCAACAGAGCAGGAAAGAATAGCCAATGGGAAAAAGATAGTCTCTTCAACAAATGGTGTTGGGAAAAGTGGACAGCAACATGCAAAAGAATGAAACTGGACCACTTGCTTACACCATACACAAAAATAAAATGGATTAATGATCTACATGTGAGACCTGAAACCATAAAAATCCTAGAAGAGAACACAGGCAATAACTTCTTTGACATCAGCCATAGCAACTTCTTTCTAGATATGTCTCCTGAGGCAAGAGAAACAAAATAAAAAATAAGCTGTTGGACTACATCAAAATTAAAAGCTTCTGCACAACAAAGGAAACCATTAACAAAACTAAAAGGCAGCCTACAGAATGGGAGAAGGTATTTACAAATCTCAGATATTTATATATCTGATAAAGAGCTAGTATCCAAAATATATAAAGAACTTATAAAATTCAACACCCAGAAATTAAGTAATCCAATTAAAAATGGTCAATTAACACAAATAGACATTTTCTCAAAGACATCCAGGTGGCCAATAAAAACATGAAAAGATGCTCAACATCACTTTTCATCAGGGAAACACAAATCAAAGCTACAGTGAGATATCACCTCAGAGCTGTCAGGCTAAAATCAACAACACAAGAAACAACAGGTGTTGGTGAGGATGTGGAGAAAGGGAAACAATCTTGCACTGTTGGTGGGAATGCAAACTGGTGCAGCCACTCCGGAAAACAGTATGGAGTTTCCTCAAAAGGTTAGGATCTACCCAAGATCCAGCAATCGCACTACTAGGTATTTACCTAGAATACAGAAATACTAATTCTAAGGGGTACATACACCCTGATGTTTATAGCAGTATTATCTATGATAGCCAAATTACGGAAACAGCCCAGGTGTCCATTGATTGATGAATGGATAAAGAAAAGTGGTGTATACATATACAATAGAATATTAGCCATAAAAAAGAATGAAATATTACCATTTGCAAGGACATGGATGGAGTTAGAAACTATGCTAAGTGAAATAAGTCCAAAAAAGACCAATACCATATGATGTCACTCATATGTGGAATTTACGAAACAAAACAAAGGCGCAAAGAGGAAAAAACAAAGACAGAGAGGCAAATCCAGAAAGAGACTCTTAACTATAGAGAACAAACTGATGGTTACCAAAAGGGAGAGGGGAGGAGGATGGGTTAAATAGGTGATAGAGATTACGTTTGTGGCAACTCTGTGTGATGAGCACTGGGTGATGTATGGAAGTGTTGAATAATTATATTGTACAGCTGAAACTGATACTACACTGTATGTTAAATGAGTTTAAATAAAAACTTGAAAAGAAAAAGAAATGAGGGACAGCAGATAATATGGGTACAGAGAAGCAGGTAGGTTAGCAAAATTTAAGTTTGAGCAGGAAAGAAGGGAGTTTGGGTCTGATTGCTTCCATTTTCATGTAGTGTGAGATTATGTTAATGAGTTGAGAGGTAGTGGTGAGAGGTTTTGGAGATTAAGGAAACAAGAGTGAAATAGTTATCTTGGAGAAGGTTTGAAAAAGCATTTTCTGGGGAAGTAGTTTTCTAAATAGCACTGAGATCCATGTTATGACTAAGAAGTGAGTGGTTTTCCCCTGCAATGTTCAGATGATTCAGTGAAGATAGAGAATAGGCAGAGAGTTGGATTTATAAAATTTTATTTATTTAATTTTTTAACGTTTATTTATTTTCAGGAGAGAGAGAGTGCGAGCAGGGCAGGGGTAGAGAGAGAGAGAGAGGGAGAGACATAGAATCCGAAGCAGGCTCCAGGCTCTGAGCTGTCAGCACAGAGCCTGACATGGGGCTCAAACTCACGGACTGCGAGATCATGACCTGAGCTGAAGTTGGATGCTTAACCAACTGGGCTACCCAGGGGCCCCTATCAATTTGTAAAGGCTATTAAAATAAGTTTTTGTTTTTTAAATGAGTTTCAGAGACTTTGGTTACTATTTATTTCCAAAGGAAAACTAATCTTAGAATTAGGCAATACTTAACCACATAGAGTTATGTGATTCTAGAATTGGAAGGGAAATTACCAAAGAAGAACTGTAGAGGAAACACAATGACAGGTCATCATTTATTAAGTCCTTGCTAAACATGAAATATTGAGCGGTATGTAGACTGAGTGGAAGATATGGTCCCAGCCCTGAAGAAGCTTATACTCTATTGGGAATGCAAGAAATAGTAATCATATTATATTGAATTAAATTCTCTAGCTGTCCCATATTTAGTGTCAGAAGTGAAAAACAAGAAAACCCTGTGGGCTGGTGCGTAGCTTTCCTTTCTGATCTGCCATCTGCGGTGGAACCAAGATGCAAATTTTTGTGAAAACCCTTACAGGAAAGACCATCAGTGTTGAGGTCGAACCCTCGGATACAATAGAAAGTATGAAAGCCAAGATTCAGGATAAGGAAGAAATTCCTCCTGATGAGCAGAGTTTGATCTTTGCTGGCAAGCAACTGGAAGATGGACGTACTTTGCCTGACTACAACATTCAAAAGGAGTCCACTTCATCTCGTTGAGACTTTGTGGTGGTGCTAAGAAAAGGAAGGAGACGTCTTTCACCACTCTCAAGAAGAGTAAGCATAAGAGAAAGAAGGTTAAACTGGCTGTCCTGAAATACTATAAGGTGGATGAGAATGGCAAAATCAGTCGCCTTCGTTGGAGTGCCCTTCTAATGAATGTGATGCTGGGGTTTTTATAGCCAGCCACTTTGACAGACATTATGGCAAATGTTGTCTGACCTACTGCTTCAAACAAACCCAAAGACAAGTAATTGTATATGGGTTAATAAAAGACATGAACTAAAAAAAAAAAAAAAAGAAAAAAGAAAAGATAGTTATCAGTGAGATGGCTTTTGAGGTGATTAGAGAAATGGGGAATTTATTCTGAAACCTACAGAGGATTATGTCGTATTCAATATATGGGCACCCCTCGATTTATTGTGCTTCACAAACGTTTGTGGCAACTCTGTGTCGAGCAAGTCTATTGGTGCCATTTTCCAACAGCATCACTTACTTTGTGTCTCTGTGTCAGTTGGGTAATTCTCACTGTACTTCAAAAATCTTTGCTATTAGTATATTTGTTATGGTGATCTGTAATCTGTGACTATAACTCGCTTTAGCATTTTTTAGCCATATATATATATATATTTAGCGTCGGAAGTGAAAAACAAGAACCCCTTATATATATATAATATATATACACACACACACACACCCTTTATATATAAAGTCCAACTTCGGTATTCATATATATAAACTATAACTTGTTTAGCATTTTTAGCCATATATATGTGTGTGTGTTTGTGTGTGTGTGTATGTATTTATATATATATGTATGTATGTGTGTGTGTGTATGTGTATATATACATACATATATGTATATATACACACACGAACAGTAGAGAGGCGCAGAAGGAGAGAGAGAGAATCCTAAGCAGCCTCCATGCTCAGTGCAGAAGCCCAACACAGGGCTCGATTCCACAACCCTAGGATCATGATCTGAGCCAAAATCAACAGTCTGACATGCCTACCAACTGAGCTACCCAGGTGCCCCAATAAAATATTTTTAAATTAGGGTATGTACATTGTTTTTTTACACATAATGCTCATGTACACTTAAAAGACTACAGTAATATGAACATAACTTTTATAAGCACTGGGAAACCAAAAAATTCATTTGACTCACTTTATTTTTTTATTTTATTTTTTTCATTTGACTTACTTTATTGTGATATTCTCTTTATTGCAATGGTCTGGAACCAAACCCACAATATCTCTGAGATATGCCTGTATTAAGTGCATACTTGCAGTTAACAGACCAAGGAGAACAAATGAGTTTTTACAATGCAGCATAGTAATGCTGTAATATAGGATGTTAGATACTCTGTAGTCAAAGCTTTGTAATTCTCAGGTTCAAATATGAGGTTTTGCTATGACAATTCAAATTCATTCCCAGAAGCAACTGTTTTACAAAGCCTTAATGAGGTGTGACACTGTCTGCATGAGGCACTGTCACGGGAGCTACAGAGTCAGGTTGTCTGTGCTTGAATCCTGGCTTTGCGACACACTTGCTATGAGGGATAACCCTAGTTAGCATCTAGTTGGTAGGTAAAGTCCTTTGCAGAATGCATGGCACATACTAAATGCTCAAGAAGTATTCAATCACTCGTACAGAGACGAGGTTAGTAACAACATGATGATGATTTGATAGACTTAAAACTTCCAATTGCAATGGAGGGGAGAAATGGCCACTCCAGATTCTCTAATGTTTCCCATTTTGTGCAGAATAAGCCCCAGATCCTTATGCAGAAATACAGTGCCCTCCTCCCCAGTTTCCTTTCTGATCCCTCTCTGCCCTTCCCCCTTATTCATTCTGCTCCCACCAACACCAGCTGTTCCTCAGACATGCAAGGCATCTTCCTACCTCAAGGTCTGCACAGTTGCTATTCTCTCTGCCTTGACTGCTCTTTCCCTAGAAAACTGCATTGGTTACTTTTTACCTCCTTCAGGTCTTTGCTCAGATGTGACCTGCCCAGTGAGGTCTCCTACCACCCTATTTAAAATGCACACTTCTCACTCACCTCTGACAGTCCGATACTCCCCTGTTCCCTCTGTGCCTTACTTTTCTCCATGGGATTTACTCCCATCTTACACACAGTCTCCTTTGTTCCTCCCATCAGAAAGTAAGCTTCATGTGAGCAGGGATTTTGCATATTTTGTTCACTATTGGATCCTCAGCACCTAGGACAGCACTTGCTTAAAAATATTTGTTAGATGGATGGATGGATGAGTGAATGAAGACTTAGGTAGAACAGGGGTGCTAAAAACAACACACTGGATATCTTGAAGTTTAAAGTATATCCTTCACATTATCCATTCCAATAAATCAAAGGTTACACAGGCTAACCACTTATTCTGTTAAAATTAAAGAGACCTAAGAAATACTACACAGCTTCTTGTAACTCAGCATTATGCAAACGGGTCAACATTCTGTTGGTTAGTACTCAGGGAATGGATCACACGGTGACAATAAGGTGTAGATAGAACAGAAAAAGGGAGGGAACAAAGTCATACCTCCTAATTTTGCCATCCAAGGCAGCCCTTGACTTAGAATCTATGTTGCTGAGAACCTGCCCTTGCTAGACCCTGCACTTAGAGCCCCTATGCTTTCGCAAGATAAACTATATCTCTTAAATAAGTGTATGTACTATTTTGCCTGTAACTTCATTTTTTTTTTAATTTTTTTTTCAACGTTTATTTATCTTTGGGACAGAGAGAGACAGAGCATGAACGGGCGAGGGGCAGAGAGAGAGGGAGACACAGAATCGGAAACAGGCTCCAGGCTCTGAGCCATCAGCCCAGAGCCTGACGCGGGGCTCGAACTCCTGGACCGCGAGATCGTGACCTGGCTGAAGTCGGACGCTTAACCGACTGCGCCACCCAGGCGCCCCTGTAACTTCATTTTCTATTATGCTAGGATCTTTCCCCAGAGTCCTAAATCTCACTCATGTTAGGTAACACACGAGCTTGCCAAATTAGATTACCTCAGTTTCTTCTCACCTTAAATGCTCTTTTTGAGGTAAATATTGAGCTGACGCAACCTCTAAACTCTCTGTGAAGACTCTTTCTCCCTGTTCATGTTTCCTGATTGCACAAGGATGCCTGAATATCCTCATGGATGCTGGGGAACAGAAGAGTGGACAGCTGGCAGGTCATTGCACTGTCCTGCTGGCCTCCATTGAGATGTTTACACTGGTGGTCCCTGGGCATCCACGTGTCTTTGGTCTGGTGACATGTGGCTGCTCTAGCTTTTCTTTCAGGGACCTTGCTTGACAAGGTGTTTGGGATGGTCCTGGATTTATGAAGATGCAGAAATCCTGTCCTGACCTCATGTCACTTCTGTGTCCGGATCACCCCTATGTCACATGTGGGTTTTAGGCAACCGGGGGTCCTAACTTGGCCCATCATTCTAGATACCGCCTTCTACTCAGAGTGCTCTGCTCTTCCCTGGCATGTCACACTGACCACCAGCCTCCTGCAAGAGGTGTGTAGGCTCCTTGGGCTTCTCTCAAGGAAGTGGGAGTCCAACTTCAGTATTCTCAGTATGATACCCCTAGTTGGGTATTTACATCTTATTCATGGTTTATGTGGAGCTTGAATTATAGTTCTTTGGTTATTTCAAATATCTTCCCTATACAATATCCTGTGGTCCACACATATTTACTGTAAAAAGTAGTTCCTTTTCTTAAAATATATGTCTGTTTAGCATCTGTCCAAAATATCATTCTTATTTGATATTTGGAGAAGCAGTATAGTATAATATGATGGTTAAGGCCTGGACTCTGGCACCATTCTGCTGAATACTTACTGGTTTTCTCATTTGCTGCCATGTGACCTTGGGGAGTTATTTAATCTCTGTGCTTCAGTTTCCTCACTTGTAAAATGTGGATAATGGTAGTACTTCATGGGGTTGTTGTGATGATTAAATGACTATACTTAAGTGCTTGGAACACCATCTGGCACAAAGTAGGTGTGCTGTGTTACCTAGTACTTTAATAATAGTTACTGGAAGTCCCTATGTCCTGGGAGTGCACCTCTTGGGCCAGTGGGTTTAGACAAGGGTACCCTTTGCCTGTAGTAAGAGGCAGAAACATTACTGCCGGTGGATGTTCTCTAATAATGTTCCCCAATGACTCCTTGGCCTTGGAGATTTCACCTGTTTCACTGCCACCACTTTCCTTTACCCGGTCAGAGGAATTTAGGATCTTGGACGCTGAGAGGAGAACGCACTCAACTTCATCCTCTTCCTCCGGATGCTTCTCTGTAACAGAACCGTAATAGGTGGCTTTTAGTTTCTTTGGGAGAAGGGAGGCCAACCTTACGATTCCGGACGCGGACGCCCTTAGAGGCCACGGGAGGGCGCGCCGGGGCCACGCAGCGCGGCGGGACCTGGTGGCGCAGCTGCTGGAAGCAAAGGCTGGGCGTGGGGATGGAGGCGGTGCTTTAGTCCCCGGCGGGGGGGGGGGGGGGTGGAGAGCAGGGGTGTGCTGCTAGTCAGGAAGTCGGCACTCCGGGACCAGCCTTGGGGGTGAACGGGTCCGGGCACCCTCCACTGCTCGTCCACTTCCCATGGCCCCTCCTCTAGGACTCTTACCCGGACTCATTTCTGCTGCTCAAGTTCTCCCAACTGCCTTCCCCTATACATTCCGCCCCAGTAGCTTCGCGCAGGGGCAGCCCGTTGCCTGGTAACCCGGCTGCGGGGCATGCACGTGGGTGGGGGTGCGGGGCGGAAGTGCGAGCTGGGGTCCGGAGTCTGGGAGCTGTGATGCTCATCCCGCCACCAACGCGCCGGGGACAGTCGGGGTTTGCTGTGCCCTCGGGCCTGGGGCCAGTCTCACTGGGGCATTTTTCTCCCGGCTTCTCCGCTGACCAGAACTTGATCATAGTCTGACCGAAGACTGCACCTTTTGGACCAAAGCTGTGTGGACAAAGGGGAATGCTTGGAGACAGGCAAACACCTAGGAACTTTCTGTTTTTCGTATCCTGGTTTCATTGTTTATTTTGCTTCATTCCTCGTTTTTTCGACCCCTCCGCCAGAGTAGTTTCAATGTTTGGGGGTTTGATCGATCCAAAACCAATATTGTGAAAGGACTTTTGTTTGCTATGGTTAAAAGAACACCCTGATTTCCAGTAATAATCTTAAAATAACAATGAGATGTATGAAAATGTACACATTAAAGCTGATGCAGAGGCACTGATCTCCATATGTCAAAGCAGGCTAATTTCCTGTGCACCTGGGCAAACCATTTGCAAAAGATGGATATTGTGTTGGAAACTGGAGCTCGTTCAACCAAGGACTGGTTGGTGTGGCTACAGTCGATACTTTATGCAGAACAGAAAATGGCGCTCTTTAAGTAAAAGCTTTAAATGAATATATATTATTTATTTTGCAATAGCAACCATTCCAGACAGAATATAAAGTAATGGAAAATTCAAATTTTAAGTCACAATAAGGAATTTAAAGTTATGATATAATAATTTATTGTATAATAATTATATGTTTTGCTTTCATGGAAATGAAACTCATGATAGTCTCAATGTTTGCTTGATATACTTTCTTGTTAACAATAGGATGATCTCTAGAAAATTTGAGTATTGTGGCATTGTAGACAATTTCAATAAATTGTGTTTTTGAGAACTTATGCTCTCCATTGATGATGGCTAGTGACAAAATTAACTTTTTCTGGAGAGCTACAAATGTTTTCAGCAGTGTGTCTGTTAAATTACTACTCTAAATAATTTACAGTATTTTGAAGTGAGTATGCAGATAAAAGCTACTACAATTTATTAAGCTAATTTCTACTAATGAAATTTCCATAACAGACTATAATATCTTTCACATGACATATTAATATCCAATATTAACAATGATAATATAATGTAATGTTCTCTAATAACTCTAATTTGTCTATGTGAGATATATAGATTATGATGGCAAGTGATATTGGTTATTACACCGAAATTTCTTGGGGCTCTACCTGGGAGGATTTTGCGACACCATTTAGTATAGGATATAAAAAGCAGATGAAAAGAGTTACAATGTCAAACTCAAATTTAGCCAGTCCCCTATTCTCAGTAGAGACATACGTTAAGATACTTCCCAATCAGTCAGAAAGGTAGTTCTTTACTTAGAAGGACAGTCAACTTAGAAATTGGGTCAACAAGGCCTTTGGATTTTAAACATTTTTCTTTTGTAAACTGAATCAGATATATATAGTCACAGAAGAAAAAACAATTTGTCAGAAACATCTTGTAATTAACATAAAAAACTCCATGTTTGGAGCCTACCAAGTTATAACGATTAATAAATTAAGAAATAATATTAAATATAATATTAAATATAACAATATTTAAATAATAAAAATGTCTATGATATGAATGGCATCCCCTCAGAAGAGGCCCTTATGTAGGGCCTCATGCGAATAATCGCACACAGAGACCCTCTTCTCTGATCAGAGAGAACCTGAAAGCTGTAAAAATGAGGGTGGATGGTGGACACATCTCATTGGGGGGCATTCACGGCATTTGAGAATGTGTGCTGAGGAAGTCTTACCTGAATACTCAGGACCACCTAAAACTGTTGTCACCCATCACAGCCTGTACTTGAAACTCCATTCTGAAGTTAGCGGGTAAAGGTGTTTCAGTGACTTGCCCTTGTCTGCTCGTGGGTTTACTCGTCTGTACAACAGGGAGCTGCCAAGATTGTTGTGAGGGTTAGTGGACCCCGTGGGACAGGATCTGCTACCATCGGTGCAGTGGGTACATAGGAGGCTGACAGGGAATGGTAGCTCTAGACCTCAGAGTCTAAGGTGAGATTTTGTGACAGTGTTGATATTTTTTTCTTATGTAAAAAGATTTGATACTTCAACTGCAAAAGATTCAAGGGACACCTGGGTAGTTCAGTCAGTTAAGTGTCCAGCTCTTGGTTTCAGCTTGGGTCAGGAGCTCACAGTTCGTGAATTTAAGCCCTGCATCAGGCTCTGTACTAATAGGAAAGACTACTGTCCTAACAGTACAGTACAAAGTACTGTACTAATAGTGCAAATATCAGAAAAGAATTTATATTTTACTTATTTTATCCTTAAATTTTTAAATTTAAATCCTTAAATCCAAGTTAGTTAATATCTTGTGTAATAGTGGTCTCAGGAGTAAAATTTACTGATTGATCACTTACACGTAACACCTGGTGCTCATCCCAACAAGTGCCCTCCTTAATGCCCATCACCCGTTTAGCCCAACCTCTCCCCCACCTCCCCTCCAGCAACCCTCAGTTTGTTCTCTGTATCTAAGAGTCTCTTATGGTTTCCGTCTCTGTTTTTGCCTTATTTTTCCTTCTCTTCCCCTATGTTCTTCTGTTTTGTATCTTAAATTCCACATATGAGTGAAATCATATGAAATTTGTCTTTCTCTGATTTACTTCACGTAGCATCATACATACATTCTAGTTCCATCCATGTTGCAAATGGCAAGATTTCATTCTTTTTGATCGTCAAGTAATGTTCTTTTATATATATGTACACACACACACACGTATATATTTATATAGTTCAATATATAGTTATATTAATGTATATTAGAATACATATTCATATATATTAGAATATATGTATGTATATATGTGTGTATTATTGTATCCTTTCGATAAATTCCTAATAGTGAAATTGCTGGGTCATAGGGTAGCTCTCTTTTTAATTTTTTGAGGAACCTCCACTGTTTTCCACAGTGGCTGCACCAGTTTGCATTCCCACCAACAGTGCAAAAGTTTTTGCATTTCTCCACATCTTCACCAACATCTGTTGTTTCCTGAGTTGTTCATTTTAGTCATTCTGACAGGTGTGAGGTTGTGGTTTTTTTGATTTGTATTTCCCTGATGATGAGTGTTGTTGAGCGTCTTTTCGTGTGTCTGTTAACCATCTGGATGTCTTCTTTGGAGAACTGTCTTTTCATGTCTTTTACTCACTGGATTATTTTATTCACTGGATTTATTCACTGGATTATTATTTTTTTGCAGTTATGATAACTTCTTATTAGATTTTATATACTAACCCTTTATCTGATATGTCATTTGCAAATATCTTCTCCCATTCTGTTTGTTGCCTTTTAGTTTTGTTGATTGTTTCCTTTCCTGTGCAGAAGCTTTTTATCTTGATGAGGTCCCAATAATTCATGTTTGCTTTTGTTTCCTTTGCCTCGAGAGACATGTCTAGTAGGAAGTTACTGTGGTGGAGGTCAAAGAGGTTGTTGCCTGTTTTCTCCTCTAGGATTTTGATGGTTTCCTGTCTTACATTTAGGTCTTTCATCCATTTTGAGTTTATTTTTGTGTATGGTGTAAGAAAGTGGTCCAGGTTCATTCTTCTGCATGTCTCTGTCCAGTTTTCCCAACATAATTTGCTGAAGAGACTGTCTTTTTTCCATTGGATATTCTTTCCTACTTTGTCAAAGATTAGTTGGCCCTACATTTGTGGATCCATTCCTGGGTTTTCTTTTCTGTTCCGTTGACCTATGTGTCTGTTTTTGTGCCAAGACCATACTGTCTTGATGACTACAGCTTTGTAATATAGCTTGAAGTCCAGAATCATGAGGCCTCCAGTTTTCGTTTTCTTTTTCAACATTACTTTGGATGTTTGGGGTCTTTTCTGATTCCATACATATTTTAGAATTATTTGTTCTAGCACCGCAAAGAACGCTCGTGTTATTTTGATAGGGATTGTATAGAATATGTAGATTGCTTTCAGTAGTATAGACATTTTAACAATATTTGTTCTTCCAACCCATGAACATGGAATGTCTTTCCATTTCTTTGTGTCTTCTTCAATTTCTTTTGTAAGTTTTTTTTTAACTTGTTTTATTTTTTATTTTTTAAAATTTACATCCAAATTAGTTAGCATATAGTACAACAGTGATTTCAGGAGTAGATTCCTTATTGCCCCTTACCCATTTAGCCCATCCCCCCTCCTACAACCCCTCCAGTAACCCTCTGTTTGTTCTCCATATTATGGGTCTCTTATGTTTTGTCCCCCTCCCTGTTTTTATATTATTTTTGTTTCCCTTCCCTTATGTTCATCTGTTTTGTCTCTTAAAGTCTTCATATGAGTGAAGTCATATGATTTTTGTCTTTCTCTGACTAATTTCACTTAGCATAATACCCTCCAGTTCCATCCATGTAGTTGCAAATGGCAAGATTTCATTCTTTTTGATTGCATTGTATGTATGTGTGTGTGTGTGTGTGTGTGTGTGTGTGTGTGTGTATACACCACATCTTCTTTATCCATTTATCCATCAGTGGACATTTGGGCTCTTTCCATACTTTGGCTATTGTCGGTAGTGCTGCTATAAACATGGGGGTGCATGTGTCCCTTTGAAACAGCACACCTGTATCCTGTTGATAAATGCCTAGTAGTGCAATTGCTGTGTCGTAGGGTAGTTCTATTTTTAATTTTTTGAGGAACCTCCATACTGTTTTCCAGAGCGGCTGCACCAGCTTGCGTTCCCACCATCAGTGCAAAAGAGATCCTCTTTCTCGGCATCCTCGCCAACATCTGTTGTTGCCTGAGTTGTTAATGTTAGGCATTCTGACAGGTATCAGGTGGTATCTCATTGTTGTTTAGATTTGTATTTCCCTGATGATGAGTGATGTTGAGTATTTTTCATGTGTCAGTTGGCCATCTGGATGTCTTCTTTGGAAAAGTGTCTATTCATATCTTTTGCCCATTTTTGCACTGGATTATTTGTTTTTTTGTCTTTTGTAAGTTTTATATAGTTTTTAGTGTACAGATCTTTTACCTCTTTGGTTAGGTTTATTCCTAGGTGTTTTATGGGTTTTGGTGCAATTACAAATGGAATTGATGCCTTGATTTCTTTTTCTGGTGCTTCATTATTGATGTATAGAAATGCAACCGATTTGCAGCCTGTGACTTTACTGAATTCATGTATCAGTTCTAGCAGTTTTTTGATGGAGAAAAACTTTATATTTTGAAACAGAGGGCATTGTGTTGCCTAATATGTATTGTATGTCAACTCTGTTGTTGAATTTGCCAAAGTTCTAAAAATTTGACAAGCTTCTAAGTAAATGCACATTTAGATGGCCTGTAAAATGTAAAGTCCTCATTATGTGTTGTTTATTAATTTTTTTGGATAAATTTAAAAATGGAAAATGCAAAGAAATATGTAACTAACCCTTTGCCTCCATCTCCCAGAATTAACAGTTATAACTCTATTGGCATAGTTGATTTCTACTTATTTAGAAAGAATAAAACATTACATAGAATTGAACTCCCCACTCCCTCCTATCCTGTTCCTCCTTTCCCGTGTTCCTCCCACAAGAAACCACTATTCTGAATTTTGGGTATAGCCTTCCAGTCCATTCTTATATTTTTATAGTAATTACATGTTCATGAGTAATATAGGTGATTGCTCTTGTTTGTTTAAAAATTTTTCATAAATGGTATCATAATTTATATTTTGTTCTTCAGCTTGTTCTTTTTACTCATAATTGTATGCTTTTTAGCATATTAAAAATAGGTCTTTAATTGAGTTGTGAAAATAAGCTTGAAATATCCTCCAGTTCTTGCCTTTTGTTTTTGCCTTTTTGGTTTCCTTTAATTTTTTTTAATTTTGAAGTTATCACTAACTTATAGTGAAATTGGAACTATTGTCTGATATACGTTTCATTTTTTCTTGAACCCTTCAGAGGGAGTTGCTGACATGGTGTCCCGCCACTCCTGAATGCTGTGATATGTATTTTACAAGGACATTCTTCATTATGAGCACAATACAGCCATTAAAATCTAGAAATTAACACTGATACATTACTACTGTTTAATCTTCAGACCCCACTCATGTTTCACTGATTCTCCCAATATTGTCCTTCATAGCAAAAGGATCCAGTCCAAAGTCTTGCACTGCATGTAGTTGTCGTGATGTGTATCTTTAATCAGAGTCTCATGGACTCAGAGTTTCCTATTTTATTTGGTGGGTCACCATGGATTATTTTCTGTTGCTAACATGATCCATAGTTGCAAAAATTTTCCTAGTTGGGTCAGTGGGAGTTTCTTTAGCTTGCTTCTGTGTACTTTTGGCATGTCTCCTTTATTATTGGAGTAGTTCTTCATTTTTAAAAAAATTTTTTTTTAATTTTTTTTTCAACGTTTTTTATTTATTTTTGGGACAGAGAGAGACAGAGCATGAACAGGGGAGGGGCAGAGAGAGAGGGAGACACAGAATCGGAAACAGGCTCCAGGCTCCAAGCCATCAGCCCAGAGCCCGACGCGGGGCTCGAACTCACGGACCGCGAGATCGTGACCTGGCTGATGTCGGACGCTCAACCGACTGCGCCACCCAGGCGCCCCCAAAAATTTTTAATGTTTATTTATTTTTGAGAGACAGAGAGAGACAGAACACAAGCAGGGGAGGGGCAGAGAGAGAGGGAGACACAGAATCTGGAGCAGGCTCCAGGCTGTGAGCTGTCAGCACAGAGCTGACATGGGGCTTGAGCTCATGAACCTTGAGATCGTGACCTGAGCTAAAGTCAGCAGCTCAACTGACTGAACCCCCCAGGTGCCCCTGGTAAAATATTCTTACCTACAGTTATTACTATTGGGAATTGTGGAATTTTATGAAGGAAATTATTTTCCAGATTGGTATAGAGGAAAACGTAAACATGGGAAGGTTTAGAAAATTTTTAAAAACTCTGTACCTGGTCAGTGCCAGACTTCCTGATTCTGAAACACTGGTTTGGCCAAAATCAGTTTATTTCATTTTTTTTTCCCCATAACAAATTATGGCTTTATGAGATAGGATGCCATATTGTCTAAATTTTATGAAAGTATAGAGAAAGTATACATTTAATTAATACTAGAGCTAAAAGTTCCTATTTCCTGAGATGATATCACGGTTCTCAGGGTGCTGAGGCTCTTTTTTATTTCATTTGGCCTTATATCAGATAGACAGTGGACCATATTCTGTCAGGAGATATGCTTTCTCTGGTCACACATGTCAGTTCAACAACTTCCCTGAAAACATCTGATTTTTTTTTTTTTTTTTTTTGATCGTGAAGTTCATTGCTAAAGGACAGGATTAGAATCTCTGTACTGCCAATGGAAAAAAAAAATCTCTGAGTCACAATATTTCAAAATCTTCAAATGGTAACTTCTCCTAGAGAGTCCACTTTTACCTATTGACTAACAGCTGCAGATTCAAGAATCTGGAACAAATTCAAGAGAACTGCACAAACACAAGCTAGTCAAATCTATTCTTAGCAATCTATTACCAGACTGAAATACTTCTGGGCTTTTTTAGCTTCAGAAGATCTTTTTTTTTTTTTTTTAAGCCTGAGATCACAAGGCTATCACTCATAGCTGAGATCCACAGTAGTGTGAAAAAGTAACCAAATGACACTTAGGGTATAATAAATTTGGGAAATTTTCCTAAGGCAAGAGAGGGGGACTGTGCTGGTGTGCTGGTGCCTTAGGGAGTCTGTGATTCATAATGGGCCTCTGATAGCTCAAAGTCTTGCGCCAGATGTGAACACCTCTACTCTGCCTTCTCTAAGTTTCTTTTAGTGCTGATTTTAACCTGATTTCATCTGTGTAGAATGAAACCTACAGCTCACTAAGGATGGCCATTAGCTTTGGCTAAGGAACCTGGTTGCCATTTTAAGAGAACTTATTAATAGCGGTAAAAGTGGGGTTGGCCTACCTCTGAGAAGTTTGGTCTGCTAAAGGGATAGACCTAGATCACTATCAAGGTAGCTTGAGAAGGAATGGGTATTAGGGAAAGAGATATTTTTAGGATGGGTCATGCTTGCAGGCTGGGAAGAGTCGGTGATAGAGACAGAAAGGAAAAAATGAGTCGGGAAGAGAACTTGAGGAATAAAGTAATGGGCATGATTTGGACCAAGAAGAAGACAGAGGACCAACAGTCTCTTTGAACATGTGGAGGTTTGGCCACTTTGTAGAGATGATATAGAGCTTTCCTCCCTCTGGCAGAGGCTATCAGTGGGGAACGAATGCCCTTTCTCTGAAACAAGGTACTTCAGGTAGATAAGTGCCCCATTTGTGAAGCTTCTTGAGGATGAGTAGGGTTTATCAGTTTGGGTAAATTTAGAGGTTTCAGTCTCTGTAGCCTTTTCTAGACCGAGGAGTCTAATTCAGCTCCAAGTATGTGACCCCCTTCTTCTGATGCTAAACTGCTTTCTGATTTTTGGACACTAAAGGAGCTGCACTGACAAAGGCCACTTTGTCACACTTTAATAATAGTAGCATGTTTCCTTTGCTATATGAAGATACCATTAATGCATACTTCCAACAGAGTGAATGAGTTTGCAATAAGAAATCCATATTCCTTGCTTGACTTCAGCTGTGAGCTATGACATGAGTCAGAGGTAGTGTCCATGACCATTGGAACAGAATGAAACTTCTAAATTGAACCAAGAACCTAGCCACATTGGTGGCATGCCCTCACTGAATGAAATGAATCCAGATCCTTATTTGGAGCTCTTGCCATGACAATCTCCTTACTGTCTCATTACTTAATATTTTTATCATTCCACACTACTTTTCCTAGCACTTATGGAGGAGATGTCTCTTATTATAAAGAGAATAAACATGGACTGCAAGTTAAGACTGATGTAAATAAAACTATAGAGAGGAAGAATTATAATGGTATTTAGAATTTATAGGTTTAAAGATTTTCAAAACATATTACTTATTACTAGGGAATATTAGCAAGTTTAAATGTTTTTTTTTCTTTAATTGTTTGGCTTTGTACAAAAGTTAAGCTCTCTGATACTTTTACTCATCTGTAAAACATCTATTTGGCAAAGTCATAAGGATTAGAAATAATGTATAAATGTGACCAGTATTATGTCAAAAATTTTATAAGCATTCAATTAAGAGTCTATACACTCAAATAAAATACATGTAGTCAATAAAGGGACCTTAGTCCTCTTTATAGCTACAAGATTATAACCTATAGGTTTTGTTGTTGTTGCCATTCTTTGCCTTTGTTTGAGCAACTGGAATTTTTACTTGGATTCACTGAAATTCTGTTAGTCCTCTAAATCCTTAAAGTATATAAGAACTTCTTTGAACTTACCATTGGGGATAACAGAATATTGCCAGTGAGTCTTTGGGGGAGTCAGGTTGCATGAAATCAGACTTTTAAAATTATCCTCCTCAATGAAGAAAACTTCCAGTGAACTTCATGAATCTGATCTGTTCTCAGTGCGAAATGTCAACTCTCCTGGGATTGCCAGGAATAGGCATCTAGTTCTGGGAATCTTCTAGCTTGATACCTTTGTGCTCATTTGATTGGCCCTCGATTTTGGACACCAAGAACAATTAGAAGGCGTAGAAACACCATTTTGAATCTGGTATTGAATGGTGAAAAGTATACATAATAGTAGTTTTTAGGAGTTTACACATTACTTAGTAGGAAACATGTCAGATATTTTTATATGAATTATCTTAATTTAGTCCTTACAACAACCTTGTAAAGTAGAGATTATCATCCTAATTTTATGGCTGATGAAACTGAGGTCTGGGGAGATTTCATGATTTCTCCATAGCTTACAGCCAGAAGATAGTGGAGCTAGTTTTGGTTCAGGTTTGCCAATGTCCAGAGCTCATTTCTGTAACCACCGTTTTGTAACCAACAACTTGGAGTAAGTTGTATTGAAATGGAATCTAGGAGACAATTTTTATAAAGCTCACTGAGGGCTTTGTTGTCCCATGGAAGCTTTATAATTACTCTAAACTAAAAGCTATTAAATCTCTTGTGCAGAAATAATGTGAAGCAGGAGAGACGGGACTCAAGAGCATGGATTCTAAAACCAAACTACCCAGGTTCATATTCTGTTTCTGTCATTTACTACAGGAGAAACCTTAGCTAACTTCTTTGTATTTCAGTTTCCTTGTCGGTAAAATGGGAAGAAAAGTAATGCCTGCCTCACAGCACTGCTGTGAAGATTGAATGAGTTCATACATGTCAAGCACTTAGAACAGTTCTTGATACATAGCAAGAGCCATGTTAAGTGTTAGCTATTGCTATTATTTTAGCATTGATCAAGCATTTTCCAGAAAATGTGAATTTGTGAATCATCTAAATAAGAAGGAACATTTCTACTAATATTGTTTCTTTTGGTCCTAACCGTTTCTCATCTTATGAATCTGTCTGTTTAACAGATTAGTGACAAATACATGTTTATATTAAGTGTTATTTTAAAAATACTAGCTTTTTTGAGATATAATTTACATATCAATAATTCACTCCGTTAAAGTATAATTCAAAATGCCAACAAACTGGGCAATCTGGAAGGAACTGACAAATTCTTAAAAACTCAAGAACTACCAAAATCGAAACAGAAAGAAATAGAAAATTTGAACAGACCTATAACCAGCAAAGAAATTGAATCAGTAATAAAAAATCTCCCAACAAACAAGAGTACTGTGCCAGATGGCTTCCCAGGGGATTCTACCAGACATTTAAAGAAGAGTTAATACCTATTCTTCTCAAATTGTTCCAAAAAGTAGAAATGGAAAGAAGGCTTCTAGACTCATTCTATGAAGCCAGCATAACTTTGATTCCCAAACCAAACAAAGACCCCACTAAACAGGAGAATTACAGGCCAACCTCCTTGATGAACCTGGATGCAAACATTCTCAACAAGATACTAGCAAATTGAATTCAACAGTACATTAAAAGAATTATTCATCACAATCAAGTGGGATTTATTCCTGGGCTGCAACGCTGATTAAGTTTTCACAAATCAATGTGATCTACCATGTTAATGAAAACAAAAGAATAAGAACCATATGATCCTGTCAATAGATGCAGAAAAAGCATTTGACAAAATACAACATCCATTCTTGATAAAAACCCTCAACAAAGCAAAGGTAATGTAGCTCAACATAATAAAGGCCATATATGAAAGACTCACAGCTAATATCCTCAGTGGGGAAAAACCAAGACCCTCTCCCCTAAAGTCAAGAACAAGACAAGGAGGTCCACTCTTATCCTTACTATTTAACATAGTACTGGAAGCCTTAGCCTCAGCAATCAGACAACAAAAAGAAATAAAAGGCATAAATATTGGTAAGGAAGAGGTCAAACTTTCACTCTTTGCAGTTGACATGATACTCTATGTAGAAAACCTGAAAGACTCCACCAAAAAAACTGCTAGAACTAATGCATGAATTCAGCAAAGTCCCAGGATATAAAATCAATGTACAGAAATCTGTTGCATTTCTATACGCCAGTAGTGAAGTAGCAGAAAAAGACATCAAGAAATTTATCCCATTTACAATTGCACCAAAAACAATAAGACACCTAGGAATAAACCTAACTAAAGAGGTAAAAGGTCTGTACTCTGAAAACTATAAACACTGATGAAAGACATTGAAGAGTGCACAAAGAAATGGAAAAGCATTCCATGCTTATGGATTGGAAGAACAAACATTGTTAAAATGTCTACATTACCCAAAATAATCTACACATTTAATGGAATCCCTATCAAAATCGCACCAGCATTTTTCACAGAAGTGGAACAAACAATCCTAAAATGTGTATGGAGACACAAAAGACCCTCAATAGCCAAAGCAATCCTGAAAAAGGAAAACAAAACTGGACGCATCACCATTCCAGATTTCAAGCTATATTACAAAACTATAGTCATCAAGACAGTACAGTACTGGCAGAAAAATAGACACATAGATCAATGGAACAGAATAGAAAACCCCAAAATGGACCAACAACTATATGGTCAACTAATCTTTGACAAAGCAGGAAAGAATATCCAATGGAAAAAAGACAGTGTCTTCAACAAAAGGTGTTGGGAAAACTGGGATGGCGACATGTGGAAGTATGAAACTGGACCACTTTCTCACACCATACACACAAATAAATTCAAAATGGATGAAATGCCTAAATGTGAGACAGGAAACCATCAAATCCTAGAGGAGAACACTGGCAGCAACCTCTTTGACCTTGGCTGGAGCAACTTCTTACTAGGCACATTGCTGAAGGCAAGGGAAACAAAAGCAAATATGAACTATTGGGACCTCATCAAGATAAAAAACTTCTGCACAGGAAAGGAAACAATCAACAAAATTAAAAGGCAGCCTACAGAATGGGAGAAGATATTTGTAAATGATATATCAGGTAAAGGGTTAGTATCCAAAATCTATAAAGAATTTATCAAACTCAACACTCAAAAAACAACCCAGTTAAGAAATGGACAGAAGACATGAATAGACATTTTCCAAAGAAGACATCCCAATGGTTAACAGACACATGAAAAGATGCTCAACATCACTCATCATCAGGGAAATACAAATCAAAACTGTGATGAGAGATCCCACCTCATGCCTGTCAGAATGACTAAAATTAACAACACAAGAAACAACAGGTGTTGGCAAGGATGTAGAGAAAAGGGAACCCTCTTGCACTGCTGGTGGGAATGCAAACTGGTGCAGCCATTCTGCAGAATAGTATGAAGGTTCCTCAAAAAACTACAAATAGAACTAGCCTATGACCCAGCAATTGCATTATTAGGTATTCATCCAAAGTTTACAAAAATACAGATTCAGAGGGGTACATGCACCCCAATGTTTATACAGAATTATCAACAATAGCCAAACTATGGAGAAAGCCCAAAGGTCCATTGACTGATGAACGTATAGAGAAGATGTGGTGTGTACACACACACACACACACACACACACACACACACACACACACACGAATATTACTCAGCCATCAAAAATAATGAAATCTTGCCATTTGCAATGATGTGGCTGGAGGTAGAATGTATTATGCTAAGTGAAATGTCAATCAGAGAAAGATGAACACCCTATGCTTTCACTCATATGTGGAATTTAAGAAATGAAACAGACAAACATATAGGAAGTGTGGGGGAAAAGAGGAGAGAGGGAAACAAACCACAAGAGATTCTGAGTGAGAGAACAGATTGAGGGTTGATGGAGGGAGGTGGGTGGGAGATGGGCTAGATGGGTGATGGGTATTAAGGAGGGTACTTGTAATAATGAGCACTGGGTGATAAATGTAAATGATGAATCACTCTACTCCTGAAACCAATATTGTACTGCATATTAACTAACTAAAAAATTTTAAAAAAAACAATAGAACATATTATTAAAAATAATAAAGTATAATTCAGTGGTTCTTAGTGAATTCACAGAGTTGTGTGAGCTGAATTAGACTTCTCAGTCTAACGGAGACTATAGGGACCACTACCTTTAAATTTACTCAAACTGGTAAACACCCACTCAGCCTCTGCAAGTTTCACAAACAGAGCACTTATCTGAGCTAAGTGCTTTGGTCCAGAGAAAGTGCAATGCCCATTGCTTTGGGCTCTGTCAGAGGGAGGAAAGGTCTATGTCATCCCTCCACATGTGAAACTTGCACATGTCTTTTTCTTGGTCCGAATCCTGCCCATTACCTATTCCTCTAGTTCTCTTCCAACTTATTTTTCTCTATCTAGAATTTGTACCATTGAAGGCATTTCAAAATACACAAAACACAAATATTTGACATAAATGGGGGCAGTAGAAGACTTTTAGTACTTGTTAGCACAGATGAGTCTATCCGATGGCAGAGCCAGCATCGATCAGAAAGACTGGGATGAAATACAAATGTATTCATGAGGAGGCGTGAAAAGCTCTGTGACATGAAGCAGTGTTCTGAAGCGTCATGGTTGGGAGCTTTGGGAAGTCAGACAGCAGCAACTGGAGCCCAGATGCGTGAAAGGACAGGCTGAGCAACCAGTGCACCTGTGGGCATAACAGTGCCTAAAGCAGTTCTTACATATGACATTGGTTGCATAACCTCCGTGCTTTTGTGAAACAGAGATATGTGCATGTCTGGGCACATATACATATGATGGCTAATACACATACCTGTGTTTTACTCCGCTCACACAGGTGCAAACACCTATACTCCAGAAAAGGATATATAATTGGAACTTGGCCTCCTGAGAGGTAGTTCTCAAACTCACAACGTAGTTTTGCTTTTGGTGCAGAAATAATAACTTGCACATATTCCATCAGGTGAAAAATTGAACAAATAAAGGAATGGAATAATTGTCATCCCCAAATATTTGGCATTTAATATAATCTTAGTTTAAAACCCATTTTTGGTTAATACTTATGACAGGGGTGGCAATTAGGTTTTAAGAGCAGATACTGTATTATTCTTTGAATAATGGACAATGGAATTGTGCTTTGGGTTTGCATAAATTAAGACATGCTGAAATGCCTTATTCCTAGAGAAAGGAAAACATGTTGTTGGACATTCTTTGTATATTTAGACAAAGTTTTCAGGTAACTAAAAAGGCAATGTTGATACCTGATTTTGTGTTCTTCTGAAATGAATGATTGATAATACTACTAAAAAATTTGGAAGGAAATAATTATAAGCAACCACTTCTTATATGGGCTTTGTTTTAAAATTAATCACATGAAGCATTCTAATTAGCTTAAAAATGTTAATTTGTAACTGTAGAGAAAAATATTCAAAAATCCGTATTGTTATGCCTGTATTCAACATCTCTTACTTGGTAGGTTTTCAAATCAATATTTATCGGGTGCTCTCAAAAATGAACAGACTTGAGAGGACTATCGAAGTGGTCATAGAGGAGCTGAATGGTTTATTTACTTGAATTATCTGAATATCTTGTTCTTTCTTGAATTGCCTTTTTTGGCACGGCATAAATAATAAAAGAACATCAGGTTATGATGACATGATAATAAACAGTACTGGTTATAAGTAGCAGTTTTGTAGGGCAGAAATCCAATCTGTTCAAAGGTCGACCTGACAGACTTACAACTGAAGTTGTTAATAGAAGAAACCCAGAGATCCATTCTGTTTATCTTGGAGTGTTCTCATGTTGGACAAATGGGAGATTATCTTCCACGGAGATGAGTAAACTGCCTGTGTGTCACATTAACCATTACGTTTTACTCCGCTCACACAGGTGCAAACATATGTGATAACTAGGACTGCTTTTTATTCAATGTTTCATCCTATTGGTAGAGAGCATAGCAACTCCGCCCTAGGTTTACTCTGAAAAAAAGAAAAATCCTATAATTTAGTTAATCATGAGTCAAAAGTTCATAAATACCCAATTCTTTTTTTTTCTTTTTTTTTTTATCATTTTTTTTTCAACGTTTATTTATTTTTGGGACAGAGAGAGACAGAGCATGAACGGGGGAGGGGCAGAGAGAGAGGGAGACACAGAATCAGAAACAGTCTCCAGGCTCTGAGCCATCAGCCCAGAGCCTGACGTGGGGCTCGAACTCACGGACCGCGAGATCGTGACCTGGCTGAAGTCGGACGCTTAACCGACTGCGCCACCCAGGCGCCCCATAAATACCCAATTCTTAATCCTTATGCATAATTTCATTGATTAATGTTAGCTTTAATAAGCTTGTGAATATCAACACAGTGACTAGTCTGTTTACTAAGGAGATATATTATTCTGTGAGCGAAATCAAAATCGGTTGGCAGTCTTTGTTCATGGCATACATTCCTATGTAGAATCTGGTGTGAACTTACTGAGAGACAAAATGCTGATATGGGGGGGGCATACTGCTTTCTCATTTTTTTTTAATTTTAATTCCTTTCCATTTGAACACTGCTATGTTTATTTTGTACTTTATATATTTAAAAACAATGTTCATATTGCATTCATTTTTTTATGTAACTTTTAATTCCAGTGAGCTAACATACAGTGTCATATTAGTTTCAGGTGTACAATATAGTGATTCAGCACTTCTCTACAACACCTGGTGCTCATCACCACGAGTGCACTCCTTAATCCCCATCACCTATTTTACCCATCCTGCACCGTCTTCCCACAGATTATTCTCAATAATTAGGAGATCTGTTTCTTACTCTCTTTCATTTTTTCCCCTTTGCTTGTTTGTTTTATTTCTTAAATTCCACGTATGCATGAAATCATATGGTATTTGTCTTTCTCGGACTTATTTTGTTTAGCATTACACTCTCTACTTCCATTCATGTCATTGCAAATGGCAAGATTTCATTCTTTTTTTATGGCTGAATAGTACTCCGTTGTATATACATACCACATCTTCTTTTTTTTTTAAATGTTTATTTTTTTATTTTTTTCTAAGTTTTGATTTATTTATTTATTTATTTCTTTATTTTTTCAATATATGAAATTTATTGTCAAATTGGTTTCCATACAACACCCAGTGCTCATCCCAAAAGGTGCCCTCCTCAATACTCATCACCCACCCTCCCACCCCCCATCAACCCTCAGTTTGTTCTCAGTTTTTAACAGTCTCTTATGCTTTGGCTCTCTCCCACTCTAACCTCTTTTTTTTTTTTTTTTTCTTTTTTCCTCCCCCTCCCCCATGGGTTCCTGTTAAGTTTCTCAGGATCCACATAAGAGTGAAACCATATGGTATCTGTCTTTCTCTGTATGGCTTATTTCACTTAGCATCACACTCTCCAGTTCCATCCACGTTGCTACAAAAGGCCATATTTCATTTTTTCTCATTGCCACGTAGTATTCCATTGTGTATATAAACCACAATTTCTTTATCCATTCATCAGTTGATGGACATTTAGGCTCTTTCCATAATTTGGCTATTGTTGACAGTGCTGCTATGAATATTGGGGTACAAGTGCCCCTATGCATCAGTACTCCTGTATCCCTTGGATAAATTCCTAGCAGTGCTATTGCTGGGTCATAGGGTAGGTCTATTTTTAATTTTCTGGGGAACCTCCACACTGCTTTCCAGAGCGGCTGCACCAATTTGCATTCCCACCAACAGTGCAAGAGGGTTCCCGTTTCTTCACATCCTCTCCAGCATCTATAGTCTCCTGATTTGTTCATTTTGGCCACTCTGACTGGCGTGAGGTGATACCTGAGTGTGGTTTTGATTTGTATTTCCCTGATAAGGAGCGACGCTGAACATCTTTTCATGTGCCTGTTGGCCATCCGGATGTCTTCTTTAGAGAAGTGTCTATTCATGTTTTCTGCCCATTTCCTCACTGGGTTATTTGTTTTTCGGGTGTGGAGTTTGGTGAGCTCTTTATAGATTTTGGATACTAGCCCTTTGTCCGATATGTCATTTGCAAATATCTTTTCCCATTCCGTTGGTTGCCTTTTAGTTTTGTTTGTTGTTTCCTTTGCTGTGCAGAAGCTTTTTATCTTCATAAGGTCCCAGTAATTCACTTTTGCTTTTAATTCCCTTGCCTTTGGGGATGTGTCGAGTAAGAGATTGCTACGGCTGAGGTCAGAGAGGTCTTTTCCTGCTTTCTCCTCTAAGGTTTTGATGGTTTCCTGTCTCACATTCAGGTCCTTTATCCATTTTGAGTTTATTTTTGTGAATGGTGTGAGAAAGTGGTCTAGTTTCAACCTTCTGCATGTTGCTGTCCAGTTCTCCCAGCACCATTTGTTAAAGAGGCTGTCTTTTTTCCATTGGATGTTCTTTCCTGCTTTGTCAAAGATGAGTTGGCCATACGTTTGTGGGTCTAGTTCTGGGGTTTCTATTCTATTCCATTGGTCTATGTGTCTGTTTTTGTGCCAATACTATGCTGTCTTGATGATGACAGCTTTGTAGTAGAGGCTGAAGTCGGATTGTGATGCCTCCTGCTTTGGTCTTCTTCTTCAAAATTCCTTTGGCTATTCGGGGCCTTTTGTGGTTCCATATGAATTTTAGGATTGCTTGTTCTAGTTTCGAGAAGAATGCTGGTGCAATTTGGATTGGGATTGCATTGAATGTGTAGATAGCTTTGGGTAGTATTGACATTTTGACAATATTTATTTTTCCAATCCATGAGCAGGGAATGTCTTTCCATTTCTTTAAATCTTCTTCAATTACCTTCATAAGCTTTCTATAGTTTTCAGCATACAGATCCTCTACATCTTTGGTTAGATTTATTCCTAGGTATTTTATGCTTCTTGGTGCAATTGTGAATGGGATCAGTTTCTTTATTTGTCTTTCTGTTGCTTCATTGTTAGTGTATAAGAATGCAACTGATTTCTGTACATTGATTTTGTATCCTGCAACTTTGCTGAATTCATGTGTCAATTCTAGCAGACTTTTGGTGGAGTCTATCGGATTTTCCATGTATAGTATCATGTCATCTGCAAAAAGCGAAAGCTTGACTTCATCTTTGCCAATTTTAATGCCTTTGATTTCCTTTTGTTGTCTGATTGCTGATGCTAGAACTTCCAGCACTATGTTAAACAACAGCGGTGAGAGTGGGCATCCCTGTCGTGTTCCTGATCTCAGGGAAAAAGCTCTCAGTTTTTCCCCGTTGAGGATGATGTTAGCTGTGGGCTTTTCATAAATGGCTTTTATGATCTTTAAGTATGTTTATGATCTTTAAGTATGTTCCTTCTATCCCGACTTTCTCGAGGGTTTTTATTAAGAAAGGGTGCTGGATTTTGTCAAAGGCCTTTTCTGCATCGATTGACAGGATCATATGGTTCTTCTCTTTTTTTTTGTTAATGTGATGTATCACGTTGATTGATTTGCGAATGTTGAACCAGCCCTGCATCCCAGGAATGAATCCCACTTGATCATGGTGAATAATTCTTTTTATATGCCGTTGAATTCGATTTGCTAGTATCTTATTGAGAATTTTTGCATCCATATTCATCAGGGATATTGGCCGGTAGTTCTCTTTTTTTACTGGGTCTCTGTCTGGTTTAGGAATCAAAGTAATACTGGCTTCATAGAATGAGTCTGGAAGTTTTCCTTCCCTTTCTGTTTCTTGGAATAGCTTGAGAAGGATAGGTATTATCTCTGCTTTAAATGTCTGGTAGAACTCCCCTGGGAAGCCATCTGGTCCTGGACTCTTAATTGTTGGGAGATTTTTGATAACCGATTCAATTTCTTCGCTGGTTATGGGTCTGTTCAAGCTTTCTATTTCCTCCTGATTGAGTTTTGGAAGAGTGTGGGTGTTCAGGAATTTGTCCATTTCTTCCAGGTTGTCCAATTTGTTGGCATATAATTTTTCATAGTATTCCCTGGTAATTGTTTGTATCTCTGAGGGATTGGTTGTAATAATTCCATTTTCATTCATGATTTTATCTATTTGGGTCCTCTCCCTTTTCTTTTTGAGAAGCCTGGCTAGAGGTTTGTCAATTTTGTTTATTTTTTCAAAAAACCAACTCTTGGTTTCGTTGATCTGCTCTACAGTTTTTTTTAGATTCTATATTGTTTATTTCTGCTCTGATCTTTATTATTTCTCTTCTTCTGCTGGCTTTGGGGTGTCTTTGCTGTTCTGCTTCTGTTTCCTTTAGGTGTGCTGTTAGATTTTGTATTTGGGATTTTTCTTGTTTCTTGAGATAGGCCTACATTGCAATGTATTTTCTTCTCAGGACTGCCTTCGCTGCGTCCCAAGTCGTTTGGATTGTTGTATTTTCATTTTCGTTTGTTTCCATATATTTTTTAATTTCTTCTCTAATTGCCTGGTTGACCCACTCATTCGTTAGTAGGGTGTTCTTTAACCTCCATGCGTTTGGAGGTTTTCCAGACTTTTTTCTGTGGTTGATTTCAAGCTTCATCGCATTGTGGTCTGAAAGTATGCATGGTATAATTTCAATTCTGGTAAACTTATGAAGGGCTGTTTTGTGACCCAGTATATGATCTATCTTGGAGAATGTTCCATGTGCACTCGAGAAGAAAGTATATTCTGTTGCTTTGGGATGCAGAGTTCTAAATAGATCTGTCAAGTCCATCTGATCCAATGTCTCATTCAGGGCCCTTGTTTCTTTATTGACCATGTGTCTAGATGATCTATCCATTTCTGTAAGTGGGGTGTTAAAGTCCCCTGCAATTACCACATTCTTATCAATAAGGTTGCTTATGTTTATGAGTAGTTGTTTTATATATTTGGGGGCTCCGGTATTTGGCGCATAGACATTTATAATTGTTAGCTCTTCCTGATGGATAGACCCTGTGATTATTATATAGTGCCCTTCTTCATCTCTTGTTACAGCCTTTAATTTAAAGTCTAGTTTGTCTGATATAAGTATGGCTACTCCAGCTTTCTTTTGGCTTCCAGTAGCATGATAAATAGTTCTCCATCCCCTCACTCTCAATCTAAAGGTGTCCTCAGGTCTAAAATGAGTCTCTTGTAGACAGCAAATAGATGGGTCTTGTTTTTTTATCCATTCTGATACCCTGTCTTTTGGTTGGTGCATTTAATCCATTTACATTCAGTGTTATTATAGAAAGATACGGGTTTAGAGTCATTGTGATGTCTGTATGTTTTATGCTTGTAGTGATGTCTCTGGTACTTTGTCTCACAGGGTCCCCCTTAGGATCTCTTGTAGGGCTGGTTTAGTGGTGACAAATTCCTTCAGTTTTTGTTTGTTTGGGAAGACCTTTATCTCTCCTTCTATTCTAAATGACAGACTTGCTGGATAAAGGATTCTCGGCTGCATATTTTTCTGTCTAGCACATTGAAAATCTCGTGCCAATCCTTTCTGGCCTGCCAAGTTTCAAAAGAGAGATCAGTCACGAGTCTTCTAGGTCTCCCTTTATATGTGAGGGCACGTTTACCCCTTGCTGCTTTCAGAATTTTCTCTTTATCCTTGTATTTTGCCAGTTTCACTATGATATGTCGTGCAGAAGATCGATTCAAGTTACGTCTGAAGGGAGTTCTCTGTGCCTCTTGGATTTCAATGCATTTTTTTCCTTCCCCAGTTCAGGGAAGTTCTCAGCTATTATTTCTTCAAGTACCCCTTCAGCACCTTTCCCTCTCTCTTCCTCCTCTGGGATACCAATTATGCATATATTATTTCTTTTTAGTGTATCACTTAGTTCTCTAATTTTCCCCTCATACTCCTGGATTTTTTTATCTCTCTTTTTCTCAGCTTCCTCTTTTTCCATAACTTTATCTTCTAGTTCACCTATTCTTTCCTCTGCCTCTTCAATCCGAGCCGTGGTGGTTTCCATTTTGTTTTGCATTTAAAGCGTTTTTCAGCTCCTCGTGACTGTTTCTTAGTCCCTTGATCTCTGTAGCAAGAGATTCTCTGCTGTCCTGTATACTGTTTTCCAGCCCAGCGATTAATTTTATGACTATTATTCTAAATTCACTTTCTGTTATATTATTTAAATCCTTTTTGTTTTTTTTTTTTTTTGTTTTTTGTTTTTTTTTTTTTAATGTTTATTTATTTTGGGGACAGAGAGAGACACAGCATGAATGGGGGAGGGGCAGAGAGAGAGGGAGACACAGAATCGGAAGCAGGCTCCAGGCTCTGAGCCATGAGCCCAGAGCCTGACGCGGGGCTCGAACTCACGGACCGCGAGATCGTGACCTGGCTGAAGTCGGATGCTTAACCGACTGCGCCACCCAGGCGCCCCTTAAATCCTTTTTGATCAGCTCATTAGCTGTTGTTATTTCCTGGAGATTCTTCTGAGGGGAATTCTTCCGCTTGGTCATTTTGGATAGTCCCTGGTGTGGTGAGGGCCTGCAGGGCACTTCCCCTGTGCTGTGGTGTATAACTGGAGTTGGTGGGCGGGGCCGCAGTCAGTCCTGATGTCTGCCCCCAGCCCACCGCTGGGGCCACAGTCAGACTGGTGTGTGCCTTGTCTTCCCCTCTCCTAGGGGCGGGATTCACTGTGGGGTGGCGTGGCCCGTCTGGGCTACTTGCACACTGCCAGGCTTGTGATGCTGGGGATCTGGCGTATTAGCTGGGGTGGGAAGGCAAGGTGCACAGGGGCAGGAGGGGCAGGCTTAGCTCGCTTCTCCTTAGGTGATCCACTTCAGGAGGGGCCCTGTGGCAGCGGGAGGGAGTCAGATCCGCTGCCGGAGGTTTGGCTCTGCAGAAGCACAGAGTTGGGTGTTTGAGCGGAGCGAGCAAGTTCCCTGGCAGGAACCGGTTCTCTTTGGGATGTTGGCTGGGGGATGGGCGGGGGAGATGGCGCTGGCGAGCGCCTTTGTTCCCCCCCAAACTGAGCTCTGTCGTCCGGGGGCTCCGCAGCTCTCCCTCCCTTTGTCCTCCAGCCTTCCTGCTTTCCGAGCAGAGCTGTTAACTTATGACCTCCCAGACGCTAAGTCGTGCTTGCTGTGGGAACACAGTCCGTCCGGCCCCTCCGCTTTTGCAAGCCAGACTCGGGGGCTCTGCTTGGCCAGCGAGCCGCCCCTCCGCCCCGGCTCCCTCCCGCCAGTCCGTGGAGCGGGCACCGCCTCGCCGCCCTTCCTACCCTCTTCCGTGGGCCTCTCGTCTGCGCTTGGCTCCGGCGACTCCGTTCTGCTAATCCTCTGGCGGTTTTCTGGGTTATTTAGGCAGGTGTCGGTGGAATCTAAGTGATCAGCAGGACGCGCGGTGAGCCCAGCGTCCTCCTACGCCGCCATCTTCCCCAGGATCTACATACCACATCTTCTTTATCCATTCATCAATGGATGGACACTTGGACTACTTCCATATCTTGGCTAGTGTAAATAATGCTGCTTTAAGCACAGAGGTGTATGTGTCCCTTTGAATTAGTGTTTTTGTATTCTTTGGGTAAATACCCAGTAGTGCAATTGCTGGATCATAAGGAAATTCTATTTTTAACTTTTTGAGAACCCTCTATACTGTTTTCCAGAGTGGCTGCACCATTTTGCATTCCCACCAACAGTGCACAAGAGTTCCTTTTTCTCCGCATCCTTGAAAACACCTTTTGTTTCTTGTGTTGTTGATTTTAGCTATTCCTACAGGCGTGAAGTGATACCTCATTGTATTTTGATTTTCATTTCCCTGATGATAAGTGATGCTGAGCATCTTTTCATGTGTCTGTTGGCTATCTAGGTATCTTCTTTGGAGAAATGTCTGTTCGTGTCTTCAAGCCATTTTTATTTTATTTTTTTAATGTTTATTTTTGAGGGAGAGAGAGAGAGAGAGAAAGAGAGAGAGAGAACTTGAGCAGGGGAAGAGCAGAGAAAGAGGGAGACAGAGAATCCCAAGCAGGCTCTACACTGTGAGTGCAAATATATATAAATTATTGCATTCATTTATATTTATTAATTCTTTCCATGTTGAAATTTCTAGATTTCATTGTCGAAAGAATAATTTTTATTAAATATAATGAACATGCAACTTCAGGGCATACTTCACAAGCCTTGGTCACATAGTCTGAATTACCAGATTTAAGCTTTATCTCTCTTGAATTTTGGATTAGAACTATACTATTAAAAAAACTATATACTGGGGCGCCTGGGTGGCGCAGTCGGTTAAGTGTCCGACTTCAGCCAGGTCACGATCTCGCGGTCCGTGAGTTCGAGCCCCGCGTCGGGCTCTGGGCTGATGGCTCAGAGCCTGGAGCCTGTTTCCGATTCTGTGTCTCCCTCTCTCTCTGCCCCTCCCCCGTTCATGCTCTGTCTCTCTCTGTCCCAAAAATAAATAAACGTTGAAAAAAAAAATTAAAAAAAAAAAAACTATATACTTTTTTCTTGTTATTAAATGTGAAGTTATTCGTTATTATTCTATATACTGATATATACTGATATTCTATATACTGATATACTGATTATTCTATATACTGATACTGATATGCAATGGCCATTAATGTACAATATAATGTCTAATGTACACTTTTATCATGAAATCTTTCATTCTTAATTTAACCTCTTTCTAGTCCAGTACACATATCCTCAGCTGTGCTTCCTGATTCCAACTGAGATGTTGTTTTACCTACTACAGATAATACCCAGAGGACTTCCACTGGGAAGGCCCATGAGCTATAAGAGAGGGGACAGCTGTGGGGATTAAATATTTCTCAAACGGCTTCTATTTGCTCCACCTGATAGTCATGCCACCTTTATCCCTTAGTCCAGAAATGCCAGCGCTGATCATTTCCACACGTTGGTAAGATTCTGGAGGGTGTATTGGGTTGGTTTTCAGTTTTCTCCACTGCTGCTTTGGATATCAACTTTCTTGAGTTTTCGAAGTCAGTTACCATTTATTTGTTCTATAGCTTCCAATCTTCTAAGTCAATATCCTTCCCAGACCAAAATATTTTAAAATAACATCTAAAAAAAAGTCATCTGCTTTGGGTACATTCATTTCCTTGATCTCTATGTTTTTCATTTATTTTATCTGAATGCCTCTGGTAATGAATTTGTTTCGGTACAGGGACTCCAGTTGCAATCTCAAATGCCTAAGGGGCAGGCTGGTGTTCTGGCTTCTCTGACTAGATCGAAACCTCAGACAGGTCAGGGTCAGAAATAATTGGTTAAGTTTGGGGGAATCCCAGAGCAATACAACATGTGCCCTGTTTTCCATTGGGACAATAGGAGATTACCTGCCCCAGGCTCATTGGCAGTGGCTGTAATAGGGTAGAGAGGACTTTGTGACCAAGCAGTGAGACAGAGGGCGTAAGACAGTCCCTACCTCCCCACCTCCACACCCTACCAGTTTGCCTTGGTTTGTATGCAGAGGGGACAGTTTCAGAAGCTTCCCATGTATCCCCAATGAGGAGCATAGGAAGTAGGTAAGACATGTAAGTTAAGGACATTGCCAAGTGGCCACCATAGTGGGAGGCAAGTTGACAAAACAGGGGCCAGATGGAATTCAGGTCTGAGATGGATCCATGACTCCGGAGAAGGCTGAGCTGAGATTTCTGGAGATGATGCTGGGGGTAGGTTTGTTGCCTGCCGCCAACCATGGGGAGACAACAAACCACAAGCGAAACCGTGGATTTTAGCAGTGGGTACAATAGGGCCCCAGGAGGCCAGCAGCCCCTCCCTTCCTCTCGAGGGTCCTGAAACTGTCTCATCTGGGAGATGCCATCTTGGGAAGGAGGAAGCAGCAATGGTGAAATTTAGGGCTTGAAGAGACAGCCTCGAGGGAGGTCTGAGCCTTGAATTTGACTGAATAGTTTATCTGAGAGAAGCATTTAAAATAAAAGAGACCATTTCAAAGCATAAGCAACTGTTTTAATGGAAAGGGGATGAATTATCTTTAATTAGCAAATTTAAATGTTCCTCCTATCAGCAGAAATTGTGGGCTCATAAGAAAGAGTGAAGGCCTTATAAAAACTAAACAAACCACATTTTTCTTAAAATACCTGAGTTGTTAGTGTATGTGTCAAGATATGATCGGACTTCTTGTTGGAATGTTGATTTTATCTGAATTCACTGCGTGCCACTTCATTAGGTATTTTAAAAATATTTTATGTATTTATTATGTATGTTGCATCTGGTGGTATAACTGAATATGAAACTAGAGAAATCTAGGGAATTTCTTTCTGACATGCACTATAATTTAAAACAGTAACAGACAACTGCAAGTTGTGTTAGCATACAAGATTGTCATTTGGTATTTACTACAATTGCAAAAACAGCTTGTTAAGGAAAAATAATGAGACTTCTCCAAATGTCTTGATGTCATAATACATATGTAAATTGTGGAGTAGGACATACAAAAAAATTATTGCTTTAAATGTCAGTTACTGCTAGCCCCAGACAGAAAAAGAGCTGCAAAACGTAGCTACTGTATGTTTACACATACGTTTATAGCAGGCATTTGTCTCCCACTCCTTTTCTTCAGTAACAATAAGATAAACGTCTAAAAGCCTTGGTTTTAGATTTGGAGTCGACAGTTGGCTATACTTCTGCCCAAAGCCATCGATGTCTTCCTGCGTTAAGTGCGCGTGAGGGCTTGCGTGCTCTGGTCTGCGTGAGACTCAATTAAGCTTTGGGATAAAGAGTAACTGTGTCGTAGCCCTCTGGGGGCCGCATGCGAGCTCTTGCATGCGTTTCGCAGTACAGCTCGCCCTCCACGAAGAAGTAGCCCTTCTGTTTGAGGTTGAGGTTGCAGTCGGCACACACGAAGCACTCCGGATGCCGGTACTTATCCCGCGCCTTCACAACAGCACCGCTGTAGAGAAAAGGGAGATCAAGTCAAACAAACAAACAAAACCCACAAAGCGGAAAACATGCTACAAAGGGAGATAACACTGCCTTCTGGCAGGTGTTATCTGTTTCACATTCAGGAAACAGCCTCCAGCTGTAAAACCAGCACGGCTGTGAAACTGACGTCATTGTCAGCCAGCTCCCTGAGGACCACAGGAACACATCCCGTGTTTCTCGGGTGCCTCGTTTTCAGAGTTTTCAAACAAGTCGTTTCTGCAAAAGTTATGGGATCTTACCTCATGATCTTTGCCGATTGTTTCTTTGAAAGAGGAAAACACGATATGAATGAGACTAACACCCCTGCACAGGATTCTGATTGTGACCAAGGTTGCCTACAGGGCTGCAAGTCCCTCTGACTGCTTTCTGTGTTGGTGGTGCAGCCTGTATTGTATGGAGCACAGAGAAAACAGACCCAAGAGCAGAGATGGGATTGCCGTGGGTGGGCGGACTGACCTCTCCTGTCAAAACAGCTTACTTCAGCCTGGGTGAGGTAACTGCTTTTGGTACCATTATAAACGCTTGTGTTTTATGAGATCCTCTCTGCTCCAGAGCTCCGTGTCCCGCTTCTTTCTTTCTGTGTCACATTCCCCACTTGCTCTAAGCAGGCTTGGCTCCCACTGCCCTCCTGGGATGAATCCTGGAAAACTGGACTGATGGTGCCTCAGTGTGAGCTAAGAGTAGAGGAACAGAATAAAGGGGGTGGGAGAAGTGGCCTCGTGGGGCATTTGCAGTGGAGAGATTGAAATGAGCTGCTTCACTGGAAGATTTGAACTAGCAAGTGGCTATTCAAACATAAGGGCCCTTGAAATGGAAGCTGATTGAATTTTTAAAAATTATATTTCAGTATTTGTGTAACTTAAGAAACCCGGTAAAGATAATGTGTTTCAGTGAACAACCTGATGACCTTAGTATTCGGTTCCCTGAGTTTATACAGAAAAGAAAATATTTAAAGACTGTATATATTAACAAAGGGAAGGCTTTTTGAAGTGAAATTATGATTCTTGGACGTGATTTTTTAAAATATACTTCTAAGACAATTTTTATGGGAAAATATATGAAATTATAAGTCCAGAATGCCGATTCACGTTACATGCCAGTTTTAGGGTGTGTCGAAGGAATTCTGGTCAAATGTGCTGAATGTTGTGGATATATTTCAAGTCACTGACTGGAAATAAGAGATACCAAGATTCATAGTGAATTCCTGGGTTAAAAATGAAACTTACACAATGCCACTCCCACATTTGTCACAGAGTGGCATCTTCTGTGTGCTGCCAGGGCCACCATGGACTTTTGTAACTGGAGCTCTCACACTCCGAGTTCCAGCCGGACGGTCATCTGAAAAACAAAGTGTTTCCATTTATGGCAAGGGAACAGCTGGCTACTGGCTAGTTCCTACTTTGCTTCTATTTTAAGGTGTGCACTTTAACTTAAGGAATTCTTAAGTTGCACGGGTGCTATCATTTCAAAAGGAGTAGGACCGGTTCAAGCATAACTTGTTCTGAAGCATGGCCTTACAAAACAGAATTAGTCAACATTTGTCGTTGTCATAGGGAGCTGTTATAAAATGCTCAAAAAGGCAGAATACCTTTTGCATTTTTTCCTGCTTCTTATTGGGGTAAAATATACATAACATAATATTGACCATCTTCACCATTTTAAGATGGGTAATTCGGGAGCAGTAAGTCTATTCACAGGGTTGTGCAACCATCACCAATGATTATTTCCAGGACTCTTTCATCATCTAAACAAAAACCCTGTATCCATTAAACAGTAACGGCCCATTCTCTCTTCTTCCCAGATCCTGGTAATCTCTATTCTACTTTCTGTCTTAAGACTTGCCTATTCTAGGTACCTCTTATGAGGTACTCTTATGAAGGGTACAATATTTACCCTTCTGTGTCTGGCCTGTTTGACTGAGCATGTTTGCAAGGTTCATCCATGTTGCAGCATGTATCAGAATTTCATTTTTTGAGGCTGCATGATATTCTGTGTGGATAGACCATATTTTGTTTATCCATTGATCAGTTGGTAGACAAATGCGTTGTTTTCACTCTCTGGCTATTGTGAATAATGCTGCTATGAACATTGGTGTATAGGTATCTGTTTGAATCTCTGCTTTCAAGTTTTTGGGTATGGACCCAGAAATGTAATTGTTGGATTATATGCTAATTCTATGTTTAACTTTTCGAGGAACCCGTATACTGTTTTTCACAATGGCTGCACCATTTTGCATTCCCACCAACAACGAACGAGGGTTCCAGTTTTTCCACATGCCCACCAACACTTGTTTTTTCCTTTAAAAAAAATATTAGCTATCCTAGTGGGGCATTCTGCATACTGTGCAGGTTTTTAAAGGACAGTGTATCTTTTGTTGATGGAAAAACATCGGTAAGAGTGTGAGCCCCGAGGACAGCAGGGGTGGCTAGAGGTTCAGTCCTGCTTCTTACTGGCTGCGTCTCTTTGTACAAATCCGCTGTCTCTGTGCCTCAGTTTCTCATTTGTTAGAGAAAATAATAGTTCCTATCTCACAGGTTATTGTGAGGATTAAATGATAAAGTATGCAAAGGACTTAGCACGGGGTTTGGAACACAGTAAGGGTTCATTGCAGTGTTATTTTAAAATTTGGATGACGATGATGATACCGTGGAGTATGGGGGGAGACGGAGCAATCTTGCAATATCCATTGAAGGTTGGACTTTACGATTCTGAAGCTGAACTAGCCCCTGGATTACCGTGGAGGGAATTTGTCGTGGTGCTCTTTTATCACCAAGTTGGTGGCTATTTGGATACATTCTGGAAGCTCCTTTCCTAAACCAAGCACCGCCCAAATCCTTTGGAGGAAAGATCACTGAATTGAATACATTTTTAGACTTTCATTCCCAGTATGTTTACTGCCCTCCCATCCCTTGACTTTTCTGAGGGCCTCCATCAATGTTGTCCCAGCAAGACGTTCGCGGCTGCTCACCAGGGCCGTCATTCACTAATTCTTGGAGCACCCTGAAGGAGCCCGACTGGCGAGGCTGAGTAGGTTCATTCCGATTGTCATGGAGCATGCGGTACACATCTGACTCGGGGGGCACAGAGGCTACGGGTTCACTGAAACACAGGGGGGCAGGGAAAGCAGTGTCAGGAGCATCGTGACACGTGGGATGTGCAAGAAGCTACAAGGCATGAATAAGCAATGACCACTATGTTTGCAGTAACTCCTGAACAAAGCCTCTGTATTTTCAAGTTAGTCTCTATTACAGTTAAAAAATATGGTGTGAATTCACATGGGTCACCTTGAAGATGTCATTAAATTACATCACAGCACTTGTCCATCTGACAGAATACTTTGGAGGGCAACTAAAATGTGATCGTCAGGGAATGGCAATTAAAAAAATAACACTCGTGTCTGATGGACATATAATTACGATGTGAACAAAATTAACTTTTCTCATAAAAAAGACAACATAACACGTGGTAGGAAGTGCAGGAGTGACCCCAGTTTGATTATTCTTGGTCATAAAATGCTCAATAAAATTCAGATTCACTTCTGATATTAAACTGAAAGGTATGGCTTCATTTTGTTTTTAAGATTAATTTGTTAACTTCGAAAAACAGCAAAAGTATCATTTTGCTTATAAATTGAAGATGTTCAACTCGTATGTGAAAGTACATAATGTAGAAATTTTCAGTTATATTGACTACATTATGTTTTTTAATAGCCACATTATAATTCACTTCTAACAATGATAGCAGTTTTATTTTTAATATTCTACAAATACAATTCAAATCTAAGAAAATGCCTCAATAATAATACTACATGCCAGGCACTAAGTGCTTTATTATTTTATGTCATTTAACTGGATTATCTAGAAAAGTAGTTGCTATCTGCACATACTTTTCTACCTATATCCTATTGGAAAATCATCTTATATATCTGAAAGTCCTTGCAAAAAAGCTTTGAGATACATTACATGATTATTATCTCATTGCATTCATGCATTCATCCCAAGAGATATTTTTGGGAATTGATACATAGTACTCTTAAACATTATAAAACTTTAATTTATAAAAAGCGGTTATGTAATACTGAAAGAAATAATAAGACTTTATCTTATAATAAATCTTTTTAATTGAAAAGCTTGATGGCAAAAGTGCTTTGAACAAATATTCACAATAAAGAAGAAAGTAGTAAAAATAAGAGACCAATGGAAATTAAATATTTACATTATTAGCTTGAGCTTATAAAACTTTATTCATGGCAAAAATTCCAAATGAAAAAATAATTACCTCTCCATAAAATACCATTAACAGAGAGAAGAGGTGTCATTTCTTAAAATTCCTCTGAACTTCCCATCCCTTTCCCAAATTTTGACCTCCAAAGGAGAAGCATAGAGTATACCAGATTATAAATCACTTTTGAAAAGTGTTGTACCAGACATTTGTAAAGAACATTGTAGCTTTCCAAGAGATACATACATTTGGTCCTTCCATGATTTCATTTTATTGCGATCTGTCCCATTAAGCTCTACTTAGTTCATTCTGGAAGTCACTTTTATCTTTATGTCTAGATATTTGCAATACATCCTTAGCATTTTTCTCTTGAAAGCTTTCCACATAACCTTCTTCCAATTAAGACAACGTTAAAAGACACCGGTAAAGTTGACATTGCCCATGTGTTTAATTAATATGCCCATCATTCAAAAAGACTCGTATTACCTCATTATGGGTGTTTCCCCTAGAGCTGTTGAAACCTGACCCTGAAGTGTTTCCATAATATTGTCATCTGAGTACAACTGCATAGGTGTATTAAACTGAGCATGTACAATCTTCACACCGGGAAGTTCCATTTCCAAAGGAATGTTAGGGGCCATCTTAGCAGCAACTTTCAAGTCACCTGGGCAAATAGTACTAAGAGTACTGACAGAAGAAGGGGTGCTACGTCCACTGCCACCGTCAATACCGGACGGAGTACTGCATCCACTGTGTTAATGACCACGTTACACAGAGAGGTGACACAGGAATCAGAAAATCCAGACAGGAGAACACAGAGAACAAGTACAGAGAGGTTAAAAGGAATTGAAGACAGAAAGTAAGAAGTGAATTCAATCAAATTCAAATGAAATGTTTATTTCTAGCTAGAGTATATTTTAAAAAGGGGAGACATTTAAAAATTCATGATGGAAAAAAGTTCAAGAAAATTAAAAAGTACAGGTGATATTGCATTTGTTGGCTCTGTTCTACTAGGCAATATGTTAAGCCGAGGGTTACACATAGAGTTGTGTGCATAAAGTAGAAAAGATGGAACTCGCTTTACTTTTTAAAAACAGGCCACACAGTTTTAAACTTGCCAACATCACAAACACATGATGCAGGGAAATTACATTGGCTGGATGTCCTTTTACCTTTATGAGCTGCAATGTTTAAAATGAAAACATTAATAAATGATCCTTCACAAATGGTAACTGGCTTTGCAGCATGAAGGTCAATCAGATATTTAGGCTAAACATTTCAAAATAGGAAGCAGATGTTTCAGAAATGCAGTTACACGTTCCTTGAATAGGTTCTCGGTAGGTTCTGTGATAAAGATTATGTTTGAAAGCTACTTTGTGAACGTTTTCTTGTTACCATGTTAACTTTTTCTACTTTCGTGCTTTAATTTTGTGAAGAGTACACTTTAAAAAATTGTTCAGTGATTTAATACAGGCTCTAGAAACAGCCAATAAATGCTTGTCACCTTGAAATTAATTGATTAGAGGGCAAATAAGGTGGTCTTGGACTCTTTAGATGCCACCTAGGGCATCGTATGTAACTATTTCATGTAACATTTTGGAGGTACACATATATTTCCATGCATATTTCTCATTTCCTTTTAAAGATCAATTGAGGGGACTTATTATTAAAACACAAGAAAGGCCATTCATGCAGTTTTAAAAACAGCTAGGGAGATTTCATATTCTCTTTGACTCTGGACAGGAGGCTAGTCACAACTGACATGCCAGTGACTTAAAAAGTAATTTTTCTACATGCATTCTAAGTGCAGCATGAGAAATGCATTTTACAAGAAAATGGAATGTACTGAGTTGTTTTTTTTTTAAAGCACAATCATTTAAGACTAAACCAAAAAAAATTAGTATTTGTAAATTTTTTTCATGCTTGCAGGTTAGTGTTGCTATAAACTCAAGGCAGAGAACAATTTATATGATGTGTTAATCTCAAAGTCCGTTTTCTCTTAGGGCTTAGGTACGGCTCTTGCATTGACTCTCTAGGGCTACTAATGCTAACCTTAGCCTCATATAGAGGGCAAAAACCAGAAGGATATTGGGCATCGATTCTGTTGACTACATCAATGTTGTAGCCTGCTTAGTGTGAACAACTCATGTCACTAAATGGATTTTAAAATTTTTTTTGTCTGGTGTTATCCAGTTCGACCCCCTGCATGACCTAAATGAGGCGAGTATACATGGATGTGCTCCTTTACTTCCTGGCTGTTGAGACCCTATTTAAAGCCCAATCTGTAAATTGGTTAATCATCTACAAAATGCCGAGTGGCATTTTTATCATTTTTGTAGGCTCAACACTCTCTTTGCTCCTGAAATCGACCGTACTTGGTAAAAGACTCTGTGCCAGGCCTAGAGCTAGACAGTAGATGGGTAAGCTATGAGCAATCAGAACTTACAGATAGACATTATTTTGTAGTTGTAATTAGTAATCTTTGTTATTAGTGTTCTTGTATATAGCATGCTTGTGTACATAATTTAATTTAAGCAAAGATTGTATCTTCTATTGCCTGATTTCTTTATCATTCTATTTAGGAGCCCCTGGTTATTGAATACATAGGAAATATACCCTTAGCAAACAAGAATGACCTTTTTGTAAATTTTTGGGACATTTTTAAAAGATCTCTTGAACTGATGCTCTAAGTAAATAGTTTTGATGAGCTCCGGTCACTGTGGGTAGTATCATGGGTCACCATGACCTATCCTGTGACCCAGAAAAGTAGATACTAATGAGATTTCTTGACTTTGACTTAGTGACTTGGCATGTGTAAGCTTGATGATACACTCAATTCCTTCATGCCTCCATATCATCAGACAGAGAACTAATTTCCCTGGCCTGTGTACAGACTTTTTGGGATGAACTTCTGGAAGTGAGCTGTCCAAAAACCACTCAGAGGATTCTATTTTATCATTTGGACCTCCAAAATATCTTGTGTATATTTTTAGGTATAAATTTGGCTTTAAAAATTTACATATTTGCCTATGAAAATACTGATTTTTTAATATGCTTCAATTATGAAATAAAAGAACCATAACTAGCAGTCAGGCCCGAGGGAGATTAACATATTAACAATTTAGCGTCTCCCACTTCAATTTAAAAAGTTGTTCATTTGGCTGTAGCTTGGTATATAGCCACCTAAAACTCCACCTCGATGAAGGATCATTTGGTAAGAACCAGAAATTCAGAAGGTAGAACAAATAGGGGACACAGGAAGAAAGGAAAGATAGTAGAGGCATTTTTACAATTCTTTAAGATTTATATGTGGTACCTTTCTTTAGAGTTTATTTGGGGGGGCAGGGAGAGAATGAACGGGGGGGGCAGAGAGAGAGGGGGACAGAGGATCCGAAGAGGACTCTGTGCTGACAGCAGAGAGCCCGATGTGGGGCTCAAACTCACAAACCTTGAGATCATGACCTGAGGCCAAGTCAGATGCATAACCCACTGAGCCACCCAGGCGCCCTGGGTACCTGTCTTTAAAGCAAACCCTTTTGTCCTTGTTTCTCCTCTCTCCTCTCCCAAATTCAGCTATATTGAAAGGCACCTTACAATAACAAAATCATGAGTGGCTTGTCACTATCACCATGTTTGAGTTAAAATGAAAATAAAAGAAGGCCATTAGCTACCTGAATCCCTCTGACTTTCCCTGAATTTTGATAAAATTAAATGTGTTACTGGTTTTTAGCCACGGCAAGATCTGTGTTACTCTGATGTGTCATTTCGCCTATCGCCTAAAGTCCTAGGGTTTGGATTAGTGAATTTCCAGTTGAACCAACCTCAAAAGAATGCAAGTGCATTAATTTCACTATGCTTCTTTAGAAAGTTGCATATGTATGTATTCAATAGTAACATAGCTTCTTAACTCTTTATCTAGTGTTACGATCTTGGGGGAGGGGCTGGGAAGCTGTGGAAGGTGGGGAAATAGGGAGAAGATATACAAGCAAATAGAATGGGGACCAGGGAACAACGAAGTGAAGAAAGGCTTGTGCAGAGTTCCATCTATGAGGTAGGGTGGTAGTTCTTGATTCTACTTGCCACTCAAGTATTATTAGGTGCGCTTAGGACTTCGTTCCTTTATCTAAGAACATTATGGAGCACTGGTCTGTCCCAGCCTTGTGTCCAGGTGCTGGGAAGATAGAAGGCGCTCCCTTCTATTGGGGGAAAATGTATTTGGTAGTCACTGCCTTTTTAGCCCTGTCTCCTGCTCTTCCGCTCTACTGCTTCTGAGTCTGATCTCACAAAATCGGCCAGCTTATTTTGAGATAATCCTCTGGCCCTGACTCTAGCTCATGGAAAGGTCTGCACAAGGAGATCACGGATCACATATCAAGCGATGATTGACCATCCAGAGCAGGTATCATAAACTTGGACACCCCCAGGGGCCAGCAGGTTATACTTACATAAAAAATAGGCCGGGTATCGGGAGTGGTGAGCATTTTGACAGGATGGAGACTAGATGTTCCATCTTAAGGCATTTGCTTAAGTTTTTTGGTTTTGGTTTTGTTTTTTAACAACAGGAGGGTTACATAAAACACCCTCTGTAAGTTGGATGGGCCGCTAGTTTGTGACACTGGATATAGATCATTATTCAATAATCCTAACTGCCAACTTCCTTCCTCTGGGCTGACTAATGTAGCTGAGGTCAGAGGAATGGGTTTGAGGTTTCCTAAAGTCACTCCTTCCCAATGTGCCAACACAGGGCATTCGTTTCCCCCCCTCCCCCCCCCCCCCAGGTTGGAGTACAATTTCTAGAGAAGATATTTATTTGAAAAGGATCATCTAACTGAAGATGACGATCTGTTTCTCTGATGGACAGCACTGAAGAGCTGGCCTGTTCTTACTGCAGTGTGGACACAGTTATATCTGTGAGGGTAACAAACATACCTCCCTCTCTCCCAGCCCTTTCCTTATACTGCTCTCCTCTGTGTGGCAAAGTTCCTTTTCAAGTGGCCTCTTTTTCTTTGCAAGTGTCCATAAGGATGAAGATTTATTTTTTGTTATTAAAATTTTTTTAAATGTTTATTTATTTTTGAGAGACAGAGCGTGAGCAGGGGAGGGACAGAGAGAGAGGGAGAGAGAGAGAATCCCAAGCAGGCTTCAGGCTATGAGCTGTCAGCACAGAGCCCTTTGTGGGGCTCAAACTCAGGAACCAGAAGATTATGACCTGAGCCAAAGTCGGACGCTTAACCGACTAAGCCACCCGGGTGCCCCCACATTTATTTTTATGTAAGAGCTAGAATGAGTGGGATTACACAGCAGGCTAACGGTGCTGTGAGAAACAAGGGCTGAGGTGGGCTACTCACAGCCTGTGAAACATAGAAAGCTGCACCAGCGTTCCCACTGGGCCCCGCCTGTCTCCTGACTTCTGATAGGGTGCCGGTGTCCATGTTTGTTCCTGCTGGCTGGGCTCTCATGCCCTGGGAATGGGGTACATCTGCCTGCCTCAAAGGTCACTGTGTTCTGATGGGATCCTCAGAGCAGCAGGGGTATTAGTTATAAATATATGTGGTGATTGCCTAACATTTCACAGCTCTATAATCTGGTCAGTATTTACTCTCAGAAATGGACGTTAGTTACCTACTGTTCTCTGCTAAAAGTGAGTTTGTTTCTTTTGCTTTCGAAATAGGCTTCAAAATGAGCAGAGTCACTCCAAACCCTTAAGGGTTACTCTTCTTAGTGATTAGTAAGGATTTATTAGAGAAGCATGCACTCCAGACATCACAATCTCAGAGCTTATGACCTGCTTCGGCCTGGGATTATGAAAGGTTTGGGCCGAATATTGTGCTTGTGTTCAAAGTAGTTCACATCCTGTAAAAACAAAGGGTTAAAAAGTTCCTCAGTGGAAGATAGTTTTTGTGGTTTTTTTTTTTTTTTAGATAAAAGTAAATGAATGATAATTGCACAGAGAAGATTATTTACCACCAAATATTGACATGACTAAGAAGGGGGATGATGGAACCGAGGGATTTCGTCACTTTAAGCATCTGTTCACTAAATGTTCAGGAACTGGCAGACTGGACTCCAGAACATTCTGGATCTGTTCTAGACGCTTGTCTTTAAACTAAACATCTGACTGTGCCTTCAGGAAAGTAGAAATAAAACAGCAAGAGCTGGACTTTGGAAAGGAAAAGAAACCGTACTATCACTGTTAAGAGCATGGTGGCCAGAAGGCAAGTCGGATACTTACTTTTGAGGTGAACTAGGAATGAGACCCCGCAGCTGTCCGTGAAGCGCGTCTTGTATATTGCTAGTTGAATAGAGCCCAATGGGTGAGTTATAGGAAGCGCTCACTACCTGTCTTTTGTCATCAATGTTTGCTGCTGCAACGAAAGGTTGGGCCCTTCTGTTGTGCGCGGTACCAATGGGTTTGAACTCCTGTACAATGGCAGACAAGATACACAGAGCCACAGAACGCACAACAAAGCCATTAATGAGCAAACCTAGAGCATCGCTGTTGTTAATCAAGGCTTCTTCACCCCACTGCAAGATTAACGGCAAGGTTAAAGGAGGAGTTACGCATAAACCTTTCTACATTTTCTGTGAAATTTACATGTGCTGTATTCAGCCACGTTTAAGGTGCAGATGAATTGACCTTATTTAAAATATCATAAAAGAATTAGAACGTTATTCTTTTTGTTTGGCCCTACTGACTTTCACGGCTGGAGTTGTTAAGAAATTCTCATATGACTCATTTGGGTACTGAAATTCGATGTCAGAAATGAGATTTGTGGCTTAGAAGAATTATCATAGTTAACTTTTTCTCAAGAAAAACTTATATACATACATTTTCTCTTCTATGAATATCTTATTACAGCTTCCTCCATTTTAGGAAAAGGAGGGGCAAAACAATCAGAGAGAGGGAGCATTTATGAATACTTATACCGAATCATTTTAACTAATCCAAGTAAAAGTTTTATTTTTTCTTTATGCCTACCACAAAAAAATTCTTATTTTGCATTATGTTCTAACTTTAAATTTAGAACAAATAATAAGCATTGAAAGACTTTTTTCCTTATGAGAGCAGGGATACCATGTATATGGAAACTTTCTTTTCTTTTCTTTCCCTTTTTTTTTTTGTGATGATTGCACGTTGTGTGTTTAAAGAACTTTTCATGTTTCTTTTAGTCCCAGAAGGACTAAAGTCAACAATTCAGATAGCTAATGTGTAAGACTCACAAGAGGATCTCCACTTTATTGCTTGGAGAAAAGGATCAAACATCCGAGTCCCAAACTCTGAAACATGCCTGAATGATCGGAAACTCTTTGTTATTATTTTTTAATGTAGGAATCCGGTTTTCCAATTTTTACAGAGATTTGTAATTTCGTAAAGTCATTAAATATCTTTTTCTCCTAAGCGACAGAAGAAAACCAGGAGGGAAGGCTAAAATATACACAAGCTGATTCTCTTTCCAGATCTTTTCATTTGGCAGAATCAGTGAGATAAATCTTTCCAATATTTTCACTCACGCATTCACATCGACTTCACTTACTTTGGTGAATGTGCCACCAATTTTTCACACAGATTTCAACTAGCACAAACATTTATGATTCTTTGAAATGTTACTGAAAGGAGGCTGTTATTATTAAAAAAAAAAAAAAACCAAGAAGGTCTTGTAATATTCTTGCTCATGTCATTTTTTTCTCTTCTTGTCATTACAAATGAGTAAATCGTGGGATGGCGCTTTTTTTGGTTGTTGTTAGAAAAAGAGACTGTCTTCGTTTCTTAGGGGAGGAACCAGAGTCTTGCACAGAGATTCTTGTGCCTGAGAACATACCGACAGCTTCCTTTAGGGACCCACGCCACATGATGCTTCGGTGTTTTGATTCTGAGCAGCCACTCTTCACACGAAGTCCCTATTCCCCCATCTAGGTTTCTTGGAAAAGTTCACTTAAAATTTTAATAGTTGTAACAGGCGAATGGGGTGCAGCTTCAAATACTAGCTGTACTGAGTCTGTGACTCCAGCTACCCCAAATCTCCTGGCGCCTGAAAATCGGGGATGTGGTAGAGAGCAACTTTTCTCTCATCAACCTTGGGCCGCGTATTATAATAGCCTCTTAAACTTGAGAAGGTCTGAGTTGACTACAATAGGCTGTGATCCTATAGTGTGATTGGATTGACTGGCATCTCACTGATTCATTATTTTTACCTCCAGAATAATGGCTCACTGCCTAGGAGTTCGTTGGGGGACAGTAGGGTTGCTGCTGTTAGGTAGCAGAATGACTGAAATCACCAACTGTGGCTTTAGAAAAATGCTGAGTCCCAGAATATGGCAAAATGTGTGTAGTCACACATTTATACAGTGCCACCATCTGATTGTATTGGCTGATTTAATGATGAATTCTGCTTGGTTTTTTTTTTTTTTTTATGATTTCTGATTAGCCATTATTAGCGCAGGAAAAAAGTGAATTGGAAATAATTGTAGGTAATGCCAGTGGTGATGATTCAAGCCTTTGTTACTCTTTTTGAAATGAAAGAAGAAGGCTAATTGCCTCATTTAGTTTTGGTAAATTATTAATTTCTCAGGCTAATTAAAAGTGAATCAGGCAGAACTGAAGGACTCAAGCTTTGTGGAATTTTTTTTTTTTCCACGTTTTTTATTTATTTTTGGGACAGAGAGAGACAGAGCATGAACGGGGTAGGGGCACAGAGAGAGGGAGACACAGAATCGGAAACAGGCTCCAGGCTCTGAGCCATCAGCCCAGAGCCTGATGCGGGGCTCGAACTCACGGACCGCGAGATCGTGACCTGGCTGAAGTCGGACGCTTAACCGACTGCGCCACCCAGGCGCCCCAATGTGGAATTTTTTTTAACAAAGTATGATACGCCTTAAAGATCTTGATAAATAGAATTGAATTTATAAAAATTAGTTAATGTAATATGATGGTTTTATGGGGAAAAAAGTCGCTGCCCTTATTTCTTCTTAGTCTTAAAATGATTAATAAACATGGGTGGTGATTGTCTTGTAAATGAGGCATCTTCACTGAAAATATTTGTGCACTAATAATTTCTAGTAGTGCTTCCGAAAAGCAGCATTTGAGTTAATCAGCTCCAACCTTTTTCTTTGCTTTCAGTTTTGGTTATATATTGCAAAGGTCATAAATGTGTAATTTGTTAAAATAAAAAAAAAAAACCCTTACTTTCTGCACATAATCATAAGAGGATATAAAAGAATATAGGCTTCAATCTAATATAGGCTTCAAACATTTGTATTTAGGCTTTGCAAAGCGTTAGTTTATGGGCTGCTAGAGTCATTCCAAAAAAGCACAATGAAGTTGTATACATCAAAGGTAAACAAATTTAAGTATGGCACGGGGAGGCAACATTGTATCCAAGTCTTCCATCCTTGTTGATGGTCAAACAGAATCAAAAGACAAAGCCAATGACAAGTTTGGTATTCCACATTAATTTCTTTTTACATTTTCTGGAAAATCATTCGTAACAGTAATACCAGTAAAAAATTATACAGCAGTCAATATAGTCCAGCTCTTGTGTTTATTTTACCCAGACAAAAGCATCCAAATGATTCTCCTCTCTTAGGAATTCAATAAGTAACCACTGCAGTTAATGAATGCATTTTAAATGTCAGTTTTAAATATTAGGAGCTTATACTAAGGAATAATAGTTTGAATTAATAAAGTGCTAGAGCCGACAGAGTAAAAGCTAGGCAACTAGATGGAGACTTGCTGATATTGGGGAGAATGCAGCTGGTGACAACAATCTCCAAGCCCTTAGGATGACCTCAGCAGTGACAGCATTCCAAGACAGTTGCACCTTTCAACTTCCTACTTGAAGAAGTTGTCCATAGATAAAGATTCAGCCCAAGAACTGAGGCTATTACCAGCTCCAAAAGAAACAACATGTTTCATGGTACATACATAGACGTATGTATGTACTTACTAAAAAAAGTGGTGGGGAGATAAGGAAAACAAGGGATCATACCTTTGATCAAGGCACACTGAAGAACTAATGGTATTTTGTCATATTTGGGATTTATGAACAATCACCACCTGACCTCATGCTCACCCCTCAAAAGAAAAATAGTCACCCCTGCAAATTTTTTTCAGTGATCTGTTTCAAGTGTTTCCCGTATATAGTAGGGAACAGTTTGGGGATTAAGAAAGCTTGTTTTGAATGGGCCGCCTTCCAGTCATCACAAAATTGTAGACTAAAGCTATCTTTTGAAAATATAAACAACTCCAACCCATACCTCACTTGATTGTGTGTATAGTTCCTATACATCTTTATTATCAGATCTTCTAGGGCCAAGGATGCAATTCTTTTATGGAGACAGAAACAGTTATCTTCTCATTTAGAAATGAATGATGTTTGCTTCTGAAAAGCATCTTTCCTGTGTTGTGATAGCTACATTATAATTTTGAGTTGTTCAACTAACACTAAACAAAGATAAGCATAATGTCTTATTTGAGAATGCCGGCTTTGAAGGACCCAGACCTCCAACAACATACCGTTAGCCTACAGCTAATATATAATGCTAATATAATGCTTTGTATAGGAAAATGCATATCTGCTCCCAGACCATGTTCAGTGTGGATGGAAGGCTTTTATTCAATGGCTGCGGATTGATCTAAACAACTTCTAAGGTTCTTTTTAAGTCTAAGATTCAAGTCTAAATTCAAAAAAAACACTATTTAATAATAGCATGAACAAATGAAAAAAAAAAAACTAGGCATTAAAATTTCATGTCAGTTGTTACTATAACTGTAAAAGGGAAGTCCCCAAAGCCTGAATCTATGCATAGGGAAAAGACTGGAAATAAATACACTAACATTTTCTTAATTGTGGCAGGGCTTGTGTGGTAGGATGTAATTTTTTTCCCCCTCAATGAATATATATTACTTTTAATTTTTTTTAACGTTTATTCATTTTTTGATAGAGCTAAAGCGTCAGTGGGGGAGGGGCAGAGAAAGAGGGAGACACAGATCTGAAGCAGGCTCCAGGCTCCGAGCTGTCAGCACAGAGCCAGCCCGACGCAGGGCTCGAACTCACGGACCGTGAGATCATGACCTGAGCTGAAGTCAGACGCTTAACCGACTGAGCCACCCAGGCGCCCCGAATGTACATTACTTTTAAAATGAAAAGTATTTTATTCTAATAGCCAAGGTCACAGAATTTACAGTGAAAGTTTCACTTGGCTTGAGAAATAACAACGCAAATACTGTTTTGCTCGATGGCATTTGCTACTCATCTACAGTGGCGTCTTGAAGCATGATATATCAACAGCATTTATTTCTCAGACAGACACATCTTTGTTGTCCATAAAGTTGCCTTAGTTGCAGAGTTCCTATTTTGGGTGTGTGCGTGGGGGGAACACCTCTCTTTGCAAGACATCGTTTTGCATGGCGTCGTGTTAATTAAAAAAATAAAATAAGAAGACAAACATAACCTCCGTTTAGCTTTCCTCCACACTCATGCTCCAAGTTAAACTCACTGCTTATCATTTTCTTTCAATCATTGCATTTTGTTCAGTTTATGCTTTGGCGTTTCAGATCGCAGGGGTTGTGCTAAAGCTGAGCTATGTTTGTAGGGAATGTCCGTCCTGAAGGGCCAAGTTACGTGAACCGATCATGCAGAAATCTGGCCTGAGGATCATCAGGGTAGGAGGCCTCTGGCCCATTAAGGGAAGAACTGAAATGGTTCTTATCTCTGAGACCTTCGAACACCGAACACCGGCCTCCCTGAGAGGGTGCCAGTAAGAATGAGCCATGACTCAAAGTAAAGGAATGTTCAGAGGCTCCATCTGACTGGCTTCTGGAGCCTTTAACCCAAGCTTCACCTTTCGTTCTTTTTTTTTTTAAACCTATCTCATTCTCTATGTTTCCCCCATTTGTGCTATCCTAAATATCCATATTGCTTAACCCCAAGATGTAGGACACATGCACTAATATATGATCGAGGAGAGGCCAGAGTATTTAAAATTAGGGTTATTTTAAAAAGTCCAGTTTTTGTAATAATTGTGGTCATAAATTCAAAGTTGTAGATTTATAAAAGGGGCTTCTTCTAGAACGAAAACTCAGGCAATGTCCCTTAAACTCCACTTCTGGACAGATGTTAGCAAAACACAGCCTCCCATTTTGGTCTGAGCTCAGCCTGTGCTTACTAAATACTTGCTGAGGTCCCCACACGGCAGAGCAGGTACCGCGACATGGTGAGGGATCACTGGGGATTTGGTACTCTGGTCGTATCTATTTTTTTTTATTAATTTTTAAAAATGTTTATGTATTTTTGAAAGAGAGGGTACAAGTGGAAAAGGGGCACAGAGAGAGAGAGAGAGAGAGACAGAGGATCTGAAGCAGGCTCTGCCCTGAAAGCAGAGAGCCCGACGTAGGGCTCCAACTCACAAACCGTGAGATTATGACCTGAGCTGAAGTCGGATGGTCCACCGAGGGAGCCAACAGGTGCCCCTGACCCCATATCTTAGCAGCTCATATTGGTGAGATCAGATTTTAAACATTAGGAGAAGTCTGGAATGGAAAATTAATTTGCGGAAGGGTGCAGTACAATTTTGGATGTGTACTATATACGGAAAAGGAAATTCAGAATTTTATCCATTTCGTCCTGGTGACAATAAGAGATTGGGTGGTCGATAAATGCATATGTGTGAGCCTTAAACTTTCCTTTCTTTCTGTTGCTTTTTAAAGCACCACATGATCTCTTTTTCTCATGTGTTGCCTCTCAGGGATGAACTGGAGGTGGGACGACGCTCAGGCATTCCTGCAAAGGACTATCTACAAGTGACAGCTCTGCCTGGGAACCTTGTTTTTTCCTCCTGCAGTCTTGTCTTCTATCTAAGGTAATGTTGATGACAGGTATTATTCTTCACTAATCCACCTCGGAGGCCAGGGGCTAAGCCACCACCAGCATTCAGATCCCTTCTCGCCTGACCTAAATCGCATTCAACTTGCATGACCACATTTACCCTGCAGCAGCTGGGGCTGGGGGCAGCCAAGCACCATTCTGAGAATTGCTTCCCAGGTTTGGTCCTGGGCGGTGGTAGAAGAGGCAGTTTATCCATTTCCTTTCATTCATTTGTCAGGTATTTATTGAGCGCTTGCTGTGTGCTCTGCCCGGGAGGCTCAGAGTAAAGAGAACAGACACAGCAGTCCTCACCTTCATGGATAGCCCAGATCACGCTCCCTGCCTTTGGGGCCTGTTTTCTCCTCCTTTGCTCTTAATGATTTTTAGGCTCAGGCTCTTCCTTTCTTCCAGTCAAAGGTCTAGGGCAAGGATCTAATAAACTCATGCTCTCTAAAGGTTAAACTACTCAGGATGTTTCTTCTCCTGGGGGGATTGTATTTGAACTTGAAACAAAGTTTTAATCCAAAGCAGTTTGTAATGACCCATGTAATGGTGATGTGGAAGGCAGTCCTGGTGTCCAGGAGGTCCTATCGCGTGGGCAGCTCCCACCTCACTGTCAGGAGAGGCCAGAGGCCTTCTGATCAGAGCCTGGTGGGAGGCGGGTACCATACCAGTCCCACCGAGAGCTCCCACTAACTTGAAATCTCTATAAACAATTCGATGTGCCAAGTTCTTTTTCTACAGTGTTTTATTTAGGTCTTTGAGAAGCCCTATGAGACACAGGTACACGTTACTCTGAACGTGTTTTTACCGAGGAGAAAATGGAGGCTTATGAAGAAAGTGGAAAACTGGAAGGGACAAATGCAGGAGTTGATCCTGAAAAGGCAGATGTTGCGAAAGCATAAATTACAAATATGTTTTCAATGCATTTGCAGCAGTTATATAGGAAAACTACAGTTTGGGAATATTTAATCAGTTTAGTAGGAATACTTGTTTAAAAAGGGATACCCAGGGGTGCCCGGATGGCTCAGTCGGTTGGGCGTCCGACTTCGCTCAGGTCATGATCTCACGATCCGTGGGTTCGAGCCCAGCGTCGGGCTCTGTGCGGATAGCTCGGATCCTGGAGCCTGCTTCGGATTCTGTGTCTGTCTCCCTCTCTCTCTGCCCCTCCCCTGCTCACGCTCTGTCTCTCTCTCTCTCAAAAATGAATAAACATTAAAAAAATTTTTTTAAAAAGGGATACCCAGTTTATGTAGCTGTCTCTCTAAACTTGGGAAACCTCTGGCTAAGGAGAGGTCCTAAAATCCTTTCCTTAATTACATTTTGCATACAGCACGATTGAGGCTTAGTTTAATTTCAGTGTTTTTGGAGCTTTTGAAAATAGACATGGTCAGATAGGCATCAGATTATTAGATTAATTTAGCTCATTAGAATTGCCTCAAGGAAAAATCCTCTGTCTTTTTTAATTCTCCTGCATGGGCAGAATATCACCATGATTACATAATGCAAACCCTTTTTTGTCGAGTAAACTTAATTATAGAACTCCAGAACTGAGAATTAAAGAAGAATGTAAAATAAAATCTGGGTGAAGACCTGGAAGAATTGAAGTTCACAATAATTATTAAATTAGAGACACCTGTTTCAAATGCTAGACCCTAATTTCGTTTAGCTTTGTTTTAACATTTTAAACTTCTTGGATTATGTCATGGTCATATGGGAGAAGTCCATCAAAAAGAATGAAAAAATAAGTGGACTGTACATAGATACAGCCAAATTTTTCCAGAGAACATATCTATCTTTTAACAAGGTGCTTGTCTGGGCAGACTGCTTTTTTTTCCTGATGGAAAAAGCACATGGGTAATATAAATTAATCTCACAGAGTAAAGACACACAATGGCTCCATCAGGTGGCTCATTCTAAGTTTTTTGCATTTGCCACTTCTTCCTCTTGGAAGGTGTCCACATCATTTAAAAGGAAATAGAATGTGAATATCATTTACTCTAAAATTCATACCTGTGGTTCTGATTCCAAGTTGATTTTGAAAGGATGAGCCTTCCCATCTTCAGATACCTGTGGAGACCATAAGCGAGTTTCTGCCCTGTAAATAAAAGAAATTTTGTGAGCTCCAAATTCTAATGGTACTTTCAGTTATAGTATACTTTAATCTCCCATCATATTTATCGAGATACTATCAAACCTTGATAGTTTAAGCAAAAGCAATGTTCCCTGGTCATTATTCTGTATTCTCCCATCTAATTAGTTTTTTTGCATACTTTTGGGGAAACTTGAGTGGATAAAAATTGCATGGAGGACTACTATAGACTGAAGTTTGGGTCCCCCCCCACAAGTCCCCGTGTTGAAGCCCCAGGCCCCAGTGTGATGGTATTTGTAGGTGAGGTCCCTGGGAGGTAATTAGAATTAGAGTAGGTCATGAGGGTAGAGCTGTCATGATAGGATCAATGTCCTTACATAAAGAGGAAGAGATCTGAGATCTCTTGTCTCTGTGTGCATGCACCAAGAAAGGCCGTGTGAGGATATAATCAGGAACCTGACCGTGCCGGCACCCTGGTCTCAGACTTCTAGCCTCTAGAACTGTGAGAAATGAATTTTTGTTGTTTAAGCCACCCAATCTATGGTATTTTTGTTATAGGAGCCTGAACGAAGGAAAAGACATTGTACAGTTTCTGGAGAAAGTAGGTTGCCAGCACCTGCAGGCAACAGTACAGGAGAGGAAGATCCTGGAGGCAGATGACCACAGGGCAAATGCTCTAGGTTTCCCTCCTTCCCTCCTTCCTACCCAGGCCACTGCAGGAGACACCGAGTGGTTTGCCAGGGGGATTTACTGTTGGCATCAAGGAAGTGAGCTTTGTCCAATCTCATGTCCTTCTCATGTATCTGTTTGGGACCATGTGCTCCTAAGGGACTGTGTGCTTGGCAGGAACACAGGTCGTGGGTAAATAGGAAAAGAGTCAATCTCACCCCTGAAATGGCAATTGGCTGATTGATTGTGCCTTCTGAACCACAGCAGGGAAAGTTGGGAATACAATAACAGCAGGATAAACACACACTAACAACCACTATTTAGTGTGAAAACATTATTTTCACAATGGGCTATGGCAAGAGATCAGGTTCAATTTCCTAATTTTTGTTTTGTTTTGTTTTGTTTTTGTTGTTGTTGTTAGAAATGTCTCATTCTCTAACGCTCTCACTCCACAGGCAGTCTTATACCTGGTCAGATTCTTCTGGGCTGAATTCTGTACAAAACAGCCAATGGCATACAGGGTATTAGCAACTGGTTTTCAACATGATCCCATTTTGGTAAGTCAAGAGAGTCTTCTGGAGAATCTTTAAATTCCATCCCATTCTCTACTGCATTTAGAACAACAGTACAAGTAGCTGTCCTGTACATTGTTTCTGTGGCCAGTACCTTTAATGGTGCTATTAACAGGAAAAAGAATTCTTTTAGCCTCTTTCGTTATTGTGACATTCCAAAGAATTCTTTTCAGAAATAGTTTGTTAGCAACTACTAGGCTGACTGACATCAGTGAAGAACAGACCAAAGTAGCTGATATGTTTAAAAAAAGCCAGTCAAAATTCTAGGCCCTGTGACACTCCTTTGCACTGGGAGGATGAAATCATTTCTAGTTCTAGTTCAGGTTCTCCTGCAAAACAGATCACATTTTAACACCATTAATTAAAGAGCACCTGTCAATTTTGAGGCACAGCTGGTGGCCTGCTGCTTTAATCCTGTCCTGTGCATCCGCGTGAGTCATGGACTCTGTACCAAAGCCATCAATAGCCAGGATGACATCTCCTGGACACAGGTGGGCAGCTGCCGCCTTGCTTCCTGGAGTAATCTGGAAGAAATCATGGCATCATTTAAAAACCAACATTCCGCACTATCTTGAGTTTTGTGACTGACATTTATATTTTCAGCTTGGTAACATTTTAAATGTTTCACTGGGCAGGGAATTTTATTTTTTTTATTTTTTAATATATGAAATTTATTGTCAAATTGGTTTCCAAACAACACCCAGTGCTCATCCCAACAGGTGCCCTCCTCGATACCCATCACCCACCCTCCCACCCCCCATCAACCCTCAGTTTGTTCTCAGTTTTTAACAGTCTCTTATGCTTTGGCTCTCTTCCACTCTAACCTCTTTTTTTTTTTTTTCCTTCCCCTCCTGCATGGGTTTCTGTTAAGTTTCTCAGGATCCGCATAAGAGTGAAAACATATGGTATCTGTCTTTCTCTGTATGACTTATTTCACTTAGCATCACACTCTCCAGTTCCATCCACGTTGCTACAAAGGGCCATATTTCGTTCTTTCTCATTGCCACGTAGTACTCCATTGTGTATATAAACCACAATTTCTTTATCCATTCATCAGTTGATGGACATTTAGGCTCTTTCCACAATTTGGCTATTGTTGAGAGTGCTGCTATAAACATTGGGGTACAAGTTGGGTAGGGAATTTTAAATCTAACTTAAAATAACTCTTAATTGGTCCATTGTGTTAGCTCTATTTTTCCACCATGCTAAATATTTTTGTTTTTTACTAATGACATGTCATCTATAATGACCTCTCTTATTCTCTTTTAAAACATCTTCCTTAAATCCCTGCTTGAATCATATTTTCTTTGCTTTAAGCTAAACAGTTCATTCTTTAGGTATTATTTCACCCATAACTCTCTATTTGGGAATACAACTCCCCCAAATTAGGGAGCTTTTATATTTGAATTGAAACTACTGTAGCATCCCTATAAGTAATGATCTTTGAAATTCACATGAAGGGGGATCTAGGCTGTAGAAAGCTAGAAAGAGAATGACTCCTGCATTAATAAGAAGAAGCCATATAATATACAAAATTATAACCTTTAATGAACTATTCAGAGAGCTAAAGCTGCAGGGCAACCAACTGGCCTGGGATCCAAGGAAAGACAGGTGCCTCCACGGAAAGTAAGCAACTCGTATCACTGTATCAGAGCATAGAGGAACATGGGACCACCATTTTAGCCATAAAGAAGAATTCAGCCAAAGTTATGAACAAATTACTAAAGTTAGCATTGAGATTCGAGAACCCTTGGGGATGGCAGACACAGGGAAGTTTGCATCCATAAACAATCTCTTCTCTATGAATGAAAAACAGATTGAACAAATGAAAACAACTAACAAGATGCTAAATTTTAATTGAACCTTATCAGTAATTACATTAAATGTAAATGGTCTAACCATATTCTGATATTTTAACAGCGATTGTCAAACTAGGTAAAAAAAAATATCCAGTTTTATGCTGTCTACAAGAAACCCATGTGGATTTCTTTTTTGGGAGGGTGGGCTGGGGGGGGGATGAAAGGAATACTTAATGGGAAACATATGGTTATTAAATGTTTAAAAGATAGCAAATTTGAAATTATTACCATGTTGAGTATTCGGTGTTTGATTGCTATACCTACTCCTAATCTTTCTGGGTAAATCCCAATTATTTACAACCACCTAATAGTCCTTACCTGGTCTTATCCTACCTACTTCTTTCTCTAACATCATCTTATACCATTCCTGCTCCCATCACCCACTGTTCTGTAGCTATTGCAGTTTCCTTTTAGTTCCTCAAATAGGGCAAGTGTGTACCCTCTTCAGGGCTTCACATGCACTGTTCTTTTCGCCCAAAGTGTTTCCCCCACTCTTCACCCAGTTGCTTCTCCTCATCCTTTAGGTCTAGACTTAAATATCACATTCTCAAAGAGACTTCCCCAAACATCTGAAGTAGCTTCTCCAGACCCTCCCCGATCATTCTCCACCATTACATTTTATTCACTTCCTTCCTGAAGACAATTTGTATTTTAATGTTTGTTTATTTACTTGTGTATTGTCTTGGCAACCAGACTGGAAGTTCTTGAGAATATCTATAGTAGCATGTATATTTCTAATACATTGCAGTGTTTATTCCAGTGTTTAGAATTAATGGATAATTAAAAATGAATGAAGTGGATATTTAAATAAGCTCATGGAACAAAAAGACCTACTCTCTACAGAACCAAAGATTATAGCTATTAATGTCAACCCATCATTGTTACATCTGCAAATTTCCACTGTTTAGAGCAGAAGAATGCATAGGACTTGACTTAAACCTCTAGCTGCTCTAGAGGTAAACTAGGTTGTTCTTAATATTTTACTTGAGGATAGTCATTCATTCATTTTTTTTCTCTATTTACTTAATCTAGCTATCAATTCTGTTTAACATTGTTGCTCTAAGGGATATCCAAGTTTCATCTAAATGAATAAAATTGCTGAGGTAATAAATTCTCATACTTTGAGATCTTCAGTCTCATCACTAAAATATTTGTTGTACTCACTTCAGTTCTGTGATCATGTCACTATAGTGATTGTCATCATTTTCTGATAGGAACAGTTAATAGAAGCTTGGTGAAGACAATGGGGATTATTAGATCTCAGCCTTTGGGAGACATTTCATAGCTGTTTTCTACTTGGAAATTCTCCCAGACCCAGAACTGTTAGAAGAATAAAAGTTTCCATCCCTAGTGTGACTTGTAGGGATAAAAGTAATATTAAACTTTTAATTTTCTCTAGCTATAGTTTGTCAAAATCAGTACTATCTATTTTTAAACTCCTAAGACCAGAAGTCTTTTCTTTGAGTTAAAACATGTTAGAACCTGGGGTTCTTGCTTGTCATAAAGACTCCTATCATACCCTAAATGCCTGGAATCACAAATCATACACTCTAGGAGAGGAACGAGGGAATTTGTGTTTCAACAAATGCCTCGGGTGATTTCCATTATTCATATCAATGTATTGTTTGGGTCCATTTGGAAAAAAACGAATTTAAATCACAGGTAAAGCATCTATAATATTCTACTTACTGCAGGAGACAGGAGGGAAGCACAAGATATGGCCATGGTGACACGTTTATGTTAAGAATAAAAATGATTAAAATAGTTATGAACAAGGCAAGTATATATGAAAGGGCTGTGCTGTGGGGTATGAGTCAAAATAGTGAGAGAGCCCATTGTTCAGTTGTTCTCTGTTGCCTACAAATAAACTCCAGTGCCCTACCTGGCATCTAAAGCTCTCTGGTGCCTGGCTGTAATCTACATTTCTAGGGCCATACCTCAGACCAATCACATCAGAACCTCTATACATAGCGCCTGGGCATGAGTATTTTCACAAGTTATCTGGGTGAATCTACTGTGCAGCCGGGGTTGAGAACTATTATTGGTATCGTATTACTAAGAACTATTATCTTACTGAATTCTCAAGACACTCTTTTAAGATGAGAAAACTGATGCTCTCAGAGTAGAAGAAGCTTGCTTGGGGTCACACATCCTGTGAAAATCTGTAATTCCTGGTAGGTCTAACTCTGTAGCTCAAGTTCTTTCACCATCCTACAAGGCCCCTCCTGCAGGCAGTCTTTGCCCTGACTCCTCCTACCCTTGGCCATACTTTTCGCATGGAATCCTGGACAGGCTGTGTCATAGAATCCTGGACAGGTGTGTTATGTATGTATATGTCCCTTCTCCTATTCGAGTGTCTCAGGGGTGTAGAAACCCATTACATTATAACTGTATCCCCCACAGTACCTTCCACATACAGTACATTCTGCAATTAATAGATAATTGTGGGATATTTGTGCAATTAATAGATATTTCTGCAATTAATAGATAATTAATAATGAATGTTATGAACATATGAACCATCACTTCCATGCAGACATGTCTTTGGTAGAATAAAATTCAACAGGTTTTCCCATTGACCTTCCTACTGCACTTGAAATCCTGGTAAAGGATTGCATTCAACTGTAAACATTTCTTTCTAAAAACTCAAATTTCAAATATAGTTTATATTGGAGTAACATACTTTTCTATGTTCAAGCCTGCAAAACTTAAGAATACAGTAACATTTTCTATATTGGTACCCAAGTCCATATAGTGTTCTCAGTTAGCCGTGATCTTGGCCGGACTGTGCTCTGAATAGGAAGGAGGGAGGAGGAGGGGGAGGGAGAGGCATTGAGTGGGAAAGGACATACCAGCCTCAGATGTATACAATAATTTTACATCTCATACACAAAAGAAACTTGTACTTTATTCCAAATTGGACCATTTGTGCAAACAAACCATCTGTAACTTGGCTGTGATAGCAGATCCACCTTCTGGGTGGTCCAAACATTTAAAAAAAGAAAGAGACTCCTTAGAATCTTCTTGCCAGAAAAAGAAAAGCTGCTCACTTAGAGATGTGAGCCTCAGATTTATTCTGTGAAATGCAGAGGCCAGTAATGTATGGTGTTTGCAGTAACAACCCTTCCACATACACAACGGAAATTCATATTGCACCTGGTATAGCACACCTATTGCCTACAAACTATTTTCCTACAAATTGTGCGTATCAGAACCCACTGCTAATTTTTTGTCAAGAATGCCTGGAGTTTGGTTTACCTTACTTCTGATGTCTTTTATGATACAAATCAACCCGGCTGATTAATTGGATTACCAATGATTTCTGGAGTGGGGACCCTTTGCCCTACCTAATTCTGTGAATTGTAATATCAATTGCTAGAGAGAGTTACACTGGTAACCCCCTGCCCCAACTCTAGTGGAGTAGAGGCCCACCGTCTAGGGGCATTTGCATTTGCAGAGTGTGGAGCAAGGAGGGAAGGCCATAGCTTGCTGCAAGACAAAAGCCGATTTGACTTGAGGCACGTGTCTCATTTATAGGAATTTTGGTGGTATTAAGTTTAGGCATTGGTTTCTCAATTCTTTGCATACTCAAGAACTTATCTCACACAGACAGAACAATTAACAATAAAACAATTGTCACTTATCTTTATTGTAGAATATTTTGAGCATACAATCTGCACCTATTGTGATAATAATAGTTACATAAAAAGCGAACAATTTAAACAATCATTCATATCATGTCTATATTCCGTGCTCAGCACTGAGTGGCCCGTAAATTTTAGAAGTTCCTGCCTTCGGGGAGCATGCAACTTGTGGGATACAGATGTACTGAAACATCTGTGGCACAAAGCATGATATAAAGGAGAGGTTGTAGGGCAAAAGCTATGGTAATCAAATGGATGAAATGCTTGTTATTACAAGAATACTATGGGAGTGGTATTTGATTGGGTTTCCATAGGCACAGAGGACAGTGGGGTAGAGTGAGGAGGAGAAATCTGGAGAAAAATGATGGGGGTAGATGTGGTAGAGAAATCTAAGTCGTCCAGGGCAGTGACACAAATGCCGGTCAACCTATGCAGGGCGAGGAGGAAAGGGAGAGAGAAGGAAGAGAGAGGGAGGAAATGAAGTTGGAAACTTGAGTTGGGAAGAGGGCGGAGCCCGGGAATGTGAGCAAAGACCACACATTTTATTCTCTCTAAACTGGTGTCGCCATTGAAGGATTTTTAAGAAGGGGGAAAAGAGAAGCCCTCCCCAAGGCAGCTGGTAGGAAGATACAGAGTGAGTCTGGGAGGGGAGGGAGACAAAGAGCTCGGTGTGAGGTCATGGAAGCTTGAAGAGGGACAGTGGTGGAAAAAAAGGGACATGGTAGATGTTAAAGATTGGGAACCAGTAGGACCAGGCGATGAAGCGGATGGCGCAAAACACCTGTTGGCAAAGATCTGCACAACAAGCAAGATTCTTCTTAAATGTGTGGACTTCAGAATGCAGGCTTTGGAGGCAGGCAGGGCTAGTGTCAAGTTCCGTCCACTTGTGATCGTCAGCAGGTTAATGAAATTCTTGAAGCTGCATTCTCTCATGTGCAAAAAGCTATCACTACTACTTCTCTTACAGGATTATTATGAGATTTAAGTGAGTTAGTGCATATAAAGGGCTAAGGAGCATGCCCAGGAAGCAAAGGAGTGCACTAACACACATACAATCATACCAATACCTGTCCGTATAATACAACAATGATACAAGCAATAGAATTTTACTGTGTTTTTTTTTTTTTTTGAGATCTTTATTTATTTTTGAGGGGGAGGGGAGCAACAGAGAGAGAAGGAGACACAGGATCCAAACCGGGCTCCAGGCTCTGAGCTGTCAGCACAGAGCCTGACGAGGGGATGTGAGTTCATGACCTGAGCCGAAGTCGGATGCTCAACCGACTGAGCCACCCAGGCACCCCGAATTTTACTGTTTAATTACAACACTGATCATTCGTTTTGTGTAATATCTTTTAGTGTTGTTACAAGTGATTTTTACTGTTCTTATAATTTTAATGGAAATATTCTCAGTTAGGTGTTCACGATGGCAAAAAAGTTCAAGTGAATATATTTTCATTTACTCAATGTGAATCTGTCATGCGCATGGTTTGGGGAGCACTTGGAATACAGAATAGCTGAATTTCACCTGCTATTCTTGAATTAAATTAATTGAAGAGAAAAGGCAGAGTCAAATGAAATAATCATTTATGGTCACGCATTGTTATTGAGCCATGTGAAAATGAGTGATACAAATTAGTAATGAATCAAAAATTCAAGTACGAATTGGCTTCCCAAATAATAATTGTCGTGTCAACTACATTTGCCAATAGCTCCTGTGGTTCAGTGGCAAAATATAAGTACTGCTTTAAAATAAACGTTATTTATAATGTCAACAATGCAAAATTTCAAACATAAGATTAATCATATTGATGTGTTACATAGTAATAGCAAGATATTTCTTTTATAAATCACTTAAAAGATTTTGGTGATGAGATTATTTCTTTAGTGTTTACTATGAGTTATCCTTTGTTAAGATTCAAGAGCTTATTTCCTTTCATCTAAACAAATGAAAACTGCTTCAGAAAGTTTAAAAATATTTCTTAGTAGAGATAATGGAAACCGTTTTGGTTGGTAAATCCATAAAAGGCATTCATTGCTTGGCCCAGATCACTGAACCATTTTCTGCTTAATTTACTTAGGAACTTTTTTGGAGGTATGTTAAGTTTTCATGTCTCATACAAAAACACATGTCAGATGTGTTTATATGTTTTCAAACAATGTAAAACAAAGCTTGAAATGTTCCATGGTATGCGTATGTATATATGTATGGTACATGTTGTGAGATATTTTAAAAAGACATTGGTTCCCAAAACTCATAGATATATAAGTAGAGCAGAATTCAAAAGGTATTACCTTGTTTAAAACTCTATAGGAGTAAGTCAGATTATAAAGTATACGTTTATAAAATACACTATAAGCAGTAAAGAAGAAAACATGAGAAAAGTATAATATTCTGAAAGTTTATGCTTTTTGATTATGTTTAATATACCTTATATTGATAATTGAAGTAATAATTTTCTATTAAGACAGACACTTGTGTTAGAAAAAAAATCAACTAGACAAATCACTTATTTACTGACAGGGCAGAAATCCCGAAATTTCCTTTCTCTTTCTTTCTTTTTTTTTTTTTTTTTTTGTCAAATTAGACAATACTCCAGGGAATATTAAGTAAGGAAAGCTGGACTCTGATAATAAAGTATTATTTTCAGAGTTACTAGGCTGAATGTGACTTTCCATCAGGTAAACTAAACTATCTGACGGGTTTTCTTTGTAGTTTGAGTTATAAGGTGATGATTCCTAAGCCAAATTCCCAGCTTTGGAAAATATTTATTCAAAATGCCTGGAAACCTAGGAAAACACATTCATAATATTTTCCCCGTCTGGGCTGATACGAGCGGTTCCAACTTGGCCGACCCAGGTTGTGCCCTGCGATCAGCGCTGTGCCGAAGTTTTCATCCGTAGGAGAAAAGCGCTCAGGTGCGCGTTTGGCTCTGAGGAACCACCGCCAATGTCAGTCATCCCTCCCTCCTTCCTGGGACCTCATTTCTTTTGTTGCCGAAAGGAAACGGGGGTTCGAGAGCAGAAGCCCCCACGCCCCCACCCCTCGCAGCCTAGCCTTCTCGGAGCCCAGGGGAATCACGCTGTCAGTTCACCTCTCCTGGAAAGTTGCTGGGGACCGAGAGGATGCAGAGACCATTGGAGCGGACTTCGTAAATTCTCCTGAGTTGCCCTGCATCCTCCCAGCTGCTTTGCCAAGTTGCTGCCGCCCCTCGAACTGTGAGCCCGAAGCGGAGGACCCACACCCGGCGCACCCGGGGCTTGCTGGCCACTCTCCGCTCCTGGGCAACCCGCCGCACGCCAGCCCCCGACTCGCAGCGAAAGAACCGAAAACACCTACCCTGGTGATGACCAAAGGCTGGTTGAAGTCTATGCCCCCCGAGAGTCTGAAGCCCCAGGGCGCGGGGCCCGGAAGAACCACGTTCTGGGGCATGGTGCTCTTGGCGTGGTGGCCTTGGCTCCCAGGGACCGGGGCGCAGCGAGGGGTGGCCCTGCCCGCGGCAAGTGTCCCCGAGCAGGACAGCCACTCCGCTCCCCAGAAAGTGCCCTCGCCCCGATTGCGGCCGGGGAGCTTTATCCCCGCTCCCGAGTGACGTCACTGGCCTACCCGCGTCCCCACCCCCTCCCACCAAGGAGAGCTCCAACTTTGGAAGAAAGAGACGCGCCAGACCCGCGGGAGTTTACAGACGCGCACCGGCTGGGTGCAGCCTCCCAGACCGCTCTGGCCGGCGCTGGAGGAGGCTTCGGGTTACAACCTCCAGTGGTCTCTTAAAGTAACACCTGTCCTCCTGTTTATCTTCGACGCGGAGCTCAGCAGTGCGCTTCATTCGGAGTTAAACGCACTTAAAGCACAGCTTCTAGGCTTCCAGTGAAAATGAAACAAAAGCTTCATAAATGCAGTTAGTTGTTTAGCAATTTTGAGTGCGCTAATATTTACTTATTAGCTGTGTGACCTTGGTTAAATTACCTAACGTCCTTAAGTCTCCGTTTCTTCATCTGTAAAATAGGAGTCATAATTGTACTTCTCTCAGGTTATCTTGAGAATTAAATAAGCTATTTCTGCCTAATGGCTGGCACAGCATCAATAATTATTAAGCATTTCTGCAATTAAGTACACATAGTCACATTTATTGATGGGTATATATGATATACATTAACATATATACACATATATTCAAAACCTATTTTTTAAAACAAAGAAATATACAAGTGAAAATGTCATGCAAACATACTCAGTCCAGTGAGTGTTTAAAAGTATACGTGAGCACCTGGGTGGCTCAGTCGGTTAAGCCCCCTACCTCGGCTCAAGTCATGATTTCATGGTTCATGGGATCGATCCCTCTGTAGGGCTCTGTGCTCACAGTGCAGACTGCCCTTTCCCCACTCGCTCTCGAAAATAAATATTTAAGAGTATACACGAGAAGATGATTCATCACTATACTGAAAATATGGCTTAATTTTGACTGGAGCAGTTGTCAACTCCCTCAAATGAAGTCTCTACACTTATTTTTTGACACACGTAGGAGGTGAGTATAATAGAAACCTGGGAATTGAGAGTGTCCTGTGTGGGCTTTGCAGCCAGAGTGAGGGTGCTGAGTGGAGTGCCGTGGATCAAGAGGATCCCCAAGCCAGATGAAACGCATGGAGGAAAAGGGGGGACAAACCTTCATGGAATATCACCAGGGTTCAGGTGCTGTAGTGATTGCTGTACTGACGTGCCCTTACTTTGTCCTCAGGCCGAATCCATTAGAATGTTCTGATAATTCCTTTTCCTTTTTTTAGGTAAGAAAATTTCTTAGAAGTTGAGTAACTTGTGTAAGATCACAAACCCAGGTCCGCCTGCCACCGTTATCTGCCTGGTGTAGATGTCAAGGCCAGGAGAGTCTGGGGAGGGTCCAGGCATAGGTTCCTTTTTCAGCGTGGAATCGAGTGTTTCTGGCGTTAGAACCCCGGATGTTCCCATTCACAAGGCAGGCGAGAGGGAGGAGGGCAGACAAGTATGAAATGCTTTAAAAATGTGAGAATGAGGATCTGGGACTTCATGCCCAATATGATAGGGCCATAATCAGTCCTGGAGACCAGAGCAGTACCTTACCTTTAATAGAGTAGTTTCTTTGGAAGTGGTTTGAAGACTGACTGATAATGAAGAGATTCAGGAAGCTGTAAGCCAAGTATAGCAGCCTGGGGATAGTGTCAACCACAAAACCAGCATTGGCACTACTCTGCCCACTGTGGTGAATTATATAAAAGTCCCAGGGGAGGGGCGCCTGGATGGCTCAGTCGGTTAAGCATCAGCTTCGGCTCTGGTCATGATCTCACGGTTTTGAGTTCAAGTCCCACGTTGGGCTCTGTGCTGACAGCTCAGAGCCTGGAGCCTGCTCTGGATTCTATGTCTCCTCTCTGTCCCTCCCCCTCCTCGCTCTCTGTCTCTCTCTGTCTCTCTCAAAAATAAATAAACATTAAAAAAAAAAAAAGAGTCCCAGGGGATAGGTGTTTTCTGGTCTCAAACATTTTCCAGGGCCCCGCCTATATTGGGTTAGACGGGAAATAAGCATCATATATTCTTGTTGATTTTGCTGGTTCGGGCTGGCTATGTTGTTGCAAATCACATTTCCTCTGTCAGTCACTGATTGTGTCTGCATGGTACGCCCACACAGCCAGCAGTGAATTCAGAAAGAAAAAAATCACACAAGATATTTGGCATAGTGTAATTGTAATAACCAATTATTTATACCTCACCTGCTGAGTTGGCTTATATAACCAGTTGATTATACGCTTTTTGCTTTCTGCCTTTTTACATGTCATTTTGGCATCATTTAGATATAAGCAACATCTGTACAACATCAATATAATACTTCATTAGTTCTTAAGGCCGATAAAATGGAAAGCAGGGACATGAAATGGGCAGTTTTTCTCTATCCTACTGTTTACTGAGGTCAGTGAGGAAGTGTTCAGAGGTGACTGTCAGGGTAGGGCTGAGAACAGCTGTGAGGGACAATTCTAAAAAAGAAGCAGTGGCCTGACCCTAATCACTCCTAGAGGTTTCTGCTTTTGGTTGGGTCCTATTCTAAGAAAAGTGCTTTCTGGATGACCTTTCATAATTTCCTTTTTGTATCTCCCTTCTTAAAGGATTATGATAGTAGAGATAAAAACAGAAGGACCAATTGGAAAGAAAAAATTATGATAAACTATTTATGGTTCTGTTAAATATGACTTTTGTGATTATTGTTATAAAACATGTTTAGAGAGACCTTTAACATTTTCTTTTTAGAAAAGGGTCAGTAAAGGGGCACCTGAGTGGTTCAGTTGGTTAAGCATCCGACTCTTGATTTTGACTCAGGTCTGATCTCACAGTTCATGAGATCGAGCCCTTCATCAGACTCTGTGCTATCAGATTGTCTTTCTTGGGATTCTCTCTCTCCCTCTTTCTCTCTGCCCCTTCCTCACTTGTGCATGTTCTCTCTCTCTCTCTCTCTCTCTCTCTCTCTCAAAATAAATAAACTTAAAAAAAAGAGAAAAGGTCAGTAAAATTGTTCATTCTCCTCTTACATAACTGGAAAACTCTTCTGTTGGTAAAAAAAAATCATCTCTTCTTTTTAAATTCTCAAACCTATAATTTTAACCTAGAACTCTCATCTATTTTCTGATCTTGTTTTTCTAACCGCTTAATGGTACATATACAATCCAACCTGTTCAAACCCAAATCCATCATTTTCTTTACTCACCTTAAGCTGGTTTCCTGTTTCCTATGCCTCCCTATTTCCTCATTTCTGTTCATTTGTCTACTATTGTAAATGGTTTGTAGGATAGATGCTGTAAATTTTGCCTCTTCTTTATTTCCTATATGTCAAATGTCGCTGTGTATTGTGATTTTATTCAGTCACTCATTTGTTCATTCAACAAGCATTCACTGGGCATCTATGACATGCCAGGCACTGGGAATACAATGATAAACAAGGTCCACTTTCTGTCCTCTAGGAGCCACTAATAAACAAGGGAACCTGGAGATGTGAAATGTGATTGCGTTATGTGATGAGTGCCGAGTCAGCATTCTATACACTGATGAAAAATGAGGTAATCAAGTCTTCTTGGGGAAGGTGTCAAGGAGTGTTACCAGAAGAAGGGATATTACGGCTGGATTTTGAAGGGTAAATAAGAATTTTCTAGGTGACTGGGAATTGAAAGGGGAAAAGGAAGGAGGACATTTAAAGTAGAAAAAAAAAAACGTGTATAGGATGTGCAGTGGCAGGGAGGCAAGAAACAGATGGGCAAGTAATTTGGTGTGGATAGATATTAGCACACTGGGTAGGAACAGGAGACAAGGGACATAGTAGTCAGGGACTATACCAAGGGATGTTGTCTGTTACACGAACATTTTGATTTTATCTTATCGGCAACCTTTGAAGAGTTTTAAGCAACATATATAATAATCATATTTGCATTTTACAAGCATTATTTTGGGCGTTGGGAGGATGAATCACAGTTGTAAGGGATAGGAAACAGGGAGTCGGTTTAAAACTTACAGAAGAAGATGTTGATTTGGGCAGTGGGGGGTGGAGACGAATGGGGGAGTTAGGGGAATCATTTAGAAGGATAATTGACACAATCTGAGGACAGATCTCACATGGGGAATCAGTGAGGTTAGGAGATTGGATGGTTCCAAGACTTCTTCATTTGGGTATTATGTGAATGTTGAAATTATTAACAAGGAGGAAATATATAGGAAGTACAGTAAGATATTTTTGTTTTAATGAGGTTGTGGCAGATTAAAGCGCGGTTTTGGTAATGCTGAATTTGAAATACCTATAGAATATCTGCTGTATAGTGTACTGGGTATAAAACTAAAATTTGGAGCCAGACTGCCTGAATTATATCCTTGCTGCATGATCTTAGGCAGATTATTTAACATCTTTATTAAAATGATGACAATCATAGTACTTGCCTCCTAGAGTTATTGTAAGGTTTATATGAGTTAACAAGTATAAAATGCTTACAGGTGTTCCTGTCACATGTTAAATGCCTATCATCATTTGCTATTATTAGGTTTTTACAAGGTTATGTATTGATTGGTTGATGAAAATGTTGTGACCAGAAGCTCATAGGAACCTAACCTTGTATTTCCCCTAGGAACAATGGTTCAGTATTTGCTGCCAGTATTTGGTGTTTGTGGCAGCTTTATAGAACATAACTAATGGGAATAATGAGAACTGACTATATATAATATAGAAATATGGTGTGTATCATGTCGCAGAGGTAGTCATGTGCAGTAAGCACATCTCTGATGATAAATAATTAAGGACATTCCACAGTATCCCCTGCTCACCTAAATTTCCAACTTCAGCCTTTGGAACCCAGGGTGAAGAGATTAATGCATTTAACCTTTTATCTCTTTAATTTGTATTTTTGTCCTGATTGCTGGGAAGTTTAGGCACATGTCGGGTCTCTAACACTTGTTTCATTTATTTTTTTTTTTAACTTAAAAAAAAAAAAAAAAACAACCCAAAGCTATTTCATCTGTTCTCCCTTACCTCCCCACTCCCTGCCTCTGGCAATCACCAAATTGAGTTGGATTTTCTTTTTTCTTTTCTTTTCTCTTTTCTTTTTTCTTGTCTTTTCTTTTTCTTGTCTTTTCTTTCTTTCTTTCTTTCTTTCTTTCTTTCTTTCTTTCTTTTCCACATATAAGAGAGATCATATGGTATTTGTGTTTCTCTGACTTATTTCACTTAGCATAATGCTCTTAAGGTCCATCCATTTTGTCACAAATGGCAAGGTTTCATTATTTTTTATGGCTTAATAATATTACACACACACACACATCACACATCACACATCACAATTTCTTTTATTCATTCATCCATTGATGGACACTTAGATTGTTTCCATCTCATGGCTATGGTAAATAAGGCTTCAGTGAACATGGAGGTACAGATATCTTTTCAAAGTAGCATTTTTGTTTTCTTCAGATAAATAGCCAGACATGGAATTTCTAGATCATAAGGTAGTTCTATTTTCAATTTTTTGAGGAACCTACACACTTAAGAGTTGGACCAATTTACATTCCACCAACAGTGTGTAAAGGTTTCCTTTTCTCCACAATTTAACCAACACTTGTTATTTCTTGTCCTTTTGATGTTACCCATTCTGAATGGTGTGAGGTGATATTTCACTGTGGTTTTGAATTGTAATTCCCAGGTGGTTATTGATGTTTAGCATCTTTTCACGGAACTGTTGACCATCTATCTATATGTCTTCTTTTAAAAAAATGTCCTTTCAGATCTGCCCACTTTTAATTTGATTACTTGTTTGTTTTTGTTTTTTTTTTTTTACCATTGAGTTGTATGAATTCTTCATATGTTTTGGATATTAGCTTCTTTTTTATATGTTTATTTATTTATTTTTAGAGAGAGAGAGAGAGAGAGAGAGAGAGAGAGAGAGAAAGTGTGTGTGTGTGTGTGTGTGTGTGTGTGTGTGAGTGAGGGAGGGACAGAGAGAAAGAATCCCAAGCAGACTCTGTGCTGTCAGCATGAAGCCTATTGTGGGGCTCAATCCCAGGAACTGTAAGATCATGACCTGAGCTGAAATCAAGAGTTGGATGCTTAACTGACTGAGCCACCCAGGTGCTCCTGGACATTAGCTTCTTATCAGATATATAATTTGCAGTTATTTTCTCCCATTCAGTAGCCTGCCTTTTCATTTTGCTAATAGTTTCCTTTGCTGTGCAGAAGTTTTTTTGGTTTGATGTAGTCCCACTTGTTTATTTTTGCTTTTGTTGCTTTGCCTTTGGTTAAAGCATCATTGCCAAGATCCATGTCAAGGAGCTTACTGCCTATATTTTCTTCCAGGAGTTTTATGGTTTCAGGTCTTGTGTTCAAGCATTTAATCCACTTGGAGTTAATTTTTGTATATGGTGTTAGGTAGTGGTCCAGTTTTTTTCTTTTACATGTCACTGTCTGGGTTTCTCAGCACCATTTATTGAAGAAAGTGTCCTTTCCTCATTGTATATTCTTGGCTCCTATGTTGTACATTAATTGGCCATACATATATGGGTTTATTTCTGGACTGTATTGTGTTCCAATGATCTATGTGCTTGTTTCTTTTGCCAACACCATACTGTTTTTTAATTTTTTTTTAATGTTTTTATTTATTTTTGAGACAGAGACAGAGCTTGAGCAGGGAAGGGGCAGAGAGAGAGGGAGACACAGAATTGGAAGCAGGCTCCAGGCTCTGAGCTGTCAGCACAGAGCCCGAAGCAGGGCTAGAACTCACGGACTGTGAGATCATGACCTGAGCTGAAGTCGGATGCCCAACCGACTGAACCACCCAGGCACCTCAAAACCATACTGTTTTAATTATGATAGCTTTGTAATACAGTTTGAAATCAAGGAATATGATGCCTCTTACTTTGTTCTCCTTTCTCTCAAGATTGCTTTGGCTATTCAGGGTCTTTTATGGTTCCATACCAATTTAAAAATTGTTTATTCTATTTCTGTGAAAAATACCATTGGAATTGTGATAGAGATTTCATTGAATCTCTAGATTGTTTTGGGTGGTATGGACATTTTAACAGTATTAATTCTTCTAATCCACAAGCATGGAATATCTTCCCATCTATTTGTGTCTTCTTCAGTTTCTTTTATTATTGTCTTGTGGCTTTCGATATGCAGGTCTTTTACTTCCTTTGTTAAATTTATTCCTAAGTATTACTTCTTTTTGATGTAACTGTAAATGGGATTATTTTCTTAATTTCTCTTTCTGATCATTCAAATTATTAGTGTAAAGAAACACAGCAGATTTTTGTGTATTGATTTTGTATCCTGTAACAACTGAATTCGCTTATTACTTTGAACAGTTTTTTGATGGAGTCTTTTAGGTTTTCTATGTGTAATATATATCATGTGCAAATAGTGACATTTTTACTTCTTCATTTGCTATTATTAGTAGTGATGATAGTACAATAAGCAATTGATATATAAATATAGAGCAATTGGATATAAAAGTCTAGAGATCTGGGCTTGAGATAAATATTTTAGAGCTATGTAGCTATGAATGCTAGAGTTTTTTAAAAAATGGTTGCAAATATTTTTGACATTCCTCATTAAAAAATTTTTTTTAACATTTATTTATTTTTGAGAGACAGAGAGAGACAGAGAGTGAGGAGGGGAGGACAGAGAGAGAGGGAGACACAGAATCTGAAGCAGGCTCCAGGCTCTGAGCTGTCAGCACAGAGCCCAATGCAGGGCTTGAACCCACAAACCGTGAGATCATGACCTGAGCCGAAGTCAGTTGCTTAACGACTGAGCCACCCAGGTGCCCCTGACATTCTTCATTTTGAGAGGTGGAGTTTATATCCCATCCATTTGAACTTGTACAGATGTGTAACTCTTAGATTACCAACAAAATATGGTGGAAATGACAGTGTGCCTTCTGAGGCTAGGTCAGGAAAGGTGATTTAACTGCTGTCTTATTGATTCTAACATTTGGGACCGAAACCTTCAGCTGCCATGTGAAAGCTCTGAGGTGCCATGCTGTGAGGAAGGCCAAGCTACATGGAGAGGTCACATGTTGGTGCTATTGTTGGTAGTCCCAGACCAGACACCAGACAAGTGAGTTAAGATTCCATCTTCCAAAATGGATAAATTTTTAGAAACAATCTTCCAAAACTGAACTAGGAAGAAATAGAAACTCTGAGAAGACTAATTACTAGTAATGAAATTGAATCAGTCATCAAAAACTACCAAAAAATCAAAGTCCAGGTCCAGATGTATTCACAGAGTTAATACATATTCTCCTCAAACTATTCCAAAAAATGGAATAGGAAGGAAAGCTTCCAAATACATTGTACAAGGCCAGCATTACCCTGATACCAAAACCAGACCAAGGCACCATGAAAAAAGAAAACTACAGGCCAATATCCTTGAATATAGATGCAAAAATGCATAATATTAGCAAACTGTATTCAACAATAAATCAACAAGATCGTTTACCACAATCAAGCAGGATTTATTCTGGAAATGCAAGGATGGTTGACTATTCATAGATCAACCAATGTGATATACCATTTAAAAATAAAGGCTAAAAATCATGTGATTATCTCAATAGATGTGGAAAACGCATTTGACAAAATTCAATATCCATTCATGATAAAAAACAAAACTAAACTCTCAACCAAGTGGGCTTAGAGGGAACATACCTCCACATAATACAGTCTAGCTATGAAAAACCCACAGCTAACATCATCTTTAATGCAGAAAAGCTGAGAGCTTTTCCCCTAAGGTAAGGAACAAGACAAGGATGTCCACTCTCACCACTCTATTGAACATAGTACTGGAAGTCCTAGCCACAGCAATCAGATAAGAAAAAGAAATAAGAGACATATATAATGATAAAGAAGAAGTTAAACTGTCACTATTTTCAGATGACTATGACACTATACATACAAAACCTAAAGACTCCATCAAAAATCTGTTAGAACTAATAAGCAAATTCAGTAAATTTGCAGGATACAAAATAATACCCAGCAATTTGTAGCATTTCTTTTTTCAATTAATTAACATTTATCCATATTTGAGAGACAGAGTGTAAGTGGGGGAGGGGCAGAGAGAGAGGGAGACACAGAATCTGAAGCTGGCTCCAGGCTCTGAGCTGTCAGCACAGAGCCCAATGTGGGGCTCAAACTCACTGACCGCGAGACCTGAGGTGAAGTTGGACACTTAACCGACTGAGCCACGTGCCCCAATTTTGTAGCGTTTCTATACACTAATAACAAAGTAGCAGAAAGAGAAATTTAAAAAGAAATTCCATTTCCAAGGCTCCAGAAGTAGCACATGTGAAAAGACCTGTACTCTGAAAACCATAAAGCAATGATGAAAAAAATTGAAGATGACACAAACAAATGGAAAGATATTCCATGCTCATGGATTGGAAGAATTCATGTTGTTAAAATGTCCATACTGCCCAAAACAACCTAAAGATTCAATACAATCCCTGTCAAAACACCAACAGCATTTTTCACAGAACTATAACAAATGATACTAAAATTTGTATGGAACCACAGAGACCCTGAGGAAGAAAAACAAAACTGGAGTCATCACAATTCCAGATTTCAAGATATACTACAAAGCTGTGGTAATCAAAACAGTATGGTACTGGGACAAAAACAGACACATAGAACAATAGAACCGAGTACAGAGCCCAGAAATAAACCCATATTTAAATGGTCAGTTGACTTATGACAAAGGAAGCAAGAATATACAACTGGGAAAAGACAGTGTCTTTAAAAAAATTTTTTTTAATGTTTATTCATTTTTGAGAGAGCGAGAGTGAGAAAGAGAGAGAGCAGAGCATGAGCAGGGGAGGGGCAGAGACAGAGGGAGACACAGAACACGAAGCAGGCTCCAGGTTCTGAGCTGTCAGCACGGAACCTGATGTGGGGCTTGAACCCACAGACTGTGAGATCATGACCTGAGCTGAAGGTAGCCCCTTAACCAACTGAGCCACCCAGGTACCCCAAGACAGTCTCTTCAATAAGTGGTGCTGGGAAAACTGGACAGCTATGTGAAAAGACTGAAATTGGATCACTTCTTAAAAAAAATTATTTATATATTTTGAAAGAGAGAAGGAGAAGCAGGCTCTGCACTGTCAGCAAAGAGCCCAATGTGGGGCTCGAACTCATGAACCATGAGATCATAACCTGAGATGAAATCAAGAGTCTGTCGCTTAACCAACTGGGAGCCACTCAGGTGCCCCCAAAATTGGATTACTTTCTAACACCATACACAAAAATAAACTCAAAATGGACTAAAGACCTAAATGTGAGATCTGAAACCATAAATATCCTACAAGAGAGCACAGGCAGTAATTTCTCTAACATTGGCCATAGCAACATTTTTCAAGATATGTCTCCTAAGGCAAAGGAAGCAACAGCCAAAATAAACTATGGAGACTACATCAAACCAAAAAGCTTCTGCACAGCAAAGGAAACCATCAACAAAACAAAAAGGCAACCTATTGAATGGGAGAAGATATTTGCAAATGATATATCTGTTAAGGGGTTAATATATAAGTAATGCATGCAACTAAACACCAAAAAAACCCCCCATAAATAATTTGATTAAAAAAATGAGCAGAAGACCTGAATAGACGTTTTTCCAAAGTAGACATACAGAGGGCCAAGCGACACATGAAAAGATGCTCAACATCACTCATCGTCAGGGAAATTCAAGTCAAAAACCACAAAGAGATATTACCTCACCCCTGTCAGAATGGCTAAAGTAAAAAGGACAAGAAATAAAATGCTGGTGAGGATGTGGAGAAAAAGGAACTTTCATATCCTATTGGTAGGAATGTAAACTGATATAGCTACTGCGGAAACAGTATGGGGGCTCCTCAAAAAAATAAATAAATAAAATAAAAACAGAAATACCATATAACCCAATAATGTCACTACTAGATATTTACCCAGAGAAAACAAAAACACCAGTTTGAAGAGATATGTGTTCCCTATGTTTATTGCGGTGTTATTTATAATAGCCAAGATACGGAGGTCACCTGAGTGTCCGCTGATAGACAAACGGATAATGAAGAAATGGTGTGTGTGTGTGACATCACACATGCACACCCACACAATGGAGTATTAGGCAGCCATAAAAAGGATGAGATCGTGTCATTGGTGACAACACGGATGGACCTAGAAGATAGTGAAATAAAAAGATAGACTGGATAAGACACTGTGTGTGTTCACACTGTGAAAAAAATCACTGTGTGATTTCACTATGCGGAATCTAAAAAACAAATGAATAGATGAGCAAACAAAAAACAAAATCAGACAAATATAGAAATATAGAAATCTACAAATATAGAAAATGAATTGCTGGCCGCCAGAGGGGACAGAGGAGGAAGGACAGAATGGACGAAGGGGAGTGGTAAATACAGGCTTCCAGTTACGGAATGGCTAAATCACGGGAGTAAAAGGCACAGCCTAAGGAATATGGTCAACGATTTTGCAAGTGAGGTTTCAGGACGGATGGTAGCTAGACTTGCGGCGAGCTCAGTGTCAGGAGTAGAGAAGTGGAATCACTGTGTTGTATACCTGAAACTAAGGTAACATTGTGTGTCAACTATGCTCACATTTAAAAAAGATTTTTAAAAGAGGATTCCTCCTTCCAGCCGCCAGCTTCTGTGTCACCCCCAGCCTCTAAGTCCTCCCAGCTCAGGCTGTAGACATTGTGGAACAGAGAGGAGTCATCCTCACTTGTACACTTTACAAATTGTTGGCCACAGATTCTGTGATAAATAATAAATGATACAATTATTAACATTAATAATCAAAATTAATAAATAATGCATGATAATAAAATGGTTATTTTAAGCTTCTAAACTTTAGGATAATTTGTTACACGGCGACAGTAACTGATACGGGGTGAAATCACCCAAGGAAATTAGGTGTGTGAAGCAATGCAAAGACGATTAGTGATTAAACTCTGAGGAACAGCAGAAACAGCAGCAATGAAGGGGCGGGAGTAGGAAAAGGTGGTTTTGCTCTTATAAAGCATTTAAAGAAAACCACTTAAAAGTGCCATGGAAGATACACGAGGAGAAGAATTCAAGGAGAAGGCAGCTGTCACTGGGAGGTGGAGTGAAAGTTGCCATGGTGAGTGCTGATAGATCTGGTGGTTGTGATTCCAGAATATCGGAGCAGGAGCAGAAATGGTGAGACAGAAGCAGGCTGAGTGGCTTGAAGAATAACGGGAAGAGTGATGAATATAGACCCTCTCGTCAAGGAATTGTTAAATAAAAGGAACGGGGGGACCTGGGTGGTCAGCTGGGGGGATGCAGGCCAAGAGAAAGACCTTTAAAAAAAAAAAAAGGGAAAGCTTAGTGATGTTTGCTGAAGTTAGAGGGAAGAAGATTTGGAAGAACTGAGAGGAATGTCGATTGGGGGATTGACACTGGAGGTCTAAGTCTTGAAGAGGACAGACCCCTTTTCCTCTGAGAGTAGACGGGGCTCCCATAAATTGAGGTCTTCATTTAGAATTCTGCCTGAGTGTTTCAGGCACTCAGTGACTTCACCTCGACGGTGGCAAGTGTTCTGAGATTGCCTCCTTGCCAAAACTCTCTCCCGTTCTTTCCACCTCACAGACTACTGTCGGATTGAAATACTGAAATAACCTGCAACAGCACTTTATTATCCCTAGGACAGAGGCCACTTCTGCTACTGAAGGGCTTCAGGGGCCTTTTATCATGTGACATGTGCGTGGTTGTATCAGATTTGGTTTCCTCATCACACAGCGGTCACTGCAGAGCCAGGCGAGTGGACTCTGACTCCACTTCCCGTCTTGGTTCCTACATTTCACTGTTTTTCCTTTCTTTTTCTTCCTTCCTTTCTTCTTCCCTCTCTTCCTTCCCTACCTCTCTTCCTTTATGCTTGTCGTTAAGGGAAGAATATGTCTTTGTTTAAATCTGAGATTACCTTAGTCAGTGGTTCTGAATTTTGATGAGCGTTAAAAGAGCCTAGGTGCTTATTAGAAATGCAAATCTGGGCTCCACTCACAAGAGATTTGAATTCTGTTTCTGGAGTCAAGTCCATTGTGGGTGGTGTCTGGACCACACGTTTAGAAAAAGTAGTTAACTACTATGTCTTTATATGTGCTGTTCTTCCTTTCTGGAATGTTCTCTCTTCTGTATCCCATCCCACTCTCTTTTCACATTTTCTGGGAAGACATGATTGACCACCTGCATCTGTATCAAAGTTTCTTTTTACTTAGTTCTTATTTCTGGTCAATATATCCCAATTTCAAACTTAGCTCCTCTCCAGTTTAACCGAGCACCAGACAGCGTGATGGCTGCTGGGGTCACACGAAGCAACGGAACGTGGATCTGAACTTTGGGAGGCACATAATCTTACAAGGATGGCATTTTCAGGGAGCTATTTTTGCATTGCCCATCAGACCATAGGCTCCTCTAGGACACGGGCTATATTTATTGAAAATCTGCCACAACTGCCATCCAGTGCTGGGCACCGAATAGGGGGTCAGTAATTATTGGTAGGTAGAAACAGGTTTTGGTCTTGAGATCTGTTCGGTTGGGGAAGCTAGTTCTTCCTTCCAGATCCTTTCCTCTAAGTAGTCCTCCCTGGAGCACCTTCCTTGACAATTGCCATTATGCCCACTGTTTACAGTTTTATCTCCCTCAGCTTCACCTTGCTATGGCTGTATTTGCATGTACTTGCTGGTTTGGCTGTGCAAAGCCACACATCCAAGGGCCTGGGCAGGCAGCCAGTGCTCCCAAGCCCTTCCACGCATTGTGTCTGACTTCCTCTTTGGTAGGAGTCCGTGTGATTTTCATGCTTTGGAGGATTTGGGCCCTTGTGAAATCTCTTCTGGGGAATTAGCCACACTGAATTCCATGCTTTGTGTCTGCCCTCAGTGCTGGCGGGAGCCTATATTGTTTCATTCCCACGTCATCACACTCCTTGGGACGGTGTGATGGTTCAGCTCAAGTTCATTTGGTATTCCCCTCTGAAATGTCACTGAGTTTTCCCACTGTTTGCACTGAATTAACTAATAACAGTCAAGGGAATCATTAGTATGCTGGAAACATGAACTGAGGCAGTGTGGGCTGAGCATCAAATAAAGGACTCTCTCGGGCACCAGCCTCTGTCACTGTCGGTGGCTGCCATTTGAGTGCTAGTGCTTTTGCAAATCGCAGCGTCATGGAGACAGATGGAGACACAGAGAGGGGAGACAGAGAATTTGTTGGTCAGAGTAAGGGAGATCTTAAGAATGTTTTCCCACGGAAGCAGCTTAACGTGGGCATTTTCATCCTTACTGGATTGTCTCCTGGGTGGACTTCAAACTAAGTGAGGGCATGTTGCTTCCTGCCGCTGGCAGGTTGAGTAAGATGCTTCTTTCTTCATGCCCTAATTACCTGTTTCCTATTCTGGGAAAGTGAACTTGATCAGAAGAGCTACCATGATGTGTCAGATGCTGTGCTAAACATTTCGTGTGCCAGTTATTTCTTTTTTAAAATTTTAAAAGGTTTATTTATTTTAGAGAGAGAGAGAGAGAGCGAGCTAGTGGGGGAGAGGGACAGAGGGGGAGAGAGAGATAATCTCTATTAGAGAAGACAGAGTGTGGAGCCTGGCACAGGGCTCAGTCCCATGACCCTGGGATCATGACCTGAGCCAAAATCAAGAGTGAGAGGCTTAACTGACTGAGCCACCCAGGTGCCCCTACATGCCAATTATTTCTAATTCTTAAAACAACCCTGCAAAATAGATACTATTATCCTAGGCTATTGACACTGTGAGAAGATATGGAATCTGTCCGAGATCATACATCTAGTAAGTGGCAGAACTGGATTCAAACCTGGATCTGCCTCTTTCTGTGTCTTCCTGATTCTTCTGCCACTCCATGTTTCCCTTTAAGGCACATTTGCTAAGGTTTATTGACCCCAGAGAGCGTCTGACAACCTCTCCGGACTGGTGGGCGCACTTTTGAGGTCACTGAAAAGCCAGCAGCTCTGTTCACACTGAAGTTTCGTTTTCCATGGGGACTAAGGTAAGGTCACGAAACATCGTGGAAAAGGATTCCCCAGAAACTGAAATCAGGCTTGCTCACTATAGCCTGTTAATGCTGTTTTCAGGGTCCTAGGAATTCCTGCCTCAATGCGTCTCAGGAAATCAAAGGCCTAATCTTCAGTTGAATGGTGTTTTACTTGGTAGAGTTAACTGCCCTCAGTTTTCTGTAGATGTACCTTCATGTTTTTAGTGACACTAGTGAGCAATCAGAAGAGCCAGGACGCATATTTACGATAAAAACACAACCGAACTCACTCTTGAGTAACAGAGAACATGTGTTTTGGGGCTTTTCTGTTTGGAGTCAGTTTATCATCACTGTGAAAACATTTCAGATGAGAATGGAGTCGGTGGAGACCCTGGGGACTGCACAGGGAGCTGTGGATTTGGATGGCTGGATGCCTGGCCTGGGTTTAGTCACTCAGGAGGTTGGAAGCAAAGCACTAATGCTAGAATGTAATCTATCACAGACGCCTTGGCCTTCTCCTTGAGCATTTCCACCTGTTTCACCACTGGGAGTCATGGCTGGTCTCCTAACAAATAAAACGTGTGTGTTCTGTACTCGACATGTCAATTAAGTCAAGAGAGAACTGGGTCCCATGTATAGTCATCTTAATGGTGTCTAGTTTTCTTTCTTTCTTTTTTTTTTAAACATTCTTTAACTTAAGGTGAAAAGTAGGGATAACTAACTAATGAGTAATTTATGTAATCCATATTTAAATTATGTGGGAAATATTATCCTGAGCCTCCTTTTTTTGTGGGAGACACACTCTGGAGTGGAGGAAAATAGTACTTCTGCCCTATTTTCCTCAGTTTTCTGGTGACACCAGGAAGGAAATGGACATTATAGAGTCTAAATCCTGGCCCAGGTGGTAGTGGTTGGAGGGAAAGTCTCCACTCTGCAGGAAACCATCTGCAAGGAAGGTACTCCTGCTGTTCCCCTGGAATAATGAAATCGCTAAGTTTTAGACATAACCTTGGATGTTCATGGTACAGATTGAAACCAAACTCCATGAAGATTCTGAGCCTAGGTATTCTGTTAAAACTGTTCATCCCTTGGATCCTGTCATTCCACAGATTTCTGGCTGTTCTTTGACATGGATCACGGGAATACTCCTTCTTAGTTCTTTCAAAAGGCCTCTTCTAGAGCTGCTCTTAAATGTCAGTAAGTCCCACTCTCCTGTGATGTTTCGGAATCTCATTACGTGTTTTTATGAAGACCCAAAGCCTTTTTCTGCTTCAAAATTAAAGCCGACCGAGGCACCTGGGTGGCTCAGTCAGTTAAGCATCCGACTCTTGATTTTGGCTGAGGTCATGATCTCACACTTCATGAGTTCGAGCCCCACACCGGGCTCTGCACTGGCAGTGCGGAGCCTACTTGGGATTCTCTTTCTCTGCCCCTCCCCCACTCATGATGTCTCTGTCTCTCTCAAAACAAATAAATAAAAACTTAAGAAAATTGAGAAATTAAAGCCTACCTCCCTCGATCAAATTTATAACCAATTATTACTATTTTTTATTTTTTGGACACGAGATCCAGTGTCTATTCAACTTTTTCTTTCTGAGAAACTCAAATTCAACTTGTCCAAAGTTCAAATCTTTTTCTTCTTTCCTTCCTCCCCCCTCTGTTCTGGTGAAGAGCAGCATCACCACCGTGACAGTTATTGAAGGCTCAAGTCTGAGTGTTCTCTTCCACTCCTGCCCTCAAGCACCCCTAATATATGACTGCTGACCACATCTCATGGATTGCCTCAGTACATTACCAGCTCTTATATCATGCCCCTTGTCTCTAGGTCCATTCCTCTAGTTCAGTTACCCAACATTCCTCCCGGCATGACTAGCAAACTCTCCTCACTTCTTTCCTTGTCCTTGGTTTTATAACCTCCAATTCATTCTGCACACTGCTGCTAAAGTGATCTTTTCCAAAATGTAAGAGTAATCATGTCCCTTATTTATCTGTTTAAAATTCCTCAGCGACTCTCCAGTAGCTTCCAGGATAAATATCAGACTCCTTAGCGTAGCCCACAGGGCCTAGATGCTCTGCCTCAAACCAGACCTCTGTCCTCAACCTCCATACTCCCGACCAGACATGCTTTTTCCAACGAAGTAACACTTCTTATGGCTAGCAGAACTCACTGGAGTCTTTAACGATGATGCTTCTTTGGCCTAGAATTCATCTATTCATTCACAGATTAATTAATTGATTCAACAAATATCTGTTGAGTGTCTGTTCTGTACCAGGCACCATGACACTTCCTGGGGACACAGCAGTGAACATGAACATGACAGAGAAAGATCCTGCTCTAATGAAACTGACATTCTATTGAGAGAAGACAGTATAAAACAATGAATTGCAGATGGTTTTGAAAGTTATGAAGGCAAGGAGCTAGCAAGGGAATGAGAAAACAAGTGCTAAAATGTATATATGAACGTGTGGGACTTCTTCACATGGGGTTCTCTGGGCATGTTCTCCTGAGGAGGGCTATTTGAACACAGATCTTCGCTGGGCAAGAACAGCCATTAGATCTAGGAACAGCATGTGTAAAGGTCCTGAGTTGAGAGTGGCCTTGGCATTTTCACTGGATATTAAGAAGCCCAAAGTGGCTATAGTTCAGAGGTTGAGGGAGAGAGTGACAAGAGATGAGGGAGAAGAGGGGGCAGACACAGAATAGTGTTCGACATTGTAGGCCATGATGGAGAGTCTAGCTTTTATTTTACAAACAGAGGAATGATATCAGGTTTATATTTTTAAAAAATTCCTCTAAAATAACAACTGTTGGCTGGATGTAGAAGAATTGGAAACCTCACACACTGCTGGTGGGAATGTAAAATGGTGCAGCCACTGGAGGAAAACAGACGGTTCTTCAGTAAGTTAAATTCACAGAATTACCTTAGGATCTAGCAATTGCACTCCTAAGTATACACCCCAAATAATTGAAAATTGGTGTTCAAACAAAAACTTGTATATGACTCGTTCATAGCAGCACTATTTAAATAGCCAAAAGATAGAAACAACTGAAATGTCCATTCGCTAATGAATGAATAAAAAAATATGGTATATCCATTCAATGGAATATTATTTCATCTTAAAAACGAAGACAGTACTGATAAATGCTACAATATAGAGGGACCTTGAAAATAATATGCTGAGTGAAAGAAAGCAGACACAAAAGATCACATATTGTATGATTCCATTCATGTGAAAGTCCAGAGTAGGCAAATCCACAGAGACATAAAGCAGATAGTTGTTGTCAGGGGCTTGGGGTGTGGGAACTGGGGAGACACTATTTAATGGGATTTCCTTTTGGAGGTGGTGAAAAGATTCTGAAACTAGACAGTGGTGATGGTCGCACAACATTGTGAATGCACCCAATGCCACTGTATTGTATACTTAAAAATGGTTAAGGTGCTAAGTTTTATCCCATGCGTATTAAACTTGGGCCACCATAACAGAATACCACAGACGGGGTGACTTAAACAACAGAAGTTTATCTTCTCACTGTTTTGGAGACTAGGAAATCTAAAATCAAGGTTCCGACAGGGCTGATGTCTGGTGCTCGCTCCTTGGGTTGCAGACAGCTACCTTCTCTGCATGTGCTTAAGTGGCCTTTCCTCAGTTGCCTTCCAGAGAGAGAGTGAGTGGGCTCTCTGATATATCCTATCAGATCAGGGTCCCACCTGTATAATTGCATTTCACATTAATCACTTCTTTACCTCTAATACAGTCATATTTGGGGTTAGCACTTCAATGTATAAATGCAACGGGGAGACACAATTCAGTCCATAGCATTATGCATGTTTACAATGAAAAAATATTCTGGTGACTGCGTGGAGCTTGGATTAGTGAAAATAGGGAGACTAGCTAAGAAGCTAGTACAGTAATCCAAGTGAGAGATGATATTTGGTCTTAAGGTGGTGGTAGAGAGGAATACATAGCCTGTGCCCTTCTTATTTTCGTGAGGAGAGATTCTCTATTATCCTTGTCTTCCTACCCCATCCCTTACTCTTCCTTTTCCCATAATGGCATTTGAAGGCGTTGGTCCACATTTCTTAATTGGGTGGAGTTATTCTCTTAACAAACTCTAAGGATTGGGGATCCTGTGCCTTTTCTTCCCTCTGTTGTCAGGCCCAGTGTGAGATAGTAATCCTATTCTGTAGACCCCAAATTTCCCCTGGAGCACTGTCAGTGCCAAGATAAGGGTGAGATGGGGGGGGGCGGTTCATAACGTATTAGCAAGTTCACTCGACTACAAACCAAATATGTTTCTCTAATGAGCTTCCTCATAATGCAGGTGCTATTTTTGTTTCCATCTTTATGGCTCATTTAGCCTACTCCACAGAGCCTTCAAATCTCAGCTCCGTATTACTTTCTCTGGGAAGTATTTCCTGACCATCCCCACTCTCTAGGGTGCCTCTCTTCTGTTTTTCTATAGGACCACATGCATTCTCCTAGCTTAGCACATACCAACCATACTGCAATCACTTATTAAGTGATTAGTAATTATTAAGCCACTGCATTCCAAATACACATTGTATTTCATACTATTGTAACGTACTGTAATGCAGGGCTTCTAAAGACATTAAGCTGCTTAAATGTGAGGCCAGTCTTAATTGCTTTCTATTTTCCATGGCTGGTACAATGTCTGACCCACAGTAGGTGCTTAATAAATGTTTGTTGAATACACAGTTACAGTAGAAGAGTTATTGAAGTGCTAACCCCAAATACAACTGTATTTGAGGTAAGGAAGTAATTAATGTGAAATGTGATTATATAGGTGGGACTCTGATTTGATAGGATATACCAGAGAGCCCACTCACTCTCTGTGGAAGGCAACTGAGGAAGGGCTTGAACACCTTTCTTGAACACCTTTCTTTATAAAAGAGTCAGAGAAGATAAGAAAGTCTACAAATCTTGCTTGCTATCGAAAGTTAACTTACTATCAAATAGTTGACTGTTATTAAAAAAAAAAAAAGATGAATGTTGGTGAGAACGTGGAGAAATTGGAACCATTGTGCCCTATTGGTGAGAATACAACATGGTGCAGCCCTTATGGAAAGTAGTATTGTGGTTCCTCCCAAAATTAAGAATGGAACTACCATATGATCCCATAATCTCACTTCTGAGTATATAACCAAAATAATTGTAATCAGGATCTCAAAGAGATATATGCACTTCCATGTTCACTGCGGCATTATTCACAACAGCCAAGTTATGGAAACAATCTAAATGGCCATTGACAGCCGAATGGATAAAGAAAATGTGGTATATACACACAACAAAATATTATTCAGCCTTTTAAAAGGAGGGGCGCCTGGGTGGCTCAGCTGTTGGAGCATACAACTCTTGATTTCGGCCCAGGTCATGATCCCAGGATCGTGAGATTGAGCCCTGCATCAGGCTTCATGTGGAGCCTGCTTAAGATTCTCTCTCTCTGTCCCCTTTCCCCGCTTGTGCACCCTCAATCTGTCTTCCTAAAAAACAAAAAATAAAATGAAGGAAGTCCTGCCATATGGGCCAATTTGGATGAACCTCGAGGACACTATGCTAAGGGAAATAAACTAGTCATAGAAGGACAAATACTACATAATTCCACTTATATGAGGTATTGAAAATAATCAAACTCATAGAGGCAGAGTAGAATGGTCATTGCAAGGGGCTGCGGGGAGGAGGACATGAGATACTATTCGTCCATGGGTATAAAGTTTTAGTTTTACAAGATGATTAAGTTCTAGGGATCTGCAATAAAACATTTAATTTAACAATGGTGTATTGTACACTTAAAATTTTGTGAAGAGGATGATCTCATAGTGTTCTTACCACAATAAAAAAAATAGCTTAAATCATGGAAGAAATTGGATCCATAATTCATATGTAACTATTCACTTACAGAGTATGTCCAGCAAGGCAAGCAGAGTTCTTTCATGTTTTGATAAGCTCATGACTGTGATACTCAACTGGAATTTGTAGTCTTCTCTGAAGTTTTTCTGAATTGCTACAGTCATGGAGTGATATCTTCTTGGAGCTGATTGTCTGAAAGTCAGCTGGGGACACGAAGTTGGTATGTGTTTTCAATTCCTGGGATAGTGAAAGGAAGTAATGTTCTTGGGGTCATCTCTCTTCTCAGAAAATTGGAAAGGGTAGAGAAATTAAATTATACATTCCTTTAGATGCAAAAATGAATGTCTGTCAAAAAAGAATGTCGACCTAGGGACATAAATCCTTTTGGTGGTTGACTGGGTTCATGGCTGTGATCTGAGGGCGTGAAATGGGTTGAAACCTGCTTGTTAATATGAGTCCTTTGATTTGCATTTTTAAAAATGTATTTGTGTGAGACAGAGAGAGATAAAGCACAAGTGTGGGAGGGGCAGAGAGAGAGGGAGACAAAGAATCCCATGCAGGCTCTGTGCTACGGAGCCTGACAGGGGCTCGAACTCACAAACTGTGAGATCATGACCTGAGCCAGAACCAAGAGTTGGAGGCTTCACCGACTGAGCCACCCAGGCGCCCCTGATTTGCATCTTTAAAATTTTCATTCTCCAAGTGGAAAACTGACCTGCTGCAAATTACAAATTTCCTGAAAGCTAGACTGTAAAATGATTTAAAACCTATTTTGAGATGTTTCAAATATTTTGAAAAATGTTAGTTATGTACAACTGAAGATAGTGTACTGCCTAAAAATATAAGCAAAATAGTTTGAAGATTATGCTAATTGGCAAGTGAAACATAAATAATAAGTTGTACACTTACCTGGTGGTATGATATTTAAAAGAAGCCAAGATTAAAGAGAAAAACTTGTATCTATGGGCGTCACAGAGAAGTGCCTATGAAGACTGACTGCCTTTCATGTGCTATGTGTGGAGATATGCTCCTGTGTCCCAGGAAAATGCTGTCTTGTCTCTCTCGTGGGTTAAATTTAGCCTCCCTCCCAACCTAAAACGTGCTTTTTAATAACACAGGGCCTCAATGGAAGCAAGATATCTTTTTAGTTAAGTATTTTTTGAAGGTGGATGAGATGGTGATTGACTCAAGAGGTTGGTGGGAGGCTTAGCAGGCATTCCTAGAGTTGCAGGCGTGTCCGATTCCATTTTACAAAGGAGTTTAAAATAGAAGACACAGAATTAGTCTGTCTAGGAGCTTTAATATTGCCTGGTCATCCAGCTGTGATGTGGAGGCCAGAACAGTGGCAACCAGTGCTTTCAGAGCCCTCAGTGGTACGTCTTCTTAGGAGTCTTTCACTGGGACCCTGGAAAGAAAAGTTGTCTTTATCACAGAAGCGTCTAGAGAGTCTTAAGATATTTACATTGTTCTACCCAGTTAGGAAATTCAAGTTTAATCGATGACTGCAGCTTTAAATGAATTGTCAGGAACAGGCAACTTCTTTTATTGATGTTAGACTCCTGTACCATCTTCTACTAAGGTTTTAATGGGCTCTCTCTCTCAGGGTTAGGGCACAGATTTTACTTTATTTAAAGAAGATCATGCAGTTCGTTCTAGGGACACAAAGAAAACAAAGAAAAACAAAGCACTCAAGTCGTCCAAATAGAGCTGGTCGCCTATGCTTTTTGCATTCAAGTTTTGAATTTTTCTAGGTCTCTCTACCACGTGGCATGAATAACGATAAGACCAGTTCTCACTGTGTTGGACGTAAATACTCTCAATAAAAGAAAGCACATATCTGCAGCAGGCATGCCTTGAAATTCATGATTATCTGGGCAAGGGTGAATGAAGGGCTTGTGAGCCCACTGGGTATGAAGTGACTATTTAAATGAAGAGCAGTTACAGGAATGACCCCTTCTGAAGAAATTGATAGTAAGGGAAGAGAGAGTAAGAGGCTGGGTAAATACTCAAAAGCTGGTGCGAGTCGATGGACCACTTTAAAAGGAGAGGGGTATATCCAGTGGTTATCATTCCAGATTGGTCATATCAATGGATCTAAGGCCTAAGGCAAGGAGTGATTTCATGAAAATATCTATGCGATGTAAGCGCACACACTGCTAGTTACTCTAGTGCTAGCAACTGGTGTCTTAAGAGGACCACTTCCTTAGCCAATAGCACCCTCAACCCTGGGCACGGCTAGCTTCTGGGGTTGGTGGCCCTGGGAGGTAAGTAGAGATTAGCAGCAATATCATTGCCTCTGGGAGGGAGCCCATTGGTGTAATTCCGTTGCCCACTCTCCTGGGAACTGTTCTCAGGATCAGTGACTTCAGTGGGCATAGACAGAAGTGACGGCAGCTTCTCTGGGCCCTGGTGATTTTGACTTCATGTGTCATTGGCATACGCTGCCACTTTCGGTGTAAACAGTCGTAGGAGCTGGGCCATGCAAGAGGGCACAGTGGAGCGCATGTGAAATACCCCTGGCGAGGCAGAGGAGAATTAGAAAATTCAAGGGAAGTTGGGGGTCCTCCAGAATTGGGGGAGCAGGGCCAGTGTTGCAGTCTTTAGCCTTTAATTGTGACCTTCTCTTTATCCTAGGTTAGGACAACCTGAGAATGAGATTTGATTACTTTGGACCAGATACTCAGCTTAAATTCTGATGTTTTGAAGTGTGAGGTGTTTAGAGGAAACCAATAAATAACCAAGAAAGGAGAATTGTAAAGCACTCCTTTCCTTTCGGTTTTCTTTCCATGTTTCTTAATTCACGTTAAGATTTTTTTTTTTTATTCCCTTTATTTCAAGATTTCCAGCTTAATTTTGCAGGAAGAGAAGCTTTGTATAAGTAAACATTCCGTTTGCATTCTTCCCACAAATGTGAAAGGAATATAATGAGGATGAGTTTTATTGAAGCCCTAAAGGCCAGAGCCAACTGGATAGATCCTTTAAAAATACATGGTGGCTGTTAACTCTGGAAATTGAGCATCACTACTTTCCATTCTGTCATTTACTCCTCGGTGGCTCAGCTCCACGTTGATCATTAGAATCAAACGTCATCTCCAAGTTTGGCAAACAGCTGCCCTATTTGGTTTAGGGCTAAAGCCTGTAAAGATGGATCTACTCATTCCAGATGAGGTTTGGATGAGAACAGTGTGGCTGTCTGCCAGAGCCGTGGGGATCGGAACGAAGGCTGCAGTACGTGCACCTCGTGAGGTGGACCCAGGAGTGTAGATGAAACCTATAGACTTGGACTCTGTGTGCTAAAGGTTCAAACTTTGAGCTCCCAAGCCAGCAAAATCCAATCATGAGACAATCACACAGCCTTGGATCTAGGCATGTTACATCATATCCCCCGAAAATCCTTACACGTGGCAAAGGGCAGTTACATCTCAGTTCTCCTTCCAGAGGAATATTAGCCTGGTCTCTCATAAAACTCCCTGTCCATATGTCACACGTAGTGGTAATGATAATAGGAACAGTAATTTGCTATTACTACTAGAAATACTCTGGATAATATTGCGTTAGATTAGCCCTTAAGTAGCCATTACGAATCTACCAGCTTCCCACTTATTTGCTGAATAAACTTCTGTGTGTCTAACATTGTGTAATGGCAGATAAAAATGAAGCTAGAAATGACATTCCCTGGCTTTGAGAAGACAAGACATGCTTGTATAAAATAACTTGAGGTAATACGCGGGTAGAATGGGGGTTAGCAGTTTCAAAAGTTAAAGACAATTCTGAAAAAAAAAAATTGCAGGGGTGGGAAGTAGTCAGGGAAGGATGTCTGATTTTTCTGCACATGATAAAGAAAATGTTTGATCTTAGTCGGCAGAGAAGAGAGGATTTAGCTTTGTAGGCTGGTAAACATCAGCAAAACGATGTAGGTAGACAAAAGCACCCTGTATGGATTAATGGTAAAGGAAGAAGCAGTGAGGAGCTTGGATAATGGTTGGAGTGGTAGGAGAAAGACTGAGTAAAGAGAAGACCAGCCTAAAATGTTCTTGTTAAGGTTGTTGGAAGGAAACACTGGATAGGTTGGGTGGACCCATGTGATGGAGGCTCTTAACTGTCTCGCAAGGGCCTTTGGGTTATCACTCACTCATTCACTTGTTGATACATTTATCAAACGTTTATGTGTTTGGCACTGGACTAGACATTGGGGATGAACAGGACTGATGTCCTAAGGAGGTCACATTAGGGAAAAGAGGCACATAAACAGCCCTATAACATAATGGCTCTAAAGAGGTCTGTAGAAAGTAGCCTGGTGACAAAGCAGAAGGATTAATTTTGCCTGGAATGGAGGCAAGGCTAAGAAACCTTGGAAAAATATATGTTCTTAAGCAGATGGAACTGATGGAAAAAAATCGGAAGCAGATGAAACTGATGGAGTAGGCTATAGAAGCTATTGTAGAACAATCCAGACACAATGAGAACAGACTAGATGCGGTCACAAAAACTGCAATGGGCACCAGTGAACAAGGAGGGAGGCAGAGGTACTGTAAAGATGCCGTGAAGCTTAGGTGTGCAGCAGACCTAGGTTTGGGTTGCTGGAGAAAAACTGTGTGGGAAGGCGGCTGGACGCCCACCAAAGTTCTCACTCATGGGATGGCATTCTTGGTCATTTTTTTTGCATCCTCTAATGCTTCAGGCATTTTCTGTGCCTCTGAATCTGTGACTGTTTCCCTCACATCCCCTTCCACTCCCTGAATGCTCTTGTTCTCCTGGAGAAATCTTATTTATCCTTCACATGTCACTTCTCTTGTACCCAGAGTAATTCCTCACTCCTATAGGTAAATATCTCCACTTTGTATATAACTCGACTTTGGCACTTACCTTATCATAGTTCGCCATTTATGTGTGTATTTCCTCTGTAGATGGTTCATTCAAGGACAGAGATTGTGTTTTATTTATAGCAAAAGCAAGATTGAGCCTAGTCTTGGCTTTGAATCCCTGCTTTACCACTTACTAGCTCTGTGAATTTTAGAAACATGGTTAATCTCTCTTTACTTCATTTATAAAATAGGGCAAATAATATCTACCTAATAAGGTTACTAATTAAAAACCAAGATCATGTGTGTAAAACAACTGTCAGAGTGATTCATTCATAAAGACTCAATAAACATTAATCTTTTTCTTCTTCTTTTCTCACCATTCATATCCACAGTGCTCAACACAGAGCCTGGTATATAGTAGGAACTCAACAACTTTGGTTGGATGTACAAACTGTAAAATTTACCGGTGCTTATCACATTCCTTCCAGACATTGTTCTAGGCACTGTGGGTATATATGAACTCATTTAATGCTTTCCGTAACACCGTGAAAACATCATCAGTATCCTCATTTTACTTATGAGGAAACCAGGACATGATACCCGAAGTCTCTGCTCTTGTCTTAATTAACCCTTTTTCTGCAGGTTCATTCTGTGGAATTTACATATGATGTTGAACTTTCTGGCAGTTTTCTCCTGGTGATGATCTGGCCCATTCAGAGGGTTCCAAAAAGCAAGATTGCCATTTGTCTTGAGTAAATCCATTCTTGGTAAGCATGCAGGGACTTCTGAAGGCTTTTCAATTCTTCAAAAATTATTTCCTGTAAGAAAAAAAGAGCTATTCCTTTTTTTTTTTTTTTTTGTGGAAAATCCTCCACTTGTATGGACATCTACTCAGATTAGTCTGTGATTTAACTAAGTATTATATTCGTTTGAGTCCTACTTAGAGGTTGCTCCATTGTCAAGATCTAGAGTTATAAGACATGATAGTTGCCCTTGATGAATAACCAGTGCCACCAGCACCAAAACTGCCATTTTGTGAACTTCTATGTGGCATCCCTAGGACTAAGTTACGACTCACTGCTACATCTCCATTTTGCAGCTGAAAACTAAAGCTCACAGAGATAACTAATTTGCCCAAGGTCACAGAGCCAGCACATCTTTGTACTCAGCTCTTCTTGACTCTGATTTTACTTGGGGAAACAAGAGCAACATAATTAGGGAAGCTGGACATGGCTTCATAGGGGTTTATCCTTGGTTCGTCTCAAGAGGAAAGGATTGAAGATATATGATCAGTACTCTCCAGGGTAGAGTTCTCGCTGTCTGGGTGACATTCATGGGAACCTCGTGTTATTTCAAGCTAGCAGCAGTGCAGAAGAGGAGAAAAGAGCGGAAGACACAATGCAGGGTGTCTTGGGTTTGGGGCTGGCTTCCCTGCTCAAGTCACCTAACTTCTCAATTTATTACAAAACTAAGAATAATACTGGTATTTACCTCAAAGCGTTGTTGTGAGGATTAGTTGGCACCAAAAAGATACTTTACCGAGGTAATTTGCTTATGAGGACATCTATTTATTTGTCTGCCCGGCTTCTATGAGGCAGAGAGAGGCATTCACTTATTAGCGGGAACATAAATAGAAATAGCATAGAGACATGAAGCAGGAGGTTCCTGAGGAAACCACGAGGGAGCCATGAGTATGAAGAACCAAAAGGCAGAGAAGGGAGGATGTGAACTGTTTATCGCCAGAATGGTGGGAATCGTCACATTTTTATCCCTGAAGGGCAAGAAGGTAACCCAATGTATTAATTTTCTATGGCTGAATAACAAATGACCACAAACTTTGTGGCTTAAGATAGACAAGGTTATTATCTCACAATTTCTGTGGGTCAGAAGGCCAACCATGGCTGAGCTTGGTCCTCTGCTCAAGGCCAACAGGGAATCTCATTCCAGTTTTCTACTGTGGTGTCTTCTAGAACAACGTAATCAAGGAGCAACCACCCCGCCATCCTCACAGTGTCTCCACATCCAAGGGGAGGGGTTACACAGTGGGTATACACCAATGGTGGGAATCTTGGGGACCATCTTAGAATTCTGCCCGCCACTCCCAGGACGATGGTGGCACCAGCATCGTTCAGTTCTTGAGCTCTATTCCAGCTCCCTGGGATCTTTGCGCAGTCCCTGGGTCTCTCCTTGCTAAATGCTGTAATTTTTTGAATGAATCAAAAGACCCTATTTAAGACACAGAAGGAGGGAAACATAACAAAAACTCTTTTCTGACCTGAAAAATTCTAGTGAAAAAGAAAAAAAACTGCTTCAGTCATTTTCTTTTAATTATTCCTGATAGATATATTAGCACTGAATTTTGATTTGAGCAGAAGCACAATTACATGGCTATATACAAACTATAGCTAGTCTCAAGTCAGGCTTTTTTTTTTTTTTTAAAGTAGAAAGCTCCAAAAACAATTCATTTTCTGACTAGTTAGATGAGAGAATATTTTTCTATAATAAATGTCACTTTAAAATTAGCCAATGAGAGTATAATAGTTTTCTCTTTTACCCAGTCACTATGTAATTTTTCAGTTTGTGGGGAAGCCAGAAGATGAAATTTTTTTGTAGGAAATTAAACATTATACACATGTTTTCTCAGAAGGGGTCCACACAGACAGTATTAATTACAAGTGATGACATGGCATAAACTTATGACATTTAATTTTGGTGGTGTTTTAGTGTATTGACGGATGGAGCCCAATTTCCTTTTTACTTTATTTAAACCCATCTTATGGTTTCTAGCAAAAAGCTTAAAACTGAGCAAAGATGATAAATAAGACTAATGTGCACAAAGTACACATTCCTTTCCAAGCTGGAAAGTACATACATTCCTTTTTTCCCCTACTCGGCCAGCTAAGCACAGACTGTACTTGTGAATAAGTCAAGAATAAAGTCATAAACTCCAAGTATGCAGTATTAAAAATTAATTGATATATGTGACTTTTCACTGACACAAGATTCCTTGGGAAATCAGTATTGATGCTAAGTACAGAAATGACTGTGCCTTGGTTCCCTGGTTTGGGGCACCTTGGGACCCTTCCTTCCCTGTTGGCATTAATGTGCTGCAGGGAGGAGCCAATTAGATAGAAATGGCAGCAGCCCTCTGTCATTGGGAGAACAGGGAGCAGGACAGGCTGCAAGGTTTCCACGTTATTTATTTTCCAATAGGTCTGGGTCTCTTTCCCTCAGACACTAACACTCAGCACAATAGGACTAATCTTCCCAATTTGCTCTTTTGGGGTCTCCGCCTCTCAGCATGAAGGTAGCCCAGATACAGGTGATGAGAGCGCACCTGCTTCTGTTTTCCTCTTAGTGGGATAGTGCTACTTAGGTGATACAGTTGCATGACAGGGAAGCCCACGGGGTTTCTGGGAAGATGAAGCCTCGGAGCCGCAAGTGCTCACATCTGGCCTCGCACCTTCAGGTCTCCCTGGTCACCAGTGTCCCTGCCTCCCTACAGGTGGGCAAGGGCACTGAATGGACTTTCTATTCCCATGCTCACGTTCAGCCAAGAACATCCCACAACCAAACTCTCAGATCCCAAACCTAATAGCTTTTGGTGGCGCATCTCTTTCCATTACCATGTAAAGCCATTTGCCTTTTAGTACATACACTGTGACAGAGCGACTAGAACATGCGATGCCAGCATCAGCTGCACACTTGGCCCAGGGTTGACAGTTCTTCTACGTATGCCCTGCTATTGTGTCTGGGTCCATCCTCCAGAAGCCTGATCTCATCATCACGATAAATGTCTCTATTGTCTTCTTCTGTTCTTTGTCTCACATAGGATCATACTAGTTCATTAGGTATATTTTGAAGTCTTTGGCCCTTAAACAGAAAGGGTCAGGCTCCTAATCCCTTCTTCTTCTAGGTCCTCTGCCCCTTTGTAGGAATATGGTTGCAAAGTGATACATGGGGAAAGGCAGCAGTCAGCAATGTCAATGACTGAAATGCAGATAGATGTGTTGATGGAAGGTGACATCTATTTCCTCTACCAGTGATCGGCAGGACTCAAGATCTTGCCATGCTCTACATTATATGAGGGTAACAAAGGGATTTGAGTTGTATCCACATGATAATGACTGTGCTCACAACAGTCTAAATATAGTGTCACTTATTTTCAGGTGATAGTGTTTCTGCTCTCAGGAATTCTCTCTGACTAGATTCCATTTATTTCTCTTTTAATGTTGAAAACTTCTGTGATTTCCTAGAGGTTTTGTGTGGCTTGTTTATCAAGTGATGACAGAGAAATTTTTCTCCAAATCACAGCTATTATAGGCAGGGTTCTGTCTTTCCTGACTCAAGGGTGGTATCTTCATGTTTGAGTGGCATTACTTCCTAAAACATTTACTCGTTGTCTCCTTAGGCATAAACTTGTTCCTCTGAGTGATGAAATTCTGGTTCTTGGGATTTAGAAGTATTTTCTTCAGTTTTCCTGTCCTGTGCTCCTGAAGCAGAACCTCTTCTGGTTCTGAGGGAGCCACATAACCCCTCTGCACCAGGGGTAGTGTTTGCCAGTGTCTGCTCTTTGGGGAAGGAGAAGAGCTGCTGGAAAAATGTAACCATCCTGAGACCAGAGAGGAGCTTAGCCAGAAGTTGCCAGATTGCTCTAGGAAGGAAAAGTATATTTAGCAAAATAGTATTAGTTTGTCAATATCTTTTTTTCCCCTCTCTCTATAGAGTTACTTTTTTCTGGACATTTTATGTAAATGCAATCATAAAATATATAGTCTTTCCCCCAATTTTAGAGGGAAAAACATTCGGTCTTTCACCAGTAAGTATAAGCTAGCTGCAGAGTTTTTATAGGATCCCTTTATCAAGTTGAATAAATTCTTTTCATTCTAGGTACTGAGACTTTTCATCACAAATGGATGTTAGATGTTATCAAATGCTTTCTTGCATGTATTGAGATGATCATGTAGTTTTTGCACTATACTCATATTATTCTATTAAAATGATTTCATAATGATTGATTTTTACATATTCAGTCAACTTTATATTCCCGAGAGAAATCCTGCTTGGTCATGGTATATAATCCTTTTTACATGTTGCTGGGTTCATTTTGCTAATGTTTTATTGAGGGTTTTTACATCTCTACTCGTGAAGAATCTTGGTAAGTGGTTTTCCTGTTGATGTCTTTGTCTGGATTTTGGGAAATTTTTGCTCATATTTTATGAAAGAGTTTTTGAAGGATTGGTATTACTTGTCTTTTAAATATTTTATAGAATTCACCAATAAAGACATCTGGGCCAAGGCTTTTCTTTGAAGAAAGATTTTCATTTAGTAATTCACATTCTTTACTTGTCTATTCTTGTTTTCTCTTTCTCTTTCAGTTTCATCAATTTATGTCTTTCTATAAATCTTATTTTATCTGAATTGCCTAATTTGTTAGCATAAAGTTGTTCATAGCATGCCCTTATGATCCTTTTTAATTTCTGTATGGTTGGTAGTGATGTCTCCTTTAACATTCTTGGTTTTAGTAATTTTCATCTTTTCTCTTTTTTTGTTGATCAGACTAGATCAGTTTTCTTAACCTCAGCACTTGTTGATACTTGGTCCCAATTCTTTTTATTGTGGAGAAGCTGTCATATAATGTAGGACACTTAGCAGCATCCCTCCCCAGCTTCAGGCAACCACTCATCTACTTTTGTCACTATGGATTTAGTTTGCATTTTCTAGGATTTTGTGTAAATGGTATTGTAGTATGAACTCTTTTATGTCTGGCTCTTTCATTCAGCATGAGATTCACCTATGTTGTTGTATTAGGTGTCGACCCAGCCTCCTCCCCTGGCTTCTTATTTTTGATGCTAAGCAGTATTCTATCATATGGATAGCCCACAGTTTGATATTCATACCTTTGATGGATATTTGAGTTGTTTCAGTTTTGGTGTATGCTGCTGTAAACATTTGTGATAACTCTTTGTGTGAACTTAGGTTTACATTCTTTTGGGTGAATACCTAGGACTGGACTGACTGAATCCTATGGAAGGTGTATATTGAACTTTTTGAGAGACTACCAAATAGTCTTTCTAAGTGGTTGTACCATTTTGCATTCCTACCAACAGTGTATGAAAGTTTCAGTCTCTCCACATCCTTGCCAACACTTGGTATTGTTAGTATATATGCATTTTCTTAAAGCGTAACTTCATGTAAATTAATAGTTACAAACATATACTATTATGTGTAAAACAAATAATCCTGGAGAATTTTTGTTTTTTAGTGACTGAAGGAGTTTTGGGATCTCGCTCTTCCTTTTATTTTCATATGTTGTATTAAATTGGATACTTAGGAAAGAAAATTCATATTTTTTAAGTCACCAGGGGACCCCGTAACCCACTGTAGCTAGGATTAACAAAAGGCACCACTTTTAGTATTTTGACATGAAGAATTTTTTATTTCTTAACTCTCTGAATTACAATTGGGAGGAATGGAGAAGAAAAAAAAAAAACGATTAAAAACTATAGGTAGGAAAGGGGGAAATAGGTTGGAATATGGTGATCTCCACAGTAGTTTCAGTTATATTTGGTCACATTGATGTCCTCAAACCATAACTCTATCCATAGATTTCAACCAAAGTCTGGGCAGCCAAATTGAGACTCATCACATCTATTAACCTCTAGTATGCTTTCTCCTCAGTTTTCCACTTTCTACTGTTCCTCCAATTATGTTAACATGGCCTCCTAAGAGACCAAAGGTCATAAGAAGTTGGCAGCAGCCATGACCCATTCTCCAGCTTGCTCTGTAGGCCTTGATGCTGTCCGTTTCTGCCTTACTATTCAGTTACCAGCCCACAGAGCAGCTGGAGTGGGGTACAGGGGTGGAAGTCCTAGGTGAGAGGAGGACTTGGGTGGGGTGCTCACTGAAGTACATCTGGCCATCATGAGTACTTTGGGAGGTCTTGAGCTCAAGTGAGGTCCTCCAGACATGGGATGCTATATAAGAATGTGTGGGACTCCAACATAAGGTGAATGTGTAAAAGTGGAGAGAGAAAGTAGAAAAGAGAAAGAAGTAGAGGAAGAGAAAACAGAAGGAAAAAAATTGTCACCAAGGAAAATATATTTTAAATTTTTTTTTTAATGTTTATTTATCTTTGAGAGAGAGAGAGAGAGAGAGAGAGAGCACAAGCAGGGGAGGGGCAGAGAGAGAGGGAGACATAGCATCTGAAGCAGGCTCCAGGCTCTGAGCTGTCAGCACAGAGCCCCAGATGGGGCTCGAACTCACGAACCATGAGATCATGACCTGAGCTAAAGTTGGACGCTTACCCAACTGAGCTGCCCAGGTGCCAGAGCTTTTTAAAAATATAAAAATAATCTACGACAAAGTTTCCCATTTTTACATTAAAAATACCCACTATATCCTCTGCCTTCTCCTGCAATGGTATTTTTGGTGGGAGAGAACCAATACCATAGGAGGGAGCTGTTATGCCTGAATGTGTTGCTGCATTCTTACCTAATTCACAGCCTGTGCAAGATGGAGAATGGGGGAGGGGAGAATTGAGTCCTGGCATGAGGTCAGAAGCCTGACTCTGTGGCTAACCAACCTCAACTCCTCTGGGCCTCAGTTTCCTCAACTGTAATGCAGCAGTTAACATGCTGCAAAATAGCCCGTTATCAAAGGGCTATTTTGAAGATCAAAATGAGATGGTGTGAAAACTGGCACTCAGTGAAGGCTTTTCATCTGCAATACATTCATGTTTTCCAGTTTTGAAGCAATAATTGTGGGAGCTCAACTGTGGGAGCTCAATTGGGAAGTTCAATTGTGGGAGTTCCGAACAATCTCTTAATTGTCATATGTCTTCAGTGGCATAATGGGAATATAGGATTGGGAAAAGTTTTGTCTTTTCTGTTTTTTACTGTTTTGATTATTATCTATACTGATGCTTGCAGACAGGCAGCCCTTGAAAGATCATGGCTTCCAAAAGTTTAATTCTTTCCACTCAGTTATTGAAACTTAGCATATTTTTGCTATCCTCATTGTAGATATCATACTATCTGGCCTCACACACTCTCTGGACCAAATCTGTCCTTCCCTCTTGAGGGTTGTCCAGTTTTTCTCCAGTAAATCCTGTAATGAGTTTCATTACCAAGATGCTTGCTGTTTCCATGCCTACGAGTCCTGTTTTCCAAACTGGCTGTTCTCTGGCTGGCAAGAGTGAGCTGATTTAACTCCAGAAACATTTTAAACTTCCCGAAAGCTTAAATGGCCAGGGGTGCTCCCACAGATCCTCTGCAGTATTCTTTTCTGAGGTCAAGGTTCATGCTTTCTTTATAACTATGATTTTCTGTAGATGTCCAAACTGTAACGGCCATCAGAGATTGTTCTACAGCTGTCGTCACAGGAGACTGTCTTCCCACAGCCCTTCCTTTCCAGAATCTCCTGAATGCTTTCTTCTCCACCTGCTTTTTTGATGATTTTGGTTTCCAGAACTTTTACCTGCTCGGGATGAACTTGTCATCCTTGAGCGGCCTTGGCAATGGCTTCCCATGGCGTCTGACGCTGAAGACTAAATATAGCAAGATGAAGCCCAAAGCATTCTCCAAGGAAATAAAATCGAGCAACGTAACTGGATTATTCTTGGTTATCTTGCAGATATCCGTGTGACCAGACGTCTGCAAATGGTGGTGAGGTCATTTCTAGTCGCCTTTTAATCTGCTGGCAGCTGGCTTCTCAAAGCTTCTTGATGGTTTTTCTTTTTTTTCCCAAAGCCAAAGGCAGCCAGCAATTTGGAAACTTTCCATGTTGGTTTGTCATTTCGACTTTCACAAGTAACTTCGTAAGGTTCCTTTTCCTTTCTTTCCTCATTTCAGGCTGGTTTTTTTTGTGTGTGTGTCGGGGGGGGGTGGGGGCGGTGAGGGGAAGGTAGGATTTTACTTGTTCATAGTGGTTGCTAAGAAAGAATCTTCTCTGTTTATAGGCCCCTAACAAATAGTGACAGCTGAGAGACAAATATGGTGTTGTGTTCGCAGGAGAGGATGGAAGGAGGCCAGCAATTAACAGCCTCCAAGCACAAACGCTCACAATGAGGCCTTTGAGAGGGTCGGCTGGCATTAGGCTTCCACAGATTGCTTGAAATAATTTAAAAAGGTGTTTGCCTCATGCTTTCAATGACAAATTCATTTCCAGAAATCAGGGTTGTATAAGTTGATAGGATTGTAAAATGACATAGTCTTTTTTTTTTCTCAAAGAAGCATTTGCTTAACAAGAGCCAAATCTCTGCAGGGTTTGTATCCGTTTTCAGGACAGGATTCTTTCACCTTTGGGTCAGAGGCTGGAGCATCACAAACCAACAAAGGGAAGCCAGGAGTATTTTGATTCAAGTTCACCTTTCTTGACTCTTCGTTTGAGGGGATTTACTTCATTCTGATGGTGTTCCCCTAGAGCAGGATGATGTCAATTGGCTGGAGTTTAGAAAAGCACTACGCAGAGAGAGAATAAAGGTGTCTTTCTAACACTAATATATAAGTGGGTTTTTGGGTCCTTCATTACAGCATAAAAGAAATAGTTAACTGGGATGAAATACAAGGCTGCGAAATGATGCTTATTGAAAAGAAGGTCTAGGGGCACCTGGGTGGCTCAGTCGGTCGAGTGTCCGACTCTTGATTTCAGCCCAGGTCATAATCCCAGAGTCATGGGATCAAGCCCCACATTGGGCTCTGTGCTGAGCGTGCAGCTTGCTTAGGATTCTCTCTTGCTTTCCCTCTGCCCCTCTCCCCCACTCACATGCTCTCTCTCTAATTAAAAAAATAATAAAAATAAATAAAAGAAAAGAAAGGGAAGTGTAGAGTATTTCCCCTTTAGTCAAGCATCACGTTAAGAGGTTAGAGTAGCACAGGGTGATGCTTGGGACGCCGGTGGGTCACTTTTCTAATGTTCTCTACACTATATCAACCCGTTTCATCCTCAGCACTGCCCCAGCAGGTAGGCACTATTATCATCTCAGCTTGCAAGGAAAGAGGGCATGAGCAACTTGTCCAAAATGTGCAGTAAGTGCTGGAACTGTGTTCTGGATCCGCAAAGCTTGGTTGAGAACCAGTGCTCACAACCGCTGCCCTGTGTGGCCTCTGTTGGGATGCCAGTGGTTCTCAGAGCCTCATCTTTGTTTCCCATCTCTCAACAGCTGATCAACAGCTCTTCTGGCTCTGGGGAGACCTCTCTGAAAAAGCTTTTCCACTGACTTAGTCGGGAGAATACCTGCCTTCCTCTCCTTCCTTTCCTGTCAACTTCCCCGAAGGGAGCAGTGTGTGTGTGTGTGTGTGTGTGTGTGTGTGTGTGTGTGTGTAGAGTCCTGAGATGACTTTGAAAGAAACACATGGAACTTTGATATGAACATAATGGTCAAGGTTTAATGTTAATTTTTTTTTTCCACTTTGGTACACAGTACCAAATCTGAACGTTTCCATTTGGTGCCGCTACTCCACATTTGCTGTTTTAACTCAGAAGTGCTTGGATTTATTTAGTCTGTGGTCTATAAAGTGTGTCAGAAACCATCCATAAGCGCCTGGCGTCAGGCTATCAACCAGTCATCAGTGGAGAAAAATTTGAGTTTCTGTTGGAGAGATTTCAATCCTGTTGAAGAGCCGAGATACACATATGTCAACAGAAAACTGATGAAGTCGGGCCTGTCCTTGCCTTCGGGATGAAGTTCAAACCCTCAGCCCGCATGGCCCCTAGTCACCCAACCATCCTTCTGCAGGTGATTCTGCAAATGTGATTCTCTCTGCCTTTAATTCCTTCTGCAGAAGGCTTATAAGCACTGATTCTGAATGAACCAAGTTGCCTGCGTTCAGACCGCAGCTCCACCGTGGGAGCACAGAGCAAGAGGTGGGGGGCGAGGAAGGATCCGTGTTTTGAGGAAAGGTTTACAGGGGAGATAATATTTTGGCTGAATTTTGAAGGATTTATTTACCCATTCAAAAAATAATGTTGGATGTTTACTATAGGCTGGATTCTGTGACAGGTGTGGGGTGTACAGTGGGGATAAAAAGGCCCAGGTTCACCCTCAGAGGGGACACAGAGGCACTGAGAGGACCGTGAGCTGGCAGCAGCCTGGAGTTGGCAAGAGGAGGCTGTCATGGGCAGCGGTCTGGATTGGCAGGGGGCAGTTGAGGGCTCAAGTGTCAGCAGCAAGAGTAGCTCTCATCTGCCAAAAATCCTGTTGGGATCAGTTGTCCTGAGGGGCACCGATCCAGGGTCCAACATGGTCAGGCCACTGCCCTGAAGAGGCCAGCAAAGGAGAGAAGCCCACTCTCCCACCATTGCTAGGGGGACTCATAAGGTTTCCTCTGTGCCCAGATCAACTTGGGAAGGAGGAAGGAAGGGGAGACAAAATCTGTTAGTGAGTGTACTGTAAGCTGAGTCTTTTCCAAAACAAAGCTGAGTCTTAAACTAGAAACATCTAAGATATTACCGATTGCTAAATTTGAGCTAAAGGAAATTTTTACTGTCACCCAACAGAGTTGGAATTCATAGGGGCAGTTTGGTTAGTTATGTAGCGTATGATTCAGTTGGCATGAAGTATCTAAAATCGGCAAAGGCAGGGTGCCTGGATAGCTCAGTCAGTTAAGCATCTGACTCTTGATTTCAGCTGAGGTCATGATCTCACGGTTCATTGCGCTGGCTGTATGGAGCCTGCTTGGAACTCTCTCCCTCTCTCTCTGCCCCTTCCCCACTCTCTCTCTTTCTCTCTCTCAAAATAAATAAAGAAACTTAAAAAAATTAAATCGGCAAATGCATAGAGACAGAAAGTAGATTAGAGGTTGCCAGGGGCTGACGGGGGACAGAAAGTGGGGAGTGACTGCTAGGGGGTATGACATTTCTTTCTGGGGTGATACAAATGCTCTGGAATTTAGATAGTGGTGATGGTTGTACAACTTTGTGAATATACTAAAAACCACTCAATTGTACACTCTAATGGGATATGGCATGTGGATTATATCTCAACAAAAACTACATGGAAAAGATTAGGCTGGAAAAAGAAAATAAGGAAGTGGTGATTTTCTTCACACATCTGAGTAGTGGTATGAGTAAAGGCCCCTCTATGTGGAAATAGGTTTTTTTTTTTTTTTAAGTTTATTTGTTTACATTGAGAGAGAGACAGAGAGAGCGCACGTGTGCAAGCTGGGAAGGGGCAGAGACAGAGAGAGGGAGAGAGAGAATCCCAAGCAGGCTGTGTGCTGTCAGTTCCATCCCATGAACTGTGAGATCATGACCTGAGTGGAAATCAAGAGTTGGATGCTTAAGCAACTGAGCCAGCCAGGTGCCCCTGAGAATTATTAATCAAATGTTGATTTTCCAAATATCCTAATCTGGTACCACGTTGGATTATAGTTTATATAGAGCTTTATATTTTTTTTCTACAAAAATAATAAACTTCATAAAAAACTCAACTGGTAGAATTCAACTCAACTACCACTTGAAGCAAAAAGTACTTAGAGAACTACACGAAAAGTGATCTACAACACACATAAACTCAACGTGAGATGACACGTGTAAATTCAGATACTTTTGTGAAGTGTTTGTGCTTTGATTCTGTTCACCCTTTGAAGATAGAAATGATAAACGTATGTTTTAAGTCAGAATACTTGTTAAAAACATATGCATTGTACATCGTACTTCCACTGAATATACGCGTTTGGTACAAATTTGTGAATTTAAAAAATTTTCCTCCTTTACTTGTTGGCCTACTTATATTTCTCTAACAGAAAACTTGCAGGTGGAAAATAAATTGCTGTCATTCAGAGCAAGACTGAAAGTGGGCCATTTCTTGTCATGTTTTTATCATTGCTCCAGTTGGCTTGGCTTGAAGTCTCATAGACATCATGGACTCTACCATCTCCTCCAATCCCTAAATCCAGTGAGTGGCCAAGTCTCATTTATTGTACTCTCACATATATTCCACTGCTGCTGCCCTGATGCAGACGATCATTTCCCCCAACTTCGACCAGGGTGGCTGCTGGCTTCTCGGCTTCCATATTGCTCCTCCTAGAGCCCTCAGAGTCAACTTCCTACAGCTTTGAGCTGCCGAAGTCACTTCCCCCGCACTCTTTCACCATGGCTCCTTTGACTGAATCACCAATCCTTTCCAGCACCTTGGTTTATCTTCTTCACTAAGCTATCTCATTTCCAACATTTCTTTCTCTTCATATTCTATTTTGTCCATGTGAACTAGGAAGTTTACATCTTTGAATGCCTTTTTAGAAGAATCATCCTTTTTTTGAAGCTCCCTAATCATTTTTTCCTATAGTGCGAGAGTTATCCCTGTTAGTTGCCTGAAATTCTTTCTGGAACAAGATGGTAGAGAAATGAACTATGGACTTTGGTGTCTTGATTATTTACCTTGGTCTCCTGAAAGTTTTATGCCCATGGCAGGAAGATTGTGTGTACCATAACTATTTCTCTCTGAGGCAACATGAGTGTGTAGGGAAACTTTAAATATTACAAATAAAAATATACAGGACATTTTTATTCTTACCTCCCGAACTTTCTCTGTATTTTGCACTGGTTTTTGTGAATTCCCTTCATTAAGTTTCAGTAGCCTCTAAGTCTCTATTCAAAGCCTTCTTCTCCCTCTCCTGGTGACTCCCTGTTTTATCTAGGTATATTTTAGACTGATTCCTTTTTTCAAATAACTTTATAATGGAGATAAAGTCTTAAAATATTTAGTTTTTTTTTCTTTCATGAGTCAAAAACCTTTGCCTCTTCTGCCCTCAGCATTCATTTAAACATAATTTTCATAGGAGAAATGCCAAGAGAAAGACCAAGGTAATACCCAATATTAATATTATGTGATTAAAAACCAGAATGACATAAGCAATTATCTTGCAGCCCATTTCTTGAGAAAGGCTTCCTACTTCCCTTTATCAAAATAATAACTGAGCACAGAGGGCCACCATTCAGAGAATTTTTCATGTTGCAGAGAAGAGACTACATAGAAGTCTATGTATTTAGCTGGAGTAGAGGTGGCGAGGACATGAGGTATAGCAGAAGTAAAAGAAAAGCTGGACCATATTCTGTCATGAGAAATGATGGAAAGATGGAGAAGGAGAGAAAGAATGAAGTGACTGGTGTGTCTCTTGACTTCCTTTCTGGAGGCCTACGCTTTAAAGTGAATTAACTTCAAGAGCAATCTGGACCTCAGCCGACTCAGAATACGCTGGACAAAGCAGTACACTCAGGCAGAAAGAGGGCTCTGGGATTTAGCTTTTCCTTTGTTCTTTATCTCATAGAGGCACAGAATCGAGGCACGAAGAATCTACAGCGGTACACACGATGGCGGGGTGAGGTGACCCCCGGCAGAGGCTGGGTGCACTGCTGGGCCAGAGGCTGGAGGGAGCGCATGGCAGATGTTCAGGAGTCTGCAGCCCGCAGGAGCTAACATGAGGCTGAGTCAGCCAGGAAGTGATGATCCTGACCAAACCGAGGGAGATCAGATCACCAGTTACACCATCCTCAGATTTCAGCCCTAGAGGCCAGGAGATACCCAGGGGATAAGGGACATAGCCCTGGAGACCAGAAGAGGTAGAGGACCTTGTGCCCAATACCCGAGAGCTTTCCCACTGCCATGAAGATGTTAAGTTCTCCTTCCTCCCGATATAATTATCTATATTATATATTTCTGTTAACCAGAAGGTGGGGATTTGGAAGCCAGAGTAGCTGAGAAATGACATATGTTAGGCTTATTTAGTGTGTAAATTAAGTATTTGACCTCATTATAACTTTTTCATATATCAAAAGAAGCACATCTTAATTATAAAGAGTTAGAAAAATAAAGGTATCCGTAATCACTAAGATATGGTCGTAGTCAACATTTTTGTGAATATTTTTCTAGTCTCATTTCAGTATCTATGTATTTGTGTGTCTGGTTGAACCCTATGAACTGATTGGTATTTGGCTGTTTTTTACTTATAAAATTGGCAGTTTCATAGGGTCAACCAAATACACTTGTTCTAGGTCCACACACACACACACACACACACACACACACGCCCTTCTGTTTTCTAGGTACATATACACATATGTAAAAATACACATTCTTCTTACTAAAACAGAAGATTGTTTTGTAGCACTTTTTTCACTTAACAGTGTGTTGTGAACATGTTTATACATCATTAAATAATGTTCCATGAGGTCTTTAAAAATGACTACGGGGTATTTCATAGTAAAAAGTGCCACAATTTATTTAACAATTTATTTAACAATTCTTTTTTTAAACATTTTTTTCAAGTTTATTTATTTTTTTGAGAGAAAGAGTGCACAAGCAGGGGAGGGGCAGAGAGAGGGAGAGACAGAATCCCAAGCAGGCTCTGAACTGATGGTGCAGATGCAGGGTTTGAACTCACAAACTGTGAGATCATGACCTGGGCCGAGATCAAGAGTCGGACGCTTAACCAACTGCACCACCCAGGCACCCGTATTTAACAATTCTTAATGTTAGATATTGAAGTTTTTAAAAATTAATTGATGTCAGAAATAACATGATAATGACTACTTGTAGCCAAATATTTGAACACATTGATAATTATTTCTAGTAAATATATATGGAATATATAGAAATAATGTATAAAGATATATTAGAAATACGTAGACTTGGAGGCACCTGGGTGGCTCAGTTGGTTGAACATCCAACTCTGGCTCAGGTCATGACCTCATGGTTCGTGAGTTCGAGCCCCGCATTGGGCTCTGTGCTGACAGCTCAGAGCCTGGAGCCTGCTTGAGATCCTGTGTCTCCTTCTCTCTTTGTCCCTCCCCTGCTCATGCTCTGTCTCTCTTTCTCTCTCAAAGATAAGTAAAAACATTAAAAAAAGAAATATGTAAAATAAAAGTATCAAATAAATATATACAAATGACGTCGCTGGCAATGGATCCATAGTGTTTTAAAGTTTTGTTATGAACTGTCAAACTGTCCTCCAAAAATTTTATCAACTTACATTCATGCAAACATTATGTGGAGACAACCTTACAGTTGCCAATTTGCTAGGCGAAAATGATAACTTATTTTATTTATTTATTTATTTTTTTACTTTCTTAAGCTTATTTTATTTTTGATTTCTAGAGTTGTTTAATTACCCCTATGCTTATGTACTTTCATGTTTCCTCTTTTGTCTTTACCTGTTAAAAAAAAATAGTCTCTTCACACTCTTTATTCTGTGCTGTACTCTTCACCGAACCCACCACAGCAGGATTCTAGCCTAAGATTTCGTGTTTATGAATTTCCATTTCTTTGAGACTCATATCCAGTTGCCACCGAGTCTTCTGGCCTTTTTCCTCACATATTTCCCATTAAGATTTCATGGACAGTTTAGAAATGGAAGGGTCTTGGTGATTCAGTTGATTTTCTTCATTTCACCAATGAGGATATTGACATTTTGACCATCTCAGTGACTTGATGTCACAGATCGTATGAGGGCAGAATTCAGAGCGCCATGATGCCCGGCTCCAGACCTCTGGTCTGCTTGCCTATCTTGTCACCCCTCCTGCCCACTAGGGTTTCTGCAGCCTCTATCACAGACTAGATCTCTGTGTTGGAATCATCAAAATAACCAATGGCTGATAGCACTTTATCTAATTTTTCGCCCTGTTCTCTTTTTATTTCTGGGTTTTAACTCCATTTTTATGTCACTTGCTTCCTTAGAACCGATTAGCTTACTATGAAAAATTACAACACCTGTTTCATGCAATACAATATCTTCTTTGAAAATCTTATTGATTTTAAATGTATTTTTAGGGATGCGTGGGTGGCTCAGTCAGTTAAGCCTCGACTTGGATCTCATGGTTCATGGGTTCGAGCCCGACATCAGACTCTGTGCTGACAGCTTAGAGCCTGGAGCCTGCTGCAGATCCTGTGTCTCCCTCTTTTTCTGCCCCTTCCCTACTTGCACTGTCTCTCTCTCAAAAATAAGTAAACATTAAAAAAATTTAAAAAATAAAAAATATTTTTAAGTGCTGTATTCTGATTGCCCACTTCAAATACCCCACCTCTAAAACTCGGCAGAGGAGCGAGAGGATTATCTAACACGTAACTCCAAATGTTTGATGCCAATTAGAATCAGCCAAAATGGTAACTTGAAAAGGAAAAAGAGAGCATGGAACTAGCCTTTATGTAGTTCCAACTCTGTGTTAGGTTCTGCTTGTATTATCTCATTTACTACTCAGATAAATGCTATGTGTTTTTAAAAAAATGTACCCACTTTACAAGCTAAATGAAGTTGTCACCAGTTCAAGGCCACTTCCTTAGACACCCAAGTAAGGTTGGATTTGAAACATACGCTTTTCTGTTCTATAGGACTCATGTTGGCAAAGCAAGGCATTCACACTTTCCTACTTATTCTTTTTTTAAACTGAATTCCAGAATGATCCCCAAATAATTATCATCAAATAATTATCAGCACCCATACAACACATCATCAGAAAGGAGGCTTAGACACCTTTGGATTGGAAATTTGCACCGTGGCCCTTGTTGTTGCTTTAAATCTTTTCTTGCAGGGAAGAATGTCTCCTGAGGGAGGAAGATTATTCATGACCCCATTTAGGAAATAGGTCATCTCCTCCGTGTATCATCAGTGTTGAGAAGTATGTTGTGGTTTTCAATACAGCTGTCTAGCAATTTATCTTTGATACTGAAAGAAATGCCATGCCCATTAATCCATGGGCAGATGTGCACTGAGCTTGTTTTCGTATCGTTTGACAGCTGACCAAAGGCATAACTGTGTGTGCTGAGGGATCCTGGATGGGTGGGAGGTCTAGATAGCACTAGCTCAGAGTTCATGAGCATTTTAAGACTCCTCCAGTAGGAGACAGAAGAAGAAAAAGAGTGAGGGACAGGCCCTGTTGTAAATACTTAGAACAGTGTCAGTGTTTCTCCTAGGGAGTAGATCAAAGATAAACTTGCTAGTTCCAATTCATTTCTGTCTTCCAGTAGCTATCCTTTTTTGCTGAAGGCGAAGGGGGGGGAAATGCCAGTAATTCTAGGGAGAAGCCTATGCTGTCAGCGACTCTGTGTAAGTAAGCAAATCTCATGTTTCTGGCCTGGTCCATGGCGACATACACAGATTCTGAATATCTTGATGTCTCTCTGTGTGTTTTCTTCTGTTTTGAATTAAACATTCTGTATTGCTATTGAGTCACCAAGAGGAGCGCAGTGGAATTATCAGAAAGAGTCATGACTTGCTGTGTCAATGGCTTTGAGTGTCATCCCCAAGGGTGTTTAGTGGAGATGTTGGTGGCATTCGGTCGGGAATGTTCAAGCCAGAATGCCTTGAATGCCAAGTTTGTTTGGAATTTTAGTCCTTGTATCAAAGCTCATCTATAGGAAACAACAACAAAAACGAGTAGCATTGGCTCAGATAGAGTCTAGTGTCTTGAGCAGTGACAATAAAAATGTGCTACTGGTTGGTATTACATTATAGACCCAATAACACCAATATTTCTGCCAATGTAATTTTGACACCAATTTTACTTGATACGATTGAGTCATTAGAAGAGACATACTGACTCCTTGCCGTTTTGTCCAAGGGAATTTTTCTGGCATAAGTATTATCTATAAATTCTTTTTTTTAAGTTTATCTGTTTGTCTTGAGAGAGAGAAAGAGAGACAGAGAGAGCACAGAAGCAGGAGAGGGCAGAGAGAGAGGGAGAGAGAATCCCAAGCCGGCTCAGCGCTATCAGTATGAAGCCCAGAGTGGGGCTCTGTCTCATGAACCGTGAGATCATGACCTGAGCTGAAATCAATAGTTGGACACTTAACCGACTGAGCCATCTGGGCGCCCCTATTTATAAATTCTTGAACTTATAACTCATCATGACCTTAATACTTATACCCTAAGGAGGAACATTGATATTTCATGATTATCCAATTAACAACTTCTGATTTTATTAGCTTTCAGTTTCTATCTTTCCATATTTTAACCCAGCCCATAAGGATATATATATATATACACACACACACACACACACACACACACACACACATATGTATATGTATATATATATTAAATATATATGTATTTACATATTTATAAATGTTGACATATTTATATACATTTTCTATATTCAGTGGCAAACAAGAGTTGGTTTAAAGTTTCAATGCCACCCTCCATTCCTTGTGGAAGGAAAACTAGCAGATTTTTGACACCTCCTTTGAAGGCTGTTCTGAGTATATATTTGAGATGTCTTCTTGAAGCATCACATTGAGACTATCTGGTGACACAAAATAGGTCAAGTAGTCTGGTCTTGTGGAATTAGGTGCCAACTAGAGATCTCAAAAGAGTGTGAGTACTTGAGGTATCTTCTGGAAAGATCCAGGCATCTATTAATTGTTTTGTTTTCTTTGGTTTTGGCCTCAGCAGCTCACCGTTTCCAAGTTGTGCAGTTACCATTTAGAATTGAGGTGTGCCTCCCACTGAGGGGGTAGCCATGGTGGCAGCAGCCCTTGCAAAACTTGGGGACCCAGAGTTCTGAACGGCTAGCAAGAGAATAACCCAGAAATCCCTGGAGCTTGTGGAGACATGAAAGGCTTTGGGTAGCTTCTCAATAAACCCCATACAGGCACCTTTAGCCACCAAGATGAGTTCAGCAAATTTGTTGAAATGAGACTGTGCTTCAGCGCCTGATCTTACGTTCTCAAGATTCAGGACAATGCTCTTCAATGACCTATGATTCCATAAAGTATGTTGTTACTGAACCTTCCAGACTCCCCGGAGGTACCCAGGCTCTGACTGATGTGCAGGTTGATGTGCAAAGACAATGGAGAAAGTTAAGATCAGAGATAGGGACTCCTTTCCCTGTGATGGATACCGCTACTGACTCAGAGCCCTCTGCTGTAAGATAAGTCGATGGTGGGTTTTCCTGTCAGTGCAAGTTTATGTGTAATTAACAGTGAGTTAGAAGATCTTGCTGAAGTTTTACCTCCTGGGACCTAGAATTTTTTTCCTGCGTTACAGGATACACCGTTGGTTATTTTTTGTTAAGGTGGCTCTATGTGGGTGGGTGGGCGTGCGCGTGCACGCGCACGCGTGCGGTGCCAGGGAAAAGGGGTCTCTTCTCTCCGTGAAGGCGTAAGCAGGAACTACTCAATAGTTATCCTTTGTTATATCTTGTTTTTATATGCAAATGTCAGATCAAGGACAGAGTTGGGGGAGGGGGAGTTGCAGTCGTCTGGGGAGCAAGATACGTGTACTGCCCACCGAGAATTGGGGAGCCGAGAAGGAAGAGTGTGTAGAGGTGAGAGGTCCGGAGGGAAGGACTGGATTATTTTTGTAGTACTGCCGTCGCAGAGGACCACAGACTGGGTGACTTACGCAACAGAAATTTATTTTCTCACATTGGGGGGCTACGGGTCTACGATCAAAGTGTCAACAAGAACGGAGTCTCCTGGAGGCCTCTCTTCTTGGCCTAGAGGTAGCTGTTTTCTCCCTGGGTCTTTACACGGTCTACTTTCTGCGCACATCTGTGTCTGAATCTCCGCGGTCATACTGAATTAGGGGCCACCCATCTGACCTCATTTTACCTTATTTACCTCTTTAAAGGCCCTACCTTCAATTAGAGTCACATTCTGAGGTCCTGGTGGTTAGGGCTTCAACTGAAATACGAATTTGGGGGGATATAGGTCAGCCATATCAGAGACTGTGCTCCTCCTTTTGTGTTTAAATGGTCACTATTCCTGTAGGTGTTGACTAGAGACGAGAATGTTCCCAGTCTTTTATTCACTAGGAACGTAGATGTGACTCTCGCTGCAGATGGTGTGAATGATTTGAGGGGCACAGTTGGATGCCTCAAGTTAAGCCTCAGGAGACGGCACCTTCCAGGTTCTCACTCAGAGCCCAGGCTAGCCTCGTCGCGAACCCCCTATGGTCTGCATGTCTTCTGGAAGGAGGTGGAGTCTCTCTTCACCAACCATGAGACCTACGAACAGCTTCCTAATAACTGAACTCATCTTACCTCACACACCCAGCCCCTGACACAACTACACTCTCTCTGAGATCCTCTGTAGGAGAGAATGTACTCTGCTCTAGATGGGCCATTTTGTCCACAGAGATTTCCCACAGATTAATGTTTATCTATAAGCAATCACCTATTATCTTACTCCATATTTACTTTTGTATGCATTTTGTTCTTACCTCCCAAATTTGGGAAGAGGGACTGCTTTCTGCCAAAGTATCTGGTATTGCCAGATGTAGGGAGAATATAGAGACCGTTAGGCCTCTGGCTCTCGGCTCTTTAACCATGGATTAAAAAAAAATGTTTAATAAGATGAGCTACAGTATGGTTCCCCTAAGTAGTATGGGTTCCCCCGAGCAGCAGTTCTGAACCTCAGCACTACAGACATGTGGGGCTGGATACTTGTTGTGAGGACAGCCCTGTATCCGGGAGGGTTTAGAAGCATTCCTGGCCCCTACGCCCTGGACGCCAGCAGTGATATACCTGCCACCCCGAGTTGTGACAAGCACAAATGTCTCCACACATTGCCTAGTGTCCCCTAGGAAAGAAACAACATTGTCCTGGGTGAGCAGCACTGTGCTTTCACATTATAAAGACGTTTTCGATCTAACTTGTCTGGAATATATCTACTTTCAAAATAAATGATTATCTGTCCTGTCAGTTTTGACTCAAAACCTGTGCACTTTGCTAACGTCCAAGATGGTTTGGAGGTTGCATTCCACTGCTCTGAAGTTCACATATATTTCAATTTAACATCTCTGTTTCTTTGGCCACTCCTTAGCTATAAAAATGCCTCACACGTGTGATAGCTTATGGTAGGGGGCTAATAAATGTTATTTTCTTTTCCCTCTTCGTCTTTTCTCTCCTCCCCATAGCAATTCCTCAGATTGCAACAGATTTTCCAGCCTAGTGATAATTCTGTAATTCTTGCTTCTTGACTTTGAATTAATTACAGGTTCATAAGTCCTGGGGATTGACTTTGACTTTTCCTCACTCTTTTTATGAACCTTGGTAGTGTCACATTGACTTGGAAACCTGATTTCTCCCCCCCTTCTCCCCTCCCCTCCTCCTCCTTCTTCTTAGTTTTCAGAGTCCTGCTCAATATTAAGTGCGGGTTATGAAACAGTATGTTCGGTATGAATCCACTTTTGCCTGCACACTACGTACTAGAAACACACTAATCTGCACGTGCAGAAAACACTCTGGAAGAGTGTATTCCAAAGTGTAATCTGTACCCTAAATGGGACTGTTAGTGATTCTATGTTTCTTCTTTTTACTCATTTATATTTCTAACTTTTTCCCGTTAAGTGTCTGTTGCCTGTATAATTAAAAAGGAAAAAAATGCTTCAAGAAGTCATTCTCAAGCTTCCTTGACACTTGTCCACGGGTGTTGTTATTGGTAACAAGAGTTTTGTTTGAAATGGCACTTATTTTTAGAAGACACTGGGACTACTGAGTCACCCATCGTATTTTAGGGAAAAGGATGAAACAAGAAACCCCAAAAGAACAGGTGAAGATTTGCTAGGCAGATTTCTGTCTTGCACTGAAAGTTTTTTGGGTCAAGATATATGTATGTGCATGAGCTCAGATGGAATTTTCCTGAGCTGAGTGGCTGAATTTAGCAGTGAGCTAAGGCTTAGCGAGTCGTCCAGCGGAGAATGGCTAGCGTATCCTGGGACTTGGTATATTGAAAAGATGTTCTGTAAGCACACTGCGTTCCTAGAGCATGCTGGGCTTGTCTCTCTCCCAGTGGCTCAACAATACCAAGAACTTCCCAAAGCACCCAGAGTTTCCCAGAGCTGAGTTGGCTCATAAGCAACAGTCCCTAGGGCCATAATGAATCATAACTCATGGACAGGCTTATGCTCAATTAAAACGTCAATAATCAAAGTCATTTTCTCCCTGGTTACCATGTGCTTTTAGAATCGAAAGTTAGCTTTCCTCAGGGAAACACTATTTCGCTATTACACCCTCTCTCGTCATCCCATGCACAGCAAGGGGCTGTTATGAGTGGCTGACTCCTCGTGATGGCAGAGTCTGGGAAAATGATGGGGCGGAAGGAGGTAAGCGGATGTAGCTGTTTAACTCGGAGCGCACGGTTAGATCAACAGTGTGTTTAGCACCAAGCTTGGTTGATTCAGAAGAAAGAGCACAGGCTTGGAAGATAGACAAACCATATTTTGAATCTGATTTCCATCTTACGTTTCATATCAACTTCTCAGAGCCTCAGCTTCGTCACCTATAAAATAGGCACAAAGCTGATTTCCTCTTAGATTTGTTGTGAAGATAAACCCGTGGGACGCATGTAAGTTACCGCCTGGTAATACAGCGGACGTTCAGTGTTCCTTTCCCTCTGGTCAGTTTTCCGGTTTGTTGCTGTCAGTTGGCATAGACCAGGGTTTCACAGGCTTTGTCTCTAGTGAGACTGATAGTAAATATTTTAGGTTTTGTGTGCCAGGAGGCAAAATTGAGGATAATATGTACACAATTATGTAACAAAGAGAAAACAAATTTCCACCAGTTTATTGATGAAATTCAAAATACAGTAATATTGGGGTAAAGTTTTTAGTGTAGATCTACCAGTGAGAGGAAACAGATCCTTTTTCTGGGGAGACAACATTTCACTTAATTGGGGTTCAAAATTTGTGTTCCCTATCATCAAATTGATCGCCAATGTCTATCTATACAAATAGTGAGACGCCAATGGTTATTCCTAATTTGCAAGCCATAAAAAAACAGGTAGCAAGCTGAATTTGGTCCACAGGCCTTAGGTTGCCAATCCCTGGTGTAGACCACTTATTAATAACGCCAGTCTCTGCTTGTGCTCTGAGCCAATCATTCACGATGAGGACATGATTTGAAACCATAACTATACGTAAATAGCTATTAGAAGGCTATAATCTGGAAAGGAAGATGGAATGATTCAGTCTTTAAATAAACAGACTTTTGGAAGCTGACAGAATACTTAGTCTTTTGGATTACCTGATTCCTCAAAGTATACCACCTCTTGCGGCTGAAATCTGGACAAGAATAGGAAGAAATAATCAGGCCACGCGAACTGACCACCTACACAGAGATCAAGCAGTGAATGATCATGGGAACAGTTACTCAAACAGGTTCTTTTTGCTTTCCATCAAATAAGAGCTGGGCATACCTGCTTTTAGTGAGGGTGTCGCTAAAGGAGGGATTAAAATTTGGCACCTAAGGTACCAGAGGGTCCCTTGTTGCCACTCTTTCACTGACTGAGAGGGCCGACTAGTGCACAGATGTGAGTCCACAGCAGATCGAGGCGGATAAGCAGACAGTGCTTTACAGGCCCTGCCGTACTGAGTTTGCAACAAGGGACCCTACTCCACCTGCCAGGGAGGCTTCTAGTAGCATAAATGGCATGCCTTAAAGTAATTTTTGGTGTATGATGATGCGCATGCGTTGACATAAAATCAAGTAAGATAGGTTACTAAAAGTGAGGCAATTCTAAAGCAAAAAGTAATTCAAGATTCCACCTGGAATGCTGGCATCCACAACGAGGAGGCATCGCAGGCACGTCACACCGTGGTGTAGTTGCTCTGGACCTCAGAGCAGTACCCGCATGGCGGGGATACAAGTCTGGGCAAACCGCAAAGGTGTGGAGGGGGTTCCTGGGCGCGGGGCTTTGATAAGGCTGCTGTGCCATTTCAGCAGGTTTTACGGAGAAGCCCAAGTGAGTAATTCTCAAGTGGGAAGAGGGAATCTAGATTTTGATGGGTGTGTTTTTAAAATCCCAGATTTGTATTTTCAGGGTGTTGATCATTTGGCAAGAGATTCACTTGAAGAGAGCAATGGAAAGAGACACCCGGAGTACACAGATAAGCACCCCGACCTTATCAGATTCAGATTCACCTGGTGAAATTACCCATAAGTGCTCTGATGGAAACAGGAACAAAAGAATATTCTGGGGCATATTCTTCACACAAAGGGAACACATTTTGGTGGAGAGCTAATATACAGTGGAAGTTATCCAATGGAATGGAAGGGTCCAAGGTGAGAATTAAGGTGAACCAACTTGACAAAACACCTCTGATAACGCAATTGCCAACAGAGGAATGTATGTGTTTCTGAATGCGAGAGATAGATGTCGATGAGGGCTGATACACATAGAACCACAAGGGTCCAAGGTCTATTAGAAAGGATCCAAGGTGGGGAGCTAGCCCTTTACTATTTGTGTGTGAGAAAAGCACATAATTTGAAATTTGCCAAAAGCTTGTGGGTATTACCAGGGACTGCCCATGCCGATGGTGATAAAGCTTTTTAGGGAAGTAATTTTAAAATTTAAGGTAGTTGAGTTGAGAAAGTGCTTCCAACTTCCTGTAATTAACTTCTTGGAAAAATAGCTGTTTCTGAGGCAGAAATATTTTTAAATGTGTTGCTTTTAGCTGAGTGGTGATTTTCAGCCAAAGAGTATTCATTCCGCAAATGAGGTTTAGTGATGAGTTTAAAGAATATTTCTTCTCTGAGCTGATGCATATACATCTTTTCTCCATTTGTGTATCAGGAGAACATAGAGTAAATGCATTTTCTCTTGGCTTACGGAAGAAATTGGGGGTAAACTACACAATTTTCTTACGGAGAAATGTCAAAAAGAAAAACTAAGGTATACTTCCAAGCAAAATTTATTAGATGTCTATTCAAGAAAAACACAACGACCTTCGCTTATAAGAATTCAAAGTCAATAAGCTGAAAGCCAGGTATGAATATTTTTCCTTTTAAAATCAGATACAGAGAGTAGAAACAGTAATTTTTCTTAAATATGACAGGCAACAGATATTGAAATCTTTTCTCATAAATGGCATCAAAGATAAATATTCATTTATCAGCAAAGCTGCATGCAGTTGACTCAATTTCAAACCCAAAGCCTTTAAAATATAAAGCTGCTTGTGAATTTGACAGTAATCAAGGTAGTCTACTCAAAGATGTTTCTTTACCTTCTTTCTAATGAGATTCCTCTGTAATCAGTATTTATGTACATTTCAGTTTGGCTGCTCAGATCTTGTAAGTTCATAAACTTTTGCATAAATGCTATCTTACAGAATCGCGCAATCAAGGCGTGCTTGTGATCTGTGGGATATGTAAAGGATAATCTGTTGAAAGTGTTTTAGCTTAGTTTAAAGTGAAGGATAAAGACCAAATTAGGAAATTCCCATTTTCTCAACAACTAAATAGTCTGTACAAAAGAGCAAACATATGTACAAAATGCTAGGGCCTACGTACGTTGTGAAAAGATCAATCACTGTCCACGGAAGAAACGCCATAAAAAGTTTTATCTATAAGGTGCTCAAGATCCAAATATGAATAGTTCTTATGCAAAGTCATAAGAAATACAAAGCTAGTTCTCAAGGTATGTGTAATTCAGGCACTGTTGACCACATTAAATCTTTCAGGTCCCAAAACCATTTTGTAAATGTCTACTTCAGGGCAGAAAATATAACCCGAATGATTTAACATTGCCTCTAAAAAGTGCCTAATGTATTCCGAGGAAATATTTTTACACACACCAGGAAAATCAGGCTCAACATATTCCTGTCCTCAAATGTAGCCAGGATTCTGAGTTCCATAGAAGAAAAATAATTATCATAGTAAAAATAATTGTATTGATCATAATCCTTGCTAAAACCAGCCTTCATACTTGTGATGCTTCTGAAGTACTCTATTTCTATAAAATAATGTGTGGGATTCCTTTACATTTCCATAAAATGTACAACATACCATATGGATTGTCTGTTTTCACACAATCTCAAATGTATATGTGTGCACACAGTGAAATCTTACCTATGAATATTGCTTACAGATACTTTCAAGTGTCTACGTTAGGATAATTCTTTGCACCTCTCACTAACACTGTTTTTATTAAAATTTTATCAGATAAATAAAACACTAAGAGCTCATTGTTCATGATGCTGATTATTACATTTTAATATAAAATAGCAATGCAACTTTACAACACAATAGGTTTTTTTTTTTGTTTTTGTTTTTGTTTTTTTTTTTTGTCGTCTAGCTAAACCTCTTATAGTCTCATGATTATTACCAAAGGCTCTTAATCACTTACGGTTTGCACTTCTAAAAAGTACAGAAGAGACTGCAGGAAAAGGCTCCTATTTGAAAACTCACATTCAATCAACAAAATCACACTCATTCGGATTAACTTTCCTACTCTTGCTTTAGATTTTTGTAATCACTGTGCGTATTACAATATATAAGTGCAGGCAAACGATAGCCGAAGTACAGTTTTCATGTCGTGTAAACCAGGACACTAGGCAAACTCGTGAAAGGAAAATACACTGCCAAGCTAAGGATGCGAAAATGCAAACACAGCATTTAGTAATACACAATCTCTGGCTGCCTGAGGGGAGAATATCTTTCGAAGTGAACTAGAGAGTCTCCTTGAGACATTTCCTTTTTTTTTTTTTTTTTTTTGCCTCAAATACGTAACCCTTTCTAACTATAATGATTTTCTTTCTGATCTCACGTATCGACTTCTCAAAGTTTAGAGCAGACATCAGGGATATGCACTTTCATGCGGAAGCGAGTCTGCTAGCCTCCCCAGGGCGGGGCAGCAGGAAGTTCCTTTGCTGGTGGTCTGGTGGCAGATAGAGATGGTGACAGTGGGTGAACTTCTACTGGAAACTGGAAGGCAGGACAGCGGGAGGAGGAGGCCTAAGGGTATCTTTCAGGCAAGGTTATACAGATGTGGTGCTGAAATGCAGCGTAAAAAGGAGGGAGAGTGATTCACAGCCTCTTGACATAGTTTCCGGGAAAAGTACCAAAGAATTTGGTTCTTCTCGAGGTTCCTGAAAATAGAAGCAGCAAATGAAACGGACAGCAATGAAATAATCGGTTTTTCTTGCGGTCTTGAAAGCTCTTCATTTACAAGCCTTCACTAAGAGAGCAAGCCCAGCAGGGTTTGGGAAAGAGAGCAAACTCACTTGAAGGCATAGCAGACAAAGTGAGCGGTTTTATTTGTACTGCCTGCCGCCTTCACTGCCTCCTAAGGTTCGGCGCTGCGCTCCCAGCCCGCACCAGACTGAAGGGAAAAAAAAGCTCCGCCTCCCCGCGTGGAGGGAAAGACAGTCCCGCTGAGGAGGTGGGTTTTTAAGTGTAACGATGTTGAGTATAAGGATGCTCCATCACCAAGGCTGCTAGGCAAGAGTGAGGAAAGGAAAAAGCACGGGGGAAGTGACGTTTTCAAGGACAATCTAAATAAAGACAAGGCTGGCAGTGTGATGGGATGGACTAGAAAAGTGCCACGCGGTGTAACAATGGCCTATCAGGGACTATCCAGTTTTGTGATGTCACAGAAGATCACGCTGAATGCCGCCTCATTCATTTACAAATAGCACTGCCAGAGTCCTTGCTAAAACATAAAAATTTACAGTCACCAAAGGAAAAAAAAAGGCCAAGAACTCTTTGTAGACAGGGGTTCATCATCAGGTACGACTGGCCATCATCGTGATTGCCTTCGGTTTCACATAACAGAATTCCTTTGAAACTGTTAATAAAGGTTGGTGTGCTGAATTCTTCCTTAGGATTTCTAGCGCGAATGGAGTGAAGAGAGGCTCTACGGTTTCATTTACATTCTGGAACTTCTTGTCTTGGTTTGATTTTCTTTTCACCTGTGTGGGTTAGCCATTTACTTTTGTTCTAAATGGGGGGATTAATATGAACAGAAGCAGAGGCTGGTGTCTGCTCGGTTCTTTGATTATTTTCCTCACTGATTACCTGTCTATAGAAAGCCCTGGTTCCCTCATCTTGTCTCCTCTCTCCCCTCTGCCTGTCTTTCTTTCTTTCTTTCTTTCTTTCTTTCTTTCTTTCTTTCTTTCTTTCTTTCTTTCTTTCTTTCTTTCTTTCTTTCTACCTCTTTCCTGTGTGTCCCATTGTATGATTCTCTTATCTACAAAAGTTTTCTCAGAAAAGCTCTAGTCTTCTTTTAAGATGGTAAGAACGTGATTGCCTTTTAAGTGGTAAGAATGGAACCTCTCTCAACTTTTACCAAAAATTAACATAAAGGTGGATCATTGAACTTTCGGGGCACTTAACATCAGACCTAGTAAGTAGATGAACTGCTCGCTGCGTCTTGTTTTTTTCCAATTAGATCCTCACTGCGGACACCTAACCGCCCACCCGACAGAGTGATACTGTTTCTCGTTTAGGAAACACCGTTGTTATGGTTCTTAGACCTCGGTCTTTCCTGGTTGGTGCTATTCGAAGACATTTGCTTCTCCCAGTGGAAGTGGAACTAAAACTAGCAGAAAAATCACGTATGGCCAAAGCAGTAGATACTAAGCCATATTAAAAATGCAGGGCATGGGGCGCCTGGGTGGCGCAGTCGGTTAAGCGTCCGACTTCAGCCAGGTCACGATCTCGCGGTCCGTGAGTTCGAGCCCCGCGTCAGGCTCTGGGCTGATGGCTCAGAGCCTGGAGCCTGTTTCCGATTCTGTGTCTCCCTCTCTCTCTGCCCCTCCCCCGTTCATGCTCTGTCTCTCTCTGTCCCAAAAAAATAAATAAACGTTGAAAAAAAAAAATTAAAAAAAAAAAAATGCAGGGCAACGTGTGAAAGATCCGAGGCATCGCAAGTGCCTTTGCCTATCGCAAGTGAGCAAATACGAGCAAGTTCTAAGGCGGCCAGAGGGGTGTGGAAGGAGGGTGTGGGAGGAAGTGTACACATACCCACAAACCATCCATCGTCACACTTCTCCATCACATCAATGACATCGCTTTCTCTGAGTTCCAGCTCATCTTCATTCCTAGGAGTATAGTTATACAGAGCCTGAAACCTTAAACAGGACAAATGGATGCGTTTAAAAACAAATCTTTACACCTTTGTGAAACTATAGAAAATTATACAATAGTCATTTTGCTGTCAACGTTTCTATTCTTATTAACGTGTGAAATTAGTATAAATCTTTGGTAAGCGTGAAAAGTAAATAGAAATATTTAGATTTTCATGGGACTTAGACCACATTGATAGCATTTCAAAACTACAGTGAGGAGTATTTGTGGAAGGTTAGAGTATCCACAAGTTGGATTAAAACATTTTGACATTTCTAAATCAGGCCTGGATTCCAATTGTCCACTCATAGATATCATGAAGACATTAAATAAGAGTATAGAATATAAAAGAAGTGATATGTGCATTATCCAGCAATGTAAAAATGAGAAAGGGTTACAGGTTTAGCTGACTATAATCAAAAGCAAATAATTGGGACTTCCAAGTTGAATTTTCAAGTGATTCTAAATTGAGATGTGCAAACTGTGTTAGTCATGTCTTCTAAATCGCTATGTGGGGATTACTGTAAAAGAAAAGGTTATTTTTTCCGCCAACAGGAATTCTTTACAGCCACTTAGTTTTATAGTTGGAATCAGTGTTTTATGAGGATTTAGAATTTGAAAATCTGATGTAATTCACCTCTGAAGTCAAGCAGGTGTATTCTATGCTCACTGATTACTGAGCCAATATCAAACAATAGATTATGGGTATAAGTTTCGTTTTAAAAAGGGTCCTGGAGAAATTGTGTTTGATGTTGGAACTCTCCCTTGAAATAATTTTATGTAAAAAAGAATTACTGACAGAATGCTACCAGTTTCCTTTCTCTGCCTGAATTCTTTGAACGCCTTTATTTGGGTGACATTGATCAGTAAAATTGAATTTGTGGTTAACAAAATAGTATGTATTTTACTGCATATTAACATGGATTGGCATTTCGGAAAGTGAAGACACAAGTCCTAGCAGCTGAGCAGTTCAAGAAGCAATTGATACGCAATTAACATGAAAACTTTCTATCACTATTAAAATATTACCAATAGAATGAGGGGGATTTTAAAAACTCAGTGAACTTTTGTTTTTGCTGCTTCTTATAACAGTTGTGTAATTCTGCCAGTGCAAGAAAATAAAAACCACATTTCAGGGCCCTTTGGATTTTTAAGGTCAACTTTAGAAAGCAGATAATATTGAATACTGCTGGAACAAGAATGATTTACATCTAATTACTTCATTCAGTCAGAAAATCACATTTTGGGGGAACAAAACTATTCTATCATTTGAACTCAAACAGCATGTCATAAATCAGGGACATGGCTCCGTTGGCTTTCCTCTCTGTCCATGAACTTTTTCAGATTGGGGGACCCAGATAAAGTTGGCTTGTGGTGGGGGTTAGCGATGGTGGTGGTTGTCTGGGAAAGAGCTGGTGAGATGTGATGCCTAACATCATCTCCTAGAATACATTATTTTCTCTGGCTGGTACCAAAGCCTGAAATCACAACATTAGAGCTGTCTTTCCCTGTTAATATTTTATCCTGCTAGGGAATCTTTTCTGCCACTTGTGCTCTTTTGAAACTGGGCATCTGATGTCTTCTGTTGAAAAAGGATTCTGATTAAGGAGAAGGACAGAGAAAGGTAGCCAGAATCCCAGAGCAGTGGTAAAAAAGACAGGGAGGTGTTGAAAACCAACATTGCTTAATTTCACTATTTCCACAGGGCCAGCCCTGATTAGAGGAGACCTATTATTTTGTTGTTTGCTTTAAGGATTTGATTTGGAGGCTGCTCTGGTGAAGGGACGCTATCTTTTCTATATTCATGTGGGGAAAGTTGATTTCAACCTGGTCCCTTTGCCAGTGTCACATTTGAGGGAGAAAGTCATTCCTGGGCTGCTGATTCTATGGATATACATTGAAGCTCTCCCTTTGGGAAACACTGATTCTCTGATTGAGCTTTTGAGGCTTCAGCCTTCTTCCCTTGGGCACTTGTCCAAACTCTTATGGAGACAGGCCCATTTAAGGCCACCAAACCCCAGCTGCTTGAAGAATCTCAAGGTCCCAAGGGCTAAAAAAAACAAAATTGGCACAAACTCCTACTTCACTTTGGTATGACAAAAGCCAGTATGCTCCTCAACATTTACTTACCATTCGGGTTTAATTAGACCACACACACATAAAAAAAAAAAAGGGAAAAGGAAAAAAATTGGGAGTTTCATGGAAAACATAAACAAACCTTCCGGAAACCCCTCTGCCTCTGCTGGCTTTCAAAACCAGTGTTGCACGACAGGAAATGCAGCCGAATTACAATTAAAATGCTATTTTGAAAGATGTGTCGGTGAGATGAATGATGGTGGTGAGGTCAGGATGCTTCAAAAAGAAATTTGTCTTTTAAATAAAAAATGCTCAGCCAAGTTTGAAGCTGTCTCTATAACTTGCAATGTCTCCTGTAACACATTTTATTATAATTCTGAATTGCGGCAACATTATAACCTTAGGTACCTATTTTCATTCCAATCTATTTTTTAAAAGAAAGAAATTAAGTGACACCCCATCATCCCACTCCTTGGGGTTGTAATCAAATAGAAATTTAGTAATGTTTAGTAGATGTTTCTAAAGTCCACAGCAGGACCTTGAAAAAGTGCCTTCTCCCACCTGTGAGCTCTGTGGTTTCCATAAATACCCAAATGACCACACTTGGAAGTATTAACTTTCTATGACATAAAACAGTATAACATAATATACCTATTAATGCGTAATCTCCTTAACAGCTGCTTAATACGATGTGCTGGTAACACAATAGACCTAAACAGGCCGGGAATTTATTTTTTGTGTTGTGTTCCTATCATTTGCTTAAATAAGGCAACAAACCAAAACTTTAGAATTACAGGTCATACTTGATTTTTAAAAATTTTTTTCAGTTAAATGGAACTCGGAATGATTCTTACTTCCAGCGTGTTCTTTTCATAATCTTTCCCTAACAAGAAAACCTTTCTGGCTGGCCTCGGTGACAGGCAGTCTCAGGTGAGAGATGGTTTCTGAAGAGCATGCTTTCAGCTCACTGCCAGGTCTCTGAGAAGCGAGGAGGGAGCCAGAGGTCAGGAAGGCTCCAGGCCACTTGCTCTACCCCAGGGGGGAAGGGCGTGCGCCGTGGGCTGGAGGTCCTGCTTATGCTCAGGGGTACCTCACAAGGTTTAGTTCCGTCCGTGCTCCCATCTGTGTTCCTTCCCAGGGGTCTAGCTCCTGACCTACAGGCTAAAGTAAGTAGGGAAGTAGGTCGCCGCTGAACATCTATTATGGGCAAAATGGAGCAGAAATGGATACACACGCCAAAGAGCATCTTAAAGACAATGTGTGACACCTTCGATTTGAGGTGACTTGTGGGTCAGAGAGGAGAGGGAATTTGTAAGCGGGAAAAGGCATTTAACTGAATGACAGTGACTGTTTTAATACGCTGCCATTCCCGAAGACCTTTGTCAAAAGGCAACCTTGGAATTTTGTTACTGACTTATCACTTCTGGTCTACTTTGACATTCTTCTGGTCTTCAGATATGTGTACAACCACTGTTAGGACACTTCTGTGTCTTTACAGCCGTGGTTACTGGAATTTGCATGGTTGGTAGAACAAAGAGGGAGGCAGATTCGTAAATCTCAGGCATCGCTGGAGCGCCGTTAGGTTTTTCTGGCGTGTAAATCGAAGGCTGCTATGCAAAATGATTGGGTTTCTTTTTAAAATGAACTTCTGCTCTACGTTATGAAAGAGACCGATCACAGAGGCCTCATTTTAGTTACTTTGTCCTCTTTCACTTGCAAAGTCCTCTGTTTTGGTACACCAGTTGTCTGTTTTGTGAGTCAAGGTTAGTCTTGAACTTAGAAGATAAGAAGAATACTTACGGTTCCCCCCCACCTTGAATGTTTTCATGAGTAAACACAGGACGCTGTGGCTGAAATGAAATGATTTTCAATGTAATCAGCGTTTAAACTGGTACTAAGTAAAAGATAATTTGGATAATGGCATGGTACTTTTCTTGACATTTAATATTTCCTGTTGTAAAAAACCAAGAGGAAGGAAAAAAAACCAAATAAAGGGTTTCTGCAGGATTAATAATCCAAATATTTTGAAGGGTGCTTTGAATTAAATGAAAATAACCAAGGTTCAAATATTTGGAATGTGTCTAGAATCTAGTCTGTTCAAGCTTTAAGGAAAAGTCAGGGTTTAGTCCCATTGATTTTTCAAAGGCCAGGAATATGGCAAGAACATAGACACCAAATCACTAGAATGGGAAATCTGGACACCTTCATACAACCTTATTCTTCAGCGTTTTCTCAAACAAGCGGAAAATAAACCACATTTAGTCTAACGGCAAAGTAGCCACATTCATTCTACTTTTCCTTCACAGACAACATTTTCACATACAGTACGGATGAAAATGTAGATAGGCAGACATCCCATGCTACATTTGAATTAACACTCTCTGTTCTCAATGTTGAGAGAACACATGCATTTTTAGAAAGAGAAAACAGAGAACTTTAACTAGAGGGTAACAAACAATATCCAGGTAACATGTAACATTTTACCTTAGAAGAGAAATATTGGTAGAAATTCCCAGTGCACTGAACTCTCAAAAGAGTTTCCTTTCTTTTTAAACTAAGCATCAAGACCAGTATCTGTAATAGATACTTATAATATTGGAAATGACAAACCTTAGCATCCCACATATCCACACAAATATTGCAACGAATGAAAGTTAACGTGTTTGTCGAATATGTAAACTCAACGTCGTTTCTACCGACTACCTAAACGTTACCATTTCAGGGAAAGAAAAATATTACAATTCATTCACAACACAGTTCAAAGACATCCTCTTCTAAATGATGGCTGCGTGCTAAAATGCGATAAGTAGGCGTTTGCATGACACTTATAAAAGTGACTTCTTGATGACCACTGAGTTAGATGGATCCAGGTCCTTAGACATCAGGGCCAATTCGTGGGTCCCTGCATTATGAGTGCATTACCGACAGGCTGGGAATTTTACCCTGCAAATTGTCCATAAAAATCCCACTGGTCCAAGAATGGATGGAGAACTCTGGGGTCCCTTTCAGTCCATGAGTCTATAATTTGCTCCCCTTCCTCAATTCTGTATTCACTCCCCTCCCATCCAAGCTGTCTTTCTAGCATAAGAAGATGAGGCACTTAGAGCACGTGGGTGACTCAGTCGGTTGAGCGTCTGACTTCGGCTCAGGTCATGATCTCACAGGTTCCTGAGTTCGAGCCCCACATCGGGCTTACTGCTGGCAGCTGTCAACACAGAGCCCGCTTCATATCCTCTGTCCCTCTCTCTTTGCCCCTTCCCCGCTTGTGCTCTCTCAAAAATACATAACCATTAAAAAAAAAAAAAGGATACCAGGCACTTACATTACTAAAACTTTAAGCATTCAGTCTATTAATTGGAAGTGTTTACTTTTTAGAAATTTCACTCAGCAGTCTGTGCATGGAATATATAAACCTAAGACTACAGAGTGGATGGAAATGATTGGAAACGTGTATGGCTTAAAAATACAAAACTTCTATAAATCAATATAAAATTACTTACAATGTATGTATTATTAAAATGATAAAATATACTATTTTAAGAAAAGTCAAAACTAAACCATTTTCTAACCATTTTAAGGCCATTTAATTCAATATAAATATATTGAATAATTCTATAATTCTTATATATAAATAATACATACATAAAAATATAAATAAGTAAATAGTATATGTAAAATAAACATAAGCCATCCACAAGCCTATATCCTATTAAATTTCTTCAAATCCTCATCCAATCATATATATATAACTTTTATGCAGAAATAAAATACATATATATCAATTACTATTAATATTTTCTGATAGTTGTCTAGTCTTCTTTTTCATTTTAAGCCACTGCAGAATAATATGCCCTCACGTTGGTGTAGATATATTTTTTTAGTTTTCCTAACCATTTCTCTTTTTTGTTTTTGAAGTTAAGGTTAGTCTAGCCTTTTTACACGTTCATAAGCAGCAATGCTATAAACATTTTTATACAAAGAATTATTTACTTCTTTTGGACATTCTTTAGAAGACACTTCCAGGAGTAAAATTTCTGGCCAAAGATTATACATTCAAGCCACATGATATTGAAAATGCTCATGTTAGGGGCGCCTGGGTGGCTCAGTCGGTTGAGCGTCCGACTTCAGCTCAGGTCACGATCTCGCGGTCTGTGGGTTCGAGCCCCGCGTCGGGCTCTGGGCTGATGGCTCAGAGCCTGGAGCCTGCTTCCGATTCTGTGTCTCCCTCTCTCTCTGCCCCTCCCCCGTTCATGCTCTGTCTCTCTCTGTCTCAAAAATAAATAAATGTTAAAAAAAAAAATTAAAAAAAATGCTCATGTTAATCGCTCAAAAAAATTTAAACATGTAATTAAAAAAATCAAAATGCTGTATTTCAAAGCCCATTCGAGGACAGCTACTGTTGTCTCTCAAAAACATCATAGCAGCAGTTACAGTGCAGAACAAGGTTATAAATAAGAAAATATCATCTGATGATCTTTTCTTATCTTCAGAGAAAATGTTTTGTAAAATGTATTTCGTTGTGCTCTTTCTACATGTTTAAGTCATTCTAATATTTTTAAGTTGAGTAAAAGCTTTACTTTTCTATCATGGCATCCGGTGCTTGGTAAATCTGGGAGGTCGAATTTCATTGCTCTTTTCCGTTAAATGGGAATATGACTTAATTTTTTAATTTTTTTAAACGTTTATTCATTTTTGAGAGAGAGACATACACACACAGAGTGCGAGGCGGAGAGGAACAGAGAGAGAGAGGGAGACACAGAATCTGAAGCAGTCTCTAGGCTCCGAGCTGTCAGCACAGAGCCTGACATGGGGCTCGAACCCACGAACCATGAGATCAGGACCTAAGCTGAAGTCAGATTCTTAACCGACTGAGCCACCCAGGTGCCCCTAAATATGGCTTTAAAAATCAGATTGTTCGTTGAAATAAAACAATCTACTTTTAAAGTCCACATGGGACCTCTTGTTGTCATCGTTACAATTCTACTTTAATTCCTTTAATTCAACTCACACCATAAGTTATTTAAATGAATCATCCCTTTGACAACTGGGAACATGGGGCTGTTGCCAGAAGTATGTGGCTCCCTTAATGCCACAGGGGTCTATGTCTCAAGGGGACTCACGTTCCTGGGCGAGCCAGCCAGTAACGTCCTTGTTTTTACCAATCCTTCGCAGTATGTCTTTTCTCTTCCTTTATAGCCTTTAATGAACCTCCCACCCCCTTTTCTGACTTACCAGGTCTCTGTACTTTTCACATGCTCGGGCCAAGATTTATCGCAGCCTTCATTAGCACTATTACCTTGGTGACTTCGGGAACTTTTCTAAGTTTACCTTTAACAGGAATCATCTCCATGTGAATCTGGATAGTTAGGAACTAGTTTTGAGGAAATGTGACTAGCTACAGTATTTGAATTAACTTACTTAAAAAATATTTGGTCCATAGAGGAACACGTAGCATTAATAGGGCACATTCCTGTCTTCATGGTATTGGCACTGACTACCAGTGTAGCCTTGGATATGTGCCTGAGCTTCCTTTTCTCTAAAACCAAAGAGTTGGTCAGGATGGTGATAAGAATCTTGTCCCCCTCAGGGAATCCGTTCCCACAGACACACTTCCTCCGTTATGTATAGGTGCCCTCATCAACCTTAACCCTCTGTTGTCAGAGAGCTGTGCCAATTAATTCTCAAGTGTCCCAGTCCTGTAAAAACAGTCATGGTAACAATTCAGCTTCATTTTTCAGATCAGTGAACCCAAACTCAAAGATCATTTCTTAAATCACAAATAAGTAAAAAGAAGAAACAGAATTAAAATGTTGACTGGCACTCATAGTAAAAGATGACTCTGATGGATAAGGTGGATCAGCGTCTTTATTTTGTCTTTTAGGCAGGTGTTTATGTTCTATATGGATACTCAAGCCAGTTATCTTAGGAGACTATCTTTTGCCTTTCCCCCGCCCTGGTGTTATAAGGCGCAAACCTTGAGGAAAAGATCTGTAACGTGTTTGCGCTCTATTGCCACCGAATGGTGATTAGTGGAAGCAACATGCTAAAAATTTCTGCCTTCGGACAGCTCTCTCACAAAGTTCGTTCCTTCAGCCTGGATTCGTTTTGAAAGGCTACTTTAAAGACCACAGAACGCTGTGGAATAGATATTCATGTGTCTTTCTGACTACCTACTTCCCTTCCCGTGTTTTAAATTCTTGAGAGAAGATCTCTGTGTAGCCACCCGTATTTTAAGTCTGTGCTCGTTTCTGTTTTAACTCTGCTCATTACTCATAACTTCTTAGCAGTGTTGTGAGCAATATAGAATATACACTTGTGACATTCAGAGAGTCCTACATGTGTCTTAAGAGTATAGCAAAATTGGAAAACCCAATGAAGCGCCATGTTGTTTTCATGGAATCCTCAATATTTAACTTTTTTCCTTGGCAATGTAGCCATCTTTTTTTCTTTTTTTCCTCTCTCTCTCTTTTAGTGTAGCTATTTTTTTTTAATTATCAAAAGCAGATACAAATGGGACAAGTTTTAAGCACACGCTAATATTCAAAGCCAGAACCAACCTAACCATAAGGGAACTGGTCTGAAATATCCTAGAATCTCTGGTTTCAGTAAAACATCTACTTGCCTAGCTCAGATGGGGAGATGCAGTCTGTCCAGAAGCCATTTGTCTATCTGTGCTTCGGCAGAGGCATTTCTGGTAGCTCTATCTAGTATTTGGTGATTCTTGAGTGAGGATTGGCTGTTACTTTAAATACTAATGTGGTAGGGGACTAGGAAGATGGCGGCGTAGGAGGATGCTGGGCTCACTGCGCGTCCTGCTGATCACTTAGATTCCACCTACACCTGCCTAAATAACCCAGAAAACCGCCAGAGGATTAGCAGAACAGAGTCACCGGACCCAAGTGCAGACGAGAGGCCCACGGAAGAGGGTAGGAAGGGCGGCGAGGCGGTGCGCGCTCCACGGACTGGCGGGAGGGAGCCGGGGCGGAGGGGCGGCTCGCCGGCCAAGCAGAGCCCCCGAGTCCGGCTTGCAAAAGCGGAGGGGCCTGACGGACTGTGTTCCGACAGCAAGCGCGACTTAGCGTCTGGGAGGTCATAAGTTAACAGCTCTGCTCAGAAAGCGGGAAGGCTGGAAGACAAAGGGAGGGTGAGCTGCGGAGCCCCCGGACGACAGAGCTCAGTTTGGCGGGGAACAAAGGCGCTCTCCAGCGCCATTTCCCCCGCCCATCCCCCAGCCAAAATCCCAAAGGGAACCGGCTCCGGCCAGGGAACTTGCTCGCTCCGCGCGAACACCCAACTCTGTGCTTCTGCGGAGCCAAACCTCCGGCAGCGATCTGACTCCCTCCGGCTGCACAGGGCCCCTCCTGAAGTGGATCACCTAAGGAGAAGCGAGCTAAGCCTGCCCCCCCTGCCGCCGTGCACCTTGCCTTCCCACCCCAGCTAATACGCCAGATCCCCAGCATCACAAGCCTGGCAGTGTGCAAGTAGCCCAGACGGGCCACGCCACCCCACAGTGAATCCCGCCCCTAGGAGAGGGGAAGAGAAGGCACACACCAGTCTGACTGTGGCCCCAGCGGTGGGCTGGGGGCAGACATCAGGTCGGACTGCGGCCCCGCCCACCAACTCCAGTTATACACCACAGCACAGGGGAAGTGCCCTGCAGGCCCTCACCACACCAGGGACTATCCAAAATGACCAAGCGGAAGAATTCCCCCCAGAAGAATCTCCAGGAAATAACAACAGCTAATGAGCTGATCAAAAAGGATTTAAATAATATAACAGAAAGTGAATTTAGAATAATAGTCATAAAATTAATCGCTGGGCTGGAAAACAGCATACAGGACAGCAGAGAATCTCTTGCTACAGACATCAGGGGACTAATGAACAGTCACGAGGAGCTGAAAAACGCTTTAAAGGAAATGGAAAACAAAATGCAAACCACCACAGCTCGGATGGAAGAGGCAGAGGAGAGAATAGGTGAACTAGAAGATAAAGTTATGGAAAAAGAGGAAGCTGAGAAAAAGAGAGATAAAAAAATCCAGGAGTATGAGGGGAAAATTAGAGAACTAAGTGATACACTAAAAAGAAATAATTTACGCATAATTGGTATCCCAGAGGAGGAAGAGAGAGGGAAAGGTGCTGAAGGGGTACTTGAAGAAATAATAGCTGAGAACTTCCCTGAACTGGGGAAGGAAAAAGGCATTGAAATCCAAGAGGCACAGAGAACTCCCTTCAGACGTAACTTGAATCGATCTTCTGCACGACATATCATAGTGAAACTGGCAAAATACAAGGATAAAGAGAAAATTCTGAAAGCAGCAAGGGGTAAACGTGCCCTCACATATAAAGGGAGACCTATAAGACTCGTGACTGATCTCTCTTTTGAAACTTGGCAGGCCAGAAAGAATTGGCACGAGATTTTCAGGGTGCTAGACAGCAAAAATATGCAGCCAAGAATCCTTTATCCAGCAAGTCTGTCATTTAGAATAGAAGGAGAGATAAAGGTCTTCCCAAACAAACAAAAACTGAAGGAATTTGTCACCACTAAACCAGCCCTACAAGAGATCCTAAGGGGGACCCTGTGAGACAAAGTACCAGAGACATCACTACAAGCATAAAACATACAGACATCACAATGACTCTAAACCCGTATCTTTCTATAATAACACTGAATGTAAATGGATTAAATGCGCCAACCAAAAGACATAGGGTATCAGAATGGATAAAAAAACAAGACCCATCTATTTGCTGTCTACAAGAGACTCATTTTAGACCTGAGGACACCTTTAGATTGAGAGTGAGGGGATGGAGAACTATTTATCATGCTACTGGAAGCCAGAAGAAAGCTGGAGTAGCCATACTTATATCAGACAAACTAGACTTTAAATTAAAGGCTGTAACAAGAGATGAAGAAGGACATTATATAATAGTTACAGGGTCTATCCATCAGGAAGAGCTAACAATTATAAATGTCTATGCGCCGAATACCGGAGCCCCCAAATATATAAAACAATTACTCATAAACAGAAGCAACCTTATTGATAAGAATGTGGTAATTGCTGGGGACTTTAACACCCCACTTACAGAAATGGATAGATCATCTAGACACACGGTCAATAAAGAAACAAGGGCCCTGAATGAGACACTGGATCAGATGGACTTGACAGATCTATTTAGAACTCTGCATCCCAAAGCAACAGAATATACTTTCTTCTCGAGTGCACATGGAACATTCTCCAAGATAGATCATATACTGGGTCACAAATCAGCCCTTCATAAGTTTACAAGAATTGAAATTATACCATGCATACTTTCAGACCACAATGCTATGAAGCTTGAAGTCAACCACAGGAAAAAGTCTGGAAAACCTCCAAAAGCATGGAGGTTAAAGAACACCCTACTCACGAATGAGTGGGTCAACCAGGCAATTAGAGAAGAAATCAAAAAATATATGGAAACAAACGAAAATGAAAATACAACAATCCAAACGCTTTGGGACGCAGCGAAGGCAGTCCTGAGAGGAAAATACATCGCAATCCAGGCCTATCTCAAGAAACAAGAAAAATCCCAAATACAAAATCTAACAGCACACCTAAAGGAAATAGAAGCAGAACAGCAAAGGCAGCCTAAACCCAGCAGAAGAAGAGAAATAATAAAGATCAGAGCAGAAATAAACAATATAGAATCCAAAAAAACTGTAGAGCAGATCAACGAAACCAAGAGTTGGTTTTTTGAAAAAATAAACAAAATTGACAAACCTCTAGCCAGGCTTCTCAAAAAGAAAAGGGAGATGACCCAAATAGATAAAATCATGAATGAAAATGGAATTATTACAACCAATCCCTCAGAGATACAAACAATTATCAGGGAATACTATGAAAAATTATATGCCAACATATTGGACAACCTGGAAGAAATGGACAAATTCCTGAACACCCACACTCTTCCAAAACTCAATCAGGAGGAAATAGAAAGCTTGAACAGACCCATAACCAGCGAAGAAATTGAATCGGTTATCAAAAATCTCCCAACAAATAAGAGTCCAGGACCAGATGGCTTCCCAGGGGAGTTCTACCAGACGTTTAAAGCAGAGATAATACCTATCCTTCTCAAGCTATTCCAAGAAATAGAAAGGGAAGGAAAACTTCCAGACTCATTCTATGAAGCCAGTATTACTTTGATTCCTAAACCAGACAGAGACCCAGTAAAAAAAGAGAACTACAGGCCAATATCCCTGATGAATATGGATGCCAAAATTCTCAATAAGATACTAGCAAATCGAATTCAACAGCATATAAAAAGAATTATTCACCATGATCAAGTGGGATTCATTCCTGGGATGCAGGGCTGGTTCAACATTCGCAAATCAATCAACGTGATACATCACATTAACAAAAAAAAAGAGAAGAACCATATGATCCTGTCAATCGATGCAGAAAAGGCCTTTGATAAAATCCAGCACCCTTTCTTAATAAAAACCCTTGAGAAAGTCGGGATAGAAGGAACATACTTAAAGATCATAAAAGCCATTTATGAAAAGCCCACAGCTAACATCATCCTCAACGGGGAAAAACTGAGAGCTTTTTCCCTGAGATCAGGAACACGACAGGGATGCCCACTCTCACCGTTGTTATTTAACATAGTGCTGGAAGTTCTAGCATCAGCAATCAGACAACAAAAGGAAATCAAAGGCATCAAAATTGGCAAAGATGAAGTCAAGCTTTCGCTTTTTGCAGATGACATGATATTATACATGGAAAATCCGATAGACTCCACCAAAAGTCTGCTAGAACTGATACATGAATTCAGCAAAGTTGCAGGATACAAAATCAATGTACAGAAATCAGTTGCATTCTTATACACTAACAATGAAGCAACAGAAAGACAAATAAAGAAACTGATCCCATTCACAATTGCACCAAAAAGCATAAAATACCTAGGAATAAATCTAACCAAAGATGTAAAGGATCTGTATGCTGAAAACTATAGAAAGCTTATGAAGGTAATTGAAGAAGATTTAAAGAAATGGAAAGACATTCCCTGCTCATGGATTGGAAAAATAAATATTGTCAAAATGTCAATACTACCCAAAGCTATCTACACATTCAATGCAATCCCAATCAAAATTGCACCAGCATTCTTCTCGAAACTAGAACAAGCAATCCTAAAATTCATATGGAACCACAAAAGGCCCCGAATAGCCAAAGGAATTTTGAAGAAGAAGACCAAAGCAGGAGGCATCACAATCCCAGACTTCAGCCTCTACTACAAAGCTGTCATCATCAAGACAGCATGGTATTGGCACAAAAACAGACACACAGACCAATGGAATAGAATAGAAACCCCAGAACTAGACCCACAAACATATGGCCAACTCATCTTTGACAAAGCAGGAAAGAACATCCAATGGAAAAAAGACAGCCTCTTTAACAAATGGTGCTGGGAGAACTGGACAGCAACATGCAGAAGGTTGAAACTAGACCACTTTCTCACACCATTTACAAAAATAAACTCAAAATGGATAAAGGACCTAAATGTGAGACAGGAAACCATCAGAACCTTAGAGGAGAAAGCAGGAAAAGACCTCTCTGACCTCAGCCGTAGCAATCTCTTACTCGACACATCCCCAAAGGCAAGGGAATTAAAAGCAAAAGTGAATTACTGGGACCTTATGAAGATAAAAAGCTTCTGCACAGCAAAGGAAACAACCAACAAAACTAAAAGACAACCAACGGAATGGGAAAAGATATTTGCAAATGACATATCGGACAAAGGGCTAGTATCTAAAATCTATAAAGAGCTCACCAAACTCCACACCCGAAAAACAAATAACCCAGTGAAGAAATGGGCAGAAAACATGAATAGACACTTCTCTAAAGAAGACACCCAGATGGCCAACAGGCACATGAAAAGATGTTCAGCGTCGCTCCTTATCAGGGAAATACAAATCAAAACCACACTCAGGTATCACCTCACGCCAGTCAGAGTGGCCAAAATGAACAAATCAGGAGACTATAGATGCTGGAGAGGATGTGGAGAAACGGGAACCCTCTTGCACTGTTGGTGGGAATGCAAATTGGTGCAGCCGCTCTGGAAAGAAGTGTGGAGGTTCCTCAGAAAATTAAAAATAGACCTACCCTATGACCCAGCAATAGCACTGCTAGGAATCTACCCAAGGGATACAGGAGTACTGATGCATAGGGGCACTTGTACCCCAATGTTCATAGCAGCACTCTCAACAATAGCCAAATTATGGAAAGAGCCTAAATGTCCATCAACTGATGAATGGATAAAGAAATTGTGGTTTATATACACAATGGAATACTACGTGGCAATGAGAAAAAATGAAATATGGCCTTTTGTAGCAACGTGGATGGAACTGGAGAGTGTGATGCTAAGTGAAATAAGCCATACAGAGAAAGACAGATACCATATGGTTTCACTCTTATGTGGATCCTGAGAAACTCAACAGGAACCCATGGGGGAGGGGAAGGGAGAAAAAAAAAAAAAAAAAGACGTTAGAGTGGGAGAGAGCCAAAGCATAAGAGACTGTTAAAAACTGAGAACAAACTGAGGGTTGATGGGGGGTGGGAGGGAGGGGCGGGTGGGTGATGGGTATTGAGGAGGGCACCTTTTGGGATGAGCACTGGGTGTTGTATGGAAACCAATTTGTCAATAAACTTCATAAAAAAAAAATAAATAAATAAATAAATACTAATGTGGAAGAATATTTGGAAGAGTTATAAGCACTTCTAGAGTTTTTCAGTCAGTTTTTTTCCAGAAAATGTTAGGTGTAGTATTTGCCAACCAGAATTCGATGGCATTCCCCTAATACCAGTCCCATGTTTATGTTTATGGGATTATTTTTCCTTCTTAAATGATGGTATACAACTTTGGATGAATCTAAAGAATATAGAAAGTGTATGTTCCACCCAAACACATATAAGTACATAATGTATACATCTGGCAAAGAAAAAAAACTTGAGGTGACCCAAAACATAGCATCTCATTGACCCATGGGAAATTTATGGCTGGGCCACATTAATTGTGGAAAAATCTTTCTTTTTGTTTTGGCTCTAGAAGGCCCTTGTGTGAGTGAGTCTAAGAATCCCTTCAAATCAACATTCCTCGTTCTCTACGGCAACCCAAATCTCTACCTCAGAAACAAAGCGAGGTCTCATTATGCAAAGCAAAAAGCACAAAATTGGCATAAACACAGAGAGGTATCTACATTTTTTTGAAAGTAGAAAAGGAAATCCTCTTTGCAATCAATTGGGCCCTTAAATATTTGCAAAGCATAGTCATGTAATAGACCAGGTGAGGTTAAACCAGGGTTTATCAAATAGAAATGGTGAAAAGACTGACTTTTGAGGAGATGGAAATCCCTACAAGCCTTGGCTGCCTTCCCCAGAACTGATAACACCATTTACAACCCGTTCATAGGAAAGCGCTTTTGATGTGATGTTACAGAACCAAAGAGTTACAGGGGAAAGTAATTTCACCTTTAAATTCAATCAAAGCTGTCAAGAGCCTGGGAGTATCTGGAGTCCAGGGCAGTAGCATTGGCTTAAAAAGCGTCATGGAGTGAATGTAGCACACATCACCAGAGCAACAGGGTATTTCGCCACAAGAATCGTGGATTTAAAGGGAAAAACAAAACAAAACAAGAAACTGAAATAAACGGAATGCCACAGAAGCAAACATCACTGGAAGCGTGCGAGTTCAGTATATGATTGGTAGCAGCCTTATTCTTCGCACTAAAAACCGTGACTGGAAAACAGCGATTTACAGAGAACGGGGAAGCCTGAGACGGACGTAGAAGACGACATACGCTACGCCCTCCTTTGTACCATGAGAATCTGGTCACACCTTTTTGGATTTTGGAAAGCTCACACACACACACACACACACACACACACACACACACACAAAAGGAAAACACATTGCTTAAAGACAGCAGAGGATTTTTGTGTTGATCTGATTTCATAGCTCATCATGGTTGGGGTCACTTTGTCTCAAGCGTACCTCTGGCCCTACTTTACGGGCAAAGCACAGCAATGACAATTAAGGAGGAGCCACCCGCTGGGGGCGAGTGGCCAGGGTGCCTGGCTCAAGGTGGGGCGTTCTGACCCTACCCTGTGGGAACCGCTGAGCCCTCTGACAGGTGAGCTGCAGTGTCTCCTAGACATCACTGGGCTACGCGGGGGCTTACCCAAGACAAATATCTCGCTTTTTAAGTCAGCCTGGAAAAGCCATAAGAGGTTAGTTAGTTCTTGTCTTCGGTTTGCAGCCTTCAGGAGAAGCTTTCCTGGTTTGTTTTTTCATGCACACGCACGCAGCATGCCAAACTCTTGCAGAGCAGCAGAGCGGGAAGGGTTCACCAGTCTGCAGACAGCTCTTCAGGCTGCCTGTAGGTTTCACGCCACAGGCGTCACGTGCCGCTTTCATACGGAACTCAACAGGCACAGCAGAGAAAGACTTGCAGAGGGAAGCTGGCGTGAAGAAGATGTTTGAGTGCGACATCGATGGCTAAGAACACATACAAGAATTTGTACGTCTTCAATAGAATGTTTAACAGTGGGATTCAAGACACCCTCAGATCGGACCTGGGTTTTTGTGTGTGTGTGTGCACATTTGAGTAGATGCAAGGTAAAATAGAGGGAAATTTCACTCAATACCCATAAAGTTTCATAAAAAGTCTCAACTGCTTGTCGGGGCAAATTTTCTGACAAAACACAGAGGAAGAAAACACGGCTTTTCTGGGGGGAAATGGTGAAATATAATTAAATACTGAATACTGTCCTGACTCCACCTTGTGACTATTTTGGCGTTCTTCCAAAGTAAGATTTTTAATAGGACAGCGAATAAGCTAACCTTTCTTGTGTGTGAGTATGCTTTATTTTCTTTCCAGTAGTGGACAGGATCTACCACTTGTCCTTGACAAGTATTTGAGTCCCTTATGGGAACTTCAGCGGGACTAGAGAAAGGACTCTTCAATAAAAACATGATTTTCTAAACTCTCACTGAAGAAAGTTTTTATAATGACTGACCTCAAATCTGCAGTCTGTGGATACGAAATGCATTAAGCATTTTTCTCTAAAGGGTTATGGCAGAGAATGCTTGATGTGTTCCAGTATCCATTCTTTTCTTGTCTGTCCTCCGTCCTAGAATCCTGATAGGCACATGGACCTTCTGAATAAAGTCTTCCTTGGATCTAAATGTGCTCATGTGATAAGTTCTGACAGACGGGATACACAATAGGAAGGGGCTGCGAGAGCTGGTGCAACCACTTTGGACCAGGCGGTGGAGGCTTCTCACTGGGGAGATGATGTGCAAAAATAAAATGGAATCTCCTGGGTTTTCTGATGATTCTGGAGCCACATACCAGCCCTGGATGCCTGACACTTGGGTACCAGAGAAATATACTTGTATGTTGTTTAAGCTGTTGTTATTTTGAGTTTTTTGGCACAGCAGCTGTCCCCATTTCGACTGATGCGGGGAGGGGTTCTACAAACATCAAGGCTCATAGAGGAAAAAAGACATTTAGCTGTTAGAATGATGTGGACAAACAGCTGGAAAGATCATTTGAACATATTAGGAAGAATCAGGGCTTAATTCCATGTTGGAAACCGTGCTCAAGGGGGTCACTCTCGGATGGGATGGCTTTAGAGTGAGGAGACTTCCCAATGGGCCCACAAAAATTGAGTTTCTTGGAAGAAGCCCAAAGAAGAGTCCTTCTATCTCTTCATAAAGAGTCCACATGCCATAAGTCTCTTAGATGGAATTGGAAGTTCGGCTTATAGGAGAACTGAGAATTATGATAATTTTTATTATGAAAAACCATTATTTAAAAAAAGATGTTCAAAAGAGAAGAGAGAATATTGGTTTCTGATTTATATATTGCTCATAATTTATATGTACATTTTCAGCCTTCTGTCATCAATAACGTGTTGGTGAATTTTGCATTTATGGAAGATTTTGGATTGGATATGACAGGCTTACATTGTCTCAGAAGATACTTCACAGGAGTAAAATTGCATTAAATTTTACTAAAAGAATAAAAGTGCATTAAATGGTTGATAGGGATTGATAAATTGTAATGATTCATGCATACTATGCTATACCTACTAAAACATTATTAAAATTTTATTTTATCTTTGCTTTTAGTGCAGGGTTACTTTCTTGGTAACGAGCATAACGTGTAACATTCTTGAAATGGAAGAAATAGGAAGGCTTCTTAGAGGACTCAAGCCTCCACAGTTTATCAGTATCAGACGTGGGGTTAAACTATAATAATGGCCTGAGATTTGCAGCTGTTTCAATTTGCATTTATATTTACAATAAGCACCAACGAATTCATCAACTTACATCTTTCCAATGAATAGAAAAAGACATTTATAAGGTTTTCAAAAACTCAGTGGGGGATTGAAAGTTATCATTTGCTCTTGAGTATGAGATAAAATAGAGAAAAAAACCACTTCATTTTTCCGGAGTTAGTTACTTGATGTAGTTATGAAAAGTATTCTTTGGAAACATTGTTATTGTAAATATGTCCATTCTCTCATACCATTCTGCAAACAACTGACACCTAACGTGTGTATCAGTTGAGCTTGGTTCTTGAAGAATGAACTTGCATAAATCTTGGTTTTGTCCTTGATAGTATAGTGGCAGTGAGTGATCTTTATCTCTCTAAATTCTAAAAATCCAAACTGATTCTAAAGTTATTTAGCCATTTATTGACTAAGTTTAAGGGCTAAAGAACAAGTAGGGAAAGACAGGGAATAAATACTTTGGCCTTAAAAAGAGAACCACAGAAGAAATGGGGGTGGGGGGGAGGGGCAAATTCTTGGTCTTAGATAATATCTAAAGTAGTATTATTTTTAAGATTTCCTAATTATTTCATGCCGGCCAAAATGAAATCTCAAAGGGCGAAGAGCAACTAGTCTTTAAAGCATTCCACTGTTTCAAAAATTCCTTTCACACATAAGATGAATTCACATTCACATTGGACTGTTTTGTTGGATGGGGTTAGTGATGGGAGTTGGGAGTATCGTGCAGATGGCATTTCTCGGGTGTTGGTGCTTCCTGGTAAAGAAACTCGACTCTACCAGAGCCTTCAAGTTTTCCCTTAACTGCAGAGGCTCTCATTCACAAACATTGGATGTGAGGATGGGTTATTATTTGAAGTCTATCACCTTTTGTCTAAAGGAAGAGATTTCAGGATCATGCTGATTGTAGAAGCCAAGCTTTTCTGGGATGGAGTCATTTCATGCCGTGGTTGCCACTAAATGCCTTTCCAGGGCCAGTCATTAATTTTGTTGAAAGTCTCTTTTACTGGTGTCCTTATGGGGAGTTGAAAATTAGGAGAACTGCTGGCCCGCAAGGCTCTGAGTTGGGTGCTTTGTTAACTGTTAACCAAGGGAAGTATCATTCCTGCATCCTCATTAATTTCCTTCAGTTTTGTGGAAGAATAGAGCTCAAGACAGTACTGAAGATCATCCTGCCCTCGGGTTCTGCTGAACCTGCTGATGGGTGAGAAACGTGGGAGGCAGTGAGCCCACTGAGAAGTGACAGGAGATGACAGGCACCAAGCTGATGTCTTTGAATGGGATGGTTCTCCAAAAAAATACCTAATGATTGCTTTTTATTTTTCTATGTAAAATTGAGTCTGGGTATGCAAGCGTGTCTTTTAAATTTTTGGGATAGAGGCCATGCCAATGATGTTAAAAGTTAGCAACCAATATTTACACGACTTCTTAGAACTTGTAAGATGGCACAAATCTAAATACATCTAATTAATAAAATTCATTTAAAGGCATGCAATAAACCACACTCGGGATGCAGTTACCTTTAATTTTGGTGAATTTATCTCCTGTTGATAAGGGTATTTAGGGAGAAGGGGAGGTGTGTAGGGCTGGGTAGTCTGAGAAAGTGTAGAGGCCAAGTCAGAGACAGAGGCCCAGGGAGAACGGAAAGGAAGGGAGGGAAGGACACAGCTGGGAAAAGGTGTAGACGTTCGATCTCCCGGAGAAAATGAAGGCGGCTTAAAGATTGAGGAAAGACAAGATGTGATTACGCTTGTGCCCAGAATGAGGTTATGTGGTCTTTAGAGAATATCCCCCAAAGTTGAATAATGTTCAAGTTACCAAATGCCCTGGGAAGCGACATTTATGACAAATTCTTGCTTTAAATTCTTGCTTAACTTTTTCTTTCGAATCTGACTCAAAATCCCCAGTGAGTGTGATCATTTTTCTGATGTGGGCGGCTGGACAGAAGAACCCCCCATAGTCTACAATTTTAGAATATATTTACAGGATGGCTGCTTCTAAACATGAAGGGAAAACTACAAACCTGCAATGACTCTTTGTTACTTGCTTGTAAAGTAGATTACGATCTCTAGCTGGTTAGTTACAAAGCCGGGGAACTGATGTGTGCCAGCAGCTATTTGAATAACTGACTTAGAAACATGCTTGACTTTCTGTAATGAATGATCTCTTTTGCTAGGTAGTGTATTTGTTTTTTATACAAATACAGGCATGGCTGGGTTCTTTGTGCAGATGACCTTTTCTCTCCTGGTTGAGGAACTAGCCAAGCCTCGGGGTTTTGTGGATGTCCAGGGGTCTCATGGGCACTGATCATTATTTAAGCCCAAGAACGTCCTATAGTACAGGCCACGTGCCTCTATATTTGTTATTGGCAAGATCTTAATAGAAAACTATGGGATTTTAAAAATTATTTTTGTTTTCTAAGATTTTAAAATAGACGATCCATGGGGGAAAGTGATTGCAGAGTAGCATGATATTAAACATTTTGTTTCCTAATTTCAGTATTTGCCAGTAATCATATTTTCTTTCTAAATCATAGGTTACGTATGTGAGAAATGAAGTTTTGTTTTTGTCTTAAGACAAAAATTTACAAACTAAAGATTTAGGGTATGTCCCCTCTTTACTAATTAAAATCATTGCTCAAGATTCTTTGTAAGATGAAAATGCATTAGAAGTCTTAAGTGGTCTCCAACCTGAAGAAATTATTTCTTCTGAGAGTTAAAAGGGTACCGGCGTGCCTTTTGGTTCTGTCTCTCTCCCTTTTTACAAACTGCCATTGGAACTGGACTCATCTCTCTGTGTATCAGTTTTCTAATTTCTCAAGTGGGGCTAATAATATAACCCATCTCATTGACGAAGAGTTCTTAGAACACTGTCTGATAGTCAGTAAGAGTTCAACTATGTAGCTATCATTATTAATAACAAAAAGTCAGGAAGACTATCAATTATAGACTGTTTGAAATATGAATTTCTAGTCACAATCAAGTAATGGAATGACATCAGACATTTACATCATCTTACTAAAATGTGGTGAGTTTCCATATGCCCCTCCACCCCCAACTTACGTAGTGCTTGTGTTTCTTAAGAGGAAGCCTTTTAGGGCAATGCCAAAATTGATGTTTAGTAATGTGATTAACTGTACTAGCTAAATATAGTTAAGACGGGTTAGTTCTTTGGTAATTAGGCAAGGTTAAAATACCTCAGTACTGGTTTTCACTGCACTGCTGTCTTCCTTAGGGATCCTAGGGTCTGTGGGGGTGGCTACTGGATATTTTAAACAGTCAGGTTGCCTCTCTTCTTCCTCCTCTTGGATGTGCAGGCTTGGTGTCACCTCTGTGCTGTCGCGGGCACACCACAAGGCATCCGGTTCTCGACACTCTGGCCCTCTTCGGATGCCTGACAGAAACCCCTCATAGATATCCTCATCTTCCTCTCCGATGGCGGGGAGACTTTTGGGCAAGGGAGCCACCTTAGTGTGTGCAGAGGCCACAAACTTGTCACCTAGGACTTCGGGTACTTTCTCGGGGCCTCCAAAGCCCTTTCGTACTTTTGTCAAACCTGCACATTTGTTCTGAGTTGTCTTTCTGGGATCTTGAAGGGGTGTTGCCTCAGAAGGCCGGACTGCAGCTGAGGTCACCCCTGAGCGGGGGAAAGGCAGCAGAGAAGAAGGGGATTGGGCAGGTGCAGATGCTGGAGGCAAGGGGAGGAGATCTGAGGCCTCCTCCTTAATCTCGAGGATCTCCTCTAGGACATTTGGTTTGGCTTGGTCGGCTGGTGAGGTTAAAGCACCAAGCTTCTCCAATTCATCCAAGAAATTGTCCAGAGAGTGAGGCGGTGTTGGGGTCAAAGGATTTGCCGGTGGGCACTCGGCTGTCCGACGCAGCCGCCCCTGGGCTGTTCTATCTGAGCCCGGTGAAGCTTTGTGCGTGGGAGGAGGGGCTGGTTCACTGAAAGCCAACTTAGAAACGAGCAGGGATCATAGGGTTAAAATGTAAACCAAGAAAATCGTACATCAAAACACAGAGACAGAGAAATGCAGGGAAGTGGTGGTAATAAATAGAAACATATTTTACGCTGTGGTCTCGACTTGTGGATATTTTTGCGGAATTTAAATAAAATCCTTCGCATGTTAACTGGAAGGTTATCCGAACAATGAAACTCTCCTAGTATTTGGAAGGGGTCTCAGGTGTCAAATGATAAGGTAAAGCTGTAGTAGCGATAAGAAGGTCAGACAGTGAATCCCTAAGTGATTTTATCTAGCGGATTAGCTCTTTTAAACTAGGCTTCACATATGACTCTGAAATAATGTTCCTGTAAAATGAAAACCAGTAACGAAACCTTTTCTTATGCCCTGAATTTGTTTACTGTTCTTTCTGCCTGTAAGAGTGCCAAATCTTTTGGGGCGCCTGGGTGGCGCAGTCGGTTAAGCGTCCGACTTCAGCCAGGTCACGATCTCGCGGTCTGTGAGTTCGAGCCCCGTGAGTTCGAGCCCCGCGTCAGGCTCTGGGCTGATGGCTCAGAGCCTGGAGCCTGTTTCCGATTCTGTGTCTCCCTCTCTCTCTGCCCCTCCCCCGTTCATGCTCTGTCTCTCTCTGTCCCAAAAATAAATAAACGTTGAAAAAAAAAAAAATTTAAAGAGTGCCAAATCTTTTGAACTTCCATGATTTTTTCACTTATGTTTTGCAACGTAATTATAGCGTATGGCATAAAATATTTTTACATCATTATACATGGATACATTTCCCAGTGAATCAATTCTGAAAAATATTTTCCAAGAACAGAAACCCCCGATCAGAATGAAACTAAAGATAACTACTACTTCAAGGTTTAAAAAACCCAAAGTAAATGTTTACATAGAAAGGGAACATATGATTTTAACGGGAGTAAACTTCTGCTAGGACTCCCATTCTTTTATGTAAACCTGTGGAGTATAATTTATGAAACTTAATCTCCTGAAGTAAAAATATACCTCAGTGGATCTTACTATTATCAGTATATTTTGGATGTATTGAACAAAACAGAATGGTAATGGAAATTCCTTAAAAGTAGTTCTGGAAGGGCTGCCTAGAAACATTCTAAGACATTCTATTGCTGAACTGGAAAGAATGCTACATGCTATACGTAGGAAGGCCTTGACAGTCTGGTGGATGGCATTTTACTGTCATTCTCTCCAGGGAGATGGTTTGGGTCTGGAAGATTTTGGAGATGCATTTTCTCGTTGGTTGTTTAGGATGAGACCTCACTCATGCACTCGGCGCTCTTGGTCCTAAGGCCACTTAACTTTTGACTTCTGTGTCCTTTAACAGGAATGGGGCATTAATAGAATTTATTTAGCTATTTTTTTTTTTAAAGGAAATACGATGTCCTGTCACCTTGGGGTGGGGGTATATAAGCCAAAGAGTCACAAAACTCACGTGAGCATCCTAACAGAAGATTCAGGTGGTCTTTAGTCCGCCTAGCACCTGATGTAAAGTGATACTACACATGTGGTCTGTTACAAGATAGATAGCCACCCCTAGCAGGTCCTGTCTATGTTCAGTTTTTAGTAAGACAGAAATTACCTAAGTCTCATTTCATAGTCTAGAGAAGTTCTCTTATTGGCCAGCATTCTATCTTATGCTCTTTGTTATGCAACAGAATAACAGATTTTGAAACTCTGTGAAACGCATAAGAATTCTAGATGATTACTTTTCACTTTCATTTTCTCTCATGGTCAGGAATACTATGTAGACAAGGAAGAAAGATCTTTCAATCCCACTGTTGTCATGACTACCACTGTCACTATTACTGCCACTATTCCAGTGCTGTTACCACGACGGTTGCCAGTATACATGTTAACAGGTTCCAAGTGCTCAGCTTTACAATGGACTTGCTTCTACAAAAAGCCAAATTATGTATCTGAGATACCTACATAACATAAATATACCTATAATACAAAAATCACATAATTACCTTTCCTCCCTAAAGCATTCGAATTGGATTCAACTACACTAAAAGCAGAAATATCAGAAATGGTATCAACTTCCATTTGGATCTCCCCTAAAATAAAGATAGTATGTCAGGAAATGTGATTTGAATGTGTCAGAGTGATGCATGAGTCAATGAGTTCTTTCCTCTATTTGCAAATACCAGTTAGAAAATAGGATACATAACATTTTGTGTATTTTGGACGTCATGGCTTAGAAGTATATCATAGTTCTTTTTCTGAAAATGATCCAGTTCAACACTAGTGAGAAGTTTCCCTTATTAAGTCAATGATATCATAGATTACCAGATGGGTCGAAATCATTAAGCATTTTTTTTTCAAATTATGGACATAAGCTTTTCAACATATTTTCTTCCCAGCAGTGAGAATAAAACACTAATTAGTTTTTAGTGAAATTTCTCTATAAAACGTAAAATCTGGTATTCTAAGAGAAAGTTTAGTAAACTGAAAATACATTTAAATCATATCCACAACAAGGATTAAAACACTGTGATCTACAGTATTGCATTGCCAGTATTAATTAAGACATTATGGAAGAATTTCTTAAATATTAAATAAGGCTTTCTAGATAAATGCCTAGTCTTTCTTATAATATTTTGTTTGAAGGTACAGTTGCCTTGAAATTCATCTGGTAGTTTTTTAAGATGACTGAATGGTAAATAAGACAAACATATGGTTGAAGGTTCTGATAATTGTCTTTTTATCAGTAGGAACTATTGAAGGAAGGATGTTGCTCTCTAACGCTAAGCTCTGGTAGTGAAGTCAACCTACTAAAGAAGATTCTGGAAAACTTTATTATCAACCAGACACAATCTGATTACCCTTCTGTTAGCCAGTGTTGCCAAACTGTTCTATTATTCAGTGATAAGGGATTTACGGCAATTACCCTGCAACGGAAACCCAGTCTTCAAAGAGTAGAATAAATAAAATGCCCTTTTAAAAGAAAATGCTTCTCTTCGGATAGTAGATTCTTAGCTCATTTACATATGTAAAATCCTTGTAGACTCATTTTCAAGGAGGAGTTTAGGTCACTGGGGATGCTCTCTTGCTTTGGGACATGAAATGATTTCATGTCTGTGATGTTGATGTTATCTTGCTAGGGCCAAATGGTTTAGTTTTCCATGTCCCAGCCTTGGTCTCAGTTAAAATTTTCAGTAAGTTATGGGAAACAAAATGTTTAAAATGTTGGGAAGTACTTATGATATTTTGGAAATAATTCCTTGGTAATTTAAAGTTTTACACTTGAAAGTCAATGAAAAGGAGACAGAAATCCCTAAATACCATCCATGAGAAGAACACAACATATTATATATAATTCAATAGAAAATTAAGAACAACTTCACACTGTGAGTAAAGAGAGTAGAATAGCCTTTTCTTTTTCTTTCTTTTTTTGGAATAGCCTTTTCTAATCAACCAGTTCAGGAAGCAAAGTCCCTTTTAAACTACATGTTGAGAAAGGTAATTATCTTTAGCTACTGGCTCTAGTGAGACAGTGGAAATCATCCTAAACCTAATAAAATAAACTTGAGGACTCCTAAGAAAGAATGACATTTTCATTCAAACTAATAAACAAACTGACTTACAGACCTTAATTAAAAATTTTTACTTTCTCTCTGTACCAAAATACCCCAAGACTTTCATAGAATTTTGTCAACTCAATTACCATGTGTTGTTGAAATAAACCATTTTGGGATCTATCTAACTACCTATCAATACATTCTATACTTATATATACTACTTACACCTGGATAGAATCCATGTAAAACATGCATATCTAAAAATAAAATCAAGCTGCAGAAAAAAATTGAGTTTCAAAAAGCAGCTATAATTGCATACATACATACAGACCTATATCATATAGGATTTTCTGATGCTAATGTTTTCTCTTTCAGTATTTTACTTTGAAAACAAAATTATCAAAATCAAGCATGAAACCTTTGTGCTAGCACCCCTCAGAAAGATTCAATTATATTGACTTGACATGGCACGCACACTCAGAAACATAACATGTACATTTTGTCGCTTTGCAATAGGTATGATGTTTTAGTCTATGCCTAACATCCCATGTCGATGATCTTGCATCAAGCTCCCAAACATGACACTAATATGCTAGGATGTCTTCTTACCTTATTTGAACTTAAGCTGTGGATTCTATCACTAGAATAGCTGTGGGGTATTGGAGGGTCAGGGTAGTCCTCAGCACCTTTGGTTGTATTCTTCTTGACAACTTCTACATAGGAAACAGGGAAGATGCCTTGTCTGCTGGTTCCTGGAATTTTACCTTCATACCAGTTTTGATCAACTCTTTTAAGAAGAATAACTCTATCTCCCTGCAATGAATATTAGGAAAATGCATTATAAATACAGATGTGGTAACATAAAAACTGTCAATTGTCAATGGTTTCTAATAAGCAATAGCTTTCCATCTGGGCAAGTTTGATACCTCCAGTTGTTATGATTGTTATTTGTTGTTTGTTTTTGTCAGGGGAATGAAAATGAAGGCTCTGAGCTCGTTCCCAAATTACAGATTATCAACATGTACGATATGTAATCATTCATCAATGACATTAGAATCTCCCCTAAGGATGCTTGGTTTGTGTGAATGGGCTTACACATGTTCACACCGGTACCATGTGAAATGACTTGTATCAGTTACTTTAAAAAGCAGAATAGTTTAACAGGGAAAACCTCAATGACAGTAGCGTTATCCTATCATTGACAGGATTCGGGGAAGTGACCTTCTGCAGGAAGAGCTTCAAAACAGTGCAACTCAGCTCGCTGTGATTGTGTATCTGAAATGGATTACGGAAGTCAAGCTCCGGAAGGGAGGAAGTTGAATGGCATACCGTTTTGCTTTCTTGATCTACGTGTGGTAAGCAGGAGCAAAGAGTAAGGCTGGCAGGACGGGGCAAAGGACGTACCCTAGATAATCCACAGCTGTGCCCAGGGCCGACACACCATCGTGTAACACCACTGATTGGTTGTGGCCTCTGCACAGAACATAACTGAGGAGAAGTAAATCTCCCTAATGTTAAAATTGCACTGATTTTCTGGGCAGCACACTGCTGTTGCCAGGCTGTTGCTGGAGCTATAAATTGCATTGGCAGAAGCTGCTCTTTACAGTATGCAACATCAGCCGGGATGGTTCATGGAATGTTGTGTTGCCGCTGGGAGGGTAGAGGAGGAGAATGGGTTGATGATGCAGAACCAGGGCCGAGAAGGGAGAATGGGATGAGGTTCTGCCGGTACAAGAACCATGTCGTTTCCCTTCCTTGCCCCTGGCTAAGGGATTCGCCAGTAGGCGAAGAAGTTCCAGAACCACCCTGCCTGTGACTCTCTAGCCTGTGCTCTGTGCAGACACGTGGTCACCTCAAACAAACGAATGTGATGGTTTAGCAAACCATGAAGATAGTTCGTTTGATCTTTCTGCGCAGAAACAAATTAAAAAGAGTTATTTCTGGGGGCACCTGGGTGGCTCAGTCAGTTAAACATCCAGTGATTGCTTTCGGCTCAGGTCATGATCTCACGGTTCCTGAGTTCAAGCCCCACATAGGGCTCTGTCAACACGGAGCCTGCTTGGGATTCTCTCTCCCTCACTCTCTACCCCTTCCCCCCATGCCCTCTCTTTCTCTCTCTCTCTCTCAAAATAAATAACTAAACATTAAAAAATGAGAAAAAGAGTTCTTCCTGATATTATTAAGATACTAGAATTGGATCGGTTGCTAGTGAAATTTGGGTCAGTCATGAGGCCTAGAGAAGGCTGATCAGGGGAAGACCCCTGCACAAAAATGTCTCCTCAAAAAGGCTCTGTAGGGAGAAGTACCTTCATTACGTTAGGACCGTTCCTGGATTCCAAGATAAAAGTAAATGTTGAAACACCCATTTTTTTTTTAATTTGAATAATAAGGCAGCAGGACAAACAATATTTTGAAGTGTATGAAAGTGCTTTTCCTTTTGATGTTTCCACGTGTAGAGCTCCTGGCTGTTAAGCCTGAGGCGCCCCTTGGAGGAGACGTGGAACCTGCCATGCTGCGCCTGGAGGGAAAGTCTCTCTGAGAAGCTGTGCACCCCCCAGGGGACCTCTTCTGGAAGGACACGGAGCGGTAGGTAACAGCGCCTCAGGGTGGCCTCATAGAGTCCTTTGTAGCACATGGGGGAAACACAAAAACGTCCAAGGAAATCGATAACCTATTTTAGTTTTGGAAATACACAGCCTTTCAAAAGCACTGTTGACGACAACGGCCAGGGTACCTTTCTCAGCGACAGCTCCACGTTTGTGTCAGCATTGAAATTATATTTGGCTACAGCTTCTCCGATTTCTCCAGGCTGGGCTGGGGGAGGCGGTCTTGCAGGCTGTGCCTTCTCAGGAGGCGTGAGTTTCTATGAGGGAAAAAAAGTTATCTGTTCTTGATCTGTGGCGACTTTGGAAACAGCAGCCATGGGAGAGGGAAGGGGTAGGACTTACCTCCACGTAGGAGATGGGAAAAATGCCCACTCTCCCGTGGTGCTCTCCCTCATACCAATTTTGATCAATTTTCCTGAGGATGTAGACAGTATCTCCTTTCTTAAATGACAGCTCCCTGGAAGAGACACGTTTCAGGGTTGGGTTTCCCCCTCCCCGCCCCTGATGTGTAGCCACTACTCTTAAGATCAACACTCTCACTTGATCTGTATTTGGCTGAGAAACGTACTTTCAGTATGGAATAATCTGTCAAGCCCAGTTACATCAGGATCTTCGTTGCAAACCCTTAGAATTCACTTATAACTTTAAAAGTGATTTCAAAAACCGAACAAATAGAAACCTCGTGTTTGATACAAGGCACAGGCAAACTGATATGAAATTGAAAGGCAAGGATGGACTATTGCTGTGTAATCATTAGTTTACTGTGGAGGAGCTGTTAGGCTTGGCGTAATGATAGATTCGCTCTGCACTGATCTTGTTAGTTCTGAAGCTAGTGAGATAGTCAGAACCTTAACTTCTCTTTCTTTCTGGCCCCTTTGGATGTGCTAAAGCTTACAATAAGGAGAATAAGTAGCTTTAGCACCGAAGTGCCATCATCAGAAAAATTTTTATTTACAGGTCTTGGAAGCTGGTTGTCGGGCATATATTTAACTGGCATATCTTGATAAGGAATCTATTTTGTGTAAAGAAAAAGATTTTAGGGGCGCCTGGGTGGCTCAGTCGGTTAAGCGTCCTACTTCAGCTCAGGTCACGATCTCGCAGTCCGTGGGTTTGAGCCCCGCGTCAAGCTCTGGGCTGATGGCTCAGAGCCTGGAGCCTGTTTCCGATTCTGTGTCTCCCTCTCTCTCTGACCCTCCCCCGTTCATGCTCTGTCTCTCTCTGTCTCAAAAATAAATAAACTTAAAAAAAAAATTTAAAAAAAAAAGAAAAAGATTTTATTCTTCAATGGAGCGCAGACATAAACATGTTTTAAGTGTAAAGACATGCACGGGTTGCTTGCCGCCTTCTTTATAGCTTTTGTTTTTAAAAAGTAAAAGTATTTCCAGGACACCATCTATGCTTTTCCATTTTGGTTATTTCTTTTTTTTTTTTTTTTTTAATTTTTTTTCCAACGTTTTTATTTATTTTTGGGACAGAGAGAGACAGAGCATGAACGGGGGAGGGGCAGAGAGAGAGGGAGACACAGAATCGGAAACAGGCTCCAGGCTCCGAGCCATCAGCCCAGAGCCTGACGCGGGGCTCGAACTCACGGACCGCGAGATCGTGACCTGGCTGAAGTCGGACGCCCAACCGACTGCGCCACCCAGGCGCCCCCATTTTGGTTATTTCTAAGAAGAAACCTATATGCCTGCTTATTTCCTAAGTAGGTAGATGTGGGTATGTAGTTTTAAGCTATAAAAACATTACTTATTTTAGATAATTCATGCCTACCTTCTCATCCTCACTGCATCTGTTTTTGACGGCTTCATTATCTAGGTAACTGTCTGCTGTTTTGCCCTCGTAATTACGTTTTTTTTTTTTTTTTTAATTTTTTTTCAACGTTTATTTATTTTTGGGACAGAGAGAGACAGAGCATGAACGGGGGAGGGGCAGAGAGAGAGGGAGACACAGAATGGGAAACAGGCTCCAGGCTCTGAGCCATCAGCCCAGAGCCTGACGCGGGGCTCGAACTCACGGACCGCGAGATCGTGACCTGGCTGAAGTCGGACGCTTAACCGACTACGCCACCCAGGCGCCCCCGTAATTATGTTTTGTCGGAGGACACTCATTTCACATCCTTTCCCAAGAGCCCTATTTTCCTACTCATCTGCCTCCCCATTCTGGAATCTTCTGCAATGTTTAGTTCAGAATCTTGAGTTGGATCGTTTATATGTGCAGAATGGATCATGAAGAGAGCTGGATATCAGATGTAGCGTATTTCTCATTGATTAAAAGAATTAATTGAAAAACTGTTACATATTAGGGGCGCCTGGGTGGCTCAGTCAGTTAAGCGTCCGGCTCTTGATTTCAGTTCAGGTCATGATCCCAGGGTCGTGGGATCCAGCTCCGAGTTGGGCTCCATTCTGAGCACAGAGCCTGTTTAAGATTCTCTCCTCTCTCTCTGCACTGCCCACCCCGAACCCCCTCCCACTTGTGTGCACTCTCTCTCTCAAATAAAAAAAATAAAAAACTGTTGCTAATTAAAGAATTATTGCACAGTTCGAAGTGTTAAAATCTTCACATTGAAAGTGTGTTAAATTTTTAGTAATCCTAAAGACAGGAGTCTCAAGGAGTCTTACATTCAAATACAGCACTCCCTTCTTTTGTGCAAATGCCTGATGTAGAAAACAAAAAACAAAATATTTAATGTTTGCAATCCAATAGCTTTCTGAGTACCAGGTGTGTTTTGTTTCTGGAAATGAGACTAGGAAGCTTAGCTTTTTTTAAAAAACAAGTCAATTAGAGAAAACTTTTTCTTTCAAATATGAAAAGAAATCTTTTCTATTTTTAAAGGCTTGTATTTAAACGTTTTAAGCCTTCTACATAAAGGACAGAAATCTCACTTAACAGTTTTCAAAACTGTGTCCCTCTCATCTCAGACCCAGAATTTCTGAGTCCCATAATAGTAAGCTTGCTTTCTCCCTCCCAAACCCTTTTAGAATGGTGGCCGCTGACAACCTCTGGAAATGACGTTTTATGTCTTTTTCCTATTTAACAATTGAGACATTATGTCTGGTGAATTACTGAGCTGTATCGTTAGCTATGTTATTAAAAAATTAAACTTTCTGGGGCACCTGGGTGGCGCAGTCGGTTAAGCGTCCGACTTCAGCCAGGTCACGATCTCACAGTCCATGAGTTCGAGCCCCGCGTCGGGCTCTGGGCTAATGGCTCAGAGCCTGGAGCCTGTTTCCGATTCTGTGTCTCCCTCTCTCTCTGCCCCTCCCCCGTTCATGCTCTGTCTCTCTCTGTCCCAAAAATAAATAAACGTTGAAAAAAAAAATTAAAAAAAAAATTAAACTTTCTGCATCAGGTAAAGACAGGTAGCTTTTAAGACAGATGTTTATTTAAAGCAGATATGTCTGTCTCTTGTTTATAAGATGTTAGGCACAAAAAAGCACCCACATCTAGCTATTAATTAAAAGCACGTAAAAACGTGGCTGGGCCTTTGTTAACAGTCAGTGCTTCTGGGTGTGTGAGCCTTTTAAAGCTGTGTGAGTCGTCCAGAACCTCGATTTTTGTGTCAAATAGGTTAACTACACTGGGGAGTGCTCTTTACATCTCCTGAAAACAGAACGAGAGGAATATGATTGAACGGCAGTCAGATAAATGTATTTATGGTATGTGGGAAACATTTTTTGTTTTTGTTTTTTTACTAACATTGTGGGATGACTTCCATGGGTGATTACTGAATCGACTTCCCTGAAGCCTTACACAATTACATCCTGTTGGCTTAGGAAGATTTGGTGAAAGGTGGGGGGGGGGGTGCAGATAACCCTGCAGGAGGGCTGTGCCATTTGCAAGCCTGGAACCCTTGCTGACTCGGAGCTTTCACCAGGAGGACATGGCCTTGGAGGATGGCATCAGGCTTGGCAACTGGAGCAAACAAAATCCAGCCACACAGTCAACACCCCAACACTCGCCTCTGCACTACACCTCACCTTTCTCTCACGGCTTGTTTTTTATTGAACCTTCTCAAAAAGCGGTGGGCCCTGGGTGGATACCTTGCCCGTGTCACATGCCCTGTCATTCCTCAGGGGTTCATACATTTAAAAAAGCTTTTGATGGCTTGTCACAAAGAAGAAATGACATTTACATGTTCTGTACCGTTCGCTTATAAAATCGGCATGCATCAGACACATTGTCGCACCACATCCACAGAGCAGTAATAAGGGCGAGAAGGGGGTAGACACGAAGCAGGTGTTACTTATCTCATCAAAAAAAGAAAAAAAGATGTAAGCTTTCATCAGGATTTTTTTAAATACCCGATTTAAGCCACGTTTGACATCTTAAATTCTGTTTTTTAATTTTTAAAAATGTTTGTTTGTTTAGTTATTTTGAGACAGACAGAGAGAGAGAGAGAGAGAGAGAGGGGGGCACAGAGCCTGATGCAGGGCTCGAACTCACGACTGTGGCATCATGACCTGAATCGAAACCAAGAGTCAGATGCTTAACTGACTAAGCCACCCAGGTGCCCCAACATCTTAATTTCTAAATAGCATTTTCCTATTTAGTTCATTCTCCATCTCAGCAGCATTACGAAAATCTGAGTGATTTTATCTTTTTACATGTCTCATGTCAGAGACAGTTTCTAGAACTATTAATATAATATGCATTTTAATGAATAAAGTATTTTGTTATTATGTATTATATATATTATATATGTTCCGTCTAAACAACAAAGGATAATTTAATGCCAATGTACAATGATTTCAATATCTTCAATTCTAATGGAGACCAAAGTTTCTTAAATAAGGTCTGTACACATGGGCCATGACACTTCTGGGAGACTGCCTCCCTCCCTAGCCTTTCTTAACCACATGCCCATCTGATGAACAAGTTCCTAAGGACAAAGGTTAAAAAAAATACTGCAACAAAGGAGTACGAAAACACTAACATCAAAAGAGTGCAGGAGGAAGGGTACCTGGGTGGCTCAGTCCGTTAAGTGTACAAATCTTGATTTCAGCTCAGGTCATGATCTCCTGTGGGGTCCAGCCCTACTTTGGGCTCTGCACTGAGTGTGGGGACTGCTTGGGATTTTCTCTCTCTCTCTCTCTCTCTGTCTCTCTCTCTTTCTCTTCTCTCCCCCCCCCCAACCTCTTTCTCAAAAAATAAAGAAAGAAAAAGAAAAAGAAAAAAGAAAAAAAGGACCACGGGAGACAATTTTGCTCAGGATCTCCAAGTTTTGAGTGTTAAGACATGGAGATATTACTCGAAGAATCTTTGTACACAGTTCTACCCTTCAATCCCACAAACTATCCTGGATATAGTTGGATAAATAAGCGTTATCAAATTCTCCCAGTGAGTGTTAATTATTCTCCAACACTGTATTTTTATGTTATTCTTGACACAAAACTTCTAGAAAACAAGATTCTTTTTAAAAAAATTTTTTTTAACGTTTATTTATTTCTGAGACAGAGAGAGACAGAGCATGAGTGGGGGAGGGGCAGAGAGAGAGGGGGACACAGAATCTGAAGCAGGCTCCAGGCTCTGAGCTGTCAGCACAGAGCCCGACGTGGGGCTCGAACTCACAGACTGCGAGATCACGACCTGAGCCGAAGCCGGATGCTTAACCGACTGAGCCACCCAGGCGCCCGGAAAACAAGATTCTTAATTCCGTTTTATTTGCCCTATCCTTTTGAACTCATGGTGCAGTAGCATGTTCAGTGTCACTTAAAACCCAATGTTTCTCAAGAAAACTACAAATGAAAATAGAATTAGCCCTATCCCAATTAATTGTGAAGGAACCATTAGTTACAGCTGATTGCTGAATTCGCTGAATTGGGACTTAGACCATATTGTAATACACCCCATTAGAATATTTACCTCTTAAAGTATTACCAAAGTATTTAAAGCCAACCTAAGTCACATAATGAATATTTATCTTACTTACTTAGACGTCTGAGCTTTAAAATCGTAAACAGCTTTTGCAGGCAATTTCTGAAAGGGAAAGTAAACAGTTAGAGCTAACTTAAAATTTGGATTTTTTTTTTTACAAGAAAGCAATTTCATGTGAATTAAAAAGAAATGAAAGCACAAGGAGTGAGTAAACATATATAATGTAAACCCTCTATGCAATTCATAAGTCAACCAATTAGTTCTTCACTTAGGTATTTAAGCTATAACAGGAGTGTAATAGATGGCTGGCTCACCGTAATTACTGAATATCATATTTCCTCTTAGAAACTAAGGTAGATGGGGGCACCTGGGTGGCTCAGTCGGTTAAGCAGCCGACTTCAGCTCAGGTCATGATCTCACAGTTTGTGAGTTTGAGCCCCCCATTGGGCTCTGTGCTGACAGCTCGGAACCTGGAGCCTGCTTTGGATTCTGTGACTCCGTCTCTCTCTTCCCCTACCTGGCTTGTGCTCTGTCTCTGTCTCTGTCTCTCTCTCTCTCAAAAATAAGTAAACATTAAAAAAATTTAAAATAAGAAACTAAGGTAGATGAACACTGCAGTACAATTCCAGAGGGATCTATCCCAGGTATAATTCTGGCTTTTCCTGGGTCAGTTGCCCTGTGTCTTATGTGTTAACACAACTCCTTTGGAATCGTAATAAAAAGACTGGAAAAAGTCACGAAGGAAGCCATTATCCCTTTTACTAACACTTACTAACATAGTAGCAAAGAAATATTAGCCCAATTCTCATTGGGAAGCGAGTGTGTGGCCCAAAGTATAGGCTTGGTCATCTTGCATTCCCTGGAGGGTTCAGGAATTCTTTATTGACACGGTAACTCGGCCGTTCATCTTCTAGTCGTGATAAGATGTGACACACACTCACCTTCAATCACCCTGCACGCCCTAGCTAGCCGATTCAGCTCTGCCTTTTCTACTTCTCAGTTATCTCCTCACCCCACTCTCTTTCCTTGGGATTCCATGAACGTTAGGCAACCTGGGACATTCCTGACTTCTTTGGGGGTCCCACGGGTACTGGGCTGCAGGAGACACCTGTAGGGATTCTCCTGGAGCGGCTGCCAGTCCCAGGCCAGCTTCAGTTGCCGTCAAACCTTCACGGCTCCAAGATGGCGTGAACCTGAGCTCCAGCCCTGGCTCGGGACCATGCACAAAGCTAGCTGGTACCTGGTTCCTAGGAGCAGTGATTTTCCAAGTGATTTTCCAGCAAAAGCAGGCCAGCAAAAATTAGGTCGAATTTGTATTGATTTGCGACACAGATGACCTAGAGCTCCCCTCTACATCAGGGGCGAAATTTGTACTGGGAAATCTCCTTCCTCCATGGGGCAGCCCAGCTCAACACTCTCGCAGAGCACGGTTGTTAATTCGCGGGTGTCAGGTCAAGACTCGGCGGGGCCTGGCTGCCGGAACCGGACCGCGGTTGGGGGACATCTACAGCTAGGGTCGGGGTGCGTGCTGCCTTCAGTCCTTTGCTCAACCTCCAGGGAAGGTGTTTCTAGTTTCTCTCTCGTCATTTTTATGTTCTTGATCTGGGCTCTTTACTGGTTTTGGAAAAAACTCTGGCTGGCAAGTGCTTTATCAAGTACGTTGCAGAAAAAAAGACTCCAGTGCTATTGAACAAACTACCTCTTTTTCTGGAGTTCCTCTTCTTTCCCTCGGTGCACTTCTCCCCAGGTCAGTCATAGTGGATGAGTAACTTCTAGGGGACTCATGGTCTGTGGGAAAGGACAGGGTCAGAGTGAGTGTTCACATAATTAAAAGCCGACGTTTTTTAGCCATGGTCCCTGGTGGCAACTGTTTTCTCCTTCGGATTCAGAGACATAGCACAATGGAAGACATGGGTATAAGATTCATAGGTAAACGATAAAGTTGTGATGGAAGACACAAAACCAGAGCATCGCAAAAGGGAAAAATATCCGAGGTTGCAGAAGTGTTCTAATCCCAAATGTAACTGTTACGTTGCTGATGTAATTATGCTGCAGCACCTGGTATAGACAATTCATACTCGTGGGGTGATGGCGGGGGGGGATTTCTCACCTCAGAGATTTAATACTTTCTATTCCTTTTGCCTCCAATTTGTAATTATTTTTCAGGGCAGGGGGAGCCTGGGTGGCTCAGTCGGGTGAGCGTCCAACTCTTGATCTCAGCTCAGGTCATGATCTCATGGTTTGTGAGTTTGAGACCCAAGTTGGGCTCTGGACTGACAGCATGGAGACTGTTTGGGATTCTCTCTCTCTCTCTCTCTCTCTCTCTCTCTCTCTCTGCCTCTTCACCACTCATGCGTACACACACTCTCTCTCTTACTGAAAATCGATAAACTTATAATGACGTTTATAGGGCCTATAGAAGATGGAGAATTTGAACATAGCAACAATTAACAAAAACTAAGACATCTCATGGAACAATTTAAGAATGTAGTAATGAAAAAGAAAAATAAAGCATGATGGTGGCAGAACTATGGTCGTGTCCATTCCCCATGCCCCATCCCTACACACTCTGTCCCCCTATTCCCCCACCCCGTTGGTACACAGTTGTTGAGTTTTAAGATGTCATCCTAAGGCTTAAAAGGCCTTTATCTTTTGCCTTCCCTTTTGTTCAACTGCCTTATCAGAAAGTATATATTTATGCCAAGAAGCAAAGGGATAAAAATTCTCTAAACAGGAAGTATCCTATTGATTGCTATGCTGCTTATGAAATACTGAATTGTTTTTGTTCATCTGAAAGCACAGTATAAATAATTACATTCCCAAATTATGATTATAAGTATCTCTTAATGGTTTCTTATACTTTACACATTTGTATGTGGAAATGTAGCTAGAGTCTAAGAATATCTCAGTAGTCTCTGTTATAGAATTTTACCAGTATAACTGGGTCAAAATTAGTAAATTCTTTCTCTTATCCCTTTAACAGATTTAGTTATATTGATTAGCAAGAAGCATTAAAAATAAATCCAGTTACAAAGGAATTAACAATGCTAATTCATAAAAAGAAAACATTACTTAAAGATCGTGACTACTTTGACTATAAGACAGAATTGTCTATTTAACAGCAGGTGGACACCTGTTACATGACATACAAGGACAAATGTCTAACTGTCGGTTGTGAATTCCAAAGTCTTTAGATTTAGTGAGGTAACATGGCCACAAATATCTCAGGTTAAACTTACTCAGTTATTTTCAAGCATGAGAGAGATTCTGTGCCATATATTTTACTGTTTTAAATGGAAATACTTTTATGAAAGTTTTCATACTGATCATTAAGTTGTGAATCACTTTTACTAATCCATGGCATATAAACTATTTTTCAATTGGGCTAAACAAAATTGGAAAGTGGGTATGTTATCAAAAGACAAATACCCTTCAAATGCCTTTCAAAGCCCTCTCAGATCAAGTTTCAGTAAGGTACTCTATCCGTACATAAAATTTAGAGGTGATTATTATCATTGATACACTTACTTGAATAGCTGGAATTATCCAATATTGAAAAACTGGAAAAGGTAGCGGACTTATTATAAACTTAAATTGTGACGTCTCAATCAGTGAAAATTTCAAATTGTAGGCACTGTTTTAAAAAATTCTAATTTGTTGTTTTGGAAGCGTGTTGTATGGTATAAATGAAAGCAAAGACAAATACTAATAAAGCAAATTTGTGCAGTGGCCGCTAACAATTGAGTCACCTCTATAGTACATTAATATGAAATTTGCGTTTTCTTTGTTTTTTTAACCTATAGAGATTATATTCTATACTACAAATATTGAATTACTAGGAGTTTGCATCTCTTTTCTCTTACCTACTCCCTAGCTGACTTTGCTCAAATCTCTTGTCTCCCCTGGGTCTCACTGCTTATAATGATACCTGTCACCTAGGTTGGTGCCCGTGCTAATTAGATAGTGTGTGTAGAGCGCTTTGCAATGCCCAGTGCATAGCAGACTGTTGACAATCCAAATTCCAGCAGGGAATGTTCTTTCCAGCTTCTGAAAACTTACATAGTGAACAGATGTCTGTTAAGAATTAAAAAGAGAGAGAGAGAGAGAGAGAGAGAGAGAGAATTGTATACAACTTGTATAAAAAAATATCAGAACCCCTAACAAACCTCAAAAAAAGTCCTCTGCCTTTGAACTGTTATTTGTCCGCATATTGCCACTCCAAGGTGATAATCCATCTATGAAAATGGAGTTGAGGGTCACTTTTAACCTAAATGGCCTAATTCAAATGTCAATATAAGATTGTTTCAGCGGAAACAGAAAATAAGGTAATGGAAAGGAAAAGAAAATGAATACACTGAATGATGGAAATGAGACTTCTGTCTATACAGCTTAAAGATGTATTCACAAAAATTTTATCCCATGTGCCCTTTAAAGGTTGTTCAACAAATCCTATTCTCTTTTCATTGTCCATCAATTACTACATTGACTAGGTCAGTTTTTCTTCCTGGGTGTTTGGATGTAGTATCTCGATGTTGAATGTAAGGAAATTATTTATTGAGTGAGTGACTATAAAGTTAATATAATAACCAAGTAAAAGCTGTTTGTTAGATTATTGGTTTTGATTCATTTTACGACAAAACAAGAGTCATCAGTCTCTTAAGGATACTGATACTCAATCATGGTTTCCTTGATGGGATCCTTTTAAATTGATAACATAAGTTTAACTGGTTGTCTCGACGTATGTTGTTTCAACCCTAACATTAAGCTACAAGATGGTTTTCCCTTTCGATGTTGAATGAATAAATTTTTGTGAATTGGTGATCACTTTAAGCCACACGTCAAGCCCGATTATCACATGGGCAAATGAGACTATTCAGGAAGACATGTTTGCACAACAAGCATTTGCTTCAAAAACACATAACGATGCCGAGTGGTCTCACGGCTTAGGAATGATGAGATGTAGGAATGGAAAATGAAAGAGCTGGATGGCGGGTGCCTGAACCACAGGGACAGAGAAAGAAAAGCTCATCCACCTTGGAGACTCCGTGCACTCTCATGGTCTTGGTGGTGGTAGCTGTTGGTGGTGGTGTCCACGTCTGGGAAAGAGGCACTGTGAGGCATTCTCCCACAATCGTTCTGGTACAATGGACAATGAATAGCACCATCTTGAGGCAGTGGGTGGAAGGGCTGGTGCACGGGGCTCCTTTTTAGAGCTTTAAGTGATGAGTTCCTCTCCGGAATATCTGGCAACAGTTCACTGATAAGACGGTGCAATATACTGTTGTCTGGCAAGCTTCCCCTTCTCTTTTCAGCTTTAATTTGGTCACAGATGTCTTTAAGGGCAGAGTCCAGAGCCTCAAACACAGACGCTTTACATTTTGCCTTTTCAGCCTGTTTTTTGGGAGTCGAGTTCTTTTTCCTCCGGAAAGGCACGGGACTGACTAGAAACGCAAGTTTAGAAAGGCCGGGGTCCGTTTCCTGTCTTCTGGGCTCCTCGGCATTTTCGTGTTTAGCTCGTTCATGTTTCAGCATTGTGGTAAATCGGGTGTAGGAGGCAGGGCATCTGCCTTTGCAGGAGCTGATGAGGTGCCGGTGGTGGTGGTGGTGATGGTGGTGGTGATGGTGGCTGGATCCATAAAAGCTCTCAGAGGACGTGAAAGAAAAGTGATCAAAGTCACTCTCGCTGCAAAAGGACGACCCTTCCACGTGGATGTAATCACTGTGGTCAGACACAACTCCTTCTTGGTCACTGTCGGAAAACTCCAAATGAGTTCTCGGTTGCTCGTCACTGGTGACTTCGATGTGAATCGGCACCAGGGTTTTGGGCTCGTAGCTGCGTTGTACGTGAGAAGGGTGTCTACTCTGGCTTTCTTCCTCCAGCAGAGACTCGATGGAAAACCGCCTTTTGGGACATAAACCGTTTTGTTGGGATTCTAGGGTTATAGGAGAGAACATATCATCTCCTAAATTTGGCATGGATTTTGACTTTTGAATCAACTTCTCAAATTCCGAAATGCGAGTGGGGACCATGTCCCTGGGCACCTCCTCAGTGGAGGACTGACTCCAGCCATGGAGTAGGCCCTTGTGTTGCTGTTCGTTTTCATACTGCAGGATTCTCGACTTTACCGAGCAAATCACCTCTGAGTTCATCAAATCCTTGCGATTGATGCGGTGCATCTTCTTGTACATTTTTAGGAACCCTGGGGCGTCATGGGCTGACCTGTGTCGGAGCCTCGATCGGCCGTTACCACGGCCCTCCTGGATGTAGGGGGAAGCCCAGGCCCCAGGGCAGCTCTCCTTGGACTCCTCTTCACATAGCAGAGAGCCCATACTTTCTGACTTGGCTTTTGGGTCAGGGAAGCTGTCACAGTCACCATTTAGCAGGTCATCACAACTACGGGATTTGATTTTGGGGGAGACTGTCTCTTCAGTGCTGCTCCAGACCTCTGCATTTTGTCGGGCCATTTGCCAGCCGTTCTTGAACGTGATGGCCCTCTGTGAGTCACGAGGGACATCCAAATGCTGTCTCTTGTAAGAGTTACAGTAATCTAACTCATTGGAGGGGTTGCCGTTGAGCCCTGAGTAACTGTAAAGGGATGGATACATATCATCCCCACCTTTTAATCCAGGCCAGCGTGGTGGAAGAGAGACATGTGGAGAAGTTAAAAGGTTCACAAAGAGGAAGCATGTCAGTTAGCATCAGATAGCATAGCAGAGGGAAAGCAGTTGGCATGGTTTAGTCTAGACACGGATTGTTACACATGTAGCTTCAACTTTAGAGGAAGAAAATCCTAATTCTAAGGCAGGGTAATACTTTTTCAATGAATGTAGCTTCGCAGATATTAGAGTTAACAAAACCACATATAAAAAGTAGTTAGTGTAGTTTCGATACCTATTTGTATCGTGTTCATACATCTTTCTGCAAACGAGGTTTGCCCAAACCACAAAAGTACCTCGGAAGCTAATAGCCTGACCCGGTGTAATTTAAAGGTTTACCAATTAAGGCCAAAAGTGGTAGAGGTTTAATCAACTGAATAGGGTCAGGATTTGAGTCTCGTTTGATTTATAATGGTAGAGAGGTAAAGAGTAATTTATAAATTTGCACTTAGTTACTACTTCCGTAACTGTATTAAGTAACTTTTCGTGGGCGTTAGATAGAAAAAGCAACAAGACAAAGCATTTTCCAAACTTGTAAAATCAAGATGCTTTGAAATACTGCTGTTAATATTTCTCCAAGACACACAGTACAACCTCTTTAAACATACAAATTTACCTCATTCATTCCTCATTCATTGCCTCATTCTATGAGGCAGATTCTCTTAAGAATAAGTGGATATAGTATAAAATTCTCATCAGAGGTTAATGCATCTTAGTTTTTTCCAAGGAGGTTGTTTTTTTTAAAAAAAATAATTTGCAATTTGATAAGAGCTAAAACTGACCTCAATTTAGAATATGTTTAGAAATATTATTTTCTTTTGCTCTGCTGTGTTAACTCATAAACGAGAGGCCAAATTAACATCCAATGGGACATTTTCATCTTAGAAGGAAACCTGATGAAGGAAAATCTCTCTCTTGATAGTTCCTGTCTTACAACCTTATCCAAACTTTGCAAAAGTAGATAAGCACATCAAGCAGATATGTAATGTTTGGGAAAGGAAGTTGAGTCAACACTCCCTAGGGTAAAAACAAATATATAAATTAATCAGAATCCTTTTAATTTTGGGGTGCTATCCGAGCATAACGAATCGATGGTATTTCATGACCTATTTACTATCTTAAAATATTCATTTGCATAAATGAGTGGAATCTGATAAATGTATGTCTGTTAATTGGATGAAAGGTATCGTAAAAGGGGCTCACTCATTCTGTTAATTGGATGAAAGGTATCGTAAAAGGGGCCAGGGAGTAGGCCCACTTTTACTAGGCCATGGAAGACGGCCAGTGACTCCCACCTATCCGGAGTCCAGGCATCCAAACCAGCCTGTCTTTTGCACACAAACCAGCTACCACTTAGCTTTGATTGCCACATGGCCACGCTTTTCGTGCTTACGTTTGATACGTGTGGCCGAATCTGTGCTATTTAGGGGAAACTTCTGTTAGAGTGCAAGTTCTTTACACATTTCAAATTCCTTTTGTGTTCTGTTTCAATGCCAGGAGACTGGGGAAGATTTCAGGGCCCCAAATTAGGTATGGCCTTAGGTACCTGTAGATGCTGGTTTAATCCTCAGTCTCCGTCTTGGGAATATTCCTGTTACCACAGCAATAATGCACTAACCAGTCTTCCAGAGACCTGAAGGAGACTTGCCCTCTCTCAACACAGCTCACTGAACTTCCAGAGAGGAGAGAGGCCATATGGAGAAATGGCTTGGTGAATCTAAATTTTCCAAGTATGGCTTGAAACCAGTTGGTTCTTATTAGTGGACTGTTCTGAATCAAACACCATGTTACACGCGTAACATGGATATTCTACTATCTATGTGAATGTTGGCCAAAGTATAGAACAGATGACGAAAGAATAAACTTCCGTAAGTCAGACAAAATTTTATCTCGAATTAAATAATTAAAAAAATCAAAGTACGTTTTAGGCAACAATGTTCTTTGTTGCTACTTCTAATTCCTACTCTATAGATGTGATTAACTTTGCTAGTTGTAGTAACTTTAGACCATTTTTTTAAAATACGCAAATATTTATAAATGTAATCTTTTAATGGCCTGACAATAAATTAGGTACTGAATTTGTTCAAAAAAACCACAAATGATACATTTGGAGGAAAAAAGCATTGAATATGCTAGATGATAGAGTCCTTTAAGCCACTCACATAGCTCACCAACCTGACCTAGTCTGTGTAAAAAGAAAGCTATTGTTATGAAACTGGATTGTATTCAAGACACTGTATTTAAACTCTATCTCTGCACGGTTAATCTTGCCCAGCTGTCACAGGTAGCCTAGGTTAAAACTAAGTTAGTAAATTGCTTACCCATCAATCTATAATTGCTCACCTTTTGCTCTTGACGGGGAAGAAGGGGAGGAACTTATGAAGGACTGGGTCAGGGTGGCGCTTGACCCTGGGAGGTCCGCTCGGCCTGGGCTGGTCCTGCGTGCACCGTGATCCAGGCCCCTCGGCTGCCCCACCGCAGGCTCGCTCTTCCTCCTTTTCCTGAAGTCACTGGCCATGCTCGTGGCACTAAAAGAAGAGATCAGCTTCAGTCAGGCTGCTGTTAGAGGAGGCTAGTATGTCAACCAGAAAGACTGATGGAATGTGCTAGTGACAGTGGTACAACTCTTACCTCTGTTCCCCCGAACTGCAGTTTTCAGAATTCATTCCTTGCTATTAAACGCTATTTCTTTATCCTCTCTTTAAAAATATTCATAGACTGTACTTTATTATTTTTTATTAATTTTTTTAATGTTTATTATTTATTTTTGAGAGGCAGAGTGCAAGCGGGGGAGGGGCAGAGAGAGACGGGGGAGCGGGGGGGGAGAGACACAGAATCCGAGGCAGGCTCCAGGCTCTGAGCCATCTGTGCAGAGCCCCATGCGGGGCTCGAACCCACAGACCTCGAGATCATGACCTGAGCCAAGTTGGACGCTTAACCGACTGAGCCACCCAGGTGCCCCTGAGACTGTTTTTTTTTTTTTTTTAAGAGAAGTTTTAGGTTTATAGAAAAATTGATTGGGCAGTACAGAGAGTACCCATACATTCCCTTTTCTGGTGCGTGCTGTTCCTCCCGTTACTGACATTTCTATCACTGTGATATATTTGTTACAGTAGATGAGCCATCTTGATTCATTATTATTAAATGTAATGAAAGTCCATGGTTTACATTAAGGCTGTTTTCTGCACAATATCCTGACTTTAAGATTTCTTCAGGCCTTTTTTGGGGCGTGAATAGCTCCAATAGAATAGCTCATTATATTCATTGTTAAATAACTTCCCATTATATGGATGCACCAGTTCGTTTATCCATTCACCTACTGAAGGGCATCTTGGTTGCTTTCAAGTTTTAGTAGTCTGAATGAAGCTGCTATAAACATCCATGCGCAGTTTTTTTGTGCAGACATAAGTTCATGATCACATTTTAAAGTACAAATCCTCCTATTGGTGTTGTACGTTGTGACTGACAATTCAGTGGTAGGATTTGTGTCATGTATCTTTTCTCTGTAAAGAGGAGTTCCAACAACATGACTATATCCGGGGAAGCGTGCCGACATGAAAGAAAGGACTGGAAAAAAGGAAGTCACCTGATGAGACAAATTCCTCTTACCCCAAGGTTTCCCTACGGCTTTTCCTACCAATCTTAGCTTGAAAACACTTACGCTGAAATTCTAACATTTTCCCAGTGAAGTAATGAATGAATCACGATCTGGCCAGCAATCAAACCGTTTAAGGGGACTTTCATCCGGTTGTATGAAATGCTGTAAACTGTCTATAATGGCAGGACATTTTTATCACGGTCTCGGTCTGAATATAGGATCACTCAGGACAAACGCTAGTGAACAAGGATACACATCACGCGGCACGCTGTCTGTCCGACCATTACCTAAAATTACATCAGCAACAGCAGTAACAGCAACACCAGCTCCCACGAGGCAGCAATACACTATTGCTTTGCTGCCGTTACTGTCTGCACAGCCCACACGCAAACCTGCGAGGTGTGCACGTTACCACTATTGCGTAAATGAGTTGATGCAACACACACGTTGCAAGCATAGAGTTGGAGCTGGACCTCAGAATTTGTCTTTGTTCTTCTGAAGAGGATAGCCGTCTTTTCCTAGACCTGTTTTGGCCGTCACTGTCCTGTCACGTGAGGGTCTGTGCACAGTCTTAATAGGAATCTTAGGTCAGATGAGAACTCTGAAACTCAAATACTTTAGGAGTGTCTATAGATGTAAAAGATATGAGAGGAATTTGAGGAGGCTTTTACTTAGTGACATTGATGTCACTGAATGGCCCCCATGAACCCAATTTACAAAGGACCCAATTTACAAAGTTTTTGACTTAACGCTGAGAGAAATCTGTAGAAGGGCAAATTTATATTTCTTGTTGGTGATACAATATGGCTGAGAGTTTGTATTATTCACTCTTGCTAGTGAGCTGTGCCTGAATTTCGGTAATGCTTTCAAGTTAAGTGATATTTAAAGCCTATCAGCAGGACTTAACCTTGGTGGACTCGTGGGACAGTTAGGGGTAGTTCCAAGTTATTCTGGCTCAGTTCTAGTTTGTCTCTGCTCCTTGCTAGCTATGTAAACTTGGTAAGTAATGAAGCCTAAGTTTAGTGCGTTCAGACCTAAGGTGGGGAGAATAGTACTTGACTCACCGTGGTGTCTTAAGGATTGAATATGTTTATGTACTTAGAATGTGTGGTATATAGTAAGCCATTCTTTATTGGTAGCAACAGTGTTTTTGATTTGTGCAGTCAGAGTATAATGAACAGATATGTATAGAACATGATTTAGAAAATTTCTAATAATTTACACATTTTTTTCAAATATGCCATTGTAAGTATCATCTAATAATATTGAAAATTAAATGTTTATAGTTCCCGTTTAAAGAAAAGAAAACTGGATAGAGAGGAGATAGGGAAGGGAAGAATTTCTTGGTAGAGGAACCCAGAATTATTTCACTTAGTTTTTATAAATTTTTGAATATGCTGATATTCAGTGATGCAAAAACACAATAAAACAACTTCATAAAGTATGGTGCTTAGAATAATAATGACGGATAACGTAATCTTCATTATTATTTCACTGAATATTCTGGTTGCATAATGTAGTGACATTCTTACCTAGTGGGTCTTTCTAGGCTTCTGTCTATTGAGGATTGATACAAGGAGGCCTGTTAAGATAGAAAAATAGTTCCATGAAAATTTTTACCAAGGTAAAATTTCATTTGTCCGTGCACATTAAATTAGGTATCCTAAAATGAATATTATAAAAATTGAGATAAAAATACCGTGTATTTTGATCATAAAATGTCTTTCAAAGAGAAATCATGTAACTCGATTTCTACTTTCTTCCTATCTACTTTCTCTTTTGAATAATGCGCTGTATTTCTCTTTGTAACTCAAATTATTCACAAACCAAACATTGCCTGGGGCAAAAAAAAAAGTTGTTAATTGCTCCTTCTTGTAGGAAATAGACTGTAAGTAGGAATCTTCTACATTAAGGGATGGTTTGTTGTTTAAAAAAAAATATTTGTAGGCATCATTCGACCCTTATACAACATAAACCTTCTTTATAAATTTTTTTGTCATGTTGCCAGGCGTTACCTTCAAAGTATAACATTTGAGCAGAACTGAGACATCTTTCCTCTGTCAACACAGACATGGCATTTTAATAATACCACCGAATTTGGTTTGAAATTAAACTAAACTATCTGGGACTTAAATCAGGTACAGACTGACATCTTTCAAATGAGTTAAGTTCAGGGTTAGTTTAAACAAATGATTAATGAACCCAAATATAACCTTTTTATAAACAGCAGTGGGCTTTTAACATTTCCATGAGAAAACCAATTCTCCGTTGTCCATGGTTGTAGGAACAAAGAAAAATAGATAATGCAAAGTGACACATAATTCCAAATACCTGTTGCGCACACCATTTTCATACCCCTTCATTCTGAACAGGACAATGAAACAGATATTAGGCAAAATTATTAGATAGGAAGTTTTTACTCCCCATGGCCATCTCCTAGAATAATTACTGAAATACCTAAAAGGCAAGAGAGGATCTGTTTTGAGCTCTTGAACATTTGAAATGACACTGCAGAATGAGCGAAAGTGGTTATGGTGCGACGTCTAGAATGTATAGGAAAATGTATACAAGTATATATGTGTAAGACTGTATATGTGCTCGGGCCACATTTGATGATCCATTATTTATCACAAACTTTGGTCTGATGAAGAGCTGAAATTCTAGTTTAAAAATGGCCTTCCGTATGAAAGTTTAAAAACGTCAACCAAAAAGGCAGGATTTGACAGATTCTATTTAAGTGCCTATCACACAGAAATATTTAACCAGAGTGTTAAAAACCTACTTAAGTGGAAACTAAACCACGCTTTAAAACCTATTTCTATAACTTTATTTTCTACTTGTAAATCGGCACCAATTAACCAATTAAAATATTAGTATGTAATTTTGAGATTCTTTATGTAGATCAGTCTGACAAGCCCTCTTATGCATAATTCTAAAGTTGGTTCTGTTAATTAATATTTTCATTTAATTTCTTCTTACCGAATGCGAATGGAACCTTGCCCAGAAACAAACAAAAGCACCTTTCTGCAAGAGACTGTCGCCCCTCCTTTGAGACAGAAAAGGCATAGTCTAATGTTTTTAATTCCTAGAAATATTTGGATTCCTAGGTTCTTGACAAATATAAAATTAGAAGAAAGAAATTTGGTCCACAGTCTGATAAATGTACATAATTACTTAACTTTCCAAAGTCTGAATCGTACACTGGAAAAGTGAAAAAAATAAACACTAAATAAGAGGGAAAACAAAGAAGGAAATGAATAAAATATTCTGATTTAGAAACATTAACTCCACAAGTCTGTAGAAGAGCAACATCAAATAGCCTCAGAGTTGTGCCATCTGTGTAGAGCACAGCATTCACAGAAATGACAAACCACAGTTGATTATCAAAAAGTGTCAATTTCAGAACATCCCTAGAGTGATCAGAGATTTTGAATTGCCAGCTTGGGATGAGCCTAAACAAAACTGTAACATGAGAGAAAACATAGTGTAAGAAGTGAACGCTCTATACTGATAAATTTATTGTGTTTTAGACTTAGGCAAAGAAATGACAATGATTCCTCCTTGTGCTGGTTTCCATAATCCGAAAGAAACTGAAACCAGTTTTATTTATAGTCAAAGGAAGACATTCGATATTAAATTACAAGGAAACAGGAGGAGGTCTAGATAGATGACCAAGGGAAAAACTTGAATGATAATTATATAAATGACACTCATTCTGAAATGGAGATTGTGTCCAGAAAAGGGGTTAGCTATTTTACCTATTATGATCTACTATTTACATATTACCATTATTTTAACATACCTAAATTAAGTTCATTCTGATAAAGTATGGACACTGAATCACTCTTTCTGCTAAGTGATCATGTGATTTAACTTTGCTTAGAAGTCCTTAATGGTTCGTCATTAATGCCAGTTTCTCAGTTGTATTGATTAAAAAGTTTGTTATTCGTGGCATATGCTAGGCACTTGATAAATGGTAGCCAGGGTGATATGTAATCAATTACAAATCTTACCAGAAATGTTTTACATAAAGATATTAAAGATAATATCTAGTACCTTAGCAGAGTGTTTGTTTACACTCTGAAAAACCGTGATGTGAGAGTAATATGCTACAGAATCGTACAACACTCCTTCTCAATTCCAAAGAAATAATGGCAAATCAGTTAAATCATCAGCAAAGTGCTTTTTTATGTGATTTTTTTTCTTTGGCCACTACCACAGCATGTAGAATGTATAAAATTTCTACAATTTTTAGCCCAAGTTATTGTGTAATGTTAATTATAGAACTCATTTTACAAAAATAGTTGACAAGGAATAGTATTAAGTAAATAACTTGTTTCTGAAAGATTTGAACTCCAAATACATCTCTTGGATGTGCTAAGAAGTGTGGTAGAGAGGAAACCTCATGGAAGTGGAGGTTAAGAGATCTATGTTTTATTTTTAACTTGCCACCCTCTTACCTTGTGATATTGGGCATATATGTTTTTAATTTTGGGGCTCTACTTTTCTTGACTTAAAAATGAGTGAGTTGGACTTGGTGATCTCTGAATTTTATTTCACTTCTCTAAGAACCAACCACCTTAAAATCATCCTAGAACTATCTGACCAAAATATCAGAAAAAATATCTGACCAAATTGAATTCCAAAGTAAATTCTTGGGCTCTTCATATGTTGAAATGATACCCTTTATTCAGATGTGAAGGTAACATAACATACAGAATAGAATTCCTTGTTGTATTTGATTGTCTTTAGGCTATAGGCCTGTCTACAAAACATAAGCCTCTAGAAATGACTACATTCAGTAACCTAGAATGCTCTTGATTACTCTATTTTCCTTTTTATTTAATATATAAATATTTTGATTAGTTCTCTGTTTTAATGTACACTGTGATGCATAATTTAGAATTGCAAAATTGAAGCTTCAGGAAGTTGGCTATTTTCTTCTGAGACTGTGCCTGCAATTCCAGTTGTCACCACTGTGTGTCAGTAGTACTTCCTGAAGCATAGGTATCTCAGTAGTTTTATTTTCTAGTTGCAATTTTTTTTTTTTACCAAGTTAAGACTTTCTGATGAAAATAAGGTATTTATTAAGTGTTTTTGTATATATTTAGGACCACAGAAAATCTGTGTAAAACCAGTTTATGCACTTTGCTCCCATTCCAGCTACTTCTAAGAATTCCCACACAGAGGCTTTTATATAGCTGATGTTTAGCAAAACTGTCACTTTTGCTTATGTCAACCAGTAAGTCTTAAATATGCTTTCCAAAATAATTTCAATTTTCTTTGCAGAGAGCAGGATAAAATCCTTTGAGTCTGGAATGTTTTTTCCTTTTTCATACTCTCTTTGACTAAATCAAATAAAATTTGACATTGCCTGGAATTTTTTTTTTTTTTTTTTTTTTTGCCTAGCAGATTGTCATGAGTGATGGCAAATGCATTTCATCTCATATGCCAGTCATAATCTATTATAGTGGCAGCCTGGATTATAGCATTGAGAAGGATTAGTAATGCCTGTCAAGGGTGTTGAACTGGGAAATCGTGACATGTGTCCCAGTTGTTTGTCGGCCCCATTCTTGATTTTATCTGATGCTAAAATCCACAAATTGTATGTAGGAAAATGAAAGAATTAAAATAAATTTTAAGAATATGTGGGGCATCAACATGTAATTAAGAATCTAAACTGTCATTCTGCACCTCCAAGCACGACGATAAAATGACTCTGCCTAGTATTTTGTGCAATCTGATCAAAACAGGTGGTTGATATATGCGCTCAGGGTGCTACTTTTGATTTTTTAACGATCACACGCCAGGACTATGTTGAACAGTTCCACTGAAAGCTATGGCTGGCATGACTCTCCGCCTACATTGCAGAAAGAGCCAACGACTTTGGTATAATTAATGTCTAAGTAATGATACTGTATACAACACAATGGTGCAAAGGTGGGTTCTCCAAAATAGCTTAGACCCTATGGTCAACTGTTAAAACGCGGATGGTTCAGAATCACAGTAATGGCTCCTAAGAGAGAAATCTGAAAAAGAGAATAATTTGTTTTTACCTCATTGGAAACACCAGAAGAATGATCTTGAACATAGTCCAGAGGCTTTTTAGGAGGCTGGGTGTAGATGCACCACATAAGCAGAAGTGTAGAGATGGAATATGGAGGAGAATCAATGGCAGCAAGGAATGGACATGTGGAAAAGGTGACAACAGTTAGAAACTGAGTGCTGACAGCATCAGATACACATAAAGAGTGCATGAATGGAGCAAAATGGGGGTGGCCCAGGAGGAAGGGTGCAATGCTCGTAAAATATTCTCAAGCACTGGGCAAAATTACTAGTGATCTGATTAGTAAATTTATAAGTTCATTTCATCAGATCAAAATGAGCACTCCTAGTCTCTAGCCACAGAGGAATGCGAGGTGTATTAAAGGAACATTAAAGGAGCAGGTGGATAGCTGGTGAGTTTCCATGTGTGGCTAAAAATGATTACAGAAAAATGCTGATAATTTATGCTCAGAACAGAAATCGGTATGGTCCCTACAAACCACGTAATCAGTAATAACAATATGCATAAAATAAAGCTAGAGAATTTTTATTCCTCTAAAATAAAATGCATTTATGTGAATACTTGGATACAAATTAGGAAAAAAATGAGAGAAAACACTTTTCCTGTTAAGTATAGAAATTCTAGGAAAAATCTTTTGGTATATATTTATTTACAGTCACTTTTGATCCAGTTCAATAAGATAAGGAATCTAACCAAGTGTCCCTTGCATTTTAATGGACTAAAGGGATGACTATAACCACCCCCCACCCTGCCCCGCCCCGCCCCGCCCCGGGAACCAATATTATGGTCACTTTATGAGTATGCAAATCAGTATATGGCATGGTAAAAGAAAGATTATGCTCTTTGATCTTCCGTAAAATTCTGTGCAGTGGAATAACTGGTATCTTAGAGAGTTTAAAAGTACCAGTACCACCAGTAATATAAAAAATACACTGACAAATAACAAATGCACAGCTATTGGTAGATAGAATTCCCCAATAAAACTTAATGAAGGAAATCGTTATTTAAGGCTTAGGTTGACTATCCCAAGCAGACTATGCAGTTCTCGTAAGGTCTGCCTTTGGCGGGTTTGGGGACAAGATGTTTCACTAGCAAAACTAGAAATCAAGGTCCACAGGGGTTATTTATTTTTCTCTTTCCCTATATTCCTGTGAGTAAATGAGTATTTTCTAGTGGGAATACACTGATACTATATTATGGTGGGAATTGCCCAGAGTTTTTCTGTTTGTTTGGTAGGCCCCGGGTTTAACTTCTGACTCGACCACTTACTGTCTTGTGCAAATTACTTAACCTCTCTGGTCTCCGCTTTCTTCTTATTAGAGGGGCATCCAGAGGACTCACTGAGACAGTGAGTTCAGAACCCAGCGCTCTCCAGGTGGCTTGGTCGTTCCTCAGCAAATGGGAGCTAATAATAGTTACTATTATTACTAATAATAGTAATTACTGTTATAAATGCCACAGTACTTCCTGTGATTGAATGAGACCAAAAGGGACTGTAAACAAATATGAATCTTCAATAAATCTGCAACAGTTGTCTAACTATTCCGGGACAAGACCTGTCTCAGCATTTTGAATTTCTTTGGCTAGAAAGTAAGCCTAAGGCATGGTGTGGGGTAAAGAGAAGCTGCATAGGAGGTGTCTGGGCATGTTGAACCCTTCGGTACAGAAGTGAATGTGGGCTCAGCTGTACCGAATTTGCATATGCAGCACAGGTTCGGCTCTTGTTCTGTGAATGGCACCTATCTCTTCCGATAATAGTATGTTTTATCAGTCAAACAACATTCCCCTGATTTTCTTACATTAATAGTCTGGCCTCACTTACCGGGCGTCCAAACTCCAGTTCTGAAAAGAATTTATACCAGGGCTCATTTTCTAAATCTATGTCATCTGGATTTATGCGATCATTCTGGAGCAGATGTGAAGGAAAAGGGAAGGAAAAGGCACACTGAGCTGAGTGAGGGAAACGCCGTGTGGTATGAAAAACACGCACGCGCATTCGCACGCAAACAGGCACCGACTCATCCAACGAATCGCAGCAGGACGAACAAAGGAAGTAAAGTAAAATGAGTAAAATCAGGATATGAAGATGAGCTTCGATGGCATCACCTAGGCCCCTAGTCACTTTCTCTGTCCACCTGTGTCCTCTCTTTTGAGTTTTCTCCTTAGCTGGAGGCATAAACCATGAAAAACGCTGTGAGCGAAATGAGCACGGGGAGCACACCTCAAAGAGGCTAACTTTAGCCTATTAAAGTTAAAATAGACTCGACTAAGCCACCGAGGAGCTCATCCGGGTGAGTCACGCCACCGCCCCTGCCCTCACTGATCCCAGCGTGTAAGCCTGCAGTCTGCAGACAGTTCGCTTGGGTGCAGATATAGGGAGAGCCTGGAGGGGAGGGGAGGGCAAAGGTGGGGAGCGGGGTGTGGGGGAGGAGTGAGAGGTGCCGGGAGGCGGTTAGGGGTCGACTGGCATGAAGAACCTGGGGTCTAGTTGGGAAAGAAAGAGGCAGCGAGGTGGAGGTGGTGGTGAGTAGCTGGGATCTGATTGTCCTCTTAACCTCTGGAGAGTGGGGGCCACCCCTGAGCTTCCCGAGGGGCATTAGATAAGGTAAAGAAGGAAGGAGCTCACCCAGATGGGGGAGAGAGCCGGGGTGCGCGGGCTTGGAATGGGGAGGCCAGTCCTGGGCGGAGGGGAGGGGCTACCAGTTACTCCTCCATGTGGTGAGACAGAAAGAGGCTTCCGGCCAGGTTCCCTTGGAACAGGTGTCGGAGTTGTTGGGAGAGGGGGCTGCAAGAAAGAGGGGCGAAGGAAACACTGATTGATTAGATGGAGGTTCTTGATGCCATGAAGAGGATGTCAGTTAGCAGGAGGAAATGTTTCAGAAAAGGCAAGATGTCCCTTGGGAGACCCAGAGAACTTAGGAATGGTCTGGAGCACTGACAAGATGTGAAGACAAGGAGCCTCCCAGAAAGGAAAGAATGATCATGCTTAATGAGCTACCCCAAGTATCCACTTCTATCCGTCTACCTTGAGCTGGAGAAATGGATTTGGATGGGGTTGGGTTTTCACAGTACTGTAGTTGGCTAAGGGTGGGGAGAGGCTGAACAATGGAGTCCCACTCTGATTTGGTTGGCACACTGGTTTCGAGAAAAAACCAATTTTTATAACTTTCTCCCCTCTGGTGGTTTCTGAATATTGTATTCAAGATAGAAAAACTGGGAGTGTTAATATTAGCAGTTTGAGAAAATACATACAATTGCTTTAGTAATAGAAAAAAACAGACATGGAACATTTGCTTTCTCCAACGATATCCTTAATGCTTTTGCATAATATATGCTGATCAGACTGATGCAGGCTGGCGATTACATACTAAATGAAAATGCTTAAAGTATTACAGATGGGTTATTGCTTCTTGGATAAATTATTACATGACACTAATCAAACATGGTGCAATTTGACAGTAATATTTTAAGTCAGACACACACACACACACACACACACACACACACACACACACACACACACCAGCGCCCTAAAAGCCATCCACCATGTCCAGAAGAGGACATATTCTTGGTAATATTGAGGGCTTTGAGATATTCCACATTCAAACAAAAGCGATTATTTTGACATTAGCTGGTCGAAGCCTTTTACTGACTTTTTGAATTCCCAATCATTTTGTTAATAATATACAGTCTGTGTGCAACGATCAGTTATAATCAAAGTAATTTTAGAGATGTGCTTTTTATTTCAATGTTTTATAATAGGAGATTATAATAGTAGCTATAGACAATGAGGGAGAAATTTGAGGCATCATAACAAAATAGTGAAAGGGCCTAAGTTATCCAAAATTTGCAATGGTCGTGTTGATAAAGACTGTGTAGTAACTCTGGGGATTATTTATGGTGGAATGCTAAGTGACAAAAGCCAAATATGATCATGTGCTTGTACAGCGTTTACACTGATATCACGAAGTCTGTGTCTGGATGAGCACAGGAAGAAAACACACACATCCACAAAGAAACCACAATGGTGTTCTGGTGTTGAGATTGTTCTTTTCCTTCTTTTAAAATACTATTTTGCTTTCCTGTTATCATGTGGAGAACATCCTGTAATTACTATGGGAAATGTTGCAGAAAACTTGATTCAATTTACACATGATTCAATAGGATAAAAGGACTCACTGAGGCTTCAGTATTAGTAAAATACTGTTTTTCTCCAATTATCATTTAGATAATAGCTGCGGCTTATGGCTATTTTATGGAATAGTTCTATTGGAGCAGATTTTTAGGGTAATGGATATTAGAATTTTCTAGTAGTTTTTGTTGTGTCTCTAGAGGCCTAGTACTTCTTCCAGAAGAAAATCAATCTTTGGTTCTTTCACATGTCATTGTTTCTAGTATGATATACTTAGTAATATTACTAATTCTTATTCTATAATCTCTGCTTTCATGTACAGTATTTTGTTTTGCTAAAGGGAGATAGCAGTTTCTCTTAGAGGAAACAAATTTGTTTAAAAGTATTTTGAACAGCAGAGGGCAGCAAATTTACTAAACAAATAAGTATATTTACCAGTGGTTACAACTTCACTTTGACTTCCACCTTAAGAAACTGTATAACCAACAGATATACAAAATCCTGATTTATGGAGATATATTTCTGTGACAGAATGTGGAAAAGGGAGAATATCTACCTTCCTGCATCATATCTTAAAATGACAGTGTTTCATGAATTATGGTTTTGTAGATTGAAAATTTAATTTATAGTCTCATTGGGCAACTATCTAGAACCATGCCAATAGAAATGAGCAGAGAGAATGCCTCAAACAATGGTAATTGGTAATTACCTGTAACTTTGGAACTTAATGAAAGGCATATACTTGAGTACAGACTTGATGGTAAAGAAATGCAAATGACAGAGCAAGAATTGTCTTTTCGCTGTGGTTGACCTATTGGATCCCTTTGGTTCCGCAACAATGTCATGTATTACGTAGCCATCTAGATCCACGGCTGAGGTACATAGAGGCCTCGCAAAAGTTAGTGATACATATACAGATGGTCAGCCAGCAGAAATACACAAATACACACTCACAATCTCACTAAATCATGCATCACCTGGAATCTCAGGTTCCACGCGTAACCTGAAAGTTCCTTTGAGTTGTTTGACACCAATGGGAACACTGAAAAACTCACTTAGGAAGCGTGGTTATGCTTTACTCTAATTGCCCATTAAAAACAACAAAAAAGCAGATATACTGTTGCACATCTTTCTAACCTTTTTGGTTCTCATTTTGAAAAACCCAGCAAATCTGTGCTAAAAACAAATGTCATGTACCAGTGCAAGAGGAAGTATTTAAGAAAACCTAAAACTATAAATCAGACAGGATTCTTATTTAAAGGCAACCAATGGGGAACAGTTTTTAAAGTTTTTGTTTTCTATAGTTTCTAACCATTTAGTTGCTTTTGGGGTTATAGAACTCTACGATTCTCCGTATTCTCACTGCAGGCATAGAATTTTGATGTGTTGTTCCAAACGAAAAGAAGTGCCAACGTAACTTAGTTCTTCAAAATTTATGCTCATGAGAGTTTAAAGCTTTGATGGCATTCCCTACTATGTTTTATATTTATTGTGGTTCCACAATCGATGATATACATAATTGTCAGCTGGGATCATTCCTTATGGTTCAAACCATCAGATAGAACTCCCCAAATTTTTATACTTTAAGCTTTGACAATCTTCACGGATAAGGAAGTGTAAGTTCACTGAGGGTTTACATTGCATTTCAACTCTGCACAGTGCATGCGATGATTCTTTCTGTCTGCTTTTATCATTCTGTGCTGGCTAAGTTATTGTAGAGAAAGGTAATATCTTCATATTGTTTTCTATTTTATCATGTGTAGAGAGGTCCTGAATAAGTGCTTACTTTACTTTACTTTACTTTACTTTACTTTACTTTACTTTACTTTACTTTACTTTACTTTGGGCTCACCTATAAATATATCCAAGCCAGATGGGATGTCAAGTTTTTATCAATATAATCTCAGCAGAGAGTTTTGTATGATTGCCTTATGGAATAAATTGTGGTTCAAGTCAGTTAAAGATAAATTCCTGGCAATTGCAAGTACGTTTGTAGATCAAATGTTAGGCCCTTTTAATCAATGTTTTCAAGTTTATGGTCAAATGAATATCTACATGCTTCAAAAAGTTGCATTGACCTTTACTTTCCTGTTAAAAGTAAAAATGCGTATTTCATTGATTCCTAAAGAAGAAGGGGATCCCTTTGGCCAGAGTCTGGGTAAAGACTTTTATTCAAAGAGTAACGCCTCTTCTGCCCACCTTGTACTTACTCCAGGGAATCATGGAATTTGTGAGCCACGGTTGCGAATAGCAGTGTGTCAAATCTATTGTGTGTGCTGTGATGGAGACCCACTGTGCCTTTTGTCACTAAGAATGTATCAACTTCATAGAGAAGCAACAAAACAGGGATTCTGTCTCACCAGTTTTACCCACTAACCACAAGGGTAAAACCTGTATTCTTTCATGCACTTATTAGTTCGATGACTATTCACTAAATTAAACACCCATCATGTGTGCTAAGTGCTAGCGGGCTAGGTGCTGGGGATAGAACGGGTGCACTCGACATGGTCCTGCCTTCAAGGTGCTTAACATCCAGTGAGGGACACAGACAAGTAAACAGGCCATTACTTTTCGGTGTGTGAGGAGGAAATGTGTGCTACAGACACACAGGAGGGAAGCTTTACACCCGGGGTGGAGGAGTCAGTGATGATGCCCTGGGGAAAAGAGACACGGCCACGGGTGAGATGGGATTTTCCAGTGAAGAGAGAGGTGATGGAAAGAGCTTTTCCCTCCTGGCGGAGAGAAAGCCTGTGCAAAAGTCCAGGAAGGCAGAAATTGAAGGCTGTCTGTCTAGCTGGAACATGGTTAGTAGGCAGGAAGAGATATGAGGCTGAAAAGGTCAGCAGGAACCCAGATCACAAGGTTTTTTGGAAATTACGTTAAGAAATTTGGATTTTGCTCTAAGGATACTTGAGAGCCAGGAGAAAGTTTTGAGAAGGAAGTTTTATAAAGTTTCCTAAAGATTGCCCTAACTGTGGGGCGCCTGGGTGGCTCAGTTGGTTGAGCTTCCGACTTCGGCTCAGGTCATGATCTCATAGTTCGTGGGTTCGAGCCCCACATAGGGCTCTGTGCTGACAGCTCAGAGCCTGGAGCCTACTTCAGATTCTGGGTCTGCCTCTCTCTCTCTGACCCTCCCCCACTTGTGCGCCCTCTCTCTCTCTCTCAGAAATAAATAAACCTAAAAGAAAAAGAAAAAGAAAAAGCTTTCCCTAGCTGTGGTGCAGAGACTGGACTGGATAATTAGGGAGAATAATTGGGTGGCTGTCACTGTAATCCAGGCAATGGGTACATTGTGGACCAGAAGAAGGGATATCTGTAGCATATGTCCTAGTGGTAGGACTTTGAGATCTTTGGGGGAGAAGGGAATCCAAGATAACACTTGGGAAGACTGGGCAGAGGAGGGGGTCATCTAGGAATTCAAAAAGGCAACAGAAAATTACCAAGAGGTTGTGTATAATTTACAAAAGTTAAATAGGAGAGGAGCAAAGGAATGCTCACACACCATCTTTGGGGAAAAAGATGCAGGAGAGCATTCCATTGAAACCCTGAAGTTTTGTCTGTGTGCTTTTACATCACTCTCATTTAGCAAATCTGCTCTTCATCCTCTGTATCTTGAGGGTATCTTTAGATACGCCAGAATTGTACGTAAACTACATCAGTATATAGCCAGTCTCTGAGATACCACTGTGCACTTAGCCTTTTGGATTTTTTTCTAATTTAGAGAGCCAATGAGAATGAATTTCAGGATTGATGAAAAGAAAAAGAGGATAATAGCTCGGTCCTAGAATAAAAAAGCCTGGCCAAAATTACGTAGACTCCTAGCCCAAATCCTTTTTGCATAATGCTGGCCCCCAGCAAAATTGTTTAGGAGGAACAGAAATGTTGCTTCCTTCTGTTTCTCCATAAGGTATCTATTCTCATTTCCTTCCATTCCTTCCCCTCTTTTTCCTGTGGCTGCAGAGCCCTATCTGTACCCAAATCTCCAGCAATACAAATACTTCCAGAACTTTCTGTTCTTCTTAAAATACAAGTCTAACTCTGCACACCCATTAAATGAAAGACTCAAAGTTCCTCAAGATAGAGTCTGTGTTTTGTTCACTACTGTGTCCCTAGCACCTGATACCGAGTTTAGCACATAGTTGGTGCTCAGTAAATGTTGAATGAGTAAATAATAGAAATATCCTGGTGAGGAAGCTTCTAAAATCAATCCTGTTGCCTGAGATCACAGCTCCTAAAGTGTTCCAATATAATCACAATGTTCTTATGCATTCTTAGAATGATTATTAATGAGCCTTTTATTAATTATATTTAAATCGGAGTCTCATTGTTGTGCATAATTATTTTTCTGTTTTCAATTTTATGCAATGGTCACATCGTGGTTCACGCAATTCTCATCCCAGAAATTTCAACGTATCCTGATATTCAATCATATAACCTAGTAAATGGGTTATAAGTTTGCACTAAGCCTGCAAACCAATGGTGTTCCTTTTTTTTTTCTTTCAGTTTTTTTTTTTTTTTGGTGAAGTTCTGTTACCCTAAAAGATGTGGGTTATTTGAAGAAAAGCAAAGATGGCTTAGATAAATGTTATGCGTGAATTATGTGATTATAAGGTTTTTGAACATGTTTCTCAAGAACATAACCATAAATACAGGGTTTCAAAAGCTAAATGCAGGACGCTTATGTTGGGTGTGGTAAGGCAAAGGTTTCCAATCAAATTTCAGGGCTGGCCTTGCATTATATATAATAATGTGCTTTCTTGGATACTCTTAAGGGAGTAAACAAAGAAAACTCCTTTTCCTGTTTACTGACACCACCCCAAATTCTTCTAAGGCAAAGAGGAGAGTAAATTGCAAATGGCTCTCTAGAAGCAGGTTTTGATAGAAATGCAAAGGAATCACAGTTTCAAAGGGATCCTGGGGCACTTATCTCATCTCGAAGGAAAGCAAAGGACTTGGAAAGGAGGATGGAGGGAAGTAAAAACCAAGACCGAGGAATAACCTGTTTGTTAAATTGCACTTTGAAGCGGCAAGTGGCTCTTTTCAAGTTTATATCTCTTTTTGTTTGCATACATTAAATAACTAGCAAAATTTCTGCAAAGTTAAATATAATCTTGATCCATTAGATCGACAATCAGGAAGCTTGAGGCTTGGTAACCTGAGAGAGATTTAATAAGAATCAATTAAAACAACTGTTTTTTTTTTTTTTTGAAAGGCATTTCAGAAATTTCCCCTTAATCCAAAGAAATATTAAGCAACAGATACGGAAGCCAAGGGATGGAACTGTGTGGGTTCATTTGTATCAGAGAGACTAATGAATGATTTTTCTCATTAGCAATGGAGACTAGCAATTAAGACTAATAAGACAAGCCATTAGTTATGAATTTTTTAAAAAATTAAGCTCAGGGCCATGATGAGGCCCAGCTATAGTTATATGCAAATGGATCCCATATTTGGTTGGTAGGGGCAATAAATTAGAGCGTGTGTCTTCAATTCTCAGGCAATATGCACGAATCGTGATACAAAATAAACTTGATTTTTAAATAATGCCAAATACATAGGTTACGTTTGAGACAAAAATTACTAAACGATACAAAATTCAGGTCTACTTGGGAACCCAGAAGCCTAGAGAACTGGCATTCTGTTGAATGACAAGTGCTTACTGGTCTTTCGTGCTGCAGAATTGATGACTTCCCAGGTTCATACTCAAAAATACTCCTTGGCTCAGAACGAAACTTTCTTGTGTCCACTTTTCTGTCTGGCGGATCCCAGTCATGCCTAGAAATAAACAACAAATTACATATAAAATAATTCTCTATGCCTCAAGCTGTTCTATGAAACCATTGGCTATCTGTTTACAAAGTTAATTTTAGTATCGAGTTTTAAAAAGTATCTCAGGATAAAAAGTTAATCTGCATAACATACCCCATTTATATGTTGTCTTACATAAATGATTTAAAGAAAGACTTTTATTTCATGTTCTATTTTCCTCTATTTTCTTTCTCTCATAAGTGACGATCCTGCTGGCTCCGTAACTCACACGAGGGGTTTACAGACGCGCATGCTGCCAGTGATCTGCCTGTAAACCCTTGGGATCATGTACAAATAGCAGCTGTGTATACTTGTGTTTAGAATAGGTGGCGGTTATGCTCCATTGAGTTACGTGAGTTTTGCACCACTCTGTGACCTGGCATCCTTGATCCAAAGCGACAAGGAGTAATGCACACGCCATGTTTCATCTTATTTATCCTGCAAATGGCATCCCAGCGTGTCTGTGAAAAGGACAAAAGTGTCCCTTGGATCGCCAACCAGAGAAGCAAGCTGTGTGGTAGGGCAGAGCCTCCTTTGGTCTTACCCTTGGAAAACCAGAGTGAGACAGCCATCCTATTGCATAAGAGACCTTGGAAGCAGCTCTTTTTCCTGAACTAATATCCTTCAAAAGGCGGTCAACGAGGGACTTTGAAAGTAAAGCTTTTCTAGGTAGCCAGGGCTATAGAAGGCTTCCTTTGTGAGGATCTTTTTTCTGCGAGAAGAATTTTCTGACTATAGATGGGAGCAATTCTGACCCATGGAATGAGATTAAATTCTCACTCCGAAGCACATTGGAAATAGAAATGCTTTAAGAGACAGGACAATTGGGGACAAGTCCTGGCTTACCAGTAACTGACGACTGATATTCAACAGATGTATTTTGAGCATCACATGAGGCAATGTATGTGAAAGACATCTAGAAATTTTTAAGAGATTATCATATTTTTTAATGAGAGATTTATTTCCACTAAACATAGGACATATAATACATTTAAATTTGAGTTAATTTTGGTTCTCTTTAAGTGGCAGAGATACGATTTTGTGTCTAGACAATTATGTCTCAAATTTAAGACATCACACTTACAAACCTAGAGTTTATCACGAGGAGATTGGTATTAAAGTGAGGATCTCTTCATACATGATGTATATCTATTTTCATATCTCATACCCAGTTTGATCACCAGTTACTCTTAATGGTACAATGGCATGTTGAATATAATATTTATGGGATGTTTATGATAGGTGGATGCTTAAAAATTAGTACCGATGCTAAATAATTCTTATATTTTCATTAATTGCTGTATCTCATGAGCTATGGCTTTAATCAGAGCTGAGTTGGGACATACTGACTATATGAGCTGAATAATTTAATTTTCTAAAACAGTTGATTTCACTCTAAAATGGGTTTAAAGTAGAACAAACCTCATTGAGTCATTCTCAGAATTACATGATATAATCCAGGAAAAGCACTTAGCATAGTGCTTGGCTTATCGTGAGCTCTCGATAAAGGTTACCTATAAGTAGGATTATTAGTCATAATCCTAATTAAAAAAATGCACAGTAACAGTGTGTTTATAAATTTTTATTTTCGTGTAAATAGTTTCTATAAAAACATTTCAGTGGGGAAATGAAAATTAGAATCATCTTGAAAAGCTGGTATAAATGAGTCACAGGTAGACACTTACTAATGCCTTATTTATTATTTATGAATAATTTTGCCTGCTTTCAAAGAGAGGCTTTTGTGTATGAGAGGGGAAATTTTAAGTCATGAACAGACCTAACATTTTGAATCTGAGGAAAATGAAAACGGCATAATCTCTGACATGCTATGCCAAAGGAAGTACATGTCCATTATTTCTATTTATTTATCTTCTGATATGCATTTATTGATCAAAAAGTAGAGATTGTGCATGTTTTTTGTTTTAATTTTTTAATGTTTATTTTATTTTTGAGAGAGAAAGAGACAGAGTGCGAGTAGGGGCGGGGCAGAGAGAGAGAGGGAGACACAGAATCCGAGGCAGGCTCCAGGCTCATAGCTGTCAGCACAGAGCCTGACGTGGGGCTCGAACTCATGAACCACAACATCATGACCAGGCACCCTGAGATTGTGCTCATGTGATTATGATATTATGAGCCAAGACTGTGAAAACATTTGGGGCGCCTGGGTGGCTCAGTCAGTTAAGCATCTGACTGTGGCTCAGATCATGATCTCACCCCTTGTGAGTTGGAGCCTGCTTCGGGTTCTGCGTCTCCCTCTCTCTCTGCCCCTCCTCTGCTTGCACTCTGTCTGTCTCTCTCTCTCAAAAATAAATAGACATTAAAAAAAAAAAAAGATTGTGGAAGTGCTTGTCACAATCCCAACAGGGGAGGTCAACATGGCATATATGTTGACTAATAAGGTTATACGCGCAGTATCTTGCTAAGATAAGCACTGACTCTTCTACTGAGTGCCATCCGGGCTTACTTGTATCCTAAACTAAACAGAGGCCACTTCTGGGGAAAATGCCTTACTTTTCTGTCGAAGATCGATCTCTTGGTCGAAGTGGTGGAACTGGAGGAGGAACGTGCGGGGGAGGGATGGGGGAGGAGGCATCCTTAAAGACATCAGTGCCGTTGTCGGAGTGGCTTTTGGAGAGGGGTCTGTAGGTCTGGGTCTTTGCAGCAGGATGTGACTGAGCGCTGTAGGGTGAGTTGTACAGGCCTATCATGAAACACAGCACAATAAAACAAACAGAAGCAGAAAAACATTTTAAAAGTGCATTAAATTGTTTATACCCCACAAAACATCCAATGATTTTACCCAAGTTTTTATCGGCAAGCATATTCATCACGCATGCATCAGGCGGTATGTTCTTAATCGATTTATCAATATTATTAATCTATTAATCATTATTAATATATTAATTTATTAGCGATAGGTTCTGTACACAGTCATTGATTGCAGTCAATCTTCAACAGTCATTTTTAAATTAGTAATGATTCAGACTGGTATAAGGTATAAATCTACAGATACTCAGCAAATTTTCTCCTGGATAATATAAACAAATAACATAGTTAAGGTTTCAGGGGAAGATTAAAAATAGTTCATAGAACTGTTTCCAAATATCTCCTATTACTTTAAAAGCTCTGATTTACCTGTGATAATTGACATGTTAATTGCAATCACGCAAAATATAGTCTTTCAATTTTTTATTTTAGCTTATTTTTTTTTACAGAGTATGCATGAGTGGGGCGAGGGGCAGAGGAAGAGGGAGAAAGAGAATCCTAAGCAGGCTGCACGCTGCTCAGCCTGGGGCCCAACGTGAGGCTTGACGCAGGACTCGATCCCACGACCCTGGAATCATGACCTGAGCCAAAATCAGGAGTCAAGGTGCTCGAGGGACGGAGCCACCCAGGTGCCCCAATCAAACAAAGTATTGAGCAAGTTGTATATGTGCTGTGCAAGGCTTAAGGACACAAAATCCTCAGCGAGCTTGTTGTATATCTGAGGAAATGAGACACGAATAGAACTGTGATTGCAACTAATTGGTAATCTGACAAAGGCCAGATGAGGAAAATGCGTATGAAGAATGAAACATTTTAGAGGATGGTGGATTGGTCAGAGAAGACATTATGGAGCAGATGGCACTAGGATGAGCCCTGGAGAACTGGTTTGGGTGGGTCGGGGAAGAGGGAAGCAGAGATGGCTCAGGAAGAAGAGAGGCAAGACATAGCACAGTGGGACTCAGGGTTTGTAGAGGGGGAACAGGCTAGTTACAGTTGCTTTGTCTACCAATTAAACGGCAAAACTATCTCAAAAGGGCTCTGCAAGGTTATATGTAACTATTACTCTTCAATTTATTAATTACTAACGGCTACAGAATTTCAATAGTAAAGATAGTAATAAAAATTCTGAATTTCCTGCCACCTCAGACTTGTGAGTTAAGTCAATTTTCACTCATCCGCTTCTCCTGAGGTCCGTACAACTTGCCATGACAAATGGAAAGACAGTGTCTACGCGTACTGCTTTGCTTGGGTTCCACGGTCAGACGTCAACTGTACAGCTTGTTAAAAACGTAAGAGGCCCAAAATGGAGTCACTTATGCTAAGCACCCCCGTCACCCAGTGGAGACTTAATTACAGTTTTGAGCAGAAATGGCCTCTTAAACCAGACAATCAGGCATCACCTGACCAGCAGGGGTGAGGTCATCTCACTCACAGACCCCTGCCCTCCCCTTAAAGCAAAAGGAATCTTGCAATAATCTCTCTCTCTCTTTTTTTTTTTTTTTTCCCAGTGTAACTTCCTTGTTTGGCTCCCTTCTGCCTATAAAAGTCTTTCATTTTGTACAGCTCCTCAGGGCTCCTTTCTATGGGCTAGATTGGATGCGGCCGCATTCGTGAATCGTGGAACAAATCCAATACTATCTTTAAAATTTACTTGGCTGAATTTTGTTTTAGAACAAGCTAAACACAGGAGGTGAGTTTGGAGTACCTGTGGCTTGGGATACAAGTTGAGGGAAAGATTTTACTGGGCTTCCTGCTGTCACCTGGAAGAGTGAGGACCTAAATATCAGAGGTCTTGCAGCTTGCTAAGCTCGTTCTGCCTGTTTTTTCTTCTCTGTTTGTCTTTGGAGACTCCTAGCAGAGTCCCTGACAGTTGAAGGGCCTGAGTGCTGGCCTTCGGGCAGCAAGGAGGGGAGAACCTTATGCAGGCCTGAGGCCAGGCTGGCCAGGGGACCCCTTACAAGGGTGCAGGTGAACAGCCTAAGCCTCAGAGCCTGCTCTCGAGAAAGGAAACCGTTCAGGGGCGCCTGGGTGGCGCAGTCGGTTAAGCGTCCGACTTCAGCCAGGTCACGATCTCGCGGTCCGGGAGTTCGAGCCCCGCGTCGGGCTCTGGGCTGATGGCTCGGAGCCTGGAGCCTGTTTCCGATGCTGTGTCTCCCTCTCTCTCTCTGCCCCTCCCCCGTTCATGCTCTGTCTCTCTCTGTCCCAAAAATAAATAAAAACGTTGAAAAAAAAAAATTAAAAAAAAAAAAAAAAAAAAGAAAGGAAACCGTTCAACAGTCACTAGCCTGGGGCTGAGTGGTGACAGGAGGCCCTACATAGGATCCCCTAATGTGACGCTTAGGGGAAAGGGAATCATTTTGTAGGGATCCCTCACTCCAGCCCTGCAACCATTTCATAAGATACCAACGCCCTCAAATACAAGTAGAAACGCCCAGAATTGCAGTCATGCCATTATGACTGTTGGCAACTCGGAGTCAGAAAAGTGGCCTGAGCAGAGTGGGATTTTTAAAAATCCTTCAATGAATGGTTGCATTTTGGGAGCAAAAGCATGGACAAAGTCACAAAATACTTTTGCTTGACTCGTTTTTTTGTGAAGCGTATCTGAAAGATCTTACGCAATTGTGATCACTCTCTCTGCTGATAAAAAGAGATCTTTATCTGATTTTGTACCCCAGTTACAGTGTGTTCTTTCAAGCCGTCCTTCATACTTTGGTTAAACATTCCTGAAGCTGCAAATAAACGGACAGTGTGAGAATGAAGGAGACAAAACAGTATTAGTTCTCATTTCCATGGGAAAAGATCGATCCTTTTGTTATGCATGCTTTGAGAAAAGAAAAAAAAGAAAAGCATCCTCTTAATTGTCTACACTGAAAACATGCGCTCAAACAGTGGTAACACAGTGAGTGGGAAGTGATTCCCAGCATACAGTATTCATTGCGAGCAAGGAACCCCGTCCTACCTGCGTTATAAGTATAAGGAGTATTATACATGTCTGTGTCATCATCTAGAAAATGAAACATAAATATCATGGTAATACACATTCGGTCACCATATCGTAACAAGACAGTAGAACCTCAGAGAAACAAAAACAATTTGGTAGAAAACCAGGGTCTCTTGCCTGGTGCGTAACACCATTTTTCGAATTTTCTAATACTGCTTTGTTCCCGAGCTGCTGCGGTTTGACCTCACTGGTCCATAACATATTTGCTCGCTTGCCCTCTCCCCAGCATGCAGGGCCAGGGCTTTTTCCTCACTTCCTGGGCCAGCCTTCTCTTCTGAATCATGAATTAACTCCGGAAGTGCTTTCGAGATCTTTTGTCAAGCTAGTGAGACCTACCTCTGCTTTCTCTCTCTCTCTCTCTCAATCAGCAGCTGGCATGGGTGGACAGAGGAACAATGACAGCGCCACACCCCACACCACGCCAGACTGTGGCTGGGGAGGGAGGAAGGGACCAGAGCACCTGGCACCCCTCCAGGGTCACCTTATAAGAGGCTTCTTGGCAGCTCAGGGGTGAGGCAGCAGCTCAGGTGTCTGTGACTTGAGGACGGTAGAAGGAAAACAAGGAGGAATGTTGAAAGAGGGACCGCCATGGAGTTGCTAGGGTCTTAACGTTTTGTGTGAACCGGAACTCTACAGGAGGATACGTATATACCCTTTGGCCTGGAGGATCCGATCAGAGAACAGAACAACACACATACCCGGCTTGTGTACCATGTGGATCTGCTTGAACATCGTCTTGTACCAGTCCTTCGGTCTGTCAACTGTCTGTAAGAGAGAATGTTCAGTAGTTACAAAACCGGTTCTGAGTCAACACTGCTTGCCCCTCCACGTTTTTCTTTCTACATTTTATCTTTTCTAATAGCAGGTTTCTGTCTGTGATTACAAAAAAGAACAAAAACCTATTTCATGATGACAATACTAGTAACTTACCTAGTTATGCATGGGGTTTGTAAATATGTTACCCCTTTAGGCTGAATTTAGGCTGAGTTGGGACATTATATGCTGTGGCCAAATCGCACTTGCGCCCAGCATTAGACAGTTGATATTTGTACAAACATATTTATATAAAATGCACTGAATAAAAGTTGTAGTGTTGTAATAGTTTGTTGAACTCCTTTTGGTGCTAATTATCATTATCCTTAAAAACATTTTCGTGAGGGTTCTGTTGAAAACATTATTTTTAGAATTAACTAGGGAATATTTTTTACTGTATTCTGATCAGCTTAGACTTAGAGAAATAAAAATATGATATTTACTAGGTTAAGTTAATAAAACCCCGAATGTAGTACAGTCAAGGGTCCTGCGGTAAATCTAAAAAAATGTAGACATTGTTTAAAACTTTTTTTAACATGATAAATAAATGTATGCAGCATTTGCTTTGCTAAATTATAAATTCCTTGAGAGTAGAAGCTCCTTCCACACGCCTGGATTTGGACATGATAGAAACTGGGTTGTAGTGGAAAGAAGAAATTAACGTCACCTCAACCTAGATTCAAGTCTTGCTTCCTTTATTGTTTGAAATTGAAATATAAGTATGAAATTATTGTTTCATACTTCCCAGCAGTATGAATTTGGATCATTTAGGTAAGCTTTTAGAACCTCAGCTTGTCCTTCCTAAGATGAAATAATTATATCTACATCATAGGATTGTGATGGAAATGGAATGAAACCATGTATATAAGACCTAAAACAATGCCTAGAATGTAAGAAATGCTCAATAAATAGTAACAGTCAGTAGGGAACATAACATATTTATAGAATAAAATAATGAAAGAACCCAGGTTATTGGATGGAATTCTACCTGATTACATACCTGTGAAAGTAGACCTACACTTTTATAATCATAATTAAAGATTTTGCTTGGCAAGATCTTTATCTCAATGTTTCCAGAAATACTCCAGCAAGAAACCCAATCATTCTGTATATAGTGATAAATACACCAGATTTTCCAAGACCATTCTCTTGATATAAAATATTCTGTTAGGACTGCCACACAAATATTCTTGTACTTTTTAAAAGACTGAGCGTTCGTTTAGATTTTATATCCTATTTTTTCCCCCTCAGAAATGTGGTAATTGCATTTTTCATCTGGAAATTGAGGGTTTTGTGCCGCATCTAATTTATTTTGGTCTCTGAGCGTACATGGTTCTGATAATCACAACAAATATAGATTAATATTAAGAACTACTTGACTTTGTTCTGAGTCACCTCTTCATTCATTGTAGGCTCTTTCTACATTGGAAAAGCTTTGAGGAGATTGTTAATTGACCTTATTTTCAAATGATGGGAGCTGGTGGGAGGGGTGCAGTGATGAATCAGGAGTTTAGTTATTATTGGCTGATTTAAATAAAGTGGCTGAACATGTATCTTTAAGGGACACTTTCATAAAAGATCAGTTTCTCTTTTGTTAAGCTCTGTTTCCTTTATGTCTTCAGCAATAGAAAATAAGAAGTAAGTCGGTGCAAACATGTTTCCCAGCCATACCTGGACACAACAAATAGCAACAAGGAAGCCTAAATAAGTGAGTTATATCCCTGTATATGGCAGTGTATCTTGACAGACAGGATTTTTTTTTCTTCACTTGCTGGAGGGCACATATCAGGCAGGAGCTTAGTTTTGCCATCTGCTAGCTTTATATGGTGAGCACAGAGATGCCAGGAAATGCCCAGTGGTTGGCAAAGAGGAGTATGAAACTGGTATAGGGCAACACTAAAACTCTTTGTCCCTTTCTAAAAGAAGCACTCTGCGCATTTGAAGTTTCTTTTATAAATGGCATCATGGACATGTTATGTCTAATACTGAGATTAAGTAAATAGAAGTCTACTCAAGTTTAAGGAAGTTTGCTTTTGTATGTGTCCTTCAAGGTTACTTTGTATGGGCAGTAACTATTAGCAATTCACGATTCACTTGTTGTCTATAATCTTGGCAGAATTCACCTGGATTTTACTTTTCTACAGTTTACAAAGTATCAAAACTCGATGTTGATTTATCACGCAGAGATTTCCAAAAAGGGAAAAGACACATATTTTCTACGTACGAGTATACAGTGATTCTATTCTATTTTTGCCCCTTTCCAGCTTTGAAAATGCTCGAACGGTGTTATATTTGAACTGGAAAAAAAAAGAGTCTTGTATTTCACTTAACTAGCTGGCTTTAATTAGACAGCCTCCTGGGATCTGAACCCCAGCGATTTTTGTTGTTGTTAAGAATGGCAGTAAAAGGCTAACCCAGACGTCCCAGGTCACATGAGAGAGGGCAGACTGGGGAGCCTTCATTCAAATAACTCAAAGGTACATTTGTTGACTTTTGGCTTTCTAGAGTTTCTAGCTTACAAAATTCTGTTTCCTTGGTATAGGCTGGTTGCCTAAAATGAGGCTACAACATGATACACTGAGACAGTACTGCCTTTGGTGGATACGCTGAGCAGAAAGTCCATGTAAAGCAATTTGAGTCTGATAATCATTACTCTCTACACGGATGAGAAAGAAAAACAACCTTGGAGATTCTTGGCCTGCTGTGGCTCAGAGACGGCCTGACTCAACATTTATAAACACAGCTATACTTGGGGATGTGCTTGGCGAGGCTGAAAAACAGGGAACGCAAGTAAGAGTCTTCACAGACCTGTACCTTGTGCGTACAATTTTAAAAGTCTAAATAAGAACACAGCTGTGCCTAAAAATTACGGTTCCTTATAGGGAACTTCTGGGTTGCTTACATTTTATTTCCTATTTTACAGAAGGGGAACCAGCACCGAATGTTTAGTATATGTATTTGCATATGCATATCTAAACATGCTTTTGATTTGCAAGTAGGAAGACCACTAGAATTTTAATATTACTTGATTTTCACTAACCTTTGACAATGTCTGGTATTTTTCCTTTGGAAAACTAAGAAGCAAGTCTTTGCTGTTTAAGAAAATTATGTCGGATGGATAAAAAAAACTGGTCCAGCTTTTCATGTTGTTTCTTATATATCATTTATCATGTTAAAAACACACCCAGAGGTCTCAGACACAATCCTTTCAGACAGAATCTACAACAAGTTAGAGTCAGGAATATCCTAATTTGTGAATATACCATGACTCGAGGGTCGATTAAGCAAAACCAATGACACCATACCTGTCTGACACTGCATCCCTACGTTATTTGGAAAAAAGATTCCAGTTAAACCATTTTGAGTCAGAAACCTTCAAAGGGAAACAAATGACAAAACACCATCACCGGAAACATGCAGTTGTCTTAAGACCGTTAGTCACAATCCCTGAACTTTTTCTGTGACTTAAATATGACAATCATCGGTTCCAACATAGATTGTTAGGACTTGATAATTAGTCACATTCAGTGTTCCCAGAATCTAGTGCGTCTACAACCCCATCAACTGCTGTGCAGGTTGACTTTCTGGCTTGCAATTCTGATACAGATGCTTGGAATAATCCATTTTTTAACTCTTCTCTCAGAACGCGCAATCCCCATCTATGAGAAATGCAATCTTACCACTGCTTTTTTTTTTTTTTCCTGATCTCTTTCCCATTCGTTTCCTCTATCCACTATTGTCTTTGCACCCCCTCCCCACCCCCCCGCCCCCAGGGTTTGCATTCCAGGGAAGCAGCTCTTGGCAACACCCCTGCCAGGTAGGCAGGAGTATGCAGCCTGAGCCCTCTCCTTGCAAAGCCCCCCAGTTCACCTGCAGACGTGCTGCGGCCCTCATCCTGGCTTCCAGAGTCTTCCTTCTGCCGGCTAGCACAAACCTTCTCTGCGAGTAGACTGGTCAGCGAGCAGCTGCCTGCCCCGGGCTCTCAGTAGCTGCCTTTGCTGCTGCTGAGCTTTGCCAGAAGGGGCTGCCCTGACACACTGAGCAATGCTTTGGCAGAGTTGAAAGCCAAAAAAAAAAAAAAAAAAAAAAAAAATCCAAACACTTTCACTTAATATCCCTGAGGGCTCACAGCAGGCACAGCTGAAGAGGGACACTAAAATGTGTATTTTTCTTCACAGTTTTTTTTTCTTTCCATGACATTAACTCCCTTTGCTGCAATCATCTCACCGCCCAGCTGCCAATCCACGGCTCCCAATCTCCTGATGTTAACACACATCCATTTCAAGAAACAAATCCCTGGTTTATTTGCAAAGCAGTCAAAGCATTCACCTTGTCTCGTTCCTTCTCCTTTCTCTCTATTGCCCTAACGCTCCCTGGAAGAGGTGAAACAAAACAAAATATACCTTTATTGTTCAACAAAACTCACAATCTTCGTGATTTTCAATTAAGATGCAAACACAGATTCTGCGATTAGCTTCAATCCACAGTTCTTTTCCTCTTTCTCTGCCACATACAACATAATATTCACGAGAACTCAAATGGCATAGAGGGCAATCCTCGTTATATAAGACCAAAGGAATGCACAAAGCCGTTGACAATCCGGCCTTTGTAGAGCCTGGGCATAGCCCTGCAGCCACCACGCTGGCATTTCCTACCGTTCTAATTGCGGTGGGGATTCCGGATTCATCCACGGGCCCGATCCCCGGGTAGTGGGGGGCTTTGATGACCGTCACTCTCTTCTCCTCCTCTGAGGATCTGTACAGTGGTATGGAGCTGCCCATGGTGCCGTCCAGAGACTGCGCGTGCTGGGGATAGGTCTCTGTGGAATCTGCCGAGAAAATTTGGTGACATATCATGTATTTGATGCGCAAGGACTCATAAGTTGACGGCGCCTCTTGTATATTTATGCCAACTGTATCGTAGAATCTATTTCCATCGCTTTCTCTTTTGACCCATTTACCTTGCATTCGAGCCACTCGTTGTTAGCATGTAGGTATATACCCAACAGAACAGTAACAACAAGATCCTCGTCCGTTGTCTGAAGAAGGGGGAGGGGGAGGGTGACATTTGTGGAAGGACCGTGTGGCCGTGTAGCAGCCACTGTGTTAAGACAGTACTTTACATCTATTAGCTCACCTCACCGTCCATTTAATTAATTAATTACTTTTTATTTTGTTACTGTTTTTTAAATATTTATTTATTTTGAGAGAGAGAGAGATTTTAGAACACCAGCAGGGGAGAGGCAGAGAGAGAGGGAGAGAGAGAATCTCAAGCAGGCTCTGCACTGTCGGTGCAGAGCCTGACTCGGGGCTCGAATTCAGGAACGGTGAGATCATGACCTGAGCTGAAGTGAAGAGTTGGACACGTAACCAACTGAGCCACCCTGGTGCCCTGTGGGGGGGCTCCGTTTTATAGACGAGGAGGCAGACCGAGACATTATCTTTGTGAAGTTGCTGACTACTGTTATTTGAAAGCACCGGAATGTCCTCTTAGAGCAGAAGATAGGACTGTTGAGTCTACAGCAGCAATTTCATATAAATAAAGTGAAAACAAAAATCACATTAAGAAATCCCCACATCCAAACACATACTTAGATGGGGTGAAGGCTCATGGGTTAAATGGATGATTTCAAATTATTAGTGCTGGTTTTTATTTAAGTAGACACGATGGCCAGATATCTTGGCTGTTACTTTGAAGCATAAAACCCACGACTTGCCCCCTGAGTATAAAAATTGCCCCGAGCATATAAACGAGATGAGATTTATCGTGTTCCTGGCTTCATGCCATCGTTAGTAACTTTTAGTATACTTTCATAAGAAACAGAGAGGACACATACGTCCGATACATTCCACTTACTCTTGGTTCACAGATATTTGTGAAGATCAACAGGATTACCATTCATTTTGTACAATGGATAATACGACTTCCTGCTGTTTTGCAATTTTGGTGAGCAGGAATGATTCTTTGCCATAGTTTGTCTGATCTGGTACTCAGAAAGGAAGGTCTCTCTCTCTCTTTAATGTTTGTTTGTTTGTTTATTTATTTATTTATTTTAATAAAAAAATATTTTTGAGAGAGAGAGAGACAGAGACAGAGACAGAGCACGAGCAGGGGAGGAGCAGACAGAGAGGGAGACACAGACTCCGAAGCAGTCTCCAGGCTCTGAGCTGTCCGCGCAGAGCCCGACGTGGGGCTCGAACCCACGAAAGCAAGTTCATGACCTGAGCCAAAGTCGGACTCCCCACCGACTGAGCCACCCAGGCACCCCAGAAAGGTGTACCACTACTTGATGACATATATATGCATATATGTGTGAATATATATGTAATCTATCTATCGCAAAACATATGATAGTATTTTTTTATTTGTTTATTTTTAACTTGAGAGAGAGAGAGAGTGCAAGCAGGGGAGAGGAACAGAGGGAGGGAGAGAGAATCTTAATTTTTTTGAGAGAGAGAGTGCACACATGTGCACACAAGTGGGGGAGGGGCAGAGGGAGACCTGATGGGAGGCTTGATCCCATGACCCTGGGATCATGACCTGAGCCAAAACCAAGAGCTGGTCTCAACCGACTGAGCCAGCAAGGTGCCCCATATATGACTGTATTTTTGTAACAAATTTATATAAAAGTTCATAAGTAAGATTTTAAAAGATTTAACTCATCATTATAAGGATAACTACAGATAGGACTCCTGTAAGCTAAAATCTATTGTAACACTAATAACTGCTAATTATTATGGCTATATTCAGTTTAGTTTGCAACAGAAAAGCATTTTAGATACATTTCTGATGAAGAATGAATAAGGCTAGGAAGGAAACGGTATCTTTTCCAAGCAATTCCAAATGTGATATTTGACTCTGATTTCCCATTTAGTTCCGAAACGTGTTTGAGTCAGGAACCATGATGGCGGTATTTCTATTAAACGATAAATAATTTTTGAGCACCTCCTATGTGCAAAGTCCCAGCCCAAGCAAAGAGTATGAACTCTGTCTTCACATATGGTTCGTTAGAGTCAATGAGTTTATAGCTTATATAAGTTAGCCTTTTACTGTATATTTCTTTTATAGGTCCACTAACTCTCATTTTTGTAGTCTTTTGTCCTCAGCTTAATATAAAGTTTCTCGAAGCAGGATAGATTTGTATATTCTCAGAACCTATCTCAGCACTGGCTGATTGGAATTTGTTCCAGTGGGACAAGGGACATTTCTTTCCTTGTAGTATGGCTTATATGTAAATCTACCCATCAGTATGTTCTAATAAGAAAGACTGTCTACATTCAAGTATTTATGTATTTTTTTCTCGGTGTGGGAGGGACAAAATTGTGTGTATTAAGACAGGTAATGAGGAAAAAGAGTCAGACTTTGATGATAATTATTTGAGAAAACATTATGGCTAGAATAATTTGTAGTTTTACTAAAGGAGTGTGATGATGCATAGCTATATAAAAAATCTAGGTATGGGGGGCCTGGGTGGCTCAGTCAGTTAAGTGTCTGACTCTTGATTTCAGCTCTGATCATGATCTCATGGTTCATGGCATTGAGCCCCACTTCGGACTCTGTGCTAACTGGGATTCTCTCTCTCTCTCTGCCCCTCCCCCCTTACGCACACACATGCTCCCTCCCTCCCTCTCTCTCTCTCTCTCTCTCTCACAAAATAAATTAATAAACATTTTGTAAAAGTCTCGATATAAAGGATTCCTGTTACAATACTGCACCATGGACTGATTGTTTCAGAGCAGTGTCTGGGCACAAGGACGTCCTACTTTCTTACACTCTAAAAGGACAGCATTATAACATTCACAGGTGATCCCCACGAGCACCATTAGAGAAGGCACAAGTATATTTAGACTTTTCTTTGGTGAGTCTCAGGGCTCCATGTGAGTGTTCCAGAGGCTCTGTTGACCACAGAAGCTGAGTTCCATAACGCACACGCTGAATGTTCCCGGGTAAGCCTGGATGGCATCATGTCTTTCAACGAACAAACGGTGCTGGGGGAGAAGAGGTCCTGCCTGCTGTTCAAGGAGGAAAGGAGAGTGGAAGGCCTGTGTTCTGTTGCTGTTTGGCGGTGGCTGGAGGGATCAGTCTCAGCCTTTCTGAGAGGTGTGCTGCCTGCCCTCTTTCCTCTGCCTTCCTCCCGGCTGTCCGGAGGGAAGCCTTCCGGTCCCTCAACATCATGGGACCTTTCTCAGCTTGAATTCGGACGACGGCTTGATTTGGTTTGGTTTTTAGTGTTTTGGGGTTTTGCTTTTTTACATTGTTAAAAACTAAGAAATACTTATGTTGTTTTCTAAACAGTCCTACTATATTTGCCACATAAAAGTGTTTGTGATCATACAGTACAAGTTCTTATCCAGGAGGCTTCAAAAAAAAAAAAAAAAAATCACAGGGCCCGTGAAATGATACGCTTGAAAGTGTGTATGAATGTTCAAATGTGCATTTTTCTTTTTCTTGAGGAGAGCTCTCTCTTTCATCTAATTCCTAATCCTCAAAGGATTAAGAACTCTCTCTATAGCAACTTCAGGGATCATTATTTAAAGGAACTCCTGTCCCAGGCCAATGGTCTTCTGGTCTCCGTTCAAAGAGCGTTTTGCTACTTTGTGAGGCGATAGTTTACTATTTACTGTTTTTGTGAGGCAGCTGTCCCCCTGTTAGCCTGTTTTAACTGTGAAGCAATTCTGTATATATGCCAAGAGAATTTTCTACAGTGAAAGCTTTTCCATAAAAGAACGAGCTGTTTTGAACATGGATGGTATTTGCCATCCATGGAAATGCGCTACATGAATGTTCCGGTGGGGAGAACTCTCCTGCCTGACTGTCCACCTTCTCTCTACTTCAAACCGCAAACACTTAATAGCTGTTTCCAGGCTCAGATATAGATGTAGTCATTGTCTTGGGATAGCTGGATGCCTATTTTCTCCAGTGACTCCTCTGCTCTTAATTCCTCCCCTAGCATAGGTTCATTAAATACGGGAGTGTTGAATATCCCACCTCTTTGGAAAAATTACTCCGATGTTTTTCTCATGTGGTTTGTACTTGTTATATGAAATTGTCATGAAAATCATGACTGCAAAAGACTTACCAAGTGACCGGCCATGCTGCATGATAATGCTTGAGTTGAGCGAGCCTGGGAGAGAGTAAGCTGAAGGGGAGAACGGCCTTTGATAGTAACTCATTGGGCTCACAGCACCTCCTGAGTTTCCATTCACTGTTATCTGGCTCTGAGAAGAGAGTTGAGACATCCAGGCAAAGTGAGGAATATAAGGAACACAACTGTTTGGATTTACGTATCATGAAGCAATCTATCCTATTCTAAAAGAATCAATCTTTTCTGGCAAATCATCAGAAAGGCATGATAAACCACTGGCTTCTCCCTATTCCAATCTCATTTAGTACTTTATGGGTCTCATTTTGGTTTCTTGAGAATTTATTGTTTTGATTGATTTATATCTGAGTATATTATATCCCCAGCGAGATCTTAAGAAACTTGTTGGAGATAGTCATATATGTGCTGCTTTTATGTTTTTTTATAATGTTCGACCTGTGCTAATAACATAGTAGATATTCAATGGACACGTATTCTAATTGAATTGGATCAACTTAGTTCACAGAGGCTGAGCTCACCACTATTAAGGATGCCTCTCTATCCGCAACACAGCGCCCAGCCTGGGCACGGGGGAGATTACATAATGCATGCAAATGAGACGAAACATTAGTAAGAGCATTTGGTTAAAATACTTTACAGCTGAATACACACAAACACAGATAAAGAACCATCATTTGCGAACCTTTTCTACTTTTCTACTGATCCTAAAACAAATTAAACTTCTACAATACAGGCCTGAAATGTAGGTAGTCAATTACTTACATATTTCCTTGATTTGTCATTTTAAAGCTCATGTTTTGAAAATGGCCAAGAGTTAATTTCATATCTTTATAGCCATACCACATCTGCCCTGGGGTCAATAAATATTCCATCACAGTGATTGTGCTTACTGATTAAGTGCTTCTCTGAGCTATTACAGAAACCACTCTCCTGTCACAAACCACCATATCTTATAGGTCTTATACCTGAACAGCGCTGGACATTCAAATGATCCGAGGCACTGGCCCACCCAAATGCCTCAGAGACTGTCTACAAGTTTGATAAATTACCTGAGGATATTTTTGCCACCTTGCCCAAATTGGTTTGGTTGTTCTTTGTAAATATAATTATGGTACTATTGCTATAATGTGTTACAATGAGTGTTAAAAGCAGAATTCTTATGAAAAACCATCATGTTACTGTGTTACTAAACTTAGAAAAGTTGGCTTGAATCCTATTTTGATAGTTTCAATAATATTGATTATGGGTTAAGAAAATAAATATTGCAAATAGACTTCATCTTTCATCATGTTAAACGGACCAGGATTTTACTAATGAAATCATACCATTAGAATTTTAGAAAATACTTTATTGTTATAGTGTAATACTTATTAGGAAAATTATCTCAGGGGCGACCTATGTGCAATTTGAACTGCAACTTGAAACTAAGTTCAGTTCTAGTTAGCTCTGAGTGTGCCTGTAAGACTATATGTATGTAGGCCTTTCAGGCTCCTAAGGAGTCTTAAGTATAGCAAATTGAATTGGTTAGTACATAATTTTATATGCTATTACTGTTCTGTGTTTTTGGTTAAAGGCCCTACTATTCCTTGAAGTTTTAAAACGGAGAACTATTTTTTTTTTTAATTTTTTTTTTCAACGTTTATTTATTTTTGGGACAGAGAGAGAGACACAGCATGAACGGGCAAGGGGCAGAGAGAGAGGGAGACACAGAATCGGAAACAGGCTCCAGGCTCTGAGCCATCAGCCCAGAGCCCGACGCGGGCTCGAACTCACGGACCGCGAGATCGTGACCTGGCTGAAGTCGGACGCTTAACCGACTGCGCCACCCAGGCGCCCCAAAAACGGAGAACTATTGAAAACATAGTAGAACATGGAGAATCCCAGAACCACTGTACTGTACTGGCACTGTACTGGCAGGTAGGGTGTTAGCCCTGCAAAGTGAGGGGTTTTTGTTTTGTTTTGTTTTGTTTTTTCTGTAGCCAGTCACTAATGGGAACATTTCATGGCAAAGTTTTATACCCAACCATTGAATGAACACTAAACCCCATTTAAAGCATTGTTAAGTATTTAAGAAAGATACTAAAAAGTCTTTTGTCTTCTATAATTGCGATGTCTTGAAAAGCATGTGGCTTATACTATTTCTCCGTGCATGAAATTTTCAGGTTTATGATATTGACATGACATAAAAATTATGTAGCACAACTAAAATTTTGTTTACAATGGTGCTTATTTCAAACTTCATCATAAAATCAATTTTAGAAAAAAATTCTCCACTTTTTTTGTTTGCCTAAAGTTAGATACCTTTCAAACCGAAGCCATTGTCTATACATTCTATGTGATGGCAAATGTGTGCGTTAGGAGCGCCTGGGTGGCTCAGTCCGTGAAGTGTCTGACTCTTGATTTCAGCTCAGGTCGTGATCTCACAGTTCGTGGGTTTGAGCCCCATGTTGGGTTGTATGCTGCCAGTGCAGAGCCTGCTTCTGATTCTCTCTCTCCCTCTCTCTCTGCCCCACCCCTGCTTGTACCCTCATGCTCTCTCTCTCTCAAAATAAATCAACTTAAAAAAAAAAAAAAAAGAAAATCTGTGCCTTAAAATCTGAAAGCATTTAGTTATTCATAAATCATTTGCTAGGGACTCTTGCCATATAGACATATTTAAATGATATCATTTGTATGGGGAGTATTTATGTATTGCTCTAAATGAAAGATGAATTATTGGTATATAAAACAATAAATGAATTCATAAATGTCTAACCCAGAATGGCTCAGGAAAAACAATTCCAAAAGATCAGAGGGCTAAATTTCTGCAGTGTAGACTAGGAGTAGTTACATCATTCCCCCCCATAAGACAGATAGGTTCAAAAGATGTAGCGGTTAGTGAAAGAGAAGGGAGAATTAGCATCATGCGGTCAGCAATTATGTATGCGAGAAACAAGGGTATGTGAACTATTCACACAGGACAAATTCATATAAATCTCAGAGGTAAACTGTTATCTACCAGGATTTAAGACTGGGTTAAAATTGTGGAAAAATGTGAAGACTTTTGCTATAACTTGATCATCATAATATATGTATACTTATCTAAATTTCTGAGATAATTTATTCTTTTTTTGAGATAACTACTTATCAAACAAATCACTGTACAACCCATTAGCTAGAGCAACACAGTGTAAATATAAACGACTCTGAAATGAATCAGAATAGGGGCGCCTGGGTGGCTCAGTGGGTTAAGCGTCTGACTTTGGCTCGGGTCATGATCTCTCTGTTTTTGAGTTTGAGCCCCGCGTCGGGCTCTGTGCTGACAGCTCGGAGCCTGGAGCCTGCTTCGGATTCTGCGTCTCCCTCTCTGCCTCCCACCTTACACTCCCCCACGCCCCACTCCACTCATGCTCTGTCTCTCTCAAAAATAAACAAACATCAAAATTTTTTTTTTTTTTAATGAATCAGAAGACAGTTGACTTTTTCAGCGGAAAGTAGGCTTATGAGGATGACTGTAGAGCATTTTCTGGACAGACTGTGCGGAATCGGTTTAGGTATAATTTACACCCACGTGAATAAAAACGCTTGGCAGCAAAGTGAGATGCCAGACGAGAAATCAATCAGTCCTTGTGTCTGGCCCGTGGGATCTGTTTAAAAAGTGGCGGAGGCAAAGGAAGGAAGAATAATGTCCCGCATGGCCACCTGGTGCTGCAGTCTGTCACAGATGACCTCTGACCCACGGTCAGGAAGGCGTTTCAGAACGGTCAGGGACGTCAGGGGCACCTGGGTGGCTCAGTCAGTTAAGCAGAACGGTCAGGGATGTCAGAGTCAGCTTCCTGAGCGCATGCGGGATGGTTGGGGAGAACTCACCGGAGGAGCAGGACAAGTCTGTAAGGGAGAGAGTCTGCGGTGTGGCTGTGGGCAGGGAGGACAGGAGCGAGGGGAAGGAGTTTGCAAAAAGCAGTGTGAAAGGCTCGGGGAGGGAGGGGGGGGTCTATGCAGGTGTGAAGGCCCCAGATCAGCAGGTGGTGACAGAGTCGGTGAGGCTGGGCTGGGGTCGCCGTCAGGTAAGAAGTGGTTCAGTTCAAAAGCACCACGGAAGGAAAAGCGTGAAGAGGCTTCTGGTGTGCTTTGCCTGTGAGCCTGTGAAGCATTTACCTCTGGCACATGGGCAGCTAAGGTCTGGTTTCCAGGCTGAGTATGAGGGAAACATAACAAGAGATATAAATTATTCAGTTAATAAGAACATCTCTTTTTGCAATGTGGCAGAGAAGGCTTTATTCAGCTTAATCATCAGCTGTATTTGCAAGCCCTTTTAAGAAATATATTCAAAGGATTAGTTACCGGCATTCAGTACAGAGCAAGCATGAAAAAGTGAGGAAAATAAATCCGGTAAGTGTTCTTGGAAATAAGACCAGTTTTCACGTAGCACTGCATTGTAATTTTGGGTGGGGGCTTGAGAGGCTTGGCATCATGGAATTTTTCCCTCAGAAGTTTTGTATTGTGTCCCTGTGACAGCAAAATAATATCAGGTCGTCTATTGGCCAGCAGAATTCCTTTCGCTTCAATAGAAAAATCTTATAGCAGATTTCCCCCGACTGCCTCCCCCCTGGAAATAATCCCCCCCCCAAAAAACAGGTTACCCCATTTTTTTCTGACTTACAGATCTAAAGAACGATGGAACTAAAAACAATCAAGTGGAAAGGATATTTTGATTTCACTATAAAACACTAAAAGAATTGAACTTTAAAATATCCTAACTGTGCAAATGGAGACACCTGTTTGTGAAAATGAAGTGAAGACAAAAACCAGCCCCTGATGATGGTTAGAAGATACCTTAGTTGGTTAGAGCCACTGTTGGTTTTAAGTCTTAGGTAAAGGAGAAAGAAACTGGGGAAAAATAAGTTTTAATGCCTCCAAGGCTATATAACCCAAGAGGCTAAAAACCATGGTGGAGGGGCTGTCTGTCAAAGGAAGAGAGCGGATGGCCCATTACAGGCTTTCTAGCTATCTCTTCTGACCATCGTCATGTCTACCCACACATGTCAACTGTGATGATAAACATCAGCCTCATCATGAGCAAATGAAACTTTGAAGCAAAAAAGAATTTTTTTTTCTTAATTCTTCCTTTCCCCCTTCAGAATAGAGGTTTTTTTGTTTTGTTTTTGTTTTTGTTTTTGTTTTTGAGTGTTTGGTGTGGTGCCAGTTGTAAGCCAGATAGCCAGAAGTATTGCAGGACATTAATACCAGGGTGAGGAATGAATTAAAGAAAACCGTATAAACTTAGAAATCTTGCCTAGGAAAAGTTTAGGTGGTACTATTTGGTGTTCTTGGCCAGCCAGCGTTTTCCTAACAGTTGGTGCCATACAACTGTTCCTCTCATAAAAAGTCATAATTAATTTTTTTCTTCAGCCTTTTAAACAAATACTTCTAAAACAAATACGTAAAAAGGTTTCTCTTAGTCACAGCTTAAAAAATGTGATGAAGACTATTGACTCTTCTCTTAAGAAAAGTGTACAAATTCACGCCTACATAAAATTCCGCATAAACTTTGGGGATTGTGGATACCATAATCTAACAATCTGATTTCTCAACTTGTTCGATTAATCTGACAAGTTAAGAAATTCTAACCCTGGATAAAAAGACAGGTTTCCTTATCCTATTTTTATTTAATATGATTGCTGTTGTTGTTGTTTAAACACACTTGTTTTGAAAGTGATACTTTTTTACTGTCTCTACGGGTTTTTTTTTTTTAATGTTTTATTTATTTTTGAGAGAGCGCAAGTCAGGGAGGGGCAGAGAGAGGGGACAGAGGATCTGAAGCGGGCTCTGTGCCGACAACAGAGAGCCTGATGTGGGGCTTGAACTTACGAACTACAAGATCATGACCTGAGCCGAAGTTGGACGCTCAACCAACTGAGCCACCCAGATGCCCCCTTTACTGTATACAGTTTAAAAATCTCTAGAATTAACTGACACAAATCTCCAAGTTACCCAGAATTTAAAAGATTCTCGTAGTAATGTATGCATGTTATTATTACATTTTTATAATAAAGTAAAATTACACTATTACGAAGTAAAACTATAATATTATGAAACTACAATAATTATAATTTGAAATGTAAGGATTTTGCTAGAATTCTGAATGCAATTCAATACAAAGCTATCTTGGGTGAGTACGGTGTCCATGGAATTTCTCATAATAATGTAATTCCACTGAAGAGCTTTCCATGTAACATGGGTCTCTTTAGTTTTACTTACGCTCAGTGAAAATTCCGTTAAATAATATAAATAATGCCAAAGGATTTGAGTTATCTGCTCAAAGGAGTTCTTTCCCCTTCAAAATTAAGAGGAAAAGCCAATGACTGTATCTCTCCCTGGATTGGCTTACCGTATGTATCCTTTTGGACTTGAAACATGTCAAATGCTAAAGCAGATTGTCTCTAAAACCACGGTTGTCATGGGTAATATGATCAGTTTGTTTGTGTGGCATGGTGTCTAGGAATGGTCTCTCTCCATTCATTTGTTCTTTCAAGAGCTTGTGTGCAGAACTCTTTCACTTTGCGAATTTCTCTCCCTACCTCCTGATATGCTCACAATTTTGAGTCCTAATGCGCGTGTGTGTAACAGATGGAATGCATCTTGGTGAGTCATACCACATTTAAATTGCTATAGATGAAACTAAAAAAAAAAAAAAATCAAGTCTATAGGTTACTCACACAAAAGCTTTGAAATAGCTTGCCATAAAGATGTAAATTACATCTTAGACTAGTTTTTTGCATGACCCTGGTCTCCTCGTTGATGAGATGCCCTCTTAGACAACAGCAGGAGAGAAAACCACATGCTACATGTTTCTCTGAGGAAAATGTGATAAGAGTAGGGGCAAGAGCCTGAAAAGGGAAGAGGATTGAAAAGTCAATCCAGACTACTTGGAGTAGGAAACGCTAACGTAACACAAGAGAATTTGTTTTCCTGCTGAATTTCGTGGCAGACAGACAGATGACTGCAGAAAATCATCAGAGTTGTTTTGCGTCTCCATCTTCCAAGACATGTAAGGTTAAGGTGCTTGGCTGTAGGCCCACAGTCCCCAACTTTTGTGGGTATAAGTTCCTTTTCACTTTCTCCAACTGTTGAGCTGGGAGGGAGAGAGGACCTAGAGACACCAGTTTGCTGCTGCCTGGTTTCTACAAAGGAAAGGGACAGCGCTTAAACCCCAAGGTACTCAATATTCCAAGAGAGAGCAGCATTGAACATCTGGGTCCGCATGAATTCAACCCAGAACGCTAAGGTGAAGTTGTGGATGAAAGAGATCACTCACTCGAGGCTGGACTCCTTGAGGAACTAAGGAACGAGGAGGCTCAGGAAGGATGAGTTTCAGCAGCGGAAAAGGTGTATTGGTCGTGCGTAGGCCTTGCCAACTCAAGTGCCTACCCAGGGCCAGGAATGTACCCAGAATGGGTAGATCAGGTCAGGCGTTAGATAAGAGGGAATAGTGAGAACCACAGTAGGATGGAGAAGGCATGTTCCCCCGAAAGGCGGCCAAATTAGAAATAAAATAAACCCCGTGGCAGGCCAGCCAAACGTATCTATAGTTACAAGGCCGTGGGCCGTCAGTTTGCTGACTCTGTACATCCAGAAGCTGGAGGTGAGGAAAGGGTCGTCGGCTGTGGGCTTGGTATAAAACTGGGGCACAGGGAAAGGAAGCATAGTCCGGCAACTCCAGGCCTCAGGGGACATGCGGAGACCCTTATCTTGGGTGCAAAATTGAAAGGAGTGACAAAAATTCAGTACCTGGGGGGAACCTGGGTGGCTCAGTCAGTTCAGTGTCTGGCTCTTGATTTCAACTCAGGTCATGATTTCACAAACTGTGAGATCGAGCCCTGCGTCAGTCTCCACACTGAGCATGGAGCCTGCTTGGGGTTCTGTCTTTCTCTCTCTCTCTCTCTTTCCGCCCCTCCCCTGTGCATGCACTCTCTCTCTCTCAAAATTAAAAAAAAAAAAAAATGCAGTAATTGAGACAAACATTATTTTCATGCAATCTTAGAAAAAAAAATCAAAATCAATGTCCCCCCAAAAATCCATACAGAACCAAATACCAAAAATTTAAATAGCATGACAAGTCACACTGAAGACCAAGGAAAAAGGAAAAAATTGTATCCTGGATTTTTTAATGAAAGCAAACCCATCAGTAAAATTTCCCAAATCTTCTTTTTCCTGAACTCATTTTCAGTGGAGAGAATAGCTGTGTTAGACAATTTCCCCTTGACTAACAATGATCACAAAGAAGACAATTTTCAATTAAGAGGAAGTAAGATTATAGTAAATTCTGTTTGTGTAAATAAAATATTGAAACGTAATGTTGGTTTTAATGCACCTACTTTTTAAACTTCCCAATATTTTAAAAATGACTTCAATGTTCTAGAAAAAATTAACAATACATAACAACATATATATATGGGCACGTATTTTTATTTCTGTCTTGGGCTCCAGTTGGCTTGACATGCTACTGTGGTCTGGCACCTTAATCTTGTAGGTCTCCTTTCTTGAGGAGCATACAGAATACTTGAGAAATATCAAGCAAGGGATTTGACTGGTTTTATTCTCTATTTTTCCATTGAGTAGACAGTAATTTACTTGAATAAAAAAATCTAGGAGGGAATTACATAAGAATCAGTCCCCTTGTACTGAGAAATCATTTATATTTTGTTGGGTGTCATAATGGTTCTTTCATTATTTTTTTTCTCTTCACTCGTTGGATAAAGGTACTAAAATTTCTACTAACTTAAGGGAATGGTGTCTTATGTTGATTTTAAAACACTACCAGGATAACTGGAGTTGACCGTTGAAAATGGATGACCAAATAATGGAAATTGCTGATGGGTACTTATAATGGAGTTTTATAATATAATTATCCATCTCATTGTTAAGACTTTGAATTTCCATAATTTTTAAATAAACAATTTAAGAATTTTTAGGAAAAATAAAAGTCAATCTTTACCTCCCCCCCGCCCCCCCCCCTTCCTGCTTCTGTAATAATCAACCTCCTCTCTCTGCCCCTCCTGAGGATGCTGGGGAGGAAGTACCTGGCAGCCATGTTTGTATTAGGCGATTCCATTTCTCTGGCCACAGCTGACTGTTCAGGAGAATAACTGAACTGAACTGGGCCAATTAGGCACTTCCTCCTGCCGGGGAATTTGAATTATATGACACTGAATGTCCCAGTCAGGCAGTAGTGTTCCCCACAACCCCAGACACAAGTCCATGCATAACTGGCACCAGACAATGTCATAGGAATCCACAGACCACTTGAAGCAATGAGAGGATAGAAGCTAAGAGAGAACGAGGCTGACTCACAGAGGACAGAAGGATCTAGGTGGCATCTAAGATGGGGAAAGAGTAGCTAACTGGTCATTCCCCTGTTCCCCGAAGGCCTGGCTGTACCACTGGCATTTCAGTGATACAAGATTGCCCTATAGTCTCATAAGGAGGACCCTTTTACCAGAGATCTTAACAGCATTATAGTACCTACCTGTGGGTGCAAGTGATCCAAAACTGTCACCCAGATTCGGACACACAGTGTGGTATCTGACCAGGGGAGTGAATATTTCCACTGTCCTCTGTGGTACTCTGATGGAGAATATGATTTTGAATCTAGGAAGGTGTCGTATTTTAAGAATGTTGCCAGAAGGTGGGGTTCAGGAGTCAGGTTATCTCAGAAAGTAGATGGGCGCCTGGGTGGCGCAGTCGGTTAAGCGTCCGACTTCAGCCAGGTCACGATCTCGCGGTCCGTGAGTTCGAGCCCCGCGTCAGGCTCTGGGCGGATGGCTCGGAGCCTGGAGCCTGTTTCCGATTCTGTGTCTCCCTCTCTCTCTGCCCCTCCCCCGTTCATGCTCTGTCTCTCTCTGTCCCAAAAATAAAAAATAAAAACGTTGAAAAAAAAAAAAAAAAAGAAAGTAGAGGCAGTGGAAGCTACTGGAAGAGCTGTGGATCTGGAGTCAGACAGACTTGGGCAGGTCCTTTAGTCTCCCTTGGCCTCCGTTTCCTCATGTGTAACATGTGGACATTAGTAAAACCCCTCTCCTAAAGCTGGTGAAAATTAAGTGTGGAAATGTACGTAAAGTCCTTAGTATAGTACCAAAAAAAGCATTTAGTACAAAAAAAAAAAAATGAAATGCCTGGAAAGCACAGGCACGCTTTGCCCAAAGCAAAGAGCAGGGTAAGGAGAACATTAATATGAAAACTGCCATCAGCTGATAGCGTAACAGACTCACAGAGAAGAATATGGGATGTTGGTTGGCCGTCCTAATGGAACACGTGAGCGATCGGTGCGGTATTGTTGGGATTGGTCCAGACAGCATACTTTGTATTCTAAACCTTTCTTACCATTCTGCGCTGCTGACATTTATTCATTATTCTGCCTTCCTTAACTTAGACATCTTGATTGCATGGAGCAACAGAGATGACTTTGCTCCTTCCTCTGCATGACAGCGAGATAAAATTCTCCTCTGAGTCTCTAACATATGTGCAGCCACAGCTGTGAAAGTAGGCTCTGACAAATGATTGATTAGGTTATTTCATAATAGAAGGGTCGAGATTATCCTCCTGAAGCAACGGGAACAGCGTTCACCAATGCCAGGGAAAATATTTAGGGTGTCGCTTTTGCTGTCTTTTCAAAGCTTCTGGCTTAGACCTCCGCTTATCTGACACTGAAGAACAATGTGACTTTTTTAGCAACAGGGTATCTGTTCCCACAGTGATAGTCGGGTAACACACCTCATTTTGGTTCTATTTATAAATTAGTAGGAAAATCGAACAATATGTTCAATCATCAAATATGGAGAGAATAGAAATTCCTAAAAGTAGGTTGCTGTTTTCTTCTTAAACCAACAGACAGACTTTAACAAAAACAGCAAAAAAAAAAAAAAAAAAAAAAAAAAAAAAAAAAAAAAAAGTAAACGGAACTCGTAGAACACTGGAGTTTCCTTTTCACTTCTCAGTGTAGAGAATTTTTGTTTCTTGGGTCTGGTAATTTCTTGGGAGGCTAATTCTTTATAATGGAGCCTATATTGGGCTGATTCATAGAGTGTAGCCTACAGCTCTCAGTATTTGATGAGACTTCTCACCAGAACGCGGAGTGTAAGTATTTAAAATGCAAAGGTCACCATTGTGAGAGGCCATTACGTGGAAAATGAGACTTAACAATGCCCATTTTTCACAATAGGCAAGATGGGGAAACAGCCTAAATATGGATCAGTGGAAGAATGGAGTAAAGAAAGTGTGATATGTACATACAATGGAATGCTATTCAGTCTTAAGAAAGAAAGAAATCCTGTCACGTGAGACACGGAAGAACCTTGAGGACCTTATGCTCGGTGAAATAAGCCAGTCACAGAAAGACAAATCTTGCACGATCCCGCTTACAGGAGGTATTTAAGACAGTCAAACTCAGAGAAGCAGAGAACAGGAAATCGGTTGCCAGGGGCAGGGGCGGGGGTTTGGGAGGGACGTGGGTTGCTGTTCAACAGGTATAATGTTTCAGTTATGCCACATGAATACGTTCTGAAGATCTGCCCTGCAACATTGTGGCTATAGTTAACGATACGCTTTAAAATCTGTTAAAAGGGTAGATCTCATGTTAAATATTCTTACTACAATCAATCAATCAATCAATCAATAAAAGCGAGCCCAAAGTGCAATAATGTCATTCCACCTTTTGACAAAATGCTATAAAGGGCAACACACTCTCATCATGGAACACACTGCAGGTCAGATGAAATAAACTATAATCCACTCCTAAAAAAATGTGTTGTGGAAAACAACAGATTTCCTTTTCCCCATCAGAGGTAGAGTTTGGAAAAAGGATACTATTTTAAAATAACAACTTCTACATATCGAGGGGTTACTATGTAGCAGGCCCTACACCAGACTCCTTGTATACAGTATGTTATTCAAACTTCACAGGGGATGAATGCCGTTATTATCCCCATTTTACAGATGAAAGACTGAGGCTCGGAGAGGGAGAATCACTGGATGAAAGGGCTTACAATAATAAGACCTTGAAAGGATGTCTTTCCAATTGCTCTTCTCCTAGTCTCTCTTAAGCCCACTCCAAGAAAGTCTCCGTACCCACCACTAATTCCAGGATGACTTAGCAGAACTCATCGTACACTTGCCCCGTCAGCAGTATTTGTGTGCAGTTAACCATCTCTTCCTTCTCCGTATACTTTCCTTGCTGGGCTTTTAGGATACCACATGTTCCTGGATTTCCTCCTCCTTTAGTGGATGCTTCTTTTAGTCTCCTCTGCTGGTTCCTTCTTTTACTATTGGGATGCTCTTGGGCTCAGTCCTCGGGCCTCTTGTTTTCTCAGTACTCATGCCCTGGTGATCTCATTCAGTCTCTTGCCTACGAGAACCATCTGTAGGCTGGTATCTCCGACCTGGACCCTTTACCTGAATGCCAGGCTCCTACATTGGACCGCTTACTCCACCCCTGCATGTGGATATCTCATAGACACCTCAAACTTACCATATCCCAGTGGAACCTCTGATTTTCCCCCAGACCTGCTCTACCCGAAGTTATCCAGTCTGTGTGGGCAAAGGCTGGCAAATTCCATCCTCCTCAGGTGCAAAGATTCAAAACCTTGGAGTCAGTCTTCACTCTTCTCTCTCCCTCACGTCCCCCATGCAGTCTGACAGGCAGTCCTGTTTTCTCTATTTTCACAACACATCCAGAATCTGATTTCTCCTCACCTCTGCTGCTTCTACCCTGCCTTGAGCACCATCATTTCTCACGTAAATGGTTGCAAAAGCCACCTAACTGGCTGCCTGGTCTCCTTTCACCCTAGCGTAGTTTGTTCTCCCCTGAGCTGCCAGAATGATTCAGTTAGACCGCGAGTTAAATGACAATTGCGGTAGCCTTGAGATTTCCCAGTGGCTCCCATTTTTATTGAGAGTAAAAGTTGAAATCCTTGCAGTGTTTGCAGGGACTGCTGTCATCTGGCCACTGTCACCTCTGACGTCCCCTCTGCCTCCTCCGTGCCTGCCTTTCTCCCTCTCCTTTCCACTGGCTTCCCTGCTGGTCCTCGAGCAGCCCCAGCATGCTTCAGTTTTAAAGCCTTTACACGATGCTCTCTCTGACAGGAATAGTCTTGCCCCTTCAAAGCTGTTCGGTCTTCTCAGTGAGGATCCTTGGACTACCCCAAATAACGTGGACTCTGCTCCCCGGATTCCTGCTTAGTATTGCTTAGTTATTTACAGAATCTCCTTCTGATGTATATAATCTAAGTTTTTTTTTTTTTTATTAAGTTTTGCCTCTCTCTGGCAAGATTTTAATTCTCGATAGTTTCAAATACAGCTCTGTGACTAGAACAGACTTGACACATAGTAGATACCCAGTAAATAATTGCTCAGTGAATAACAGTGACAGGTTCTCAACGGCTTAATTTGTGTTTCATGCTGATTCTCTGGGGATTATGTAGTGAAACCAACTATCTCTGGTCGGCATGGATAGTGACAAAACCGTGGAAAAAGAAAGTTATCGAACTTCAGTTTCCCTGCATATAATAAACTCCTAGTATTTTTAGTTGCTATTATAATTATTGTTATCATATTTCATAGGGGCTTTCAAAAGATATTACCTTAATTCAAAGAAATTTCGCTAATGAATTAATTTTGCATATCACAATCAGCTGATGGAGATCTTTTTAGCAGAGGTATGAAAATACCCGTTTGTCTTTCTTTCTTTTTTTCAATATTTATTTTTGAGACAGAGAGAGACAGAGCATGCACGGGGGAGGGCCAGAGAGAGGGAGACACAGAATCTGAAACAGGCTCCAGGCTCTGAGCCATCAGCACAGAGCCCGACGCGGGGCTCGAACTCACAGACCGCGAGATCGTGACCTGAGCCGAAGTCAGATGCTTAACCGACTGAGCCACCCAGGCGCCCCCCGCCCTGTTTGTCTTTTTAATCATCTAAGCTTAAGGTTTCTGCTGTACAGGTGGGAAAAGGGATGTGGTGTCAATCAGATGTCTGATTTTCTACAAAGTTTAAAAATATATCTCTTCAAGGATGTGTTTTGGATGATCTTTAATAGTGCAGCTACAGGAAATCGTATTATAGAGATTATTTACTTGGGTATTAGCGTTTCCAGTACTCCCACTACTGCTGTAGCTGTATTTTATCTTTATTAATGGCTACCTCATATGTAGTGCTTGCTCTGTGCTGAGTAGTTTTCTTCCACTATCTCCCTAGTCCTACCATAACCTAGGAATTAAGGATTAATTATTATTCTCATTTCTTTGCTCAGACCGACAGAGAAGTTAAGAAGGTTGCCTCATCACATAGCCAGTGATGGAGTTGAACTGAAACCTGCTGTTTATCCTTAAAGCTTATGCTCTTAACACTATATCGTGTTGCAGAAACCAAGAAGAGGAACATTTATCTTCTAAATGATTAATAAATGCCAGTAGAATGACACTATGAGAGCAGTTTACATATAGGGAAATAAGGGTTTACTTCCTAACAGTCTGGATATTAAAGACTGACGACTCTATGTCCTGAAATAAATTTTAAGAGGTAGAAATGGATCAAGTTTCAGTGAAAATGAATATTGAGGTACAAAGGAGTAAATGCTGGATGAATTAAAATACATGTTCCCTGCCGAAGTGAATCGTAATTGCTAATTATGTTATATAGGTCAATGAGGTAAATCAAGGCACTCAAAGGCCTGACATAAAAAATATTTCTGTGAAACTTAAAAATACTTTGAGCACTGAGGTGGTTTGCAGAGTATTCAGTGGTAACCAATTCATCAATACTTAGAGGGAAGAAATGTTAGCACATGATTTCTGGATTAAAAATCTGTGCATATTATATATATATATATATATATATATAAAATTATATATATAATATATATGTATATTATATATATAATATGCACATATATATTGGTTGGTTGTATATATATATATACAACAATATATATATATATATTGTGTACATATACACAATATATATTGCTTGATATACATTGGTTGATATGTATTTTTTTAATTAAAAGATACCTAGAAATCTATTGATGAACTTAGTAGGGTTTGAAATAAGAAGACGGTTTCTTTCTCCTTTCCCTTCCTGCTCGGAAACTAACAAAGCATTTGGTTATATAAGAAGCCCAAATCAGAGGAGTTAGGGTCTCTACTGAGCACCTGTAAGAAGAGATTGGAAAGTGTAATGTACCACCCGGCAGTCTGAGGACTGGGAGGCCGCAGCAACTGCAGATTTTTGTCTCTCTTGCTGAAGAGGTATCTTTGTGGTCTCTGGAGAAAGCTCAGGTAGCTGTTTGTGGCTTTCAGGATCGTGTCCTGAAACGGGAGTTATCTGAATGGAGAGAGATGCTGTGTATATCCCAGGCACTGGGTTAGGGGGTGGTGAGCAAGGCCTTTTGAGCCACGATGGTACCTCAACAGGTTGGGACAACCGTGGAGTATTAAAGTGGACACTACTTCCTAGATCCTGGTTATGGATTAGTTTCAGTGTAGAAATTCGTCGAGTTTGAGAGTCCTGCGTGTAATCCTCTTGTAGAAATGGGGTGCTGGTGTCAGCATTTGTTGGGGGACCAGTGCTGGCAGCTGCTGGGAGTGGGTTAGTGATTTTTTGGGTATATGACACAGTTGTGTTAGATTCTTCCGAATACACAATTGTCTGGTTTGAGTCATCATTGGAATACATAGTTCCTTCAAGAGGTTTTCTGCTAGTAAAGTACTTGGTACAGGAGGGAGTTTGTGTGTTAGTTACTAGTTGATCTAAAATGTCACCCTGTGTGTGGCTGGTTATCAAGGAACTACAAAAGCTCTCTTTTCTGGGCGGTGGAAAGGGTGCCTGGATTGCCAAAAGCATCCGGAGAGAGAAATAATGTTGAAGGAAAAACAGAGAGAAAGTCAAAGTTAGTCATTAAAGAAACCAGCGTCAACCTTACCCTTAAAGAAAGTAAAACAATGTCATATCTCTTTATTATTCTACACATTTTGTTGGCTAGATTAAACGATCATTTTTGTTCCATTTAGAATGCCTTGTAATTTATTTTCGATAGTTGCCCTCTGGTAGAAAACGGTTTTTATGGAGAATACATTATGAAGTTTGACTCCATCTATATTTTTGAAAATTATGTTAAAAATGAACATGTGTTCTCTTGGCAAATTTTTTAGACCTTGGGATATATGCATAATTTTAGACTTTGAGGTATAGGTACCCTATATTTATTCACACTGTTTCGGTAACACTTTTAAGATTTGGGGCACAATTTTACTGAGATCTCCAACACAAGGTTCTTTCAGTTAATGTAATGAACAGTTGCATAACTCCTATTTATTGAATAAACGTATGGCCGACCGCATAACTTCGAAACCAAAGCATCGGCTGACAGCTTTTTATGAATTTAAGGAAATATCATAAACATTATGTAGAAAGTGATCGTACTTTTATGAACTGAATCAGAAAAAAAGCCCCACAAAGCCCGTTTTGAGCTTAAAACTTGTCTTCTATGTTGTGAATTCAAGTTTGGCAAGGAATACAGATCCGAAAGCAAAAACACATTAAAGATAAAAGATGCATCTAAATATGCACATGTTGCTGGAGAAGAGACTCTAACGCATATTTTTAACCATGTTTAAAATAACACAGTAAACAAGGCTGTGCAAGATTACCTGAGTTGGTGACTTTTTTTCTTGTAAGTTTGGTCGAACGCTTCTAAAACCTTTTGCTGCAAGAGAGGAATATGTAGCATCGCCGTTCAGTGTCTCTTGATTTCGATCATTGTAAGAGCTCCAAGCTTTTATTAAGGGAAGACAAATTGGATACAAAAATATCTACATTCACTTTTAACATTTTTTTTGGTAAAATTTATTTTTATTTCCAAAATAGAATTTAATTTCTTTCTAGAAATTAAATTCAGTTTCATAGACATAAGTGTATATGCAATTGAAGTTTACTGTGAGGTCAACAATGTGACTACAAATATGTTAACAAAAAAAACTCACAACAAATGTAATGGTCATTCAGAATAGCTTTTCTGTACCTGAGTCTGGTGACTGAGAATCACGTCCTAAAAGAAAAAGAAATGCTGAAATTAATACCAGGGTAAAAGAAATGAACAGTCTAGTAAAGATCATTTGGGAAAGAACCACAACCACTTTCTTTTTTTTGCAAACATGATCTCATTTCTAAAACTCGAAGTAAGTCCAATCTACTAAATGAGAGGTTTGTGCATTTATGTTTATTTCAATTAAAATATCATTCATTAAACATAATATGTAATTAACACATATAACAAACACTGATTTTTCCCCCTCAATAATATTGCAACCATGTAATTTTATGTTCTTATTGCCCAAGCTGGATATATGAATTTTTAAATACCAAATTAAAGGATCAAAAGGTATCTGGTTTGAAAACAATAACTGCTTCTCCAAGCATTAAATCAAGCCACGAGACACTTAGTTTTCACTGCCCTCGTGTTAGTAATCACACTCAAGTCCTATGTTAGCTAGCAGTCAATTTTTTGTAGCCTGCATTTCATTTTTATATTTTAAGAAAGTGTAGGTGTTTCCACCATGTTCTGCAATATTTTCAAATCGTTCTCTGGACTTTGAATTTTCTTCTTGTTGCCATTTTAAAATCATTTTGTATTCAAATATGAAAGAGCTGTTACGGTATATTCCGTTGTCTTGCAGAAAGCTATGGAAAACAAGTTCAGTATTAACATAGTTGGAAAATGGCTCAATGGCATATTTACTATGGGGTTTATTTGAATTATACATTCACGAATACTCTGTAACCGAGGTACACTTGAGGGAATCAGTTTGTTCTTTTATACCACGTGGCCAACTTCTCACAGAATCATAAAGCCTGAACTTTAGAAAGGACCTTAGGGGTCATCCAGCCTGATCTTCTGTCCAGTCCTGGACTCCTCCTCAAGGTTTCCCGAGACCATTATTAAATTGCTGTATTTCAATGCCTGATAGAACACGAATGTTACATGTGAAAAGGACTCTTCATTTTCTTTCTAACGCTTATGGGATACTTTGAAATCTAAACACATGAATTTGGAGTGATAAAAATGAGTTGAGAAACGAGAGTTTGATTTTTAGATAAAAATATTTGGTATAGACTCTTTCCAAATCAAAGGAACAAACATGTGACATAGCACAGAGTCCATTACCATGTCTCCAGCTCACGTGAGTTAGAGAAGACTGACAAATCTTCATCCTTTGTGATAGTTGCTAATTTAGTATGGAATTTGTCTCCAATGAGTTCAAAATCATTTTGCCATAATAAAATGGCTACCGCAAAGAAAAGCAATAACTTTGAAGACTTACATGTGAAATGCTTACTACTAGATTCTATTTCTAGGATTTAATGGAAGCAGAAGTGATTGAAATTCTCAATCACCTCATAAAGATGAGGACTCTATAAAGAAAACAAACATGGTGTAGCAACAAAGAGCAATCATTAGAAGTCTGCTCTGGGGCCCTCAGGGAGAGAGATGTAATAACCACCTGGGTGTCACATACTGTTTGTGGACAAGGAACAAGTTTTGGGACCTGGAATGGCAATGGAAAGGGAAGGAGCATTAATAATTATTATTTATATCATAATTATCTGTGTAAGCGTAGGGAGTTTATTTCACCTTAGTTTGATAAAACTGAGCTTATAATGAAGGGTGTGTGGGTATATGCCGGGGCTGGAGGTGGAAGGAGTCAGATGCTTGGAAGTACAAGAGGTATAGACACAGTGAAGGGGAGGAAGGTATATTTAGAGCAGATTTGAAGGATGCTTGAAATACACTTTATCTAATTGGTCGTTTGTAGAGGGGCAATTCTGTTTCTTCTTACTGGTGACCATGCTGGAGATTATGGAATCTACGGGGGAATAAACATTAAGTGCAAGACTCACAAGATAGTCACTCTAGGTTCAACCAGAGGCTTCCCTCTTCCCCTGTATTGGGCCCAGGGACTTCCAAATGAAACTGTACATATGCTACAGGAAATATGAGATATTAATAATGGCGAGCTTTTCAAACTGTACTCAAATTGAGTTCTACTCATTGAACTCAAATGAGTTCTACTGAATAGCCCTGCTTACCATGGTAGACACAAGTGTGTAGAATTATGAGCAAGGAGAAAGGAGAAAAATGGCCATGGATTAAAACTTCAGGATGAACCCATATGTTAATGAGTCTTATGTTAACGATTAAAGTCTACTCTTAAGGGGGTGGTCTCTTAAGGATAGTCAAATGTACAACATTTGTTTCTTTAAAATAAATCCAGTTGTATAAAGCTAATACATCAAGTCCTGATTTGCTATTTTATTATAATTTTTCAGAGGCACTGAAAGATAAATACCATCCCACGTGAATACTGTTCACCATAGCCTTGCTTTTATTTAATTTCTGCCAAGAAAGCTGAGGAAAGGGAGGGCAAGTGTGATTTGGAGCAGGTAACAGAAAGCGTCTTGGAACCATGTCAAATAAAGAGAATATAGGATTTTTTTTTTTAAAGGTCTAGCATGTAAATGATTTGGCAGATTCGTGGGGGAAATGGTTTTTGCCCAGTATCTCGAGCGTGATTCATGATTGTTCATTTGTGAAAAAATAGAGCTTGAATTCCAGGGATCAGAGATTTTAGTTTCTAATGTTCTGTATAGTTGATGGTCATTGCTTCTCTGGAAATTAAAGAATGAGTAAATGGGACAGATTTATCATTCCCTGACTCTTTTGCATGTGCATGTAAATAGGGTGTGTGAGAATTAAGAACTACAAGGTCTCTTCTCTGGTACAATGAACACTCCCTGTGTCCAGGCAGAAGGTGGTGGACACCTGTCACAGAACTTGTTGAGGCATTCCGTGGCTCAGTTCGGGGATTGGGCTGGATGCCCTCAAAGGTCCTTTCCAATTTGATGATTCCACCATTACGATGTTTATGTAGCTGTGTTTGTGGTACCTGTTATATCATAATCTCTCCCCTGAGGTTTTGTTTAAATTCCTTTCCACTGGTATGCTATATTAGACATCATAAACTATACTTTTGTGAAAATTATGATGATTTTAATTCTTATAGTTCCTTTCTTTAGAGGGTTCAAATGCTTTGCAAGAATTAATTAAACGTATTAATTCAAGGCAACTAATTGAACGCCTACTGTGTCTCTAAGTGCTGTGATAAGCCTTTTTATTTATTTTCTTCATTTACTCTTATTTAATTTTGACAAATCCTTGTGAGTTTGGGAAATGATTATATTCTCAGAGAGGTAGGAAATGTCAAAAAATTCATTTTTTCTTGGTTTGTTTTTTGTTTTTTGGTTTTTTTTTTTTTTTTTTTTTTAAGAAAGGAAACTTGAAGTCCAAGCAGATGGAATTTCCCAAGGGTGTATATATAATACACAGGTGGTGTTGGTAAGACCCAGTTTCTTACCACAGTGGTCCAGTCCCAAAGCATAACACCATACTGGTGTTATCGTAGACTGCCACGCATTTTGGTAAAATAAAATGTCCTTTGAGAGGCTTATGCTATCTCTATAGTCTATAGCCAGCATACTTATTGTTGTGGCTCTAGCTTAGGTTGAAAATCTCTGTGTGCTACGAATTGCCCATTGGGACATTACTTCTCCTAAAAGATAAAGAGGAAGACACTGATTTAAAGGACAAATAGTTGATCGCTAGCAGCTCATACTGACTCTGTGACTGAGCGGGGAGAGAGAGGAGCTTAGACTCTTTTGCAGAGGTAGTCTTTTACTTAAAGGTTGTTTTATTTTAATAATACCTAATGTAGTAAGTACTTGCTAATCCTCTTTTGATTCACAAAAAAACACTATGTCGAATTAGTTCTTGTGAAGGCTACCATATCATGTAAGAGGCATAAAAAGAGGCTGATTTCTTTCTTCAAAACATAATTAAAAGTTCCTCGAGAAAGGAATCATGTCTTATGTGTCTAATAAATACAAAAGAGATCCAGTTTTAATGTAACAATGAAAAGCAAAGTTCAGGGGGACTTCATTCTCTAGAAATCTCACTCCTACTGATACAAAATTAAAATTTTTTTTAATGTTCATTTATTTTTGAGGGAGAGAGAGAGAGACAGAGCATGAGTGGGGGCGGGGCAGAGACAGAGAGGGAGAGACAGAATCCGAAGTAGGCTCCAGGCCCCGAGCTGACAGCACAGAGCCCAACACGGGGCTTGAACCTGGGAATGGTGAGATCATGACCTGAGCCACGGTGGGAGGCTTAACCGACTGAGCCACCCAGGGGCCCCCTAATGATATAAAATTTTAAATGGTTGGGGCACCTGGGTGGCTCAGGTGGTTGAGCATGCAGATTTGGCTCAGGTCATGATCTCATGGCTCGTGAGTTCGAGCCCTGCATCAGGCTTGCTGCTGTCAGTGCATAGCCTGCTTCGGCTCCTCTGTCCCCCTCTCCCTCTCTTGGCTCCTCCCCCACTTGCACTCCCTCTCTCAAAAATGAATATTTTTTTAAAAAGTTTAAATGGTCCAGAGCCATTGCATACTCTTATTACTGAAGATTATTTCATATTCCTAAAGTACTAAATCTTGTCCATTATTTGGATTCTGAAGCATTAAATATTTTCTCCTAAATTGAGTGTTACGAAACTGATGGTGTTCTAGTTTTGAGTCTCCAAAATGGCAATCTCTGTTTCAATATGCTACTATTCCATTAGTAAACTTTTGTAAATCATAACAATCTGGCATTGTTAAAGTAGTGCCACATTCCCTAGATGGTACCCTCAGATGGTCCGCGTCTGAGCAGCTTGGGCCAGAATTTTACTTGGTTGAAATGCCGGTGGCATTTGTGGTTAGGCATTCCAATCACCTGCTGGCCCTGGAATTCTATTTATTTACTTATTTACTTAACCAACCAATCAATCAATTTATTTATTTATTTTCCTATTGCCCTTTCTTCCCTTTTCTCTCGGGTATCCAACATAAACTACACTTGAGTTTTTCTAACATTTTTCCACGCTCATATACACAGGAATAAACATGTACAAATACATACACGAAGATCTCTCTTAACCAAAATGATGTCATACTACATACTTTGCAATGAGATTTGCGTTTAAAAAATGAAATATATTATGGAACCACCTGGACCGGTATTTAAACTTGTACATTGAAATACACTTGTGACCTGGAGGTGGTGGTGGCTAAGAGTGGGATTCTGCACGTGAAAGCTTGTTTTTTCCCTCAACATAGCTGAGTACTTTAGGATCAAGTGGCTTTAACCAAGGACATTCTCACTATAATTAACCACTAAATGTATGTGTATTAAAGGCACTGATATGCAGAGTATGAATTAAAATGATCTAAACACTCTCAATCTCTTTCCAACTTCTCCCGAACTTACAAATATTATAAATAAAAAAACAAGGAAGCCCCACCAACCAACCCACAATCAAACCGACTAACCAACCAGCCAACCCACAAACCAGTCACAATAAGGTCTAGGCATATTTCAGGGCCTACAGACACTGGGGGTGCTGGGTTCACTTTCACCTTCCGCAGCAACAGCCCCTCTCAGGGCACGTTGTGCCCACAGGCTTAGGTAAGTCAGATAGACATTTGTCATCCAGAGACCCACCTCATTGGATGCTGACATATCACGTTCTCAATGGCTTTCTGCAGATATTTATATCTGAGGGTACCAATTAATCTTATTTGGATCAAGACGTTTAAAATATATATTAGAAGGGTCTTTGGTGACTGGATTAAAGGACGTTTTAGGGTCTTTTTCAAAACTATTGTTCTATCATATTGTTTGCAACCTTTGGTGAAGAAGTGAATTCATAATGATTCAGTTTTCTGAAAATCCCTCTTCCTGACCCCGTGCCCCCACCACCCGACAGTTTTCAGATAAAAAGAAAACAACTAAATCATGTGGAAGTTATCTTAACTAAATATGATATTGCTTTAGTTCACGTGGAAAAAAAAAACTGAATTCGTTATTAACACTTGTAGCTGTTACGCAACACATTTTTGTCAGGGGACTGTTGTTTTTAATTAGATTTTTAAGATGCTTTTTGCCAGAGATCAGTTTCGTTTGGCTTTTTATTTTTAGAATAAAAACAGTCATAAGGGATAGGAGCTATTCTTGAGACAAGAAAAATAAGAACTCATAGGGCATCAGAAAGGTATTTACAGCCACTTTCATCATCCACACAGGATAATTCTGGAAGGAGAGAAAGGTCAGATAAAGCCAGTAGATTGTGACATTCTGTGAGTTAGTGATATTATACCTGCAGCCAATAGGTTTGGAGAACTTTGAACTCTCTTCACAGATGTTAATGTAACAGACATGGCAGCACGTTTGCGAGCACACCCACCGCTATCTGAAAGCAAAAAAATGATATAGCAGAGGCCACAGCAAAGGAGAAAGCACATGCACTATCATGCATTTTCAGGTGGAATGTGCCAGACATCCATGAGGAAGGTGAACAGCCAGAATGAGTAACCATGGGATACATCTGAAAATTTCACACCCACCCAAACTAAGACGAAACAGAACCAAACAACCAGGAGTCTGTTTTAGCAATAGATGCCGATGCTTTAGTGAAAACACAGATTTTACACTTAGTATATTAATGGTTTTCTTTAATGAAAACACAAATAGGGAGCTCAACTTCGTTTGTACCATTTAGATTCAATTAATATTAAATTTATAAGCAGTGTGAGTAGCTTTTGGAGTTATGGACAGCCTGTATTTCAGGACTGAGACATATGATGTAGTATGCTTTGTATCCATCATTTAGGTTTTACTGTATTTTAGCTATTTATGGTTCCTAAAAGTAGCTTGAATCACTTCTTGAAGTAAAAGTTATTAACTGATACAGGCATGGTCTATTTGATCTGTAGGACTCATAAAGAAACATGTATCATTTTAGAAATTCTCTGTCTTCCTATTTGGAATCAAAGGCAATATTGATATATACAGGATTGAAATGACCAATGTTTAAAAAATTAAATTGCTTTTATACCTTTGAACAATATATATGATGATCTATATACTTACACTGTATGGAAATCACAACATGAAATAAAATAAGTGAAAATGCATCAGCTATTTAACATGATATGAGAAGTTCAGAGTAGCAAGACTTCTAAAATCGGAAGGTTCATGTTCTAGTTAGGAACAGATTCCAATTTCATTCCCACATTCCTTTGTGTATGGAATGTGCAATAAATAGTTTTGCTCCTTCCCCGGGAATGAAAACAACTGAAATTGAATTCTTTTTGGAGGCTATAACAAGAAAAACAAATCCTATAACCACCAATGTGATAACATCATCATTGTATATTGCCACAGGCTAATCTCCTTTTTTTCCCCTTTCCTTTATTTCTTAAAGAAAAGGATGCACTTTGTTTATGGGAAGCGAGAGAATTTAAGAGAGCTTGGAAGTGAAACTTGAATTAATTATTGGCAAAACCGTAAGCAGTAAGATCAGTAGAATTTACAAGTGGTGGAATGATTCCCATATCCAACTAGAATTTCTTGAATATATGTTGAAAATCACGATTTCCTAATGCAGATAATAACTAGAGCAGAAAAACGAAGCAACAGAAGCGAAGTCAAATAAATCAAAGGCCAAACATAGAGAGACACAAATGGTAGAAACACACAGTACTAAAGATACCTTTAAGGGGGGCACCAAGAGGATTTTAGCAAATGGCAAAAATAAATAAATACATAAATACATAAATAAATAAAATCTACAAGAGAGGAGTGTTTCGGATTAAATGGAGGCAATGTCACTGAATGTGTGCTGTATAGCAGCTATGAGTGGTCTAAAAGGATCGTGTAGTCAAGCGTGTCGAAAGCGGACACTGACCTCCGGGAAGTTTTATCTTCTAGTTCTGTTAATTCTGAACATCTGAAAATTTCAAAGTAAGGAGACTCAGGGTTACTCCTTCAACCCATGGTTCCAAAACTGCGTGCTGAGGCGCCCCGGGCCCCATCAGGAGCTTCACAAGGGCTTGGGAGGATATTTTATGTTCTTGAGGAGAACACAGCGATCCCTATCAGACACTGCACGAAACTACTAGCCTGAGCTAGTCCCATTTTCAACGTAGTCAGTTGTGTGGTCTGCCTTTAGATGATATCACATCTTTGAAAAGCTGGGTTTTGGTGATCACTGCGGCAAAAAGCAAGGACCCTCTGAAAATAATTTGGGGCCAGGAAAAGAGAGTGGTGATGTACACTCTAATTCCATGGTCTGAGAAGTTGTGTGTGCGTCCAACAGGCACACACATCCCATTAATAAGTATATTAATGTGGTTATAAAGAATAAAAAAATGATTATTTTTTTAAGTTAAAGTGCATTATTTTTTCAAATTGCTTCTCAGTTGGTAGAACATGGGTACTTATTGTCTGCACCTACTGCTTAATAAATAGAACCGTGAAGTATTTCTTTTGGCTTGAGAGGATGGCTAAAAATTCCCAAGCTATCTCGGCACTGTAAAACCAGAAAGTGTTAAACTGTGTCTGTATTCTAAGCTAAGACCTACATAAAATGACATGAGAATCCGTTTTTTATTCACCGTCTAATAAAGAGCTCCCCTCGAAAAGCTGAGACATCTGTGAAATTGCTAGAACAGAAAAATCTATTGTATTCTGTATCTACTTACTCACGTGTTGATACTTTCTGCTCTTCCTTGAAGATAGGTGTGAGATCTCAAAGTGAGGATGCTGTCTTTAGTACTGTGGCGTTTTAAACAAAAGGGTCCAGTCACTTCTAACCCACTTTGTATGCATAGGTTCGAATATCATATTTTGTATGCCTGTATGTGTGTAAATTCACCCAGGTAAGCAAAGTAACTTTGCAAATCAGCATTCTATACAGAGCCACACTCACTCCTTTTAAATGAGAGCATGCTTTAGAGGGGGTTGCATTCATGTAACAGACTTGGAGTGATAACTTGGCTCAAGTACCCCAGAGACCTAAACAAACGCACGAATTTCTCCCTGCCTACTTTACTATTTAAGGATTGAATTCCAACACTAGGAAGATTAATTACCACATGCGTTGTAATGAATATGGCATATTTAGTATGATCACATATTACACCTCCGTCATGAATAGGGTTATACTATAAAGGCAAATCAGCACTCCACAAAATGAAGGCTATTGGGAAGTTAGATTCAACTTTAATCCGTGAGGAGATGCCTGCAAAGAATTAATGAATATAACCTCCTCAAGTGGGCGGTTTGCTGGAGTGACAACTCTCACACCATGCTTTCTCCTGTTCAGCTGTGTTCTCTCTGTTCTATTTGCTTTCTTCAATCCTTTTGCCTTGTAATAGTTCTCCTTTCATTTCCCATGTCTAACTCTCCCACATCGGTCCCACATCTCCAACTGTCCAAATGCCTCTACTTGGTTCTTCTCTAGGGTTATCATCTCTCTTGATTTCTCAGCTTTCCTTATATGTTTTGACTGTCTCCAATATCCTCATCTTGCCTGTTACTCTCCACATTTATAACTGCATTTTTGGGGGCCAGCTGACCCACACTTTTCTGAGGTCAGCTAGAGCAGGTTTCTGCTAAGGGGCAACCACAGGATCACGGACAGAAAGACAAGTGTCCATATCTCTACACTTGATCTAGGGATCGGATATTGGTTCTCACCAATGGTTGTTAGTCGTCCCTCAGAGCATTTTGCTAACACTAAGAGATGGCAACCAGGCAAGCCGCTTGATGTGAGAAAATATCTCGGGCCACCCTTTTCCCTTTGCCACGGAGTAACTGGCTAGCTTTCCAGGGGCCACTTGTGGAAGGAAATGGCATTATCTGTGAACACAGGTTCCAGAATTGCAGTGAGAAAGTTGTTTTTCAGAATCAGTTGATAGCCCATATAAAAGTGTCAAGGGGGCAAAGGTGAAAATAGAACTCAAAATATTTCTACTGTGGAAAGAAAATTCATATGTACCTAGCATGTGTCGTAAACACTGTCACCATTAACGTGTATCATTACATAATACAGAGTTCAGAGACCTCGGTGTTGTTAAAGCTATTTGGAGATAGTGTTCTCATTCTAAAAATATAGTACTTATGACTTTATGTGTATTATGTCTAGAATAATTAAGCTGATCTCACATGAAGCTTTGGCACTCTGTCTGCTAACATCATTAATGTGAAGTGTTTACAAAAGGGGGACTTTGAATATTTTCTACTGCAGCAAGTTGCCTATGAATTTAGCCTATTTTAAGTGAGAAATTACAAATGTATGCATCAAATGATACGCTACTTTTTCCTAGGGCTTAGGAACTCCTGTTCATTTCAAGATACGATCATAGAAAAAGGGAGTAAGAGTAGATAACAAAACAGAAAAGTCTACTTTTGATAGCTGTAAGATTGGAGCACAAAAACAGAGAAGTCAAGTAATGAATTTAGATGAATCAGATCAGCAGAGTACTAAACTTAATGATTTAGGGCCAAGATGATTTTGAAAGGGTCGAAACTAACAGAAACAGCATACCTGTATTCATTTTGACCTTGGAGGGTTTGTTATTAAAATCTTCAGTTTTCCTGTAGAAAGAAAATGATGCATTAATTTGCTCACTAGTATGTGGAACAAAATACCATGAACAAGTGTTTTCATTTTGCTTTTGGTGTACCTGGGAGTTAATAGCACATTACCGTTAGTCTTATCTTAAATCGGGGTGAATAAGGTAGGCAGAATGTATAATTCTATTCAAATTAAACTTCAGTTACTATTGGTCCTTGATCATAAACATAAACTTAGGTTTTTGCTTAATGGTGACCACTAATGGATGAAAATGGCGAGGAATTCAACTGTGTTAAAAATTAAATTTCTTTCACAAACATTTATGCTAAGAGTTTTTGTTTTCTAAGCCCCAAAGGGTCATTGGTTGTTAAGTGTCCTCTTCCAGAATTTTGAAAGGTAGTCTGTACTTTGAAATCATGACCTTGCATTGTTCAATTTATTACATTATTTAATTTATTTTGTTTGAGATCATGACCTTACATTATTTAATTTATTAGTGGGTCAGTTTCTTACCAGGGAATAGTTAATGAATTGAGCATATATTTTGAGGAAACAGTCAAGAAAGATGAGATGCACCTATTTTTTCTTCTTAAGACACAGGAAATATAAAACCTATTTCTGCTTCAGTACCTGATGCTGTGGTTCTTCCCAATTTAGTATTTGCTGTGTAACAATTGAGGTTAATTCACTAGAAATGGTTGGTGGAATGTTGCCGGCTGCAGAAAAAGTTTTGAGATATTGTGCATTATTTTATGTCATGTGAGATGACCTAGTTCTTTCCCTGGCATATTCTTTCAGCCCATTTTTAGAGTTTCTTACTTCTCCATACACCAAGACCAAAAGGGAAGGACGTGCTGTCATAGGAAGCAATTCTTTTAAGAGCGAGAGCTCTGAAAGAGAGGTTTACCCCCAGACAACCTGCCTTTGCTCCTGAGTTGGATGAACACAAACTTTTCTAGCCCCCATATATTCGGTTTCCAGGTACGTCAGCACTCTCTCATCTGATCACTTAAAATACTTATTTAGACATTATGGACAAGTGGGGATAGGCTGAAATGAAGCAGTCTGTCATGATCTGTCAAGAAAGACTTTTGATAAATACATTTTCCCTCAGTCTCTGCAAAGAGCACCAAATGAACTCCCTGTGTTTCTTGTCCCTGCCAGAGTTCTTGCCTTCTCCTCCTTTCTGACCATTTCTCCTGCCCTCAAATGGTTGGCTCTGTTCATCAGCTATCATTGTCTTGCAATATGGCCACTGAAGCTCACCTCTTCCAGAAAGCCTGGTTTTGTCCATCACTACTGTGAAATTATAAGAACAAAATCAAAATGCAAACACCAGCTAAGTACAATGATACCTATCTTCTCTCCCAGGACCTGGAGGGGCGGGGAGAAGATGGTGAAATATATAGCCTGGAAAAAACACACTTAAATCATAGGAGACTTAATTATGAACCAAGAGGAAAAATATTTCCTTTTGTTGAGAGAGAGAGAGAGAGAGAGAGAGAGAGAGAGAGAGAGAGAGAGAGAGAATGAGAGCACCAGCCTGGGAGAGGGGCCGAGGGAAAGAGAGAGAGATATTTAACCAGACTCCACACTCAGTGCTGATCCTGACGCCAGGCTGGATCCCGCGACCCTGGGATCATGACCTGAGCCTAAATCAAGAGTCAGAGGCTCAACTGACTGAGCCACCCAGGCAGCCCCAACAAGGATTTCTTTTTTAATGATTAGCTTAACTTCCGAATACCTTCGTACTTGGTAAACACTAAAGCAGCAAACACACAGAATGGGTAAAACCACAGTAATGATATTCCACCCCACCTTGTTTTTTAGAACTATAAACTGAAAACAATACAGACGATAGAATCCTAGTTGTGTAGTTTTTGTGTCACCTGATCGTGTTGGGTGTCCTATTCTTGCCTGGAGCTGCCGTGTCCGACACTGAGTGACTAAAGATTACAGTGAATTTTACAGTGAAATTTCACAGGCCAAGTGATTTTAAAAAGTGAGTGAGGGAAACTTCACCCTGATGAATTTTCTCTCTTCGTTTTCCGTGCACACAAACGAGAGGAACGTGCTCCCCCTCCCCGTCCCCCCCTTCAAATGTGGCCCTTTGCGAAGAGCTCTACTCGGTAGCCTCAGCATGGCCCGTATTGAAGAGACGCCAGAGAAGTGAGGGAACGAGGCAGTGGTCAGTGCAGGAGCCTTGAGAAAGCTCCATCGAACATATTTATTTTAATCTCTCGGTAGCAAAACTCTTAGCATGTTAACCTTAAATGGATAAAATAAATGGAAAAGAAAAGCCTCAGGGGATGTCTGTGACCAAGTCAGAGGCAACTGCTAAAACAAGAAGGGATAAACAGTCTCCAGAAAATGAGAACTGTAAAGGACAGACATTTCCCAAATTGTGCTTTATCACTCCTTTTCAGAACACTTTATGTTGAAACCTGTCCTAAGTTTTTATTTGTTTATTTATTTATTCATTTATTTTTTAACATTTATTTAGTTTTGAGAGACAGAGAGAGGCAGAGCATGAGCAGGGGAGGGGCAGAGAGAGAAGGAGACACAGAATCTGAAACAGGCTCCAGGCTCTGAGCTGTCGGCACAGAGCCCGATGCGGGGCTTGAACCCACAAACCGTGAGATCATGATGTGAGCTGAAGCTGGACGTTTAACCGACTGAGCCACTCAGGCGCCCCTGTCCTAAGTTTTTGAATTGAATGACAAAGATTAGTGTTTGCCTTGGAACACTACTGATCGGTAAAGAAAACAAACACAAGGAAGTTTCACTCTCAGAATACAAAAGCTGCCAATATAAATTAATAATGTTTTCACTCTAAGCTAGGGAACTAATTGCCAACATTTGTTGTTTGAATTCAAATGCAGATGTTTACAAAATATATGCCACTCAAAAAGTAAAATAGGATGAGCAGGAACAAAGAAAGGCGCCACAAATCCTTGAGATTTTCATCTTTAAAGTGATGTATCCTGTTGCTTATAAATGTAATTTCGTGAGGTTTTTAAGCTTCTCATTGTTTTAGATGTCAAAATGTAAAATGACTAACTTCCTGATCAGGCAAGACATTTTCCACGTTGTGAAAAGAAGAGCCACGGGTGACTGAGCTTTCCAGAAGAACCTGAAACCGAAAGGCTTCTTGGGTGACTAATAAAAATGCATGATTCAATTTCCATGATTTGTACTAAACCCATTAACAAGTCCACAACTGAGAACCCTCTTTAGACAATTTAAGCTAAAGCAAATCCAATCTCTTCTGTTCTTTCCTGGAAAAATGTGTTTGATCGTATTTACAGAACAAGCATAGATTATTCTGGAAAGCATCAAATTCCTAGAGCGTTTGCATGCTACGAGGAGAGACAGTATTTCAAGTATTCTCCTAAATTGGAATTGAACCAGGGCCAAGAGAGTGAAAACTGATGATAAAATGCAGACCACCTTGAACCTCAGCAAATAACCCACAGAGCAAAGAACTCTGTGCATTAGCGTCAAAATGATTTTCAACAGGTGGTGGGGAGCTGTATTTACTTAAGTTCAGTTCTTGCCAAAGTTTTATGTAAAAAACAACTTTATATGTATACTAAGTTGCATATAGCAACCTATTTGTTTTGGTGTGGGTCACGGCAGCCTTCTTTCCCAATACGCATATGGCAATAGATTGGGTTTGTTGTTCATGCTTGGGAAAAACGTGACTGATGGGGGAGTGTGGAGCAAGCTGAGGGCAAAATACAGGCTCCCCTCCCCAATCACCCCCCCCCCCCCCCTGCCAGGTGAAATATGTGTGATATTCCTCAGATACTCCTGGCTACCCAAAAACAAAGGAAAGGGGTTTAAGTGTTTGCCATGGTAGTGTAGGAAAGTAAGGCAAATGAAATATTAAATTCCCTTACTGCCTGCAGCCCATTGACACGTCCTTGAAACTGGCAGAGTGACCTCCTTCTAGAAGTTCAGCTGCCTCAAGGATGACACTTTGCCGGGGGCAAAAGAGAACCTTAGCTTAACATTATTGTAACCTCCAGGATCCTGTAAGTCTACTTCCTTTATCTCAACTGCCCCAACATATATGCTGGCAATCATACTCCAAGTTTATGGCCCCGGGATCTAAAGGGTCTCATGACTGAGGTTGTATTAAACGGTAATAAATGGCATTTCCCTAGCAACAGCTAGTCCCTCAAGGTCCTGGAAACCGTGCTTCCAGAATACCTTAGAGACTGACTCTATCCCTGACCCCCTCCCAACCTAAGAGCATATAATGAGTTACTCCACACAAGCCCAGAGCAACTCTTCCTGCCCACAGGGTCCTGTCCGTGTGCTTTAATAAAATCACCTTTTTGCACCAAATATGTCCCCAAGAATTCTTTCTTGGCCTTTGGCTCTAGACCCCACGGACTGCACCCCCCCCCCAAACCTTCATCAATGACCTTGTGTCTGTAATCTTTTAATTCTGCTTGAGTTTCTTTTGATGATCTAATGTCCACTTTTTTTCTTATGGATCAGAGCAATCTTTATTCTCAACAGGCATATAACAGTAGATTGGCTAATTTACCTTTTGAATGAGGGTCCTGAGAAGATGTTTGATTGTTCAGGCTAAGACACCAACATGACTTTGTGCTCATAATCTTGTAATTCTCCTTGAATTCGCTTGTTTATCGGGTATCCTATTCTGAAACAAGCAGGAGCAAAATCCTTTCCTCAAGTTTGGCCAAGAATTCTGTGTAAGTCATTTTATTTTTGTAGACCCAAATTGAAGCACCAAGAACATCTATAAAACTATAGGACTAAATTTTAGTTCAGCTAATGCGAGAAGTTGCCCGAAATATTTTCCATAGAATAATTTTAATCCAATAATCGCTAGGGTTATTTTGAAATTGACCTATTTACAGTTCAGATGTTACTTAGAAGAAAGGACGCACAGTCTAAGCGGTAGGAAACCATTGAGGGATGTTAGATTTTTTAGAGACATAGTTTAAACACAAGAATACAAATGATGCATGCTGAGGTTATGCACCAGATTTTGACCAGAATTAACTTTGGAATGGATCGTGTGTACCATTCTCTTTGGATAAACTATTGAGTGGCCAATGCGTGTCTGGCTCTGTCTTTCTTTCCCTGGCAGTGGTAGGATTAGAAGTATTTTTTTTTAAGTTTTTAATTAATTAATAAATTTATTTTTGAGGGAGTGAGAGAAAGTGCAAGCAGGAAAGGGGCAGAGAGAGGGAGAGACAGATTCCTGAGCAGGATCCTCACTGTCCGCGCAAAGCCAGATGCAAGGCTCCGACTCACCAACCGTGAGATCATGACCCAACCCCAGATCAAAAGTGGGATGCTTAACTGACTGAGCCACCCAGGTACCCCCTCCCCCCTTTTTAAAAGGGATTACAAGTATTATTGTTATTATTATTTTTAATGTTTATTTATTTTTGAGAGAGAGACAGAGCACGAGCAGGGGAGGGGCAGAGAAAGAGGGAGACACAGAATCCGACGCAGGCTCCAGGCTCTGAGCTGCCGGCACACAGCCCAGTGCGGGGCTGGAACTCATGAACCACGAGATCATGACCTAAGCGGAAGTCGGACGCTCAACCGACTGAGCCACCCAGGCGCCCCAGGATTAGAAGTATTCTTAAGTGCCAAATGATTTTAGTTTTCAATTACAATCAAATGACTTAATGTAGGTTGATTACAATTTATCTTTTCTGTCAATGTGCTGTTTTGAAATTTTCACAGGAAATACCCCAAGTAGATTATTTTATCCTTTACAGTCTCTGCATTTAGAAGTATAAGAATCCACCTCAAGCCCTTTTCTGAATGGGTTCCCTGAATTGACAGCTGGTATATGACACTGACTCAGAGGCTCCTCGGACATCACAGTTGATAGTAAGGTCATGGTTGTCCATGTTCAGCCTTCAATAACTAAAAATTCCTCCCAACGTTCCCCAGCTAATGGTGCCTGAAGATGAGTCCTTATTATTCAAGAGCCAAATCATCCACAGCATTTATATGCGAACGCTGGGGTAAGAACACATTCAACATCATTTCTAGGAATAAGGAGAGATCATAGAGATCAGAGTTCTTCAATAGTGAAGAACAAAGAACATGAGGTCATTGATTATTTTTATAAGAATATACAATATATTTTTAACAAAATTTAACCAAAACATTCTTTTATATCAAATATCCTGATACCTGGAAAAATTTCCTGAAGAGGAATAGCATGTTTAAAATGGAAATTAGCAATCTTTCTTTTGAGACTTTACAAAGCAAGCTAGTCAAAATTGGTAACAGATTTTTCCTGAAGACTATACTGGTTAGAAGTCAATCACTTGGTAAATAATTTTCTTTCTGGAGCTTTCCAAAGCCCCAAAGTCTGTGAATCACTCTCGTCTTTAATTATAAAAGAATGCTGACTTCTTTTCACCTTACATGGTCATGTGATTTAATTGAAAAATATTTATTTATAAATATTTAATTGAAATATATTCCTCTAGTGTCCTACCTTCATTGGATCTTTAACTTTTATATTGAGGATGCTTATAGGTTACATCTAAATATACTTAAAAATGAATGCCTTTTTTCTCTAAAACAAAGTCATTTGTTCAAAAGTACTAGAAAAATTCCACTGGTTTCTATTATGTAAATCTAAAGCCAAATGGGTTCCCAATTAAAAAAAAGCAGATTTCTAATGGGGATCTGATGAGTCAGGCACATTATCAAAGAGACAAGTGAGGAATTAATAGAATATAGGAACACATGTTACAGGTGAACTGAGTAGTGTTGGAAGGATAGGTTACGGAGTCAGGCAGACCTAGATGCAAAATCCAATTCTACCTATTTCCAGTCATCTAAACAATTTATACTAATGTCGTGATCTTCTTCTACAACAGCAACAGCAGCAGGATCAAACCTATCCCCGTCCCCTCTGCAGTAAACCATCCCCAAATTGGCATCATTCTCATTCCCCGATATTTCAGGTACTTTGAGGCATACCTTTTATCTTGGACTGAGTCTTGACAAAATGATCTAGACTTCCCTGAAAGTATATAGGACATTATTTTATTGCTTTAAATTGAAGTCAGATGGGGTGCCTGGTGGCTCGGTTGGTTAAGCATCCAACTCTTCATTTTGGCTCAAGCCATGATCTCAGGGTTCGTGAGATTGAACCCTGAGTTGGGCCTCAATGCTGTCAGCGTGGAGCCTGATTGGCATTCTCTCTCTCTCTCTCTCTCTCTCTCTGTCTGCCCCTCCCCTGCTCACCCTCATTCATGTGCATGCATGCATGCACTCTCTCTCTCTCTCTCTCTCTCTCTCAAATAAACATTAAATCATGAGTACCTATGGTTTATTATTAACTACAGAAATAGTTAAATCAAACACTTGTTTCCTAGCCCAGCTAAGTTATTGCTCGTGAACCTAAGGGAAAGTGACACTTAAAGGTTGTAACAATTAGCTTTTTATAAATCCTTTTTCCATTACCTTTGACAGCTTATAGCCCAAGGGTGACAGTCAGAGGAAAGAGATGTCCATAACATGTCACACAAAAAATTGTGTGACAAATTACAGTGATAACATCCTGATGACAGCCATTTCTGTTTACTTCCATGAGTGAAAGTATCTCCCCTTCATTCCACAATTATACAGACTACCATAAATTTTTATTTTCAGCAGCAAGTCTTTGATCTTTTAAAAGAATCATTTGTTTCTTTTCTAATTTGGAAGAAGGAAAACTGTCTGTATTTGTGGATAACATATTATATATAGAAAACCCTAAAAATTCCACCAAATTCCACCAAATATTAGAACTAATAAACAAATTCAGTAAGGTTTCGGATTCAAAACCAATATGGAAAACCAGTGTATTTCCATACACTAATAATGAAATATCAGAAAGAAAAATTAAGAAAACAATCACATTTATAATTGCATTAAAAGAAAAACTACCTAGGAGTAAATGTAACGAAGGAAGTGAAAAATCTGTGCACTGAAAACTATAAGACATTGATTAAAGAAATGGAAGAACACACAAATACTCTGGATTGGAAAGAATTAATATTGTTAAAATGTCCGTACTACCTAAGACAATCTACAGGTTCGATGTAATCTTTATCAGAATTCCAATCACATTTTTCACAGAAATGGAACAAAAAAAATCCCCAAACTTGTGTGGAACCCCAAAAGACCCCAAAACAATCTTGAGAAAGAAGAAACAAAGTGGGTGTCATCATACTTCCTGATTTCCAGCCGTAATCAAAACAGTATGGTATTAGCATAAAAAAAGACACATAGATCAATGAAACAGAATAGAGAAGTTAGGAAGAAACCCATTTATATGTGGTTAATTAATTTGACAAAGGAGCCAAGAAACTCAATGGGGAAAGGATAATGTCTTCAATAAATGGTTTGAGAAAACTGGAAAGCTAAGTGCAAAGGAATGAAACTAGACCCCTCTCTCACACCATATACAAAAATTAACTCAAAATTGATTAAAGACTTGAAGGTAAGACCCGAAACCATAACAATCCTAGAAGAAAATAGGGTGTAAGCTCCTTGACATTGGACTTGGTGATGAGTTTTTGGATTTGACAATAAAAACAAGGCAATAAAAGCAAAAATAAACAAGTGGAAGTACATCAAACTAAAAACTTCTGCACAATGGGGTGCCCGGCTGACTCAATTGGAAGAGCATGAAACTTTTGATCTTGGGTTGTGAATGTGAACCCCATGTTGGGTGTAGAGATTACTTAAAAAATAAATAAACGTTTTACAAAAATAAAAACAAAAACTTCTACACGGCAAAGGAAACCAATAAAAGGAAAAGGCAGCCTAGCGAATGGGAGAAAATATTTGAAAATCATGTGTCTGATAGGGGATTAATATCCGAAATACGTAAAGAACTCATACAACTCAATTGCAAAACAAACAGAGCCCCCCAAACCAAACAAAAACAACAACAGCAACATTTGATTAAAAAGTGAGCAGAGGAAATGAATAGACATTTGCCCAAAGAAGACAAACACATGGCCAACAAGTACATGTAAAAGTTCTCAATATCACCAATCATCGGGAAAATGTAGTTCAAAACCAAGACCTAACTCCTCATGCTTGTTAGAGTGACTACCATCAAGAAGACAAGAGCTAACAAGTACTGGTGAGGAAGCTGAGAAAAGCGTACCCTCGGGCACTGTTGGTGGGAATGAACTGGTGCAACCACTATGGAAAACAGTATGAAGCTTCCTCAAAAAATTAAAAATAGGCCTACCATAAGATCCAGCAATCCTTTTAGGGTATATATCCAAAGAAAATGAAAATAGGATATTGGAGAGGTATCTGCACTCCCATATCTATTTCAGTGTTATTCACAACAGCCAAGATATGGAAACAGCCTAAGCATCCATCAACTGATGAATGGAGAAAGAAGATGTGATATGTATACACACACACATGCGCGTGCACACACACACACACACACACACACACACTGGAATATTACTGAGCCATGAGAAAGAAGAAAATCCTGCCACTTGAGGCAACATGGATGGACCTTGAGGGCATTATGCTAAGTGAAATAAGACAGAGAAAGACAAGTGTTGCATGGTATAATTTATATGTGGAATCTATAAAAAAAATTGAACTCATAGAAACAGTGTAAAATAGTTTCCAGGGGCTGGAGGATGGGGAAGATAAGAAGTTGGTAAAAGTTATAAGATGGATAGGATCTGAGGATATTATGTAAAACACGGTGTCTCTAATTGATAACACTGTATTGTATACTTAAAATTTGCTAAGACAGTAGAGCCTAAATGTTCTCACCAAAAATAAAAGGGTGTGTGTGTGTGTGTGTGTGTGTGTGTGTGTACATATGTGAGGTGATGGATATGTTAACTAGATGGCAGGAATCCCTTCACAATGTATAAATATATCAAATTACCATGATTGTACACTTTAAGCGTCTTAGAATTTTATATGTCAATTATACATACCTCCAATAAAGTTGAAATGAAAAAAAAAGCTAATAAACACTTTTTTGCCATGTAAAAGAAATAAAGTAATAAAAGAACTGTTAAAAAAATTATGAGCTTTTCTAAATAAGTTTCCCCCTACTTTCAATTTTCAAAACTTCCATCTTAATTTTATACATTGATATCACAAAATGATCTGATATAAAGAAAACTCTAATCTAGTTTTGCATGTTTCATACTTAGAATTTAATGGATGTGAGCATTAAATGCTGTGGTAGGAGAAGAGAAGTATCATTTTATGTGTGTTTTATTTTTTAAATCCCAGCTTTGGAAAAGGATCTTAGATCAGTCTTCTCATTTTTGAGATTAGACATTTCAGGTAAGGAAAAATGACTGCTCCAAGGTCAAATACCCTCAAAAGTACTCAGATGTGGCTTCGCTCCCCTGACTATAAGCAAAGAACATGCGTCTCCCTTTAAGGTGTCTTGAAATGTCGGTTGAAATCAAGATAATTCCCCTCGATACATTACAATTAATTACAACGCATAACGTTAAACATAGTGCTTAAGCACCGAATCATATGTGGCAGGGTTTAAAGGAAAGAATGAAATATCAGAAAGCTAAACTGGTTGATGAATAAAAAAGGGCTTTTGACAGAAGGCTATCTACTTATTTTTCTAATACTAATATGCAAATAGTGGCTGTTTATGACCAGGATTCCTTCTGCCCAAATCCCGTAGTCGAAATGGAAACCTTTGTTTAGCTAAAGCCCAGACCAATAGCTATAGATGGCTGTATTTTCAGAAAACCTCGGAATCTGAAGTTAATAAGTATGTTTATTCGAATGTATTTCCATGGCAATGTTATTTTATGAAGTGACTACCATTAAATAATCCTGCTTATTGTTAATTGACTGTGAAGGAAAGTTACGTGTTTCTTCTGATTGAACACACGGGCTTCCGGAAACACCGGAAATAATGCTTCTATAACTTAGCGATGTCGAAGTACACTTCGACCGTATTATTGAGAGTACACTGCCAGTATTATTATAAACCTGTGTTTGTATGAGTCTCAGATATCAAATGGTGAAACTCTATTTGCTATGTGAAATTTGGGGAAAAAATCTTGGGGGGTGGTGGCAGAAATTTGCTTCAATTATTTTTTTTAATGTTTATTTTTGAGAGAGACAGAGTGTGAGCGGAGAAGGGGCAGAGAGAGAGGAAGGCACAGAATCCGAAGCAGGCTCCAGGCTCTGAGCTGTCAGCACAGAACCCGACGCGGGGCTCCACACCGTGGACAGGGAGATGACCACCTGAGCGGAAGTCAGAGGCTTAACCAACTGAGCCACCCAGGTGCCCCTTCAATTTGTTCTTTAAAAACCCATGGAAGACAATAATGGGCCAATGGGGGAAAATGCAGGAAAGCTTGCATTTATTAAAATTCGACTTTTCTGGAATTTTTTTCAACAGTGGAGAGTTTGTGACATTATTCATTTGGATCTAGTGAAAAGAGGTAATAACGATAGTTATCTTTTATTGTGAAGATTATTTACTTTTGATAAAAGAAGTGTATAATCATCATCATCATCATCATCATCATTTTCTTTTTTTTTATTTTTTTTTAAATTTTTTTTTTCAACGTTTATTTATTTTTGGGACAGAGAGAGACAGAGCATGAACGGGGGAGGGGCAGAGAGAGAGGGAGACACAGAATCGGAAACAGGCTCCGGGCTCCGAGCCATCAGCCCAGAGCCTGACGCGGGGCTCCAACTCACGGACCCCGAGATCGTGACCCGGACCGCGAGATCGTGACCTGGCTGAAGTCGGACGCTCAACCGACTGCGCCACCCAGGCGCCCCGATCATCATCATTTTCATATTGCTATTCATTGGCGCACAAGAATGGCTTGCTAGATTTTGGCAAGAAATTTGGCAAACTTCTTCATGACATCTCTGTGGTCCTGCAGTTTGGCTAAACCACGTCACTTTATCTGAAGTAAGTCTAGGGGCTTTACCAGACTATGAACTAAGAGCGACATAGTTGTTGGAAAATAGAATTAAATTGATACATAAGGGAATAGTGGTTATTGTATAAATCAAGAAGGATGTGTTCCCACTTTTACAGCTGTGTTAGGGCCTCATTACCCCGATTTAAAAATGCCCTCTTTTTGTGTTTGTCCATGAACTAGCCTGTCATGGATGTGAACGTGTAAGCAGACTTTGGAGGCTCTTACTGACTGCTGAAGGGAGGCTAGATGAGGCCACTGAGTGAATTGCTAGAAACAACATAATGAGCTACCAGGTGAGTGTTAGCAGTAGTAAGAAAAATTATTGGCATATCCATTGTTTTCATTGTTGTTGCCGTTTTTGTTTCTTTCATCTCAGGGAAATCATCTCAGTGGCTTTCAGGGTTAATGCTCTCAAATAATCCACATTTATGCTTTGCATTGACGGGCAGACAGATGCCTAACAGTTCCAACTAGAAGTTTTAGTATTCCCTTAAGATGTACCTGAATTTAAGAAACACGATATCCAAATTGCTGGGTTTTTAACAATCTGGTTTATAACTCCCATTGGAAAGAAAGTAAATGAGCCCATCCTAAAACTAAAAGCTTTACAATTTCTGAATTATACAGCAAAACAGGGGTTGGTATCTATTGCCCTTTTGTTCAGCAAAATGCCCACCCAAATGACGTCACTTCTAGTTCTTACCCAACTCCCATGTCCCCAGCATTCTTCCTTTTTTATACCTAATATAGTCCTTCATACCCTGCCACTATTTAAAGCTAAAACTTGCACTCAATCTACCTAAAATAGGCAAAGAAAACAAAATACAAATTTATACTTAAATTATACATTGGAGAACGCTGAAACTTATTTGAACTAAGGTTTTGTCATTTTATAATATCCTTACTTATTTGACATGGTGGCTAAATCCCAAAATGGTTGGAATGTTCTTTAAGATGTTTGTTGGGTATATTTCAACATATGTAGTTAAACCTTATTCGATCTACTCTTTATCAGTCTTCTGTCCGCCTCCCCCCCCCCCCCCCACCCAGCCCCTTTATCTATGGAAACAAGTGCTCCACTTTTTTCCATCTGCCCTGGATCTCCACTGCTCTTTGAAAAGCAGAAAAGATTTCATCTTGAGTTCCCAACGGCATGAGGACATAAGCTGTTGCAGGGCAGGCTGGTTTCACCCCGAGGTGAAGCAATGGCATGGAGTCTTGAATGTAAAGACCCAGGCTGGGCTTTCTGTTCACACAGACTCCACTGTTCTACTTCGGATCCACAGGTGGAGGCTGTGTCTGTGTGGACATCCCCATACAAAAATCTGATGCTCACTGACTTCAGTATCATTTCTTCTTTTTTAATGGGGAGCAAAAGCATTGCCTCATTTCTGTTGCAGCGTTTGGTAATGGAAATCTAGAAACTGAGTTGTGACCTTGTGCCATGATACCGATTCATCAAATGTATTTGAGGAGAGGGATCACTTTTCTATAGTACATAGAAAATTTCTAATGTGAACTCATTATTGTTTGGATGTTGGCTGAGTTCCTGTGTCGGAGTTAAGGATAAGAAAATGTAGGTCATCATATTGCAATATATAAATATATAAATCTATTATACACCTTAAACTTATACAATGTTGTAAGTCAGTTATATGTCGATTTTTTAAAAAAATAGCTCCTATGGGGAGGGAACAAAAACAATAGATAGGCTCAAAGTTAGTAACTTTCTTGTAGGAGTGGCAACTTCAGAAATATACATATACACTCATCAACAGCTGGTAAGCGGCAGAATCAGGATTCAACAACCCAGATTTTAGGGAACTTTCAGGTACTTGCTTTTAACATTCCATTATATTCTAAAGTGAGTATCAATATTAAGTCTTATGTGTGAATGTGTGCTTGGGCAAACCACCACACTCCTTTGGGCCTGAGCTTTTTCGTTGATAAAACGAAAGACTTGTTTTAAAATTCGAAAGCACATAAGGTCCTTTTATGGTCTGAAACTTTCCTAAATCCAAGAAGCGTATATTTGGTTGACATATTTATTGAGCTTTCACATACAAACCAATATTCTTATCAACGAGATTATATATGATACTAAGCAGAATCCAACTGGAAGTCAATAGATTTAAAAACTTTTTTTAATGTTTATTTTTTGAGAGAGACAGAGTATGAGTGGGGGCGGGGCAGAGAGAGAAGGAGACACAGAATCTGAAGCAGGCTCCAGGCTCTGAGCTGTCAGCATAGAGCCAGATGTGGGGCTCGAACCCACGGACCACGAGATCATGACCTGAGCAGAAGTCAGCCGCTCAACCGACTAAGCCACCCGACGCCCCAGAGGTCAATATTTTAATGACTCATTTATATATTAAAATTCAGAAGGAGACTTTTAAAGAACCGTATTTCTTTTTTCTTTTTATTTATTTATTTTGAGAGAGAGAGAGAGAGAGAGAGAGAGAGAGTACATGAGCAGGGGAGGACAGAGAGTGAGAGAGAGAGAGAATCCCAAGGAGGCTCTGCACTGTCAGTGCAGAGCCTGATGTGGGACTCAGACTTACGAACTGTGAGATCATGACCTGAGTGGAAATCAGAGTCAGGTGCTCAACCGAATGAGCCACCCAGGTGTCCCAAAGATCAGTGTTTCTAATAGCATCAGAATGAGATGGACACGTATTAATCCAAGTCAAAGCCATTATCCAAATCTGTCTCCCTCTTAGCTGTCTAGGTTACTTAACTCCAGAAACAAGATCTATGGGATTCTCTCTCTATAACATTATTGTCTTCCCTATTAACTCAAAAACCCTTCAACTGAGATGATCAATTTTAGGATTTCATCTTGCCTAAAATCACATTCATTTTATAAACCGATACCAAAACGATTTGCCTAAAAGTAAACTTCAGTCAATAAATTATCACCACCTTTGTAAAGTCTTTTCTCATCATGGGTGGTGTGGTGTTGGTAGAGACATTGGGGGGGTGGTCATTGATCATTTTGTTTTCTATTAGCGTTGGTGGGCGAGAAATCCTTCAAAGCAGATAAGTGGTGAATGCAGGTTCGCATTCCAAATGTTAACATTCTTTTGCATGTCTCGTATTTCAAAGAGTTGTCTATTGACCTTTGAAGAGACAAAAGGCTGAGAGATCTTAAGCACGTTGTGTTCCAAACCAATAATTTCATTACATTTTCTTTCTGGCTCAATCAGTCACATCATCACTTGCTAAATTGCCATAGCATGGGAGGTACTGTGACATTTGAAGTTACTTTTCACGTGGATGATTACTGCTCCAGGCTTTGCTTACTGTTGAAAAAGTTAGGTATCAGGCCCACAAACAAATTGCCAAAGTCTTATGAGCCACAAAAATTTTGGTCGGCCTGCTCCCCTTTTCAGAAGTTTTGGAATTAGAATGTTTACCTGATATGATTTAATATGCTTGGCTATTTGTAAAACTATGTGATGAATGTATCATTAATTTGGAGTGATTGAGAAAGACCATCGGAATTAGGGAGAAGGGTGAATTGTGGAATGGTTGCGAAGAAACAATTTATTTTCCTTTAAAAATATAGATTAACTCTAGGTCCAGGAAATAATGTCCAGACTGGGTCCTTTAGGGTCCTATTTTAATGAACGCATAAGAATGATTTGTACACACGATGTCAATTCACACGTAGTAAGTGTTTCAAAAAAGTTTCAAAAAAGCCTAAGGGTTTATGCTCGCATTTTGTTTAAGATCCTAGCTTTTAGGGGCACTTGGGTGGCTCCGTTGATTAAGCGTCCGACTTTTGGTTTTGGCTCAGGTCGTGATCTCATGGTTTGTGAGTTCGAGCCCTGCATCAGGCTCTGCACTGACAGTGTGGAGTCTGCTTGGGATTCTCTATCTCTCCCTCTCTCTCTGCCCCTCCTGTACTCTCTCTCAAAATAAATACACTTTAAATTTTTTTTTTTCAACGTTTATTTATTTTTGGGACAGAGAGAGACAGAGCATGAACGGGGGAGGGGCAGAGAGAGAGGGAGACACAGAATCGGAAACAGGCTCCCGGTTCTGAGCCATCAGCCCAGAGCCTGACGCGGGGCTCGAACTCACGGACCGCGAGATCGTGACCTGGCTGAAGTCGGACGCTTAACCGACTGCGCCACCCAGGCGCCCCAAAATAAATACACTTTAAAAAAAGAACCTAGCTTTAATATCACAAAAGGTAAATGACAGCCTAGACCCTCATCCAATTATCACAATTTCCAAATTGTATGTTTAAGATACAGTTCAAATATACTTTATATTTATTCCCCACTTCATACTGGGTTCATGATATTCTCCCCTCCCCAAACCTCATCCCATTTTCCATCATTCCCTATCTCAAGCAATGGCACTAACTATTCTTTATTTAATTCGTTAATCCATTAATCAAAAAATTGGAAGCCAGTCACTGTATAACCAGAACTTAGTGTTTACTCGTGTCATTCCTTTCTCCCTTAACTCTCTGTGTTTTGAGAAGTAAAACAAGAGACAGTCAGCTCTAGAAAGGACAAAATACGTCTAAGCCCCTCGGTTCGTTTGGCCAAGAGATTTACGTGTGAGATGATAAGCATCTTTAGTTTTTTGGATTTTATACAGGCCAAATCCAGGTTAAGCACAGTGACAGTTTAATACCCAGAGTAGGGGAGATGGGAGCACATGACCAGCTAATGGTGATATAGAGACTAATATTATGGCTTCATGTCCCCATGGCAGCAGTGAACCCGAAATGGATGATCTTCCAGTAGTAAATATGTAGGGGCAGATAAAAGTGGGAGAAAGAGTAACACACACACACACACACACACACACACACACACACACACACACACAGAGTCTGTTTTCCCTGCCCAATTCTCACAGGCCACTTGTTTCCAGATACTTTTATCCTCTTGGTGCAGTGTATGACTACTTCAAAGATGGCGAATGTTAAAGCTTCAAAGAAATAACCATATCACTTTTGGTCAGATTTCTTACCTAGCGAGACAAAGACTATTCTTGTCTTAGCAAAAACTCTTTAGGAACACATACAATGAGATGAATAACTGTAATACAGGACATATTCATTACTCAGGTACTTAAAGTTTAGTATTGCATATTCTATAAGCAGACACTAATCGTGGGGGCTTTTCTTAGCTTCTTCTCTGCCATCCCTTCTACCCCTAATGATATCTGGGCGGTAGAATTTGCTCGGTAAATATACATACAACGAAGGTATCCTCATTTGTGGCCATGAAGGAATGATTGCCATTATAAAGCAGTTTGTCAGGGAGAGAGACCGTGCAAAGAAGCTTGACAATTGCCCTCAATTGCCCATTACAGTCCCTGCCTTCATTTTTACTAGATTATCTATGACCTTTCTAAGTTTTTCTTATCTGCATGTCATGGTGTCTCTTCTGGAATATGTCACTTCACGACTCTTTGAATGATTTAGAGGTATCAGGCTAACAAATCCACACTCATTCCTGAAAATCACTGGCAAATGTCGAGGTTGGTGGAGCCCATTTTGGTGGTTGGCAGGATGGTTTTGTTTGAAATGTGAAATGTATTTAAGAAGTTATTTGGAATCCCGGAGTATCGATACTAGTAATGAATATGCTATGCTTGCCACACTGATTTAACCAATACCAAATCACCAGTTTATATCATGCATTTTAAACAAACGTGTCTTCACTGTCTGAACCCTAAACAGTCACATGACCTGTCATTTTGTTTTTCCAAGAGAAGAAGACTAATAACATTATTTATTTTAGAAAAATCCTCAGTACATATGGTGTTTATATCTATCTTACTACTCCTTTTCCCAGCCAAAATGGATCAACACATACAAACAATCCCTCACCTGTGTTACCTTTTAGTTATTTGTAATATAACATCACTGGGATTGATTCTAACAATGGACAATGATTGTCGTTACTTTGGGGGGCGTGTCTCAAGGATACATAGCTGGATAAATTGTGATTCTTGCTTCATGACAAAGCCTTATCATAGGTCCATGTGTCTCTTCTTCTCTCTCTTCCTCCCTTCCCCCTGAATACCTACACACCTGCCGTCTAAAGCAAGAGATAGACTTGGATAGGAACCTGCATCTAACCAGATGGTCTGGGCCACTGTTTCATCTTTTATTTCCCCATACCTCAAGTAGCGGTCATTCTGAATTCCATGTGGGTCATTCTCTTGCTTTCCTTTTTATGAGTTTCCTTGAACATATGTATCCTCTCTTTATTTTAGTTGTTTTTATCTTTATAATGATGTTATCATGCTGGATATAATTGTATTGCTAAAATTCATCTTTATTGTTGCCTGTTCCTATAGTGTGCTCATTTTGCCTCCTGTATAATATTCTATTGTGTGAATATACCAGTTTGCATATTGACTTTCTTGTTCAGGACATTTGGGTTGCTGCTAGATTTTGCTATTTTGCTATTCTGAATAGTGCTGCTATGAATGTTTATGTACACGTTTCTTATTGCTTTGCTTATTAATTGCTTGCCAGAGAACTTACATGGTAATAATAGCTTTTAAGTGCTTTCTGTGTGCCAGGAACTATTCTAAGTGTATTTACATATATATTAATTCACTTGAGGCTCACAACAGCCAGATGAGGAAAATACTGTTGTTATTTTACTGATTTAAAAAAAAAATGAGAACTCAGAGAAGTTAAGAAACTTGCACAAGATCACACAGCAATTAAGTAGCAGAGTCAAGCTTGGGAATCCAGGCGGTTTGGCTTCAGAATTTATGTTCTTTTTTTTTTTTTATTTTTTTTTATTTTTTTAATTTTTTTTTTCAACGTTTTATTTTATTTTTGGGACAGAGAGAGACAGAGCATGAACGGGGGAGGGGCAGAGAGAGAGGGAGACACAGAATCGGAAACAGGCTCCAGGCTCCGAGCCATCAGCCCAGAGCCCGACGCGGGGCTCGAACTCACGGACCGCGAGATCGTGACCTGGCTGAAGCCGGACGCTTAACCGACTGCGCCACCCAGGCGCCCCCAGAATTTATGTTCTTAAACACTGCACTAGAATGTCTTTCTTAGATCTAACAATCTGAAGGATTACAGCAGTTTATAAATATGTAACTTCGGTATTGACCAAAATTTCAGTCCAGGACCCCTATAATTTGGATCCATCCATGTGTAGCATAACCTGTAATGAGCAATACTGAAAACTCTCGTGCATATTATAAGTACCCTAAAACATAGTGCGTATAAACTTCCTTGTGTATTTTTTTTTTATCATAGGCATAAGCTTCTTTGTGAAACTGTTTCAAGGAGAGGATCACTGTGCTGTTTTTGTTTTTGTTTCTGGTTTTTTAAGTAATCTCTACACCCAACACGGGGGCTTGAACTCACTACCCCAAGATGAAAAGCTGCACACTCTCGAGCCGGCCAAGTGCCCCTAGGATATTCGATGCTGCAGATACACCTCCACACCAGTGGTGGCACTTCTCCGAGGCATTTCCTGCAGGCATCCCCGAGCGCATCATTCCAGATCACAGTCCTACCATGCTCCAGGCCTATCTTCATTCCCTTTGAAGGAGCACCAGCTTTTTCTATGTCTTTGTGCTAAGGGCACAATCTGGGCCCTGGGGGGCTCTCACATGATCAGATACTGAGTTTAAGGCAGAGGTGACTTGGATTCCTAGTTTTCAGGGGAAGAGATGCTCTTAGATCAAGAGCAAAAACGCTCATCAGTCAGTAAAGCAGCACCCTCAAAAACGTACGGAAGTTGTGGCAAACATCGGTCATGTCATTCCTAAGGTTTCTGTTTGTTACTACCTAACAACTCGTAGTCAAAACATTTAGTCCAGAAACCCTATTGTCATAGATACAGGTAAAATATAAAGACAGGAAGCACAGACGGCATTTGTTTATTTTGTGAGCACCGAAGCCATCATCAGGGCCACCCTTCGTGGCTCCATTTATTTCTTGTTCATCCTGATTCTGAAGGTTTAGTCTCAAGAGGAAGAAGAATGAGCCATCAGTTGGATGAGTCATATTTTTGTTATAATCACAGGAACATTCAAAAATGAAATCATTTAATTCAGCCGAACGAACCTTATAAAAAGTAAATTACTTCATATACATTTGGCAAAAGACTAATTAGCTATTTTGAGCTCTTCCTGGAATTATCTTGCCCATTTTCTCCACCCTCCATGACTCCCGTTTCCAGCTCTCTCCTTGCCCAGTGCTTTCCTGGTCGTGTTAATGAAAAAGAAAGGAGGAAGAAACATGTGGTTTTGACGACCTTCAAATCATTAAGGCAAAGGGGGAAGAGGCCCCACAACCAGTCATCTTTGAAAAGTGAGCATCTTTCAAAGATACAAATATTTTCGAGACATTTTAATATTATCTTTATCATTGCTTTTACATACTCTGAATTAGAACATTATTTCTGGATTTCCCATCTTTAGCTATATCTGTATTGGCTTCTGTGTGCGTGTAGATGTATATCTCTCTCTCCCCCTTTTCTCTTTCTCTCCAGGCAGATTTTCCAATATGTATCAACACATAAAAGTCAACGCTGATTACATAGATACTTGAATTCCTCTTCTACCATTTGTCAAAAATTTCAATTCAGTTCTTGTGAGCCAAAGAGCTCTCCAGCAGTTTTTAATTTTTATTTTTAAAAAGGGCACTAAGTTGACAACAAGGGAGCTTACATTTTGTGAAAACTAAATGGGAGGTTTCAAAGAAAGACTAATCTTTGGTATTAGGGTCAGGATAATTACTAGCGACTTTTTTTCTCCAATGTTCTAAGGGTTTGTGAAGCATTTTTGTTACTTTAAAACTACAGTGAAAACAAGCATATAAGTAAATTGCAGCATACCCACACACTTGCATTTGAGAGAAGATAGCCCTGTGCATGGCAGAAAAATTGACCTACTTATTTCCTGGTGTAAACATTCATGCTCCCTTTAACATCTTGGATTACCTTGTTGAAACTTGTTTTCAAAGTTTACCTCAAGCTCTCTATCGCCCGGCACCCTGGCTCAATCACCCTCAGCCTTGCCTGTATTTCTGGAGCCTTACCACATGAGCCATTCGTGTGAAATATACGCTGAGATACAAACTCACGCAGCATTCTGATGTGATTGCCGTTTTATTGAACTTTTTAGATGCATTGCCTTTCTAGCTACATTTTAAGTAACTTGAGGGGGGAGAGACAAAGCCACTTAAAGTTTTTGGCTTCAGTTGCCTCATCGGTAAAATGAGTGGGACTAGACCTTTCTTTATCGACTCTAGCATGCTGTGATTCTGGTTCCCAGGACTCAAAGTCACCATGATGTTTTTTTTAGCTTTGCTTCCACAAAACTCTCGTTAGCCCAGAGATCCTAAAACCTAAACTAGAAGCCACAGAGCAATCCCTCAGGCTTCTGGAGGCATTATTATTCCTCATCCTGAGTTGTAAGACAGCAACATGTGAGTGGTCCAATTAAGAGTTCAGACTCATTACTTCCGTCATTTTTTGTTAAATAGGCAAAAAAGGATTTTTTCTATTGCTCATGGAGTGTCTGAGTATTTTTTTTTATTTTAGATCTAAAGTATAGATAGGTTTAGATCTGTATTTTATTTATTTATTATTTATTTATGTATTTATTTAATATGAAATTTATCGTCAGATTGGTTTCCAAACAACACCCAGTGCTCATCCCAACAGGTGCCCTCCTCGATGCCCATCACCCACCCTCCCCTCCCTCCCACCCCCCATCAACCCTCAGTTTATTCTCCGTTTTTAAGAGTCTCTTATGTTTTGGGGCGCCTGGGTGGCGCAGTCGGTTAAGCGTCCGACTTCAGCCAGGTCACGATCTCGCGGTCCGTGAGTTCGAGCCCCGCGTCGGGCTCTGGGCTGATGGCTCAGAGCCTGGAGCCTGTTTCTGATTCTGTGTCTCCCTCTCTCTCTGCCCCTCCCCCGTTCATGCTCTGTCTCTCTCTGTCCCAAAAATAAATAAACGTTGAAAAAAAAAATTTTAAAAAAAGAGTCTCTTATGTTTTGGCTCCCTCCCTCTCTAACCTTTTTTTTTTCCTTCCCCTCCCCCATGGTCTTCTGTTAAGTTTCTCAGGATCCGCATAAGAGTGAAAACATTTATTTACCCCAAATTTTCAAGATGGGTTGAATATGCTTTCTGCTGCATTTACCACTTAAGTTCTTTCCCACATTATGGCACGATGCCCCTACTTGTATTATGCTTGTTAGTGTCCCACACTGAATCGTTTTTTCCTTTTCTCTTTGTGTTCTGTGCACGTTATACAGCTGCTTTACACAGCCCCCATTTTTCCAGGTGAGGAACTTGAGTTGTGTGTTAGCGGTGGCTGCTACTGGCCGACGTGAGCACTGGCCAGTCTGCTGCCCATACTGTTTGGGACACCAGGGGACACACTGCTAGTGGAGGTGTGTGTAGACCGTGCTGCCCGGTGGGGCACAGAGAAACCAAGTTCTTTGGGTGAACATTGCTAGGCCTTCGAGAGGCACCAGACTGAGTCCTCGCTCCATTAGCGAATTGCAAATCAGTATGTCCAAAACATAATAAGGATCCTACTAATTAGATATTTGGGATTATGTTAACACCCGTTTGATACCTTCTACAATTAAGATCGAATTGCGTAACTGATCTAGCCAACTTTTTAGGATAGGTGTTTAGTTTCTCAAGTTTGACTAGAGAAATTTGTAGAATGTTACAGGTCTCACCAGTGTTTCAGTTCACACGGACTCTTGCCGTACGGCATCGCCCAAGTGAGTTCTGAGGGACAAAAAACCTACAGAAATTGCAGAGCCGGGGAAGCCTGTCTTTGGGCTCCTCCCACCCTCTCCGTGTTTTCCCCTCCCATCATCTCTTTGCATTATTATTATTTTTTTGAACACAACTGGATCTACACTCTGGAGCACTTCTTACCATCTCTCTCTTACGTGTTTATTATCTCTTTTCCACCATAAGATTGTAAACAAAGTTCCCAAACTTATTTGGGGTTCAGGTGACCGTACTTAAGGCAGTCACAGAGTAAGATATGAATATGCTTGAAGGAGGGGCTATAGAACCTAAATTAGAGCTATTTGAAGATCCCTACATTTCTCTCTCAAGTCCTGACCTGTCTGTCCTCCAAATTCCAGACTTGGAATGTGAACTGCCTACCCACACTTGGACGTGGCCAGTGTCCACCGGGGGCCCTTCAGTCACCCTGGCCCCTCCACTGCCCCCTCTCCTACCCTTTCCTGCAACATGTCACTTCTCTGCAAACATCACCATTTCTGTTGCCCAGGCCAACCTATAGCCAAGCGACAGGATACAGCTCGTTTTTCTCTTGCATTTACGAGCAAATCCTACTATCTCTGCCTTCAAACTGTATCCAGAATCCAAATCCTCCTCATCACCTTCTCCACTAACACCTTCAACCTGAATTTAAGTCTGAACTATTCCAGTAGCCTTACAACTGGTCTCCCTTCGTCCACTCACACTCTATTCCCTAAGTACTGAGAATGAAGTCTCCAAAATCTGAGAGCGAGCACGCATCCACCTGTTCAAAACCCTTCCATGGCTTCCCATCTCCCATCCTTACCATGGTCTGCAGGGTTCTCCATGCCCTGGGCCCTCATGATACCCCTGGCTTCATTGCTACCACCCACCCTCCATGCTCCCCCGCCCCAGGCTTGCTGACCATCTCATCGCTTCTGGGACATGCCAAGCCCACAGCGATCCCACAGTCTGCCACTGCTTGGGACCCTGCCTCTATGAATCCCTTTGGTTCTCCAGGTCTGTGCTCAAATGCCACTTTCTCAGAGACACCTGCCATAACCCCCCTCCGCCCATATATATAATGCCCGCCTCAGTATTTCCTTTACCCTTCGAAAGTTTTTTTTTTCTTCAGAGCACTTCTCACCATCTCTCATCTTACATGTTTATTATCTCTTTCCCACCATGAGAATGTAAGCTCAGAAAACCAGGACCATTATGGGGAGAATGTGATTCAGAGTCTGGAAATTCAGTCATGGGGTGGAGCCTACAGAGATCCCACCTGCACAATGGCATCTTGTGGCCCCACACAGGGTAGTTAGGGGAAAGGATGAATATTACAGATGACTAAAGTCAATATTTTTTTTTTCCCTTAGGAAATCCAGACAGGTAGTCAACTTTACCAACTTTTACCACTTAGGCAGCTTTATCCACTTTAGCCCTTAGGCGGCTGTGGAAACCTAGCCGTTGTGGACGAGAGCACAAAAGAAAATCAAAGAGTGGAACAAGTCAGTGCTTTATAACTTGAACAATAGAAACTATAATCATCACTTGCTAATTGCTCCCCTATCATTCTATTTCAGCATTACATAAATTAATATTGCCACATGTTCATACTAAACACCACTATTTGCCTTTGTTGTATTCTCATGTGAAACTAGACAGACATCATGATCAGACTTTGGACTCTGATCATGGGCATTGATTGCAAACAGTGCTGATGTAAGTCAGTGAAATTTGGAGTCACCACCACTACTCAGGATCTGAATTTTCAATCCTATAAATGTGACCAAACAGCTGCCACCTCTCCTAGGTATAACGAAAAGGTTACTTTCTTGGTGGTAACAGGTTTCCCTACTTAGTTGTAGGCGTGGCTGATTTCCCATGTTACATTTAATTTCCTTTAGTTTTGTTAAGATTTTGAATAATGAGGTACTGCCTTACACAATTAACACATGCATTTGAACGATTTGTCTTCGGTTTCTTTCCAGAATAGTGTTCCAAATCATCGGAGGAGCCAGCAGATTGGAGTGTAGGATATTTCTGAGCAGGGTCTTACAGTAAATCTCAAAGCATGCCACCGGTCTGCTAGCTAGCCTCTGACGCTACAGTTGGTCTATACTTGACTTTTACCAATACACTGAACTGACGGAGTGCAGAATAACGGCAGGTTGAGCAAACTTAATGTTTCTCTCTCCCTATTTAAATTTGCTTTAGGCTCTTTTCTATCTCGTCAGCACCCAGAACTTGTAAACTAAAATTTGCACAGAAGTAATTTCAAACAGCTGTAACTACTGTAGCTCCGCCCCCTCCTTATCTGTGTGTTGCTTTCCCTCAATTCAGTTACAGGGTCCACCGCCTTCTGGAAGCAGGTGTCCCTCCTTGTGACGTAGCATCTGGTCAATAGTCGCCTAATGTTACGTCACAGGCCTGCGTCATTCTCCTCACTTCGTCTCGTTGGGTGGGCATTTTCTCATCTCAGCCCCAGAAGGGTGAGTGCAGGACAATAAGATATTTTGAGAGAGAGAGAGAGAGAGAGAGAGAGCACATTCACATAACTTCTATTACAATATGTTGTTATAACTGTTCTATTTTATTACTGTTGTTAATTTCTTTCTGTGCCTCATTTAGAAATGAAACTTTATCATAGATGTGTACATATAGGGAAAAATATAGTATATATAAGGTTGGGGACTGTCTGCGGTTTCAGGCATCCACGGGAGGTCTGGGATGGTGTCCCCTGAGGATGAGGAGGGAATGTCTGTAATGCCATCTTGCTGTCTCTGTGTGGCAAATCATTTTAAACTTTCACTTAGAAGTCGTTTTCAGAGCACATGACTCCATGAAAAGATAAGGAATTGCGGTTTGGGACCACAATTTAAAGGCTTGTAAATCATCATTTAAAAAATAATCTGCTTTACAGTGGCGTTTTTCATGATGGGTTTTAGGAAATTATCAGTGTTTTCTAGTATATCTACAAGAGTTTGTTTGCAAATAAAAACACATTTATTTTACTTAACCATTAGCTTTATACCACTTTTGGGAAGCATGCCTACCTAATTTGAGAGAGCAATACTAAGAGTAAAAGGGGGTGTCATGAATATTTATGCTGACTTCACAGGGATAAAGAGGGATTATCCCAGGCAATAATACAAAACGGGGATGATTTAACAAAATTCATTCTGTTTTAATACTAACTTAGTCTCTAGCAATTTACAGCTTTTCTCTCCAAGAAATATTCCTGCATTCCGAGAAAGAGATAACAAAGTTGTGAAAAGGCACGTAACAAGGTCAAAGGGACAGATGTAAGACAAAATAATGTAACTTTTCAGGTTAAGGAAGAAAAATTTTAAATTAAATGCAAAAGAATGAAGGCAGGAAAAATGGGACTGACATTTTAAAATCAGAAAAAGCGTTGGTAACGTTAACTACTTTTTTCCTAAGCCCTAATTTACCAGGATTAAAAGGCACTCCATTGAATTTAAAAACAATTTTTTTCATAACAGTAGATTAAAAACGATTTTATTTAATGAGTAGGAAATTTCCGGGCTCAACAATTTAAAATGCAAAAGATGGAAAATGTAGACAGAATCAAAATCCTTGGGAAGTATGCATGAGTGACAGCTTCATTCATGTTTCCCTCTCTTGGCTATGAATGGATTAAGGACACAGCTCGGAGGTAATAAACGAAAACTATCTAAGTGCTCAATAGATAAATGACAAATACTAACTGCTCAGTAAATGTTTCTGGGATATGTAATAGAATATTTTTTTTAAAAGACTAGTCATGTTCACTCTACAACGTCCTGTAATGCAAGTGCTGAAGAACACTGAGCAAACCAAAAGTCCATTATATTTCTTTAGTCTGCTCAAAGTGAGGTTGCGTTTCTATATACAAAACATAAGCCAGAGACCTAAAAGAAAGCAGTCTTCTTCCTCTTCAGAGTAAATAGAAACAGACACGATTTCTTTATCATCAGGAGATTTTGTAGAAAAAGTATTTCAGGACTAATGTTATGATCCAACTTATGGGCTCTTGTCAAGAACCGTAGCATCACCTTCTGCCTTGTTTCCTGACGGAGCGATGGGACTGGTACCTGATAATGTCTACTGCGGGGACAGGCTAGTTGGTGATCCAGAGTGCAGACTTTGGGCCCAATCCAACTGGGTTAAAAGCTCATTCTACCATATCCACATGGATAACTTCAGGCAACATATCCTCTCTCTGAACCTACGAAGTTTCTTCCTCTATAAATAGGGATAACAATGGTGCCAACCTCCTAGAGTTGTTGAAGGAGCCAATGATTAATATGCACAAAGCACTTAGAAGTAGGTCTGGCACATAATGCCACAAATGTTACTACCACTGCTATTAAAAAGTCAGTGTTCCTTTGATGGTGATACCTGTGACTAGTGGCTGCATGATTTCAGATAGGGTTCCCTTTCTTGCCGTGGTCATTTGTTCAGATGAATTCTCTAGTCAGGTCTCCTCTTTTTGTAAACTAATTATTTTAGGAATGTACTAAATCTTGGTTTGAAGACATGAAATAAATCCTTCTAAAGTCACATTTGTTTCTTTCCTGCACAGATGGCTGAGTAGAATCTGTGTTGATTGCACCTTTATTTTGTACATTAAGGCTCTAAGAACAGCGGCTTCCTGAGACTGACTGGGAAACTGTTTTGATTGACGGGTCTCACCAGCACACCAGACTGTGCAGGCAGATAAGAAGCCCACTGGGAGAAGATATCAGGGAAGGTAAGGATGCCATGATCCCTTTATATGAGAGAGCTGGGGAACTGGCTCTGGGAAGGGGAAACTGCAGAGCAGCAAAATGATCTTGATTACTAGTGACATTTAATTGCAATTAGGTTTTTAACAACAGCAAAAAAAAGATTATAAAACTCTTCGGTTTCTTTCACATCAAACTGCCCATGCTTGGAATATTGTCGTGTGCATTCTTCCTGCAACACCATCAAAAACAGGTTCACCGTATTTGCAACATACTGAGAAGAGTTAATGGCCAGTGCAGGAGTTCTCCTGGCTTCAGAGTTCAAAGTTATCTGCTCCCAGATGCAGCCACACAAATTATTCCCTGAGAGTAATCTTCAGTGAGTTGCTAGGAGATGACCGGTTTATGTTTTCCTTTGATTATAGGGCATAACCGCCCCACTGTCAAAATGCCAAAAGTTAAAAAAAAAAAAAAAAGGCAGTGATTGCTTAAGAATAATGTTTTCCTGTTGCTTGCAGTGAGGTATTGAAACCTGGACTATTTTGCATACAAGGAGATCAAGGGAGCCAAAAAGATCTATGCGGTATAAGAATTGTTATCTGAGGGGCGACTGGGTGGCTCAGTCAGTTGAGCGTCTGACTTCAGCTCAGGTCATGATCTCGCAGTTGGTGAGTTCAAGTCCTGGGTCGGGCTCTGTGCTGATGCTGACAGCTCAGAGCCTGGAGCCTGCTTCGGATTCTGTGTCTCCCTCTCTTTCTGCCCCTCCCCCGCTTGTGCTCCCTCCCTCTCTCTCAAAAATAAATAAACATTAAAAAAGAAAAGAATTGTTACTAAGACCAATTACATGTCGATGGTAGTCAGCACGTGACCAATGCTTCCTACATATTTGTGTAATCAAACCAAGTCATGAGTTTTTAGCAGTTTCTTAAAAAATAGTATTATGCATAGGTATGGTGAATGGCTTATGGTTTAAAGGAAGTGCTTACACGTATCGGTAGGCACCTGGCATGGGTCAAAAGAGGTAAAGGGCCAGCAACGGAGGAGTTTAATTAAGCTCAAACCTCTGGGTAGAGGTAAAATAAAAAGAGAAAAGACTGTAACTCTTCTGGCCCCAACACCAGGGCTCATTTTGTTATTCCATACCATCTCCTGGACATACAGTTATGTGATATGTAATTGTTTTTCTGTGATAGCCAATATAGTGATTAAAAGTGACAACCCGGTTTTAAATAATAACTACTTACTGGCTGTGTGAATTGGACTGAATTACTTACATCCTCTGTGCCTCAGTTTCCATTCCTATAAAATGGGGCAAAATAATAGTATATACTTCTTAGGATCAATGTAGGAATTGACCTATATAATTACAGTGAAATAATATACGTAATATGCTTAGAAAATATTATTCTTAGCAAAGTGCCTGATACGCAAAAATGTTTAAGGGGCCATAAGATAAGCTATCATTTTCACTAGGATTATTAGTATTTTTAACATTATTTTACTGCATCCTGAACAAGTTTAACACCACCTGAGAGCTTGAGGATCAGGTATATGAAACCTGAAAAAGTTGAGAAGCCACAGGTTTAGATAAATAGGGGAAATGAACAAAAGCAGGAAAAACTCAAGGAAGCAAAGAGAAAGCTGAGGTTTTCTTAAGTCTGCTGTCTTGTTAGTTGTGGGTTACCACCCTATACTCAATAATTTGGTGTATATGCGCCTCAGGCTGCCTAAGGCTGGCCACTTATTAAGCGGATTCTGTGAGCAAGGGCATCTATGTTTGTGACACTTGAACCTCGTGTTTGCCTGAGTGTTGAGCAACAGAATGTACAGACCTCTGGGATTTGGGAGCTCCAGGTTCTGGTCGCTAACTGGGTGGGTGTCCTCAGGGATCTTTCGGCCTTTGTGGACTTCCATTTCCTCATCTGCAAATGAGGTAGTTGGACACTGTCTCTTTGATCTCCACATTTTTGTAATTTTATGATCTGTCTTTATAAGAGCCGTGTCTGCTCTAGTTTCCTTTGCAGGTGAGCTCTGGGCAAATCTGTCATGTGGGAACCCAGAGTTGCCAATCAGAAACAGTTAGATGACCTCCTTTTGCTCTATAAACGAGTAATACGCTCCATAAATGGATTATCAGATCCTGTTAAATAGCAAGAGCGCCCAATGACTCTAAAATAGAATCTGGTTCACAATAAAACAGCTTATCTGTTGCCTACTGTGTAAAGCAAAGTGTGCGATAGAGTTGTTTAAATGGTGCACTTAAAAAACTGCCCCGGCAAATCACTTTCTTCGAGAGAGGTTACCAAGAAAAATGCAAAAGGAAAATTCAGTGTTTCTGGTTTGGAGAAGCAGCAGGTGCGAGTCACAGCTCTGGTACTAAATCGAGAAGGCTCTGAGGAGAATGACGTCAACAGACTTGCCGGTATTATTTTTATGGAGACTCTCAAACCACCATGAACGGTACACTGTAATCAATTATTAAATGTGATCCAGGGTAGGGCAGTCTATGCTAACACAATTCAGATACGTTTTTCTCTCCAGCATTCTGTTATCAGTTATGTGATATATAGAGTAACAGTTAATAAGGATCAGTTTCTGCAACTCCATCCTGCAACCTACTTTTTTATTGTAAATAAACCAGATGAGGGGGAAAAAGGCAAAGGGAGAAAGTGCCATGTTTCAAGCCATTTGTCTTGGTATTTTAGCGACAAGCTTAATCTAATTAATTGTATTTGGCGCTGACTAGCTCGGCATAAGGTGTTAGCTTTCAGCTGCAAATGAGTAGCGCTTGACAAGGTGAGAAATCCTCCTTTGATTGTGAAATCATCCAAGCTGCATTTCTAATCTCTTTTGAAAATGAAAGCCCTAGGACTACGTGATTAAAACAAAAACCAAAAACCCCAAATCCCCTCTTCTACCTAACAGCTGAGCTCTGCAGTGGAGGACGATAGCCTGGTTACTACACATGGCAGAGAGAGTTGTCCCCACATACTCAACCTTCTTACCTTGTACTAGAAGTTTAACCGGGCACGTGGCTTTGGCCAGACAAAGACGACATTTCTGTTTCCCTTGCTTTGCTATCAAATTTTGGTTGGTGAGTCTGAGAGGAAATGATGTGTGTGCCCTCCAAGGAGCCGTGGCCTTAAAGGGAAAGGACATTCCAACTACTTTCCCCTTTTCTCCTCTCTGGGGAGAGGTGTTAGGATCTGGAACAGCCATCTTGAACATAAAAGGGAAGCCGTGTGTTGAGTGGGGAGGAAGGAGCCTAGGTGTCTGATAATTATGGACCTACTGCTCTTGTGTTACCAATTTGTGCTTTTACATGAGTGGGCAATAAATACCTCTCGTTTAAGCCTCTATTGCTTTTGGATCTCTGTAACAGGCCTGAGCTTTTATCCCAATGAATGGACTGGACACTTGGAATCCAACACGTTATAATAATCTCATTCAATTTATGCATAGTTACAAGGAGAATGTCTGTGAATTTTTGGTAAATTTTATTTTCCTTCTGTCACATGTTGAAATGTTGGCTAGTAAACATATTCTGGTGGCACCATACCCCTGTGCTGCTTTTGAAGATCTAATTTCCTCCCTCCATTCCTCCCTCTCTCCTTTCCTTCCTTCCTTCCTTCCTTCCTTCCTTCCTTCCTTCCTTCCTTTCTTTTTTCCTTCCTTGAATGCTTTATCATCTCCACTGGACTACAAATTCCTTGACAAGAACAAGACATACGTTCCGCGTTCTGTAGTTTGCTATCCCAAAGACTAAACACAGAGTTTTACACATTGAAACAGTCCTTGCTGAGCCTTTGTTCAAGAAATACTCAAAAGACATGCACAGAGCTGCGTTATTTTTAACATCACCATGCATTTAACTGAATTCCTGAAATGAACAATTTGAAAACAAGTGCCTAAATTATATGTAAAATTTGATTTCTAAGTTTCCAGACAGACCTTGTTAATCACTAATGATAACAATACATTTAAAGAGACATTTCAGTAGAGTTTAAAATGATTCAGTAGCTCCAGAAAGAGCCTTAGGCACAACGAACAGTAATATGATATTAATAAGATGGGATTTGTAAATCTGTAAAGCCTTTAAATATAAAGCACCCAAAGCCCAATATTTATCCCCTTATTGATCATTTCTGGTAAAAATTAACTGAAGGTTGAGGGAGTCCAAGCCATAAAAGATGAAATATCCATGGAATGTGTTACAGGGAACAAAATTATTTATTCTGTAGTTTAGAAAATAAATTGGCAAAAAAAGGCTTAAATTCCTCATTTTGCCTGAGTTGATACCAGTAGATTCTGGTTATTCACATATAATGTAAACTTTTTTACCAATGAGAGAATCGCTATAACCAGTTGTTGAGTCGAATTGTATTTTACTTTGTATATAATACATTGTGTGTATAATGCCTTTTGTCTTTACAACGCAGAAATAGGGACAATGTTAGCATTCCTAGACATTCTCTAAAAAAAATTCCAGAAGTATATCTCTGTCAAAAAAAGGCAAAAGCTCCCTTGTATCAAAGAGGGTGGGCCCGGCTTGCAGGTGTTCCTTGCCAACCCACCTTAGGAGAAAACTGTACTGGGTGCCGGAAGACATTTTGTTTATTATCCTTTGATTTTGAGACCTGGAGAATATGTTTCCTGCGTTTTTGAAAGATATTTACGGTTTCATCTCAAAGAATGAATTACTGTTTTTTCACCGTGGAGCTGTCGATAAATCTGTCCCTTGGAATGAGGCATTGTGGGATGAGGAACGTGGAATCAGGCTTTAAAGGCTCTTCAGATTCTGAACTGAAATGATATCACCAAAAAAAAAAAAAAAAAAAAAAAGAAGGGGGGAAGCATGTGAGGTGATGGATGTGTTAATTAACTCTGTGGGGGAATCCTTTCACAGTGTGTGCATCAAATCGTCATGTTGTATGCTTTAAATATCTCATAATTTTATTTGTCAGTTATACCTCAGTGAAGCTGGGGGTGGGGGGGGGAAGCTTAGACTTCAGCCAAGGTTTCCAACATCTACTCATCCATGTGACTGGAGGCATGTCACTTTGTCTACCCTGGCTTCCATTTTCTCCCCTTTGCCATGGGAATGGTGCTAAATGTCCTGGTCTGTCTACCTCATGACATCAGTCAGGCTAATAAGAGACAGTCTGGAACAAAATACACCTTGAACCAAAAAATGAATTGCAATAAAAACCACCTTCCTAATTCTCCTGCTCTTTAAGTGTGATGGGGACATTCGATGTGTTATCTTTTTGTCGACAAGAACACTGTGGTGATTGACTTTCTGTAAGAATACAGCACAGGTTAGCAGCGAAGTCTTCTGAAGCGTGTGTAAGCAAATTCTGGAGCAGCCAGTAAAAGACAGAACTCTGTTTTCTCACATTCACGTGGAATTTTGATCCAGACGCGAAATGTAAATGAGGTTGGGAGGCAAACGCTATGGAGAAAGAATTTTTTTGGTGTAACCAGAAGATGAACCCTAGACCGCGGTTTCAAAGAAGCCAAATACTTTACTGTAAAGTAGAATAAGAAAACACCAGACCTTTATGCAAGAGCAAAAGAGTTTGTGTTTAAAAATGCTGTGGAGAAAAGAGGAGCTGTTTTAGGAGACTAAATCAATCGCTTGAGGAAGGGGCCTGCTCCAGAGAACTGAGGTCTTCCTCTTAGAAATTACAGACCTTTGTTCCTTATAATTAGGTCCAGTGTTGCTCAACTTCCAAATAATTCAGAGGAAACTATTACGTGAGATCATAATTTTCCTCCAAAACAACCTTATCAATGTGTAGCAAAGTGTCATAAGGGAGGAAAATGAGAAGTTCTTTAGCTTTGAGCCAAAACAATAATTTGAGCCCCGGGTCATTATAAAAATGGATACCACTGATACCTGCTAAAGGGTCATGAGTTATGTAAGAGATGTTGGACTAATCACCCTTCATAATAGCCCTGAAAAAATAAATGAAAAGGAGATCATGGTTGACCAGTGAGGGGCGGGGGAGGGCAGATAAGGTGATGAAATGGGTAAGCTTTGTGATTGGTGATGAAACATAACCAGGGCTGGAACTGTAGTTATTCTGGGTCAGAATTTTGAAAAAATTTTGGAAGAGTAGGGCTTGAAGAAACAATAAGGGACCTTTCCCTTCATCCCTAGGTCAGCCCTAACAACCCTGTTTCCTTTTTCTTTTACTAAAGGGTGACGTATTGAGAACACCTTTGATATTTAGTGTCTGTTAGCCTGACCTCTTACACCCCGTTAATGTTACTTAAAGCTCTACCCAAAATGGGTACCCTAAGTGCAGGAAAATAACCAGTTTTCTAAGATTTAGTATAATTTAATTTAATAGTTGAAGTGGGCCAGAGCTGAATCCACATCATCATAGGGGGAAGGAGAACATCTGAGAAATTAATCAATCCCAGAGCCATTTAACGGCATATTGTATTTTGGGCACAACTTTGGCCATAAAAGCGAGCACCTGAAATAACACAGATACCTTTTCGCTGTGGCATAGCAGCAACTTCACTGAAAACAGAAAAAGCCTCTTTTGCTCCGTCTCCTTTCAGAACGTTGAAAACAGTCTTATGTTTTTGGAGAATAAGTACCAACTTAGTTTGAATTATGGATCCCATAGAATGGGTATGTTTTAATGAGCTTAAACCTAAGCGACATATGTTAACAAGAGTGATTTATTTCTAGGAGGATCCTGAGAAAATAGCTGTGAGTTTTCAAGGGAAGCTAAGAGGGAAAAAAAGAAAAAAGACCCAACAGGCCGATACAAAGAAGGCTCAATACGCATGAAAAGCAGAGACACGGATTTGCCTCAAACAGTATTCTGAGCCTTATTCTATTCATTTCCTTAGAATAATTTCCAGTATTTGTTAAGGCGCAGACAACCGGGGGCTCCACGTGGGAAGTGTGTCTTTGGAATTATCTAGTGCATCTTTTTTAAGCGTGTGTCTTTCTAGTTCAGTTATCTCTGTAGGGCCTTTGAGGAACCACTGGAGCTCACAGCCATAGAGCAGGACGTTGACCTAGCTTCAGTGAATGTCAAGGTCCTGGGTCACGAGGAGTGAAGAGAGAGCACCTGTAGTATATTAATCTAGACTCCAGCAGTGTTACAGCTGCATATTTACAACCAGTTGACTCACTTCACCCCGTTCTTGTTATGCCTTGTACACAAAGCGCAGACACCTAAAAAGGTACAGTCTTCATGGTTTTTAGTATGTTTGCGAACACTGATACTCCCAAGTTAATTTTGCTCCTCTCTTGCATATGCCAATTCCTTTACAGCTGGACAGCAGGAAGCAGTTCTGAGAAGTTAGCTTTTCATGGTTTCAACCTCCAAGTTCACACCCCAAGCTTAGTATTAAAAAGATCTCGGGGTGCCTGGGTGGCTCAGTCGATTAAGCGTCCGTCTCTTGATCTCGGCTCAGGTCGGGATCTCACGGTTTGTGGGTTCGAGCCCCATGTTGGGCTCTGCGCTGACAGTGTGTGGAGCCTGCTTGGGATTCTCTCTCCCTCTCTCTCTGCCCCTCCCCCATTTGTGCTCTCTCTCTCTCTCTTTCGGGAAAAAAAAAAAAAAAACTTAAAAAGATCCTGGTTTCCTTGACTTACATATAGCTGCTTTGGCTTTTTTTTTGAGGATGCTTGGGTATTTTAGGGAGAAAAAGACACCGTAAATTTAGATCTTAAGCAGTGCTGGGACAACTTTTGTGTGTTTGTATCGAATACTTGGGATATTTTCATGCATAGAGAGTGAAAAAAGGAAAAAAAAAATAGCAGCTAGTTAATGGTCTTCATAGCTTCCAGAAGAAACTAGTTATCCTTCAACAGCAGTTACTTTCTGGTGTGCTGTGATATTTGCAGAATTGATCTCTGTGACAGAGTCCTTATGAGCTAACTGATGATCAGGTTTGTAGTTTGTCTTAAGTAGGTGTACCTAACTTAACTTTCCCACCTCTCTTCACCACCATTTATAACTGTTGCTAGAGGACTCTTCCTAAAACCTAGTCCAATTACCTCACTCCCTCCTTTCAAAACTTATGGGGGCTCTTGGTCATCAGAAAGGCCAACTTCTGGGGCGCCTGGGTGGCTCGGTCAGTTAAGCGTCTGACTTCAGCTCGGGTCATGATCTCGTGGTTCCTGAATTCAAGCCCCGCATCGGGCTCTGTGCTGACAGCTCGGAGCCTGGAGCCTGCTTCGGATTCTGCGTCTCCCTCTCTCTCTCTGCCCCTCCCCTGCTCACGTTCTGTCTCTCTCACACTCTCTCAAAAAATAAACACTAAAATAAAAATAAAAATAAAAATTAAAAAGGCCAACTTCTGACACTCTAGAATGACCTTAAGGTTGTGACCTGATCTGACCCTATTCTCCTTTTTCAATATCATTTTCACCTCATCCCTCACTTCACCTATGTCTCTCTGCTCTTCCTGAATCCCCCATGATGTCCATGCTATTTTCCTGATCTGGATTTGGAATTTCCTTAACCTTTTATTTCCTCAAATCCCAACCAGTTTTCAAGGCTTCCCAACCTCTGAATTAATTTCTATTTCTTTATGTGTTTTTTTTTTTAAATACTTCTAATGTGTTTAAACCCTGTAACACACATTTTGTCTTCCCCTGGTCAAAAATAGTGTCTGAAAAAAATCACGCATGTATTTTTTGTAGCCTCAAACACAGAGACTCTCAAGCCAGCTTGTTCATGTGTCCAGCGTACTGACTATAATTACTCTTCGTGTTGGTACTAGAATACTTCTTCCCTATGTCATGTCTGTCTGTCTCTGTCAATATAATATCTGTGAGATGAAGGCTAATTTCTTTTTTATGCTACGTTTCTCATTGCATCCAGTTCAGCACCTGGCACATCTTATATGCTCAATACATAAAAAAAAAAATGAATCAGGTATAAGATTGTGTTGCCAGTTTACATTTTATTTATTTATTTTTTATTAAAAATTTTTTTTAACGCTAATTTTTTTGAGAGAGACAAAGCGTGAGCAGGGGAAGGGCAGAGAGAGAGGGAGACACAGGATCTGAAGCAGGCTTCAGGCTCTGAGCTGTCAGCACAGAGCCCGACATGGGACTCGAACTCACAGACCACGAGATCATGACCTGAGCCATAGGCGGACACTTAACCGACTGAACTACCCAGGCGCCCCGTTGCCAGTTTATATTTTAATGGAGAGCCCTTTTTAAAGCAATTACAGTAAATCTTTGATTAGTTCCATAAAAAGATTCAGATGTCTATTTTTGAACATTTCTCCTGTTAATATTTACAATGAACTTCAGCCTTCCGTGAGTCAATAGCTACAAACCATTATAACCTGCTATAATCCAGTAGTTACAAAAGGATGGGAATTACTCTGCAAAAAGCGCTGTGCTGCAGAGATTCTAGCTTGGGATCATTTCCACTGGTGCTGGAAATTCTAGCTAATCATCTTTATTCAAAGGACAAGCTGCATTTGACAGAGCTTCTAAATGTTGGTTCCTGGCACCTGCCATGTAGAAGTCTATTCCAGAGGATCAAACAAAATACAGCCTCCCAATATAGCCTCTAGGAGTGCTACCTTGAGGAAGTTACCTAATCTTTCCAAGCCTCAATTTCCTCACCGAGAAAAACTGTGTGTAACAATTCTGTGGTGAGAATCCCAAGAAGAGGTAATCAATCAAAATTCGAACTTTGTGCTGGGATCTCATTAATCAGGAAATAACCGCTCTTGTTTTTATTATGATCTTTGCTATGGTTCATATAGTACTTATATCCACTGCTGTTAATTTCAGGCTCATCATTTCTTTCAATTTAATTTTCTCAAATAAGTTATCATATTAATCTTTTCATTCGTTTTTCTGTCTCTAGTTCTCTCCCAGCACCCCCCTCCCTCCCTCTCTCTCACTCTCTCTCTCTCCCCTGCAACACCCCCCCCCCCCCAGTCTCTCCATTGGATGGTGCAGTTGTTACAAGGTCAATCTTTTGAAAAGGAACAGTGACTTCACATTATCTATTAATAATTCCAAGTCAAGCCCGGCACAATATGTTCCCAACCTAATTTTCAGGACGTTATACTCTATTTCCTTTCTTATAGTCTGTTCTTCAGTAAAATTGGACTTTTGGCGGCTTCTTTTTACGTGCATTTTATGTTTCAGCCTTCCTTTGAGTTTTACGAGCACATTTTAACTGGGGGCCTGCCGTGTGCCTGACATCGTTTTTGGGTCTTAGAGGTGCCAAAATAATCAAGACAAGTCCCTGTCTCCCAAGAGCACGTGACTGGGGTGGCACGGCAGGTATGGTTTTGAGTCACGTTTTTTTGTGATATGTTTCCTCCATTGGGATTACTCTTAATTACTCTTAAAATCATATCCATTTCTTAGAGGCTCATCTCGAAGTAGCTCCTGTGTAAACAACATAAATGGCTGGCTCTCTCATTTAAGCGAATGTACGTCTTTGAGCCACTTCATCTTGTCTTATTTATTTTTTGTTTTTGTTTTTTGAGGATAGGTACCATACTTCATTCACTTTTGTATTCTTCATTGTGAATCATAAATAGTAGGCTTTCAGGAAATACTTGCTGAATTATTAAAGCAACCTACTAGTAGAATTTGATTTTAATTTTTTTTTAACGTTTATTCATTTTTGAGAGCAAGAGCATGAGCAGGGGAGGGGCAGAGAGAGAGGGAGGCACAGAATCCGAAGCAGGCTCTAGGCTCTGAGCTGTCAGCACAGAGCCCAATGTGGGGTCAAACTCACAGACTGCGAGATCATGACCTAAGCTAAAGTTGGATATTTAACCGACTGAGCCACCCAGGTGCCCCAGAATTTGATTTTAAATAGAAAAATACCCAAAGTTTTCATGGTCATTTCTGTAAAGACCTGTCCCCCTAAATACTTAGTCTAGCAAAGCTTACTTGTTAGGAGCTGCTTAAGCTGGATAATTGATAGTTTTAGAAACCACATTTAAAGAGATAGAAGGAGATTGATACACCCCCCCCACACCCACACACAGACTAGACTTAGCTTGAGTCAATAGGGAGATTGGATGCTTATTTTTTTGTACTGTTTGTCCTACAAGTATATATGATTGATATATTAGAAACTTATTGAAACAGGTGCCAAAAATAGAAAGACATAAATATAAAGATAAGGATAAATATAGTATGGGAGCCTGGACATTGACCAGAGATTTCACAAATAGAAGTATTAGAAATGTGTCTGGGAGGAGGGTCTGTTTTTAGCACATTTGGACACCCATCTTTAAATATGAGACACATTTCTGGAAAGAACACAGGGTCCTGTGAGTGAAGTATTGGGTTGCCTTGTATTATATTTACTTGAAGCTACTACAGAGCATCAACAAAAGTGTGAAGGGAAAGCAAAACCAAATGAGTTTCGTTTTAGAGACATAAAATATGCTCGTAGCAGATTTAGATCCCTGAACAGATGCTTTCACAAAAGCAGCAGCATCTGGAAGTACGCACACATGTTCCTCTCTTACACTCCTTGGCATTATCTCCATGGTTACTAAATGAGTCACTCATTTCTATCAACACTGATGTGATAGAAATAGCTTCATCAAAGCGAATTCTCTTCTCCTCTGGAAAGTGGACAGATTATTAAGGAATGTCCACAGTTTGCATGAATGATCCTATTACTTCTTTTTTTTTTAATGTTATTTATTTATTTTGAGAGAGAGAGAGAGCATGTGAGCGAGTTAGGGGAGAGGGGCAGAGAGAGAGAGAGAGAGAGAGAGAGAGAGAGAGAGAGAGGAGAGAATCCCACGCAGGCTCTGCTCTACCAGTTCAAAGCCTCACTCGGGGCTAGATCTCATGGGCTGGAAGATCATGATCTGAGCAAAAACCAGGGAGTTGCATGCTTAACCAGGTGCCCCGTGATCCTGTTACTTCTACGGTCACAATTGCAGCTAACTCAAATAGGTCCCAGGGTCAACATATTGTGCTGATGACTTACTCTCAAAGTAATGGTGCTCACATACAAGAAGTTAGGAAGGTGTTAGTAAGTTCAGTAGTTGGCTCTTTATTATGCTCTATTGGAAGGACATTTTTGATGAGTCAATTTTATGAATTTGAATACTTTTGCTTCTTTGAAATTAGTGACAACTTAATAATTTTGTTATCAGATTACCAAATTAAGGCTTTTATCAGATCATACCTGCGTTAAGAAAGAAATGCCTGAGGGATTCTCTTCAATCAGCTTCTTTTAAAATGTGTCGATGAGGAAATAAGCCTTATTTAGCTAGGTTATTAAACCATTATGCAATTAATAAAATTTGATTTCCAAATAATGTCCCGTGGTTAGGCTTATTTTGTTTTGATAAAGCCAGGCTTTAAGATACACATTTTAAGATACAGTAAGAATAGCTTGTCCAAGAGAAATAACCAAATCCAAATAAAACCACCTCAGTCACTGTTTTGAATGACTGGTGAATGTTTGTCCCTGAATCTGCTCCAGGCAGGTTTCATGCTTTCTTTGACGAGTGACTCTTGTGGGAATATGATTGGCTTTTAAGGTAAAACCCATCCTGGTGGCATAATCCTCGACCAGGGGTCTGATATTAAAAAACAAAACAAAACAAAAAAGGCTTGAGGTATACATGGTCAATTTCTTATAAATAATTTGAGTTTTCATAAACCTATGGAAGATAACTTTTGTGAACATTATTAGAATGTTCAAAAGAAGATTTTTTATTCCAAAAACAACGTGCTTGTTTCCTAGGTCTGTGGGCCTATCCAACCAGCCCAAGAATAGGACTCAATTAGGATTCTCTCCACCATGTGGCGACCAGAGATCCAACATAATGCCAACGACTGTATTACCTCAAAAAGGCTCGTTCGTGGTGTGGTGGAAAGAGTGTGGTCATGAATCCATGCTTTTAGGCTCGTCAGACAGATGTTTTCACCTGGCTGTGGGGTTGATAAGGACCCTTGGCTTGCCAAAAATCTGCATTTGTGGTTGGGGATCCCTTGAAAATATTTTGCTAAGGTTCTGTTTTTGCCATTCTATCCAACTTTGAAACCAGTGGTGAATCTTGTGTTCTAGGTAAATACTGGTGAATACTTCTTTCACTACTGCCTTTTGAGCGTTCTTATCTCATATGTGGAGGTCAATGAGACTAGTTTTGACCAGTGAAACCACGGGGCCTTATTTCTATTTTTTTTTTTTTTCCCCAACGTTTTTTTTATTTATTTTTTTTGGGACAGAGAGAGACAGAGCGTGAACGGGGGAGGGGCAGAGAGAGAGGGAGACACAGAATCGGAAACAGGCTCCAGGCTCCGAGCCATCAGCCCAGAGCCCGACGCGGGGCTCGAACTCCCGGACCGCGAGATCGTGACCTGGCTGAAGTCGGACGCTTAACCGACTGCGCCACCCAGGCGCCCCAGGGGCCTTATTTCTAAATCTGGTTAACCAGCTGCCTCCTGCATCCACCTAGCCATCACAAAATCACGGACAATGGCACCATTATTTTAATTCCTAATTCTAAAGTTAATCGTGGCGCTTTTCAAATCAGGAAGAAAATAAATTAAGATGCAGTGTTATTTACTGGTCTCCTGGGAGATGTCACAGGTTTGTCATTAAATCGCACTTTTAGTGTCGGTTTTCAGGGCTTTGAAGACAAGCAGACAGTGGAAATCCCAGCTGTGAGTCCCATTTGCTCTGGGAGGAGACAGAGGTGATGGCCCATTCCTTTTTTATTTTTTAATGTTTATTTTTGAGAGAGACAGAGACAGAATGTGAGTGGGTTAGGGGCAGAGAGAGAGAGAGAGACACACAGAAGCAGAAGCAGGCTCAAGGCTCTGAGCTGTCGGCACAGAGTCTGACGCGGGGCTCGAACTCACAAGCTGTGAGATCATGACCTGAGCCGAAGTCGGACGCTCAACCGACTGAGCCACCCAGGTGCCCCGATGATGGCCCATTCCTCACAGTATCTCCCTCAGTCAAACTGTGCTGGTCACCCTTTAGGAGCCAAATACATGAGGGAGTAATGAAAGAATGAATGAATGAAGTCAGCCCTCCAGTCTTTCCTTCCTCAGCTGTAGAATAGAATGATATTTACCACTGGTTGTGTGAGAATTTAATACACGTAAAGTGTTCAGAACAGGGAATAACATATGATAAGAATTCTATGACAGATAATTGTTTATCTTTGTATCAGAAGGCCATATCTCCGATTCACAGAGGCTGCTTCTTTATTTTCCATTCTCCTTAATTTCCTTACGTGTTATACAGTATAAGTTCTACTGGTATTAAACAAGGAAAACTCTTATCCAGGGTAAAGCTGCTAAAAACTTTCAAGTCTGTATACTTGAAAAACAAAGAGAATCTAGATTTTTCATCGACTTTCTACCCATCTCTCTCTGGGTCAGCTGACCACATGCTTTTAGAGGACTCCTCTCTAAGAGCCTATAGACAGGATTTTCTTCTGTATTTCCGTTTTCGGAATAAGTAAAGAACAGAACTGGACGGTGTGTGCCTTCTGTCTGCCTCATCTTTATGGTAAACTGGTTTGGGGATAACACCCCTCCCATCCAGCCGCTTGACACAGCAGTTCTGAAGGTTCTGAATCATGAATACTCAGGGTTAGTTGATTCTAGAAGATCACCCAACTTAACATTTGCTGAGATCCCTAGTTTCCAGCCCGTGAAATACAAGCAATAGTGCGGATCTTCAGGTTTGTGGGAAGGCACTTTATTACTTTTTTCTCTTTTTCTTCTCAGCCTAATGACTCACATTCAGATGCTTCTGCCCAATTTTAGAATTATCATGATCTACTTGGCAGGAAGAAGAAGCCCATAACATTTTATGTTCAGCATAACTTATGTAATTTTTTTCAAGGGATGAGAAAAATACAACATTTGATGTAGAAGCATTTCTAAATTCCTTAACATTAAGAGATGCAAAAATTTAGTATTTTATCGTGGGGTGTGTTGTAGTTTACATATTTGTAGCTAATATATTTACATTTTCAAAGAATACTTAATGATATAGAAAGATATTCTAAAAGTATAAGATGCAAATCAACACAAGCAGTGTAATTCTAATTTGGGTTTTCAAAAAGGTCACTGTGGGCGTGCCTGGGTGGCTCAGTTGGTTAAGTGCCTGACTCTTGATTTCAGCTCAGGTCATGATCTCACTGTTCTTGTGACGGAGCCCGCATCATGCTCCAAGTAGAAAGCATGGAGCCTGCTTGGGATTCTCTCTCTCTCTCTCTCTCTCTCTCTCTGCCCCTCTCCCACCCTGCTCTTTCTCTCTCTGTCAAAATAAACATTAAAAAAATAAAAAAAAAATTAAAATGTCACTATGAATTTGTCTTTAAAAAAACAAGAAAGAAATGTCCCCCAAATGTTTGATAAAATTTTTGTAAGATCACCCTTTTCTCTTTTGTGAAACCTGCATTCTCCCGTTCACAGGGACCCTGTCAGGACCCCTGAGAGACTCTACTAAGTCATGTCTCAGCACTTAGGAATCTTCAAAAATAAAGGCAACAATATACATTCAACGAATCCTAATAGAACACTGATGACGCTGCATTTCTGACCAGAAGTCCTTGAGCAAGTTTCTTTTCAGTTCCCGGGAGAAAGGACAGTCAGAGATTTCTCGTGTGAGCTGCCGCAGGCCTTTGGGAGGAGGCCGGGTGTGCAGAAGTCTGTTTACACCGGGCAGCCTCAGAGCTAGAATGTGCAGAGAGCTCGGCTCAGGGCCCTGCCCCAGGACTCAGGGACTGGAGGAGCCCCAGGCTTTAAATGCGGTTCCCCCTTTGCAGCTGGGCACCCAGGCCCTTGGCCTTCCTGCTGGAACAGGTAAACGAGGTCGGCCCCTGTAAATCCTGGAGGGGGCTCTAGTCCAACCTAGCCGCCCAGCAGTGTTCTATCCAAATCCCATTGTGACTGACAAAATGGTATATTGATAATGACTTTTAAAAGTCGCTGCTGTCTGCTTATCGAGTATTTTTCCTATGGAAACCACGAAACAGTTATGTGGGTTTTTTTGCTTTTTTTTCTTTTTTTTTTTTCCTAAGCGGGAAGAAATGACTCATGCCACTCATTATTTTGCATCTTTTTCTCATGGTCGAGTAGCCATACTCTTTTAATGACTTAAAAAAAACACACACACACTTCAGTCCCAGTGGTAAATTTAAATCCTTTGCTTCATCTGTTATGCGTGCAGCTTACTTCAATACACAGTCTCATCAGGACAGATTCAAGTACAGAAGCTTCACTGCTGCCTACCTAGTAGGGGAGGAGCTGGAACTTAGAATAGAACAGTTCTCCAAATGGCAAACAGCTCAGATGGTTAATGCAAATGAAGAATTCCAATTGGCTTTGAACGTAGCGTAATGCAAAATAACTACCTCACAAGTCACTTTCTCTTGCATCTACTTATCAAAATATTTATAAAATGTCTTTGCACTGTCATACCTAACTAAGCCTGGTGGTATTTATTTTTTTCAGTAGGATTCTCTTTTGTTCTTACACAGTCTGATGCAGGGACCAAGCACTGACTTTCAGAAAGTAGACTTTCTCTCTCTGTTTCTCATTCTGCCTCTGTCTCTGTCTGTTTCTAGATATACAGTCAAGCCAGCATGCAAATGGAGAACTAAAACTATCACACGGATTATATTATAGATTGTGAATAACACACTCTACAATCTGGTATTTATGCCCTGATATCCGGTCCCTTTTCCTGAAAAGTATGCACATTTAAAACCTGATTTACAACCGAGGAAGTCAAAACTTTCCTTTTAAAAGTAATGCATCAATAGGAAATGGAAAGCATGGTGGAGATTGGGGATCTTCTGAGCTATTTATGTGGGAACACGTAACCCCAAGACATTCTGTAGCTCTCCAAAAATCACAACAATGAAGGGACCCATCAAGTTTTAGAAAAACTCATCCTCTTGAAAGATAATCTCAATTATTTGTGTGTGGATAGGAAGGGCATCAAAGAGTGACAGAAAGGTTGCCAACAAAGAGTGATCTATTATAAGGATGATCATACTACTTGGGAAAAAGTAAGTTGTGGGTTTAAAGTTCATGTAGCTCTTTTCCAGGAAGTAGCTCTCCTTCAGTAGTTTATGATTTCTCAGGGAGAACTAAGTGCTGAGGTGATAGTGAGGGGTGATCAGTCCTCTATACTCTGGCCTCAGTGAGAAATAGCCCAGACCAGGTGGGCCAGTCCTGCCCACGAGACATTAAACCATGGACCCCCTAGGCCCCTGCAGAGTGGGTCGGTTCCATGGATGTGGGAGGGGGTGGGTGCTGTGTCAGGGGGCTGACAGGTGTGCTTTGAGCAGGTGATACATTCTTTGAGCTGCTTCTTGCTTGAGGATGACCCAATGTCCAGTAGTGGTTATTGTGGCATGAATTGTGTCCCCCAAAAGATATCGTGAAGTCTTAACCCTCTGCACCTGTAAAAACGACCTTATCTAGAAAACAGGGTTTTTGCAGGTGTCATCAAGCTAAGCTGAGGTCATACTGGATTAGAGTGGACCCTAAATCCAATGACTGGTGTCCTTCTGAAGAGAGAAAGACACACAAGAAGAAGAAAGGATACAACTTGACAGTGGAAGCAGGGATTGGATGCCGGCCTAGGCCAAGGAATGAAAGGATTTCTGGCATCCACCAGAAGCTAGGGAAAGGCAAGGAAGGGGTTCTTCCCTAGAGTCTTTCATAGGGGCATGGCCCTGCTGACATCTTGATTTCAGACTTTTAGCCTCAAGAGCTGTGAGACAATGTTTTCTTTTGTTGTATCCCACCCAATTTTTTGTACTTAGTTATGGCAGCCCTAGAAAACAAATACAGTGCCTAAAAGACATCCTCCAGGCTTCCCCAGTTTTGCAATGCAAAGACTGAAACAATGTGTCTTGAAAGGGTAAGGGAACTAAATAAATTTGCCTTTTGTGGGGGTAGATTTGGGTAGGTTCCTCCATGATGGGTTGGATGAGTAGCATACGGTAGAATAGAAACTAGGTGCTATTTGGCCAGGGTGATTTCAGAAAAAGAGAGAGCCAAGAAGCTTGGGGGGGCAGCTGCTGAAGCCATCCGGCTAGCTCAGAGCAGGAGGCAGCGACATCCAGCCTTGCTGTCCTACTCACCACAGGAGGGGAGTGGAGTGGAGAGCCAGGGAAAATTCAGCACGAGAGGCATGGAGTGGCCCTGGGTGTGTACGTGGTGATAAGCGCAGTCCGTGTGCCTGTGTGAAGCGTTAACAAGTAAGAGGCATCTGCTGTAGGGACTACATGGGATGGCTGTAACTGAAAAGCAGCCCAAGGAAGGATTATTAGGACAAAGCGGGGGGGTGGGGGGGGGCTCAGTGTCCTCACAATGTTCCTAAGACCCCCCACCAGTAAAGAATTCCAAAACAGTCCCTCCGCAAGAGTATTGTCTCGATAACCGTTGCGCCTTCCTTGATTTCCACACTGGCTTCCTCTAAATCAATCCGTTTAAATGAAGGATATCCATGCAGAATCTCAAGACAGAAATTCTAGTGGGAAAACAACAGGCATGAGTGTGAAGGAGGGGTCTGAGTGTAGTCCTGTTCTTTGGTGCCCGTCACTTGATCTTGTTCGCTTCGCTAGGAAATCTCTTTGTGGAAATGCACGCATACGTTTCCTCCTGCCTTTTCAGCCCCAAGCCCAGGCAGCCACGATTCCCCACGAACACAGCCTACCTTCTGAAGAAATGCACCCAGATCAGAATGGTGTGTGAGTCTGTTCTATTCTGGCTCTAGAAGAGAAATGTTACAATAAATAGGTGGGTGGGATCGGGCCCACAGTCGCAAAGCAACCAAAATAGTAGTGACATCGTACCGAGGAAAACTTAACTTTACCATTAGATACTTCTTCTCTTCACAAGGTTTGCTACCCGCTTCTCAGAGGAAAAAAAACGTGAAAAGGAAATTGTGCGAATCTTCGCAGTTCTTTTTAGTGTGCTACACATCATAATTAGTCACCGAAATTAGATGGAAAAGGGTAAAGCAGGGCTATTTTACCCAGGGCTGTTGGTCTTGTGGGAGGGAAAAGTGGGCAGTGTGACTTTGGCAGCTCTGATTTGTTTTGCTGATTGATTTCTACTTTCCTTGCTTCTTTACTGAAAACAAACTTTCTCCAGCAAAGCTTCATTCCCACTGACCAGCACGTTAATGGAATAGAAGGGTGCCATGTAGCAGAGGCCATAGTGTTAATGTCTGTCCTATCTGCTACCCCCATCTCTTCTTTGCTTTCCTAGTCCTTTCCAGATCTGCGTGGAGCAGGATGGGAGAGCAGGGAGGCATAGAGGATATGAGGGAGGCAAATCCATTTCCTGCCGGATAAGGTCAGCTCTCCCAGAGCGTTCCCACCCCCTCCCCCACGTCGTGCTCTGCTATCTTTCCTTCTACCCAAAGAAAAATTCATTATATAAGGAGACTCCTTTATGTCCCCCTCTTCAAAGAATCTTTCCTTGATATTCAGTCCTTTCTTCCTCTGCAGTTCAAATTGCTGTTGCCCAGTCACTAATTGAACATCCCCTCTCAGAGACTTGTCTCTGCAGCTTAAAGCGGTGTGGTAGCTTATCAGACCATTTAAGCCTCTAAAATATGCTAACAGAAGTTGAATGCATTCTCCTCTCTCAGATAAATTATAAGATATTTTAAGGGAATCGTTTGTATTTTCTAAACACAAAGTAGACGCTATAGACAGGAATTTAAGACCAGGTAGGAAGTGAGGGTAATGGGATGTGGGGAGCTACTTGGAGGCTAGTGGGAGCACGTCAGGGGTCTTCGTATCCCTTTAAGAAGTAGTTGCCTAATCAACCGATTTCAAGGGAGAGTCCTGATTTCATGGTGAGAAGGAATACATGTTTCCGCAGATAAATCAATCCTGTAATAGCAATAAATAATCCATTTTGACATCCTAGGAGATTTGCTTCAAATGAATCAAAGTAAGCTATTTTTTTCCCTTCTGGGCAGAATAGTATTTGCAGATATCTGCAAGTTTGGAAAGAGAGCTTGTTTCCTAAATGGAACTATTCTGACGACAAGGAAGAAAAGGTGAACCACACACACACACACACACACACACACACACACAGAACTCTCCCCGCCCCCAAATCTCTCCAAGTCTGCATTCTCTTTAAACTACCTGCTTATAAATAATATCTGACAAAAACCTCACTAGAAATGCATCTGCCTTTATATTAAAATTTAGTTAAATCTCCATTTCTAGACTATCATTAAAGTCTTTGAGTGTGTGTGTGTGTGTACTTTTCCCCCTTCATTTATGATGGATCAAAATAAATGATTTATGTACAGATAACAAAAATTCTGTGCATGTGCCTTGATCAAGTTTATCTTATTCAACAATTGCAATTAACAAAAATCCTGGAAACTATTTAGAATTTAATTTTTAATGCAATCCTCATGTTTCTGAGTTCCTAGCAACACAATTATAGTATTTTTTGCAGCCAACATTTACCATGTTTGACTGTGTGTCAAGCTCGATTCTAGGAACTCAGGTAATTTTCCCAATAACACACAAGATGGTGCTTGACAGGTGCCAGATTCCCTGGTGTAAGTGGTGGGACCCAGTCTCCCACACAGGCAGCCTAACCCCAGGATTTGTCCTCAGACATACTCTGCATTAAAAGTGACCCATTGTAATAGTCCCAAATAATTTGCCTTATCATGGCTTCTTGGGTGCTTGGATACTAGGTCAGTGAAAAAGCAATCTCAATAAACTTTATAGTTGTGTCATTCTAAAAAAAAAAAAAAAACACCAACCTTCATGCAGGTGTGATAATGCAAGTTTGAGGTTGTATTACACTGAAAAACAAAAGTTAAAAGTATGCAATCATTGGATTAAAGCAAAGAGCAAATGGATATTCTCATTTAAAGTGAAAGGTAATGGAATGTGCCACCTCAACATATGAGTGTAGGAGTTTAGCACATGCCGCTCCAAATATACAGTATATTTGTTATCTGGGGCTTTAGGCACTGAGAAAAGCAAATACAGGGAGAGGCTTTCTCTGAACTCCCTTCGTATGCCTAAAGTCAGGTCCCCCTAAAGGAACTCAGTTGTCATAAATCCCCTCCTGGAGTGTCATCAACCAGGGAGGACTGACTCTTGTCACAGAAGAGGAGATTAGAAGCTGACACCACACCCAGATAAATTTGTCACACACTATCACACCTGCAATATCTTCTTCCAAGGTCCTATTCATCTTTCCTAAAAGTCACTTACTCTTCCCTAAGAAGCTTGCATCCTCACTCCCCTTTCACTATGAAGATAGAATTTAAGCGTGAATTCTAAGCCACCTCAAGGAGTTACTCATTTTTCTCTCAGTACTTCCCATGCATCCATGAGGTATGCATGTTGCTGTACTTCTCTTTGTTTTTCTCTTATTCATCTGTCTTTTACTACATGGATCTCAGCTAAGAACTCAGAAGGGTAGAGGAGAGATAATTTTTGCTCTCCTACGAAAATCTTTCCTGTCCGTGAGTGCCCCGGGACTCTTAGGGTAAAAGAAGTCTGTCTGCTCATGAAGGAACTGGTATATTGGAGGTTACTGAGCAGACCTTGGGACTCAGGAAAAACTAGGAGGGGCAGCTGGACTTTAAAGAGCGGTGAAGCTGGTGACATTCAATGTTTGTGTACTTTGCCAGTCTGAAAGTGAGGCTTCAGACAAACGCCGTTGTCCAATGGAGCCCATGCTTGAATAGTCGTAGGTACAAGGGCTGAGTGTCAGCCCCCATCAGCTCTCCAGTTGTCTTCTTTAGCCCAGAGTCATCTTACACAACCCATGAGACCCAAGGGTACTCCGAGACTACACTCAAGAATCATTCATCCGTATTTGTCACCTACTTGCCCCACAACCGCTGCAGAGGGAGAGAAAAGGGTCATCAGTACGGCAGCTCACTCCGAGGAATGACTTGGAATCGGAGCTGACTGTTCCCATTGAGGTAAAGTGGAAGGTTCCCCAACAAGAAAGCCTGATCGATTTCTCCTAACAATAGCATGCTTAGTGGCATAATTTCTCCCCTCGTCTCTATCACTAACAAGTCTACTCCAAGTTAGCAGGTCGAGTAAGGCATAATAAAAATGTCGGAGTTCTGGGTTGCTCTTAGCAACATCTATTAATCTGAGTTTCTGTTCTTCTTTGCTAAAGATCAGGGTCAAAGGTAAGAATTGGCAACATTCATTGGCATTGAGATTGCTAGCAATTCCTCCTTTTGCAGTGATAATGTAAGTGCCTTAAAAGTATTGCTTCTTTCACTGTTTTTCAGGGCAAGACTGAAGAAGCTTAGGAGCATCTGGTAGAAGGTAGGGTGCCTTTACGATGGTTTGCATTTTACATCGAAGGGAAGGCAGATGCAAGGAATGAAAGGGCTTTCCCATGTGTATGTAACAACATCTCCACAAAATCAGGTTCTCTTTACTGTCCAAAGACCTAGACCTCCAGATGAGCTCTGGGGATTTAAAATGGGGGAAATTTTAAATTTTTTTTTTCAACGTTTATTTATTTTTGGGACAGAGAGAGACAGAGCATGAACGGGGGAGGGGCAGAGAGAGAGGGAGACACAGAATCGGAAACAGGCTCCAGGCTCTGAGCCATCAGCCCAGAGCCCGACGCGGGGCTCGAACTCGCGGACCGCGAGATCGTGACCTGGCTGAAGTCGGACGCTTAACCGACTGCGCCACCCAGGCGCCCCTTTTTTTTTGTTGTTTTAAATTTTTTTTTTTCAACGTTTATTTATTTTTGGGACAGAGAGAGACAGAGCATGAACGGGGGAGGGGCAGAGAGAGAGGGTAAAATGGGGGAAATTTTAATAGTACAATGAAGTTTCCTGTCTATAAACAAACATTTTCACTCCCACTCAGCATATAGAAATACACTTTGTTTACTCCAAACGGGAGTCAAAAATAGCACAATGGCTTACTCCTTTAGAAGAAAGAGTTTGCTGGTTGCTTAACAATCTCAATGAAACTGCTTGACAAAATATAACACGCTGCCGGACAAAAAACACTGAGAGAAAGAAGCTAGAGAATTAAGGAGGAATAGTGATAAAACATTTTTGTGATTTCCACGTCGTCTTCCCCAGCATCTGCCTACATTTCTGATTTAGCCAAGGCAGCTTGTTTTTGTGCAGCTTTTAGCAGACACAGATACTTTGCTGACCCCAGAAGAACACATTATCCGCATCTGAAGCAATTTTCGTGTAAATGATTGGGCTGTTAACCTCTGAGGGCCATTCAGATATTTTCTGAGAAATTGGCTGCTTTCAGTTCTTTCTTAGAACGCTATGTGTTTCATTTTTGTGCAGAAGAGATGACAGGCTGGGCATTCCAACGGGAGTTTAGAGAATTGAACTAATCCCTGTCAGGAGAAGTAAAGTGATAGGATTCATAAGGCCGGGCCCAGCCCAGGGTTTCTGTTTCTTCCCTAAGAGAAAAAGCAAAACATGCTGTGTGGTTTTGCAACAGGGCAAGTTTAGGAATATTTTTAAGCTTTGTGCTTTGCCAAGTGTTTCACTAAAAAACTGCCTTCTTTCTACTTCGTGCCAAAAAATGTTACCCCATAAATACTTTTTTCCCATATCTGGCTCCGCATTCAGGATTTCTTCTCTTCTGAGAATAAATAATTTTTCTGGGGTATAAAAATGCCACTTGCTCTATCAGATTAAACATATCTTTATATAGAAAAGGCATCTGAAGAATTCCACAGTGGGTCCAAGGAAGGATCTTTACTTAATATGATTCTGTTAAATTAATTTTGATTAAATATTTGGTCTTTGAATTCTTTACGTGACTCTTAATGGAAAGTTCAGTCTTGTTTCATAACACTTGCGATTCTACTTTTTTTCTTGCTGCCCGTTTGCTAGAAAGCATGAAACAAGAATTAATTTCTGCCTTTGACCAAAATATTACCTTGGAAACAATACCGGCGCAAGGGAACCTCTGGGTTCTATTCTCTAGTTGCATATTTAGCTGGGGTTAGAAGGGTTCAGCTGTCAGGGTTTCAAGAACTCTAGCATTAAAAAAGTGTGAACTTGCAAATTACCTGTCAAGTTTAATAGAAAGTGAATAATGCCACCCAGAGCTGACTTGTTTCCGTTTCTGGAGTCCTATTGATTTTGCTGTTAGGTAAAGCACAAACACACAGGGACGCTGAAAAGTAGCAATTCGTATGGGCTCGTTTGGTATTTTCTTTTTTACCAGCCAAAAATGGTTTTTACGTTCACAGTCAAAAAGTGAATAAATCGTCTTAAAGTGGAAAAAATAGGACAAAACAAAAACATGCTTGAAAAAGCAATAGTTGTAGAGCTAAAATGTGATCAATATTTATAGAGAAATAAATTGTACAGCATTAGCTCTCATTAACCACTAACCACCTAGTGAAATACAGTGCAGATTTAAAGCTTCACATTGGGCAGCATAATCTATGGTCATCGGTTATCGATATTTAAGGAATCATTGTTAAGTCAATCGACCGTAAGTGAAAAGTATTCTGAGTTGATATGTGATGCTATTGCTAGCTAGCTGGTTAATTTTTAAAATCTCTATGTGTTTGTTAGTGTGTGAAGGGGTGTGTGTGTTTGGGACAGGGGGAGGGGGCTGTGGTCCTTTATAAATGGCTTCCTCTAAACTTTCTGGTTTGTAAATCTTTGCCATTCTTTTTAAAATCCAAAAACATAAACCTATTATATTTGGAGAGCACATACAGACAAGCACATGCAAACGTTTCAGAAAGAACACAGGAAAATACGACTCTGAAAAGTCACAAAGTTGCTTGAGGGTAAACCAAGACTGTCTTCAAAGATTAACGCTATACTGAAGGATGGGACAACTTGCTTTGTTTCTGTCATCCTGCCACAGAAGGCACCAAATAAAATTTCCACCCCTATCCCATCTTACGATCACATGGCCCTTTCCCCGTCAGGCACGGGGGGGAATTCGTTATTTACATTGTGAAAGTGTCAAGCATCTCAAAGCACTTACGTTTTGTCGCCCCGGGTCTCCCATGGTAAACGATAAAACCCAGCACAGTGAGCCTGCTTCCTAGGAACGGCAAAGCAGCATCATGATGCACCCAAGCCAGAAATAATACCCTCCATTTGCTGCAATTGGTTTAGTAGCCGTGCTATAAAAAATAGATGATGGAAAACCGAAGCCTTTGACGGAAATGCAAGTCCGCCGTGTGTGGCTTCTACAGGACGGGAGTAGAGCGAGGTGGTCTTATTTCTACATTGAGCTTCGCCTTCACCTATGCTGGCCGGCAGACCCACGTGCACAGGTGCTCCACGGTCGGTCGGGGCACCCAGCACTGCGGGTGCTGGCGGCGCCTGATTCTGTTTACATAAATGGCAGGGAGCTAAACACACGCCCTCCCGTTGGAAGTCATTCGGCACAGAGACTTCAGCCTATGGAACATCCCTTTGGAGTGGTCAGGCCACGTTATTTACGGTGCTTAGGTTACCCCCTTTGCTTTTGCAAACAGGCGATTTCCAACACAAGGATGATCTGTGACTCTGGCCGAAGGAGAGCTGAAAGTCAGTGACATAAAGGCTTGAAGGTCACCCAGTCTGTGCTGCAGTGTAATGTTGTGAGGCCAAAATGCAAAATAAGCACCTCACATCGGCTCTAACTGCCTGAACTGGGTTTTTTTTTTTTTCTTTTTTCCTTTTTTTTTTTTTTTCTGGCATAGAATTGGAGCCAAAAATTGTGTAGAGAAAGTCTAAACTAAAAATTGCAAAATCAGGACCCGTGGTCTGTGCCTTGCTCGAATCTGACAATGTCTATGAATACAAGAATGCAGACTACGACAAAAAGACATTAACCGTGTATCATTTGGAAATTTTAATGGTATGTAGGAGAGAACAAGAGGAGTCCCAAAGGAAGAAGGCGGAGAGAGTAGGAGAAATGCATGGAAAATACCTTTTGCTTCTCTAATCCTATCACTGCTTTAGAACCAGATGTTAAGCCCGAGACTTACCTCCCTCCTTACGTTTCATCATGCACCTTGGCTTTTGTGGCCCTGATTGGACACTGCACTAGAATCCACACAAAGTTAACTAAAAATACGTGTGTTGTCTTGTCATCTGCTTTATTTCTGGCCCATTTAGTTGGATTAACCCAGCTACAAGTCACACACTGGCCAGCTTAGACGAGGAAACTTGAATGTTTGGTCTTCAAGGTTATTATGAAGATGTGCTCATCGCCTCCCACCACACCTGGGCCTCCACCCAGTCCTGGCTGGGGTCGGCTTGTCCCATGCTTCAGGGGTTCCGGGCAGCCTCTAGTCCCTCCGAGGCTAGAGGCCCTTCCGGATTCCCCCACTTGCCTCTCTCTGCAGTTGGTATCTCAACTCCTTTGCATTGTTTCTAATTCAACTTGCCCTACTGGCTTCTTTTCTCTGCTCACTCTGGGTGAAGGTTGTAATTTCTGGTCCTCAGGGGCCAGCCCTGGCCTCAAGAATTTGGGTGTGGCGTTCAAACAACCTTCGAGAATCTCATCTTTCAAACCTATCAGCTGGCACTTGAGGGCTATTCAGTTCCTAAAGCAAGCAGTGAATAAAGACAAAACAAAACGCACTGACCTCTGTAAAGGCAGTACCTGTGTACGTCAGGAGCACTGTCTGTGTGGACAGACCACCTGGCTTTGCGTCTTGATCTCAGCATTGATTGGCCATTTAACCTTGCACGTCGCAAAATGGGAACGGTAGTCCTATCTATCTTACAGGTTGTTGTTTCACTTACTCCTCCATTTATTCATCCCTTCAGCAAATATTTATTGACTACCTACTTCTTCCCAGACAACGGGAATCCAGAAAACTCTAGAATAATAGAAGTCCACGCCCTCACGGAGTTTATATTCCAGGGCAGTTTACTTTGAGGTTGAATAAGGTAATCCACCTGAACAGTGCACCGTAGTGCCGTTGACATGGGAATACTCACGAACTGTTAGCCCTTGTTACAGCAACAGTAAACTTTTAGCAAAAGTTTAAAAGTCAGAAATAAAGGTACAACTGCTATCGTAAAGAGGAGAGAAAATGTAGGGAAGTCAGGAAAGAGGAGTATTTCCTAAAATCACTCGCGAATCCGGCATAAAGTAGATTCTCAGCATTTCCTAATTGTTGACCTGGGCCGTTTCATGTGACAGTCCCCACCGGGAGCACACCTACACGAGGGGCTTACCTGTATGTACACCATCTGACACCATTCCGGGGCTGCACAGGCTTCGGTACCTGTCAGCGCCCTCCTTAACTCTACATGGGCACAGCCAGCGTGGCCACCGGTGGCTCCGAGCCCTCTGGCCACGGGCTCTCGTACCGGCTTTAGTTTCTGGAGAAGGGATCTCCTTTACACGCATCTCTGAAAGCACCCTAGATCTGAACCTTAGATCTGAAGGTGAGACAAGTGGGTAAGCTTGAGGTTTCGTACTGTTGTTGTTTTTTTAAATTCTTTATTGGATACACTGGCTTTTTAAAGTTACCGTATCTTTACAACCATTTCCATTTATTACCTATATATTTTTGCAGCATCCTAAGGAGGCAGGCTAGGTTTACTTGGTGCTGCTTCCAGGAAATTGTAAATTTCCTGGGTAAGTTAGTTGACCGCACCAAATTTCAGGTTTCAGTGTGAAAACCTGAAGTATTTTGAACTCCTTGTCTCTTGCGTATCCACTAGGTCCCTGATGTTGCTGTTAGTTTTACAGAGAGTGCTCAGCTTGCTTCCCGGTGGCTACCTAGGATGGTGAAGACCAGAGCCGATAAGCCCTCGGCTAAGCGGTCTCAAACCAGGCTCTACGTCTTGCAGTCATTTATCCCACGTTGTCTTTAGCCCCTGAGGATGAAGACAGAGACCTAAAAAGTGTGATATGAAATGATTTATTGCCTCCTTTGAGTATCCACACCCATTAGTTTAGAGCTGTCTTTCTTGGTTTCATAAACTACCACTTCGCATTCTCCTTTCCTAGTCCCACACATTCTCTGTTAGGGTTCAAAGGCATGGTTGGATAAGGCAAACTCAAGATTCTCTGTGTTTTTCCTCATCCTCCTGATTCTTCCAATTCTTCCTCTTTTTCTCTTCCTCCTCTCCATCTTCTTTTTCTTTTTTCCTTTTTATTATTATTATTATTATTATTATTATTATTATTATTATTGTGTCTCCCACTTTTGCTTCCTAAGGGTTCATGTGGCCGGATGCTATTACAATTATACAGTTAGGCTGTGATTATGTGAGTGCCGGTGGTTTCAGACCAGCATACCCCACTGTCTGTATTATTGCATTCTTGTAGGATTTGGAAGCATACAAGTTCCAAGCAGCCTTTAACAGGGCCCAGTCTTCTGTATTACTCATCAGGGTGTTACTCTAATCTGTAGTGTGCCATATTATATTTAGTAGAATACTATCTTAATACTTGGGGAGAATGTATTAAATAATTTCATAGGTAAAAAAACAAAGTAGCAATAGGCAAGGAGGAAACTAGCATTTGGTACTCTTTAGCTGATACGTTTCATTTTTAAGCAATACCCGCCCCCCCCCCAACGGCAAAACCTCAACTATGTCTCGCTATATTATAAACTATGTAAAAGACAACCGAGGGAGAAATCATAGGAAGCATAAGAAAATGACAGAAGTGCAGAGGGGGGGAAAAAGCAAGTGGCCTTTTGTCAGGGTTTCCTTTAGGTGAGATTTACAGGGGAGAATGTTTTCTCTACACTCAAGTGGCCTGAGAAGTTATGGAAAGATGATTCCCTAGTGACCTAATTCAAACACATTTAGTTGTTTCTGAAAAGTCCTCCGTTGACGTCGCCATAGGGCATGTCTTTAGGGTTGTTTTTCAGAAGCGTGATGGGTTTCTGTGGATCCAGGGTGGTAACTTTTATCTGATTAATGACTTAAGTGGGAATGTGGGTTGTGGCCGTAGGTTGTGGACATGCCACAACAGGCTAATTTCATCCTGGATTGATGTACGGTGAGGAATGCCCGGGAAAATATTCCTGTGTGGAGTTAGGCGCTGGAAGAAAGCACCACTTTGGGAGGAGACATTTTTCTTCCATCGACCAGATTGTCCTCTAACCTAGTTGCAGCCTGTAAGCTTTAAGCTATAAGCAAGAGATATACCTTTTTTGTGACCCAGACATTTGAATTTAGTTGCAAGTGTTTGAAGGGGAGTTCAAACAAGCTTTCAGTGATCTGATTGGAAAGGTCAAGAGGGTGGTAGTTCGTGGGATATGTGCACAGGTGCCCAACTTCTCTCGGTTAGAGCCCCACGGAAGAGAAAGCAGTCTGTCCTCTCCAAGGACAGTTGAAGTTCCGGGACGGTGCCATTACCAGTCCCTTACCAGTGCCCAGTGTGGCCTCAGACAGGTGAGTCAGACCCACAGGTGATCAGGGCAATGGCTTTTCTGTGCCCTCTCTCAGCTTGCACTGCTCTGTGCCTCGGGTGGTGAAGGATTTGGCGTTTGCTGCCTCCTGACCAGGGATCCTTCCACTTCTCCCCAGATTGGTCTAAACCATGGTAAGAGCTGGTAACAAAGCTCGCTTTTATTTGAGTCACATACCGTGAGTTTGGAGGTAGTCCACTGGGGTCGACGGGGCTGTTTTCTGTGACACTGTGGAGCTAGGAAGTTCACATCTAACCATACAGCATCCAGATGTGTGACCTTGGCCTCAGCAGTGAGGACTGGGACCCCCTGGAGCACACTGTGCCTCAGGGCCTCGGTGTGTGCGAAGCAGGGCTACGGGAGCGACTGGCCCCATTTTCAGGAGATCCACGTACACTACCTGAATCCATTTGGTCTTTGGGTGAAGTTCTTTTTAATCATGTTGGCCTTGTTTATGCAATTCGTTCTTGCAAATAATTTCAGTTTTAGCATCTATTGATCTTGCCCTTCCATATGTACCTCTGCTTCTGGGATTTGAAGTGAGGTGTGATGCGGACCAGAGTGCCGAGACCCTTTAAGGATTGCACAGTCTCTCTGCACGTTGAAGCAAAAGCACCCTCTACAGCCAATCCCAGCTCTCAAGGGAGGGCCCCATGGGAAATTTTAAGGAGGTAAAAATTGACGAGAGGAGATTTATTATGGATTTGGAATCTGTAGTTTTGACATTAGTGATATTTGGGCATAAAATTGGTTTGTTAACCACCTCAAAGTAATTTCCTAGTCCAATTAGATTTTGTTAGTGAGCTAATTCATCAGTTTTTTAAGTGTTTATTTTTGAGAGAGAGAGAGAGAGAGAGAGAGAGAGAGAGAGAGAGAGATTGACAGTGTGAGTTGGGGAGGGATACAGAGAGAGGGACACACAGAATCCGAAACAGGCTCTGAGCTGTCAGAGGCTGTCAGCACAGAGCCCTACGCGGGGCTTGAACCCACAAACTGTGAGATCATGACCTGAGCCGAAGTCGGACGTTTAACCGACTGAGCCACCCAGGCGCCCCGAGGGAACACCATACTGAGATGATCTTTTCTCAGAGGGTGGCAGACAGTAGCCAAACGTGTGTTTAGAAATATGGCTCTGCTTGCTACATGTATGGCTTGGGTTTTGTTGTTGTTTAAAAAAATTTTTTTAATGTTTATTTATTTTTGAGAGAGAGAGGGAGATGGAGAGGGAGAGGGAGGGAGGGAGGGAGGAAGAGAGGGAGAGAGAGAGAGAGAGAATGAGCAGGGGAGGGCCACAGAGAGAGGGAGACACGGAATCCAAAGCAGGCTCCAGGCTCCCAGCTGTCAGCACAGAGCCCGATGCCTGGCTCAAACTCACGGACGGTGAGATCATGACCTGAGCTGAAGTCAGACTCTCAACCAACTGAGTCACCTAGGTGCCCCAATATATACATTTTTAATGTACATTTAGGGAACTTTGAGCAAGACCCTTTTAATAAAAACTGCTCTTTGATAAAGCCATGGAATTTCATAGCTGCCAGTAGGAATCAGCAACGACATTGCCATTAAGCAAACTCTGGGGAGGGGGGTGCCAAGGGAAGACATTGAACAACCCAGCCTTCCTGGGATCCAGAAGGGGCTCCTGGGCATTGTGGAGAGAAGCACTGGAATGTCCGTGGAAGGTGCTATTACAAAAGCCATTGAGTTCTGGGACTGGGGTGAGCCACACCCAGAGGCCAAAAGGCATTATGTTGCCAAGAGTTCTTGGGAATTGCCCCACTCGGGGCCACCTCTGGGAACAGTAGACACTGTCAGAGAAGATTTAATTGCTTTGAGCTTCCTACCTTCTTGATAGCCAGCCTTGAGGGAGGAGATAAAGTCCTCATGTTGTATTGAGCAACAACAAGAAAGAAAGAAAAAGGAACATTTTTTTCTCCTGAAAGCTTGATGAGATTGGCTATCAGAGCTAATTATACACAATTACTTAATCTCATGGACCTCTGACTCCTGGTCATTCTGGGTCAAAATTACAGAGATACATGTATTAAGTTGTTAACCTTAGAGTATATGGACTTTTGGGCCAGTGGAATTTAGTGAAGGGAAGAAATTCCAAAGATAAATTCATTCCATGTATGCAGTAACGTATGAGGAAATAATTTTGGAGCTGTGTGGCAGAGGCATAGGCAGAATGGGCCAGGGTAGATTAGTTTGCCAAGAGTTTATGGATCTAATGGAAGACTTTCAGTTGCCCAAGTAGAAGAAACAAATACAGAAATGGAGATTAAAGTCTTTACTGCAACCAAAAAAAAAAAAAAAAAAAGAAAAAAGAAACTGCATGCCTACCAAGTGTATATCCATTAAGCTCCTTATAAACAAAAAATTAGGAGCTATTCCTTGGATATTATTGCTCATCTGCTGCCCCAACCAAGTGCTATGGCTTCATTTTCCATCTATAAACACTGGTTGGGCTGGTTGCTAAGCGTATTCATTGGGGAATCAGTAAACTGTTTATATGTGACCACATATATGGATACATGCACATCCTCCCTTTGATCCCATCAACATATTGTAAAAGACTCTAGGTTGTAGTGGACTGATGCTGGATGCTAAGACTGACACAAACCCAGGTTAGAATCCCTACTCAGGGATTACTTTGAGTAAGTTCTTTAACTCCTCTGAAGCCATTCCCCATGTGTAAATGAAAAGGATGATCGAAAGGGTCGATCATTTTAAGGGTCAACTATATATTGTCAAATATGTCCAAATTATAAAATTCTGCTTAATCGCCATGAAACTGTGGGTTTAGATTTGCTCGTAACACCACCAATACTTTCTCTTCTCCATTGGAAAATATCAACAACTTAGAGCACACGTGAATTCAGAATCTACACCCCTCAAATCATATATTTTTTTTTTAATTTTTTTTTTCAACGTTTATTTATTTTTGGGACAGAGAGAGACAGAGCATGAATGGGGGAGGGGCAGAGAGAGAGGGAGACACAGAACCGGAAACAGGCTCCAGGCTCTGAGCCATCAGCCCAGAGCCCGACGCGGGGCTCGAACTCACGGACCGCGAGATCGTGACCTGGCTGAAGTCGGACGCTTAACCGACTGCGCCACCCAGGCGCCCCTCAAATCATATATTTGAAAAGAAGTTCACAGTTCAATAACGTTGTATTGCCTGTCATAATAGTTAAGATAATCAGCCTGTTCTGTTCTAGTCATATGGCATGATGGAAAGCTCTAGTTGTCGGTCAATGGCTGCTGTGGAGTCCCCATCTTTGGTTTTCACCAAAGTTTATTGATAAAGTTGGTTTGCTCTCTGTATAGTTATTTTTTACCAAATGGAAAATAAATGAACTAATTCCAGAGTGACAAACAAGCTCCATTGGCAACTACGTTTCCTAACGTGTTGCTCATTTGAGAATTTAATGCTCCCTCTTGGTGTGGTGAGGAGTGCTGAAGAGTGATGGAGAAATTGAATGAGAAAAATGTGGCTCTTTATTTTTATTTTATTTTTTTTGTTTTTTGTTTTTGTTTTTTTCCTTTCATTTGGATTTTGAAACTTGGGGACAAACTCTAAAGCTACTTAGGAGCACTTGTTCCTTCCTTTCTTTTTTCTTTGGATATAGCTGTTTTCTCTTCTTCTTGACCGTATGTAGGTGTTAAAATTCAAACCACATGAATAAAGAGCAATCAAATTCCCATTACACAAGTTGCATTTCAAGGGATGCAAAGAATCTGTAACACAATTTTTGTCTCAGAAGCAAGAAACAAAACATACCCCGTGAAAAGTTCATGATGTAAGATTTAAACAAGGACGCAAACAAATCACAGATGAATTGTTATATAACACGGGCACTTCAATCAACTACGAATGAATGCTCTTGGCTCTAAGTACTATATGAGTTTGGAAAAGGGAGAAATTCATGAGCTTTTCCGTTCAGATTGAGGTAGAGGGGAGGGGGAAAATGAACTATCTGAAAAGAATGTCGGTGTTGCAGTCAGTCTGGATGTAGGAAGATGTACTGAGACGCAGGGGTGGGGGAGACCAAGGACAACCTGAAATGAGGCGAGCCCAGGAAAAAGTGAGATGAACAGAAAGCCAGTGATCATCTTTGACATTCTGCTAAATTGGGTGGCAAAGGGGCAAGAAATAGGCATCCTTAGGCCAAGCCAATCTCTGCCCCAGCTTGAGGAAGATAGATGGAGGGCTGAGAAGGGCAGTCGAGGCTGTCCTCAGAAGATGGTTGGGGTGTTCTGAATGCTGTGGATACATATTGACCACAACAGAGACGGAGTATGCGCATCCACACGTACACCTGCAGGTAAGAGGATGGGAGGTCTAAGAGCAGATGGAACACAGAGAGCCAGGAAACCAAGAAAAGATGGTATTCCCCAGGAGAAGCCTGGGTGGAGGAACAATGGGGACAAGTCCGAGAGGCTTTGGAGAAGGGTTTTTACTGACTCGGTACCACAAAAGCAAAACCACTTTTACACAGAGGTAAAATTTAGAGATATTTGATTACCTAAGGCAGTGGTTTTATTTTTGACGGCCATGGCAGTTTTGCTCCCCAGGGAACATTTGAGAATCTAGAGACATTTTTGGTTGTCATAACCGGGGTGTGGGGGAAGGATGCTCATTGGCATTTAGTGGGTAGGGAGAACAGAGATGCTGCTAAATGTCTGACGGTGTGCAGGACGGTCCCTCACAACAAAGTATTATCTGGCCTCAGATATTATTAGGGTGAAGGCTAAGAAACTAATCTAGAGGATCCCAGTGAAAACAGAATGCTCTCTTAAAAACAAACTACATTACTTCATTGTAAAATAGTACTGCACAGTTGAAGAAGGTTAAATTATGCATTTGTTAAATAGGAATTTAAGCAGCACACGTTATAGTGGTTAGAATTTAATACATGTATCTATTGCAAGACTTGTGAAAGAGTGTGTTCAGCGTCATCACCCATTTTATAAACTGAAAATAATTTCCATCAAAATCATGCCAATAGAAAGCAGTGATATGCTGAGCACAGTCCTTTCCAGAAAGAATTCAGATATAATGAGTGGAAAATTGCCTTGCAGAAAAGATTGAAGGAAGTGACAACTTAATTAAACCCAGCTATTGGTCCCATTTTATATTTGTCTTTCCAAACTGCTGATGAATTCTGACCCATTTAGTCATGACAAAATGTATATTCTGAATAATCTGTATCCCCTTTGAGGTAATTGATGGATATTTATCAGACAAGAGAACATTGAACGTCTATTATTAAGAATATCTGATCTTTAAATTAGCTTTAATATGGTACATTTAGAATACGAGGAGAAACCTCAGCCACATTATATAAAGTAGATACTGAGATGAAAAGCATTCCACGAGGGGGCTACTGATCTCGGGACCAGTTAACACAACCCTCAGTACTCTATGATTGCTATAGCACATTAGCCACAAACAATCTCCATCCTAGGAAGTACACTTAGTGTAGCTACTGGTGCATAATAAATATTTGATCCTAATTAGACCTAATGAATGAATCTTAATTCTGTATCCACTATGCTTTTGTAGGACACTGACCCATAAATCCAAAAAAAAAAAAAAAGGTTTTGGGGGTATGGGTATAGAACTAAAGCCATTTTAACACCACCACTAACATTTTTCATTTTTCTAAGTTATTTGATGATGATGTAGAACTGTCTGGAAATTTCTTTTAATGGATGGGTTATGGTATAAACACACACACACAAATTGTCAAGAGAACTATAAAGTGCATAAGGATTCAATATGATGTGCTTTGTAATAAGGAAACTCTTAAATTTCCTTTGTTTATTTTAATTCATTGAGAAGTCCAAGGTAAAATATGCCTTCTAAAAATGTAATCTCCAATTTTAATTGGAGTACTGGCTTGGAATATTCTGGTTTCTCTTTAGATCGTAGAGTACTGGCTTGGAATTTGACAGGTTCAAGTCTGTTTTTAAAGACTTTTTTTTTTTTTTATACAAATGCTCCTGTCAAATAAAGTAAAAAGGATAATACTTTCATCAGGTGGAAGAAAACAATGAATGTCTTGTATATTCTTTACTTTCAATAGAACTCTTATCCTCTTAGAAGGCAGAAATATTTAGTCAGCATTGTCCAAAAGACATACACATAACTTAAATACTTTCAAATGAAGTAAAAAAAAAAAAAAAAAAGTTAAATTCGATGATGATTTCCAGTTGTTTTAAAATCATGGCACCATTGGATATGAGTTCCCGATAGTATTCACCAATGTTTTAAAAAAATTTACCCTTGAGAAATAGATCTTCATATATAATTACATAATTTATTAAAATACACTGACATATTACATATTAGAGTCAGGTAGCTCTGTAATTTTACCCACTTCGTAAAGTTGGCCAATGTCTATAACCTGCAACCTTTAAATTCTAGTGGCTTAACATAAGGAAATTAAATGTCCAGTGCAGGTCAGTGGAGTGTGGGGGTGAGAATGGGGTTGGAAGGCTTCTGTTCCAAGCAGTAATTTGGGAACAGACCTGGTCAGTCATCATGGCTATAACACTCTCTTGGTCTTTCAAGAAATCATGCTCCTTTCCCTTTGTAACTTACAGTCTTTCTTCCCATAATAATCATGTCTAGTTCATGGGAAAGATTTGATTAGTATCCCCTGTATCTTTGTCTTACCATGGGGAAAAGTCACTGTCACCTAGAATGAGCCTGTAGATTCCACTGCCCTTTGACTATCTCAGAATTATGCTCCTTTAAAGTATTTGAAGGGAAAGTCACAAGAAAATAATAGGCATCAGAAATATCACAGATGTGAGGAGTCTGACATGGAAGACAGTTTCCTAGTTACAAAATATTCAACTTGAAATTTGGTATAAATATCAGATCCTGCATAATGCTAGCCACATTTTTACTGGAAGACATTACCAGAACAACGAAAACTGCCCATAGAGCTTGGAGGTAGCAACAAGTCTTAAAAACCCAGATGTGACTGTCAAGCAAGGGCTAAAGCATCCATTAACTCAGGTCTCGTTTTGACCTTACAGTTCAGCAAACACCACTCTGTAGAGAACACACCATCAACACCATTTTGGACTAGGAACAATCCTATTCATTCTTTCAAGACCTTTCCTTTCAAATGTATATAAAGAAGGCAATGGCTTCTCATTTCTCATATCTCACTTGGGGTAGAAGTCTTCTGTTTGTGCATCTCATTTATTCTGATCTCATACCCAGTCACCCTGATTCAAAGAACAAATTTAACTCTGAATGTTAGAAAACAGAGCTGAAGTAAGTATCAGTGTATTACCTGATAGTACGCTGATTAAATGTAAAGAAACAAAACAAGCTTTAAAGTCCCAGATTTTTACGTATGTTATATTTTAAAGGGACCATAAAATCAAGGCAGCTTGGTGTGAAACAAACGAAGACACCCAGGTATTTTAATGGTGTGCAAATGATTTAGACCGGTGGTTGGCAGAACAGAAGTTAAATCAGCTGAACTCTTCACTTACAGCTTCTTGGTGAGAGGATGTTCCAAGAATATCAAATAGAAGATGTGCCACAGAAGGTCTTCTCAATCTAGCTCATGATTGTTACTGTGTTTATGCTATCAAAAATCATTACTCACATTTGAACATGCATCTCTATAAGATTTAAAGATTACCGTAAATCAAATTAAAAATTTCCCCTCAGTACAGTATAATTATACAGTATAGTATAATTTTTCTCTTTACTTAGATGGGTTTTTAATCATGTTTTCCCCAAACCTAGGCAGTCGGTTGCTTTCTTTCTTTCTTTCTTTCTTTCTTTTTTATTTATTTATTTATTTATTTTGAGACAGCACAGGGGAGGGGAAGAGAGAGAGAGAGAGAGAGAGAGAGAGAGAGAGAGAATCCCAAGCAGGCTCTGTGCTGTCAGCAGACAGCCCAGTGCAGGGCTCGAGCCCACAAACCGTGAGATCATGACCTGAGCTGAAATCAAGAGCCTGATGCTTAACCGACTGAGCCACCCAGGCGCCCTGGCAGTCGCTTTCTGATAAAGAGAACGTTCCATGAAATTTACTCTTATTCTAGGATCCTAGTTCTAGATAGCTTATTCCCTAGAAAGAAATCGTATCAATCAGTCCTCAAAATTAAAAAAAATATATATATATTGAAGCCATCCAAAGTTTATGCTCTACTCTTCGCTGAGTATGGTCTGAACTCTGCATAACTTTAAGTATACGTGGTCAGCCAACAAAAGTTTATCTGCCACATGCCCTTATAGGTAATATAGGTTCTTCACCCCCAGGGCTGGATCCTGAATAGGGTTTCCATTTCTCCACTTTTGGGATGATTTCCTCATTGAACTACATGTTAAAGCAGGAAGCTTGCTGTTCAGGGGACCTGATCTTTTTTTGTTGTTGTTTAAAAAATTTTTTTTAATCTATCTTTATTTTTGAGAGAGAAAGAGAGAGAGAGAGAGAGAGAGAGAGAGAGAGACAGCGACAGAGCGTGATCAGGGGGAGGAACAGAGAGAGAAGGAGACAGAGAATCCAAAGCAGGTTCTGTTTGCACAGAGCCAGATGCGGGGCTCGAACCCATGAACTGTGAGATCATGACCTGAGCTGAAGTCGGATGCTTAACCGACTGAGCCACCCAGGCCTCCCAAGGGGACCTGATCTTCTACTAGAAGACTTTAAGACATTATCAAGTTTAGTTCACTTCTCTGGACTTTGACAGCTTCTATTATGACACAAGTAAGATATTTAGAGTGTGCTAAGCCCCTTCAAGAAACATGGCTTTATAAAAAGAAACATCTGATTATGTTGTCATTTCATGATTAGCTTCAGAAATGAGAAAAGAAATTCATGGTATGTGAAGAAGGCAAAGTAGGACAAAATACCTTCGCTGCCTTTTAAATTTTGATTTCTGGGTAGGAAAACACACACCTAAGCCTCATATCAAATTTTAGTCTTTAACTGTACATTCTAGCATTTAGAGATTTTTGTTTTTGTTTCTTCTCATTGTTAACTTGATATTCAGGAGACTTCAGAAGCTAATGCCTTTATAAAATACTTTCAAGGTATGAAAATAGCATTTATCTTTAACATCACTTGCTTTGTACCAACGTGACAATTATATTTTAGGTTATTCTCCGTCCTTGGAATTTGAACCACTGTATTAACTCCTTCGAGGTAACATAATCAAGACACAGAGGCACAACAGTCTAGCAGAGAGAAACCCATTTGGTATAGAATTGCTCCCTATTGTATAACATATCACAGAGACAAGGACATAAATTAGTTCAGCTATTTCAAGTCCTTACAACCTCTGCTTTCCCTCCAGTTCGAAATATACACCTGGATGGTAACAGGTTAGATGTTCAAAAATGATGCCATAATAATAGCTCTCTTATTAACTCTTATTATGGGAGTTATTTTTCAAGCAATATATTCCACAAATTGGTTGGCCCACTGATGTGATTGAATGTAGTAAATGGGAACTTCGAGAGATTGTTAACAAAAAGGGTGATGGCCAGAATAAAGACTTCTATATTTGATATATTTTGGGCTGGGGAGGGACTATTGTTCCTAGTGTTGCTGACATCAAGGCATGCAACTGTTCACACCGTTAGTAAGAATAGTGGTGCAGAAAACCCCAGCCCTGAACAGTAACTCACAAATTGCCAGTAAATCAGAATAATTTTTCTCGCATTACACTTCAGTGTTCTCTTCTAGTAAATGCATTTACCAATAGCCATTTTATACAGTTCAATGAAATAATCCCTATATATATGTATATAATCTGTATGTATAAATAATACATGTATTATTTATATGTATGTTAAAATATGTATAAATAATCCAGATATATATATATATATATATATATATATATATATATATATATATATCTCAGGAGTCAGAATCATCTGCAGGAAGCACTTATTGTCACAATGCTAGGTTAACAGACTTGAATATACATACTTCTTCAAATAGTAGTGCTTATGTATTCAAATGGCCCAGTGGCTTTGGGATGCATGGCCACTGGGCATCTGGGATATAAATGAAGTGTAAGTTTAAATCAATGGAAAGAATAATCAACCATCAACAAGAAGAAACACTTAAGTTTTACCTTGCTGTATTAAATTAAGTTTAATTAATTAATTAATTATTTTTAGAGAGAGTGTGAGCAGGGGAGAGACAGAGATAAAGATTCTTAAGTAGGCTCTGTGCTCAGTGCAGAGCCCAATGCAGAGCTTGACTTGGGGCACAACGTGGGGCTTGATCCCACGACCCTGGGATCACCACCTGAGTGGAAATCAAGAGTCAGACACTCAACCAACTGAGCCACCCAGGAATCCCCACCTTGCTATACTTTAAAAGCACTCTTACTGTCTTAACCTGCCCTATAATTCACCTCTTTATCTTCTATTGTTTGTTTCTTCCTAAGGTAATGTAAGCTCTTCGGGGGCAGGAATTTTCACCAGTGTTGTTCACTGATGAGTTCAAATAGTGAGTTCAACACATGAGTTCACAACAGTGGGTTCAAACCACCCAAACAGTGCTTTCCTCTTAGAAGGTGCTCAGATTGTATCTGCGGGAGTGAATGACTGTGTTGTCTCTACAGTGATGACGACGTCAGTGTTCTAAGTTTAGATATGAAGCATATCCTGTGGTATGCCAAAAGCCTGAGCGAAAGATAAGTTTCTGGCTGAAAGATATGAAGTAGGAGTGAGAACTATTTCTGCCTCATATAAGGAAAGCACCTTTCAACTAACAACCTCCAAGAGTTGATTGCTTTTTTTTCTCAGGTGTGTGTTCTCCTACCCAGAAGTCAAAATTTAAAAGGTCTCACAATACCACACATTATTAGGCTCTGTTGTACTCTTTTCATACATGGGGATAAGGTGCTCCATTTGATCTGTCGAGAAACAGAATAAAATTTGTGTAGGTGTGTGTGTGCGTTGAATGGGAAAAGGGATGTCTTTTTCTAAGGGTTCAGTGAGCCACATGACTATGACAGGGTATATATAATGACAGTGGGTAGAGAGAACATAGTTCCAATTCACAAAGTCTCATAATCCTGGAGGAGTTAAGTGGAGAAGACCTAAGAAATTTCTGAAATAGATGAATTGTTAAAGAATATGGAAAATGGAATAGCTTGATAAGATTTAGCAGTGCTTTGAATGAATGCTGTTAGGAGTTACTGCTAGTGATAAATACCCAAAGTTAGATGGTGAAAGTTCAGATAGTTCATCAGTACAATAAATCTGTAAGATTCCATCGTTAGCATTCCATTAATTGCTTTTATCCTTTTACATTACTCTTCCATTATTTCAAAGTTTATCACATTTTGCTAAATCCTATACTTGTAATCAGTATTCTGAGTCAACTTCAGCAATCAATTAAGACTAAATATTCAACTTCTATAAAATACACTATGCCACAGCACAAGGAAGGAATAATCTGAAAAAACATACAGATATGCACTTTGTGATTTCAACAGCATTTTCTAGAGCAATACTGACATTCTTAAATCAGCTTGTTGCTGATTTCAAAAATATGAATAAGTGTTAGGAGCAGAAGAAAAAATCATTATCAATCCTACTCTGAATAGTTTGTTACCATACTATTAAAGCAGAAAATATTTTCTTTTAAATGAATGCTATTTCAGTTACATAATAAAAATGCACAGATATAACCCCAACCAGAAGATTTAATTCCCTCATTTACATGCACACATATTTGTTTTAGTCGATGGAAGAAATATATCCTTTGTGTTGAAATTACATGTTTCTTTGAAATAGAGTTAAAAGTGAGAAAGAAAACTTTAAACATTTTCTTTCACTTTTAACTCACATGCCTCAAAGCAAACACCTGAACACATGTCAAAATACTCAAATTCATAGCTGCAATCAGTAAGCTCTTTATTCATTGAGAAATTTTGTTTCAATACGCCTCTGTTAGGGTTTTTCTTGGATGTTTATCTTGAAAATCCTTACTCAAAGCTGAAAGAAGTTTTTCTCCAAAGTCACATTCATTTTTCATAGGTGATTTCAGAAATCACACTCATTCGATATTTAAATAGGAGCAAATACAGCACTATCTCTGTAATCCACGGCCAATTTGTATATGGTAGCACAGCTAGCTATCATTCTAATATTTTCTCCAAGAGACAAAGGCCATCACACAAATATACTTGTATCTAAAGAGTGGATGTTAACGGTGGTCCTGCTGTATCTAGTTTTGGAGGAGTCATCCCCATACTCTTTATTCTTCACTCTCAGCTGCTAACAAAAGGGGCTCTCGTTCTGGAAATAATGCAACACCTCTTCTGATTCCTACCCCCAAGTAATTCATCTTCCCAATTATTTCACCAAGTTCCAAATCCAGAGTCTTTTTGTCATTGATCCTTGGTTCTCAAAATTGCAGACTCTGCTCTCATAGCCCCCACATTTTTCATTCATAGTTCTCATTACAATTTCAATCACGCGGCTACAGCAATTACCTTCCAATAACTGTCTCCACTGTGCTGTGGACAGAGTACCAAGTAGGCTCTCAACAAATGATTATTGATTAAATGCTGGAAAGACAAATGATGCTATAAATGTTAGATGACACAGAAGACTGATATTTCTAATTTTATCCTTTATCTCATGCTATGCAAATGAAGTTATATTTACTTTAATTATCATAATAACTCAATGAGTAGGGCCATTCTCCGCTTGTAATTCCATCTCTTGTTTTTGTATTTTCACTGAACATTGTAGCTTCATACTTTTAACACTTCTGTACTTATATTTAAAAAGAATGATCTTACATATAAGTATGAAAGGAGGGAAATTAGGAGTTTACTAGTAAAGCCAAACAGTGTGTTAAGTGACCATAGATAACAATTTTTAATGCCTTAAACCATTTCATATTTATTGAGGTTTACTATTTGCTATTTCCTTTATTTACTATATTTACTATATGCACTTTTTTTTTTTTAGATTTAAATCTCTATTTAATTTTTTTTCTTAAAGACTTCTTTTATACCACATGGATGATATGGAGTTTGTGGTTTAAAACTTTGTGTTCTGACTATACCCAATTTATTTTTTTAGCAAAACACTGATCATTTAGCATCTGCCTACACCCATCACGTCGGTACATGATAAGTGGCAACAAAGCAGGTGATTTGTGAACACTGCCGTTACCCTGTCAGAAGGAGAATCTTGAGGAAAAGCATTTTTTGAGATAAGTGACATGACTGCTGTTGGATCTCTGTTCCATGTCTAGCACAGTAAGCCACACCTTTTTCTTACTAATGAGTTTGGAAAAGTTGCCAACTGTGCCTTTTATCTGGGAAAACACAGGGCTACTGATGCCTAAACACCATGTACGGAATTTACTTTCTTTGGTTGACATGGCCATCTTTTCCCGGTGCTTGAAGCCTGAAGACAAAGCAAAGGGAATGTATTTACTGTATGATAGGGGAGTTTGGTAGATGGGAAATCTGCATGCAAATCTTGTTTATTTTGGTAAAATAACTCTGGCTTCAAGGAAGATGCGTGCGGGCAGAATCACTGAGTAGTGACTTCAGTTGGTATGAAGAAAAATGTGAATCCTTGTGTAAGATTCTGATTCTGCATAACTTGGTGTCACAGTTATTAAAATATAGTCCTGGGGAAAAAGAGCAGATTGGAAGACGGTAGGTGATGAGTTTTAAAAGTATTACATTTGAGGTGCTCTGCAGAAATTTACATGAGATGTTTACCAGTTACTTGGAAATGTGAATCTGGAACTCAGGAGCGAGATCAGGGGTAGAGACATAGATTTGGGGATTATCATGAAGGAAGAAACAGGTGAAATCAGAGGAAATTGGACATGAGGGACAGAACCCAAGGGAATATCTTTAAGGTCAGACAAAGAAAGAGCTCCTGTAGGAGAACTGAGGACCGAAGGAAAATCCTCCAGTGTCACCAAAGACAAAGGAGAAGGGATTCTAACGAAGGTCAGAGGATCAGCACTAATGGTAGTAATCGGAAAGTCCTTTTCTCATATTTGTTTCCAAATATAACTCTGTATTAGTAATAATTCGTTTCCTACCTTTAGTAACAATGACATGAGGAAATTCAAAGTTACTCTTTATGTTACTAGAACACTGTTTCTCTCAATGTGTTTATTTTTAACCATTTAAGTATTTATATATAGACTTTTATGGCATTTACCTAGATAGAAACAGAAAATATTTTTTCTTTGAATTTTATGATTTAAAATAATGAACTTTAAAGAATTTTTTTAAGTTTATTTTGATAGAGACAGAGACAGCACTAGTGGGGGAGGGGCAGAGAGAGAGAGAGACAGAGACAGAGACAGAGACAGAGAATCCAAAGCAGGCTCCATGTTGCCAGTGCAGAGCCTGACATGGGTCTTGAACTCACAAAACAGCGAGATCTTGACCTGAGCCGAAAATAAGAGTTGGACACTTAACTGACTGAGCCACCCAGATGCTCCTAAAATAATGAATTTTTGGCGTGTACTCAGTTTTCAGACTACATGTAAAATTACTTGTAATAAAAAAAAAAATTATTCAGTACTATCCATCATTTGTCAAAACTCCTAAAAATACAGTAATGTCTGCCAGCTTTTCCAATTGAGCATATTGGAATGATTCTCTCTATAAAACAAATAGAAAAAAATCAGAATAATAATTCTCAAAATTGGGGTGCGTGGCTGGCTCAGTCAGAAGAACATGCAGCTCTTGATCTTAGGGTTGTGAGTTCGAGCCCACATTGGGTGTAGAGATTGCATAAAATGAATGAATGAATGAATGAATGGACGAACAAATACATATTTTAAAAAATCCTCAAAATTAGATATTGATTCCCGCCAAATGGTAATGAAAAATCACTAGGGTTTTTTTCCCCCTTAATGTAAAAATTAAGGAATAGTTGTAATATGTAAATGTCTTAAATAAATTACATTTTAAGAAATGTATTAAGTTACAGAGTGAAGTCTTTGTATTAAACATAGGCAGCACTCACTTTGCACAGTATCGTGTTAACTGGGAACTCATGCATCTCTAACTGTACCTTTGGTCCTTGGGAACTGAGAGGATTGCATGTATGTTATCAAATCACTTTTCCTACATTTATTGCATAGAGAATTTTTTTTTTAATTTTTTTTTCAACGTTTATTTATTTTTTGGGACAGAGAGAGACAGAGCATGAACGGGAGAGGGGCAGAGAGAGAGGGAGACACAGAATCGGAAACAGGCTCCAGGCTCTGAGCCATCAGCCCAGAGCCTGACGCGGGGCTCGAACTCACGGACCGCGAGATCGTGACCTGGCTGAAGTCGGATGCTTAACCGACTGCGCCACCCAGGCGCCCCACATAGAGAATCTTAAAACAAGAATCCTTCCTTCTCCATCTCTTATGCCAAAGCCAGTGTTAAAAATGTGAGATAAAATACACTTACTTACTCCCTGCTAGATCCAAACCCCATTACAAATTCTCATAAAGCATAATGACAAAATATTTAGTAGTTTAAAGAGTAAATATCACATGTAGTAGGTTCTTTTTTTTAACGTTTACTTATTTACTTTGAGAGAGAGAGAGAGAGAAACAGAGAGAGAGCGAGAGAGAGAGTGAGCAGGGGACAGGCAGAGACAGAGCGAGAGAGAGAATCCAAATCAGGTTCCGTACTGTCAGCACAGAGCCTGATGCTGGGATTGATCTCATGAACCGTGACATCATGACCTGAGCCGAGATCAAGAGTCAGACCCTTAACAGACTGGGCGACCAAGGCACCCCAAACACATTTAGTAGGTTCTAAGAATTGTATGTAACAATGTTTGTGGAATGATACATTAGGAAAAATGATCGTGAATGTAGGTTTACAGTAGATACTTGTCTGCTAAAGAACTAAATTCATTTTCTTTTCTGATTCACCATTGGCAGAAGTTTTGGACTCTAGGCAAAAATATAGAAATATAGGCCAAACATGATAGCATCTGTTGTACTGTTTCCTCTTTGTAAATTTTCAGAAAATCTGGCCTGGTTTAAATTAAAAAAAATTAATATTATCTCTCAATGTTAGCAACTGAGCAATATATTTAAAATATATCCTGTTTACAGAATATACCTTAAACTTAAGGCATGGGAAATAGAGGAAAAAGACTTTTTGATGAAGGTCTTTATTCAGGCATTCAAAAGAGAATGATATAACAAATATCCACGTACCCACCGTTCATCTTAAAATAGAAGACATTTGAATTCAGTTAAAGCCTGTTGTACATCTCTCTGATTGAAACTGCCTCCCTGCCTCTAGTGTCTGAATTTCATATTTTTCAGTCCATATGTTTCTGTGTGCTTTCCTGATACAGGGTTTTGATGGATGCCTTTTTTTTTTTTTTTTTTTAAAGGTGAAAGCCTTTCCTCTCTATGTCTGGTTATGAATTGTTCTCTTGAAAGATTAGGTGCCATCAGTCTTTCCTGCATTGAGGTTGGTCAAATCCTGTATGATTCACATAGGATGGGAAAAAGAGTCTCTCAGAAATCATGACTGAAGCAGCATAAAGAGATCTTTATGAGAATACCTCATTCAATAAATATAAATTGCTTAAGGCAGTAGGAGTAGTTATCTGTGGTCGCTGAAAACAGTATTCGGTTTTACTAGTAAACTCCGAATTTTCTTCCTTTCTTAATTATATGCAGACCATTCTTCTTCAATTAATAAGTACAGTCAAGTGTTAAATTTATAAAGCAGTAATGTTCACTGAGAAACACGAAATGGTTTTCTGCCAAGTGTTTTTACACAAATGCTTTTATTTAGTCATTCAGAATATTGATTAGAAAAGGATATGTGTGAATATATAAAATTCTGATGTGGACACAGATGACTTTTAACTCCCAATGCTTTTTGTTTAATTTCAATATCCAACATAGATAAAATGTTCTAAGGAAGAGAAAAATCTCACTGCAATCAAATTTTCTCAGCTTAGCATAGAAATTATCACTTTGCTTCTAGACACGTTTTTACAGGTTTTTGCACAAGCTGTGCTTATTATGTGATGAGTCCCCCCATGTGAGACAAAGCCTGGATGCCAACTCTAAGTAAATTTTGGAACATGAAATACATTCATTAATTTTTAAAGTAGAGTTGCTCAAACACAAACGAAAATGTATTTTATTAAAGATCCGTAGTCATCTTAAAAAATATATATATATATATATTTACAAAAAACACTTGCATTATTCTTTCCATAATAAATCATCTAATTCCTACTGCATTTACTTTTTCACTGAGTTTTTTTATTCTTCTTATTTTTGAAAACTGTATCATAAGCTACGGCCTTCTGTGTTATCAATATAAAGTTTAGAAACTTGTTTACATCTAACTTTCATTTAATTCTGCCTTGAATGAAGATAATTATATTTTCCTTGATAAAAAGGAAAATTTCAGTGATTCAGCTTCATGTCAGAAATATTGATTTTTATAGTAAACAATTTATAAACAGTTGTTTACACTGTTATATGAAGTTAACGTGTTAAAATTTACATTATATGTGAATAACTTTTATTTCAAATTATAAAAGCAATTTATAGTTTATTTAAAATTTTAGTTAAATAAATTAAATAGAAATGTAAAATACTTTATATTCCCAATTATAAAATGATTTTTATAGCAAATAATTTGATTTCTTCTTTAAATTCCGTGACTAAGAGCTGACACTCTATAAGCTATTTCACTTCTCCCAAAAGTAAGCATTTTTATTGCCCTGCACAGAGTCAAGGGTAATGACCACTTCCTACTTGAGAATGTGGCCTGGATCTCTTAGTTTGACATTTAACACCCCTCTTGAATTAGCACAAAACTTCTTTATTTATCACCAACACTGTCCTGCTGAATCTTTCAGTATAGTCTCACTGTTCTGGTCTATTCACAGATGTGCACGTGAAGGTCGGTCAGGTGCCAGGCCATACCTTCTAAAACGTGGCTCTGCTGGGACCACAGGATAGGGTTGCTAATCTAACTGCATGTTTAGATAGCCGTATTTGCATTTGGATAATTTTCCACTTTTAACCATGGTCTTTAGTCTCAGTATATTAACCATTTTTAAAAGAGTGAATGCTTTCAGAATAAACAAGATAAATGTAGAATAGAAAATATTTTTGGGGCGCCTGGGTGGCGCAGTCGGTTAAGCGTCCGACTTCAGCCAGGTCACGATCTCACGGTCCGTGAGTTCGAGCCCCGCGTCAGGCTCTGGGCTGATGGCTCAGAGCCTGGAGCCGTTTCCGATTCTGTGTCTCCCTCTCTCTCTGCCCCTCCCCCGTTCATGCTCTGTCTCTCTCTGTCCCCAAAATAAATAAACGTTGAAAAAAAAAATTAAAAAAAATATTTTTGATCTTAGATCAAAAGTATATTTCTTAGCTGTATTTGGTTGTACGTTCATGAAATCCACTTATAAGGTACCCCTATGTAACCTTTCGACATTCTTGGGTTGTTTTTAACAGTAAGAATTTGTTCTAAAAGTTGAGTGCTGCAAAATGGTTTTAAAATGTTTAAAAGGTCAGTTCAAACAAGCACAAAATTTCTAGTTGGAGCTAAATTCAAAACCAACCAAATTTCTTAGGTTTGCGAAATTGAATGAGAGAAGTACCACTGAGCTGAATGCATGTCAAGAGCAATGGCTCCACTAGAATTAAACCAATTCAAAGTTGTACTGGAACCAGGATATGCAACGGGTCAAAGTCATCAAAGTGCAATGCTTTAAAAACACATGCTGGACGTGTGGTTTTCCATTAAACTAAATTCAGTTTCTCTTTTTCAAGCCAAAATTTAGATTTAGAACAGGAGATTAATGTTTCCATACTATACTTCCTAATACCGAATTGACCTTCTATAAGAGACCTCATTATTTTCCTTAAACCGTGTCAAGTTGCTAAACCTTATTTCTTTTTCCTGCCTGTATCTTGTGTCTCTCAGCCTAGTTATATAGCCTTTTGTTCATTATGCTAGTGGCACATTCATGGCTTTCTCTGTAACCTTCAGATTTGCTTTTGTTTGCTTATGCTTTTTTCTCAGTGAAGTACAGAAAGTTAAAACTTGTTATAATTCAGAAATATCTCCTTTATTGCTTGGACCAGCCATTTCCTTATTATTCTTTGGCTATTATTTCTAACCTGTTTTATACCTTTGTATCGTATAACTGGGTAGAATGGAACACTTTAAAAATCTCGACATGAAAGCCAATCTACCATTTGCTATTTGCTAGGGACGTAAAAAGGATGATGCGGCAGCTTATCTGGGTGTCTGTGTCCTCATGTGTGCACTGGGGAACATAATGCCTGCATGACCAACCCCGTGGTAAGAATGATAGCACCCTAGATGAAATAGACAACCAAGAAAATCAAAGCAATTATTGAATATGAAATAGCTATGCATTTGGTGAAACAATCAACATACAACCTATTATCTCTGATAATACTGAATGGTAAATAAAATTACAGGTGCAGTTATTTTGTGGATAGACTTTTAGTTTCTAGGGCAAAGGCTAGTTGAAGAGGGCAGTACGGAGCAGTCCTGACGGCTCATGCTCTACACCAGCTGGTCTCCTTTTCTTGTTTCTACTTCTGTCAGATGTTCTTATCTATTTAAGGAAGAAACAACTGATTCCTGCCTTTCAATAGTACATTTAAGACTTAAAGACAACATCTAAGACTTTCAGTCTCCCACCAAAACTAACAACAAGGAACAAATTTGGTCATAGTGAATTAAATTTGTTTCAAAATCACAGAAAGGTGGGCAGCATGTGTCCTGCTACTCTGAAAAAAATCAAGAAAGGCTATCCTTACGTACATACCAAGATATTATCAGCTACAGACTGAGAGGGCATATACAAAAAGAAAATTTTTTTCCAGTGAAAAACTAAGTGATAATGTCACATTCAAAAATTAAAATAGAGGGGCGCCTGGGTGGCTCAGTCGGTTGAGCGTCCCACTTCGGCTCAGGTCATGATCTCGTGGTTTGTGAGTTCGAGCCCCACGTGGGGCTCTGGGCGGACAGCTCAGAGCCTGGAACCTGCTTCAGATTCTGTGTCTCCCCCTCTCTCTGCCCCTCCCCTGCTCATGCTTTGTCTCTCAATAATAAAAAAGAAATTAAAACAGATGTTCTGGTTTTAGTTTCTAGTATCATTTTTTAAATAAAAGGAACCATGGCTCATTGAAGAAATGGCTGATTCTAGGACTGGGACAGGGAATCTATAAAATGAGCCTGAAGTATCTTATAGTACCAGGGGGAAAATCCTCACAATGATGGGACTATGTCAAAGGCCATAGTAGCCTAGTGAAAGGAGGCCAATGGCTACAGCTGGAACCATTTGCACAACGCAGTTTGAGCCACTACTTTACTTAAGTAGTATTGGATTATAATGCAAAGTGTAAAATATATATCCCTGTGCTCATGCCGATACAAATGATTGAATTTAAATAAATTGGGGGAGAATAGACAATCTCTCATGAAGAATTCCAAATAATTTATGTAAACACTCCATCAAGAGGAGGAGTATCTCTACTTCTTAAGCGTGTGCTGCTCAAAGTGATTGCCTCTGGAAGAGTACAGTAAGGAAAGGGGAGGAAAGGTTAATGTTACAGTGGAGAAACCTGACAGCTACTCCCTCAGCCAGGTGATCAAGGTCAACATCAACAGTGATACCTCATGCTGATAGCATGTGCACTTGATATGACGTGATGAGAATGGCACCTTACCTTTGTGATCTTCCTTCCAAAACCCCATAACCCCAGTCTAATCATGAGAAAAAACTGGACAACTTCCAATAGGAGGATATTCTACAAAATACCTGACCAGTACTCCTCAAAACTATCAAGGCCAGCAAAAACAAGGAAAGGCTAATAAACTGTCAGAGCCAAGAGGACATGACTAAGAAAACATGACTGAAATAACATAATATTCCAGATGGGATCCTGGAAGAGAAGAAGGACATTAGGTATAAACTAGGGAAGTATGAATAAAGTATGGACTTTAGCTAATAACATATCAATATTGTCCATTAATTGTAACAAAGTTACCATATTCATGTCAGCGGTTAATAGTAGCAGAAAGTTGGTGGGGGGGGTGTATGGGGACTCTGGCCCTATCTTCACAATTTTTCTCTAAATTTAAAATTGTTCTAAAATAAAAAGTTTGATTTAAAAAAATGGATATTTTGGGGTGCCTGGGTGGCTCAGTCGGTTGTGAATGTCTGACTTGATTTCGGCTCAGGTCACGATCTCACGCTTCATGAGTTCAAGCCCCATGTTGGGCTCCCTGCTGACAAGGCAGAGTCAGCTTGGGATTCTCCTTCTTCCCTTCTCCCTCTGATCTTCCCCTGCTTTTTTTCCTCTCTCCAAAATAAATAAATAAACATTGAAAAAATGGATATTGTTTTGACCTGAAAGGCGTCCCTCATATCTACTTAAATTTTATCCTAGTATGAACTATTCAACAGTACCTAAACACAGCTCTACCGGTGGCACGCATGCAGTGTTCTTCTAACTCAGGTGGCCGTGGGCTAGCCTTGTAGTGTGTGTGAATCTCATAGACCCCAGAGCTAACTCCCTTGGATTTTTTTCCTCCTCCAACAACTCAAAAATGGCAAAATTTGCAGGGAAGACCTTTGTTTCTCCTGGAAGAAGAAAAGGGGAAATAAGAGAAGAGCCAGGTGAAAAGAAAGTTGAACCAAGAAACTTAGGAAGGCCTTCTTCCCAAGTACAGAGGGAAGGGGGGGTCTCCTTCTCCTCCCACCTCTGTCCTAACTCTAGCCCGTGGCCCGAGTGGGCTGTACTTCCTAATGGGTATAGGAGAGACTTAGAGTGTCACTGGGGTCGCCTACTTCATGATTCCCCAGGATAAAGCCCAGGATGAGAGTGGTAAGGAGACCTCACCATCCCCTGACAGTTTCCGCCCACATCTTTTTGACAGTCCATCTTGGATAGATGGGAGAAGGCCTTAAGATCATTGTGATGTTTTAGTATTATAATTATTAAAGGATTATTTAAAATACTACTTATTTCAGAGAAACTTATAATACCCAAATAACAAATAAATATTTAGTTAGAAAAGGATGACTTTCCTAGAAATGATTGTTTTATCTGGTTTGGGTAAATAATCCTCTTTGGCCCTATCTGGGCAGGGACCCTGTTGTGTCATCATGGTCTGATCATGGTATCTGTCACTGATATCTATCACTTACACTAATTTTTTTAAGAAAAATAATGCAATACTATAAATATGGGCTATAATAATATACCCTTAGAGAATGGATAAGTACTACACAGACTCCGTTTTTCTGACAATAAAGTAAGCCCAAGAGAAGATTTTTAAGTGACTGATTTTTGTGTTCCTAAATGACTAGTGAAGTCATTCTTGAAAGATGGTCTTTTTTATGATTTAAAGAAACATTTGCATATGCACAAATTTGAAGTTTATTTTCAGCCTTTTTAAAAATTTCATTTAAATCCGAATTAGTCAACATATACTGTAATAATGGTTTCAGGAGTAGAACCCAGTGATTCATCACTTACACATAACACCCAGTGCTCATCACAAGTGCCCTCCTCAATGCCCATCACCCATTTAGCTCATCCCCCTCCTCCTCTCCAGCAACCCTCAGTTTGTTCTCTGTATTTAAGAGTCTTTCATGGTTTGCCTCCCTCTCTGTTTTTATCTTATTTTCCCTTCCCTTCCCTTATGTTCATCTATTTTGTATCTTAAATTCCACATATGAGTTAAATCATATGACATTTGTCTTTCTCTGACTTACTTTGCTTAGCATAATACATTCAGGTTCCATTCACATTGTTGCAAATGGCAAGATTTCATTCTTTTTGATGGCTGGCTAATATTGCATTATATATGCGTGTGTGTGTGTGTGTGTGTGTGTGTGTATGTGTGTGCATACACATACACATACATATATAATGGAATATTAGCCAGCCATCAAAAAGAATGAAATCTTGCCATTTGCAACAATGTGAATGGAACTAGAATGTATTATATGTATGTGAATAGAACAAGAATGTATATATATATGTATGTGTATATATATATATATATACACATACATATATATATACATATATACATACACACACACACACACACACACACATCCCCCCCCCCACAATACATATCAATCACTTCTTTATCCATTCATCAGTTGATGGGCATTTGTCAGCCTGGTATTTTTACCTTTTCCCTCTTTATGTATTATTATGGAGGATAGTTTTCAAAATATCAGACTCTTGGTGCAACGATGTGTTTAGGGAGAACCCCCCTGGTAGAATGGTCCTCAATTTTTTTTCTCTTATTTCCTCTAGCACCTTCATTTGTGCATCTTTCTTTCATCTATTGTATTAGTTTTGGGATAACAAAATCAGATATAGTACATTATGAATAAGTCAGTGTTATAATGTAGCTCTTACACAGGAGACCTTTGTTACTGTCAGCTTTGCAAAGGCCTTATTTAGTACGGGATCAGGTACAGTCATTTTGTACATCGCCTGCAAAAATGCAAACTATATCTTTGACAAGTCTATTTTAAGCATAAGATTATAAAATTTTCAAAATGTATTTTGATGGCAATTTAATTTTATAATAAATAAGTAAATAAAAATAAATAATAAACGAATAACTGTAAATCTCACTACATTTAGTCAAACTAAATCTTTAGTGAGGTTATAAATTTATTTTGAGGAAAATTCCTCAAATGAGTTCAGAAACCCTCCAGCTAATAAAAAGACATCATCAAATCTGAGTTCTCTGGCTGTCTTAGCACCTGTAGTGGTCATAGTAGCATTAAGATCTTTCTGAAACTGACTCATGCAAGTTCATCTCTAGCTATGTAGGTCTCCTAATTGGTCGTGTTTCTATTAGAGATTATTTACCCTTTCTGGAATCCTAGTGATCAGAATGTAATCCTTGTTGTCTTTAATGAGAAAAATAATATGTCCCCTTCCCCCCAATTCAGTGTTCAGCCAGTACGTATTTATGTGATCAACAAAAGAAAGGAATGTTTTCAGATCCTGGGCTTGATTATTTTTTGTTTCAGATGTGACAGATTTGCTGAGCAAAGCTCACAAGTCCCCTCTTCCTCTCTACCCACCACTACCCCTACTTACAACACACACACACACACACACACACACACACACACACACCTTCAAAACCCTGCACCATCTGACTGTTAATACACACATCAGCTCTAGGTCACCCAGCTTTTCTGAAGGAAATTGAGTCTGCTGAGTATTCCTTTATTCTCAGTATACATTACATTACAAGTCATAGTACTGAACTTTTCAATGCTTACAATGTTCCCTAGGAGTGTATCGGTTGAGCAGGTGAAAAAAAAAATATCTGGAAGTTTATTATTTTTCCACCAATATATTTGACACCACCTTTGGAGGGGGAACAAAAGGCATACTGTCAAGCGGATAGACCTGGACAAAATGTTACTGTTTGTTCCTCATGAGCACAGAGGTATATTTAAGCAAAGAAAGACATTCCATGACTCTCCTGGGACTTCCTTCCTTCAGCTGAATTACACCAACACGTTCACACCACTGTGGTTCAGACTGCGTTGGAATTTGAAATGCAGACTTCTATTTGCCAATGTTTAAATACCACCGCTATAAAAATTCATATTAGGATTGAACCTGGCCTTAAAATACCACCGAACAAATGAGAGTTTATTGGGGAAAATGTGTGTACACATGAAATTACAGTAGAAGATATGAAAATAATGGGTGTCCTTGTTTGACAGATTCTATACTCACACAATAAAGCCTCAAAGTCGCCAGAAGTCACCAGTTTTGGATTGTGTTTCAAGTCCAGGCTCACTGACATTCATGAAACTTTTGGTAAAACATGGGCCAAGTTTCGAGCAAGCCTGGGTAGAATACTTCTTTCATGTGGAACCTGTGTGAAACTCAGTGGCTTTGGCTAGCTTTCCCCTTGAGTTTCACATTCAAACAATCCCAAGTTTCAGAGTAAAATTAAGGGGTGAAGGGAAGTAAAGAGGCAAACAAACAGAAAACCGCTCAACAAGAGCGAAACAGAAAAAAACGACTTGGCCGGAGAATGAAATGGCTGTCTGTCATCTTCCAAATGCACTTCGTCTTGGTGCCAGTGGATTCTGCAACTAAACTTATGTTGCCTTCAGCATATATCTGCGCTCATCAATGCCAAATCAAGGCTTCCTGGTACTCCGGGGGAGAAAATTCTAGACCCTCAAAGGCCCTAGGGAGCAGTGAAGCACGTGCTCAAAGTAACCGGAGGATTTAAAATTTGTATGCAGAAATGTGAGGATGAAGAGACTCCTTAAAATGCAGATTTGAAAGGAAAAAGGTAGCAATTAAATGTCCAACTTTTGGAAATAAAAACCAGAGGGCGCATCTCTAGGTTTTCCTACTAAACTCAAACTCTAGAGCTTATCTTGCCTCTGTTCCGAACCTAAAGGGACCTCCTAACCCATAGCATCCTCTGTAGCTACAGCCCTCTGAAAACTTGTCCTGCGGCCACTTGCTTTCCTTCCCAGCAAGGTGCAGGGTACAGAGAGCAGACTGTGTTCGCTGTAAGGAGCCACTTCCTTGGCTGGGACTGAAGCAGTGTCCTGACAGGATTAGGCTCGTTCTACTCCTAACCTGAACACAACACACGGGGACCCTGTGTCAGGGAACGTCAAGCTCAGTACCTAGCAGAGGACTTTGAAAACACCCTCTGCTTGGGCTAGGGAAGCAAAGGCTAACAGAGCAATGTAATTAACACACGAGTTTTCTTCAAAGTAAAGAGAACATTTAAAAGCCTACTGCATGGCGAGAAACTGTTCCACTTGGCCAATTCTAAGAAATTCATTAAAAAAAAATTCTTATCCCTCATTTAGCAGATGTTTCACTCACATAGCAGACTTTTGGCTACAAAGCGTTTTTCTTTCTTTCTGTTTTTTTCCCCGTTTTCCTTCTTAGAAAATGTCTTTCTTGTAATTTTTTGTCTTTTTGTATTGTTTAAAAGTTACCCAGAAGATCAGTGTGTTTAAAATGCATGTTTTCTTTTGCCATGTGGTCTGAGATACCAAATAAACTTCTTTGGAGACAAGAATCTAAATTCCAAGGATTTCAGTGTCCATGTTGAAAAAGCAACATTAGGCCCCAAGGCACATTGTAATTTTGAGGCAACAGGGCAACTCAAGGGAGGGGTTGATAGAATCAGGTTGTATGCACTGTCCTTTGCTGCTTTCACACGTCTGCTCAGAGGGGGTGCAGAGAGTTGTCCTAAAGTCTGTATGGTGAGAGGTGAAAGACCTTCCCATAAAAGTCTTTTCCTTTGAGTTGGGAGTTCCTCTACAAGGAAAACCTCGGACATCATCAGTAAGGAAAACCAAAGCCACATAGATTATTGAAAGGAAATGGTATAAAAGCATTGAGAGAAAAAAAAGGTCGTTTTACTGAACACAGTAAATACCCACAATCAAAGTTAACTGCTGTGTTTGAAGTTAAAGTCCACAGATCAAAGTACTTTGCAAAATGTCAAGCATGAGCATAAGGAGGGCGAGGGGAGAGGCACAGAAGACTTTCCAGAATACTGTACTGTCCCGTTACAGAAACCTGCTAGCCAAAGACCTTTAGCTAGGTAAAGCATTTTCAAAACCAGGTCACCTGAACTGTGGCAGGAACATAAAAATTTTAAAAAATGAAACATAAAAAAAAACCTCTTCCACATTAGCAAGGAACAAAGCAGTGATCCAAGAACAAAATAAAATAGAGCTATCTCATTCTCCTTAAAGACTAATTACTGACATTTTCTTGGCTCAGGTGGTTGCAGCTTTTTCCTTTTTTTTTTTTTTCCATGCCCTTAGAAAGTTAAAAATAAGTAAACAGTCTAAACAACAAAATGACGATGTCTGGACCCTCTCACTGCTGGCAGTCAGGTTAATTGGAGTTCTGATGTAGCTCAGTCACAGGCCAGTTTGTATCACAGGTCAACGTGACAGAGAGCTTTGAGCAAAGTTTAAAAGTACAGCCACAGAAATGTCCAGATGCCGTTGCTGTATTCCGGAACACCACATTTACCTGCAAATGGTGCACAGCCGCCCCATACCTTCACTATAAATGAGTTATGTCAGAGACGATCGTCAGACACATATCAGAAACCAATGAAATAATTCCAGAAGGAAAAAAAAAAAAATCTTACCTACAGGCAGCTGGGCTCAACAGTTGCTCTAAACAGAGGAAGTAGGAGTCAGTGGCCTTTTACATGTAGAGGTTGTTTATTTAGCCCTTTTTAAAAGGTCTTGAACTCCAGAGGTTTAAGATTAAGTCCAATCCAAGTGTCTGAAGGAAAAAAAGGCAAGAGAGACGGCAAATAAGAGAGGGAAAGAATCCCAGCTGCTGGGTGGTGCCACTGTTCTGAGAGCATTTGAGCTATTTTCAGCATTAACAGCAGCCGGAGTTGTCTGCAAAGGGATGAAAAAGCCTTCCCTGAGTCGCCACCTCCCTCCCCCTTTCCCCACGTGGTGGGGGGGGGCACGAACCAGGAAACCCACGACAACGTGGTTCGCTGTACAAATACTCATTTACATTTTGAGGAAAACTGCCAGCACTGTTGAAAACGACAACAGCAAAAACAACTTGACTGAAATCTTAAAGACACACGGTGCCGTGCCGCAATCCTCAGGTTTTCCGAATGACTTACCTGATGTGTTGAAAAGAAGGTGTCCTCTTTGTGCCTTATTGAGAGGGAAGAGGTTTCTTCTGATGATTACTCGCTTCTGGGGGTCTTAAAAAATATTTTAGATCTCTCCGAGGAATGTCTGTTGTCACCCTATCCTTCTTAAGCCTGAACACAAATGGTGTATTTCTCGCACGCACCTAAATTTCCAGTTTCGTCAACTGTGCTATTTTTGAAAGCTACTGGGTTAAGCTGTTGACATTTCTTATCTGTTGGCAGCGACTGGGGACCATTCAGTGACATGATGCAGACAGACACGGATCCCTTGCTTGTGCTTCCAAAGGAGTAATTCAGATTGGGTCACCAACAACGAGCAGCAGACTTGGGGCTTTCACTTTATTTCTAGAATTATAAATTAAGATCTAGGAGTGCTGTTCATTCATTCAGCAATTTATGTGGCCGGTACTTGGGAGCCTCCTGTGGGTCACACATTGTGAGAATAACAAGAGTGAGTGAAATAAACAGGGTCCTTGCCTCAGAAGGCTCACAGCACACAGAGGCAGCAAGAATAAAGAATACAGAGCATTTGTTACAATCTCTTGGTCACATGAGGAGACTTCAAACCATGGCCACGGGAGATCGGGACTTCTCTCGACTGGGACTGCAGGGAGATGCTACGGGTGGCCATCAGACCAACTTCTGGCTTCTGTGGCTTTACTGTGCCTTTGATAGCACCCCTAAGAAGGAAGATCCGTTACTTCCTACCCGAAAACACACTTAGGTATTTTCTTAAAAACCTGTATTCCGCGTCTGTGAAATCCCTGACTTCTCTGTCTCTCTACTCCTGTAACCTAGAGAATGCTTAGGCAGGGAGAAAGCACTGCTAAGAAGGGGTGGGAGAAGGGTCCCTGATCGTTAGTCCAGTGTGAAAACCACCTGGATGTATTTGATAGTGGATGTTGTGAAGGTTGGTTGCTAGAGGCTCAGATCAAGTCCAACTGTGTCTTTACAGTTAAAGACGCTGGAACTGATGATAGAAAATACTGAAGATTATGCATGATACATAAAAAAAAAAACAAAACGGTTACATGACTGCTATTTCAAGTCTTGTGATAAAATAGTGAAATCCTTCAGCTACCCTACACTATAAAGCTATACGGATGGGGCGCCTGGGGGCTCAGTCGGTTAAGTGTCCGATTTCAGCTCAGGTCATGATCTTGAGGTCTGGGTCTGTGAGTTCGAGCCCCGTATCAGGCCCTGTGCCAACAACTCAGAGCCTGGAGCCTGCTTCGGATTCTCTCTCTCTCTCTGCCTCTGCCTCTCTCTGCCTCTCCCCTGCTCGTGCGCTCTCTCAAAAATAAATAAACATTAAAAAATTAAAAAACTACACAGACCTCTAAATGAAAAAAAAAACTATAACTTGTTTGAAATATCTAATCAAATTTTTAAAAAAAAATTTTTATTTTAAAAATACATAGCAGAATTTTAAAAATCTCTCTAGAATCATGTATTTTTCTGTTCATTTATTTTAAATGGTCACATTTTACTATGTCACCAATACCTGCCAGTTTCAAAAAGGGTACTTTACTTGGCAAAACAAGAGATGGGAATTCTGGCAAATTCGAGCCTCAGATAGAAATTCTTTTTAATTGTTTTTCCTTTTTCCTCTGTATAGTTTATAATGAAAAGAAAAATCCGTGTGAAAATGGGCTGTCTTTGCAACACTATGGAAGTTAACGAAAGGAAGACCACCAAGGCAGCCATTACCTTTAAATTCCAAACCTCCTGCTTTCCACACGAACACTGAGAGAAGCCCATTGCCTCATGTTTAGCTATTACTAGAGTCATTTTACGTCACAGTCTCCACTTAAACGGACAGGTTCTGACCCTGCTAGCTGCTTGCATTCAGGATGAGCCCTGTCTTGCGTCATGACTCTTCAAGGTCCCGCCATTCCCCAGAGATCCCAACTGTCCAAACAGCCAGGCAGGTAACACCTTTCAGCAGATTTGCCGGCACAGAAGAGTGCGAGTTGGCCTTTTGGCACATTTTTAAAAATTAGAAGATAGCATATTTGGTCTTTTCTACTCGCCCAACCACCGTGACTTTTACAAGCGACTGATGTCTTAGCAACTGTTCTAATAGTACTAATCTTCATGATTTTATCATATTTTTTTTCTCTCTTTCATTTTGGTTTTTATAAACAAAATGATTTAAAATAATTGCCGATGCTTATATGGGAGTGGGCTTCCTATATTGGTGAAACAACAGATAACGGCTTTGGCATAACCCCTCCTGTGTATAAAATGGGGATGGTAATAGTACCAATCCACAGGGTTGTGGTAGGGCTTATATAATCACATAAAATGCTTACCCGAGTAATGCCTGACACATAGCCAGCACTCAATAAAAATTAATACCATTATCACTGTTCTAAGTCTAGAGCTTGGCTCTCTGATATGGTGGATACACGGGCTATTGAGCATTTAACATGTGACTAGTCAAAACTGAGATGTCCTATGATTGCAAAATGCACACTGAATTTTGAAGACTTACTATAAAAAAAGAATGTCAACTCATGTTTTATATTGATTATATATTGAACTGTGAATACCTCAGACATCCTAGGTTAAGGAAACTGTTAAAATGAATTTTACCTGTTTAGTTGTGTCTTTTTTTAATGTGGCAACTAGAAAATTTTAAATTATATATGCGGCTTTCGTTGTCGCACACTGCCATCTAGGCCAGTGGTGCTCAAACTGTAGCAGGCATCAGAGTGACCTGGAAGGCTTGTCAAAGCCTTTGCCGGATCCCATCCCCAGTTTCTGATTTAGTAGGTCTGGGGCGAGGTCTGGAATTTTGCGTCTCTAACAAGTCCCCAAGTGATTCTTTTTTCTAAAAAAAAAAAAAAAATTTTGAGAGAGAGAGCGTGCACCAGAGAGCAGGTGCATGTGCATGCATGGGTGAGGGGCAGAGAGAGAGATGGAGAGAGAGACCCCAAGCAGTCTCTATGCTCAGCAGAGAGCCAGATGCGGGGCTCGATCCCATGGCTGTGAGATCACAACCTGAGCCGAGATCAAGAGTTGGACACTCAACCGACTGAGCCATCCAGGCGCCTTCCCAAATGATTCTTAACCACACTTTGAGAACCACTGGTCTTGAGCCTTGCTACTTAAAGACTAGTCCATGGACAACATCAAAGTCACCACTTGGAATTTTGTAGGAAATGCGAAAACTCAGGCCCCACCCATACCTACCGAACCAGCACCTCCATTTTTACAACATCTCCAGGTTATATGTGTGCACATTGAGATTTACGAGAAATTAATATAGCGTAGTGACTCTCATTCCTGGGTATATGTGAGGCTTATCTAGAAAATTTTGAAAGTATCAGTACACTGGACCCATCTCTAGAGAGTTTGCTTTCACTAATCTGATCGAAACCCAACATATCTGAAAAGCTCCCCCACGTAATTCTAACATAAAAGCAAACCGGACACGTTCTGGAAGGGCAGTGAGGGGCAGACGCTTCGGGACTGTCAGATGCTGGGAGAATAAGACTCGAACAGACTGGAGTTGGGTGGGTGTTGCAGCCAGCACGGGGAGCCTGGAAGGAGGTGTTCCTGGCTTCTGCAAGTCTGACAGAAGCCCCCAGCTGCCCCAGGGTTGGAGTTGGAGGGAAGACTGGATAAAGAAGAGCATAGCCTTGGTCTCAGAGGAACCAGACCACCAGACCAAGTGTTGTCTGAGCAGAGATGCAGGCTCAGAAAATAAGATGAGGACCTAGTTAGAAAAAAACCTGGTGTAAGTCATGAGTGGGACCAGCTGCCATGTTGACCGAGTTTCTCAAACTCTCTATAAGGACAGGACCGGTTTCAGAGGCTGGGTCTGGAATAATCTTTCAGAGACGAGGAGGGGGGAAATGGATAGAAGTGTTGAAAATCAGTTTAGTTGTACGTTTCTTTCTCTCCTTCCATTGTGTGCAATAAAAGTTGAGACTGTTCTGAGCTAAGTGGTGGTCAAATTAAAAACAACGCATGCTAGGGCATAGTTGACATAGATCAAACTGTCCCAGAGGATATCTGTATCTCAAAAGAGGATCTCGGTAAGTTAAGTAACTCTCTATTGATAGAACTGGGAGGAAGACAGGTTCTGGAGTAGAGAAACCTTCTGTTATCCTGCAGCACACCTTTGTTCCACCTTTAAGTAAGCGAGCACCGTATTTGGAACAATCTCCCCAGTTTGCCAGATGACTCCTCACTTTTCAGGTGGGCTCAGGGCATTGCGTGCTCCAGAGGGCTTGAGAAAAGGGCACTCCTCACTGGAACAGAGAAGGTGGGCCCACAGTGATCGTATTTAAAGTCCTAATTCTGTGGGCAGAGACCGTCTGTAGGTTCCCTTCTCACTTTATTATTTGGTTGTTTCAGGAGACATTAAACATGTGTAATGCTTAAGAACAGAGAGTCTGGAGGCAGTGGGTCTGGATTTGGATACCGGTCCTGCCATTTCTCTGTGACCATGGGCCTGTTCCTTCACCTCCCATTGCTTCGGTTTCCTTCCCTACCATGGGGCCTCGTGGCGTTGTTATGAGGATTAAAGGAGTTGTCTGAAAAGAATGTGGAAACGTCTGGCACATGGTAAATGCTATCATTGACCTAACAATGAAAATAGAGTGAAGTAACGGCAGGTTGCCATGTATGGTCAAATCCAGTCACTTTTTTTTAGGTACCAAAATGATTTCCAGGGACTTTTATGGGTGTGATTTCTTGAATGCATGTGTTTTGAGGGCTTCTTTGAGCGTTGTTTAAATTTTTTTCCCAAGAGAACTCAGAATTCTCGATTGATTCCTCATCACTTCCTATTATTTGTGAGGATCTCAGTAGGAAGGAAGTGAATGTAGTTTTCCCATGAATATTGTTTTCTAGGCTACATTTTTTTTCTCCCTGAAGTCCTTTGAAAAATAAGTTGCACTCTCCATGTTTGAAGGCTTCCCTGGCCCATGTCAGTTGAGTAGCATTGTCTAATATTCCAGGAGAACAATGTATCATTCTCCAAGTCAAATATTTCAGTGCTTAGGGAGAGGCAGCAAGACTGCCTGAAACACCGGCATGAGTTTCAAAGATGTATTGAAGAGACAGAGTCTCATACTACAGAGACTCTAGAAATCAGGCAATGCTGATGGATGGAAGGGGTGGACCCCAAAGTCAGGCATGTTGGGTGCAGAATGAGCGCTAGATTAAGTGAAATAACATCTTTGATGCTTATCTGCCTCAACCACCTGAGACAAAGTGAAACATATTCAATACAAATGGTGACGAAACATATTCAATACAAATGGTGACGTGTGGCGGCATCGTGTGCTTCGGAAGTGTCAGCCAGGTGATCTGTGGGAACCTGAGTATGTTGAGTGCTGAACAGGGAATAAATGCACTGATGAGGAAAGCCCGAGAGCTTGAGTGATTTTGGACCAGTCACACACACCCTACACACTTGTGCCCTGAAACGTAGGCACAAGGATTGGGCAAGAACCCCCTTCTTGACTCCAACATCTGTGTTTTGCTTGGGCTTGTGTGAATTACATTCGGCAAGCCCCATCATACTCTCCACCTGCAGGTGTAGTTATTCGAAAGTTGTCAAAGCGTATGTCCGATTATTTCTACTACCTGGTTACCAAAGTGAAGCGAATGTTTTCTTAGGAGGTGGTTTGCCATCATGTGTGTGCCATTATGCAATCTGGGGCCGGAGTTTCCCATATAAGGTGAAAATCTTAAGGAATGGTTAGAGAACTACTATCAAATGCAAGAGAGTATATAGAAATGACATCTTAAAACGCGTTAAAGCTCAGTTTTCTGGTTAAAACTTTATCGGTCTTATATGTGCTGTTTGAATCCCACATATACTTAAAAAGTACGTCTGCTGTTTTTCTAACCATAACTTTTCTTGATATTTATGTTCTATTGAAATCGAGGCATATGCAACAGTTGCTAACTGTGGTATAAAAATCTTCAAGATAAGCCTTCTTAAGGTGGTCTATTTAAAGCTCTGCACCATCTTCTTAGATCTCCGCCCACGTCTCCCTACCTACCTTGTAGCCCCATTGCTTCTAGCCTCTCTGGTCTTTCAGTTCCTAGAATGGACCACACTTAGGGCTGTCGCATGCACTATTCTCTGTCACCGGAATGCCTTCCCTGCTCAGCAGTTAATGCTGTGCATCCTTCAGGCAAAGTGCCCCTTCCTCAGGAAGGCTTCCCTGACCCACCCAAGGTCATGTGTTTTCACTCTTGAACAATCAATCATATTCTTTGTTTCCTTGAGTGTCAGACTTGGTTGTGTTTGTTCGTGTGATGCACTCATGCATTTCTCCTCCATTAGCCTGGAAGTTCCTGTTTCCCCTTCATATTGCATTTCCTCCACATTTATTGCATTTGTGCCTGGCACAAAGTAAGTGCTTAATGCGTATTTGTTGAATAAATAAATGATTAAGCAGTTCTCCAGAAGGCATTAAGCAACACATGACAGTTTTGTTATAGATTTATCAGAACTTGTGAAATACAAAGTGTCTTATCCTGTAAAAAGCAAAAAACTATGTCTTCTAATTAAGTAGCTATTTCCAGCCAAGAGGATTCTCTGAAATATATTGCTTTGTAGTTATATCTTTGGCTTAAAAGCTTTCTCAAGAGGCAAATGTCACTCGTTTTAACCTTCAGGCTGTAATATATTCTATTATCATAATAATTTACATAAAATCTTCTAACATAGGTTTGAAATAAAGCAAGTTACTGCACTCATACATCATATCTCCAGACCTTTCTCAGAACCATGTAATAATACTTGTTGTAGGGTGTATTATGAATTATAATCACTCAGTCGAGGTCCCCGCTATAAAGCAGTTAGGGTTGTTGAGAGAGTTACGTATTTCCTAGATGGTTCCTAGATAGTTATACCACCTGGCTCTCTGCGAGTCATTTCTGATATTGTTTATTCATTTCTGAGTAGACAGGAGTGAAACACCATGTCAACAATGCAGTGCCGTCAGGCCATTGTGATTCCTATGGCATGAAGCGCTTTCTCACGTCCATATTGTCCCTCAGTTATAAACGTACAATGAATTACTTGTCACTGACGAGTAGCTGGGAGATTTACAGTCTTGTTCTCTGGCAAAGGGCAAGGTGATGTCAACAGGAAGGGAAAGGAGAACTTTATGTGGCTTGGGCTACATAGCAGGAGTTGGAGGCTGGAGGCTGGTATTTGCCATGTTGTCTTAGACGAGGCTGTGAGACCCTCTCTCTACCTTGGGCAGAGGGATATTTGCTATAAATAAGAATGTCTGAAGATGAGAAGTATCTTTTCTGCGTCATTCAAAGAATGAATTAACCCAATAACCCGTGGCACATTTCCATCATTACCCTGACCATAAAATTTAATTTTACAAGGATAATCACACACGTAAATAATACACGGAATGTTAGAAAAGGGTCCTTGTAACTCACAGAGATGACGGTTAAGTAAAGAACAACAGGGAACGGTTGACCAGCATTCAAAGGCTAGAAGGAACTATAGATTCATTATATCAAGCGTATAAGAGAAATGACCTCCAAAATGAATGCAAGTCGGGGATGGGAAACTTCAGAGACTGGAAATGCTAATATTTTTTGTGTCGTCCGCCCTCTGAGCCAGAACCTCCTACCTCTTTGTGCAATCTGTTTGTGTGTCCGGGTGGGTTGCAGATGTTGCTGCAATATCGATCCCTCCAGTTGTCAGGTGGCCAGGGGAAGCTGGGGCTCCCAGACCCTCACCTCTGGCTCTTAGCAACCTCATTTGTTTACCTCGGCGTGACTACACATACTCTCCCTTCCAAGCATGCTGGCTAGAGGGAGGTTCGGGAGAGAATACTCCAACCAGCAAGGTCAACCTACTAAAAACAGCAACAATAGTCTTATTCACAAAAGGAAGCACGAGAAATAAGATGGTATGGGAGGGGTCTGTCAGAAATGTCAAGAAATGAGTAATGACAGCTCAATTTTCCAAAAAAAGAAAGGGAGTGTGGGAGAATACATCCAGACTTTCGAGATCTGGAGCTAGATCTGGACGGGCCTCCAGCAGCAGTGGATGTTTTGTGTTCAGACACGAGGTGGGGTTGGACCTCCGAGTCAAAGCAAACACCTTTCGCCTTCTGGCAAGTGCCCTCCTTTTTTACAGCAAGTATTTCTTTAAGCATCCGTTTCAACGGAAGTTTCTCTCTGATACATTTCGTTTTGATAATCAAGTCACGATTTCCACCCTTATTCCTCTCTCAAATAAATGAATCATGTTCCATAGTTGTGGCAGACAATGCTTTCTACCTACTGAGAATCCACTTTTGCCTTCATCTGTAGAATCCTGATAATACGCCGATTTCAAAACTTACCTTCCTAGATTTTTTTTTTTTTTTTACCTTCCCAGATTTTCTTGCCGTCTGTTCTGGCCAATAAGATGTAGGGAAGACCCATCACATACACAATAACAGCAGAGAACCTCCTGAGAAGAAGGGTTCTTTGCCCTTTTTGCCTTTTAAATATTTATTTATTTTTGAGAGAGTGCAAGTGGGGGAGGGGCAGAGAGAGAAGGGGGACAGAGGATCCGAAGAGGCAGGGCTTGAACTCACAAACCACGAGATCGTGACCTGAGCTGAAGTGGATACTCGACCAACTGAGCCACTCAGGAGCCCTTGCCCTTTAACCAAGATCTGCTCCTCTTAGCTGACAGAAATGCCAATTCCTTTCTGGGAGGCACATGCTAAGGGTGGGGTGACAGAGTCGAACCCACACTGGACTTCTCGTTGTTTGAGGTAAACCAACCTCTCACTTGGTGAAATGGTCGTCTTGACATAATCTCTTACTTGGAGGTTGAAAACGTACTTGACACAAGCAATTAAGAAGTGGTTTATTATATCAGGTGGGTTGAAAGATAGCAGTAGGCTGTATAGTTTCCGAAGTTTTGAAAGAACCTTCTGGAATCAACAATAAGCCCCCACAACAGTGTAGCATTCAGTTTTCTAGCCTCTTATCACTTCCAAATGGAGTGAAAATTGCTCTGACAAACAGAGCCTATGTGTTTAAAGCCCTGAGCGCTGCATCATTTAAATATTTTTGGTTCTAAATATAGTAACGTAGTTGATGCTATTTTCCAAAACTAACATTAAATGATCAGTGATGTCAAGAGAACTAAGAACATAGTAATACTCTGCAGGAAATACAAAACAGGAACCCATTGTTTATCCTGTTCTCAGTGTACATGGCCACAGCATTGTTCCGAAAACTTTGAACTTCTGCGTAGCCTACCCAGCCTGTAAAATCTAAATTGAATGATGAAATTTGTCCTTGTGACAAAAAAAAAGGACGGAGCCTACCCAGCCTTTAAAATCTAAATTGAATGATGAAATTTGTCCTTGTGACAAAAAAAAAAAAAAGGAATGTTGAAAAGATCCTCAAGACTGCTAATGTATTGAGTTTGAATATTAAATTATCCTGTAAGATTTCTACTTACAAATTTTTTTTAAATGGTGAATGCTATCAGTCTTAATTGAGAGGAAGTGATGTTGGATCAGGAAGCCAATCATTTTCCAGTTCTAAAAACACTAAAGATACACATGAAATGGGGCGCCTGGGTGGCGCAGTCGGTGAAGCGTCCGACTTCAGCCAGGTCACGATCTCGCAGTCCGGGAGTTCGAGCCCCGCGTCGGGCTCTGGGCTGATGGCTCAGAGCCTGGAGCCTGTTTCCGATTCTGTGTCTCCCTCTCTCTCTGCCCCTCCCCCGTTCATGCTCTGTCTCTCTCTGTCCCAAAAATAAATAAACGTTGAAAAAAAAAAATTTTAAAGATACACATGAAATGAAGAAGCTATTTTAAGTGTTCTTGTCTTATGGCTTCTGATTAAATACCCTAAATTGAAGAAATGGCTAGAAGTCATAATATATTCCGTTTTATAATAGGCAGTCATGTATAAATATTTTGTCTTCCTCTCAATATTTGCCAAGAGTAGAATGGTTGAGAACAAGGTTCTGGAGGCTGTCTGCCAACCATAAAAATCTGACTACTTTCAGATTTCTTCCAACAGTGCGGCTACTGGAATTTCCTTGTCTCGTTGATGAAAGGCGAACCGTAGCAGTATTTGACTCATGTGATTATTATGAGGATGAATGGGCTAATATATGGAAATCCCGTAAAACAATGCCTGGTACACAAGAAGCACTCATTAGTGTTAGTTGTGCTGTTACCATCATTATCTCGATGAGGCACAACCCACAAAGTTAAATCATGGGCTTTGAGCATAAAGAGTCTTTAGCTAATTTTCTGGTTCTGTCGCTTACCAGCTCCTTGAGTTGGGCATGATCTCTGTGTCTCAGTTCCCTCGTCTGAAAAGTGGGGATATCATCAATTACCCCTGAGCATTATTAAGAGGAGTAAGAAGGTAACGCATGGAAGCCACGACGGCACACAGTAATCGTTAGTAATTTTAAAAAATCAGATAAAAAAAAGATCTTCACAAACGTACAATTAATCTTCACAAATACATGTACTTTGCTGATGGGGAAAATGAAAGCGATCAGACATACCTAGATATTGAATATAATTTCCTTATATAGCTTATTTCAGATAGCTCACATTATGACTTTCACAGGGTTTTTCCCCCCAATTTTGATTTTAAACAAGAATTCATGGGGCGCCTGGGTGGCGCAGTCGGTTAAGCGTCCGACTTCAGCCGGGTCACGATCTCACGGTCCGTGAGTTCGAGCCCCGCGTCAGGCTCTGGGCTGATGGCTCAGAGCCTGGAGCCTGTTTCCGATTCTGTGTCTCCCTCTCTCTCTGCCCCTCCCCCGTTCATGCTCTGTCTCTCTCTGTCCCAAAAATAAATAAACGTTGAAAAAAAAAATAAGAATTCATGGAGTTGTTCAATAACTGGATTAAGAAAATTCCCATCTCTGCTCATGACGTTATCTATAATTGACATAATGGCCTCTTTAAAGCAATAACATTAGCACCATCTTATTTGGTGAGTGGAAGAAGGTTGAAGAGGAAAGATACTGGCATTAAAAAGAAGCAGAGAATTTACTTTTAAAGGCCCTGTAAGAGTCTATCATAACCTTACAGATGGGAGAGGCAGAGTTATAATCTTATGTATCTTTGTTACAAACACCTGTATCCATTGACTGCGCTTATAATGAATGATAATTGAGGTATAAGCATCCCTGTATGACAGCAATTATTACATTGTAAAAAAGAAAAAAAAAAGAATCAAGTCTTTGGAATCATGCAGAGCTGACCTTCAGGCTTATTTTCCCGAGTGGCAATGCCTATCGCTTTGGGCAAGTCAATCTGCCTGAACCTTGATTTTCTTGTGTAATAAAATGCACACAACACCGCCTACTTCTTTAGAACACTTTTGAGAGGATGAAGTGAGACCGTGAAAATCAGTTACTTAGTTAACAGCCTGTTGCAGAACAGGGTTTAATATAGTTCATATAGATTTAATACTTCGTTGTTGCTGTTGACTGGTCTTTTTCTTACTCGTAGGCTCCTTGGGAACAGGACTCCCTCTGAAAACATAAGTACAGCCAGTTCCTAGAACAGCGTCTGGTCACTAGAATGAACTGAGTGTGTATGTGTGTGTATCAGATGAACCAAGACAGGGATACTGAGCGGAAAACGTGGAAACAACCACAGAAATGCATAGAAGGCTTCACTTGTTTAAGTGGAAATAGCTGAGAGAGACAGGCATTGACAAATTGATGTTCTGGAGAGTAGATTTAAGTAAAAAGTAAGTAAAGAACAACATTATCCTCACACAACATATTTCGAAGGGAAGGACAAGCTGTAAGGGATAGAGAAATGTTCTCAGTGGTGATCATTATGGCACCTGAGGGGATTATAACTAGCATCTTTAAATGGGGCTATTTCTATATATTACCTGTGTTTTCTTCCTTTGTACAAAGATGGTAATGACTTTAGATCCATGATTTTTGTTAACTTTGCCTGATTCTTTCTTTAATTCACAGGAGTTTTTATATAAAACTCAAATCTTCTAATTGCTCTCTGAACCCCTCCTGCATCCCACATTCTCTCTTTCTTATACTAGGTATCTCCGCCCTGGTGACTCATAGGTTTTATGTCTCAATCTAGCGACACGAATCCTAGGTGGTCAGGCTTTATGTAGTGGTTCTACCCCAGATCTTTGTCTGGAAGATTTCTCAGACATGGCATAGTTTGGAGATTTTCACCACCAATTTTGCACCCCATATTTCTTACCTTTCATTTAACCTTACGTCATAGCTGAAGAAACGTTACAGCGCCTACCTAATCATCCCCTTTACATTTTGACACTTGGGGTGTACAGGATCACTTTATAGAAAAGCCATTACTAGGAGCAGGGTCTGAGACGCGTTGTTCTGGTGGGGGGGGGCGTGGGTAAAAGGGCATTGACAGTGTATTCTAGATCTGAGATAGGAGAAGTCCCTCTGGGACCTGTCAGTCTGTACCTTGAACACCAAGGCTACTCTAGCACCAGAGGAGAGATTCTCATTAATTTTAGTGAGAAGGGATTCAGTGGGGGAAAGAAATTAGCAGACTGTACCTGCATGAGGAAATAAGTAAAACTTGGAGCTTCATAGTTTAATAATAAGTATATTTTAATTGAGGCATTGGCCAGACTGTTGAGTAAGGTGATCCCAGAATCAATCAGTTATCAAAGGAGAATAACACCGCTCGTGATAAGCAGAAAGATGGCTCGAGATGAGATAATTCTGTGAGAAATTATTTTTATTAAGACAGGCCTCACTTCGTGAAATCTCCCCAAAAGGAGAAACCTGCAGCTGAGTTTATTTTATAGCATTATATTAGGATGCGCTTATTTGGCAAGTCTTACAATTACACCCTGTAAGGGATCCTACCTACAAAAAAAGATAAAGAGGACTAAATTCAGGTCGTCCTTAAATTTGCACATCCAATAGCGGGTAAGGGAAGAAGGAGTTGGAAAGGACTTTGCAAATGATGCCCATCGCTGTGGGCACACCTGAGCTATAAACTGCAGTGCCTCTACCATTCTGTAACCTGAACTCTGTTTTCATGTGGCCGATTAAGATCTATCCACTTGGCCTCTTTTTAAAAGACTTGGCACACATTTGAACACACCGTTGAGACTCCAAACTGGACTTGTGCGCCACATTCTATTTTGGGTGACCACAAAGGTGCTGGAAATTTCAGGTAGTAACAAACACCACAGCCTATAAACCGAAGCACGTGAGATGGTGAGGACATGACTCCGGGTCTCAGGGCACATCCGGGCTATGGGCGCCACCTGCTCTTTGAGGACCAGGTTAGCTTGTCATTGTTGCGATGATGTTTTTCTTCCAGTTGACATAACATCGTTCTGTTCCCCACCGCCCCTTGAGCCGTCAAAAATCGGGTTAAAGGCCTTTGTTCAAGCTTACTTTTGTGCTGCTTTGAGATGGTCATTAACCCCTGTTAATAGGAAATGGTATCTCCTTCCTTCTTTTCCTGACCATCTCCATAGAGAACTCCTTCTTACTTGTGGTAACTCATCCAGATTTGAGTTAAATACAAAGATACTCAGAGCCTTCATGTTTCATGCGGAAATTATTCAAAATAAAGTCAAAATAATTTTGTCCAGATATACTTTGTCAAATCAGTTATGTTTATAATTATAATTTATATATTATGTAATTATATTAACTATTATATAAGTTGTATTTATATATAATCACATAAATAATTAAACTTATGCAATACATTATATTGATATAATTTATCTCCCCTCTGTTTTATTTTATTTTTTAAATATTATTTTAGAGAGAGAGAGAAGGACAGGGGAGAGGGGACAGGAGAGAGAGGAGAATCTCAAGCAGGCTCTGTGCTCAGCACAGAGCTGGATGTGAGACTCGATCCCACACCCCTGGGATCATAACCTGAGCCGAATTCAAGAGTCAGATGCTTAACTGACTGAGCCACCCAGGTGCCCCTATAGCGATATAATTTATCAAATAAAATCCTAATTTTATTCTACAAACTCATTTTTACTTTTATTTGAAAAAAAGATAAATTTGCATAGTAACTTCAGAACACATTAGTTTCTTACAACAGAGCCATTCAAGAGAGAAATCCCATTTACATCACCTTGAGTTTTAATGCAGTATTTCGTAAAACTCTTTGTAAGTATTAAAGAATTCTTGAGAATGTACAAGGTGAGGAATGGTTATGTAATTTTGCTGCTGTTCTTCCTTCTGAATCATCTTCTCACTGTCTTAGTGCACTGGGAAGTTCCAAATTTTTGATTCGGACATTCAATAGTTTTGAACTTGAAGTTTCTTCCCACACGTAGAAATACACATAAACTCTTAACACCGTTTGCAAAACACCGTTTGCAAATGAAAGTGAGCAGTTCCTCACGGGCTATGTCTGCCATTTCGGTTCCACCAAGAAACAATGTCTCTACTATGATCAAAAGGTTTGTGAACAGTCCTGGCTAATTTCTAAGCTGATGAAACATGGCTCTAGTTTCACAGACTAGAAGGAGGCAAGGAGATTTGGGTTTTATTTCCCATTACTTAGCTCCATTCACTGCTTCAGTGGTTGTGTTAACTCTGCTCTGAGAGAAAATGGCATTGGGGTAAGATGGAAAACCCCAAAACAATGGAGTAAGTAAATCAGTCTTTTAACACATACTGGTTAGTGTCCACACTCACACACAATGCCACATTTAAACTAAGACATTCCAGATTCTCACTTACACGATAATCATTGTGGCTCGACAAGTAAAATAAATGTATCTTTGCCATTTCATCTGTTGAGTATGCACTAATGGCCTTCCCTCAAGTGGATAAGGACTATTAACTTCAGGAATTATTACAAGATACCTGAGTAGCTAAGTGATTCTAAAATTGGAATTGTGTCTACCTCAAAAGACCCGAGAAATCTATGGACTCATATTTTACTCCGTTATTTGCATACCCACTCACACTTTATTTATTTAAAAAAATTTTTTTTAACGTTTGAGAGAGAAAGAGCGTGAGTGGGGGAGGGCCAGAGAGAGAGGGGGAGATATAGAAGCTGAAACAGACTCTAGGCTCTGAGCTGTCAGTACAGAGCCCCGTGCGGGGCTCCAACTCAAGAACAGCGAGATCATGACCTAGGCTGAAGTCGAGAACAGCGAGATCATGACCTAGGCTGAAGTCGGACGCTTAGCAACAGCCACCCAAGCGCCCACCCACTCACACTTTGAGATGGTCAATTCAAGTAAAAGAAACTGTAACATTTTAATATCAAGAATGTTAACTTCCTCATTCTTGTAATAGTCCCATTGGGCTGGTAGAAAGTCTCTCTCATTTCACAGATAAACACATTAAAATCTATCACCCAACAATTGGCTTTATTAATTTAGGGCGCAACTCAAGATCCCCTGCCCATATTTTCCTGAAATGAGCCACTTTTGTGACTCAGCATTGACTCGTATCATTGAAGTTGTCCCTCTTCCACATCACATAAATGGAAAGACAACTGATTTTGGTACTTGGTTATAAATATTCCATAATGTTTACACTCGGAAAAATTTGAACATTGAACTGAAAACCATGAATATGGGGGGAAAGTAATCAAATATATCAACATGCTTTTAAGATATGCTGCTTGTAATGATGCTGATTAAAATGACATTTTTCATAAACAACTTTGAAGGTTTTTCTGAGTACTAATTCTGAAACGTATGCTAATTTTCAGTACAACTTAAAAACGACACCTGTTTTGTTTGGGGCACCTGGGTGGCTCAGTCAGTTGAGCATCTGACTTTGGCTCAAGTCGTGATCTTGCAGTTTGCAAGTTTGAGCCCAGCATTGGGCTCACTCCTGTCAGCACAAAGCCCACTTTGGATCCTCTGTCTACCTCTCTCTGCCCCTCCCCTGCTTGTGCTCTCTCTCTCAAAAATAAATAAACGTACAAAAAAAAAAAACCACTACACCTGTTTAAATTAGAATGAGTATACTTTGTTATAGGCCACACCTTTATTTTCAGTGGTATGCATACATTCACCACCTTCATAAGAACAAAATATAGGTAATACATTTATGAATACCATAAATGTTTAAGAAAAAACTTTCCCACATTTCATATGATTATATGTTTTGTTTATACAGGCCTATAATTCATGAATTGGGCAATTCAGCCTCATATACAAAGTATAAGTAGACCTTGAGAGTAAAAGCTCCAGGAGGGCAAGAACTTCTGTCTTGTTCTTACGGTATAGAGCCTAACTCCTGAGGAAACCTTACCTCATGCTGACGAAAATGAAGGATGGGATGATGGGCGAACAAAGTTAGGCAAGGCAGGTCAGCAAATGTATGTTGAATGGTGACTGTTTTGGGTGTGATCTTTTGAATTGTTCTTTTTTTTCTCTCTTCCTTTTTCTTACTTAAATGCCTTGGGTGATCTCTTTTGTCTAGTGTTTTAAACTAATTGTGAGATGGAATTCATCAAAAAAGTTATTGCTAACGCTTGCTATCCCTCATCCTAAGATCACCTCTCAACAATGTGAGAGAAGTCAGATTGTTTTTCCCCAAAGTATACCCTCTCAGAGTGGCCACTTTTCTTCTTTAGATCCGAGTGCTCTAGTTAACAAAGGGAAATTGTTCAACATGTACATAGCCACAAGACTCTCAGTTCTTCTCGAGCTCCAGTTGAACTGTATTTTGTTCCAAAGTGGAACTAATCATTCCTAATCCAGAGGTAAAACCATTGTTGCCAGTAAACAGACCCACTGGCATCCAGTTCAGAGGACCAAGCTGGCAGTGATCATTTCTTGGTGGCACATCATCCTCGTCACCTCCCAAGTTAAAGTGGAGGCAAATTTTAACAGTGAAACGTATCTCTAGATACGTTTGTATCCAGAGAGTTTTGTTTGTTGGTTTGCTTTGTTGTAATATCATAATTAGATGTCTAAACACGACTGGTGCCACACAAGTTCCTTTGTTCCTCATCTATATGTGCCTCCTTACTTTGAAATTTTCATAATTTTAAGTAGATTTAGAAAATATGGACAATCAAAAAGAAGGAAAGAAAAAACATCCACAAACTTAACACAAAGAAAATCATTATCGACCTTCTAGATTTTTTTTTCTCCCTGCCTCTTTATTGTTGTGCTATTTCTGGTCTTTATGAATAAAGAAACTTGGTGTATTCTTGTAAATGGATGTTTTCATAAAGCCCCAAACAAAAATACAAAGAGGATGGTGAAATGGAAGTTATAACATTTTCTTTTGGCTGATCTGTATTTCCCACAAATAGGCAGTCTAGAAAAATAGAGTACAGGGTTTGGAATCTGGCTGACCCAAGTTTGAATCCTACCTCATATGTGACCCTGTGCAAGCTGTTTAACTTCTCAGAGCCTGTTTCCTCTTCCGTAAAATGAGAATAATACCCTCATCAGAGTGTTTCTGTGAATAGTCAATGAAAGGTATTTAAGGAATTTGGCAAGCTGCCTCAGTATGCATTCAATGAATGGTAGCTATTATTATTATTTATAAGAATACCTACTGTTATTTTACATTCCTAACTAACCGTGTAGATCAGAAAGCTCAATACCATGTGACATGAAGATTAATTCTAGATCAGTCCAAAAGAAACATAATTAAGCAGGTAAATCTATTGGAAAGAGACCATATAATGCGTTCTTAAGCAAGTACTTTAGAATTGTAGGATTAATTAAAATTCTCCTCTGTTAGCGTAGTTAATGGCAGGATGGTGATTCTTTGAAATGAAAATAGTGGTCTCCCCCATTCTATCCTAACATCATGTTTGCAGCTGATAGTTTGCATAATTTGTGACCAAATGATTAGTTCACCTTGGTATGATGCAATATAGTCAAGACCAGAAGTTACAGAAGTGGGTTATTTTTCTCTTAGAAGTTGCTTTGAGTTTTAAGGTAAACTTCAAGTTTAAGAACTATGTGATCATTAAATGTCTGATGGGTTTTACAGTAAGAAGTTTTAAATTTATTTATCTATTAGTAATTGATTTCTGCATTTCTCTTTCATCCCAGGAAATTTTTTTAAGTGTATTTATTTATTTTGAGAGAGAGAGAGAGAGAGAGCGAGCGAGCACGCGCATGTGCACCAGCTGGGGAGGGGCAGAAGGAGAGGGAGGGAGGGAGAGAGAGAATCCCAAGCAGACTCCACACAGCCAGTGCAGAGCTTGACGTGGGGCTCAAACTCATGAACAGTGAGATCATGACCTGAGCCGAAATCAAGAGTGGAACACTTCACCAACAGAGTCATCCAGGCACCCCTCATCCCAGGAAATGTTTTTATTATTTATTTATTTATTTATTTATTTATTTATTTATTTTTAAATTTTTTTTTTTTTTTTTTTTTTTTATCTTGAGGGGGAAGGTAGGAGAGAGGGAGGGACGGAGAGCGAGAGAGAATCCAAGCGGGTCTGCACTGTCACCATAGAGTCCCACGTGAGGCTTGAACTCACGAACTGTGAGATCATGACCTGAGCCCAAATCAAAAGTCAGATGCTTAACTGACTGAGCCACCTGGGCACCCCAGGAATTTTTTTTTTTTATTAATGGCATAGTTGTTTATTGAGACTCTGTTATGGGCTAGGCACTGCCTTGGGTACTTCCCACAAATTATTTCATATCATAGGATGAGTGGTCCTGTGATCTAGGCATCATATCCTCATTTTTCAGGCCCCAAACCTGTGGCTGAAGGGTGTCAGAGGTCACAGAGGTCACACCTCCATAACTGTCACGTCCACAACTGGACCTTGTACACCTAGCTCTCTACAGCCTCCTGCCCTGTCTGCTCCCTCCTTTCTAGCAAAACTGGGGGGACTTTCATGCTGGATCAGAGGAACCTTGTCTTTGATAAGGCATATACACAGGGAGAATCAATTATAGGATATCAAATGTTAAAAAGTATTTATTTTATACTTTTTTTTCTTTTTTTTTAAGTTTTTTTTTAATGTTTATTTTTGAGAGAGAGAGAGAGAGGGCACGCGCTCACATACACACACACACACACACACACACACACACACAAGTGCATGCACAAGCGGGGAAGGGGCAGAGAGAGAGAGAGGGAGACGCAGAATCCAAAGCAGGCTCCAGGCTCTGAGCTGTCAGCACATAGCCTGATGTGGGGCTCGAACTCACGGACCGCGAGATCATGACCTGAGCTGAAGTCAGACGCTTAACTGACTGAGCCACCCAGGTGCCCCATATACTTTCTTTTTCAAAGAAAGAATACTGTTATTTACTCCAAAAAAATTTATTTACATTTAAGAAAATATATAAATTTTCTTTAAGAATACTGTTTCTGTTAAAGAAAATATATAAATTTTCTTTAAGAATACTTTAAATACTGTTATTTACTGATTTTTTAAAAAGTTATTTATTTGGGGAGGTTTGGAGGGGCAGGGAGAGAGAGCGTGCTAGCAGAGAGGGGCAGGGAGGGGGAGAGAGTGAGAATCTGTCAGCACAGAGCCCGATGCAGAGCTCGAACTCACAAACCATGAGATCATGACCTGGGCTGAAATCAAAAGTCGGATGCTCTTACCCGGCTGAGCACCCCTGTTATTTATTGACTTTTAAAACTAAGCAACCAAGAATAAATAACATAAAATTGTTTACTAAATATAATAAATGACAAGTTGTAATTTGGGTTTTTATGACAGTCACATAAAGCAATGACAAGCTGGGGCGATAGGGCAGAGAAAGGAGCATGGAGAGACAGATGGGGGAGGAAGAAGGAGGAGTCTGGACTGGAGCGAGGAGTGGGGGGGGCACACTAACATTTGTGAGTATCTAGCGCCATTTTGGTCTTTGGTGCTATTCGATGAGGTAGACCGTTGCTTTCATATATCATGTGCTACAGAGAGTCTGAAATTTGTCATTAGATTTACAGTTTAAGGTAGAGGGACTTTCATTCACAGAAAGCTCTCAATTAAAAAAAAATCAAATAATACACCTTAAGCATCAGCCTGGAACTAGACCTGCGAATGTGCACCCCACCCCAAACTCTTGGTATTCTGCTCATTTGAGGAAATTTCCGGTATGTTTCCTTGGTCCAGCGTTCCTCCCATTTTCTGAGGAGGCTCAATCTGTAGACTTCCATGATAGATACTCTCTTATCATGAGAAGGGGTGGGAAAAAAGGGCTTTCTAGAAGGCAAAATAATAATGAGGACTGCCAGATACCTACTAGGTTGGGGGTTCTGTAGGCCCCCTCAACATGATGCAAGGATTGGGGTGATGATGTTGCGGCATGATCGAGCTCCTGGCCTGTGTGTGTGTTTATGGGAAGCGTACAGCAGGACTCATGCATCCCAAGCCCCCCCCCCCCCCCAGCCTGGAAAGAACCTGCTTTTCCTCAAGCCAGGAAGAGTGGCTGCAAGTAGTGATATTCCATAGTATCGTGTCACTAGTCATCTTATTAAATGCATTGAATCTGATTCACAGAAGGGAAGAGTGTTCACGCATGATGCATAAAAATGCAAGCTGTGTGCAGTGTGGGCTTCTCAGGCCTCTTATCTGAGTATTTGCCCCTGACCCTATCCTTCGAAGGGCCACAGGCTGGGTTTAATACTCTGCGGTAATCATCTTGAAATTATTAATAATTTTTGAATGAGGGGTCTCACATTTTAATTTTGCACTAGGCTCTGCATATTATGTAGACGTTCCTGCTTGTAGAAAAGTTCAGCAGAAATAATCCAAGTCTCTCCAATTTTCTGAGACTCTAATCTCTTATCTCACATCCTTAAAAGATAGAAAAGCAAGGTCTAGGGCAACTGTGGTACTTCCTCCCTCTCTCCTGCCACTGTGTAAACTCTCTTTACTCCTCCTCTACCCCCACCTCCACCCCCCCTCCCCCCGCACCTAATAAGCTCTCTTTCATTTGCAACTTCAGATTTTTATTCTGGTTCTCAAATGGACATCTTTTGCACTGGCTCTAAAGGTCAAGAGCTGTGCTGTGTGTACTCTTACAGGGACCACACGATTGTAAAATAAGTCATTGCTTTTTCTTAGTACTGATTACTTACTGAAATCTTTGGATATATTGGGTTACATACAATATATTATAAAACTGAGGTCATCTGTTTCTTTTTACCCTTTTTTAATGGGGCTCTTTGAAAATTTAAATTTGTATGTGGCTTTTCAGTTTGCAGGTTAATTTTTTTTTTCCTATCGGTCTAAATCTCCTGTTTTTAAAAACCATGTTTTGAACTACTCTACTGAGATGTCCCACTTGTATCTCCATCTCAAAAACTCTCAAAAAGTCTCCCCTAAATATACTTTTCCCCAAGTATATGACTTTCCCAAGACCGAAAACTAGAGTTCAAGCTATACCCCTGCCCTCACCCCCAAGTGAATATTAAGTACTATTGATTCTTTCTCCATTTCTCTTGGTTCCAGCACTTTCTCTCCAGACCTAGTGTCCTATCCCAGCTGGGGCTTTTGGCCTTTCTTCCTGTAGTTTGCACTATCCCTCTGTCTGGTATCCTTGTGTCACTGGGTGTCACCTGCATCCTTTTATACCGCTAGACATTTTATAATGGAAATCTCATTATTTCACTTTCTTGATTGAACTCTTTGAGTGCCTTCTCATCTAACTCAGTGTGACACAATTACATTACAATCTGGCTCTTGTCTGCTTGTCCAGTTTTACTTTCTATCTCTCCATATCGGGCACCCTGCATTCTGGTCATACCAAGAACTACTAGCCCTAGGAACACGTCCTTCTTGCCTCTGTGCTTTTGCACATGCTGTTCCTTCCTCATGGAGGGCTCTGAACATTCCAAGATGAATGTCCACGTATTCTTTAGCCCCCCAACACTTCCTCAGGGATGCCTCATGAGCTCCTCCACCAAGAAGATCCCGTGCACATCCCACATCTCGATTAATGCAATACCACACTGAATTAAAATTGCCCATTTTTAAGACTGTTTGCAGTCACTGTCTTAAGTGCGTACTAAACACTTAGAAAGCAACTGATACATCGTACTCTTGCCTGAATAAATCCCTCACTCTTTCCTCCCTGACTCCCACTTTAGTTCATGTCTGTTTTTATCTTGCCTAAGGTATTGAAACTGTCTCTCTATAACCATTTCTTGTTCTTTTTATTTAATTTGATAAAGTGTTAACAGTTCTTTTTTTACACACAAACATGAGCATTACTTTTCCCCACTTAAAGAAACTCCAATGGTGGTTTTAGTTTTCTAAAGAATTAATCCATACTACTTAGGGGCACCTAGGTGGCTCAGTCGGTTAGGTGTCCGAGTCTTGATTTCGGCTCAGGTCATGATCTCAGGGTTTGTGAGATTAAGCCCTGCATTGGGCTCTGTGCTGACAGTGGAGATTGCTTGGGATTCATTCTCTTTCTCTCTCTCTCTCTCAAAATAAATAAGTAAACTAAAAAAAAAAATTATTCAAACTACTTAGCATGAGGCTGATTCTGATATTGGTGATAAGAATAGGTGTGGCTACCATTCCTTCAGTGTTTCTGATGAGGCAGGCGCTATGCCCTCATTTACAATAATCTCATTTAACTCTAATGATCATCCTCACAGGTGTGTGCTAGTATCTCTACTCTACAAATAGCAAAATAGAGGTCTAGAGGGGCGGAGGGACTTGTTCCCACATACTCAATTAGCCATCACAGAGCTAGAAGTGAAATCCAAAGTCATGTAACAGCAAAACCCATCTTGCTGACCCCACAGCACACCAGACCCTCGTCTCCTGATTGTTCCCACATCCAAGACCCATCAACCCATCTCCAGTGTTCTTTCATGTCTTTTCTTTTTTTTTTTCTTCAATATATGAAGTTTATTGTCAAATTGGTTTCCATACAACACCCAGTGCTCATCCCAACAGGTGCCCTCCTCAATACCCATCACCCACCCTCTCCTCCCTCCCACCCCCCATCAACCCTCAGTTTGTTCGCAGTTTTTAAGAGTCTCTTATGCTTTGGCTCTCTTCCACTCTAACCTCTTTTTTTTTTTTTTTTTGTCTTTTCATTCGCACATGTTTTTCTCTCGATCCACAACCTCCCTGTGAGCCATGCACACTTCTGAAATCATCGGGTGGATCATTCACACCTACTGTGACTCTTTGCCCCTCCGTCTTGGCACTCGTGATGCTGCGTGATTATTAGCATCCCTTCCCTTGTCCCTGAAGACTGACGCATCCTCAAAAGCTGTGACTCCCACTGGTCACCACTAAACTGGGTTAGCCTGGACAGTCAATGGTGCACAGCACTTGCCTTTCTGTTTAACTGAGTTCTATAAGAATGATGATAATACTTGCGGGGGCACCTGGGTGGCTCAGTCAACTGAGCATCCAACTTCGGCTCAGGTCATGATCTCATGGTTTGTGAGTTTGAGCCCCTCATCGGCTCGCTGCTGTCAGTGCAGAGCCCATTTTGGATCCTCTTTCCCCCCTCACCCCCCGCCCTCTCGGCTCCTGCCCCACTCACACTCTCTCTCTCAGAAATAAAAATAAAACATTAAAAAAATACTTGCAAACACTTCTTGAGCGCCTTCTATATGCCCGGCCCTGTTCAATAGGCATGAACAACCTATTAACATGCATAAGCCACTTAATCTTCACAAAAGTTTTGGAGATAATTTACCTTTTTAATTTTTATTTATATTTCCCAAGGAAGTTAAATTGGTCGCACTTGTGACTTTAATAGAAAAAAATCACTGTTGCTCAATACTAGACTCCATAAAATAAAATTTGCCTAATATGCTGGTGGTCGTTAATTTACATTCTTTCTTCCCAACAATGGCATTTAGTCCAGTAAGATTTCACTTCTTTTTTTTTAAACAAATTTTAAAAATTATTACTCACTTTTAAAATTCATGTGTGAAGATAAATGGAAAAAAACTGGTGGAGGCAATTTAAATATTTTAACTTAAGTATACTAAGCAACCATGTTCAATGGCTTAAAAAAAATGTTACTTTTTCAAAAGTTTATTTATTTTGAGAGAGAGTTTGTGCAAACAGGAGAGGGGCAGAGAGAGTGGGAGAGAGCGAATCCCAAGCAGGCTCTGTGCTGTCAGCATAGAGCCCAATGCAGGGCTCAATCCCACAGGGCCATCAGATCATGACCTGAGCTGAAATCAACAGTCGGACACTTAACTGACCGAGCCACCCAGATGCCCTCCTCTCACCCGCAAAAGTCACTCTTTGAAATGTGGATCTTTTCCTGCAGAGTGGCTAAAAAGACATCATTGTAATCTTTTATTAATTAAAAATGTCATAATCAGAAAAAATGGCTTTAATACTACATAATATTAGTGGAGGTAATAATATAATATTGGTAGAGGTAATATATTCTCAAGCTATATACAGTCATCTGTCCATTCCTGTCTTGAATTAGGCTGTATCTGAGGTTCAAATTTGTTTCAGGTTTTCCTTCACTTTCCTGATAGCTAAAATGGAATTTCTAGCTGCCTACTTTAGGCACCTTCGTCTAGATTTTTCCAACAAATGTACCCAGTCCTACATGTCCAAATATCTTCTCCCTTACATAAAAAAAACAAAGCAAAAACACCCCCACAAAAACTCTTCTCCACTCCCATTTTGGTTAATGGCCTCCTCATCTACCCAGTTACCTGATTCCTCTTAAATTCTGTATCTTTTACCACCCTGAATTGATCAACTGATGAATGAGCATTAGAAGGTATTGGACCTTACCCATACCTCAGGGTGACGAAGTCTCTCCTTGTGAACTTCTTCAACCTTCTCACAGCTCTCAGGGAATGGCCCCACTTACTCCATTACCTCTACTACTCCCAGGTCCCAGGCTCCCCAGCTCCCTTTGAGGCTGGGCTATCCCTTGTCCTCGGGTCTTACCTGCCTTCTCTAACCCCTCTGGGGTCTTGTTCGTGGAGTAGACACTTTCTTTTGCATCTTCCCCCTCTTCTGCTGGAGCTTTGTCCATAGCTATGAACAGGCTTAGCTCCTCGCTGCCACAAATTTCCTCATTTCTCTTCCTTCCTCCCCTTTTCTTTCTACTGTATCATCTGGACTCTTCTCCAGGTATTTCCTAGCTGTATAGTTTACTTCCACATCCTTAAAAATACTCACTTCTTAATCTTTTGATATGCCTCTATCCCTGCATTGGAATGAAGCACTCCTCAAAGTCAGCAACTGACTCATAAGAATGAAATGCAGTGGGCATTTCACTAAGCCTCAGTTTCTTCCTTTCTCATGTAAAATGGCAATGATAGTATATGCCTCAGAGACTGGTTGTGCAGACAACGCAATTATGCTCAAGCAGCGAGCGAGCGGGTGAGAACTAAATGTTAGTTGAGTGAAACAATTCTTGATGCCTACAAAGCTTGTTTTTCTGAGTAATTGTTGAAATCCCACCTCATTCAAGTCCTATTTGAAATATAATTTTCTCTAAATCATCTTCCCTGATTCTCAGAAAACTTCCTTCCTTCCCTGAGCTGGTTATTACCATCTCTAGAACTTTATCTTTTGAGACAGAGGTTCTACCTCTTCATTGTATAAAAGTAGCTTTTGTGTGTCTGTTTGAAGGAATAGATAAATGCATTGATTATATCCCCCTTACAGCACTTTATCACCTTCTGTCTTCAATGATAGTAAATTAGAGTTCTTGTCTTCTCTCTTTCGCTGCACTGTAAGCTCTTTTAATGGCTTTCTGGATCATTTTCTTATCTTTGCATTCAGCCTAAACACATGGTAGGTTCTTGATGGGTGTGCCATAAATGAATGATATGAAAACTCAAAAACCATTTTAAAATGTACAATTACAACTTTGACATCATAGTAAACTTGGCTCTGTTCTCTCCTTAAGTCATACGCAGAACTGTGGATTTCTCATTCTCTGCTTTCCCCCAACAAAGCCTCCTTTTCAGTATCAGATAAAATTGGCAAGGATGTGACTAGCTAACTTATACTAACGTACAATTGAGACAGCAATCTTTAAAAGTCTGGAAGGAGGAGAGTTAGAGAACTTGTCAGTGTATGGTCAAGCCCATCTACAGGAAAGGGTGACTGACTCCAGATATTCCTCTCCTCTTGGCAGTTAGAAACTCGTGGCTCTGTTGTATTTATTGGCCAAATATAATTTGATGATAATTTTAAAACCATTTGTCATGTGGCATTATACTTGCCGGATGAAATTCTGACTTTATTTCCCAAAAGAATACACTGATCAATTAATAATTTGACCATTCTGTTTGGCCAAGATAAAATATTCTCACTCTCGGAGATGCTTTAGATAGAATGCATAGAGATTTCTCAAAACTGATTTGCTTTTGGTTGGAAATCAGAACATGAAGATTTCAAACCAATACTTCCACTAATTTCTGCTAAACTCAGAAGTTGGTTGCATGACCCCATCTGATAACAAATACTTGGAGGACCAGGGTCCTTTTAGGTCCTAGTTCAGAAGCTCCTGCTCGCTCCTCTTGCCGGTTTTAATCTGGATGGTAGAAACCTAGCATCTCTTCTCACAGACTCAGAAGCGAAATGCAATAAAATGACTGAGGAGTCTGGGAATGAGGCAGTTCGTGAATGGAACATTCCCCAGGAAACATAATTTTATGATCATAATCTTTTAGTTCCTGACAGTTGCATAGTGAAATATCAGTGCCAAGAAGAGTGAACCAGAGTTTTGAGGGTATGTTTTCCCAATTCATTTCAAAGGAAGCAAAATGTAGCCTTCAAAATGATTATAATGCATTAATGCACCACGTAATAATATATGGACCAAGTTCAATTATTTTACCGGAGAACTGCCAATATATGAGGCGCATGTCCCCCTGAAGGGACCTTTGGCACTTTGTGTCAAAGGAAGGTGATTTTCAAACTAAACTAGATTGTTTAGGGCTTTGATTGTCATTTGCTTTTATTTATATAATGAGGGCGATGGAAGTCCTCTCTGCTGCCAATAAATCTAGAAAATAATTTAAAATATGTTCAAAACCCTTTGTGAACTGCAGAAGCAAGTTGTTTGTTTTTTTAATTCAAGAAAAAAGTCATTATTACAGAAATCAATCAGTTATGTTAGTCTTATAAAATTAAATCTCTGGTAGAAAGGAAGCCAGTGATATAATCAGCTTTCAGACCACATATCATGTAAAAAGTCATGTTTCTAAATAAAGTCAGTTTCAAAGAATTCAGGATGCATTACCATTCATCTGCATTACTGACCTAAAAAAGCCCTTTTCCCAAAACAGATATATTTTCAACAAATGAATAATGGTTTTTATGGTAAAGGAGGTAGCTATGCTTTCCTACATTTTTATTGTTTTCTTGACTGTCATAGACAACTAACATATAGTTAGGTTGTTTAAGTTACATCAGGGAAGAAGTCTATAGTGGTTTAAATGAGCCAGATCGTTTTAGATTGTGTTTCCTCTGTTGAGGAGTCTGATGACTTAAAAAGGATTGTTCTGACATTTAACTGAGTGTTTTGCATGAAAAACATTCTAACCAAAACCAACCAAACAATTCAAAAAACAAAACAAAGAAGCAAACAAACACTAAGGATGTGCGGACTGAATTAATTTTCTCATGATGTTTTTTTTTTTTCTTTCTTGAAAGTTTATCTATTTATTTTTAGAGAGAGAGAGAGAGAGCAAACATGAGTGGGGGAGGGACAGAGAGAGAGAGAGAGACAGAGAGAGAGTGAGAGAGAATCCCAAGCAGGCTCCGCACTATCAGCACAGAGTCCAATGTAGGGCTTGAACTCACGAACCATGAGATCATGACCTGAACTGAAATCTGGAGTTGGACGCTTAACCGACTGAGCCCAGGTGCCCATCTCATGACGGAGGTTACATGGAATACCAGACAGTATATATTAATTTGACTACATCCATTTTCTTTGGTGTGAATATTATTTGTTGACATATGATATAACTGCCTACTTGGGCTAATCATCCTTTACTTAATTTACTCTTGGTCATACATGTGACAAGATGATGGTGGTAAAAATAGAAATAAAACTCTGTTGCTCTCTCATGGGGTTTACTTTTGCACAGAAAGCTTAGACATATACAAAAACTTCATAAAAATGAAATAAAAGAAATATAGTGTACAAAGTGGGATGAGAGCATCTAAGAAGTAGCAACTCAATGTGTTGTTTATTAAATCTCTCTTTGGGAAGTGATTTAAGATCATTTGAATACTTCTGGAAAATTCCAATTAAAATAACCTTGGAAGTTTTGTAATTTCCCAGATCCTTCATTACAAGGTAACATGTGTAAAGCTCTTGGGATAGTACCTAACACAGACTAAACTCTATACAATTTGATATTACCAAGACCTTTTGGATTGAATAAATTGAATAATTTTTTCTGTAGTTTATTGGAATCTGGTTGTTCGGGTTTTTATTGTGTTCTTAGGTTTAATCAGAAGCAGATACTTTGATTACCATGTAAAGTCTTCTAGCTCTTATGTGTTTTGTTTTTTTTTAACTTTTTAACGTTTATTTTTGAAAGACAGAGACAGAGCACAAGTAGGGGAGGGTCAGAGAGAGAGGGAGACACAGAATGCAAAGCAGGCTCCAGGCTCTGAGCTGTCAGCACAGAGCCCGACGTGGGGCTCGAACTCATGAACCGTGAGATCATGTCCCGAGCTGGTCAGGCACTTACCCGACTGAGCCACCCAGGTGCTCCTCTATTTAACTGTATTTTAAAGCCTTAAAATAAAGATCTTAAATTTTGTAATTTTAGGTTTAAACTTTCTCTCATAGGCTTACTTAAAAAGGAAAAATTTAACTTTAGTTGGTCATATTGCTTGATGAATGCGATTATAACCAGAGGCTTTAAGAAAGTGAAGAGTAGAAATCAATTTTTCTTGGTCTGAATTATTCACCAAACGATGTGCTACATTCGAGTTTTATCTAAGCTTCTGGTTCCACTCTTGTTTTATAGAATTATTAAATACAGTGCTTCTCACCAGGAAGACTGTAATTTAATTTTTTTTTTAAATTTTTTTTTTTCAACGTTTATTTATTTTTGCGACAGAGAGAGACAGAGCATGAACGGGGGAGGGGCAGAGAGAGAGGGAGACACAGAATCGGAAACAGGCTCCAGGCTCTGAGCCATCAGCCCAGAGCCCGACGTGGGGCTCGAACTCACGGACCGCGAGATCGTGACCTGAGCTGAAGTCGGACGCTTAACCGACTGCGCCACCCAGGCGCCCCTGTAATTTAATTTTTAAAGCAATAGCATTTTCTAAAATTGTGATGTTTTTTATTTATGTTAAATGTTTCTATTTATTTATGTCATTTTATGATTTCAGAAAAATCATAGTTGTGGCAAATTATTACTTTGTCTCTGAATTCAAGCAGCATTAGCACAACACGGGGAAGAACTGATCACTATGAGCCATTTATCATTCAACAAATACTGACTGAATACTTCATATATTGACCTGTTTGCTGCATGCCTGCAATGTTCCAGCCGCTCTTCTAAAGCAAGCCGCGTTTTCCCCGTAACTCGCTCTGCCCAAGCAACCTGGCCCTTTTCCTCCTGCTAGCTCTTGCTACTTTCTGCGCCCTCGTTGACTTCTGCTACCTAAACAGTTCAAGCCAGTGCTCAAGGTATACCAAACAACGCAAGTTTATTCACACCGTTCCAGAACAACTGAGTGGTTATCAGTTTTTTTTTTAATCTTCACTACTAGTAATCATCCTTGCTACTAATAAGGCTATACCAGGTAAATTTTTAAATCTAGATATTGAGAGGCAAATGCTTTTAGAAGTTACTTATCCCCACAGGATATAGTATATAATATTTACTATACTGCAATTATGTATCTGACAGATTAGGTACACTCGTTTCAGAGAGGGCTCAAACTGTTCACCAGATGACACAATTAGCCCAGGACGGATGAAATTGTTATCCGATATTTTTTCCTTTGTTAACTTAAACACAGAGAATTGAAACACTTAGATGTGAAGGCATCTTGATAATCTACGAAATAGCTCCCTTTTAAGCCACCAAGTGTTGCTTTTCTGGATTAGTCATGTTAAGTGTAGGAAACCTTATAAAGCATTATGATCTGATATTACTACAGTCTTAGGAGCCAGAAGTAGCTGACTTGTCACCAGATGGTAGATGATTCCCCACAAAGTCAAAGGCGTGTGCATGTTTTGTTTTCAGTTTTGTTTTGTTTTGATCAAAGGACTGCTGTCTCTACCACGGTCACCTTCATAGAGGGCAAATGCCTTTCAAGAAGCTAACTTTCCACACTTAGAAGACGGTACAGGGACTTCAACTTTTTAGAGGAGGACAGGATGACTATTTACACAGATACGTTCTGTACAGCATGGCCGATAATAATTCTTTAGTGTCTCATTTGCAGATGCTTTTTCTGTGCATTAAAACAAAAACACCATTCCTCATGCCATTCCCTGCTTGCACTCTTAGAGAATTTTAACAAGTGCTGCAAAGCTTGGTTACAAGCTTATTTTTGCTGTCGTTTTTTGGATTCCTTATGGCTGAGCCTTTTAACCACTGTTCTGAAGAGAACATCAGGAGGTTTAGAGCCTGCAGGTTTTAGGCTGTTCCTCACATTCCTGAAAAAAAAATTATGAGGAAAAGAATCCAAAATGAAGAATTATTATTACATTGGTTGGACTCACTCTCCAATCAATGAGGATATAATTGATCACAATAAAGTATTTTTGATTCGCAATTTATGCTGACAATTGAGAAAACATAAAGTCAAAAGATTGAACGTCTAGGTTAAATAGAAAGTAAATTATTTAAAAAGTAGACAACCATACAAATTTTAAAAAGCACTGAAACTTTCAGATACTATACTTGATTAAAAATAAATTTTCCTTAAATTGTAACATGGATGTAACAATAAATTAGGAACTATAATGATAATATTGCTATGTTATTATTATTTTGGGGGGGTAGGAAAATTTCCCTTGAAAGTGAGATCTTTAGTTAGATTTAAGAAAAGTGAAAACCTTTTTGTTTTTCTTTCAAATAATGCTTTTTATTTTTAAAAAAATTTGTTTTCAACGTTTTTTATTTTATTTTTGGGACAGAGAGAGACAGAGCATGAACGGGGGAGGGGCAGAGAGAGAGGGAGACACAGAATCGGAAGCAGGCTCCAGGCTCTGAGCCATCAGCCCAGAGCCCGACGCGGGGCTCGAACTCACGGACCGCGAGATCGTGACCTGAGCTGAAGTCGGACGCTTAACCAACTGCGCCACTCAGGCGCCCCTAAGTAATGCTTTTTAAAGGTGCATTATCAACGCTGGACACATGCCTACCTGACCTGCATGGGGAAGGAGGAAACCACTATTCCTAGCTGGTGAAATAGACATTTCTGTGTTGAAGACTAGGAGACAAGAAAGTATAGTTCCAGATCGCTGTGTCATGCTGTTAAAACTTTAGGAAAAAAAAAAAAAAAAAAAACAACCACGGACAAGGAAACTTGTCTTTGCTGGTTCTCTGTCACTTAAATAAGATGATCTTAATTAACCTTAAGCTGGAATAAGAGTTCTTAATTGTCAATATGGGAACTCGGTAGCTACAGAGGTGTTTCCTTAAGGCTAAAGGCATATGTCTTAACTTTTTCAGAAATGAGGTAAAGAGATTTGGAAAATCACCATACAGTTTTTTGCAGTGATCATTTAGAATTTGATATACATATCCATAAAGAAATCATTAGTCTGGGGAACATTTTGAAAAAATAGCTAATACAATAAAATATTATAATACTTTATTATAAAATGCAACAAGAACAGACTCATTTTAATATCAAATGTAGTTATAAATAATTTAGGCCTTCAAAATATAACTTACTTAAAATAGAAAATACTAAAAATGATGTAGAAATACTACAGAATCACGTTTCCTGAAGTCTAATTACTATGGACGATTTAAAATAGCTGATTAAATGTGCTTAGTTCTTTATGATGAGTAGAACCGATGTCATCTTACACTTTTATTTAATTAGCACGCTATACATTAAAATCAGCTGGAAGATAGCCAAAGTAAGCCTTAAAAGGACAGCATGACAATTAAGAGTTGCCATTTATTGTATACTTATTATAAAAGTCAATGCTGAATCATAATGTGAAAAAGTGCAGAAACCTGAATTTTTTTTTAATTTTTTAATGTTTATTTATTTTTGAGAGAGAGAGAGACAGAGTGTGAGTGGGGGGAGGGGCAGAGAGAGAGAGAGGGAGACACAGAATCCAAAGCAGGCTCCGGGCTCTGAGCCATCAGCACAGAGCCCCATGTGGGGCTTGAACCCATGAACTGTGATATCACCTGAGCCGAAGTCGGTCGCTCAACTGAGCCTCCCAGGCGCCCCTAGAAACCTGAACTTAAGCGATTTTTCTAAATATTTTGATTTCTATTTCAAACATTTGGATATTTGAAACTTCCTAATCTTTGCTAATTTATGTGCAAATTTCATATAATATTAAATACAACTTCTGCTTTCAACATGGTTATTGTGGACACAAAGTAATATATATTAAATTCTTCTTAGTAAAATTCCTAATCCATTCTTATTTTTGATTACAGCATTGTGTCAACTTTTTCATAAAAAGGCTATAAACCTTTAGGCCTAACTACAAAAATGATTATCATGCCACATAGTATAGTAAAAGTGTGGGAAGTCTCTATAACCAGAAGTATGTGTATGTTAACAGAGATACTAACAGGTTCACCCAGGAGCCCAAGTTGTAGCCTAATGTAAGCCTAACATAACCAGTGATTACCAGTAATCATTTAGGCTTATTTAGGAAAATTAAAAGAAATTCTGCAATTGTAGGTTCTATGTCAATTACTTGGTCTCTTTCCAGTTCATGACCTCTACTTTCTTCCAGCTTCAGTATGAAAAATAATTCCATAAGTATCTTCGTTATAATTATCAATTATCAGCAATTCAATATTAATCTTAAATGGTCTGATTTGAATTTTTTTTTTCAACGTTTATTTATTTTTGGGACAGAGAGAGACAGAGCATGAACGGGGGAGGGGCAGAGAGAGAGGGAGACACAGAATCGGAAACAGGCTCCAGGCTCTGAGCCATCAGCCCAGAGCCCGACGTGGGGCTCGAACTCACGGACCGCGAGATCGTGACCTGGCTGAAGTCGGACGCTTAACCGACTGCGCCACCCAGGCGCCCCTTAAATGGTCTGATTTTAGAATGAACTTCTAATAGGAGTACTTACTACACTTATTTACCCCTGCAAATTCATAATACCTGTAAATAAAAAACCCCAGCATCTTCTAGTTACTAAAGCTTTCAAGCCTTTTCTGTTTAAAGTTTACATTTTGTAAAATTATTCCTCAAAAATTGCTGATATAGGACATTTATAGCTTTTATCACATTGTGGCCCCGAAGCCATCTTTTCATCGTGAGGAAAATTAGAGACTCATTGCCACTTTTCAATATCTTGAGTTTCTCTGATAAGGTAGTATAATATATAATAGGTTTTCTGTTTTGAGATCAAGTCTGTATTTACAGTAACTAATACGAAAATAGTGAAGTTTGAGGTTACCGGGACAATGACTAAATGCCAAGTTCTAGACACTGGGCAAAGTACACTGATGGGTCAATAAAACTCTGGGAGCCTGTGAGCAGAGACAGGATGCAGTAGGGTACAGGGAGCAGAACTACAGACATAAGATTCAGACGTAGGCGAAGGAGAAAAGTGAGGAAGCATCTGGGGAGATATCCTGGCTACATTTTGAAGGATACATGACAGGTGGCTGCCACCTTGGGGAGATTTAAAGAAAACGCTGTACAGAGGCTTTGCCAAAGTTTGGTATCGTGGAGCGCCTGGGTGGCTCAGTCGGTTAAGCGCCCGGCTTTGGCTCGCGGTCCGTGAGTTCGAGCCCCGCGTCAGGCTCTGTGCTGACAGCTCAGAGTCTAAAGCCTGCTCGGGATTCTGTGTCTCCCTTTCTCTCTGCCCCTTCCCTGCTCGTGCCCTCTCTCTCTCTCCAAAAAACCAAGACAAAAAACAACATTAAAAAAAAAAAGTTTGGCATAGTGCATTTGGGAAATTACAGAGTATTTGATATTGCTAGCAAGTGATCCGGGAAGTGGCAGAAAGTAAGGATACGTAAATAGACAAAAGCTAAGGGGTGGTTTTGAAAGATAGGTATTATATCTCTGTATGTGGTTCTTAAAGTTGTTGAATTAATGACTGTGTAGATGTGCCGTGCACCAGTGGACTTAGAATGCTAATCTTTTGTAGCATATCGCCTTTAAAGGTTACTAATGTAGGGAAAAATAGCACAGGTATAAAGTTTGTGTGTCACCCCTCCCGTGAGCCAAGGGTCCCCTCGCGCATGGTGCCCCCACGAAGGCAGAAGGCGCGGCAGCAGGTGCACCTGAGGTATTCCGCAGATTGTTCGTCTCACGGCCACTCGAAGAAAAACGAATACAAATTGTTTTCTTGTTGCAGGTCTTTTCGCTGTGCTAATTCTAAGCGTTTTTTTCTTTTTGTGCAAAGGTCTAAAAGGAATTAAATTGGAGAGAAGCTCCCTCTACCTTTTATTCTGTTGTAACAGAAATACTTCCTTGGCTGATATTTTTATTTACAGAATTTAGCTCAAAACTAAGTCTGTTCATGTAGCTTTCCTTTGAAAGCTAAACATGAGTGGAGTACAATGCTATCACTTCCATTTTATTCCATACAATGCCTCACATGCAACAAATAGGCATTATTCCTATTTGTTCTCACTATTAAATGTTTGAACGTGATTCCCTAGACTGAGTTTGCTCAGTCTGTGTCTTTGTATCTTGAGTACCGGTGACATTTAGAACACGAGTTTTGAAAAATATTATCCCTCTACTTTATAAGTCACTTACTGGAGGGCTTTTGCCATTGCTGTCTCTGTGAAACAGGTGACGTACGCTCATATGTAGCAATAAAAATTATATTATACTTAATTAATAAAGGTGATTCCCATGTCATCTGTATTTTGGGGAAAAAGGAAGCAATAAAAATACATTTCTTAGGAGGAGCTCTCAGATATTCTTTATTTTACATTTCATGGTAGCCTCAGTCTTCGGTAGAGCTTTTTATTCAAACCTTCCAACAAAATGTTTTGCATGAAATATTTTCAGTAGCATTGTAAAAGATCTGATACGTTGGTCGACCAACAATAGAGTTGACTTAGGGAAAGCAGGAATGTTGTTGAAACCGAATTTAATCGTTAATTTGGTCATTTCCTTCTCAATGCTTTTGATTTGACCCATTTCAATGCACAGAAACAGCTCTGTTCCTCAGAGACTCTCAAAGAAATACTCACTATGGGGCAACTCGTCCTGCAATCCAAAGTCTGTGCTATTGACAACAAACATCCGCAGCAAACGTTAGTGTTTGCAGGAGGTGTGCAGTGTGTTTGGTTTCGGTCTCTGTCTCTGAAACCTATCCGCTTGGGAGAAAAACTGGGCAATAGAAGAAGTTTACCGGCACATACTATATAGCCGTGCTTGAACTCAGTGCAGAGCTCTCACTTCCTTTCTTTCCTTGGATGCTGAGCCGGGCGGGGGGGTGGGGGGGGGGTGGGGGTGGGGAGCACAATGGGGGTGTTGTGCTCTGGGCTAGCGTGGCATGCGTGATACTAGGAAAGGAAGTGTGAGCCGCTTCCAATATCTACACCGTTTGCTTTGCAACTACCCTGAAGTAAATCAAACGGCACGCCACGACTCTAAGCTCAAAATAAGCAAGTGCAAAATCCACTGGCTGTTGTGACCTAAATAGGGAACGGAATTCCTTGATTGAAATGTATACGTGGGTGTGCTGTTAAGGGCTGTTAAAGAAATCATTTATGAAGCTTCAGAAATGCTCCATAATTTTCACACTGCTGATTTTCCATGTAGTTCTCTTAATATATGTCAAAGTACAGTGAATAAAAGGATCCGTTGTGTATAAGGGAGAAAGGTTGTTGGTTATGAAGACTGTCCAGAACAACAAGCTGTCATGGTTTGTTACCACACTAAATATCTTAAACTCTGAGGCATATGGTAATTTTTTTTTTTTTTTTTGTCATACAATTTCCGGAGCCCAAGTCACTATAACAACTCTGTGTTTCTGACACTATTTTATGGAAATGTGTGTGTGTGTGTGTGTGTGTATGAGTGTGTGTGTATGTGCATGCTTCTCTGGGAAATCCAGAAAGCACGATGAGTGTAAATCTTTGAGGTTAAGTTTTGCTCCAAATTATTGTTATGCATTGCTTTAAAAAAAAAAAAAAAGGCAAAGAAGCTTACCTCTGTCAGTCAAGCGGATACGCAGGGACCTCCTTCCCAGCCTCGGTCTCAGCGTGGAGGCAGATTCTCTGCGAGCCAACAATCTGTTAACAGGAAGCAGGTACACCCGAGAGCGCCCGCCTGCGTTACAGTCCGGTGCCCATCGGAGCACACACCTGCTTCTTCAGACCTGCGGCTCATATGCAGCAGCCGCGCACAGGACCGCCGTCTGCAGATGGTAACGCCCTCCTTTGGGGTCACTACTTTTCAGGATAAGCAGCTAGAGAGCAGCTGCGATAACATTGCAGGGGAAGCTTGCCTGCCCAAGACAAAACCCTCTTCTGCCGTCTGATAGCAGATATGCAGCATGATCGCTCTGCCTTCCACTTTCTCCAATCAGCTCACGGGAACAGCAGGCAACAGCTTGTCCAAACGGCAGCTCGCGGGCATGCTTGGCCGTAATAACTGCGTGCTAGCCTGCCCATTTCTTCTCTCTTCTCTGAACGGATCTTTCGAAAATGCTTCTTCCAGGGCGAAGCTCAGCAGAATATGCCACACGGTTTTCCATAAGTAAAATGGCTGGCCCTCTCAGCACTGCTGCAGACAGCTCATTGGGTTCCACTGGCTTTTCGTAGTCATGGCAACAACCAACAGACAGACTTAGACAGCAGGCATGGCTGATCATGTGCGGCACACCGACACAGCTTGTTAATTTCTTTTCCCCAAACTCATCATTTTTCGCGGAGGGTAGCTTCCGGTGTCTTTCTAAATGTTTCACCGATAGCACAAGGGCTCTGAGTTTTCAGCTTTCGTGAGGAACTTTTGCTAGATGAGCCAGTGCTCCATGTGAAATTGAGAAAGGGAAGCCCTTCTCGGTAGATGGATTCGGGTCTTACCAGGTTAATAACATGTAAGTCACTGTAGAGACGCTGATTGGAACCATTGTCAAAACAGATTCTATCTCCACGTCATCGAATGGGCGTAAGGGAGATTGGCAGATGTGGGCAGTTAGACTTTGTGTTTTTGTTTATTTATTTTTATTGTTTAAAAAATTGTTTTTTTATTTTTATTTTTGAGAGAGAGAGAGAGAGACAGACCGTGAGTTGGGGAGGGGTAGAGAGAGAGGGAAACGCAGAACCTGAAGCAGGCTCCAAGCTCTGTGCTTTGAGCACAGAGCTTGACCTGGGGCTCCAGCCTACAAACTGCAGGATTATGACCTGAGCCGAAGTCGGCCGCTTAATGGGCTGAGCCACCCAGGCACCCCTATACTTTGTGTTTTTAAATGATGAGCTTGTAGCCACGTGATTGAAACAAAGCCCTACGACTCATTATATAGGGCCAACAACAACCGAATCACATAAGGATATTTTATAAGAGGCAGCCTATGGATTTCATGCATCTAGTTATTTGAATATATTTTGATGTATTATACAATTTAAGATAGAATTTTAAAAATTCCCCTTGCCTATTGCAGAAAATGATTATAACTTATTTTTCACTTAACTATTATAACTTATTTAATTTAACCTAATTATAACTTATTTTTAATTTAAAAATACTTTAACAATCCAAACCAAATTAAAAACCTTTTGCTTTACACATTATCTCCAAAGCAGGAATAGATTTACTTTCTCTGTTAGATGGATCACACCCCATCCTTCCTTAAAATGTCACCCCCTTTGGGAATTTCCCATGATTAACGCTGTTAACTGTTTATATTTTCTGCAGAATCCCCACTCTTCTCTTCAATACTGTCATCGGTCTCAGTCTATGTGATATTTCTAAGACACCATCCCATTTTTTTTCATTTCTAGCAACCTGTTTGAAAGAGCCGCGCTAACACTTTGGATTTGTAAATGTAGATGCTTCATTTGTTAGTAGTCATTGATTTAGTATTTTCCCAGTATTGCATCTCCCTACCCCCAGCGGCACGCTTGCCTTCCCTAGCAATTCACCAACGTTAGTATGCTAAGAACCCCGTGGATGCAGATTTGGTGACCCCATTTCCCTTCCCTCTCCAACCACATTCACGTCTGGTAGGTTTGAGCCACCTCAGGGTTAACAGATCTAGGGGATGGGCCTTTCTGCTTGGTACAGTCCTCGTGACTCCATATTGTTTTAAGCCTGCTCACCTGTTCTCATTTAAGTTACCTTCCCTTCAGTTACTTTCAGCGTGTGGCACCTTGAACTTGCCCCTCCCTTCAACTTCCGCCTCATAATCCGTTCTTCACTCCTCACGTTTCAGTAACCTTGCATTACTCCTATTTCTTGCTTCCCTGTCTAGCAGATGGCCCTGCTACCTCAAAGCTTCTCAACCAGATTTTAGCTGCCCAGTACCTTTGACCTCCATCCAAATCTGCCTTTTCTACATAATCTGTCAGCACCTTGCTCAAATAGACCACCCCGCCAATGACACTCCCAGGCAGAGTACGCAGGGGCCTCCGCCATGCTTCTGCCGTACCTGGGATGTTCCTCTACTGTTGCCATACTTTTTGCGTCCCGTTGACTTGTTAGCTATGCCCTTCCATGTCTGACTCTTCTACTGCTCTGTCACGTCCGCAAAAGCCAACCTTGTCCATCCGTGTCTTATTTGCCGTCCATGTTTTAATTTTCTTTTTTTAAATGTTTATTTCTTTATTTTGAGAGAGAGAGAGAGGGAGCAAGCGGGGGAGGGGCTGAGAGAAACAGAGATGGAGACAGAGAATCCCAAGCAGGCTCTGCACTGTCAGCGTGGAGCCCGACGTGGGGCTCAGACCCACAAACCATGAGATTGTGACCTGAGCGGTGATCAAGGCTTAACTGACTGAGCCACCCAGGCGCCCCTTAATTATAACTTTAAGATATTTCAGTATCTTAAAACAATTTGGACGAGGACCGAAAACACTGTCTGAACATGTGCTGAATGACTGGAGAGTGTGAAGTCTGTGTTTCAATCCACCTTTTCAATATCACACCTTTGTCAGTATTATAACTTCAGAAAAATTTAAGTGATTTTGATTAAATGTTGGCATGCTAAAAAAGTTATCACTCCTGAAACCAATGTTGCACCATATGTTAACTAAAAAAAAAATTTAAAGAAAAAGTTATTAAGAAACATCTTAGTTCATTTTGTGTTTTAGGGTGGGTTTTCTTTGCGTTGTAGGTCCGAAAATGTCTTCATTCCACACCTACCTGTGACTGATTCTTTGGCTAGGTGTAAGAATATTTTTAGCCATTTTCCTTGGGAATTTTGAGGGTCTTCTTTTTAAAAAATCTTGTATGTTCTTGCGTCACTATGTCCCCAGATGCCACTCCCCCAAAAGAGAACTGGAAAACACTCAAGCTGCTCAGAGTAAGAGACTGGCAGGAACTGAGGCTAATTTCTATGTCCCGTGGTGCCCCTCATGCTCTCTTGAGTAATTGTTATATATCACTCTCTGTGGGGGAGCTCTGTTATTTCTACGCCCTTTGGCTTCTTCACCTCCCCCAAGCCCTACCCCTCCCAGCTCTGGCCACCATGGCTGTCGTGACCCTTCTGGTTCTGCTCTACCTCATGTCTCTGACATTCATTGTCCCTCCTAACTTGTTCATTAAAAAAAAAAAAATTGCTAAATACAGATTTTCAGGGAACGAATAGGATTTTTCCATCTCATCTTTCTGAGCCAAATGAGATGCTTCATAAATTGCCAGCAGCTTTCTACCTAGAATGCTCTGTGTCAGATTCTAATCTTTGCTCCAATCAGCCATGGTAGGACACTTGGCATTACACTGCTTTAAAATTTTTGCCAATGCAATAGGTGCGGAGTAATAGCTTGTTATTGTCTTAATTTGCGTTTCTCTAATTACTAACACAATTACATATCTCTTCATGTTAAAAAAAATTTTTTTTAAACGTTTATTTTTGAGAGACAGAGAGAGGCCGAGCACGAGTCGGGGAGGGGCAGAAAACGAGGGAGACAATAGAATCCAAAGCAGGCTCCGGGCTCTGAGCTGTCAGCACAGAGCCCGACGCGGGGCTCGAACCCACGAACCGCGAGATCATGACCTGAGCCGAAGTCAGGCTTTTAACTGACTGAGCCACCCAGTTGCCCCTAAATATCTCTTCACGTTTGATGATCTTTTGGGTTACCTCCTCCTATACATTTCCTGTCCATCCCTTTTAGCCTCTTTCCTCCATTGAGGTTGTTGTCTTCATGTGGAATTTTAAACAAAATGGCCATTAAAAGCATTTTCAAAAGTTTTATATATGTAAGTGTTACAATTAAATTTATGACATAATTAGAACTTGGTAAGATATCCATTGGCATGCCAAGAGAAGCCAGTAATTCCTACTGCTAATTGTTTTGGTTTTTATTCTTTGGAAGTGGGTGAAAATCTCCATGCAGAATGTTTTTTTCAGTATGAAAAATACTGAATACCACAGGCATCCTATGAAGAATGATTTTCCCAAACAAAACCTAAGGTCCTACAAATCTCATCGCAAAAAATGTTGGCAGCAGAAGTGCCTGGCATAATTAATATCGCTCTCATGTTTAAAATAGTACACAGCACGAGTGGAGAAAGAGGGTCGAGGAGCTGGGACAGATGGAAGGAGGGCAAGGGGGCCAGTGGAGGGCTGTGTGCGACCCTGGACCAGGGGCTGGGCCAGGAACAGGTGCACCAAGTGCATCATTGAGACAACTGGTGAATGTGAATGTGGACTGTATATTTGGTAATAGTGTTGTTTGCGTTTTAGATTTGCATAACTTGGTGATTATGTTGTGGCGTTAAAGTTCTTCGGAGACGTGTTGAAGCGTCACCTAAGTCGTCAGAAAGAATAATAATGCGTAAAAGTATATTTGTAGTGTGTGTGTATGTATGGTATAATTTAGCTCTTGTAATGATAAATACATAGATGGATGGATGGATGGATGGATGGATAGATATGGATGTGTTTACTGAGGGCTAGCAAAATACAGGAAAACACCAATACCTGGTGAATCTTGGGTGAAGGGTATTTCTCGTTTATTTTACTATTCTTTCCAGTTCTCTGTAAGTTGAAAATTTTTGTTGTCAAGGTAAAAAGCTCTCAAAAAAGGATTAAAATCAAAACACAAGAGAGTGTTCAGAACACAAACGGATTTAAGGTAAGATTACTTGACGAGGGCCTAACTATCAGAGTTAAAGCTACAAGTTGATAAGTTAGGGACGGATTAAGGTGGTTATTATCATTATGATTATTAACATTATTAAGAGACCATTTTGGTAGAAAGTATCGGAAATATTTTGTACTTTATTGAAAGAAGTCTGTTATTTTCCTGTATTTCCTGCTTTACTGCTATTAAGCCACTTATCCCTTGGTTCCCATGTCGAAATCCTTCTTAATCTGGTTCCCTCGCCACTGTAAAAATCAGCGAGATAACTGTTGATCAAAGCAACATGTTCTCCTGCAGCCTCACCTATCCCTCCAGCTTCCACAGCTGGGTGACAGTCTACCAAGGGATCCGGTCCCTGGGGTAACAAAGAAGCTCTTTGTACAACTTAGGGAATAGAATTTGAGCATGGTTTGTTTAATGGGACAGCACAGGCTATTATGAGGCTTAGACTGAATTTCTAATTCCTAGCAACAAATAGAATAGAATATGCTAAAGTTTGTTCTCAAATCTTGCATGTTTAGTTACATTAGCAATGAAATGAACAATACACTGTTACGTAGGACCGAGATGGGAAGGGTGACAACTACGTTGGGCAGGATTAGAAAGAGGATTGGAGTATCTCAGCAAAGCAAATTGGATTTATTTTTAAGATTCCATCCGCTAAGAATAAAGTATGCTGGGAAGCAGACTGACCCACAGGCTATTAATCAGATGCCTTCATATCCTCTGAGAGAGTCTGACCTTGATAAGAATCCAGAACGACCTTGATAAATCAGAGGTACCAGAAACCGAAACAAACCCAGCAGAGGGAAGGCTTCCTGGAAAACTACTTACTGAATAAATTAAAATGAGAAAATGATTACAGAAGAACAAAACCCTACCAAAGGGCGAACGATAAGCCTATAAATGCCAGCCATATAAAACTGGTTTTAAAATCTGAGTATCTATGAACACAAAAAATAACATGTGTGCAGCACAAAAGAACATTGCATTAGCAATTACCAAAACTCACTTGGAGTCCTACATTCTCTCCAGGTGAAGAACAGGCACGATGTGGCAGGACGTACAGGAAGAAGATTTGGCCAGGCCTAAACCCGGAGAACTTGGTCTTGACCGGTTAATAATAACAACATTGTTTTAGATATTTCAGGTTTATCAAGCTCCGGGCTTATGGACGTCTCCAATCACGGTAGCTTACAAGAACAACTTTATCTTAAAATGGGCATGGATACGCGTCGCTACCAGGTGGGGGAAAAATTGTAGCATTAGCCCATAGCAAAAGAAAAAGCTAGCGAACGATGAACTCTCCATGCCCCTCCCACCGCAGCCCACCCCCAGCCCTGGTGAGCCCAAACACAAATATGTCTTGCTTGCTCCTGCCAAAGAAAATCATACGGGGCTTCTTTTTAGGCCTGCGTTGCCGGAGAGCCTGTGAGCAATATAGAAAAAGCGCCCTTGCTCCCACGGAATTTGGTTGTTTATACTTCATAGTGATAGGCTTGGAAAGTGACCTGGAAAGAGGAGGCTGCTTGCTTTCACTCCGCTGTGAGGGGCCACACTTTGTTCTCCAAGAGGCACTCTGGCCAGGATCAACGGAGTGTATCTCTGGTGACCTTTTCCACTTACCATTGTTTCCTCTGGAAACAGTGACGCCCAGGGGCCTCCGGGCCGCGGTCATGGCCACGGTGCCCGGTCGCACAGAAAAGCCTTGGGGCCCTGCCGTCACCGCGTTACTGAATTAGCGACGAAACACATCAGCCTTGGCAAACACAACCTGGCCAGAAGCGTTTTGGAACAAATGCTGCCGCCTTCACCTGAGCCGCTGAAACGCCTTATGAGGCGCGGGGTGAAAGCTGGGCCGTTTCTGCCAACTCTGAAGAGGCGGCCGCCGAAGCCCGCGGGAGCCACATGCGCAAATCTCACAGAAACGACAGTCAGAGGGGCTCGACCCCCTTTACAAGCACGTGGGGTTAGAATGGTTCGGTTAGAATTTTGACTTACTCGTCAAAATGAACAAATAATGTGATGAGGTCTGAGTAATGCCTGATGTGGTACATGTTTGAGAGTCCCACTGCCTGATGTGAGAATTGGTTGAAACGCCCAAATGGGAAATTGCCCGATACGAGAAATGGTTGCAATGGCCAAATGAGAAAAATGGTTGAAAAACAACAACCCCTCCCCCCCCGCCCCAGACAAAAACGCCTGGATGTCGTAGATACCCAGTTAAAGGCCCACCAGTGACAGCATACACAGCTTGGGAAAATAAAGCATGTGATCTTGAGGAATCCTGGACGGGGGCTTCATTTTTTCCCGTTAGGATGGTAATCAAGAATGGCAATTCTTTTCCCACGCCTACCCAAGTCAGAATTCGTTTCCTTTGTCCTCAAAAGTAAGACTCGCAGGTCCTAGTTGCCGGCGAGTCACCTTAAACTGGTGACGCGCGAGAATAGTCTTGGACGATTTGTGCATCGAAGGAAGAAGATCAATTTTGTAAACAGTCCTTGTGGGTTTAAATTAGCACAAAAATCATTTCACAGCTAACTTACTGTGGGCACGAGGGTGGATAAAGAAAACTCTTCTAAGAGCTGATACTAAACTACGTCTTGAAGGGTAAGGAGGAGGACTTAACGAAGGAACGACATAACCAAGTCTATAAACCAAGGGAATAGCATGAGCCAAGTCTAAGATACGTGAGGGGGTTGGTGGCTGTCCTTTCGTAAATTAGGTGACATGAATGGATCCCCTGATTTTCTCACAGGATTTTTATGTGGATCAAGTAAGGTAATATATGAAAAGGTTTTAAACTCGGCAACTATAAACAAACTCAGGTTATTGTTCAATCTTTGGAAACACGAGAAATAGTTTTATCACGGTATCTGTTAGGATTAGGATTGGCTGAATATACGTGTAAGCCCAAATTACAGGGCTTAAACAAGACCATGCCTAAGTGAGAGACAAAAAGTTCAAGGCTAGTAGAAAGCTGGCCCCAGGGTCTCTGTTCTGCCATCTTTTGAAAGTGGCTTCTATCCGTAAGGCACATTCACAGTCTAGAATGGCTACTTGTACCGCAGCCATCACGTACGTGTTCCAGGCGAGAAAAAGCAAAGGAGTGCAAGGGGGCACATTTTCCACTTGAGTTGGCCTCCTTTTGTTCTTTTTTAAAATCAAGATATAATCGACCTATCACATTATGAGTTGACCTCTTTTAAAGAACCTTTCCCTAACTCCAGCGTTTCTACTGATATCTCGTTGCCCATTCCCAGTTACAAGTGAGGTTCGAAAGTGCCATCTTTGAGCTGGACACATGTAGCCCTAGATAAATCGGTGTTCTATTATTGAAGAAGAAATGGGGAACGATTGTGGGTAGGCAGCAAGCTCCCTCTGCCAGGTATCAGCCAGGGGTCATCAGTCATCTTTTGTGTCAGAGTGGCCCTTTTAGGAAAGATTCACCTTTTTCTTCAAGTATACAACTGGACTTTGAAAGCGACACCACTCACAGACAGGGCTTCAGGGCGGCCCAATGACGGAGAGACAATGCACGTTGTGCAGTTACACTCTCCTTGTGCTCTTATTTATTTAAACTCTGTCTGTCCTCCGGGATTATGAACTTCAGGAGAGCGGGGATCGTTTGTTTTGTCTTCACCCTATATCCATTGCTTAGCACAGCACCTGGTGTATAGAGACAGATATGATGAATGAACAAATGAATGAATGAGCCGGCGGGGGAAGTCGCAGGTGAATTGTATCTTCCTCCAAGGCCATCCCTCGATTCAGTCCAACAAGCATTCCTTTATCCTGTACTACATGCCAAGAACCTCATCCGGTGTTAGATTACTAAATTACAGCTCACATTCTGGGTGGGAGAAAATACAAGTGAATAAGTAGTTATGTTACAATGTGATTTGCCTTTCAGTACGACTGTATCCAGGCAGTCATGGGAGAAGAGAAAATGGCTAGTCCCTGAGCTGCATGAAGGGGCTGTACTGAAGCTGGGCCAAAAGGATAAAGAGGGGCTTGCTAGTCCGGGAAATCAGGGATAGGATTTCCAGGGCAGCACAGAGACAGGAAAGCAAATTTGCAGTTTGGGGAACCCAAGGAGTTGAATGTAGCTGAAGTGCAGGCTGGGGCAGGCACAAGAAGAGATGAGACGGAAAAGGTAGACGTGTGATAGTTTGTGAAATGCCTTGTTCTCCTCATTAAGGACCTTGGAGTTTGTCCTTCAGGAAACCGGAAGCCACCATAGGGTGTTTGAAAAGAACAAAGAGGTGATCATGTTTGTATTTTAGGAAGCTGGCTTTGGAACACATTTATGTAGGCAGTATATTTTAATGGAAGTATATTTTCATGGGGTTTTATGTTTTGATTTCTTTTATTGCCTATTTTTGTGAGATATTTGTTGAGCCCCTTCTTTATGTGAGGTATTATATTCGGTGCCAAAAAGAGTGCCAACAAAACGAAGGACCCATAAATCATTAGATATGCCAGTATTTATGTTCCACTAGAAAGAAGAAAAAACTTGCCGATGACATTGTCACAGTGTTCTTTTTTACATTAGCATTTTTGTCATTTGTTGAGAGAGCTCTTTTAAAGGTGATTATTTACATTTCATCCTCTACCACTGCACATACAAATGAAGAAAGTGAAAGTAGTTAAATTATTCCTAAAATTTTTTATATTCAGGGTTCAACTTTTCTGAATGATATTTAGATCAGGGACATTGGTATTCATGCTTTCCCCCCCTTCCCAACCCCCACCCCCCCCAACACACACCATCATCATCTACTTGGTAATTTTCAAAGTTTGGCCTGTATCTGAATCAGAAAAATGGTAATAGAGGCATAGACCGCGTTCCATTTCAACAAGCCTGGGCTTCTTGTATTCTGTGTTGGTATTCCAGAACATTCTAAGACCCTCAAAGTTTAAGAAGCCCTGCACTATGGCATCAGGAGAGTGAGTGTGTAAGGAGTACTTCTTAAAGTGAGTGTACCACTTATGTTTTCAGTATTTTCTTACATTTGGTGAGTTACGACGACGTATACACAGGACAAGGGTATCACAGTTGCTACCAGGCTGAGAAATACATTGTTTCCTGGGCTGTTAAATTGCAGACAGTGTGCATCTTAGAATCATCAAGCTATGATATTTTCAAAAGTATGGGAGTTTTACAAAGTATGCAAGGAATACATTAAAGATAATGATTACTTGATGTCTATAATAAGGGACTGATTAATTAGATATGGTACTTCTACATGGAAGATGTTCTATTAAAATTATTTAAAAATAACTATGTAGAATGATATTTAAAAAAATTTTTTTAGCATTTAATTATTTTTGAGACACAGACAGAGCATGCTCAGGGGAGGGGAAGAGAGAGAGGGAGACACAGAATCTGAAGCAGGCTCCTGGCTCTGAGCTGTCAGTACAGAGCCTGATGCGTGGTTCGAACTCATGAGAGACCATGACCTGAGCTGCAGTCGGATGCTCAACCAACTGAGCCACCCGGACACCCCATGGAATGATATTTTCAAAAGTGTGTTCTGTGAGTGGCTATTCAAAAAGGGCACCACAAGCAAAAAGAGAGAGAGAGAGAGAAATCCTGAAAATCATGTCCCTTTCTTAGACTTTTACAGTGCATTTGAGCATTGAAAACTCTGAGAAGGCAAGGAGTTTTGAACCTAGAACTTTCTTATTTATGGCATAAAAGATGTTCACGATTTATTTATTTATTTGTCTATCTGTCTAGATATCTATTTATTTATTTTACTAATCTCTACATCCAACATGGGGCTCGAACTCACAACCCCAAGATTACATGCTCTTCTGACGGAGCCAGCCAGACACCCCTCATGTTATATTTAAATAAACAGCAACAACAATGAGAAAGTCGGGGCCTACTTTATGAGACTTTTCAAGTTCACATGAGACTAAAAAGTGTTGGTCATAAAGTACAGTAAGAGGAGAGAGGACCAGAATGAATGTAGGCATTATGTACAACGTTTAGTTGGTCTTTTTCAAGGTCAGATATTTATGGAATCGAGTTTTTTAAACACATGAGTCAGACTCATTTGCCTGTGGTTTGATGTAAAGGTCAAGTAGAGAATTCACTAAATTTTATCTCAAAATTTGTTCAGCCATTGAGGAGAAATAACCGTAAGTGAACAGTCTACAGCTCATTCCACGTATGCAGTCAGGAGTACGTGTTACTACTTAGGTCATCTCGGGCAATTGCTTAAACTTCACAAGCTTCATGTTTTACATCAAAATGGTTCTGATGATAACAGGAGTCCTAGGGGCTCCTGGAACAGAGCACCACAGACACCACAGAAATTTCCTGTCTCAGAGTGGTGGAGGCTAGAAGTCCAAATCTAAGTGTGAGTAGAGCCATGCTCTCTGAAGGCCCTAGAGAAAGATCCTTCCTTCCCTCTACCTAGCCTCCGGCGGTTGCCAGAAATCTCTGGTGTCCCTTCGCTTCTGACAGTATAATTCCAACCTCTTCTCCCACCTTCCCATAATCATCTTCCCTCTGTGTATCTGTGTCCAAATTTCTCTTTTCTTAGGAGGCTGCCAGTCATTGGAGTAGGGCCCGCCCTAATTCATTATGACCTCATCTTAACTTGATCACACCTGCAAAGGCCCTGTTTTTAAAGAAGGTCACATTCTCAGGTTTAGGGGCTTAGGACATCAATATATCTTTTGGGAGACACAGTTCAACCCGTAACGGTTATGATGTTATAATTGCCATTCTTTTTGGGGAAAAAGTTGTCAGTCTCTATTCACGGTTGGGTCTGCAAAGAACTGAAGTATGGCTAATTAGTCTACTGAAAGGAATTGATAAGTGAGTGAATCCCCAGGAAATGGGTGGAAAACATCAAGCAAAATGTTTACTTGGATGCTTTTTTCCTTTACTGATTTGCCTAGAAATTTCCTCTATTGGATTTAGAGTGAATGCACCATTGTCAAATGGAAGCAACAGTTAACAAAAAGGAATATATCTGATACGTCAAAAAGATCCTACCAAATCTCTTCCAGATTGATTGCTTTTTCCAGAAGACTCTTCCCAAGTAATCTCGTCCAAACCCATACTTACACTTCAAAGTTCATCTCCAACTCCCCGCCCCCGCGTCTGGGCAGTAGGCAATCTGATGCTCAGGCAGGCAGATTTCTGAGATTGCTCAGGCTTCTGAGTGCTCCCTACCCGTCGGTTTTTGAGAGGAAACATGTATGATTTCATTGAGTTTCCAAATACAGGCGTTGCTTCTTTATTCAGACTCTTCGAAGATATAATCCTCTGGTTATAGGTCAAGTGGTTTTAGCGGTTTCAGGCCACCCGTAATCTAAAGTGGTTATCGCAGCTTTCAAAGGTGCTTAAAGTTGCGGAGAATTATTGGGCACACAGAAAACAACTTTTTATTTATTCATTTTGTTCTGTGTTTTTAGCGTATTGGAAATCATTTCTAATTTCAAAGCACAGTGTAATCGTAGTCCATGTAATTTATTTAGCAGATTACCGTGTACCAGGCACCATGCTCCCAGTTTTCATAAATATTAAATCCGTTCCTCATAGTAGACCTTGCCAAGTAGGAATTATTTTTACTTGACAGATGAGAAGGCAGACTTTGAAAAATCATGACTTTCAAGGTCAGAGAATCACGTAATCTTTCTACTATACTAAGTTTCTTATTTAAGCACTGTCTTAATCGGTTGCCTATAAATGTAGAGACTCCTGTTGGTTCTCTTTGAGTCAGATTACTGAAAGGCAGCTTAAAAAAGCAATGGCGGCATTCCCAAGGTGTTTTTTGTTTGCTTGTTTCTTTGTTTTTGCCATTTGTTTTGGCTAAATTGTTTTGATCATTCTCATTATAGTGTCTGCACCTTAGAATAAAGGTATTCTCTTTTGTATTGCTTTGGAGTATTGCACATAGAACTGTGGGAAAAGAAAGCATTATCAGAATTCAGACTCCAGATTATTTTACTGGCAACAGTCATCACTTAAAAATCAAACTACAGAATTGCTCCTGACGCGAATGAAACAGTTTGTGTTTCCAGCTGTTCCCTGCACTGAGTCGAAGGCCACTGTGAAGAAGGAAGAAGAATGGTTTTGATTTTCTCTCAGATGCAATGACCTCGCTCACTTAAGATTTCCTCTCTGTGCTACCCAATATCTTCACCTAAAACTCCTGCAAAGTGAAATAGCCCAGGTCACCACAGGGAGCCTTTCTGCAGTTAATTAAACAAGCTAGGCTGAAAGCGTTGAAAGCCCATGGCTTAACAAGCCAAACAAGAATTTTACTCCAGCAAAATCAAAGTGGGGGAGCAAGATTCAGTCAGCAATATTTTAACCAGCGATACCTCATCAAACGTGGACTCAAATTCTTTTAAATTCGTTGCCACCTCAATGCGTTTAATTAACAACAAACAATTCTTCAGAACCAGGGTGATTTTGCCTACGGTTTTGCTTTATAGTCACACCTTAGTGGACCTATTTTTTTCTTCAAGAGTAGCCCATCCTGTATACTCACCAGGCTGAGGTATGTGCCTTTATTGACCATTTACACCTGTTATTCAGGTTACACCAGTCTATGATTAACGTAAATCCATGTGTCTGCATGTCATGGAAATCTTTCTTGAGTTCTCTTTTGAATAGTTTCTTTTTCTTGCCCTGTTCCTTATTCATATATAAGTCATCGTGTCTTCATTCGAAACGAAAGAAGCTGATCGTGTCAGCTGGTATTAGCAAATTTATCGACAAGAATAATTCAGCGTGTTTGAAATTACGGCTCTCTTGCAAAATCAGGGCTATTAGCATGCACTACTTCCCCCCTTTTCTTCTAACTTGCATCGTTAGTGGGGAGAACAGGAAAGATAAGGGACGAATGAAATCACGCTAGTATATCAAACAAATGTATTTCTGAGTTCTGTGATGTGCCAGGCACCATCATCGGGTGAAATAACATTAAAATGAGCATCAGAAGACAGAATTACCGTAAAATGTATCCCTAATTATATGATCATCAGCAAATCACCAACTGCATTTCTCCGTTCCCTTATTTGTAGGTTGGGAATGCTTTGGGCCCTTGCCCACTGACAAATTGTTATGAGGATCAAATGAACCTTTTTATTTGCTAGTATAAAGGACAGTGAGATGGAATTCAGCTTGCTTCCCTTCCCCACTGCTAACACCACCACCCCTGCCCCCGTCACCGTGGTCGTCACCCTCATCGCCATCATCATCATTGCTGTGGTCTTAGTCTAGTTCTCCAGAAACAGACAAAAAGCAGGGGATTTACTGGAGGCGGTTTACTGGGGAGTGCCCTTACTTAAAATACCTGGGAGGGAGTGTGAGAAGGAAACTTGGACAAAGAGAGAAGGTGCACACTGGTAAAGTTTCTGCAGAGGCCACAGGAAGCTATGGTGCTGAGATAACCCTTTCCAGTTGTCCCAAGTGACGTCAAGGAGGTTGGGCCTTTGTACCCCTCCATCTACTCATTACATGCAGGCTGCCTACATGGAGGGCGTATAACTTCAGGTGAAGCCAGTTTTGAAGAGAGATGCAGTTGTCAGCCCTCAACAGTACACACTCCTGGAGTCTGGGTGAACGAGTGTGCCTTGGGCCTGAAAAGACGATAGGAGGGATTGCTGCCCCCGCTAAAATCATCACCACCACCGTCATCACCATCATCGTCTGGGGCTTGAAATGGCCTTCCAGGAGTCCTTGGGGACACAGTCATTTCGTTTCTCTTCTCCAACACAACAAAGAAGGAGAAGATAGAGTTGCCCTGATAGGTAAGCATCAAATTATAGCTGAACCCCAGGAGCATCTTAGGAAGGCAAGGAACTATGCTCTACCTGCAGTGATGGCAAGATCACATCCTACATGTCCCAAGAAGCAGACACATAGCATAGCGCAGCAATTCCAAATCAAGTATCTCTTGTCTCCACATTGATCACTCTTCAGTTTCCATTTCTTTCATTGAATGATAGTTCTCAGGTCGAGAGAGGGCCTTGCAGGTCAGTTGATGTAAGTGCTGCCCTGGGGTTGAGTTCTCCTTAGCGACCCTGACAAGCGCTAGCCAGTCTTTACCAGGTGGATCAGCTCCAGCAAAGAAGGCTGTCTACATTCCCAGGCAGCCTATTCTGTTGTCAGGGACTTCTCCTTATATTAGTGGAATCTGCTTTCTTCGTTGGTCCCATTGCTATGCTATGGGATAACAGAATAGATTTAATCTGTCTTCCTTATGTGCCATACACGTTTTCTCCTTAAACTAAGTGTGCTTAATTCCCAAAACTTGTTCTTAATCTGTAATAGTTTAAAAGTGTATACCTGGCCTCTACCCTTTGAATATCTTCTTTTTGTTTGTTTGTTTGTTTTAAACTGTGAAGATTGCTCCAAGTTTTCTCTAACTCATGAAAAAAAGGATGCGACGATCTTCATTCTTGCTAATGGGTCTCTATTCATGTGTGAACAGTATGAGATGGTTGCTAAATAAAGCTCTGTTTTAAAGCCATTTGTCTCTCAGTCTTGTCCTAATGCAGCTAGCCATTTTTTGAATGCTACTGTAGGACTTTGCATAGATATGAGTAAAACTTAATTTTGTCTTTCATTCCAACTATTGAAATCTTGGTGGATTCTAATTTTGTTTGACTTTCTTTTCAGTATTATTAGAGTATGCACATAAACACACACATACATGCACACAAATAAATAAAAATATTAGACGGAACGACATGGAAAATTTAGGGAAGGGGAGAATGAGAGAGAGAGAAGGTAATTGCTATCCTATTCCCATTCTACCCACTAGACACACAGACACACAAATCAAGAGATGACTTTGAAAGGTTAGATGGAGCAGATTGAACATCCTACTTATCAAAAGATAGAGGAGTAGGTTTTCTTTAAGTTTTGCACCCAATTTCTGTCACATAGTCATTATATATAAAACGTTAACACCTACTCTATCCTTAGGCACTGGAATAAAACATCCGTGAAAAAATTATTTCATAAACCATGTCTCAAGATATTTTTTCACTGGTTATTAATTCTAAATATCTGCTTTATACAATCAATCCATACTTCCTGATTTCTCCACCCAATTTCTTGAGTGGTACCAAAGATGTATTGCTAACTAAATCAAAATAAATAATTAGCTTTTCAGATTTAAACCTTCAGTTGCAGTGACTGTACTGAATTGGACTGGAGAGAAGAGGGGAAGTATAACTAACACTAATGCATTCTGTATCTTTGAATTCAACGATTTCCACCATAATTTCCCCAAGGGTTCCTTCCAGTCCTCATGTATGACATAATTTGAAGAAACACAATGGTGATTGCGTGTCATTTTATTATATATTCATAATGACAATTTTTTTAAATCAAGTATTCTTTTTACTTTGTTTCTTATTTGAGAGAGAGAGAGAGAGAGAGAGAATGAATGGGGAAGAGAACCATAGGGGGAGAGAGAGAGAGAGAGAGAGAGAGAGAATCTTAAGCAGGCTCCACACTCAGCATGGAGCCCAACACAGGGCTCGATCCCACGACCCTGGGATCATGACTGAGCTGAAATCACGAGTCTGACACTCAACCTATCGAGCCACCCAGGCACCCCATATTCTTCTTACTTCTTTTTCTTCACATTTTTTCTTATTTCCTTTTCCCTGGTTACTATTATTAACACAGGGGGAGAAAATTGAAAGGTGCTTAGAACAACAGTGAGAAAATTTACATTCTGGTTGGCCATTTAGATGCCTTCAGACCATAGTTTGAGGGTGAGCCGCTTAGCTGTTGGGAGTTTCCGAATTCACGAATCTGCAGGATAACCACATAGAGGCGGGAAATCCAGAACACATATGAAGGGCAGTAAGGTGAGAAAGCACATTGTGTTTTGAATGGCTCTTTGAATCACCCAATATCTGATTTTATTCTGCAAACAGAAAACAGTTATGGGAGGAAGCAGCTGAGTAAATATCATCATAAACATTGAAGAAGTAGGAGTGTATATTTAATGTGTTGGAAAGGGTCTCCTTTTGATCTCTGAAGTACAACTCAACAAAGGGAGTGGCTTCTGCAGTAAAGGCAAAGAAGCTGACTCCAAAAGATAAGGAAAAACTTCTCAGGATGGAACCTTGCTGGTACTAATGGTTCTTTTTCTGAGGCATAATTTGGATATCTCAGATTACCACTGTTTGTCAGAGTAGCATAGTTAATTATTTACCTTTCTCACCATTTGGCTCAGATTCTTTTCTTATCAAACTGCTGTGCCTGAGCCCAAAACAAACAACCTCCCTAGAGCAGTAAGTGATCACGTCAAGCTGGGCTTGTGTGATAGTGGGGGAACATATTTCTGTTCTTTCTCTTACAATCTCTTTTGTTTCCAGTTACCATTCTGGTAGTGAGGAGGAGGGCTAATTTGGGCTGCGATGTTGGTATTTATGGTTTGCTGTGACTTAATTCTTTCTGGGCTTTTAAACTTGCACTTTAGACACCTTCCTACCTTTCCATCTATTCTAATTCCTTTGTTCATTAGAGTATTTCACATTTCACTAAAGAGAGAAGCCTGTTTCTCAACCCAAGGATTTTCTGTTGTTTGGGTTTTAGGTCATTACTCTAAAATAGACCAAGCATGATCGTCTAGAATTGGAATGATTGAATGATTAAAAATCATTAGACAGCATAGGTGATATTGGGAGCCTTTTTCTTCTTTTCTCCAAGACTCCTTCTAGGTGCATGTTGCTCTGGTCAAATGTGGCAGAAGCTGGTAGGTGGGGTGGTTTCGAGCAGATGCGGTTTCTGTAGCAACTTTCAGTCTAAATTTCATCTCAAAGGAAACTGCTAGTCTTACCCTTGATTTTAGATCTGCTTTTCTCTCTTCTTGTAGGGTCATAAAGACCTTACTTTTTAAAAAAAAATTTTTTTTTAACGTTTATTCATTTTTGAGACAGAGGGAGACAGAGCATGAGTGGGGGAAGGTCAGAGAGAGAGGGAGACACAGAATCTGAAACAGGCTCCGGGCTCTGAGCTGTCAGCACAGAGCCCGACGCGGGGCTCGAACTCACGGACCGCGAGATCGTGACCTGAGCTGAAGTCGGATGCTTAACTGACTGAGCCACCCGGGCGCCCCTAAATACAGTCAATCTTACAATTATTGTGACTCATTTTCAAAATCTAAGTTGGAAGTCATTTCTGAACAAAATGAAATTCTTTATCATTAACCATTAGTTAGAATTCAGGTGTAACGCTGAGGTTTAATAGGTTTTGAAACTTGCCTTTCATTCTTTTGCTTCTCATAATAGCAAATTTGTCATGTTTGATATTTATAAGAACTGGCCCATCTAGCTGCTACAGAGTATTAAAGATACTCCTATATAAGCTGGAACAGTTTTTGGAATTACCTTTTCCTCACCTATGGTCTTAAGATAGCCAATTCCAAAGAACAAAGAATAAGTTATCCAAGGGAAATGAAGTCATAATTTTATTTTTATCACCCCTGTCCGAGTAGAACTGCCTCTGCACATCATGTCCAAGTCATGCGGACACGTCTGGTTGGCACAGCTACAATACCAGAGCTGATAAGTAACTGATCAGCGTATCCACAGCATTCTTTTCCTGGGGAGGTCACTGTCCCCTTTGTTCCTGAAAGTCCAACAAAGCTTAAGCATTCCAGAAACTGGTCATTCAAATTAATTAAATGACATCATGTACCCGGCTCCCGGGATTATTATCTTGTAATACTGTAGCTTCTGTGCTTTTAAGTTTGCCCAACTGAATTCTCTCAAGTGTAAAAGGTCAAGCAATTAGCATTATTAAACCATCTAATTAATACATACCTTAAACATACTTTTTCAATGATACTTTACTACCGCATATGAAATACAAAAGGATTGTCAATGCTTAATACTTTGTGACTATGCAATATCACCTTATTGTTTCTCCATATGTAACATGGGCGTTGCAGCATCTAATTCGTAGGCTCTTTTGCAAGGATTTGCACAGGGCATTTAATTCAATTAATATTTAATTTGGGTATTTAATTTTCAATGAATATTTAATACTAATTCTCAACTAATCTTCATCGCAATGAATCAAAAGCTAACATGTAATAAAATTCAAGCTATGATTGGAATGGAAAGAACTATTCTTAAATTTTGATTCAGAAGGCACCTGACGGTGTTGCATCCCATAAATAATGTCTGACTCCCTCAGTGGACTGGAAGGTCCGGGAGCAAGTAGCACAATTCCTGAAACATCACACACGCTCAACAGATAGCTCTAGAATTAAGGGACAGTATCGATATAAATTATGGCATTAGACACGCCAATTACCAGATAATTCAGATGATAATAAAATTGCTAAACCAACTTTTACAATATGTGTTCCACAAATAAATAAACACAATGTATAAAATAAATATACCTATGAGACACTGATTAGCTAAACACATTATTTTACAGTGTACTTTCAGCACGTACACGTTCCTACCATGCTTTTAGGAACAAAATATGCCCCTTGGCTCTTGAAAAGTTTGGATTCATGAAGTGAAGAAAAAATATGCACATATAATTCTCCAATCAGGTAGAATGGCTCAGTGCTAAATGTGTATATTTCTCTGCCAGATATATGCTTCCTAAAATGAGAACTTCTCTTTATTTTTCCAAAAGAGTGAATTTAAATGTTTCTAACTAAAATAATTCTAAGTTTGGGTCTTATACATTTTAATACCAAAATGACTTACTCATGGATATTATGGAGTACCAGTATATGTTTGATTTGACTTGAACACAATAAAAATAATTTTTTGCTAGAACCTGTATTACTGTTTTTTAAAAAAATAGTAAAATAAAAAAGTAAAGATGTTCATAAATTATAAAGTAACCTAACATTAAAGTTATAAAATATATCAAAAAAGTGCTTCTAAAAGTAATTTTCAATGATTTTATGGAAAAAGATGGGATGGGATAAAGCATGTAGGGTGACTGTAAAAAATGTTGCTTGGTTAAGGAAAATAAGACAATATTGTAATTCCCATGGAGTTCAATATCATATTGACTTGTTTAGTAGAAAAAGGAAGGAACTTAAATCATCATATTTTCAGGTGAGCCATTCATGTTTTCCCCTGAGAATCTATACTATAATGGAAAAAAGAATTTATCAACAGAACACTAGAATATGCTTACAAAAATAAAAATTCAAATGAAAATTTATATGAGCATTGCTCAAAAATAGTGATAAAAATGGAGGGATTTAAAATTTTGTTGTGTTTTTGCCAGTTCTGAAAAGAATTTTGTTTTTATAGCAGCAGCAGTATTCAGCAAATGGGGATTAAGTAATAGAGAAACACTTATGTCAGTTCTCCTCTACCCAGAAGCCAATATAATGGCATGGGAGTCAACTTTCAATCTTTGAAAACCTCCTTTGAAGTTGGGACACTTGGTTTCACAGGATGAGGAATTTTGAAGAGACTCAACTCAGCCTTGAAGAATTTCCATTTGTAATCTATGATAGACTCAAAAGAAAATATGAGGCCTTTGGACATATCCATAGTTAAGTTCTCTCATTATGACAATCAAGTTTAATTCTGGGGATTCTAGGCAAGAAAAAACCGATAGCCTAGGTCTCCAGAATGATGCTGATAAAAAGATTGAGGCAAATATTTACCTACCTGGAACTCGGATCATGGATCTGTCTCATTTGTTAAAAAGCATAATTATGGAGCATTTTACTAAAGTAGTTGGGAAGTTAATGTGTCAAAATCCATAGTGGTCTGATGAAACTAACTGAACAATGAGGCCCTGTATATTTCCCCATTACAGTCCTCAGCATCTCCTTCTACAAGCAGATAGAAGTCAGTTTACAGAAGAGGTCATGTGGTATACAGAAAAAAAAAAAAAAAAAGAGAGATTGTGAGGGTAAATGTATCACAAAATTGTCTCGTAAATTTATTAAAACAATTTAAATGATTATCATAATAAACAATATTTATTAAGTGCTTACTATATGTGCATCACTAAGTGTTCTATAGAAGTCACTCATTTAATCTTTACCCGAAACTATGAGATGAGCATAAAATCTATCCCCATTTTACAGACCAGGTCATTGAGCCTCAGAGAGTTGCATAACTTGCCAAGTTCATAGGATTAGTAGCCTTGATTCAAACCCAGGGAATCATGTCTTTGGTACCAAGAATCAAGCTCCTTTCATTCCAAGTTACTCATGGAACAAATCTGATTTTGAATTTTAATACCTAAAAGTACTAAAGTACATAAGAAAGTATGCGAGTAACTTGAGTTTTAAAAAGATGCATTTTTTGCCTAAAACTGGCTCTGTGGTTTAAGGATAGCCACTCGAGATCTCTTGACTCCGATATATTCCGTTTACAGAAATGTCCAAGACTTCTACTTCTAAAACCGTATGGTGGTTATGTTCACACAACACTTGGAATAACAATTATCTACTGCCTTTTACTAATGGATATTTGGTTATGTGTTTATCTTACCTGCAAGGTTTTTTTTTTTAAAGAGATATTACATTATTCATGTCATATTTTTTGCCTATGCATAGGGCCTCACATTTTCATAGTAGTCTAGAAATTAATATTGAACTATTTTCTAATATCTAGGTATATTAGAATTAATATAGGTATATTAGAACTAATATAGTATGTATACAAAAACCAAAATTAATATAAAATCTAAGTAATCTTGATATCCAGAAATTGTCGAATTGACGTGGATTTTTGGATTTTACCTAAAATGGAGTTTATCGACTATTTGTGCCTAGTGAAATGCAGGTCTCAACACAGATGAAGGCCAAAGTGTTTCCAGAAGTTCCAATGCCATTTACTTCTGGGCCAAGAACTGCAGGTGACCAGGGAACCTCAACCTGAAAAATGTTTTTGAAATTGTTAACTCTTAGGCTCTCGTGTTTTTACATTTTAGAAACAGGGAAGTTATTGGTTTCAAAGCTCTTGAAACACTTTTGTCCCCCTTAAACATTTCAAAACCTCAGAAGAAAAGCCAAGTATGGGAAAAGTTCTTATACAATCTTTAATCGAATGCAACTAGGTTGAAAGACGATATATGCTCATTACTTTGCTCAGATGTCTTTCATTCTAATTAAGTTGAGGTAGTAGTCTTCTTTAGACTTAGGACCATAACCCCTAAGATAATTAACATTCCTGCAGTCAGATCGCTCTTTACAAATAAGCCTTTGAGACATGTAGAGATATTTCTTTTGAATAGCCTGTAAATCTCTATGTAGTTAATCATCATAAAATTATTAGAATACAAAATTGTAAATATGAAAAGGATCTAAAGACAAATAGTACCTAAGGGCGCCTGGATGGCTCAGTCGGTTAAGTGTCTGACTTCGGCTCTGGTCACCATCTCGCGGTCCGTGAGTTCGAGCCCCGCGTCAGGCTCTGTACCGACAGCTCGGACCCTGGAGCCTGCTCTGGATTCTGTGTTTCCCTCTCTCTGCCCCTCCCCCACTCGTGCTCCGTCTCACTCTGTCTCTCAAAAATAAATAAATATTTTAAAAAATTAAAAAGACAAATATTACCTAAATTATGACTACACAGACTATCCCCCCAAGGCATGGCTTCTTTAATTAAAAAAAAAAAAAAAAAAAAAAAAAAAGCCCTGCATTGAAAAAAGGAAGGTTCTGGATTCCTTTGTGGTGCTGCTTGGGCAAGTCACCTAACCTCTTCCATTTGAAGATTTTTGTGTGCGGAGATGGTCTCCAACAACTCTTCCGTCGAGCCAAGCGTGTGAGTCTGTATTTATCCCTACTGAAATTCGGCAACTTCCTTTATAATGTTTCCCAGTTGATGCTAATTCCAGTTGATGACGCTTTTCTGAGGACTGTTGTTCAAAATTTGCAAACGTTGGATGTAACTAGCACCCTCTCACATCTTCCCAACCTGTGGCACGCTGGACTGTGTATAGGGCCCATGTGATACACACCCTGGTCTGGCTGGTCCCCCTCACCCCATCAGCCTCAGCTGTCTGCCTGGCTTCCCAGCTGACGTCCCAGCCGTGACTCGTGCCATTCCTCTGGTTATAAAGCCACAGCAATAGCCTCTGCTATTTCGCGTCCTCACCACAGGCTTCCTCTCTTTTCTCTTGGGGCTTGGGTCAGGACGCCATATGTCTAGTAGGGTTGGCACCACAGCAGGTCATCCCCCGGGTCTGGCCCAGTGCAACTTATGAGCACTCTGGTTTCCCCAGAGGTTACCTAAGGGGTCACATAGAACCTGGGAGTGTGGGGGGATTAACGCTGACCAAGAGAGGGAGGAGCCAGGAGAGCTGAGATGTAGTAATTCACTCCACACTATCTCAAAGCCACCCATGTTTCCTTGGGAAGCTCTGGCTGGTTCAGTAATGTCTCAACTTGTATTTGCTTCTCTTCTTTCCCCAACTCTCTTTCAGTTTTCCCTCACTCTTGGATCTCTGGACTGCACTTCCTTCTTTCTCCCATAAAGTATTAGCTTGTCACATAAGTTCTGCCAGGCTCTGTCATCTAGGGAAACTGGTTAAGTCCTAGAAACTGTAACCATACAGATATTACTGTCCTCGTCTTGACACAGAACTTCCTACCTTTAGTAGTTCACCGTGAGGGTTTGAGAATCACCAGGAGGTGTCTCACATATGCTCACAAATATGTCTGCTTGACTTCCACCTGGCATCTGTTGATGTGGAGTTATATGACGTGTACTTGTCCTCCTAGCAGGTACCATTATCTTCCATGGGGCATCAATTGGACACTGAATCTTCAAGGTCCAAATGCTATATGGTGTTATTTTCTAAGGGAGGAGAGAACATCTCTCTTCCTTCTATTGTTATTGTCTGTCTTTAGAGAGATTCCAGAAGAATGGGACTCATGCTTCATTATGAAAAAAAAAAAAGGAGCTTTTCAGAAGACAAATTCAAATGGTAAATGCCCAGCATAACTCAGATACAGCCTTCTGATTTCATCTTTGTCACTTGTCCAGGCAGAGAAAGAGGGCGTGTGCAAGATGAATAACGTTCTGAGAATTTCCAAATGAGTCTCTTGACGAGGACTGAAGCAGATCCGGAAAAATCAGACTATTGTACCCAAGATTCATGCCCTTAATGCAGTTCTGGGACTCTGACACAGGCCCCGGGAGGCAGGCAGGAGGGCTGCAAGGGAGCTCTTTGGTGATATTTACAAGATCCATGCATCCTATAGTCGCTATTCCAGAGAAAAAGCCGTAGCGCATTGTTTGTTCCCTAGGGAAGAAGCGTGGGGGTGAGGCGAGAAGAGCAGTGGAACATCTTCTCGTGCATTGTAGTGCCTCTTGTGCTTTTAATTTGTTGATAGTGCTGTCAGGATTTTTTTTTTTTTTTGGATGGGATTGTCTTCTGAGTCTTGTTCCATAAAGGGCACACTGATAAAGCTCTAAGATGCAAATTAAAAGCCATAGCACCATAAAATAAAAGCGGTTTGTACAAATTAAAATGTTGTGTGCTTTGACTCCGGGGAGGTGAAAAAAGAAATCTTAAGTTACTACCTAGGAGCGTTAGATATTAGGCTTGATCCAAGAAGGGCCCCCAGAGGGACAGAGTCATCAAGGCAGGGAGCACTGACACCAGAAGAGAATTAAGAGGGCATCAGGGAGTGGAGTGGGGGAAGAAAGCATCATGTACTGTGTTTATTAGGTGGGAGATAAACTGGTGCTCACTCATCATGAGTCATTTCCCATGGAAGGACTAGAAAAGGTGGTGGGAGCAGCAAAGCTCCAAGCAGGGTTTCACGCCTTATAAGTGAGCGTGAACACAACTGCTGACAGCCTGGGAGCCCAGGTATAGTTCACTAGTTGTGAAGCCCAGGAGGGAGGTTCTGCGCTGTTTAGCTTATTGGTAGAGTTAGGGTGTTTTATGGACAAACAGGGGGCCTTCTCATTTTGAACACATCGTCTGGGTAAACAGATAAAAAGTAAAATCGTCCTGTAGTACAGAAATGCTCCGAGAAGAACAGACGGGCAGCTTCCCATGAATGGGCCAAACAGAATGCCAAAGTATTAAGTACCTACTTATTTGTAGACCAGAAATATCTTTCATTCATGCTAGATTGAATCTGACTGGATTTTGGTGTGGTTCTTTTGTAAGCATCTCTTTTGTGTGGCCAACTGCTTGATTCAAAAGAATAGCAATGCTAGTATCTGCACGTCTGATCCCTGGCCCCCGCTATTAATTTCCTCTAAGTATGTCTGTAAGCTATCTGAGTGGTACAAAAACCCTTTTAATTCCATTCCAATCTTCTTTTCCATCCAATCAACTAGGCAGGAGGAAAGAAAATGTGTTACTCTTGGAACAGAAATCAGAAATGGTCTCTGAGAAATATGAAGTCCTGGCCCCATTTTACGTACACCTTCATTTTGTTTCTCTTACATTCTCTTTGCGCACACACAGTCTTTCAAGATAATGAAGGGATCGAACACGTAGTACTTACGAGTGCATGTATTTATTCGTTCAACCATTCATCAGACGTTTGCTGTGTGCTCTGTGTTGTCAGGCACTTGATACTAAGACAAGGTGGCAGAATCTGTTTTCTAAAGATGGCAACTCTCTTGCCAGGGAGACAGATCCATAAACTCTTATCATACGCATAGAAGCGCTAAGGAGATGCTCCTAACTCAGCCTGGGTGTGGACGTTAACAGAGAGGCCAGGCGGAAGGAAGCGTGAGGGGGTGAAGCTTGAATTTTCTTGGGGCAGGGGACACCTGAGCTAGGTCTTGAAGAATAAGTGGATATTAGGTGGAGGGGGTCAGGAAGCGTACCAAGCAACATGAATGGTCCTTATTCCCCTGCTATGGAACTTGAATTTACCTTGTAGATGATACAAAGCACTGAAAAACTTGAAGTAAGTGAAGAATAATACAGTCAGAATTATATTTTAGACAGATTGTTTTAAGAAAACAAGGTGTTAAAGAAAGGGATACCAGGTAAGTTGTTGCAAAAGATAATGAGGGCCTAAATGGAGGCAAAGTGGGAGACATTAGTGGAGGCAAGACATTTGAGATATTTGGGGAAAATGTAGCAGTAAAATCTATAGCACTTGCTCATGTATTGGAGGTGGGTGAGTTCATGGGCTGTATGTTTCAATGCCATTCTTTCCTTCTATACTCTTCTATATTGAAGATGTCAGAGCCCTGAAACCTACATTTTTCTCACTCTTTAGCCAGCAGGTTCTCATATTAGGTTCCTCCTACAAAAGGTACTCAAGGAAGATTAAGAAAACAGAAAACAAGGAAAAACTATTATTATCCCAGCAATGGTGAGTGGGAGCATGGGTTTTAGCAGGTGGCAGAATTCGGTTTTGCTAGTAGCTTCAGGGTAATCTCTTAAGGATCACCACTTTGGGTGCTATAGATTACTGAGATTTTGGTGGAAGTTCCTCAGAATTTCTGTAATTTATTTTCCTAACGGCCAGCAGCAGTTTTCTCTGACCTTTGCTTCGTTCGTGCTTCTAATTGATTCTGGAATTTACTAATTCTCTGTATTAAATATTTTCCTGCTTAAAATATCTGTTTTACTGACCAGACTCTGATGAAATCAAATGATACCCGAATTTCTGGCTTAGGTAGCCAGGTGGATGGTGAATTAGATAGTTTATCCATTAATTCACTCAGCATTCATTATTCATTGGATATCTACTATATGCCCAGGCATGGGTATAGGTAGCAGGGATACAGTTACTATTATCAAAATTATCAATGTTTCTGCTCTCCTAGAGCTTTACGTCTAGAGGGAGAAATAAAAGACCAAAAGAAACCAATAATTAAGTGAAGTCATTTCAACTTTTAGGAAGAAAATAGGAGGACCATATGGAAGATAATGTGTAAGTGGTGTATTGGCTAAGTTAGACTGAAGAGAGGAAAACTTCACCAAGGAGACATGTGAGCCTGCATGACCTAAATGGCCAAAAAGCACTAGTCATGTAAAAATGTATTTCTTGTATAAGGTAACAGCAAACTTGGTTGGCTCAAGGAAGAGAACGGAAGCTCATGTAGCTAGAGCATAGTGGACAAGAAGGGAAATAACAGGAAATGTAGCCTGAGAGTTATTAGGACTCAGATCATGTAGGGGCTTACAAACCATTGTGAAGCGTTGAAATAAGTCATTAAAATGTTTAAGCAAAGGAACAACCCAATCATATTTGTGTTTTACAAATATCACTATAGGCGCTCTCTCTCTCTCTCTCTCTCTCTCTCTCTCTCTCTCTCTGTCTCTCAAAAATAAATAAACATTAAAACAAAATTTTAAAAAAGGGGGGGCACCTGGGTGGCTCAGTTGGTTGAGCATCCGACTTCGGCTCAGGTCAGGATCTCACGGACCATGAGTTCGAGCCCTGCGTCGGGCTCTGTGCTGAGAGCTCAGAGCCTGGAGCCTGCTTCGGATTCTGTGTTTCCCTGTCTCTCTGCCCCTCCCCCACTCATGCTCTGTCTCTCTCTCTCTCTCTGTCAAAAATAAACAACCATTAAAAAAATGTTTTTTAATAAAAAAATAAAAATATCACTATAGAAACCAACTTGTCAAGGCAAATGTAGAGGATAGCAATGATGGCATAAACATTAAATATTAAGTCTAACATGCCTCTGGGCCATGTAACTGGCATACAATCGGGTAAATAAGTCTTCTGGGAAAGGTCTGGTTTTGAATATGGAATTGGGGGTCATCTACACGTAGGTAACATTGGATATGCCAAGAGTATGTGAGGTAACACAGGGAGTATTCGTGAACAGCACAGAGCATCTGGTTAAGACAGACTCTGTGGAACCTATAAAGGTAACTGCAGGAAGAGCCCCCTACAAAAGAAATACATTAAGATGTGAAGGGAATCTGGAGGATATGGGGTTAGAGCAGTGAAGAGAATTTCAGGAAGGGAAGGTCAAAGGGCAATCAAAACAAGGCTGAGATTGGGAACAAGGGAAAGATGTCCACTCTCACTACTATTATTCCTTATTGTATTGGACCCTGAGATCAAGAGCTGAGCTAAGATCAAGAGTTGGACACTTAACCAAATGAGCCATCCAGGCACCCCTGTTATTTATGTTTATATGATTATAATAACCATCCTAATAGGTATGAGGTGCTATTTCATCATGGTTTTATTTTACATTGCCTTACTGACCAAAGATTTTGAGCAAATTTTCTTTTCTTTTCTTTTTTTTTTTTGAAGATATAAATCTAACTTTAACATACTGGCAATGAACAAAAACTTAACTTTAGGGGATGGAATTGTTTAGTTTTACTTTTCAGTATCATCAGTTAGTATCAATTACTTTAGCTACATAAAATCTCCCATGATTCTACATGAATTTCATTCATTCCCTTATATCTTTTCCTCTGAGAAAAAATGTTCTCCAACAAGCCCATTTAGATGACTAAATCAACAAATGTTTCAAAGTTTTAATTTTATTTTATCATTTTTTTATTAATAGGGTTTTTTTTTAATGTTTTTATTTATTTTTGAGACAGAGAGAGACAGAGCATGAGCGGGGGAAGGGCAGAGAGAGAGGGCGGCACAGAATCTGAAGCAGGCTCCAGGCTCTGAGCTGTCAGCACAGAACCCGACGCGGGGCTCGAACTCGCGGACTGGGAGATCATGACCTGAGCCGAAGTCGGACACTTAACCGACTGAGCCACCCAGGTGCCCCATATACATTTCTTATATAGTACAGAAATCGTACAAGGCATAAATGCAAGAATTAATACACTGGACTTAAAATCAAAAACTTCTGAGTTTTCAACTGCTGAGGAAAGAAACGAAAAGGAAACCACAGACTGGGAGAAAATATTTGCAAAATATATATCCAAAAATAGATTCATATCCAGATTATGTGAAAAGTTTTCTTGACCCAATAGTAATAAAACAAATAACTCATTAAAAAGTAGGCAAAAGCTTTGAACACACACTTCACCAGAGAGATACAGATGGCAAATAAGAACATGATAAAATGCCAAATATTATTAGTTATTAGGGAAATGCAGATTAAAATCGCAATGAGATACTTGGACGCATGTGTTCAAATGGCTAACATTAAAGAAAAAAACCCCAAAAAACCAGACAATGGCAAATGCTGGCAAGGATATAGAGCCACAGAAACTCCCGTTCATTACTAGTAGGAAAGCAAAAGGGTACAGCCATTTTGGAAGACATTTTGACGGTTTCTGATATAGTGAAACATAAACTTTATGTGATCCAAAAATCCTATTCCCTGGGTATTTATCTAAGAGAAATGAAAATATGTGGCCATGCAAAAACCTACATATAAATGTTTATAGGGGCTACAATCCAAAAAAAATCACAAATATCCATTAGCTGGAGAATGGTACATTCATACAATAGAATGCTACTCAGCAAGAAAAAGGAAAAACTGATGTATCTAAGAACAAGGACAAATATGAAATGGATTTTGCTAGTGAAAGCAGACAGACCCGAAAGTCTACTGATTGCATGTTTTCATGAGTAGGACATTCTAGAAAGGCAAAACTATAGGGACCGAAAGCAGATCAAGGGTTGCCAGGAGCTGGAATTGGGGGAGGACTTGATTAGAAAGGGACACAAGAAACTGTTTTGGAGTGATGGAAATTTTCTGTATCTTTTTTTTTAAGTTTATTTATTTGTTTTGAGAGAGACAAAGAAAGTGTGAGCAAGGGAAGGGCAGAGAGAGAGAGAGGGAGAAACCAAAGCAGACTCTGCGTGCCATCAACGCAGAGCCCGACATGGGGCTTGAACCCATGAAATTGTTAGATCATGACCTGAGCCAAAATCAAGAGTTGGATGCTTAACCGACTGAGCCACCCAGGCGCCCCAGAAATTTTCCATATTTTGATGTGGTGGGAGTTATATGATTGCATGCATTTTTCAAAATTCATATAACCATACACCTAAAATGGGTGCATTTTACTGTATAATAAATTATCCTTTTGTAAATCTGGTTGTGAAAAATGATTGAGAATAGCAGTTGGTCGAGGCAAATGAAAGGGCATTGGCAATCCTATTGAGAGCAATTTCATTGGTAAAGCCTGAAGCAAGATTGAGATAATAGCATACATTTATCCAATGAGGTAGAAAGCAAGGCGTTCTGCAGAGAATGAGATGTGGGCCTCTGCTGAATGCCACATTAATCAAGTTAAGCTGCCATGTGTCTTTTCCTCTAGGCTTGTAATTCAAAACCAGAGAAATTTTGGGGGGAGGCGGACAGAAGGAGGGCGTAATGATTTAGAATCTCCAGGGGGCATTTGCGTTTGAAAAATCTTATTTATGATATTTAATTTGGAGAAAGAAGCTTATTTGTCAAGTAAAAACTAGGGACAGTAAAGCTTGACAAAACCTTTGTTTAATGAGGATACCCAGAAAAAGAGAATGACTCACTGTGAGAATTCTTCAGGGTAGCCATAGAGGCAATGGAGATGAGATATTTTACGACCAAAGGGAGCACAGGCTAAACCAATTAGAGAAATTATGTCCCATAAACTTACACTCATCTTGTATTTAATAATAGATGCAATATTGATATTATTTTAATTTCCTTTACCACCTTGTGTTTGAGCCTTAACTAACCAGGAACAATTTGTTCTAAGATAAGAAAAAAAAAAATCTAATTTTGTTTCTGCCTACTTAGTAAATGGTGAGGTAAGTCACTTTCTTTGGGTCTGGAAGAAACGATCTGATTTGGCGTCCCTTTGCAAACACTTTCGGTATCTTTTGGATTAATGCACCCAATTCTCACTCTGCCCCGTGTGGAGGTGACGGCTGAGCGGTGAAATGCTGGTGCCATAAAATCCAGCTGGACACGTGAGTCATGGTGAGCAATTATAGCTCAGAATCCGCTCTTGCAGGATCTGGGGTCCCCGTGTTTGCAGCATCCAGGCACATCTCCTCCCTCTTCCCAACTGCAGCAAATCCAAGCCAGACTTCACAGGATGAGTAAGCGACACATGGCATGTGTGAAATTCCGCTCCACCCCGTTACCCTTCCCAGGGCCGCCATAGTGACGATTATAGTAACCTCGGCTCCGTAAGGAATGTGACAACTTAAACCCCACAGACTACTTAGCAGTGCGTTATTCCAGAGCCATCAGTTGTGCCGTAGGGCCCTGGAGGTGACTGCACTGTGGGAGCTCACATCTGAAGACACTCGTCCATCAGGCAGCAATTGGCGTAATAGACAATGACTAAAACGTCTAGAACAAGCGATGTCTCTTACACAATGGAAAGGATTTTTCTACAACTCTTTTTGATGGCTGGTCTCCTCAAAGAACAGTTGACTCGTCTTTCATGTTAGAGCTAGCTGGCTCTTTGGCATTCTACAAGCTTCTCACATTTATGCTGAGATGCAGGGCTGGGCCGACCCATGCTCTGGGATCTGAACTACCCAGAAATTTAAGAATGCCGATGTGTCCACAAGTCATGCCTTGAGTTTAGGGCAATCCAGAGAGTTTGACGAACTGTAGAGACCCTTGGGAATTATGCTTGAAACCCCAGCTTCAGATACCCCCAAGTTATAGGGTACGGTGGAATGGAGACAGAGAAAACGGTATAGCTATGACCATTTGTTTTTTTCATAAAGGCCTAGGGTTCAGATAAAATTTAATGGTTCCTATGGTGATGCAGGTCTTCAAGGACATTCCAGGGAAGTCGTCTGTCACATGGGTGACAGTCAACCTGCGTTTAACCACAGATCCTCTAATATCATGGAATAAGAAAGGAAATGGAAGTGACTGCAGAGTAGGGCCTAGGTGTTTCTTAACCCCGTGAAATCCCATTGTGACACACTGTCTCAAATTGTGCTTTGGCAATTTTTTTCTTAGGTCAGTAACTTCGTGACTCTGTGAGTTTGAAACCAGGAAATCAGTCTGTAGGCAAAGGGAAATTCAAACAGATACAAATTTACGGGAAATAAACCTTATAAAAATTAGGAAAAATTGTCATGGAAATGAAGATTCTCATGGCTCAGAATCAAGCATATTCTTTTTCTAAGAACATTTCCTGACAAAGGGATTAAGCTTTTCCTATCACTGTTAAGTCTGCTGGGCACAGTTCCATGTTTCATTCCTACAAATCACATATCCCGAATATTTTCAAGTTGCTTGAGACCATTGGATGCTCCCAGATGAACCAGAGGGGACTATCCACTGTGGCACTTTTATCACTGTGGCTTATTTATATCAAAGAAGCAAGTGATAGTGATGTATTTGTGTCATAGTGAGTTGACTCATACTGACTGGTCTGGAAAAGTTTCATTTTTATTCTTTTGGGTAATGCCCTTTAATCATGAGTGTGCTATCTGAACTGTCTCCTTAGTAAAATGGCCACTGTTGTTCCCTCTGTCACACTGATAAAGCAGGTTCTTCCTAAAAAGGTCCTGATAAGGTTCTTGCATCTTGGCACATGCTCGTTGTTTCTTTGCCATTCTCGTCAGCAGGCACGATATGAGCGGCCACAGGCCCCTCACTGAGGCCACTGTGAGTCCGACTTGAAATTTTGCAAGACAGCCCGTTGTATTTGGAAGCAGTATTTTCCTTGAAGGAAAAGGCTTTCTTCATTATTTCTCTTCAGTGCCAAGTAAAGAATTCATGAATTCAAAGTGACATTCTGAATTGACTGCTCAGACCAGTTGGGTTGAATGGTCATTTACCACTCTCCCTCCCCTCGCCTTTCGGTTTGTTTTGTTTTTTTTTTTTAAAGATCCTGGTAGCATTCCGATGCGAGACAAGTCAACTCCAATGCAAGGATAAATCCTCATTCACACACTCTGAAATTCTTCTCCTAACGAACCCTCTCCTGTCTCTGCAATTATTCTGTTAGATGCGATCTTTGACGCTTCACCTCTCATCATAGAATAAGACGGTAGCCCAGCATGCCATGCTCTCACGGGGCAGGCCTGGGTCTTTGCCTATGAAGATGGGAAATTCACAGCCCATTATGTCGAGTCCAGTGAATGTGTCGGAATTATAAAAGGCCTTATTCCATCCGCTCCTCTTCACAGGAGACTGAAAGAAGACAGGCAGGAATGTGATGGCCAAAACCACTTAATTTCTACTGAGGCTAAAAAAGAAATAAAGAGCAGATCTAGGATGCCAGAAAACAGAAAACAAGCCTATGGTTATTAAAATTACACGAACAACTGGAGTAGAGAAAACGGTCTGTTTTCGGTGGCGTAAGGGTTTCTACGGTCCTTTTTGACCCACATCCACCCTGGCAAATACTGCCAACTGCATAAGCCTTCAAGTCTTCAAGACCGTGCAGATACTAATTCAGGCTTGGTCTCTGCTTTCTTATGAAATGACACTTGTTCACGGTGTAAGCGCAGAGCAGAAAAGAATATGATTAGAGATGCCTATGAGACCTTCCTCTTCCTCCTGCCTCTCGGGCATGAGTCACCATTTCCTCTTAAAATATGGAGAAATACCAAACGTGGCTTTCATGTGGGTTGCACACTTGGTAATGACTGAGTTGGGAAAACCACACAGCTCCCTCGCCATCCACATGTCATGGGTTCTCACAGCAATCTCGAGTGAGGCAGAGATATTACAGGAAGTTTAACATTCTGCTCCATTGGCTTATCCCATATGTTGAGTCTCACATCTTTATGAAAAAAAGTTGCTAGAGGGAAAGAGGACAGTTTCTTCATGGTTGGCAGAAAAACTCAAGCAAAAGACAGCATGTAGCTCTTCGGTATCCTGGCTGCCCCGGGCTTTAGAAAATGTTTTCTTCAATGATCACTCTGTTCTTGTAGAGCAGAAAAAGGACTTTATGCCTTTGGTTTGTGAGTGATTAAAAACCCGCCCCCTCTTTGAGAAACAGTAGTTGCCCTGCACAACCACCTGTGCTAAGAGCATTGAGCTCTGTACCTCATACATTTTGCAAGATGCTAGTCATATTGAGTGGGGCCAGGATATAGTTAGAGCACTTGTCAAAAACGGTCCAGGGCCGAAAAGATGCACAACTTTTCTTCCATATTTTGCCCCTAACATGGCTATTGTTGGACTCAGAAAGCCTGTACATTCCCAGAAATAAATAAAGAATATACCTTAAACTATCATAAAGAGCATGATCTGGTATTTACAACTTTATTTACAAACTGATGTGGTTTTTTTTTTTTTTTAATTGACACCCCGCGCAAGAACGTAGAGGAAAATTTTGAGTAACAGAGACCCTCCTGTAATGCAGAGCTTGGCGCGTATCGAGAGATGATCACTAAATGAACAAACCCATTTGGTGTACTATAATTAAAAACTTTTAGTACATTTACTATAGTAGCAAAAGCCATATACTCAATGCTGACACAGGCAACAGATTCCTGTAAGTATCCCCAGGGCACTTTTCAGAATTATAAATTCTCCCATTTTTTATATTCTGATATACCCTCTTATTTTTTATTGTATTTTTTTTATTAAAAGTAAAAAAAAAATTGGGGTGCCTGGGTGGCTCAGTTGGTTAAGCGACTGACTTCAGCTCAGGTCATGATCTCGCGGTCCGTGAGTTCGAGCCCCGCGTCAGGCTCTGTGCTGACAGCTCAGAGCTGGGAGCCTGCTTCGGATTCTAGGTCTCCCCGTCTCTCTGTCCCTCCCCTGCTCGTGCTCTCTCTCTCTCTCTCTCTCAAACATAAGTAAATGTTAAAAAAATTTTTTTTAATTAAAAAAAATTTAAGTTTCTTTATTTTGAGAGAGACAGAGGCAGTGTGAGCAAGGGAGGGACAGAGAGAGAGAGAAAGATTCCCCAGCAGCCTTTGTGCAGACGCGGGGCTCGAACTCACGAAACTGAGATTATGACCTGAGCTGAAACCAAGAGTCAGATGCTTAACCAACTGAGCCACCCAAGTGCGCCCTGATATACCCTCTTATAAAGGCATGGCCTCTAAGTTACTATTCACCACGTCCTATCACTCAGGCAGGCTGGAACAAAAAATAGGTTGAGAACTGGTGCTTTAGGCTTATTTCCATATGTCCACAGACCTCATTAACACCTTTTGGTCCCAAACTGATGTTTGCAGAGCTGGGTACTATTCTGTCTTTATTGAGGATTATAGTCATTTTTCATAGATAAAAAGTGACCATAGTCGCCATATTCAAATCCAGCCAAAACCCAAACCAAACAAACAAAAACAGAAGTACATCTCTACCAAGCACCACTGTATTTACAGGGACAATAAGGGCAAACATTTTAATTTGGGTCCGCTCCAGAAAACTCCGCTCAGCTCGTTGTTTCTGTAGTATGTTCCCAGGTTTTGATTTTGCTGTAGGTTTCCGGAGATTTCCTTGAATTCAGGAAGAACCTTGAGAAAGAAATGGATTTCCTCACCTGAGTTGCATTTCAGATTGAATTTTTAGGCTCTCGGGGCGTAACCTCTATGATACATTACTCTGCTCACCGCTCTTTCAGGTTGTTCCATTCCGACTGCTTCTGAAATCCATCCCAAACCCTAAATGCAGAGGCAAATGGACTCAAATCCTGGGTGTCTGGCAAGAATCGGGAGCAGTCTCCTACCAGCACTTCATGTTCTGGTGGTTTTCCTTTTTTATTTGCGTTAATACGAAAACAGTGCTTTAAATTATTCACCACCAAGCGAATTCCCACTTCGGGAAGCTGTGATCTGTATGATCTCTTGTTCTCTAGCTACTCCCTACCCCTTCCCCCCTTCTCCCCGCTACAGGTCCTTAGCGATCACGAGGGTCCCCATGCTCTAAAGATAAGTGATGGGAGTAGACTGTGGAAGCAAACTGCCAAAACGGAAGGGGAAGTGTGAACACACGAGCCGTGGAATAGCTCCTGCTGTCAGTGTACGTGTGGTGACCCTGGGTCTGGCTTCCCATTTGAGCGTCATCCTGAACTTGAAGACCACAGGGAGGTAAATGACGCTTCACATATGCTTGGGGTTTTAGATAAGCGATACCAGCCGTCACAACCATTCAGGGAGGCAGGTATTAGAAGGCTAATTTTATGAGTGAATACGTTGAAGCTGAAAGACATGAAACCACTTTTCCAAAGACTTACAGGACGAAGTACCGATCCGTTCCCCAAATACATAATGCAGAACCAGAACATGTGTTACCCTAGTATTCTTTGAGTCACGATTTTGGCTTCTTTTACGTCACATACAGGATTCCTACCACACCCCAAATGTGTGCAGCGCACGGGAGTGCAGTCCGAATGGCGACACCAGTCAGCCTCATAATCTTTCATTCTTGTTCTTGTAAGAGAGAAAGATAAGAGGGGTACGTTAAATGAGATATATCTCCTGTCCGCTTGTGGGCGAGAAATATGCACGCCTAATTTTCTTGTGTGAGATAGAAAGCAAGCGTCAGGATTTCCTTCTCTGTACTATATTTGTAAAATTTCTGAAACCGTCTTTTACCTATAGGCACATGGTATTATGGTGCCATCGGACAAGGAGTAGAAACATGGAGAGTGTACCAGAAAAAAAAAAAAATTCTTTTTTCAGGGAGCTGACACCTAGGAGCCCTGAGCAAGGTCTAAGAAGGAAAAGGAAGGATTTTTTTTTTTTTTTTTTGTATTTTCTAAGATGAAGGCAAGACTGTGGAATCTGGTTTGTATCTAGGGTTTTTTTTTCACGCTCTCACTGACTTCATTACTATTAATTGAGGCATAATTAGCAGGGGTCTAGGACTGTTGGTAAATCTTTCAGTAAGCACCAAATAGGTGGAAAGAGAACTAGAGATCTATTATTGAGATGTTAGTATAGGACTCAACCATCTGCACTACTGAGACTTATTTCTGCATAAGAGTTTAAGAAAATAATCTCTGAAATAAAATACCCAGTACATAAATTATCCATCACAATCCTTAAACAGGTGATTATACTAAAGAGTGTGACAAGCGTTTTTTGGTTTTGTTTTATTCCAAACAGGAACGATCAGATGTGAGGAAGTTAAGAGAGGGAGAGTTAAGGAAGAGGGCAGAAACCTGAGCTGAGCACTAGTTGGTCAGCAAGGATGTTGGGGGGCATAGAGGACGTTCCAGGTAGAGACAAATGTATAGGGAATATGAAAAATATTAGTGGTGACAGGTTTTGTATTGAAGTTTAGCTGTAAAATGCAATGGCTCCCTTTTAATTTGGAATCTCTTTAATTATATAAGGCCACTGAAGTAGACATATTGAAATTTCTTTGCCTCATCTTCTTTGGTGGACGGGGGTGTCTGTGCCCCCCCCGCCCCCCCCCCCCCAAGCATCTTGCTGTAACGGCTAAGATGCTCATACACTGTGAGCCTGAACCTCTGGCTACAGCCAACTGTTTCTGGAAATGGCAGCTGTTCCAAGCTAGGCCTTGGTGCTGTAATTTACGTCTGAGGTACTAATTTGGCATTTGGACGTTTTATTTTTCTTGTCGCTCGAGGTAACCTATGGTCGATTGTTAAGAGATGACAAGGCACTGCCGTTTGCGGAACACATCGCCGTGTTTCAGTAGAATAAAGCGGGTCGACGATGAATCTAAATTTGGAGCTCGAAGACTGTATTCCCAAACAGATCATCTTGAGGAGAGAGATGTACAGCTAGAAATTCGTGTGGTGGCTGCAGAAATCCCACACCCTCAGAAAGAGAAATGAAGAAGCTGCTTAGAGAGAAAGAGAGAAAGAAATTGCTAGTGTCTGAATCCAAACTTGTCCTCGGTGCCGTGAAACTCTCCCATAAGATTCAAATGTTTCCTACTAGTTTCTAACCATATGGCAGTGGATTTCTCATACTTAAAGTAGGAAGACACCATAAAGACTATAATCTCTATCTCTGCATACACATTTAGATGCTGATGGAACAAGGAACGTGGTCTAGTAGTTGATCACCTCTACAAAAATCAAAAGGGATTATCCGTTTCGGCAAGAATTAGCACTTAGTTTTTCCTCACGATACACTCTCACGTTCTCTGGAGGAATTTAGGAGATAATGCTGTTTTCAGACTAACAAGTACGGCGCTCCCTCTCTGAGGGCCTCATGAAGAGTTCCTTTAGGGACGTGTCAACGGTAACTTACCTTCAGCTACACAACCCAGGTGTGTGAGGCAGATAAAGCTTTTGCTTCGACACTTGACGTGGCCACACACATTCATCTATCTGGGGGGCCAGCATTATGGTTGTCCCCATGTTTATGAAGTGCACCTCAGAAGAACACACGACATGGGGCGCCTGGGTGGCTCAGTCGGTTGAACGTCCGACTTCAGCCAGGTCACGATCTCGCGGTCCGTGAGTTCGAGCCCCGCGTCGGTCTCTGTGCTGATGGCTCAGAGCCTGGAGCCCGCTTCGCATTCTGTGTCTCCCCCTTTCTCTGCCCCTTCCCCGCTCATGCTGTGTCTCTCTCTGTCTCTCAAAAATGAATAAACATTAAAAAAAAAATTAAAAAAAGAAAAAAGAAGAACACACAACAAACATAAGCACTCTACACAGAGAGCACTAGATTTTATTCAGCACTTGAGATCCCTGGAGGGAAATGTCATTTCGTTAGGAGGCTTCTTGGCTGCTAATCAAGGGCTTTTCATTTCCTTAAGCACATTGATCTGGTAACAACTTTCCTTCTGAAAAACACACCATTGAGGAGAGCACTTTCTGAAAGCACACTCAGAGAGGTCTGCTTTTCTTTGGAAAAACACTGAAAAATCATCAGGAATCAAAGCAGAATGGGAGCCAAAGTCTGCACCCAAAGTCTGATGAGATGTGAGTACTCACACTAAACCCTTCCCGGGTCTCAATGCCCAGGAAAGCTCTCCTTCACCACCACCGTCACCTGCTGAATCAGCACAACTTGCTGCTGTAATTGACATCGGACATACTAGTCTAGTGCAGCGTGAAGATGCCGTTTTCATTTAGTTCCTTGAAGTAAACCATGACTGATTGTCAAAAGACGATAAGGCATGGCCTTGGTTGTTGGGTTTGTGGAAAGAATGGCTCTATTTTAATGAAAACTTTATCTCTGTGATTTTCAGCACATAGTCAGTACTCAATCAATGTAACCAAATATAAATCTGCATTGTAGATTATAATACAATACCTCCACTCAAATTTAACAAGTATAAAATTCAAACAAACACTAGGATACGTGTCAATGCATTTCTTACATTCCTTTTGGTTTACTCTTTTAGTCCAAAGTCCAACTTAAATCATGCATCTTAACCAGGACGTTCCTACTGGAGAATGAGAAGCAGTGTTAGGAAGGAGAAAGGTCGTGGGTTTCAGGGCCAGGCAGGATTCTAATCCCATTTCCACACGCCTGTGTGACCATTGAGGTTTAGCTTCCTTCCAGGTAAAAATCCCAGTAATACCATCTGACTACGATTCAAAATTGTGGCCAGCGATAGATAGGATTATGAAATAATATGCCTAGGTTGCCCCTGGCTTGTAGAAGACACGCAATACAAGTCACTTCTTTCTTCCTCTCACCCCTCCCTTTTAGACACTCCATTGTCTTGCCTTCAGCTAAAAGCTTTGTGAGATTTGTAAATCTCAGGGTTTTCATTAGCGCCAAATCCCCTTTAGCCACTTTTTGTTAGCATCACAGATGAAAATACTCTTTTTTTTTTTTTACTACCTACTTTCATACTTCATATTCTCACCCCCTCCCCCACATTCTCCCTTAGGTAGCAGAAATGAACATGCTATGGTCAAACCAGGTGCTTTGCATTCGTTGGGTGGTGTAGATCGCCATTTGACATATTTCCTTTTTACCAGATCCATAAATGGCCTTTGGGCTAAGGTTGCTGTAAACACTGAAACCAGTCTCTTAGGCAAGTCAGTGTTTCAAAGCGTGCCATAAGGGAGAGACGCAGAAAACATTTTAAAGAAGCCCGCCTTGCCCACCATGTAATAACATCAAAATCTACTTTTACAAAACAAAAATCTGAACACATTTTTTAATTTTAATTTTAAACAAAAATCTGAACACATTTTTACCTAAAGAATTAATTGGCTTCAGGAATTTACTGTACGCAATAGCTGGAGAAAATCCAAAAGGTATAATAAAAAAATTCTCTTTCCTTGTGATAACTTGCTCTGTTTCTTACGACAAAGGCAAAAGAGGCTGAGAACATTAAGAGGAGTCTAAATATTTATTTACAACAGTCTCCAGTGGTGCCTTGAAAGTACTAATTATTGATTAGTTCCTCTAAAACCTTTAAAATGTTGTCATTATTGGGGTGGGGGGCACCTGGGTGGCTTAGTTGGTTAGGCTACCAACTTTTGATTTTGGCTCAGGCTCAGGTCATGATCTTGCAGTTCATGAGTTCGAGCCCTGCCCCAGGGTCTGTGCTGACAGCCGGGAGCCTCCTTGGGATTCTCTCTCTCTCTCCCTCTCTATCTGCCCTTTCCCCCACTATTGCTCTCTCTCTCTCTCTCGCTCTCTCGCTCTCTCGCTCTCTCTCTTTCTCAAAATGAACAAATAAACTTAAAAAAAATTGTTTAAAGTTTAAAAAATTTTTGTCACTATGGGGATTAACTCTGGTGAACCCAAAAGAACAGTGGAAAACAAAGTCTTCAGTCGAAAAAACTAAAGAAGTTAAATTCATTCTGCAAATGGACTACGGCTTTCTTAGGGTTCCTTAAGGTGGGAAATAAACACCTTCAGTGGCCATTTTTTCGCCACAGGATAGCGGTCAGATCTTTCAACAGGGTACACCTCATCCTCTAATGCTCTGTCCACGCTTGCCTCTCTCTTCTCACCTCTTAATCCACCCCCCTCATGCTTCCCAGGCTCTGTGCAATGCCTCAACCTGCTGGACTATTTTTCTTTTAAGTTCATTTATTTATTTTTGACAGAGAGAGAGAGAGACAGAGCACGAGCAGGGGAGGGACAGAGAGAGAGGGAGACACAGAATCCGAAGCAGGCTCCAGGCTCTGAGCTGTCAGCACAGAGCCCGACGTGGGGCTCGAACTCAGGAACTGGGAGCTCATGACCCAAACCGAAATCAGGAACCACCCAGGCGCTCCTGGACTATTTTATAACTCCTGCCTTTCCTGACCTTGCTTTCTTGCTAGGAATGCCCGTTCCTTCTCTGCAGGTGCACTCTCTTCTACCTCTGCAAAGCATTTCCTAAACCTCCCCCCACCCCCATGGAAGATCGGCCACTTCCTCTGGTTTGGGCACTGCTCTTTCCTGCACGTACTGTATTCTTAACCCCACAACATATATTACTCTGGCTGATTTACATATCAGTCCTCTCTAGGAGACTGTAAGTTACCTGAACCCAGGGACCATCTTTGCATTCTCAGTGCCTGGTGCCTAATAGGTGACGATTAAAAGATGGGGGAGTAAATAGAAAGATATAGTAGGAGAAGAACTGGAAGGAAGGCGTGTGGATAGTGAACGAAACGTAAGATGCTATCATCTCCAAGAACAGGTGCTTGGAAATAATGAGCAGGTAAAGAAACAAATACTGTGAGTTATTTAGAGAGATGAGTGGTAGGGAAAAATGATAACTGAGTTTTTGTCATTTGAACCATATGTTAAAGATTCTTCCATAATTGAATAACTTTTTTTTTTTTTCTATTTAACTTTGGAGGCTGCTTGAAGGTGGTCCATAAATAAGGTACCTGTGTAAGCACCTGTAGGTTCCGGGAAACTTTCTCCCGTGAACGTGATATGAAACAGAATTACATACAAAAAGTGAGCAAATGGGGACTGAGAAGAACAAGAGAAAGAGGATGCACTTGTTAATTCAGAAAACAGTTGTTGAATCTCTATAAATCACCAGCCCCATAGTACGCACGGGAGAAACAAGGCTGCCGTCGTTCCAGCACAGGGGAAGACAGACAAGTAAACAAATATGCAAATCTATAGGCAATAATTTCAGATTATTCAGTGAGGAGGATCATGAAGATAATAAAGGGTGCCTTGTGATAAGACCATAATCCAAAGATTACTTTAGTCCTTTGATTTGGCTGCTTAGAAAAAATCCTCTAAGGAGTTCACATTTATGCTGAGACCTCAGTGGCCAAGGAAGCCATGAGAACATCTAGGAGGAGAATGTTCTGGGCAGATGGGATGTGTCTGGGTCCTTGAGGTCGGAGGGAGTTCAGAGTCCTTGAGAAACTAAGAGACGGCTGGTGTCACAGAGCGCAGAGTTGGAGGAAAACGGATTCATGTGATGAGGCCGGAGAAATAGAAGGTGACTGATGCAGTGCGTTACCTGTCATGGAAAGGAACCTGGATTTCATGATTGCAGGATTTTAATTAAATAAGTGAAAAGAGGTCTGATTTACCAAGAACACTCTGCCTGCTGTGTAGATTTTTGATAAGAGGAGAACAATGGGAAGAAGGGCAAAGACAACGATAGTCCAGGTGAGAGAGGACAGTGGATTGATTGGGCAGGTGCTGGTGGCAGAGGGGAGAAAAATTAAAACCACAGGGATTAATTGGGTAGAGAGAATGAAGAGAACATAATTTCTAGACATACTTGATAAATGTGATAGAAAACGTGTGTGAGGGAGAGAGAGACATGGAGAGACAAAGATGGACAGACAGAAATGGAGAGACAGAGGGAGACAGAGAGAGATAGACACACACACACACACACACACACACACACACACACACACATAGGGAGAGAGGGAGAAACAGAGAGAAAGAGAAAGGAAGAGAGAAGGAGAGTGGGGGAGAGGAATTACGCATGTGCAGCATGGAGACAGGATAGGAGCCTGGCAGTGACTACAGATTAGATCTGAGGAGGCCAGATTATGCAGAGCCTGGAGGCCTCTAGGCCGTGGTATAGCATTTAAATTCTCTGAAAAGCAATGAAGAATGGCTACTGATAGGTTTCAGGCAGGGCAGTGACATGAGAAATTTGACTTTGAACAACTTTGCTTTTGTGTGCCTATGGTGAAGACAGCTGACTGGAGGGTCACCAGAGGTCGGGCTCACCGTCATGGTGGGAGAGCCTGCTAAGTTCCTCTCCTCAACAGAAAGTTCACCGAGATGCCTCATGTGGCCCACATCACTGCTTGCCTACTGTGGGACTACCTGTGCGGGGCTCTTGCCTCCCTTGCTAAGTTCTTTGTGCCTTGAAGGTAGCAGCTGATGCGATTCATTTTTAAAACACCTAGCAAGGCCCAAACAGTATCTTACACATAATATGCAAGGAAACAGATTTCTTGAATGAATGTTCCATGTTATAGGATTATTTTGGCTTAGAGACGAGGCCTGGGAGCTCTGCCTTTTCTTCCTCTGGCCTCATTCCCTTCTCCCCCTTGTGGCGAGGGGGTGTCTTCCCTCCTCACATACACCTGCCACCTTCTGAATAGGTGATTAAGCGTGGGCATAATGACAGTTGGGAAGCTGGTAAAATTCATCTTGGGTACCCCCCTACCCTTTCAGAACCCTGTGGACTCCTTCCTGCAGGTCCCCTGCTCAGTGGTCTGGTGTCAGCCTCCATATACCCCCTCATCCCTGCCAATGCCAGTGCCCTGCACACCAGGCCGGTGGTGAGATGGGACAAGGAGAGAGTGCTGGAAAGCTCTCAAGTACCTTAAATTATCTGTTATCCCAACGTGTTCAATGGCGATGAGACTAAACGCATAATCCCTCCACGCGGTATTTGCATTTTTACGATAGGATAAGCACGGCATTAAAAAATTTACAAAGGACACTGGGCTAGGTTAAGAATGGTAGGATCTGCCTTCTTTCGGCAACGGCAACGTGTATAGTCTGAATGACAATAGACCTTATCAAGTGCCTGTATGCGTCAGGCAATGTGCTGGTTCCTGAGGAGTTAAGAATAATATGCAGTCCTATGAGGATATTTTAACTCATTGAGGAGGACAGATGAGTGAGTAGACAATCACAGTACAGTGCAGAGTCCTATCCTCATTTCGGTCTGGAACTTATCACTATTTGCAACCCACCATCCAAGTAGGTTTAACTCATAAACTAAAGACCTTACGTTAAATGTACCGATTTCGTATCCGTTTGGGGTTGAGTGATTTCATAGATTAGTTTAAGAACATTCGTGCCGTGGCATAAAATTATTACACTTATTCAGTGTTCAGGTTTTCTATCTTGCCAGGCCCCTTAAATTCATTTATCATCCCTCCTCTTGCTTAGGATTGAACCTCTAATCAGTTTGAATGGTATTTTTGTGGTTTCTAAGTAGAATAGAGTCCCGCGTGGGACGTGTCGCCTACAAAGAGAAGGATCAGCTTATCCATCATCCTTGTTAACCTGCCAGATGTTATGCCTGTGAATTAAATGTGACCTCTTCATTATAGCACTTTTATTTTCTCCCCATTTTAGTCGTATTTAGAAGGAGGTATTTTCCACAATACTGGTTTCTTTAATCTTTCAGCTGTGAAATAAAGCATACAGAGAAGATAAATGTCTCTACCAGAGCACAAATGATCATTTCCAAAGACGTAAATGCAAGCCTCACATGTTTTCCATCCTATTTATTTTGCCCCACAAGATAAGGCGAGGCACGCAGCGGCTAACTCTTGTGTTATAGTTAATTTTAACTCTCATATCAATAAGCAGATGCCTTTTCAAGTTATAAAAAGTATGCCGTTATTATCAACCGGAGAGAATGAGGTCATTGTTCTCATAATACTATAAAAAGCCAGAAGGGTGAAAACATATTTCAAGGAAAAAAAAAAAAACAACAAACCTCATCCAACCAACAAATAGCTTTGAAGTAAAGAATATCACCTTGAATTTTCCCCCCAAGAAAGCATTAGATGCAAGGAAAGATATTGAAAGCCCAAATGGATGTGGTCTCTCAGACATGGAAGGATTATTTTATGTTACATTTATTTCCTGGTGCTCTGCTTATTACTTATATGGTAAGACTTTTTTACATGTGGATTTGCAAACTCTTCTACAAAGTGGAAAAATTAGGATAGAAATATCCCAGTTGAAATTTGGATTTTTATCACATTGGAAGATTTGAAGTCATCACCCTGTCGCTAGATTTGTTGAATCAAATTAAGTTCTAAGAATTTGGGAAGTGGGGGCAGGTAAGGAATTGGTTAACAGTTTCCCAAAAGAAAGTAACTTGATGGGGGCCAATAGAATGACCTGTAGAAAGTGGGTTGTATGTAGTGAGAACGGGAGGTAAAGATTAATAGAAGTTGGCACATAACAGGAGACATTAAAGTGGTTGTTTTAGGATATAAATCTTCACTTTGCCCTTGCCCAGCCCGTATTCTTACAACTTTGCGAGCCCCCCAAATGAATGCTTAGCTTAGACATGACCTTGGGCGTCTTTCTGTTCTGTGTTGTCCTGTCTTTGATGTGGCTGCCAAAATGGAACAATTTAGATTTCCCTTTAATATTAAAAGAGAATAATTCACTTACGTTTAATTATCAACCTCCAACTCAAGTGGCTGCAACGTCAAAGACGCAGTGACAGTAGTGAACGGACCAACCCGGTCTCCTGCTCAGGGGCCACAGAGGGCATCTGACTCACTCCTTCTACTGTTTTCCTCCCTGTTCTTCCACCCTGTGCCCCTGGCGTTCCCACTCCTCACCAAGACCCAGTAGTTACCTTAACTGTTGGAAATAGTCCTCTTTGCTGAAGTGTCCCATACAAATCCCGGACCTAAAATCAGCAGACTAACTGCTTCTGTCTCCCGAGACCCAGTAAAAAAAAAAAAAAAAAAAAAGAAAAAAATTCTGAGGAAAAAAAAATATATATGTATATATATACACACATATAAATTGGGAACAGAATTTAAAATGGTGCTACAGCTTGATGTGAGACCAGCACCAGAGGTTATGGTAGAGAAGACTAGAGACAAATATAAAGGATTTGAAGTAGAAGGAAACATCTAGAAGCTAAAGTAGAAGGATGCTGAAAATTTCCTTAGTGGGTGAATAATTCGTTTAGTAAGGATACTACTGGAAATAGGATATTGTAAAATGTTCAATGTTCCCATTGCAGAATGTAGTATGCCCTCAGAATATATCCTCATATATATATAAAATAACCCAGAATGTATATATATGTATATGTATATGTATATGTATATGTATATGTATATGTATATTATATATTCATTCTAATTCATTCTAATTCATTCTAATTCATTCTACCATAACATCTGGTTCTGGTCTCAAGTCAAGCTGCAGCACCATTTTAAATTCTCCCAAGTTTTATTAGATACCCTAATGCAAGACTTCTATCTCTTTCCTGATAAACACTATCTTTTAGTTTATCTTACACAGAGTGCTGAGATTTTTATTTTAGTGATGAAACAGGTTTAGCTCTGAAGTACACACAGTCCACAAACCGGTTTCAAACATGATTTAACTAGGCTTTTTGCCATGTGTCTTCTTGAACTCTTACCCAGGAAATGCAGGTCATAATTCGTGCAAACCGCCAAGGGAGATTCCAGAAGACCTCAAAAATGTAGTCATATCTGACGGGATTTTCTTGTTGCTGTCGTTGTTGTTGTTTAATCCCTGTATTGGTTTCTGTATTTAAAAGATCCCTGTCACCAGCCAGTTGTAAGAGAGTGACAACTCTTACCGGCGGGTGGCTGGGGCAAGTTGGTGTTGGGTGAGTACCAGCTTGGAGACTGAACAACCTGTGTTCCTGGCCTCACAGCAAACAAACCATGTGCAGTGTTTCCCCGGAAGCCCAAAAGGAGAGCTTGCTCCAAATCGAGTTCCATGTCAGTTCTAATTCACTTAATCCAATTGTGAATAATAACGCTTAAAATAAAATAAAATATTTTACATTGGAAGTAGGTTTGAGTTAAAGAGAACTGCCCTTCTGGGATGCAGTAATGCACTCATACACATAGCCTGCCTTTAAAACACATTCAGTTTATAAGGGCCATGAACCGGATTTAAAGGGCATGATTTTCTTTCTCCTACTTTTTGTCCCCTCATTCATAGTGGAGGTAACAACACATTCGGTTAGCTTGCTTTACATAAATTGAGGTTGCTCTGTTTTTAATGCATTTAGTTCAAGGCATTTTTAAAAATTATTTGCAGGTGGAGCAGAGTCAGGTTTGTTTGTTTGTTTTTTCATTTTCCCTTCCTCCTCCCCTTTTCTCAAGATTCTTAACTCTAATCCGTATACACATTTTTGCATTTTTTGTTTCCCATCTTGACAGTTGGCTAGAAACCTCAGTAAAAGAGGCAGACTCCTGCCATCTCAGAATTTATTTTATCACTAGTGCTCTACCCTGCACTGTCAGCTTCGATAAATGTACATTCCTTAATCTGGATTATTTATTTCAGCCAGTTGTTTATTTCAACGTCAGAATTTCAGAATTGCCAGAATGAAGGCACGACCCCGAAGTCTGAGAAAATAATACCGGCAGTGCTCTAATGAGAAGAGGTATCATTCAAGTGTAATGCAGGGCACATTAAAATATTGAAGCTTGTTTTAAAGATCCTGATAGTACTTTCTTTAGCAAAGAGTTAATGAATTTTTGTCAACTGATCCAGACTCTGAATGAAGCCAGAATGATCCCTATTCATCTGATAAGATACACAGGCACAAATAGAGCTAAAAAGGTGCGAAGGCCAGAGGAAACTTGGCGTCATGGTTATGAGATTTCCGTTTGCAGATCTTTCCTTTCCCCTAGACACAATGTTATAGGTCAGAATCTTGGCGAATATCATCTGCAAGAAGTCAAGTGGGGAGGAATGATCACATTCCTCCTTTGTTTAAGTCCAACTTAAATTTGATTTCGACCATCGGACCGTCAAGAATTGAAACCTTAGTCACTATCAGAGGTTCTTTTTCTTGAGCCACATCCCCATCAGGCATAGTTCTGGTATCTTTCCAGGCTCAGAGGTATTGAGAAGAGGCCCCAGGCATAAGTGCAAATGCCATCCATTATCTGACCTCTCTGTATCACCTCCAGGTCTGGGGACTTTACTGCTTGTCGCCTTGTTTGGCTCCGGAAGACCCTGGCAAAGTTGGGGTAGGGTATTCCTTGAGGGGGCACCACGCACCCAACTCTCTGCGGGCCCATCAACTAAATCCACAGGCTACTCGCAGGAAAAATACCACCCCCTCTATCTCATCTGTTAGGAAATCTCTCTCTCAGAGGCCTTCTGAAGCCAAATCCTTTCTCCCTTGCCTAATCTCAACTCATTTAAGCTGCTATAAAAGACAGGAAATTCCAGTAACATTTACTAGGAAGTCAGAGGAATGGAGAAGAGAAGAGTAGCACAGAGTAGTTTGTTTCCCAAGGGTGGGAAAAGGACCCTTCTACTTTCTATAGTTCTAAACCCTAAAATCTCAGGAAAAAGACATTCCTGCAGGGGAGAGAGGTATGGAGGGAGAAAGAGAGAGAACATAACCATGTTGATATTTCAGCGAATTACCTCACCACTATTGAAGATCTTAGCCAAGTGACATCTTTTGTGTACTGTTATCTATTGTAATTTTTTAAACGCTGACCCCTTTCTATAAAGCTTGCTTAGTGGAAGAGAGAAAAGCTAAAGCTATGTGGCAAAATTCAGTGGCAGAGAAATTGTTTCCATAACCAGAAGGATGTTGCACTGTGTCACATAACTACGAAAGAGTCTCCCTTCTGAACCAATAGAGAAAAATCCCTTGTCTTGGGCAGTGTTTGGACAATTTGTCAGATACAAATCTGATGTTCATTCAAGACAGGTCAGAATGTTTTGCTGTAAGTACAAAGTGATAGAGACAAAATCCTCTAGGCTTGAATCTAGAGGAGAAGCAATGCTGATTTGATGGAGCAGAAAAGTCACAACAAAATTCTGGATACTCAGACTATTAGGAAATAATTTGCTTCTGGTTATGAATAAGTGCGGAGAAAGTAGACCAGCAGACAGGGGAAGGGCGGGGATCTCATCCAAGAGCCAGTGGCTCTACCAGGCCGGCGGTTTTCTGCTCTAAACAGCGCACTTTAAGAACAGAGATGATGTACGTGATTGATAGAAAACGTTTTTCTGATCCGATTTACCGAAGGTCTGCATTCGTATTCTCAGGTTATTCATTTGATCGCTAGGAGAGGTGCAAATAACTGCAGCTTAAACAAATTCAAGGTTTGGATTTTTTTCTATCAAGAAGAGTAAGTAGGCAAATGAAGACCTTCCATGAAGGATCCACTGTATTATTCTGTTCCAGGCCGTGCCTAGCTTTGTGCCTTCCCACCCTTACAATCGGACCGCATACCTGGCTCCGAGAGGGTTGTGCCACAGCCCCAGCTTTCATATGCACATTGCGGGCAGGGAAAAGGAGAAGGCAGGAAGGACAAGAAGGCGTGTGCCAACATTTCTTGAAGCCCCATGCCGTTGACGCCTGGTGGCACGTCATTGACCCAAACTGGATGCCACAGATGCTGGGAAATGTAGTTCTAACTCGGGCATGTTGTCACTGGGGTTCTGTTAGTAAGAAAGGCAATGGGATATTGGGTGGATAAGTTGGAAGGACCTCCATAGTCACGAGGCAGGGAAGAAGTCTCATGGATCCACGGGCTTGGAAATTGAGCCTCGTTTCTGCTTTTGACTCTGCACATTTAGCACATTTCCCACCCGCAAAATGAAGGAGATCCTTTTTCTAGTTCTGGGAGAATCGGTTTCTTTGAGGAATCATTTAAATGTGTCAGTTACTTTATTAACATTTTCTTCAACTAAAAGATGACCGTAAAACATAAAACCCACTAATCTCTTTATGTCCATAAGCCTCTGCGGAATAAAGAGCTGAAACATCTTACTTAGGAAGACTTTCAACGAACTGTATGGTACATCAGATACGAAATAATCACAACAGCTGGCCGCTGCAATAAGTTCCACGATTAAAACGGTACATTTCCAACGAGTCGGGCCATTGCATGCTCTAAACTTCTGCTTCCCTCTGCCTTTTAAGTGAGGAAAATATAATTGTCATTACAGAGTGTCCTTATGGCGTGCCCATTAGCCAGAGATCTCACGCAAAGGGACATCAGTAAAAAGTTGGGTTCCCTACCTGGGGGAGTTGCAAGCCACGTGCGGTCTTCAGGAGATGACAGGTGCCCGCAGGGCAGCAGAGTCTTTCCTGGCTGCCCCAGCCTCTCGCAGAAAACCCTTCGCTCTCAGAGCCCTGTCTCTCTTCTTCTCATGACCTACCGGAGGCTTCCCCACTCTTTATCCCAACAAAGGAGACTCATTCAAAATAATTGGAAGCCACAACCACTCTCCTAGTATTATGTTTCCAACTGTTTGTCTCTGATCCCGTGTGAACTTTGATCACAAGAGCTGTGTCTCTAATGAGACCACACTGATGGCAGCACCAGAAAACCCTGCCCAGCACGTTTCTAAGGTCGGCATAGACAGATGCTGCACTGATCACTCAGGGAGAACCACACAGGCTCCGTGCTTGGCTTTCTCACGTGCCTTCTGTGGTGAATTACCACCACCCTTCCAAAGGTTTTGGATAATGATTGTTGCCAGGCAAATCCTGGGACCCAGGCCTTTTTGGAAAGTGTTACGAATCCACTTCGGTTGAGGTGATGCTATCGGTTGGAAGGCGTTTAACGCCGTTGTCCCATTTATAGATGCAGTGTTAATCAAGGACTTGGTTTTCTAAATATTCCCATGAACATTAAGGAAAGAAGCCTTAGTCATTCATTTAAACTTTCTGAGCATCTGTTAAGACTCCATCACTGCGTTAGGGTTGGAGGAAACAAGCTTAAGTGACATCGGTCATTCTCTCTCTCCTTTTTGCAGCTTCTTTTCATATGCACAACGGTGACTACCGAACTCTTGAGTACACGTAGGCACTCAAAAGAAATAATTTCCCAAATAGGAAGTTCATGCAGCAAATGAAAACCAGGAGGCATCACCTCAGATGTGTTAGAACGGTTATCATAAAAGATACAAGAGATAACAAGTGTGGGGGAGGATGTGGAGGAAAGGGAACCCTCGTGCATTGTTGGTGGGAATGCAAATTGGAACGGCCACCATGAACACTGTATGGAGGTCCCTCGGAAAAAGTAAAAATAGAACGGCCATCCCCACTTGTGGGTGATTATCTGAAGGAAATGAGGACAGAAGAGATAGCTGCACTTGAAATGTTCAGATTCTTAAGACCTGCAGGTAATGGTTTCCCCTGATAGAGGTTCTGAATCTCCTTTCTTTCACTGCCTTTACTGCTCTGAGGCATGGGGGTTATGGCGGCGACTGCTGGGTAGGCAGGTGTTCCTGCAGTGAATAAGGTCCCCTCTCTTCCTAGGCAAGGCTCTCCTGGAGTTGATGGCTGCAGACAGGGTTGAGCTTCTGGGATGGCAGACATTTTCCCACCAGAGTCACTCTGTCAGGGAAAGGCAGCTCCCCTCTGATGCACAGCTCGAATACTGTGCCAGATTTCTGGATCCGAGTTTACATTTCTTTGTGCAGAATACCTTGATAAATGTCAGCTCTTTGTGGCTGATGACAGAATCTGATTTATGTATAGATGCGACCCATCTCTCTCAGGGTAACGTCGGTCTCTCGTGTTGTACTGCTCATCAGAGCAAGCCATATGGAATTTCTTTGGGGAAATGCTGAAATTAGCATCGGTTTACTCTTAAACCTTTTATCTAAAATGTGTCATAGATTTTTAAAAATATATCAAGATGGTGTCTTGCTTCATTTGTGTATTCTGATGGGACTCTTTAATAGAACTTCTGGTTTGATTTATATTGGGGGATAGATACAAGGGAGAGAAGAGAAATCCAACGACTCCTTCTACAGGCAACTCTTATCAGAATAGCATAAGCTACAGTACATGCAGTTAATTTGGGAAATTGGTGCTTGATTTAGAACATTGAAGATCTACCTGGGCTCTGTCTGTTAGTAAAGGCATGACCCTGGGCCAGTCACATAAATAGCCCCAGCCTATGTTTTCCTTCATCTGTGCAAGGAGGATAACAATATCTGCTGCCTAAATCTGTGAGAATTTCACAAAATGTGCATATATACCTGTGTGTGCTTGGAATACAGTAAATACCAGCAAATGACCAATGATGATGACAATGAAGAATGATGATGATGATAAATAAAATCCTACAGGGATGGGGGGACTCAGTCAGTTACGCGACCGACTTTGGCTCAAGTCATGATCTCGTGTTCATGAGTTCAAGCCCCACATGGGGTTGTCTGCTAGCAGTGCAAGCCCGCTTCAGAGCCCTCGGCCCCTCCCCTGCTCACACTCTCTCATTCTCAAAAATAAATAAACATTAAAAAAATTCTACCAGCTTTCAGGAAAGTATTTTCTTTCTGTTTTAGATTATTAGATGCTTCAAATGGGAAACACACCACAAGACATTGCTTGTCTTTTACTTTGTCTATGCAGCCAGAGCCTAAAATGAAGATCATTTTTGGATTAATTTCAGGGAGAGAAGGAGAGAAGAAGGTGGGAGGAGCAGGGAAAGGGGAGAAGAGTGGGGAAGGGGAGAGGGGAGAAGAGAAAGGAACCTCTCTGCCTCTCGCAGGCACTTCTATGTTGTTCCACAGAAGTGGGTAACAAAAGCCTTGCTCCCATGCTGGGAGGGGAGGGAGGGAGGGGGCTCTTTCTACCCGACAGTTGCCTCTTTTCAGGAGCTGAGTGGCTGACCTGACTGCTCACACCTTCGCAGTCCTTGCTTATCTCTAGTTGTGGGAGATTCTATGGTAAGAATCACTGGTAGACTTGGTGGTAAATTGATGATACATAAGCTTGACACACCCATTTGATTCATTACCATATGCCCACCGTTGAGCCGTAGGATCTGGCATATGGAGAACCCAATAAATATTGGCTAAAAGAATGAATAGACAAATCAATGCTATTATAAAGTGAATTCTATATAAAAAAAAATCACACACACACACACACACACACACACACACACACACCCCACACAAATTGTTTTCACCCCAAACAATTCACCCAAAGAAGGACTTATGGAGTGGTATAGCTCTTCCCTCATTATGGAAGTCATCAGTTTGTATGTTGCAATGACTGTATTTTTAAAATGTTCTTGGGGAGCCTGGGTGGCTCAATCAGTTAAGCGTCCAACTCTTGATTTAAGCTCAGGTCATGATCTCATGGTTCATGAGATTGAGCCCCATGTTGGGTTCTGTGCTGATAGTGCAGAGCCTGCTTGAGATTCTCTCTCTGCCCATCCCCTGCTCCTGCTCTCTCTCTCTCTCTCTCTCTCAAAATAAATAAATAAACTTAAAAAAAATAAAGTGTTCTTGAATCTTCTCTGATAGACTGAATTCCAGAAGCATATAGCTGTCTTTCACATTATGTGAGCTTATGGAAATGGACATAGAGAAATATGTTAATAATACCTGCCTCTAGGTTTTTCCTCCCCTGAGTGGCAGCTGTCAATAAATTCTGTCTTGCTTTTTGAATTGCCAACTGATTCCAGTATAAATCCAGTTGAATAAGAAATGTCTTAATGCTATAGCATAAGATACCTACATTTTAAATAGTTTTAGTTATGTTTCCAACTAAACTTGGAAATTGAAAAAGCTTGACCCAGAAAAGGAAGTTTAAAGTCATAATTCAGAAATTTAGAGAAATGAATATCTGTTTATCTCTGCTGCTAGGTGCTGATCACAAGAAGGGGCTAATCACATTATAGTGATTATAATCTCTTCTTTTGTATAAAAGTAAATATGTTAGAGAAAGACTGGAGTTTAAAGCACTTTTGTGCTCATAATTTATTTTGTATATCTCTCCCATAGATTGCTTAAAACTACGATTTTAAAATAATTTGTTCCTTAAAATAAGGTATAAGAAATAGACTTTTTCTTTGAGAGAGAGAGAGAAAAGAGAGAGAGAGCGCGTTCGCACACGTGCGAGCAGGGGAGAGGCAGAAGGAGAGGGAGAGAGAGAATGTTAAGCAGGCTCAGATTTGTCAGCACAGAGTCCTGACTTGGGGCTCGATATCCGGACCATGAGATCATGACCTGAGCCAAAATCAAGAGACAGACGCTAAACCGGTGAGCTACTCAGGTGCCCCAAGGAATAGAGTTTTTAAACCAAATTATGTAACTGTTCTCTTAAGAAGAATTATTAATATACAAACATACTATATTCTTAACAATTTTATACAAATTAAGCAGTTCTCCCCTTAAATATAATATATAGAAACTTCTATGTAAAGCTTTGCTTAGTTTATATCAAACATTAATTTTAATACTAAAACGGTGTGTTAACTTCAGTAACGGAAGAGCATCCTATAACCCTTTATTCTGCAATTTCGCTCCCTATACTTGATCCCAAAGATACAGGATTTATCTGCCATGATGTCCATCATATTGCTTGCAATGATGAAAAAAAAAATAAATAAATAAGGCGATCTGAGAAAACAAGCAGTTGATTGAACAAACTACAGTTCAGTGAGATGGTGGAATACGACGATGCCACGGAAACACTATTGCTGAGAAAATGTTTAATAATGTAGAAAACGTGGCTACATTATGTTCAGCGTAAAACACTCACACGATGATTCTACCTTTGTGAGAAAGTTCACGTGTCAATGTAAAGAGAGACGATAAAAAGATATACCCCAAACTATGAACTTTAGTTTTGCGTAAGTAGTGGAATTATAAGAATCTGTTCATTAGATCATAATTTGTTGTTGTTGTTGTTGTTGTTCAGCACCTGGGATAGGATAGTTTTACCTATTTATGATTTTTAGATTTCTTTTGCTTCTTGCAATTAAAAAATGCACTTTTAAGGACCTGCGTAAGTTAAGCAGCGGCTTTAGGGCCAAGGCATTCTCTACTCCCATTTTTCCGAACACATTCGTCTCTCTATCACTATTTTTAGGTAGTTTTTATAAAGGAGCTAATCATAGATAAATTCTGCTGTATCTATCTTTAAGTATTTCTACAATTGTTTTCCATTATTTTTTGACATTAAACTTCCATTATTTGTCTTTGGCTGTAATTGTGTGAATGACCTCGCCACTAAAATAGAGACAAGGCCATTTATTTGATTCCAAAGTTCTATGGTTATTATCACTTTTTTCCCTACTTTTTTTTTTCCATGTTACAGAATATAGTGTTTAACATAATGCTTCGCAAGTGCAAATACTCATATTTTTTAAAGGGCTCGATCTTTTAAAATCTTTTTTGTTTAATTTTTTTAATGTTTATTCTTGAGAGAGAGAGCACACGTGCACGCGTCAGCAGAGAAGGGGCAGAGATAGAGGGAGACACGGAATCTGAAGCAGGCTCCAGGCTCCGAGCTGTCAGCACAGAGCCCAACGCGGGGCTCGAACTCACAAACTGTGAGATCATGACCTGAGCTGAAGTCAGATGCTCAACCGACTGAGCCACCCGGGTGCCCCTAAAGGGCTAGATCTTTTCATTCTTGTTCCTGAATACCTGGTTGAAGGGTATCAGGTTTCATCATGAAAGCAGAGGGGCAATTCAGAGAAAATCGGGGGAGGCAGTCATTTGGAATAACCTAGAACTGCTCTCACCAGGAAGTTTGTGCCGAGCTACTTGCTCTATAATCTCAACTCTAAGGTTAAAAATCTCTTCCAGCTAAAGTAACACGAAATAAAACATACCAACAAATAAAAACAACAACAACAACAAAAACCTCTTTTGTAGCTTTTGGAGGCGTTTAAATTCTCCTGGTTAATCTGTGCCACTCTGTAACTGAGTGAATCCTCACGTTAAGGATAGTAGTTGAAGCACAGTTAACAGAATTGCTTTTCTTTTTTCTTGGTTTAGTTAAAAAAATATTCTATTTTCTCCTTTAACATCACCAACAATAAAGAGACAGAGAAAACAAATATGAAAATCGCCCTCTGAGCCTCTGCCCTCAAGCCTTCTTCTCTCCAGAGGCAAACACCATGCGCAGGCATGCATCAATTATCCTCCCGGGTTCAGCTATATGCTTGCTCTGTCCACGTAGAGTGACACATTGGTACACATTGGTAGCTGTTGCTTCGTTTATCATAAATGACATCCTAGTGTCGGTATTATCTCTTGGCTTGTCTTTTTTTTTTTAATTTGTTTTAATGTTTATTTTTGAGACAGAGAGAGACAGAGCACGAACAGGGGAGGGGCAGAGAGAGGGGGAGGCACAGAATCCGAAGCAGGCTCCAGGCTCTGAGCGGTCAGCACAGAGCCTGACGCGGGGCTCGAACTCACAGACCGTGAGATCATGACCTGAGCCGAAGTCGGACGCTTAAACGACTGAGCCACCCAGGCGCCCCTGGTCTTTTTTCTTTGGATAACATGACTTGCAAGCCTTTTATTTATTTATTTATTTATTTATTTATTTATTTATTTATTTATTTATTTATTTTTAATTACCTCAGTATATACAAATCTATCTTGTTTAAAAACCTTGCATAGTATGTCATAATATGGAGTTGGTATACCGTAATTCACCATTTCCCAACCCACTGGTGGTCATCTGTGTTCTTTTCAGGTTTTCTCCCTGGCAAACAAACAATTCTGAATATTTTGTATTCTTCATACAACTTTTGACATGGGTGTGAAGTCCCCGGGTATGACAGAATCCTAGAAGAATTGCAGTAACTTTCGTTTTAAGGTTTCAACATTTTACACACTTAAACTTTGATCTTTACTGGTAAAATGTCTTCACCCTCAAAAGGGGATTTACTAATTTATACTTCCACCGAGGCTGGAAGGAGTTAGCTGTCCGTAGGTGTGTATGTCTCTGGGACCTTTTGTTTTATCACTGAGTACGTTCATTCTATATTTGAAAGGAACGTGTTTTGTGTTTTGTAGTTAATAGATAGTGTTATATTAGTTTCAGGTGTATAATATAGTGATTCAGCCCTTCTATATATCACTCAGTGCTCATCGTGATAAGTGTACTCTTAATCCCCTTGACCTATTTCACCCGTCCCCCGCCCCCCCTTTGGTAACCATCTGTTCTCTATTGTTAAGAGTCTCTTTTTTACCTTTTACTCGCTTGTTTTGTTTCTGAAATTCCACAAATGAGTGAAATCATATGGTATCTGTCTTTCTCTGACCCATTTTGCTCAGCGTGATACCTTCTAGATCCCCACCCATGTTGTTGCAAACGGCAAGATTTCATTCTTTTGTAATGGCTGAATAGTATCCCATTGTATGAAACCACATCTTCTTTATCTGTTCAACTATCATTGGACACTTGGGCTCCTTACATAATTTGGCTATTGTAAATGAAAGCCTTGGTTTTAATATGTCCAGCAGTGTTTCTAAAAGAGACAAGGGTTATCACTGGTCAGCTTTCAGATCTGGTCCCATTCTAAATGAGCCCTCTTTCTCTGCTCACCTATCTTACACACTGATAGACCAGACTGCCAGGGACCTTGGAAGAACAAAGTAGAGGTTTAAGTACTACTAGCTTATTTAAATGTAAATGTTCGTAACAAATATTACTGAAATGCAAATATTAATGTATTGTTATGTTAAAAACAACAACAACAACAATTCATTTAAAATGAAAATTCCAGTACAAATTGTAAACCACTTAGGATGCTGGAACAATTAACTTAAATTTGTACCCGACAAACTGGAGTGTTATCAAACTATTCATGTCACCCCAAAACCAAAAACTTTAAGAATCTGAAAATGTGCTCATGAGGTTAAAATAACAAGGTACTTTTTTAGTTGGTTTTTAGTCATGGCTGTAGCTTAGGATTTTTTTCAATTTTGAAATGCAATTTCTCTTGGTTGATGAGGCCATAAGTCAAAGATCTGCTTCGATAAGAGAATGAAATTAGCTGTAATAACCCCTGGATCATGAAGGATAGAAACATAATTACATTTCCTTTAAAAATGGCTTCCTGAGGGCACAATAAACAGCAGGCATAATAATGTCCTATATATAACTGTCCATAAGAGCCAGAAGGATAAAACCTATTATTACAATTTGCAATCTGTTAAACACATTAACTATAAAGTTAAGGGCTGATTAAAAAAGAAAAAAAAAAAAACACCTTGAAGGTTATCTTTTTTTAAAAGAGCCAAGTTACTCAGGGGAAAAAAAATATATTTGTTTAATAAGTTGCTGTTCTTAAGAAATGAATGCAGTTACACAACAACTCAAATACATTTACAAACCGTATGAAACTTTAATGCTCTCTAAATACTCCGCGTAAACTAGGAATGAACATCACACATATTTGATTTGATAATTTTGAAAATGCAATGATCTATCCTAAAATTTAAAAAATTGTATAATTGTATACTGAAAAGGCAGAATTCAGTAATCATTGTTCATTAAAAATATAAATGAATGGAGACAATCAAATAGAACAACTCTTTACCAAAAAACAAAAATAAACATTGTCTAAAAGAGGCACTAAATTGGGGCGCCTGGGTGGCGCAGTCGGTTAAGCGTCCGACTTCAGCCAGGTCACGATCTCGCAGTCCGTGAGTTCGAGCCCCGCGTCGGGCTCTGGGCTGATGGCTCAGAGCCTGGAGCCTGTTTCCGATTCTGTGTCTCCCTCTCTCTCTGCCCCTCCCCCGTTCATGCTCTGTCTCTCTCTGTCCCAAAAATAAATAAACGTTGAAAAAAAAAATTAAAAAAAAAAAAAAAGAGGCACTAAATGAAAATATGTTTAATTAAAGTCAAGAACTAGATAGGAACACTTTCTACTACTATTATTATCCTTGAAAGGTTTTTTTTTTTAATGTTTTTTTTTGAGAGAGAGAGAGTGAGAGCGAGCAGGGAAGGGGAAGAGAGAGAGAGACCGAGGATCTAAGAGGCTCGAGCTCAGAGCCCGGTGTGGGCCTCTAACTCGCGAGCCTTGAGATCATGACCTGAGCTGAAGTCCGATGCTTAGCCAACTGAACCACCCAGGTGCCTCTACCCTTGAAGGTTTTCGTATATATGATTAAGGTGTAAAGTAATTTTATTTTTATTTTTTTAACATTTATTTATTATTGAGAGATAGAGAAAGAGCACGAGCATGGGAGGGGCAGACAGAATCTGAAGCAGGCTCCAGGCTCTGAGCTGTCAGCACAGAGCCCGATGCTGGGCTTGAACTCACAAACTGTGAGATCATGACCTGAGCTGAAGTCGGACGCCCAACTGACTGAGCCACCCGGGCGCCCCAAGGTATAAAGTAATTTTATTTTAAAAAAAATTTTTTTTTTTCAACGTTTATTTATTTTTGGGACAGAGAGAGAGACAGAGCATGAACGGGGGAGGGGCAGAGAGAGAGGGAGACACAGAATGGGAAACAGGCTCCAGGCTCTGAGCCATCAGCCCAGAGCCCGACGCGGGGCTCGAACTCACGGACCGCGAGATCGTGACCTGGCTGAAGTCGGACGCTTAACCGACTGCGCCACCCAGGCGCCCCAGTATAAAGTAATTTTAAATGCATTGAAAAAGGAAGGATCAAATCTTCTCGTTGTTGGTGATATTATTTTATACCTAGAAAAGCCAAGTGATTCTTGCTGAAAAGAAACTTCAAGAATTTGCATATATATATATCTGACAGTTTTTAAATAAATTTTCTCTACTTTAGCAGTTAAGTGGAAGTGGGAATGTGACAAGAAATTAACATCATTTGAAAAGCTATAAAATTTTCAGGAAACCCATATATGAAGGTCACTATAAAATCTTATTTAAAAACAAAAACAAAGCATTTGATCCAAGCCCACTCTCTTCCCACCGCACCCTGTCCCTTCCTTCTTCTCTCTCATCTTGGTAAATGTCACCTCCACCTATCCAGCTCCTTAGGCCGAAAATCCAGAAGCCACACCTAGTGTCATCCCTCCATCCCTCCAGCTCTACATCTCCTCCCTACGTGAACCGCCTCATGTGGACACAGGAAGTCCTCACCTGTGGTCACAGCAATAGGTACACGCCCCATTCTGACCTGGGAGATGAGCAGAGGGAGCCTGGCTTCTGTCTTGGTGCATCCACGCGTGCTCTCCACCTTTTCCTCATCCCTGCGTCCAAGTCTGCAGCAAGCTTTGTTGACTTTAACTACTTGCCGAATACAACTACCTCTTACGACCTCCAATGTCAAGCCTCAACTCCAACCATTGTGGACTCTCTCCGTGATCATGGCAACCCAACCACTCCCGAACCGGGGCCCTTGCTGACACTTTTGCCCTTCTGCAGCGCGTTTCCATCTAGCACCCAGGGTAACCTGCAGCTCAAATCTGATCGCCGATAAACACATCCCAATTGCTTCTCTCTTCAGTTAGGACAGAACTCCAGCTTCTTATCTCAGCCTGCACGATGTGGTCCCTGCCTGCCTCCTTGACATCATCTCCCACGATTCTCGCCCTCAGGCCACGTGGTGCAGCAGCACTTTCTTGCTGTCCCACCACCAGGCTGAGCTCATGTCTGTGTCGGGGCTTTCCAGCGGCAGCAGATAATTTAGCACTCACTCCTCAATGACTTTGTGTTTTCTTCGTGAAGACTCACAACTGTCTGAAATGATCTTATTTGTCTGTGCTTCAGTAAAATACCTGTCATGAACACTGGAGGGGGAAGCGCCCTGAGAAGCACCTGTCTTGTCCCCTGCTTTACCCCATGTCGAGAGCAACTGTGCCACTTACTGGACTTTTGATATATTCCAACTGCGAAACTGACAGAATGAATGAAAGGAAAATGGAAACATTCCCCATTTACAGACTGGAGACTCGAGGCTTGGGAAGACATGTAAATTGCCCATGATTAAAGAGCCGACATTTGGATAGATTCATCATCAGCATCGGTCTGATTCCTGCACATTTTCCCACGTGCGTGCTACCTTCTCGCCCTACCCCGCTGTCATCGACAGCTGGATTTTTGGGATCCTGTCCCTGGAGGGTAGAAAGAGCAGGCCTGTATATCTTGTTTTGTAGTGAATGCAGCCTCACGTGACGTTAGGATAGATGGTCGCAATTGTGGTTTGAATCTTCAAATCAAATGTGTGTCGTGCCGACTCCTGGTTTACTCTGCATGGTCTCAGAGCTCGTGAAGTTTGATATGGTTTGTGAATTTTCTACAATTGCATTGATTTCCTGAGAAAAGCAATCTTTTTTCTTTCTTTCTTTTTTTTTTTTTTTCAACGTTTATTTATTTTTGGGACAGAGAGAGACAGAGCATGAACGGGGGAGGGGCAGAGAGAGAGGGAGACACAGAATCGGAAACAAGCTCCAGGCTCTGAGCCATCAGCCCAGAGCCCGACGCGGGGCTCGAACTCACGGACCGCGAGATCGTGACCTGGCTGAAGTCGGACGCTTAACCGACTGCGCCACCCAGGCGCCCCGAAAAGCAATCTTATTAAAACAAAATGAAGAAGATTAGGCCCTGTCAAAACTGATCAATCATATTATAACAGAAACAAACTAATGAATGGCGTCTTGGGAGAAAGAATATTGTTTTGTTATTGTGGCAGTCTTGAACACACATATATATATTTTTTGTAAAGAAACTCTAGGGGCGCCTGGGTGGCGCAGTCGGTTAAGCGTCCGACTTCAGCTCAGGTCACGATCTCGCGGTCCGTGAGTTCGAGCCCCGCGTCGGGCTCTGGGCTGATGGCTCAGAGCCTGGAGCCTGTTTCCGATTCTGTGTCTCCCTCTCTCTCTGCCCCTCCCCCGTTCATGCTCTGTCTCTCTCTGTCCCAAAAAAAATAAATAAACGTTGAAAAAAAAAAAAGAAACTCTAAACACTGAGAATGATGAAACTGTCTACAAAAGTAGCAATATGGTATTCATAAACAACTAGGATTACCCTTAGGTTTCTCATTGATCTTTTCTAACAAACACTGTGCTCAGGACCGTGTGGCACTTTCTTTTCTTGCCCAGCTCTCAAACTGCAGAACACCAAAGAGAATAAAATACCCAATTTTTTACCTGATAGGTTAGGGGCAAATAGACCTTGTTCAGATAAGGCCCGATAAGGGTAACAGGTGTAGGATAGTTTCCCTCATTCTGTGATACCAAACAAGAGATCTGGAAAGTGCTATCTATGGTAAGCAGAGGCATGACAAAAATGGGATGGTAGCTGTACATGTGGAGCCCTGAGAAGGAGGAGGCTATGGGGGAGGACAGGGGGGAGGATAGGAGGAAGAGGAGAAAAGAGAGGAGATGAAGAAGAGGGAAATAAAAGAAGAAGAGACGAATGCAGTAAGCGTAAGTCTGAGGGGCGCCTGGGCGGCTCAGTCGGTTGAGCATCCGGCTTCGGCTCAGGTCACGATCTCACAGTTTGTGAATTTGAGCCCCACATCAGGCTCTGTGCTGACAGCTCAGAGCCTGCTTCGGATCCTCAGTCCCCTCTCTCTGCCCCTCCCCTGCTTGTTCTTTCTCTCTCCCAAAAATAAATAAACAAACATTAAAAAAAATTTTTTTTAAGTAAAATTTAAATGATGTTCCAGTAAACACCGTAGAGGGACCATAGAAGGACTTTATAATGTAACTTCGGTAAAACAAAGTTTAGATGCTCAAATAACAAAAGTGTGAAATAAAAAGGGAGATAAGGAAATGAAGAAACAAAATAATAACCTTTGAAGAACAGTACATGGGAGGCAGCAATAAACAGATAATGGTAGTGAGAGTACAGGAAAAGAGATTAAAGCAAGAGAGAAGGTATTAGATTTGGAGACTAAGACAACAGTGATCCAGATACATAGCATTTGAGAAAAAAGAAACCCAACATTTCTTTGTGTAAGAGTTTGGTGCTAAGGAACGTTCTCTGAAACTTGGAGCAGAAACTGTATACCAGGAGAAATACATACAGAACAATTGATCCCCAAATATATTCTTTTAAAATGATTTAGCATCAGGCATGAAAAAAAGAATTTTCAGACATCCGGACAGAATAAAAAAGGAAGTCATCTACAAGTGGCAAAACACTGAGGCTGGCCACAGACCTCTTCAGAAGTCAGGGAGAATAGAACAAATTAATTCTTCTAAAAAAAAAAAAAAAAAACACCCAACAACTTTTGACTGTGTTATCTGGCCAAATATGTTACTAACCAAAGCCAAAAGGTCAGGAATAGAAAAGCAATGGTAAGGATGAGTGGAAGGATGATTTTTTTTCTTAATATCACACTAAAGCTAAAATATTGTGGGAATTTTGGTTACAGAATTGAAGGTGTTATCGTCTTGGCAAAATAATTTTAACACTACAACCAAAAAACCAGCAAGTAGGGAAAGGACAGAGGAAGGGAGTATAACATTGTTAATTTCCTTAATCTTTCACATGGTTGAGTTCGCCAATAATAATATTAGTCACCAATAATATTATTGACGCCCAATACATTTATAACATTTAGTCTTTTATGAAGTCAGTGTATTCCTGGAATGCTCATATAATAGAGAATGCTCGTATAATAGAGAATCTCTAGATAGTTTTCTTATTTTATTGACATAATGCTTTCCCAGTCCTTGGAAGTAATTATTACATATTTTATACATATAAATATAAACTAATATATACAATACATAATAAATATATTGAGTATGTTATATTCAATATATCATGATCTTAGACTTACATATAATACTTTGAGTGGTAAAGTTTTATCATGCTTCTGATCTTCCTACAGAAAAAGTCAGGTGTAGTACTGAAAAATTTGATATATCAAATCTGCCATCTGTTCTCAGTGTGTGTATCAGCTCTTCCACACCTGTCCTGGAATAACCTTGGGAATGACACCAATAGGAAGAAAAAGAAAAAAAGGATCAAAATGGTCAAGTAAAGTTGCTTGAAAAGAAGGTGGCGTTGTTTAGCAAAACTGAACTTACGGATAATCCTTATTCTTTAAAGCTACTAAGACTGAAGCCAGAAATAAGTAATTCTTGTTTGAAGCCTTCCGATGGGGTGTTGGGGATGGGCAAAATGCTGTTGTGTTAACTACAACTGTGAGGGAGGTGAAGTCCACTCTCGCCCATTCATATTCCTGCCTGCAACATAAGACACAGCCCCCCAGGGAACCTGTTACCTTGGCTCATGCTGCTGTATAAAGCATTTCAGGGAGGGCCAGGCCCCGATTGAAGGCCTAGCTCCGAGTGCTGTAGTGTTCAGGGCCACCCCCTGTTGCTCGGGGGCTAAGTTTTACCCTGGATCACTTCCATTCTCATGGACCCCGTTCAGTTTATGGGACCCATTGCCAATCATAGTTCAAAAAGTTAGCATTTCATAGTTTACTTTTCAAGATCTCCTTAGGCCTCTATGTTGCCATATATAAACACAAATAAAAAAGAACTAACCAGTTATTTTTGTGGCTTTTCATCATGCTCTTCAAAATGTTTGGGACAGAATAAACTATATAATGTAGAAGTGAACTTGAACACTTGGCTCTTTGTTTAAGATTTCTCTAGAATATCCTTGGCATCTCTGTAGAGAAAAAAGTAGTGCGATGAATGCCAAATCGTGCTTCACACACACCCACTCCATTTTCCATTACACTCTTTGGGGATATCTTTTTAGAGAAAAAGAATTTGGTCTTATTTGTACAAGTTTTCATAAGGTAAATGATGCTTGATTTTAAAACGTTCTATTTTAACATATAGGTACCAAAAGGCACCTTTCTCGGCTTGTTTTTCCTATTGAAAAGCTCTGAGGAAACCCATGGCATTAAATGTTCCTTCTCTTATGGGGCGCCTGGGTGGCTCAGTCGGTTAAGCGTCCGACTTCGGCTCAGGTCACGATCTCGCGGTCCGCGAGTTCGAGCCCTGCGGCGGGCTCTGGGCTGATGGCTCAGAGCCTGGAGCCTGCTTCCAATTCTGTGTCTCCCTCTCTCTCTGCCCCTCCCCCGTTCATGCTCTGTCTCTCTCTGTCTCAAAAATAAATAAAACGTTAAAAAAAAATTAAAAAAAAATGTTCCTTCTCTTATGCGTTCCTGTGCTCCTTGGTAATAAACCAGGTGACAAGTTGGTAGATACAGGTATTTACAAGCAAATACGGTGTGTTACAAGTGAACCCAGCAGGTCCGTGGGCAAAGAAGGAAAACTAAACTAAGAAATAAGTTAGGCTGATTAATGACTTGTTCCCTGACTATAAAATCTGGAGAATTGTAAATCTCCTGCGAGAAACTATTTTGAAAAAAAAAAAAAAATTGTGAGGTGGGCTTCAAAAAGGCCAGCGCGCTTTAGGCTGTATTAAGAGATGTTGACTATCAATGCAGTGTGTCTGGATCTGCTCGGCCATCTACTGCTCAGGCCAAATCTGAGATATGGGATTCGGTGTAGGGAAGCCTACACTGAAAGGGATTTGGAACATTTGTAACAAAAAAAGGGAAACGGCATGATGAGATGACCAGGGCTTATGAGGCATGAAGGGTGAGTGAGGAGATCTGGGTCATTTAGCCTGGAGGATGCTCTACGTGGCCAGAGGAACATCACCATCGTCTTCAAATATGCAGCAAGCTGCACTTGGAAGAGAGTTACATACTGTTGGGTGTGCTCCATATCATGTAGCTTACACCCAATGGTTGGAAACTGCAGAGGAAGCCATTTCGACTCTGAGAGGAAGAACCTTCTGCTGGTCTGAAGATAGAACCGGCTGCCTGAGAGGTGAATGCGGGCTTTGTGGGCACATTTGAGTTGTGTTAGCAAAGCTGGACAGCCCTCCGGTGGGAAGCAGAGGAAGCCATTCAAGGAAGGAGCGAGCGGATGGGGTTCACGTAACAAAGCGTGGTTGTTGAGTGAGAGTGTAGATGTGCTCACTTCCATGTGTACTCACAGTTCAAGGGATGTAGGAAAAAAATACATTTCCTTCTGTTAGCAAAAAGCTGTCTGGGCTGAGTAGAAGAGACGGTGCTCTGTGTACTGAGGAAGTCTTCGAGCAAGCAGAATTCCAGTGTTTGAAGAAACATGTTTCCCTCTTTTATACGGTACCAGGACTGGTATAAAGATTTCGTTGTTTAAAGGGTTGCAAAACCACTGCTTAATTAAGAACCGCAATGTGGCTTCAGGAAGGGGAAATCAAGTTAGAGGCTATCCCACCCCGTGGTCTTCATTATTTGAGAGTCCGACGCTGTAAACGTATACCATGCAGGACGCAGGTTTATGGACTAGAGGCTTTGTGGTCTGTTAAACATATTTTTCTTGCCAGTGATTGGAAATCTGTTTTTTTTTTTTAAATATATTTTAGAAAATGGGCTACTGTAACCTAAGTAAAACAAGTTAGTATCCTCACACAGAGAACCATAACTGAGCAAGATTTTGGCAAGCTTGAGGACTGGTATTATCCTCCAGGAACACGCTCTTCGGTTATTTTTATTATTGTTATTAGCATCATCTCCTATTTTCTGGAGGGTTACCAAGAAGAAGCGGCTGCTGTCCTTCTTCATAACACATAATCCAATTACATGTCTGTAATCGTATTCCTCAAAGATTTCATCCTTACGTTGTGGTCAGGGTAAAAAATAGTGGCCCTTTTGCTTTTTGTTTTATTAAGTTATCATGACTGAATTACATAGTGTAGATACACGTACACATTGAGTTGTTACGCATTTCCATTACAGTTCTGACGAGCACAAACTGTAGGAGACCTGCCATTCTCGACTTTTGTCTGCTGGCATCTAACATATTGCTTGTCCTAATTTATTCGGAATTCTCACTGCATTTATTATACACCGCGAAGCGTTTGTGCTGGGCTAGCCGTGGTTCCCAACGATATAGCCAAGCATGAATTCCCAGAGCCTGTGCATGTCACCTTATTCGGAGAAACGGGTCTTTGCAGATGTAATTATCCTGCATTATCTGGGTGGGCTCTAAATGCAATCACAGGTATCCTTATAAGAGAGAGGCCGAGGGAGATGTGACATAGACATAGAGAGGAGAAGGGGACCTGAAAACAGAGGCAGAGACTGGAGTGCTCACAGCCACCAGAAGCTGTAGAAGGGAATAGATTCTCCATTCGAGCCTCTAGGGGGAGCGGGGCCCTGCTGACACCTTGGTTTTGGACATCTGGCCTCCCAAACTCAGAGAATCAATTTCTTTCAAGTTGCTTTAAGTCACCCAGTTTGCGGTAATTTGTTAAGCGACCCCAAGAAAACGAATCGTGTTCTTCACCTCTAGAGTGCGCTTTGCTGCCTTTCCCTGACTCCTCAAAATCGCTCACACAATGTTCTGGAATTCCGTTCCCTGTACGGCAAAATCCTGCCGATGCTTCAAGGCTTCCCTTTACACAGCACGAGGGGAGCAGCCCCCGTCTCCAATCCAGCCGCCACGAGGGGGTCACTCAACTGCACCACCCAACTCTCAATGCTGAGAAAAGTCGCCAAACCCTTGAGTCTTGACTCTCTCATCTGAAGAGCCTGTCATGACTGCCCGTAGACTGCGTGAGATACATTTAAAATATCTAGCACAGTGCCCAGCTTGACCGACCCCACCTGTCTTCTGAAGTGTCAGCGCCCAGTGCGTGTTTCTTGCACAGCACACGTCAGAGCATGTCGCACACTGTCACTAGTGTGAGAAGCCTGAGGCTGGGTAGGCTTCTTCAACTACCCAATACTACTTCTGCCCCCAGTACTTTGGCTTTCTGTCCTACCTTTTCTGTTTTATCTTAGAGGCAGAAGTGGTTCTCTGCTGTTCGAACTCCCCAGCTCCAGCTCTGCGTCCCCTGAGACTTTGCTGCAGCCATTTTCCCCTTTCGGAAAACATTCAAAATCTATCCGTCTCTGTTTGCATCTGTTACAAAAAACATGCTGAGGTCCGTCGATGTTAACATACAGAAAATGCGAGTAGAGCCGCACTACTTAACTTTTCCCCGCCGTCTTTTTCTCCCCCCAAAGATCACTTCTAATGTCTCATCATTGCCTCATTCTAAATCATGTCAAATCTGCCTTTCAGATTTACTATCTGCTAGTCTTTTAATTTTTTTTAATGTTTATTTTTGACAGAGAGAGAGAGAGAGCGCGCGTGCGCATGAGTGGGGGAGGGGAAGAGAGAGAGGGAGACACAGAATCCCAAGCAGGCTCCAGGCTCCCGGCTGTCAGCACAGAGCCCGACGCGGGGCTCGAACTCACGGACCGTGAGCTCATGACCTGAGCTGAAGTCAAATGCTTAAATTCACTAGTGACTTCATAGTTACAAAGTATCTGGCCAGTTATTGCCTAGACCTAATGAAGTGGCTGGTATTGAATTTGCTAAGGATGCAGATGTGGAGGAGCAGGGATAAGGGGATGATCACACATGGACCAGGGGAAAGTACTATGATTTCCATGTTGTGCCCTAGCAGAGAACAATGGAGAGGTAGGCCCCGTTATACTCAGGAAATGGGCTCTTCTGCAGGTCTGTACTAGTACGGGCCGAGTGGTTGTCCCCCCCACCCCCCGAACTCCTGTGGTGAAGCCATAACCCCCGAAGTGATGGTACTTAGAGATGGGGCCTTTGGGAGGTAAGTAGGGCTAGATCAGGTTATGAGAGTAGGACACTCATGATGGAGTTCACTGACAAGCAAAGAGGAGAGGGAGTTCTCTGCTCTCCCCCTCCCCCATCCCCATATGTACACACCAACAAAGGCCGCGTGAGGGAACATCGAGAAGATAGCAAGGAAGAGAGCTTTCCCCCAGGAAGCAAATTGGCCAGAACCTTGATCTTGGACTACTAGCCTCCAGAATGACGAGACATAAATTTCTGTTGTTTAAGCCACCGCATCGATGATATTTTGTTAGGGCAGCCTGAGCAGACTAATGCATATACTAAAGGGATAAGTGTTGTAACAGGGCTTGCTATAAGGTCCTGACAGCTTCACTCTTGAGTCTGGTTGGAGCAGGGTGGACAGGTTGAAATGACAGCACCCACTGTCACAGTAAGGGTGAGGCCACAGGGAATGATTGCTGGTGCTGGAATAACACCCACTAAAAGGGCTTGAGTTCAGGAGTGCCCAGGTGGCTCAGTCAGTTAAGCATCTGACCCTTGTTTTTGGCTCGGGTCACAACCTCACAGTTCATGAATTTGAGCCCCTCTGAGCTGTCAGCACAGAGCCTGCTTGGGATTCTCTCTCTCTCTTCCTCTCTCTCTCTGCCCCTCCCATGTTTCTCTTTCTCTCTGTTTCTCTCTCTCTCTCTCTCTCTCTCTCTCAAAATAAAGAAATAAACTTTAAAAAAAAACCCAAAAGGGCTTGGGTTCATAAAACTCCTTCGTTCTCTGTGATACTGAGGGTTCTGGGCCCCAGTACCTCATTCATGGATGTTGGGAAAGTGTGATGGGCACCACCATTGCAATATGCATATTTCAAGAGTAAAAATAGTGTCGGAACATATTAAAGAAAAAGTATGAAAAAGAACAGAGCAAAAGGATCAAATGCAGAAGAAAATGTTGGCAGGAGGTGTTGGGGAAAAGTGGGAGTAAAACCTGTCAAGTGCTTTGTGGCCCCCAGCGTAGTCACATAACATTAAAATTAGATTTTGACTAATTTTCCAACATATTACTTGGCTTCAGAAATAAGAAATATAAAGAGATAGTCATTTCTGATGTTGGAAGTCTTCAAAAATAAAAATAACTTTGAAAATTTCAGTGTATATTCCCAGTTCCACAGACATAGTCTCCAGCTTCTTTTAAGAATGGTCTTAACCCAGAGCATTTCGGTCCATAACAATGAAATCATATATTACGCTGAAGACTTGACCAAGGGCATCACAAGCACACAGATGTCTTATCTACAAGGCTCCAATTTTCCCCTCAAATTGTTTGCCTGTCAGGACCAATATCTCTCTGGGGTCTGCTTTTGGGGCGCAGCCAATCACCTCCATTGTGCTGACACAGCCCAGTTTAGGCCAAATTGAGCTGTTGCCTCGGTCCCCATTAAGGGAACAAAGCACACAATCATCCCAGACATTGCCCCCCATTGCTACGACAAACATCACTGTGACTTGAAAACCACAGACTGCCAGAGAATGGACGGGGCCTGGAGACAGCCCCATCCCAGCCCAGCATTTTCCTGGAGAGGAGACAGAAGGGGAACAATCACCAGTCAGCTAGTGACAGAGCCTGGACCCAGCCTTGCCTTCTGATTCCCAGGCTGGTTCTATTGATACACTGCCCAGTATTGCCACAACATCGGTTTCTGAAGTTCCCCTTCACCGAATCACATTGCTTTACACACTTCCCTTAATTTCAGACTTGACGTTCCATGGTGATAGCCGTTCCATCTGCCGTTCCATGGTGACAGCACCATGTCAGTCAGGACCCCTCAGAATCCGGTTCCAGTGCATGGCTGCTTTCTTGCTCAGCGTTCGGGACACAATGTCTGTGGTGGCCACCAGTCAGATCTAAAGATCTGACTCTGATGGGCTGACACAAGGCAGTTGAGAAGGAAGGACAGGGTTCTTCTCTGAGAAATTGACCTTAACAATAAGAAACTTGAATGATAGTGACTTCAGCACACGGTAGCATTGATCATTTTTTTTGAGATTAACAAAATGAAATTTTGAAATTTTCCTTTCAAAAATATTATTAGTGGGAAAATTGGATTACAGATTTATAGCACAAACCTTTACCTGTATTCTAATCAACCAGAGAAAATAGTCAATAAAGACTGATTAAAAGAGTATACTCGAATGATGGGGTTTGAAATCCCAGTGAATGGATATGGCCATGATAATTCATCTCTAAAGAAGGATCAAATGATCATTCGCCAGAAAATAGCTTTGGATTGGTCAAAAGATTCCAATGGGTTTATGCATAAGGAAATGCACGTAAAGAAAACGAGTAACGTTATGCATTGTCGGGTTCTGAATTCGAGGCAAACTCAGAGAAAAGATTTAGACATGTTTGCTGCTCTTAGTTTATTTAGCGGAGGTCAAAATAAGCAGGCTGTCAGATTAAAGAGAGTAGTGGTAATTAACGACGGTCGCATTAACACCCTCCCACAGAGCAAGGATTGTATCTTGAAGTAGCTTTCATAGCAAGAACCGGCTGTACTGGGGTTGACCTCAGTGGGACTGGGAATGCAGACCAGGAAAAAGGAAATGCCGGTGGTAATGTGTTCTCATTTAATCATGGACGCTAACATCAAAAGTTGATTTTGAAGGCAAAGGGAAAGTTCTAACAACGGTAGAAGAATGGAGCTTTAGACCTCTCAAACAATTGCAAGAATGAGGGCAACTCTAAAAATGGAAGAATACCAGAGAAATAAATATTTGAGAGATTATTTATACTGAGCTTAACTAGAGCCTTACTATGCTGATAAGGTAAAACTTTGAAAAGTGGAATTTTCCTGAGCTCTCTTCTTTTGGAATCGTAAGTGAAATTGAACGCGGAGGACGCTGTTTTCTGCGAGAGGTACTGAGACCTCACATGATAGAATGCTTTCCTTTAAACAGCCAATCACTGGGTTTTGACATCGGGGAATTGTGTGGAATTGCTCCTTATTTCGATTTACTGCTCTTTTTCTAAACGCAGAGCTACTGTGTGATGAAAGGGAATGATTGATAAGGGGTGTCCTGTGACCCCCGTTAGGTGTTCTCTGTACCCTTTTCTTAGGCACATGTGTCTGCAGCGCGCCCGCTAACAAAGAGCCTTATCTTCTGCAAATGCTGCCGTCACAGGGCCCTTATTTGAAGGCTAACTTCACTGGGAAGTAGTAACCGCATGTTGACGAATTTCACCCGGTGGTTCCCAGCTGTCCAAGGATACCTGTCCTCCATTACAATAGTCACACATGGAGAAAAAAAAAGTTACCACGTGCCAGTTGTCAGTGTGTATTACTGAGCCACCGGAAAAATAGCAAACATGAACGTTGAAGGCTGGAAGGGCTGTGTCCCAGGACCTGCTACAGGTAGCCATGCGTAAAGTCATGGAACACGTCCGGGTGTGAGTTCAAGGTAAGACATGAGAAAGGTCAAGATCTAAAGGGTTTGACAGTTCTGAAGCAGAGGTGAACATTGTACAGAAACATGGTGACTATTATACCGTGACTTTTTTTTTTTTCCACATTTATTTTATTTTTGGGACAGAGAGAGACAGAGCATGAACGGGGGAGGGGCAGAGAGAGAGGGAGACACAGAATCGGAAACAGGCTCCAGGCTCTGAGCCATCAGCCCAGAGCCCGACGCGGGGCTCGAACTCACGGACCGCGAGATCGTGACCTGGCTGAAGTCGGACGCTTAACCGACTGCGCCACCCAGGCGCCCCTACCGTGACTTTTGATATAGAAATAGGCTTTGCGTCTTTAATGAATATTTTCTTTTAAAAAATTTTTTTAATGTTTATTTTTGAGGGGGGGAGGGGCAGAGAGAAAGGGAGACCCGGAATCCGAAGCAGCTTCCAGACTCTGAGCTGTCCGCGCAGAGCGTGAACGGTGAGATCCTGACACGAGCCGAAGTTGGATGCTTAACCGACTGAGCCACCCTGCCAACCCTATGAATATTTTCTTATTAAATCCCATTCATGCATGAAGGTAGAACAAAGGTCACAGGCCAGGATTTCGATACTATTTCTATTTATGTGATGCCCACAGAAATGCATTCGTATCCTAAGCCATTGAAAGTTTTAAGATTTATGTTGTAAATAGATAATTCTAGCAACTAAACAGTGGGAAATGAAAAGGGAACAATATAAGAAGACAGATTAGAAAGGAAAATATTTCAATGGTCTGTGTCAAAGATAAGAGAGGCCTGAACCTAGTTCTCTGTCTATGAGGAAAGAGAGCAGGGAGAGTTTTTGGTTGTTTTTTTTTTGTTGTTGTTTTTAAATGTAGGAGTTGGGGTGCGTGGGTGGCTCAGTCGGTTGAGCGGCCGACTTCCGCCGTGAGTCGTGATCTCACAGCTCGTGAGTTCGAGCCCCGCATCAGGGTCTGTGCTGACAGCTCGGAGCCTGGAGCCTGCTTCGGATTCTGTGCCTCCCTCTCTCTCTGCCCCAACCCACTCACATTCTGTCTCTGTCTCTTACAAAAATAAATAAACATTAAAAAAATAAATAAATGTAGGAGTTAAATCCATCACATTCAGTGATTCACTGTATGATAGGGGACAGAGAGAAGAATGCAAATATTAAAAATAATTTCTGGGCATTTCAGGTGCAGTATTACTCGGGGTTAGTCAGTAAACGGGTGGCAAAATAAATATAAAACAAAGTCTACAAAAACAAAGATTTAACTTGTGACAACATGGGTCTACATTCAGTCCTGTTGCCTTGTCTTTATCTCTAGAAAAAAAAATCAAAGATTCAGTAGGAATAAAATAAAGAACGACATTAACAAGCTGTCAGTTGAGCATGGGGTGATACCCAAAATCTTCAGGCAAAGCAAAGAGAATATTATTTAGAGGCTGTGAACCTCACTATACAGCCTAAGGCATTGTGTGATTTAATAAAGGTGCTTTGAGCATAAGTCTAAGTAACAATTATGCTGGTAACTCTGTACAGCGTTGTGGATGGTGTGATCAAATAGTAATATCCCAAGCCACTCTTGCCTAGGGGATGTTTAGTAGAGCTACACAAAATGTATCCTGCTTTGGTTCGATGAAGGATTCCTTTTAGCTTACTTTTCAAGCAAGTAGATGCTTTTGTAGCTAAAGGGGCCTAACATCTTTCCCATCATCATGGTGCACGGAAAGGATGCTAGTTTCCAGAGAAGCCTGCTGCAGAACACAAGAGACAGACGCCAGTGTGGCTCTGACACAGAGCGCTCACATTGGAAAACGATGGTGTGATGTTGTACCACCAACCCCGCAATTCACAAGGCCCGCCCGTAAGAGGCAGCTCTTCTGGTGTAGAGAAGATTATTTGGGACACGCCAAAGGTGATCCAAGCTGAGCCAGGGCAGAAGCTGTTCCTCAGTCGCACGGGTAAGGGTTAGCAGTGGTTCTCAGGTGAGAATAATCGGTTGTTGTTTTCAGGACCCACTTTATCTTGTGTACCATTCACCGTGTTTGAAGCGTGCACGGTGATTGGGATGTATTTTTCATTTCCGGATGTAGATTTAGTCATGCTTGATTGTCTTTTTTGTGAGCACTGCCTTTAGAACCTATCTGGTAGTCAACCAGCCAACCGATCAACCAATACCCCTGGGAATTCCCAGAGGTAAGACCATCTAGTAGAGTCATGAGCTCAACGTTTAGCATTGGAAAAAAAAGATGAGGTTAAAAAAAATGAACAAATTGTGTCTGAATAAGTAGATATGTGCATGCATGAGCTAAATGTCATATTAGAGTCTGTAAGTACTGCACCCTGAAGGTTTGACACCGTATTTATAACTGAGGAATTTATTCGGTCATCCCATAAGCATTCCTCAAATGCTTACTATGCTGGACAATATGGAAGACTTGCTAAAAGGGGGGGGGAGCTGAAAATAGGGGAACTAGTTAAGCTACTGCCACAGTGTAGAGGATAGAGATGAGGTCATTCTAAGGGAGAAGCGGTGGCATTAGAAGGGAGGAGACAGAAACAAGAGAAATTTAGACACAGTCAGTAGTTCGTAAGTTAAAAAAAAAAGCATAGTACATAGAAAAAAATAATTACTACACAGAAGAGTGAACGATTAAATTGAATAGATCCTAACTTGTGACAAATAATAGACTGGCCCCTTTCATAGTGAGACCCCAACAGATAACCACACAGCCTCTACATCAACAATGGGAGTTTCTCTAGCCAAGTGCCAATCTCAGTTTTCTCACCAAATAGGATTCAACCTGGACTTATGTGGAGGTCAAGGGAGTCAGTTCTGTAAGTCTTACCTGAAAACCATTCTGGCCATAAAATGATTAAGGGTTCTAGTCTAGAGAGATGATTACCCACAGAGTGACAGAAACCTCATTTCCCAACAATTCTGAAAGAATTTAGGACAAAACCGAGAGCAGATGAAGACAGATCACAGATAGGAATAAAATACATAGGAATAAAATTCAGTAAGGCGGTGATACCAGAATAGGTGTGCATTATATACTCAATACTTTTATGTTTGCAAGATGTGTGATTAGATGAGTTGGAAGACAGAAATTTCCGCAGTTGGCTGCAATATTCTGGATATATATGTGATTGTGTGTGTGTGTGTGTGTTGAGAGAGGGGGGAGGTGGAGAGAGGAGAAATATTGCAACAGTTCACACCACAAATCTGATCCAGTAACTAAAAGCAAGAACTAAATTTACCCTAGAGCCTGAGGATAAGTCCAATGAATGCAGTGCAGTTCCAAGTCATCTAAGATACCATTTATGGATGCTTGTCTTTTTCTGGGTCAAGTCTGACCTCACTTGGTGCAAATCCAACATTTGCAATCTCAACTAACTGAAACAAGGTAGATAAATTAGGTTGCATTTTTTTTTTTAGTTTCTTAAAGAATTAGCTCTGGAATCCCCTTAGTCAGGATGAAAGGATGATGCCATTTATAAAATTTAATTATATCCATCTTTCCAGAATACATATATTGTGAAAAATGTGGTTCCCAAAGTAGATTTTCCCCTTGCCTAGCCCAAAATTTTGAAGAGAAAAATGTACAATAAAATAACATATGGCAGAAATGTTTTTAAAATGTTAAGGGACTGGGGCACGTGGGTGGCTCAGTTGGTTAAGCATCCTACTCTTGATTTCGGTTCAGGTGATGATCTCAGGGTTCATGAAGTTGAGCCCAGCATCAGACTCTGTGCTGGCAACGCAGAGCCTGCTTGGGACTCTCTCTTTCCCTCTCTCTCTTTCTGCCCCTTCCTGGCTAGTGCATGCTCTATCTCTCTCTCTCTCTCTCTCTCTCTCTCTCTCTCTCTCTCTCTCTCTCTCTCTCTCCCTCTCTCAATAAGTAACTAACTAACTAACTAACTAACTAAATAAATAAAAACATTAAAAAAATAAAATGTCAAGGGGCTAGTTTGGGATTAATACAGATTCCTACTAATCACTCGAATCTTCACCTGCAGAGTTTTTAACAATTAGGATTTCTAACAATGATTACAGATCTTGGCAATGATTGCGGGTAATGGCAATTATTACATGAATCTTTTGACCGCTTATCTTCTTGGGAAGACTAACGTCAATGATCGTAGAGAGGATAATGGGAAAAACTTACCTGGGGAATTCTAAGCTCTTTGTGTGTGAGGGAGAGGTTAGAGATATGAATGGTATGTTTGAAATATATATATATATATATATATATATATATATATATATATATGTATGTATATACACACACACACATATATATATGTATGTGTATATTATATATTATATATATATACATATATATATATATAATATATATACATATATTATATGGCATCATGCATGTTCAATCCTGATTGCCTTCTATATCCTGCTAAGGATGCTATTATATCTCTTAAGTTGTCAATTCTGTATGTTACTTCAATTCACCTCTGTTGAGAGCAACTTCTGTATCTGTTTGGGCTTAGTACAACGTTCCCAACTGACATATTAATTCTGTGGCAAAGTAATTAAAAACTCGTGCTCTGACGTCATAATTGTGGAGTCGGAATCAGGCTTTGCCATTAACTAGTTGCGTGCCTTTAGAGAAGTTACTGACCCTCTCTAAACCTCGGGTTCCTCATCTGTGAATTAAGAATGACAATAGCACTGATTCCGTGGGGGTGTTGCAAGTGTTAGATCCATGGAAGTTCTCAGTGTGGTCACTACCTAGTACATAACACGCAGGCACTAAATATCAGCCACCATTGTTACTATTAATTAGAAACTAAAAGGAATGTCATACAACTTGATTTTGTGTGGTGATCTTTTTTGGGGTATGCTCAATGAAATAATTTGGTATCTCTTGATCCTGAATTAAAAACCCATAATCCTTAGAGAAAAAACTTTGGCTCTTTAAGATTACTGTGACGTTCAGAGATGATGAGTGTGAAGTATGTCACATAGTGTCAGATCCTCAGGAAGTGGTAGATGTGCTATTACTCCTGTTATCATCATTATTTCATCAATTTATTTCTTGTCCATTTTGGCCCGACCCACGAATGAAGACAATGGGCAGAAGTCATTGCCTGTCGGGACTATTACGAAAACTAAGTTTGTAGTTAAGTGCACCCTTCTTTAAATTCCTTTTCCCCTCAAAAGGAGATACCCTTAGGTACCAGCAGGTCTAGACCATTTCCCTTTATTTCTGCCAATACATTTTTTTTAAATATGATTTATTGTCACGTTAGCTAACATATAGTGTATCCAGCGTGCTCTTGGTTTTGGGGGTAGATTCCCATGATTCATTGCTTACATACAACACCCAGTGCTCATCCCAACAAGTGTCCTTCTCAATGCCCATCACCCGTTTTCCCCCCTGCTCCCCACCCTGCTTTTTTAGAAAAGCATTTGTTGGATAGCTTAAATAATTGAGCTTTTATCTTCTTTTCCGGCTAAGGTTTTGCATGTTGACACATAATTCATTAAACCAAGATAATGATGGAAGAGCCTGCATGAGCAGTAGTAACTACCTTGTGAAAATCTTTCTCAGGGCCTCTCAAAGTGCACTATAACCTTGAAACTTACAAAGTGGCTCTGGTTATAAAGGAATCACGTTCAAGGGAATTGTTCAATGGAAGGTATCAAAGTATTAAAACCAATAAGGCATGCAGAGAACTCTAGGATAATGGCGATGCTGTACTGTTAAGATCGTGCTTGATTTAGGAAACTACTGGCCCCTATAATTTTGTCTTATTTGCCATCAAATATTTTTGCTTCTAGAACAAAAATACCTCATTCTTCTGGAAACCGACTTCCTTGGCAACAGTATAATGTATTTCTCAAAAGTCTAAAAACCATCACGTATTTTTTTTAAACTACAAACTACTTTGAATTTTCTTTACCTGAGAACTATGGCCTCCTCTTGTGACCCTAATTTTCTAAATTTAATTTACGAGCGTAAAACCTCATATGAACGTGACTTCTGAGGGAGGAAGACCTGCCCAAAATATCCACCACCCACACCATGTAAGGGCAGCAGGATCTTGGTCTACATACCAGAAGGAATGCAACTGGATTGGAAGACGCTATTTTTGTGCTTTAGAAATGGTGGCAGGGAATGAGAGGAATGTGGAAATTCATTAAAGAAAGCCTATCCCACTTCACTCCAGAGGCACTGGTTAGACTCCAGAGCTAGACAAAGGAAGAGGCTTCTTTAGCGACTGTGGCCTCTTCAGCCTCAGGACTTTGGAGAGACACTGTGTCTCTGGGAGAAAGGAAGGAGCCTCCCCTTGTGTGATGCTCTGTCTGTAGGTGATACCTCAGAGGCAGGCAGGAAGAAAGAACATTCCTCTGACTTGGTATTTCTCTACAATTGCTCATGAAATAGATAACATTACAGGCAACCCAAAGGAGAAGCAACCTGTAAACATCAAATATTATGTGAGGCCACCTGGAATCTGATTTTGCACCTGATGTAGCAAGAAAAGGAGAAAGTGCAAAAAAAGTGGTTTCCCAGGGACTGTGACGAGGCTCAGGACTCCGGACTAGATGAGAGGTGCAGCCCCCTCCAAGGGGCGAAGCGATAATGCCAGCCTGCTGGGCCATCTGACAGGAGCTATGCAACCCCAGGAAATCAGCTGTCCCCAACCTGTGGGCTTCACTGCACTGAGAAAAAGGGTAATTTCAAGGAGTCCATAAACCTGTACCTAAACGGGACTTGTTTGCAGGTGACTTTATGTGTAGGTACGTATTTATGCACAATGCACGTATATGTACTATGTATATAAAACAATATTTTAAAAAGTTTGTTTGTGTATTTATTTATTTATTTATTTATTTAGAGAGAAAGAGCACAAGTGGGGGAAGGGCAGTAAGAGGGAGGGAGAGAATCCCAGCAGGTTCCGCGCCGTCAGTCACATGGGCCTCGAACTCATGAACCATGAGATCACGACCCGAGCCGAAATCAAGAGTCAGACGCTTAACTGACTGAGGCACCCATGTGCCCCTAAAGTAATATTTTTAATCTATGTAGAAGCTACTTAAATATACTATTGACTTTAGAGTAGTATTTATTCTCAATCGAGAGATCCTACGCGTTGTATTACTTTTATTATAGAGGTCTGCAAAATATTTTAGCTCTGAAAAATGACTCTCTTGTGAGCCTATTGGACTCCAGAGCCAAACAGTATTCCATTTCTCACACATAACAGTATTCCCTTTCTAAAGTATAATGATATACCCATTAAAATAGTTGACGTTCACATTTTAATTAGGTTTTAACTTGTTCTGTCTTTTTCTATGTATATGTGTGTTGTAAGTAATGACCCTATATTAATTTCCAGGTCAAAGACCACAAGTGCAAGACAAATAGTGTTAGTCAGGGCCTTTCAAACAAAAATAAAAATGAGGGTTTTTCGTTAGTCTGTGCTGACATAGGGATAAACACAAACTCTTCAGGGCCCGGCAGAGAGGCAATGGCTATCTGTCTCTTTTCCATAGTGTGTCTGAGCCCAAGGTATTACAGGGCAGTGCTGATCTGGGACAAGTCACATTGTCCTCTCCACTCCCAGTTTTACTCAGGGGGAAAACAGAGCAAAGTAAATATCAAAGTTATTCTAGAAAAAAAAAACCCAGGAGAAATGATTAAAAATGCTTGACTATTTCTAGGTAAGGAAGGTGTGTGGAAAGGGGGTGTGGAACTCTGTTCTCTGCCATGGTGATAGCCGAGTTGTGGACTGCGGGCGTTATCGCCAAGAAAATTCTATGGAGGAAGAGGACTCTAAAGGCAGGTATGAGAAATCCAGCTTGGTTTCTGTGTAGTGTTCACAGGTAGAGTATACAAGCCGTGTAAGCTATATCGATGCTAGAAATTGTTACTTCTGTTCACTTTTGGAAGCATGGCTTGCTTTATAACATCTCCAGATTTAATATGCCACTTCATCCAAAAAGGAAACAATCCTTGTTATGTACTTGTGAATTGTTTATTTAAAGCAAACCCTTTACAGACATTGGGAAGTTTACTATTGATATTTGTGGAGATCCCTGAGTCCCAACCAGAAAATTTAAAATTATTTTTTAGCAGGATTGCATATTGGTATAAAATGAATGCATATTGAAGTGACTTGAAATTTGTCGCCCATAAATCGTGGCTTAAGAGGATACGTAATGTAGCACTCTGTAAAGAAATAATCATTATGGGGGCGCCTGGGTGGCTCAGTCAGTTAAGCGTCTTACACTTGATTTTGGCTCAGGTCCTGATCTCACAGTTCGTGAGTTTGAGCCCCGCGTCGGGCTCTGTGCTGACAGCTCAGAGCCTGGAGCCTGCTTTGGATTCTGTGTCTCCCTCTGTGCCCCTCCCCGCTCATAATCTGTCTCTGTCTCTAAAAAATAAATACAGGTTAAAAAAAATTTTTTAAAAGAAAGAACCGTTATGAAAAATGAATGAAATTTTCCCATTCTTCGTACATTTTTATATGTATCTTAGACTCTATGCATGAATCTGACCCACACCGATATGATACTATGGTATCTATAGCTATAAAAAGGCAATGGTCTTTCTTCTAATAAATGATATTTGCTCCTTGCACCCCAGATACCCACTTGAGAGAAATAACATTTATGAGACATTGTTGGGAAGATTTGTGTTTATCTATTTCTTGAGATGCTTGCTTGTCATTGTTGGTTGAAGTCAGACCATGGGATGGTGAATGTTCAGACCAAATTTCCTTAGTAGTCTGTTTTCCCACCTTAAATGTTTTCCCTGAGTTGCTTTTTGATGTTATAATGTTAGCTTTTATGGGGAGAAGCTATAAGCAGTAGTCATCTCAAGTCATATATGAATACGTGGGTATATATGATACTGTATCTGTATATTATATAAAATCTCCCCCAGCACATACCAACAGCAATGTATGCCTACACCCTCGTAAATTCCACATAAGACATGTATTCTACAGCTATAAAGTAGAAAAAGTTTAGGTTCTTCTGTGGAGTTGGTATTTAGAGTCTTTGGGATGGATTTGCCAGGCTTTCATTTTCACTTTTGTCATGAGGAAACAAATGTTGTGGCCTGCATGTTTCGGTTATTGTTTTTCTAGTAATTTTGTTTTTTGTCTGTTATTTTATGTTTTGATAGTTGATATTTTATTTAAAATGATGTACTTTCTGTCCATAGTATTTGCTTTTGTTGGTTTATTAAGCTACCTTAGTTCTTTATTTTTTTTGAAATTTTTTTAATCTTTATTTTTGAGAGAGAGAGAGAGAGACAGAGCATGCGTGGGGGAGGGGCAGAGAGAGAGGGAGACACAGAATCTGAAGCAGGCTCCAGGCTCTGAGCTGTCAGCACAGAGCCTGATGCAGGGCTTGAACTCACAGACCATGAGATCATGACCTGAGCCGAAGTCGGACGCTTAACCGACTGAGCCACCCAGGTGCCCCGTAAGCTACCTTAGTTCTTGAGTAGAAAAATGCAGGGGATATAGATGAAGACATAGTATAGATATAGTTATAGGTGTAGACGATAGCTAACCTCTCTTTCTCCCCCTCTCTGCATGTATTTAAATTGTACAATTTAGTTTAACTCATTTCAAATCCCTTCCTTATATAAAGGTGCTTTAGTTTTCAAAGTCATTAGACCTATACTCTCTCTTGGTGAAACATAACCATATACATACAATTGCTTGCCTTTAAGAGATTGAAACCATCTTAGAACTCTGTTTTCAACATAGCTAATTATAAAATTTAATTAAATATTGAAGGAAATTTGAGAGGTAACTGTGGAAAACTGCCTTAAGAGGTCATCGGGCAGGGAACTGTTTAGCTCTTTACACATTTCCATGCCCATTCTCCTGAAACAAGTACATCCAAAAGGATATTGCTTTCCTTTCCCTTTTTTTTTTTTTTAAGCTGCTAAACTCTAAACCTTAGAAAGGACTTGCTGGAAAATAAGTCTGTCTGCTAAGTAAACCCAGAGAAGCAATCAAGAGGATGGTATAGCAATCATTTTCAAGGTGTATTGTTTTGTCTTTGCCTCAGGAGGCAACTGTTTATACCTCTGACTAATGACTCCTTAATTAAAAGGGTTTTGGTGAGAATTTCTAAAAACTAGTAAAAACTTTGAGTAAAGTGAGTTGAGCCTAGGAGAGTAAAATATAGGAGCCCTACTTTGGACACAGTGGCACAATCTCATTTTATCAGGATGAAAGATAGAAATGGTGGGCAATGAAATACTGAGGCATGAGGCCCTGAAATATCCTTAAATAAATATAAAAAAGGGGTGCCTGGGTGGCTCAGTCGGTTAAGGATCCGACTTCGGCTCAGGTCATGATCTCGCGGTTTGTAAGTTCAAGCCCCGCGTCGGGCTCTGTGCTGACAGCTCAGAGCCTGGAGCCTGCTTCAGATTCTCCCTCTCTGCCCCTTCCCAACTCGCACATGTGCTCAGGCTCTCTCTCTCTTTCTCAAAAATAAACATTAAAGGGGCGCCTGGGTGGCTCAGTCGGTTAAGTGTCCGACTTCGGCTCAGGTCACGATCTCAGGGTCCGTGAGTTCGAGCCCCGCGTCGGGCTCTGGGCTGATGGTTCAGAGCCTGGAGCCTGCTTCCGATTCTGTGTCTCCCTCTCTCTCTGCCCCTCCCCCATTCATGCTCTGTCTCTCTCTGTCTCAAAAATAAATAAACATAAAAAAAATTAAAAAAATAAACATTAAAAAATTATAAAATATATATATATAAATATATAATTTCCTACTTTTCTACTTCCTCTACTGTCCTTCCCCCTTTATATATATAAATTTAAGTCAAGTTAATATATTAAAAATCTTTTAAGCAGGGATTTATCATCTCATAACTATAGCCAAAGATTTTGAGGAACTAGGAGGGCTTGTGGTGAGATGCTGTTTCAGTGCCACTTGGTTTAATAAATACAGCTTATAAAAACGTTAATCTTGATCTCTACACATAGAGAAACATGCAAAGAAGTGTTAGCTTGCAACCATACTTTGCCAGTTGGTTTTTCTTCTGCATTTCTGTTTCCATCAGTCAACGTTCATTGATTCAACACCATGCCTGGCTGTGTGACTAACACTGTTGAAGATGTAATGACAGGAAATTTCAAGACACACACCTGATTTATGTTTCAGCCCGAATTCCCACTAGGCCAGTTTGGCTCCATAACCATGCTCTTCCCCACCAGTGACCCTTTCTTCTGCAATATGGGCAACATGTCACATCATAGAGGAAGATGATTTTGGAAATCATGGAAATCAGGTATTGCTAAAATACTGGATACTAATGGAAAATAAGGGCCTGGCCACACCCTACCCCATTTTCACTGTTTCCTGCATTTTCTATCTCTCACTGGGAAGAAATGTTAGAGAAGCTTAGTCAATCCTTAGAATACTCTTTTACAAAATTTCTCACTCCATTTGGTAATCTCCAGTCCCATTAATACTGCAAATTCTGGAGTCTTTTATTACTTTTCTCATCCCTCTACTCTCCTTCCACCTTTGTTCTTCCCTCTCTCTCCTTCCCTTAGGTTCTGGAACACAGATAGAGCTTTAAAATCATGGCTTCTGGTGTGGAACTTTCATCGTGTAACTTAAATCCTGTGTGTGTGTGTGTGTGTGTGTGTGTGTGTGTATAAAAATATAGATATAAATCAATATCACAGAAAAAATTATGTAATTAATGAAAAATAAAATATTTGTTAACAATTCCTCAACTTCAGGGCTCCTGGGTGGCTCAGTTGGTTAAGCGTCGAACTTTTGATTTCTGCCCAGGTCATGACCTCACGGTTCGGGGTTCGAGCCCCACATCAGGCTCTTCACTGACAGTGTGGAGCCTGATTAAGATTCTCTCTCGCTTTTTCTCTGCCCCTCCCCTGCTCACGCTCTGTCTCTCTCTCTCAAAATAAATACATAAACTTTAAAAAATAAAATGGAAACCATTGCTCAACTTCGATAAATCATAATTTAACATTATCCAAATTTTCTTCCAGTCTTTTTTCATTTGCATGGTTTCACTTAGGAAGACTCATTTCTTACATAAAAGGTCATGTTGGATTTTTTTAAATGTTCCATGAAGAATATACTAAAACTATTATACACTAAATCATTTAATATTCAGAACTGCTTCACAAAGAAGGCATTAATACTTTCCATTTTATCTGTTCAAAAATAAAGACTCCAGACAGATTAGTTAAGTAGCTCATCCAAGTTTACAAGTGCTAAGTTGCAAGGGATTCAAGCTCAAGTTTATGATATTTCTATTAAACTTCATTTCCTGTCTCCTAACAGAAGCTTATGTCGTATCTCCAGTAAAAGCTGCCTAACACACTACAGGGTTGTGATTGTTTTCACCTACAGGTTGTAACACACTACAGGTTGTGATTGTTTTCAGTCTACAAATTTTCTTCTCGGTGGATACGTTTAACCGTATCATAACGGTTCTAAGATGCACATTTAAAAAACAACGTAACATCTCTTAGACGAGGATGTATCTCACGGTCAAGGGCAGCTGATGCTCACGATTGGTCTAGTAGCAGCAGTGACAGCTGCCATTGCCCCACAGCAGCAAACACGGTTACATTCCCGTGACACAACCGGATAACTCTAACTCCTTGATGGTGGGTCTACACACAACATAAGAGCCACTGGAGGAGAGAATGAGAGTCCTAGCTCTGAAAACCTTTTGGTGCCATCTTCTTGTGAGACCAAGAAACCGTTAGCCTCGGGATTGGCCATGGTAGGTATGTGCATCTTGGAAGAAAATCCCAGAGGCCACTGCAGAGCTCTAACAGGAAATGCCGTATCACTCATGTTCTCGGCGGCAGGAAGAATTATGGAAGATTTATGGAAAAACATGGACTTTGATGACTCAGAATTGAGAAGTAACTCAGAAGAAGTGGATTCTGCATGAGAGAAATTTTAAGGATAATTTAATTACTTCCCTTACATTTTTCACTTTATGTGGGCACAAAATACACAAAAATACATATGATAAAATTTAGGTTGAAATACCCTAAAAAGATCTTTCCGTGTGTGTTATTATTTAATTAGTAGTGCTTTTTCTTTTCGCAGTGGTGTGTTTTGTAATAGATGGCATCTTAGAAGTAATAAAATATGGGTAATTTATTTAGAGTATCTTTTATTATTGGGCAATCCTGTCATTTCCAGATGTTTGTTACTAAAGATAAGTGCTTCAATAAACTTCCTTATATATTTATATTTTCTCTTATACTGTATTCATGGAGCAAATATACAGAGGGAGGATTATAAGATAAGAAGAAATGAGTATTTTTATAGTTTTTTTTTGTTAATAAAATCAAATTACACTGCTACCAGCACAGTATTCTAGTTTTCCAACCAAATTTACGTGTTATTAACACTTTAAAATATTTTTAATATAAAGGATTAGAACACATAATTATTTAACTTTTTTTAAATATTTATATATTTTTGAGAGAGAGAGAGAGAGAGAGCAGGGGAGGGACAGAGAAAGGGAGACACAGAATCCAAAGCAGGCTCCAGGGTCCTAGCTGTCAGCACAGAGCCCAACACGGGGCTTGAACTCACGAACCGCGAGGTCATGATCTGAGCCGAAGTCAGGCGCTTAACTGACTGAGCCACCCAGGCACCCCGGAACACATAATTATTTTAACCAACATTTCTCTGATGACTAAAATAGAGATGTTTACTTTCCTATAAGCTTGTTTGCCAATCACATTTTCTCTTGTTAAATGTCTTGTTTCTCCTTAACAGATGAACACAGGGGAAGGGAAAGAAAAATAAGATAAAAACAGAGAAGGAGGCAACATAAGAGACCCTTAAATACAGAGAACAAACTGAGGGTTGATGGGGATGGCTAGATGGGGGATGGGCATTGGGGAGGACACCTGTTGGGGTGAGTGCCGAGTGTTATAGGTAAGAGATGAATCACTGGGCTCTACTCCTGAAGCCAAGACTATACTTATGTTAACTAACTTGAGAATTAAAAAAAAAAAAAGCCTTGTTTCTCTTCCTCATTTACTAATCTAAAGGCTATGAAGAGCTACACTGGCAATTTGTATATATTTTTGAGAGAAATCTTTTGTCTATCTTATTTCTATAAATATTATACAGTCTATTTTACTATGTTTGTTTATATTCCCATGTTGCAGAAGTTACCAAGTTTTAGATAAATGTCTTTGTTATTTCTTCCATTTTTGCCAAGTTTGATAAACACTCAGTTTTGTTTTTAAGACTTATCCATTTGAGACTTGCTATAGACCAGATATATAAATCTAAATGATTTGCTTTTCAAGTAGCTGCTTTTGTATCCTATGTATTAAACAGTCCTTTTGTTAAGTCATTTTTCTCTCCCTAATTGTTTTGAGATACCATCTATACATACATTTTTCTTGTATGTGTCGTACATTATTGCTTGCTTGTATTCTGTTCCCATGGCCCTTTTTATTTATTACAAAATACGCCATGCCTTTCTCCATAGACGATTTCGTGCATTAGAAATATGACAAAATAGCATGAAACTGAAATAGGTTTCAGGAAGGGGAAATGATAACAAATAAGCAAAAAAATCAACAAACGAGCCAAGGGTGAGATTCAAATGGAGCCCTGAATGAAGCTAGACCCGTATAGCAGAGTTTTCTCATAGGTGCTGTGGGCAGGTTCCACACTTGGCTCAAATTTCTAGTGACCAGGGCAGAGAAGAGATCCTTATGAGTCACACAATTTCCAGCGTCCTGGAAGCCATGCAGGGAGACCCTGTACTGAGCTGAGGGGCTATTTCTGCTTGGGCGCCACATAACGAAGGTAGTCTAGGATGTAACGGATAAGTTACTGGACAGAGAGCCTTACGATTGACGGCAGAACGATTGCGTGAGGCTCGATAGAAGCTCATGGCTCTGAGAAAAATAAAGAGAATAGATCCAGGGAGATGCTTTCAGGCAATCTTAGTTATCCAGTTCACTGTGGCACCCTCACTGCTTGGCACAGCCTTGGGACAGAGTAGATGCTTAGTGAATATTTACCGAATGAATGAAAGAGTGCGACACGGAGTGGCACCACCCACAGATTTTACTTCCCATGAAGTGGGTGCGGTGTGGCCCTACAGCACGGCTCGTTCCGCGTCGTCCCTGTGTCTCAACTGCATTGATCTGGGAACGAGTTGGAACAGCCGTTAGTGGAAGCTGGGGACCACTGTGTACCTACCAGCATACCGTTTAATTTATTGTCGCTCTGCAATGTGTTTTCCAACCTGGTCGGGCTAATCCTTCCATTCTCTTTTCTCAGAACACTTTTTTTCCTCTTATGTAATCTCACCCTTTAAGTTCCATCAGCCTGAAGTTGTCTTTTCTGTTGTTTTCTCCAGGTGTCATAACCTCAAGCCCTGCTTGTCCAGGGCACCGTTCTAGCATATTATTTCGTTCTCGTGGGCGTCCATATTTGGATGACAGATTAAGTGGTTATCCTGCTCACGTATTTCTCAATTCTGTCCCTTTTATCCATTCTCACCCCTATCACCATAGTCGGAACGCGTTCCCCTGCCTGCTGGCCATTGTTCTGTCCTGCTTTCATTCTTGCTCTGCCCCAACTCATTCTCTACCTTGCAGCCCTAATGGACGCCCCTTTGGGGCTGTAAGTATTTAAAAAACATGTATCCTGAGTGAACTAATTCGTCAGTTCTCATGCATTTTCCCCCAAAGTGTTTTCTATTTATTTTGTCAGATTTAAGAAAAAACTTCTTTGAGATTTTTGCTTAATCGGTCTGGATTTTAGTAGACTTAGTATACCGTTCGCAATCATTTAATGATTCTTACTGTATTTAATGAAGAATGGCTTCCCTTTTCCCCAAAACTTAACCTTTCAATTTTATGCAGGATTCAGAAACCGGTACACTAAGCCCGTAGTGAGAGCGATGTCGTTTGTGAACTTTATTGTAAGGATACGTTAATAAGAGCCTTGGTTTTCAGCCTTCAATCCTAGATCAAAAGATCACTCACTGTGGCAAATTGTTGGTGTGCTTCTTATATACTTTATGGTAGAGCTAACATAGTCTAATACTTTTATTCTTAAAAGCCTTCTACCTAAATTCATATTTTCCTTCTTACAGCATGTTTACTGGGCAGGTATTTTGTCCTGAAAAAAACAAAACAAAACAAAACAAAACAAAAACACTTGAGCAAAAGGAAGAGAGTGTGGGTACCGGTCAAACAATAAACGTATAATAGAAGTGAATGTAGAACATTGTCTCAATTCCTAGTCCCATTCACGTAATTTCTTTGCGACACAGAACAAATTAATAAGGAAGTAAAATTTAAAGTTATCAACTTAAAGTCATTATTAACGTTAGAGTTGATATTACAATTATTAACAATTTAACCATTTAAAGTTTATTAACAGTTAAAAGTTATTAGCAATTTAAAGTTATCTTCCTAATTCTTAAAAAAAAATCTGTCGTTTTTGGGAAGAACTGGTTTTGTTTTTACTTGGAGAATAAGTGTATCAATGTAGGAAATTTGGTAGTCAGTAACATGGATACGAAAATGTTTTGTATACTTTCTCTTTTCTCAATTGGGATAAGGAAGAAGGTAATTTAAGTAGGACAAATTCTCTAGGTTATGCTAAAATATAAGTGCCATTCATACATCCTAATGGTCAGGAAGGACATTATGTCCTGTTATAGAACATAAGTATTCTGCAAAGCAATTTAGTTGATCTACTCTAGATATTCAGAGATGGGTACTTTCCATCCCTAGGAGTTTCTATTTGGTCAGAATAGAAAAGAAGGGAGAGTATCCAAAATGAGAAGCTGAACCTAGACGGGAAAAACACAATTGCCCCTGGGATCCTGGCAACTGATTTTTTTTAAAGTCCTCTATTTCACCATGCTGACTATAAAGAAAAATACATGTACAGTTTTTGCTCTGGAGACTATCAAGAAAAAATTTGACCTGCTGTCTAAGCCCTCAATCGCACGAACAATTTGCAATGTTAGACAACAAATAGAAGCATTAAGTGCTAACCTTTTAGTATTGAACGTTGCTAAGTAAACAGCCGGATACTGCTAACATTAACACCTATTATTGTGCTGCATTAGTTTTATGGATACAATAAACCCTCCTGGATGATGAACATTTTGTAATTCAAAGAATGACTCATGGAAAATATAGTTTTCATTTGCTAAAGTGCTGTAGGATTGAATTTAGAAATGTCTTGCTGTGTTGAAATTGATTCAATTTGGACGGCAATCCAAGAGCTACAATAAACTTTAAAAATGTACAAGCTTGCTTTACTTCTTTCATATATTTGGGAAAACAGAAGCAAACAAATATAATAATGTTCCTGGGAGCCATTGCACCGTTATATCCTATTACATAAACTAGCGTTATATAAAACAGAGTCGTGATTATCACATCTATTTATGGAACAAATAAACATAAACCCAATAAAGCCCGTTTTGAAAAGACGTGAGATGGCATTCAACAAAACATTACAATTGAGGTGCATTCTGTCTAAAATTGTTTTTGAATGTCGGTGTGCCTTGATTTAGATTGACCTGATAGGCCATCATTTGGGGTTTTCAAAAGTATATGCTAAAGGCATGCTAAAAAGATTCACCGGGTGACTCCTTTAAGACAAGTCTGAACCGATACAGTTAAGATGGGATTCAATTTAAATTTGTAATCCGTACCCGGCTTTTCTCTTATCTCAATTATTGTGTCAAAAGCCTTAAGCAGTTACCTGCCACTAATATTTTTCTTATTTCTTCTTGAGGATTTAATTAGATGAGACTCTGGTGAGCATGGGGACTCTGTCATTCTAGCAAGATAGCAGTTAGAGGAAGTAATTTCTTAACAGCAAGAAATGTCTTTCTCTGGGATCTTAAAACTAGAGTAGGTTCTCATCATTCTGGGTTTTAGGACGTATGAATGACTTTTCAAAGACCCAATCATTACAATGACTTAGTTTGAATGTTTTCCTAGAAAAATAAAATTTTTTGAGCTTTGAAGATTCAATTTAAAGAAAAGTTCCTGTAGAGGACATAACTTAATCTTTATAATATCCCCCGTGGGACTCAGTTAACTCTAGGTCACGCTGAATTTAATTGCGGCAGCTCCTCGTAAAACCATACACCTTTCTTAAGGTTTTCGGCACATACACCTTTAGACGCATACAAATGTTAGACACATACATTTAAAAAAGAAAGAGAAAATTCGGAGAACCAAAGTAGGCATGTCTTAAAGTATTCCCTTTCCAGTTTGAAATTCCACAATACTGTAACCGACTTACTTGTTTCTAATGCAGACAATAACAAGCTTAGTGTGGCTTTGCCAAAGTTGCAACACCCAGCTGTAAACAAGCAAACGCACAAAACAAAGATGAAACACACCCGAGCGTCCATTTTTCTCCAGGCAGTTTAGAAATGAGTGCATTTTCCCTCCTTTCAACTTCTGAACATGAAAAGTGATCTTGTCTAATTACACCGATTGTTGTTTCAGTAAGTCTCAGGTGAAAAATGTGTGACAGTCTCATTTCCCCACTCCAGCGTCATTTCTGTACACACGATGTTTCACTCTTTTACCCTTTCTTAAAAATATGCTTTTATGATCTAGTCCACAGAGTTGCCATTCTACCCCGTTACCTTAGAAAAGCCACTCAGTAGCCTTGTTTCATAACAAGTTATATAGGCACAGAGGGGAATGTTGTGCACCAGCTGGTCCAGAAGTTGATAGTTTATAACCGTGCAAATATCTGAGATGTGGGATGAAAGGTGCTATTATGTTATTACCGTGAATGTACAATTACTGTAAATACTCTGGTAACCGAGGCCTGAAAGAATCTATTAAGTTAACATTATGCATTCTTTGGGTTTTGAGGTTTCTGAAACTCATCCATCATTCAGTGCCAATGACATTTATAAATACCACGAAGCTTGATGGTCAGGCGGCTTTGTTTCATTTCTCTGCCTCTCCCCTTCCCTCTTCCTGTCACACCATCTCGATCCAACCTCTGTAACCAATCTCAGCTTGTTTATTATCATTTGGAAACCAGTGTTGAAGGGTTCCTACACAATCAATTTGTAATTAATAGGAAATGACTTGACGGGACTGTCTGATCCCTGCTGGTAGGAGAAAGCCTGAGCTATGTCTAATGGATTTTTTCCATCTCTTCGGTGGCGACGTGCGGCAAAAAGATTGTAAATGCAGATGGACTGTGTAATGAATTGGGGCACTCAAGATTGATGCGAAGGGCAGCTGGCGAAAACAAGAGGCTTTCATCCGAAAGGATGTTCTGGGGGACAGGGTCACTGATAACACTTTTTCAGTTTTTCGTATTATTTAAAAAATATGTCTTTGGCCTTTGTACTGCTTCCCACGGCTTTTTTTTTTAAATTTTTTAATGTTTGTTTACTTTTGAGAAAGAGAGACAGAGAGACAGAGCATGAGTTGAGGAGGGGTAGAGAGAGAGAGGGGGAGACAAGAATCTGAAGCAGGCTCCAGGCTCTGAGATGTCAGCACAGAGCCCGACTCGGGGTTCGAACTCACGAACCGTGAGATCTCCACCTGAGCCGAAGTCGGAGGCTTAACCGACTGAGCCACCCAGGCTCCCCAGGTTCCAACAGCTTTTTAATGTCAGCAAATGAGCCAAGTGAACGATGGCTTTACGAGAGAGATCTGAACAGATCTGAACGGAGCATTTGTTTCTGAAGCAACTCTTGCTGTGTTCCGTTTCGTCTCACGCGAGTCTTCTCCTGAGGGTGTTACCATAGACTCATGAGTGTTTTATCTAACACCTTGCAAAGCATTTTCTTAAAATGTAAGACTTGGGAACATTTTGCCTATTGGCTAGAAGCCTAAGTGATAATCAACTCAAAAGATCATAATGATGGCATGAAAAAATGATGGTGCATTGGAGAAAAAAAGCCATCTATTAAGATAGACTATGTAGCACCAGGAGGGTAAAGACAAGCCAGTTGTACTGGAGTCACGTGCTGACGTGTGACGTCTAATGCTTTTCTCTATTTCTCCCCCTTTCCCTCCCTGCCTCCCTCCATCTCTTTGCCTCTTCTTCTTTTCTTCTAGAAAGATTTATTAAGGCTTTCCTATGTGCTAGACTTGTACCAGTGAGAAGAAAATTAACCAGCCCTAACCCCACGTCTTTAGATCTAATGGTGGAGGGACAAGCGATTGCTTGCCAAGCAAGATCCATGCCCTGAATGAAAGGGACATCTCTATGATAAGAGGGTTAAGCAGCAAACCCAACACTGATAATTTGGAGCGTTCGACACCTCACAGTCAGGAAAGCTTGTAGGTGAAGCAGCGATGGAGCTGGAATTTGAGGAACTGGAGTTGACTACACGGAAGGAGGGTGGAGGACAAAGCAGCTCCTACTAATGCTCGGTGGTGAAGGTCTACACGGACTCGGGCGGCAAGGAAGCAGAGGGGAAAATGTTGGTAATTTTAATGAGGTTATATAAGGCACATGAAAAAGAGAAATACAGATCAAACCATGAGGGGCTATCACCTTATGCCTGTGAGGATGACTGTGATAAAAGAAAAAAAGAGATAAATGTTGGCAAGAAGGTAGAAAAGCTGGAACACCTGTGCCCTGTTAGTGGGACTGAAAAACAGTGCAGACCTTTTAGAGAACCACCCGGGAGGTTCCTCACAAAATTAAAAATAGGACTACTGTATGATCCAGCAATCCCACTTCTGGGTGGGTATCCAAAATAATTGGAATCAAGATCTCAAGTAGATGTCTGAACACCCATGGTCACCGAAGTACTATTCACAATAGCCGAAGTATGAAAACAACCTAAATGTCTATTGATAGCTTAAAGGATAAAGAAAATGTGTTATGTACGTACAAATGGGATCCTTTTCAGTCTTAAAAAAAAAGAAAGAAAGAAAGAAAGAAAGGAAGGAAATCCTACCATTTGCAACAGCATGGATGGTCCTAGAGGACATCTTGGTAAGTGAAAAAAGCCAGTCACAGAAGGACAATTATCGCATCATTCCAATTATCTTAGATATGGCATTTTTTGCAGAAATTAAATTTGTGATTAATTTTCCAAAGTTGACATGCAATTTGATTCTGTTAGCAGATAATGCAATTTATATCATAACACATGGTGAAGAATGAAGTGATTTTATCATCTGAACTTTTAATAATTTCGGTTTACATTCTGCCTATAAGTAATTTCTTTTAGATTTATGTCCTGGATATCTTCTGCTTCCCCTTCCGGACACACTCTCCACCCTTCACCTATGCCCAAATTATCTTTGTGGACTATGTCAACAGGTGCACTTGACCTCTGGCTTTGACTTGGGTTGATTAATTACAGGGTGAGAGAAGAAAGTAAGGTGGGTGTCATTATTCTCTCAGCTCTTCCCTGAGAGGTCACCGCAGCCTGGTGGTGTTTACCACAGCACATATCAGACAGCCCTTTGTACAGCTCCGTCCGTCTTCACTCACCTCTTTCAGCCTCGAGTTGGAAACAGAGCCCTCAGACATTACGTATGTCTTGTATTTTCCCTACACAATGGCCGCGCCATTGAAACTAGTCTCACTGTTAAACTCTCATCTTGGGATCCTAATTTGATTGCACTATTTTCTGTTGATATCCTGATTACTACAGCTTACATTATTATGGTTTAAATGTTCATGAAGATTTATGAAGATTCCCTAAAAGTCCACACAAAGTATCTTGCAATCAACACACAAAGAATATATATATTATATATATGTATATAATATATCCATGTAAGTTAGAATAAGGCCAAAGATACTAACTAGAATCAGAATAAGCTCAGGACTCTAAATAAAATCAAAGCATAGGCTGGAAGAAGACTTTTGTAACTCCTTGGCTGATTCCAGGTGTCACCATAGCATTTGCATAGGCCTCAGAACAAGGGACACTGGGGGAATGATGAATTAGAATTCTTTCATGAACTTCTTTTTTTTTTTTTTTTTTTTTAGAGAGAGAGACAGAGACAGAGAGACAGAGAGAGAAAGCAGGGAGAGAGAAAATTTTGAGCGTGCTCCACACTCAGATCCACTCATGCTCCATGACTGCAAGATCATGACCTGAGCCGAAATCAAGAATCGGGCACCTAAGCAACTGAGCCACCCAGGCGCCCCTCTTGAACTTCTTTAGTGCAGTCAAGTCTCTTCTGTAATGACCAACATAGTCAGCCCATCTCCTAACACATAGGTTTATGATCCTTTAGTTCAATCTCCAGCTTCCTTGGGGTTTGAAAAGTACCTCTCAGATACTTTATTACATAAGCATTCTGCCTAGCAATCTGGCTCAAGTCTTACTCTCTCTAGCGTCATAGGATGTGCTGCTGAAGGCAGATGGTGTTGGTCGTTGTGGGCAACTCTGTAAGTTGAGATGGACACAGATTCCACATCCAGACAAACTTTGGTTCACATCTCGGCTCAGCTGATTCTCAGATCTGTGGTTATGACACGCTCCCTAACCTTTTTGAGCCTTGGTTCATGATCTGTGCATGGAGGTTAGTATGATCTCTTTGTTAAGGATTTGGTAATAATTAAATGAGATAATGTAAAGTGCATAGACCAATGCTTGTTTATAGTTTTTTTTTTTTTTTAATATAGTCTAATTTCTGGTCTGGAAAATAGTCCAAATAAGAGAAGGTAAGCACATACCATACAAGAAGCAATTTGGCACATAGGCTTTTCAGCCGCTTCCCAGAGGCACGTTATTAGATTGAAATAGCTAGAAATGGTGGTGACAATGGTCTTGCTCCACTGTTTACTCCTAGTCTTCTCTTTATCTTCCTTTTCATTGAGAAACGAAAGTAGCATCTTATTCTTTGCCTTCATCTTTCCATGGGAAATGGGGAGGCCAAGCCCAAGGGGGGCACATACCTGATGCTCAATAACATATGGCAAATCACGTAGGTGAGGTGTCGGGCTTTGTTTTTCCCACGTCTTACATTTATTTCTTATATGGTTCCGATGACATCTCCTACTCACATCGCAATGTTTCCAGGGGCACCTCAAACACTGTTTACGTACTATCATTCCCCATTCAGCTTCATTTTAACTCAGGGAAAATAGGGTGATTGATTTCTGATAGTAGAACCATGTATTTCAGACTCTACGACCATGCAAGAAAAAACACAAAAAGAACAAAAACTCTGCAAAAAAATCAAAAAAGTGGACGGCTATTCTGAAGTATCATACGAAGAAGTGAATTAGCTTCAGGATGCCCCCTTCCTCATTCACCTTCCTTAATAATACTAACAGTCTTAGTATTTCCATGTGAGGATAATACAGACTGTGTGCCATTCACATTGGGGGAAAAAAAAAGTAATTCTAAGAGAAAATACTAGGAAATCGGTTAAATAGAGTGATAAGCAAGTTAGATATTTATGTCAACCTGTTTTAAATATTAAGGCAGCATAATCTTAGACTCATAGCTCTGAATTCGGGATATTTAAATGGCCTTCATGCTTTCTACAAAGGAGGACTTTTAAATTCCGTCTTTTAAAAGATCTTGAATGGCCAGATAAAAATCAGAAAGCAAGCTAATTCCCACCATGTCTGATGTGAGCTCCCATTTTGTGCCCTGGATGACTTAATGGAAGCCCGGGGCAGATCACCTTACTGTAGCACAAGGTGTCTCTGTCCTGGGGTTTGTGTGCCTGCATTCGTAGCAAGTCTAGTCGTATATTACACACCTACTTTGGCTGTAACTGGAGACAGCTGATGTACAATAGTGCCGAAAGAAGCGTACTTTTTCAGCCAGGGAACTTGTAACAGATCCTGCTTCATCTACTGTTGCCACACAAAGTACCCCCATTCCATCCTTCCTAAAAGTGCTCGAGCGATGGAAGGTAAAAAAGTAGAACAGAATAGAATGTGTATGTCTGAGGGTCTAGCCACTCAACATTCCAAACGTGATGTAACCTAAACCTTGAAGGTTTTTATTTATTTATTTTTTAAATTGGAAACTTGAATGAAATTTACATTTAAACAACAACAACAACAACAACCCTGCGTTTGTGAATTTTCACTGGTTTCTTTTCCTGAAGAAGCTGGGATGTTTCAGACTCAACGCATTAAATCTTAGAATTTAATAAAATTCATCTTGCTGGTAAAAAGAAAAGAGAGAACAAACAAGAGAGGACGTTACTCTTCTCTCTTTTACTAATAAAATCACAACGCAAGTCACCTGCACAAGTTCGGGGACTATGACAACCGCAAAGATGGGTTGTGGGGATGCTTCTTCAGGGATCAGTTCGATGAGACACACGGTCGTGAAGGTCTGAATATTAAATATGCCAGACGGCCACCCTTGACGGGAGCGACTCGGCCCAGGGAGGCGGAGGGCTGGGAAAATGCTGCTGCCCTCCTTGACAATTAGCAGCCTGACTTCCTCTCCACAAGGGTGCAGAAGATCAGGGAGGGGACAGGAGGCAAAGCAGATAGCTCTTGGCTTAAGTGGCATTTCGGTATGATTTGTGGGCTTCAATTTTCCATGGTTCTCCTTCTCAAAGACATTAGATAGCTACTCTTTAATCTTTTCTGGGGCAGCTTTAATCTCGCCCCACTTAGCCATTTCTAAATTGGGGATAACGGCAATGCCATGAGGATTAGCTGAGCATATTTGTAGGTACTTGACGATCACTGTAGGCTCGTCTTTTTTTTTTTTTTTTTTTTTTATGTTACTTCAAAACTGAATCTCATCTTTTACGGGTCTGTTCAAATTAACTACCTCCTAATCGTGAGTTGTTTACGGAGAGAGGAAGAACGACCCAAATGCTTTGGAATAGTGGCTTTGGAAAAGCATTTTATTAAATGATTGCCTAGTGTCTTGAAAGAATATGTCTCACGGCGAAGTTTGGAGAGAGAGAGAGAGGAAAAAGGAGTGGGGGTATATTTTAATCGGTATGCTAAGAAGTAGAGGGTATGTCGATGAGAAGACGGATTTATAAAGATCCTGAGCTCCTAGGCTACCACAAAGGACTGACATTTGTGCTTCCATGATATGGGCTATCAGCCTACCACCAAGTTAGATGCTATTTTTAGCTGATTTCTTTATGCAAGATGTTTGCAAGCCTGCTAGGATTTCACAGAGGTGCTTTGGGTCGTCAGCCCGTTTGAACGTTCTTACTGGCCCGTCAGCCAGTATGAACGTTCTTGAGAGCCTCATTCCCAGAGATTAGCTTCCTGAGGCTGCTCTAATATTTGATCTACCTGTTTCAGGAACATCACCGATTGTCTGATTAAGGCAGTGAGTTGCTCCAAACACTAGTTAACACTGGGAAAATAGGAGCTGGTCACTTCGCAAAAAGCATTCTTCATCTTACGAACAGATTCGGTTTCTCACGTAGTCCCTTGATCCGTGAGCTCTTGATGGCAGTTACCAGGTGCCACAGCCCTGATCGGACACATGATGGCTACCTGAAGTGAAGTTCACCACACTGGGGGGTTAGGAACTTAGTGTTAAAGATGATGTTGCCACTACTGTGTGGTCATTCTGTATTATAAATACAGTTTCTAAGACCTCAATTTCATTTCTTTTTCAGGCAGGTTGTTGGTAACAGTGGCTTTTACCCATCTCCAGCCCCTACCGCAGCCCATTACTTAAGGTGACTTGTAGAATACTGATGGCTGGGGGACCACACGGGGTCCTGACTCTGCCTCTGGCTCTGAGCAAGGCCCCCAGCTCCCCTGGTGCTGCTTCCTCCAGGAAAGATTCCTTCCAGCTCTTACATCTTGAATTCATAGCAACGAATCCTGGAATTGGGTCCCAGGAATGGATCATATTGTGGTGGTTTTCTTACTGTTTCTGGAACCTGTCACAACCTGTTTTTTTGCTGCTCTCCTTCTTGCTTTATGACTTGTAATTAATGACAGCGATTGACCTTATCTTTCCTCCGCAAATATAGCTGATTACCATTTCTTCTCCATTTTTTCCAGAAAATTTTATTTTAAATCTCTTATATTTCCTAGAGTACTTTACGGATTAGAAAGTGATTTCACACAGCTTTTCCTTTAAAAATTGATATCCTGGTACGAAATAGGTATTACTATTCTCATTTATAGATCAGGAAAGAAGGACGTATGAGGTAAACTGCTTAGAGTCTCAAGCTAGTCAATTGGGGGACCTGAAACTTTAAGTTCCTATTAGCTGACTCCTAACACAAGGAGTTAGGACTTTGAAGTTAGATCCCTTGGCTGACGTTTCTGACTAAGGACAAGAGGGATCTGGGAAAGCTACGCAGTGTGTCTGAGCTTCAGTTTTCCCCTATGTAAAATGGTACAATAATAGCTAACCCTCCATGAGGTTGTGAAGGTTAAAGAAAATACCCTTCAGGTTGGGGTCCTTAACCGAACCCAGCAGATACTGAGTATATACTTAATGAAGTCGAGTGTCTTCTCCTATATCCTTCTGTCTTCTGGGTTGGCTCTATTCTGGCCAACCTTGGATCCCTGTGGCTCATGGAGTTAGTACAGGACGTCTTGTGTCCTTTCCTGAGTAGCTTATTCTCAGAGATCAGTCATAATACTTTTTATATAAACCTTCTTATAAAACATTTATGAAACTTCAGTTGAGATCCGAGGGGCAATGAATACTTATTTCCATGGTGATGATGACCGTGGAATGTAGGCTTAACAACACATTATATTTATAAATAAAAAAGGCACAAGAGGAGAGAGAAAAATCTCTCCTACCTTTTTCCTTAGATTTGTTATTAGGGTTCTAAACTTAGCTTCTTAATAAAAAAATGAAATTTTATTTTAAAAAGCCAAGTAAGAAAAAAAAAATGTCTCTTATTTTCTTAGATATTTTCCTAAATCCTTAAAGCAGTTGATGCTCAGGACAAGAATTTCAACCAGCAGCTCAAGCAGGAAACTACCGTATATTAATTCATTCTTTTGTACTGTGTATTGTCCGTCTAGAATGGAACCAGCATGAAAGAAGGGGCCTGGTCTGTGTCGTTCCTTATCTCCAGAGCCTGGAGCACGGCCTTGAATCTAGTAAGTCTCAATAAATGTTTGTGAAATGAAGGATTGAATGAAATGAGTATGTGAGTGGGTTGAGCACTTTATGCCTTGAGGATAGACATACGGAGGGATAGAAGATATTCTCCTGTTCTCGTACGGAGGTATAGAAGATGTTCTCCTGTTCTGCTTGCCTTTATGATACTCTAATTGTCTTATCATTAGTTTAATTTTCAGGGATGCTGTGTGATTTGCTGAGGCCCCTTTGGACTTTTCTCCAAAAGCAGTAATTCTGCTTTCTGAGAATTAGCACATCTTCTAATGTCACTGGCCCTTAAATAGGTACAGGTACAGTTGGGTTTGACATTGATAAACACAGTGTCTTGAAGCTGCAGCCCCAGATATAGTGCAGCATATAGTGGGTGGTCAGAGTTCAGATTAGTACAAGAGAGAGGGACACACTTTAAAAAATAGAACGCTGTTGCTAATTTTAAAGATGAAAGTAGTCAATGGATCATTGGAAAGCAGAACTATATTTATGTATGTATTTATTTTTTAAAGTTTATTGATATAAGTAATCTCTACACCCAACGTGGGGCTTGAACTCATGACCCCGGAATCGAGAGTTACATGCTCCTCAGACTGAGCCAGCCGGGCACCTTCAGGAATATATATTTTTAAGTGCATGACACCACTCAGAGATTACCATTATAATAACTTTTGTTATGTTCTTAAAATCATAGTCATGTATTCAAAATATGTATAAAATACACGTATTTGTTAATGCATATTTGAAAAAATACGTTTTGTCAATATATTATGAAAAATGTTTAAAGTCAAACATTATCTATCCATTTTACACATTTTATTGAGTGACCATTGTCAGGCTCTGTACTGTAGCTGTAGGTACAGGGTAGAGAGTTGGGGTAGAAAGCACATTTGATCCCATCCTCACAGGGTTAAGATCTAAAGGATGAAGCAGATCTTAAGCTCCATTGGTATTTTATTTACCAAATTTACAACCAGCATGAGTCCAAATGCAAGGTACTAGAAGAAAGGACAAATTGAAGACCGAATCCCCCCCAGTATCACAAACACAGAAGCTTCGTCTGACAAATCAGGATTTAAGCTGGAAAGTCAAGAGTGAGAAGCCAGTTCCTTGGTAGAAAGGAGGAGTGTGGCATATGGGAGGGAAGGATCCAGGCACACGGGGCAACACACATGAAGATTTTGAGGGAGAACTGCCGAGACGTGCCGGGGTGCGGAGAGTAAGATGGAGAGCAGTGCGGAATGGGATTGGAGAACCAGGCAAGGACTGCACCACACAGGACCGTATGCCTCGTGGGGGATTTTGTGTGAGGTACACGGAGGATCGCGGATGGCTTTAAGCACAGGAGTGGGTGTGATCTGATTGACATTTTTAAAATGATTATCCTGGCTACGATGTCAAGAGAGTATGGGTAAGAGGCCACATCATAGTTTCCAGGGAAGAAGTTACAGTGCCTGACGCTAGGGTGGTGGCGGTGGAGTTGGAGAGAAGTGGATGAATTCAGGATAGGTCTTGGAGGCGGGGCCTTGGGATTTGCTGCCGTACTGGGTGTGGGAGATGACCACTAAGGGAGGGAGAGTTAAAGGACAGTTTTTAGGTTTCTGGCATGATCATTTCGAGGGTGGTGGAAACGTTGATTCATTTGCAGATTGGTTGGAAAGAATTTAGCTTTGGACATGTTGAGTCTGAAATGTCTCCATGACATTTTTTTATAACCACATAGATTTCTGTTATATGAGTCAAGTTTTTCAAACCCGTCTGCTAATTTTAGAGCAGAGTTTGTCTCTGTTTTATATTACTTCAGTGTAAGTATCTGGTGACCCTCCTTATAGATTTATTTACCTCTGCCAATATCTCTGGGTGTTTCTTTAGGAAACATGCTAGCTTAGCTGGCACGTTTATAAGCTTTCTGATGTATCACAAGGATTTTTCTTTATTTCTAAGTGAGTAACTTTTACAGTCACCTTTGAGTACGACATGGGCTCTCCTTACAGAGGCACCCACTGCTGACCTTGACATTGACTGTGTCAGTGAAACCTAATCACAAATAAGTAATTCTCAACCAGCAGAGAAAATTTGGGAGAGCCCCATGCAAGCCCAAAAGCCAAGAGAAAATCTAATAGAAATGGTTATATAGTTTCTTTCCTTCTTTTATTGAACCTGTCATCCTGTTTTAAAATCATGTTAATTTATGTTCATATATATATATATATATATATATATATATAGTTAGTTTTCTTAACTTGTTTTAAGGACATTTTTCAGCACTCAGTACTTAACTAACAGCTCCTAATTAAGTACGAAAACATTCATGAAAATTCCATTAGGTCTTAATTTCAAAACTATACATATTAGAAAATGAAAGCTTGATTACTTGCGATTACCCTTATTGATTGAATAAAGTTAAGGTGATGTGTCATTTTTATTATTTTTTCTTTTAGATTGGATTAATTCATTGGATGGCTAATCTTTTCCCCTAAATGTGTCTTGATTAATTTTAACCTAGCTCTCCTTTTCAAAACCATTGTACGTTTTGTACTACTCTGGACACTGAAGGGATTCGTAATTCCTAGAACTTTTATCACCAAATGACACTGAAGTCTGAGCCATTTAAGTTGATATGCTGTTTTCTGAGCCTAAATATAAATTTAAAAAAAAAAGTTGTACTGTTTATTTTTGAGAGAGAGAGAGAGAGAGAGAGCGCAAATGGGGGTGGGGCAGAGAGAGAGGGAGACACAGAATGTGAAGCCGGCTCCAGTCTCCAAGCTGTCAGCACAGAGCCCAACGTGGGGCTCAAACCTCAAACCCACGAACTGTGAGCTCATGACCTGAGCCAAAGTCAGATGCTTAACTGACTGATAAAATATAAATTTTTAATTTATAACAAAATATAAATTTTGTTTCTCCTTCCCTAGTTTCTGAAAAATATTCATATTTCTAATTTATTCATTTTCATTCTTTCCCTTGTCCTTTTTCGAAAAGAGTTGGGCTCTCAAATGACGTATGAGGATGCCCTTTGGTTCATTTATTGAGGGTAAGACGAAATGAAGAAAAAAGATTCCTTTCTTCTCTAATCCCATGACCAAAGAGAAAAAACTATGTAGATAAGTCAAGAGCATTTTGGGAGAGTCAGGAACACGGGGTCTGAGAAAGTACACCATTTATCCCAGTATCACATGGATCCCATTTAAAAGAATGTTCTTCTTTCCAGCTGTCTTCAGGGATCAGCCTAGTGTTTTACAAGGGCAACAGTGCTAGGAAGCCATGGGCAGCATAGTTAAGTAGGAGGTCCGTGCCCTTTGTGCAGGCGTTTATACCCTCTTTAAGAAAAAACACCAAAGTGCTGACCACACTGAAAACTGCTGCCATTCAGGCCACTAGTTTGTAACTCCAAGGTTTATCCAAATTACAGTGATTTTCTTTTAAACGTAAACATTTAAATGAAATCTTTTCCTGCCTGTAAAAGGAAAGAAATCATGCTTAAAACAGTGGTTTTGCAACTTTAGTTTCCATAAGAGTCCTATGGGGAGCTTGTTACAAAGGTGGGTTTCTGAACACCATCTTGTAAGATTTCTGATTCTGCGGATCTAAAGATAAGGCCTCCGAGGGAGGTGGCTCAGGTTTCCATAAGCACCTCCCGGATCACTGGGGATCCATTTGGTCCAACTTGATTCACACTCCGACCTCTAAGTCATTGTCCCTCCTGCTTCCAAAGTCTCTTGTAATCGAGTTTGTAGTGTCCAAACACCTCATCTTTTTTAAAAATCTAAGATACAGTTGACACACAATGTGACATTAGTTTTAGGCATACCGCTTAGCGATTCATCCATTCTGAATGTTATGCTGGGCTCACCACAAGGGTAGCTACCATCTGTCATCGTACCACCTTACTACAGTACCGTTGACTGTGTTCCCTGTGCTGCGCCTTTCATCCCCATGAATTACTCATTCCATTACTGGAAGCCTCTGTCTCCCACTCCCCTTCACCCATTTTGCCCATCCCCCACGCCCCCCCCACCCCCCCTTGGCAACCATCAATTTGTTCTCTGTATTCATGGGTCTATTTCTTTCGTGAGTCTTTTTTTTTTTTTATGTTTATTCATTTTTGAAAGAGAGAGAGCACAAGCAGGGGAGGGGCGGACAGAAAGGGGGACACAGAATCTGAAGCAGGCCCCAGGCTCAGAGCTGTCAGCACCAGAGCCCCACGCGGGGCTCAAACTCACGAACCGTGAGATCATGACAAGCCGAAGTCGGATGCTCAACCGACTGAGCCACCCAGGCGCCCCTTCACGGGTCTATTTCTGCTTGTATGTTTGTTCGTTTGTTTCAGATTCCACAGATAAGTGAAATCATATGGTATGTGTCTTTGTCTGATTTATTTCACTTAGTATAATGCCCTCTAGGCAAGATCTCATTATTTTTATTTCCATTGTATATAAACATACACCACATCCTTATTCATCTACCGACGGACACTTGGGTTGCTTCAGTGTCTTCACTATTGTAAACAATGCTGCAACAAACATAGGCGTGCATATATATATATTTTTTGAATTACTCCTTTTGTTTTTGTTTTTGGTTCGTTTTTGGTTTTGTCTTTTAGGTAAGTACCAGCCGTGGCATTAGTAGATCATATGGTATTTCTATTTTTCATTTTTGGAGGAAACCACATGCTGTTTTTCACCGTGGCTGCACCAATTTACATTCCCTCCAACAGCGGGACTCCTTCTTCCCATCCTCCTCAACGTTTGTTATTTCTCATCTTTCTGAATCTTTCTGATTCTAGCCATTCTGAGAGGTGTGAGGTGATACCCCATGGTGGTTGGGATTTGAGTTTCCCTGATTATGAGTGATGTTGAGTATCTGTTCGTGTCAAACACCTCCTCTTTAGGTTCTATTGACGTCAACTTTGTTTTTTCTTAAATAGCAAAGAGTTTTTTTTTTTTAAAGCCTGACTTTTGGTGTTAGGGAAGCTGGCATTTGAGTTTCATATTCTGCTGTTTAAAGGAGGCTGAACTTAGATATCTTACCTTACCTCCGGGCTTCGTTCTTGCCATCTGTACAATGGAGATGATAAGAGAGCTGACCTCATGAAGAGTACATGAGATAATCTGTGCAAAGTGCTTAACCCTCCAACTGCCACATGGCGTGCAGAATGAATGCTTATTGCTGTGATTGTCATTATTTTTTTATAAGAATCTATGCCTTATGCTGAAAACTTATGAAACTAATAAGACTGCACTGATTTACTAGGGTGGTTTACAGACCCACCTCCCCATCCTCCAAACATAACAAAGTAACACAAAGTTGTAGTGTTTGTTATTTCATGTCAGTGGGCGGAAAAAGTCTCTCTCCACTGTAACACTAGGATGTAGTTTTAAATTGGGAGATTTCAAATCTCTTGAGCTTTCTCTGTTTTCTATCTTTTTCCTATCATTGTCATACATTATTCTGAGTGCACAACTCATAAAATAGGATCTTCTCCCTTAATTGCTATCCATTTGTTTCCAAACAATGTGAAAAACCATAGTTTCTACATTGTTCCTATAAAATAAAAAGAGGCAGAGTTCTGTAATGGGCAAAGTAGCAAGGATGGGTATAAGAACTTCTGTGAATTTCTGCCTCTCCCTTTACTAATGAATGCATGGGCGCAGCATATGTTTGTAAAAGTCCAAGTGCCTGTGAAATGTTAAGAATCTCTAAAATCTCAACACATGAATATGCACACCCAATTGAAACAGACAATTTCATCGATAGTTAAGTTGGAGACGTACTGATTGAATGACTGTATCTGAATTGAAAAAACGTATTCACTTTTATGACCTACGTGAACATTTCTGTGCCAAATTACATACATTATGATCATGTTAAAGAACTTACTATGATCATATTTCATCCTTATTCAAAATAAAGGAGGAAGTGAGAGGAAGGGGAATGATGGGAAAGTGGGGGAAAGCGGGAGTGGAGAAAAGCAAAATCTATCAACAAATGTTTGTTGAGCAACTGCCATACCCAGTACTGTTTCAGGAGCTAGGGAGAAAATTTTTGTCCAGGCAACGCTTATGGTCTGATTACAAGAAAAATACTTACACACAAAAACAAAGAAAAGAAAGAAAGAAAAGGAGCGAGGGACAGAGACAGATAGATGCAGACAGAGACAGAGAGGGAGAAGAAATTAACGACAATATGCAATGAAATGGTGTGGCCTCTAGGTTTGCAGGCATTTAGAGTGAGCAAGTAAAAGTGAGTGAAAAAACCTTCCTGTGTGAGCTTGCCCCAGTATGCCTCTTAAGGAGGAAACGTTCTTTGTACATTAACAAATAAATATCTAGTAAACCAGTTGGAGGGTTGGGTCCCAAGCTCACGGGGAAGTGAGATTACTTAGAGGTACTGCACAACTCTGCTTCTGGGATGAAGAGGATTTTGTCAGAGGGAGAGCAGAGAAGAAGGCAGTAGATAAAGGAAGAAAAGGGATTGATCCCCTAAGAATCTGGAGGACTCATGTAAAGACATTAAAGAGTTTAGAAGAGGGAGCTAAGTCATCTTTTAATAACCCACACATAGTTTTAACAAGGTCGGCTGTCTCTGCCAGCAAGTAGGAAGATTGTGATTCTCTGCTCCTCTTAATACAAGGCAAGGATGATGATGTGTGCTTTGGCCAGTGGCTGCTGTCGCCATGAAAAAAAAAATCCTCACGCATTAAGTATAAGGCTGGCTAAAAACAGACCTACAAACTTGTACCAAATCAACATCATTAAGGATTGAAGCCAACTGCACGGCCCCTTCTCTCTATCCAGAGACAAAATTTTGTCAGAAAATGTGAAGAGAACAGAGAGTCACCTGAAAGTAACATTCCCCACATTGCAAGGCTGCATTCCTTGGCAAGCATCGGAGCCTAGCATCTGCGTAAACTGCCTACAGCAGAGGGGGCCACCCGCGCTTGGTCCTCTTGGCCAGTCATCTACGACGTATCCCCAGAAGGGAACACCTTTTTCTACCAACTCATACAGAAAGCTTCTTGAGACTTTTATCATCCGTATGCAGATATTTAAAGACCACACAGTGATCCTTAAATTAATTATCCTTCTATGAGATGTTCAAGTCTCTAGTCAACACCTTGGCACTCATAAGGAAAACAGAATTCTTCTTATGCCTTCTGCTTCTAAATGCTTCTCCTAAAAATGTCTTCTTCTGCTAATTAAGTGTTTTTTAAATCATTACAACATGGATAAAACATGTAGATCCCATGCACCCAGCCCTACGATGAGTAGGTTTAGCCTCTCAGAAATACAAAGTTGATTAAGTATCACCGTGACTCCTAATGGCCAGTTTCCTCAAGGAAGGTCTGAATCACTCACACCAGCAGCGTCTTCAAAGGCACTACAGTGGTCATGGTTAATTATATTTTCATGTCTTGATAAAAACACTATCCACCCAATGATCTTATGTCTACTTTAAAGTTACAACGCTTCAACAGTATCATTGTGGAATTATCATAACTGCTAAATAACTGTGGTATTCAGCAGTAGCCATTAAAGCATTAGAGCAGTGATTGAATGCTTTCTGCGGACCTATTAGCTTCACAGGGCTGCTGTAATAAAATACCACAAATTGGGTGACTTAACAGAAATCTATTACCTCACGGTTCTGGAAGCTAGAGGTCTGGAAGCTCAAGGTGTCCGTGGGGTTAGTTGTGGTTGGTTCCTTCTGAGGATTGTGAGGAAGAATCTGTTCCCTGGCTCTCCTCCATCTTCTAGTGGTTTGCTGGCCATCTTTGGCATTCGTTGGCTTGTAGATGCATGTGCAATCAATCTCTGTATCTTCACGTTGTGTTTTCCATATTCATGCGTGTCTGCATCCAAATTTCCCCTTATTATAAGGACACCAGTCACACTGGACCAAGTGCCCATCGTAACCTCCCCTCAACTAATTACCTTGCCAACAACCTATTTCCAAGTAAGGTCACATTCTGGAGGGCTGGGGAGTGGGAACTCAAAAATATGAATTTTAGAGGACACAATTTAAGTCATGGAGGTATTACGGTGAAAGTAGGCCACCTGAAATTAGAATCTTTCTTGAAAAGACTGTAAAGCTTAGGGGTAGACATTGACCTCTGACTGGCTCTTAACTGTCTCTATATCTAGCCTGCTATGCTGCATGCTTTCCAGAGATTCTAGTTTTGTTCTAAATCAAGTTTCATCTTCAAAGCATTTTTTTACCCATAGGAAAAAATAAAATCTTTAGGGAAGACACATTCTCAAACTTTTCCTGGGAGGTTTCATTAGAAGCATCCCCCCTAGCTGGCGATTTTGCTGACTGATCGACTGATCTACCTCTCAGTCTTTGCGTTGTCTTTCTCCTGCCCTCAGTGGATGGTATAGCAACTCAAAAACTATTTGAGTGAGGGTCTAAAAGGTAAGAGGATTCTCCTTATTTCCCTCATTTATTCATTCCACAAATAGTTTTGAGTACCACTCCTGATGGCACTGTAGGCTCTTAAGGATAAAAGCATGAAAAAGTCATGGTCCTCGATATCCAAGGGCTTCTACTCTAGTGGTAAAGCCAAATAAAGACATCCTTCTTGAATCAAGGTATCCAATTTGCTTTAATTTAGAAAGTTCTTACCTTTTATAAAGCAATGTGAGTTTTACGTATTAAAAAAATAATAGGAGAGAAAGCCAGGCAGTTGTTAACATTCAAATCTGACTAGATAGTCAAGATTTTAGTCAGATTTCCCTGAAAATCATTCCACGGTCCCCTACGTGCATCCCTAGGGTCCTCTAAATATAAGGTACTTGCGCATGATTCTTGCAGACAGTTTGTTACAGGGTCAAGTGGCTGTTGCTTTATTTGCATTTTAGATATTTTGGTGGCACCTTTTATGTACCAAATATATTGTATATTTCTATCTCAGATCAAATAGTTAAAGATACCAAAATAAACCAGCAACCAAAGGCTATTGTTCTTTCTCTCATTCTTGAGAAAACACAAAGAAACACAGTTTATATCCACAAACCAATGGGCAAAGTGCCAATTGCCCAATGAGCTGTGTAATGAAACTCAAGCCAAATTCAGTAATTGAGAAGCTTCTCTGATCTTAAAGGTGCAAGGGGTTTAATGCATTGTATCTAGTATTTCCATGTACCTCTGGCCCACTATATAGACCTGAGTCTTGACTGTCAATACAAAATTTCTCATTTGTTTCATTCTTCAATACTGCTTGTCTATAGTGATAAAGTCAAATAAAATCTATGGAAGGCTACATGTTTAAGAGAGTCCTTGACTTTTGAATCAGTTTGCTTTGCCCTCAGATGAAAAGGGCAAAGTTGAAAAGTGTAGAGAACAAAATAATTGGAGACACATAAATGGAATTCACTGTATAATAGGACCATTCCAAGTACTTTGCCAATATTAAGATATTTAATAATCAGAACAGATGTCAAGAAAAAAGGATAGCATTTTCACCACTGAGGAGCCATGGTCAGCACCCACGAATGAGCTCTTGAGACATTCTAACTTTAACTAGGTATTGATAGGTTTAATTATCACCGGTTTGAAACTATCCGGTTAACTAGTGAAGTGAGCTGATTCTGAGATGTGTGTGTGGGTGTTACTTTCTATGGAGGTACCAACAATCAACTTGAAATATAATAGGCAATTAATGCAAAGCATTATGGGATAACATGGCAAGGAGACATAGGTTTTGTCTGACAATTAAGTGGGAGGGTAGTGCATAGGTAAGATTTCAGTGAGGGGACGTGTGCTATTCAAATAGTCCCAGTTTTAGGTGCACCCAAAGGGTAAGCCTGAAGCTTTCACGGGAAAAGTTGCAAGGCCTGCAGTTTATTGTGGCTGTGGTTGGCTTCAGTTTCACTCATCCTCTATACCTTCAGCAAACATTTCTGAGGGCCTACTAGGAGTGGGTACTCTACGAGGCACCAGGATTATGAAGTCTTAATGAAGAGTTCAGCACAGGCAACGGAAAATATAAAAACTCTATTCGATGATACAAAGCCACTAAATGTATACCCGGCAGGGATGGGAACTCAGAAAGGGGAAGTTTAGTACAAGTTGGTGGTCGGCGTTCAAGATAGCATTAAATGTTCACAAGTGTGACATATTCACAAATTAATTTTCAGTTAAATCTCAAATCTGACCTAAATTGTAAGCCTGAGTTTTCCAAGTTGACTCCTTCTACCATTGCTAGTAATATGATAACTATAAACCCATATTTCTGTGATAGGCCTACTTTTGAATGGTCTGTCTTTTTGTCAGGCCACATGTCCCAGTTTTCAGGTCAGGAAATATGGCCACGATGGTAGCTAGAGATGTAGATTACAGCGGATTTCCCTTGCTCTGCAGGGCCCAGAATGTGCAAGAACCTCCTTTTCTTTCCCTGCTCCCTATTTTCTGCTCTAGGATAGTTATCAATGTCACTGAAGGTGGAAAGACCTCAGGAATGTGTAATCAGAATGCTTTAAAAAGCAAATTCCACTTCTTAGAGACCGATAGAACTACATTCTAAATAATTCTAGATGATAATTTTTATTCCGAGTTGAATTGAAGCTCTGCTCACGATTTTCTTCTTGGATGATGAGTTATTATTTACTGACATGGCATTTCATTGATTTTAATGATGCCAGTTTACTCTCTGCTTGTTACGTTAATCCAATTTTCAGGAACATTCACTAGTCTTAGAATGGTGCGGGCGTGAGTGCTTTAAGAGAATTAGATGCAAGTACTTCTTCAACTTCTGAGAATCGCATTCCCTGTCCACCGCAGTGCCTTTTCATGAAGCATATGATGTCCCGTAATTGACTAGCTGTCTAATCATGAGCAGGTTAATGTCTCTCAGTTTCTCATCACTTGGCTGATACAATTTATTAACAGAGATACTGTGAGGATTAAGTGAAATGGCTGCCTCACCTTTCCCCGAATCCAAACCTTTTGCTCCTTAGTGACACCGTAATGCCTTAATCTCAAGGGCGACTGGCCCTCTGTGATTACCTCCAGAAGCTGGAACCCCGTGTGTCCTGAGCAAAAGAACAAACACGCAAAATCTTTTGCTGAAAGTACTTCTAGGTCTGTCCTCCTGCCCCAAAGTGGCGAGAGGTTCACTGAGTGAAACTCTGCGTCTTTGGTCAAGTCCTCGTACCGGAGGATTCAACTGATTGAATCGGGGTTCAAGAGCTCATGAAGTGATACATCATTAAAACCATGAAGCACAAACCGCTACTTTACTTTAATAAGAAAAGGAAGGGAAAGGGGAAATGGGGAGAGAAGAGGCGCTGAGTGCAATACGGTGTGAGACAGGGATGCTGCCTCAGGTTAACACTGGCCTTCAGTCCCAGAGGTGGTGTTCTGTGCACCTGACCCTTTCTGTGCAATGTCAGTGGAGAATTCTTCGCTCCTCCTTACTTAGAACAGCTCCTCTTTTCTCAGCCCCTTCAAACACCATCTCGCTTTTCTAAATAGCATGTTCATTATACACTCCTACCCAGATACTTCCAGTGACTGCTCACTTCCTAGATTCTAGAGTGGTTCCTAATATTGTGTATTCAGATGATCTTTTGATAATCTGGGAGAATTGGGGATCGTCTCACACAGGAGATAGTACACACACCGTACGCACACTTTTATTCGAGCTCAGCGCCCGAAAGCTTGTCCACGAGCTTCATGTTAAACCACTTTCTCAAGAAGATGAGCCCAAACGTCTTGTCCTGAAAGTCACAGTTCTCTACCATCCTACCCTTCGTCTTCAATGGCTCGACCAATTTTGGAATCTATTGTAAGCCTCCACTCTGATAATCATCTCTTATGGTTTTAGACGACGGTTCTACTGCTTCCACTCCGAGAATCTTTTATGTCCCTCAGAATTCCAGGGCTCTGGTCCTAAGTTCTTACGACCCTTAGGCTCTATTCTGCCATGTGCTGCTTTTCCTATCCAGCTGCGTGGATTCCACGACCCATTCCATTTGTACGTCACCCCCCGTATTCTTCCTTAATTCCCTCGCCTCTCGTTCTCCCTTTGTATACGTATCCAGTGGTACACCAGTCTCGTTACAATCTCCAGCTACTTGATGTCAGTTTCAAAGCACGACTGCGGCCAACGCAAAGCATAGAAACATGCTGACAGGTCTTGCTTTAAATATATGACTACACATTTCAAAGAGTTAATTTAATATTGCCTGGCGTTTCTAACCAATGTCCACATAAATCCTCTAGTTCACTCTCCTGAAGGACTACTTGACACCTTTTTATTTTCTTTTCAACCCTTCAACCTGCGTTCTCCGGCCACACTCGATGAGCTGATGAGCTTGCCTTCCACTTTGTCCAGAAAATAGAAATAGTCTGACGAAGATTATCTCATTTTCTATGCCAGTTACACCACTCCGCCTGAATTTCTCTTCTCTCTCATTTTTATGGAACTGTCCCTCCCTCTCTCGGTGTAAGACAAACCATTCCATTGTGCATTAGAGGTTTTACCTCTTACCCTGCTCAGTAGATTCTCTCACGCAATTGTTTCTAATATCTCTCAGGACCAGCAATTTCTTTCTCTTCGCTGGAATAATTCCGTCGACACTCGAATACGTTGCAGGGTTTCCCATTTTAACAAGAAGGTAGTGTTCCCCTTGCCCACATCACTCCAGACCTACTCCTCCAACCATCCATTCCCCTTCCCAGCAGAAGTGCCCAAGCTTCTCTCTCAGCTGTCTTACCGCTCACCCCTCTATAACATGCTCCAGAGAACTTTTCATCCCCACCGTACCAACGAAACCATCCTTGTCACATTCAATGGCTTTCTCCACCTCGTCAACTGAATGCAAATTCAAAGCCCTCTTTTTCATTGACCTTAGCAACATTTGACTGAGAGCTCATCCACCTTCCTTCTTCTTTTTTTTTTTCTAATGTTTATTTATTTTTGACAGAGAGAGAGGCAGAGTGTGAGTGGCGGAGGGGCAGAGAGGGAGGGAGACACAGAATCCGAAGCAGGCTCCAGGCTCTGAGCTGTCGGCACAGAGCCCGACGCGGGGCCTGAACTCACAGAACTGTGAGATCATGATCTAAGCCGAAGTCGGACGCTTAACCAACTGAGCCACCCAGGTGCCCCGCCATTTTCCTTCTTGAAGCTTTTCTCTTCTTATCTTCCAGGACACCACCCAAACATATATCTCCAGCCCCAGCCTCTTCCTTCATCTCTAGACTCGTCTAGCCAACAGCCCAGCTACTGCCTGGCTGACTACTGGGAGCTCAAACTTTACAAGGCCTAGTCAGAATCACGGAAACTCCTTTTGTACCAACTTGCCTCTCCCCCATTTACCCTTTATTCCTCATACACTTACCCCATCCTATAAGTTCTTCTCCCGAAATATATTAGAATCTGATTACATCTCTTCGTCTCCACCCCATAACCGTTAGCTCCCCCTGTGCAAGCCCCTTATCTCTGACTGGACTATGCATTCGTCACCTCACTGGTCTCCCTGCTTCCGTATCTGCCCTTCAGCAGTCTGAGAGTAAACTTACAAAACAGAAACTGACTCACACCATCACGCTTAAAATCCTCTAATGTCTTCTCAGCACATAAAGAATAAAATCCACACTTATTACTACAAGACTGTGGTATTACTACTAGACTGTAGTAATAAATTGTCTGCTATTCCCTGACCCAACCTACTTCTCTGATGGTGTCTTTACCCCTCTCCGGCCACGCTGGCCACACCAACTTGTTCCTGCCTCAAGGCCTTTATCCTGGTGAAGTGTGCTACCAGCACACTCTCTTCTGGTTTTTTCCATGACTTTTTTCTCCCCCCATCATTCAGGGCTCTGTTCTTTTTTCTCTTCGAAGAGCTCTTCTTCCTATACCACCCTATCTAAAAACACCGCGCCCGTTTATTCTCTACCTCAGTGGTTCCCAATCGGGGGCGATTTTGCTTCCCTGGCAACATTGGACACCGTCTAGAAAATTTGGGGTTGTTATTACTGGACGAGATGCTACTGGCATCTAATGGGTAGAAACCTGGGATGCCGCTAAACTTCCACAATGCCCAGGACGGTCCCCCACAACAAAGAATTATCTGGCCCAAAGGTTAATAATGCTGATGCTTAAAAACCACACTACTACTCTACTTTACTATCATCACAGCACTTCCCAGTATAATAATAATAGCTAACATTTATTTATTTCACATCTACCATGTGTCAGACATTGTACTGTAAATACAGTCACACTCTAAAATATATTTTCCTTATGGATCCTCGCACCGACCCAACGAGATAGGTACCATTGTTACCTTCACTATACAGGTGAGGCACTGAGGCACGGGAAGCTTAAATATCTTTCTTGAGGTCAAGTTGAGGAGATGGGCTATGAATCCAGACTGGCTCCAAAGCCTGTCCTTTTAAACTTTATTATAGGGCTGTGAGATTGCTTATTATTATTGTTCGATTGAGATTTATTATTATTATTATTATTATTTTTATTTTTATTACTTGTCTGTCATCTGTCTTCTGCCACCAGCAGGCCATCTCCATGAGGACAGGGGCTTTGTCTGTCTTACTTACCCCTGGATCCTCTCTGTCTAGACACGTAGCGGGCCCTCAAAAATCTTGAATAAATGAAGAGTCCTACATGCCTTTCCAGCATTACTTTGCATGATTTTCTTAAACAAAGCCTGCTTCCCAGGCAGAATGAGGCATTCGGTTTTCTGCCTTTGCCTCTCACTTAGCCCACACTCTATCGGGTCTGGCTGTCCTCTCTTCTCTTTCCTCATACTTGCACAAATTGTACCCATTTCTCCAGCCTCACCTCAAATCTTAGCCTACGTCAGGCCCATGGATCCCTCTAGTTGTTCTGGTGGAAAGAACGGTGGAGATCATAAACTTCAGATTACTTACGTCACATATGAGAAAAATAGAACTCAAAGAAACTCAGCTCGATACTGACAAAGTGTCCTCTTTCTTCTCCTTGGAATTTGCATATACCTTTGAGATGCTGGTAGGAGGAGGGAATTAATGGAAGCTTCTGGGACGGCAGCCCCCACAGCTTAGCAAAGCACTCTTTCTCTTTCTCGGGTCAAGTACTGCATGTATTTCAATGACTACGTTACCCCAGGTTTATATTTTCTTTACTCCCAACCCTCAGGACGACGTGTTCTGATGTTCTCACCTAGAATAATTTCCACCCGTGCCCCTGCTTTTATTCCAAAAACAATCAGAATTCTAGTTCTTGTCCTTAGAGAGTTTATAATATAGAGAAAGAGACAATGTGTGCCTTCATCTCAGATCTTCCTTTACAGTTCATAGTGGTTCATATTCTGAGGGAATGGCCAGAGTAAGAGGTCACGGATCCCAAAATGTTCTAATTATTTCTGGGAATGTAACAGAAGAGATATGTGTTTAATGCCTAGGTGATGAACAGACAGTGGCATATTTAATTGTTAGGACAAGAGAAAAGAAATTCCACGGTTATCCGGTATGACATCATCTATATTTTCTGTAACGTAGACCATTTAATTCAACAATAATTTTTAGGAGGCTTTTGACATTTCTTCTGATGGAATATACTTGTATTAATGGTATTTCTAGTGAAAAGAATTCCTTTCATAAATCACAACTTGAACACATTCAGGCAAGATACAACCAGGAGAGCTCTTCGGTTGTTTAAGGCCATTTCAATATGGACAGATTTAGCAGTTATTTGGGGGACAAGCTACTCCACATAGTGACAAATTACCAGCCTTCAGATCACCTAATGATTGTAAAGAGGAAAACCTTTCTTTGTAATGGGGCGATCTGCCAATCACCACCTTAATCAAAAAATCAAACGTAGCATCGCCGAAGTTTGGCCTCATGGAAATGAACATATGCCTACAGATGTGATGCCATATGAAACATCATTTAAGACACAATCTTGCCCAAAACATATAAACAATATCTATGCAAGCTGTAAGAATTTTCCATTTCTAGGAGAAAAAGGGAAAGAGAAACAAGGTAAACATCATCACAATGAAAGAACCACGTGAATTCTAATTGTGGGACATTTTACAAGATAACTACTTCGTTCTCCTCAAAAAGTCAATGTCACGGGGAAGAATAGTTGGGAGGAATATAGTTAGATTAATAGAGACTAGATGCATGAGCCTCACATGTAACCTGATTGAAGAACAAAAAAATAAAATCGTTTTATAAAGGGGGCACTTGGGTGGCTCAGTCAGTTAAGTGGCAAGTCTTGGCTTTGGCTCAGTTCATGATTTCACGGTTGTGAGTTCAAGCCCTGCATCAGGCTCTGTGCTGACAGGGCAGAGCCTGCTTGGAATTCTCTCTCTCTCTCTCTCTCTCTCTCTCTCTCTTTCTCTCTTTCTCTCTCTCTGTCCATCCAACCCCTCCCCTCAGATATACTTAAAAAAATTTAAAAGGAACAATTAAAGAAGTTTGCAAATGAAATAGGCATTAGATAATATTGAGAGACCATTAATTTTCTTAGCTGTGTTGTGGAATGAAGCCTGTGTAAAAGAATGTCCTATATCTTGGGATATCTAATATCTAGGAGTGAAATCATGATGTCTACAACTTAATTTCCAATGCTTCTTCAAAATGCCCATATCTGGGCTTGTAGCAATATGGCAAAAAGTTGACAATTAAATCTAGGTAGTGGATATTTGATGTACCATTCTTTCAACCGTTCTGTTGACTGTTTGCATATTAAATGGAAAAATGTCAAAACAAAGCTAATGATGGTGTTCTAGAAAATTACCCATCAAAGCTATGTCCCACTTACATTTGTCATTCTGCACTCTTTATTAGGAGCCATTTTATGAAAATTCCCTATCCTGTAATACTACCCAAACAACTATCTATTCTCCTTTCCCGAATCTGTTGCAAATTCTAAAGAATGACTGGCATGAAATGTATTGGAGGGCCCCCAGCAGGGATATTAGGTACAAAATTAAAGCCATTGTGTAGATACTGGCTTGGGAGTTTAAAGACCGGGGTTCCAACACTTACATTTCTGTGACTGGCTATATGATGTTGGCCAAGCCACTTAAATGCCTACATAGACTGAATCTCGGTTTCATTTCATTTCAAGAGATCTGGATTGCATGATCTTCCATTTCCAACAAATGAGTCCAGGCTAGGAATTTGTATAATAGAGTAAAATACCGTAAAGACGGAGCATAAATAAATATAATGAAATACAAGAAAGATAGAGCACATCTAAAATTTGGATCTGCAGTGCAGAGTGCAGAAATCACATAGCGCTTTTGATGCATTTACACTTTGCACGCTATAGAAAAACTGAAATGTGGAACAAAGTCATAAATATTTAGCAAGCAAATGCTGGCATGCAAAAGAGTTCTGCAACACGTGTGTGTGAAGCTTCATTGAAAGCAGTCATTAGACAGACAGATCAAGTGACTTTATGTCCTGGAAAACGAAGACAAGTATAAAGAAGTGTGATTCTGTGAATTTCATGCAAGTTGTTTGTAGGCCAATAAATATTATGGGAAAGCCAGCAACCATGAAACAGTGTGTTTTCCCTTGAATCCTACGGCACAGTTAAGTGTAGGATCGGTACCACCGTCCGAGAATGGCGTCTAACATCTGCTATAAATCACCCTCTTATTGAATTCCTCAAATGCAGCAACTAACAATCCTTGGGGCAAAGAGCCCTGATTCTAAGGCTTTCAAAGATGCTTCAACTGTAAGATCATTAGTGCTCTGGGGACCTTTAGAGCTTATGAATCACAGTAAACAAAGTGGCCGTATATGCCAGTGCTCCCCACATTTTACTTAAAAGTCCGTGTTGATTTGGAAAGGAGTCCTGAACATTAAATAGAATATTGATGTTCAGCGATTAAGATAAATACTATACCAGCACCGTGACTGCTTGGAGGCTTAATCTACCTATTTGCTTCTGTCAGCGAGGGACTATTGCAATGAGAAGCTGGCCATTTTGAGGAGTTTCTGAACCCATCAATTTTCTTTCTAACGGAATGTTAGATAAACGAGGAAGCCAAACCAAATGTATAGCCAAGCTTATCAACACTTAAAAGGTATACTATATTAATTAGCACGTTTTTTATCTCTGTCTTCAAAATTTTGACTCAGGTTAGGTCACAGGGACTTAATTTAATGGGCAATGTTTTACAGTAAGAATGAAAAATGAGGACAGTTCAAATCCCAAGTTATTTCCTGATCATTGCACAATTCCAGAAAATCTTTAAAAGTATATTCGATTTTGGGGTCCCTGGGTAAGCTCAGTTGGTTAAGCATCCAACTCCTGATTTTGGCTCAGGTCATGATCTCATGGTTCATGAGATCAAGCCCTACATCAGGCTCCGCACTAACAGCACAGAGCCTGCTTGGGATTCTCTCTCTTCCGCTCTCTCTCCCCCTACCCTGCCAACACACTTGCTCGCTCTCTCTTTCTCTCATTCTCTCTCAAAATCAATACATAAACTTAAAAAAATTAAAAGCATATTGGATTTCATCTATAGATCCTCTTACAGTGTTTCATTTATTATGTTTTTATAGAAAATATTTTTTCTTTTTAAAAATATTTATTTTTGAGAGAGAGATAGAGCGCATTCGAGAGGGGGGGACAGAGGGAGATGGAGACAAGATCTAAAGCAGACTCTGCGCGGACAGCAGAGAGCCTGACGTGGGCTGGAACTCACTCCCGGACCATGAGATCATGACCTCAACCGAAGTCAGATGCTTAACAAACTGAGCCACCCAGGCGCCCCTGGAAAAATTTTTTTTTTCTTTTCCGCTTTTCATTTTAGAGGATTCTTGCTTTTCTCATTGTTCATTCATACATTCATTTATTCATTCATTCAACAAGTCTTCATTGAGAACCAGGCAGACATAAATAAACCATGGCCCATACATTAAAAATAGGAATCGGGTGCTGAGATTAGAGGAAGGACGTCTAATCCGTGCTGGGTAAGTATGTGAGCAGTGGAAAGAATGAGCGGGGCATTGCTACAACAGGTGACACACCAAGATGGAGGTGTTGGGGGTCAAAGTCATCAGGTCGCAGCATGGAGGTGTGGACAACACGCTCCAGGTGGGAAGTGTTGGCAATCAGAAAGGCTTGGGGTGCGGGTGGGGGTGCGAAATAACAAGATATGTTTGGCAACCTATGAGTAGTTCAAAATGTATGGAATAGAAGGGTGGGTGCAGAGGTAATTAGGAGAAAATCTCACAGGTTGAGAGATGATTAAGACTTTGTAACCCATGGGGGAAGTTGGACTTTATCCCAAGAACAAAGAGCTATTCCAAAAAAGTTGAAGTTACCAACATGAGTAGATCTGCATTTGAGAAAGAGAATGCTGGCTTTTAGGCAGAGGTTGAGGGGGATAGGCCCAGAGACCTGGCAATACAAGGTATTGCCATCATCTGAACAACAACAACAAAAAAAATTGAGAGAGAATTGAGAAGGTGGCTGAGAATGGAGAAAGAAGGGATGGGCTGAAAAGAGCAATAAACCCACAAACACATTTTTAAGTTTCTCTGAAAGATTCCGAAAATGCATGAGGCATAAAAATCGTGAGGAGGGTTAGATAGAGATGTGAATGAACTGCAGAAAAATCAATGTATGGCATTCATCAAGCAGTTATATTTCAAAATGTTTTCCCTTGGTAGATAGTGTTCCAATCAAAATGTCAGCCAAGGGAATACAAACCAAAGCAAACAAACCGAAAAGCAAAACAAACTTCCATCTCTTCCTCGACCTTATTCCCCTCTTCCCGAAATAATGGATTCATTCTTTCAAAAATATTATCACCGGGAGAAATTTAACACTTAATGAACATCTGAACCTCATTTTGTCAAAAAGGACATATTTTACAGCATACTTCTTTAAAATGTGGCATGTAAAGTGCTGAATAAGGTAATAAAACCTTCCCCAAAATGTCAGGTAGCTTTTTATTTTATCAAACAGATAAAACATATGTCATTCAATGATATGAAGTGCAAAATTATGGCCTGTTGGATTGCTCCCTGACTCCAGAAATTGTCCTTCATCAATGACTGTCTGTGTTGAGGGATAAAATCAACCACCTCTCCTCGGGCAGTAACTTAACGTGTGGGTCCCTGGGCTGTAATTTGGTGCTGCCTCTCCCCCAGTTTCTACCCCATTCTCTAGCAGTCACACATGCATGGTAAAGATGGGGTCAAAGGAGCACGGATTTTCGCCTCCGAAGTTCATGGTCCTGGCATTCGTAGTTTTCCCCGCTTTCAGTTTTCTTGAATTCCCTTGCCATCCTCTCACCGCTCCCTCATCTGGAGGGATACAATCCTCCGGTGTCTCCAGTATTCCCAGGAACGGGACTTTTAGGGGATACACTCTGTAGGTAGAGAAATCCCATAGACTTCGATGAGTCCAACATGGAATGGAAGACTGTCTCCGTTCCTTTTGCTTTCAATTTCTTCATTTTCCTCACGTTCCAAACTTTGGGGATGATGCCACGTTTTTTCTTCCAAAGTAATTCATCTTTTCACTAGCCTGAGCCATCTCCCACAGTCTACCAGAAGAGCAGCGTAATAAAGGGTCTAAGCACTGGACTTTGGTAAACTTGGGCTCAAACCCAACTTTCCGATTTCCAGCTCTGTAGTCTTAGACAAGCCTGGCAACCCTCTGTTGTCTTATCTATAAAATGAGAATGACAGAATCCCTCTTCTCTTGGGATTTGAAAAGTTTAAATAAGTCATTTCATGTAATATGTTTAGCATATGGCCTAGCACTACGGAAGTGCTGATCAGAATACATTACTATTAATTCCAGAAGTGATTGCTTCTTTTTCTATCTAGACTTCCCTGGCTAGTTTCTTTGGAAACTGAAATCCACACTTCATGCAGTCCTCGACTCTTTTTTCGGGAGCTTCCTGATTTAGCTTCTCTCTTCTTATTTTTTATGTTTCCCATCAGACCGACTGGACTTGTACTTATCTCTTCAATCCCCACCGTCCATTCTGGTTTAAGTTTGTTTCGCTTGTTTTTGTTTATTTATTTACGCAGCATCTTCTCTAAAATTCCTGGGCTTCATTACAACTTTCTCTCTAGAATACCGGGCCCGTTTCAGGGACTGGTTTTGTATCTCCTATTACACATGAATCCTCCCTGTCTTCTTCCACCCATCTGTCTTGCCCTTCGTTCATTCATTCATTCATTCGAGCTACGATCATCACATTTTTCTACACTCGAGTGGTTCAAAACGTAGTAGGGAAGACAAACCAACTATTGTGATGGGTGGAGTGATGGATTTCAGCATCAACTTAGATAACGTGGCACCTGGCACCTGGATAAATGAGAGCACCTGGCAGAGAGAAAGGATCATCAAATGTTAATGTCTTATGATAAGGTATTAAGAATATCAATGAGCGGAAGTATATGATTCTTGAGTTATGTGTTTAATGGTGAACGGGAGATTTGTGAGAACGTGAGCAGGGAGAAGGCCTGCGTGCCAGGTCCAGGAAACAACACGTGTGTAAAGGCACCCATAGAGATATGCAGACGGATACAGCTTATATTGTTTGAGAATCCAAGTACTGCTAGAGAGTAAGGTTGGAGAAAGAGGCAGTGGATTGGTAGGGGCAGGAGGGAAGGCCACTGAGGTAGGCGTGTGGCAGAGAGCAGAAGTCCCCTCGATGCCATGCCAAGAATTGCATTTGGACTTGACTCTGGGACAGAAAGAATTGTTTCCAAATTATTACGTGCCTCCTCGTCAACAGAGATACTTGGCATTTACTGTCCTATTTAAACTTCAAATGAAACACAAGGTAGATAGAATCAGTCCCGTTTCATTGATACTAAAATCAAAGGGCCCACTAGACGCCTGGTACGGTCACGATCTGAAGGAAGGTCCGCTTGATTGCAAAGTTCATATTCTGTTTCACCACATTTGGGGAGGGGTTGGACCAAGTTAGTGAGGAGTGGCATTCTGCCATGTCATATGCAAAGGAATAATGTGGACAGATTTGTTTTTGAACATCATAACTGCAGCAGTATGGAGAGTAGGTTGAAGAAAGAAAGCCCATTAGAGTCAGAAAAGCCCATCAAAATCTAATGAGAGATGTAAGAGTCTAAGCAAAGCTAATGGAAAGCAATCTAAAGAAATCGGTGGGTCGAGAGCTATCTGGGACATGGGCATTCTCAAAACGCTTGTTGGCATTTTGTCACATCAACTCAAGGAGGGTCCCCCCCCCCCCCCCCGCTGTCTCACCATAAGGCCTGAAGGGCAAGAAGAAAAGAGGATGAGAACAAAGAATTTTTGCTACAACTGGTAATGGGTGCTATTGAGAATGAGTTTTGCAAAGTAACCTCAAGCTACAGATAAAAACTCGCCCCGTCTTTGATAACGAATTAGGAAAGCAATCCCTGGGCTGAAGAATAAAATGAAATCAGAAGCAGGTAACGTATAAATTCTCAGAAGGACAGTAGTCAAGGGAGAAAGCTGCGGTTTGCCACAGTTGGTCGAAGGAGAGACCAGGGTGGGTTATGGCAGTTGTATGTTAATGGCACAGGCTGAGAGTTTGGTGATAGTTTTTATTAGTTACCTCACAGAGATTCTCAACTCAAATATTCACCTAGAGTGCCTTGTGTGCCCAATAATGTGGCCCAGCGGTGAAAAGTGCCCCTTCTAGCACCCCAGTAATGACTTTTTTAAATGCCTACTCGGAGCCTTAAGAAAGACCGAGCTGGGAATAATGTTTTTCATTTTTTTTTTTTAATTTTTTTTCAACGTTTATTTATTTTTGGGACAGAGAGAGACAGAGCATGAACGGGGGAGGGGCAGAGAGAGAGGGAGACACAGAATCGGAAACAGGCTCCAGGCTCTGAGCCATCAGCCCAGAGCCCGACGCGGGGCTCGAACTCACAGACCGCGAGATCGTGACCTGGCTGAAGTCGGACGCTTAACCGACTGCGCCACCCAGGCGCCCCTAATGTTTTTCATTTTTAATACACATGCTGACTTACTAGCAGTCTGTTTTTTATTAGTGTTGCCTGATTTTCCTTTAAAAACAGGCTGAATATGCTTTAGAGAGACAAGTTAGAAACTGTACAGTCACATGCACGATGCGGGTTGTTCTCATGGTATTGCGGGGAGGGAGCTTGAATGTCTCAGTGAGCAAAATACGAGTGGAGTAGAGAGTCCCTAGATGGTTCTAGACGAAGCTTAACGTCCCCTGAATGAACATACAAGTGTTTCCCTGTGTCCGCCGGTAGGAAAAAGTCTCATGGTAGGGTTCAAAGGGGCTGGGGAGGATGGTATCTTAGACTGATTCATTCACACGCGGATCATAAACCCAGACATGACCTTCAAATGATCCCTTAATGACATCATAGGAAAACAAAACAAGACAGCTTTTTGGTAGCATTCCGGCAAAATAACTCCACTGTTTTCCACCACCTGCCTTAGAGAGATTTTATAATGACACAGTCTTTGGTCATTAGCAGGCAGGTTCCACCACAACCACTTTGGACATATGAAGGAAAACATGCACTTGGCCTCCCTTCTCAGTCCATGACAAGGATTGCAGAGAGGCCTAAGAAAGGTTCGCAAAACTGATGAAAGAAGACTGCTCCGTACAGTGTCTAAAGAGCAGGTTCGCGTGTTCTCTGGTGGCTAGAAGGGGGCTGCTCTCTCTGGCTCATTCTAGAGGTCCCTCATCGGGCTCCAGCCACTCAGCTCCCTGCCTGGTTCCTGCTGCTGCTCTGTCCACCCTGCCCTCCTTCCCTCTTGGAAGCCAACCCCCACCTCCCAGCAGGGGCAGCCCCTTCCGGTGGAGGGGGCAGCCCCTTTCGGTGTCCCTTTGCATCGTGACAGCCCTCCCTGACACTCCCAAGCACATTCTGGCCATGGCACCTACGCTAATAAGAGCGAGCTATTCCTTTATCAGTGTGGACGTATTGGATTTGCTTGGGCACGAACACAGGTCCCTGGAACCGGCCGTACGCCCAGGGTGCCAGGATACATTGACCGGAGGCTGCTGGGAGACGTTGAACAACAGAAGTAAATTTCCCCTGGTTTACAGATTTTATTGCAAGGTCAAATTGAGGCTATTAGTTGGACCACTTGATCCTCCGTGTAACCCAGGTAGCTTAGTAGTACAATGCACGTACATCCACGAGCTCCTTGGGAAATGAACTGTGTTAATAAGTTGAGCAAATATTGACGTAATATTTTCTATGTGACAGGCCTTTTGCTAGGCAATGGTGAAATGTGAAGTCACAGTCTGTCCTTTTCCTGAAAGGACTCCAACCTGGCGAAGGATACACGAACGAACATCGCCAAAACTATAAGAAGGCGGCAGAATGTTAAAAGTGAAAATTAGAATATGAAAGGTGAAAACTAGAGTACTAAAAGAGGAAAGTCAGAGTAGCTTTGCATAGTGTTACTTTTTCCAGAAGTGTTTACATTCCAGTGACGTGAAAGGTACAGTCAAGATACCAGCGAACAACGGAGCCAACATCAGGACCCTCCCATTCACCACACCCTCCGGGCAGTGTCCTCAGTATTGGGTCTCCAGGAGCAAGCAGTCTCCTCTAGACTGAGTCACTCGTAAACAGGTGAGAGCATGGCTGCGAGTGGGAGTCATTTCAAGTTTGAGAAAATCAAGGAGGTGCCCGTTGAGTTGCCTTGACTGGGGGGAGGTTGGAAGACTTACACAGATACGAAGAACAACGCCCCCCACTCCCCCTGCCCCGCTCAGAGGCTATGTCGACGCTCTTTCCGTACATCCAAGTTGAGCTTGGTTTTCAACATTCTTCACATGATCTCCTCACATGCACCCTTTGTGCCATAAAAGTAAAACTTCACTCTGTCCCTTAGATTTCATTTCCTTTTCCCCTTGTTTATCCCCCTTCAAGCCAGTAAATAAGTCCTTCCTCTGAACAGCACGAAGCCACTACTGGCACAAACAACCTCACAAGTGACCAGGAGAAACAACTTGTCTGCCTCATATCTTTCACCAAGCTGGCCGCCTAGGCTTTCTACTTGATTTCGGACCCACAGCCTAATTTTATGTTCCTAGTTGACCTGGTCTCTCTGTAGGCGTTTATTACGTTATCGTGGAGCGATAGCATATGTTTCCCAGCCTCTGGAATCTTCAAGGAGCTCTTCCTCTCTCAATAGCATCCCTTTCGCCTGGAACTAGCACCCCCTTCGCGCCCCTCCCGCCCTCCCCACACCGTTTAAAAATCTCTCTCCTACTCGGCATTCCCTATCAGCGTCTGCTCTCAGGGCCTGCTACAAGACCAAGGTGTAATACTACCTCCAAGTGTCCTGGCCAAGGCTATTTGCATTTAAATAAGTTTCCAAGCATCCCACTGAAGGCACTGCTCTCCAGAGATACAAGTGTAGACATCACTAAGGAGATGGAAGAGAATGGACGGTGTGGGAGACAGCGATGAACTAACATGGCCTTTCTCCAGCTTCCAGTCCCCTCTTCTAACTGGAAGGAAGGAATGATCCCATCTTCACCCCACCATTGTGGTCAGAACGCCCCAATGAGGTCAGAACCGACTTTGATGTCGTATCATTTTAATTACATCCTTCTCGTGTTTATACAAACCACTTATGAGTATGGGACCTCCTAACTCACAAGCCAGCCAGGTGGGGCTAATCCACCTATGTCATGCAGGGAGTTGGTGGTAGTGGGCCTGGGGTTTAAGCCAGGGCTGTCTAGGGCCAAAGTCTAATCTCAGTCCATTATTTTCGACCTACACTGACTCAGAGGAAAGGCCTCTTCTTTTGCTTTAATTCATTCCTTGTAACCAGTATCTTGCTGTCCCAATACGCCTTATTGACCTTATTTTCTAAGATTACATTTTGCCCGTTCTTTTTATTCTTCTTTAGTAGAAGTAAATTTTACATCATCCCAGGTATAAAAATGCTTCTTATAGTCGGAGCATGAGATACGCTTCTGTGTTCTCTTTTGCAAAATAATATTAATTCTGATATTCCCATTACCATCCATCAAAGTTGCAAACGAATTCCCTACAGTCATCCAATTAATTGGTTAATTTTACTGTCTCCAAGGCAATCTGTGTTTAAACATAGATAGAAGGTAATAATTACACATATATGAAAAACATCTTTTTTTATTTTATAGTTGATTTTTAAATTTTAAAACTAAGATTTTAATTTTTCTATTACCTTATTATAAAGACTTATATTACATATAGCGAAATAGTGACTTTCCAAGTTTACATAGTGATTTTCAAATATTACTATCAAATGCTATATGCATTATTTTTACTTGCCTTACATGATATTGCATAAATAAAATCATGCACCTTGTACATACATATTGAAAGAAACTGAAAATCACAAAGCGTACGGTAATATAAATCGATGACGTCACAGAGGCAAAGTGTATTGAGCCCCACAGGCCATAACCAATCAATAAATGAATAAAAATGAGAGTAAAAAATACCGCTGACCTGGCAATTCAGAAACTATAATCAATGTTTTAGAATTTCCCTTCTTTGAAAAAATAACTTCATGAAGAATCTGTATTACCGGGGAGAGCTTTCAAGAGATGTAATATGAAAAAGTTAGCCTTGATAATTGGCCGTGAAGATTAGAATCATAACGGGCCCTGCCTTTGAGACAGAGCTGGAAAACCAAGCAGAACCCTCCTTGAAATCATTTCTGCTCCCTGGGACAACAGTTTCCTTGACTTCATTCAGGCCACCGTTGACAGCCCACCGAAGCGCGATTTCAAATGTCCCGTGGGGGATAATGAACAGCTTCACCAGCAAAACCTTTCTTATGACCAGCAATTTAATGTCAGACGTAACTGAAATCTTGCCTGATGTATAGAATAAATAACGATCGTTAGTCTAAATATGTGGTACCTGATGGAAGTCCTTGTTTTTTCCATTCCTTCTAATGGCTAATCAATCCAGACAGAGGGGAAACAAAAGAAGGGACTCACTCTAAAAAATACAGGCTCCACAAAGCAATCTCATGCCTCACCTAATGCAATATGTTTCTCATGAGTCTTTTGTTACTCTGTAACATATTAAATTATCCTTTCAATTACCTTGGCAACTAAAACAAGGGCTCCTGATATGCTGATGACTGTTGGACAATTACACCAGCTGTCAGTAATAAATGATAATTAAGGCATTTTAATTATTAAGCAGGAGGAGAATGTGCAAAGTGTTCGTTTTCTGTAAAACTTGTGTCTTAAGCATACAGGGATCCTCATACTGACAAAATTCTTCTCCTCTACCTCAGATCAGCAATTGTGGGGCCCTTTCTCTCTCTGAGGCTGGTAGATGGCTAGATAAATTGCAGCAACCTTTAAGATATGCAGCCCCCTACACCCTCCCCCTCCCCCCAGTTCTTTCCCTGGGTCTCTTTAGTTATATATGTAGCAGAATGTGACGATTTGAAGCTGCATTTTTAGCCGGCTTACCTTCAGAACAATAGCAACAATAACAAAGAGTCTGTCCTGATAAAGGGTCTGTGCACCATGAGCTTAAGCAATGTAAAGTGTTCCTTTATTCTGCTTATTCCTGGCTCCCCCAGAGGTTAAGCATCTCAAAAGGCTGGCATTTCGACTGAGAACAGGAACAAAGCATTGCTAGAAAGCGGAGAGATCTTTCTCCAGCACCAGCATCTCTGCTGTCCGTAATTCTTAAGAAATATAGCAACTCAACGAAAAAGAACCGATACCTTTGAATGAGAACATTCCAGCACAGGAATATCGTTGTCTTGTCAGCCGCTGTGCAGAATGAGTTGCTTGGGCATGCATCCCACTCTTCTTAGCTACGGGGTCTGCTTGGTGGCTGCGGCCAACACAGGGACCATTTACGACATGTGTGTGGTGCTCTTCTGCGATAAAAGGAGACTAACCAGCTCAGCTTGGTGCTGCTTGCCCGGAGGCATCAGATCTTTAGACCCTCGCCATCTGATTGGCTGCTTCCTGTCTCACTGTACTCCTCTGCCTTAACCTTCGGCTGTTCAATATATTTTCCCTGGGGACGCAGTCAGAGAATTGCCACTTAGGGAATTGATGGCAGGTTACATTGAACTGCTTTTAAAAAGCCTGTTCTATGAACATGTCTAATGCTTGATTTTCCCAAGTCCTACACAATCTACCCAGGAGGAACCTAATAAAACAGATATAATTTAACAATAGCAGTTTTATGTTTCCTCTCTGAAAATACCTTGAGTCTAATGCACACATAACACAGTACTGATGTGATCAGGTGGCTTCCTCCAGCACAGCATGTCTGTATGATCAACATTAAATCAAAACAGATGGGGGTGACAGGATGTATTAAGAGGGGTATTAAAAATGCTGGGAGATGCAGTGGAATAAGGCTATTTGAAGCCATCTCAAGAAAGCGTCATAAATCACTTATACAAAATGCTTTTACAATATTCATGGTTGCTTTTGAATGGCTATGATAATGAGAACAGAAAGATCAATGACAGACAAATGGTAAAGCCTTTGTTAACATCCCTGGAAGAAAACAGCAACAGTAAGAAATAGCGAATCTTGTTCTGTGAAGGCAGGCAAACGAAGAAAAGAATAAAAAAGTATACCTTTATCATCTCCCATCCATATATTAAGTCGAATTTTATACTTTACTTTGGTTAAGGATCTTAATACAGGATATTAAAAAATACCCACTGGTATATTTTTAAAATGAGAGGCTTCAGGGGCGCCTGGGTGGCTCAGTCGGTTAAGCGTCCGACTTCAGCTCAGGTCACGATCTCACGGTCCGTGAGTTCGAGCCCCGCGTCGGGCTCTGTGCTGATGGCTCCGAGCCTGGAGCCTGTTTCAGATTCTGTGTCTCCCTCTCTCTCTGCCCCTCCCCTGCTTGTACTCTGTCTCTCTCTCTCAAAACTAAATAAACGTTAAAAAATTTAAAAAAAAATAATAAAATAAAATAAAATGAGAGGCTTCAAATGAAGGATAAGTTGACGACATCTATTTAACCTTCTCTCCCTCGTAAAACCTCACAGGAACTAAAATGACAATAAAGTTTTTAAGAACCATACACCCACGAGGACAGAGAAACAGGGAAAAATTGCAACCAAATTTGGAAAACTAGAAAGTAGACAGATAGGTGATAAGTAAACAGGAAAAGCTGAATCCTAGACTAGCAGCCGGGGGAAGTCCTAAAAGTTGACACAATTTACGCAGGCCCCCCCAAGAAGCGCTGGAATTGGTGACGTAATGGACCTTTGGAAGTCAATGGGAGGTGGGGGCCTAATAACAGCAGGTGGCCTGACTGCCCACCCTTTACCTTAGGAGAACACCTGAGGGTTTTCTCTGGAGAGACTGAGCCAAGAATGTCCCTGGGTTGGCATGGTTAAGAATAAAGGCACTTAAATGAAAATATGGGAGAAAACAGAAAACAGGCCTTCTTGACCACAGCAAACTTTTAGGAGACAGGTAGCAAGGTATATACTCTTCAGAAAGGACATTTGAAGAGTGTTCTCTTGTGATTCTGACCATCCCAAAAGATAAGACTTAAACGCATTAAAATTGGCTACTCTCTAAGAAATGGCCTGGCCAGGGGCGCCTGGGTGGCGCAGTCGGTTAAGCGTCCGACTTCAGCCAGGTCACGATCTCGCGGTCCGTGAGTTCAAGCCCCGCGTCAGGCTCTGGGCTGATGGCTCAGAGCCTGGAGCCTGTTTCCGATTCTGTGTCTCCCTCTCTCTCTACCCCTCCCCCGTTCATGCTCTGTCTCTCTCTGTCCCAAAAATAAATAAACGTTGAAAAAAAAAATTAAAAAAAAAAAAAAAAAAGAAAGAAATGGCCTGGCCAGATCACCCAGCAGTGAAAGCCACGTTAATAAGTTCTGCAGCATCCAGTCTTATGTACCAGCAGATCAAACAAGGCTCTAAAATCAAAGCAGAGAACAGAACAAATGAAATAGAAATGGGATAATAACAGACAAACCAACATGGAAAAAAAAAAAACCCAACAAATTGGAGGAAACACTGAGTGTAGAGGGAAAGCAGTTTAATGTTTGTTCATTTATTTTGAGAGAGAAAGAGAGAGGATGAGCAGGGCAGGGGCAGAGAGTCAGGGAGGCAGAGAGAATCCCGAGCAGGCTCCACGCTGTGGTTGCGGAGTCCCCCATGGGGCTGGATCCCACGAACAGTGCGATCGTGACCCAGGCGGAAACAAAGAGTCAGACCCTTAACTGACCAAGCCACCCAGGCACTGCAAAGTAGCTTCAATACGATTTTTATTTCCCTTGTTCAGTTAAGGGATGCACAGGGAGTTCTCACTTTGCGTGGTTCTAATACTCATGAATATGAGTTACACAGTTTAGTTTATAGTACCATCCTCCTGGTAATACGGTTCCAATTTCGGTTACCACAACATATTAACTGTGGATAATTGCATAGAACACAAGCTTCCCTGTTAGCTCTTCTGCCCACAGTCATTAATAATAGATACACATCGTCATCAGTAGCCTATCACATCACTTCCTTCAAAGTCTGTTGGTGATTGGTCACTGGGCATCTGTTAGTTCATGCATACACAGCAAAGTCTGGAGTTGTGTGACCTCCTTGTCTCCCAATGATAAACCCATGCACCATTTTCCAGGATGGATAATGAAAAGAAGGAATTGGAGATCCCAAGATCCCAAGATCCCAAGATCTAAGGCAGCAAATGAAATGAAAGATGATAAGACAGAAAGTGAAATTGGATATAAGAAAATGGTGATGGCAAAAGAAGCTAGGAAGGGTCTCTTGGAACCATACTGAGAAAGCCTAATGAATATAAAAAGTCAGCTAAAGTTGTTTCAACGTCTTTTAGTTTAAATTGCACCAGGAGCAGAAAGATGCCTATGGTTGAACTGAAGACTGTAATAAAAAAATAATAATTAGTTTGGCTGGCATTCGGGTTAGTGTTGATGTTGTTGCCGTATTTTTTTTTTTAAAAGGTAATTACAAGGGAATGGAAGAATAAACTTTTATTGCCAGTAAATGCCAGTTTGATTGTTTCAAAAGCTGGCATGAGTTGATTAATGTTATGCTATCTTGTGAGGTTGATAGAGCAGAAAAGGATGCTGTCATAAAATTTGCATCTGGATTCCAAGGATTGGTTAAGGCAACTGGATATGATAATTAGCAGATATTTTATATAAATGTAAGTGTCCCTTATGAAAAGGATGAAGATATCTGAAAGGAAGTGATAGCAGCAAAATAATCACTTTAAAGGGCTCTTGGAGATATTTCATGACACTAAAATGGTTGGAAGCTGATCCAAACTTGGAAAGGAGTACGGCAATTCACCAAGACATGGAAAAGATATTTACTTAGTATTGTGGGTTATACCCTGAAAATACGGCAAACGTTGCTTCCAGAACAGAAACACTTCAATATTCCATGTTTTTCATGCTTTAACTCACAGTATCCTAAGAAAGTATATGTTTGATTGTTTTTTATTTCCCTGCACATTTAAAACTTATAGTAAGAGTTTTAATGTTTTGAAAAAGTTGTTTAAGTTTGCAGAACAGTTGTCATTTCCCGCACTAATAAGATTACAGTTTTATCTTGTCTGGTCATTTTTATAATCCTGTACTACCATGCAAAATAAAGACTGATTATATAGTATCTGAGAAACAAGAACAGGTAACTACAAGAAAGAAATACATGAAACATAAAAAAGCTCTTGGAAAACTCAGTAGAAGGATTGGAAGATAAAGTTGAGGAAATGTTCTTGAAAAGTGAGCCCAAAGGCAAAAAGAAAGAGAAAGATTATGTTAAAAAGATAAGAAAATTAGCAGTATAGTCTAGGAATCCAGCATCTGAAAAACAGGAAATGTAGCAAGAGAGAATGAAGAAGACGCCAGGAAGAAAACCATCAAAAAATTTAAGAAAAATTCCTGTGAGTTTCCAGAATGCACATATGTCATTAAGGCACATGATTGCCTCATGATTGTAGAATTTCAGAAAATAGGCAAAGAAGACTCTATAAACTTTTAGAAAGAAACCATGAGTTTCATGAAAAGGATCAAGAATTAGGATGCTATTATTCTTCTCAACAGCAACACTAGAAGCTGAAAAACAATGGAAAACTGTCTTTAAAGCTCAGAGGAAAAATAATTTCCAATCCCAAATTCCACATCTAGCCAAATTATCTCGAAGAGTTCAAATAGAATAAGACATATGTTTTGGATATGAGAGGTCTTTAAATTTTCCATCTTGAGAACCTTTTCTCAGGAGTTTATTGGAGAATGTACCCCACCAAAATAAGAGAATAAAAAAAAAAAAACCTGGGACCCAACACAATAAAAAGGCAAAGGATCTCTCCCTCCTAGAATGGTGTTGAAGTAAGATTTCAAAATACATAATATGTAACCAAACCAGGGAACAACCTGTCCCAAATGGAGCAGGCCAGAAGGTTCCAGGAGAGATGTTTTAGGAGGATAAATTGACAAAATATATATTTGATGTTTCGAGAGAAGATTCATACAATTGGCGGGATTGCCTTGGGTTATATTAATTGTAAGTACAGGAACATTTGGTAACCAAGAAAGACGACTTTATTTTATAGGAAAAGTAACCATAGTATACACTTCATAGTTCAGACTTGAGGATTGTTTACTTAGCCGTAGTAATAAGAACACTGAATACGGATATAAGCAAAAGTAAGATATTTGATGGAGAGCTGATGATAAGTGTAGAGGTGTGGCAGGTACGGGATGTATGGATGAAAGAGCAATAAATACTATCTTCCAAAGGGAAAAGTCAATATATCATGCCTAAAAATGAAATATCAAGTAGTAGAAATATAAACATGGTATTTAGAGATAAGCAAATAAATACTAGAATTAACTTAGAATTTTTCACGTGACTGCCTCTGGCGAACGAGAAATGGCAAGACTTGCTGTTTCTGCAATCACTGAATTTGCCTCTGTGTACATGTGTAACTTTAATGGAAATAGAAATCACAGCAGAATATTGAAAAGAGGTAAACTTGTAACTCCTCACTCACTGATGGTTTAAGTGGGAAAATGCAAGATTGATAACAACGTGAAAAGAAGGAATGGTGTTTAAAAAAGGAAGTATTAATACCTTTCAGAAAGATGCATAAGGGACTAATCCATTGAATATGGTTGCCGCTGGAGGGCAAATCTAGAGGGTCCAGGGTGGGGAGGGGAAACGTGTCTTCCCTATATATTTTCTATACTGTTAAAAAATGGATCATAAAATTTTCAACAAAATTAAATAATTTTTAAATGATGAAACACCTAAGAGAAAGAAATACACTTTTGTACTTCTATAGTAACCTGTTAATTTGGTCTTCATATTGAACTTGTGTTAAAAAAAAACAACTAAGACTTTGATAGGAATGAAAATGAGAGTAACACACCATGCTAAATAAGCATGTACAATGTGACCTGTATAATGTCACAAACACAACGTATTTCAAAAGCATATGTAAACATTGTCCATCAAATTTCCTTGTGTAATGTGTACGGAATTCCTTGAAAACGCTCCGTAACAGAACTTGTTGGTTGTTAGTCTGTGGGGCTAGAACAAGACAGATGCTAGAGAGATATCAACTTCGCGCAATATCCTCAATGAAGTTTCTAAACGGATGTAATACTTTCTGGGAACAGAATTTTCATGGAGGTTAGGTTTCTTGTCATGGGAAGACTAGAAGCAGGTCGTATTGGTAGGCAATCTTGGAGGCAGAGGAAAGGAGTTACAGGGAGTTAGAGAAACAACATGGAACGCTTTTTGATGGTCACTGGTGGTGGAATTGTAGTTGTGGTTAAGGGCTGCCTGGCTCATGCATATGGACGTGGTATAATTTGGCATCCCAGAATCTTAATTCTTAAAAAAAAATTTTTTTTTTTTATTTTTTTTTTAAATTTTTTTTTTTCAACGTTTATTTATTTTTGGGACAGAGAGAGACAGAGCATGAACGGGGGAGGGGCAGAGAGAGAGGGAGACACAGAATCGGAAACAGGCTCCAGGCTCCGAGCCATCAGCCCAGAGCCTGACGCGGGGCTCGAACTCACGGACCGCGAGATCGTGACCTGGCTGAAGTCGGACGCTTAACCGACTGCGCCACCCAGGCGCCCCTTAAAAAAAATTTTTTTAATGTCTTATTTATTTTTGAGAGAGACAGAGATGGAGTGCAAGCAGGGGAGGGGCAGAGAGAGAGGGAGACACAGAATCCAAAGCAGGCTCCAGGTTCTGAGCCGTCAGCACAGAACCTGATGTGGGGCTTGAACCCACAGACTGTGAGATCATGACCTGAGCTGAAGGTAGCCCCTTAACCAACTGAGCCACCCAGGCGTCTCCCAGAATCTTAATTCTAATGCTTGTTTTCACCATCTATCAGCTGAGTAACCTTGGATAAGTCATATAAACATTCAGAATCTCAGCCGTCTTCAATTTGCCTACCCCACTCACTACCCACGTTATAATAATCAAATGTCTGTAGATCCTTAAAAACTTTTAGTGCTAAACGAATCTAAGATAATCTTATGATATAGCAGAGCTCTTTACGAAATACAAAAACTATCTAATTCCCCCACTTCTCCAGTGGTAGTTTTCTCATGTATTTCTTTTTCAATCCCATATAAGTGTGATAATTTATTCTATAATATCTGTTTTTGTAGGATACTTTGCTTGATATTGAGGATTATGGAAAGTAATAAAAGTCCCCAATATTTAAGCATTTTATTACTGAGTTCCAGCTTAATTCTCAAGATCATCTCTGGCTTCCATGGCAAAAATTTTGAATTCTACCTGGAATTCTCCCCTGCATATAATATGCTTGTTGGCATTTTCTTTCAGGCTGATCAATTTCAATCACTTCTTATTTAGAGGCACTTTAGAAAAAAATAACATATCTTACAATCAATGATCAAACATGCATGCAGTGTTCCAAACCCTGAAGTGATGAAAAAGTGAAATAAAATAAAATAGCATTCAAGAGGAATATACAAATATATTCAGCATATTTTCTCCAAATTATTTTTAATTGCTTAAATATAAAATACAATCTCATTTATGAATATGAAAGAAGCTGTAAAATAAAATGTCCTACTCCTTTAGCACTGGAAGTATTTTATGACTTTATAAATCAGTTCTAAACTTTACTTCTTAGTGACTGTTAAACAAATGAAAACAAAGGTAATAAAAAAAACCTTCAAGTGCCCATTTGATGACTGTTGGGGAATTCGGAGAAGGTCAAGGATACTTGTGCCAATTATAGAGATCTACATGGATTTGACAGTCATAGGAAACACCTTTTTAAATCAGCATTTTTGGTTGGGAAATAAAATAAGCATTCCTTTACCATCTGTTTTTATCTTGAGGATATAATTTATAAGACTAACTTGTTATAAAAGACAGTTTTTCACAAGGAGTATTTTTATTCAATCGTTTTACCCATTCATTCACTTTTTCATCAAAGACTGAAGAGGTGTGGGACTGTGGATTTCAAGGTTTAGGAAGAGAAGCTAGGAGCCACAAGTATAGGAGGAAGGGACTGACCTAGCCAAAGTATAATCTGTCCTGTCTGTCCTATACCCTCCATTTCATACAAACACCCAGAGATACTACATACCCACAGATACTCTTTAAATTTACCTCTTCCTATGTCTATGTAATCCATACAAGAAAATGCTTTTTGTAAATTTTCTCTAGCTTTAGTTTCAATTTTCCAAAACTGATTACAGACTTTTCCTTAAGTCTTTGCTTTCAGGACGCAATTGAATAACAGCGTAACTTCTTTTGCTGTGAAACAGCCAAGAAAGTGGGCAGACTACCTATTGAACCTATTGAATTTATGCCCTTCTAGCAGAAACTGTACTATAAAGTAAGGGAAACTCTAAAGTTTTGAAATATAAATGTTAACTGTCAGCTCCAGTTCTGAAAACAGGGATACAAAACACACTTTTGGTAATTAACCAATGGTATGAAAAGGCAGCCCCTTTCCTTCCTCGGCATTGGTTTACAGTAGTTTAATTCTTTTGAGTCTGTCACTGCTTTTGTCTGTTCGCTTCAAAGCCATATTCAGCTGTGGATTCCAAACACAATGCAACTGGCTGGTGTCTGCTTACTAGAGCCGAAATCCTTTGTTTCAGAATTGCCTTAACAGCTAACCTTATTGGTCTAGATTTACCACCTCGACCTACTTCATTCATTTATTTTCATGAAAACGGAGACTTATGATGCTGATTCACACGAAAGGCACTTGTTAGACCAGTGCTCGGATAAAATTAATTATTATTCTGATAAATTGTTTCACTCTTGTTAGCTCTGCTGGGCAGTAAGTGGAGGAAATAAAATACTTCTATCTCTGTATGTAATTCTATCGAGCACAGAGCTCTCTGCTTTAAAACATGCCTTACGGTGCCACTCTCAACCCTGATAAAAATAAATCTCCCCTCAACCAAACTTGTGTTGTTTCTATCTCCTTCAGACACACTTAAATCATAGCTGCCTGCTGTTGATGCTCGGCCCCCACGGAAGCAAAGGAAGATGGGGAAACAGAAATGGAACTGAATGCGTTTTATTCAAAGCATCTTCCTACTTTGTCTCAAGGTAAGAGGGTAGAGGGAAGTTTAAAGGAGGCAAAGTAGGGTACTGAGAACCAGGAGAGAAACAAGGAAAATTCAGTGGTATGTGCACTCCGGAAGAAAGCTGATAAAGACCAAAATTCAACAAAAGTGTTATTGAAGGTCAGCACTACCTTATCCCCCCCTCCCCCAAGTAATCCTTTTATGGCTTTCCCTAGATGCACTCCATGATTTGAAGATGTAGAATACCAAATGAGTTGCATTTATTAGATAAAAATTCATCTCCCTTTATCTTTTATAAAATTACGTTTTATTGAGATGTAATCAACATATAACATTATAATACTTTCAGGCAGGCAACATAATGATTTGGTATTTGTATACATTGCAAAATGACCACTGATGTGGGAAACAAAGGCAAAAGAAAAAAACTGAAATTTCCTTACGAACTTAAAGCCCGTTGACAAGTCCTTGAGACAGGTAGAGTGACCTTCCTTTAGGAACTCAACTGCCTCCATGTTAAGACTTTCCTAAGGGCAAGAGGCAACCTTATCTTAATATCATCCCAACCTCCAGGATCCTGTAAGTCTCCTTTAACATTTAAAATTCCTCTGGAAACTTCCTTCATATCTACCTCCCAATATATATGTTAGCAATCATCCTCCAGGCATACAGCCCACTGATATACATCTGAAGGGTCTCATGACTAAGGTTTTAGTAAACAGTAATAAACGGCCATTTCCTAACAATAGCTAGCCCCCTCAAGGTCCTGGAAACCTTGCTTCCAAAATTCCTTCGAGATTTACACTATCCCTAACCCTCTGTCAACTTGAAGGTGTATAATTAATTGCTCCTGACACCCCAGTGCAGCTCTTTCCGCCCACGGGTCCTGTCCCTGTGCTTTAATAAAACCACCTGTTTGCACCAAAGACTTCTCAAGAATTCTTTCTTGACTGTTTTCTTTGAACCCCAACAGTTCCATGTCAATCATCACGTTAAGTCTAGTTAACATCCACCACCATACATAGTTACAACATTTGTTTTCTTGTGATGAGAATTTGTATGACTCCTTTGATCTTTTTTTTTTTTTTCAACATTTATTTATTTTTGGGACAGAGAGAGACAGAGCATGAACGGGGGAGGGGCAGAGAGAGAGGGAGACACAGAATCGGAAACAGGCTCCAGGCTCTGAGCCATCAGCCCAGAGCCCGACGCGGGGCTCGAACTCACGACCGCGAGATCGTGACCTGGCTGAAGTCGGACGCTCAACCGACTGCGCCACCCAGGCGCCCCATCCTTTGATCTTTAATAGATCAAATACGAATAGAATCAATAAAGCATAAGTCAGCATGAGATAACTGGAGATAGCTTGGCTAGCTGATACATTTCCAGTCGAAATCTAGAACTTTAAAATTGTGTATAAGCTTTTGCTGTGATGGAAAATTACAATACCCATTATATTTTTAACATATTGAACATTCATGTATATCCCATTCTTAATTTCTCAGGTGAGAATCCCACAGTGAAAGTCAATTCCTGATGGAAACAATGGAGCTGATTATCAAATTGAAAACTAAGGGCCAACAAAGGCACTGACTTAATTTAATTTAATTTAATTTTTAAATGTTTATTTATTCTGAGGTGGGGAGGGACAGAGAGAGAGGGAGAGAGAGAATCCCAATCAGGCCCCACCCTGTCAGCATAGAGACCAACCCAAGGCTCAATCCCACAAACTGAAATCATGACCTGAGCCAAAATCGAGAGCCAGATGCTTAACTGACTGAGCCACCCAGGTGTCCCTGCACTGATTTGAAAATTATCAAAATGAAACATTCATTTGATGACGCTTTAAATTTATTGATCATAACATCTTAATCTTTCAACCATTCTTCTGATTATATGACCCAAACCCATAAAATATAAAACAATTTATTTCTTAATTAGTTACTAAGTTTTCACAAAAGGAGAGAAAGGAATGATATTAGGGAGAGGGAAGATGAGTAAAAGAATAGACAAAACTGTTGTCTTTTAAACTGATGGTTTCCAAACTTCACTGGAGTTCTAGAAATTCTTCTGGGGAACGAGGCACGTGGGTAGGACAGAAGATGTGGCCTTGACAAACTAGCTTTTTGGCAAACTAGTCAATCAGAATAGCTATGGTTGTTCTGTTTCATAAATTTAGGTTCCTGATAAAATTTCATGTGAAGAAAGAAGTCTGTTGCTAAAAAGAAGGTGGAAAGCCACAATTATAAAGTAATAGTAGCATTGGAATCTAGTGACAAAATACCTGTTCTCCACAAGTATCAGCGTGACATTAAGCATTATCTTTTCTTCCCTCTGTACTCTACTGGTTACTATATTTATCTTTAAAGTCAGTTCATTTATACACCGTACCATTCCAAAAATATTTTGAGGCAGCTGATTTATTTCCACTTTGGGATTTCAATTGATCTGAATTCACCTTCTCCACCAAGTTATGAACACATTAGCAACAGATAACCTCCATGCTGAATAAGACAAGGGAATACAACCTCTGGTAACCCAGTGAATAATTGCAGGTGTATAAATCAGATTTTGGACTTGGGTGCTTAGACTTTAAATCATGGTACACAATTTGGTAGCATAACCTCATTTTTAGAAAAAATACGTGAGCACGTGCATAGGAAATACCAGAAATAAAAAACTACCTATTGACATTGGTTATGTCTTGGGGCTTATGGAGACTTTGGCTCTATTATCTGGGGTGCCTCTCTGAAGGAGTTTGAGTATGTTATTTTTTTTAAAACCTTAAGACTTTCAATGACATTAGGTATATATTCACTTATCTGTTCCCCACTGGACAGCAAACAATGAAGAGTCTGCTTTAAGAGGATTTTTAAACTGTTCTCCTAACATTTTGCGTTTTCCAGTATATATTTTTTCCTGTTTATTCCCTATGCCATACCTTTCATCCCCATGACTTATTCACTCCATAACTGGAATCGTGGATCGCTAGTGTATAGATTGACCTTGCTAAATTCACGTATTACTTCTAGTGGTGTATAGAATGCATTAGATTTTCTGTGTATCCAGTCATGGAGAGTCTTCAAATAGACAGTTTCACCACTTTCTTGTTTTTCAATTTGTATGCCTTTATTTCCATCTTCTTTCCTGTTTTTAAATTTTTCTTTTTCCTGTTGTACAGTTTAGGATCTCTAGTGCATGCTGAATAGAATTTGTTAAATTAAGAATCCTTGACTTGTTTATGATGTTAGGAGTTTGGGGTGGACTCTTCAATATCTTAGTAAGTATATTAGATGTAGGCTTTTCATAGGTGCACTTTTCCAATTCTAGGAGGTTCTATTCCTACATGCTGCAATGTTGTTGCTTTTATTTTTCATCCTGATTAGGTGCTGAATTTTGTCAAATGCATTTTCTGCATATACTGACATGATCGTATGATTTGTTTTTTTATTCCATTAGGTGTGAATTGTATTAATTCATTTATAAGTATTAAACCAACCTTGCATTCCTATGATAAATGCTGCTTAGTCATATGTAGTATCAGTTTTATGTATTACTGAATTTCATTTTCTAACATTTTATTGAAGATTTTTACATCTATGCTCATGAGACATATTGGTCTGTAATTTTTTTCTTATGATGTCTTTCATATTTTGGCCCTTTTATAACTATGAAATATCCCTCCTTATCTTCTTTAACATCCCCATCACAAAGCCTACTTTGTCTGATAATATAGCCACACTATATTTCTTGTGATTAGTGTTTGCATGGTATTTTTTTCCCACTTTTTAAAATTCTCAAGCTATTTGTCTCTTTAAAGTATCTTCCATTCAATTGGGTCTTTCTCTTTTACCTGACACTCTCTAACATTATTAGAGTGTTCAGTTATCTTTTTATTTAATGTAAATATTGATGTGGTTAGATTAATCTCCCATCTTAACATTGGTTTTCTACTTCTCCCCTATTTCTTCCTTTGTTCCATCTTTTCTGCCTTTTATTTTATTTTATTTTATTTGTTTTTGGATTAATTGAATAATTGTTAGTGTAACATGTTATTGCCTCTGTCGGCTTTTGAACTATTTTTTTTCCCTATTTTTGTTTGTGCTCTAGGCATTGCAATACACATCCCAACCTTATTACCATCTCCATAAAACTAATATTGTGCTATTCATATGCAATATAAAAAACTGAAAACAGTATAATTCCATTTACCCCCTCCAGCCCTTTGTGCTAGTTTTTAAAAATTTTTTTAATGTTTATTTTTGAGAGAGAGAGACTGACAGTGAGGGGGGTAGGGGTAGAGACAGAGGGAGACACAGAACCTGAAGCAGGCTCCAGGCTCTGAGCTGTCAGCACAGAGCCTGACGCGGGGCTTGAACTCATGAACCGCGAGATCATGACCTGATGCTGAAATCAGAGGCTTAACCAACTGAGCCACCCAGGCCCCCCTGTGTAGTTATATCATCCATTTTACTTCTCTCTTATAAGCTCTGCAGCACATTTTTATTATTTTTGCATTAAACAGTTACTTGACTTTTAAAGAAATTAAGAAAACCTATTTTCCATTTTACCCACATATTTACCATTTCTGGTGTTCAGTTTTTGCAGGTCTAAGTTTTCACCAAGACCATTTCCTTCTGCCTGACATGCATCCTTTAGGATGCTTTGTGTTGCAAAACTGCTGATGATTCATTCTGGCCATCCCCCCCACCCCCACCCCGCCGAATTAGTCTTTTCTTTCACATTTCACGGTGAAGGAAAATTTCAATGGATGTAAACTTTTAGGTAGACACATTTTCTTTTGATACTTCAAAGAGGTTATTTCATTGTTCTCTGGCTTCCATTTCTCTGCTAAGGAGAACTCAGCCATAACTCTTATTACTGCCTCTCTGACTATACTATGTCTCTTTTATCTGGCTGCTTTTAAGATTTATCTCCTGGTCTTTGAATTTACCTATCTGACTATGACATACCTAAGTGAGATCTTTCTTTTTATCCTACATGGGATCTGCTGAATGTCTTTGACCTTGGGTTTGTCTTTGATAAGCCGGACCTCTGTGTTAATGCTGTACGTTCTTGTCGCTAGATCACACTCTGTTCTCTTTTTTTTTTCTGTCTATACTTCATTTTGAGTAAGTTCTGTTGAACTATATTCAAGTTCATTGATCCTTTCATCTGTGTGTCCGTTCTGCTCTTAAGCCCTTCCAATGAATTTTTCATTTTAAATATTTTTTAGCTCTAGAGTTTTTATTTGGTTCTATTTTACACTTTCAATTTTCTACTAAAATCCCTCATTAGTTCATGCATTTTGTCCATATTGTCCTAAATGTCCTTTAATATAATTATAATAGCTGTTTTGTTTTTCTTTTTTTTTTCTTTTTTCTTTTTTTTTTTTAGTTTTTAAAATATTTATTTATTTATTTTTGAGGGAGAGAGAGAGAAACAGAGTGTGAGCAGGGAAGGAGCAGAGAGAGAGAGAGGGAGACCTAGAATCCAAAGCAAGCTCCAGGTTCTGAGCTGTCAGCACAGAGCCCAGTGTGGGGCTCCAACTCGTGAACTGTGAGACCGTGACCTGAAGTCAAACGCTTAACTGACTGAGCCACCCAGCCACCCCATAATTATAATAGCTGTTTTAAAGTCCTTGTTTGCTACTTCCAACATTGGGTAATTGAGACTTTATTTCTATTGCCTGCTTTCCTTTTAGTTATGAACCGATTTCCCCGTATTTATGCATTCCTTGTAAGTTTATGTTGGATTCTAAGCATCATGTACAATATAGTATCATGTACAGTCTCATGTAGACACTTGAAGTTCTACTTTCTTCCCTTAACAAGTATACAGTTTCATTCTGGCAGACAGTTAAAACTTGGTGGATATCCTTGATTCTGTGGAGACTTGATTTTAGGTTTTGTTACGGTAGGTCTATTTCATATTTGTCCTTAAATTTAGGCTCCTTAAATTATAGTTCTGAGACACGCTCCTTTCTCCTAAAGCAAGACTCTTCTGAGGTTTCAATGGTAAGTCCAAGATGTTTACAGATTTCCTTCTGTCTTGGCTGGACTTGAACCGTAATCTCTGCCTTCCCAGAGCTGCGAAGGTTTGAGAACCTCTAATCTCTGCTTTTCCTGTGTTTCACAGGAAGCAGGAAACTGGGCACTACATTTTCCAGGATGCTGTCAGTTAGGTTCTAGCTTAGATTTGGAAAGGCAATAAGGGAGCAGAAGGCCTTTATTTTTCCCTGGGTACAGAGATAAACTGTGGTTTGGTAGCAACCTCAGAGCATCCCTTTGTGAAGATAGCTGTGACTGTTGGTGCTGGATTCCTGTAGTTCCTGACTACAGGGTGGCAGGAGCAACTTCATAAATCTCTGCATAACAGCAAACCTGAGAGTTAGCAAGAGCCTTCTTTGACTTGTACTTACGATGGCTTTGACCATGCCAAATTCACGGTAAGTCGTTTTTCATTTGAAATAGCTGGAGTGGTTTCTGTGTTCTTGAACAAGCTGACCAGGGCGGGTGCTATTGGTATTCTTTGTTTGCAGGAACATCGTGTACATTGCACCACACTTAAACCATTCCTAAGTCCTTGGCAGTTAATAACATCAGTTGAAACTCCCAGTCATTCTGAGAAACAAAGGAAGTCTCCTATGTTTTTAGATACCTTATCCAGAAGTAGAACTGTTTCTAATTAGGACCCTCTAGCGTTCTTGATGTCTACATTAGTGCTTTGCCCTTATTGAGTAAGTGCTCAAGATTCATTCAGTAAAAGAATAAATAATAATAGAATAAAAGTTACTTTTGAAAAGCATATCAATAGTTGAGGCTTGTCTAGGTCACATCTCACATTTGGAAAGCCCGGCATGGTTATCTGTGTTTGCTCCATCTTGGAGGACAATATCTTCCCTTTTAGCCTTCTAAAAATTCTTCTCACGGTTATAATTTTTTGAGCCATGGGAAAAAGGCTTGTGAACTCTCTATTCTCCTATAGATGATCTGGGGGCTGCCCGGAACCATTACCTGGTCTAAAGATACAGAGTTCACTTTTACGAGTATCTCTTTCTTCGGACACAGTAATTGACGGGGTCAAGTGATGTCATGGGGAGTAGGATCCCCTGATCTCATACGTGTTGACATGATCCATCCATAAAACACTGTTTTGCAAAAGTATGCCTTGGTGTGCTCTGATTTGTACCTTGTGAAAAGGGTCTATAAATGTGTCACCTTGTCTACTATGGGACAGCAAAAAAGGACTCTCAGCTGTAGAGCACACATTTCTCTATTTCCTTTATATGAACTGAATTCTGGCTCTCAAGTCCCATTCATTGCGTTGGTGAGGAATGATAGTTCCAGTTCTACAGGGGATACTTCCCAGCACTGCTCCAGATTCTGGGAGGTTTTCGTGATTGTAAAGAAATGGACATCAAGGTTACCATGATCACCACTGACTTCTCTTTGCGTCCCTCTGATCTCTGTTTCCAGATCTCCAATAGGGCAGGTGATCTTTGCTGAAGCTGGGGATCCAGAAGACTAGAGTCTTGCCTCCCGAAAGCATCGTTTGCTTGGAGGTCTGGCCTATGCCTTCCTTCCACAAGATGCTCTCATCACATAGTGTTCAGATCTCTCACTTATGGGATATATCATTTCTATCTCCTTGTAAATCCAGGAAAAGAGTTCCTTCTCACTGAGAGGTTTGTTGTTTCAGATTAAAACAACAACTCAGCATCCATTACAAAACAAATTTAATAAAAAAATACAAAAACTGTAAATTGAAAATAGGGGTTACAAACTCACGCTTTAGGGAAGCCACAGGGGTCAAATAAGTTAGGAAAATAGTGGAAATGTAACACAGTGAATGACATAATAATGGAGTTGTTTCTATGAGATAAACTGTGTTATCATGCTGATAATAATGATAAACCCTAGACAAAACATAAAAAAACAATGCAACTCAAAGCAGGCAGAAATTGTTCAGTAGAAGATCTTTGAAAAAAAAAAAACAAAGGATATTAAGTGACCTCCATATTTATCTGACTTTTCCCATAAGGGGGCCTCCCAGTTCACATAATGCAGGAGGAAATCAAGCTCAAAAATCAAGCCAGAAAGGTGAGGTCTTACCATGCTGAGGAGACAGAAATTGGAGTTCAAAGATACCAGAATCACTAATAATCAAGGGGACAAAATCTTAGACAAAAGGGAGCCACAGTTGAAACTCCAAAATCAGCATCAAATTCCTCACAAGTGCTTGGCTGATTCCTAAACTACACACATGTGGGCCAAGCCCCCGAGGAACCAACTAGAAATCAGCAACTGGGAGGCTAAGAGACAAGCAGAGATTTCAGGAGCTGTCCACTTCTGGCAAGACAAACGGCATAAGTGAAAAATTAGAAACCATGCTCAAAGTACACGACAGAGTGAAAAAACCCCACAGTTCTGGAAAAGAACGGAATAGAATTTCTAAAACGAAACGCCCCTGAAGAGAAGTTAGCAACAATGAGGAAGAAGCCTTGAGTGAGGGTATCTCAGCTCAGCAGAGCCTGAGATAGGGAGTGAGTGCTTATGGGAAGGAACAGCACGCAGGACAGGGCAGGAAGAAACGTCAGGCATACACGGGTTTCAGGTGACTAAGCCTTAGCTCCATCCAGGGGGGACTTGCACATCTCGAATGGCATAGAGTTGTCCACCTTGAGGGACGATGGTGGGGGCCTTTGGCCCCACAACAACCAGTCATTTTGAGGGGAGGAGGGTAGCCACCCTTCGGAGGAGAGGAGTAAGCTTCCAGGCATTTCCTGGTGAGGTGTCTCTTGTCATCCAGGACAGTTCTCCAGAGAAGGCACACCCAGCACTCACAACAGCTACAGGAGGAGTGGGCTGCCTGGTACAAGGGCATCTGCTACAGAAGTGTGAGGAAGTCGCATAAGATGAAGCAAGCAGAAACAAAGAGATGGAAATTTCTGGAAGAGAAGTTAAAACACAAGGTGGACAAAGAGAGAATGCCCAATGTACACCTAATGGGAGTTTTCGAAAAAAGACTAGCTAGAATGGGGGTCGGCGATATATAAAGATATATTGTTATTTTATTTTTTAAATGTTTATTTCCTTTTGAGAACGCGCATGTGGGGGAGGGGCGGGGGGGCAGGGGATCTGAAGGGGTCTCTGCAGCCGCAAGCCTGATGTGGGGCTCAGACTAAGGAACCGGGGACCTGACGAACCGCGAGATCATGACCTGAGCCGAAGTCAAGTCAGATGGCTAACTGACTGAGCCACTCAGGTGCCCCTCTTGTTTTTTAAAAAAGATGAGCTGGTTGATGTAGACACCCATGCTGTAGAAGATATAAGTAAGTGCTGGGTGTGAGAGGGTTTTTTTTTTCCGAAGTAGAGAAAGGCATGATTATTCAGATTAAAGACACACTGAGTTCTAAGCGGGATCAGTATATTCATGTGTAAACTCATGCTGAAACTACAGAAAATTAAAGTAAAAAATAAGATTGTAGACAGGTAGCCAGTTTGCCTACCCAGGGTAAACAGTTGGGTACACGCTACCCTTCTCAACAGCAGAAGAAATGTGGAAAGACCATAGAGTAACGTCTTCAACCTGATTAGAAAAAAAATGGAAGCCTCAACTTAACATTCTAAATATAGCTGAAATACTCATTTGCGTAGAGGGGAGTGAGCAGAAGTGAGGATGAACACCAAAACAGACATCCAGATCTCAAAGCAGAAATTCGTGGCCGTGGTGCTAAGACCTACGGAATTCCACGATCAGTATCATTCAAAGCAGTGAAGCTTTCAAGCAGCCTTTAATTTCACAGGCTTTTCATTTTTCTGGATGAATCTGTGTCCGCAAATAGCCTTTGAGAAACGCAGTATACTAATTACGCTTTGGCTCATACCAACTATTTGTTCTTCTAGAACACAGTATCGTTGTAAAGCCCTATAAGGGAAGCAACCAGGGTTGTCTAAAGTCATCCCTTTCTCCCCAGTTACTCATACACTGCTAGGCACCTGGGAGGAGCTCAGTAAACAATTACGGCATACATATACTAAAGAGATGTTTCTCTAAACTTTGGCCTTTATAACTTTCCCCCTTCCACTCGATATTCTTCTTGAAGTTTAGAAAAAATAATCTTCTATTCTTAATCTTCCACTGTTTTTGGTAGATGATGTGGAATTTATTTACTCTTGAAGGACTGAAAAATGAAATCTTTTCCTCCCTGATAGAAGGAAAATAAACGAAGAAACTATCAAGTTGGAGTTAAGAACGCCAGGATACATTTGAATAAGACATAATGTGTTACTCTCCTTCACAATAAACACAGGGCTCTCAAAGTCAATTCCTTAGAGGGCTAGAAAAGTAATATGTGTAAGTGTTTGAAAAGGGCAGATAGAGGACTGTAGAGAGTACTGTGGCCTATCATAAGTGCAATAATAATATATTGGAATCTACTTCCCCAAATACTATGGATTAGATATTCTGGAAAATGACTCTAAAAAACCTTGAAAAGAGCAGAGAAAAATACAGTAAATATTTACCCGCTTAGTTGAACATTTAACTGAAGGACCTGACTCTATTTCTAAGTGGTTCAGGAAAGGCTAATGCAGTATAACCCTGGAATTATTTGCTGACACCGGGAAATTAGTGTTTTGTGTTCTAATGCGGGAGCAGGAAGTGGCAAGGCTTTAGGTCAACACATGGCAGGGAGCTGGAGCTGAGATTTTTTTCATAAATCTGAAGTCTTTAAGAGATTAGGTTTTACCTGGTAAAAAAAAATAAAGGATTAGAAAAAAAAACAAACCTATTTGTTGTCAAAGGGAAAGACATTTATCTTTATAAGCTTCGGAGCGGAGTGGGGGGGCGACAAGAAAACAAACAAAAACCCGTGTAACTTTAGGCATGCCCTCATAACAATTTGTGGTTCCCCAGGATCCTTGAAGCCCCCAAATGAAAAATTAAGAATATCAATCTCAGGATTGCTAGTATCTCCAGGCACATTTCAGAAGCAAGTTCGTTCTGGCGTAATAGTCCCTCGACTAAGGCCTCCTAGAGATCGTTAGGTTTAGTTAGTCACTTAGGTTGGAAACAGCTCTCTTTTAGAGTTTCCTGGAGATGCCTGATCTATCAAATGATGTCCTTGGGCTAAAACGTCTTCAAGGTCACTTCCAACCAGGGCTCTCTGTTTGAAGAGGCGTGTGGCACAAATCGAAGATTATTGCAGATAATAGCACGGTCATCTCAAGTCACTGTAAAACAAGTGACCTTTCCCACGTCTCTTGTTTTCTCTGTCAACATGCAGACACATGAACAAAATTTAGTGAGTTCCAAACTAAGTAAGCAGCCCCTGTCCGTATTATTAGACATTTTATCCTATCGAGGGGATGATGAGAAGTAAAATCACAGGATGAGCCACGAAATCATCCTCACGTTTTGCTTGAAACATTTTTTGTCCGCCCTCCGTTTCTCAGCCCTGCGGAAAATGGAAACAAACACGCGGTGGAGGTTGTTGCGTGCCGAAGGGAGCTCACACACAATCGTTGCCAGGTTCTTGTCATTCTTGCTAAAGCAATGGAAGCCTTCGGTGGTGGAATTTCTTTCGCTTCAGTTTCATTAGAGTTGTACAGGCAGAAAACACGTTTCCAATGGATAGAAATTTCAGTTAGCACAGACTCCTGTGAGTGCTATGGAGTGTGAAAATCCATACCTCATTCTCTGCAGCCTTTCTGGCACTGCTGATGGGCACACTGTGCGTGAGACGTTAAAGCCCCTGAAACTGACTTTTAAAAGATGAAGCTGGGCTGTAAGTACATGCAAAGGGCCACAGACATTTTTTTTTAAGTGAAAAACCACACAGAATTCGCATCATTTTTAGAAAATTCGAATTTAGAGAAGAAACCGCACACAGATAGCAGCTGTCGCCACCTAGTCTGGAAAAGAGTAGAGCATAATTCTTCGCTAATTGCTTTCAACTGGACAGGTCAATCACTCCCTTGATTCGTTTAAAAAAGTACCTCAAAACTTTACAATTCGTTCCTGCGGGTACGCGAAGGCATGTTGCTTTGCCACTTACGTCATCCTCTGAGCTCTCATTAGGTGGTAGAATGAGGTCAAGTCTAAAGCTTATTAGGGCCTTGGGAAGGGGCGTGAATGTTTAGGGCACCAAGAGAAAGAACCATTCATTTCCAAACTAATACAATGCAATGCTCGCAGAAGGAGGATTAGGTTGAATTAGTTGAATTGAACGGGGTTAAAGTGAATTGAATTCAATCTAAATGAATCGTTCGCAGGTGATACTGTTGGTTTTTCAACTAAACTATTTTTTTTTTTTTTCTGGAGAATCCTTGAAACTGTCCTTTAATAAGAACTAAGAAACATCTATCTGTAATTTCTTTTGGGGAACAGTTAACATTTTAAAAGGTTTGATTTAAGAATGGTTTCCTCGGGGTGCCTGGGTGGCTCAGTCTATTCAGCCTCCGACTTTTGGTTTCGGCTCAGGTCATGTTCTCACAGTTCGTGAGTTCGAGCGCCGCCTGGGGCTCTGCACTGACAGTGCGGAGCCCGCTTGGGATTTCTCTCTCCCTCTCTCTCTGCTCCTGCCCAGCTTGCTCTCTCTCTCTCTCTGTCTCAAAAAATAAATAAGTAAACATAAAAAAAAAGAATGGTTTCCTCAATACCTATATTATGCAACGTTAGTTATCTTTCATATCCATTATCCTCCATTGGAATCACAAATAAAATAATATTTCTTCCTGCACCTCTTGTTAGCACCTGATTCCACAAATAGACTCTTAAGGTCTAGTATGGTGGAGACCTTGCCTCTTTTGTTCACCCCTCCAACCCGGGACTAGCTTAGCGCCTGGCATATAAAGCTGCTTCATAACTATTTAACAATGGATTAATGAACTAATCAATTAAAAACTAGAAAAACAAGCTAGTCATAATTCTGTAATGCTCATGGCACCCGAAGGGAAAACTTAGACAAAGGAAAATGTTACTTTTTATATTTAGGCTTAATGAAGCTGGAGTAGATGTTGTTTCTCTCAATACCAGCCTCTCGTTTTAGGTCTGCAGACGTGGTCGGTTTCTTTGGCGTGCACTATTCGTTATGGACATCGGTATTTACAACAGCAGCAAACTGATTTGAGAATTTGCCTAGGTGTTAGGGCATCAATTATGTGGACTGGAACAAATGGGATAGAGCTGAGTTTTTACTTAGCCTTGAGAGTGGGCAAAGTCTCTAGCGTTTAAAGTAGATCTTATATACCCATTTTGCAGATGAAGAGACTAAAGCCCAGAGAGGTTAAGGAGCTGGCCCAAAGTGAATGGCAGGGCTGGTGGGCGGTCAGGCACAGCTGTTCCACATAGCGGCCAGCAACTGTTCTGCTCAGGTCACCCCCACGCCATTGCTGATTGTTGAGATTTGGATATTACCTTGGACCTCAACAGAGTACAAACGAGAAAAGGACGCGAACACCCTTGTTCTCCACAGCATCCTTTTGCCTTTCACTGCATTTTGAGTTGGGAAACCTGAATATAATCCAGGATCTCCCGTATAGTAGCCATATCATATTCTGTAAGGCATTGATCTCCTCTGAGCTTCTGTTGCTTCATATGTACAAATGAGGACAAGAGTACCTACTTGATCAGATTATGGTGAAGACAAAGCAAAACATCTTGCGGAAGGTGACACAATGCTCAGCACCTAGGAAACGTCATTCAAACCTGAATCTGTTGTGAATCTCATATATTCTCTTAATAGTGTTCGGTCCATATTTCCCAGACATCACCTGGAAGTTCATTGTCTAGCCCCTTCTTCAACATCAGACCAGTGGGGGTCAATGAAGTCAGTTTTACCTCGTTCACTGTCTCCCCAAAGCTCCCTGCTGGGATTGAGCCTCAGTTGTCCTTAGTGAGTGGCAATTGTTAGATAGCACACCCTTGGTTGGTTTCTGAGCCTTCCGAATCCAAATTTCCCCACCTTTCTATGCTGCCTCCTGAGAGTCACCATGTAAAGGACTTGTCTGGTTCTGGTTAAGGAGAACCCAGTTGAAACAGGGCTTATCTTCGTAAATTACCTCCTTTCTCCCAAGCCAGCTTCAAGCTTCTCTCTCCACGGTAGCTTTCAATTTTCTGTGTCCCAGGGTGTTTGGAAGGAAGCATGTCGGAAACTTCTGCCTGGGCCGTATTAGAGCCTCAAGTGGTGCCTTACATCACTGTTTCTGAACATTTACCTGGTGGCCGTCCCTTCCCATGTAAATGGATGTCTGCTCTGTGAGTCACGTGCTCCTTGCTCTTTACTCTTGTGATTCTGCTCCTTTTCCACCTTCCATTCCCCAGTTCTAATGTCCCCAGCCTCTGCCTAGAGATGCCTAATTTGCTGCCAGCCGAAGTCAGGCCACAGCTCAGAGATGGCTCAAGGGAATAATGAAATTTTGTACCGCAGCAGGCCTCCAGAGTTAAACGTCACCAAAGACAGTTGAGACCATAGACCTGTCATGTTGAGAAGCGCCAAACAACTGCCTGGGAAGCACATCCCGAACCAGGATCAAGAACCAGGCTGGAGGGGCGCCTGGGTGGCGCAGTCGGTTAAGCGTCCGACTTCAGCCAGGTCACGATCTCACGGTCCGGGAGTTCGAGCCCCGCGTCGGGCTCTGGGCTGACGGCTCGGAGCCTGGAGCCTGTTTCCGATTCTGTGTCTCCCTCTCTCTCTGCCCCTCCCCCGTTCATGCTCTGTCTCTCTCTGTCCCAAAAATAAATAAACGTTGAAAAAAAAATTTTTTTTAAAAAAAGAGCCAGGCTGGACACAGGCGGCATCTTGTTGTAGGCACAATGGAAACCTAGATTCTCCCAACTTCCCTTTGAGAATTTCAGAGACAAGGCGTCTGGTTTCTTGAGGAGTTTGTTCATTCAGCATTATGTATGAAACATTCATGATCTTAAAGGATAGAATAAGGACCGACATTAACCAGCACCGATTATAAAAAGAGATGTCATCTTCGGATCAACCTCCTTCTGCTTTTCCTTCACAAAGAAATAACAAACGTTGTGTAATAAGATTTTAGGTAACCGCGTGGATTTTACCAAGATGAACCAAAGAACATTCCTTTTGAAGTATGTATTTTTTTTTAAGTTGCGAATGCCTTTTTCTTTACGAAGTTTAATATATGTTGGGATATGAAAATAGCGTATTTTACCCCGTTATTCACTGTAGCCACGGCACCTTGAAGCTCTAACACACTTGCCTAAAATGCCGCTTTGCTAAAAATTCAATTGTAACTTGACGCATATGGAAAATTCCCAGAACCTAAGCATACGAATTTAAATTGGCATTGGGCCTACTGTGCTTTTATTTATTTATATAAAAAGCTCAAGTTATGAAAATGTTGGCAAAATGATTCTAACATCTAATAGAAAAGGCAAAATAAACTTGTCTGTTGGGTTTTTTTTTTTTTTTTTCTTTTTAAAGCCCTTACATCCCTGCAAGATTTGGGCATGTTTGAAAATTAATGACAAAAGTGAGCAGCTATAAATTGGAAGATGAACAGTTCTAGAGTCAGGAAATCGTGGGTTCCCTTTCCAGTTCCACTTCCAATGTGTGTGGCTTTGCAGGCAGTGGTATAAACAAGAGAATACAAACCAGAGCCCCGGACACAGCATGAAGCCGGAGGGGTAGGGCAGCGAGGACTGACCAGTGGCCGTGGCCGGCGGGTCTAGAAGTCTGGCATGGTTTCTGACACCTAGTAGGTGCTCACCGCACATTGCTTTACCTGACAGACAGACAGACGGACCAAATTTACGATTAGCTCTAATTCGTTACAGACAAACCGAATTTACGACTTAGCGTCAAGACTTAGCCAAGGTAACATAGCCTACTTGGGCTCAGGTCATGTTCTCGTGGTTTGCGGGTTTGAGCCCCACATCAGACTCTCTGCTGTCAGCACAGACCCTGCTTTGGATCCTCTGTCCCCCTCTCTGTCTGCCTCTCCCCTGTGTGCACATGTTCTCTCTCTCTCTCTCTCTCTCTCTCTCTCTCTCTCGCAGAAGCATTAAAAAAAGAAAAGAAACCCCCCCCCAAACAGTGATGTAAAAACCTTTAAGTTTATCTCTCTTACGTAACAACACTCAGGTGAAGCGTGAAGCCTGGCGGGAACAAGGTTCCTTCCGCCTTGTCTGGGGCATCCTCTGCTACAAGACCGGGGCTGGGTCAAAGCCACCCGTGTGTGTCGCGTTGTTGAAGGGAAAGGAGAGAGAAGCACGTGGCCGATAGTTCAAGGCCCCCATCCAGAGTGGCAAGGAGCGCTTCCATTCAAATTCCAAGAGTGGAACGCAGTCACAAGGTCACCGCTATCTGCGAAGGAGGCTCAGAAATGTTACCTATAGAAGGACAGCCGCGAGTCAAGACGCGGCCCAACTTTTAAGGAAAAATGTGGAGAAAAACTTGACGTATAACTAGCTTCGCCCCCTCAAGTCCCTCCAAGCATCGCCAAAATACGTGTGTGTGTCCTCACCCATTCACCGACGCATCCATCGTCTGTTCTCCTCAATGTTCCATATGCACTGGACCCAGCTCAAGGTCTAGGTCCTCTAGGTAATGGCCAATCTTTTGGATCTGGTCCAGAGGTAGCTGCACATTGTCCGGTGACCCATAAAGTCAAGGGCCGGATATCTGTGCCCCCTTCACATCCACACCCCTGCGCAGGAGTGGAGCAGGAGGAGCATACCCACAAGACTTCAGTTGGGGAAAGGGATGGACACGATGCTAATTCCCTGATGTTCCTTACTGGGCAGGAATCCTGCAGATCTTCTGCCCTGACAGTTAAGCGCATGCTCGGCTAGTTCATCCTGCCACAGCTGGTTCTGCTTCACTCGGAGCAGTTCTCTTGACCTTCATCTTCCTTGGCCCCTGGCGGTGCCATTTTGGGGAGGTCTTCTCTGTTTGTTGTTTCCTTGGCGATATCCGAAGTGAACAGGGAATATGTGTTTGCTAGGGCTCAAATAGTCATGGGCGTTTGTAAGCCAGGTTTGTGATTTCAAAAATGTAGTAGGCTTCGTAATTTTTTTTAAGTTATCTTTACGCCCGATGGGGGGCTCGAACTCACGACCCCTAGATCAAGAGTTGCATGCTCCACGAACTAAGCCAGGCAGGTGCCCTATACTAGACTTTCTAATAGTAGTATTTCTTCCAGTCAGCCCTGAGTTCCAGTCACCACTCCCAAAACCCTTTTCCGCCCATAGTTCCTAGGCCAGCCTTACTTCCTGGCTTCCGAGATCCATTTTTCCCTTCCTTATTTTAAAGGCACCTATTGTGAGGACATCTGGAAGAGCGCTTTTATGTGTAAAGGTAACATTCTTAATCTGGTCTATTTTTTTGCTTTCGTTTAACGGTAGTTCTTTGAGATACAACAGTTATGAATCTACTGCTGTTTGAAGTATAGAAGCAGGAGGAGGTGTTTCCAACCCCATCTGTTCTATTCCATCTCTGCTTTTAAACTTGCCAATTCTTGCTTATTTCTTTCTTGTAATATCTTGCTAAATCCTGCAAGGACTAACCAAAACAAATTAACATTTCGGCACTCTGGCTACGGTGTTGGTATATACTCACGGTCTGCCTTTCAGGTTATCATAGGGGGCAATTTTATCGAATATTTTACTAGAGTATAACAAGGGTCTCCTGTCTTCGAACCTCATATACACACACCCTCACCTCCCACCACATGACTGCTATTCACACATGTTTCGGTTTCTGTTAGTGTGCAAGTTCCAGGTACTAATTTCTGTACTAGTTATGGACAAGTTAAGGTGCTGATATAAAGAGGTAGCATGATACATTGAATTAAAATAGGGTTGCCGTTATTTTGGTGGTGAAAGAGAATCCATTTTTTAATGTTTATTTATTTTGAGAGAGAGGGAGAGAGATTGATAACGCTCTAGGGGTAGGGGCAGAGAGAGAGAGAGAGAGAGAGAGAGAGGGAGAGAGAATCCCAAGCAGGTTCCACGCTGTTAGCACAGAACCCAGTGTGGAACTTGATCTAATGAACCATGAGATCATGACTTGAGCCAAGGTCGAGAGTCGGACACTCAACCGACTGAGCCACCCAAGCGCCCCGAGAATTTTATTTTTAACTCTACCAAGACAACAAATAAGACAGGACTCTCCTAAGCAAATTGGGGCTATTTCACAATATTTAATATTTAAACGTGTAAAGTTTAAAAGTTTGTCTCCCTCTCTGGTGACAGTATTGAGGTGAGTGGTCTGGGCTATCAGTGTGGCTCCTCTCCAGACAGGCATTCAGGGGACCAGATTTCTTCCATCATCTCTCCCCTCCTTTCTACAGAGTATTTTCCTCCTCTGGTCAATGGTACCTCAGTATTTCAGGTTGAGAGAAAGGGAAGAAGCATGCAAGCATGCTTCCCCAATGATTTAGGGCCAAGACCCAGAGTGGCAAACATCACTTCATTGTCATTGTCTTGAGCACTTAGTCACATGGTTACACCTGTACGCAAGGGAGACTTGGAAATGTGGTATCTGATTGGGCAGTGACAGGCACAGCAACGTCTCCGGTGGAAAAATGTGGTGGAAAAATGGAAAAGAGATTTGGGTGGATTTCCAGCAGCCTCCTCCAACCCAGTAATATTTCTTGTAAGGAATTATTAGCTCATTTGCCATTTAAGGATGAAGTTCCCAGTGTCCTTAGCATTTTATAAATTCTCTCAGGTGGTATCTCCCTGTGTTTGTCGACTCCAATTCATTGACTAAATGTGCTGGTCTGCAGGTATCTTGGGCTTGAAGCCTTAACCAAACTTACTGATTTCTGTAGTCTTTGACCATTATTTTTCATGCTCATGTTCAGTTGTGTAACGTTTTGATAGCATACTATCTCCCTTTGATATAAATTGACCCTCCCTTTTGTGTGGGGTTGACATTACTCTCAATAATTAAATACCAGAATTTTTCTCATTACATTAGTTAAGAGATTCCTGGATTCACCTACCAAAGGAAAATCCTTTTAAAAATATATTCTTTCCTTTTCCCTAATATCTGACACATATTTTTATATTTTTCCCTCATAGTACATCAGAGTTGAACGACCCTTATAAGAGAGGACTCCGTCCAAGTGTCCTTTGCTGTCTTTTTATTGCCTTCCAAAAATTCCTGACACTTATCTAGCAGTAATAACCACTAAAGAGTTTTCATCCCATTTTAGTGAGGACCATGAACATTTTTTTGTGTGGTGAACTCTAATCCCTCCGTGCACCCAACGGGGCTAATGGCTGATCGGATTCTTCCCTTTGCCGGGAATGAGAGTTTTCCACCACTTTTCATTACTCACATAATTAACTTTGGGGCTTAGGGATTTACTAATTGGAGCCTTGACAATCACCTACTGTTAGAGAAACTTGTTTTGGCCAAACCACTTAAAGGCAGGCAGTTTTCATGGGAGAAGGATGGGTGGCTTCTCTTTTACCATATTCTGAGGGTGCTGGGTCTGAGTCCTTAGGACTTCTTAATCCTTCCACATCCCTCTTTCCCTTCTGCTGTTGAGAATAGTAGCGAAATCTTCCTGTGAGTAGCATAGTACGTGTAAAGCAATCAAGCCCTGCAAGATGATTTTTCTCAAGTCTTTTGGCTTTTCTGGGCACATTTGCCAGCCTTGAAGTCGGCTGACAATCCCAGCAAGCCAGCACAGCACTCAGACTAGGTCACGGCTGCGGCGGCCTGAAAGAGTCATTGTGCTTTGGGAAAGTTAGGCATTTTAGAAGTAGAAAGCAGCTGGAGGTGTCTGACTCACTTTGCCTAAAAACCGCTGAAAGGCAAAAATGCCCATTTGTTAATGGATTGTGCAAACATGAGCTCATGAGATTACTGAGGGTGAAATGAACAATTAGTGAATAAAGGTGAAAAGCAGGCTCATTTTCATACATAGGTTACAGTTGTGGTGAAGGTGACATCTGAGGCTACTCTTCTGATCTCCCATTTCCGTGAAATATCAGCAGTATGATGGTGTCTTTTTTTTTTTTCTTTGTGGATTACTCTAATACAGTATATAAAAATAAAGCCTTTCATGGGAATTAAAATGAAAGAGTCCTTTCAGAGTTCCAAAAATATTACCCAAACTCTGCCAAGATTAATACGGTCAAAGTTTCCATGAAAAGCATAATTTCATGGGAGTTACGCCTGTTCGGATGTGTACAAAAAATACCAGCTTAGTATTCCTTTCTGATATGCACATCGATGAAAACTCAATTTGGTTTATCATACCATTCCTGGTACTGCGGTATTTATCATCGGAAGGTTGAAGTTTTTTCTGGTTTCACATTAAACATAACAATCATTTATATGCCATAAACCTTTATCGTTTGTATGTTTCTGTAGTACTTCGACATGTCTGAGGAGAATTTGGCAGGTATTATGATTTCTTTTCCAATTTTTTAACAATGAAGAAAGAAAAGCCCAGAGAACTTCAGTGCCTGAAACGAAGCCATAGAGCCAGCAATTTGAACATAAGTTCGGGTTCCCAGTTCCAGATGCACTTCTTTTCTGACTACTGAAATCCCTCTACAATGTGCCACAATTGTAATGAAACTGAAAAATACAAAACAATGGGTTGCATTGACTGTGGTTGGAGTCAGAGACCTCTGCTGTATTCTAGAATGTTATGCTTTAATTTTTAGAACCTGCACTGGCCACCTCAAATGGTAAAGAAAACAAAGCTCTTGGAAAACAAGGTCACATCTAGACTTGGAGTCTCTGGGTCTGCCCAAGAGAGCTTGAAGAGGAGAGGAAGATGACCGGGGCGTTGATGGTGACTATGCTGCCTTTGAGAGATAGCATCATTGTAACCAATACCTCAGTCTCATTAGCGCAAATTCTAATCGGGCTTTGTGTGAGGTTTTCCATTTAGACCTTGGTTATTGTCCTTCAGCGGAGAGATCTGGCAAATGATATTTGGGTGACCTCATTCCTCTGAAACATGGGCTCAAGCCAGAAATTGAATTCTGCAAAATGGAAATGGCTTGGAGGGAAAGGAAAATATGGAGCCCGCGCTGTAAGGCGGCGAGGGCCATGGGCCGAGCAAATAAAAAAGGACCGTCTGGGGAATAAATCTGGCATCCATTTTTTTCGGATCAATTAACAGGCGGTGCAGCTCCAGGTCGATGCGTTAGGAAAAGAATTCACCAAATACAGGAGTGGTGGCTATAAACTGAGTCAACTCTAATGACAATCAAATTTCCCATAAAGTGGTCGTTAAGATGTGACAGGATATACAGAAGGCTTGCAGCACATTCTACTTGAATGTATTTGTAGCAGATTTCCAACAACGTGCATAGGTAAAATAAGCTTCGAAAATATCACTAGTTTGTTGCCTTAGTTAGAAGGCAAGAGTAAATTATATCCTGGAATATCCGAGAATTATAATGTCTGAATTGTAATAGGATTTACCATGTGGTGTCTTCTACGGAGTTAGATCGAAAGTGTCACATGTAAAGAGTCAATTTATTTGGATACTTCACCGCTGTTCAAGACAGACAGACACACATACAAAAAGACATAACAAGTGATTCTGAAGTATTTAAATAAATAAATAAATAAATAAATAAATAAATAAATATGTATTTCCACATATATATGGAAAAAGTCACATATCTGAGGTAAATTTATACAGTAACATATATCAGCATACAGAAACTGAGTTTACTCCTTGCAGAAAACAGTGAAAAAGTGGCCCTCGGTGCTCCTTGGAATGACATGGTGTAGCCAAAGGACCTACATTGGCAATCCAGCTAGACCTTGGTTCCTATCTCAGGTGTGATTTCTATATGTAAATTTCTATATGTAAATTTCTATATGTAAATTTCTTTTTTTTAACGTTTATTTATTTTTGAGACAGAGAGAGACAGAGCATGAATGGGGGGAGGGTCAGAGAGAGAGGGAGACACAGAATCAGAAGCAGGCTCCAGGCTCTGTCAGCACAGAGCCCGACGCGGGGCTCGAACTCACGGACCGCGAGATCACGACCTGAGCCGAAGTCTGCCGCTTAACCGACTGAGCCACCCAGGCGCCCCTCTATATGTAAATTTCTTAATCTTCCCGGTCCTCAATTTCTTCATCTGTGTAACGGGTTTGGTAACAGAATGAAATGAGAAGCTTGGCATTCAATAGGTGTGTTGCCTTTCCTACTCTCGGTATAGTCGTTGCATATGGTGGATTAAGTTTTGGCATCTAATGCCTGTTTTGCCAGCAGGGTAAAACTTTCTAAGTCCAGTGCCATTCATTAGTGTCCTGTAATATGTTTCACAACCACAGTTTTGCACTTTGAAAAAATTTGCGGGCTGTAAATTTACATTTCAATTGTATGCCACTTTCTACTCCTTGTTCACAGATTGACTCCTCAAACTACTGAATTTTCATGAGTCAGAAATTTTCCAATGCTTTGCAAATGATTTAGAAACAAAAATACTACTCGTAAACATTTTGTTTGTCTCTACTAGGTTTTTTTAATACTTTAAACTAGCTCTGTTCTGTGTTCAGGTCAGAAACCAGCCCCTTATTCATCTGTTAAAGATGAACAGGAGGAATGAACGAGCGTTGTATTATAACTCAGAGTAATACACTCCTATCTGGTAATAACGGGACTATAACTATTGCTGACTTGAGGACTCTAGAAGCCACATTTGCTGAGCTAACAACATAATTGCTTAGAGGCTGGAAAACAAGGATTCAGATAAACTGGTCCCTCATAAACACAAGATTTCATGCTCCGGCTGAATTTCTCCCCAATTATGGTAATATCGGGGGAGTTGCCAGGTTTTAGAATCTCAGTCACTCGCATTCCATTGTATCAGAATAAACCAACTCCACAGAAATTTTCAGGCTGAATTGCATTTAGCATAATTTTACCAACCCAATAAAGCACTCAAGGCACGTTCTAATGGTTAAGGTTCCTCGTGATGATGGCTCGTGTTTAAAACTTACAGGTTTTGGGGCGCCTGGGTGGCGCAGTCGGTTAAGCGTCCGACTTCAGCCAGGTCACGATCTCGCGGTCCGTGAGTTCAAGCCCCGCGTCAGGCTCTGGGCTGATGGCTCGGAGCCTGTTTCCGATTCTGTGTCTCCCTCTCTCTCTGCCCCTCCCCCGTTCATGCTCTGTCTCTCTCTGTCCCAAAAATAAATAAACGTTGAAAAAAAAATTTTTTTAAACTTACAGGTTTTATTTGCACTTATGTGTAAATTCCAGGAGCCATTTCTCAACCGTTTTTCTTCACGCCCGTAAAAATCCTAAATATGCTTTCCCTTATTCTCTAGGTCAGCAATGCATTCATACTTCCAATTAAATATGTTGACTTGTTAGCTTCATTACTTACAACATTATAATATTGAATTTGCCCTATAAAATATGCCTTGTATATACTTGTAGAAAACAAAATAGTATACGGTGATTTATAAGACATTTTGAGTTTTCTGTTAAGTTTACAGGAGCACATTAGTATGATTAATTGTGGATGAAGTGAGCCTAAATCCAACTACCCTAGCGAGAATGACTTCTCAGCGATTGAAAAAAAATTTAAGTTGGGTTGAAAAGATCTGTTGGTTTTGCTGCCCACTATTCAAACACCTTCCTTTGATAAAAGGATCCTGATTTTCTTTTGGAACGCCGTGGCATTCCTCTTTACTCTTGGCCTCCGTGGTTTGGAGGTCCCGGTTGCCATCCCCGGGCTTCAAACATGGGGGTTAATGCTGGTCTGGACCATTGGCATATCCCACACTTCTGGCTACAGTGATTACGTTAAGGATGGTCACATGACATAAGCCGTTCTAAAGAGAGTTGACCACAGGACTTTTTTTGAACTATTGGGGAAAAAAGAGCTCTTTTTCCTATGGGGCTGCTGAACCGCTGTGTTGTACGTCTGAAGATATAAAAGACATCTTGCCATCACGTCGACATAATCTTCCCTAGAATCAAGCCCACATCTTAAAAACCAGAGCTTAGGGGCGCCTGGGTGGCTCAGTCGGTTAAGCGGCTGACTTCGGCTCAGGTCATGATCTCACGGTCCGTGAGTTCGAGCCCCGCGTCGGGCTCTGTGCTGACAGCTCAGAGCCTGGAGCCTGTTTCAGATTCTGTGTCTCCCTCTCTCTGCCCCTCCCCCATTCATGCTCTGTCTCAAAAATAAATAAACGTTAAAAAAAATTTAAAAAACAAAACAAAACAAAAAACCAGAGCTAAGATATAAAGACAGGGTCCGTGCAACAGTATTTAATGTGGGTTTGCCCGAAAAAAATATTTACTCTTGGAATTTATGAATATGGGAGACAACATTTTCCTTTTAAATTTGGTTGGTTTGTCATTGTCATTCTTTTTTTTTTCAATATATGAAATTTATTGTCAAATTGGTTTCCATACAACACCCAGTGCTCATCCCAAAAGGTGCCCTCCTCGATACCCATCACCCACCCTTCCCACCCTCCCACCCCCCATCAACCCTCAGTTTGTTCTCAGTTTTTAAGAGTCTCTTATGCTTTGGCTCTCTCCCACTCTAACCTCTTTTTTTTTTCCTTCCCCTCCCCCATGGGTTTCTGTTAAGTTTCTCAGGGTCCACATAAGAGTGAAACCATATGGTATCTGTCTTTCTCTGTATGGCTTACTTCACTTAGCATCACACTCTCCAGTTCCATCCACGTTGCTACAAAAGGCCATATTTCATTCTTTCTCATTGCCACGTAGTATTCCATTGTGTATATAAACCACAATTTCTTTATCCATTCATCAGTTGATGGACATTTAGGCTTTTTCCACAATTTGGCTATTGTTGAGAGTGCTGCTATAAACATTGGGGTACAAGTGCCCCTATGCATCAGCCCTCCTGTATCCCTTGGGTCAATTCCTAGCAGTGCTACTGCTGGGTCCTAGGGTAGGTCTATTTTTAATTTTTTGAGGAACCTCCGCACTGTTTTCCAGAGCGGCTGCACCAATTTGCATTCCCACCAGCAGTGCAAGAGGGTTCCCGTTTCTCCACATCCTCTCCAGCATCTATAGTCTCCTGATTTTGTTGTTGTCATTCTTAAGTGGATTTGTGCCCCCGGAAGCTGGAATAATCTAGCCCCTGGATTTGATTAGGTCCTTTGGTCGCAATCACATACCTAGTAACTCCCTTTCTTGGTACTTTACATACTCATAATTAATTTGTAAATATCCATTTAGTGTTTGTCTTCTCTGCTAGACTGTATACTCCGTGAGGTCAGGGAATTCTAAGTTGTTCATGGAGACTGTGTCCCCAGCACCTAGCCCTCATTCCTGGGACACAAAAAATACTCAATAATAATTTCCCTCTAAAATACACAACCTAAGGGTGGAGTGAGTCCGAGCGCAGCAGGGTGCCACCATTCAGCTCTCTCCCTGCCCTAGCTCTTCAGGCTTGGTCCTAGGACAGGGAGGCTTTGAAGGAAAAACAAACACAAAAGGGAAGAGCTATTTTGGGTTGTGCCACGCAACGGGACAGAACACGGAACGACGAAAGAGACAGTCTCGCCACTTCTCCACGGATGACCTATTTGGCTTTTGCACCAGGAAGTCACCAGTGCGCTGCAGTGGTGTCTGGGTGGGGAAATGGCCACAGCCCCTAGTACATTGTAGAATTACTAAAATGTGCCTGGTGGGGGGAAAAAAAGAAAAAAGAGGTTAGAGAGGGATAGAGCCAAAGCGTAAGAGACTCTTAAAAACTGAGAACACACTGAGGGTTGACGGGGGGGTGGGAGGGAGGTGAGGGTGGGTGATGGGCATCGAGGAGGGCACCTGTTGGGATGAGCACTGGGTGTTGTATGGAAACCAGTCTGACAATGAATTTCATATTAAAAATATGTGCCTGGTGGAAGTCTCCGGGCGTCTGATTGGACAAGGAAACCCACTGCTCTGCCAATCCCCCTCTATACACACTCAGTGACCTTTAAAGGTGTCTGGAAAGAATTTGCCAGGATGCCTATGTCCTGTGTGATCAGGTAGAGCTAAGGAAGGACTAGTGACAGTGCTGTTATTACTTAGTATGACTCTATCCATTTCTTCAGGCTAGTAAGACCTGGAGGAGTGTGTGCAAACACACATATTCACACCAATAAATATACACACACACACACACATATACATGTACATACGCACACATATACATACATGCACACACATGCACACATGCATGCACACATGTGTACACACACGCGTAGGATCACCATTACATGGAAAGGTGAGTTCGTGTTCATACTCCTGGGGACGTGGGAGGCAGAAAGTCAAGACGGAAGCTCCTCCCCAAGGAGAAGTTGATGGGTACCCCACAGACCTGCGCACCTGCCCCTTCTGCAACCCTAAGAAATCTCATTCCATAAAAATGCAAGTCCGCGACACCAGCACCGAGTTGTATCTTGTACTGTGTGTAAACACAGACACGGACGCACACAAACTACGGGTTATATATTATATATATTTAACACATATAAATAATTTTGATGCGATATATATATTTTTTTCTGTTTTGAATGGTCACTTCTAATCTCTCTGCAATGAACTAGCTATTTTCTTGATAATGGCATTTATCATAGCCATTGAAAAAATCTAGTAACTGTCGATAGCAAGTAAGTCAAACTTCAAGCGCTGAATGCCTTACAGCTTTGCCGCCACCTACTTTTGTGTGATGCTGAACCAAAGTAGATCTGCCCCCCGCCCGAGGCTCCACAAAATACACACCTCCCAAAGTTGATGGTTAGCTGGAATCGCCTTCTCTCCTTGCAAACTGTGACAAGGCATGATTGTACGTAGATGATCCTAAATTGTGGCGAGAAGGAAAGACATTCCATTGTTAGACACCTTCTGAAAGTTTCTCTCTCCTTGCAGAAGACGTCGAGGGTGTGTTTCCTCCTACCTTGGGCCATCAGAAGCCTTGGTCTTCTCATCTACCTTTTGCTTTTTATAAACGTAGGGTTATGAATGCGGAGGAAGGTTTCAGAGTTAAAGGAGCGCTTCCTTTGAAACATTTTTAGGAGAACTCTGTAAGAACCTTTAAAATTTTATAACTTAAAACATCAAGTTTGTAAATTAACGCATTTGAGATTTACCACTCCAGATATGTGGGTCTGGTGTTGGGCTTGCTTTCCAAGCCCTGTAGGAAAAACATGCCATACACTCACATATTTTATCATGAGATTTTCTTTATTAAGGAAAAAATTTAAGCACTTACAAAAAAAACCAATTTCAAACAACAAAGCAAATGGATTCACTCTGTTTCCTTATTAACTGATAACCGCCCCCCCCTTTTCCATTCTTACCACAAGAATTTGATATCAATTGTATGTCCTGCTAAAAGTCATAAAAATATTTTTACTGGGGGCGCCTGGGTGGCTCAGTCGGTTGGGCGTCCGACTTCAGCTCAGGTCACGATCTCGCAGTCCGTGAGTTCGAGCCCCGCGTCAGGCTCTGGGCTGACGGCTCAGAGCCTGGAGCCTGCTTCTGATTCTGTGTCTCCCTCTCTCTCTGCCCCTCCCCTGTTCATGCTCTGTCTCTCTCTGTCTCAAAAATAAATAAACGTTAAAAAAAAAAAAAAACTCGTAACACTTTCGAGTTTGGTGTCATTGCCAGCGTTTAAAAAAAAAAAATATTTTTACTGGATTTCATGAAGATGGCTCACTAGCTCTTCAAGTCTTGGGCCCATTAATATTTTTACCATCTACGAGTTCATATGGATTCCACACAGAGTTGCCAACACCTTCATTGCTATTTCTTTCCAAGGTTACATGTGAATGTTCCACGTGTCGACTGGGAAAACACAAGAACTTGATGTTCTTCAACTTTTGTTTTGTTTTCTGCCGATACTTTTTTGTTTCCTTTCTGAGAAGGGAATCCAGGGGCTAGAACTTGCTAGTTTGGGTGGCTGTGGGTTTGATACACTCAAAGATTTTTTTTAAATGCCTTTATTTTCTTTTCTCCTCTCTGTTTCTCTGTCTCGGTCTCTCGCACAAACACACATACCTTTAGGTCCATTTTTTCCTGTACATAAAGATACAAGAAATAGGCCAAATGATGTTTAGAACTTTAAGGCTAACTCTGAGAGTTTCTGATTTTATGAAATGTGCCACTGATCACTGATGATGACCAGAAGTACAATTCCACCCTTACTGGAAGTACAGGATGTAGCACAGTAAAACTTCATTTAATGGCGAGCATACGACTGAATTTACCAAACACCTAAAATTTTTGCTCTTCACCTCTTGATGAAAAGAATCATGATAGTCAAATGATGAGGGATTTATTTAAATAATATTTTAAAAAGTTTTTTTAATGTTTATTTGCCTTTGAGTAATACCTTTAATGTTTATTTACCTTTGAGACAGAGAGAGACAGAGTGCGAGCAGGGGAAGGGGAGAGAGAGAGGGAGACACAGAATCGGAAACAGGCTCCAGGCTCTGAGCTGTCAGCACAGAGCCCGACGCGGGGCTCGAACTCACAAGCCATGAGATCATGACCTGAGCCGAAGTTGGTTGCCCAACCGACTGAGCCACCCAGGCGCCCCTTTAAATATTATTTTAAACCCACTATTTCTCAGATACTTGATCAGCATTAAAAATCCCTTCCCCCCTCATATTCCATATGTAAACTGTTGCAGAATAATAGGCTGTTAAAATCTGATGAGTGTCAGGTCACTTAGTTCCATACCCTTATTTAGAGGCAAAATCCTAGAGACTAGAATAAAGGACATAGAAAATGTCACCATCGGACAGATAGGGTGAAATGAGGACAAGGAAAGAACGGCTTCAAGAGACAGTTATTTCTCCTACATCGTGTTATCTGACCACAGCTAATCTTCCATTAAGCCTAATGAAAACTACCACATTATCCAAATACAAATTAATCATACTCCACATATTATTCTGTTGAAGAGATAAGTAGACTTAGATACTTTTAAACTATTTTTTTTAACAAAGGAGTAATTAAAATGGATTTTCTGGCAATCCGATGTTAAGTAGAAAAATCAATTAACCTGAACATTCGCCTCCATACTCTTCCTATTATTTGAAGTTTGATCCATCACGGGCAAGACGACAGGTATTATCCTATTACATCTCATTCATGGATGGTTCAGATCGACAAACAGCTGGAAGCAGATGGTTTTTTCCTTTCTTTTTCCTGTGTTTTCCCTCTTGCCATCCCCTCGCCTCCTCTGTACGGGAGCTACGACCCCGGGCTCGGGGAGGCATACAGACAGAGGTCAATGCTGGGAACGAACCGTGTGACTCACCGTCTCAGCACCATTTCCTCCTCTCTGTCCCCTCGGGGAGATCACACAGTATTTCTATTTTTCCCACCCGCTCGTTGGCCACGGCTCGGTTAACTTCACGCGAGCATGTCCTTTCTCACGGGTGCCCACTCAGTGGTGTTTGCGGATGTTCCACGGTGTGCTGAGCCCCTACTGTGTGTTCTCGTGTCACAGCAGTGGATGGAACATAGACACATGCTCCCGCCCCCGTGCGCTTGCATTCCAGGGAAAGGAGACGGAACAATACCTGATGGAAAACTGAAAAACGGATACACTGAATGTTGGAAAGTTTCAAGCATCATGGAGATAAAACAGGGAAGGACAACAAGTAACCCCTGGAAGAAGTGACGCTTTGGGAGAAGAGAAGTGTAAGCACCGTCCAGGACTTGTTTCTGCCATAAACCAAAGCTACGGTCACCATAATATAAATAGTGTTTATGGAATCAATAAGTAACAGATATCTTTTATGAAGGTGGAGGTGGGGGTGGAAAGGGCATCGTGGGGCATTAGACAGCCCATCCACGTCTAGCAGTTAAATCTTCATTTCTAGAACAGTGAGGTGATAGGTATCGTCTAAAATGGATTGATCAAAACTGACCGCATAGACGTGTTACCTTCTATGTGGAAATATTATCTAAAAAAATAAAAAGTGCTTGCCCCTGGGGAGTAGGTTGATGGGGGTAGTGGCGCCCGGGTGGCTAAGTCGGTTAAGCCTCCCACTTCGGCTCAGGTCACGATCTCACCGCTCTTAGGTTCAAGACCCACAGGGGGCTCTGTGCTGACGGCTCAGAGCCTGCTTCAGATTCTGTGTCTCTTTCTCACTCCCCACCCCACCCCCTCTCTCAAAAATACATAAACGTTTTAAAAAAAGAAAAAAAAGAGTAGGATGGGGATTGCTGTTTTTGTGTTATAAACCTTGAGGACTATTTGCCCTTCTTTTTTTTTTTTTTTTGAACTTTGTTCATCTATTGCTTTAATACGTTTTGAAGACAAAAATAAATAAATAAAATGAAAACTGACTTAAGACCTGGGGCGGTGAAATACTTTGCTACTCAATAGCAGACTCAGAATTAGAACAGTCTGCATAAATGCAGAGTCCGTGTGCTTCGTATTTGTGCCACACCGTAATACGTGATGGAACAGACAAAACAAAATCGCATCATGACCATATATACGTGTGTCCTATAGGAGGCAGCCAGTAAATGACAGGAATTATGATTATAATTCGATCCCATGAATTTGACAAGTGTGTGCCTCTTTAGACATCAGTTTTCTCATCTGTAAACTATTAAGACCTACCTTCAAGAATTCTTGTGTGTACCAGGGAGATGTCTGAAGACTGCCAAGTGCTAGACCTCCAGAGAGGAAGTGGGATAAACGTTTGTCTCAGTTTTACTTCCCCAAACCTCTTGCAGCTCTGTTGACGCTCCTCACTCAGGCTCAGCCCCAGCGAGGGAAAGGGGGGCCAGTGGAAAGGTGGAGTCTGGAACCCTCCTCTGAGTCCGACATCTCTGTTATGATCCAGTGCTCTTTTCGTCTTCTCTAAATTACAGAACTGTCATCCTTTTGAGCCTATTTGCTTGTTAATATAGCAGTTGTTTATTTATATGCCAGAGCTAGAGGAGCCCTTAGAAACCACGAATTAGCTTATTTTTTTTTTCCACTGTTTCGAAATGCAGTTTTTAGAATTATTTAGGGGGAGCAAGACAAACAGACCAGGAAACAATAGCCACTGAAAAGGTAGGTTCCTACTCACACTTGCCAAGAGGAGGGGACACACCACACCACATGATGCCCCACAGGGAAACAGGGTCAGTCAGGAGGCAGGGGGAGCGAGCAAAAATATGGGGGAGAGCCTGTGTTGTGGCTTCGTGGGCAGGAGCTGGCTCAGCGGTGTAAACAGCCTCAAGACTGGCTACTCTGAATGAGTTCAATGGGCCTCGGGGTGTTCTGAAGTTTCTGGAAATCTCCGAGGGCAATTAGGGCAGGGAATAATGGCTCTGAGTTTGAGACCCTAATAAAGGAGGTGGCTGGGGGTATGGGGTCTGGAATGGTAGGCTTGTTTTGAAAGGCGGGGCTCCTGGCAGGCTGAGGGCAAGTTGTTTATTCTCTGTAGGAACTGGCTAGCTGCGTGAGGGGCTGTCCCTCTAGGGTCCAGAAGGTTCCAGATGTAAAGCATCAAAGTGCAGAAAATACAGAGGCTACAAACTTCCCTGTCGCGAATGAATCAGCTGCGGAGATCTGATGTACCACAGGGTGACAACAGCCAGTGATACTGTTTTCCACACTGACAAATTGCTGAGAGAGTAGATCTTAAATGTTCTCACCACCGCCACAACCAAATAACAATCGTGTGAGCTGAAGAATGTGTTAGCCAACGCGTCGTGGTAATCATTTTGCAGTTACGCACATATCTAATCGTCACACCCTACACCCTACACCTACCTAGTTTATATGTCAATTATAACTCGATGAAGCTGAAGAAAAGAAAAAAAAAAAAAACAGGCGTGGTTGGCACACATTCGGCAACGTCAAAAAACATTGGGGGCCATGGCACATTCGTACCTAGTCTCCCTAATTGGAAGAAAAAGGGAAACATTAGGAACAGTTCATGTAGCCAAGTGTTATCCACGAAATACTCTCCGTATCTTGTAGCACAGAGCCTTGCTAATCATTAGTGTCACATTATCAATGGAAAGAGCACTGCTGGGCAAATTGTCCTGAAATCCTGAGCCGACTATCCTAGAAGCGGAGCCAGTTCCAAACTCTTCAGACCAAAGCATTCTTTGCCTGTTTTGCTGCCAAAGAAAATCACGTTTAAACTCTGCCTGGAGATTTTAGCATTTGGTGAGCTTCCTCAGGATGGCACGCCATCCCTAAGTGACTCTTGACCTTCCATTTTCCTAAACGGATGCAAACATACCTGTGTTAATATAAACAAGCAAGTATTTCTTAACCGCCCACTCCGGGGAAATACGATGTTAAATCCTTGATCTGTCAATTTGTCGAACACATATTTTTTGAATGCTTATTATGTGTCAGACACTTTTATAGGCGTTGAGGCTACAGGAGTGAACAGAATAGATACAAGTGCTTTGTGGAGCTTATTTTCTCCTTGGGGGCTGGCAACAGGCGAAGTAAAAAGTGATGGCATGTCTGTAGTGATAAGTGCTGTGGAGGAAAATGAAGCGGAGAATGCAATTTTAAATAAGGTGGTAAGAAGAGGTCTCTGGAGGTGATGTGTTAGCAAAGACGTGAAGGGTGCTTTGAGGGAGGTTTGTTGATGGGTGACTAGAGGGAATGAACTGGAAATACAAGAGGTGACCATGTTTGTTGATGGATGGCTAGAGGGAATGAACTGGAACTACAAGAGGTGACCATGTTTGTTGATGGATGGCTAGAGGGAATGAACTGGAAATACAAGAGGTGACCATTGGGACTGGGGACGCTGGGCATGGAGATTACAGAGAGGGTATGTGACAGCAATGAGAGAAAACAAAATAGGAGAAATAGAAGATCAATTCCCTGACTTCACAAACTTTATGGTCTCATTAGGGAGATAAGGTTTATTAAACATGAAACCATTGGAAATAGGTAAGTAAAGATGGGTTCTGTCATATGGTTCGCGCCAGCAAGTAAATTGGGTGTTAAATACGAAAGATAGCTATCTTAGGATTTACCGGGATGAACATTGACTGGATGACAGGCTAGGAAACTCCTACGATTGAGACAAATTCCTACATTCATCATCACAACTCTCACCAAACTTTTCTCGGCATCTACTATGTACAGTTCACGCCACTGAGTTATCGGGAAAAGGCCAAGCCATGAATGTGAGCTTCCTAAGGGGAAGCATCTTCCGTTATCTGTCCCTTTTTAGGGAAGCTCACCTAAAGCCACGGTGGAATTTAGCAGTGCCCGAGATGACCACGAGGAGGAGGTTTATGGCTGGAGGACGAGCCAAGGGTTGGTTGTCATGGAAATGGAATGAGTAGGACAGATGAGGAGAGGTTAGCTGTGATCTGTTGGCCCCTCAGCCTGGATCTATGGTGGTGTGTGTAGAAAGTGTGGGAGAGGATCCCCTGGGTTATCGAAGACCCCAGGGAGGGTCAGTAGATGGGGGTCCTCTTCTGTAACATGGACAGCAGCCATACAAGGAGGTCTTGCCGCCATGGGCCTTTAGGGTGACACGCGCGGACAGGGTGGGTGTGCGAGGCAGAACACTGGAGGATGTTGGCGAGACATCTCAAGGATTCCCAGCCATCTGATCGAAGCAGGATGAGCTGCCTGGAGAGTGTATGTCTTCGGGGAGATGTAAGAACCCGCAAAACAGATCATTGCCGTGAATGGGATGTTGACGGAACTCACAGACTCCTTAGCTCTGTAGAAATGAATTATCAATCGTCTCTCTGGAAATCGACTTACAATACAAGGTAGCAGAAGGTAAGTGCCGCAGGGATGCAGATGCTTAGTTCAGAGGAGGGAGAACCTTTGAAACCGAAAACGTGAACGAAGCCGTCCCCTGTGAGATGAGGTTTGTGACCACGTGTGGCTGCACCTTGCTGCAGAAGTTTGTAAATCAGTAGCTGTTATCTTCTGTCAGCACTGTAAAGAGCACGAGTCGTATTGGCTGTGAAGCCAAAGTTAGGGATCATTCTTTTCCTTTCTTTTTCAATATATGAAGTTTATTGTCGAATTGGTTTCCATACAACACCGAGTGCTCATCCCAAAAGGTGCCCTCCTCAATACCCATCACCCTCCCTCCCACCCCCCATCAACCCTCAGTTTGTTCTCAGTTTTTAGGGATCATTATTTTCCACAGTGAAAACTTTCACAGGCTCTTTCTGTAGCCGCCTGGAAACACTTGACTGTCGTGCCCCAGAAACATCCTTCCAGCTACACATAACCACGGAAGCATTTTGAACATTAGTGAAAGTACATTATACTTTAGGTTACGCAATATATATTTTTATGTAGTATTTTATATAGCATATTTGTATATAGTAGTTAATCATAGCAGAGAATTTTTTCTCTCCTCCTGCTGTACCCTTTATAATTTTTGACACCTAATACCATGATTAAGCAATATATTCACTGTTTTCTTTTCTCCAGAAAATTAATCAGGCTGGGTCGCCGGGGTAACTCAGTCGGTTAAGCAACCGACTTCGGCTCAGGTCATGATCTTGTGGTCCCTGGGTTTGAGCCCTGCATCGGGCTCTGTGCCGGCAGCTCAGAGCCTGGAGCCTGCTTCGGATTCTGTGCCTCCCTCTTTCTCTGTCCCTCCCCTGCTCCTGCTCTGTCTCTTTCTCTCTCTCAAAAATATTTTTAAAAGCTGAGAAAGTGAATCAGGCTAACAATATAAGAGCCTGTGATAACAATTGCTCATTGGTAGCTTGACACATAGGAAGAGGCCTGTGGGTTCTAAAGCGTTAGCTGGAGCCCCAAATCAGAGAGTGGTTAATTGAAGAAAGACCGTCTCTTTGCCTCCATCCAAACCGCACTATCTGATTTAGAGGCCAGTGATCAGTGCTTAGGTCTGGCAAATGAGACACTACCTAGAACTGGAGATTCAAAGCCCCATCCCTGATATTTACGGTTTAGGGATACCCTGTGAAGGTGTGGGATAAACTGATTTCAGGTTTCCAGTCTTTTCTCTTGGAACAGATACCGGACAGAGCACGCAAGAGCAATACTACCCTCTCGTGGTTAGAAGTCAGAACTGGAAATCAACATGCTTGTTTTTATTTTTATTGGTTTTTTTGTTTTTTTTTTGTTTTTTGGTTTTTGGGTTTTTTTTTTTTTTTTGCCTGAGACAATGATTCCCAGGGCAATCTACTGTTACCAAAGTGAAGGGTACAACAGATACAATTTACTGGATAAAATCCAGGCCCAAATAATCCTGGTTTTGTCTGGCTGGTCTGGGTAATGATGGCTACATGTTCGGATCCAGCCTTTGGGGCAGTGAGTCATGTATCCATTCTATTCATAATTCAGCTTCTGTAATGGCAAATTCAAGATGTTCCTATCCCCATTAAATATGTATGTAGTTTTTCATCAGTTCGATGAGGAAATAGCGTCCCCTTGTCCGCCTCATAGGCTTATAAGGGGGGCCAAGTAAAAGTATATGAAAACAGAAGTATAAAGCTCTGAGCAAATGTTATTATTGAGGAAAACACGTGTTCATCTGTTATCATTTTTTTTTAATTTTTTTTTCAACGTTTTTTATTTATTTTTGGGACAGAGAGAGACAGAGCATGAACGGGGGAGGGGCAGAGAGAGAGGGAGACACAGAATCGGAAACAGGCTCCAGGCTCCGAGCCGTCAGCCCGGAGCCTGACGCGGGGCTCGAACTCACGGACCGCGAGATCGTGACCTGAGCTGAAGTCGGACGCTCAACCGACTGCGCCACCCAGGCACCCCTAAGCGCCCCTAAGGAAGTGTTTTAAATGATAACAGATGTAGGGGCGCCTGCGCCCCTAAGGAAGTGTTTTAAATGATAACAGATGTAGGGGCGCCTGGGTGGCGCAGTCGGTTAAGCGTCCGACTTCAGCCAGGTCACGATCTCGCGGTCCGTGAGTTCGAGACCCGCGTCAGGCTGTGGGCTGACGGCTCGGAGCCTGGAGCCTGTTTCCGATTCTGTGTCTCCCTCTCTCTCTGACCCTCCCCCGTTCATGCTCTGTCTCTCTCTGTCCCAAAAATAAATAAAAAACGTTGAAAAAAAATTTTTTAAAACACTTCCTTAATTCAATTTGGGGGCTTAAGATTTTCACCTAGAAATACAACACAATAATGATATTATATATATAAATATATGAAGTTACATATATATGTATATATATATATACAAGTAATGGGAAACTAATTTATATTCTGTGCAGTCAGCTGTCTTCCAGCCCCACTGATAAAAGTCTCACCGCGAAGAAAATACTTTATTGGTGACTTTAAACTTTGGGTGATATATGTCCTTATCGTTTTATGGCTCACTTACAGAGATTTTCTTTAAAGATTTTCTAGTGCACATTCCCAGGGCATCGACACAGTAAGGTGCCCTTGCACAACCATTTCTATAAGCATGCATGTGTTTGCTACGGAAGGAAATGGACAGTGGAGAGAGTAATTCAGAAGAAATTCTCCTTGAAATCTCAGACTCAGGAATCAAGGAAGAGGAAACATATTCCCTTATACTATGCCGAGAAGATAGAATGTGAAGGCACATTTCCAATAAGAGAAACGACTTAAAATAATTTTTTTCTGGTTCTCTTATAATGACCCTCAGGATATCTAAGATCATGTCTGGCCAATGTTGACAACTATTTTAACTTTATGCTTATTTGAAAGTTCAAAGTAACAGCAAATGAGGTCAAAGGGATGCTGACACAACCGAGAAAGGGCCAGCTGTTTAATCTGCAAAGAGAATTCGTGTTGACAGGTCGGGGCTCAGCCACCACCCCTGCCCAGGTGGACCCTGAAATGCCAAGAAATGAGGGCATCCATGCGCCAGGATATGTGGTGGCAAAGTATGGAATTTTCTACAACACTGAATTTCTGTCCTCTTCGGTAGTCTGATACTTGCTCTCTTCATCAGTCAGTAGTTACAGAAAAGGGAAACTTTGCAACCTCTGAAACGTGTTTATTTCTTAGAATAATAAGGTTTGTGCCTTAAGGTTTAATAAGTAAATAAACCTTAAGGTTTATTTCATATACCTTTTTTTATATATTTCAAGTTACCTTTCAGTGTATCACTATCAGATTTAATATTTTGAAGTAAATGCTACAGTATGCTGAGAACACAGACCCACCTGCACGTTGGCTGTGTATTTTCCTCGCTCCCCATTGTCCTACTTTTGAAGTTAAGGCCCGCGTGTTTTTGTACGTATGCTGTGCGTATCTTTCAGAAAGTGATATTCAAGTGACAATGGAGGCTGACTGAACAATGGGGCTGAGTCCGAGGGCGGTCGGGTAGACTTTGGCACACATGAGTCTCAGCGGCCTCATGAGATCACCTGAGCAATCTAGTTTCTTGTCCTGCTTCCCGATCCGGTTTTATCTATGTTATCACCTCCCGATCTTGGATTTGTCCACAGACTCATTACTGCACGCACATGCCTGGGAGTTGACATCCTTTGCTGCGTTAATACTCTGTCTAACCCCAGCCTGCCACAGACTCGGGTTTTGTACCAAGGATAAATACTGGCCTACACCCCATCTCCTTTGGGCATCTGACTCTGGCAAGTCCGTGTTTGGCTCCATAGTCCTGTCTTGGTGCTGACATTTTGTGCCATCCTGGCTGGGCCAAGGGCCCCAAACGGGAGATCTTCGGCAACCGTCTAGCCTCACTTTTCATTTTAGAGCAATGCTGATGTCTGCTCCCAGGGGTCCAAATAAGCCAATGGCCAGGCGTCCACCCACTCGGGGTATAGCAAATCTAGAGGTTAATAAAAACATAAAAGGGATAAGCGCGAAGGATAGCATGTTAGGTATGGGTATCAAAATTCTGGATTGTTCTGGAAGAAAGTACTGCTTTTAGTCAAATACAGTCTACTACAGTTTCTGTTATTAGTCCTGTTGACCTGGGACCTGCTGACCTTGTAGAAATGCTGAGTTCACCTGGAGGACATGGGCACAGAGCTGACCATGGTCAAGACCGGGGTTGAAGGGACTCAGTTTCCAAACTAGAATTTCGGATCCCGGCTAACCCTGCCAGGACATGGCGTTCTTATTAGTGAATGAGGAATTGAAGGAATCATCTTCTGCAGATGTCTCCTCACCTTTCGTGCCTGGAAAACTCTTCCTGAAGATTCCAGAAGTGACCCAAACGATTATACCCCCTCAGCATCCCGTGTCCTGTTTATTCCCGTCGAGTTCTTCCCATTCCACCCCCATTAGGGCACTCCTCACCCCCCTCGATAACATTTGTTCCTGTGCCCTCTCTCTGGGTTGCGAGCAGCTGCGGGACCGTAAACGCCCAGGGAATTAGCAAATGTTTCACATCTGAGGCTTTTGGCAGCGAAGGTGCTTTGATCACCTTCCAGGGAACAACCCAAACTCCAGACCCCCCCTCCCCCAATGTTGAATCTCTATAACCAGAAAGAGAATTCTGCTTTTGCTTAAGGTGTGGATAGCTCCGAAGGAGATGTCACTACCACCCTAACAACGGGGAAAGGCCCGGTGATCTGCAAAACCGTGAGGATGGGGCCGCCGGAAAAGCAGGTGGGAAGAAAAGGGCTAGAATGTGAACGAATCGTTCCAGGCTGAGGGCAGGCAGGTGAGATCACTTGGAAGGCCTGGGAAGCTCAGACGCCAGGAGAAGGTGCCTTCACGCACGCACGCACGCACGCACTCACGCACTCCTCACGCACGCACTGCTTTCCCCCCAGTTTTCCTCTGCGTGCACTTGAGAAGGATTATTCGCCGCAGAGCAGGAAAGGGTCCCTGACGAAGGTGCCCTGCCGCTGGGGGTGGAGGAGAAGCACATCGGTCACCCGTGGAGGAGACGCTGGAAAAGACCCAGCTCTGCACCTGCACCGGGGGATCCCGCACTGGATGCATAGGAAGGTACGTTGCCACAGGGAAAGGGGCCGGAAACTGGCCTGCCCAGCGCTCCTGGAAGCTGTGCAGCCTGGAGCGACACACCACACGTGTGTCCCTGTGGCCATCTCTCGGCCACAGCTACACCTACAGCCCTGGAGGTCAGGCAGGGAGCTTCACGTACATGTGCACCGCCTGGTGCTGCCCATCTCCTCCACCTGTCTCACATTGGGCCGCGGTCAGACCCCCAAGTGCAAGGGAGTCTTAGAAAGGTCAGTTCAATTAAAAAACAAACAAACAGGGGCGCCTGGGTGGCGCAGTCGGTTAAGCGTCCGACTTCAGCCAGGTCACGATCTCGCGGTCCGGGAGTTCGAGCCCCGCGTCGGGCTCTGGGCTGATGGCTCAGAGCCTGGAGCCTGTTTCCGCTTCTGTGTCTCCCTCTCTCTCTGCCCCTCCCCCGTTCATGCTCTGTCTCTCTCTGTCCCAAAAATAAATACACGTTGAAAAAAAAATAAAACAAACAAACAAACAACCTTTGTGACTTTTCTGCCTCTGCAGTGGGAGCAGGCAGCCTGCCTCCAGTTCAGGAAGGGAATCTTTAGGTGGGACAGGACGGGAGCTGGAAAAGCCAATCCAGTATCTGCTGCACCTACCGCCCAGCTAGGTACCATCACGTCACCCTCTTCATTTCCTTCATGGTGCCAGAACCTTCAGAAGAAAGCAAAATGCACATGGTTGTGTATTTATTTTTATTTGCTTAAGGTGTCCCTCCACCCCGTTCGTTTGTAAAGTCCATTGGTGGGGGCGCCTGGGTGGCTCAGTCGGTTAAGCATCCTGCTCTTGATCTTGGTTCAGGCCACGATCTCAAGGGTTGTGAGTTCGAGCCCCGCATCAGGCTTTGAGCTGACCGCCCGGAGCCTGTTTTGGATTCTGGCTCTCCCTCTCTCTGCCCCTCCCCCACTCGCGCGCTCTCTCTTTTAAAATAAATAAACTTAAAAGGTCCATTCATGCAGGATCCTATCCACCCTGTTCTTTGTGATATCCTCACTATCAATTACAATGCCTGGCATATACCTGACACTCAGTAAATGTTGTTGAACAAATCGGCAGACTCTTTGAGAATGGAACAACCCCCCCTCCCCCCCCAAAAAAAAACAAAGATGGCGCCTTCCACGGAAAAATACTTACACGCACAACTTTACCTTCCCCTCTCCGACATCCCCCGGGGAAGGAAGTGCAGTGAGGAGACTGAGATGCTGTGTGCCCTCATGACCTCACTTTAAATGCGGCAGTTTTGATCATGGCTCTATCAACATGTATGTCCTTCCCACCCACCCACCCCCCGCGCCCCCAGGAAATAGAAAGGAAATACTGAGCTGCTTCAAGCCGCGCTGCAGGTGGGAAAACGTGTCGCTGATAGGTCACTCCCCTAGAGGGCAGGCCATCAGCCTGAAGCACGATTGGGAATGCCTGGACAGCCCTGCAGCAGCTACACGGGATCTCTCCAGTAGGCGTTTATACACGTTTCTAGAAGGTGTGCCAGCTGGCCTTTCAAATCGATTCATTGAGGAGAAAAAAAAAAAATCCAAGGTCTTAGAGTGCACTTTTTTCATCCTCTTTCTACAAGCTTAAAGCTGGCTAAAAGCCTGAGAAAGGATTCAGTTATTGAATAGTAGCCAGGAAGGAAGATTAGCAAGAAGGGAAGGTACGTGGGTGTCCGAGAGCTGGGGCGTTTTTCTCCGTTTCAGTGTGACAAGAACGTAGGGCTCTGTCTGTGCATTCAACTTCCCAGTTCTTTTGGTGTCACCTACTGCTTAGTTCAGGAACCCCTTTCTGCCCTCACTTTTCCTTTCCTAGGAAAGGATCAAATCAAGGTCAGTCGCACCTACAGGGCCTCCCAGCCCCACCCGGACATAAGGAGGCCAGGAGCCTGGTCCCGGCCACGTGGGGCTTCTATTGGAGAATAAAGAGGAGGCCCATTTGTTCTTATCTGGCTACCCGGGAGAGCAGGAAGTGGTCTGGTGCTGCTGGAGAAGCCTGAACTTGGCATGGAGACACGCTTCCTTTCAAGTGATTACTTTGTCAGACTTCCCTATTTCAAAGGCAAATCAGCAACCAGCAAGCAAAGAGATACGCAGCTTTCTGCGTGAGTTTTCTTTTTCCAGAGGAAACTCTTCCTTATGATCTGCCCTCTTAAAGCTGCATGACTTAGCCACCTTAACAGCCCTTGGACTAGTTTTTTCCTCAGATGAAATGTGATGACATGACAGACGGGAAGGACGGTGAAAAGAAAGTTCCTTGCACTCCTCTCCCTTCCTCCTGGGGATGGTTCCCAATGAGCGCAATGTATTTTGAAATGTATTTTCTGATGTATTTCTTCTCAGATGTATCCATTTCCAGTAAATCTTAATGCCTGGGCACCCCAGCCATGGAAGTGAAGGGATTCAAGGGAAAAGTGGATTCTATTGCGGCTATAATGCCTTAATATGCAAATGTGATTTTTACTGCTGTCAGCAGGAAGACAGTAAGACCAAAGGCCAGACTTTGGAGAGGAGAGCGTGAGAAAGAGAAAACAAGCAAGAGTGTGTGTGTGTGTGTGTGTGTGTGTGTGTGTGTGTCTGTGTCTGTGTGTGTGTGAGAGAGAGAGAGAGAGAGAGATTTGAGAAATGGAGAGAGAGAGAAAGAGAACTTGCTGAATCTCTTAAGCATATAGAAAACCCACCTTGGATATCTGAGATCACAGTGTTTCTACTACGGCAGTGAAGTTGACCTTGCACCTAGAAGGGCATGGTCTGGAGATCCCTTCTGATCCAGACGGGGAGGATGTAACGGATGTGAGGAACTTTAAGGGAGGAGAGCAAAGGGCTGTGTCTGTTCCCTTTGTGTTGGGAGAGCTTGGGAAGAAGAAGAGAAAGCGGAAATCCGGGAAACTGAGCATGCGCTGAAGATGGGGGTTTTAAATTACTAAATCAGGTTGAAGGAAATCTTGACTTACAGTCTCACCCCACCACTAACCCCAGCAGGCTGACGCTCAGGAGCGAGATGTGATCAGGTCTAGAGAAATTGAGAAGCTACCTTTTCTTTACATATCTGAATGCAGTGTGAGTTAATTTGCTGCCCCGTCACATAGTTAAACTTAGCCAGTGACTGCGTGTCTGTTTTGATGATGGACTAGTCCTGTGGGAGGCAAAGGGGGACCTTTGAAAAAAATGAAATGACACCTGAAGTCATATTGATGACAAAGTCCTTTCTTCCTGCTCTTGCTACGAGGCACTGAGGCAGTAAACTTAAAAAAAAAAAAAAAAAAGATACTGGGTGTATCCGTTTCTCCCTTACCCATTATCCTCAAGAAGGAGCAGGGTTTTTTTTTTTTTTTTTTATCTATCTCAACTCTTGTCAAGCCCAGGTCAGGTCAGCATCCTGAGTTCTTTCCAGCCATGATCTAAAATGACTTCACTTCGGGAGAGCATCCGATCGACTTCAGTTTCTCTCCTTCGAGAACCCCCAGTCTTCTGTTAACCAGTAGAAATATCAGCAATCTATCCATACCTGACTCCTTTGCCGTGACTCACAGCCTCCTACAAAGACTAGGAGATGCTCAAGAAACAAGAACAAGAAATTCAAAAAGGCAGTTAATGTACTCTGAGGGAAATCAAGCAACCATCCAAAGGAAAGCTTCTAGTACTTTTTTTTGCAATATGAAATTTAATGTCAAATTGGTTTCCATACAACACCCTGTACTCATCCCAACAGGTGCCCTCCTCAATGGCCATCATCCACCCTCCCCTCCCTCCCACCCCCCATCAACCCTCAGTTTGTTCTCAGCTTTTAAGAGTCTCTTATGGTTTGCCTCCCTCCCTCTCTAACTTTTTTTCCTTCTCCTCCCCCATGGTCTTCTGTTAAGTTTCTTAGGATCCACCTAAGAGTGAACACATATGGTATCTGTCTTTCTCTGTATGACTTATTTCACTTAGCATCACACTCTCCAGTTCTATCCACGTTGCTACAAAAGGCCGTATTTCATTCTTTCTCTTTGCCAAGTAGTATTCCATTGTGTATATAAACCACAATGTCTTTATCCATTCATCACTTGATGGACATTTAGGCTCTTTCCATAATTTGGCTATTGTTGAGAGTGCTGCTATAAACATTGGGGTACAAGTGCCCCTATGCATCAGCACTCCTGTATCCCTTAGGTAAATTCCTAGCAGTGGTATTGCCGGGTCATAGGGTAGATCTATTTTTAATTTTTTGAGGAACCTCCACACTGTTTTCCAAAGAGGCTGCACCAGTTTGCATTCCCACCAACAGTGCAAGAGGGTTCCCATTTCTCCACATCCTCACTAGCGTCTATAGTCTCCTGATTTGTTCATTTTAGCCACTCTCACTGGCATGAGGTGGTATCTCAGTGTGGTTTTGATTTGTGTTTCCCTGATGAGGAGTGACGTTGAGCACCTTTTCATGTGTCTGTTGACCAACTGGATGTCTTCCTTAGAAAAGTGTCTATTCATGTCTTCTGCCCATGTCTTCACTGGATTATTTGTTTTTCAAGTGTGGAGTTTGGTGAGTTCTTTATAGGTTTTGGATACTAGCCCTTTGTCTGATAATGTCATTTGCAAATAACTTTTCCCATTCTGTCCGTTGCCTTTTAGTTTTGTTGATTGTTTCCTTTGTAGTGCAGAAGCTTTTTATCTTGATGAGGTCCCAATAGTTCATTTTTGCTTTTAATTCCCTTGCCTTTGGAGTTGTGTCGAATAAGAAATTACTGTGGCTGAGGTCAGAGAGTTTTTTTTCCTGCTTTCTCCTCTAGGGTTTTGATGGTTTCCTGTCTCACATTCAGGTCCTTTATCCATTTTGAGTTTATTTTTGTGAATGGCGTAAGAAAGTGGTCTAGTTTCATTCTTCTGCATGTTGCTGTCCAGTTCTCCCAGCACCATTTGTTACAGAGACTGTCTTTTTTCCACTGGATATTCTTTCCTGCTTTGTCAAAGATGAGTTGGCCATACGTTTGTGGGTCTAGTTCTGGGGTTTCTATTCTATTCCATTGGTCTATGTGTCTGTTTTTGTGCCAATACCATGCTGTCTTGATGATTACAGCTTTGTAGTAGAGGCTTAAGTCTGGGATTGTGATGCCTCCCACTTTGGTCTTCTTCGATATTACTTTGGCTATTTAGGGTTGTTTGTGGTTCCATACCACAACGGATTGCTTGTTCTAGTTTCGAGAAGAATGCTGGTGCAATTTTGATTGGGATTGCATTGAATGTGTAGATAGCTTTGGGTAGTATTGACATTTGAACAATATTTATTCTTCCAATCCACGAGCACAGAATGTTTCTCCATTTCTTTATATCTTCTTCAATTTCCTTCATAAACTTTCTTTCTTTTTTTAAAATTTTTATTTATTTTTGAAACAGAGAAAGAGCATGAACGGGGGAGGGTCAGAGAGAGGGAGACAGAATCCAAAGCAGGCTCCAGGTTCTGAGCTGTCAGCACAGAACCCAATGCAGGGCTTGAACACACGGACTGTGAGATCATTACCTGAGCTGAAGTCAGACGCTTAACTGACTGAGCCACCCAGGTGCCCCTTCATAAACTTTCTATAGTTTTCAGCATACAGATCTTTTACATCTTTGGTTAGGTTTATTCCTAGGTATTTTATGATTCTTGATGCAATTGTGGGTGGGATCAGTTTCTTTATTTGTCTTTCTGTTGCTTCATTATTGTATAAGAATGCAGCTGATTTCTGTACATTAATTTTGTATCCCGTGACTTTGCTGAATTCATGTATCAGTTCTAGCAGACTTTTGGTGGAGTCTATCGGGTTTCCCATGTATAATATCATGTCATCTGCAAAAAGCGAAAGCTTGACTTCATCTTTGCCAATTTGGATGCATTTGATTTCCTTTTGTTGACTGATTGCTGATGTTAGAACTTCCAACACTATGTTAAACAACAGCGGTGAGAGTGGATGTCCCTGTCATGTTCCTGATCTCAGGGAGAAAGCTCTCAGTTTCTCCCCATTAAGGATGATATTAGCTGTGGGCTTTTCATAAGTGGCTTTTATTATGTTTAAGTATGTTCCTTCTATCCTGACTTTCTCGAGGGTCTTTATTAAGAAAGGATGCTGAATTTTGTCAAACGCTTTTTCTGCATCGATTGACGGGATCATATGGTTCTTTTCTTTTATTAATGTGATGTGTCACATTGATTGATTTGCAAATATTGAACCAGCCCTACAGCCCAGGAATGAATCCCACTCGATCATGGTGAATAATTCTTTTTATATGCTGTTGAATTTGATTTGCTAGTATCTTGTTGAGAATTTTTGCATCCAGTTCATCAGGGATATTGGCCTGTAGTTCTCTTTTTTTGCTGGGTATCTGTCTGGTTTGGGAATCACAGTAATGCTGGCTTCATAGAATGAGTCTGGAAGTTTTGCTTCCCTTTCTATTTTTTGGAATAGCTTGAGAAGGATAGGTATTATCTCTGCTGTAAATGTCTGGTAGAATTCCCCAGGGAAGCCATCTAGTCCTGGACTCTTATTTGGTGGGAGATATTTGATAACTGATTCAATTTCTTCATAGTTATGGGCCTGTTCACATTTTCTGTTTATTCCTGTTTGAGTTTTGGAAGTATGTGGGTGCTTAGGAATTTGTCCATTTCTTCCAGGTTGTCCAGTTTGTTGGCATATAATTTTTCATAGTATTCCCTGATAATTGCTTGTATTTCTGAGGGATTGGATGTAATAATTCCATTTTCATTCATGATTTTGTCTATTTAGGTCCTCTCCCTTTTCTTTTTGAGAAGCCTGGCTAGAGGTTTGTCAATTTTGTTTATTTTTTCAAAAAACCAACTCTTGGTTTCGTTGATCTGCTCTACAGTTTTTTTAGATTCTATATTGTTTATTTCTGCTCTGATCTTTATTATTTCTCTTTTTCTGCTGGGTTTGGGATGTCTTTGCTGTTCTGCTTCTATTTCCTTTAGGTGTGCTGTTAGATTTTGTATTTGGGATTTTTCTTGTTTCTTGAGATAGGCCTGGATTGCAATGTATTTTCCTCTCAGGACCTTCGCTGCATCCCAAAGCGTTTGGATTCTTGTATTTTCATTTTCCTTTGTTTCCATATCTTTTTTTAATTTCTTCTCTAATTACCTGGTTGACCCATTCATTCTTTAGTAATCTGTTCTTTAGCCTCCATGCTTTTGGAGGTTTTCCAGACTTTTTCCTGTGGTTGATTTCAAGCTTCATAGCATTGTGGTCTGAAAGTGTGCATGGTATGATCTCAATTCTTTTATACTTATGAAGGGCTGTTTTGTGACCCAGTATGTGATCTATCTTGGAGAATGTTCCATGTGCACTCAAGAAGAAAGTATATTCTGTTGCTTTGGGATGCAGAGTTCTCAATATATCTGTCAAGTCCATCTGATCCAATGTGTCATTCAGGGCCCTTGTTTCTTTATTGATCCTGTGTCTAGATGATCTATCCATTGTTGTAAGTGGGGTTTTAATGTTCCCTTCAATTACCATATTCTTATCAATAAGGTTGCTTATGTTTGTGATTAATTGTTTTATATATTTGGGGGCTCCTGTATTCGGGGCATAGACATTTATAATTGTTAGCTCTTCCTGATGGATAGACCCTGTAATTATTATATAATGCCCTTCTTCATCTCTTGTTACAGCCTTTAATTTAAAGTCTAGTTTGTCTGATATAAGTATGGCTACTCCAGCTTTCTTTTGACTTCTAGTAGCATGATAGATAGTTCTCCATCCCCTCATTCAACGTGAAGGTGTTCTCAGGTCTAAAATGAGTCTCTTGTAGACAGCAAATAGATGGGTCTTGTTGTTTTGTTTTTTGTTTTTTTTGTTGTTGTTGTTGTTTTTTATCCATTCTGATACCCTGTCTTTTGGCTGGAGCATTTAGTCCATTTACATTCAGTGTTATTATAGAAAGATACGGGTTTAGAGTCATTGTGATGTCTGTAGGTTTCATGCTTGTAGTGATGTCTCTGGTACTTTGTGGTCCTTGCAGCGTTTCACTCACAGAATCCCCCTTAGGATCTCTTGTAGGGCTGGTTTAGTGGTGATGAATTCCTTCAGTTTTTGCTTGTTTGGGAAGACCTTTATCTCTCCTTCTATTCTGAATGACAGACTTGCTGGATAAAGGATTCTCGGCTGCATATTTTTTCTGTTCATCACATTGAAGATTTCCTGCCATTCCTTTCTGGCCTGCTAAGTTTCAGTAGATAGGTATGCCACTACTCTTATGTGTCTACCTTTGTAAGTTAGAGCCTGTTTATCCCTAGCTGCTTTCAGAATTTTCTCTTTAATCTTGTATTTTGCCAGTTCCACTATGATATGTCGTGCAGAAGATTGATTCAAGTTACATCTGAAAGGAGTTCTCTCTACCTCTCGGATTTCAATTCCTTTTTCCTTCCCCAGATCAGAGAAGTTCTCACCTATGATTTGTTCAAGTACACCTTCAACCCCCTTCTCTCTCTCTTCTTCTTCTGGAATTCCTATGATGCATATATTGTTCTGTTTGATCGCATCACTTAGTTCTCTAATTCTCCCCTCATACTCCTGGATTTTTTTATCTCTTTTTTCCTCAACTTCCTCTTTTTTTCCATAATTTTATCTTCTGCTTCACCTATTCTCTCTTCTGCCTCTTCAATCTGTGCTATGGCTGCCTCCACTTTATTTTGCACCTCATTTATAGCATTTTTTAGCTCCTCATGACTATTTTTTAGTCCCTTGATCTCTGTAGCAATAGATTCTCTGCCATCCTCTATGCTTTTTTCAAGCCCAGTGATTAATTTTATGACTATTATTCTAAATTCTTGTTCTGTTTGATGGCTTAAATCGTTTTTGATCAATTCGTTAACTTTCACTACTTCCTGGATTATTTTGAGGCGAATTCTTCCATTTCGTCATTTTGGGTAGTCCCTGTGGTGGCTCCAAACTGCAGGGTACTTCCCCTGTGCTGTCCCGAGTAACTTGTGTTGGTGGGCAGGGCCACAGTCAGACCCGATGTCTGCCCCCACCCCACCGCTGGGGCCACAGTCAGACTGGTGTGTACCTTATCTTCCCCCCTCCCAGGGGCAGTACTCACTGTGGAGTGGTGTGGCCCGTCTGGGCTACTTGCACACTGCCAGGCTTGTGGTCCTGCTTTGATGGGATCTGGTGTATGAGCTGGGGTGGATCCGCAAGGTGCACAGGGGTGGGAGGGGCAGACTTAGCTAGCTTTGCCCCTGGTGGTCCCCTGTGGGAAGGGCCCTGCAGCACCGGGAAGGAGGCAGGCCTGTCAGAGGGATGGATCCGCAGAAGCACAGCATTGGGCATTTGCACGGTACAGGCAAGTTCAGTGACGGGAACTGGTTCCCTTTGGAATTTTGGCTGGGGGATAGGAGAGGTAGATGGCGCTTACCAGCCCTGTTGTTCCCCCACTGAGCTGAACTCTGTCTTCTGGGGCTCAACAACTCTCCCTCCCAGTGTCCTCTCGCCCTCCCTGCTATCCGAGAGCAGAGCTGTTGACTTTTAACATTCCAGATGTTAAGTCCCCCTGGCTGTCAGAACTCACAGAGTACAGCCCCTCTGCTTTTGCAAGCCAGACTTCAGGGGCTCTGCCTTGCCAGGCGGGCTGCCCCTCCACCGCCCCGGCTCCCTCCCGCCAGTCCTTGTAGCATTCACTGCCTCTCCGTCCTTCCTACCCTCTTCCATGGGCCTCCTGTCTACGCTTGGCTCCGGTGAGTCCGTTCTGCTAGTTTTCTGGGTTATTTAGGCCAATGTGGGTGGAATCTAAGCGATCAGCAGGACGAGGTGAGCCCAGCGTCATCCTATGCCACCATCTTCCCAGGATGGAAGCGTCTAGTACTTTTTAAAGAACATAAATACTTGGTGAAGAAAGCCAATGATATTGTTTCTACTTGAACAAGCAAGCAGAAAACAAACAAAAAACCCCCAAAACCTGTCATTCCTTTTAAACAAATTTTATTTTATTCATTAATACAGTATCTATATAATAATGATTGGTACATACATGTAGGAGTTATTACATGTTCATTGTACAGATAATTCTTGATACATGTATGGATTCCCAGTCCCCTTGCTGTAACATTATGGCACATTAAGTTTAACTTCTCACCCCCAAAAATAGAGAAATACTTCTAAAGATTTATGATGATACTTTGAAAAAAAAATATTTCTAACTATTTTTCCTCACTTCAACATCTACCCATTTGTGTGTTGGGGAAGAAAAATGTCCCTATATGATTTAAAATTCTTCTGGCTGGTGTAAGAATTAAATTGGCATAAGACAAATTAAAAGGAGAAAAATCAAATTTCATTACATATTTATGGAAAATTCATAGAAATATGAAAGATACCAAAGACAGGCAAAATGAGGTATATATGTCGTCCTGAACTAAGAAGAGGGTAGGAATCTGGGACTTCAAAAGGAAGGAAAAGAGTTCACAAGAAGATAAAAAAAAGAGTGTTTGGTAAACAAATATTTGCCGGAACATGTAGAAACAAAAGAACGTACACATAAATTGTAGCAGACTTTGCTGGTTTCCTCCCTGTCTGTCACACCTAGATCATATTATACAATAGTTCTCTATGATGATAATTCCCTTTCTGGAGCAGGTCCTGTATCTAAATTTTTTTTAGGTAGGTAGGGTGAAGGTCAATGTTTCCTCTGGTCCTTGATTGTTTTTAGTTTAAAATAATCCACATGCCAAAGTAATACATCTTGGGGCACTTCATCCTGAACCCCTACACATGTTATTACAATTACAATTAAATTGTTAAATGCTTTATGGTGTTAAAAAACTTATTTTTATATACGTCAACATTCTGATAAATATTCTTAAATATATAATTGCCTCTCAAGATCTCAGTCATTTTTCATTTCAAATGTAAAGTGTAAATATGCTTTTGTACACATTCAACGGTTATTTTAGAGGGTTGGCACATACTGGGGAAAATTTTGCTTTTGACATTTAATCTAAATAATGGAAAATAGGTGCAGAATTGTGTTCTATGCATTAAAGAAAGTCAGTTATCTGTTGGTAAAGACTGGGACTTGCCCCAGTGGGCATGAGTGACCATTCTCAACTCTGTAAGTATTTTTCTTTGCATTGAAGACTTTTGACTATCCTCCAAAGAATTAACACAAACTTATTTTTTATATTACCTGATACTTACCAGCTATTTATGTAACCAATTTGGTTTTCCTTTTTTCTTCAATTCAGTTTTAATTTTGTAAAATCTTACTGCTCGGATTCAAATTTCATTTGTAAGCTGCAGCGAATCCAAATCTGCCATTTCAGTAAATATCTCTTTTAGGGAGCTGGAATCTAATGCATGTAAGCTGGAAGAAATGTAGAACACAAAATACAAAACAATTAAAATGACAGCAGGGAAGCAATTGGAAAGCAACAGAAAAGACTACAATGAATGAATGAACTTTGAAAGGGAGGAATTTAAACAAGGGCCCTAAATCCAATTACCAACAAAGGACGATTGAATGATAAAAGCAGGTAAATAGAATGGGAGGTAGGGGGTGTTGTGGGAAAGAGAATAGGAAAGGAAATGGGAGATACATGGATGAGGTCAAGAAAGCTGGTCATTCATTCACTTATCAATTCACTCAATGACTGAACAAGTGCTTATTTAGAATAAACTGTGGAAGGTCATGCTGTGCAAGAGATGAAATACAGAGAACAGAAGTGGGGAAGAAGAACAAATGAGTAAACTGGTCTTGGCCAAGACTTGTAAACTCTTTAAATTGGGAAAGTGGCTGTAGTATATATAATCTGATTCAATTGGTTTATTGTACACAGGAGGAAACTGATGAAAAGTTGCAGTCTTCTTGGCAGGGATGTAGCTAAGAGAGATGAAGATTTAGAAAAGGGAGACATGTTATGGGGAAGGCTGGGGAAATTATGGGTGGGTGGCATGGCTATTATACATACAGGTAGTCACACTGTTGAGCTCGACTGGATGAGGGGGTGGGGAAGGACTCTGAGGACAGAGGTTGGGCTCAAACCCAACATACCAGCCTTCCAGAATCTAGAAGATAAGCAGCACAACATGTGGATGTGACAAACACTGATGCCATTCCCTTATGTTTGCAAAGACAGGAAAATTGGGTCCATGCATTTTTACCTACACCTAGATACCCAGTGGGAAAACCCTTCCCTTTTCTACTGCTACGAGAGAGCCCAATTCTCCAGCCGTGCTGCAGGCCCAAACAAGGGACAGGAGAAGACCAAACATAGGAAAGGGAGGAGCAACGAGCAAACTCAAGTGTCTAATCTCTGAGCAGCCTATTTCGTCACCTGATTTTAAAACAAAATTTTATTTTGCTGAGGTTTAGAATTTCAGGACATAAATGAGCAAAAATTGGTCTTTTTGCTGTATCTAGTGTTGTGTCTTGATATGACATGCTCCTTGACACCTCTCACAACCTGAAAGAACTGCAGTGTCACGTAACAGGAAATTTAATGAGCACCAAGGGAAGAAGAGCCTCTTCTGTTGCTTAACCCTGCTAAGTGTTCCAAGGCAGAAGGGTATGCATTCCTGGCAACAAATGAATTTTCTCAATGGTCTCCAAGGAATGCCTAAATCTAAGGCGAGGCAATAATTATGACTCAATTACTGACTTGGAAGTTCAGATTTAGGACACAACTCTACCTCCCGGTACAACATGAATAAACATAGCCGAGAATGTAACTTTGACATCAGCTCTTTTGTCAATTACATCATAGACTATAGAAGTTCATGTGCAATTCTAGAAGCAAGGAGGGAAAGAAGGGACGAAGGGAAGGAGGTGGGTGGAAGGAGGGAGGGGACATAGCATATCATATCTATATAACCATATCTGGTAAAAATAAATGAATAAGCAAAATACACTCTCATAAGGCTTTTTGATTATAATAAGCATATTGATAAAATGTATTAAATAGGAAAGTTACATGATCACTGAAAAATACTAATAACAGTAATAACCATTAGTTGAATATTAACAACAAGCCAGTTGTGTGTGTGTTTTTCATTCAATTCTCACAATAGTCCTCTAAGGTAGGTATCCCTATGATAATTATTCAGATGTGGAAATCGAGGCCCCTCAAGGTCACACATAGTCATTGAAGGGCAGAAAAATGATGTGAACCCCAGTCTTTCTGATGACAGAACCCTGGTTTTTCTTGCTGTTCCATGCTGCCTCCTCCCATCAGAAATGCTTTAAATTCATGACCAGCCATCAGTCTAAAAGCTGGACTCCCTCTTCGTTTGTGACCTTAATCTGTTTCCTATCATTTTCAATAGATAAGTTTTGAACTATATACAGAAATAACCGTTTGATGTTGCGAAAGGTGCAACATGGATGAAAAGATCATTTGAGACTTGGAATGCACCCAAATTCTAAGGCAAGGGAAAAGAACTTCAAGTTCATATAGTATTTCCAAGTGCCAAGGTGCAGCTGTCTCCATCTTATCAGCTCATAATATGAAGACGTAAAATTATCAACACGTTTATCATGTGAGAAGCAAGTACTGTACAAATGACAGTCTTTTCTGCAGAAATCTTGGCTCAGTGACTTAATTAAGCAACAGTAGATTTGCAGTCTTGATGAAAGGGAGGATTGTCAAGTCTTCTCTTGGTTTAGGAAATAAACCAATTCCTAAGAGTCTTGTGCTTCCTGCAAGGCCATGTCAAGAGCTTTCTAAAACATAAGCCAAAAACTGGAGGAAAATGTTCCTTCAAGTTGCAATTTTTTTTTCACAAGAACTCTGTAAACTGCTCTAAAATTAGTTAAATTCCTGCTAAGAAGAATTCTGTTCTATACAAGCACGAAACCATTCCATAATGCTCTGGGTCATCAAACTCTACAAGTCTGGAACAAAATAGAAACATTTTCTCTATGAATGGACATGAAGGGATGTTAGACCAAGGTAGCATTTTTGGTGCTGTGCTGAAATCAGCATAGTCTGATTCAAGACTAAAGTGTGTTTTATTTCTAAAGTAGTCAAGCTTGATAGTAAAATGATTTTGTGGGGGAAATTTAAGAGTTATCACCTACCTCTGCTCAGACTTTGTAGTTGATTTTTGTCATACTTCAAACATGATGTCATTGGTAAATTCAAATTGGCATGAAAACAAAGGTTTTATTTCTTTACTATGACAGAATTTATATGAGGGAGAGTTCTAGGGATCTGGCTGGATATAAATTTGTACATTCACAAGCTGAAAGTACAACAAGAGATAGAGCACAATGGCTCCCTTTCCAGGAAGCTTCTGATTGGCACAGTGATTACTGCCGGAGGCTAACACTAGGCCAGCTGAAGTCCAGAAGGTGCTTTGTTGAAGTACCTTCACAGGATGCCTATGCAAGAGGTCAGAGCAAAGGAGTCTCTCCCCAGCAGAGTGCTGGTACAAGAGGTATGGGAGGACCAGCCACAAATACCACATAAGCCAGCCAGAGAGAAAAGAGAAATAACCCACTCTTTAAAATGAAGAAAGTATTCAGATAGACATTTCATAAAAGAAGACATACCTATTGTCCTATGAAAAAGTACTCAATAACATTAGTGATCAGAGAAATACAAATTACAGCCACCATGAGATGCCATTGCACAATTAGTAGAGAGCAATTGGCACTCATACATTTTGGGTGGGAGTGTAAAATATTAAGACTGCTTTGGCAAAAGGCCTGACATGTCCTTATAAAATTAAAGATATATACCTACCAGCAATTTCAATCCTGGGTATTTACATAAGAAAAACGAAAACCTAGGCGGCAAAATGCCTTAACCAAGAATTTTTATAAGTTTTATTTCTAATAGGCAACACCTTGAAATCAGACAAGTGACTGTCAACAGAAAAATGGAAAAACAGATAGCAGAATTCATCCAAAGAAACACATTCAGTAATAATAATGCAAAAACCAAGCCAGTGGCACACACAGTAACATGAATGAATCTTAAAAAAACATTATGTTAAGTGAAAGAAACCATGTAATGCATAATCCCAGTGTCGTAGACTCTGGGTCTAAAGTTCTCTCTTGTCTAGCAAGAGAGCGGGACACAGGATGAAAAACGAGAGATGGCTAATGTCCAGGAAGAGATAAGAGCCCTGAATAAGGGTCCTTGCCCCCTATTTATTCAGATCAGATGGCTTGCAAACGTGATGGGTGTGCACAAAGAGACAAAGAAACTGTGAACATTAACTTGGGGATGTGAGGGAAAAGGAGGGTTTTGAAGATATACAGTGTTTGGGGTTTGGGTCAATATGAAACAAAGTCCAGGTGCCAGGCTGTCGGGAGGAAGGTTGTTTACAGCAGACATGAGGCAGCACCTCTGTTTATCTTTGCCAGCCTAGGGGATGAGGCAAGTAGGGGGATAACCTCAGGGTTAATAAGGCACCTTTTCTTTTGTTAACCATCTCCACTCTGGGCAGCTTTTCCTGAAGCACAGTGGTCCATAGTCCAATTCACCAATTTACCTAACCTGGCCCTATCCTGTGAAAGCAGCTTTCTGCCATAGTACTAAATTGGGGGTGCTTCCACCCTGAATGTCTAATCTTGTTTATGTTATATACCTATGTATTGGGCACCTTTGCACCATTCCTATTTTAGGGTTTTGCCTCTCCCTCTCTATTCTGGGGGCTCTGCACCCCCTCTCTATTTTTGGGGTGCCTTTGAGCCTCCCTATTCCTGGCACCTTTGTACCTCCCTATCTCAGGGTGCCTTTGCACCCCCTATTCTTGGGGTGCCAATCTGGTTTTCTCAAACTCAGGTGTAAGCATTTTATGGCTTTGTATTTCTTTTTTTTTTTAATTTTTTTAATGTTTTTATTTGTTCTTGAAAGAGAGAGACAGAGCATGAGTGGAGGAGGAGCAGAGAGAGAGGGAGACACAGAATTCAAAGCAGGCTCCAGGCTCTGAGCCGTCAGCACAGAGCCCGATGCGGGACTCAAACTCACAAACTGTGAGATCATGACTTGAGCCAAAGCCAGACACTCAACCTACTGAGCCACCCAGGTGCCCCTGGCTTTGTATTTCTTTATGCCTTGTTAACCCACTTGTGTAAGCCCGGGGGATTCCTAAGCTTATCCTCCACATTCCACCTATTTGAAATTCTAGAAACAGAAAAACTTATCTATGGTGAACAGAAAACAAAACAGTAGTTGCTTCTAAAACAGGAATATAGGGCAGAGATCAACTGGAAATAAGGAAGAGAGAACTTTCTGGGGTTAAAGCAATAGTGTTCTATATTTTGATAGGGGTTTGCATTCATTCATATTGATGGAGTGATAAATAGAAGATTTGTGCATTTCCTTATATGCAAATATCTAAAAAATTTGTAGGCAAATATTGAACTCTAGTTAATGATATGTCTTCTGAAGATTTTAGGGGTGAAGTGTACTGATGTTCAAAACTTACTTTGGAATGCATCAAAACATAAGATAGATTAATAAAGGGATGGCTACCTGGATAATTATGTAATAAAGCAAATGCAGTAAAATGGTATAAGAGTGTTTTACAGTTTTTTTCAACTTTTCGGTATGTTTGAAATGTTGGGAAATGGTCAGTATAAAGAGTCTTAATGAATATTCTACATGAAAGTTGATTTGTTTGAATTGGCTATAGAGTTTACAATGTCACTAATAGCATCTGAAGGACTAAACTCAAAGGTAAAAGAGAGTAGAGGTCTTTCTAAAGAGAATTATGAGTTTGATTGTTAAATTTATTCTGAGGAGCAATTAATTTTTTTCAAGGTTTCAACTGAAAATCTTTCCTTAAAACATAAACACTATGCAGACCTATGATAGCACTTACCATATGTGAAGCGGATGCATAGAAGCACACAGAAGTCACACCAACATTCCCAATCCAAATTTAGGATGACATAGTTTTACTTAACTCTTTCATAGTGTATGGGTATCTTCTCCCTTTCACAACAAAGGTTTTAGTTCTCAGGGATATAGAGGATGATACAATTAGAATTTCCAATAATTCTTGATATGCATTAACCCACATTATATAGTATACACAGGATTCTGAATATGAACATATGGGTATATATGTATATGAGTGTCTACCACATGTAATTTTAGAGGTCAACATGACCTTACAACTTTTACATTTGGTGATCAGATGTGAAAAAAGGGAAAACTTTGAAAACTCTGTTCTCTTTTTGGTACACAGAGGCTCAGGACAGCCCCCTTCCTATGCTGTTGACACTCTTAGACCCCGTTGGATGGAAATACAGAAGGACAATGTGCCGTTTGTCTTCTCTACTGCTGCCACCATCTTATATTGATCTGAGGTTTTCCATAAAAACAGAGATAACGGTGATTTAAACAAAGAGCTATGCTTGTATGCTTAGAAATACGGAAGTGGTAATACATACTACCAATGCAAAAATATTCCTTGAGTTTTGTAACCAAAGATGGTGCTGATGGTTGGTGTCTTATAAGTCGTCATTCCTGACTGTTAACTTACAGATTCTAGGGAAGCTAGATGCAGGGGTTTGGAGGTGGAGGTAGGAATGAGAGAGCAGAAAAGCCTTACCTACTTGCTCTGTCCTCTCCCCAGGCTCTTTCCTATTAACTTGCTACTCAGGCAGACCATGACAAATTGTGACCTGACATAGCTATTTATTCTTCCTGAGGAAGCTTGAAGCAATATATTAAAATACACTTACCAACAATGATAACACTTATTTTGTCTACATGAATTTTTCATTTTGAAAAGAGACCACGATTATCATGAGTGTTTTCTTGTCACTTGTAAGTTATACCAGGTATCCATCTGGGGTGGAATTAGGAACAACTAGTGCTCCCAAATTGGGACTTGCCCAAATTTTGGGTGCATTGTATTATAAAAGTTAAGTTATAAATTAGGTATTTGAGGCTCAGATTTCTAATTAAATTATGCTGAAAGCGGTACTTACATTAAAAGTACACTGGAATGAACAATTATGGCTCAATTAGTAATGTAAATACATAGCTTTCTTTTTTTTAACGTAACTTATCGTCAAGTTGGCTAACGTACAGTGTATACAGTGTGCTCTTGGTTTCGGGAGTAGATTCCCGTGTAGCTTTCTGATAGGCTGCTGGGAATCCATCTGGGAACACAACTTCACTTTAGAATACTGTTTTCCTGTACTGCATAAAGTCCCAAAAGAACCCATCCATATCTTGAGAGAGAATTAAAAATATGGGGAAAAGAGACCATTTCAAGTCTAAAACTGCTGGTTATTCTGAACTGGTTGAGGGAAAGAGTGATGAGAAGTGGAGACACAGAAGATATGAGTAAGCAGCATATGCGTATCAAACAATTTCTTTTTTATGCTTGTTGGAAATCAATACACTTTTACAGAATTCATTCATTTAGCTACATTCAGCCAAATAAAATAATTTGCTGAAATATGTTGAGAGAAAAGGAATTCCATATAAATTTCATGATCCAGTAGTCTTTGATGGCTTCCTTGCTATAAGGAATGATAAGATGTCCCAGTTCTTGTACTGTTTGTTTCCTTTAGTGGGAAATAGTGTATCAATCACAACCTAGTACTAAGAATATGGACTATGTCTGTCACTAGACAGAACTTGTACTAATATTCCCAATCCATGTTCAGAGCTACCTATTTTTACTTAACTCTTCCATATTACTTCTGTATCTTCTTTCTTCTATAAGAAGATGCCAGTTTTCAAGGGTACGGGAGAAGATCAAATTGGAATATTCAATAATTACTTGTATGCTTCATCTCACTTTATCTACAAATAGACACAGTTTCAAAATATTGATACTAATACTACCATTGTGAATATGATTATAGAAAACAATTAAAACTTTTAATAGAAATGTTAGTTCTATTATCTCATTTTTAAAAATAACTGTACTATATCTACATTGTTAGAACATTGCAAACTGTATTCTTCCCCTTTTAATTTTCAGTTAGTATTATTTCTATAGTAGTTGTATATTTAATGGTCTTCACTAGCCTATATGTTGATGATTATTTCTAGTCATAGTGGGTTGTCTGAAGTTCATTCTTTGATAGTTTCTTTAGGAAGGGTCATGTGAACAACATTCCCAAAGCTTTGGCATGCTGATAATAATGAGTGTCTTTTATATTTGATATTTTCATGGGCAAAAAAGTTTTGGCTCACATGTTTTTCCTTGAATATCTTAAAGATGTCAGTCCATTTTTTTTTGGCATGAAACTTTGCAGATAGTGATCTTTCTCTTGTAAGTTTCCTGTGCTTTTTGTCTAGGTACAGAAGTTTTTTCTTTGTCTTTAAAGTCCACTAGTTTTTCCCTTTTAAAAATAATGGTTTTTTTTTTTTTTATTTTTGAGACAGAGAGAGAGCATGAGCAGAGGAGGGGCAGAGAGAGAGAAGGGAACAGAAGATCTGAAGCAGGCTCCATGCTGACAGCAGATAGTCCAATGCGGGGCTCAAACTCATGAACCATGAGATCATGACCTGAGCCCAAGTTGGAAGCTTAACCAACTGAGCCATCCAGGGGCCCCTAAAGTCCACTAGTTTTTCTAGAATAAGCATTGACTTTGGTTCTTCCATATCAATATTCCTGGGTGTGTGGGGCTTTTATTACATGGTTTCGAATTATGGTTTTTTCCTTTCAGAAATACCTTTCTTGAATTGCTTCAGTACTTGATCGGTTTTCTCCTTCAGGAATTCTGCTTATTTAAATGCTGATATTATTTTCCTGTCTTTAACAACTGTTGTTTTCTCTTGAATTTTTTTGGTGTCTTTCTTCATATCTTTAATTTTTTTTAATTGTTCTTTTACCTTCTATTCTCTTAAGGCATTATCACTTGCTCTTTTGTTCCTTCAAGTTTAAATTTCATTGCTGAAGGGATATTTTTATTTCAATTCTAATTCTTTCCTGGGCTTTGTCACTTTATTTCTAAGTTTTCTACTTCTGGCTAATTGTTCTATCACATCTTGCTGTTATTTTCCTGTCTTATGACACATTTTAACATAGTAGTTTGCAGTTTTGATTTTCCTTATGGGAATCTTTTCTGGCATGTTCTCATTTTCTCTAGGAATGGTATACTTTCCTTACAATTTTTTTTTTTCGTAAAACTTTGGATAAGATTTAATGCAAGTATTCTGTTGTTGCTGTTGTTGCTCAGTTTTAAGTGTAATTCATTTTCCTGAACTTTTTTTGTAAGGAAACTGTGTTCTGGAAAGTCTTTCTAAACTCACAGTGCTTTATCTTCTGTTGTTTTCATGTTGGATTTAAAAACTCATGGCTTTGTTTTTTGAGATTTCCTGTGTCTGCTCTCCTTCTTCACTATTATCTTGACCTTCTCCTTTCTTCATCTCTGTTTTGGCTCCACTTCTAGTAACTTCTCTTCAGTGTGAGGACCTGTTCTGGACTTGAGCCCTGTCTGGTCAGTTTTGAGAGTTCTTAGTTGTAAAGTTTCTCAGCCTCTTCAGACTTTGCGGCTGACCTTTTCTACTCACCAACTATTGGCTTCATCAGAGTCTTCTGCAGTTTGAAATGCTGGTCTCATATTCACCTCCGATGCCTTCCATTGAACACCTGTTAACTGTTTTGGTGTTTTCTTACACTTAAGCTTGTCAAATACCACATCCCTCTAATTTTTTATGCACAGATGCTGATATGATGCTGGTCGTATGACTGTTGATAGCTTGTCCTCACTCTCTGACATTTTGGAGTTCCTGGGGATACTTTACCAACTAATTTTATTTTTGATGTTGTCCACGCATTTTAGTTTTTATGTCTAGTTGCTCTGTTTTTAATGTGATGATTCAGGGAGATTCAGAGACTCTCTGCTCTACTGTTGTTTCTTCAAAATGTATACATCTTGGGGCGCCTGGGTGGCTCAGTCGGTTAAGCGTCCGACTTCAGCTCAGGTCATGATCTCACAGTTCGTGAGTTCAAGCCCCGCGTCGGGCTCTGTGCTGACAGCTCAGAGCCTGGAGCCTGCTTCTGATTCTGTGTCTCCCTCTCTCTCTGCCCCTCCCCCACTCACACTCTGTCTCTCTCTTCCTCTCAAAAATAAAGAAACATAATAAAAAATTATAAAAAAATGTATACATCTTAATATTCATTCTTTATTATAAAAATGGCACATGGGCAAGATACAAATTCAAACAACATAGAAGAGTTTACTACGAAAATTAACTCCTCCTTCCCACACATACCTGGAGTTTTCCAGCCCAACTTTTTGGAAGTAACCCCTGTTCACACATTTTATGTAACTTTCTAGACCTTTCCTAAGAATATAAAAGAATATGATTTAGGTTTAAGTCTTTGTTTTACTTTTTACATAAATAGGGTCATACTATATATTGTCTTGTAATTTAATTATATCATTTAACAATATAACTTGAAAATCTTTCCAAAATTTTCAAACTACACATGTTTTTGTTTATTGAATTAGCATATGTTATTGACGAATAAAAGTTTTGAACATAATTTTCAAAAATGTTTATTCACTTTGAGTGAGAGAGAAAGAGAGAGAGCAAGAGAGTGGGCAAGGGGCAGAGAGAGAGGGAGAAAGAGAATATCGAGAGAGAGAATACCAGCTCCTGCTGTCAGCAGAGAGCCCAACACAGGGCTCAAACTCATGAACGATGAGATCATGACCTGAGCCAAAATCAAGAGATGCACACTTAATTGACTGAGCCATCCAGGTGCCTCTGAACATAATTTTCAATTCATTTTGGAGAATGTATTTATGAGTCAAGTGCCCTGAAATGGATTTATTAAATTAAAGGGTATAGGTTGGGAAAAACTTTCTAAACTAGAAACAAAACTCAGACATTATAAGCAGATGAATAAAATGTGATGATATTAAATTTTTTTCAGGTTAAAAACAACACGCATAAAAATTTTAAAGGACAAATAACAGACCAGACAGAAATGGCAGTTTATATGACCAAAGTTTCATTTTCATAGTATTCAAAAATTTCTTACAAGGAATAAGAAAAAAACATAAAACAGTAGAAAACTGGAAAAATGACATATTCAGGCACTTCAGTAAAAAAGAAATACACATGAACCAAAAGAATATGGAAAAAAAAAAGCTCATCTTCACTCCACATTTAAAAGATATCATCAAACAGCAACATACAATTTTCCACTGATGAAGTTGTCAAAGTTTAACTATCCTCTCAAGAACTATTTGGTGGGAATATAATTTGGTAAGTAGCATAAATTTTGGATAAAGATTGTACAAGCCATGACAATTTTAAAAATATATCCTTATTTTTAGAGCCTGCATTCTTAAGTCTTTCATATCTTCATATGAATTCTTTGTCAATGATCTCTCTTCAGCCAATCTTCCCTTTTGATGTGCAGGCAGTGTGTCCCGGGACATATGGGCACCAGGATGTAACAGTATCTGAGTGCCACCAGATGGTGATTTTACAGATAAAATCAGGTACTATTTTCCTAGACTGGATCTATGGTCACTCCTTGAGAAATACTCCATTGTTAACCCGATGCAATTCTTACAGGCAGACAAGCTGTTGTCTACACTTAATTTGTTTGTTTTGAATGTTCAAAGCTCAGAGGTACTGTCCATCTAGTTTTCTTATAAGAATTACTTGAGTTATCTTAATAGTAAAAGCAACAGTTATAATTTATTGAGTACATTCTATACGTTAAACACTTACTTTAATTATCTCTAATCCTCACAGCATTTCTTCAATTGGGGTACATGGTCCCCGCCTGACAGAGGGAGAAATTCATGCTTAGAGAGAGTAAGTAATTTACCAAAGGTCAAATCGCTAGTAATTGTCTGAGTCATGATTTGAATTTAGGTTTGATTAGGTCCCAAGTTCACACAATTTCTAATACTGCATCTGTATTTCTCAGTAGTTCAGGATCATATTTTAGAACTCAGAGACATTTGAGGACAGAAATATAATCTATTTTTATCATTAGGAAATTAGAGATTTATTATTGCAATAAGTATTATTGAAAAAAACTAAACATGATATTCTACAAAGTGAATTTCGAAATGAGCTAACGTAACTAACAAGGATATTCAGAGACTGTACCCTAAAACATTTGATAATGTGGCCTCAACTCTTTTCTGATCAATACTGTATGATTATCATTCCCAGAATGAAGCACCATTATTTGATAAGTTTTTTCATAATTAAAAAAATTGTAAATATGAATAACATAAAACTTACTTTTTAAACCATTTTTAAGTATACAAGTTAGAAGCATTAATTACATTCAAATTTTCGCGCAACCATCACCACTGTTTTATCATCTCAAACTGAAACTCTGTTATCAGTTAACTCCCCTTTTGCCCCTGTTTCTCAGGCCCTAGTCACCACGATTCTACTTCCTGTCTCTATGCCTTTGACTCTTCTAGTGAATGAGTGGAATCATGCAATATTTTTCCTTTCGGGTCTGGCTTATTTCACTGAGCATAACGTTTTCAAGGGTCATCCATGTTGCACCGTGTATCAGAATTTCCTTTTTTTTATTTATTTATTTAAATTCAAGTTAGTTAACATATAGTGTAGTATTGGTTTCAGGAGTCGACTTTAGTGATTCATCACTTAAATTTAACACCCAGTGCTCATCCCAACAAGAATTTCTTTTTAAGGCTTCATAATACTCTGCTGTATGTATATACCACATCTTGTTGATCTATTCTTCTGTTAATGGACAGCTGAATTGTTTTCATTTTTGGGCTATCATCAAAAATGCTGCCATTGGGGCACCTGGGTGGCTCGGTCAGGTAAACGTCGGTCTTCGGCCTGGGTCATGATCTCACTGTTTCCAAGTTCGAGCCCCGCACCAGGTTCTGTGCTGTCCGCTCAGAGCCTGAAGCCTGTTTCAGATTCTGTGTCTCCTCCTCTCTCTGCCCCTCCCCTACTTGCGCTGTGTCTCTCCCTCAAAAAGAAATACACATTAGAGAAAAAAATGTTTAAATGCCGCCATTAACATGGATATACAAGTATTCATTCAAGTCCCTACTTTAAATTCTTTGGGGCATATATCTAGAAATGGAATTGCTAGATCACATGATAAATCTGTGTTTATTTTTTTGAGAAACCACCATATTGTTTTCCAGAGCAGTTGTACCATTTTACATTCTCATCATGTATGCATAAGGGTTCCAATATCTGCACATTCTCACTAACACTGCTGTCTGTTTTTTCAAATACAATTTTTTATAGTAGTCATCCTAATGGATGTGAAGTGGTATCATATTGTGAGTTTCATTTTCACTTCCCTAATAATGATGTTGAATATCTTTTCATGTGCCCATTGGCCATTTATATATCTTCTGTTGAAAATTACCCATTCAAGTTCTTTGTCTATTTCTCGTTTCTTTTCTTGTGGTTGAATTGTAGTTCTTTACATATTCTGGATATTACTCTCTTATTAAATATTTTTTAATATTTTCTCCCATCCTATGGGCTGCCTCTTTACTCTCTTTGATAATTTTCTGTAATGCCCAAGGTTTTAATTTGAAATACTTCTAATTTACTTATTTTTCCTTTGGTTGCCTTTGCGTTTGGTGTCATTTGCAAGAATTCATACGCCAAAGCCAGCGTCATGAAGATTATCCTTTATATTTTCTTCTAAGAGTTTTATGCTTTAGCTCTTACGTTTAGGTGTGTAATCCATTTTGAGTTAATTTTTGTAAGATAAGTGTCCAACTTTATTCTTTTGCATGTGGATATCCAGTCTTCCAAACACCGTTTGTCAGAAATTGTTCTTTCTCTACTTAATGATCTTGGCACTTTTGCAAAAATCAGTTGAATATATATGCGAGTTTATATGTATGTTTATTTCTGGGCCATTCTATTTCTTTGGTCTATGTGTTGGTCTTTTTGCCATCAACACACTCTTTTGATTACTTTGTAATAAGTTTTTAAGTCTGGAAGTGTGAATCTTCCACCTTTCTTCTTTTTCAAGATTAATTTGGCTATTGGGATCGCTTCAGATTCCATACGAATTTTAGGCTGAGTTTTTCTATTTCCACAAAAAAGATAGTTGGGATTTGGGTAGGGATACATTGAATCTATAAATAGTTTTGGGTAGTATTGTAAATAGAATTAATTTTTCTCTCTTTCTTTCTTTCTTTCTCTTTTAAAACTTATTTGCTTGTTTTGAGAGAGAGAGAGAGAGAGAGTGAGAGAGTGAGTGAGAGAGAGAGAGAGAGAGAGAGAGCATGCAAGCTGGAGAGGGGCAGACAGAGAGGGAGAGAGAGAATCCCAAACAGGCTCTGTGCTGTCAGCATGGAGCCCAATGCAGGGCTCTCTCTCACAAACCATGAGATAATGGCCTGAGCAGAAACCAAAAGTTGGGCATTTGACTGAGCCACCCAGGTGCCCCAAATTATTTTCTTAATATCTTTTCAGATTGTTCCTTCTTAGTGTATGGAAACACAACTGATTTTTGTGTGTTGACTCTACAACTTTGCTGAATTAGTTTATTAGTTGTAACACGCTTTTTTTTTTTTTAAGGTGTGTGTGGATTCTTTGGATATGTGAGCAGAGATTATTTCACTTCTTCCATCCTTATTTGGATACCTTTTGTTTATTTTTCTTTCCGAATTGTCCTGGCTAGAACCTCAAATACTACGTTGAATAGAAGTGGCAAAAGTGGGCATCCTTGTCCTTTTCCTGATCTTAAGGTAAAAGCTTTCTGTCTTTCACCATTGAGTACGATGTTCGCTGTGGGGTTCTCATAATAGCTTTTATGATGTTGAGAAAGTTTCCTCTATTCCCAGTTCGTTAATGTAATATAGTGGTGTTCATTTTAATATTGTCTTCACCCAGTTTTGAGGAACCAGCTAGAGACCAGTCAGTTCCCCTTCTTGAGTAGCTGGTTGTGAGTGCAATCCCAGGCCCCTCCATTATTAAACCTGCACACTTTAGGCCATTATACATTTGCCCAGTTTGCCCAGTATAATGCCCATAGGCCATTATACATTTGCCCATTATACATTGCCCAGGGCCAGGTACTAGACTACTAAGATGAGTCCCTAAGCCCCAGAGCCCACTGAAATGATTTAAATTAGCCAATCCACAGGGAGCCCCCCAAAACTGGCTAACTCCATCCAGCTCGCCATACATAAACTGCCTTCTGCAACCCATCTTGCTGTTACCCTGTCCCCAGTTGCAACCCCCTGTGCGGGTCAGCCTGGAAGCCTTCTCTTGTTGGGAGCTGCCTTTCGTCCATCAAAGTATCATTGTGTTCTGCCCTATCATCAAAAGAATCTTTAAATCTTATAAAACAGTCCTCTGAGCAGGATGGCACGATCATGCCTGCCGATTCTTGAGTAGTTTTGTGAAGGGCCCGCTCTTGTCTTACTAGTTGGTTCCAGAGGAAAGCAGATTAGGACAGAATTGCCACTTGCTGAGATTTAGCCTTGCTGCTTGCTGTTGTGTCAGCCAATGATTGTCCATCTCTTCTTACCCAAATGTCCTCAATGTGGGAATATTAAAAACACACAGTGCCAATTGCTAAATATTAGCCCAGGAACCCAGTTGAGGGCAATTGGAGGGATAGACCACTAGAGCTGCATTTGCAGGGTCAGGTGTTCTGGTGGGTTTTGGGTCACAGCCTGTGTGTTTGGCAGAGGTCTGTTCCGATGACCCATCACTTTTTCGGCATCGGGTTGTCCTGGTTTGTCCCTGTATTTCCTGTGACTCCCATGGAGGAAGGTGTTGGTGTCCTCGTCTTTATGTGGGTGTCCCTCAGGCGGAGGTATGACGCTACCTTCCTTGAAGCTGCATACCTCACTGTTCTTGCCAGCGAACAACATACTCCCAGACTCTCAGGGGTATCATGAGATGCATCCTCGGAGACCAGTAGCCCAATGTTTAATCCAAAGGGGGCCTCTGGGACAATATCACCAGTGTCTCATCCCTGCATCCTCTCCCCCACTCCACAACACCTACCTGATTTAACCAATTGCTTAAATAATACAGGACCCAGGGCCAGAGTGCTTGGGCTGCAGCAATTGTTGCCCATATCAACATGCCAAAGACTGATAACTTGGAACAAGGGAACTAACTATCTTGTCTCAAGATCAGGCTCCCATAGCCCTTTAAGTACAAACCCCAATCCATGAGAGGTAGATTGGGAAGCCTGGGAAGGAGAGACAGCTGCCTTTGAGGTATGTCATTGGCCCTTCCTCCACTTTTCCTGTAACCATTTGGAAGATCCCCAATCACTTATCAGACGGAGACAGAAACTAAATACCAGGGCTTGAGGTAGATAGAAGCATCCCCCACCCCACCCCCCCATTAATAAAAATATAAAATATAGGGGGAAGAAGTTTAAAAATTACATATTTTATATATTACCTAAACATATACATTTAAATTAAAACAAAGGTCCATAATTTGACCCAACTGGAAATCCAAAATTTACTTTAAAAATGTATATAACAAAAATAAAAGGGGGTTGATAACCTTGTGCTTTTACAACACAGGTACTAACATAACATAAACATTTGCTAAATTACACCAGTTTATAAAGCTTCATGGACTTAATCAACATTGGGGCTAAAATTATAATTATTAGCCACATCCTGGGGATCCTGCTAAATTTAAGCCTGGGACCTCTATAATCTTAGGAAAATAACTAAGTAGAAAATGTGAAGAAAATAGTTATGCCTCCCTTCAACTGTACTTCATCTAAATTCATGGTCGTAGTACGCATTGCCCTGAAATATCCCACTGTGGACATACGCACTCTGCACAATGAGCAATAAATTAAAATGAAATTGAGTCTTTGGCACTTGCAAATCAGCTTCACAAAATGGGACTCCATGGACCTCCATCTAAAAGTTAATATGACCCGATATAAGTTAAAATAAGATCTTTAAAGAGTTAGACTTTTATAAGACCTAGTTAGTGATGATTGTCCCCACTGCTATTCCATTTGACGGCCCCCTTTGTCTTGTACTTAGATCTGTGAAGAAGAAATGGCACCTCGTGGTGGGTTGCTACAAGTAATGCTGTGGTCTCATGTATTGAGTTCCCCACACCCAATACCCAATATTATTAAAATTACTAACTCTATCCAATCAGCAACCAGTAAGTATTCACTCTTAGAATTTGGAAAATACGTTTTACTGAGAATCTATTTCAGCAGTCTCTCAGCTGAAGCTTACCTTCACCTCTGGAGGGACACAGTGCACCTTTTTCTGGCCATGGGGCACCATCACACATCACCTTTGCAGACAAGATCTTAGTCACATCTGTCTTTCTCTAAGACAAAAAAAAAAATTTTTTTTTTTTAAAGTAACAGTGCCACTGCTAGGAATTTACCCAAGGGATACAGGAGTGCTGACGCATGGGGCACTTGTACCCGTACAGCAGCACTCTCAACAATAGCCAAATTGTGCAAAAGCTTAAATGTCCATCAACTGACGAATGGATAAAGAAATTGTGGTTTCTATACACAATGGAGTACTACGTGGCAATGAGAAAGAATGAAATCTGGCCCTTTGTAGCAACGTGGATGGAACTGGGGAGTGTGATGCTAAGTGAAATAAGCCATACGGAGAAAGACAGATACCATATGTTTTCACTCTTGGGTGGATCCTGAGAAACTTAACAGAAACCCATGGGGGAGGGGAAGGAAAAAAAAGAAAAAAAAGAGGTTAGAGTGGGAGAGAGCCAAAGCATAAGAGACTCTTAAAAACTGAGAACAAACTGAGGGTTGATGGGGGGTGGGAGGGAGGGGAGGATAGGTGATGGGCATTGAAGGGGGCATCTTTTGGGATGAGCACTGGGTGTTGTATGGAAACTAATTTGACAATAAATTTCATATAATAATAATTAAAAAAAAAAAGTAACAGTGCCATAGTTTGGACGGTACCTTTCCATGATTTAATAGCCTGTGAGTCCAAGTAAATGATCACTTTATTTGCTAGGGAGTGAAGTCCTGGGGTGGTTTCAGTTTCTCCCAGATGTTTAACCTGAACTTTTTCCATCAATCCCTTTAAGGCAAATCTGTATTTCAAAGAACCTTTCTCTGCAGTGGATCTTGCAGAGGAAATTTGCACTATTACACTCGAAAATGGTTAACCTTTTTGGCAACTCAATAGGAAAGCTCAACATTTGAAACCTGATAGTACTGGAAATTTTGACAAGACTTTTACCTAGCACTTAAGTTTGTATAAATGTACGTAAGACAAACCTAGTTAAGCATGACCTGGGGAAATGGTCAGACCTTGCATTGTGTTTCTGGCCTTGAGAGTAGCAAGTGACCAGAATGTGCTGTGGCAACAGGCTTTAAAAAGACCCTTAAAAAGACACTGTCTCAACTGTGGTGTTAGCACCAGCCAGCTCCCTGTACATTTGCTAGCTTGTAGTTGCCTAAGACTGAGTAAACTTCTTATTTTTAGAAAGTGGAGATCTGGTTTGTAACTTTCCTTGTACTTAATTGGGTAAAAGTCTTTCCCACAAACCACCAGAGTCTATTTTGTGGACTTTGTTAGTCATCTTTTATTTGGTAAATTATGAACTGGCGTAAATTTGTACAGTTCATGTATATCGACTGTGGCAAGGTTGTACAGGTTGCTGTATTTTGGATGAGAAATTTTTCCTCTCTCTATTAGAAATCGTTTCTTATCTTGCACACTTGTGTATGGCATTACCTTGATTGCATCCTCCTCAGAAGAGATTCATTTGACATGCTCTTAAAAGCATACACGTTCAACACCTTTTAGTCCTTGTTGATTCTAGATTCACCATATCGCTTATTTGCACATTTTACTTAATCTCACTTGTAGGGGTGCTCCTCCCTGCAAATCAGCCCACCTTAAATGGGCCCCCTCCAACAAAAACCTCTAGAATTTGTCCAAATTAAAATCAACAAGAATTCCTATTAAGACTCTCAGAGACCCTTTCATTATAGATGCTTTAACAATGTCCCCTTGCTTCCCGGAGTCCGTGAACTCCATACGACGGCCATAAATTGTCCATGGATTTTTGATGCAAGAAACTGCCTTTCTTGGCCCTGTGCTATACATTATTAGAATAAAAAATGTTAGCTATACTGGGTTCCCCTGGCTCACATACTCTGAGGCTGACTCTTCAGACCCAGCTGCCCATTATGCCTTTGATAACGGAAGGAGCGCCCCACAAGCCGGACATGGCTACTGTGGTCTCCTTAATATAGGGTGGAGACAAACTTGGGCCCTCTGATACATGTTGCCTGCGGGATGGGGTGGCCTCCCTTGTCCCCGGTTCCTTGTCAGATGCCATGGTGCTGGAGTAGGTCCCCCTTCCCTCAGACTCCTTAGCTATTTGGGAAGCCCCTTCAGATTACCGTACAGATGGAATTGCCACCACCATATGTGATAGAGCTCTGTGGAATGTTGCTGCTTTCAATCTCCTAATTCGGATGTTCCTGGTAAAGGGTGGAGTCTAGGTGTCCCCACAATTGGCCAAACTTCAGGCAGTCATCTGAGCACTAGATACTCTAGTCAGCTAATGGCTCCGTCTGCATGTTTTTGCAAACTCTTGAACCGTTGCCCAATTTGTGCCTTTCAGGGTAAAGGATTCTTGAAATCTCTTGCCTCCTAATACCCAAAATACAAGTCAAAGTTACACATGTCTTTACATATACAAAGGTCACAATACCAAGCTTTAGCAGAACACTCTGTATCCCCTTTAGTATTGCAGACATTACTGATATTGACCAAAACACACATTCTACTTCTCAAAATAAACAGTGCCAGGCTCCTCTGGAAGGCATTTAGCAGAACTTTTAGCCTCGTGGCAATGCCTTCATTTGATAAGCCTAAAAGGCTGCTCAGAGAACACCTATTTCAGTTACAATAAAACAAGCCATTAAATGGATCTGTCTCTTTCCCCGGGTCTTAATCCGTCTTAATTCAAGGCCCCGTGGTTTACTCACACTTTATACCAATTGTGATAGCCTTTCTCATTCCCATTTACTCTATGTAATGCAATGCGATGCAATGCGATGCAACGCAACGCAACGCAATGTAATACAATACAATACAATACAATACAATACAATACAATACAATACAAAGACATATAAAAGAGGCCCTTTAATAGTGTCTCCCATATCTTTAGATATTTTCTCTCCTGCTCCCATCCTGTACAGGCTGGGTCCAGATCAATGGTAAATATTCTTCAGGGATTCATTAGACTAGGTTATGCCATGGGCCGGATACCTGCCCCTGTGGTATGGGGCCCATTTGAGCCTAAACTTTCACCCACCTAAAATCTTCTATATTCAGGTCAAAAGGGGTGGATCATTAATCCATCTCTGTGATCCTCTCCAGAAAATTAAAATTAGTTTTCCAGGTTCATTTCCAGAGTAATGTAGACTACCAAGAAGGGAATAGAAAGTTACACTTACTATATAAAAATTACATTCAGGGGTAATAATGGAATCAACATAATATCCCATAAAGATAAAACTAGATAGCTCCTCCTTGGTAATAATACATGCCAGGAGAAAATCAACCTTAGGTAACAATAACCATTCATTTGGCTATTAGTCTTACTACCACTGGTCTTGGAGTTTTCATTAATTTGTGATTTGGAGGCTGAAACCCCCCAAGCTAGCCACTGTTTAGACCAAACATAGCCAATGGTGAGGTCCACATGCCTTCTGGTTTGGATAAGGCAGCTCAAAGACCTTATTGATTGCCCATCACCAACAGAACTGACAACTGAGGCAAAGGCCCATAGTCATTGGCTTAGAGGACCTGCTGACAAACTAATGCCGAAGTTTCCATCTCAGCCACACTTTAGATGACTAACAATCCTACACCCTATTAACCTCATGCACTCAAATCAGTCCACAGGATTTAAATCCTACTTGCAGTAAAACCCCTCTCCTCATCCATCTGGGGCAAAGCTTTCAGATCTTGGCACCCTTAATTAGACCATTAGTTGTGCCAGTTAGATTCCATAACTTTGGTCCAATTACAACACTGTCATGCATGCTGGGATCACTTTTGCTAGCTGTGCACCCAGAAAGCCCCTTGACTTAAAAGATATTTACAAGCTCCCAGACTCAACATTACCTTCAGCTTCTGTAAGGGCTCAGCCTTGTTATAGTACCGTATGGCCCCCAAAACATGACAACATCAACCCCAGTGGATCTCTCTTGGGAAGGACATCCCAGTCCCACATCCCAGACAACACTACCCTGGCCCAGGGATTTGCTGCTAAAGATGACATTGCTCTTTTAATCAGACATAACTTCATCCTGGACGCTTGGCCAACTGCCCCTGTAATGCCCACAGATAGCCTCTCCCAAGATACTGACAAATTAGACACGGGACGTTTATTGCTTTTCTTTCTTCGATATTAGGGATTCTACCAAAATTCCTGAGCTCACTGTCTGCATACTTCCTGATTCTGGTATATACCTCGCTCTCTGCCAAAACCTCTACACTCCCATGCCTTAAGGGAAATCATATAGAGGCTGCTATTAGCTGTGCTATTCTAAAATTTTTTTTTTTTTCAACGTTTATTTATTTTTGCGACAGAGAGAGACAGAGCATGAACGGGGGAGGGGCAGAGAGAGAGGGAGACACAGAATCGGAAACAGGCTCCAGGCTCTGAGCCATCCGCCCAGAGCCCGACGCGGGGCTCGAACTCACGGACCGCGAGATCGTGACCTGGCTGAAGTCGGATGCCTAACCGACTGCGCCACCCAGGCGCCCCTAGCTGTGCTATTCTAAAAATTAATGACAGTTATTATCCAAGCCCTCAAACCCGTGGGGAGAGAACTTCCGACTTTCCAGTGCCTTCTCTTACCTCCCTACTCCAGCTTTCCATCACAGTCTCCCACTGTATACTCTGACGATGCCCCCACAACCATCCCTCCACAATGGTTATAAACAAATACCATGAACCTTTACATAAACCTTACTAAACAATTAATTTATATCCTCCAATGACATAACTGCCCTTGCCAGTACACCAAGATATTATCGTCATGAAAAAAAAAATACAATTCATGCTTTTAACACACTTTACAGCTCCACCACAATACTGTTAGAAACCACAGGAATTTCAGATCTGGTTAATACCACTAAATGAGGAACTTGATTAGGGGCAGACCTACAAAGACTCATACTTCTTTTTTTCCTCTTTTCTGCTCTCATAATAAACTGTTTTCTATGGTATTTAGGGCAACTACGCTCTGTCTCTGGAAGTCTCCTTTATTATTTAGGACACTCAAATACCACCCCTCCCCCAAACTGGCTCAGAACTGATGGTCAAAACGTCAAGGGGTCAATTATAATATAGTTGGTTTTTTTTTTAAATTTTTTTTTCAACGTTTTTATTTATTTTTGGGACAGAGAGAGACAGAGCATGAACGGGGGAGGGGCAGAGAGAGAGGGAGACACAGAATCGGAAACAGGCTCCGGGCTCCGAGCCATCAGCCCAGAGCCTGACGCGGGGCTCCAACTCACGGACCCCGAGATCGTGACCTGGCTGAAGTCGGAGGCTTAACCGACTGCGCCACCCAGGCGCCCCTATAATATAGTTTTTTAAAAATGCTGTCTTGACCCAGTTTTGAGGTCCTGGCTAGAGACTGTCAGTTCCCCTTCTTGAAGAGCTAAATAACTCTACACTCACTCACTTCCCTTATCAGGTTCTCATACTCTAGGCCATGATACACCCACACGAAGTGCCCCAGGTGCAGGTATTAGACCACTAGAGAGAACCCCTGTACCCTGGAACGCACAGAAATTACTCAACTTATTCAATCCACAAGGAGCCTGCAAAACCTAGCTAACCCCACTCAGCTTGCCATACATAAACTGCCAACTACAGTTCCAGTATGCTGTTGGGAGGTGATCCCTTGTGTGGCAAGATCTAGAAGCCCGCTCTTATTTGGAGCTGTAAGTAACAGAGTTTAGCTTTCATCTGAATGTCGTTATATTGGGTTCTACAATCCAAAGAATCTTTAAGTCTTATAAATCAGTGGAATGTTTTATCATGCAAATGTGCTTAGTTTTGTCAAATGCTTTTTTCTGTATCAATTGAGATGATCATATGGTTTTCTCCTTCAATCTATTAATGTGGTGTATTACATTGATTGATCTTTGTATGTTGAGCCATTCTAAATTCCAAGAATAAATCATGGTGTATAATCCCTTTAATATGCTGTTGACTTCAGTTTGCTAGTATCGTACTGAAGATTGTTGCATTGATACTCATGAGGGATATTGTTCTGTAGTTTTCTTATAGTGTCTTTGTCTGCCTTTGGCATCAGAGTAATGCTGGCCTCATTAAATGAATTAGAAGTGTTTCCTCCTCCTTAATTTTTTGGAAGAGTTTGATTAGGATTGGTGCTCTTTTCTCAAAATTTGGTAGAATTCACCAGTGATTCAATCTGGTCCAGGGCTTTTTATTTTGTTGGGAGGTTTATGATAACTGATTCAATCACCATTACTAGTTTTAGGTCTATTTATTTCTATCTTTTTATGATTCAGTCTCTTTAGGTTGTGTATTTCTAGGAATTTGACCATTTCATCATCATGGTATCCAATTTGTTGGTGTGCAATTATTCATAATACTCTCTTTTAATTTGTCTTATTGTGAAATTGGTAGTAATGTTCCCACTTTCATTTCTGCTTTTAATACTTGGAATAGTTTTCTCTTAATTCGCATAGCTAAAGGTTTGTCAATTTTGTTGACCTTTTCAAAGAGTTAACTGTTGGTTTCATTGATTTTTCTCTATTGTTTCCTTATTCTCTATTTCATTGATCTCCACTCTAACCTTCATTATTTCTTTCCTTTTGCTGACTTTGGGTTTAGCTTGTCATCTTTTTCTGGTTCCTTAAGGTATACAGTTAGATTTTGATTTGAAAACTTTCTTCTTCTTTACTGTGTGTTGACAGCTATAAATTTGCCTAGCACTACTTTTGCTATATCCCGTAAGCTTTAGTATATTATGTTTTCATTTTCATTTGTCTCAAGACATGTTTTTTTTTTTGAGAGAGAGAGAGTGAGAGAGCATGGAGGAAGGGCTGAGGGAGAGAGCGAGAAAGAGGGAGCGAGAATCTTAAGCAGGCTTTACTCCCAGCATGGGGCCTGACAAAGGGCTCAATCTCACGACTGTGAGATCATGACCTGAGCTGAAATCAAGAGTAAGACGTTAACCCACTGAGCCACTCAGGCACCCCTGTCTCGAGACATTTTCTAATTTTCCTTGTGATTTCTTATCTGACCAATTGACGTTTTAGGAATTTGTTGTTGAATTTCCATATATGGGTGAAATTCCCAGTTTCCCTTTCATTACTGATTGCTAGTTTTGTTCAGTTGTGATCAGAAAAGATATCTTGTGTGATTTCAGTCTCTTTTAGTTTACTAAGATTTACCTTGTGGCCTAGCATATGGTCTATCATGGAAAGGGTTCCATGTGCACTTAAAAAATGTATTCTGCTTTTGTTGGGTGGAGTGGTCTGTATATGTCCATTAGATCCAATTGGTTCATAGTGTTGCTCAGGTTCTCTATTTCCTTATTGATCTTCATTCTGGTTGCTCTGTCCGTAATTGAAATGAGTATTGAAGTCTCCAACTGTTATTGTATACTATTTATTTGTCCCTTCAACTCTGTCAATGTTCACTTCTTATATTTTGAAGCTCTTATGTTTGGTGCATATATGTTTATAATTCTTCCTATATTTTGGGTGTGTGGATACTTTTGTCAACATATAATGTTGTTCTTTGTCTCATAACAGTTTTTGACTTAAACCAATTCTGTCTGATACTACTAAAGACAATTCAGCTCTTTTGGTTATCGCTTGATATGGAATATCTTTTCCTGTCCTCTCACTGTCATGTTATTTGTGTCTTTAGATTTAAAGTGAACTTCTTGAAGCTAGCATATAGTCATATTATTCTTTGTTGATCTGATTTGCCAGTATATGCCTTTAGATCAAGGAACTTAATGCATATACATTTAAAGTAACTACTGTTGGGGTGCCTGGGTGGCTCAGTCACTTTTGTGTCTGATTCTTGATTTTAGCTCAGCTCATGATCTTAGGGTCGTGAGATGGAGCCCTGGGTCAGGCTGTGCACTGAGAATGGAGCCTGCTTGGGATTCTGTCTCTTTCTCCCTCTGCCCCCTCCTCAACATGCGCTTGCTTGCGTGCGCTCTCTCTCTCTCATATGTATATGTATATGCATATATGTATGTGTGTGTGCTTGTATATATGTATATATATGTATATATAAAGTAACTACTGTTAAGGAGGACTTACCTTTGCCATTTTGTGTTTTCTGTATGCCTTATAGCTTTTTTTGTCCCTCATTTCCTCCATTATTGCATTCTTTGGTGTTTGGTTGATTTTTATAGTAACACACATTTGATTCCCTTGTCATTTTATTTTCTGTATATTTCATAGTTAAATTCTTTATAATTTCCATGGATATTACATATACAGTTGTAAAGTTACAGTAATTTCAATTGAATTGATACTAACTTTAATTGCATACAAAAACTATAGTCTGCCTCTGCCACTTTAAGTTATAGACACAGATTATACATTATATACTCACTAACACAGATTTATAATTATTTTATGCTTTTGTCTTTTAAATTCTCTAAAAAATAAAAGTGAAGGGGCATCTGGGTGGCTCAATCAGTTAAGCGTCCAACTCTTGACTTCGACTCAGGTCATGACCTCGCAGTTCCATGCTGACAGTGTGGAGCCTTCTGGGGATTCTATCTCTTTCCTTCTGACCCTCTCCCTCTCTCTTTCTAAAAGAAAATAAATAAATAAGCTTTTTGTTTTCAAAAATAAGAAAAATAAAGGTGACTTTACAAACCAAAATTACTATAATACTAGTTTTTATATTAACTGTGTATTTCACTTTGGAAATCTCGATCTTTATGTATCTTTGAACTACTGTCTAGTGCCCTCTTCTTTCAACCTGAAGGATTTGTGTTAGCATTTCTTGTAGGCTAAGTCTAGGGGTAATGAATTTCCTTAAAATTTATTTATCTGGGAATGTTTTACTATCTCCTTCATTTCTGAAAGATAGGTTGGCCAGTATAGAATTCTCACTTTCCTGTTTATTTTTTCAGCACTGTGTATCAGCCTCACTGCCTTCTGCCCTCCAAAATTATTGCTTAGAAATTTCACTGATACTTTTATTGAGGATCACTTATATATGACAAGTCATTTCTCTCTTGCTGCTTTAATGATTTTCCCTTTTCTTTGACTTTCCACAGTTTGATTTTAATGTGTTTCAATATGGGACTTTATGGTTTAACCTACTTGGTATTCCTTAAGCTTCTTGGACTTGTACATTCATGGAGTTCATTGACTTTGGGGAAATTTTGGCCATTGTTTAAATATTTCAGCTCAATCTCACTTTCTTCTCTTTCTGGATCTCCCATAATGCATATACTGCTCTATTTTATAGTGTTTCACAAATCCCTTAGGCTCTATTCACGTTTCATTATTTTTTTCTTTTTTGCTCCTTATATTCAATTTCAACTGTCTTATTTTTTCTTTTATGAATATAATTTATTGTCAAATTGGCTTACATACAACACCCAGTGCTCATCCCAACAAGTGCCCTCCTCAATTCCCATCACCCATTTTCCCCTCCCCCCCATCCACCCTCAGTTTGTTTTCTGTATTTAAGAGTCTCTTATGGTTTGCCTCCTTCCCTCTCTGTAACTTTCCTACCCCCCTTCCCCTGCCCCCTGGTCTTCTGTTAAGTTTCTCAGGTTCCACATATGAGTGAAAACATAAGGTATCTGTCTTTCTCTGCCTGACTTATTTCATTTAGCCTAACACTCTCCAGTTCCATCCACATTGCTACAAATGGCCAGATTTCATTCTTTCTCATTGCCAAGTAGTACTCCATTGTGTATATAAACCACATCTTCTTTATCCATTTGTCAGTTGATGGACATTTAGGCACTTTCCATAATTTGGCTCTTGTTGAAAGTGATGCTATAAACAGTGGGGTACACGTGCCCCTGTGCATCAGCATTCCTGTATCCCTTGGGTAAATTCCTGGTAGTGTTATTGCTGGGTCATAGGGTAGGTCTATTTTTGACTTTTTGAGGAACCTCCACACTGTTTTCCAGAGTGGCTGCACCAGTTTGCATTCCCACCAACAGTGCAAGAGGGTTCCCATTTCTCCACATCCTCGCCAGCATCTATAGTCTCCTGATTTATTCATTTTAGCCACTCTGATTGGTGTGAGGTAGTATCTCAGTGTGGTTTTGATTTGTATTTCCCTGATGAGAAGTGATGTTGAGCATCTTTTCATGTGTCTGTTGACCATCTGGATGTCTTCCTTAGAAAAGTGTCTGTTCATGTCTTCTGCCCATTTCTTCACTGGATTATTTGTTTTTCAGGTGTGGAGTTTGGTGAGTTCTTTATACGTTTTAGATCCTAGCCCTTTATCCTGTATGTCATTTGCAAATATCTATTCCCATTCCGTCTGTTGCCTTTTAGTTTTGTTGATTGTTTCCTTTGCTATGCAGAAGCTTTTTATCTTCATGAGGTCCCAATAGTTCGTTTTTACTTTTAATTCCCTTGCCTTTGGAGATGTGTCGAGTTAGCAATTACTGCGGCTGAGGTCAAAGAGGTTTTTGCCTGTTTTCTCCTCTAGGGTTTTTATGGTTTCCAGTTTCACATTTAGGACTTTGATCCATTTTGAGTTTGTTTTTGTATGTGGTGTAAGAAAGTGGTCTAGTTTCACTCTTCTGCATGTTGCTGCCCAGTTCTCCCAGCACCATTTGTTAAAGAGACTTTTTTCCATTGGATGCTCTTTCCTGCTTTGTCAAAATTTAGTTGGCCATGCACTTGTGGGTCCAATTCTGGGTTCTCTATTCTATTCCATTGGTCTATGTGTCTGTTTTTGTGCCAATACCATACTGTCTTGATGATTACAGCTTTGCAGTAAAGGCTTAAGTCTGGGTGATGCCTCTCACTTTGGTTTTCTTCTTCAATATTACTTTGGCTATTCGGGGTCTTTTGTGGTTCCATACAAATTTTAGGATTGTTTGTTCTAGCTTTGAGAAGAATGCTGGTGCAATTTTGACTGGGATTGCATTGAATGTGTAGGTTGCTTTGGGTAGTATTGACATTTTAACTGTCTTTATTTTTACAGTCCATGAGCATGGAATGTTTTTCCATTTCTTTGTGTCTCCTTCAATTTCCTTCATACATTGATTTTGCACCCTGCAACTTTGCTGAATTAATGTATCAGTTCTAGGAGTCTTTTGGTGGAGTCTTTCGGGTTTTCCATGTAGAGTATCATGTCATCTGTGAAAAGTGAAAGTTTGACTTCTTCTTTGCCTCAATTGTCTAATTTTAAAAAAATCATTGATTCTTCTCCCTGCTCAAATCTATTGTTGAATCCTTCTAGTGAATTTTTCCAGGCAGTTGTATTTTCCAGTTTCAAAATTTCTGTTTGGCTAACTTTTATAGTTTCTCTCTCTTAATTCTCTCATGTTACTTATTTTTTATTTCCCTGATTTCTTTTAGTTCTTTGTCTTTTCCTTTAGCTCTCCTTTTTTCTTTGTGATTCCAGAATTATGTACTTCTTTATTTTTAAAGTTTTTATTTAAATCCCAGGTAGTTAATATACAGTGTAATATTACTTTCAGTTGTACAATATAGCGATTCAACACTTCCATACAACACCTGCTGCTCATAGCAATTGTACTGCTTAATTCCCATCACCTATTTTACCCATCCCCCAACCGCCTCCCTTCTGGTAAACATTAGTTTGTTCTCTATTGTTAAGAGTCTCTCTTTTTTTTTGCCCTTTATTTGTTTGTTTCGTAAATTCCACGTGAGTAAAATCATGTGGTATTTGTCTTTCTCTAACTTATTTCGTTTAGCGTAATACTGTCTAGCTCCATCCATGTCATTGAAAGATTTAATTCTTTTTTATGGCTGAGTAATATTCCGATATCCAATTTATATATATATATGTATACACACACACACACACACACACACACACACACACACATACCATCATTCATCATTCAATGGCCTGCTGGACTGTTTCCATCATTTGGTTATTGTAGATAATGCTGCTATAAACATTGCAGTGTATTTATCCCTTCAAATTAGTATTTTTGTAATCTTTGGGTAAATACCTGGTAGTACAATTGCTGGATCATAGGGTAGTTCTATTTTTCACTTTTTCAGCACATTCCACGTGTTTTCCAGAGTGGCTGCGCCAGTTTGCACTCCCACCAACAGTGTAAGAAGGTTCCCCTTTCTCCACAACCTTGCCAGCACCTGTTGTTTTTAGAGTTACTGATTTTAGCTCATGTGAAGTGATATCTCATTGTAGTTTTCATTTGTATTTCCCTGATGATCAGTGATGTTGAACCACTTTTCATGTGTCTGTTGTCCATCTGTATGTCTTCTTTGGGTGGGAAAATGTCCATGTCTTCTGCCCACTTTTAATTGGATTTTTTTTTTTTGCGTGTTTTTAAAAATTTTTTAAAAATGTTTATTTATTTTTGAAAGAGACAGAGGCAGAGCATGAACAGGGGAGGAGCAGAGAGAGGGAGACACAATATCTGAAACAGGCTCCAGGCTCTGAGCTGTCAGCACAGAGCCCAACGTGGGGCTCGAACCCACGAACCATGAGATCATGACCTGAGCCAAAGTCAGATGCTTAACCAGCTGAGCCACCCAGGCCCCCTTTGGGTATTGAGTTTTATAAGTTCTTTATATATTTTAGATATTTACCCTTTGTCAGATATGACATTTGCAAATATTTGCTCCCATTTTGTAGGTTGCCTTTTAGTTTTGTTAATTGGTTCTTTCACTCTGTAGAAGGTTTATTTTGATGAAGTCCCAATAGTTTATTTTTGTTTTTGTTCCCCTTGCCTCTGGAGATATCTAGAAAGAAGTTGCTAAGGCTGATGTCAAAGAGGGTACTGCCTGTGTTCTCCTCTAGGATTTTTATGATTTCATGTCTCACATTTAGGTCTTTAGTCTGCTTTAAATCAAGTTTTGCCTATGGTGTAAGGAAGTGGTCCAGTTTCATTTTGCTGCATGTTGCTATCATGTTTTCCCAACACTGTTTGTTGAAGAGACTGTCTTTTTCCCATTGGATATTCTTTCCTGCTTTGTGGAAGATTAATTGACCATGTAGTGGTGGGTTCATTTCTGAGTTTTCTATTCTGTTCCATTGATCTATGTGTCTATTTTTATGCCAGTACCATACTGTCTTGATGTCTACTGCTTTGTAATATAGTTTGAATTCTAGAATTGTGATGCCTCCAGCTTTGTTTTTCTTTTTCAAGGTTGCTTTGGGTATTCGAGGTGTTTTGTGGCTCCATACAGATTTTAGGATTCTTTGTTTTAGCTCTGTGAAAAATGTGGATGGTGTTTTGATAAGGATTGCATTAAATGTGTAGCTTGCTTTGGATTGTATAGATATTTTAACAATATTTGTTCCTCCAGTCCATGAGCTTGGAATGTCTTTCTATTGTGTCATCTTCAGTTTCTTTCATCAGTGTTTTATAGTTTTTAGAGTACAGGTCTTTCACTTCTTTGGTTAGGTTTAGTCCTAGTTATCTTATTATTTTGGGGCAGTTGTAAGTGAGATTTATTCCTTCATTTCTATTTCTGCTGCTTCATTATTGGTGTATAGAAATACAACAGATTTCTTTACATTGGTTTTGTAGCCTGTGACTTTACTGAATTTGTTTATCAATGCTAGCAGTTTTTTGGTGGATTCTTTCTATATATAGTATCCTGTCATCTGCAAGTAAGGGAAGTTTAATTTCTTCCTTGCCTTTGTGGATGCTTTTTCTTTCTTTTTGTTGTCTGATTGCTGAGGATAGGACTTCCAGTACTATGTTGAATAAAAGTGGTGAGAGTGGACATCCCTGTCTTGTTCCTGACCTTAGGGGGAAAGCTCTCAGTTTTTCCCCATTGAGGATTATATTATCTGTGGGATTTTCATATACGGACTTTATGATGTTGAAGTATGTTCCCTATATCCTCTATCCCTACTTTGTTGAGGGTTTGTATCAAGAATAGATGTTGTACTTTGTCAGGTGATTTTTCTGCATCTATTGAAATGGTGATATGGTTCTTATCCTTTCTTCTCATTAATGTGCTGTATCATGTTGATTGATTTGTGAGTATTGAACCACCCTTGCAACCCAGGAATAAATTCTATTTGATCATGGTGAATGATTTTTTCTAATGTACTATCAGATTCAGTTTGCTAGTATTTTATTGAGAATTTTTGGAATCATGCTCATGAGGGATATTGGCCTGTAGTTCTCTTATTAATGGAGTCTTTATCTGGTTTTGGTATGAGAGCAATGCTGGCTTCATAGAATACATTTGGAAAATTTTCTTCGTCTTCTATTGTTTGTAATAGTTTGAGAAGATTGGTGTTAACTCTTCTTTAAATGTTTGGTAGAATTCACCTGTAAAGCCATCTGGTCCTGGACATTTGTGTGTTGAGAGGTTCTTGATTATTGTTTCAATTTCTTGTGCTGGTTATTGGTCTGTTCAAGTTTTCCATTTCTTCCTGTTTCAGTTTTGGTAGTTTATATGTACTTAGGAATTTGTCCATTTCTTCCAGTTTGTCCAATTTGTTGCCATGTAGCCTTTTGTAATATTCTATTATAATTGTTTGTATTTCTTTGGTGTTAATTGTTATTTCTCCTATCTGATTTGTGATTTTATTTATTTGGGTTCTTTCTATTTTCTTTTTGATATGTCTGGCTAGAGGTTTATAAATTATTTTATTTTCTTCAAAGAACCATCTCCAGGTTTCATTGATCTGTCCTATCGTTTTTGTTTTGTTTTGTATTGTTTTTTAGTTTCTATATCATTTATTTCTGCTCTAATATTTATTACTTCCTTCCTTCTGCTGGCTTTAGGATTCATTTTTTGCTCTTCTTCTAGTTCTTTTAGGTGTAAGGTTAGATTGTGTATTTGAGATTTTTCTTGCTTCTTTAGGTAGTTCTATTTTGCTTTATACGTCCCTCTTAGGGCCATTTTTGCTGCATCCCAAAGGTTTTGGACTCTTGTGTTTTCATTTTCATTTGTTTCCATGTATTTTTAAATTTCTTCGTTGATTTCCTGGTTGACCCATTTCTTATTTAGTAGCATGTTGTTTATTCTTCATGTATTTGTATTTATGGTGTCTCCAAATTTTTTCTGATGGCTGACTTCTAATTTTATAGTGTTGTGGTCAGAAAAGATGCATAGTATGACTTCAATAATTTTGTATTTGTTGAAACCTGTTTTGTGACCTAATATGTGATCTATTCTCTAGAATGTTCCATGTTCACCTGAAAAGAATGTGTATTCTGCTGTTTTAGGATGGAATGTTCTGAATATATCTATTAAATCCATCTGGCCCAGTGTGTCATTCAAAGCCATTATTTCCTTGTTGATGTTTTGTTTAGATGATCTATCCATTCATGTAAGTGGGGTGTTAAAGTCCCCTACTACTATTGTGTTATTATCAGTTTGTTATTTTAGGCTAGTTATTGTTTTATATATTTGGGTACTTCCAAGTTGGGTGTACAAATATTTACAATAATTATATCCTCTGGTTGGATAGTCTTCTTTACGATTATATAATGTCCTTCTTTGTCTCTTTTTACAATCTACTTTGCCCAATATAAATATTGCAATATAAATATTGTCCAGCTTTCTTTGGTCATTCATTTGCATGCTAAATGTTTCTGCACACCCTCACTTTCAATCTGCAGGTGTTTTTAGGCTTAAAATGGGTCCTTTGTAGGCAGCATATCGATGGGTCTTATTTTCTCATCCATTCTGACACACTGTGTCTTTTGATTGGAGCATTTGATCCATATATCCAAAGTAATTATCGATAGATTGTTTATTGCCATTTTATTTCTTGTTTTGTGGTTTGTTTCTGGAGAGTTTCTCTTATCCTTTCTTGTCTTTGTTAATTTTGGTCTCTTCCTTTGTCTCATTTATTATTTCCTGCAGGGCTGCCTAGTGGTCATGATCTCCTTTAGTTGTTTGTTTCTCTGGGAAACTCTTTGTCTCTCTTTCTATTCTCAATGATAGCCTTCCTGGATAGAGTATTCTTTGTTGCCAGTTTTTCTCATTCAGCACTTTGAATATATCATGCCACTCCCTTCTGGCTTTCCAAGTTTCTGTTGAGAAATCTGCAGCTAGCCCTATGGGTTTTCCCCTGTATGTTAAGGACTTTTTTGTCTCACGCTTTTAAGTTTTTTTCTCTATCACTATATTTTGCAATTTTAATTACAATATGTCTTGCTGTTAGCCTGCTTTTGCTGATTTTGATGGGAGTTCTCTGTGCCCCCTGAATCTGGATGTGTTTCCTTCGTCAGATTAGGGAGGTTTTCTGCTACTATTTCTTGAAATATATTTTCTGCCCCCTTTTCTCTCTTCGTCTCCTGAAACTCCTGTGATACGATTGTTAACACATTTGATGGAGTCACTGAGTTCCTTAAATCTATTTTTTTTTGTTCCCTTATTCTTTCTCTTTTGCTTAGCTTCATTATTTTCCATTATTTTGTCTTCTGTATCAGTAATTCATTCCTCTGCTTCTTCCAGCTTGCTTTTCACCATATCAAGACTATTTCCAATCTCATTTATTGCATTCTTCATTCTGATTCTTTTAATCTTTATTTTTTTTTTCAACGTTTATTTATTTTTGGGACAGAGAGAGACAGAGCATGAACGGGGGAGGGGCAGAGAGAGAGGGAGACACAGAATCGGAAACAGGCTCCAGGCTCTGAGCCATCAGCCCAGAGCCTGACGCGGGGCTTGAACTCACGGACCGCGAGATCGTGACCTGGCTGAAGTCGGACGCCTAACCGACTGCGCCACCCAGGCGCCCCTAATCTTTATTTTTTGAGAAAGAGACAGAGCATGAGTGAGGAAGGGGCAGAGAGAGAGGGAAACACAGAACGTGAAGCAGACATTCACTGTCTGCTCTGAGCTGTCACACAGAGCCCAATGTGGGGCTCGAACTCACGAACCATGAGACCATGGCCTTAGCTGAAGTCAGGCGCTTGACCAACTGAGCTACCCAGGCGCCTCCATTTTGATTCTTTTTTAACTATTTTATCTCTTTCATAAGGGCATCCCTTATGTCTTCTATTCTCTTCTCAAGTCCAATGAGTATCCTTATGATTGTTGCTTTAAATTCTCCATCAGGCATGTTACTCATATCTGTTTTGCTTTTATCTCTGGCTGTGGCCGTATCTTGTTCTTTCATTTAGGATAAATTCCTCTGTTTGGCATTTTATCTAAGTCTCTGCCTTCTTCTCTGTGTTGGAAAACCTAGTTGTGTTTCTTGCTCCTGAAAGTAATGGCCTCATGAAGAAGTCGTGTGTTGCCCAGGGCCTGGCGCTTCAAGAAATGTCTCCTTTGTGTTCTGTGTGTACTCTGCTCGTGTGTTCTGACTGCTCTATCCATCAGTATCCATCTACTGAGGCTCTCCTTGCCTGCTGTGGGCAGCATTTGGTCCCTGGCCTGAATGTGGCAAGTTTTAATTAGGTGTGCTCTGGTCTGCTTGTGAAATGAGACCTGAAACCAATTCCACCAGAACCGAGGCCCTGCAGAACTCTCTGGTTGTGAGACTCGGCGTGGGTAAGGGTTTGTGTTGGTCTTCTGGGGGAGGGGCCCACTGCACCGGGATGGAGGCAAGCTTGACTGAGAAGGGCACTTCCACCAGAGCATAGAGGGCCTGCTTAACCCAAGTTAGATAGCTAGTGTTGGCGCTGAGCTGCTTCTGCTATGTGGCTCTGTATTTATGCCGAAGGGTGGGGGAGAGAAATGGCACTAGTCAGCCCCTTTGTTCCTAGGGAGAAGTCTCTGTGAACACTGCGTCTCAGGGAATCAGTCCTAGAAAAGCTAAGAATCGCGTCACTGTGTGCCTCAGGTGTTTCTCAGTTTGCTCTTTCCACACCATCTGCCCCCAGGTTGTTTGCTTGCCTTCTTTCCAGTGGCAGTCTAGTGCTCTCAGGACTCTATCCCAGCCAAACGCACGGACCTTTAAAACTCCAGGCTTTAAGCTCCACTGATTGCAAAACCTCATGAAATTCAGCCACGCTCATGTTCCAAGCCAGGAGCTTTGGAGAACTGTTCTTCTTACGTGTTCCCCTGTGTGCTCCTCTCTTGCCCTTCTCTGTGACCGTGGCTCCCTCCCTTATGCAGTACCCAGGATCTGTTTCTCCATTAAACTGCATCTCTGCGCTTCCTACCTTCTTCACCGTGGCCTCTTCTCTCCCTTTGGTTGTGGAGTTTGTTCTGTCAGTCTTCAGGTCTATTTCTGGGGTATTTAGGATCATTTGAGAGTTATCTAGTTGTGTTGATGGGATGAGACAAGCCTGGGATCCTCCTACTCTGCCACCATCTTTCCTTCCCTTCCTTTGGCTCTTTGAGCATATTTAAGAAAGCTGGCTTAAAGTTCTTTCCTGGTAAACCCAACGTCCGTGCCTTCTCAAAGAGAAGCTACCTTTGAGTAGCTACCTCTCCAGTCCTTACAAACCTTTTCTGTGCTGGGGTAGTGCTTCACTCCTCGACCAGGTATGTTCTGAGCTTAGGGATAAGCCCAAGATAAAAGCTTAAGGTCAATTCAGGTCTTTTCTGAGAATGCCTCTTACCTGGGCTTGTGTGTGGTACTCTCACGCCACATACGTGACTGTTTTTGAACGTCTTACTATCCCAAAGGGTCTTACTCTGGCTTCAGTCCAGGGATTTAGATGGTCTATTATATGTGCCCACCTGTGATCTTTTGCATCAGGTGCCTGTGTAAATGTATTTTTCCTGAAGCTTTCATAAACAGTGACTGCTGATTTTCCCCAGCCTGAGAACAAGTTCGATGAGACAACCAGTCCTTTAGGAAGCCCCCAGAAAGAGTAGAACATTATCAATAAATTTGATCAGCAACTGGGAATTTAGTTGTTGCATATTCTAGATGAAGACTGTACTGAGCCAGGAGGGAATAAGGAAATGGTGAGTAAAATTTCCATGAAATTTCCTACCATTTTTTAAGGTAAATTTTTCTTGACTGGTAATTCACTTATTACTGTAGATCTTCGGCTGTTTTCCACAGTGACTAAAAGGTTAGTTCAGCCAGTTTCTTGATTTTTGATGTTTTCTTGGAATAAGGGATTGAAACTTTCTAGTCTGTCATTTTGCTGATATCACACCCTTGAGGAACTTTTGTGTAGTTAAAACAATCACTTTGAGAAATTAAAAGCAAACGATATATCAGGCAAAAAATTTGTGATACATTTAGATGAAAGCTAATTTCTCTAATATCCCAAAAAGCTCTGAAAAATCAATTAAAAAGGAGCGCCCACGGGGCGCCTGGGTGGCGCAGTCGGTTAAGCGTCCGACTTCAGCCAGGTCACGATCTCGCGGTCCGTGAGTTCGAGCCCCGCGTCAGGCTCTGGGCTGGTGGCTCAGAGCCTGGAGCCTGTTTCCGATTCTGTGTCTCCCTCTCTCTCTGCTCCTCCCCCGTTCATGCTCTGTCTCTCTCTGTCCCAAAAATAAATAAATGTTGTAAAAAAAAAAAAATTAAAAAAAAAAAAAAAGAAAAAAAAAAAAAGAGAGCCCGGGTGGTTCAGTCATTAAGCATCTTGACACTTACTTTCAGCTCAGGTCATGATCTCATGGTTCATGAAATAGAGCCCTGCATGAGACTTCATGCTGCAGCACAGAGCCTGTTTGGGATTCTCTCCCTCTCTCTCTCTGCCTCTCCCCCACGTGCTCACTTTCTCTCTCTCCCTCTCAAAATAAATATAAATAAACTTAAAAGAAAACAAATCAATTATAAAAATATGAAAACCAAGTAGCAATTTGGAACAACATTAACAGGTAATTTAAAGAAAAAGAAATGTTACTATTTCATTTGATGATGTTAAATTGTACATTCAACTCTAATATTGGCTTCTTGTTTTTTAATTTTATTTTAATGTTTATTTTTATTTTTGACAGAGAGAGACACAGAGCATGAGCGGGGGAGGGGCAGAGAGTGAGGGAGACACAGAATCAGAAGCAGGCTCCAGGCTCCGGGCTGTCAAGCGCAGAGCCCGACGCGGGGCTCGAACTCACAGACCGCGAGGTCATGACCTGAGCCGAAGTCGGATGCTCAACCGACTGAGCCACCCAGGCGCCCTGAATATTGGCTTATTTCTAAACAAAGAATAAGACTGGCATTCTATACAGGCTGTAAACTGTATATTGGAGCTTTCTGAACTTTGTTCGGTTTATGTATTTTAGCTCCATTATCTTTATCATAGAAAACTTCCACCTGTTCCACCTTTCTTCCACTTTTACTTCTCACTTTTTAAGGACCAGTTCTCATATTCTTATTATAAACCGTCTAATGAAACATATAAAGCTTCCTCTTAGGTGGAAATCAAGAAATGTGGTAAAAAACCTAGCCTCTCCAACTCTGGGCTCTCTTGAATTTTCTCTGTTGATTCAAAATTTGCATTATAAAATGGAGATCAACTACATAAGCATTAGTTCTCACCAATGACCAATTCAATATGATTATGTTAAATTATTCGTTGCTTTTGATATTTTGAACTCCCTTGTGTTAAGGGTCATTATTTAATGGTTTTGTCTGCCATTTAGGACTCCATTCATTGGATGCCCAGTGGACATCAGCTTATTCAAATTTTTAATGTCTAAAGCATAGAATGATAGTGAAATTGTTATTTTAGTGAATATTAAGTTCAAGGCATAGGATTCAAAGAGCCCTTACTCATCTCATGCAATTGTCAATTAAGGAGAGTGAGACTAATGCACTTCACAGATTTATAAGAGACTAGAAGATATCACCACTTCAACTACCTTAAAATTACTAAATAAATAAGTAGATAAGTAAGTTTAGGTTAAACCAGAAGCTCCATGTGTCATATGTTGATTTCTGTTTCAGAAGGGAAGTTCAGGAGCGCCTAGTGGCTCAGTCTGTTAAGCATCAGACTTTGGCTCAGGTCATGATCTTGTGGTTCACAAGGTCAAGTCCCATGAGTTGGAGCCCCACGTCAGGTGGGCTGTGTGCGGACAGCTCAGAGCCTGGAGCCTGCTTCAGATTCTGTGTCTCCGTCTCTCTCTGCCCCTCCCCTGCTCATGCTCTGTTGCTCTCTCTCTCTCTCTCAAAAATAAATAAACATTAAAAAAAAAAGAGAAGTTCAAGTTTCTAATTCTGCTCAGTAGATGAGAGAGTAGGGGGGGGAAGGGCATAGTGTTATTTCCTCTCTTGTTAAAGTTCTTGCTGAATTTGTTTTCTGGATGAGTTCAGTTTCAACCAGCTGAAGTCAATGAGCAGAAATGGAAATGACACTGGTAAGAGGAACTGTACCTTTAGTTTAGAGAAAGAATTTAGAAACAAAAAAAAAAAAAAAAAAGAGAGAAGGAAGTGCCTGCTAGAATTTCATACGGTTCAGAGGAGGATCATGTCTTTTCTGAATGGTGGCTATACAGTGAGACCAGTGAGCATGATTGAAAATGCCTGCCTGTCTAATGCTCTGAGGCACACTTAATTAACTCCATCTAGGTTCATAATACAATCATCACATTACAAACCCATAGTTTTTTTTTAATGTTTATTTAATTTTTGAGAGAGAGAGAGAGAGAGACAGTGTAAGCAGGGGAGGGGCAGACAGAGCCGGGGAGACACAGAATCCGATTCAGGCTCCAGGCTCTGAGCTGCCAGCACAGGGCCCCACGCGGGGCTCGAACTCACAAGCCGTGAGATCGTGACATGAGCCAAAGTCAGCCGCTCAACTGACTGAGCCACCCAGGCGCCCCTGAATCCCTAAGTTTTAATGATGAAAGCGTATAGCCTTACTTTGGCTTCCTGCTAACACAAGGAAGATTGGTTAGTCCAATTTATTGCAGAAATTCTAAAGAGCCATTCTAAATTAAACCTGTGCTTGATGTTGACTCTTTTAAATACTCAGCAGCTCCCTAGGAATTGGATATTCAGTGCTGACCCAAGTTTAAGTATTCCTCAACAATCCATTCTCTATTTGGACATAGAATCTGGCAAAAGCAGAATTATTTTGTCTAATATTAACCTGTCTGCTCACTAGGCTGTTTTCCCCACAATTTCAACTGTCTAATATGTTAGAAGTTACAAGGATGCAGTCTTCGTGTTTAAATTAATTTATATGGGAAATTATAAACACTGTCTCATATAGCCTTCAGTAGTCTAGTTTTATAGATGTGGATGATGATGAAAACCATAATCCGGCCCGTCTCTACAAATCTTACGATTTAGCAAATAGACTTCCTAATGATTATACATTGTCTTCAGTCATCAAAAAAAAAAAAATGATTTTCCTAGGATTAAAAAAGGCTGTAATTGTCCTTTAAAAACAATGACGAATTTATTAACAATTATCATTAAAAGCAGGCAGAGGACATAGGGTCTGTAATTCCATAAATATGTAAACAGTAAACTACTAATTATTTTCTACTTATAACTGCCAGATTCTGAAACTCTTTGCATTTACTATCTTATTCAATTCTCATAAAAAAGTACTCACTCAGGAGAGCCTGGGTGGCTCAGCTGGTTAAGCGTCCAACTCTTGATTTCAGCTCAGGTCTTGATCTCAGGGTCATGAGTTCAAGCCCTGCACTGGACTCTCTGCTGGGCATGAAGCCTACCTAAAAAAAAAAACAAACAAACAAACAAACAAAAAAAAACAGTCACTTGGGATGGAGGAGGAAACTATAACATTCATAAATTTTAGTAAAATCAGTAAGACTTTAGTAAATTTAAGAGACTGACCTCGAGAATTCTTTTTCTGAGATTGGCTTGTCTATAATACTACAAAAGACTGGTAAATACTGGACTTATTAGTTTACACTTATGGGTATATGTCATAAGCAACTTTGAATACTCTTAAAAAGGGGAAAATGAGCTTTGTCACTGTAGCACCTACCACCATAATAGCTAAATAAGCTCATGCATAATTAAGGAACGTATAGTGGAAAGAATAGCCCTGTGATGTATTCAGAAGTTCAAGAATTGAGGACCTATTAACATTTGGATGTGAACAATCAGCCCAAGCTGATTGTTGCATTATGAGACGATCCGTAAAAAGTATTTGGAAGAAGCTATTCATTGGTTCAACTAACATTATGGAAAACCTCTTATGTGCAACGAGTCATAAAGCCTAATGGGTAGGGGTGTCAGATTGTAGAGGGAACGTGTTTCGTGTCCCTAACGATACATAACATACCACTCCAGTTTGGGGGTGGGGGGTTAAAACAACAACAGTCATTTATTTGTTTACTCTTCTTCAATTTGGGCAGAACTTGGGGACAATTCATCTCTGCTCCATGTGGCATCTCGTCCATGCGACTCAACTGGGATTGAAAGATCCACTCCCAATATGGAGTGACTCATACGGACAACAATTTGCTGGCTGTCTTCTGGGTGCTCAGTGGAGTCGTTGGCCAGATTCCCCGTTCTCCTCCATGTTGCCTTTGCAGAAGGCTAGGTTGGGCTTCTAACCACACAGCCACTGAGTTCTGAAAGGAAGAGGGTAAGTGCCAAGGTGCAAATCCTTATCAAGTCTTGGCTCACTTTATGCTTAATAATATCCTATTGGGGCGCGTCGTGGCTCAGTCGGTTAAGCATCCGACTTCAGCTCAGGTCATGATCTCACAGTTTGTGAATTCGAGTCCTGCATCAGGCTCTCTGCTGACAGCTCAGAGCCTGGAGCCTGCTTCAGATTCTGTGTCTCCTTCTCTCTCTGCTCCTCCCCCGCTCTCGCTCTGTCTCTCTCTCAAAAAATAAACATTAAAAAGAAAAAAAAATGTAAATATCCTATTGGCCAATACTAGTCTTGTGGCCTAGCCCAGAGTCTTTGTGGGAAAAGACAATGCAGAGGTCTGAATACAGAAGGGGAGCCTGGTTCATTGGAAGCCAAAGTACCAGCCTACCATAGAAGAGTGGCTGGAGAGTTTTAATACCAAGAACATACCCTGTTCTGCTTCAAGGAGCTCACAGAGAAGAAACCTCTTGAGTACTCTTAGTCATGTTTTACTACATATCCCAATGGGTAGACATGGGGGACTATCGTTTACCCAAGACAATTTTTTTATGGTATTATAGATAGGACAGGTGAAAAATGAGAAAAGCGTGACCATGAGCCCAGTGAATACAAGGTGGTCCCACTAAGATTGAGGCCCAAGGGAGGGCATTTTGCATCACAATGCAAACCCATTTCTTGCTCTCAATTCTGCCATCAAGTCGAGCTAGCGACCTATTTCAACTGTTCCAGGCGTGTTTATTGCCATGTTTGTTTGAATAAAGAAGCATTATGGTAACTCGTGGTATATCCCTCACCTGGCTAGGTTGCCTGATGTCTCCAACAAGGGGATTGAATTAGGTGATCTCTACAGTTCCTTCTAAGTGTTTTATTATATAAAAACGTACTAATAATATTGTATCATATTACATCAATAGTGAAAAATGCATTCTTTTTCTGACAAGCACATTCAACAACCGGGAGTCAGTGAAGTTGACTGAGAGCTAACTGGTGACTCTGGACTTCTCTGAGCACATCTGTGTGCTCCCTAACAGGCTCTGACTCTAGAAACTGCAGCAGCATGTGTTAGGACTGGCCTTCGGCTTTACCACAGCCGGCAATTCTGCTGTAAAGTAGGTGTCTTCTTTGACCAAGATGTTAATTTCTGCATTACTTATCTTCCAGGCTTGCTAAGAAGATAAGAGAAGTGAAATTACTTAGCTTTGATTAGGGATTGTGGTTTTTTCTGTCACTCTGACCACACTCTACTAGATTCTGACGACAGTTTTGCATCAGGTTTTGGGGGAAAAAAAAAAGAGAGAGAGGAATTCAATCTCAGGGATCTGTTAACCTCTAGAGTACTAGCCCTGCCCACACCGAGTAGGGAGGTCCTGCTTTTTCAGCTTCTCCGTTGCTAAATCTGTGACTCTTTGAGTGAAACCTAAGGAACTATATCTGAAGAAGAAAAGCAAGACATTTTTAAGAAGCAGTTTAAAATTTCTCCTGCTGATAATGTGCTTTTTTCCTTCTGGCCTTCTTAGAATCCACGAAGTATAAGAAGCTTGCCTTTTTTTTTTTTTTTTTTTTTAGTTTCACTTTCACGATTGCAGCAGGAAATCTAACATGCTTCCCTGGTGAAAACGACTGAATTTGGACTAATGAAAAAAAGGAACAGTCAGCTGTTATCAGAGTACATGAAGGTATTTCTTTAAAATTCTTACTGGGATAGAATCTCTCATGTTGGGCAGATCTGGAATGCCCATTGGTTTTAGCATTCTTTGGTCTTTCTTTGATCTGGCCAGACTCAAATGGAGAATGGGAGAAAAGGGATGATAGAGGTGTGGGAGAAGTGTATCCTAACTCCGAATACACGTAATAGCAAGAATTTATAATTAACATTATAAAACATTTTATGCAGTAATTAATTTCCTTTCCTTTGCGGAGTTCTGTAAAATGTGGAAAAGCACATTAGAAAAGCTATGGAACTCATTTTGCAACCGTCTTTTAAAAAAATCTGATCTTTGTGTTAAAGTTACAGAGCCCTGTGATCTTGAATGAGCTTTCTCCTTTTCTGAGTCTTGTTGGCTGGAGAAGAGACAGGAGCTGGCACTTTATGATAATACGCTTGCAAAGGAGAACACACTTCAGGTGTTCCTTAGCAATACGAAAGTGGCTTTCTTTGACCTCGTAAAGGAAAGTGGCAGAAGGTGAGAAAGTAGAAAGGCGTTTCAGTGGATAGGAAGGTCAGAAATTGGCACTAGGAAATGCAGGTGAGTCAGATGAAATTCGAGTCAGCCTTGGGCAGTCCTGGTTTCAGGAAGTTGCCTCCTAATTTCACAGTCGATTGGGAGTTGGCACGTGTGTCTGCATTTAGTTGTATCTGTATACACATTCAGAAAAAAAAATACTGTGAGGTTTACAAACCAAGCCGTAAAAGCCAAACTAAACAGTGGTTAGCTCTAAGTAGCCCGGCTGCCGATTCCGCGCCTTAATCATGCTGCAATATTGTCTCTCACTTGGAAGGAGGCATAGAATTCTGTGCATCCTGAAAGACCTTTGTAAAATTGCTAGGCCCGCTGAGTGCCTGTTTTTCCTCTTTTTAGCTTTCTTGGCTTCTGTTACGTCTCACTCAGTAGCAATTTGTTTTTCACTGGGGTCTCATCCTCTAACTGTATTTCGGTTTGTTTTACTGAAGCAAACTCCAGAGTAACTTTTTCAATATAGGTTGCACAGGCATAAACTTATAGAATCGTTGCATATCTCAAAATAGCTTTCCCCCTTATCTTGAGTTGTTTGGCTGGAAGTGAAATTGTCAGTTCAAAGGTATTTCCCTTGATTATTTTGAAAGCTTATCACTATTGTTTTCTGGTGGCTGATGTTGCTAATGAAAAGTTTTCTATCACTCAGGATCTTTTTCTTTTGAAAGTAATTGATCATATGTTCTCCTTTGAAGGTTTTTTTTTTTTAATTTTTTCTTAATGTTTATTTATTATTGAAAGACAGAGAAAGAGCGTGAGCAGGGGAGGGGCAGAGAGAGGGGGAGACACAGAATCTGAAGCAGGCTCCAGGCTCCGAGCTGTCAGCACAGAGCCTGACCTGGGGCTCGAACCCACAGACCGGGAGACCATGACCTGAGCTGAAGTCGGACACCTAACCGACTGAGCCACCCAGGCACCCCTCCTTTGAAGGTTTTAAGATTGTTTTTCTTGTTTCTGAAGTTGTCTAAGATTCTCTCTGTGGATTTTCCTTTTTCACTCTTCCTGCCTATCATTTGGTGAGCCTTTTTCCATGGGACAAATGTATTTTCAGATCTGGGAATGTCTTTCAGACCTTCGGGGATCTTCTTCGTAAAGGGATTAGTCCTTTTCAGTAATTCTGATGTCTATCTACAGCCCTTCCAGAAGAGATAAATGTCACCCAGACAAAGAGAGAGTATACTGCAGGGACTGTATGCATGTGTGTTGGTAAATATAGGTAGAAGTGCTTATGGTACAGGGAAGGAGGTTTGGGAGAACCCCAGAGATGTGGGGTATGGGGAGTTAGTCCCTGATTTCCAGAATGTATCATTCCCAACCCCACATTCTTCATGTATCAGAGCAATTTGGTAAGGGGCCGGCCTGGGCTGCAATATTCCTCATAGCCTATAAATATAAAAATTTTGTGTAGCTGTAACAATACTGTATTAGAAAGTGCCAGTATTATAAAGGCCACGACATAATTAATAGAAGCTGATTTTTTTCTGTTTCTGAGGACTAGATTAAAATAAAAATAAAACCACTATTTTTAAAAGCCTATCAGGACAATTATAAATACGTTAGTTCTGTTTTCCTGCAGTTAATCATCTAAAATGATTTTATTCTCTAAAACTTATCTGGAATTCTTCTTGTGACATGACTTTTAGATCCCATGGAAAACCTAAATTATTTGAATAGCTTTTTTTGTTGATCCATCTCCATACATTGAAGATGTATTTGGGTTTTTTTAAATATCTGAAAATGAAACTGGGTAAATGACCATACCAGAGAATACCACCTTAGGTATGTGTCCTACCGAAATAAAGTTGTGGCTGTTTGTGGAGATAAAGGAGGTTTTCTTGGCTGATTAACTGCCCATGGGAAGCTATCCGTTCAACATCTATTTATTCAGTATTTGCTATGTTCCTGTCATTTTTCTAGACACAGCAAAGCAGTACAGAGTAAAAACAACTATGTCCTCTACTATTATAGCCTTACATTCTAGTCAGGTGGAATAATTAATTAAAAAATAAGTAAAATTATTTCAGATAATTCCCATCAACCACGGCATGGAAAAAGCAATGTAGGAAAAGAATATCAAACGGGAGGATTTACACTTCTGACTTCAAGGTTTGCAATAAAACCTTACAATAATCGAAACAATGTGGTGTTGGCATAAGAATCAACAAATATTCAGCGTCAGAGAGTAGAGAGCCCAGATATAGACCACGCTTAAACCCGCCCACACTTATTTGGTTTTTAAGAAAGGTGCTGAAGCAAGCCAGTGGGAAAAGGGAAGTATTTAAAAAAAAAAAAAAAAGCCTGACAAACTGGATGTGCAACTGAAAAAAAAATGAACCTAGACTCTTCCCATCAGACACAAAAGTTTATTAAAGAGCGATCAGAGACCCTTACCTGACGCCTAAAACCATTCATCTTTAAAAATAATAATAATGACTCGGGAGGAAGCAAATTTTCTCAGACAGGACTCAGAAAGCAGTCATTAAAAAACTGATAAATTAGGCTTTATCGTAACTATCAAGATATCATTCACTAAGAAAATGAGCAGGTGACCCACAAAATGGGAGAAAACATTCACAAAATATAAATCTGACAGTGGGTTGATATCTATGTGTATAAAAAGGTCCTATAATGCAGTAATAAATAAGAAACAACCTAATTAAAAAATGAGTGAAATCTTTGAGTATACGAGGGAAGATACACAAATGGACAATAAGCACCTATAAAATTGTTAAACGTCAGTCAGTCAGGAGGTGCAAATTAAAACCATAATGAGAAATGACTACACACTCACCAGAATGACTGAAAAATAAGAGAACGGTACCAATTGTTGGTAAAGGTGTTGGTGGGAGTATAAAATGGACAAACTTTGCTAAAAGATCTGACAGTTTCTTTTAAATACCCAATAATTCCAATCATAGGTAATTACCTCAAGGAAATCAAGTATATATGTCCGTAAAAACATGTCCAGAGATGTTCCTGGTAACTTCATTTTACTATAGTGAAAAACTGCACACAATCCATGTGTCTAATAATATGGGCATGGACAAAATATGATATATTCATACAGTGGAATCTCATTCGGTGAAAACAAAAATTTACAAAACAAAACTCCCACCACGTGCAACATGGATGAACTTCAAAAATACCATCTGAGTAAAAGAAGCGTTGTTTAAGTAAAGACTGACTATGATCCCATCGATAGGAGGCTATAAATCATACAACATCACCGTAGAAAACAGTCAGAGCTGTGACGGACTCTGGGAGGTGAGGATTGCCATCAATTGGGAAAGGGAGGGGATTGTCTTTAGGGTTTGGGTTGCACAGGCATATACATGTGTCAGAAATCGGAGAATGTGCACTAAAGATTTGTGCATTTCATCGTATGCAAATTTTATATCAGAAGAAAAACTATTAACAAATCCTGAGTTGAAGGCAGCAATGCATACTCTTTAGAGGGAGAGGTACTGATGTTGAAGTGAACTGATGATGGGTAGATGGGTAGATATATGGTAATACAAGAGTGGCCACTAAAATTCTGTGAATTGTGCTCTTGTTTAGGATTTTTCATTAGAAATGCTGGAAGAACTTAACTGTGAGACAGCCATGTTCTTTATGAATGGAAGTTAGCAAATGCTGCTATAGGACAAGATGCAGATCTCCTGTGGAGTAAAAAAAAAAAAAAGAAAAGACATAAAATGATACATAATGCGCAATTCCACTAACATGTAATACAAAAGCAAGTCAACTGAATCTTTTTTGTGTATGAAATCGTGAAGTACTTGTCTTTGGGAAGGAGGAGGTGGTGGCTGGGCGGGAGCATGAGGGAGATTTCTGAGGGGCTCGTAGTGCTGTGTTTCCTGAGCAGAGGGGTGATCGGAGTGGTGAATGCACTGACGTGTGAAAATTCAACAAGCTGTACATTCACGAGTTGTGTACTCTTCTGTATGCATTTAAAATATAATTGCTAAAATTAAAAAAGTATATATAATACAAATCCTGATGCAAAAAGCTGAGCTTCTATCTGGAAGTATAGACTAAAGAGATAAAAAGGTGGAATATAAATTTAAATACAAAGATGATCACATACAAGGACCCATGTCTACCTAAAAGTGGTTCCAAAGGAGAGAAAACAGGGAAGGGAGAAGTGGAAATATCCCAAGTAATAATAGAAAAAAGAAATCTGAAAACGTAGACATGAGTCTTCAGATTGAAAATGACTTAGAGTGTACAGGTACATTTTAGAGGCAGGATTTAGCATGAAATGTACCTGTGAAATTTTCCATTACCAAGAAGAAAGAAAAGATACTTCAAAAAGAAAAAGAGGAGTAAGATAAAAGTGCCTTTCATAGAAAGGAAAGGAAACCATATGGGCATGGTTTCTTTTTAGGAACAATGCATATTAGAGGACAGTGGGTAATGCCTTCATGATTCTTCATTAAAAGTATTTTGAACCTCAAATAGCCTACCTGTCAAAATCATATGACAAAAGAACAAAAACAGATGTTCAAGAACTTGAATGATAACCCCTGATAAATATTCTGGGGAAAGAGGGGGAAGAGCCACTCAAGGAGAGACTCTAGTCAGAACAACAATATTTCAAGAAAGAAGATACTGAAATCCGTAAGATAGTGGCATTAACCCAGGAACATGGTGGAATGATTCTACAGTGATAACCAAAGAGCAGGTGTTTGACATATGCCTCCAAACTGGCCATTTAACCAAGAGCATGATTAAGAAGCTAAATGATCTTAGTATTATAGAGATGAAATCACATATAGTTCTTTCAACAAGAATAAAATGGCAGAAATTATAAACTTCAAGAAAGTAACAGTCCAAATAAACAGCAACTCTATGAAGCATAATTCTGAAGAACTGATTTAGTAGACGGTAGAAGATTTCATGTTGCCTCAAAGATTCTTCTGCACTCACCTCATTGTGCTCAACTGCATCCATGTTTTATTCATCAGCAATTTTAGTTCCTTAAAAACTCTATTTAGGCAAAGATTCCGTAAATGAAAATCTTACTGCCTTTCACCTCTATGTCTACCGCTGTGATTGTTACTAAAGTATTCTCAAATCACCCATTTAAAATATCAAACATGATTACATTTCATTTATAAGACTTACAAAAGTTTTAGATAAAAAATCAAAATATTTTATGCAGTGTTTCCTAAGTAATTTTGGTACAGCATATCAAAATATAAAATATTTTTATTAAAACTTTTAAGTTATTTTTTTTTGTTTCAAGTTTTTATTTAAATTCTGGTTAGTTAATAGATAGTATAATATTAGTTTCAGTAGTAGAATTTAGTGATTCCTCCTTTACATATGACACCCAGTGCTCATCACAAGTGCTGTCCTTAATACCCACTGATTTACCCCACCTCCCCGCCTACCTCCCCTCCAGCAACCCTCAGTTTATTCTCTACAGTTAAGAGTCACTCTTATGGTTTGCTCCCCTCTCTCTTTTTTTTCTTTCCCCTATGTTCATCTTTTTATTTCTTAAATTCCATATATGAGTGAAGTCATATGGTATTTGTCTTTCTCTGACTGACTTATTTCACTTAGCATAATACAATTTAGCTCCATCCGTGTCATTGCAAATTGCAAGATTTTGTTCTTTTTGATGGCTGAGTAATATTCCAGTGTGTGTGTGTGTGTGTGTGTGTGTGTGTGTGTTGTGTGTGTGTGTGTGTATACACACACACACACACACACACAAATATCACTTCTTCTTTATCCATTCATCAGTTGATGGGCACTTTCCATACTTCGGTTTTGTTGATAATGCTGCTATAGACATCGAGGTGTATGTGCCCCTTCAAATCAGTATTTTTGTATTCTTTGGGTAAATAACCTAGTAGTGCAATTGCTGGGTCATAGATAGTTCTATTTTTTACTTTTTGAGGAACATTCATACTGTTTTCCAGAGTGGCTGCACCAGTTTGCATTCCTACCAACAATGTAAGTGGGTTCCCCTTTCTCCACATCCTCACCAACACCTGTTGTTCCCTGTGTTGTTAATTTTAGCCATTCTGACAGGTGTGAGGTGGTATCTCATCCTGGTTTTGATTTGCATTTCCCTATGGATGAGTGATGTTGAACATCTTTCCATATGTCTGTTAGCCATCTGGCTGTCTTCTTTGGAAAAGTGTCTGTTCATGTTTTCTGCCCATTTCTTAACTAGATGATTTGTTTTTTTGATGTTGAGTTTGATAAGTTCTTTATAGATTTTGGATACTAACCCTTTATAAGATATGTAATTTCTAAATATCTTCTCCCATTCTGGATGTTGCCTTTTCATTTTGTTGATGGTTTCCTTTACTTTGAAGATTTTTATCTTGATGAAGTCCCAATAATTCATGCTTGCTTTTCTTTCCCTTGCCTCAGAAGATGTGTCTAGTAGGAGATTGCCACAGCCAGTGTCAGATAGGTTGATGCCTGTGTTCTCCTTTAGGATTTTGTTGATTTCCTATTTCATCCATTTTGAATTTATTTTTGTGTATGATATACGAAAGTGGTCCAGTTTCATTCCTCTGCCTGTTTCTGTCCAGTTTTCCCAACACTGTTTATTGAAGAGAACTGTCTTTTTCCCATTGGATATTCTTTCCCGCCTTGTTGAAGATTAATTGGCCATATAGCTGTGGGCCCATTTCTGGGTTTTCTGTTCTGTTCCATTGACCAATGTGTCTGTTTTTGTGATAGTACCAATACTATCTTGATGACTACAGCTTTGTAATATAGCTTGAAGTCTGGAATTGTGATGCCTCCAGCTTTGCTTTTCTTTTTCAAGATTGTTTTGTCTGTTCAGTATCTTTTGTGGTTCCATACAAATTTTAGGATTTTTTATTCCAGCTCTGTGAAAAATGTGGGTGGTATCTTGATAGGGATTAAATGTATAGTTTGCCTTGCGTAGTAGAGAGATTTTAACAATATTTGTTCTTCTAATCCATGAGCATGGAATGTTTACCATTTCTTTGGGTAACTTTCGATTTCTTTCATCAGTTTTTTATAGTTCACAGAATACAGATCTTTTACCTCTTTGGTTAGGTTTATTCCTAGGTATCTTGTTGTTTTGGGTGCAATTGTAAATGGGATTTATTCCTTCATTTCTCTTTCTGCTGCTTCATTATTGGCGTATAGAAATGCAACAGATTTCTGTACATTGATTTTGTAACCTACAACTTAACTGAATTTGTGTATCAGTTCAAGCAATTTTTTTGATGGGATCTTTCTGGTTTTCTACATAGAGAACCATGTTGTCTGCAAATAGTGAAAGTTCGGCCTCTTCCTTGCCAATTTGGATGCCTTTTCTTTCTTTTTGTTGTCTGATTGCTGAGGCTAGGACTTCCAGTACTATATTCGATAACAGTGGTGAGAGTGGATATCCCTGTCTTACTCCTGACTATAGAGGAAAAGTTCTGTTTTTCCCCACTGAGGATTATATTAGCTGTGGGATTCTCGTATATGGACTGTGTGATGTTGCGGTATGATCACTCTATCCCTACTTTGTTGAAGGTTTTTACCAAGAATGGACACTATACTTTGTCTAATGCTTTTTCTGTATCGATTGAAATGACCATATGGTTTTTATTGTTTCTTTTATTAATGTGGTGTAGAACATTGACTGATTTGCAAATATTGAGCCACTTTTGCAGCCCAGGAATAAATCTCACTTGATCGTGGTGAATGATTCTTTTAATAGACTGTTGGGTTCGATTTGCTCGTGTTTTGTTGAGAATTTTTGCATCCATGTTCATCAGGGGTATGGCCTGTAATTCTCCTCTTTACTGGGGTCTTTGTCTGGTTTTGGAATCGAGGTAATGCTGGCCTTGTAGAATGAGTTTGGAAGTTTTCCTTCCATTTCTATTTTTTAGAACAGTTTGAGAAGAATAGGTATTAACTCTTCTTTAAATGTTTGGTGTAATTCCCCTGAGAGGCCATCTGGCCCTGGACTTTTGTTAGGAGATTTTTTTTACTACTGATACAAATTCTTTGCTAGTTATCAGTCTTTTCAAATTTTCCATTTCTTCCTATTTCAGCTTTGGTAGTTTATATGTTTCTAGGAATTTATCCTTTTCTTCCAGATTGCCTAATTTGTTGGCATTCAGCTTTACATAATATCCTCTTATGATTGTTCGTATTTCTTTGGGTGTTAGTTCTGATCTCCCCTCACCCATTCATGATTTTACTTATTTGAATGCTTTCTCTTTTATTTTTGATAAGTTTGGCTAGGGATGGGTTTATCAGTTTTATTCGTTCACAGAACCAGGCTCCAGTTTTCATTGATCTGTTGTATTGTTTTTTAGTTTCTGTATCATTTATTTCTGCTCTAATCTTTATTATTTCCCTTCTTCACTGGCTTTAGGCTTTGTTTGTTGTTCTTTTTTAGCTTATTCATGTATAAGGTTAGGTTGTGTGTTTGAGAGCTTTCTGGCCTCTTGAAGTAGTCCTATATTACATATACTTCCCTGTTAGGACAATTTTTGCTGCATCCCAAAGGTTTTGGACCATTGTGTTTTCATTTTCATTTGTTTCCATTTTTTTTTTAATTTCTTCTTTAGTTTCCTGGTTAACTGTTCATTCTTTTTTTAAAAGTTTGTTTATTTTTGAGACAGACAGCGTGAGTAGGGAGGGGAAGACAGAGAGGGAGATGCAGAATCTGAAGCAAGCTCCAGGCTCTGAGCTGTCAGAAGAGCCCAATGCGAAGCTTGAACTCACAAACTGTGAGATCATGACCTGAGTTGAAGTCAGACACTTAACCAACTGAGCCACCCAGGTGCCCCTCTCATTCATTCTTTGATAGAATGTTCTTTAACATCCAAGTATTTGTGGTCTTTCCAAATTTTTTCCTGTGGTTGACTTCAAGCTTTGTAGTGTATGGTCAGAAAATATGCATGGTATAACTTCAGTCATTTTGTATTTGTTGAGGTCTTATTTGTGACCCAGGATGTGATCTATTCTGGAGAACGTCCCATGTGCACTTATAAAGAAGATGTATTCTGCTGCTTTAGGATGAAATGCTCTGAATTTATCCGTTAAATCCATGTGGTCCAATGCGTCATTCAAAGCCATTGTTTCCTTCTTGTTTTTTTTTTTAGATGATCTATTAATGTAAGTGGGGTGTTAAAGTCCCCTACTATTATTATATTATTATCAATGGGTTTCTTTATGTTTGCTATTAATTTAATATTTTGTTTCTTCCAATTTGGGAGCATAAATATTTACAACCGTTAGATCTTCTTGGTAGATAATCCCTTTATTTATTTATTTTTTTATTTTTTCAGGCCGGTGACGAGATGCCTATTTTTATTTATTTATTTTTATATATATAATTTATTGTCACATTGGTTTCCATACAACACCCAGTGCTTATCCCAACAGGTGCGCTCCTCAATGCCCATCACCCACTTTCCCTCACCCCATCCCCCATCAACCCTCAGTTTGTTCTCAGTATGTAAGAGGCTCTTATGGTTTGCCTCCTTCCCTCTCTGTAACTCCCCCCCCCCCACTTTCTCTGCCCCGTGGTCTTCTGTTAAGTTTCTCAGGATCCACACATGAGTGAAAACATACGGTATCTTTCTCTGCCTGACTTATTTCACTTAGCATAATAGTCTCCAGTTCCATCCATGTTGCTGCAAATGCCAGATTTCATTCTTTCTCATTGCCAAGTAGTATTCCATTGGATATATAAACCACATCTTCTTTATCCATTCGTCAGTTGATGGACATTTAGGCACTTTCCATAATTTGGCTCTTGTTGAAAGTGCTGCTATAAACACTGGGGTACATGTGCCCCTATGTATCAGCACTCCTGTATCCCTTGGGTAAATTCCTAGCAGTGCTATTGCTGGGTCATAGGGTAGGTCTATTTTTAACTTTTTGAGGAACCTCCACCCTGTTTTCCAGAGCAGCTGCACCAGTTTGCATTCCCACCAACAGTGCAAGAGGGTTCCCATTTCTCCACATCCTTGCCAGCATCTATAGTCTCCTGATTTGTTCATTTTAGCCACTCTGACTGGCGTGAGGTGATATCTGAGTGTGGTTTTGATTTGTATTTCCCTGATGAGGAGTGACGTTGAGCATCTTTTCATGTGCCTGTTGGCCATCTGGATGTCTTCTTTAGAGAAGTATCTATTCATGTCTTCTACCCATTTCTTCACTGGATTATCTGTTTTTTGGATAGTCCCCTTTATTATGATATAGTGCCTTTCTTCCTCTCTTGTTACAGTCTTTTATTTAAAAATCTAGTTTGTCTGATACTAGTATGGTTACTTCAGCTTTCTTTTGACATTCATTAGCATGATAGATGGTTTTCCATCCCCTTACTTTTATCCTGTGTCTTTAGGTCTAAAATGAGTCCCTTGTAGGTAGCATGTAGATGGGTCTTGTTTTTGTTTTTGTTTTTTAATCCATTCTGATACCCTATGTATTTTGATTGGAGCATTTAGTCCATTTACATTCAGAGTGATTATTGATAGATATGAATTTAGTGCCATTGTATTACCTGTTAAGTCATTGTTTCTGGAGATTTTCTTTGTTCATTTCTAGCCTTTGTTGCTTTTGGTGTTCTTTTCCCACTCAAAGAGTCCCCAGTAATATTTCTTGCAGGGTTAGTTTCGTGGTCATGAACTTCTTTAGTTTGTGTTTGTCTGTGAAGCTCTTTATCTCCCCTCCCATTCTGAATGACAGCATTGCTGGATAAAGTTTCATGGCTGCGTGTTGTCCCAGTCAGCACATTGAATATATCCTGCCACTCCCTTCTGGCCTGCCAGGTTTCTGTGGATAAGTCTGCTGCTAACCTTATTTGTCTTCCCTTGTAAGTTAGGGACATCTTTTCCCAGGCTGCTTTTAGTATTTTTTTCCTTATCTATGTATTTTGCAAATTTTACTATGATCTGTCCTTGTGTTGGCCTGGTTTTGTTGATTTTGATGGGAGTTTTCTTTGTCTCCTGGGTTTGGATGTCTGTTTCCATCCACAGATTAAGGAAGTTTTCATCTATAATTTGCTCAAATAAACTTTCTATCCCCTTTTCCCTCTCTTCTCCTGGGACTCCTATGATATGAATGTTATTATGTTTTATGGAGTTGCTGAGTTCCCTAAGTTTACATTTGTGATCCAATATTTTTATTTCCCTCTTCTTTTCAGCTTTATTATTTTCCATAATTTTGTCTTCTATATCACTATTCATTCCTCTCCTTCTTCCATTATTGTGGTCATTACATCTAGTCAGTTTCACCTCTTGGTTATAGCAGTTTTTATTTTGGCCTGACCAGTTTTTTAGATTCTTTATCTCTACAGTAAGAGACTTCCTGGTGTCTGTTATGCTTTTCTCAAGGCCAGCTAGTATCCTTTTTATTGTTGTTTTAAATTCTGGATCCGGCATATTGCTTGTATCTCTTTTAATTAGATCCCTGGCTGTGACCTTTTCTTGTTCTTTCTTTTGGGATGAATTCCTCCATCTTGGCATTTTGTTTCTAGGTCTCTGTCTTCTTCTGTGTTAGGAAAGCTGGATATGTTTCATGTTCCTGAGAGTAATGGCTTTATTAAGAAGAGGTCATATAGTGCTCAAGACCTAGAACTTCAGGAAGTGTTTCTGGGGTTTGCTGTGTGCACTCTGATGCTGTGTTTTGACTGCTCTTACCCTCAGGTCAGCCCTCTGCAGAGTTTCTCCTTGCCTGCAGTGGGAAGTGTGTGGACCTTAGCCAGAGTGTGGCTTGTTTTAGCTAGGTGTGCTCTTGTCTGCCTGTTAAAAGAGGTGTGATCCTATTTCCACTGGAGCTGAAGCTTTGCTGCACTCTATGGTCAGTAGACTTGGTACATGCGAGGGTTTGTGCTGGCCTTCTGGGGTAGGGGCCTGCTGCTCTGGTTCTTAGTCACATTTGCCCAGGTAAAGATGTGCCTGAAGAACACAGGGGTTGGGACTTGGTGTAAGTGGCTCAGGCCTCCACTGTCAGCACTGTTCTGCTCCCTGAAGTCAATGTGTGCTGATGGGCAGGGGAAAAATTGGTGCCAACCCTCCCCCCTTGTCCCTGAGAAGGGGAGTTTGTGTCTGCTGCTGTCCATGAAGCCCTCACAGAAGAGCTAACAATCTCCCTTTGTGTGTCCCAAGCATACCTCAGGTCCCTGCCTTCACTCTGTCTATGTCTGGCCTGTGTGCCCACCCAGCCAGTGGGTTTTACCTCAGGCAGGCCAGCTGAGTTTCAAAACTCCAAACTTTAGGGACCCAGTGTAATGCAGACTCATGCTGGTGCTCTGGGGGAGAGTTCCACTTTCACATTGGGGCTGGTGCTGGTTTGTCCCAGAAAGGCAGCTGTACCAACACCCAGGAGCTTAGAGTTTAAGAGTAAAGTGCTGCAAAAAGCTGGCATCCAGGTCAGCTGCCCTCAGGTGAACTGTCTCTGTTTCTTTGCTAAGGAACGGGGCAGCACAATGGTGCCCACTGGCTCTTTTGTCCCCTAAGAGGCAATGCCGCCTCTCCCAAATGCACCCCAAGAAGGGGTAAATATCTCTCCCAGTGTGTCCCAAGGAATCCTCAGATAGTGCTGTCCACTCCAAGCTCTCTGCCTACCACAGAGCATCATTGCACCCACTGGGCTCCACACCTGCCACGGCACTGACTTCTAAAAGTCCCGTCTTTGAGCTCTGCTGGTTGTAAAAACTCACAGCAATCAGCCCCACTCATTTTCTCAGTCAATGGTTTTGGGAAAGTGTTTTTCTTGTGTGATCCCCCCTGTGCGCTCTCACTCTCTCTCTCTCTCTCCTCTCTGTTTGTGATCAGGGCTCCCTCCCTTCCATAGCACCTATGATTCTTTTCTTCCCCAAAGCACATATCACCTTCCTACCTACCACGATGTCGCCTCTTGTCTCTCTCTCTAGTTGTGCAATTTATTCCCTCACCCTTATATTGATTTCTTGGGTGTTGAGAATGATTTGATGTTTATCCAGGTATGTTCAAGGAATGCGGCAAGCATAGGGGCCTTCTACCACTCCACCATCTTCTCCCCTAAAACCCCATTAAAACTTTTAAAGGCCTTTCTATTTTGTGAATGGTATGTTAGCAAATGCTTAAATTTGTTAACTTTGATTCTTTAGACCAACTAGCAGGGTAAAGTGATCGATGGATGCCTCATAACCCGGGACTTTCTTTCTGTTCTGAACATGAAATTGAAGGGGCCCCTGGGTGGTTCAGTTGGTTAAGTGTCCAACTCTTGATTTTGGCTCGGTTCACGATCTCACAGTTTGTGAAATTGAGCCCCGCGTCAGGTTCCATGCTGACAGTGCAGAACCTGCTTGGGATTTTCTCTCTCTCCCTCTCTGTGTGCCCTTCCTGCACCTGCATGCATTCTCTCTCTCTCTCTCTCTCTGTCTCTCTCTCTCTGCCTTCAAATAAATAAATAACCATTTAAAAATAAAGAAATAAATAAAATGAAATTGAAAACCAGAACAGGTTTAGAGGAATTGAGCCTCCTCAAGTGAAGATCAGTTGTAGCTGTTCAGGGAAGATACTAGTTGATTCCCAGCCTGTGAGAACAGCCCTAGAGTCGGTACTGTGGCTCTCCATCTAACCCAAGGCTGGGTTAATAAGGAGCTTCTCACATCCTTCTAGCCACCATGAATTTCCTTGAATTTCAATGATTTTGCACGCTTGGCCCCCTCTTCTGGTTAATAGTTAGCTGTGATCGTCTCATGATATAATTGGCTTCTGTCTTGTATAGATTTTCCTTATGAAGTAAAACGTTTACAAAGTAGAGAATAGTTGCAATTATCTACTTATAAATCGTGGATTATTTTACTGATTAATAATAATAGTAATAACAAACGCTGGTGTGTGCCAACTACTGTAAGGCTTATCTCATTTCATCATTGTAACAAGCTATGGAAGAGCGACTTCAGTTATCCAGACTTACAAGATGAGGGAATGAAGTCCTAAAAAAATGAGTTAACTTGCCAGAGGCTACCAAACAGAAAACAGGAACACAACTCAGCAGTGTAATTCCAGGTTTTTTTTCTCCTTATCACTGTGTTTCTCTACGTTGTCTTGATTCTGCAGTGAATGCTTATTTCTATAATCGTAAAATTGCAAATGATATTTATTGGCTTTAGATTTTCTGAATTTATGTGGACCAAGTATGTTGGACTCGCCATAGTTTTAGGATAAAAATGCTAACATTTTATATCTTTACAGCGTCAAGCCAGGGCTGTAGTTGGCAGTTTTAGGAAACGTAAATATGGAAGAAATGGGTAGAACATTCAGGGGTGCACATTTCCTCTATCACATCCCGAGGATCAAGCGAGGACGTCTCAAGTTGTCTGATCAATAAGACAGAGTTTTAGCTATAGTCATAAAACTTATAAATAGAACAATAGATTAAATAAATGAAAAGTGACTAAAGAAGAATTGTGAGGAGATTGATCGAATAGTGTAAGTTTCGTATCTTTACGGTGGGAAGAAACTACTCACTGTATTGACGAAACAGAAGCATAAGCGCAAACGTGTTATTTGAGTTTGTGGAGGTGACCGTGAACATTAGAAATAGAAACTGTCAGGAGGTTACCTTGAAACACTGAAGATGGGGCCGAGGTGAAGAGTGAGGAGCGAGTGTGTGTGTTCCATTTTTTTACTTTTCTGTGCTACTTGAATTATTTCTATTGGAGGTACAACTTGTATAATACATACTTGTGTATCATACCAGTTGTGAATAAAAAGATCACGCATAGTCACATTTGGTTATCTATCTTACAAGGAATATACCAATGCCTATGAAAACCTGTGTCATTAATGTTGTCCGCTACTTTGTTATGTTTCTTTTAGAGGAGGGAATCATGAGCCAGAGTTCGCCTTATATCTATTCCTTTTTGGGGCTGTTGCCCTTTTGGATACTGTGTACATCCTCCACCAACAAATGTGTTGTTAGGCATGAAGCAGCTGACTGCAGTCATCTGAAGTTGACACAAGTGCCCGATGACCTCCCAGCAAACATAACGGTGTTGAATCTCACCCATAACCAGCTCAGAAGATTACCACCTGACAACTTTACAAGATACAGCCAACTTACTACCTTGGATGGAGGATTCAACTCCATCTCAAAACTGGAGCCAGAATTGTGCCAAAAACTCCCCTTGTTGGAAATTTTGAACCTCGAACACAATGAACTCTCTCACCTTTCAGAGCGAACTTTTATCTTCTGCGTGAATTTGATGGAACTCCATCTGAGGTCCAATTCAATCCAGAAAATTGAAAACGATCCCTTCCAAAACCTGAAGGTAGGATGGAAATGTTCACCTCCATATAAGAAATTAAAAATATGTTGCCTCGTGTTAAGTTTTCAAGCCACTCATGAATCTTGAGATTTCGTATCTAAGTATCAAGGTCAAGAATGAAAACTCTGATCTACCCAAACGGGAAGAGGGGCAGCTCTATGTACAAATATGGCCATTTAAGATTGGAAATCTTTTCAAAAGAGAAAATAGCATCTTCACTTTCAGTCTTAAGTTTAAAGAACTCTGCCTCTCTTGCTCCCTCCCATTAAAAATACAACTCAGATACAAGAGGTAGAGATGAGAGAAGAATCTGGTCTGTCATAACCCGAGAAGAATAAGAATATCCCATTAGGAACACAGCAAATAAACTCTCAATGCTGCTGATAGTACCTGAAGTAATGAAAACAACAACAACAACAACACACGTCCAAATTCAGACTTAAATAAAGTTAACAAATTGACACATGATAAAGCAAATTGTCCAACTAAAAATTACCTACTCTCGATTTAGAAATCTCTTCATATTATTGCTTTACTAATGGCCATCCTTTTTTTCCCCTGAATACTTTCCTTGAATTTTAAATCTGTGAAAATGTATGTGAGTGTCTCTAAATCTGAGACACTTATTAGGTACTTTTCTTGAACCAAAGCCATTTTTTTAAACTCTTTGTTTTCTTCATCACATGGACCTATACAAAATTTGGCATTCCTTGACCTCACATGCCAAGAGTAATGTACAAACAAGTAAGCTTAGAAACATTTGTAAAGTGACTTGCTTGCTAGTGATTTGAAATTCTCTTATGCCTCTTTAGATTCTGCAGTGGACAAAATGGCTTTGGACACAAAGGCCTCAAAATCTGGTTAGAATTATCTTTGGCAAAATGTTCTTTCATGTTGAAAACATAAATAAAAGTCTTACTCTCTTGAATACACATCATCTAAGATTTTACCCTAATATATATCAGCTTTTCCTTACCTTTTCCCTGAGTGGAAATTTACCTGTTAAAAATAGCACAAGGTGGTTAAAATGTCCCACAGCACTAACAAAACAAAAATGAATGTTCTGTACTCGCCATGATGCAAAATTAATATACCTATCAATCTTTCTCAAAGTAAAAATCTTTGTTAGGATTTCATGGACTTTTAAAGAAAATATTTCTTCATTTTTTTGTTTCATTTCTTTTTTTATTTTAATATTTATTTACTTATTTATATTTTTTATTATTTTTTAAATATGAAATTTATTGTCAAATTGGTTTCCATACAACACCCAGTGCTCATCCCAACAGGTGCCCTCCTCAATGCCCGTCACCCACCCTCCCCTCCCTCCCACGACCTGTCAACCCTCAGTTTGTTCTCGGTTTTTAAGAGTCTCTCATGTTTTGGCTCCCTCCCTCTCTAACCTTTTTTTTTTTCCCTCCCCCATGGTCTTCTGGTAAGTTTCTCAGGATCCACATAAGAGTGAAAACATATGGTATCTGTCTTTCTCTGTATGGCTTATTTCACTTAGCATATTTTTGTTTCATTTCAAGGCTGATGCATGACATTATATGTTTAGTAAGCCACATGAATATTCCTTACATCATAAGGAAATGCTTATTATAAATAATAAAGTAAATAAATGTTTATTATGAATCTTCCTTATATCATGAATAAATATGCTTAAATCCCTTTATTTTGGTAAGAGAAATAAAATCATTCTTTTTATTTTTTTATTTTTTTTTTAATTTTTTTTTCAACGTTTATTTATTTTTGGGACAGAGAGAGACAGAGCATGAACGGGAGAGGGGCAGAGAGAGAGGGAGACACAGAATCGGAAACAGGCTCCAGGCTCCGAGCCATCAGCCCAGAGCCTGACGCGGGGCTCGAACTCCCGGACCGCGAGATCGTGACCTGGTTGAAGTCGGGCGCTTAACCGACTGCGCCACCCAGGCGCCCCAATCATTCTTTTTAAAAAATGATTCTTGGGTGCCTGAGTGGCTCAGTCGGTTGGGCGTCCGACTTCGGCTCACGTCACGATCTCATGGTTCGTGGGTTTGGGCCCCAGGTCGGGTTCTGTGCTGACAGCTCGGAGCCCGGAGCCTGTTTTGGATTCTGTGTCTCCCTCTCTATCTCTGCCCCCCCCCCTGCTCATACTCTGTCTCTGTCTCTTGAAAATAAATAAACATTAAAAATTTTTTTTAAATAATTCTTGAAGTGAGAAACAAACCCTTATAACAATGTTATTTTTGATCACCACGAAAATTTTTCATTACCTCTACTGTCAATTGTCTATAGAATAATAGAGAGGTGACATTTTTGCTGTTATTTCTAAGTTCAGGTACATTTAAAGGAACTATTTTTGGTGGCAAGACTCTAACTTGTATGCATCTTTTTTCTCTCTCAGAATTTAATCAAATTAGATCTATCTCATAATGGTTTGTCATCTACCAAATTAGGAAGTCAGCTCCAACTGGAAAATCTCCAAGAGCTCCTGTTATCAAATAATAAAATTAATATCCTGAGACGTGAAGAACTGGATTTCCTTGGCAATTCTTCTTTGAAGAAATTAGAATTGTCATCAAATCCAGTTAAAGAGGTAAGAAGTCGGGTAAAATGATTTCGTGTTCTACCTTTAAGTGTGGGCAATCCCTAACTGTGTCACAGGGGTAAGAATCTAAAGATCCCTAGAGAAAGGGGTAATAATGTTTGCCATGCCTTCCAAAAGTCCTTCACACTTACTGCTTGGGGCCATTGATGTCCTCCTCGCAAAAAGAAACACTGGTAGCAATTGGGGGCTGGCGCTCCGCTGTCTAACAGAAGTGGGTTAAAATCCGTGTTCCAGTTTTAGGAACCTTGGGGAGCCTACATAACCTTTCTGGGTCTTAGCTTCCTCACTTGTAAAGTGGGAATACTATCTATCGCACAAAATCGCTGGAAGAATTAAAACAGCATGATAGTTAAGAGCACAGGCTGTAGAGTTGGGCGAGCTGGCTCCCCTTCTGGGCTTTCTCTCCTAATACTTGTGTAATCAGACAAATTATTCAAGTTCTTTGCGCTCCAGTTCCCCAGGTGTAAAGTTAGTATAATAATAACACTACTTCATAGGCTGTATGGTAAAGAATTTAGCACCGTATCTCATGTAAGTGCTCCATAAATGATAACTAGCATTAGATTATTATGAAAATCTTCGGATAATGGAATATACTTCTTATAATGGAATATACCTAATTAACCTTCTGTTTAGATGCATGGTATTCATTTCAGTAACTGCTTTCATATACAGGTATGTTTGTATTTTAGTCCTTTACAGGCTGAGGATAAGAATATTGGAAATCGTAAACTAAGTCAGATTTTTAAAAGCTGTATCAACTTACAGACATAAAAATAGACTGTGTATTTGTCCTGAGATGATAAAATATAAACAAGCAAACATTTTATGTAATATTCATGCTAATTATTGAACAGCATTTTTTTGTTTATTTAGAACATTTATTGTAGAAATCTTACAAAATATGCAAGTAATGACGGGGGAGATAAAAATCATCCAAAAACCCATAGTCCAGAGACACCCTATGTTGGGTATTTTTATCTCTAGCTTTTCTCCAAGTGATAATAAGAAAAAGCAACAGCCACTGAAATTCAGAGCACAAATTCAAAAGACACCGTATGTTGGACACTATGATAAGTTTATATATATGCATATATATTTATAATTTATTGTATATATTCATAAATTTAAATTTATTATTTTTTATAACTTATTTATAGTATCTATATATTTATTTACATATAAATATATATTTATTAAATACATACATTTACATAGTCCTGTAACCAACTTATTCTTTTTTGAAAGGTTATTTATTTATTCGAGAGAGAGAGAGCAGGGGAGAGAGAGAAAGAATCCCAAGTAAGCTCCACACTGTCAGCAAAGAGCTGAATGTGGGGCTCAATCTCACGAATCACAAGATCATGACCTGAGCCGAAATCAGGAGTCGACACTTGACCGACTGAGCCAAGCAGGCGTCCCGTCACCAACTGATTCGTATCATCATTTTACCCAAGGGCAAATTGAGATGAAGCAGGGTTGAGGAACTTGTCCAAGGTCTCACATGTGACAGTTTGGTGACAGAACTGGGTCTCTGGCAGTGTTAGATCGGAGCCCATGCTCTTAACAGCTGTGCTGTATTGCCTCCCATAGGCAACAGTGTATCCTCCCATTAAAAAGTCATCTCACGTCATGAGCATTCTCCGTGTCATTGAGAATGATTCAAAAACTCAATTTTGATTACTGCAACATGTTATCATGGAAGTTCACCCTAATGAACTGAACAATTTCCTGCTCTGTAGTCCAATTCACTTTACTTACAACCAAATTTGCCTTATCGTCCATTAGCCCTAACAGCTCACAAATGACACAGTAGGAATCAGAGCCTCTTTGCTCTCCTGGTGTTTAACCACCCAGGACTGGCTCCGACCCTCTCGGGATTCCTTCTCTCCTTGCCTTCTGTCCTCTTGTTCTGGGGCAGAATCCCACAGCAGACAAGGCTTCCGGTGAGGGAGTGGGGGCAGAGCAGAAGGGAGCTGGAGGCACTGTCATGCAATAACATCAGGAGAAAACCCGGGCTGGACAGACAAAGAGGAAGGCTGGAACTCAGAGCTACAGAAGGGAAAGTGCGCGTCACCGTTGCATAATAAAATCCACCCGTTCATTCCCCACGTGTTCACTGAGAACAGTGGTCAGCGAGACAGAAACAGCATCTGCCCCAGTGGTGACCTTACAAAGAGTTTATTAATTACGATCATACTCAGTGTGATCAAGTAGAAATACTAGGGACCTCACCTAGACTGGGAGGTCAGGGAGGGCCCCCTGAAAAGGAGGCCATTGAATGCTGGGCAGAAGGTAAGCAGCGGCCAGGAAAGGTGGGGGACTGCCCCAGGAGGTGGGTGTCGCAGGCACAGAGTAAGGAGCTGTGCAGTAGAGGGATGGCGAGTAAACCCAGAGAAGATGGTGAAGGGGGAAGGGGGCGGAGTAAAGAATTGTGTTTAAGCTTCTCTAGAGTCATGCGGACCCCACCGTGTTTTGGTTATTAACCTCTTTTTTCTCCCCCCACCTTTAGTTCTCTCCAGGGTGTTTTCGTGCAATTGGAAAATTATTTGGCCTCTCTCTGAACAATGCTCAACTGAACCCCAACCTCACAGAGCAGCTTTGTTTAGAACTGTCGAACACAAGCATTCAGAATCTGTCCCTGAGCAACTCCCAGCTGTACAGAACGAGCAATATGACTTTCGTTGGGCTCAAGCACACAAATCTCACCGTGCTCGATCTTTCCCACAACAACTTAAATGTGATTGATAATGGTTCCTTCGTTTGGCTTCCACGTCTAGAATATTTCTTCCTGGGGTATAATAATATAGAACACTTATTTTCTCACTCCTTGTATGGGCTTCTCAGTGTGAGATACTTGGATTTGAGACGATCTTTCACCAAACAAAGCACTGCCCTTACTTCGCGTCCCAGGATCGATGATTTTTCCTTTCAGTGGCTAAAATGTTTGGAGTATCTTAACATGGGAGACAACAACTTCCCAGGCATAAAAAGCAATATGTTCACGGGACTGATAAAGCTGAAACACTTGAGTCTATCCGACTCCTTCACAAGCTTGCGAACTTTAACAAATGAAACATTTTTGTCACTTGCTCGGTCTCCTTTGGTCACGCTCAACCTAACCAAAAACAAAATCTCAAAAATAGAGAGTGGCGCTTTTTCCTGTCTGGGCCACCTTCAGGTACTCGACCTTGGCCTTAATGAAATTGGGCAAGAGCTCACGGGCCAAGAATGGAGAGGTCTAGGAAATATCGTTGAAATCTACCTTTCCTACAACAAATACCTACAACTGACGCCTGGGTCTTTTGCCCTGGTTCCAAGCCTCCAACTCCTGATGCTCCGCAGAGTGGCCCTGAGAAATGTGGACACTTCTCCTTCACCTTTTCATTCTCTTCGCAACTTGGTCGTTCTGGATCTAAGCAACAACAATATAGCCAACATAAATGATAAACTGTTGGAGGGTCTTGAGAAACTAGAAATTCTGGAATTGCAGCACAACAACTTAGCACGGCTATGGAAACGTGCAAACCCTAGTGGTCCTGTTTATTTTCTAAAGGGTCTTTCTCACCTCCACATTCTGAACTTAGGGTCTAATGGCTTTGATGAGATCCCAGCAGAGGTATTCAAGGGCTTATCTGAATTAAAGAGCATTGATTTAGGATTGAATAATTTAAACATATTTCCGCTATCTGTCTTTGATGATCAGGCATCTCTAAAGTCACTGAACCTTCAGAAGAATCTCATAACGTCAGTTGAGAAGGATGTTTTTGGGCCAGCCTTCAGGAACCTGAGTAATTTAGATATGAGCTTTAACCCATTTGATTGTACCTGTGAAAGTATTGCCTGGTTCGTTAATTGGATTAATAGTACCCATACCAACATCTCTGACCTGTCAAGCCATTACCTCTGTAATACTCCACCTCAATATCATGGTTTCCCGGTGATGCTTTTTGATATATCAGCCTGCAAAGACAGTGCCCCCTTTGAACTCTTTTTCATAATAAATACCAGTATCCTTTTGATTTTCATCTTTACCGTATTGCTCATCCATTTCGAAGGCTGGAGGATATCTTTTTATTGGAATGTTTCAGTGCATCGAGTTCTTGGTTTCAAAGAAATAGACAGACAGCCAGAGCAGTTTGAATATGCAGCATATATAATTCATGCCTATAAAGATAGGGATTGGGTCTGGGAGAACTTCTCTCCGATGGAAGAAAAAGATCAAACTCTCAGATTTTGTCTCGAAGAAAGGGACTTTGAGGCAGGTGTCCTTGAACTTGAATCAATTGTTAATAGCATCAAAAGGAGCAGAAAAACTATTTTCGTTATAACACAGCACCTATTAAAAGATCCATTGTGTAAAAGGTAGGTGGACATTGTGAAATTTTAAGTGTGTGCTTGTTTTTTTCACTTGAGCTTTCAAATATTACTTACATTATGATTGACAACTCAAAGAGTTTTAAAAATAAAAAAATAACTTGATTATTAGTGACAGACAAAAACAAGTGTAGGGGGGATGTTAGCGCTTTTGGCTGTTCTAAACCGTATGCTGATATATATAACTTATTTTAATAATTTTTTTTTTTTACTAGATTCAAGGTGCACCAGGCAGTTCAGCAAGCTGTGGAACAAAATCTGGATTCCATTATATTGATCTTTCTTGAGGATATTCCAGATTATAAACTGAACCATGCACTCTGTTTGCGACGAGGGATGTTTAAATCTCACTGCATCTTGAACTGGCCAGTTCAGAAAGAACGGGTAAATGCCTTTCATCATAAATTGCAAGTAGCCCTTGGATCCAGAAATTCAATACATTAAATTTATTTAAAGACTAAGTTAACAAAGGCGTAACTTTCCCCCACTTAAAGAGTTTCATAGTAAATGTAGGTTTTATTTGAAAATAATATATATCTGTTTATTCAGACTTAGAGAGGTTTCTGATAATTACATTTGGAGTTTTTTTGGATGCACTCATAGGAAAATAAGAGATCATTGTTTTAGTGGGTACAATGCTATTTCGACTGTAAAAGAGTAAAATATATATCCTAATTTTTAAAAGCTTCATCACAGGATTTTTTTTTTTTTTCAGTTAGAAAGCTTTTATTTTAGTGGTGCCCACTTCAGTGTTGATTTTGTTAAGTGTTAAATTCCATTTGAACCTACAGACTCATGGTCAGGAAACGTTTGTAATTTATTTTCATTACTTAGTTAAAATACATATTTTAATAAGTCCTTATATTTCCCTGATATTTGGGTTTCTGCTGTAGGTGTTAGAAGAAACAATTCTCTTACTTAAAAGTATTACAGGAAACAAAAAAAAGTATTATAGAAAGGCTTGCTTCCTGAAGGTTAATTAGTAGATTAGCTTTGTGGTTGTAAAATATTGTTTTCTCTTGGCCACAGACTCAGGAGATGGTCCTGGTCAGATCATTTGGTCCTACTGGGACTCTTTGACTCCTGATCTTGAAAATTATGGTGTTGAACAAAATCTTTAATAATCCTATATATTTAGCGATGATGACCATGGTATAATACATTCACGTGAAACGTATCATCATGTCATAAAATAGTGTGCTATGTATACATTAGTCCTTCTCTAGAAAGACTATTCTTTAAAATTTTATTTTTGCTTTTACAATGGAAAGAATCTAATTATTGAAAATAGACATGAATAGCGTTTTAAAACCTTTATAGTTCTGGTATTCAAATAAAGAGAGTGTTGAAATCATAAAGCTGGGTTAATTTCTATATTAGAAGCACTGGTTTGGTAAATTTAGGGAGAATTTGAGGTGTCACAGTTTGGAACTTTGATTAAAATAGTATTGTATCCTCGGGGCTAAGCCCACAGAATCCTGGAAAAAGTGATACTCCCTGTACTGCCGGTTCTGAGTCTACAGTCTCTCAACAATGTGAATGTGTGGAGGACTCATTTTCACTTCCGTGTTACACAGCATCGTTGCACACGAGACGCTCGTTCGATAGCGTTTTTGCTAAGGCGTGCTTTCCGCCTGTGAAATAATCTCGTTTTATTTTGGCATTGTAAAATAAAAATAAAAGAAAGAAAGAAAAGACAGATTAAATTAAACTTTTATGATGGCAAAATAAAACCCACAGCCACAGTTTTTCCTGACGTGCTTTGTACGTTATTTATGTCTCGATAGTCCCAATGTTAGTCCAATATTTCTGAGTAATGGATATTCCATTGGTCTACAAAAAGCAGGGCAGGAAGTAATTTTGCTTTTATCCCCTTATTTGCTTATAAGATAGTTGATCAAATGGCCACAATTTAAATTGAGTTCAAGTGTAATCTTTTAAAGTTGCTTAATATTTAAGAAGATACACAAGGGATGACCCTTGAACTGAATACAAGTAAAGCTAATCAACGGTGTAAGCCTTGACTTGTATTTGGTCTACACAGGAAGAAACATCCTGAACCTTCGGCAAGCTGTCCTTTATAATTGTTCTCTGGAGGAGTCCTTATCCCTGGGGTTCAAAACAAGGGAAGTGCAGAAAAGGATATTTGTCTGACCTGTTTAACTTCCACAAGTGAAGTAACGTGTTTGAAAGCTCTCAGGGTACCATCATGTTATCTGTTCACTCCATCTCCTTCTTGCTGTTTTTCAAAACAAATTCCAGCTGAGTCAACATTGAGTTTAAAACAAATCCAGGTGTTTAGATTTTACCTAAAAATGACACCTTTTTGATTGTAATAAGAAGTGAATACTCTCACCTTGTTAGTGAGGAGGAGGGATTTTCAATGTCATTTATTTAACAAGCTCTTAATTATTCAGATGTCTACCTTAGGTGATTTGTAAAGGAGACTCTACAGTAATTGATGGTCACGATGTGTAAATCAAGAGTTTAAAAAATATTTCTTGAAATCTCTAAAGGCAGAAAGCAGACTAGTGGTTGTCTAGACCTAGGGATGGGAAGGGGAAGTAAATAAAGGTTGTGTAAGAGATCTTTTCGGGGTGAGGAGAATGTTCTAAAAATGGATTGTGTCAATGATTGTACAACCATGCAAGTTTTTACTAAGAATCATTGGATCATATACTTAAAGCAGGTGAATTTTATAGTATGTAAATGATATATCAATAAAGCTGTTAGAAAAAGAGTATTCATGGGGCAACCACGTGAACCTAGCCCTGTGCCAAACATGATGGGGCACACAGGATGTGAGCTACATTGTAGAAAATGGCGCAAGAAGAGTTCGGGTAGGAAGGGACTATCAAAGATGGACCTGAACAAAAGGCTCCACGGAAGATCAGACCTTTCAAAGATGGGTAGGATTTTGTTGAGTGAGGAGCAAGATGGTGGAATGAACGGTAAGATGAAAGGGAGGGAGGCGTGATCTTGGTGTTGGGAGGTCACAGGATGCTGCTGAGGATGGAACCATGGTACAGAGAACGTGGCAGAGGAATTTAGACTTAAGGAGTCAGGTGTCTTCAGATTGTAACTTGATGGGTTTCAAATGGCAACACCAGAAGTTATAATAAAATTCTCCCCTGGAATCTATGACTTAGATTTATGTGGCAGCTAGTTGAATAGAGAGTGTAACTTCTAACTTTACAGTCCAGTCAGGCATATCCTCATATCACAGAAGGAGATTTAAAGCACTTATTTCTTTTCATATATATATATATATATATATATATATATATATATATATGTAAATCCATATTGAAGTAACAAAAAAAAGGGTAATCAATTGGTCATCAGTTGCTAATTACACTGGGGGATATATTAGCCATTTTTTATAATATAATTTATTGTCAAATTGGTTTCCATACAACACCCAGTGCTCATCCCAACAATTGCCTCCTCAATGCCCATCACTCACCTTCCCCTCTCCCCCACCCCCATCGACCCTCAGTTTGTTCTCAGTATCCAAGAGTCTCTTATGGTTTGCCTCCCTCCCTCTCTGTAACTATTTTTTCCCCTTTTCTTCCCCCATGGTCTTCTGTTAAGTTTCTCAAGATCCACATATGAGTGAAAACATACGATATCTTTCTCTGACTGACTTATTTCACTTAGCATAATACCCTCCAGTTCCATCCACGTTGCTGCAAATGACCAGATTTCATTCTTTGTCATTGCCAAGTAGTATTCCATTGGATATATAAACCCCATCTTCTTTATCCACCAAATTGGTGGACATTTAGGCTCTTTCCATAATTTGGCTATTGTTGAAAGAGCTGTTATAAACATTGGGGTACAAGTGCCCCATTGCATCAGTACTCCTGTATCCCTTGGGTAAATTCCTGGTAGTGCTATTGCTGGGTCATAGGGTAGATCTATTTTTAATTTTTTGAGGAACCTCCACACTGTTTTCCAGAGCGGCTGCACCAGTTTGCATTCCCACCAATAGTGCAAGAGGGTTCCCATTTCTCCAAATCCTCTTCAGCATCTATAGTCTCCTGATTTGTTTATTTTAGCCGCTCTGACTGGCATGAGGTGGTATCTCAGTGTGGTTTTGATTTGTATTTCCCTGAGGAGGAGTGACGTTGAGCATCTTTTCATGTGCCTGTTGGCCATCTGGATGTCTTCTTTGGAAAAGTGTCTATTCATGTCTTCTGCCCATTTCTTCACTGGATTTATTTGTTTTTCAGGTGTGGGGTTTAGTAAGTTCTTTATAGGTTTTAGATACTAGCCCTTTATCTGATATGTCATTTGCAAATATCTTTTACCATTCTGTTGGTTACCTTTTGTTTTGTTGATTGTTTCCTTTGCAGTGCAGAAGCTTTTTATCTTGATGAGGTCCCAATAGTTCATTTTTATTTTTAATTCCCTTGCCTTTAGAGATGTGTTGAGTAAGAAATTGCTGCAGCTGAGGTCAAAGAGGTTTTTGCCTGCTTTCTCCTCTAGGGTTTTGATGGTTTCCTGTCTCACATTCAGGTTCTTTATCCAGTTTGAGTTTATTTTTGTGTGTGGTGTAAGAAAGTGGTCTAGTTTCATTCTTCTGCATGTTGCTGTCCAGTTCGCCCAGCACCATTTGCTAAAGAGACTGTCTTTTTTTCCATTCGATACTCTGTCCTGCTTTGTCAACATTACTTGGCCATACATTTGTGGGTCCACTTCTGGGTTCTCTATTCTATTTCATTGGTCTATGTGTCTGTTTTTGTGCCAATATCATACCGTCTTGATGATTACAGCTTTGAGTAGAGGCTAAAGTCTGGGATTGTGATGCCTCCTGCTTTGGTTTTCTTCTTCAATATTACTTTGGCTATTCGGGGTCTTTTGTAGTTTCATACAAATTTTAGGATTGCTTGTTCTAGCTTCGAGAAGAATGCTGACGCAATTCTGATTGGGATTGCATTGAATGTGTAGAGATAGCTTTGGGTAGTACTGACATTTAACAATACTTCCAATCCATGAGCATGGAATGCTTTTCCATTTCTTTGTGTCTTCTTCAATTTCCTTCATAAGTTTTCTATAGTTTTCAGCATACAGATCTTTTACATCTTTGGTTAGGTTTATTCCTAGGTATTTGATGATTCTTGGTTATATTAGCCATTTGTAACTCCTGCAATCCCTTAACCTGACTCCATCTTTCTGTCCAAGGGAGAAACTGGTTCTGTCACGTGACTTCCTCCCCACCCATTTAGCAAACTATTTTGTATACGTTGGGCAGGAGTCATGGGAATTTTCAGTGGCAGAACTTTCCTGGTTCCGTGTGAGAATTTCTGGTAGCCAGTTTTGAATTCTTAGCTCTCTTGTATCTTAAGTCAGTTCCCCAGGAAATAAATACCCGCATGGAAATGTCTGCGCAGCAGAATTCGGGGAGTGCTCTGATTTGTAAGGGAGTGAAGTCACCTGGATTGGGAAGAGAGCTCACAGTGACCTGTGCTGCAATTGCAGCAGAAGCCTCAGCAGACCCCACAGGGAATGGCCTTACAGAGTTGATGCCAAAAAGGGGCTGGACCACTCTACCCTCATCTCAACCAATCAGCATTGGCTACAGGCAGTCCCAGGGAGGAAGCTGTGCCCTTGAACAAAAAGCTTTGCCTAAAAGCAATTCCAAAGGAGGAGATCAGTTGTGAAGTATGAGGAGTGAACAATCTGGAGGAATAGGTAGGTGCCTGGCTCCTGAAGGCGAGATCTCAGCATCCTGAGGTATTTAAGAATTAAAATAGATGTAGTTCACTTGGTTTCTTTAGGCACTTCTGCAAGCTTCCAAACATTTCATGTTTTAAAAAATAAAGTCTCTTCCAGACATCCTGGAAGACAAATGGTTTCATAGGAAGCCAACATTTAAAAAAAAATAAAAAATAAAAATGCTTTCACAGTGTCAATGTCTTCCAGTCAAAGGCCACCAGAAACACACCTGCGGTTGAACAAGTTGGGTTTATTTCTCATTGAAGTGAAGAAGCATACACACCATGGAGATCCAGGGGCGTCTCAGTAAAAAGGTGCCTGAATGAACCTGTTCCATAGGTTTGGACATTCCTTGGGTGATTTGGGGGAGGGCCTAAGGAAGCAGAGTTTCCTTCTAGATTTTATGCTGTTACAAAGGGGGAAATTGTGTGCCTGGTTATCTCAATAAAGCTTATCTATAGAGAGAGAAGAGACTAGAACCAGGAGAAGGTTATAATTGGTAAAGCAAAGAAATAGCCAACAGAGGAGTGTTTGTGGTATTAGGAAGGTGCCACAGTGACCTTATTTTTTTTTGTCTGTGCTTATACAGAATTACAAAGTGGTCATCCTGGGTCTCATTTTATAGCGTCAGCGTAACCTTGTCTGAGGTTGATACTCTGTGAGGTTGTTTGTGTCCAGCAAGAGAATAACATGGCCCAGCTATGAGTGCCAGACCGGCTTCTGGGTTGTCAGGGGCTGCGTTTTGTTTGGCACAGAAGCTTTAACACAGCCTTTTGGCTGTTACCAAAAGCGTTTACCTTTTTGGCTTCTTGCAGAGATATCTTTTCATCTTAGCGAGCACTTGGTTGTAAGTGCCAGAAACTCAAAGTTCTTTAGGCAAAAAGGGAAAATGTTTGTGGTCTATACTCAAACTGGGAAAAGGGCCGGAATATCACTAGCTGTTGAAGGGAACTAGAGCCTAGAGCTCAAACGCCACCACACCTCATACCTGCTCCTCTCTCTGTGTTCGTTAGTAGCTGGGTTTGCACTGCTAGAAGTTGGGGTAACCAGGATCTCTTAGGCTCCCATTTCACATCGGCAATCCCAGTTTTTAAAACCTCGGGGAAGGCCTCTGATTGGCCTTATTTGGGGTATACATCCATGCGTGTGGCCATGACGGTGGGGTCCTGTGGTTGGAAGCGCCCACCAGAACCATGTGGATAGACCCATGTGCTGTTTCCCAAAGATGGGAGCTGGACAAGCCAAGCAGTTCATGCCCACCGTATGAGACTTGTGGAACTGGCCCATTGAACAAGCTGGATTCAGTAAGGTGCAAACAGGAAACTGTGTTATTCTATCTTCCTCTCAAAGCTCTTTTTAAGAAGAAAAATTCTGCCATTTGCACAAAACCTCAGGCTTGTCATAGAGCTTTACAGACACTCTTAGATAGTACAAAGGGTTGTCCAACCTCACCGTCACCACTTGTGATGGTCCAGTAGTGATAACCAAAACCCAAACTCTTGCCCAATATGAGTTCTCTACTTCCCCTGCTGGTGTCTGTCTTCTGGAAGACCCCACTGATGAGGGTGAAGGTGTTGGCTTCTTGTCTCTCTCCTCACTCTACCTGCTCATCCACTGGCTGGCTGGGCACCTCTAGAATCTCAGGAGTTCGGAACACAGTTGAAAGAAGGGACATCAAGGACAGATGTCACAGATATGGGGTATGATCTGGCCTCTGGGCCTTCGCAGCATAATGCTTGGTTGCTGGCTCTTTTTTTTTTTTTTTTTTTCCCATGGGATGCTTTTGTCACTTCAGAGACCCAGAACCTTCCGTTGCAGCCCAGCTCACATGCTAGCTGTGGTCAGCCGCTCCCAACACAAATTCTTCTGGTGACTCCCTGGCATCTAATAAAATGAATTCAAAGCTTTCCAGCACCCTGTCTCTACCCAGTCTTTCAAACTTGTCTCCACTATTGCTGTTTACATCTAAGGTATTAATTGGTGTTCCTCACCAGTCTGACAAGATAATATCCCATAAAAGGGCCCCTGCCAAATAAATGTGGGAAGCACTATACATACTGTGTCCTCCTTTCAGAAATATGCAATGCGTCTCGGGATTTTACCAAGCTAAGATGTCCTGCTTTACAGAAAGGTACTTAACTTTTTATTATCGAGGCAGTCCCTAAGCCAATTTGATTACAGAACCCTTCTTATCACTTACCTTGTTAAAATCCTGCTGAATGCATGCTCTGCATAACACAGTTTTGCAAATCTAACGGTAAATGTTCGACTGAAGTTGTGGCAGTGGACATAGAAAGGAAAGAGACACATTTGATTTCATGGAAATATATTTTTACCTTCCAGAAATTTTGTTAAATTTCTGAGACAGCAGACAAAAGAGAACCAGGATGCTCTAAAATTCCCTCTAACCACCTCCAGTTCTGCAATAACTATTCCAAAACATGCTGCTACTCCTTTAACAATGGCGTAGGGAATTCCAAGTCCCCACTTAAAACCTTAGTTTACATTCTAAGAGTGTGTGTGTGTGTGTGTGTGTGTGTGTGTGTGTGTGTGTGTGGCATTGCTTTTTCTTCTCTTGCTTCACCGCCAACACACAGTAAATAGTCACAAAATATTTATGGATTGAGTGATTGAAGAATTAAGTGAATGAATAGGCCCTGAAGTCTAGCCACCCGGAACTGCCTACAGTCTCGCCCACATGCGTGGCCCTTTCACATTTCCATCTGCATGTGACTGTGGGTCTGCTTTCCCCGCTGTCCTACAGCCTTTTCTTAGCTAAACCATGCAGTTTCAGGGGTTAGCTCAGGCATCAGCTTCTCCTATAAGGAGACCTAACCCTTGGCCTAACTTGACCTAATCTTGAAACTTACAGCCTTCCTAAATACACCCCCTTCTTAGGATGAGTTAGTTGACTTTTACCCTGTGCCAGGCACTCTTGGATGGGAAAAGCTTGATCTCAAGTGAGATCGCCCTTCCTCAGAGAAACCCTGTTACCTAAGCAGTGGTAAGAAACAGAGGGTCCCTCTAGACTTCTCTGACAACAGTCCAACTTCCCGGCTTGGCCACTTGGTGATTCTGTAGACTTGTGATGTAACCTCTCTCCAGTGAACCATCTGGTATTTTCTGGCCTTAAAGTGTGTGTGCTCCCAATACCAAACCTAGCTCAGGACAGTGTGGAAGAAGCAGAACTGCCCCCCACTCCCACCCCGAATCCCACACTCATGAGGGAGCACCTGGTGATTTCTGAACACAAAGGCAGAGTCGTGAAGGGGGAGAAAGTATCTAAGGGGTGGTATAGGGGTTTGGTTTAGGAAACTGGCCCTCGCGTTCATCTTGGCACAGTATGTTTTGAACATTGTGCCTTTGAACAAATTCCAGGGGGGGCCCTTGGGACCACCTGAAACTTTAAGGACAGATTTACCAGTTACACAGGATGTCCTCCATCATCCTTCCCTCTGTCTTATTTCTCTTATGATCTTTCTTTCTTCTCTTTTCTCCTTGAGTTATACCCAGGGTGGAGGCATGCGGAGCAGAAAAACACAAATAATATTAATTAAAAAAAAAAACCTCTTAGGAAAATGCAATTGTACCCTTAACTGATCCTTTTAGGACCATATTCTATTGCAGAGTGGCTAAGTTGCTCGGGCAGTGTTAGTCTTGAGCTGGTAAACACCAGAATACATTCTTCTGGGCAGAAAGGTAGGGGCAAGGGTCATATAACCCCCAAAAGTTTCTAGAACCCAATTACGATGTGTGGTGGTGGTGGTGGTGGTGGTGTTCTACATCACCAATCAATTCTCCAACACCAGCGGGGGGGTGTCTTACAGTTTAACTCAGCTTTGACACTGTCCACCAGGAGATAGAGTCGGATCCTACAGTTTAAGGGCTCAGTCCTGCAAGACTGTTTCCCCCACACCTCTTCTGCAGATGGCAGTCACCAGTCTGGGGTGTCCCTGGTGCTTCTGACAGACCAGCTATAGATCAGAGGTTCCTAAGAAACCCTTCTGGGGTTTGACCCCTTACTGAGTACCAAGGGACGTACTGTGACCGCGAAGCGTGATAACCCTTATTCCCCCTTTGCCGATGATTAGTTGAGGGATGGACTTTTAGCCCAGTTTTAGCCAATGAGACTCAAGTGGTCAGCTTGAGAAGCTTCTGGAAAGTATTTTGCTCCTTAATGAGAGGGAGAATGAAAGAGTGAGCTGTACCTTTTGGGCTCGAATGTGGTTATTTGAGGGCAAGATGTTTGGCGCTAAAGGTGCCATCTTGGGACCATCAGGAACAAGCAAGTGAACAAAAAAGAAAAGAGATCTGCCATCTCTGATGACATTGGTAATTTATGGCACCATTCTCAGCACCAACTTACTGTAGGCTTCTTGCTCTGTGAGTGCTTGAGCCACTGTTGGTGAGGGCTTTCTCTGTTGCCTGCAGCTGAAAAGGGAACTGAGCTCGTTGGTCTGTCCTCTGCTCTTTCCACTGTGCTATATATGCTCCCATACCTAGCAGAGTTAGTCACGGTCTGTTAATAATCTCTGTGATCGAAAGCTGCTTCTTCATCAGTGGAAAGTTGTTCTTGTTCTACTATTGTTCCCTTTGCTAGAAACCAGAACACCTTAATCGAATATTAAGACAGTTTTCTGTTTAGTTTTCTTTTATTGCGTTTGTCCCTAAAAGTAAATAATACGTATTTACCGAAAATATTCAAATAGTACAAAAGTGAATAAACTTGGAAGTAAATGTAGCTATAACTTCCTTCCAGATTTTCCTCAGGTTGTTCATGGTAACCTGAGATTATATGATAAGAGCTAATATCATATAACAAAATCACATGTAATAAAATCACGTATAATATAAATTAACATCTCGGGGCGCCCGGGGGGCTTAGGTGAGCATCTGACTTCGGCCCACGTCATGATCTCACGGTTTATGAGTTCAAGCCCCGCGTTGGGCTCTGCCCTGACAGCTCAGAGCCTGGAGCCTGCTTCAGATTTTGTGTCTTCCTCTCTCTCTCTGCCCCTCCCCCGCTCATGCTCTGTCTCTCAAAAATAAATAAATGTTAAAAAAAATGATAACAAAATTAACATCTACTGAGAGCTTACCCTGTGTGACGCTCTGTTTCAGTTACCAAGCACGTGTGAATTAATATAACCCTCGGAAATTGCCATTATTTCAGATAGGAACCATTTCATCCCTGGATTATAGTTGAGGAAACTAAGGGACAGAAATAAGCCTGGGTGTTGATGGATGGCAGAGACCATATGAACCTAGAGAATCCTGTTCCAGAGTCTGCTGTTCAGTACTGTCTCCATTGTGGTGCTTTGTAATTACTTGTTGTATCAACAAATGTCTTTTACTATTAAGAAGCTTTAAATTTTTTTATAATCAAATCTGATTGCATTTTTCTTTATAGGTTCTGGCCTTGGTGTTATGCTAAGTGAGGCAGTTTAAATTCTTTCAAAAGAATTTTTTTACATGTTTATTTATTTATTTTGAGAGAGAGAAAGAGAGGGAGGGGCAGAGAGACAGGGAGAGAGAGAGAGAATCCCAAGCAGGCTCCGTGCTGTCACTACAGAGCCCAGTGCGGGGCTCGAACTCATGAACCATGAAATCATGACCTGAGCCGAAATCAAGAGCTTAAACGACTGAGCCACCCAGGTGCCCCATGGCGGTTTAAATTCTTGAACAGATTAGTTACTCAATGTTATTTGCTTTAACCTTCAGGTTTCCAAAACATAACATTTCTTCATAGCAACATGGTCATAACTTCCTAATGTTTTTTTCAGTGATGCAGATGGGCATTGTTATACACCCCAGAAAACCACTGCATCTAATTCTTTTTTTTTTTTTTTAATTTTTTTTTCAACGTTTATTTATTTTTGGGACAGAGAGAGACAGAGCATGAACGGGGGAGGGGCAGAGAGAGAGGGAGACACAGAATCGGAAACAGGTTCCAGGCTCTGAGCCATCAGCCCAGAGCCTGACGCGGGGCTCGAACTCCCGGACCGCGAGATCGTGACCTGGCTGAAGTCGGACGCTTAACCGACTGCGCCACCCAGGCGCCCCTGCATCTAATTCTTAATTAGCCAATATAATCAGAAGAGTTTTAGCACGTAGAACACTGCTTTCACATAAGGTCTGCCTAAAAATCACCACTGCCACAGTTAGAAGCAATAATTTACTGCATTTCTTTTCATTACTGCACTTGAGCTCCATCCGTGTGGTACCTCACCTGGGGTCATGTTATGAGAATGGTAATTAACAGAGAGGCCTGGTAGCATCTAACATCTGTCTGAAGGACTGTTGATGGATGAACAATGGGTGTAAAAGACCTAGCGTCTTCCTGAGAATCGTTTACCATGTTTGCAATTATAGGCCATTTTCAAAGGACTTCAAACAAAAGGATCAGTGTTCATTCATAGTGCCTTCCTCACACGGCTGGGTGGCCAGAATATTTTATCCCCTACTTGAACTGACACTTCCCGCCCCATCCTTTCTGTGATTCCTGTCATTCTCCTAGTAGATTTGAGAAAGTCATGATTTGCATCTGTGACCAGCTTTATCGAGCGAGCACCCCACCGAAGATGCTCATAAACATATCAGAAAGATACTGCGATCGTGAAGTACCCCACTAATTAATTAATACTCAAATAGCTTATTAGTTTCTTAGGGATGCCATAACAAAGTGCCCCAAACTGGGTGGCTTAAAACGACAGAAATTTATTCTGTCATTGTTCTGGAAACCAGAGGTTGACATTAGATGGGCAGGGCCATGCCCTCTCTGAGACCTATGTAGGGAAGAATCTTCCTCGCCTCTTCCCAGCTTCTGGCGGTGGCTGTCCGTCCTTCTCATTCTTTGGCTCGGCAGCTCCATCACCCCAGTCTCTGCCTCTGTCAGCACATGACGTGTCCCCTGTGTGTTTGTGTTCAAATTTCTTCTTGAGAGTATGGCAGCCATATTGAATCAGGGCCCGTCCTGACAACCTCCTCTTAACTTGATTACATCTGTAAAGGCCCTATTTCCAAATAAGGCCACTTCCACACAAACTGAGGGTTAGGGACTTTTTTGGACTGGATTCAACCGAGACAGATAGGATGCATGTAAACACACCTTAGAAGCAGAATACTTTCAAGCCAGGTTCTGGAAGAGGATGAGCTTTTCTGCAGTCTTATTAACGGTATCTACATACTTAAAGAAAAGCATGTGCATGGAAAGGAAGTGGTTAGTAATGGAAGAATAGAAATATCTAAAGTTAGAGAGCTGAGACAGGTGGGCGAATGTCCCACTGTTTATATTAAGGTTGCTCCTCCGAGAGGGAGAAAAGTGTTGTCTCTGACGGTTTCTGCCCCCATGTGTAAAATATATGTATATATATATAACATATGTATGAATTACTACCTTCTCTTTGGTTCTGTGCCCATTTAACAATCTTTCCACTTAATTTGGTCTTAACAGGAATTCTTCTTGTCGAGAAAGAGCAGAGGACAAATCTGCAGTTGTGTAATTATTAGTTAACACGGTGGAACTCGGGCTTGAGCACCAGTATTTTCTGAGTCAGTCAGTGGGTTCCATCCTAAGAGGCTGGTCAGCTGTGAAGGTCCTGGGCTGAACAGATTTCCGAGTCCGAGGAGTCAGGAACTCTGAGATGTGGCCTCAAGCAAGTACTGTGCCCCAGGAACTGGGTGGCTTGAATCAGGCTTCGCTCAGCAGTGGCTGTCCTTTGCTGCCTGTCCCTTCAAGTTATAGTACATATGTTCAGCCTCAATCAGATGATTAGCAGCTTAAACACTGAGAGTGCATGCTCTAGAAATAGTCTCTACCTGCATTGAAGATTTAATTGTTCTGTGAACCAGACTCAAGATCCTTATGAAATAAACAAACAAAATCTTTTTATTTATCTTCCAAAAAAAATTTTTACGTTTATTTATGTGAGAGCGAGAGAGAAAATCCCAGGCAGGCTCCAAACTGTCAGCACAGAGCCCAGCTTGGGACTCGAACTCACAAACTGTGAGATCATGACCTGAGCTGACACCAAGAGTCAGACGCTTGACCGACTGAGCCACCCAGGTGCCCCAACAGACAGCAAATCTGTTTGGGACACAGATTTACGACCTTGAATGAGAGCTGAATGAAAACAGAAGCCGTTCAATGTTCTGATGGGCCTCCCACACCTCTGAGGCCACCTGATGAGTTGCTACAAAAGAACAATGAGAGTAGGAGAGATGTTGATGGTCCCAAACCATGATGCCTCTGCTGTCCTTGCATGACGACACAGGAGGTGCAGTTTGCTTGGTTTGACCCTGAGACCTCTGCCTCTAGTTTCCACTAGGTGTGTCTGCTACTTTCCCCTCTTTCCTTCATTCTTCACCATGTGCTGGTGCTGTTCATGCTGACAACTGCATGCGCTTCCCTCTCCCAACACGCAAGGCCCTTTATACTCTGACCCGTATCTGCCTTGTCTCTTACTTCTCTCAGGCACACATGTGTTACTCTTGCCTTGAGCTACTGCTGACTACAGTGCCTGCCTTGTTTTCTGGGACACTCACCTTACACTTAGCGTGTGATGTGGAGCTGATCATTCCACATTGTGGGAAGAGAACACCTTTTTTTTTTTTTTTACCTCTCCCTGTCTACCACAATCTTGAGTTAGGAAAGGGCCTGGCGTATGTCTGTCCAGGGTAGTTGGATGCAGAAAAGGGCTCATGACAGGATGTGAATATCGTAAGGAGAAGACTGGCCGGCTGTCTTCAAGACGATGAAAAGCTTGCATTACTATAGAAATGTTCCATGGTTCAGAATCCAGTTTGTGGATTCTTGCGAAAGACTCGTGTATAGAGTCACGAACATCAGCTAACGTATTCACTACCAGACTTACTCATCTCTTTTTGCCACCTCTAATCAGGAAAATATACCTCCTGAGATCCAAACAGAAACTCTTCACTAAACATTAGTGGATAAACCGTCCACATCTTATTTTTAAATCACGCTCAAAATCAACCCCACACTCCCGCAGATACTCATACTTACAACTCTACCATGCACACAGATTTCTTCCGACTTCGTAAAATGCAATGTATTCCACTTAATTAAAAACTCTTACCTTTCGTATCTGCCTTTGAGTTTGTATCCAAGCAGTCTGATTATAGTTTGAGTGCCCAAACATTTTAGTTCTAAAATCTCTTGGTGCACCCAAATAGATGTTGTGAACGCACACATGGTGTATGGATTTTACTCTCAGGGCGCCGTCTTTTTTCCACGTTCTTGGGTGAGGCCCTTCCTTGCTGTCGTTCCCCTACGTCCTCTTCACTGACCCACTTTGAACATGGCCCTGAGGCGGGAGGCTGGGCGCTGCTGTTTCAAGACCCCTCGCCTGAACACGCGTTTGTACTAAGCTTCCCTCAGATCAGAGAGCTGGCCGGCTCCCTGATCCTGGCACCTTTCGTCTTACCAGGCTGGACAAGCTCCAGATCTTTTGGAACCAGGATGATGGCGAGATTGCCGTGTTCCTTTAAGGCACGCATCAAGGAGGGCCGCCAGTGTGTCTATTGCGGCCGCGGCCCCAAGCTGCAGTCTGGGGCCCAATTAGCAGTGAGCTAAGCAGGGTTTTTGTTTGGCTTAGCAACCGCCAGCGCCGTCCCGGGGGCCCGTGGGGGTAGCTCCCGCGGGCGGAGCCCAAATCACCCTCCGGCCCGCGGCGGCGCTGGCGGCACTTCGTCTCCCTGGGCACCCGGACCTTTGGCCCTCGGGGGTCTCGGAGTACTAGGCGGAGAAGGGGCTGCTCCCCGCAGACGGCGTCCTCGGCACCCCGCAGGCGGACCAGGCCGTCGGGGCAGGTCGGCCTAAAGCGCTGCGGAGCTGAGCGCCGGGAGGGGTTCCTGCTGGTGGAGAGAGTGCCAGGCGCCCCCCGGGCTCGGCGGCGTGCGGGGACCCCGGGACCCCCGCCCCCGCCCGGGGCAGCCGGAGCCGGATCGCCGAGCGCGGCGGTGGATGGAGCCCAGCAGCCCCGAGTCCCGTGCCCTGGAGGTTCAGGCTGCCGCGGGGACAGCGTTTCCAAGACCGGGGCATGAAGGTCGCTGTGTCGGACCTGGGGTCTCTCTTCGCCAAAATCTTCAAGACCCCGACGGCGCCCCCGGCGGTCCCCTCGCCGGTGGCCTCCTCCGGCCATTCGGGGGGCGCTGCCGCCGCAGGCCGGACGGGCTCCAGCGCCTCGCCCGGCGCGGCCCCGACCCCGGCCCTCTTGCCCGCCCTGGCCCCCGACTCCCCCTCCGCCGCGCGGGGAGCGCCGCGCGCCTCGCTCCATCCTCTGCTCGCCGCCTCCTACCCCCGGGTCTCGGTCGCGAGCCGCGCGGCGGAAGCAGCAGGGACCCCCGTCTCGCTGCCCAGTAGCCCGGGCGCGGCCCGAGCGCAGCCCCCGCCCGCCGGCCACTCCAGCAGCGGCCGCAGCGCCGCAGGCTCCCCCGCCCACCTGGTGACCCGGGCGCGGCCCGCCCCGGGCCCCGGCGGGGTCACCGCTGCGCTGCCGGCCCTCGGGGGCGCCGGGGGCGGCGGCAGCCTAGGCGCGAGCCCACGGAGCACCCCACAGTCTGGCCCCGGAGAGCGAGCGCCCGGCGCTTGGATGCCCCCCGGGCCTGGCCCCAGGACCCTGTTCTTCACCCTGCCGGACATCGGCGAGGAGTGGGCCTCGGACGGCGACTCGGAGGACGGTGGAGAAGCGTGAGTAGCGGCGGGGTCCTTGTGTGTCGTGGTTAGGACGCCGACCTTCTCCTGCCACACCCACCTGGCCAGGCGCTAGTTGCAATTTCACTTCTACTAACACTCCTGGGCACCCTCCTTGCGCTTTCCCTGAGTCCTTATTGCTCGGCTGCCTGGTCTTTTCAAACCTACGCCCTGACAGGCTTGTTGTTCAGCTTTCTGGAAGGTAATCCTCTTGCTGTTTGCTCTCAGAGAGGGAGGGGAGACCACGCAGGGCTTGAAGGACAGGAGGACAGAATTTTGTTTCTCTTCTAGCTGAAGTGTTCCCCTCGATCGTTCCATACTCTGGTTTCCTTAGGGACTTTGAAAGGAGGCTTCAAGTCCCTTTCTCTGATGCAGAATGTGACAGAGAGATGTGCAGTGTAACCGAATACACGTTGGCAGCGACAAGTTTAAGAAATGGTGAGACTTTGCGCTTTCCTAGTTTTCAAAGATCAGCCACAATTCTTATCCCAGGTGGGATGGGGTTTTCTTTGTGTGATATCTAGTTAATTTACATATGTATAACATCATATGACATAAACGGAATCTGTAATACTCAGGACACTTCTGATCATATACCCTAGAGCTTGGGAGTTCTTGCCATAGCGCCCTGAGGTAGTTCAGAAACACTGACTGACTTCATGGGAATATTTCACTGGGGATTGGCGAACCCTGCCCTCAACACACACACACACACACACACACACACACACACACACACACACAGTCCCTCCACCATCAAGAGCGGTGATGAAAACATTCCTCTTGCAAAATGTGCAGTTTAGAATTAAAGAGATTATTTTTCAATGAGCAGAACATATGGCTTTTCTTAAGTGGGTATAGAAATGTTCAGCGTTCTGAATCCTGCAGAAGAACGGTGAAATGGTCAAGGGCACACCAGAGGGTCCCCATGATGGATGGAGATTTCTGCCTACACAGAAGCTCTTCCTCACCTCTTGCCCCCCAAAACAGATTGGAGAACCATCGCATTAAAACGTATTCTAACCCATTCGCAATTTACATGACTGCATCTTTACAATTCTCTGTGATATTCATCTCCGTGTTAAAATAAGTTGTTAAATAACATTAAGATGATTCTTTTGATTTAAAACAGCATGTTGGAAAGCATATTAGAAAATGCGTTAATAAGTTGATCCCCGCCAGAAGGAAAATCAACTGCATTTGAATTCGAGTAAGTGGCTAGAATACCTATGCCTTAGGAATGAGGCCTTTGTTTTTGGCTACTGGTCCTTTAACACTTACACACTTAATGTTTTATGAGCACACAGTTCCACATGCTGACTTTAACCTCTAGTCTTAGTGCTTTGTACGAACAGGCACATTGCTCTGAGAAATAATATGCACAGATCTGCTCATTCAAGGATCTTTCTGATGATGTGTGTTCATACTCTGCCATCAGACAGCCCTCGAGTGCACCAGGATCTTTTGTAGATACACAAACTCTCATATTCCCTTCCTTTCATACCTCATTCCTTTTGTCACTTAGAAAGTTTATGAAGGGGGAAAGGAAGAAAGTGTTGCGGTGAGTTTTCCTTCAATACTACAGACCTTTTGCAGCTTGAAGTGTATTTTTTTTTTTTTGCCCTCCCGGATTTCTCGGTTGGCAATTTATAACATAGACTAAAGAAACATCATTCAGTGATGGATTTAAATTATACAACTGCAAGCCTTACCTGCCGGTTTGCAGAGAGCTACTATGAATTATTAGACTACTTGCTTAATATTAAAGTAGAGTCTTTAGTTTTCTCAAGTCCAGGGAGGGACATGGGGAGAGGGAGGTGGTTAATGTAGGAGTAGGAAGACAAAAAGAGTAGGTAGAGAGAGTTTGGGACATGGAAACTACTGGACATAAACCCTTGAGAAACACGAATCCAATGGTAAGACCACTACACTCAGTTACAAAGGAAGATCTTAATTCACAGTTTCTGTTTGCTTGATGAAAACCCATGCATTTTATATCCTGATTCTGTACTGTTCTCTGAAAACTGGAAACAGTGGAATTAATTTGAGTGGGGAAGTGCGCAGACTTTCTCTCAATTCTGAGCCTTTTCTTTTTCACCGAGGTGCTCCATAGCAGCCCAAGTTTTGATCTCTGAACCACAGATTGGATGAAGGAATGGCCCACAGAGGAGGGCCTTGCCTTTTTCATTCCACAGGGCGGGCGCCTTGGCTGCCTCGCAGAGGCAGAGGGTATTGAGTTCCCTGCTTCACCTCGCCCTCTTGCACTCCCAGACATGTGATCCCCCCACTTTTTGTCTTCACCCTTACCTCCCCATGCATTTCATTTACACCGTGTCCCTCATTTACGCTGGCTTCCGGTCTTGCCCACCCTCCTCACTACCTCTCTTTGGCACTTCTGGTGTGAACTACGCAATTACCGCCCTGTAAAAGGTCTTATTCTATTTGTTCTGGAGATACAAGAATTTCTAACAGTAGGTAAGGTGGAAGGTATATAGTTGGATAATAGCTATATAGGAATGTGGATAGACCGTAAACTTCATGTGGTCAGAAAGTATATCTCTTATAAGTTATAGCTGGTAGCATATAATGTTGCTTTTTTGAGTGATTGAGTTCCACTGTCGGAGTCACGTGAGTGTGGAAATGTTGCAGTGACTGCCTTCAGGGCTTGTCAGCTTAGCTGGAAGTCAAATGAATGCAGGGACTTACCTCTCAGTCTATCGGGGCTGAGCGAGCCTGTGTACCTAGGAATCAGAAGAGCCGGATTCCAATCTCAAACCGTCTGCCGGCTGTGTAATTCTGGGCAGTTTATGCAGTCTTCCAACCTGTGGGTTTTTCTCCTTGATAAAATGCAGATGATAATAATATTTGCCTCAGAGGGAGGTTCCAGAATTCAATTGCAGCAACATCTTAACGTGCCTAACACGCGGAGACCTGCTTTAAAAATGTTTTCCATGATTAGCATCTGCTTCTTGGATGAAGATGAAATGAAATCTGGGAGTGTGTTTCCTGAAAGGATACATTCCAGGTGAAGAAAAGGGTGACAGAAACAGAAGAAAAAAAGAAGAATTCGTTTACAGTTATCAAATGACTGTAAGAAATGGCACCGTTTGGTTCCACTATTTGGGGAAACCAATTAGAGTAGTCTAATCTTTCATGACAACGTCCCGAAGGTAAAGATTATCCTAATTAGCATGACCACTGATTATGGTCGAATGGCTAGAAGAAATGTAGGTGTCACCCTGGGATCGAACGTTTCATGTTCAACTTTTAGAGACACTGCAGAAGAATCCGTAGCATCACAAATCATTCACGGCCCACCCTCCATACAGCTCTTACCCATTCCTACCCCCTAACCCTGTGGCTCCTATTCACACATTACATCCTTTTTGGACTATAAACCCTTCGTCCTGTGCCACTTAAGGCAACATGTGCAATAAATAAAACAATAAATAAATATAAACTAAAATAGGCAATTTTAGGAAAAAACATTTAATAAAATCTGTTAAATGAGTGAATGAAAATGTTAGCTTTGTCATATAAGCCACTTTTGTGGGTTCCTAATCTCAAGGCAATTTAAATGCCCTTTCTCAGGACATTTAGGTACAAAACTGTATGTCACATAATGAGTTCAATTTGTTAGGAGTACAGCGTTTGTGAAAAGGCATTGGGAGAAAACCCGGCGAGCCTTGGATACCAGACTCTGTTTAGCAAACACTGGGGAGGCCACTAAATGTTTTTAGACAGAGAAGTGGCATGAACAGGCCTGAGCTTTAGAAGGAATAAGCTAATGCACAGAGAGTGTGAACCCAGAAACAGTGGAGAGGCTCTGGCAATGAACCCCATGAGAGATATGAGGGCCTGGGATGAGGATGATAAAAATAAAGATACTGGGACGATAAATATCACTGGACTGGCAATGTGTTGGTGCAGTTGAAGGAAGCAAGAGGGAAAGTTAAAGATCATTTTACGTGACTGCAAGGAGAATGCCATCAATAAAGTATGAACACAGAAGGGAGTTTGTTGGGTAGATGAGGAATTCACTTTGGGATGCATATTGGGTTGAAATCTTGGAAAAACAACCAAAGAAGGTGCCAGGCGGAGAGCTGGACCTTCGTGAGTGGAACTTGGGAGAAAGATTAAGGACTAGAAATATAAATATGGCAGCTTTCCATATGCAGTTGATTTTGAATATGTACAGCAATTACAAATTTATAACACAGCGCATTACAGACTCTGGAAGATACATAGTGTTCTTTATTTTTGCTGCTGGGTGTTTTAAGATCTTCTACAAGTGGAGGTGTCTCTTCTCTGTGCTAACCTAGTATTTCTCAACACGTGCCCTGTCAGTTACCTGTCACCGGTCCGTGATAAGTACAGAAAGTGGGAATAAGCATTTAGAAACTTTTATAGCAATTGAAAGAATAGCTTGACGCCTGCTGACTGATAACATTTGTATTTGTATTTTGTGCCTCTTTTTTTTCCATTTTATTCTCTGGTTAATTTATTTTTATTATACTTTAACAATTATTTATTCACAGTAAACTGGAAAAAAAAATTTTTTTTAATGTTTTTATTTATTTTTGAAGGAGAGAGAGACCGAGCGTGAGCAGGGGAGGAGCAGAGAGAGAGGGAGACATAGAATTTGAAGCAGGCTCCAGGCTCCGAGCCATCGGCCCAGAGCCCGACGCGGGGCTCGAACTCCCGAACTGGGAGATCATGACCTGAGCCGAAGTCGGATGCTTAGCCGACTGAGCCACCCAGGCGCCCCTGGAAAAAAATTTTTTAAATGGTCTGACACTACACAATAGTTTGAGAAGCATCGAGGCAGACTTTACTTAGATACCTTTAGACCGTAAAGAGCAAAAAAACCTTTGGGACACCAAGAGAGAAAAAACCAGCCGAGTGATCATACTACCTTTTTTACTCTCCCTGAAATACAGGGCTAAGCAACATTCAGCGTACCCTCTGATTTAAGATGAGAGTCTTTAAGTTGTTCAAATGATCTAGACTTGCAGATGTGCTCTGTTCACAACATCTATGGGAGCTGTGGTCCTGGGGAGAGACCTGTGGCCAAGAGTCCGCTGCTCAAAGGGGAAGGTTTCTCCTACTGTTACTCTTTGTTTTTTTTTTTTTTTTGAAGTTTAAGCCAATGGCTATGTCCATCATGATTCCCATAGTTCATTCACAACCCTTGATGGCTAATTTGTCTCATAAAGCATAACTTGCAAACACAGATAATTTCCAAACGAAAGGAACTTGGACAGGAAATATGCAACATGACCTGCTCTCTTGTTGCCAGTCTGTTGTCTTTGAGAAGAGTCCTTTGCCTGTAATTAAGAGACGATCATAATGTATTAATCTCTTCTGAATCCTATAGAAAGGAAGCATGTCACAGTAAGGGCACTGATCTTTTGCCCCATGAGACTATTTCCCCATATTTTAAATTTAATTTCCATTTGAGGCCCACATCCCACCAAAGTGGTAGAAACTAAAACTCAGTTATCTGGGATTTTCCCAACTTTATCTTAAGCATGAGCCTCTTTTTGGGGTGGCGGGGAGGGGGGTGGTGGTTTGCCTACATGGGACCAGGATATTCAGTGGCAGGGAAGGAGCCCACTGGTTTTCTGATAACCTCTATCCTTGCTGGATCCCCTGAAATGTCCATAATCTCATCTTATCCTTCTTTCTAACCCAGGGCTCGTGCACATATCTACCAAGGCTCTTCAAGTTAGGGCTCTCTTCCTTATTTCTGTGGTCCTCATGGGAGCCCCTCATACCAACATTCTCCATTATAGGACTTCCAGGAGGATGTCAGTCTGCGCCAGACAGCCTTTCTTTTCTCAGGGATCCTTACCTAAGTCCTATTGAAGCATCAGGACACAGGTCCTCCCTGATCCCTTACCACACAAACATACCTTAGGCCAGGTTCCACCTAGTACTCCAGCTCTCTGGAGGTCTGCATTTTGTGCCTCGGAACCACAATTTCCTAGAGAAAACCTGGTTCCTAGATTCAGGGACCCACCAGTTCACGGGAATGAGAAAAGACACTCCTTCCCCCAGTAGGCCCATTACTGGCACCAAGAGGGAAATCAAGTGGAGGGCTGGCTAGATTTCAATCTACCTCCTGACTTTGTGCCTTCTCTAGGGTACAGTGTCCCTAATGGACTGTTTTGCTTTGTAATGGCCACTCAAGACACATCCTCACTTCCTAAGACTGTCCCTAAGATTCCCTTCTAGGACACAGAAAATCTCTCTCACAGAATCTCCCCATTCTGGGGAATCTGTTTCTCTTCTGGGGGTGGGGAAGAATCTCCCTAATGTATGTGTTTTTCCCTAAATCTTTTCCTAAGCTAAAAGTCCATACCAATCTCGTAAGTTCAGGCTTAAAACACACACACACACACACACACACACACACACACACACACATCAAGGGGAAAAACCCCTGATTCATTTTCTGTTTTCTGAAGCAATAAGCAAAAAGCTTTGGATTATTCACTATGGGAGGGGACGAAGGAACATAAAAACACTAACTGAATACATTTATCTTTTTTTAATGTTTATTTATTTTTGCAACAGAAACAGAGCATGAGCAGGGGAGGGGAAGAGAGAGAGAGGGAGACACAGAATCCAAAGCAGGCTCCAGGCACTGGGCTGTCAGCACAGAGACTGACATAGGGCTTGAACTCAAGAACCACGAGATCACGACTTGAGCCGAAGTTGGACGCTTAACCAACTGAGCCACCCAAGTGCCCTGAAATACATTTAAAAATACTCTGCTACACATCCCTACATATAGAGAACACTTTTCCCCTCACCAGAGCAGTGTGGATATTTGTTTAATTCAACAACACCCAAATCATATACCTCTTTGGATATAATTTTATAATCTATAGGCAAAACTTTTGCTTTACCCCCAAAATTATCTGAATATTCAATGGTCTTAAGAATGCTAGGCATAATATATATTATATTATATTATATTATATCATATCATATCATATCATATCATATCATATCATATATATCATATATCATATATCATATCATATATATCATATCATATATGTTATATGTTGTATGTTATATATAATATATAATATATATTATATATAATATATATAAAATAGGACATGACTCATCAAATGAATAAATACCATTCTTTAAATATATGTTGAAAAAATTCAAATATTGTCCTTTTATTCTTGAGAGGTAGAAATAGTCGATGAATATACCATGTTTCATACAGCACAGAAATTAAATAAAGCCTTTGAAATGATTAAGTATCCAGTTGTGAACTTGGAAAAGAAATGAAGGTCTTTGACAAAGACAAGAAAAACAGTCAAGCCAAGCCTTACCCTATTTTGTTTAATAAACAGATTATTAAGGTTAAGTTGAACGAAGTAAAATGTTCTTTTCCTATGCACATATGCATGTATATTCTTCTCAGGATCATTGTCACCTTAAATGTTTTATAATGCCAGTAATAAGGATGAGGAAAAACCCCACCTTGGAAGCTCACGACTTACATTAGGATTTTAATACTGATAGTTAAATTTCAGAGAATGTCGCTAGATACTTAGAAGGTTAAAATGGACACTTCTTTTCAAATGAAACTAATTCAGATTTCTAACACTGAACAGTGAAGTCTTAGAAACCATTCATGTATATCCAAGATTCTTTATAATCTAGTTGAATTAAGAGTCTACACTGGGGGACACTTGGGTGGCAGTGGTTAAGTGTCGACTTCGGCTCAGGTCATGATCCCCGCGTCGGGCTCTGTGCTGACAGCTCTGAGCCTGGAACCTGCTTCAGATCCTCTGTCTCCCTCTCTCTGCCCCTCCCTGCTCGCTCTTTCTCTCTCTCTCAAAAATAAATAAACATTTTTTTTTAAAGAGCCGACATTGAATAAAGTGAACACCTCCTGCTTAAAAACCAGTAATTTCATTGCTAAATTAATGCATAATGATAAATTCTGGGGAACTTTAATTTTATATATAAAATATATTTTAAGGAAGCAGGTGATATATTCTCAAGAGAGTCTACCTCAGTTAGACTTTTGTTTTACTCACTAGTTTTAACATTTTTATAAGCATGTTGATTGAGCATTGCGCAAATATGTATTATTCTACAAAGCCAAGATTCTTAGCATTAGACACAACAGGTAGTATTTCCATGTCTACTGGGAACCAAATGCTACATGCATGTTTTTATAGACATTATCATGAATCACCAAAACAAACATAGTGGGTAGGAATTTTGTTACCATTTTACAGATGAAGAAATTGAGGCTCCGAAGGGAAAAGAAATTATTTACTTCCACCTGGCTAATAGGTGGAAAATATAGCATTCAAATCCAAGCAATCAATCTATATTGTGCTCACATATATATATATATATATATATATATATATATAACCAAATGTTTTTTTAATAGCCTGTTTAACATGGTAAGGAGGATAAAAATCTGTTTCTAAAGTAATTGGTAGTGTTTGTCCTGGAACAAACTGACTCTACGAAATTTTACTCTTTCAAGAAAAATAAATTTGAAAAATAAAAAGCATGTTAATGAATAATCGAAAAGTATCTTTCTTGGAATAATACTCCTAGTAATCCTGATAAGGGGACCAAATTTAACGCTTAGTTTTGTCCATTTTGAAGTGCAACTTAAGAAATGACTTTTATTCTAAAGCCGTAATTTCTTTTTTTTAATTTTTTATAAAATTTTTTTAATGTTTATTTATTTATTTAAAAAATTTTTTTAACGTTTATTTATTTTTGAGACAGAGAGAGACAGAGCATGAACGGGGGAGGGGCAGACAGAGAGGGAGACAGAATCGGAAACAGGCTCCAGGCTCTGAGCGGTCAGCACAGAGCCTGACGCGGGGCTCGAACTCACAGACCACGAGATCATGACCTGAGCCGAAGTCGGATGCTTAACCGACTGAGCCACCCAGGCGCCCCAATATTTATTTATTTTTGAGAGAGAGAGAGAGTGAGCATGAGTGAGGCGGGTGGGGCTGCTGGTGCAGAGAGAGAGGGAGACATAGAATCTGAAGCAGGCTCCAAGCTCTGAGCTGTCAGCACAGAGCCCAATGTGGGGCTTGAACTCGTGAGCTGCGAGATCATGACCTGAGCTGAAGTCGGACGCTTAATCGACGGAGCCACCCAGGTGCCCCTAAAGCCATGACTTCTTTAAAATAAAACATTAGTTTTATTAACCTTCTTCTCATTTATTTTATGTGTTATTCTTATAAATTATTTCATGTATATTTGAGAGCAAGTCAAATACTTTATCCATATAGTAAGACAGATAATTGGTAAACATTGTCTTACAAGAAAAATTGGAGAAGCAGGTATTAGATACGGCCCTTGCTAGGGGAAAGGGTATACCCACACATTAGCATTTTCTTAATTAGACATTTCACTTAAGGGTTTAGAAGAAGCCTTATAATTAAATACTGACCGCTGTAATCCTTGCCAGGCACTTATATTCACGTTTCTCTAATGAATTTCCTTTTTCCACATAGCATTTAACATTTTAGATCTTACTGATTTCTAACATAATGATATCATTTTGAGTATCTTAAAAAAATTGAACAGTGAGTTATTTGTTCTTTTCAAGATTCACTAAAGTGACAATTTTTAAATTAATCATTAACTTCAATTCCTTACAATGAAATTTCTTTCAACGGAGCACATGGCAATTATACTGAAGAAAACCACGGGCCCCTATTTGAGATGGGCAAGAAATATTAATGACATTTGCTGAGTTCCCGTGTATGAAAACATACGTGGTGCCTGTCCTAACACATTGCCCCCCACTTACCCCCTAGTCTGAGACCAAGAAACTGAACCTTTTAGGGGTTGTTGTCTCGCTGTCTCCCTTCTGCCTTCAGTAGAGTTCTGCCTCTCACCCTTTGTCTTAACTTGGTGGTAGAGTTTAACTTTGGACTTGAGTAAGTTTGGCTAAATTTGGCCAATTTAATTTAAAATTGGCTAAGTTAGGGGCGCCTGGGTGGCTCAGTCGGTTGGGCACACGACTTCAGCTCGGGTCACGATCTCACGGTCCGTGAGTTCGAGCCCCGCGTCGGGCTCTGGGATGATGGCTCGGAGCCTGGAGCCTGCTTCCGCTTCTGTGTCTCCCTCTCTGTCTGCCCCTCCCCCGTTCATGCTCTGTCTCTCTCTGTCTCAAAAATAAATAAACGTTAAAAAAAAAATAAAAAAAATAAAATTGGCTAAGTTAAATTGGCTAAAATCTGCTCAAATTCATGTAACCCTCAGAACTCCTGAAAACCCGGCTTCAGCTTGCTCTTTACAAATGAGCAAAGTGTCACAGTTCCGAGGTGATCTGGGGCCTTTTCCCTTCGGAAAAGGCTGGTTGAAGAGTAGGAGGGAATTCTGCAGTGAAGTCGTCTCGCGAGCCCGTTACAGATATTCTGGTGATCAGAGGTGTTTCAGGGGCAAAAGTGGTAGTTTGTGTGATTCTCTGAGAGTCCCTCCATCCCCACGAAGCAATAGTGTGCCGAGTGGATAGAACTGGCTGGCGGGAGACAATCACCTGCAGCTATTTCCTGTTCCACACTTAGTGGCATCACGGTGGTGGCTGGAGGCTGGCCAAGGAGGGAGCATTCACACCCTGCAAGTCTGCAAACGCTTCACATCAGGACTTTTTTTTTTTTTCAGATTGCTGGTTTCTCAGCACACCAGTGGCAGTAAGTATTAGAAGTATGTTTACTTCCAAAGCCGTCCTGGAGATGACGGGTACATTGGAACAAAGGGATATGTTTAGCAATAGCTTATGAAACTCCTGAAAATGTTTCTGTCACCTGAACACCCCAAAGAGATGAGGGGATCTCTGCCTTCCAGAAGTCACAGAGCTGGAGAGGAGATAGGGGGTCCCCGTCGAGTGAGTGGCTCCCCCACCTTGGTTCCCTCTCCATTAGAGCACGGCGTTTGTATGCGCAAGACACGTTTTCATGCACAACTGTTCATGTAGTCCCTCACTGTCCACGTGAACAAGAATATGAAAATGCAAATGCAAATGATAGCCTCGAAAGTGCTCTGTTTCGCAACGCACGTTGTTGCTACAAGTAGTCTCAGAACTGAGACTGAGGTTAGGGACCCTGATTTTGGATGATACGTGGATGGATAAGAAAGAATTGTGTCCAGCAGGAGGACTCGGTAGTTTTCTGTCTTGAAGAGCCATTCAGCTGAATGTTCTAAAACAAAACAAAACAAAAACAAACAATAGAACTTTCCGTGAAGCACCTTAGCACACAATACATTGTCCTCATTATAAGAAGGAAAATTTGTGTTGATTATAGCCAAGGCTTGAGCTGGGCTTCCTGGAGATATGCCTTAATGGAAATATTCCTGTGTTGAACTTTTGTGAATTCAAGGTCTATATTAAATTCAGTTTATGATGCACATGTTTATTTTTGTTATTTAATGCACTCAGCGGCTCATTTGTTTAATACCGATACTTTGATTTAGCATCGTGTCTGTGTGTGTGTGTACTCTAAATGTACTTCTAATCCATATACGGGTCCCTGCTGGAAACCTTTGGTTTTGCCTCAAGGTGACCATGAAGCAGGATGCACTCCAGTTTTCACCATAAAGCATTTGTAAATTCTTCCTCAGTAAAGCATTAGGGGACAATGTACATTTTACTGAGGACTCTCCTGGGACATGAATGGTGATTTGTGGCACACACTGTACAAGATTTTGCTACAAAAATTCCCTTAACTCAACTTCTAGCAATGGCACACTAACCTGAGTGCAAGGAGGAAAGCTGGGCAATAAATACAAACCCCTCAGGAGTTCAGCTGAACTGGAAAGAGACCAGCCCCACAAGGACTGAAACCCAGGTTTAAATCTTCTTAATTACTGACTGGATTAGTGATTTGAGATTGCCAGGCCCCCCAGTCTGCCACAAGTCGCAAATTTAATCCCATCTGAATTTAGCTGTAAGCAACAACTTTATATTCTAGTTGATCAAAGAAGCAAGTTTAAATACTAGAATACAGAAATACCGGAGATAAATGTGTGGATGGAATGTTGGTACATGTAAACTGTAATCAAAAGAAAGCTGGTGTAGCTTTTATAATATGAGACCAAGTAACGTTTAAAACAAGAAGCATTATGAAAACTTCTCTAAAAAAAGAAAAGAAAAGAAAATGCCCTGACAGCATGGAACCTGCTTGGGATTCTCTCTCCTCTCTCTCTATGCCCCTCCCCCACTCATGTTATGTCTGTCTCTCTTAAATAGATAAAAACTTTAAAAAAAACACACAAGAAGCATTAGCGGAGGTAACAGGGGCCGTTTTATAAATAGAAAAGGGCCACTTTGTCGGAAGATGTGAAAATCCTAAATGTACAGGCACCAATAACATAATTTCAAAAATATATGAAGATGTGTCTATTTTTGACAGACGTAGAGTATCTGCTGCTAAGTTCTCCCTACCAGAGCAAGAAGAAAGTGTTCTCATGCTCTCTCTGATTGTGGCAGGCAAAACTGAATGGAGAACTGAATGAAGAATACAAGAATTATTGCTCATGGGGAAGAGATCATTTTTACAACTCAGAAATAACCTTGTAGATAGTGAAGAGTGAATTTTACAGCAAAAAAAAAGGGGAGCCTAAATTTTGAGTTTGCAAAAACAAAAACCTATCTATAGTTATAGCAGCAATTGACTAAAAGAAGAAATAAGCAAATCCAAACTCATAAGGAAAAATTTTAACGTACCTTTCACAGAAATTGATAGAAAATATACAGAAAAAATAACAGTAATTACTATACAACAATATTTATAATAATATACAATAATTATTCTAGAAACTTTTTTAAAGTTTTTTTTTTTTTGAAAGAGACAGAGCGCAAGTGGGGAGGGGCAGAGAGAGAGGGAGACACAGAATCTGAAGCAGGCTCCAGGCTCCCGGCTGTCAGCACAGAGCCCGACGCGGAGCTTGAACTCACGAACCATGAGATCATGACCTAAGCCGAAGTCAGATGCTTAACCGACTGAGCCACCAAGGTACCCCAGCAATAATTACTCTAAAGGACACCAAATTTATTATAAAGCCACATTAATACATAAAGTGTATTACTGATGCAAAGACAGACAAATAGGCCAGTGGAACATAATAGAGAACCCAGATTCCAGATTCAGTCTTCTAAGTTTATGAATGTTTGTTGGTGAAAAGACCGTCTTTTCAATAAACGGTGCAAAATCAGTTGTTCATCCTTAAAGAAGCAAAAGAAACTTGATCACCTGTGCGAAACTCATGCGAAAAAATCAGTTTTAAGTGAATTGTAGGTCTCAATGTGAAAGAAAACACAATGAAGCTTCTAGAAGAAAACATAGGACATGATCTTTATGTCTTACGGTAGGCAAAGATCTCTTAAATAGGGCCAAAAAAGTGCTAACCAGAAAGAAAAGATTGGTAAGTTATACTAAATTAAAATTAAGAGCTTCCAAAAAATCAATAAAATTGAGAACTTAAGTTCATCGAAAGAGGCCACTAACTGGAAGGTTTTAACCACCCCAAGAGAGCTTTGTCAGGCCAGCTGGCTCTGTAACTACAATTAATCATTGGACAGGAGGCCCTTTGGATTTTATGAGTTGAGTTTAGCTTCTGTTTTGCTTTATCATCTCTGTTAAAGGTTGGAAGACAAAAACCTAAAGAGTTTGAAATTAAGAATTAGAAACACAGATAAACTTAGTATTTCCACAGCAGAGAATTATTTGACAGATTACCCTGGTACAATATCATCTTCCAGTTCATGCTGCTTTTTAATGAAGGGCAAATCTTTACAGGCCTATTGTCCATTTCAGCAAATTAAGCCATTGAATGTAGTTAAAAACCCTGTTTCAAAATCAGGAATTACTGAACTTCATTTAATTTATAATGTTATTGATTGTTAGACACATTATTATTTTATATTCCACTAAAAAGAAAAATGTTGCCGATTAAACTATGATACAATGCTTTCCCATCAATTAGAATTATAATTTTATTCTTATTGTAGTACTTCTTTGAGATTTAACCAGATTTTTTTTAAGTGATAAATTGCTTTTGTCCCAGTATAAGAAGGAAAATACAGGCTAAATAAGTTCCTAGAAGTTCTTAACATTCAAAGATGACTCTTTTGAATTCATTTTCTACTCATCATTGTCAAGGCCTTGGTTTTTCCACACAATGATTTCTGTGCCATTAAAACATAGATGAAACAGTATTTTTACTATGAATCCAGTAAAGTATTAAAAGATATTGGTGCTGGGCTCTTAAGCTGGCTTTGCAGTTAGTAACATAGAGCCAGCCTATACTTGACCCTACTTAAGGAACGTGAATCCGATTCGACCCCACTCCCATATCCTCCTAGGGCTTTGGTTGTTAAAGTTTAGATAAGTGCTTTTATGTTGTGGAAAAGATTTATGTATGGAAAGACTCCTTTCCAAGTCACTAATACTGATTCTGCCCATTGGAAGGTGAGCTTTCTTTTTAAATGTGCTAAAACGTATATAACATAAGATGTATCATTTTAACCATTTTGAAGTGGATAATTCAATGGCATTAAATGCATTCACAATCATTCCTCTCCATAACTTCCTCATCATCCCAAATAGAAACTCTGTACCTATGAAACAATAGCTCCCCACTCCTCTGTTCCCCTCAGCCCGTGGCAACCACCATGGTACTTTCTGTCTCTGAAATGAAATGCCGTTGAAATCCCATGTAAGTGAAGTCGTATAATATTTGTCCTCTTGTGTCTGGCTTATTTCACTTAGCACGTCTTTAAGGTGCATCCATGTTGTAACATGTGTCAAGATCTCACTCTTTTTTAAGGATGAATCATATTTAATTGTAAGTATAGACCACACTCTCTTTATCTGTTCACACGCTGATGAATATGTGGGCTGTTTCCTTCTTTTGGCTAGAGCAAATAATGCCGTTATGAACAATGGTGCACAAATACCTGCTCAAGTCCCTGCTGTCAGTCCTTTGGGAGTACTTACTGAGGAGTGGAATTGCCGCATCATACGGTAATTCTGTGTTTAATTTTGTAAGGAACCACCAGACTGTTTTCCATAGTAGCTGCACCATTTCACATTCCGACCAGCAATGCAATGGTTCCAGGGCACCTGGGTGGCTCAGCCGGTTAAGCATCGGACTCTTGGTTTTGGTTCAGGTCATGATCTCACAGTTTGTGATTGAGCCCCGCGTAGGGCTCCCACACTGATGGTGCAGATCTTGCTTAGGATTCTCTCTCTCCCTCTCTCTCTACCCCTCCCCCACTCATGCATGCGTGCCTGTGTGCCTGTGCTCGCTCTCTCTCAATATAAATAAACATTTTTTTTTAAATCTTCAAAAAAGAACAATGCAAAGGTTCCAGTTCCTCCACATCCTCACCAACACAGGTTATGTTTTGTTTTTTGGATAATAGGCATCCTAATGAGTGTGAGCGGGAAGCTAATCTTTTTTACGGTTTATGACAAGTACTTCCCTATTGATGCTCTCCTGGCCACTATTGTAAGATACTATTGGTGATAGACATCCTCACCTCAGAGATAAAAATGTGAGAAATTATGGGTTTTTTTTTTTTAATTTTGCAAATTTTAGGCTGACATTTTTTAAAGACTTTAATTTTTGAGCAGTGTGAGGTCCACAACAAAAGGTTGTGAGTGAAAGGAAAAGATTTTTCACAAAGATATTTCGTAAAGATTGTACCCCCCTGTCCAACACAGGCATTACTTTCCCTATTATCAACATCTCCCACGAGAGTCAGATATTTGTTATGAATGATAAACCAACAGGGGTGCCTGGGGGGTTCGGTCAGTTAAGCTTCAGACTTCAGCTCGGTCATGATCTCATGCTTCATAAGTTCAAGCCCCTCATCGGGCTCTGTGCTGAGAGCTGGAAGCCTGGAGCGTGCTTTGGATTCTCTCCCTCTCTCTCTGCCTCATCCCTGCTTGTGCGCTCTCTCTCTCTCTCTCAAAAATAAATAAATAAACATTTCAAAAAAATGAGAAACTTACATTGACAGATCATTAGCATCCCAAAATCATGGTTTACATTAGGGTTCAGCCTTGGCCTTATACATCGTATGCATTTGGACAAATGTATGATATGTATCTACCTGCGGTCTCACACAGTATTTTCACTGCCCTAAAGAATTCTCTGTGCCCTATTCATCCCTCCCTTTCCCTTGGCACACACTGATCTTTTTACTCTCTCCGTATTTTGCCATTTTCAGAATGTCTTCTAGTTGGAATCAGACAGTACATAACCCGTTCAGATTGCCTTCTTCCACTTAGTAACACATACTTAAGTTTCCTCTCTGTATTTTCATGGCTTGATAGCTCATTTCCTTTTAGAGCTGAATAAGATTTCACTGTCTGGATATACCACAGTTTATTTATCCACTCACCTACTGAAGGATATCTTGGTTGCTTCCTAGTTTGGGCAAGTATAAATAAAGCTGCTATAAACATCTACGTGCAAGTTTTGTGTAGACCTAAGTGTTTACTCTTTTGGGTAAATACCAAGAAGTGTGATTGCGGGGTTGTAGTGTAAGGGTACATTTAATTTGGTAAGAAACCACCAAACTGTCTTCTAAAATGGATGTACCATTTTGCATTCCCACCAGCAATGGAAGAGTTCTCCTTGCCCTACCACCTTCCCATCATCTGGTGTTGTCAGTGTTCTGAATTTTGGCCATTGTAACAGGTGTGTAGTGGCATCTCATTGTTGTTTTAATTTGCACTTCTCCGCTGCATATGGTGTGGAGTATCTTTTCATTTGCTTCTTTGCTATCGATCCATCTTCTTCGGTGGGGTGTCCGTTAAGGTCTTTGGCTTATTTTTAAACCGGGTTGTTTGTTTTCTTACTGTTGGTCTTTAAGAGTTCTTTGTATATTTTGGATAACAGTTCTTTAGCAAATGTGCCTTTTGCAAATATTTTCTCCCCGTCTTGTTTCCCAGGCTTGTCTTTTCATTCTCATGACATTATCCTTCGCGTAGTAGATTTTTTTAATTTTATTTTAATGAAGCCTCACTTGTCAATTCTTTCTTTCATGGGGCATGCCTTTGGTGTTGTATCTAAAAAGTCATTGTCTTGGGACGCCTGGGTGGCTCAGTCAGTTAAGCGTCCACCTTCGGCTCAGATCACGATCTTGTGGTCTGTGAGCCCCACGTTGGGCTCTGTGCTGACAACTCAGAGCCTGGAGCCTGCTTCAGATTCTGTGTCTTCCTCTCTCTCTGCCCCTCCCCTGCTCACATTCTGTCTCTCTCCCTCAAAAGTAAATAATAAAATTAAAAGGCTAAAAAAATTAAAAATAAATAAATAAAAAGTCATTGTCTTGATGATCTAGGTCATCAAGATTTTCTCCTATGTTATCTTGTAGAAGTTTTATAGTTTTTTAAATTTTACATTTAGGTTTATGATCCATTTCAAGATAATTTTTGGAGAGGATGTTACATCTGTACCTAGGTTGATTTTTTTGCATGTGGATATCCAGTTGTTTTAACACCATTTGTTAAAGAGATTTTCTCTGTTCCATTGTATTGCATTCACTCCTTTGTCCAAGATCAGCTGAATATATTTACGTACATATATCTCCAGGGCTTTCTATTCTGTTCCATTGGTCTATTGTGTACTTTTCTACCAATACCAGCCTTGATTATGGTAGCTTTATAGTAGGTCTTAAAGTCAGGTAGAGTCATTTCTCCAACTTAGTTCCTCTCCTTCAATATTGTGTTGGTAATTCTGAGTCTTCTGTCTCTCCATATAAACTTTAGAATCAGTTCTAGATATCTGTTTGTTGATAGCCACAAAATAGTTTGCTGAGATTTTGATTGAGATCGCATTAAATCTATAGATCAGTTTGGAAAGAACTGATACCGGACAATATTGAGTCTTCCTATCCATGAACATGGATTATCTCTCCATTTATTTAGTTTTGCCTTGATTTCTTTCATCAGAGTTCTGTAGTTTTCCTTATATAGATTCTGTACACATTTTGTTAGATATGTATCTAAATAATTAATTTGGGGGTGGGCAAATGTAAATAGTATTGTATTGTTATTTTTAAATTTGACTTGTTTATTGCCTATATAAGGAAAGCAATTCGCTTTTTTTTTATATAATCTTGAATCCTACAACTTTGCTATAATCACTTATTAGTTCCAGGAGTTTTTTGGTTGATTCTTTGGATTTTCTACATCAACAGTTAGGTCATCTGTGAACAAAGGTAATTTTCTTTCTTTCAAATCAGTATACCTTTTCTTTCATTTTTGTGTCTTATTGAATTTGGTAAGACTTCCAGTATAATGTTGAAAAGTGAGTGGTGAGAGAGGACATCCTGACATACTCCTGACCTTAGTGGGAAAGCGTCTAGTTTCTCATCATTAAGATGTTAGCCGTAGACTTTTTGTAGATGCTCTTTATCAAGTTTTAAAATTCCCCTTTATTCCTACTTTACTGAGAGGTTTTATTTTTTTGTTTTTGCATGAATGGATGTTCAAAGGCATTTTATGCATCTATTGATATAATCATGTAATTTTTCTTTAGCCTGTTGATATGATTGATTACATTAATTGATTAGGTAGTGTTAAGTCAGCCTTACATACCCAGGATAAATCCTATTTGGTGATGCTGTATAATTCTCTTTATAATTGTTGGATTCAATTTACTAATATTTTGTTGAGGATTTTTTGCATTTATCTTCATGGGAGATGTGTATCTGTAGTTTTCTTACAAATGTCTCTGTCTGGTTTTGGTATTATAGTGATGCTGGCCACATAGAATGAGTTAGGAAGTATTCCCTCTGTTTTTATCCTCTGAAAGAGATTAGGAGAATTGGTATAATTTCTCCTTAAATGTTTGATAGAATTCACCGGTGAACCCACTTGGGCCTGGTGCTTTCTGTTTTATTAATTATTGATTTAATTTCTGTAATACTTTTAGGTGGCCTATTCAGATTGTCTATTTCTTTTTGTGTGAGTTTTGGGCAGATTATGTCTTTCAAGGAATTGGTCTGTTTCATCTAGTTTATCAAATTTGTGCTCACTGAGTTATTCGGAGTATTCCTTTATTATACTTTCAATGTCCATGGGATTTGTAGTGATGTTCCCTCTTTCATTTCTTTTTTTTTTAAGATTTTATTTTTAATTAATCTCTACACCCAACACAGGGCTCAAACTCACAACCCTGAGATCAAGAGTTGCATGCTCCACCGGCTGAGCCAGGCAAGCACCCCTCGTTTCTGATTTCAGTAATTTGTGCCCCCTCTCAATCTCCCTCTTTTTGGCTAGAGGCTTATTGGTTTTTCTTACGCTTTACAAAGAACCGTCTTTTGGTTTCATTGATTTTCTCTATTTAATTTCTTGTTTTCGATTTTTTTTAAATTTCTGCTCTAATTTTATTATTTCTTCTCTTCTGCTTACTTTGGATTGCATTTGCTCTTCCTTTTCTAGTTTCCTAAGGTGGAAAGTTAGATGATTGATTTTAGGTCTTCTTTTCTAATATAAGCCTTCAATGCTATAATTTCCATCTAAGCACCACAAAGTTCGACAGCAAAATCACCAACTAAAAACACAAGAATGCAAACCATCATGGCACTAAACAGACTACAAAAAGGGCACTTGTTTGTAGTGTTAGAGCAAAACTAAGAAGGCAGAGTGCTGTCTTGCTCCACCTCGGGGGAGAACACGCAGTTCAGGCAACTCAAGCTTTTTGCCCCGCTACACGTGTCCATGAATAAGCATGAAAGCACCCGGAGTGTTGATTTTGGAATTATAAATAAATTTTAGCAAGTAGGCGAATTCACAAATATGGGATCCGCAAATAACGAGGATCAACTGTATCTTAAGATTTCGATGACATCAAATGAAACATCAAATGAAACCTTATAAGTAGTGATCTAGCAATTATTAGCAAGTCTTTACTTTCTGCTCTACTAATTAAAAGAATACGTGAAATCAAACATGAAAATACACTTTTTGGGGGAAAATTTGACTATATTGATGCTATAGTGGGAGAAATTCAGCTCTTCCTAGAATATGCTTAGGTGGTTGTTTTTACTTTGAAAGTCTGATGAATTCTTTATAAAAGTATTCATAAAAACATTTTCAAATTGTTTTTTTTCTTTCACTTTCTACTATAATAGCATGGTAAAGTTAATGCTTAAAAGTAAGAAAAATACTGGATATTAAAGAATGTTATTGGGGCACCTGGGTGTCTCAGTCTGTTGAGACCTTGATCTCAGCCCAGATCTTGGTTTCAGGGTCATGAGTTCAAGCCCTATGTTGGGCTCCATGCATGAAGCCTACTTAAAAAAAAATGTTATTAAATCCATTCATCCAGTGTATTGGGTTGACACATAAAACTTCTGTTTTTCTGGTTCAAAACAGTACACTATTGGCAATTTCGTATGGTCTTACCTAATAATTATTGTCCTTAATAATTTTCAGCAGTAATTTAGAAATCATTGGATTTCTAAATTCCCAATTTAGGTGGGTTTTTTTTTTAAATAAAATACAAATTCTGTATCTCTCTGTAATTTTATATAAGCTGTTAACCTCATAGATTACTTAGGGCTTTCTAAGTTTTTTACACCCTTCATATTAAAAGTCTAATAGTTTTCCTCCGTTACCCTTTTCAGATACAACATTCTTCTACATGTAAAAACTTTTCTGTATTCTTTGTTAAACCTAGTGAGCTCGAACTTCTCCGGATATGTTGTAGAGGGCTTCTGAGGTGCCTGCCCTGCATAAAAGACTGAGCATGGTGTTGAATAAGCTTTATCTCCAGTAGCTGAAGTTAGAGTGTTGGCTCTGTCATGTCATCGACTTCTCTGTGCCTCAGTTTACTACTCTGCATAATGATACTAATACTATCCCCCTTTCAAAGAATTATTGTGAAACTTAAATGTTAAACTCACTTGTATCAAGTCCATTAAAGGAGGGACTGGAACGTGGTTAGTATTCGAGAAACGTTAGTGAATATTATTACAGAACGTATTTGGTATGTCCACAAGTGATGTCCATAGAACATCTCTATCAGAGAAGGGACTTCAACAGAGATCTGCAAGTTAGATCAGAGATGAATCTTAGAAAGGGCAAACTTTTAAACTCAGACTGGACCGATCTGGATAAAACTGCTTACCCTCAGGAATTTACTTACATTGCTCACCCTCGATTTTCTTTTCTGTACTGAAAAGCAGCGAGCATCAGGGTGGTTGTTAGGTTCAGAAGTAAGGTCCCTGAGTCTGTTTGCCTGTCAAAGGGTTAGCATTCCAGCCACAGGGGATGTTAGTATCTTGCCACTTTCTGTCAGCTGTGCATACTAGATATTGTTCACTGCAATAGTGATTTCTGATCTAAACAGGATTCCACATCTGGAAAGAAAATTCACTAAATCCTAAGTCTTGCAAAAAATATATATACATATATTTACATAAATATATGTATATAAATATATATATGTATATAATATATAAATATATGTATATAAATATATATATATTATATGTATATAATATATAAATATATGTATATAAATATATATATATTTATGTATGTATATATAAAATCCACCTGGGCACGTTTTTCAGTTTTAACAGATGGGAAAGATTGACATCTAGTGGCTCTCTGGCGGGATTGCATGCAAACATTTTGATTGCAAAAGGAGTCAAATAATGCACTTGTAGTTTGCTTTACATAGACTGCTCTTAGAAAAGAATTATATAAAGCACATTTCTGTTATTATTTATTAGTATCTGTCATTATAAAATCAGATATAACTTCCTGTATTTTGTTATAATTCTTTCAAAATAATGTCCTTATAAATTTTCCCACCTAGTAAATTTTTTTTCATTTTCCTGTTAAATAATATATTAATTCTACATTTTTCTATAATTTCATATAAGCTGTGGACTTCACAGTTTACCTAGAACATTATAAAATTATTATATTCTTCACATTATAGTAATGAAATATGATATTGTTTTATTGGTCTTCTAGGAAGGTGTTATTAACTTGGACAATATATTTAAATGCGGCGAAGAGTTTAATGAAAGCATTTTTAAATTGACTTTACTTTAGAACAGTTTTAAATGTACAGAAAAGTTGCTCCCTATTATTAACATCTTATAGGAGATGGTACGTTTGTCACAGATAACGAACTGGCATTGATGTAATATTATTAACGAAAATTTCACATTTCATTCCATCTTCATTCCATCACCAGTGTATTCAGCCAGGGTTCCCCAGAGAAACTGAATCATTAGGATGTATCTCTATATGTCTACACCTGCATCTATATTTGTAGATTTATATAAGAAGGTATATATTTATGGATAGACAGATAAAGAGCTAGAGAGAGAGATTTACATTAAAGAATTGGACCACGTGATAATGGAGTCTTGGTAAGTCTAATCTCTGCGGGGTAGGTGGGCAGGCTGGAGACCCAGGGAAGAGTTACAGTTTGAGTCCAAAGGCAGTCTGTTTGCAGCATTCGTTCCTGCTTGGGAGAAGTCAGTCTTTGTTCTATTAAGGGCTGCAACTGATTGGATGAGGCCCACCCACATTATGGAGGATAATCTGCTTTATTCAGAGTCCACTGATTTAAGATTAGCTGTTACAACCAGGTTTTCCCCACTGTCCTTCTTCTGTTCCACGGTCCTATCCAGGATGCCATATCGCATTTAACCATCACGACTCCTTAGTATTCTCTGGTTTGAGACAGTTTCTCAGACTTGCCTTGTTTTGATGACGTTGACAATTTGAAAAGCACAGGTCACATATTTGGTAGAGTGTCTCTCAGTTAGAATTTGTCCTATGATTAGACTGTGATTATGGGTTTCGGGGAGGAAGACCACAGAGATGAAGCGGCATTCTCTTCATATCTTGTTAAGGGTGTCTGCTTCCATCGTGACTCATCACTAATGATGCTGACCTTGATCACCTGGCTGACAGAGTGCTGGTCAGGTTTTTCCCCTGTAAAGTTACCCGCCTCCCTTTCATACTGTACTCTTTGGAATCAAGCCCACACTCAAGGTTGAGGGTCGGAGATACTAAGCTCTGTCTCCTGAAAGGATAAGCAGTGACCTGATTCATTTATAATTTTTCTGTACGAGATTCACCACTTTCCCCCCCCTTTATTTATTTATTCATTCATTTATTTATATCACTATGTACTCATAGATATTTATTTTGTTCCTTGGATTGTAACTCAATACCACATTATTTTTTTTTGGTACTCAAATTGTTTCAGCTTTCGCCATTCAGGGCTCTTTCAGGCTGGCCCCTGACATGCCCCCACTCTTTTGTAGTTTTTTGAGTACGTCCTTATTTTCTGGCACTGCACATGCTCCAGGATCTTATAGTTTCCCTGCCCCAGCCCTGGAATCATATATTTCTCCACTGAAACTTAGTTCCTCCTATTGGAGGATTGTACTAGAAACCAAGATCTAGGTGCTGGGTGGGTGTGCTCACTGGTGAACAGCTCCATGGTGGAGATAGAAAATACGTGTGTGTGTGTGTGTGTGTGTGTGTGTACATTTGCAAAGCAAGGACATGGTTTTGATGCATACAGTTTCAGTTTACGTGATACTGGTGCAAAGGAAAGACTGCCTGAACTGGATAAATACAAAAGGCTATATGCAACATTTGCATATTATAACTGCATAAGAATAATATGGACACAAGTGAGCTCTCTACTCAATCTTCTTTTTCTTTTTTAATTAAAAATTCTTTTTAATATTTATTTTTGAGAGAAAGAGAGAAACAGAACACGAGTGGGGAGGGGCAGAGAGAGAGGGAGACCCAGAATCCGAAGCAAGCTCCAGGCTCTGAGCTGTCAGCACAGAGCCTGATGCGGGGCTCAAACTCACCAGCTGTGAGATCATGACCTGAGCCGAAGTCAGATGCTTAACCAACTGAGCCACCCAGGCGCCCCTCAATTTTCTTTTTAAACTCTCACTGTAATTAACTCAATGTTTCAAGAGCTGAAAGGCGGAGTAATGTAAGTTACAATGTATTAGGCATCTACGTGCACTGTTTAAAAATCATCTCTAATTCATAGGACTCTACAAGGAAGAGAATAATATTAGATTTGCTTTCGACAATTTATGCTCGGGGAATTATTACCAATTCGGGATTGCCTGGCTAGAGCAAGGCAGAGCCAGTATTTGAAATCAGGTCGGTTTTTGACAACTGAAATGTTGCTTGTGACTAGTGATAGATCTTTACATTTCTAATAGATTTTTCAGAGGATGGTCACATGCACAATTTCATTTCATCCAAATGAATTCTCCAAAATAGGTTAAGGCAGATCCTAATATCCTTATTTTAGGAATTGAGGTCTTCTATTTAATTACTGTGATTATTGACCTCAAGCCCCCACCCCCCTTAGAATGTAAAACACTCCATCAAGAATGCGGAAATAGGTATTTACTTTTGGTTCCCAAATCCAGTTTAAGTAACCAGTGAAGGATGAAAAATGATATGCTCTAAGTACAAATAACATTGAGGAAAATGTTTTTCTTTTATAAATCATATTCAAATGTGGAACATTTTTAATCCTTTTTATTTGAAATGAATTTTTGTCTGCTTATAGAAATTTCAATGTGCCTTTAAGAATAAACTGACAGGATCAGTAGCTTTGGTTGTGATAATGCAGTTAAGCGTTTAACTACATATTGATGAAGTTTATGACTAATACTTCAGAAACGTGCATATTTATAAGAGAATATATACATATTCTCATATATACATATGCATATGTATATATATCTTGTAGATATAAATAACGCACAACTTTAGGCTTGGCTAAGAATGATGAAGTCTTAAAATGTTTAAGCCATATTAAAAATAAAAGTCAAGGGATTTTAGGGGCGCCTGGGTGGCTCAGTCAGTTGAACGTGTGACTCTTGATTTGCCCTCAGGTCCTGACCATAGGGTTGTGGGATCGAGCCCTGCGTCAGTCTCCACAGAGGGCTCCCTATCGGGCTCCGCGCTGAGCGTGAGCCGGCTTGGGATTCTCCCTCTCCCTTGCCCTCTGACCTTCCCCTGCTCGCTCTCTCTCTCTCGCTCTCTCTCTCTCAAAACAACAACAACAACAAAAGTCAAAGGATTTTATAGTCTAGACCACTGTCCAGTACAGAAGCCACAAGCCACATGTAGTGAATGAGCACCTGAAACATTACTAGTTCTGAGATGTGCGCTAAGTGGGAAGTATACATTGGATTTCAAAGACAGCACCGGAAAAAAAAAGGATTTAAGATATCTCAATAATTTTTATATTGATTACATGTTGAGATATAGTTGATTTTAGATATAGTGGATTAAATAAAATGTATTATTAAAAACAATTTCAACTGTTCCTTTTAACTTTATTAATGCAGATACTAGAAAATTTAAAATTATGTGTGTCGCTTCCATTATATTTCTGCCGGGGCATACTGCTCTCTAGACCAGTCCAGCGGGAAGATTTTAGGACTTCTGTCTCTAAATCAGTAGTGCTTTGGGTTTGGAAATTTGAGAGAAGAGAGAGATGAACTAAAGAAGGAGCTGTTCAGTTATTGAGCAGAATTCGTATGAAATGTGAGAGTCAGGACTTGTTGGGTTTGAAGAGTGGGTTGTTTCAACATCAGAGTCTCTGAACAGAATTAAGAAATGACCTCCGTGCACAGATCAGCTCCCGGGCAGTGGTAGAGGGGGAACCACAGGTTCGGCTAACTAAAGCCTCGGGAAGATTTAGGGGCTTAAGAGCATTGTCCCATAGCAGCCTCAAAGGGGCCCCAATGACCTGTCCCAGAAAGAAGGGTCAGCGTGGCTTATGGCTAGTGGAGGGAACTTGAATGAAATTGAAAGGACAGGACAGAATTTATATAAGAGAATTATATTGGTGGAGTGTTAGAAGCACTCTCAGCTTGGACTCGAAGCAGCTCTGACTTTGGTTCCTCCCCCGTGAAGCTTCTCTGGAAGGAAGCAGGCTGACCTGGGCCATTTCTTCCTCACGAGGACAACTCAGAGGGTGGACCCAGAAGCCCAGAAGGCAGAGCGAAGGGCCGGGAGGGAGCCAGGGAGCAGAAGCGGGTCCCGATCAAGGATTTGGAAACATGAGCCTGCTTGGATTCAGATAGCCGTGGGCCAGAGGCTGCTGTGTCTCCCACTGCCCCTCCTTTGCGACACGAGTGTCCGCTGTGGTTCTCCAGTCTCCGTCTCCCCATTGTTCGTGGGGCAGAGGGCGCTGGCTTGTCTCTTAGTTCACAGGTCTTCAGATGCAGAGGAAATGCCCCCGAGGAGCCTCCTCCTCCTCCTCCTCCCTTGAATATGACCGAAATGATCAGATTTAGGGAATTTTGAGAGGCTTGAGTATGTTGTGCATGTCAGGGAGGCGTGTAAATAACATCTGGACGGCAGTGGATAGTGGCAGATAAAAGTGCAGATTCTTTGACGCACTTCCCATAGAGGGATGGGTTCTCCTTCGCAGCGCTTTGAATCTGTGACCAGTTTGACAATGGAGTACAATGGGAGTGACGCTATGCCCGTTCCAAGCCGGCCTTTCACAGAGCTGACAGCTTCAGCCTTGGTGTCTCAGAGCCCCGAGCTGCCATGTGGGAATTCTGATCGCCCCGCTGGAGAGGTTCCCCGGGGAGGTCTTGAGACTGCAATGAGAGAAGGGCCCAGCTGTGCCCAGCCTTCCAGCCATTCCCCCACCCCAAAGTGCCAGATACCATGCGGGTGAAGCTTTCTTGGACTCTCCAGACCAGTCCAGAGGCCTGCTGGATACCGCTGAATAATGGTATACCAGCTGAATAATGCCAGTGAGCCACAAGGCCGGCCAAAGCAGAATAATCACCCAGGCAAGTCTTGCCCAAATTTGTGAATTCTGTGGTTTGTGAGCAGCACAGAATGACTCCCGTGTTAATCCACTAAATTTGGGGTCGTTTGTTGTGCAATAATCGATAGCTGGGACACACACACACACACACACACACACACACACCACGGCCTCGTGGAGTGACCTGGAACATTTTGCTTCTGGTTTTTCTGCCTTCGGATTTTCATCAGTGAAATTGGATAATGGTATCTACGAAGCATGGGTGTTAAAAAAGTAAACAAGATGGCCTATCTTTGGATCATAATATTCTTCTTTCTTTTGTTTCCCTGTCATGCCTCCCTTTACATATCACTAGTGTTAGCAGGTGTGTGTTTACTTCAGACACCATCAGTTTTCCTGATAGACACACACACACACACACACACACCCCACATATATACACGTATGTATAAAGGGCCCACCCTTTCCCACGTTGCTTTGAAAATGTACATTATTTAAGCCAAATCACTCCTGTTTCTCTCAATGTATGAATATGGTGGCTTGGATATTTTGCTAGCTCCCCACACAGGGGTCCCGGTATAATTGTATGACTTCAAGATTGACACAAGCGCATATTAAAAAACCTAAACACAGGCATGCTCGCTGGCTTGTAGAAAAGTTACTGGGTGGGATGAGATAAAGCATCTATTTGAATGAAGCTGGAGAGACGGGACATGAATAGAGACAAATCTTTGGTGCACAACTAGGCCTGGAGTTCCTGTTAATCGGTTTAGCATCTTGCATTTACCGGGTCTGAGGCTTCCGTATTTTTTAACCTCCCTTCCACCTACCTCCCACCTAGGAATCCTTTGATGGGAGGACGGGGATAGGTGAAATCTTTCTCCTGTTGATCAAAGTTCTCGGTCTTTCTGTTCATTAAAATCCCACTTAAAAGAATTAAGTATAGCAAACACCTGTCCGGACAGACCCCCTTCCTGCTCCCCCTCCCCCTGCCCGGACAGGCCCCGGGCGCGCGGGGTGGGGCGGAGAGGGAGCCCGACCGTGCGCACTGGAGGCGCAGGGAGGGCGGCGAGGCGAGGGCCAAGAGGCCGAGTGGCTTGCGGCCCAAGCTCAGGTCACTGGAGTATGAAATCGGGCCTCTGGCAGCAGCACTTTTCCAAGGTCAGGTTCCTGGGAACGCGGGCCGCGGACGCAGGGCGGGGAGGCAGCGTGTGGGGGCGGGGAGCGCGGGCCAGGCTTGGAAACCGGGAGCGCCCGAGACCCGCCGCCTGGCCCAGACCGCCCTCGGCGAAGGGCGCGGCGGCCGGGGAGGAGGAGGGAAGGGCGTGCGCGGAGGGGACGGGAGGCGTCGCCCCGCCGCGCCGGAATCTGGCCCGTGCGGGGCCGTGGCATCGGGACGGGAAGCGGTGCGGGGCGCCCCGCGAGCAGCCGCGCCCATGGGCCGCGCAGACCCGGCCGGGAGCGCCCCTGGCCGCGCCGCTCGAGGCTCGCGGTTCCCGGCTGCGAAGCGGCTGCGTGTGCGGGGCTAGCGGTCTGGGGGCGCAGGGCTGGGCGGGCGGGGAGTCGAGGCCCCGGGGGCGCGGGGGCGCACGGCCGCCCGCCGCCTGCGGGGGGCCCGCGCGGGATGTCGGCGCCCGGAGGCGCCCAGGCCTCGGGGCGCGGGGCCGGGCCCGGGGGACGCCAGCCGAGGCCTGGGGCTGATTGTGATTGGGTAAGTGTTGATCTGGGAAGGGAGGTGGGATGATGAACTTCTGATCGTGTCACATCTCCGTGCCATGTGCCTGCTTTTTTTTTTTCCTGGCTGCAAAGCTGGGATCCATCGGGTCTATTTCCCTGCACCCATTCATGAAATCTCTAGTGCTGACATCATCCCGCTTTCCCAGGCGAAGTTGTTCTCTTGCACTGAGAAGCTTGCGTCGCGTCTGAGATGACAGATTCTCCATCGGCCCCGCCAGCTGTGGTTGCGTCCAGGCTGTGCTTGTATGAAGTCGGGGCGGCGTTGGGTGTTTTAGGGCAAGAGCGTCTTCGTGAGAGACAGCCCATCCAGAAAACCATCTTGCATTTCGACCCACTCAGAATATAGTGCTCATTTCAGACAGTCCTTTTAAGCAGGCATGCAAAATTTTGAAAGCTCTGATCACTGTTTAATATTGAATTTCTATTAAGGCAAAGAGGCGGAGATTTGTGGGCCATCAAGAGGTGAGTTTTAAAAAGTAAAATTAAGTAATAGAGTCATTACCTCGTCCACTGGAAGAGTGACTCATGGAGATTGGGACTCAGCCTTAAATTTGATGCACTGACAAATTAGGGCCATCTAGTTCAGTGGGTGCACTTCAGTCGGCCCTAAAACCCACTCCCTCTTTCCAAGTGAACAGCCTTAAATATACCCATTAGCAGTTTTTTTTAACATCTCTAAAATCTAAGCAGTATAGACAGAAACTTGTGTAAAACTGTTATGTGTCTATGTATTATGTAATAAACTGTTCTGTGTCTGTGTATTTAATAAAAGCTTGATAGACATTCCACCATTTTCAAGTTTTAAGGCACTTATAGGACACATCCCGTAAATCCTGTACGCTTGTTTATTTATTTATTTTTTTATTTTTGAGAGAGAGAGAGGGAAAGGGCACAACTGAGCAAGGAACAGAGAGAGAGAAAAGCAGGGCTTACCTGAAGTGGGGCTTGTGCTCACGCAGAGCAGGGCTCAAACTCATGAACTGTGAGCTCATGACCTGAGCCAAAGTCGGATGCTTAACCCAGGTGCCCTGTACCCTTTATTAGACTGCAGAGTTTACAAGGGAATCGATAGTTTACAGGGAATTAAAGATGTTCAGTGTTATGTATAATGGTTGGTTAGAGGAGGGAAATCAGAGATTGAAAACAAGACATAAAAAGAAAAAAACAAAAGGCAAATTGTATCGGTTCTGGTTTTACTGAACCACGTCGGTAGTTTGGGGTCCCCGGAGACACACGCAGGTCAGATGGCCTGGGTCCAGGGGGCAGGTCCATCCCTAGGTTTTTGGTGACTTTGGGTATTCATTGCATTAATAGGTTCAACTTCCTCTTCAGAGTTTCTGAACTCCGTGGTCAAACGTATCTGTTACCACACTGAACTCTGAAGTTCAAGAAGTTCCACAGAAACACAGAGGCTTTTTTTTTTAAATTTTTTTTCAACGTTTTTTATTTATTTTTGGGACAGAGAGAGACAGAGCATGAACGGGGGAGGGGCAGAGAGAGAGGGAGACACAGAATCGGAAACAGGCTCCAGGCTCCGAGCCATCAGCCCAGAGCCCGACGCGGGGCTCGAACTCACGGACCGCGAGATCGTGACCTGGCTGATGTCGGACGCTTAACCGACTGCGCCACCCAGGCGCCCCGAAACACAGAGGCTTTTGAAGGAAAGGAAGCTCAGAGAAAAAAAAAAAAAATTGGAGAACTAGTGTAGACCTAGATGGTGGGTGAGGGCATCTTATAGTAGTCCTCTACCCCCAGCCCCGACCTGCTACACACACCTAGTCCCCGCATCTTGAAGATCTGTCAGCTACACTTTGAAGTCAGTAGGAATGCCGTCTGGGGAAAGGGTATGGTGCTAGGAGAAGAGAAGCATCAGTGCTTTCATTTTGTAAAGCCTTTTCTTGGATTGGAAAGACCCCCTCCTCCCCTGGCCCCTGAAAAAGGGTGAACTTCCTGGAGGAAGAAGGTATTGTTCATTGGGAACAAAACAAACAGGCATACCTCCGATTAGTGAATTCAGTCTTCCAGCGCTGACAGCAAGAAACCATTTTATGCAACCAATTCGTTGTAAAAGTCACTTCTGTGGCCATCAGCTATTCCCAGAGCTGTGAATTTTCTTTCTTCACGAAGGATGACACATCCTCCAGAAACGTCTTGAGTTTGAAGAGTATGTTTGTGTCTGGTCGCAATGCAGTCCTTTGTAGTAAGCATGGACTTTTAGAGTAAAGCATGTTCGTTGTTTGAGTCGCTAATTTAATCTTTGCGTGTTGATTCTTTCAGCAAACAGAGAGCATCTCTGTGTGAGAGGCATGCGTTTGACACGAAAACAATAAAGTGTCAGAATGATCTAAATAAAAAGCTGAGGGATGGGGAGAGATCTGTATGATACAAAATGCTGCGGGAGGTGCAAAGAAACAGCTCGGTGTTTTCAGAGAGGAACGTGTGATAGCCGTGGTAGCAGTGAGCAGGAACCACCCGATAGAGCCAGCACTGATGACGTGGGCACTGCACACACTTGATCTAACTGAGATCTCACAACAACCGTATTGAAACCGTTGACAGTATTTGCACTGTGTTGCAGGTGGGTCCAGGAGACAGAAGCAACTTGCTGGGAACACAGAGCCTGTCAGGGGCAGAGCAGGATTCTAATGGATCTGTGTTCTTCTTTTATAGATATTATGAAGGAGCGCGTTTCATTTAATTCACCACCCTGAGGTTTCCAGTTATTTCTCAGTAAGAAGCAGATGAACTCGTAGGCTAGCGTTTCTTTCTTAATGCTCGAAGCAGTGCTCTCTGATGTAACGTTTGGTTGATTGTCTCCTTTCCATCATAAGTGTTTTTATGTTTCTCTAAAGAGTTACGGAGGCGCATGAAATTGATAAGTAATTGATGGTTCTGAAACACGACTGAATAAGGCCAGAGGTAAAGCTGTTTATTACCGTAAAAGCTTGTCCTGTATTCTTTTCTCTTAGCACCTTTATTCTCCGAATCGCCTGATTGTACCTAAGACACGTAAGCAGTAAGGAGGGGGAAAAATACATGATTCTATTCTTCTCTCATACAAGATGTATGTATGGAAGGCAGAGGTTCTTACTAACCTGTTTGTACTAATTAAGTTGTTTTTCAAATTCCCTTTGTTGTAGAGTACTGCAGGTATATAACTAAGGGCAGAATTTATTCTCTGTATTAATATTTTTAATTATTTTAATGTTTATTTATGAGAGAGAGAGAGACAAACAGCATGAGCGGGGGGGGGGGGGTGGTTTGCAGAGAGAGAGGGAGACACGGAATCCGAAGCAGGCTCCAGGCTCTAAGCTGTCAGCACAGAGTCCTATGCGGGGCTCAAACTCACAAACCGACCTGAGCTGAAATCGGACGCTTAACTGACTGAACCACCCGGGTGCCCCAATCTGTATTGATATTTTTTTAAACTCCATTTACATTTCAGTAATATAAATGCTGTAAATTAGGCACCATTTTAATTGATGACACAGCAAACTTTTTTTTTAAATGAGTATTACTGTGGTATCCCTGTTAAAAAGACTGAAAGTTGACTTGTTCCCCCCAAATCACTGCCATACCTTCAGATGATATAGAATATGAGTTATTTGTATGGGAAACTATTATTTCTATAAAAGAATGAAAGTTGTTTACTGTTAAATGTTAGGAAGTTGCTTTGACTAAGAGGGAAGTAAATGTTTTAAGAGGTTCATTGAAAGGGCATTTTAATGATTAACTCTCCTACACCAGTCAGGTTTAGTACCTTATTTAAAGTTTAGAGATTTCTTCCTTTGTTGTTGTTTTTCATTAACTTTAATGTTTTAAAACTCGCCACACGTTAGGCAGACAATGGTGCCATGCTAAAATGAGCTATTGTCTGTGGGTTTCGATCATTTCTTCTGTTCATTCGTGTGTTTAGTGATTCAACAGAATTTAATACATTTCAGAGTTAATACAGAACTATCAAGTTTTTCCCAAAAGGCTGGTTGGCTTTTGTAATCACAAGGGCACCCAGTCAAGGGACAAGTTGGAAGTGAAATCTAGCTCACGGTCCACTTGCCTTGGAGTGAGGCCGTGTCTGCGCGGAGTTGGGGGCAACGTTTACCGGTCTGGCTAAGTCACAAAAAGTTGTGTTTTCTCCCCGCCCCCCCATTTACATAAAGGGGCATATAGGTTAATGTCAACCTTGTTCTAAGAAAAACAGAGATGGTAAGATCCTAGACCTTCAGTTTCTTGAGGAAATATGGTGTGCGTGAGCACGTGTGTAAGCATGCACTCTTTGTGTGTTTGGGGGACGCAGCAGGAAGAAAGAAGCAACTTTATGCCAAAGGACGTTTTAAAAGTCTCAATGAGTAAAATTCGATTATTACATCGGAGATGGTTTTCCTATTTTATTTTTCAGAAGAGGACTGGCAGAAGGATCTGGAAAGCACGGTTCCGTTGTGAAAAGCGAAGATCCTTTACCTACACATTTTACAAGAAATGTGCAGAAAGCCATTGATAAATATGCCTGGTAAGAATTAGCTTGTGCAATGCTTCTGATTGCAAAATCAAAACGTTCCCATAATGAATACAGGAAGCAGAATCAGTGATTGGCCATGCATTTCTAAAAGTAAAAAACAAAACAAGACAAAAAAGCAGTTTTGTTTGTAGTGTCGGGAGATGCTACACTGCATGAATGTTTTAGAATCAGTTTTTTTTTTAATTTTTTTTTCAACGTTTTTATTTATTTTTGGGACGGGGAGAGACAGAGCATGAACGGGGGAGGGGCAGAGAGAGAGGGAGACACAGAATCGGAAGCAGGCTCCAGGCTCCGAGCCATCAGCCCAGAGCCCGACGCGGGGCTCGAACTCACGGACCGCGAGATCGTGACCTGGCTGAAGTCGGACGCTTAACCGACTGCGCCACCCAGGCGCCCCTAGAATCAGTTTTAAAAGCAGCTCAGAGAAGGAGAACCACTTCCCGTATAACCTCTTCCCACTTTGCTTGCATGTGTCTCCGCAGTGGATTCGTATCATCGTTGCCATCGAGTGGAAGGCCCACGCCTGCAGGTGCCCACAACTCTTGGTCCGGGTCTGGCACACAGACTTCCACCACTGGCTTATCAACGGAGAGGAGCTCCATTTACTCCTGGAGAGATGACGTAGGTTTCAGAATCTTTTGTGCAATTCTGTGCTTACAATTTATGATGAAGAATTGCTTTCTTTACTTTTGAAACAAAATTTTTTAATGTTTATTTATTCTTGAGAGACAGAGAGCATGAGCAGGGGAGGGGCAGAGAGAGAGAGAGGGAGACACAGAATCCGAAGCAGGCTCCGGGCTCTGAACTGTCAGCACAGAGCCTGACGCGGGGCCCGAACCCACAAACCGTGAGATCGTGACCTGAGCCGAAGTCGGATGCTTAAGCGACTGAACCACCCAGGTGCCCCAAGAGTTGTTTTTTTTTTTAAGTTATTTTGAGAGAGAGAGACAGAGCAGGGGAGGGGCAGAGAGAGGAGGAGACCCAGAATCCAAAGCAGGCTCCAGTCTCCGAGTTGTCAGCACAGAGCCTGACGTGGGGCTTGAACCCACAAACTGTGAGATCACGACCTGAGCCAAAGTCAGACGCTCAACTGACTGAGCCACCCAGGTGCCTCATTTTCTTACTTTTAAATAAACTTCTTACCAACTTTGAAAGATACACATACATCCATATGAACCTATTTACATGTCACATGGAAAAACTTAAAAATACAGAAAATATTAGGAAAAATAAAAATCACTCATAATCTCATAACCCAGAATCCTAGCTGTTGAGAATTTTGGTTTTGTTTTCCACTTCCCAACCCTCCCCCTCCATGTTATAAATGATCTCTTGTATCCTGTCTATGGCTGGAAATTCAGGACAGGCTTTGACAATCAGGAACTTAAATACTAGAAAAATGTGGAGAAGTAAAGACTGTACGAAATCATCGATGATGAGGGAATTTCCCACCAGCATTCTAAATTTTTATTTTTATTTTTAGCATATACTTATTTTTGAGAGAGAGACAGAGACAGAGACAGAGCACGAGTGGAGGAGGGGCAGAGAGAGGGAGACACAGAATCCGAAGCAGGCTCCAGGCTCTGAGCTGTCAGCACAGAGCCTGATGTGGGGCTCGAACTCACGGACTGTGAGATCATGACCTGAGCTGAAGTCAGACGCTCAACTCTTTCGAAGCAGTTGGCCACTCGACAGGCACACGTGGGTCCACTTCCTTGGCCGGGGGAATAGCTGGGCCTCCCACAGTGGTGAGAGGGACACGGAAAAGAGTCAGCTCCCGATCACTCAGGACTTTTCAGACAAGGCGGGACTCCTGCACCTGCGATGAACAGCCCCTGCCCTCACTCTCGTGCCTCTGCAGGTGGGAAGAAGGCTGAGGACCCTTGCTTCGTAGCGTCCCAAGTTCCGCGATTCTTTCGGCACATGTTTTCGTGTAATTATCCAGAGAGATTCTTGGGGCTTCCGTTTCAAGAGTTGAAATTACATCAGGCCCTACAGTTGCTCTTTGTTTAAAAACTTTAACGTACCGGGGCACCTGCGTGGCTCAGTCGGTCGAGCGTCCGACTTCGGCTCAGATCATGATCTCACGGTTCCGTGAGTTCAAGCCCCACGTTGGGCTGTGTGCTGACAGCTTGGAGCCTTCAGGTTCTGTGTGTGTGTCTCTCTCTCTCTCTGCCCCTCCCCGCTTACCCTCTGTCTCTCTCTCCTTCAGAAATAAATAAACATTAAAAAAATAATAATAATAAAAATTTTAACTTACTTTTTTGATAGGTAATATTTGCAATAAGCAACAAAAGCCAAAAGAGAAAATTGAAAGTAAGCCTTTCTCCATGCCTGGGTCCCCCAGTCCCCTCCTGGGAGGAGAATATTAGTAGTTTTTTACCCTATTTGCATTTTATTTTATTTATTTTTTTTTTCAACGTTTTTTATTTATTTTTTTTGGGACAGAGAGAGACAGAGCATGAACGGGGGAGGGGCAGAGAGAGAGGGAGACACAGAATCGGAAACAGGCTCCAGGCTCCGAGCCATCCGCCCAGAGCCTGACGCGGGGCTCGAACTCACGGACCGCGAGATCGTGACCTGGCTGAAGTCGGACGCTTAACCGACTGCGCCACCCAGGCGCCCCACCCTATTTGCATTTTAAAAGAATTCAGCTCCCCTGCTGTAGCGGGAATGTAGGTTGTTATCAGTTTAAGGGAGCAAGCCCAACAGAAAACACTGAACAGCGTTCTGTGAAAATCAACCAGACCTGACCATCTTGGGTCAGGTGTATCAAAATGGATGTGCACCTGCTCCGGAGTTGTGGGTTCGATTTCAGGTTCCATCACCCCTAGAGGGTACATGGCCCTTTCTATAATGACTGCAAAGTCCACATTCTTGTCGTCATGTTGTACCCCTTCTAAATAAGGAGCACTTTAAATGTGTGTTACTGATTATGAAGGCCACACATCTGCAACTTTTATTTTTTATTTTTAGTTTCATTTTTATTTTTTAAAATTTATTTATTTTTGAGAGCGAGAGAGAGAGAGAGAGAGAGACAGAGTGCAAGCAGGGGAGGGGCAGAGAGAGAGGAAGACACGGGATCGGAAGCAGGCTCCAGGCTGTCAGCACAGAGCCCGACGCGGGATTCGAACTCATGAACTGCGAGATCATGGCCTGAGCCAAAGTCAGACACTTAACCGGCTGAGCCACCCAGGCTCCCGTCGTAGTTCTGCAACTTTTCGTCTTGCTACTGAATGTGCATTTCTGTTCTAGGAGTTTGACAAAGCCAATGCGCAGAAAGTACAGCAGCTGTTCTGGGAGGTGGAAGAAATGTTGTTCGAAGGGAAAGTAAGCCCTCAGACTCAGAATCTGGTGGCCGAATGCAGCGAGTGGGCAAGAAGATCCCTCCACCTGAGGTAGGGAAGTTGTTCCACGGTAATTCTCTGGAATGGGTTTTGGATCCACCTGCTTACTCCTGACCCGGTTAATACAGTTCGTATATTTTGACGGAAAGCAATTGCCTGATCAAAATATGTATCCAGAACACGTGTCTTAATTGAGGAAGCATAGTCTTTGAAATGGTGTCTGAGGGAATATTGGGCCCAAGTGCATTCTAATTTGTGAGAAGCAAATCTCGCTCATTTTCAGAAAGGCCTTGCATACGTGACAAATACAGGAATGGGCCGAAACGAGCCTTTACCTTTCACCTTCACTAGTTTGTGAGCAACACGTCAGTCTTCAGAGCTGAGAACGGTCTTTGGGGTCGGGGTGGGGGAGGAACAGAGTACTTATTTGCCAAGTGATTGAATAGCTGAATTTTACTAACTCATCCAGATTCCTTATGAGAGAGGATAGCTTATTTTTTTTTTTAATTTGTTTTAATGTTTATTTATTTTTGAGAGACAGAGAGAGTACAGGTTGGGGAGGAACAGAGAGAGAGGGAGACACAGAATCCGAAGCGGGCTCCAGGCCCTGAGCTGTCAGCACAGAACCCAACGTGGGGCTCGAACCCACGAACCGGGAGATCATGACCTGAGCCGAAGTCGGATGCTCAACTGACTGAGCCACCCAGGTGCCCCAAGGATAGCTCAGTTTGTAATAGCAAAGCTGGAGAATATAGATTGGGTATGGAGAAAAAGCTTTTCTTCCTTCAATTATTCAGCCCAGATGCACTTAGGAGAAAAATCCATCTCAGTTATCTGAAGTTCCTTTGCATTACATCTGGAGAGAATAGATTAGATAGAACACCCCGACAAATGTTGCGGGGTTTTCTGGTTACCTCAAGTAGGTAACTTAAAAGAAATCTTGACTCAGTCGTTTTTAAATCTTCTCTATTCCGCCCTTCATCAGCTCTCTGTCTTGAAGGGCATAGCACGCCCACCGGTACTCATTGTGGGTGCTGACTTTTCTAGCACAGGGCAGTCACCCAAGAGCCAGGAGCTCAGACCTGCCCCCACCACTCCTGTCTTAAATAGTCCAGACGAAAACGAAGGAGGGGAGGGTGGAAAAAGGAAAGACTGCAAGGAATATAAGCCTGGTATATATATTTATATAGGTTTATTCATTACGTGGATATTAGTTAACATGCATAGAGAGCCCCTGTGTGCCCAGCCTTACCCTAGCTGTCTGGCTCTGGCATCTCCAAGCCACCCCTCAGCCCTACAGGTGACTATTAGTATCTCTTTCATGCAAGAAACAAACCAGTGGAATCAGTGGCTCAGAGAGCCCGAGAACTCTGCCTCCGATCTTTGCGTCAGTGGCGAGAACAGCCCGTCCTGCGCCCTCGAAGCCTGTGCTTTTTCCGTGACACCGTCGTGCTTCTCGTGGACCGGCCTGTGCCTCGTCACTTCATACACACGCCTTCAAAGCATCATTTCATCTGACTTGGAACGCTGCAAAACGTGTTGGCCTTTTTCCGAATCAAAAGTGTTCGTAATTTCCCATCTTTTTTCTTTCTTCTTTCTTTCTTCCCCCTCCGCGCAGAGTATTGGGAAGACAGCTCATAGTGCCGACTGATGAAGGATTCCAACATTTCCCGGGCGATGAGCCTAGTTCCACGGTCCACACACCCTTCCTGGATGCCTGCGGACACAAGCACAGCAGCAGAGAGTAGGTTCCTATGAGTTACTTTCGCAAGTATTTTTAATTTCATTTTAGTGATACTTTTTTCTTATTTACTTATTCATTTTTTAGGTCTATTTATTTTGAGAGAGAGCGAGCTGGGGAGGGGCAGAGAGAGAGGATTAGAGGGAGAGAACCCCCAGCAGGCTCTGCACTGACTGCCAGCATGAAGCCCCAGGCAGGGCACAAACTCACAAACCTTGGGATCACGACCTGCGCCGAAACCATGAGTCGGAAGTTTAACCGACTGAGCCACCCAGGCGCCCCCTTTGGTTTTCATTTTTAATTTCCCGTTAGTTACACTCTTCCCGTGTCTGTCTTGGCCGTGAGCCTTGGCCCCGCTGATTTTGGAACCTTGGACTTCAGGGAAGGGCAGGGGCAGAGCATTTTTTCACAGGATGCTTTTCATTCTAAATTGATGGTGATGCACCAGTCAGAGTGGCTAAAATCAACAACTCGGGAAACAACAGATGTTGGCGAGCGTGTGGAGAAATGGAACCCTCTTACGCTGCTGGTGGGAATGCAAACTGGTGCAGCCGCTCTGGAAAACAGGGTGGAGGTTCCTCAGAAAATTACAAATAGGTCTACCCTATGGCCCGGCAATAGCACTGCTAGGAATTGACCCAAGGGATACAGGAGTACTGATGCGTAGGGGCGCTTGTACCCCAATGTTTATAGCAGCGCTTTCAACAATAGCCAAAGTATGGAAAGAGCCTAAATGTCCATCAACTGACGAATGGATAAAGAAGATGGGGTTTATATATCCAATGGAATACTACTTGGCAACGAGAAAGAATGAAATCCTGCCATTTGCAACAATGTGGATGGAACTGGAGGGTATTATGCTAAGTGAAATAAGTCAGTCAGAGAAAGACAGATACCATATGTTTTCACTCATATGTGGAACTTGAGAAACTTAACAGAAGACCATGAGGGAAGGGAAGGGAAGGGGAAAAAATAGTTTACAACAGTGAGGGAGGCAAACCGTAAGAGACTCTTAAATATAGAGAACAAACTGAGGTTGATAGGGTGGGAGGGGGAGAGGGGAAAATGGGTGATGGGCATCGAGGAGGGCACCTGTTGGGATGAGCGCTGGGTGTATGTAAGTGATGAATCATGGGAATCTACCCCCCAAACCAAGAGCACACTGTATACACTGTTATGTTAGCTACCTTGACAATAAATTATAGTTAGAAAAATAAATAAATTGATGGTGATGAGGAGGATGACGATATCAAGGGAGTTAACTTTTGAAGGTTAGATGCGACACCTTTTGCCAAATGCCAAACCCGAAACTGACCCCTTGTGATGGGTCCCAAGCTCCATCACAACAGCAGAAGGAATAAAGCTCTATCCCGTCTTCTCTGGCTCACCAACAGGTTTTGATAAATCTCTCCATGCCAGTCACCCATAGTTGGGACTGTGCCAGGACGTCCTTTCACTACAGCAAAAGGGATGCAAACTCATCGAGTAAGTTAAGCTTTTAAGAGGCCCTTAAATGTTGACTGATGCCCGCGTTAAAATGTTGCTTTTAAGGATACGACTTTTATCGAGTGTAATAATCAATGACTTTGCTTGTTCGTTTGGGATTCTGTACTTTCTGGATAAAGACTCGCCCAGATCCTGCGAGCATCGTATCCTTGCCGCTCCGCACGCCCTCACGGAGGCTCTGCTCTTTCCCCACAGGCTATGCATTTCTGGCTCTCAGATACTCCCAGGGGTGTGCTCTGCCCCTGCACTGCCAGGCCCCGCCTGCACGCGGCCTGCTGACTGTTCGGCAGGTTCACCCCTGGAAGAAGAGGTTTACGATGCGGACGGAAAGATGGAAGAATATTTTGCTTTTGACAGAAAAGAAGAGTAAATAGAACTTATTTGACGCTGACTTTAATAGTAATACTAATATTAACTTTAGTATAATAATATTATAGTATTATAATAATTAGTATAATAATATTAACTTTTTTGGCGTTTGTTTCGATTATCTGCTCCTTTGGTGTTCTGCGTAGTTTTTACTTGTCCGAACGATTTTCCATTCTTTTGGGAGTAATATACTCCCCAAAGGGTTTAGATTCCTTTTTTTTTTTATTTAAAAACATTTTTTAACGTTTATTCATTTTTGAGAGACAGAGAGAGGCAGAGTGTGAGTGGGGGAGGGGCAGAGAGAGAGGGAGACAGAATCCGAAGCAGGCTCCAGGCTCTGAGCTGTCAGCCCAGAGCCCGACGCGGGGCTCGAACTCATGGACTGCGAGATCATGACCTGAGCTGAAGTCGGACGCTTAACCGACTGAGCCACCCCGGTGCCCAAAAAGTTTTTAGATTCCTAACAGGATGTGTCTGTGCTAGATCAGTGCTCCCCTTTCTGTTTTGACCATATGGCACAGATGGGGAACAAGAAGTGTGTTTGGCATTCTGGCGAAAGTGGACAAGGCCACCTGAGGACTCCAGGCTGCCCAGAAGGGCACAGGGGAAGGCCCCGTCTCTGCACTAGATACAGAGGCTTAAATTGGTTCCTAGATGAAAGCTACGAAGATTGAATAATAAAAAGTGGTCTTGTGATCGAAACTTGGTAGCAATAAAAAGTAACAATGTACTGTTTAAAACAGGATGTTATAGGGGCGCCTGGGTGGCTCAGTCGGTTGAGCGTCCGACTTCAGCTCAGGTCACGATCTCGCGGTCCACGAGTTCGAGCCCCGCATCGGGCTCTGGGCTGATGGCTCAGAGCCTGGAGCCTGCTTCCGATTCTGTGTCTCCCTCTCTCTCTCTGCCCCTCCCCCGTTCATGCTCTGTCTCTCTCTGTCTCAAAAATAAATAAACGTTAAAAAAAAAATTTTTTTTTAAATAAAAAAATAAAACAGGATGTTATATTTATTTATATATGCATAATATATATATGCATGCATAGTAGATAGATGGGTGGATGGATGGATAGATAGATAGATAGATAGATAGATAGCACTGTTTTAACTTGAGCCACTGATACTTCTAGTAATTACAGTGGGTTTTGTTCTTAGGGGTGATGAATGTCTTGAACAGAAATCAGTTCATCGCCACAGGATGAGGCATAAACACGGACTTCCTCCCGTTTCTCCTCACGACTGTATCAAAGATGCGGTGGCTGCAGAAGTGTTTGATCATGTCTGGACAAATGTGGTAGCACTGTTGGAAGAGCTGGTTAGAAAAAATTGGGAAGTTACACTCCCAGGTACTTATCTGCAGCATGTGTCCCCAATGAAAAGAAAAATGACCCCCGTTGCCCAGCTTGGTGGCCCCACCCAGCGTGGCCACACCTGGGATATGGTTGGGTGAGAAAGGAAATGAGTTTTCCACCCTCCTTCACACGTGATCTTTGATCCCTTCAAAGGGGACATCATCATTTTTTGAGTTCTAGAAATAATATGTGTGCACTTTTGGAACAGTAACCTAGAAATACACAAGAAAGGAGCTAAAAGTCACTTTAAAAAATCTCTAATAATAGGATAACCTCTCTAATACTGGGATGTTGGTTTTTAAGTGTTTATGGCATTTTTTTGTAAAGTAAAATGGAAACACAGATAATTGTACAGTTACTTCATTTAACCTGGTAAAATGTTCTCGAAGCTACTTGAGATCGAGAAGAAACAAATCCTAGAAATGCCAGTGATGGACAACACTGGCTAATGTTATGTGATCAGTAGGGTAGTAGTCATGTTAATTTAAATACGTTCTTTTCCAACCAAAAGATTAGTTGGGATATTATACAATACCAAGAATTTTTCTTGCCCCAGTGTATAATCCCTAGTTTTCTACCTACCACCGAAATGATAGGACGTGCGTGTGGAAAGCATCACATCAGGCAATTGCCTTGTGGGGTCTCCATGTTATACAAGGTTCAGTGGCCATCGTAGACTCACGGTAACTCCAGAGCAAATATTCTCTTAGAACAGAGAATTTTAAGTACCTATGTTAGATAATATGTTTCCTAATAATATTGATTTTTCTTTTGTCGTTGACGTGGAAGGAAAGAAACAGAAAGAAAAATTGAAAGTAGCTGAGAATAAATCTCCACTTACACTCATTTCTCGTACGAACACCGATGCGTCGAGTGTTCCCCCATCCAGAAGCTCTGAAGCCCGAAGTATATCCCTGGCTTCTCATCTTAATCCACCTCAGGTAGGTGTTTTTCTACCAGTCTCTCTCTTTCCTTCAGTATTTTATGGCCTTTATGTCAGAGTGCCTGCCTTTCTATATCGAGTATTTGGGTCTGTCAATTGGACTACTTTAAAAATAATTTGTGGGGGCACCTGGGTGGCGCAGTCAGTTAAGCGTCCGACTTCAGCCAGGTCACGATCTCGCGGTCCGTGAGTTCGAGCCCCGCATCAGGCTCTGGGCTGATGGCTCAGAGCCTGGAGCCTGTTTCCGATTCTGTGTCTCCCTCTCTCTCTCTGCCCCTCCCCCGTTCATGCTCTGTCTCTCTCTGTCCCAAAAATAAATAAACGTTGAAAAAAAAAATTAAAAAAAAATAATAATTTGTGGAAAAAAAATAAAATAAAAATAAAAATAATTTGTGTATAGAGTTTAGTAGCATCACCATATTCTTGAATAGAGACACTCAGATTTGAAACTTCCCACCTGCATTGAGCTGTAGAACTGTTTACATATTTTTATTTTTATTTAAAAAATAATTTTTAATGTTTATTTATTTTTGAGAGAGAGAGACAGAGAGACAGAGAGAGAGCAGGGGAAAGGCAGAGAGAGGGAGACACAGAATCTGATTCAGGCTCTAGGCTCTGAGCTGTCAGCACAGAGCCCGACGCAGGGTTTGAACTCACGAACCACGAGATCATGACCCGAGCTGAAGTCAGAGGCTTAACCGACTGAGCCACCCAGGTGCCCATCCATATTTTTAAAGAGAAAAAATGCTTTTCCCCAGCATTTCTAGCCAATATGAAGAATCCAGATGTTCTCCTGTCTTCCCTCCAAAATGATAAAAAAAAAAAAAAAAAGTCAATGAGAATATGTTGGATCCATTCAACATTTATTGAGTTTACATTAAGTGCACTGTATTAGGTATGTTCAGTTGTATCAATCATATACATGAACGAAGCATAGTCCCTGATCAAGTAGAAAGAAAAGCATAATGCAAGTCAGATGCAATACATTGGGTCAGTTCTGTGCAAAACAAGGCCTCAGGAGAATAAAGGAGAGAATGATTCATCCTGACCTGAGCTCGAGCCTTGATGTTTTAGGTTGGAGGTGAAATTTGAACAGAACCACGAAGAAGCAAGTAGGGCTTGCACGGGTAGGAGGTCTGTGTGGGTCATTTCAGGCCAAGCAGAGGCATGGGGGAGTGGGAGGGTGTGTTTGGAGAACAGTGATTGGACGGGGCAGGGTTAAAGGTGGGGATGCTGGGACCACGGGGGGCACTGGGTCAAGACCAGGGTAGTGAGAGTCAAGAAACTATGGAGGAACTATTTGGGACGTGTCACTTAACTGTTCCAAAGTTGAGTTTCCTTTACCTAGGGAATGATGATAAGACGTTGTCCAGGGTATTGCCGTGAGGATCAACTTCTGTAAACAGGTGAGAGTTCCTAATGCAAAGCCTAGTGCGTACTAGGCACTCAGGACATTTTTCTTGAATTGCTTCCTTAATCAAAGATCTAGTGGAGGGTGGGGCTGGAAAGGCTGATCTTGCCCATGGGAGACCTTCAGTAACACTCAAGAGTTTGGACTTTATGTTTTGCACAGCTTGTCTTGTGCGGGTGGGGAGCAGAGAAAAAGGACAGGAGGGGTTTCCTGGTCTTGAGGTACACGCAGTTCAGCTGGAGGGAGTCAAGCCAGGCCAAACAACACCGCACACACGCACACAGGCACACAGGCAAGATGAGGCGGCCAGTAGACAGTAGGGTGGATGAGAGTTTGAGCCACAGAACTACAAGTGTCGGGCCCGATGGCACAATTTATGAGCTCTGTGATCTTGAATCAGTCCCTCAAAGCCTCAGTCTCATAATCGATGGGATCTGTGGGTCAGGAGGCTGTGCGAAGCAAAAGAGATAAGATGCTGAGTACAACGTGTAGGGTAGAGGAGGCACTCCATCAGCGTTCGCTTTCGTTGTAACCAGATGCGAATTGTGTATCGTGTCATATCATAGCACATCACATCGCGTTGTATATTGTAATTTGATATCCTTTAGCTCGTAAATGCCCCGGAGAAAAAAATAGCACACCCTCCATAAAGTAGAGTAATACCTGAATTAAATCCTAAATGATACATTAGATTTGGTAAGGCCGAAAGGAAAAGGGAAGATATTCAAGGGAGAGGCAAAACTATGCATCTAGCATAAGAGCACATAAACAGACTACCTTTGCAAAGTGTAGAAGAACACGGGTCTGAATAGGATGTACCGTCAGGGAGTGGTAGTTTAAAATAGAAATATCTAGGTTGGTTAAGTGTCCAGTTGGTTAAGTGTCCGACTTCGGCTCAGGTCATGATCTCACTGTTCGTGGGTTCGAGCCCCGTGTGGGGCTCTGTGCCGACAGCTCAGAGCCTTCAGATTCTGTGCCTCCCTCTCGCTCTCTGCCCCTCCCCTGCTCGCACTCTGTCTCTCTCTCTCTCTCAAAAATAAATAAACATTAAAAAAAGTCAAATAAAATAGAAATATCTAATAGCGTTGTTTTACTCTGTAGTGTAAGGGCTTTGCAGTAAGACTGCTTTGCTTTTGCGGTTCAAAATACACTTTCAGAATGCTGCCGCTAATTGTATTTTTCTCTGGGCTTTTTAAACTGCTCTGGAAGGATCAGCATTGGTTCCCACTTTGCATATTCACATACGCAGTATGAATCGCGTAAAGATGGGTGGCTGATGACAGCATAGGAAAGAATCTATAAGTATTAGGCAAAATATAACTAAGCTCGAAAAATATGGAAAGTTTTCAATCTCAGGAGTTTTTTTTTACAAGTATTTTCCTTTTGTGGCTTTTTATTTTTTTATTCTTGAGAAGGACAGAGAGGGTGCAAGCAGGAGAGGGGCAGTGAGAGAGGGAGAATCTTGATCAGGCTCCGTGCTGTCAACATAGAGCCGGACGTGGGGCTTGAACTCACAAACCATGAGATCGTGACCTGAGCTGAAATCAAGAGTTGGACACTTAACTGACTGAGTCATCCAGGCCACCCTCTTTTTATAGCTTTAATGGGCTTCAAAAAAATTTTTTTTACAGCTGACTCATTGTTTTCATTTGGACCCATTTTAAAAGGAAATGAATGGATGACAAAGTTGAAAATAAAGTATTATTAGAGCCTGTTTTGAAATAGTCAAAGTGTTCTAGCAGTAATGACAGGTCTTAATTTATTCCGCTAACATTTTTTTGTTTTTACATGTTCAGCATGGGGGAAAATGTGCTTGTGGTTGCTACATCTATTCTCGAACTAGAATATGATTCTAGTTCAGAAATCCTGTTTGCCTGAATCAAATGTTGTTTTACATCCTAGCTGGTCATATCGCGGGACCAAATAGGGAATTCGGGATTATTTAGCCCGTCGTGCTTTCCCAGTGTTATTCAACTTAATTCTCATACAAAGTATGTATCAGTATTCTGGACTTAAAGGTTAGGGAATTAAACCTCCAAGTAAGCTTTCCAAGACCACCAGTCAGGAAGCGGTTAGAATTGGGATTCAAATTTAAGGGTCTGACGTCTGGTGTTCGGGTTTCTTCCTAGGCTCTTGTACCCTTCCTGGCAGCTACCTTCCTCAAGCTGTGAAGGACTTCCTCTGGGAGCAGCCCAGTTAGAAGCTGGGGTACCCTTTCTTTGCTTCTCCAGATTCTCTCTCTACCTTCTTCACCCTGGTATGCCCTGGCCGCTGGTACATTCTAGCTGTCTGGAGGGCTCCTTCGCCCCATATGGCTCTCAGAGCTCAACATGGGAGCAGAACGTGGGACATTGTTCACTCCTGGCCTCTCTGCCAGGTCGCAGTGATTGGTGGCGTTTCTCCCTGCAGCTCCCCTTGCCGGATTCCAGAAACTTCTCCCTCCCTTCTTGCCACTCCCGGCTTCCAAGTGGTAATGCATCCCTACTGTGGCGTTGTTACGTTGTGTTGGGAAATTAAGCCATTCCCTGTTAATTCCTCTTCGCCCGTCTTTATAAAATATAGTCCCTTTTAAAGCTTTTCCTCAAACCAGCCCAGTGGAGCGCGCCTTTGTTTCCTGCTGATTCCCGACAGGCACCAGAGATTGCAGTGGCGCTGGCTGCCTTTTAACTTTCACTGTCTTTACTCTTCTCAGGTTCATCGCTTCTCCAACAACTTTTATAGTGATTTGAGTTGTGTGATGACAATTCAAGCAAAACCACTTCAGCAGAGACCTACCTGTTCTGCGGATAGAACGCAGTACGTATGCGAAATAACGACGCAGCCTGCTCTCTAGGCCGCATGCACCTGAGCACGAGGCCTGCAGAAGTCCGCGTGCTAGGCGTGTCTGAGCACGCTCAGGGAAGGATACAGCCATGTGTGAGAATGAAAACGCACTGCTCCAATAGCAGCCACGAAAGTGACTTACCGTTAGGTGAGGGTCAACAGATAAGGGGAAGATAGCTGTGAATTCTTAATCTTCTGGGCTATACTGTGTGATTGCAGTCAGGGAGGACCTTAGACCTTATGTTCCTGTGGACGATTCTTCAGTGGAATGGAAGTTGAATTGGAAATGATAGTCTGTCCATTCGTTCGGCCAATATTCGGAAGTATCTGCTTGAGGTGGGCACTCTTCCAGACAGTGCCTCGTAATGGGCACATCTATCTATGCCCTGTTCACCGAATGCTTACATGCTGAGTAATTAATTTGGCTCCCCCCCCCACCCCTCCCGCCCCCAGGAATGAACAAGAAGCCAAATCACTGGGTGTGGGGGCCAGTGCTCCGTCTTTGGCCCGGCACCGTCTGGGACGAATCTCGGATGCTCGCGGACTCCACGCTTCCGCGAGGAAGACGCCTGCACATCTGAGGCTGCCTTCTCTCACTTCAGACTCCCAGAGGATGAAAACCCCCAGTGTGTGCAGCGATGAAGTTCTAAGGGGAACAAAGCCGTAAGTCTTGTTTCTCTCCTGGGGAGCCAGAAGCCACACGTGACGGAGGATAGAGACAGGTGGACACCTTCTAAGTAGTTCATTAATTTGAATATTTCCCACGAAATGCGTTTCAGTAGTGTAGTTAAGCTGCGTGCTGGAAAGTAAAGTCAGGCAGAGAACCCGCGTTTGCGTCTTTCCAGTTTTTATTTAAATTCTAGTCAGTTAACATGTAGTGTAACGTTGGTTTCAGGAGTAGTATGACTGTTCGTTCTTTTTTATCTCTAAGGCTGTGTTTCACTCTGTGTGGGGGAGTTTCAGAAAAGCTTTTGACCTTAGGGCTCGACACCAAATCATTGCCCTGTTAGAAAGGAACTTGTCTTTTCCTTTATTACAGAGGTATTAGGGAGCAGCCCAGCTTTATCACTTACTCAAGTGCCCAGCAGTCTTTACATTAATAACGGCTAGTGTTTGTCGACAGCTTTCTGTTACCAGCACCAGCGGGACGAGTCACATTTATTATCTGACTTATTCCCTGCCACAAATCTTTTGAGTTAGTACTCGTGGGATCCCAGATCCAAGAGGAGGAGACAGAGGCTGAGAGAAGTTGCATAACTAGCCAAAGCTCCCAGGAAGGAGAGGCAGAGCCTGGGGCTCCCCCGCGGTGCTATGCAGCTTCCGAGACCTCCACCCCCTACCCCCCGGACCACTGGCCCCAGGCTTCCTGCAGCAAGGGAGGGAGTCATTAAGGGGGTTGCCTTAGGCTCCCCCTGCAGGGATGGGGTGCATTATCAGCTGCCAGTGCTTAAGCAGCAACTGGATTTTTCTGGATGTATTGCACAGAGCCATGTTCAGCTTTGTGATGGATTACTGTGTCTTTCACCCTCCGGAACTGGTATTTCTGGTGTTGTTCGGGTTATCCGGGGTTATTTGCTCTGATAGTTCTTTTCAAGAGCTCTTCCCCTCCTCCAGTCCCACTGTGGCCACTTGGGACCCCTGACCCCATGCCCCAGTCACTGGCACATTGCTGGCCCTCTCCTCCTCCTCCCAGCCCCCCTGGGCTCCACTAACAGGCTTTCATCCAAAACCTTTTCTATTTTCTGTTGAAATCTGTGCCTCAACTATACCTTCCCTTCATGTTCTGCCCCTTCCTATCCATACACCATAGACCCGTGTTTTTCAACTGGTTTTTTTTTTATATTACTGCCATACTAAGAAGCCCTTTTAGACGATCTTTCCTAATTCCTCCCTCACCTGTGGAATTTTAATGGCACAAATATACCGTACAGTCTATGTACTGTTCTTTACGTCTGTGTTTTATGCATAAAAAAAAGTAAGGGTTGGTTTGTCTGTCCCACCAATAACCAGCGTTGGCCCCTTGGGGGGCAGTGTCGCCCTCATTGATAGGCATACCTGTTTCCATTACTGTTGATCACCCGCCTTGACTGGGTTCAGCCTTTCTTTCTGTCTGACCCACAACCATGCCAGCTGTGCTGGTCCTTCCCTCGTGGGGATTTTGCTCGTGCCCTTTCACTTTTAGCAAAGTAACCTGCTTTTTTCTATCAAAGTACTCCAAGTTCACAGTGGGACATTAGAATAGTACCAAAACTACAAGTAGGTGTCAAAGGTCACCTGTATGCCTAATACCTAGAAATGTAAAAATGATAACTGTTGATAAATTTACTACCAATTTTATCTGTGGTTACGTTTCTTCTTTTCTTTCCTTTATCTTTTTTCCAATACTACGTTTTCCTACTAATATAGCTTTTTTCATATTTTTTTCACTTAACGTTATTCCTATTTTCCACATTGTTAAATATTTGTGAAAGCATGATTTTAACGACTAGAAATAACGTATGGGTATGTGATAATTTGTGAAATATTTCGCTATTACTGGAACTTTTCCTTCTACATTTTCACGATTATAATGTACAGGGGACATCGTTTTATGTAAATCTTTTAAGTTTTTATTTAAATTCCAGCTAGTTAACAAACAGTGTAATATTAGTTTCAGGTGTAGAGTATCATTTCATATAAATCCCAGTAAGGATGTCTTTAAATTGTTTTTCCTGTTGGTACAACCCTAGAACTAAAGCTACCGGGTCAAAGATTATGGATATTTTTCCGACTCTTCACATCTTTTTCCAAGGCTCTTCCCAGAATGGTTCTAACAATCTATAGTCCCACTGGCAGGACGTGAAACTCTTTCCTTGCAGCCTCTAAACTATGGGTAGTATGTGTATTTTAAAACTTGATAGCCAGTATGGTCACATTTTAATTTTCATAACTTGATTATGAACGAATCAATGAATTGGAATCTTATTGTAGAATATCCATCTCTGTTCTTGTGCATGAACCAGACAGTCTTTCCATGTCAGTATCTGGTGGGGAATGTCTATCATCATTACTCTTCTGAACCTTTCCTCACCCTTCCTGACAAAGTCTATGATCTGGTGGTCAAATTCAAAAACGAAAAGTATCACATTGAACCTGATGGTATTAAATCTATTACAAATGTAGGGATGACCGACACTTTCACAATATTTAGTTTTCTCATCGGAGAACATATCTTGCCTCTCCTTTTAATGCCCTTACATAAAGTTTTATGGTTTTCCTCATCGAGGCCCTACACTTTGGTAATTAATTTTATCCTTCATTGATCGCTCCGTTCTCTCGATTTCTACAGCACTTCTATTTAGAATCGTTTACCATAGCCCTTCATTACATCAACTGATTACGTTGTTCTCTAATAACTTCATGGGTTTTCAGTAACTTACAAGCTCCTTAAGAGGAGGAACCAGACCTTCAATTATTTCCGTATCGTGTACAGGGACTAGCATCGCAGAGCAGTCAGTAAATACAGTTCGACAGTCACTGCCGAGGAAGGAGAAGGTGACCGGAGCTGGTGGTCAGTCCCCCTCTTTACATTTGTCTTTCCCACACTCTGCTCATTCTCCTCGAACATTTCTTTTGAAAGGCAGCTGTGATTACCAGTTCCGATGAGGAGCTTTGTGGTGAGGTCTGTCCCCCTGTCTCTGCACCTGGGTGCTCAGTTACATGTTGTTGTGTTTACAGGCAAACTGGCATAGACCGGGGGTCCTCCCCACCAGCTCAGGCCTCAAGGAGCAGGTTACCCCCCATAGGCTCAGAGGCTGGTGGGCAGAATGTGGCAGTTCCTGGATCTCGACCTCTTCCTGTAAGACACATTTCATTATATTTAAGTGCACCATTTAGATCGTCTACTGCAAAACAAACAACCACAATATAATTTTGGCCCTTCTGGGGCCAAGTACGAACTCAAGTAACGTAAAACGTCTCCATAATCTGCTTCCTGAAAGTAACTGGCATGCGAGAACTGACGGGAGGTGGGAGGGTTAATTCACTGTCGTGCGAAATGAAAACCGGATTTGAACCGAATCAGAAAGTCCAGGTGTCAAAGAAAATCTGACAGTCAGGATGGTATAGCAAAGAAAATAGCATGAAGGTTAGGTCAGGAAACAGGAGATCTGCGTTTGAGCCCGGCCACCCAAATGTAGTGTAGAAATTAACGTAGTAGAAATTCATCTCCCTGCGCCTTTGTTTTTCTGACCCGTAGAAGGGCCACAGTGATTCCTTCCTCAAAGGCGTGATATAAGGATGACATGAATTTATAGATGGGAAATAACGCCTGCATAAAGTAAGAGCTCTGTAGAACGCCCCTGCCATTTTTATCAGCTCTCATGTTTACGGCTCAGGGGCACCATGTCCGTCGCGATGTGGAGGGAATGTCTTCTTCACCCAGGCTCAACGCAGCCACGTGATGGCAACAGGTGTGGGGCAGGTGTGGGGCTGCTGGTGTGCATCACCAGATGTCCCCCCACAGTTACAGTGACTCGCCACTTCGCTCTCTTACGAGTAACTAACTCATCTCTATTTCGTAAAACGCAGAAGGGCCCCAGTCGTGGGAACCTAAAAAGCCTAAGGAGAAAAACCGATGGAATGTTTTCTCTTGCATTCCTTTGCTTCCCTGAGTGCAGCGGCAGAATCCATTCCTAGAAAGGCAAGAATTGCACAGCTTGCGTGTGTAACCTTAGAATGTCGTGGCTTGGAGTAAAATCATAAAGGAAGGCAGACATCACATTAAAAAAAAAATAAACGCAAAATTACATTTCTATTATAATTTAATATTGGGTACTTTATGCGGTTTGGGTTTTTAATCCGTATTTATCTATTAGGACGCTCTTGTTTTATCAGGTTAAATAATAAAATGACATAATCAACATGTGTTTTGACATTTATGCTTGATAGATGTTATACTTCCCAGTATCTAAATAAAAGTTTCAGATAAGGGAGTGAATGGATGAATAAATGAGTGAATGGTTGAAACACAAAGAAAGGAATCTTCTCTTGTCTTTTTTAAGGATTGCGTTTACCTGAAACCAAAACATATTATCCTTTATTTAGTACAGAGGGAGGCATTCACAGAACCGTGTGTTAAGTGCAGTACCTGACAGTTTGGAACGCTCGCCTCTTCGAGAAAGATCTCTGACCGTGGAACAGTTTTCAAGACCCAGCACAACCCATACATTTCGGGTAGGTTGTCTGTTAACCATAAAGTTGACTTTTAAAAATGTCTGAAACAATACGGGGGGCCTGGGTGGCCCAGGCGGTTAAGTGTCTGACTTCAGCCCGGGTGGAGATCTCACAGAGCGTGGGTTCGAGCCCCGCGTCGGGCTCTGTGCTGACAGCTCAGAGCCTGGAGTCTGCTTCCGATTCTGTGTCTCCCTCTCTCTCTCTGCCCCTTCTCACACTCTTTCTCTCTCTTTCCCTCTCAAAAATAAACATTAAAAAAAAAAAAAGAATCTTGTTTAAAAAAAAAATATGTGTAACAATAAAGCTCACCCCTCATTTTATTTTTCTTCTGACAGTTAGATACTCCTCGAAAAGGTTCACTGACCCTGATGGAATTTGCTGGCCACACATGGACAAGTCAGAGTCTGTTGACAGGTCAGTTTTCTCCACATGTAAATAAATGAGGTGTGATGTGAAGTTTCAAGTTTTGGAAAGAGAAATGGAAGATCATCTACCTAAGTAGGACTCTTCGGACCATGTAAGAGCAAATTACAAGTGTTTGTCACCCATGGCCAGACACAGAAGTCTCTAGAAAGAGCCACACTTCAAAGATAAGCCCTCGCCTGCTGTTAGTCATAAAGGGGAAAATGCCCAAATGCTCTGCGTTAAACTGGGGCCTCACTCTCAGAAAAAGGAAAATGCTGTCTTAGGAGTCTCATGACAAATCAGTGTCTCTCTCCACAATAACAGTTTTCATGTTTTCTCATCACACCCTCCTCTTAATTCCCTTTAAAGATCTAATTTATAAAAATGCTCCACAAAATTAACACAAATATCCTAAGTATTTTAGAATGGAGAGTTTCACAGATAAATACTTATTTTCAGCCCAGTAGCTATTTTTAGAGTAAAGTTTCTAGTCCGAACGCAGGCCAGCGATGTTTTAATTCTCAAAACTGTTACCAGTATTTTTGTTTAAGGAGGCAACATGGTATTATCATGAACTGTGCCGCTCTGGAACCCAATGCCAGGTTTCCACCCCACTCACTGAGCTATCTTAGGAGAGCCTCAACCTTCTTGGGCCTCAGTTTCTTCTTTTTATAATAGTCTGGGTTGATCAAGCCATCACTGGAAAAATGTCCGGAGAGGACCTCGCTAGATTCTAGGCATATGTTGTTTGCTCAAGAATCAGGAGTCATTGGGATTATAGGTCATGTGAAATGCGCAGGGTAACTTGCTGTGTTAAGGCAAATGCTACAGTTTAAACATAAGTCTAGTAAAATTGAAGCGTTGCGACAACACGCTAATTTTATCACTGTTTACGTCAGCCCTTCTGTAGTTCTGGGGCATAGTGATGTCACGGATACTTTAGCCTTTTACAGATTCTCTCGAGGAGCACTCAGTGTAGTGGGGAAGATGAGGGGACCGTGAGAGAGGTGAGCAGGACCACCGGCTGGCTGTGCAGATGGGTAAAGGGTCGAGGGGCGGCCCGGAGGGGCCGTGAGCCACGCAAATCGGGATGAGCATCACGGGTACACGAGACCCATCCCCGGATGGTCAGTAGACAGTGGTGCCGGCAGAGGGGACGCAGAGAATTTCGATGAGTTTCGTTTTGGAGATCTTGACCGCAGGACGCTAAGTGGAGCTAATAGTTTGCTGGGCACACAGGATTAGAGGTTCCGAGAGGGAACTGGGTTCTGAATTCATCTGAAATCTGCACACTTAATTTACCCCCCGTACTAAGTCAGTATATTCTCTTATCAGGAATCTTGTGACTATTATTACCGACCGTCAGGAGCTTTTCTCATGGCTATAGAAATAACTGAGGTACATAAGAGGTACTTCTGTAATTCTAAGAACTTATTTTCTTTCTTTGTGACAAGCAGGCATGTCATCTCTTAACCTTTGCTTCCAGGTCAAAAAGCACCAGGAACTATTAATTTGTCGACATTTGTTCTGTGGCAGAAGAAAAAGAGAAAGGGAGAGGCTGAGGGGAATCCCCAACAGTGGCAAGGGTCTCTTAAGGCAGCTGACATTCCTTCTGCCCCCGTGAAGCCAGTAGGCCACCAGAACTCAATACTCGGCTTCCTGGGACCCACCTCAGGGTAGAAGGTGCTAGCAAAGCCACCAGCTCTCGGAGGACACAGGGCCAGAACTTAGGCTTAGTGGAGAAGGGGAACAACATCCATCCTTCCTTCCTTCCTTCCTTCCTTCCTTCCTTCCTTCTTTCCTTCCTTCTTCGCTCCCTCCCTCCTTCCCTCCCTTCCTTCCTTCCTTCCTTCCTTCCTTCCTTCCTTCCTTCTTTCCTTCCTTCTTCGCTCCCTCCCTCCTTCCCTTCCTTCCTTCCTTCCTTCTTTCCTTCCTTCTTCGCTCCCTCCCTCCTTCCCTCCCTCCTTCCCTTCCTTCCTCCCTCCCTCCCTCCCTTCCTTCCTCCCTCCCTCCCTCCTTCCCTTCCTCCCTCCCTCCCTGCCTTCCTTCCTCCCTCCCTCCCTTCCTTCCTTCTTTCCTCCCTCCCTCCCTCCCTCCCTTCCTTCCTCCCTCCCTCCCTCCCTCCCTTCCTTCCTCTCAGGACCCCTGATGGCAGTTTTTGCATATTTCCCGGTTTATATAAAAGCAACATCAAAGTATTTTGGTTTTCTTTTTAAAAAAAAATATCGTCTGCATTGAATGTACAAAGCCATCCTTTTGAGAGCTGGAAGTTTGAAGCAGTTTAATGGGCGTTACTTTGTGGTTGGTGTTTCAGGTTCACAGTATCCGCCTAAATCTTTTCAGAGGACGACTCTGACGTCAAGGAAGAGATTCCAAGTGGCATCTTGACGGAACCGGGAGCAGCCAGTCTCAGCATGCCATTTATCACACGAATAATGGAAGAACAAGTATTCTAGTACGCATCAGTTCGTCTGACAGCGGGACCTGAGCCCGTCTGAGAGAAATGCAAGCACATAAACAGCTTAGTTTTGCATCCTTGCATTGTAAAGAGACTCCAAGTCAAATTCACCGACCTTCTTCACTGGAAGCGTTCGGATCTAATAGGTGTTTATAATCCATCATCTTATCGATCACACATACACAGACACACACATAAGCAGTGCATGTATTTACACACTCAACAGATGAGAGGATATTACCTAGGAATGGGCCATTTTGTTGCGTTTTGTGTCTCGTTCTGTGACTCATCCACCGAAGTCCTGGTTACTAATTGATGTGATGTCACTCCCTTCTTTAGAAAATAGCAGAGCCATCTTTGGTACAGTATGGCAGTTTATCTAAGATTCAGATTGTTCTGGGCGTTGTGCTGACTTTCTTACACCTTTGTAAAAAATTTTTTAATGTTTATTTTTGAGAGACAGAGCGTGAGCGGGGGAGGGGCAGGCACAGAATCGGAAGCAGGCCCCGCGCTCTGAGCCGTCAGCACAGAGCCCGACACGGGGCTCGAACCCAGGAACCGTGAGATCATGACCTGAGCCGAAGTCGGACGCTCAACTGACTGAGCCACCCTGGGGCCCCCTTACACCTTTTTTCAAATAGTACTTGAGTCACGAGCCGCTTTGGGAAATGACAGCAGCTGTCTCCCGAGCCAATTTCATTTTGCTGGTTTTCATGCTCAGCCTCAGGCAGTCTATCCAAAAGTGTTCCAAATTCATTGACTTTTAAAGCTGACGAGAAACCTAATTTCCCCATACCGTGTATGGTTTCCTGTTTGCTGTCTGCGGGTGAAGGTGTTCATCCCCTGGGGGAAAGCCCTGAAGCAGCCTCCTGCTTATTTTATCACAGTCTGATATTTGCTCGGTTGTCACATCCGCTGTGAACCCTCCCTGATCCCTCTAAGGCAGCGGTTCTTTCCGCTCTGTCCTCTGACCCTGCGTGTGTCTCTTCCGACCATGTTCCCCTACCTGGCATTCATACAGAAAATGGAATGGGGATTGCGAAGGGGAGGTGATCGGTTGGAGGCCAGGCTCTGGGGTCATTTTCTTTTCTTTCCTTTTTTCTTTCTTCCTTTTTTTTTTTGAGAGACGGGGGGGGTGAAAGTGAGTGAGGGGCAGCGAGAGAGAGAGAGAGAGAGAGAGAAAACCATGAGGGGCAGAGAGAGATGGAGGGAGGAGGAGAGAAGGGGGGCTTAATTGAAGCAGGGCGTGTGTTTTCTTTTGTTTGTTTGTTTTTTTTTTTTTGGTTCTTTTGTTTTTAACCAAAGTGGGGCTCGTGTTCACCCAAAGCAGGGCTGGAGCTCACCGGAAGCAAGGCTTCTGTTTTATCCAAATTGGGCCTCAAGCTCATGAACCACGAGATCATATCCTGAAATGAAGTCACATGCTTAACCGACTGAACCACCCAGGTGCCCCAGGGTCATTTTCGTTTGCCTCCCACCTGCCCCATGGTTTTCCTTTATAGTGACTTATGTTCTTAGATGTTTCTATTCTCAGATCTCAAATCACCAAAATTTCTTTTTTTTTTCCGATCAGATACTTACATTTTATCAATTTATTTTTTATTAATCTTACAATGACACTTGTCCTATTATCACTTAAATGCATAATAAATTATTTTCAGACATATTTCTGGTTGTGAGAAGAGAGGATCTTTGCCTACTTAGAGATGTCTGGAAATTAAAAAGTGTGTTGAGACGGGAACTAGTGTTGCCCTTGATCCCAGAGGACAGGACAAAAATGGTGCTGGAGCCTTGCCTCTTTTTTGTTTCTCCCTTACATTTCTCCTGACTTATTTTTCACAGTTTTGGAACCTGTTATGGAGTAGGTGGCTGGCCCCAGCTCCGTGACTCTAGATTTTTAATGCGTAGTTACCCACACAAAGCATTTAGAAATGTTTCAAAACTCTCCCTCAACATTAGCTATAGGCACTTAAAATACCGGTCTTGATTTAGCCACTCTCAAATGTGAGGGGTTCCTGGACACGGGAGCAGCCTGGAGTCCCTGTTCCCAAGGGCCTCTAGTCCTGGTGCCCTCTGGTCCCTAATTCCTGCTAACGGTGGGTTTTCTATCCACCCTGCTCTTTCAGAACGGCTCAAGCTAATTCATGTCAATTTCCAGGACCCATTCAACTCCTTCCCAGTCAGCACAGACCTCTTAGAAGGGAAAATGACTGATACGCATTCTAAACTAACATTAAGGAAGAGTATCCAAGAGAAATGATGTTCTCGTGGAGAACCACTGAATAGATTTTATGGTAGCTTTACTTTCTGTGGCTTCAAAGGTTTCTAAATGAAAATCTATTATTTGTACATGTATTGATAAAACCGCTTTACAAACAGAACCAAGTGCAGTACTCATTTTCAACTGGAGCATCCAGCACAAATTTATTTTTATTTCTTTTTTAATTTTTTTGACAAAATTATTATTTTGAGAGAGCCTGTGAATGAGCATGAGCGGGGGAGGGGCAGAGAGAAAGAGGAAGAGAGAGAATCCCAAGCAGGCTCCGTGCTGTCAGCATCGAACCTGGCATCCTGCTGCATCCCGCAACCCTGAGATCATGACCTGAGCCAAAATTAAGAGTCAGAAGCTTAACCAACTGAGCCACCCGGGTGCCCTGAAAAAGTACAATTTTAGAGATAACCGAGGCATGGCTTTGCCACTGACTTTAATAAGACCTGCTTAGAGCATGAATTTTTATACCTGTACACTTCATTTATAGGTTAAATGAGATTCAGAGGTTAGCAAATGATGCTTACATCAAGGATAGTGCTTTTTGAAGTGATCAGGGAAGAACTGGGGCAGTGTTTTCATAATACTCTACCTTGATAAGTAAGTCTTAGAATCTCTTTGTTAAAAATTGAAAAAGGCAAATTGAATTACTCCTGAGGTCAATTTTTAAATGAAGGTTAATGACTATGTTAATTGAAATGTCTGTTAATTCGTCCAAAACCAAGGAAGGAATGAAGGAATTTTAAAATAATATAAAAACATGTAAAATACCATAGAAAACTGCTAGATAAACAGTATACATATTCAATGCAATCCCTATCAAAATAACACCAGCATTCTTCACAGAGCTAGAACAAACAATCCTAAATTTGTACGGAACCAGAAAAGACCCCGAATAGCCAAAACAATCTTGAAAAAGAAAATCAAAGCTGGGGGCATCACCTTTCCGGGCTTCAAGATGCATTACAAAGCTGTAATCATCAAGACAATATGGTAATGGCACAAGAACAGACACTCAGATCAATGCAACAGACGAGAGAATCCAGAAACGGACCCACAAGCATATGGCCAACTAATCTTTGACAAAGCAGGAAAGAATATCCAATGAAATAAAGACAGTCTCTTCAGCAAATGGTGCTGGGAAAACTGGACAGCGACATGCAGAAAAATGAACCTGGACCACTTTCTTACACCATACACAAAAATAAAGTGGATGAAAGACCTAAACGTAAGACAGGAAGCCATCAATTCTTAGAAGAGAAAGCAGGCAAAAAACCTCTTTGACTTTGGCCACAGCAACTTTTTACTCAACATGTCTCTGGAGGCAAGGGAAACAAATGCAAAAATCAACTATTGGGACCTCATCAAAATAAAAACCTTCTGCACAGCGAAGGAAACAATCAGCAAAACTAAAAGGCAACTGACAGAATGGGAGAAGATATTTGCATATCAGATAAAGGGTTAGTATCCTAAAGCTATAAGAAAGTGATCAAACTCAACAACCAAAAAACAAATGATCCAGTGAAGAAATGGGCAAAAGACATGAGCAGACATTTCTCCAAAGAAGACTTCCAGATGGCTAACGGACACATGAAAAAATGCTCAACATCACTCATCATCAAGGAAATACAAATTAAAACCACAATGAGATACCACCTCACACCTGTCAGAATGGCTAACATAAGCAACTCAGGCAACAACAGGTGTTGGCGAGGATGCAGAGAAAGAGGATCTGTTTTGGGTTGCTGGTGGGAATGCAAACTGGTTCAGCCACTCTGGAAAACAGTATGGAGGTTCCTCAAAAATTTAAAAAAAGAACTACCCTATGACCCAGCAATTGCACTATTAGGTATTTATCCAAGGGATACAGGTATGCTGTTTCGAAGGGACACATGCACCCCCATGTTTATAGCAGCACTATTGACAATAGCCAAGGTATGGAAAGGGCCCAAATGTCCATCGATGGATGAATGGATAAAGAAGATGTGGTATGTATACACAATGGAGTATTACTTGGCAATCAAAAAGAATGAAATCTTGCCATTTGCAACTACGTGGATGGAACTGGAGGGTATTATGCTAAGTGAAATTAGAGAAAGATAAATATCATATGACTTCACTCATGAGGAATTTAAGATACAAACAGATGAACATAGGGAAGGGAAGCAAAAATGATATAAAAACAGGGAGGAGGACAAAACATAGGAAACTCTTAAATATAGAAAGCAGAGGGTAGCTGGAGAGGTTGTGAGACGGGGGATGGGCTAAGTGGGTAACAGGCACTAAGGAATCTACTCCTGAAATCATTGTTGCACTCTATGCTAACTAACTTGGATGTAAATTTAAAAAATGAATAAATGAATTAAAAAATAAATGTTAAAAATTTTAAAAATAATATGAAAGGAAGTGTCCAGGCTGACGTTATTCTGAACTAGAATGGAATTTCTATGCCAATTAAGAGGTACATCTTTCTTATTCAGGATTTTTATCTCTATAATTTTTTAAAATTTATTTTTTAAGTTCAAGTTAGTTTACATCAGTGTAGTATTGGCTTCAGGATAGAATGCAGTGATTCATATATGCAGTGATACATATAACACCCTGTGCTCATCCCAGTAAGTGCCTTCCTCAATGCCCATCACCCATTTAAGGCATCCCCCCACCCACCCCTCCCTCCAGCAACCCTCAGTCTGTTCTCTAAGAATTTCTTATGGTTTGCCTCCCTCTCTGTTTGTATTTTATTTTTCCTTCCCTTCCCCTGTGTTCGTCTGTTGTGCTGCTTAAATTCCACATATGAGAGAAATCATATATGTCTTTAACGGACTTATTTCACTTAGTGTAATACATTCTAGCTCCATCCACGTTGTTGCAAATGGCAAGTTTTCATTCTTTTTCATCTCACCTCTATAATTTTTAATAAAAGTATGGAAAGAGTTTTCAAAAATTCATTATACTCTTCAAGCTTCTTTCAATTCCCGATTTGCATATAATTTGCGTACCTGTCCACAGTTTCTAATACACAGGTTATTCATTCCTTTATTTTTTACTGCATCAGCAGACTTGGACCAGTGAATTAAAAATGCATAACCACATTGTTTGTGAGAGGTTTATCTCATTTACGAATTCCCAATTAACCTTTGTTTCCCCACAGAAGATGACATTCCTGTGTGATAATCATGGATTTATTATTTCATCAAATACCCATCAAGCACCTTCTTTTTTTTTTTTTTTAATTTTTTTTTCAACGTTTATTTATTTTGGGACAGAGAGAGACAGAGCATGAACGGGGGAAGGGCAGAGAGAGAGGGAGACACAGAATCAGAAACAGGCTCCAGGCTCTGAGCCATCAGCCCAGAGCCCGACGCGGGGCTCGAACTCCCGGACCGCGAGATCGTGACCTGGCTGAAGTCGGACGCTTAACCGACTGCGCCACCCAGGCGCCCCTCAAGCACCTTCTTTATGTAAGGTTGTGTCCTAAACAAGTTCAGGTAGCAATAGCTGGGCAAGGTGACAGTGGAAAGAGCTGTAGCTTCGAATCAAATAGGAAAGGCTTTATTGCAGAGGTTATATTTGAGCAAAGACTTGAAGATGGGGAAAGAGACATGTATCTATGGTGAAAAAAAATTCTAGACAGAGGGCCAAACGCACAGACCTAGAACAGGAGCATCCCTGGAGGTTTGAGGAACAGCAGAGGCCAGTGGGACATGACATTGAATTAGCCAGGGGGTGAATAACAGGAGATGAGATCAGCGAAGTAATAGGAGCTGAGGGGTTAAGATCCTTTTTGACCTTGGAAATCGTAAATTATCTGAAATAGGAAGCCACCGGAGAGTGTTGAGCACAGAGTGGCGTCATCTGACCCCAGAGGATGCTGAGATCAGATGGCAGTGGTGCAGATGCTGAAGAGACAAGGGACTGGATGTTTTGAAATTTGAGCCAATAGGATTTGCGGTTGCATTTGATGTGTGGTGTGAGGCAAAGGAATCGAGACTGACTCCTAGGCTTGGGCTTAACTCTAGGGAGCATGTTGGGACACGGCACGTTTGAGATGTCTTTGAGATGCTTCAGTGAGGATGTTGAGGCATTTGGAGAGCTGCACTTGGGGTTTAGAGAAGAAATACAGACAGGAGGGATACATTTGGCAACGGTCAACAGACAGATGGTATTTAAGTGCTGGAACGGATGAGATAACCAAGAGACCGAGTGTAGACATGCCGGGAAAACAAAAGTTCTGGGCCGTGGGCAACCTAACATCTAGAGGAACGGGATGTGAAGAGAAACTAGCAAAGCCGACCGAAAGGAATGATTGGTGAGGAAGAACAAAAATCAAAGAATGTGGAATGCTCCAAGTCAAGGAGGGGAAAAAAGTTTTCCAAGGAGGTGACAAGGACTCAAACATGTTGAATGCTGTTGATAGGTCAATTTAGATAAGAGCCAAGAAAGGACTTAAAGATTTGCCACAGGGAGGGCATTGGGGACATCGGGGACATCGACAAGATCTATGTTAGTGGAATAGACAAGGCAGAAGCCTGACTGCAGAGGGTTCAGGAGAGAATATGAGGAGAGAAATTCAAGCCCAAAGGCATAGCCAGTCTTTTGAGGGATTTTTCTGTAAAGGGGAGCCAAGGAATGGGTCCAGAGGGAGATGTGGACTCAATCCTTTAGAGAGAAAGAAAATAAAAATCATGAGATATATTTAATGATATCAAAGATATTAGATAAATACATTTTCTTAAAGTCTTAACGTGATTGAACAATAGGGAAGTGAATAAAATACCAAGACTATGCTCCCCATTCTCACTCCATAGAACTGATGAGTAGTTTTCTTTCCAGACGTTAGTCTTGCTGGAGAGAAAGAAACTTCTTCTCCCAAAGATCCCATGACATGACTTAGTGTTCTACAACTTGTTTTATTGTTAGTGTTTTAATATTTCATGCACCTCTTTCCATGTTGGTACTTACAGATGGCTTGAACAAAAATCAGTTGGAGAAAGGAGCCCTAGGCAATGTTTTTCTCTACTTCAGACAGGCCTGTAAATGGCTGAGTGAAGCCTAAGCCTATACGATAGCTGCAGACAAAATTAATGTAATTAAGCAAAGTAGGGATCGGGGCATTTCTCAACATATCAACTTCCCTGCCACTTTTGCTATAGCTTAGGGACCTGCCACCGGGAGAGGGGCACTCCAGCCTAGGCCCTTTGTAAGTTAATAAAAGGAAACCTCCAGGACACCTGGGTGACTCAGTGGGTTAAGCATCATCCCACTCTTGATTTTGGCCCCGCCTTGGACTCTGCCCTGGGCATGGAACCTGCTTAGGAATCTCTCTCTCCGTCTCTCTCTCCCTCTCTAAAATTAAACGAATGAATGAATGAATGAATGAATGAAAACCTCCTGTGAAATGAAGGAGGAGGCCAGACGGGAGAGCTCACACACCCTACCACTCTTCCTCAATTGCAGACCCAACACAAAGGTAGTTGCAGGTGGTACGACTTTACTAACCCTTAGGGTGTGGGGCTGGGGGGGAGGGAGAAAGGTTTTTCTCTCCCCTAGCAACAGCCCAGCCAATGAGAGACTGTCACAGCTCAGCCAATGAGAAGCCACTACACTTTAAACTCCCAGTTTAGACAAAGGAGTTTTAGTTTCTAGCAGCCACTCCCAATCCCCTCCCTCCTGTATAAAACAACGTTTTGGGGATCCCTGGGTGGCTCAGGCCACAGTCTCAAGGTTTGTGAGTTGGAGCCCCACATTGGGCTCCCTTCTGTCCGCGCAGAACCCACTTCCGATCCTCTGCCCTGTCCTCTCTCTCTGCCCCTGCAGCACTCACACACTCTCAAAAATGAATAAACTTTTTTTTTTTAAGTGTTTTTTCTTCTTTGTTCTCCACACCTGTCTATGATTTTGCTGTCTGGTGTGTTTCAAAATCGCAACTGTCGGCTGTTTCCAAATATACCCATTTTGCTGGTAAGATAAGCGAGTTTTTTTTTTTCAACGTTTATTTATTTTTGGGACAGAGAGAGACAGAGCATGAACGGGGGAGGGGCAGAGAGAGAGGGAGACACAGAATCGGAAACAGGCTCCAGGCTCCGAGCCATCAGCCCAGAGCCTGACGCGGGGCTCGAACTCACCTGGCTGAAGTCGGACGCTTAACCGACTGCGCCACCCAGGCGCCCCAAGATAAGTGAGTTTTATTTTTAAGGTTAAGGCAGGACCGAGGCTGCCTGAAGAAAAGAGGGGAACTGGTAGTTACGGAGCTTAGTCCTTGGGCGGAATTCCAGCCTCCCAGTCACTTTGCTTCTCCTTCTGCAGGCTCAGTGCTTTGCCTTCATTCCCTCTTGAAGAGCTCACTACAACTACCATCCCCTTACCAACCGCCCCACTCCCCCCTACCTTTCCCAGCTTCTCTTACTCCGCGTCTTTCCAAGGCCTTGACCTTCCCCTCTCACTTGTTCTTCTGACTGCTGACTTTCCACGGTCGCGAGGATATGGTGGAAAATATTTGCATCACAGCAACCTTACTCAGCTGTCCCTAGTCCCGGTGGGCCCCCGGATGCAAAGTGGAAACCGCTGCTCCCAAGGTCGTTGCCCCTAAAGCTGCCCCAGGATCAAAGCGGAAGGCCGCTCTGCGTGATGGAGAAGACGGGGTGCAGCCCCGCAGGCAGGCAGGCAAGCAGCCAGGCCCCAAAGGGTAGAACCCTGCCCGCTGCGCGAGGAAGCATGAGGTCGGGGACCCAGCCGGGAAAAAAATAAGCCCCAAAGGCTGACTTTCAAACCAAATGCCTCTTTATTTCAACGTTCGAATAGCCGGTTCTCTGTAGCTGCGGTTCTCCCGTGCGTGACCAGCAGCGGGGACCTAAAGCCCAGACCCTGCCCCGCCCTGGCCACACGCGGCTGCCTCGAATTCCACCCCCATTCTTCCCCTCCCCACTCAAGTGCCTTCACTTACATTCAGCAACACCCCATAGCAGCTAGGAGCGGTGTTCCCCTCTGTCAGTTTCCGCTGGACCAAACACGGAGGCCGGAGTGCATGGCGTAGGTTTGTGCCAGCGCAGTTAACAACCCGGCTGCTGCTGTTTGGGGAGCCTGGGAGGCTCCAGCCTAGTCCCGAGGCCCAGGGCGGCCGCCGCAGGGAGAAGCCCCGGTCTCCGGGTCCCCGCCGTAGCGAGGCCGGGCCTGTCTCCTGCCGGAGGAGGAAGAAGCGAGCGGCCCGGGCGCCACCTCTTTCCCCCTGGGGGAGGGCGCTGGCATCCTCGCGGCGGCCGCGGCTCGGGGGCTCCCGGAGTCCCGGAACTCCTCCCAGGACCGGCGCACTTGAACTCCGGGAGTTGGCCCAGCACCTCGCCCCGCCGTCCTGCCAGTCTCCGTCCCAGTGCGGAGCGGCCCGCCGGCGCGATGCTGGCGCTGTGGCTGGTGGGCCTGGGGCAGAAGCTGCTGATCTGGGGCGCGCTGGGCGCCGTCTCCGTGGCGGGAGCCACTCTTCTCCTGAGCCTCCTGCAGATGGTGGCGAGGTGCGCGCGGCAATGGCAGCAGATGAGGGGCCTCCCCACGTTGCCCGGCTGCTACCCCTTGGTGGGACACACGCTGGTGATGAAGCCAGAAGGGAAAGGTAAGAGACGCGGGGGCCGGTGGGCTTCCTAGCCTGCGCGGACCCGCCAGCAGGAAGGCCCAGGGTGCAGGAGCTTCCCCGCCCCCCCCCCCACCTCCCCCCTACCCGCCCTGGGCTCAGCCGGTCCGCACCTGCTCCCCGCCAGCCCCCCTTCTCATCAGCCTAGAGCACCACGACTTGAGGGCCGCTTTGGAGAAACAAGAATCTGTCCCCTGCTGGAGAGCGGGTTCCCAGTTCTATCCGGTTTGCCCTTCTACCCCTGATAAAATTGCTCCTGCCTCTGTTTCACATCAAGTTTTTCTTTATGTATAGGCTGGAACGCAGTATGTGTAAGCTGTCCTTCTTCCTCTTCTCTTCTTTTCCCACTTGGGAGCTGTTCCTATCTCTAAACACTGCCTGTCTTCTTTCTTGGCTGTTGAAGCCTAGGAGCAGAAACTTCCCTGGAGCGGGGAATGCACCTGAAAACAGTCCCATCATCCTCCCCCCACCCACTGCCCTCCGAAAATCAGGGACTAGAGATTTCATCTGAGGCTTCCCTCCCTCCCCGCATCGCAAGATTTGACCACAACTTTCTATCCTTCTTGACCTTCTTATTTTAGTTCTTTTAAGGAGGTTAGGTAATAACAGTAAACTACGAGGGCAGGGCCGTCTGGCAAACTTAACACACCAGGTTTTAAAAGCCTTATTTATGAAACAGTGCATTGTTTTTGTTTTTTTGTGTTTGTTTCTTGCTTTTGTTAGGTTTCATGGATGAGGGGAAAAATCACTGTGAGTGAGAAAGTTCTCAGAAGCACCTGGTTTTACAGTCTCCCATCAGAGACAGTGAATTAGATCTTAGCACTCCGTTTTCATGGGTGTGCAAATGGGGATACCCGGATACCCAGGGTTCAAAAGATTTGCCCCAAATGACAGGTTCTAAAATGAGCCTAGGACCACAATCCAGTTTCGCCTCAGATTAATTGTAAATAGCAGTTTTACAAGTTGAACATTAACTCCAAAACTTGAAGTATTATTTCTTTTCTAGCCCTCCCCTCCCCCCACCCCTAACCCTCATGCTGTCATTGCATCCCCATGGAAATAGATAAGGCCTCATGGGGCGGGAGTGACCTGGGGGGTGTTTATCAAAATATCAGAAATGTTCCCTGGCAGAAGAAATCCAAGTTAACCTTTCACCAATTACACATCAATGTGACTAATGTTACAAGTTATCCAATACCGCATCTAGATGTCTGAGAATCGTGTTTGTAGAAATCATCTAGGTTGATACTAAGAGCATCGTGTTTGTAGAAATCGTCTAGGTTGATACTAAAAGCAGAGCTAACCTCTCCTTCTACCCTGAGACTTTATAGCATTAAAGAGTCACTGTGTCGATATATAGGGCTCCCATTTCCCAGCAAGAAATAATATGCTTAAGAAATCTCATCATATTCTTTTGGGAATTTATTCTAAACATTGAAATCTCTAGTGAATGAGACCTGTTTCAAAATAAACTTGTGAGTCGATTGGAATATTTAAAGCAAGTCTCCCTGGAGTTACTTTCTAAGTGAAAAGAGTGACAACATACTGGCTTTTACGAAGGGACTTTTTCATCCATGCACAAGTACCGGGTTTTGGCATCAGGCAAAGCTTTGCTCCGTTTCCGGCTTTGCAACCGAGTTGTTTTAATTTGAGGAGTTGTTTAAAACTCTCTAAAGGGAAAAGAGCAAGAGGAGAACTACAGCAACGGTCAGAAGACATCGAACAAAATAGCAGTATCGACAATTTCTTGAAATGTAAATAGACTGAATCCTCCAATAAGAACACATAGTGTGGCTGCATGGATAGGAAAACAAGACCCATTTTTATGCTGCTTACAAGAGACTCGCTTCAGACATAAGGACACACACAGACTGAAAGCGAAGGGTTGGAAAACGATGTTTCATGCAAATGGAAACCGAAAGAAAACTGGGAAGCTACCCTTACACCAGACAGAATAGAGTTTAAAACGATGACTGAACTAAAAGACCAACAGCGTATTCATGATAATAAAGGGGTCAATCCAACAAGAAGATACGGCATTTATAAATGTAAGTGTACCCGACACAGAAGTACCAAGATGTGTAAAGCCAATATGAAAATTTTCTAAGTTAGAGTTTTTACCCTTAACTTGTAAGTTAATTGTATGACAGTTATTTTAAGGATGAAATTCAATGCATGCTATTTCCAGATCGCTGTCTAGAGCTCGGTTAGAGTAAGTTCCTTAATTGTCAGTCAAACACGGGGCCCTCCCTGGTGCCCAACATTGGGCTAAACAAAGTGGCTGGTGTCAGAATAGTCCAAGACACGTTGCTTGTTCTCATTGACCTTGTCTCTTAGGCAGGAGGCCGTGCTTCTGATTTTGTGGCCACTGTTCAAACTCCAGCCTCGATAATCTCACCTGGAGTTCTGCCCTTGACTTTCCATTGGTGTTTCAAACCAATTTCTTGCTTTTTTAGTCCATTATGTCAACACCTGCCTGCCCTAACTGTTCTCTGATATCGGACCTGTTACCTTCCAACCACAGGCTCAGATTTCCCTGTCTCCTCTATCAAGTCACACAAGGAAGGAAGTTATCGTGAGACATGGCATTCTGACACCGTTGACTTGACCCAGCTCTTCTCGTAGCAATTTTGACAACCATTTAGGCCAGGCGACACTTGAAAGCAATATGGCGTAATGGTCAAGATGGAGCACTGTAGTGTCTTACCGCCTTAAGTACAAAGCCAGGTTCCATCATTTACTCTCTGTGATAGTGGGCAAGTTTCGTCAATTGTGACAGTAATCATGTCTTGCATTTAACTATGGTGAGGCGTAAAAGACAGTGCATCAAAAACGCTAACTCTAGTTCAGACATAGAATAACTTGCTGCTGTAGGGGCGCCTGGGTGGCTCAGTCGGTTAAGCGTCCGACTTCGGCTCAGGTCACGATCTCGCCGTCCGTGAGTTCGAGCCCCGCGTCGGGCTCTGTGCTGACTGCTCAGAGCCTGGAGCCTGTTCCAGATTCTGTCTCCCTCTCTCTCTGACCCTCCCCCGTTCATGCTCTGTCTCTCTCTGTCTCAAAAATAAATAAAAACATTAAAAAAAATTAAAAAAAAAATAACTTGCTGCTGTAAAGGAATAGGACATAATGGATGTTAGCTCTTTTAGGATAATTATTACTAGGTTTCGATGTGCTGAAACCTGCAAACACTTTGTATTTAGTATTATATGGAGTGGACATCCGTGAGCTCCTGTCCTACTGCACTGTGCACCACCTGACCTGGCATTGGGTGAAGCCTGGCATTGGGTGAAGCTTAATGACGGATGAAGAGCAGGGATGGGCCGAGCCTGCGCACGTTATTGACACTGAAAAAGTGCTGAAAAGTTGAATAGTTTGTTTTTTATGCCATATCAATTCGTCCCTGGTGCCCAAATTCCCATGTCGAAACAACGCTGTCAAAGTACCTTAAGTACCGTATTAGTAGCCTCACAGTGAGGTTGAAATTAGCCTTGCTGTTGTCGATCAGGCTTTCCCTTTGCCCAGGAGAAGCCCTGCATCCACATCTGCCTACCCGCTAGCCTGCCTCTCCTCACCCCTCCCTAGCTGGATTTTCCCAGCAGTGGAAGGAGGCTTCTGGTCCATTTCCTAACATGTAATCACTTGGCCAGCTGGGACTCAAATCCTCCCTTAACCTCATCTTGTTTGACTTGTGTTCCGAAAACATGCCTCACCTTTGCCAGGTTTTTCTCTGAGGCCTGGACCCTGTGTCTCAATTCTTCGGTCACCTGCTGTCGTTTGTTTCTACCCAGATGGCACTCATCGACATGGCATTTCTTCACTGAGAATTTTGCAATGGCTTGATCTCTCCTGAGGCCACGCTGCATTCCCCAGACAGGGGCTTCGTGGATTTCAACACGGAAAGTGTTGACTCCCGAGTTTTCCACACTACTTTGATGCTGGAGTTGGGATTGATGGTCACCATTTCCCCAAACCTGATGCAAACGCCAGCCAGAAAGCGCAGCCAATGCCCCTAGCCCTGGCTGCATCGAACTCCAGCCTTTTCCCCACCCCCAGCGGCTTCCTGTGGCCCCAATATACCCAGGTGATTCACAGATCTCACACACACTGGTGTTACTGTCGTAAAATACGATTCCAGTCTTGCCAATCCTCATCAGAAACTGCCAATGAGTGTATAAAAGCAAATCAAACCCTCCAGTGCTCCAATCTCCCCTCCCGATGATATCACCCCATCTAATGTGGTGGCTGCACCTACAGGGAATTTCCAGAGTTTCATGCTTCTGCTCTGCTGTTTCTGCTGCTTGGTTGACATTCTCTCTCGACTCCTACTTCCCCTTTTCTGCCTATAAAAATACAACTCATGTTTTAATGCTCGAATACCATCTCCTTCATGATTTTTTTTTTTTTTCAGTCCTGTCCATGAGGACCAGTAACTCCTCAGACCTAAACTTCTATCTTAGCAACCATTTTGTTTTGTCTGGTATTACAGAAGTGACCATCTCCCATAGTTAGCAGCTCCCTGAGAGTAGGGATTGGGTCCTTTGGAGGTACACGTTTCTTGTACATTATCTTACTCATAATTAAATTACCCTCACAATTCAGTCATTATAGCCTTCAACAGGGAAAGTGTGGTGGACCTCGAAGATGTGAGAGACTTGGCAAATATTAAATGACTTGCCCAAAGTAAACAACCCAAAAGGCACAATAAGAAACTCACTTAAAATTAAATCTCTCCTCCCAGAATTTTTTCAGCAGCTAATTTGTTACACAGAAGAATATCGGCATTTTCCACTGCTGAAACTCTGGCTTGGACCAGTACCACTCTTGGCCATTTATAATGCAGAAAACGTGGAGGTGAGTGTGTGGGAAATAGGATCACTTTTCCACTGTATATCCGATGGTGTGAGAGTCTCATCCAAATAAAGATAGCAAAAATGTTCTTACATTAAAAAAAAAATTTGTTTGAACATTTATTGATTTTTGAGAGACAGAGCACAAGTGGGGGAGGAGCAGAGAAAGAAGGAGACACGGAATCCGAAGCAGGCTCCAGGCTCTGAGCCATCAGCACAGAGCCCGACGCGGGGCTTGAACTCACGAACCACGTGCCCATGACCTGAACCGAAGTCGGATGCTCAACCTACTGAGCCACCCAGACGCCCCAAAAATGTTCTTACATTTAATTGAATTTAGTATATTGAGCATTTCACTAAATATTTTTGGGTATGTGGGTGCCATTTAATGCTTTCCAGATATAGTGTAAATATGGGGGGGTGGGTAGTAGCCTCTAGATGTCTGTGCACATCTGATATCAGGTCTAATACATTCTCCTTTTTTGAAAAGTCTACACAAGGATACAGTTTCATAGAGCCACAAATAGGTTATTCCACAAGGTGAGCACATGTTACCTGCCAGACATTGTTTTCTCAGTCTAAAAATATAAGACTAATAAAGTATGAGTGTTTCTCTCAAGATGCTCTGAGTCTCCTATCCATTACAAATGTATTACTCCAAGTTAATTTTCTTAAAAAAAGAATGCTCATCTGATATTGATAGGGCAGATATCATTAATCCATGCTGTTGAAATTGGGAGTATACTCCCAAAGAATACGTTTTACTTATCATTATGACTCTGGGGAGACTATCTTGTGGTTTGATGAGCAAAGGATTTGGGTCAGGGAGTGAAAAATGGGGTAAGCAGGGTTTCTTTGCATGGAACAAAATTAAAAACAGAATTTCCTAGGCGATGGCGCTCGGATGTGTCTTTCTTAGATATTGCCGTGAAAATGTGTGCTTCCTCTTGTACCGCACTGTAGCAGCCTGGTTCCGAGTAGATAATGAGGAGACAGGCATAGGATTTCAGCCATGGCTGACTTGGCGTGATCAGGCTTGATATGTGTGGGTGGAGATCTATCCAGAATGCAGGACTAGAACAAGGAGCCCAGGCAGCATTTTGTGCTCAGACCTAAATGCTCATCCTTTCTACCTCACTTGGATTCCAGGGGGTCTAATCATACTCAGGGCCTTCAGTGTTGCCTACATGCTGGGGACACTCGAATATGTACTTCTAGTTCAAGTCCTAGCCTGAGCATCTCACCTACCTGCTTTCAGACCATAGCGACTTGAATGTCTCCAAGTCAACATGCCCACAAATGAACTTGTGACTTTTATCTTCCTAGACATGGTCGTCCTTGGATTCACCTAGCTCCTCTCCCCCGTCCCCCTACCCACAGTCAATGACTCCTCTTGGTTCCTAGTTCATGGTAGGAGCCAGGGTATCGTCTTGGACATTTTCCTTTCTCTCAACTCCATTTGGTCCCCAAGACCGAATGACACTTGGATGTTCAACACTCTACTTGACTTCTTTAGAGGCACAGGAATAAAAATGAATCGCAGAGAAATAGTAGTTACGAGACGTTACTTTAAAAAGTAGTGTTCTGGGCACCTGGATGGCTCGGTGAAGCATTTGGCTTCGGCTCGGTTCATGATCTCATGCTTCATGAGTTCGAGTCCCGAATCAGGCTCTCTGCTGTCAGCACAGAGCCCACTTCAGATCCTCTGTCTCCCTCTCTTTCTGCCTCTCCCCTGCTTTTCTGTGTGTGTGTGTGTGTGTGTGTGTGTGTGTGTATGCACGCTCTCTTTCTCAAAAATAAATACACATCAAGAAAAAAAAAGATAAGATGCTAAATTTTGTTAAAAGGTAGTCCTGTACTCTTACAATTGAAATTATTTTGATATCTATATATCTCTCAATTTTTTTCCCTCTTTCCAAGGTAATTTTAAGTAGTTCAAGTCAAATTGACAAATCCTGTGTGTACAAGTTCCTAGAACCATGGCTTGGCCTGGGACTCCTTACCAGGTATGTCGTTGTCACTTTGTAAAGCCGTCTGGTAGAATCAGTTACTTCTATTGGTATCTTGTGATGTCAGGAATTGGCACAAAGTAATCTTCCCGTCCCGAGACTGTGCTACCAGGAAGCTGGGGAGAAGCTGGAAGGAAAGGACTGGAGAACACTGGGCTCTGACAGACAGGAGTCCAGCGTGTATGGTAACCTGTAGCCATGGTACTCGGTAACGGTGATGACCAGTGTCCTGAGAAGACTCAGGTCCTGGTGTGTGAATGGAGTAAAGGAAAGGAGCGTTTGGAACAGGCAAATCTTGAAAATCCAGTGGAAAGGGCAGTCAGCCCCAGCCAAGTATAGGGAGCACAAAAACCTCAGTCCTGGAGCTGGCATCCAAAAATAGGACTGCATCCTCTGGGAGAGGGCCTACCAAGAGAGAGGCGGGACCCTTGTGGGTCTGTGAAGAATCTGAAGAGAATGGAGATCAAAGGAGAATCACAGACCATGAGGATCATCTGAGGACTAAGGTAGTAATCGAGGGGAGACAAAATATTCTAACTTAGAAACTCAGAAATTGAGACAAATTCTTCCATTTGTCAAGTTTTATGAGGGCTCCTTTAAATACGACCCAATTTAGAAAAAGATCTGAAATACCCACATTCTGTGACTATATATGAGTCTTTGTCATTCTGACCAAAGCACGTGAGAACCTATAGATTAAGCTGTTTCGGGAGAATTTTGTTGAACTGGCTAAATTTACGCTCTGTTTCTCCTCTTTTATTTGTAACCATGTATTGTTATTTCTAGCACTGGAAACAAGTGGCGATCTAGGAGAAAATTGTTAACACCCACTTTCCATTTTACGATTCTGGAAGATTTCTTAGATGTCATGAATGAACAAGCAAACGTATTGGTTAATAAGCTTCAAAAACATGTTAACCAAGAAGCCTTTAACTGCTTTTTTTACATCACTCTTTGTGCCTTAGATATAATTTGTGGTAAGTCTCAATGATCTGTTTCTAAAGGTACGGTGTAGCGTAGAGCGGCCCACACGGAAACTAACATTCCATTGGGAAGGCCAAGGAGGGGATTGGAAAGGCTCCTGGATTGTTCAGGATGGTCCCGTTGCTCAGCCGCCTGAGAAGCAGCAGCCCCTGCTAAGGCTTTGGGCAGGATTGTCACAGAGCCCACATGCCAGGAAGGTCAGAGGGAAGGAAGCAGCAGCAGCAGGAACAGGGAATGGAAGGTACAAGAGAAAAGGGGGAGAGAACAACTTCAAAACCTACAAGAATCGAGCAGGACCTACGTCTTCTTTTTAAGGGGTGGTCGCTGGAAAGTGAACGCAGGATAGGTGATGGAATTGAATGGTTGCTTCTTGCCTCTATTGTACAGAAACAGCCATGGGGAAGAACATTGGCGCTCAGAGTAATGACGATTCCGAGTACGTCTGTGCGATTTATAGGTAAACGAAGTCCTTTGGATCGTCTTTAAAATGGTTCTTGATTAGGGCTTTGAAAAGGATTGCTGATAATTTGTGAGTGTCTTTTTCATTGTTTCAAAAGGAAACTTTATACTGAAATTGACCCAGTCGTTTAAGCATGTATTTGAGCAGTAGACGAACGGTTTTGTAAATGATAACACACCCAGATGATGCCGTCAGTTAAAACGATTATTCTATAATACGTTGAGAGATTACATTATGACACTAAGTGCTAAAGGCAAAACCAGATTTTTGGTATGATAACCACCAGGTATAAAGAATTATTTATAGAAGGAGGGGCACCTGGGTGGCTCAGTCAGTTAAGCGTCTGACTCTTGATTTCCGCTCAGGTTTGTGAGTTCGAGACCTGCATCAGGCTCTGCACTGACAGAGCAGAGCCTGCTCGGGATTCTCTCCCTCTCCCTCTCTCTCTGCCCCTCCCCCATTTGCTCTCTCCCTCTCTCAAAATAAATGAGCAAACATTTGAAAAACACGATTTATAGGAAGAAAACACTGGAAGGCACTATACCAAAGTATCAGTTGCGGTTATTACTGTTTGCGTGCGTGCGTCTCTTTTTCTGACTGTGTTTTGTTTTTGTGGCTGTTCATTCTCCTTTCCCATATTTTCTGCTGAGTATGTATTATTTTTTCATGGAAATCATCAATTTTTACCTCGAAACTGGCTGGCAGTTATTCAGCTATTAAGAGTCAGGGCCAGGATTTGATCTGACACATCCTATCTTGAAGTTCACTGCTCATTTCACCTTATTTTAATAAATGCGTACTGAGCGTCTATAACCTGCCATCCACTATCCACTGCACTAGTCCTGACTAGTTGTGTCGCCTCACACAAATAGGAAGAAAGCGGGGACACACACAGTGAAACAGATGAATGTAAACATAAACTCTAATAATTGCTTAGAAAGAAACGATCAAGTTGACATTAGAGAGGGAAAGAGGGCTACGTCCTACGGGTGAGCGGTCGGCAAGAGCCTCTCTAAAGAATCGGTGTCTGAGCCCGTCTCGAAGGAGGAGATCACGCAGAGGTCTGGCTGCTATCTTGCTGGACATGACAAGGGAGGCACTCGGGACAGCTGTGTGACACATGGGTATTCGGCGAGCACTTCTCTGCAGAAGGGGACGACCAGTTGCTTTTCTGTCACTCCGGAGGCGTGATTAAGCGAATGAGTGCATATTAAAAACTGGCAGATTTCATCCCAGTGGGTGATCCCAGAGCCACAGCGGCCTTGGGAGGTCAGGAACTCTTTCTGGAGAGGGAGAAGCAGGCCTCAGGTGCCCATCTAGTCCGGATGTGTTATAACAAATTCTTCCTTCTGCTAATGAAACCATTAAAATGTTAAGCTTCACTGGACGTGTAAAAGCCCGTGCATTCATTGTTGAGCATGAAGCACAGGGCTCTTAGTAGCCTTTCGGATGAGTCCTCCTCATTCCCGTATATTTCCCTCGTTAAGAGCAGACATTGAATAGGTGCTGAGGAAAGAGACATTTCCGGTGTATCGGCTACCGTATTTTTATCCCATTTACAGGATGAGTGATTTGATATCTCGAAGAATGAGGATGCCGTGGCTCTGGCTTGACTTTTTGTTTTTTCTGTATAAAGAAGGATGGGAACACAAAAGGAACCTGAAGATCCTACATAATTTTACCAATAAGGTCAAGTCCTCAATTGATTTTTTTTAGTGTGGTATAATATACAAATTTGCCCTTATAGCCGTTTTCAATGTCCAATTTGGGGGGTTTTAAGTACATTCAAATTGCTATGCAACCATTGCTACTATCCATTTCTAGGACTTAAAAAAATTTTGTTTTAATGTTTATTTATTTTTGAGAGAGATACAAACAGAGGGGGAGGGGCAGGGAGAGAGGGAGTCACAGAATCTGAAGCAGGCTCCAGGCTCTGAGCACTCAGCACAGAGCCTGATGCGGGGCTCAAACCCATGAGCCGTGAGACCACGATCTGAGGCGAGGTCAGATCCTTAACCGAATGAGCCACCCAGGCGCCCCATAGGACTTTTTTAAGTCCGAGATTTTTGTGATTTTGTTAATATCCTCAGTGTAGGACCGTGAAGCCTAAGTCTCATAAAATTTGAATTGAATAATGGAAAAAAGTAGGCAACGTGATTACATTTCAATGTATTTAGTAATTTTTTTAATGTTTTTATTTATTTTTGAGACAGAGAGGGACAGAACAGGAACAGGGGAGGGGCAGAGAGAGAGGGAGACACAGAATCCGAAGCAGGCTCCAGCTTCCGAGCTGTCAGCACGGAGCCCGACGCGGGGCTCGAACTCACAGAGTGTGAGATCGTGACCTGAGCTGAAGTCGGATGCTTAACTGACTGAGCTACCCAGGCGCGCTTTAGTAAATATTAATTAAGCAGTTGCTAAGTGCTAAAACTTTGCCAAGTGTGAGAGATACAGTAATGAGTAAGACGCGTATGTTCCCTACCCTAAAGTAGGTTAGTTTAGTAAGGGAGTTTATTAAAATGGCAAAATGAGGTATGAGCTATGAATATTTATTAACAAACAAGGTGCTATGTTAAAAGAACATAGAGACAAGTATTATGAGGGTCTTCTGGAAGATGTTCGTATTAGACAGTAGTTTTCAAAGGCAAAGGGCCTTTCTAGTATCATTTTAACTTAGAAAAGATTAAAATTAACTGGATGTTCCTATTTCCAATTCAAAGATTACAAAGCGATCATGATGTTGTTTTGGAGATAGGATGCCAGTCTGTGTTAAAGATGCATATAGGGCAATCAACCAGGCTGTAGGAGAACTCTAGGGTACCATCTAGTAGACCGTTACACCCCACTGGAAAGTCTGTAAAAACGGCACTTGAAAATTCTGAAGCTGTCTGACAATTAAATTCATGTTTACAAGTCTTATCAAAGAATGCCATAAAATGTTAACAGGCAGCTTGACGTTATTTTTACAAGAGCCTAAGTTGTGATTGAGATAGCAAGGATAGGAAAGGTTTAGAAAAGATAAGTTAAAGAAACTGGGATATTTGCACAGGAGAGTGTATTGTTAGATTATAACAAATTCCAAATCAAAGCATATGATGGTTTAAATCACAGGTCATCTCTGAACGGGCCAAGGAACTGAAGAGAGACGAAGAACATAGAAGTGGTGACAAGGACTCTTCCCCCTCCAAGAATAAACGCAGGGCTTTTCTTGACTTGCTTTTAAATGTGACTGATGATGAAGGGAACAAGCTAAGTCACGAAGAGGTTCGAGAAGAAGTGGACACTTTCATGTTTGAGGTATTGTATATCATCATGTTATTTTCAGGTATCATTAAATAAATTCCAGCTATTTTTTTTTAGAATCTATAACATTATTTTTTAAAACTGTAATGAAGTTTTTAAGTAGCTTCATAGAGCTAAGGAAGGGTCATCAGACTAGCATTAAAATTTACACAATTTAAGAACCTGATTAAGTATCAGGTCAACTTCCGTGTTCAGAAAAACCTTTGAGTCATGGTGGGTACGGCATAGACACATTTTTTTTCCCCCTCAAGAAAATCTGAGGTCTGTCAGACTTTTCCAAGAAGAAGAGCGGCCAACAACTGCTGTGTTCTTTTTAGTCTGTGAAACCCACTAGTCTGTTTGTTCAGTACGTCCTTTGAAAGAACCCTGTTTGCTTCCTGCCTCTACCAATGAGTCCTTAGCTACTGCCCTGAGCTGCCCTACCTTAGAAAGAGAACAAGAGCCACCCCATGGACAATTTAACCAGTTTGAGATTCTAAAAAAAAAAAAGATCTCCAGTCTTCCAGTAATAATAGTAATAATAAAAGATGCAGTTTTTGACAAAGAGAATTCTAACTGTATTAAATATCACAAGGGGTGAGTCTCTCAATATATGTGGATTGCCAGATAGAGATAAAGAAATGTTTTTTTTAAGCACCGCGTGGTAATATATTGGAAGCGGAGGAGAGCAAAAGGCATCCACCGTTTCCGATGGCTCAGCACATGCTCACGGGTGTGTTAGCTGCACCCCCCGGGGCCGTCTAGATGCAATGCTAGAGCACATCCGTCCTTTCGTCCCGAGGGAGGTCGGTCTGTGTCCTGTAGCTGAAAGCGGGTCGCGTTAAGCGTCTGTAGGCTTGAGCTCTCCTCCCGGCTCTGTGCTCACTGGCCCTGTGAGATGCTTCCAATCTTCCCCGATCTCTGTCATCGCTTTCCTATGTGTACGACAGAGAGATGGGCTAGGGCAGTGATTTTTAAACTTCTTTTTTTAAGCAGAGCGCTTTACCGGAAAGAAATGTTATGCGGAAAATGGACACCCACGGAGCTAAAAAGTGGAGAGGTGTTAAGCACGTAGGCTCTGGGGCCAGATCCCCCGCCATAAGCTGTCCTAGAGGTGTAACCTTGGGCACCTCATCGAGCCTTTCTGGGCCTCGGTGTCCTCATTGTTCGAGCACGGGCCTCACGGATTAGATGAATGCTGTTTTCAAGTGTACCAACAATTGTGCCCAGGAAGCATACCGTAGATCTTGGCTATTATTATTTGATGTTGAAGTGGAGAGACCTTCTCACATCTCCACCCTGTATGCACACACATGCGCACACACACGTACATGCATATAAGTGCACACACATGCATACGAGTGCACACACATGCATACAAGTGCACACACATGCGTTGTCATGCATGCGCCTACACGTACACATACATACGTGTATAGGGCATGCAAACATCCCTCTCACCTTCGTGAAGACAACCAGCCGATGATCTCTTTCTTCCAGTTTTAACAGTCTGAAATTCTACATTTTTTTTTCTCCTTTGCATCAAATAGGCATACCACAAACTATCACGTCATGACCTAACGTGACATCCTCCATAACGTGGATGCAGGCTCTTGGGGCCATGCCTTTTAACTGCCTGGGAGCCAGTCATTACATATGAAGGTTTTTACCCCTACCCCCTCCCAGCAGCACGCTCCTGTGAATTCCATGCTTAGTTTCGCTCTGGGTAGCAGATAAAACAAAATGGGAAGCTCTGTCTCGGTATTTGATCTCTAAAATGTGAATTATAGTACCAAGTATTTCATGAAGCTCTGGGAAGAACAATCATGTTAGTTTCTGCACCTAGTTAGTGCTTAGTGTGTTGCCTAGAACTTGGCAAAATTAAATGAAGCTGTTAATCAACTTCTTGCCCTGGAGAATTACTCAGAACTGCATATGTACTCCCTGGGTACTCAATGGGTATACTCAATGGGTAAAGCCTACCTTGCAAATAGGGGAAGTGGAGAAGTACGGTTCTGGCAAGTTGGCTCAGAAAAGCCGGACTTCCTCCCCCCGCCCCCCACTTCAAAACTGTCTGGCCTACCCCGTTCCTTGGAACGCCCGCCCCCTTATCAGCACAGCTGAGCCACTTCTTACCAAGTAGACAGCTCCATGTCATGGTCAAGTGTCCGTCTATGCAGGAAGGGATTGTTTTATAGGTTTGTTTGTCACCAAGGTGAGATGCTGTATGGGATTAATTTGTTATGTTCTGGAGTCAGATTGCAACTGTCAGATCCAATTCAAAATGGAGTCATCCTGTCCGATCTTCTCGATATAGCTCTGCTCTTTAAGCCATTGTTTCTTCTCACCTTTGTAGGGCCATGACACGACTGCAGCAGCAATAAACTGGTCCTTATATCTATTGGGTTCTTACCCAGAAGTCCAGAAACACGTGGACAGTGAACTGGAGGAAGTGTTTGGTATGTTTGGCCCCAACATTAGCGGCTCTGGGGGGGTCCCACGTCCGCCGAAACAGACGCCATTCATACTCATTCAGGATGTGCTGTAGGACCTGTTGGAAAGTCAGTGTAATAAGCAGGAAGTCTCCTTTATGGGATCCCTTCCAGTACTGTCTCCTTTGCAAGGCCTCCCCTGTTCACTTACAGGCATTGGCCAACCACCTGGCGTGTGACTGCCTTAGGCTAGACACTGGGGGTGCATAGATAAATGCTACTGTCTCCAAGGACCTCACTGCTTACTAGATGAACCGGCTATTGTCCATAAAATATGGAGTCCTGGCTGTGCACTTGAGTGATAAGAAGAAGGTGATATTTGGGAGCAGTGGGGAGCAGGTGATGTTAGTGAGAGGGAATCCAGGAGAGCTGTTTCCCATAGGATTGCGTCTGGCCACAAATGAGAGGAAAGTTGGGTGAAGCGGAGAGGCCATCCTTTCTTTTTTTTGTTTTAATTTATTATTTTTTATTTTTTAATATGAAATTTATTGTCAGACTGGTTTCCATACAACACCCAGTGCTCATCCCAAAAGGAGCCCTCCTCAATACCCATCCCCCTCCCCCCTCCACCCCCATCAACCCTCAGTTTGTTCTCAGTTTATAAGAGTCTCTTATGCTTTGGCTCCCTCCCTCTCTAACCTTTTTCTTTTTCTTCCCCTCCCCCATGGACTTCTGTTAAGTTTCTCAGGATCCACCTAAGAGTGAAAACATATGGTATCTGTCTTTCTCTGTAGGACTTATTTCACTTAGCATCACACTCTCCAGTTCCGAGGCCATTATTTCTATTACACAACCAGCAATCAACAGGTGAGGAGTCCTAGGCTGAGGTCAATAGGGATGTCACAGAGTCTCAGTCTTGCTCTTTTTTTCTCTCTATTCTTCACCATCTTGGCTTTTGTGCCCTTGATTGTTGTTGGAGGTCTCGTGTGTATCTTCAAGACGAAAAGGAAGGGGAGGAGGGGATGAAGGATGTATTAGTTTCCTGTGCCTTCTGTAATACACTCTACAAGCTGGGTGGCTTAAAACAACAGAAATTTATTTTTTTCACAGTTCTGAACACCAGAAATCCAAGATCAGTATTGCTGAGCCGAAGTCAATGTGTCGGTGGGGTTGTACTCCTCCTGGAAGCTCTAGGAGAGAATCTGTTCCTTCCCACTTCTGGTGGCCACCAGCCTATCCCTTGGTTTATGGCCACATCACTCAAATCTCAGCTTCTATTTTCACACCCCCTTCTCTTCACTCTATGTGTGTGTGTGTGTGTGTGTGTGTGTGTGTGTCTGTGTGTCTGTGTAATCTCTCTCATCCTCTCCTATAAAGACATTTGTGATGGCATTCGGAGCCCAGATGAATAATCCAGAATAATCTCCCTGTTTTTATATCATTAACTGAATCAGATCTGTAAAGGTACCTTTTCCCCAAATAAGGTAATATTTACAGGTTCCAAGGATTAGCACCTGACATATATAGGAGCCATTACCAGCCGACCACACAGAGGCTATGCATTGTGCCATCAACTTTATCCTTTGTTGAATCACACATCACGTGGCTCCCATAGCTGGAAGGAGAAAATGAAAGATTGGGTCGACCGGCCAACAAAATGGTGTCTCTTCATAGAGAAGAGAAGTGGGGAAGGAAAAAGCAGGAGAGGGAAGGCATTCTAGAAAGAGGAGAACCAGATGGACAATGGCACAGAAATGGAAAAGTTTGGAGGACAGTAGTGAATCGTGAGGGGCAGCTAGAATTTGACACATGTGGTACAATGTATTGAGAGATGAGGTTGGACAAGTAGTTTTGAGTTCGGATTGTGTGAGGCCTAGACATCTCAAGAAGGAAGACTTTATTTTGTAGAATGGAGGCAATCTTAACTTTTTGGCTCTGTTTCTATCGTCATTTTATTTATTTTTTTCTGTATTGATTTTAATTCTCTCATATTGCCTGTGGTGAGTAAACTTGGTTTTTCAGAAGCTCACAAGTGTTTTTGGAACATGTTCACGTTTCGTAACCTCTATGATGTCCAGCTCGTTGCTGTTGTACTTTTTGCTGTTGATCTCACGTGATTAAAGCAGCATTATTAGTAGATGGCTTATTTGGCCACTTCTCATGTTTTCTACTGATTGTCCCTCACTTTTTCTTCTATCCCCAGTATTACTTCTAAAATTTCATGAGCAACTCATCTTTGGGTATTGAGTTGCAGGTATAAATTCCTCTTGTTACACATAAAATTAACCATTTATCGGTGTGTATTTAGTTTTATTGTAACAAAGCCACTTGTGCCCTGTTCATGTTTAAAGTCAAGCATCCTCTTTTCCCTCCAGTGAAACAAAAAGAAAATTTAAAAATAAACAGGAACAAAATTACAATAGAGAACGTCAATCCCAAATCCGGTCTTACAGGCTCGCCGAGTCTCCCATGGAGCGGTAGGGCTCAAGGCACTAGGAGAGAATTTTATTTCTAAAGTGTCATGTTAAACTATAAAGATTTCCATTAAACATCACAATTAAACATGGCTGAAGGAGAAGCCATGTTGTCAAGATGCCCACTTCACCGACCCAAACATCTGAAACCCACCCTTCCCTGATCTAGAAATGCATTTTTTAAAAAATTAAAACCGAGAGAAAGTAACCAGATACATTTTGGTAAATGCTAACTGTGTCCGTAATCGCGTAGAGACACAAAGTAATCTCTGAGCCCAGTACTGAGGAAAAGGAGGAAAAGAGCTAGAATTCTAGGCACTCCCACGTGGGGCCCGGGCACCCGCCAGCTTCCAGCAGAGCTAAGACAGCTGAAGGTTTTTCTTTTTTCCCCATGTGTTGTTTATATGAAGTTTTGGTTGAGACAGAAAAAGATAAGAATGAATTAAGAACCAAAAATGGTAGAGTTTCTCTTCCTACTGTATTATGCTCAAGGTATTGCCCCCCGCCCCCCATCCCAATAAGTTGAGAATCATTGTGTAAAGGAGGAGAAAGAGACTTCAAGAACAGCATGGCTGAGTACAAGGGGGCTGGAGAAAATTAAGACAGGAGATTGGAATCCATCATCCTCATTCTATTCTTCATTAGTGTGTTCTCCTCGTCCTCCACCACCACCACCACCACCACCACCCCCTTCTCCATCATCCATGGCAGGAACCAAGTAGTGTTGCGATGGGTTTTACCAAACATCATCTTAGACGTCCCTTCCTAACTCATCTGTACCTCCATCGAGATGGCCAGTAAGCCAGAGAAAGAAACTCCCTGGTTCCTCATGCTCCCTCTTCCTATGGCTTTATTTTGCATTTGACTTGAATGTTTTATCCAGTCCTTTCCGATTCCCATTTGATTTCAGTAGATTTTGAAGATGGATCACGCTCCCATCTAGATGAAATTCTTTGTTTTTGAAGGAAGGGTTTTTATCAAAGTGGACATCTGTTCCATAACCTGATTTAATATCTTCCAAATCTGTCACTTCAACTCTGGTCAGATGATGCAATGCCTCTTTGTCTTCCTCTCCAAGGAATACAGATCTGTGGATGGCTGTTACCCCAACTGTTGTTACCCCAGAACTGGGGATCTTGGCAATCATTTCCAGCTTGCTTTGAAAACATGCTCAGTGGCGTTTGTTATATTTCTGTTCTACTTTCAAAATCTCTCCACTGGCTTGTTCCTTAAGTCCGTCTGTACTGATTTCATTCCAGCTGCTCCTTGCTATTCTCATTCTTCCTTTGGCAAGTCCAGGGAGGTTGATGTCTCTTCTGGCCGGAAGGCAAGACCATCTTAGTTTCTTTGTTGGACACAGGAGCAAAAGGCGATTAGGGGCCGTGCTGTGGGGGAAGTCCAAGAATCTGGCTCAAGAGAAGATGCACATCTGGAAGCTCTGAGAACTCAAAACTAACCATTTTAAAGGAGATGAGTTCGTACATTCACAGTGTTGCACCACTTTTACTCTAATTCCAAAGCATGTTCAGCACCCCGAAAGGAAACCCTGCACCATCAATCAGCCACATCCCATTCCCTCTTCCTCCAGCCCCTGTCTCTGTCAGCCTCTCTGTCTCTGTGGATATAGCTGTTCTGAGCCCTTCCTGTAAATTCAATCATTCGGTACGTGGCCTTTTGTGTCTTGTTTCTTTCACTTAACACGTTGTCTAATTTTATTTTGATTATGTATCATATTAGAAATCCTACTTTGGCTGTAGGTATTTAACATCCGGTGCTTGGATTAATTCCTTGTTGATGTCCCGTTCCCCAAGCCCATATCGTGTATTTACTTTGATCAGGGAAGTCTGATCGTCCTGCTACCGTAGAAGACCTGAAGAAACTTAGATACCTGGAATGTGTCATTAAGGAGAGCCTCCGCCTTTTTCCTTCTGTCCCCTTATTTGCCCGCAATCTTACTGAAGATTGTGAAGTTGGTAAGAACTCTATGATTAGAATAATAGGGAAGATGGATTTTTTTTAACATCTGTCTTGCTCCATTCTTATGGCATATTGCCTACTTCTTGGCAGCGGGTTACAAAATTGTGAAAGGCGCTCAAGCAATCATCGTTCCCTATGCACTGCACAGAGATCCAAGATACTTCCCAAATCCTGAGGAATTCCAGCCAGAACGGTTCTTTCCCGAGAATTCGCAAGGACGCCACCCATTCGCGTATGTGCCTTTCTCTGCTGGACCCAGAAACTGTATAGGTTTGTATCCATCAGAATTGGTTTGATCTTTCCAGCCCATGTGGTAGTGGGTTTCTCACAATACTTTCTTTTTCTTTTTTAAATTTGTTAACGTTTATTTATTTTTGAGAGAGAGAACACACACGCAAGTGGGGGAGGGGCAGAGAGGGAGTCAGAACCGGAAGCAGGCTTCAGGCTCTGAGCTGTCAGCACAGAGTCCAACATGGGGCTCGAACCCACAAACTGCGAGATCGTGACCCGAGCTGAAGTCAGACACTCAACCCACTGAGCCACCCAGGCGCCCCCTCACAATAATTTCTTTGAGATGTCATGTCTCCTAGGCTACGGTCTCTTAAAAATTGGTTTCTTTTTTCTTCCACTTCACTCTACATTATTGTCTCGAAAAAGATTGTCGTAAAGTAGAATAGTTTGCTAGGGCCACCATAACAAAGTACTCCCAACTGGGTGGCTTCAACAACAGATACTCATTTTCTCATATTCTGGGGGCTGCAAGTCTGAAATTGAGATATCAACAAGGTTGGTTTCTTCAGAGATCATTCTAAACCTTGGCTTATAGATGGTCGTCTTCTCCCGTATCTTCCTGTATCTCCCCGGTCTTTCCTGTGTGTGTCGTATCCTGATCTCTTCTTTGTATGAAAACATTAGTCAGATTGGATTAGGGTCCATCCATATGAGCTCATTTTAAGTTAATTAGGCTCTGTAAATACTCTGTCTGCAAACACAGTCACATTCTGAGGTACAGGGTGGGGTAGGGCTTCAACATAGAAATTTACTGGGACAGAATTCAGTTCATAACATACAGCACAATCAGTTTCATGGTAGAGTTTTAAAATACTGTAGATTTGGGGTCCATGTTGGATGTATTTTATATGGTAGAAAATGTATTTGTAGCAGTTTTATTTAACCTAATATCTATGTTTGTTGCTTTTAAGAATCGCATTTGGCAAAACAGAAGCAAAGAATGTTTACCATATGGCCAGCTGAAGTACTTAAAAAAAAAAGGATGCACATCACCATGCGTTATACACACTTTGGCTTTAGGTTCTCTAGCATTTTATGAGGATGTAAATGTAGGTGTTAGTAAAATGAGGTCAGATTGAAATGGATGGATCTGAAGCCTATTTGGTGACTCTGTAGTAAATTAAATTAAAGGCCCAATAAGCCATCTACAGTAGTGAGTCTCATGCTTCAATGACCCTAGAATTCATCTGGGATTACTGCTAAAATACAGATACCTGCCCCACCCCAGCTATTGGGCTGCACTGGGTAGGGGCGGGGAAGGGGGCTTAAGAATCTTCATTTTTAACCAACATCTCAAGTAACTCTGCTTCTCCTTATTGTGAAAATATAAAATTGCTTGCTTCCTCTAATAGGACCGGTGATTTCTCACCTTTGAGATCTATGTATATTTAAAGTAATGCCATTTTCATTAACTTGAAGGTCAAAAATTTGCCACAATGGAAGAAAAGGTCGTTCTCTCCTGCATCCTGAGACACTTTTGGGTAGAATCCAACCAGAAAAGAGACGAACTTGGTCTGGCGGGAGAGCTGATTCTTCGTCCAACGAGTGGCATCTGGATCAAGCTGACGAGGAGAAACGGAGATGCGTCCCAACCATAGTCCTGGGCTGTGGCCTTGTCACGTGAACGGTCTTTCTTGGAGGGAACTGGATTTACGATTTCTAGATCTGGGTTCAATACTCTGAGTCCCTAGACCTATTTTTTTCTTGTCCCCACTTCTGTTGGGATCAAGCTCCCCAAAGAGTTTTTATATTTGCATCACGACCATAGGTCTTAGCCCCGGTCTCCATCCCCAAAGTAGAGTTAACCAGTGACGACACCCAAGTAAACATATGATAGGTTTCTCAGCAGAGGGATCCACAGGCCAATTCAATTCAATTGGCACACTGAAAATATAATTTAATTGAGATTCCAGAATTTTTTAAAGGTATTCTTACTGACTGGGGAACATGTATATGCATGTATACATATGCATTTAATTTGAAAAGGGTGGGTAATTAAGTACTTAGACCTAAGAAGCTCAAGTTTTAAAATTATATGAGTGACATCAAATATGAGAAGAAGAATTATTATGGCACTTTTCAGATTATATTGCCTGGACTTGATAATTTTTTTTTTAATTTTTTTTTTTTAACGTTTATTTACTTTTGGGACAGAGAGAGACAGAGCATGAACCGGGGGGAGGGGCAGAGAGAGAGGGAGACACAGCATCGGAAACAGGCTCCAGGCTCTGAGCCATCAGCCCAGAGCCTGACGCGGGGCTCGAACTCACGGACCGCGAGATCGTGACCTGAGCCGAAGTCGGCCGCTTAACCAACTGCGCCACCCAGGCGCCCCTGGACTTGAGGCTTCTTTCTTGAAACTTGCTTCTTTCTCTTTTTCTCTTCCTTTCTCTCTCTCTCTCTCTCTCTCTCTCTCTCTCTCTCTCTCTCTCTCTTTCTCTCTTTCTCTCTTTCAGTGGCCCTGCCCTGGATGTGAAATTAAAGCAACTTAAGTTGACTCGTGAGTTCTGTTCCTGTTTCCCTTTTGACCAGGTGCCGATAGCCGTGACTTCATTATCCACAGCATCACAACTAGCCTTATATATCATACACAGTTGGGAAAGACTCCTCTCGGTAATTTCCAATCCCCCACAGTGCCTCAGAGGTTTGAGTAATGGCTTTTGGGGCTGGGAGGACCTGAGAACTTAACTAGTTACACTCCCTTTTATTCGAAGCGTCTGAAATCAGTGAGAAGGTAAGTTTCTGCCCAGAGTCACGCCGCTGGTGGGTGACAGGGCTGGAAACGGAGGTCTGTGCATCTCTCCATTCCCACCGTGATAAACTGCGCTGTGTTATGGTCTTATTTGATGGAACTCAGGTCTGTAGCTAGGTGTGTCCTTAGAACACAGCTTTTTCTGCCTCCGATTTTGGGATATTTCTTCTAGAGCTCTTCCATCATTAAAGGGAAAGAGAAGCCACCCATCTGTATTTAGTAACTCAGGAATATCTCACTTGGTTTAGGGTTAGACTTCCAGTAAATTCAGTCCTCCGGAACATACCTACCCAGCTGATAACTGACATTCTCTGAGTTCTAATTCCGTAGGCAATATCTGTATCCCCTCAATCAGTGCCTTTAAAAAGTGACTTTTAATGAACATAGTATCATTGTTGCTTCAGTTTTCCCAAGGCAATAGCAGATAGAAGCAACAGAGTAAGAGGATGGAATTTCTTTGCAAACCAAAGCCATTTGCAAGCGCTTCAGGCTGAGTCATTATGGGCAGGGTCAGCAGCTCTACCTACTTTACTATCCCAGGGCACCCCAGTGCGGACAACCCAGTGGCTTAGTTGATGAGAAAAAGTCAAGGAAGTATATGATACGGTTGAAAAAGGTTCATAGCATATGCTTAACTTTGCTAGCTAGAAAGTGGATATATGTAGAAAATCTTATTTCCAGATGACTATGGATAATCAAAGTTTTATTCATGGAAATTAGTATTATTTCTCAATTTTATGCATTTAGATTGAAAACTTGCTTCTTTCTCTTTTTCTCTTCCTTTCTCTCTCTCTCTCTCTCTCTCTCTTTCTCTCTTTCTCTCTTTCAGTGGCCCTGCCCTGGATGTGAAATTAAAGCAAAACATTGCTTAATGTTACCTTTTGGCCTGAGATCTTCGTGTAGCTCCAGAATAATTTGTTATTTGTGTTTTAATTGGAAACTCTCGTAACTGTGTTAGAGGGAGAATGGTCTATGGTAGCAAAATGCAGATGCTGATTTTTTTTTAATAAGAGAATGATCAAGTATCTATGACCCTATTACTCGTCTAACTGCTGCTTGAAAGAGGTATCTCAAGAAAAATAAATTACATTTTAATCATGGGTGCTATATTTTATTCTGAGAATTGATGTTCTCTTGGAATATAGATAGCTTTAAAGGACACATTAGCGGGTGACTGATTGGTAATGAGTAATAAAGGAAATAGCACTTTTGAACTGGTATCATCACTGCTACGCAGACGTTCCAACAAAATGTTCCTTGTGCCCTCGTCATAGACTGATGCTGAGTTTTCCTGAGTCTGAAGAATTAACTGGACACGAAGTAGAGATCCCAGCACAGTTTGCTCGGCTGATAGCAGCAAGTGAAATCTCCTAGAGGGGCCTGGGAATCAGCAAAACCGCAAGCATCATTGGAACCCAGCATTGCAGGCTGGAAACCTCTCCAGGTGACGGGCTAGTGAACTGATTGATGCTGTGTTCATTGTCACCGACAACAAAAGAATGTCAGTTTCTGGACCAAATGACCTGTCTTACAACGAAAGAGGTGCTGCCTGTGCAGCACGTGCACACACACACACACACACACACACTGTATCTAAAAGATCAAAACGTTTTGCTTTTCAGCATCTAAAGGGGTACTGGTAGGAACATGACAAATTTTTGAGTCTGCCTAGAAACCTCCCTCCTTTTTTTAGGAACAGTACCCCCTTTATCTCTGAAACTGTCCCATGATCAGTCCCTCCCCCAATTTTCTTCTGTTTCTCGCCTTTTTGCTTCCCCAACATGTCTACACGCTGTAAATAGACAGTTCTCGTTGATGACGCCACGTTCTCAGGCAATCTCACCGTCTTAAGTGGACTGACCCAAGCAGGGTCCGCTCAGATTCTCCCCTTGGGAATCGGTGGAGGTTTCAGGTTGTGAGACTGGGGATCAGTTGGCAGTTGAAGCTCTGGGAAGAAGGTGCAGGGGAGAGAAGATGCACAGAAAAGAAACGGAGAGAATCCTGGAGGCTCTGAGTCCCACATTCCCGGGGATGGGCAAGTTCAGCTACACGCCCGCCCTGTGCACTGTTCAATTGTTCACCTGCACGCTGGAGCCCAGGCACCAGGCTATTGCCATTTTGTTTAGGTTGCTCGTCTTTTATTTCTAACCCAAAGCCAGTTAGTGTTTGTGAGCTCAGCTGCAGGAAGGAGAAAGGTGCTCTATTCTTCGGACGTGATCTTCTGTCCTCATCCTCTTTCCTTGGTGCTGTTCACTCCTTCTCCTCCAGGCTGGATAACCTCAGCCGATAACGTATGTCTGCTAGTCATTGAAATGTGATAGAATTTTTAAAAATTAAGATTTAATTGACATTATATTAGTTGCAGGTGTATAACAGTGATTTGATATTTGTATGTGTACGAAGTGAAAAATGCAATAGCGTTTGAGGAAATGCAGAGTTCCCATCGTTTCTAGATGGTAGGAACATTAAAAGTCCCCTGCTTTATCTTAGAACAAATTGGGATTAGCCTAACACAAGGGTCTAGTTTCTTAGCCCCATCCTGATGTATTGCCCAGGCTAATTTGTCTTTTTTTTTTTTCTTGCTTTCATTAAACCAGATTCACCCCCATTTTCCTTCTGGCTAGCTGTATTCCAAATTCCAGGGATAAATCTCTCACCCGTGATTACTACAAAAGGATTCTCTCCTCTGCTTCTTGTCCAGAAATTCGCCAAATGGGTTATTTCTTTGGGCCTTTTGCACTGAATTCAGTCTCTCAACTAACTCCCAGCCTGTAGCTGTCCCTACTCCTGCTCTTGTGCTCCTAGGAGATAACTCCTTGGCACTTTCTTTTTCCTTCCCGTCACTTACAGTCTCCTCTTACCCAGCATTTTCTTGTTGTTGTAGTGGACAGTGGACGTGAACTCCTTCCTATCTTTCCTGGTATTAGTCAACGTAGGTCTCTTGGAAATAGAGGAGATGCTCAAACTCCTATATAAAAAACATAGGACAGCCTTTTCCTCAAAAGGAAAAATCATTACTGTATTTAGACATTATTTATCTTATTTCTAGAATGCTTTATTTTTAAATACTGTATATCATTTAAATCTATATGTTTTAGTTGAATAGTAAAGGGTGTGCTGGCACAGGAATCTTCTCCTAGGATGCAGGCCTAACTCCTTGATCCTATTGTTTGTACTCTTGGTCTCTTTTTTCGCTCAGGTCTGAAGTTTTATTCTTATGGACATAGAGTGAATTAAAACTTTTCGGGGCGCCTGGGTGGCTCAGTCGGTTGGGCGTCTGACTTCGGCTCAGGTCATGATCTCACAGCTCATGAGTCCGAGCCCCGCGTCGGGCTCTGTGCTGACAGCTCGGAGCCTGGAGCCTGCTTCGGATTCTGTGTCTCCCTCTCTCTCTCTCTCTATCCTCCTCCGCTCATGCTCTGTCTCTCTCTGTCTCAAAACTAAATAAACATTAAAAAAAAATATTAAAACTTTTAATCCGCTCAGGCACAACTAATTGTTTTCGTGTGGCCACAGCTCCGCAAGCCTGTGACGGTGCTTCTGGGTTCACGCCCTCCTGTGCCTTCATCATTAATCGTTCCTCGGTTGGTAATGCTCGACGATGTTGTATCTACTGTTGATCCGTTACCACCAGAAACAAAGTTGTTGATGAAAGCCGAGGGTGGCAGTGTCTCCTCCTGAGCAATTGGATGGAGCCTCAAGAGGACACCTGCTCCCCACAGGGGACGTTCACAGAGTTAGAGCCAGTCTGCCTCTTAGTCCGATGATTGTCAGTGCTATCAGTGACCGGCAGCTCAGCTTTGCTTACAAGAGTGACAGTGACTCTTGTACGTGACTTAGATGGTCCACAACTGTGGGTAAAAGGACCACCCTGTCCTCAATTGGTTTTTTCTTTCTCTCTTTTCTTTCTTTTTTCTTTTTCTTTCTTTTTTCTTTCCTTCTCTGCCCTTCCTGCCCCCTCTCTTTCTTTTCCCTCCTTCCTTCCTCTCTTTCTCTTTCTCCCTTCCTCCCTTCCTTCCCCTCCCGTCGCCTCCCCTCCCCATCTTTCGCCTCCTCTCCCCTTCCTTACCCTTCCTCCCTCCCCCCCTTTCTTTCCCTCCCTTCTTTCCTCTCTCTCCCACCTTCCCTCCCTCCCTTCCTTCTTTCCTTCCTTCTTTTAAAAACATTTAATTTCTTATTTATTCACCACTTCACTCTCTCCTTCAATAATTGTCTGCCAAGAACTCCTCAGGGCTCCGGAGCTAGAGACCCAAGCCTAACAGCAAGGTGGGAGCTGGTGTGCCGCAGAAACACAACATAAAAATGAGCAAATGGGTAGCACGATGTCAGCTAGTGGTAGGTGCTAGGAAGAAAAAGAAGCATAGTGAAGACCCAGGACGGATAGAAGATCTCTTTTTTTTTTTTTTAATTTTTTTTTTCCAACGTTTATTTATTTTTGGACAGAGAGAGACAGAGCATGAATGGAGGAGGGGCAGAGAGAGAGGGAGACACAGAACCGGAAACAGGCTCCAGGCTCTGAGCCATCAGCCCAGAGCCCGACGCGGGGCTCGAACTCACAGACCGCGAGATCGTGACCTGGCTGAAGTCGGACGCTTAACCGACTGCGCCACCCAGGTGCCCCTAGAAGATCTCTTTTTAAATGAGATGCTGAAGGATGGCCTCTCCTGTTTGCTACTGCCCCCTTTCCTCTTCCGGATCCCTTACAAAGAGCAGATTACTTTCCCCTTCCAGCTGAAGCCTCGCCACAAGGGCAGTCACGGCAGTTCTGTTAAATTATTTATTTTGTAATTTATTCTGTTCCTATATCTTTAACTTACGTATGTGTTTATAATAATGGTGTTAAATATGTAAAACATTATCTCACTGAAGTGCACCGGGAAGGACGGAGCCTAAAGTCGGGCCCTTCTCAGGGACACTTAATGCCACAGCGATGCAGACCGCAGAAATCTCTCAGGCGTCCAAGGTGCACCTCCCAAGACCTTTCTCAGCTCTCAGTGAACTGAGATTCTTACTGAGCTGCACAATGTAGCTTTTGTTCATCTGCCTCTTTCCTGGTCGGCCCTACTCCTGGCCCCACAACAGCTTCATGAGAAATTCAAGGCTTTTCTCTTAAAAAAAAAAAAAAAAAAAAAAGTGTGGAGGGGGCACTTCTGGGTGGCTCAGTTAAGCATCTGACTTTGGCTGGGTTTATTATCTCGGGTTCTGCGAGTTCCAGCCCTGCATCGGGGCTCTGTGCTGACAGCTCAGAGCCTGGAGCCTGCTTCAGATTGTCTCCCTCTCTCGCTCTCCCCCTGCTTGTCCTCTGTCTCCCTCTCTCTCTTAAAAATAAACAAACACTAAAAAAAATTAAAAAAAAAAACAACAACAAAGCCCAGGTTCTCTGAAAGCTCCCAGGGCAGATCACCACCCTGTCTCCAGCCCAGCACCCTGTGCTCTCCCATCCAGCACCCTGTGCTCCACTAGGGACTCTCCTCCATTCCCCTCTCCCCAAAGTGTCCCGCTGCAAACCCCCCTCTCTCCAAGCCACTTTCACTTCAGATAAATAAACCTATATTAGTGTCCTTTTGCCATGTGACAACTGACTGCGATCTTAGCAGTTTAAAACAACCCTAATGTGTCCTTCTGTGTTCTGTGGGTCAGTAGGTGGGCTTAGCTGGGTTCCCTTTTTCGTGTCTCACAAGCCCCAAACCACGGTGTGGGTGTTGTGGGAAGAATCCTCTATCAAGGTCATTACACATTTGTTGGAAGTAGTAGAGGCCACTCTGGGGTCCTTGCCGCAGGCCCCACCGGTGTCAAAGCCAACAAAGTCCCTCTCGCCCTTGGTGTCTGCCTTCTCCTTAGGCTAACCACAGAAGCAAACTCTGCTTTTAAAGAGCCTCCGTGATGGGATTAGGCCCCCGCATCATCTCCGTCTTGATTAGCCCCAAATCAACTGTTCAGCGAGCCTAATTACACCTGCAAAATCGCTTCTGTCACGTAACGCAACCTCATCGGGGACAGACAGGGCGTCTCCTCCTACATTCGGTCCCCGGGATTAGACTGGGAAATCTTGGGGGACATTTTAGAATTCGGCCTACCCCTGCCCCTCTTCGAATTATTTCTCATTTGGTTCTTCCAAGAAGAAATTTTTGAGTTTCATTGCCTTGCTAGAGCATAACTTGCGTTTTGCTGTAAGGGGTATTAAAATGGAACACCGAAGTCGACGCGAGTAGGTTAAAACCTGTAATCGCACCTTTTAGGGAGACAACCTCTGAGGGTTTCTGCTGTGCTTTGGAGGCAAAGGTGGATGTGTTCCACTCGTCGTTTTTCTGCTGAGGCTGGTAACAGGTGAGATCCCCTATTTAAATTCTTTCATACTGCACGGGGTAGAACATTCCTTTCTGTTGACGGCTGGTGTGCTAGTTAATGCCCCGAATCTACAAGGCAGCACAGCATGCATATTTGAAATATGCCACTTCGTTACAGCCAGAAAATATTTTACTGGCAACATTATGCTACATTTTTAATAAACACGGCTCTGCACTGCAGTAATATGCATAAAATATTTACATAAGGCTCAACTCCCTAAAAATCTGATTTACTAGCCAGAATGATGTACTATAACTTGGAGGGTTGGAAGACAAAGGAGATTTAGGGGGCAAGTGATTATGGTCTTTAGGCAGTTTAAAAAGCACACAAAAAAGAATAAATTATTTTATGTAGATCGAGTAGGTAAATCTAGGACTGAAGGATAGAGGTTGCAAAGAAGGTATATCTCCGTATACAAGGAGGATTTTTATTAAATATAAGAATAAAAATAGAACTCCCTGAGCTGGAGCAGACGTCTGGGAAAAGCAGTGTGTTTTGTTTTTGGTTTTTTTTTTCCCCAGATGAGGCATCCTGACAGGGAAGTCTAAACTCTGCCACGAGTGCTTTTTTTTTTTTTTAATTTTTTTTTTCAACGTTTTTTATTTATTTTTGGGACACAGAGAGACAGAGCATGAACGGGGGAGGGGCAGAGAGAGAGGGAGACACAGAATCGGAAACAGGCTCCAGGCTCGGAGCCATCAGCCCAGAGCCCGACGCGGGGCTCGAACTCCCGGACCGCGAGATCGTGACCTGGCCGAAGTCGGACGCCTAACCGACTGCGCCACCCAGGTGCCCCTGCCACGAGTGCTTTATAGCAGGTTTCAGATTACTTTATCTGAAAAGGACCAGATAGTAAATCTTTTTCTGCTTGCAGGCCGTGCTGTTTGACACAATTACTTAACTCTGTAGTTGTAGGGTAAAAGCAAGCATAGACAATACATGAATGAATGGGTGTGGCTGTGTTCCAATAAAACTTTATTCATAAAAACAGGCACTGGGGGGCGCCTGGGGGATGCCTGGAGGGCTCAGTCAGTTAAACGTCCATCTCATGATTCGTGAGTTCGAGCCCCACGTGGGGCTCTGTGCTGACAGCTCGGAGCCTGGAGCCTGCTTGGGATTCTGTGTCTCCCTCTCCTTCTGCCCCTCCCCCGCTCACGCTCTGTCTCTCTCTCTAAAATAAATAAACATTAAAAAAAAAAAACACAAAAAGCAAAACACAGGCACTGGGCCAGATTTGGTCTGTGAACCGTGGTTTGTCAGCTCCCGCTATATCTCGTTTCCTGAATCGGGTAGGAGAAGGACCTAATCGTCTACCAATTCCCTTCCATACTCAAAACTTCAGTGTTACTACTTAACACGCTTCTTTGACTAGAGTTTGGAAAAGCGTCGATATCATTTGCCAAAAGGTCCTTCCAGAAGGAGCTATGCATCCCTTAGTCAGCTGTCATCCAGGTAACTGTGATGGAAAAAGTTCAGTTAGATGAGAATTAGGCTGCATGACTCCATATAACTGGGGTTGTTGTGAACATTTCTGAAAATGGAAGTCTGTGCATGCATAGGGTGGCCCTAACATGAAATAGTTAACTTATTAGATAGCTGAACACAGGAAATGGACGTTCGTAGAATATGTTGACAGGACAAAAAGTTGGAACTGTTGGCCAAAAACCAAAGTCAATATTGGAGCCAAGCAAATACTGCCTGCAGTGCTCCATTAGGAGGCCTTGAACCATCCATTTTTAAGTGGCGAGAGACATCCTCACCTCCAGAACCACGGAAGCAATTTCGCTTTCAGGTAGAGAATTTCTATTATTCTGATTGCTTCCAAATAATGTGTGTGTGTGTGTGTGTGTGTGTGTGTGTGTGTGTGTATTTTTTTAATTAAGCGTATAAGCTTATTTCTACTTTGAGAAGAAGCTCTCAGTATATGTTGTAATTTCCGGCCTATTTAGTGAGTGTAGAAGAAACTCGATGTTCTTATACATGAAACCTTTTAGTCTCAGGCCATTTTAAAAGCAAAGAGAATATTGACAGCTTTAACATTTAAATGAGTTTGATCATGTTGAGTGAGTGCTTTTCTTCACGTAGGGACTCTGGGCCGACATCGTTGCCATTATTTACAATAATTTTCCTCTTGCTCCAATCAAGAGGTTTCCGTCTACCAACTCCCTTTCGGTAATTATCAGCCACATAGGTGGCAAGTGAGGGACAAACACAGCGTAGTCTAGAGGTCTCAGTGGGAATCTTGTGTGAAGTCCCCAGCATTAAATATACAGAAAGCTCCTGTTCCCTGTACTGGTCATTATGTGCTTAGATTTCCAAGGCAGACGTTGATAAGAAAATCTCCATCACCGTAAATTAGGCTTCGTGTCAACTATGAGCTGTAACCAGCAGGATTATGCCCGTGTTGCTTTCTCTTTTAGGATGATTTCATTCAGGCAAGCTGCTTACTTCACATGCTTGTTTGCTACAGTTTCCTGTGGTGAGTGGATTATCTCTAAGACCTAAGGTTGTGTGTGGGAAAGGAGTAGTTAACAAGAATGCCAGCCCCAGAGAAAGCCACTGAACATACAGCTTCAGGAAGGAGACAGACCCCAAAAGTCAGGACACAAATCCTTTTAATATTCAGAGGCAACTGCTACTTTTCAGATGCAATGCCTTAGACACATGGGCGCTGGGGAGCCCAGAAGTGAGAATGTCTTTGGGCCTGTGTTAACAGAAACTTCTATTTGTCAATGGCTCTCTACAAAGCAGGTCTTAAACACTCAGCCCTCAATTTTTATTATTACCATATTCTACAAATCAGCTTGATCTAAATATTCAGGGTAGGCATTTTGTAGGGTCTGGGGCCGACCCAAGTCGTGTCCTAAGTCCCCAGTGCGTATTTGTACTCTTTCAGGCCACTGGGGAACTACTTCAGAAATGGAAGTATTTGGTTTAAATTTAAATTAGTAAGTCATCCATTTGAGTAGTTCTGGTTTCAGTATTGGGTTTTGAACTTGTTTCCCTTTCTATCCATTCCATTAAATGTTCAGGGAATACAGATGATTCTGGACACTGTTTATCATTCATTGTTATAGAATGTCGTTTTCTCTGAGCCACCATTATGGGTAGATTTTGAGTCTATGTTCACTTAAAAAGACCACACCTCACTGGTTATTTACTTACCACCCAGATGTATGGCTAAGATATAAACACCTCTTGGGTAAGGGTTACATTTGTAAAGGAATATAATTTCTTCAGGAAGAAGCTGGCCCCCCCCCTTCTAAGTGGAAATCTGCCCCCATGTCTAATTGCTTTTACCATGATCATTACCATATACAAATCCACTGAATACTGAGGAGTAAGAACCCAGAGATGCCATGGACTATGGCCACTTCAATTTTATCTTTTTGGCAAAAAAATTATTCTAGTAAAATTAGAGGTGCAGGTAAGCAGCAAACGAGAAAGCGCACATTGTCTGAAGTCCTACGTTACAGAAATGGCCACTGTTAAAAATCTTTTTTAGTCCTTGAGATATTTTTCTACACACGTCTATTTACACCTTTAATGAAGATGTTATTAATTATACTTTTTTATAACTCACCTTTCCATTTATAGTTATCTTTTTATATACATGACATTTTTTGCAGCTTAGTAATCTTCCTTACTCGTGGTATTTTTGTATGCACATGCTTATACACATTCAGTTATTTCTGTAGAACAACATTTTGGAAATAAGCAATGTTAGGTACGAGGGTGTGTGAATATTTTAGAAGGTTTTGTGATATACGTAATGGAATTATCTTTCACAAGGGTGACTCTCCAGTTAGCCATCTCCACCAGCAGATAAGAGTAATCACATACCCCAATTAGGTCAACTCCAGTAGTGAACCATTGTTTTGTGACTGGACATATAGTCACCTTTCTGGAAACAGTATCCTAATTTGTTTCTGGGAAACTTCTGCCTCCAAGTTTGGGTCTATGAACTTGGGACCCAGGCAGGCCTGGACCAGTAAGTAGGTCTACACATCCTGCTAGCTACAGTGACCTGACGAGAGCCAAAGCCCTAGAGCAAGACCTTTGCTTACACTTCTAGAAATAAGAGTTTTCTTCTTATCATTATTTCTAATTGGACTTGAACCACTGGGGAATACAAAGGCCTGGACTTCTGGCACCACCTTGTCACTATGTGGAGCTTGAGAGCGACAGCAAAACCATGGGACAGAGCACATGTATGAAGGGGAATTGTACCTTGATGGGATCAGCCAAGTTCGCTGTTCGGTTACTCCTGAAGCCAAATCCACCATGGACTCGGCTTCTGAACCAATACATTTAATTTATACTGAGTCACATTGAACTAGGTTTTTTTATCATTTGGAGCCAAAATCAGCACATCAACACGGGGAACTTAGACAATTAAATTTTTTTTGCTGAGCTGGTGAGTAAAATGGCATCTGTTGTTTTAACTTGCCTAATCTTTATGATCCTTACCATTTTTCATATACTATTTATGTTTCTTTTGTAAATTACCTTCTCATTTCCTTTGCCCAATTTTTAAAAAATAGGGTATTTTTCTTCTTACTGATGATGTTTGTTTTTTTTTTTTAACAAGACCAAATAACCCGCCCGAAGTCCATGGACACAGCGGACAGCGTGACATAGTTTATGTTATGGGATAACTTGCGTAACTGCTTTAAAACTCTAAAACACGATACAAACAAGCCTATCACCGTTATCATCATCATCATTACCAAGTTTTGAGGATAAGCAAGAACACCTATTAGAACGTTCCCCCCAGTCTGCTCCAATGTTGGTCGGTTTCCAGTTGCACCTTCCCATCAGCCGAGTCACGGGGCCGAATGGGAACTCCCAGGCTGGCACAGGCCGTTGTTCGCATGCACGTTCGTGCGCTGCGAAGGGGGAGGATGGCCGCTTGATAACTGCGCATCAGCCACATGCACCAGTTGTCTGAAACACAGGTCACTTTGCAGGTAACACCGTCACCGGACTGGCCGCTCAGTGTTTTGGGTGTCTCTGAAATCTGGGCCTGTACACTTGGCAACTTGCATTCCCATAAGCTTCCACCTGAAGAGATGTCTGCTTTTTCTAAATATAAAACTTGCCCAAGGGATAGTCATCTTAGCCACACCACCGAGAGGAAGAGAAGCGAGACGCGATCTTGCGGGGTTAGGTCATCGTAATAGAGCTCAGGGCCAGAATCCCCAGAGGGGTGGGATAGTGTAAGAGGGCATTTTAATCTTCAGTGCGTAATGAAACACATGTGTCTAAGCTGCCCATTCCCTGGAGGGCAGTACGAAAATAGATGTCCTGGAGGATGAACAAAGTTATCATTGGCGTATCTTGTGGTTAACGGACGATTGACTGGCAAGCAAGTGTGCTATCTAGCTGGAAAAGCTTATTAAGCTGACTTTAAAGTGAGCCTTTCATCAAAAATAAATAAACATTAAAAAAAGGGGGGGGGCGGGTGCGCCTGAGTGGCTCAGTCAGTTAAGCTTCCAACTTCAGCTCAGGTCACGATCTCCCCGTCCATGGGTTCGAGCCCCGCGTCGGGCTCTGTGTGGCAGCTCAGAGCCTGGAGCCTGCTTCGGATTCTGTGTCTCCCTCTCTCTCTCTCCCCCTCCCCCCACTCTTGCTCTGCCTCTGTTCTCTCTCTCTTTCTCAAAAATAAACATTAAAAAAAAGAAAGCGGGTCTTTCAAGGTAAACCCAGATTCATACATTAAAGGTTTACTTTTAATATATGAAACAGTAGAGCAGTAAAGGTATCCCTTGATATTCTCATAACACGTGAGATGCGGGGTCCTTTAGAACGGCGACCAATTGCAGACAGCAAATAGTTCAGAATGGATGTTCAGGGTAGCATAGGCCTGCCTTTGCATTTGCTCATAGAAACCAAGCGAATAAATGTCTCCTCTGTACGAGCCGACTAAATACCCAATAACTCGTAGTTTGCTGACATTAAACTGAGATGGGGAACAACACTGAACATTGCACGCTGGGAAAAGGAACAGGGCTGGTAGTGAGAAGAATTCGGTTTCTCTTCCTGGACGTTCGTTAGCTACGTGGATCTTGGGCAAATGTGTACTGCTCTGAGACTCAGTTAAAGTCAGAGGCATATAATGAGGTCTGTTCCTAACTCCCCTTACAGAGCTGTTGTGAGAATCTAGCAGGAACGGTTGTTATGAAAGGGTTTTGAAAAAGAGATCATACGTTGTTGTGGGGGTTTTTTTTTCCCCTTAAGTTTCATATTTGACTATAGTTGACACATAATGTTACCTTAGTTTCAGGCGTCCCACATAGTGCTTCAGCCTCTCTCTAGTTAGGCTGGGCTCAACCACAAGTCTATCTACCGTCTGTCACCATACGTACAACACTATTACAGTACCATTGACTGTATTAGCTATGCTGTGCCTTTTACGCCCGTGAAGTATTCATTCCGTAACTGGAAGCCTGTTATTTTCAAGGCATGGTATTTCCACAGCATGTTAGGCAACAGGGAGAAACCTAGCTAGAATTGTATTTTCTTGGGGACAATTTATGGGAAAATTATTGTTTGATTTGATAAAAATCAACCAAGCTTTTTTATATGGAAGTACCCATCGAGTGACTCTTCAATAACACGACACCTTGTTCAAATAGTCACCTCAATATGTGTCATTCCACCTCTGTAATGAAAGTCCTGTTGTGAAGCTCTTTGGATAGTTAGTGGAGGAAGTAAGAAGGTTCACAGCACAGACGGATTTCTATCAAGATAGTTATTTGCCTTCATTCCAAGTTAATGTCTCTTTTCGATGATTATACCACAGGCTGCCTGACTCAACTCTATAAAAATACCTTCTTCAAAGGTGGGGACCTAACTGCCATGTATACCCCGAATGCCGAGCACTGTCAGATGATGTGCACATTTCATCCGAGGTGCTTGCTCTTCAGCTTTCTTCCTGAAAGTTCCACTAATGACACAGACAAAAGGTAAAAGCTGATATTTCATTATGGGAGAAGCCATCCATGTTTCAAACTAGAGCCAGTGACGTGCAAAAAAGGTGTAGCTATTTCAGGGTTATGTTTCCCAAATGGGGTCCGAGGGCCAGCTTCACTGGAGTCACCTAGAGCGGTTGGTTCTTACATTAGCAGAGTCTTAGACCACAGCCTTAGACCCCAAACCGTTTGGCCTGCTGAACCAGAGTGGCTTGGGCCTGGAAATACACATGCTAGAACAACTGCTGCCTTCGCCGAAAGTAGTAGAAACGAGGCATTGTCTACCCAAGGCCTCGAGGAAAATGCTTGAAAACCATTGGGTTAAGCGATTGTCTCAAGGAAGGGTCTAAAAACAGGTGAATATTTCACCTGAACAAGGAAACATACTTATTGCCTGACTCGTGATCGTGTTGGTGGATAACACGGTCTTAAGAAAATACAACGGAAGGCAAACATTTTGTTGACGATAAAGTTGAGGCAGTTCCAGAGCTTGTGACCTCCGGAAAGTTCTGGACTGAAGGGGCCTGTAGTGAATGACTTTGGGCACCTGTGGTACATACATTATGTGTGTGTGGAGGGGGGCATGCGCATACGTGAAAATACATATTACTCGCATTTTGGAAAAGTAAGAGCACTGGAAAAAATAGTCACTAAAAATCTTATGAGGTCATACAGCCATGGTTTCATAATCATTTGCTTTCATTTTGTTCAAAATACAGAATGAACATTTCTGTGTTGTTCCATTTCCAGAAGCCTTTTATCTTAACACCATTTGAATTTAGAAACGAGAAACTAGGGGCGCCTGGGTGGCGCAGTCGGTTAAGCGTCCGACTTCAGCTCAGGTCACCATCTCGCGGTCCGTGAGTTCGAGCCCCGCGTCGGGCTCTGGGCTGATGGCTCAGAGCCTGGAGCCTGCTTCCGATTCTGTGTCTCCCTCTCTCTCTCTGCCCCTCCCCCGTTCATGCTCTGTCTCTCTCTGTCCCAAAAATAAATAAACGTTGAAAAAAAAATTTAAAAAGAAACGAGAAACTAGATAAACATCCCCTGATTCAACATGTTAAGCGTGTACAGAAAACCCAGACTGTATGTGACAGGCATCAACTTTTCAAATAAAAAGTTGAGTTAGGTTCCAGAATCCTTGTGAAAGATTACCAAGAAGACTGACATCAGAGGCAGAAGTGTTCCATTACTGTGAACTAGAAGGAGTTAATGAGCAAGATGAACACCTTATAGAGATCCAACTCTCATGACCGATTTAATTTCTTACGTGAAAACAGTCACCAGGTGAGAACATAATCCTCCCAAAGTTTAGAAACATGGGGACAAAATCATTACCTCTTTAATATGATTGACTTTCCATACTTAAAATTTTTTTTTTTTTAAAGAGAAATAATGCTGAGGTTAGGTATTACAAAGCCTGTTAGATTTTATGCAATTGCTTCTAAGAATGTTCTTTCTAGCAAGCGTCAGGGAAGCTCTATTATTTTCCTTATTCCTGGCCACATTTATTAGTGTATAGAAAATGTTAGACATCTCACCAGTGTGTGTTTATTATTCTACTCTCTAACTGACAGTACTTTTAAAAACAGATTTGGTTGCTTCTTGAAAGACAGTGTTACAGGAACCCTGCCAAAAATGTCATGGGCAAATACAATTTCTGGACACTCCTTAAAGCAATGCGGCCATCAAATAAGTGGTAAGCTGTTGATTTCTTGATTTCTTATTTGAATGAGTAAGGGGGTCACCTTAAAATAGCTTCTGTTCAATCTCTGTACTGCCTTGGACTTTTGGAAGGGAGTACTCAGAAGGATAACAGAGATGGGGCACTGTTCTGGATGTGTCCTCCCTCTTGCCTTTACCAGTTACGTGCTTAAGGAGCCTCTATTCTTTACGAGGTTAGCCCTACAGTATAAGATTTGCAGAAAGTGAACCACATTCAAATAATTGCCTCCTTCCCCCACCTCCAATTGCAGATAAGGCTCTTTAAGAGAACATGGAGAGTGTCTCTATTCCCGTTTTACCTGAGATAATTTGTGCCCCAGTGGTTCTCAATAGTTCTCAACCAGGGGTGACTTTGTTCTTCCTCCATGGGACATTTGTCACAACGTGGGGGGATGCTACTGGCATCTAGTGGATGGAGGTCAGAGATGCTGCTAAAGATTCCAAATAGGGAAACCCCCTATGGCAAAGATTTTCTGGTCCCAAATGTCAATAATGCAGAGGTTACAAAACCCCATTATGCCCCCAACCTGAAGGCCTGGGCTCTGTAAACCTTGCTAATAAGAATAATACCTCCAGGGTACCTGGGTAGCTCAGTCGGTTAAGCGTCTGATTCTTGATTTCTGCTCAGGGCATGATTTCTGCTCCGGTCATGATCTTGTGGTTTGTGGGTTCAAGCCCCACATCAGGCTCTATACTGATGGTGTGGACCCTGCTTGGGATTCTCTCTCTCTCTCTCTCTCTCTCTCTCATCCTCTCTACCTCTCTTTCTCCTCCTCCCACTTGCTCATGTATGTGTGCTCTCTCTCTCTTTCTCAAAATAAATAAAGAAACTTAAAAAAAAAAAGAATAAGACTTCTTCAAAAACAAAAAAAGTGAGGACTAAGAGGCCAGGAAATTTAAATTCTAACACTTATTGCTACTAATGTCTTGTGAAACATTTCCGACCCTATCCTAATTTAAGGCAAATGAACCATTTCCCTGACATCGCTGATCTGAAAGTGAAAGGTACAGAAAAGAATCTCTCAATTGATGGGCTGGCAGAACCTTCAGATAACCATGTTGTGACTATGTATCACTGCTGTTTTATCTTTACTGCTTACAGTTAATTTTGTACTTTCATATTTCAGGTGTTTTAAAGTTAAAAAAATTTTTTTTAAATGTTTATTTACTTTTGAGAGAGACAGAGAGACAGAGAGACAGAGCATGAGCAGGGGAGGGGCAGAGAGAGAGGGAGACACAGACTCCCAAGCAGGCTCCAGGGTCTGAGCTATTAGTACAGAGCCCGAGGCAGGGCTGGAACACATGAACGGTGAGATCATGACCTGAGCCGAAGTTGGAGGCTTCACTGACTGAGCCACCCAGGGGCCCCCTAAAGTTTTGGGGTTTTTTTTTTATCCTTCCTTCCCCAGTTACCACCAACCACTCCCTCAGTACTCATGCATATGCATCTGCAGTTTGTATAGTATCCAGTCCTTCGTTATAAACATGGGGATCTGACTTAGCCAATGTGTAGCTTACCTGAGGACGAGTACCTGTCCCATTTTATAAGATCAAATTTATGTCCTCATACAACTTAATGTAAATTATTCAATTAAGCATTATTTTTCATTATGTTATCATAATAAAATTTAAAGAACAATATTTTGCTTTTCTCAATAACTAGTAGTCATTGTTAATTTTTTCCCAAACTTAGTCTTATAGAACTTGATTTAATGTTCCCTTCTAACTCTCCCCGAGTATCTCAAATTAAAGTGAATAATTGCTCCCAAGGACATAAAGTCCCTAAGCTCAGGACCAATTTTCATTTAAAACAGTTATTGGTAGATTTATAGCTTTCAATTGATCACAAAGAAAAGTTTTAGTTTGCAATTAACCCATTCCAACTCAGTGAGTTTCTTTTCTCATGCGCACCAGAACTGGAAAGAGACTTCATTTCTAGAATCTACAGCCTCTTGTGTGCGTGAATCACTGTGGATTATCCACTGCTCCACCCACCTCAATATATTGTTTTCCTACTAGTTTGTACATTTTCTGTCTTTCCCACCATTAAATGTAGTTTTATGCCTTTTTTCATCATCCCCCTGAAGAGTGGAACATTACATCCAATACATTATGGTTTATACTGCTGGTTTCTTTATCCAAGGTTCTAACTAATGTATTTGAGCGCTTTAAAAAAAAAAAAAAAAAAGGCCTAGGGGCGCCTGGGTGGCTCAGTCAATTGAGTGGCCGACTTCGGCTCGGGTCATGATCTCACAGGTTCGTGGGTTTGAGCCCTGTGTCGGGCTCTGTGCTGACAGCTCAGAGCCTAGGGCCTGCTTCGGATTGTGTATCTCCCTCCCTCTGCCCCTCTCCTGCTTGTACTCTGTCTCTCTCTCTCTCTCTCTCAAAAATAAGTAATCATTAAAAAAGTTTTATAAAAAAACAAATTAAAAAAAGCCTAAATCATAAATTTGGTTCACTGTCTGTTAAAATAATTATCTATATTTTTTGTATATAAGATACATTCCAACTGAAAGGATGCTTAAGTGGAATTTAACAAAATTTTAAAGCAAGAATAAAATTGGATTCCTCATGAATATACAAGAACTGTTCACCTTTTATGATAACGATTTGACACATGGATGTCAGTGGCAGGGCTTACGGATGAAATTCGCCATCAGGCAGGCGTGGTTGAAAGCCAAGAAGTAAGCAAAGTGAGAAGCTTCTTCATTCAGCGCAGGAAGTCAAAGGCACATCAGTTAGTATAACAATGCAAATTCCTAGAACAATCACCAGGGCCCCCATTATTTGCCTCGTTTGCCTTCCTCTGCTTATTGTTAATTTCAGGGTGAACTATTACCCGTATTGTTTTGCACGTACTTTACAATTTGGGAAGCACAGTTACCCCTTCTCCATGGTAGTGCTCTAAAACATACTGGAATGTGTTTATTTCAAGCAGAGTTTGATCATCTAGTGATGTAACAAAAACTCCAAATCCCCTGACTAATGGGGCAGTTGTGACAGAGTATCATCCTTCAAAACTACCCTAACCGATGATCTACGTCTAGAAGGAAACAGACTGAATTTGCTCTGTGCATCTTGTGTGTACAGCTTGCCATCGAGACATTCATAAAGGAATTGATATGAGAGGAGTCAATTTTAACGTCTCTAAGGTTGAAAGTGTTGAAGAATGCCAAAAAAAGTGCACCAACAGCATTCACTGCCAATTTTTCACATACGCCACTCGCACGTTTTACAATGCAGAGTACCGGTGAGTAAAATTCATAGCGTCTGTCCTTTCCGATGGTGCTTTTGAGATTTAATTGTACGCTTCATAACTTTTTTTTCCGCCCAGTGGAAAACCAAACAGGGCTTTTAGACCCAACCACTCCACTTATTTATTTGCTCAGTTTTGTTGCCAGTTTTTCTAAGGAGAATAGCTTCCATCTCTTGGGGAATGAGGGTTTGGTTGAATAATGTCTCCCGCCCCATTCTCACCCGAAGCTTCCTTGGGTAGAGCGGAAAGATGTCTCTCTGATTAACAATACAAACCCCGAACCCACTCATTTTCAAAGTCATTGTTCTGATTGCTTCATTTCCCACCGACCATAGATCCTTTCAACGCAAAATGGGCTTCTGCGTGCATCTTGCAGTTTGGGGAGAGAAGTAACCTCTTTTCTCCACATTCAGGAACACCTGCCTTTTAAAGCACAGTGCAGGAGGAACACCCACCAGCATAAAGCTCCTGGCTAACGTGGCATCTGGATTCTCTCTGAAGCCCTGTGCACTCTCAGAAATTGGTAATTGTATGCCTACTATTTCTTTTTCTTTTCTAAAAAAATGTTTTAACGTTTATTTATTTTTAAGAGACAGAGAGACAGGGTGTGAGTGGGAGGGGGGCAGAGAGAGAGGGAGACACAGAATCCGAAGCAGGTTCCAGGCTCTGAGCCATCAGCACAGAGCCCGACGCGGGGCTCGAACTCACGAGTGTGTGGCTACCAGTTCCCTGTGTGATTGTAGTAAGCAGACTTAGAGTCTCCCAAAGACGTCCGCACTTATTTCCTGCAACACGTGAATATGTCACCTTACGTGTCAAAAGACGTTTGTAGATGTGATTTTGAGATGGGAGATGGTTCTACATTATGTGCTTGGCCCAATGTAGTCACAGGAGTCCCTATAAGAGAGAAAGGAAGACAGAAGCATTGGAGAGAGGGAGAGAGAGAGAGATTTGAAGATGTTGTACCACTGGCTTTCAAGATAGAGAAAGGATCCACAAGCCAAGGAATGATGGTAACCTTTAGAAGCTGGAAAAGGCAAGGAAACAGGTCCTCCTATAGAGCTTCCCGAAGGAACAAAAATCCTGCCGACATCTTGATTTTATCCCAGTGAGACCCATTTTGGCCTTCTGATTTCCAGAACTGTGAGCTAATATATTTGGGTTGTTTGAAGCCACTGGGCTTGTGATAAGTGGTGACAGCAGCAATAGAAAACTAGTACAGTTACATTGCGGGGAAAACAAGAAGGTCGTTTCCCGGCAGTGTCCACTGTCTAGTGAACCCACTCTACCATAATGAATCAGCAAAGTGCTATAGTTTCAGACATTCAGATAATTTCGATGGAATTATCCAGAAAATCGTCATGACCTTCCACCAGATTTAGCGTATCAGAGTGTTAACGATAAGATGTTGCTGAAACCAAATCACCAATGGCCAATGCCAAACGGCATCCAGTGCCAACTCTGTGCCAGGATCGGCATCAGGTGCTGGGCTAGGTCCCCTCTGCAGGAGGTTGAGAACTTGTCAACAGCGCATCTCTTCTCCCGTTTCCTTTTCCTGTTTCCCCTTTTCCTTTTCCTGTTTCCTTCTCTGTTTCCTTTTCCCTCGGGCACACCCCCCCCCATGGTGTGTACCAGATTTCCAGTTCAAATTTACTGAATATTTCATTTTTAACATTGATATTCGGTCCTTTTTTTAAAAAAAAAAAGTATAATTTCTATCTCTTTATTGATATCCTTTCTTTGGCAAGACAATGTTTTCATACTTTCTTCATTTTTTTAAACACGGCTTCCTTTAGTTTTTCGAACATATTTAAGATAGCTGGCTTGAAGTCTCTGTACAGTACAAGAGGAAGTTTGTACTTCCTCAGCAAGGGTTTATATTAACTGCCTTTTTTTTTTTTTTTGCATATGGGCCATTCTTTCTTGTTTCTTTGCGTGGCTTGTAATTTTTTGAAAAAAATTGAGACCTTTTTTTTACAACTTTTTTTAAATGTTTATTTATTTTTAAGAGAGAGAGACCCAGAGTGCAAGTGGGGAAGGGGAGAGAGAGAGAGGGAGACACAGAATCCGAAGCAGGCTCCAGGCCCTGAGTTGTCAGCACAGAGCCCGACCTGGGGCTCGAGATCATGACCTGAGCTGAAGTCGGAAGCTTGACCGACTGAGCCACCCAGGTGCCCCGAGACCTTTTGACTAACAGCATATGGTCACCCTGGAAATCAGGTTCCCTCCTTCCCCAGAGTCTGCTGTTGTTACTGCTTTCTGTTGTTACTATTTGTTTGGTGACTTTTCTGAACTAACTCTGTAAAGTATTTATTCTTTGGAGTATATGACCACTGACTGATGTTTCCACTTAGTTTTAAGAGTTATCTAATGATCGCACGAGGATTTCCTTAGATGCCTGCAGTCAATAAGTTTCTCAGTCTTTGAGGAGGGGCTTTTTGCGAATTTCGGAGCATGCTTTCAACGTTCAGACAGGCGTTTCACAACTTTACCAGGGCCTTTTCTTTCTGCTGACGCAGGGCGAAACATCAGCCAGCCTGAGAGCCTAGGACTTTCTCAAATCTTTGGGGGGCACAAGCACAGCCCTGGTCATGCCACACAGCCCTGTACTTGCACATGGCCTTCCAGATTCCCAGGAATACGTCTAAGATTTTCACCACCACCTTCTTTCCCCTGGTTTCCCTTCTTTCCCCTGGTTTCCCTTTTAAGATCTTTTATGAGCCTGTTGTTTGTTCCAGCTGTGATTAATGCCCTAGGAAGCTGCAATGTTACATAATCGCCCCTGTTTGTTTGTTCTGGACAAACACTTGCAAGGAAAAGGCTGTTAGTTAACACCGAAGAAGCTCTGAGCCATGGAAAATAAACTCAGTCCTTGCGAGTGGGATTTTCCCAAGAATTTCCAGACAAGTCAAATAATGGCATTTGACTGGGGATGCAGATGGGACATTGGAGCAGCCCCAGCCCCATTCTGCCCGCTCCAGGGCTGCGGGACTGCTGGTCTCTTTTCCGCATGATTGTGAGGCTGTTTTCAAGGCTTTCATGGAGCTGGGGAGGGGAGAACTGGAACAGGGCAAATTAAAACCCCACGAAACTCATCCTTCTTTTTTTAAAATTCTTTTTAACCTTCATTTATTTTTGAGAGAGAGAGAGAGAGAGAGAGAGGAAGAGGAACCAAGAGAGAGGGAAACACAGAATCTGAAGCAGGCTCCAAGCTCTGAGCTGTCAGCATAAGACCCCCACTGCGGGTCTTGAACTCATGAACTGCAAGATCATGACCTGAGCCAAAGCTGGACGCTTAACTGACTTGAGCCACCCAGGCGCCCCATTTAAAATTTTATTTTTTATTTATTTTTGAGAGGGAGAGAGACAGAATGCTGGCGGGGGAGGGGAGGAACACAGAGAGAGGGAGACACAGAATCCGAAGCAGGCTCCAGGCTCTGAGCTGTCAGCCCAAAGCCTTATGCAACTATCCTTTTTTCTTAATGTTTATTTAATTTATTTTAGGGGAGGGGCAGAGAGAGAGAGGGAAAGAGAATCCCAAGCAGTCTCTGGACTGTCAGCACAGAGCCTGACTTGAGGCTCGATCTCTCGGAACTGTGAGATCGTGACGTGAGCCGAAATCAAGGGTCAGATGCTGAACCGACTGAGCGCCCCCCCCGGGGGCCCCCAAACTTACTGTTCTTATAGAGAGTCAGCTGTTCTTCTTGAACAAACGCTCCCTGGACGGTTATAATTTGATCAATTTCTAGAGTTGCGAAAACATTGATTTTGACAAATAGGCCGGTGCGCCCATCACTTTTATGGAAGAGAGGATTTTCAGAGGCCCTTCGTCTGCCATTCCCACTACGATCCTGTATGCTTTTGATAAAACAAATGAAACACACAGGAAAAGTAGCTCTGAAAAAGAAAACGGTCTTTCAAACAAGATAGCCCCTGGCTTGTTATCATCGGGATGGGTCAGATAGGGACTCAAATTGTATTCAGTTCTGTGTTGCCTACGTCCTCTGCAGCGATGGATGCCCGGGGCACTTCAAAAGGGGGTACCAGGACCGTAAGAAATCTAGAAGCAATGGAAAACAAAAAGTGGCTCAAGGGACAGGTTAAAGGTATTTAACCTGAAAAAGAGTCAGGATGACTATCTGAATTCTTTGTTTATAAAGGGCTGTCTTTGGAGACAGGATTAGACTATTGTGTGTGGCTCCATTAGGTAGATGTAGGTAGAAGCTACCATGAAGGAAATAAAGAAAGAAAAAACAATCCTAACACCTAGAACGGTCCAGAAAAGAACTAGGCCTTGTCAGGGGTGCCTGGGTGGCTCAGTCAGTTAAGCGCCCCAGCTTCGACTCAGGTCACGATCTCACGGTTCATGAATTCGAGCCCTTTGTCGGGTTCTGTGCCGACAGCTCAGAGCCTGGAACCTGATTTCAATTCTGTCTCTCTCTCTCTCTGCCTATCCCCCACTCACGCTCTGTCTGTCTCTCTCTCTCTCTCTCAAAAATAAATAAATATTAAAAAAATTTTTAAAGAAAAAGAATTGGACCTTGTCATGAGGAAGTGAGCTCTTATCACTATAAATATCTAAGAAAAGTTGAACAACTCGTCACGTACGTCCTTCAGGGGATATAGTTGTAGGTTGGCACAAGTTTTCTTTCAGCTTCCAGAATCTGTGTTTTGGTTTTTTTTTTTAAAGATTTAATTAGTTGAAGCCTCATTTCCTAGACTCCCCACATGTAGGTATTCTGTCACGGGAGGTACTTTCTCCTGATAAAACTATGTTCATTTAAATTGGGACTCCTTTTGTCCTTCCTGCAAATGCTATAATTATTCTTCAGGCTCCCATCATTTTAATAAAATTTATGTTATCAAATTGAGTAAACTTAGTAAATAATATGAACACAAATAAAAACGTAATTTAGAATTAAGATTATATTGGGGCACCTGGGTGGCTGAGTCGGTTAATCGCCGGACTTCAGCTCAGGTCATGATCTCGCAGCTTGTGGGTTCGAGCCCCACATCGGGCTCTGTGCTGACAGTTCAGAGCTGGGAGCCTGCTTCAGATTCTGAGTCTCCCTCTCTCTCTGCCCTCCCCTGCTTGCGCTCTGTCTCTCTCTCTCAAAAATAAATAAACATTAAAAAAAAAAAAAAAGATTACATAAGGATAATGAAGGTGGGTTTTCTCCCATTTTTATTTTTTGGTCACCTGATATTGTTGTTAAACGCTTTTCATTAAGATCTTTTTCATAATACTCGGGAAAATACCACGCAAAACCTTCTGCTCCTAAGGCCTGGAATTCAGGGTCGAGGTACCACAAAGAGAATGTGAGGACAGGCTGAGTAACCCAAATATTTTGTTTGCACTGGTCGGCCTGGAGCTGGACACACAGGTTGAGCTGTTTCATTTCTCTGACATGGGAGTCTATCTTTTATCGGATTTAGCCCAATTTTTCCTTCTTCCAAATGACAAACAACGAGTCTGAGGGTATTTCAACAGTCTCCCCCCTCGAGGATGTCTAGCGTTATGAATAACAAACAGTCGTCATGTCCTTTCGTTACGATGACAAAGTACAGTCACCTGAGCATCGTGCGGTTTGAGGACTGTCTTCCCTCTGTGAGTTCCCAGGTTGCCGCAGGAACATTTTCCAGCATCTCGCCTTCTCGGATGTGGACGTTGCCAGAGTCGTTACCCCGGATGCTTTTGTATGCCAAACCATTTGCACCTATCATCCTAACTGCGTCTTCTTTACGTTCCACACAGAGGCATGGCATCTGGAACCGCAAAGGTAAGAAATGTGCGACGTTTGCTACCGTCCGGTCATCGCCGTCATTTTCTAGTTTGAGTGTTTGAAAACTTCTGGGAATTTCGCGCAGAGCGCTCGAAGCCGCAGCAAGCCCTTTTCCGCTAGGTGCAGGTTAGTTAGGAACTTCATTGACTTTTCCACCTATGTTCTTTTTTTCTTTCTTTCTTTTTTTTTTTGATGTTTGTTTATTTTTGAGAGAGACGGAGAGAGAGCGTGTGCAAGTGGGGGAGGGGCAGAGAGGGGACTGGGAGATAGAGAGTCCCGAGCAGGCTCCCCAGAGCCGACGTGGGGCTCAAATTCACGAACAATAGAGCATGACGTGAGCCGAAACCAGCTCAAAACCAAAAGTCAGACACTTGGGGGCGCCTGGGTCACTCAGTTGGTTAAGTGTCCAGCTTCGGCTCAGGTTATGATCTCGCCGTTCAGGGGTTCAAGTCCCATGTCGGGCTGTTGACAATTAAGGCCTTTGTGTTCCCTCTTTTTAAAACTCATAGAAAAAGGGCACCTGGGTGGCTCAGTCAGTTAAGCATCTGACTTCAGCTCAGGTCACGATCTCACACTCCGTGAGTTCGAGCCCCGCATCGGGCTCTGTGCTGACAGCTCAGAGCCTGGAGCTTGCTTTGAGTTCTGTGTCTCCCTCTCTCTCTGGCCCTCCCCCGTTCATGCTCTGTCTCTCTCTGTCTCAAAAATAAATAAAAACATTAAAAAAATTACTAAATACACTGAAATATAATCATGTTGCCTACTTTTTTCCATTATTCAATTCAAATTCTATGAGACTCAGGCTTCAAGGTTCTACACTGAAGATATTAACAAAAGCACAAAAATCTTGGACTTAAAAAAGTCCTATGGGGCGCCTGGGTGGCTCATTCGGTTAAGCATCTGACTTCGCCTCAGATCATGGTCTCACGGCTCATGGGTTCGAGACCTGAGTCCGGCTCTGTGCTGACAGCTCAGAACCTGGACCCTGCTTTGGATTCTGTGTCTCCCTCTCTCTCTGTCCCTCCCCCACTTGATCTCACTCTCTCGCTCACTCTCTCTCTCAAAAATAAAACATAAAGTCGTTTTTTTTTTTTTTAAAAACAGAAGAGTTTCTCAGAAGAATAAATTTTGCAGAGGTGCTTTTCAAAACGCGAAGTGCTTTGTTTGGTGTTTGCCTTTAACGCAATTTTGTTTCTCTGTCTTTTGCTTTTTTTTTTTTTTTTTTGTTAATAGAAACGTTTGCTTTCTTAAGACTTCCAAAAGCGGGACACCAAGTTCCCCTACTCCTCAGGAAAACACCATATCTGGATACAGCCTTTTAACCTGCAAGCAAAGTTTGCCTGGTAATGTGATTCAATGATGATAGTGATCTTTTAACAAGTAATAGCAACGAAACAATCCTCAGTGTACCAACGACTTGTGTAGATGTGGCTTAACTGCTGTTTTCATTTAATGCCTTTTTATGTCTAATTCACACAGAGCCCTGTCATTCCAAAATTTACTCGGGAGTTGCTTTTGAAGGGGAAGAGTTGAATGTAACCTTTGTTGAAGGAGCGAATGTTTGCCAAGAGACTTGTACTAAGACGATCCGCTGTCAGTTTTTTACTTATTCTTTACTCCCAGAAGACTGTAGAAGAAAGAAGTTAGTGAACATTCATTTTTCACAGACAGTCGGCAAGCCGATTTCATGAATGATCCTCCTCTGTGAAGGTTTAATCTTTATACCGATCCTTTTATCTAGGTGTAAGTGTTCCTTACGATTATCTTTGGATGGGTCCCCAACTAGGATTACGTACGGGACACGAGCGAGCTCTGGTTATTCTTTGAGGCTGTGTAAAAGTGGGGACGGTTCTGGTGAGTAAGCCTCACTTTTTCACGGAACTGTAAAGGCTTGTCTGTGTTATTCTGATAGCTTGCTTAGTCTTAAACAATAGAACTGTGTACTTTGTTTCCCTTGGCTCCAGAGAACTCTGATTCACCTCTAATTCCAACCATTAACTTTAACACTCTCTTTTCAGTCTGCTCAGCAAAAACAGACACACGCATTGTTGGAGGGGCCAACTCCTCCTGGGGAGAGTGGCCTTGGCAAGTTAGCCTGCAAGTGAAGCTGACAGCCCGGAGCCACCTGTGTGGAGGGTCAATCATCGGACACCAGTGGGTCCTAACTGCCGCCCATTGCTTTGATGGGTAAGTTTTGGGTGCGTCCTATCCAGGGTCTTATCTTGCCTTTTCGTTTTGAAAACTAAGTTCAGGGTCTAGATCATCATGTCCGTTTATTGATCGAAGTTTATTCTTCTTGAATAAAAGACATTTCAAGCGAGGGCTTGTATTCACAATGGTGAACAACGAGGTAGGGCCTGTCTGAGCACTGAAAGACCTGAGCCATCAGCACGCAGTGTGGCCTCTTTGCAGGAATGCCTGACATTCCTGGGGGGTGTCACTCCTGCTTTAAAGCAAAACGAAAAATGCCCTGTCTGCTGCTACCTCCACCTACCGCTCCCTAAATGTATTCTTCAAAGACTTTGTTTTCAGGCCTGTAGAGATTTACTTTCAGCTCTCTGATTCACAAATACACTAAATAACATTAATAGTGAAAACAAAAATGCGATAGTTTGTAACCTCTATATTTCAGAGGATAAAATCTGATGCAACCTTTCTACTTTATTGGGCAAATTGTACATGTGGCAGGGTTTTAAAGTTTTAAAACACTTAGACTTTGCAGTTAGAACAGGGCAGCTCTCACAATTACCAGAAGTACGAATGACCCTGGGCGGTTTGTAAATCTCTCTTAGCTTTATTTTCCTATCTGTGAAATATGAATAAGAATAGTATCCAATTCACAAGGTTGTTAGATGAAGTGACAGACTTAAAATGCTAAGTACTATACTTGGAACATAAAAAGTTTTTAAAAAATAAGCTATAATTAAATAAGAAATGTAAAAATGGACAAAGCATAGGAATAAGCAAGAAATACTAACAGGTCTAAAATAAAAGATAGTTGATCTCTCTCAAAAAGTGTTTTGTTTTCATAAAATTCTCCCTCTTCCCCTGTCTAAAGGGTAGGGCCCGGGTTGCATGTATCAGGATTGAGGATACAGTTGCTGAAATAAGGGTCAGTGGCAGGGATGGGCAGAGCAAACCTCCTTCATGGTTGCCAATTAGCAGCATGGGCCCCCAGTTAGCAGAGCATGGGCGTTGCTAAGGGGAAAGCTACTGATCTGAAAGGAAAGACCCTGAGAAAGGAAATGGTAGGTCCCCTTTTTGCTAAATGCATGCATTTGGGGGTCAGGAATTTTCTTCTTTTTTTTTTCCAGCTTTGCTGAGATATATTTGATACATAACCTTGTATAAATGTAAGGTGTGCAATGTAATGATTTCACATATGCATGTATTGCAAAATGATTAGCATATTAAGGTTAGGTAACACATCCATCCATCCATCACCGCACAGAAATACTTGTGTGTGTGTGTGTGTGTGTGTGTGTGTGGTGAGAACTTTTACGATTCACGCTCTCAGCAGCTTTCAAATATTTCAAGTATTGTTAACTCTGGTCATCATGGTGTACATTAGGTCCCTAGACTTCATTCGTGTTATAACTGGAAGACTGTATCCTTTGGCCACTTTCACTCATTCCTGCCATGACACTGTCCTGAAAACCACCAATCTGTTCTCTGCATCTATGAGTTCAGTTTTTTAGATTCCACATACAAGTGAAAACATGTAACATTTGTCTTTCTCGGACTTATTTCATTTAACATAATACCCTCAAGTCTCATCCATGTTGTTACAAATTGCAGGATTTCCTTCTTTTTATGGCTGAATAATATTCCATCATATATCTATATATAAGTATATGTATACATACGCACACAAACACATGCCTAAATATGTATATGCACTTATATGCATATGTATAATACATTTATGTATATGTATGTGTATATGGAGACATAGTACATATATTATGCCACATTTTCTTTATGCATTCATCCATTGAGGGACACTTAGGTTGTTTCCATGTTTTGGCTACTGTAAATAATGCTGTTATGAAGGGAGTACAGATATCTCTCAAAGTAGTATTTTCATTTTCTTTGAATATATAACCAGAAGCAGTATTGGTGGATCTTAAGGTAGTTTTATTTTTTCATTTTTGAGGAACCCCCATACTGTCTTCCACAGTGACTGTAGCACTTTACATTAAGAACTTTCATTCTTGGGTAGCTCAGTTGGTTAAGTGTTCAACTTCTTCTCAGGTCATGATTTCATGGTTCGTGAGTTCAAGCCCCGTGTGGGGCTCTGTGCTGACAGCTTGGAGCCTGGAGCCTGCTTTGAATTCTGTGTCTCCCTCTTTCTCTGGGCGCTAGCCCCTCACATTCTGTCTCTCTCTCTCAAAAATAAATAAACATTAAAAACAATAATAAAAAAAAGAACCTTCCTTCTTGAAGACTCAGTGTTGTTAAGTTTATAAGAGATAATATCCACGGAAACACTGATTTAATTGAAAGAAAACCACTTTGCCCCTATCTGCATGGTTTCCTCTGGAGTTTTATGCAAATATATCTTGTATCTCTCACTTAATGGTGATAAGAATGTCCCAATCTTTACACAAGATAAGACTTAGCTTTTGATCACAGTTTTAGACTTCCTTTGTATATACTCATATTTTATTTATTATTATTTTCTTAGGTTTATTTTATGTTTGAGAGAGAGACAGAGATAGAGCGCAAGTGGGAGAGGGCAGAGAGAGAGGGAGACACAGAATCTGAAGCAGGCTGTAGGCTCTGGACTGTCAGCACAGAGCCCATCGCGGGGCTTGAACTCACGGACCGCGAGATCATGACCTGAGCCGACGTCAGTGCTCAACCAACTGAGCCACCCAGGCGCCCCTGTAGATGCTTATATTTTAAAGAGTTAATTTAAATGTTCATACTTCCCAAAATCTATTTTAATTCACTATATTTTATATTTATTTTTGTTTTATTATATTTTTGTGGGGTTTTTCTTTGGCCCTGCCCCCAAGGTGTGCTTTATTTTCATTAATCTTACAAATAATTTTCTCTGACAGCCCAGGGCAAGCTGGAAGATTGGCTGTAGGAGCGGGGGTCCCCTGAGAGCCCCACAGGCTGGTTGCCTCAGCTCCGGGTGTGGGTTCACAATGCAGCTTGTCGCTTATGTTCTCCTGGCAGGAGGCTGTCCTCCAAGTCAGGACCGAGGTGTCTCCAAGATGACAGGGGTGGGGAATCCTCCAGGAAATTTCACTCCGCCTCTGCTGCTCCGTGGTCTCGGGTGAGCAGGTGTTCTCCTGCGTCCCTCTGTTCTCCAGCTTGGCCTTGGGGAAGCCCGCCGGCTTGTCTGCTGTTTTCTTAAGCCACCTTGGAGGTCCACTCTGAGCCCCATGCCTGGGGCTCCCACTCGCCTTACTGCAGCCAGAGACCTAGACAGATAATTATTTTTCAAGTGCATTTACTTTGAGAGACAGAGAGAGGGAAAGAGAGAGGGCACAAGCAGGGGAGGGGCAGAGAGAGGGAGACACAGAATCTGAAAGAGGCTCCAGGCTCTGAGCAGTCAGCCCAGAGACCGACGCGGGGCTCGAACTCACGAACCGTGAGATCGTGACCTGAGCCGAAGTCAGACACTTAACCGACTGAGCCACCCGGGCGCCCCTAGATAGATACATTTTAAATAACACTGAAGCCTCCCTAATTTGCCCAACGGCGGGGGCGGGGGCGGCCAGGGTAGGGCGGCTTGTGTAACACGGGTCCGACCTCTTGAGGATTCTGGATTTCATGGAAGCAACTGCTTTCAGGTTTGGTGAACTGAGCAGGATTTTCCCACAATCACCTGTGAGTCTCTCCCAACCAGTTTCTCTCAGAACTGGGACAGCAACATTCTTCTATCTTGACTTACAGTAAGCATGGAATAACTACAGAAATGTCCATTCTCAGTGTTTTTAACTAAAATCTTCAGAGTTTCCGTACCGCTGCTGGTGGGGATGACAAATTGCCAGGAAGCGAAATTAGGTGAGTAAAGATAACCCGTAGGTAGTATTTTCTTCCCAGTTTTTTTTTTTTTTTTGAAAGGTGAAGCGGCAGGAAAAAGGACCAATATCAAAGGCCAGTCTTTCTGGGGTCAAATAGGTATTTCCTTTTTTCTCCCAGGCTTCCCCTGCAGGACGTTTGGCGTGTTTATAGTGGCATTTTTAATCTGTCCGAGATAACAACAGAAACGCCTTTCTCACGAATAAAGGAGATGATTATTCACCCAAATTACAAAATGTCAGACAGTGGTGATGATCTTGCCTTGATAAGACTTGAGCCTCCTTTGAATTACACAGGTACGCGGCGTATTCGATGGAGGAGAAGCTAGACATCTGAGTTCAGCGGTTTACATTTTCACACCCGTTTGAATGAGAGGGCAGAATGCGGACAGATTGTCTTTATTTCCTGGTGGGTGGGGCTGGAGGAAAGGTGAGAATTGCCAAGGAAGGGAACATCTGTGATCTGGATAAATAGCTTCTACTTAAGGGTCAAGAAACATCAATTGGCTTCTTCAGGGAGGAGTACAACCACTGATCCGTTATTGAAATAATGCAACATCGGAAATGGCCATTTGGGAAGCCTGGCTCGCTTTGACACAAGTAGCGGAATTACCACTGCCTGGGGCATATTAGGAATACAGGAAGGCAGACGGGGCCAGATCCTAATTCCCAGGTCGAATGTGCGCAGAAGGAGGTTCTGGGAAGCCGGTAGTGTGATGGTTGGAGGTGTGGCCTTTGGAGGAATAGTGTCCACGGTTGGTGAATGCCCACTGCGCCCAGTAACGATCCCGTGACCTCGGGCAAGTTGCTCTCACCTCTTTGCACCTCAAATCTCCTCATCTGTAAAATGAGCGTGATAATGACCCATTGGTTTGTCATAAAAATTGTCAGTTAATGCCTTAAGGCGCTTAAAATCGTGCCTGGAGATTCTCCATTACCACTCTGCAAAGTATCACCCACAGGATAAAACGCGAGAACTTCTAATGCTTTTTGGCAGAAACTTGTGTTCTGAGGTTTAAGATTGAATCCAGAAGATGTGACACCAAACACGTCATGGGAAAATGACTCGGGAGATGAGAAAGTTTCTTGAATCGTTGCCCTTAGCAACTGAGCAGAAAGCAAAAGGGTCATTTTCCTTGGTGCTGCCCTATAGAAAGAGAATCCAGGAAAAGGAAGGTGTGTATTTTTAAAGTCAATATCCGTACCTTTATTTAACCAAACTCTAATTTAAAACTTACCTTTCAGAATTCCAAAAACCAATATGCCTGCCTTCCAAAGATGATACAAACACAATGTATACTAATTGTTGGGTAACTGGATGGGGCTTCACAAAAGAAAAAGGTATGGCGTGACATTTTAAATGTTGTTCTTACGAGAAGTCTTCTCTCGCCTCAAGTATTTACTCAGTGATTTAAAAAAAATTTTTTTTAATGTTTTTATTTATTTTTGAAGGAGAGAGAGAGAGAGACAGATCATGTGCAGGGGAGGGGCAGAGAGAGAGGGAGACACATAATCCAAAGCAGGCTCCAGGCTCCGAGCTGTCAGCAGAGAGCCCTGTGTGGGGCTCGAATCCATGAACCATTAGTTCATGACCTGAGCTGAGGTCGGATGCTTAACCGACTGAGCCACCCAGGCGCCCCACTCGGTGATTTTTGAGCTGTATTTTTGTTTGGGTCTGGGGAAATGTATCAGGCAACCTTTTAAGCATCTTACTTTATAATACAGATCACTTGTGGGACTTCATAAAAGGACTGGTCCCATACAGGGCTAACAAGACCGCTCAAGCCCATCCTGTCCTCAGTATTAATAGTGTTCCCATCTCTCTGTGCCTTGATGTTAAGGACCTGGAGCACAGGCAGGCAAACCATCTCTCTGACAGGCTGTCAATCTTGTTGGGTTTTTTTTGTTTTTGTTTTTGTTTTTTAAATACATCCTTCTTGCAATCTGATGTAGCCCGTGAACCACTTTTAAAAACTTAAAACACACAGAAACCCGAAGGACAGCAGTGAAATTGCAAATGAGCTCTCAAAATACGTCTCAAAGGATGTGCTATAGTAATGCATGAGTTTCTTTGTTAATATATGAAATAGCAAGTTGTTCAGGTAACTGCCGTCATTTAGAAATTGTAATGAGCACAAGTGATATTTACCGTTATCTGCCACAACTGTAATGTGCAAATATCGCAACCGTGACATGCAAATATCTGGGCTCTCTATTGATGGCAAGGTCGTAGATTCTGCTAACGCTCCCTTGCTTGGGGCTTGCCTTCCTAATTGAAAGGAGTTAGACTGCAGTTGGATATCGGTGAAAGTAAAGATGTATTTTCCAATGCAAGTTAATAGAACAAGTGACTTCTTTCGGTGCAACCCCGTTTAAGAGCCCCTGTTCATGGGTTGTTGGTGTATTTCAACTGGCCTTGAATTTTCCAGGAAACAGACTATCCTCCCTTTCCAAAACTATGTTCCTGATAGACACTATAGGGAGTAATATTTGCAGCATTCTTTATGTATTTAAGCTTGTCGTGCTCTTTCCTTCTTTCCTGACTTACTCCTTTACTCGATGAATTCAAATTTTTCCAATTTTTGATAAGTGCCTGAAGACAGGAAGAAATTGTAAAAGTAACCTTAACTAAACAAGGAAGGCTCCCACTGTATGCTCAAGGAGAACCTGGAGAGTGGTGGAAATTTAATTATTTTTCAATAAATTGTTCTTCGTGGAAAATATTTGGACTTACTCAAAGAGCAAAATACTCCTCTGCTGTCAGAGGTCTGGTGGTCCCCTCCCCCCAAAACGATATATTTTAGAATGATCATGTTGAATATATAAAACAAAAACCGAGAGGTAAGAACTTCCAGCTTTTGGGTTGGAGGAGATGAGAGGGAATTTCTGAGAGACATCGACTGAGATGAGATGACAGAGGATATGGAAGGGTTGTCCTAATATTACATGTCAGAGGCCAAAACATGGCGTGCACTCTCTCTCTCTCTCTCTCTGTTTTTCAATTTTCCTTCTCTGTTACTCGCTGTTTGTGTGATTAACGCTACTTTCTCACCCTACTGTTTTTTTTTTTTTTTCAACGTTTATTTATTTTTGGGACAGAGAGAGACAGAGCATGAACGGGGGAGGGGCAGAGAGAGAGGGAGACACAGAACCGGAAACAGGCTCCAGGCTCTGAGCCATCAGCCCAGAGCCCGACGCGGGGCTCGAACTCACAGACCGCGAGATCGTGACCTGGCTGAAGTCGGACGCTTAACCGACTGCGCCACCCAGGCGCCCCACTCACCCTACTGTTTTTAATCCAAAGAAATGACCTGAACGAAAAGCTCATTATTCTGGTCTGCTTTAAGACGTTAGTATGTTTCCTATTTATCTTATTTCTTCCTTCTGAAGTTACATATTGGTGACCTTCTAGGCAAAATCCAAAATATCCTACAAAAGGCAAATATTCCTTTGGTGTCAAGTGAAGAATGCCAGAAAAAATATAGAGATTATGAAGTAACCAAACAGATGATCTGTGCTGGCTATAAAGAAGGAGGCAAAGATGCCTGTAAGGTAATACATTTGCGCAAAGAACACACAGTAACCTGTGTGGAGCTTGAGAAAATTAGCTCCAAAATACATTTCTCATAGTATGTTTCATTATATTTTTCTTAAAAAATTCTGAGCCACACAACCTGGCAATTTCATAAATAACCTTTAATGAATGTATATCATTTTTATTATATTTATTTATATATATTTATATTTTTTATTTATATATATTTATATTTTTATCATATAAATATATAATATATATAATAATATACAATAAATATAATATAGTGTGTATATATATATATATATACACACACACTATGTTTAAGGAGCACAGTTGTACATATAACAACTGTACTAACATATAGAGCATTAGATGGATTTGACATTGAGATGATGATGTCAACATTTCCCTGTTGGAAAAAACGGAAAATGCACCCATACGCTACTGAATTAAATCATTTTCATCCCATCAGCAGCCAATGAGGAACGTACGACAAAAGTATAAGAAACCGTATGTGTGGGGTGCGTGCAGTGTGACTAGAGAATTTTAAAGGCACGTCTGTCATACTTTTCTGTGATTTTATTTTTCCACCCGCTGTGCCACAGGGCGATTCAGGCGGTCCCTTAGTTTGTAAACACAATGGAATATGGCATTTGGTCGGCATCACCAGTTGGGGTGAAGGCTGTGGCCGCAGAGAACAACCGGGTGTCTACACCAAAGTCGCTGAGTATGTGGACTGGATTTTAGAGAAAACACAGGTCGGTGATGGGCTCACCAGTCTCTGATGAAGTCACGGGCGTGACGAAGCTTTCTGGAGGTGGGAGAGAGCCCAGTTTGTAGCCTACGCTTTTACATCCTAGGTTCACTTCAAGTCCTGAGCCGTGGGGTCCTCGTGTGCCAAATCATGGAGAGTGGTATCTACCTCGTGTCCTTGTCCTGAGGGTAAAAAGGGACAATGTATACGCGGCTGCTGAGGACAAGGTCTTGCACCAGTAGGCGTTCGGCATTCAGTCATAACGCGAGTACCGGGAGATAACAAATGAACATTTCCGTGATTATTTGTGGTGCCATAAAATGGCAAAAGAATGTGATTTTGAAGTGCTTTCTTCTGGGGCGCCTGGGTGGCTCCGTCGGCTGAGCGTCCGGCTTCGGCTCAGGTCATGATCTCACAGCTCGTGGGTTCGAGCCCCGCGTCGGGCTCTGGGCTGACGGCTCAGAGCCTGGAGCCCGCTTCGGATTCTGGGTCTCCCTCTCTCTCCGCCCCTAACCCACTCGCATTCTGTCTCTGTCTCTCTCAAAAATAAATAAACATGAAAATAAATAAATAAATGCAGTGTTTTCTTCTGACTGTGAAACAGAAGGGAAGGGACTCCAGATTCTAGCACAGTGCTTGTGCTGGCATCACTCTTGTCTTCCTGCCTCCTCTGGATCACAGTATATCTTAGAGACAGAAATTTCTACTCTCTTCCCCACCTGCATGGTCACTGAAACCTACCACTGGTCGCCTCGCTTGGGGTGAAGTTCCAGCAAGCTTGCATTTTGTTCTGCCAAGCGGAAGGGAAGGAACCTGTATAAGACTCACTTTTCTGAGAAAGAGTTTTCTGAACCTGGGAGAATAACAGTGCATCTCTTCTTTTTCTTTTTCTTTTTTTTTTTTTTTTAATGTTTATTTACTTATTTTGAGAGAGACCTGGAGAGAGTGAGCAGGGGAGGGGCAGAGAGCGAGAGAAACGCAAGCAGACTTGGCACATCAGCGTGGAGCCTGACGCCGGGCTCGAACTCGCGAACCATGAGATCACGAATAGCGCACCTTTTCATCTGGGCCTCCTACCTTGCTACCTGGCACTGGCACACTGGGTGTGCAGGAGAGGCTCGCAGGCCTGCAGCTCCTATAACGCGCGTATCACACAGCCTTCCAGCAGGGCAAGGAATCTGTTCGGGGCTGGGTGGGGGGTGTCCGTGGCTATGGGGCTCTGCGGTGGTAATTCAAGCCGCGTGGGGTATGCAGCGTTTCGTAAATCCAGTCTCGTAAATTCACGGTAGCAGGGAGTCACCCTGGGAAAAATGTGACCTGAGTCCGTATGAGACCCAAATTCCGGCCGTGCCGGCGATGACCACAGCCGGCACCAGGTAGCTGGGATTCAAGTCAGTTACACTGACTTCACACTTTACAGAGAGCTGCCCATTTACAAACTATTGTGCAAAACAAGTAGAAAGACGGAAAAGTGAAGTTTCTACAAATATTTTTTCCCTCCCCACCGAAAGACACGTTAAGCAGTAGAAAGGGCTAAAGGCGAAGGGCTGGAGGAAAACCAGGAGGTGCGCCTTCCTCACAACCGCCTCCGATAGGGAAGTGTTGACTCCGGAAGTAAATGTTCTAGACGTTGTCAAGGCTGGCTGCGTTCCACGAAACAATTAAAAATAAAGACAGCTTCGACGTTTACTTTGGCGTGCAATAAACACCGTGGTCCTCGCTCTGTGTGGGTGTTATTTTATCTTTAAAAGGAAAAATAAGTGGCTTGCTACCAGAATCTTTCATTTCTGGCTTTTAGGATTAATTCTAACGGGTGTTTGAATAGGACTTCGGAATGCTTGCCGGGCAACCACTGGTCAGGGGATGACCTCCTTTCGGCAAAACCGGGAAGAGGGTTTTGAAATGCGGACTTCCCCTGGGGTGTGATGATTGTGTTGAAAGTTGCTGATCGGAGCCAGAGGTACTGGAATGGTCCCTGTTACTCCAGCATTTGCACGCGTGGAACACACAGCACAGGCACACGTCTCATCCGAGGTCAGCCCACGCCTCCGGCATCTGTCTCGTTCTCCCCAAGGTGTGCAAAACCCCTAACTTAAGTTTGCAACTTTTAGTTATTGTTGACTACTGTTTCCTCACCAAATCATGAACGAATTTGAAGGAGGCTGTCTTTCATTCATATAGCATATAAATGGGCTTTCGGTAAATGTCTAATGAATAAATGCATCTTTATTCTAAGGAGGCAGCTGAGGCTTGAGGAGGTGAACAGATGAACCCAAGGCCACTGGCGAGGACAGAGCCAGACTGCGCGTGGCATTCATAGATCCCAGATTGGGTCTCCAGCCCCTATCAGGGTGCCTCATAAAGGGTCACGGGAGCAATTATAACCACCATTCATTATTTTCATTATCCTCTAAAGCAGCGTCTCACCTGGAGACAATCCCCGCTCAGGGGACATGTGGCAACGTTTAGAGACATTTTTGGTTGTCACACCTGGGCAAGGGGGTGCTACAGACATCCAGTGGATAGAAGCCAGGGCACAGGACAGCCCCTCGCGACAGAGAATTATCTGGTCCAGATATCGATAATGGCAGGGTCGAGAAACTCCCATCGAAGGTCAGCATTGATAGGTTATAATGAAAAGGGGATATTTCAGGGACAGCAAGAATGGGGCTGTTGGACGTGGGAAGCTATGCCCTCTTTCAAAGCAAATCTTGATGGGAGAGAGAGGAGCTCCGAGAGAAAGCTGACTGTGGCCGTGATTGAAAAGAGGGGTCTCCACTGCAGTGCGCCTGTGTGGTTTTCTTTGTCCCAGACAGGAGATTGTAGGTCATCCATGCTGCTAAGTTCTGACTTGCACTTGGGTCTCTGCAGACTAAGTTCTGGATTCTTCCTAAGATTTTGTCTAGTAATTCCCCATTTCCATTAGCCTTCAAAAGCATTTTATTTGGGTTATGGGGAGGGGGGCTTTGCCTTTAAGATAAAAGTAGTTGACATTAAAATTCTAGACTGCAACGGCATTAGTTGAAAGAAGTCTTTAGAATACTTGCTGTTAGTTTGAAAGGAAGGTCTATTTAATCTCAAAGAATTTCTATGCAAGTAAGACCCTTATTCCACTTTTACCTGGATGGACAAAGATAGTTTGGAATTTTTATATCATTTCAAAAGCTTTAGAGATTTCACTAACTAGCTAAACCCAACTTGGGATGCTGTTATTTGGTTTCCCAATGAAGTATTGCTCTCATTAGAGTCTTTCTGTTTCTCTGAATAGGGTTGGAAGGTTATCATTATGGTCTTTTCATTGAAGCTTTAGGATAGAGGTGGGGTTTCATGGAGTAAACAATACAGCGATGTAAGGACCTTATATAACTCCACATATCGGTTTTCCGTGAAAACCTGCCTTGGCATAAAATTGCCCTTCTGTGTTTGAGCTTCATAGAAAGCAGTGTGTCATAAATATGCACTTTTTGTGTAACTGGAATGTAATTCAGTTTAAGTGGGAAACTCAAGAAAGCAACTAAGGACTCTTTCTGCCAAGACAGGTCACCCAATCTTGGCAACAGATGAAATAAAAATGGCTGAAGAACCGCCTTCCTGATAGAATGTCACAGTAGTCCTTAGCACTCTGCGTGAACACCTCTTCTGAGTCCAAATCCCCCTTAATTTTCTGCCCCATGGGACACAACGCTGTCTTCTCTCTTCTTTTCAAAAAGTGTCCAATTAGTTTATACGGAGCTAAACTTCAAAGCTACATTACTTCACTAATTATTCTCTCACTGTCTCCTTCAGTAAGTTCTCTTTTTCCATAATTCCATTTCCATAAGAATTTGGAAAACGGTGTCCAGTGTTCCTAATCCTGGGTCACCTCTCCTCACAGGCACTTGGCCACTGGGAATTAGGTCTTCCACACTTTCAGAAACGGTTCAGATAATGGCAACCTACGTGTAACAGACATGAAATGAGAGGGTCTCTGTCTCCAAACATTAAAAGGCTCAAAGGAAGCTGGTGGCGTTTTCTAAGCTCCGAAGATCCCACTCCTATCACCGCATTGTCACTGAACGAAGTCTAGTATCCCCTCTGATACCAATAACTTCAGAAGGATCTCGAATGGAGGCAAACCTGTCTCCAGGTTTATTTCTCCTTTCATCTTCAGAATGTTCCTTTTTCATTTCTTGTTAATGTTTATTTAGTTTTGAAGGAGAAAGAGAGTGCGAGGGATGGAGAGGCAGAGAGAGGGAGACACAGAATCCAAAGCAGGCTCAGGCTCTGAGCTGTCAGCACAGAGACTGACATGGGGCTCACGCTCACTAGCTGTGAAATCACGACCTGAGCCAAGGTTGGACGCCCAACCGACTGAGCCACCCAGGCACCCCAAGAATGTTTTTTTTTAATTTATGACTGCTTTGTAAACCTAAAATCGTACTTTGCTTTCTTATGAAGAATTAGAAGTCTTCTCTGAACCATAAAATTATCTCTCTAAAATTGATGTACTTTTTTTGGTTTTAGTTTTGCAAGGGAACTAAAATTTATGTAAATCGGACTTTTAAAACAGATGATTTGTGGGGGGAGGCCTGGGTGGCTCGGTAGGTTAAGCATCCCCCTTCGCCTCAGGTCATGAGCTCACGGATTGTGAGTTCGAGCCCCACATCAGGCTCTGGGCTGACAGCTCAGAGCCTGAAGCCTGCGTCAGATTCCGTGTCTCCCTCTCTCTCTGTTCCTCCCCTGCTCATGCTCTCTCTCTCTCTCTCAAAAATAAATAAAGATTAAAACATTAAAAAAAAAAAGGCAAAGAGAATTGACGGGTTTTGATTGCTTGCAAAAGCGAGACACGTGACTTCCTAGCTCCCCTTTTGTCTCCAATTGAGGACTCTAAAGAAAGACAGGAAAGCCCCATGTTTCTCCGTTTCTTTAAAAAAAATTAAATCAGACTTTCAGTGTTTGTAAGATGAATAAAAAAGGGGTTGGCGTCTTGGAACTGACCATATCGACATAACCCCGGAGGAGGCGACTTGATACAAAGGGAAACTGAGTCTAGGAGCGCTGGGCACCTGCAGTCCGCGCCTCCCTCTGTCCCCACCCCCAACAGGTGACGTTCCCCGGGGCCACACCGCGCATCAAGAAGCCACCAGACCTTCCCCGTTTTCTTTGTAGACTGTGAGCCTCGAGTTAGGCGAGAATTAATGATTAACAGCCGATGTTTGTCAGTGTGGTTAAGGGCAGCCGTGGTTACCAGGCATCCCAGTGTGAGGGGCCAGTTGCTAAGCCACACAAATTCAAGTTCTCTCTCAGTCTCTCTGGGGGGAAGTTTTGAAAAATACACGGTGAAATAAGACAAACAGATGTATTGTCTTGAAAGAGCGAGCAACTGGACCACTTTTGATACGCCGAGATTTTGAGAGCTCTCGCAGACACTGCTGTAGGAAAAGACACCGTTACACAACATCGGGAATCGGGAAAAGTAAATATTAAAGTTGAGTGAACGTGTCCTGCCCAAGCTCATTTAGAGGAGGATGAAGACCATTTTGGAAGAAGAGAAACCCTCTTGTTGAGAAGGTGGCAAACAGGCCAACAAAATATTTTCAGGTACGATTTCAAAAATTCTTTGATTTCTCTCCAGCAAATTTTCCTTGAAGTGCCTTTTCCTACCATGGGGGTTGGGGGTGGGGGGGTCTTACAAATCTTTTACAATAGAGAATTTTACAAATTAGAAAGATTTTCAAGATCGAGGTTAAAACAGTAGCAAGTCTTGATGCGTCTCACTGATAGTGAGTTTTTCACAGAGCAGTTGGTTCAATGCTTTGTGAGCATAAGTACGTTTATAGGTAATGAAGACGGTCTATGAATATACTTGCGGCAGACTTTTCTAAATGGTAACGTCATAAGTAGAAAGTCATTTAGAGCTTCCAAGAGGTACAGAGAGAGACTTCAAAGATGGAAAGAAAGGAAACAAATTGGAAAAGAACACAAAAATGGAAACACTGGAGTTGGGGAGGGCTCGGATGACAGCAATGAAAAATATCTGGTTAACGGTGAGCTGGTGGCATGGGGGAAGCAGAGATGGGGGGACCCCCCCGTCCGGTCTGGGTTCTTCAGAACTAGGAAAGTCTTGAACTCTACGTGCTATCATCCTGGGGAGTGTCCTAGGATTTGGGGAAGGTAAAATTCAGCATTAACGTAACAACCTGCAAATACCGTAGAATTCACCACTCCTCTCCCTCCCTGTTTCTTGTGAACCCTGATGTCAGTGAACTACTTATAAATTCACTTTGCATGCTCTAAATACATACACATTTTTCTTTTTGTAGGATGATTTTATTATATCGAGTGGTACATTTCATTTTATTTGCCTCAGTTTCCAGTGGTAAGTAGAGCTTAAGCTCAGATAAGAATTGGAAACAGCTTAATTTCCTGCTTTGGAGACTGGAAAACAGAAGGGCTGATCTACAGGCCCACACCATCTACTCCACGGAAGGACATTAAATCATTTTATGTTTCACTTAAGGGCTCCAGGGGTTTTCAAAACAGGGAGGGCAATTAAAGAATAGGAATTGGTCATCATAGTAGTAATCTGGGTCCATATGTATAAGTCACATCCAAATCTGTACCTCTGTTTATATCCAAATCTGCATCAGTCATGACAAGTTTGGTGGTAATTATTACTTTCTTTGCATCGCATGGTGGGATTTCCGTGGACCATGAGAACACTTCTAGGTGCAAACTGACCCTTAACTAATGAGGGGCCGCCTTGCAACTCCAAGGGAGCCGCCCGGAGCTTGGGGAGAGGGGGCAGGTTTCTGCTCACCTCCGGGTCACTCTCGGGTAGCTGCAAATCTTGGAGAAAATTATCCTATATGCAGAAGTTATAGTTGGGTAAGTTAGAAGGCGTATGTGGTGGGTTTTGAGCACAGGCTGTGGAAGGGATCCTTGACTCTCTTTTTCCCCAGAGATCTCTTTGGACTGCGTTCTCAGAGTCATGTTTTCGAAGGCGTAAAGTAAAAATACAAAGGATTGCCAAGAAAATCAATTGTATTGCAATATCGTTAGTGAAAATGTAAAAACGAAACGAAACAAAACAAAACCTGATACAAAAATAGATGTCCTTCTTATTGACACATGATGTAACAAGGTTTAGTGGTGGGTCTAAAACTGCAAAGTAATAACCACCACCAAGCCGGTGATGTTATTTGAGGATATCGGCAGCTGTCATGTTTTCTTTTTAAATCTGTAATCTTAGTATGACAAAGCAGATACTATGAACATTGTGGTTCGTTACATTAATGATGGAAGGCTGTATCACGTTTTGGGTAGAGGTTAGTGAAAATAAAGTTGGAATTTTCCCCCTCCAAGACCCTGGCTAAATCTAGTGATAGTTTTAGTGATAGTTTTCACTGCTCTGTACCTACGTACTTTCCCACATACTCATTGGTATGTTTGTTACTACGATAAATATTTGAGTTATATTTTATCCTTCCCAAAGTATTTCATTTTTACTGTAAGCGTATGTATATGTATATACATATATATACATATATGTATATGTATATATATAGCACGCATATGTTACGTATATGAAAGATATTAAGAAGCCTTCTTAATGGCAGTGTACTAAGATTAAAAACTACAACCTTTTATTCAGTGACTGAGTAATAATGACCCAAAGAGCCATAATCTGGAATATTAAATATCTCTTTCTAGAAACGGAAAAAAATAATCGCTTCTTGGCCTTTTGGCTAAGATCAAGTGTAGAAACAGAAAAAAAAAAATGGGTTTTATCCAACTTAGCTTTTAAAAAAATACCTGTGTGTGGTTTCAGCTGGAATGGGAATTCGGATATTTTTCTGAGACTCTACAGTTCCTGTTCCTAAACTGGCCCATTTTAAATAGTGAGGTGATACAGTGGATCACAGCCAGGGCCATCAAACACTATTGAAAAACCATCACTCTGGTTGCTTTGTTTCATATAAACGAGGAGTTTTCACAAACAAGCAACAGGGAAAGGGAAAAGCATGGCGGCCCGTTCCAGACTTGGATGTGACCCTAAGGAACATCTTGGGCCAGGAAAGCTCTGAGAAACTGTCCAGTTACCCGCAAAGCACCCTCATCTCCAAGATAATCCCTCAGAAGCACAGTTCCATCGAGGCAAATGTGCCATTTTGCGATTTCTTTTTCTGTCTGAGGCTGCTCATCCAATCAACCAACATCAAAGGGTTGATTGCTCTGATTTCCAAGTTCAGGCGCATTTCCTGGGAAGTAGACCTACTTCGCTTGCCTTTGTGAGATTATTATCTAATTCGATACGTGCAACTAAAGCCCCCAATAATTCATGCCACGTATTACATCACAGAATGTGTGACTAAGCTGTTCACAGATACCGGCTTTCAAGGAGGAGACGTGACCACCATTTTCACGCCAAGCGCCAAGCACTGTCAGCTTATCTGCACCCACCATCCGAGATGTCTGCTTTTCACCTTCATGGCTGAATCGTCGTCGGAAGATCCTACCAGATGGTAAATGTTCGCGTTTCTGCACAGAGGAAGTAGCTTTCCGGGATGATTACTTACCAATAAGTATTCATCTACCATTTTATAAAATGGAAGGTTCATGATGGGAAAACATGTGGTCCTCCAATTGAAATATTGAGTATCGGGGCGCCTGGGTGGCGCAGTCGGTTAAGCGTCCGACTTCAGCCAGGTCACGATCTCGCGCTCCGTGGGTTCGAGCCCCGCGTCGGGCTCTGGGCTGATGGCTCAGAGCCTGGAGCCTGTTTCCGATTCTGTGTCTCCCTCTCTCTCTGTCCCTCCCCCGTTCATGCTCTGTCTCTCTCTGTCCCAAAAATAAATAAACGTTGAAAAAAAAATTTAAAAAAAAAAAAAAAAAGAAATATTGAGTATTGCAGGAAAAAAAAATCGTGCCCAGGCAGATCAGGGAGGAGCAGACATGCCTCTCAGTGTGGACTTTCTAGCTCCTCTGTGGTCTAGATTTTAGCGGTATACTTATTTCTCTCCGCTGTTATTACACCTCTTAATCATTTTGTTCCTTGCTTTTTGATTCATTATTGATATTTGATGTTATTCAAACCGGTGCTTTTCCTTCAATTATTTTATTAGGAAATAAATATTTATAAATGTAGTTTGAAAGAACAGCACAGTGATCCCCTGTCACCACCAAGTTTTTTGTTCGCCATTTGGGCCTTATCTATATCTATCTATCATCTGTCTATCTTTCTATTTAACCATTTGAAATAATTTGAAAACATTATAACATTTTACTCCTAAATATTTCAACATACATTTTCCTACATAAAGGAAACGATTGTAACAAGAACCCCTTTATAACATCTCAGGTGTCCCCCAAATATAATTTATAGCTATTAACCAGTGTCTGCTCCGGATTCACAACTACATTTAGTGGTTTTGTGTCTATAGTCATATTTTTAAAAATTTTAGGACACTTGGGGACACCTGGCTGGCTCGGTCGGTTAAGTGTCCGACTCTTGATTTTGCCTCACGTCATGATCTCATGCTTTCATGAGACTGAGCCCCACACTGGGCTCTATGCTGACAGTATGGAGCCTGCTTGGGTTTCTCTCCCTCTCTCTCTCTCTCTCTGTCCCTCCTTTGCTTCCGCTTTCTCTCTCTCTCTCAAAACAAATAGATAAAAACATTAAAAAAACTTTTAGGACATTCCATCCACCACTTTTGTTTCCATGTTGAACTTGAACATTCAATGATGAAGCTTTACTACAGAGGTAAGTAATCAACATGTTTGTGTATTATTACTGCATTCATAGATATTTACATAGTATCCCGAACTTAAAAGATTACTACTCTAGAGTCTACAACAAGGGTTGGCAAACTTTTTCGTGACAAAGCCGGGGTTGAATATTTTATCCAGAAGCAAAGTCAAAGATATTATAGAAGTACTTCTATAACTATTTAAAATGTAACCATTTAGCAATAAGACGCCATTCTCAGCTGATGGGCTGCAAAAAACAGGCAGAGGGCTGCTTGACCAACGGGCCATAGTTCACTCCTGTTTCCAGTTAGTAGGGAAAACTGTACGTGAGCTCTTAAGTGAAGGGATGTTAGAATGGAAAAAAACAAACAAACAGCTTTGCTAAGAAAATATTTGTTTTGGCATCAGATAGAGCAGTTTGTTTCTTTCTCTCTGATTTTCTGTGTGCTGACTTTTAAGATCCATTATTTTAAAACGTAAGTTCTCACGCAGGTTTACTTGTATCCTGAAAGACAGTGTAACAGAAACACTGCCAAGGGTGAATATGACAGGAGCAATTTCTGGATATTCTTTCAAGCAATGCCCACATCAAATAAGTGGTAAGACGTCCTATTAGAATTCGTAAACACTTAGTTACTATGATATATATATATATAGTTATATCACATATGCTTTTATGGCTTTGAAACAAAACCCTGCGGTGTGGACTTAGAGTCTCCTAATGAAGTTCTTTCAGGGAAGAGTCAAAACTAGCACGCACACTCTGTCCCCCCTTCATTAAAATTTACCCAACTAGAAGGACACGCCTTACTGTATCAGTTCTCATCATTCATCTTCCTCTTCCCAGCTTAAAGTTTTATATAGAAGTCCATATTTTTGTAACGTTTATTTATTTGTGAGACAGAGAGAGAGACAGAGCCTGGAGCCTGAGCAGGGAAAGGTCAGGGAGAGAGGGAGACACAGACTCCGAAGCAGGCTCCAGGCTCTGAGCCGTCAGCACAGAGCCCGACGCGGGGCCCGAACTCACGGGCTGTGAGATCACGACCTGAGCCAAAGTCAGACGCTTAACCAGCTGAGCCACCCAGGCGCCCCTGGAAGTCCATACTAAACATATTACTTCGAATCAAAGGAGCAACTAGGAAGGTTGAGACGACACCTAACCGTCCAAAGATCCTCCAATAGGTTAGTGGATCAGTCAGTGGACTTAAGGGGACAAGGGAGGCCAGGGCAGAAAGTTAACACAGCAATTTACAAGTCTGATATTATTGCGCCATAAGAAGGGCATTTTCATTCTTTTTCTGCTTCCACGTGAGCGTAGCAGTTAAGCAGATGAAGATGAAAACAAAGGACTTCTGAGAAAAAGTGACTGGAAGAGTTGAAAGAGTAAGTCAGGAAGGGCAGTTGCTAACGTAGCACCATTCAGGTTAGCTCTGGAGTCTGGAAGACCGCCACGTTGTCTGCTTTTGTCTCCAGCTTGCCACAGGAATTTGTACGTGGACCTGGACATGAAGGGCATGAACTATAATAGCTTGATGACCAGGGATGCCCAGGAATGCCAAGAGAGATGCACAAATGATGTGCACTGTCACTTTTTCACATACGCAACGAAGCAGTTTCCAAGCACGGAGCATCGGTGAGTGAGCCGTAGGCTGAGCCCGCGGACAGTGAGTAGACCGTCGCCTTGTCTGATGGAAAACAAAATTTCTCCTCGACTTGATGCCAGAGTTTTTGTTTTCAGCCCCCAAACGGCATTTCTAGAATAAGTACAGTGCTAATAGTTTTCTTCACAGCAAGTAGCAGAAATGCATTTCCTTTATGTTAAGGACTCTGTCTTTTTACTGACATTGTTGGATCTGCTTCACCCATCGCCTGGCTAATTTAAAAAGTGATACGTTTCCTAACTGGAAGTTTTGAGACAGTTACAGTTGATCTGACTGCGTCATTCCCAGCCTAAGGATTATAGGACCGAGGGGAAAACCTACTCAGACCTCTCTAAGTGAGAGTTCCTTATCTAAGACAGAATAACTGAAGCCCATGTGAAGTGTTTTAAAATCCACCCCAAACTGGATTTTGAAATATTCTGGAGATAAATGTATGAGAATGTAGAAATGACCTGATCTCTAATGATGAATCGGTGTTCTCGTTAAGAAAAATTTTTTTTAGGGAAAAAAATATCACTAATTTTTATATTTAGAAATTTCTGAGATGTTCTAGGGTTGTATAGGAAACCACACTGATCTAGAACCCAACAAAAAAAGGAGAACGAAGTTTAAATGACCATTATTTGGATTCCCCTTTGGGTTTTTCCATTCCACTCTCCACATTCACAAGGAGGTGAATAATATAAATAATAATAAAGCATCCGTCACTCCTTTCAAAAACGACGACGATAAAACCGAATGCTCAGATTTAGAAGTAAGTTTTCACGTTTTGTGTTTGGCTCAGCTCAAGCTACATCTTCTTAACATATTTCACGTCTGAGACTTAACACGACAGGGACAGCAAGCCAGGAAATGGGGAGTAGAGAAGGGCTTGAGAATTCATTACTTCCTACCTCCGATTCTTCAGGCCGTCATCTCTCCAAAGCTGTCATTTAAGTGATGAAAACTAGAATTGACAAAATTCAGGGGCCCTCCAGGTCCTGGCAGAGGAAGGACTCAAGTCCTGCTGTCCAGCATCAACTTGATGCTTTTCAGAGCAGATCCTCAGCTGTCAGCCCAGGAAGTCTCTAGACTGGAATTTCGTATGGTCTCATGTTGTTTCCTACATGTATTTAGACGAGTAAAACATTTTCCCATTTTTGTTTTCATTCAGAAACATTTGTCTGCTGAAGTACACCCACATGGGGACACCAACCAGAATAATGAAGCTCACTAAAGTGGTGTCTGGATTTTCACTAAAATCCTGTGCGCTTTCTAAGCTGGGTAACTGTTACTTTCTCGGCGAGGTGGTTTAACCATTAAATAGTAGGTGCGGTTGGTATGAATGAGGGGCCTGACTTAGGACACCCATGTGCGCTCCCTGGTGAAATGGACCAAATGATCTTTTACCTTCTTCGTGTGAAAAAATGTCGTTATGTCCCATGTAATTAGAGCTCTATTTGAATTTAAAGTTTAAAATAATCACTCCAGTTTTCCGAATGAAAAAAATTTAAAGAGCTTGGGATGAACAAACTGTAAAAAGAATTGTTAAGATTTTAGGTTCACTGCAAAATGGAGGGGAAAGTATGGGTGTCCCATAGACCCCTGCCCCGGGGCACATGCACAGGTTCCCTTATTATCAACACCCCCCGCCCCCACCAGAGTGGTACATTTGTTACAATCGATTGACATACATTGACACGTCATAATCGCCCCAAAGCCTGCAGCTTACATTCCAGTTCACTCATGGTGTTGTATATTCCATGGGTTTGGATAAATGTATAATGATATCTATCTATCTTCACGGTATCGTGCAGAGAATTTCTACTGCCCTAAAAACCTCCTCCGTGCTGGGCCTACTCATCCCTCTTCACCCCGCAACAAACTGTTTACATGGAATTTACAAATACTCTAGCTGGGATTTTGCTGATTATATTGGGGAGTTGATTTCTTAAACATGGTTTCTTCTGTCGTACAGCTTGTATCAGGGACATTTTCCCTAGTACGGCATTTGCAGACAGTAACATCGACAGTGTCATGGCTCCAGATGTCTTTGTCTGTCGCCGCATTTGTACTCACCACCCCAGTTGTTTGTTTTTTACCTTCCTTTCTCAAGAATGGCCAAAAGAATCTGAAAGGTAAGGAATTAAGATGAAGATTCATGCCTTAAGACGGCCGATCAAGGTCCATCCTTTAAAAAATTCTGAGCAGCTACACGTTTAATCTAAATGTCTGCAGAGGACAGGCCAAAGTTGCCGGGAAGAATGCCTAGCCCCTCTCTCTTTGCATTCGCCACCTGATGACCGCAAACCTGAGGTTACCGAGGACTCTTGTTTTCTTGAGCTGAGGGAGGTCTCTGCCTGCAGCAAAGGGAGGGTTGCCTCGTTCTGAACGGAGTAAAGAACATAAGGATGACCCTCAAGGGGCAACTTAGTCCAGGGCCCAGTTGGAGATCAGTGAACCTAGAGTAGAAAGGGCTGGGAGTATCAGGGTAATGTCAAATCCGAAGTGAAGAGAGGTGGAAAGGAAGGCCTATATTAATGGAATTGGGGATAATTGTGGAGGGGTGTTTGAGAATTGAGATGCTGTTTTCCTACCGATGGGTATCAGTCCAGGAAACCATGCTGAAACATGGGAAAGGTCTTTGATCATTAAAGGGATATCTGCTGGGGTTGTCGTTCCTCATTAATAAGATTCACTAAAACAAACAAACAAACAAAAACAAGAAACCAAAAACCCCACTTAAGAGTGCTTCAGAATCTCGATACTCTATATTATCTGAATGGGAATTCTCAGAGCCCCCGGTATTTGCCTGACTTGGCTGTTTGCGTGAAGAATGGGTCCCCCAGAATCCAGCTTGAGGTCCTTGTCCGTCAAGCAAGCCTGGTTTTCCATTGAGTGACTTTTGGAAGTACTAGTTTGGTCCCATGAAAATATATCTGTTACTTTCATTTACTCAACGATATAATTTATTTGGTGCCTACTGCATACGAGGCACTGTTCTAAACACCAGCGATACCACTAGTGAACGAAAGAGACGAAAACCCTGCCCTACCTGGACAAGAGTGGAAGCGATAGAGAAGTCATCAGGTTGGGATATATTGTCCAATGGGGAGGCAATAAAATCTGTTGACTGGTTGTCTGCTCTGAAGGAAAGAGTCAGTGAGAGCTCTAAGGCTTCTGGCCCAAGGAATCGAAAGGATAAAAATACCCATGACTGGGATGCAGATTTCATGAGGCACAGATTTCAAGAGGGAAGAGATGCCCAGTGGACATCCAGAGAGAAATGTTGATCTGGAAGTTGGAAAGGGAGATCTTGAACTAAGAGGAGAGGTTTGTGTTCTGGATCTGTGTCTGGGTATCACTAGCATACCGCTGGTAACAGAAGGGACTGAATGCAGTCAGAGAAGAACGGGGGTTCAAAGGCTGCATTATAAATGGCACAAATTAGAAAGATGCCTAATCACTGCTCATTTTCTTTTTTTACTCCTTTTATAACATTCCCGGTCAATACCTGTAAGAGGGGTAAAACACTGGATCCTCAATACAGGGTGAGAGAGGAACATGAGTGCTAGAAGCCAAGACTTGGCTTTTTTTTTTTTTTAATTTTTTTTTTCAACGTTTATTTATTTTTGGGACAGAGAGAGACAGAGCACGAACGGGGGAGGGGCAGAGAGAGAGGGAGACACAGAATCGGAAACAGGCTCCAGGCTCCGAGCCATCAGCCCAGAGCCCGACGCGGGGCTCGAACTCACGGACCGCGAGATCGTGACCTGGCTGAAGTCGGACGCTTAACCGACTGCGCCACCCAGGCGCCCCAAGACTTGGCTTTTTAAATTGAAATTAATTAAAATTAAATAGAACTAAACAGTCATCTCTTCAGCTGTATCAGCCACATTTCAAGTGCTCAGTAGCCACATGTGATTAGGGGCTATTGAATTGGGTGGCACGGGCATGGACCGTGTCCATCATTGCAGAAAACTCTATTGGACAGCACTGCTCTAGACTGTGATTTGGGGCTAATCAGGAAAAGTTGTTTTGTGCCAAGAAGAGGCTGCTTGTATGGAGCCTGTGATGAATGCCATTTATCCGTGTCTGAGCCTGAAGCGACTCTGGATAGCAGATTTCTCCAGAGCATGAAAGTTACGGAATCTTTGAAATGGGCGAGGAGTGTTGAAAGAAAGGAGAGAAAGAAGGAAGATGGTAGGACCACTGGCGATAGAAACAGCTCAGAAAACTCTTATGGAGGCAAGTGGTATCCTGTTGAAGACCTGTCTACAACCTATGGATCATGGGGTCTGACTCAGTGATGTATGAAGAGTACTTACAAAAGGAGAAATTGTTCACTCTTTTTTTTTTTTTTTTAATTTTTTTTTTCAACGTTTATTTATTTTTGGGACAGAGAGAGACAGAGCATGAACGGGGGAGGGGCAGAGAGAGAGGGAGACACAGAATCGGAAACAGGCTCCAGGCTCCGAGCCATCAGCCCAGAGCCCGACGCGGGGCTCGAACTCCCGGACCGCGAGATCGTGACCTGGCTGAAGTCGGACGCTTAACCGACTGCGCCACCCAGGCGCCCCAGAAATTGTTCACTCTTAAACACACCAACACGAATTGACTTTTGTACGTGTTATAAAAATGGTTCTTTTCTTTGATATGTGTTACGTGATCCATTTGTATTCCCTCCTCCCCCCCCCTTCTTTTTTCTGTTAGAAATCTTTGTCTCCTGAAAACATCTGAAAGTGGATTACCAAGTACACGCATTAAGAAGGACAAAGCTCTTTCTGGTTTCAGTCTGCAAACCTGCAGGCACAGTGTCCCAGGTAAACAATGGAGCCACTCTCTCCTGATCAAGATCAACAAACCTAGGTCGACTAGTGGTAAGTTTGGTGTCTCGTACCTGATGTGCGATTTCCTGCCTAGTGTTCTGTCATTCCTCATTTTACCACGACACTGATTTCTTGGGAGAAGAACTGGACATTGTTGACGTGAAAGGGCACGAAGCCTGCCAGAAAATGTGTACCGACTCCATCCGCTGCCAGTTTTTTACCTATTCGCCATCTCCAGAATCTTGCAACGGAGGGAAGTAAGACGTACAAAGAGTTACACAGATACTCCCGTCCCATCTCCTCGAGGGGGGTGTTATGTTTATACTCTTCTGTTTCCCACCTGCAGGGGTAAATGTTACTTAAAACTCTCTTCAAATGGATCTCCAACGAAAATACTTCATGGGAGAGGAGGCATCTCTGGATATACATTAAGGTTATGTAAAATGGATAATGGTGAGTTTAACGGCTCGCGAGAAAATACATCTGAAGAAGTTATTTTTATACCAAATATATCATGACTGTCAGCGTCAATAGTAACCGCAAAGGGGAGAAAATTAGTACAATAACCAACTTAGATACAATTTTCTGTTAGTTTTACTCCTGTCATCCAGGCTGACCATGTTTTAGTGGTAAATATTGGGCCTCAACTAAACTCTGCATTACCTAATATTAAGTGAGTATGGGTTTTAATTGGACACATGTATACAGTTTATGATGAGACTCAGGCTCAGTCAACACTTTTATGTTTAATTCCTACTATGAAGGCTATCTTTCTTATTATCCTTGAAGATTGAATATCGGTCAGGAATTTGGTTAATCAGATTATTTGTTTTCTGTCCATTGGCCATTACTTGGTATTTAGTTGAAATATAAATAACTACCATATATTTGAAAAAATGTGTATGTATTCAAGAAACAAAGTAGCTCCCCTTCAGGGGTCTTCATTCTTTCAGATCCCCTGCAAGTATTCTGCGTACTTATGCATATTGGCAAAAATTTACAGTAAAACTCTATTTATTTAGAACAATGAGTGTCACAGGGTGGAAAGAAAATAAAAAGATTCTCTAGATTAAACAAGACCTACAATATGTGTAAAATGTGATACAAATTACCCTGAAAATAAGATCAGCAGTGGCCAATTCTAGGGGCTAATTTCTGAGCATAGTACTGAGGGATGGTTTGTAGGCAAACAGAACGATCTCCAGACAGAATCTCCAACAGGAGAGAACATTATCGCACTTTTCTCTAAATTACCATAATAACCTATGATGACTTTAGTGCTTACTAATTCACATAAAACTACATGTTTTAGACTTTTTTCTTGCTTAATGTCCGATATTACAATGTACTATGAATTTAAGATTCAACTGAGATTTAATGAGTAAAATAGAAGTGATGATTATAATTTGTAAGTTTTCAGAGTATAAAAATCTTCTGTGTCAGAATTATTTCTCTACTGAGAGGAGAGTAAATCCTTAACTTCTGAGAACTTGTTTTGTAACATGTACAATATTGTGTCCAATCTAACATCCTAACGAGGAAACCATGCCTTCCTGGAGTACAGAGGGATCTGGTGGCCCAAACTCCTTTAAAAAGCCAGCCAATTAAGTTGTATCTCCTATATTCTGTTTTCCTTACAATATATTTATCTAAGAAGGAGCATTTATGATAATTCTGTTGTCTTCGTTCTGCGAAGCACGAGAAGGGACGCTTGGCAGATGTTGTTGTCAGTGATGTTGACGTAGTTTCTAAACTGGGAACCAGCACTCAATGCTTGAACCCATTCCCCACTTTCCTTTCATTACGTTCTTCTCTGATGAATGTATGGATTCTGGTGTATGAAGGCTACAGAATATATCAGGTGGAGATTGATAGCTGAGGCAGAGAATACAAGATAAAGGAAAATAAAATCTTAAGACTTTTTAGTGCACCTTCTGAGACTAGATAATTAGGTTTTCCTGCACTACGTCCGATAAAATAATACCCTAATGGGAGGGGATATATAACTGAGGTGACTCTCATATCTTACACCATCATTGGTCTTCAACATAACTTTCTGAAGATGCAGAGGAATCGCTATCAAAAGAAATGTTTCCTAACACAAAATCTAATATTAAACACAGATATTTGCAGCATTTGGTTTGAACCGAGAGACAGAATGAACATCAAGACCTATCATTTGTCCCTAAGAAAGGCACTATTGAATTGTTTATAACATATTTTAGTTACTGTATACCCATTCATTTTCCTAAACTTTGCCTTTCCTCGTAAATCACAAGGGCTTCCCTGTAATTCCAGAATCTAGTCAAAATCTTCAAAACGTTGCTCTGAAACGAATCTCACCCCATCCACCCTCAGGTGAGAACACTTTTCTCAGTGTGCCAGCCTGTTTAAGCTTTCACAAACACACCCAGCTTGTTCCTGCCTCTGCTTGCTACCAACTAGAGTTTTCTTCAAGACTCCTCTCTTCCTATTTGACGTTTGCCCCAGGATTGTACGTCTATTTTCCTGTTCAGAAAAGAAAGTCCTAGAGAGATTGTTCTACACCCGCACAAAACCAGGGAACAAACCATCAAAGGCTTGGCTTTTTAAAAAAAAAATTTTTTAATGTTTATTTTTGAGACAGAGAGAGACAGAGCATGGGCAGGGGAGGGGCAGAGAGAGAGGGAGACACAGAAGCGGAAGCAGGCTCCAGGCCCTGAGCTGTCAGCACAGAGCCCGACGTGGGGCTCGAACTCACGAACTGTGAGGTCATGACCTGAGCCGAAGTCGGACGCTTAACCGACTGAGCCACCCAGGCGCCCCAAGGACTTGGCTTTTGACTGCTGACCCTTTTGCTAACTTCACACTCCTCCTCCTCTAGCTAAGGACATGAAGCCTCCCTGGTCCTCTGAGCCATGCTAGCCTAAGTGTGGTCTGGGTGTAGCATGTTGACGTCAGCAGTGAGCCTGCCGGAAAGAATTTCAGCAGCCTCCTGCCCCCAAACTGGATCAGAATCAGCATTTTAAAAGATAACCAGGTGATCCATATGCACATTAAAGTATGAGAAGCATTGCTCTCGAATACCGTTGTCCCGGAACACCTCATTCCAATTCCATGTAGGTTACTAGGGCAGATCTGGCCAGGGCTCCCGTTGGGAGGGTGGGTTCTCATTTGGCGTGCCAGGAAGTAGGAGCAAAAACGACCATCCCGCCCAGGGCAGCTAAGACAGGAGGAAACAGAGGGGGTAAGTGTGAATCAAAGTGCTTGGAAAGTATCAAGGGTTGAACCGGGAGAACCCCAAACTGTCAACAAAGCCAAAAGGAGAAGCAGTTCACAGACAGAAGAGCAGCCCATGCTTGGATGGTGCCCAGTTGGAGCAGGAGACTCTAGGACCAAAGGTCAGCCTGAGCGGAAGAAGCTAGGAATTGGACAAAAGCTGTAAACTGAGAGGAGGGTGCTCACTTTTCTTTATGACAGTATTTCTCCAACTTCAGCAGGGCGGGGTGACATTCAGATTACTAGGTTCCATTGTCCAAGTTTCTGATCTCCTGGGTCTGAGGGGAGCTCAAGAAGTTGCATTTCTAAGAAATTCCCGACTGACGCGATGGGTCCAAGGGCCACACTTGACAACTGCTTTAAGAGAACCATCAGGGTTAGCAGACGAGGGAGGAGAAGACTGCCACGCAGGACCGGGTGAGACATTCTTTGGGAGCATGTCATTAGAAGGTGACTTAGTCATGCAATTTTCCTGTGCAAGCTCTGCTTGCTGAGTTGATTATAAAATTTCTTCAAGTCAAGGTCGTGATAAGATACTGAATCGAGGGCAGGTTTTCTTCTCTTTCTGCCTGAAGGGACGTAACTGCTGATGGAAAAGGAAGACTTAGGAAGCCACTCATTGCAACCCTTCTGTTGTAGTGTGTACGACCAAAATCAAGCCCAGAATTGTTGGAGGAGAGGCATCTGTTCATGGTGAGTGGCCATGGCAGATAACTCTGCACATCACATCACCTGCCCAGAGACACCTGTGTGGAGGCTCCATCATTGGAAACCAGTGGATACTAACAGCTGCTCACTGTTTGATTGGGTCAGTACCATTACCGATTTTATTAGTTCCCCGGGGGTCGCCCGTATACTGAATCTGTCATTAGCATTTTAGTAAATATTTTAAAAATGTAAATTACCCCGTTTGCTACATTAAATCTCTGTAGTTAAAAAAAAAAAAGGCAAAAAGAAAGAACAGTTACGGTCTACCAGCATCAGATTAGGTGTAGGAATATGACGGCATATTATTCTGCTTTCCCATTTAAATGCATCCACATGCCCAGGGGTGTTCTTGTTGTTTCCCATCAGAACGTATCATCTGTGCTTGTCTTGGCATCAGGTCCAGAGCCAAACACAAGGAAAATTTCCCCTTCTCTAAATTCGCCGTTCTCTCTCTCCTTCATCTTTCCACTCTCTCCTCTCCTTTCCCCTCTCCCTCTGCTCCCTTCCCCTCCCCTCCTTCTCCTTCTTGCCCTCCTCCTCCTCCTCTCTCCTCTCACCTCTCTCCTCTCTCCTCTCTCTCTCTCCACCCCCCAACCCCACTGACATGTTTCCAAATACAGAAGGAAGAGTTCATTACGTATCCTCAGATTGGATTCCCTACTTAGGTCAGCTTTAATATTGGCCAAACCTAAAAGCTCCATCAGGAGAGTATATGTATTCCAGGGAATTTTAGTTGGCCAAACTTCCTCTTTGCACTTTGGTATTCTCTGAGTTTCCAGACATGGTTTTGTGTGTTTGTTTTTGTTTATACTTACGTTATAACTCAAAGATATGTTTGAAGTCAATAGCCTCCTTTACCTTTTACCTTTTCCATATGGGAAAATGCAGTACAAGAAAATCCAAGTGAATTTCTCAGGTTGATAGGTAATCAATGGTAGGGTTGAAACTAACACCCGGAACTCTTTACGGTGGGGGGCGGGGGAAGTCAGGGGGCGGAAGGGAGGAGGAGAGAGAAAGAGAGCGCGAGTGTGTTTGTGTGTGTGTGTGTGTGTGTGTGTGTGTTGGAGGGTGAAAAGAGCATTCATTCATTTTTATGTGTTTAATATAGTAAATGCTCACCCAGGACCTTCTACAGGAGGAATATGTGAGTGAAAAATTTTAGCATGAAATCCCTTCTTTCCGACAAAAAGCCTGCCGCCGGCAGAAAATATTAGTAATAGCTAGGTAAATAACAGTATAGCTCAAATGTTTGGGAATCATTTGGTAATGAAAATTTCTTTTCCTCTATTGTTTATTCCTTAGGTTAGAGTCACCTAAAGTCTTGCGTGTCTATAGTGGCATTTTAAATCAATCAGAAGTTAAAAAGGACACAGCTTTCTTTGGGGTTCAAGAAATAATAATTCATGATCAATATGAAATGGCAGAAAGTGGGTATGATATTGCCTTGTTGAAACTGGAAACGGCAATGAATTACACAGGTGTGTCGAATTTTAAATGGAAAGTTCTCTACAATGATGGCCTAGATGTATTGTTTAACACTGCCAGGTTCATGGCCTGAGCTCCACAATCTCCAGGTGGTATGATCATGAGAGAGGGGCTACTAAGCTACTCTTTTAGTCTGCTAAGACCGGCGCTGTTCCCTGATCGTTAAATCTTACTATGGGGTGTGGGTGAAGCGCTAAGTTTTCTCCAGGTTTCTTCAGGTTCGCAGAATGACCTAACTCTATAATATATTGGAATATTAAAGATGACCTATATCTCCCTTTTAGGGGCAAGGGTCAGAATGAGTAGGCAATTTCTACAGGGTCAACAGACCTGGTTAAAGAGATGAAGTTAGGAGGGAGGGCTGTGCCTTTTCTCTCCCTTGTTCCCTCCTCCCAGGATACGTGATGTGGAATGCGGAACACAAGGAGTGAAAGTGAATGACGGTGAGGCACGGCCCGAATATAATAGAGAACACACTGCATAATAGAAAGTGAAAGAAGAGAGTCTCTCCTGGGAGAGAAGATGTATTTTGTTTCTGATGACTAAACTATGACTTTTAAAATTTAGATGCTCAGAGACCCATATGTCTACCTTCCAAAGGAGATCGAAGCATAATATACGCTGAGTGCTGGGTGACTGGATGGGGGTACAGAAAATTAGGAGGTAAGAAACCATGTTTCTGTGTGTACTCCACCCTAAAGATAAAGAACATGGTTTCGTCTTAACCTTTTCCGCTCTATCAAGTCCCACAGCTAAAATGTGAGTAAAATAATCACATTCTTCAGCTACAGAAAGCATGCTGATGAAGAATGAAGGAACAAAATTACCCAAGCGAGGAGGATCCCATGTCTGTTTGATTGGAAATTTTAAATATGACAATCTCTTTAATGACTCATTTTTTGTAATGAAGTTTAGTGTGAAACCTAGGACTTTTTATTCAGTGTCATAGCCTGTTATCCAATTATTTTCTCTGGGAGGTAATTCCAGTCAGAGCCAGGCTTAGTTTTAAACGGAATGTCAATAAACAATATATTCTCTATAACTCTGTAGTTGTAAAAGGTCTAGGAGGTAAACCTAGTATTTTTTTTTTTCTTTCTAGAGTTTTGTATCGGTACGCTTTTGAGTTTAAACATACGTGTTTGTATCACATATATGATCATTCCAGTCACAAACCGAAAATTTTTTTCAGACAAAATACAAAATACGCTCCAGCAGGCTAACGTGCCCTTGGTGACAACCGAAGAGTGCCAGACAAGATACAGGGGGCACAAAATAACCAATAAGATGCTCTGTGCAGGCTACCGACAAGGAGGGAAGGATGCTTGTAAGGTAAGAGTGTTTTCGGCCATTGAATGTATTCACACAAGAATGTCTAATGCATTTAAGAAGGAGTCTTCTGCCCCGGAGCAGGGAACCACGGTCAAGTTGTTTTGCTTACAGTGAAGTGTATCAAAGAGCCAAGAACAGAATTTGAAATGAAATCACTCTGAGACCCATGCATTTAAGACGAGAAGCATCTGAACCGATCCGTGCACCTTTTTTTTTCTGCCCCCCCCCCCCCCATCACAGGGAGACTCGGGGGGCCCCCTGTCCTGTAAACACAACGACGTCTGGCACTTGGCGGGCATCACCAGCTGGGGAGAAGGCTGCGGTCAGAGGGAACGGCCCGGGGTTTACACCAATGTGGTTGAGTACGTGGACTGGATTTTGGAGAAAACTCAAGCGGTGTGAAAGAGTCCCCAGATGTCACGTGACCCCTGAAAGGCAAACCAGAGGCTTCCCGGGAGGAGGGTTTTGATTTGACTGAAGAAGACAGACACCGAGCCGCCATGTTCTTCCGTGGGATCTAGGGTCAAGACAGTAAGGCGTTGAGGGGCCTTGGTATTTGTGAGCCACACGTCAAAAGACACAAGCTGTCATTTCCGCAATTCCCGTTGTATGATAATCATAGTTTGTTTTCAGCATCCAGTCTCTTGCCTTTTGATCACACCTCACTGAGCCAAAGCAATCCGAGACGGTGGTATTTTTTAAGGTTAAAGGATTGCCAGATATACCAGGAAAGAAGCGAGTTTTGTCACCGGAGGCTCGGGTAGAACGGCCAAAGCAACCACCATAAAGAGACTTGTTAGGTGAGAAATGGGGGCTGGAGAAAATGGGGACAAGGACCGTCACCGTCAACTTGCAAGAATCCGTACTCTGCCTACGTGAGTATCCTCCTTCTGTAAAGGAGGAGCTTGATGAGATTCAATGGCATGTTTTCAGAATGATCAGGAATCTTTGTCATTTCAACTTTTAATATGTTTCTGAATTAGTTTGGGTAGACATAAGCCATCAGCGAGCATGAATGTGGACTCCAGAATTTCTATATGGGAAAGGATTAAAGGTATTAGTTTACCTGGAAGTGGTAGCTTAGGGGAAGGATCTTTTTTTTTTAATTTTTTTAAACATTTATTCATTTTCGAGAGACAGAGCATGAGTGGGGGAGGGGCAGAGAGAGAGGGAGACACAGAATCCGAAGCAGGCTCCAGGGTCTGAGCTGTCAGCACAGAGCCCGACGCGGGGCTCGAACTCACGAACCGTGAGGTCATGACCTGAGCCGAAGTTGGTCATTCAACCGAGTGACCCAGCCACCCCGTCTTAGGGGACGGATCTTAAAAGTTGTACTTGCCTAGAAAATTATAGGTGTGTAGATTGTATACTTAGTCGGTGTGATTCTGGGTCAGGGAGGCTGATAGAGATGAAAGGAGTAAGCTAGAACCTTCCTAAGAGAAGCTGGCACTGTGGGTGTAAGTTTACAAATTGACCTTTACAGATAACAAAGGGATTGGACAGAATTCAGTACAAAATACATCCATACTACAGGGAAAAACCACTTTGGGAACAAGTGGATGGTTATCACAGAGCCCTCATTACCTTCAAAACAGCTCCCGTATACTAAGTACTGGGGTTTTCCGTTTAGTGTGAGTATTTGCCCGGTGATGGTTTCTGATGAGGTGCAATGACTAGAATCTGCACTGTCTCCACTGCAATTTTCACCCTGTGTCAACAACTATACGTCTCGTCCAAGATGAAAAATATCTATTGAGCACACTGAACGATGAGGACACCGTGGTTAGCATATGTAACTATGTCCCTCCTTTCACGGAGCCCCAGTCTAGTTAGCATGAACAATGAAAATAAGCCAATTACACAAGTATAAAATGATTTTACACTTGAACGAGAGGGATGCACAGGGCTCTATGACGAGAGAGAAAGAGCATTTGGGGGCGGGTTCAAAGATTGGGGCAAGAAGGAGTTTGTGCTGAGGAAGACAAAACACAACCAAGGACAAACAAAACCCCACATCAAAAAGGCTGGGGTGCTATAAGGGGGTCAGATCTGAAACACTTGCAGATTCAAACAGGACTGGAACGGAAACTTGAATGCCATTGAGATTACCAAACAGCACTAATAATCGTCTCATTATCTGTTTATTTACCTTAGTAGTCTTGATGTAACACTTCACAGTAAAGAAAAAAAAAAAAAAACGTTAGGATATAATTCCTCGGAAGAAGACATCTTTCCTTTACATTCCCCATTTGTGTCTTTTTGCTGTTCCAAAGGAGAGGAAGAAGCCTTCAAGTTGGAGGGGAACACGTGTCACTGATCCATTTCTGAATAAACGTTTGGTGTTCTTTAAAAGAGAGACAGAGAGGAAAGAGCTTTCTGCAAAGTCTTTCCTGAAAAGTGTTTGAGAAAAGCACACACGTTAGTTTTGTCAGACTTAACGTTGCAAAAGACCTCAGTTTTTGAACAGTGAGTATACATATGCCCACGGTTCACAAATGAAATCATGGAAAGAAGGTATAAAAAATACAGGGAGAAGGTTCCCTGGTCCGCACCAAAAGATGACACTCTCTGTATACTGTTCAGCACTGATCTCTTTTCCATGTGGTGTTTTGCCTTGGAAATAGTTCTGATCGGGATGGACAGGGCTTCCTCAGCCTGTGATTTTACAAGAATATGGTATCCCAGGGCGGGATTCCACACACCGGCCCCTCCAGATGGACGCTTGGGTGCTTTCCAGTTTTTTTCACTCATCCACATGCATGCAGGTAAATTTACAGCATGTATTCCAGAAGTAGAATTTCTGAAAACAAAACCAAAAGCACGACTGCATTTGTAATTTGATACGTATTATCCAACTTTTCTCCAAAAACTTGCGGCAATTGTCTCTGCCATTAGCAATGTAGGAGAGGGTCACGCGTTGGCTAACGTTATGACATTACACTTGGGAATTTGCTTTTTAATTTTTTGATTTTGTTATTCTTGAGAGAGAGAGAGAGAGAGAGAGAGAGAGAATTCCACAAGGAGCAGAGAAAGAGGGAGACAGAGAAAATCCCGAGTGGGGCTTGAGCTCACCCAACGTGGGGCTCCAACTCACGAACTGTGAGGCCATTACCTGACTCAAAGTTGGATGCTCAAACTTGGGAGCCCAACAGGTGGAAAAAGGTGTCTCATTGTAGTTTTATTTTTGCAATTTTCTTGATACGAAAGTCACTAAACATCACATGTATAAGGCTGTCAACTTACTAACAGCTTAATTTCTTATTTAACTGTTAAAATTAGTCGTTACCATGTTGACAAAAATAGAGCATGATCCTTGCGGTTTTATAAACATGTTAAGACTTCTTGCAAGAAAATAAAAGTTCCAGAGCTTCTCTGGTTCAAACTGGACAGTGACTTCGTGCTGTGAAAATATTGGTTGCCTATCCTCCCTGCATGTTACAGACATTAATTTGGGGGTAGAATTAACTCAGTTCCAGGTATGGATCTTGATTTGGGTGCCTCTGGTGAGGTATCCTTGCCTTGGGAATTAGTCTACTAGTGAGCAGGTTCCAGACAGCTGGCACGTGACGTCCCCCCCCCCCCCCGCTACTGTGATTGGCTCAGAGATGTCACTCTGAGCAACATTTAAGACTTTGACTGTCCAGGGGCACCTGGGAGGCTCAGTTGGCGAAGTGTCCGACTCTTGATTTCGGCCTAGGTCACGATCTCGTGGTTTCGTGGGTTCGAGCCCCACGTCGGGCTCCGAGCTGACTCTGCACAGCCTGCCTGAGATTCTCTCTTTCTCTCTGCCTCTCACCAGCTCACACTCTTTCTCTCTCAAAGTAAATAAATAAACTTAAAAAAAAAAAAAAGACTTTGTCCAGAGGATGCCTTTCTCCTCCCCCTCCACGTGAATGAGGAGGCACTGATCTCGGTTGTGGTCAAGCACTCTTGAAAAGCCAGCCTGGGGCCCACGGAGACATGGAGAAAGAAGGCCTGAGGCCTGACCGAGCTCTGGTCTTTCCTGTTTTATAGCAATAAATCCCCTTGCATGTTTAAGCCAGTTCAAATTGGGTTTTCTATTCCTCGCAATGGAAACACTGGAATGCACTGGCACTTAATGACCTAAAGTAGTAGTATTACCCTGATTCAATTCGGTTTAACCCACATATATTAAGCAGGTGGAGCTGTACTCTTCTGTGGAACACAGTTCGGTGTATTCCTTCTAATTTTAAAAGTTCTGTTTTCTTGAATAATTTTGATTCTAAACATTCAAAGAAAGGTTGGTTGCGACTCTTGTTAGAGCTGTCTGGCTTTCTCAGATGAGTGGCTCTCCTGTACCGCCGGTAATGAGGCCACACCCGGCCAGGCCTACTGTGGCTCTCACAGGCGGCCATAGGCTGCCATTATCACAGACTCTGGGACGTGAACCCCTACTTTGGAATGAGGATCATGTATAACATTAAGGCATGGATTTATGAAAGATTTTACAAAAAATACATTATTGTATGTGACACACTTATGGCCTTACCTGTTGTTCGGCCGCATTAAAGCATCGGGGAAATTGATCCATTTTGATAAGGAGGCATTTTTCCCTCTGGTCCTGTTCAGTCCCTTTTCTCTGTTCATTCTCTGGGCTCTCTGTTGTGCTGACATGCCTTGCCTGTGTGCTTTTCCACACCCTCTACCAGCCTGGGTTAGAACGGGCCTTCCCCTTTGCTTCTGTGAGAGGATTTTCCACGATTTTTTAAACATTTAATAAATTAATTTATATTTGCAAGTTTATTCACTTATTTTGAGAGAGACACAGCGTGAGTGAGAGAGGGGCCGAGAGGGAGGGAGAGAGAGAATCCCAGGCAGGCTCCCCACCAGCGGCACCGAGCCTGATGCGGGGCTCGAACCCACGAACCATGAGATCGTGACCTGAGCCGAAACCAAGAGTCGGACCCCTGACTGATGGAGCCACCCGGCCGCCGCCCCGAGGATTTTCCACATCCTGGTTAGCAGTGACTCGAAGGTCACCTTCAGAGAGTTCACCAGCCACACTGACGTTCCGGCCGCGCTTAATGGTGACCGTGTGTCATCGCGGTAGGTTCCTCTGTCAGTGGGCCTTCCTACGTGACGTCTGTGGGCCTGCCTGTTGCCCTGGGGAGGGCTTCTCTCTGTGTCAGGAACAGGGGGTCCGCGGGCTCTTCCCGACTCTGACTCGGGTGTGCGTGCAATGCCCGTTAACCAGAGCAGGGAGAACATTTCTGCCATTTCCAAAGCCATCCCATAGGGATGTACCTCTGTGTGTGTGCGCGCGCGTGTGTGTGTGTGTGTGTGTGTGTGTGTGAGAGAGAGAGAGAGAGAGAGAGAATGTAATGAATATTTAACACTCCCTTCAGCTTCACCGCCTCTCTGCGTCTCCAAGCTTCCCCTTCTTCACATGTGGCTTTTGTTTCCCAGGGCTTCTGTAACAAATTGCCACAAACCGTTGTGAAACAGCAGAAATGTCTTCCCTCATGGTTCTGAAGACCGGAAGCCTACAATGAAGGTGTCGGCAGGGCCTCACTCCCTCTGAGGCCATCAGGGGCGGCTCCTTTCTTGCCTCTTCCAGCCGCCGGTGGCCCCAGGTGGCCCCCGGCCTCTGGCTGCACCCCTCCGATCTCTGCCTCCGTCCTCACGTGGCCTCCTCCCCCCGTGTCTCTTCCCCTCTTCTCATAAGGACACCAGTCCTGTCGCATTAGGAGCCCGCCTCCCGGGTTGAGTATATACCGCGAATAGTGTATCGTTTACGGTCAGTATCCATTTCATCCAAACGTTCAGAGGAGAGACTGTATTCAGATGAGTCCTACAGTAACTGGCACCAAACAGATACTCAGTGAACAGATACTCACCCCAGTCATTACTCAGTAGTTCCCTCCCCTTTTCCCTTGTATCGGGCAATTTTGTCGCGAATGTATTACTACATGGTGGGCTTTCCAGATGGAGATGATAATTGTCCAAGTGTGTGTGTGTGTTACCTAACACGGTGTTGTCTTTTATTCCCCGAGGCCGATTTCCCACCTCTCCCGACACGCCCTTTCGCAGCGACCATGCACACGCTTTGTAACCACACTGAAACTCTCAAAGCACGCTGTGCTGTGCCCAGGCAGGAATTTGTAACGTTTGTGAGGATTTGTAGGTAAGGTCAATGCTTTGGAGGTTGTCCGAACAGCCAGGGTGGCGCTCACGATCACGATCTTGCTTGGCAAGATACCTTAACAAAGTATACAAAATACGAAAACTTCGTCATTACGTGGAAAACAGCATCAACCACCATGTAGGAGGGGTTTTCCTGACAGGTCTCTGCTGCCACTACTTAAAATAATTTATCCCATGATAAGAATGGTCAAACAGTGAAGAGAAATCAAGACAAAGAATTCCTTCCTCAGTAATATCTGTATAAACAAACTATTGATTTGCACTTTGCTTGATGGACTTGGATGTATTTTTCAAGTCATTACTTCAGTTAGTTGAAGGAAGGATTAATGAAGCTATTTTATTTTATTTTATTTTATTTTATTTTATTTTATTTTTTAATGTTTATTTTTGAGAGAGAGAGAGAGAGAGAGAGAGACAGTGTGAGTGGGGAAGGGGCAGAAAGAGAGAGGGGACACAGAGTCAGAAGCAGGCTCCAGGCTCCGAGCCGTCAGCACAGAGTCCGACGCGGGGCTCGAACTCACAAACTGTGAGATCATGACCCGAGCCGAAGTCGGACGCTTAACCGACTGAGCCACCCAGGCGCCCCTAATGAAGCTATTTTAAAATGATATTTCTGGGGGCGCCTGAGTGGTTCAGTCGGTTAAGCGTCCGACTTCGGCTCAGGTCACGATCTTGTGGTCCGTGAGTTCGAGCCCAGTGTCGGGCTCTGTGCTGCCCGCTCGGAGCCTGGAGCCTGCTTCGGATTCTGTGTCTCCCTCCCTGTCTCTGACCCTCCCCCACTTGTGCACTCTCTCTCTCTCAAAAAAAAAAATTAAAAAATGATATTACTGCATTATATATATTTCAATGTGTCTATAAAGTGGCAGCAATCCAGGTAGGTCCATTTTTCAGACTTGAAAATTAATTTTTATTTATTCAGATTCTACCTCATAGATGAGAAACGAAATGAAAAATCAGAGGTATGACCGGCAGCTTTAACCTCCTGCCACCAGTACATGAGTTGAGCAGCATATTGACAGCCGTGCTGGAGGTTATAAAAACGTTGTGCAGCTCTATTCCAGGCTCAGGCGCTCAGTTTGCTCATTCTTCCAATTTATCCGAATTCCGAGCATTTTTACATTGATATCTATGTTTCCAGTCCCGCCTCACCCCCTCCCCAAGCTGCTCAGCCTACTAAACCTCACGTGAAGTGCACGATCTCTGCTGCCTTGCGGGATCAGAAGATCAAGTTCAAAGTGGCTCTAGGGTCTGTATGCTTGAGCCCAGTGGAAGGTGACATCTGGCACACGAACTGTTGGGGACCCACAATAGTGAGGGCGGAAGGCTAGTGATCATATGCGCAGAAGTGAAGCCCAGAGTGTGAAGAGATCTCCCTTGGCTGACACGGTGAGTTACAGCAAGAGCGGAGCCTGGAAAACCCAGATCTTCTAACTTCAAGGCCTGGTTCTCCCGGTGCCATTTCAGACGCGAAAGGAAGTCAGATAACAGATGGGGGAAGGCGGTCCCTTGGTCCCAGCATGTCCTTCTGCTGCTACATACATATTAGAAACATTTCTGAGGTGTCACACGTTACCCACAGGCATTTTACACCCAGGCGCTAATGAGCCTGTACCCATGCCATCGGCCTCGAGGGTAGGCTGCCTTTCTCAGGAGGTGTATGTTCTTCTCCCTCTTTGCTCCAAAGTCCGCCTCCTAGTTGAGTGCTGGGGAAAAGTGTGTGTTGAAATAAATTAGGAGCTTCTTGAACAGACTTTTAAACAATCCCAGGGAAGGCTATCACATCATTATCATTTCATCCTATCCCCAGAGTAAAAATAGACGTTCTAGAGTTAAGCGAACGGCTTATTTTCAATGGATATCATGAACATGAAATTCAGTAGGCCAACATTCAGCGATCTGTCATATTAGTAATAGTAATATCATGTTGATCGACAAGAACAAGAACAAGAATACAAATAAGAAATTACAAGATCTACATGTTGTAGAGGATCCTGTCTGCTCTACCCCTGGTATCACCTCATTGGCCTTATCACCACCATGTATGATAAGGTATTATTACCTCCGTTACAACAGAATATCGTGTTATTTGTGTATTCACGCGGGGGGGGGGGTGGGGTGGGGTGGGAGAGAAACATCAGCTTGTAAATATTTTCAAGTTAATTCTCCATTGTCCCACTAGATGGCCCTTTTTACCTCTTTTTGTTCACATTTTAAACCATAGCATCCAGACCGAATGCACTTAATTTATGTAAACAAATTCTATCTATATACAATATCGGGAAACATTAGACCAATTCAACTGCTTCCGTTCAAATCTGCTTGCGTTTTCCAATAGAACTGTTATAAATCGCTTGTCTGTAGACAGTAGTTGTCCCTAAAACAATATGTCCCAGGCTCCTCAGCTTTGGGGACCTCGCTTCCTTTTAGTGGCTATTGTGAGTCCCCAACAGTGGGGTCCAAGCGTACCAGGTGTCCTCCTCGGGCACCTCTACGACTGCAGGGTGGGGTCCTCTCTCGGTCCCACCAACCCATCCCTGCTGTCGTTTAGCAGGGTCACTCCCTGCTGAGTCACATAGCTCAGCACCGCTTGTTGCCATTTCTTTGTGGATTCCTCCAAGCCCCTCCTGCCTCCCCACCTTTCCACCACTCACCAACCCTCCGGTCACCCCCTGCCTCTCCCTCACCCCTGCTCTGCCGAACACCTGAACGGAATCTCCTCCCTTGATTGCTCAGGCTGTTACCATCAAGTGGCAATATTTAAAACAAACTCTTTGAATACTAGAGGCTTGTTGATAACAGGAGAAGAAAAAATACCACCTCCACAAACACACACAAGCACACATACAGGCACCCTCCCTCTCCCCCCCCCCCCGCCCCATTCCCAAGTAGACAAGGACACTATCATTTTCTCCACTGGTCAAGTTCCTTCATGGAGGCTTCCCTACCGGCTGTGTGTTGCAAGGCCCGGCTTAAGGACACCCCAACCACAGAGCCCCCGGGGGCAGAACCAGCTTTTGTGGGGTATACTGCTCAGGGACCGCAGTAGTCCCATTACCCGCGGTTACCCTTGGCCTGGAAGCAGGTGCCCCTCGTTTGACTCTGCGTCACGACGCTGCGTTCGGTCAGGAAGCCTCAGGTATTTATTCACCTCACGTCCTCCGCTCTGGTCTGCATTTTATCCTCTCGGAGCATCCCAGGCAGGAGGGTGAGTACCCGCGGGCGATATGTTTAGAGATACGTTACGGTCAGGTAACGTTTATTTCAGTATGTTGTTATCGTCGTCGTAGCTTATTGGTTACTGTTGGTCTCTTCCTGTGCCTCGTCTGTAAGTCAAACTTGATCGCAGGTAGGCACGTACAGGAAAAAACATAGTATACAGAGGGTTTGGTACCAGCTGCGGTTTCAGGCGTCCCCTGGAGGTGTGGCAATGACCCCCGCGGTTGGGGATACGACTGTGTGCCCCAGAAAGCCTCTTGGGGCCAGAACGTTCATCTGTACTGGGTTGGTCCCCTTCGCGGGAACGGAGCAAAGGCCCGAGGTGTGGCTCTTCCCTGCCTCGGGCACAATGTCTAAGGTATTGGCCAGCCGGCTTGGGAGCTTGAAAAAAATAAAAGTAAAAAAGAAAAAAATGAAAAACCAGCGGAAAGAGTGCGGGCAAGGGGGATTGAGGATGCAGCTCTTGAGGGGCGCCTGGGGGGTTCGGTTGGTTGGGCCACAGTCCCTGGATACCTGCTCGGGTCGTGTCCCACCTTGGAGCCCGCTTGGGAGTCTCCCTCTCTCTTTGTCCCCCCACCCTCCCCCCCAACTCGTGCATGCAAACTCGCAGAATAAACAAGAACCGCAAAAAAGGATGCAGTTCTTGAAGGGGCTCAGTGTGAAATCTTCATAGCTTCCAAAGGGGCCCAGCAGAGGGTGCAGTTACCCCGTGAACTGCAGACCAACGCCGGGCTCCAGACCTTCCAGAGCGTGAGAAATTGCTGGTAGCCTCAAAATGACATTCCCCCTCAGTCCCACCTGACCAGGTCTTCAGTCTGTGGCCCTCATGCTTTCACCAAAAGGGCTCGCCTTGGACTCCCTACAACAAGATGACAATTCAGCGCTACCCCCCGGAGATATCTAGGTGTTGCGGGAGGTCACGTGCAGAGCCCCTGAAAATTTGCAGATCCCATGCGTTTTCATTTGGCCCCCGTGAAGCCTGGTGAGAGAATCGTGCCACGCCTGGCCATTGCTGGAATGTGCTTGAAACGCCTCCCCAGTTCAACCATTAAGCCATTAAGTTAAAATCACCTGTGGAATCTTTTTTTTTTAAGACCCCTTCGGAAAGTGAGTTCAGGTGATGCCCCTCTGGTAAAAGGTGCCTGATGGGCAGAGAGTTGTTGGAGAGCCACATAATTTGTGTGGGGGGCTGGGGTGGGGGGGGAAAGGGACAGGAAATGAAGCTTTAGAAGTCCTACTTTAGGGGCGCCTGGGTGGCTCAGTCGGTTGGGCGGCCGACTTCGGCTCAGGTCATGATCTCACGGTCCGTGGGTTCGAGCCCCACGTCGGGCTCTGTGCTGACAGCTCAGAGCCTGGAGCCTGTTTCGGATTCTGTGTCTCCCTCTCTCTGACCCTCCCCCGTTCATGCTCTCTCTGTCTCAAAAATAAATAAATGTTAAAAAAAAAATTAAAAAAAAAAAGTCCTACTTTATTCAAACGTAACCTTTAAATTGTGTACGTAAAGACGAGATCATAGTCTCTATCAGCATAAAGAGCCCACTTCTACACAAAAGTTTTATCTTGGAGTAAATTTCATCTCAACCATTTCTTTCTAAACTTAAGGGATGAGGACTCAAAATGCAAACATCAAAAGTATTCAAATTCTCAGAGAAAAACTAATAAAACTGTCTCACCCATTATCCAATTCCTCCAACAAGAATCATTAACATTGATTTAAATGGTTATTAAAGTTAAAATTTTTAATTAAAAATTAAAAATGATTTAATAGGAAGTGACCTCTTATGGAGGGTGGGAGGTGGGAAAGAAACTTGTAAGACACAATTGGTAATTTTATGAGAAACGTTAAATGGTGTTTTATCAGGAGAACTAATTGAAAATGTTTTCATATATTTATATTTTTTCTCTAAAAATCAATGGATGGATTTAAAATATAACTAATATTAAAATATCATAATTCTTTAAAGATGTTTTGTTGATGTTCTATATCTAAAAAAGTAGTTAAGTAAAATCATGTAAACTGTTTGTTAAATGCTGTTATCTGAAAAGCTCTGTCGTCTTCTAATGGAGGCTTTTGGGCTAAGTTCACTTTCAAGTGACCAAAAAGGAATTATTTTTTATTTTTTTTATTTATTTTTTTTTAATTTTTTTTCCAACGTTTATTTATTTTTAACACAGAGAGAGACAGAGCATGAACGGGGGAGGGGCAGAGAGAGAGGGAGACACAGAATCGGAAACAGGCTCCAGGCTCCGAGCCATCAGCCCAGAGCCCGACGCGGGGCTCGAACTCCCAGACCGCGAGATCGTGACCTGGCTGAAGTCGGACGCTTAACCGACTGCGCCACCCAGGCGCCCCTATTTTTTATTTTTAAAAACTCATTTTTGAGAGAGAAAGAAAGTGTGAGCGGGGCAGGGGCACAGGGGAACAGAGGATCCCAAGTAGACTCTGCCCGGACAGCGGCAGGCTGCTGTGGGGTTTGAACTCATGAACCACGTGATCATGACCTGAGCTGAAGTGTGATGCTGAACCGACTGAGCTACCCAGGCACGTCCACAAACAATGACTTACTGCTCTTTAAAATGTTTAAGGAGCGCCTGGGTGGCGCAGTCGGTTAAGCGTCCGACTTCAGCCAGGTCACGATCTCGCGGTCCGTGAGTTCGAGCCCCGTGTCGGCTCTGGGCTGATGGCTCGGAGCCTGGAGCCTGTTTCTGATTCTGTGTCTCCCTCTCTCTCTCTGCCCCTCCCCCATTCATGCTCTGTCTCTCTCTGTCCCAAAAATAAATAAACGTTGAAAAAAAAATTAAAATGTTTAAGAATTGGCAGTGGTATTTTATGACCATAAACTTAAGATCTGTTTATTGAAGGAAATTTGTAAAATCAAAATACAGAGATACGAATAAAACTCACCCATCATCCCAATGCACTGTTCACACTCGGACTGAACTCTATCAGTCACTTTTATATTTCTAGAACCTAGTAAAGATGGCTTGAAAGGGAGACTTCAGAGCTTTGTTGTATTTGAGTATAGATAGAAATTTCCAACGTTTATTTATTTTTGGGGCAGAGAGAGACAGAGCATGAACGGGGGAGGGGCAGAGAGAGAGGGAGACACAGAATGGGAAACAGGCTCCAGGCTCTGAGCCATCAGCCCAGAGCCTGACGCGGGGTTCGAACTCACGGACCGCGAGATCGTGACCTGGCTGAAGTCGGACGCTTAACCGACTGCGCCACCCAGGCGCCCCTAGATAGAAATTTCCAATGTGGAACACAAGCCCTCAGATCCAGATTTGGCTTTAAAAAAAAAAAAAAGGTGAATCATTTTATTAGATAGAAATGGATCTAAACTGACTTGACCGCTCCAAAAATGCCACGTGCTTTTAGTAAATAGTTTCTCCTGGCTTAGTGGAAGGTTGGCGGTGTTACATTCTCTTCTCTGAATAACTGCCTATTAAGATGGTCTGTTACAGAGAAAGCAAGTCTTAGACCAAATTCTACCAAACATATGAATGTTTATTAGCAAACAGGAACAAAAAGTTACACAACCTATCCTTGTAGTTTTGGGGTGTCTTTAGGTTTACTGCAAGGGGAACGTAGAATTCTGGTAGAAGGACTAGTCAACCTTGAATTGGGGTTCAGTGGGGCTCCAGCTCCGGACCTTGAAGGCAACACAAGACACAGGTGTGGGACCTGCAGGCTTCTGCTCTACTCGGGCGAGGGTAAGGGGGCCTGTGCAGATGTTTCTAACTAGCCTTCCCTCATCCTAAACAAACACAATCCTGCTTCTTTGTTAATTTTGCCAAGGAACCAAACGCTCTGGTATAGATTCTGACGGCATCCTTTGAAATGCTATTTAACCACCTCTGGGTCACTGATTTCTTTTTTTTTTTTTTTAAGTTTTTACATATTTTGAGAAAGAGAAAATGGGGAGCAGGCAGAAAGAGGGAGAGAATCCCAAATAGGCTCTGTGCTGTCAACCGGGAGCCCGAGGTGGGACTTGACCTCACAAACCATGAGATCATGTGGGTCACTGATTTCTGATGAGAGTACATCATATGCTAAGTAAGCACTCCTGTTATTGTTGAGGGTAACCTGTCACACATACATCACACGGTTGACACGAGTCTCTTCCATGTAATCTTTCCCGCCCTTTATCCGGTTTCAACCCAAAAGGCAAAGTGACCCCATTAACACCTACATCTAATCATGTCATCATGTAATGGCCTATCGGACCCGAAACATCACACACCCGGCATACACGGGGGAACGACTCAAATATTTTTGTATGAATAACCGAACAAAAGAGCCGATGGATATGGAAAGATTTTTAACATAAACTACCATCTAGGCAACATAGTAGAGTTTTTGTTACATTTCCCGGTCAGTTTCTTTTTTAACCCCTTTCTCTAATACTCTTAATTCCCTAGCTTTGATAAATTGGCAGAAGAAAAAACTTCCCGACTGCCCTAAAGGGGCTCCTGAATTAATCTGAAGATAATTTAAACACAGGAGGAACACATTTTAAAATTTCTTGTCTGTTGACTTATTTTTACTTCTGGTAAGTTGGGGTTTTTTTAAGTTGGAAACTTCCAGTTGTATTTGCCTGACCTCTCGGAGTTCTGGGACATTGCAGAGACCAGGATGTGAAATTTGACTGTAGGGGGTACGGAGGGCTGGGTAATGTCTCCCCCTCCTAAAGATGTCAGAACGTGTTACTGTGTTAACTTAGCTAGCAAAGGGATGTCGCTGAGGTGGTTAAGCATCTTGTGATGTGGAGGTTGTCCTGTATTATCCCAGTGGGCCCAATGCAATCACGAGGTCCTCATCAGAACGACCACAGGAGGACCAGAGCCGGTAATAGATGTGACCTTGGAAGCAACAGGTTGGAGGGATTGAAGAAGGGCCACCAGCCAAGAAGTGCAGGTGCCTCTAGAAGCTGGAAAAGGCAGGGAAAGGGATATTCCCCTCGGAGCCTCCAGAAACACTGCAGCCTTCCTAATGCCTTGACTTGAATCCGGTGAGACTGAATGGAGTCTTCTGACCTCGAGAAAAGTTAGATGATAAATTCGTGTTGTCTTAAGCTACTAAGTTTGCGGTAATTTGTTAGAGCAGCAATAGGAAATTAATGCAAATGGCTTGAAGAACCTCCCTGTAGGTGGAGATGGCTGCTTTATTGTAGAAGATAATTAAAAGTGCAAATGCATATATTAAAAAAAAATTTGCTTAATGGGGGCAAATTTCTATCGCTGCTAAGAGTCTGCCCTGAATCCAAACCCCTATTATGCAAGGACACCCTCTGTATTGGCAAATTTTTCTTAGATGTCCCAAGAATAATGATGTTGTCAAAGTTGTGTGAGGCTCCCCTGTGTGCAGGGTAAGCAAAGGGAGGCAGTGGAGAGGGCTCAGCCTCCACTCTGAACTACCCTGTGGGCAGCTGATGGAGCGAAGGTCAGCCATGTTGTTGCTTCATTGCTTTTGTCCCCCAAGCACTTGTTAGCGTTATTTATGCACCCGGGTGAGTGCACAGCTGATTTTGCTCAACTGTGGGAAGGCAATGCTGGCCCGGACGGATTTGGCTTTGCTCTCTCTCAGTTTCCCACATTCATGAATGTACAGCTTCTGAGGAAACATAACTTCTCTCAAATAGAGCCTCTTCCCTTCCTGCAAAAAAAAAAAAAATATGGTGGACATTTAGTAAACCTGTAAATTTCTCTCTTAGGGAGTGAGGAAGTCTGGGCAAAGTGGTCCTACCTCGCCTACAGTCCGTGTGGCCACCCATTTCTGATATTCTCTGTACTCTGGGTTGAATATATGGTAATCTTCGAAGGTGCAAGTCCATGCCCCGGAGTCAGGAGCTCTGAGCTTCTTTTCACATCTGACGGATCAACAAGGTCTCTGCTTGCAATTTCAGTACATCTTTTCTGTCAGACACCACCGAGCCGCAATCACCTCTTTCCTGCCTGAACGAATGCAAGTCTGTGAAGGGGGGTCCTTGCCATCTCTTCTTGAGTTCCTACAGTTTGTTCTCTGCAAGTAAGCAGAGCTTTTCAATATAGAAAGCAGATTATTGGACTTCTAGATCAAATCCCACTAGGTCTTTGATTTTTACCTAAATCCCGACTCGTTACCTGAGACTCCTAAAGCCTGATGTGTCGGGCTCCTCCCTCTCGAACATTACCTATCACTCCCCATCCTTGTCACCGCTCCGCACCAGTGCACGTTGCTTAGGCCTTGGGTACTGGCTTCTCTTTCTGGAAGGTACCATTCTCAGTTTTCACTTGAGTGGATCTTAAGATTTTAAGTCCCCGCTCCAAACCCACGGCTATAGAGAAGTCGTGCTCATCCACACAAACTGAACCATGACAGGAATCCTCAGTGATACAATAACTTCATGACCTTATCACGGCAAAATATATCTTCTGTTGGGGTACCTGGGTGGCTCAGTCACTTAAGCATCTGACTCTTGATTTTGGCTCAGGTAGTGACCTCATGGCTCATGAGTCTGAACCTCGCATCAGGCCCTGGGCTGACAGGGCAGAGCCTGCTTGGGATTCTCTCCTTCTCCCTCTGTCCCTCCCCTCCCTTTCTCTTGCTCTCTAAATAAACCTAAAAATATATATCTTACGTGGGCTTATTTTCTATCATAGACTAGAATTTCTACTTGCATCTAAAATATAGTTCATTTTCAATAACTGCTGAATCCATGAATGAGTTAACATGCAGAAAGCCAATTGCTTCTTGCTGGTTTATCATAAACATACATTTATAAAACCAGAGCAACATAACATTTTAATTCACAATGCTCTTCTGTTTTCCCATGCTGGGTACCAGAAATTCAAGTTTCTGTGTAATTTTCCCTAATAGAACATAATTGCCCTGAAAGATCTGTCCCCTGGAACAGGCATCTGTCGAAAATGAAAGCGTTACTGTTAACGTGGTAAACAAACAACCGAATAGGTTCTTCTGTTCTCCAAGAGGGACTTCATCAAAGGTCAACCAGATGTGGAGATTTACTTAGATTCTTTAATAAAATGCTGTTTAAAGCTTGGGGTGGGTCTGAAATGTGCTTAGAAACAAAGCAGAGTAGAATAATAACTCTCTCTGGAGCCCAGGCTGTGCTCTTCACCCAAGATAATATCTGTAGTTCTAGAAAGAGGTTGCGCTAAATGCAAAAGTCTCGTTAGTTTGTCTGGATTGTTGAAGATCTGAGTCCTTTGCTGTCCAGTAGAGGGGAGAAAAGGAGGTGTGGTGTGAAAGCCTAGGATACTTTGCCTGGGTAGTAACCAATCATGTCAGGGGAGAATTGGACAATTGCATTTGGGGGCATTAGTACTTTTTCTCTGCATGGTAGACCTTGTTTTAGGAGTCAACATTTGAGGGGAAGCTCTTTTTTTAAAAATTATTTTTTAACTTACGTCCAAGTTACTTAGCCTGTAGTGCAATAATGATTTCAGGAGTAGAATCCAGTGATTCATCCCCTATTTCTAACACCCCGTGGTCATCCCAACAAGTGTATTCCTACATGGCCCTTGCCCTTTTAACCCATCCCCACCACAACCCCTCCAGCAGCCCTCAGTTCTATATATTTAAGAATTTGTTTTGTCCCCGCCCCCCGTTTTTAGATTATTTTGCTTCCCTTCCCTTAGGTTCATCTGTTTTGTGTCTTAAATTCCACATGCGAGTGAAGTCATGGGACATTTGTCTTTGTCTGACTAATTTAGCTTCGCATAATACAGTCTGGTTTATCCACTGTGTCGCAAATGGCAAGATTTCATTCTTTTTGATCACTGAATAATACTCCATTGTAAATATACACCACGTCTTCTTTATCCATTCATCTGTCAGTGGACACTTGGGCTCTTTACATACTTTGGCTATTGTCAATAGTGCTGCTATACACATTGGGGTGCATGGGTCCCTTCGAAACAGCACACCTGTATCCCATGGATAAATGCCTAGTAATGCAATTGTTGGATCGTAGGGTAGTTCTATTTTTAATTTTTTGAGGAACCTCCATACTGTTTTCCAGAGTGGCTGCACTAGATGGCATTCCCACCGGCAGAGCAAAAGTGTTCCTCTCTCTGCACATCCTCCCCAACATCTGTTGTTGCCTGAGTTGTGAATGTTAGCCATTCTGACAGGTGTGAGGTGGTATCTCGTTGTGGTTTTGCTTTGTATTTCCCTGATGATGAGTGATGTGACCGTCTTTTCATGTGTCTATTGGAAAAGTGTCTATTCATGTCTTTTGCCCATTTCTTCACTGCATTATTTGTTTTTTGGGTGTTGAGTTTGATAAGTTCTTTATAGATTTGGGGTATTAACCCTTTATCTGATATGTCGTTTGCAAATATCTTCTCCCATTGCGTCGGCTGCCTTTTAGTTTTGCTGATTTTTTTGTTTATTTGTTTATTTTTTTATTTCCTTCACTGTGAAGAAGCTCTTTATTTTGATGAGGTCCCAATAGTTCGTTTTTGCTTTTGTTTCCCTTGCCTCCAGAGATGTGTTGAGTAAGAAGTTGGTGCGGCCAAGATTAAAGAGGTTTTTGCCTGCTTTCTCCTCAAGGATTTTGATGGCTTCCTGTCTTACATTTAGATCTTTCATCCGTTTTGAGTTTATTTTGTGTATGGTGTAAGAAAGTGGTCCAGGTTCATTCTTCTGCATGTTGTTCTCTAGTTTTCCCAGCACCACTTGCTGAAGAGACCGTCTTTATTCCATTGGACATTCTTTCCTGCTTGGTCAAAGATGAGTTGGCCGTATGTTTGTGGGTCCATTTCTGGGTTGTCGACTTGGTTCCATTGATCTAAGTGTCTGTTTTTGTGCCAGTACCATATACTGTCTTGATGATTACAGCTTTGTAATACAGCTTGAGTCTGGAATGGTGATGACTGCAGCTTTGGTTTTCTGTTTTCAGGATTGCTTTGGCTATTTGGGGTCTTTTGTGGTTCCATACAAATTTTAGGATGGTTGGTTCCAGTGGGGTGAAGAATGATGGTGGCATTTTGATAGGGATTGTGTTGAATATGTAGATTGCTTTGGATAGTATAGACATTTTAACAATATTTGTTCTTCCTATCAGGAGCATGGAACGCTTTTCCATTTTTTGTGTCTCCAATCTCTTTCATGAGCTTTCTATGGTCTTTAGCATACAGGTTTTTTACTTCTTTGGTTAGGTTTATTCCTAGGTATTTTATGGTTTTTGGTGCAACTGTAAATGGGACCGATTCCTTGATTTCTGCTGCTTCATTATTGGTATATTGGAATACAACCAATTTCTGTGCATTAATTTTATATCCTGCTCTTTTACTGAATTCATGGATTGGTTCTAACAGTTTTCATGTGGAATCTTTTGGGTTTTCCATGTAGAGTATCATGTCATCTGTGAAGAGAGAAAGTTTGACCTCCTCCTGGCCGATTTGGATGCCTTTTATTTCTTTGTGTTGTCTGGTTGCTGAGGCTAGGACTTCCAATACTATGTTGAATAACAGTGGTGAGAGTGGACATCCCTGTCATGTTCCTGACCTTAGGGGGAAAGGTCTGTTTTTCCCCATTGAGGATGATATTAGTGGTGGATCTTTTGTATATGGCTTTTATGATCTTGAGGTATGATCCTTCTATCCCTACTTTCTTGAGGGTATTTATCAAGAAAGGATGCTGTATTTTGTCAAATGCTTTCTCTGCCTCTATTGAGAGGATCATGCGGTTCTTATCTGTTCTTCTCTTAATGTAACATACCCCATCGATTGATTTGTGGATATTGAACCAGCCCTGCATCCCAGGTATAAATCCCACTTGATTGTGGGGAATAATTCGTTTAATGTGTTGTTGGATCTGGTTGGTTAGTATTTTGTTGAGAATTTTTGCATCCATATTCATCAGGGAAATTGGTCCATAGTTCTCTTTTTTTAGTGGGGTCTTTGGTTTTGGAATCAAGGTAATGCTGGTTTCATAGAATGAGTTTGGGTTTTCCTTCCATTTCTATTTTTTTGGAACAGCTTCAAAAGAATAGGAGTTAACTCATGTTTAAGTGTCTGGTAGAATTCCCCTGGAAAATCATGCAGCCCTGGACTCCTGTTTTTTGGGAGGTTTTTGATTACTAATTGCATTTCTTCACTAGGTATGGGTCTGTTCAAATTTTCTATTTCTCCCTGTTTTAGTTTTGGTAGTTAATCCCTCTCTTTCAGATTTCCCAATTTATTGGCATATAATTGCTCCTAATATCCTCTTAATATTGTTTGTATTTCTCCTCTTTCATTCTTGATTTTATTTATTTGGGTCCTTTCCTTTTTCTTTTTGATCAAACTGACTAGGGGTTTATCAATTTTGTTAATTCTAAGAACCAGCTCCTGGTTTCATTGATCTCTTCTGTTTGTTTTTGTTTTGTTAGCATTGATATCTGCCTTAATCTTACTCTTTCCTGTCTTCTCCTGGTTTTGAGTTTTATTTGCCATTTTTTTTCCTGCTTTTTAAAGTATAAGGTTAGTTTGTGTATCTGAGATATTTCTTCCTTCTTGAGGAAGGCCTGGATTGCTATATACTTTCCTTTTATGACCCCCTTTGCTGCATCCCTGAGGTTTTAGGCTGTGGTGTGATCATTTTCGTTGGCTTCCATGTACTTTTTAATCTCCTCTTTAACTTCTTGGTTAACCTATTCATTCTTTAGTAGGATGTTCTTTAATCTCCAAGTATTTATTGTCTTTCCAAATTGTTTCTTGTGGTTGATCTCAAGTTTCATAGCATTGTGGTCTGAAAATATGCATGGTATGATCTCGATCTTACTGTACTTGTTGAGGGCTGATTTGTGTCCCAATATGTGATCTGATCTGGAGAATGTTCCATGTGTACTCGAGAAGACTGTGTGTTCTTCTTTAGGATGAAATGTTCTGAATATATCTGTTAAGTCCATCCAGTCCAGTGTCATTCAAAGCCATTGTTTCCTTGTTGATTTTCCGTTAGATGACCTGTCCATTGTTGTAAGTGGGGTGTTGAAGTCCTTTACTATTATGGTATTATTGTTGAGTTTCTGTATGTTTTTGATTAATCAATTTATATATATTCGGGTTCTTTCACGTTGGGGGCATAAATGTTTATAATTGTTAGATATTCTTGGTGGATAGACCCCTTAATTATGATATAATGCCCTTCTTCATTTCTTGTTACAGTCTTTAAAGTCTAGATTGTCTAAGTATGGCTACTCCGGCTTTCTTTTGTTGACCATTAGCATGATAGATGGTTCTCCATCCCCTTACTTGCAATCTGAAGGTGTCTTTAGGTCTAAAGTGGGTCTCTTGTAAACAGCATATAGATGTATCTTATTTTCTTATCCATTCTGATACCCTATGCCTTTTGACTGGGGAATTTAGTCCATTGATGTTTAGAGTGACTACTGAAAGATAGAGTTTATTGCCATTATGTTGCTCGTAGAGTTGGAGTTTCTGGTGGTGTTCTCTGGTCCTTTCTAGTCTTTGTTGTCTTTGGTGTTTTTTTTTTCCTTTACCCCTGTCTTTTCTCCCCTCAGAGAGCCCCCCCTTAAAATTTCTTGCAGGGCTGGTTTAGTGGTCTGAACTCCTTTACTTTTTGTTTGTCTAGGAAACTTGTAATCTCTCCTTTTATTTTGAATGACAGCTTTGCTGGATAAAGAATTCTTGATGGCATAATATTCCGATGCAGCATATTGAATATATCCTGCCAAATTTCTGTGGATAGGTCTGCTATGAACCTGCTCTGTCTTCCCTTATAGGTTAAGGACATTTTTCCCTTGCTGCTTTCATAATTCTTTCTTGTCTGTGTATTTTGTGAATTTGACGAGGGATATGCCTTGTTGATGGTTGGTTTTTGTTGAATTTAACAGGAGTTTTCTGTGCTTCTTGGATTTTGATATATATGTCTTTTCACAGGTTAGGAAAGTTTTCCCTGCTATGATTTACTCACATAAACCTTCTACCCCTTTTTATTCCTCTTCATCTTCTGGGACTCCTATGATTCAGATGTTATTCTTTTTTTAATGAGTCGCTGAGTTCTCTAATTCTTGTATTGTGCTCTTTTGCCTTAGTTTCCCTCTCTTTTTCCTGCTTTATTATTCTCCATGATTTTGTCTTCTATACCGCTGATTCACTGCTTCATCCATCCTTGCTGCTGTGGCATCCTTTCGAGATTGTATCTCAGTTATAGCATTTTTTAATTTTGTCCTGACTAGGTTTTACTTCTTTTATCTCTGTAGAAAGGGATTGTATGCTTTTTTCAATCCCAGCTAGTATTCTCATTGTGATCCTAAATTCTACTTCAGACATCTTGCTAATATCTGTGCTGATTCAGTCCCTGGTTGTCATTTCTTCTTGTTTTTGCTTTTGGGGTGAATTCCTGCATTTCCTCATTTTGGAGGAAAACGAATTAATAAAATAAAAAATTAAAAACAGCACACGCAAGATAAAATAAAGGAAGCTAGATCCTAGATGTGTTTTGGTCTGGTTGTTGAAAGAAGGTTGATAGAATAGAGAAGAAAGGGAAAGAAAGAAAAGAAAAAAGTAAGAAAACATGTAAAAATTAAAATGTATACAATAAAATAGAATAAAATGCAAAGAAGAAAGTAAAATAGAATAAAAAACGTACAGAAAAGAGAAAGAATATAGTAAAAATTAAAAACATTTTTATAAAAATGGAAAATAAAAATAAATTTCTTTCTTTTCCTGTATCTAAGAAAAAAAGAACTAGTAGATGGACAAGTGAACAGAATGAAGTCTGAATGAAGTTTGATGTCTAGAGGAAGCTGAATATAACTATGACGCACTTTATAGTCTGTACACTTTGCAGGTGGAGAGACTTGTGTTGGTCCTCCAGGACTTGGTTGGTGCAGTTGGACATGGCTTGGTGTAAGGGCTTCATTCTCCACCAGGTTATTGCTTAGGTACTGCTCAGGTTACTAGGGTGGACCATTGCGGTGTGCATTCATGTGTATGTGCATGTTTGGGAAAGGTGCAAATGGCATCACCCAGCTTCCCAGTCTCTAGTGCCAGAACCCTGTGCTCTCACCAATCAGCAATCAAGCACCTCTCCTTTGTCTCAGGTTTCTGTCCACTTCCTGCTTCTACGCTGTCCGTGTGCAAGCCATCAGCCTGCCAGGCGGTACCTCCCTCCCAAATTTTATCTCAGATGGGGCTGTGTTTCCAGATCTCTCACTTCTGAGGGCCCTGTGGCTTGGACCCACTCTGACCCTCTGGGGGAGGGTCTTCCCAAGCAATGGCCAGGTGCCAGCTTGCCCCCGGGAATATTCTTGCAATCGTACTGCCACAGAGGCTCAGAGATTGTGGTTGGGGGCCAGTTTGCCCCAGAAAAAGTTCATGAGACTGCATAGCAGCAGCAGTTCTGGGATTAAGGTGAATCACAACACAGAGCTGGTGCCGGGTTTCACCGCACCCTGGTGTCTTTGTTCCAATACCAGCAAACATGGCTGTTATCTGGGGTGTGCTGGGAATTTTGCCTGTGGGGAGGCCATAGGGCCTCTACAAAATGCCCTCCTAACAGGGACACTGCTTCTCCCTGTACGGCTTGCAGACACCTCAGACCTTGCTGCCTGCTCCTGGGAATTCACCCTTCCCACCAGAACGCTGCCAGGTATTGGGCTGTGGAATTTCCAATGCTTCTCTGCCCTGTTTATAGAGTCCTAGTGGTATTAAAACCCTCTCCTTTCTCCTTCCTCTCTTTCTTGTTCAGTCACTTGTGGGTGTTTCCACTCTTTTTCTCCAGCTACTTTTGGGAGGAGCGCTTTTCCTGCACTCTGCCCCCTTGCTTGTCCTCTTGGCCCCAAAACAGTGCCCCGCCCTCCACGACTTCTCTCTCCTCCAGTTCCCTTCTCCACGCCCATACCTGCCGAGTTCTGTGGGTCAAGTTATGCAGATGGTTGTGTTAATCCTCAGATCGATATTCGAGGTGTGCAGAATGGTTTGGTGTTGATCTAGCTGCATTTCAGGGATGAGAGAAGCAGAAAACTTCCATGCTGCTCTGTCATCTTGGCCCCTCCCTGAGTTGAAGTTCTTTAATGACTTTCAGACTCAGATCAAGCACTCCCCACACCTACTGTAAAACATCCCTCACTGATTCCGCCACGCATGAAATGCTCATGGCTTCCAGGCTACTTTCTAGTGCACACATGAGATTCTATTCCGTTCAGTTGAATGGCAGCTTCTGAATCGGCTGTTTGTTTTCACGTCCAGATCACTTTAACTAGTTATTGTAAAGAAGCCATTTACTTACAATTCCATACGCCCCAACCAAAAGAGTTCCCGTGACCGAAGCTGGAACAATTTGAGTAATGAAATGAATCATATAGTGTTGGATTATATCCCAAAGCCAAAAAAAAAACCATATTCATGAGTTCAGAATGATTAAAAAAAATTGTTGAATAAATATAAAAATGAGAAGAGGCAAATCTCCTACACAAAAGAACTCCAGATAACTTATGGAGCTACTCCTCCTGTCATAGAAATTTCTTCTGGTGGGTAGAGTATGGAGAGGAATGAGAAGGTAGTTTCACAGTTCAAAACCAGCCAGGTGAATGAGTTTATCATCATCAGTGATGGGTCCTCTTAGTAAGTCATCAGTGATAGTATGGATTCTTTAAGAAAAAAAATTTATTGAGAGATAATTCACAGAATACACCCATTTAAAGTGTACATTTTAGTGATGATTAGTATATCCACAGGGTAGTCCAACCATCAATATAATTTCTGAACATTTTCATCACTCTAAAAAAGAAACCTCATACCTATTGGCAGCCATTTACCATCCCACCTCTATTCTCCCCATCTACCCTAGCCCGAGGCAACCACTAATGTACTTTCAATCCCTATATGTTTGCCTATTCTGAGCATTTCACATAAATGGAATCCTACAATATGTAAAGTTTTTGTGCCTGGCTTCATTCACTTGCCACAGTGTTTTCAAGTTTCAACCATGTTGCAGCACGTATCAGTACTTGGTTACTTTTTATGACTGAATAATATTCCACTGTATAGATGTGCATTTTGTTTATACATCAGTAGATGAAATTTGGATTGCTTCCACATTTTAGCTACCGTGAATAATGCTGCTATTAATATTTGTGTAGAAGATTTTGTGCTGACGTACGTTTCTCTTTCTCTTAGATGTATACCTAGAAGTGGAATAGCTGGGTTACACAGTAAAAGTATGTTGAACGTTTTGAAGAACTGACAAACTTTTTTAAATTAAAATATAATTGACCTATAACATTGTGTTATTTTCAAGTGTACAGCGTAGCAATTTAAAATTTATATATATTGTGAAATGATCACCACGATAGATCTAGTTCACATCCATCACCACACATAACTGCAAATTGTGTGTGTGTGTGTATGTGTTAAGAACTTGTAAGATCTCTGTTAGCAACTTACAAATAAACAATATGGTGTTACTTACCCATAGTCACCATGCTGTATGTTACATCCCCGTGACTTGTTTGTATTGCAGTGGAAAGTTTGTACCTTTTGACCACCTTCCCCCATTTTGCCAACTTCCCACCCCCTAAACCACCAATTTTTTCCTCTGGCAACCACCAATCTGTTCTCTGAATCCATGAGTTTAGCTTTTTGTTTTATGGGTTTCTTTTTATTTTAGACTCCATATAGGAGTCAGCTTATACAGTATTTGTCTTTATCTGATTTCATTTAGTATAATGACTTCATGATCCACCCATGTTTTAAATGGCAGGAATTCTTCTTTATGGCTGAATAATACTCCACTGTGTATGTATACCACATTATTACCCATTCGTCTTTCAATGGACACCTAGGTTGCTTCCATACTTGACTTTCATAAATAATGGAATAAATGTGGGAGTACAGATATCTTCTTGAATTAATGCCTTTTTTTCCTTTGAATATCCAGAAATGGAATTGCTGGATCATACGGTATTTCTATTTTTATTTTTTTAGAAACTTCCATTCCATACTGTTTACCACAGTGGCTGCACCAGTTTACATTGCTATCAGCATAGAGGTTCCCTTTTCTCCATATTTCCATCAACACTTGTTATTGCTTGTCTTTCTCATAATATTCTAGTAAGTATGAGGTGATATCTCGTTGTGGTTTTGATTTGCATTTCCCTGATGATTAGTGATGTTGAGTATTTCATGTACCTGTTGGCCATCCGTGTGTCTTCTCTAAAAAAAGATCCATTCAGATTATCTGCCCATTCTAAAAATCAGATTTCTCTCTATTCAAATTTAGGAGCTCTTTTTTTTTAATTTCCTAATCTTTTTAATTTATTACATACTGGAGGTATCTAATAAAAAAGTTAAACTAGAAATTACAATCTGCCTCTCTTACCAATATTTATTCAATATATACAAAATAAATTTAAAAAAAACGTGAAAGTCAACAATGGGGAAGTCTACTGAATTACTTACAGAATAATACTAAGAAAAAGTAGAGGGATCAAACTAAATAACTGTCATTGGGCATAGAGTTGTTATAATTTGGGGGCAACATAATTATGCATTTTTTATTTTTGTTTAATTTTTTTAATTTTTTAATTTTTATTTTTTTCAATATATGAAGTTTATTGTCAAATGGGTTTCCATACAACACCCAGTGCTCATCCCAAAAGGTGCCCTCCTCAATACCCATCACCCACCCTCCCCTCCCTCCCACCCTCATCAACCCTCAGTTTGTTCTCAGTTTTTAAGAGTCTCTTAGGCTTTGGCTCTCTCCCACTCTAACCTCTTTTTTTTTTCCTTCCCCTCCCCCATGGGTTCCTGTTAAGTTTCTCAGGATCCACATAAGAGTGAAACCATATGGTATCTGTCTTTCTCTGTATGGCTTATTTCACTTAGCATCACACTCTCCAGTTCCATCCATGTTGCTACAAAGGGCCATATTTCATTCTTTCTCATTGCCACGTAGTACTCCATTGTGTATATAAACCACAATGTCTTTATCCACTCATCAGTTGATGGACATTTAGGCTCTTTCCATAATTTGGCTATTGTTGAGAGTGCTGCTATAAACATTGGGGTCCAAGTGCCCCTATGCATCAGCACTCCTGTATCCCTTGGGTAAATTCCTAGCAGTGCTACTGCTGGGTCATAGGGTAGGTCTATTTTTGATTTTTTGAGGAACCTCCACACTGTTTTCCAGAGTAGCTGCACCAATTTGCATTCCCACCAACAGTGCAAGAGGTTTCCCGTTTCTCCACATCCTCTCCAGCATCTCTAGTCTCCTGATTTGTTCATTTTGGCCACTCTGACTGGCGTGAGGTGATATCTGAGTGTGGTTTTGATTTGTATTTCCCTGATGAGGAGTGAAGTTGAGCACCTTTTCATGTGCCTGTTGGCCATCCGGATGTCTTCTTTAGAGAAGTGTCTATTCATGTTTTCTGCCCATTTCTTCACTGGGTTATTTGTTTTTCGGGTGTGGAGTTTGGTGAGCTCTTTATAGATTTTGGATACTAGCCCTTTGTCCGATATGTCATTTGCAAATATCTTTTCCCATTCCGTTGGTTGCCTTTTAGTTTTGTTGGTTGTTTCCTTTGCTGTGCAGAAGCTTTTTATCTTCATGAGGTCCCAGTAGTTCATTTTTGCTTTTAATTCCCTTGCCTTTGGGGATGTGTCAAGTAAGGAATTGCTACGGCTGAGGTCAGAGAGGTCTTTTCCTGCTTTCTCCTCTAGGGTTTTGATAGTTTCCTGTCTCACATTCAGGTCCTTTATCCATTTTGAGTTTATTTTTGTGAATGGTGTGAGAAAGTGGTCTAGTTTCAACCTTCTGCATGTTTCTGTCCAGTACTCCCAGCACCATTTGTTAAAGAGACTGTCTTTTTTCCATTGGATATTCTTTCCTGCTTTGTCAAAGATTAGTTGGCCTTATGTTTGTAGGTCTAGTTCTGGGGTTTCTATTCTATTCCATTGGTCTATGTGTCTGTTTTTGTGCCAATACCATGCTGTGTTGATAATTACAGCTTTGTAGTAGAGGTTAAAGTCTGGGATTGTGATGCCTCCCGCTTTGGTCTTCTTCTTCAAAAGTACTTTGGCTGTTCGGGGTCTTTTGTGGTTCCATAGGAATTTTAGGATTGCTTGTTCTAGTTTTGAGAAGAATGCTGGTGCAATTTTAATTGGGATTGCATTGAATGTGTAGATAGCTTTGGGTAGTATTGACATTTTGACAATATTTATTCTTCCAATCCATGAGCACGGAATGTTTTTCCATTTCTTTATATCTTCTTCAATTTCCTTCATAAGCTTTCTATAGTTTTCAGCATACAGATCTTTTACATCTTTGGTTAGATTTATCCCTAGGTATTTTATGCTTCTTGGTGCAATTGTGAAGGGGAGCAGTTTCTTTATTTGTCTTTCTGTTGCTTTGTTGTTAGTGTATAAGAATGCAACTGATTTCTGTACATTAATTTTCTATCCTGCAACTTTGCTAAATTCATGTATCCGTTCTAGCAGACTTCTGGTGGAGTCTATCGGATTTGCCATGCATAATATCATGTCATCTGCAAAAAGTGAAAGCTTAACTTCATCTTTGCCAATTTTGATGCCTTTGATTTCCTTTTGTTGTCTGATTGCTGATGCTAGAACTTCCAGCACTATGTTAAACAACAGCGGTGAGAGTGGGCATCCCTGTCGTGTTCCTGATCTCAGGGAAAAAGCTTTCAGTTTTTCCCCGTTGAGGATGATGTTAGCTGTGGGCTTTTCATAAATGGCTTTTATGATCTTTAAGTATGTTCCTTCTATCCCGACTTTCTCGAGGGTTTTTATTAAGAGAGGGTGCTGAATTTTGTCAAAGGCCTCTTCTGCATCGATTGACAGGATATATGGTTCTTATCTTTTCTTTTATTAATGTGATGTATCACATTGATTTGTGAATGTTGAACCAGCCCTGCATCCTAGGAATGAATCCCACTTGATCATGGTGAATAATTCTTTTTCTATGCTGTTGAATTTGATTTGCTAGTATCTTATTGAGAATCTTTGCATCCATATTCATCAGGGATATTGGCCGGTAGTTCTCTTTTTTTTACTGGGTCTCTGTCTGGTTTAGGAATCAAAGTAATACTGGCTTCATAGAATGAATCTGGAAGTTTTCCTTCCCTTTCTATTTCTTGGAATAGCTTGAGAAGTATAGGTATTATCTCTGCTTTAAACGTCTGGTAGAACTCCCCTGGGAAGCCATCTGGTCCTGGACTCTTATTTGTTGGGAGATTTTTCATGACTGACTCAATTTCTTCACTGGTTATGGGTCTGTTCAAGCTTTCTATTTCCTCCTGATTGAGTTTTGGAAGCGTGTGGGTGTTTAGGAATTTCTTCCAGGAATTTCCAGGAATTTCTTCCAGTCCACTTCTTCCAGGTTGTCCAGTTTGTTGGCATATAATTTTTCATAATATTCCCTGATAATTGTTTGTATCTCTGAGTGATTGGTTGTAATAATTCCTTTTTCATTCATGATTTTATCTATTTGGGTCCTCTCCCTTTTCTTTTTGAGAAGCCTGGCTAGAGGTTTGTCAATTTTGTTTATTTTTTCAAAAAACCAACTCTTGGTTTCGTTGATCTGCTCTACAGTTTTTTTAGCTTCTATATTGTTTATTTCTGCTCTGATCTTTATTATTTCTCTTCTTCTGCTGGATTTAGGCTGCCTTTGCTGTTCTGCTTCTAGTTCTTTAGGTGTGCTGTTAGATTTTGTATTTGGGATTTTTCTTGTTTCTTGAGATAGGCCTGGATTGCAATGTATTTTCCTCTCAGGACTGCCTTCGCTGCATCCCAAAGCGTTTGGATTCTTGTATTTTCATTTTCGTTTGTTTCCATATATTTTTTAATTTCTTCTCTAATTTCCTGGTTGACCCACTCATTCGTTAGTAGGGTGTTCTTTAACCTCCATGCTTTTGGAGGTTTTCCAGACTTTTTCCTGTGGTTGATTTCAAGCTTCATAGCATTGTGGTCTGAAAGTATGCATGGTATGATTTCAATTCTTGTATACTTATGAAGGGCTGTTTTGTGACCCAGTATGTGATCTATCTTGGAGAATGTTCCATGTGCACTCGAGAAGAAAGTATATTCTGTTGCTTTGGGATGCAGAGTTCTAAATACATCTGTCAAGTCCATCTGATCCAATGTATCATTCAGGGCCCTTGTTTCTTTATTGACCGTGTGTCTAGATGATCTATCCATTTCTGTAAGTGGAGTGTTAAAGTCCCCTGCAATGACCACATTCTTATCAATAAGGTTGCTTATGTTTGTGAGTAATTGTTTTGTATATTTTGGGGGCTCCTGTATTCGGCGCATAGACATTTATAATTGTTAGCTCTTCCTGATGGATAGACCCTGTGATTATTATATGATGCCCTTCTTCATCTCTTGTTACAGCCTTTAATTTAAAGTCTAGTTTGTCTGATACAAGTATGGCTACTCCAGCTTTCTTTCGACTTCCAGTGGCATGATAAATAGTTCTCCATCCCCTCACTCTCAATCTGAAGGTGTCCTCAGGTCTAAAATGAGTCTCTTGTAGACAGCAAATAGATGGGTCTTGTTTTTTTATCCATTCTGATACCCTGTGTCTTTTGGTTGGCGCATTTACATTCAGTGTTATTATAGAAAGATAGGGGTTTAGAGTCATTGTGATGTCCGTAGGTTTCATGCTTGTAGCGATGTCTCTGGTACTTTGTCTCACAGGGTCCCCCTTAGGATCTCTTGTAGGGCTGGTTTAGTGGTGACGAATTCCTTCAGTTTTTGTTTGTTTGGGAAGACCTTTATCTCTCCTTCTATTCTAAATGACAGACTTGCTGGATAAAAGATTCTCGGCTGCATATTTTTTCTGTTCATCACATTGAAGATCTCCTGCCATTCCTTTCTGGCCTGCCAAGTTTCAGTAGAGAGATGGGTCACAAGTCTTATCGGTCTCCCTTTATATGTTAGAGCGTGTTTATCCCTAGCTGCTTTCAGACTTGTCTCTTTTCCCTGTATTTTACCAGTTTCACTATGATAGGTCATGCAGAAGATCGATTCAAGTTACATCTGCAGGGAGTTCTCTGTGCCTCTTGGATTTCAGTTCCTTTTTCCTTCCCCAGTTCAGGGAAGTTCTCAGCTATTATTTCTTCAAGTACCCCTTCAGCACCTTTCCCTCTCTCTTCCTCCTCTGGAATACCAATTATGTGTATATTATTTCTCTTTAGTGCATCACTTAGTTCTCTAATTTTCCCCTCATACTCCTGGATTTTTTTATCTCTCTTTTTCTCAGCTTCTTTTTCCATAATTTTATCTTCTAGTTCACCTATTCTCTCCTCTGCCTCTTCAGTCCGAGCTGTAGTTGTCTCCAGTTTATTTTGCAACTCATTGATAGCATTTTTTAGCTCCTCCTGGCTGTTCCTTAGTCCCTTGATCTCTGTAGCAAGAGATTCTCTGCTGTCCTTGATACTCTTTTCAAGCCCAGCGATTAATTTTATGACTATTATTCTAAATTCACTTTCTGTTACATTTTTTAAATCATTTTTGATCAGTTCGTTAGCTGTTGTTATTTCCTGGACATTTTTCTGAGGGGAATTCTTCGGTTTCATCATTTTGGATAGTCCCTGGAGTGGAGCGGGACTGCGGGGCACTTTCCCTGTGCTGTCTTGAATAACTTGCGTTAGTGGGCGGGGCCCCAGTCAGACCTGACGTCTGCCCCCCAGCCCACGCTGGGGCCACAGTCAGACTGGTGTGTGCCTTCTCTTCCCCTCTCCTAGGGGCGGGATTCACTGTGGGGGTGGCCTGGCCTATCTGGGCTACTTGCACACTGCCAGGCTTGTGGTGCTGGGGATCTGGTGTATTAGCTGGGGTGGGTAGGCAAGGTGCACGGGGGCAGGAGGGGCAGGATCAGCTCGTTTTTCCTTCGGAGATCCGCTTCAGGAGGGGCCCTGTGGCACCAGGAGGGAGTCAGACCCGCCCGCCCGAGGGATGGATCCGCAGAAGCGTAGCGTTGGGTGTTTGCGCGGAGCGAGCAAGTTCCCTGGCAGGAACTGGTTCTCTTTGGGATTTTGGCTGGGGGATGGGCAAGGGAGATGGCCTGGCGAGTGCCTTTGTTCCCCGCCAAGCTGAGCTCTGTGGTCCGGGGCTCAACAACTCTCCCTCCCGTTGTCCTCCAGCCCTCCCATTCTCCGAGCAGAGCTGTTAGCTTATAACCTTCCAGATGTCAAGTCCCGCTTGCTGTCGGAACACAGTCCGTCCAGCTCCTCTGCTTTTGCAAGCCAGACTCGGGGGCTCTGCTTGGCCGGCGGACCGCCCTTCCGCCCCGGCTCCCTCCCGCCAGTCCGTGGAGCGCGCACCGCCTCGCCGCCCTTCCTACCCTCTTCCGTGGGCCTCTCGTCTGCGCTTGGCTCCGGAGACTCCGTTCTGCTGGTCTTCTGGCGGTTTTCTGGGTTATTTAGGCAGATGTGGGTGGAATCTAAGTGATCAGCAGGACGCGCTGTGAGCCCAGCGTCCTCCTACGCCGCCATCTTCTAGGAGTTCTTTATATATTTTGGCTATTAATGCCCCTGATCAGATATGTGATTTGCAAATGTTTTCTCCCACTCCACAGGTTGCCTTTTCACTTTGTTGATGGTTTCTTTTGCTATGCAAACACTTTAGTTTGAAGTAGTCTCATTTACTTATTTTAGCTTTTGTTGCCTTTTCTTTTGGTGTCACATCCAAAAAAGCATCACCAAGACTGATACCAAGGAGCTTACTGCCTATGTTTTCTAGAAAAAAGAAGTTTTATGGTTTCAGGTCTTATATTTAAGTCTTAATTTTGAGTTAATTTTTGTGTATGGTGTAGTATACAGGTCCAGTTTTATTCTTTTGCATGTGACTGTCCACTTCTCCCAACACCATTTATTTAAGAGGCTATTGTTTCCCCATTGTATGTTCTTGGCTCCTTTGTTATAAATTGACTGTGTATGTGGGTTTATTTTGGGTTTCTATTCTGTTCCCTTGATTTGTGTGTCTGTTTTTGTGCGAACATGACACTATTTTGATGACTGTAGGTTTGTACGCCTTTAGCTTTGTTCTCTCTCAAGATGGCTTTGGCTATTTGGGATCCTCTGTGGTTCCGTACAAAATTTTAGGATTATTCTATTTCTGTGGAAAAGATGCCATTGGCATTTTGATAGAGATTGTCTTGAATCTGTATCTTGCTTTGGGTTTTGTCCAAGTTTAAGAATTGCTGATGCCTTGGGGCACCTGGGTGGCCCAATCGGTTGAGCGTCTGACTTTGGCTCAGGTCATGATCTCTTGGTCCATGAGTTCGAGTCCCACATCAGGCTCTGTGCTGATGGCTTGGAGCCTGGAACCTGCTTGGGATTCTGTGTCTCCCTCTTTCTCTGCCCTTCCCCCACTCAAGCTCTGTCTCTCTCAAAAATAATAAACATTAAGAACATTAAAAAAATAAAAATAAAAAAAACTGCTGATGCCTTGATTTAGAGGTCTGTTAAGATTATCCATTTTTTCTTGAGTCAATTTCAGTACTCGATATCCTTCTGGGAATTTGTCCATATCTTCTATTATTTGTTGCATATAGTTCATAATATTCCATTATAATATTTTTTTTTTTTTTGGTCTGTAAGATTAGTAGTGATGTTTCCTCTCTCAGTCCTGATTTTAGTAACTTGAGTTTTTCACTTTTTTTCTTGTTGCCCTAATGGTTTGTTGGTTTGAGTGATATTTTCAAATAAATATTTTTGTTGATTCTTTTATTTTTCTCTTTATTTATTTCTGCTCTAGGTCTGTTCTTTTCCTCCTTGTTGCTTGCTTTTGTTTAGCTTTCTCTCCAACAAATGCAGTGGTCGTGCAGGCAACCTTTTGTTTGGTTTCCCTTTAATAAACTTCTTGACCATCCAACTACCCGTTCTGATGGGCTATGAAAGCGGACTCCTGACTCGTCATCTTCTGTGTTAAAAATGGCTTGTTTACTTCTCCTCTGAATATAGTTGAATATTTTTCAGGGAGATTTTTGTCCTCGGTGAGAATGAAGGTGGTGAGCAACACTTGGAAAGAGATTTCACTAGATCTGTGTTAACGTGTCTGAATCCCAATCCCATCCCTGTATTCCCATTTTTAGTTGAAAAACAGAATTTACTTGAAAATAGAAATATTTAGCCTAATTCGGAATCGGGTATCAAATGTGGATGGAGTACCAACAATGTACGAGGCCCTTACTGTGCGGGCTGAGTTCTGTTTTTACCGATGAGAAAACTGAGGCAAGGAGAGGAAATACTCGAGTTAATAAGAGGTAGACTAGCAAATCAAATCCATCGTGTCTTGCTCATGGATCTAAGCTTTTCGCTACTACACGAGGGATTCTCAAATGACTGATCTGGGCCAAATCTGGCCCACGTCCTGTTTTTGTAAAGTTGTATCGGAACACAACCCGAACCACTCATCGACGTGCCACCTATGTCTGCTTTTGCGCTCTAAGGTCACAGTTGAGTAGCTGCAACAGGAGCCCTGTAGCTCACAAAACCTAAAATACTTCAGTATCCGGCCCCTTCCGCCTTTGCTCACCCCTGCACTATACTGTGCCGACCCTGACAATACCTACATTGTGGTTATTACGAAAATTAATATAAGCGTCCAAAAGTCACCAGAAGAGCGTGTAGCATACACACACCCAGTCAGGGGTTCCAATTATTGTCTTGCACGGTTACATTGTAAACTAAAAATAAGCTCCTTTTCTCAGCAGCCGGCCTATCGGTGATTAATCGTCTCCTAAATTATTTATTTTGATCTTCGAGAACAGGTCATGCCCATTCGTCTGCTTTCCTTTCTCATTCTGGGCCTCACTGAGCCCCGTTCCCCTCTTTGCATGACCCTAACGCGCCAGAAAGGTCGGTAGAAGCAGTGGGTGTTGCTCGCGGAAAAGAGCCTGTGTGCCGTTGCCTGCAGAGGATGATGTAGTGACCCACACAGAAGAAGAAAGGAGAGGCTGACTTCCAGGGAGCCAGACTCTGGCTTCTGGCGGTGCCAGTGACCTGACGAGACGAGAGGACACTGTGAATTCCTGTCTCAACGGAAGAGACGGAAAATCCAATTTAAAACCAGCTCCGGCTAGATTTTGCTGCAAAACGGGAGATGATACTGAACTAACTAATTCCAACTTGTGTTCACACCTAGAGAGAATGTGTGGGACATTGACTGTCGGCTGGCGAGAGCCTGATGATAGGATTTCAGGTGCTTTGCTGCCAGCCTCCCACTTGGCTACCCTAGAAAACTGCCCTGAACTGCAGATCCCCTCCACACCTCACCCGCTGGAGCTGACAGGCTGATTTGCGGAGGCAGAGACCCTCTTCCCACTCCCTCGCTTGGGGTCCATCACAACAGAACATTATCGGGACGGTTTAGGATGGAACAGAACCAGTTTCTCTCCTCTTGGAAAAGAAAAAAAGATTGCCCGACTCCAGTGAGGTGAATCGAGGAGCACAGCACAGGAGGAACTTCCTTTGCAGGGTAATAACCTTTCCATTTGTTTTCCCGCGTGGACGTTTGTCCAGTCTCTCCATGCAGCCCGTCCTGCCCCTGCCCTGCCCTGCCCTGTACAAGGTAGCACCTCTCCTCCCAAAGCGTTGCTGGTGGGCTCTGCCCGGGGTGCAGTCACACAGACGTCTTTCCAGCTATGGCCTTGGCCACATCCTGCTCCCAAGAGTTGGTCTAATGCCGAAGTAAAAATAAAGTATCTCCGTATTCATTTCATTACTTTATCAGCCTGCCCTTCCACTTTGCAGTGTATTTTGACTCCCATTTGATACCTGTCACATGCAGGGGACATAGCTAAGTTCCCTTAGCAATAATGGAGGAAAGCATCACTCCCCTTAAGCTATAAGCAATCAAATAATTTGCTTGACTTGTTTCCGCGTCTCCTCTGTAAAAACCTTTCCTGTGGTTTCTGTTGGTGGAGGGCTCGCAGCCACTCCCAGTGAGGCGCTGCCCAGTTTGAACCCATGGCTGCACAGATAAACTCGTAAATTTTAGTGTGCCTCATTTTCTCTAACAGTCCATTAAAGTTTACTCTTTGCGAGGTTAATTGCTGTAGCATTGGACGAACTTAGTGTCATGCATTTGACTTTGCAGGATCGTACAGAAGAGTGTTGCTGGCAAAATACCTCTCTGCTACCCCCTTCCCTCAAACTTCCCACAACCCCCTGGCAACCACCTATCTGTTGACTGGCTCCACAATTTTGTCTCTTCCAGAAAGACGAATGGTTGGAATCAGGTAGTGTGTAGCCTTCACAGACTGATGTCTTTTGCAATATTTACTTAAGATTTATCTGTCTTGGTGCTCCTTCATGGTTCATTCTTAATTACAGGTTGATATCCCATCATACAGATGTATCGCAGTTTATTCTATGGAAGGACATTTCTGTTACTTCCACTTTCTTGGTGATTTCGAGTAAAGCCGCTATGAACGTATTTGCCTGCAGGTTTTTCTAGTAGGCTGTCTTCAGATCCATTGGGTAAATACCCAGGAGCAAGATGGCCGGGTCATACAGTAGGACTATGTTCTGCTTTGTGAGAAACTGCCAGAGAGTCTTCCTAAGGGGCCATGCCATTTGCTTTCTCATCGGTAATGTCGCTTCACATCCTCGCCAGCAATTGGTATTATCAGTTTAATTTCTAGCTATGCTAGTGGTGGTGGAGTTACTTTTTAATTTGTTTCCCTCAAAACATAGGATATCGGAGATCATTTCATGTGCTTATTTGCGGATGGGGTGTCTGTTCAGTGCTTTCCCCTTCATAAAAATCGGGTTGTCTTCTTCCTGTTGAGTTTTGAAAGTTCTTGGTCTATTTTGGATTCAAGTTCTTCATCAGAGCTATGCACTGCAGCAAAGATCTTCTCCCCATCTGTGGCTTGTCTCTTCATTCTCTTAACAGGGTCTTTTGCAGAACAGAAGTTTTTACTTTGAGTTAAGTCTAATTTATCAATTTGGTGTTTCATGGATTGCGCTTTTGGTGTTAAATCTAAAACCTCATCAACACGCCCAAACTCCTATAGATCTCTTTTATGTTTTCTTCTGGAAATTGTATTGTTTAGTGATCTGATCTATGACCCACCTTGAGTTAATGTTTGTGAAAGATCTAAGGTCTAGGTGTAGGTTCTTTTTTTTTTTTTTCCTACGAATGTCGAATTGTTCCAGCACCATTTGTCGAAAAGCCTTCTTTTTCCAGCAAATTGCCTTTGTGCCTTTTTCAAAAACTCTGTGGGCTATATCTGTATGGATCTATTTCTGGGTTCTCTATTCTGTTTCATTGATCTCTGTGTCTGTTCTGTTGCCAGTGTCGCATGCCTTGAGTGTATGCTTACTGAAATCAGATAAGGTATCCTCCAACTTTGTTGGTCTTGAGCAGGATTGCGTTGGCAATTATTGTGTGTGACTGTAGCCTTGTGATGAGCCTGCTGCTATATTACAGATCTTTTACTTTTCCATATAAGGCAAAAGAGGAGTTGATATGTATGAAGTAGCTGGGAGAAGAAATGTTGATGAAGTAATACCTAATGAAAAATTGTAAAGGATATGGAGAAAATAGGAATGAGGATTCTAAGGATCATGGATAATAATAGAAAAGTGAAAGTGTTGACAAATCCTCAAGTCTCTAATTTCCTTGATTCTAAAGGCTTGAGGCACAGCAGTTGTCCTTGACAGTGAGAGCAAAGGGTTCAATCCAAGCTCCTACATAGTTTCTGAAGCCACCACCACCACCACCCCGCCCCTGTGGTCAATACACTTAAAGGAGAGCTACCCTCTCAAGCAGTTTTTAAGCACACAGCACAGTATTGTTGACTATAGACACGAGGCTGTACAGCAGATCTCTGGAATTTGCTAATCCTTTGTAAAAGAAAACAACTGATACAGGGATGGAAACAGAGGCTTAACCACTACCGCATTACTATCCAGAAGAAAAAGAGATTTTGTGTGTCTGGGAGCACAAGACCAGCCATGATACATGGGCGTATTTGAGGCAGGCTGTCAACGTCCTGTCTCCTAAAATGTTCTTCTCAAAGCTCTTGCCCTTGACTACTTCTCCATTGGGACAAGTTTGGGTGGCGTGGTAGCATACAACCAGAGGACGCCCTGAGGGCTTGGGTACCTGTGGGAAGAGGTAGGAAGGAAAAGGACACTGAAAAGTGCATTTCAGGGCGACTGGGTGGCTCAGTTGGTTAAGCCTCCAACTCTTGACTTTGGCCCAGGTCATGATCTCCCAGTTCGAAAGATCCAGCCCCACTGTCAGCACGGAGCCTGCTTGGAATTCTCTGTCCCCCCACCCCTCCCCCTGCCCTCTCAAAAGAAAGAAATAAACTAAGAGCGCATTTGAAAAGGAGCCCAAAGCAAACAGTAACTCGTCCAGGCTAGTTTTGGAAGAGTGGAAGCACAAGCACCCCCGTTGTCAATAATCTAAACCTTAAACCATTGATACGTGAGACTAATGGTTTTAGGATGCCCGAGAATAAGGATTCTGACATTTTTGTTAGTAATACGTTATCTTAATTGTTGCATGAAAGCACATAGGTAAAGGGCTGTGACAACTGCAGCTCCCGCTGATGGCAGCCCCCTGGTCACCCAGTCCCTCCCACCCTGTACCATGATCTGAGAGGTGGCCCCATGCTGCGAAGTGGTCCTATGTGGAGAGCCCGGCACCTTTCTAGGCCCGCCTTTTGTATCCTTGTAACCTCATAAGTGGAAGAATAAAGTAAAACTGGAATCTTCAGACGGCTCAAACAAACAAACAGACCCCGCTTAGGTAATTGGCTCGTGAGAACTCGGTCCCTGAAAAGCAGAGCTGGGTAGTAGCCATATTGTCCACTCGCACGGTCATGGTCCCTGCTTCTGCTGGCTTTGGAGGGATCTACAATCCATCTGCTAAATTTTTATTTTCTGCATGAAGAGTCAAGCTTGAAAGTGAGCTAAACTGAATTATTTCACTTAGGTTTGTTACTGTGAGTTGCAAATATAGAGACTGAATCTATAACGGGGGAGGTTCACTTGCAGAAATCAGGAGTGGGAACGTGCGGCCTGTTCTGGGGCTCACCTTATGAGGGGGAAGACTGGCAGTGTTAACCCTGTATCTGCCGCCTCTCCATCGGGGGACTCCCATCCCCCACCCTGTTGCAATGCGGGAACAACGTGCAGCGCCAGAAATAATGTGTATCACTTACAGGGAGGAGCATGTGCTTGCAGGTATAAACCTGTCTAGAATCTTTGCCTCCAGTTGAGGAATTGTGGAAGCTTGAATTGATAGGGAGGACACGCCCCGGAGATGACCCGGGAGCCAATGGGCTGGAGCGTTGCCCAGACTCGCAAGGGATTTCGCCCAAATAGGAAACCAGCTCTTTGGTTTTAAGCCACAGAGATTTAGGGGTTGCTTGTTAATGTGGCATAAGCTAGCCTGGCTAATGGACTCTCATTTCCTTATTCTCTTGTTTCAGTGACAAGTCCTACGACTACTACGTGTTCTCTCTTAAAGCCCACGCTGACAACTTAGATTATTTTTTAAATCATTCAGATTTCTTTGAAAAGGCTGTTAGCATTTCTTGCAGCCTAGAAGTTGAAAAGTCCCAATAAAAGTAAGCACCAGCCATAATTTTTCACGGGGTTCTTCTTATTTCATTTAATGTGAAGGAGTTAGGTGTTCACACCGTGCCTACTACAGCGAACAGTTTGGAAATGGATTCTGTCACCTCTGGTTATTGAGGACTTGGACGGGAGCTCAAGTGTTTCTGGGCGCTTCGGAGGTAATTCTTACTTACTTTTCTTCAATACCAAAGATGAGAAAGAGGAAAGTGTTACTTGAGCTCATTCACTGTAACAAAATTAGCGAGACTTAGCTTTTCTTCTTCCCTCATTTTCAGGCAGCAGGGATTCACTCCAGCATAACAGTTAGGCCTTCTTAGGGGGTTTATTGGGAGGGATAGAAGTTTAATGCTATTTATTCATTTCCTGTGCTGAGGTTCGGTGGGATGTCACTCAACAACTGTAATAGTGACAAGGGTCAAATTTTAGGAAGTCCTAAATGTTCTGGTAAAAGAAATGCATATATACATAGATACCTTGGCCATTTTAATGAAATGACATTGTAGCTTGACTCTTCATGAAATTCACATTATTAAATACAAAAAATAATTGGCTTGATGAATTTTCTGAACAACTTCAGTTTTACATTTACTACTTTTTATTTTTAACAATTATGTGTTAAAAAAAAAACCCTTAACATACTTACACGATTTAAACTTAGATTCCATAAAAGGGACATTCTTTTACACAGATAAATTTGCAAACTATGTGTGATCATAAAGGAGACAACTGGAAAACATTTTTGATGAAATAGAAGAAGAAAATCTCAAAATAATGAAGGCAATAGTAGAAAATTTGAAAGGGTTAGTTACTTCTCTGGAGAAAGGACAGTCCACAGGTTCATGCTATTTGAAGGAACAGCCATTGCACAAATGTGTTAGCTTCTTTTTCTCCCTTTCGGGATTGAAGGGAAGAAAAGCTAGGAGGAGAGACACCAGAGAGAATAATAGGCGTGTGACCGTCTCAGAAGAGTCGTCTTTGGCTTAAGTTTAGGTGAATACAGTTTGAACAGTTGGAAACTTCAAAGCAAACTCCCAGGGAAGTGTGGATGCCATCCAATCAGGGATTAAGTTAAAATTACAGATATTGATAAAAATAGAAGGAATTAGGTACATTTGCTAATGTATATAATTATATGTTAAACTTGTTTTTAATCTATATATATTAGATTAAAATTAAATATATTTTTATGTATACATATTTAAATATACACACATATACACACAGGTATGTGAAACAGTGAGTATGTTAAATGTATAGGGGAGGGAAAGCAGAATGAATCAGGGAGGGAAGGAGGGAGAGAGGAGGGGACAGGGAAGAGAAAGGAGAAAATTAGATATATACTGAAACAAAATGCAATAAAATATTAACAGACGATTGATGGTGAAATTACAGACATTATTTCTTTCAAAAATAAATGTTTAAAAATTGTTTTGAGAGAGCGAGAGTATGAGTGAGGGAAAGGGGGAAAGAGAGTCTTAAGCAGACTCCACACCTGATAAAGGGCTCGTATCCCACAAGCCTGGGATCATGATCTGAGCCAAAATCAAGAGTTGGATGCTCAACTAACTGAGCCACCCAAGTGCCTAAAGAAAATATTCAATGACTATATATTTTGCTTCATTAATAAAAAGAAATAGCAGTGAAATGCAACTTAAAAGACGTAATATGAAAGGTGCCGAGTTTACTGAAGCAGACTTTAAAAGAAACTTATATTGAATTTAAAAATATGCCTGCTTGTTTCACTGAGAAATTATATTTTTAAAACTGTACACCAGATTTCTGGCGTCCAATCCAGCATGTAAGAAGATCAAAGTGTTGGGAAAACTAGATATTCATGAAGAAAAGAAGGAAATCGGGTCCCCATATTACAGCAGTCACAAAAATTAGCTTGAAATGGATTAAAGACTTAAGACTTTGGAAACGATAAAACTAATAACACCTAGGAAAAAGGCTTTCTGACGTTGGTCTTGAAAATTGTATTTTGGATAAGACCAGAACCAAAGCAAAAAAAAATAACAAATAGGACCGTATCAAATGGAAATTTTTCTGTGCAGCGAAAGAAACAGTGAACAAAATGAAAATGCCACCTATGGATTAGAGAAAACCTTTTCAAACCATGTATCTGATAAGGGGGTTAATCTTCAAAATATACAAGGAAGTCACACAGCTCAATAGCAAAACCCCACATAATCCTAGTTAAAAATGGCAAAGGACCTGAACAAATATTTTTTCCAAAGACGAGACCCAAATGGCCAACAAACACATGAAAAGGTCCTCAACATCACTTACCGGGGAAATGGAAATCAAAACCACAGTAAGATAGCCCTTCACACCTGTCGGAATGGCTACAGAAAAAAAAAAAAGTGTGGGTGAGGATGTGGAGAAAAGGGAACCCTTTTTCATTGTTGATGACAATGTAAATTGGTACAGCCACTATGGAGAACATTATTGAGCTTCCTCAAAAAGTTAAAAACAGAATTACTCTATGATCCCTCAATCCCACTTCTGGCTGTATATCTGAAGGAAATGAAATCACTATTTCGAAGAGATACCTGTATCCCCTTGTGTATGGAAGCATTGTTTACAATACTCAGACATGAAATAACCCACGTCCATCAACAGATGAATGGAAGAGGAAAACACGTATACAATAGAATATTATTTAGCCATATAAAGAAGGAAATCCTATCATTTGCATCAACACAGATGAACCTTGAAGGCCTTATACTAAGTTAAATAAGACAGAGAAAGACAACTGCTGAATTACCTCACTTCTATGTGGAATCTAAAAAAAGCCAAACTGATAGAAACAGAGTACAATGGTACTTGCTAAGCAGTGGGGGGGAAATGAGATATCGGTCAAGGGCACAAACTTCCAGTTATGAGACAAACAAGTTCTGGGACCTAACGTTCAGCACGGTGACTATAGTTAACAATTTTGTATAGTACAATTGCAAGTTGCTGATGGTACATCTTCAATGTTATTACCACAGTCACACCAAAGGTAACTGTGTGAAGGTAATGGATATGTTAACTACTCTTATTGTAATCATTTTGCAACATACATGTATATGAAATAACCAGGTTGTACACCTTAAACTTACCCAATGTTCTATGTCAAACGTATTTCAATAAAGCTAGGAAAAAAAATCTATCAGAAAACCCTGTGTCCACACAAAAACCTGTGCATGAAGGTTTATGGAAGCTTTATTCATCACTGTCAAAACTTAGAAGCAACCAAGTTGTCCTTCAGTGGGTGAATGGATAAAAACACAAACTGTAGTATATCCGGAAAGTGGAATATTCTCTATCAATAAAAGCAAACAAGCTGTCAAGTCATGAAAAGATCGGGAGGAGACTTAAACGTTTATAATTAAGTGAAAAGCCGATCTGAAAAGGCAACCACGTGACTCCCTACGACGTTCTGGAAAAAGCACAACTATGGAGACAGGAAAACGATCAGTGATTTCCAAGAGTTCACGGAGAGGGAGGGAGAGGACAAACAGGGGGAGGACAGGAGATTTGTAGGGCAATGAAGCTATTCTGTAAAGGGCTTCATGGGGGGGGGTCCCTAGCATTATAGCTTTGTCAAAATGCATACAATGTATACCCCCAAGAGTGAGCCCTGATGTAAACTATAAACTGTAGTTAATAATAACGTGTCAATATGGTTCATCAGCTGTAACAAATGTTCTCCACTAATGCAAAATATTAATAGTAGGGGAATCTGTGGAGGGGACAGATGGAGGGCGTATGGGAACTCTCTTGTACTCTCTGCTCGGTTTTTCTGTACCTGATATCTGGTGAACAAAGGAAAGTTTATTTTTTAACATGGTGCCTTGATCACAGGGCTGATTTGAGGATCAGGTGAGATAACTACAGGGAACATATACATGGCTGAGTTTTAACAGCATTACTAGATACAATTCTTTTGAGGAAATTTCCCTAATCAGAAATTCTCAAAATGAGACTGGGCTGTTTTGTGAAATAGTTCCACGTCCCCGGAATATTCAAGTATAGACTGATTGATTGTACATCTAGTATTGATTTTGAAAAGAAACACATCAGTAAAGGGATAATCAGATAGTATGCCATTTAATATCCCTTTCAATATTGAAATTTTCAGGACCTCTGAAAGGAGGTGATGTGTATAAAGCCACTTAGGAAATTATAAAAGCCAAACATTCAAGATATCGTTTGTAGCGTCTCCAGTTTTACTGCATATTTCAGCTTATTGTCAAAGAAATTTCTCCATACCTTGCAATTAAATAGTCAAAGTTGCAGAAGACATCAGCGTTCTAATTTCAACCACATTCTACGGATGCAGAATAGGAGGCGCAAGAGATTAAGTGATTTCCCCACGATCACAAAACTAATTCGTTGATACAGCTGAGTTTATGATCCTAACCCTTGGTTCAGGCTTCATTTTTTCATACTTTCTGCCATCATTCTTTCCAGTTAGAGTAACATTTTCAACATTCTTCACGTACATTAGAACAAAGAAAACTTGGTTCTTTTTGAAGTGTCTCCTCAAAGCTCATAATCATCACCTTTTTATGGGAGAGCGTTTCCAGCTGCTGCTCGGTGCAGAAGTTCCTCCCGTTGGCTGTTCTTTCTATTTCTACAATACTGAAAATCAGAATTTTAGTATCGCCAACATGTGGGCGATGACCTTTACCTACCTTCACACTGAACAATTTTCAAATCACCATCATATTACCTCTTTTAATAGGCTTGTGAAATTGGCAGGACGGGGTTTTATTTTAATCTTCATTTCCTAGGTAGGAAACAGGGACTCGGAGAAATTTCATGACCACTCAGATTCACAGAGCTGGTTCACTGACGAAGGGGATTTGGACACGTGTCTCGTGACCCCTAACCTGGTGTTGTTCTACCTGCTGCTGTTATTGGGAAACAAAGTGGTCTTGTGCAGCACATCTAAGAGATACCGCGGCTTTGGTTCCGGACCACCACAATAAAGCAAATATTGAAAAAAAAATTTTTTTTTGGTTTTCCAGTACATATAAAAGTTATATTTACACTGTGCTGTAGTCTATTTAATAGGATATGTCTGAAAACCAATGTATTTACCTTAATTTAAAAATACTTGGTTGCTAAAATATGCTAACCATCATCTGAACTTTCAACAATTCATCATCTTTTTGCTGGTGGAGCCTCTTACCTCAATGTTGATGGCTGACTGATCGGGGTGGTGGTTGCTGAAGGCCAGGGCCTGCCACGACCGTTGACTCTTCCTTTTATGAATAATTTCTCTCTAACATGGGATGCTGTTGATAGCATTTTCCCCATAGTAGGAGTCCTTTCAAATTTGGAGTCAATCCTCTCGAACCCTGCCACTGAATTTATGTAATAGACAAGTTTGTGTGATACTCTAAATCATTGGTGGTCATCTCAACAATTTTCGCAGGATCAAGAATAGATTTCCATCTCAGGAACCATTTGTTGCTGTCGTCGTCGTTTAGCCTTAAGAAGCAACTCCTCATCCATTAAGGTTTTATTTATCATGAGATTGCAGCAGTTCAAACCCATCTTCAGGCTCCACTTAAGATTCTAATTCTCTTGCTGTTTCCACCACATCTGCAGTTACTTCTTCCCCTGGAGTCATGAACCCCTCGAAGTCCTCCATGAGGATTGGAACCAACTTCTTCCACACTCCCATTAATGTTGATATTTTGACCTCTGGCTATGAGACCCCAAGTGAACAAATTCTGTTGGAAAAAAAATGGTGCCAGTAGACCTGCTCGATGCAATGTGGTTACAATTCTTCACTTTATAAAAAAACCTAGTATCTGTAAAGCACTATAAAAGCAAAGCACAAATGAAGTATGACTGGAATTACTTAATAAAAACACTGGATTCAAAGTCTTTGCTCAGTTGAACAAGTAAGATCTTAATACTATTGAAATATATTGCGTAGTATTTGATATAGACAAAAGAACATAGATATATTTTACCTCTTACGAAGTACAATAGAAGAAACACCTGTGAATTCTTCCTCCCCAAATACCTTGACTTTACCTGTGTGTTTGCTTCATCTTTGAATTACCTCTTTGAAAAACTTAAAAAAAAATGTCACAAAATCTTGGGTACCTCTAACAGTACATTCAGTTTTGTTTGTTCTTAAGTAACATGACATTTTTTTTCTGGGATGTATGCTGTCTACAGAAAATTTCTCTTTTTACCCAATGTTTCCAAAATTCTTGTTTTGTTTCATATAACAGCAGTTAGTTCATTTTCTGTCAAATCATATTCTATGCAAAATCACTCAATATATTTATTACTTTTTCTATCCGTGGAGATTCAGGTTGCTGCCAACATTTTTTCTGTTGTGAACAATGATACCGTGGTATTTTTACGCTTATCTCGTAGGCAAGTATTCAAATTTATGACATACTTCCTTCTTGGTTTGAAATTGTTATAATAATTTGATCAGGTCTTAATCTTTTCCAGGCTAATGTTTATAAAATGGTATTTCATTGCTACCTTCAAATATATTTCCTGAAAACCTTATGAGGGTGAATTTTTTGTGCTTATTTGTAATTTGGCTTCATTCTCTTGAAATAACTCTTCATAACTTTTACCCGTCATTCTACTTGTTCATTTTTCTTTAGATAGGTAGCAGGTTGGAATACCAGTCTTTTGTCAATTACGTGTATTTTATGTGTCTTCTCCCAGTTGATGGGTTGTCATTTAACGTTCTTTACAAAGTCTTGATGTACTCAAGTAAATATTTTAAGAGAATTATGATGACCAATCTTTTCTTTGATGATTAGCATTTTTAGGTGCTTTTAAAAGCCCTTCTTGGGGCGCCTGGGTGGCTCAGTCGGTTAAGCATCCGACTTGGGCTCAGGTCATGATCTCGTGGTCCGTGAGTTCGAGCCCTGCGTCGGGCTCTGTGCTGACAGCTCAGAGCCTGGAGCCTGTTTCAGATTCTGTGTCTCCCTCTCTCTGACCCTCCCCCGTTCATGCTCTGTCTCTCTCTGTCTCAAAAATAAATAAACTTAAAAAAAAAAAAGCCCTTCTTCACTATGACGTTCCTAAAATGATTTTTCTAATTTTTCTTCTAAAAGATCTGAAGTTTTTGTTTCACATTTAAGTTTTAAATCCATCAGGAATTTTTTGTGGTGTCAGGAATGTAGAAGAGATCCATCTCCCTCCACCCCACCCTCTCATGGATAGCCTATTGTCCCAGTATTATGTTTTGAAAATTTGTTCTTTTCCTCAGTTATCTACAATGCCACCACCACATTCCTATTTGAATTTTTCATAGATGTGTTAGTCTATCTCTTGACTCTTTATTCAGTTCTTTTACCAGTTTAATTTTAGTGTCTGTACCACACTGTCTTCATTAACTTTTGCTTAATAATATGTCATCATCATTGGTGGGGAGTGATTTCTCAAATTCTCTACCATCAGCATGTTGTTAATTCTTATGTGTTTGCTATTCCATGTTAATTTTAGAAGCCAATTTCTCAAAAAAGGAAGTTTCTCAAAGGGGGAAAAAAAAAGAACCTGTGGCCTTAGACTGAAATTGGATTGATTCTAGATTGATTTGGAGAGGGAATACTGTTGAGTATACTGCTTGGAGCTTTATAACATTGAGATTTCCTATCCATGAACATAGAATATCTTCATTTATTTTTATTATTGTGTTTTAGGTTTCTCCATACCATTTTAAACATCTCGTGCTGGATTTATTTCTGAGCGTTTCATTTTTGTAGTAGGTTTTACTTGTAAAATTGTCTGATCCTCTTGACTTCTCTGTGCAAAGAATTTTGAATTGTAGAGGCAATCATTTTAATGGAAAAATGTTTTAATTCAATATTCGAAGAGCTTGAGTGATTAAAATATTTTCCTCTAGAGATAAAAGAGATTTTCTTCTGTTGGGAGCCAGGGAGCCCTTCTGACCTAGAACCACTTCAGCTCCTTTAGGGAAGAGTATAATCCTTGAGGGTCACACCCACCTTTCTATAGGTTCTGCTGGCCCTAGATTGCTGTACTGGCATCTGGGCCTCAGAGAAATTTTGCTTTTATGTGAATAATATTTAGTACTTATAACTCTGAAAGATGTCTTATGCAGGATGTAGGTGTTTTCTAGTCAAAAAGTCCCTCAATATCTAGTCTGTTGTTCTGCCAAAAATCAGTGTCTCAAGGTTGATTCTTGGGAAACTAACTAGCATCATTCGTGACTCCCCATTTCTACAAAAATAAAATTAGTAACTTACGGATATTGAAGCTGATGGAAGCTGGCTGAAAAGCATCTTTCTTCGGAGACTATATTTATTTGGATTTTTTTTTAACATTTATTTATTTTTGAGACAGATGAACGGGGAGGGTCAGAGAAAGAGGGAGACACAGAATCTGAAACAGGCTCCAGGCTCTGAGCTGTCAGCACAGAGCCCGACGCGGGGCTCGAACCACGGACCACGAGTTGATGACCTGAGCCGAAGTCGGACGCTTAACCGACTGAGCCACCCAGGCGCCCCGAGACTATATTTATTTGAAGTGGACAGTAGTTAGTCATCCTTTCACACCGCCACTGCCTTCTTTGTTTTTCCCCACGTCTACCATTCAGAGAGTGGCAAAATGAGAATATTTCAGTCAAGCAGCAATGTTCTGGGGAATGATTAACACACACGGGTACCAAATAAAGTCATATGACCTATAACTTACCTTATTTGTGTACTTTTGCTAGAAGAATATTCTTGCCAGTGGTTATCAAATTCCAGTGAGGACTGCACGTGACAGGCATGACCTAGGAATAACCAGCTAAGCAATTAGTTGTGATCGTGTTCCAACATTGCTATATTGTCTGTTCTCCTTTGTGGGGACCTAAGTACTTGAGATTGCTCTCTTTCCCCAAGAGTTCCTGTCATCTATCACCTTTGAAATAAGAACTGCCTTATTCATCACTATGTCAACCGCCTAGCCTGGTAAGACTGCCCTCATCATGGGAGGATGGAGTAGAGTATAGCATGTTTCTCTTCTGCTTGATCTTGGATATATATTCTGTTTAAATACAGATATGACACGTCACTACCTAGTAATGTGAACTTGGTGTGTGTGTGTGTGTGTGTGTGTGTGTGAGTGAGTGTGTGAGTGTGAGAGAGATACATACGTTTACAAAGCTCTTATGGAATACACCAGGTAAGTTGAAGCATCCAACACATATTTTGGAGAGCATCACCTACAGGAATACATAGACTTAGACAGTAGATGTTTAATTCCATCTCATTGTCAATGCCAGAAACATAGCTGGAAGTTACTCATTAGGCTCATAAGGGAGGTGAGCTCCACTTCAGGCCTAATTAACACCCATGCCTGTGTCCTCCCTGATTGTGTACTTCACACATAGACAGTTTGGATTCTACCCTATTTAATTTGTGACATGTTTTCAGCAGTTATTCTGTCAAGTAACAGACGTTTATTGTGATTTTACTAAATGTACACTACACTGGATATTAGGAATATAATAAAAGGAAAGAAATCTGGTACCTGCCCTATAGGGTTTCAGAGTCTTCGGGAAAAGACAGTTGTAAGAGTGTGCAAAGTGCTTTGAAAGAGGTATATACAAGATATTCAGGACAGTAACAGAGTAATGAATTCTGCTTGACAGTCAAGAGAGACTCCGCAGAAGAAATTATATTTGGTTCAAAAGGAAACAGAAAAAAAAATGTGTAGGAGTTTCCTAGGAGGAACATAACAGGAACATTTCAGGCAGAAGGAACACCATGATAAAGTGGTTATGGGTACAGTATGCTGCAATGAGAAAAAAAAAAAAAAAGCTCACGGTCTGGTTCATCACTTCCTGGGTTTTGTTTGACAAGCATTTTCTTCTGAGAGAATCATTTCTTCTTTGCAAATTAGGCATAATTACCTCAGAGGGTTGTTAGAGGTTTTATTGAGATAAATTAAAAAGTGTTTACTTACCAGAGCAAATTGGCTCATAAAAATAGATCAAAAAGTGGAAGCCCTAACTTGCAAAGGCAAATAAGTCATGATAAATCATGATCAAGACATGAAGAGTAGATCATCAGTGGGTTTTAATAATTTCCAACGAAGTCCAAAATCTTCAGAGACACATCCCTGGTGTATTTAGCATTGATATTTGATGGGTTCTAGAAAGAGCTTCGAATAAATTTAAGAGTTTGAAGGTGAAGAGAAAAAAATGTTTAGCCCAAGTGTACTTTTTCTATTTTTTTAATGCAACTTCTTATTTTGAGATAATGGTATATTCTTATGCAGTTGTGGTGGTGGTGTTGTTTTAAAGAGAGAGAGAATGAGAATGAGTTGGGGAGAGGGGCAGAGAAAGGGAGAGAATCTTAAGCAGGCCTCATGCTTTGCACAGAGTCTGATGCAGGGCTCGATCCCATGACCCTGGGATCATGACCTGAGCTGAAATCAAGAGTCTGATGCTCAACTGAGTGAGCTATGCAGGCGCCCCATAGTTTTGCAAAATAATACAAGGAGAACAGATGTACTCTTTACCCAGTTTCTTCCAGTGGTAATACCTTGGAAAACTATAGTGCAATATCACAACCAGGATATTGACATTGATACAGTTAAGACACAGAACGTTCCATCAACACAGTGATCCTTCATGTTGCCTTTTTATAGCCCAACCCACCATCCACCTGCCCCCCTTCCACTACTTAACCCCTGCCAACCACTAATCTATTCTCCATTTCCATTTTTTTTTTTTTTTTGTCATTTCAACAATGCTGTTTTAATGGAATCATAAAGTATGTAACCTTTTGGGGTTGACTTTTTTTTTTCACCCGTCATAATTTTCTAGATATTGATCCGGGTTCTTTCCATGTATCAATAGTTCATCCCTTTTTATTGCTTAGTAGTAGTCTATAATGTGGCTGTACCACTGTTCACTTATTGAGGGATATCTGAGTTGTTTAATGTTTGGGGTATAATGAATAAAGTTTCTGTCAGCATTCACATACAGGTTGTTGTGTACACATAAGTCTTCATTTCTCTTGTATAAATATGCAAGGGTATAATTTGTGAGTTGTATGATGTGCTTGTGTGTGTGTGTATGAAAAAACTCCCAAACGGGTGGTCCACTTTCTCTATAATTTTGCCAGCATTTGGTGTTCTTCAAAGAAAAAATGTCTTCCTTTCTAGTATGTGTATAGTGATCTCTCATTGTGATTTTAATTTGCATTTCCCTAAATGTGCTAACTTGTTGAGTATGTTTTCATATGCCCGTCTGCCTTCAGCAAAATGTCTCCTTGTGTCTTTTGTCCATTTTCAGATTGGATTTTTGGATTTTTACTGCTGAGTTTTGAAAGTTCTTGATGTATTTTAGATACTATTCCCTTGTTGCATATGTGGTTTGTAAATATTTTCTCCCACTCTGTAACTAACTTTTTCATCCTGTCAGGGTCTTCTGCAAAGCAAAATTACTTAATTTTGATGAAGTCTAATCTATCAATTTTTCCTTTTCTGGATTGTGTTTTTGGTACCAAGTCTCATAACTCTTTTGCTTCTGCCTAAATTCTGAAGATTTTCTTATGTTTCTTTTTTCCTTTACGTTTATAGATTTACATTTCGTATTTAAGTGCATGATCCACTTTGAGGTAGTTTTGCATAAAATTGTGAGACTTAGATCAAGATTTTCCCTTTGTTTTCCTCTGATGCATGCCCAATTGCCCATCATTTGCTGAAAAGACCATCTTTTATCCAGGCTATCTTTTGCACCTTTGTCAAAAATCAGTTGAGCGTATTTGTATGGATCTCTTTCAAGGTTTGTTATTCCATTCTATCTATCTATGTGTCTGTCTCTTTACCAACACCACATCGTCTTGATTTCTGTAACTACATCAAGTTTTCAAATTGGGTGGATGGATTCCTCCCACTATTTTTTTTTTCCAAAATTGTTTTATTCTTCACTCTTCTATAGAAATTTTAGAATAATTTTGCTTGTGTATACAAAAAGTTGTGCTGGATTTTCTAAAAAAAAAATTCATTCATGCATTGAGAGAGAGAGAGAGAGAGAGAGAGAGAGAGAGAGAGAGAGAAAGTGAGTATGAACAGGGGAAGGGCAGAGAGAGGGAAGAGAAAGATTTCCAAGCAGACTCCATGCTGTCAGCACAGCGTCCAATGTGAGGTTCGATCTCATGAACTGTGAGACCATGACCTGAGCTGAGATCAAGAGTCTGATGTTTGGGCCACCCGGGTGCTGCTGTGCTGGAGTTTTGATAGGGATCTCAAGTAAACCTGTATATAAATCTAGGAAAATTTAATGTATTCACTATTTTCGATCTTTCTGTCCACGGACATAAATGTTTCTTCTCGAATTTAGATGTTGTCAAATTTCTTTGTCAGCATCCTGTAGTTTTGAGCATACAAGTCTTGGACCTGTTTGGTTAGATGGACACCTCAGTATTTAATCTTTCTGAGTAATTGTAAGCGGTGCTGTGTCTATTGTTAAATTTTTGTCGTCCGTGTGTTTGCTGCCAGTATATGGAAATGCAACTGATTTTTTTCTATGTTTGTCTTGTATCCGATGACCTTACTGAACTCACCTATCCTGGGAATTTTGTTTTTATAGATTGCTTGTGATTTTCTGTACAGAAAATCACGTTCTCTGCAAATAAGAGCAGGTTTATTTCTTTTTTTCCATCTGCTGTGCTGGCTAGAACTTCTAGTACTGTATTGAACACTGGTGAGAGTAAGCATTCTTGATTTGTTCCTGATCTTGGGGGAAAGCATTCACTCTTGGAACCTTGAACATAATGTTAGATGTATGTGTTTTGTAGGCACTCTTGATCAAGTTAAGGAAGTTCTCTTCTATTCATATTTTCTGAGAATTTTTATTCCAAATGGGTGTTGAATATTGTCAAATGCTTTAGTTGAAATGATTTTTGTTCTTTAGCTTGTAATATGGTGGATTATATTTCTAGAATATAAAAAATTGTACTGATTAAATTTTGAATATTGAGCCAGCTTTGTATCCCTGGTATAAACCCTCTTTTATAGGTCATTTTATGTATTGTTTAATTCTATTTGCTAATACTTTGTCAAGGGTTTTTGCTTCTGAATTAATGAGGAATATTTATAGTTTTGTTTTGGTCTGGTTTTGGTATGAGAGTAATAATAGTTTTATAAAATGAATTAAAAAGTGTTTCCCCTTCTATTTTCTGGAAGACATTGTTTAGAATTTGTGGAAATTTTTTAATGTTTGATGGGATTCTCTAGTAAAACCATCTGGGCCTAAGAATTTTGTGTGTGTATGTGTATGTTCAAAATAAAAATTCACTTTCTTTAATAGTTATAGTGTATTTAAATGATGTTAAGTGTTGGGGTTGTTTGTGTTTCATTCAAGGAATTGGTCCATTTTGTCTACATTTTCGTATTTATGTGTATAGGGCAATTTATAATAGTCTCTTTTGATGTCTAAAGGGTGTGTGTAATATCCCATGTTTCTTTCTTGATTGTAATTTGTCTCTTTTTGTCTTTGCCACTCTTGCTAGAAACATTTCAGTTTTATGATCTTTTTAAAGAAACACCCTTTATTTCATTAATTTTTTCTATTGCTATCTGTTTTCAGTTTAAATTATTTTAGTTCTTTATTTTCTTCAGCTTGCTTTAATTTTATTTTGTTTTACTTTTTCTGGATTCTTCACTGGGCGTTTAGATTATTAGAGACTTCCTCTTTATTAGCATATGCACTAATGCTAGAAATTTCCTTCTCGGCACTTACTTGGCTGTGTCTCACAAATTTGGGTATGTTGTATTTTCAGTTTCATAAAAATTTTTTTTAATTTTCTCTGAGACTTTTTCACCTGTGGATCATTTAGAAGTGTGTTGTTTAGTTTCCAAAGATTGGAGAGTTCTCTTTCTGTTACTGATTGCTAATTTGATTGCAATGTGGTCAGTCAACACTCTGTATAACTTAAATGATTTTGAACGTGTTGAAGTTTGTCTCATGGCCAAAGATAGGGTCTATCTTGGTAAATGTTGTGTAGTCACTTGAAAAGAATGTATATCCTGCTGTTGTTGAGAAGAGTGTTCTATAAATATCAATTAGATCCTGTTAATTGATGGTATCATGGGGTTCTTCTGGGTTTTTTTGCTACTTTTCTGTCTAGTTGTTCTATCACTGGTAAGAGGGGAGTTGAAGTCTCCAACCATAATCATAGATATGTCCTTTCTCCTTTCAGTTGTATCAGTTTTGCATCATGTATTTCCCAGTTAATTTGGTTTGTACACACTTAGTCACGTAGTGTTGCTGAATCTTTTTGCTGGAAGACATTGTTTATAAGTTACCATTATAATTACAAAATGTCCCTCTCTGTGTCTGAGAAATGTCTTTGCTCTGAAGTCTACTTTATCTGATGATAATCTAGCCAATTCATTTTTTCCTTTAACTCGTGTTCAAATGATCTTTATCCTTTGACTTTAAACCTGCTTACCTTATTATATTTGGAGCGAATATCTTGTAGAAAACAGAGTGGGACTGTTTGTTGATCCACTCTGCCGATTTCTTTCAACTGGTGGATTTAGGTCATTTATGATTTAATATTATTATTTTTCCACTTTATATATTATATGTTAAGATATGTTGATATGTCATAGTATTTTCTGCTTATCTACCTGTATTCTTTCCATGCTCTTATCTTGCTAATACTTAGTTGTTTTGTAATTTTGGTTTGATCAGTATTCAGTGTTTACCTAATTACAACTTTGTAACTGGTATTTACATATAAGATAGGGAGTAATTATAATTCTTTTTTGTACAATTTTTTGTTTGTTTTCTTGTAATTAATTTTTTCGTTTTCCTTTGGCTTACTTGCTTGCCCTGGTTTACTTCCAAACACTCCACCGTTATTTTTACTCTCCTTCCTTGAAAAACTACTAGTCATATTTTCCATGTCTGAAAATGCCTTTCCCTGTCTCTTCATTCTGTACATACTTGATTGATATTTGACTAAAGGTAAAATTTTATATATAACAACATAATTTTCCTTCAGAATTTTCAAGGTATTGTTTCATTATATCTTAGCTCATAGTATTGCAGTTGAGATGCCAGAAGCCATTCCTTTTTTTTTTAATGTTTATTTATTTTGACAGAGAGCGCGTGCGCGCCTGCGCGCGCAGGCACATGCGTAACTGTGCGTGGGGGAGGGGCAGACAGAGGGAGGGACAGAATCCCAAGCAGGCTGGGGTGCTGTCAGCCGGATATAGGGCTCAAACTCACTGTGAGATCATGACCTTAGCTGAAATCAAGAGTTAGGTGCTTAACTCACGGAGCCACCCAGGAACTCTGATAGCAGAAGCCATTCTGATTCTTTTTTTTTTTTTTTAATATAAATCCAAGTTATTTAACATAGAGTGTAATAATGATTTCAAGAGTAGAATTTAGTGGTTCATCACTTACATACAATACCCAGTGCTCATCCCAGCAAGGGTTCTCCTTATTGCCCCTTGCCCATTTAGCCCATCCTCCTACCCAACACCCCACCAGCAACCCTCAGTTTGTTCTCTGTATTTAAGAGTCTCTTATGGTTTGTCTCCTTGTTTTTTTTTTTTATTTTTTATTTGTTATTCTTTTTAATGTTTATTTTTGACAGAGACTGAGAGAGACAGAGTGCGAACAGGGGAGGGGCAGAGAGAGAGAGGGGGACACAGAATCCGAAGCAGGCTCCAGGCTCTGAGCTGTCAGCACAAGGCCCGACGCAGGGCTTGAATTCATGGGCTTCGAGACGGTGACCTGAGCCAAAGAGTCGAATGCTTAACCTACTGAGCTACCCAGGCGCCCCTCCCTCCCTCTTTGTATATTATTTTTTGCAGAAGACATTCTGATTCTCGATGTGACCTATATTTCTTTCTCTGGAAGCTTGTCAGATCTTCTAATTGTCCTTACTGTTCTGAAATTGCTTGGAGATATTCTTGAGAGGGGTCTTTTCATCTTTTGTCCTAGGCATATGTTGGATTCATTGAATCTGGAAACTCCTGTTACTCAGCTTTGGAAAAAAAATTTTTTTTTTAATTCCAGTATCATTAACATACAATGGTATATTAGTTTCAGGTGTGCTATATAGTGATTCAACATTCTTTACATTACTCAGTGCTCATCATGGTAAGCGTACCCTTAATCTCCTTCACCTATTTCCCCCATTCCCCCACCGACCTCCCCTCTGGTAACCATCAGTTCCTGATTAAGAGTCTGTTTCTTGGTTTGTCTCTTTTTTTCCCACTTTGCTTTTTAGTTTCTTGAGTTCTACATGAGTGAAATCATATGGTGTTTGTTTTTCTTTAACTGACTTATTTCCCTTGGCATTATATTGTCTAGCTCCATCCATATTGTTGGAAACGGCAAGATTTCATTCTTTTTTATGGCTAGGTAATATTCTATATATAAACCACATCTTTTTTTTTTTTTTTACCATTCACCTTACAATGGACACTTGGATTGCTTCCATGATTTGGCTTTTGTAAATAATGTTGCAGTAAGAAGGAGGGGTGCATATATCTTTTGGAATTAGTGTTTTATATCCTTGGGATAATTCCCCAAAGTAGAGTTACTGGATCATACGGTAATTGAATTTTGAATTTTTTTGAGGAACTTCCATGCTGTTTTCTACAATGGCTTCCCCAGTTTGCATTCCCACCAACGGTGCTTGAGGGTTCCTTTTATTCCACATCCTTGCCAACACCTGTTGTTTCTAGTGTTTATGATTTTAGCTCTTCTGACAGGTCTGAGGTAATAACTCATTATGGTTTTGATTTGTATTTCCCTGACAATTAGTAACATTCAGCATCTTTTCATGTGTCTGTTGGCCGTCTGGATGTCTTCTTCGAAAAAACATTCATGACTTTTAATTGGATTATTTGGGGTTTTTTGGTGTGAAGTTGTATACGTTCTTTATATATTTTGGATACTAACCCTTCATTGAATATGTTATTTGCAAATACCTTCTCAGTAGTTTTTCTTTTAGTTTGTTGATCATTTCATTTGTTGTTGAGAAGCTTTTTATTTTGATGTAATTCCAGTAGTTTCTTTTTGCTTTTGTTTCCCTTGTCTCAGGAGACATATATAGAAAAATAGGGCTATGACTGATGGGAGGGAAATTACTGCCTGTGCTGTCTTCTAGGATTTACATGTTTCAGGTCTCCCACTTTGAGTTCATTTTTGTGTATGATGTAAGAAAGTGGTCCAATTTCTTTCTTTTGCATGTAGCTGTCCAGTTTTCCCAATACCATTTGTTGAAGACTATCTTTTTCTCCTTGCATATTCTTGCCTCCTTTGCTGAAGATTAATTGACCATACAATCACGGGCTTATTTCTGGATTTTCTATTCTCTTCTCTTGGTCTGTCTCTTTTTGTGCCAGTACCGTACTGGTTTGATTACTGCAGCTTTGTAGTATATCTTGAAATGTGAGATTGTGATACCTCCAGTTTTGTTCTTGTTTTTAAAGACTGCTTTGGCTATTCAGAGTTTTCTGTGGTTTCATATAAATTTCAGTAGTCTTTGTTCTTGTAGGAAGAATGCTGTTGGAGTGTTGATAGGGATTGCATTAAATCTGTAATTTCTTTGGGTAACATGGACATTTTAACAATATTCTCCCAATCCATAAGCTTGGAATATTGTTGCAGTTTTTGTATTGTCTTCAGTTTGTTTCATCAGTGTTTTACTGTTGTCAGAGTATAGGTCTTTCATCTCCTTGATTAAGTTCCTAGGTATTTTATTCTTTTTGGGTGCAATTGTAAATGGGACTATTTGCTTATTTTCTATTTCTGCTTATTTTCTATTTCTGCTACTTCATTATTAATGTATAGAAATGCAACAGATTTCTGGATATTGATATTATATCCTGTGACTTTATTGAATTCCTTTACCAATTCTAGTAGGTTTTTGGTGGAGTCTTGAGGGTTTTCTATATATAGTATCATGTCATCTTTATTATTTTTAATATTTTTAAACATTTTTTTAAAATTTTTTTAATTTTTGAGAGTGTGAGAGCAAGAGAGAATATGAGTTGGGGGGGGAGGGCAGAGAGAGAGGGAGATACAGAATCCGAAGCAGGCTCCAGGCTCTGAGCTGTCCACAGAGAGGCTGACACAGGGCTGGAACTCATGAACTGTGAGATCATGACCTGAACCAAAGTCAGACGTTGAACCGACTGAGCCACCCAGGGGTCCCTATCATGTCATCTTTAAATAGTGAAAGTTTTGCTCCTTCCTGACCAATCTGGATGCCTTTAATTTCTTTTTGTTGTCTGATTGTCGTGGCTAGGACTTCCAGTACTAAGGGGAATAAAAATTGGGAGAGTGGGCATCCTTGTCTTGTTCCTGATCTTTGGGGAGAAAGCTTTCAGTTTTCCACCGTTGCGTATGATGTTAGCTGTGGCTGCTTCATTGTGGGCCTTGACTGTGTTGAGATATGTTCCCTCTTACCTTACTGCAATTTTTTAACGTGAATGGAAGTTGTATTTTGTCGGTTGCTTTTTCCACACCTGTTGAGATGATCATATGATTTTTATTTTTTTCTCTTGTTAATGTGATGTAGCACATTGATTAATTAATACTGAACCATCCTTGCATCCCTAGAATAAATCCTACTTGGTTGTGTTGAATGATTTTTTAATGTATTGTTGGATTTGGCTTGCTAATATTCTGTTACTTGTTTTACAGTTGTTTTTGTAGTTCTTTTTTGTTCCTCTTTTTCTTGACCTCTTCTCTTGTGGTATGATGGCTTTCTTTAGTGATATGCTTGGATTTCTTTCTTTTTATTTTTTGTGAATATATTACCAGATTTTATTGTTAGCATTGGACTTATACATAACATCTGATGCATATAGCAGTCTATTTTAAGCTAATGGTCACTTAAGTTTGAACCCATTATAAAAGCACTAAATCTTTTGTTGCCCCCCCATGTTTTATGTATATGATGTCACACTTTCCATCCTTTTATTTTGTGAATCTCCTGACTGATTTTTATAGATATAATTGCTTTTACTGCTTTTGTAAGTAAATAATCTAATACTTTCATTATGTTTGCATTTACCTGTGAAAATTTTTCCTTTCATAATTTTCTTATCCTGATTATGGCCTTTTTCTTTCTGCCCAAAAAATTCCTTTTAATGTTTCTTCTAACACTGATTTAGGGGTGATGAGCTCCTTTAACTTTTGTTTGTCTGGGGAATTCTTTATTTCTCTTTCTTTACTGAATGATCACCTTGTTGGGTTAAAATTCTCTTTATCACTACTTTTCCCCCATCTTAATCCCTATGTATCTTGGTGCTGTCCTCCTTGGGTTAATTTTAGTGGGGGCTCTCTGTGCCTCCTGAATCTGGATTTGTTTTCTTCAGATTTGGGAAGTTTTCAGCTATTATTTCTTCAAATAAAATTGCAGCCCCTTGTTTGCTCTGTTCTGCTTCTGGGATCTTGTTTATTTATGCTCGATGGTATTGCTGAGTTCCCTTAGTCTATTTTCATTTGTTATTATTATTTTTCTCTCTTCTTCCAGCTTGATTCCTTTCCATTACTCTCAAGTGCCATGAATATCTTCATGACCATTAGTTTCAATTCTTTATTAGTCATATTTTACTGTCTCCATTTCACTTATTTGTCTTGCCCTGATTTTACCCTACTCCTTGATTTGGGGCATATTCCCCCCTCTCTCCATTTTGGCCAATCTCTGTGTCTGTTTCAGTGTATTAGAAAAGTCAGCTACCTCACCTCCTCTTGAAAGGAGTAGCTTTATGAAGAAGAGGGTCTTGCCGTGCACCGTCTCCTATTCACCAGACTCTGGTGCTTGAGGAATGTCTCCGATGCATGTCGCATGTGCCCTGTTGTTGTGGCTGAGTCAAGTTTATGTTGAGCCCAGTCATCTACAATGTCTGCTGTGGGCAGGATTTGGTCCCTGCGTTGTTAGTGGGCCAATCTGGGGCCTCCTTGGGCTTGAGTTGAGTCAGACCGGGCATTTTCCAGAATGGCGGTCGCCCCGACTGCAGGGTGCTCTCCCTGTGTTGGGCCCTGAGAAGCTTTCTTTGGTGGGTGAGGCCTGCAGTCCCACTCGCTGTTTGCCCTCAACAAAGATGAACAGAGAGGAAATCCTGTCTTCCTCTCTCTGCAGGATAGGAGTCGTTTGGAGTGGTGCCAGCCCCTGTTGGGTCTCTTTGCGTACTGTCAGACTTGTGGCACTGCTTTGGTTGAACTCCTGTCAAAGGCGTGCTGGAGGGTGGGATCCCTCAGAAGAACACAGAGGCGGGGGTCCATGGTGCCGGCGAGGTCCGAGCTGGTCTGTTGGAGGTGGGACCTGTAGCCCCCTGGGAAAACCCCTGCTGAGGCCAGCTGGGCTGGAAGGTTTGGTATGCGGATAGGGACAGGGCCAGAGCATGCTGTTGGCAAACTAGATGGAGAGTGTTAACAGGGTGCTGGTCCCCACAGGTGTCTAGGCTGGGGACAGGGTGGGGAAATGGCACCTGCCACCTCCTTGTTCCTGGAGAAGTCTCCCTAAGATCCATGCCCCTCCCGCACAAGCTCTGAGATTATTGAGCACATCTCCCTCAGGCATACCCTAGGAGTTTTTTTGAACAGCTGCTTCTGGGCTTTAGCTCCACAGGGCTGTTATGCTGTCTCTTTAAGGGCAGGAACTCCGTTTCCCACCTCCCTCTGGCTGTCACAGAGCCAAGCCCACTGATGTTTTTAAAGCTCCAGGTGTTGAGCGCCACTGATTGTTAAGAACTTGGGAAGCCAGGACCCCCTGGTTTTCAAAGCCAAATGTTAGGGAGATTCGTCTTCCTTGCATGAGTCCCCAGTGCCTGGGGTGCCTGGCATGGGGTCAGGCGGTCTGCTCCTCTCCCTTCTCCCCGCCTGCAGTGTCCTTCCCTCCCGTGGACAGTCCTTTGGGTCCATTCAGCTCCTGATCCTATCTCTGCTCTCCTTCCCTCCTTGATATAGCCTCTCCTTTGTTAACTGTGGAGAGTCTGTTCTGCCAGACTTCTCGTCATTTTCTGGGTTATTTACGCTGATGTGGGTGTTATCCAGGTGTACCCGTGGGTCAGGGTGAGCTTAGGGTCCTCCTCCTCTGCCAATTCTACCAGAAGTGCTTTGGAATTAAAACAAAAACAAAAACAAACAAAAAAACCAAGATATCCCCCCTCTCTTGTCTTTGTTCTCTTTTTGGAACTGGTTATTCAGATGATACATCTCCTAGACTGGTCCTTTGATTTTTTTTTTTATGTCACTTCTTTTTCTCATTTGTGACTCTATTTTATGTGACATGTCATCAGTTTCACTTTTTAATATCTATTGTTTTCATTTCTGCCATAACCCTTGTAAGTTCTAAGAGGTGTTTTTATATCATGAAGCTCCCGTCTTTTTGTTGCCTTGTCTTCTCAGCTGATGGATGTAATACCTTTGCTTATCATTTTCAAGACCTAAGTTAGCTTTTCAGGTTTTCTTTTTCTGCGAAATTTATATTTTCTCCAAATGGCTTATTACTTATTGCCTTCGTTTTTGTCTGTTGCTTTTCTCCCCTGCTGGAGGTCGTCTCCAGATGTCGGTAATCATGAGTTGTCTGATGATATATGAGTGAAGGACCAAACATACGATTGGCAGTGAGACTGTAGGGTGATCAGGTTGGACACAGCTTCTGGGAAAGTCTAATGTTGGAAATAATCAGAGTGGCTTTCTTCCTCTCGGGCTAATCCCATTCCTTAGAGAAGGCTTTTCCCCATCTGCTACCTGGAAGTAAAGGGTGGGAAAGCGTGAGCAGGGAAAGAAGCGTGGAGGGGATTAGCATTCAAACTTAATCCTTTGGGTTTCAATGAAGTATGTTGGCCTCACCTGTGCTTTCTGTACGCCAAGGCAGAGGCCCCTCATTTTACCCTCTCTGGAATTTCCCCTTTTACAGTAGTGAAGAAGGGAAGTTATCCAGTGGTGTCAAGGAAAGCGATCTAGGCTTCTACGGAAAAAGCTTTAAGAAATTTATTTTGTATATCAGCCCACCCCTCTTCGCTCCTACTGAAGAGCTACCTGGTGCCACCTATTTGAAATTTAAAATTTCAAATTTTTAAAATCTTTTAATCTTTAAAATTCTGTTGATTATTTCTTGAATTCTGGGCTTTAAATCAGATTATTATTTTTTTTTTTTTAGCTTTAGCTTTCTGCTGGTTTAGAATTTGAATTGCTTAGGCTTCCTAAGTAGATTACCACTTATCTATGCCCACGTTTCACCTACCAAACTGTGTGTTGTTGTCTCCTGTCTTGCTCTCTCCTTCTGCCTTCATTTCTCGAAATTACCTTTATTGACATGAGATAGAACTTCTGTGTTGTGGGGGCGCCTGGGTGGCGCAGTCGGTTAAGCGTCCGACTTCAGCCAGGTCACGATCTCGCGGTCCGTGAGTTCGAGCCCCGCGTCGGGCTCTGGGCTGATGGCTCAGAGCCTGGAGCCTGTTTCTGATTCTGTGTCTCCCTCTCTCTCTGCCCCTCGCCCGTTCATGCTCTGTCTCTCTCTGTCCCAAAAATAAATAAACGTTGAAAAAAAAAATTAAAAGAAAAAGAACTTCTGTGTTGTGGGGAAACAAAGTTGGATACTTGGGTTCAATCTTCCGTAACTATGGAATCCCATATTCGAAAGGTGTTCTTGGGTGGTACGTAGGATTCGGAGATTGGAGAGTAGATCCAAAAGTGTGGCAGGGAAAAGAGAGAGAGAAAGAAGGGGTGATAGACCCTGAAATGGGGCGAATTGTGAGGCAATGAGGGAAGATGCTGAGGTAGGCAAGGTGCGTGGAGAAAGTCAGACTTGCTTCTACGGCCTCTGCCTAGATGTTTACACCTGCTTGCTAGAAAGCAAGGCATTTTTTAAAAACTCATGGGTAATGACCTCCAAAATTGCCTCATTACTTTTCCCTGGGGATTGAGTTGGGCACAGGTACCAGTAAAATTCACCTGGCCCCACCTAGGACTCATTTCTTGGTGTCCCAGGGCCCTAGCGGACCATCTCCCTGTCTCGTCATCAGGACTGTTGTAATTGGAGTGAGATCAGCCACCAAGACAGAAACAGACCAACCCAGGTCTTAACCTTAACCTTACACTGAAGTGCACCAAGGTTCTTTATACTTGACTGTTTATGCCTTGGAAAACGTAATGCCCCAATCTCCTCGTTCTCTTCCTGAATCAGGTTTGTGTTTGGCAAAGGGTAGTATTTCAGCCAAACCTTCTTCTTTTTTTTTTTTTTTTAATGTTTGTTTATTTTTGAGAGACAGAGACAGAGCACAAGTGGGAAGGGAGCAGAGAGAGAGGGAGACACAGAATCCGAGGCAGGATCCAGGCTCTGTGATGTCAGCACAGAGCCCAAGGCGGGGGCTCAAACTCCGGAACCTTGAGATCATGACCTGAGCTGAAGTCGGTGCTTAACCGACTGAGCCACCCAGGTGCCCCTTTCAGCCAAACTCTTTCAAAAGTCCTGTTTGCTTTACTTAAGATACGCAATAGGCAACTTCTATTTCTAACTTCATTTTCTTAGCTTGTATGTTTTTTTTCTTTGTAAGTCACCTCAAATCCATTATGGAACAGGAGGTATGTTAATTACTAAAGTGAATTCAATACAATAAATTTCCTCAATTTGGATTTTTTTTTTTCCTATTTTGGTTCACTGGTTTTCTGGAAACAGGAAATAAAATAATTACCAGGTAAAAATTGACTTTCATCTTACATTTTGCATCAATAAATGATTAGTTTGACATTATATGTTACTACACTAAGATTCCTCATTGAAATAATCTGTCATTTACAGAATTTGAAAGCAAGTTAATTTCCAGTGACCTGTACTGAAAATCCTACTCATGTTCAACATTTGGTGAGCTAAATGCAAATTAATTAGGAGCATATGGACAAAATTTCCCTTGAAACAGGCACGGATTTATCAATGAGAATGTGTATGTACTTGATTAAATATCAAGTGCAGGCACTACATAAAATGTTTTAAATAGCTATTTAGCAAAAGCCATAATGCCACTGAACACAACACCATGATTTCCTGTGATTTGACATTGAGGACAGAAGTCTGTAAACTTTATAAAACATCTGTCTGGGAAACCATGCATGGAAGTCAAAACTTCCGTAAGAATAGAAGACAGCATCTAGTTTAACATAACCAGTCTATTTGGGCAGGGTGCCACCCCTCGTGACATCTCTCGTGACAAGCATTTAGGTAGTACGTTTTGAGAATGTTTGAGAGAGGAAAGTAGAGATTGAAGGAGAATCTGAGCTGTGTTAGATTGTATGGGAAAACCAAGGGTGCAAATTTTCATGAACATGGTTAGGAGTCTGCATTTTCTTATTAGAATCAGCATTTGGGGTCTTTGATTCATCCCAGGACAAAGATAGAAGGTCCCGTGAATGTGCAGACCCACCCAAGTTCATTTAAATAGTGCAGATCTGTCACTGGCCCCTTGAAGGTGGCCTTCCTGTGAAGTGAGCACCAGAAAGGCAGGTTGAGCCCCACAACATCTGCCCAAGCTATTCACCCAGCGCCATGTTCCCATGTGTTTCTTAACCCTTTATATACTTTGTGTGGGTCTGGCATTTTGTTGCTGGACTTTCAGTGCCCATCAGTTTTGGAGATCCATTTGAATACAGTGAGCTCACTGTATTTAAACTCAGTTGAATATTTAAGCTCTTACCCCTCTTCTATGTTAATTGAGTGGATTAAAAAATAGCAAGTTCTCAAAGTTTGTCAAAAGCTCACTTTTATTGCAGTAAAATGCACTGATATTAATTATGTCAGATATATATCAACGTAGGATGGTGTAGGCAAAGGAATTCCCAGAATTTTAAGCCCTACCCGGACGCGTGTCTGGGTACCCAGGGTTAGCAAATGGACTAACAAATGGGTCTTGACAAATCTGAAAGGGGTCAAGGGAGCTTCCCATTTTCAGTCAATTATAATCACTACTTTGACACCTCGTTATTTATCATTTCTGCTACCAATAACTGGTAGAAAAGGAAAGAGCTGCAATCATAAAGACGAGAACAGTCGTGATTATGTGACTCTTATATGTAGATCCTTAGGCATTTGATGTGGTTTCTCCTTCAAAATTAATCTTCACGTGTTCCATCATTAACGCCCCATTGTACTCCTTGATTTTTAACATCCTCAGTTTGAGAGAGGTTTTTTCCACCAGTCCATTGCCTTATGAAAATTTCATTGCCTCCTCGGTGTATCCTCCCGATCCATGGGAACAATTTCCATAAGCAAACTAGCAGGCCACCTGGATGAGATGGAAAATTCCCAAAATTCTTTCCAGAGGGAAGCCCGAGGGAGTGAGGCTGCCTGGCCCTTAGTACATCTGTCATGGCACTTGCTTTTTCTTCCACATGTACTGCTATTCTCTACCCTTCCACTGACACTTGGAAAACCTCTAACTATAATTCTAACCACACAACTATCACCACTTCAATTAAAATTTCCTCTGGACACAATTATGCATTCACTTCTCTGTATTCCTAGTGCATTTACACATAATACAGGGTAGGATTTATTCTGTGGCTCAGAATGACCTTTTTGGATATCTAACTGCCCATCAGACCGTGGGGTGTCATGGGGAAGGGACTTTAGTTATTCTTGTTATGCACAATAACAAGAAAAGTGGGGAAGTCAAAAGACTGATTCTGGTCCCATCTCTAACATTAAGATAACTTGGGCATAAGCACACAGTAAAGAATAAGTGAAATACAAATAGAAAAAGCCACATCCATTTCTTCTTACCTCCAGTACTTAGGTATTCTTACAATAAAATCAAATATTGTTTTGGTTACAAGATTTTCATATATTAAGACCATTATTTACAAGTTGACATCATTTTTAAGATTATAGAAGTGTTTAGTAATCTGATGGCATTTTACGCAGTGAATAAGTAAAATAAAGGAAATTAACTATAGAAGGAGTTCATTATGTAAGAACTATGTTTACTCACACTATCCTTCCTGTCACTTCCCAAGCATGATTTTTGTAGATAAACGTTGAGATACGCCAAAAACAGTCATCATTGGTTTTTTATACAAATTGTTTTCCTCTGAGGGGATTAGGTTGGATTAAAAAATGATTACACTGGAAACTAGGACTTTTTTTTCTTAAATATCACGAAGACTTTATTTTTGATTCATTGTGGTATAGAATAATGGTGATTTTAATACTTGGCTGCATTCACAGTCTGGAATTTCAATGGTTGACCCTTGATAGCACTTGATGTTCTGAAAATCACAGCTGGCCATTGTATATTTCAAATGGGTTTCACATTCGGCCGACTTCTCTTTGTTCTCAGGAAGGAAAGGGTTATTGGAAGGTCTCGAAACCATTTCTCTCCCTTCTTAGGAACACCAGAAGCAAACTTGGCCCTAAGCAGAACCCCTTACCAGCATGAAGTGGTGTTAAATCAGGGTCTTTCCGGGGTTGCTGTGTACCAATTACTCATCTAGAAATGTTTTTAGCAAGATATTCTTAGTCTGTCTAGAAAAGATTGTTTATTGCCAATAAACCTGCAATTCACGGGTAGCGGCTGCCCTGAAGAATAAATGTTGGAACCAGAGAAAGCTACATGATACTAGAAGATAAATAAGCTAAGAGGGCCTAAATTCAATGGCAGCTTCTTGCTAACCTATCCCTCACACAGTTCCCTCTCAGAAATCAAAATCCATCCCAGAAGAAACAGGGACTCAGGAAGTTCTGTCTGCTGGACTTGGGAATCCCTAGGTATTGATGTCACACATGCTTTTAATTATATAGTATATATTTTACTAATCATCAATAACAGTCTGTCAGGTATGACTCCTACTTCATGTGAATCTGTTGACAATTAAGGCCTTTGTGTTCACTCATTTTAAAAATCATAGAAAAGGGGCACCAGGGTGGCTCAGTTGGTTAAGCGTCCGACTTCAGGTCGTGATCTCACAGTTTGTGAGTTCGAGCCCCGTGTCGGGCTCTGTGCTGACAGCTCGGAACCCGGAGCCTGCTTCAGATTCTGTGTCTCCTTGTCTCTCTGCCCCTCCCCAACTTGTGCTGTGTCTCTCAAAAAATAAACGAACATAAAAAAAATCATAGAAAAATTCAACCTTAAAAAAGGAGTAACCGTAATCACACATTTGACTAAAAACAAGTTAACTTTAGGTTACTCTACCCTTCCTGACGTTTGGACCCAGTCCCGGTGGAGTGGGTTCTCTGCTCTGGTCTTATTTTCTCTTTGGGTGTTAGTAAGCATGTAGGACATTCTATTGGAATAAATACTTTACAATTACTTGTACAGATATCTGCTCGGTCTGGGACTCGTCTGACAACAGTAATGATCTCATTAGTTATTTTAATAGTTTAAATAGTGCCTTGGAGAGTAAGAGGATCTGCCGTTAAGGGAAGAAGAAGCACAACTGAGTGGTCTCATTAATGAATTGAGCCCCTCGTTAGCTAATCTTTTCCCAAGTCTCTAATGATGTCCTGGTTAATGGCCACAAGAAATACAGAAGTATTTTAATAGAGGGTTCTCAATCTAAAACCTTTGCAGCTGTGACAGCAATTACTTTGTACATAATAATAACACAATAAAAGCCGCCAACTTCTACTGAGGGCTTACTATATGCCAGACGCCTGTGGGGATAGAGAACGCCTAAGAAGACAAACTGAACCCATGTGCCCACCCAGTGGATGTCTAACTCCTGGTATACACACACTTACTAAATTGGGTCAATTGACATAGTTGGTCAACTGTTCAAAAGTGTACAGATGGTGAGCACAGGTGAATCTCGAAGGTTCATCGTTTATAAGAAAATATATATTGCGTCTTGATGCTGTGGAGAAGAAAATTCCTTTCTCCCTAGCAGCACAAATCCACCCTCCGGGGTAGTAGAGGAGAAGGTTTTGTTGTTTTTTTCGCTCTTTAATCTTCCTAATTTCTATTTCAAAGCAGAAAAAAAACCAACAATGAATATTCGCCTGCTGAATGTAAGACACTGTAGTCAGGTGGTACGGAAGAAAGGGAGAATGCTTCAGAGTCCTTTTCAGTTAGTCTCTGATGCCTTGGCTGTTGATTCAGAACATCTAGGTACACATCGAATCCTGAGCAGCACAGAGACTTTGTCAGAGAACTGAACCCCTTTTGCCTGGTACAAACCAGCGTTTGGACCCAAGAGCACAGGTGCTGGGAGTCAGAAAGCCTGCATGCAAGTTCCACTTCTGCTTTTACTAACTGTATGACTTGGCCCAAGTGATGAAGTCTTCCCATATGTCCCTTTGCTCATCTCTAAAAATAGACATCATGTACGAGCACACACTAAATAGCCAATAGATGGTAGCTGTTGTTACTTTTACTGTTAATAATGGAATTACCACTTGGGGCGGTTCATCCCCATGGTATGATGCCTTTGTTTTCACTGCCCAAGATTTTAGTACTCCTCCCTGTCAATCTTGACTTGAACCTTGCCCCAAATCCCAGTTTATCAGCCTTCAACTTCCCACCCAGTGGTTAGACCTTGCGCCTTTTATATCCTTTCCACCAATACCATTACTTTCTCCATCCCCCCCGACCCCAGCCCGTGGGCTGTATTTCTGCCATATTCAAACTGATGCCCGCTTGTTTTTGAGTATTAGCTGACCCAGTGACTTTCTTTTTTTTATCCCTGCCCCACTTAACCGCTGGATACCCTTGGAGCTCAGAAACATCCTCAACTGGGGCTAAGTTTGCCTTTTGTACCATGAATTATTTGTGTAGTTGGGAGCGCCCATTGTATTAGGCTATGTTGCTCAGGTTCCCTCCCTCGCTTCTGTTCCCTCCTTGTTGGCTTAGGTGCCGACATGCCTCACGTGTGACAATTTTATATAGCAGGACATAGAAAAAGGAACTCACGGCCACTTCAGCCTAGAATTTGCTGTTCCACATAATCTTAGCTCCTAAAATACTCAGGCAATTGACACAAAATGTAGTCTTTTAATACCAATTTCTGTATCAGTAGAATCTATTAATAATTAAAACCTGAGTTTTATGTTGGCAAGCTGGTGTGGATACAAGGAGTGCGATTAAATGGGAAACAGAAGTATGTCTCAAAATCCTTATCCAAGTTTATCAGTCTGCAAGAAAAGTACAGCAATTATAATTTAGTATTACTATAACGTGTCATTAATGGCATTCATTATTTTAGCAGGAGTCATAGATAGGTATCTGAGATACAGCAGAAATCATAATCTTTGCCCTACAGCCAACTCGTCCCCCGGATTCTTCATGCTTCTCGATAGGTTCTGTTTTGATTCTAGTCACACAAGCTTACACGCTTGGAGGTATTCATATATTATTTTACCAGAAGATATAAATACACAGCTGGCAGTGTCTTTTAGATAGCATTGTATTAAAACTAGCCAAACATGATTGCTGATAGAAACATCTTTTTGTTATTTCTTAGAAAAATTTATTATTACGACTATATTTTTTGGAGCAGTTCCACATTCACAGCAAAATTGAAGGGAAGGTACAGATATTTCCTATATGCTCTTTGCCCCTATATATGAATAGCGTTCCCCATTATCAGTGCCCCCCCCCGCCACCAGAGTGGTTCCTATATTAAAATTGATAAACCTACACTGATGCATTATAATATGTATATCCTACGATACCGCGTACTATATAATACCATAATATTATGGTATTACACAGGATATTGTCACTGCCCTGAAAATCCTCGGTGCTGTGCCTATTCATCCCTCCCCACCACCACCAACCCCTGTCAACCATTTAATTTTTTACTTCTTACATACTTTTGTCGTTTTCAGAACATCGTATTGTTGGAATCCTACAGTCTTTAGTTTTTTAAGATTGGCTTCCTTCACTGGGTAATAAGCCTTTAAGTTTACTCCATGTCTTTTCATGGCTTGATAGCTCATGTAAGTGCCGAAGAGTATTCCATTGGATGTACAACAGTTTATCCATTTGCCTGTTGGATGTACAACAGTTTTTATACTGGGTATTTAAGTGCTAGACAAATGCTATTCAATAATCAAAGCAGAACCCCACGCTGCATACAATGTAACAGTTTGACTTTATTACAAGGCTTAGATCTTATCTAATAATGTTAATATGTTGTGTCAGGATAGGTTGTCCTCTGTGACGACCCCGAAATCTCAGCCCACAAAGGTTTATCTCTTGTGCGTACAAAGTCCAACGTGGATGTTCCTGGACAGCAGCACTCACGCCCCCTGGGTAGTGACTCAGGAGTGCAAGCCCTTTGCACTTTGGACGCCTCCTCCTTCTCTATGCGTGGCCTCCAGGTCTGCTGTGTGAAGGGAAAAAGGGAGCACGAAATCTTCCCCCGGGGTGTTCATGGCCAAGTCTGGAATTATAATGTCCACCTTCATTGCAGTGACTAGAAACATGACTCCCACATCTCTGCAAGGAAGACTAGGAAATGAATCTTTCAAGGTCCCCAGGAGGGACATTAACTGCGTTTGTAAACATAGGATTGTCCTTGCTATTCCCTTAACAGTTGAGATTATACCTAGAATGTAAATAAATGATATGTATTTAGTATCCATATGGCAATGCCTTTAACTGTTTTAGATTATAAAGGATAGAACCAAGGTCCATGTAATTCTCAGTGTAGAGTGCCTTGCACATATATAGATGTTCAGAATGAAAGCTATACATACATTTAGGTGTATTTCAGTAAATACAGGGGATTGTGGAGAGCGGAAAAGACAGAGCAAGCAGGTCCATCGATTAGCCAGTACTAATAATAAATTGGAGAACTGCAGAAATAAACAGCCCAGGAATGAATTAGGCAATGTTTTACTGTAGAAATTCTACCAGAATACGGTCTGACTCCTATGCTTCCCAAATGTCCTACATAAAACCATTAATACTGTAAAAGGCCTCCGTGAAGAATGGAATTTCCCCCAATTGAGTGGGCATAATTTTGTCTGCTGCCAGATGAAGGAACTTTCTGAAGCAATTGTTACCGTGGAAGGTGAACAAAAAGGCTTTGTGCACGGGCAACCAAGAAATCTAAACCTTCTCCAAGAGACGCCAACCAGCTTCCAGGTTGCAGGCACCCAGAGCGCATACTCTATCAACCATTGGCATGTTTTGCTTTTTGTAACAAAAAGCTTCTTTCTATAATAGGGGCAATTAGTCTTGTACTCAGTTGGGGGTTCAACTCAGCTTCTGTCTCAATAAACAGAACCAGGGCGGGATTAGCTCTGGTGCAGGATACCTGCCAAGCAGCAATCCTTACTGGATGGATGAAAATAAACCATTATTAAAAAGTCCTGTTTTGGCCTTAAACATTTCCTCATGGTTTCACTGCACTGCCAGAGCTCACGCACATGGCCCCTCAAGCCGTGCAAAGTCCCGGGGGCCACACCGTTCTCCTAGGACTATCGTGTTCTCTATACCGTATTTGTATATGGGAAGCCTTTAGGTTGATAACGTATGTACTCACTCCAGGATGGTTTTTGCACAAAAGAAAACTGAGTGTGTTAACACCTTCCTTCAGACACTCTAAATGTCCCTTAGTGCTTTTAGGATAAAGCCCCAAACCCTTTCCACAGCCGCTGGCCCTTGCTGTCCTCTGGCCTTTCACTGTCTCTACAGCCTCCTCTCTCCCCACCTGCCCACACCCAGGCTTCTTTCCATTCCAGGGTCCCCCCCATCCTGCAGGCCACCCCATCCCTCCCAGCTATCTGTTCTGAGGTCTGATTCTAGTTCAACTGTTATATCCTTGGGGAACCTTTTTTTAACCTTGCAGACGAGGTGGAAATCGCTAATATGTGCTCTCCTGCAGCACGAACCATGTCTCTGCATCACTTCAACACCACGTTTCACACGTGTTACATACGAATGTAGGTCATATGCACGTTACAGGAGGTGGTGACCACACAGGCCTCTGACGTTTTTCTAGATACTTCCCTGAAGAGTGTGAGGGCTTTTGGTGAGAGCCAACGATAATTGGTCTCCCTGGTGTGCAGAGACTTTCTAACCCCTCGGAAGCCTTCTTGCAATCATTTTCCCACTTAGTTGCTAGATACTTAAAGTAGTTGACTTCTGTAGGAATGAACTCCCGAGGGCCAAAAATGTGACCTATCTGGGAACAGTTCTTTTTTTTTTTTTTTCAACGTTTTTATTTATTTTTGGGACAGAGAGAGACAGAGCATGAATGGGGGAGGGGCAGAGAGAGAGGGAGACACAGAATCGGAAACAGGCTCCAGGCTCCGAGCCATCAGCCCAGAGCCCGACGCGGGGCTCGAACTCACGGACCGCGAGATCGTGACCTGGCTGAAGTCGGACGCTTAACCGACTGCGCCACCCAGGCGCCCCTGGGAACAGTTCTTAAACTTGGCTCAACGTGCTGTAGCGTAGTCTTGTGACTTACGGCACTGATGCTGTAAAACCTGGGCCTCGCGGTCTGTCCCTGAGTAAGTGTTGTCTTCTCCTCTGCAGTATTGCTTCGAACAGCGCATCCGTAGAGCAGGTTTCATTTCTTGTTACGTTTATTATTTTGAGAGACAGGGAGAAGGGGTGGTGGGGGCGGGGACAGGATGCGGAGCAGGCTCTGAGTTGTCAGCACAGAGCCCGATGCAGGGCTCGAACTCACAAACCATGAGGTCGTGACCTGAGCAGAAGTCGGACGCTCGCTGAACTGACTGAGCCCCCCAGGTGCCCCTGTTTGATTTTTTCTTTTTTTACTGTTTCATATGAAAGCTACAAACTTTCAATTTATATGTTTCCTCATTGCACATAAGTCTATCTCCTTACCTGGTTTTTATGTGTATACAAGCTCTTACCAGTTAACTGCTTTCGTGGCTCAATCCTATATGACCGCTTCTACTTTGCTTTGCAAAATACCCGAAAATGCAATATCGAAGAGACCTACATATCAGCGTTACATATATACGGACACAATGATACAGTTAGCATCTGTCTCGTGTCCCAGACTCTGAGCTTCCCGAACCCAGACACCATGTTGCTCTTGAGAGCATTTCCAGGGCAAGGCTAGTTCCTGGGACGTAGCTGGCCCGCAGTGTGCCTTATGGTGGGTCTTAGGGAAGCAATGGAAGTTAATCAGCCTTTACTTTGAAGGGAGCCGGGGCATTCCTAAGCAGCGCCTCACAGGTCAGGAGGTCGTGTTCCAGGTCAACCTGGCCACAGCTCTGCCCTGCTGTTAGTTGCATGCTCCCGGTACCCTCATCGCTCCTGCCAATTTTGCTTGCCTTTGTCCCACTCCCCCTTCATCATTCTGTCTTATAAACTGCAAGTCCTTGGTCCTGGGTTCACACACCCAGGTGATGGCAAGGCAAGATCGATCGTCCGTGAATGCTTCCCACGCTCCGTTGTACTCACCGCACAGAGCTTTATGCTTTCAGACTTTCCGCCTTAAACGGCGATTACATCTCTTTCAGGGCGTTTACCCCCGTAGCAACTATTCTGTCACTGTTTCTTTCCATGGCTGCGTTAATGGAAAAAAAAAAAAAAAAAACCTCTTAGGTTTGTCAGGAAAAGAAATCTTGAACCTCCAGAGGGATTTGGATTTCTCAGAGATTTAAATTGCTTCTTCAAGGCTCTGACAGACACGATCGTGTTGGTATTTACATATAGACAGATTCTTTGGTAAAGTCAAGAGTATATCATCTCGAATTATACGTTCTAGGATGTTAACTGCCTTTTTTACCCATGTGGGTGCCATAGGGCCCACTGGCGGTGCGCCCACAGTGTACCTATTTGTAGACATGTATTAGCAGGGACAGTCTTGGTTTCTTTTAAAGGGCACTCAAATACATTCTGAATTTGACCTTAATTTTAAATTAATTCTGCATTGGCTGCATAACAGCCCATTTGCCTTTGACAACGAGGAGAATGGGCATTAGTAAGTCACTCAATTGTCATTAGACCAGTTTGCCATCATTACAGACTTCCCGAAGAAGGAAGCTAGGAAAAGAGCTCGTTGTGTTTGAGATTTATCGCCCTCAAGATCCAAACCCTGAGGCCTTCTTCTGTTGATCTGTGTTCTCTTGCGTGACCCTTTCCTTCTTTGTGACATCCCAATGGGTCTAACTCTTCCCAGTTTCCTATCAAATGTAGTTTTTTATACTAATTAATACTTTCATCCATAACGCGTCTTTAATTTGTCTCTTAATTCTTGACCTGTTTCAGGCAGTGTTGCTGACAACCAGCTGTCTGGCCTTGATCCTATAATGCTTTCTTTCAGTTACATAATGGGTGAACCTGGGCCTCAGAGGGTCAAGTTCAGACACGTCTTGATATATGTAATCTGTTGGTTACAAGCTGTTTTTTTGTATGGTTCCTACTCATACACACTAACTTTCCACTGGTTTTGCAGTAAAATTCTTTCTTTAATGACAAAACTCATTTATACCAAGGACTAGCTGTTATGTAGCACAAAGTGGGAGATGTTATTTATACTTGAACTTATATATAAACATTTATTTTTTATAATATATTTTTATTTGTGAATTTTAATTCCAGTTAACATACAGGTTATATTAGTTTCGGGTGTTCAATATAGTAATTCAACAATTCCATACATCACCCAGCACTCATCACAACAAGTGCCTTCCTTAACCCCCATCACTGTTTCACCCATATCTGCACCTACCTCCCTTCTGGTAACCATCAGTTCTCTATAGTTAAGAGTCTATTCCTCCGTTTCTCTCTCTCTCTCTCTCTCTCTCTCTCTCTCTCTCTCTCTGTATTTTTCCCTTGGCTCATTTGTGTCTTAAATTCCATGTGTGAATGAAGTCATGGTATTTGTCTTTCTCTGACTGACTTACATCACTTAGCCTTATACCCTCTGGCTTCATCCATGTTCCTGCAAATGGCAAGATTCAATTCTTTTTTTATGACTGGGTAATATTCTATTTGTGCGTGTGTGTGTGTACACATTGTATGTTTGTGTATGTATATACACACACACACCACTTTTATATCCATTTATCAATCAATGAACACTTGGGCTGCTTCCACATTTTGGCTATTGTAGATAATGCTCCCATGAATATCAGGGTACATGCATCCCTTTAAATTAGCGTTGTTAGGGGCGCCTGGGTGGCTCAGTCGGTTAAGCGTCCGACTTCAGCTCAGGTCACGATCTCACGGTCCGTGAGTTCGAGCCCCGCGTCGGGCTCTGGGCTGATGGCTCAGAGCCTGGAGCCTGCTTCCGATTCTGTGTCTCCCTCTCTCTCTGCCCCTCCCCCGTTCATGCTCTGTCTCTCTCTGTCTCAAGAATAAATAAACGTTAAAAAAAATTAAATTAGTGTTGTTATATTCTTTGAGTAAATACCCAGTAGTGCAATTGCTGGATCTTAGGATAGTTCTATTTTTAACATTTTGAGGACCCTCCACTTTGTTTTCCACAGTGGCTGCACCAGTTTGCAATCCCACCAGCAGTGCAGGAGGGTTCCTTTTTCTCCCCATTCTCCCAACACTTGTTGTTTATTGTGTTGTTGAACTGCCATTCTGACAGGTGTCAGACATTACAGTTTTGATTTGCATTTCCCCGAGGATAAGTGATGATAAGCATCTTTTCATGTGTCTGTTGGCCATCTGGATGTCTTCCTTGGAGAAGTGTCTGTTCATGTCTTCTGCCCATTTTTAAACTGGATTATTTGGGGTTTTTTTTTGGGGGGGGTGTTGGGTTTTATAACCTCTTTATATACTTTAGATACTAACCCTTTATCAGATAGGTCATTTGCAAACATCTTCTGTCATTCTATAGGTTGCCTTAGTGTTCTGGTTATTTCCGTTGCTGTGTAGAAGCGTAGTCCCAATAGGTTTTGTTTTGCTTTGCTTTTGTTTCCCTTGCCTCAGGAGACAAAGCTAGAAAAAAGTTGCTATGGCTGCTGTCAAAAAGTTTACAGTCTATATCCTTTTCTAGGATTTTGATGGTTTCGTACCTCACATTTAAGTCTTTCATTCATTTTGAATTCATTTTTTTTAATGTTTTAATATTTTTTTGCAAGGGAGAGAGAGAGTCCCGAGCAGGCTCTGCCCTTTGAGCATGGAGCCCAACATGGGGCTGTATCCCATGAACCATGAGATCATGACCTGAGCCGAAATCAAGAGTCAGATGCTTAACCAACCGAGCCACCCAGACACTCCAGTTTTGAATTTATTTTTGTGTATGGTGTAAGAAAGTGGTCCAGTTTCATTCTCAGGCATGTCATTGTCCAGTTTTGCCGACACCATTTGTGGAAGAGCCTGTTTTGCCCATTGTGTATTCTTTTCTGCTTTGTCGAAGGTTAACTGATGACATAGTTGTGGGTTTACTTCTGGGTTTTCTAGTCTGTTCTATTGATCTGTGTGTCAATTTTTTTGCTGGTACCACACTGTTTGGTATATTACTACAGCTTTGTAATATAACTTGAAGTGTGGAATTGTGATACCTCCAGATTGCCTTTTCTCTTTCAAGATGGCTTTGGCTATTTGGGGTCGTTTGTGTTTCCATGCTAATTTTAGGAACGTTTGTTCTAGTTCTGAGAAAAATGCTATTGGTACTTTGACAAGGATCGCATTGAGTGTATACATTGCTTTGGGTAGTATAGGCATTTTAACAATATTCTTCCAACCCGTGAGCCTGGAATGTCTTTTCATTTCTTTGGGTCATCATCAATGTCTTTCACGAGTATTTCATAGTTATCAGAGTACAGGTCTTTCCCCTCTTTGGTTAGGTTTAATCCCAGGGGGTCTTATGATTTGGGGTGCAATTGTAAATGGCATTGATGGCTTAATTTCTCTTCCTGCTGCTCCATTGTTGGTGTAGAGAAAGGTAACAGATTTATGTATGTTGATTTTGTTTCCTGAGACTTTACTGAATTTATTAGTTTTGGCAGTTTTGGGGTGGAGTCTTTCGGGCTTTTCATAGATAGTACCATGCCATCCTCAAATATGAAAGTTTGACTTCTTCCTTGTCAACTCAGATACCTTTTATTTTTTGTTGTTGTTGTTGTTGTCCGATTGCTGTGGCCAAGATTTTGAGTACTGTGTTGAATAAAAGTTGTGAGAGTGGACATCCTTGCCCAGTTCCTGACCTTAGGGGACAAGCTCTATTTTTCCCCATTAAGGATGATGTTAGCTGTGGGTTTTTCGTATATGGCCTTTATTATGGTGAGGTATGTTCCCTCTAAACATACTTTGTTGAGGGCTTTTATCATTAATGGACATTGTACTTCGTCACATGCTTTTTCTGAGTCTATCGAAATGATCATAGGGTTTTTATCCTTTCTCCTATTGAAGTGATGTATCACGTGGTTTGATTTGCAAATGTTGATCCACCCCTGAAACCCATGAATAAATCTCCTTGATTATGGTGAAAAAAAATATATATATATTTTAACATGTTGTCAGATTTGGTTTTCTGGTATTTTGTTGAGAACTTTTGCATCTATGTTCATCAGGGATATTGGCCTATAGTTCTCTTTTTTAGTTGGGTCTTTATCTGGCTTCGGTGTAAGGATAATGCTGGCTTCGTAGAAAGAATTTGTGAGTTTTCCTTCCTTTTGTATATTTTGAAAGAGTTTGAGAAGAATAAGTATAAATTCTTTAAATATTTGGTAGATTCACTTGTGAGGCCATCTGGTCCTGGACGTTTGTTTGTCGGGAGTTTATTGATCACTGACTCAACGTCTTTGCAGGTTATTGGTCTGTTCAAATTTTCTATTTCCTCTTCAGCTTTGGTAAATTGTATGTTTCTAGGAATGCACCCATTTTTTCTAGGTTGTCCAATTTTTTGGCATATAGTTTTTCATAATATCCTTAATTGTTTTTATTTCTGTGGTGTTATTTCTCCTCTCTCATTTGTTATTTTATTTGAGAGTTTGTGCCCACGTACTTTTCAATTTCTTCTTCGATTTCCTGGTTGTCCCATTTATTGTTTAGTAGCATGTTATTTAACTTCCATGTATTTGTGGTCTACCAAGATTCTTTCTTACAGTTGACTTCTAGTTTCATAGTGTTGTGGACAGAAGAGATGCACGGTATAACTTCAATCTTTTTGAATTTGGTCAGGCTTGTTTTCTGGCCCAACGTGTGATCTGTTTTGGACAATGTTTCATAGGCACTTGAAAGAATGTGTATTTTTCTGTTTTAGGATGGAATGTTCTCAATATATCTGTTACATCCATTTGTTCCAGTGTGTCATTCAAAGCCACTGTTTCCTTGCTGATTTTCTGTTTAGATCTGTCCATTGACGCAAGTGGGGTGTTAAAGTCCCCTACTATTATTTTATTATTACCAATTAGTTCCTTTATGTTTGCCATTATCTGTTTGATGTATTCGGATCCTCCCAAATACATTGAGTTGAGTGCATAAATATTTTCAATTACATCTTGTTGGATTGTCTTTATTATTATACAGTGTCCTTCTTTGTCTCTCGTTACAGTCTTTGTTTTAAAATCTATTTTGCCCAATGTAAGTATTGCTACTCCAGCTTTCTTTTGTTATCCATTTGCACAATATAGACATTTCTCCATGCCCTCACTTTCAAGCTGCGGGTATCTTTAGGTCTGAATTAATCTCTTACAGACTGCATATAGATGGATCTTGTTTTTTTATCCATTCTGTCAATTTCTATCTTTTCATTGGAGCATTCAATCCATTTACATCCAGACCTATTGTTGGTATGTATTTATTGTCATTTTATAACTTGTTTGTGGTTGTTTCTGTAGATTTTCTTGATCTTTTGTCTTTCATGTTTTAATGATTTTCTTTAGTGATATATTTAGGTTTATTTCTCTTTATTCTTTGCATATTTATTCATAATCGTTATTACATTAAGTATAAACTCTTGTGCATGTAGCAGTCTATACTACAGTCTATACTATACTGATTTTGTGTTTTGTGATTTTGTGTTTTGTGATTTTGTGATTTTGTGATTTTAGCAGTCTATACTATACTGATTTTGTGTTTCCTCCCTTTATATTGTCAATTTAGGGCTCTCCTTTGCGCTCAAAGAGTCCCCTTCTATATTATTTGCAGGGTTGGTATAGTGGTCATGGACTTCTTTAGTTTTTGTGCATCTGGGAAATTCTTTATCGCTCCTTCTGTTCCAAATGATAGCCTTACTGGATAGAATATACTTGGCTGCTGATTTTTTCCCATTCAGCCCTTTACATATATCATGGCACTTCCTTCAGGCTTGCCAAAGTACTGTTAAAAAAGTTCCTGCTAGCCTGAGGGGTTTTCCCTTGTAAGTGAGTGACTTCTTTTGACTTGCTGTTTTTAAGATTTTTCTTTATCATTATATTTTGTAAATTTAATTATAATATGTCTTGGTGTCTGTCTGCTTTTGTTGATTTTGATGGGAGTTCTCTGTGCCTCCTGGATCTGGAGACCTGTTTCTTTCCCCATATTAGGGAAGTTTTCAGCTATTATTTCTTCAAAGAAATTCCCTGCCCCCTTTTCTCTCTTCTTCTTCTTCTGGGACTCCTATAATATGAATGTTACTATGTTTGATGGAGTCACCGAGTTCCTTAAGTATGTTCTTGTTTTGCATAATTCTTTTTTTTCTCTCCTTTGTTCAGCTTGATTGCTTTCCGTTACTCTGTCTTCTAAGTCTCTAATTCATTCCTCTGCTTCTTCCAGCCTGCTGTTGATTCTATGAAGTGTGTTTCTCATTTTGGTTTTTGAGCCTTTATCTCTGATAGGGCATTCCTTATCTCTGTGTTAAGGGTCTCACTGAAGCCTTACACTCTTTTCTCAAGTCCAGTGAGTATCTTTGTGATCATTACTTTACATTCTCCATCAAGCAGGTTACTTATATCTGCTTTGCTTAGTTTTCTGACAGTGGCCTTGTCCTGTTCTTTCATCTAGGATAAATTGGTCTTATTTTATCTAATTATCTGTGCCTGTTTGTGCTAGGAAAGTCAACTATATGTCTCCTTGAGGGTAATGGCCTTCTAAAAGAGAGTTCCTGTGGTGCCCTCTCGTGTACTGTCCCTTGTTCCTCAGAGCCTAGCACTAGAGGGAATGTCTCTAATGTGTGCTGTATGTGCTCTGATATTTTGTCCTGACTGCTTTATCCTTTCAGACCAGTTGTCTGGAGAGGCTTTGCCTGTTGTTGGTTAATGTTTGGTCCCTGGCTTGAATGTGGTGCGTTTTAACTAGGTGTGCTATGGTCTGCTTGTGAAATGAGACCTGTCACCAATGTCTGTGGAACCGAGACACTACAAAACTCCTGAGTTGGGAGATGTGGTGTGATTAGGGGTTTGGACTGGTCTTCTGGGAGGGGGGCGGGGGGGACTGGTCTACATGGATGCTGCCTCTCTGGGACACACTTTAAGATGAGCAAACAGCCTCCCCGCTGTTGTGCTCTGGGCACTCTTCACATCTGTTTCCATGCTGTGTGTCCAAGGGTTGTTTGCCTGCCTTCTCTCCAAGAGCAGCACAATGGCATCGGGGCTCTATCCCAGCCACACCGGCTGAACTTTAAAACTTCAGGCTTTACGTCCCACTGATGGCAAGAGCTCAGGAAATTTGGCTCCTCTTGGTTTCCAAACCAACTGCTAGGGGAATTCATTTTCCCCAGGCACTTCCCTGTGTGCCACTCCATCTCTTACCCTTCTGTACTACCATAGCAGCCAAGATACGTCTCTCTCCCAAACTGCAGCTCTGCACCTCCTCCCTTCTTCAGTGTGGCCTTGTCTCCACCTTTAATTGAGGAGTTTTCAGTCTTCAGGTCTGGGCTACGTAGGATGATTTGATCTTTAGCTCGTTGTATTCACTGATGAGGTGAGCTTGGGGTCCACACCCACCCCTCTTCCATCTTCCAACCTCGGGAACTCTTTATTTTTCTTTTTATCATTTTTACATTCAGATGAGTATAAGATGACTATTAATAATCTGTAGATTCTCTGACCCACTACTCGTCAAAGTTGGTGTCATGAGATGCTGGTGGGTGGGTCATAATACAATGGAAGTTTAATGCAAATGAAGATACTTTTGAGAATGAAAAGGGGCTCAATTAATAATTGCACTGGAACAAGAGGCATAAAACATCACCTGCCCTGGGCAGACTGGGATTATGGTCGCCTCAGTCAGGACTATCCTAAATTTTAGTGCAGACCACTTAAATAATAAAGTACTAACCTACGTAAATGGAAGCAGATTCAAAGTGCTTGCTCACCTATAATTAATTCAACATGCTTTCCTGAGTGCAAGAAAATGTATCACACATTTACTTTATGTTTTTAATTACAGAGATCCCTAAATAGCTTTACGTAAAAGTTGTTACAAGATAACAGCAATCATGGTCACTGCTGTAGAGTTAAATCCACATGGCCTAGCCAATGTGAACTGGAATTTTTAGGAAACTGAATTTTCGTGAAAAGTAGGGTTTGTCGTTTGAACTCCCAGAGAAGCCTGACTCCTACTTATCACCTTTCAAATCTCAAAATAACCCTCTTCTTCCTCGTCTAGGACGACTTCCTAGAAACGTCTATCATTCCCCAAATTAATCTGAAGTGCCCATGAAAGATGACTTCCGTTTTAAAATAGTAACATCAAACTAACTTTCAGGTAGCGTTCTGAAATCTTAGTCACTTCTAGTTCATTTGTTCCTGATTTTGATGGGCAAGGACATGGGCAACAACCTCCTTCTGTTGGCCCTACCTACCATGATCTTCCTTTTTCTTCCTTCCTTTCCCACGACATGGTTTGAACCACCCAGTTCCATGCTTATCACCCAGGAGTATACAATAGGATTCTTTAGACGTGTCACTAACGCGAGTGCCAGTAAGTTCAGGAACTAGCACTTCGGTAAGCGGCAGGAATTTCTTCTCTCTTTCTCTGTCTCCCTCTCTGTCTGTCTCTCTTTTCCAAGCAAAATCTGGAGCTCAAAGGAGCTAGCAAATCTGGATTTATGACAAAGTAGCATGGCCAGTTTGGGAAGTTTTACCTTACTTTTCTCAAAAAAGAAGTACAGTCATTTTACTGAGTGTAGGGCTTCCAGGGGGAATTTATAACAAACCCACAGGAAAATAGACCTGAGGGTCTTAGGGAGAATTCTCTAACTCTATGCAGTCTATAAGAGTAAAGTGCCATACATGCACCTGTGCATTATTTTTCGGCAAAGGATTTTTTTTCCATTCTAAATTACGTTAAAAGGAGAAAAATACAGTTATATTTGCCCTATTCGCAAGAATAGTATATCTAGAAACCAATTACGTAGGAAATTTATGTGAGAGTTCACAAATACTGCTGTTGGATTTATAATTACATACTTGCATGTATTATTCTCAAATAGTTTCATGCATTTTGATTTTTTTTAATCTAATAAGGATATATACATTTAGAATATACTTAGGAGTAAATGTCAAGTAAATGTCAGCGGAGATCTATAGATACGGGCTTAGGGCAATAAGCTCTCAAAACTACCTTTGATTTTTCTTCTCTAAGATTTTGCTATTGGTGAGGAAAGTTAGTGCGTTAGTTTCCCAGGGCTGCCCTAACAAAGCACTGGGTGGCTTAAACAACAGAAATTGGTTTTTTTTTTTCTCATAGTTCTGGGGGCTAGAAGTCCAAGATGAAGACGCCATCAGGGTTGGTTTCTACTGGGGCCTCTCTTCCTGGCTTTTATAGATGGCTGCCTTGTGGCTGTGGTGTTCCCAGAGCCTTTCCTTAGTGTGTGCACCCTGAGATCTCTACTATCTCTGCCTCTCCTAATAAGGACGTCAATTCTGTCAGATTAGAACCCCCCCCTTATGACCTCATTTCACCTTACTTACTCCCTAAAGGCTTTATCAATATTGTTAGCCTTTCCTCCCCTCACTTTAATTGCCTAACTGAACCCCGTCTAAGGATAAATCCAATTCTCTGTCTTCTGTGACCTAGTAACTGGACAGCAGATTTATAATCCTGTACCTCACGGGGCCACTGGGGACCGAACAACACTTCTGTACTACTTTTGTCCCTTCGTTCCTTCACCGCCTTAGATTATTATGTTACACCTCTATTCTCCTCAAATGCCTTTATAATTCTCACAGTCATTTCTTACCTCAATGATAAAAGCTATCAGAAGTCAGTATGCTCACTCACTCGCCATTCCAACCTAACATGGCTACACAAATCCCCAAATCACTTGCCTTTAACTGAGTTACTACAAATGAACTATTCACAGTCCTAAATAATGCCAAGTCCTCTACTGGCTCAGGGCCCCATTGCTCTCCCTTTCTGAAGGGCTGAGTGACAGGTGTCCCCTTTCTCCTCCTCCATGTGTTCAGTATCTCCTGGGTCAACCCATCAGCAGACAAACATGGCTGTTACTTCTCTCACTTGAAAAGCCTTCGCTTATTCTCGCTTTCACCGCATTAACGACCCTATTTTCTTTGTCACTCAATGCAACAAAATTTCTCAAAATTCTCACCGGTTCTTCTCATCGCATTCTCTTCACATCCTCTCATATCTGGCTTTCACTTCCAAACTCCTTCACAACTGTACTCTTCGGGGTCACCAGCAACCTCGCACTGAGAACAGATACTTGGTGCATGAACTAATGAAATAAATTCTGAACACAGGAAGGTAAAGGGATCAAAACAACCTTTGCCTGAGTCATGATTTTGCTGGGAGCCAGGCACGGTTGAGCGTTGATATTTCCTGCTGCTAGCACGATAGCGATAATAATAGTAAAGAAACTACTGTTTTTCTCAGCAGACAGGAGTACTGAAAAATCAGATATCTAGGAAGTGAATCACTAAAAAAATTTTCACCAACCACTTTAATGAGTCTATTGATGTGCTAACAAATGCATACTTGATTTCTGATGGCTTCCATTTTTAATCCCCCAAATATTCATAGGTTGGTATGCACAGAAATGCATCAGTGCAAATCACCATGACACGGAATTAAAAAGAAAAATTACTGCTGGGCCAGGTGGCAGTAAGAGCTCTTTTGCACTGTCCAGGGTTATGACACCTTGGGCTCACCAATAACCCAAGGCCGTTGCCTCCATATTCTTAGGGAATCTCAGAAGGACTGGTAGTACTATCAAGAAGGAAAGAAATTGTAACCTTTTTTCATCTAATTAAAAAAAAAAGACAAAAGTAGAGGTTATGATGAAAGGAGGACTTGTTTTTATTTTTTTAATGTACGTTTTATTGATTTGGAGAGAGAAGGAGAGAGTGAGAGAGAGAGAGAGAATCCCAAGCAGGTTCTGCCTGTCAGCACAGAGCCTGATGTGGGGTCCAAACTCACCAACAGTGAGTCACCTGAACCAAAACTAAGAGTCAGATGCTTAACTGACTGGGCCTCCCTGACACTCCATGAAATGATGACTTCTTATACGAAGGCCAGGACTGAGTACGTATTTTTAAACTGTGTCAAGATTGCGCTACTTAGGTATTTTTTGTTGTTGTTGTTACTTTTACATGCATTGACATCACAAGCAGAAAATCAAAGTGATAATGTTTGCTAGCAAATATTATAGACTTGGGCAGTTACATTTCATTGAGTTGGAGACAGCACTTCCCTCCTGCGTCCCCCAGGCTTGCAGGGGAGTGTAGGGAATGAGGTCGGTATGTCCTTGCCCAGGGTCTGTGAACCCCAGGTGACTGTCAGTTCCATCCTAGAAGAGCCTTACAAATGGGAAAGGCCTCTATTGACAGACTTCTGAATCCTCTTGAGCAACGTCAAGTCCATAAAATAAAACCAGTTTTCATCATACTTTTTAATTGTTTTATTAATTCCTCTTATTCGTTCATTCGACCAGGAGAGTGTGCGTTTGATTAGATTTGGTAGAACTTGAGATAACTAGGAAGAAAAAGTGCCCTGAACCATTTTAACTCCCCGGGGGAGGAAAAGCAAATTGTGTTTTTCCCATTCCTCCAGGCGTTAGGCTTTTCTTAGAAATTTCTAAGCTCATTAGTTTCCTTCTTCATAGGATAGATCTGAAATTACATATTCCATTTTGTTTATCTCAATTTGGTAAAGGCTAACGTAACTTTTAAGAAAGAGAAGCCCCAGGACGGCCCGGAGGATTATAGACATGGGCAAGAATGTTTCAGTGGAGAGTCTGGGCCAGTCTGGATTGCAGACATAAAGGACCAGGCAGAGAGCCTCTTCTCAGGCTTGTCCCTGAAGACTCAAAGCGGCATCTCAAAAATGGGCTGGCTCCCATCCCATCCCTGGGGGAATCACAGTCATGCAGGCCTGGGAATCTGCATTTTGCCTGTTCCCCAGCAGTGACTCCTCATACACTACAGCCTGAGAAGCATTGCTCTCCAGATTAAAGCTAATCAAAGGCATTTCTTCACCAGTGGTTCTCAAACTTTAGGTTACACCAGCAAGCAGCGGCCCCTGCTCCCCTTAAAAATTAAAGAGAGCGTAGCTTTCCTGTGTTGGCTGCTTGAATGAAGACAGTGAAAGCATAGATGAAAATGTACAGCGTGTCCCACGAGCCAGGGAGTCTGCACCTGCTCGTTTGAATGTTTTGTTCACACCCTGCCAGTGAAAATGTCTCCCATCTATTCAGTATTGTTTGGCTTCATAATTCTCCCCAAACTGTTCCATTTTTACTAAGACTAAAGGTCCGCCTATTGGCTGTCTGGTGTGAATTACACGACAGTTAATGGGAGCAAGAAGGAACCAGACATTTCCATTTATTAGTAATCATTTGCCCTAGAAAATGGTACATTTCTTCCAAGCGAAGCCAGTATTTTGATCATGGCGTTGGAATTTTTCATGACTTTGACACACTTCCTGCATTGCCTTATTTTCCCAGTAGAACTTAACCCCCGAAAGATTGTTGTAATATTTAAATTTTATGCAGGCTTGGAATCATGAATAATATTAGACATGGCAAATAAATACATTCCTTTTTGGGTCTTCAACTTCCCATGCAATTTTATGAAGTAACTTTTATGACTAGAGATACCATTAAAAAGAAACCAACAAATCCTAAAGAGAATTTTTAAAAAGGAAATAAGTGTTATAGCTTCTATTTGAAGGAGTGACAATTCAGCTATATGGAGGTCTACACAGCCACCAATACATTGAGATTTGGGGGAGCTGGATCTTCAGTCTGAGTAGAAACTTCCAAGAAACATGAGCCCCCTCCTTCTATGTTCTGTCAATGTGTATTTCATTAGTGTGTGTGTCACGTAAGCAGAATTTACATATCATTCGGGATGGCCAGTTTGTGTCATTTTGGCTATACTGCGGCCCCAAGGTAATCACTCAAACACTGATCTAGGCATTGCTGGGAAGGTTTTGTAGATGTGATTGACATTCCTAATCCAATAAATTTAAGGGAGATCATCCTAAATAATCTGGGCGGTCCTGACTTAATCAGTTGAAGGGTTTTAAGAGTTGAGGTGTCTCTGAAGAATAAATTTCCCTGTAGACAACAGCTTCAGCCTGTGCCTGAGAGGTCCAGCTTGCATTCCTGACATCTTGCCTTAGAGAGTTTGGACTTGCCCTAGCCAGCGTCTACAATCATGTAAGCTAATTCCTTGCAGCGAATCTTAGTTTCTATTTCCTGATTGTTCTGTGTCTTTGAATCCTGACTGATCCACTAGTCTTTTTTTTTTTTTTTTTAAGTCATGGTATCCATTCATAAATGTGTTCAATTTTCAATACTCATTATGGAATCAGATGCTGGAGATCGAGAGTATTCTATGCCTGAGGAATAGCTTCAGTGTAAGCAAGGACAGCAGGACACTGTCGTGCTAGACTATAAGATGCTGTTCTATGAGGCTCAGCGGGGTGATTGATGAGACCTGAAAGAGAATATGATTTGAGGACTTGTTATGGGCCAAACACTGTGCTGGAAAGCATCACGGGTCATTGTCTTTAACCAATCAAATCCAGCCTACGTAATAAGTTCTCTTATTCTGCCCATGTCACGGACGAGGAGACTTATACATACAGTAGCCAGAATACTCAACTTCTATGTGTTTCCCCAAATGACATATAGTGTGGAGCATCTTTTATATGCTCAGTTGCCTTCCGTGTAGTATTATTATTATTTTATTTATTTTTTTGGTGAGATGCCTGTTAAGGTCTTTGTACTTTTTTTTTTTTTTTTTGGACCCAGTTGTTTGTTTACTTATTGTTGAGTTTTTGTTTGTTTTTTAATGTTTATTTATTTTTGAAAGAGAGACAGAGCGTGAACAGGGAAGGGGCAGAGAGAGAGAGGGAGACACAGAATCCGAAGCAGGCCCCAGGCTCTGAGCTGTCAGCACAAAGCTGGACGCGGGGCTCGAACCCACAAACCATGAGATCGTGACCTGAGCCAAAATCAAGGGTCAGAAGCTCACCTGACGGAGCCAGCCAGGCATCTCATAGTGTTGACTTTTAAGAGTTCTCTGAGTACTTTGGACAGAAGTCCTTTATCAGACATGTCTTTCGCAAGTGTATTCTCCCAGTCTGTGATTCATCTTTTCGATCTCCTGACGGTGCCTTTCACAGAAGAGAAGTTTTTTTTATTTTAATGAAATCCAGCTTATCACTTGTGTCTTTCACGGATCATGTTTCTGCTGTTCTAAGACATCATCACCAGACTCAACGTCATCTAGGCTTTCTCCCGTGATCTTGTAGGAGGGTCGTATAGTTGTGTGTCTGCGGTTCACTCCGAGTTCAGTTTTGCGAAGGGTATGAGACGTGTGCCTACGTTCGTTTTCTTGCACGTGGGTGTCTAGTTCCATCACCCTTTGTTGACTCCTGTGCCATTTTCCAGTTGAGTCTTGGGCTCTTCTTACGCATTTGGGGAGCACCTGATATATTCTTGTCTTCGTAGGTACCAGTCATGTGTATCGTGTATAGCTTCTTACAGTTTGTAACTGGTACTTTCACTTTCCTTTGGGGTATCTTTCGATGAACAAGCGTTTTTAATTTTAATATAGTCCCATCTACCCATATTTCTTTTACGATTAATACTTTCCTGGGTCTTGCTGTGTCTTTCCCTACCTCCGTATCTGGAAGATATTCGACTATATTTTCTACTTAGACTTTCAGAGTTTTGTTTTCGGCACGTAGGTCCATAAACCACCTCGACTGAGTTATATGAATGATCCAGTCTCCTCTTTGCCCCCAAAGTCTCTTAATGTCTATTGTACGGTAAACAAAGTGCCACAGATCACTTTTATCACAAAGCAAGTCCCATGACTAGACCTCAATTCAAGGCGAGGGATGGCATGGGAGTGTAGAACTGGAAATATCGGGTGGACAGCACTAATAACCTCGTGTATCCATTGAACCTGAACACTTGTGTCAGACTCTATTATAGGTGCTGAAGGTTGAGGGTGAATGCAACAGACAAAGTATCTGTCTTTTTGAACATTGCAGTCTCATTGGAAAGAGACAGTAAGTAGCATTTTAGCCAAGAAGCATGCAGTCTTAGAATAAGTCACGACCCTAGAACAGTGCCTCCTACCAAAATTCTCCCTGGGCAAAACCACCTTGCACCCAGAATCAGTTGAATCCTTACTCTGGAATTGACACTAAAACCCTACAGCTAAAACTGAAGTGACATTGTGCTGATTTTATAATCCATTGGCAGCAGAACTGGCTGAAGCAAAAACCCGGAAGCCTTTTTTTTTCTTGGACTTAAAATTCACATACGTGGAACATACGGTGGCCAGAATAGCCCCCCTTTGTTTAGAACACAAGTTTATTGCGTAGGCCAGCACTACGAATGAGTCAGTCACCCTCTGCTGGCTTTTGATCTGGGTTCTATGAGAAGGTGACAAATCCATGGTCACTTCCTGCACAGTGCCACAGATACATGTGGGAGTTTGACATCAGAGCATCTCCTTTGCTTCAGAGGTAAAAGCAAAAAGCATAGTATTCCTACTCATTGACATTACCCTCAACCCCAGTCCGTCAAGACCTGGAGGGTTCTTGAACAACACAGGCGTGCCAGGGTCAGTTCCCGTGTGCCCGCCTAATATTTGTGTTTATATTCCAAGTCCGTGAATAGTCATTCTGCATTGCTAAACTTCATTAAGAGCGAAATGGAAGGGAGTTTTGAGAAAAGATAATGTGTTGTGTTGTAAATTAAAAGACACAATTCTTATCGAGGCTATTCTCATTTACCATTAGCAGTCAAATGACCTGAGCTTTATACTAAACTACACAAGCTAATAACTTACATTACCATTCAGATAAGCAGACATATAACAGCATGGCACCAATAACAACCGTCCCTGTTAGAGAACAGAGTACATACCAAAATAAACAGAAGACGTCTGCAACCTTAGAAGTAAGCATGGTGTCTTTAGAACTACCATGGGTAATAGATAAAAGTCTAGTGATGCATGAATTTGAAAAAAAAAACAAAACAAAACCAACGTGGAAGACAGTTCCGTATCTATTAGAGTTGACTTTGAGAGTTAGTACAGAATATAAAATACCCTGGCAGTTGCTTTTAGGTGATTATGAAGTGAGGTAAACTCTTGATATAATATTTAAAAAATAATGTCAAATATATCAAGAAGAAAATGCTGACATTTGTTTTAGGTTACAGGGATGGTTTATCCCTTTTTTTTTTTTTTTTTTTTTTTTTTTTTTTTACTCACTGGACTATGGGTTTATTACAAAGGGTATTAAAAGATACAAATTAACAGCCAGATGAAGCGATGAATAGGGCAGGATTTTGAACAAAGGAGCTTCAGTCCTTGCATAGCTTGGGACCCAGCACAGTGGTGCGTACAAATACTCTGACTCACCAGCCTGGAAGCTCATTTTCAACAATTTTTGAGAGACATTACCGTTTTCTAGTTGAAGACACTCACCCCTTGTTTGGACCATTGCAACAACATCTTAATGATTCTCCTGGCTTCTTCTGTGATTCACAACCCAATCACTTCTCCATAGAGCCTCCAGAATAACCTTTTTAAAAGATACAGATCATATCAGATCACTGTCTTCCATTAAATCTGTCAGTGCCTTTGTCATCAGATGAATCAGAACCCCCAATCTCCTTGCTGTAACTGCCAAGTCCTTGAAAACTCTGAACGCTGGGGCGCCTCGGTAGCTCAGTCGGTTAGGCGTTGGGACTTGATTTGGGCTCAGGTCATGATTTCACAATTTGCAAGATCGAGCCTTGCATCGAGCTCTGTGCTGACAGCATGGAGCCTGCGTGGGATTCTCTCTCTCTCTCAGTCCCTCTTGCTCTCACGCTGTCTCAAAATAAATAAAGTTTAAGGAACTCTGGCCATTAACTGCATTTCCAATCTCACCTCATTGTTCTTGTCCTCTCCGTTTATGCTGTCGTAGTGTGCTGCTTTCGTTTGAAGCTCTGTGGTATTTCAGCTTATACATATGCAAAATTCATCCTCCTGCTAATGGATTCTTAAGTTTCTTTCCATTTTTGACCATAATGAATAATGTTGCTACACGTGTTCTTGTACATAGGTGTTCATATTGATGCATTTTTGTTGAGTGTATAACTAGGAGTGAAATTTCTAGCTTCCTGAGAAAGCTTATATTCAACATTCTCAGATAATCCCACATAGTTTTGAAATATGATTGTGCCAACTGGCACCCAAAAAAACAGGGTATGAGAGTTGATTGACCCATAACCTCTCCAACATTAATTGTTGTTAGCCTTGGGGGTTTAGCCTACTGTATCTCATCATGGCTCCCCTCCCAACAGGGATTTTTTTTGTTAATATTATTAGGGCATAATTAGATTTAGTCTACGGCTTACCTTTTTATTTTACTAGTTGCATCCTTTGATAAGTTTTAATTTTGATTAAATCCATTTTATCATCTTTTTCTTTTGTGGTTTATGTTGTGTTCTAAGAAATCTTTGCATAACCTAAAGTTGCAAAGTTACTCTATTTTTTCCTAAAAGTTTCATAGTTTTAGCTTTTGAATTTCATACCGCAATACATTTCAAGTTAATTTCTGTATATGGTGTGATATATGGATCAAATTCCATTATTTTGATGCAGATATTTAATTTACCCAGTGCTATTTGCTGCAAGTTTTTCCTTTCTCAGATTATTTTGTTGCATTTTTTTTTGAAAATCAGTTGACCATACATGTGGATCTGTGTTTGAAATCTGTCTTCTACTCTGTTGATCAATATATCTAACCATCGTCAGTATCCCATGTCTTGATTAGTATAACTATGTATTGTGTTTTAAAATCAGATAGGGCATGTCATCTAATTTTCTTATTGTCCTGCAAAATTGTTTTGGCTAGTCTAAGTCCTCTGCATTTGCATATATATTTTTTAGGATCAATTTATCAATGTATCAACTCCCCACCCCCATCCCCACAAGCCAACCTTGCCAAAACTTTAATTGTAATTGATTTGAATCAATAGAACAATTAGGCAGAATTAATGACTTTCTAAACAGGAGAATGGTATAGCTCCCCATGTCTATAGATCTTTTCACATTTCTCTCAATACTTTTGTAGTTTTTAACTGTAGAATATTTTATGTATCTTTAAAATATATATATATCTTTAAAAATATATATATATATTTTATATATCTTTAAAATATATCTTTAAGATATATCTTTGCATATCTTCCTAGGTGTGTTATGTCTTTTGATATTAATTTTAAGTGCTCTGCATCTTTAAAAATGTATCTGTATATAGGAATACAGTTATTTTTTATATATACCTTATATCCCAAAGTCATGCTAATTTCAACTTATCCAGTTTAGTATAAATGTATTCCAGTAAGTAAACTTATCCAGTTTAGTATAAATGTATATATTCACCTTTAGTGAATAATGAGTGGAAGTGGTGTGAGTGGATTTGTTGGCTCTGGTATTAATTTTAGAGGGAAAGAATTCAGTATTTTGCCATGAATTATGACATCAATTGTAGGATTTTCATAGATGCCCTTTATCAGACTGAGGAAGTTTTCTTCGATGTTTTCTTTGAATTTTTTTTTTTTGTCATGAATGAGTATGGAATTTTGTTAATTGTTTTTTTCTGAATGTAGCCAATGGATCATCTGGTTTTTTCCTTTGTTAATGTGGTAAATTACCTTGGTTTATTTTCAGATTCTAAAATTTATAATCCTGGGATAAACCTCACTTTGAGGTGTGTGTGTGTGTGTGTGTGTGTGTGTAAATTAGATTTAATTTGCTAAAATTTTGTCCTAGATTTTTGCATCTATGTTAATGAGTTAGATTTGTCTGTGTTTTCTCTTTCTGTCAATCACTTAAGATGCTTGTTTTAGAGTTAAGCTGGATTTATAGAAGGAGTTGTGAATTATTGCCCCCTTTATTTTCTGAACATTTTTTTAAGGACTTAAGTTATTTTCTCCTTAAATATTCAGTAAAAATTCACCCATGATGCCATCTGGGGGACATTGTCTGCCATTGATGGAAAGGGAAACTGTGCCTAATTTTTAAAAAGCTTCCATTCAAAGGAAGGTTTTTGTCTCCTTACTCACAAATTGCCAGTTTCTAGGGCTCCTGCACAGCAAACATAGTTCCATAGACCTTCCTGGCTGCCTCAACCTTCGGTAGGTCTTTCTTCAGTCCTCATTTGAAAATATGTATTTGTTTCTTCTGTTTACTCTTAGGCTTGCCATTTTCCTCATCTATTTTACTATTTCTTACATTTTATTAATGTTCTCCCCTCTTGCCAAGTATATCAGTATGTCTTAGAAGACCACAGGACATGCCTTCTCTGTTTCCGTGACCTAGCACTCAATATAGTACCATGTACATAGAGTTTCACAGGATGGCTATTGGTGAGGTTGATGGTGATGGTGATTATGGCTAGTGCAACCCATATTACTAAGTTATGGTCCAAATGCAGAGAAAATTCTTCCTTTTTTTTCCCGGTCACTAACTTTAGCTCACAAATGTCTTAGATAAAATAAGTCCACTGTGTTCCTCTCTGAGGGCTTACTCCTAACCCCGCTAGTTATTCAGTAACAATGGGGATAGGGCTAAGGGGTCAATACTGAGTTCTAATGTCACAAAGGGGTAAAAAGAAGGAAGACTGATTTGTATAATTGCACAATGGCTTTGTATTAATTGGGTAAGAACAACACCATATGGTCAGAGGGGCACATCTCCAAATCTCTGGTGGTCCTTGATGATTTGGCTCCCCACACATACTTAAAGCATGCCCCAGGGGCACCTGGGTGGCTCAGTCGGTTAAGCGTCCGACTTCAGCTCAGGTCATGATCTCACGGTCTGTGAGTTCAGGCCCCACGTTGGGCTCTGTGCCGCCAGTTCAGAGCCTGGAGCCTGCTTCGGATTCTGTGTCTCCCCTTCTCTCTGTCCCCTCCCCTGCTCATGCTCTGTCTCTCTGTCTTAAAAATAAAGGAAAGCATTAAAAAAAAAATTTTTTTTTTTAAAAAAGGCACGCCTCATACTGGACTTCAGAGTTAGGGCTCACATGCTCAGCACTTTTTTCCTCATGAATTAATATCATTGATACCAAAAATGGCTGTTGAAAATAAGAAAAGAGAGAATCACATATGTAATTTCTGGTTAATACAGGACAACTTCTGAAGGAAATTAATAAGAAAATCCTATCAAGCCTTTATGTTCAACTACCAGTTTATCGAAAATAATATAGAGGAAGCATTAAAGAAGAATGGAATATAATCTGCCAAACTGAGACTGCGGGAAGATCTACGGGAAAGAGAATCCACTTGCTTCAAGAAATAAACTGTGAGAGGAAAAAAAAAGATGGGAAAAAATTATAGAATAAAATAAATTTAAGAGATATCTCAATCACAGTAGGATCCCAATCTCTGCATTTTAGATCTCTGGATCCTGATTGGAACTTTTTCTATAAGACATTTATGAGACACACTATAAATCTTAATATTGACAGGATATCTTACGATTAAGGAATTACTAAATTTGTATAGGAGATGACCCATTTGGGGGTTGTTTTATCTCCAGAGTTGTTATATTTTTTTAATTTACTATTTTTTAATTTTTATTTTGAGAGACAGAGAATGGGGGAGAGGAGCAGAGGGGGGAAAAAAGAGAATCTTAAGCAGACTTTACACTTAGCACGGAGCCTGACCCAGGGCTTAGTCCTACAACCCTGGGATCATGCCCTGAGCCAAAATCAGGAGTTAGACACTCAACTGACTGAGCCACCCAGGTGCCCCTGGTGTTCTTATCTTTTAGAAAAACATTACTAAAACATTTCAGAAGAAACTGGCATCATGTGTGGATTTGTTTCAAAGTAGTCTAGGCGAAGGGAATTTGTGGGAGGCATAAAAGAAACACGATTGTCTTTGAGCTGATAATTTTGGAAACTGGGTGAGGATCATGATACCATTAGGTCAAATTTTGCATGCGTTTAAAATGTCTGTTTCAATATTGGATATTTAAGATACTGCTTTTCGTAATAAGTTTGAAAGTCTATGATAATAGCGATTTGGAAATTTTTATAACTGACTCAAAGCAGTACGCCCCCCACCCGTGCTATGCTAATATGTGAACAAAGCAAATTTCATTTCATGGTTGTCAGATTCTTTTCATACCCCCAAAAAGCTGGATAATAAGATTGAAACACAGGGGCATTACACTTAGAACCACTGAAATTTAAAAACTTCAAAGAAAATATTAATAATGGTGTTAAATTCTATATACCATATGCTAATGAAGTTGTTTTTATGAGTTTTCTAGGGTGGTAAGTCAGCCAAAATTTATTCATGTGAATGAAGACTATAATTTTTATCAGGTATACACAAATATCTTACATATTAAGGAGAAAGGCAGCAATAAAATGATATTAAAATAATGCAGGAAGGCTTTAAAATTTATTGTATAATGGGTACAGAGGGTTATAATTCAAAATGTATTTCCAGATCTGGGAGCCACACTGAGTTAACTAATATACTACACTTTTTTCAGTGTTATATATTACCCTAAAAGATGAAAGAAAGGAGACAGATGATAGATACATAGTTACATAGATAAAATAGAAAATATTCTTTATTCTTTTATTTTCTATGATATTTTAGGGGGAAATAGAATGATTGATAGGTGATTAAGCTAACGTTACCTAAAAAGAATTATGGACAAATCTTCACTTGGATTTAGCATTTATTTATTCATGCATTTATGTGTTTCAGAAGGCTGGAAACGTGGAAACTTGTGTAAAAGTTGATACTATGGTCTTGAGTCTGAAATCTGATAAGACAGGCGGGTAGACTGGAAACTCAGGATTTCTATGTTCATTTTGCAGAATCCCTTTTTCTCTAAAACCTCAGTTTTTACTCTTAAGGTTTTCAGCTTACTGAATAAGATCCACCATATTATTGCGGATAATCTCTTTTGCTTACAGTGAAATGTTAGTCACATTTACAAAATACCATTACAGCAACACCTAGACAGATGTTCGACCAAACAACTAGGCACCATAGCCTAGCTAAGTTGACACACAGAATGAACCATCACAGACATATTGTCTAAACCATAAGGTTATTGATTGAAGGAGAGACATTTGGGATCAAAGATTACTTGTGTTACATAATTAAAATGGGGTGATAAAAATATTTTTCATTTTTAGCCAAACGAACCGTATTGCTATTAAGCTACAGAAATGTTTACTGTGGCTCGATAATTATTTATCGAGCACCTATTATATGCCAGGGACTGTGTTAAATGCTGGATACACAGCAGTGAGCAAGTTAGATGTTGGTCTGAGGAGCGTGTAAAAGGGAACTTAATCTGGTTGCAGCGGCTGGGTGGGAGAAGGGGACTGGAGGCCTTTGGTAATGTGACGTTTACGTTACATCTTAAAGAAGGACAACACTTTGGCAGGTGAACTTGGGGATGGATAAGAACATTCTGGGCAGAAGAGAGAAGGTAGACAAAGGCTGGGAGTAAGTAAAATCATGGCATGCTTAACAGACTGAAAGAAGTTCCCTGTGGCTATCGTGCATATAGCAAGGAGAAAGGAGGAAAATCAAGCTTGAGGGATAAGCGGGGGCCAGATTCTTCTAAGCTACACTAAGGATTTTTAAATTTAAACACCTATAATAATTTATCTTATTTTCTATAATGTCAGAAAATAAGAGAATACTATGTAATAGAGAGGGGATGAATGTAGTGTATTCACTGTTGTCCTCGTGATTTAAAAACGGAACATTTGGTTAAACAAAAAATTGGTCTTTAACAACGTACGATTCATTAAAATATGACTTTAGTCTAAAGAAACCTATCAATGTCTAATATGTTTCTAGTTAAGAAATTTTTATATTATGTGATTCTTGATCATTTTAAAAGCACTGCAGTTGTACCCAAAGGATACAATAATATAGTTTCAAAGGGGTACATGCACCCCAATGTTTACAACAGCTTTAGCAACAAGAGCTAAACTATGGAGAGAACCCAAATGTCCATTGACTGATGAATTGATGAAGAAAATGTGGTGTGTGTGTGTGTGTGTGTGTATGTGTACATATATGTGTGTATATATATTACATATGTATATATATATATATAATGAAATATTACTCAGCCATCAAAAAGAGTGAAATCCTGCCATTTGGTGCAACATGGATGGGGCTAGAATGTATTATTCTAAGGGAAGTAAGTCAATTAGAGAAAGACAAATACCATATGATGTCACTCATGTGTGGAATTTAAGAAACAAAAAAAAATGAACACCTGGAAAGGGGGGAAGAGGAGAGAGGGAAACAAACCACAAGAGACTCTTAGCTGTAGAGAACAAACTGAGGGTTGATGGAGGAGGTGGGTGGGGGCTGGGCTAGATAGGTGATAAGTATTAAGGAGGGCACTTGTTGTGATGAGCCCTGGGTGTTTTATGCAAGTGATGAATCACTGAATTCTTCTCCCCAAACCAATATTGTACTGTAACAAAATTTTAAATAAAAAAAGAATATTCCAGTTGTATACTTTGTTTTGCAACCCAAATTGATGTTCTATATGAACCTAATGTAGCCATGAATCAAAACCCTATAGGAGATACACAAAAAATAAGAGTAAGGAATCCAATCATATCAATAAGAGCCATCAAACCATAAAGGAAAGGAGCAAGATAAGAAAGAAACAAAGAATTACAAAAACAATCATAAGACAAGTAACAAAATGGCAATAGGTATCAATAATTACTTTGAATATAAATGGACTAAATACGCCAATCGAAAGATACAGGGTGACTGGATAAAAAAAGCCAAACACATCTAAATGCTGCCTATGAGAGACCTATTTCAGACATAAAGACATGCAGATTGAAAGTGAAGGGTTGGGAAAATATTACTCATGCAAATGGAAGCAGAAAGAAAGCTGCGGGAGTAATACCTGATAGACAAAATAGACTTTATTTTTTTAATGTTGATTTATTGAGAGAGAAAGCAGGGGAGGGGCAGAGAATTCCAAACAGGCTCTGCACTGTCAGCACAGAGCCCGATGCAAGGCTCAAATCACGAACCGTGACATCATGACCTGAGCCAAAATCAAGAGCTGGACACTTAACCAAATGAGCCACCCAGGTGCCCCCAGACAAAATAGACTTTAAAACAAAGACTGTAGGGGCGCCTGGGTGGCGCAGTCGGTTAAGCGTCCGACTTCAGCCAGGTCACGATCTCGCGGTCCGGGAGTTCGAGCCCCGCGTCGGGCTCTGGGCTGATGGCTCAGAGCCTGGAGCCTGTTTCCGATTCTGTGTCTCCCTCTCTCTCTGCCCCTCGCCCGTTCATGCTCTGTCTCTCTCTGTCCCAAAAATAAATAAACGTTGAAAAAAAAAATTAAAAAAAAAAAAAACCAAAGACTGTAATAAGAACCAAAATAGGACAAAACACAATGGTAAAGGGAACTATCCAACAAGAAGGTGTAACAATTGTAAATATTTATGCATCCAACATGGCGGCACCTAAATATGTAGAGCCACAATTATGTTGAAGTATGTTTCTTCTAAACACACTTTGTTGAGGTTTTCATCATGAACAGATGTTGAAATTTGTCAACTGCTTTTGTTGCTATTGAGATAATCGGTATTCTTTGCTTTGTTGACATTGTGTATCATGTTAATTGATTAGTGAATATTGAGACACCCTTGCATTGCTGGAATACAGCCAATGAATTTAATTTGTTTCTGGAATAAATTCCACTTGATCACGGAGGATGGTACGTTCTTTAAAATGTGCTGTTGAGGGGTGCCTGGGTGACTCAGTTAAGTGTCCAGTTTCAGTTCAGGTCGTGATCTCATGGTTGGTGGGTTTGAGCCCCGTGTCAGGCTCTGTGCTAACAGCTGGGAACCTGGAGCCTGCTTCAGATTCTGTGTCTCCCTCGCTCCCTCCCCCTCCCCCACTTATGCTCTGTCTCTCAAAAATAAACATTAAAAAAGTTAAAAATAAGAATAAATTGTACTGTTGAATTCAATTGGCTAATATTTTGTTGAGGATTTTTGCATATATGTTCATCAGGGATATTAGCCTATAGTTTTTTTGTGGTGTGTTTTGGTTTCAGGGTAGTGCCGGCCTCATAGAATGTATTTGGAAGTTTTTCTTCCCTTCTGTTTTTTGGGTTTTTTGTTTTTTTGTTTGTTTGTTTGTTTTTTGTTGTTGTTGTTTGTTTGTTTGTTTGTTTTTTTGTAATGGTTTGAGAATAGGTATTAACTCTTATTTAGATGTTTGGTAGAATTCACCTGTAAATCCATCTGGTCCTGAACTTTTATTTTTGGTAGTCTTTTGATTAACAATTCAATTTTGATACTAGTAATTGGTCTATTCACATTGTGTCTTCCTGATTCAGTTTTAGAAGTTTGTGTGTTTTTAGGAATTTACCCATTTCTTGTAGCTTATCTAATTTGTTGGCATATCGTTTTTCAAATCATTCTCTTATAATTATATGTATTTCCTTGAGTCACTTGTTACTTCTCCTTTGTCATTTCTTATTTATTTGGATTTCTTCTTTTTTGATATAAGTTTGGCTAAAGGTTCATTGATTTTTGTCTTGTCAAAGAACCAGTTCTTGGTTTTATTGATCTTTTTCTATTTTTTTTTTTTTTTTTAGTTTCTATATCATATATTTGTGTTCTGATCTTTATTATTTTCTTTTTTCTACTCAGGCTTTGTTCTTTTTCTAATTCCTTTAGGCATAGTGTTGTATTGTTTATTAGAGCTTTTTCTTGTTTCTGGAATTAGGCCTGTATCACTGTTATTTCTTCTTTGATTGCTTCATTGACACGTTGGTTGTTTAGTCTCATGATGTTTAGTCTCCATGTGGGTGTGTCTTCTCCAGTTTCTTCTTGTGATTTCTAGTTTTATAATGCCAGAAAAGATGTGTAGTATGACTTCGATCCTCTTGAATTTGGTGAGGTTTGTTTTACAGGCTAATATGTGATCTATTCTGGAGAATGTTCCATGTGCATTTGAGAAGGATGTGAATTTTTCTCTTTGGGGATGGAATGTTCTGGATATATCTGTTAAATCCATCTGGATCAGTGTGCCATTCAAAACCCTTTGTCCTTGTTGATGTTCTGTTTTAGAGGATCTGTCCATCAATGTGAATGGGGTGTCAAAGCCCATACTATAACCGTATTATTGATTAGTTCCTTTATGTGTTTTACTAACTGTTTTATGTATTTAGGTGGTCCTATGTTGGCTGCCTCTTTGCAATTCTATCTTGGTGGACTGTCCCCTTCATTAATATATAGTGTCCTTCTTTGATTCTTGTTATAGTCTTTGTTTTAAATTCTATTTTGTCCAATGTAAGTATGGTGACTCCAGCTTTCTTTTGATGTCCATTTGCATAATATAGACATTTCTCCATCCCTTCACTTTCAATTTGCAGGTGTCTGTAGATCTAAAACGAGTCTCTTGTAGAAAGTATATAGAGAGGTCTCATTTTTTTATCCATTCTGTCATGCTATGTCTTTTGATTGGAGGATTTAATCTATTTCCATCCAAAGTTATTGTTGATAGATATGTATTTGTTGTCATTTTATTATTTGGTTTTTGGCTATTTCTGTACATTGTCTCTGATCTGTTCTGGTCTTTCATGTTTTTCTGATTTTCTTTAGTGACAAATTTGGATTTCTTTCTCATTATTCTTGGCATCTTATTAGTGGTTTTGATATATGGTTATTATTATGTTAGTATACAACCACTTGTGGATGTTGCATTCTATATTAAGTTGATGGCCCTTTAAATTTGAACCCATTCTTTACTCTTCCCCTGCCCATATGGTGTCATTTTAGGCATAGGGTGTCATATTTTACATCCAATTTTGTGAGTTCCCTGACTCCTTATTTATGAAAATATGCATTTTTACTGCTTTTGAGTATCCTACCTTTATATTGTCACTTGGGGTCTCTACTTTGCACTCAGAGTCCCCTTTGATATTTCTTGCAGAATTGATTTTGTAGTCAAAAACTCCTTTAGTTTTTGTTCATCTGGGAAACTCTTTATCTCTGCTTCTCTTCTGAATTGTAGCCTGGCTGCATAGAATATTCTTGGCTGCAGATGCCTTCCTTATAGCACTTTGAATATATCATGCCACTCCCTTCTGGCCTGCAAAATTCCTGCTGAAAAATCAGCTGACAGCCTTAGGAAGTTTTCCGTGTATGTAACTGTTGTCTTTTCTCTTGTTGCTTTTAAAATTAGCGTTACCTTTTGCCATTTTGCATGTTCATTAGTGGCTTTGGTAAATGGTTACCAATAGGGTCGAAGAGGATTCTGCTCCTCATAGTGTTGAGAGATCGACCTGTGGCTGCCTTGTTGTGGCTCGTTGGTGGGCAAGGCCAGTACTCAGCCGAGGTGTCTTCAATGAGCCTCTCTGCCACAGACTCAGGTGCATCAAAGGGCAGGGCTAGCCCCCAATGCAGCACGCTAAGCAGCCCGGGTCCAGGTATTGCAGGCATGCTGATGAGTGCTATCTGCTTCGCTCCCCAGGGTAGGAGCTACTGTGATCCCACTGGAACTGCCTCCTGGGTTTGATGGGGCCAGAAACCCCTTTGGAGGAACGCATGCTGTGGCAGGTGCGTTGCAGAGGGTAGGTTCACAAGGGAACACTAGGGCTGGGCATGCTGTGTGAGCGAGGTAGATGGAGTAGTAGTGCTGGCTCCTGTAGATGTCAGGCTCTAGGCTGGGAGAGGAAAAGAGAAATGGTGCCCACCAGCAGTTTTGCTCCCAAAGACATGTCCTGAAGATCCCTGTTGCTCTAGCACATGTTCTAAGATTATTCAGTAAGTCTCATGTATACCTCGGGGGCTTTTCAAACTACTGATTCTGTGCTATATATCTGGCCACATTATTTAGTATGCTGGACCTTTAAGGGCGAGGACTCCATCTTCTATCACGCCTTGGCTCTATGGGAGTCAAGCCCACTGATTTTTAAAGCTCCCAATGCTAAGCCCTGCTGACTTGCAAAGCCAGACATTATGAGGACCGGTCTTCCCATTGTGGGTCCCCAGGGCCAAGGATGCCTGGTGTGGCATCTGATCCTCTTGCTTTTCGATGCCTGTGATGTCCCAACCGTTTGTGATTAGTCCCACTAGAGATCTGGTCCCTAACAGTTGCTCAGCCCCTCCTACCCTTTTTGATGTGACATTCTGTTATCATCCAGAAAGGCCTTTTCTGTCAGTCTTCAGGTCATTTTCAGAGTTAATCACATACATGTAGCTGTTATCCTGCTGTGTCCATGACACGAGGCGAGTTCAGCATCTTCCTACTTTGCCGTCTTCCCCAACTCCCCATTTTTTAAAAAAACATGTGCTATGTAAAGAGTATCTTGAAAGTAGGATTTGTTAGTATGATGATTTGAATGTTGAAGATGGCCTATGTCATCTATACTAACTCTTTTTTTTCCCCCTTCAAAAATTTTATTTGAACAGTGATTCCTTAGTATCGTCTAATGTTCTATCTTGTGCTCAGTTAAGCTTTTGAGACACTGATTTCCCTCCTTTATTTTATTTCATTTTATTTCATTTTATTTTATTTTATTTTATTTTATTTTATTTTATTTTATTTTATTTTATTTTATTTTATTTTATTTTATTTTATTTTATTTTATTTTTTTATCTATATACTAACTCTTTGAATATAACAACTCTCTGCCCTTAAAATTGAATACCTCATTTATAAGTTGTTTTAAAAATCTTTCAAGTAAAAACCTTGAGTGAATTTTGAAATCATTTGTCAAAAATACAAAAATGCATCTGCTTCCTAATTGTCTTGAAGGACAATTGATAAACATTAGGGAAAATTGAAAGTTTCTAGAAAGAGTTCAACAAAAACCTTTTCCTAATTATTGGCTGGAGTTGAAAAAGGAATGTCGGGAGGTTTTTTCTTACAGTTTATTTTTATTTTGAGAGCGACAGAGAGAGCAAGCATGGGAGGGGCAGAGAGAGAGAGAAGGAGACAGAACCCCAAGCAGGTTCCATACTGCCAGCACAGAATCCATTGGGGGTGCTGAAACTCACAAACCCCAAGATCGTGACCTGAGCTAAAGTCAAGAGTCAGGAACTGGACACTCAACCAACTGAGCCACCCAGGCACCCCTGAATGTTAGGATTTGGTAAATGGAGCCAGTATCTATTTCTTACTGTTGGAGCTCTTGATAAAGTATCTCTCTCCACTAACAAAGCAAATAAAACTAATGGTTACATCAAATAACCCGAAATTAGGTTTAGTTCTTTGAATTGCTGTACCCAGAATATTAATGCAAGATTTTTAAAAATAAGGAGATACTTTCTACCATATTGTGCTTCTCTAAATGAATAATTTTTTTTGTGAAAGAAAAAAGTGCTATCATTAAATAACTTAAATAGTTCACTTAAATTTCGCCTTCATGTCACAATATAAAATTTATTTTTTTCATGTTTTATATACCTTATAGATTGATAGAGTAAGAACTTTACAATTAAATAAACATGAATATCAGAAGTATAGGTGCAAAATTCTTGCTGATGTGCACATTCAAAAATCTTCAGACACTGGTGTTGATAAGGTTTTCTGCATAGGAGGAATTCAGGGGTTTTTTTTAAATGTTAATAGACTGAGATAAATGTTTCGATCTGAATTAATTGAAATTAGTGGGAAATAAGGCAGATAAGAAAAGTCTTAATGGAAGTAAAAAAAAATTGTTTTTGCAAAAAATGATTAGACCCCTATTTTGTAGGCCTTGAAACATTGGCCCCTGGTCATTCTTCTGACCAGCTCTCTGAAGGGCTGCAGCTGTCTCTTTGCCCACCTTTTGTTCCTTTTTCAGCCATCCCCTCAACACGCTCTCCTTTCTCAGCCTGTGTATTATGGTTCTCCAGAGAAACGGAACCATTACGTGCCTGCCATACATTGGGTGATCGATAAACATTTAAATGAATGGCATCTTCTTTTTCACATATAGACTCCTCACGCAAGCGTTTTCTATGTTTCACTTTATTCTGTAAATTTTTTCCCAACTTCTGTTTCCCTGAGGCACACTTCTTACGGCTCTTCCAAGATATTAATTATCTATACAAAAAGTTAGTCCCTGTGACAATTATGTAATGATTGAACACTGCATATGTCTCAGCAGCTCACATTGCTAAAAAACAATCTCCTTAAGAGCTGTTTTCTGTAGCGGATTTGATCTATATCACTCAAGACTGTGCTTTCACTTACATAAATTGAATGTTTATCCCAGACAGATGGTCTTTACCAATAACAGGAACCAAGTTAGCATAAACTGAATCTAATTGCAAAGCCAATTTTTTCCCCTTTCATTGTATTTTCTTCTGTATCTTTTTCTTATCCATCTTGGATAACTCTAGTGGAAAATTGTATGATTTAAGTATCTTAGGCATGTGCTCAAGAGATTTAAGCGAAGGAAGAAAACATTTTGCGATCTCCATTTTGACTATCGGTTATTAGAAACATAGCTTTAGAATACTTAGTTACAAACTGCCAATTTAATAAGCTCTTTTCTTCATTTCTTTGGTTTATGTGGTACAATACTTTATTTCTCCCGTGTTATTCCCCCCCCCCCCCCCCGCTTAAATCCTTCCTTGGATTGCCTTCAGAATGATACTCAAACTCCTTAGCATCACGTCAGTATCTTCCAACTTCTGTATCTCTATGTGCTCATTCCCCTGACCCTGGTCATACACACACCATTATCATCACTCGTGCCAAACCAGTTCCACTTTCCAATATATTTTTCACGCCTCTCCACCTCTGTATGTGAAGTTCTTTTTACCTGCCGTATGTCACTCCCCACCCCGCTGCTCCCTCCTCCCTTACTCTCCCCTGCCCCCACCACCCTTGCTCTAACTTAAAGCCTAATGATTCTTATAAAATCATCTTAAGGATAATCTCTTTCTGGAAGCCTTGTCTCTTTTTTCATTGTCAGTATAACTTAGACAGAAATAGGTATGTATGGTAATTACTGGAAATGGTGATTACTGTCTGTTAGATAAGCCAGAAACTAGAAATACATATTTAAAAATAGGCTTACTGAAAGAGTGAAGGCAGGGGTGCTCGAGGACTGTTCATGCAGCATTGAGTAGCTATGGAAAATAGTGTGAAGAATGGGGCAGTGAGGTGAGGTGGAAAACCAGAAACGGTTCAGGGGAATGTCTTAAAATTAGGCTAAAGAAAAACAAAGACCCAAAAGGATGAGGGCATCTGCGAAAGACTAAATTTTTAGCATAAAATGCTGCTGCGATGTATGGAATACCCTGGATACCAAAAAGATGGAAAAAGACGTGTAAGTGAGGCGATCGGCTAGTCTGTGTTGGCAGTGGAGATAGGAAGCACAAAAATGGCTTCCCACCATGAAGGAAGCCTTGTCTGTCAAGTTCGGGCATTCCGTGATCAGCAACACGAACATGGCTGAGAGAGCAAGCAGTCCACCGTGCGGCTCAAAACCAGCACTCGGGTGTGTTCCTTTTGAGCACAAAATAAAATTGAAATCTGTGCCATGGCATACGAGGCCCTACATGTTCTGGCCCATTGCCTACCACTTAACCCCCTGCTAACTCTGCTTCCGCTGTAATAGCCTCTTGTTTTTCTTGGATCATGTCAAGCTTTGCCCTGCCACTGGTATTTGGTACTTGGCTGTTACCTCTGCCTGGAATTCTCTTTCCCAGCAATTCCTGACTAGTCCTCCAGTTGCCTTCAGGTGGATGCCCAATGTCACTTCAGATGAGCCTTCCGTAACTATTCTAACTAAACCAGTATTCGCTCATTTCCGTCAGTTTTTATCCACTGGCACTGATTTACTTACTTACTTACCTACTTACTTATTTATTTATTTAGCATGGAACTTGTCTCTACCTGACATTTATGGTACACGTTTTTGGCTTATTTGCTGTCTTTCTCTCTGACTATACTGCAAATGCTGCAAGGCAAGAATTTTTGTTCTGTTGACTGATGCATGCCCAAAACCTGAAGAAAGTCCAGGTCTCGAGTGGGTATTCACGTTGAAAAATTAGTGTTGAAAAATGTTTATCCATGTTGAAAATCCCCATTGAAAAATGACCATGACAGTGACCAAACATGGGACAGGGAGATTGTGAGAGTTATGAGTAGTTGAAACCAGAGGACGTAAGTCTCGGGGACAGAGAGGCACATCTGGTCTAAGATTAAGGGTAGAGAAGTTTCTTAGGCACTTAAGAGGAGACTACACTCTTTTTTTTCTCTCTCAGCTTTTAACTTCTTCATTTAAAGCTGATGGTGTTAAAATAGGACTATTTCTGCTTGTTTCAAGTTAATTACCCATATGGTAGAAATCATGTACCAAAATGGGTTTGAGGCAAACCAACTCATGCCAAATTGACAAAGGAAACTGAAAAACTTGGATCTGTTGGGCAGATTGAGGATAAAAAATGGATCAGAATATGGAGAAAAATAGAAATACTTGGAAACATTTTTTGGGGAGCAGAGCTACCTTCTTTTTCTCAAGTGGAGTGAACCCTAGTGAAGAGGGTTTTCCATGAGATCAGCCAAGGAGCACTGACATGTATTCTCTCCAGTAGGGAGGCACAAAGGATTGGTGTCCGACTCCTATGCAGGGTACACAGAGGGTGAGAAATATGTCCGCCATAGGCAGCTACCTGGGTGTTTTCTTCTTCCAGAACTTACTGGTGTGAGGGATGCTTCTGGGTACCAAATGTGAACTTCTAGCCCACCAGAAAAAAGTGAAGAGATGGAGTATTCTGAACTTTGTCTAAGAGAATTTCTACAAAAGTGTCAGAAGACCTCAATATTGAGATTCTGTTAAGGATAGGGCACCAAAGAAGTTGAAGTTGAAGGGACATTAGGAGTGACTGAAAGAAAGAAGTGTTGCAAATACCAAGGGAATTTCCTTTTGGGGGAACACTTGTGGAGACTCCCAAGCAGTCTTAAAAATGTCTATAGGAGTCAGATTTAACCATCTGTCAGTGCAGGGCTCATGAAACCACATAGATTAAAAAAAAAAAACTGTCTTATCATCTTATCTCTGTCCCCAACACCTTAACTTGCCTTCTTTGACCTTAGCAGCCACAAACCACTAGACAGTGGGAAAGCAAGTGAGAGGGGAGGGAAAACGTAAGCCAACCAGCTTCCATTCTCTAAATTCTCTGCATTAACCAGAGGCCAGTAGTCACCTATTTCTAGCCTGAGCATGGGGAAAAACAAGTTCTGTCTTTAAATGGAAATGTAAAAACGTAGAATTCTGTTTCCTTGTCTTCCTGAATAATTCAGTGTTATAGATGAGATTTTAGTTAATATGGGGGATTGATCAAGTAAGTAAACATAATAAGGATCATTGGAGCCAGGATTTTCATTGCCAGAGAAAGGAGTTAAAAATATGGAAAGGAAGAAAACTAAAATAAAATGCATGATGTTGGATTGGGACTGGAGATAATCGAACTCATGGTTCAGGCAGACAGATCAATTAAATATAAATGTGTGTATATATATACACAGGTCGTGATCTATGCACACATCTATGTATGTGTGTGTTTATATATGTACACATTAACACGTATGGATATATATACATGTATATATGTGTAAAAGTATATATTAATATGTATTTATATACTTATAAGTATGTGTGTGTGTGTATGTATATATACATATACATATATGTATGTGTGTGTGTATATATATCTCCTAGATCTGTCCATTGGGATCAATGGACACCCCAGCACCATTGAGGACACCTAACGTCCAGATCTCGCTTCTAAATAACATTCTCCAGTAATAGACACCAGACCTCCTTAGACAAATGGCTGATTCCCAGATTGGGCCAAAGTATGAGATAAGCCTGGAACATTTTGTTGTACCAGAAGATAAGGAAGTAATCAGAAAATGATGCAGACATATCCAAAAAAAAAAAACAAAATGGAGACCTTTTTCATTCCCTCCTTGCCCAACTGGGGGCAATGAACGCTGATATAAATAATAGTAGCAATGAGTGAAATAGAAAACCATGAGCTCATCCAAATGTAAGCAAAAATGACCATATTCACAATTTGATATCAGGAATGTGGTATTTATACGGTTTCAAAGTACTTTCCCACAAAATACTTATTCTTACAAAGAGCAATTAATCAAGTGCTCCAACGAACATCGTTAGTTATGGACAAATTGAAATCCCATGCCACCTGATGGGCTGCAGTGGGAACACAGCATCACATCTGCAGTAGTTTTTTCAGAGGGCATGGCTTGAACCCAAGCTTGAAGAGACAGCACAAACCCCATACAAGGGCCACAGCAAAGCAAATCTTCAAGGGAGGGCGCTTTTGGGATGAGCACTGCGTGTCACATGTAAGAGATGAATCACCGAGTTTTTCTTCTGAAGCCAAGGCTACACTGTATGTTAACTAACTTGAAAATAAATTTTATTTTTTAAAATTTGTTTAATGTTTATTTTTGAGACAGAGAGCATGAACAGGGGAGGGTCAGAGAGCGAGCGAGACACAGAATCCAAAGCAGGCTCCAGGCTCTGAGCTGTCAGCACAGAGCCCGATGCGGGGCTCGAACTCACAGACCGTGAGACCATGACCTGAGCCGAAGTCGGCCGCTCAACCGACTGAGCCACCCAGACGCCCCGAAAATAAATTTTAAAAAACACGTTAAAAGTATGAGAGTCACGGAAAGATGAAGGAATTATTCCAAACTTAAAGACGAAAAGACATGAAACATAATTCTGAACCAGAGCATTTAAAAAATTTATTTATTATTATTGAGAGAGAGAGAGAGAGAGAGAGAGAGAGAGCGCGTGCACATGAATGGGGGAAGGGGCAGAGAGAGGGGGTGGATAGAGGATCCAAAGCAGGCTCTGTGCTGACGGCAGAGAGCCCGATGTGGGGCTCGAACTCAACAATTGTGTGATCATGACCTGGGTCAAAGTGGCAGCTTAAATGACTGAGCCACCCACGTGCCCCTGAATGAGATCATTTTGCTAAAAATAAAATATATTGAAAACAACTGAATAAACTTGAATGGGACCCGAGGATAAGATGAGAGTACTGTTTCAGTGTCAGCTTCCTGGTTTTCATGAAGATGTTGTAGTTACACGACCGTATCCTTGTTTGTAGGAAATACAGACGGAAGTACACACAGGTGTTGGGAATTAGGCCATCAAGTTGTTCCCAAATGGTTCAGGAAAGTTCCTGAAACATAACAAATGAAATTTTAAAAAAAGATCTCTATTGTATTTTCAGTAATTCTGCAAACATGATTGTTTCTTAAAAAAATGAGAACACTTTGTACTTGAAGTAATAAAGTTTTCTTTTACCTGCTGTGCACTTCAAATGAAAAAATCTGAACTTCTGGACATTCAAATTACTAGCCTGAGACCACTTACTGCATTAGAATAGACAACTCATGGGGTGCCCGGGTGGCTCAATCAGTTGAGCATCTAACTTCGGCTCAGGTCATGATCTCGTGGTTCGTGAGTTCGAGCCCTGCGTCACGCTCTGTGCTGACAGCTCAGAGCCTGAAGCCTGCTTCAGATGCTGTCTCCCCTCTCTCTCTCTGCCCCTTCCTCACTCACACTGTCTGTCTCTCTCTCTCTATCTCAAAAAATAAACATTAAAAAAGATTAGAATAGCAACCTCATGAGGGTTGCCATGATTTTTCTTCCAATAATAGAAGAATTATATCTTATTTTGGATAAAGCTTAATACATCAGAAGAATTAAGGAATAATAATAAAGCTGAAATTTGATTACAATTCATGATTTTCAGTATACCCATTGTAAAACCACGTATCCCTTCCTTTAATTAATATTTAGGCCTTGTTCTGTTGTAGAAAATGTGCTAATTGTAGATGTTACAAAGATGAGTAGATGGGAGCACGGTGGGGAGACCTATGTGCAAATGATGGCAACACAGTGCTGCGAGTCATTTTAGAGACATGAAAAAAAATTACAGTTGGAAGCCAAAGGAGAGAAAAATGAACTCTAAATGGGTAATCAAGAATGACTTCACCAAAAAGATGACATTTTGAGCTGGGTCTTGTGGACTGAAAAGAAGTTTGCCAGGAAGGCCTGATGATGTTTGGAGCATTGGTGAATGATGAAATTTTAAGCGATTGGGCGAAGACTTGGCCCTTTGGAAGGGCTTTGGGTGGGTGGAAGGATGGAGAACAAAGAAAGGTCTAGTTGGGCTGGAGGGCAGTTTAAAATGAACGGAATGGGGGGCGACTGGGTGGCTCAGTCGGTTGAGCGGCCGACTTCGGCTCAGGTCATGATCTTGCGGTCCGTGAGTTCGAGCCCCGCGTCGGGCTCTCTGCTGACAGCTCAGAGCCTGGAGCCTGTTTCAGATTCTGTGTCTCCCTCTCTCTGATCCTCCCCCATTCATGCTCTGTCTCTCTCTGTCTCAAAAATAAATAAACGTTAAAAAAATTAAAAAAAAAATAAAAATAAAAAATAAAATGAATGGAATGGTAGTAAGGAGCAGGGGTTGGTTTGCGGGGGGGGGGGGGGCGGGGAGATTTGATTCTTAAGGATACCTCAATACGGGTCCTACCTACTTCTTTCCAAGACACTTTGTCCTTCGTGTTTGAAAAATGATCCCTGATTTTTAATGTAAATCCCTCTCATTTATGTGTGTTCTCTAAGGTTGTGGCAGACTGTTCACGGTACTGGTGGTGTGTTGGAGATGAGGTTTATTTTTCTTGAGTGCAGATAGGACTCCTGGGGCTGTGGTTAGGGGTGTTGGAGAACTGCCATTTATTCTGCCAAATCACTGCTTGAATAAAAGTTAACATTATCTCCCAGGAATTATTAAACACTTTCTTAAACTCCTATTATGGGAGGTCACGCAGGAATTTTTAAAAAAATCTTTTTGTTCGTGTCGTTTAGTTAAATATCCCAGGACACAGATTTAATTTTTTGTTCTCCTGAATTAGAGCTAAGATTATACATTTATATAAAAACGCAGAATTTCTATATAACCTCAACTAAAAAGCTTTGAGTTTTGTCTTGTTTTTGATGTGGGGAGTTCGAATTATTTAGCTGGTTCTTTGGTCAGATGCCCACATATAGACAAAGAGTATGAAAGGAAATGAAAAGCAGAGTAAATAACTGAACCCCAAAAGAACCAAACAGAAGGATTTGTGACGACGCAGATTTCTTCCAATATTTCCCCCTTTCTGTGTCCTTTAGTGGGCATCATAAACATAGCATCTTAGTTACATAGGTAAAGGTCCTGAAAATAAGATAAACATGAGAAACGTTTAAAATACTAAGCACTGTGACAATGTAGAAATAGACGTTCGTACAAGAGACTCTTTTCAGTTAGTTACATAATCATTTTAATATGGGAATCTCAGAAAACTAATTTTTCCGACATGCAATATTTTAAGATTATCTGGATATTTAGATAATAATTATCCTTCAGCAGTTCTTAATATTCGCATTAAAATGAAGTATACATGGGGAAAATTTACTGTGGCCACATTTGCATTGATCAATTTATTTAAATGTTTATCTTTTATCGATGGTTTAATTTGTGGTGCTTTGCTTTTGAGGGAGCACACGGTCTTTGGATTGGAGCAACACGAGTTTCTGCAGATCGACCTCATGGTCGGTCCAGCTAGCAGAATTGGAATAGGATTCTCGTGCACTCCAGGGCACAAAACGGACACAATATGAACCTTCTGTGAACCTTGTACACAATAAACGATTTCACTCTTTAAGAAAGACGGAGCCCCTGCCCTTGAGCCTGACAAGTAGAAGGCGACTGAGGTGGAAGTAGAAGGTGGTTGAGGTGTGGTGTGGGACCTTTTCAGCTTTCGAAGCACCTGCTGTCTGAGACTCTGAGTTTTTTTGGCTGACACAATTGGGTATCCCTGAATAGACAGAAAAGCAGATTCCAAAAGTCTCTCTCTGTAGACAACTGGGGTGATTGAGGGAAGAAGTCAGGCATCCAAGCTAACTTCACTAGGAGCTAAACTCAGAATGGAAACCATGAAAGAAACTCCCCAGAGATAGCCATGGGTTTCAAACTTTTCCATACGAAATGCCATGTCCTAATTTGTTCAAGAGAGTGGGTGAGAGATACTCTAAATAACGTTGCTATGATTTTCCACCCTTGGGACAAAAAAGAAAGAAAAAAATGGTGTTACAGTATTAAAGATGTTTACTTTTCTAAGGAGATGTGAATTGGAAAAAAAAATTTAAGTGCTATAAAAACACTAAACCGGGATCGGCCAGGCTTCCGATGAGAGTTTAAGCTTTAGAGTAAATAAACCAATTTATAATTCTCCGCAAATTGAATCAAGGAACTTCGGGGTCTGTGACCTGGTTAACCGCAGGCTGTTGGTCTGAAGGGAAATCCAGGAGAACAAAACCATAAAAACAGGGCCCCTATGACGCTCTGGGCCATGGCAGTTTGTGGTCTGTATATGTCTGCTTGAAGAATCTAGCTTTGGTCCTCTCAGTCTACGTGTCCCCCTAGATTGAATACTAGGGTTAATCCAGGGCCACACACCTCTAGAAGGTGTGGTCAGGAAGGAGCTATATCTCTACACCCATCTAGAAAGGCACACAAATGGAGAAAGCCATGGGTTCATTTTCTTCTATGCCACTCCTTTAATATCCAGGTGTTCTTGTGTCGTTGGGTTTTCCCCCATGGGTGGGGTGTAGAGAGAGAGAGCACTTAAGCAGTTTTCAATGCAGGCACAGTATGGACTTGTTGTGAACCTGCTACACACTATCCAATTTCAGGCTCTAAGATATACTAAGAAAGACAAAAGCCACCACCCCTGAGCCTGACCAGTAGAAGGTGACCATGGTGGAACACTATGTGACCAGTGCCACCAAAGACGTCTTGCCTGAAGGGGGGGCTAGATCTTGGCAACACAAGAAATTTCCTGCGTGTTTCAGGGATGGCTTACACCGTTCAAGGATTCCACAAAGGTTGCATCTTTGAGAGAAGGAATAACTTTATCATGCTATAGTCGCAAAATTAAAGTTAATTGCATCAGCACCAAGGACCGAAAATAAGATGTTGTTATAAATACACATTTTACTTCAAGTGTATGGCATAGGCCTCCGCTGTCAGGAAGGAACCAAAATGAAAGTGACTTCAGTTAAAATGTTTAAAAGTGACTTTAATTCGTTGTTTGCTGTGGCACGTAGCAACGGCTAATTATCTGGAGATCTTGACAGTGAGCCGTGAACTGCAAATTCCAACTTTAAAAAAGGAAAGGAACATAGCATCCTGGATTTGTACTCAGAGTTCTGTTGGGATTTGAGGTTGTCAGTGAATGAGAAATAAAATGAGGGTCCTTATGTGATCCAGCGATGATGATGTTGTGCCATGGACTGAGGGCTGTGACTAACTGATCCCTCTGACCCTGAAGAAAGGGATGAAGGGAGAAGAAAGGAAGTGAAACAGCGGGGGGGGGGGGGGGAGGAAAAGATGAATGTATTTCACCCCTACTATGTTCTGATTCAGTTGAGAGAATCCGGAAGATGGAGATAAAGTCAGCTTTTGTCACTAATAGAGCTTTTGAAACTATGGCTCAATCCTGCGGTCACAATAACTCTCTATACGTGAACCCTGTTGCTACAGTGAGAATGTGTCTCCTCCAAAGTCCCATGTTAAAGCACCAACCCCTTAGTTGGGGCCTTTATATATGATATGTTTTTGATTTGTGGTTACCATAAGGTTTATATACAGCATCTTAGGCATAAAGCACTTAAGTTGGTGGTTGCTCAAGTTGGAATCCATTCCAAAAGCACTAAAATTTTACTCCTCTCCCCATGCTTTATGCACATGAAGTCTTGCTTTACATTCTTTTATTTTATAAATCCTTTCACTGAGTTTTAATAAATATAATCCATTTTCTTGCTCTTGTGCTATAATTTCCATAATGGTTTCATAACTGATTAATCTACTTTTATTACATGTTTGCATTTACCTGCGAATATTTTTCCTTTCGTGTGTTTCTTACTCCTGACCGTTGCATTGCCTTTTCTTTCCAGTCAAAGAATTTCCTTCAGTGTTTCTTGTAAGGTTGGTTTAGTGGTGATGAACATCTTTAACTTTTGTTCGTCCCAGAAACTCTCTCTCTCCTTCTATTCTGAATGATAACCTTCCTGTGTTGAGTTTCTTGGTTGTGGGTTTCTTCCTTTCAACACTTTAAATCTATCATGCTGCTCCTTCTGGCCTACAAAGTTTCTGTTGAAAAACCAGCTGATAGACGTATGGAGTTTCCCTTACATGTAACTTAATTACCATGTGTCTTGGCACAGACCTTTTTGAGTTAATTTTGTTCGGGGGCTGTCTGTGCTTCCTAGACCTGGGTATCTGTTGCCGTCCTCAAATTGGGGAAGTTTTCAGCTACTATTTTATCAAATAGCTTTTCTGCCACCTTCTCTATCTTTTCTCCTTTTTGAATCCCTGTAATGGGAATGCTATGACACTTGAATATGTCATAGAGTTCCTTTAACTTATTCTTTTGTTCTTCTTCCTTTTTGCTGTTTAGCTTGGTTGCTTTCCATTGCTCTGTCTTCGAGACCACTCATTTCATTCTTCCTCCTCTAATAGGCTATTGACTCCCTCTAGTATATTTTTAATTTGGATTATTGAAGTTTTTTTTTAATCTCTGGTTCGTTTTCGTTTTATTTTTTTTTTTTACATTTGCTGTCTCGTTGAAATTCTCATTAAGATCTCAACTCTTTTTTCAAGTCCATTGAGTATCTTTGTGATCATTACTTTTAATTTTTCATCATTCATAGTTTATCTCTATTGCATTTAACTTTTTTTTGCAGTGTTTTTGTCCTATTCTTTGATTTGAGACATGTTCCTCTGTCTCCTCATTCTCTCTAAACTTCTGTGTTTCTGCGTATTAGGAAAATCAGCTCTATCTCCTGATTTTGCAAGTAGTGGCCTTATGAAGAAGAGCTCCTGTGGAACTTTGTAGTGCAATGTCCCTGTTTTCCCGAACCAGATGTTTCCGGGTGTCACTTAAGTGAGTGGTGTGCACCCTACTGTGGTGTCTGAGCCACGGTTGCCTTCAGCCTAGTCGGCTGCAGTGGCTCACTTTGCCTGTTATGAGTGCCCTACGCAGGGTTTGGTCCCTGTGCTGCTGGGAGCCCATCTGAGGCCCCTGCAGGCTTGTACCTGGGGGGCATCAGCAGTCAGAACAGATGTCGCCTTTGGCCCATCTGCCGGGACTCTGGTCACACTGAACTGCAGATTGTTATCCCTGCATTGTCCCCTTAAAGGCTTTTGTTGATGGGCAGGGCCAGACCTGCCTCCTGCCACTAGTCTGTCCCCTGGGGCTACAGTCCTACTAATTGGCAGGGCACCCTGTGCTGGTGGCTGTAAGGTTTGGCTGCTGGGACTGGAGGGGCACCGGTATACATAGTCATCCTCCCCTCTACCCAGGGCAAGAGTCACTTTGGAATGGTGCCTGCCATGCTGAGGTTGCTTTGGAAGGTCTCCTGTGGAGTGGGGTGACTTAGAGGGGGTGGACCCACAGGAGAACACAAAAACAGGGTGCACAGTGCTAGCGAGGTAGGTAGAGAGTGTTTGTGCTGGGCCTGCTGGTGTCCTGCTATCTAGGTGGGACAGGGACTAGATGCTGGGAGTGGCACCTGCCACATGCTTTGCTATTGGAGAGGTTTCTTAAAACCCCTGCCCCTCCAGTGTACATCCTGACATTAGCAAATAAATCTTCACCCCAGGTGCTTTCCAAACTGCTGCTTCTATGCTGTATCTTGGCCGGGTTATTTGTCATGCTTGCTCTTTAATGGCGGGGACTCAGTTTTCCTCTGCTCTCCTGGAGCTAAGTCCACTGATTTTTTAAAATATCAGAGTTAAGACCCACTGATAAAAGACCCACTGGCAAAAACTCATGAAGTTCAGCTCCCCTGGTTTTCAAAGCCAAATGTTTGGGGACTCATCTTGCCAGTGCAGGTTCTCCACATCTGAGATGCCTGACGTGGGTCATGATCTTCTCGCTTCTCCATGCATGTGGTGTCCCTCTAATCTGTGGTTAGTCTTGCCAGGAATTTGGTTCCCGACCCCCCTTTCTACCTCTCCACCCTTCCTACCCTTTTAATGAGGCCTCCTCTCTATGATTAACTATGGGAAGTGTGTTTTGTTAGTCTTGAGGTCATTTTCAGAGTTGATTGCACTGATGCGGCTATAATCTCAGTGTATCCATGGGAGAAGGTGCGTTCGGGACCCTTATTCTCTGCCATCTTCCCAGTAGTCTGAGGACAGAAGGGGAAATCCGTCCTCAGGGAAACCAAAAAATTGGGGAAGAAATCTCCTCTGGCCTTCCTCAAGAGTTCTTTCAGGATTTTTGGATGTATAGTTTTTAATTTAAGAGAGCCCAAGTAACCTAATAATAATAGCATTAGAGTCACCTGTAAATATGTTATGTATTTCAGTGGTTCTCAAAATTTTACGGTATCTTGGCATCATCGTGATGTGACTGTAATGACCCTAGGTGTTTGGGTTTTCCTCCAGACTCCTGCTTCCTCCTCCGCCAGCAGGACACCCAGGCACTTAGAAACCCAACCCATAATACCCAAAGCTTTGTGTCCCCATCCCTGCACCCTAGGAATGCAGAATTAAGACAGATACAGTCTCTGTCCATAGGCCTCAAGAAGAGATAGACAAGTAGGCAAATAAATTACAATGAGATGCTGTGACAGGAGAGGTGTGGAAAATGTACAAGAAAAGCTGGTGGCTACAGTTTAATAGGTGCTTTGTTTGGATATCGATCATCTCCAATCTGGAGGAACCTGCAAGGAAATGTATCGATTAAGGGGCAGGCCTTAATCCTTCTTGCTGGCTTTCAGTTGCATTCAATCATTAGGGAACCCCAGCAGGAGATGATGGAAGGAGCCTGAGATATTTTTCCCCTGGCTCACCTCACAGGCCATAGCAGTGGCTCTAACCAGAGCCTGTGGCTCCTAACATGTGGGCTCTCCAGTGAGCAGCACTGCTCCTTGTTCTTGTCCCATCAGGACTAGGGGTGGTAAGGGTTCCACCTGGGATACTGAACTGACTATACACCCTGCCCATACCTATGTAAGTGGTTTCATTATTAAGCTGTCCTCAAATTACCTGACTTGTGTGTGCCCACTGTTTCATGATTTGCGCAAGATACAATGGCTTTGAAGAAAATTCTGGAATCAATCATGGAGAGCTCTTAGGAAATATTGCATCGCCAATGCTCTTGATAGCACAGAAACTGATATCCTTCTGTCTGTGAATATCACAGACATTAGTGAACCTCAGTTGGTGGTCGATTCAAATGAACTGTCTCTGTATGTCAGTCTCTGGCAATAATAAACCATAGGTTTCGTTGACCTATTTCTCTTTTGAATGCCTAATAGCGATAGATGATTTTTAAAAATTTTTGTGGCAATCTACCTATTTCAGGAGGTAGGAAATAAAAAGCTTAGGTGACCAGGAAGTATTGAATCACAGTGTAATTGGCAGCAGATATTCTTTTTTAATGAAATATAAAATAACAGCAAATCATAAAATCAGTGCCATTTTAGAGTCAATAAAATGCGATAGTGGTTCAGGTGTGAATCCTACCTGGCCTGATGTGAACCCTGTGTTCTCTGCTTGCTTTTTTGCACCGTGTTGCATACTTTCAGGAGTCTTTACGTTTCTACCAATTTAGAATTTATTCATTTTCAGGGCGCCTGGGTGGCTCAGTCAGTTAAGCGTCCAACGTCGGCTCAGGTCATGATCTCGCGGTTCGTGAGTTCAAGCCCTGCATCAGGCTCTGCGTTGACAGCTTGGAGCCTGCTTCGGATTCTGTGTCTCCCCTCCCTCTCACGTGCGCTCGCTCTCTCTCTCTCTCTCAAACAAACATTAAAAAATATTTATTTTCGATGCATCTCAAACATAGCGTACGGTTTTGTTTCACGACCACATTAAGTTTGCCAATACATAAGTTTAATGATGATTACAAACGCTTTTGTCTTACTTCCTTTTGTCATCTCTTGGTTGACCGAGATTCACTCTCCAGTCATTTCCTAAAATGAAAACGGTATAGGAAAATAGTATTCCTATAAAAGTATACGAAAGACTGTTCCTGTATTTCTGCATGTTGAGGGTTGCTTTACTAACCTTTTTGCACCAAAGGACAGTTTGCCTTATGCTTTTCTTCCTTTTGATATCTTGAGTGTTGCTTTGCTGTATTTAGTTGAATCCTGCCTAGGAAAGCAGAGGCCAGTCTTTGGCCCTCCTTACAAGGATCTCTTGTTTTGCTTTGTTTGGGCCTTGCTGTCCCCAAATTCTTGATCCTTAAAGTGCAATAATTTTCCTAGAATACATTTTGGTGCTGACCATTCCAGTTTGATATTCCCTTACACATAGTAAGTTTTTTAATATATTCTCATTTGTGGTTGCTTTTAATTTCAAAATGTTTTCTTGAATTAAAATTTGAGGGGTGCCTGGGTGGCTCAGTCAGTTAAGCTTCCAACTTCGGCTCGGGTCATGATCTCACGCCTTGTGGGTTTGAGCCCCACATCAGGCTCTGTGCTGACAGCTCAGAGCCTGGAGCCTGCTTCATACTCTGGGTCTCCCTTTCTGTGCCCCTCCCCAGCTCCACTGTGTCTCTCTCACACAAATACATATTAAAAAATAAATAAAAACTAAATAAAATGTGGATAAATATTTTATTCAATTTTGTTTTCTTCTTCAGGATTCCAATTCTTTATTAGAACTCTTTTATTGGGTTTGTGTAGCTGTTCTTCTTGATCTTTTAAATTCTTTCCTTTAAAAAAATTTAATGTTTATTTTGAGAGAGAAAGAGAGGAGGGCAGAGAGAGAGAGAGGAAGACAAAGAACGTGAAGCAGCCTCCAGGCTCTGAGCTGTCAGCACAGAGCCTGACACAGGGCTTGAACTCATGAACCGGGAGATTATGACCTAACTGACTGAGCCACCCAGGTGCCCCTACATTCTTTCTTAGTCCTCCTTTTATTTCATTCACTTATGTCATCTGGCATCTGTATCCATTAATGCACTATGTTCAATTTCTTTTCTTTTTTTTTTTTTTAGTTCATTTATTTTGAGAGAGAGATAGCACAAGTTTGGGGGAGGGCTGAAAGAGAAGGAGACAAAGGATAAGAAGTGGGCTCTGTACTGACAGCAGCCATCCAGATATGGGGCTCGAACTCAAGAATCGTAAGATCATGACCTGAGCTGAAGTCAGACGCTTAACCAACTGAGCCACCCAGGCTCCCTCACTGTCTTCAATTTCTATTCTTCCTAGTCCTCCTTCCAATTTCATTTTTTCTTTCTTTCTTTTTTTTTTTTTAAATCTGAGTTCTTCAAGCTCATACTTTATTTGCTATTATTTAATCATTAATTCCTCAGGTTGTCAAACTTCTGAATGGTGATCTTCCAACATAGAGCTTATTCACTAAGATTTTTTAAATCAGGGTAAAATGTTCTGTCACTCTTTCTTGTCCGCACCTTGGGAACATTTCTTTTGATAGGTATTGTTTCTCTGTTTGTAAGTTTTACAGTCTTTTCAAATTGTGTCTTAAAGTTTTACGTATCATTGATTTCCCAGTTCCTGGTTATTGTTTTCTCGCTTTACCTCCATCATTGAATGAGTTTGGGTTCATGGAAATTTTTCCCTGTAAGAGAAGAGTCCAAGGAACCTTCCATATTTTTTAATATGAAAGATTCTGTCCTTCTCTGCTGCCATGGAGACAAATAGATTTCCACAGTGTAGCCAGCCTGTTGTTACATTTCTTCTTTTGCAGCTCATTTCCTCCACCTCTTTGAAACAAACCAGGTTCAAGAAGCCTTCCGCCTCCAACCCCGGTTTCTCCACAGATTGTTACTAACAAGGAATCCAGTTGTATATTTTAGTTGAGGGAACCCTTTGCAGAAAGTGTACTTTGCCTGCCATTTCCTGAGCTCCGCCCACTTGGGTCACCTGTAATTCTTCATGCTTCTCCTCTTCACGTTTGCCTGGCTGCGTCTGTCATATCTCAGTGACCTTCGACATACGGTACATGCATTTTAGACTATAGGGATTACATTCATCTAGTTTTGCTTACAATGGAGAGTTTTCTTTTATGATTTCCAGAAGAGAAGAGGAAAGATGATGACTTATGCAGCCGTGCTCAGACCAAAAATCTCCTTAGAAATGTTTGAATTTGTATTTATTGAAAATGTCATTTTCTGTGGCAGTCAAGCTTTTGGTTAGTACACCCTCCTGCTAGAGGACAGTTTTTGAAGAGCTGGTTTTCACAACCACTTGCAACTGTTTCTGGGATGGTGCAAATATTAGGGTAATATTCAGTTTAATTCAATGTTAAATCATTCGGAGGGTGGAAAATGCCTGCACCCTTGCCTAAAAAATTAACAAAGGGAAAAATACGGTTTTCAGACACTACAAAATCCACAGAAATTTTCCATTTCATTTGATACCGGTGGATGGAATCTATTATCTATTACACAAGGTTTTCAGGCCCTCTCCTCCCCCACCTCCACAAATTTTTTCCAGTTTTTGCTTTTGCTGCAGGGCATGGAATCCTGGGGGCCAGCCTGCCATTGTGGATGCCTGCCTCTGCTTAAAACATCTCCACACTCCCAGGAAAGGGTCTTCACTAAGCACAATGTGGCCCCTCTCAGCATGTATACATACATTAAAGAGAATGCCCAGAAAGGACAAATTAAGCACATGGCAAATTAAGAAGGAAGGAAGGAAGGAAGGAAGGAAGGGAAAGAAAGAGAGAGAGAGAGAGAGAGAAAGAAAGAAAGAAAGAAAGAAAGAAAGAAAGAAAGAAAGAGAAAGAAATTATGGCCTAACTTTACCTTCAATTTCGCTGTTGTGTAGGAAAGAGAAGTATTTTGTTTCACTGTAAAGTTGAAATGGCATCTAATAAGAAAGAAAACGAAGGCTCCACAAAAGCTATGATGATTTCTCTTCCAGAAAGGGCTTCAAATGCATTGCTATTTACCTGAACATAATTAGTCCTTCAAAGTAAGAGATGATATCTAAGCCATTTTAGGTTTGTTGTGACCTCCCAACCTATGATTTAGGTGTTTACTTGGGATCTATTCTGTTGATCCCATTAAAATCTCTGCAAATGAGCGGCAGAACACTGTGCCTTTTAAACTTGTTGTATGCTTTCTTTTCAGATTGAAAATTTTCAAATTAGAAGCACATTAAATGGTTGAGATTAGAACACCAACATGAACTGGAGAAAAATAGAAAAAAAAAATTCTTTCTGAAATGAAAAAAAAATCAGGACTATGTCTTCCTTTTTCCTTATAACAAAAAAGGGACTTTTCAGCATTGAAGCAAAATGTTTGCCTAGACAATTTCTTGGGCACTGTTTTAAAACTCTCCAGATTTAGCCACTTGTTCTGTTCCTATACGGGACCCCAAAAAAGGAGCAGACTACTTTGAGCAGTGGTGGTTGGCCTTCCTATCAAGTTCTTTAATTTAACAACAACAACAGCAGCAAAAGGCAAGTCGTCGTCTTCTCGGTCAATAGAAGGTTAGGTTTGGGGCTTTGTTGTATTTATTTCTACTACCTCAGCCAACTTTGGTTCTGGCCAGAATAATCTGCTTGTGTTTATCCCAGATTTAATGAAATCCGCTAACATTTTACTTCAATAGTCCAGCTGCGTGTGGAGTAAAACTGTGTTTCTCAGGAGAAAAGAATCCATTGTTAAAGACTCAGATCTAATCAGTCTTAGTGACTTTAAAATCAGATGTATTCTGTAGAACGGCACATGGCAGAAGTAAAGTTTTGAATATTTGATTTTGAAATATTAATGAATTTTCACCTGTCGACTGAGATATTTTTTAGACATAGAGTTTGTGCCCTTAAAAAATCTAAATGGCAACACAATTTTAAGGAAAGAAAAGTGGAACTTTTGATTATGTAAGGAGTGCTGTTTTACAGTTGATGTCTTCAGGAATCAATTTCTAACATTTTTATAAGTATTGTACAGCTGAAACATGGTCCAACTGGATTCATCAAGTCATGGATGAATTTTCCGCGAATGAGAGGTTCAACTGTTCCGTGTTCCCGCCACCCACTCTTTGCCTTTTTAGAGCTCAGCCTAATCTGTAGGATGGAAGGATAAGACAGGTGGACCATCAGTGACTAATTTCTGTTCAAATAGCTGGTGATTGGTATTGGAGAGAAAAATGTTTCAAAGTCAGCTGACTTTTTTCAACTTCTATCCACATATTTTGCATTGCAGAGACTTGATACATTATTTTTCCGCATTTTATGGTTGTACCTTAGTCCTGAAGACTTTATTCAACTATTTCCCCTGAGAAATATTTGGAGAAGCAGATGTTAGTGCAAAAGATGCAGTAATGTATAGTACTTTGTTTTTAAAGCCAAAACTTAGCAGAAACATGGTTTACAGATGGCGAAGAGCTGAGTCACTACATTTTTGGTTTGAGGAAATAGTGTCTCACCTAAGTAACCTCAGGAAGAGCAATATCATAAAGATATATGAGGATTAGACAACTGTTCTTTCCATCTCCCTCTGTCTCAGGAGCCGTGTAATCCCTTGCAAGGTGTACCTATAACTGCTCTCCCCTTTCTCAGCTGGCTTTACACCAGCGTCTACTAGCACCCGTGACTCTACTTTATCATAGCTAATTGGCCCATCTTACCAATTTCTCAATTTCAGGCTACTGGAAGAGGAATGTGATTTAGCCAGTTTACCTGTTCAACCTGGCTTTGCATCCCTAACAAACCTATGGATTTGCTGCCTGTGGCAAAATACAGGGGGTTGCAAGTTCTTTTCTACTACCACTAACAGATGAGTCTAACTTAACTCCCCCTTAACACTGGCCTTGCAGTAGTGATCTGCTTGATAAATGGAATATAGAAGTGACCTGCAAGGAGAACTTCCGCAGTGAGGTCAAAAGAAGCCTTAGAGCTTCTACCTGGGTCTTTGGTAGAACAGCAGTCACTCTTGGAGCCTGGAGTTGCTGTGTTGACCACCTTGCTTGGCAGACATGCGTAAAAGCTCTGAGACCACATAGAAAGTATGTAATAGAACGGTTATTATTTTAAGCCCCTGAATTTTAAGGTAGTTTCTTAAGCAGCAATAAATAACTAAAACACCTCTGCTTCAATCGGCTGTGACTCAAATAAAACAAATACTCAGATGAAACAAAGTTAAGACTACCCCCAACAAGCCCAGTGGGTGGCAGGTTCCTTGTACAGAAAAAATGAATGTCGTCCAGAGTTTTAATTGAAATCCCTAGGTTAATTGCTCGCCTTAATTTCCCTTGAGGATATAACAAGGAGGAACAGGATTAAGTTACAGCTAGACTCTGGTGGGATTTAGATAAAAAATACAGAGGCACATCTAGAGGAAGCTACTGACGTCACTTGCTAGGCTGGAGCTTAATCACCGTAGAAAGGATAACCGTAGTTGAAAGAGATATGCACTCAGTTGACGTAAAGATAATTAGATCTAAAAGTTTAGACCTGTGTGTCGATCTCTTTCAAGAACATCGGAAAAAGAGAAATGTGATATATTTTAATAATGCCTCAGTTTTTTGAATCTTGGCCTAAATGCATTTTGCAGATATGCATTTGAAAGCAAAAGATACGCATGTGAAAATAAGTTATGTGTGGATATTTTTGGAGAAAAAACTTAAGCTTAGAAACCAATTACATAGTCATTACTTCTCATAATCCATGGTGGTCAAAGACCACTCTTTGCTTGCAAACACTGTAAATTTCAGCCTTTGTTCTACATATTTCTCCAGCAATCGCCATAAGCATCTTTGTAGTGTGATTATTGTCAGGTATATTCTGACTTGCTCTAAAATGGTTGACTCTCTCCGTTCATTTTATGGATACAGAATAAAAAACTTGATATCACCAAGAAATTTCTGTGACTTATTAAAAACTACTAAAACGTGAAAAGGAGACCCTTGGATCCTTGTTAAATGTCTTCTCTGTTTTTCCATTGGACAAACTGGGACACGTGTGTTAATTACAATTAATTCCAAATGTCCTGATCTTCAGTTAATATTTTTTTTAACTATTAACTATTGTGACTATGTGTCAGATCCCTTATTAGACCACAAGCCCAGAGACAAGTCTTTTATAAGTGGCCAGAGAGATAGAAACCGTACAGGCTCTATTCATTTTTCTAATTCACACTTCCGGTGCTAAGTACCTGTAACTGACACTTGGTATTTTTACTGTCTGACATCTTTTTATTTTATTTCTTTCAAAATAGCTTTTGTTGTTCTCTAATTGTGTGTGTGTGTGTGCGTGCGTGTGTGTGCATGTGTGTGTTTCTTTTTATATATATTATTTATTGTCAAGTTAGCTAACATACAGTGTATACAGTGTGCTCTTGGCTTCAGGAGTAGATTCCGGTGGTTCCTCACTTACATACAACAACACCCAGTGCTCATCCCAACAAGTGCCCTCCTCCATGCCCACCACCCATTTTCCCCACCCACAGTTTGTTCTCTGTATTTAAAAGTCTCTTACGGGTTGCCTCCCTCTGTGTGTGTGCGTGTGTGTGTGTGTGTGTGTGTAAACACGCATCTTCTTTATCCACTCATCAGTTGATGAACATTTGGGCTCTTTCCATAATTTGGCTATTGTTGATTGCACTGCCACAAACATTGGGGTACATGTGTCCCTATGAATCAGCATTCTTTATTTGATCCGTGAGATTTGAATGGACAGAAGACCCACGTCCAACTCCAAGGGTGAAATATTATGGGCTTCAGTGAATCACCAAATCATCTCTTTGGCCAAAGAGATTTTCTTAGAGCTGGGCAAATAACCTTATAAAAAGTAAGGTGGTATGACCCGGGGTTTCTGTTAAAGTCTTTTTCTCTGGTTTGCAGGAGCTCCTGAAAGGCACCTTCTTTCTTCTCTTGGACATGAGGTTGGAGATCTGAAATACAGTAACCATTTTGCCACCAGGAAGGGGCATCATTGGTCTGCAAGGGGTCCTGTGTAAAGCAGAAAGAACCGATTAGTGAGACAAACACAACTGGGTCCTTGGTGATTAACTTGAGCCACTGGATGAAGCCTCGCTTCAGGTATAGTTTCAGATTCTGCTTTTATATGAACCAGTAGGTTGTCTTACAACAGAGGTGCATTAATTTTATTTCGGTTTATGTGTTGCAACTAAGAGATTTCTAACTGATACAGTGTCTTCTGTTTTGCCATAGCATCTCTAAATGATGTAGAGATAAACCTCAAGTTCTGTTAGGGCAGGGATTTTTGTCTGTTTTGTTCACTGCTAAGCTGTATTGCCTTGAACACCGCCTGGTAATATCAGATGCTTAGCAGATTTTTGTTGACGGGGCATACAAATTTAGTTCAAGCTTTAAGAAGATCTATGTTGTCGATAACACATACCTAATGAAAGAACTTCAGTTCTATTCCTAAGGGACACACATAAAATTCGAAACACCTAAAAATGCTTAAGTATGTTTTTTTTAAGTAAAATTGTTGGGGTGCCTGGGTGGCTTAGTTGGTTAAGCGTCTGACTTGGGCTCAGGTCGTGATCTCGCTGTTCGTGAGTTCGAGCCCCGCCTTTGGATCCTCTGTCCCCTCCTCTCTGTGCCCTCCCTCGCTCATGTGTGCTCGCTCTCGCTGTCTAGCACGCTCTCTCTCTCTCTCTCTCTCTCTCAAAAAAAACAAACATTTTTTAAAAAATGTTGAAATAAAATTCTTGGTGGGTTTCAGCCAGTGGTGTTCTGGAATTGGCTTGAACTACAGGAGAATGGCTTATATACATGTCTTTCCAACTCTACGTCTGCTGGTTACACTTGGGGAGCTTGAAATTATCGTGGGAGTATCCATACTACAGTAATAAGCACACACTAGAAACGAGTCATTTTATTCACCCCCAGAATGCCAGTTTACCGTTCTTTCCCCTAGACCAACCTTGTAGTGCAATGAGCATTTTCTTTCATAAAAATAAGTTTTAAATTTTAGAGTTAAAAGGAAACTTTGACGTTTTTCTACTTGTATATCCTAAGTAGACAGAGGAGGAGTCTGAGTTTCAGGCTAAGTCACCGAGGAGATAGCATACCTGGGCACCTTATTTGTGTGGGTAAATCAGGCGATACCCCTTTTATGGAATTTTTACCCATATCTAATATGTTGTTGTTTTCTTTCCAGAGGTAAAGAGAAGCAAGTGTCAGACCAAAAGTATTTGGAGTTTATGTAGTCATTATTGTTTTATTTGGCATGTTTGATCAGTGATGACTTTGTACTAGTCAACAAAATCTACCTAATGACATTATTTCTAATATTATTAAATTTTCTTCCTAAGTTGGATACTACAAGACAACAATATTTAGACCTTGACTCTTGAGACTGGGTCTTTGGAAAAAAAAAAAATAAGCCAATGGGGACACCTGGGTAGCTCAGTCTGTTAAGTGTCCGACTTCGGCTCAGGTCATGATCTCACAGTTTGTGAGTCCGAGCCCCATGTCAGGCTCTGTGCTGACATCTCAGAGTGTGGAGCCTGCTTCGGATTCTGTGTCTCCCTCTCTCTCTCTCTGCCCCTCCCCAACTCCTGCTCTGTCTGTCTGTCTGTCTCTTTCTCTAAATTAAATATACATTAAAAAAAATTTTAATAAAAAAAAAATTAGCAAAGTTGAGAGGGACCTGGATGGCTCAGTCAGTTAAGCATCCGACTTCGGCTCAGGTCATGATCTCATGGTTCGTGGGTTCGAGCCCCGCATACGGCTCTGTGCTGACAGCTCAGAGCCTGGGGCCTGCTTCGGGTTCTGTGTCTCCCTCTCTCTCTGCCCTTCCTCTGCTCGCGCTCTGTCTCTGTCTCTTTCTCTCAAAAATAATAAAAACTAAAAAAAATTTTTTAATTAAAGAATTAACTTAGCCAAGTTGAATAACACTTTGAAAAACCCTTCATACTTTAACATCCGTTGGTTCCAAGTGATTCCCTTCCACAGAAAATCCAGTACATAGACTGTTATGGAGACTAAAGATAGGTCTGTTGAAGGAGAGCAGACATAGGCCAGATAACCCATTATAGAATTTCCAGGTGGAGTCTCTCAGGAACTGACTACTTAGGAAGCTGTAACTTAGAAAAGTGATATTGTCACTAGTGTTAATGTAATTGTTCAAATCCCGATGAGATGTATGCTTGCTGGCTTGTTAACAACCCCCATTGCTATATATTAACTCTAAACAGATGTAGGAGATGTTAATTTCAGATACATAGACCAACAACTTATTCATTTTGTCAACAATTATTTATTAGATGCCAAATGGTCACTGTCTTCAGATAACTGAATTTAGGAGGAGGAACTCGCTATTTAAGACATGCTAAGACAGTAGTGAATTAACAAAATAAACGATTCACTGAAAGAGTAGAGTTCATCAAGGCCAGTGTATTTAATGAAGTGTTCATGGAGACCGTGGGTTTGATACTTCGAGAGTATGTATGCCACGTTTAAGTGGGGGAGACTACGTAACATATTCCCTGGGAGCTGAGAGCCCAAAGAGCATACATATCTTCTCTGGGAAAGTGAGCCTATCAATCTGAATACCATAGAAGCTTCCTCTGGGGGAAAAAAAGACAGAGGGTATAAAAAAATATATGGGACCCAGTTCTGAAGCCTGGCTAGATATATCAGCTAAAGAGCTGGATGGACTCTGTATCCGTGTTATATTTTCTCCTGTAATGCACAAACTTGACAAATTTTCTTTGATAGAAAGCTTTCCAAGTGTTTGTACCTAGTTTCAGCATTTTTTTAAAAAAAATCTTTACTGTTTTTGCCTTAGTCACAAAAAGCAAGTTTAGACATCTCAACATTGTGCCCTTTTTGTAGAAAGGAAATAAGGCAGAAAAGTTAACACCACTGGCTGAGTCCAATCCATTAAACACAGAACTCTAACGCCGAGTATGTAACATTTTTGTAACACAGAAATCTGCCCAGCTCTTGTCAGTGGAACTGTTTTGGATTGATTCAGGCCAGCCATCCAAGCATTGGGGGAAGGGGGTGGAGGGGGCAAGTACTGAATTAACAAATGGCAGAACCAAGAAAACAGCAGAGATTTTTTTTTTAACTCAAATTGCAAGAAACAGTTTGTGGAATAAAGACAAACTGGAACTCTAGAAACATGTCATGATGGTTCTAGATAAGGATACTAAAGCTCAATGGCTGTGCACTTGGTCCGATTACCAAAAGAAGTTGAAGTTAACGAGACGAGCTGTAATAAGTAGATAGCAGGCCCTCTGTCTCTTCCCAGGTTCCCCGGGCTGGCAATGGATTTTCCATGGTCTGTTTGGTGGTTAGCTAAGTAAACGCTTTATTTTACTTAGGTGCTGTTGATTCCTCACGACGAGTATGTGGTAGGCATCATGGCTCCCAATTGGTAAATGAGAAAACTGAAACCAGTCAGAAGGCGGTGGTAGAGACAAGACTTAAAATAAGCTTTGTGGAAGGGATGAAATAGGGGGAATAGAACGCTGCTGTTTCCCTCTCATTTCATAAGCTTTTACAGGCTATTCCATGATGTGGAAGTTTACTGTAACACCGTAAGAGGAGCTAGTGAGGTTGAATTTGATTTTCTGGGGGCAGTGTGTTTCTGAACCATTTTAGGCTTTGTTCTTTGTTTGGTTTGTTTGAGGACACTTTCTAATGCCAAACTGTTGCAAAGACTTTCTAGGTAAAGATAGTGTAGAAACAGGATTTGTTTTTCTTTTTTAAAAACTCTTACTCCAAACAACGAAGAAAAAATGAATAAAAAATTCAATTATCAATGAAATAAGGAGACGGATGATAATCCTGAACCCTACGTTTTGATGGATACTGCCACTAACTGTTCAGAAATCTGAAGTGGAGGGGGCCGGCGGTAGCCTTCGTTCTTCAAAGCTCATTAAAGAACAGATCTTTTTCAAAAGCCCACTGTGTAGGTGATTGTCAAGGAGGGCAGGAGAGTCAAACAAGGAGGGAAACAGTGGTCACCTGAGGCTAAGAGCGGGCCATGTACCTCCTGAACGTTGAAAAGGAAGAGAAAATGTTTCCAGAGTTAGCAATGGCAGAAGAAAATTCAGAAAGCTTTATTTGATAGGAATATTTTCTTGAGTGATAAGCTGTTGATTAACAGACATCAAAACCCTAAAGTTGTTAGTAGTTACAGCTCAGTTTATAAAGCAAGAATGAGTAAGTATATTGTTTGGGTTTTTTTCCCAGCAATTTTATACTGGAGACTCCCTGTCCTCTCCATTGCATGAGCTTCCTGGTTTGTAGCCGATTGGCTAGGAAGCTGTAAGGTCGCCCAGATGTGAAGGAAGCTTATGCTTTGTTTAAGGTCAGAGTCGGCATTTCAGGGAAATCAGTACAATTTTACACTTCGATTATGTGACTGGGAGTGTTTGGTCTAGGGGCATATTCAAATGTGGTCTGCACGTTGGTTTTTGTTTAACACCAACAAAAAGAAAATGACAGATTTGGCCAAGTGTTACGGAGGTAATTTAATCCACCCCAACGTGTTTGACGTCACTTCCCCTCCTGACTGCCCTCCTCTCCGTTCCTGCCTTTGGTTTCTGACCGCTGGTTTAGTAAATGATTCAGTACCTGAATAGCGAACAATAAATAATTTAAAAAACGAACCATGGGATCTGTCGCAAAGGTTTAAAAAAGGAAAGGAATGAAGCCAAAAGCAAATGAAGAAAATACCACACAAAAGGAATTCATCAAGGAAACAGAAGAAGAATTCAAAGAGCTTGCTATTCTTCCAGAGACCTTTCTCTCCCTTTCGGCATCTACAAAGTTATAAAGGCTTAAATAGATAATAAAAGACGAGAGGATTCAATGAAATAGTGGCAGGACTCAGGTAATAAAGAGAAGCAAAATATAAAAGCATTATAAAGATCAAAGCAATATAAGAAGAAACAAAAACAGAATAAAAAATGCAGAGAAACAGTGAACAAGCCTAATGAAATAATATGCAAGAAAACGAAAAAGAAAAAAACTACGAAAATGATTAGTAAGAGATATACACAAGGAGTTTGAATATAGCTTAAGTCATGTTCCTGAAGAATTGTCCCATTCAAAATGCTAATAGCACCTGCTCTGAGAAACCCTGGAGGTGACCTATAGCTTCGAGCCTGAAATCAGGCTGCCTGTACGTGTACATGTGTCTTCTGACCCTCATCATTGCCACTTGCCTCCAAATTTAAAATGTAAAAGGAGAGAGTCAGAGGTGTATCTATTTGATGATCTCTATTTTCTTTGTGGATTTGCATATGATACCTACTAAGACGATGTGTGGAATAGGAGGTTTGAAAATAGTATAAAAGTCTTAGTCTCATCGTTTTGGAGAAGGAGAAATAAATTCAATATTTTATCATATTTATTGAGGGTTCAGGAACATGAGTTAATTTGCAGCGACTACAGTCTGCATTATTTTGTGATCATGATTTTTACTAGTAGTTCTTCATATCCTGGGGGGAGGAGTGAAGTAGTTGAAGGTTAAATTGATCTGAGGTCGTTTTATAGGACACATGAGAAAAAAGGACAAAAGAGAAGGCAGTTGGATAGAGAGGAAGTTAAAGACAAACACATTGAGAGAAAAGGAAATGGCAGAGAAGTCAGATATTGAATCACTAATCTACTGTCCAATGAATTAAGATTTTTAGTAGCATTGTTGGTACTGTGGATTTTCACTCTGATTCTGATTGGTCCCTCATTATCGAAGGAAACTCTTTTTATACTCACTCAGCAAGCCCTTGTTGAATATCGAAAAGCATGGGGTTAGGCCCTTTCTAATTCTCCCCATCTTTTGTTTTTTACATTTTTTGGAATGTTCATTTTTTGAGGGGGGGGGCAGGGAAGGCAGAGAGAGAGAGAGGGAGACACAGAATCTGAAGCAGGCTCCAGGCTCTGAGCTGTCAGCACAGAGCCCGACGCGGGGCTCGAACTCAGGAAGAGCGAGATCGTAACCCGAGCTGAAGTTGGCACTTAACTGACCGAGCCACCCAGGCGCCCTCCACCCCATTCTCCCCATCTTAAGTGAGGAGACACCCAAACCACTTCATTTCCAAACCTGACCGCTCTTTCTGTGATCTTTGTCACACGGTTATATTCTCCCGTGGGCTGAGTTCATGAATGCTTTCTCCTTTTTTATCATGAGGTCTTTTACACATAGGACCGTGCTCAGGTCTTCGCATCCCTAATCTTCTTTCACCCTTTAATGCCATCTGTTTTGTGAACTATAATCTCTTTTCTTTCCCCAAGTTCACTGACAACTTCTTGAGAAGGTCCAACATGGACTTCAAGGCCCAGCCGGGGTATCACTGCTTCTCCAAATGCTTCCCTGATCACCACTCAGAATTGTGCCCCACATGGGGGCACCTGAGGGGCTCAGTCTGTGAAGCATCTGACTCTAGATGTTGGCTCAAAATCAGCCTCTACTTCTCTCTCTGCCTCTCCCCCACTTGTCTGTCTGTCTCTCTCTCTGTGTCTTTCAAGGTAAATGAACAAACTTAAAAAAAAAAAAAAAAAAAGAATTTTGCCCCACCTAGAAAATTACCTTTCAGGTAAGTTACTGCGTGATGGTTTTTGAATTTACTGAAGAAGAATATACTCGCTACCTCACCTGATAGGAAAATAATTTACTATGCTACCAAGTCAGAATGAAGCAGTAAGAGAAGTGCAAATGTCGGGAAAGAACAATTTGTTCCGACAAAGGTAATCCAGGAAGGCTCCGTGTAAGAAGGTGAGTTTAAACTGTGCCTGGAGGATAAATAAAATGTTGTGGATGACAGAGAAGTTGGGGAGGAGAGGAAAGTAAGACAGTTTGAACCAGATATTAAAATATGACATCCATACCTAATTTTGTATATTTAAAGATAAAATATTTAGGGGCGCCTGGACAGCTCAGTTATTGAAGCAACCAACCCTTGATTTCTGCTTAGGTCATGATCTCTGGGTCGTGAGATCAAGTCCTGCATTGGGCTCTGTACTGAGCATGGATCCTGCTTAAGATTCTCTCTCTCCTCTCTCTGTCCTTTCCCCAATTGTACTCTCCCTCTCTCTAAAAATAAAAATAAGGGGCGCCTGGGTGGCGCAGTCGGTTGAGCGTCCGACTTCGGCTCAGGTCACGATCTCGCGGTCCGTGAGTTCGAGCCCCGCGTCGGGCTCTGGGCTGACGGCTGGGAGCCTGGATCCTGTTTCGGATTCTGTGTCTCCCTCTCTCTCTGCCCCTCCCCCGTTCATGCTCTGTCTCTCTCTGTCTCAAAAATAAATAAACGTTAAAAAAAAAAATTTAAAAAAATAAATAAATAAAAATAATAATAAAAGAAAAAGATAAAATATTTAAATACATTACATCTTCACAGTATTGCATGGTCTATAATATTTTTTAAACACTTCCATACATAGATTTATTTTAGTTTTAGCTTTCACACTGGTGGCCAGTTAATGTTTGAAGTACTGTGTTTTCTTCTTTTTCCTTTTTTTTTTAGCTGCTTAGTGAATAACGTTATTAGTGTCTTTATCTGAAAAAATCCTCATAGAAGCTCATGGTTGGGTTGTATTATGTCAAGCCAACCTTCGCACCCAACTTCGGGAGGTCATGAGCTTGAGCTGCACAATTATACTCCTCTACGGACGGGAGCAATCCGTTCGTTACACGGATTATCATCCTCTTTTAGATGTGTTGTGCGTTTTTATTTCCCTGCATTACCAAGTGTTTCTGAGCATAGTAATGAGTTTTACCCTCTTGTCTTCTTCTAAACTTCGCTTGGTATCTCTTGAAACAAGCCTTTATTCTTGACAACTTTAACAAACCCCATCCTGTGGAACAGAGACCAGCGTCCGAGGCTTGCCACCGGCTGAGAAGCACTCCCCTGCGGGGGTGAGGGGGTGAGTTAATGTTTGAAGGATGCTAATACATTCTGTATGGGGGTGATTGGTTAACGTGTGAGAAACGGCATTAGAGAGACAGTGACAAAAGTTGCTTCATCTTTTCTTGTGTCTCTGATCTCCAGATGGTTGTTAAATAAAGCAGTACAATTTATTAGATGAACACTCTTCGTTTCATCAACAAAAAATCAAATATGTGAATTGGGTAGAACCTCTGTCCAAACTTGTACACCTCTACATTGAATTGTGTAAGATCCAGTGAGCCCAGTGCCCCAGTTTGTTAGAACAGTTCTGTATGGTTAGAATTTTTAAGCCTGTCCTATGTCTAGGGGACCGCCAAGAGTTGTTTGGTGCCTGACTCAAAATAGAGGACTAGTTGTATGCTGCATCTATAATCTTGTCATATTTGCCTCACGTGGTGTTTTCGTGGAAGAGGAACTACACTGAAGCATATGAAACAGGTTGTATGACTGTTTCGTGCCTATTGGCTAATAAATGTATGAGTGGCAGAACTCCGTTACGTTTGTTCTCCTCGTAACATACGACACGAGGGCAAGTTTATAAAGAAGACTTACTCATCTGTCTTTAAATACAGGCAGATACCGGTGTTTACCAAACAGAATCCAACAATTCTGAACAACCAAACGGAGGTGAGACCGTTTGTGATGACAATTGTTAAGAAAATAAGTGGTCTGGGGCGCCTGGGTGGCGCAGTCGGTTAAGCGTCCGACTTCAGCCAGGTCACGATCTCGCGGTCCGTGAGTTCGAGCCCCGCGTCGGGCTCTGGGCTGATGGCTCAGAGCCTGGAGCCTGTTTCCGATTCTGTGTCTCCCTCTCTCTGCCCCTCCCCCGTTCATGCTCTGTCTCTCTCTGTCCCAAAAATAAATAAACGTTGAAAAAAAAATTTAAAAAAAAAAGAAAATAAGTGGTCTGTTAAACTGTTACTGTGTAGGAAAATGATAAATCTGTGACCCTCTAGCATACATGAGAAAAATAATTTTTTAGAAGAGTTTTCAAAATTGTCCCACTTGAGAGCTTCTGGCTGAGCCCGTTAACTTTTATTTTTTATTTCATTCAACTTTATTTATTGGATTCTATTTCTGTGCTACATCCTTTCTAGGGCTCAGGGGTAGAGAATAAGACAGACAAGATTCCTGCTTTCAGAGGACTTACATTCTATGGTAGCCCAAGATATTCAGTGTTCAAGAATTCTAATTAAGGTTTCTAATTGCTATCACGCTTTTCCATGTGGTCGTTGAGTGTTTTTCTTTAAAAATTTAATACATTACCAAAACCCATTCACCAAAGCAACTTGTTTTTTCTTGGCTGGGAAATTGGTTCTTCTTATCAAATAAATACTTACCTTCTTTTTTGTATAAACTGCACATTTTCAACAAATACAAATCAGTGTTGACGGAGAATTTTCTTCCAAATAAGTACAACCCATGTGGCCAGAAAAATTACAATCTCAGTAAGTATAAGTTAAACAATAATAATGATAATATATATGTAATACGCTTGTATATGTAACATACTATCCTAAGGAAAGAGAGGATTCAAAAGTAGTAAAAGAAAATTTCTTATACTAAAAACACTTGTACTTAAGGTGGGTTGGTGGTTCTCTTCAGGATCACGTCTACCATCTCAGAAAGCTTTTGATCCCTTCAACAATATCTTAAAATTTAGCCCTTACATGTTTACATCGCCTTTCTAAAGTCACGTCACGTGGATCACAGCATCTGCAAATCTCTTCTTCCATTCAGTAGATTGCCTTTTCCTTCTGTTGATAGTTTCCTTTGCTGTGCAAAAGCGTTTTATTTTGATGTAGTCCCAATGGTTTATTTTTGCCTGTTCCCCTTGCCTGAGAAGACCTATCTAGAAGAATGTTGCCGAGACTTGTATTGAAGATATCCAGGAGTTTTATGGTTTCAAATCTCACATTTAGGTTTTTTGAGTTCATTTTTGGGAATAGTGTAAGAAAGTGGTCCAGGTTTTTTCTTTTGCATGTAGCTGTCCGCTTTTCCCAGCACCATTTATTGAAGAGAATGTCTTTTCATGATTGCATTTTCTTGCCTCCTTTGTCGTAGATTAATTTACCATATAATCATGGGTTTATTTCTGGGTTTTCCCTTCTGTTCCATTGATCTACGTGTCTATCTTTTTGTCCCAGTACCACACTGTTTTCATTACTGAAGCATTGTGTATATCTTGAAATCTGGGATTGTGATAACCCTATCTTTTTCTTCTTTAAGATTGTTTTGGCTATTCAAGATATTTTGTGGTTCCATACACATTTTAGGATTATTTGTTCTGGGTGAAAGATAGTATTGGTAATTTTGTAGGGATTACATTGAATCTGCAGATTGCTTCGGATATTCTGAACATTTTAACGATATTAATTCTTAGAATGACTTTCATTTAATGACCACCTGGCTGAGGATGAAATTTTTGTCCCTGCCCTGGGAGCTGTTAATGGGGCAGGGCTCAGATACCTTCTCACTCTCTCAAGCTGTGTTTGCTGTTTTTGCTCAGTAGGTTGAATAAAGACAATAGTTGAGTCTTCTAATCCGTCGTTGCTGAGTTGCCATTGGCAGTCATGAATTCTTGTTAGGTTTTTCTGCTAATGCAGATATTTTCCCATACGTCTCTTTTAATAGGCATTTAAACAGAAACTAGAAATAAGAAGTCCAGCCATAGACTTGATCTTATGCTACCATTTTCTACTAGTTTGTTCAATGATTGATTGTTTTTGAGAGGATGATGTAAACTGTCTTCAAAAGACTGACTTCTTTAAAAACACAGAATATTATAAACCTTCCTAAGACCGTGTAAACTTGTCAAAACCCCAACTGAGCAGACCGCTTTGTATTTTTAGCTTAGTGCTTTTTTTTTTTTTGAGAAAACCCTTCATATGTTTGCTTAATTGTGATCTGATTCTAGTATTTATCGGCAGTTGTTATGTCCAAACGACCACGATTCAAACAAACTTGTAGTGACTTGGCTACCGAGCTACTACTTTTCAACATAAACGGCTCGGTTTCTTTTTTAGGTTGTGAATACTGCTCTCTCTGTCTGTTTTATACCTAACTCTGTATCTACCCTAGCTTTCCTCTCCTGCCTTCTTTCCCTCCCCTCAGACTTCTGTTCCTTTTCCCCTTCCTCCAAAGTTACTTTCCGCTGCTGCAAGCTTATCTTTGCTTGTAAGCTAACATGAGAAAAGGCTTGAGACAGCTTGCCAGTGTAATGTAGCCAAAGACTATTTTCCACCCAGTGAATAATCATTATCACTTAGGAAACCCGGCTCCAGTGACATCTCCTCCCTCCCTCCCTCCCACTCCCTGTTTCATCAGGGAGAGAATTAGCACCACACTGGAACCTCCATCTACTCATACTCAATCATAAATATTGCCACCGCAGAATGTATTTGAGTTAAATTGCCACGTGACTTATTTTCCAGTTTCAGAATTTCTCTTGAGAAACGTCTGGTCCGCAAATAAGTTCTTCACAGAGCTTTTCTTAGTTAATATCACCGTTGAAGAGAAATAGAAGCGGAAAGTAATTATTTGGCATGCTGATCACCTTGCCCTGTCATCTGCATTACATGAGCCCCCTGGTTGATTTTTATGTACATTGAACTTTGAGACTTGCTGAGTTATGTATTATTGTGGAGGAGGTAACATCAAGTAATAAAACTTAAGTTCCCTACCCCTTTATTCTACTTCTCTCCATTTCAGAAGATGTTTTTCTTGAAAAACTGCTTGACCAAAGAACAAAAATCAATCGAACAACCTGTTAGAATCTCCTACTTCAGTTTCAGACAATTTCACAGATGAAAATGGACTTGAATCTAATAGAATGACTGTTACATAACTTTCTCTGACTCTTTTTTTTATGTGTTTATCTAGTCCAAATTACACTTAGATATATCTAAGACCTTATAACAAAGCACATGTGATTCTCTGTCCTGCCATGAACTCTTTAAATTCATATTCTGGATAGTTATGTGAACGGTACAATTAATCCAACAATACTTGTGGGACGCTGAAACAATTAGGTCAATAAGGAGAAAAAAGTAAACTTGGTGAAGAAAATTGGATAAACTCATTTGACATTTACAAATAAAACCACAGGGGAACTTAATAGACCCTTCTATATATTTTAGAAAGGTAAATCCAAATTGGTCCCAAATTATCAGTCACATTCAAAAGAGTGAGATGCCGTTTACAATTTAATAACTTTGAATACCATTATTTTATAATTGATTATCATTTAGGCTCAAAGCAAACTGGTGTTCTCTCTGAATTCTTTTGATAAAGAAATGTCAAGTAAATTGATGGAACAACCCAGAACAGCTTATTTTCTAGCATATTTAAACATTCCAAGCAGCTACTTACATGAAAGCAAATAATACACAAATTATACACTATTGCTGGGGAGCAAGAATTCCTGTCCCCTCAAAGGTCCTTCTAGCTGGACTAAGAACCAAATTAACATGATACAGATAACAGGAGAAAATCAAATTTAATAGGTGTACGTATGGCGAATCCACATAGACCTGGAAATTCCAAAGACAGGCAAAGTGAGGTACGTACGTCATTCTGAACTAAGACGAAAGAGTTAAGGGTCTGGGATTTCAGAATAAAGTAATACATTTATAGGGCAATAATAAGAGCAGATGTTTGGCAATTAGATGTTTGCCCTGTCATACAGATAGGTCACTCAGATAAAATTTATCTCCACTAATAGCCCTTATTCTGGGGAAAACCCCGAGTTTAGATTCTTCTGTGTGGTTCAGGAAGGGGCAAAAGTTTCTCTTGAGCCCGCAGGGTCCCAAGTGCCTTCAGTTCAAAAGAATGCATGAGCCAAAGTGGCACATTCTGGGGATCGGTGGTTCAGGGGACTGTCCTGAACCCCTTCATACTCTCTATCTGTAACTGTGCAACAAAAGAGATTCTTCCGGAAAGTAAATCCAGTTCCTGTTGTTTGTTCTTTGAGAATTTGGTTTCAGGGTGTGGTTCGTATATAGTAAAAAAGAATGTCTATCTTCAGCTATCCCCCAATTTGCTAAATTACAAAAGACCAGCTTCTTATTAGATTATTGGGTGGTACTCTGATTATCAAGACACTCAAAGCCAATTTTGATCCTCATTTAGAAAGTGTTAAAACCCTTTTGGCCAGTATATGTCTTCCTCTCTTTTTTTAAGCTTCTTTTTACATGCATTTTATTAACCTATTGCACATTTTCTTTTGATATATACACGTTGAGTCAAGAAAGATTGGACCTGAGAGCTAGTATCTTGACCCAAGATTATGTGTCTAAAAGACAATTTATTTTTTTTTTTATTTTTAAGTTTTTATTTATTTTTGAGACAGAGACAGAGCATGATCAGGGAAGGGGCAGAGAGAGAGGGAGACACAGAATCTGAAGCAAGCTCCAGGCTCTGAGCTATCAGCACAGAGCCCGACGCGGGGCTTGAACTCACAGACCGCGAGATCATGACCTGAGCCGAAGTCGGACGCTCAACCGACTGAGCCACCCAGGCACCCCTAAAAGCCACAATTTCAAAGGAAGAAAAAGAGATACAAAATCTCCCCAATGCGAATTTTAAAAAGAATAAACTAGGAAAAAGAGAGAAATAGAATGGAAAGATCTCTCAAGAAAAATTCTCCTTGTGAGGGACATCAGTGCAAAAACAAATAAAAAGATGAAGCTAAAGGAAAAACAAGTCGCATAAGGAGTCAGAAGGATCTTCTCAGTGACATTGAAGAAATTCCTTCTATCTGTGGAGAAAAATTACTTGCAAACTAGAATTTTATAAATAACGTTATCAATCAAATGAGAAAAAAGGAATGAAAACATTTGGAAATAGGCAGAGGCTCAAAAATCTTCACTGGTAGTCAGTATCTATAATGGGCCCCAGTTGTCCTGGGTCCTTAGTATTCATGCCCTTATATAATCTCCTCCCACTAAGGGTGGGCTGCAATTTACTGACTCCTTTGTAATGAGCAGAGTACAGGAGAAGTAACAGGATAAAACAACATTCTAAGAAGACCGTGGCTTCCATTTTAGATACTCCCGCATCCTCTCTCGGTCTGTTTGCCTTGTCATGAGGCAAGTCTCTGGAGAAGGCAAGGCCTGCTCACAGCCACATGGGTGAGCTTGGAGAAGTCCTTTGATGTAATTTCAATATTACATATTTTCTCTTCAAATTACTATGACATTTGTATTTGGCATCATAATTATGTTGAAAGTTATCTACACTGTAACTAAAAAGACCAGGAATCTACAGAATATTTGCAAAGCATATAACTAGTAGAGGGAGAATGTTCAAAATTTGTAAGGATTTTTTTAAAAGAAAATACTAAAAAGGCAAAAAAATCCAATGGAGAAATTCTCAAAGCCATAAATAGGAAGATCGCAAGAAAGAAAGCAAAAACAGCCGATGAACATACGAAGAGATTATTAACTTCACTAATAACCAGGGTAATAAAAACATAAGCTAAAAGGTGACACCATTTTCACCCACCTAATTTATAAAAATTATGAAGTTTGGCATTACCAAGTATTGTGAAGATGTTGAGAAACAAGAATGCATACGTATTACCGGTGAGAATACAAATTCGGAAAAACACTCTGGAAAGTATTTTTATAATATTTATGAAAGATGCCCAAAAAAGTACAAGCTCTACACAAGAACAATTTCACTTCTATCTATATTTTATATCCATGTCTTACACACATGCAGAATGAGGCTATACAATTACATTGTAAAGACAAGGAAAAATAAGAAAAAGGCTTAATTTTCCATGTAGAAAATAAAGGAAAACCCTTCTCCGTTCTCTTAGAATATTTACTTTAGCTGATAAGTTCTTTCTCCATCCCTCTGAATTGTATGTCAATCTTATTAGAAACCATATAAGGCTCTTGCCAGATTTATGACCCGGGCATGTCTTTCTCAAAGGCCTGGGACCCATCTCTTTCAAGGCAGGCAGTGCCCCTATTTCTGATGGGAGGGTAGCCTAATTTTGGTGGACACCTTGCCCCAAGATGCAGACTATTTGCTATCACGAATATAGTTGTTTAGTTTCCCTTTGTGTCAAACAAATTAACGCAAATGGTAACCCTGGTTTCCAGGTGAATTTAGGATGAAGGTCTCTTACCTGAAGGCTACTTATTGTTGACCTTGAAAACACATGTAATAGGTTGTATCTGGTTGGCTGTAGCAAAGGGTGATGTTTCTTTTGGTCTTTGTAATCTCTTAGAGGGTTGTCTGTGATACCCATCACATTCTAGTTTAATGTTTATTCAGTGATAAAAACTGTTTCGTGTATCTACTACCATCGTGGAGAAGTCTCATGGGTTGGGAGAATGTTTTTCTCCAGATGTTTGGAATTACATTTGCCCAACAATGTTTATTGCATCATTCTGTGTAATGGTGAAAAATAAAAGTATTTTGAATACCCATTTGTGGGAAAATGAGTAGAGTATTATATAATAATGTAGTGGGATAACATACAGCAATTAAATAAATAATAACCACAATCTTAACCCAGTACCTTGTTGCTAATAAAAGATGAACAGGACTTATTTCGCTTAGCATAATAGCTTCTAGAAGTAAAAGGATATTTTCAGGTCCTCATGTGGAATTATTCTCCCGAATGTTTCTCATCTCTACTCAAAACTCTTATCTGGTGGTGTTTATGGTTCTTGTTCTTTCAAAAGAAATTGGTGGTGATTCATTTTTAGAAAAGTTAACGTATTCATAGAGCATGTTTTCATGTACGGTCCTAAATATACTACCGTGCTATCATGAGGACTTCTTGGAAACTGGAAAACAAGGGTATTTTTTGAACATGTACATACAAAAGTTAATTTTAAAAAACTTTGTTCTAATGAGTATAGGACTTTGAAAAATATTCTCTGTGCATTCAGCAACACGTACTGTGCACACGTTATGGATCTGCATATGTATGCATCTGTTCACAGAGATGCAAATAAGGGAAACAGTTCCTGAACCCAGAGTTCAGAGTCCAGTGAGATGATTCACATTTAAAAAGAAGATCGTCCCTTTGATAATCACACTTGAGTATCAACCAGAAATGGATACAGCTAGTAGTAAGGGGATAGGTTACATATAATTATAGAAAAATGAATCAGAAAACACTCAGGCAAGGAATTTCTTGTTCTCTGCAAAGGCGTCTATCACCAGGCTTTATCTGGAGTACAAGCATTTGGAGATTTATATGACTGACAGATAGTAGCTGTGTGTGGCTAAAACCACTCAATCAATTTTCACAAATGTATGAAACGCCAAACCAGTTTCTCCCTTGTGTGGTGAGATGTGAGAACGTCAGAGCCAGCTAACATAATGAGAAAAACTTCACTGAAAATATGACTGGCTAGAGCCTGAAACAAATAAAAGCTTAAAGGGGTCTCAGAGCTATAGAAAGTAGTGGAGAAGCAGTGATAGCTTTCTCCTGACAAGTGGCATGGCCCCATCATTTTTCTATGAAGATATCGGAAGAGGCTGGCTGGTCATTTGAATACAGATGGATTGTGGTCTGGCAATGATGTTCGACTGAGTATCTCTGGCGAGTTAATATTTTAATAAAGTTTTGCCTGACACTGAATAAAAGTATAGTCTTTCCAAAAGGCGAATCTCATCAGTGTGGACACAGCCAAAAATAGTTCCATAGGACCAAGAACTGATTATTTTTTCCTGAGTTATCAATATAATTCTTGATCTGTTTAGATATAAACTGTATCCTCCAATATTAAATTTAGGAAACACTGTATCTTCCAATGTTAAATTTAGGAAAATTTAGATTGGAAAGGAAAATTTATCTTGGAGATTTCCATCCCCCCTTTCCATATCCCTTGGGGAGCCATTCCTTGACCATCAGGATCTGATTTTGTTTCTGCCTCTGAGACCAGTCATTCGTTTCCTCGTGTGCATTTGTATTCATGTGCTATCCCCTTCTAGGATTTCTTTCATGGTAAAAATATTCTCTAAATATGTAATGAGAAACCATCAAGTTATGGAATTTCAAATGTTAACAGGCAGCATTGTTTTGGTACTGCTAAAATTCTACATAGCCAACTGCAGGTTCGTTTACGGCTAATTCAGAATCCTCGTTCATTTGATAAAACTCAATTACCTTGATTAATGCTCCTTGTCTATAGCCAATTACCACTAAATCTAACGCAGGTTTTATTTATAAGTTTGAGTGGGAATAATTCACCTTAACTTGCCTAGAATTTCCATTTTTCTGCTTGCCAGTAGAGAAAGTATATATGATAGAATTTATTCTTTACTGCCTTAAGTCTGGTAGAATATCACTTGCAAGTCATTCCTTCAGAAATATTTGATGAAGATTTTCAACATGCCAAGTTTTTATGCAGAGAAGTCAGGGGGAAGGGTGGCATAAGGAGCCAAAATAACTTTGAAAACTTAGTGTTTTGTCTCACGGGGAAATGAACCGTGGAAGTATGTTAACTGGTTCAGTTGTCTCTCTCTAACGGTAGAGTCAAGACTGATGAAGAAACAAGAGTGGAAGATGTAAATGGAGCACTTAAAATCTAATTTCATTTGAATGCTTTAGGTTTCTTTTTCATTACGATCTGTCTATAGAAGTCTTTAATATGTTTTCATCCAGTGAATCCTCAGGGGCCACATTTTCTATATTTGAATTGATATATTGAAGTGGTTTTATAGTTTAAATCAATTTATTTCCACGGATTTTATGTGCCCCAACTTTAAACAGGACACGCAGAAATAAGATGAGGGATACGGTGGCGAATAAACTTAATGTGATGCTCAAAATACACACGCTAGCAATTCTAAATATAATTTTAGAGACCCAAAACCAAAAAGTATTATTAAAAAACTGAATTTAAGTGAGAGAAGAGGTGTTTTTTTTTTAATTTGTCTTAACACGGTGACTTTCAATGTCCTACTAATACTTAAAAAGTTTCTATAGACTCATAGTTCAACAACTATGAGAAAGAACAAGAAAACAACTTATTGGTTGTGGTCTTCTGTTGGGGAAAACAAAAACAAAAACCAGGGGAAAGTAAGGTCGGCATTAACAGAGGGTCTGGTGATTCTGGGGACCAAATCTTTATAAGGCATTACAGCATTGCTGTTGCCTGAGACTCCAGCCATTTGAGTGGCCACATTCATAAGTCACCCAGTGTGTCCCCAGCACACTGCTCTCTCCAAAACTATGTGGATACCACCTGGGGACGATTACAAAACAAGATAACAAACCCAAAATGGATCCAGTTTTGCTAAGCCACCCCCCAACCCGCCTTCAAACTGAGTCTTAACTTCCAGTCATGCTGTCTCAGAAATGGAATCTTAAATCAGTCTATCAGGAATAGCGTGGTTAACACTAGTGAGGTCATCTGCCTGACAGATCCTTGTTATCCCCTAAAGGAAAGAGACCTTGCCACAGCCAATCTGCTTTGTGCTTCCTTCTTCCATTCCCTTCTGCCTGTGAAAGTCTTTCATTTTCTACAGCTCCTCTGATAGGAGATCATTCCTATCTGCTAGATTGGATACTGCTTAATGTATGAATGATTAAGAAAGAAAAAGCCAGTAAGATCTTCAAAATTTACTTAGTTGAATTTTGCTTTTGAATAGGACCAAGCTACATTTTGCTTCTTTTTTCTTTTATTGTTTTCTTATCTGAAGTATAGTTCAACAACTCTATGCGCTGTTCAAACCTATGACAATACAATTGACTATATTTTCTATGGTGTACCTCTTGTCCCCGTGACTTATTCATTCCATAGACAGAAGCCTGTACCTCTCATCCCTTTTCAACCATACTACCACCCACCTCCACCACCACTTTGCTCTCTGTATTTATGGGTCTGTTTGTGTTTGTTTTGGTTTTTAGATTCCACGTGTAAGTGAAATCATATAGTATTTGTCTTTCTCTGACTTATTTCACTTAGAATAATTCATGCATTTTGTCACAAATGACAAGATCTCAGTCTTCTTGGTGGGCAAGTATTGATATATGTATATCAGTATATATGGCATTTCTGTATCCATTCATCTATTGGTGAACAGTTAGGTTGCTTCCATACTTTGGCTGTTGTAAATAATTCAGCAATAAAGATAGGGGTGTTTTCACATCTTCCCAAATTACTGTTTTCAGTTCCTTTGGGTAAATACCCAGTAGTGGAGTTGCTGGATCATGTGGCATTTCTATTTTTAATTTTTTGAGCAAACTCCATACTGTTTTCCACAGTGGCTATGGCGAGGGTTGCCTTTTCTCCACATACTCAACAACGCTTGTTATGTCACGTCTTTCTGAGAGTGAAGTTGAGCATCTTCTCATGTGTCTGTTGGCCATCTGTATGTCGTCTTTGGAAAAATGTCTATTCAGGTACCCCGCCCATTTTTTTGTTTGTTTTTTGGTGTTATATGAACTCTATATATTTTGAACACTAACCCCTTATTGGATATATCATTTACAAATACACTTATTTTAGGATTCTTTCTTTTCATTCTGTAAAAACTACTGTTGGTATTTTGATAGAGATTACCCTGAATCTGTAGATTGCTTTGAGTAGTATGACATTTTAACAATACTAATTCTTCCAATCCATGAGCATGGAATATCTTTCCATTTGTTTGTGTCATCTTCAGATTCTTTCATCAGTGGTTTTTAGTTTTCAGTGTACAGGTCTTTCACCTCCTTGAATAAGTTTATTCCTGTGTATTTTATTCTTTTTGGTGCAATTGTATAAGGAGTTACTTTCTTAATTTCCCTTTCTGTTACTTCCTTATTAGTGTATAGAAACATAACAGATTCCTGTATATTAATTTTGTATCCTGAAACTTCACTGAATTTGCTTCTTACTTTCAATGGTTTATTGGTGGACTCCTTAGAGTTTTCTATAGATAGTATCGTGGCATCTGCAAATACTGAAAGTTTGCCTTCTTCCTTACCAGTTTGGTTGCCTTTTATTCTTTTTTATTGTCTGATAGCTCTGAGTAGGACTTCCAGTTCTTTGTCAGATAAAAATGGTAGAGTGGACATCCTTGTCCCTGATACTCAGGAAAAAGCTCTCAGTTTTGCACCTTTGAGTATGTTAGCTGTGGGTTTTTCATAGCTGGTCTTTAATATGCTGAGGTATGTTTCCTCTAAACCCACTTTGTTGAGAGTTTTTATCATGAACTGATGGTGAATTTTTTCATATGCTTTTTCTGCATCTATTTAGATGCTCATAGGAATTTTAAACTTCATTTTGTTAATGTGGTGTATCGTGATGATAGATTTACAAATACTGAACAACCTTGCATGCCAGGAATAAATCCCACTTGCTCATAGCGAATGATCCTTTGATTGTTCAGTGTGGTTTGCTAATATTTTAAGGATTTTTACACCTATGGTCATCAGAGATCTTGGCCTGTAGTGTGTTCTCTGTCTCTGTCTGTCTCTCTCTTTGTAGTGGCTTTATCTGATTTTGATATCAGGGTAATCCTGGCCTCATAGAATATATTTGAAAGCTTTCCTTTCTCCTGTATTTTTTGGAATAGTTCATGGAGATTACGTATTAACTCATTTTTAAATGTTTGGTAAAATTCACTGTGACAACATCTGGTCCCAGACTTCTGTTTGTTGGGAGTTTTTTCAATTATTAATTCAATGTTGTTACTAGTAATCAACCTGTTCATATTTTCTATTTTTTATTGGCTAGGTTTTGGAAGACTGTATGTTTCTGGGAATTTATTTCTTTCAGGTTGTCCAATTTGTTAGCATATTATTCTTCATAGTAGTCTCTTACAATCCTTTGTATTTCTTTGTTGGTGGTTATTATTTCTCCTCTTTAATTTCTGATTTTATTTATGAGTCCTCTGTCTCTTTCAGGATGAGTTCGGCTAAAGTTTTATCAATTTTGTTCATCTTTTCAAAGAACCAGCTCTTGGTTTCCTTGATCTGTTCTATTGGTTTTTCAGTCTATATTTTGTTTATTTTCACTCTTCCTTCTTCTAGCTTTGGGCTTTGCTTGTTCTTCCTCTGGTTCCTTTAGGTGTAAGGATATATTGTTTATTTGAGATTTTTCTTGTTCCTTGAGGTAAGCCTGTATTGCTACAAGTTTCCCTCTTAGAACAGGTTTTGCTGCATCCCAAACATGTTGGACCATTGTATTTTTATTTTGATTTGTCTCAGTATATTTTTTATTTCCTGTTGGATTTCTTCATTGACCATTGGTTGCCTACTGGCATGTTTTTAGCCTCCATATGTTTTTTTATTCCAGTTTTTTTCCTTATAACTGGTTTGTAGTTTCATACAGTTGCAGTTGGAAAAGATGCTTGCTTTTATAATTTCAATCTTAGCAAATTTATTGATATTTGTTTTATGGCCTAATATGTGATCTGTCCTGGAGAACGTTCCATATACACTTGAAAATAATGTGTGTCCTCTTGTCTTTGGATGGAATGTTCTGAATGTATCTGATACATCCATCTGGTCTAATGTGTCATTCAAAGACACTGTATTGTTTCTTCACAAATTTTCTGCCTGGATGATCTATCCATTGATTGAAGTAAGATGTTAAGTCCTCCCACCATTATTGTATTAATATCAATTTCTCCCTTCATATGTGTTAATATTTCCTACATGTATTTAAGTGCTCTTATGTTGGGCACAAAGATATTTATAATTGTCTTTTCTTCTTGTTGGATTTATCTCTTTATCATTATGTATGTCTTTTTGTCTCTTGTTACAGTCTTTGTTTTAAAGTCTATATTGCCAGGGGCGCCTGGGTGGCGCAGTCGGTTAAGCGTCCGACTTCAGCCAGGTCACGATCTCGCGGTCCGGGAGTTCGAGCCCCGCGTCAGGCTCTGGGCTGATGGCTCAGAGCCTGGAGCCTGTTTCCGATTCTGTGTCTCCCTCTCTCTCTGCCCCTCACCCGTTCATGCTCTGTCTCTCTCTGTCCCAAAAATAAATAAACGTTGAAAAAAAAATTAAAAAAATAAATAAATAAAATAAAGTCTATATTGCCAGATATAAGTAAGTATTGCTACTCCAACTTTCTTTTCACTTTTATTTGCATGGTAAAAGTTTTTCCATCTCTTCACTTTTGCTCTGTATTTATCTTTAGGTCTAATGTGAGTCTCCTATAGACAACATATAGATGGCTCTTGTTTTGTTTGTTTGAATCAAATCAACCACTCTATGTTTTTAATAGGAATATTTAGGTATGTATTTGTTGTCATTTTACTCATTGTTTGGGGCATTTTTTAGTTGTGTTCCTTCTTTTCTTGTTCTCTTTCCTTATGATTGATGACTTTCTCTAATGTCATGCTTGACTTTTTCTTCCTGTTTGTTTTTGTGTATCTATTATAGGTTTTTGGTTTATGGTTATCATGAGGTTCATATATAACATTTTAAGTATGTAGCATTCTATATTAAGTTGATGGTGACTTAAGTTTGAAAACATTCTAAAATAACTTCATTTTTACTCCCACCTCTAAGTTTGATTTTCATGTCATCATATTTTGCATTTTTTTTGTTTTGAAAGTGCCCTTAAATAATTTTTATAGATCTAATTGATTTAACTACTTTTGTGTTTGAATGTCCATACTGGTTTTATAAATGATTGTCCTGGCTTTACTGTATGTTTTCTTTTTGTTTGTTTGTTTTGTTTTACCTGTGACATATTTTCCTTTCATAATTTTCTTAATCATAATTATGGCCCCTTTTTTTCCAATTAATAAAGTCCTTTCAACAGGCTAGTTTAGTGCTGATGAATTGATTTCACTTTTGTTTACCTGGGAAACTCTTTAGCTGTCCTTCAATTCTAAATAATAACCTTGTTGGAAAAAGTATTGTTGGTGTAGGTATCTTCTTTTTAACATTTTAAATAAATCATTCCAATCCCTTCTGGCCTTCAAAGTTTCTGCTGAAAACTCAACTAATTCCCTTATGGGGTTTCCCTTCTATGTTACTGGTCGTTTCTCTCTTGTTGCTTTTAAAATTCTCTGTTTTTAATCTTTGAAATTTTAATCATTATGTGTTATATGTAGACTTCCTCGAGTTCATCTCGTTTGGAACTCTCTGAGCTTCCTGAAACTGGGTGTCTATTTCCTTCCCCAGATGATTGAGGTTTTCAGCTATTGTTTCTTCAAATAAGTTTTCTTCCCCCTTTTCTCTCTTCTCCTTAAGGAATCCTGGTAATGCAAATGTTTGTTTGCTTGATGTTGTCCAAGAGATCCCTTATCCTATCTTCATTTTCATGGTTGCTTTCCATTACTCTTTCAGATCACTGATCTGTTCTTCTTCATCCTCTAATCTGTTGATTCCTTCTAGGGTATTTTCATTTCAGTTATAGCATTCTTCAACTATGATTGGTTCTTTTTTATATATTTTCTATTTCTTTTTTGAAGTTTTCACTGAGTTCCTCCACTCTTTTCTCCAACCCAGTGATCATCTTAATGACCATTACTTTGAACCCTTTATCTGGCATATTTCTTATCTCCATTTCATTTAATTCTTTTCCTAAGGTTTTGTTCTGTCTTGTTCTTTCCTTTGGAGCATATTTCTTTGTCTCCTCATTTTGCTTGGCTTTCTATGTTTGTTTCTGTGAATTAGGCAGAATAACTACTTCTCCTCATCTTGAAGGAATGATCTTCAGTATGGTCATTCTCTATGTAGACTGTGTGTGCCTGGTGACTTTGGCTGACTGGCTGGAGCTGTATCTGGCATGGGCTGACAGGGAAGTTCATGCTGGGGCCATCCCAGTTGGATAGCCAGAGTTGAAATGGACACAGGCCAGGGTATTCCCAGGGTTCTCCACCAAATGAACACCCTGGCAGATCAACTGAAGCCGAAGTGGGTGCAAATGAGTAGGTTTGGGGACTCTCCATGCTGAGGGTGCCCTGGCAGGACAGCTGAAGCTGAAGTAGGTACAGGCCAGAGGATCCCAGGACACTGTGCTGGGCGTGCCCTGGCAAGTCATCTGGAATTGAATGCTGTAGGCCTGGAGTTTTCTGGGATACTTTTGACTATGTCCTCTTAGCAAGATGGCTGAAGTTGTAATGAGTGCTGACCAGGGGCATTTCAGTGTGCATGTGCTGGTGCCATGTTTGTGAGATGGCTGGGGTTGATGTAGGGTAGGGGTCTGGGGCTCAGCAAGATGGTAGGCTGTCTGGGACACCAGGACCCTACCCCCATCTTCACTACCACAGTGGAGGGGAAAGTAGACCATGGTGCTTGCCAGTCCCTCCGAAGTAAAACGAGTTACAGCATCTCCCCTGCTGTTTAGTAGAGTTCTAGGGCTTGATCTTGTATCTAGTTGTCCTTTCAAACCATGGATTTTTTTTCTTTGCCCCTGCAAAGGTGAATCTGCTCATAGTCCTTCATTATTATCCCTCCCCACTGTAGTTCACAACACTGGGGGTGGAGGTTCCCCTCATTACCATGTCTTACCTTTGCCATTCTCTCTCTATGTGGTCTCTCTCTTTTTGGTTGTGCAAAAGATTTCAGTCAGCCCTGAACTCTTTTTTAGAAGGAATTGCTCTGTAAGTGATTTAGATTTCGTGTGCATATTGAATAGGTGAGTTCACAGTCTTCCTGTGTTGCCATCTTGGACCCTTTCTCTCCCACTTTGCTTCTTTTTTGTGTCTGACTCTCTTTATCTGGTTCACACCAAAAGAGGGGATCCTGATTCACACGTTAGATATGGAGTGGATGTACTGGCTGTAATTTTTGATTAAGTAAAACATAGCCAGAAAACTATTGTAGTTTCTACTCCTGCGCTTAAATTATTTTTCTCTCACATATCAATACATTTTGGTCCTAAGATGATGTGGGGAAATATAATCTACTGCCTATAAAGATGTGCTCTAAAAAATAATTTTAGTTAGGAATATGTAAATAAGGGAAACCTACTAGGATTTACTTTTTATTTACAGAAGAGTTAGTTCTGCCACCAAATACGTTGGTTTTTTTCCACACCATAGCCAATTCTTCAACTCTATGGACACCAATTGGGTATCTAATGATTCAATTCAATTTTGATACTGTGTACCTGGACTTAGGACAGATCCCACAGTTTAAGGGCTCAGACCCACAAGACCTCCACTTCACATGCCCATGGCAAGGAAAGAAGGAAGGGAAGTGAGAAAGAAAACAAAGGAAAGGAAGGAAAGAAAAGCAAAGGAGGGAAGGGAAGTGAGGGAAATAATAGGATAGAATAGAATCTGATTCTGATCAAGGTCCTAGATCTAGTTACTGGTGATAGAGGAAAATGATCACAGAGGGATACAATGAACAAAATCTAGAATTGAGGAATGCTATAGAATAAATGGCTGGGTTTCCTTACCAAATGGCTAGAAAAAAGAGGGAAGGATAACTGTTACAGATTCAAGTGTTTTGGGGTTTTTTTTTTTGCAGTTCATTTTATTATAGCTGCTTTTTTTAACTGTTACAGATTAAAGGGACTTGATACATATTAAGCGCATGGATGGATCTTGGTTAGACCTTGATACAAATAAACCAAGTATAAAGCAAACATTTATGAGAGATGCAGAAATTTGAACCCTAGCCATATATTTGATAATATTGGCTTTGTTGACTTCAGGTATACTAATAATACTGCACTTCTATTAAATATATAAATATAAAATTATATTAAAGAATGCAATTAAAATCATCCTTATGTTTTAGGAATACACACTGGCATGTTAATAAAATAATAAAATATCTACAACTTGCTCTTTAACAATTCAGGGGTGGAAGAGGAATAAAGAAATAGATGAAATAAGAGTGATGGTAACTGTTGAAGCTGCATGATGGGTACGTGGGAGTTCATAATAATATTCTTTCTTCCATGATGCTTGAAAATTCCATGATAGTTTTTTAAAACTCTCAACTGTAATTAAAAATAAACTAAAAAGTTTGGAAGTTATAGTGAATTAAAGGATTGAAGTTGTTTATTTGAAAATGCAATCATTTTTAGAATCTATGCATCGGATGAACAGTTAAGGAAATTTAGCAACTGAATGAATGTAATTAAAGTTTAAATACATTATTTTCTAACCTAAGATGCTATTTATTAAAAACTTATTACCACAAAGAAAAATGGTTGAGAAATTTTCATCTTAATTATGTATTTTAAAGAGAGTGTAAGACGGTATAATGTAAACATGCCAGAACCCAGTATAAGTCAATTCAAACAAGCAATCCACGTATGTGAAGGTGTTCCATATAAACTGTAAGAATTAGTCAGAGTTGTGCAAGAAATTGTTGAATTTTGCTTTGTTGTTGAGGAAAATTTGTTGTGTAGCATTGCAGATACTGTGAAAAGGACATGTATTCTAGATGCTTAAACAGAGGCTGAGCACCCGAGAAACTCCAATAATAGTTAATAATCATGGAACACTTTGGGAATATAAGATCTTGTGCTAAGCATATGACATTACGTCTGCAGAGTAGTGGTTTTAATGTCTCTCTTCCCTCTCAGCTTGAGAAACCTGCAGACCAGAGGTGGGGACGATTTCCCTGGTCTCAGACCTGTGTTGGGTTTGAGCTCTGGCCTCTGACTTCAGAACTATAATTTGATCCTCAGTATAAGACTTGACTTGTGATAGAAGGGAGTCTGACTTACTTTAACTCACTTTATAAAATCCAAAAATCTGAAATCACATAGTTCTCCAAAGTAATGCATTGTATCATAGCACGAAATCATTTCCTTACATTTTTTTATTGTTATACTCCTATCCACCAGCAGAGGGAGCAAAAATTCACCTATGTCCGCTCAAATCCCCAAAAGCAAATCAGAGAATGATAGAATTAAACGGGAATTTAAATCCTGTAATTTTATAAATTAAGAATCTGAGATTGCGAAGGTGAGGTGAATTTATAGCAGTTACATGTCTGGCTAAGAGCGGGACCTGATGAAGAATTCACACCTCCAAGCTTCGAGAACAAGGCTAATTTTCACTCCAACTAAGTCTTATTCTTTGAACGCATACACTCTTTCCTTCCTAGCCCTGTAGGTGGTCATATGAAATGTTTCAGAAAGTCAAGCTTCGTTTCTTACGAGTAAAACTGATGTAGTGGTCTCAAAGGTGGGATTTCTCTTTTCTACTTTAGGGTATTCTATACAGAGAATGATCGAACAAGGCCACGCTGGGGAATTTGGTATGAGAGAATTGTTGCTCTTTGCCTGCTAATATGTGCTATACCTTTCCTACACTTGCAATATGCTGTTACACCAATTTTTGTGTTTCTGCTTAAATGTGCAAAGTGAAGGGAAATAACTGTGCAAGCCTTTTCAGCTCGCTCAGATATTTTTTAATCCTAGAATACGCAGGCACATATTTATTTTGTGCGTTCCCTTTTCATTTAGACATACTTTTTTTTCCAAACCGTGTAAGATTATCTGAAAATGTTTCTCCGTGGAAGACCTTTAAATATTCAGTGGATCCAACTCACCTCAGTAAATACCTTGGAGGTAACTGTCCAAGCACGTTTGGAAACCAAACAATAGTAAGAAGAGTAAAATTTCTGACTCTAAAACAAAATCTAGGTGTAATCAAAAGCTGGTAACCAGGCGTTCCATTCTCTAACCTGCCTGCTAGGGCAGCTCGTGCTCAGGCCGGTAGTAGTCGATGACTTCATAATCGGGGTGTCAGTGGAGCATTTTCCCCACGATGAAAACAGTAGAGATTAGCCGTGCGATTATGTGTGTGAAAACTGAGGTGTGTGTTAACACTGAAGGCACCGTAAGTTCACCATACTTTAAATAAGTTCACCATACTTCAAATACATGCACTAAATAGATAAAGCAGATTTTTAAAAACTGGAACGTGTCTATTATGTTTCTCTCAAAGCAAAAAAAACAAAACAAAACAAAACAAAACACTTCAAACATCCCCCCCTGGTTTAAGATGAATTTTTAGCTAGGATGAAACAATTGCTGACAAATTTCCTAAAACTAACGTTAATGTAACAAATGAATATACTGAGCAACTAGGGGCGAATGTTAACAAAAGCCGGGTTGATACCTAAAAAGAGACAGACTTTCTCTTTGGGTCTTTAAAAAACCCAATAAAATATTTATGTAACAAATTATTGGGACACCTGGGTGGCTCAGTGGGTTAAGCATCTGACTCTTAATTTCGGCTCTGGTCAGGATCCTAGGGTCCTGGGACTGAGCCCCATGTTGGGCTCTACACTGGGTGTGGAACCTGCTTGAGATGTTCTCTCTCCCTCGTCCTCTGCCCCTCCCCCACTCATGCTGTCTCGAAAAACTAAATAAAAAATAATCAAACTATTAAATGTGTTTGAGTACATAAAAGAACAAATACACCAAAATGAACTATAAATCAATGTCAAAATAAATGTTCATATTTCCATGTAGAATATGAAATCCATTTAAAACTTTTTTTTATTTTAAAACATGCATTTTAAAAATTGGATTTTTTTTTTTTGAGGTTTATTTTCAGCAAGCGAGCAGGGGGAGGGGCAGAGAGAGAGAGAGAGAGAGAGAGTCCTGGTTAGACACTACTAAACGCAGAGTTGTCTTTCTTCACCTCAAGAATGATGAATGTTATCATTTATCAGTAGTTGGTGCCAAACCTAAAGAACACCTTTAAACCAAACAGTACTAACTACTCTTTGATAATAGCAGAACCTTTATCTTCTACCTAATTGAACTATAATTCTCTTTCGGCTGATAGAATTCTGAAATTCTGCTTGAGTCCTAAAAATGGGCTGGCTTATAAAACAATGGTGGGCAGTTTGTGGCATTAGAATACTGTTTAAATATGGAGGCTCCCCCAAGATCTGGAGTAGAAAGAGGGCAAGCGAGTTAGAACAAACTGATATTTTACTACTGGGTGTGAAAAGAGTATATTCATAAGTCTACCTGAGAAAATTGGGCCAAAGGAAGGGTTTCAGTTTAAAAGTGGGGTGGGGGGACTGAAGGGAGGAGGGAGGCCAGGGATCGAGAGAAAGGAAGGAAGGAAAGCAACCCAGAAGGTCTCTTGATGTCTAGGCTTGTGAAACAAGAATTCCGGCTTCTGTGTGTTTTGCACTCATCCATGGCTCTCTCCTTTACTTCTTGCCTTACAGGAAGCCAATGTAAAGCCTAACTTGCTCCTTGGGAGCAGAATGTTTCATCTAGCCATATCCACAGCTGTGTCCGCAATTTCTATGCCTGAACTAGGAACACAGACCTGCTTTGTACTCATTCTCGTTTTTACTTTCCCTTTCTTCTTTTTCTGGTGATCACAGGAATGGGAGGTACTACTTCAGCCTCCGGGCCTGTGCTGAGTGTTATAATCCATTTGGGGTTTATTTTTGTGTATGGTGTTAGAAAGTGGTCCAGTTTCTTTGTTTTGCGTGTGGCTGTCCAGTTCTCCCGACGTCATGTACTGAAGAGAGTGCGCTTTCCCATCGTATGTTCTTGGCTCTTAGGTCATAAATTAACTAATCATATAAGCGTGTGTTTATTTCTAGGTTCCGCTGATTTCTGTATCTATTTTTATGCCAATACCGTATCATTTGGATTACGGTAGCTTTGTAATGTAGTTTGAAATCATGAAGTGTGATGCCTCTGGATTTGTTCTTCTTTCTCAAGATGGTTTTGGCCCCAGGATGAGTATTCTAATCGAGACTTGTATTAAAGAGGTCTGGCAGTTATTAGGTGCTGACCTAAATATAAGTGAATTATACTTAAATGCACCTTCTGCTAATTTTTTCATAGACGTGGTTCTAAGAGAGCGGGTGCAGGAAGGGAAGTTTGCACTGTAAGCCTGCATCACTTCAGAGTTCCTGGAACCTAACAGACCCCACTGCACCAACGATAGCCACATAATAACCACATCTGGTCTAAGAGTGAGTAGAGTTGGAGCAAACTGGGAATCTCCAAGTTACTTTGGCCCTTTAGCTTGAGGCCTACACGAGGCTCACTGGAGCACTTTCTTCAGGCTCCTAGCCCGGTCTGTCTTTTGCCTTTCAAGGCTAAAGACACCTACTTCCTGCATCCCTTGTTACACCAGCGACGCGATAGGAAAAGAAAAGAAAAAATACTTATCTAGGCCAGTTCTGTAATTTTTCGACTTCTCCAGGCAATACCTCTATCCTCAGCCCTCTTGTTCAACTGTTTTCTTTCTTGAAAATGGCACTGGGGCTCAAACAAGCCCTGAGTCTTGTCAGAGAAGAGGCTCTAAATGTACACCCCCCAGTGGTACCTACGGCAGACATCACGGACAGATCACAGCTCTCATTCCTGCTGAGGTTGGACGTAGTCTCAGAATCTTTCTAAACACAGTACTCAAGGCAACCACCACCAATGAAACTCGACACTCAAGGTAAAACACGTTTACTGTTCCTGCCTTTCATAAAGAACCAGAACTGGACTCTAGTTATAGTAATAAAGACAAATTTTATTAAGAAAGTATTGCAGTAGAGAAGAAGAGACTTCAGTATAGAACTGACCTCAATTCTGGACACGACAAGTAGGGACTTACAGCCAAAGAGGAGAGTGAAGGAATCAGGGGATGAAAAATTAGTAAGAGTAGATATTAAGGGTAACTAAATATCTAAACCAACATAACAGGATTCTTAGCAGGCCAGGGTGATCAGGCCAGCTACCAAAGGTGAGGGATGAGGAGCGTGATCATGTATCGAAGGTGATCAGACGTCAAGGGTCGTGGGTTCTCTTGAAACTGATTTAGCACGATTCTTGCTAAAACGAGTCTTCATAGGGATAGACGTGGAATTGAAGCTCAAAATCAAGGTGTAGTTGGGGCACCTGGGTGGCTCAATCAGTTAAGCATCTGACTCTAGATTTTGGTTCAGGTCATGACCTCACGGTTTGCGAGTTAAAGCCCCGTGTGGGGCTCTGTGCTGGCAGTGTGGAGCCTGCTTGGGATTCTGTCTCCCTCGCTCTCTGCCCTTTTCCGGTGCGCACTCTCAGAATAAGTAAATAAGCTTGAAAACATTTTTAAAAAAAGGATCAGGGCGTGGTTGAGAAGAGGGTTAAAAAGAGCCTAACCAGAGTTTGGTCAAGGGGCTCGAGGCTCAAATGGGTACACAGGTACCCCTGGCTCCTCACGTTTGCATTAGGTCACTCTGCTTTTGCAAAAGACCTGCTTTTCCTGCCTGTTTTTGCTAACTGGAAGAATTCTAGAGAGGATGTGTGCTTTTATGAAAAAGAGGCCAATAGCGGAAATAGTGTTCAGCGTTGGTTTATGGAGGCGACGCACACCTGAGCGGCTCCTTCCCTGGAAACCACGTTCAGCCCGGAGCCTCCACAGCTTTGGACCGAGTCTGTGAGCATCTGGGCCTCATCTCGATTTATTTTGTGCATTTGCTGGCAAGATGTGTCCTAAGGCATCAGAAGAGCCTAAGAGAAGTTATATTTTGGGTCTAGAAATGCCTCCCCCCCCAAATCTTCCCTATAAATTAATAGTAGCTGCATCTTGGCTTAATGCCGTTTCCGCTTAGGGCAGGTTTCGTAGGACCGCTCTGCTTTTGGATAGCGGGGGAAGCTGTGTGTATGTATACGTGTACACACACACACACACACACACACACACACACACAAATTGAGTCATGTAGTACAATTTCCATCTTTCTTGGGACTGTGCGGAGAAAACTGAACAAGCATTAAATAAGCTGCTTGGCAATTCTCTACGGCAACTCTCTCGCCTTCCTCTCTCAGAAATGTCTACTCCACGTTCTGGTTTAGGTCTGGGCTGCAGGCTGGAGGCTCGGCATTTACCAAGTACCCCGAGGGATTTTTATAATCAGCGATGGTTGGGAAACACCCCTGCGGGCAAATCCTCAGCTTTAGGGTATCAGATAAGAAAACGTTTTGAAGCAGGGGTGCCTGGGTGGTTCAGTCAGTTAAGTGTCTGACTCGTGGTTCTGGCTCAGGTCACGATCTTGTGGTTGGTGAGTTCGAGCCCTGCGTCAGGCGGATTCTGTCTCCCTCCTTCTCACTTTCTCTGCCCCTCTCCCACTCGCTCACTCTGTCTCTCTCAAATAAATGCACTTTTTAAAAAAAAAAAAAAAGGAAAACTAAAACAGTTCAGTAATGAGTTTGATGTCTTTTATTCCAAGGGACCATAATTCATGGAGGGGGGAAGTATGGTGCCTCACAGGCAGCCTGAGGGATTTTGGCCAAGAGCAGCTTTCATAGAGCTTTAGAAGCGGCGATGAAGATACAGGGCATGATTGGCTGGGGTTGCCTACCTGACCTTAGTGAGAAAGATCAAGGAACAAGGAAATGAGCATAGATCCCAGCATTGGCCTGGAGTTTAGGAATTGGCTGACTAGATCTACTGTTTCTGGTCGAGTGGAGTATTTACCGGAACACAAAAGTTCAGTTTATTAACATGGCACCCCAGCAAGAGCAGCTCCATTTTGAGCACAGACATTTGTTTCCGTGAGGGGCTAAAAGATTTTCAAAACAAAGCCAAGGATTGGAAAGACCACACACAATGGAGAGCCATCATGGCGGTCACCCTTCAGGTTAGATTAAAGCTCGGAGTGGCTGCTTCCTCTGCAGACCCACGCAAGCCTGTTCCTTCTTGAGGAGCGGCAAAGAAATGCAACGGGATGAGGGAGAAGAGCAGAGACATAGGAAGGACCCTACAGACACCCTGAGTGGCTCTTCCCTGACTGGCTGACCTTGAGCCAATATTATTCTGTCAAGTCACAAGAAGTCTCAGAGGATTTGACAAGAATACACGTCTGCAGATATTCCTTCCATATTTTGTGGAAAGCTAAGCACCACCCTCTGTAACAAGATATTTCGTATTCTCACTCTTTTATCTCCCGACAGTGACTTTAATAACATCAGGGATTCTAGAAACAATCTTTGCAGCTGACTGAGAAAAGCAGCCAGCCGGCTGGAAAGTTTCCAAAAAAGACTCAGGGGGGCAAAGCTGGCCGGATATGAATGTGTGAGAAGTAGGGATGAGGGAGACCACGCGAGAGAACAAAGGGTAGCCAAAGACTTGACTCACAACCTCTTCCTCCTTGCAAAATTGTGCCTCCCGGCTCTGCAGACTGAGCCAAGTCTGGGCAGAAGTCTAAAGTGAAGCACGGTTATTGTCACTGACCCTGCTTCCCAGAGTGGCTTCGTGGCTTCTTCCCTGCAGGCTTTCAGGCTATGCTGAACCCCCAGAAAGCGTCCATCTAAGGAAGTGACATACCTTGGAGTTAAAGCATCCGTGTTCTCCCGTCTGAGAAATAGCGTTGTCCTAGACGAGAGGAAAGAGTGACAGCATGGTGGCAACTTTCTTGAGCAGAAGGTCTTGAGGAAAAGGAAAGCAATTTATGGAGGATGTTATGAAGGGTTTCCTGGGTTCCTCTGTGAGAACCACATGCTACTCTGCATTATTCCTCCAGGCTTCTGGAGTCACACTGACAAGGCTTTGAGTGCACTGCCATTTGAGAGACAAGTCACCAGGAAGCAGCATTGTATAGACACAATCACACTGCAGAACCCTCAGCCTTGCAGATCAGTGGCCACCTCTGCAGGGGAGGTGAGCAGCTTGACCACTAGGGGGCTCATGTGTGGTGGTGCTTTGGACCACAGCACTCTGGGGACAGCGGGACTCCAGTCCCTGTCCCGCAACTGGGATTTCTGCCAACCTGGTAAAATCTAGCAAGGGCATGGTTCACTGAGGTACCCTGGGACCCAAATGCAAAGTGGAAATGGCCAGAGGAGTCCTCCACGGGGGCATGGAAAGTGAGGGAAGCAGAGGTTCACGTGCTTTTTAAGGAAAAGCAAGAAATCAGGATTTCTTTCAGTTCCCACCAATTTTCAACTCTAAAATAGAACAAAAGAATACAGTGATAGATGAATTTTGCACCTCTCCCCTTTTCAAATGAAATAAAGAATATAAGGAAAGTCAAGAAACTGCCCAAGACCTCTTAGTAATTGCAGGGGTCGGGAGGTACCAACTGCAAAGAAAGCAAATGAGCGTCAAAGTGTTAATTTTTGCCAAAACCATAAGCAACCCTCCTATATCTCCGACTAAAGACAGCTTCTGTTTTCACCACTGCCCCCTGCAGGAAGGTTAGCTTAAGCTGGACGGAATGAACAGAGCACGGGGCTGAAAATTGATTGAACGTGAGCATGGTGTCCAGAGCGAAACGAATGTCTACAGGGTTCACAGGCAATGTGTGCACAGTGTCCCCAGAGGGACAGTGGGCTCTCAGTGGGTGGTGATTTGGACAACTCACTTGTGAAAGTTGCTTTGTATTTTCAGCACAAATCGGATTTAAAGGAAAGATTTCCTTTAAAAAGACAAAACCCTGCTATGTACAGGCATACCTGTTGCAAATCAAAGATGACATTTAATTGCCAACTATGGTTTATTCTAGGAATGTAAGACTGGTTCAACCTTTAAATGATCGATGTAGTTTGGTATATCATACTAATAAAAGCTAAATCCTATGATCTAAATAGATGCACAGAAATTATTTGACCAAATTCATATCCATTTGTAAGGGACACTATCAGTAAACTAGAATAGAAGGGAACTCCAATGAGCTGATAAAAAGTCATTCATGAAGAGCGTACATTTTCTCTTTAATGATGAACATGAAGACTTTCCCTCCAAGAACAGAAACAGGACAGGAAGGTCAACTCTCTCAATTCTATTTTGTGCTGTATTTGAAGTCCTAAACAGTAAAAAGGGCAAGAGAGAGAAAGAAAAGGCATACAGATTTGAAAAAAACAAACATAGGTTTAATATGCTTGTTTACATTAATATTGCAAATAATTTTTTTAAAAGCTATTGAAATAAGTGAGTTTAGTAAGGTTGCATGATCCAGGTCAATATATAGAAATCAAAGGTCTTTCTGACAGTGAATCATTGAAAATTTGAATTAAAAAACCATCCGTACTAAAAATGAGTGTAATGATTGAACATAAATCTAACGAAATATGTGCAAAACTTTTTTTAAGCTATAATTTTTTTTATTACTGTAGTTGACCTACAATGTTATATTAGTTTCAGGTGTACAACATATCAATCCCACAATTCTATGCATTATTCAATGTCACCATGATAAGTGTAGTTACCATCTATCACCAGACAGCATTATTACAATGGATACTTAGGTTGCTTCCATAACTTGACTATTGTAAATAATGCTGCAATAAACGTAGGAGCTTGCATATCTCTTCAAATTAGTGTTTTTGTTTTCTTTGGATAAGTATCTGGTAGTGAAGTTACTAGTTCATATGGCATTTTTATATTTAATTTTTTGAGAAACCTCCACACTGTTTCGGCAGGGGTGCTACCAGTTTACATTCCTACCCACAGTGCATGAGGGTTCCCCTTTTTCCACATCCCTGCCAACACTTACTATTTCTTGTCTTTTTTTTTTTTCTTGTCTTCGTTAGATTAGCCATTCTCATAGGTGTGAGGTGATACCTCATCGTGGTCTTGATTTGCATCTCCCTGATGATGAGTGGTGTTGAGCATCTTTTCATGTGTCCATTGGCCATCTGTAGGTCTTCTTTGGAAACATATCTATTTAGGTCTTCTGCCCATTTTTCGTCAGATTGTTTATTTGGTGTTGAGTTTTATGAGTTCTTTTTATATTTTGGATACTTGACCCCTTATTGGATATATCACTTGCAAATAACTTCTCTCATTCAGTAAGTTGCCTTTTTGTTAATTTGGTGTAGTCCCAATAGTTTATTTTGTTGTTGTTTCCCTTGGTTGAGACCAATCCACAAATATGTTGCTTAGACCAATTTCCATAAGAATTACTGCCCGTATTTTCTTTTAGGAGTTTTTTGCTTTCAGGTCTTATGTTTAGGCATTTAACACATTTAGAGTTAATTTTTGTATATGGTATAAGGAAGTGGCACAGTTTCATTCTTTTACATGTAGCTGTCCAGTTTTCCCAATACCATTTGTTGAAGAGATTCTTTTCCCATTGCATATTCTTGCCCCTTTTGTTGTAGATTAATCAACCATATAAATGTGGACTTATTTCTGGACTCTTTGTTCTGATGTATATATCTGTTTTTGTATCAGTGCCATACTGTTTTGATTACTATAGCTTCATGGTATATATTGAAATATGGAACTGTGATACCTCGAGCTTTGTTCTTCTTTCTCCAGATTGCTTTGGCTATTCAAGGCTTTTTGTGGTTCCATATACATTTTAGGCTTGTTGGTTCTAGTCCTGTGAAAAATGCTACTGGTATTTTGATAGAAATTGCATTAAATCTGTAGATAGTTTTGGACAGTATGGGTATTTTAATGATATTAATTCTTCCAATCCATGAGCATGGTATGTCTTTCTATTTGTGTCTTCTATGTTTTTCATCAGTGTCCTATTTTTCAGAGTCTAGGCATTTCACCTTCTTGGTTAAATTCCTAGGTATTTTATTCTTTTTGGAGCAATTGTAAATGAGATTATTATCTTAACAATTCTTTCTGCTACTTCATTAATAATGTATAGAAATGTAACAGATTTCTGTATATTAATTTTGTATCCTACAACTTTACTGAATTCATTTATTAGTTTGAATAGTTTTTGGGTGGAGTCTTTAGGGTTTTCTATATATAGTATCATGTCATCTACAAATGACATTTTTACTTCTTACCAATTTAAATGTATTTTACTTCTGTTTATTGTCTGATTGCTGTGGCTAGGATTTGCTTTACCAAGTATAATGAAAGTGGTGAGAGAAGACATCCTTACCTTATTTCTTATCTGAAAGGAAAAGCTTTCAGCTTTTCACCATTGAGTATATTATTATCTGTGTTTTTCATATATGATCACTGTTAGGTTAAGATATATTCTTCTAAATCTACTTTGTTGAGAGTTTTTATCATGAACAAATGAATTTGTAAAATGCTTTTTCTACATCTATGGAGACGATCATATGGTCTTTTTCCTTCCTCTTGTTAATATGATTTACAAATATCGAACCTTCCTTGCATCCCTGGAATTAATACCGCTTGATTTTGGTGAATGATACTTTTTAATGTACTATTGAACTCAGTGTGCTAATATTCTGTGGACAGTTTTGAATTCGTATTCATCAGAGAGCATGGCCTGTAGTTTTCTTCTTTGTAGTCTTTATCTGGTTTTGGTGTCAGGGTAATGCTGACCTCATAGAACGTATCTGGAAGCCACAGCTGCAGGGCATGGGAAGGCAGGGCTTACTTCCTGTGCAGCTAGCTAACAAGTCCACCTGCAGGAACTGCTGGCAAGATGATGTAAGGGCTTATCTTCCCCCATCTCCCCCAAGCAGGAGACATTTTGAAGTGTTCCCAGCCAGGGCTGCCTACCAGATGTGGTGGGGCAGGAGCTGCTTTCGACAGACACCTGTCCAGGCAGACAGGTTGGGTGGAGTGCATCCACAGGGGAATGCCAGGACAGAGCATGTAATGCCAGCAGGGCAGATGGAGAGTGTTACCACCAGCTCCACCAAGCTTTCAGCTCTCCAGGTAGAGAGAGGGGGAAAAGAATTAGTGGCTGCCAGCTCTTTTGTCCCCAGAGAAATCTCCAGATCCCTGCCCCTGCAGCACATGTTGTAAGATTAGTCAACAAATCTCCATCCTGTATACCCCAGACTCTTTTCCAAGTGATGCTTTCGTGCTGTGTCTCAGGCTGAGTAATTTAGTGTCTGGCTTTTTAAGAATGGGGACTCAATTTCCTATCACGCGGTGGCTCTCCCAGAGCTAAGTCCCACTGGTTTTCAAAATCAGACGTGATGATGACTCTTCTGGTGCAGATCCCCAGTTCTAGGAGTATATAGCCGGGGTCTGATCAAATCCTCTTGATTTCCCCATGCTTGTGGTATCCCTCCCATTTGTAGTTAGTTGGTCTGGGGCTTTGGTTCCCAACTACATCTGCCACTCTTACCCCTTTCAAAGTGGCCTACCCTGAATGATTAGCTCTGGAAGGTCTATTCTGCCTGTCTACAAATCTTTTTCAGAGTCAGTTGTATAGACGTAACTCTTGGTTTGATGTATCTGTGGGACAGGGTGGGGTCAGGATACTCCCACCCTGCCATCTTCCCTGAGCCCCACCACTTGAAAACATTTTTGATAGAAAAGAAAGTGGACATAAATACATGAAGAGAAATACTATGTCATGTCTAAGAAGACTCAATATTGGTAAGTTGCTCGCTCTCAAATCAACCTATAAATTCAACTGCAAATCCAATCAAAATTGCAGTAGGCTTTTTTTCTTTTTGGTGGAAAATAGCAAGACAAATCTAAAATTCCATGGTTCTTATTTTGTGCCATATCCAAAATGCAGCTCAAAATGGATAACAGACCTAAATAGAACACTCAAAATTATAAACATCTGGAAGGAAATGTAAGAAAAATCTCTGTGACTTGTATTAAGCCAAGTGGGATGTTTGGAAAACAGTTTAGACAGTTTATTAATTAAAAGAAAAAAATACCCTTACTCTGTAAAGGCAGCTATTCTTTTCCTGGGCACTTTCGTTCAAAGGAGCAAATAATTATATGTTTAATTATATGTTAATGTTATATATGCTACGTACTTGTACTCTGGAATGCAATTTATTTATTTTTTTTCAACGTTTATTTATTTTTTGGGACAGAGAGAGACAGAGCATGAACGGGGGAGGGACAGAGAGAGAGGGAGACACAGAATCGGAAACAGGCTCCAGGCTCTGAGCCATCAGCCCAGAGCCCGACGCGGGGCTCGAACTCACGGACCGCGAGATCGTGACCTGGCTGAAGTCGGACGCTTAACCGACTGCGCCACCCAGGCGCCCCTGGAATTCAATTTAAACAGCGCAGAGAATATGCAACAAAGACCAAGCTTAGCACAAAAGGCCTGGCTTTCTGCCTGTCTCAGCTTTGACACACACCTTCCTCACTAGGCTTAGTCATTTCTAGCTTTTGATTTAAAGTAAGACACATTCATCTCTAGGGCACCACCTTATTCATTTTACATACTTAGAAATAATTTAGTTTATCTCATAATTCATCCAAGGAAGATGAAACAAAGAATAAGAAGCATCAAACACGGAAAGGAAGAGAGTTCTCGTTTAATAGAGAAATGTATTCTTACACTCTTAAGGACTGAGAGCAAAGATACCTTTTTGGCATTTCTCTGTTTCCACGAGCAATCACTCTCCCCATGAGAGCCATATACTTGATGTAGCAGACATTTTGAGGGACATGTCACTGAACTATGTTTAGAAAAGCAATGTGACGGGGTGCTTGGGTGGCTCAGTCGGTTAAGTGTCCAACTTCGGCTCAGGTCATGATCTCATGGTTTGTGAGTTCGAGCCCCGCGTCAGGCTCTGTGCTGACAGCTCAGAGCCTGGAGCCTGCTTCAGATTCTGTGTCTCCCTCTCTCTCTGCCCCTCCTCCACCTACACTCACTCACTCATTCACTCTCTGTCTCTCAAAAATAAACATTAAATTTATTTTTTAAAGTAATACCACTTATTCTAAGTAAATATCTAGAAACCTTTCAGTCCTTAGGAAGCAAAAGAAGTATTATATCTCCTGGCTACAACTCACAGATTGTCTAAAAGACAGAAGCAATGCACCCTGATAGATGGTCAGCCAGTCAACTAACAGCTTTTTTCCTATCCTGAGTAGTGCAAGAATTCTTTGAAAGATATTTCTTAAAAATTTTTTTTTCAACGTTTATTTATTTTTGGGACAGAGAGAGACAGAGCATGAACGGGGGAGGGGCAGAGAGAGAGAGGGAGACACAGAATCGGAAACAGGCTCCAGGCTCTGAGCCATCATCCCAGAGCCCGACGCGGGGCTCGAACTCACGGACCGCGAGATCGTGACCTGGCTGAAGTCGGACGCTTAACCGACTGCGCCACCCAGGCACCCCTGAAAGATATTTCTTTCAAAGAGGTTGAAATGCTACTCTACGTAATATCACATTTGAAAGAAAGAATAGATGTATGTTTTAATGTGTAAAATCACAACAGAAATAAGAATGTAAACCCCATGAAGGCAGGGGTTTGCCTTGTTCTCTGCTATAATCCCAGTGCCTGACACGTGTTAATTGGTCCATAAATAGTCAATGATGCGAGTAAATGTAATGGTGCAGACAGAATTGGAGTTTCCATGCCCAGTGTCTTTAAAATATAAAAAGACAAAGAGAATATATTTAATCCTCTGCCCCCATAATTTTAATTATTTGTCCTCTAAATTTGTAAATTTACAAACCACATCTTGATGGGTGATTTTATTTTTCAACCTCTCACGCACAGTGCCGGGAATTAAAGCTGTCAGTTAGTGTATTAGGGGTCTACAAAGAAACAAACAGTAGGATGTATGTGATGTTTAATTTTGTATCAACTTGAGTGGGCCAAGGTGCCCAGATATGTGGTCTGGATGTTTCTGTGAAAGCATGGTGTTGGCAAGACATTAATATTTAAACCAATAGACTTTGAATAAAGCCCATTACCCTCCATAGCATGGGTGGGCCTCATCCAATCAATTGAAGGCCTTAAGAACAAAGACTGAAGTTTCCTGAAGAACAAGGAGTTCTATAGCTTTACTGCAGATGGCTTTGGGACTTGAACTGCAAATCAGCTCTTGCCAGGTTTCCGACCTGCCAGCCCACCCTGCAGATTTGGGGCTTGCCACCTTCCATAATCACATGAGCCAATTCCTTAAAGTCAGTATAGCACTCTTTTCCCGGACTACTGTATTAAGTCAGGGTTCTTTGGAGACACAGTGAGAGAGAGCATATGATTCATTTTAAAGAGTTGGCTCATGCAATTCAGGAGGCTGGCAAGTCCAAAATTTGAAGGATAGACCAACAGTCTACAGACCCAAGGAAGAGTTTATACTGCATTTCAAGTCCAAAGGGAGTCTGCTGACCGAATTCTTTCTTCTTAGGGGAGGTTGATTTTTTCTTAAGGCTGTCAACAGATCAGATAAGGCTTACCCATATTATGAAAGGTAATCAGCTCTATTTGGTCTACTAATTTAAATGTTAATCTCATTTAAAAATGCTTTCAGGGGTGCCTGGGTGGCTCAGTTGGTTAAGCATCAGACTTCCGCTCAGGTCATGATCTCACAGTTCATGGGTTTGAGCCCCGCATCAGGCTCTGTGCTGACAGCTCAGAGCCTGGAGCCTGCTTCGGATTCTGTGTTTCCCTTTCTCTCTCTCCCCTCCCCTGCTCATGCTCTGTCTCTCTCTGTCTCTCAAAAATAAATTAAAAGTTTTAAAAAATTTAAAAAAAAATACTTTCACACAAACAACTACAATAATGGTCAACTATATATCCGGGTACCGTGATCTAATGAGGTTGACACATAAAATTAAACATCCCAGCACAAATTTTTTACCTTTTTGAAAAAGTGAAGTTAGGTCAAAGGCTTAAATCTGCTTTTCATAACATTTTATTCATTAGCATCTGAAAACACATCATGTAAACCTTGTCCACTTAGACTTCAATTTTTCCCAAAGAACTTTATTACCACTCTAATCAGGTATGGTCTTCTTCAAACTCGGTAAGTCAGTCCTTCAACATTTTCTTATCCGTCACCCTGGTCTTTTCTACCCTGGAAATTCTTACCAGGAAATTAGAATATCTATCTGTTTGCCTCTAAAGATACAGCTTGGAAATATGATAAAAATCACTATTTTCACAGTTTATCCACATGTCTTCCCATCGCTTTAAATAATTCCAATAAAACCATCACAGATTAAAATCTATCTTTGTAATCAGCTGCTTTCTTAATATAATTGAACATTCTGGTTCAGAATAGCACCCAGCTGGAATGCTCAAATCTTTTTTTTTCTTTAGCTTCTAACTAAAATGCCAAAAAAAAATTGGGGAGGAATGGTTAAAAATCATAACACAAAACAAACAGGCATCCTCATGTCTGTGCAGCATTTGAACAGTAAGCGTGAAAAAGATCAAACTGAACTGAGAAAAACCCAAGCTAGAATTTAGCACATGATATCCAGGTTCACGCCACAAGGCACAGACCACTTTGAAGAGCCGAAAGGTTCATGTTTTCTGAAACTGAAGTATATGTAGCAATTTGTCCAAGTTTCTGGAAAATGGAATAATAGAAGTTAAATTTCTATCACCTTGGAAAGTTTCTTTATGAGCTCTGTTGTTGACAGTAGTTGTGTCCCCCAGAAATGCGTATGTTGAAATCCAAATCCCCAAAGTGATGGGATGAAGGAGTGGGGCCTTTGGGACATATTATGAAGTGGAGCCCTTAGGAATGGGATTCATGCCCTTGTAAAAAGATACAGAAGAACTTGCCTTTTCTCTCTTTCTGTGCTGGCCAAAACCAACCAAACAAACAAACAAAAAAACCAGTCACTATGGCTATGTGACACATTACACCAAAACTCAAACAGTAAACTACAACAACAGGAATTTGGGTCAGGTATTTGGAGAGGGCAGAGCTAGGATAGCTTGCTTTGTTCCGCAATGTTTGTGTCTTCAGCTGGAAGACGCACAGGCTAGGCACTGGAAACTTCTGAAGGCTTGTTTACTCACATGTCTGGAGATGGATGCTGACTTTAGGCTGGGGGGCCTCAGTTCCCCTCCTCTTGAACCTCTCCAAATGGTCTCTCCACAGGGATTGGTTGGGACTTGCTCACATCATGGTCGTCGGGTTCTCAGGCTCAGGTTGAGTGCGTGTGAGAGAGAGACCCGGTATCACTACTTTAGCTGCGTTCAATTTGTCAAAACATTTGTAAAATCACTTGTAAAAAGAGACAGGAAAGTAAGTAGCCTCTTTTTTGTTTGTTTTAACTTCCCTTGACCTATTTCCCCTCACCTTACCCCCAGTAATCATCAGTTTGTTTTTCTCAGTGTTTGAGTCTATTTCTATTTGTTCATTTGTTTAATTTTTTTAGATTTCATATTTAAGTAAAATCATATGATATTTGTCTTTCTCTGACTTCGTTCACATTGCATAATGCCCTCTAGGTCCTTTCATTTTGTTGCAAATGGCAAGATCTCATTCTTTGTATGGGTCATAGTCCTATATGTATACCGCATCTACTTGATCATCTATCAGTAGACCCTTGGGTCACTTCCGTATCTTGGCTATTGTAAGTAATACTGCAATAAACACATCTTTTTGAATTAATGTTTTCATTTTCTTTGGGTAAATACCAAGTTGTGGGGTTATTGAGTTGCATGGTATTTCTATTTTTAATATGTTGAGGAACCTCCATATTGTTTTCCATAGTGACGACACCGATTTACATCCCCACCAGCCGTGCACGAGGATTCCTTTTCACCACATCCTCACCAACAATTGTTCTTTCTTGTCTTTTTACTTTTTATTTTTTTAATTGTTTTAAATGTTTGTTTATTTTGAGAGAGAGACAGAGCGCAAGCAGGGGAGGGGCAGAGAAAGAGGGAGACACAGAATCTGAAGCAGGCTCCAGGCTCCGAGCTGTCAGCACAGAGCCTGATGCGGGACTCAAACCCACAAACTGTGAGACTGTGACCTGAGCTGAAGTCAGACGCTTAACTGACTGAGCCACACAGGCACCCCTTGTCTTTTTAATACTCTCTCTTCTAAATGGTGTGAGCTGGTATCTCATCGTGGTTTTGATTTGCATTTCCCTGATGGTTAGTGATGTGGGGCATCTTTTCATCTCCGTTGACCATCTGTATGTCTTCTTGGGGAAAGTATCTGTTTGGGTCCTCTGCCCATTTTTAAGTCAGATTGTTTGTTTTTGGTATTGAGGTGTATGAGTTCTTCATATATTTTGGATACTAACCCCTTATCATATATATCATTTGCAAATAACTTCTCCCTTTGAGTGGATTGCCTTTTCATTGTTTGGATTGTTTCCTTTACTGTCCCACAGCTTTTTAGTTTAATGGAGTAGGCTCTGCCTGTTGATGGGAATGGAGAGATTCTTTAAGAACATGAAGAAATCTTACTGTGGTTATTTTGGGGAAAATACAATCTGCCACATAATCCATCAACTAAGAGGTTAGATAAAGATATTTGGGAACACGCAAGAATTGAGACAGTTGACCACAAATAGATGTTTTCTAAAACATCATTTCACAAAATCATTCATAGCAAGATAACAGAATTACGTTTGAGGCAATAAAAAATAGACATTTAAAAAGGGTGGGAAAGGTAAGTTTAAATTAAACAACGTGTAGTAATGTCTAAATAATTGCTGATATACAATGTTAAAATTCATAATCTGGATCTAAAATTCTGAATTATTTTAACGTAAACGTGTTAGAGTTTTCCGCAATTTGGGGCTTTTTTTTTAATGTTTATTTCTGAGAGAGAGCGAGAGTGCCGCGGAGGGGCAGAGGGAGACGGGGCAGAGGATCTGAAGTGGGGCTCAAACTCAGCAGAGATCTTGACCTGAGCCAAAGTCAGATGCTCCCCCGACTGAGCCACCCAGGTACCCTGGTTTTTCTTCCATTTTTTAACACTAATTTTAGAAACCAGTGGGAAAATAACATACAATATATATTAGAAAATAGGAGAGTAGCTACTGGACACATAGAGCAGCATGATAAAACAACAATAACAACAAGAGAAGCACTGAAAATTCAGTTAATCCCAATGAGATAGAAAGGGGTCTGGAAAGTGGAAAGCAGCACGCCCACCCCACTCGGAACACTCCTGCACAAGCCATTGCAGCTGACGAGTAAGGTGTGAGGGACCCAACGGAGCTCCTGAACTGGGTTTTGAAGGGATGGTGCTGACAGAAAAGAGTCAGGAGGCTGGGTTTCTACACCACACACCGTCTTCGAAATTCACAAGCATTCCATTTGAAAGGGGCCGTGGCTGGCAGTAAAGTGGCCTGTTGGCCTACAGAGTTACCCCTGTGCTGATTGTCGTTTGGATTTAGGGAGAAACGCCATCCCTACAGACCGGATTACGTGTACATGTAAGGTGGGAGATGGTACCAACTTCTGAAGCTTACTGTAAGAATTAGATGATATTTTTCAAAGACCTGGAGCGGGGAAGGAACATAGATGATGAGACGTGTGGGCCTCACGGGTGCCTGCCTGCGTGGCTCTGTTGGTTAAGCGTCTGACTCTTGATTTCGGCCCCGGTCACGAGCTCACGGTTGGTGAGTTCAAACCCCAGGTTGGGCTCTGCGCTGACCGCATGGAGCCTGCTTGGGATTCTCTCTCCTACCATCTTCCCATCCCCCTCCCCCTCCATCTCTCCCTCTCTGTCTCTCTCAAATACATAGACATTAAAAAAAAAAAAGTGTAGGCATCATAATTTTCATAGCCAGCCTCACAATCTCTGAATTAGAAGATGGCCGCAGTTTTTCTTTTTTGCCTTTCTTCTAATTCACGTAAGGATCACGTTGTGCTCAGAGAGGGAGTATAATAAAAAGGCACAAACCATAGAAAAGAAACAAAACAGGGTAACTCAAAAGCACGGCAAAACCAGCTCAGATACCGGGGTGCTAACAACGTCAACGTTATTTACCAAAAACACCTTACCTGTCTCCTGGGCTTCATGTTTAGGGTTTGACACGAAAAAATACCAGTTGAGGAGCTTTCTTTTCTTTTTTTTTTTTTAACATGTCTAATTTTCTTTTTTCAGTTAGATTATTTACAATCAATTTACTTTATTTCATAAAGGGCCCAGAAGACTGCCTCTTGAAATGTAAGCTGTAGAAATAACGGCAGCTGGATATTATGATAAAAATGCTGACTTTAAAAGCACCTGGGAAGTAAAGCATATTGATTTTTATGAGAACATGCCCTGTTTGATATCTGTCCCGGAGAAAGCCAGGCCGACATTGCTGTAGTATGTTGTTCTAGAGAATGGAGTCAGCTGACTTCGATAGAAAGAAAGAAAGAGCGTTTGGCTATGAGTTGATACACTTTTAACATTCCCTTTTGAGAAATAGATGTAAAGCTCTATCAACCATAGCTCCCCGCCCCCCTCCAGTCTTTTCTCCTGACTCCCCTGTGTGAACTATTTTCCAGGCTTTTTGCTGCCCCACTAACCCATCAACGCGCCCCATCAGGCTCTCTCTTCCTTCTGAATGCTCTCCCAGTCTAGCTTATTCTTCAAGGACTAGTTCAAGGCCAACCTCCTACATGAGCTTTTCCTGACCACTCAGGTTCAGTTATCTCTTTTCTAATGAGGAAGAACACTTCTTTTTTTTTTTTTTTAATTTTTTTAATGTTTTATTTTTTGAGGGAGAGGGAGACAGAGCGTGAGTGGGGGAGGAGAAGAGAGAGAGGGAGACACAGAATCTGAAGCAGGCTCTGGGGCTCGGAGCTGTCAGCACAGAGCCCGATGCGGGGCTCGAACCCCCAAACCGTGAGATCATGACCCGAGCCAAAGTTGGACACTTAACCAACGGAGCCACCCAGGAAGCCCCTATAAAGAACACTTCTTAACAAGAGCACTCATTTGGCACTTGGGTTGGTCGGCTAGGGCCACCCTAACAAATACGACAGCCTGGGGAAGTTTACATAATACAAGTTTATTTTCTCACAGGAGTGGAAGCTGGAAGGCCAGGAGCTAAGTGTCAACAGGGTGGATTTCATTCTGAAGCCTTCCTCCTTGGCTTGCAGAGGGCCACTTTCTCACTGTGTCTCCATATGGCTTTCCCACCGTGCATAAATGTGTGTTCTCATCTCTTCTTAAGGAGGAGGTTGGATTGGGGCCCCCCTAGCGGCCCCCTTTTACCTTAATTACCTCTTTAAAGGCCCTATTGCCAAATACAATCACATTCTGAGATACTGGGAGTTAGGGCTTTAACGTAATGAATCAGGGGGGAGGGGAGCCACAAGTCAGCCCTTAACAGCTCTCATCCACAACACTGTACCTTGAGGTTACGCCTTGTTGTTTCATGAGGTTCCCAAATGGTTATTTCCTGTATGATCGTTAAGAAGAGCAAAGTTTCAAGGACTAGGATCAAACACTTGTTTTTTTTCCCCCTTGGCAGCACTTAGCAGTAAGAAATGGACATTAATGTTTCGGGAAAGAATGTTTGGGGTCCCTGCCAGCTCCAAATTACTCCTTCAAACCCTTGTCGGCTCTGGTGACACTTTCTTCTTCTGTATTAATCTTGCCCCCGGTAGAGCGTTACTGACTCTGAGTTAGAAACCATAAGAATGGTGAGAGGGTGGTGGCCAGTGCTTTATCTGGCGAATGTAGAAATGAAAGAGGACAGTGCCCTCATCCAGTAATGATGTACATGCTTCCAGTTGATTTATGTTATGAGGTCGTGAAATAAGGCCAGTAATTACGGTCCAAATTAACTTTATCCTCTCATGTTCCCAAAAGTATCTAAAGAAACTACCAAAGACAGCCCAAGTTGATCTCTTCAAATGGAATTCCGACATCTGGAGGAGGTCTTTTTTAATGTAAAGCTGTTTTATCTCAGTAGTTGTTCTGTAGATGGTTGGTTTCTATCGGAAACTGAGGCCAGGAGGCTTTAAGCAAAATCTAAACAACGTTCTGTTGTTTCTGTAGTAGGGTTTGTGTGATGCGAGGACCACTGCGTTAGGACAAGGCGCTAAAGGCAGTTTGGTACTAGGTCTTCTCACCCTTGCTCTTGTCCCCATTTTTCCATCTGGCAAATTCCTGTTCATTCTTCGGTAATCCACAACCTTCAGGGCACCTCTGTGCAAACTGTAGTCTGCTGAAAAATAGGCAGCCCCCAGCAGATTGTGAAATGCCAAGGGTAAGAACAGAGTCTTACCAGTCTAGGTTATTTCGGGGTAAGAACAGTTTCATGGTCAGATGAACACTGGAATGATGGGACCCCGAAAGGGGACCATGGATCAGTAAGACAGTAAATAATTGATTAAACTGACTGTAGCCTTCATTCTGGGGCAGAGCAAGTCAATTTAACCAGTTGCTTAATTTTTTAAAATTTATAACCCTCTCCTTTTAGTTACTTGAATATATTTATAGATAATCTTCGATTGAGGCCCCCCCTCTAATTCCACTCAATATTTGGGTAATAGTCCAAAAAAGGCTAGTGCCTTTTAAGCCACCTTGCTACCTAAGGGTCATTCTCTCAAAGTGCATAATAGGATGCCTTCCTGTGTATGCTGTGGATTTTAGGAGTTCTAGACTCCGATTTTTCTGCAGAATGGTAGAATAAGGCAGGGACTCAAGAGTGCGACTCTTGGTTTCCATCCCTGCCCCCATCACTTACTGGTTGTGTGTCTCTGCGAAAAATCACTTAAACTTTCTGTCTCTAAACTTTTCCACATGTAAAATGAGAATAAAAATGGTCATACTTGGAGCACCTGGGTGGCTCCGTCGGTTGAGCGTCTGATGCTTGGTTTCAGCTCAAGTCATGATTTCATGGTTCATGAATTCAAGCCCCACGTCAGGCTCTGTGCTGACAGTGTGGAGCGTGCTTGGGATTCCCTCTGTCTCTCTCTTTGCCTCTCTCTCTCTCTCAAAATAAATAAACTTAAAAGAAATAAAGATAGTCATACCTACATCACAGATCTGCTGTGACAATTAAGCGACAGTAGGTGGGCCAGAGTCAACCCTTTATTTACAAGGTACTTGTGTAAGATGCCTGGCACTCAGCAGGTCATACCTTTCATTTTGATTGATTGATTGGCTCTTTTGTCAAGGGCCTTTCCTATGGTTGATAATCTATGTGGACTCACGTCCTACGGCTTTGGTTGCTTCTTGTTAATGCCCAAGGGAAGCCCTACCCACTTTCTTCCCCAGAATCACTTCCCAAGACCATGAATGAGGTTGGACACCCACTCTACGAAGTCTTACTTCCTCATTCACCACCTTTGGTTCTGATCCTGCTCCCTTTCCAACTCGTCTCCAAGGTTGTCTTGTTATGAGCCCAGGAAGCCTTCTAGGACATTAAGAAGGTCTGGAGGAACAGGAGAATGGAAGTTTGCTTCACTGTTCAGGGATTGCCAGTGGTCTCTGTTAAGGCATTACTCTTGGGTTGATACTCAGGCCTAGGCCTGGGGTCTTATATCTGTATTGTGATACTTACTCTACATATCCTGCCAAGATACTTCTTTCTGGATAGTTTTAAGGTACAGCAGAGTCACTACTTAATGTCAAAGTCCTCAAACGATTTCTCCTTTTTTTTAAGGGGGTTCATTGTGGTGTGTATGTATAGATAGGTACATATATATACATACACATACACGTGTGTGTGTGTGTGTGTGTGTGTGTGTGTGTGAATGGAATATGACAGAGCCATAAAAAGGATGAGATCTTGCCTTTTGTGACAATATGGATGGATCTAAAGGGCATTATGCTAAGTGATAGCAATCAGCCAAAGACAGACAAATATGATGTTGCTTCTTATATGTGGAATCTAAGAAAATGACAAATGAATAAACAAAACGCAGAATCAGTCCTATAAATACAGAAAACAAACTGATGGTTGCTGGGGTGGGGGGTGGGTGGGATGTGCAAAATGGCTCAAGGGGAGTGGGAATACAGGATTCCAGCTATAGAATCCATAAGTCACAGGAATAAAAAGTAAAGCACAGGGCATATAGTCAGTGGTAAGGTAATAGTGTCTTATGCTAAATAAACATAGCACAACGTATAGACTTGTTGAATTGCGGTATCGTACACCTGAAACTAATGTACCATTGTGCCTCAACTATACTCAAAAATGTACTGGGGCACCTGGGTGGCTCAGTCAGTTAAGCATCTGACTCTTGATTTCCACTCAGGTCATGATCTCACGGTTTGTGAGTTCGAGCCCTGCATCAGGCTCTGCTTACAACACAGAGCCTGCTTGGGATTCATTCTCTCTCTCTCTCTCTCTCTCTCTCTCTCTCTCTCTCTCTCTCAAAATATATAAGCAAAAAATGTACTGTGAAGAAAAGGAGTTTTAGCATCTGGATTCTATTTTTTTTTTTAATTTTTTTTTTCAACGTTCATTTATTTTTGGGACAGAGAGAGACAGAGCATGAATGGGGGAGGGGCAGAGAGAGAGAGGGAGACACAGAACCGGAAACAGGCTCCAGGCTCCGAGCCATCAGCCCAGAGCCCGACGCGGGGCTCGAACTCCCGGACCGCGAGATCGTGACCTGGCTGAAGTCGGACGCTCAACCGACTGCGCCACCCAGGCACCCCAGCATCTGGATTCTAAAAGGCCAAGCAAAGTGGACTAAATACATAATGGCCTATTTAATTAAAGTAATTGTCTATTTTCATACAATATAGGTTCAGTTAGATTTAAAATTTTTTAAGAAAATGCTTTATAAAGAGAAAAATTGGCCCACCATTTCCTAGGAGAAGAAAAAAGGCTTAACTCGTTTTAGTTCAGAAGAAAGAAAACATGATTTAAAAGTTAAAAAACAATGATGATGTTCCTTCACATTTGAACCTTTCATAGTTTCAAAATGTTTTCTTCATAATTATCTGAATTAATGTTGAACAGTCCTTACCAAGGGCAAGGCCATCATTGTTGTTGACATTTTGCAGATGACACAGCTCTAGTTTAAGTTCACACAGAATTCTATCCTAGGTCCTCTCACTCCTGATCCAGTGCTCTTCCCGATAAATCTTACTACAAGTGAGAGAAAAAAGTGGAGTAAGATAAATAATAATCTCATTAAAGACATCACTTCCTGGGTGCCCGGGTGGCTCAGTCCATTAAACGTCCGATTTAGCTCAGGTCATGATCTCACCGTTTGTGAGTTTGAGCCCCACATCAGGCTCTCTACGGTCAGTATAGAGTCCACTTCATATCCTCTGTCCCCCTCTCTTCCTGCCCCTCCCGCTCCCATTCTCTCTCTCTCAAATATTTTTTTAAAAAAGGCATCACTCCCTTCAAAGGTGAGAATCTAAGAACTCAGCATGTAAGTACCATAATGGCGTACCCACACAAAAAAGGAACCTTCGGAAGGTCTTGAAAGAAACACCTTCTGTTACACAGTTTCCTCCCACCTTGAACATAAATGGGCTTCTAGTAGTAATCATGTCATTAGAAACATCCACCCTCCTCTAAAATTGTCCATGGAAATTAAAAGGTCATTAAAGAACGTTGCAAATATTATCAGCTGTTGCTAAAGTTGCAAAGTAAGAAATCTGACGGGCTGCTCTGTGCTCCAAGGGGACTCTTTCTATGAAGACTCATTATCTCAACCCAGCCTTTCCAGATAATAAAAGAATTTAAAAAGCATGTGTGCTCATATTGGGGGGGGGGTGGAAACAAATGCATGGTAAGCTAGTAAGACTTCAAGACAAAATTTTTCCTTAATAAGAATTATGAATAATATGTTTAAGAGCACCTTCACTTTTAAATTAGGAATTACCAAAAAGTGTGATGTGGGTCAGGAAAAAAAATTATCCTTTGAAAACTTCATTTTTGCAAGTAATGGAGTCTTTCTGAATATTATCAGAGATGTATGTACTCAGACTTTTTATATCATTTGATGTCTTTAAGCTGACTTTAAAATAGACATAATAATCACACTGAGTTTAAACCAGAAATTTAGCAAAAACCAGAAGAAATATGAATGGTTTACAACCAACCAAATGCCGGAGACAGAGAAGCAAATAAGATACCCTCTCTCCCTTCCCGGAGTTTACAGCAGTTTAGAAAGAAAACAGAAATAGAATAAGAAATGGGTGTTATTCAAATTGCAATTTGGCTAGCCTTCCAAAGTGTAGAGGCTGGTAGGAAATGAAGGAAGGTTTCATGAGGAATAATGTCTAAGCTTAGGTTCCACGCAGGAGTGACCTGATGACCTTTTGAAGATTGATGACTTTTCAGGGTTGTTCGTCTCAGCCCTTTATTTTCTTCCAGCAGCAATCACGTACCTTGGAAAGAGCAGGCAAGCGGGGACCACTTAGATGGCGGAGGCAAGATGAATCATGTACTTACCTCCTTAAGATCAGGTACTTAGCATGGTTTAAACAAATGTAGAAATCCTGAGTTATTTTTAAATATTTTTAAAGCTATTTTTAAAAAAATTTAGAGAGGAAGTGTGCACAGGAGCAGGGGGAGGGGCAGAGAGAGAGAGAGAGACCCAAGCAGGCATCATACCCAGGGCAGAGCCCAGTGCAGGACTCAATTTCCCAACCGTGAGATCATGACCTGAGCTGAAATCAAGAGTCAGATGCTTAACCGACTGAGCCACCCAGGCGCCCCCTTTTTAAATAGTGACACAGCTGTTTCCGAGAGCATTTGTTTGTTTGTTTGCTTTTTATTACAGTTATTCCTCGATTTGTAAATTTGTAGGAATGAGTTCAGTCTGTTAACAATTTTGGTAGAAATGGGCAGGATGCCTCAATGTGGTCTTGCTTCCCCAGTGAGACATTTTTCAAATTTGTGATGCCAAAGTTACACCACTAAAGCAAGGGGATTTGGTCTTCTGTCTCTACCCTCCACGTGGAACGTCCTTACAAGGACCCAAAATATTCACATTTGAGTGACCAAAGAATCCACTGTTTGAAAACTGCCACTGATTTCGTGAGTATATTTGTAAAAATCAAGAATATAGGGATCGGTACCATTTCCCCCTGCTCTATGACTTGTCTGGTGTTATCAGCATACCTAGGAAGGAAGTGGATTTTTTTTCTCCCAAATGAGCTTTTTTTTTTTTTTAAAGCTTATTTATTTGTTTTGAGAGGCAGGATGTGAGTAGGGGAGGGACAGAAAAAAGAGGAGAGAGAGAATCCCAAGCAGGATCCCCACTGTCAGCACAGAGCCCAGTGTGGGGCTCAAATTCATGAACTCTGAGATCATGACCCGAGCTGAAATCAAGATTTGGACGCTTAACCGACTGAGCTGCCCGGGCGCCCCTTTCGTCGTAACCATTTTTAAGTGTGCAGTTCTGAGTGCTTGCACGCACGTGGTTGTGCCACCAATCTCCAGAGCTCTTTCTGTCTTGCCCAGCTGAAACTCTGCATGCATAAAACCCAACCCTCCTCTCTCACCCCCTGGCATGTCCCCCTCTGCTTTCTGTCTCTATGAATTTGACTTCCCTAGGGAGTCACAGAATTGGAATCATACACTACTTGTCTTTTTATGTCCGCTTCGTTTCACCTTGCATAATGGCCTCAAGGTTTGTCCGTATTGTAGCATGAGTCAGAATTCCCTTCCTTATTAAGGCTGAATAATATTCCATCGCACGTACAGACCACATTTTGTGTATCCATTCACCTGTCAGCGGATGCTTGGGCGGCTTCCCCCTTTTGGCCGTTGTGAATAATGCTGCTGCGAACACGGGTGTGCAGATATCTCTTTGAGACTCTGCTTTGAATTATTTAGGATCCCTACCCGGAGTGGGATTGCTGGATCACACGGTAATGCTATCTTTAATTTTTTGAGGACCCGCCATACTGTTTTCCATAATGGCTGTCCCATTTGCCATTACCACGCCAGGAAAAACTTACATTTCCAAGTAAAACCGTAAGTGGAAGTATAGTTAATAAAACGTATACGTGTGTCGGAGCACCTGGGTGGCTCAGTCCGTTAGGCACCCAACTTCAGCTCAGGTCAGGATCCCAGGGTGTGTGAGTTCACACCCTGCATGGGGTCTCCACTGTCCGTGCGGAGCCGGCTTTGGATCCTCATAGGAGCACCTAAGTGGCTCCGTCGGTCAAGCGTCCAACTCTTGATTTAGGCTCGGGTCATGATCCTAGGGTCATGGAATCCAGCCCTGCATCGGGCTCCACACTAAGCATGGAGCCTGCCTAGGATTCATTCTCATTCTCATTCTCCCCTCTCCCCTCTCTTCTCTCTCCCCTCATCCCTCTCCCCCTGCTCACTCCCATTCTCTCTCTCTCTCTCTCAAATAAACAAACAAACAGGATCAACATCTGGGGTGAATGAAAGAAGCAGGAATGAGCATTGAATTACACTGCAATGAAATCACAACAAAGGCCTTGGGCCACCCCACAGGGAGTTCTGTGGCCTTTAGAATGGTCTCAAGGTGGCCTAAGGGAACCAGGCCTCTAGACCCCAGTAGTCATAGGACCTGGGTGGTTCTTCAGGAAGAAAGCACAGTTCCAGGTGAGGCACCTCTCCTTGGTCTGTGGCGTGGCCCAGAGAGAGACCCCGCTGAGACGCGTCACCTGCTACAGGTCAGTGTCAGTCTCGTGATGGAATGCTGCCGGGTCCACCTGACTTGATGACTCTGTGAGCCTCAGCCCCTGCTGAGCAGCTCTGGGTGCACTGTTCCGTGGGCAGTGCTCCACCTTTACGAGGGACCAGGCTCTCTCTTGCGAAGTGCATCGTTCTGCACTGCGGATAGCACGGATGTACTCCAGACCCTAGGGGTCTAAACTGCAATTATCCCGTTGGGGCTGCCATAAACTCCACACACACGCAGCTGTTTTCACACCAGACGTACTTCTGCTGCGGCAACGTCTGCCAAGCGGTAGGACCCTCGCGGCAGAATCGCTTGTACTGGAGCCTGGACGTGCTGGAGAGCTGTTTTCTGCTCTGGAAACCACACAAAGCTGGTTGCTTTGCTTATCAACTAGTGTGGGGGGCAGAGTAGCGCTCGCATGTATACGATAAGCTGCCTCCAGAAACTGGAGTTGTGTTTCCATCTGGGTGGTGGGAGTTGCAAGGTGTAAATCGTGTCTTGTATGGTTGAGGGGATGTCCCAGCATGCCTCAGACCACCGGACCACCAAACTCTTCACTTTTGTGGCGTTCTGGAACGCGTGTATATTGTCCAGTCATCTGGTGGTTTTGCCACCTTTTGCTTATTTGGTCCAATTAACGTAATGCATCAATACTGTGGATCAATCCAGTAGATGGATGTGGTGCTTCGTGGGATGTCCAAGTGATCGCAATCCCTTTACCCTGTATTATGCAGGGGGGCGGGGAGTGAGCCCTGGCACAAGCCCGTGAACGTCCCAAGTTCATGCAGACTGTTTCCGATCCTTTCTCACGATAGAAATGGGGAAGGTTTCACTGATGAGGTCAGTGATCGCTGACTAGGTACCTGAGACCATGTCACCCTGTCCCCACAGCAGCACAGCTGTGCGTGCAGTGGGCCTCAGCTAGAGCTGTTAGTAGTCCATTGTCATCCTCTCGGGCCCAGCTGGCCTTTCGAAGGGTCTGGCTGGTGAATTTAACGCATCCTCGCCTGGGATAGGTAGGCACCCCTGCATCCTTTGGGCTTTTAAGGCTGGCACTAATTTCTGTTGCCTCCGGGATGTGATACAGACAGTTCCTGACTTAGGATGAATTAACTTGAGACTTGCTGACTTGGTGATGATGTGAAAGCATTCAGTAGAGATTGTACTTGAGTCTGTTGATTTTTCCGCCCAGGCTAGCAACAGGCAGTACGATCCTCGCTGGGGGTGCTGGGCAGTGGTAGTGAATTGTAGCTTCCAGCCTGCCACACAGTCGGGAGAGTCGACAACCGATGCGCCATTCTGTACCCATACGACCGTTCTGCTTTTCATTTTCAGTACAGTGTTCAATAAATTACATGAGCTGTTTGACACTTTATTATAAAAAGGCTTCACGTAAGATGATTTTGCCCAACTGCAGGCGAATGTAAGTGTTCAGAGCACATCGAAGTCGGCTAGGGTAAACTCTGAGGTTCAGTAGGTTAGGTGTCCCGAATGTATATTTGACTCGCTATATTTGCAACTTAGGGTACATTCATTGGGACACAACCCATCGTAAGCCAAGGAAGAGCTATATCGTTTTCATTTAATACTTTGACCAAGGGGAGGAGGGTCATGGACAGTTTGAATTCCTTCTGTTTGTCTTTTCCCGCTACAATAGCTCTTAGCACTGGCCAAGGGACCAATGTCAGGGCCCTGTCAATGACAGAGTATGCCCATGCCCGAAGTATATGCAGAACAAGAGAATGACCACCTGGTCCCCATTTACCTTCATTCTAAGAGGGAACAATTATGACACTCTGATGATACATATAAATGTCGGCTAGGACTCTATACCCAGTTCCCCAAATGTTTGGGTATCTTCTTTTCCCCGGTACACCACTGATTAAATGATGGAAGGTCTCTTTGGAAAAAGAGTGGCAGAATCACTACTGTAGGTACCTGCTGCGGTGTTCCAGGTTTGCTCCCCCTGGGAATCCAACCTCTCCTTTAGTCAATGGGTTCGCAATCTGAAAACTGCTATGGGTGTGGAAACTGAGTAAGGGATCATGGCTTTTTATTGAGGCAGATCCTGATCATCCGTCTTTGGTTTCTTTGGATTTCTTGGATCATCCATCTATGGGTTGGCCAATACCTTTGCTGACTGGTGTGTTCTCACTGATCCTGAGCACAGATAGCCCCCTCCGGCTCAGGCAGAAGGCTGTTCTTCCAACCTCACCAAGTATTACAACGATTGTGCCCACCTAGCTTCTGTAGGTTAAGTGCTGCCCCCTGGGCACTATTATTTTGACGTCCTGATTGTCCTGCTTTCAGAGAGTCCAGTTCTTCACTGGTATTTCCTACCTTTTGCTGAGCATAGAACTGGATGCCTACACTGAGCTTCTCAGTCAACGCCTCTTTCGCCAGTGAATTTCTTCTTACGGCTTTGGTTTATGCCAGTGACTTCAGGCGCTCACACGGAGCATGGTCATCTGGTTGGGTTTCTGCCCAGTGATATAGCTACTCTATACCCGCTTTCTGAATCTTTTCATCCCTTCTCACAGCAACTTGAACAGAAAATTTGGGCGTTCTGTCTCACACTTAGCACGAACTATCGCTTTCTTCAAGTTTCCAAGAGCCATACTACGGACGAGTTAGCACTGTTTCCTGGGCCTTTGCCAAGGTGTTAAATGATCACCCAGGAGGATGTTGCCATGTTGATAAGCTCTCACTTGTACAACCTTCTGTTTCAGTCCCCTTGAACCAGCCACTTCAGGATCCATATGGACGCCCTGGCCCTGGCCCATGCGTGTTGGGAAAACTGCCCCATGATTTTGGGGGGGGATATAGTCTCTTTTTTCTCTTACTAGTCCTAGCATTTTCCTAGCATACTTTTGGTGTGTTTTAACGCTGATGTCAAGGGGGCAGGAGGGGAGACAGCGGCAAATCCCGACTGGGGCATTTGTTGTCTTGCAAGGCAGAGGCTTCTACATCACCTTCAGGCGAGGGAGGAACAGTAGACTTTACTGTGAAGAGTGGGCCATTTCTTCGGGTCTTCTTAGGGTCTGGTTATGATAAGCAGCTTCTAAAATGGCTTCCAATACTCCCTACCCCGTGGTGCTTAGGCCCTTGTGTAATCACCAATCTTGAGTGTTGGCAGGACCTAGTGGCTTGCTTCTAATAAATGGAATACAGCCAAAGCGTTGGGATGTCACTTTGGAAATTCAATCATAAAAGACCATGCACCTTTCTGTGCACCTTTTCCCTCTTTGGTTCTGTTCCCTTGCTTGTTCTCTTACGAGCTTCCCTATGAAAAAGGCGCACATGACGAGGAACCGAAGGCAGCCTCCAGACAAGAGATAATGAGGAACCTAGGCCCTCAGTTCAGACAGATCACAGAAAGGGAATCATGCCAACAATCGCACGAAGAAGCTCAGAGTGAGTATTTTCTCCAGTCGGCCCTGAGAGGGCTGTGTCTCCTCAGCTGACCCCTAACCGTAGCCACGTGAGAGACCCAGCTTTGACCAGCCCAGCCAAAGACCAGAATCACCCACAGAAACAGAGGTAACAAGCGTTGTTGCTTTAAGCTTGTAAGTTTGGGAGTAACTTGTTACACAGCAATGGATGCTTGTTACACAGCAACGGATGATAGGCCAGAGATTCAGGATATTTAAATGGACTGACCTGGATGTCCCCATTCCTGTTCTCTGTGTTCCACCCCTTCTGAATCACAGTCCCGACCTCGGGATAGCAGAGCTGCGGGGACTGGGAACCCTACCTCCTCTAAAGCTCTGCTCTTCTTGTCATTAATTTCTGAACCTGATCTTGAGTGTTTTTCTGCCTTCTGGCTAAAAGAGGTGAGAATGTTGATATTCTCCTAAAGCCAGGTCCTCTGGCTTTTACAATTAGCTTTTAATTGGTGTTCAACTTTTCATTGTCTTTCTCCAAAGTATAGATGGCTTCAGCCACAGTGATCCAATTCTGTGCTCCTGATAGTTATGATGTCCTTACATTTCTTAAACACCTGATACATTGCGCCCACCAGGGCATTCTTTTCCACTAATAAATCCTTGAAATGCACAGTAGGAAGCAGCTACAAAAACTCTGAAGCCCTGAGAAAGCTATGCCTCGAAAGCCAACCTAAGATGCAGCCCTCGCACTTAGTACTCAAGAAAGAACTCACAAAAGAAGACTGCAATCTGTGTGTCTTACATCTGAAGAATAGTACAAGACCTACAAAAATTGCTTAGAATTAGCAACTGCCAATTCTTGGAGGTCTATTTTCGTTTGGTTTTTCCATGCAGGGGTTTCATTCACATGTATGTATCTGTATCTGCTTTTGACCCCTGGTTGAAGTGGCTACCAGTTCTATATTTGAGGGTGGGTTTTTGTACCCAAACTAAGAGCATCACGCAGGGCTCGGCCCCGGGAAAATCGGTTATGTTCTGCAGGGAAGAGTCACCTCCAACATCCCTGGCTTTGCCCATAAGTTTAATGAGACTAGAGTGTTGTGTGAATATGAAGCATTTTCTGATAAAACTGGTGTATCTTTACCTACTTCCGGAGAGGGTAAAAAAAAGTTTAAAGCCTATTAAATTAAGAATTCCTATTGGGGCGCCTGGGTGGCCCAGTCAGTTAAGCGTCTGACTTCGGCTCAGGTCATGATCTCGCAGTTGGTGAGTTCGAGCCCCGCATCGGGTTCTGTGCTGACAGCTCAGAGCCTGGAGCCTGCTTCGGATTCTGTGTCTCCCTCTCTCTCTGCACCTCCCCAATTTGTGCTCTGTCTCTCTCTGTCTCTCAAAAAATAAATAAATGGAAAAAAAATTTTTTTAAAGAATTCCTATTAAGATTAGCTTATAGGAACTGATAAGCACATATAAATCTAACAAAGATTAAAAAAAAAACTTTAAACTATTGAAAAGAAGCTGAACTTTTATTTTTTAATTATGAAGGTCCTTTAAAAAAAAATAAAACCTTTCACAGAAACTAACAAACCCAGTTATAATGATGTCATCCCTGAGATGACAGGAAGTGCAGCCACGAGTCACACAAAAAAATAATAAATAATACACTAAAAAATCTGAGACACTTCCAAGATTGGTAAATAAATGGATATTTGTATTTGAAGCTAGATTTATTTAATACTCTTAATTAATATGAATCCTTGAACAATCTTGGCCTCTTGGGGGTGGGTGGAATACATTAATTTTCCCATCAAAATTATTGGAAATAAAAATATATGTATATTTTTGGAAGTGTATGTTTTTTTATTTAATGACTTTTCAAGTAGCAGCAGGATTTTCAGACACAGTTAACAAAATCGCTCTTTAAGCGAGGAATAAAGGTAATACACTCCCGTGTTCTCCTTAGTCCTTTACGAAATACACAAGTCATGGAAAATTGTGTTTCCTCTGTGAGGCCTCCCACCCCCTCACCTGATTCTGGTTACTCTAAAGCCCATCAGACTTCAGAGACCTGTCACTGTGTGTAAATATTCCATTAGGGATCTCTAAAAGGCACTGCTTTTGTTTTAACTTAAAACACCTTTATCATGCCTTTTAAAAAATAATACTCTAATATTGTCAATATTTAGCGTTTGCCTTTTAATTTTGCATTAAATAATTTTTTTATTAATTTTTTTTAACGTTTATTTTTGAGACAGAGAGAGACAGAACACGAACAGGGGAGGGGCAGAGAGAGAGGGAGGCACAGAATCCGAAGCAGGCTCCAGGATCTGAGCTGTCAGCACAGAACCCGACGTGGGGCTCGAACTCACGGACCGTGAGATCGTGACCTGAGCCGAAGTCGGATGCTTAACCGACCGAGCCACCCAGGCGCCCCAATAATTTTTAAAATTATAGTTCATTTCAGGGCACCTGGGTGGCTGGGTCATGGAGTGTCCGTCTTTAGCTCAGGTCATGATCTTGCAGTTCGTGAGTTCGAGCCACACATCAGGCTCTACACTGACGGTGTGGACCCTGCTTGGGATTCTCTCTGTCCCTCTCTCTGGCCTTGACCTGCTCTTTCTGTCTTCCCCCCTCCTCCCTCCCTCCCTCAAGATAAACTTAAAAAAATTAAAACAAAAATCCGTAGTTTGTTTCAAACAAGTCCTTTTATTACAAGTGGTTGATAGGTCTCAATTCTCTTTTAATCTTTAGGTTCCCGGGGCACCTGGGTCGCTCAGTTGGGAGAACATCTGACTTTGGCTCGGGTCATGATCTCCCGGTTCATGAGTTCAAGCCCCGCATTGGGCTCTGCGCTGACAGCTCAGAGCCTGCTTGGGATCCTCTCTCTCTGCCCCTCCCCATCTCTCTCTCTCTCTCTGAAAAATAAACATTTTTTAAAAAAAAATCTTCAGGTTCCCCCTATATCTTTTCTTCATTCAATTTGTTGTTGGAAAAGGTAATGATTTGTTCTTCTGGAGATTTTAGTGTAGTTTGAATTTTGCCGAATGCTTCCTGTGATGTCATATGTGCACCTGTTCCCTGTATTTCCTGATAATTTCTAGGTATATGAGATGCAGTTTTGGAAGACAAGACTACTCCATAGGTGATGTTGTGTACTTCCTCCTAGTTGTCTCTTGATGATGTTAGCTGCTGAATATACGGTCATTATGTGTTACCATGCCTTTCCTGTGATGTGGTGAGCCCTTTGGAGAGCAAAACTGTATTCATCACTTTATCCCTACTATGTAGTACAGTTTAATAGGTGCCCAATATTTCCTAAAAGTTTATTGGGGCGCCTGGGTGGCGCAGTCGGTTAAGCGTCCGACTTCAGCCAGGTCACGATCTCGCGGTCCGTGAGTTCGAGCCCCGCGTTGGGCTCTGGGCTGATGGCTCAGAGCCTGGAGCCTGTTTCCCATTCTGTGTCTCCCTCTCTCTCTGGCCCTCCCCCGTTCATGCTCTGTCTCTCTCTCTGTCCCAAAAATAAATAAACGTTGAAAAAAAAAATTTTAAAAGTTTAGTGAATCCAGGTGCTCAGGGTCAGCTTTCACTAACTCTTTCTAGATCATTGGCAAGGTAATTAATTTGTAATGAATCTCGTTTTCATGGTCGGTAAATGAAGAGATTGGCTTAAACATGGCCTCTATGCTTCCTTCAATGATTATATGAAACGGTCATACAAAGATCAAGAATATGAGCTATCTTTCCCACACCAAAGATTTCAAGAAGTAAGGGAACCCAGCCCATGTGCACATGCTGAGTAAGAAACAATCTTTTCTGGGTTTTTCTTTAAAGCTTTCGACGGGACTACATTTGTAAATAGTGCACCAAATTTGGAATAGAACATAATTTGTTGGTTGCATCTATCAAACTGAAGCAAATAATGTTAAATTCCCTTCTATGATGGATAAGAATATATAAAATACATGATGTTTGAACACATATGAATAACTGAATAAATTCTGCTAAGAAAAATGCTCCAAGCAGAGAGATAGCCTGTTGTCCATAAACAGGTGCATAACTTAATTATCAAACCACCCACCATCCTTAAACACCGTTTACTTAATTCTCACCAAATAGAAAAATGAACTAATCGCCTTGAAGACAGTGATGAGAAATCAGTCATCTTTACATAGATACATACACACATATACAACTATTATTAGAATAAATATTAAAATTCATCTTTAGCAGTAACACAGTATAGACTTGAGTAAACGGAAGTAAAAAAATGCAAGTATATTATATCATGGGCTCTATTTTCAAATATATAAAAATAAACTGCCTTTTGAAAAAGCTTTGTAGGTTTTATTCAAATTTATACCCAAATTACAAGAAAATATTTAAAAGTATAAAACAATGTCAGCTCTCAGATTACTGTCTTAGGTTTAACCTTACATTTGTTCATCTTTTTTTAAAGTTATTATTTCATTGTTTCTTTTAAAAAATGTTTTTAGTGTTTATTTGCTTTTGAGAGAGAGAGAGAGAGCACAAGTGGAGGAGGGACAGAGAGAGAGGGAGACACAGAATCCGAAGCAGGCTCCAGGCTCCGAGCGGTCAGCCCAGAGCCCAACGCGGGGCTCCAACTCATGAACCATGAGATCATGTCCTGAGCTGAAGTTGGACACTTAACCAACTGAGCCACGCAGGCACCCATTAAACTTTTAATTTTAATTCCAGTTAGTTAACATACAGTCTTACATTAGTTTCAGGTGACTACGTAGGGATTCACCACTTCTGTACATTACCCTGTGTTCCTCACAACAGATATACTCCTTAATCTCCATCCTCTGTTTCACCCATCCCCCTGGGACCTCCCCCCTGGTAACCATCTGTCTGTTCCCTATAATTAAAAGTCTGTTTCCTGGTTGCCTCTTTGTTTTTATTTTCCTTTTGCTTGTTTGCTTTGTTTCTTAAATGTCACATATGAGTGAAATCATATGTTATTTGTCTTTCTCTGTTGGACTTACTTTACTTAGCATTACACTCTCTATAATGGCAAGATTTCATTCCATTTTATGGCTGAGTGATATTCAATTATATATAATGGAATATAACACACACACAGACACACACACACACACACACCATTCTTCTTCATTCATCAGGCAGTGGACACTCGGGCTTCTTCCAAATCTTGGCTATTGTAAATGCTGCTATAAATATAGGGGTGCATGTATCCTTTGAATTAGTGTTAATACATTCTTTGGGTAAATAACCAGGAGTGCAATTTCTGGGTAGTGCATAAGGTAGTTCTATTTTTAACTTCTGGAGGAACCACCTCCCTCTTTTCCTTAGTGGCTACACCACTTTGCATTCCCACCCACAGGGCACAAGTGTTTCTTTTTCTCCACATCCTCAAAATACCTGTCATTCCTTCTGTTGCTGATGTTAGCCATCCTGACGGGTGTGAGGTGATAGCTTATTGTACTTTAAATTTGCATTTCCCTGATGGTAAGAGATGATGAGCATATTTTCATGTGTCTCTTGACCATCTGGATGTCTTCTTTGGAGAAATGTCTATTCATGTATTCGGCCCATTTTTAAATTGGATTATTTGGATTTTGTAAGTTCTTTATGTGTTTTGGATACTAACTCTTTATCAGCTGTGCCATTTGCAAATATCGTCTCCCATTCTGTGGGCTGTCATTGACTTTTGTTGATCATTTCCTTTGCTATGCAGAAGCTTTTTGGTTTGATGCAGTCCCTATGGTTTATTTTTGCTTTTATTTCCCTTGCCTCAGGAGACACATCTAGAAAAAAGTTGTTACAGCTGATATCAAAGAGGTTACTGCCTTTGTTCTCTTTTAGGATTTTTTTTTTTATGGTTTCTGGTCTCAGTTTTAGGTCTTTAATCTATTTTGAGGGTATTTTTGTGTATGTTGTAAGTACGTGGTACAGTTTCTTTCCTTTGTATGTTGCTTTCCAGTTTGCTCGGCACCGTTTTTCGAAGAGACTCTCCTTTCCCATTGGATATTCTGTCCTGCTTTGTCAAAGGTTAATTGACCATATAACTGTAGGGTTTTTTTCCTGGATTTTCTGTTCTGTTCTCTTGATCTATATGTCTAGACCTGTGATGCCTCCAGCTTTCCTTTTCTTTTTCAGGGTTGCTTTGGCTATTGGGGGTCATTTGTGGTTCCGTGCACATTTTAGGATTGTTTCTTCAAGTTCGCTGAAAAATGCTGTTGTTATTTTGGGAGGGATTATATTAAACGTGCGGACTGCTTTGGATAGGGTAGACATGTTAACAGTATTCTTCCAATCCACGAGCATGGAATGTCTTTCCATTTCACTGTGTCATCTTCAGTTTCTTTCATCAGCATGTTATCGTTTTCCGAGCAGAGATCTTTCACCTCTTTGAATAGGTTTATTCCTAGGTATCTTACTATTTTGGATGCAACTGTAAATGGGGTTACTTTATTAATTTCTTTCCGCAGCTCCATTTTTGTGTCTAGAAATGCGACAGACTTCTGTACATGGATTTTGTACCCTGAAACTTATGTGAATTCGTTTGATCAATTCCGCCAGTGTTTTGGTAGTCTTTAGAGTTTTTCCATATAGGGTATCATGCTATCTTTAAATAGTGAACGTCTTACTTCTTCCTTACCAATTTTGATTTCTTTTATTTCTTTTCGTTGTCTGATTGCTGTGGCTAGGACTTCTGGTACTATGTTGAATAAAAGTGGTGAGAGGGGACATCTTTGTCTTATTCCTGGCCATAGAGGAAAAGCTCTCCATTTTTCCTCATTAAGAATGATATTAGCTGTGGGTTTTTCATAGACAGACTTTATTATGTTCTGCGAACCTACTTTGTTGAGGGTTTTAATCATGAATGGATGTCTTACTTTGTCACATGCTTTTTCTGCATTTATTGAAATGCTCATATGTTTCTTAACCTTTCTCCTGTTGATGTGATACATCACATGTTTGGTTTGTGAATATTGAACCACCCTTGAAACCCAGGAAGAAACCCCACTTGATTGCAGTGAATGACTTTTTAAATGTATTATTGGATTCAGTTTGCTAGTATTTTGTTGAGGGTTTTCGCATCTGTTTTCTTCAGGGATATTGGCCTGTAGTTGTCCTTTTAGTGGTGTCTTTATCTGATTTTGGTATCAAGATAATGCTGGCCTCATAGAATGAATTTGGAAGTATCCCTTCCTCTTATATTTTTGGAATAGTTTTAGAAGAATAGGTCCGGGGGCATGTAGGTCGCTCAGTCGGTCAACTGTCCGACTCTTGGTTTCAGCTCAGGTCATGGTCTCATGGTTCATGAGTTTGAACACTGATAGTGCAGAGCCTGCTTGGGATGCTCTCTCTTCCTCTCTGTCTGCCCCCTCCCTGCTCACACTCTCCTTCTGAAAATAAATAAGTAAATTTAAAATAAATAAATAAAAAGAAAGAGGGGGGGGAGGAGGAGGAGGAGGAGGAGGAGGAGGTGGTGGTGGTGGTGGTGGAGGTCTGAACTCTTCTTAAATGTTTGGTAGAATGTCCCTGTGAAGCCATCTGTCCTGGACTTCTGTGTTTTGGGGGTTTTTGGATTACTCACTAACCTTTGTTGTTGGTTGTCAGTCTCTTCAAAGTTTCTAGTTCCTCCTGTTTCAGTTTGGGGAGTTGATATGTTTCTAGGAATTTATCCCATTTCTTGCAGATCGCCCAAGTTGTTGGCATGTACTTTTTCATAATTTTCTCTTATCGTTTGATTTCTTTGGTGCTGGTTGTTACTTCTCCTTTCTCATTTGTGATTTTATTTATTTGAGTCCTTTCTCTTTTTTCTTGGTAATTCTGGCTAGAAGTTTATCGATTTTATTGATTTTTTCCCCCCAAACACCAGCTTGTTGTTTCATTTACCTTTTCTATCATTTTTCTAGGTTATGTATCATTTATTTCTACTCTAATCTTGATTATTTCATTCCCCTGCTGATTTTAGGTTTGCTTCTTTTTTCTTTTTCTGGCTTCTTTAGGCGCAAGCCTTAGGTTGTATATTTGAGATTTTTCTCCTTGAGGTCAGCTTGTATTATTGCTATAAACTTCCCTCTTAGAACCACTGTTGCTGCACCCCAAAGATTTTGAACTGTGGTGTCTTCATTTTCACTTTTTTCCACGTACCTCTTAATTCCTTCTTTGATTTCCTGGTTGAGCCATTTATTGCTGAGTAGCATGTTATTTAACCTCCACGTATTTGTGGTCTTTACAGATTTTCTTCTTGTAGTTTATGTCTCATCTCATAGCATTGTGGTCAGACAAGATGCATGTTTGTTTTGCAGGCTAATGTGTGATCTATTCTGGAGAATGTTACATGTGCCCTCAGGAAGAACGTGTATTCTGCTGTTTTAGGATGGAGTGTTCTGAACGTATCTGTTAAAGCCATCTGGACCGGTGTGTCATTCAAAGTCATTGTTTCCTTACTGAGGTTTTACTTAGATGATCTGTCCATTGATGTAATTGGGTGTTAAAGTCCCCTACTGTTATTGGGTTATTATCGATTAGTTCCTTTATGTTTTTTTTTATTAACTGTTGTATGTATTGGGGTGCTCCTATGTCAGGTGCATATTTGCAATTCTATCTTTTTTTTTTTTTTTTGGATTGTTCCCTTTATTGTTACAGAGTATCTGTCTTTATCTCTGCTCACCGTCTTTGTTTTAAGGTCTATTTTGTCCAATACATGTATTGCTACTCTGGTCTTCTCTTGATAGCCATTTGCATGATATTTCCCCATTCCCTCACTTGGAATATGCAGGTATCTTTAGGTCTAAAATAGGTCTCTTGTAGGCAGTATATAGATGGGTCTTGTTTTTTAATAAAATTGCCACCCTCTGTTTTGATTGGAGCATTTAGTCCCTTTATATTCAAAATAATCATTGATAGATGTGTATTGCCATTGTATTACTTGTTTTCTGGTTGTTTCTAAAGATTTTCTCTGATCCTTTCTTCTCTTTCTCTCATGTTTGCCAAACTTTCTTTAATTATATATATGGATTTCTTTTTCTTTATGCATGTTTATTAGTGGTTTTGATATACGGTTACCATTAGGTTGTGTATAACCCTTCTGCATACAGCAGTGTGTGTTAAGATGATGGTAGTTTAAGTTTAAACCCATTCTTTTCTCCTCTCCTCCCCACACTCTAGGTATATATTGTTATATTTTATATCCTTTTTTGTGAGTTCCTTGACTGATTTTTTTTTTTACAGAAATATTCACTTTTACTGCTTTTGTGTTTTCTGTATTTATACTGTCACTTTTGATCTCTCCTTTCCAATCAAAGAGTCTCCTTTAAGATTTCTTGCAGGGCTGGTTTAGTGGCCACAGGTTTAGTCTTCGTCTGGGAAACTCTTTATCCTTCCTTCTATTCTGAATGATAGCCTTCCTGGATAGAATATTCTTGGCTGCAGATTTTTCCCATTCAGCACTTTGAGTATATCATGCCACTCCCTTCAGACTTGCCAAGTTTCTGTTGAAAAACCTCCAGCTAGCCTTACGGGTTTTCCCTTGTAAGGTAAGGACTTCTTTTGTCTTGCAACTTTTGAAATTTTCTCTTTTATCACTATATTATGTAATTTTATTTATAATACGTCTTGATGTATAATATGTCACATGTATAATACGAAAATCTGCTTTTGTTGATTTTGCTGGGAGTTCTCTGTGCCTCCTGGTTCTGGATGTCTATTTCCTTCCCCAGATTAGGGAAGTTTAGAGCTACTTTTTCTTCAAATCACTCTTCTGCCCCTCGTTCTCTCTCTTCGTCTGAAGACTCCTATGACATGAAAGTTACTACATTTGATGGAGTCACTGAGTTCCCTAAGTCTGTTCTTTTTTTTTTTTCAATTTTTTTAAACATTTATTTATTTTTGAGAGACAGAAACAGAGCATGAGCGGGGGAGGGGCAGGGAGAGAGAGGGAGACACAGAATCGGAAGCAGGCTCCAGGCTCCGAGCTGTCGGCTCAGAGCCCGACGCGGGGCTCGAACTCACAAACTGTGAGATCATGACCTGAGCCGAAGTCGGACACTTAACCGACTGAGCCACCCAGGTGCCCCTCTAAGTCTATTCTTGTTTTGCATAATTTTTTTTCTCTCTTTTGGGGCTCTTGGATGGCTCAGTCTGTTAAGCATCTGACTCTTGATTTTGGCTCAGGCCATGATGTCATGATTTGTGAGATCAAGCCCCACTCTCAGCACAGAGCCTGCTGGGGATTCTCTCTCTCCCTCTTTCTCTCTGACCCTCCCCTGCTTGTGTGCTCGCTCGCTCGCTCTCTCAGAAGATATATAAACTTAAAAAAAAAAGTTTTTCTCTTCTGTTCAGCTTGATTACTTTCCATTGCTGTGTCGTCCAGGTCACTGATCACTCTTCTACTTCTTTCCCCCTGCCGTTCGTTCTGTCAAGTGCATTGCCCATTTCATTTCGTGTATCCTTTATCTCGACTGCGTTACTCTTTCTCTGTTTTAAACGTCTCACTCATGTCTCCCACTCTTTTCCCAAGTCCGGTAGGTATCCTTATGATCGTTGCTTTAAAGTCCGTATTTATCAGGTCTGTTACTTATCTCTGTTTTGCTTAGATCTCTGGCCGTGGCCTCATCCTGTTCATTGATTTCGGATAAATGTCTCCGTTTCGTCATTTGGTCTGCCTCTCCGTGTCTATTTGTCCATGTTAAGAAATGCACCTGTGTCTTCTGCTCTTGAAAGTAGTGGCATAATTAAGTCACTGCCCTGCACTGCACTGTCTCCTGTTCACCGGAACCTGGCCCTTCAGGAGAGTGTCCTGTGCGTGTCACTTACGCCCTGCTCTTGTGTCTGGGTCACTTATCTTTTCGGTGAAGTCATCTGCGTTGACTCTCTGCCTGTCGCGGGCTGTGCTTTCTCCCTGTGGCATTCGTGGCACCAGCCCTTGGGGGGCATACCACTGGGGAACTTGGGAGCAGAGCAAACTGAGTGCTGGGACACTTGTCCTATGCCTTATCCCCTGAAGTGCTGCAGCGGCCGGCGGCTGCACACCAGTGCAGCCAGGGGTATGCGGCTCGGCATGGTGTGGTGATTTGGCTCGTATTCAGCTATTTTGAATCTTCTCCACGTTTATTCGCCAGCTCAGCGGTCACAGAGCCCGTGGTCACATAGCCCCTTGGCAAAAACACACAGGCCTTACTAGAGACTTGTTGAACTCATTATGGAATCAAAGTACAATTCATTTTTCCATTCCCAACGAAACTATTTTTCCACTCTATGTTAACAAACCAGATACATTTGTATCACTCACTGGAAAGTAATGGTTGGATCAGAAATGAGAGTACCTGATTACCACCAGAAAAGACAGATTCGGTAGGCAACGTCTAAAAGCAACAATAATCAATTGGTTTTGAAACAGGCATCTTCATCATTGACCTCCCGTAATCGAAACAGAAATGTGTCCTTGTAATAAATGGTTTCCTAGGGTGAAAGCATTATTACAAATAACAAAGCACAACATCTAAATAACCCTTTATTTTTTTTTAAAGCTGCAGATGCTATTCTTATTCTTGAAAATCATCAACTTTAAAGATGAATCTGTTGGCTAAAACATACAATATGCACATGTACACACATATTCAAAAGCATTCTCTGATGTTAAACTCTTCAGTGGTAAAAAAAAAAAAGCAAAGTAATTGCTTTTATGAATTTAAAACGTTTCTGTTCTAGAAGTGGTAAATACAAAATATGAATAAAGCTTGTGATTCTAACATCATGATATATTCCTATATGTCGTATGATGTTCCATAGTTGAACTTAAATTCCTCTCTGTCACCTTAAACAGGGTGATTGCAAATGTGACTCCATTATCCTTCTGGTGGTAGATAAGCATGAGCTGACCCCAATTAGGATTTGCCCCAACATTTCAAGAATTTGACCCAGCTAAGATCATACTCCTCTAAACATTCTAATTACCAGATAATCTCTTGGTACCCACTCAATTTGTTACTGAATTCTTACCCTGTTTGTTACTGTTACATTATATGTCCACGGAGATTTTGAGTACATTTTTCTCCATTTTGGCTTTGTCCTGTATTTTACAAATCCAGTTTACATTCAATCTTTGGTTGTTCTGTAGACCTCTGCTAAAATACTTATCAACAACATAAATATTGAATAGGATTAAAACTAATACCACGTCTCCTCTAAATTTTCACCAACACACAGTTTTAGGAGTTTTACAAAAGTTGTGATCAATATAGGAAAGCTGATGTTACCATTGTGTAGAACATCGCACTTTTTGTACTGTAGGAGATAATTTTTTTCTTTCTAAATTTTCTTTTTTTTTTCAGTGTATGAAATTTATTGTCAAATTGGTTTCCATACAATACCCAGTGCTCATCCCAAAAGGTGCCCTCCTCAATACCCATCACCCACCCTCCCCTCCCTCCTACCCCCCCCCCCCCATCAACCCTCAGTTTGTGCTCAGTTTTTAAGAGTCTCTTAGGCTTTGGCTCTCTCCCACTCTAACCTTTTTTTTTTTCCTTCCCCTCCCCCCATGGGTTTCTGTTAAGTTTCTCAGGGTCCACATAAGAGTGAAAACATACGGTATCTGTCTTTCTCTGTATGGCTTATTTCACTTAGCATCACACTCTCCAGTTCCACCCACATTGCTACAAAAGGCCATATTTCATTCTTTCTCATTGCCACGTAGTACTCCATTGTGTATATAAACCACAATTTCTTTATCCATTCATCAGTTGATGGACATTTAGGCTCTTTCCATAATTTGGCTATTGTTGAGAGTGCTGCTATAAACATGCCCCTATGCATCAGTACTCCTGTATCCCTTGGGTAAATTCCTAGCAGTGCTACTGCTGGGTCATAGGGTAGGTCTATTTTTGATTTTTTGAGGAACCTCCACACTGTTTTCCAGAGTAGCTGCACCAATTTGCATTCCCACCAACAGTGCAAGAGGGTTCCCATTTCTCCACATCCTCGCCAGCATCTCTAGTCTCCTGATTTGTTCATTTTGGCTACTCTGACTGGCATGAGGTGATATCTGAGTGTGGTTTTGATTTGTATTTCCCTGATGAGGAGCGACGTTGAGCACCTTTTCATGTGCCTGTTGGCCATCCGGATGTCTTCTTTAGAGAAGTGTCTATTCATGTTTTCTGCCCATTTCTTCACTGGGTTATTTGTTTTTCGGGTGTGGAGTTTGGTGAGCTCTTTATAGATTTTGGATACTAGCCCTTTGTCCGATATGTCATTTGCAAATATCTTTTCCCATTCCGTTGGTTGCCTTTTAGTTTTGTTGGTTGTTTCCTTTGCTGTGCAGAAGCTTTTTATCTTCATAAGGTCCCAGTAATTCATTTTTGCTTTTAATTCCCTTGCCTTTGGGGATGTGTCGAGTAAGAGATTGCTACGGCTGAGGTCAGAGAGGTCTTTTCCTGCTTTCTCCTCTAGGGTTTTGATGGTTTCCTGTCTCACATTCAGGTCCTTTATCCATTTTGAGTTTATTTTTGTGAATGCTGTGAGAAAGTGGTCTAGTTTCAACCTTCAGCATGTTGCTGTCCAGTTCTCCCAGCACCATTTGTTGAAGAGACTGTCTTTTTTCCATTGGATGTTCTTTCCTGCTTTGTCAAAGATGAGTTGGCCATACGTTTGTGGGTCTAGTTCTGGGGTTTCTATTCTATCCCATTGGTCTATGTGTCTGTTTTTGTGCCAATACCAGGCTGTCTTGATGATTACAGCTTTGTATTAAAGGCTAAAGTCTGGGATTGTGATGCCTCCTGCTTTGGTCTTCTTCAAAATTCTCTGGCTATTTGGGGCCTTTTGTGGTTCCATAGGAATTTTAGAATTGCTTGTTCTAGCTTTGAGAAGAATGCTGGTGCAATTTTGATTGGGATTGCATTGAATGTGTAGATAGCTTTGGGTAGTATTGACATTTTGACAATATTTATTCTTCCAATCCATGAGCACGGAATGTTTTCCCATTTCTTTATATTTTCTTCCATTTCCTTCATAAGCTTTCTATAGTTTTCAGCATAAAGATCTTTTACATCTTTGGTTAGATTTATCCCTAGGTATTTTATGCTTCTTGGTGCAATTGTGAATGGGATCAGTTTCTTTGTCTTTCTGTTGCTTCATTGTTAGTGTATAAGAATGCAACTGATTTCTGTACATTGATTTTGTATCCTGCAACTTTGCTAAATTCATGTATCAGTTCTAGCAGACTTTTGGTGGAGTTTATCGGGTTTTCCATGTATAATATCATGTCATCTGCAAAAATAATATCATGTCATCTGCAAAAAGTGAAAGCTTGACTTCATCTTTGCCAATTTGGATGCCTTTGATTTCCTTTTGTTGTCTGATTGCTGATGCTAGAACTTCCAACACTATGTTAAACAACAGAGGTGAGAGTGGACATCCCTGTCTTGTTCCTGATATATGAGATAATTTTTTAAAGGAGAATCTTTAGATAAAAGTAAAAAGTGGGAAACAAATTATAAAAATTGTTTTTAAAAAGAAAAGCCTCCTGTATCCCTTGGGTAAATTCCTAGCAGTGCTGTTGCTGGGTCATAGGGTAGGTCTATTTTTGATTTTTTGAGGAACCTCCGCACTGTTTTCCAGAGCGGCTGCACCAGTTTGCCTTCCCACCAACAGTGCAAGAGGGTTCCCGTTTCTCTACATCCTCTCCAGCATGTATAGTCTCCTGATTTGTTCATTGTAGCCACTCTGATGGACGTGAGGTGGTTTCTCAGTGTGGTTTTGATTTGTATTTCCTTGATGAGGAGGGACGTTGAGCATCTTTTCATGTGCCTGTTGGCCATCTGATGTCTTCTTTAGAGAAGTGTCTATTCATATGTTTTCACTCTTATGTGGATCCTGAGAAACTTAACAGAAGCCCATGGGGGAGGGGAAGAAAAAAAAAGAAGTTAGAGAGGGAGAGAGCCAAAGCATAAGAGACTTTTAAAAACAGAACAAACTGGGGCGCCTGGGTGGCTCAGTCGGTTAAGCGGCCGACTTCAGCTCAGGTCACGATCTCGCGGTTCGTGAGTTTGAGCCCCGCATCGGGCTCTGGGCTGATGGCTCAGAGCCTGGAGCCTGCTTCTGATTCTGTGTCTCCCTCTCTCTCTACCCCTCCCCCGTTCATGCTCTGTCTCTCTCTGTCTCAAAAATAAATAAAACGTAAAAAAAAATTAAAAAAAAATAAAAACAGAACAAACTGAAGGTTGGTGGGGGTGGGAGGGAGGGGAGGGTGGGTGATGGGTATGGAGGAGGGCACCTGTTGGGATGAGCACGAGGTGTTGTATGGAAACCAATTTGACAATAAATTTCATATTAAAAAAAAAAAAGAAAAGGCTGCTTATGCTCAGGCTATTTGCAAAAATAATAATTTAGTGATTTAAACTGACTTGAAATGTATCTGATTCCAAATGTGTCTGCTTATTCACAGTGAAATATTTGATGATGTATCAGAGACAGTCCAAAAAAATGGTCAAAATTATTATTCATTACACAACATTCAGGCTGAATGTGTTCACTTAATGAGCAATTATCGATTTAATCTCTAAGATTGGTCATCCTCCAGTATTACTTGCCAGAATATTTAAAGTCAGGTAGTTCTGCTACTTTGTCAGAAAAAAAAAGTCCTGTTTATACATGGAGATGGTTCCTACATAAATATTTGGTAATGAAATCTACAACAGAGTAGACAAACTGAAATCATTCCTCCCTCCCCCCATCTGCAGTATCTATTAGTTGTAACCAAATACAATCACATTTTGTGTGATCATGTAGCTTACATAACAATGTGTAGTCAGTATGTCCCAAACTCATCTGTCGCAAACAGGTATAAGAAATAAAATAACATGTTTAAAAGTGACGTTCTCTAGGGGCCACCAAGAATCCTACGTAATTTACATTTTTCATACGAGAATACAATTGAGGTGGTCATTCCACTGGTAATAGTCAAATGATTTACTTAAATTAGAATGGTCAAATTCTTTGGTCTATCCACTTCAACTGAGTATTAGGAACTTAACATAATGTTAATAATTGCACATGATTCTGGCAGTTGATTTCAGAAGACAATGATAGATGTTTTGCTATCCTTATTCCAAATCAAATGGTCTTGTGTAGATTTTACCCATCTAGAGTCTCAGAATCCACTGACTGTTTTTGAGAAAAAGACATCCCCCCACACCCTGTTACGACATATGCACTGTTTTCAGCCTCACAAAGCCTCCAGCCTATACACAAGCTATACACAAATATTAATATATTTAGTTAAGGACTTCCTACTTATTAATTTTACAGTGAGGAAGCCACTGATAATATTTTGAATGTTTAAAAGACTTCTACAAGGAGATGCCATTAGAGGAAATCTGAGACTTTGCCCTTGATCTTGATGAGTTGCTTTCTTATTGTCATTGTTTGAACGAGCTAGTGTTCCTATGTAGTGAAGAAAAACATTTCAAGACTTTAAAGTTACACACCTCATCTTCAGGTAAGATACTCTACTTGGCAGACAATTTTTAAAGGGCACAGTTTCTAGTCAGCATTTTTGCTATTGTATAAGTTAAGAAACAGAATTCTATAAAGAGCAAAGGAACATACAGTTAGCAACGTAGTAATTCATCCCCAGCATCAAGATAAAAGTGTCATACGCTTAAAAAAGAGTTTAGCTGCCATGGTTAATATTTTTAAGGTTCAATTATATGAAATTTGGAACATGGACTTAAAACTCATCTCTACTATTTAGTGTTGGTTCTGACTAGACCATTTACACATAAATGACTCGATGGGTAAAGTTCTAGACATAACTTACACACACACACATATACACATACATTTGACTCCATAACCCCACCACAAACCATGACTTAATGTTTCTCAAATATCCTTGATAAAAACAGTTAACAGAAGAACCTTTTAAAACCATTGATAGAACTTTCCAAGGAGATTCTGATTATCTAGACAGAGATTAGCAAATATATCAGATCACTTTGTGTCTTATGTATAAGACTTATGTCACACTCCTCCTGTGTGACAGTTTTGCTGCAGAACTTTATAACGCTAGAAAACATGTCTCTAATTTCCTGCAAAGCACTCCAGTAACAAACCTCAAGGTGGTCCTAAATAGCTTTTTGGAGTGAATGAGAGCCATAGTTCATGAAACCATAGTTTACCTGTGCGTTTTTTCTTCTCCTAGACTTTCAGGATTATTAGAGCAATCAAATACTGAAATGAATTATTAAAGAATATTGTTTTGAAATATTTATACAAGGAAAGCAATCTGGTTCAGATATTTACTTGCCGAAAGAGATTATCAATCTAGAACACAGTCAGCACTATACCTAAGGATCTATAGCTCTTTGATTCTTGGTACATTTTAACTAAACTCATTAAATGACTTCATAAATTAACAGAGATCAATTCAAAACAATTTGTCAGTGACATGAATAATCTTCAGTGACAAAAAAAGCCAATGTCTAATAAAATCCAGTAGAATTTTGTATTTCGCTATTGCTTTCAAATACTGTGGTTATTGAGATCTGGAAAAGAGCTCCGTCATATAGTTCATTCTTTATCTAGTTGAACGTGCAACACTCGAGAGAAAGAGACCGCATTTAGAATCATGACTGTAGTCACCCATTGCTACCAATGCCAAGTGAAAACTTTGCTGTGGTTTGTTGCTGATGTGTTGTTATTCCCTGATTTATTTTCAGCCTGTCGCCGTGTAATGAATCAATCATCCCACTTCTCTCTTGTTCCATTTGCTTGTTTATGACTACGACACATCATTTGTTTTCCTACAAGAAATCTTCAAAAAGTGGAGGAAAAAAGCAAATGCTTTATGACGCTCATTTGCCATAAAAGTTTGCACACTGTTTCTCCACGTGAATACATTTAGCATTTTTATTTAAAATCATTGCCCGCCCACGCCTCTGTCCCTGAACCATATTCTCCAATGAACATATAACTCTTAGGTTCTGTATTTCTCTTCGTAAGCAGAATTAGAGACGGATTCAAAAGGCTGATCCCACAGAGCTCATAAACTAGAGACAACCTCCTAAGAGTGCAAGTTTTCTCGACTACCCTGTGCTTCTAGGCATCTGTCAAGAGGGAGGCAACCACGAAAATGAGTAAGACCTTGAGAAGTGTGTACACCTTGTCAACAATGCTTTGTGTTTTAAACACGGTCCACTTTTACTAGGTTCTTGTTGGTCACCAACGGAGAGGGTTTGCATTTAACCCTATCTGCAGCATCATGAGAACGACACACAGAGAACATTCTGGCTGTACACAGTGAGACTATAATTCTTCTGTATTCCTTCCTGAAATTTTGGTTCAGGAGCCCATATATAATGGCATTGAGGCAGCTGTTGAAATATGCCATATAGTAACTCGCCACAAATAGCCACTCTGGGATCCTGGGTACCATGCTGGCGGGGTCTGAAGCCACGGCAAGACCAATCAAGTTGAGAGGAGCCCAGCAAATGGCAAAAAGTACAAAAACCACAAACATGGTGACAAAGTTCCTGAAGTCCTGTGGTTTCATTTTGGGTTTACTGTCAGGTTTCACCCTCCGCCTGACCCGAAGAACCAGGATCCATATTCTCAGGTAGCAGAAGATGACTACGGTCATAGGAACGAGGAAATGAAAGACCACTACCGCGATTGTGTATGCTGAGCTGACAGACTGCGTAAACGTGCAGGAGTAGATCCTCGGGTCGTACTGCAGGGTGCCGGTACGCAGGTTGGGCACGATCGCCACGAGGGTCAATATCCATATCAGGAACACGCAGCAGAGGGAATTCCTGTTACTGTACAGCTTGTCGTACTTGAGGCTGTGGCAGATGTAGCAATAGCGGTTGATGGCAATTCCAGTGATATTGAATATTGAGCCAATGACACTCAAGCCCATCAGGAACCCGCTAATTTGGCAGTGCAGATGGCCCAGATTCCACCCGTTGTTAAATATAGATATCAGCACCAAGGGGTATGGATACACGGCTACCACCAGGTCCGCAACTGCCAGGCTCACCACGAATAGATTTCCTAAAAGAGAAAGGTTTAGAAAATACAGGTTGTTACCGATCTTGTGCGGATTGCAGGGGTTTTCTTTCACAGTTCTTTTTGCTCAAAGAGCTCTTCTTACAACTCAGCTAACCGGGCATCGCAGCTGCCGCCGCATGATAAATGAAATGGAGGCCATCTTCACCAGGAAGTAAGCCCTGGTCAAGTCAGTTCTGCTGTTCACAAATTCCCACGTCCCTAAACCGAGGCATATTCCATGTTAGAAACTGATGTTCTTCAAACCATTTGATTTCTCTTATAATTAAAAAAAAAAAAATTTCGAGTTCAGTATACTCGTGTTACATATTTTGTTCTGGAATATTCTACATGGCCTGAGAAACCTCATGTCCCACATTTTCCCAAGTGACGTGTGACTTCTCTAAGTTCTGAGCTTTCTGTCCCTCTAACTCTTCAGTCACCCTCAAAGGCTGCCTCTAACTCCTGTTCTTGGGGAGCAATAAATCCTTGGCCATAGTGTAACAGTGAAGAGGAAAAGGGTTCTTTCGTCAACTGTCTGGGTTAGAATATTGACTTCACCCCCTTGCTAGCTGTCTCCCTGAGGCAAGTATCATCATCTCACCAGATGTCGACTTCCTCTTCTCTTAGATGGGGATAACGATAGTACCTTCTTCATAAGGGGATGATGAGCGCGAATTGAGACAGTCTATGTCAAGTACCAAGCAGAATCTGTCACGTGATAAGCGCTCCACAAATGTTGGTATTCTACAACACTCACCTCAATCCAAAGGAGAAGGTAGAAATACTTGTAGATTTCATAAAGAACTTAAGGTCTAAAAATTAAACCCTAAATATTTTCTATGTTAATAACGCAACACATTTTAAAGTCCAAAAACAAGGAACTCTAGTCAAATTTTAGAAGATACTCTGCAAGGATGTTCTTTACTTTGGTGGCTCATTTTGTCTTTGTTTCTTACTCTTCTTTCTGCCTTGAATGGCTCCTCTCTCTCGTTTTTAAAATGGTACCCCTTTTCCCAAACCCGTTTTCGATAGAAATGCCCAAAGCCTTTACTTACTTGCCCAACTATGTGGAAAACCTTCCTCTTTTGAAGGCTTCTAAATCACATTTTTATACCACATTTAATTTGGATTAACTTATGATAAATTTCATTCAATAAAACCTTACCGAATGCATTTAATAGGTGGTGGAGAAACAGAAATGTACAGTGATCCTATGATCCTTAAGCTTAGAAAAATAAGATAGAAAGAAGTACAATACGTACAGAAAAGGAATGCAGTGAGCATAAAGAAGTGGGGAGGAACATTCCAGGCAGAGTGACCTTATGTTTTGCATTTTATTATATTTGTGCACTTAACTTTGCTATATTTCCATACTGTAGTACCCTAAAAGTGTGTCCACCTCATAAATGCATCTAGAATAGTACCCACTTGGGACTTCTGTTCAAATGCTTGATGGCAGATATTAAATTGTCATCTCCCAATACCTGAAATAAAATCACCTTTGTAGGGGAAGTTCCTGTCTGGTTAATTTTATTTCACAGTCCTCCAAAAATTGCAAAGAAGTGAAGTAAGATAGTTGTGGCTAAAAAAAAAAAAAAAAAAAAAAAGTCATGGATTTGCCATTTAAGTAAGAATTTCAGATAAATTGTTGTAAATACAACTTCTTCAAAAGCTGGCTATACGAGGCCAAATTAAAGCAATCAGAACAAATTTATGTCTCCCCACAGAACAATTCCAATCGCCAGTGAAATATTTAAATTCCAACGTGGGCATGTTTTAATGAATTTTTAACTCAAAGTGGGTAATACTTTAAAAATATGTACAATATGTGAAATTCAGCTACAACTTGTCATCGAAGCAGTACATTTTTACCTAAAACGTTATAATGACAAATGGACATAAATAGATTTATTTTTCAAGAGGCTAAAACTGAGATCATAAACCGTGTCACAGGTTTGTTTCATAGCATTCATCCTCTGCCCCATGTAGTTCGCAGCAATTAGGCTTCTTTTTTTAAGTCGTTACATTAATTAAATCATTTGTTTAGTTTTCTTTGAACTAATCCCATTTTACCAGAGTTGGGAGAAAAAAAACAATTAAGCCATAGGCTCTTTGTAGATGTGGCTAATAGTGTCTCAGCTGGAAGCTTTATCACATCTGCAATGTGTGCGTAGAGGGTGTGTGTGTTGGGGAGAAGAATGATAAGGTAAGAGTAATTAACTTAATCATGATCATCCACATTGTAAGATCACCTATTTCATCTCAGCCCTGTGTGTGTCCAGATAGACCGCCATCTCTCCATTTTTGCAGGCACCCAACCCTCTGTACAACCAGCACAACAACGCATTCTGAAATTTCGAGTAAGTCCTGTGAACGGCTAGCAATTCCTCTTCTGTTGGATTTACGTCCAGCCCTTGCCCCAGAGGAACTGTAGACTCAGAGGATGTTAAGATGGGGAGGAACACTAGTGATCATGCAGGATAATTCCTACTTTTTAGAGGTGAGGAAAGCTGAGAAACGGGGAACTCAATCGGAAGAAGTCATACCATGAATGCAAGATTGCCACGGCGCTGTTTATTTGTTAATGTCGCTCGGTGCATTTCCCTAAGAGAGTTCCTGTGGCTAGAAGTAGGTGAGGGTTGGGTAATGGGCCCTCTGGCCAGGCAGGCCCTGGCTTAGAGCCTCTTTAGGCATAATTCTAAAAAAGCATCTTAGAAGCAGAATGAGGGGAAGGCAGTTACGGGTCTCTGTACCGGTAACAAGAAGATACCGCAAACAGCCTCACGATGATTAAAGACACAGGCAAACTATAAAGTGCTGAGCGAACAAGCATTCTGGTGAATAACACCTTAAATTGTAAGTGAAATGTGGCACGGATGTGAGTAAGATCAGATAGCAGACAGCTGAAGAGTTGCCTTGGCTGAACCGCCTCCTTCAGCACGAGTCCGGGGACTTCCCTCTGGGAATGACCAGAGCAAGGGGTCATCGCCTTGCTATTTAGAAATACTTTTCTTCTTACCATCTTCCCACAGCTCAAGCTGTTAAGTCCATGAGGGCGGCGCCCATCTTACGCATCTTTCTCCCCCTACGACGGGGCCTGGCGCAGAGTCGTGTCTTGACACAAAATGCAGAGTGGGTCTATCTTATATGGACTAAGCTGAAAGGGCATTTGCATGCAGAGCTTCAGGGTTTTCTGTTCCCCGGCAGAGACCATTGCATGACTGTGCTTCGCAGCAGTCGAGTCCTCTGTGCGCTTCCAGGCGGGCGTACGGCCCCAGGCACTGTGGGGGCTCTGGCCCTCTCACTCCTGTCCCCGGCCTGCAGTGAGGGTCGCCGATGCAGGGGGCCCACAGCGTCTCCTGCTCCTTCTCGGAGCTCCAGCCTGGCTTGGAGAAAGGGAGACTCACAAGAGTTCAGTCCGTCCTCCTGGGTTCCAGCCCTTCCTCCAACGATCTCGTTTGCCCTTGCTTTCCCTCTTGACATCCATCTTTTCTTCTCAGGTGCCTTATCTATAGACTCTAGGCTCGTGATGGTTAATTTGAGGTGTCAGCACGACCAGGGTCATGGGATGCTCAGGGAGCTGGTTAAACATCACTTGTGGGTGTGTCTGGAAGGGTGGTTCCAGAGGAAATTAGCATTTGAATGAACAGACCAGGTAAAGCAGAGGTCCTCCGGTGTCAGCCAATCCAGTAAGGGCCTGACTAACACAGAAAAGTTGAAGGAAAGGGAAACTCAGTCTCTCTGCCTGCCTCCTTAGGCTGGAACATCAGTCTTCTCAGTCTGTAGAATGGGATGACAGTACAGGTGCTCTCGGGTCTTGGGATTCAGACCAGAACTACACCAGCTCTCCTGGGTCTCCAGCTTATAGATAGTAGACTGAGGGACTTCTCAGCCTCCACAGTCAAGCGAGCCAGTTCTTGGTAATAAATACAGTAAGCCAATATAATGTTATAGGATATATAATATATTAATAAAATAGATATACTAATAAACTAATAGAATATACTATTCTAAATAGAATATATACTAGCATACTAATAGACTACCTATTCTGTTATTTATTCTATATATCCTATGTCCTACTGCTATATAGAGAACATATTCTCTGAATAGAATACGTTGAATATACTACTAGAATATATATATTCTGTTGGCTCCGTTTCTCTGACGAACCCTGGCCAATACAAGGCCCCGGCACCAGACATAGAAGCAACAGCTTCAACTGAATAGTTTAATCAGCTCCCATAATTGCTCTACTCATTTTGTTTCTCAAATTGATTGAACCCTGACTGATATAAAAGTTGGTACTAGAAGTAGACCGAGAAACTTTAAGGAGGGTTTCTCTGTGTTGGTTCTTAGTGGCCTGGATTTAATTCTCTAATGGCATTAGATTTAAAGGCATTAAAAACCTTGTTTCCGGGAGCGAGGAGGACCCTGGTAGTTCATGGCATACAGTGGCAAAAGAGTTATTTAAATTATCACCTATTTTCATCTTCCAAGGTGAAGAACGAGTTGGTGCATCACCCTCCTACCACTAAATACACACACACACACACACACACACACACACACACACACACCCCTAATTTTGACATGCTACACCAATCCGTTTACTGAGTAACCCAAAAAGCAGGCAGTTTCGAGTAGAGCCGAGAATAAGAAAAGTCTCTGAAAGCTATTCTACCATTGGACTCATATGATCCAATGGTGTTTGAATTGTTTGTAGTAGATCTGGAGATGTAAGGCTCCCTTACCAGGCACATAGGAGTGACTTATAACCATAGACTCAACATTTTGTGACAAATCTATGCCTTCCTTTGCAGACTAGAATTCCCCTTTAGAGAAACAGTCATTGGCTTGACTGAAAACTTGACCACAGATGACCAAGTGACCGTGTGATCTGAAAAATCTCTTATGGACTACGTATTGTCTGACCCGCTAAAATCAATCAAGATGGCCTGCACCGTATAGAACAGAAGTGGTGTAGACAAAATCTGGCCCAAGCATGTATTGAGGGCACAAGGAAATTTCGTGAGCAAGTGTCACAGATGCCCGTGGCCCACCTTCCTACCACATTGCCCCCTTTTTCACAGCCTCCACCTATGGCCTCATGAGGAGTCCCCTGTGGTCAGTTAATAAGGAAGGAAAAAACTCCTGGCATGCTTTACTGATGGTTTCTCGTGACATGCTAGTCCTGTCCCAAATGTTGCAGCACTACAGGCCAACTATACCCAGTGAATAGAACTTTGAACAGAACTTGAAACTGCTTGTTGATTTTGCCTGGAAACAGAGATGGCCCCAGGCACACACTTACCCTGATTCATAGACAGTGGCTAATGGTATAGCGAGATGGTCAAGGACTGGAAGGAACAGGTTTAGAAAACTGGTAACACAGGAAGCCGGAGAAAGAGTAGGAACACAGGCCTCTCAGAATGGGCAATGAGTATGAAGATACGTGTGTCCCATACGAAACTCACCAGAAAGCAATCTCAGCAGAAGAGGATCTGGGGTATTTTGTTTGTTTTTTTTGTTTTGGGGGGTTTTTCTTTTGTTTTTAGCCAGAAGAGGATCTTTTTTTTTTAATTTATTTTTTAAATTTACGTCCAAGTTAGTTAGCATATAATGCAACAATGATTTCAGGAGTAGATTCCTTAATGCCCCTTACCCAAGCCCATCCCGCCTCCCACAATCCCTCCGGGAAGCCTCTCTTTGTTCTCTGTATTTAAGAGTCTCTCATGTTTTGTCCCCTTCCCTGTTTTTATATTATTTTCCTTCCCTTCCCTTATGTTCATCTGTTTTGTCTCTTCAAGTCCTCAAATGAGTGAAGTCATAAGATACTTGTCTTTCTCTGACTTACTAATTTCACTTAGCATAATACCCTCTAGTTCCATCCATGTAGTTGCAAATAGCAAGATTTCATTCTTTTTCATTGCTGAGTAATACTCCATTGTATACGTATACCACACCTTCTTTATCCATTCATTCGTCGATGAACATTTGGGCTCTTTCCATGCTTTGGCTGTTGTCGATAGGGCTGCTATAAACATTGGGGTGCATGTGCCCCTTCAAAACAGCACACCTGTATCCCTTGGATGAATACCTACTAGTGCAATTGCTGGGTCATAGGGTAAAGCTACTTTTAATGTTTTGAGGAACCTCCATACTGTTTTCCAGAGTGGCTGCACCAACTTGCATTCCCACCAGCAGTGCAAAAGAGATCCTCTTTCTCCGCATCCTTGCCAACATCTGTGGTTGCCTGAGTTGTTCATGTTAGCCATTCTGACGGATATGAGGTGGTATCTCATTGTGGCTTTAATTTGTATTTCCCTGATGATGAGTGATGTGGAGCATTTTTTCATGGCTTGGTTGGCCATGCAGATGTCTTCTTTGGAGAAGTGTCTATTCATGCCTTTTGCCCATTTCTTCCCTGGATTATTTGTTTTTTGGGTATTGAGATTGATAAATTCTCTATAGATTTGGCATACTAACCCTTTATCTAATATGTCATTTGCAAATATCTTCTCCCATTCTGTCGGTTGCCTTTTAGTTTTGCTGATTGTTTCCTTCGCTGTGTAGAAGCTTTTTATTTTGATGAGGTCCCAGTAGTTCATTTTTGCTTTTGTTTCCCTTGCCTCTGGAGACATGTTGAGTAAGAAGTTGCTGTGGCCAAGGTCAAAGAGGTTTTTGCCTGTTTTTTCCTCTAGGATTTTGATGGCTTCCTGTCTTACATTTAGATCTTTCATCCATTTTGAGTTTATTTTTGTGTATGGTGTAAGAAAGTGGTCCAGGTTCATTCTTCTGCATGTTGCTGTCCAATTTTCCCAGCACCACTTGCTGAAGAGACTGTTTTATTCCATTGAATATTCTTTCCTGCTTTGTCACAGATTAGTCGGCCATATGTTTGTGCGTCCATTTCTGGGTTCTCTATTCTGTTCCATTGATCTGAGTGTCTGTTTTTGTGCCAGTACCATACTCTCTTGATGATTACAGCTTTGTAATACAGCTTGAAGTCTGGAATTGTGATGACTCCAGCTTTGGTTTTCTTTATCAAGATTGCTTTGGCTATTAGCAGTCTTTTCTGGTTCCATACAAATTTTAGGATTGTTTGTTCTAGCTCTGTGAAGAATGCTGGTGTTATTTTGATAGGTATTGCATTGAATATGTAGACTGCTTTGGGTAGTATTGACATTGTAACAATACTTGTTCTTCCTATCCAGGAGCAGAGAATATTTTTCCTTTTTTTTTTGTGTCTTCTCCAATTTCTTTCATAAGATTTCTATAGTTTTCAATTTTAGATTTTTCACCTCTTTGGTTAGTTAGATTTATTCCTAGGTATTTTATGGGTTTTGGTGCAATTGAAAATGAGATCGATTCCTTGATTTCACTTTTTGTTGCTTCATTATTGGCATATAAGAATGCAACTGATTTCTGTGTATTTTTTGTATCCTGCAACTTTGCTGAATTCATGGATCAGTTCTAGCAGGTTTTTTTGGTGAAATCTTCTAGGTTTCCCATATAGAGATCATGTCATCTGTGAAGAGTAATTTGGGTGCCTTTTATTTCTTTGTGTTGTCCGATTGCAGAGGCCAAGATTTCCAATACTATGTTGAATAACAGTGGTGAGAGTGGACATCTGTATCTTGTTCCTGACCTTAGGGGGAAAGCTCTCAGTTTTTCTCCATTGAGGATGATATTAGCAGTGGGTCTTTGATATATGGCTTTTATGATCTTGAGGTATGATCCTTCTATCCCTTCTTTCTTGATGGTTTTTATCAAGAAACGATGCTATATTTTGTCAAATGCTTTCTGTGCATCTGTTGAGAGGATCATGTGGTTCTTGTCCTTTCTTTTATTGATGTGATGAATCACATTGATTGTTTTGTGGACACTGAACCAGCCCTGCATCCAGGTATAAATCCCACTTGCTTGTGGGATAATTTTTGAATAATTCTTTTAATGTATTGTTGGATCCAGTTGTCTAATATTTTGTTGAGGATTTTTGCATCCATATTCATCAGGAAAATTGGTCTATAGCTCTCCTTTTTAGTGAGGTCTTCATCTTGTTTTGGAATGAAGGTAATGTTGGCTTCGTAAAAAGAGTTTGGAAGTTTTCCTTCTGTTTCTATTTTTTGGAACAACTTCAAGAGAATAGGTGTTAACTCTTCCTTAAATGTTTGATAGAATTCCCCCGGAAAGCCATCTGGCCCTAGACTCTTGTTTTTTGGCAGATTTTTGATTACTAATTCCATTTCTTTACTAGTTATGGGTCTGTTCAAATTTTCTATTTCTTCCTGTTTCAGTTTTGGTAGTTTATATGTTTCTAGGAATTTGTCCATTTCTTCCAGATTGCCCATTTTATTAGCGTATAATTTCTCATAATATTCTTTTATTATTGTTTGTATTTCTGCTGTTGTGGTTGTGATCTCTCCTCTTTCATTCTTGATTTTATTTATTTGGGTCCTCTCCTTTTTCTTTTTGATCATACTGGCTAGTCGTTTATCAATTGTTAATTCTTTCAAAGAACCAGCTCCTGGTTTCATTGATCTGTTTTTTGGGTGATTTTTTTTTGTTTGTTTGGTTTCAATAGCATTGATCTCTGCTCTAATCTCTATTATTTCCTGACTTCAGTTGGTTTGGGTTTTATTTGCTGTTCTTTTTCCAGTTCTTTAAGGTGTAAGGTTAGGTTGGGTATCTGAGACCTTTCTTCCTTCTTTAGGTAGGCCTGGATTGCTACATACTTCACTCTTATGACTGCCTTTGCTGCGTCCCAAAGGTTTTGGGCTATGGTGTTATCATTTTCGTTGGCTTCCATGTACTTTTTAATTTCCTCTTTAACTTCTTGGTTATCCCATTCATTCTTTAGTAGAATGTTCTTTAGTCTCCAACTATTTGTTATCTTTCCAAATTTTTTCTTGTGGTTGATTTTGAGTGTCATAACATTATGGTCTGAAAATAGGCACGGTATGATCTCTATCTTTTTGTACTTGATGACAGCTGATTTGTGTCCGAGTATGTGATCTAATCTGGACAGCATTCCATGTGCACTGGAGAAGAATGTATGTTTTGCTGCTTTAGGATGAAATGTTCTGAATGTATCTGTTAAGTCCATCTGGTCCAGTGTGTCATTCAGAGCCGTTGTTTCCTTGTTGATTTTCTGTTTAGATGATCCGTCTATTTCTCTAAGTGGGGTGTTGAAGTCTCCTACTGTTATGGTATTATTATCAATGAGTTTCTTTTTGTTTGTGATTAATTGATTTATATATTTGAGTGCTTTCACATTTGGCGCATAAATGTTTACAATTGTTAGGTCTTATGGGTGGATAGACCCCTTAGTTATGATATAATGCCCTTCTTCGTCTCTTATTACAGTCTTTATGTTAAAGTCTAGATTGTCTGATATAAGTATGGCTATTCTGGCTTTCTTTTGTCTAGAAGAGGATCTTAATGACACCGCCTGTGTACATTGATCTTCGTTCAGCCACCACTGTCCCTGACCACTAGGCTCACAAAGTTATGCACCGGAAACAGAAGTTATTAATGGGCCCAGCAACACAGAGTACTACTCATTAAAATGACCTGGTTATAGCCACTGCTGACCTGGTGTGTCAGCAACCTGTCAACAGCAGAGACCAACACTGATATGGCGCCACTCCCCAAGAATATCAGCCAGACAACAGCCGTAGATTGATTACATTGGACCACTGCCATCATCAGAGGGGAAGTACTTTGTTCACAGTGGAATAGAAGCATATTCTGGATCTGGATTTGCCTTTCGTACCCTTAATTCTTCCACCAAGCTGACATTCATAGACTTACAAGATGCCTTTGTCTTTGTTTATGGTAAAAACACTGCTTCTGATGGAGGAACTCAATTTACAGCAAATGAAGCAAGGCATTGCGGTAGAATGCCTTGTGAAGGTTTAGTTCCAGCACCAGCTGGATGAGCCTAGGGTGTCCCCCAGGGTGTGGTGTGTGTTCTAAATCAGTGACTGGATTCATGGATCAGAAAATCAAGGGTGGAAATGGTCATTTTTCTTCACCTAATTATCCTAGTGATACCCTAGCAAAACATTTGCTTCCTGCCCTCACAACTGTAGGTTCTGTTCTCAAGTCTTAGCTCCCAAGAGAAGAATGCTCCACCAAGAGACATAACATTGGTTTCCCCAAACTGGAAGTTGAGACTGCCACCTGGCTGCTTTGGGCTCCTCCTCCCAGGGAATCAATAGACCGTCCCGAAGGCGGTGATTAATCCTGATTTTCAAGGGAAAACTGGGTTGTTACCACACAGTAGGAGCAGTGATGTGTGTATGTCTGCAATGCAGGAACCCCCGGCAGTGCCTTGGTTTTGCCACACCCTGTGATTAAAGCCAAAGGAAAACCAAGCATCCCAATTGAGGCAGAAATGCCAATGTGGGGAACTTTGAGGAGGAAAGTTTGAGTCACCTGACAGGCAAGAAATCTCTCTCCCTAACACTGTATAAAGTTTGGGCCTTGAGTTTGTCCTCATCAACATGTTGCTACTCTAGCTATCTTGGTCCTAATTTGGTAACAATTAAATCTGTGCAATGATGTAACCTGCGGAGAATTCATTTGCTTATGTGGACCCTCTTCAAAATGCTGGCGGGGGGAGCCCATTACCATGGCAGGCTGGTCTCTGGGTTGTTTGTTACCTCTTCTCTATGTCACAGGCCTTGGAGTAGATGTTGCCCATATCTTTTCCAAGTCCCTTTTTCAAGTCCCTCTGCCAGGCTGGTAGGTGCACTTACCCCTGGAATTTTGATGAAGGTTGGGTGCTTCCATTTAGTTGCAGCTACACCCTTCTCCAGAGAGTTGCCCTCAGTTGAGTAGACAATGGATGACCAATTGACAATGGAGTACAAAAGGCCAGCCCCTTCACCTTCAATGGCTACAACTCTGTGGTTGGATTTACACCCGGAGGCCTCAACTTCTCAGATCAGGCCAAGTCTCCGCTGGACCTGAGATCCTTTCCTTGCTTGCCTCTCCCTGCCCTAGTCAGCGTCCCTCACCCACCACAGGTCTCTCCCGAGAGCACTCCCTCAACAAAGCAGGAGAGCGAACATGCCAGCTCCCTCTCAGGTTCTGTTTCTAGGCAACCTGAGATAGACAGACGTTCAGCTCTGTGATGCAGTTAGGTGGTTTTCTACACAAGTCACCCACTTCTAAGATAAAAAAAAAAAAGAAAAACTACTTACTATGCTATCTTACAGAAACAAACCAACCAGCCATATTGGGTAGAAGGTCCAGAGTTTAAATGCTTTTTGGTATTGCTTATTTTTTTTAAGTTTATTTATTTGAGAGACAGAGAACATGCGTCCTCCTGAGCAGGGAAGAGGTGGAGAAAGAGGGAGAGACAGAGAATCCCAAGCAGGCTCCACACCGTCAGCACGGAGCCCGACGTAGGGCTCCAGTTCACTGACCTGAGCCGAAATCAAGAGTCAGATGCTTAACGGACTGAGCCGCCCAGGTGCCCTGGTACTGCTTTTCAATCCTTTCATCCTTGTTATGTGTACACGTTTCCAACATCAAACCAGCACATGCCCCAATCATGTCCATAGAAGTCTGTCTCCCTCTAAAGACCTCTTGAGGTCCAGGACTGTGACTGCACAGTGCCTGGCACGTAGCACATGATCGGGAACAGTTTTCTGGGTGAACAAAGGTACCCTTAAGTCGCTAAACCTCACTCATGCAAAGGTAGAAATTAGTTCCTTTTTTTTTTTTTGGCTCTTATTTGCCAGGATGTTGGTTTTCTCAACGGGCCAGTATTAGCCTGGAGTTGGACTTGGAAAGCAAGATTAGAGACCCCCTGAGTTATTGTTCATAATTAAAAATATAAAACCCTGGCTGTGCCTGAATTGTGCCTAACATCAAAGAGATAAAGACCAGTTTAAAGAGCGAAAAAATATACGTTGGCCACTCTTGAAAACATTTTTCATTTGTTTCACGCAGCAAATCCCATAGACTCACATCTAAGAAGTCTGGCTTAAAGAAGAAGCTATCTATTTCGCATATCAAAGCTCACAGGCAGTGCCTTACATTCTTAGATTTCAAAGGACTATATTTGAGGGACTTGTCTTTTCAGATTATTGGAGGCAGCGTGGACCGTAAGTTTAGAAACAAAAACATCTGCATTCAGATCCTGGCTATGACACCTGCTAACCACCCTCGGGTAAGTCACAGCTTCCCGGAGCCTCGGGCTCCTAATATGTAATGAATCAGGGTAACAATGACCACAGTGAGGAGTTGAGAGAGCGCATAGAGCACATTTGGCTTTGGATAAATATTTATTCCTTCTCTTCCACCGTGATGAAAACCACGTGTTGTGCTTCACAGAAAGTTCCTCCCCGGTCAGAAAGCGCTGGCTGAGGTGGCCTCTGTCCCGGCAAGGACTCCTCTCCCAATCCCTGCCGTCTTGCAGGGCTCTTCCTGGACACATAAGCCTCCTTTTATCCTTCTGGCTACCAGCCCTTTCTTCTCCCCTCAAAGGGGAGCCCCCTCCTCTCCCTCTCTTGTCTTCCCACCTGCTTTCAACTCACCTTCCTGTAACATCTGGATTCTACGCACACCGCGTCGCTGAAACTTCCCTCCAGTCATCAGGGGCATTCTTAATGAGCCTTCACTCAGCCCTCCTCCTCCTCATGGTCCTGACATCTAATACCCTGTCCACGTAAACCGTCCATATACTACCCTGTGCGAAGAGTGTAACATACAATGCATGTGATACCTGATCACACCTTAGATTTTCGCTGTCTTGCTTCCTTGACCCCACTTGCCTCCCTGGCTCTTCGACGCTCTGTCTGCATCTCACTGTTTTCCCGGTCCTACTCCTTACCTCGGTGGTGACTCTTTAACACTGTAAACTTGAGTTGATCGACGGAGTGTCTTGGCTGTTCTGTTACCATACGGTAATATATGTAGTAAAAGAGACTAGGAAAACTTCCACATACCATAAAGTGACATGACCCTCGAGCTGTAGTCCAGTTTTCAATTTTTAAAAGTGTGAAATCCTGCCAAGAACTCTCCTCATTTTCTAGATCTCATTACTCTTTTCCCAGAAGGGTGGTTTAGGGAGATGTTTGTAATATGTAAATATCCACATTACAGTCCCATTGATTCGGCCTTTCATGTACAAGCTAAACACAAACTACCCATGTCAGCGGGGAGCCTGGGAAGATGGCGGAGTAGAAGGGCCCTGAGCTCACCCTGTCCCACGTTGACAGCTAGACATCATCCGCATCCAAGTTAGTGACCTGGAGAGCGACCTGAAGACTGGAAGGGCAGACTCCGCAACTACATATAGAGAGGAAGCTGCATCCGAAAGGTTGGGAAGGGCAGAAAGGTGGAGAGGGGCTGGCTGCGGGAGGGAGGGAGCCACCTGCACGGAGAGGGCAGAGAAACGGGCCCTCGCACCAGGGAGCTCACACGGGGAAAACTAATGCCCATACGGTTTGACTATAAGAGCCAAAGGGCAGGCTGACTTGAGTTTGTAAAACCAGCGGGACTTGGAGCCTGGAGCTTTAAGAGTCAGCTGACTCAGCACTGGGCCACCCAGGCACCAGGGATGGCCAAGTGGCCGCCCTTAAAGAGACACGGCCTGTGTGGAGAGGCAACGTACACACAGCCGTTTACGCAAGGCTGGGAGGCAAAGAGGAGACAGGTCTGTTGGTAATGGTTTGGGAGTGTGTTCATGCCGCTTCCCGGCATAAACATGGGGCCACCTGAAGGGGGCAGGGTTGCACACACACGTGTACCTCAGCACAGGCCTCAGGGCAAATTTGGCGAAAGCTGTGCCCGTGCCCCACCCGGCCACTGCTGCTTGCCTGGCGGCACCCCCTGCCCAGACGCTGGGGGCACAGCTGTCTCCCTGCCCCGGGCCCAGCCGTGTGCTCGACAAACAGCCCCCAGCCACCACAGCGCTGCAGAAGATCTGGCCTAGGACTAGTGGCCCAACGTGAATTTTGCTACCACCAGTGCCCCGTTCTCAAGGTCCCTGCAGACCGGCACCCTCAGAGCTGGCCTGCCTGGGTCCCGCTCATACCACACAAAGCAGACAAAACCAGCAACTGGCAAAGAGTCCATGCGGACGACTGCACGGAAAGGAAAAGTGACTCAGACGCAGCAGCAGGGCATAAGCAACACACACGGGACACTCTCCTGAAGTGCCAGGTTCTGGTGAACAGGGGACTCGAGGACCTCTTCTTCATAAAGTCACTACTTTCGAAACAGAAGACACAGCTGCCTTTTTTTTTTTTTAACAGAGAAATAGGCACGGAGAGGCAGACAAAATGAGGAAACAGAGAAGTTTATCCCAAATGAATGAACAGGACAAGGGCACAACCTGAGATCTAAGTGAAACAAATATAAGGAAGATGCCTGATAGAGAATTTAAAGCACTGATCATAAGGGTCTTTACCGGAGGAGCACTACTTACATTAGACAAAATAGGTTTTAAAACAAAGACTGTAAGAAGAGAAAAAGAAGAACACTATATAATTATAACATAATCTTCAATAAAAAGAACAATTGTGAATATTTTTTTAATATAATATTGTCAAGTTAGCTAACATACAGTGTATACAGTGTGCTCTTGGCTTCAGGAGTAGATTCCCGTGATTCGTCACTTACGTACAACACCCAGTGCTCATCCCAACAAGTGCCCTCCTCCATGCCCATCACCCATTTACCCCTCTCTCCTCCATCAACCCTCAGTTTGTTCTCTGTATGTAAGAGTCTCTTATGGTTCGTTTCCCTGTTAGTAACTATTTTTTCCCCTTCCCTTCCCCCATGGACTTCTGTTAAGTTTCTCAATTCCACATATGAGTGAAAACATATGATATCTGTCTTTCTCTGACTGACTTATTGCACTTAGCATAATACCCTCCAGTCCATCCACGTTGTTGCAAATGGCAAGATTTCATCCTTTTTCATTGATGAGAAGTACTCCCATTGTGTGTGTGTGTGTGTGTATATATATATATAATATAATATATATATATAACACATATATATACACATTATATAACATATTATATATATATATATATAATATATAATAATATATATATATATACATAAAACCACTTCTTTATCCCTTCATCTGTTGATAGACATCTGGGCTCTTTCCACGACTTGGCTATTGTTGATAGCCCTGCTATAAACAGGGATACATGTGTCCCTATGAATCAGCACTCTTGTATCCTTTGGATAAATTCCTAGTAGTATTATTGCTGGGTCGTAGAGCAATTCTATTTTTAATTTTTTGAGGAAACTCCACCCTGGTTTTCAGAGTGGCTGCATCAGTTTGCATTCCCACCAACAGTGCAAGAGGGTTTCCCTTTCTCCACATCCTTGCCAACATCTGTTTCCTGAATTTTTAATTTTAGCCCTTCTGACAGGTGTGAGGTGGTAGCTCATTGTGGTTTTGGTTTGTATTCCCCTGACAATGAGTGATGTTGAGCATCTTTTCATGTGTCTGTTAGCCATCTGGATGTCTTCTTTAGAAAAATGTCTGTTCATGTCTTCTGCCCATTTCTTCACTGGATCATTTGTTTTTCAGGTGTTGAGTTTGGTAAGTTCTTAATAGATTTTAGATACTAACCCTTTATCTGATATGTCATTTGTAAATATCTTCCCCCATTCTGTCAGTTGCCTTTTAGTTTTGTTGAGTGTTTCCTTTGCTGTGCAGAAGCTTTCTAGCTTGACGAAGTCCCAATAGTTCTTTTTCTCTTTTTTTCCTTGCCTTTGGAGACATGTTGAGTAAGAAGTTGCTGCATCTGAGGTCAAAGAGGTTGTTGCCTGTTTTCTCCTCTAGGGTGTTGATGGTTTCCCGTCTCACATTTAGGTCTCATCCATTTTCAATTTATTTTTGTGTGTGGTGTAAAAAAGTGGTCCAGGTTCATTCTTCTGCATGTTGCTGTCCGGTTCTCCCAGCACCATTTGCTAAAGAACTATCTTTTTTCCATTGGATACTCTTTCCTGCTCTGTCAAAGATTAGTTGGCCATACATTTGTGGGTCCAATTCTGGAATCTCTATCCTAGTCCATTGGTCTATGTGTCTGTTTTTGTGCCAATACCATACTGCCTTGATGATTATAGCTTTGTAGTACAGGCTAAAGTCTAGGATTGTGATGCCTCCACCTTTGGTTTTCTTTCTATTTATTTTTGTGAGAGGAAGAGCATGTATGGGGGAGGACTTGAGAAAAGAGGGGAAGACGTGAGTGAGACCCTTAACACAGAGATAAGGAATATCATAGCAGGGATAAAGGACTTAATAAATGCAATGAGAAACATGCCTGATGGAATGAATAGCAGGATGGAAGAAGCAGAAAAACAAGTTAATGACCTAGAAGACACAGTAATGGAAAGTAATCAAGCTAAATGGAAGAGAGAAAAAGAATTACACAAACTAAGTACAGACTTGGAAAACTCAGTGACTCCATGAAACATAATAACATTCATGTTTTAGGAGTCCCAGAAGAAGAGAGAGAGAAAGATGAGGCAGAGAGTTTATTTGAAGAAACAGTACCTGTAAACTTCCCTAATCCGGGGAAGGAAACTTCCCTAATCTGGAGACATCCAGATTCAGCAGGCACAGAGAACTCCCATCAAAATCAACAGAAGCAGGCACCAAGGCTTATTATAATTAAATTTACAAAATAGAATGATAATAAGTTTTAAAAGCAGAAAGACAAAGGAAGCCCTTAACTAACAAGAGAAAATCCATAAGGCTAGCTGGAGATTTTTCAACAGAAACTTAGCAAGTCTGAAGGGAGTACCGTGATACATGCAAAATGCTGAATGGGAAAAATCTGCAGCCAAGAATATTCTACCCAGGAAGGCTAAGGTTTAGAATAGAAGGAGAGATAAAGAGTTTCCCAGGCAAAGACTAAAGGAGTTCATGACCACTAAACTAGCCGTACAGGAAACAGTAAAGAGGACTTTTTGAATGGAACAGAGAGGCCCAATGTGGCAATATAAAGGTAGGAAACATAAAAGCAGTAAAAATGAATATTTATGTAAAAAATCAGTCAAGGCACCAACAATAACATATACCTAAAATGTGGGGAGGAAAGGAGAAAATAAAAGGTTCAAACTTAAATGACCATTGGCTTAATATAGACTGTTATATGCAAAAGAGGTTGTATACAAACTTAATGGTAACTGTATATTAAAATCCACTAATAAATATGCAAAGAATAAAGAGAAAGGAATCCAAATATATAACTAACCAAAATCCACAAAACATGAAAGAAATAGAGGAAAGGATCAGAGAAAATCTTCAGAAACAACTAAAAACAAGTAATAAAATGGCAATAAATACATGTCTATCAATAATTACGTTGAATTTAAATGGACTAACTACTCCCATCAAAAGACAGAGTGACAGAATGGATTAAAAAAAAAACAATATTTATGTGCTTCCTATAAAAGAATCATTTTAGACCTAAAGTCTCCTGAGATTGAAAGTGAGAGGATGGAGAAATATCTATGACACAAATGGAGGTCAAAAGAAAGCCGGAGTAGCAATACTTACATTAGACAAAATGGGCTTTAAAACAAAGACTGTAATAGAAAATAAGAACACTATAATATAATATAATATAATATAATATAATATAATATATCTTCAGCAAGAATATTAAACAATTGTAAATATTTATTTTTTAATGTTTATTTTTGAGAGAGAGCGTAAGTGGGGGAGGGGCATAGAAAGAGGAAGAGAGAGGATCCCAAGCAGGCTCTGCTCTGTAGGCACAGAGCCCAACATGGGGCACAGTCTCACAAACTTGTGAGATCATAATGTGAACGAAACTCAAGAGTCAAATGCTTAACTGACTGAGCCACCCAGATGCCCCACAATTGTAAATATTTATACACCCAACATAGAAGCACCTGAATACAGAAAACAGTTAATGACAAACGTACAGGAACTAATCGATAGTAATACAATGGTAGTTAGGGACTTTAACACCCCACTTACATCAATGGACAGAGTATGTACACGGAGCATCAACAAGGAAACAATGGGTTTGAATGACACGCTGGAACAGATGGATTTAACAGATAATTTCAGAATATTCCATCCTAAAACAGCAGAATACACATTCCAAGTGCACAGGTGCACATGGAGCATTCTCCAGAATGGATCACATGTTAGGGCACAAAACCAGCCTCACCAAATTCAAGAAGATCAAAGTCATACTGTGCCTCTCTTCTGGCCACAAAGCTATGAAACTAGCAGTTAACTATAAGAAAACAGTCTGAGTAGACCACAAATACATGGAGGTTAAATAACATGCTACTAAACAATGAGTGGGTCAACCAGGAAATCAAAGCCAAATAATGAAGTACATAAAAACAAATGAAAATAAAAACACAACAGTCCAAAACCTCTGGGATAGAACATATGTGGTTCTAAGAAGTTTATAGCAATACAAACTCACCACAAGCAGCAAGAAAAATCTCAAATACACAACCTAACCTTAAACCTAAAGGAGCTAGAAAAAAGGAGTTAGACATGAGCAAAACCTAAAAACAGCAGACAGAAGGAAATAATAAAGGTTAGAGCAGAAATCAATGATATAGAAACTAAAAAAAAAAAAAAAAATCAATGAAACCAAAAGGTGGTTCTTTGAAAAAAATCAGTAAAATTCATAAACCTCTAGCCAGACTTCTCAAGAAAAAAAAAGAGAAAGTACTCAAATACTCAAATAAAACCACATATGAGAACAGGGAAATAACACCACAGAAATAAAATCATAAGAGAACATTATGAAAAACTGTATCCGAACAAATTGGACAACATGCAAGAAATGAACAAATTCCTAGGAATGTAAAAACTCACAAAACTGAAACAGGAGGAAATAGAAAATTTGAAAAGACTGATAACCAGTGAAGAAATTGAGTCAGTAATCAAAAAACTCCCCACAAACAAAAGTCCAGGAGCAGATGACTTCACAGGTGAATTCTGCCAAACATTTAAAGAGGAATTAATACCTATTTTTTAAACTACTTCAAAAAATAGAAAAGAAGGAAAACTTACAAATTCATTCTATGAGGCCAGCATTACCTTGAACCAAAACCAGATGAAGACACCAATAAAAAAGAGAATTACAGGCCAATATCTATGGTGAACATTGATTCAAACTTCTCAGTAAAATACTAGCAAACCAAATCCAAAATACATTTAAAAAATCATTCCCCATGATCAAGTGGAATTTACTTTAGGGCTGGAAGTGTGGTTCAACACTTGCAAATCAAACAAGACACATCACATCAATAGGAGAAAGGGTAAAAACCACATGAGCCTTTCAATCGATGTAGAAAAAAAAGCATTTGACAAAGTAAAACATCGATTCATGATTTAAAAAAAAAAAACAAATTCAACAAAATAGGTTTAGAGGGAACATACCTCAAGATAATTAAAGTCCGGCTATGAAAAACCCACAACTAACTCATTCCGAATGGGGAAAAACTGAGAGCTTTTCCTCTATGGTCAGGAACAAGACAGGGCTATATACTCTCACCACTTTTATTCAGCATAGTATTAGATATCTTGGCCACAGCAATCAGACAACAAAAATAAATAAAAGGAATCAAAACTGTTAAGAAGGAAGTAAAACTTTCCCTATTTCCAAATGACATGATGCTCTGTATAGAAAACCTAAAGACTCCAGTAAAAAACTGCTAGATACAAAAGCACTGTACGGAAACTGGTTGCATTTCTGTACACTCAGAATGAAGCACCAGAAAGAGAAATTAAGAAAACAATTCCATGTACAATTTCACCCAAAACAATGATACCTGGGGAATACGTCTAACCAAAGTTGTGAAAGACCTGTACTCTGAAAACTCTAAAACACTGATCAAAAAGACTGAAGATAACAGAGAGAAATAGGTAGACATTCCATGCTCACAGATGGGAAGAATGAATACTGTTAAAATGTCTATACCAACCAAAGCAATCTGCACATTTAACGCAATCCCTATCAAAACACTAGCAGCATTTTTCACATAGCTGGAACAAAGGAACCTAAAATTTGTATGGAGCCGCAAAAGACCCTGAATAGCCAAAGCAATCTTGAAAAAGAAAAAGCTAGAGGCATCAAATTTCTAGATTATAGGTTATATTATAAAGCTGGAGTAATAAAAACTTTAGGGTGCTGGCACAAAAATAGACACGTAGATCAACAGAGCAGTATAGAAAGCCCAGAAATTAATCCACAATTACGTGGTTGATTAATTTTCTTTTTTTTTTAATTTTTTTTAATGCTTATTTATTTTTGAGACAGAGAGAGACAGAGCATGAACGAGGGAGGGTCAGAGAGAGAGGGAGACACAGAATCTGAAGCAGGCTCCAGGCTCTGAGCTATCAGCACAGAGCCCAACGCGGGGCTCGAACTCACGGACTGTGAGATCGTGACCTGAGCTGAAGTCGATCGCTTAACCGACTGAGCCACCCAGGCGCCCCAATGGTTGATTAATTTTCAATAAAGCAGGAAAGAATATCCAATGGGAGAAGGACATTCTCCAAACAAATAGCGTGGGGAAAACTGGACAGCAACAAGCAAATGAACGAAACTGGACCACTTTATTATACACAAAAATAAATTCAAAATGGATTAAAGCCCTAAATGTGAGACTTGAAACCATAAAAATCCTAGAACACAGGCAATAACCTCTTTGACATCAGCCATAATAACATTTTTCTAGTCGTGTCTTCTGAGGCAGGGGATGTAGAAGCAAAAATAAACTATTGGAACTCCATCAAAATAAAAAGCTTTGCACAGCAAAGGAAACCATCAACAAAACTAAAAGGCAACCTACAGAATGGGAGAAGATACTTGGCAAACGACATATCTGATAAAGGGTTAGTATCCAAAGTATATAAAGAACTCAACACCCAAAGACTAATAATCCAATTAAAAGATGAGCAGAAGACATGAACAGACGTTTCTCCAAAGAAGACCTCTCAGATGGCCAACATGAACAGATGCCCATCATATCTTACCATCGGGGAAATGGAAATCAAAAGTACAATGAGCCACCACCTCATCCCTGTCAGAATGGCTAAGATCAACAACCAAGAAACAACACGTGTCATTGAGGCTGTGGAGAAAAAGGAACACGTGCACTCTTGGTGGGAGTGCAAACTGGTGCGGCCACTGTGCAAAACAGTGTGGAGATTCCTTAAAAAGTTAAAAATATAACAATTGCACCACTGGATATTTACCCCCCAAATACAAAAACACTGATTCAAAGGAATGCATGCACCCCTATGTTAATAGCAACATTATTTACGGTAACCGAAGTCTGGAAATAGTGCAAGTGCCCATCAACTGATAAATGGATAAAGAAGTGACATATGTATATATATATATATATATATTATATTATATATATATAATATATATAATATAATATATATTATAATATAACATATAATATATAATAATATAATATATAATAATAGTATAGAATAGAATAGAATAGAATATATATAATGGAATATTAGCCATGAAAAAAAGTAATGAAATCTTGCCATTTGCAACATGGAAGGGGCTAGAAGGTATAATGGTAAATGAAATAAAGTCAGGCAGAGAAAGACAAATACCATATGATTTCACACATGTGGAATTTAAGACCCAAAACAAATGAGCAAAGGGAAAAATATGAGAGAGAGAGAGGTAAACTGAGAAACAGACTCTTAATTATAGAGAACAAACTGATGGTTACCAGAGGGAGAGGGGGTTGGGGGATTGGTTAAATAGGTGATGGGGATTAGGTAGTTCACTTGCCGTGTGGAGTCCTGGGTCATGTATGGAAGTGTTGAATACACTATAGTGTACACCTGAAGTTAACATAACGCTGTATGTTAACTGGAATTAAAAACTTAACCAAATTACTGATGTCTACACCATTATTTATATTACAAAATCAAGAATAAAACTTTAAACACAAACAACTTTAAAAACATGTTTTAACCACATTAACCGGCCACTCTGAGATTGTAGTCTTTATTTTCTTTATCTTGAAGAATTCTGTGAAATCTCAGCTTATAAAAGCAAATCAATGGCGCTTAGTAATATTTCTAATTAGACAAGAGCTCTAAATTGCTAAATTCCAAACAAGAATTACTGTCATTATTTAAACAGGAACAATCATAGTATCATCCTATTTATATGCTAAAATGGGAGGAGAAATGAAATAAAAGCTAGTACTACAAAAGTATGAATTAAGATTCTCATAAAGTTCATTTTAGAAATTCGAAATGTGACTCTCCTTTTTATGTTCTTAGAATTTAAATACTTAGGGGCACCTGGCTGGATCATGTGACTCATGATCTCAGGGTTGTGAGTTCAAGCCCCACGTTGGGTGGAGAGATTACATAAAAATAAAATATTTTAAGAAACAAAAAAACTTAAGTACCTAAAGTAGTGTTAAGTGTTGTACTCCGCCTTAGAAATAAAAATACATTCACCTGTCTTAATTCTACCTAAGTACTAAATAACAAAGAATCTATTGTGTTTCCCAGAATGTTATATTTAAAGCACAATGAGCTTTAAGTTTAGCAATCCTGTAATCCTTACAGCATTAGTACTGTCCCTAATTAATAAGTGAGGAAATTAAACAAATAAATTTCCCAAGGTCACACCCATTGGATAGCAGGGCCAGGATTTTACTCAAGGTTATCTGGTTCCACAGCCCACGTTCTTCAGAGGGAACGTACTACCAAAAATAATTGAGTCTATAAAGAACTAACTTTCCATAAATAAGGAATGTTTCATATATAAAGTATTAAATATAAAACAACTTTATATACGTGTAACCTCCCTCTATCTCTATCTCTAACCTGTTTTGTAAACAAGCTTTTAAAAAACTTACATCGTAAAGATTTAATACCTGCACACACACACACACACACACACACACACACACACACACACACACAATGGAATATTACTCAGCCGTCAAAAAGAATGAAATCTTGCCATTTGCGGTGACATGGAGTAGAGAGTATTATGCTAAGCAAAATAAGTCAATGAGAGAAAGACATACTGTATGCTTTCACTCATAAGTGGAATTTAAGAAACAACACATATCAACATGTGGGAAGGAGGGGGAAAAAGAGAAGAAACAAACCACAAGAGAATCTTAATGATAGAGAACAAATTGAGGGTTGATGGAGGTGGGTGGGGGATGGGCTAGATGGGTGATGAGTATTAAGGAGGGCACTTGTTGGGGCGCCTGGGTAGCTCAGTCAGTTGAATGGCCATCCCTTGGCTCCGGTCATGATCACATGGTTCACGAGTTTGAGCCCCATATCGGGCTCGCTGCTGTCAGCTCAGAGCCCGCTTCATTCCTCTGTCCCCCTCTCTCTCTACCCCTCCCTCGCTCATGCTCTCTCTCTCAAAAATAAATTTAAAAAAAAAAGACATTTAAATGGAGGGCACTTGTTGTGATGAGCACTAGTTGTTGTAAGTGATGAATCATTAAATTCTACTCCTGAAACCAATATTGTACTGTGTGTTAACTAAATAAAAATAAATAAAATAAAAAGCTAGAAACAAAGCCCGTTACCCCTTTCAAGATTATAAGAGAGTTTTGTATTTCTAAATATGTTAAGAAAATTAGAAAAGAGGAAATAACTAGTTATTGGTTGTAATATTATCATCTTCCCTTTAATAACTATGTCAGGAAAGGTTTTAAAATTTAAGTCAGCAGGCAAGTTCTCAAACCTTCTCCGACAGGTGTTTTCTCAGGCTGTATTACTTTCTCCAGAAGATATGAGCCAGTGTATTATTCGCAAATTGCTAGGCTGTGTCTCCATTACTGACAATTACTCGGAGGTTCTCTCCTTAATTCTGCCCCTTGTGTGAACTCACTTTCATATTTCCCTATTTATTACCTATTTTTTCATCCTGAGGTAACAGCTTTTATTTATTTATTTTTAATTTGAATTTTAGCTACACCATGAATAATTTAAGTTATTTTAAATTTTTTAAGATTTTTCATTGGAATAGAGCTGACCTACAATATTATATTAGTTCCATGTTTACAAACAACACAGTGATTCGACTTTCATGTACATCACAAAATGCTCACCATGGTGAGTGTAGTTTGCATCTGTCAGTCAAGCAGGATCTTTTTTTTTGTTTTTTGAGAGAGAGAGAAAGAGAGAAAGAATGAATACAGGAAGGAGGGGGAGAGAGGGAGAGGAACAGAGAATCCAAAGCGGGCTCCACACTGACAGCCAACAGCCCGTGTGAGGCTCGAACTCATGACCGGAGCTGAAGTCAGCCTTAACCAACTGTCAACCAGCCGCCCCTAGGCAGGATCTTTTAAAACATCTCATGACTACTTCAGGCTTCCGCTGCCATCTAACCAGCCAACTTGCAAATTCCTCTTGAAAAATTTTTCTGCTATATAAACATGTTTCTACTCTTACACCTCTGTATGCCAGGTCTTAATTTTTATTTGAAAATAAAAGAATTTTAAGTGCCCGAATGAAAGCAACCTCTTTGGAAGTAGGATCCAAGCTTAGCCTGTCGTCTTGTATTTTGACAAACCAAGAAGTATTTGCTGACAATTTATATTCTGTCTTAAACTGTAGGTATGCAATAAATATTGACTTAAATGAATATTCAATCCAGTAAGTTCCAAAAGCGCTCACTGTCAGAGCAGGCAAGCATCCTTTTAAGCCGGAAGTGCCACAACTCAAATTCAACGTAAGTAGCCTGAATAATATTCAGCGCCAAGTAGATTTGTTTGTTGTTCTTTTTCTTGTCCCCTTTTTCTAAGACAAATGCCTTCAGTGTGATTGCCGAAAGTGGAGAGCTCTGTAGAAGAATAAATCTTAGGACATCTCAATCGAAAATCCAGAAGTTTATTCCGCACTTGCAGTATCATTGAATTTCACTGAAATTTCTTGCATGTCACATACAGCCCCCAGGTGTCATGTAAACTTGGTTAGCCAACCTATTTGAAAGGTGAAGAACTTAGGATGCTGACTAAGGAAGCATCTTTACAAAGGCGGGGGTGGGTGACACTGGTGTTACCATGCGGAGTTCTAAGCACGAACAACTGCTTCTTTAAAAACAATCCGTTAATTGCCTCTGGTAGCCTAGAAAAATCCTGAGAGCGTGCATATTTTTTATGTTAGAAAATAGGGCATTTCCCTCAGCTAGGTAACTTAAAACCGCTTAAGGGAGGAAATTCAAGCCATCTTAGATCGCGCTATTCACCTCAAATATTCCAATTATCATTTTTTAAAGATACTAATAAAGAATTAGAACAATGTCCAGAGACTCTATGGAGATTTAAAACGACGTCCAAAGCAGATATTTTTCCAAAGGGGTATTTTTTTTTTAATTGACGTATAATTGACCTACAATGTTGCATTAGTTTCTGGCACACAACATAGCGAGTCAACATCTGTATCTGTGATGCTCTGCTCCCCACAGATGTAGCTACAATCAGTCACCATACACTAGTGAAATACCATTGAATACATTCCCTTTGCTATACCTTTCATTCGTGTGATTTATTCATCCCATAACTGGAATCCTAAACTTCCCATTCCCCTTAAGCAATTTGCCCATCTCCTGTCTCCCTGCTCTCTGACAACCACCAATTCTCTGTGTTTATGGGTCTTTTCTGTGTGTGTGTGTGTGTGTGTGTGTGTGTGTGTGTGTGTGTGTGTTGGGTGATTCCACATATAAGTAAAACCGAATGGTATTTGTCTTTCTTTAACTCACTTCACTTAGCATAATACCGCCTAGACCGACTTATGTTGTGGCAAATGGCAAGATCTCATTCTTTTTTATGATTAATATTCCATTGTGTTTGTGTGTGTGTGTCAAATTCTTTATCCACACATCTATCAATGGACACTTCAGTTGTCTCCATATCTCAGCTGTTATAAATAATGCTACAATGAATATGGGACATAGATCTTTACAGGTTGGTGTTTTTGTTTTCTTTGGGTAAATAACCAGTAGTGGAATTATTGAATCATGGGGTATTTCTATTTTTAATGTTTAGAGGAACCTCCATACTGTTTTTCACAGTGGCTGCACCAATTTCCATTCCCACCAACAATGCATGAGGGATTTCTTTTCTTTATGTCCTTGCCAACACTTGTTATTTCTTCTTCTTGATTATAGCCATCCTAACAGATGTGAGATGATACTTCATTGTGGTTTTGATTTGCATACTCCTGATTATTGGCAATATTGAGCATCTTCTTATGTGTCTGTTGGCCATCTGTATGTCCTCTTGGAATAATTTCTGTTTATGTCTTCGGTCCACTTTTTATTCAGATTGTTTTTTTTATATTGAGTTGTATAAGTTCTTTATATGTTTTAGATATTAATTGCTTTTCAGAGGTATTGTCTGCAAGTAACTTCCATTCAGTAGGTTGACCTTTAGTTCTGTTGATGATTTCCTTCACTGTGCAAAAACTTTTTATTTTGATGTACTTCTAATAGTTTATTTTTGCCTTTGTTTCCTTCACCTGAGGAGACATATCTAGAAAAATGCTGCTATGACCAGTGTCAGAGAAATGACTGCCTGTGTTCTCTCTAGGATTTTTATGGTTTCACATTTAGGTCTTTAGTCCATTTAGAGTTTATTTTTGTGTACGGTGGAAGAAACTGGTTTAATTTTATTCTTTGGCATGTAGGTCTCCAGTTTCACAGCACCATTTATTTGAAGAGACTGTCTTTTCTCCACTGTATATTCTTGCCTCCTTTGTCATAAATTAATTGATCATATAACTGTGGGTTTATTCCTGGACTCTCTGTTCTGTTCCATTTATCTTTGTGTCTATTTTTATGCCAATACCATATTGTTTTGACTCCTACAGCTTTGTAGTATATCTTGAAATCTAGGATTGCGATGCCTCCAGCTTTGTTCTTCTTTCTCAAGATTGCTTTGGCTATTCCGGGTCTTTTGTGATTCTATACAAATTGTAGGATTGTTTATTCTATGTGGAATAATAATATGGCATTTTGATAACGATCGCATCGAATCTGTAAATTGCTTTGCGTAGGGCAGACATCCTCACAATATGAATTCTTCCAATCCATGAGCATGGTATATCTTCCCATTTGTTTGTGTCATCTTCATTTTGTTTCAGCAGTATTTTATCATTTTCAAAGTACAGATCTTTCATCTCCTTGGCTAAGTTTATTCCTAAGCATTTATTCTTCTTGGTGCAATTGTAAATGGAATTGTTTTCAATTCAGATACTTTTCAAATCAGGTATTTAAAAAAACAGAACCATCAAATGTTGGTAAGAACTAAATGCAGGAGGTTTAATTTAGGACATTTTATCTTTGGTTACCTTTCAGAATAGCCAAGGGAAAAATGATTGTGAAAGCTAGCAAAAATAACCTCCATCATATCCACGATTCATGCTGAAAGTTGCTACTTTCTTATGCAATGAATAGGTGGAGGAACCAAAGATCAGATCCAAATTTAATCCTGTAGACCAAAACTCAATGACATATTTAGGAGTCTTAATCCAGTTTCCAGGCAATTCTGAGGATTACTTTGGCAAATTTGGATAAAACTTGGGGTTCAATAATAAAATACTACACAGACCAGATAAAAAAAATCAGAAAAATTTAAAAAGTAGCCAAGCATGCAAGAGAAAAAAAAATCAATAAAATGTCTTTACAAATAGAATATTGCCTTGAATCAATAATTTTAAATATCACGAAGAGCTGTAGGAAGAGAATGTCAACAGTACAGAGAAGAATTCTATCAGATAGTGAATTGTGTTAAACATTGACTTTGTTAGCTTGAAATCATTTTCCACGTCTGTACATACATTTAGGTCATAAGTTTTTGAATGATAAATACTTGTCTGAGAAAGTTATTGTAGCTTGCAGAGGTGATTCATTTTAAATTAGAGAATGGCTTGGATATTGAAACAATCAGAATCTCAGTCTACATGCTGCAGGGGGATAATGTTTATTATGAAAGGGAAAATGGAGACCTAAGAGAATTTATGCAATTTCCATAATGTTGCCAAAGAGAATTCAATCCTAAATCTTTAGTTTCTGACTGATTTCACTTATCATTCATATTGTCCACTTAAAAAAAAGGAGCATTAAAAAAATAACATAAAAAGTACTAATTGTAGAATACATACTAATAATAACATAATAGCATTATTTCTGTAGTACTTTACAATTTCAAGGCGATAGGTAGGTGGATGGGTGCATGGGTGGGCAGAATCTAAATCTATTCTCCTAGCATCCCTGTGACACAAGATGGGGAACTAAGGCTTAGACAGATTGAATAACTAGACCCAACACATATTACAAATAAAGGTATCGCAGATATAAAGGACTCAGCCTGCGTCTTCAGATTTTCGTTCCTGTGCCCCTTCCACTGTTCCGCACTGGGTTGTATGCTGGAGTAAGAAATACCGATCATTTATCTGTGAATTTGGAGTTTCAGGGTTGTTTTTTTTTTTTTTTTTTAATCTACCTGAGGAGGTCTATATAAGAACAAATAAAAGAAAATGTGGGGAAGTGCTTTGAAAATTGAGAATTGCTCTATGTGCACAAGTACAAAGCACCAGGCCTCCTAAATAAGAGGTTATTTTTATACCTCATCTGCAGGAATCAGATCAAAATAGCTGTCTGTGAAAAGTGCACCGCACACAACAATCTCACAAGTTGCCTACTTTCCTTTTCTCAAGCTTGAAAAACGTTTCACGCCTGAATTAATAAATTTGCAAAATAAAATTGTAGGATTGAAAATCTAAATGCCTTTAATAATAGGGGTTAGCTTGGTAAGGGCGCTGGAAAATACTCCTGTTTTAAATGGAAATGTTCATCATAAGATGACCAGCAGTTTTTGCAAAATCAGTTATGGATGAGAACAATATAAAAGACGCTTTACTTTTATCACAAAAGGTTTAGATTTTCAATTAAGACACCGGAGCTGAGTTTTGAGGAATACTCTGGATCTGTTCTAATTGCCCATGTCCCAGAAGTCAGACCTTTGTTAGAATTCTATTTACTTTATATCTGAATTCTGTGGATATTAAATGAATCATAGGACAGCATCACTTTAAGGAAGAAGAGACTGTAACAGGCAAAATGAACCTTTATGAAAAGAAGATTTCTGAAAGGAGAAACTGACTCAATAATATTGTCCAAAATGTATTGGCTTTTGTTTGCTTTAATGTTTATTGAGAAAGAGAGCACGCGTGAGCAGAGGAGGAGCAGGGAGAGAGGGAGACAGAATCCGAAGCAGAATCTTGGCCGTCAGCACAGAGCCTGACGTCGGGCTCAAACCCACGAACTGCAAGACCGTGACCTGAGCCGAAGTCGGACGCTTAACTGAGCCACCCAGGTGCCCCCAAATGTATGGTTTTTATTTTTATTGTGGGATTGGGGCGTTTGGTTCATAAAAGGATATTTTGTTTGATGTTTTTGGCTTTAAAGATCCCACCGAACACTGGTTTTTAAATCACCAGTAAACTATGAAACTAGCCGCCTTCAGGACCCCAGTAGAGACATCCCAAACTGATTTTGCAGGAGAGATTGTCCGATTCTTTATTCTGTAACACGGTGAAGGGCTTCCTTCTATCTTTGAACACCTATCTATCTTCCTTCTATCTTCCTTCCATCTTTGAACACCTAAGAGTGATACGCTCACTCATGTGAACCCCCCCAGTTCTTTAGACGTGTGTTGTCACCAACAAGCGGCCAGGCTGGCTGCCGATCTAGCCTGTTCCTCCTAAGTGGTTACATTTTTGAAGGGGTCACTATAGGCCTAGAAGAGCCAGTCCAGGTGGTCCAACCAGAGGCCAGAAAGCTCCCCCAGGGGGACTGTTCACGCCCATACACCGTGGGTCAGTTCACCATAAGTGTCCCCAGAGCATCCCACCCAAGCTCACAAGAACCTGCGTAAATCCCAGGGATCCAACCTATTGTCTCTGTGGAGTCGGTTACTTGGTTCTCTGCCAAGAAGGGAGAACTACTTGGGAAATGTCTAAACCTTGGGAGCATTTCTTGGGAAATAAAACAGGGAAACTAGATGTTCTGCTGAGATATTTTTTAGCAGATAGGAGACGAATCACCCAGATAGTTTAGGACAAGTGAGACATACTTTCATCATAACCCCATTTCCTAGGTCTGTGATGCCTGTTATCACTGTATGTGTACATAACATTGCACTCACAATTCTTTTTGTAATTTTTTGTAATGTTTATTATTTTTGAGAGAGCGAGCATGGGAGGGGCAGAGAGAGGGGGGGACAGAGGATCCAAAGCGGGCTCCATGCTGAGAGCAGCCAGCCCCACTTGGGGCTCGAACTCATGAACCGTGAGATCATAACCTGAGTCGAAGTCAAACGCTCAACCAACTGAGCCACCCAGGAGCCCTGCACCCACAATTCTTATTGCTAGTCAATCTCATAACATTAGAATGTCCAACTTCACAGTGAGTTTAATCACCATGCAAAAAAGGATACTAGAAGCAGAAAGACTCAGATTTTGTCCCACCCCATCATTTTGCTGATGTGAAAACAGTCCGGGGAGATGGTGATTTATCTGTAATCGCAGATCCATTCGGTAAAGAAGACCTGGAGTCCAGGTTCTAGATCAGTTCTCTTTACAGGCTCCTCCCACACTTCCCTGTAGGATCCGGTGACAGGTTTGTCCCCAACACAGGAGTACTTGACTATAAGCACATGCATATACTTGTTTGCACCCCATATGTGATGACAAATCCACCTCTATCATCATGCCTTGCCCCTGAACTTTCTCCTGACATTTGAGTTAATAAGGGAAGCTTCCATATGCCCCTTCATACCACCTGTCCCCATTCTCACAGGATCCCAAGCGAGTCAGAACTTAGAACAAGGCAGATTGCCCTCAGGAGCTCATGAATGGCAGGTGACCCAGATATTCTGAGTTTTATTTCAGACATATTACTGCTTTGAATTATTTTGCAGGGTAGCACAGAAGCCAAAATATAGATGAACTTTTCTTTTAAGGCATTTGTGAGAACTTCTAGAATATAATACATTTGTAAGTTCAGGACTATCTTTTTTTCTGATGCATGACACAATTAGGAAACAGATGCACACGTGATCTCTTTGAAGAGCTCAAACCTAATGATGGTGATTAAAAGATATTGAAGAACAGAGTCAGAAACCGTGGTGGTGAAGAAAAGAGAAAGCGAAGGAAGAGAAGGAAAGAGAGCAAAGAGAAAATGACAGCCAGGGGTACAGTGAACAGAGTGGTCAAGGGCTCAATCAAGGTAGCTATGAACACATTCAATGGGACCTAGCCAGGAATACTGGTGGACTGATGGTGAGGGTGGCCAAGGGCACTGGGGGAAGCAGTGAGCCTCAGCTTTCCTTATCTGAGCAAAGGATACAAACAAAGAGTCAAGTTCAATACAGGCAACCAATTGTTTGTGGATGGTAAAAGAGAAAACATTCATGTTGGCGGTTTCCAGTACTTAGACTTGGCATAAGTTCTAGTTCAAGCTGTGAATAATAATAATACTGCCATCTCTCAACACCCTTATTTCATTTCCAAAAGTGACGGTCATGCGTGTATACATAAGGAAAAATATATTAAGCTGCGTATTTATGTTTTGTGTACTTTATTGTCTGCGTTATGCCTCAACTTCAAAATAGTGGGGGTTTTTAAAAATTTAATGTTTATTTTAGGTGGGGAGGGGCAGAGAGAGAAAGAGACAGAATCTGAAGCAGGCTCCAGGCTCTAAGCTGTCAGCACAGAGCCCGATGCGGGGCTTGAACTCACAAGCTGTGAGATCATGACCTGAGCCAAAGTAAGACACTTAACTGACTGAGCCACCCAGGCGCCCCTCAAAATAGTATTTTTTTTTAATTTTTTTTTAATGTTTTATTTATTTTTGAGACAGAGACAGAGCATGAACGGGGGAGGGGCAGAGAGAGAGGGAGACACAGAATCAGAAGCAGGCTCCAGGCTCTGAGCCACCAGCCCAGAGCCCGACGCGGGGCTCGAACTCACGGACCGCGAGATCGTGACCTGAGCTGAAGTCGGACGCTTAACCGACTGCGCCACCCAGGCGCCCCCAAAATAGTATTTTTTAAGTAGGCATGCTTGCCTAAAACTGTAAGAATCTTAAAAACAGCCCTGCGGCATCCAAAGTTTGCAGCTTCTCTGAGTAGAAACGCAAGAAGGATAGAGACAACACAGGCCTGAAAGAAACCAGTGCGTTCAGTCTTGTACCTAACAGGAGTTACACTCAAGCAGAGAACACAGTGCTGATGATGATCTAGTCTTACAGTCATTCTAGGGAAGTTTTTAATTTGTTTCTTTTTATAATACTGACAGTTTACCCCACTGCGTACCAGATTTAAAAATAATAATAAACTCCTATAGACAGGCATCTTTCTAAAATAGTATGGTGCTGTCTTCTTAAACAGAATACACCTGCTGTTTCAGGAGGAATTAATGGTGAGCAGAGTTCTTCTTCACAACATTCCCTCCAGAGACTGTGCCTTTCAGTTTTTCAGACCTGTTGTTAATGAGTCAGTTTCAACCCGTGCTGTTGGCCGCATGTGTTGTTCCTTTAAATGTGTCAGTCATCCTCCTAATCTATGGCTTATAATCTGGACACGAGCCTCAGCGCTCTACAGTGCTGTAAGAACAAATCAGGGGCGCCTGGGTGGCTCGGTCAGTCAAATGTCTGACTCTTAATTTCAGCTCAGGTCGTGATCTCATGGTTCGTGAGTTCAAGCCCTGCATCAGGCTCTGGGCTCATGGCGTGGGGCCTGTTTGGGATTCTCTCTCTCCCTCACTCTCTGCCCTCCACCTCCTCCCCCCCCCCCGTCTCAAAATAAATGGACTTAGGAAAAAATTCTAAGAACAAATCAGCAATCAGGGGGTGTCTGTTATTTGCTTCTTTCCATTTACTGGCTCTATTCTAGATAGCTTAGATTGCCAGATCACTGAATTTTCAATAGGCAAGATACTAGACTTTTGCTTTATTTTTTTTTAGTAAAAGTTTTTTTCAAGCATAATATACATGGAAGAAAGTATACAAATTGTAAGTTTAGAGTGCATGGTTTTTAGCAATTTTTAACAAAAAACACTTAACAGTTTTTAATACACCCTTGTTAGGTATACCTAGAAAAAAAGAACACATAACATTACCTACTTCGTCCCTTTCAAAGTATGCATCATTTTCCACATGCAATGTGTCCTTTCCCATACGCATGGTCTCGCTAGGTAACTGCAACAATTGTGTGAGGCTAGAGATGAGAGGTTTTCTGTACTTGACAAATGGGGACAGTGAGGCTTGGATAACTTACCTGATGTCTCAGATCACAAAGTAGAGAGCAACGACATTAATCCTACTGTCCCAGGGCAGGACTCTTCCCATTACGAGGCTGTGAAATTGACTCAGAAGATGGAACGTGGTGGTACCAATTCTAGTCTCACAGTTTGGACAGGAGAGAGCTGCACCCCAGCAGCTAAGAGCCTGGTGGGCTTTTGGAGCCTGTGTCTGCTCCGACTGACCAGTGCCCCTGAGATACGGCTGTGAAACATTTTAAATTTCTTCTCGGGGAAGTCACCTGTCAACATACCCTCTTAGGCGAGGGAGGGGCATAAATTAAGCCCGCCATTATACCAGATTTCCAAAGGAAACGTCAAAGCTGCAGATGCCTTAGTTTTCTTATTTCCTTACCTCATTTCTTCTGTGCTCTTCTTTGAGTCTTATCTCATTAATACCAACACAATAATTTAACTGAAATGGAAGGATCGAACAATCATGAGAACTCTTGATAAGCATCCTATAACTCGCTGGATTCAGCGCCCTCTCTCTCTCTCTCTCTCTCTCTCTCTCTCTTTCAAAATTACCAACCATTCTAGAAAGCCTCAGATGGTTCGAATTGCAGCAGTGGTACAAGTGAAGAGACAAAATCCCAATTATAAAAATATGACAGGTCTAAAGCTTTGCAAATGAAAGCTCACAACGGGTCTCCCGGCTAGCCACAGAAATGTAGTGTGCCCTAGGCGGCCTTACTGAAAACTTGCTATTGAATACAAAATACAAAGTAGTGTGGAAGGCACCCTTTGTACAACTATTTTTCACAAAACAGAAGAAGCTGAATTGTTTCAGGCATGTGAATGTTTTTTAAAATGAAAGTTCTTGCAAGACCCAAACTTCCCCGATGGCGTAATAGTTGCTATCAGCAAGGCAGAATGAGCTCTGGGGACAAGCTCTGTGGGTTCGATACCCTGCTCCACCGTGTGCCTAGAGTGCACACGACCAATCTGTGTCCTCAGTTCCTCCCCTGTGAGGAGGCTAAGGGTAGCACCCTACTACAGCGCTTCCCCAAGGATTCAGTTTACGTGGCTTTCAGAACTGTGTGTGGCCCACAGAAAACTGCTTTTATTGCTGGGAGGGAAGGAGCCTCTTTTGTGTCTGTTTTTGCAAGGAGACAGGAATGCATTGAACGGGTCAGAGCAAAAGTCCAGTTATCAAATCCTAATCCAAGAAGCAGATTAACCTATTATAAGCAGAGCCAGCACCCCCAGATCCCAGAAATAGAGGGAACAGTGGAGACTGGCAAGAAATCAGCCATGATGAGAAAGCAGGCTTCCCCCACTGCTTTGCTCCTGGGGATGACAGGTAATTTTTTTTTTTAAGATTTTTTCTAATAAGCCCTTTTAAAAAATTTTTTTAATGTTTATTTTTGAGAGAGAGAGAACATGACAGTGTGTGAGCAGAGGAGAGGCAAAGAGAGAAGGAGACACAGAATCTGAAGCAGGCTCTAAGCTCTGAGCTGTCAGCACAGAGCCCCACATGGGGCTCAAACCCATGAACTGTGAGATCGTGACCTGAGCCGAAGCTGGACACTTAACCAACTGAGCCACCCAGGTGCCCTTATTTGTGTTTTTAGATTTCACATTTAAGAGAGACTATATGGTACTGGTCTTTTCTCTGACTTATTTCAGGTAGCATAATGCACTGAAGGTCTATCCATGTTGTCACAAATGGCAAGATTTCATTCGTGTGTGTGTGTGTGTGTGTGTGTAACTTCTGTACATATGTATGCATGTGTATGTATATATATGTGTTCATATATGTATGCATATATATAGTACATCTTTCTCCATTCATTGTTGATGGACACGAAAGTTGTTTCCATATCTCGGCTATTGCAAATAATCCCCCAGCGAACATGGGGGTGCACATATCTTTTTGGGTTAGCATTTTTGTTTCTGCTTGGCACAGAACTGCTGGATCATCTGGTTGTTCTATTTTTAATTTTTTAAGGTTTATTTATTTATTTTGAGAGTGAGAGAAAGTGTGAGTGGGGGAGGGGCACAGAGAGAGGAGAGAGCGAGAATCCCAAGCAGGCTCTGCACTACCAGGCAGAGGTGGGGCTCAAACGCATGAACTGTGAGATCATGACCTGAGCTGAAGTGGAACGCTTAGGCAACTGAGCCACCCAGGTGCCCCTATTTTTAATTTTTTGAGGAACCTCCATACTGTTCCACAGTGGCTGCCCCGATTTGCATCCTAACAATTTACAACAGCGCACAGGGTTCCCTTTCCTCCACATCCTCACCAGCCCTTGTTATTTCTTCTTTTTGATAATAGCCATCTGATGGGGGTGGAGCGATACCTCATTATGGTTTTGATTTGCATTTCCCTGATGGGTTACGTTGAGCATCCTTTCGCGTGTTTGTTGACCATCTAGATGTCATCTTTGAAAAAACCGTCTATTCAGACCTTCTGCCTGTTTTTAAATCAGATTACTTTTTTGCTGCTGGGGTGTATGATTTCCGTGTATATTATATATATCGTATTATATATTCCGTATATATATTCCGTATATATTATATATATCGTATATAATATTTTAAGTATTAGCCCTTTACCTAACATGGATTGCCAATAGTCTCTCCCAGTCAGCAGGTTGCCTTTTCATTTTGTTGATAGTTTCCTTTCCTGTGCAGAAGCTTTTTAGTCTGATGTAATCCCAGCTCTTTATTTGTGCTTTTGTTCCTCCTCCTTTTGGTGTCAGATTCAAAAAATCATCACCAAGACCGATGCCAAGGAGCTGACTGCCTATGTTTTCTTCAAAGAGCCTCTTCTTGAAGGCAGAATTCCTCTAGTTTAAGGCCAGTCGTATGTGAAATGAGGTTATTCAATGGACTAACTCAAATTCACTTTGTGTTAGCAGGTGATAATCAAGTTAATTCTTTTTCTAAAAAAGATTTTTTTTTTTTTCGGAGAATGTGAGTAGGGCGGGGGGTGGGAGGTAGAAAGCAAGAGGGACAGAGGATCTGAAGCAGGTCCTGTGCTGCCAGCAAAGAGCCCCACGTGGGGCTCGAACTCACGAACCAGGAGATCATGACCTGAGCTGAGATCAAGGGTCGGATGCTTACCTGACTGAACTTAAACCATTCCCTGTCACAAGCATTATAGAAAAAAAGGGGGCCCTCCCGGAGCGCAGCTAAAGAAAATTAGAGTGTGACCTACTACCTTATTAGAACAAAAAATACTGCTTTTGACAAACATGTAAGTAAGTGCAAGGTTCCTTCCCCTCCCCACCCCCACCTCCAGAAAGTCAGCCTCCAGCTAAAGAGCTAAGTACCTCATCACTTAAAGATCTGAACACCCCCTGTCCTATGCAAGGCCGTCCCTGGTCTCCCACCCAAGATAAACCAATTTCAGTTCATTGCTTGGACGATAAAGCAAGTTAAGCTCAAACACAAAATTAGCTTTAGGTAGTAGATTATATGTAAATATACTCTTTTCTGTAACAATTTCTTTTAAAATGGCAATAAGTTTACATTCTAATTTGGAGGAGTAATAACCTCATTTAGGAGCCTTCATGAGTCTTTGTAAATTGCGTGCCCCAAACTGAAAACTACTGACAACAAAACCAAAATAATGGCACTATCATTTCACCAGCTTTTATATTTTTTCCTATTTTAACAAAGTTGGGAGGAACAATTGGTAAGCTCATTGATCTGATTGGCAAGGACTTCTTGAGGAACTTTCTGCAATCTCTCAATCCAGTAAAAGCTCCGAAACCGAAAACCATACGGTGGGGGTTTCCCCTAAAATAAAGAGGATCTGACTCTGGTCGAGTTTTCTACCCCCTTGGGGACTTCAGACTCCCTGTTTTCTTGGAGGGGAGGGGAGAGAGAGAGAGAAAAGAGAAAACTTACACGTGCGGGTTAAAGGAAAAGTAAAGTGACAGGCTTCCGTCCCTTTGGGAAAAAATTAAGCCCCTAGTTTGTAAGAAAAAACGCACTTTTTAAGAAAAAGCTAATGGACAGCTGGGGCCTGGGGGCTGCGTTCCGGAAAGCGGCCAGGAAGGAGGGGAGGCGGCCGTCGGGTGAAGGTTGGGGGGCGGCCGCCCCCCCCCCCCCCGGAGCCCCTACCTGCGTTTCTCAACTTCTTGTTCCGATACACGGACAGGATGACCAGGAGGTTGCCCAGGACGTCCACCACGATGGTGAAGATGAGGGTGAAGGCGAGCGTGCAGGCCAGCCAGGAGGGTCGCGGCCGCGCCCCCTCCCCGCCGCCGGGCGCCCGCTGCGAGGCGTTGAGCAGCGCGCTGCCGTTGCCCTTCAGGGTCCCGCCCGGGGCGCCCCACGACCCTGCCATCGCGCCTGCCCTCGGAGCGCGGCGCGGCGCCCCCCGGCCCGCGGCTCAGGGCTCCTCCGGGCCCTGCCCGCGTCTACGCCCCATCCCGAGCGCTCCCCCGCGGCCGCCCTGCCCGCTCCGCCGCTTCCCCGCCACCTGCAGCCCGGGGACACAGGGCAGCCGCCGGGAGGCTCCACGGTCCCCCGGGGCTCAGCCCGTGGCCACAGCGCCCCCGTGCGGGCTGCCTGCGCCGGGCCGCCCGAGCTCCAGCCTGGCAGCGCGCCCCGCGAAGCCACAGGTGGGAAAAGTCAAGGAACTTTCTCAAGTGTTGCACCGTTCGTGGAACAGAAATCGTTTTCCCCAGCTCCTCCGCCCCCAGTACTACAAAGGCAAGCCAGAATTTTCATAATCTCCCCCCCCCCAACAAAGCTACTTTTATTTTGATCTTTCTTGAACACTGTCTGTAAGGGTTCAGTAGGTCAACTCTGTCTCCTTCAATTAAAAATAAAAATAACTTTTCCAATTTAAAAATTCCAAGTTCTCAGCCTCAGCCTCTGTGCGTGCCTCTGGTTGCTGCCCCCGGTGGAGAATCCGGACACTGGAAACGGCCCCTTGAAATGGCGGGAAGATTCCACCGGGAGGGCTGGTTCAAAGCAACTGTGCACTTTTCGTTTCCATTTCAAACGTCAGCGGACTGAATGGTTTCAGAGTAGCCGCAGTCTTGCTTCCGCAGCCGCTTTTTCTCCAGCTGACTTCTTCCAGGAGTGGTACCGATCCTAGCCGTGTGCTCTCTCCCTGTAGACGTCCAAGATTAGGTCTGGCACATACTCACCCTCGAGCTTTTAAAAAAGAGCTTCACTCGGGGCGCCTGGGTGGCTCAGTTGGTTAAGCGTGGACTCGACATCGGCTCGGGTCACGATCTCCTGGTTTGTGAATTCAAGCCCCACATCTGGCTCTGTGCTGACAGTTCCAAGCCTGCTAGGGATTCTCTGTCGCCTCTCTGCCCTCCCCCGTTTGTGCGTGCTCGCTGGCTCTCTCTGTCTCTCGCAAAAATAAAGAAGACTTAAAAGCAAATAACTTCACTTGGCCATTGAAGGTGTCCAGGCAATCTGCAAAGTCCTAGGTTCCAATCAATTCCATGGCATTCATGAATGTACTTGTTCGGGAAGTAATTCACAGACTTGGCTCAAGACACAGCCCTTACCCTCCAGATGGCAGGGTGTGTGTGCTATGGGGCATTTGTGAGCTACAGAAGTGACATGCAGGAAGGGCGGCATTAAGGAAGGAACTTAGAAATTAATAGGTACGTTAAATAAGTTGAGTAATAGAGGTTTTTAATTAAATTTTTAAGTAGCCTCCTTGCCAAATGTAGGGCTTGAACGCACGACCCTGAGATCAAGAGTCAGATGCTCTACCAGCTGAGCCCCCCAGGCATCCCAATAAATGTTAGTTTTTAGAACAGTTTTCGACATACAGCAGAATTGAAAGTACAGAGATTTCCCAGATACCCCCATCGTCTCAGATGCACAGCGTCCCTACTGGCTACAGCCCACATCACCGTGGTACATTTATTGCAATCTGTGAGCCCACACTGACTCATCGTTGCCCGAAGTCACAGTTGACAGTAGGGTTCGTTCTCGGTGGTGTACATTTTGTGGGTTTGGACGATTGGATAATGACACGCATCTACCATTGTTACGCGTCCACTGCCTACGAATCCTCTGCGCTCGGCCTCTTTTTCGCTCCCTGTTCTCTTCCCTCAAAACCACTGATCTTTTTAGTGTCTTTAGTTTTTGCCGCTTTCAGAATGTCCCGTAGTTGGTATCGTACGTTGTGTCACCTGGCCAGGTTGGTTGGCTTCGTTCACTCAGTAATCTGCTTTTGGGTTTCTTCAATGCCTTTTCATTGCTTGATAGCTCATCCTTTTTAGTGCAGAATACTATTCCATTGTCTGGATGTCCCACAGTTTACGTATCCATTTGCCTAACAAAGGGCATCTCCATTAATTCCCAAGTTGTGGCTGTTGTGAATAAAGCTGCTATAAACATCCACGTGCAGATTTTTGGGTGGACATAGGTTTTTAGCTCCTTTGGGTAAATGCCAAGGAGCACCGTTGCTGGAGTGTATCTTAAGAGTGTGTTTAGTTTTATAACAGTCCACCAAATTGTCTTCCAAGTGGCTGGACCATTTTACATTCCCCCCCCCCACCCCGCCCCCGCCAGCAATGAGCGAGAGTTCCTGTTGCTCCAAATCCTCATCAGCATTTGGTATCGTCAGTGTTCCAGATTTGGACCATCCCAGCAGGTCTGTAGTGTTATCTCCTCGTTTTAATTGCATTTCCCTAGAGATATAGGATGTTGAAAATCTTTTCATATGCTTCCTCATCTGAATGTCTTCTTTGGTGAGGTGTCTGTTCAGGTCTTTTGCCCGTTTTTTAAATTGCATTATTGTTTTCCTGTTTTTTTTTTTTTTTAACAAAATCTTTTTTTTTTTTTTTTAAGTTGATTTATTTTGAGAGAGAGAAAGCAGGATAGGAGCAGAGATAGAGCGAGAGAGAATCCCAAGCAGGCTTTACACTGTCAGCATGGAGCCCAATGTGGGGCTTGATCCCACGAACCAAGAGATCATGACCTGAGCCAAAATCAAGAGTCAGACGCTCAACTGACTGAGCCCCCCAGATGCCCCTCACTGTTTTCAGTATTCTTCTTGTATTTTAGATAACAGCCCTTTATCTGATGTGTCTTTTGTAAATATTTTCTTCCATCCTGTGGCTTATCTGTTCATGCGGTTGTTCACAAAGCAGAAGTTTGTAATTTTAACGAAGTCTAGCTGACCGATTATTTCTTTTATGGATTATGTCTTTGGTGTTGTATCCAAAAAGTCTTCTCCACATCCAAGATCATTAGGTGCTCTCAGTATTGTGTTCCAGAAGTTTTAGAGTTTTGCATTTCACATTTGGTCTGTGACCCATCCGAGTTAATTTTGTGAAAGGCAGAAAGTCTGCGTGTGTATGTGCACATGGATGTCCAGTTGTTTCCGCACCGTTTGTTGAAAAGACGCTATGATGAGGGGCCATGAGGCAAGCTGAGGGCCAAGCCCAAGCTGGCATTACCCACCCCACAGGTGGGATATGTGTGACATTCCTCAGGCACTCCTGGCTGCCCAAGGACACAGGAAAGGACATAAAACAAATGGTTAAACTGATAGAGATATTTACAAATATCTCAGTAAATGACAAGAAAAAGGCCATCTGATCAACAGTCTAACCTCTAAAAACCTGCAGACTCCGTGTCCTGGGGCCCCTAGTATCACCCTCCCCTCCATAGTGATGTGGGGAACAAAGGCAAGAAGGAAATGGCAGGTAAAATTAAATTTCCTTGTAACCTGCAGCCTCATGACAAATACTTGAGGCAAATCCAGAGTAGAACGTTTCTCCATGAACCCCCTTCTGTCCTGATGTTAATGTCTTTCTAGAGGGAAAGCAACCTTAGCTTGAAAAAGCAAGGCCTCAGGTATCTTAAGAGTCCTCTTTAGCATATCCAAGTCCCTCTGGAGGCTTCGCTCTTGTCTTTACCTCCCCGATTCCACAGTATGTAACCAGTCAGTCTTCACAAGCCCAGTGCAGCTCTCCCTGCCCATGGAGAGCTGTCGCCGTGCTTTAATAAAATCACCTTTTTGCACCAAAGACGTCTTCAAGCATTCTTTCTTGGCCATCAGCTCCGAACCACCCCACCATCACCCCAAAACTTCCACCAACTGTACTGCCTTTGCTCTTTGTCAGGGTCAGTTGACTGTATTTGTGGGTCTGTTTGTGGGATCTCTATTCTGTTCCATTGATCTATGTCTACTCTTTCACAATCCCATACTCTCTTGATTACCGTAGCTCTATAGTGAGTCTTGAATGCAGGTAGTGTCATTCTTCTGACTTCGTTCTTGTCTATTAATACTCAGCTGGCTGTTCTCTGTGCCTCTCCACAGACACAAAAAAGCTTCCTGGGAATTTGATTCACATTGCATTTCATCTAGAGATAAAGGTGGGAAACTGACATCTTGACCACATTACGTTTTCTAATGTATGAACACAGGCTATGTCTCCCATTTTTTAAGTTCTCCTCGAGAGCTTGCATCAGAATTTTACAATTTTTCTCATGTAGATCTTGTACATATTTTGTTAGATTTATAGGGCGCCTGGGTGGCGCAGTCGGTTAAGCGTCCGACTTCAGCCAGGTCACGATCTCGCGGTCCGTGAGTTCGAGCCCCGCGTCGGGCTCTGGGCTGATGGCTCGGAGCCTGGAGCCTGTTTCCGGTTCTGTGTCTCCCTCTCTCTCTGCCCCTCCCCCGTTCATGCTCTGTCTCTCTCTGTCCCAAAAATAAATAAACGTTGAAAAAAAAATTAAAAAAAAAAAAGATTTATACCTAAGTATTTCATTTTAAGGGGGTGATCATGGAATGGTAATGTTTGTTTTGTTTTTGTTTGTTGGCTTTGTTTTTTGTTGTCGTTGTTTTGGTGCAAAAAAAGTGGTTTTATTAAAGCATGGGGACGGGACCTATGGGCAGGAAGAGCTGCCCTGGGACCATGAGGAGAGACTGATTATATACTTGGGAGTTGTGGGAGGTAAAGGCAAGGGGAAGTTTCCAAAGGGATTTTCAGGTGCTAAAGAAGACTGGGGGCCTTGCTCTTGTCAAGCTAAGGTTGTTTTTCCCTCTAGCAAAGCATTGATGTTAAGACAGTAGGGAGTTCCTGGAGAAACGTTTTACTCTGCCTGCCTCAAGTATTTGTCAATGAGCTGCAGGTTATAAGGAAATTTAATTTTCTCTGCCATTTCCTTCTGCCTTTGTTTCCCACGTCATTTCCCCCTGAACAATTTTGACCCTTAAATCTTTAAGGTTGCTGAGGGTGGAAGGTCTTCTCTTCTGTAACTTCTTCTTGCTAGATAGGGGCATAGAGATGTCCCTACCTATGGGTCAACATTGGTCAATTGGGGACTTTATATATATATATATAGGAGTTACCACAGGCAGAGGCAGCCAGTCAAAGGTAGACAACATATGTGAACCTCCTTGAGTAGAAAGGATCATCTGTCAGCTAGAAGTTATGGAGGTGAAGGAGTCTTGGCAACAGGCAGGGGGACACCAGAAAAGACAACCAAATAAAGTTAATATGATGAGAAAGAGAAGCCTAAATAGACAATCTTTCAGAGTTAATCAGAATTTTCCTCATGTCCTTTATAAATGTGGTTTTTTTTAACGTTTATTTTTGAGACAGAGTGCGAGTGGGGGAGGGGCAGAGAGAGAGAGGAAGACACAGAATCAGAAGCAGGCTCCAGGCTCCGAGTGGTCAGCACAGAGTCCGACGCGGGGCTCGAACTCACAAACCGCGAGATCATGACCTGAGCCAAAGCCTTAACCAACTTAACCAACTGAGCCACCCAGGCGCCCCTCCTCATGTTCTTTATTGTCATTTGAAGAGAAATTCAAGGTCTTGCACTGTGGTGGAGCCCCCCCTAAGGAATCTGGTGGAATTCTTCTCAGTACAAAGGAAGGCGACGTGCAACGTGGCCCAGTCAACTCCTAGACACGTATGCACAGCTCTGACCCGACACTGTAACTTGCTTGGACTGTGTCCAATCAGGCTATATGTGTCACCAAATATGGGAGACGGAGAAGTAGAAATGTCCTAAAAGGCTCCACCCCGCTCTGCTCGGGGCTCAGCCTTTTGGGGGGGTCTTAGCCCACTGAGCCCATGCCGGCACAAGTAAAGTTGCTTCCTGGACAAAAAGCCTCGGCGTCCTGTCTCCCTGTGCGAGAATCTGGCGACACCACAGGTTCACCCCAGGAATAAAAAGGCACATTAGTTTGCTCATTGGTTTCCTGTGAGGGAGGTACAGGTTGAATTCTTGATGGAGGAGTCCATGAGGAATGTCCTAATCTTATCGCAGGGGGAGTACATACTATGACCTGGCAGGGCCATTCCATTTGGGATTAAATCCCCTGCTGTATTAGACTTCCAATCAAATAAACCAGGTTTCCTGGGTTTGTATGGGGTGGGTTGCTATTTCAAACTTCGCTTGTTCACTACTGGTATACAGGGAAGCAATTGACTTTGTACATTAACCTCATATTCTGCCACCTTGCTATAACTGCTTATTAGCTCCAGGCATCCGTGTGTGTTCTTTTGGGTTTTCTACATAGACGATGGGGTCATCTGTACAGTTTTATGTCTTCCTTCCCAATGCGTATGCCTTTTATTTCCTTTTCTTGTCTGAATTGAATTAACTAGAATTTCCAGTAGGATGATGAAAAGAAGTAATAAGAGGTCGCATCCTTGCATTGTTTCTGATGATAGTGGAAAAACTTCTGCTTTCCTACCTTTAGGTATAACGTTCGCTGTAGCTTTTTGGTAAATGGTCTTTATCAAGTAGAGCAAGTTCCCTCTATTCACAGTTTACAGACAGTTGTTATCATTAATGGGTATTGGATTTTGTCAGATTCTTTTTCTGCATCTACGGATACGATCATGTGATTTTTCTTTTTTAGCTTATTGAAGTGTCAGATTATGTTGATTTTCTAGTTTTGGACCAGGCTTGTCTACGTGGGATTTATCCCACATACATGCTATAAATTTCCCTCTAAGCACTGCTTTCCGTGTATTCCACAAATTTTGATAAGTATTTTTGTTTTCATTTAAAATTATTTTTCAATTGCTCTTGAGATTTCTTTTTTGGCTTCTGTGTTATTTATCTGTTTAATCTCCAAGTATTTGGAGATTTTCCAGCTATCTTTCTGTCATTGATGTCTGGTCTGAAAACAGATATTGCATGATTCCTATTCTTTTCAATTTCTTGAGGTGTATTTAATGACCCAGAATGTGGTCTTATGACCCAGAATGTGGTCTGTCTAGGTAAACATTCCCTGTGACCTTGAGAAGAATATGTAACGCGCTCTTGTTGGATGTCTATAGATGTTAATTACATCTCGTTGACTCATCATGCTCTGAACTTCAAACATCTCCTGATTTTCTGCCTGCTGGATCTGTCCCTTTCTGATAGAAAACATGTTAAAGTATCTGCCTAAATAGTAGATGCATCTATTTCTCTAGTTTGATGAGTTTATGCCTCATGTATTTTGAGGTTGTGTTGTTAGGGGCATACGTGGACAAATGAGCCCTCTATCGTTATGCAGTACCCCTCCCTATCCCTCCAAACTCTGAAGTCAGCTCTAAAATTAATGTAACTACTTCCGTTCCCTTTTGATTAGTGTTAGCGTGATACATCTTTCTTCCTCCCTTTAATTTTGATCTATCTCTGTCCTTACATTTAATGTGAGCATTGTTTTAGACAACTTATAATTAATTGGGTATTATTTTTTGATCCCTTCTGGCAATCTCTCTTAAGTGGCATATTTAGACCGTATATGTTCAAGGTGATTATTGATATAGTCGGATTAATATCTACCATGTTCAATATAGTTTTCCATTTTTTGCATTTCTCCTATGTTCCTATCTTTGTGATCCACTCTTTTGTTTTAGTTGAACGTTTTATAGGACTCTATTTTCTCCTTTCTTAGCATATCAATTCTTTTGTTTTTAATTTTTTAAACATTTATTCATTTTTGAGAGAGAGAGAGTGAGAGAGAGACAGATAGATCATGAGCAGGGTTGGGGCAGGGAGAGAGGGAAACATAGAATCCGAAGCAGGCTCCGGTCTCCGAGCTGTCGGCACAGAGCCTGACGTGGGGCTCGAACTCACAGACTGTGAGATCATGACCTGAGCTGAGGTCAGATGCTTAACTGACTGAGCCCCCTGGGCACCCCAATTCTTATTTTTTAACTTTTTTTAGTGGTTGTCGTAGAGTTTTTAATGTACATTTGTAACGAATCCACTTTCAAATAACATAAAACCACTTCATGGGTGGCACAAATACTTCATAATAACAAAATATTTCTAATTTCTCCCTGTCATCTTTGGTATCATTATTGTCGTTCATTTCACTTAGACATAAGCATACAAAAGTATATATGTGTATACAGCATACATAATCAAATACATTGTTGCTCTTCCAATTTTGAGCACACTGTAATGTTAGATCAATTAAGAATAAGAAAAATAAGTTGTTTTACCTTTATTCATTCTTGAATACCCTTCCTTTCTTTATGTAGATCCAAGTTTCTGACCTATATTTTCCTTCTCTCTAAAAAATGTCTTTTAACATTCCTTGTAAGGCAGGTCTACTGGCAATAAATTCCCTCAGCCTTTGTTCGAGAAAGTCTTTATTTAGCCTTTGCTTTTGAAGGATAATATTTCAGGGTACTGAATTCTAGGTTGGTGGGTTTTTTTTTCTCAACACTTTCAATATTTCCCTCCACTCTGTTTTTGCTTATATGGTTTCTAAGAAGTCAGATGTAATTGTTACATTTGCTCGACTATATGCAAAGCATTTTTTCCCCTCTTTTTTCCCCCTCATCCTTAATTTTCTGCAGGTTGAATATAATATGCCTAGATGTCAGGGGGTGGTGGTGGTTGGTTGGTTGTTGCTTAGGGTGGGGAGGGCATTTGTGTGAGTTTTGATGCATTTATTCTGCTCGCTGATCTCCAAGTTTCCTGGATCCGTAGTTTGGTGTTTGACATTCATTTGGGGAAAACTCTCAGTCATTATTGTTTCAAATATTGTTTCTGTTTCTTTCTGTCTGTCTTCCCTTTCTGATATTCCTATTACATATATGTTATAATTTCTGTAGGTATCTTACAGTTCTTGGACATTTTGGGGCTTTTTTTTCAAGAATGTTTTTTCTCTTTGCTTTTCCATTTTAGAATTTCCTCTTGTCATGTCCTCATACTCCAAGATTCTTTCCTTAGCCGTGACCAATCTAATGATTGCATCAAAGACATTCTTCATTTCTTAGTGTTTTTGATCTCTAGCATTTCTTTTCTTTTCTTTCTTAGAATTTCCATCTCTCTGCCCACCTTATCCATGTGTCCCTACATGTTGCCTACTTTTTCCATTAAAATCTCTTAGCATATTAATAATAGTTTTAAAAAATTTCCGATATGATAATTCCAACATTCCTACTATCTCTAACTGTTTCTGAGGCTTCTCTTCAAACTGGATTTGCCTTTTAGTATGCCTTGTGATTTTCTGTTCAAAGGTGGACATGCTCTATTTTATCCACTAGAGAAAAGGAACTATGGTAAATGGGCCTTTAGTAAAAAGTGGTAAGGGGTGGGGGAAGGAGGAGTATTCTGTAGTCTTCTGATTAGGACTGTTAGTGACACTGTGCCCCTGGACTGTGAACTTCACCAGTGGTTCTCACTTCTCCCAACCTTTGGTGGGACAGAATGGCTGGAAGGGGTTGAGGGTTTGTATTTCCTTTCTGCCACATGGAAGTCTAGAGCTAGCTGGAATTGGGTATTTCTCTCCCCCCCCCCCCCCCCCCCCCCCGCCCAGGAAATGAGGCTTTGGTAAAACCCCAGCAGTTTAGGTTCTGGTTAAACCGATTCTCCCGAGGGTGGGCCTTGTTAAGAAGAACAGAAAGCTTTGGCATGTTTTGAAATATTGTTTCCCCCTCATCCTGCTAGAATCAGTAGGGAAGCACAGAGATACTCACCGTGAAGAGCTGAAAGGACTCCTGGAGGTAAGCTCACGTAAGTGAGGAGGCCTCTGTAATTGAGTCCTTCTGTAGTTCTGAACTCTCAGGCTTGTCCACACCGAGTCTCTAGTAATGACACTGCAGGTCACATCTTCCTGTTCCAGCCTGTGGGCTTCTGCTCCGCTAAGTTGCGATTCTCTAGAGCCACCCGGCTCTCCAATTTGGGGGGCAGCAGTTTGCCCTGTGCCCCCACTCCTTTTATGGAACCAGGTAGAGTTGCTGATTTTCCATCTTTTATAGGTTTTTACTTGATGTTAGAACGGAGCGGTGACTTCTAAGCTCATTATATGCTGGAAGTGAATAAGGATTTACAAAAATAATTTATTATGACCAAATGGGGTTAATTGCAGAAACTTAGGTGTGTAGAGTATTAAAATATGTTAATAAGGGGCGCCTGGGTGGCGCAGTCGGTTAAGCGTCCGACTTCAGCCAGGTCCTGATCTCGCGGTCCGTGAGTTCGAGCCCCGCGTCAGGCTCTGGGCTGATGGCTCAGAGCCTGGAGCCTGTTTCCAATTCTGTGTCTCCCTCTCTCTCTGCCCCTCCCCCGTTCATGCTCTGTCTCTCTCTGTCCCCCAAAAAATAAATAAACATTGAAAAAAAAATTAAAAAAAAAATAAAATATGTTAATATAAGTTACCATATTGATAAATCAAAGGAGATAAACTACATGATTATCTTAACACAGGCTAAAATGGTATTTAAAAATTCCCTGTTCATTCCCAATTTGGTAAAGTTTCCATAAACTTTAATGAGAATGGACACCATAAAATATTTCAAAATAATGTTTATCGTAGACTCAAAAGAGAAATAGTAGAGTTGTTTTCCTCTAAGTTGAGCAGAAGAGGGAGTGCCTGCTAATGACATGCCTATTTAGCATTGTACTGGATGGTTCTGATGATGAAATGAGATTAAAAAGAGAAAAAAGTAAAACTCAACATTTGCAGACGATAGGAGTGTATGTACTTTGTTAAATGACAGGAAAAATGAAATAGTACCCATAATAGAAGATCTGATATATAACAGCAATCCATGTAAAGTTACTGGGAACTGGCTTAATCAGCAGTATGCAGGCCAATGTGTAAAATTCTTTTAAAAACCTCAAAACTTTGCTAAGACGCATGAAAGAAAACACAAAGGGAAAGACACAGTGTTCCTGGACTGACATCTTGAAAATGAATGTCCCTTACGCTTTTTGCCAGCCAACAAAAAGACCAATAGAGATTTTTAAAAATGATGAAATTCCTTGAAACCAAGTGTAGCAAAAAAGGATTTGAATGAGGGGGAGAGGGTGTGAGTTGCCAGTATTAAAATGTACATTAAAAGTCACGATAACTGAAAGAGTGTGAGCGTTGTCGATAATTGAAGATCACGTAAGACATAGGTTTGATGAAGTTAACATTTCACATCAGTGGGGGAGGATTATATTACGAAAACAAAGATTCACTGTAAGAAAATTTAAGTAAAGACTAGGGGCGCCTGGGTGGCTCAGTCGGTTAAGCGTCCGACTTCGGCTCAGGTCACGATCTCGCGGTTTGTGAGTTCGAGCCCCGCGTCGGGCTCTGTGCTGACAGCTCAGAGCCTGGAGCCTCTTCAGATTCTGTGTCTCCCTCTCTCTCTGCCCTTCCCCCACTCATGCTGTCTCTCTCTCTCTCAAAAATAAATAAACAATAAAAAATTTTAAAAAATGTAAGTAAAAAATGTAGATACATATTTATGTAACCTTGGTGAGAAGAACTCTCTGACGTGGAAAACAAGAGAAGACAGAAAATACTCATAACCGTAGAAGGAACAGTAGTAGCTACCATTTGCTGCACAGTATCATGGTCCAGCTCTCGTAAAAGTATCCTCTGTGCGTTACCTTCCACGATCTGCTAGGGGTCCTAAAAGCTGGGGCATTTCTAGTATTATATGTATGAGAAACATACACGAATGGCTCCGAAAGGTCAAGTGGTGCACCAAAGGCACGCAGCTAATAAGGGGCAGAAGCAGGATTTGTACTTTCCCCTCTTTGATTCCAAAGCATCGACCCTCGTTACTGAGCTACGGTAGTGTTTCTCAGTCATGACAGATTTGTCTGCACGAAGGTTAAAAGTTCTTGTATTTTAAAAAATGCCATAAATAAGTAAAAGCTAGATAGACCGTGGAAATGGTTTGCAACATATCAAAGTATTAATGGCCTTGATTATATGCAGAATTTTTTCAGAAAAGAAAAATGATAGACATATATTTAAAGGACATAATTAAAGAATTAAAAACTAAAAACATATGCAACCTGTTTTTTTTTATTAAAATTTTTTTTAACGTTTATTATTTTTTTTATTTTCTTTAAATTTTTTTTTCAACGTTTATTTATTTTTGGGACAGAGAGAGACAGAGCATGAACGGGGGAGGGGCAGAGAGAGAGGGAGATACAGAATCGGAAACAGGCTCCAGGCTCTGAGCCATCAGCCCAGAGCCCGATGCGGGGCTCGAACTCACGGACCGCGAGATCGTGACCTGAGCCGAAGTCGGACGCTTAACTGACTGAGCCACCCAGGCGCCCTGCAACCTCTGTTTTAGAAAACAAAAATGAGAAGTATGGGCACTTACCATTCCAGCTGTCACTTTTGAAAACAGTACGAGAAATCACTAGTACTAAGTGTGATCAAAACAATACTAAAATGTGAGGAAAAGCATTCCTGTGCACTACCTATAAGTCTTAAAACTGCATACCCTTTGACCCAGTAATGGCACTGTTAGAAAATAATTGGACACATGTTCAGATGTGAATGGACATGGGGTTGTTTGTCCCAGCATTGTTTGTGGTATTTAAAACCTAACCCTCAGGGCACCTTAGTGGCTCAGTCAGCTAAGTATGTGACTTCGGTTGAGGTCATGATCTCGTGGTTCGTGGATTTGAGCCCCGCGTCGGGCTCTGTGCTGACAGCTCAGAGCCCGGAGCCCGCTTCGGATTCTGTGTCTCCCTCTCTCCCTCTGCCCCTTCCCCACTCGCTCTCTGTCTCCCTCTCGCTCTCTGCCTACCCCCCCCCCCCGACTTGTGTGCACACGCTCTCTCAAAAAGAAACATTTTAATAAAATAAAAAAGAAACCTAAACCTCCTATAATTGGGTCTTTCATAAACTCACGCAATGAACAGATAAATCTAATGGCACAGATGGCCGTCTCTCTCCCACATAGTGGGGGTGCATATGGAAAACCCCCCAGACTTTCTGGCTGGGGATGAGGCAAGGGAAGCTGGGGAACCACGAATAGGCCCAGAATGAGAAATCTCTGATAGGAATGATCCAGAGCAGGGATCATCAGACCCTGATTGCCCCATCAGAAGGCGAGCAGTGTCCGAAACCACACCCATGAGGAGAACACTCACAGCAGCCCCAAAGTCAGGGTCTAACTCAGACTGGAGTGGCCACCCTTCAATCGCGCCCACCGCTCCTTGGAATCCAGCCAATTTTTCCGAGGCTTCCCTCGCTTGGCCTTTCCGGCCTTGACCTTCCCAAGCATCCTTTCAGCCAGTACACCTGGTCTACTCTCCAGCCCATGAACTTTCTCTAGTTCCTCATCGTGTTACCCCCTTCGCCCTGTTTCCCACGTGTGCCTTCTGAATGGAACAACCCTTCTACACCCTCTTCGGGAGTCGCTCTGATCCTCCCGTGAGGCTAGTCCCCACGTGTTGGTTCTGCTTTCCTCCTTTGCACTCCCGCCGTTCACTGCGTCTCCTCTGTCCTATTACCACAAGCCCTACCGTACCTGGTTTCTTGCTGGAATCCCACCACAGGACCGAGGAGCTAGGCTGGTGGCTTGTTCTTGGTCGCACCCCAGGACCGCATGCGGTGTCTGGTGATCAGAAGCCACCGACAGTTATTTGTTGAATAAAATGAGTCAGTGAATCAGTGATTGCCTGTTGGCCTTAAGATAACATAATTTCCATGAAATTATGTCTTTCATCACATTTGGAAACTTCTAATTTATCAGAAAAAAATGGCTATTTGTCAGGCTAATGGGTTTTTAATGCATTTGTCACCCTCAAGTCATGAGACGTTTTCTCCGTATTTCTCCGGTCAATGGCGAGAAGGAGGAAGTGTATTTTTTCACTCAAAGAATTTTTGTGTTGCGTTTTAATAGATTAGTTCATATGGATTTTATCTGCTTGCCTGCTATAAGAAGACCATTACAGTTAGGTGTTCTGGGAGATGTAAAACAACAGAAGAGTTCACATTTTATTTAGGGTATATATACTTGCACTAAACGTACGTGTATCCTAATTTCATGAGCTAAGTATACCATTAAATAATTTTTTGCCATTTGTGTAATTTGCAAGCTCTCATTTTCATACTAATACAGGTGAAATTTTGCTGGCAAGAAGCACATAGTTTATCATATATTTATTATATTCATTATATATAAGAAATATTAGGAATAGTCGAAGGTTTCACGGTGGCGTGTATAAATATGCGTGACAAAAGTAGTAACGTGACTATTACATTTATCACGGTGGTGGTTATAAAATAACCACCGCGTTTTTGTTTTTGTTTTTTGACCCCATGATTTCTGCTGGAAATCTGACTTCTTTTTTTTATTTTTTTTTAAAAAAAATTTTTTTTTTTTTAACGTTTATTTATTTTTGAGACAGAGAGAGACAGAGCATGAACGGGGGGAGGGGCAGAGAGAGAGGGAGACACAGAATCGGAAACAGGCTCCAGGCTCCGAGCCATCAGCCCAGAGCCTGACGCGGGGCTCGAACTCACGGACCGCGAGATCGTGACCTGGCTGAAGTCGGCCGCTTAACCAACTGCGCCACCCAGGCGCCCCCTGACTTCTGACTCAGAGGCCTCACCTGCTGAACCCAGGGGATACAGGCTGGGGACCGTAGGCTGTTTCTGGGGTCTTTGGTGGGCAAGACATAGAAAAATCCCAGTGAATTCATGATCAAGTTCCAAGGTGTGTATTATAATATTTCTAGTAGATGAAGTATAAAGATAGATACAACTTAAAAAATAAAAATAAAAAAGCGAGGCTACTTTTCTCCAAATTGCAGGAATACGTAAGGACTTAGGCAGAAGAGATGGGTGAGGTGCCCCTGGAACAAGAGCGGGAGCCCATTATCAGATGTGCCGAGAAGGCAACGAGGTTGATGCGGAAGAGCAGCAACTCGGTCCGTCAGCGCACAGTGGTGGAGAGGGATTTGTTCTGCAAGTTAAGGTGAGAAACCGCCTCCGTTTGTTTCTCTCAAACTTACTTGCCACGCTTTGAAAAAGTTACTGAACCTAAGAGCTAAGGACCTTAAAACACCTGTTAGTTACTTGTTGTCCTCTAGGGAGAAGGTGTTCCGGTCAAGGGTAAATATTTGAATATGGCCCGCTATCCTCAAATAAAATGAAGATAAAATGGGTGTAAACAAGCAGACACAAGCAAAATTCCCCGTAGCCAGTGGTCGTTAGGAATTTTCCTGCCGGTGAACACAATGGAGTCTTTGTGGAGGCGGTGATGGGCTCAGCGCGCACTCAGGGTGGCACTGAATGGGAGCTTCTCTCGGCAGGGCCAGGACCCCAGCGTAAACACCTCCCTAGGGGCCTCCGCCCCATTGGTCTAAGTCGGAACCCTCCGAGCGAGTATTTGCGGAGCACGTGTGAGAAATGTCAGGAAGTCAGAACACGCGTAACCCAGAAAGCACGATCGTGTGTCCACGAGGGTTCGGCGCGCGAACCAAAACGGCATTGGCAATGGCCGCGAGCGGCGTGGGCCGCCTGCCGGGGAAGGGCACTCGGTCAGCGGAGCTCCCTGCACGTAGATGCTTTCATGGGTGACTCGTGACGGCACAGTGACACAGCCCGGTGTCCCAGGTCCGTTGCTCCCCTTTCCACCTCTGTGGCCGCGTTCACATCTGCAGCCGGGGTCGGGGCGCATCCACCCGGCTCCGGCCGCCGTGCCGCTCACGGTTCCTGTCGCCAGGCACTGGCGCCTCAGCGACCCGCCGGGGAGAAGCCGTGTTCGCTGCGACGTCCTTCACTGCTCATGACCGACAACCGATCCCCTGGGCCCCCAGTTACTGTCACTGCTGAGGTTCTACAGACGAACAGGACAGAGATCACGCCTCTGGAGTTTCGAGTTAACGTGTAGAGAACTCGTAAGTAACTAGGAAGCGTTTCTGATTTTGCTTTCCCGTGACCCCACGCGTGTTAACTCTTCTTTCAGCCACTGACCTGTTCTAGAGCGTTTTCGGAGTTGGGACAAAGAGCGCAGCACCTCATAGTTCAGTTTTTATTAAATAATATGTTGCTGCATCGGCACACAAGCCTCGACCACACTGGAAGTTTTTTCCCGAAGGTCACATGATTGCTCACAAGCGAGTTCTCACTTTTATGAGCCCAGGGGCCAGCAAAGGGTGGACTGAACGAATATTAATGCAACTGAGAAAATCAATTGAACCGAGTGAATGAACGAACGAACGAACGAAGGAATGAGTGAACGGTTGGATGGACAGACGGATGAATGGAGACGAGGGGCGGTGAGTGAAGAGACGCACCCGACCCCGGAAGCACTACTATTTGGACCCCAGGTAAATGCAGAGTATATTTTTGTTACATGCAGCAGGTGGGAAAACAAGACACAGGAAGCTGTAAACTTGACCCTGAACATTCTCCTCTCATTCCTAAGACGGGGGCGGGGGGGGGGGGGGGGGAGGGGGCGGGACTTGATCTTGTTCATCATCCAAACCTGATGCTTCTGGCATTGGCGGACTGGAGTGGATTCTCAGAAACAACTTTTGGGTTAAGGAACAGCAGAAGCGGCACCTTGTGACTCGGCTGCACCCACGTCACACATCCTCCCGTGTGGAACGCATTTAGCAAAAACAACCAAGATCCGAAGACCAAAGCTGCCCTGGATTGGAGGAGGTTGGTCCAGTGACAACAACCTGATCAGGAAGCTTCTTGGAATCGTAGCACCAAGAAAATGAAAACTTGCCTACGATACGTTTTAAAAGGCATCTATTAAATGCCAATTTGAAAACAGGGATGGCGGCGAGGGAGGAAACAGTAACGGCAACGAAAGCATTTGGTGAACGTCTTTGTTCCGAGCTTTGCCGTCTGCCATTTGGTTCGTCTCAGACACGCTGTTCAGAAAGGAGGTCTGTGGGAAGCAGCTTGGAGACCAGAGTCAGGGCTTTGAATTTCAGTCTCAACCCTGATCTTCGGCGTGACATTCGGAAAGTTAGGTTACGCCTGGGTTTCCTGATCGGGAAAGTGGGGCGATAATAAGGAGGGGGGGGGTCCCTGGACGGATTCGAGGAGTTACCAATTGCAGAATGTTTGGCATGGAATGAGCTCTCCTAAGAACACTCGTCCAGACGGTTAGTGTGCATTCCACGTAATTCCTGGGGGACACTTATTAGCCACACCTCCTTTTCAGTTAAGCAGTTGGTTAATGTCATACAGCTAGTAAGTGACAGGGAACACTTTCCGCCTGAGGTCTGTGGTCAAAAGCCAGCAGTCTCCACCTCCCACTGATGCCTGAAGGCACGGGAATTTACAAGTGTACCCTGAGGGCCCATGGCTTTAAAAAAGAGCCCTCCGGTCAGCAGGTTCAACTCCACCTGAAGGTCGCACAGCTCTCTAGGCAGGGGTGGGGACTGTCGGCCAGCGCAGTCACGGAGGCCCCACCTGAGGAAGCCAGGCATCTGCCGGGTGTGGCGGCCAGCGGTCTTGGTGACCAGGATAAACTCTGGTGTCAGACCCCCCCAAGGTCAAATGGGGCTTTACCGCTTGCCTGCTTTGTCGTCATGGACAAATGTCTGTTTCTCTAACATCAACGGCACCGGTAAGAGACGCTCCCAGACGTGATGGTTGCCAAGGATTACGGAGCCAAACGTCACACGACAAAGCGCGGCTCGCTGACCCCAGTGTTCGTTGCTGTCGTTAATCTAGTAGAGAACCAACCTAGGTCTGTCATTCATCGCGAGGCCATCTCCAGAACCACGGCGTGACTCGAAACTATGGCCCAGAAATTAAAGGTAAGACCATGGTTTTCACTGACCTGAGGGTAAATTTCAATTTTGTGAATTTGTGAATTTGTGAATTTCAAATTTGTGAAGTTCCCCATTAGAAGTGAAAACGCAACCTTTGAGATGATTCTTAAGAACACTTTCAATCTGGTAGGAGCTTTTTAGTTGGAGAAACTTTGTGCGTTTTTTAAAGAAATTCGAGAGAGACCCAGAGAGCGTGAGTGGGGAAGGGGCAGAGAGGGAGAGAATCCCAAGCAGGCTCAGTGCTGTCGGTGAAGAGCCTGACAGGGGGCTCGATCCCACGAACTGTGAAACCAGGACCCGAGCCAAAACCAAGAATCGGATGCTTTCACCAACTGAGCCACCCAGGTGCCCTCAACCTTTGTGCATTGTAAACATTTGGCTTAATTGAAATTATGCATGAAATTTTATTTTGTTCCACCCTAACTTAAAGCATCTATTTAAAGTAGAATTACCCTTGAAAGGAGAGGAAAATACTCATTTGAAGTAAATACTTAAAAATGGAAGCCGCAAGAGCATCTCTGAAAAACCTTTGCAGTCCTCATTTGCAGGTGGGCTAATATTCCCAAGTTGGCAAGAAAGTGGAGCTGTGCCCTAACAGGCACGAGGAGGTTGACCCTCCCTCTGGGTGGATGATTTGTGCCTCTTCCCGTACCGTCCCCTTATCCGAAAACTGTTAGGTTTTGAATAGTGAAATGAACTGAAGCAATCATCATTAGACATTTTGAGAATTTATTTTTGAGAGAGAGAAGGCAGAGAGCTGGGGGGTCGGGGGGAGAGGGAGAAAGAGAATCTTAAGCAGGCTCCATGCCTAGCTCGAAGCCCGACGGGGCTCGATCTCACAACCTGAGCTGAAATCAAGAGTCAGACGCTAAAGGACTGAATCACCCAGGTGCCCTGAGAATTTCTTTTTACCCCTGAGGCAACTGGCTAACAGCTCTGGTTTATTTTTCCATTTTAATTGTATAGGATGTATTTTTTATTTTAATATATGAAACTTATTGTCAGATTGATTTCCATACAACACCCGGTGCTCATCCCCAAAGATGCCCTCTTCAATACCCATCACCCACCCTCCCCTCCCTCCCATCAGCCCTCAGTTTGTTCTCAGTTTTTTTTTTTTTTAATTTTTTTTCAACATTTATTTTTATTTTTGGGACAGAGAGAGACAGAGCATGAACGGGGGAGGGGCAGAGAGAGAGGGAGACACAGAATCGGAAACAGGCTCCAGGCTCTGAGCCATCAGCCCAGAGCCCGACGCGGGGCTCGAACTCACGGACCGCGAGATCGTGACCTGGCTGAAGTCGGACGCTTAACCGACTGCGCCACCCAGGCGCCCCTGTTCTCAGTTTTTAAGACTCTCTTATAACAGCTCTGGTTCAGAATCACTGAGTTCCTATGTGTCCTCCCTCCTAGAGACCCTGCACTCGTAGCTCTAAGATCTATTTGGTCCAAATATTACACGTTTTCTGTCTAGCATCATTTGAGAACATAGCTTCTTCCAGGGTCACGCTTTCGTATAGCACGGGGACAAGTGCATTCGTTGCCTAAGTGTTCACACAAACAGGTTTTCTTGGGAAAGAAAATACTTGTCATTCTTTTCAAGTGGCTCATCCCATTTGCAGTAGAGGCAGTAAACTGTTAGTGAGGGAATTAAATTCCGACAAACAACTCTGTCTCAGCCGGCCCACTAACTGCAATTGAACCTAATGCCTCTGAGGAGGAGCAATCAGAAAGTACACCCAATGCTGGTCTGCAAGGGAGCGGCCCACATTGACCTTGAGAAAGTTACTGAGCAGATTCAGTGGGCTGGGCGAGGGTGGGAAAGACCGGAGGCAGCGAACAGGCGTGGGGGGGGGGGGGGGGAGTTTTCCGGGTCTGGCCGCCCACAAACCTCACAGTTACCTTTATAGGAGGTCACTGACAATCGAATCGAAATGAAAGCCGATTTTATGAAGATCCGGTTCTTGACTAGACTTTTATTTTCCACAGCAACAAATTCACAGGAAGAGGAGAGCGAGCAGGATTACCCGGAGTTCTCTCTCCCAAAGCTCCGGTGCACCCAGATGTTGACCTTGTGAGCCCTCCGGGCGGCTGGGAGGAGCCCACGCATCACCTGGGCATCACCTCAGGCGGCCGGCCCCTCTGGGTTCAAGCAGCCTCCTCCCTCATGCTGCCTATACCTTAAAAGTGGGACCAGCTTCTGCATGCGCCATGACAGGGAAAAGACAAGGTAGGGAATTTTTGTCTTTTCATGTAGAATAACCTATGGTAGGTGACCAAAAGAAATGTGTTTTGGGTAAATTCATGAAATAGTCACAAAGTAAAAAAAAATGAAGGCACCTGTTTCAGAAAAAGTAGCAAAGTAAATGGAAATGAACCTCCTAGACCGCTTGGCTCAGCAGTGAATATTGACATCGCCAAAACAATGAAAAGCGTGTTCGTGGATTAATCCAAAAATTATGGTGTAACTCAGTGGGGGTTTTTTAGGTTACATGGCCTTACGCAAACATCACACTCGATAAGCGATTCCTAAAAAATACTAGTGACTCTCGGAACAATATACAGACCCTAACACATGAACAGGAAAATGAGAAAAACAGCTGGGGATTGTAAGTGGTTACAGCAGAGGGTCTGAGTTTGCTGTTTGTTCAATTATACCTATTTTAGCTCTTTTGTTTATACATATACATATATATGTATCATTTGATAAAATGAGGCATTTACTTAAAGGGAAAAAGTATCTTTCTAAAGTTCTAAGAAAGCTTGATTCTTTGTCGTTCATATCACAGTGGTTGGCACACGGTATTTGCTGGATGGATGGATTTCGCTGTTATAAAATACACATGGAAGACTGTTTCTTTTTTTTTTTTTTTTTTAATTTTTTTTTTCAACGTTTATTTATTTTTGGGACAGAGAGAGACACAGCATGAACGGGGGAGGGGCAGAGAGAGAGGGAGACACAGAATCGGAAACAGGTTCCAGGCTCTGAGCCATCAGCCCAGAGCCTGACGCGGGGCTCGAACTCACGGACCGTGAGATCGTGACCTGGCTGAAGTCGGACGCTTCACCGACTGCGCCACCCAGGCGCCCCTGGAAGACTGTTTCTGATAGATGTCCTAGGTGAAGACCATAGAAGCATTTAAATTATAACCATTAACTAGTGAAAGAAATGCATAAAGGAAATCTTTCTTGTAGTTGGCAAATACGTAAAAAGGGTGTGGTTTTATAGTTATACCTGGATTTCGGAGCGGGCTCGAGTAGCCATGTACTGCCACCTAGCGGCTACATCTGTAGGTACAGCCTGGTTGGGCAGGGTCAGGGCCACCAAAAGCCAATGTGGTTTTGTCTTTTCATCCATCCGTCCCTGTCAGTTCGTTAACTGACTCCCAAACAAAAGCATAAATAGGAAAAACAGGCAGTAAAGCTCAAATATTTTATTAATAATTTATTGTCAGTAAGAAAGACTGGCTAATGGTAGTTTTCAGTAAAAACCTTTACAAGACCATCGCATCACAAATATACAGACACTATAAAAACTGTGTCATGATGGTTTTGGTTCTAAACAGGTATGCGGAAGGTCCCCATTACACTTTCCAATAATGAAAAATGTTTATAGTTCTAAAATACAGTCACCCATTTAAGACATGTTCATGTATACAATCTTTCCTCATCCTATGTACAGCTAGAAACGAAGGACTATATTGCAATGTCTTCATGAAATGTCATACCTCAATGGAAAAGGACATATAATGAAACCCTGGTTACACTGAAAAATCAGGGTGCTAGGTAATGACACTAACACCACCAAAATTCGGTCAAAAACAAATGCACAAAAGGTCTTGAAAATCTAGTTAAAACTATGAAAAATCAAATCTGTACAAAACATTTACAAAAAAAAGGGAAATTAAAATAATCAAATCTCTATAAATACATGAATCATGCTAACAAGATGAAAGGACTGATTTTCGTTTCATTATTTTTAACAGACGGATGTAAAATGCAAAAAAGATGTTCAGAAACGGACCTGTCACCCAATTACAGTAGGTTGGGACGCTGGGAATGGCCACCACGCCAGGCGGTGCGTGACTCCGTGCGGCCATGCCCACCCCAGCTCGCCAAAAAAAAAAAAGCGCTTAAGCACTTCTGCAGAAAACGAAGCAGAAGATCGTTTACGGAACGATCTCGGGCTCGTTCAAGTCCAGGCACTTTGGGGGGAGTCGGGGCGTCAGACCTGCGTGTGTTGCTGCGCACCCAGCGGAGGCACTGTCACCTCTTCGAAGTGGCCGTCGTCTCCGCTCTCATAGTCACTCATCATGACCTCAGACTCCACTTCACAGCACGCCGACACATCAGAGCAGGAAGCCGTGGAGGGGAACACAGACAGGGGCATGTTCTCTACGGTGGGGGCTTCAAAGTTTCTTGGATACCCTGGAGGGCAGGGGGCATAGGGTTCTCTACACGGACCGTTGTCACCAGTGCCTGTCTTTTGAGGTTCAGACAGATCGACGGGGTAGAAGTGGGGCAGATACTGATTCAAGTGGAACCTCTGCCGGCTTCTCGATGAAGAACCCAGACTACCAGCAGCGGGCATGTCTCTCGGAGGGTGAATGGATTCGAACTGATCGCTGAACTCCGGAGGTAAGGGGGGCAGTTCGTCTGGCACAGGGAAGTCTTCCGGGGGAGGGGGAAAGTCACTCTCAATGTCGTAACCTCCAGGGTAATAGTCCGTATCGATGGCATTCGGATCTGCCGAGTACAGGGGGGTCTGCTCATCGATAACCTCATAATTGGGGAATTCTTGTATATCCGGCAGAGGAACACTCGGCATCCAATCCGACGTATCCCAGTGATACCCTTGGTAGACAAGAAAACAGATTTCAGTGTCTTTTCTCCCCCAGCGTCTGTTACACTGAGCTCTTTTTCAACGTGCAAAGGCAGTATCTTCGCTTTGAGGGCCTCCCTGCTACCCAGTGACCCAAAGCTCTGCCTCAAAATGGGGCCTCAGAGCTTCCTGTAAGTACCTAACGTTCGAGGAAGCGACACGAGGCTGAAGAGAAGCGGTGTGCTAGCGTCTAGGTTACGTGCACTCTTGCACACGCGATTCCAGTCAGCCCTTCCGCTTTCCTGGTCACAGAGAACCGACTGCTCCCTTAGTTCAGGCTCGGGACACCAGTAAGTAAGTGTAGGCCTTCAAAAAACCCTAAGCAACTCTTTAGAAGAGCCAAGGTGATTTGAAACATGGTAAAATTTAAAAAACCAATTTCCTCTACAATCATATAATGAACTTTATATTAGAGACTGCACGGTGCTCAGCCCTAAGAAAAACGCCGAATTAGGTTAATCTAGGTACCAAAGCATGCCTTCAAATCAAGCAAAATGCAATCAAGCGCTGAAAACCAGAACCCCATCTTTGATAGATTACAACAGTCAGTTTTGTTACTTTCACAAGGCCTAAGGATCACTTTAAAAGGTTCACTCTTCTTTTCAGAAACCTCCCCAGTGGGGGATGCCCCCCTCCCCGAGGATTGCTGAACTCCTCTGCCAGGCAGGCAAGGCAGTACACGTTTCAATGAAGCGCACAAACAGCCCTGCACTTAGTAAGGGCGGCACCCGCGGAGCAGACAAGTGAAGCGAGGCGGGCCCTGGGGTCAGATCTTGACCAGTTTTGTTGAGTGAGTACCAATGAACAACTGGCATGCATCAGTCACCTCTTGATTTGCTGAGGTCAGGAGCAGCCAAAGACTCTTTTGGAGGCAGAGTAGAGAGAAAAGAAAACATTCATAATTAAAACAGAAAGCCGGCTGAAAGGCAATAAAGGTAAGTACACAATACAATACAAACTGTTCATCAAGGCCCAGTCAGCCATGTATCGTGCCTTTAAGCCATCCTCTAGGAGAATTCCAAATGCTCGAGAAATGCACGTAGCACAAATGAAATGGGGCAGGGCAGGGGAGGAAGACACTGATGAACTCTGCCAGGAAATCCAAACATGAGTTTACCTCCTTTTCCATTTTTTCTGGCAATCTGAACCTGAAGGCACACGATTCGGTTAGGAAGAAGTCAAGTCTATAGGCTCTCATCAAGTGTAACTCGATAAGGAGCTTCAACGACACCATGATACTGAGGGATCCCGTGACCCAATCCAAACACATCTAACACTATAGAAGAGACACTTTGCCAGCCCTCACGTGTACATTACCTACAGACGAATTCACAAACCCAGGTGCCCGTGAATCACTAGAAGAAACTCCCTTCAAATCGTGCCTGTTCCGAGTGGGACTTACACACTGACATAGTTCACCTCTCCCGGGAGGCCTCCGGCTGCACTTACTCTGGTCCCCACCCCCAAAACTCAAGCTCGAAGGCAGCGCACGTGGCCCTGGGCAGGGTGCTTACCCTGGCTAAGCTTCAGGTTTTTCTCTTTGAAAGGGGAGTGGAAATCCCTTCACTATGAGGATTAGATCGGAGAATGTAGGTCAAGCCCTAACTCTTAGCTATTGGCAGGATTCTTATTATTGAAAAGTAGTAATCACGGTAGAAACAGGGCCACTTCGGTGCTGTTCTAAACAAAACCAATGCTTCCTATGCATTCTACACTGTTCCTGAACACCCATTTCATCATTTGGAACAAAGAGGATGTGACTGATGGCTTTCTTCTAGGAATTTAAATCAAAAGCTGAAATGAACTAAAAAACGAATCAGCTCGTATTTTAGGCAATGCGTACCTAGAGAATTTTTTTTTAAGTCTCCTAAAAATGTAGCAATTTCTTTTCAAAGAGAAGACCGACAACGTGTTTACTCCACCGGCACTCAATTCTTGACATTGAAGCTAGCATTCAACTTCAAATACCATTTCTTAGATATGCCAAGATATATTTTGCAATGAAGGAGATCCAATGAAAGAACTGTTTTAGGTTCTGCTTTTTAAAACTCCGTCACTACTTTCTGCTTCACCAGGTAAAGACACAGCACCTGTTGTCAGGAAGGTGTGTGTAGGATTCATGGATACCACCAAAACCCCCCATCCGGCCTGCCCCATCACGTCTGGCACAAAACTATCCTCGTCAGCTCCGTCCTGAAAACATCTCCTAGCAAGGAAGATTCCCCTGTGCTTCATGCACTCTGGATCGTCTATTGCTGCAGTTCTCAGAGTAGGATCCTTAGACCAGTAGCATCAGAATGAATGGAGAATGTGTTAGAAAGGAGAATTCTCAGCGCCCAACAATGAGGCTTTTAAACAAGCCCTCTCGGTGATCATCACCTCTAGATGCTCTGATCTGCAGTTTAAAAACTACTAGCTTGTGCAAGTTACATGGGATGACTCAGACTTCAGTGCACTAATAAAGGGCAGACTTTAAGTAATTTTAGGTGGTGATCAATGCCCTTTCTTTTGAACAGAGAGATAAAGCTTCAGATGAACTTTCACTAAACCATATCATGCAAATAATTATTTTCTGCCATGGAAAATTCAGACGTGAAGAGTCAGTTTTAGGTAATTATATAAGCTGTGTCTTAGTGGTATTCCTGCGAAAAGGATCTAAAAAACTCAAGTTGTCAAGATTGAGGGGTCACTTCTGATATCTATATAGATTCACCACGAGGGGCCAAAAGTCACAAAGACATAACATACGTTAGAGTATTTATGGGCATATACACACACCTGCACACACATACCCAACCCCCCCAAAACCACGAATGGTTTTTAAGACACCACAATGGGCGAAAGCACACTAGTCTAGTAGCGGTCGCTATACACAAACACAACACACACACTGTGACTATACCTTCTTCATTCACCGTGTCAACTACAGCGTTGACAAGGTGTATGACAGTCACTATGGAAGCTTGTAAAAAGGTACAAAAGGAGTAAATTAGGAAAACCTTCAGTTAGAAAACAATGCATTAAATAGGATTCCTTGATATTACACAATTTCTACCTCCTAATGTAAAAACACAAAGTGAATACTTTAACAGAACACATAATTATGCATGACTCGTATGCTCTTGCTGTGATAGATCTTAGACATTTTTCTAACCAGGCTACGTATTATTCATCAAATAAGGTAACCACATTATACCACAATTGAAGCAATTTTGTTGCTCTAAGTTTTCTGACTTAGGGATCTAGTCATTGACAAAACAATCCTTATGTGAACATCTCAGGGCAAAAGCGTTCAGATTTAAATAGTAAAATACTTGCTAAGCCAATTTTCTGGGGTTTTTTTAATGAATTCATACATTCCCAGAAAAATTGAGCATTACGTAATACAACAAAATGTGTAATATAAGCACAAAACTGGCTTTAACTCTGTTCTGTGTACGCCCACTCCAAATTACTTATCTCTTTTTGCAGACAGGCTAACAGCTGAGGAGCTAACATACTAGCAGAGAAATGCAAACTGTCTGCTTGGCTGTTTCCTAGGTAAATTCCCTTTTCGTTTGTGTATCAGATTGTGTGAAAGCGTGGATGCCAAGATAAACGTGTGTGTGTGTGTGTGTGTGGCAGACACAATGACGGCCCTCCAAGATGTCCCCATCTAATCCCACGAGCCTGTGAATGAGTTACCGTCCCTGACTTTGCTGGTGTGATTAAAGACCTTGGGAAGATTTTCCCGAATGGCCTATATGAGCCCACTGTATTCTCCACAAAGGTCCTTAAAAGGGCAGAAACTCTCCCGGCTGCAGTTTGAGGGAGCTAGGACTACAGAAGCATGGCCAGGGAGAAGAACGTGGCCTCTAGGAGCTAGAAAAGGTGAGGAAACAGACTGTCCTCTCGAGCCCCCAGTAAAGGCACCCTGACGTTAGCCTACTGACCTGTGTTGGATTTCTAAACTATGGAACGATAAGAGAATACATTTATCTTGTTTTAAGCCACAACATTTGTGGGAACGTGTTAGAAGAGCCTTAGAATTTAAGCAGAGATTCTTAATACGGTCTTTGTGACTGATAATGATTACAATTATGTTAAGGATTAAAATGCAAACACTCCTGGCTCTCACACTGTTTTCTGGCAATTAACTCATAGCTAATGTGACCATACTTTATTAAAAGTATTTAGGAGGTATTAAAAGCAAGGAAGGGGATTAGCAAAATATGACAAAACTCTGAAATGTATTTATGAACAACATAATCTACATAAACTGGCAACACTAATGTTTTAAAGATTAAGCCTAATGATGGAAAGAATTCTATCCCGTTGTCGTTGGTTTGATAAGCAAAGCTAGGTTCATACACTCTGTCTCTGAGGAACAGACACTGTACCTGATATCACACAGAACACGCTAGAAGTCAGAAATGAATGGAGGATGCTTATGGCCATCTTTAGTCTGGAAAAGGACTCCACAACATGTTATGAACCCTATTACTCTGGGTTTAGAAACAATCAAAGAATAATTAGTGGGGTCATTTCTTTCCACCTGTATTTGAAATGTTTAAACACATTACGTTTTTATGCAGGAAAAAAATTAGTCAAACGTACGAATTCTGACATTCAAAAATTTCCACTAACAACGATTTTGTTACTGAATACTGGCAATTTTCTCTACTGGCAAGTGTTACCGTGGTGAAGCTGGTAACACAATTCACCTAGGGAAATCCGAAGATCCCACTGTCAAACTTTCTTCATCAGAAATAGAATCAAACTTACTAGCAATCTCTTAAACTGTGCTCTCAGTCAGTGCGCTCTGATCCAAGCGGGAGCTGGGCCGCAGGGGAGTCGGGGGGAAGAGATGAATAGAACCTTGTAATCCCAAAGGTGCTGCTGGAACAGAACGTTTCCAACCACCCCATCGGGCTCCTCCCGGGGGTGCGAGCGTGAAGGGTGCGGGGGCCGCGCTCAAGATTAAGTTGCTAACAGCGTGCTTTGTTTTTTTTTTTTTTTTTTTCCAGCCCACAAAACCTCTAAAAACATTTACTGTCGTGGAAAAAAGGCCTATATGAAGCGAGCCAATCAGGAAAGATCTTTCAGTGAGGCAGGTGTTCCTCCCCATTTCTGACAAGCGGCTCCTGTCCGCCCGTGAAGGAGGTTTTAACTACGGTCCCCTGCAGGCGTTCATGCAAGCCGTGCGAGGTCCAGGTCACCAGTAGTCCCGAGTGGAACCTGGCCACAGTCGGGGACTCAACAGGGGCACCTGGCGCACCTACCTACGAGGTTGCACATACCAGCCCGCGCTGCCAGCCACGGCGTTTCCGAACGACTTACTCACCATTGTCGTCACACGACTCCGACTGGAAGCTGCTGAGCGACTGCACCTCCGACAGGCTCTCCCGGGCACTGTACGGATGCGAAGGCTTCTCCTCCAGAGGTTTCTTGGAGAGACAGGGATCGAGATCCACTACTTTAGCTGAAAGCAAGAGAGGACAACAGTGAGCTCCGTGAGGGCAAGGCCTCCGGCGCGGTCACTGCTGAATGCTCGCTCCCAGCAGGTAACGCCAGAAGCCCGCCCGACATGGACTTCATATGGGAACGACTGGAAAAAGGAGAAGCATCTGAAAAACAGAACCCCTGCAAGTATCCTTGCAGATTCACAGAACGGAAATTCCCAATGAACCCGCTTGTGGAGACCATTAGTCGACACGGGCATTAGAACTTCCTTTTAGGGGCGCCTGGGTGGACAGCGGGGTCAGCATCTGACCTCCGTTCAGATCACGATCTCACCGTTCGTGAGTCCCAGCCCCACATCAGGTGAGCGCAAGCCCCGCTGTTCTCTCTGCCCCGTGCTGATTTGTGCCCTCTCAAAACTCACACGCACAAAAACCCTTTAAAGAGGTATATAGCATTTTTAAAGCATCAAAAGACAAGTCAGGCCACCACTTTTGACCATATTTAAAAAAATCCTACCATGCAAATGCCCTTCCTAATTTGTCATAAAAAGCCCTCAGAATCATACTTGAGAACCTATATCCATTACAATAATGGAATGCTCTCTTCTGAATATTAATACGAACAGGACTAGACTCAATTCCTTGATTAACGTAACATCACAGCCACAGCGCTCAGCCCCGGAAGGTTTTTCAAATCCTACTAAAGGTCTTCAGAGGCTGAGCCTATCTGTCACTGCCAGAGGCTCCCCACATTGCGAATGGAGCCACCAGAATCTCTGGCAGCATTTACAAGGTCACTGTTGAGCTTAGTGACATTTTACTCAGATGGAAAAAACCGCTCTTACTATCATAGTCGAAGTCCCAGCTGGGCTTTTGTATGGAGTCGCTGTCAGAAGGGGAGTTGGAAGGTGGTGGGGGAGGCAAGTTCGGGGCCACGCTGCAGACGGCCACTGCCTTCCGGTGTCCGTGCACAGACTCGGGGTTAAAGGTGCTGAATTCAGGATGCTCTGGGATAGCAGATCCCTCAAAGGAATTGCGGTCAAGGTTGTTCCTGGAGTCACTTGGAATGCTTGGAGTGTAGGATATAGGACGGACGGGCACCTGGGGTGGGATGTCGGAGTAAATGTTCTTATTTAGCTTTGAATCGAAATATGGTCTCTGCAAGAAAGCTGTGGTTGGTCCCAAGTGCTTGTCTTCAGGTTCGGCCTGGTGCTTCTTCTTCCGACTCATCATCTTGCGGCAGAGGACGAACACCACCGCCAGTAAGAATATGCCGGTTACAAAGACGAGAATTCCTATTCCTTCAGCCAGTCCGATGTTCCACGGCGTGGACACGTACTGATTGGGGGCAGCGTCCTCACAGTGCTTCCCCCTATAGTCGTGGCTGCAGTTACAGTGGTAGGAGCCGTGCGTGTTCTCGCAGAGGGCTCCGTTGCGGCAGGGGCTGGCAGCGCATTCGTCAATGTCACTCTGGCACCTGCAGGGAGGACAGACACGAGCAACGGAAGTCAGAATACGCCTGGCCTGCCACTCCCACGGAAGGACGGCACCCAAACAGAGAGCAAAATCTGTAACTCCCAAAAACACACAGCTGACAACAGTGATCCCAACAAAAACCCTTCGGGGTAACTGATCACGTGATCCTATATGCGGTACCTGTGGGAGATAAACATTATGTCAAGCCGTATTCAAACGCTACTCTTCTAGGATCCCACAGCTGACTAAAGCAAACTCACAGACTGAGCTGAGTGCACCAGTTTGTTGCAGATTCTTTAAGAAAGTGAATTTTGATAAATGGTATGCCGGAAACTGTTCTAATATGCGAGCCTCAATTTCGAAGGAGATGTTCCTGCTTGGAAAGATAACAGTTTCCTAAGACATGTGAAAGGTCAGCAAACAGTTGGGGCACCTGGGGGGCTCAGGTGATTAAGCATCAGGGGCTCTTGGTTTTGGTTCACGATCTCATGGTTCATGAGCTCGAGCCCTATATCAGGCTCTGCACTCACAGCACACAGCCTGCTTGGGATTCTCTCCCTCTCTCTGCTCCTGCCCCACTTGTGCTCTGTCTCTATCAAAATAAACACATTTAAGAAAAAAGCAAACTAAAAATGTTTCTCTTGTGGAAAACCTGCCAAAGCCCATCACCTGACCTAACACTTCACATGCCACTGTGTCCCCTCTGCCTTTCCAAATGGGGGCCCTGGGAGGATGCACCTGACACTTATCAATCCTTCCCTCCTTTAATAAAAGGTAGCTACTGCCCTGGCCCCACACTCACTTGCCATTGAAAGTTTGAGACATTTTTCTCAAATATGTCACGGATTGATTCACTGGAATTACTAAAGTCAACAACTTAGGAACTAAGACCATGTGACTGATGGCCAAATTCAGGGCTCTAACCACCACTTGAGTAAAAGCATATGCAAATACCTACAAGCAGCTCACACTTAAAAGCCTTCCAACAAGATTGACAGTGAACACTTCAGTGAAGCATCAGGCACTTAGAAAGAACATGAACCGTTTTGTTTTGAGAGAGCATGCACATGCGAGTCAGGGAGGGACAGATAGAAAATCCTAAGTGCGCCGAGCGCTGTCAGCATGGGGCTCCATCCCATGACCCTGGAGAGTCAGATGCTCAGCACTGACTGAGCCACCCAGTTGCCCCTCACCAAGTAACTTTTGAAATTTTTTTTTTTAATGTTTATTTTTGAGGGAGACACAGAGCTGGAGCAGGGAAAGGGCAGAGAGACAGGGAGACACAGAACCTGAAGCAGGCTCTGAGCTGGCAGCACAGAGCCCGACGCGGGGCTCGAACTCACAAACCATGAGATCATGACCTGAGCCGAAGTCGGATACTCAACCGACTGAGCCACCCAGGCGCCCCATCACCAACCTGCCTCTTTCGCGGTGTCTAACAGGCAGCTCTGTGCCTCATTTTCCTCCTCTCGGAAATAATCATCACCTCTTAGCATTATGGTAAGGATTACAAAAGATAATGAGAGTTGAAAGGGGGTCTAGATGCTATCTAAATGTTAGCTATAACAGATTATGAGAAGAGGTCGTTGTCATCCCACTCAAGACCGGTAACAACGTCACGTGTATCCACCTTAAAAAAATCGTCACTCTTCCCGCAAACATGTACTGCCTCCAAGAACCAGTATGTTCTGCTTATAAATATCTCTGACGTCCACAAGTATTGTCAAGCATTACGTTATCACCTGCTCACTGTTTTTAAAGAGTGAAGAGATAAATTCTACAAGGAGCTATATGAGGATTATGACAATGTGAAGCAACAGAGTCCAGATTAATCAACCTCTGTTGCATCTGCTATTTGATTTGACACTACAGAGAAGAGCAGATACAAATTCTGGAAGAAGCCACTTACCTTTCTCCCCTAAAACCCGAATCACACTGGCAGACGGCACCATCCAAGCTGTCAAAACATGTTCCACCATTTTTACAGGGCTCATCTTTGCAATATGGACTAAGCTGGCACCTGAAGAAGGAAGGGGAAATACGCATAAACTTAACACTTTCTACTGTAGATAAATACAGTGCAAGAGAAAACAACACGTAAATTTAGTCAGACGTATGTATCAAGTATCCATCTATATACCAAGCATCCATTTACAAAACTTTTTAATACTGTAATTATGACAGTTAAGAAAAACACACATACCTCTGGCCAGTGTACAATCCTCGGCATTGGCAAACGAAGTCTCCGTTGTCCACAATGCACGTGCCACCATAGAGGCATGGGTTGGAGGAACACGGGTTGACGCTCAGCTCACAATACGTCCCTATGTACAAGGCACTGCATTTACAGTAATAACCTAAATGAGCAAAAGGGAACAAAGAAGTCCAATCAGTAACTCAAAAACTGTATCTCAGTACATTGGTTTTTACTAAGAGGAGACTTGGAGACCCATCAAAGTTAGTAAAATTCCTATTCCCTCTGGGTAAAATGTGGTCTAGATCAACAAGCTTATCCCTTCCGCTTTTGGGAGAACCCTAACACAAAGAACGGAAGAGAGAACTCGTCGTTGGCTTTAGTGAATCATAGTTTAGGTAAGGTTGTTGGGCCAAGCGTACAGAGTAGGGACCAACGGTCCTTTATTTGAGGGACCACGTAGACAACACTTACTACTGGACATCGACCTCAATTCACAACTCACAAGCTTTTAAGGGCTAAACGAGAGAACAGTAAACGTGAAGGCACTGTGAGACTATACGCTATCATTAACGAAAGGGGATTATCAAATCTGTCCAAAGGAACATAAAGACTGTGACATGCGACAGAGCCAGTGTCTAGGTGCCACAGGGACTGCAGGAGCACGTTTCAAGAACATGCTTCTCTCAGCCTCATGCCTGAGTGACGCAACAAGGAGAGTCTCCTGGCTGACCTCCCGTGGCCATGTAACAGGAGCACAGTCTACACTTTCATTCAGAGTATTACTGTGGGGCTGACCTGGCCCGTTGTTTGCATATAGTGTGCACAGATGGTTTCCAAAGAAAGTAACAAAAAAACCGAAGCTTCTGAAATCTCACCCAAGTGTTATTTCGATATTTGCTCTATCCCTTACACAAAGCTCTATTTCCCAGGCACCAGGACTGTCATAATTTCTATTACTGGGAAAGGAAACAAACGGGGCCAGGTGAAAAAAGTCTCGGTGCACTCTTCCACGTCAGGGCTTCGGGAGAGGACTGGTGACGCTTCAGGAGGGTTCGAGGCCTTCTGGAAAACCACACCCCATCTATAACTAGCTCGACTAGCAGTCGCTGGGTGCTGAGCCATCAGATCAAAGAAGGGCACTCGAAAGAACAAAGTGCAATTCTGAGTCCCGCTGGGTCAATGTCAGTGTGGGTGGAGAAAAAGTGCAGAGTTAGCCGTAGTTCACCAGTGGCTCCTGGTGCGGAACGAGGGGTGTCTGGACACACTTCCTCTGGGTGCACCTGCCACGTGTCTGCAGGACCTCGGCAGGTAAGACACCACCCACTGCGGCCTCACCGCAGGGAAGAATCCTAGCCCACGCCCCGGTCTGGTGTAACATGCACCAACCGCTCGATTCCAATACTGACTGCAGTATCTGACCTATCATTTGAACGAAAGGGGGAAACACAAATACTTGAGGAACTGCGCGTATTCGTGTGTAACATTTTAAAAAGGACCACGTCACGAAGCCTACCTCCAGTAGGGGATGGCTGGCAAACGCCTCCATTCTGGCAAGGGTTGCTGGAACAGTCTTCGGTAGCCGTTAACAAGCACCCGGGAGAGACGTCCACCCATTCTTCAATGTGTGCATGGCTTCTTGGTTTGTTGTTTAAAGGGAGCTCCTGCCCATTCAAATAAATGGAGTCCATACAACCCCTGAAGCCATTACCCACTTGGGGGCTTCTTCCGTGCCTTGTGCCTTGCTGGCGGATGTGGCCACCGAAGAACACATGGTTATCCAGGTTCAGGGTTTTCAGAGTCCCAGGGGCTGTGCCTGATGCAGTGTGAACTTGGTCGAGAACCAGCCGAGCGTAGTTTCCATTCACTTCTAGAGACACTGCATGCCACAGCCCATCGTTGACTTGAATGCTTTGAACAGAGACAATTCCAGGGCCGCTTCCACAGTCAAATTTGTACTGTAGCCGTCCATTATGAATCTGTCATGAAAACAATGGCCATTCACATTACTCCCACAGAATCTGCAATTATGAACTCTAATCAAACATCTAAAGGAGAGGCACGGTGAGCACTTGAAGGTAGAAAGTCAGTGAGGCCTTGCACTTAAGTACTACAGAACACAGGCTCATGTGCTCACGGCAGAAAGAGTAAAAATGGACGTTACAGGGATATCAAGTTCAAACTGCACATCCAAAAAGCATCACAGAAATAACAATTAACTAACTGAACAACAAAAATAGTATCAGGTAAGATAAAAAAAAAAAAGGGGGGGGGTGGGTGGAGGATAATTACCACTTCAAGCATTTACATATGTTCTCTACAAATGTAATATCAGAGTTTGAACATTAATGGTCATGTGACCTGAGAAGGTTGCGAAAAAAAGAAGTCAATCTCTATGTTACTGCAGAGCAAATAAAGGAGCTTTTTGGCCCACAAAGTCTAAAACTATCAAGAGACCATTTAAGTGTGGAATAAAACCATTTCCTTTAATTGTTTTTTCAAAAATGGACCATAGAAACAAAATGGGAATTTTGTATTTTTAAGTCTTCCATAACGTAGGGTTCAAAAACGTACCTCCAAGATGCTGTAGTCGGTCCCGCGAGCGTACATCACAACTGCGTGAGCAGAGTACGTTCTGAGCCTCATGGTCAGTTTCATCTCCAATCTGTTTTCGTTTTCCATTAGACGGTATTTCACAAAGCTGTTTCCAGTAAATGTTACAGATGAACTCCCTGTGAATCACAAAGAGGAAAACATAAATCAGAACCAAGCTGAAGCATATCTTTAAAAGGGAGATTTCCCCCCAACACTGATCCAAGTTTTTATTTAAGGCTACAACATTATAAAGTTCAATCTGATGGAAAATGTCAATTTGCTTTAATAAAAAGCACAGCACCCCTGGGTCTCTTTTTGGAAGAGAATTAGACTACTGTATCAGTGAGGAATGAGTTCTAAAATAATGAGAGATCTAAATATAAAAATGTTCACGAGTGGCTTGGTTAAGTGTCCAACTCTTGATTTCAGCTCAGGTCATGATCTCACGGTTCATGAGTTCAAGCCTCACATTGGGCTCTACACAGACAGTGTGGAGCCTGCTTGGGATTCTCTCTCCCTCTCTCTCTGCCCCTCCCCGACGCATGCACGCACACGCGTGGACTCTGTCAAAATAAACTTCAAAAAATACGTATTTAAAAAAATAAATATAAAAACGTTCAATATAAAATTATTAGAAGACAACTTAGGAAAATATTTACACAGCCTCACACGGTTTGGGGAAACTTTGCAAGCAAGATCTAATTCCCAGTCTCCAAAAATAATGAAAATAACATCACTCTCCAGCGATGGAAATGGTTATGTAAAAATTATACAGAACAGACAAAAGTTGTATTTCAAAGTGACAAAAGATACTGTAAACAATAGACAGTAATAGACAGACAGTGGGTTGGAGATAATGTTCATGCTCACAGCACACAGAGTGATCTATACACTGAAACAAAAACCAGACAGATAAGCTGGACAAACTAGCAAACACTGTGAACAGTCCCGGAGAGGAAATGCTACCAGGAATAAAAAGAAAACAAAACATTCACAAAAAGGCTGGAGAAATCCACACTAAACTAACCAGATATCATTTCTCGCCCACTGGATGAAGGAATTTGTTTTTTAATTGAAAACCTTGCATTGCCAAGAAAATGGGGCGTGAAACGGTCACACTATGACTGCAAGAAAGGAACTGGTATAACTTTCTGGGAAACTAACATAATGGTATATTTAAAAATTAAAAATGTAGTTAGTCTTTGACATAGTAAATCCTTGTTTTAGAAAAGAAAGCACCAATAAATAAGGCTGTATGGATACAAGTGCTTTTGTAAAAACTGAAGTATAATTAACATACAATGTTACATTAGTTTCAGAACTGCCACAGAATGATTCAACACTTGTATACATTAATCAAAGCCTCACCACGATTAAGTGCAGAAAAGGATTCATTTTTAACACAAGGAAACATCTTAAGAACCTCAAGCTCTATGAATAAGGAACATGTTGAATAAATCATGGTAGAGCCATTCAGAAGCATTAGGTTTACGTGCAATGACCTGGAAAGATGCCCATAACGTACATTAAACAGGGGGAAAAGCAAGCAGTAGACTATATGAGATACGGTAACTATTTATTCTTAAAGGGAATGTGAAAAAAAAAAAAGCACAATGTATGTGCACATATGGGACTGTATGTTTACATGAGCACGATGATGAAGAAGAAAGAGCATCGCCGTTAATTCGGGTGAGTTGTGTGGAAGAAGTTACTACTGCTCCTCCTTACTCATCCATACCCTTGACTTGTTATTATAAATGCACTTGACAATATTTACCAAAGCTAACAACAACAACAAAAAAAAACAACAAAAAAACAATGGCAAGGAACACTCGAAGTGACTTTTTCAAACGGAAGCACCCCTCATCACTGAACTCTCACCTGGGCACTGACCAAACTTGCCACCCGGGCAGAGACAGGCGTATTTCTCCTCTCTGGGATCAGCGATACATTCAGATCCCTCAGGGCATGGACTGTCTTCACATCCATGATGGACAACTGGGCATCTTCCCTCTGTAAAAAACAACACCAAAAGAAGAGACAGGAGAGGGGTGAAAGCCCATTAACAGGAACTTCACGAAATTCAAGAAAACGATTCGTGCGTAGCCTTCAAAGGCTGCACGCGAAATGATCCGTACCGCCTGTTTCCCGACTTATGTGCGTTACCTTGGCAGAGACACACAGCTGTCCTGTGGTGGCGGGGAGTCACGAAACTCAGTCTGGCCGTGCTGTGCGTTGACATAACGTTCTCATCCACAGTCACCTTTTCATCACAGAACTTCCACGGGCAGTCCAGCCCTGCACAGAGCTTCTGGAACACGTCCAGTATCCTAACACCCATGATTTCCTCGAGATCAGTCACGGAAGAATTGATCTTGTGCAGAAGCAGTTTGGTTGAAACCTGGGCACTCCCTGATTTCTCTACGAAAAGCAAGACATCCAGATGTGGATGGGGTTCAGAGGGCTGCAAACTAACGATCTGGACGTCAGTCCTCCTCACACCCAGGATGTTCCGCAAAGCTCGCTGGAAGTTGCGCCAGTAGTCACCAACGAATTCTTCCGGAGTGAGGTTGGCGAAGCGGATGGCGATGGTGTGGTTCAGCATCTCCTGGGTTATCTGTCTGATGTGCACCGTGATGTCCGCCACCGTCGTGAATTTCCCATCGGTTACGCTGACATTGAGAAGGTACTGCCCTACATCTAGCTTTCTGTGTGCTATCAGCTTACCCCCGGTGCTGGAAACAGAGAAGAGGTTGCCCATCTGCGGATCAAGACTATAGCTTAAAGTGTCATACACGTCCTGGTCTGTGGCGTGAATCTTCCCGATGACACCGCCTGAGTATTCCTCTCCAAAAGCAGTAATGAAAATCTCTAGTGGCAAGATTGCAGGCGGATAGACACTCTCCTCAATGACCCGAATGTCAATATACGTCAAAGATGACAACTGAGGCTTTCCGTTGTCGGCCACCTAGGAGGAAATTAAAACCAAAAACACAACACCTTGGTCTATAGGTCATCGTTAACTTAATAAAAATTTGGCTTCCCTCACTCAAGTTTTAAAAAGTTACCATGAAATACTTCTAAACAAGAAGCCTATGAAGGACAAGAATAAATACTTCTTTGCAGCCCTTTCATGAATTCGTAAGGGAGGTGAGCTCCATTAATGTCTATGATAAAGTAACCAAGTGGATATATGGGCCCCGCAAAGTATAGTGGGATAAAAACGAAGGTAAGAGGGCACCTGGGTGGCTCAGGCAGTTGAGTGTCTCCCTTCGGCTCAGGTCACGATCTCACAGTTTGTGAGTTCAAGCCCTACCTCGGCCTCTGGGCTGACAGTTCAGAGCCTGGAGCCTGCTTCAGATCCTGTCTCCCTCCCTCTCCGCCCCTCCCCCCTTTGATGGCTCGTGCCCTCTCTCTCTCTCTCTCTCTCTCTCTCTCAAAAATACATATACATTTAAAAGAAAAAAGGAATGGCGAAAAGAGAGAAAAAAAAAAAAACACCACAGAACAAAAACCCACAATTGTACTCATTTTATTTCTAGAGCCAGCAAAGGAACCCTTCTCTAGAAACCCACAATATAAAATCCTGAAGACCTTCATACCTTCACATGCAGTAGGTAATGATCTTTCACCTTCCTCTTTATGGCAGCTGATGTGAGAAGGACCCCTTGCTGGTTCACTTCAAACACTCCATCGTCATTCCCACTCACAACGGTAAAGAAGAAGGGTGGGCCGTTATGCGAGGAGTCCCTGTCGGTCACTACCAGCTGCAGTACGCTGAAACCCACGGGCTTATTTTCCTGCATGGAAGAGAACCAAAACGCACACGACTTGCAATAAAACCCAATCTACATGGCAAGAGACACAGGCAAGTTTTCTATAAAATGAAGTATACGGAAAACAACGTCTCACTGCGGCTCCATTTGACAGGAAGGTGGGGGGGGTGGTTGCGGTGGGCATTGACGGGAAGGAAAGAGGGGAGGAGGGGGGAAGGTGGGGATTTGGACAGGACTGGAGGGGAGGGAATGTGTGAGAAGAAAGGATGTGTGGGTAGCAGGAGTGGAAGAAGGGTGGAGTGGGGGAGGAGGAAAGGAGAAGAGGTGGAGTCGATTCTCTGATGCCTCTCAGAAACCGGCGGGCAGATGGGGGCGCCTGGGTGGCTCAGTCCGTTAAGTGTCTGATATCAGCTCAGGTCGTGATCTCACAGTTACTGAGTTCAAGCCCCTTGTCAGGCTCTGCACAGCCAGCATGGAACCTCCTTGGAATTCTCTCTCTCCCTGTCTGCCCCTCCCCAACTTGTGTGCGCGAGCGCTCGCTCGCTCTCAAAATAAATCAAAAAAAAAAAAAAAAAAAAAAAAGCCAGCAGAAAACAAGATTAAGGACCAAGCTAGTGAGAATGTCTTAAAAACCAAAGTACAAAAAAAAGAGAGAAAAGCTTGGTTGCACCTTGAAAATGCTCATCTTAGTACTGATGGAGACCCCCCTCGTTTTACTCTTCTCATTTTCCTAAAAGTACTCTTTGGAAAAGAAAGAGATTTCAAACAACGAAGCCAACGCATGAGCTCCTTTCAAAAGGAATGTGCCCGACAAACTGTCAGCGCCCCGAGGTTACCTGGATAATGACACTGTAGTTTCCCTTGGAGAAGACCGGAGCGTTGTCGTTGACGTCTGACACGTCGATATTCACAGTAGTCGTGTTGACCCTGGGCGGACTGCCGTTATCAGAAGCCTGGACTGTGAGTGTGTAACCTGAAATCTTTCCCGGGACAAGACAGAACACATGTCCACTGCACGAGGCCCGAGAACGGGCTCCATGAGAAGCAGACTGCCGACCACCCACAAGGGCAGATCTGGGCGACCGTCATCCCCTGCCGCGTGCTGCCCTGGATGTGGGCGACTCCCCAAGCTACAGACAGGAGCGCCGTGAAGAGCTACACGACGGAGCGTGCGCGACAGGGGCAGCCGCCTCCTCTAAGGCCTAAATGGGACCGTCAGCCAGAAGCAGAGGGGAGCTGTCGTAGCCCCCCTTCAACACCTCAGGACGCTCCAGATCACCCTCCCCCATCGCTTTTACACGTGGCCCGCAGCCAGCTGTCTGAATCTCTCAGGACAAACTGACCTCGTCAAAAGAAGCTGTATCGAGTGAGGTAGATTCTGTTCTAGGGCAGTCCCCTGTTAAGCTCTCTGCTTCCAGAATGAGAGGTGGAAGAAGCCAGAAAGGGGGCTAAATCCCCAGCGGATGTTCTGCCGACTCTTAGTCCTAAAGGATGCCCAACAGAGAAGGGCAAATGGCCTGGGGCGCACGCGCCATCTCCTCTGCGGGCTCCTGTTGGACGTTAGCGCATTAAAGGAGCGGACAAGCGCACCGGTCACAAGTCCTAAATCTGTTCGGCCCAGCAGTACAGCAGCCTGAAGGCTAACCAGTCATGCTTCCTAAACTCTTGGAAAGTCTCTGCTCAAAAGAACAGGTCAGAGAAGGAATGAAAGAATTCGGCCTTTCAGGAGGTAGCTCATCACTATTTCCCCAAGTCCCTCTAATCTTCCCTTTACCTGTTACTGTTCTGAAACTAGACTCTCTGATCAGCAGTGTCCTATCTTTGCACTTCCTCACTTCACGACCTCCCTAGGCAGCTCCCTGCCTGTGAGTGTTAGCGGAGGGACGGAGAGACACATGAGGGACAGAACTTCCGCCTGGCTTTCCTCTCGTCAGTTGCTCGCATTTATCTAATCACCTCGGACTGCCTCCACAATCCTCTCCGGAGACCTGTGCCATCTCCGTGTTCCTGGCTTTCAAGTTTCTGAAGTTTGAGTAAACTCTCTGAATCCTGGCTGAGTATTTCTACTTAACGTACGTCACTCTCCTCTAAGATAACGTCAAAAACCACGTGCCACAACCTCTCCCGGCGCTAGGCTTCCGCGGCCTCACAATGCCCCGTTTCTCTCGGAGGGCACCACCCCATTACAGCAAGGTGGAGGGGAGCCGGCGTCTCGGCCACCACCGCTTCCTACGCGGGGCCGTGTCTCAGCTTCACAGATTCTAAGGCCTCCTTCACGAAGCTTCTGCATCTGTCTGCTCGCGCGTCACGGCACTTCCCAATCAGCCTCTCGGGCCCTGGGCTTCCTACCTGCCTGGTGGCTCGCGATGTTACACCCCACTCAGGCCTACCGTGGTGCTCACCCACACAGTCACCTCGGCCAGTCGCTCCCGGGCTCACCAATACTCAGCGGCTCCCTGTGCCCGCAGCAGCCAGCGTGAACCTCTGCTCTGTTCCTAGAACCCCGTCCTACCATGCGTCCCTCACTTCTCACCAGGACTCCTCTACTCCAACACAATCTAGTATGATCACCTAAGTACCTGCCGCGTCTTCCACGTCTCTGTTCACGCAGTTCCTCATGGCGACTCACCTCTCCACAACTACGGCTTTCTGAGTCTGCCATTATTGAAAACCCAGCTTCTAGCTCCATGAAGTGCCTCCAAACACCAGAGCCGATAGTAGTTTCTTCCTGAACATGAACTTTTGTTATGCAAACTTCTATCAGTATGAAACACATCTCTTCTGTTCTAGAGATTTTCGTACTGAAATTGCTTTTCCAGTATTTATGTCTTACTTCTCACTGCCTGAGAACAAGGTTGGTTGTACCCTTCTGGTGCCTCCCATTAAGTGGATGAGGAGCTTCTATTTACCGACTTGGTAATCTGTAAACAATTTAAGCCAAAGTTTTGCACGTACTGTTTCCCGGTCGAGAAGCCTGGTCACTTTTACTTCTCCCCGGGCAGGGTCAATTGTAAATGGACTTCCTTGATTGCCATCTGTAATTGAATAGCGGATGTGGCTGTTCGAAGGTCCGTCAGCATCGTCAGCCATAACCTAGAAGACATCACGCTTCTACTTAGGAGACAGCTGAGGAAGGGGTCTATGCAGCAAGCTTTTCTGCCATCAGTAACTAGCTGTTATAAGGCAATCATTTATAATAGAGTCAGTAATTAACTAAGTTAACAAAAAACATTTCCCCATCTTCCAATTATTTTCAAGTAAGGCCACAACAAAAACTGAATCGGTCTTCCCGAAATTTCTTGCAAAGATCCAGAAGAACACGGTAGGGGAGGAAATACACACCGTGATGACAGACTGCTCAAGGACGGCATCTTCGCTGATCACTGCTGTGTAGGTGTCTTGGCTGAACACAGGGGAGTTGTCATTGACATCGGTTACGTTAATGCTCACAGTGGCCACATCACTTAATGAAGGTGTCCCCCCGTCAGTGGCCTCTACAGTCAGGTAATATTCGTGAGAGCTTTCATAATCCAGGTTCTCAATGATAAAGATGGCCCCTGCACAGAAAATCAAAATGACTTTCGTTACTTTAAAATGCCACCACTTTCTCCTACTGGGACTGAAATCGAAACTTTTAAACAAACCATTTCTAATTTCTACTTCAAACATTTATCATTTATATATATATATATTTTTAATGTTTGTTTATTCTTGAGAGAGACACAGCACCAGCAGAGGAGGGGCAGAGAGAGACACAGAATCCGAAGCAGGTGCTAGGCTCTGAGCTGTCAGCACAGAGCCCAACGTGGTGTTTGAACTCAAAAACTGAGTTTGTGACCTGAGCCGAAATCAGACATTTGACTGAGCCACCCAGGCGCCCCTATCATTTATGTGTTTTCTAATTTCTTCATTCAGCAATTAAAAGTTATGAATTTGCCTATTCCTAGATCCTTATTTATTTCTCTGTGATACATAAATTGCTTTCCCAGTCAATACTACCCACATTCCACTATAAAATTATATTTCTTCTTTTTTCTAAACCATAGTTTACTATGGATGCCACTACAGTACAATAAAAAGGAAACGTAAGAATTCTACTTTTTGGCTTATATTTTCCTCATTGTTTTTGTTTTATATCTCCAGAATAACTATTTACATCCTATCATTTAAAAAAAAAAAAAATCTCTTTTTTGGGAATACAAGCTGGTGCAGCCACTCTGGAAAACACTATGGAGGTTCCTCAAAGAATTAAAAATAGAACTATCCTATGACCCAGCAATTGCACTGCTAGGCATTTATCCACGGGATACACGTGTGCTGTTTCAAAGGGACACATGCACCTCCATGTTAATAGCAGCACTATCAACAATAGCCAAAGTATGGAAAGAGCCCATACGTCCATCGATGGATGAATGGATAAAGAAAATGTGGTGTATATATATATATATATATATATATATATATATATATACATACACACACAATGGCGTATTATCGGCAATCAAAAGAATGAAATCTTGCCACATGCAGCTACGTGGATGGAACTGGAGGGTATTATGCTAAATGAAATTAGAGAAAGACAAAAATCATATGACTTCACTCATATGAAGACTTTAAGAGACAAAACAGACGAACATAAGGGAAGGGAACCAAAAACAATATAAAAACAGGGAGGGGGACAAAACAGAAGAGACTCATAAATATGGAGAACAAACTGAGGGTTAGTGGAGGGGGTGTGGGAAGGGGGATGGGCTAAATGGGTAAGGGGCACTAAGGAATCTACTCCTGAAATCACTGTTGCACTGTATGCTAACTAATTTGGGTGTAAATTTTTAAAAGTAAAAAATAAAAAAAATCTTTTTGATTTAACGATTCCTTTAACACCTCTCGTTTCCTTACAGTCCATCCTATTAAAAAGCCCTAAAAGTAGTAATTCTACAGTATGCATTAAAACCATGTTTTAAAATCCCATCAACACACACCTGCTCCTCATCTGAAACAGTCACACTCAATTAAATACAGTTTGAAAGGAGTGACTTTGTACAACATTCGAACAGCTTAGACCACAGGTTAACGACGACAAAAGCGTGTATGGAGCAGGAGTCAATACCTCCTGCAACTCTTGACCTTGTGGATAGTTCTTCATTGCGATTCAAAGTACTTCGGCTATTCTATATACCTAGCGTACGAAGACGTCAATTTTAATGAATTATCAGATGCCTCCTACAGAGACTAGGATCGAAGAGGCGGAAACTATGGTTTCCCTTAAGAAGCTACTTCCCGTGGACTCAATATGGAGAACGAGTAGCCATTACGCAAGACCCTCCAGCACCTCCCACTCTTGATCTTTACTCATGTAATGCATCGGACGTCTCGACTGAATTCCTGGAGTGTGCTTTCATTTCCCCGCTTAAACGCCGAAGGCACTTAGAACCTTCATCTTTTTAAAGGATCTACTGCCGATCTACGAGCTGGCACTCTGTACTGCCTTATGTGCTGGGCCATCTCGCCTTTTTTGGCAGAATAAAGGCCTTCTTCTCATTTTCAGGGCAGGTTACCTGTTTTGGAGTCTATGCTGAATTTTCCGTGTTCGTTTCCACTTATTATTGAGTAGGTGATTTCCGCATTCGCTTCGATATCCCGACTGGCCGCATACACCTGGAGAACTTCTGTGCCGAGAAGAATGTCCTCAGACACGGTGGCGCCGTACTCACGGTATTCAAACACAGGGGGGTTGTCATTTATATCCAAGACGGACACCACAACAGTGCCGGTAGCCGTCAGCCTCCTCGGCAAACCCTGGTCTACGGCTTTCAGAGTAAGGGTGTACACGGCCCGCACTTCTCGGTCCAAGGGCTTTTCTAACTGAAGGATTCCGGAGAATTCATTAATGGAGAACTGCCCGTCAGCAGAGTTCATCAGCGAGTAGGAGATCTTCCGATTCAGTCCTGTTGACACATGACATCACGTCAGAGTTTTATTTCAAGAAATTTAAATTATTTTTTGAAAAAACGTGTAGCATGTTTTAAAAGGAAAACGCGAACACTCGTTACTGAGACGCTCCTAGGACTCTGATCTTTAAAAAGCAAACATTTTCACTGACAACTTACTAACCTAAAACAAATACAATTCCATAGTTACCTGGCTTTTTAAGACTAAATTCTACAGCATACGGTCCTGCAGTACCCAGCAGGTCTTTTAAAATGAAATCTATGATTTAGCCTCAGTGTCAAAGATTTATTTGAAAAGTGGTATTTTTGTTATTGCTTCAATTCTTCAGTATTAGTATGACTTAAGAAATTGTTTTCTCTATCGAAAGATTATAAATATGTATCCTAGACTATTATATTCTCCATAAAAATTGTGAAAGGTTTATAAAACTACAGCAGTGTAACATTTGCTGTACTGTCTCCACATTAAAATCTCTACGTCACTAATGGTTTATTCATAGAATAACACTTCGCTGATTAATTCAATTGGACATGAAGATCAGTTAATACAGTCTCCGACCGTAATTTTAGGGACACCACAGATGTCTTACAATGGTACGTGCACGGGGCACAATTTTGAGACTTCAAACGTGAATAAAAAATGAATTCATTATCCTAAAGATTTCATTCCATTTTTAATGCTGAGGAATTAAAAAATACAACAGTGAGTTAATCAAGTCAAAGAGACCGAACTGGGGATGAGGTTCCTAAGATCTCAGAGCACAGTCTGAAGCCAACAGCATCAGCTGGACGGTACCTGCATCTGCGTCCGTGGCCTGGACCCTAGTCAACAGCGTCCCAGGCTCTGTGTTCTCGAACACGGTGATGGCGTACGGATCGGCGGAGAATTCAGGGGCGTTATCATTCACGTCTTCTAATGTGAGCACAATACTGGCTTGACAGAATCTACCCCCTCCATCTGTGGCCTTGACGAGCAGGTTATAAACTGCTTGCTCCTCACGATCAAGGGGGGCTAATGTTTTCAGTTCACCTGAAAACAAACAAAAAAGTGGATTCACTTGAAATTTAAGGTGTGAGCTGCAAATGCACATCTATTTCTTCCCCTTTCCCTCTTACAATGACAAAATTTTGGAGCAGCAATTTTATCAATGCTATAGAGTCAACGGCTGCAGGAGCACACTGAGATCCAGGTTTCCAAATCCTGCTGGGAGCTAGCTTTTTTTAAAAAAAAAAAAAAAAAAAAAGCTACCTATTTTCCAAATTTAAAATATTTTTAAATTGACTTACAGATTCATATGTTTACAATTAGTTCTGGGGGGTGGAACTCCCAGAAAACTGTTACTTGGACTCCTGATATTAACAAAATACAAACTGTAAGAGAGAAAACAATCTAACAGTCTTAAAGATATAAAGATGAACAGAATACCATTCATCATTTAATGAATATGCTAAATTATTAATTTATGGCCACATATTCAAGAAAACTATATACAAAACAGATAAAGCACAAAGTTTGAGATATACTTAAATTATGGAGTTGTGTGTTTTTTTTTAAATGTTTATTCATTTTTGAGACAGAGACAGAGCATGAGCAGGGGAGGGACAGAGAGAGAGGGAGACACAGAATCCGAAGCAGGCTCCAGGCTTTGGGCTGTCAGCACAGAGCCCAGCACGGGGCTTGAACTCACGAACTGTGAGATCATGACCTGAGCTAGAGTCGGACGCTCAACCGACTGAGCCACCCAAGCGCCCAATTATGGAGGTTTTTTTAAAGTTACTATTAAAAAACTAAATTTTAAATTCTGGGTTCAAGTAGGCGATATTGTTGTCAATTTTTTTTTTATCTTATCCCAAATTTTACACACTAAATTGCTGTGTAGATTTCTAATTCTAAAAGATGCCAATTTTGTAGCATCAGAGTAAATTTTCAAGGAACGGGATAGAATTTCAAATTTTACATGTGACCTAAGACCACCTATATCTGATATGACTTTGCTGGAACATGGTGAATTTTGCCCCAAACCCCATCTTACCTGTGTCTGGATTTAGTTTGAACTTTTCTGCCCCTGGACCAAATAATGTGTAAGTAATTTCAGCATTGGAGCGGATATCTGCATCTGTAGCAGACACCTGCATGATCAGCTTCCCGGGAAAGGCATCTTCTGGGATCGCTTCCGCATACAAGCTCTACAAAGATTTTGAATACCACGAACATAAAACATTAAGCGTTAACATGACTGCCAAGGGAATAACAGAAAAAATAATCATTTAACTTTGGTCACAGAAAATGTGGGAAATGACAGAATTTAAAAATCCGAGGAGCTTCTGAAACCGATTTTTCTTATAAAACATATTTAAAACAAAAAGGAGTCACGTCACAGGTAATTCCTCTGTATCAATGAAAGAGTCTGATCTGACATTTAACCTACAGAATTCTGAATACTTTGTCTTTAAGTTGGTTTCATGTTTAACTTAAATTCTTATGAGTGAACATAGTAGCATTCCATATATATCTGAAAATTGGTGAGTCAATGCCTGTTACATCCTGTCTATTTTCAATACAGGAAGTTATTATTTGCAATCTTTCCTAACATACAGCCAGGTGACTGCAGTGGAGACAGACGTGATCCTCATGTCATGGTGAAAACAAAGATTCCCCCAGGTCGCCAGGGTGAGTGCAAGCGACACCATGGCCAGGACTCTTCTGTTACCCTGCCCCCGCCCTTCCCATCTGACTGAACTCAAACATAATCAACACTTCTTTCTAGTTCCAACTCATTAGAAATCCATGCTATCAACCAACACACAAGGCTAACAGGTAAGATTCTGCTGATTTTTTGTTTTTCTTAAGATGAGCTCAATTCTAGATGTACACTTTATGACTCATGAAACAGGATCCTTTGCAACATTGATGATTTCAAATGAGCTAATATCTTAATTTTATTATTCTCAAAGATGACAGCGCATCATATCCAAGTAATGTGCGAGTGTTTAAAAGAAAAACACAATAAGACGCACACATTTATTTTCTGTACGACACACACAGACTTAACCAACCCCCCAGCCGTACACGATACTGTTGCCAAAAAGTAGAGACATGGATGGGAATGAAGTCCTCCCTCCTCTGAAGCTCCCTTCCCTGCTGACTGTGCTCTATTTCCCTGAGAACGGCTCTGTCCCTTGCCACAGCTGTGACACTGCTCATCTCCTCTGTCCCTCTTCCAGACCGTCTTCCCCGCTCTCTTCCCCAGCCTTCCCTTCATCTACCACTCTTCTTCCTTCCTCAGACTCTCCTCTTTCTTCGGTGGACGAATCTATGTGCCTACTGACACGCGCCCTCCCTGCAACCAGGCACCTGTCCGCATCATGATGCCGAGCCCTCCGTCTCCAAGCCACTCTCAGAGTCCCACAGTTCGCTTCCACAGCTCCATCATCTGTTCAGCAGCCAAACCCCCATTTGCTGTCCTGCCTCCTAAAAATCCTCGGCTCCTGCCCTCTCAGTAACACTGCCCTGGTATGGGTCTCCTCCTCCCGCCTCTGCTTCCTCCTCCCTTCTCCCTAGGAGAGGAAATACCCACAGGTACTCTTTGTCCCTTTTCGTTATCATCCTCTCGGATGGATTCCATTGTCCGTCATCCAAAGAAACGGCTAAGTTTGCATCCCTGCCCATCTTCAATCTCACCATCTCTAAACGTCTACAAAACCGATTCAACTGGATGTCCCGTGACCCTACACTTAATGAGTCCAATACAGACCACAACATGCTTCCTCTTAAGCCAACCCCACCCCAGGCTTCTATCTGGGTCTTTCTCCCACTCGCTTCTGTAGGAAATGGCAGTCAATCCCGACATCACACGCCTGCCATGTTGTCACCCGCAGGCGGCACCACGGGCACCAGCTTGCACTCTGCACCGTCTTTTGTCCCTTCGTGCCTTTGGCCGCCTCCACCCCGTGCTCTCACTCGCGCTCATCCAAGTGTACACGACACTACAGAACGAACATGTCTTCTGTAAGGAACTCTTGGCTCACGGCAGCTCCACCTTCCAAACACAACGGGTTCCGAGGTCCTCTCTTCTCTAGGACGGAGTCCCAACTCCTCTGCCGATCTAATCACCACCTCCCAAAGGCTGACGCCCCCGCCCCTCCCCGGGAGCACTCCTGCCCCGGTCCTCCCACTGCAGCCTTGGATGGGAACGGCTCCTTCTTGGCGTATGTGTTCTCAGATTCAACGGGCCCCAGAGCTGCGGGGCACCCTCACAGACCTCGTGTAGAACAGCCAGTGCCCCCGAAATAGGCTCAGCCCCCAATAAGGGGAATGAAATCTTCACAAAGCATTTTTAGAGTTAAACATAAGTGCAACCTTGTCTGTAATTTACAGCATCTGTGAATGAGCTGTTCCAACTACTGAGCATTTCCCAAAACAGTTCTGGAGCTGATCCAACTCTTGCCCCACTCAACACTCACCTCTGCTTAAATGCTCACCGGCTATCATACGAAACGCATCTGAATTACAGCCAGCGCCACAGGAGAGTCCGAATGAAAGGTTCAGAAAGAAATCCAAATTCGTAATACATAAAGAAAGAACCGCCTACCTTTTCACAGATGGGACTGTTGTCATTTGCATCAAGAACTTTCACTTCAACTATGGCTTTTGAGGAGAAGGTCCCATCGGTTGCTGTGATAGTCAGAAGATAATTGTCCCTTTTTTCCCTGTCCAGAGGTTTCTTCACAAACACCTTCCATTCATTCTGTATATTTTCAATAGCAAACTGTCCCAAAGGATCTCCTCCTATTAAATCAATGGAGGAAGAGGACAAATTGGCTGAAATAAGTAAAGATCTAAGTGACAGGAGACATAAATACATTTAGTGTTATGGTTTAAAAGAATTAAGGGTTTTTTAAAAAATTACTACATTTAAATTTGGCTTATTAACTTTCCCAGTTACTCCCACCACCACCAAAACAGCAAGGCATTAAAATGTGTACTGAAACACAGCATTAAGCTAAAGAAAACATAAAAGCCTACTAAACAATACGTTACCCTATATGAAAAATATAGTTGTTATACATATTTATCATTTGCTAAGTTCAACAGAATGAGTCATAAAAATCAAAAACAGTCCAGGGGTGTGCCTGGGTAGCTCAGTTGGCTAAGACTCCAACTTCGGCTCGGGTCATGATCTCACGGTTCGGGAGTTCAAGCCTCGTGTTGGGCTCTGTGCTGACAGCTCAGAGCCTGGAGCCTGCTTCAGATCCTCTCTCTTTCTGCCCCTCCCCCGCTTTCACGCTCTCACTCTCAAAAATAAACATTCAAAACAAAAATAGTCTAATGACAACTGTTAGCCTCTTCAATGTAGCTTAACAGATGTTATTTCTACTTATTTTAGGCTTACTTAATTAAAATCATCCCTTTAACTCCCGATCTCCCTAAAATACTATTATTTCAAAATTTATACCTCTAATCCGATTTATTTTTAACTTAAACCATTTTGCTTCAATGTTTTACCTGTTATGTAATATGTAACTTGTCTATTAATTTCTTCAGAATCAGCATCTGTGGTACTCAAGATGGCGATGACACCGCCCGGTGGGTCATCTTCGCTCACGGTCCCTTTGTATATCTCTGCCGTGAATCGTGGGGGGCTGTCGTTGACGTCGGTGACAGTAACATCCACGATGGCCGTGGAGGAGAGCTGGACCTTTTCACCATGATCCGATGCAACCACTTTAATCTGGTAATGGTCTCTCTCTTCATGGTCAAGTTCCTTGAGGGTCGTAATCCAGCCTGTCTCCATGTTAATGGCAAAAGATTCGATGACTTCCACACTTTGTGACTGATCTAGACTGTACATGACTTGGCCATTGGTTCCCGAATCCAGATCAGATGCCCTGGCCTGGATGACTCTACTCCCCCCTGGCAGGTTTTCAACAATAAAAGCCTCATACGGGTTAGACTCTAACACAGGGCTGTTATCATTTGCATCTTTCACTTGGATGCTAACATCTACAGATGCCACCACCTCGTAGTCCTCATGAGCGCACCTGGCAAGTATGGAAAACTGGTACCACTTAGTCGTTTCATGATCAAGACTCTTTTCAAGTTTCAGTCTGCCGCTCTGTCTGTCAATCACAAAGAACTCATCCCTGTTACTTTCAGGAGTGTTCCCTTTGATTAGGCTGTAAAGAACGGTCCCACTATGTTCTGCTCGGATGAGGTCTATCTCTGTTCCAATAGGCATGTCTTCTGAAACCGTATAGGTATAAAAGGGTTCCGAAAATTTTGGAAGTTGTATTTCTGGTGGAAGTATTTTAACATAGACAGGAACCACAGATTCCCTTGACGGAGACCCACTATCCACAGCTCTCACAAAGAAAGTGAAGAACTCATTTTCTAAGCCAATTAAGCTTTCTTTTGTAGTAATTATGCCAGATAGTTTGTTAATTTCCAAATTCTCCTTGACACTTTCAGAATCTGCTTCAATGGCATAGGTGACATCAGCATTGGATCCCTCATCGGCATCACTTGCAAGAACTTTAATGACGGATGTCCCTTTGGGAGCACTGGACCCAATGTCCACTTCATACTTGGTTGCTCGAAACTGGGGTGCATTGTCATTGTCATCTGTAAGGATGACATTAATGGTGCAGAAAGCAACTTTTCCACCGGCATCCTTAGCCATTAAACGAACTGAGATTACTTTCTCTGCTGGAGTTTCTCGATCAAGTTTCTCCAAAGTAAATATCTGTCCTCTGTCATTTGTGTAAAATCTGTCTTTGGCAAAGTCATTTACAATATGGTAAGTAATGTGACCGTAAATACCAGAATCCCCATCAGTTGCTTTGACCTCGATCACCAGCGTGTGTAAGGGAGCATTTTCAGCTAACTCCACTTCATATTCGCTCTGAAGAAAAACAGGACTGTGCAGATTGCCTCCAATTACAGTTACGTGAACCTGAGCTGAACTCCTAAAAACTCCATCAGAAACAGAAACGTTAAGACTATAAAATGGCTTCAAGGTGTGCCGGCGCACGTTTGAGAGTGTGACTATCCCCGTTTCACCGTCAATGACAAAATTCTTATGATCATTGCCAGAGAGAATGGAATAGTCCAACCTGTCTATGTCTGAGCTGTCTGCATCATACGCTTTCACACAGGTCACGAAATGCCCATGCATGGCGTGTTCGCTGATTTTGGCTTCATAAATCTGTTGGTCAAACAGTGGCGGATTGTCATTGAGGTCCGTGACATCCACTGTCACAACCACATCACTGCTCAGGGGGGGCATGCCACCGTCCAGAGCCCTTACAAAAATCTTGTGCTTCTGGAACTGCTCGTAATCCAAAGTTCGGACTAGCGAAATGAGGCCGGTGCTGCTGTCTATGTGAAAATGATCATGACTCTTGCTATGGTTCCCAAACATATGGTATGAAATTCCCCTATTTGGTTCTGAATCAGAATCTGTCGCTCTAACTTGAACGACAGACGTGCCGATGACAGCTGCCTCGGACAGGGTTGCGGCATAAGACTGCTGACCAAACACAGGAGGGTTATCATTGATGTCTTCCACTATGATGTCAACAAATACTTCAGCATGAGCACCGGTCAAGGAGTCGGTTGCTCGTATGCTCAGTTTATAAGCCGGGTGGGACTCGAAGTCCAGAGGGGCTATGACATTTATAACTCCAGTGTTGAAGTTAACAGTAAACTGGCTGAAAGGATCTCCATCCGTAATGCTGTAGAACACTTTCAACCCTTCTGGACTGTTGGCTTGTACGTGGACAACCGGACTGTGCATCTGGATATTCTCCGGAACCTCTGCGCTGTAGAAAGGTTTTTCAAACACAGGCATGGCTTTATTCATAACAGTGATCGGAACTATCACTTCAGCCGAAAACGCTGGGTCTCCTCCGTCTTTTGCGACCACTGTGACAAGATATTCTTTATTTAAGGTGTCAGGTTCAAACTGCTTTTTCAGTGAAATTTCACCTGAGGATCCGATCTGAAAATGCTCGTGATGCTCTTTAAGGTAGTAATGCACTTCTCCATTTCTGCCACTGTCTCTATCAACGGCGGTAACGTAGCGAATAACGTGGCCCACCACGGTATCCACTTTAACAACAGCATAGTAAGGAAGGTTGACAAACACTGGTGCATTGTCATTTTGGTCTTCTATGTTGACCCTGACAATGACATGGGCCACTGCTGAAGGCTTGTGTTCTTGGGTCACTTCTACCACCACATCAAATGCCTCCTGCTGTTCACGATCAAACGGTATGCCAGTGGTTGACAGAACTCCTGAAGTCTGGCTTATTTTAAATCTGCGATCTGGGTTGAGGATATGGTAAAACAAAGGCTCGTTGATTGGGTTCCCAATGGCAGTAATGACAGCTAATGTTCTGGCTTCAGTGGAATTCTCTTTCACTACTGCAGAGTAGAAATCTTGGGTAAACTTCAGTTGACTTTCTTTGCTTTCTTTCACATTAATTTTTACAGAGGTAAAGCTTACAAATCTGCCATCAGAAGCTCTAACGGTTAACTCATAGCGGCTTCTTAGCTGAGTTGTGTTTTGTACAGTTATAGTACCAGTCTTGTGGTCCATAAAAAACTTCTCCCCAATGTTGCCCTCGGTGATAGAGTACATCAACTGTGAGAATGCACTTGAATCAGCATCCGTAGCATTTACTGTGATGACTTTTACTCCTCTGTATGTTGGCAATAAAAGAGATGCTTCATATAATGATTTGGAGAACACAGGAGGGCAATCGTTAATGTCTATTACACGTATAGTCACATTAGCTGCATACTCAGCAAATAAACGTGGTGTCCCCATGTCATGCACTTGTACGGTAAAGTGAAAAGTACTTGTTTCTTCATAGTCCAAACTCAGTACCGTATGAATAGCACCAGTGCTAGAGTCAATAGCAAAATATTTGTGTATAGATGGTTCAACAATGTGATACACAAGCAGAGCATTTGATTCTTTATCAGCATCAGTTGCTCGAATCACTAATGGGACATTTTTGTCTGTTAGGACCACGCTGTTAGTTGAAGCTGATTCGCTAATGAGTCCCGTATATTCTGCCTGCATGAAGACTGGCAAGTTGTCATTTTCATCCTGTAGATGCACTAAAACACTTGTGTTAGTAGACAAACCAGCCATGTTAGTTCCTTGTATTATCAATGTGTAAATGGGCAACGTTTCAAAATCCAGGGCTTTCTGAGTGACGATACTTCCAGAATGTGGATTAATATCAAAAGCATCAGCTACATTTCCATCTTTTATTTCATATACCACTGACGACTGACTCTGCGCTGTAACCATTCCGACAAAACTCCCAATGCCGACAGTTTCGCTGATTTCAACAGAATATTCTTTTGATGTAAACTTAGGAGAGGCATTGTCAGCAATTGTCACAAAGACATGCACAGAAGTTATTTCACTCATTGGTGGATTCCCTTTATCGGTAGCTTTCACCATTAAGTCATATTCCACTTGGCTATTTCGATCTAATTCTTTAGCAGTTTTTATTAAGCCCAAGATGGGATCAATGGTAAAAGAATTTCCAATGTTTCCTAGGAGGAGAGGGGGTAAAAACATGTTACAGAAAAATGCAAGGATCAATACAAGTAATAGCTGGAGATACACAAACTTTTTTTTTTTTAATCTTTAAAAGTGATTATTCTGTAATTATACAGAAATTCAGGGGTTATCAACATTTGAATAGAACTCACTTCATTTTTATCCACCTAAAATGAGGCAGACTTTTCAGAGTTTTGTAAGTTACGAAAAGCAAGAAACACACGAAATATTACTCTAGGTAAAGCCAGAACTCACTTGCTATCACCTGAACCAGGAATATGTTGTAGAAGGTTATCCTTTTGTAAGGCAGTTAATAATTTTCCAACGGTCCCTCAAAAATCCTTTGAACATACTTCTACTTTCAGCATTTATCACTTGCAAGTTTTCAAGACTCTTACTCATTATGAAAAGGAAGACTTCAATTCACCAAGAAAATTTAACAAGGTTCAAGAGAGCTGTCCCTTATTTTAAATATTCAGGGAATGATTGAATGAGCTTGTGCATTACCTGCCCTACTGTGTCGCTTTTGAAGATTTCTATAATATTCCCTTCTTAATCTTTTTCAGGTCAATCTACCCTCTACGTCAGTGGTTCTCAATTGGGGGCGATCTTGTCTAGATGGACATCTAACAATGTCTAGACACATTTTTAGTTACCACCACCTAGAGGGGGAGGGCGTTACTAACTTTCATTGGATAGAGATCCAGTATGCTGTTAAACATCCTACAATGCACAGGGCAGCCCCACAACAAAGGATTTTTTGCTCCCAAGTGTCAACAGTGCCGACAGATAAACTCTAAAACAGACGGTTTTACTTGTTCGCTTTGGGCCTTTTCCAGCTATACTGTAGGTGCCTTTTGCTGCAAATGCAACTCCACAATAGTCCAGGTTTTGTATCACCAACTGAAATCTTTCTGAAGACACCGGCAGCTTACTGAAGTCTAGCAGTTTACGATCTCTTTGGATAGATTACAGCAGTGTGAGGGTCCTCAGACTGGATTCACCTACACGCACTCCGTCTCTGTTCTGTTTCACATCCATGAGTCCCGAATCCATTATCCCCCTCACGGAACTGAGTTTATTTTCCCCAAATGAACTATCCCACTTCCCCAAAACAAACCTGACTTGCCACTTAACTGTTTTTTAAGTTCTGTTTTCGTCTAGGTTTGCAACCGCATGTGGCCCTTCACAGGCCAGAATCACTTAGTGTGATTTAGAAACGGGGGATTGGGGGCGCCTGGGTGGCGCAGTCGGTTAAGCGTCCGACTTCAGCCAGGTCACGATCTCGCGGTCCGGGAGTTCGAGCCCTGCGTCGGGCTCTGGGCTGATGGCTCAGAGCCTGGAGCCTGTTTCCGATTCTGTGTCTCCCTCTCTCTCTGCCCCTCCCCCGTTCATGCTCTGTCTCTCTCTATCCCAAAAATAAATAAATGTTGAAAAAAAAAAATTTAAAAAGAAACGGGGGATTGACCAAGCACTCCTTTCTCCACATCATTACTAGTAAACACTTCCCCGACAGCCTTCATTTCCTTCCTTTAATACTTTTTCCCAAAATCCATAATATAATTTTTTCTGAGGCCAGACCGGGTCTGGTTTTCATTAAGCCTGCCCAGTTCCACGTCTCGGCCCCACGGCCATGAGGAATAGTCTACAACAGGGCAGAGGCCAGGCTCTCTTCTCTACAAGCCCCAAGTTCCAAGCTGAACCCTTGTCCATGAATGGGTGAGCCGTGAAGCCTTTGCCACGCCTCACAGACCCTAACTTCTGCCTGTCTGAATGTATGAGTCAACAATCCCAGATTCTCTCATTGTGCTTTAGTCAGTCACCCCAACTGCAGGGACCTTTCTTACCCTACCTGGGCGCCACCCAGGCCTTCCAATACTGACTGTTTGCCTGGACTAATATGGAGACCGAGAAAACCTTTGTACAGTGGTCTGCATCCCCACCCCTTGGGCTTTCCCTAAGTCTGTACTAACGAAGGAGCCGACCTACCATATTTTATATTCAATCCTCTCTTTGGCATTTCTCTTATTTTGTGTAGTGAAATCTTAAAGCTTCAAACATGCAAGGCCCAACATGGAGGAATGAATAGATTTTCTCTGCAGCGAAACAAGCTGGTGGTATTAGAACACTCTACTTTCCACACAATGCGCTCCCTACCCTCCCAGCCTTGCTGTCTCTTCACGCCTCATCCCTGTGAGAACATTCTCATCTCAGGATGACTGTATTTGGTGGGTTCTTTGTACATTCTCATCTCAGGATGACTGTATTTGGTGGGTTCTTTCTAGAACAGTCTTCCCCAGCTATTATCATTGCTTCTCCATCCATCCATCCATCCATCCATCCATCCATCCATCCATCCAGGTTTTACCCAAATGCCCTTCTGCTTAGAGAATGTGGTGAAGCCTTCCTTTACCTCCCTAATCAGAATGGCTGTTTTATTCTCTTATCCTGTTTTTTCTTTATAACACATATTGCAACCTTCTTATCCGTTCTTCCACTAGAATGTAAGCCCAATTTAAGCATGGCTTGTTTTATATATTCTTTTACCACCTGTGCCTAAAAAGAATACCTGACACACAGAGACATATCCTATGTCCTATGTAAATATTTGATGAATGACACAACTTCTATGCATGGATGGAAAGATAAATTAAATACCAAATGGGTGGACCAGAAGCCTGAAAAATATTAATACATTCGTCAAAGCACTGTATTTATATTTTTCTGCAGTTTACTTCTATCACTACCAATAACTACGTGTTGGATTAAGCACTACATTCTGAAGTACATTTTGACAAAAGCAACACATACTAAATGGAAATTTCTGATAAAAATTTTTATCAGTATATAGGGGCACCTGGGTGGCTCAGTTGGTAGAGCGTCCAGCTTTGGCTCAGGTCATGATCTCACGGTTAGGGAGTTCGAGCCCCACGTCAGGCTCTGTGCTGACAGCTCAGAGCCTGGAGCCTGCTTCGGATTCTGTGTCTCCCTCTCTCTCTGTTCCTCCCCCATTCACGCTTTCTCGAAAATAAATAAACATTAAAAAAATTTTTTTTAATCAGTATATAAAATTCAGAAACATTACTACCAGATGTATCTTAATAGGAAGGTTAAACAGGAACCCAGCTAGCCAGTTAACAGTGGGTTTCCGACATACATATACAGTATGGAAGGAATCATCAGATCTGCAGATGGGAAAGCAACATACTTATGTGGAAAAACACTGCAGGGCAGCTGAGTGGCTTAAACATGCCCGTCTGATCCACTAAGGGGTACAATTCATCAAATGCAGAAATACACGCATGTTATTTGTCAAGAAATTAATAGGGCAGTGGTGGAACTCTTTACTAGGTTGGGGGCTTAAGTCATTCGCTTTAGCTGGAGATATTGGTGATTTCCGTGTAGCCCTAGATTGTTGTGTTTGAAGTAGGCAATTATCTGGACAAACATGTGAATTTGGGCACATTAGCTATGACTGTATTACACACATACACCCCAAAAGAAATGTCAGAGAGCTATGCACAGAAATCTTTCTTCCTATGGTGGACACGCTGTGGACCCTCAGTAAAGTGCTGACTGCCCAACAGGATGGCAGCCTCAAGTGTGAAACATACAGTTGCAATTGCACTTCTATTTAACCTAAGTTTGAGGAAGAAAATCAATTCTAGTCAATAAGGATATTTACAGAGTATCTTCTATTTCCAGGCATTATGACAGTTTGGAAGTTATAATAATCTACTTTAAAAAAAGAAACAAACACACACACACACACACACACCACACGGTCCAGAATAGGGCGCTGATGTCTCTGAACACGTTAAGTCAGTTGTTACTGAAAATATCCTTTAATTAATTCCTTTTTCCCTGAAGACTCCTAATGAGACCAAACTTTTTGCTCAATGAATTGCTGCTAATTAAACATGCAGTGTTACAGCCTGAATTTGTAACTAGTTTTCTGAACTTTATTAAATGTAACCTAACAAATGAGAAGGTGAATATGAGTAACTTAAATGAAAGGTGTTATGACCACTTTACATTTCCACCTATTCCAACAGATTCACACACACTCTTCTGCATTTTAACAGTGGCTGCTGCCTACAATTTTTGAGCACACTTTTTATATTACCAAATCTATAAAAATTATCTTCTAAGAAGTTCAAATGCTACACTGAAATAGGCCCTTGGTATTATCTACTGTTTGAGTGGAGATACAGTTCATTCTTGGAATACCAAATTACTAATCCCATCAGTCATCGCAAGCATTTAAAGAATGCACAAGCCTTTAGTGAGGCACCAAGAATCGTACTTTAACCACCCAGTTGTTGAAAATTATGTGAAAGCTAAGGGGAAAGTTGAACATTTTCTCCTACACAAACCCAGGCGGTTTGTCTGTGAGAAAATTATTTTACTGAAGTGCGCAGGCATGCACAAAGGGAATGCACTGTTTTTTTAACAACGAAATTTCTGACCCCGTGGAAAAACCTTCATCTTTGTTCAAGGCACTCACTACATTTTTAACCTTGAACTACGAGCAACACATAAGATCTTATTTGTAAGTAATGGACTATATTTGGTTATTTTCAGGGAAACAAATGAAGCTTTGAAAATACTAAGAAGTAAAAATAGTTTAACCACATAAAACACATTTTTTTAAAAATTATTCTCCATGTACCCAGCTTTTGATTATATGACCTATAGTTAATTCATACCTCTACACCAATACCAATGTCTAGGAAATGCACAATTTCTAAATATGCAGAGGAACAGACTTATAAAAGAGTGAGAAGAATGAAAGAGACTATATTCTTTGTACTAACAATGACCTTGAGAAACATGGAAAAAATGGAAGCTGCCTTCTTGATACTTAATCCCTTACTCATTGTATTTGGCAGGAGGGAAAGTTCCAAAGCAAGATGAATTCTGACAGTACAAAACATATGCCCTAAAGCAGATCCCTGTGTCAATCAGGGGCTTTCCTTTGCCATGAACATACATTTGTGGAGCAGTGATAGCCTCTACCTATCAAGTTCCTAGCGCGGCACCCATGGAATGAATAAATGAAAGACCAAATAGCATCATAAAAGAGAACAGAGAACAAAATATTTCACTTTGGTACAACTATTTCTGGGTGATCCTCCTTGTGTCCACCAGCAAGACCCTGGATCTCTTGCCCTGCCACACCTAGAAGAAAGGTCCACACCAACAGTTCAGTTGGCCTTCCTTGCCCAATTCCAGCAGGCTCCTTGGGCTTTTCAACGTTTCCAGTCCAAATCGCCACCCTGGGCCCTATTGCAACAACCTAATTCCATGAAGGAAACTCAACTGTAAAAGGTGGATGACAGGGGCAGAAAAACTAACCCTGGAAGGGGTAAGCAGAGGCAGGACACCAGCACTCTTGTCGTGGAATTTCCTGCTCTGCCCAAGAGAAAATACTCCCTGGCTAAAAGTTAAATTACTAAGGCCAGTGGTTTCCTAACAATGTTTCAGAGTTAACAAGTCTTATGGAGGAAAATGTTGTATGGTTACAACATTGTGGAAATAAGGAACTGGACCGGTTTTCTTCACTGCAAGACTTCTCAGAGCCTTGAATCATGCTAAGAATGTGAATCTCTTTACTGGAATGTAGGAGTCTCACGAGTCTCACCTTGCTTTCTAAAGAGGCTTCTTTCTCCTAATATGTAAAATGGTAGCTGAAGATCAATTTAAGCCATTTTTACAGTGACACACAGAAACGTTTCTACATGTGAAATTTTGGAAAAGAAATGTACTTTTTAAAGTTAACATACTGAGGGCTCCAAAATTACCTGATTCGATCGAGTACAGCACTTCAGCGTTCTTCCCTTTGTCCTTGTCCAGAGCTGTAACCTGCAACACTACTGAGCCAATAGCTGCAGATTCATAAACCCTCCCTTCATAGGAGGAACTTGTGAACCAGGGGGCATGGTCATTGGTGTCACTGACATTGACAATAATCCGTGCAAAGTTGCGCTTCACAGGAACATCTTGATCCCGTACCTGAAAGATTCAATACATTATCATTCCTGTGTATGTGTGTGTGTGTGTGTGTGGGGGGGGGGGGGTTCCCTATATGGGATTAAAAATCACTCTTAAACACAGGAGACCTTTCAGAAACCAATTACTGGCCAAAGGATGAGAAGAAAGCCGTACCATGACGGTAAGAACATGTTGGTGGATGGCTTCATGATCAAGTGTTTCAGAAGTATAGAGAGAGCCTGTCGCAGGATCAAGACGAAATTTCTTGAGACTCAATGGATCAATGCTGCTCTGCAGTGTATAGATGAGCTTGTTTTTTTCATCCTTATCCACAGCACTGATTTGTAGAATTTCTGTTTCTGGCACTGTGTCTTCAGGAATAACAACTTCATATTTTGATGTAGAAAATTGAGGACGATGGTCATTTGTATCTATTACTTTGATGAATACCTATAATGACCAAAAAGACCCATTATAATATGCCTAATTATAATATTTTAATATTTATAGAATCAAGGGGAAAAATCAGGTGCACAATGGGGAAAAAAACGGATTTAGCAAAATGAAATACAAAATTGGGAAATAAAAACAAAAACCTAGAATAAAAAAAAAATCCTTAAAATTTTTCATTGCTTCTTACCTGTATGAGCAAGATAATGAACACCTCTCTAAATTCTTGAGAGTAACTTTGGAGGGCATATGTAACACCTTTCACACACTTCTTTCTGACTGAATACTTAATTTCTCTTAGGTCACCACTAGAGAGATATTTCTAGAGTACTCATGGAAGAGTAACCAAGAATTTACTTGAGCAGGATTTACAGAAGGCTAATTTCTTGTATCAGATTTGAATCTGCAACCACCACACTAATGAGGAGAGTACGATACTGGATGATTATGTGTTGATCTATTTATTTTTTAGATGATTCCTAGTATTTAAATTTCTCATTCTAATCTTTAGGACTCCAAATTGCTATTGATAAATTAGAAATGTACTTTAAAATCTTCATTACATTTTTGTGACCGTAAAACTTACATATAAATAGGAAACACACTCATTTCCTAAAAAAAATTTAAGGACACTGAAAAGATACACTCTCTTAAATATGTCAGCACAGGGGCACCTAGGTGGTCCAGTCTGTTATATATCTGACTCTTGACTTCAGCTTGGGTCATGATCTCACGGTCATGGGATCGAGCCCTGTGGGCTCTGCAGTGGGCATGGGACCTGCTTGGGATTCTCTCTCCCTCTTTCTCTGCCCCTGCCCCACTTATACTCTCGCACTCTTTCTCTTAAAAAAAAAAAAAGTCATCCTAGAATAAAAACCTTAGAGGGAAAAAAAGCCAATATTAAAAAAACTTAGTCCTAAGCTGAATTAAAAATATTTTTTTTTACTTTAACAGTAAGAGGATTACTTTTCAGATTGAAAAGATGTGTGTGGATAAGGCATAGTGCAAATCAGTACCAATTATAATAAGATGGTTTAGTTATGACCAAGATCTGAGCTTCATTAGCCTGTATAAAGAGGTTCACTAGTCCAAATGGCACAGTAGGACAAAGTCCCGGGAATGCAGAGGTTTCTATTAAGCACACTGGTGCAGGCATGTGAACTAGAGGTCTTTCCATGGAAACTACACCAGTGCTCTCATAAAACCCTACAACATCACTGATGGACTTGTAACATTAAACTTTATATACTTAAGATATGCATTCACTAAACCACAGATTTTATGTGAAAGTTATGTAAACATTGAAAATTACAGACCATTTTTCAAAGGTCAGTGATGATCCAGAAGAGATGGTTATAATTTCTCTAAGTTAAACCATTATATATTCATTTCCACTATAAATTTATGTATTATTTTTCTAACGAAGTTAGTGTTGGGCAGAGGTGCTTTACTTCTGCTCTAAAGTCAATTAATCACAACTAAATAGAACAGCTAAAGTAACAACCTTTTTTTTAAAAATTTTTTTTAATGTTTATTTACTTTTGAGAGAAAAACAGAGACAGAGTACAAGGGGGGCGGGGCAGAGAGAGAGAGAGAGATAGAGACAGAATCTGAAGCAGGTTCCAGGCTCCAAGCTGTCGGCACAGAGCCTGACGCAGGGCTTGAACCCAGGAACTGTGAGATCATGACCTGAGCCGGAGTCGGACGCTTAACCAACTGAGCCACCCAGGTGCCCCAGTAACAACCATTTTTGATACAGCAACTCCACTGAAACATGGCCGCAGGGCCCTTATACACTCGGCACTCACCTACACAACACTGGGGGGCAAATATATGTGCAACAGCCTCTGCCCTGGGTAGCTTTCAACCTCTGCGTGAAATGTCTTATGCATACGAAGCCACATATTATCAGGTAAGTTATCAAGTAACTTTTTAGGAGTCCAGAGATGGTGTGGGACATTTTAAGGAGGAGGTAAGCCTTGGCTTGCGTAGATGATCAATGTATACTGGGATTGGGGGGGAACGCCTTGGTCAGACGTGAAGGCAAGTAATAGCATCACACATCTTGGCTTCTGGAGACTGGAGAGAAGGACATCGAACTAAGAGATGGTAAAGGAGAAGGGAGAAGGGAGGATCCAGTATGCAGAGCCTTGAGAACAAAAACTCCCGTGTGCTTTGAACTATTTGTTGGGAGGAAATTCACCTTTACCTCCTCTTCTCAACTGGCAGACTATTCTAGCAGAGCAAGATGAATCGCAGGGATGGAGAATGGGGACAGGGAGGTGACTCAGGTGTCAAGTGGGGAAAAGAGTCCAAACCAGTGCTGATACGCAATAGCGAGTGCTCTGTGGGCGCACAAGGGCAACTGGTTCCAGGGGCTTCAAGCACAAGCACCCCGTGTGCTACCTCACTCACCCCTCAGAAGTGCCTATGAGGACAAAATCATGATGCCCAGTTTCCAGGTAAGAAAAGGGAAACAACAAAGGGTTTTAGCCACTTGCTAATGGATAGGGTTAAGAGATTCAACCAAATGACCTGCGCATAATGTTGACCGATGCTTGAAAGAAACCGTAAGAAAACATGAAAGCAAAGCTGTTTTGAAGAAAAGAAAAAGCCTTAACTGGATTTCGTAAATTACCTCGAGACACCAGATAAAGCAAAGTGACTTGAATCAATACCCATCAGCATCCGAAGCAGAAAATGGCAGGACAGGAAAGCATGGAGCGGTGCTGTTTCCAGAAGGTACTGGGGGTTACACTGTGACCCGCCCCCCCCCACCACCCACCTCTGCTAATGATGCACTCACTATGACTTAACCCCACATCTCCAAATCTCCCCCAAATCCCCAAATCTCCGATTTGCCCTTGGCTATTGACCTCAATGCAGCAAAACTCACCCTGTTGGTTCCGGACTTTTACCTACAAACCTGAATCTACTGGGCTGTGTTTCTGGTACCTTATCAACCTGGTTCTGATCTCGGTGATGCTCTTCAGATGGTATCTGCTGCTGTGTTCTCACTCACACTCCTATCTCCCTGTCATCTGCCCCACATGGAAATGTAAACCTAATTACTGACCGTCCCCTCTGTCTCACACTTTAACAGGTCAGCGTGGGCTCTGTAACCACTAATATTCTGACTACCTTTCCCCGCCAGCAATTCCATTAGAATATTACCAAGACCCCCTGAAAATGACTCAAAATAACTTACAGAAGTATAAATGAAAGACTGAAACTGAAGACATTCTGCATACCTCAAAACACTAGAATCTATTTGCCAGGATCTATGCGATATTTCAATCAACCTGCACCACATTTCACACTAAGCTTTTGACTGTCCTAGCTAACACTACAATTATTGGGGGAGGAGCCCTCTGCTAATTACTCACCTATGTAGTAAGTGGTAAATCCTACAGGTAAACAGAGCATCTTCATTAATGAGAACGCCTGGCACAGAGAGCCATTTAGTTCCTTTTGCTAGATTTCTGGCTAGTTGATTATTTGAGCTGGTCCACATAAAGTTATACTCTTTGAGCCTTTCAAAATTTATCCTGTTAAATTTATTACAATTCTTGATATTTTTATTCTCATGTTCATGCTCTGAAGCCTAACTTCTATAATGGGAACAGTTACTGACAAAAATGAAATTTTAATACTGTGCTAAAACGTTTACATGACAATCTCAAAATGACCCCAAAGCATGGTACATACGTCAGTTGCAAATACACTAAAAACCACAAGCATTTAGAGAAATGAATAAGGCCTTTTCATAACTGGCTCTAAATTATCTACTCACTTATTAGTTGAAAAGACATCTCAGACTTTTAGTCTTCAATCCTACGAGATGATTTGACAGATGATCTGTCTCATATCAGATTTAAATTAGTATAATTTAAGATAAAAAAAAAAAAAAATTGGCTGGGGAGCCTGGGTGGCTCAGTTGGTTAAGCTCCAACTTTAGCTCAGGTCACGGATCTCAGAGTTTGTGACTTTGAGCCCTGCATTGGGCTCTATCCTGACAGCTCGGAGCCTGGAGCCTCCTTCAGATTCCGTGTCTCCCTCTCTCTCTGCCCCTCCCCTGCTCACACGTGTGCATGCCCTTTTTCCCCTCTCAAAAATAAACATTAAAAAAATAATAAAGATAAAAAACTGGAATTCAGGAGCATTTTATTCAGTATTTAATTTCTTCCTCTTTCAGAGTACAGCAGATTATATGTAAATCTTAGCTTCTACAATCCTAAGGTAAGCTCCAAAGGTGCAGGATTTTGTTTCCTAGTATTTAGCTTCGAGAAGAAACCTGCCATATAACGAGTGTTTAACAAATTCTCTAACAGTCCACAAAGAGAATCAAAGAGAATATAGACTTAATTTATAGGATTTTTGCCATTTCAATTTGAATTCCCAGTAATCTGACCATCTCTTAATCATCAGATAGGAACAAATAAAGATGTTAAGTGAATTATGACAACAATTTTACCATTTTATACAGCCCTAAAGTAGCCAAGGTGGGGGAATTGAGAAAAGGGATTTAAGACATAATCAATCACTTTAATGAGCCTTAATGAAAATGACTCGGAGAATTCATCCTCAATAGTTATAGATTTTATATTAATATTGTTCAAAATCAGCAAAAAAAATGAAAGATTTTGATAATTAAAAGGGGGCTTTTTAAGTCTTCTTGCAAAATTTCCAAAACTGGGTAATTACATGCCAAACCTAAACTGAGATGTGCAGTTAATTTTCTTTCCCTAAATACAAAGCCTTGGTGTGCATATGTGGAAACTGTAACAACACAGTAACTCTGTGAGCCTCCGAGGGCAGAATCAACTGCCCATACCGCGCCTGGGCCCCGGACATCACAAGGTCATACTAATCTTCCTCTGACAAACGCATCCTTACTAAGTCACCTACCTGTGTAAGTATGGCGGTGGTTCCGTCTGTGGCTTCGACTGTGAGGTTATAGTTTGATTTCTGTTCTGCATCAAGAGGTTTGGCAACAACGATCGTTCCGGTGCCCTTGTCAACATCAAAGTGACTGTCATAGTTGCCACCTAGGTTAAATTAGGACATACAGAAAAGTAACAACAGGTAGGTCATAGGATGAAATTCTGTCATTTATTTTGTGGCTTTCTACTTGTGAATGACAGGGGGGGAAAAAAACCAAAACACTTCTGATATGGATCAAGGTGATTCCAAGGAGCTTTCATTTTGAAAGACAAGAAAAGATGGGCCAACTAGAAAGACAATGCTTACTAATGCAAAGTTGAGCTCTAATTTCAAGGGAAGCTAGTAACTGAGAGGAAAGCAACTCTGAAAACAGAAAAACGTTGCTGATATTGCCAATGAATTACTTTCGATTTGCTCCTTCAGGGGTTCTGAATAGGTCTTTAATTTATATACCTCAGTAGCTATATAAAGCATCACTTACTAACCAAAATCGGCTATTTAAACGTTTAATTACACACACAAAAATTATGACACTTGAACGAACTGCCCTAATAGATTAACTACTCAAAACAAATGTTAACTCTGGAAAAAATAATGGCAGTTAATGTCAATTAGTCCTGGCTCTTACATACTTGAAAAGAAACTTTCCCCATTGTTGCCAAACACAAAGCGTAAGGAAGCAAAAGTTTCTGTGCTACGAGCATTATCCAAATGCATTCCCAATTATATCCTAGATAAAACTCTCTTTTCAAATCCACTGCACTTGAGATACTTTTATCAGTGAAGCGAAATGGAATGAAAATAAAGACTTGACGTCATGATGATGTTCTATTACAAAACGCACCAGAAAGCAAAACGAAACACACAGAAAAGCCACAATCTTCAGCTAAACCTAAAACTAAGGATGATCTGGAGATGTATCAGAAGTCAGCATGTCTGCAGCTGGGATGGGTGACCATGCGCACACCATGGAAACAGAGGGCAATGAGAGAGTCACTGGACACGAAACAAAGCTTTAAAAGCTGACGCTTTGATCTTAGATCTCATAATCTGAGGCAAATTATGTGATCTCAGCAGATACCTTCTGCTGTACAGTTCAGGTCACAAGTCACCTGCAAGATGTGAAACGCTTCTCTAGCAAGTGTGTCGCCTGGCACGGCCAAACAGAAGCAAGCGAGCGTGGGAGGCAAGCACAGAACAAGGAGGAGCAGTCAATCAAACCAGTTCCAAGCGCAGTCAGTGTTACACGGGGAAGTTACACACGGCACAGCCGCAGCCTACTCGTCTGCAAGTGTGACAGGAGTTAACAGACAGCACACACACTATTTTGACCGCAGTCAGTTACAAAAATAATCCTTTTCTTTAAAACTAAAGTAACGGCTGGGGGGCCCGGGTGGCTGGGGCGGCGAAGTGTCCGGCTCTTGGGTTTTCAGCTCAGTCATGACCTCACGGCTCGGGAGCTCGAGCCCCACGTTGGGCTTTGCGCGTAACGGTGTGGAGCCTGCGTGGGATTCTCTCTCTCCCTGTCTGCCCTCCCCCTGCTGCTGGTTCTCTCTCTCAGAATCAATAAATAAACTTAAAAAAAAAAATAAAGGGGCGTCTGGGTGGCTCAGTCGGTTAAGCAGCCGACTTCGGCTCAGGTCATGATCTCGCGGTCCGTGAGTTCGAGCCCCGCATCGGGCTCTGTGCTCACAGCTCAGAGCCTGGAGCCTGTTTCAGATTCTGTGTCTCCCTCTCTCTGACCCTCCCCTGTTCATGCTTTGTCTCTCTCTGTCTCAAAACTAAATAAACGTTAAAAAAAAAAAAAATTTTTTTTAAATAAATAAATAAATAAATAAATAAATAAATAAATAAATAAATAACGGTTTCATAGGTGTTGATGACATCAACAATTTCATACAATGACCCAAACTGGGAAAACAGCTTAACAGTCTAGTGTGGAAAATTAAAGAGGTAAAAATCCTGTACCCCCCTCGCCCTGTGGCCCTGGCAGCCTAGTCCCATCGGCTTCAACCCACTGAAGTAGCATTTGGGGTACGGAGGGTGGCTAAGGACAGAAGAGGGGAAAAAGGAATATAAAGATCCAACTGGAGAGGAGTTGCAATACGTACTTTTGCTTTTAAGTATCTTTGTGATTAAGGTAATGTGAAGAAACAGCACTTAAAAACCTAAGATGTCAAAGTTTAGTGCGAATTTCTTTTTTTAAGTATGTCAGAATAAGGTAACACGTTCTAGGTCTAAACTAAATGGCCGAGAAAAAGGAAAACTGACCTAGGCATGTCATTTTTATTACAGGGTTATTTCATCTAGTGAACCCTGCTTCCCACATTCCCAAAGTGTGGTAAAGTCAAACTTAAAAAGGCCATAGTTGGCACTGTCATTTTTAAGTCATACAAATAAAATTTGTAAGCTTATTCCCTATAAAATACTGACTGACCTGAGACAGTCATGCAGGCAGTTATTTTAAGCATTCAAACCATATTCACTAAAAATAGCCATGTGCCATGTTATGTATCAAGAAGGAAAATCAAGAAGCTGTGCTTTTGAACCAAAAACATTCAGATTTCTAACTCTTTGATGCACTTCTGAAAACCTTATTTTTAGGTTCATGATACACAGCACCTATTTTAAACAAGGTGAGTACGTGCTGGATATTGTAACACATTTGCAATCAAAATACTGCAATTTAAGACAAATTCCCCACTTCTGGCTCTTGCTCCCAATTTTAAGTCCTGAGATGGACACAAAAATCAGAAAAAGAGACAGGTTCTCAAAGACAGAAATAAATCAAAGACACGCTCTCCTCAGTGTAACCCACACACGGACAATGAAAACTCTGAGCCATGCTTACCAATGATATCAAACCAAAGAGGCGTGCCAGGAGGCTCCACAGATATCACTCCAATCATGTGAGCAACCGGGTCACTTTCCATGACAGTAAAGGTAAAAAACGGTTCTTCAAATGAAATCGGCTCCAGGGATGGTTTGGGTTTGGAAATCCATTCAATGTGGAGTCGCGTGGTTGACGACTTTTGGGGGCGACCATTATCAACTGCCTTAATCTATAAAATGTAAGCAGAGGGGATAAAAGGAGCAAATTAGAAGTGACATCCATAAGTGAAGCACAGATCAGTTTGGTCTTAAACTAAGTTAATTTCAAACAGTATCTGTATTTGTGTATTCCCCATGTTTAAGGTTTGATTAAAAAGAGCAACCTCTCAGGGCGCCTGGGTGGCTCAGTCGGTGTTCGGCACCCGACTTCAGCTCAGGTCAGGATCTTGTGGTCTGGGAGTTCGCGCCCCACGTCGGGCTCTGCGCTGACAGCTCAGAGCCTGGAGCTTGCTTCGGGTTCTGGGTCTCCCCCTCTCTCTGCCCCTCCCCTGCTCACACAGTCTCTCTCTCTCAAAATTAAACAAACATTAAAAAAAAAAAAAAAAAGAGCAACCTCTTCATGCCATAGTCAATGTAAGTAATAACTGGAGTGACAGCTGAAGAGGACAACCTAAGCCACATTTCCCAAAGTCAGGTCACAAACACTGAGGCTACTTATTGAAGAAAGAAAAAGTTACAAGAGAAGTGATGTGAGACCAGATTAACAGTCAAAGTATGTGAGAAATTCAAAGACCAGATCTTAACTCACTGAAAGGATATCATATTCTCCAGCTCCAGAGAACTTCTTGGACGAAACCACTCCAGTTTTTGGCTCAATGAAAAATTTGCCATGCTCGTTTCCATCCTCAATGCTGTAAGAGATCTCTGCATTGGGACCTTCGTCTTTGTCTGTAGCGATAACACGATAGATGGGCTCTCGCTTGGAGTTTCTTTCTCGTTCTGGTCTTTCCCGCTCTGGGAGTCTGATTTTGTAGAACTTTTGTAGGAACTGGGGTTTGTTGTCATTTTCGTCAAGGATTTTCACAATTACTCTTGCAATGGTTGACTTGGGGGGGCTACCATTGTCTGTCACAGTAACCTGTGTGTGAAAGGGAACAGGTCGACAGGGGTTTTTAAAAATAGAACTACATAAAAAGCGATTACCTTCCTCCAAATTGAGGGTAACCTGTATGTTGCATAAACCTGTATTTTGCATCTCACCCAGCACTAGGACGCACACCATCTCCTCTCCTGACAACAGGAGGCAAGGCGACGTGTCCCATTCAGACAGGGGCCTGGGCAGCAGGCGGGGGCTGAGGAGGCGGCACAGCAGGAGTGCCGCCTCTCCCCTCACCACGCTGCCTGTCCCAGGGCTGCCACAGCTGTAATGCGCATGTCGCCAAAATGGCAAACCATCAGCAACATCTTTTTGAATCGTGGAAGAGCTACAAGGAGATTCTGCTTTTCAATAAGGAGTCCTCTTAGGAATAACATCCACTCTCTACCCTTAAAAATCACATCTCCACATACCGCATTAAAAATCATCAGTTTAAAATATGTGCAAAGTCACGCGCCTCTTCATACTAGCCGTCGCCCTTTTGTTCTGTCGGACCCTGTTCCTGCACAGGAGTCCTCCACATTCAGCAGGGCGGACATAAAAACTGTCATTCCAAACCCACTTATTCCATAATAGTTTCAGTAAAAAGAACATAAATAACAACCTGAGGTCTTGAGGACTGGTGAATGCTTCCATATGCGCAATTTCATCCCGAAATCAGATGTCCACTATTATTTTGGTGTGTACGTTCAAAGCAATAACCCTAGGAATAGCTCCCTCACCACATCCTCCAAAATTAATCACTGAAATGCATTTTTAAAAATATTAAAGTATACTGCAGGTTTTTGTGGGACTCATTTTTGTTTTTAAAGCCTGGTGAGTATAAATCTGTTGTTTATAAAAATGTGACTATATCCTAATAGTACTCGTCAAGAGTATTTAAGTCAAGTAGCTGTTTCTCCTTAAGTACATGATTGGGGCACCTGGGTGGCTCAGGCGGTTAAGCATCTGCCCCTGGGTTTCGGCTCAGGTCACGATCTCATGGGTTTTTGAGTTCGAGCCTCGAGTCTGCACTGTCAGTGCAGAGCCTACTTGGGATTCTCTCTCTCCCTCTCTCTGCCCCTGCCCACCCCCCATCAAAATACACAAGCTTAAAAAGAAAACAAAAATGAAAAAAATCAAGTGCATGATTTACCTGCTCACACTCTCAAAATAAAAACAAAATTTACAATTACTATTTAATTTTAACCTCCCAAAACATTTCCTTTGGATCAGTTTTCAGATGATCTTTAGGAAAAAGAAAGAAAATTAAAGAGAACTAGAAGCAAGCACTATGTTTTGCAGTATCATCACCAACATGGTTTTAAGTTTCAGTTCAATAACCAGCAGCCAGTAACACAGCTTTTAACACGGAACTGAAAAACTCTTCAAGACAGGCCAATCAACACCGGCGTTGGCCCTCGAACACCCCACCAAGGACTACAGAAAACATACGAGGTATGTAAACAAACCATTACAGTCTTATTTCCTACCAACGTCTTACTATCATCTTCAGAGTCCTAAGTCCTAAATCCTAACCTTACACTTGCTCCCATCCAGCCTTTGACAGGTGCCACCAACAGGTGGCTCTGGAGTAGGGCACACAGCCAGCAGGTGTCCCGCGCAGCTCTGACCAGGGCATGGGCCCAGCACGATCCGGACAGATTGCCACCGGTTCCTTTTCTTCAGGAACCATATTCTCCCTTCTGTCAATCACTGTAGTGACTGGATGAAAATTCTAAGCTCTGCTCTATCAGAAGGAAAGAGAACTCAAGGGACCTGTACCACCGACGGCTGGATGGAACACACGAAGAAATTACTAACTGTAATGGTGGCTGTGAAGCACCTTTTCTACACAGGATATTCATGTGCACACGTTACACAGCTATAAAAACCACGTATTTTACTGACAATTAGAAAATCAGACCAAGGGGGCACCTGGGTGGCTCAGTCGGATGAGTGTCCGACTGTGGCTCAGGTCATCTCTCAGTCTGTGAGTTCGAATCCACATCGGGCTCTGTGGTGACAGTGCAGAGCCTGCTGTGGATCCTCTGCGCCTCCCTGCTCATGCTCGCTCGCTCTCTCTCTCTCTCTGTCTCTCTCAGGAAGGAACAAAAGGAAGGAAGGAAGGAAACTGGACCAGGGATGAAATGAAATTAAGCAGGCAGCATTATGAACAGCAATAATATAAAAAGAGAGATAGCTAAATATTAATCAAAATAATAATAACAAATCACAGCTTAGAACTTTCCCCAGGACCCACACTGGCAGAAGGGAAGATTCACGCAGAGAACTCGACCAGCACTTGGGTCTTTTCCAGCTCTAGCTCCAATGATCAACACTGGCTGTTAACGTGTGACACAGAAACGCCAGCAGAGGTTACATGTCTGCTCTGCGTCCCTCCCCAAGTGCCGTCTCTTCTCAGCCCCCTCCTGGCCTAGAGGCCGTGGCTCCCGGCCGTCGCATCCGGCCCGCCGTCCACAGGACACTACGTGCCCCCTCCACAGACTCCTATCCCTGCGCCTACAGGGTGCTGACCCTCTACCAGCAAACTGGTGAAGGACAAGCTGTGTTTCTTCTTTCAGGGACTAGAAGGCATTTTAAGTGAGCTGGGAGCATGAGAAGCCTAGCAGAAAAGACCCTGTCAGTCTTCAATCTTTTAGTTTAGAAATGTTTACAAAGCACAAACTTTTAGTAAAAAGCACAAACTTTCAGGGCACCTGGGTGGCTCGGTCAGTTTAGCGTCCAGCTCTCGGTTTCAGCTCAGGTCATGGTCCCAGGGTTGTGGGATTGAGCCCCACGTCGGGGTCCACGCTGACAATGCAGAGCCTGCTTGGGATTCTCTCTCTCTTCCCCCCTCTCTCTGCCCCTCTCCTGCGCTCTCTCACGCACTCTCAAAATAAATAAACTAAATTTTTTTTAAAAAACAAAACACAAACTTTCTACAATTCAGTTTGAAATGCAAAAACAAGGCAATTACTTAGGGATAACGGTAACAAAAACTGGAAACTAGCTACACTTGAATTAGACCTAGTATCATAAAAAATCCTGAAAACAATACTGAGGAAAAAGATGTAGAAGGCCTATAGAAATACATCTCATGTAAATGAAAAGGAAATTTCAATAATATCGCTTCATTTGATTGCTCTGTGTGTGCTGTGCATGTGTAAAGCACAATAATTTGAGCGGTCCTATATTCTGGGGATAGAAAGGGATTTAAGGGGACATGAACCACACTCACAAAGGTTTGGTTTCCCCTTTGTTTTCCTTTCTAGTAATGGCCAGGAGGCAATATAATGAAATAGTAACAATTATGAAGACTAGTTAATGCGACCACGAATGTTCTTTCCCATGATATTTATAATTATAGTATTTTTAAAATAACTAAAATAAAGAAATGCTTACTTCTAATATATGTTCATCCTGCTGCTCTCGGTCCAGTTTCCTTGACGTTGTTGTGATAAGACCTATGAAGTGGTAACAGTTCATTAATCGTTACAAATAAAGTCAAAATATTTACAAAATATCGTCACTGAAACCTCACTGAGCACAGAAATCTGAGCAAATCTCTGATCCTGAAGGGAAAAAAAATGATTAATCCAGGTTCAATCATTTTATTTACAACCAACACACTTCACACGGTCTCATTTTAATGGCTCTTAAACACAGTAGATAAATGACAGATGAAAAAGTGGCAAAACTCCAGTTACCTTCTTGATGTGGCCAATGGTTTGAATATACACTGTTGTCAGAAGACATTTTTTAAAAAGTTGAGATGAAGTTACTCAGGATTTCAAACTCCTCTAACTTCTGCAGAGACAAGTATGAAGTGACAGAAAAAATCTTCTGTAACTGTATTAGAAGGACCAGTGGAATGGCTACCGCCATGACTTATTACCTCCCAATCACTGACCCTCGGAAGTGGAGACTCGTTATAAAAGTAATGTGACTTTCCAGGAAATACTGCTCAGATGTCAACTAATTTCCAATGGAAGAAAAACATTAATGATCCTCAAAGAAACCCCATATTCTTTATCTCCTTGATTTTTCTATCAAACTAGAAAATCTATAGTTTCAATCTGTCTCTAGAACTTTAATAACAGTCGATGTGAGTGTCCACATAGGTGGGATCCTGGAAGACCGTGAAAACTGATTAAATCCTTTCTGTACTTCACAAAATACACACAAAATTCCCCCAACCACTAACACAGCCTCCGCAGCCTGCGCTGACCATGGTCAGGGGTGTATACAGTGGATCTGACGTCAGATCAGCAGCTCAGGTAAAACCTTCTGAGGCAAGACGACTGGCAGGAACCACCTTTCTCCGGCCCAGCTTTTTGTGTTTTTTTTCCACAGGAAAATACTTCAAATAATGTATATTTAAGAACAGACTTTATCACTATAATTGATTTTCCCCTATTATCCTAAGTAATTTCACACAACTACCAATTAAAGGCTATTCAAAACGATTCTCTAAATTTGTAAATGAAAGGTTCGTGTTTTTATTTAATTTGATGAGGATTTTTTTCTTCCCTAAAATAGTTTACTGAGGATCTCAATCAACACGATCTTCCCCACAATTCAGTGAAGCAATGTACTCTTGCTGATAAGAACAACAAAAGACTATATTGTAAACTAGAATCTGGGGGGTTTCCCAAACCACACTTATAGACTGAAACAGGTTCAAGGAAAATGCACGGCAATGCTTAACGGCGTAAAAATGTTGCTTAATGTGGCAGAGGTTTGATTTTCATTAGTCAAAAACCTTTTAAAGTTAATCCCTCTTGTTTCCTATCAAATGTTTACCACTTTCTGATGGTGGTTTTAAGTAGTTCAAGAATGACAGGAAATCACTGTGATTCGTCCCATCGAACTGTCCTAAGGTGCCCATCGAAAAGCTGTCATCAATGGTAACATCACAACAGCTTGGCACGTTCTCAGCGAAACAGGATCCTGCTTGTGTAGAGCATGATCACTTGTTGCAAGAATGCCTGTTGGCAAATAAGTTTCTACAGCCCACAACCAAATGCCCATTAACAATACAATCCCCCACCTCACGGCTTGCTTTCGGCACACTTAACAAAGGGTGTGTGCCCACATCCACGCGACAAATTCAACAGAGACAAAAAGCAAACCCTGGTTTATTATTTGCACTCTCCATATGCTTCAAATTAATTCTCCTCTGTTAACTCAAACGGAACATTAACTCCGTCTGAATGCAATGAATTCTAATGTTCTGTTCCCTTCTTACACACTCTTTCAGCCTAGTTACTGCTATCCGCTCCCTCACCTCTCGGCTCAGACGTCACTTCTGAGGCCTGACCCGACAGGTGTGCCTGGGGTCCCTCGGCCGGGCTCCACACTCACATCTGCCGTAGCGCAGCACGGCCCCACAGGACTACGGTCACTCACTCCAATCTCCTCTTGCTGCCTGCAAAGCCTAGGAGGACAGACTGCCTTTCTCGCCCATCTTGGTTCTACTGCTACACCTCTATTACCCTAAAAGAAAATACTTAAACGTGTGAAGCAAAAAGGGGCAGCATTAAAACTACGTATTTGAGCGAGACAGACACATAACCTACGCTAAACTTGGAAATAACGATACGCATTTACGGCTCACATATGCGCCAACAGAAAGTGACGCAGCATCTATTTACAGGCAGGACGTGCCAGGCGGTCCAGGGGACGGTGGCGTCCAGCAGGCACGTAGAGGCCCAGATCCCTCGTGCGGGGGGCGGGTTCCAGCCCAAGTACTCCTGGGTTACAGGTGTACCCAAGTACGTCTGGGTTCCACCCCAAGTACCAAAGGCTGTGAGGAATAAAGGGAACGGTGGGCCAGTTTTACGAAAGTAGGGTCCAGCCACGTTCAGAAAGCCACGAAGAAGCCAAGGGAGCAGCAGGCTGAAGAGAAGCACCACGTGTCACAGGAACCGGGGACAGAGAGTTTTAGGGAGGAAGTCCCTCCCCGAGTACGTCAGAGCGGCTCAGCCGAGGAGCTAAAAGGAGAGCCGGAGAGGCAGGAAGGAGACCAGGACGGGTGTTTCTTTTATGAAGAGGAGACTTCAGCAGGCCAGCACGGAGCCATGCAGAGAGTGAGCTCTGAACGCGAGGGAAGATGAAGCCCGAGACCAGAGCTGACCAGTACAGGAGCCACAAGCATCGTGAGGCAACAAATTCAAATCGCACCTAAAATAGCTCGTGAACACGGAACACACTTCAGACTGACAAGACGGCCTTTTTTTCTGGATTCACAACACTCCTACCGGAAGAAATCCCATCAGAGGCACTTTCTTTTGCCCAACGCCAAAGGGCGAGGCTGTGCCTGTGCATCTGGGGGCGTTGCGGGGGCATGAGGCGCCCTGGCCCTTACAGAAGAGAGAAATTAACGCTTCTTGTGGAATTTGCACACCAAATGAACCCCAGTGAGAGAACACATTTCCCAACCAGGAAGGAAAATCCCAGGAAAACCGGGACATCCTTGGAGCCACCCCAGGGAGCCACATTCCAGCCACGATCACTTCGCACTCACTTCCGCTGCAATTCTGCACATCTCGATGTTGCTAATCCTTCCGCCTGGCCTACCTGACAAGCACCTATTTCGAAAGACGAATCCGAAGTGTACCTTTTCTATATGCCCAGTACGTGTTATTAACCCTGTAGGCGGGAATATCCTAATAAGGATATCCATTTCTTTCACTTTAAACATCTGTGTTCATCTGTTATGTTTATTACTAAATCCCAGGAGGATCTATACTAGTAGAAACAGCACGATTCTTCAGAACTAGAGAGAAACCTTCAACGTGATCAAACTCGCCTGCCTGAGTCAAAGAGAAGTTAAACGGTCCCAAGACCACCAGTAAGTCATCACAGCCAGGACTACAAGTGTAGTTTTCCTGAGGCCCCGATGAGAGCGTTTGGGGATTCTTCTCTTCCCCATCGCATCACACTGCATCATTTACTATACTTTAGGATTTCAAGTCTCCATCAACTCTGAACCACGACTTACATAAAACTTAAGGGAACACACACGCAATCAGCAATAGTTAATCATTATTCATTTAGTAGGTCAAAAAAAGGGAGAAAAGGAAAGAGTGGGCAGAAGCAGAACAATGTATATGCAAGTGCTGCCTTTTCTCACTCTTCCGTTCCATCTTTTTTGTGGAGCACTATTAAACTAAAAATAGAAATGCAAAGACAAAGTTTCTTTATTTGGCCTACAAAAACATCTCACTGTGCAGACCAATACTGTTATAAATGTAAGTGAACTGAGACAGCAAACACCCTATATTCTCACCAAGTCGCAGTGGCCACTTTACTCCATAAACATATGTGAAACTAAGAAGCCAAACTTTCCTGTTTGACGATCAGTATTAAAAAAAACCATTCAGGTTTCCAAGGCCACTTTAGCATTTACGGAAGAGAATCCATTTAAGGATACAAGAAAATTAGATTAACTAAAATGTTTCGATACAGAATTTTACTCTGACATTTCTTTCGATACCAAAAACCATCTCTAAACTTCTCAAAGTTGAAGAGGTCAAATGGACATCACGAAGTAGGGTAGCACATAAAGATGAACGTCAAAGAATCAGCAGGTGAGGATAAGGTGAAATGGTCCACGAAGGCGGAGCTATACGTAGGTATTCATTCAACTGTCCTGGGGGTGCGCTAAGAACGTAGAGATGACAAAGAGGCTTGTTTTCAAGAAACAAGGGTGAAAGCAAAGTCCGCCTTCAACAAACTATACAAAAGTTAGACTAGAGTGGACGGTACACAGAGGACACAGGGAGAAAGCAAGGGCTCTTGCTGAGGGTTCTGTATTCCAAGAAAGCTTTAACTTGGCTGGACGATGAGACACACGTAGTCTAGCCATCTCTACTGTTCCAGGAGACAACCAGCCCACCACTCAATGTGCAAGCGAGGAAGCCAGGACAAACCAGCCTCGGAGAGAACCGGCCGAGGGACCACCGCTGCATGAAACGTCAGCCAGGCCTGGACAAGACCAGAAGCGCCCAGCAGAATCCTATAAGAAATTATGGTGGTGGCTGTCTCAAGCCACTAAATTCTGGGACGGTTTGCTCCACAGCAAGGGCAAAATAATGCATCAGATGACCTCACCTCTAACTGTTATCTGACTTACTACACGCCAAGGTGGTGAGCTTTCAATAATTTTCTCATTTAGTCCAGATGTATGCAAGTGGCGGTATCTATATCATGACACGTTACCCTTGTTACAGGCTCGGAGAGATTAAATTGCTTTCGCAAGGTCATTCAGCAAGATGGTGATCTGGAAGTTCGATACACCCAGATCACCAGAGTCTGAAGTCCACAATAAGAACGAGAGAACCCAGGGAGGCACTGAAAGATTAGGTTCTATAAAAAGTGGGTTGAAACGTCAGTGCTGTGGATGTAACTAGATGGCAGCCAGAGATGAAGGAGGGGGAAAAAACAATTTCTTAGTAGGATTAAGATCCAACCACAATGAGAGAACAAATACTTGTGATCGATAGTAAGAGTTTTTAAAGAACCCAAACTGTAAAAAAAAATAAAAATTAAAAAAAAAGTCTGGCCATGTGTTCACCTTGTTTGGCAAGAATTTACTTTGAACCGTTTACTTTGAACCATTTTCCAATTATTCTGCTTGACAACAAACAGAAAAAGGGGAAATATCAAGGAAGGGGAGAAAAGGTCTACCCACCTCGTTAACATTTCCCATTACTCTGATTATCTTCCTCTAACTTCTGCAACTACTTTGGCTTTTGTATACTTTTGCTCATTTTACAATAATGCATAAACTACAGCAACATATGTTCTAGAAAAGCAGGTGTCCACCAGAATTTCCTGTGATGGGCAAGTTCTTCAATGTGCACTGTCCAATATAGTAGCCCACCGCATATGTGGCCACTAAGCATTGGCAAAGTGGCGAGTGTGACCGCAGAACTGAATTTTTTAAAGCTAATTTCAATGATTTAAATTTAAGTCATCTCTGCTCTTTTAGGGCGCCTCCAATTTTCAAATCATCCACATCAAAACCAAAAACTGTGATACCTTCAATATTCAAAATCTTTTTCCGTGGTTAGAATTTGAAACAGTAATTCAGTGGCAAACAAATAATCGCTATCAAATTTCAAATTCTGTAAACATCTGTCTTAATTCAAAAGAGTGAAAAAAGGAAAACTTTCCAAGATCCTGATTCTGACCTGCTGATGCTGTTCCGTGTTCCCTTCCTGACACCCCCTTTCACTGGTCTCCTTTCTCACTGGGCTCTACAGGCGATGAAGAAACCTGGTTGGTTGCTTTGAGTTCACAGTTTCACCCAAACACCTAAACATCAAGAGTCTCTGTGTTTAGGGTTAGGGGAGCCTGGGTGGCTGTCAGTTGCGGGTCCAACTTCGGCTCACGTCATGATCTCACAGTTCATGGGTTCGAGCCCCGTGTCAGGCTCTGTGCGGACCGCTTGGAGCCTGGAGCCTGATTCGGATTCTGTGTCTCCCTCTCTCTGCCCCTTCCCCACTCATACTCTGTGTCCCTCTCTCTCTCAAAAATAAATAAACGTTAAAAAAAATTTTTTTAAAGAGTCTCTGTATTTAAAGGCTTTTGGGGGAAAAAAGCTCATTATACCAACTTGTATTTTTTGCTTCTCATGATCTCTAAGAACACTAATCCATGAAATGTATGTTCATAAGCAGTGATGATGTTGTCGTAAGGTTTACTAACTCAAAGTCACTTGTTCAGTCTGCATCACGTTATTCAACTTGCTTTTTCATTATGTCTTCCCCAAATGTGTCGCTTCGAAACATACATATAAAAAACCTAGGAAAAGGCCTATGTCCTCAAAAGCATACAATTCACTTAAGGAAACAGCCCGTACACCTAAAAGGTACAACTAAGTATTATACTACGGTCTCATAGCTCACTTTTTAGGCAGCACTAATTGTGTGCTTCCCAGGACCCAGCTCTGGGCTAAGCATTTTATATAGGTCATTCTCAAATGAATAATCACAGCAACCCCATAAGGGAGCAACTAACAGAGAGTATCTGAAGATATTTGAGGCTTTTGAGAGGTAAAGTCACATGGCTAGTAAATGGCAAAGTGGAGATTTGACCCTAAGTTCATCTGATCCCAGAGCCCAAACTCTTGGCTCACACAAATAATTTTAAGTGTGTAGATCGTAATTCCTTATTTAATATGTATAATGATCACACCACAAAATTATTCAGTGAGCACAAACGAGTTTCTCACATTACTCCAGGATTACCTCTAGCCATCCAGTCTGGCTCTCTTTGTGGATGTCCTCACGGTTCTGTATCCCTTTCACGGTGCTTTAGTAACCACAGCACTATTTTGAGCGGCCCTTGACTGCAGCCATGCAATTTAGGAATATTATTTTCAACGGTTTTCCCCACTGATTTTGCTGAAATACTTTAATACGTTCTGTTCTTCAAAAAGTTTAAGAACTTTAATTGTGGCATATTTGGTGGTATAGCAAGTATTTAGTTTAAGTCTTAGGGTCCATCAGTGAGGACGGTGATTTCTTTAGGAGCTGTTACCACTGGGATCCGGAATTTGATTTCTACCTTTCTACTTTCAACCCTTACCAGGGATTGCCCCGACGACATTCACTGGGTTTTAAACATCAGCAACATTAAAGACAATTACTAAAGAACTGTAACACCCCAGTGAGTAGACGGTAAAACTAAACATGCTCAAGCAATTTTAGACAAGTATTACAAAAACTAAAAAAGTAATATATTTATATATGGTATGTTTTATGTGTATACACCTTCATAAAAGGTTAGACCCCAAACTACCTGTGGTTGCCCCTTAGGAAATGGTATAGGAGGGGCCAAAGGGAGAGGAGAAGAGAAGAAAAGGCACTTTCACATTTTACTTTATAAAGTTCTTTATTACGGGAATCTTTTATTTGTAACAAGTACATTATTTAAAGTATTTTCTGTGTATTAAGTATATTATTTAAACTATCAAAACAGTTTAAAGGTCAATATGAAAAGACAGAAATGTTTATTGGTTGAAAACTAATTTTAGGCTGGGAAGTCTCAAATAAAGGATTTTTTTTTTAATCTGGAATATCCGGCCATGCATATAATAAAATATTAAAACTTCCTGGGGGCTCCTGGGTGGCTCAGTTAAGCATACGACACCTGTTCTTGGCTCAGATCATAATCTCACAGTTCTGAGTTCGAGCCCCAGGTTGGGCTCTGAGCTGACAGCACACAGCCTGTTTGAAATTCTGTCTCTCGCTCTCTCTGCACACCCCCCAGCCACCAACTGGCTGTCCCTCTCTTCCAAAATAAATAAACTCAAAAAAAGAAAAACTTCTTAGAAATACGACAGTAGTATATCTTTTACAAGTTTTTCTAATAAAACTTAATGAAGTGTATCATACATTCTAGAATGTACTCTTACCGTAAAAACTAAGTTTGCTAGAGCCAAAGGGTGTTTTACAATCTAGCCCAAATCCCGCACTTTAAAAACAAGAAAGTGAAGCTCAGGAATGTTGAATTAATTCCTGAAAGTCAGAAGCGGCAGCAGAATTGGAACTAAAATTGAGTTCTTCCCAAAGAAAGTGTTTCCAAGTCTCTCTGCTGCTCTTGGGGCTCTTCAGCGAGAGGTCTGCAGGGAACTCTGAGGAAGGATTGGGTCAAACCCACTTCCTCCCTGCCCCATAGGAGAACCACCAAATCTGAATCTCCACTTATTCAGAGCACAATCTCATAGTTTGTGAGATTGAGCCCCGAGTCGGGTTCTATGCTGGTGGCATGGAGCCTGCTTGAGATTCTCTCTCTCTCTTCCTCTCTCTCTGCCCCACCCCTGCTCGTGCTCTCTCTCTCAAAATAAATAAACAAATATTAAAAAGGAAAAAATTCTCCACCCATGAGGAACCAGCTCAAACAATGTCACAGAGGTTTCCAGACAATCCATCCCATGCTAACCGTCTTGGGACAAGAGCTTACAGAAGTTGACAAGAACCCGTGCCCTCTTATTCTAATAGTTTCCTAAACACAGGATCGTTTTTAGTAATTATAATGATCACTAATGGCCATACTCTGGAAGAAAGTGTATTATCTATTTATCAGAAATACATTTCATTATAGACATAGAGAAATATAACAGAGGACTATGGATTTATCAAAGAAAAAACATCTTTAAGAACCATAATGGGTAGGAATGCAAGCTGGTGCAGCCACTCTGGAAAACAGTATGGAGGTTCCTCAAAAAACTGAAAAGAGAACTACCCTACGACCCAGCAATTGCACTACTAGGCATTTATCCACAGGATATGGATGTGCTGTTTCGAAGGGACACACGCACCCCCATGTTTATAGCAGCACTATCAACAATAGCCGAAGTATGGAAAGAGCCCAAATGTCCATCAATGGATGAATGGATAAAGAAGATGTGTGTGTGTGTGTGTGTGTGTGTATATAAATACATATATACATACATAGACACAATGGAGTATTACTTGGCAATCAAAAAGAATGAAATCTTGCCATGTGCAACTACGTGGATAGAACTGGAGGGTATTAAGCTAAGTGAAATTAGTCAGAAAAAGACAAATATCATATGACTTCACTCATATAAGGACTTTAAGAGACAAAACAGATGAACATAAGGGAAGGGAACCAAAAATAATATAAAAACAGGTAGGAGGACAACACAAAAGAGACTCATAAGTATGGAGAACAAACTGAGGGTTACAGGAGGGGTTGTGGGAGAGGGGATGGGCTAAATGGGTAAGGAGCACTAAGGAATCTACTTCTGAAATCACTGTTGCACTATATGCTAACTAATTTGGATGTAAATTTAAAAAAATAAAAAATAAAACAAGTTAAAAAGAAAAAAAATGCAACAACAACAAAAAAAGAATTTTTTCACGGTTTGACATTTGAAAAATGAAAATAATCAGAGATGGCCTACTACCCAATTTAAAAATAAAAGGTTTAAAAAAAAAACAAAAAAGAACCATAACAGGGGGCACCTAGGTAGTTCAGTCGGTTAAGTGTCCGACTTTGGCTCAGGTCATGATCTTGCGGCTGGTGGGTTCGAGCCCGTGTTGGGCACTGTGCTGATGGCTCAGAGCCTGGAGCCTGCTTCGGATTCTGTTTCTCTCTCTCTGCCCCTCCCCAGCTGTCTCTCAAAAATAAATATTAAAAAAAAATTAAAAACAAACAAAAACAAGAACCATAATGAACACTACAGAACTTACTTTGCAGAAATGGTCTGGTGAGCCTACATGAAGATTCCAACTGCTCTTAAGTTACTTATTAAAGCCAAACACATCTCAGAACCTTCCTCACAAATCTTCAGCTACAGGCCCCAATCATTAAATCCTGTTAGAACCTAAGTTAAATGAAATGTAGTTTTTCCAACATAAAAAGAAACAACAATCTAAACGGCTAAATCAATTTCCATTTAGCAGCATATTTTCCTTTTTTCTAGAAATTACCTTTTGTAGCACAAACGAATGCTGGTCCCTCCCCCAAAGATACATCCACCCTGAAACCTGTGTGGCTGTGACCTTATTTGAAAACTAGTCTCTCAAGATATAATTAAGTATCTCAAGGTAAGATCCAAATTTATGAAGGATCCAAAACTCGACGCGTCCTTTGAAGAGAGAGAGATGTGGAACGTACAGACGTGGGCCACAGGGCCACGTGGAGGAGGAGACACAGGTCAGAGTGCTGCTGCTACAAGCCGAGAAAGTGCCAGGAGCCCGGGAGCCTGAAGAGGCAAGGAAGGATTTTCCCTGAGAAATTTCAGAGCGGGTGTGGCCCTGCCAACACTTTCACTTCTGACTTCAGGCCTCCAGAACTGCAGAGTATACATTTCTGTTGTTTTAAGCCACCCTGTTTGTGATAACTACAATAGCCTGAGAAAATTAATAACCTTTTCATTCGGATATCAAACAAAAACACTGAAAAAATACGAAGGGGTGAGAGGCGAAGGGGGGAGAGAGTGGAGGAGGAGGAGGAGGGAAAATTAGGTAACAATGGCAAACAATTTCATAATCCAAAAAGAACCACTCATACTGGCTCTCTATATTTTATTATTGTCTTCATTTGAAATATGACTTTATAGGTATCATTCTATCAAGAGATAATTAAAAGGCAGCTCTTACACCCAAAGATGCTTTGGAGTGGGAAAGTGCCAAATGCTCCAAATAATTCAAATTAATTGTATGCTTTCCCTCAAAAGGCAGGGGAAGCAGGCTCTCAGCTCTGGGGGGACCTCCTACACTAGCCTGGCTGAGAATCACACACAAGCTAAGTCAGCTCCTTTTTTTTAATTTATAAAACATGCAACAAATTGTACATCAGTTATATCTTTATAATTTTTCACACTTGTCCCTCCTACATAGTAAAATAGTGAAATAAAAAGTGCCTAAGCATTTTTCAGTAACCCTATTAACAATAATGACAAAAACTAGCTTAATGCCTATAAAATACAAAAATCACAATTAGAAAGTTGTTTCAACTAAAAACCAGGATAGAAAACACTCTCTTATTCTGAATAAACCAAAACAACTTCTTACTGTTCTTTCTTTTCCCTCTTTTTCACCCCCCTGCTGATCTTTTAAGAGTTCACTGAACAAGCACCATGGGCCTCAGGGTACCATGAGAATAATAAGAGAAAACATCTTCAAAAACCATTTACCCGGTAAAATATCTTTTGTCAGAAAAAATTTACCTGTGTTTGCTCTACATTCGCCACAAGGATCCTCTCCACTTTAGCCATAATGACCTCTCATTCATCTTGCATACACTGTATGCTAAGAAAAAAACAGTAAAATGCCTACTGCCAGGAAAAATTAACATAAACTAAAGAAAAGAAATAGGAGAGGTCATAAGTTAAACAAAAGCATTTTAGCAACTTTATGGGGTATGGATTTTAAATTTCGGGCTCCTGAATAATTTTGTTGTTTTTTAATTTCCATGGTGCACTACTGAAACATAACCTGCTTTAAGTTGGTTACTACCAAAGAACTACAAGGACTAATCAAACGTATGGACCACAGAAGCAGCAATACAATTAGTACCTTTTTATTTTAAGTATTTATTTATTTCGAGAGAGAGCACGTGCACAAGCAGGAGAGGAGCAAAAAGAGGGAGAGAGAAAACCCGAAGCAGGTTCCACGCTGCCAGCACAGAGCCCAACATGGGGCTCAAACCCCTGAACCATGAGATCACAACCTGAGCCGAAATCAAGAGTGGGACACTTAACCAACTGAGCCACACAGCAAACCCCCCCCATAAATTAGTATTTCTTTTTTTACTTTAATTTTTTTTTTAATGTTTTGTTCATTTTTGAGAAAGAGGGAGACAGAGTGCGAGTGGGGGAAGGGCAGAGAGAGAGGGAGACACAGAATCCAAAGCAGGCTCCACACTGTCAGCACAGAGCCCAACGCAGGACTCAAACCCAGGAATGGTGACATCATGACCTGAGCTGAATCGGGTACTTAACCAACTGAGCCACCCAGGTGCCCCTAAAATTAGTACTTGTTAAATGAAGTATTAAAGCAAGGAAGGCACAGTGAGACAAGGAAGCAGGAGACAGTAATTCTAGAATTCCATGCAGCACACGGTTGTCACTCCAGTAGAGTTTTCCATGGGATACTCTACCCTACCGATCTGTTCCTGACCAGCTTTAATCAAATGAAAATGTTCTCATTATAGGCTGATTACTGCAATTTACAAAGATCCCAGCCGAGGGGCGCCTGGGTGGCTCGGTAAGTCAAGCGTTCGACTTCAGCTCAGGTCAGGATCTCGCAGTTCTTAAGTTCGAGCCCTAGTCGGGCTCTGTGCTGACAGCTTGGAGCCTGGAGCCCGCTTCAGATTCTGGGCCTCCCTCTCTCTGCCCCTCCCCCATTCGCACTCTGTCTCTCAAAAATAAACAAACATTTAAAAAATTTAAAACACAAAGATCCCATCTCAAGTCCTGAGGACCACACAGCAGGCTGACAGAGGGCACCTCAGGTAGAAGGGAGAGATAACTTGACAGGAAACAGCATTTCTCTGTTCAAACTTTTAAGAACCTCTTCTAACAGGTGAAATGAAAATCCTATGAATTCCACTGTTTTAAAAATCTATCGCTCAACTGTAAAATGAGTATTGGGCAGCGACCACATGCTCGGCACCACGTTTGGTTCTAGGAGGGATACAGTAAACGAGTATGGGTACGCCCTGACCCTCAGAGCCCTACACCAAGGCTGGACGCACCCACAAGGAAAAGGCAGAGCAGACTCGGAAAGAGTCTGGGCAGGGAGGCTGGGCAGTGCTGCCCAGCCCATTCTAAAAATACAGACTGCCTTACAGGCCAAGAGCGAACCTTCGATTTTTCCTACAGTTATCATTCAACATCCATCCCCTTGGAGCTGCAGACCATGAGCTCAGAGACACCGCGCACTATTGCGCGGTCTTTATTTAGGTGGTGTTGTAAGATTGCGTTTAACGACAGCCTGTCTCGAGCTCTCCTGGCAGCTGCGGCCATCTGAGCGGCTACTGCTCGTCACTGCAGTCCTGGTGCCGGCAGGATTAGGCTTAGAGCCAAAAATGGAATTCTATTCATAGACTGTCAAGGCTGGAAAGGCCCTCGGAACTCACTTAGTTCCCATAGTTTTCAGAGTCCCCTCCCTAGAAAACCCTTTCAAAATGAAATACTTTTCAGAGTCCCCTAGAAAACCCTTTTAAAATGAATCAAATGACCAATCTAAAGTCACACAGGTAGTGGCTGGGTAGGAATTTATACCCTCAAGTCTCCCAGACTTCCCTTCTGGCTTTAATTCTATTTTACTAGCTGTTTCTTGTTGAAACTTCATGGTATTAAAGCCTAAGATAAACAGGAGATCAAAAGCCAAATGCAATTTATTGGGAATTGCCTTCAACATTCCTTTCAACGTCAGACAGAGCATAGGTAGAGAGGGAAAGAAAACTTAACCTATTTTATAAGGTTCACATCACGTTGACAAAAAAAAGCACGTAAATGGAAAATCTTAAAATATCGGTCCTTAAAATAATTTTAACAAATGATACTCAGCAACATATACACATAAAACAGAATGCCCCTGAATAAAACTGATCCTAAGGGTTCAATATTAACAGATTTTAGGAGGCAAAGCATATCCACTTCAATATGCTCAAAAAAAGTCAAGGAATAAAGCTTTTCCTTCTTTCAGACTTTAAGGATAACACATTTCACTAGAAAATAAAAAATAAGCAGAGGAACAGGTAAGAAAAATCTACAGATTCTTCTTCAAAATATGTGCACATCTTTGAAAGAAGTCCACAAATAGGTAAACTTTTTCCCCCTTCAATGAATTCCTGCCATTGTGAAGTGACTGGCCCTTTACTTCCTTCCTTTGTGGCTATCGAATGTTACCGGAAACGCTTGGAAGTTGTTTGCAGCTGTAGCCACTTCCTATTGCACTTTGTTCGGCCTCTGTTCCAGCCACAATAAAACACCATTTACTTTGAGGAAAAAAAAAAAAAAAGGAGTCGCAATGTGATGGTGGACTACATGGGCGAGTTCCCAGCAACCCAGCATACCTGCAAACTCAAAAATCACAGAATTTTAAATCTTCGCCATGCTTTAGGGATCACTCCATATAAATTACACACACGTGTGCACACACACACAACACACACGTGCGTATATATGTGTATAACTTACCTATGTATAAATACCACCAAATCCATCTGCAGTCAAATAACATGCCTTATACCGAACTTAAACTAATTCTACATTAAATAGTCTATCCTCTATGTAAACAAATGGATGAAAAACAGGCCCCTGTATAAAGTGGTCCTCTACAGGGGCGCCTGGGTGGCGCAGTCGGTTAAGCGACCGACTTCAGCCAGGTCACGATCTCGCGGTCCGGGAGTTCGAGCCCCGCGTCGGGCTCTGGGCTGACGGCTCGGAGCCTGGAGCCTGTTTCCGATTCTGTGTCTCCCTCTCTCTCTGCCCCTCCCCCGTTCATGCTCTGTCTCTCTCTGTCTCAAAAATAAATAAAACGTTGAAAAAAAAATTAATTTAAAGTGGTCCTCTACAAAGTGTAAGCTGTAATTTGTTACTTTCGGGGTGAATATCTTAATTCAGAATGAAAGAATGGAAAAAAAAAAAACAAAAACGCAAGAACTGGTCAAAGATGTGATAAGTATACATACAGCTGACTCTGAGAGCTGGAGCTCCAAGCTCTGAAATATTTTTAACAGGATACAGCAGGACAAAGGAAAAGTGTGAAATCTCAAAACTTGGAAATATTCTATTTTCTAATGACAATGTTTTTTTCCTCAAAGCAGAAGAGATCTAATAGTTTATCAACTTGCTAAATTTTATCTGAGATTTTGACCTTGATAACTAATATTGAACTATGATTCTTTTAAAAAATAATTTTAATATCCTGGAGAAACAAAACACAGATTCTCTTTTGTAAGCATTCACTGCTTGCAGCAATGGGAAAAAATTTCTATTTTTACTTGAAGAATATCAAATAATCTACCCCCTGAGAAATAAACCAAGAATTTAACTAGTCCAACTAGTTAACTAGTAACTACATCAACCTATCAAGGGCCAGAAAACTACCTGTTTTTGTATGGCAGGCAAGTTAAGAATGGCTTTTACATTCTTAAAGGACTAGACACAACAATCAAAGAATAATGTATTGTGACAAAGGAAAAGCACATGAAACTCAAATTTCAATGTCCACAAATAAAGTTTTATGGGAACACAGCCATGCTCATTCACGTCCATATTGTCTATGGCTGCTTTCAGTCTACACTGACAGAGCTGAATGGCTGTGACAGAGACTGTATGACCCGCAAAGCCTAAAATATTTACTACCTCGCCCTTTACAGAAAAAGCTTAATGGTGTTTGCAGTCCATGGTTAATAAAAGTAAGTTTAAACATCTAGTGTTATTTAGAAGGTTCCTGCTCTTCGGCCAGAAGATATAAAATCTTTTTTAATGTTTATTTACTTTAGAGAGAGAGAGACAGACAGAGAGAGAGAGAGAGCGCATGCTCAAGCAGGGGAGAGGCAGAGAGAGAGGGAGACACAGAACCCGAAGCAGGCTCCAGGCTCTGCACTGTCAGTGCAGAGCCCAATGTGGGGCTTGAACCCATGAACTGAGAAATCACGACCTGAGCTGGAGTCAGTCACTTAACCGACTGAGCCACCCACCCAGGTGCCCTGGCCTTAAGTTATTAGAGAAGATCAGCCTAAAGAGCAACTATTATGTCACACAGGAATTCCTCAATACAAAAAAAAAAAAAAAAAAAAAGAGAAGGCACAGAAAAACTGGCTCCCAAACCATGTTTACATCCCAGACCCAAGGGCACACCAAGTGAACATGGGCTGTGCTTCCAGAAGCAGCAGTCACGGAATTTATGTCTTTCTGGCACCGACCCCCAGGTGACCTTCACCTCTCTGAAGTCATGTAATTATTACAAAATGGGGAAAAGACAGATGGGGAAGACAGCAGACTCTCGGTTTGCAGTCTGTAGCCGTCTCACAGGGTTTCCTCTAAAGATTATGTGAGGTCGCCTGTAACATATGAAGCACAATGCACATAATACATGATAAGCTGTGCTTGTCACCGGCCCTGTGACTCCTAACAAAAGTTTTGTTCCGGCCTGATCTAAAAGTGAGGTCAAGGGATGGCGGCAGGGTGGAAAAGTGGTACAGGAAAGATCAGAGAACAACACAGAAGGGTAGCCAAAGAAGGAAACCGACAGTGTGCTGGTTTCTCTTTGGCGGTCTTTTTCAAGCTCAACTCTCAAAGGTAACAGGCATGAGAGAGCCTGATGGAAATCAGCCCAAAGAGACAGAACCGGCAGGATTTACAAGATTCAAACTGTGCAGTGTGCTCCAGATCCAATAATGAGAAGAAATCAGCCACCGAAAGAGGTGAAATTTTAACTCTATAGAATTGATAAAGGAAAAGCTAAGAAAACAGCTGAAAGCCGCCAAATCATTTTTAAACCATTTAAAATTCCAAGTGGATGGAAACAGATCCAACAGCTGTCAAAGAGCCTAAACCCTTTTAAGATGCACATAGAGACAGAGAGAAATCACATACACACATACACATTTTTTCAAAAAGGATGCCTCTATTTTCACTTAACATTTCTGATGCATTTATTTTTAGCCATAAAAAATTCCTTTTCAGTATGTTTGTTCCCAAACAGGAAGACGCACATCCACAAATGCGAAGGTATAAAAAATAATACATTTACTAGACAGCATAAAACCAGGGGTTCAGCAAGAAGGGTGGTGAAATTGACATGGACATGCGCATATACTCCTGCAATAACTCCTGCAATAACGCATATACTCCTGCAATAACGTGGCAGCCCACTGATACAGTTATTCTCCTAAAGCACGGTATCTAATACTGTTACAAGAAAAACTCCAGATGAATATCACTAAGTATACCGCGCTGGTACTCGTTGAAAAAGAGGAAAAAAAAAAGAGTAACATGTCTTCTTGCTTGTTTAGGAAAAGAAACTATAAACACTAGTTGCCTCAAAGTGTTTCAAAATGTAGATTTTCTTATTATTCAAGTACGGTGAGACCAACATGTCAGAGGAGAGCACTTTCACTATTAACAATTCCTACGAGGAAGGGAGGCACCATACCACAGACGCGGTGCCCAGGGCCACACTGGGTTGGCCAGGAGGAAAGAACAAGGAGAAAGCTGGGGTGGGGGTGGAGGGGTAGGGGACAAGAGATTTTGTTGTGGTTTCTACAGGATACACAAGGCAGAGCAGGAAGAGCAGGTTTAGACTGGAGAGTCTGAATTACTTCGGCGGGCTCTGGAGAGGGCTGAGCTGGTTGTCTGGTACCTGAACCTGGGATGATTGGGGAAGATGCATGATTGTGGCTCCATAAAGGAAGGGATCCCAAGTACGGGTTCTGGATCGGCTAGTGTGCGTATGGAAAGTGGATCCTTGGGAATCTCTAAGAGCTGGCTAGTCCTGACAGGTGCAGTATCTACCCAGGTCAGAGACTGGGCATCAAGAATACAGAAAATAAAACAGTTAATTTATTAAGGAAGAAAGCAGATCATCTACGGAACCGAAAAAGAAGAAAAAATTTTCACTGGGTATCCTTTTGTACCTTTGGCATTTTGGACTCTGAATGCACTACCTGTTTGTAACAAGCAACATAATTTATGAAGTATGTTATCCACACACAGGCACGCACGCATGTACACACACACCTGCTTTCCAGTCTCGTAAACGGTATATAGTGATAACAAGTGGGACCGGCCAGAACCTGAGGATCACCATTCTGAGCATTAGGTACAACACTGTGACACATTTTGTGGACAGAAGTGTATAATGACCTGTATTTCTACCAACTCCAGAAACACACCCAGGATGGTGCCAAGTTTCTGTTTAAGGTAAACCTAGAAACTTTTTTACTCCTTAAAACCACAGACAAATTTGGTTAAGAACACTCGTACTACTTAGTCAATGAAGCTTTAACAGTATATACAGGCTTACTGGCAGTTCTAAATTGAATAAGCATTTATATGTATATTTATTTATTTTCTAAGGTTTTTTTTTAATGTGTACTTATTGAGAGACGGTGAGAGAGGGGGAGGGGTGAGGGAAAACACAGAATCGGAAGCAGGCTCCAGGCTCTGGGCTGTCAGCACAGAGCCTGATGTGGGGCCAGAACCCACTGACCGCAAGATCCTAACCTGAGCTGAAGTCGGACGCTCAACTGACTGAGCCACCCAGGTGCCCCTGAATAAATATTTTTTTAATTAAAAAGCAAAAGCTGAACTTCTGCTTCCCGCCATGGGATCAGATTTACCCTCCCACATGAAACAAGCAGACAAAATAAATGAAATAACAGTTTATGGGACACCAGCTATCAGAAGAAGACAGTCACCCCCTGAGATGGGAAACCAACAGGGCGAGACTGACAGATGGCCCAGCTTATAGTGTCAAGACATTTCTAGACAGTTTTCACTCCTAGGTGAAAATCGAAGAGAAATGGAAGTACATGCCCACACAGCGGTTTATTCTCCAATGCTCATAATAGCTTTTATTTGTAATAGCCGAAAAGTGCAAGAACACAAAATGCCCATCGACAGGTGACCGGATACGCTGCAGTGTACCTATGCAAAGGATTTTAGCAATAAAAAGGAATCAACTTTGGGGGCCTCTGCGTGGCTCAGCTGGTTAAATATCTAACTCTTGGTTTCAGCTCGGTTCTTGAGCTTGAGCTCCACACTGGGCTCCGCGCTGCCAGCGTGGCGCCTGCTTAGGATTCTCTTTCCTGGTTCTCTCTACCCGCACACGCTCTCTCTCAAAATAAATAAACCAAAAAAAAAAAAAAAAAAAAAAAAGGCAACATGCTTTTGGTACTCACTACAACATGCACAAATCTCAAAGTAAATATCTAACTACAAGAGGCGTTACCAAGAAAAGAGTAGCTATTCCAGTAGTCTATTTACATAAAATTTTAGGAAATGCAAACTAATACATAGTGACCAAAGCGGCTGCATGGAGCGGACAGAGAGGAGCTGGGTGGGGTGGGGATACAAAGAGCTGTAGGGAATGTTCTGGAAGAGATGGACACGTTCACGGCAATGGTTTCACTGTTCTATCGCTAAGGCAAAACTTTTCAAATTGTTGACTTTAAATACGTGCAATTCACTGAAGGTCAGTTATACTTCAACGCAGCTTTTTAAAAATAAAGAGTAATATTTGTTTGCATCCAAAATTGAAAATGTCAAATATATAGATAGGAGAATAAAACCATGGTCTTTTCTAAAGCACGTGCACATGAATGAAAGTAACACTTCAAAAGTTATTGCCAATTATAAAAATAGCATATCACTCCTCAGAAGTTAAATTGTTAATATTAAATAAAAAGACGCTTCGCTCGGGTGTTTTCAGCTTGTGAATAATGAAACCTGTGAAGTGCACACTGGTCTCTATTGTTCAGGATTCCCGTTCTACTCTGTCCTTGATGTGCCACTGGACGAAGCCGTGACGCGTCTGTCTAGGCTCAGATAATCTAGCCTTCTATGCTCTTTTTCTCTCTCGCACTTCAGCAACCACAGAAGTTATGTTAAAAGAAGCAAATATAACAAACAAAAACAGGCTTTTAAAGACAGAGGACTGATAGTTGCCAGAGGGAGGTGGGAATGGGTGGGAGGGGGAAAAAAGCAAATTTACCCTGATATTGGACACAAGCAAAAGAAAGTTACAAAAATTCACGGTGTCAACGAGCGTAAAACAGAAAAAGAAAACAGATCAAATCTCATCTGCTTGTACGCCCTGACAAAGAACCCCCCTGCTCCCCTACTTAACAGTGTAAGAACCATCTGAGATGCAGAAACACAGTTCCTGCCATAATCACGCACAAAACCTTTGGAAGAAAAAAAAGTTCAAAAGTGTTCATTCAAACCTGCCATTTAGAACCCCAAATTCAGATGATCAAACCCAGTCCTAGGAAGGATCTGTGTTTTTCAAAACAAATATTTTGTCATACCATGAAAGGAGAAACAGATACGGCAGCCAGGTTTCCCTCCTCTCCAAAATGACTTAGAGAGATCATCAGACTCCTATTTCTACAAAACGTTCAAAGAATTCCATACATGTTCTTGAAAATAGGTCATTATTTATAAAAATAACATAAATATGATCTTTTAAACCTTATTCTGGTACTGAAGGCTTTCCATCAAGTGTAGCCAACCCCCCACATACTCATCTAACTTGATCTCTTGGCCGCTAATACTCATCGCGTCACCGAACTGTCCCCCAACATGACGAACATCCCTTACCTCTTGTGCAACCATCCATTTTCACTACCTTCAAAATCAGCTCAGTAACTTGCCCAAGGGGCCCCACCCTCCCAACTACACCTACCACATCAGGCAGCTCTCACCTCCCAGGGGGTCTTTATCCGAACCCACGGCAACACCACCCTGGTTGCCTGTTCCCACAGGTTTCTCTTTGTCACTGCACTTATGCAGACTATCAATTTTCAAAACATCGCTTAATGCGCTGTATACAGAGGAGAGGCTCAGTAAATACTTGATGTGAAAACAAATGACTGAATGGCAGTGAACTGGGGCTTTCTCTGGTCTACTGGACATTTTGATAAGCACCAGGGTCCTAAATTTACCTTCACCACTAAGGAGCAAGTAGATTCATTTTATTCCATCAAATGTGTTTATCCTTCATCAATTTACTAAAATCTTGATTATCTTACACACAGTGAATAGAGCAAATGTAGTACACGAGCACAAGAGGTGGTGACCTCTCTCCCGCAAGTGATTCTGAGTTCTCTGCACGCACAGACATCCTGTAACAGGCGTGCAAAAATCACTAATCACAAGACAGAAGGACCAGGAAGCCAGTTTTCCCCATGATTCCAGAGGTGGGGGAAAAAAAACAAACCTCACTACCGCCCAGATCTCTTGATTTCCAGCCCAGTGATTTTCTCACTCAGCCATTAATTATTAAGGAACATGATTTAGGGTCTCCAGGTGGTGTTATGGTTGGTAAATCAGGAGAACTTTCTTCTAGTAGACCCTTTCATCAGCTTTCACAATCTGGCCTCCAATAATACTGATCTACCCATTAAAAATAGGTCTGCTTTCAAAGTTTTGAGCCAGATGTATACTTTGAAGCATTGCAGTTTGGGCCCTGAGGATCATACTCAAATTTTCTGCTGAGTTGGGGGAACAGAATCATCTGGAGACAGGCTTTGTAAGGCTGTGTTTAATCTTTAATAATGCCCAAGTTAAAATATGGTTATTTCTTGATCAGAGACTTTACATGATCTGTGAAATAGTCAGACTTCTTTACTAACCATAGTTTGTAATATACCTCACAACAAAATCTTTCTTGTGTACTAACTACAGTTACTCCCTACTATTATCGGTCTTCAACTCATAAAAAAGTAAAACCTCTTTGGAATCCTTATGAACTTCCTCCCGCTGTCCCGGCAGCAGGATGCAAGTGCTTCCCACCCAGGGGTTCAGGAGCTAGCTGTGGACTCCTGGAGGGGATTTATTCTCCCTCAAGATCAAGAAGTCGTCTCTGCAGACATCCCCTCCTAGGAGCTGTCAGAATACAGAGATGTTAAGAGGAAGCAGCAATGCCACATGAATCACATTTCAGCAAGACATAACACCACAGCAGAGGGATCTTCCTTTGAGCGGCCCCCAGAGATAACGAAGGCTTCAAGGCTGCCCACAACAGCTCTAACCGACATCACTTCTTTACGTTTGCCTTCTTCTTTCTCCAAAACTATACCTAATGCCCAGACCTACAGTACTGGCTCAGGTATTCTAAAGGACATTCACTGCTTGCTGGTTAGCATGTCTCCTCATAGAAGATTTGCCCTAATCTAGAAGGGGGAGAGGAGACAGGAAAAATGAAAGCCTTTTAAAGTTTAGTTCACAAGCAATTTTAAGTTGGGGGAGTTATATTCCTGAATTATCACAAGGCTTTAACTTGTAGATTTCTCTGTCTCCCAAGGTCTGTGAACTCCCCTGCTTCCATGCAAAGTTTAACTCTGAAATCCTCCGCAGAAATGTTTATGAACTGCTGATCTTTCTTCTTTTGTATCTGATAGTGCCTGCTAAATTTTTAGCTCTTAGTTCTCTTTCATTTTATTTCACAAAAATGAAGCTAAACTTGGTTACCACTTGTGCAGTAAAAAACGTATGCAAGTATGCTGTTTAAACAAGCCCGTGAGGAATCATTTACAGGTGCTCATTCCAGTCTTTATGTTCTTGTATAATCTCTTAACCAGTCCTTTTTCATAGGCTCAGGGTCCTGCACCCTATGCCCTAATGCTTCCGAAACATAATTCTGAGATCCCACTTCTCTTTCTATGGTTAAATTTGTATATGGCCCAATTATTCTTTTTTAATTTACTTATTTTTTGGTCTTTATTTTATTCATGTTTTCATCATGATGAATGGACTCTTTAATCCTCATCACCTACTTCACCCACCCTGCACACACCTCCACTCTGGTAACCATCAGTTTGTTCTCTATAGTTAAGAGTCTATTTTTTGGTTTTTTTTTTCCTTTGCTCATTTTGTTACTTAAATTCCATGTGAGTGAGATATGGTATTTGCCCTTCTCTGACTTACTTAGCTTATCATGACACTCTCTACCTCCATCCACGTTATTGCAAATACAATATTTCATTTTTCATAGCTGAATTAATATTCCTGTGTGTGTATGTATGTGTGTATCACTTCTTTATCCATTCATCTCTCAATGAACAATGGGTACCTTCCATAATTTGGCTACTGTAAATAAAGTTGCAATAAAAATAGGGGTGCAAGTATCCCTAGTGTTTTTATATTTTTAGTGAACGTTTTTGTTGTCGTTGTTGTTGTTGTGGTTTTGTATTTTGGGGGTAAGTACCCAGTAGTGCAATTGCTGGATCATCGCGTGGTTGTATTTTTAAATTTCTGAGGAACCTCCGTACTATTTTCCACAGCGGCTGCACCAGTTTACATTCCAACCAACAATGCCAGAAGGTTCATTTTTCTCCGCATACTTGCCAACACTTTTTGTTTCTTGTGTTATTGATTTTAGCCATTCTGACAGGTGTAAGGTACCATCTCATTGTACTTCTGATCTGCATTTCCCTAATGATGAGTAATGTTGAGCATCTCTGCATAGATCTATTGGCCATCCAGAGGTCTTCTTTGGAGAAATGTCTGTCCATGTCTTTTCATTTTGTTAACTGGACTATTTCGTTTGGGGGGTACTGAGTTGTATCAGTTCTGTATATATTTTGGATACTAGCCCTTTATCAGACAGGTCATTTGCAAGTATCTTTTCCCATTCTGTAGGTTGCCTTTCAGTTTTGCTGTTTCCTCTGCTATACAGAACCTTTTTATTTTGATGTAGTCCCAACAGTTTACTTTTGTTTCTGTTTCCCTTCCCTCAGGAGACACATCCAGAAAGGAACTGCTACGGCCCATGTCAAAGAGGTTACTGTCTGTGTTCTCTTCTCGGATTTTTATGGTTTCTGGTCTCACATTTAAATCTTTAATCCATTTTGAATTGATTTTTGTGTACTGTATAAGAAAGCGGTCCAGTTGGGACAGCACCATTTGTTGAAGGGACTGTCCTTTTTCCTTTGAATATTCTTTCCTGCCTTGTTGAAGACTGACCGTATAGTTGTGGGTTTCTTTCTGGTTTTCTATTCTGTTCCATTGATCTGTGTGGCTATTGTTGTACTGTCAAAACAATACTGTTTTGCTTACAACAGTTTTGCAATGTAACTTCAAGTCTGGAACTGTGATGCCTCCAGTTCTGTTATTTTTTTTCAAGATTGCTTTGGCTATTTGGGGTCTTTTGTGGTTCCACACAAATTTTAAAAGGACTGTTCTAGCTCTGTGAAAAATGCTGTTGGTATTGTGATAGGGATTGCATTGAATGTGTAGACTGCTTTGGGTAGTATAGTCATTTTAATAATACTTGTTCTTCTAACCCATGATCATGTAATGTCTTTCCATTTCATTGTGTCATCTTCAGGTTCTTGCATGTTTGACAGTTTTCAGAGTACAGGTCTTTCACCTCTTCGCTCAGTTTTATCCCTAAGTAGCTCATTATTTTGGGTGCAACTGTAAATGCAGGGTTGTTTCCTTAATTTCTCTTTCTGCGGCTTCATTATTGGTGTATAAAAATGCAACAGATTTCAGTACATGGATTTTGTATTCTGTGACTTTACTGCATTAGTCTATCAGTTCTAACAGTTTTTTGGTGGAGTCTTTAGGGTTTTCTATACATAGCATCATGTCATATCTGCAAATAGGGAGAGGAGAGTTTTACGTCTTCCTTACTAATTTGGATTTATTTCTGTTTGTTGTCTGATTGCTGAGGGCAGGACTTCCAGTTCTATGTTGAAAAAAAGGGATGAAAGTGACATCCTTGTCTTGTTCCTGACCTTGGGGGAAACAAGGACTCATCAAGGATATTAGCTGTGGATTTTTCAACCAAGGACTTTATTATGTTGAGAGATGTTCCCTCTAGATCTACTTTGCAGAAGGCTGTTACCATGAATGGATGTTATACTCTGTCAGCTCAATCATTTTTAATAATTAATTACTAGGTTTATAAGTATCCAAACCTCACTCTTATTCTCTAGCAGAGACACATGAAAATTTAGCCAAAGAGCTAGACCATAATTAACCCAAGTAAAACTAACTCTCATACATTCAAAATAAATCTTGTACTTACATTTAATTTTCAACAATCAAGACAGACTCTATGAACGACAAAAGGTTTAAAAAAACCAACATTTTAACATGCTTTTTAAGAGACAATACATACATACTGATCTACCTGGTACCTTTGTACAGTCATTTTGGTACACAGATGCTGACCCCAAGCTTCCTTCTACCTTCAGAACTGCTTTCTTTTGGGGCAGCTGGGTGGCTCAGTTGGTTAAACGTCCAACTTCAGCTCAGGTCGTGATCTAATGGTTCGGGAGTTTGAGCCCTGCATAGGGCTTTGTGCTGACAGCTCAGAGCCTGGAGCCTGCTTCGGATTCTATGTCTGTCCTTCTGTCTGCCTGTGTCTGTCTGTCTGTCTGTCTGTCTCTCTCTCTCTCTCTCTCTCTGCCCCTCCCCTGCTTGCTTGTGCTCGCTCTCAGAAATAAATAATAAAAACATTTTAAAAAAATTTTTAAAAAGAATTGCTTTTAAGTTTAACAAAGTACATTATGAAATAAGAATGGTAAGGATAGGAGATAATGGTAAGGGACAGCAAGGACTGGTAAGGAAGCAGAGAATGCCTCCTTAATTTTGATTTGTGTTTATTATACTTCCTTAATGTATCAAATAGACAACCCAGTGACTGAACAGGCCAACTCACCTAGAATAAGGGAAGACAAAATTAGCAAACACAGGATGGAGGTATGTACATATATTTCAGCCAATCTCCCCCTTCAGAATGTTCTGTTAACCACATTCTACCATAAAGTGCCACATCACTGAAACATCCCTAAGCTCAAAGGCCAATGATCTATTTGATAAGAAGTTTCATTTCCTGCAAATAAACCGTCTTCTCAATTCATATGGTGGTTCTGTTTTAATGGTGATCAAGAAATCAACGAGTACAACAAAAATGATAGCTACATGGAAGCTCTTTTTCGTGTGAAATAACGCAAAAAAGAAGCAAGAACTAAGAAAAAAACAGAGGCGCTGTCAAATCTGTAAAAGAACAGAGTAAAAGTTGACAAGGATTTTGGAAGACGATTCTGGAGTCGAGGAGCTACCCACTTAGAAGTAGGGGGTCAGACACTGAGAAAACAGAAAGGAAACTTGATGTATCAGTTCAGGAAAGCAACAGCTGCCAGTCTGAAAACTGCTTAATCTTGATCCCCTACTGCCTACAGAGACAGAGCACTGCTCGATGGAAAAACTCCAAAACCACACAGAAAAATACTGAATGGTCAAATAAATTCCTTTGATAATTCTTCGTAAAAAGCAGAGTTCAGAAAATGGGAATACTTAGCGGCAGCACAACTTGCAGGAAGTTTAGGATGTATCAATAATTTAGGAGCTGTTACTGAAACACTGTATTTGTTTTTTAACCTGGAAGTGAAATTGTACTATGAGCAATTGTAAATTGTAAAATGTAAAATGAGCAAAGTCATAAAATAGCTTCATAAAAACAATTTCAAACAATTTCAAAAAGAAACACAGCATTTGGACTAAATTTTCATCAGGAAATAAAGCCTTATTTTGAATAACCTGAAAAGGAAACAATTTACAAAAATAAAGTGGTAAATTAAGAAAATTCTTCATTTCCCCATATCAAGAAGCGTAAGCATGAACCTTTCACATAATACCATTAACACATACCTGTTTTAGGATGTATTGAAAAAAATCCTTGTGGATTTCCACTTGTAATTTTGTAGGTCAGCTTGTCATTAGAGCTAGAATCTGCATCAAATGCCTCTATTTGGACCACAGATACATCCTTGGGAGAATTTTCTATTATTTCTGGGTAATAAACAGGCTCTGATGTCTGTGGGGCGTTGTCATTGACGTCCTCGACCTCTATGTAGATCTCTATAAACGATGAGAGAGGCACGACACCCCGATCAGCTGCATAGACTGTTAGCCAGTAATGGGAGGTGGACTCCCGGTCAAGTCCGTCTGAGGTCTCTATGACACCTACAGAGAAGGAAGAAGACACGTCAACAACAACCACAAACTGCCACTTTGACCAAGTGTCAACCTCACTAACAACTCTCACTTAGCAAAGTCTTATGTGTCGTCAGAGCCGCATGACCCTGGGCAAGTTGTCTGACCTCTCTGTGCCTCTGTTCCCTTCCTATAAAATGGAAATAATTAAATGAACTAATACACACATTAACAATTAGAACAGCGTGTGGCCTGTAGTATCGGCTATAAAGTCTCTGTCATTGTTGGTTTTAGGTGTCGGGCACTATGTGGACACGATACAAATATTCTATCCGTTAAGTGTCCAAACAACCCAGCAAGATGGGCACTGAGAGACCATCTAACGGCCCAGTGCTCTGTTTCCACAGATGAAATTTATGACCACTTGAGATTTGCTGATTTTCCCAGAGGTTCCCAGAGAAAAAAATCAAAAAGCTGTGGCCCGGATCAGGGTCCCCACTCTCTAGCACCCCGGTACCCACGCTGCATTCGCGTGCCCACTGCTATGGTTTAGACAATGAGGCTGCGGCAACACTTCTCGACACATCTCAGTTTGGAACACACCCCCCTTACGGCGGCTAACAAAACAGAGTACAGTATTTCAAAATCCAGTACACGGGTTTGCCCAAGTCTCCTGCGCACTGAAAGAAACCCTTCAGTTTCTTTTACTTCCCTTAGGCAAATGGCAAGACAACCAGGGTGCTAAACACAGAAATTCTCCCGCTGCTAGGAGCTCCACAAGGGCAGAGGCCACATCCCTCTTAAATGCCAGTTTACCCTGCTCCTTACCCAGAGGCCAGTAATTATTTATCAAACGAACAAACAACAATGAACAGATGACTTAACTGAAGTTGGCACGTCCCTCAACTGGGATCCAAACTAGAACAAGTTTCTTACTAAGTCAACTAGTGATACAGGAGTTCCATAATTACAAAGAAGAGGGTGAAAGTGTCTGTAACGTTTTGGCCCAGCCATTGAAACCAGTTGAAACCTTACTTAATCTCAGGATTAACCACTTCCCGGGACGAAGATCAAGGAGAAATAGCCATTTCTCTTAGCAAATCCCACTTTTTTACTCAATGGTGTAATCCTGTCCTTTTGCTCTCCCCAAATACATCCTTGCAGTTTTTTCTTCTGCATTAATATCATTCCGAACTAATGTTATTTTTAAGGTTTCTACACTACGGTTCCAGGCTGGACTCTGGACATCCTACGACTCTAGAATGACTAAAGTTTCCCATTTAATGCAAAATACTATGGGAAAAATAAGAGATGTCAATTTGATCTGCACTCAGAAATGAAAGAGTATTTATCTCAACCAAGCATAAATCTGTATTTTTTTACTTTTTGATCATTGCATAAATTTAAATCTTTACTTATTTGAAATAATATCAGAAAAACTCATTTATTTTAAATGTCAGATAATCACATCTCACACTTCCCAAAAGACTTACAAGTTATAAATACCAAACTTAACTAAATATTAAAACGTGAAAGAGATGACCATGAAATGAGTATCACTATCGAGAAAGCACTGTAGTTATTTACAACTGTTTCTTTAATTCTTAGCAAACCCTCAAAATGGATCTGTAATACTCCTAGAAATAACGAATAAAGCCTCACAACTCTCAAATAAAAAGGAGCTAGGGGCGCCTGGGTGGCGCAGTCGGTTAAAACGTCCGACTTCAGCCAGGTCGCGATCTCGCGGTCCGGGAGTTCGAGCCCCGCGTCGGGCTCTGGGCTGACGGCTCGGAGCCTGGAGCCTGTTTCCGATTCTGTGTCTCCCTCTCTCTCTGCCCCTCCCCCGTTCATGCTCTGTCTCTCTCTGTCCCGAAAATAAATAAACGTTGAAAAAAAAAAAATTAAAAAAAAAAAAAAAAAAAAAGGAGCTAGGGGCGCCTGGGTGGCTCAGTCGGTTGAGCATCCGACTTCAGCTCAGGTCATGACCCTGCGGTCCCCGAGTTTGAGCCCCGCATCGGGCTCTGTGCTGACAGCTGCTTGGATTCTGTGTCTCCCTCTCTCCCTCTCTCAAAAACAAACATTCGAAAAAAAAAAAAAAAGGAGATATCTGGTCTCCCTATGCAACAGAGACAACTGTCAGATAAATTCAACATGTTTTCCTTCTTGTCTGGTCCCAACATAGTCTATGCTTACTCAATCTGTCCAGTAAATTAGTAAAATTCTACCTGTTTTTAGTCTGAAAGAGGGTCCTTAATGACCAAGGGAAAATAATCTTTTCCAGTTTCTCTTTTTCATCAAGGGATGCAGAGGAAGTCAGGGAATAACAACGTTTTCTCTACTAGGACTAAACATTGACAAATGAGCGTACATATGTTCCTCCTGTATTCTGCCATTAAAATGTAACATAATTCATTTGACAGGTGAAGTATTAGCAAATTTCAAGAAGACAGCTACCTGGTGCTTGTAATCCTCCTCTTTCTGGTTCTAATACTCAATAATTCATGCTGCTATCCACTTAGTAAAATCGGGCCCCTCTAAATGTGATCTGCAGGCATTTAAAAACTGATAATTACAGAAACAAATTAGTTCAGTGTTTACTATATGCCACGCACTATGCTGTCTTACATGCGCTACTTTATTTAGTCTTTATATCCAACCTGACTACACATGTGGTGTTATTATCCCCATACCGCAGATGAAAAACTAAGATTAAAAGATGAACTTTCCCAGGGTCATAGCAAATGGCTGAGCTGGAGTTCAAACACTCTGAATCTCTGATGTCGGTGCCAACGAAATGCCGTCAGTCTTAGGGCTAGTGTGACCAAAGCATAGTCAACAAAAATGTTTTTAATCGAGAGTGAAGAGTGCACACACGTGCATGCACATGAGCACAAGAGGAGGAGGAGCAGACGAAGAATCCCAAGCAGGCTCCATGCCCTCAGCGCAGATCCCGGCGCGGGCTTCAAACCCACGAACTGTGAGATCGTGTCCTGAGCCAAGAGCAAGAGTAGGATGCTTATCTGACTGGGCCACCCAGGTGCCCCAGCAATTAAAATACTAAATATGCGTAAGTGGGATGCTCAGATGTTCTTATTTCATGAATTCAGGACTGTATATATTTCCATCACGTCGTGATTGCTAAGATGTTTATGCCTTGATGTATTTTGATTACATCCCTGTAAAAAAAAAAAATGATTTAATACAGCTCAGAGATAACAATAAAGTGAATTTCTGACTGCCAAAGAGGAAGGAGGGCACGCTGAGTCACCCCTTCTAACCAAAATGCTCAAATTCATAACCATTCAACTCAGTTTACTGTATCTGCAATACTACGGTATTTACAAGAGAAGTACACAAAAGGCTTCACTAGGTGCTCTACATGCATGAAATCACACGACACAGACAAACTGTAAGATGTTCATCTCAGCTTCACAAATGAGAAAGAGGACAAACTTTTCCAAGCCTTAGAGTGGCTAAGAAACATAGGAGGTGGAAGCACGATCTCAACCCCCAGACGGGCTCCAGAACTCTGAGTCTCCACCACAGGCTGCACTGTCATGATCACACGCTCCACGGCACCAAGGAAGCTGGGGGCCATGAGGGACTGATGCCACGAGGAGAGGCTACAGGTTTTCTACTGCTTAAATAAGGGTCCTTCCCCACACTTAAAGGACAATAAAAGAAGATTCAAGGATTCCGCTTGGTCACAGAAGTTCAGGCTGCGGTGCCTAAGTACTATTCTAACTGCCGATTGTAATTCTAAGCACTATTTTAAAAGCATAAAAAGTAGGTGAGAAAAGACCATACGCATGCAAAATTATTTTATGTTCTGCTTGTTCGTCTGTCTGCTCAGTCACAAGACACAGCCCCTTAAGAACCCCGGGCAGAAACTTCTGAAGCAGGCATAAAGCATAAAGCAGGCATAAAGCGCTGCACTGAGTGCCATCTTCAATCTAGGGACAGGAGACCAGTGGCCCAGGAACGGCGGGGAGCAGGGCAGAGGATACAGGAAGAGTAGCAGATCTAGCCTTGGCAGCCGCAAAATCACAGCTATGGACTGGAAACCCCTTAGCAATCCAGCAGCTCAACTCCCTTGTTTTTAAAGAAAGTTGAAAGGATTTGCCCAAGTTTACGAAAGCTAAACTGGTACGGAGTTTAGAATCCAGAATGAGGTACCTCCTCGGTCAGGGGGGCTCATTAGAACTGATCATGATTTAGAGAGGTCTTGGCCTCTGAGACAACCAACAGACCCACTGACCACAAGCAGCGTCCACTCTTCCGGTCACGGTGTTCGTACCCCTAGGCTTTGTCACCCTTCTCTACCAAGCGCTTCCTGTAGCCGCAAACAGCACGGATAGATGGACTTCTTCTATAACTTCAGCAGCACCTTCATTCATAAAAGAGAATCTTCAAAATTTCACCCTGTGGACTTCGAGCCTGTACCTTCGACACCAGAAAACAACAACTAAGCCTCCCAGCCAGCACAGAGAAATAAGCCTACTGTGTCCATCCTCAAAACCCCACCCCACTCCTACTTCTATCCATGACCCTCCACCAACCAACTTCCAAAAACTACTTTTTTGCGCCCCAGGTTATAAATTCTCCTTTCCTGAAACAAGTTTCAAGGAACCAACAAAATCTTAAATATTAAACCCTAGTTTTTCAGACACTTCTCACTAACACCTACCACAACAGTACCACACTTACTCGGCATACGCGTACGTCCACACGCACACACTCTCCATCTGTGGCCTCCCGCCTGTTTACGAACTTCTCCCCTACTTTCTCTGCCATCTCTGCTCCTATTTTTTATTTCCGCTTTCACTTTCCGAGAGAGGTACGACGGCATGCCACCAGATGATCCCCAAGCCCAGGCTGTGAAAGACAGAAGCGGTAGCCCGGGCTTTCCACAGAGCTTCCTCCCGCCAGACAAGGAGAGATCGATGCTCTGCGAGAAAATGCCAGTGAGCACGGTAATAGGCGAGCACCACCTTTCTCATCATGAGGTTATGGCACAGAAGCAGTAGACAAGGTAGGGGTGCTGCTTCCTGATCCTGGGATGTATATTTTGAGTACGGAGACAAGTTTAGACAAGCCTGTTATACGCGCCACCCAGCAATGTTACAAGGAATCATTCCTTTGCTTTAATGAAACATGACAGAAGCAATAACGGACTAGCTTTCCAACCTCAAGAATACAATGAAGACATTTTCAAGAAAAGTTGTTAATAAGCTGAAAAATTTGAAAGAAGCCGGAAATCTGGAGCTATTAAAGTAAAAATATTTATCATTCCAAACATACTCGCTAGGATTGCAAAGCCACCACCAGATGTCACTATGGAAACTAACTTTAAATGTGCATGCAGTGGAACTAGACTGAAAGGGGAAAAAAAAATACAATGTAATTGTTAAAAAAGAGTTTGGCCGCTGTGGCTGAAAATACAGCTAGCTCACAGCAAAATGTCTTTCTAGAAGATTCGTCATTTTCCACAGATAGTCATTAGGTACTCATGTTGTCGTTCCATAGTCCAATTACTCAATGGGTACAAGGTACAATGCCTGGATGGCTCAGTCGGTTAAGCATGCGACGTCCGCTCAGGTCATGATCTCACAGTTCGTGGGTTTGAGCTGTCAGCACAGAGCCTGGAGTCTGCTTTGGATTCCCTCCCTCCCTCTCTCTCTCTCTCTCTGCCCCTTCCCCACTCATGCTCTGTGTCTGTCTCAAAAATAAATAAAAAACATTAAAAAATAATTAAAAAAAAAAACAACCAAAGGGTACAGGGTACAGTTGAGTACAGTTGCTCAAGCCAATGATCCTAAAGTAGTAAAGGGTTTCCAAGAATAATTAATTCCTACTATCCACCACTGATGGCTAATGATGACGTTAACTTGAATATGCCCTCAAAGAGGAAAGGCCAGCATTTGCTCCAGCTGGCAAGGTGGAACGGGATGCTCTCAACACATTTTTAAGGCAAAAGTAAAATTATATGTAGTCACTTTACTGCCAAAAAATAATTTAACTAACTCAAATTTCCATGGCCACAGAACATCTTTCTCCCTGGAATTTTCCTATTTTCTTTGTTTAACAGGTCTTGGCCCCTAATCCAGCCCCAGTGCCAAAGTTTCAACAAAACCTTGCTATTTCAGATTCTTCAGCAACTCCAACTCAAAAATACTTATAATCTTTCTTTTTTTTTTTTTTTTTTTTTACTTTTCTGGAACCAAACTTAAGGCAGCAATTGTATGAAAAGCCTCTTTAGTCAATTACAAGAAAAACTTAAAACACAAAATAGAGTTTTGGATAGTATTTTCCCTACAGACAGTAAGTGACTAACTACCCCTTCCTCCAATTCTGTAGTCTCATCATGTACAGAGTAACTCTTCTGGAGATAAATGTTTTCCCAAATATAAAAACAATACACACTAGAGATGCAATATGTATGTATCTGACATTAGTCCACAAAGGTTACTCAAGTGGTTAATTTTTTCCTAATTATGGAAAAATCAGAAGTCTCATAGTTGTCATATTAAATATGCTGCTACGAGACATTCTGCTTTGAAATTACATTTAAAAAGTAGACTATGATTTCCCTATTAAAATGCAAACCCTTTCAGGGCAGGGATGTTTTGCCAGGTAAATAGTGGGTACTTGTTAAGCATGCGTTGCAAAGAATGCCCATCATCAACAAGTTAAGCCTGAGAAACACTCACAGCCAAGAGGAGCCAGGGGAGACAGGACGACTAAATGCAAGGTAGGAGACTGGAGAGGATCCTAGACCAGAAAAAGCACATCAGGAGAAAGAAAAAAAAAAAAAAAAAAAAAGCTAAGGAAATATGAGTGAACCCCAGGCTGTCGTTAATAAGAATGTATCAATATGGGTTCACTAGTTATAACAGATATACTAATGTAAGATGTCAATGGGGAACTGCAGGTGTAGGAGCTATATGGAAACTGTACTATCTGCTCAATTTTTCTGCAGATCTACTTAAATTTGTTTCCTTCAAGTAATGAAACTTTTTTGAATTTATCTCATTTTCATTAAACAGTAAATTACATATATATACATACACACATACATATGTGTATGTATATATATATATGTAAGTCAAATTAAACAAAAAATTTATAAAGAGAGCAGAGAAGGGAGGCAGAGGGGTAGAGAGAGGGACTCTTAAGCAGGCTCCACTCAGCACAGAGCCCAATGAGGGACTCGATCCCACAATCCTGGGGTCATGACCTGAGCCAAAATCAAGAGTCGGATGCTCAACCGACTGAACCTCCCAGGAGCCCCTCATTTTTTTTTTCAGTAAGCTCTATACCCAACGTGAGGCTTGAACTCATGACCCCAAGATCAGGAGTGGCAAGCTCTACTGACTGAGCCAGCCAGGCGTCCCTGTAAGTCAAAATTTTAAATGCCTGAGACCACACAAAGGAAATATCCCATGCTTTTGCTAATAAAAAGAAAGGTCAAAGTAAATAAAATAAACAGCATCCCTCATGGGCCAAGCAAACTGCTCGGCAGTTTCCTAGCACATGGAACAGTTGGATAGATGCCTCTCTGCCCTCTTACAGCTAAAGACCAAGTCAGTCATGTCGTACAATTATCTTTTCAGTTTAAAGACATGGCACTATTACCATGACCTGATCTTTCAAAATCAATGACAAGCTGTATCATCTGATGAGAAGCCGTTTGTGGTTGGAATCACAGCAAGCTCAGCGAAATGTTAATAATGATGCCGATGATAACATTATAACCGCAAATACATATACACAGCTCATGACGTGCTGGACACTACTTTAAACACTTCCCGTAGATTAACTTATTTGATCTTTACAGTAACTCTAAGTGTTAGGTAATATGATCAACCTTATTTCACAGGGGAGGGAACAGTGTGAACAACTTGCCCAAAGTCACAGCTTGCTCACGGTGGAACTAGGATTCAATCCCAAGGAGACTGGCTTCAGATAATCATGCTGTAGCACCTCCCAGTCTCTGGCATTCGCTAATTAGAGGGAAGCATGAAAGCAACTGAACACAGCCTGCAGTATCCAGACAAAAAGCCCTGGCTTTTTGGAATATAATGACCAGATGGAAAAAAAAATGGTTTTGCTGTCTTCACAACATTGGGGGTTCTAGGTGAAGTATCTGATGCTACAAAAATTTTGTTGTTCTGTGCCATTAAGACGTTAAGCACATTCCATAGTTTCAGGAGAAAAAGGAAACTAGTGTAATATAAAACAGTACCTGTGATACAGCTTTAAAAAAAGGCATGTATATTAATTACACAGAAATGTCAGTGATCTACAAGTTAAGGAAACAAATGAGAAAGAAATCTTTATGAAGTACATAAAGTATGACCTTGGTTCTGTTTAGTTCTGATTTAAAAATAAGAAACACACAACACACAATTATACGTGCAGGGAAAGATAAAGGTCTACAAATAAACAAGGTAATGGAGAGACAATAAAGAAAATCAACTCAATGAACCAAATTTTTAAATTTCTGTAACAATGACTGTTAAGCTGTATTTAAAACGTGCATGAAAAATGACAAACCGTTAAGTACCAGCAGTCCTGTAGAGGCTGTGCTAGAATGACCTTCATATTTTATTTTCCCTTTATATTTTTAGATATACTTTCATTTCCAAGTACTTGAACGGTTTCATTTCATCTAAATAGATGGGGTAACAACAGTCTACTTAGTCTGACAGTTTCAACAATTAAAATTCAAAAGTATTTATATGTGAAACTTACAAAGTTTTAGGTAGGCCTAGGAAATTCTAAAATTATATTGCTCAGAGGTAGGTCATAAATTAATGATTAAAAGGAAAGCTTTTTATGCAGTAACTGCCAATCTGGTTTTTCATTATTTAAACTGCCTATTTACATCATCTTAATTAAAATGGAGATCTAACAACTCTTTCCATTAAAACTGTTGCAATAACTTTAAAATTAGCTGAGGAGGCTTTCTGACTTGCAAACTTACTAAAACATATTAAGTTCATAATCAGATTTTAAGCATCATGTTTCAAGTCCAAGGATTTCTTCAGCTTTGCAAAGAGTCAGTCCCATGGCAAGTTCTGCTAAACCATGTTTTCATGCTTTGTTGAGAAATGATTCCAACTTCTGACTTCTATGTCAGAGTCATTAGTGTTGTTAATGAGGGCTTTCGTGGATAAGCTCTCTTAAAGAGGATCATCCTTGGATATCAAAAGTATCACCTGAAGACACACTCATTGGATAAAACTACATACACAAGACAGCCTTTGGAGGAATTAGAATTCAAAAGATACAGTTCACACACCAATGGTAATGTTTCTAGCAGTTTGTTCTGTATGTTAGAAGTTGCACAAGTTCAATATTGATTATTTTTCCCACATTCTATTTCTTGGATGCACACTCAGCAAGTGCTTTATATATGCCACATATTTAATCCTCACAGTTAATTCTGTAAGCTCGGCAGTCTTTCCTCATGCTCCGTGTGCAGAGGTTTTTGAGCTGAAAAGTCACTGTTCCAGGCATTTACTCACCATAAGGGGAATATATTAATCAATGAATTCATTAGTGAATTGTCTTACCAGTTAGCCATCATTGCACTTACATATAATAACTTGATTAAGTCTCAAAAGTTAATTGCCTTGAGCTACCCAACTAGTTGCAGAGAAGAAAAAATCTAAAACCTGGCCTACTAGCTCTAGAGCCCAAAGTCCTACGCAACAGAGTACCTCCCTCTGCCTTTCTTACTCCTATGGGGTAGCAGGGCTGTGATTCAACAAGGGATGCCTGCCTCTCAAGGCCTGGCTCTTTTCTTGTAAGCCTGTGTAGGTGACCTTCATTAATCTATCTCTATTAATGAAAAGAAAAACTAACACATAACAGAAGTTTACCGGCGTTTGGCCACGGAAGGAGGAATGACAGGATTTAAGAAGTATAAACCCAACCAAATGTGGGCCGAACAGACTCCTACTCAAAGTTCAAAAATCCCATCTAAGTTTAGGATAAAAAAGGAAAAAGGACATAAAATAGGATCCAACGCTGCTCTGTATTCAGAAAGTTGGTACACAGTCGACCTTTGAAGTACATGGAAATGCAAGGATCCCCACTCATACGTGGATCTTCTCCAACAAACGCAGTATAGTGCTGTAAATGTATATTCTCTTCCTGATGATTTTAACCTTTTTATTTCTCTAGGGTAATTTACTGTAAGCAAACCATATATAATACATGTAGCACAAAAATGTGTTAAATCGACTATTTATGTCATCAGTAAGGCTTCTGGTCAACAGCAGACTATTAGAAGTTTTAGGGGAGTCAAATTATATGTGCATTTTCAACTGTGAGGGGGCGCGGTCAGCACTCCCAGTCTGCACATTGTTCAGGGGTCAACTGTATTTTCCTTCTTGCTACATAAAAGTTCAGACTAAATTTACGCTACATGCAACACAATAGGTGGTATGTAAGGCATCCTGTAATACTGAAGATCACTACGAGGGTATCGTAAGTGAGCTGTGAGCACAGTTAAAATACGGAGCAGTGGGTGGGAGATCCAGAACTCCAAATGCTAAGCCAGCTGTAAAGTTGTGCGTCAGATAAAAACAGGTATTTTAAGGATCACCCCTCTTTGGAAAAGAAATCTGTGACTTTTTTTTATCTAGTCCCAATATTTATTTTTTTTTAATTTTTTTTAAATTTTTTTTAACGTTTTATTTATTTTTGAGACACGGAGAGACAGAGCATGAACAGGGGAGGGTCAGAGAGAGGGAGACACAGAATCCGAAACGGGCTCCAGGCTCTGAGCTGTCAGCACAGAGCCCAACGCGGGGCTCGAACTCACGGACCACGAGATCATGACCCGAGCGGAAGTCGGCCGCTTAGCCGACTGAGCCACCCAGGCGCCCCTAGTCCCAATATTTAAATAACAGGTTTTTTAAGAACTTTATCCTATGATTTCCTCTTCATTAAAAATGATTTTACGTTGCTTATAGTGGCCTGGATCTTGCTAGAAATTAATCTTGAAACTGGCGTTATTGATTTACATGTTCTTTCATTCACTCAACAAACATAGGGTTCCTACTGTTTGCCAAACATGGTACGAGGTGCTAAGGAAACCAAGAAGAGTAAAACAGGGTCCTGTGAGAAAGACAGTTAAATAAAAGAGGAATTTATTCTATGGAACAGTGGAGAGAGAGGGGGAAGAAAGCACAAGTATTTGAGAAGGGCAGCACAGTAATTTAACAACTATTTAATATTTTCTATTTGTTTTATAAATATTTTTCATACAAAGGTCAAATAAACCTTTTCTTAGGTTTATGAGTCCCTGCCTGAATTTTATGATGCAACATGTAATTAAGTTAATTAAAAAATAAATTGTAACAGGAGCTCCTGGGTGGCTCAGTTAAGAGTCCAACTCTTGATTTTGGCTCAGGTCACAATCTCAGGGTTCACTGAGATCCACTGTCAGTGCAGAGCCTGCTTGGGATTCTCTCTCCACCCTTCCCCTCCTTTCCCCCCGCCCCGCCTCTCAATAAATAAACTTTAAAAAAACAGAATGCACAATCCATTTTGTGAGCAGAGACAGGGACAGGAGGCGGATATACACTAAAACGGTGGGCTATAGGGGTGAGTGAATTTTTTCTTTGTGTTAATATTTTCCAATTTTTCTACAATAAATACGTATGCATTGCAAAACATTATTTTTGTAAACCTACACACATAGAGGATTAATCCAAAGTGTATCCAAGAGAACTTAAGAAATCTCAGAAATGTAAAAGCAACCTTTCAAAGTGAAGACTGCCTTACAGGTTTCCATAAGCCGAGTAACAGCTGCCTGAAACATTTGTATTGCAGAGTATGCTTTAGCATGAAGAAGACAAGGCACTATTCAGTGATTAAAATGTCAGTTGACGTGACTCCGCCTCACGCCCAACTCCTTCCAGCGCTCCCTGGCTAAAGAAGGAAAGGAATGAGATTCCTCCGCTACAGTCAAGTATTACGCTGGCCACTGTATAAACACAGCTCTTTCCAAAAGAGACAGTTGTCTCCAGAGTCCTAGAATGCACAAGGCTCGTAGAAGAGCAAGTTTTCCTTTTTCTAAGGTTTGTTTAGGCTTCCATAAAACAGATCCTAAATACAGAAAACTGCACCTATTTATTTTTCTTAAAACAAAACCTGAGACCCACATGCAGTTCAGCTAAGCCAAAAGGAAGGCATGTTTTACATAAACTCAACGCCGGTTGAAGCAAATACCCTGTATAAACCACCCCCCCCTCCTATCACCCCAAAGTCGCGTTTTTCTCCATTTTTGATTTTAAAAAAAAGTTCTCTGTTAAACTGCATTTTAACTACAAAGCAGTTTTTCAGTTTTAAAAATTCAAATTATTTTACAAATGTAAAAGGTATAATTCAGAAGCAGTATTCAGCTACTTGAAATATTCAGTCTGCTGCCAAACCCAATCCTACAAGAACTCAGAAACTTAAGCTACGCCTCAATTTCCTCACATGGAAAATGAGGAAACCAGACATAAGGACTAAGAGATTAGTATAAAAATAAAGGCAATTCCTGCTAATCATCTACTGTGATGCTTGAGAAACTAAAGCAAAGTCAAGATTTAGGAAGATTCTAACCAGAAGTGTAACACCTTCATCCCTAACCTCGGTGCTTCCAAGGATGTACTATTACTCCAGAGAATAAACTAGCTAACACAAACCACATTATGATGAGGCAGTGTCTGAAATAGAACTATCAGAGTCACTTAAAGAACAAGTGACTAAAATACCCCTAAGCATTCTGAACTGAATATTGTAGAGCAAAAGAAATTTAGACCTCTATGGCAACATTTTCAAATAGACAGAAGTTATTTCCAGTGATAGTAAAATCTTACATGTGCACAGCACGCACCAATCCTGCTCAAGTGGCCACTGAGATCTGTCATAAGCTCTCCCCTGAACCCCAATAAAGTACAGAGGGACTTTTATGAGACATTATAAAGTGTCATTTTTAAATACGGCATGATAGTGGGAAGAATCAAATTAGAAATTTTGGGAGCAAAGACAGCATTATCAGATACTATCTCCTTCCCCAGTTATTTTCATCAAATTTTGATCAAATTTCAGCAAGGTTTCAGTAGTTGCTACAGATTTAGGAGTTAAAACTAACCAAGTTCAACAGAAGTTGCTCGAATGTACCATGATTATTTAAAAGAATTTATTTAAAGCACAAACCTTATACCTATGTACCAATTAACCCTTAGTCACCACAAGTACAAAACTATGAATATCACATGGAGGTGATGAACATTAGAGGGCCTTCTTATCCAAGATCTGGGAAGAAAACCTAAGATTCCCACCCAGGTACAAGAATATGAATCACACACCTCCCAAGATTTTTTTGTTTTCCAACCTATCAATAACTTACCTTCTGAACTGCTAAAAACTGTACATGTTTCTAACGCAAGACATTTTAGGGACCTGTACACGTAAAGACTGTTTTGAAACAAAAAACATTCTTCTGAGAGAAAAGAACTGGCTTTTAATGATTTCCTTTAAAAGTACTTATAAACAGCAATCTTACCCAAGGGTTTATATGCAAAACCAAAGAGGAAAATTGGTTTGGCAAACCATCAAAACTGACAGGAGTGGTAAGAAAAATAGAGGAGTGGGGGCACCTGTGTGGCTAAGTCGGTTCAGCCTCTGCCTTCGGTACAGGTCATGATCTCACGGTTCATGGGTTCGAGCCCCGCATCGGGCTCTGTGCTGACAGCTCAGAGCGTGGGGCCTGCTAAGGATTCTGTGCCTCCCTCTCTCTCTCTGCCCCTTACCCACTTGCACTCGGTCTCTGTCTCTCAAAAATAAACATTTAAAAAAAATTAAAAAGAAAAGAAATTAGAAGAGCATTTTCCTTTACCCACTATCACAGGGGTCCTCAAGGAGCCGAGAGTCAAGTCTGGGCTGGGAAACACACTGGTAATTGGGCTTGTGGGGCAGGAAGACAGCAGCAGGAAAACAGAAGGGGGGGGGGGCAGGCATCTACTGTAAATGTAAATGGCCCCTCCCCCGCTGAAGCGGACTGCCTGCTCCCTCCCCTGGCACTGACTGCCCTGTGCCCCCGCCATTCACCTTCAGTCATGGACCACAGGGCTGCAGGACCCGGTCCCTGTCTGTCTCCCCTACCTCCTCCCGACTTCCGGCTGCCTTACAAGCTGCTTTGTATTTAGGGGGCTGCCCTTCCCAAGGATCAAAAATTGCCCTCAAAAGGCTGGCTCTCCACTCTGGTCATTCAAGTCCCAGCTTACATTTCCTCCTTGGAAGTCCTTCCCTGAGAACTCCATTTTACTTATTTATTTTCTTTTTAAGATTTATTTTTTAGAGAGAGAGCAAGCAGAGAAGGGCAGAGAGAGAAGGGGACAGAAGATCTGCACGGACAGCGGGGAACCTGCTTGGGAATCTCTCTCCTCTCTCTGCCCCTCTTTCTCTCTCAAAATGGTTAAGAAAATTTTTTCATCACAAAATACTGCATATAAAATTTAATAAAACTGTGTTTTCCCGTTGTTTTCAAGAGTTATAACACAGTAAGATTACTACTTAATTCCATTGTGCTAACACATAGGCATTCTGTAATTCTCTTAAGCAAATGATTCAACAAGCAAATTAATAGTTTAGTAAACTATAGATATACGCTTACCTATTTAAGAAAATAAGCTAGAATTAATCATGTTTATTTGCATTTAAGAATGTATTAAACCCATTAAGAGATTCTTCATCCCACATGAACCCTGTCTACCCACTCAATTAGGTCATTATGAACTATGGGTATCTGACAATAATAAAATACATCATCTTCTTTAAAAAACAATGAATTATTTAAAGATATTTTTAATTACACTTTTTTTTTTTTTTAAGGGTGTGATTTGGACTAAACCTCCTCTCCAACTGTATTATACCCCACCCCAGACAGAGGTCCCACAGCACAGGACATATTAGTGCTTTGTGCTCCCACTGAAATGAGACTGTATAAAGGCCAGGCCCGGCTGTGAGAGGGAGAAAGTGCTTTTGCAAATTTCCTGTTGGCTGTCACACAAGACTCACCAGCTACTGTTAACTGTGCTTGCTCCTGAGAAGAATGTGCCTGCCTTCCATACCTGAACATTCCAATACACAGAAAATAGAACTGACCCTTGGCCTATTTTCAACAGGATGGAAGGAAACTTCTTTAGGAAACTTTAAATAATTACCATGCATTTTCCAAAGCAATCAATATTCTTTTCACAAGTCAATGACCACATGTTAATCATTAACATTAGGGTTAACAGGGGAGGAGAAAAAAAAAAAAAATCACACGTCCCATTACCCCACCCGTGTCAATGGCAGCATAGTGAAACACTTTCAGGTAAATAATTCAAATAGGGTAACAAAACAAAAATATAACACATCTAAACTAAAAGGGTAGTATAACATATTAAACATGAGGCGTGGTTTTCATTTAGCATTCTGTGTTCAGTTTGAACTGAAAACGTCCATCTCTTATTATTTTTGGCAACTTCTTTTATGTCCAAAATCAAGTCATGAATTTCAGGAATTCAGCAAGCAAGCCCCATCTGTGCATGAAACACTGTATCTAAAAGGAAGAAAGTCAACCAGTGTCCTAATCCCTTGGGCAAAAAGTATAAAGTAGATCGCCACAGTCTCAAAACCAAAATGCCACAGACTAGCCAAGAAGCACATTCCCATCTTATCTGGCCTGACTGTGGTTCACCTCACCTTTCTTTCATTACAGGAAGGGCACTCCAAGGGCATTACCCTTAGATCAAACAAAGCATTCCAAGAAGGCAAAGGCATTCACACGAAGCTCTTTTCGCAGGGACAGCAAGAACAAGCCTTACATTTCATGAATGAGTAAGCTGTAATGAAGCATTTCTGTGTCCCTTAAATAAAATTTCAAATAGCTGATAGTGTGTGGACTGCAATCAGAGAGCATTAAAAGACCACTACAAGGAGAAAGTTAATAGGAAAGCCAAACTTCTCTATTTTTCAGTAAGAACACAAAATACATGAAGGCCTAAAATTTTACTTCAAATGAAAAATCTTCATTGAGATTTTCTTAAAATGACAGATTTACAACCTGCAAACACACAGGCCTAGATTGCTATAGTGTTTCTAGTTACTCCTTAGCTAAGGATTATGCATTCAACATTTTGTTTCACTCTAGTTAACTTTTCCTTTGAGTACATCTCAGATGGTATTTCAAGCATTTAGCCAGTAATTTTCAACGTCAATAATGCTTTCTATATATGGGATTCTGTAATTAAAGCAGATCTCTGATTTCCATAAAGCCAACCTACATTTGGTTACTTTAAAAAAAACAGTGAAGACTTTTTGTTCACTTCTACAAGAGCTTACTTTATTCCCTTCAACTTAGGCAAGAAGCAGGAAACTCTCTACTAAAAGAGAACACAAGGGCAGACCCTGAAGTCTCAGTTCTGTTTGGTAGGTAGGTACACAGGTAGGCTGAACCACGAACACCTCCAAGTTCATCTTATGTTATCTATAGACAGCAGTCCATTTCTAAACACCCAGGTTGGGGAATCTGCTCTAAGGAAATCCACTTCCCGTAGTTAAACAGTCTAATTGTAATGTTACCAAAAAAAACCTAAAATTAATCAAATCCTACTCTAAATTCTTTGACTCTCTGACTCACTTTTAACAATCCCTAAAGCTTGAATTCAAATATGTACAGGAAGTAAGCATTGGGAAATAAAGCCCTGAAGAGCTGTAATCAACCAACTGTTCCATTAAAACAGACAACCACTGTCTGGTTTAGAAAAATAATGGATTTCTTACTTCCAGATGATTAAAGATGCATCCATTCAGTACGGCCGCCTTTAGAATGAGTCCCCCAAGGCAAGTAAGGCAGAAAGTTTGTGTACCATAATTATTTGTGAATTTTCTTCTCCACCCAAATTCTGAAGAAACCAAGTAGAGATTTTTTTCCTGTATACTTCCTCCCATCTTCATCATTTACTAGTAAATTAGACTTTAAAAGAGTTTTTGTGAGTTACTGCAACCACAAGTATGTACCATGAAGCAACAACAAAAAAAAAAGGAGTGGACTTCTGAATATTCTTTTTTCCAAGGGCTCAATAAAATCACTTCAGTATATCTAAAATCAATGTATTAACCTCATAGTATCTGGGCCTGTATTACAATTCTAATATTTAATTCTTAGATCCACTGTCTAAATCAACTAAAACTTTATCCCTGTGTTGTTATTGCTGTTTTAAATTGTTCTTTGCCCAATTATGTTTTGAATAGAAACCTGTGTGCTTTAATCTGCTTCATACCCTTTTGTCGGTACTGGAGTCACTAGCTGTCAAGAATTACATGTTGTCTGATAAAAGATCTTGGATGATTTTTCTGAGATCATCCCATGAATAAGGTAACTTGTCTTAATTCGATCACTATGCTGCTCAGTATGGACTCGGGTCAGTCAATCTACAAGGACCACTTAGGGAATACAGAGGAGCCTGTATTCTTGGTTGTAACAGTAAGATCACTTTTTTTTTTTTTTTTTAATGACTGAAGTGTAGTTGACATGCAATATTATACATCAGTGCTCAACCACAGTTACTGCTGTCACTGTCACCATCCAGCATTATTACGGTATTAGTCACTCTAGTCCCTACGCTGTGCTTTTCATCTCCATGACTTACTTTATAAATAAACACATGTGTATCTCTTATTCCCATTTTTAATCACATTTATTATTTGGAAATCCAGACAATTAAAAATTCATACTAATCAGAGGCTTTTATAAAGAGTAGCTAACCAAGTGAAATAAAAAGGTCCCCAGGACCTTTATCTGGCACTCAGGAAACACACATTTAAAAAACAAAACAAAACAAAACAAAATTAAAGAAATAAGCCTCAAGAGGTCACTTGGGACAAAGATCCAAAAAAGCTACGTGAATCAGAATAGCATCTCAAAAAGTTGATGTATAAAAAAAATAAGAGTTTTCAAACATATAACCAGACACAAAACGAACAATCACCATTTCAATTATGATAGTTCCCTGAATGAAGTAAGTTTTTCCACCAATAATATACTGGCACCTTTTCATTTTCTGTTCTTAAATCCAAACAGTTAGTGGCAGCAAGAATGCAGAGAGGAACACTCTCAAAACTGCTAATGAGACTTTTCTTTCTGGATGAATATGTGGCAATTTGTTTTGTATCAGAGAAACATTTTTAAATTTTTATTTTCTTTAACCCAGTAATTCTACTTCTTGAAACTTATGCGAGGGCAAAACAAATACATCAACAAGGAAATGATTTAAATGTTCTAAAACTGGGTGTTGTTATATGCATTAGAGTTTATTTCTCTGATGGTATTCTATGTAATCAAGAGTCACATTCTGTTAGAATACTTAAGAATCATAAAAAGCTGGGGCGCCTAGGTGGCTGTCAGTTAAGCATCCGACCTCGGCTCAGGTCATGATCTCACGGTCCGTGAGTTCAAGCCCCACATCGGGCTCTGTGCTGACAGCTCAGAGCCTCGAGCCTGCTTCGGATTCTGTGTCTCCCTCTCTCTCTGCCCCTCCCCTGTTCATGCTCTGTCTCTGTCTCAAAAATAAACAAACATTTAAAAAATTTAAAATAAAATCATAAAAAGCTGTGAATATGTTAAAAGGCCATCAATAATACATGTGCACTATATAATTTTTTAAATCCAGTACCTGTAGAGGGTGAATGGGTGTGCATGTGTACATAAACAAGTTGGCAAAACTTCAATGGCACTCTAGGCAGTAGAATTTTAATAAGTTTTTTCTTCTTTACAATAGTCTACATTTTCCCAGTCTTCTACAAGGTGGTATATTATTTCATTGGAAAATAAAGCTCATTTTCAAATGTGGGTTAGGTCTCTGCCCATTTTTCCCAAATGCTCTAAGAGATCTCTTCAAAGAAAAAAAAATCAACATTATATAATCATTTTCAAACTCCCCTTCCATGACCTTTAAGGGGACTTCTAAAGCTAACAGACTCCCCAGCAGGAAATAAATCTGTTGCTAAAAGGATGCACCCACAGAGTTATGGCAGGATGCACTGTCAGTGGCTTTGGCAACAATTTCCTTTTATTATGCCTTCGCTCCCAAGCGCTTTTCAACTGGGGGAGAATCCTGAAGAAGTTAATAGGTCCTTAATACATGCTCGGCTGCCTGAATGGATTCCTGTTCACAAGGTAATAGTTGAGACCCCCACGTGGCCCTTTCACAGGGACTTTAGCAAATCCCCTGCAGTGAGATGGCCCCAGGGCAGCTCTGTTTTCTGCAGCCCAGGCTGTGACCTAATCAGTGAGGTCCCCAGCAAGACAATCCCTACATTCAACAGTCCTGAAGAAATGAAGCAGGAGTGGGGGAAGAGTTCAAGCTTTACTGAGGAAAGCTATTTACCTGTCACAGTGATGGTTCACCCAACGGGGCTTTAAAAAAAAAAAAAAAAAGAAAAAAAAAGGCAAAACAAAACAAAACAAAACAAAAAACCCTCCAGCTGCTTCAGCAGATTCCTGGCCAGCAGCCAGCACAAAATAAACATATTTACTTAAGCTTCATTCACAACTTTTGATGTGAAACTGCTGAAGCCCAAATGCAAACAGGTAGATCGCTGATACACAAGAGTAACAGTGGCAGTATAGCAGAATAGGTTTTAACGGTCTGTGTCCATTTCAATGGCACGAAAAGTGTCATGACGAGAATAAATAGGGCCCAAAAAGTCATCTCAGTGTGCACACCCCAAAATCGACACAGAAAATTCCAAAATCTCAAAATGTGACTTTTTAACTGCGGAAAGAATAAACAGAACAGCGAAACAACACAATAGTGAGTCTACACAAGGGAGACTTTTCATTAACTGTCCATAATCCCAAAGAGAAGGATGGAAAACAAGGGTTTTGAATTACACAGGTTAACAGTTTTGTTAACCCACAGGAACTTGCTTGTTAATTGCTAAAGGATGCTTTCACTTGGAAATGATAGACCTCATCTAATCAAATCTTTTGGAAAATAACTGTAAATTTGTCTTAAGACAGCATACTTTCACAGAAAGATTTACATCTCATAGGTCAAATGAAATTAGAATTTCTACCAACCTGCAAAAAAGCAATTTGAATGGGGCAAATTAAATAACAGATGTTTATTCTGAAGAAAAAAAAAAGACACATGATTCGGAATTTGATAAAAGCTGTCACTGGACAACTTTTAATTGAAAACAAGGTTCTAATTTGAAATTAACTCGTAGGTTGTTTTCCTACATCCATTAACAGAAAGAATCCGAGTCAAATGACTGCAAAATGAGTTTCCATCTAGCTTTGACACTAGTTTAACATCACAAGAACTGCTTCACTGTAATATTTTAAAAGCCATGCCAGGATCTAGGCCATCAGCATCTCTGACAAAGAAATTTTCTGCAACACCAGCATAATGGGTTTTTAACGTCCTCACTGAATGCCATTAGAAGACTGGGTATCCTATCCGACTCCCACACAGCACTGAATTCAACATGCAGAGCGACTTAACCCTTCCTGCTTCCCCTTCCAGCCAGGGCACACCAGCCAGTCATGGAGGGACAGGCCACAGGGCCACCACCTCACCTGAATGGCTGGGCTTTGCTGTGAATCAACAAATATTAAACCTCTGCTTTAATAACCGGCACTGGAATGGGGCCAGTCCAAACTGAAATGTACTCCTAAGTACAAAATACACACTGATTTAAAGACCTCCTGTGAATGCAAGAATGTAAAAGATCTCATTAATATTCTTCTATGTTGATTTCATGCTGATGTGACACTTTTCAATCTGTTGGATTAAATAAAATTTATTACAATTAGTTTCACCTGTTCTTTTTTAGTGGCGACTAGAATATTTAAAATTACGTACGTGGACAATATTACCGAGCAATGCTGCCTTAACTTGTTAGTACTAACTCCTTTGCTGATTTGAAAAATTAAACGGCAAAGTAAACCCTGGCAGAATTTACACAGTTGTGCCAATCTGTGAAAATCAGCTCACATCTTTCACATGAGTACTGGTGTATGTAAACAACACAATCTAAACAATGGAACATTTCCACTAAATGGTTTTATGGTATATTCTGGGACATGAATTGTTTTGCTGTGTTTGTTTTCATTTACACAGGTTGTACTGATTAGGGATCTATAATGCAGGATCATCTCTAATCCCAAAACAGAGAATTTAAGACTGTTACGCTCTTAGATACAATGGTCTTTTGCAGACCATATTCAAGATGCACTATTAAAATACCAAATTTTAGATCAGCACCTCTAGATTAGGTTTCTCATGAAACCTACACTTCTGTTATAGAATCTTAATTTCATCCCATAAAAGAATTTTGACCGTTTTGGGGGCACCTGGGTGGCTCAGTCGGTTAAGCATATGACTCTTGATTTCAACTCAGGTTAAGATCTCACAGTTTGTGGGATCAAGCCCCATGTCAGGCTCTGCACTCTCAGCACTGAGCCTACTTGGGATTCTGTCTCCCCCTCCCCACCCGTCCCCTGCTCAATCTCTTCAAAATAAACAATCATTAAAAAGAAAAGGAAGAAACCTGACTGTTTAGTATTTAATGATCACTGAACTCTCTTAAGGAGTGAACAATGAGCAAACACATTTTACTGAGATCACTTATTTTTTTCATCTCTGTCCATTATTTTACTTGCTTGTTTTTCTAATGTCTTTGAGATAAAGAATACTAACGAAGGTTTCATTCTATCTTCTCTAAAAGAACCCTGTTGAAGATAGGTCAAGGATTCCACATACAGGTCAAGGTGTTTAAAGACACTTAACTCCCCAAAATTTCCAGACAGAAACATCAGAATATTTAGTAAGTCAGTACATCAGGAGTTTCTGTTTCAAACCGTGCGATTTCTCATCATGGAGCATTTTCCTATTTATTCTTTTGCAAATAGGTCCCATAACAGATCTAACACAAGCCAAACTTAGCAGAATAGTAAGCAGCACTAAGTACATCTTCAATTTATTTGTAACACACTGCCATTTAAGCTGAAACTAAGCACAGGGATGTGTGTGAAGCCAAAAGACACCAAAGCAACCCTCTGATGTTCTCACTCTGTTCTGGCTTCGATTTTCATGTCCCCCACACCTTCCACCTACTTCTCCAATTCCTCCAAGTCTTTCATCCCTCAAGGGAAAGCACTAAACGAATGAAATAACTTGTGACAAAATAACTCGTAAGAAAGGTGGTGTTAATAAGCAAAAATAGTATCTGCAAGTGAAAGGCTCTCATGGAGGGAAAACTCCTTGCCGCCTTTTACCACTGGACAGTCTCTTCCTTTGGCATTTTAAAATGCCATGCAAAAACTGCGATTCCCAAATCCCCTTGGGGGCAAGCAACTTAAGAAACCTTTGTGACAAAAACAGGAAGAGTGAAGGAACGGAAGACTAGTGCTTTAGTGTCTTAACACTTCTGGCAATACGCCGGGCATCTCTTAAAGTTCTAGCTTAAATGGAAAGATTGTAAAAATACTTTGAAGTATTTTACTACCACTAAATATTTTCACAGTATTAAAACCCTGAAGTATACAGCTGACTGTGGCAGAAATTTAAGACAGCATAGATATTTGCACAATTTTCAAAAGCCTTTAAATTCTTGTGCACATTTAACATCCAAAAGGAATGTCCTCATCAAAGGGGAAGAATATCAGATAAAGTGCCTCTGCGGTAGACTGAAAAACGAACCCAGTATTTTGCAGCTGCACCCAACAAGAGGTGCAGACTATTTTCCTAACTGTTGCATCACCTTGCTCAGCCAATAGAATGGGAGAAGTGAGAAGGTAGGAGTCTGAGCCTAGGCCAGGAGATCCAGCTACTTCGCTCCTTGAGCTCTAGGGACCCTGACGTCCAGGCTAGGCTGCTGACAGAGGACAGACACAGGGCTTAGAGGCCCACGTCCCCCGCCAACATCCAGCCAACTCCCACGAGTCCCGCCACCCAGCTGACCAGCAACTGACCCGACAGGAGCAAGCCCAGCTGAAACTGGCGAAGGGCACACACCCAGGGGAGGTACGGCCCAAATTGCCAACCGACTGAACAGTGACCTAAATAAACAGTGGCCGTTGAAAGCCACCAAATTTTAGGGTGATCTGTTTCCCAACGAAAGGCAAAGTAACACGATTCTCTATAATTCTTTTCACAATAGTAGTATCAGGCCACCTATAATAAAAGCTCCAATTCAGCTTTGCACGTGTCTGTACCTACTCCATCACGTCTTCTGTCTCCCTCACCAAATCTAACTGAACTTGGCCATTGTCTCCTCATTTCTGCGACTCTCACCTGTTCCCAGGTGCCAAATGTGCCCCCTCTGAACACATCTCCACCCGAATACGCAGAGAAAACTTCCACAAAGGTTTTCGGACCTTCCTTTCATCATCCTAAGGAGTTATTTATAAATGAGAAAAACAAAATTAACTGACCATGGACGAAAAGTTTATAGGATTAGACGCCCAGGGGACAAAAGGAGACAAAGAACAAGCAAGAGTTTTTAGAAATTTGTTATTTAGATGCAGCCACTTGAGTGTGAAAAATATTTTTAGTTTCTGCATAATGTGTTCTCCTTAAAATAGCCTCATCATTGGATTTCCCTTAATTCAACTAGGCTTTAAAAATTTTTTTTTTTTTCAACGTTTATTTATTTTGGGGACAGAGAGAGACAGAGCATGAACGGGGGAGGGGAGGGGCAGAGAGAGAGGGAGACACAGAATCGGAAACAGGCTCCAGGCTCCGAGCCATCAGCCCAGAGCCTGACGCGGGGCTCGAACTCCCGGACCGCGAGATCGTGACCTGGCTGAAGTCGGACGCTTAACCGACTGCGCCACCCAGGCGCCCCTCAACTAGGCTTTAAAAGAAGGGTTTGCTTATAAGAGCACCCCATCAACAGAAACAACCGAAGATTTACAATACAAATAGCTTTTTTAAAGGCTGCAACTACAGGGGCGCAATTTAATCCAGGAAACGGACAGTTTCAAAGACTCTGGATCTCTAGAACTACTTACACGAAGCTTTAGGAAATTCACTGATAGTGATACTAACAAAAATAGAGTCTACTAATCTGACAGCCTTTTCAAAAGTTCAGAATTTTGCCACATAATGTACGATGTAAATGGATATTCGTCTTTTACACTTAGAACAGAAGCATTTTTCAGTTCAGAGGATAACAGGCAATAGCACCACTATGCAGCCCAAGAAAATGGCAATGCCCCGCCCGGTATTCTGTGCCTGGAAAGCCACTGAGCCGAAGATTTCCAGTTCTAGGCTGTGGTGCTCCATCTGACATACGAAGTTGCTTCTGCAGAGAACACAACATCAACAAAAGGAAAGTGCGCTGCTAATGAAGCTTTTGTTACGGCTGTTGTTCTAATTCCCTCATTTTTTAGCTGCTTCAGAGGTGTGGAAAACGAGGGCAGTTTTAAGTGCATTAAAAGGACAGGCAGGCCTGAGGCACACACAGCACTTCAGCTGAATACAGAGACGAAATTCTAATTGGGAACAGAGAACAAATTTAAAAGGTCTTTCCCAGTCATAGTTACTTAGATATGGGTTTCCTTTGATACTCTGTCAAAGTCTAATTCAATTTCAAACTACTCATCCATCAAGTATTTGCTGGGTGTCTACCATGGGCCAGGTGCAGTTCTAGACGCCAGCCATCCAGGGCCAGAGTCCCCACCTAGGCTCACAAGGCTGGCGCTGTGAAAGAAAAATGACTAAAGCAGATTTTTTTTTTTTTAATATGTTAAAATCAGGGGCGCCTGGGTGGCGCAGTCGGTTAAGCGTCCGACTTCAGCCAGGTCACGATCTCGCGGTCCGTGAGTTCGAGCCCCGCGTCGGGCTCTGGGCTGATGGCTCAGAGCCTGGAGCCTGTTTCCGATTCTGTGTCTCCCTCTCTCTCTGCCCCTCCCCCGTTCATGCTCTGTCTCTCTCTGTCCCAAAAATAAATAAACATTGGAAAAAAAAATTAATATGTTAAAATCATATTAGCTTTGAAACGGACAGTTTCAAAGACTCTGAATCTCTAGAATTACTTATATGAAGCTCTAGGAAATTCATTGAGAGCGATACAGATCCTACGAATCTGACAGCCTCTTCAGAAGTTCAATATTTTGCCACATAATGTATGATGTGTATGGATGTACGTTAAAAAAAATCATGAACCTCAAATTATAAAACTTGATGTTCTTTAGACATGATGATCCTCAGTTTGACTTCTTTCTAAAAATCAACAGTGCTGAGCTAATTAAAACCAAACACAGGTATTATTCACGTTCATGCTTTCCTAATCAGCTTTCATCTTCTACATGAGGTTAACACGCTTGTAAGCAAAAATATTTCCTTAAAAAAAAGTTTGTTTAGATCTAGCCTTTAAAAGCAACTCATTTCCATTCGGAGGCTTCAACCAACAAACTAACTTGGTATTTACATAGCAAATTCATCTTTTTTTCATTAAAAATGTAAACACCTTCAGCTGAGCAACAGATCAAAAGAACACCATTATGTGACAAACATTTACTGCGTTTATCAAAAGATGAACATCACTGAATAAGTATTTACTAAATACCAGCCGTGTGCCAAGCACTGTCATGAGAGAAATAAGAATGTCTGAGACTGCCTGATGTCAAGCAGCTTTAGGAGTGAAGGGGCCAACAGAAATAGTAAGAACTAAAAGCAAATAGATTTTAGAGAATCTTTTAACTAAGAATTTACGGTGGGACTGCTTTAACGTATTTTAAAGTTAATCTAACTTTAAAGTTATTTTCCAAAGAGCAGTTCTTGCTTTCAACAGAAAGTCTTCAACTCATGATAAAGAAAACACTGCTTCATGAAAGACTCCAAAATCACGGTTTACAACATCTCATCTCCAGAGGTTTTAAAAAAAAAAAAAATACTGACTAGAAGTGATATGACTATCAACGCCCGTAAATCAGAGATCAGAACATTTTGCCACATATACATGGATTCCGCCTGTCGCTGTAAAGTTGTTTAATGCTCCCTTTACAAGGGCAGGAGAAGAGCAACACTTTTATTATGAGAGGAGCAACCTTTAACAGTTAAGAATTATTTTTCAATTTTTTTCTCTTGTACGGAATAAGGGACTGTTAACAAAACTAAAAATGGTTTATTAAGTCTCAAATGCTCTGATCTTTAAGTCCATTTATATAAAAATCCAGCCTGTTAGGGAAGTTACCTTTATGATTAGAAGCCTGAGTTTCCTGACAGATTATTTACCTTAATAAATAAAGGCATACTAGCTGAGCAAAGAGGGTTTCCATGGTAAACGGGCGCCAGGGAAGATCAGATCCTGGCCTAGAGGGCTGCTAACTTAAAAATAGATACCGTGTGTATTATGTGTCGTAATTATTTTATCACAATCGTCCTGCACGCTTACACGGGGAGACAGGGCTCTGCCGATACAGGTGTGTGGAGAACTGCACACGACTGGATCACCGGGAAATCATCTTGAATGACAGACTGTCTTGAACCATTTTAAGCACACGTGCAAGTACTGTATGCAGCACAGCAGTTACTGTTTGTGCACCGTAAAGGCTGATCTACCTCATTTAGAAAACAGAAAGGAAACCTACTGGGTCAATAACAGACACGCATTAGACTTAAGTGCCATGAAGTGTATACAAAAATAGGTTCAGGCTGCTGAGCGTTTTTGAAATGCTGGTCACTTCCACCGTCCCCGCGATCCTCGTCATCGTCACAGGTCCTCCTTCAGAACTGGTGAGGGCCTGGCAGCCCCAGAAAACTCTAGAACAGAGGGACGTAAAACCAGCGGTCCAAGGCCATGGAGGTTCAGCTCCTCGTAAGCCTCCTGGTATTAGAAGCAAATCGCTGTCTCTGAAGACAGAATATACAGTTTTCAACAGATTCTCAAAAGTTCCTGTGACGCCAAAAATATCACGAACCATTGTTTTGGAAGTCTAGAAACAGGCAGTAGAAGAAAAGCTTTCACTCAACCTTATGACTATCATTATTAAGATGCTACAATCAGCTTGTTTGTTGAGCAAACAAGGGCTACGTAGGGCCACGTCAGCCACTGTGCTCAGGAGAGGCCTTGAGGCCCGAGATAAACAATACCGTGAGTCGTAACACAGGAACATACAGAGAGTGCTACTGGAACAAAGAAATGGAGACTACCAGTTTCGAGAGAGGCAACAACGGCTTATTAGGGCCAACCTAACCAAAACTTAATGAGTGCCTCTTCTATGAATCTTGTGGTTAAAGATTTAGCATCTACCCACACAAGAAGCTGCCAATTCAGAGGAAAAGGACAGATAATAACATTCCCACTAGAGTGATACTTACAATAACGTAAAATAGAAAAAAAAGTAGAAAAGAAGAAAAATGGGTTCCACAGGAGGGAGAAGGCTTGTCATGAAAGATTTATTACGCAGACGGTTAATAGTCAAGGCATCACCCAAAGGCAGGGAGCTAGGAAACCATGGGGCAGAGAAGGCGGGGAGGGCCGGGCTCCAGGTGCCTCAAGCACCGGGGCTGGGAGCGGAGAAGCAGAGCAAAGCAGGAGAGGGAGGAAGTCTCTGAGGGCGCAAGAGCCTACGAGGCCAAAAAAGCTTGGGCTTTATGTAAAGGAGACCCTAACTGGTCTTAAGAAAGATCCGATGAGAGATCGAACACCTCTGCTTCGAGAATCAGCCGTGTGACCATTAATCCCTCAAAGTGCCACACTTCAAACACTTCTATTACAGCACTTAATCAAAAAAAAAAAAAAAAGAAATGCAGAGAAGATTTCAAAATTCAACAGCATGAGGTCAGTGTGTACCATAATCCCCACCCCCGTCATATCTTTAGAATTTAATACAGACACTACGTGAACACGGCATATTACCGTCTAATTTTACTCACAAATTATTATGACGATCTAGGGAGACAACTTATGAAAAGAGCTCACGATAGGGCTGGTTCACACTGAACTTTCAATAAATGTGACCTATAATTATACACGGACGATGATAAAGAAGAAAAGGCTCCCCGGTGATAAAAAGATAATATTGGTTGGGGGTGGCTGGGTGGCTCCGTTGGTTAAGCATCTGACCCTTGATTTTGGCTCAGGCCATGATCTCATGGTTCGTGCTGCCCGCGCGGAGCCTGCTTGGGACTCTCTCTCTCCCTCTCTCTCTACTCCTGCCCTGTTCACGCTCTCTCTCAAAATAAAGGAGAAAACTGGTTAAATTACCACAAACTAGAAAGAAATCTTAAGAAACCAGGTAAGCTGCTGGGTAACTTCCATCACAAAAGAAAGAAATTAAGCTGAAATTAAAAAGACTACCTCTCGTACCTTCCTCAGCATAGTAATTCTCGAGAGAGAAAAACCACCAACAATTCTGAAGAATCCCTTCTAACAACAGGTCGGCTCACTCGGCCGTGGAGGCCCAGGGACGCAACGGGTGTGACAGGCCATCAGACACCCTGAGGAGACCCGGTGCGGTTCACCGAAAGGCAGTTGCGCTGGGAAGAGCGGCCCGTGAAGTACGAGCGTGAGTAGCGTCCTGGCCCTCCTCTCACGGCTGTTACCCTGGGTCACAGCCGACTCAAGCGGTACAGGCAGGTGCCCCGACGAGCCATCTTCCCAGGTCCGTCTATTCCTAGTAACAAAGACCCGAAAAGGCCGTGCTTCCTGGCATTACGCCTTGGGCAGCACGCACTGTTCTAACAATGTGGCTTGATTTCTTAAAGCCTAAGTGCCATAAAGGTGACTGCAAAGTAACGGTGCACAACGCAGATAATAAAATCTTAACAAAGCCAGCCTTCTGAATTAAAATAATCCACAAAGTCAAAACAGGAACTAAATGGTTAAAAAAAATACAACAATGGAAACACACCTAAAGTTTTAAAATCTATTCAATTTTCCTAATTGGGCAAGGCAGGCCATATGGAAAAAAACCCAGGCCAGATATTAACTGAGCCTTAAATCTCTATACACAGAGGCCACTCCATCAGGTTATCAACACTCAACTCTTAAACAACTCTTAGAACATAAAAATGGTGCCTTGTCAAGAGGGCTGAGGAAGAGAACAAGTTCGCTGGCTTTCCTGCCACAAACCAGATGGCCGGTGAGGACAGACGCTGAAGCCAAGATCTCAAGGAGGCCAAGGCCAGAGGACAGGGATTCAGTGGGGGGCCGTGTGGACTGCAACTTAAGCGATTCAGGGGGTTAAAGTGGTTTTAAAGGCTAGACAGGACCCTAACAGCCATCTAAGACACTGTTTTGATGAGAAAATGTTCCAGTTAACATGCTGTACAGTTTGGTCCAGCAGCACCTTTATTTACGAGAATGCTGTACCTTCACAACTGCACGCACAGATGAGACACCCGTCCATCTCCACTAGATGACAAAACTCACTACTGGTCTCGGCATAATTCCCCCACTGCTCAGCACTTCATCGAAATAATCTTAAATTGCTTAAATGCCACCCCATGTAATGCTAAAATCCTGTTCTCTTCAATGTGCTAAAGACTAATATGCCCTCTGGAGAAGAAATGACGTAAGAAGACTGCTCGATTCAATACATCTTCAAGACCAAGCCTCCAATCTGGGATTCAAGCCTCCAGCCTGGCTCAGCCCAACCCAGTTCAGTCCAGAATCCCATTCAAGCAGTAGTTTTCAAATGGGTTCTATTAGAGCATCTCCAGATCGCTCTACAAAGAGCAAGAGGCAGTAAGATGTGGTGTTGGGAGACGCAGGCCCCCACCCTCGTTGTCGCCCTTAGTACCCAAGTGGTCTTAGACAAGTTACTTAGCTCCTCTGTGAACATTCCCTCATCAATAACACGGGATAAAAGTATCTATTTGGTAGTTGTAGCAAGAAAATTAATATATAAATTAATATAAGAAAAAATATAAATTAATATGAGAAAATTAATATAAAAATTAAATTAGAACAGCACCTGGTGGTAACAGTAAGTGTCTGTGGTTTATTATACTGATGCCCTTTATTATCATCATCATAATCACGGGAAGCACAGAGCTAGAGAGACCCTATTTTAGGTTGTTTCTACTCTATCCCGTCCAGGTTCTGGCCCTTACGCACCTATGGAGGCACGGCAGAACTTCACCACATTCTGCCTCACAACATACCATCCTGGATCCCAGCCCAGCTCCTCCCCCAACCACTATTCAGTCAACTTGTTCAATACCATACTAGTAACTAAAGAAAAGCCGATCCTGTTTTCTCTTAAAACAAAAAGAGTTTCCTTAGGATTTCTAATTAGATTCTGTTTTCACCTTAACATCCTCCAGTTTCAGAGGAGGATCCCGTCCCCAGGAGAAATTACCATGCCCTCCCTGCCTTGACTCAGATTCACACACACACAAAAGGGCAGATTATCATAACCTCGTTTCTGCCAAGGCCTGATTTTCAATCTCACTGTGGCTCAGAAATCAGTTTTTCTCTTCAACTTTCCTGGGAAGAGAACAAAATGTAAGAACAGGACAGCGGCTGCGGCCACATAAGGCAGGAGATGCCAACACAAAAGCCCACTTCACCAGCTAATCTGTGAACTCCTTGATGGGGCCTCCCCCAGTGTCTGTGCAAGTTCCTACTGCCAGGAGTTCCAGGTCCAGCTCCAGCAGAGGTAGAAGGGTCCTACCACAGCAGACCACACTCCTAATGGCCACACAGCTGTCAGCCGCTCTTACAGATTCTTTGGTCATAACCCTGGAGGCCACTGACATTCTACATTCTATTTTCTGCCATGACAACAGGCCCTAGGAAAAAACACAGGTCCCTGCCATGTATAGAAGACATCCTACTTGAAGCTGGGAAAAGGTTTTCTTTTAAACTTGAGTAATTAAGGGGCACCTGGGTGGCTCAGTCGGTTAAGCGTCCGACTTCGGCTCAGGTCGTGATCTCGCAGTCCGTGAGTTCGAGCCCCGTGTCAGGCTCTGTGCTGACCACTCGGAGCCTGGAGCCTGTTTCAGATTCTGTGTCTCCCTCTCTCTGACCCTCCCCCGTTCATGCTCTGTCTCTCTTTGTCTCAAAAATAAAAACGTTAAAAAAAAATTTTTTTTAACTTGAGTAATTAAGATAATAATTAAAATATTACGAGTTCTGCCAAACCAGATAGAAACCCCAAAAACATTTTCCCTCTCACTGAGGTCAACAATAAGGTTAGCCTGGATTGGAAGTCCCTTCTGGTCCCACTGCACAAACGCATTCATCCCGTGTCCCCTAACTGAGGAAGTCCAGGAGCCAGTCCCCGGATGGGCACTACAGGAACCATGCAATACCACTCCCCCATGATGAGAATGTAGCCATGTTCTCTTAAGAAAAATGTTGTCCCTATTCCCCCTCCCATTTTTCATGAATGGCGATTTATCTCATTGCACCAGCTGTACTTCCATATTAATTCTTCCCAAGTCTTTCCATCGACATGTAAATTTCAATTCTGAAACCACAACTGGGATTCTAAGAGCAACACAGCATTAGTAAGTTTAGAAATTCAGTCTTATCTTAATGAAAAACATGGTCTCCCCAAGTAGAAGTGGAAGGGGGAAACACTCTTACTAGGTTGCATAATTCTAACAGCGAAACACTGAACCAAAGTACTCCAGACTGAAGGGAAAACATACTTAAAGGCATCCCAATTACGATACATACGTGAGGGGAACAGACTTAACTACCTACCTACAATTAAAAAAAAAAAAAAAAAAATCTTTCGGCCAAGCATTTTTCTAGACATTACTTTAGTTTCCAAACTAACAAAAAGCTGCACCTCTTTACAGATGCTCAAGTAATAATTAACTTGGATGCATCCGCCTGGGCCAAGAACACTAAGCTGAATTTATAATTTATTCCATAAATCTGCAAGAGGGCTTCTCCAGATTTATTCTGCTCAACTCTGAAAGCTTACCAGGCACATATCTGCAGTGAGAATGGGGGACAAATCAAAACCTAAATGTGAAATTGCACATGCTTCAGAGATCCTCCACTAACATTTCTGTTCAATCTGCTTTATCACTTTCTCTGTAGATTTTTAAGGAGATTGGGCGGGGGGGGGGGGGGGGGGGGGGGGGAGCATAAATCTTAATTAGAACCCTGGAGACTGGCTCTCTAACCAGACCCATTTCCCAAATAATTTTTCACGTAACCTTCCAAACCTGGAACGGACGAGCTATCACGTGGGCATGAATGTGTCAGAACAGTTCACCAACACCCAGAGGCCTCTCCAGGAAAAGCATGTGATTTGGTGAGAGATTATCAGATGAGTCAAGTGACAATTACCCCCACACTGCAATTACATGTTACCTCCCTGAAAAGCCAATTAGCAAAGTATGTATAAAATGCAGAGCTCACAGGACCGTACATTTGGCTACATATTTTAGGTAGTTCATAGAATTTCTAGTTAAAAAAAAAAACAAAACTAAAAACTACTTTTCAGGGCATGTTTCACATTTAAGCAGACTTTTTAAAGAAAAGGATCATAAAAATAGTAAGAACGAAATTCAGATTGCGGATTTATGTTCTCTGTTGTATGAAAAGACTACAAATGATACACATATGTGGCGATGCTGAAATAGGTAAAATGCCACAAAAATTTATTATTCCAACAACATTACAGTTTCAAGTTAAGTCAAAGGCAGGAGGCGAACAATGAAGCGGGCAGATTGTTGGTCCTGCGCAGGCCCTTATCAGCTAGTCCAGTGTGACAAGAAGAGAAAGTAACAGCACAGCAGAAACAGGCGATGAACAGTGTCTGAAGTTCTAGAAAGGTGCTATTAAACCTGACCTGAGCCAGGCCTTCTCCAGCTCACACTGAGTGTTATTAGGGTCGTGTCCTATGGAGTCCCCACCTGTGTTCCTGAACTGCCCCTACTTTTCTTTTTCGGACAGGCACCGCTCCACACTTTTCAACCCGCACTAGGAATTAGACAAACCCCAAATAAAGAACATACCTGATTTAAGAATTTCAACTGCACAAAACATACTGACTTTTCCTGAAGGAATTCTACACTACGATACCAAATGTCTTGCCAGGAATCTCTAAAATAAGTTGGGCCGATAATTCTACTGCCAAATCACATCTCGTAATGTACACCAGGCCAACGTGTGGTAATGTGTAAATACTATTATATCACTTTGATTCATTTCCAAAAAACACAGAAACATTAATCTACTATACATGAAATATTTTCTTCTGTAAAGCCAAGGACTACAGAACAGATGACTGATAGATTTCCAACTTTTCTCTCACTTTCAAATCTCAGTAGTTACGCAGATGCACAAAGTTTCTTATATACTTCCCAACCCCAATGCCCACAGTCCCAATTCATCCCCTGGCCCCCCACTAAGTTACCACCAGAAAAGTCTAGCACTGCCATTCAGCTTTGAAAACTACTCGATTTCAGAACCCTGCCTTGTTTGGTTGGTGGTTTCCTTTTTTCTCCCTTGGTAGTAAGAATATCCCAATGTCTTAACTTTATAAGCAAAAAAAAAAAAAAAATTACTAGTTTCTAAATGAGTCTTTAAAAAGCAACAAAAATACTCTTTTCACTTGAAAGAAAAACCCAAAAGGCAGTGCTCATATAATTTAAGCCTTCAGGGAATGTAAATTAAGACTTGGGTTCTATTTTCTGTCTCAACTTTAACTTGTAACAATTTTTTATAGCTTTTCAGAAGCTATTTTAGAAAAGGAAAAAAAGAAAGGGTCAGGAATAATTGTCCTTAGGAAAACGCGCAAACATATTCGTTGTTTTGGGTGAAGTTCTTAAAATGTGGGTACTCTTCCAAGTTGACACAATGCACCTGAACATTCGAATTAATATTGGAGTACGGCAGGATATACACGTATATATCTATAGATACAAGAGGAGGGACCAGAATAGCATAACCAACAGGAGTCAGTCAACTGTTATTTAACAATCGGGCTCTAGTGGCCATCTTGCATCCCCAGGGGAGTGTGCACGTCATCTCGGCTGGTCCGCCCCAGACCCCCTGAGCGCCAACGCTCGTCCCGACCCCAACGCCGTGTGCTCCACTTCTGCTCCGACAAGATGAAAGAAACTCTCCGGAAGCAGGAGAAAACGCCACACCCAAGCACGCGTGCGCAGTGGTGGGGAAGGACCCGCTGCCCGAAAAGGCAGACGGTGGGTTCACAGCTGGGCTACCGCAGCTGATAGAAACCTCAGTTCTCCTTAGAGGAGCCAGGGGTACACAAGATCCCTGGCGGGGAAGACAGGAGTATGTTCACAACCAAGGCGCCACGATCCGCTTCCACAGCGCTCAAGTGCAGGCATCCGGGCAGCGAACACTCACCGGGTCCCAGACCAAGCAGCCGACAGAAACGCTACCCAGGATCTTAAACGAACGCGGTGCGGATGGTCTGACTAGTTCAAGACCACAGGCCGAAGCCAACTGCATTGAGGCAACTTGTGAGGTAGACAGACCTTGACGATGTTGCGCGGTAGGGGGGGGGGGGGGGTTCTATTTTATATTATGACTGCTTTTTAAAATGTTGTTCGTGGGTCTGACAAAACCTAGATCTCTAATATTTTTAAGCCCCCAGCCCCTTGGACACCGCAGCTCTTTTCCATTTTTGCTTAGACACAATTCATTCTGTGCAGCTAATTAAGCTGAAGAAGACTGAGAATAAAGTTTGAAACAAGGTTAATAGAGTTCTTTGCTCAGTATATGGTTTCAGTTTTTATTTCATTGACACTGATTTGCACACAGAAAGCTAAGTTGTTTCTAAAGAACTAATCACGGCATGTGGCTGGTAATCTCTGATGAAATTGGATTAAAGATTCTAAATGGCGGCATGATGTAAAAATAAAAACAGAAATCTGGTATTTTATCCTTTAATTATACCGGAATTAAAAAATAAATTAAAATTTTTCTAAAATCTAGAAACAAAAAATTTCAAAATTAAAAAATTAAAATCTGGCATTTTCGAGGAATGGATACACCCAACACATGCTAATGGTCTACAACTCATTACAAAAAGAATCCCTTGAATAAACAAAAGTACATTAAAAATATGATGGCTTCTAAAATAACTTTTTCTAGGATAATAATTATGTTTCTTATATTAGATGTAGGCATGCTTAGTGGGGTGGGTATTAAATAATTTACTTGTAGCATTTTAAAGATAAACTTAAAATTTCAGTGTAATAAGAAAAACATCTTTTTTTAGAATGGATATATTCATAAAGGACATATCAATGAGATCAACAAACGAACTGAACTCCCATCTATGGCAGTTCATCTAACCTTGTGATTACCCAGTTTCCTTCTATTTCCACTACCGTTCTCAGGAAGCAGGACATTCATTCATTTTAATGTGACACTCATCAAAATAATCATTCGTTTGCTCGTTCGTTGTCTTCACATTTAATGAGCAGCTTCTATATGCCTAGTACTTCTTGCTAGGGCTGAGGACAGAAAATGCATGAGCTAAATAAAAGCCTGTCCTGAAAGGTGGTTTTTGGCTGAATTATGTCCCCTAAAATTCATGCACTGAAGCCCTAACACCCAGTACTTCAGAATGTGACCGACTTGGAAATAAACAGAGGCCATTAGGGTGATCCCTAATCCAGTATGACTAATGTCCTTATAAAAAGACAATAGGCCACAGACATACACAGAGAAGATGGTGAAGACACAGGGAGAAAACAGCCATCTACAAGCCAAGGAAAAAGGACTCAGAAAAAACCTACCATTGCCAACACCTCCAACCTCGACTTCTAGACTCCAGAATTGTGAAAACATCAATGTCTGTGGCTGAAACCACCCAGTCTGTGTCCTTTGCTACGCTGGCCCTTGGCAAACTAATACAAAGGCTCACACTCCATCAGGGGAGACTGACATCAAACTGTAATATCCGAGAAGAGCAGCTAAATTAGAGATATGCACAAAGTGCAAAGCAACAGACTGTAGCATCAGTCGGCCGTGGCGGATGTTCTGGTTTTAAGCTCTTATTCCAAGTGAAAGGGTATGCTAACAAAGCCTCCTTACCATTTCGAAGACATTAACAGACTAACACACGCTCGGCAGCCTTCCCATGTTATTTCACTTTATCCTCACATAAATCTTGCAGCCTTTTTGAGCGTCCCCATCATATAGATGAAGTCAGTTTCGATAAGATAATTAACTTGTCCAAGATCACCCAATTAACAACTCAAAGAGCCAAGTCCCTACAATTCAACACTGTACTTCCCTACGTCTGTCTGCCTCTCAAACAAAACTTGGAAGAGGTACTAAGGAAAGCAGACCACATCGCAGAAGCTTTAGCAGTGTGTTCTCTCTGTGCACTGCACAATTCTGCAGGCGTGCAATCATCTCTGAAAAGCATGCTAGACAGTGGGCGGTGGCGGTTCTAAGTGTGCAAAAAGACTAGCTTGAACAGCTCTGGAACAGTTTCTCAAAGCTACAGCAAAACCACAGTAATGCTTCTGATAATGCAGAGCACAAACTTAAAGATCAGGATCAACGGTAATGATTCCAACTTTCTCCCGTTTCCTTACTCATTGTACACCACGTCATTCAAGTTCCTTCGGTTCCATACTCACGACTTACTACACACAGGGATGCTTCTAAGAGGGCAAAAAGCATGCACGTGCACTTCTGTGTGGAGCCCTGACAGAGGCCAACAGGGAACTGTACAGGAGCCAGCGCAGGGCAGATCATTACTTTGGGACAAATGGGAGGGGAGATCAAACCAGAAGAGTAATAATGTATTTACCTGTCTCTTCGTCTATTTTGAAAACACCAACACCAGAACCATCTCTTATGGAATAGCGGATCTCCCCGTCTCTTCCTGTGTCCTCATCGTGAGCAGATACTGTCATTACTGAGGAACCAATAGGGACATCTTCTTTCACTACCCCCTTCTCCACAAAGCTGGAAAACACTGGTGGGTGTAAGTTCTCGTTCACATCAATGACCTCAACTTCAACATAGCAAGTGGAAGACAGAGAAACCGGCTTCCCTTTGTCTTTGGCCCTCACGGTGAGATTATACACTTGCTTCTTCTCAAAGTCCAAATGCTGGACAATTCTGACCGCTCCGCTGAGTTTATCCACATCAAAGTGTCCTTCTCCGTGGTCCAGCAGACTGTATCTCACTTGGCTAGACTGACCTAAATCGGGATCGTAGGCCTCCAACCACATGATTATGGTTCCTTCTGGAAGGTCTTCGCGAACTTTCACACGGTAATTAGGTGGAATGAACCTAGGTGGGTTGTCATTAACATCCTCTAATGATACTTTCAAAAGAACAGTGGAAAGCAACTGAGGTTCTTCTCTGGCTTGATCCCTGGCTTCAATCTTTAAGTAATGCACATGCTGTACTTCGCGATCCAAAGGGGACACAATTTTAACAACTCCAGTCACGCTGTCAATGGAGAATTTATCTGTGTCTGTGAGAATAGAGTAGGTCACATGTCCATTCGGCCCTAAATCTTTATCTGTGGCTTCAACCTGGATGATTTCACTATCTACCTCTTTGTCTTCGCTCACTTCAACAAAGTAGCTCTCCTGTAAAAACTCCGGGGGATTATCATTGGCATCCAGAACTCTGATGTCTACAAGACGCCAAGCGGCCTTCTGTGGTATACCAAGGTCAGATGCTGTAATGTTCAGGGTGTACTTGTCTGTTGTTTCACGGTCAAGCGGAGATAAAATCTTTAGCATTCCAGTTTCCATGTCAATTACAAAGCAACTATCCTCATTTCCTCCAGAAATGGCATAGACCAGTTTTCCATTGAAGCCAGTGTCCAGGTCAGTAGCATTCATGAAAATTATGCTGGCACCCACTGGATGGCTTTCCTTTACCTCAACACCAGCGGGGAGAGTACTTCTGAACTGTGGCGCGTGCGCATTGACAGAGTGGGAATCAAAGAAAATGTCCTCGACCTCTCCCTGACTGTGTAACTTATTTGCCTGCAGGAGTTTCTCCGCCAGCATTTTGGCGACGCCCGTCTCTTCGCACTGCAAGTGTACTGGCTTGCGACTAGCAGCCACAGTTATGTTGATGTATAACGGTGTGGCAAAATTCTCTCCATCTGTGGCCGTGATTCTCAGGCTGTGAAATGACACCTTGGTCCCTAAGCCATCCAGTAGCGACTGCTTTAGGGACAACACCCCAGAGCTGGGGTTTAGGCTGAACAAATCTAGTTCGTTTCCAGCTTCAATCTGGTATCGGACCAACTGAAGTTCATCAGCATCAATCGCAGAAACGGTAGTTATTTGCTCCCCCACACCTAGATCCCTGGGGATAGTTCCTTCACAATTGATTTTCTCAAACAAGGGTGTGTTGTCATTCAAGTTATTGAGGGTCACCGTGGCGAGGACTTCAACTTCCCGGCGGTATGGCAAGCCCCAGTCTGACGCTCGAATCCTCAGAGTATAAACCCGAGGCATCAGCTCATAGTCCAGGTTTTCTGAAGTACTCACGGCACCAGTGAAATGGTTAATGACGAAGGGCACGTGGTTTAAATTGGCAATACTGTAAGTCACATAGCCGTTCTCCCCCTCATCGGGGTCCACGGCACTCACGCTCAGGACCGTCGTACCAATGGGCACGTTCTCATCGAATGATGCTTTGTAAGCAGTCTGGGTAAACTCAGGGGGATTGCTGTTCGCACCTAAGACTTTAACCAACACTCTGGTCGAGGCTCTTCTGTCACTTGTTGTTACTTCAAGTTCAAAATGGGATGCCTGCTGTCTTTTAACTGGCTCCAAAATGGAAATGAGACCAGTGTTGGGATTTAAACTGAATTTAGCTTTCCCAGGGGTACTTTTGAAAACATACCTCAAATGAGAATAACTAGGCGTGGCTTTCACCATGACCACAGGGGTATTGGAAGGAGCAAACTCACCGATTTCTGCTCTATAAACATCCTTTTCAAACTTGACTGGACCAGCTTTGAACTGCGGAGAAGTCACATGAATTACTTTCACAGAAGAGAACTGGGGAGGGGTTCCTTTATCTTTAGCCTGTAGCGTCAGATTGTAGCCAAAAGGATGACTGTCCCAATCAATGCCACCAACTGCCTTGACTTTATATTCTTTACTCCCTGGAGAGGACCTCACTGTTCTAAACTGTTGAAGGAGGTCACCTGCCACAATGCTTAAAGAAGCTATTTCCCCATTGGGCCCCTGATCACAGTCGTCCACCGTTACGATTGCATATGTTGGGTCCTTGTCCAGTTCTGATGGAGACAGCGTCACCGCCGTGATCACAGGAGCACATCCGTTGGCCTGTTCCACGTGAACCGTCAGCTTAGCCATGCTGCTGATACCACTGCTACCATACAGTTTCATCCCACGGTCCACAGCAAGAATCTCCATCTCATAGAGCTTGGTCTCTGCGTAATCGAGCCTACCAGTTAAAACTATGGCACCGCTGGTCGGGTGAATAGCGAACACATCTGTTCGATCTTTGAAACTGTAGTAAAACTCTCCGTTGGTTCCTATGTCTGCATCTGTGGCGCTGACTCTGGCAATACTGGTCCTTATGGCTGTGTTTTCAGGTAACGAAACACTGTACGAGGTGGGGGAGAACAGCGGTCTCAAGTCGTTTGTATCCAGCACTTGCACCCTGACCTTGGCTCGGGCTTCAGCATTAGTATTTTTTTCAACTGCTTTGACTATCAATGTGTAATGGTCTTTTACTTCCCTATTAAGAATAGCTGTATTTCCTCCTTTGGTCCTTATTCTTAAAAAGCAAAAGTCTCCAAGGACATACTCTTCAGCTTTGAAAAGGTTTTCGTTGTCCCCGGAGATAATTCTGTACCTTAACTCCCACAGTGGATTTGTAAGGTAAATACCCATCTTTACAGGATGGCCCACGTAGGTTTTAGCTGCAGAGTTTTCGTGCACCGTGACATTGTACTGGAAGTGTGTAAACTGGAGAGGACTCTGCTCAGGGGTCTGGCTTCCGTCGCCGTCTCCAAAATGCTGGAGGAGCAGGAGCAGGAGCAAGGCCACAGGTCTCCCCATCGCTTAACCCTCAGCAATCTAAAACACAGGAAAGAAAGAAGAGTCATGACCTCGAAGAAATAAACAAGGCGGCGTAAACTTGTTTCAGGAGTTTTAGACTTTGCATTTTAGTGAAGTATTGCACATATGTATGAAATACAAATATGTACAATAGTTTTTAGGTTTTTTTCCGTTGTCCAAGTATCAATACCTCTAACATGTCTAGAATTACTAAGGAACAATCTTTTTCTTGTACTTTGAGGACTCAAGAATCATAAGGAGCTTCAGATCAAAGACTCCCGCCAGCTACATGTAACACCAAAGTTGAATTGTTCTACTTGATTCTTCAAGGCAAATGGAACCAACTGTGACAAAGGGAGATAATGAACATTGTCTAGGTTTACTTATACACAACAGATGAAATGCCCAAAAGCTCACAAATTTCATGCTGCCACAGTATCCCAAGCACAGGAAGCTTTGAAGAACTGATTCAGAACAAGATCCAACCTGAAAGGTGGTTTCATAGGACCTCCCATAATGACATTCTATAACCTCATCTCAAAAGTGATCCAGAAATTATTTCTTTCTAGGAATAATTTAGTTGACTCCCTCCAAAACGTAAGGGTTTACTGTCTCATTCAGCATTATGTAACTATTTAAAGGTATTAAAATACTTATAAAATCATTATATCATTTTTAGGGGCGCCTGGGTGGCGCAGTCGGTTAAGCGTCCGACTTCAGCCAGGTCACGATCTCGCGGTCCGTGAGTTCGAGCCCCGCGTCAGGCTCTGGGCTGATGGCTCGGAGCCTGGAGCCTGTTTCCGATTCTGTGTCTCCCTCTCTCTGCCCCTCCCCCGTTCATGCTCTGTCTCTCTCTGTCCCAAAAATAAATAAAAAACGTTGAAAAAAAAATTTTTTTTAATAAAATCATTATATCATTTTGATACTGAGGTCACTTCTAAACCAACGTGAGTCAAAAAGAGTCCATTTACAAATGGGAAACCAGCAGCCTGATGTCAAACAGCAAAGCGAATCTTACCCACCACATCAATATTTTATCACCACTGCAGTCAACAACCAGTGTTCACAACCAAACACAAGACACACACACACACACACACACACACACACACACAGCTAAAGCATCCAGGCTGACACACAGAGAGGGCCCCATGAACACAGCAAGGTGGTCAGCCCCGCGGAGAAGGTCAGAGGGGAAACGGGAAGGCAAGGGGGCATTTGAGAAAGGGTTCCTTTTAGCAAGCGGAAGGTAGGCAGTCCTCCGGGCTGGCCTTCCGGATGAGCAAGACAATTATTTTCAGACCCACCGTTCCTCTAAATGCCAACAAATTCACCTTGCAAATCAATGGAGCCTCACACAACACCCCAGCACTCTCCCGAGAGGACAGCACTGCACCCTCAAACAAGTGCTCCCAGAACGGGAGCCCCACCCAAAGGCGAAAGCAGCAGCAGACCGGAGGGCTGGTTGAAGGGCCGGCGGGAATTCGCGAGGCAGCATTAATTCACAGTATCTTCACCGCACCCCGTCAGTCATTTCATCAGGGAAAAGAGAAAAGCCCTCCTTCACACAAGGCTTAACGGATGCTCAATCACATTCCAGGCGGGCCCCCTGACATGTGCCTTCGCTATCATGCCATCTCCTCAGCGATAAAGTCAGGAGACCATAGAGACTTCCAGCCTCCCGGAGAACGATGATCACTTCAAAATAAGAAAACGGTTTCCTCACAAAACAATCTCTTCATGTGGTCAACAGTCCTAATATTCAGGGAAATCTGAAAGATATAACGATGCAGGGACGTTCCCTAAACCAAGGAAAACTTCAGTTCAACCTACAGGTATGGGGAGCCTAGTTCAGGACAGACTGTGGAGGGTACGTGAACCAAAGACTATTTCCAGATCCTGAGGCATTTACGAACTAAGAACAATAGAGAGAAAGAGAAGATGCTTTCAGTAACACTTAAAAAGCTCATGTGAAAGAAGCAAGCACGGTGTTTCATCCCAGAAGACTTGTTACTGCTATCCACTTTACAACAAAGTATTATGCCGGGACTCTATTGTAAACAATTAAAATATTATTGCTTAATTCTCCATATAAAGTATTATGCAGCCACTAAAAAGAATAAGCCGCCACTCTGAATGTTGGTACATAGAGACGTCCAGATATGTTAAATGGAAAAATTAAACTGATCCCATGTATGTGTGTAAAAAAAAGCGGGGGTGGGGGGGGATGAATTGTGTGCACAGGATATGAATATGCTGAAAAATGGACAGAAACATTCTGGATCAAAAAAAAAAAAATCAACTGTCAACAGTAGTAATTTGTGGAGAACAGGCAGCTAGGTGAAGGTTCATGCTTTATTTCCACGACGCTAGCTGAATATTTTAGCACAGGTGCAGGCCATCTGTTCCACTCACTCACTCCCTTCATCAATTATTTGACTTCATTCAACGAATATTTAATGCTATGTGCTAGGAATCGTTCTAGATGCTGGGGATACAAAAGTGAGCCAAAGCAGCAACAAATCCTCATGGAAGACATACTTCCTGGTGAGAAACAAGCAAAGAGTGTATCCCATGCTGATGATGAGGCACTAAAAAGAAAAATAAAGAAGGGCAGGAGACTGTGGTCCGAACCTGAAGGGAAAGACAGAACTAAATTCAAAAGGCCCAAGGGGCACCCGGGCGGCTCAGTGGGTTAAGCGTCCGACTCTTGATTTCCGTTCAGGTCATGATCTGAAGCTTCGTGGGTTCCAGCCCCATATTGGGGTCTCTGCTGTGAGCATAGAGCCTGCTTTGGATCCTCGTTCTTGTTCTCTCTCTGCCTCTCCCCCCTACTTTCTCTAAAATAAATACGTACATACATAATACATAAATAAAATTCAAAAGGCCCAGGGTGCATTTTAGGATGTTCATTGTTATCCTGGTCTCCACCCATTCAAAGCCTGTTGTATTTCCTCCAACTCACTCCACACTCTCCCACCAAAACAAACAAACAAACAAAAAGTTTCCAGACTCTGCCAGTGTTCCCTGGGGCTCAAAATCACGTCCAGTAGAGAGGCATTAGTTACAAAAACAGAGACCACTGTGGCTGGGCACAGATGAGGGGAGAGCAGTAAGGGAGTTTTTTTATATGTAAATTTTAACCTTTAGAATCATTTTAGATTTACAGAAAAGTTATGAAGACGGTCTCTCCTGTTGGTAACCTCTCCCATTATTATGGTGCACTTGTCACAACTAACGAACTAGAGAGGAACAGGACCTAGGGAATTAGATGAGGAGTTTTGGAAAGTTAAGGTGAAAATGCCCACTGTTACCCAAGTAATGATTCTGAGGGGGCAGGCTGACGTGTGGGAGAGGTCCAGCCTGGAGACACAAATGTGAGAGTTGCCTGAATATACAGAGCGTGCTGTTTCAACCACAACACTGAGATCATCCAGGGAGAGAGCACAGGTAGAGAGGAAAAGAAAACCAAGCACAGAGCCCTGATGACCCACGCCCCCAAAATGTGGAGGACAGAAGAGGAGAACCAGCACATGAGACGGGACAGCAGTCAGTCGCTGACGCAGAAGCAAGAAACAGTGGTGGTGTAAAGACAGGATGGGTCCGTCAATCTTTCTGAACATCTGAAGCCTCACGTTAGAACTTGGCAATGACGCATACACACTGGCTGCTACCATGCAGCTGCACACACTGCTGGCCGGCCCCGGACACGCCCTCACCCCCCAACCCGGCACAAGGAAAAGGCCAACACATCACATCACTGCAACGGTTCCCTCGCCACCGCATCTCGGCCACCACCCTGCTCTCACAGCTGCATTCCCCACGCCTGATCACCTTCCTGAACCCACCCCGCCAGCGGTTCTTCTCAGGGACAGCTCAAAGCCGGACTACCCCTGCCGGACCACCCTCAACAGAAACCGTTCAAAACCCGGAATTTACTCTTGCAAACCTGGCTAACAGAATGCCACTGTGATCAGGATCAATGAGTAAGGGCAACTTTTTACATCAGAAAACAAAAAAAATTCCATGGGGCGCCTGGGTGGCTCAGTCGGTTAAGAATCCAACTCGATTTTGGCTTTGGTCATGATCTCACAGGTCGTGAGATCGAGTCCCACGCCAGGCTCTGCACTGACGGCATGGAACTTGCTTGAGATTCTCCCTCCCTGTCTCTCTCTGCCCCTCCCCTGCCTCACTCTTGATCTCACTCACTCCTGCTCTCTCAAATATTTAAAAAAAAAAGAAGAAAACAATTCACTTTTTAGGAGGTATTAACCTTTAGTAAAGGAACCTAGAACCGTGGATTCAGGTTCTGCTATAAAATGCGTGATCAAAAAAGTGGTGGCTGTTCCCCTGTGCAAAACAAACAGCAAAGCTGAACAAGGAAAAAAAAAAAGATACTAATACCATTTCTACTGAAAAGTACATTACCTAGAGTTCATGCTTATGAAAATTAAACTCCAGAAACGATTTTAGCCAAAGGCTACACTTTGATATTTAGAAGGCGATCATACTACTTCAACTCATTGTAGTTTAGGTTTTCTTCTGTGCATTTTGCAAAGTGAAAACCAAGAATGTTTACTTAGTGCAGCCTGTAGAGGAAAGGGCCTCAGGTCCGAAGCTAAAATATCTTTAGTATAGATTTCTGGAAATCCATAAATAAGAGAGAAAAAATAATTTTTCTAGTAGAAATCACATATTAACGTGCTCATATTTCTTCATTAGGGAGACCTTCACATAGAGTGTTCTAAGTCAATTACCGTGACTGCCCCTTCGTCACAAAACAGAACACAGCCCCAGTGCTAAGAACAAAACTGCATAAATTCAAATATTTAGATCTAAAGCTGAAGATTCAGAAATGTTGCATATGCTTCCATGATAGGACTAGGTGGGACACAGCATTACACATGCATAAAATCCCCTAAATGTTGTACATCTACTACTTAGAGGTCCCAAATCTTAACATGCCTTCAGCCCGCCATGCAACAGGCAAAAAGTAAACAGCATCAATGCCACCTGTGATGATAAAAACACACAAAAATATTCACCTGAAGAACTCTGTGTTCTCCCTCGGCGTGCCCTCCCACATTCTCCCATTTTGTATCAGCAGCAGTGAGAGCACTCACTAGAGTTGAACTTATTACTGAAATCCAGAGCTTAATGTTCAGTTTGAATAGTGTCACATTTTTAAAGTATTTTGGAAGATGTTTCAACTGCAGGGAAGATAACCACATTTTCAAAGAAAAATGTCACCAAAAAGCCAGTATGAAATGTAAATGACTCCTGTTTTTTAAAAATAGTGTATATTAAGTGTTTAATGGTCTCTAAAATCAATAGGGAGGGAGGGGGAGGGGAGGGGGAGAGAGGGAGGGGGGAGAGAGGGAGGGGGGAGAGAGGGAGGGGGGAGAGAGGGAGGGGGGAGAGAGGGAGGGGGGGAGAGAGGGAGGGGGGAGAGAGGGAGGGGGGAGAGAGGGAGGGGGGAGAGAGGGAGGGGGAGAGAGGGAGGGAAGGAGGGAGGGAGGGAAGGAGGGAGGGAGGGAGGGAGGGGGAGAGAGGGAGGGAAGGAGGGAGGGAGGGAGGGAGAGAGGGAGGGAGGGAAGGAGGGAGGGAGAGAGAGAATTAGATCTTACTAAGAAAGCCTGTTATTCAGGTATTACTAATTCACAGCTTCCAGATACCATTTACAAGACGGGAAAAAGCCACTTTCCTAATAAATTATAATAGCCAACAACAGTACTTTTAAAAGTTTTTACTGTTACACTGAAAATGTAATGGGTGGCTCCCGTTTACTTTCCGAGTGCGTATCAAATCTTTCTAAGCCACGTTCGGACATTTGTCCGTAGCAACAGGGGTGGGGGCCCACTATGAACCCAGACTGAACAGCCTTAGGCTGGATGTGTCTCCTGTAACTGCTCCTGGTGTTAATTCTGAGAGGGGCCACGCTAAGTCTGGTTGCTCCGGCGATGACTTGATTTAAATACTGCCTTCAAACGATCAACAACTCATTCCATTTAACGCAGTCTTCAAACCACTAATACATGACGGTGACAACCCCAGATCTCTCCCCTCAGCACAACGTAACTCTTTTCCAGCACTTAAAAACCTGAAGAAAATTAGAGAGTTCCTAGTTTGCAAGCAGCCTCCATATAAAATCTGCTATGTGATTTACCTGCTCTATGAACCTATAAAACACATCTGCGGGCATCTGAAGATCACTGGCTGTTCCGTGCCGTTGTGACATACAAGACAAGACAGGAGGAACACGGGCTGCGCAGACACTTCTGGCTGGGCTAGGCATCCATGGGCTACTCACTTTCCTCTCCTCTTTTTACAGACCAGACATGACCACTACTTGTTACTCACCCTGCAACCACTTTCTCCTCACCCACGCTCCAGGGCAAACACTGCTCACGGAGAAGTTCCAGAAACACAGTTTACCGCTCGTGATTTTAGATCATCTCACATAACGTACTTTTTCTCTGCAAACAAATAGCATTTAAATGTCATTTTGGCAGGGTAGCCATTAATTAGCACCAGCCACTTCCTCCACTCCCAAATCAGTAAAGCTTTAACTACTGGTGAAATTATGATGATAATTATTTACGTACACATACAGATATCTCACTAAATAATGGATCGGGAAGGTGAAGGTTCCGTGTAAAAGAAAAAAAAAAAAAGGAAAGTCAACATATACAAAGTCCCTCCTCTTCCTCTCCTTAAAATGTTCTTTCCCCCTATTTTTCTTCTTCCCACCTTTCAGAAGACATGGGACCCTGCCTAGCTACAAACAAAGCCACCCAGGGTGCCATACATAAAATTCTGCCTCTTCTGCAGCTCCTCCCTAAATTATCACTCCCTCTCAAACATCACACTCAAATGACCCAGCCATGACCGGCCCTTTTTCCAGGGTCTGCAAACACACACAAGTTTATCCCTACTTAAAAATAAGCTTCATTCAAACCTTCACTTCCTTCCAACTCACACCCTATATTGCCCCTTCCCGTACAGGCAGAGAGTTCTAAACAAGAACTTGCTTACGGCTACCCTGACTTCTGTCTCCAAAGAGGCTACTTCTACCCTCAACTGCTCTACAGGACCTCACATCCATCCTGGCACCAGACACAGCTTCTCCTGGCATCACAAGTCAGTGGCAAATCAGAGGACTTTTTCTCAGTACTCCCTGAATTAATGTTACATGTGACACCACCCACTACACCCTTGCGTCCTTTACAGGTCACAGACTGCCTAAAGCATGGTCAATCCACAAAGGATAAACGACACTGTTTTCCTGATTTTCCTCAACACTCTTTTACACTCTACACTCTCTCGCCTTGAAGTTCGCCATCACAAACTTCTGTCTTCTGACTCTTCTTACATATGCACGTAGTATCGTGCTTCGAGGTCTCATCCACTCAGTCGTACTCAATCGTACTCAATCGGCCAGGAGCACTTTGGAATCCCACATTCCAGCCTTAACTTCCCCCAAGTGCGGGAACACGCCTCCTGAGATGCCATCACACCTGCCACACAGCCTTTCACCAGCTCCCAACCACAACATGCCAGCCATTCCACTCTACTATCCTACTGCACCTCTCCAGCAACGGAACAGTTTCTCCACTTTCCAAATCACTCAGGCTTGCAACCTAAGAAATCGATTAAGAAAGAAGGGGCTGGCAGGCATAAAACCTGTGATCTAGCCTTGGCTTTGTCCCTAAATCAATTGTGTGAATTCATGGAAGTTACCTAATGCTTGGATTCCATCTCTTTATTTGAAAAACTGTACTAAAATCTTCATAGCCTCCTGCCCTCCAGAGAGACACTTCTCTCCTCCCCACCCTTCCCCCACCACTTTCCTCTCTCTCACACTTGTACAGACACCGATCTTTTATTTCTAACTACCAAACCTCCATATCTAAAGTTATTGAGACTGTGGACAATTTTTTACTCTCAATTTCTGAAAACTGTCCCCTTTCCATTTGTCACCTAGTTCCTATCTGTATTTACTCAGGCACAGGATCTCATAGCTTTCAAAGCAGTACTCCTGTGTTCTTACCATCCTCCCCCCAATTTAGCCCATCTACCACAGCCAAATTAATCTCATTAAAACTTCTTTGCAATATTAGTCCCTAGTTTGAAAATACTCCGTGTTTCCCCTTAGCCTGCTGATTAAGTATATTCTTCTTAGCCTTGTACTAAAGACTAAAGACCTCCACCTGCTACCTAATTGGATCTCCCAGTAGTACTATTTCAAGCCAAAAAGGTGGACTTTCCACAGGCTGGAAACCACCAAGCTGTCCAGAGCAGGTGACACCACCTAGTGGTGAGGCCTCTAACCCTGTAAGATCTCTATCCCTTGCCTTCTTAAAAGGTAACCTCAACATTGGTCTTCCTGCCCTTCATTCCTCACATACTAGTTATTTTCTCACTTTTCTACATTTCTTTCTTTCCACCACTTCTTAACACCTGCCCCATAAAAACCTGTCCTCCCGGTCTATAACCCAACGTACGTCCAGATCATAGACATTCTATGTTCTACTTGCACAAAGGAAAAAAACAAGCTGCAAGTCATGGGAAAACAGGATTAAACAGGCATTGATGATAAATCAACCAACCCTTTTCCTAAAGATAACATGGTATGCTCTCAGCATACCGCAAATCATGTCATAACTAAGGTTTCTACAATTTGCTTTATATGTGTCATTTCCTCTCCTTAAATTATTCCCTCCTGATTCACTCTTCCCTCAGAACTCACCCTATCCTACCTAATATCCACCTACCTGCCATGCCCAGCTCAATGAAGTGCTAGGATGAACTCCCCTGCTCTTATCACACTGGATATAACTATTTTTTGTCCTCCTGCCACTCTGCGCTGTAAGCTCCCTGAGGGAAGAACATGCGATTTGCTCACCCTGTATCCTGTGTCCAGCCCAATGTCTGGCAAAGAGGAGACCCACAGTCGCTGAGTTCATGAATGGACAGATGGCTGAGGGTGGAGAATGGAAGGCAGGACTCTAGGAGAGGAGGGGTAACACGGGAAAATACACACCCATTCTTCTGAAATTAACAGAAAATCCAGGTGCAACCACCAGGCCAGTAACAACAGTGCAGATGGCTCTGATTTCTAGCAGCTGAGCAACAGGGTCACCACCCACCTCAAAATGCTTCCAAATTGGCTGGAACAGATGCCAGATCAGTTTCTGTGATGCAGAGCTTATTTTGAAGCTCTATGCTTGGATATTCTACGAAGGATTAAATACCACTTGGTTTTCCTAAATAGTTTGTAAAAAGACTACAGGTTCATCTCCACACATATAATAAACCTTTGGAATTAAGAATTTTGGCAATATATTTAAATCTGGGACCTAAAGGTTAAGTTTAAGTTTCTAAAAACTTTAAAACATGAAATATACAGATTCGTCATCTGACTGAATACGTTTTAAAGTCAGCAAAGAAAATGACAACTCTCTGATCTTAAATGAATTACCTGAATCACTGATTTCAAAAACTTCTTTCCAGTGCCTAAGGATACACTAACACTTGCAAATTGACCAATTAAGTGAGACAAAAAAAATAGTTTGGCGTGATCGTCTATATAATTTGGTCAAAAGAAAGCTTACCTACTGCAATTTCCCACTCATAAAAGATTAAACAGACACCTAGCCTTATGGCTTCCTGCTATTAAATCAGGTCCTTTAGGCCACAAATTAGGCCACTGAGACAACATTTAATGCAACAATAATGCACTAATTTGATTCAGTTTACTCAGTCTATGTAAAATCAGCCAAACTTGGGTGGAAAGCAGGTGGTGGTAGACTTGATAAGGGAGGTTAAATAATCTGTAAGATCCCTTTCACCTCTAACATTCAAAGAAATAACTGCTTCCAAGGTGGCTCATGAACTAAGTCTAAAGATACACACGAGAGGGGCAGGGTTGCTGGTAAACCAAAACAGTTGTTAGTCTGCAGTAATTTTCAGATTCCCATCTTGGCACTTGTCCACAACGTGGATTAAATGATCTATTAACATGATGAGAACTCACTGGGAGTAACTTCTAGTGACTAATTAAAAGATACAAGTAAAATACAGGTGGCCTAAATGCTTTTATTAAGTCCTCTAACAATCTACCTTCCTTTCAGAGTGACAAAGAATTTGGCTCATTTAAGACATTCTTTTTCAAGAAATGGGTACACAAATGCACACTTTATTCAAATCAAACCTTACAATGAACCTGTTAAATGCCATGTTTGGCTTAACTTAGAGTTAGATCAATTGTTTTTTAAAAATTATGTAGTGTTTTAAGTATTTTTAAATCCATCTTGAAGTTTAATGATGACAGTGAGACAATTAATTCCAACTGTGGAACCAAAGCTGTCCTTTTAAAACTCAAAAGATAAAGCCAAAACTGACCCATATAACTGCAGAAAAAATACATTTTCATGAATAACTATCAACTGGATATGTTGGGTTAACCACTACATCTCCAAGAATGGCACGGGAAAACATCACTAAAACCTAGTTTTAACACGTGCAGAGATCAACTACTGAACCCGATATGTCGCAACCCACAAAGCCTCAAGAGGCTGCCTTTCTAAAAGACAAATAAATGAAGATCATCTACCTTTTAAATGTTTCCCAATTTTAAGAGTCAGTGTAAATATCCAGGGAAAAAAGAAAAGAAAAGAAAAGAAAAGAAAAGAAAAGAAAAGAAAAGAAAAGAAAAGAAAAGAAAAGAAAATTTACCAAGCACAGAGTTAACAAAAGCCACTTAATGAAACTGTAGTTCAAACACATGCCCCCCCCACAAAAAACTTAATGCATAAAAAATATTTGAGTTTACTCTTCTAAAGCATACAATTGTGTCCTTGTTTTCAAAGCTCTGCAATTCATATCAATGGGAACAAAAAAATCTCAAAGAGACAACACAAAGTTAGCTTCCTGGAAGAAAGCACTCTAAGTCAGAAAAAGCACTGAAGAATGAGGATCCCTCTTTAAAAAAAAAAAAAAAAAAAGACCTTACAAGTTTCTCCTCCAGGGGGGAAAAAAAAAACTAATAAACAGCACGTTTTGCAAATGTTTAGCCCCGCAATTTATCAATCGCACCTCGTCTACCTACATTCAACCAGTTAGTACTTAACCCTCAGAGCAGCGCTCCCTCGGGGCACAAAACATCTAAGAGAAACTGCGACTCCATTTCAAAGATCCCATCTCCTTGGCTACTGGCCTCGCCTTTCATCTCCCCAACGCTGGGACTCTCATAAATTGGAAGAATTAACCTAGGGCGAGATCGGTTAAGTCATTAGCGGGCTCGAGAATTACCGGCGAAGGGGAGCGGAGCGCGGCGGCGAAGTTTCCGAGCTCCGGGGCGCAGCGGAAGTCCTCGCCTCGCCCTCCGGCCGCCCGGTAGCCCCGCGCCGCGGCCGCCGCTCTGATTTCCAGCAATGGCTCCAGGACCAGACCCGTGCAGCCCCGGCCGCCGCCGCAGCCTGCAGCCCGCGCGCGGCGGCACTCGGCTCGGCAATTACCATTCGGTTCACGTTGCAAACTGTCCCCCTCCCACCTCTCCGCCCCCGCATCCTCCGCCGGCCGCCTAATCCTGAGCGGGTCCTGAACTTTCCAAGTGGGCAGGCGCCACGGCACTACCAACCTTCCAGCCGGGCTTGCTTTCATCCCTTGTCCCAGAGCACCGGCAGGAGCGCGCTCCTGGGCCGGACGGTGCGGGGAAAGCACCCAAAGAGCCGAAAAGTCCGCCACCCAGAAGCAGCAAGTTGCATGCCTACCGAGCGCAGACGGCTCCGGCCCGGCCGCGCACGGGCAAACGCGGCGCGGCGCTGCGCCCCTTGCCCACCCGCCCCGCAGCCCCAGCTTCGTTTCTAGCAAACTTACAGCAAAGTTGGCCCCAAGTGGCAGCGGCGCTCTCGGGGACGCGCGCCTCGCCGCCTCAGCGCGCGCCCGAGCGGGGGCCGGGTCCTCCGGGGGCCTCACTGGGCCCACGGGTCCGCATGATGTCGGCGGCCCTGCCTCCCTCTCCGTGCGCCCCGCTCGGAGGCCACTGCTCGCCGCCCGCGCGCCCCACTCCGCGGCCGCCGGGGTAAGCACCGGCGCCTCACGCGCTGGGCGCGGAATATATCCCTCCGCCCGCAGCCACGCCTGCGAGCGCCGGCGCTCGTTTCTCCCGCGCGGAAACTCGATCTGACTTTCCCTGGCGGCCAGACTCTGAGCTTGCGGGTCCCGGGCAACAACGCCCCGCCACGGGTCAGTGATCCCTTTCCGCCAGAGCCGCCAGCTCCTTCCGAGGAGACGAGCGAGTGCCCAGGGTGATCTTGCGACACTCCGAGGAACAGTGTGCGGCTTGCTCTAGTGCGGATGTTGGTTACGGCTAGCACACAGATCTGTGCAGGGAATTAATATGGAATGTTTCCTGCTAGGAAAGGGGAAACAGTTTAGCTTAGCTTAAAAAAAGAAAAAAAAAAAAGTGAGCTTCCCCCGTCTCCCTTTAGATTGCCTAGCACCTTCAGGGAATTCTTAAATCTGCATTTGAAAGCCTCGGTTCTGGGTCTGCAATTGCTCGGTGGAATAAAATCTTCCAAAAGGTCTCAAAAGGAATGCAGTTAGATCGGATCTACTTCCTTCTACAGTGTGCACGAAGATCCAGGGAAAATGAAAGCGCTTCCTCTGCCACCTCTTTATGCAGAGCTGGTTAAATCCCATAACCTCCCCGACCCTGGTTACGAACCCCAACGCCGGCCTCTTCCGGCGGACACCCCCGACTCCCACGTCTGCGGGACAAAAGGCTGCTCTGCCGCCTCGTGCGCTTTCCCAGCCGGCAAGTCGGCGGCACAAAGTGTGAACCCAGTCTAATGTTAAACTACAAGTTCCCTAGGGACAAGGGGAAGCCCCCGAGCGTCTAGCTGCCCCACTCGGGGAAGCCCGCCCCCCGCCCGAGCGCGCAGTCCCGGTGCTGGGGCTGTGAGACCATCCTCGGCCCGGGCAATCTCCAGACGCGGGCTCCGCACAGCTGAGACTCAGCCGAAGCCCGGAGTGGTCCCGGGCATTGGAAAACAGCCCACAAAAGAGGGCGGACATGATCTCGGAAAGTTTGTGGGACTCGAACGTTTAACACTGTGAGGACAAAGAGATCCGATTTCCCCGGAACCGGTGGAGGGGACTTCAGGGAGAACTGCGAAGCACATGCGAGCGAGGGTGTCTAGGCTTCAAGAGAGGCATTCCTTGGTTCAAAGTTAATGCAGTCTCTTCCTAAACCATATTAAAGAAGGCGTTTGAAAAAATGAAGGTGCCTAGCAGGTTATGGCTGGGAAGGAAAAATAACGCCTGCAGAATGAATGTACTGATTAGCAGCACTAAGAGTATCTGGTGTACTCCCTGCGCAGTATTTAGAATACACACATGTTCATTCACACACCCAGCAAACACCATCATCCAAACCCTTGGCCATCGTCATAAATGCGCAAAGTGCTCCTGGAGTCACAGGTCAATTTTATACTTGGAACACCTCGAAAATAGACGACCTGATCTCCAAGCTCTACCGGTATGCGCCCCTTGCCGAATTCTAACTCTCAAGAAATCACAGTCACGCAAGAACGCCAACAGTGTGCTGGGGGAGTGAGGTAGAGTTGGAGGACAAGGAAGAACACTGAAAAGTAAAAAGACACCATCCCGTAACATAAAGTCACAAGATGCTATAAACGCCACGAAAGAATTCCTGAACAAAATTACCATTCATTAATAAATAAAAACGCCTATTAGAGCTAAAACATCTGTTTGGGAATCCCGATTTTCCAGGCTCACTGCGAAACCTAATTGCCTGAAGAAGTTGCACTTTTTCGCCACAGGAACAGCCGAGAGCCAGAGATGGAGATTCCAGACTCGCGACGACACGTTTTCCTGATCCTTTAGCCTAAACGAAACGAAATAGAGATGGCTCTTTGCTACCATCGAATTACCCTCACAAGAAAGAGTAATGTAGTTGAAGCTCTACGTTCGTCCTTTCAATAGTCGGCCCTCCCTAACCTTGTCCCCAAAGGCTTTTGGAAATAAGGGGAATAGGGGACGGTTCCTGAAAACAAAAACGCTTTCCTCCAGCCCTGCCTTTCTATCCAGTCCACCCAAGCCAGTATTTGGAAATTAGAGAATGGGCCGTAATGGGTGGTAAGTGAAGGCTGGGAGCTCACGCCCACGTCCCAGGAGCGCCCAGCAGGTCCAAGTTCTCGGTCCGCGCGGAACCCGGCAGGGATCGCGCGCCTTGCCGGGTGTCCGGACTAGAGGGCGCTGCGCCACTGCAGATCACGCGGCCCCCGTTGCGCCTGGGCACCATTTCTATAATAAGTTACATTCAAAATAATGCACAAACAGCATAGCTTTTCAAGTTCTTTTGAACACTGCTATGCACGTATTTTATGAATTCCAAAACCTGTGCAGACTGATCTTTCATTCCCGAGGCATGTACAACCAGAGGGGTGTGCAGCTCGCCAAGAAGAGAGCCTGTAGGATGCACACGCTTCCCTGCACTAGCTCAGAGCCAAACAGCCCCACGTAATTTCATTTACGTTTAAACTTAAATACAAAAGGCTTGCACTAAACAAAGAACTTACCAGTTCAGCCGAGTCCTTGGATGCAGGCTTTAAAGTCCTCGGTAGCTCCGTAATCCCCACGCAATTTGGATATTTGTTAAAAAGCCGTATCTGGAGTACCAACTTTGACTCCCTCGGATCTTCAGCATGTCCCCAACGAGAGCGCGATCCGCCGGCGCTACCCGGACCCAGGTGGCCACATCTCCGGAGGCTCCCGTCCTGGGTGGAAAGTTGAACACCAAAAGGAGGCGAAATGAGAGTGCGCGAGGGCTACGGAGAGGGCCGAGGAGAAGCCAAGTTTGTCAGGACATGTCCAGGCAGCAAGCCGCTGAGTTTGGGAGTTGCGGCCGGGAACTGCGGCGGATCGCTGCCTCTTTCCCCACTCCCTCCCTCTTGGAGGAGGTGGGGGAGGGGAGGTGACGTCAGCGCCCCGCCTCGCCCCCCGCCCCGCCGCGAGGATGGGATTCTCCTGCGGGGTCCGCCTCCCCGACAGTAGCACCGAGCGAGCCGGGGGCCGGAGCGGTCTCCGCCGCCGCAGCGCTCTTTTCCCGGAGGCTTGTGTCCCTCTCCACCGTGCGACGTCTCCCCGGCTCTACCGAGCGCCGGCGTTCCTCGCACTCAGCACCGGAACGGCCCCGGAGCCCCGCGGCGCGCACCCCTCTGCTTTTCCTTTTGGGCAAGCCCCCTCCCGCAGCGTTTCCCACGCGTCGAACTGCAGGTGATGCTCTCCCTCTTCTGCAGCTGAAATTCGTCGCGACGTGTCGCTTGCCGGGTTTTTGCAGGGCGGAAGCGAGGACAGTCTCTGCAGACTGGCCTGGACGACTTGTACTTTGTAGCCCTCCAACTTCTGGATGTGATGTATTTTAAATAGCTCTTGTCCTCTAGCGCTGTTTGTGGTCTTTGTATTGAACATCACAGAGCCATATTTTAATTTTCAGATCCTTTGCAACATCGCCTACGTTTTGACACGGTACTCCGAAGCGTATAAGGTTCCGAGGGGTGTGGGGGAAGTGATGGAGGAGGAGCCAATTTTTAACGTTTCTTACAAACCGTCCTTAGGGATAGGGGCCAATACACAAATCAGTCGTCTAGTCGTAATGTAGAGCAAGATAAACGCAAACACTATTGAAATTTAATTTATAAATGAATGTGTCGTTTTTATGTAAGCGTCCAGACTCCTGGAAAATATCTCCTGTGGAACGTGTGTTGGTTGTGGTTGGGTGTTTTTTTTTTTTTCCCTAATGCCGCTGATGTACCAAAATAAAATCTATCCTGAACAGCGTGAAATTCCCAGGGTGCCATTTCTGGGAGTTGACACTGTCCACAGAAGGTTGTCATTAAAATAAAGAGGACCCTGAAAAGGGCGAGGACGCTGGAAGCAGGATCTATCAGTACATTTTCAGCCATTGATGTAAATCTGCCTGTCTGTTTAGCTGGTCTTTCTCTTTGAAAGGTAAAGAGCAAAAACCCTGAGGACCCTGGAAACAAGGCAAGGAGTTGAACAGAAGGAAGATTAAATGTTGGAGCATTGTATATGCTTAGCCTTGAGGAAATCCTGTAACTTCTCTAAATTTCAGTTTTCTCATCTGTGGTAAGGGGATAATATCTGTTTCACTCTGAAAAATGTATTCGTGTATTTATTCATTCAAAAAATATTTATTGAATGCCATTTCTTTGCCAGAGAGATAACATTCATTCACGTGGGCCACACTTCCACTGAGCATCATATAAAGTGTCGAGCAAGCACACAGTAGTAAATCAATAGCAGTTTTCTTACCCTCTCTATTTTCGCAGTGTGTCAGCTTTCACATCCCTAAAATTAGGAAGAGATAAAGGGAGGTTATCACAAATGATTCGAGATACATTTTGATTTAGAAGGGAGGAGAGGGCAGGGAGAAGCTAGGAGACAGAGAATTTGGGGAAAGGACCTTAGAGGCCTCAGCAGACCAGAGGGCAGTGGAAGGTGCCAGATTCCTGAGGAGGGAGGAGACAATCAAAAGAAAGACTGGCTTGGGAGGCCAGCCTGTCCCTGCAGAGGACAGACTTCTCATGCTTCACTATTTCAAGTACACAGGCCCACTCCTTTTATGTCAATAGCTGAAATTAGAAATTGACCACATATTACAAGTTCTCATAAATGAGGCACAATTTTTCCCAGATGCTGCTGTGCAAGTCAATTCAGTGTGCTCTACAAGTCTTTAGAGTTATCCTGTAAATCAAAGTTTTCCCATGTAAAAAAAAAATCATAAACAAAAGAAACTTATCTATAATCGATGGTATTAATCAAAATAGCTGTTTTTAAAAACGCAGTGCGAGACCAGGACACCTGGCTGGCTCAGTCCATAGAGCACGTGACTCTTGATCTCAGGGTTGTGAGTTTGAGCCCTATGTTGGGTATAGAGATTACTAAAAAAAAAAAGAGAGAGAGAGAGAGAGAAAGAAAAGAAAAAGAAAGAAAGAAAGAAAGAAAAACTGAAAAAAAATTAACAAAGTAAGAGGAGAGAAAACTTTTAACAGCCTCCAGACCTGCATGGTCCAATACCGTAAGTAGACACTAGCCACAAGTGGCTGTTTAAATTTATGTACAATTCAGTTATTTTGGTCTCACTGGCTACGATTCAAGTACACAATATCAGCTTGTGACTAGTGGCTACCTGTTGTTCGGGGTCAATTAAAGAATATTTTCGTCATGACGGAGAATTCTACTGGACAGCATTGTTATGGACTTTGCTATTGTTTTCGGAGAGCTACACCAGGTATTATAGTTTTTCATGCACCCAATATTGAGTCACTTGCAAAGTAAAACAAAAACACAACCTGAATCACAGCAGATTCACTCATTCCACAAATATTTATCAAGTACCAACGATATGCTATGTGACATTGTAAAGGACTCGAATTTTAAGGAGTTATATCTGGTGATTAAGAAATATTAACATGGCCTAACATAGGCTTTTAATTGTTTTCTTTCATTGCTGAATACTAAACCCAGGGGGAAATCACTACATTTAAAGCAGAAAAGAATTCTAAGACATGTTTAGGCCTTGTCCTAAGATTAAATAATCCTAAGTAGTCTGGCCCCTGGTATCCCACCCTCTGTGATCCTTCTCATGGCTTTCTCCTCTGCCTGCACTCCCTTTCTGCCTTACACTTCCTGGAGGTAACACCCTCTTCCGCCCTCTCCACTTCCCCAGCTTTGGAATTATTTGACTCTTTGCATTCAAATACGGCTCTCCTCTGGGAATCTGCTTGTACTCTCCAAGGGGGCCATTAGAGCAGACAACTACTCAATCTAAGAATCAGTAGCAGTTAACTATGGGTATGAATATGTTAATATTTCTAGTCCCTTCCAAGGGCATTAACAAGGGCTTTCTTAAACCTAAATCTTAATGATGAAATTTTATTCTAATGGTGAAATCCCAGATGCCATGGCCAATTAGGCAAATATTTGGAGGTATTACAATTCACCTACTGGATGACTATTAAAAAAAAAAAAAGGTAACCTTCATTTTAGAGATAAACACATAGTGGAATAGGCTGGTTGTGGATATTCTGTCATGACAAATATAAGATCTTCACCCCCAGCTGGTTTGGGAACAGATCTTGCTGGATAAATGTAATTCTTATAATGTTTTTCTCAGCTCAGTGATTGAATGATCTCAAGCCTACCTTTTTGACCAGTAAGCAATGAATCATTCAGAATCTGTTAAAGCCCTTTTCCAACAGAGGTAGTAGAAAGAACATCACACTCAAGGTCAGGAGATCTGGTTTGAGTCTTGTCTTTGCCACATAAAATCTAATGTATTTGCTTATTACTGAATTTGGGGAGTCTCACTTTCCTTAATAAAGGAATCTCTAACAAACAAAAATGTGCCCTGACAGTTGGGAGATACCAACTATATCAAATTGTTTGATACAATTTGATAATTACTACAGTATCATTATTCTCGATTTACAATTTCTCACCTTACCACTACATCCCAGCTATGAGGCTTTGTAGAACCAAGAGTAAAAAGTAACTTTGATTTGATGCCAATTATGCCCCAGACTCTGCTCCCACCTCTTTGTGTGCATCATTTCATGTAATTCTTACAAAATCCTATAAGGTATTAGCAATTAATACCCTACCACCTTGTTCCAGATGAGAAACTAAAGTTAGGTAGATTAGGTAACACTCTTATCGGTATAATGCACTAACTCCAATACCCTGTACCTCATTTGAACCCTTTATGAACCAAGATGGCTGTTGTCAGCAATGTTGTGGTTCAAGAAGCAACCTAAGAGAGGGGCACCTGGGTGGTGCAGTCGGTTAAGCGTCTGACTTCAGCTCAGGTCATGATCTCGCGGTCCGTGAGTTTGAGCCCCGCGTCGGGCTCTGGGCTGATGGCTCAGAGCCTGGAGCCTGTTTCCGATTCTGTGTCTCCCTCTCTCTCTGCCCCTCCCCCGTTCATGCTCTGTCTCTCTCTGTCTCAAAAATAAATAAACGTTAAAAAAATTTTTTTGAAAAAAAAAAAAAGAAGCAACCTAAGAGAATAAAAATCTATCAAATGATGGCTGGAGGAAGATGTTCCTTTGTAGCAGCTACACCGAGTATGGAGAATGAACTGTCTTAAAGTGGGTCATTTAATCACAGAATGAGAGCATCACTGATTGTGTTTAGGAATATATGTGTAATACACATTATTTGTTTGGCTTCCCTATATTTCTAGGCAGATATACATACTCTTAAACTCATTTTGATTCAGAATCATTGTCTGACTTCTAACTTCTTTAATCTGAACAGCAGGAAAAATGCACACCAATTGTTCTCAATGAATTCTGACAAGGACCATCTCACTGGATTTCATGATCAGTGTTTCATTTTACACTCCACTTTTCCTTTTCCTGGTCTGCAACCACTAGTGTTTCTATTTCTCTCCAATTCTTCTTTCTTTCTTTCTTTCTTTCTTTCTTTCTTTCTTTCATACTTTCCCATATGACTATGCGGGAAATTCCCTCTACCAATACTTTTTGACTACTAAGATGCCATCCCTTTTCTTGTAGAATTGTTTTGGTCATCAAAGTTAATATGATACAGAGATGGAAAGATTCCCATTTCGGAAATGAGACTTGTAATAGTCCCCCAAAGACCTTTCTCTAAAAGATGATCTATCCAAGCCCAAAGGATAATTCTGTATCATTTGTCATGAGCATATGGGCCAACTATAGCCAATGACATGTTAGAGAAAGTTTCCTGAAGGCTCCTGGAAAAAGAAAATGTTCTTCCTCCTAAGAGAGATCCACAAGAGACAGTATGTCTCTTTGTGGACATTGTCAGATTAGGATGTCATGCCTGGGACTATTACAGTTTTCTTACTTGCTGAGGATGAGGCCTAAACCAGGGAAAGCAGATAAGGGTTCTCAGTGACATTGAATCAACTGTCTCTGAAGGCCATCTTAACTCAAGACTACTTTTTATAGGAGATCGTAAGTTTCCATCTTATTTAAGCTGGATTGTGTCAGATCTGGGGTGCTTGTAACTGACATCATCTCCTACAGCTAGATAATCCTTTTTCAAATATAGTAGGAATTATTTGAAAGAAAAAATAAATAGATGTACCTCTCAACTCATGGGTCAATAGGAATTGAGCCTGACTCTAACAACAAGATAGAATGATACGTGGAACTTTTCCTTAATGGTTAGAAGGAAGTTTTTAGATACATAATGCTTCAGTCTCGCACACTGCCTGTTCTCCTACCATAATGAAGATGAAAATAAGGATAGGAAATTTTATTTGTTCAACTAAAAGATTTTCCTTCATTCCTACTGTTCCTTCCTCTCAAGGGCCGAAGCATTTTTAGCATATTTCCCAATATCTTTGTACGGAATTCCCAGAAGTAATTTCTTAGAATCTGCAGTGATTGTTAACCAAACTGTGCTTTCAAATAATCACCAGAGGATAAAGCAGTCAGCTGCCGTGCCCACTGGCAATACATGCATGACGTTTGGGATATGTATCTATTTGTTCTTCCTATTCTCAGTATCTCATGCCAAGCTGAAAAGTGAAATCGGTTTATATTCACCATGGCCCACTTTGCCCACACTCCGCCCTCCATTGAAATAGAATCATTCAAGCAAAAACAAAAACAAAAAACTTTTTTCCAATTAAGATGGGCTATGGTTGAAGATAAGGTTATCTTTGAGTCAGCTTTATTGTTTTGCAGCTTTAAGAAGGAAGATAGTCTACCTCTGCCCCTTTTTGAAGCAACGATGAGTAAAAAGCCTCTTCTCCTATGTGGGCAGATGTATGAGAGACAAAGAACAAAGCAATCTTTGTAGGGGAAGGTGGGTGAGAGGGGATTCTGGCCAAACTGACCTGACGGGATTCTTGCTGAAGGCAGCCAAGGTGACCCAATATTACCTGGGAGATGGCGGGACAAGGACATTTGATCAGATAGCCAGGGTGGGGGATTGTAACTTAGCCAACTCAACAGGATTCTTGCTACAGCTGGGTGATTCAGGCCTAACAAGGACAGACACCAAGGTCGAGGCCGAGAGTTTGGTCCAGGGGAGAGTGTTGTCAGTAGCTGGCTTCTTCGCTTGCTTCTACTCCCCTGTAATTGTTTTTCCTGAAAAAAAAAAAAAAAAACCAAAAAGAGAGGGACAACTGTTATTAATCAAGCTTCTAAGACCTTTTGAACCTTGGCTGTAATGTTTGCAGGTTAACATTATTAGTCTGTGTCGTTGGTTTATAAAAAAGCCAAACTGTTTAATTGAGGCAGGATCCAAATGGGTGAAGGCAGAGTGTGTAGAAGAGAGAAAAAGGAGTTAGAAGTCTGAGAATTTAAGTGAGTTTTGCCTCTAACATTCACTGGCAAGTTACTCAGCTTTTTAAATAGTGGTGTGATTTGCTGGCCTCTAAGATGGGCCCCAGTGATCCTCACTTCTGACATTCATACCTTTGGGTAATCTCCTCCCACATTTTACCAACCAGGGTCTGTGACAGTAGAATAAGCCCAAAGTGATGATATGTCATTTCTGAGATTAGGTTATAAAAAACACCAAGCACGTATGCTCTCTCTCTCTTTCTGTCTCTTTTATTATTTGCTCTGGGACAAGCCAAAGACCTTCATAGTGAAGAACTGAAGGCTTCTTCCAACAACCATGGTTCCAACCAACTTGGAACCAACCAATTTGAAACTCCAAGCCTGAAGTAGATCTACCAGCCCCAGTCAAGCCTTCAGATGCATGCAGCCCCCAGAGACAGCTTGACTGCAAACTCATGAGGGACCCTGAGTCAGATCACCCAGCTAAGCTGCTCCCAGATTCCTGCCCCTCAGAAACTATGTGAGATAATAAATGTTTGCTATTTTAAACTGCTAAATTTTGGGGGGAATTTGTTGCTCAGCAATAGATAAAAAAGTTGGAATAATGGCTTCCTTCCAATAACACACTGAGGACTCAGAATAAGTGTGGATTAAAAAATATTTGGTAAACCTTAAAGGATTAAGTGAATGTTGGAGCCATACAAATAGATTGGAAGATAATATCTAGAACACCACTACCCCAAAGAACTTTGTGTGCGGATGGAAATGCTCCGTCCACGTTGTCCTATATAGCATTACTGACCACTTGACATGCGGTGAGCACAAAATGAGGAACTGAAATTTTTATTTAATTTTGAATCACTTAAATTGAGACGGTCATAGGTGGCTAATGGCTACCATTTTGGACAGAGTGGGTCTAAGGGTTTCTACCCACAAATGACTTTTCCAAAACAGAGTCAAAAAGAACGCAACATTTAAAAATCACGATCGTGCCATCTTTACCAGTTACGAACTTCTGAAAGAGGATCTGTGTTTTTTATGAAGTCCAGAAATGACAGATTGAGTGGAAGTAATTATGTCTTTCCTTGTGTGAAAAAGAACCACGCGTTTTATAAAACTGGGGTTTTTTTGAGACCTCAGAGAGATTTCCTCTTGTGTGTATGTGTGCAATTTATTGAACATGAAATTATGGACTCAACTGACAGTCTCACACGATGGCTAATTTGCACGATTGACTGAACAGGCATGCAATGAACCAAGTGCGCCCACAGTTACCTTAGCCACACGGGGCACGGCTGACTCATCCACCTGATGGGTGCGAGAGACTTAATAACTGAGTGGTTCTTGGCACCACCTTATTTAGTGATGTCATTTGGTAAATATGCCACCCCAGATGCTAACACAACGGCCCTAAGTTACTTGTAATGATAGTTAAGCCTAACTAGACATAGACTTAAGAGATCGTACTAGTTAAGGCTTGTAGGATGCCAGGCATGTCATGCTGTTAGTAGAGCATACACGTTCATCTCGACGTTCTTATTCTTCCTAAATAATATATGTTGAATTGTGCTCTGTAATAAAGCTGATATCACTTAAATGTTGACTCTATCCTTAACCTAAAATCCCTTTGTCGTGTCACCGCGTGCCTTATATCCTCAAGCTTGCAGTCACATAAGTGTAAGACATCCACTGCTGCTCCTGACACTGGGACAGGATGAAAGGGACTGGTTATTCCCATCCACGGAGAAAAGTACAATCCAATTCTTACTTCATACTACGCACAAAAATATCCCACTGCCGAATTAAAGACCTAAGGCTCTAAGTCCAATTGTAAAAATAGTTAGAAGAAAATATAAGAAAATAATTTATTTGGGGTTACGGAAGGATTTGCTAGATAAGCCATACAACGTTCTAATCGCGAAAGAAAAGATTGGGCAATTCGATTACATAAAAATCAAGAACCTCTGTTTATCAAAAAACAGCATTTTAAAAAGTGAAAATGTGGGGTGCCTAGGTGGTTCAGTAGGGTAAGCAACCGACTCTTGACTTCGGCTCAGGTCATGATTCCACGGTTCATAGGTTGGAGCCCCACGTTGAGCTCTGTAGTGACAGCGTGGAGCCTGCTTGAGATTCTCTCCCCACCCCCCCTCTAGCCCTCCTCAGCTCTCTTGCTTGCTCTCTCACTCTCTCTCTCTCTCAAGATAAGTAAACCTAAACATAAATAAATAAACTGAAAATGCAGGCCAAGGACTGGGGGAATGTCCATTTAACAAATATAATTGACAAAAAATATAATATCTTTAATATAAAGAAGTCCTGCGTATCAAAAAGAAAAAGACTCAACAGGAAAACAGGAAAGATTCAATAGAATAATGGGAAAAGTCACAAACCTGTAACTTGGAAGAGGAAATGAATAGTGATCGTACACATCACGGGGTAAACTGTGGCCCCCAAAATGTGCCTCCCTAATCCCTAAAACCTGTGAATGTGACCTTTCTGGGAAAGGGGACTTTGCAGATGCGATTACATTAGGAATCTGGATCATTTTAATCATCCTTGATTATTCGAGTGGGCCTAAATCCAATGGCAAGAGGATTCAGAGGACATTCAGGAGAGAGACACCCAGACCAGTAAGGCCACAGGAAGGCAAAGGCTCTGTAGTCACGAGCCAAGGAATGCCCGGCACCACCAGAAACTGGGAGATGCAAAGAAGGATTCTTCCCGAGAGCCATCAGAAGGAGCACAACCATACCGACACCTTGATTTGACACTTCTGGCCTGCAGAACTGTGGGAAAATACATTTTTGTTGTTTCAAGCCACCCAGTGCGGGGTGACAGGTGAAGGCAGCCCTAACAAAAGAATGAGGTGCATAAGAAGAGAAACCTTTATTAGTAGAGAAATAAAAGTGAAGTCGTCAGTGTAATACCCGTATATACAAATCATACTGGCAAGGGGCGCCTGGGCGGCTCAGTCAGTTAAGCACCTGCCTGCGGCTCAGGTCATGATCTCACAGCTCCTGAGTTCGAGCCCCGCGTCGGGCTCTGTGCTGACGGCTCGGAGACCGGAGCCTAGTTTGAACTCTGTGTCTCCCTCTCTCTCTCTGCCCCTCCCCCGCTCCTACTCTGTCTCTCTCTCTCTCTCTCTCAAAAAAACTGAACATTAAAAAAATTAAAAAAAAAACAAATCATACTGGCAAAAATTAAGATGCCTGATCATATCAGAGGTGGCTCAACTTGAACTCTTATACTGCACTGGTTGGATGCAACTGTTATTCTGATGCAAGTACGTGGGAGAACAATTGTGAAGATGAATCTGCATGTCCCCTCAAAATCCAGCAATTCTCCACCAGGCTTAGTACACCCAAGAGGCACATACCCGAGTGATATGTATAAGAAAATTTATAGCAGTTTTTTTTTTAAGATTTTATTTTTAAGTAATCTCTACATCCCACATGGGGCTTGAACTCATGACCCTAAAATCAAGAGTCGCATGCTTCACTGACTGAGCTAGTCAGGCGCCCTGAAATTTTATAGCAGTTTTGTTCATAATAACAAAAAACTGGAAACACACACACACAAGAGAATGAAAAAATAAATTACACCATCTTCACATTGTGAAATTTTCACAGGGGAAATGAAATGTACTGTTGTTACACGTAACAATATGAATGATTTTTAGGAATAGAATATGGGGTAAGAAATAGAAATTCTAGAAAATTTGTTCAAAATCCAGCAAAACGAAACAATATGTTGTGCGGGAAAATATGCATAAGGTATAAGCCTATTTGCTTTTATTTTTTTTCAACGTTTTTTTAATTTATTTTTGGGACAGGGAGAGACAGAGCATGAACGGGGGAGGGGCAGAGAGAGAGGGAGACACAGAATCCGAAACAGGCTCCAGGCTCTGAGCCATCAGCCCAGAGCCGGACGCGGGGCTCGAACTCACGGACCGCGAAATCGTGACCTGAGCTGAAGTCGGACGCTTAACCGACGGAGCCACCCAGGCGCCCCAAGCCTATTTGCTTTTAAAAAGGATCATGGCTACTTGAGGAGAGAAGGCTGGTGGATGGGAGAGCGAGATACATTCCGGCATAGGAATATTCTAGTTCTGAGATAGGGAATGGGTGCCTCGTCTATTGTATTCATTCTGTGCTTATTAACTTAAAAATATCTTATGTAAGTTCTTCTTTTAATATGTTATTATTAAAAATATGTAATACCAAAATGATACAACAGGAAAAGGAGAATGTTGTAGTAATTAGGGCGACCTAAAGCGATCGATGTGTCTGTTGAATACCTTTTGACAGGTATTTGGAGACATGGAAGGCAGCAAGAATGGATATAACCTCAAATTCAGGAACGGAAAGAAATAAAATGACCCCGGGCACATGTGTTGAAGTGAGGCTGGTGGTTCAGTAGTTGGTAGATAAATGGGCCAGCTCAGAGGAAGGGAGATAGATGGGACTGCCTAGATAAAAGTGTGCCACATCACAAAAGGCTTTCCTAGACACCTAAGAGTCATGCTTTGAGGAAAGATAAATTAGTGAGATCAAGAGGTCAACGGGAACAGGTGCTCTCTGGAAAAAAAAAACATGTCAGAGTAGCCAGCTAGGACACCTACTTGGGCCTCTTGGCCAGGGGACAGACGGATATAACCTCGTAACTTGGCCTTATGTCAGCTGTTTGAAATGAGTGTGTGTGGCGATGGGCAGAGCTCAGGTGGTTTGTTTGTGTGTGTGTGTTTTGTTTTGTTTTGTTTTTACCTGTATGCTTAGGTCTTTGGTACAAAACCCCAGGGCTTTGCACATTCACTTACTGGCTGTAGGGAATTACCCTATTTGAAATGTGCCATCTGTTTCCAGTTGGGACCCTAACGGACACAAGCGGGCCTATTAATTACCTCTCTCGAACCAGCTGTTGGCAACGCTGGGCGTGGTTTCCTGGCAGCTATTACTGCACACTATTTGCCTATCCTCTTTGTAAACAAAGGCGTCAGTACAGAGCGGTGATTCTCAAAGCGTGGTCTCACACAGAGCAGCACCAGCACCTGGGAACTCGTTAGAAATGCCACGTTTGGCTGTACCCAAGACCCCCTGAATCCAAAACCCTTGCGGGGGGCTAAGCAATCTGCTTTAATGAACCGTTCAGGTGATTCCAGCAGGAGACCCATCAGCCGATGGAAATCCCAATAGATAGTGCAGCATCCTGAAGCCCAGAACGGTCGAACTTTTATATTTTTTAATAAAAATTGTATCTTGTGTACAACGTGACGCTTTGATCTACATACGCGGAGTAAAGTTATTACTAGAGTCAAACTAATCAACATAGTCATCTCCTCACATAATTACCTTTCACGTGTGTGTGGTAAGGGTGCCTCCTGAGATCAACTTTCTGAGCAAATCTCCATTCTGCAATACTAACGCCTATAATCATCATGGTGCACATCAGATCGCTAGAATTTATTCATCCCACATAACGGAAACTTTGCACCCTTTGACCAGTATCTCCCCGTTTTCTTCATCTCCCCACCCCTGGTAACTATCATTCTACTCTCTGCTTCTATGATTTTTGACTTTTTCTAGATTCTACACGTATGTGAAATCATGCAGTATTTTTCTTTCTGTGCCTGGCTTATTTCGCTTAGCATCATGTCCTCCAGACTCATCCATGTTGTTGCACATAGCAGGATCTCCTTCTTTCTAAAGGCCGAATAACACTCCTTGTATATATATACCACCATTTCTTTATCCGTTTATCCATCAATGGAGACTGAAGTTGTTTCCATACCGTGGCTATTGCAAATAATGCTGCAAAAAACGTGGGAGTGCAGACATCCCTTCGAAGTATTGTTTTAATTTGCTTTGGCTATATGCCTAGAAGAGAGATTGTTGGATCATATGGTAGTTCTATTTTTAATTTTTTATGGAGGAAAACCTCCATACTGTTTTCCATAGTGACTATACCAATTTACATTCCCACCAACAGTGCACAAGGATTCCTCTCTTTCTCCACATCCTTACCAACATTTGTTATCTTTTGTCTTTTTGATAATGACCATCCTAACAAGTGTGAGTTGATATCTCGCTGTGGTTTTGATTTGCATTCTCCTGGTGATTAGTTATGTAGACCATCTTTTCATGTGTCTGTTGGCCATGTGGATGTCTTCTTTGGAAAAATGTCTATTCGTGTTTTCTGCCCATTTTTCAACCATGTTATTATTATTATCATTGCTATTCTTTCCATTAAGTTGTATGAGTTCCTTATATATTTTGTACACTAACCAGATATATAGCTGACAAATATTTTCTCCCATTCTGTAGGTTGCCTTTTCATTTTGTTTTCTTTCATGTGCAGATGCTTTGTATTTTTTTATGTTTATTTTGAGAAAGAGAGAGAGAGAGAGAGAGAGAGTGAGAGGAACAGGGGCAAAGAGAGAGAGGGAGAGAGAGAGTCCCAAGTGGGCATTGTACTGTCAGCACAGAGCCCAACATGAGCTAGGCTCAAACTCTGCGATCATGACCTGAGCCTAAATCACATGTCAGATGTTTAACCAGCTGAGCCACCCAGGTGCCCCGGAAGCTTTAAAAAAAAAAAAATTATTTATTTAGAGAGAGGAAGGGAGTGCACAGTGGGGGAGGGGCAGAGAGAGGGAGAGAGAGAATCCTAAGCAGGCTCTGCACTGACAGTGCAGCGTGGGGCTCGATCCCACAAACCATGAGAGCACGACCTGTGCTGTGATCAAGAATCCGTTGCTTAACTGACTGAGCCACTCGGGCGCCCCAGCTCCCATAAGCTTTTTAGTTTGATGGAGCCTTTGTTTATTTTTGCTTTTGTTGCTTGTGCTTTTCATGTCATATCCAAAAAATCATAGCCAAGATCGATGTCAAGAAGCGTTCCCCCGTATTTTCTTCACAGAGTTTTACCCATCCCAGGTATTTTGTCTAAGTCTTCGACCCATTTTGAGTAGATGTTTGTTTACAGTGTAAGGGGCTTAATTTCATCTTTTGCATGTAGATATCTAGTTTTCCCAGCACCATTTATTGAAGAGGCTCTCTTTAACCCACTGTGTATTCTAGGTGCCCATGGTGGAAATTAGTTAACACTGGGGCACCTGGCTGGCTCAGTTGGTGGAGTGTAGGACTCTTGATCTCAGGGTTGTGGGTTCGAGCCCCACATTGGGTATGGAGATGACTTAAAAGTAAAATCTTAAAAAAAAAAAGTTAACACTGTATGCTTGGGTTTATTTCTGAGCTTTCTATTCTGTTCCATTGGTCTATTTTTATGCCAGTATCAGTGTTTTAAGAACTATTACTTTGTAATATAATATAGCCTGAAGGGAGGAGGAAAGGGAGGGGTTATTAGGAACCAGGAAGAAAAGAGTCAGGTTTGGCCACCTTGAGAAAGAAGGGGCTTGCCAGTGCAAGGAAGGCCAGTGATATCGTCTGCAAGGCCCCATCTCCGGGGCACCGAGTTGAGTGCAAAAGGGGAGCAGGTGAAAGATATTAGGTACCTGCCAACTCACGTCTTTCACTTAGCAGATGAAAGTTGACAATGAGATGATGGTTCCAGCCACAGGCAACACACGTTCTGAGTTCTTGTCCCATTTTCTGCCGTCATGTGAGGAACCAGCACAGTCTGAGTCTGGCTGACTGAGATTTGTGGGATTCTCCAACACTACAGAAATAGAAGAGGTTAGGAGGGAAGCTCAGAGACAAGGGGAAACCACTTCCTCCACGTGAATTTAATGTGGGGTGCGTCTCAGGGGATCCTCATGCCATCATGCAAAGTGACCCAAGGCCATTTCAACAATGCCCTAAATAGATTACTTTATTGGAGATTAATGACCTGAAGGCTCCTGTTGAAGAGATTTGTGTTAGTGGCATCATCATCTGATTGTACAGCTCACACCCTTCCCAAGCCTCAGAGTGAGGGGAGGAAAACAAAGCGAGACAAATTTCAGCCTGCGATAATGGCTCTCGTCAGTTGCGATACCAGGGCAGAGGCAGGCCAGGGTGTAGCCGCTCCGGCTCCATAGCTTATTGGACGTTCACCGTGTTCATTTTGTGGGTTGGCTATGCCCCAACCCGAAGCCGTGACAGTGGGGAGAAAAATGGCTTTTAATCTTCCGGCAGGATTGACCATCGGAGAGGGGGCTTCATGGGATCTCCGCCACCACGTCTACCTTTCAGCGCATTGTGACAAGCCAACGGTGTAAGTGGGTGACATCATTGTGCTCGGGAGGACGTTATGAGAGCTTAAGGAATGGTTCTCTGATGCCCTATCCGTCTTAGATAACGACTAAAAATGATCCTATGAAAAACTAGAGTTTTGTCATGACCTCGTAAATCATTGATAGCCTAATATTCCAAGATCGCCACCACTACCACACCTGGTCAGCTCCCAGGATGGAAGATCTTCCAGGGGGTCAATATTTAACGTCTACCGCACAGGGCAGGGCACCTGTACGGAAAACCCAACAAAAAGCTCATTGATCAATGTTTAGTTTGACAGAAGTTACTAGTTCTTCATTTTTAACACGTCCTGATTATTACTATTAATTTTTTTGGAAAGCCTCCTGAATCATGTCTCTTAATGATTCTCTGAGGCAAAGTGCATTTTGATGAAATAGCCATAAAGCGCGTTCCCATTGTGCTTCATTTCGCACGGACTCCCTGAGATCATATTGCTCGGATGTGAAACGCAAGATTCTGGAAATGAATTGAGTACCTTGACTACAGACGCCAAAGTAACTGGCTTACCTCTGTTTGGTTTTTTGATTTTTCTTTTTTGAACTTGTACACTTGTCTTCTTTGGTTTATTTTCACTGTGAAGAGACAACAGAGAGATAGGTTTCAAAATTTTGTCTGAACTAAAGGAGAGATATATAATATAATAAATACAAATGTACATAAAGATATATAGAATATGCTACATATATTATATATACATACATATATATGTGTATATGTATATATATACATATATATATGTATGTATATATATATACATATATATGTGTATATATATATGTATATATATGAAGATAACTATTTCCCCAGAAATATCTTAGTTCTGAGATGTCCTGTTTAAGTAAAAAATGTATATAACTTGCCTTTAGACAATGTGTATGCATTTTAGACAGGTTTAGTAATGGGAATGTATTCTCGACTACCTTTAGCACCAGAAACTTCCTGTTGAATAATAATTTTTGAATAGTGTTTTTATTTCAGTGCATGTTTTAAATACAGTAAGTGCTTCTTCGAAGAGGGCTAACTTCTTGGTAGACCTTAGCCTTCCAATTCAAGTAAACTCATTTCTGAAAATCCTCAGGATGCCCTAAACTCTTTCTCTGTGAAGTTTAATGTTCTTCTGGGGCACCTGGGTGGCTCAGTCAGTTGAGTGTCCGACTTCAGCTCAGGTCATGATCTCACGGTTTGTGGGTTCAAGCCCTGCATCAGGCTCTGTGCTGACAGCTCAGAGCCTGGAGCCTGCTTTGGATTCTGTGTCTCCCTCTCTGCCCCTCCCCTGCCCATGTTCTCTCTCTCTCTCTCTTAAAGATAAATAAACATTTAAACATTTTAAAAAAAAGTTTAACGTTCTTCTGAAATGGATGAAAAGTTGGTTTTTTAATTCTACTATACAGACAACTCCTATTTGGTATTGCATTTTATTTCAACCCTTTATTCTGTCAAACTTCAGTTTCACAACCAGCTATGGGAAAGCAAGAGTCTTATGAACACTGCAGCGTTTCGATGGCTGAGTTTCACCTTCACTTGTGCTGCCCCAGACAGGCTGCGTACAAGAGGACACAGTGGCTCTGATTCTGATACTTCTTGAGAAGGAACAAGGCAGACACAACATCCAGGAGAGCGGCCACGAATCCTTGGCTGTTTTCATTAGGCAACTTTTTCGTAACAAATTGTGCCATTGTGATCCGTATCTTGGCAGGCTGCATTAATTCATTTTTGGATAAGATTGCATAGCCAAATGTAGATAGCTAATTTGAAATACCCACTTCAAAAAGTGGTAAATGTTTTTATGTATTCTGTGAAACTACCGACCAGTTAACTTTATTTTAGGCTCAGATTTTGACCCCTTAGTTGGCTAAATTTATACTTCACTTTCCAAGTGCACAGACGCCTTTTTCAATGCATCTACCCAGTAATAATGCATGGAACCTTCATGGAAATATCGTTTTGCTGAAGTATACAAGTGATACAGGGGAAAGAGCATGAGATTTGTAGTCAGACGTGGGATGAGTTACTTCACAGCTCAGAGCCCTAGTTTTCTTATCTGAACAGATACGTGATAATATTTAGCCAACAGATTATTGAAGTATCACGTGTAAGTACCTGAAAAAGTATGAAATGTAGCATGTCCTCAAATACAGGTTTCCACTTTCTCCCTTTTAAGATACATTTGTTATCTATTAGCTGTTGTAAAGTGTATTCAAATTCTACTTATTTGAGCAATAACCTAAAAGTCTGTTTTATATCTTTAAAAGGCATAGATTAGGAAATTGTTATATAGGAAATTTTATCTCCTAGCATAATACAACTCTTCATGCTGAACTCTAATACGCTTTCTTCCAAAGATTTGGGTCTTTAAACTATCTTTAGCCCTGTTATCAGTGTTTCAGATAGGGCCATTTGGATGCAAATTAGCCAGAAAATGAACTCCCGTAGAAGTATTCATTTAGAGACCAATATTGTAGTACTCTGATCAAAGAACTCCCTCACAAAATGGGATCACACAAAGGTCAGTTGTAATAAAACAAAAGCATAAATCAAAGTAGAATCTTCCCATAAATCAACAGCAATACACACAGTAATCACATCCATCAAGATTATTTATAAATACGTCGATAAATAGTGTAGCATCTCTTGGTTTCTCTTCATGTTTCCTAGTTTACACAATTTCAATACTTCATAATGTGACCTGTAATGTAAAAAGAATCCCACTGTTTAGTAAATATCTATCCATTCACTTCCCTTAAGGACATTAAAGAGAACTTACCCTAGGATGTTACTTACGGTTGTTAGTCCTTTATTCTTTGGTGCGGGTGGTTCTCAAACTTTATCAGGCATCGGAGCCACCATGCGCTTGTTGAAACACAGATTGCTGGACTCCACTCTCGGAGCTTCTGATTCAGTAGGTCTGGGCTGGGGCCTGAGAATCTGCATTTCTAACACGTTCCCTGGAGGTGCCGAGGCTGCTCTAGCTCTGGCTGGGAGGGCAGGAAAGGGAGTGCGCATGCTCAGAGAGAAGAGAGAAGCCCGCCCCTTTTTTCCCTCCTCCTTCGCTCTGCTCTCTCCCGCCCCGGGTCCCAGGATGGAGATGGAGCTGTAGCCGAACCACCGTCCCGTGGACAGAAAAATAAATGTTTTGTGTTGTTAGCCTCTGAGATTTGGGGGTTGTTTGTTATCCCAGCAAAAGCTGACCAATGCGTATCAGTTCCCTGTTGCGTTGTTTAAATAGCAACATTTGGAAACGATCTAAGTATTCATTAAAAAGAATAAATAAATTGTAAACTATTCAGAGGGTGGAACAAAAGTTAAATGGAGTGAGCAATCGCCACCGATGTGAATATATAAATCTTCAAAACAAGGTTGAAAAAAAACCTCGCTGCAAAAGACTATGTACAGCGTAATATAATTTATAGAAACTTCAGAAAACACCAAATACTGTTCCATATTCCTTACGGATATACATGTAGTGAAACTATTAAAATGTGACTAGAATAATAAATTCTAAACTCAGAAAAGTGTTACATCTCACACAAGAGTGTAGAGAATGAGATTGATGAGTAGAGAATAGAAAGCTTCTGTATCTAAAAGTTCCATTTCTTAACAAGAAAAATAGGACTAGATGTCAAGATTTGACAAAGGTAGAAGATGGGTACAAAGCTAGTGGATGTGCTCTTCTACCTGTGTTCCTTCGCGGTCCGAGTTGTTCTAGCACGATAAACATACCTGTTAAAGAAAAGAGCCTCCCTTAATACTGTTTCATTGACGACTCATTATGTCCAGGAGCTTTCGGCGTGTGGCAGATGAGTGAGGCTGGGATTTTGAGATTCTCAGATTTTAATAAAACCAAAACAATAGAAATAAGCAGTACAAACACCTTGTGGATTGGCCTTGTGTGTTAAACATGGACAGATATCGAGCCGTGTGGTGTTAATGGTGTGCAATACCAGTTACTTTCTGTTTCTAGAGTGCTGTTTCACTTCCTTGGTTGGACAATTTGATCTGATTTGAATTCAGTAGAAAAGCTTGGATAGGCTTTGAGAGATTACACATGAACCCCAATTTCCCCTCCTTTTGTTTTAAGCGAAGACAAGAAAAGAGAATAACTGGGGTGGGTGTGATTCTGTCCAAACTTCACCCACTCCTACCCTTCCCTTCAGGAGGAAGGCAAGGGTATAGTGTTGCCTTCAATATATATAGCTCATCAGAATAATCTGGAGAGCTTTGGGGAAGCATAGTCTTCCAGGCCCCACCTCAGATCCTACCAAACCTGAATTTTTCCAGGTGGAAAGCAGAGGATCTTTATTTTTATTCCTTTACTTTTTAAACTTTTTTACAATTATTATTATATTCAAGGGCCACAATCCCCCAAATCTCTACCACCTGAGCGTTTCTCTTCTGGATTTGCTCCTCGCTGCTAGATATTGTCCATTTTATCTATTGTATAAAGCAGGAAGCAGGCGCTAAAGACAAAGCAAACCAAGAAATACAAAAAGTGATCACATTATATAAAAATTGACTTGCACAAGTATTAAAAACTTCTATGGGTCTGTCAGGAGAGCAAGCCGGTTACAGAATGAACCCTACTGAGCCCTCGATTTTGAGTTTTATTTACAAGTTGGCATTTGTAAAAGATTTCCTTGTAGCTGTGCTAAGAGTATTTTGTGTTCCGTGGCTGTATATGCCTTTTATCCAAAGTACGTACCATAACTCCTATTCAAGGTGAAGGATATGGAACTGCAAGGTACACGGTATGGAGAACATTGTTTCGGCAGCTGGGATCTTTCAAACTGAAATTGTTGTAATGATAACCTCTTACAGGTTTTCTTTCAAAGACCTCTGTGTGTTCTTAGTTGACAGTGTTTTGCTAGCATTTATTAAAATATTAATATATTTTTATCACTAAAACTTACATGCTAACTAACTCTTCATTGATGTGTGTGTGTGTGTGTGTGTGTGTGTGTTACAACCCAGGGAAGCAAGAAGAAAAATCAAACAGAAAAGAAGGAGAAAAGGAGGGAACCAAATCCAAGATAGCGGATCACCAGTTAGCTGCAGTTCTACTAGAAAACACAGCTGGTTGCCTAGCCACGAGGGAGATCTTCTGAGAGGCCATATGGAACTACTGCGTGTTGGAACAATGTCAATGGGAAGGAAGGGTAAAGAATTTGCCAACTCCTTCCCTTCTCCCTTCTTGCGTTGGTCAGAGTTGGCCTGAGTGCCTGGTTCTCTTACTGAGCCCTTCAGGTAGCCTGGGAGACAGAGCCACGGTAGGGAAGTTATGGCACCACCATCTACAGCCTGCAGCCTTGAGCAGGTGCACTTTGGTGATGACGTAAAAAGTGCAGGTGGGAGGGCGGAGGCACGCGGCCCGAGGCGTACGATGAAGAGCTATGGGGCCGTGCCATGGGTGACTTGGAATACTGGGAGCGGTGGAGGCAGTGCGCTCACAGAGGGAGTTAGGACGTAGCCTGTCCCAACCGGAGCCTCTCCGTGCCTGGATGCCAGCCTGGCCTGTTGGAGGTTCTTCAGTAGCACCAAGCCAAAAATCCAAGGCCAAGCACGTCCTGGGAGGCATATGAACCGGCTCTGCTACGCCAGGTCTACAGGGCAGGCAGTCAAGAACGCGATTCTGGCGCATCTTGTGTCAGAAAGTAAGGAAGCTGCCAAACTTGGGTCTTGTCAAAAGGACACAAGTGCCAGCTTGAGAACGCCTGCTGGCCGAAGACATGGTCATTTCAGCAGCAAAAAGGACCAGTGCAATGGATTGCGACACATCGAATATATAATACAAAAATGCCCAAGTTAATAGGGATACTCCAAAAAATTAGTTGCGCTCACCGGAGGCAGGGATGGGGGTGGCGGAATTGGGTGAAGGTGGTCAAAAGGTACAGCGTCAGCTCTGAGATAAAGTACCGGGGATAGAAGGTACAACATGATGACCACAGTTAACGCCGCTATGTGGTACACTTGAAGGCTGCTGAGCGGGTAGACCCTCTAAGTTCTCATCACAAGGGAAAAAAAATGTACGAATATACGAGATAATGAGTTTCGACTAAACTTACTGTGGCGATCATTTTGAGATATCCGCATGTCACTTCAGATGTGTTCAGAGTGGTATGTCAATTCTATCTCAGCGGAACTGACAACGAATGAGTGAATTAATTAATTAATCAACAACTAAATAAGATGCAGAAGGAACAATAGAATTTGAGGACGTTCATCTTGCACCTTTTCATTGAATAATGGATCTAGGCGGTAATAAACAAAGGCTAGAGAAAACGAAAGTGGGCAAGGGAGACAGTACCTCTTTAAAGAGGTTTAGAAAACAGGTCAGCCAAATACATTTTTGGGGTCTTGTTTGGATTTTGATTCAAACAAACCAGCCTAAAAACACATCTGAAAGAAAACCTGGGAAAACTGCACACACACTGGGTGTTAGATGATAGTATGGATTCACCACTAATTTGTCGAGTATGAGCATGACATGGTGATTATGGCTGTCGTTGTTTTTTTTTTTTTAATTTTTTTTTCAACGTTTATTTATTTTTGGGACAGAGAGAGACAGAGCATGAACGGGGGAGGGGCAGAGAGAGAGGGAGACACAGAATCGGAACCAGGCTCCAGGCTCTGAGCCATCAGCCCAGAGCCGGACGCGGGGCTCGAACTCACGGACCGCGAGATCGTGACCTGACTGAAGTCGGACGCTTAACCGACTGCGCCACCCAGGCGCCCCTGTCGTTGTTTTTTTAAGTCCTTTCCTGTTCGCTATATATACTGTCTCCGTGCATGAGATGATGTGGTGAGTGCAGTTGGCTTTTACAAAATCCAGAAGAGGGCAAAAAATTGGGTAAGAATAGATGAGAAAATATGGACAGAGGGTGGCTGGTTTGTTGGAGCAAGGTGGGAATACGTGGCATTCATTATACCGTTATCTCGACTTTTGGGTTTGTTTGACAATGTCTATAATAAAAGGCTAAAAAATTAAAATACATGAACAAGTTCTTTTTAAACAAACATACAAGCTCCCCAGTCGGTTCCGATGAGTCGGCCAGCTTTGGGAATCATTTAGGTAGAGAGGACCTTGGAAGGAAGGAGAGGCAAGGGTGGAGAAGCTGAAACAGCTCCTCCCTGCCACCCCCAACCCCAGCCTCTGCTTCCTGTGACAGCTCTCCCAGAGTGGGTCAGCAGGTTATTCTCAAGGACTCGCCATCCCAGTGATGGGAAGACAATGCGGAAGAACTCAGGATGCCTGATGTGATAGCTGGCAGTTCTATTAAAATTTCTTCTCAGATAGAAGAAAAAGATTAATGAGTGTTCATATTTAGCTCCTATTTCCATGAGAAAGCCTGTAGAAAAAGCATTTGGAAAAGCATCTATGGGAACTAATCTGGAAAATAAATCAAATTAGTCACTGTTGAGGCTTGAATTACAATCCAAAATAGGATACATTTTGTTGTTGCTGTTGTTGTTGAGTGGCTAGCTCGAGGGAAGAACTTTATGGGGGGTTTTATGACACAAAATTTACTATTAATTATTTCAGAGTTAGTTTAGCTCAAAGTGTAGTGTAATTCTATGGAAATAGCACTGGACTGGATGTCTTGAGATCCAGGTTTCATTCTGGATCATCCCCTGACAAGCTGTGTGACTTTCTTCACTTCACCCTCTCTGAGGCTTAATTTTCTCATTTCTAAACCAAAGAAGTCTGGAGTCCTTCCCGCTTTCAAATTCAATTTGTGAATACAAATGCACTCATTCCTTTGCATGCACTGTTTCATTTACTCCTAACAACTAACTTATGCCACAGAGTAGTTTTATTATTTGCACCAGATAGATGAAGAAACAGAATTAAAGGGAATAAAAATCTGACGAAGCAGATTCTCAATAGGTGTCGAACAATGAAAGTTTAGGTGAGCTCCAATTTTCATTCTCATAGAAATATCCAGTCATTGACGTTTTGTGTGTGGTAGTGTTCATTTATAGTAGTTGAGACTCAAAGGATTTAGACATTTGAAGTCTTTTGGAGCTCGGAAACGTTAGAGAAATTGGATTTCTCTAACCATTATGAAAATTTTGCATCTCAATAGAAACCATCATTTGTAAGGTCCAACAAGAGCATTTCTACAAAATAGATTCTTTTCCACCTGGATTTGTGTGGGGGGGGTATGTGTGTGCATGTGGGTAAATTTCTTAAAATTTCAAGGGAATTAAGTGAATCAATAGTATGCATTAATTCTAAGGTGTCTTATAAAATAAGTGAAAGTTCTCTAAATTTAAAAGGATGAAATTCTGGGGCACCGGGGTGGCTCAGACGGTTGAGTGCCTGACTCAGTTCACGTCATGATCCCAGCATCGTGGAATTGAGCCCACTCATGCTGCACATAGAACCTGCCTGGGATTCTCTTTTTTCTCTCCCTCTGACCCTCTCTCCCGCTTGCCCACTCTCTCTCTCTCTCTCAAATAAAAAAAATTTTTTTTTAATTAAAAAAAGGTGAAATTCATTTATTTAACAAGTATTTAGTAAGCATTTACTACAGACTCCTTTGTTCGAAGTGCATCTGAACCTTTAGTGTGGTTCAGGAACTGCCTGGACAGGAGTGGAATCAGCTCTTACCCAGGCACCCTGGGATAGAGCCTGGTGTTACCTGCCTGGTTTCCAGGGCCGTTGTCCTTTAGACCACCCACAATGCATTGCGGCCCTGTGATCAACATCCCGACATCCACGAGAAAGTTCAAAACGCCAAACCACTTGTGGTACTCAACAGAGCCTTGCATATAATACAGGACTCAGTGAGTGAACACGGAATTAAAGCTAACATGAAGATTGGCTTCTCGAGGAAAAAGGCTGCCAAATCCAAGGCCATTTCAGCGGGGATGGGGGGGGGGATTTCAGATGGCCATAAATCGTGTTATTATCGTAAGGGTTTCTCTTGTGCCAAACCAAACTGGCACTGTTGGAAAGATTTTATTTCCTCAATGACATTCAGAGTAAAGATATCTGTTTTTCATTTTTTTTTTTTTTTTTGGTTTCTGCTAACATTGACAGGTGAGCATTGACTGTTACTTTGAAAAAAAATTACAAGTGACCAGCTGAATGAACCGATTACCAGAGATGATTACTCTCAAGGCAGCTGTCACACAGCAGCCACAGTAGCCCCAAGTGCGCACGGAGCACCTGTCACGGGGGCTCCTCTCAGGGACATGAAGAGTAAAAGAAACACAGAGAGTCTCTGACCTTGAGGAAGTCCCCACCTCACCCACATCCAGTGCCATGTGGATGAGCCCCGACGAAAAGAGGCTGTTTAAAACTTTTTATTTGATGCTTTAAAAAAAAAAAAAAGTATTCATTTTGAGAGAGAGAGAGAGGGAGAGAATCCCAAGCAGGCTCTACACTGTCAGCACAGAGCCTGATGTGGGGCTCAAACCCAGGAACTGCGAGATCCTGACCTGAGCCGAAATCAAGAGTCGGACACTTAACCAACTGAGCCACCCAGATGCCCCTTTTACCTTACATTTTTTTTTAAACACTTTGGTTGTTATTTCATTTGATTTCTAAACACAGTTTTTAATGTTTTATTTGTTTTTGAGAGAAAGAGACAGAGTACGAGCGGAGGAGAGGCAGAGAGAGAGAGAGCGAGACACAGAATCTGAAGCAGGCTCCAGGCTCTGGGCTGTCCGCACAGAGCCCAAAGCGGGGCTCGAACCCACAAGCTATGAGATCATGACGTGAGCCAAAGTCAAGAGTCGGACACCTAACCGAGTGAGCCAGCCAGGTGCTCCTCATTTCATTTTTCATGTCAATTCTTGAATGACACTTTCAGGCAAGCATTGGCTGAAATCTAACGTGGAAGATGGTCAGACCTCATTTTTTGGTGATGGTGTCTTCCTGCTGAAAATAACGTAACAAAAGGCGTACGTTCTGAAGGCGGCCCTCACTTATCCGTTATGTGAACCGTGTATAGTTACAACGCTGACGTTGGCTAAAAAAAATCCGATATTCTTTGGGGGCAACCTCTTTCATGCTAATGCCACCCATGTAGCTCTGTAGGCTCTGGCGAAATGGAGGGAAACTTTGAGGGCTGTTAAATTGACAGGCATGTTACTCTGTCTTAAGTTGTATGACCATGGAAATTGTAAGCCTTTACAAAACCGTTTTTCTAATTTACAGTGCATTTTAATAAGCATAATTCGGTTATGAATTCCCAGTAGCACAGAACAGGAAGCAACACTGTAGGTGGCTGATTAATAATTTATGTTTATCTTTAGCAACTAACCATGTCAATATGTGAAGATGTTTTGAAAGAAACAACAGACTTCCTTTGCTATGTAATTTCTTTGGGATATTTCATTTTTTAAGTGTTTATATCAAAATGTATTTAAAAATGCACTGCTCATCCAAATAGTATTTGTAACTCACATTTAATGCAATTTATATAAATGTTGAAGGGTGGAATATTATTGGCTCAACAACTGTTGAAGGAAACTTCTTTCCTGTTATCACCTGCTATGTTAAAAATATTTTTTTTTTTTTAACATTGTTCACATCTCTAGTCTTTAATATACTTTGGGGTAAACCAAAGAGGCCCAGGTCATTTCCTCTTAAACTTCTCAAAGTTTTTTCCAGACTGTCCTCTGTGTTAGCAATAATTGTATTATTATTTTTGTCTTGGGCCATTACATACCGCTAATTTACATTTTCTCAGCTCCTCACAAATTGCTTGGTACATCAAATCTTTATTTCTCTGGTGATATATAGTATTTGGTAGAAGGTTGGATCTTTCTTAAAGGAAGTAATTTTAGTCAATATCATCATTGAGATGAATTAGTAAACTTATTAATGAGTATTTTATAAATATTTATAAAATATTCCAAATATTTAACAACTGATAAGGCTAGGACATGGACCAATCAGAAGAGACCGGAGCCATAAAGCTGATCAAAGTCCTGCAGGCTCCTTTAAGGGCAGATGTGAACCCTTCAGTTGCTGGATCCTGAGAAGGTAGGAGGAGAGAAGAGCCAAGGGAGAGGCAGAGGAAGGATGGAAAGCCTTCAGGGAGCTCATAACAGTGATTACACGCCAGGGGTCTCAACTCTTGACATTTTGGAACTACTAATTCTTTGTCGTTGGGAGCCGTGCTATGCATTGTGGAAGGTGTAACTGCATCTCTGGTTCTATGCCCTAGGTCCCCTTATGACTTCCCCCTCAGTTGTGACAACTGGAAATATCTCCAGATATTGTCAAATGTCTCCCACGAGGAAAATCACCCTAGCTGAAAACTGCTGCTATATGCTGTCTGCTACAGAGATATTTCAATATTTTTATAACCATTGCATCCATACCATCACCCAGTGTCTTGAACTGTTACCTTCCTTGTAGTGCTTAATAAAGATTTATTCAAGAAAGGATTTGTTCAAGTAGTCAACACTAGGAGTAACCTCTTAGGACAGGGTAACGTACTACTTTGTAAAAAACTTTTAAAGTTTATTTATTTTTGAGAGAGACAGAGACAGCATGAGCAGGGGAGGAGCAGAGAGAGAGGGAGAGAGGGAGAGAGAATCTCAAGCAGGCTCTGCACTGTCAGCACAGAGCCCGACGTGGGGCTCGAACTCACTAAACTGTGAGATCATGACCTGAGCCGAAATCAAGAATCAGATGCTCAACCGACTGAGCCACCCAGGCACCCCAGGGTGACTTATAAGTTGTCTATTGTACTTTGAGTGCAGGTATGTTTTGATGTACGACTAAACAGGTGTTTAGTGAGACCCTTCAACATGTTGACCACAATATTTGACCCTGTGGAGGCTTCTGGAGCATGAGCCCAGGGCTTGCTGTCTGTAATTCTTCTCACTCCACACTCTGGATCGTTTCCCCCACTGTCAAGGTTTTCACTTACGTGCAGATAGACTCTACATCTGCATCTCTATCCCTCTCCCTCTTTTTTTTTTTTTTTTTTTGAAATTTTATTTATTTGTTTTGAGAGAGAGTGAGAGAACCGGGGAGGGGCAGAGAGAAAGGGAGAGAGAATTCCAAGCGGGGCTCAAGCCTATGAACTGTGAGATCTTGACCTGAGCCAAAACTAAGACCCAGATGCTGAACCAACTGAGCCACCCAGGTGCCCCCTCACCCTTTTTTGAACTTAAGCTGCATTTTTTCTGGCCTTGTGTATATTATACCTTAAATATGAAATCTAGAGAAGTGAACTCAGTTTTGCCTCACCTCCCTGAATCAAGATGAACTCCACATCCTGCTTTGTCTAAAGGAATTAGGTCATGATCACCCCACTCATGGTGGTAATCTAGAGATAACACTTTCCCTTGCAACTTTTACATGCAAACAATAATCACTAAGTCCATTCAGCCACCAAATGGTCTGGACTCCATTCCCTTCTCTTTATTTCCTGCCCACTTGGATTAATTCTCATCTCCTGACTGGTCTTCCAGACTCAGGCGTGTCCTCTCTCAAATCCAAACTTCATACTCCGCTCCTGGTGTCATCTCTCAAAATGGCAACGTGATGCCCATAAAATGCTTTTGTTTTCTAAAAGATTAAATCTAAGCTCTCTAGCACAGCTTTCTAGACCTGGCCTCCACTGGGTCTTGGAGCCTTCAGCGTGGCCTTTCCTGCTCTAGCAATGCTGAATAACTGTCAATTCGCCCTTACACTAGGACCAACTTCTTCCTTTGATCTGGAATGCCCTCTTGACCCTTTGTCACCACACCCAGTCCAAATTTTAGTTCAGGTGATACTTCTTCTGGGAAGTCTTTCTTGAATTGTTTATCCTGGGCTCAATGGCTCTTTCATTTATGGTAACCTGGGACCTCCTAAATTGTAGCATTGTCACCCTAGGTTGAAAGGATCTGTTTAACGATTAATTGGTTTATCACTGGGGCTGAGACTATGTCTTATGCATCTTTGATTTCTTAGTTGCTGGTATAGAGGTTTAATAAATGCTTCCGGTAGGGGTGTCTGTGTGGCTCAGTCCAGTAAGCGTCCCACTTCGGTTCAGCCTGTGATCCCATGGTTCATGAGTTCAAGCCCTCCATCGGGCTCTCTGCTGTCAGCACAGAACCCATTTCAGATCCTCTGACCCCCTCTCCCTCTGCCCTCCCCCCTAGTTCTCTCTCTCTCTCTCAAAATAAATAAATAAACTTAAAAAATGCTTCTGGTATGATCTCAATTCTGGAAGAAAGAAAAAAGCTAGATATATGGAAAAAAAGGCTGGAAGGATACCCATGTAACATAGCTAGATTCTATGCTTTTGACATTTTACTGGAACTTTCTCCCACCTTGGTCACAAGAAGTTATCAGTGTGAGGCTTATCCACCTTACTACATGACATATGGAAAACACAGTTGCAAACCTGAGGGAAGGCTGGAAAGAGATGAAGAGGGGAGAAAGAGAAGAAGGATACAGAAATAACAAAAGCATAACTTTGCTAATTGTATCACATTAAATCCTGTTCTCCCAACCTATAACCCTACTTCTACTGAGAAAAATGAAACAATTTTAAAACAGAATGAAAGCCCAATTACAACGGCGCTGCTTGCTTCCTTTGTAAATTGTGAACAATGCCCACCCCTCCTTCCTCACCATCCTGCACCCACCCCACCCCCAGAAATAAACCTTACTGCAATACAAATTAAGTTTTGTGATTTTTTTTTATTCCTGCTGTTTTCAAGGACTCTAGCTCAATTGAGGACATAAGGCTAGCAGATGGCATAGTTTTAAAGAAGTTATAATATTTGGGTTGAAATTCCCTACTCTGTTAATTATGGCCCTGAAGACTTCTTGTCACAAAAGCAAAATTGTACAACCCCTTGACATTAAGAATGTTGATACTCAGGCCCTAATGCAGCTGCCTGTGCATGAGGCCAACAGATGGGCACAGTGTTTTTAAAAGCAGTAAAAGCCTGCATTGCTGAGGTTTAAATTCTCTAACCCGGTCACCAAGACTCTGCAAGCTCGCTGCTTGAAAAGGAGGGCTGGGTGCTGCTTCCTCATCTGAAGAACCTGCTCGCTCTCCCAGCCCAGCCTCCTAGAGCCACTGGGAGAGGGATGCTAGAAGACATGACCAACCCAGTGAGTGTGTCACAGAAGATACTCCTGTGGTCGGCTCGTCGTCATGAGCCTGGCCCTCACCTGGTTCTGTTCTAGAGGAACACTTCAGAATAGGGCTAAAGGATAAAGGCGACAAGATGGAAAACCAAAAGAATTATGCTATTTGCATATTGTTTCTAGAACATGGCATTACATTTGCAAATCGATGAGGATCTATGTATAGTCTGTCAACAAACAAGGGAAACGTTACAGACCTTTTTGATCTACAACAGCCTCTTTAAAAGAAACATTTCCATGCAATCCGTGTGCACGTTTCCTAAGCTTGATAAATACCGTAAAATGTGGGGTGATGAACATAGAAATGGAATGTCTGTGAATGGAAGCTGAATTTAATCACCAGAGAAGTCAAATTTGAGCAACACGGCATGGTGGGAAAAGCCTAACTTTTCCACCAGTCCGGCCTAACTAAGCTCAGATCTTGTTTCTGGCACTTACGGGCCAGGGCCATGTGACTTTAAGGAAATCACTCCATCCACCGGCCCCCAGTTTATTCAAATGTAAAACTGGAGACATAATAACCTCTTGACAGATCTTGGTGAGTTCTGGTGAAACTTGGTGAAAGTTTGAGTTTAAGGTATCACTGCTCATTAAGTGATACTTCTTCCTAATGGAGATTCAGTTTGTTTGCCAAAGGCTCACCCCTTGTCTTTCAAAGGCCCTGTCCATGGCCCTGAGGCCTGACCTGGACTTTTGCTTCAGTCTTCTCTCCTGTGATCTTGGCCCAGACATGTGGTCATTTTCCTGTTCTGCCTCACCTCCAGGTCTGTAGGCTGGGGTATGGTCTTCTGTACTATCAGGTGCTTTAGAGGGACCATTCATTTTATTTTCTGTTGTAAAGGAAGTGACAACTAAGGTTTGGATGTTGCTTATTGATAAGAAGATAAGTTTCGTTGCCCAACACACCGACATTAAATTTTTATGGGAGGAAACAATAGGTGTTGGTGAGGATGTGGAGAAAAAGGAACCCTCGTGCATTTTGGGAATGCAAGCTGGTGAGGCCACTGTGGAAGACGGAATGGAGGTTCCTCCAAAAATTAAAAATAGGACTACCCTACAATCCAGGAATTGCATTACTGGATATTTACCCAAAGGAAATAAAAACACGAATTCGAAGGGACATATGCGTGCCTATGTTTATGGCAACATTATTTATAGTGGCCAAATTATGGAAGCAGCCGAAGTGTCCATCGATGGATGAGTGAATAAAGAGAAAGTGGTGTATATATATATATATATATATATATATATATAAATATTTAGCCATAAAAAAGAATGAAATCTTGCTATTTGCAACAATGTGGATGGAGCTAGAGAATATCATACTAAGCAAGATAAATCAGAGAAAGACAAATACTATATGATTTCATTCCTATGTGGAATTAAGAAACAAAACAAACAAAAAGAGAGTGTCAAACCAAAAAGCAGACTTTTTTTTTTAATTTTAGAGAGAGCACATGTGCACGCACAGTGGTGGGGAGGGGTGAAGGGACAGAGAGAGAGAGAGAGAGAGAGAGAGAGAGAATCTTAAGCAGACTCCATGCTCAGTGTGGAGCTCAACTCAGGACTTGATCCCATGACCCTGATCATGATCTGAGCCGAAATCAAGAGTCGGATGTTTGACAACTGAGCCACCCAGGTGTCCCCAAAGAGCAGACTCTTAACTACAGGGAACAAACGGATGGTTACCAGAGGGGAGGTGGGGAGGGGGCATGGGTGAAATAGGTGATGGGGATTGGGGAGGGCACTTGTCGTAATGAGTACTGGGTGTTGTATGGAATTGTTGAATCACTATATTGTACACCTGACACACAGTATGTTAACTACACTGGAATTAAATTTTTTAAAAAAATGTGTAAATTTTATGGAGTGAAGAAACTAGCTATGAAGAAAGTCTGAAAACATCAAAAATCACAGATATTCTTGGGATCAGTATCAAAACATTAATTGAACATTGACTGGATATTAACTGGCGCTCTAAAACATATTGACAGAAGAAACTCCTCGTGTCATACATACTAATGCTGGACTGCCTGCCAAGTGGTTCCAACATTTGTGAGAGGCTGAATGCAGTTTGCTTTAGTTAATGAGGTGGAGTACGGCGTGGGGGGAGGGGGGAGAATTTAGGTAAATCCCGTGTTCTTGCTGATTCTGGAAGAACAAGCAGCAGCAAGCCCCACTTGTCTTTTCCAGCAGTAAGTTTATACTTGACTAGGGCAGAGAATCGCCTCAAAATAAATCAATTTCTATTAGTCACCCACTCAGGGGAGGCTGTGGGATTGGCTCAGGGGGTTGGCTTAAGGAAGGGGGTTCAGAAGCCTCATTTCTGTTGACCCTTGTGGACTGATTGCCAGCAAGATCTGCTCTCAGGACAGAATTGCCCTCTCCCTGCGGAACTGGTGGACCTCCTCCCTCTTTCACCCACTCTGTCCCTAGAGGATGGACAAGCAGATAATTACTTATGCACAAACCTAACTTAATCCTGGTTTTATACCTTAAGCACCTTCTCGCTCCTATTCAGCCAACTCTCCTGTCCAGGTCTAATGTTTGGGCCCCCTTGACGACTGAACACTTTCTTCGGGCCCCTTAGTCTTTCTTCTTATTATTTTTTGATCACCCATTACCCCTCCTCTGTTGCATTTTTCCCTCCTCAGTCATCTATTAGCCCCAGTGCTCCTGTTCTTTCCACTGCTGGTTCCTAGAAACAATCTGAACCCAGCAGTGCATAATTTAATTTGAGTTTTAAAGTCAAAGGGCATCTGAGCACTTGAATATCATGCACGGGGCCTAACTGTGAAATGGAAGGTTCTCGCTTCAATTAATGGCATGTTAGGGATTAGCAAGCTGTATGGAAAGGTATTTCATATCAGGGTAGGAAAGCCTGGCTGAGAAAATGGGGATCTCCTGAGCAATGAAGTGTCTGAACTCAGATTTAGTAAACATTGGAATACGTGGTTTGATGAACAAAATTATTTTGAGAAGACAGCAGAATCGAACTTAGAATTCACAAATGATTTGCTTGGAAATTTTAGAATGGTGAATGAACGGCATGTGATGGCGTTGCCCTATCAAAAATTGGAAATTTTTGATGGCGTTGCCCTATCGAAAAGATACCACCACAAATCATATGATTCTGCCTTCCCCAAATTTACATCCGTGTTCTTTCTCCCGATCTTTCCTTCCCTACGACTTCCTCCACCAGCTTCCAGCCACACACTCATTGGGCACTTAAACACCACCAGCCCTGAAATATTCTTTCCTGGTTGTACAGAGAAAAGTTTGTTTTGAATTTGATGCAGTGACCTCTGTATGTGCTACCTTTATTCAATCGTATACCATGTGTTATAAGAAAAAGCTTTCTTTGAGATCTCTCCGTGAAATCAATTGTAAAAATAATCAAGTGTTCCATTTAAGGGCCTTCCCCTTGGGTGTGCCCCTGCCATACAGGACCCGGCCAGTTTCAGCAGGTGCCGAAGGTAAATAAAGATCTGCTTCCCTAATTGTCCTTTCATGGGTTGAGGCAATCAGGGAAGCAGCAACAATATCAACGGAATCGTAACCATCACTTGCCGCGTGCTTCCCAGGCGCCAGGCATTGTTCCAAGCACTTTCTGTGAATAAACTCATTTAATCTGCATGACGGCATGACGTTTCATCTGCATGACAATCCTACAGGAAGGTACTAATCGTCTACTCCCAAGGGACAGGCAAGGGCCTGTGCCAATCTTCCACTTGTCTAAGAAGGCACCAGGTTCCGTGTTGTGCCTTTGGCCCAGCTCAAGAACACTTCCCTGGCGAACAAGTGCCAACGTCGATCCCTACAGGGATCCCTACCAAAGTGTGACCCAGAGGCCTGAGGCCAAATGGATTTGCAGAAAAGTTAATTTAATCCTATTCCTGGGCACTGAACACATCTTTTTTTCTTATTAAGAACAGTGGATTAAAGGAACTAAACAAGGGAAGTTAAATCGGATCCAAAAGCCTCATAAAATAATTAAATACTGAACATGACCTATTGAAGGCCAAATGTGTCCATAATTAATACTAAATGAATGTCTGCAACACATTTCTAAAGTATGCTTTGTTTTACTAGCCACCGTAATTGGATGCAATTCAGCAATTCACTTAACTTTTTTCTGAAAGAATGGAATTCATGTGTTGAGGAATTGATGTGTGTTCTAATGATTGTTTTTGCTTAGTTTGTTGCTGTTGAGAACCAAGTCACGGAACAAAATTTTTAGGAAAGAGCACGAACTACAGATTTTATCATAAAAGGAACCAACTCAATTTCCCTATGCACGGGTACCCTGTCCTGCTGCTATACATCCGTGTTCTTGCTCCCGATCTTTCCTTCCCTACGACTTCCTCCACCAGCTTCCAGCCACACACTCATTGGGCACTTAAACACCACCAGCCCTGAAATTTTGACCTTGGAAAATGGGGCCTCCCCTTGCATAACGTTGCTCAGTAGGAGGATGTGGCCTTGGTTAGTGAGGATTTAAGGAACCGCATGCAGACCGACGCGGATGAATGAGAGGGTACAGGTGGAATTTGGAATTACGGGTTGAAGTGAGCAAGGATTTGTTAAAGACTTTAAAGCTTTGAAACTGAAGACTGGTCTCGCTCTCATCACGGCTAAAGAATGAAATTCTCCGAGCAAAAATATATTGAGTGATAAGATAATTTGGGTTGATCTTTCCCACCAGCCTCACCTTCTACCTTTGAAGTGTGTGAGGTACAAAAGCAAAGAGAAACCAGCCAATTGTGAATCACTACTTAATTATTCATGAGGTATATTGGTCTATGTTAAAGAAAGGGATTGGAAATGTTTGATGTGTTCTGCCCGAGAGACAGATATTATCGTGGGGTATATTTATCTCAGGAAGAGAATATAAAACATGCAGCAGTTATATGTTACAGGGCAGGAAGAGCAAAGGGTAGAAGTTTTGTCTCTTACAGACAGAGCAGTGCTCTGGGACAGGCACTTGTACATCTATGCCAAGCAGAGGGCTACCAAATGTTGTATGAAACCTGAAGACGATGGTGCATTCCTCACGTTTGCCCTTTCTGATTCTTCCCCAATATCTGGAACATTTGCTGGGGTGCCGCTTCTACTTGCCGGTGAACTTGAAATTCTCGCTGTTCAAGTTTTGGCCGATATGGATAAAACAGAGCCTACTTGAAGAAAATAGGAATATGGCACAAAATACCAATCCTGATGGCACCCACTGATAGGGCTGCCTGGATTCTGACTATGACATCAGTGGTTGGGATCCCTGTACCCAGTGCCTCAGGGAGGGACCTCTCAGAGAGAGCTGGGCTCAGGCCCGAGAGGCCCAAGGGGCAGGGCATCTGGCCCCATACTGCCTCAGCATCACTGTGGGGTCGTGCTTTCACTCCAGGGGGCCTAGAGGGCAAACCATTGAATCAAAGATGATTATTTGTCAGCCTTAAGATCTTTAAAAAAAAATTTTTTTTAACGTTTATTCCTTTTTGAGAGACAGAGTGTGAGGGGGGAGGGGCAGAGAGAGAGAGAGAGAGAGAGACAGACAGACAGACAGAATCTGAAGCAGGCTCCAGGCTCTGAGCTGTCAGCACAGAGCCCAATGCGGGGCTCGAACCCACGAATTGTAAGACCATGACCCGAAGTCGGACGTTTAACTGACTGTCAGCCTTAAGATCTAATGGAATTTATCTTGCTTGGGATAGGTCTCTCCTGGTTTTGTTTCTCCCTTGAAGTGGGAATGTCTATCCTATGCTTACTCCATCACTGTGTTTTGGAGGCTCATAAACTCATCTGGTTTCACACGTTCACAGCTGGAGAGGAATTCTGCCTCTGGATCGGGATCATATCTCAAGTCTCCTCCATATGTGATTCAGATGATATTTAGATGAGACTTGGGACCCTAGGCTTAAAGTTGATGCTGGAAATAAGTTAAGGCTTCTGGGGCTGTTAGGATGGAAAGAGTACATTTCACATGTGAGGACATGAATTTGGGGGCGGGGGCAGGGGCTGAATTCTATGTACTGAAATGTGTCTCCTCCCACTCCAATATTCATGTGTTGATACCCTAACCCCCAATGGGATGGTATTTGCAGATGGGGCCCTTGGAAGGGAATGAAGTTCAGATGAGGTCATGAGGATAAAGCCCCCGAGAAGGGATTAGCATCCTCATACGAAGAGACCCCAGAGAACTTGCTTCCTGTCATTCTCTCTCTGCCACGTGAGGAGGACCAGGGAGACAGCCGTGTCTCTGCAACCAGGAAGGGGACCCTTACTAGCAGTCGAATCTGCCAGTACATTGGTCCTGTACTTCCCAGCCTCCAGAGCTGTGAGAAATAAGTATCTTCTGCTTAAGCCACTCAGTCTAGAGCATTTAGTTGTGGTAGCCAGTGGGCTAAGACAGTAGGCTTCCTAGCTTTAGGCCTCAAACATATGCGGTAGTGTCAGCATTTTAATCTTAATAATTACGACTATACTAGTAATGGCCAACATTAATTGGGTGCTCACTACCTTCCAGGTGGGGATGGAGCTGTGGGAAAATCTACAGACCTGGGCTTGGTGGAGCCTTCCTCCAAGGGATCTGGGAGATACGGAAATGGGGCAGTCTGTAGGAAGCAAGGGGTTTAACCACGATTTCAGCTGCGCCACAATTTCCACAGGGCATGTACAGATTAGAATGTGTTTCAAAAGAAAAGAAAAAAGTTTTGAAATCCAAAATAATTACATGTTGACTTAATCACTAATCTTGATGAAAACTTCATTTAAACTATGTGATTTCCATTTCAGTTCTGATAAAAATGAAGTGCTCTCTCTGCATGACTTGTGAATAATATGCTTTTGAGTACCAATAATTTGACAGCAACGGGCTGAACAAAATAAGCATTTTGAGCTCTAATCAGAGAAATGAACACCTGGGAGAGGAAGAATAGAAAGTCGTTGTACGATACACATTTCTAGAGAACGTTAACTGTTTAGGAAGGAAAAAAAAAAACACTTAAAAATGGCTACAAATCAATGTTTGCCTGGTAGGTTCAAAATTGTTTTAGAATTCTTAGTCTTTAATTTTCTATTTGAGTGAGTGTTCTTTTTAAAGCAAACAATGGAAAAAAGAGAAAAGCTTGAAAACTTTCAACCCAGGTGGAGGAGAAGGGTCCTTCATTTTCCTGTCATGTGTTAAGAACAACTAGATGTATTCTCCAAATAAAGTAGAAGGAGAAAGGGTGATATGAGAAAAGCATAAATCAACCCTGAAGTGTGTAATTATTGTGAAGTATGACTCTCCCTTACAACTTTGCAGAAAAATATAAGAAATAGTAAACGCTTCTAAAGTATTCATGGTGTCCTAATACGCTCTGACTTCTCATTTCTGCTTTTAGAAACTCTGACTTTATAATCTGTGTATTCTTATTTACTGAGTTACGTTATAACGGGTAATATCGTTGCGACACAAGTGACTTAGACTGTTATAAGCTCTCCTTTGGTTGCTGTGGCATGCTTCAACATTTTGGCGAAGGGCTCCGTGCAGAAAGCCGTAAGTGCTGAGCGTCCCACTATTAACCTAGTACTTCAACAACCCCAAGTATGTCTTGCTTCCAACCCGGGTGGATTCCTGCAGGCTTCTTAGCAGGGGCTGACGGTCGCTGTTGCATTTCAAACTCTGTGAATTCGTGTGTGTGGCTGGTGTGGCCACAGCGCTGCCTCCGACCTCCAGGCAGGCACGAAGGGGGTGGGCGGGGACCTCCGGGAAGGACTGGGAAGGGTTGTGCTGGTTGGCGTTTGTGACTAGTTAGCGTAACACTCTATGTCATCACATGTAAGTTAACAGGGCTAGTCATTTTCCATTCTTTTGTTAAGTTTTGTTTGTCTCAGGAAGAGAACATGTTTTTGAGCTTTTATGTAGCTGGTGCAGTTTTCTTTACTTTTTTTTAAATGTAGAGCCCTAGACATAGTCATCTTATCCTGTTATTAACGATTAGTGTGACTTGCTAGGTGATTGACAGCACTCCATGGCCTGTTTATTCATCCTGGGAGCATCAGGGCTAACCCGGACTAATCATGTTTGTTTTCTGCAGCATCACGGTCTGGTTAGCCCTTTGTCCCCTCAAGTTCCGTCTTCTTTTTGATGTGCTGGGCGTGCTTGGGGCGGGCTGTCAGACTCAGGGCTGCGCTCCCTCCCTGCATTCTCTGCGTCCTTGTGCCCGGCGGAATGACAGGCCTTCATTTGCGCCCTCTGCGTGCCCTTGCGCTCTTTGCCCCTGCCGGGAGTCCTAATGGGAAATGGCCTCAAATCCCTGCATTCAAGTTCATTAAAAGCCCTGCTTCTCTTACAAAATCAAAGCATTCAGTCTCTCATTGATCAGTCTACGGACCAACCAAGCGATTGAGAAAAAAATTCATCTTTGCGCTCAAAGGTTCACAGTGTTTGGAAATTATTGAACAGGTGGCAGATATTTTCTCTGTTTTCACGAACAGAAGGCAGAGCACCTCCCTGGGTGTGTGTGTGTGTGTGTGTGATACATATCTGTTAAGTAAGGCCACCCCAGGCTTAGAGAAGCCGGGAGACACACAGACCCCTGATAAGTAAATGATGGGGAACGCTAGCATTTGCCTTCACAGGGACCAGATGGAGTTAGGGAGCACTTGATAAGATCCCTTCTTATCTCTTCTGAACTGGTCACTGACTTCTCATTCCTGCCCCCTCCCCTGTGGGGAGAGACTGCCCAGGGGGTTAACTGAGAACGATCTGAAAGAGGTCCTTTCACCTAGATGGGAAGAGGCTATTAAAACAAGTCGATGGAAACACTGGTGTCAGAAAAATCAGGGATGTAGTCCACTCTGGGGCACAGGAAATTTTGACCTTGGAAAGTGTCCTATTGTTCCCCTAATTATTTCAGGATGTTTTAAAGACTAGCTCCTGTTGTGCAGTGTGCTACTAGAAGATAATTCACTACCGGAGATAATTCACTACCTGTAGCTTTGGCCCTTAACCTGGAAAATCACTTATTCACCTGGTGATCTCCACCACATTTTTTTTTTAAAGGACCCCTTGGGAAGTGGATCACACAGGTTTTCTCATTTAATCTATCCCAATATTATTGTGAGGTGGATACTACTTATCACCATCTTCAAATTCAGCATCTGAGAGAAAAACTTAGCCTTCCTCTTCCGTAAAGCCCATGCTTCTTCCACTACTGCAGAGGCTCCTGTCTTGAATGAGAGGAGAGGATAAGAAACAGAATGACGTCTTAGCTTTTCTCTTTAAAATTACCCTGAAGTTTATGTCAGTCTGGTCCCATCTGCAGAACAATGCGCTCTGCTACCCGCATTATTTTCTTCTTTCCCACCCCAGAGCCACTGCTCAGAGCTACTCCTAGCTCTAAGAATGCCTCAATTGTGTTAATATTACTATTTTCAATCTCATATTTGCACCTTTTTTTTTATGTCTATCTATTTTTGAGAGAAAGAGAGAGGGAGGGGCACAGAGGGAGGAGGACAGAGGATCTATCCGCAGAGCCTAAATACAGGGCTCGAATTCAGGAACCATGAGATCATGACCTGAGCCAAAGTCAGATGCTTAACCAACTGAGCCACCCAGGAGCCCCTCCTATTTGCACCATTTTAATGGATGTTTCCCAGCAGAGCTCGACTCTTAAAATGAACTACGTAGAAAACCTATGGTCCTTTTAAAAAGGTACATACCTAAAATAAATATGTAGGGAGCTAACTATATGGCAACTTAAACAATACCGTTTGATGACACTCACTTAGCAGAAAGTTCCTGGTTCCCTAAACGTTTGTTCTCTCCTTTTTTTAAAAAAATTTTTTTTAATGTTTATTTATTTTTGAGAGAGAGACAGAGACAGAGTATGAGTTGGGGAGGGGCAGAGGGTGAGGGAGACACAGAATACAAAGCAGGCTCCGGGCTCTGATCTGTCAGCACAGAGCCTGACGGGGGCTGGAACTCACCAACCGTGTGGTCCTGACCTGAGCCCAAGTCAGAGGCTTAACTGACTGAGCCACCCTGGCACCGCACGTTTGTTCTCTCCTTAATCTCAATCCAGTTTTTGTTAAACACAGGGTTGCAGAGCTGGAGGCCACATTTCACATCATCCACAGCAGCTAGGTTTGGGCATGTGACTAAGTTCTCACCAATGGAACGTGAGCGGTAGTAACATGGACACCTGCTCCAACCCTTCTCCAAAAAGAAATTGCTCGCCCTCCGAGTACACTCTCCTTCCTCCCTGAAAGCTGGATTGTGGATGTGGCATTGACTCAAAGGCAGGCAAAGGAATGCCCCGTTCTCAATTTGTTGTCCTTAGACCTCCAAGGGTTCCTGAGACATTTTCTGTGGGTCTACGTGGTCAAAACGGTTTCGATGATAATACTAAGATGAAGTCTGCCTCACCCACTGAGTTGACATTGGCCCTGACGGTACAAAAACAGTGGCCAGTGGAGCTTCTAGTGCCTTAGCGTGAATCCAGGTGCTGGTAGGAAGCAGTCCTTGCATTCTTCGCTGCCACACACAGAAGAAAAATGGCGGTTTCCTTAAAAAAAAAAATCACCGATGAAGCTGTCACAGTGATCGATATTGTTAAATCTAGAATCGTACGTCCACGGCTGTTTAATAGTATGTGCGAAGAAACGAAAAGTAGGCAGGATATACCTGTGCGTGTTGGAGTAGGGCCGTCTTGAGGCAAAACACCCGTACAAATGTTGAGTTCAAAACTGAATAATTCACTTTCTTTTTTAATATCGCACCATTTTTACTTGGAAAAAAAAAACCCGACAGACAAACGCAAACCATGGTTCTTCAGACTTGGGGACTTGGCAGACATTTTCTTGAAAAGGAGTAAAGGAAGCCTGTTGCTTCAAGAAAAACAACGGTGTTTGTTGCCAGAGAGAAGGTTCAAGATTGAAAGAAAAAAATTAGAATTGGAAAAGTTGTATCTGCCATTGTGAACTTGATAGCTTCCCAATGTTTAGAGGATTTTCTAACGAGATTGGTCGTGATATTCATAAATGCTGTTTCATGTTGCATAATAACATGTTCTAGTAGTCAAAAGATATGCAGAATTCAGTGGACCGATATTTTCCAAACAATGAACATACGATATCACAAAATCATGTGTGGAAAAATACCATAGTGAAAGCTGGAACAGCTGACTTTCACGTGACAGAGTCTGAAAACTACATTGATATTATTTCAGATTCCACATGGTGGTCAACCTTTAATAAAATGGCACTTGTCAAGTTGAGGTATAGTATTAAATAAGCAGACCCACAATTATTTGAGAAGTCTTTAAAAATACTCCTTCTTTTTACAGTTATACGACTGTGTGAAAATGGATTTTCTTCCTAAACTTCAACCAACAGAACACATTACAACAGACTGAGAACAGAAGGAGGTCTGAGAATCCAGCAGGCTTCTGCTAAGCCAGTCACTGAAGAGATTGGCAAAATGTAAAACGATGTCATTCTTCTCACTAAACTTTAGTTTGAGTTTTGGAAAATACAGTTATTTTTCATGAAATCTATTTTATTTATGTTAAAATGCATGGCTTTCCTGTTTGGGGTAGGCTGAATAATGGCCCTTGAAGACATCCAGACCGTAATCGCCGGAACCTGTACATATGTCATTTTATAGAGGACTTTGCAGGAGCGCCTGGGTGGCTCAGTTGGTTAAGCGTCCGATTTCAGCTCAAGTCATGATCTCAAAGTTTGTGAGTTCGAGCCCCGCGTCGGGCTCTGTGCTGACAGCTCAGAGCCTGGAGCCTGCCTCAGATTCTGTGTCTCCCTCTCTCTCTGCCCCTCCCTTACTCACACTCTGTCTCTCTCTCTCTCAAAAATAAACACATATTAAAAAAAATTTATAGCGGGCTTTGCAGATGAGATTAAATTAAGGATCTTGAGATTGGGAGACACTGTGGGGTTAGATGATTGGGCACAATGTGATCACTAGAGTATTTGCAAGATGAAGACAGGAGAGCCAGGAGCAGGAAAAGGAGATGTGATGAACGAACTGGAGATTGGGGTGATGAGCCTTGAAGACAGAGGAAGAGGCCACCAACCAAGTAATGCAGGAAGTATCTGAAGCTACAAAAGGCATGGGATGGATTCTCCTTTGAAGCTTGCAGAACTAATGCTGCCCAGCCAAGACCTCGATTATAGATACATGACCTCCGGAACTATAAAAAAAAATACCGTTGTATTGTTTTAAGCCCCTACACTGGGGTATTTCTTTTGCAACAGTAGTAGGAAACTAATATAATGTTATTTTTAAAAGAATTAAATAAATACTTCAAACATTTCTTAGTTTTCGTTTTGCATACGATACATACTGATAGATACAATACATACAAACAAAAGCTTTTTCGAATCCCGGTAATTTTCAAAAGTGTAAAGCAAGTCTGAGGGCAAAAAGTTTGAGAATCGCTGTCCTAAGAGATGGCAGAGAAAGACAGAAGAAATATGAACCCCTGAATGAATTTATAAGCTCAGCTGTCTGGCCAGGCCGGACTGTCTGCCCACACCTGGACTGCTATTTATATTAAGTGATAAACTATCTTATTTAAACTACTGCATTTGGGGTCTCCGTGTTACAGCAACCCAGCCTGTATCTAAACAGCTAATGTTAGCATTATGTTTCCTTCTAAGTGCAGAATCCCATCTAAAAACCAGTTTGAACTGATTTCATGAAGATTTTAAATTCCTGGCTGATTTTTATTTTTTTTTTTAATTTTTTTTTAACATTTATTTATTTTTGAGACAGAGAGAGACACAGCATGAACGGGCGAGGGGCAGAGAGAGAGAGAGAGAGGGAGACACAGAATCGGAAGCAGGCTCCAGGCTCCAAGCCATCAGCCCAGAGCCCGACGCGGGGCTCGAACTCGCGGACCGCGAGATCGTGACCTGAGCTGAAGTCGGACGCTTAACCGACGGAGCCACCCAGGCGCCCCCTGGCTGATTTTTAATAACAAAAAGGCCAAAATAAAATTAGAGACCGTTTTAGAAAAATTTATCCTTTCTCTATTAAACTCTCTTTCTTACTAGTATGGAGACACTATTTTCTCTGCTTTAGAGAAAAAAAAATCTTTAATATGATTTTCCTAATCCTTAGATTCATTCAGATGAGAACTTCTATCAGCAATTACTGATATGACCACTTGCCGTTGACTCTTTCGTTAATTCTTGCGATTCTTCGGGTCTATCCGCAAACTGAAATCATTTTGAGAAATGAAAGTAATGATGCTTATAATTTCGCCTCTGAAAGTATCTTGATTTTTGTTGTTGTTGTTGTTGTTAAATTTCTAATCACCTGACAAGACAGGTTGGAAAGATGCTATCACCGCTGGACAAGTGAGGTTGTAATAGGAATGCAGAGAAAGTAAGAGACTTGACTCAAATGATAAGTATCTCACGGCAGGGCTAACCAAAAACCAATTTTATGCAGATGTACTAAAAGAGCACAGTTTTGTTGATAACATACAATTGGTTATTTTCAGAATATTTGGTAGGTTATTAACCGGTAACTGTTTGAATTAGAAATAACGGGTTTCCAAATAGCTTTTTAAATGTGTAACCTCATCCTATCAAAATTCCATAGGCAGTGAATATAGGTAATAATCATTAAAATAACAATTTAAGCCCAGAAACAAATATTACCACAATACCCTCAATTGTGCTCTTTACGTAAGAAAAGACTCAAGGTCCAGAAGTTTTTAGTGAATAATGAGAAGCCGGAAAATTACATCAATAAAGTAAAAATAAGCTAGAAGACTTAAATAGTTAGAAAGACCACCAAGTCTGTATGTATAAAAGGAAGCAGTGAGAGCAGACAAGATGTCACATCACAGAACACAGTCTTTGTGAGAAAAAGCTCAGATATTCAAAACAACAATGTCAGAACAAACTTGCATATATTCACATGGCACATGACATTATGATTATTTTCTGCTGACAGAAATAAATTATATAAATAGGACATCAAAAGGAGTATGTAGCTTTGATCTCATTTCTAATTAATTGCACCCAGAGAATTTTCAGATCACATAAGTGTGGGATAGTAAGTGTTACTTATGTAAATAATTAATAAGCATCTATGATCTATTGGGCTTTTATCTGTCCTTCCAAAGAGGGGAAAGTTATCTACAGTTCAGCCAGTAAGAAATAAACTCATCCTTTAACTCTCTTCTCTAGGCTTATTTCTTTACAGCTTGGAGAAATTTCCTCAGAAGCAAAGCCACTTCTATAATCTTGTTTAGAAGAGGATATTCTAGAGCACGAGCTACAATTAAGAGTTCTTTTTTAAACACACGAGAGGCAAGGAGTTTTGGTTTCGTTTGTTGGCACCAACATCTCTTCCCTCCTTTCCCCTTAAAAATAGAGTCGTAGCTAGTTTGTAATTACCCAGCAAGGGACTTCATTTTCTAAGCCCCCAGCAGTGAGGTGTGTCCATAGGACGTAGCAAAGCAATGTGAATGGAAGTGAGGTCTTTACTTCCAACTAACGCCCCTGAGAGGAAATTTTTGTCCCTCAACAGCTGGTGATGCCCAGAACCACCTTGAAAGTCATGTGTTAAAGATGGCGAGGCTGTGGACACCTTGGGTCCCTGAAAGACTCCATGGAATAGAACCTCCCTCCGACCAAGAACACTCACCTCAGACTAAGGAGAAAGAGAAATACACAACTTTGTCACTTAAACCACTTGCTAATACGTTGCTGGGTGATTTGCCACTCTGTTCCACGTAGATTGTTTGGTGGGGGGTGGGGGTGGGGGCAGAATAAAAATTGGAGCCATTCTTTATGAGTTCCTCAAATGATCTCCACCTGAAAAGGTCTCTCTCAATATATCCCCTCTTTCTAGAGTCTTTCTAGAGTCTTCCATGCAAAATCTTTACCTAATGCCCTTCAGGCACTGGCTGTATGATTTTCTCCCTCTGTCTTGGACATTGTATTCTTTTCTTTGGTCTTTTCCTCAAGGCGCTGAAGTATGCTTGGGTTTTCCACGTATTATGAAGCATTTTCTTACAGTCGTAACTCTATTTCAAGTTACCACCTTATCTTTTTCTGTTCCTTATCTTTCGCCTCTTTTCTCCCACTAGGTCTTTCTCAAAATTCTTGAAGGAATGGTTAACCCTTCCTGCCCCAGTTTCATATGACTTGTTTTCCAACCCCATCCTTCTACAAAACTGCTTTCTTTCCTCACTAAGCATGAATCCAGTTATGTCTCTGAGAGTGTTATTCTTTCTAAAGACTTGTACAATACTGATGGATACTATTTTTTTGTTCTTCTTTAATCATTCCTCCGAAATCACTACTTCATCTCATCTCCACCTGGTTCAACAAATGCATAGAACTCCTAAGCCCTGTCCTTTAACCTTCTTTCTCTTTCTGTCTCTTGACTATTCTATCTACCACCATGGATTGTCTCATGGGGGTGAACTCCATCTACTGTGCACAGGTTTTGTATATTTACATGGATGTCTTACCAGCAACTCAAGCTCAACCTTCCTCAGAGAGATTATATTTCTCTCATCCAAATTACCTCTTACTCCTGATTTCTACATTTCTGATCATGGTTACTTTGCTTTACCCACATGCAGGCTGGAAATTTCACAATAAAATTGTAACAGGTCTCTCCCTTTTGCTTCCCAGCATTGACCTATCTGCTGTGTCTTTAGTCTTGTCTTTTTGTCTCTACCTTTGAAATCATCCTCCTGTCCATTCCTGTGTTGACCTTCCTCCCACTAACACTCTAATGCAGGTTCAAACCCTTGTTTTTTCTAGGCTTTTGCAATATCCTCCTCATCTCTAAATCTTTCTTCCTGCAACCCCATTCATATGCTACTGACATCGTAATTTTCCTATTGTGCAAAACTCAGCATATCATTTTTCGCAATAAAACACCCCTCCAGTAGCTCCCGTTGCTTATTAAATAAAGTGCTTTTGCTGATTTACAAGACCCACTGAAGTCTGATTTTTAAGATGCTTTCTCACCCTGTTTTGTACAAGGTGTAATTCCTAAGCCAGCCATATGGACCCCCTGATCTCCTCCTGATATGTCCTGCCCTTTCCCACCTCTGTGGCTTCCCTTGTGTAATTCTATTTCCAGGAATGTTGTTGTCCTAGTCTCCATTGGATGAATTCTTACTCCATCTTCAGGTTTAGCTTTAATGCCACTTCTTTCATCAGGTGAAACAGTATCTCTGTCCAAACACTATAGCAAATTATCCCAATCACTCTTCTGTCGCCCTTCAATGCCATCTGAGTTATTGTCCTTTGGGGCAGGAGAAACAAGACGATATTTGAAGTCTAACGCTGACTCCAGTCATGGCTCTACCACTAGGTGAGCGGGCTATTTTACCTCCCGAGTCTTCATCTCCCTATCTGCGAAACAGATAATAATATCTCTTCTCCCTCAGGGTTTCTCCAAGGATCGTAGTAGACGATGGATGTGATAGGAGTTCGGTAAATTATTAAACACTTTATAAACATTACTTGTTATTGGGGCACCTGGGTGGCTCAGTCGGTTAAGTGTCTGACTTTGGCTCAGGTCATGATCTCACAGTTCGGGGGGCTCTCGGCTGACAGCGCAGAGCCTGGAGCCTGCTTCCGATTCTGAGTCTCCCTCATGCTCTGTCTCTCTCCTTCTCAAAAATAAATAAAAACATTAAAAAACATTACTTGTCATTATGATTATTTATTATTAGAAACTTATTTCTCCAAATACTTTAAGCTTCTCAGAAGTAGGAATCGTGCGTTGTCTTTTTCTTCTCTCCTAAAATAATTACCAGAGTGAACTTGTGCATAGAATTTGCTTAATAGGTATTTGTTGCACAACAACAAAAACAAACATAGAGTTAAAAGAATAACCAAAAGTTAAGATAAAACATTCAAGTGGTCCGCCTATATAATACTATATGCCTCATTGTGATGGAACAAAGTTATAAGACATTTCATTTGTTTATTTGATACTCGTGTTATTTATATTGCTTATGATTCAAAATGTCTGCACGTTAGTCTACAGAATAAGGAAAAGAAGTAGACACAAATGTGTTATCTCTCAAATGTTAAAATACCCCCCAATACTTTAGGTACCCACATAGAATGAGCGATTTTCCTCATCTCTAAAGGACACAAAACCCAAAAAACAAAACCCAAAGATTGAACGCAGGTGGAAATGCCACGAATGAACATGCCAATTTCTTTAGAACACTAAATGGATGGTATTCATTATTTCCAGACAAATCTGTGCGAGTGAAATCATCAGGCAAGCATTTGTTGATATCACACAGTGATTTGTATAAATCAAAACAAGAAAATCTCTGTTCAGACAATAAATTCCTCTGGAGGTTGATTAGAATAAGACAATTTTTAAAGAGGATTAGAAGATAATTTTCAGCAGGAGGCCAATAACATATAAAAACATAGTCATTAGCATTCTCCAGGGATGAATAAGAGGTGGACAAACTAGAAGAAACAAGGCATTCTGATCTCTGCTGAGGGGCTTCAAAATTAAGTGCCAGAACCCACCTTACTGGAGACTGAGTGCCTGATGTATAATTGTCTCACCAATAGGTCCCCCCCCCCCAAACAAAACGATGGATAGATTCATATATCCCCAAATGAGAAAAAAAAATGTATTTTGGTCCACACGAGGATACGTTATTACAAGAACCTTAGAATTCTAACTACTTTATTCTTCTAACAAAAAGAATTGTATTTAACACTGGAAACTCAGGCCGGATGGACGACTGTTGAGTTATAGTCAAGTCTTTCAAATGGCAATAGGAGCCACATTCTCCCACACTTCTCGCACGCCCTCACCCCTCCGCCTTCCTTCCCCGATGGGCAAAAGGTGGTTGAAGGAGACACCCACCCACTGTCCTTGGTGCGCCCATCAGGACGGTTCAACCTCCATAGACGTTCTGGTTCTCTGTAGCGGGCTTGGCGTTCTCTGCCATCTCCTCTGTGAGTTGCTGGTAGGAAGGTCCCTGCATCGTTCCCCTCTGCCGTCCTCTCATTTTATCCTTCAGATCAGCAGCGCCAAACACACAGCTGGAAAAGAGCAGCTGGACGCTTGCTTTCCTTCGCCAGTGGTTCCACAAGAGGTGACTCCTCGCAACGGAATTGTAAGGTAAAACGTTGCCGCACGTTGACGCGACAGTTGCTGAAACGGAAGGAGGCTAGAGGAAACCGGGCGAACACGACTCCGCGCTCCACACGGGGCTTTGCAGGCCCAGGCCATCCCTGAGGCACCCGGAGGCGGCTCAGGCTCACTGCACCCACCCCACCCCCAGCTCCCGGGGCGCGTGCCCCCCTGCTGGGGGATTCTGACCTCTCTGTGCAACACCGCCTGTCCCTCCTGTTTCTCCAGGCCCCCGGGCCCCAGAGGTGTGGGTGCACCTGATGTTCGGAGGGCCGGTCTGAGGGATGGCAGTTTCCTCCAGCAACGAACGCTGAGCGAAATTCTCACGTTCCAGGCACAGTGAATGATCCACCGAAACACTCGGGCCCTCGCTTTGCTGGAGGAGCATGATTTGGCTTAAGGCGCCAGTGGGTCCTTCCTCTTTCCCTTTTTAGACTTGTTTGAGAACTTCTTTTGGGGGGGGGGTGGGGGCGTGGGTGGGGGGGGGAGGCTTTGTTTTTGTCGTTTGCTCCCGAGCTGGACTTCCTGCATCCTGGATCTCCGACTCGGTGCTCGCTCCTGCTTCGGACCTCCTCTTACACACTCATTTTGTAGTGTATTAATCTACTCATATTCAGCGGAACATTATTTCACTTTGTGAAAAAATATGGTATTTCATTTTGTCCAGAAGAGTGCTATTGGCATGTTTAGACTCAAAATAACATTATACTTGGAGAAAAATGCATACATATGTACACACACACCCCTGAAATGTTTCATATATATTTTTTAATACAAGTTCCTTTATTTTCTGTCTTTGAAGTTAACATATTCCAAAACTTGGGGGATCAAAACTGCGACAGGGTCATTTTTGATGTTCTATTTGGAAACTTTTCTCCACTTTACGTTCTGGCTCGGATCTGCAAGTGACTCATTTATTTGTTCAACAAGTGAATGCTTTTCTATAGCCTGGTACCAGCCGGACAAGTACTAGGCACTTACAAGTTTGGGGACAAGGGGGGCCCCTGGGAGAGAGAACGTCTGTAAGATATCAGCTCTGCTGTGGGGGACTCACAATTTCACAGGCCATAGGAAAGCAAAGAGATGGACACGTAAATAATTAATTGTACCTCAACTCATTAAGTGTTGCAATAAAAGTAGATATAAAGTCCCGAGGCAGTAATTACTACGGAGTGACCAACTGTGGCTCAAGGAAGCAGGAAATGCCTCGAGACGAGCCTAATAATTATGATGCTGCTGCTGTAGTTTGTACCATTGTTTAAGATTTATGCCCAATCTAAAACCGTATGACCTATTCTTTCTATTTGCTTGTGGCTCTCCTCGGGGAAGATGGTGAAGGGAAGGAAGTAGAAATTACTTCGGCTACCTTTCTGCCCCAGGATTGTGGCCCTGACTTCTTTTTGTTAACTTCCTGACCATGCTCACTACAGAAGGGGAACTTTATGTCTGGGGAGGCAAGGCCCAGGGCTCAACGTGGGGATCCCGGAATGCTCCCTGTGTGCCAAGTATGGTCCTGGGGAGATGCTCGAGGAAGTGGAGAATACAGCCTGTCCCTCCAGGCAGAAAACATTCATCTGGTAAATCCTTCTTGCTTCCGTTAGATGCCTGGATGTTTGTGCACTGCCTGTCTCAGGAGACTGACTCAGAGTGACAACAGGTGGGCCTGTATTCTTGCTAGAATTGGAAGCTTGCAAATACACGTCATCCATCTTTCACTGGAGTTTCTGTTTCTTTTCTTTCCTTTTTTTTTTTAAAAGCATTTCTTGGGCTATGATGTTTCCTGAATTCGTCTTTTCAAAATATTATGCCCATCCAGATAAATCTTACACGAGGCCTAAGGCACTGCAATTCATATGAAGGCAATTTGTCAACTGGTGAATCCTGACTGATTCAATCAATCAGTATTATCTTTTGCTGAAGAGATTCCCCTTTGATGTCAGTATGAACCACGCATATTTAAGGTGATAAGATAGAAATATCATTTTGCAAACAAATTTTAGAAAGACTCTTTCTTCTCTTGTCTTTGTGGTGATGAGACTGTGGTCACACATCTGCTAGCCAGGCCCCAGGGCTTTTTGTTCACTTTCTTTGAGGGCTTTCAGAGCAAAGCTCAGGAACAAGTTTTCCGGGAGTTCGCTTCTCAGCAAGGTCAACACCTACCCCGACTTGCTGGGGCTGCATTCTGAGCTGCGTTTTACCCTACGAAAGATGTAAAGTTTGCCTTCCCATACAAAGGACTAGTGTTTATCACTTTTTTTAAAGTTGGCCTTCCATCTGTCTTTCAATACATTTTCAATCTCTTCCCTCCATCATTCCAAACTGTTTACTTCCCCCCCAAAATAAGGGAAATGCCATTCCTGGCTTGTCTTGTCTAAGCCTGTCCCTTTTCCTACTAACACTACCTCAATTGTTAGGCGAGGTTTGCGTTCGGACATGTCTTTTTTGAGTCACAGGCCGCAGGGTTTAACGTGGGGAGATCATTGCTGTAGCTGCTCAGGAAATGAAGAACATTAGTGAAATTCCTTTCATTAAAAAGAGCAAATAAAAGCGAGATAGCATATCATTTGCAGTTAATTATCTGAATACAGAGATTCGTCACTTATTAAAGCCAAACAGAAATCCTTTCAAAAAACTATAGTCCCAATGCACCTATATTTTATTTACTTTGGCTCATGCATGACCACTAAAGAGAGAATATGTCAACTGGCAACCTGCTGATTTATTTTGCATTATCTTGGTGATTTTGAGCCATTGGATCAAAATATTCCTTATTCTTTACATATTTTGAAAGTTTGTAAAGTAGACTTAGCATCAAAATACCAGAAAACCCTGTATCTGTTTCTCTTCTCTGTAGTCTGTCTCTTTGTTATTGCCTACTGTTTCAGTGATGTTTGAAAGGAGGTGCAATGAACATTTAATTTCTTGTCTCAGACGTTCAGAACTAACTCTATGATAATTAATTTTGGTCTTTTCTTCTCTTAATTAAAGTAACCTGCTAAGTAACATCCCCCAGAAGATACTAGTTTATTATTTTTACCCTCTCCTCTCTCTACTCGCTGTGATACACATGAAACCGGGTGATAGATGAAGTCGCTATTTGGCCGTCAGGCATCGCTGTTTCCATGGACGGTACACGAGGTTGGTATTTCCATGGATGGTGCGCCACAAAGAGGGAATTTCCTTTCCCCCACCAACTCTGAATCACTGTCCTATAGCAGTTTTTAATGTCGTCGTAGAGCGGTCTTGCAGTTAGTGAAAATGGTATCGCTCCTCTGCAAACTTGCAAATGTTTCAAATGTAAAGGAGGTGAAAACTTACACTCCGATCCCTGCAGAGCTGTTTCGTGTGAAAGAAAGGAGATCTCTCTGTTTATGGTCAACACGGATACTGGTACAGAAGCACTTCCTAAGATTCCAGACTGTGTTTAGACCAGCCCCTTCTCATTGTCTCCAATTTGCTTCCTTTTTCCCATGAACTTTAAAAAAAATTTTTTTTTTTAATGTTTATTTATTTTTGAGACAAAGAGAGACAGATCATGAATGTGGGAGGGGCAGAGAGAGAGGGAGACACAGAATCCGAAGCAGGCTCCAGGCTCTGAGCTGTCAGCACAGAGCCCGACGCGGGGCTTGAACTCTCAGACCGTGAGATCATGACCTGAGCTGAAGTCAGACGCTTAAACAACTGAGCCACCCAGACGCCCCCTCCCATGAACTTTTATCTGGGGTCTTGTCCTATTCCCAAGGTCCAGGTCAGCATATTATGAGTAGATTACCTGATAAACTAACTTCATCATTAATATTAATGTTTCAGCTTATTTCCCTAACTATACAATGCCTGCCTTTTAACCTACGTTTCAGGGTTTCAAATCAGAGGAATGATCAATAAGAGATATTAGACCCTCCTAGAGATTTGTATTTAAATATTCATAGAACTTTTAAAACTTTAAGCCTTTAAAAAGGAACAAGTGACTTAGTGTTGGAAGAAACTCCTTCCCACTGCTCCTAGGGACTGCCACACCCTCCTTTCATTCACTTATTCATCCAGCTCTTTTGTTTCTACTTCGTGTCTAGTACAGGATGAGACATATAGCAATGGACAAGGCAGTAAGCTTAAAAAAGTGCGGGTTCCCACCCTAATATGTCAGAGCCCACAGATATCATTAGGTACTCAAGTTCCTTTTACCTTCCTCTTCCATCATCATAATGTGAGTTTTTTTCCTCATGATTCTAAAAAGTTGGTTTGTTTTACATCTAGACATCACTCATGGGTCAAGCAGAGGGAAAGGAGAGGGAAAGACAAAGGCAGAGTGCAAAAGGCAAAGGTGCATGCCAAGTGAGTCTTTCTCTTTAAAATATCATTCTTGGGGGCGCCTGGGTGGCTCAATCGGTTAAGCGTCCGACTTCAGCTCAGGTCACGATCTCACCGTCCGTGAGTTCGAGCCCCGCGTCGGGCTCTGGGCTGATGGCTCAGAGCCTGGAGCCTGTTTCCGGTTCTGTGTCTCCCTCGCTCTCTGCCCCTCCCCCGTTCATGCTCTGTCTCTCTCTGCCTCAAAAATAAATAAACGTTAAAAAAATTTTTTTAAATATCATTCTTGTAAGCCCCCCTAAGGACACTTCCAGTGAGCTCTTATTGGCCAGAGCTGGGTCACATGACCTCTCCTGCACAGAAGGTGAGTGTTTTGGCTGGTCACCTTGCGGCATGAACACCATCCAGGTTGTTATTGTGAAAGATGAGGAGAGTCAATCTGGCATAGGAAAGCAGCCAGGCTGTCTCAGGGATCTAACCGGCTTGAGAGCTGGGGAAGACCAGGCTTCGGAAGTCATATTATTGGGGTGCCTGGGTGGCTCAGTCGGTTAAGTGTCCGGCTTCAGCTCAGGTCATGATCTCACAGTTTGTGGGTTCGAACCCCCATCAGGCTCTGAGCTGTTAACTCAGAGCCTGAAGCCTGCTTGGGAATCTGTGTCTCCCTCTCTACCCCTCCCCTACTTGTGTCCCCCCTCCCCCCCCAAATATAAATAAAGATTAAAAAAGAAAAAGTCATATTATCACAAGTACCATGAAGAAGTGGCCAGGCCAAAGCAAGGGTGGAGTTCAAGCTGAAAGAACAATCTGGAATGAAGGTAAGTACTGAGATGGCTTGGAGCTTTGTATCTCAAATTGCATAAAGGAAAACAAGTTAAAGATAATGCCCGTGGCAAGAGAGGAGCATAACGGTCTATTAAGGCTAGAAGGATAAAGCAGCAGCATTAGAACTTTTAGATTTGAATCTGTGAACACAGAAAAGTACTGACATAGTCCAGGGAAGAATTGGCTTCATGAGTTTTGCATTTTAGAACACGTTGGATTTTTCCAATTGGGACTAACGAGGACAGACAGGAATATGAAACACCATTTTTCCTCAACAGAGGAAAGAGCCGTTAGCCTGGACGAGGCTAGACGCAGGGGAATGGAGAGTGATAGAATCCTTTAGGACAACAGGATTCGGTGACTGTCTCAATGTGCGGTGTGGCAGGGAGAGGGGACTCGTGTGAAAGAATAAAGAGCCCAGGGCAATGCCCAGGTTGCCGACCGAGGGACAGAGTGATGGCGTCCTGTGCCCAGCTGGGGAACGCAGCCTCTGGGGGACGGTAAACAGTGATGAGTTCCTTCTTAGCTGCTGGTGCTTGAAGTGCCTGCAGGATATTCAAGGGGAGTTGTTTAATGTAAACTTGGATGTTAGATCTAGAACTCCCCACTCAGGGTAGAATATTGTGGATGTAAAGATCATAACCGAAGCCACAGGAATGGATGAGATTGCCCTGGAAGAGTAGGTAGAGTGAGAAGCCCAAGACAGGACCTGTGTTTGGACGGAGGAAACGTTAAAGAAGGTGGCTGGAGGGATTGTGGCAAGTTGAGAAGGCAACTCCAAAGGGAGGGCAGAGGTGCGAGAGAGAATTTCCAAATGGATAATGTAACAGCATCTTGTTCTGTTGCTGTAGGAGTTTCATGAATAGTAGGCACTACCGACCTGCCGAGTAGAGAAGTCTGCCACACCCAGGCCAAGTCAGGCGGCATTCAGGCCAACGCACTTTGTGCCCAGCCAAGGAGAACATTAAATACCAAAAGTGCATCTACATTATCTCCAGTTTCCATCACTGAGGAGATGGGCAGGTCCTCGGGAAAGCTATGAAGTCACAGAGTGAAGATCGGGTCAGATGCCTTTGGTCTGCACTTCCTGTTTCCTTTCCTCCCGTGGCCTCCCTGCTCCTATTCCAGCTCCAATGTTGTGTTTAGTTACAGAAATTTCTCTCGATTAAAATAAGACAGGCTCTAATTGTAGTTATTTACTCTTTGTGGAAAATGTGTTTATGCCAAAGTGTTATTTTCTAGGCTTTGAAGAAACCTTACATTCTAATTGAACAATAAGATTCATATTCTTTTAAATTTGTGAATGAGAACTGCAGGTTATTGGGACAGTGGGGGCTTAGAAAACAATCTTTCAAAGAACGCTCAGGGGGTTGGGTAAGAACGTTTGATAAATGTCCCTCTCTAGACCCCCCACTTGCCTAAAGAGAGTGATCTGTGGATACAGGTGCTGGGGGTCTAGTGCTAAAGGCTCTGGACATGTCTGCCAGCTTTGGCTATATTTTAAAGCTATGCCTATCGACTGTCCCCTCCTTGCTTCCCCACTCTGGTCTTCATACCCTACCTCCATCCCGCTGCCTCAAGATTCCCAGATGCCAGAACATTCTCTTGAGGTCCTTCTCCTCTTTCTGCCCTGTTGGCCCTTCGCCAGGATTTCTCACTCCCCAGGCCAGGAGACCGGACTAGTACCCAAAGGGTGCCTGAGCTGTGTGTGAGAGGGATAGACATTGGATGGGAACTTACAGCCCTTTATACAACACAAGGGATCTCAGGCTGGGGCATTTAGGTATGACACCTTACTGTGGAGATTTGTCATTTCCGTTACTGAGAAATCACATCGGAAGATCTTGTCTGTTTCCATGTGGATAACTTGTGTGCGTATGTGTGCGAGTGGGGAAAATGGGAGCTAGGACAGCATGGATGGGACTGGTTGGTGCCAGGGCCACCATGTTCAATAAAAAATACATGGTATCAGATTTTACATATTAGACTCAGATTTTGGATATTGGAATATGGGGGGAAACACCTAAAACTCCAGCCTGCATTAAAGTAAATTTTAATTTTGTCATTAATGTGAACCCTTTTTATGCCTAATAATTATATAATAGGTAGGCATAGCCTACTGTATAGACAAAGATACATATGCATATTTGACATATATAAATTGAATGTACACAGATCTATAAATCTTCGACCAATTAAGAAATTCCACATCAGTTGAAACAGCTACCCCTTTCTCTTTAGTTCATCAGCAACTTCCTTGAGCCACTGTCATGTTTAAACATCTTAAACTTTTATGGCATTATGTACGGAAGTTTCCAAAGCAAAGGTCTACCAACCAGAGTCTGGGTTACTAGAATGCTGCTCTTACTTTTTTAAAAACTGAATTGCCTGAAAAAGTGATATACAAGTTAAAAATGGATTATCAAGTTTTTCATTGTCACCTCACACAACCTAAGTGAGAAACAACTCACAACGTCAAAAGGATGCAGAGGGAACTCGTTCTGTTCTACAGAATGGTTGCCATTGAGTGGACCATGTTTACCTTTTGAAAGCCAATCTTTCAACTGCATTCATCTGTGACGATAAATTTAAGGCTTATACCAACAAAGAGAGTGGAGAGAGAAAAATGAGACCCTTTGCTAGAGCTAGGCTCTGGGCAGCTGTTATTTTTTCTTAGGGGTATAAGAGTTTATAAGCAAGTGCCCCTTAAGGAATGGAATGCTTATAGGTACATTCTTTACAGATGAAACTCCTAAGGAAAAACGTACTGATACAATCCTGGAAGTATACATATACCGAAGCAGATGAGGACACAAATGGTCGTATTTAAAATGATCTAATATATTTTCACAAGCCAGCAAAATGCAAAATAACCCTGCATTCTTCCCTTTTCCTTTAAAAAGTCATTTCTTTTTATGTTTGTCTTTTCAAATAATGCATGAGAGGTCCCGACCTTGAATCTCTCAACTTGAGAAGATCTGCAATTGCTCTCCTGGGTGGGCGAGCGTTCTTCCATCCCCATGGGGACCGGAACCAAAACTTCAGCCTGTTTAACCTCTGGGTGCTTTTAGAATGTACAGATTTCCAACCCCCTGTCCAGGATTCTGATTTAGCAGGCCTGAGATGAACATGGGAATCTGTATGTTTAACAAACAAATCAGTGAATTTTAATACAGGGGGTTTAGGGAATCACACCAAGTAAATACTGCCCTGGGGCTAATCTTGTTATTAATTAGTTATTGTCAGCTAAAAGCATTTCTTCACTAGAGATGAGAAACAAAACCCAAACTTAAAGCTTCAGGGAAAGTTTCAAATTGACAATTATTTTCTAAAGTGTGTTTTTCACCCTACACTTCAAGACCATTATTCCAGATAGCATTATTCTGGTACAATAATCAGAATTTTAAATTCTTTATTTCACTTTGAAAGTATTCCAGAAAGGTTATTTACCAGCAAGTAAGACCTGGAGTTACTATCATCTCACTTTGTATCTTTTTGTTCTAGCTCCAAACCCAACACATACGAGTGATATTCAGAATTATGATTCTGAAATTCCACGGTGTCCTGGCAGCTAAATCATTGTGGGTGCCCTTAATTATTTACTAAGGCTGAATTCCTAAAAGTGGAATTTCTGGCTCAGAAGCTAATGTTTAACCTACAGGCTTTGTGTATATTGCCAAATTACAATCTTAAGAAGTAATAATCATAATGGAATCAAACACAGGAATGCTTATGGTGTGCTAGGCACTGTATTTTAATCTTCATTATGACATTAAAATTTGATTTTATCATTATACCCATTTTAAAGATGGTAAAAAAAAAAAGGCAGGGGGTGGGGGGCTAAAGGACTTAAAAAATGGCCAATTTCACATGTCCGGGAAGTAAGAAAACCAGAACTGAGACGAAGGTCTTCCTGACTCCAAACTCCTGTCACTAACCACTAGACAATGCTGCCTTTTGAAAGCCTGTATTAATGGACACTCTCATCTGAAGTGTATGAGAATTCCTGTGTCCCTGTACCCTACCCAATCCTGGATATTGCTTTTCTTTTTCTTTTTTCCTTTTTTAAGTTTATTTATTTTGAGAGACAGAGAGAGTGGAGGAGGGGCAAAGAGAGAGGGAGAGAGAGAATCCCAGGCAGGCTCTGTGCTGTCAGCGTGCGGAGCCCGACGTGAGGCTTGAACTCACGAACCGTGAGGTCGTGACCTAAGCCGAAATCAAGAGTCAGACACAACCAGCTGAGACACCCAGGCACCCCAATTACTTTTCTTTTTAAATTGCCAGTTCAGTGGGAACAATCATTGGTTTAAGGAATGACTGTTCTTTTGCCGGTAGTTCTAGAATTCAAGTTAGGCCCGTACACAGAGACTGATTCCTTCCCCAAAGGTGTCCTACTGTGTAGCTGCTCAAGGAGGCCAGACCACAGATTTTATACACTTGTTGGTAAAACGGTTCTCAGACGCTTTCTAATGCCACGTTTATAGCTGAACAAGGTGCCATGGCGGAGCTAGGAGTGATGCTGAAGTGCCTGTCACTGATTATGTGATTTCAATTGAAAAATTTTAATTGGTTTTACTAGAATCTATTTATGTATGACTTCTGAGCTCAATTTCTTCTCACATGGATTTTATATTGTTTTGAATCTTCAAATACATAATAAACAGGACAGTTAAAAAAATTTTTAATGTTTACTCATCTCTGAGAGAGAGAAAGAGAGAGACAGAGCTAGAGTCACGGAAGGGCAGAGAGAGAGGGACACAGAATCTGAAATAGGCTCCAGGCTCTGAGCCGTCAGCACAGAGCCTGACGAGGGGCTCACACTCACGAACCAAAAAATCATGACCTGAGCTGAAGTCGGATGCTTAACTGATTGAGCCACCCAGGTGCCCTTACACAGGACAATTTAAAAGAAACCAAAAGAGGGGCGCCTGGGTGGCTCAGTCGGTCAAGCATCCGACTTCGGTTCAGGTCATGATCTCACAGTTCATGGGTTCGAGCCCCGCGTCGGGCTCTGTGCTGGCAGCTCGGAGCCTGGAGCCTGCTTCCGATCCTGTGTCTCCCTCTCTCTCTGCCCCTCCCTGGCTCGCACTCTCTGTCTCTCAAAGGTAATAAATATTAAAGAAAAAAGAAAAAAGGGGAAAAAAAAGAAAAAAACAGAGTTGGTCACTTAATCTACTGAGCTGCCCAGTGCCCCTGAAACCTGTCTTAATATGGGGCCATTCGTGCTTGAAAACATAGTAATTCTTGAAGCTTTTAAGTGTACCTAAATGGTGAAAATCCATGGCTTCTTCTCTAATCACAACAAGTTCATAACTTCTGCACGGAATCCACCCTCCAAAAAAGGCTTTGCCATGAAGAGCTGTTCTTTGGGTACAATATAACTGAAATCTATTATCTTAGCAGAGGTCTAAGGTTATTTATATTTTTGCAAAGCCTAAATTTATTAACACAGTCAGAAATTAGAGTGCTGGCCATCATCATTTTAGCTAATTTCCAAAGCGGTTTAACCACAACTATTTTGAAAAATCAGGCATCTATTCCTTAAAATATAATGTTGGCAACTTTTGACCCAGTATTTCTACTTTTGGATATTCATGCTAAAAAAAGTATTCAAAATGTAGGCAAAAATTTTGATCTTTAGTAGTGCTATATGGAACATGAGACATTACGAGCCCTGAATGCCTGATTGTATGGAAACATTTTAATATGGTACCCTGGAGTATTTAGCTATTGATTATGGTTCACGGAATACTCAGAATATAAGCTCCTTGAGGAAGGTAATTTTGTGTGTTTTGTTCTTTCCCATATCCCCAGTATCAGAAGTTCTAATTATGCTTTTATGTGCACTCAATAAATATTTGTGGGATGAATGTGTATTTAGTCATTTATTAACTAAGTTTTACTCAGCTAACCTTAAGCAAGTACCTGGCATTGTTCTAAGTACTTTAGACATTAACTCTTTTAATTCTCACAACACCATGAGGTGGTTACGAGTATTGTCTTTATTTTACAAATGAGCTAGATAGAGAAAGAGTTCAGTGTTTTAGCTGGCACTTGATTGAACTCATGCAAATTGTTTCCACTGTCCATGTTCTTAACAATTATTGCCTGGTTTGATAATATATATAAAATGGTAGCTTGAAAGAATGGATTTTAATCTTTACATTTGGCTTGTTGGGTGCACTGTAAAATAGTCATCCTCTCTCCCTCTCTCTCTGCCTCTACCCCACTCACATGCTCTCTCAAAAATAAGGAAAACATTCATTTAAAAAAAAAATAGTCCTCCTTATCCGAACAAATGAGAAGTTTTCTTCTCTATGTCCAACTATGGTTTATCATGAAGGACCAGCGTATGGTTTTAAAGAGCTGAGTTGATTGGCCAAAAACTGTTTGAAATTAAGTCTAGTTAATTTATCAAGTCATGTTCATGCCCTGATTTTATATACTTGTATCTATCAATAAACACTGTGATACTGGAAAAAAAGAAAAACAGAAAAAAAATAAAAAGCTGGGTTGATTAGCTGAAACTGTTTGAAATAATATGTTAATGTAATCTATTTACACAGTTCCTCTTTCACAATTACCTGGATGTAAAAACAAAGTTACTAGAGCAGAAAAGAAAACAGAGTTTTGCTGACTCCCTAGCCTTCCTCCATGGAGATCCCAAGCAGCTTAAATTCTAGCCCCAAGGAATTTTGAGATCACTTTGGGGATGCTTTGTGGAGAAATACCGTGAGGGGCTTTAATTTTTCTTTCTGGATGGACCTTTCCTTTTGTTGTGATTAATTCTGCTAAGGGGATATGCCTGAGGGCCCTGTCTAAGGGGCCTCATGGAACTCTCCTGGATTTCCTGGCACTGGTAGGTCCAGCTGTCTCCCTCAGTTCACTGAGTTCTTGCTTCTGATGCTCAAAGTTGAGCAACCTTTTTGCAGAAATGATAAGATGGTAAGTCTAGTAGTGCTTTTGTTCTTGGTGGGATTGTAATATATGGCTCTTTTGGGTCTTCTTCACGGTTTTAATTCAGCTCCTTTTCCTAGAACTTAAGCATAGTGGACACATACTCAAGAACATGTCAGTGACAGAAACGATCTTGTGCTCAGAATCGCCTCTGCAAGGCACTCTGCCGTCCTTTCACTAAACGTGTGTATCTTGAGTAAAGCCTCCCTCGAGATAAATATATTTCAAGGAACCTTCCCACCTGTCATTTAAATAGAGTCTTGCCAGGTTGACCTGACTCGTCTTCCAGATATGCCCAGACATGTCAAATTCTAGGTTTAACACAACCTAGATTCAAACTGGATTTCATACTACACGAAGATAAAAAAAATGACTGCATTTTGCAGATGTTCTTGTTTGATTATTTTTGGTGGTGTCCCATTCGATTTGGAATAGAGGTGAAGTTTGTCCTTCAGAAAATTAAACTGTAAGAGCAGTTCCTTAACTGATCATCTCAGATCACAAGGAGAAGGAAGAATGACTTGTGGGTCTGTAAGACTGTAACTGGGTTGAGCGTGTTAGCATATCCAAGGGAAGAATCGCAAGGATATGATCAAGAGAGGTTGGGCAATATTGGAAGCCTGGAAAAATGGAATTTAAACAAGCAAAGTGTGGCAGAGCCAGGCGACCACTCTCAAAGGAAGAAGCAGCTTTGGCCAACAGGCTTCAATTCTTTCTATCCTAGTAGTAAGGACATTCCTAATAAGAACGGGCTGCAAGATCTCCTTCTGCACAGACTATTCAAATTCCATCGGCAACACCATCCTACTTGAGAGAATGATGAATCAGATTATCATGCCTAATGCCATGAAATATTTAATTCAGTTCTTTTCCCTTGTTCTAATTCATGTACTTTAATATTACAACTTTTCCTAATGCTACTACTGCTGATTCTTTTGAATGCTTAATATGTGATAGCATTCAAATACATTTTCTCATTTAATCTTCTGATTAACCACATGAGGCAGGTGAGGACCATTGTCCTCATGATTTGGGTGAAGAGACGGGTTTAAAGATGTGAGTCCCGGGGCGCCTGGGTGGCGCAGTCGGTTAAGCGTCCGACTTCAGCCAGGTCACGATCTCGCGGTCCGGGAGTTCGAGCCCCGCGTCAGGCTCTGGGCTGATGGCTCAGAGCCTGGAGCCTGTTTCCGATTCTGTGTCTCCCTCTCTCTCTGCCCCTCCCCCGTTCATGCTCTGTCTCTCTCTGTCCCAAAAATAAATAAACGTTGAAAAAAAAAATTAAGAAAAAAAAAGATGTGAGTCCCGATTTGTCCGACTAAATTCAGTCTTCAACCTGAGATTTGACTTCAACGGGTGTCTGTCTGTAGGAAAATAAGGGAGGCCCAATGAGTCATTAATTGGTCTTACACAATAACTAAATTCTCTTTTGAGGGCTAAGTGAATTCTAAGCATGAAGTCTGGAACACCATATGTTCATCGGGGCTAAATAGTTGCCTGCGCTTTTAAAGCATAAGATTTTATCTCCTTTTAGTGAAATTGGGTTTTTTTAGTCACAAGTTTTGCTTCTCGGATGTTATTTATTGTTTTAATAATGGCAGAAAAGTGTATAGAGTATAAAATAATCAAAAACTGATTTACTATTGAAATTGGACCAATGTATCTAGGATTTATTGTTTTCACCACCGAAAGTCCACATTTTTCTATTCTTTGGCTTATGGTTCCTTTCTGTCTCCACACACTTCATGATTATTTTGCTTTTAGTTCCTGTACAAGGTTAAAATTGATTTTTCAGAACTTCCAATAACAATTTATAAAGGATATAACTCCAAAGGTGGCATTTCCAGCTGAAGTGCTTAGCTTATATCTGTTAATTTAATATCACAAACTCCTTTCTTTAGCACAATAATTTATTTCTTAACAGAGGATGTGTGAAGGACAAAAAGTGGGCTAAGTTAAATGGTACTATTTCTGCCAAAGTGTTCTCGAGACATTGACATTATATATGGAATGTAATAGCCACTATCATTAACTCAGAAAGGCTTTGATGTGAAGGCAGATCTCTCACTAACACACATTTAACATTTATACCACGATCATTCTCCAAAATTCAGATTTATTGAGTTAGATATCAACAATTTACTAACAACGGTTTTTAGATTTGCTCTTTCGTATGCAATATGTGACTACGTGTGCATGACCTGTAAATTATTAGTGTCTCTTTGGTCATATTATTCTTTGAGGTCATTGGGGTGTGTTCACTGTCCTCATGTTAACATCTTGAAAGGCTCCACATACACCATACTACTTTTCTAAACCTGTACGTTGCTAAACACTGGCATAAGGAGAGCTGGAAACTTAAAAGTTAGAAAAACACCATGCAAGAAGAGGCTTATCTGTGTAGTCCCAATGTTTTCCAATCATGCCGTACCCTCAACATTTTTTTTTTCCTTGTGGCATGTTGCTTTTTATATAGGGTAATAATTGTTGTTTTTATGATCAGCTAATATCATGGCTTAGAAACATCACAACAATGACCAACACTGAAGTAGTTTTTGGACTTAAATCCCAAGGTAAGTTTCTGAACTAGTTTGCAGTGCTGTTAACGAACACTCATAATCATGCCTTCCTTCTTAAAAAGTCACTCTGATGGGGCGCCTGGGTGGCGCAGTCGGTTAAGCGTCCGACTTCAGCCAGGTCACGATCTCGCGGTCCGTGAGTTCGAGCCCCGCGTCGGGCTCTGGGCTGATGGCTCAGAGCCTGGAGCCTGTTTCCGATTCTGTGTCTCCCTCTCTCTCTGCCCCTCCCCCGTTCATGCTCTGTCTCTCTCTGTCCCAAAAATAAATAAACGTTGAAAAAAAAAAAAAGTCACTCTGAGTCTCTATTGCCTCGGCGTGCATATCTGGTTTTAAGTCATTTGTAGGTCAGGACTCATGTTGGTACTGACAGTGCCCTAGGACCTGGCCCTTGCCTGCATGTGACATTGCAGATGTTGAAAGAATATGGGCTGTAGGTAGATGTGGGCTCAGCTGAGAACAAGATTACTGATTTCTGGGGTCAAGTATTATGTGCCAGCAGTTTTCATCTTGAATAGATCTTAGGAAGGCCATTTTCCAAGTCTTGATTAGAAGCCTTTCAAAGAAGGCTACAGCATTATTAAGCCCCAAATATGTTAGGTCCTGTTTTATTACTTGCCAAGAATATGAGCAACGTTCTAAAATAAATACTACAATACGCTCAGAAATTTCTGCGGTTCTTTAAAACTTGAAGCTAAGTGAGAGAGTTTCATGAGAGCCCAGTGAGTTGGCCGCACTGGCTATGTCGCCTGGAGCAAAGGGGAGACATGGAAATAAGAAACTAACGTTTACTTCTAGGAAATAAGCCTTTTCACAAATAAGATATTCTTTCCCCACTTCTGTACTCTTATTAAGTTTTCGTTGAATCCTTTTGGTCTTCTCTCCCTTCCTCTGGTGGTTCCTAGTTACTAAATGAGCTAAAAGCATCACCAGTCCATTCTGAAGTGAGAAAAATTAGTATAATATAGTGGCCCTTACAATCATTTTCTCTTCTTGAAATATTGTTCTCTATTCTGATATTGTACCCTTCCCACTATTTTGGTATTAGAACATTCTTTTGAAATATGGTCACTGTTACAATGATTTTTTTCTTTTCTTTTAAAAAGTGTTCTTACTGGGGACACCCGGGTGGCTCAGTCAGTTACATGTCTGACTCTTGATTTCGGTTCAGGTCATGATCTCACGGTTGGTGAGTTCGAGCCCCTCAGTGGGCTTGCCACTGGCAGCAGGGAGCCTGCTTGGGACTCTCTCTCTCTCTCTCTCTCTGCCCCTCCCTCATTTTCTTTCTCTCAAAATAAATAAATAAACTTAAAAAAATATTCTTACTGGACAAGAGCTTTAAAGGTTGATGACGCTATGTTAATCCCCAAATTTATATTTGAAATTCTGTCAATTTATGAAGTTGAAAGTTGGCAGCCACAACTGTAGACAAACCTATAACTGAACTATAGTATTTATTTCCAGATTTCTCTGAAAGGGGACACACTTAGCAACAGATACTGGAAAATACTCTCAAGAATATGACAGATGATTTTTCATATCAAATATCACTTCCTTTCCGGTTTCCACTTGACTATTATCTTTTTTTTTTTTAATTTTTTAACGTTTATTTATTTTTGAGACAGGAAGAGACAGAGCATGAACGGGGGAGGGTCAGAGAGAGGGAGACACAGAATCCGAAACAGGGTCCAGGCTCTGAGCGGTCAGCACAGAGCCCAACGCGGGGCTCGAACTCACGGACCGCGAGATCATGACCTGAGCCGAAGTCGGCCGCTTAACCGACTGAGCCACCCAGGCGCCCCTTGACTATTATCTTTATCCAACATTTACCCTCTCTACACCTCTAATAATCAGCTTTATCTGCCAACATCAACTATACCAGTTTGTATGATATAAAATCATACGTTATTTTCTGTCCATATGGATTTATCATTTGCCAAATGCTTCAAAGTCCACAGCGAAACAAAGAAAACATTATGTACCATCCATATTTCAAATAACTTTAAAGTTATTTTATTGCCAGAGTTAAGTTATATATAATTTTGTATTCATCTTAATTTTTATCCATAAATAGTCCTTAAAAGAAAGCAATACAGAAAAGCAAATTTTGAAATGAGTTTACAATAATCCTATACAGCGTAGATATGAGCAAAATGTTGTCTTTCAATTTTTTTTTTTCCAAACACATTTTAGGGTCTGTGTCTACAGTCACCACAAATCAAATAGCAATAGACAGAATTAAGTTTTAAAATCTGGGGCAGTTTGTCACTGTGTTAAGAGTTATAGAATGGGAGAAAGAAGCCCTGAGATCTACTTCTGCTCTTTTCTTTAGAAAATAAGACAGCTGGATTCTAACATCTTTAGTATTTCTGCAGCTTTATACTTCTAAGCTATAAGAAAGATGTTTCAAACGTTAGCTGAAAGGCCAGTAAAACAAAGGTTCATTCAAAAATATGAATGTGATTCAACAGCTTTTGAACAATTTGTTTTGATTAAATGCTTTCCATCTCATTAAAAAGTTTGGCACCTCCTCCCTATTCCTTGTCTAATTTGCACAAAAATTCACTTACGCTCTTTTATGGAACGTGTAGCGTTTTGTGTTTTGTGTTTTGAATACGGTGACACGTGTACATTAGCTATCTTCCCTCCAGCAGCCCAGGGACCGTACCACACTGCTCAGCTTTGTAAACCACAACAACGGTGGGCATTGTGTCTTACACAAAATGCTAAGCAAACATTTATTAAATAATTGATGGAACTATTACAGAAGATCTTAGCCAGGGATTTGCTAGGTAAGCTACAGCATTCAAATTATTCATTTATTCATTCAACAAACACTTGCTGAAGGTGTAATGTGCACCCGACTCTGGGCTGGAGGCTAAAGACGTAAAGGTAAACACAGTGGCTGGAAGTAAAGTATCTCATAAAATAGCAGGCTGACACTTAACGAAAAAATTCTCATAGAGTGTGATGTATCAGCAGCGTAGGAAGCGATGGCCTACGGATGACAGTAAAGGGTCCGTGGACCAGAGATTGTTACTTCCGAGGAGGGTATTGAAGGAATGCTACGTGTCCTTGAAGCAGACCCATGTGCTTGCAGTGTGTGTGTGGGTGTGTGTATCGATTCCAGGCAAAGAGAGTGATCTGGGCTTTCCGAGAGGTGAGAAGCAGCATGGCATGTCTGGGGCAGGCTTGGTGGAGGAGATGATACACAGCACAGAGGCGGGGAAGAGGGTGGTGACAGATGAGTCTGAGTAGTTGTGGGCAGAGCTACAACTGTAAGTCACGGGGCGACAATGACAGGTTTTAATCAGGGCGAGTGCCCATCACTCCACTGGCTCTGTAGAGGATGGTGTGGAGACAAGAGATTCCAGAACAAGGAAGACCCGCTTCTAAGTCCGGGTGAGGTCCCGAGCACCAGGGCTCCGCTGGGGTCCGAGGTGCCCGGACTCAGCAGCTGGCCCCCTGGCCGCTTACTGCTCTGACACAGAAATCGTTAGGTTTTCACATGCATTAACTTGGCTGGATTTTTTTCTAGAAGAACATTTGAAACTTAAATAGTAAAAATTATGACCATGAAGCTTTGTGGAGAAGTCCACAAGTGATGGTCATAGGAGAGAAAAAAACTGGAAAAAGAAAGACATGCGTACTCTATCCTTGCTAATGAGTAAAACCTGTAGGACGCGGTGAAATGATTTTCATGTCCCTACGTGTCAAGTCTGTCATAAGAGAACATTTCTGAAAGAATTCAAAATGTACCCCTTCAGCTTAGTTGACTTGATTAGATATGAACTGAATTATCAATGTCCACGTATCTCTTTGTGTGCATGTGGTCATTTTAGATTTATTTTAGCCTGCAAATGCAGTCTGTAGCATTCCCCAGAACCTGTACTTGGGAGACGCCAGTGAGCTTCGCGCGGTAGGTAAGCTTTATCCAGCAGCCTGAAAGGGGCGCGGGATAAATGTTTGGTGCATTTGAAGATAGACGTGAGTGAGGAGCAAAGAGCTGTGCGGGTGCTCTCTGTGTTTCCTGCATAAATCTCCCACAGAGAAATCCGACCCCTCCTGGGGAAGAAACGGAGAAGAAAGAGCCTGAGTTCAGCACTGCCCAACTTCAGCTAGCCTGCCTGATGCTTGGTGGACCCAGAATAAGCGTGATTTGAATACAATTTAGGTAGAAGTGTGTGAAGGAATCTGTCTTAAGAACAAACTACAAATCATATTGCAAATGAGCCGAAAAACACAAATCCTGTATTTCCTGAATTTTGTTAAACAAACCTAAACAGATGTATTTTTTAAAAAATAACTGTTTATTACTGCTAACCAGATAGTGAATTCTTTTTTGTTTAAGCAAGTACCAGAACTAATTTCATGCCCAAATAAATTACTTATATCTATTCCTTTATTTATCGCTAATCATTAGTAAAACTAGTCATAAAGAGGCATCGTACTTTATATGGTATCCTACATATATTTTTACCTTTTTATTACGGAAATTTTAAATAGCTACAAAAGTAGACACAGCACAGTAAACCCAATGTACTTATCATCCAGTGTCCACATTCATGATCTCTCGCAATCTTGTTTCATTTTACCCTCTTAACACTTTCTCTTATTATTTTTTAAATTATTTACTTATTTGTTCTCAATTTATTTGTTTATTTTGAGAGAGAGAGAGAGAGCAAGCAGAGGAGGGGCAGAGAGAGGGGGAGAGAGAATCCCAAGCAGGCTCTGTGCTGTCAGTACAGAGCCCAACATGGGGTCTGTCTCACGAACCATGAAATCATGACCTGAGCTGAAATCAAGAGTTAGAGGCTTAACTAACTGGGCCACCCAGGCACCCCTAAAATTTTACTTTTAATTAATTTTTCTCTCTTTATCATTTTAAAACAAATCTTAAACATTTTCTTTTTAACCTCAAGATTTTAGCATGCATCCCTGTAGATAAGCATTCTTATTTAAACAAATATTTATTTATTTTTGACAGAGACAGAGAAGAGCGCAAGAGAGTGGGAGAGGGGCAGAGAGAGAGGGAGACACAGGATCCGAAGCAGGCTCCAGGCTCCGAGCTGTCAGCACAGAGCCCGATGCGGGGCTCAGACCCACGAACTGTGAGATCATGACCTGAGCTGAAGTCGGACGCTCAACCGACTGAGCCACACAGACACCCCTAAGGATGAGGATTCTTAAAAACAAAACAAAACAAAAAACCCCACATAACTACAGTAAACTTATAGCTAGCTCTTAAAAACTGACAGTAATTCCTTCCCTATATATATCCAGCCAGGGCCCAAATTTGTAGTTATCTCTTAAATGTCATAAATTGATTTTTAATTGATTGAGTCAGGACCCAAATAAGGTAAACACGTGCAATTGTGTTTAAGATTTTATGATGTTTGGGGCGCCTGGGTGGCGCAGTCGGTTAAGCGTCCGACTTCAGCCAGGTCACGATCTCGCGGTCCGTGAGTTCGAGCCCCGCGTCGGGCTCTGTGCTGACAGCTCAGAGCCTGGAGCCTGTTTCCGATTCTGTGTCTCCCTCTCCCTCTGCCCCTCCCCCGTTCATGCTCTGTCTCTCTCTGTCCCAAAAATAAAAATAAACGTTGAAAAAAAAATTAAAAAAAAAAAGATTTTATGATGTTTAAGATTTTAATATGTTTAAGATTTTATTAATCTGTAGGTTCCATTACACCTCACTATTCTTCCTTGACATTTATTTGGTTAGGGCACTAGGCCATTATCCTATAGTTTTTCCCAGTCTGGATTTTGGGAGTTGTAGCCTCATAGTGTGATTTAGCATGTTTCTTTGCTCTCTGTATTTTCTGTTAATTGGTAATTGTATCTAGAGTTTAGATCAGATTTAGGTTCTATCATTATTATTATTATTAGGAGGAGGAGGAGGAGGAGGAGTATTTTTGGCTAGACTTCTTAATGGATAAAGCTGTGTTTTTTCATTAGGAGGCTCATAACTTCCAGTGTGTTGTCTTATTTTAATGTTAACAACTGCTGATACACAACACCTAGATCTTCACATACACATTTAAATTTTAAAAGTTTTGATGTGAAAGCTATTCAGATGGATTTTCTGAACAACCAAGATTTGTTGAGAAGAGGTAAGTGCCACCTGAGATTAACAGTCACAAAAAAAAAAAAAAAACACTTCTAAAAAAACCATGAATGCAAATAATTCCTAATGATCCCATCAAAGGTTTGTTCCATTTATCCAAATTCTATGCCATGGATCAGCAAGCACCTTGACAAGGAAACTTCTTTATGTGTGATATAAATCGCCAATTGCTGCCTTATTTAAAACCTGCATGATGATCACAGCTCTGTGACTCCATAAATTTGAGTTTCTAATATGATGCAGAAGAACATAAAGCCTGTTTATGCATTATAATGCAGCAATAATGTATCTTTTCGCAATCACTGGCATAACTAAATCTACTAACTTGCCTATAGCATGCATAATGACAACTCGGCAAAATGATCGGAATTTTAAATTTTAATACACCTTCAATCCAAATCCCTGCAGCAATTAAAGAGAGAACCACACATATCAAACCAACAAACGCCTTTAACTAAGTAAGCTGCGGTTTCCAGGGAGAGTTTCCATATGCCCTTTGAGGCTACAGCAAAACTAGAGTCCAACAGATATAATTGCCTATTAAAGTAAGTCCTGATCGAAATGGTTTGCTTCCTCATCTTCTTTAAAATAAAGATTCACAGGGGCGCCTGGGTGGCGCAGTCGGTTAAGCGTCCGACTTCAGCCAGGTCACGATCTCGCGGTCCGGGAGTTCGAGCCCCGCGTCGGGCTCTGGGCTGACAGCTCAGAGCCTGGAGCCTGTTTCCGATTCTGTGTCTCCCTCTCTCTCTGCCCCTCCCCCATTCATGCTCTGTCTCTCTCTGTCCCAAAAATAAATAAACGTTGAAAAAAAATTAAAAAAAATAAATAAAATAAAGATTCACAGAAACTCAACATAAAACATAATGTTAGTTTAGGCTGCCCAAAGGGTTATTCTCCCATGTTTGGGGCTCCTTCTGTGGAGGCAAGATCGACGTGGAGAGCTGAGATATTTATCTGGCTCAGGATTTGGCAAATTTCTTTCTGCAAATGTCCAAACAGTAAATATCTTAGGCCTTATGTGCCATTTGATCTCTGTCACAACTATTCACCTATGCTACCACAGCAACCTTGGACAACACATAAATAAATGAACATACTGTGTTCCAATAAAACTTTATTTATAAAAAAAAAAAACAGGCAGTGGGCCTTGTTTGGCCTGTGAGTCATAGTCTGCTGACCCCTAATCTGGATGGTTCAAGCCAATTCTTACTTGTGTGAAGAAAATATTTCTTTCTTCCTCTAAATAATTGAGCTTGGCAGTCCACACTAATTGAGTTCAACAAAAGGGAGCTTAACTTTCCCCTTCATTTGATATGTGTAGACACAGGTTTTGTTATATTTTTAAAGCAAGTCCTTTGAGAAGGCCAGCCACCTGTCTGAGTTTATTAGAATTAATGAGGGAAAAGAATGGATTGTCCTATGTAGAACAAAAGAAATCTGTCAGAAGGAGGTTCAATACTTAATGGAGGCATTGTGCATTTTTACTTGGTTTTATAAAGCAACCACTTCAAAGCTGAAGACCAAAGAAAACTTGAGCACCAGAGAAAAAAGAGAGAGGGAGAGAGAGAGAGACAGAGGAAAGGATTTTAGTTGTCAGGGTCAGAAATCAATCATTAACTGTAACATTAAACATGAACTTTGTATTCCTGTTACTTCAAACAACAACAACAACAAAAACCTCACAATTCATTTAAAGTTGGCAACTCACTTTAAAGAAACTGGATGAATTGTTCCATTGTCTGAAATTAAAAATGTTCACTCTATCTTTAATTTGTTTCCAATTAACTTTTGTTACAACACTGATTATTCAATTGTATAAAATAATCATTCCTTGTAAGGAAGGCCTGTAATCTTCAGGGTTTTAAAATACTACATGTCTAATATGCTTTATAAGCCCACATGAATGTATTCCAGAGAGAAATGACCGTTTATTTTAGTCTGAAATTTAAAAAAAAAAAATGTATCTATGCTTTGTCTTGAATTTTCCAAGATTAATTTTTGGATGAATCTGGCAGAGGCTAGATCAAGATTATATTTTACTTTATCTTTTATTTTATCTTTTAAAATATATAGAGGAGCCTAATGCAGACTCCATCGTGGACACAGAAGAAAAGTGCACTTGAAGTTATGACCGATTCAGATGCACTAAAAACCTAGAGATCTAGAAGGAATTTTATTTCTTAGGGTGAAGTGTTTATTTTCTTTGCGGGGGAGCAAAAATCCTTTTTTTTTTTGTGCTTAGACTTATCTCCAAAGGACATTTTCTGGAGGTCGTCCAACTTGTTGTGTTAATGTTAAAAAGAGAACTCGCAAACATTCAACACATTATCTAACTCTTGCCATTTGCACTTTCCTTAATTCTCTGAAGTGTCAGGTATTGAAGACAGCTCCAAGGTCCACAGGCCTAATGTTCTGGCTCAAGGGAAAATTAAATTTTTGAGACATAAGGAAGGGTTTTTTACAATATATGTCTTTTCTGTCAAATGAGGCTTGACATTTGAAAACTTTAAGATTGAGGACACAGATAGATGATCTTTTTACATACAGAAGGAAGAAAAGGAATTGGTAAACAAGTTTATAACTGCTGTTTATAAAATCTGCTGATGATCCTGCTAATGCGAGACAGATTAAAGAATGTATTTTCCATGGATTTATCCCTGTAGCGGCTACAGAGAAGAACTACGATTTTGGCATTCAGTTCCCAAGACAGATTTTATAATGGAAAAAAAAAAAAGACAACACAGATTACACAGTGATGGACACTGTTTGTTAATTATATTTACATAATCATGGACATGGTCTTTAAACTACGTTAGCCCAAACTTGAATTTGGATATAAAAACGTGTTTTCATCTAATGGTGAAACTAGAAATATGGAACATGTCCTCAGTATTTGTTCTTGCTTGTGCTTCTGATCTCATCATAGCGACGCTTGTTTTGAGGGCATTTCTGGCAGCACTGTGCTCATTTGTACAGTCTTAGATCTGATGACCTTTAAATTTATGACCTACTAAATAATCTTCTTCAGCTTCGGAGGAAAAAGAGATGGGTCAATAGAGTTTTAATTACGAAACGCCTGGCAGTGACCCTGCTAATAGAATACAGATCCCGCAGTACATAATGCAACCTAGTCATCCTTTACCTTGTTACATTTTGTTCTAGCCTAGGATGTGACAAACTTAAGAAATGAGGTTTTTAGAGCAGTGTAAAGAAAAATGGCTCCTATGCTCATTAAGTCTGAGAATATCCTCGTGTGACTGCTTTTTGTGGAAGCACATTTTCCATTGAAGCTACACTGCAGTGTTTTGAGATGCATAGTGTTTTCTGGAAAAACACGTATATGGTCATAGCTATAGGACAGCTATTGCGCGAATACGTTTTTCTGTGAATATCTTTTTAGTTTGCCAGCATTTCCAGCTTTAACGATAGTGTTATACACAAGCGAGTAAGTAAGTTTTGTCCCTGTTGAGGGTTGTACATCCCTGAAAGGAAGGGATGTACAGAATTCTGACAGGGCGTCAACAAGTTCTCGCAGATCCAGACCAAGCCAACTACAAGGGGATAACAGCATCCTTTCATGATGTGACGAATGGATGACTTTCAGTTAGAGGCTTTTAGTTGAGGATTACAGTGCCAGGCAAGATGACTAAGTTGAAATGCTTTGGAGAAAAACTCATCTCTGTGTTGCCATTTGCCTTCTAGACATTCTCCAACACATCTGGCCATGGGCTGGGATTTCCTGTAGAACTCGAAGAGTTTTAAAGGAGTGTTTTACTACTAAATAATAGGAATACCCCGCACGAGAAAACATCTTTGGGAAGGGAATTACTAGAGATTTTTATCAAATAATAAGAACTCAGAGGGAGGTGTGACATGTGGTTTGGAGAAATGATTGGCTTTGGTAGAAAAAAACCTCACAATGTTGCCTTTGGAAAAAGTTGTTCCCGATGAATTCTTTTTCCCCCCATGTAATAGTTAGGTTGTAAGTCGATTCTCTGGGTAATGAGGTTGTGCCTACATAGTCAGTTTGGGAATTTCTGTAGAATGTAAGTCAATTTAATTATGTATTTTTTAGTTTTTGAAAACTCTTTATTGTAGCCCACAGAGAAAAGTGCACATAATCTTAGTGTAAACAGCTTGACAAATTTTCACTGTGGTATCCAGCATCCCCATCAAGAGACATAACATTACCAGCATCTGGAAGCTCTGCTTATGTTTCTTTCCAGATGCTTCTCCCACTTCTAAGGTACGACTATTCCTTATTTCTCCATTATAGATTATTTGTGACTTTTCCTAACTTGGTATAAATTGAATCATAGAGAATGTATTCTTTTGGGTCTGGGCGCTGTATTTGTTAGATTTATCTATATGACTAGAAGTAGTTTTAGATTATTTATTTTTATTGCTGCATGTATTTTATTATATGAATATACCACAATTTATTTTTCCATTCAACCATTTTGCGGGTAGTTCCCAGTTTTAATGATTATGAATAGTGCTGCTATTAGACATTAAAGTACGTGGTTTTTGGTAAATATGTCTATGCATTTCTATTGTATACATTTTTGTCTTTAAAAAGCACACTTTGTTATAGTTATTTAAAAGTATTTGTCCACTCCAGTACTGAAATCTGTGGTTCTGCATCTAATGATTTATTTTTTCCTCTTGATTATTGGTCATATTATCTTGGCTCCTATATACTTAGTAATTTCTTATTTTATGCTCTAAACTATAATGAAAAGACTCCTAGAAGTCCCAGATGGCTTTGTCTTCCACCGAAGGGCAGGCAGACAGAGACAGACTAAGGGGAGCATCACTTGAATCCAGAGATTGCACTGGACTGGGGCTGAATGGGTTGCAATGTCAATAAAATTTAATGACATCCTGCTTGCTGCCATTCCTTGAATGTAGTTAGTTGTACGGTAGTTTTGATTGAAAGGTCGTTAATTACCCTTCTCTTCCGTCTTTCCTTAAAGACTGTAAGAGATCCAGCTCTGTGTTTTAGAAATTCCCAGTCCGGCTCTCAAGCCACCTTTCCCGGGCCACTTGGAGAGACCGCAGCAATCTTAAGGACAGGGCTGGTCATGTACGTGAGGCAGCTCTCTCCCCTGGCCCGCGTGTTTCCTAAGCCCTACAAAACCGTGGGGAATCTCATTCCGTCTTTTAGGAGTTTGGGCCCTGGCTCTACACCCTCCTGCCAAACCTCAGAACTCAGCAAAGGCCCTAGGATGTAAAACAGCAGTGTATTTGCAGCTCCCCCAAGTTTCCATGTTGTCCTCTGGCACCATACAACTGCTAAATGCCCTTCTGGTTTCTCTTCTCCGTGCTAAACATCTCTGATCGGACCCTCGGCCAGCCTCAGCCTGAGCCTAGAAGCAGCAAATGCCCTGGTCACCAGATATCCCTCATAATATTTCTGGAATTTTAGTTGGTTTACTCTTTGTCGTTCCCACAGCTCTCTGATGTCTTTACACATCTCTTATCTTTGAGGATATCTTTCTTTTTCTACTTTGGCACCACAGAAGCATTGGTCCCTCACAACCTACTACATCTCAGAAACAGAGGTCGAGTAAATTAATTTTAGTTACAGGTTGTTGTATATAATTCTTTGTCTTTTGCAGGGTAAGTGCAATATCTCAATTTGCATTCTCGCAGCAATCCCATGACTTCCAATTCCAATTGGAATTTGCCTTCTCACTTCCAGTTCCAAGCAGATATGCATCAGTCTTTCTATTTTATGGATTAGGGACTAGGGTCCAAAAAATTCAATCTCTTGCGGAAGATCAATCTGCCAAGGGGCAGAGAAGGACCTTGTATCTTTTAATTCCCTCAAGGCCAGCACTATTTACTGCACACCACAACTATTTTTCACAAATAAATAAAAACATGGTCACAGACAGTTTGGCAGATATTTACATATCAATCACAGATTTGGGATTATTGCGATAATTTTATATGTTTTTTTTAATTTGATACCAGTGTGTGTGGGGAAACATAACTGGAAAGCTAACACATGAAGGGGGTTTATAGGACATGAAAACTATAACCCTGATTCTCAAAATTCATCCTGCCCACTGTTGTGGGTAATGCCTAGAACGTCATCATTCTGACTTTAAACCTTTGGGTAAATGGAATCTTCCTGAGACTGTCAAAACACAGATATTCCTGTTTTATACATCATAGTGACAACGAAACTTCCGGAGGATGGAAACCATATGCCCTAAGGAGTGGGCCAAAGTGCTGGAGTGCGCAAAAGCGAAAAGAATGGGTAATGCACAGACGGACAACGCACACATCTCAGAAAGCCAACACAGGTGCAGGTGAACTGTGAATAGCGGATGGTCAGAGAAGACCAGTATGGTGAGGGGTCAGTTAACCATAAAATTGTAGATGTTATAGGTGAAAGAAACGAGCGATAGGTTGAAAAGTCGGTCAGCTAGTAGAAGGTAGAGAAGGGCAGGCTCAAGGTCAGATGGTGTGGATGTGCCTGTTTGGACTCACAGTAGAACAACTTTTAAATTGGATATGAATGTCATTAGAGGGCAGTAGTTTTCAGTTGAACACCATCGCCAAACCTTCCTATTATCTTTTGTTCATTGATGTTTCATCTCTGCCTCTTGAAAACATTTGTGCTTATAACCCTTGACTAGTTAAATCATTTTATTTTATAGATGAGATCCTGAGCCTGGAAAGTGGCACGTCCAGCTTAATGAAGCATGTCCTTCTTGTCATCATTCTCAGAAAGCACCTCCTCATATTAGTTCATAACCTATTCATCATTAGTTTACCCAGTGGTTATTTCACTGCACAACATGCTTTATAAAACAAAACAAAACTTTTCTTTCCACTAGACTGTCTCTTTCTCTCCCCACCCACAAAAGACTAGACATTTTTGTTTTAGGCGATTGATATAAGGCCAACGGGCAGAAAACATGAAGCAGATTTCAACCTAACTATAGTAATTAACAATCTATAAATTTCAGCTGTCTCAGAAAGGGTTTTGGAATAACACACGCTCGGGCATGGGAAGTGTTCAAGCCAAGATTAGGGAGACTGAAGAAGGAAATCCTATATTTAATGGGAGTTTGACTCTGAGATCTCTAAATTGCCATCTGAGTTAAGAAACATATAGAAGTCCTGATGTGGATCTGTAGAATCTGTAAATTTAGCATCCGTATGCCTACCTCAGAATCGATCTCCATTCCCAAACCCACACCTTTCCTATTATAGCTCTGTGTCTCTCTGTGTATCATAAAACATATACACTCATATGTGCACATATTTGTTTCATATAAATGTATCTCATATTTATTGAAAACAACACAGCATTTTTGTGCTGTTGAAGATATAACAGTGGACCAAGATGTTGTTGCCAGAAAATAGCCATGTTCAGTGAGATTCTTTAGGATTAAAGGACACAATTTTGGAATAAGCTAAAAGTGAAAGACGTTGAGGATTCTGTTAGTCATCTTTGATTTAAACTGTGAGTTGATGAAACATTCCCATGTAATCTTTTCTAGGGTTTAGATCTCTATCCAAAGCAGTCAGAGGCCTTGTATTACAGGACATCGTGCTAATGTAAGCAAAACATTGCTGTGTCTGGGCAGAGATTGCAACCCTAGAAATGGCTGACAAAGAGTCCTTTTGAGAGATTTTGTATCTGTGTAAGTAAAGAACTGCAAAGGAGTTCAACCTTTTGTTTTAATTTTCTTTCTTTTTCTTTGTGAAAGAGAAACAAAACAATTTTTGTTCCATTACAAAATTTGCAACTAATGAAATGTTTGGAGATCCATAAGGCTAGACAATATGGCCATGTGGAGTTTTTAGAAAATTTCATTTCTTTAAATAAAATGTGCAAACACATGGAATAGTTTGCAAACTTCTTATAATTTGGAAGCAACTACTTTCTTGGCTCAAAATTTCAATAGTTTGTTTTCCTACAACTAATGTGACAGATTGGAATGGAGAAAAGGAAAGTAGAAAAGGATGGTATTAATGCTCTAGTTTGAAACCTTCAGGAACTCAAAGGTCATGGACTATAGTACAAAGTTCTGGATTGTTCTACTAATTTCTTTTAGGAAAACCATTTTGTAGGGAAAGAAAACGACTTTTTTACCTCATGACACATCATTCCTTTTCCAAATACTACCTGTAAATATGAGCAAATTTCTTTCTAACATCTTGCCTCATGTAGGACCTTTAGATTGTAATAAATATTTCTATGAGGTAGGCTTAAGTCATTGTACCTAATAATCCATTGCCAAATCTGAGGTTATGAATATTTAACCCCTATGATTTCTTTAAGAGGTTTATAGTTTTAGCTTTTACATTGAGATTTTATCGATTTTGAGTTAATTTTTACATATGATATGAGGTAAGGGTCCAACTTCATTATTTTGGGTACGGATATCCACTTGTGTCCTCCTTAGTATCTTACTGAGAAAGAAAACTAACTTGCTGACCCATAGGAAAACCATCCCATTTCTTAAAAAAAAAAATTTTAATGTTTATTTATTTTTGAGAGAGACAGTCAGAGCGCAAGCAGGGGAGGGGCAGAGAGAGGGAGACACAGAATCTGAATCAGGCTCCAGACTCTGAGCTGTCAGCACAGAGCCCAATGCAGGGCTCAAACTCATGAACTGTGAGATCATGACCTGTGCTGAAGCTGGGCACTCAACCAACTGAGCCACCCAGGAACCCCATTAAAAGCATCCCATTTCTAAATAGCTGTAATTATTAGCAAATTTATTTCTAACATGCTGCTACATGGAAGACTTTTTATACCATGATAAATTTCTAAAAAGTATGCTTGAGTTATAAATGTTGAAATTTGAACTTGCCTTCTATCAGTTGAGAGGCTAGTGCATTTCAAGACGTGTAGTAAGTTAGTATTATTTAATAATTATTTGTTGAGGAAGAATTGTTGGTAGAGTGAAATGTACCGAGAGAATATCTTTGGCTTTTGACTTCAAAACCAAATTGCTACTACACATTTCTATGACAATGAGGAAGTTACCCAACCATTCTGAGCTTTGTTTTCTTATCTATCAGATGAGGACAGCAGTATCTTTTTCCTATGATGTGTTATGACAATTAAATGTGATAATGTATTGTAAAACTGCCTTGAAAAAAATAAGAACTCAATAAATATTAATTAGGATTGACTTGGCTCTAACACAAGTTTATTTTTAGGATGTAGATCTTCATATATTCTTTTTTTAGAGCAGCTTTGAGGTACAATTGCTATTATAAGCGCACCCATTGACATCAAATTGCACATATTTAAAGTGTGCAGTTTGAAACAGTATGCTGTCTGCATCCATCCATGAAAGCACCACCACAGTCAACAAATAATGTCTTCTTGCCTCCTTGTAGTCACTCTTTCCTGCCCCTGCACCCCCACCCCCCAGTCCTTCCTTCCCCAGGTACCCACTGATTTCTGGCTTGTCATTGTAGATTAATGTGCATTTTCCAGAGTTTTCTGTAAATGGAATTATGCAATATGTATTGTCTAGTTCCTCTCACATATTAGTATAATGATGCTGAGATTCATGCTTACTGTTGAGTGTATCAGTAGCTCATTGATTTTTATTGCTGCTTGTATTTCACTGCATGGATATGCCAGTTTGTTTATTTACTGACCTGTTGAGGAATATTTGGTTTGTTTCCATTTGGGGGATATTAAATATAAAAGATGTGGGAAAGAGGGACGAACAGGTGAAGCACAGAGGATTTTTAGGGCAGCAAAACTACTCTGTATGATTCTATAATGGTGGACGCATGTCAGAATAATTTGTCCAAACCCAGAGAATGTACAACACCAAGAGTGAAAGCTGATGTAAATTGTGGACTCTAGGTGATGATGATGATGATGTCAGTGTAGGTTCATTAATTGTAACAAATATATCACTCTGGTAGCGGATGTTGTTAATGGGGGACGTTACGTATATGTAGGGGAAGGGCGTAAATGGGAAATCTCTGAACCTTTCACTCAATACCTAAACCTAAGCCTAAAACGACTCTAATATATTAAGTCTGCTAAAATTTTTTTTAAACATCCATACACAAGTTTTTGTGTGAACATCTGATTTCAGTTCTTTTGGGTAAATGCTTAGGAATACAATGGTTGGAACATATGGCCATGTATATGTTTAACTTTTTAGAAGACTGCAAGACTGTTTTCTGAAGTTGCTGTGCCATTTTTTTTATTTCCACCACTCATGTATAAATTCCCAGTCGCTTCTTTCCTCACCGTCACTTGGTATGGTCAGTCTTTTCAATTTTACTCATTCTAATTGGTGGGAAGTAGTCTCTCTTTGTGGTTTTAATGCACACTGCCCTAATGATCTACCATATTGAGTTTTTACTTATGGGCTTCTTTGTCATTTGTACAAATTTGGTCAAGTGTCTGTTAAAACATTTTACCCAATTTTTGTTTGGTTGTTTTGTTTTCCTGCTGAGTTTTGTGAATTCATCTTGGAGTCCGGATAGAAGTTCTTTATCAGGTATATATTTTGCAAATATTTTTTTGCTAGTTTGTGGCTCATTTTTTCATTCTCTCAGCGGTCCTATTAAAGAACAGAAGTTTTTAATACTGATGTAGTTAAATTTGCCAATTTGGTTTTTTTGTTTTTGTCTTTTTTTCTTTTTGGTGTTGCGTCTAAGCAATTTTTGCCTAGCCTAGGTCACAAATATTTTCTCTTAAGTTTCTTAAAGAAGTTTTACAGTTTTAGGTTTTACATTTAGGTCTATGATGTGTTTTAGTTTTTGTATATGATACAACATATGTATCAACATTTATTTTGTTGCGTATTTATATCCCAATTATTCTGGTACCATTTGTTGAAAAGATTTCTTTCTCTACTGTGTGATCTTTGCATCTTTCACAAAAATTAGTTGTTTATATAAGAGTCTATTTCTGGACTCTACTCTGTTTTACTGATCTATCTGTCTACCTTGATGTCAATAACACAGTGCCTTGGTAACTATGGCTTTTAATAAGTCTTGAAATTAGGTAGTATAAATCTTCCAGTTTTGTTCTTCTTTTTACAAAGTTTTTTTTAAAAATTATTATTTTTAATAAAAAAATAATTTTTATTCTAGGTCTTTTGAATTTCTTTATAAGTTTTTGCATCCGCTTGTGAATTTCCAGACACAAAAAAAACCTATTGGATTTTTTTTGTAAGCTCATTTGGTTGTTTTTCTCATATTATGTTGAATCTATACCTGTATTTATTGAGTCAAATCTTAGTATTGAGTCTTTTGACCCATAGAACAGTACATTTCTACTGTTGTTCAGGTTTTATCTATTTTTCTCATCAGTCTTTTGTGGTTTTCATTGTACAGGTATTTGTCCCTAGGTAGTTCATATTTTTGATGCTATTCTTAATTGTAGTCCTTGTTTAATTTCAGTTTCCAATTGTTCATCACTAGTCTATAGATATAACATTGACTTTTCTATATTGATCGTATATCCTACAAACTTGCTAAAATCATGTATTAGTTCTAGTAGCGTTTTTGTAGATCCCAATGAATTTTCTACATAGACCATTTTGTCATTTGTAAATAAAGGCAGTTTTATTTCTTTCTTTCCAGTCTGGATGCATTTTATTTCTTTTTCTGTGTGTTACTGCACTGGCTAAAACCTCTAGTTCAATGTTGAATAGAAATAGTGAGAACAGATGACCTTGGTATAGTGTTCTTTGTGTTTCTTGAACTTTTTGTTTGTTGAACTTCTTCAATCTGTGGTTTTATAGTTTTAATCAAATCCGGAAATATTTTGCCATTATTTCTTCAAATATTTCTTTGTTTCCCCCTTTTCTCTCTTTTCCTTCAAGGATGCCAAAGAAATATGTGTTAGGCTTTTTGATGTTGTCTCACAGTTCACTGATGCATTTTCACTTAATTGCTTTTTTTGCGGGGGGAAGGATATTTTCAGTGCTTTTTTTTCTTCAAGGTCACTAATATTTTCTTCTGCAATGTCTAGTCTGTTGTTATTCTCAGTCAGTGTATTTTTTAGTCCCTTCCCCTTGCCTTCCCCACTAAGGCAATACCCTTCTGAGTATTCTCCCCAGTGCTTTGGAATTATGATGTTTTCCAGTATGACTAGTAGAGCAGGAACTACTTCTTTCTCTGTGTGAGACCCTGGCAGTTTCCTTTTACTCTTCTAATGGTTATTCCCCTTATCTTGGGTGGTTTGGTCACTGATCGGTACTCTCCTGGATACTCAAGGAGCTCTCCACAGATCTCCATAATCCTCTCTCTGTGAAGTAGATGGGCTTCTGTGGAAAGGACACACCTCGTAGAATTATTCACACTTTATAAACCTAGGGTCAAAAACTTCTTCTGTAAAGGGCCAGATGGAAAATATTTTAGGGTTTGCAGGCCATATGGTCTCTGTTGCAACTATTGATTCTGTCATTATAACATTAAAGCACTTATCATATGTAAATCAATGGGCATGGCTATGCTCCAATAAAGTTTCATATACAAAAGCGTGTGGCAGGCCAGATTTGGCTTATGGGCCTTAGCTTATTGACTACTGACTGTCTTTTGGATTTTGTTTTATTTTGCTTTTATAGTTACTCGCTCCTGGATACAATTTAAGCAGAAAACCTTATTTCAAATTGAAAGCAGAAAGAAGAGTATACTGCTATTGAAAATGTTCAGGCTGGTATATACTGATGCTCGGATTCGTTATTTTTGTCTTCTGTTTCTGGAATGCTAAGTAGTGAATCATTTAAGGCTGACATTTAAGCTAATTGCTCTTTAATGTACATTTGACATACGAAGCAACATATTGCAATCTAAAAATAATTAAGATAAATCATTTGCTTCTATTGCTGTGGAAAAGACAAACTATTTTCCAGCTCCCTCCCTCCTACTGTCTGAACCAGAGTGTGCTGCAGTCAAGATAGAGAATTGGGACTCGCTGCTCACGCTGCACCTTGGTGTCTCCCTAAAATAACCGGGAACAGCACATGCAGCGCGAGTGGCAGCCTCCTGGATGCGAGCTCTGTCATCAGACAACCTCCCCAGATGGGACTGCGTTCCAGGGGCTGCGCTCCGGAATTCCTCTGGAGCGCTTTGGCAGGCAGCCAGCATGCTGTGAAGGATTAGACTCTGCTCCCTCCCTCCTACATAAACCCCCAGAGGAGTTCCCTCTTTAAGTTTAAAAGACTGGCTGCAACCAGCAGGTCCAATAAGCGGACCTATTTGTAAGTTGGATATCTTGGGAATTATGCTGCACAAATAGGTCAGAGTTGAATAACTAGTATGCGCAAATTGACTTTTCTCTTAGGGGCGGGTGGTGGGAAACCCTCAGAGTTTTCTCTAGGGGGATTATACCATCATACAACAACTGTCACAGGGGCGCAAGACATGTTTGAGTAGAATGGATCATTTGTTTCTGTGGGCACCTCGCTTTTAGTTATAAACTTAACTGATCATATTTCAAAAGCATGTTGTAATGTATGTTCTTTAAAGGAAACCTTTTCTCCATTTATGCTAAGCAAGTAAAGGTTTCCAACTTTATTCTATGTGGTTACATATTATGAAATCAAAAGGCTGCTATTTCTCTACAAAGCCAATGCTAGTTCCTTGTAAATACAGATTTTTGGTGAGCTTTAAAATAAAATGCATGGGCCATTTTTCTATATTGTAATTTTTCTTGAAAAGAGGTCAATTCTATGAACAAATTTACCATATTTGATTGAATATATATTTATCACATATTATGTATGATGTGTCTTTGCTACAAAGCAAGCTCTGTGACAGCTAAAATTGTGTACCTTTTCCATTGCCGTGTCCCTAATGGCTAGAGGAACCGAACGCATAGTTGTATCATTAAATATTGGTGCAGTAAATGAATGCATGGATATAACTGACCTCACCGGGTGGGAGGACTGAATAACTATTGAAACATGTCTACAGAAAATAGTAACTTCATTTTTATAGGGTTTAAAGGTGGGAGTCTTCTCTATTGAGCAGAAATTAACTACGCAGTGTGATCTTCCAAGAAGGTCTTTGGTGGCAAGACACTTTATAGAGAATATCGGCGAAAAGAGTCTTACTTCTAGGAATAATCCTTTTTGTTGTTTTTGTTACTCATTTCTGTCCATCTTGAATTGTGGTCAGAAAATGTGGCTTGTATTATAGCGGTTCTTTGCAATTTGTCTTATGAATCAATTTTTGTCTGCCTCTGCGAAGTGGTTTTCTAACCTGCCCTCCCCGCCCCCATTTTACCCTATCACTGATGCTTATAGCCTTTCTGGGTTCTTGGTTTTGGCAGTGATCTCAGACCCTATACAGACATGAAACCAAAGTTCAAGGCCACCCAAAACTGGTAGATGCTTAACTGCGTAGGACTGTTTTCACTTCATTTCTGATCTTATAGATACTTCCTTATTTTCTTCCCCAAGCTCACCCATTCATCTGTAAGGCAATATGAATATTTCACATAGCACTCTTACAGGGTTCACAGTGGAATGTCCAGATATCTTGCTGAAATATTGTGAGACATAGAAATCTTTTCTCAAGGTTTAAGGTTCTTTCTCCCCCTGTCTTTAGGGCCATGAAGGAGGGGTAAAAAGTGAGAAAGCGAGTCATAAGTATTCAGTTTTCGCATTACTGTCTATTCAATTGGAACAAGGTTTGATCATGGTAGAGGTGGATAATGCAGCAAGCTGCAAGAGAGAAATTTGGTTTGGAAAATGTGGCTTATTTTTAAACTAATTAAAACTTCTTAATTGTGTTCTACTGGTCAGCCATCTCCTGTGCAAAATGGGAGTAAGGATAGAGCTGCTAGTTTCTAATTCGGTTTGCAATATTTGACACGAGTAAAGTGCCTTTTTAAAAATAATCTTAGAGTTCCATAGAATTTTATCACCTTTATGCCTTGTTGGAACTAATAATAAATTGTTTATTATAACATGTTATAAATGTTACTTTTATTCATGTAAAATAATATAGTCTATTACTATGATTTAGCATTTTACTTAGGGCCATTACCTTGCAGTGACTATAAAAAGATACTGTTCTTGTCTTCCAGAAGGGGGGATAGTGTAAGCTGAGCAGAAATGGAACCATTATCACTAAAGAACAGGCTATATTGGTAGTATACTTTGTGTGTAGTAACATACTTATGCCCTTTATTTGCAAAATTTTATACACTTTTCTCAGTGTGTGTGTGTGTGTGTGTGTGTGTGTACCTATTTTCCAAGTTGATACATGAATAATAAATAAGGACTACAGTAACACAATGATAGAGAATGAAATATCTTAGGAATTTAAGGGAAAAAACTTTTTTCTTACATTTTACTACTAAAGGTGTAAATAACAAATACTGGAAAACCCATAAAACAGGAGTTAATAAAACCAAATTTTAGTAATTCAGCAACGACCTCTCCTATACAATACACATTTTACACTTGCAGATCTAGTGGCTTAAATTTCACTATTCAGTTGTTACTTAGTTGTTATTCCAATGAGAGTGAGTCATGAAATTGCTGTTTCCATCATACTTAAACTCAGAATTTTGTGTCGTTTTATGTAACCTACAAACTTTCAAGATATTTTATTTTACCTCCTTTTTCCTTACTGTTTAACTTGGCAACTGTATAAAGCTTCTTAACTTACTACAGAGTAATCAAGTTCATCTTAAGGCTGAGGCAGGTAACAAGTTGCCAACCATATTATTTTTAAGTGCTTTATAGAAATGATCTGCCCAGGGGCGCCTGGGTGGCGCAGTTGGTTAAGTGTCCGACTTCAGCCAGGTCACGATCTCACGGTCCGTGAGTTTGAGCCCTGCGTCGGGCTCTGGGCTGATGGCTCAGAGCCTGGAGCCTGTTTCCGATTCTGTGTCTCCCTCTCTCTCTGCCCCTCCCCCGTTCATGCTCTGTCTCTCTCTGTCCCAAAAATAAATAAACGTTGAAAAAAAATTTTTTTAAAAAAAGAAATGATCTGCCCATTATAGCATTAAAAAAAAATCACACAGACTAAGAATCCAGGCACTGGAGTATGAGGGGAAGAGCTCAGGATTGGCGTCCTAGCTTTTGCTTGCTAACCACATGAAGATGTAGGTCAGAAAAGGTGAAATACCAATTACATACACTTCTGCCTAATCCTATCTACATATTACCAGCACATTTCTTAACGTCATGAGCTGTGGTGTTGTCCACTGAAAAATGATGATACTGTTCGACACAGAAGATGGATGTCAGGCATAAACCAAGTGTTATATTTTATTACCTTTTAAACCGTGAAGCACTATAAATATATGTTGCAATCATTATGAATTAGTATCATGGATTCTAACTTACATTCTCACTTTAATCCCTATGATTTTAATTCTATCTGGAAATTACATTTGTGTGGACTGGAGCTAAAGAAATGTGACAATATTGGAGGAGCAGAGGTTAGGATCACACACAACCAAGGGAAATGAAAAGGTCATGTTTTAGGAAAGAAAAAAACTAACAGTGAGATTTTATTTTATTTTATTTTTTTAAGATTGTCAAATAAGTTTTAGAAGTGATTGGGCTGCTCATTTAGGCAACTGGCTGTCTTCATTGTCTTTATCATCACATCCTTATCCTCACCCTCATTCATAGATAAAAACAATAAAATGGACCCTCTCGTTAACGGTGTAAATTCTTGACTTGGTGGAATGAAGGGAGTCTCCAAAAAGGTGTACAAAGGAGTGATAGTGTTTTCTAGAACTCACTTATGGGGGGAATTGCTAGAGAGGCCTTGTTTTCCTCCTGCAAGAGGAGGTCTCTGCCCAACACCTGGCAACAGTCTACGATAAAACTGTTCACACCCAGGTTCTGAAATACTTATGGATGACTACTAAGAGATTTTTAATATTGTTATAAGAACTAAGGAAAAAATAGAAATTCATTAATTGCAGGGAGGTGAGCATTGGAAAAAATAGATCTCTCCACATACACAGGCACGTGGCAACACTGCTCGCTTCCAAATTTACCAAGATGAAGCAAACTACAATCTGGTAAAGGTATTGGACCCCATGTGTTTCCCATACATTAGCAAGTCTGGAACAATTCCTCTGTGTTAAACCAAAAAATGTCTGTCAGGAAAGCAGGCAAGTATCTGCCCCTAACAGGGCTGGAAGAAAAGGACACATGAGCACAGAAGCTGATGGGGTTGTTTACAAAGTCTCAGACTGGTGGGCATCTCCCAGGGAGAGAAGGGCCAGTGAGTGGAATGGCAACAGACCATAAGGTAGAGCACTGCCCGCCATGATGGACGCCAGCTGGCAGGTGCACTGAGGGACAAGCAAAAGCTGCTCGCATGCATGGCTGCTGTCTTAAATTGTGATGTCACAGCTGGCTTGGGCGTCACAAATTCCCAATTTCATGCTTTCTATGAATAGTTGCTCAGTGGTTAGTACCCAGCCAGAGGAATTCAGAATAAAAGAAGTTTTGCTACTTGTGACACTTCTTAGGATGAACACAGAAAGCAGAATTTCATGTACCCTCCAGTCAATGTATTGTCTACCAATATACCTCACAGAGAAAAAAAAATTCAGATGGTTTTCAGAACAGAGATCTGAGAGTCTTGAATATGTCAAGTTGACATTTCTAATTGTTTCCAAACAAAGCCTCTAAGGAGACCACAAAATACATAAGGATTTGAAATGATACTCAATTATTTCAACTTGTTTATAGTCATTATAAACATATACTGTGTTTATAATGTGTGTACATAACATACATTATATGTAATTACACATATAATTACATACAATATATAAAAAATGTGTATATATGTGTATATATTCATATACAATGGAGTATTGTGGAGCATACAAAATTTTAATGAGTCCCTCTGATATTATCAGTAACATATTGATTTTTCTATTGCCCTTCAAAGATTTTGTTAAAAAAAGATGAACAGAGAGGAATAGTATAATAAATATGAAATGAGTTTCATGACTTGTTTATCCTTAACTTAAAGGTAGCGTAGGTGAGAAACAGCCTCTGGAGTAACACCTGGGTTTGAATTCTAGCACTACCATTTTATAATAATAATGAAAATAAATTGAGCTAGTATTTATAGAATGCTTACTGTGTGCAAGGTGCTATGTACAAGGCATTATCTATTATCATTATCTATTATCTACAGAATATTATCTATAATCCTTATAGTAATCCTAGGAAGTGGATGATTAGAAAATTTATGGGCTCTTATGGCTACAATTTTTAGCTCCTCAAAGATTTCCCAATTTATACCTCTAGGCCCCGTCACTCTCCCAGTCTCCAAACCTCCATCTCTGCTTGGCTGACAGGTGTCCCAACATCCTCTCAAATACAACATGCCAAACACTGAATTTATCAACTCCCCTTGCCCCCACCAAATTAGTGCCCCCATGCTTCCAACTTCCTTATTTATAGCACACGTACCTGATTTTAATGAAATGTTACCCATCCCCTAGATAAGATCTCTTCTTTTCCCTTTCCTAAATATTTATCCAGTCCAACTTTGCAATATCTCTTTTCATCTTTATTTTCTCCTTTCAATTCCTACCGCTTTCAGGCTTAATAACCACTGGGCTGACGGGCCCCTTTATATTCTTGGATGTGGACATCAGCTAAACGTTTCATTTTGCCTGGGAATGATACCACATCCAGAGCACTCACTCATTTCATACTTTCTCTCTTCTCAAACCTTCGGCACCTATAGCCCTAGCTTTACACTTACGTGATGATGCAAACGGGAGTAGTCACAGAGGATTTCCGGCCTATGTTGTCCCCCTTGCCACCTGTACAATACACCTGTAGATTCTGCTCTGCTTCCTATCAGAAATGTTCCCATGGTAGACAAAGCAGTCCTCACAAAGCTATCTGTTTCCTAACCACCAGGACCTGTGAATATGTTAGGATGAATGGCAAAATGTGATTTTTCAGATGGAATTATGGTTATAGACCTCAATGGAGGGAGATTATCTTGCACTTGAGCCCCTAAAAGCAGAGCACTTTCTCTGGCTGAAAGCAGGAGAGATGTGGCAGAAAAGTTGGTGGAATTCGATGCCTAAGAAGGACTCCATGTGATATTGCTGGTTAGCACAGAGGAGGCAACATGACAAGGAATGCTGGTGACTTTAAAGAGCTGAGAGAGTCTCCTGGCTGTCAGCCAGCAAGAAAATGGGGACCTTGGTCATACAACCACAAGGAACTTAGTTCTGCCAATAACTTGAATGAGCTTGGAAGTGGACTCTCTCTCTCCCACAGTCTCCATATTAAAGTTCTCGGTGGCCAACACTTTGATTTTGACCTTGTGATACTGTGAGCAGAGGAATCAGCCAAATCTTCCCAATCCCTGCACACTCTGACCTACAGAGCCTTGCAGATGATCAATTTGCTTTTTTAAGCTGAAAACCTATGGTAATTTGCTATAATAGTTGGAGAAAACCAATACAGGTTCCATTTCTGTTCATTTATTCAATGACCTTGAATGCCACAGCCTTCCTTTTTCTCTTTAGCATCATCAGCTTTTCCTCTGGCGAATCATTTTCATCAGCATATGAAATGATATTATTTCTTCCATCTTAAAACAAAAAAATCTCTCTTGGCTCTACTTTCCCCTGCAACTACTGTTTTATTCCTCTATTCTACCTCTTCTTCCCTATTTTTCTTCCCTACCTCGTTTTAAGTTAAAACTCTGAAAGAGTTGTCTCTTTTAGTACTTGTATCTGTGCTTCCCCTCTTTCCGTTTTTCTCTTCCCACTAGAATCAGGCATTTGCCTCTCTCACCATTACACTTAAAATCCACTTGGAAGAGTCACCAGTGGCCTACATGTTGCTAAATCCAAATGTTTAATCACTGTTCTCATATGACTTGACCTATATCAAGCATTGGACACAAGTAACCCCTTCCTCTTCCTTGAAACACTTTTTCGATTCATCTTCCAGAACCCCACAATTTGATTTTCTTCCTAACTCACCACTTTTCCTTTTCAATTTCCTTCTTTGGTCTTTCCTCATTTTCTTGCAGTCTTAATATTGTGTTGTCACAAGACTTAGGTCCTTAGACTTCTTCTGTATCTACACTCATTCCTTTGCTGACCTCATCTAGTCTTTAAATGCCATATACATGGTCAACTCCCAAATTTCTCTCTCTAGCCTGGACCTCTATTCTCAAGTTCAGACTTGTCTATCTAATACTCACTCAGTATCTACACTTGGGTGTCTAATAGTCATCTCTAGTGTAATAATGTCTAAGACTGAGCTCCTGGGGTGGTAGGGGGAAAAATAGGCAAAGGGGATTAAGAGGTGCAATCTTCCAGTTATAAAATAAATAAGACATCAGCATGTAAAGTATAGCATAGGAAATAGAGTCGATCATCTTGTAATTATTTTGTAGGATGACAGTAAATAGACATACTGTGGTGACCATTTCATAATGTATATAAATACTGAATGGAATCACTATGTTGTACACCTACAACTAATGCAATATCTCATGTCAGTTATTCTTCAATTTAAAAAAGTTGAAGGTGATTTTGGTCCAAGATAGCCACATAGGAAGCCCCTAAACTCACCTCTTCCATAGACATACCAAATCTACTCCTATTTATAGAGTAATTTCTCCTGGAGAACTGAGGCCTGACTGAACAGCTTCTGCACAACAAAAAAAGCGAGATCAAATAGTGAATGGCAAGAAAGATGAAAATATAGTAATGAAAGGAACCTGCACACCTGACCCTGGGAACTGCAGTGGGGAGGGATAGTACTAAAGGACCATGAACACATTCATGTGCCCTGGGACATAGGAAAAAAGCTGTGTCTTAAGAGGGCAGTCCTAGAACCCTACCAAATGACTGGAGAGCTGCTGGAATTCTCTCTAGGTCAGAGGGGCTGGTGAGCACCATGGTTTACATTTCCCATCCACCTTGACAGCATGGATAGGAGCAGGGTCTGGGTGCCCGCACTGTGAGTCCCTAAGCCACACCACCTTCCTAGCCTGCCCACCAAGGTGGCATCAGTGTGACACACACTGGGACACACCTGGTTGGTATTCACTACAGCTACAGCTGTCTCACCAAGGTAACACAGTCACAAAGTATCCTAGAACACTCCAAGCCTGTACCAATTCAGTTCCTGTTGACTTGCTGGGGCACCCAGTAGTGCACAGTGCTCTGGCATCTCTGAGCTCATGCCTGTTAAGTTCCATCTGTCCCACATGCTCCCCTGCACAAAGCACCCCAGGACACCCTGATCCATGCCTTGCCTTTACTCCAGATGCTCCACCAGTTTGCCCCCTGTGTGGAGAGCCCCAAGACTGTCCAGCCCTTCACCTGCTTTAGCTTCAGCTGTCCTGCCATGGTGCTCTATGTGTGGAGAGCCTCAGGACACCCTCACTGGCACCTGCCTCAGTTCCAGCCATCCTACCAGGCTGCCCTCTGCATGGAAAGCCCTGGGACCACCCTGGCCCATGCCCATTTCATCTACAGCCATCCCAGCAGGCAGTCCCAGCATGAAGTATCCTAGGACACACAGCCCATGTCAGCCACAGCTCCAGTCAGTCAAACAAAGTCAGTCTATACAGGGGATGACCATACACAAGATCATTCTTTCAAAGTTAGGAGAAATGGCTGTTCTAAGTCATGGAAACAAAAACAGAGATAGAGGAGATAGAGGAATTTTTTTTAATTGTTTGTTTGTTTGTTTAGATAAGGGGCAGAGAGAGAGAGAAAGAGAGAATCTCAAGCAGTCTCTGCACTGTCAGCAGAAAGCCCGACACGGGGCTTGATCTCATCAATCACAAGATCATGACTTGAGCCAAAATCAAGAATCAGATGCTTAACCAACTGAGGCACCCAGGTGTCCTGAGGAGATAGAGGAATATACTCCAAACAAAAGAACAAGACAAAACCTCAGAACAAAATTAAATGCAATGGAAGTAATGAATCTACTTGACAAAGAGTTCAAAGTAATGGTCATAAAATTGTTCACTGGGCTGGAAAGAAGAGTGGATGAACTCAGTGATAACTTCAACAAAAAGAAAATACAGAAAAGAACCAATTAGAGTTGAAGAATACAATAACTGAAAATATACCAGAGTGAATCAATCGGAGATTAGAGGATGAAGAAGAATGGATCAGTGATCTGGAAGAGAGCGTAATGGAAAACACTCAAGTTGAACAGCAACAATATAAAAGAATTAAAAAAATGAAGATACATTAAGGATTCTCTTAGATAATGTCAAGTGAATAAACATTTGCATTACAGGGGCCCCAGAAAGACAAGAGAGAAAAGGGCAGAAAACTTATTTGAAGAAATAATAGCTGAAAAATTTTCTAACCTGGAAAAGGAAACAGACATCCAGTTGCAGGAAGCACAAAGAGTTTCAAACAAGATGAACTCAAGGAGGTTTACATCATGACACATAATAATTAAAATGTCAAAGATTAAATATAAAGAGGGAATTTTAAAAGCAGTGAGAAGCAATTAGTAACATACAAGGGAAACCACATAAGATTGTCACCTTATTTTTCAAGAGAAACTTTGTAGGCCAGAAAGGAGTAGGATTAATAGATTCAAAGTGCTAAAAGGAAGAAAACCTACAACCAAGACTACTCTGCTCAGCAAGAGTAGGTGAGTATCAAGACTATCAATCAGAATTGAAAAAGAGACAAAAGTTTCCTAGACAAACAAAAATTAGAGGAGTTCATGACCACTAAATCAGCCTTAAAGAAATGTTAAAGGGATTTCTTTAGTGGAAAAGAAAAGGCCATAATTAAAAGTAAGAAAATTATGAAAGAAAAAAATTTCATGAATAAAAGCAAACATACTGTAAAAGTAGTAGACCAATCACATTTAAGCTAATATGAAAGTTAAAAGAAAAAGGTAAAATCAATTAAATCCAAAAAATTAGCTAAAGGGGGTCACAAAATAAAAATGTAAAATACAACAACATATACATAAAACATGGGGGGGTGGTAAAAATGAAGTTCTTTCAGAATGTGTTCAAACTTGAGTAACCAACTTAATATAGAGTGTTATATTCTTAGGAGGTTATATATGAACGTCATGGTAACCACAAACCAAAAACATATAATAGATATACAAAAAATATAGAGAAATAAATCTAAGCATAACACTAAAGAAAGTCATAAAACACAAGCAAAGAGAGCAAGAAAAGAAAGAAACAGAGAAGAACTACAAAAGTAACCAGAAAAAAATTAACAAAATGGAAATAAATACACACCCATCAATAATTACTTTAGTTGTAAATGGTCTAAATGCTTCAACAAAAGGCATAAAGTAATAGAATGGATACAAAAAAAGATTCTATATGCTGCCTACAGTAGGCTTCAGACCTAAAGACACATACAAAACAGACTAAAAGTGAAGATATAGAAATACATTCCATGCCAATAAAAGCCAAAAAAAAAAAAAAAACCAACAAAAACAAAAAACAAAACAGGGTAGCAATACTTATCTCAAATGAAATAGACTTTAAAACAAAGACTATAACAAGAGACAAAGAAGGGCTTACATAATGATAAAGTATCAATCCAACAAGAGGATATAACATTTATAAATACCTATCCACCCAACTTGGAGCACCTAAATACATAAAGCAAATTCTAGCAGACAAAAACGAAAAAATCAACAGTAATATAACAATAGCAGGGGACTTTAACACCTCCACTTACATTATTACACTTAAATTATAGATCATTCAGACAGAAAACCAACAAGGAAAGTGGCTTTCAATGACACATTAGACCAGATGGACTTAACAGATTTATACAGAACATTCCATCCCAAAACAACAGAATACATATTATTTTGAAGTGCACATGGAACATTTTTCAGAACAGATCACATTAGGCCACAAAACCAATCTTAATAAATTTGAGAAGACTGAAATCATATCAAGCATCTTTTCCAACAACAACAGTATGAACAAATTTAAAAGAAAAACTTGAAAAAAACCCCAAACACATGGAGGCTAAACAACATACTGCTAAACAACCAATGGGCTAATGAAGAAATGAAAGAAGAAATATAAAAATACATGGAGACAAATGAAAAGGAGAACACAACAGACCCAAATCTTTGAGATATGGTGAAAGCAATTCTAAGAGGAAAATTTAGTTTGATACAAGCCTACCTAAAGAAACAAGAAAAGTCACAAATAAATAATCTACCTTTACACCTAAAGGAACTAGAAGAAGAAGAACAAAGAAAGCCCAAAGTTAGTAGAACTAAGGAAATAAAAAAGAGAGCAATAATAAATGAAAGGGACTTTACAAAAAAGAAAAAAAAAGATAAATGATACCACGATGTGGTTCTTTGCAAAAATAAAAAAAGTGACATATCTTTAGCTAGACTCATCAAGATAAAAAGAGAGAGGACCCAAATAAATAAAATCAGAAATGAAAGAGAAGTAACAATTGTTATCACACAAGGACAAAGAATTATAAGAGACTACTAAAATATGATATGCCAACAAATTAGACAACTCAAAAGAAATGGATAGATTCCTAGAACCATACAATATTCCAAAACTGGATGAAGAAGAAATAGAAGATCTGAACAGACTGATTCCTAGTAATAAAATTGAATAGATAATCAAAAAACGCTCAACAAACAAAAGTCTAAGACCAGATGTCTTCACAGGTTAATCCTATCACACATTTGAAGAAGGGTTAATATCATCACAAAGGCCACATATGAAAGACCCACAGCTAATATCATCTTCAATGGGGAAAAACTGAGAGCTTGTCCCCCAAGGTCAGGAAAATTACAGGGATGTCCACTCTCACCACTGTTTTTCAACAGAGTAGTGGAAGTTCTGGCCTCAGCAATCAGACAACAAAAAGAAATAAAAGGCAACCAAATCAGTGAGGAAGAAATCAAACTTTCACTCTTTGCAGATGACATGATACTTTATGCAGAAAACCCAAAAGACTACCAAAAAACTGCTAGAATTGATACATGAATTTAGGAAAGTCGCAGGATATAATATCAATGTACAGAAATTCTGTTGCATTTCTATACACCAATAATGAAGCAGCAGAAAGAGAAGTCAAAGAATCGATCCCATTTACAATTGTACCAAAAACCATAGGATACTTAAGAATAAACCTAACCAAAGAGTTAAAAGATCTGTACTCTGAAAACTACAGAATACTTATGAAAGAAATTGAAGAAGACACAAAGAAATGGAAAAACATTCCATGCTCATGGATTGGAAGAGCAAATATTGTTAAAATGTCTATACTACCCAAAGCAATCTACACATTCAAAGCAATCCCTATTAAAATAAAGCCAACATTTTTCACAGAGCTAGGACAAACAATTCTAAAATTTGGATGGAACCAGAAAAGACCTCGAATAGCCAAAGTAATGCTGAAAAGGAAAAGCAAAGCAGGAAGCATCACAATTCCAAACTTAAGCTGTATTACAAAGCAGTATTCATCAAGACAGTATGGTACTGGCACAAAAACAGACACAAAGATCAATGGAACTGAATAGAGAACCCAGAAATGGCTCCATGTCTATATGGTCAACTAATCTTTGGCTAAGCAGGAAAGAATATCCAATGGAAAAAAGACAGTCGCTTCAACAAATGGTGTTGGGAAAACTGGATAGCAACATGGAGAAAAATGAAACTAGACCACTTTCTTATACCATACACAAAAATAAATTCAAACTGGATGAAAGACCTCAATGTGAAAGAGGAAACCATCAGAATCCTAGGGGAGAATACAGGCAGCAACCTCTATGACCTTGGCCGGAGCAACTGTTTACTAGATAAGTTGCCGAAGGCAAGGAAAACAAAGGAAACTGAACTGTTGGGACTTTATCAAGATAAAAAATTTCTGCAGAGTGAAGGAAACAATCAACAAAACTAAAAGACAACCTACAGAATGGGAGAAGATATTTGCAAATGACATATTGGATAAAAGGCTAGTATCCAAAATGTAAATAATCCAGTTAAGAAATGGGCAGAAGATATGAACAGACATTTCTCCAAAGAAGACATACAAATGGCTAACAAACACATGAAAAAAATTCTCAACATCACTCATCCTCAGGGAAATACAAATCAAAACTATGATGAGATATCACTTCACACCTGTCAGAATGGCTAAAATTAACAACTCAGGAAACAATAGATGTTGGTGAGGATATGGAGAAAGGGGAACCCTTTTACATTGTTAGTGGAAATGCAAACTGGAGCAGCTAGTCTGGAAAACAGTATGAAGATGCCTCAAAAAGTTAAAAATAGAACTATCCTACTACCAAACAACTGTACTACTAGGTATTTATGCAAAGGACACAAAAATGCTGTTTGAAGGGGCACATGCATTCCAATGTTTATAGCAGCACTATCAACAATACCCAAATTATGAAAAAAGCCCAAATGTCCATCAATTGATGAATGGATAAAGCAGATGTGGGGTGTGCATGTAAGTGTGTGTGTGTGTGTGTGTGTGTGTGTGTGTGTATAATATATATATTACTCAGCTATCAAAAAGAATGAAACCTTGCCATTTGCAATGATGTGGCTGGAAGAGTGTATTATGATACTCAGCAAAATAAGCCAGAGAAACACAAATACCATATGATTTCACTCATATGTGGAATTTAAGAAACAAAACAGATGAACATAGGAGAAGGGAAGGAAAAATAAAATAAGATAAAAACATAAAGGGAGACAAACTGTAAGAGACTCTTAAATACAGAGAACAAACTGAGGGTTGCTGGAGGGGAGGAGGGTGGGAGGATGGGCTAGATGGGTCATGGGCATTAAGGAGGGTATTTGTGATGAACACTGGATGTCATAAGCAAATGATGAATCACTAAATCCTATTCCTGAAACCCACACTATACTATATGTTAACTAACTTGAATTTAAATAAAATCTTGGAAGAAAAAAACATAAAGAAGAGTTAATATCTATTCTCTTGAAACTATTCCAAATGATAAGAGAGGAAGTAAAGTTTCAAAATACTTAAGTGAGGCCAGCATTACCCTGATATCAAAATCAGACAAAGACACTACAAGAAAACTACAAGCCAATATCCCTGATAAATACAGATGCAAAAATCCTCAACATAATATTAGTAAACCACATTTAATACGCTAAAAGCATCACTCATCATAACGAAGTGGGATTTATCTCGTGGATGCAAGGATTGTTCAATATTCACAAACCAATCAATGTGATAAACCACATTAACAAAATGAAGGATAAAAATCATATGATCATTTGAGTTGATAGAGAAAAAGCATTTGATAGAATTCAACATCCATTCATGATAACATATCTTAATGAAGTGGGTTTAGAGGAAAATACCTGAACATATAAAAGCCCACAACTAATATCATACTCAATGGCACAAAACTGAGAGGTTTTTCTCTAAGGTCAGGCACAAGACCAGGATGTCCACTCTCACCACTTCTATTCGACATAGTACTGGAAGTCTAGTCACAGTAACCAGGCATCCAAATTGGTAAGGAAGAAGAAACACTGACACCATTTAAAGATGACATAATGCTATACATAGAAAACCCTAGACTCCACCAAAAACCAGCAGAACTAATAAAGGAATTCAGTAAAGTTGCAGGATACAAAATTATACACAGAAATCTGTTGTATTTTTATACACTAATAATGAAGTACAGAAACAGAAAATAAGAAAATAATTCCATTTATAATTGTGCTAAAAAGAATAAAATACCTAAGAAGAAACTTAGTCAAGAAGGTGAAAGACCTGTACTTTGAAAAGTATGAAGTGTTGATGAAAGAAATTGAAGATGATGTAAAAGAGTAGAAAGATATACCATGTTCATAGATTGAAAGAATTAGTATTATTAAAATATCTATTCTACCTAAAGGAATCAACAGATTCAATGCAATCTCTATGCATATATCAATAGCATTTTTCACAGAATTAGAACAAATAATCCTAAAATTTGTATGGAACTACAAAAGACCCCAAGTGCCAAAGCAATCTTGAGAAAGAACATAGCTGGAGGTATCATAATCCCAGATTTCAAGATATATTACAAAGCTATAGTAATCAAAATTGTATGATATAGGTACAAAAACAGATGCAGAGGTCAATGGAACTGATAGAAAGCCCAGAAATAAACCAGTGCACATATGGTCAATTAACTTATGATGAAGGAGGCGAGAATATACAATTAGGAAAAACCAGGCTCTTCAATAAATGGTGTTATGAAAACTGTACAGCTACATGCAAAAGAATGAAACTGGACCACTTTCTAACACCATACACAAAAATAAACTCAAGATGGATTAAAGACCTAAATGTGAGACTTGAAACCATAAAAATCCTGGAAGAAACCATAGGCGTTAATCTCTTTGACATCAGTCTGAATAGTATTTATCTAGGTATGTCTCCTCAGACAAGGGGTTGAAGGGGTTACCATTCAAAATCTATAAAGAATTTTTACAATTCAATCCACAGAAAACACAGAATCAGATTTAAAAATGGGCAGAGACCCTGAGTAGACATTTTTGCAAAGAAGACATACAGATGGCCAACAGACAAGTGAAAAGGTGCTCAACATCACTTATTAATTTTTTTTTTCAACGTTTATTTATTTTTGGGACAGAGAGAGACAGAGCATGAACGGGGGAGGGGCAGAGAGAGAGGGAGACACAGAATCGGAAACAGGCTCCAGGCTCTGAGCCATCAGCCCAGAGCCCGACACGGGGCTCGAACTCACGGACCGCGCGAGATCGTGACCTGGCTGAAGTCAGACGCTCAACCGACTGCGCCACCCAGGCGCCCCAACATCACTTATTATCAGGAAATTGTAACTCAAAGCCATAAGGACATATCACCTTACATTTGTCAGAATGGCTAGAATCAAAAAGTCAAGAAATAACAAGTGTTGGCCAGGTTGTGGAGAAAAGGTAACCCTTGTGCACTGTTGATGGGAATGTAAATTGATGCAGCCATTGTGGAAAACAGTGTGCAGGTTTATCAAAAAATTAAAAATAGAAATACCATACAATTCCATAATTCCACTACTGGGTATTTACCCAAAGAAAATGAAAACACTAAGATATATGCTTATGTTTACTGAAGCATCATTTATAATATCCAAGACTTGGAAGCAATCGATGTGTCCATAAATAGATGCGTGGATAAAGAATATATAAAATATATATACAGTGGAATATTAGTCACAAAAGAAAATGAAATTATGCCATTTGCAGCAACATGGATGGATCTGGAGGGTATTATGCTAATAAAATAAATCAGACAGAGAAACATAAATACCATATGTTTTTAATTACATGTAGGATCTAAAAAACAAATCAAATGAACAAACAAACAAGTAGAAACAGACCTATAAATATGGAGAATTGATGGCTGCCGGAGAGGAAGGGGGATGGGCAAAATGTGTAAAGGGGAGAAGGAGGTACAGGCTTCTAGTTATCGAATCAATAACTCACAGGGATGAAAGGTACAGCACGGGGCATAGAGTCAATGGCACAGTAATAGTGTTGTATGGTGACAGATGGTAGTTACACTTGTGGTGAGCATAGCATATGGTATAGAGTTCTTCAATCATTATATTGTACACCTGAAACTAATGTAACATTGTGTGTCTACTATAGTTCAATAAAAACATTAAAAAGGTGAGGCTATATATGAGAATCAGAAAAATACTGAATCAAGTTTTATTTTTGACCATTTAACTCCAAATATTAAATTTAATTAAGAAGTAATTCAATGATTACTTCATTGAATCAATCAATTCGATCCAGTTTTCTTAGCATCTTGCATACAAAATCCTATTCCCCATTCAGTTCTTAATTTCAAAGATTATACGTGAAAGAGGATAACTGAGTTAATAATATGGAAATTCTTATCAACTATCCTAGTCAATTTAGATGAAAGAAGCGTTTTCTTTAATTTCCCAGAGAATGATCTTTTTTATTTTCTTGCATGAGTGAACGAGCCTGAAGAATTTTGACCTTTTGATGGATTTTATAAGGTTACTCTTTAAGTAAACCTATACACTGTGGTGCCAAAAGACAGTGAACTTGTTATTTGTGGAGAGAGCTCAGAGCCAGAACTTGCTTCACATTCTAACTTAGCAACATTCAATATGAGCTTCATGGTAAGTTATTTAATTTGTAAGCCTGTTTCATCTTCTGTAACAGCAAAATCATAAAAACAGCTAGTACTCAGAAATAAAACAGCTACCCGTAGAAATCTGAAAACAATATGTGAAAAGCCCTTAGTAGAATGGTTAGGGTTTGTGCAAATACTTCTTTTAACTTTTCATTGTTGTTGTTGGCCCACTTATGTTCACCACCGTTGAATACAAGAAAAACCCCAATTATCACAAAATTTGTAATATGTATGTCCCAGCAATATAACTTAATAAACTATTTAAATATTTTTCTTTGAAATTTTTTCAAATGACTAAATATTTGGTCGCTTATTCTATATTAAAAAAACAAATGCTGATAGTGTTATGATCATGTCTACACTGATTTTTCTTTTTATTCAAAATTACTACCTAGCTAATGTGCATATTTTCAGATAATTGCACAACAGATAATTGTGTGAACTGTACAATTCAGATGGTGCATCTGTAAAAGCACCTGTATACAAAAAGTATTTATCAGAAAACCAATTTTTTGAAATGCATTAAGTGTCCTGTGGCTTATTTTCAGACATTAAAAATTTAGTTTTAGGATATTAAAAATATAATTAATTTATCACTATCTATAAAAATGAAGCATTTCTTTTGTTCTTTTACTGGTAACTTTAAGAGTTGCCTTTAATTCTTAGCAGCACAATGTTTGAAGAAATGTTAAATTGGTAAATGAAGACAAGTTTAGAGACTTTAGAAGTAAAAATTTAGAGAAATTATAGATTTAAGTGAATTGAGTTGATCGCATTTTAAAATGAACAAATAAAAATAGATCAAGGTTGCAAGAAGCAAAATATATCACAAAAGTATTATCACCAAAGTCCTAGATAATATATGAATGTAGCATACGCTTGATTGTATAATTCTAAACATAAATGATACTAAATTATCTTAGGCCTTTATCTTCCTTGAATTTTTCAGGCTTTTTTTTTAAATATTGATTTATTACACTCTATACCACAAAGCAGAAATAAATCAATGGGTAAACTTTGGGAAACTAATTTTCTTCTAGAGCTGATGATTTATATAAACAATAGGTTATAAGCAGAACAATTTAGGGTATCTGCTCTTATAGTTTACTAAAGAACATATTCTAGATAAGGGTATATAAAAAGAGGTCACGGGTATATGTTGTAAGATTTCCTTACAATCACAAATTAAAAACAATTTTCAATAATGCAATGAAACTATTATGTCCTTGAAGAACAGAATCCTTATAATAATATTAGCATCTCTTTGCTCCCTCCCTCCTTTTTTTTCCCTTTCTTATCTTCCTTCTTCTATCTCATTCCAAAAATATTCAAGTTGCTTACCTCTATACTAAATGCTCTTGGAAAAAGTGAACTTTTGCTATTAATTCTGTTGGATCCGTATCTTTGTTAAAGTGATTTGAAGAGACTTTATATATAACAATTAATAAATACTGGTTTACCATGTGACGGAAAGAATCAAACGTATTCAAATAAACTAATTTTATTGTAATTATTAATGGAATTGTCTTAGTTGAATTCACTCAATTCCTCACTGTGAAATGCTGAAGAAATAAAATATACTGGGAAAACATGAATCTGGATAAAAATTAGAATAGAGGGTTCAAAGGGACAGGTTGAAACATTAGCAAAACCTAGTTTCTCATCCTATGATGTTATCTACGTGGATGACTTGGGGCAGGTCACCTACCTTGTCTGGACTCGGGTGTTAACACCTGTAAAGTTTGGAGGTAGGAATTCATGAACTGTAAGGATGTTTCCAGCTGACATAAGGTGTCACAGATAGCCAATCTAAGTATTGAAAGGAGGATATTTTACTTTGATTCATGCCATCTAATGTAATGCATTGTATTGTCTCTTGTCTCTGATGAAAGCCCCATGAGAACTGCTAATGAGGAGTCAAAGGGCCTCATTGAGCTCTAGCTCAGAACTCTGTTCTTTGGGCCTCTTATCTTCACATGTTAGTGAACAGGTACATGGCTAAAGGGAGAGAAGCCCGAAGCATAAAATGAGAAAATGGTAGAAGGGGAGTATGGTTAATCTCTAACCTGAAAAGTCTGTTGTTGGACAATTGGGAATGGACCACCCACTGTAGCTAATTGCATTCTAATTGCTTGTAGCTAGGTTTTTGTTTTTAAACTTTTCATAAACTCGGTTTATAGGAACTATGTATCAGGACATCAGAAATGGATTGTTACGTGCCTTATATATTTTTTGTACTAGAATCCATAGTACATAAGGATTATTTGGGTGTTATTTTTTTACTCCCCTTTATTTTTTTATACTTGTTCCTTCAGTTTGGATGAAATCTTCTCAGAGGAAGTGCAAGACTTTTTATATGCTTCAGAAAATGCATTTTGGTGTGTAACTGTGCATAAATAAGTTATAAATTAGTAACAAAGAGCAAAGTGGGAAAGTGAATTAAGAAAAAGATTTGCGATTTCAGAGGATATACTCAGGAATCTAAAAATACATCTTGTATTTAATGAGTATAACAACATGTATTATAAGTACACTGTCGTTTCAGAAAAACACTGCATTTGAATTTGTGAAAATAGCCTACTTTATAGTATGTGGCATGCAGTTGGAGAATGAATGAATGAATGAATGAATGATTGGGAGAAAAGAGAGAATGATGGGAAGGTTACTTTATTTATATCAGAGTCATTCTAGGGAGGAAATTGATGACGGACCGTAGAATGTGTACAATTTCCCTTTATGGAGCAATGATTACCAAACATTTTACCGTCATGGATCTTAAGGTTTGAAGAGTTTTATCTGCTAAACACAATAAATTTATTTGGTGGAAGTTTGGTTTTTTTCCTTTCTAATAACAATGACGTAGAATCATAGTATTGACAGACCGATTGCATGTTAGATTCATTACCTATTCAGGTAATAGAGCACAGTGTTGACAGCATGGATTTGTAATAGACAGCCATGGACTCTTAAGCCCAGTGCCTTGGTTGAGACCCCAGTTCATTAGCGGTGTGGTTTTAAATGAGTTTTTAAAAACTGTTTCGTGTCTTAATTTCCTCATCCTAAAGAGTGGGATAGTAACTGTTATCCCATGCAAATTCATGTTGTTTTGAATTAACCCATGAAAAGCACCCAGAACAGTGTCTAGAACACAGCGAGCACTCCTCGTTACATAATCTGAGTGCTTACAAAGATTATTCCCAGTATTTGTAGGAGCATGCCACAGTCAGCATTATGCCCAATTTACAGATGAGAAAACTGAGACCTGCTGAGATTAAAAATCACCCAGGTTACCAAAGACTGTTCAGGTCTAGACCTAAATCCTGTTTCTTTGCTCTTGTCTCTCTTCTTCCTCCCTTACTTTTCCTTTTCTCTATAATAGAAATTCTGATCCGCAAGAGATAACGAGTGCTGCCACATGACATCAGTTTAATTCCCGGCAGAATCAAAGGTGCCCAACATTTCAATTAGCCTGTGCAACTCTTTTGAAAGTGAACTTGCAATTTCTGTTTAACTCTTAGAAATACTGGAAATAGCTTAAGGGACTCCTCCATTTCTTTCGGATCAGGGATCCCTTTACAAGCGGTTTATGTAAAAGAGAGCATCCAGTTGGCTATTTCCTAATTCCTGGCACTTCGGTTTTAGTTAAATCATTTAAATATCGCCATAAATAAGATTATAAGGGAAGGTAAAAAGTCTTGTTTATTTTTTTTAAATGTAGAATTCTTGGTTTTATAATGTGCCAAGTATTAAGATCACGGACGTTTTCAAAAGTCTGTATCACAACTGCCTTGAGGTACGACGAAAACTTTCTGCAAATGATGACTTACTCCATACAAAGCCCAGGACACACATTCTTTCTGTTTCTGTTTCAGAAGAAAAAAAGCACGAGCGCCACGGCCACCGCTAGTCCCAACATTAACACTGAGGTTTGTAATCCACTTTCTGCCCTTTCTGGCTGCTGCTGTTATTATTAAGGCGCAGGCTGGGCGGGCCCCAGGGCCACACACAGACAGCGTTCATGTGTGACAGTATCTTTTATGGAGCAAAGACAGACACACCCTCACAAAGGGAGGGAGGCCAGAAATGAAGCAAAGCCACAGAATACCCCTCATTATCCTAACCACCCACAGAACCGGGAAATGGAAACTCACGTCTTGGCTGGAGCCGGAGGAAGGCAAAGGCTGAATAATGGGTGAGTCCTGCGAAGTTAAAACATGGTGACTTGAAGAATCCAAATACTCCTTTTTCTAAAGTAGGACCTACTTCTTCACGTCTCTGACTTTGGGGAATGGGACTTCATCGACCCTATCCCTGCAGCTCACCACTGGTTCTGTGCTGTAAGAAAATACCCTCGGCCTTGAGGCACTTACTGGGTCTGAACTCCCGCCCCTTCCGCCAGGCCCAGGTGGCGCTTTTCTTTCCACCTTTCTTTTCCTGACACTCTTCCGCCTCATACTGCTGTCCTGAGTGGTGGTGTTTCCCTGTGCCCCTCCCTCCCTCTTCTCTGCCCTGTCCTTGGTGTGCCGCCTGCTTTCCCCGTAGTTTGGCCGAACACTTCCACTTTGGTCTTTGAAAAGTCTTCGGGTTCCACGTCCTCCTTTGGGGTTTCTGGTCACTCAGTGAAACAACCGGGCCATCCCCACTGCTTATGGATCTCACTCCTGCCTTCCCGAGGAGCAGCTGGCCTTGCCCCTGGCCTCAACCGGTGGCTGCCTTTGTGATAAGCAGCCCTTTTCCCCATGTGGCTCCTGCTAGGAGACGTTGGTCTTGGAAGACGGCCCAGGAGAACTTTCCTGTCTCTGAGTGATATGTTAAAGCACAGGTCACCGGCAAGGATAAAACCACAAATTAATTTATACCACCAAAGCTGTTGGTGCTTCTCAAATCCCAGAGAATGCAGAGTCTAAAACAATCCTGCTGCTTATTTGAGTGAATACATGAACTGGTGATCAAGGTCAGTGGCACGAGAGGTTGGAAGGATACTGCGGACGGTTCACATTCTGTAGAGTTTCCACCCAGGGTGGTGCTGTAGAGCACCACCCAGGGCAGCTGCTACTGGACAGAAAATAAATTCTTAACCCCCCGATGTTGATGCCAGTTGTATTCATTAAAGGGCTTGATTTTGGCTGCCACTTTCCCAATGTTTTTGCTGCTGTCATTTTCTGGCTATAAAATTTTTTTTTCTGATTTTTTTTTTTTTTTTTTTAAACAGAGCCTTAAGCTCTTCGGAGTAAATGTACCATGTGAAGCTGTGAAATCAGTCAAAATGGCAACACAGCTTTATGGAGTATTTTTATTAGTTATATAGTTCATTTTTCCCCCAGTTTCTATATGAGTTCTGAGGTTAGCCTGGAAAATTTGTCCTTTTTAAAAAAAAAAAATATAACTTATAGGGGCGCCTGGCTGGCGGAGTCAGTAGAGCATGTGACTCTGAATCTCAAGGTCGTGAGTTCAAGCCCCACGACATAGGGCATGAAGACAACTTAAAAAAATAAAAATTAAAAACGTAAAAAATAAAAATATAACTCATAAAAATAGTACATGTTCATGGTAAAGTCAAACAAACAAAAATAAACCCAATAGTTCAGCAGAAGATGAAACATAGAACCTTCCCTCCAGCCTGATTCTGCAGAGCCGTGGTCCCCGACTGGGGACTGTTTTGCCTTCCAGGGGACATTGGGCACTTTCTAGAGACATTTCTGGTTGTCATAATGGAGAGGGGGTGCTCCTGCTACTGGCATGTAGCAGGGGGGTACAGAGTTGCTGTAACCATCCTACAGTGCCCAGGACAGTCTCCACAGCAGAGATTATCCAGCCTGACCTGTCATCAGTGCCTCTACGGAGGTGCCCTGCCCTAGACTGACGACTATTAGCTATGGTTTACATATTCTTCCAGAAAGTGTAAAATATATATGTATATTTTTTCATTTCTTTTAAACAAACATATTGAGTGTATCCCCAATAATCTGCAACTTGCTTTTTGCACTCAACAATGTCTCGCTTATTTTTCCATATTGAGACGTACAATTTACCTCATTATTTTAAACGGTCGAATGGTTTTCAATTGGCTCGTTATCCCATAAAGTATTTAACCAGCTCTCAAAAGTAGATAATTTGGTTGTCTTTCATTTTTCCTCACTATAAACGAATCTGCCAGGAAGGGTTTGAAAGAGAAAGAGAATCGTACAAAGGGCTGGATTCTCCACGGTGCTTTTGTTTGCTTTACTTTTGCTCAAACTCTGACTTAGAGGTGACATTCACAATGAGAGGGGTGAATCAGTCTCTGCTTTGCAAACCCCAGTATTCTCTTGACCGTATCACATAGGAGTGTGGGAGGAGGAAATAAGAGCAATTTTTTTTTTTTTTTTTAACCACACCATGGTGGAGTTTCTCCAATAGACATTTTTAATGTCTCGCTTACAAGCCAGCAAATGAAGGCAGCTGTGGAAATGTTAGGCTTAGGGGGCTCGCCGTATCTGAATCACATCCAAAACTTTTTAAAGAACCCGGATTAGGTTTAAAATATGCTAGAGATTTAGGTTATCCCTTAGGTTACTAAAGAAGCAACCACTTCAAAGGCAGCCCCTCACTAAGTTCGTCTTCTTTCCCCCCCCTTGAATGAGGTCAGTCCAGGAGTTCAGTCAGCTGACATCTGCTGCTGCTTTCTTGCGTCTACTCTCATTTTGGATTACAAAACTGGGGCTTATACATGTTACATCGTTGGTTATGAAAGGAACATCTGATTCCAAACTACACAGTGTTGCTATTGTTTGGATAGGGATGCTCACATTGATCATTTAAGGTAAATGTTATTTTCATGACCCCAAAGAGGAGGCTCCCACAAGGAAAATACTATGTAATGACTTCCACTTTGCAAGAACATAACTGACCCCAAGTGCAGTATGTTTTAACTCTTTTTTTTTAAATGATTTTACCCTTTATTTTTTTAAGTTTATTTATTTTGAGAGACAGAGGAGAGAGAGTGTGGGGAAGGGGCAGAGAGAGAGAGAGAGAGAGAGAGAATCCCAAGCAGGCTCCGCACTGACAGCACGGAGCCCCGCTTGGGGCTCAACTTCATGAACCTCACGAACCATGAGATCATGACCTGAGTGGCAATCAAGAGTCAGATGCTTAAGGAAGGAGCCCACCCAGGTGCCCCTGCTTTAACTCTTAAACCATGTGGACTTACCTGTTTCCTCCCACTTCAAGCAGCATGGAATGTGCTTTTCTGTCAAATTTGTTTGTGCTTCTCGTGCCAAAACTGGTCAAAGTTCATAACTGAAGGAATTGCTTTAAAAGAAGAAATCATTGTTTAAGAAACTCTTGCTTCCCACCTATAGGGGTTGCAACATTTCTCTGTTAAAATGCAAAAACAAAATGGGAAAACTGCTTTCCATTGTCCCTCCCTTTAAATATATTTATATAAGTTGTTACGTCTTAACCTGTTACACTCTTTCTTTAGACTTGCTGCATTTTACCCATGGCAACGGGCCGCCATCCCCATATAAACAGCTTCCTGCTTTTTCCACTGAGATAAAAATAAAAAAGTGACCAACTGTCTTGTAAGGCCTCAAATATAAACAGGATTATTTTTAAGGGCTCTCAGAAATGTCTGGAAGTCACTGTAGGTTGTGAAGGGCTGGTACTGAACTCCTTGGCTCCCTGTTTATGATTTTGCTGTGCATTCCCTAAGGGCTCTCTCGTGGATGAAATGAAAGGCCACACATGAAGGGCAAGCAGGGTCCAAAAGTCAGTTATTGCTTCCCCTGCCAATGATTCACTAAGTGAATGATTCACTCATTTCTTCCATCTGATAAAGTGACTTGACATGAAGGAGTGGCAAAGTTGTCTTATCTTCTCGGGAGCAGGAAGCTGTCACGACAGGGCCATAGCCAAGTCTACTTGCAATGGTTTCTCCTTAAATTCTTCGTGAGGGCGCACTTACCAGGGCTCCGTGGTTGGAAGACAAGCAGATGGGAAAGGCCTAACTGTGCAGGTAGCAGTGAACGGGCAAAAGGGACTTAACACAAGAAGACCGGTTAGGAGAGAACAGGAATGGGTCAAAAGTTTTCTTCATTTGGACTATGAACTTTCCTTACCTTTGAACAACGACATGTTTTAGACGTCATGGCAGAAATTTAAAAGGGTGTTTAATGATGTCTAAGAAAGAAGTATTCTTCTTATTTTTTTAAATCCCTTTCCCTGGGGATTAAAAGTCCGGGAAGATTCTCAACGAGGGACCCACACAAAGCTCAGCCAACCGGTCCCTACTCCTGCTCTTCTTCTAGGCCGTTTTCCCACATTCTTTCTCAGCTGACTTTTCTCAGAGTAATTGGTGAATTGTCAGAACATTGTATAGCAACATTATCCAAAAACGATTTGTATTTGTTATATCTCACCATCCCTAGGTGGTATTAAATAGCTCAAGAGATAAGACATTCTCTTCCTAAACTTCTATACCATAGTTTAAAATGGTGCCTTGCACATGACATGTCTTTAGGTTTTGGAGAGTGATAAGAATGAAGAACAAAAAGTGTAATTTCCATGTCCTGCTTTGTGCCATCACAGCATTATTAAAAAATAAATAAATAAATAAAAAAGAATCTCTTCATTCTCAACTTCAGTGCTAAGTGAACTGAGTTCTTACCAAAACAAAACAGAAAATAACTTATTTGCACAATTCAGGTTTTTAAGTTTGCATGGCTAGAGAGATGCATAAAAATAGTACAGGGCTGAACCTTCCAGGGAAGTTATTTTTTTCTAACAGAACAATTACTGAAAATTGGGACTGAAATTATAGTTTGTACATTTGTAATGCACTGAAATTCCCTTCTACTTGACTCTGAAAAGCATTGTACTATATCCAATTGTGGGGATGGAATACAATTACCACAGGAGATTTCTGATATCATTCTTAAACCAAAATGCTGCCTGTTACACATGGAAACTCCATGAATGGGGAAAGGTAGCAAAGCAAGGTGACATTAGTTGAATTAATGCTTTGTGAATTATGTCCTTTCTTAATGGAAAGGAACAAATTTTCCACTTTTTGTACATGTTAAAAATATACATATATGTCCTATTATGCGTATGTACACTATACGAATCCACATATTGTATTTTTGAGTTTACTCTCACATATTATAATTTGGTACTAAAAGCTGTGTCAGGGGCGCCTAGGTGGTTCAGTCGGTTAAGCGGCTGACTTCGGCTCAGGCCATGATCTCGGGGTCCGTGAGTTCGAGCCCCACGTCGGGCTCTGTGCTGACAGCTCAGAGCCTGGAGCCTGTTTCAGATTCTGTGTCTCCCTTTCTCTCTGACCCTCCCCCGTTCATGCTCTGTCTCTCTCTGTCTCAAAAAAATAAACAAACGTTAAAAAAAATTTTATAAAAGCTGTGTCATAAGGACATATTCCTACAACTTTTTAACATAAAAAACTTTTGAATTAAAAGGGACTTAAAAAGAAATCACTTTTTTTCCCCCAGACATAGACCAAACTTTCCATGATCATACACCAGTTATTTATAAACAGTAAATAGCAATGCCCTGGGAAGGGGATCTCAGGGAAGTCAAATTAGTTTTTTAAAAATGACTCCTGATTTATTGTATATTTCATGAAACTATTAGCAACTTGCTTTTCCTTAATATGCAAATGTCCCTGCTCCCAGATTTTCCCCGTAGCCCTATCTCTTTGGTTCTAATAGCTCACTTATTGTCTCATTTGTCAAAATGGGCTGTTAGTAAATGTTACCTCTCTGAATGTTATCCATTTCTTACATTTGGTTCATTTCTTGTAAGCTTTTATAAAAGCCCATGTGTATGTGTATTACTCACTTCATTTACTGATGTGGTTCAATATACACTTTTGTGGCATTTCTGCCCAAAGTACCTATCTTGAATCTAATCATGAAGAAACATTGGACAAACCCAATCTGAAGGACACTGTACAACATGGATGCCGTATAGGCTTTGAAAACAATGGCAAAACACACAGAAAGGCCAAGTGACTAAAGAGACAGGAGCATTAGATGTCATGGGTGATCCTGGCTCACATCCTAGACTTGGAGGGGCAAAAAAGCTATAATGGATATTACTGAGACAATTGGCAACATTTGGAGATGGACTATAGACAATTACATTAATGTTGAATTTTGCTTTTTTTTTTTTTTTTAAAAAGTGTTTATTTATTTTCGAGAGAGAGAGCCTGAGGTGGGGGAGGCACAGAGAAAGAAAGAAACAGAGGATCTGGAGTGGGCTCCGAGCTGACAGCAGCAAGCCTGATGTAGGGCTCAAACTCACAAACTGTGAGATCACGACCTGAGCTGAAGTTGGATGCTCAAGTGACTGAGCCACCCAGGCACCCCTAAATTTTCTGTTTTTCATAATTGCACTATGGTTAAAGAAGGGAGCACCTCTGTTCTTAGAAATTATATGCTGAAGTGTTTAAGTGTAAAGGGGATGATGCCTATAACGTGCTCTCATATGATTTGTAAAAAATTATATATATACACATACATATATATATATATATATATATATATGTTTTATATAATGAGGGACAAAGAGAAATTCAGCAGAGGGGGTAGACGTAACAAACAGTAAGCCTGTGTAAAGTGTATACTGAACTTCATGATATTTTTGCAACTTTTGTAAGTTTGGAATTACATGAAAATAAAAACTTAGTGAAATGAGTAATAAATATTTAATTTATTGTATTATATTATTCACCTTTCTTAGGACATAACTTAGGGCTTACTATTGTGGGGAATAACAGTCCTTATGTTCATATATATATATTTTCTAAATCTGTTCTTGGGGTCCACATCACGCACCACAAGAGCACCAGCTTTTACAAAACCTTCTGCTAAAATTAATGAGGAATCTGGTGCAGTGTTAATTTTGAATAAAAAAGATGTGAGTTGAGTGACAGCACCAGCTGACGGGAGGCATTAATACTGTTTGATTCCATGCTGGCAGAACACATCCAGCTGTGGGGGCCTGGGAGGCCTGGAGGAGAAAAATGTGAAAAGAAGAAGTTTTGTAAAATGCATGTAGTCTGGAAAATAAGGAATGCTAATTATTTTTCAAGAATTTTGGAAGGAAAATTAAAGCCTAGTAGAAGCATGGAAATCAGAGTAGAAAGAGAAGTATGAAAAATGTTAAACTCGTTTCTTTTAGCTGTGGTCTTTTGTGCTATTATTTAGCCTTTTCTGTCTTTTACTTTCAATTAAATGCAGCTCTCTCTAGGTTTCGTTTTATGATCAGAGAACAAAGTCCAGCCTTTCTGACACATTAGGGTGTAATAACTGGGAATATATATAGTAGATGATATGTAATGTATATATCATTCAAAAAACATTTGTTGAACATACTGAACTATATATTAACCATTGAACTAGATCCTAACAGACTCTAAAGATACAAAGACTAATAATAACCTAAGGTCTGTATTTTGTAGGAACAAACAGTGTGAAGTTCAGAGTGGAGGGGACAGTTACACAGATTATGAGAAGATTAAAATTCTGTGTAGTAGACTAAACGTTGTGATGGGCATGCAGTGTTCTGCGAACTGACGTTAGGAGCATTTGGGAAGGAGTGGTTATCAGGGAAAATTCCAAGAAGAGTCTTAGGTCCAGGGAATAGTAAAGATAAGTCCAAGAAGTGAGCGCGCGCATTTCTCCACTTTCCACTTTTCTGACCCCTTGGAAGGTATAATCAAGTGATTTTAGATTGCTATGTCTGTAATTTGAGTTCAAGCCTTTAGCAGTCAAATTGTAGACGTTCCACATCTTCGTGTCCTTTCTGAGGCCTTGGCAGACTTACTGTAGGGTTTTTCTGGGTCGGCGACCTGGCATTGGTGTGACCTCCGAAGCCACTAGACTGAAGCTTTTCTGTCTCGTGGCATCCACATCTGCTGCCCTGCTGGGGTTCCTGGGACAAGTTTGGGGACCAGTCCAGCCACTGATTAAGGAGTCACCCCTTTTAAATTACAGGTAGCTTTTAATGAGCATGGCCTTCATTGTCCTGGGGCTATCTGAAGCATCCATGTCTAAGATGCCATAGTGCACTCTGCCCACAGGACTCACCATTTAGAAGGCGCTCTGTCATTATCTCTTTATATCACCCCTTCAGCTTTTTTTTGTTAAACTCTGTTTGAAAATATGGTAGATCTTGCTTGCTTTATTCTTAAAGTCTCTTAAGTCTCTTTGATATTTTTCTTTTTCACTCCATTAGCTGAATTTAGGATAGTTTCTTTGGAGATTTCTTCCAGTTTACCAATTTTCTCTTCAGTTGTATCTATTCCCTTTACTCTGTCCATGGAGTTTTTAATTTTTAAGACTTCTATTTGATTCTTTTACAAATTCTTTTTTCCCTCTGTAGTCGCATGTTCCTGGCTATTTTCAAATTCTTGTTTTATTACTTTATGATTACAAGCATAGTTACACTATATTCTGTACCTAAAAATTCTAATATTTGAAGTTATTGTGGTTATTTTCTGCTCTCTTTTGTTTTGGTTGACTTTATCTTGTATTGTTTCCTTGGACGTTTGTGACTCTTGTTACAGGAACTCACATTCTTTTTAATCATGGAATTTCATTAAGTTCTAGATTAAAATAATGTTCCTTCAAAGAGAGTTTGTATTTGCTTTTTTCCAGCCATCCTGGACACACATACTCTTTAACTGGCCCACTTTAAATAAAATTTCTCTCCTAAAAGATCTGAATCACATAGGTAGGTGAATTTGAACTTCTCAATATATCTTCCTCTTTAACTTCTCCTTCTTCTTTTGCGTTGCTCCAGGGTTGAGTTAGGAAAATTTTTGTGCCGTCCATTTCTATGAAGGGGGTTTATTTTTCATTTGTCCTAAGGCAGAGCATGTGTAGCTCTTTAGTGTCTCAGCACGACGTGGACATAGCTTCCCATTTACTTTCCCATCGTGGCACGTATTTATCTCCTGTCCTCTACACTCCGTGCAGCTGTCATGGTGGAAAGTCAAGGTTTTCAGTGCTTAGCTCAACCCCTCAGAGGGAAAGCTGGCTTCGGCTCTTGCTTAATTCCTGGGTTTCTTCTTTCATTTTAATTTTGGCCTCTGTGGATTCTGTTCATTTGTGCCAGCTTAGCAATGCCATTAAAGATGTATTTTTTTTCTTAATTCAACATTTTAGTCATTTTCATTGGCAAGGTCTTTCAAAATATCTGATCTATAAGAGCGCCAGAAACAGAAGTTGGCTCTAAGCTTTCTAGCAGGCACTGAGAAGAGGGAAATCTAATCAATTACATGGTCACAAGGGCCAGGAGAAAAATGATTCTCAGTTGCTTTGGAGAGATACAACAATTTTTGGCACTGAGGCCAGACTGGGATTTCTCTCAGCAGCCATTCTAACAGGCACCCTCGTCTTTCTTGTTGCTTGGATGATCCAGGAAGCCGTTCCATCAGTCTTTAGAACTGATGTCCTTCAGAGTGCCAAAGCTAGGTGGTATGTGGCAGTGAAGAAGATCCTGGAAGATAAATTGCACTTTCCACTTAGTGTTATACTCGGTAAGATGGGTCCCAAAGTGATGCGGCTTTCCCAAGAGGCTTGTGAATCATCCTGCCTATCCTTACAGTTTCTTAGACATGCTTAAGACAGACTGGAATCTCTTACAGCCCAGGCCCAGAAGGTAATTTTTTACTTAAGCAGCACAGAGTTGGCCTCTAAATGACATGGGTGGAATGGGTCTACATCCATGTAGTAAAACTGAGTCATAGCACCTTTTACAGCCTTCTTTATGGTATAGTTCAACCACCTAAAGACGTGTCTCTAGATAAGCTGAAATCAAAGATCAAAATGTTTTGCAATTAATGCTTTCTGTAATTGTGGGGCGCCTGGGTGGCTCAGTCGGTTAAGCATCTGACTCTGGGTTTTGGCTCGGGTCATGATCTCACGTTCTTGAGTTTCAGCCCCACGTTGGGCTCTGTGCTGACAGCGCAGAGCCTGGAGCCTATTCGAATTCTGTGTCTCCCTCTCTCTCTCTCTCTGCTCCTCACCCGCTCACACTCTGTCTCTCTCTCTCAAAAATAAACATTAAAAAAAAAAAAACAAGAGAATACTTTCTGTAATTGTTAGCTATTATATGTTTTATATCCTGTTCTAGTTATATTTGAGTGCAGTTTGCTGGTAATCAAAAGTGTATAAGGTGAAAGAATACTTACTTGATGTGATGGGACTGCTAAGATTAAAGAAGTGAACAATTACTAATTACATCAAAATTGGGACAGTTGTGAGTGATATTTGGCTAAACTTGCTTTCTAGACTAGTGAATGGATTATATGGCAAATGGAATTCTAGATTTATATTTCAATTTAAATGAAAATATGTGGAAATATTAAAAAAAAAACTATTGGCAAGGCAAGCCAGGTGTATCTTATTCTGAGAACAGCACTAAAAACACAGTTATTTATAGCTTTTCTACCTGGGAGAATTCAGAAGAAAAAAGTTTATGTTATAAAGTAAGAAAAGTTCAGTGAATTGGTGATAGCAATTATCAAGAAGGGATTTTTGGGGTGGGAATAAACTTCAGTCAAGGGAGAAATGACTGCTTTGCAATTTCAGCTGGATTTTAAGAAAGAAACAAAGGGTTGAAAGCAATTGTGTGAGTTCCCTTATCCTGTACAGTGAAAACAGAACTAACACTCTTGTCATATCTCAGAAATAATAAAAATACTGTAAGGTTTCCATGAAGTGAGTTTGAAAATCTGTGAAATAAACCATTCCTTATTGGATCGGACCCCTGCTGAATAAAAGCCTTTCATAACAGATGGTGATTCTGGCCACGTTGTGAGTTTAACAAAAGCTCTTACCTATTTCTGAAACTGTTGGCTTCAGTAAACTTACTAAATTATACTCTTCGTCTTAATTTTTAACGCAGCTATTGTTTTATCTCTCTTATAGCATGGGTGATAAAAGGAACTTAAAATTTATAGTCAAGTCTTCTGTTTTTCAGGGTTTCTGTGGTGGTTCTTCTGGTTTCTAACCATTTTTCCCCATCTTAGACAAGTTCTCCACAATGGCATAAAGGTGACCCAGCAGGTAGAATATATAGATTCCCACCTTTGCTTCATAAGCAGAAAATTACTGTTCTTGGCTTCAGGGATTCCCCCCCACCCCCACCCCAGCCCCAAGAATAAGAAATCGTGTTTTGCCAGCTTGAAGAGCTCTGTTCCTAAGCACCAGACTTCACTGTGAATGTTCAAGCCCGTGAGTAAATTCTACATCTACAATTTTGTCAAAATTTAGAGAAAGAGCTTGAAGAATAACCATTTCCTTTCTCATCTCCACTCGACTGGAGCTGAATCAGTTCCAATAATGTTACCACATTGGTTTGCCACTGACCATTTTCACATGAATTTGGAAAGCACAGAAAGAAATAATTGTTTTCAAGGGTGTGTCCTCGTGAAAAATGCACGAGCTGTACACTTACTATTTGTATGCTTATGGTCATATATTACACAATTAAAATGTTTAATGCAAAAAAAAAAAAGAAAGAATTGTTTAATCCAAAGATGTTTTAAACTATGATAGGACAATAATCACCCACTTTAAGGGTAGGAATGGCTTTTAGTTTTGAACTTAAGCTGTTATGTTACTTTAAGGGGGGGAAGCAGGGGTGACCATACTGATACTCAAAAGCATGTCTGTAAATTTGGAAATCAAATGGAAATACTCTTTTCAATTTATGAAGTAAAACAATGCGGAATTCCTCATTCACTTATTCATGCGAATGATGAGATTTCTTTGGGTGGTGGTTTTCTTTCCCCACAGTATAAAATCTAATTTAAGTGAATTTCCTCCTCAAGATTTGGGTATAAAACATCAAGACTTACCTGATTTCTCTTCTTTTTTTAACGTTTACTCATTTTTGAGAGAGCGAGCGAGTGAGCACAAGTGGGGGAGGGGCAGAGAGAGAGGGAGACACAGAATCCAAAGCAGGCTCCAGGCTCTGAGCTGTCAGCACCGAGTCTGATGTGAGGCTTGAACTCATGAGCTGTGAGATCATGACCTGGGCCGAAGTTGGAGACTTAACCAGCTAAGCCACCCAGGTGCCCCGTTTTATTTTCTATTATTATATTTTCCAAACTCATGACTTCATATTAGTCACATTTTAGGATTTTCAGAAAATTTCAAAAGGTCCTCACCCACATAGGAAATATGATTTACAAATGACCACTCATGCATTGGTTCAGGTATAAATGATCTTTCAGTGCTGATTGGTTTAAAAGTCTTCTTCACAAATGAAAACGCATAAAGAACCTATAGGATCAATGCTCTTTACTGGGATAATCTTTCCCACATTGTAGAAATCCGTTCTCTGGGGGCTGTAGGTTGATCAGGAGGGTAGAAGGTGTGCAGTGATTGGTGGAAGCTGTAGTTTTTGTCTGCTTAGCATCATTCCCCATCCCCTTCCTTCTACGCCTTCCCCATTCTTAGTGCTCCAGGTGGTGATGTCAATCAGAATGGCCAATCCCCATTTAGTGGGCGAGTGGGTAACCAAGGCTAGCTATTAGAGTGCCAAGGATTAATTCAAGAATGTGCATGTGACTCAAGAAAGATGAATTAGTGTCTTTTCTGAGATTGATATAGGGTTTTAATGGGTGGGGAACATATAATTCCACCGTGACTGGTAAGCAGGGCCAATGTGCACCTGGGGCTGATGAACGCCATCATGTCTGACACACACAGGAAAAGCCTGCTTGCGATACAAGTGGAGATAAGCATACTGAAAGGTGAAGAAGGAGAGAGGCAGGACTCTAAGCACACTGTTTACCTGTGGACCCACCCATAATTAAAGACACATCGACTTCTGACTTCCCGATCACAGAGACATTACATTCTCCCATTTTGGAAGCCAGTTTGAGTTGGGTTTCTAACATGTCTAACCAAAAAGGGTCTTAGCTAATGTAGTCCCTATTGCAGAACTTGTGTTAAGATTTGACTGCAATTCTGCTAACATCTTTCTGTCACTCTCTCTCCTTTTTTCCTATGGTCTGACCAACAGCCACATGAGATACTTTGAAGTTTTTGTGCTAATCTGAACAAATTCACCACAACACACAGAATGATTTCGCAGTGCAATTCAAACATAAATTCCCCATTGAGAAAACACGGAGATGTTTGTAGTTACCAGGGCCTTGTGCAATAACTTTGGGTGTAGTGCTTTTATTTACAGTTACTGTTGTGTAGAGCTGCAAGCACCCTAGGAGTTAACCTATGCAAAGAGGAGCATATATTCTTTCAAGGCACTTGTAGCTGTCATTTTATTTTTTGAGTGTTATGAATGGAGGTATTGTTGCAAACAGCTGTACTGTGAAGGCATTTAAGCCAGTTATTACTGCCTGTGGTGTCTGCACTCAAAATGTTGCAAACACTGAAATTATGATTTACAGAGGTGAAAAATGTAACTTTTATAAGATCTGGCATGCCTGGCTCTGTCTCTTTCTATTATTGGACAGATTCTTTTGCAGTGATGATTCTTAAGCTCAGTGTTTGTAATCCTAATGAATTCAAAAGGGATGGCCAGAATATATCACAGAACATGTAATAACATGTTAATTTGGAAAGCAATATGGTAACACTGATGTTATTTTTAATGTATTTAATTATTTCTCAGTATGTTATATTACATGGAACATAATATGAAGACTTAGAATATAGTAAAATAATTTTTAAATGTTACGTATCTTAGATGATGATGAATTTGGCTGAACTGAACTGAAGTGACAAGTATATTTTGGAATTGGAAAAAAACTAACTTGATGTTTCCTGGAGGAAGTCTTTGATATATTGTCTGACAATTCACTTCCTTCCAGTAAAAATGACCATCCTTAATAACTTTAGATCTGCTGTCACACCCAGTTCAGTTGACTAATCTCTGCTAAAGTTCCTTCTTTTCTTATTTGGCCCAAATCATGATGTAACCCTTCACCTAGACCAAATTGTCCCTTTGGTTGAGATCAATACGGGAATTCAGTATTTGGGTTCCCTCAGTGTTTCATGGCTTAGCACAGCAAATCCCACACCAGTTTACATCTTTTGGTTCTTGGACCAGTTAAGAGTTCTCTCCAGAATATCTGCCAAAGAGTAGCCAATAGAAAATTTCTCAGTTAGTTTACAAGTTAACAGAAGGTAAGATCTCTCTTCAATTTGTATGCAGGGCATTGTCCAGATACTATTGTGCTAATCTAACTCTTTAACTTAAAAGATTTTAAAGGTCACTGATTTTTTTTTTTTTTTTTGAAGGGAAGGCATCTTCTAGTTCATCTAGGAAAATATTCTCTCTTTACAAATGTCTTGGTTAGGATGCTTTGGGTTGCACGTAACACAAAACTGATTCAAGCTACCGTTAGTAAAAATGGGAATTCTGGGGCTCATAGCACTGGATGTTCTAGGTGACAGAAGGGGCTTTATCCAGAGCTCAGGTTCTGACCAGGCCCCGGTGCCTCCCCAGTTTGTCGTACAGTACAGACCACATAACGGGGATAACAGCTCCTTAGCCACATGCTTCCTCACACTTCCACTAGGAAAGAGTCTGCCTTCCTGGTAATTCAAACCAAATCCCCCAAGTGAGTTTTCCTGGCCCTGATTGGTTTGATTTGGGTCATGTGCCACTCTTTCTTTTGAATTAACCTCTGTGATTGATGGGATTGGATTTGCCGAGTGGGCTAAGGGAAACAACTTCCAGTCCTGGAGGTGAAGCCAGGATCAACGCCATACTAACCACATTTTAGGGACATTCGGGTTGTTGTCTTGGGTCATGGATGCTAGAGAGGTAATAACAAACTGCAAGAGCGTAAGTGCGAAAGAATCCAAGGGTGTTGGCCTCGCCACATACTAAGCAGCATGGCTGCATCTAGAACCCGATTCAATATCATTTGTCAATAAAGGTACGTAAACTGCATATAGTCATACACTAAGCACTCTGTCTTGGTAGATTTGTGGAAACATTGCAGTTGCCTAGCACAGTCTTTATCAACGCGTGTTCCGAGATTCATTTTATAAAAGACATGGGGTGCCTGGGAAGAATGCAGATTCCGGGGCCCCAGCCCTGATTTGCTGAATCAGAATTTGGGTGGGACTCAGGGATTTGTATCTTAAATATGTTTCCTTAGCAAATCTCTTGCATACTAACACATGCACTGCATACGTTGGTGTGTAACCCACAAACTTAGCGATTAACAAACACTCCACCGCATCTTGGACGGGATTTGGCAATGTCTTCTCTAACATTTCTTTATGTCGATATTCTGGTTAAGATTCTAACTGTTTCTCACCAATAATCCAGTCACCAGCCCTGTTAGGAGAATTGTAAGGACGTGCTAAATTTATCAGGTGAGGGGGAAACTCTGCGGAAGACTGACGGGCACAGTGGAAAACCATCTCTGTGCTACACTCTCAGGGAGTGTCCACAAGTGTAAAAATCATGGCATTAGGACCAGCAGGAAAAATATAAATATATTTGCTATGACAAATACATCAAAGAAAGCATGCTATTACCTAATTATATATATTATTTACTTTTCAGAACTCTTCTCAGCTGTCTTCAGGATATGATCGATACCTTAACAATTTGCTCAATGTGTGCTACTTAGATAGTAAAAGTAGGGTGTTGACAGTAACTATTAAAAATCATATGAATGCTGACTGTGACTTAAAATAAAAAATACAACACTCACTGTGCTTTGTCACATCCCTGTTTTTGTCTGACGGCACAGATCCCAGGACAAATTTTCCACCAGTTTTCCTGGAAATGACCTAGATAGAACCTGCCATGTCCCAGGTAGCTTCCATGGAAAGCCCAAGATGACTTTTGCCATCTAATAAGCAGTGTTTCTCGGATATCTATTGGGGCCTGATTCTTAATATTGCTTTTAGAGAGTAAAGAGTGCTTGTAGCGCAACAGGAAAATTAAGATTATCATCAGAGTAAATCTGATTATTTTCACTGCATTTCTTACAATGCTATAGATTATGAGATGTGATATTGAACTATTGTCTGTTTAGGAAGAAGTTGGCATAATTTTTACGCGCTGCATGAGGAGAAAATAATGTAAACAGAGTGGAGAAATAAAATTCCATGAACAACAGTGATTTGAAATAAAATATCAGGGGTGCCTGGCTGGCTCAGTTGGTAGAGTGTGAGACTCTTGATCTTGGGGTTGTAAATTCAAGCCCCATGTTGAGTGTGGAGATTCCTTAAAAATAAAATCTTAAAGAAAAGAAATAAAATACCAGTGGAATATAGTCTCTCCAAAGAACAATAATTACTGAGTATTTACAAATACCGAGTCCTTAGTCTTACTGAGTATACCAAACTGTATTCTAAGCAATCTACACTGCAGTAACTTATTTAATCATTAGAACAACCCTATGAGGTAGTTTTTGCTATATACCCATTTTACAGTTTTTTCTATATACCCATTTTTGCTATATACCCATTTTGCTCTATACCCATTTTACTGGGGCAGAGGGAAGTTAATAAATTTGCCTAAGTTCAGACACCTAGTAAGTTAAGAAATTGGAACGTAAATCCAGGCACTGTGGATCCAGACCCGTGCTCTTAACCACCAACCCATAGAATGGTTACGTGGAATTTTAATGTGTCATAATAAATCAAGAATTATATTAAAATTTCCTGATAGCTTTTAACAGTGAGTTCAGGGGGAGCAAAGGAGATAGGAAAACATAGCAACTAACAGTAGTATATAGCAGTATAAAGATTTTATGGCTATGATTTCAGGCCATGTTCAATCGCTGACAAACGCAAGATTTGGTTTAAGAAAGGCCTCTGGCGTGTGCCACGAGAACTAGATCTAAAAATATGGACCACCGTCCTCTATGATGACAATGTCATTAATCTACCATTAGCTGCCTAGTCCCTCTGAGCTGGTTTCAGAGACGTGCCTGCGGATTTGTTTAAACCGTGCAGAGTTTTTCATCTGATCAAGTGTGGTCAGTGTAGCCCATGTGTGTTGCGAATTCGTGTATGGTTAGGAAACTACACATGATCACCCTAGAATTTCCTCAGTACCTAAAACCTCTGCCTTGTTTTTCTAGCAATTTTCCTAACCAAAAGGCAGATGCTGTGTGATGACAGCAATGCCATGTAGCTATGAATGTTTAAAGTTTGTGTTACTTCTCAAGTAAACTTTTAATACTAGTGATGAAAATAATATAATCAACTTGAAATCTCACCTATCACGGCAAACAATTATTTGCACTTTTTATGTATCCCCTTTCAGCCTTTGTCTTTCTACGAACAGAATTTTATGTTTATAATCTTGCTGAATATATAATTTTAGATCCTGGTTTTTGTTTTTGTTTTTGTTTTACCCAACATTTCCCAGGCTCCTACAATTTTTTTTAATGTTTATTTATTTTTGAGAGAGAGAGAGAAAGACAGAGCGTGATTGGGGGAGGGGCAAAGAGACAGGGAGACAGAATCCAAAACAGGCTCCAGGCTCTGAGCTGTCCGCACAGAGCCTGATGCGGGGCTCGAACTTGCAAACTGTGAGATCATGACCTGAGCCGAAGTCTGACGCTTAACCAACTGAGCCACCCAGGCGCCCCCCAGGCTCCTACAATTTTTATAGTTGTTATCACAATGGCTACACAATCAACCATTGAGTTGATTATCCTATTTTATAAAACTATGTTCCAATTGTTGACACCATTGTTTACCACATTTTCCACTCATTTGCCACTAATAACACTGTGAAGCTGGGTTTAGGCCACAGGCCAAATCCTGTCCACTACATATTTTTGTAAATAAAGTTTCACTGGAACACAGCCACACGTACTCATTTGCATACCATCAATGCTGCTTTCTTACCACGATGGCCCACAAATCCTAAAATACTTATTATCTGGCCCTGGACAGAAAAACACTGCCAACTCCAAATGATTATCGTAGTACCCACATTTCTTCTGCATTTTGGTTAATGTCATAAAGGTAAGTTCCTGGGACTGGATTTACTTGGCCCCACTGTAGGAACGTCATATGGTCTCAAAAAGATGTTTGCTCCTCTTTAGTATGAAAAAAGCTGTTTCCCTGTATATTTATTAGGTGTTTTTTCTTTGATGAAATGTCTGATCATATTTCTTATATGCTAATCTATTAGAGTCCTAATGCTGTACTTGTTAATTTGTATGAGCCTGTGGATGATTTTCTGACTTACATTAAAAGAGCCAGCAATAAGATGTGTTGGTTGATAACCAACTGTACATAGATACATATAATTCATGCAGGCATTCATTAAAGCAGATAGAGAAGTCAGCTCATAATAATTATGAATACCACCTTTTAAAGCTAGAATATCTGTGTTACTGATGTAAATAATACCAGTAGTTCTTTTATGACTCTCTAAATCTGTAAGCTGAACTCCTGTAAGGAAAATATGTCTTCTTTACGTAATGAAAATATTTGCTTATGTAGTATTAAATTTCTCATTTGTGTAGGACTCATTAAAGTAGACACCCGACTCAGTTCTGGTCCTAAATAAAAGAACCTGTTACAATAATCTTTTTCCTCAAGATGCAAAATGTTGACAAGCTTGAGTCTCTCCCACTCTGGCTGCAAAAATTAAAGAGGGCTGTGATAAAATTATAGACGGCAAATCTCTGGCCAAATACAGGACGAATTCCCCAGACTGAAATGCAGAATAGCCCCAAGGAGAGGGAAGTAAGAAGAATTTACTTACAGTTGTTTATAACCCTAAGGAAGGTTTTTAGGCACGTATCTGTTGGTAATATCTTGAAGATATTACATCAATGCACTTTAATTTCCCCTTTAATATCATGTTCCCTGCCAGCTTCCTATGTCTACAGATGGGCCTTGAGGCTCAGTGCCCTACAAAATAAGAGGACAATTCTGCCTAGAACAAAGATAGGACTGATCAGCTTTGGTCACAGAGCTGAATTTCTCGAGTATGTAGCTGAGGCAAGAATTTTGAAATCCAGGCTTTGGTGAGAAGGAGATTCCTTTTCTAAGTTTCTTTAGGTCCCATTAACATAACAATGTGGTTGATTATCATATGCAAAGTGTAACTGGCAATCAGAATTGGAGACGGAGAGAAATGAGAAATACTTCCCCTTTGACCTGAGAGATGAACTAGCTGAGTACAGAAGACAGAGGGCGGTGCGATAGGTATTACCGTTGTAACTCCTCATCCCTGGGAAATACATTCCCAGACTCCTCCTAGTGGATGCCTGAAACCACAGATAGTACCAAACCCTACAGATACTATGTTTTTTCCCTAAACATACACACCCCAGATCAGGTTTAATTTATAAATTAGGCCCAGAAAGAGAAGAACAGTAGCAATGAAATGGAACGATTATAACAATATGCTGTAGTAACCGTTTTGTGAATGTGGTCTCTTTCTCAAAATATTTCATCGTCCTGTACTCACCCTTCTTCCTGTGATGCTGTGAGATGATAAAATGCCACGTGAGGAGAGCAAGTGGAGGGAATGACGCAGGCATGTGACGTAGCAGTAGGCGACTGTTGACCTGCTGATGCTACGTCAGAAGGAGGAGCACCTGGTTCTGGACCTCTTTGAGGTGATTGCATGTAACCGAAACCGCAGATAAAGGGACTCCCGGATGGGGCAGGACGCAGCCAGTGGCCGTGTTGAGCGCAGTGTAAAGGAAACAGTGCCTAGTGACCGTAGGAGGATGTGCCTAAGGCAGAGGTGCTGGTTCTCGTGCCTTGAAGGGCCACGTGGGACACCCAGGTGTTCTTCCATGCTTCGAGAGAAGCTGGGAGGGCCTACACGGAGCTCAAAAGGGCTACAGTCTGTGGAGACAGGAGTGCCCTAACGCCACGGTTAGGGCCACGGAACCTAGTAGCCCTTGCAGCTTGACGGTCAGAGGGGATCCACTGCCCCCCAGCATTCAGAAGCCTAGGGCGCAGGTGGAACCATCAGATGATTAGAGATTGTAAGGACCCGAGGGACTCATTTTTCTCAGTCCTCTACACACCCAACTTCTTGGTGTCAGCCAAATGTCGTGGCTAAGAGCACGGGCTCTCAGGTCAAGCTGCCCAAGCTTGAATCCTGGTTCCAAAATTTATTAGATGCCCAATCCTGGTAAAAGTATTCATTTTCCTCAATTCTCAAGTAAAGGTAGGGTTGTTATGACAGTTTAAATATTTTTTATAAAATGCTTGAAAAGGTGCCTCACACAGGTTAACCCTCAACTGTCTCATTGATTTAGGTGTTCTTGGGGGAGGAGCTGGGCGTTAATTTGAAAGAGGCTGACTCACCAAAAGAGACCACATAAGCTAAAGAGAATGAGCCCATTTATAATAATTATGTTGATTCCACTCTGCCCAGTGTAAGATTAAAATAGTTACAGGAAAATAAAGAAGTTGCATTTTGTTTGTGTACCTGGGTGCGGTACTTGAGAATTTGTGATTTCGGCACAGAAACACAGAGCCAAGAACCGTCTCTCATCCCTTTTGTGCCTCTCGCCACTGTTGCTTCTGGACCATAACCAACCTTCTAGACCAAGTTATGTTCAGTCAAATTTTCCCTTTCCACACCTCCTCAACTCCTTCTCCTGACTTCTCACCTTCACAACCTGAAATCTATGATTCCATCTAAACGGCTCCCCAGCATCACCAATGCTGCTACATAAACCCAGCGAAGAATTTATAAACAAGTTTCTACTCTTTATCCTCCTGCTGTGGACATTGTTGTTGTTGGGCTATGTGACATGGCTGTTTGTTGTTTTAGTTCTTCCCCTCTAGATGCTTCCTTTAACCTCTTGTAGCCACTCCTCCTCTCTTGGTTCTTGAAATGGTTTTCTGGTGCCATAGTTGGCTCTCGGTTCTTCTTACTCTCTATTTTTCCTAGTGTCCAACTTATGACATCAGTTGCTACTCGGGAAGGCAAACACATCTAAATCTGAAATCTGGACTTTGTTTTTGAGTGCAAATACCACATATTTAATTGCCTATGTAATGTTTCTTCTTACTTGGGCGTCTCATGGATTCCTCAAAGTCAACCTATCTCCAGCTGAATTCACTCTTCATTCCCTACTCCCATTTTCGAAGTTCTCCAACTGTATGGTAAATGACATTCAACCCAGAACCTGGTGAGTTATCCTACCTTTCCTCCGTCTCCATCAGCCCTATCAGCAGCCAATTCTGTGGAGTCTGCCTCTTTGATCCCTTTCCTATCAGACTTTTCCCCTCCAGATCCTATCCTCGGCTTCTGCCTGCTTTGCTGCCCTCATTGAGTCTTGCCTAGAACACTGCAAAACCTCTATATGTTACACCTGTCTTGAGTCAGCCCACCTCCATTCCCGCATCAGAGAGATCTTTGAAAATCTAAACCAGAGCATTTCAGTTTCTTATTTAAACTCCTTTAATGAATCTCCATGCCTTCCAGCAATAGTTGTGAGTTGTAAGTCTGAATTTGTCATACAAAATTCTTGTTGGGGCCAATGCCTCATCCTCTAATCTTGCCCCACGGCCACACCAATCCAGAGATTCGGCTCTATCCTGCTACTGAAATTTATGCAATTTTACACATCCGGCCCTTTGTACCTGCTGTTCCATTTTCTTAAATGCTTCCCCTTAGATAACCACCATACATCTTTCAAAATTCAAATCAGTGTCACCCTGAGTGACCTTTTAAACTGCCCTTAGTTCCATACCTGCTTCTTTACCTGCCCCCTGCTTATTATTCACGCATTGATTAGGCTGCCTAGTGTCCTCTATGAAAAACCTGAACTTCTTTTGCTATAGTGTTTGTTTTGTTTTGATGCCTTCCCTAATGAACTTTAATCTTGAGAGTGCCTGGTAAATGGTAGGCACAGAGTTAGTGTTTATTGAATAAGTTAATGTATGAGTGAATGAGTGTGGCTTAATGCAGGTGAATGGATCTCTGGGAGATGCACTTGTGTGAGATCAAAGACTAATGAACATCTTTACTCTTCATAACCATGGGAAATAGGCAGTAGCTTAAATAGCAGAATAGGTGAATACAAATACTCTTAACTTATACAAACCTCTTGCATCTTATTTATGTTTACTATATCCTCCACATATTATTTTATTGTATATTTATCATATCATTATAATATATGTCATAATTTATTATATTATGGTGCATAAAAAGTATATGTTATTTAACTTATTTTATGTTTGGTCTATAGGCCTTTTTGTAAGAAAAACCCTCTTCCATGTTCCTGTGAATTTATTCTTTGTTGATAGATACTCCTTTAGCTTTTAGCCATGTTTCCTCTGGTATCATTCAGTGAATATATAATCATCCTACAAGAGTTTACATGAACCACATATCATTGTGCAACAAATAATAATTGCACAAGTTAACCTATAAATTAGATTTAGGCACTAACTAGGATAGTGTCTGGGCATGTTAAGTGATGTCTCTATATCCACTGTTTGGGACAGCCATTTGGCTGTCCTATAATTTCAAATGCCCTTTTCATTTTTCTTAAGCCCCAGGAATTTGGCGTGATTTCATTTTTGGGAGTTGACATTTTATTACTTCCTCCTGGGTTTCTTTCTGTCATGAAATGGAACACTTTTTTTTTTCTCAATAATCCCTCCCTCGATGGCCCAATAAATAAATTGAGAAACTCAACTCTTACAACTTGATGTTCTTTCTTAGGTGTTTTTGGAAATTTTCTTGTTTTTTGTCCAGAGAATCATCCAATGAAAGTGCCTTCACAATCTGGTTCTTATCCTTTTCTCTGGATAGGATATCCAGGTTGGCCCCTGAGGCCCCAGGAATGAAAATAAAACTTCTTCATTGGGCTTCCCCCCAAATTTTTCCCACAGCTTCAGACAGACCTTCAAGCTGTGGCAATTTGTGGAAGTCACCTCCTTCATTCTTAGAAAACTTCTCTTTCACTCCAAGCTTGGAAGCTTAGACCTTAAATATGGTTTAGTGTTTTCACCTTATGGTATATTTTGGTTAACAGCTATTCTTAGCATTAATTTAGTTTATTTTATCAATTACTTTTCCTTAATAGTTTTGTGTAAGAAACTCTTCTCCTCCCAAAGAGACTAACAATATTGTCCTCTATCTACTACTAAAAGATCTAGAAATTGGCCTTTTGCAGTTAAGTCTTTAATAAATGAGAATTGATTACCAATTACCCAGGCATCATTTATTAATCTCTCCCCAAGTAGTCTACAGGATGTCTGATATCAGTCAAATATCAAGTTTCCACATGTGTGATAGGCTTCTGGCATCTGTTTTCCTCTCCATTGGTCAATCTGTCTGTTTGCGTGCCAGAGTCACGTTATCTTTATAACGTCACATTTATAAGTCTGGATACCTGGTAAGGCAAGTACCCCTTATGTATTCTTCTTTAGAAATGTCTAGTCTATTGTAGGCCCTTTGGTCTTCCATATAATTTTTAGAATGGGCTTGCAAAGTTTATAGGAAAAAAAGTTTCAGATGTTGATCTGAAACGGTGTGGAAAGAATTGACATATTTACAATATTAAGTCTTCCTGTCCATGAGCATGGTATTTATCCGTCTCTGTCTTGGATACTTCTTGTACACCTCAGCAAGTTCTCTCATTCTAGACACGGCTGCAGTGACCAATTCCATGCCAACTTCAACTAGCTTCACATATGTGGATAGGACAGTGCCTCACCTCGCCCTAAACTTCTGTCAAGTCTTTTTGCTTTCTAGGCAGGGTCTTTTTTATTGTAAGATGTTTGCGGGAAACCACTCAGAACATACATGTCACATCCTGGAAGATGGGGTGGTTCATACCCTGTTAGGCAACCCTTGATTGCTGGAGAATGGGAATCAATAGATGCAACTGCCTTCATTCACAAGGAAGGGAGGTAGTGAGACACTTTTCATAAAGCTTTTCAGATGACTACATGGCAGCAAATATCCAGTTGCCTATAGCAACAGCCAACTCAGTAATTCAGTAATGCAACCTTGCATTGATTCTCTCTCCTTCCCTGTTTAACTTCCTTTTTCCCTCATTCCTTCCTGTAAAATCAGACTAATAAATGACTTTTACAAAAGGCTTTTTCTCAGGTTTCTACCTTTAGGGGGTGGAGAGACCCAGACTGAATCAAACTTCTTTTAATTATATTTTCTTGAGTGACTTTTAATACAGATTAATAACATTCTGTATACATCTCTGTGTATCTTTTGTTAGACTTTTTTTTAGGTTATCATATTTTCTTTTAAACGGTTTTCTCTTTTTTAAAAATATTTTTTTAATGTTTATTTGTTTTTGAGAGAGAGAGAGAGACAGAGCATGAGTATGGGAGGGGCAGAAAGACAGGGAGACAGAATCCTAAGCAGAGTCCTGGCTCTGAGCTGTCAGTGCAGAGCCCCATGTGGGGCTCCAACCCATGGACCACGAGATTATGACCTGAGCCGAAGTTAGATGCTTAACTGACTGAGCCACCCAGGTGCCACTAAGTTATCATATTTTTATTGCTATTGCAGATAGTGCCTTTTTTTCACAATATTTTCTATTAATTACATTAATTGCTAATGTATAGAGATGAGTTTCATTATGCATATTGATCTTATATCCAGTCTCTTTGCTAAACTCTCTCATCCAATTAAACCTATCTGTATGTCTTTTGGGGATTTTCATGTAGACAAACACATTTTTTCTGTAAATAGTGACTCTTCTTTATGCATTTTATCTGCCTTTATATCTTTTATTTCTTTATTTGTCTTACTTCTCTAGCTCCAGTATTGAATAAGAGTGGTGAAATTAGGCACCTGCTTTTTCCTAAGTTTTAAAAGTAGGTTTCTAATATTTTTACTTTTAAATATGATGTTTTCTGTAGGATTTTGATAGATACTCTGTTTTTAGGTTGATAATGTGCACTTCTGTTGCATCTTAAACTTTTTTAAAGTCATGATTTAATATTAATTTATATCTAATGCTTTTTCTGTTTCTCTTGATATGATCTTAATTTAACAAGATAATGATGTTTATACATTTACTACTTTGAAATGAACCTTGCATTTCTGAAATAAACCCAGTTTGGTCATGGTGTATTATTATTATTATTATATATAACTGGGTTTGATTTGCTATGATTTTGAATAGGCTAATTGCATCTACATTCATGAAAGAAATTGGCTTGTAATTTCCTTTCTCTTTTTCTTACAGTTATTGTGTGATTTTGTTGTCAAAGCTATATGGGCTTTGCAGAATGAGTTGGTTGGTAATTCCTTCCTTGCTATAATTTGAAAGATATTTTTTAAGATTGGAAAGATCTTGAGGACTTGGTAGGTTTTGACTGTTAAAGCATTTGGACTCAGTGTTGTTAAAGAATTATTATTATTTTTTTAGCCACCGATTCAATTTCTTTAATTGTTAGAGAAGTCTTTGGGTATTGTAGATCTCCCCGAGTCTGATTTGTTAGGAAAAATTCTCTAGACATGTATTCATTTCATCAAAGTTCCCAAATTTTTTGGCATATTTTTTTTTTCATATTCTCCTGGAACTTTTGCTATCTCCTTACTTTTATTCCAAACATTTTTTGTGCCTTCTCACCTTTTCCTTATAGTTGTGTTGGAAGTTTATTAGTTTTTGCAAAGTCCAACTTTTGGCTTTGTTGATCTTCTTTATTTATTTTTTTTAAAGTAATCTCTACATGCATTGTGGGGCTCAAATTCACAACTCCAAGATCAAGAGTCGCATGCTCTACCGACTCAGCCAGCCAGGTGCTCCATATTTTATCTTTTAGTAATTTTGTTGATTTATTATTTTCTAACTCCAAACTCTTTCCAATATTTTGTTAATTTGCGCATGTGGCTCATTAATTTTTAGCTTTTCTTCTTTTTTTAAATATAATGTAAGCTGTTGTTATTTTTCAAAGTACCATTTCTGCTATATTCCACAATACATCTCAATGTTGAGCCTTTTAAGTATCTATTCTGATTTCACCTTTGACAACTGAGTCCTTTAAGTAGTGTGTTTGACAAACTGGCTTTTTTTTTTCTTTATATTTCGTTAATGACACCTAGTTAATTTGCATTGTCTAAAGTGAATGAGCCCATAACATAAACCAATATTAAAAAATTTTTGAGATATTATTTATGGTCAGTTATGCAGTGAATTTTGCATTGTGCATGAGAAAAATACTTATTTTCCAGTTTGGGGGTGGAGGTTTGGTTAACTGTGTCGTACATTCTTTTCCATCTTAATTTTTTTCTCTCAACCCAAGTGAAAGAAGTGTGTTGAAACCTCCCATCCGATGATGGCATTACCAGTTTCACCCTATAGTTCTATTAAATTTCACCTGCTATATTAGTAGATGCATATAAATTTATAATTATCATTCTGGGTGAACTGAGACTTTTATGATCACATAATAACCTTCTCTATCCCTGAAATGTTTTTTATCTTAATCTATTTTTTTTCTGATAATGTCTTCTTTAGTTTAGAATTTAAACGGTCATCTTTTTCTTCATTTATAAACTTTACATGTCATTAGGTTATAGGTATGTTTTTTTTTTCCAAGCAATCTGGCAATCTCTTTCAACTGCCATGTTAAATTTATTTACATTAATTTTCAGTATATGTGCTGTCGAAGCGAGCACTACATTCATTTTCATTATGGATATTTTAAAATTGCTTTACTCTTTTTTTAGGATTTCTAGATTCCCTGCTTCTTCTATGTTTCTTGTTTGTTAAATCAGTTAAGTGAGTTATTTTTGAAAATTAAACACCTTATTTCTATTATTTTCATAATTACTTCTCAAATATTGCCATGCATAATAAAATAATCCCATTCTCAGGGGATTAGAACAATTTAACAATTTAACTCAAATGACCTCATTGCAGTTTCATTCTATTTTGTCAAAATTTTAATTCTCTTTTTTAAAACCCCATAAACTTGCAACATGTTTTATAGAGACAATACCTCTTTATATTTATTCACATATTGACTTCTCTTTTGCTTCCCATTACTTCTTTGATCTCAGACCATCCTTTTGGAGTAATCTTTCTTTCTCTTCAACTATCACTCTCCTTTCTTTTTCAGCATAGATCTGTTTGAGGTTTAAAAAATTTCTCATTTTTTAAAATCTGAAAATGCTTTCATTTCACCTATGATAACTTAAAAAATTTATTGATGTATAAGTCATATGTAGTTAGGCATATAAATTTTATATATACAGCTAAATAAATTTTGCACATATAAATATATCCATTAAAATTCTGCATGTACCCATGCACACGCACACACATACACACACACACACACATTTAACCACCCTCCAAATCAAGATAGAGAATATTTCCAACCACCTAGCAGGCTCATTCTTCTTGTTTCCATTTAGTATACTCCAAAAGTACTGTTTTGACATTTATTATTGTAGATTAGTTTTAAAACTTCACATTAAGATAATTTTATAATGTATACTCTTTTTTTTTAGTATGGCTTATTTTATTCAAAATTTTGTCTATGTGATTCATTCCTATCATTCCATGTAGCTGTAACTCATCCCTTTTCACTGTTGTACAGAATTGCATTATATGCACCTGTCATACTTTATTCATTCTATTGTTGATTGATATTTGATTTGTTTGAACTTCTTTGGCTATTATGAATTAAGTTGCTGAAAACTTTTTCTATATAACTTTAGGGACCATAAGCCCTTATTTCTTTTGTGTATATATTTAGGAATGGAATTGCTGGGTAATAGATATAATAGGAATGGAGTTCTTAGTTAATATAATTCAATATATATAAATATTTTATATATATGTTTACTTTTAGTAGGTATTGCCACAGAGTGTACTAAAATTATTATACTAACTCATATCATAGAAGCAGTAATAAGAGTTTAAGTTGGGGGCGCCTGGGTGGCTCAGTTGGTTGAGTGTCTGACTTCGGCTCAGGTCATGGTCTTGCAGTTCGTGAATTCGAGCCCCGCGTTGGGCTCTGTGCTAACAAACAGCTCGGAACCTGGAGCCTGCTTCGGATTTCGTGTCTCCCTCTTTCTCCCCCTCCCCTGCTCACGCTCTGTCTCTGTCTCTCAAAAATAAAAAAATTAAAAATAAATAAGTTTAAGTCACCTTCTTACTCTTGCCAACACTTGGCACTGTTTATCTTTTTAATATGCCGTTCTGATATGGATGTGGTGGGATTTCGGTGTAGTTTTAATTTGCATTCTCCTAGTAACAAAAGATTGATGAACATCTTTTGTATTCTTAACGGCCATTTGGAAATTCTTTTGTGAACTGCCTGCTCACATGTTTTGCTCACTTTTAATTTTTTTCTTATTAATTTATAAGTTTTTTTTTTATATATCACCTTTGTTCTTAAAAAGCAATTTTGCTGAGTACACAATTCTCACTTGAAATTCCTTCATGTTTCTATCCTTGATGGTTCATGGTCTCTAGGTGCTGGCTTCTTTTTAATTTACTTTGGTAGGCAAACAGTGTTCTGTTTTGTGAATTGCGAGTTTCCATGATATTTATCTTACACATTGTTCTTTTCCATCCTTTTTAGTTCCTCATTCAAACGATCCAGTTAGACACATACAGACTTCCTTCTACGCTTCCTATGTCTTCACCTCTTCTTGTGTCTTCCATCTCTGAGACTCACTTGTCTGCATTCTTCTTGATTCATAAGCTTTTTTCACCCCTAGTCCACTGATCTCAACTCATCTATATCTGTTTTCTATTTAATCTGTCAAATGAGCTTTTAATTTGATATTTTTTTATTTTTTTATTTCTATAATTCCTTCTGGAGCACTTTTCCAACATGCCTGGTAATTTTGGTCTTGCTCAATAATTCAAAACAAGTAGAAAGAATTCTAATACTCCCATACCTGAAGACTTTAAAGGTCTAAATTGGCTGTTTCTGCTGACTTCAAGGTGATTTTTTTCCCCACGTGTGTATGCTGATCTTTCATTGTAAATTCATGCTGTCGATTTTACTCCAGGGTAACCTGGGAGTTAAGAGAATTTAACTGACAGTTAAACTTGCTGTAAGACATATGGAGAAGCTTGCTGCAATTATAGAACATGTTCTTTTGCAAAATCTGAAACTTACTAACGTATCATGTAACTTTTTTTTGGCCTGTTTACTAAGTGCCAGATGCATTATCTAAAGTTTCTCCTGAGAGGATTTGCATTTGCTGTTAGTAAGATTCAGGGGGCACTATACATTCTAACTTCTTTAGAAAACACATTCTCAAAATGTATAAGGTATGTTTCTCTCTCTCTCTCTCTCTCTCTCTCTCTCTGTCTCTCTCTCTCAGTTTAATATTATCTAGACCCTGCCAAGTCCTGTGGTTCCATCAGTCCGGGCTTCAGCCTCCCTACCTTGCTGCCATGCCGGTCTAAGCCTCATCCTGGCCACAGAGATGAACCGGGCACCTGCAGGCAGGTTAACACTGCTCTTCTCTCGGCCCCTCACTGACCGCTCCAGTTTCCTTTCACTTTGAGGGGTTTGGGGAACCTCTTGGAGATTTCTTTTACCTCTTGTGAGCTCAGCAATTACTCTTTATGCAGAATTCTTTCTGCTGCCAGAAAACAGAAGTCATCCTTTTCCCAGGCAGATTATAAAGAGGCCATTTTCACAGTGATCTACAGTGTCGAATGGTGCTCTGTGGAACCCTCAGGACCACCTTGGTGGGGACAGTGGTAGTTGATGGGGAAGGAGATGAATATGAATGAGGTGGGAAGAGAGAGACAAGAGTCCAGGCCCTTTAGCCCTGGCTTTATGTAGCATTTTTCAATGTGGCCTGCAAATGGGATTTTAATGACAGAAGGGTTCCAAATCTTTAACATTTACCCAAATCAAATGAATGATTTCATTATTCCCAGTTAAGTTTATCCATTCCACACAGCCCTAAAAGATTTGGGGATGATTTAATGTCCTTTAGGAAGTACAGGTTTTTAATGTCAAAATAGTGTAAACACACAGAAGCAAAAGAAGAAAAATCTAGCATAGGAAGAAAGAAGTCACTGCCTCAGGAGAGAAGATCATACTTTAAGGGAAGATTGGACAGAGAATTGATCAGAGTGGGTAGATTTTAAGAGACAATAGTAACAATAATAACATTAAACATGTCATAAACTATGATCTTTCTCTGTTTAACTTTGATTCATAGGAAACTATTCATGCCATCAGATTCATTTACTCGTGATATTACAAATATATATTGAGAATTGCAGTTTGTTCAAACATAGTCTTCTTAGAGATCTGCCTCCAGGTAAATTGTTTTGCCTGATTTTCATTCAATCCATTTTTATGAGTCTGTACTAAGTCAAAACACATACTGGAAAAACAATTACATTAAAGTCAAGATTTGTATCAAAATATCACCACGTCTCTGAGAGTGCTAAGCTTGCTGTAAGACATGTGGAGAAGCTGGCTGCAATCACAGAACAAGTGCTTTTGAAGGATCCTGAAACTTACTAACATATAAGTCTTCTTCCGTTTTTTGTCTTTTTTTTTTTCTGGTGTGTTTAGGAAAACCGTGTGTTTACTACGTGCCAGATGCATTATCTAAAGTTTCTCATCCAGTTGTATTTAACACTTACAACTATTAAATTGTACACACTTCATTTAAAAAGAAAACTGGGTGAAAGAAGTTCAACAACTTGGTTAACGTCCTGTAGATTGTAAGTGGTGGAACTAAGTTTGAAACTCATGTCTGGTTCCAAAGTTCCTGTGTGTGTGTGTGTGTGTGTGTGTACATATATGTATATGTGTATATATATGCATAAAATTTACGTGTACATATGTGTGTGAGGGTGTACATATAAGTCCATACTGCTTATTCTGGAAAAACCATTCTCAAAATGTAGAGGATGCAGGTTTCTCTCTCGCTTTTCCTTAGTTAAATACTGTTTATTTGGTCATCGTCACCCATGAATGTGGTTGTCATGATTCAAATTTGGGGATGCATTCTTTTGCATTTTATTTTATAAGATTTCTGCTACCGTAATAGTTTTTTGTTCATAGAAATCTTGTGAGATTAGTTAATATTGCTCTTTATTTTTTTTTTAACGTTTATTTATTTTTGAGACAGAGAGAGACAGAGCATGAGCGGGGGAGGGTCAGAGAGAAAGGGAGACACAGAATCGGAAGCAGGCTCCAGGCTCCGAGCTGTCAGCACAGAGCCCGACGCGGGGCTCGAACTCACGGACCGCGAGATCATGACCTGAGCCCAAGTCGGACGCTCAACCGACTGAGCCACCCAGGCGCCCCAATATTGCTCTTTAAATAAAGAAAACAGAAAAAAATGGTTTGTGTGAAGTCACAACAGAGACCTGACTGAAGTCGAATCACATTAATATCCTTGGGGAACTTCAGAGCCATCTTCTTACTGTAAGTTTCTTACATTAAAATGTCAAGGAAAACCCACTCTTGAAATTATTTATGTTAGATAAACCTATCCTTTTAGATAGAAGAGCGGGATTTCTGATCCTTTTTTGGTGCTATCTTTAACAGCTCCAAAAAACCTTCTTAAGCGCATACCATAAATACTTGCCCTTTCTTAGGACTGTCAAATATATTTTATTAACTGACTCCAGGAGCATGTGGATAAACTCTGCATAATGGCCAAAGAAGCACAGTAAATTGTTTTGAAAAGTAGAATGAAACCTTGCTGTTTTTGCATATCATCTTTTCTTTGTCCTGTATTTCATAGTTTTCTGATCTGTACATTAAATGAGAGAAAGACATTGTAATTTTGGTGAGGTCAACACTAGGATACATAACTATGCCTTTTTAGTTCCTATTGTTCATATTGATAGTTTTAGGTGCTTAAGGGAAGTGACAAAGAGCTCTCTGGTTATGTCATAAAACTAAAACTGCCTCTATTTATGAATTAACTACTTAAATACTTAAAGTAACTTTAAATTAAAAAAAAAAACCCTTAATGGTCCTGTATTTTGTAAACAAGTAAGAAGAATACAAGAAGAAAGCAAGGTGAGTGAAGACATTATTTGACCAAGAGACGGAAAACCAATGCCTTGGTTAAACCACTTAAGCCATTTGGCACTTCTTATCTTTTCGGAACAATGAGGAGACTGTACCCCAATAATCAGATCTTTTATGCTGATGCCTACAGCTGGCGAACCATTTATATAGATGTTATAGGTAAAAACCCAGCAGCAGCAGACTGCTCTACTTGAAGTCAGAGTGTGTGTGTGACGTATGTGTGTGGAGAGTGTGTGTGAGTGTGCCATATGTGTGTATGTGTGCACATGGATGTGCATGCACAGTGTGTGTGTGTGTGTGTGTGTGTGTGTGTGTGTCTGAGTCTGAGCCCTGGTCTGAGCCCTTTGCTGCAGAGAAACTGCCACAGCATTCCTTGTACTTGCAGGACTTTAATTTGAAAATCATTATTTAGAGAATTTCTAAAATCCAGCTCTGTTATTTTATGAATTCTTCTTGGTTGGTTAAAGAAGACTCACGTACTTGTATACAGTTAACATAAATCTCGAGTTGCCGAAAATATTTTGCTTAGAAACTAGCCATTGTGATTCCTCGAGTATAATGTGAGGCAGTTTTTGATATTCATGTATGCGATATATTCAACTATAAATCAGAGAATACATTAAAGAATTTTACATTTTCCTATGGGAAGTAACTTTAAAATCATAGCTGAAAGGCCAGGAAAATAGGAGTGGCTTTAGGAGTATAAATGAGGCTCACCGTAATTATCACAATCAATTACACAGTTCATGTAACTAAGGAAAAGCATGTGGGGAAAGAATACTTCTTACGTGGGGGGAAAAGGAGAAAAGAAGAATGCATTTCCCCAGAAGAGAGAAGGGAATAATAATGAGTAGTTTGGGAAAGTTATTTGTTATAGAATCAAGACTAATATGCCAAGAAAGTGGAACCACAAAGATTATGCTCTCTGGTGTCAGGCAAGCTGGCTTCGCAGCACACTGTGAAAGGGTGCCGTGGTGAACATCTGCTTTCAGCAAAAAAAAGACAAACGTCAGGGTACCAACAATTCCAGGCATCTTACCAAGAAGTCTCTTTGCTCAAGCTAATTTATGTGAGATGCGCATTTCCAGTTTCTGCCGGAATTCTAGGCAGTTTGTTGGTTTGGTCAGCGAGCCGATGGCACGGCAGATCAGATGTAATCAAACGGGTTGCTGTCCTCCCTGCGTGCACGGGAAGGCCGGCTACTCTGAAGGCCTCCAGGGAAGCTCCTGGGTACATTGCAGAACGGCACCCAACAGAAAGAAGGGCTGCAAGACCGAGCACAAAACCCGCAGGCCTGGGCTTTAGAGATGTTTTAGATATTTTAAAAACACACTCAAGGCTTTTTCAGTCTATTAAGCTTGCATTATGCAAGGAGGCAATTAGAAACCTGGTAGCCGATTTCAAACTGTACTTCCTCTACTCCTCGAAGAAGCTCTTCTCACACAAAGCCGCATTCTCAGACATCCTCGACAGTCATTCAGTTGGCAGTAAGGGCCACATTCAGACGCTACGGAAACGCATTTAGAAAACTACGTGAGAGAAATTGTGCCATTTTGCAAGGTTAACACGGTACTGAGACATGAGTATCAGATAAAATCTTTAGCACACTTAAGGCTTTTGTTGCTAATGCACCTGTCTCAATTCTGCTGCCTAATAACACATGCTCAGACGGTCCGCTAAAAAGACCGCAATGACGATATTAGTAATAAGTCAGCACAACTATCAGGATGCTCTTAGACACTGAATAGCAATGCAGTCAACTTGCAACTAAGTCTACAGAACTATCTACAGATAGTTGATCTAGAACTGACAGTAAGAAGTCAAACCCATCACAAATGAGAATCCCCAAATTCAAAAATGCTGTATTAATATTACCAACAGATCCTGGAAGGTAAGAATATAGATGAAAGAACATTTTTCTAAGCGGCTCTGGGGCAGTGACCTGACACGGAGACAGGGGATTAACTGCATTTCGTGCAGCATCGCTGAGTACAGTCTGTGAAATGCAAAGAAACAGTAGCAGAGGAACCACCAGGATGCATGATAGTAAGAAACAGAATTTCCAAGTGACTCACGATAGAGAAAACTAAGTTAACAGGGTAATTGTTTTTTACTTATAAAATTTGCCATTTGTTTGAATCAACAGAGATATTTTACTCATTATTCTAGATAGTCCAAGATACCTGTGGAACTTATAGTTGATGCCCTCCTGCTTTCTGGAGCCCATATAAAAACCCTTACCCCTAGCTGCTCCTGGGGCTATGCTCTGTAGGACACTCCCACCTGCCAGCAGAATATGTTTTTCTCCCTTTAATCTATCTATTGCCAGTTCCCCCACCCACCCCAAGTCAGACCTAGATTGGTGGAGAAGTTTTTCCTTCTCACAACTGCCGCTGCTAGGCACGAACACCGTGGCTCGCACTGCCGAGATCGACATCACAGGACACCGGACAAAGCTGTTGCCTTTGAAAGCAGGTGTAGCCGCAGCGACTACTTGCCCCTCACGGCCTGGCCGCCTGTGCCTAGCTCCTGCCCTTTCATGTCCTCAACTGCTGCTTGAAAGGCAGTGGGTCTGTCTGGTGGGTGGAGCCCCCACCGTGCAGGGTGACCGCTGGATGCCAACCCCCCAGCCGCCAGGGCAAGGTTTGGGCATTTTCAGTTTCAATATTAGTAACTGGACCCTCTCTCAAAAGGTTCTGGGTACCTCTTAAAGAAAGAGAGTTTTTTTGGTTTTTGTTTTTTTGTTTTTTTGTTTTTTTTTTTGTTTTTTTTTTTACCTTAAAAGAATAAAACAACTCTCTGAAAACATCATATAGGCTTTGAAATCTGCCAGGCTTCTTTACCTGGATTCTAGGGAAGAGCAATTTTTTTTTTTTTTTTTTTTTTTTTGTCTTTTGGCCGAACATTTAGGAATGCTCATTTCCGATCGTAGACCGGACACAACTCGAGGCATTAAATCTGCGACGTGGCATTTAGCCCTACACATAATTCATGTGTTAAATACCTTGCCTATTAAGTGCAAAGTTTACACGTCACGACAAGATTGCTCTAACTGCCAAATTAGAAGCTCAGGGTGCTATGCTCAAACAATTTTGCCTTAAACATCATTACCAGTAATAATCTGTGGGATCGGAGTCTGGCTGGATGTTTGGCTGGTGATGTGTGAGGTGGAAAGGAATACAGCGGACCGCTCATCAGCTCAATGAGCTAAGCATGGCTAAGCAGCAGAGACTTGCTTTTATGAGCTTGTCCAGTATAGGTCTATATAATTTTTATTTAGCCATTTATGAGTCAGGAGACGCAAGGCTGTCTAATTAAAAATGCCCTTCTGTACAGGCTCTTTTCAGACCCAAACCACACTTTCATACAAAGGTATGCATAAATATACATGATAATTGACTCTAATGACAGGAAAAGAATGTGATGAAACATTTCCTGATAAAATCTGGTCTCAGGCATGCAAAGGGGATGAGGACTCCTCTTCAGTCACTGTGATTTACAACATAAAGGGAGAAATTCTAAAGGGTGAGGTAATTTTCCTCTAAATGCAGAATATATGTATGAAGAAAAGCAGAGGGCCTTTGTGTTATCTGGACAAGGAAAAATTATAAATGTTCCCTAGATGGAAAAGGGAAATCCCATTTGACAAGCCAGCCTTCCTTCATGGCCTTTTTAGTTTCTAGGTACCCAGTCAATGTTTCAGTTCCTCTTACAAGTTCGCCGTGCTCCTGATTACAGAGCAGTTAGGCTTTGTAAGCAACGTGAAAAGGACATTGTTTCTGGGCTTTCTTCCATTGTTGTTTTAGAGCATGCCTCTAGACACACGTCCCCTATTCTATTATGAATCTGGCATTCTTCAGAGATATGGAATGCAATTATAATGACCAAGGATCTTAGTGTTTGAAAATGAATCTTTAAAACTAGACACAGTTGTTAGAACACAATGGCAAGGCCTTCAGTAAACATTCCATGCATCTTGGAGGTAGTGGAATTTACAGAGACCTCCTTGCACACATGCTATATATTAATAAAGCCCAATGTGACAGTTAGCAGAAAGATAGTTTATCTGATTTCTTATCTTATAGGCATTCACTGTTGAGCTTCTCACAGAAATAGCTTTGGTTCTCTTAGGAATCGAAATTGAGAAAATACACAAACAAATAAAACTCTAAAGCAATAAACAAATATTTCATCTGATTCAAAAGAAAGGATTTTTGCAATCAAAAGAATCGTCAACAGAGTAGCTTGCTACCTGCATGAATAGCGAGCACCTGACAGATTTAGTGTTTACAATGCACATTATATAAGAAAAACAGGCAAAATCACATGTTTTACACATGGATGTGCTTCCTTTGTAACAATGGAAGTGGTTTTAGTAAAGGATATGGAAATACTCTTAGCTGATTTAAAGGATATGTTTTCAAAGAGTCCGAATTATTTACTGAAACAGAGTTCTTAAACTAAGTGATGGGACTAGTGGCTCATAACTGCACCAAAATAATGGATAATCTTTTACAAATATCCATGCAAGTTAAATATTTATTCTGTTACAAATTTAAGAACCAGATAGTTATGAGTTTTTACTTTTTATTTTTTAAAAAAAGTTTACTTATTTATTTTGAAAGAGAGAGCACAAGTGGGGGAGGGGCAGAGAGTGAAGGAGAGAGACCCTCCCAAGCAGGCTCCATACCATCAGCCCAGAGCCCACTGTGGGGCCTGAACCCACGAACCCGTGAGATCATGACCTGAGGCAAAACCAAGAGTCTGACACTCAACCGAATGAGCCACCCAGGTGCCTCCGATAGGACTTTTTAAATAATGGCCATCTACAGCCTCAGAGACTCTGTCTTACACTTTAACCTGCTTTTCTCACCTTTTTCATCTTAAAGGACTCTGACAACTGAACCCTTGGCTTTCTGGTTGACGCAGCAGCTCCTGGAACGTGGCAAACAGGGTCCACTGAGCTCGGAACACTAGCACAATGGTCAATCTGTTGCCTCACAGAATTACAGTGGGAAGCTAGAGGTAGAGAATGTCTGTTACCTCCCCTCCTCCTCCCTGTCTCTCCTACTCCACCGCCCTGTCTTTAGATTTCCACTGGTCCTCACTTTTTTCCCCTTGACTTGAGGAAAGCCTTACGAGTCAGAAAAACCTTTGTGTGACAGCATACCTCAGTCCTCAGTCCTCATGGAGGACAGCTTGCATCTAAATAAGATTTTTGGGGGGGGGACCTTTTAAAGAAGGTTTCGCTAAAGGAATCTGTCTTTCTTGGCATCTTTTGACTCCCTAGCCCGTCACAACACGTTTCTTTCCTCGTTTTCATTCATTTACTGAATTGGGCTTCCTCTGTCACCGTTTGGGGGCTCCTCTGCCCACATGTTATACGTTGGCATCCCTAGTGTTCTTTCACTTCCTACTGCCTGCTCTTCTCCTTCCAACACTCTCCCTAGTGACCCCATCCATGTTCATGGTTCCAGACACCCACCTGCCCTCCAGCCAACACCGTTCTCCTGAGCTTCAGATTCATATCCAACTCCTTTCGGGAAATCTTCATGCCATGAAGTGAATGTTTATGTCTCTTTAAAATTCAGATGTTGAAATCTTAATCCACAGGGTGATGCTATTAGAAGGTGGGGCCTTTGAGAGGCTAAACCCTCATGAATGGAATTAGTTCCTTTATAAAGGAGGCCCTAGAGAGATCCCTCTTTTGTGCTATGGGAGGTCAGGGTGAAAAGACATGGTCTATGAACCAGGAAATGGGCTCTTACCAGACACTGAATCTGTCAACATCTGGATTTTGGATTTCCTAGTCTCCAGAACTCTGAGAAATAAACTTCTCTTGTTTATAATCCACCCAGTTTATGGTATTTGTTATAGCAGCCCGGAAGGACTAAGACACTTCACCTTGCTATCCTTAAATCATCTTAAATGCAACTTTCTCCAAACAGAATGCTTTGTCTTCTGGACACACTTGCTCTCCTCCTGGTGTCGGTTGGTGGCATCTACATGGTCGCACAAGACAGAAAACTGATTGACAGCAAAACCTAAACCCAATTTTCAACTGAGCGAGGGCTCCTGGGCAAAGGGAGACACGGGAAGGCCACAAGGGAGTAGAGAATCCCACCTCTTTGTTTTTGAATTTGGGTTTCTCGTTCCAAGTTCTGCTTGAGTGCCATGGAGGATGGCCTTGAGTCCAACTAGCTCCCTACAACGAATAGAGACCTGGAGTGGTAGAGAGAATGGGAGTTTCGTTTTTGTGGCGAAGTGAGGCATATCACTTAGTGGCGGTTGCCAGCGATAGAACAGTCAGGGCCTGTGTGATAGTGCCACGATGACTTCAGTGTCCCAGGCCATTGTATGTTTAACTCCTCCATCCTTAGCAATTAGTGCTTATCCTCAAGGTCCACAGAAAAGGCTGCTGAAGCTCCAGCCATCATACCCATGTTCTATTTAGAAAAGAAGGGAGAGGAACAAAGGAACTTTCCAGCAGCTGTGTCCAATGCATTTTTCTAGCTTTTCATTGGCTACTTCTAGAAGGAAAAGTGGCTGGAATCTTTTTCTGTACCCAATAATGTGCATGTTCTATTCAGTAAGAAGATGACTTCATGGATAGTAGGTAGGAAACTAGCAGTATCTGGTACTGGGGATTCTAAAAAGAGCTTGAGCTTTTAAAAACATGTAAATGTTTGTGTCCCCTAGATTCATGTCACTGGCCAAAGCCCCTCCAGAGTTCTCTGGAAGTTTCAATTCCGGCATCTCTTCACCCACCACACGTAATCAGTTGCCAAGACCTGCCCATTTTAATTCCTTGAACATAACTTGAATTCATATCTTCATCTTATATTCCTTCCACCACTCCCCTAGTTCAGGCCCTTGCCCTTCCCAGTTCAATTACTGCAACCACCTCCTGACTGGGTCCTTCTAGTCAGGGCAGGGTAATGTGTCCATGGTGCCAACTCTGGAACTGGAATCCTGGCTTTTCTGGGAGATTTAAGAAGATGATATGTATAAAGCACTTGCACGGCACCTGGCTCCCAGTAAGCAGTCAATGTATGTTAGCATTTATTACTATCTTGTTTTAAGAAATAGAGTTTGTATGTTGTATCAGAGCAATTTGTTTAAATAACGGACTCTTTCTCTACTAGGCGCCTAAAGGCAGGGACCTTCCTTGCTTATCTTTTCTTCTCCCACACCTAACACAATCAGAAGCACACACTAGGCTCTAGAATGAATGAGTATCAGTACTCATCAGAAGTACTCATCAGAAGTACTGACACTTCTGAGGACTGATACTCTGCAGGCAGCCGAGCCGACTTCATGAACTCCACAGATCAGACACACGGGTCTGTTATTTCTCTTTATTAGGCTTGTGTCAGCAGCAGTCCAAGTGTCCCCACTTCTCCTATCTTTTTCTTCAAGCTCTGTCTTTATTCCCATTTCAGGCTCCTGATACTTCCCCTTTGAATATTTTTCTAATCCTCTAGCAATCTATCTATCTATCTATCTACCTATCTATCTGTTATAGTCTGTAAGATATATATTATATATTTTCCAGGAGAGGCATTTTTACATAAGAATATATGTAAATTACATGATATAATATAGATTCATATTTCTTAGTGTAATTGCATATTTTTATGCAAAAACAACACACCCAGCAAACAGTGGTAATGATGATGATAACAGTTAATATTTTCAGCCCTTGCATTGTGCTACAGAATTCTCACAATAAATCTGTGAGGCAGTCCAGTTTTCAATCTCCATTTTCCAGAAGCACAGAGGTGTTCGATAATCTGCCCAAGGTCTCCGGCTAGTAGGTGGGAGAGTAGGTGTTCAGTGGATACTGTTTGAACCTCAGTCTCCCCATTTTTCTTCCTCATGACTTTGATCCCCACCGACCCCGTATTTCTACATGTTTTAAAGTCTCAGTCATACAGTGCGTCTTAATTTATAAATCCCTCTCACATACGTTATCTTATTTGATCTTCATAACAACCATCTGAGGTGGGTAAGGAAGATTCTGTTACTTCTACCTGACAAATGAGGAAAACGGCGCTCACTGACATCGTTACTTGGATATTTGGGTATTAATTCAGGAAGTGCCCTAGAGAATATCTAGCCCAGCCCACTCATTAGCCTCAGAGACAGAACCTTCTTTCCCGGTTTCCCCAGCTAGTTGCTGAGCCGAGAGCTTGTCTTTGAGTTCACGGTCAGCCCGTGGAAGTTACATTGACTTTGGAGCCAGGGATTCAATCTCTCTGAGCTACAGTTTTGCTCGTTTGTAAAATGGGGGCTATTATTTACCTCATGAGACTGTTGCAAAAAATAAATGCGATTAATAGGGAACATCAATCCAGGCACCTGGTAAGTATTCACCAGATGTCTGTTTGCTTCCTCCTTTCTTTCTAAGGTTGTTGCGCGGATCTAATAGAGAAACGTTCTTTTCCGTGTGGTGGATTTTCTCCCATACTGTGGAGCTATGGAACCGGGACCCCCCCCCCCCAATCCTCTCCCGTCTGAACTCGGGGACCCTTCCCTCTTGTTCACCGCACCGCTTCCTCCCTGTAATCCTCGTTGGCCACAGGCAAACTTCCAGGCTCCATCCATCAGGTCACTTCCTCTTTTGCCAGGTTCCATTTCCAGCGAAACTCTCCAGTCCATCATGTCAATCGCTCTCTTGCCACTGTTTTTTAACTCCCTTGCCGGCTTTGCTCAGCAAAGCTCCGAGCCCCCATCAATCCCGACGCTGGAGGGCCCTGACCACCCCAGGCATTGCGGCCTCAGAGGTGCAGGTGCAGCGGGTGGCCGTGCATTCCAGGCCCCACGGCTGCCCCCGATTCCACGCAGCAGTGGTTGTCAGTTCTAGTCCAGGGCCTTCCACTGCCTTCCGTGTTCACCTCGTTCCTCAAACTCCCGACCCACCCCCTCCCCCATCCCTTTCCGCAAAACACCCTCCTTTGCATTCTGCGGAGAAAATCAAGCTGATCCTGATGAATACACTGCTAACATCAACTGAGCGCTGATCGTATGCCAGGCACGGTGCCAGGTCCTTTATTCACATCACCTCATCTAACCTTCAGTGGATACGGTTATGAAGTCTCCACTTTGGGGCAGAGGCCCCCAGAAGCTGGGAGAAGCTGGCTCATTTACCCAGGGTGGACCAGCGGGGGGTGGCGGACACGAACCCCTGCGGGGTTCTCCAGAACGGACCTTTCAAGCATCAGACAAGAAGTTCTTCAACTTCCTCTCCTGTAGACTACAAGCTTACCTTCTTTAATTTTTAAAAATTAGGTTTGAAAAAATTTCTCAGAGCTATTCATGCACATAATTTAAAGAGACAAATAGGTCGGAAAAAAAAATAAATAAAACAGCAGCCCCTGATCTTCCTATCCTTAATTGTCTCTTCCCCAGAAGCACCCACTTTTAGCTGACTCCCTGAGCACTTATATCCATATTCCTAAATATCACGCATATGTTGCCATTCACTGATCTGTCCACTTTAGCCGCTTTCTATTGCCTTCCCCAAGGAAGCATGAGGAATTAGCTAATCACCATGGCAAAACCTCGGCCCCACGAACACGTGACCATATTGTCCTTCCCCATGCTGCTACAGGTTATATTCATTTATGTGTTTTAAAATGTGAATGCCAATCACGACTGAGCCACAGGTATATTACAATGCCTTTTCCTTTCCTGAATGCTGTGGTGTAAGGCCTACAATTAAAGCACAGTATTATGTGCTGCTTGACATCTGGTGAAACCCGGAGGGCCTCAGATGGTTTCTCTACAAGTTTCCCTTCCCCACTCTGCTCTCTTGGGGAAGGTCCCCTAGCCAAACAACTGTCCGTATCAAGGGAACCAGGTGCACTTCCTGCTTATCCCTGGGTAATGAATTTCAGTGCCCTGCTAGCACTTGGAATTATTTTATTTTTTTTTATTTTCTCTGTTTATTTTTTGAGAGACAAAGACAGAGTGAGTGAGAGAGAGAGAGAGAGAGAGAGAGAGAGAATGAGAGAATCCTAAGCAGGGTCTCTGCTGTCAGAGCAGAGCCTAACGTGGGGCTTGAACTCACAAACGGTGAGATCATGGCCTGATCCAAAATCAAGAGTTGGATGTTTAACCGACTCAGTCACCCAGGCGCCCCACACTTGGAATTATTAAGAAGGCCAATCACATTCTAGGGGCACCTGGGTGGCTCAGTCGGGTAAGGATCTGACTTTGGCTCAGGTCATGATCTCATGCTTCAAGAGTTCCGGCCCCACGTCGGGCTCTGTGCTGACGGCTTGGAGCCTGGAGCCTCCTTCGGATTCTGTCTCCGTCTCTCTGCCCCTCCCCTGCTCATGCTCAATCCCTCTCTCTCTCAAATATAAAAGAAAACATATTAAAAAAGAAAAGCCAATCACATTCTCGTGTGGGGAGGGAGGGGTCACCTCCCCCTCTTCACACTGCAAAGACTGCCTCTCAGCCCCTGAGTGCAACCTGGCGGTGGTGCCCTCCTCCCGGGGGTTCTATTTGTGATTAATCAACTGTTGTCAATCTCACGTGCCCGGTGCTGTGTTCAGCCATCCCACAACCCTAGGATGGGAATTCATCCCTCACCAAAGCCATGAATGGGAGGCAGTGAAAACACACATCTCTCTGAGTTTTTAGGATTGATAATAATCAACTTGGCTTCCCCTATCCTCTTCCTAGTCAATCCCTTCAACCTCTAATGTTAATTTCCTCTTCTTGGGAAAGTCTCTTGGTGGAGCCCCTGACCTGTTCCGGTCTGGCCTGGCTGACTGCTCTGTCTGCTTTGCAGCCATCACCTTTCTGAGATTTTGCATGTCTGAAAACGTTGTTATTCTCACATTTACTTGATAGTTTGGCCAGGTTTCGAATTCTTGGCCGGAAATTGTTTTTCCTCAGAATTCCGAAGCCATTTTCCATGCCTTTCAGTTTCCAACATTGCTGTTGAGAAGTCCAAACCTCTCAAATCCCTAATCCTTCTTATGTGACCTGTTTTTCCTTTGCTCTGTGGAAAAAAAAAAAAACAAAAAAAACCCTTTTTCTCACCCATCTCCCCCTCCTTCGAATGTACCAATGAAATGTACTGGTGTGGTTCTATTTTCATTCATTCAACTTGGCACTTGCTGGGTCTTTCTAATCTGGAAACTCATATCCTTCAGCTCTGGGGAAATGTTCTTGTCTTATTCGCTTAATGATTTTCTCCATTCCATTTGCCTTACTTACTCTCTCTTTCTGGAACTATTATATAGATTTTGGCTCTCTTAAATAGTTCTCTAACTTATTTTTTCTTTTCCTCCCTGTTTTCTCTGTTTTTCTAGATTTCTACTGATTTCTAGACTTCACCTTCTCTTCCAATCTTTCTATTGAGTTTTCCATTGTTATTGGTATATTTTATTTTATTTTAAGTTTATTTATTTATTTTGAGAGAGAGAAAGAGTGAGGTAGGGGCAGAGAGAGGAGACAGAGAATCCCAAGCAGGCTCTACACTGTCAGCTCAGAGCCCGACGTGGGGCTCAAACTCATGAACTGTGAGATCATGACCTGAGCCAAAGTCAGACATTTAACTGGTGCCCCTTATTGGTATATTTTAAATCTCAAGTTTGTTTGTCAGTGTTCTTTTGGGGCATCTCTATGCTGCTGGTTGGATTTTCTTGATAGTGGGTTTCACTGTATGGTGATTTGGCTGGCTATTTTCTTGTAGAATCCCCAATGTCAGCACTCCCCCCCCCCCTTGTAGGTGGGCCAGATTCCCCAAGGAAGGCTCTTCCAGACTCTTGCCTGGAGGAATGCCCTATGCTGCCAGCATTCTGTAAGAGGATCCCTCCAATTCTTGGGTCTTCCGCAGGTGGGAGATGTAAATTGGGTTATATTTTAGCTTTCTCTACTTTACGAGGTCTGCTAAGTCAATTACCACTCACTCATCTACTTTTCAGTTTCCAAAATTGTACTGCTGATGTTTACATTCCTTTTGGATTTTTATACTTGCCATGTATTAATTAGCTTTACTGCTATCTAAATAGGATTTGGGAAAGAGGTCGAGGCTAATGCAAGTGTTTAACGTTTGTTCCTTTATTTCTATTTCTACCCATGCTTTCCTCATTTCCTCTTAACTGAAGTCTTTTCTAGTCTAAGGCTCTTACTTCACCTGATATTGGAATTCAATGTCTTAACGTCTCTTCAGAGTTACTGTTCCAATAGTCATCCCTTCCCTGTCTTGTACTTTTGAATCTATATTGGCCCTTTCCTGTCAGCTGTAAACACACGGAGATAATTCTATCTTCAGATATTCCTTTGAACTGATATCTTCCTCATGTTCACATCCATATTTCTGCTTCCTTTTACAGTCAATCTCTTTGAAAGCACCTCCGTGCTTTCTATCTTTTTCCTCTGAGTCCATTTACAACTCCACCCATGGAATGAGACGTCTGGTAAAATTGCCAAATGACTTCTATATTGCCAAACCAATAGACGCTTCCTTCCCTTAGGTCTACTGCTCTATGGTCCTCTTGACCACATTGACTTTTCTTTCTTTCTTATTAGTTTTTGTTTTATTATTAAAAGTAATACATATTCATTATGTAAAAGTTAGAATATAGAAAAAATACAAGGAAAAAGGAAATCCAATCCCTAAATCTTCCAAATGTTAATAGGAGATAACCCCTATGAAACTTAGGATGTATTCTCCTCCCAACTTTTTGCTCGGAATATATTATTTATATAACTGTGTTTGTAGATATAAGCCTCAAACTTAACATTTTCAAACAATTTTCTAGAAAATTGGTTACTTTTAAATTTCCTGTCTCAGTCAACGACTAGTATCACTACTCAACCAACTGATAAAGCCTGAATCCCATTTGACACCTTCACCTTTTCCCTCTCCCCCACCTCTTGCAGTTAATGAGTCAGGGAGTCATGAATTCAACGTCTTCAAACAGGTTAGCCACCTACCTCTTCTATCCTAGCATCCTCACTTTAAGTTAGGATTTCACCCTGCGTGCCTGAATTATTGCATTAGCCACCTAATTACAATCCTCGCCTGTCTTTTCAACTATTATTCAGAATGCTGTCAGAACAATTGCTATAAAATATTTGTCCAGTTATGTCATTCACTTACATAAAAATCCTTTGATGTTCTCCAGAGCCTGATGGATAACAAATTCCTTAGCCTAGGACTCGTGGCTTTTGTGTGTCTTTCAGAAGTGTCCTCTCTCTTTCCCTCGCTTTATTTGTTCCTTTTTCCCAAATACCTCTGGTATGGAAACAATGGGTCACACTGTTTCTTTCCTTTAAAACTTTCTTCACGCTCTTCTCTTTTTCTCCCTTCTTATTTAGCTAACTTCTACAAAACGCTTCAAAAGTTTGAGCATCACTTCTCCAAAGAGACCGCTTTTATCTCCTAATCTAATTGAGAAGTTTCTCCTCGGTGCTTCCACATTACCCCCTAAAGTCAGCTATCCTACACTGAAATGATGATTTGCTTTGCTGCTGCTTCTACTAAAGTAGATACATTTTCAGAGTTGAGACTATATATTGTTTGACTTTGTATTCCGAATGGCTTAGCCAGTGCTTGACAAAAGATGGGCTGGCAATGTTAATCAATGGAGTAGTTTTCCATTCTGATTTTTATACAGATGCGCTGTTTTCAAGGCTAGCCCTTTTTACTTTACAAATTCTCTAAGAGTATGTGAGGAGAGGTTGTGATGTGGGTATCCAGGAAGAGAAGAAAGGAGAGAGAAGGTCACATAGATCATCACAAAACATTACTCTAAATCATCCTATGGATTTGCCATTCTGGTTTTTAGGATAGAGCTAGAACTCAACCAAAGTGTAGAAGCAGGAAGAGATGCGAAGTTACCTCATTTGAAAGTCTAATGCAATGTATTGTGTGTTTTCAAAGGGAAATCACCCGAGTCCGTATCATTCAAGTACTTTAATAGGTAATTGTTTGTGTTTGTGTGTGTGTGTGTGTGTTTTCTTGACAAATTACATGTTATGACAATGAGAAAAGCCCTATCTCGTAAAACTGCACACTTAAAAAATACTGAATTTCAAAAATCACAAACAAGCTGTCCTTCTCGCAGTTGAGCTGCAGAACCAAGCAGGCCTAAGGACAACCACAACATCTCTCTAGCTGGCAAACTGTCCTTATCCCCTACTGACCAGTGGGAGTGGTAAGCGCCATTCGGACCGTGGGCTGTGTGGCCTTTGTTTCTCCACAGGAGGTGAGGGGCACATAAGTGCAGAGAAATGTGCTGGGGAGAGCCTGGCCTCGAGAGAGGGGAAGACAGGAGGGATGTGGAAGCTAAGTGGTCAGATTACACGGAGCCTGGGATAAAAGGCAGGTAGGACCGGCTTGCTCAAGTGCCTAAAACAAAAGACAACTCTAGAGTCGGCAGTGGGGGTGGGGCGGGCCAGGCTGGAAGACAGCAGCTGCGTTTAATGCCATGACTGGAGAAATTAGGATTCAAACCTCACACTGGACACCTCCCCCTGGACCCCAACCGATAGTCACTAATCCGTACGCACACCACCGACGTCTTTACGTTGGGCTAAAAATTAATAAAGCAGTAAGTGACTGCAGAGAGGGGTCAGTTCTAGAGTCGGCTCCAGCCATCCAGGAAAACAACAGATCCTTCAAAGTTTGCTTATCCTGCTTACAAACCACATGAAGTAGGGTGGCAAAGCTGTCAGCTGATTTTTAGGAGTTTGTTTGGAACAACTGGGATTCAATTCAAACAGAGTTTCAAGTTGTGTGGATCTGCAAGTATATTACTGGACTTTTTCTCATCATTTTAGCATCGGGATAGGGAGCTTTTCAATTCAGATCACATCTGAAATTATGTAGCAGAACGGACTGAGGCGACACATGTTGGCCTTTCCTCACATGCTATCTTCCTCCACCTCCCAGGTTTAATCCAGTCCCGTTGGTTTTTTTTTTCCTTGGTGACGACTTCCGATTTTCTCCTTCACTATCACTCTGCCCGCATGCCATTTCCCAAACTTGCTGCCTAAAAAGAAGAGTGGCCTGGGACCAGCTCTTTTCCCTCCAATTTAACCTTATATTCAGATCATTCTGAGCTTTCCAGAGAGCAAATCTTTTCTGTACTCAAAAGCCTCAAATGACTCCCCTTTATTTGTATAATAAAATCACTTCACACCTGTCAGAGTGGCTAAAATCAACAACATAAGAAACAAAAAGTATTGAGGATGTGGCAAAAAAGGAACCCTCTTGCACTGTTGGTGGGGTCGCAAACTGGTGAAGCCACTTGGGAAAACAGTAGGGAGGTTCCTCAGAAGGTTAAAGATAGAACTGCCCTACGATGCAGTAATCATACCACTGGGTATTTACCCGAAGAATACAAAAACACTAATTCAGAGGAATACATGCACCTCTATGTTTTTTACAACATTATTCACAATAGCCAAACTATGGAAGTAGCCCAAGTGCCCAGGGATTAATGAATGGACAAAGAAGATATGGTGTATATATACACAATGGAATACTATTTAGCCACAAAGAAGAATGAAATCTTGCCATTTGCAACAACATGGAAAGAGTAGAGAGTATAATGCTAAGTGAAATAAGTCAGAGAAAGACAAATACCATATGATCTCACTCATGTATGGAATTTAAGAAACAAGACAAATACACAATGGAAAAAAGAAAAGAGAGACAAACCAAGAAGCAGACCCCTCCTTTTTTTTTGAATGTTTATTTTTGAGGGAGAGAGTAAGCACAAGTGGGGTTGGGGCAGAGAGAGAGGGAGACACAGAATCCGAAGTAGGATCCAGGCTCTGAGCTGTCAGCACAGAGCCTGACATGGGGTTTGAACCCGCGAACTGTGAGATCATGACCCGAGCTGAGTCAGACGCTTACCTGACTGAGCCACCCAGCTGGGACTTAACTACCCTGAAACAGACTCTTAACTATGGAGAACGGACTAATGGTTACCAGAGGGGAGGTAGAGTGAGGGGCTGGAGGAGACAGGTGATGAGGATTAAGGAGTGCATTTATGATGAGATAAAATAACAAGCAAAAAAAGAAAAAAAATCCTGGGGCGCCTGGGTGGCTCAGTCGGTAAAGCGGCCGACTTCGGCTCAGGTCACGATCTCGCGGTCCGTGAGTTCGAGCCCCACGTCGGGCTCTGTGCTGACAGCTCAGAGCCTGGAGTCTGTTTCAGATTCTGTGTCTCCCTCTCTCTCTCACCCTCCCCCGTTCATGCTCTGTCTCTCTCTGTCTCAAAAATAAATAAACGTTAAAAAAAAAAATCCAAATGTGATCCATCTAATCCAGCCTCTGTCCCTCCCTCTACACTGTGAGCTATTTGGATAGGGCAGGGAGGGAGGAATATTATGAAAGGACAATGGAGAAAAGTAGCATTAACATTAGGAGCAGACAAGATTACAGTAAAGCCAAGAGATCTTCATATGCCAGGGCTTTGATATCTACTGGTGATTATAATTCATTTTATATACAAAATCCAATATTCATACGGCTTACACGTTTGCCAAAACTAAGATTATATCTGCGACCAAATGTTCCCATAACATGTGTCAATAGGTAATGCTCAGCTATGAGTAGGGTACGACCATGAAATATCATATATTATCTGAAACAGAGATACAAAAATTTAAATCTGTTAAAAAAAAAACAAAACGGAAAACCCTCCAAAGGATTCTGTGCAATCACTAACTTTTAATATTTGGAGAAAGTGTGAAAGAAAATAAAATATGATCAAACTTAGTGCCGTGGCTTCAGCTTTTGGATAGTCAGGATGTCTTGTTACCTGCTTAAATTCCTTAAGTAAAAAGAAAGAGAAATTTTTTACTTGCCACTTCTCAATATTTATTTATGCAGATGAGACATGAGTCACAAGGATTTGGAGATGAACTCTGATTTATGACAACATCAGGAAAATGGCTAAAAATAAGTGTGTCTCAGGATGATTCAAAGTGCAATAAGGGAATTTCCAATGATTTGGTAACAAATGTAGCAGCCCAAGTCCATTTATTTCTCTAGCGAATATTCCCAAGGAGCATGAAAAATGACAGCTGCATAATCTGAACAGTTAATTTTTCCATGTTAGTCAATTCCAACTGTTGTGTCAAGAAAAGAAAGAGAGGAAAGGAAAAGAAAGAGAAGGTGTAAGTAATAGATCAAGTTTGTTTATGAACAACTTGGGAAATAAAATCTCCAATAACCTATCAGTAGCCAAATATTAACATTGGAGCCATTAAGCCTAACTGCATAGAAATGACAGACTAAGGAACAGGATGAGGCTATGATATGCTGAGCTGCTTATGTGAAAGTCAGAAGTGCAGAACCTCAGGGGCGGGGCGCCTGGGTGGCTCAGTCTGTTAAGCATCAGACTCTTGATTTCAGCTCAGGTCATGATCTCACCGTTCTTGAGGTCTAGCCCCGTATCAGGTTCTGCTCTGACAGCATGGAGCCCGCTTGGGATTCTCTCTCTCCCTGTCTGTCTGCCCCTCCCCACCCTACCTCCCTCAAAATAAATAAACTTAAAAAAAAAAAAAAAAGAAGTCCAGAACCCTAGAATTGAAAACAACGTGCGATATCACTAAATCCAACCTCTGGCCCTGAGCAAGAATTATCTCCAAAACACTGATCTCAGAAGTAGAATTCAGCCTGTTAAATACTTACAGCAATGGGAGGCTCACCACCTGTATCTTAGTGACTCAAAAACCACAAATTTATCATCTCATAGTTCTGGAGACTAGAAACTTGAAGATGTTTAGCAGGAACACACTCTCTACAGAGACTTAGGGAAGATGACATTTCTTGCCTTTGCTAGTTTCTGGTGGTTGCTGGCTTCCTTGGCTTGTGGCCACATCACCCTAATCTCTGCTTAAGTTTTCACATCATTTTTCCTGTGTGTCTCTTAAAAGGACACCTGTAATATATTCAGGAATCAATCATATAATCCAGAATGAACTCCTCATCTCAAGAGCTCCAACTTAATGACATATTCAAAGACCCTCTTCCCATATAAGGTAATATTCACAGGTGCTGGTGATATAGGACATGGCCCTATCTTTTGAGGGACCATCATTCAGCCTACTGTACAACCTCCAAAAGAAATCCACTTATTTTTGGACAGATCTTATCAGCGTGCACTTCTGTTGTTTTGAACAGTACCTACCCATTTTTACTACTTGGAAGTAATTCCAACATAGGTGAGAGGTAAGGCTCTGTCTCCTACTCTTGAGCTGAAATGGGGAGTTTCTTCTCTTCTTAGACCCCAGACCCTAGGGCAAGGGCACATGCATAAGCAGAGCCAGTCAGATGCCCATGTTCTATTCCTGCCTAGCTCCTCTTTCTGTCTCCATCCATGACCCCAAACTTCACTCACACCCTGATTACTCTACTCCAGGTCTCATTTCTTTTGAGACACTTCTTCAAGAATACCCTTCTCTCTTCTTTAGATCCATAAATTATGTATTATTATGTCACCCACTGCTTCCCAATTATTGACCTTTCTTTTTGCACAACTATAATGATCACTTTTCGCATTTTGGCCATATGCATTTGATTACAGTCAACCTAGAACTTTATAGTAGGCTGTCTCAGTTTTTTTCCTAACGATTTATTGGCAAGCCTATCTCCCCACCAAAATTGTAGACTCTTAGAGGGCAGGCATGTTCTTATTTCTTTAGTATAATGATCCAGAGGTGTTTAATGGGCACAATAGATATTTACTTTTTCCTGTTTATGAGCAACCTCATAGTAGAGGACTTATAAACATTTTTAATTTTGCTGAAGCAGGATTTTTATAATTATAAAACTTAAATAAGCTCTTTAAAAATAAAAGTTCCTTGAATTATTCCATCTTTCAGTCCTACTTGATTTTAATTTTGCCAAATTAAGGGTTTCATGTATAATCTTCCAGAAGTTTTCTTTTCAAACACAAGCATAGTGTCTCTTTAAATACCAAAAAATTATGGCCCTTAAAATATTTTTATAAGTATTGCCAAATTGTGTCTTGGAAAGTCTGTAGAAAGTAAGAATTTGAATTTTTAACGGCTGTAAGTTTAGTGGGCAAGTGGAGTCGCTTAACCAATGAGCAGAAGCAGCCCAGTTTTCATATCTGAATGAGGCCTGGGGCTCTCTGCACCTTTATGATGGCAGATCATGTGGTAGGCAGTTTAGTTCACTCTCTGGGGAGAGTTTCTCAGAAAAGAAGACAGTGCTGCTGCTGCTGACAGCAACGGAGGAAAAGAAAAATGTCTAAAAAAGTGCCGGTTTGGGTCAGAAAATAAAGTTTGTTTTTTTTTTTTTCTTTTTGTTTGTGAGAAAGCTTGCGGTAATGTGTTCACAAATCCCAAAACCTCCTGCTGGGGACGTTAAGGGTCTTCTGATTTCAAGGGAATGGAATTTAATTTAATGATGAAGGAGAAGCATGGACGCGGCATGTCGTGCCATGGGTCACGGATAAAGTATTGACTAGCGGTGGGAATCTACCCCCCAAACCGAGAGCACACCGTATACACTGTATGTTAGCCAATTTGACAATAAGTTATATTAAAAAAAATAAATGTATACATACATATAAAGTGTATTTTTCCCCATGATTCAGGTGTGCCATGAAGTATAGAAATTTACAACTATACCACACAACTTCTAATATCCTGACTATTCTGAACCCATTTATTATTTTGAAACTTATCTATTACTTGCATGATATTTGTTGTTAAAAAATCACACAAAGTGGGGGCACCTGGGTGGCTCAGTCGGTTAAGCGGCCGACTTCAGCTCAGATCACGATCTCGCGGTCTGTGAGTTCGAGCCCCGCGTCGGGCTCTGTGCTGACAGCTCAGAGCCTGGAGCCTGTTTCAGATTCTGTGTCTCCCTCTCTCTCTGACCCTCCCCCGTTCATGCTGTCTCTCCCTGTCTCAAAAATAAATAAACATTAAAAAAAAAATCACACAAAGTTGAAGCATGTCTCAAATAATTTTAAAGTCCTCTGATATTTCACACAACTGAGAAAATGAATACTAACATTTTTGGTGCCTCTATATTTTGTGCCATGCTTTTAAGGCCACAGAATGTTTACTTAGTCATTAAATCTGTAACTTTTATGAAGTACTTTTGTAGGTTTAAAATTCTGATGAATCAGGAAATCACTTGCTCATCTGAGAATAAGAAACGGTTACTTGGTTAAATTTCTTTTCCAATGGACAACTGTGCTACTTGCTGAATTTTCTTCCTATTATTTTGCAATGTCATCATTACCGTATTCTGAATTCCATATATGATCCGTAAAACTTTGGGCTTTATTTTTCTATTCCTAAGCTAGGATCAAATTTTATAATTACTATAATTTAACAGTAGTTTTTAATATCAAGAAATACTTGCTGAGTTATGAAAAAAATGTTATAAAGGTGAATAAAGCAGAAAGTGAATGTTTGCCATGTAATCCTACTTCCCAAAGATCAACACAGCTCACAGGTGCATATTCTGGAATTTTTTTCACATAATGTGCATAATGTAAATGGAACATTACATCCTGATGTATAACTTTTTTCACTTAGCAATTTATTGTGGGAAGTTTTCTTTTTTCTTTTAAAGATTTTATTTTTTTAAAGTAATCTCTACACCTAACATTTGAACTCACAACCCTGAGATCAAGAGTTGTGTGCTCCACTGAGTCAGGCAGGCACCCCTACTGTGGGTATTTTTCAAGCCAACACAGATAGGTACATCATATACTTTTAACTGAATATGGTTGGTTTTTAAAACAAATTTTTTAATGTTTTATTTTATTTTTGAGAGAGAGAGAGACAAAGCACAAGTGGGGAGGGGAGGAGAAAGGAAGGAGACATAGAATCTGAGCTGTCAGCACAGAGCCTGACATGGGGCACAGACCCAGAAACCTGGAGATCATGACCTGAGCCAAAGTCAGATATTTAACTGACTAAGCCACCCAGGTTTTTTTCCTAATTTTTTTTTTTACTATACCAAGACTACTCAAAACTTTTCTTTCATATAGCATTGTGTGCTTTATTTCTAAAGGGTAAATTTATTTAAAAAAAAAATGTTTGTTTACACTGAGAGAGGGAGCATGAGTGGGGGAGGGGCAGAGTCAGAGGGGGAGAGAGAGAGTACCGAGCAGGCTCTGAGCTGTCAGTCCAGAACCCTATGCAGGGCTCCATCTCACAAACCATGAGAACAAGACCTGAGTCAGGAAATCAGATGCTTAACCGACTGAGCCACCCAGGTGCGCCTCTAGAAGTAAGGTTGTGTGGTATAATTTTAAATTGTGGCAGTTACTTCCCAATTATCTTCCCAAAAGGTTAATTTGTATTGGTAGAGCAGTGAGGAGGAACTCGCTTAACTCTCCAATGTTCTGGACATTTTTAGAGGGCACAGAGATACAAAAGGAGATATAAAGACTAAAAGCAGAGCTGAAAAGAAGGTGGGTTGAAAGTTACAGCTTTCTCTTGGTTTGTGTAAAAAAAAAAAGATGGTGTCGGGAATAAAGGTAGGTTGGATAAGAAAAATAATCGATTTAACTCTGTCTTTCCAGAGAAAACCTACTTCAGAGTCATTCAAGTGAGCATAGACAGAATAGTTACAATATTTATTGAGGGAGAACTTCTCTAAAAAAACATGGACATAATAATTATCTGTTAAGAACCTTTTGATTTTTTCCTGTAATTGTGGAGGTTTTGGTGAATTAATAAAAATTAAACTGAAAATGATAAATACCTCAAAGGAAAAAATGACCACATCTTTCAAGGTAAAGGTAAAATATTGTATTCAATGTGTTTTAATTTAATAGTGTTAAATGCTAGACTTAAAAGGGGAAAAACCCCATCTCTTTTCGGCCTTTGGCTAAGACCAAATGTAAAAGGGTAAAAACCTTATTATAAAATTCATCAGAAGTTTTATTTTATTTTCTGGTGAGCTAATGACCATTCAACATTGTGAAATTGAGAGAAATATTTGAGTTAAGACCCAGTCCTTCAAAGTTGTGTTCAGCAATGACAGATTTCCTCTTTCTTTTCTTTTTTCTTTCTGGCAAGCGGGGGCGGGCAGGGGATGGCTGTTATAATGCGCACTATCTCCAAGGAACCTTAATCCAGATGTCCATGATGTTAGGATTGTACTTCTTACAAACAAAAAGATTGTGAGGGACTCAGGGGCTTATTTTGTAAATTGTTCCATGTAGAAATTTGCCTGTCCTGGCATCAAGTCCTGGATAGAAGCCAGAGAGAGGGTTACAGAAAGAGATTAAGGTGTCAGTACTAGAGGCAGGAAAAGAATACTGGGCAACGTATTCGCCTGGTTGTACCACACTTCTCATTCCCACCCTGACTACGAAAATCTTAAAATGGGTGAAATGCCAATAGCTGCTCCACTAAGGTGGTAGGTTTTTGAGTGATTTAACTCCTATATTTTTAAATTTTTATGTAATGTCTTACTGTTTTTATAACAAATATTTTTGAATTTTTTTCTGTAAAATATATGCGGGTGCTAATAGCATAAATTATGTAATACATAGAATAAGATAAAATTTCATACATACTGACACATTAGTTTTTGAGATTAAATACTACCGCTATGAGAAGTAAGGGAGATGATTCATTTTCAGAAATACTAAAAGAAGCTGTCCTTTCTAGTTAACAATGGGTTTACAACCTATTGGAAATTTGTAGGAACCACCCCCCCCCCCCCACCACCCACACACCCAGTGGAGTCCCAAGCCCTTAGACACTTCACTTCCTGGTTCTTCTTCCCCTCTCTGTTTCCTGGGCTTATTTTCGCTGGCTTCGCAATGAGCGTGCACCAAAGAACAAAGGGAGGAGGGACTGAAAGTCTCTGCCTCACCTTAGGGAATGTACATTTGTTCCAATCAGACTACTCTTTGCCTTATGTGGGCATAGGTGATGTCTGGGTAAGGCTGTAACCTCTCTAGTCCTCAGCCAATGAGGAGCCAGGGGAGGGACCTGCACGCTAAGCATAAATTGTCTGCTGTAACTGCCCCAAGTGTGCCTGACCTTCAGAGACCCGCTCTTGCAAGAACAATGATTAAAGCGTCACTTCACTGTGCTCTGAATCTCCATGTCTCTCCTTTGATTGACTTGGTGAGCTTATTCCTCACAACACCAAAACTAGATAGTAATGTCATTGATAGTTAGAAATTATCTTCACAATACAAATATTTAGAAATGTACCCAAATCTATATGTATAGCATAATCAATATATTCTAAATAATACCTATAATACAATTAATTTTACTGGAAAGATGGATTCAATGTTAAGGAATATAGTGTCTTGGGGCAACTGGGTCACTCAGTTGGTTAAGTGTCAGACTTCGGCTGGGGTCATGATTCATGGATTCAAGCCCTGCGTTGGGCTCTCTGCTGATCTGTTAGCACAGAGCCTGCTTGGGATCCTCTGTCCTCCTCCCTCTGTCCCTCTCCCACTCATTCTCTCTCTCTCTCTCTCTCTCTCAAAAATAAACATTTAAAAAAAGCAAATACAGTTTCTTTAAGTTATTTCTAATTCCCTACACATTATGCAATGCTATGTAAAAAGGCAGAATTTTCTAATTAAGAGTATTATTTAATTTCTAATTAAGAGTAATTATTGAGTATTATTTAGCAGAAGGCAAACTTTTCCTTCAAGTTTACTCTGATAGTTCATTTTATGCGTGCTTTAACAAAATTATTAAAGAACTAAGATTTAAAAGTTTTTGGTATCACATATTTTAACTCTTAACTTATTTTTTAGGATTAAAATTCATCTTTAGAAAGGTAATAAATATTAATAAGTAAACCTTGGCCAATTAATGAAGAATAAATGGGAAAGTCAAGGCATTTTAAGTGTATGCTTTGTAGATTATGAGGACCTCATGGAACTCATAGGAATCTGTGGTTGCAGAAAAACAAAGCAGGAAACCAGACTCTCCATTTCACTGCTTTAGAGCTAAGAGGTCCCCTACCTCCTTCCTCTTCTTTCCTTTTCTTTCTCCCTCCCACCTTTTCTCCCTCCATCCCTCTCTTCCTTTCTTCCCTCTTCTTCTGCAACATTCTTCTCTGTCCAGCCTACCACCCCTTCATCAGCTCCTTAGGTTAGCTACTATTCATCATTCAGATTACATTCAAAAGTCTGTACCTCTGGAAAGAGTTTGCTGGTAGCTTATGTCTGGTTTACTGGGCTGCTTCCTTTCCTACACATTTCCGCCAAATGAGGCCTATTACATTATCCTGTTATTGCCTTTCCTGTTATCTGTCCCCCTCCCTGCAATGCTTGTGTTCACCATGTTCACTTCATATGGTCCAGTATGGTATTTATGACTGGTGGGAGCTGAACATTTTCTTTTTTAAGTTTATTTATTTATTTTGAGAGAGGCACAGACAGCTTGAGTGGGACTGGGGCAAAGAGAGAGGGAGACAGAGAATCCCAAGCAGACTCTGCCCCGTCAGCAGAGTCCGACCGCGGGGCTCAAACTCACGAAACCACGAGATCATGACCTGAGCCAAAACCAAGAGTTGGACACTTAACCGACTGAGCCACCTAGGCACCCTGAACATTATTTTTCAAATGAACATCAAACAAATAATAAATAAGCAACGAAACATAACCTTTTTTTACTTTCAGAAGGCAATGTAAGGGATTTGTTCATCTATTTACTCATTAAATATTTATTAATTGTGTGTTTGTTATTTAAATATTTAAATCAGGAAATGGATAAGATTCTACTGAAAAGAATGAAATCACATATTTAGATTTTTGTGTATTTTTTTCCTCTACCACAACTTAATCCACTTTTTCCCCCTCAAACCCTTACTATAAAATGCAGAGTATTTTAAATTATTCTTTTAAGCTTTTGAAAAAAAGACTCCACTCTCTTTTCTTCACTCTATGACATAATATTTTTGTTTGACCACTGAGAATGGGTGGTGACTGGCATTTTTAAAAGAGCTTATGGTCTTATCTAAGCCGAGTATATCCTGGGGTGAGCGGTTATAATTTATATGTCCAAAGAGAAGTGACTCATATTTACATGGGTGGTAACTGGGGCTAAGAAATGTGGGAGGTAGGCAGAAAGGAAAACAATGCTGTAGGTATTTTCTTCTTAATGTGTGAGTATGAAAGCTTTTACTGCCAAGATCCTGATGATTAGTGAGTTTAAAGGGAAATGTACAAAGTTGTAAAAACACTGTGCTAAAAAAAAGTCAGCGGTTTTTCTTTACTGTCTTTACTCAGCCTCATGACAGCCGAACTACCGTAGCTGGTAAAGTATAGCATTTTCATATTAGTGAGAGGTTTGCAGACAATAAATACGTTCAACAGAAGAAGGAAAATGTTAAAGACTTTCCTCTTTAGTTGGTAAATAAAGCCAGAAGTATGACCTGGGTGCTCTGTTTTACCACTCAGATTTCTGCACAGTTTATAGCATAGTTAGCGTGACTAAAAGCAATTTACAAGCGGTTTTCTATACAGTGCTCAAGCCGGAGAAAGGCGCGTGAGACGCTTTGAAATCAATTATTCAGTGCTTGTGTCTTAAATGGTGGATGACTTCAGGAACAGATACCTGAGGGAGAGTTAGAAATAGCAGTACCACGAAATGTCTGCAGAGCCCTCATCTATGAGATTAAGGCAGTCGAGGACAAGGTGTAAATTCCTCTCGAGAAATGATTTCGTGCACTACACTGCTTAGAGTACTATGCTTTTATCAGCTAGATTGGACCAAACAAAATCTCGAAATCAAAATATCACCACATCACTCATCTGATGTTTTCTTCCAAATTTAATACAAAGAAACGATAAAATAGTTTTTTTATCTATGGAAGAAGGATGGGAACACTGAAGTAATTATCTGCAACTCAGACCTCAAAACTCCTTTATACCAGAAATACTCATATGCTAAAGCGTTTTCTTTAAGGAATATCCTGGGAACTTCCATCGGTGATCAAGTTCATGTGCTCTGTGTAAGACCTTACACAAACAGCACCACGTGGAAGGAGACAGATTGGGAGCTTCATGTGAGACGAAATATATGTTATAGCCACAGACAACCATCACATGTCACACTGCCCACTCTCCATTGTCTTCATCTTGTCTACTGCCTTCCTCGGGTCATGTTCTTCAGTCAATGCTCCGCTGTATTGACATGTGCTTCCAGAGAAGTCCATTTTCATCTTTTGTAAAAGTGCTGATGAATTATTCCCGTAAAAGTTTTGTTGCTGTTATCTTTTGTCTAATACATACCCTAACTAGGTTTGCCTGTGTTTTCAGAAAGTGGAGATACTGGAGTGCTTTTTCTCTCTCCTGGTAGTGGAGGAAAACATGTGGGCAGAGAAAAATAGGACACAAGGGGCAAGCGGAGGACAGGGAGTACGTCATATGTCATATATCAAATACTGTGAAGTGGGGGAGGGGTTGGCCGAAAGGGTTTGAATTTAATCGGCACAAGATGGAAGTTATGGCTATAAATGAAGATGCCTGTTCTGAAATGGATAATGTAGCATGTAATTTAGCATCCACTAGTATCTAAGAGTGGAAAATGACAGGTTGACTGAATTTTTCTATTCTGCAAATTGAGAAAAATGACAGTGACCTAAGAGCATCACTGTGAGAAATCAATGAGCTATCAGACATAAACATCTATTAAAGCAGGTGATAGTTTATACTTTCTAGATGACAGTTATTACAAAAATAAATACTTCTATCAAGTTCTCTAAATTAACTAACTTGGCTTTTCAGACCCATTTCCTTGACATCGAAGGGATTTGGAAAGTGGTTCAAAAGTTAGATGCTCAATTTGGGGAGATTTAGAGGATAATATTTCGCAGCCAGGTCTATTCACTATTGGTCTATTAGTCTGGGGCAGATGTGAGGTCCTCTTGGTAGGTGGGATGGACGTGTTACCAGGATTTTCTTCTGCACATGCTGGGCCTGCCTGCCATAGATTATCCCCTTGCTGCCTTTAGTTCTGCTGGTAGAAACTGGTGTTTCCTCTAATTTCTAATTTGTTGCCATGTTGATCACTAAAAGAATCTTTGCTCTGGACCTTACTGGACAGGAATGACTCAGTGTGTTTCTCCTTTGTGCTTACATTCCTGGCCATCATCAGGCCCCTTGAACTTCACGGTTATATGACATGTCGTTGCAGGTGACTCTGATCTGTCTTGTGCACTGCATTACTCAGGAAAATCTGGCATTTTTATTTTCATGTGCTATGGAAGATCTTGTTGCAAACATCTGCCTATTGATTTGAAGAGTCTAGGAACTTGATTTAAGTAGGTCTCTAGGAACTGAAGAAAGTGTCCAATCCTCTAACTCAGTGGTCTCAAAATGGGATTTGTGGATCTTGCTCAGATGTGTTCTTTAGGATCTGTGAGCTCTCCTTGAATATTTTTAAGCAGTGCTTGTTCATTTGTTTTGTTTTGTTTTGTTTCGATGATAGGCTAAGAAATTAATCAGCTGAAGCATGTTCTGCATTATCTTGATGGCCTCTTTATAATTAAATCCCGTTTCCAAGCCTGCTCCTAGCTTTGTTTACTGGCTTGCTAGAGCTGTGATAACAAAGTACCATAGCCTGGGGGCTTAAACAACAGAAGTTGATCCTCTCACAGTTCTGGGGGCTAGAGGTCCAGAATCAAGGTGTTGGCAGGACTGGTTCTTTCTGAACCAGGGAAGGGTGGTTACACCAAATGAAAGCCTAATAAATATTACAGCAAGTGAAGTTTTCCAATTGAAGAGAAAAGTGTAAGCAATGGTAAAGAAAATCTGATTCATGCTCAATTGATATGAATGAATGATACCTCACATTTATTCATTTCCATCAGTGGTTTGGCAGTAAAGCTTATGCTGAACTAGAAATTCTTTTCAGGGGTGCCTAGTCAGTTAAGCATCCAAATTTGGCTCAGGTCATGATCTCACGGCTGGTGAGTTTGGTTGGTGAGTTCGAGCCCTGTGCTGACAGCACAGAGCCCACTTTGGATCCTCTGTCTCCTCTCTGCTCCGCCCCCCTCCCGCCCCCTCATTCTCATTCTCTCTCTCTCTCTCACACACACACACACACGCACACACACCAAAAAAACATTTAAAAAGTTTTTAAAAATTTAAAAAACAATTTTTAATGTTTATTTTTGAGAGAGAGAGAGAGAGAGCAAGTGAGAGAGAACTCAAGTCAGGGAGGGGCATAGAGAGAGGTGGACACAGAATCTGAAACAGGCTTCAGGCTCTGAGCTGTCAGCAAAGAGCCCTAAGTGGGTCTCAAACTCAGGAACTCAAACTCAGGTAAGATCATGAACCTGAGGTGAAGTAGGATGCTTAACTGACAGAGCCACCTAGACACCCCTAAAATTTTTTTTAAAAATTCTTCTGTCTGCAAGCACTGAAAACTAACTTCAGATATTATTTTCTTGATTGATTCCAACAATAACTGGATTGGGTTCACATTTCATGCTCATTTTAATAATTTCACCATGTTTTTCTTTTTAAAAAAGAAAGTTTAAATTAATCTGGCGGAGAACTTTTTTTTTTCTTTAGAAGTCTGTAGCACACAGTTTAAATTTGCGAACCACTGCTTGATAGGAATAAGCCAGCCATTTGAGGGGACCCTCCTCTCTCTTACCTAATTTTGTAGTCCTAAAATAGCCAGACCTTTGAAAAGCTCTCCTCTAGATGTCGTATCTTTATTGCACTGAATCATTTCTGTGATATAAATTTACTTTCTTAAAATAAAGACTTCCACAAGGGGGAAGGAAAGAGAGGATCGCTCCTATGCTTTAGAGGAGGGATTTAGAGGATTAAACTCAGACATCTGGGGATAAATCAGATATCAGACCTCAGACTGAGACTTATTTCCTAACAACGTGATGACCTAGGAAGAAGCCCATCAGAGATCTTCTCACCTCTTGAAATAGCCAATGATCAGAGACACCACCTGTGGCTTGATGTCATAATATAATAACCTGCTGAGAGCAAAGCTTGAATTAGGCCTGTCTGCAATTTAGTCACAACTATCAGATTTTCTCCCAATGTTGTTAATTTCATTGTTATTTTGTGTTGTCATTTACTCCAGAAGTAATTTATGTGTAACGGCATAATTTTATTTATTTTTATTCATTTGTGTATAGCATATTTTGTTTTTTTTAATGTTTATTTATTTACTTTGAGAGAGAGAGAGTGAGCGAGCAAGGTGGGGGCAGAGAGAGAGGGAGGGAGAGAGTCTGAAGCAGGCTTCATGTTCAGCTCAGCGCGGGAGCCCGATGAAGGGCTCAGTTTCACAAAAGTGAGATCATGACCTGAGCCCAAATCAAGAGTCAGACGGTTAACCAACTAAGCCACCCAGGCTCCCCATGTAATAGCATAATTTTAATGTAATTAATTGCATGGGAATTCTTAAACACATAGCAAAGCAACTTACAGTAGTTTTAACAACATATGACAATGTTCATACCTTTATATATGTATATATATTACAGTAAGTCAAGTATTATACACACGTCTATGAGCATATACATATGTTTATGAGAAAAATGATCTTTTTCTTTGTGTCATGATAGAATTCTTAAAAGCTTTGTTTATACAAAAAAATTCAGAACTGTATTGTAGTAGCTATCCATGATTTGGTTGGATCATAGTTCTGTAAATTTTAATCTTAGAATCTTAATCTTGCTAATGATTAAGATTCTAAGTGGTGGTGCAGACTTGCCCAGGAAGAAGAAAGTAACTTTATGTCATAACAAGTTATGTTTGTTGATAAAGTATGGCAGAGCTCAAAGGAAAGGCTTTTATGGAATTCTGGCTCTAGCACTTTTTGTCAAAATAAATCAACTAACACAGAAAAGTTGAAGGGTCTCCCTGTGTAGTACACTTTCCTGAATCATTTCATTTGCTTTTGTATTTTCCCTTCCTCCAACCCCTCTATGGGTGTTGCAGTCCATAAGTGCCATATTTCAGCTACATTTTAGAATAATTAAGCCTTTTTCTATAGAACTTAGAAGACGTCCATGCATTCAAAATATATTTATTCGGTACTTATTGCATAAAACCTGCATGTTAGAGGCTAGAGATATCAAGTAAAGAATCCATAGTTCATAGTCCCTACCTTCAAGAAACACAGTCTATGGTGAGAAAGGGAACATAAACATAAACTCAGAGCCCCACCTACCTTATTATGGGGGCACCAAGGACACTACTCCTCACTGTGCCTTGGGAAACCAGGCAAAGCTAAACAGTGGATATTGCATTTGACCTACTCTCTGGGATAAAAAGGAACTCAGCAAACAACAAAAGAGGAGAGGGAGTAAAACTCCATTCAGGAAAAGGTGAGAACAAGAGCAAGATCATGGAGTTTTGAAAACCTATGATGTGTCCAAGGACTCAAAATAGCACAACAGTTATTTTGTTCTTCCTTTGCCATATGACAAAGAGAGATGAAACCTAGAAGGAAGATACGAATAAACATGGAGGTATAGAACGCATTTTTAAACAAAAATAATTCAGAGAGAAAAGGAGGAGATTAACAGTTCAAAAATAAGTGAGTAAAATATCTCATTTCAATCAACTGTAAGTTTTAGCCTGTATTGACACACAGAAGTAGTTAAAAAAAAGAATCACATTTAGGGAGGTAATATAAATAGAAAGAGGCAAAGTGAAAAAGGTGACTGATGTTGGGTACGGCAGAAACAAATAAACCAAAGTCTTTTATTATTGCATGGTAATAATTACTAGCATTTATTGAACACTTACCATATAACAAACACTGGGTAAGCACTTTATTATCTTATTGACTTCTCAGTGTCTCTTAATAAGTACCACTCAGTTAATAGGGATTGTTATTATAGCCACTTTATAGAAAGAAAACTGAGGATTAAGGAGATTAAATAACTCGCCCAAGTTTATATATTGATGAACAGCTAAATGCAGGCTATGAGCCAGTCTCTCACTCCAGAGTCCTGAGGGCTTAACCACAACATAAACTGCTCCCTCACGTGTTGAACTAAAATAACCCCACTAAGTGGCAGACTCGAAGTTTCTGTGGCCATGTGGATGCTACAGGGGGGCAAATCTTGACATACAGAACAAATGCAAAATAAAACAGGACACAATAATGAGAGTAAACCTTTCATGGCACAATTTGGACATGTTGGTTCAAATGAGAGCTGGTTGGAGTAGTCATAAAGTGGTATGATGAGGGCAAAATACAACAAGTTGTTCTACCCTTGAGATTTTGGTCAGAGAGGGATAAAAGCATCCAAGCTTCATAGTGATATATGCTCAATGGAAAACAGTCCTGGGGGGGTGATGTCAATAATGACCTGTGGTAAGGATCCTCGAAGGGAATAAAAGAAAATGTGTGCACAAGTCCATGCGTTGTCCTTTTTTGGACATTGCTAGTTTTTCTCATCTGCTTAGCATACTTTATCCTAAAAAAAAATGATTATTTCTTTCAACCATGTGTAGATCTCCTTGTTATTCTCTCTCTAGGCCTTCTTTTCTTTTGTATATTTTTCCTGGGTAAGCAGTATATATAAATAAGACCATACTCCTTTAGCCACACATCTGAAGTCTGTAGCTTTATGGAATGCTGTGGGAGCTGTGTGCAGGACAAAAAGAATGTTTCTACTCCTGGATGATGGAAGTGGCCAGGGAAGGGATGTGAGGTGAGTGGTTTGTTCTCTGCTGGAGAGGAGAACAGAGAGGTAGCCAGAACACTGGAAACCGCGGGTGGCTATCTCTCCTTTGTGTTAAGACTTACACTTAGTTTCAAATGTATTTCCTGTATATTTAGACAAAATTTATTGCCTCTCATGTTGGTTGGAAAGCCCAATTATCACTCAAAATACAGGTTTGCTGATACAACTCAACACCTAAAAGACAAATAATCCAATGAAAAGTGGGTAGAAGACATGGACAGACATTTCTCCAAAGAAGACATCCAGATGGCCAGCAGATACATGAAAAGATTCTCATCATCACTTACCATCAGGGAAATCCAAATCAAAAAACCATAATGAGATATCACCTCACATTGGTCAGAATGGCTAAAATCAACAACACAAGAAACAAGAAGAGTTGGCAAGGATGTGGAGAAAAAGGAACCCTTGTGCATTATTGGCAATGCAAACTGGTGCAGCCACTATGGAAACTACTGAAGCCCAAGTATGGAAGCAGCCCGAGTGTTCATCGATAGATGAATGGATAAAGAAGATGTGAGATATATATAGATATATATAGAGAGATATATACGAATATTAATATACACAATATTAATAATATTATAATATATAATAATATATAATAATATTAATATATAATGGAATATTATTCAGCCATGAAAAGAATGAACTTGTTGAGGCTCCCAGGTGGCTCAGTTGGTTAAGCATCTGACTCTTGATTTTGGCTCAGGTCATGATCTCATGGTTTATGGAACTGAGCCCCAAGTTGGGCTCTGTGCTGACAGCATGGAGACTGCTTGGGATTCTCTCTCACCCTCTCTCTCTGCCCCTCCCCCACTCTCTCTCTCTTACAAAATAAATAAATAAACTTTTAAAAAAAGAACTTGCCTTTTGCAACAACATGGATGAAGCTAGAGAGTATAATACTAAGCAAAATAAGTCGATCAGAGAAAGACAAACATCATATGACTTCACTCATACGTGTAATTTAAGAAACAAAACAAACAATGGGAAAAAAAAGGAGAAAGAGACAAACCAAGGAAGAGACTCTTAAGTATAGAGAACCAACTGATGGTTACCAGAGTGGAGGTGGGTAGGGGGATGGGTGAAATAGGCGAAGGAGATTAATAGTACACTTCTCATGATGAGCCCCAGGTGCTGTATGGAAGTGTTTAATCACTATATTGTACACCTGAAACTGACATAACACTCTATGCTAATGATACTGTAATTAAAATGAAAAACTTAATAAAATTCTAAGAAACGAAAGATACAGGTTTGGGGGTGTCACATACCCAGAGGGAAAGAGTGTGAACAAGGCCTTTGTGGGCATGTGCTGTGCAGCTTTCAAGACTCGGGGCCTCCAGAGAGTCAATAAGAGGATATGGCAGTGAGGACTGCTCTGCCTGGGTCCTTCCCATTACTGCATCTGATTTAGACTGCCCTGGGGTGAGGCAGGCGTAGACGCAACATAGAAACTGGTCTTAATAACAAATAAATACTCTCTTTCCCAAAAAAACACCACGTGTAGAAATCAAATGGGGCTTTGGGCATCTGACAGGGATCATGGGGAGGGTGGGGAAGAGGAAGAGAGGGATTAGCAAATACAAAAGAGGAAGTTCAGATCCCATGAAGAATACAGCAAGAGTACAGCCGAGTGATACAGATCATGTGCCATGGTGATCTTAGACATTCATAAAGAACTTCTCAGTTCCAAACAAAAAGTTTAAACAGACAACTTACATGATTTTTACTATTATAAAGCAGAAACACACTAAGGTGTCAAATGTTAAAACCACTATTCGTCACAGTTCAATCGAAACAAAGCAGGGAGGGGTGCAGAAATTGCTCAGAGAGAAGTATTAATTAGCATAGGAGCTTAATGATACCTTTCGTTTACTGGTGTTTTAGCAAGAAATCCTCAAAAGTTATTTTTCTCAGAGTTTAAAAACAATACTATATTCCCAAGAGTTCTAACAAATCAACTTGAAAAATATTCAGAAATGTTTAAAAGTTTCCCAACAACTGTATTCTGTATATACAGTCAAGTCTGATTTTATTAGACTTTGACATTTTGGTTACATAAAGGATTCATCCACACTAAAAATATACTGCAGATAATAGATTTATAACCACATGGTTTCTATTTGTTAGTATTAGTGGACTGAACAAGTGCAGAACAGAAAGAAAATATACTTTTGTGGGGGGGAGAATTCTTTTCACATGGCCTGTCACATTCTGACACCGAAGGTAGTTAATTTCTCCTTCTCAGTTCAGGGAGTTTATTTTCTTAGAATCTATTCTCTGAGTTAGTTTCAGGAACTGGGTTCAATTAAGTGCCATATTGGAAATACCTCAATATATAGCTGTGGCCAAAATAAGGAGAAATTATATCCAGAGAAGAAATTCAAATCTGAGAATTAAAAAAGAAGAACAACAATAAAGTGCTATGTATCACTGAGAAAATGAGGATTCATTATTGTTTAATGATTAAATGAGCTAATGGAGGAAGAGTGTTCAGAGGGCATGCCCGGGCAAAGGGTTTTTCCTTTTATAATTCACACAGAAAGAGCTATCATGAGATTCTCAAAGGCAGCTCTGGTTTCTGGGCTGAAATGTAGTGAATGCTACTATTATATTGCTCTTTGTAGTGAAATGCAAAACAAAAGGAATATTTTATTGGTCTTTGAAAACAGTTTTCATATGGATGTTCATTGGAAGGTTTCAAAACCTATAAGATTTCAATGCTTTTCTTTTGAGATGTAATAGAAATCTGATGGTAAAATTAACCCAGATTTGTGTCGATTTACTTCATCCCATCAAGTAGTCATAGGGATTATTTACAATTTGAAATAGAAAATAATAGAAATAGACAAAACAATATATCCATTTTTATTGTTCAGTATGACTTGCCTACATAAAAGTCAATGCACTGAAATATCAATCAATCCAGAAATTGCTTTTTTGTTACATGCTGCTGTGTGGGTCGTCGGGGACTGAAGACTTTCTGAGCAACTAACAGGAAATAAGATCAGGTGTGTTATATAAACCATTGATCTGTCCCTGATGAATTCAAGTGAAATTGCACAATTAAAATCACACAAACTACTTTTAAACCATTTAAAAAAAGCTAATCTGCCTGGGTTTGTTTATTTCAAAGTATCCACCTATGTGCACATGTACACAGATAAAGCAGATTAAATGTCTTACTGCTGCTAGGAACTTGATAAGAACACCATCAAGCTTCCCAAGCCATGGTTTTCCTACATGAGAAGAAATCCTAAAATGTCAAGTCAATATAAATATAAGGATTAATCTTTTTAGAAAGATTCATGCTAAGTTTGTTTTCTTTTGTTTATAAGATCAAGGAAAAAAATGCATCACATTTTTTGCATCACAAATATTGCCAGCAAGAGACACATTTTGGGGTTAAATGGAATAAATAACTTCATTTGAAAAATAAATAGAACTTCATTGCTTTGTAGATTTTGAATCTTGGATTGTTTTAAATTTTTTATTTAAAAAAATGTTTATTTATTTTGAGAGAGAGAGAGAGAGCGCACACTCACATGAGTGGGGGAAGGGCAGAGAGGGAGAGGGAGAGAGAGAATCCCAAGCTGGCTCTGCACTGTCAGCATAGAGCCTGACATGACATGGGGCTTGAACTCATGAACTGTGAGATCATGACCTGAACCAAAACCAAAAGTGGGTTGCTTAACCGACTGAGCCACTGAGGCACCCCTGGATTTTTTTTTTAATTGGTAAAACCATATATATAATTTGATTCCAAGGTACTGTGTATAGGCTAACAAGACTGACCACTAATATGGAAAGTTTTTCTTGCCAGATTTTCATACACTTGCAAAGAAATTGGTTATTTTCTCTGTTAGTACTTCTAAAAGCAGAAAAGTAGTAGAACATCCTAGGAGTTTCTGATCACTATGAAGTTCTCTCGCATATTTGTTCATGCTTTGGTATCATAATGATTTCAGGTCACATTGTTAGTTTTTATGTTTTTTTAATTTTTTAAAAATATGTATTTGTTTTTGAGAGAGAGAACAAGTGTATGTGTGTGTGGGTGGGGGAGGGGCAGAGAGAAAGGGAGACAGAGGATGCTAAGCAGGCTCTGGGCTGATGCAGGGCTCAAACTCATGAACTCATGAGATCATGACCTGAACCTAAGTTGGATGCTTAACCAACTGTGAGCCACGCAGGCACCCCAAGTTTTTATCTTTACAAAATAGTTCTTGGGACAATCCTTTAATTTGAAGATCCTAAATTTTATTCTTACTAATTCAGTTTTGGTTTTTGTCCCCCCCCCCCCCCCCCCCCGCCCCAAGGAGTTTAGTTTTCACATACATTTCACAGTTTGGTTTGGACCGGGAGAAATGGCAAGCTCTAATGAAATTTCCAGTTGCATTTGCTCTGTTTCCCCTGGTCACATTTTACACTCTGCACGCAGCCTCAGCAGGCATTACGGGTCTCGGTGGCCCAACTGCCAGTTTCCACAGAGCACATGACAACCAATTCCCTGTACTGAGGAGGATGGAACTCGTCCAGAAATCATTCAATCCCCAAGGGGCTTCAAGATGGAATGATGTGACGTCGGCCGGGTCCTAGGGTGCGGTACAAAGCTGCAGCGGAAAGGACAAATCAAGCTGCTCACACTTTCACGTTGATCTTAGTCCTCACTAGTGTTCATCTAATCCCAAGAGCAGAGGGGAAAAAACATTCAAACTACCTCATGTCTATTGCAACGTGTTCTAAGAGAAAATTCCCTTCTGATTTCAAATTTTGGCAGACTGTTAAATGTAGGAACATGATTCACCAGAATAAAGCATATAATTCCATTTATAGTCTGAAATCTCAAATGGGTAATAAAGGAAGTCACATATTTGAAAATTATGTCCCATTGTTTCCTGAGAGTGAGGTGGTAGACTTCAGAATGAAAAATCAGTTTTAAGAATCAATTACTTAATATTTTACCCTGTATTATACTTCTAGACTTGATGGTGCCACATAATAAACTCCAGCAATTCTTTATTTAACTTTGCTTTCCAAGTAAAATCTAAGAAATAATTTCTTTGGAGGCAAGATGTTGGCTTTATGAACATGGAATTTAAAAATTCCCTGTAAAAACATACTATAGGCTGAGCAGTTTTTATATATTTTTATGATTGCTAGCATAAAATATGTAAAGGTAATGTGATTCTTGTCCATATTAAATACACCAAAGTTTATGTAGAAAGTGTACAAAACATAGTCAACTTATATTCTTATTAAGATTAACCTTTGGGGGCGCCTGGGTGGCTCAGTCGGTTAAGTGTCTGACAGGCTCAGGTCATGATCTCGCGGTTTGTGAGTGCGAGCCCCTCATCAGGCTCTGTGCTGACAGCTCAGAGCCTGAAGCCTGCTTCGGATTCTGTCTCCCTCTCTCTCTGCCCCTTCCCCATTCTCACTCTGTCTCTGTCTCTCTCTCTCTCAAAATAAATAAACATTAAGAAAATTTAAAGATTAACCTTTGGTTCCATTAGCACTATAGTTTATATTGGTATGTTACTAAACATGATAAGCATTTTATATTATTGGGTTGGAAGTGTTAAGTTCGTTGAATTTATCAAAGATGATAAACACAAAGCTGAGGACGAAGATGAAAAATGGAAATGAAAATTCAAGTCCTCAATATATGGATGTTTTTGGCAAATTTCTACTTCCTAAATAATTGTTTCCATTATCAGCTTAAAACTGTAAAAAAATTATTTCTGAGAACTCACTGAGGTAAATAAACTTGTTTGCCCTAATCTATGCTTTTTACCCAACTATTCTAATTATATGTAAAAACTTAAGTGTGTCATCCAAAAACTTGAAATTCTCCATTGTTTCTCATATTATCACTCTCAAAAATGATTACATTTATCAAAGTGTTTATTTGCAGTTTATATTTGTAGACTTGTGCTTACAAAATACCATGAGAAATGTGATAAGCCTATTTTTCTATATATATGAGAAAAACCTTGTTACTACAATTTATCTGAGATAAATTACAAAAAGCAAAATGGTTTTATGAGGACAGTAGAATATTATCATTTAGTAGTTGCTGATCTGTCTTTATACTTAACATTACCTTTTCTTTAAGTTTGTGGCTTGGCAGAGAGTTATCCCTGGACATAGATTAGACAATAGATTCCACCTGAACATTTATTTCAGTCTACAAATGTTCCATCAGGCTTTTTCATAAATGTTTGTTTCATTTTGATGAAACCTCTGATAAAGATAAAAGTCCAATGCTATCATTATAAAGAATTTCAATTTCTATTAAAACTACTGATTTCAGGAGTACAACTTTTTACATAGTCAACTAATCTTTCACAAAGCAGGAAAGAATATCCAATGGAAAAAAGACAGTCTCTTCAAGAAATGGTGTGGGGGAAAACTTGACAGCGACATGTAGAAGAATGAAACTGGACCACTTTCTTACACCATACACAAATTCAAAATGGATGAAAGACCTAACTGTGAGACAGGAAACCATCAAAATCCTAGAGGAGAACATAGGCAGCAATCTCTTTGACCTTGGCTGGAGCAACTTCTTACTAGACACGTCAGTGGAGCCAAGGAAAACAAAAGCAAAAATGAACTATTGGGATTTCATCAAGATAAAAAGCTTCTGTACCATGAGGGAAACAAGCAACAAAAAAGGCAGTCTAAAGAATGGAAGACGATATTTGCAAACGACATATCTGACAAAGGGTTAGTATTCAAAATCGACAAAGAACTTAGCAAACTCAACACCCAAAAAACAAATAATCCAGTGAAGAAATGGGCAGAAGACATGAATGGACATTTTCCCAAAGAAGACATCCAGATGGCTAACAGTCACATAAAAAGATGCTCAACGTCACTCATCATCAGGGGAATATAAATCCAAACCATGATGAGATACCACCTCACACTTGTCTGAATGGTTAAAATTAACAATACAAGAAACAAAAGGTGTTGGAGAAGATGCAGAGAAAGGGAAACTCGTTTGCACTCTTGGTGGGAATGCAAACTGGTGCAGCCACTCTGGAAAACAGTATGGACGTTCCTCAAAAAGTTAAAAATAGAACCACCCATCGATCGGGCAATTGCACTACTAGGATACAAAAATACCCAATGGATACAAAAATACACATTTGAAGGGGTAATGCACCCTGATGTTTATAGCAGCATTATCAATAATAGTCAAACTATGGAAAAAGCCCAAGTGTCCGCCGACTGATGAATGGATAAAGATGTGGTATATATACAATGGAATATTACTCAGCCATCAAGAATAATGAAATCTTGCAATTTGCAATGACATGAATGAAGCTAGGATGTATTATGCTAAGTGAATAAGTCATCAGAGAAAGACAAATACCATATAATTTCACTCATATGTGGAATTTAAGAAACAAAACAGATGGACATATGGGAGGGGGAGAAAAAGAGAGAGGGAAAAATCATAAGAGACTTTTAAATATAGAGAACAAACTTAGGGTGGATGGTGATGGGCTAGATGGGACATTACGGGGGCATTAAGGAGGACACCTGTTGTGATGAGCACTGGGTTTTATATGTAAGTGATGAATCACTGGTTCTACACCTGAAACCAGCATTGCACCGTAGGTTAACTAACCAGAATTTAAATAAAATTTTGAAAAAAGAAGATAGAAAAAAAAAAAAAGAAAAAAGAATAGAACTTTTGTTAAAAGAAAGCTGTATAGTAGTTAGAATAAACTTTGGTGTGAATTTTTATTGGGATGATTTAGAATGTGATTTTTAATTCTCTAAAAGACTTTGAGCTGAATCATACATATTCTTTTCAATGTCTCATTTGAACAGAAACTAAGATTGGTCTTCATTGACCCATTATTAAAGAAAGTGTGTGTGTGTGTGTGTGTGTGTGTGCATGTGTGTGTATTTTAGGCACTTGGCAAGGCTTTATTTAGAAGCCTCCAGAACTGGAAAGTGCACTTTTTCTATTCTAAATGAGTGATTCAGTCCCTATCCATAGACGTGGAATATGATCTTCATATTTGTTTTTTGAAAGAAAATACTATGTATTATAGAAGATGGAATTTTTGGATATAACTCAAATCTAGTGTTGAAGTCCCTGAGGATGCCTGGGTGGCTTAGTTAGCTAAGCATCCAACTTCAGCTCAGGCCATCATCTTGCCATTTGTGGGTCCAAGCCCCCCGTCGGGCTCTGTGCTGACAGTTCAGAGCCTGGAGCCTGCTTCGGATTCTGTGTCTCCCTCTCTCTCTGCCCCTCTCCCACTCGTGCTTTACCTTTCTCTTTCTCTCTCTCTTTCTCTCACTCTCTCAAAAGTAAACATTAAAAACATCTTTAAAAAAGAATAGATTGAACTGTCTTCAGTAGTCTGTTATAATACGCACCGACTCATGCATTTATGAATTATATTTATTTCAAGGCATAAAATAGGTCTCTGTTTTTTCTCAGTGTTATGAGGAGTCAACACACTAACTAAGATTTTAATTTTAGGGGAAAACCATGTCTGACATAATAAAGCCAGTTTTGAAGCTTAATTCTTTCCACATTATGTAGCTAAAAAAAGAGGTTTTATTTAATAGTATTTTAGTTCATTAAAGGCAAGTGACTTTAGTCACTGAAGTCTGATGATGATTGAATTCTCAATGTCTTGAGAATTTAATTCTCTCTCAGTTCTCTACAAGAAGATACTTACCTATTTATTGGTTAAAGGAAGGAGCAAAGTGGAGAGAAAGTTACTGCAAATTGAGACTGACAAAACAGAACAAAACCAAAAAATTCCTGAGTTAAAACATCATTATTGAATTTTATTAAAATAAAAATTGAAAATTGAGAATAAAATCTGCAGACAATAAAAAAGTTTATCTTTTATTATGTATTTTAATAAAAGCATTGAGATTTTAAAAATCCAATTTCAAGTTTTAAATTTACCTTTCATATTCCTTTCTTGAGGTGTATCCTATCCAGCAGTGCTGTGCAGGAGTTAGACTACACCTGGACATCTAAATAATATCACTTAGCTGTGGCTCTACCTGTAAGAGTTGCCACAATCCGAGCCTGTCTGTGCTGGTGGCTAGGGTCCTAGGAGCTCATATGGACCAATAATGTTGGTACGTGATTGTTGTCTAGTTAGTGGGAAGAAATGGAATCATGGTTGGGAACTGGGAAGGGAAACAAAAGTTGAAGCAGCACCAAGGCTTGATGGAAAAACTATGATTCATGAGGCCAGAAGATAGGATGATTTGAAACAGGATAGAGAGAAAATACAAGATGAGTCAAGAGGGTGGTTCAGAACTAAGTCAGAATGTGTCAAAGGTCGAAATGTTGTAGAAGCAAATGGATGAGACAAAGTTATCTGTAAGTTTGGAAGGGAGGCTTATCCCTAAGTAGTTTCCCTGCCAGGGTGACCAACTGTCCTAAAATGAGAGAATATTATAGCCAAGTGGGGTCCCATTTCACATTAAACATGTTTCCCACTTAAAAAAAAAGTTTAGTTATTTTTGAGAGAGAGAGAGAGAGAGAACAAGCAGAGGAGGGGCAGAGAGAGAGAGGGAGACAGAGGATCTGAAGTGATAGCACAGAGCCCGATGTGGGGCTCAAACTCCCGAACCCTGAGATCATGACCTGAGCTCGGACACTTAATGAATTGAGCCACTGAGATGCGCCACCACCACCACCTCCCCCCCGCCACCGCCCCGACTTCCATTTTTTAAAGTAGGCTTCATGCGTGCTCAGAGCCCAATGCGGGTCTTGAACTCAAGACCCTGCGATCAAGACCTGAGCTGAGATCAAGAGTTGGACACTTGTGGGGTGCTGACAGCACAGAGCCTGCTTCAGCTCTTCTCTCTCCCTCTCTCTCTGCTTCTCTCTGCAGAGAGAGAGAGCACGCACTTTCTCTCAAAAAGAAATAAAAAAACTTAAAAGAAGTCAGACACTTAACCGACCGAGCCACTCAGGTGTCCCAGTCCCCACTTTTCAAATAAAGAAAATGAAATGTAAATTTGTCAAAAACCAGTTGTATTATTATTCTCTTTTTTTCAAGGTTAATTATAATCTGTGCTATTATTATTAGTGTGGTTAATATAAACAGCCAAGATTTTCCAAGCACCACTGTGAATAGAATATATGGTGTGCAGACAGTTGACATGATTTAAGAGAAGGCTTTGAACTGCGTTGTGCAGCATATGGAGTAGCTTTGGGTCTTTAAAGTAGAGTAAAACATAAGAGCATTGGAAGAGAGGGATAGAACATTCTGGTGAGGGGGAAACTGAAGGAAGGGCCACAGGTGGGAACATACTCCTAGGAATCTACTCTCAAGGTGGAGGATTAACTGGTGGGTAAGCCTGGCTTATCTGGTTGACTCATTTCCAACTCAAAAGATGGAGTAACTTAGTGTCTGCCCAGCTGGACCTGGAGATTTAGTTCAACCCAGGTTCTGGCATCATTCTGGTTCTCAGAATTGAGGGCATTTAATTAGAATTTGACCACAATAAATCAGTTGCAGTTTGCTGCTGGTTTCAATATTTCCTTATTCTGTTTCATGGGGTGTCCAGCCTGTGACTTCCCGGGGGTAACTGTGTGTGTGTGTGTGTGTGTGTGTGTGTGTGTGTGTGTGTTGTTCCCAGGTCTGTGAACTGTTGCTCCTAAGCCCTACCTTACTTCTGGAGTTGTGGGCTGAGCCTCAGTATCTCCAGTTTGAGTTTTAGATACTTGTTTTAAAGAGACAGATGATAACCACAGGCTGTTGGCTGAACATCGAGCGTACTTTGACCCAGATACAAGAAAGAAGCTGCTGTAACTTGTTGTGTCATCTCCTGAAATAGTTCAAAAGTTTCAGCAATCCTGCACAGTCAAGATAAGGCTTTAAATAAGTGAATGCCTGTTAGAATTCTTCTTAACAAACAATACTCTATAAATAAAATTGTAATAATTATAGCTGGAAAATATCTCCCAGTGCCCCACTATCTTAATAAATCAACTTTATTCATTTTCTCCATTCTCCTTTTTAGTTTTTACTCAATGAACATACAATTTTTACTTAGTTGTAACCATAGCTGAGATGCAAATGAGGATGTCAAATCTAGTCCACAGACAAAAGGTAAAGGCTTGTCTTTTACTACCTGCTATGCCCTGAATGATCGTGTCTTCCTAAAATTCACTTGTTAAGGGGCGCCTGGGTGGCTCAGTCGGTTAAGCGTCCGACTTCAGCTCAGGTCACGATCTCACGGTCCGTGGGTTTGAGCCCCGCGTCGGGTTCTGGGCTGATGGCTCAGAGCCTGGAGCCTGCTTCCGATTCTGTGTCTCCCTCTCTCTCTGCCCCTCCCCTGTTCATGCTCTCTCTCTCTGTCTCAAAAATAAATAAACGTTAAAAAAAAAAAAAATTCACTTGTTAAAATCCTAAGCCCCAAAAGTCATGGTATTAGGAGGTAGGACCTTCAGGAAGCACTTAAGGCCTGAGGGTGGAACTCTCATAAATGGGATTAATGCCTTATGAGAGGCTTCAGAGAGATTCCCCACCCCTTCCACCATTAAGGATACAATGACAAGTATGTGACCCATAAGAGAGCTGTCACCTGACTACAGTGGCACTCTGATCTCAGACTTCCTGCCCCTAGAATGATCAGTCATGTATCTCTGTCCTTTACAAGCTACCCAGTCAATGGTATTTTGTTATAGCAGCCTGAACAAATGGATTAAGATACTACCCAAGATGCTGAAACAAAAATAACTTATCAAAGAATATGCTATCACCTGCTGAGCAAGCTGGTGGGTACTGTGGCTCCTAGAATGCCTATTTTGGTAAGTGGAGCTGGACTTCCTTTGTGGGAAAAAGATGATTTCACCGCCACTGGTAGGAACATCCTTGAGAAGTGTGGAAACTCTTTGTTCTACGCATTGCAAACATACTGTCAATTTTATCTGCTACTTTGGTCCTAAACTTTACCTACACTCATCTTAAAAATCAACTTCCTGAGGTTTTATTCACCATCATATTCTCCTTCCAGGCATGGTTTTGAGAGACTAGGGAACAGTCTTTCAGTAAGGAAAATGCAGCAGTGATGAACACAGCCTGGGCTATTAGGAAAGGGCTACTAAGCCCTGGAGAGAGGCACTGTTGCTGCTGTCATTTCTCGGGGTATTTCTGGATGATGTTGCATTACTTGAATTTTTAAGTTTTTATTTCAATTCCAATTAGTTAACATACAGTGTAACATTAGTTTCAGGTGTACAATATAGTGATTCAATACTTCCATACCACACCCAGCGCTCATCACAAGCACCCTCCTTAATCGCCATCACCTATTTCACTCATTCCTCTTTGGTAACTGTCAGTTTGTTGTCTATAGTTGAGGCTGTTTCTTGGTTTGCCCCTGTCTCTTTGCTCCTTTGTTTTGTTTCTTAAATTCCATATATAAGTGAGATGACATGGTATGTGCCTTTTCTCTGACTGACTTACTTTGTTTAGCCTAATACACTCTAACTTCACCCATGTCATTGCAAATGGCAAGATTCCATTCTTGATATCTGAGTAATATTCCATTGTACACATACATAGTAAAACCTTGGATTATGAGTAACTTGTTCTGTGAGTATTCTGCAAGACAAGCAAACTTCTAATAAATCTGAACTTGATAAACGAGCAATGTCTTGCAATATGAGTAGTATGTGACACTGAGTATCACATGATCACAACTGAGCCAATGGTTCTTACAATTTGCTTTGATATACAAGTGCTTTGGATTGTAAGCATGTTTCTGGAATGAATTATGTTCACAAACCAAGGTTTTACTGTACCGTATTTTCTTTATCCACTCATCAGTTGATGGACACTTGGGCTGTTTCCAGAATTTGCCTATTGTAGATAATGCTGCATGTGCATTATTTGCATTTGATGACCAGGCAACACAACTTTCAAAGGTGCACATAAAAATTGTTCTAAAATATAGAAGAAAAACAGAATTTTGGTGATGGAGATCCCAGTCTGGATGATAGGAAATGAAGCTAGTTTTAAGCAAGTTGGTTGATGTAAAATTTGTCTTTGAATTATTTTATCCCTTCTTTTTCTACTCTTTCTCCTTCCTGTTCTACTCACTGATATCATGTATTCCCAAACTATACAGAGTTCTTCTTGACGGATTAATTAACACAGAGGTTTTAGTGGCTTAATTACCAGCCGTCTGGAAGGATATAAATTTTATAAGGAGAACCTCAGGGGACAATATTTAACCAAGTGAGTAGTTCTCCAATAGCAGAATTTCAAGAGCTGCGTTCCTGGAAGGGGAGGCTTTGCTGGACTTCCTGACCTGCAATTATATCATATTAGAGTAGAACGGCTCAGTATGTATAAGGACACCTTGAAAATATTCAGGATCTTTGGAGAGGCAGTGGGGTAGATAATTTCAAGACTTAGAGAAAAACTGGAAACAGGAAATTGCAAAGCATCTTTACTGAAAGAAAGTGTAGTTGTGTCTGCTATGTGATTGCTGTATGCCTATCATCTCTCCTACGGAATGACAAGGTTAATTCCGTGATTTTCCGTATCCATCAAGGCAGATATTTCCCTCCAGGGATTTAGTAAGCGATTAAGTGAAACCACTTCTTTGAACACTCTTGTAATATCAGGACTTCTTGGTTTTCTTAACATTATATTTTTCTTTAGCGATTGGTTCAGGAGTCCTAAAGTTCCTCCCTTAAGGAACATTCAAAATTCTTTTCTGGTAACTAAGGCTAAGAGTAGATGGAATCATTGCCACATCCCTCAGAAGTCCCACACTCTGCTGGGGTACAGAAGCGTGGCTAGGTTGGTTCTTTGTCCTCTGGGGTCTTTGGGTCATGAGACATGTTAGGGGACAAGGTGATTTGGGGCATATAAAAAATCTGCAGTTGGTTTCTTGATTGCTTTGTAGTTGCTAAAATAGTACATATCCACTTAAATAAAATTCAGAGATATGTTGAAAGAAAAATGACAAAAATAGTAATATTTATTTGGTTTTATAAACACATTTACCATTCTACATTCATTGGAATTACATATAAACATCACTACACCCCTTAAGCCAATTCATGAAGGTTTTCTTCATTTCCTTTCCTAAGAAATATATTGACACAAATAAAACAATACTGTTTAGAAAAAGTACTTATGGATTCAATTAATTAGAACCTTTTTCTCACACTAATTTGGTTTCAAGAAGGCAGCTCATTTATGTGTTCCTATAGCAGTTCACGTCACAGGCAAATTAAAATAAGAAATGTCTACTTTTAGAAATTTTTCTTTTAACCATAACCACAATCTGCCATAACCACAATCGAGAGAAATATTGCTATAAAAATTCATACCATTGCATTTGGCCAAATACAAAAAATTGCCTTGGGTTATTGGGTATCTAATAGTTAGCTAAACTTATATTCATTGGTATCTAATGCTTCATTGTTATATGTGTATGGCTTTATTTGGCCTCACAGGTTAAACTGGCCTCACTGTGTTCTTTCTAAGGCTTTCAAACACAGAACAAACCAGGTATTAGCTTTCTGTCGGTTAATTAGTGGCAAACTGATGAGATTTACATCAAATCATTCTTGACCAGAATTCACAGTTGCTCATCATTCGTTCAAATGATTTTTATTTCTTTCTATATGCTGCAATTATATTCTTGGCCAAAGACATTTTTCTCCACTTGGGAAATAATCATTAGTTTATTTATCTTCAAGGGTTAGAACCCCACAAAATTATGATTAAGGATGGGAAAATTAAATACATACACCAGGTAATGCTGCCTTTTGCATGACACTTCATGGCGAAGGAGTGTTTGTATGCTCTTTGTTCAGACAGTCATGTCAGCTGTAATGCATCAGTGTGGTGAGTTGACAATTGCCTGACCTGAGTGAGCCGTCTGGTTTAGAAATTCTTTGTTCTTTGTGGCTCTGTCCTGTGACACTCTGCTATTTCCTTTTAAGTGGAGGCTGGCATAATGGACTGTAGAGAGGATGACCTGGCATAACCCAACCTACACAAATGGACTGGCCTTTATTCAGTTGGACCCTTTGACGTGCCTTTCAACATGTTACTATCTCAGTATTATTTTGGAATGGAAGAATTTAATTACTTTGGTAATCAATAGCCACTCCAGACATTTTGAAACAAGTTGAGCAAGATAAACTTGCTACTTTTTCCTCCCTCCATTTTTAGACACACGACTCTTTAAGGGAAATTTAATCCGTATGTTTCTGATTCCTTTACACTTAACTCATCAAAATGTTGTTTTGTAAGAGCCTTTGAAGTCAAGGAAGCCTTTTAAGTCATTTTTTATGAGACTTTTTCAAGCCTCTTTTCTTAGGAACAGGAAGTGGCATTTAGCCAACAGTTAACAAACTCAAACACCAAAAGGTTCAACTTGGGTTTGAATCCCTGAACCCACAAGTGTTTGGATGGACTTGTGACATGACCCATCTTTGCTGTATATGTAGTGCCAACAGACATCATAACAGTTCTAATTACCAAGATGACTCCAGGATCCTAACTGCCTGCCAACTTGCAAGTGTTTCTCTAATCAATCTACTTCATGCTAAATTATGACTCATTTAACTTTAAAGGAACTACTTTATTACCCAATCGGCCTAGCGTTTTCGTGACTTCTGGTGAGAGCTATTTAAATTGTCACTCTCACAAAGCTAGCTAGCTAGAACTTTAAAATCTGATCACCAGTAAAATCACACAAGAGTTCAAGTTCACAGGACAAGTGGGCGTTGATTGACCATGAAGCGTTCTACCCGACACAGAGATTATTTCAGCCACTCAGTTTCTGAGTAAAGAAGATAACACGGATCCTGCAATGCTTTAGAAAATACAATGTACATTAAAATAACAAATGAAGCATCTGGCTTCAGAAGTTCTCGCTTGATTTATACTCAACAGTTGCTGTAAGTAGAAACTAGCCTCCATTTCTCAGGAAATTTATAGCCCAAACAAGCACAGTACTGCCATGGTAGTTCCCTCTGCCTACTGCATTTGAAGTGATTCTGTCTGGTACTATTTGAAATCACCCCAGTAAGTACTCATTCCACGACTTGCAAATTATGCAGCAATGAACATGCCAAACAGCAACAGCAGATCTACGTGGTTAAAAGCTTTAAAATAGTCTCAAAGATAGCCCAGAAAGGAGTAGTGAGAATTAATTCTAGAAACAAGAGAGTTTTAATAGTTAACATTAATGTGAAGAGAGCTCAGACAGAATGCTATGCCTCTTTTTTAGGGGTGATGTAACTCAGTGCTCTTTCGACTGTGCTTATTATCCAGGCTAAGGAGCCTGGGACAGCCCAGACTACCTTCTTACAGAATATCGGGAGAGCATTGTAGCTAAACGCCCAGGGGCTCAGGATTCGGACCATCTAGTTCACAACCTGACACCATCCATCACTGCATCTGTGATCTTGGGAAAAGGGGATAATAATAGGACCTATCTCACTGGGCCATTGTGAAGATTCCATAAGATGATACAGGTGGAGTGCCTTGCAGACATTCAATAAGCTGTGATGTTGAAGCTATGATGATGATGATGATGATGATGATAGTGGTGATGATAATGTTGCACAAGACCAGGAATGGCATAACAGGAAAGCAGTCAGTTAGGTATAAGTCGCACACTAGAAATTATGAGCTCTTCATGTACTTGAAGTCTTCCTTGTAATTCTTGTCCATGTCCATTGCTTTCAGTGACACTCATTTCTTGAGGATTCTCAAATCAATGTTCTTCCTCTAGGCCTCTCTCAGACAAGGCTTACAAGCCACTAATAGCCTCATCTTCAGCTCTTCTTGCTGAACTACAGGCCTTTTGTCCAACTTGCTTGTGTTTTTCATATTCCACAATTTGGAACAAGATGTGCCCACTATTTTTAATGACCCCAGTCCTTGACTGTCTGGCAAAGTCCTGCTCATCCATCAGTGCTCATGCACCATGTTCTCCATAAAAGCCTTGAACTCCTCTTTTGCTGATTTAGGTGCCTGCACCCCCTTAAATGCTTTTTTTTGCACCTCACTCCTACTTCGTTATAGCATTCATCCTATCGTGCTGGAAGTCACTTGTATATTTATCTGCACGCTCCCCTGTGTGCTGTGAGGTCAGGGACTGCATCTTACATCTTTGGATGCCTGTACCCAACATAGCACTCTTGTGCAGAGATTCTATGACTAGGTTGTTCTCTTCAACCATTTCACAACCTTCCTGTTTAGCTATTGTGGTTCCAAGGGTTTTTATAAAAACCAGAAATCATAGCTTATTAATTGGTCATGAAGCTAATTTAAAAATCAAATAGAATAGAACACGCCAGTATACTTTACATAGTGAGAGTAAGTATGTTCCATGAAGCTTCTGTGTCATTTAAAAATTTATGCCTTGGAGCACCTGGGTGGCTCATGTGGTTAAGCGCCTGGCTTCAGCTCAGGTCATGATCTCACCATTCAGGGGTTTGAGCCTCACGTCGGGCTCTGTGCTGACAGCTCAAAGCCTGCTTGGGATTCTCACTCTTTCTCCCTCTCTCTCTGCCCCTCCCCGACTCGTGCTTTCTCTCTCTTTCAAAATAAATAAATAAACTTTAAAAAATAAAATACTTACGCCTGTGTGTATCAGTTGTGGGGGATGGGTGGTAGGCATGATGTGTGTATGATGTGTGTATGATGTGTTTGCTGGGTCTTGATGTAATATTTATTTCTTACTCTGGGTTGCAGTAAGAATAGTTTGAAAGCCGCTGTCTTAGAAACTCTGAAGCAACCTGGGTTTTGGATGTTGATCAAGGAATCATAACCACCCTGTAACACCAAACAACTAAACTGGAATATGGCTGGGCACAGATTGATATATGTCACGGGGCTTTTACCAGTGCCAGCTCTCAATTATTCATAGAAATGGAAGACCTGAAATTTACAAATTTCAGGTTTCTCGGTTATAATTTTACTCATTTTTTCCTTACTTTGAGAAGTATCTATTGCATATGATACTGTCAAGGGCTATTCTAGATGCTAGGGAGATAACAACATAAAAGTCAGTCACTGAATTCATGGAACTTAGGACACTTGCAAATAAAATGTCTTATAATTCTGAGTTACAAATTGTATTACTTTTTAAATCTCCTTTTCTCTAGCTGTCAACGTTTTCTGATAAAAAGGCTAATGAACAGAGATTGGTCAAGTAGGTGAACAAATGAAAGAAAAAAAAAGGAGAAAAATTTAAGCCTGGAAAACACAAAATGAGCTCCTTGGTACTCAAGGTAATAAGGGAAGAGTAATAATGCCATCACAAGTTTGACTTCTAAAGTTGGCCCCAAACCCCGTATTGTTAGTTCTATGTGTGAGTCCAGAATCTCTGAGGGTTGTTGTGGCTATTGTCACGGACATCCTGGGTTTTGCTGGTAGGAAGCAAATGAGAAGACCCACCATTCAATTCTGATGCAGACTTTGAATTCTCTGGGACTAAAGCTAATATTGCAAATTATTTTCCCCCTGGCTATTTATTTTTCCCTATTTCTAGTTGCTCTGTGCTGGATTGTAACATTTAAGGATCACTGTGTAAAATTCCTTCAGTATAACCAGTCATAAACATTCCATGTTTTCTTAACTATAAAAATAAGGAAACAACATACTTGCTTTTGAAGGAGGAAAACAGTATATGCCATGGCCTCTAAAGGCCTCTAAAACGGCTTTTCCATGTTTTGTTTACATTGGAATTTCAAAAGCTGACAATATCTTCCCTTCCTTCCTGCTCCTTGATGTAGTGAAAAGCTTCCCATGTTAAGTCTGATCTTTCCAGTTGAACAGATTTATACAGTCTCTCATGTATGCAAATACCCTTCTGCAACAGAATTCTACAGTGTAAGGGATTGAGAGTTTCTAAACTGTTATTTTTTTCCCTCAATAAACTTAACTTGTCTTAACTATCATATAATTTAACTTTATGATCCATTCCACATTCCTGCAGGAAATCTTCTTTTAAACATGATTATACACTTCGAGAATGGAGCTGCTAATTTTTCCCTGAGTTGCATTTTTTATGGTTGCTCCCCTACTTCCTGGTAGCATATTTTGGATGACACATCCATAGCAACAGTAGTTTTGTTTATAAGTAAACTGAAGGAGAAACATGGACTTTGGTTTGCCTGGGCATACAAATCACATCCAGACTGCAATTGTAATTATGTCCACTGGTGGTGATGTGGGCCAGAGTTTATCAGGATTTCCACAGAAACCTGTTCTATGGGAGGAAATCTATCAGCCGTCAAAACACAAAATGAAACAAGCTGGTGTGGAAATTTCCATTCTTTTAAAATATATTTTAAACTTAGTGTTTAAAGATAAATGTAAGTTGAAGAGGCATCCATGTGGCTAACGAAGTTAAGCTGTCACTATTTGCAGATAACTTAGAAAATCCTAAAGACCACCACAAAAACTACCACAAAAACCAAAAAAAACCCCTATTAGACATAATAAAAAATTTCAGTAAAGTGGTAGGATATAAAATTAATACCCAAAAATTGGTAGCATTTCTATACGTTAACAACAAAGTCACAGAAAGAGAAATTAAAAAACAACACCATTTATAATTGTACCAAAAAGAATAAAGTGCCTAGGATTAAACTTAACCAAAGAAGTGAAAGACCTATAAAATATTGATGAAAGAAACTGAAGATACACAAGGAAATGAAGTTATTCTATGCTCATGGATTAGAAGAACTCATATTGCTAAAACATCCATACTATCCAAAGCCCATTATAGATACAATGCAATCCCTATCAAAATACCAACAGCATTTTTCATAGAACTAGAACAAATAATACTAAAATTTGCAAGGAACCATAGAAGAGCCAGAATAACCAAGGCAATCCTGAGAAAGAACAAAGCTGGAGGTATCACAATTCCAGATTTCAATATATACTACAAAACTATAGTAATCAAAATAGTATGGTACTGGCACAAAAACAGACACACAGATCAATGGAACATAATAGAAAACCCAGAAATAAATCCATAATTGTACAGACAACTAACTTATGACAAAGGAGAATGAAGAGAATTCCATATTGAGTGAGTAGGGGAATAAATGCTGATTTTCCATTTTGACTTGAGAGTGCAGAGAGAACATCCAGCAGGCAGACTGGGGCTCAATTTTGATGGTCTTGAATGTTATGGCATAGAGTTTACACTTTACACTGCGTAGAAAAGGAAAGTTCATGAAGACTTTTGGTTTTATTTTTTGTTATTTGTTTTCATGGTCTTAAATTTTTTTTGTTGTTATTTTGGGTTTTTTATTTTTATATTTATTTATTTATTTATTTATTTATTTATTTTTTGCTTGTTTTCTTTTGTTTTAGAACGGTGAGCAGTAAGTAGCTGGGAGTAAGTGGTAATGCATTATAAGAAAGGCTGGAGGGAAGGTGTCCAGTTTGGACGTGATCCTAATAGTCTATGGAAAAAGGAAATTCAATATGTAAGTAAGAGGACAATGCAGGAGAAGGACAGACCTTGGTAGTCAAATGGCCCAGACTTGGCAAGTGATGGACTGGTAGTTGAGGGCGGGTAAGGAGAAGTACAGGTACAATCTAGATTCCAAAGCTTTTGGCTATTTTGACCTGGTAGATAGTAAAATCATAATGGACTAATGGCTCACTGCAAAAGGAAGAGTATGTTTTGTGGTAGTTGTGGGGAAGGGAGGGATGACTATTTTTGCTTTGGCTGAGATAGATGGAAATACATATTTAGAGCAGTGATTCTCAGATTTTCATACAAATACAGATCACTGGGAGGCTTGTTAAAATACAGATTCTGACTCAGTAGTCTGAATGGAGCCTGAAATTCTGTTTTTCCTCTTAGCTCCCAGGAGATACCAATTCGGTTCATGTGACACAAATCTAGAGCCTGGGAAAGAAATGAGTTTTGGAAGATTTGGAGCCATTTTAATAGAGGTCATGATTAAAGTCATGGGACCAGAAGGCATGAACATTAGAGAATAGAGAATAAAAAGAGATGTAGGAGGGGGATGGACAGCAGATGTGCCCAAACAAGAGGGTCAGGTGGGAAAGGTGAGCCAGTGAAACTATGAGGAATAGCCAGAGGTGTTTTAAGAAAACAAGGGATACTTATAATCATGGAAGCCAGTGGAAGAGTTTGAAAAAAATAGTGGTTACTAGAGTCAAATGCTAATTTGCTAATTTGCTAATGAGCAAATTTTAAGTGACTTTCAAGATACTGCTTTCTGTGGAAAGATAAGGGCATAAACTGGGTGACAGAACTAAATGGAAGGTAAGGATGAAGCAAAAATGGGTATATATTTTATTGTTGTCAGACAATGGCTTGTATATGGAAGCATATGCATTGCAAGTTTCTTGGATGTATTATTGTTTCAAAAGGGGCTTTTTTGTTTGTGTTGGGTGATAAGACTGTAAGACCATGGCACATCATAAGTGAAAGGAGGCTGTCGAGAAACAAAGTGTTGACTTCTAAGAAAGATGAAGAGAGATCTCAACAGCACAGAAGTTAGCTTTGGAAAAGAGGGACTTTTAGATCTGTGTCAGTCATGTATGGTTGTCTAACAAACCACCTCAAAGCTGGTTTAGAGGCATAAAGCTATACCATTTTATTACTTGTCCCTCCAGACGGCTCCTCTCCGCTCCAGTCATCTCAGCTGGCCCACCAGACACGGCCCCAAGTTTGTATGAGGGTCCAAATTATCAGACTCCTTTGCCTCCCTGCCTTGGCTTGGATGCTGAAATGCTGAGGCCTCTCTTTTCTCCCCCTGGGTCTCTTTTTCCCTTGGTCTTTCCAGCAGCATAGCCCTGGTTTTTTTACATGGTGGCTCAGGGAAGAGACAGTTGTACGGTCTTTGCGGGTCTAGGCCCTGAAATTGACACAGCATCGCTGACGTCAGATTCTTTAGGTCAAAGCAAAGGATTCCACAGGTCACAGGCAGCTGAGGTTCATTGTGAGACAGGACAACACAAGGGCACAAATATCGATGCACAATAGCTTAGGGCCATTTTATAATAGCTTACCACTCTGCTTCTAAGACAAAAGGGAAAGAGAGAAGACTGGTGAAGATAAGAAACATTTTGAAATGCAGAGGGGAGCTGAGGTAGTTCAGGCTGAAAGGCTTTATTCAGAAAGAATAAAAATGAAATGAATGAAAGAAGCTCATCTCTTCAAGAAGTTAGTCATGAAAGCATTTTTATGAGTCAGAGTGTGATTCCTTGTTTCTTATAAAATTTCTTATGAACTCTGGAATTCTGAAATAAAGCTGATGTTAGAGACTGTAACATGATACTAAACTTGGTTTTAACAAAAATTTCAAAATTTTGAGTCAAGTATTTTTGAAATGCATGTCATTTGCACCTTCATACAAAATGTGTGATACTAGTAAAAATAATGGCAAGGACTGTGAAGGGTCCGAGATTTTACTCAAATTGCAAGCTAAGAAGGTAGATTGCCACAATTTCATGGATGCCGGCAGAAGACACGAGCCTCCAGGGTCAGAGACAAAGGACTTTCTTATTCACAGCAATAGCAGTTTCCAGAATATTTGCAATCTCTTGGGCTGCTTCCCTCAGCCCTAAGCCTCACAGGGTAAGGCAAAGAAGGCCAGGTGAATCTGAACACATGGGGGTTGTGTTAGAGGAGAGAAGTCTGACTTTAGGAAGCCTGATATTTTATAATTGGCAGTAGGCATGCTTGCTATTTTTCGGAGGGAAATACCATTTTCATTATAGTGTACATGAAGCATGTCTGTCCTCTCTCATGACAGGAGATGCTATTGTTATCTTCCATGGCTGTAAGTAAGTCTATTCTTTGCTCCAGAGAGAGATGCTATCTCTATCTTCTCAACACTATTTATTATACAAGGAATCCTTGAAAAGACAGCCCAGAGCAAAGACAGCCATTGCCTATTTGCAAGACATGTGGAAATGTGGGAGACACATGGAGAGTTGTCTCCCAACAATTAATTTTGCAACATTACTTCATTGTGCAACAAATGAACAAAATAAAATTCAAATAAATTTCTACCATGAAAAAATATCTCATAGGAACCTTCAGTAAACTATTACTTAAAAATATTCTCTAAATGTATGACATGTTTATTTATATATCAAATTTAATATCAACAGACTTTTTATGTAGGCAGTGAAAGTACAAATAAGCCTCTCTTATTATGATTCATACTGGAGCCTGGGTGATCTATTGGGATTTTTTAAACGGAAGCTTTAAAATATGGTTAGGTGTACATCAATTATCACTATGGTAGGCCTTCTGTAGAACACAATAGAAAATACGGAATAATCTTTAATGTATTTTGAGATGTCTGGGTGGCTCAGTCAGTTAAGCTTCCGACTTCAGCTCAGGTCATGACCTCGCAGTCCCTGAGTTTGAGCCCCACATCGGGCTCTGTGCTGACAGCTCAGAGCCTGGAGCCTGCTTCGGATTCTGTGGCTCCCTCTCTCTCTCTGCCCCTCCCCACCCATGCTCTGTCTCTCTCTGTCTCTCAAAAATGAATAAAAGTTAAAAAAAATTTTAAATACAAAAAAACATATTTGAAGCTGTGCTGTATTGAAGACTGAATGAGTGAATTCATCATGCACATTTAAATAAGAGATATAAGGATGAGAGTGTCATAATAGAAGTTGTAAGCAATTTAGGACACTGATTTCAATGTTTAGCAGCTTGATTGAGTCTTTGGGGAAATCACAATCACCAGGGTACTGGTGGGTCTATTGGGCATCTGTCACCAATGCCCGCCCCCCCCCCCCCAGGATGGTCCTGTGCAGGTATCCCTGACTTTATCTGAACTCCAGCTCATCTCTGGGGCTTCCCTATGCCTCTTATGGAACACCTGGTGCCAGTTAGGATTTAGGTCATATCCAAGTCTACAAATGCTCCAAGGGGTTTGTTCCAGCCCAACGTATGGGGTGAACACACAGGGATATGATATGGATTTACATTTCAAATCCACCATGGGACAATATGGGTGTGATGAAATCCGAGGAGTAATGGGACCCAGAGATCTCTTTAAAGCAAGGATCCGAAATTTAGAGTGCCCATAGAATGCTTTCACTTATTGGTGAAGTTTGTAGACAGTATTTATTAATCATCATGGAGTTATATTTTTCTAAAAGCTTTAAAGACACCAAATATATTTTATCTACAAACAGATACTTATCCTTTTGCATATTTAATTTTGCTCAAGAGGTCATTATGGCGGAGGGTTGTTAATTCTGAAACACGGGTAAATAAGTAAGCATAGAAAGAAGCGACACTTAGCAAGGAAGGAAGGACATGAAATGGAATTCAAAATGTTCAATTTCTTACTTCAGGCTTGCAACACAAACAATAATTAAATTTCCTGTTGTTGTTTTCTCCTAAATTTGTGTTTGCATTTCTTTTCATTGGTTCAGTTCAGTTGAAAATACAATTTTATATTAAGGGGCAACAATAAATCAATTATTTATCTTCCTAATGTTCCAGTAGTGTCTGGTAAGTTGATGAAATACTGAAGTGGTTTGGGATATTGCATTAGTCAATATAGCAAAAAAGAATAAGGAAAGAAACCAGTGGAAAAAATACATACATCAATATTCACTTTTTTTTCCAGCACACAACCTGCTTACTTTTTCTCCTGCGACCACATTAACCCCTTGCTAAATATTGGCTGTCTGGACACGCGACTATTTTCATATTACTTTACTTATTTAAACATTTATTTTCTTATTATTTACTACCTTTCCTTTTCTATCTACTGTCGTCTTCTCTCCTTTTTCTCCCCTCATTTAATATTTTTCGAATACCTCGTTCACTACCCCGTGAACCTTTTTAGAGTCGAGGCATTGCTACTCGAATGAGAACGAAATGGGTTTGGAGACATTAATTAATACATCAGTTGTTAGTTCTGTGAAAAACATTAGTTCCCTGGAAAGTAATAAACGTCGGTCTATGGAAAACCTCATACTTCATGTTAGGAGATTTTGGTTTCCAGATGGGGACCTTTATCATCTGACTGCTCTGCAGCTCTCCTTGCTAACTTTTAAGATTGAGAACACTGCCCAGACTCACTGCGGAGCATGATCATTGAAAGGCACACTGGTTCACAGACCCAAACTCTCACACCCCATACAAGTGACAATGGTGACATAAAAGTGAGAAATAAGACCCTTCTGCAAAACTTTAGGCTTCTTAACCAGTGCTATCCGGCTCTTCTACAAAGCACAGAAATTATTCACAAAGAGTGCCTGGCATTTGGCCACACTGACAAACATCAGAGGGCATGATTTCTGCTGGGCTAGTGATGCCAAGAGGAGCAGGCAGGGTCAGTAGAGGGAGCTGGAAGAGTAGGACTATGAGCGGAGGAAAAGCTTCAGGGAAGAACCAAACATAATTCAGATGTTGCCATTGTACAGTGAATTGGGGGGAAATGGCTGTTGTTAGAGTCCTTCCCAGGAGCACGAAAATCAAATGTGGCTTTTTGAACCAGGAGCACCTCCTGACTGCTGGTGTCACAACGTAACTATTCCAAGAAGTTATCACTCTGTTACCTTTTTCTCAGGTTGAAAGGACCTTGGGGTCATGCAATCCTCTTTCCTTGAACCCCTGTGCCTATAGACCGCCGGATAGAGACAGAACACCGTAATGTGGTTGGCAGCAATGGGTAGGAGGGCAGGAAGAAGGCACGGAACCCGACGGTCTGGATGAAATTGGGCAAGTCATAAAGAACAGATGTCATTATTTGATTGACTGCTAAGGGTCAGGCTCAGGGCTAGGATGTGGAGAACTGAGTCAAGATGAATTGAATCTCTGCCCTCAGGTTTATAGTGTGATGCAGATTAGCCAGAAAATAGGGAATTCACAGGCGCTGGTGGTGAGCCCACGGCTTCAAGATGCCAGACGAGACGAGACAAAATGTCAGAAACACAAGCAGCAGATGCTTTAGGATGGAGATCTTGAAAGAAAAGCTGTTTCTTCTTCAGCCAAGAAGTCCTGTTCGGTATGTGGAGGGGCAGGAACCTGTCAATGGATGTAATGAACCAAGGTCTTGTGGAAGGGAGCAAAGAGGCCAGGCAAGGGCAGGGAAGCAGGCTGAGCTGGAGGAAACAAGGAGAAAAAAATCCAGCTCTACTCCTCTTCTTCTTAATCGTCTTCATTTTTCTTCCCGTCCCTACTTCCCACTGATACTTGAGGCTCATTATCTCTCACGAAACTTGCTTGCGGCTAGGGCAGTTTGAACTTGGACTTCACCAGGTAAGAGGGTCAGTCTCCGTTAAGGGAGGTGGGAACAAAGGATGACAACACTGTGCATTTAAGTGCTAAGGGAGGCATGTCCAAAGTATAACCCCGAAGGTGGAATCTCTAATTCAAGGGGAGGAATTTTAAGGGAACATCCAAAGAGGAGGTGACATTTATGAAGCATTCTGAAAGACAACTATCATTTGTCAGGTGCATGGTTCTAGGGGTTTGGAGAGAGGAAAAGATATTCTAGGCAGACACAGCCCACGTGAACATAAAAAGAGGTGAGAACAAACAAGGAATTCAGGATATTACAGGACTTCTGTTGTATCAGAAGAGTTAGAGAAGGGAATGAGGCTTATAAGGCAGGCAAGGGGCAGATAAGAAAAGGCTTTGTTTGTTGCAGTGTACCTTAACTGGGGGCACCTGCCCAGACCATGCCTTTCTATGGGGCCTGCTCATCATTCACAACCTTGCTTAAGATGTAAATCAACCTAACATGTTTGCCTCTGGCTGCCCCTGGCCACAGCTGATTGGATGGAAGGTGGTTACATGACCCCAGAGGAACCAAACCATCGAGGAGACCAAACCCATTAAATACTTCTCACCAAAACTATGAACTGAGAGTCATATTGGCATGTGATAGAGATGTGCGCAGAGGTCGCCTGGAGCTGGGGCTGAGGCAGCCCTTCTCCCCTGTGTGCCTCCCAAAGTAGAGCTGGTGGGTCTACAGAGAGAAATAAGCTTATTGAACAGGTGCTCAGAGAGAAGCAGAGACATGATACCATGTGACTCAGGGGAGAGGTTCTTGAGGTGACTTCCCACCTTTGTGTGCCATGAGATACCACTGTAACTTTTAATAAAGACACCTTTTGGGGGAAGGCGAGTTATGTTCTTTGCAAACAAACAACCTTAAAAGGCAAACTCTCTAAAGAGTTTGGATTTATCTTATAGGTATGGAGAAACTACACAAAGAATTAAGCAAGGGGTAACATAATCAGAAGTTATTTTGTTGTCATAAAATAACTTGGCTGCAACATGGTGAGTGCTCAGAGTGGATTCAAATAAGAAGGAGAGAAAAATTCTAGGAATCCATGGGAATAATCTGGGCGAGAGCCGAGGAATTAGTGAACTAAGGAAAGGACATGAGGAAGATGATACAGAGCTAAGAGGTATTTGGAAAGTCCAGAAAAAAGGACCCAGTGAATGACTGTTGTCAAGGATAAAGGATAGAAAGATGGGTGATGAATTAGCTTGTGCGAATAAAAAGCTGGTAATGATGATAAGGACTTTAGAGGGGGAGATAGATTTGCAAGTAAAAAAAAAAAATGAGATTAGTTTCAGAGACCTTGAGGAATGTATGGGACACTTCCAAGGAGTGAGAGCTCTGAGGAAAGTTCTGAGCTTCCACAGACATAGGGTCGTTGAAATGATGGGTATGAAAGTGATTGCCGATAGGAAGTAATGTGGAATAGGAGTATAAAGGTATAAAACCGAACTCAGAAAAACAGTGCTTAAGGCACAGGCAGAGAAATAAACTGAGAAAAAGACTAAGAAGGGATGAATAAGAGGTAGAAGAAAAGCCAGGAGAGCAATGGTCAGAGAAAAAAAAAAAAAGATACTTTAATGTAGACATTTTAAGGGCCATGACAGAATAAGGCAGGCTGAGATCTAAGGAACAGACTTTGGGGAGCCACCGGGCAGAGGTTAACCTGTAGGAGTAAGCAGGTGTCCTCAGGCCTGGGTCAGACGCAGGCTCGATGTCCAGAAAAGCAGGAAATGCCCTTAAGAATTTGTTGAACACCATTTGCAAGTCTAGAGACTTTTTTTTTTTTTTTTTTTTTTAACCACAGGCTTCCTTTACTCTGAAATTTAACAACCTAGCTATCTAAGAGCGTTTAAGAACTGCATTTTTTCCCAGGCTTATGAAATGCAAAAGGGCAAACCTCCCATTTTGCTAATGAGAGAATACAATTACTGTCTAACCGAAATAATTTAAAGGGCTAAGTAAGATAATTTAAAGAATCTGGAAGAGTCATAAATGCAAATGAAGAATTTTATATAATGTTTACCTACCCCTCCCAGCTGAAGTCACTGACCCCAGGATCTATACATCCAGCTCTATTCAGTCCTGATGGGACTGTGCCCAAGGCTCCAGGGCTCAGTCAGCTGTGGGGTGAGCCGGGGGCACCCGGAACTGCAGCCTCCTGCCGGTAGATCCCGGGGCTTTTCTGTCTCTCCTTTCCTATCTAGACTCAAGAGCACTTGCCACCTATACTCCTACCGCTTTCTTTTTTTTTTTTTTTTTTTTTTTTTTTTTTTTTTAAACATTTATTTATTTTTGAGACAGAGAGAGACACAGCATGAATGGGGGAGGGGCAGAGAGAGAGGGAGACACAGAATCGGAAGCAGGCTCCAGGCTCTGAGCCATCAGCCCAGAGCCCGACGCGGGGCTCGAACTCACGGACCGCGAGATCGTGACCTGAGCTGAAGTCGGCCGCTTAACCGACTGAGCCACCCAGGCGCCCCTCCTACCGCTTTCTTATGTGGTCTGATAAGAACGCCATGGACGCTGACGTTACCCTGACCCGGACGTGAATTAAGTCAGAGTTTCCCCCATTACTCTGCGACCTCAGCATTGACCCCACGATGTGTGTTTCCCACAGTTTTTCTCCAGCTGCCTCCACCTCTTGCTTTGGCTGTGTTCCTGAGGGCTCAGCCTGCTGGCCCCCATTCATTAAAGGGCATGATTTTTAATCACAGATAAATGGCTACTTTCACAGAAAAAGCATTCAGTTTGTTTCGTATTTTTCCAGAGACCAACTGAAGAAAAGGAATGAAGAATCTATCACATTCAACCTAAAATGGGGACTTCCTTCAAAAACTTTGCCCAGATGTCCCTATTTTTTCAGAGACAGGAATAAATGAAGGAGAGGATGTGAACATTTTTCAGGGGAGTTTTGCTGCTCAGCCGTGAACAAAGAATACTGAGGATATTTATGAAATTTTTACTTCAGGATGAAGAGTCCAAACTAGTGTTTGTTTAAAAAAAAAAAAAAAAAAACCGTTAAAGGGAAACCTCAGCTGTGACTGATAGTCTGTTGTAATTTGGTTGGGAAAGAATCCTGTCTATACATTTTCTTTGAAAACTTGGCATTTTTCCTGTTGTAAAAACTGATATATCAAATTAAAGAAAGACAAATTTTATTGTTTTCTGAAGCTATTTTTACATTTAAGATTAGAGCTATCAGAGGAAAATATATTATGGTAAAAAAGATGTGTGAATTTTTAAAATATATCATTGCAATTCAGCTGATTCTGTCTGGGGATAATCTGTTCTTTTACCTCCTCCAACCTTAAAAAAAAACAAGAAAAAAAAAAAACCCCTAAATTGTGCATACTTTAATTGGCCTTGGGAACATTTTTGGCTTCAAAAGTTAAAGATTAGTGTTTTTTTTTTTTTTTTTTTTTTTTTTAATAATGATTATTGATCATTTCCAGTTTGGAAATGTTTTAAGATTTTTTTTTTGGGGGGGGCGCCTGGGTGGCACAGTCGGTTAAGCGTCCGACTTCAGCCAGGTCACGATGTCGCGGTCCGTGAGTTTGAGCCCCGCGTCGGGCTGATGGCTCAGAGCCTGGAGCCTGTTTCCGGTTCTGTGTCTCCCTCTCTCTCTGCCCCTCCCCCGTTCATGCTCTGTCTCTCTCTGTCCCAAAAATAAATAAACGTTGAAAAAAAAATTTAAAAAAAAATAAAAAAAAAAGATTTTTTTTTGAACATTAACTGATTTTACTATGCCTTAAAAAAAAAAAAAAAAAAAAACCTCCCTGTGACACCAATATTTTAGAATTGCAGGTATATCTTCTGTGCTGATGAACTATTTGGGTGGTTTCTGGCCAGAAGGGATGAATAGAATAGGGGTGCCAATATATATTTGTCAATATACTGAGATACTTTTTATTCCCAGAACACAAATGTACAGGGGAGGGGAGAGCATTGCTTTTAAGGAAAGAGTCCTCAACCACTAAAATTAGCTCATAGAATATGAAGTCACTAAAAAGACACCACAAGCTTCTCGTGGGAAAACGACAGCCCTGTGATTGGCCTTCTGTGATAAGAAAATTTCAAAGTACATTAGGGACTGGGCTGGGACATCAGACTGGCTCTCATTCCTTCCCCCAGAGGGGTTCTTTTGGAAATGCTTACAGATGACAGAAACATGTTTGCACACGAAATACTCAGAAGAAAACACACTGTACTGGCTGGGCTAGTGACAGTAAAGGCAGCATTGCTCTCCCAGCATTCAGATCAGGAGAAATCAGATTAGGAACTTCATTAGCTTCTCAAATGCCTGGCGGTGAAGCCTGGCTAAGTGAGGTGAAGGGAAGCCAGAGAGAAAACCAACAGCCGCTGGAATTAGTGTAGATCCCGTGGAGTGTGCCTTGCGGGTGACCTGAGCCATTCGAAAGACCTCAGAACATACTTTCTCCTTTTCCTGTCTCCCATTAATCCCTGGGCTCGCCTGTGTCTTGTATTTCTTACAACAGAAGTGTCCACTTGGAAACGATCTTCAGGTTCAGTGCTCTCCGGGGGTATTTGGCTCTTGTCATGTTTCTGTGGCTTCCCCGTCCGAAGGGACATCGTCCTCTCCTACGGAATCTCCAAGCACCTATTCCCTCCAGCCATAGAGTCAGCGGTGGTCAGGCTGGCATCCAGGAGGGGTGGCAAACTGGGAGCATGGAGGGGCTCGCTCTGGACTCCCTGGCCTCCCGTCTCAGGCCCCACGTTGGCAGCAGTGCCCAGCATAAGGTGGGGAGTGATGGGGGTGGACGAGAGGAGGCTGGGCTTCTTCAGCCTCAAGCATCATGTCTGTCAGGATGTCCTTAACGACACCGGCTTCCCTGCTCACTCACCGCCCTAAGCAGACTGGACCCGACACATGACTCTGAGCTCAGGGCACTGAAAGCTCTGGGTGTTGCTGTGCTTGTTTGGTCACAACAGAATCAGACGTCCAGTGAGTGCCAGGAATGGAAGACAGACTTCCAACCTTGCTAATCGGACAACCAGAAACTCCATCGGAAGTAATGTCAGGGAGAGCTAGAGAGTGTATTCAACACGAATGTCGATTTTTCTGGAAACATCATAGTCACTTGTTTCCGGTCCCCTGTAGGGGTAGCCTTTAGAAAAATCGGAGCATGGGCTCATTCAATTCTTACAGCTCTCAGAGAGAACAGTTGTAGCAAGGAAAGAATTCCCTGCAGACACCTCTGGGCTTTCAGGTATTAAAGCTACCTTGTGGCCCCTTAGGACATACATAAACATCAGTATAGCCTTGTGTCATCCCTAACAGCAACCGTATGATCTGATGGCGTACATCTTTATAGAAAGAGTAGTTCAGCCTTGGTTTGAGATCCTGCCTCTCCTCCTTAGTTACTAGAATTATGTCCACAGGCAGGCACTGAAAAGCTCGGAACTTCACTGTCCCCACCTGTACAAATAGGGGTAGTAACACTGTTCAGGAATTTTATTAGAAATAACGTACCGTGCTTATTTCATCTATCACGTGGCAGTTATTCAGTAAGCCAGTAGTATGCGTAATTATTATTCATTGAAATCTCAGGTACTCCTGTATTTATACTCCTGGTAATCATTATAGAGGCATTGCCTCTACTTCCCAATCTTTTTATATCCTCTCTCAGGCTACCTTATAGACAACCGAATTTGAATCTCCAAGCTTGTGGGTTTAATCTTTTACTGCTGAAGAATCACGGAACATTTGCTAAAATGCAGGTTCCCTGGCCCCACCTATAGAGGTTCTAATTCTGTAGGTTTGCAATGCGGCCCACCATTGCATTGTTAAAAGCACCCCAGGGTCTTTGGCCAGGTAATCAGACTGATCGGTTTGAAAAACCGGACCCTGTGTATGAAATGCAGGGCACTCACCTGAGCCTCTGGTATCTCAGGATGTTGCTACTTGGCTACAGTTTAGCGAGCAGCCAACTATGTTCAAGGCAGTATGCTAGGATCCTGCACACGTTATGCTATTTCATCTCGATGATAATCCTATGCTATGGTGATTAGTGTCCTGGCTTTATGTTGAGAAGACAGAACTGGAATATCCCTGGAGCTCCTTCGTTCACATGTCTGGCCGCTGGGCGGAGATGACTGGAGGTGCTGCCTGTTTCTCACTCTTTATTTTGTGCCAATCCCTCCTTTACATATACACACACAAACAATATGCGTACGCTTTGTACACGCACACACACACATAGATACATGTATGTATTCCTAAGGAATATGTTATTACGTTTGTAAGGTAGATTTCCTGTTGGCATATGTTCTACAGCTCATTCATTTACACTGCTATTTAATACACAAGTGAGTGAACATAATGCATATTGAAGAATAACCAAGGATTAAGAGCAGTATGTGATGAGTGTGAATTTAATTTTTAGAACGGCATTATTCTTGTGTGAGTTTAGTGAGTCTTTCTGAAAACTCCTTCCAAACAAGTTAGGGTTCTGAAAGGCACTTTTTAATGGAATACAGAAGGGAATTGAGAGGCCTTTCTTGCCATGGGTGATTATCATGGCCTGATGGATTTGGGGAAGGCATTAGATCTGGTCCAGTTCTCTGCAAGTTTGGGGATGAGTCACAGAAGGCTCACGTAGGCTTAGGGTCAGGCAGCAGTCAAGTATGTTAGCACACGTACAAGATTGGGCAGAGATTTCTTTTAACATGCAGTTGAATTAGCCATTCCCTTTGTCAGTGGATGGTTGTGTTGTTCTCTGATTCTTTGTTTTCCATTAAAAATAATGCTGCTGTGAGCATTTTGGACATGTGTCCTGATGCACATGGGGAACTTTCTCAAGGAACTATACCCTGGAGGGGAAGATTTGGGTCACAGTGTATGTGTGTTTTCAAGTTTATTAGATAATGCTAAATTGTTTTTGCAAAGAATTTGTGCTAGTTTATACTCCCATAGCAGTGTATCATACCTGCTGCTGTACATTCTAACAACACCTTGCTCCTTCTGGCTTGCGATGAATGAATAGATCCCTTCCAAGTCAATTTGAGAAGTGATAGGAGAGCTGAATACATGCAACATTGTGAAATCTACACAGAAACAGCATTAGAGATCTTCAGGGAAGAGCTTAGTTTATCTTTTGTTTGTATCCAAATGCGTTGCAGAGTGCTGGCACTTACGGGCTTAACAAATTCATATTTACTTGCTTGTAAAATTCTAGTCCCTGAATTGCCTTTCTATCTGGTCGGTTACATTAAAAATCCTTAAAAGGCTTGCTTGCGTTATAGATGCTCTGAAATAGGCATAATTCCAATCTATCATACAAGATTTTTGTGTGTGGGGGGGTTTATAAAAATGGGCTTAATGGCTAAAGAGCATACATAACGTATATATAAATAATGAGTTTGGTACATCAAAACAAAAGTGAGTGATGCGTAGAGGCCAAGTTAATGAGAGAAGACATAACACACACGTGAAATCTTTGAATGCCTTTAAGTACAGTAAAATTTCAGATGCGTACTTATTTAGGGTGAGCCAGGACGCAGAACAGCTGTGTCTGCCTAGCTTAGCAGGTGCCGGGTCCTCAGCCAATCTCTACAGTGGTAGCAAATTAAGGTCACTGGGAAAGGCAGCTCTTGCTGTTCCTGTCACTTTCTAACCATATGAAAAATGATGCAACGTTGTTCTGCAGGAAGGCTAATAAGCCTTCAAGGAATCATACAAGGATATGGAGAACTCGCAATGTCCCAGGGGCATGGGAACACTAGGAAGAAAAATGTGGAATTTATCCTCTTCGCTGTTAACTTTCCGGAATGATTCCTGCTCAGGCTGATCATGACTCCGAGTTAACATCTCTGTGCCCGGCAGCAGCCTGTGAAATGATGTGACTCAGCTCTGTCTTTGAGAGACAGGTGTCCACTTTAGAAAATCACCAACCCACTCAGCAGCCCTCATGACAAAGGCAATCAGTGACTGAGTAGTCAGCATCTGAGTCGACTGCAGGAAGGCATCTCTGGGAGAGGGAGAACAGAAGCAGCTAGCCTTCTGTTAAAAATAAAATTCAGTTCAATCCAAGAAATTCATACTACATTTTTATTATGTTCACAGCAGTGAATTGGGCATTGCAGGGGAGACAGAGAAGGAAGACAAGGCGTTTGCTTCAGGGAGCTTGCAATCAATGTTCTTTGCTTGAAGAGGGCAGAGAGGCAAGAAGAAAAAGAAGTCACATTTGTGATCAAACTGAAGCCTTCACCCTACCTTGCTGGCAAAATTATAATTTACCAACTTAACATCAGTGATTTTCAGAAAAAGACGGGCAGCACAAGTAAGGAAACTGGAACTTTCTTAGATGTATTTTTCCAGCGAAAGAGGGGGAAAGTATAGAACAGAAGTCTTCTCTGAAAACGGACAGCTGGGGAAAAGTAAGGACTCTCATATCAAAGAGATAACTCTCTTTGGAAAAGTGTTGCTTGCTTCTGTGTGTTTGACACTACAGCGGGGGTGAACTGGACCAATGTCAACCCAGAAAAATTGGAACAGCCTGAGTATATCTGGAAGCAAATACTCCACAGATGGAGAGAGATGTGGGAGGTTAGCTCAGACCACTTGATTTTAATTAAACGGCTTTCAATTTTGTGAATGTGGAAAAGAAAAGGCAAGCAGAACTGATAAAGTCCATGTGACCTTGACTCTCTTTCTTTAACACCTCGATAAAACACAAGAGCAAAGTCTATTAGTGCTAACTGTTGCAGTTCCCTTTTCTAGGAAGGGTGGTGTTCATGTTGCTGGGGTGAAGTGTGAAGCATTTGAGAAGCACAGAATCATAGAAGGAGGCTTGAACCATCGTTGGCATGTATCTGAAGGAAGGATGGACGTACCCGTGGTATTTGCTATTTAGGGATGTTTGACAGAACACCTCTGAGGGAGGGAACACGGCTTCATGGTTAGTAGAACAGATGGACCGAAGGGCAGCTCCAGCCCTGCTTCGAAAATTGACTCCAGGACTCTTGGGGGTAAAATTGAGAATGCAGCCATTTGGAAACATTGTGAGGCCAGATGCAGGAAGCTTGCCAGGGTCCAGGCGTACACAGGTTGGGGGTAAACTAGTTTTTTGCTTACAACTTAAGCTGGCTCAGGTTCTCTTTCTGCTGAAGGCGTTTTAAGACCCCAGTGAAAAAGGGAGAAGGAGACACAGTCTACGGTAGCCTCCACCATCTTCATTCCCATCCCTAACATTAATGCCAACATTTTCTTTAGCATCCCATATTCTTATTTGAACATGACTAGCCAGAAAACACAAGTGCAGCCATTATAGACATTCTAACATTGAATGTATGAGGTTTTGGGTGGTTGTCCTCAACTAGGGGTGATTTCCCCCCACACGGGGACATCTGGCAATATCCAGAGATGTTTTGGGCTATCACAGCTGGGAAGGGCATGCCACTGGCATGGAGTAGGTAGAGGCCAGTGATACAGGTAAACATCCTACCATGCAAGGGCCGGCCGGCTCCCCACAATTAAGGATTAGTGGGCCTCGAATAACAATAGCACCAAGATTAAGAAACCCTGGGCTAGGCGATGATATGATTTTTTGCTGAAAACATCTTGGAAAGGTTGAGTGGGGCTGGATGAAGCTGTGTTGACTGTGACCTAATTTTATAAGGTTGATTTTAGGCTTTATTTTATTGGCCATGATGTATTAGCAGGCAATTTTCATGATGTTTTTGTCACAAGGTTCTTCTTATTGCCTCAATCATTAATCTTTTTGAGAAATGTTACAGATCACACTTGTGAACTTCATCTGGGCTCTACTGGCTGCTGACTTTGACGTACAGGTGAGACTTCCTACCTAGCCTTCAAATCTAGATTCTCTTATTTTACGTAAGTGGGAAGAATCTCCCTGTCAATGATCTTTTTTTGCTCCTGAGGAACTGATATGCTCAGCAAGAATCAACATATTTTGGATGGCCACTGCTTAAATATTTCCTGTCTTTTCTTTTCTTTAAATTTAATTGAAATATTTTTTATTTATAGCCATGTTATTAATATTGCAAATACATTTTTTCAGTAAGGTAAATCAAAGGGTTTTCCTGGGAAGCCTGCAGAAAGGTCCTACACCTGTGTTTACTCTTCCTTCCTGATCACTTAGAGTTACTGCTGCTTCTAGGGCAGATGGCACGAAGGCTCATTTTGCTGGGCTGAACGCCATTACTTGGTATATGGCAGAGATTTGGAGATTTCGTGCAGATGCCCAAATATCTGTTGCCCTTGAATACAAAGCATTCTTTGATCCTTGAGTTGTTTGTTTGTTTGTTTTCTACCCTGAACAAATGAACATTTGGGGATGTAGGTAAACTAATCAACTATCGAACTAAAAATATATAATAAATCTAGTTCTCTGTATGTATTTAAAATCCTATTATTACCTAATATAATAAATGAGCAGTATTTTTTCCACTTCTAACTTTTGTAAAATAATTTAGTCTCACTCGTCATGCAGATTTTTAAATGGTAGATTTTCACCATCACCAGAGCTACTCTTTGAGCTTTCTCCTCTCATATTTTCTGTGTTATATTCCATCCATTTTTGAGAAGTGGGAGTTTTGAATTACATATGATGTTATCATTGGAAATTTTATTCCACACCACAGATGTCCATTCACATAACATTAAGAATTATTATTTTCCATTGTATATATATATATATATATACCACATTTTCTTGATCCACTCATCTAACACTGGACACTGTGGTTGCTTCCATATCTTGGCTACTGTAAATTATGCTGCAATAAACATAGGGGTGCACATATCTTTTTGAATTAGTGGTTTCATTTTCTCCTGCCATTTGCAACACATGGATGGATCTAGAAGGCATAATGCTAAGTGAAATAAGTCAGAGAAAGCAAAATACCATATGATTTCACTCATATGTAGAATTTAAGAAGCAAAACAACGAACAAAGAGGAAAAAAAGAGACTGACAAAAAACATAGACTCTTAACTACAGAGAACCAACAAGTGGTTACAAGAGGGGAGGCGGGTAGAGGGATGGGTGAAATAGGTGATGGAAATTAAGAGTTCATTTACTGTATAGAATTATTGAATCACTACTTCGCACACCTAAAACTAATATAACATTGTATATTAACTGTACTGGAATTTAAAAAAAAAATTTTCATTTATTTTTTAAAATCTATATTTACAATATTCACTTGTAATTGGTCATATATTTCCAGGAATAATGATGATATCGATTCAAAAAGATTTCTTTAACCAATTCTGAAAGTTGACTTCCATAAACATCAACAACTAGCACGACAGAGGTCATATCAGGAAAATTTGCCATAAACCGTATTTTGTTGTTCGTAATAAAGTAATAGATATGGCATCCTCTAAGTTGTATGATTTGCTATTTTGTGAAGTACAATTTTTTTTAGGGAAAAATCTCTGACCTTAATGTTTGGATGTACAAAGTATGTAAATGTATATTTATTTAATTTGGTTCATTAGGTGTTATTATGAGACTAACACTTGGCTCTAGTCTGCGAAACTCAGAGGTACCTGGCTATGAATTGGATACACTGAGAAGAATCTAGTGTTACAGTTGGAAACTGTAACCGGCTGAAGAATATACATAATTTTAAATATATATTTTAAATATTTTTACATATCTTTAAATATATGTTTTTAAATTCTAAACTCAGTCAAATGGTACTTAAATAATTCCTTGAAAAGCTACTACTTAGATTCATCCTAGACTCTGTTCCCATCCCTAAACTGTAAAGAAGACTCCTACTTATTGCTTAAATAAGAGCTCCCTGAATAATACCCACATGGGGGAAACCACAGAGCCCAGGTGCTACGTTTGTATGACTTCATCCTGAAACTACCACATGTGCACCCCAGAGAGGCAGCAATATGTTTCTAAAATAATATGTAGATTAAAATAAAGCGTTAAGGTAAAAAAAAAAAAAAGAATAAAATATCAAGCCAAAGTACATGGGTTCCAGGTGCACATCTAAGATGGCTTTTTGACAGATATAAATATTTCCTGAGAAATTGCCCTTATTGTGATATGTATCTTAAGGTCATTTGCGCAACATACATGCTGGTAAGTAAGGCAGTAAAAAAGAGAATTCCACCTGGAGTTTAGCCTCAGCTGCAACATTTATTACCTGGGTGACTTTGGACAAGTCACATGTCTGTTCAACTTTCTTTATCTCTAAGACTGCTTCTTGAGGTAGTTACCAAAACATGAGAGATAATATATTTGGAAATGCCTGGCACATAAATATCAGTTAAAACTTGTTAATAAAAGTATAAAACTTTATTGATAGTTCAGTATTAGTTATATCTTTGCTTGCCAATAGTTTATTTCTACCATTTTGACTGTAAGGATATGGAGGGTTTTTTTGAGGGGCTGCAATAATATTCTGCATTTATAATTTGGGGAAGAAATATAAGTAGTTTTGCTTTCAAAATCTGTAATAACAGCAGCTAAGAATTTTTAGGTCATTTCAGGCTTTTTCCAGTGGAGTTTTTCCCTGGTTCAGTTTTCAATGAATATGGGGATATATAAATTTCCTCCCAGGTTGTGGAGTGTTTTATTTCCTGGAAACTTTTTACATTAAGGCATCACTTGTTCTGTGTTCACTTGGGCCTATGGCCATGTCTGAATCTGGTTGGAGTATAAACTTTTTGGCCAACATACTAAGATTTCTGGACAAGACACCAAACTATTATGCAAGCTGGCTCTTCTCTAAGCCCAACCAGGAAACACTACACAAGTAACAAGAAGAATGATTGAAAACAGAATCGGGGGCACCTGGGTGGCTCAGTCGGTTAAGCATCTGACTCTTGATTTTGGCTCAGGTCACGATCCCAGGGTCTTGACATTAAGACCCATGTCGGGCTGAGTATGTAGCCTTCTTGGGATCTCTCTCTCCCTATGTCCCCCCCTCCCCCCCACTCAGGCTTTATCTCTCTAAGAAAAACGATAGGAAAAAAAAAGAAGAAGAGAGCCGAACCAGTTGAATTCTAGTCATAACAAAGCCTATCAGGGCCTTTTTCTGAGAAGAGAATAGCAATCCAAATCTGAAGAGAACCAGATGCCACTACCTAAGGGCTGCTGAGAAGGAGTGTTCTAATTGTCCTTATCTCTTTATTCTACACTGCCCCCGATAAATCATTGTTTTCCCCAATGCCCTATAGGGAGGGGACACAGCAGCCTCATGCCAACACCAATGGATGAGGCAGTTAATATGAGAGTGGAGGAAGGAACACTGACAGCTTCTATCTCAAGTGGAGAGGCAAGCTCCTTCTCCTTGTTTAATGGACAAGACAGTTACAACAGAGGGAAGCAGACCCCAGAAAAAGCAGTCTGTATGCAGAAGAAATGGGGAGCTCCGCGAAGGGCAGGATGGGGGCTTGTATGGAAACAAAGGCTTCCAGATTTGCAATAGTAGAGGCTCTTGTAAGTCATTTCTATACCTCCTAAATGTACCTGGAAGAGAGCACACACTAGGTCTAAGGTTTCATCAGTATTCCCACTACTACTAGCTAAGGTGATCAATAGTCCTGAAAGAATTTGAGTGATAGTGGAAGGAGCAGAAAGATAACTGAGGAGGAATACTAGCTCTTTATTTACTTATTTCTTTCTTTTTAATTTTAAAGGGTTTATTTTTGAGTGAGAGAGAGAGAGAGAGAGAGAAAGGGAGAGAGAGAGAGCATGAGCAGGGGAGAGGCAGAGAGAGAGGGAGACACAGAATCTGGAGCAGGCTCCAGGCTCTGAGCTGTCAGCAGGGCTCAAACTCACGAACTGAGAGATCATCATCTGAGCTGAAGGCGGATGCTTAACTGACTGAGCCAACCAGGCGTCCCAGGAACATGAGCCCTTTAAAAAACAAATAGGTACTGAAGGACCTTATAAGAGGGAGTTGAATTAATGTCCCACCCCCAAACAAGAATGTAAAATCAATACCATAAATATCTTCAGAGAGGAGGGGGAGGAGATACTGCAAATATGAAGCAGAAACAATCAGTGAAAAAAAAAAAGGATCGAATGGAGTTAAGAAACATAATAGCAGAACAGATATAGCCAAAGAATAAATCAGTGAGATCAATGATATAGTAAGAGAATTTTCCTGGAACATGCAATAAAAGGACAGAAAGATGGAAACTAACTAAGAGAATCTAAAACACAGGGAGAGGATAGAAATAGGTCAGCTTTGACCTATTAGATAAAATGAAATGATGCAGAGAATTGTCGTTGTTATGAAATCATGATTGAGAATTAAAGAAAGATGGAAGAGTCAGATCAGAAGGACCCATAAAGCAATAGACAACACTGATGAGGAAAACTCTAAATCTTGACCCATTATACTATCTTAGAATATAAAAGACAACTTTCTAGAATCATCTAGAAAAAAAAACATTTCACTCTAAATTAATTGACATCAAAATTCTCACTATAGAATAGTAAAGTAACATTTTAATATTGAAGGAAAATAATCTCAAACCTAGAATTTTATATGACTCAGCTATTATTTAAACACTAGATTGAATAAAATGAAGACATTCTGAGCTACACATACGCAAAGATGCATAAGACCTTAGAGAAAACTTTGTATAGGAGGTTCTCTATAGATACAGAAAACACATGACTTCAGAAAGAAATAAGCAACGGCCAAAAAAGTGTGTGTGATTATTTGTACATATCTACAACAGTGCTGTCCAAAAGACTTTTTAGTTTTGATGAGAGCATTCCATTTGCACGTGCAATATGATAATCTACGATCATATGTGGCTATTAAGATGTTGGTGAGTGTGGCCAAGGAACTGTTTTATTTTACTTAATTTTAATGAATTCAAATTTGAGTAGCCATAAGTGGTTAATGGTAACTGCACTGTATAATGTAGCTCTCTAACAACCTAGACATAAAGTTCTAGATCATACCAATATATGTTAAGGGGTAGGGAACAGGCAGAGATAAGAAGATGGATAGCAGGCTATGGTCCTTGTCTTGTTCAGGGGGAAAAAAGAGAGAAGAAAAGAATGAAGTGTAAGACTGAACACATTAGCAGAAACCAACCAAAAGATAGACAATTTTCATTTTCATACCAAAAGGAAAAGTCTAATGAATGGCAGAAAGGAAAAAAAGAAAAAAAAAAAAAAGAAGGGATGGTACATAGGAAGTATGAAATAGACTCACCATAATAAATCATAATATGACAATAATTAAAGTAATGTAAACAGATTAAACATGCACATCAAACCTCAGAGACTCTCAGGGAAAATAAGACGCCATAAGACATTGTCAGCAGGAGATAATTAAAGTGAAATAGATTGAAAAGAATTAGTTAAAAATGTATGAAGCTATCATTAACTTTAGTAACGGACAAAATACAACTTAAGCTGTCAAACTATATGAGTAAAAAATGAATACTGTTTATATTAGAAAAAGAAATAGGAGATAAAAAAAAGTGACAGGAAAATATATATATCTCCCGGTGTTATGAAGAAAGATACATTAGGAGGGAAAAGCAGCAAAATCAGCAATTGCAGCTGGAGCTGGTAACACACTTTTGATCAGCTGATCAAGAAGATAAAAAATAAAAAGAAAGATTTAGAAGATCTGGAAAAACTCTGTGATCAATAAACCTAAACCAACAGATGTATACAGAATTTTATATTCCAAAAACATAGAATGTACATTCTTGCTGCACATACATGGATATTAATAAATGCAGTATCATACTCTATAAAGTCAAAATCATAAAATAAGGGATCGATAACCAAAACATAACTTTTTAAATACCTTCAGATAACCGTATGTAATAGAGGTCAAAGTATGACAAAAATAGATCCTGAACAACAGAATGGCTAAAAATTTGAAAACTAAGATGAAATGGGTGAATTTCTCAAATTACATACAATACCAAAATTATTACAGGATTAAATAAAAACTTGAATAAGAATTATCAGGGAAGAAATTAAAATGTAATCAAATAACTCTTCCCTCGCAAAAGAGCTCAAGACCAAATAGTTTGAAAAGTGTATTCTAAGCAGAAGTTAAGTAACTCTCAAGGAAAAGATCTCTATCTTATATGACAAAAAGCTTCCAAACTCAATTACATCTAATAATATGTTAAAAAAACATAATAATTGAATGTATTTCTTTCCCAAAGAATATAATGATATTTCAATATCAGACATTCTATTAAAGTAAATAACCTTCAGCAGTGATCATACCTATTGGAAAAGCTTTAGTTTTATAGTCTTTAAAAATGGAAAAAGGAAAAAAAAAAGATTTCCTCTATTATTGCAAATGTTTAACATAATATCAGAGGTGTTTGGTAAGGCAAGAAAATAAGAAAAACAAGTAAAATAAAGAGTCAGAAGGAAAGCAACAATAGTCTCATTTATTTGCAGATGATAGGACTGTCTAAATAGAAAACCACACAAAAACAATAGAGAAATTCAGAAGTGATCAAACCGAGCAAAATTGTTGTAACAGAGGATAGACATGTCAAATCAACAGCATTTGTTAATACCAAACTTGAAAATACAATAACAAAGATGATACACAGTAACAACATTTCTAAAAGTTTTCAAGACTTAAGATAATTAAGATCGCAGTCTTTTCTATAGTTTAGGAACTGGAGCAAGGACTAGAGTGAAGACTTATTTAAGCAAAATTTAACTGAGCTTAGAATTTAAGAAAATATGTTCTTAAATCCGTTTCCAACTGAAATACCAGATTCTTCTCAGTGCATCCAATTTATAGCCAGGTAATACAGAAGTTACTCAGAGTAGCACCCAAGTATAAGTGTCATAAAATACCCAAATGATTGCCAAATTATATAGGCAGTGTGGTAGGCAACCTCTAACAAGGCTCTCCAAGAAACCCTGCCTCCAGGTATTCATTGCTTCACGTAATTCTCTCACACTGGGTGTGTACTGAACCTACTGCCTGTCTTTTAACACAGAATATGCAAAAGTTATGGAATATCACTCCAAGATGAGCTTACAAAAAAACTGTGGTTTGTATCTTGCTTCCCTTCTCTCTCATTCTCTTGCTGGCTTCCTCTGAGGGAATCCAGGCGTCATGCCATGAGCAGCACTATGAAAAAAAGGCCCATGCGGGGAGGAACCAAAGGAAGCCTTTTGCGACATCCAGAGGGAAAGAGAATCCTGCCGGCGATCATGTGAATGAGACTGAAAGCCAATCATCCCTGAGTTGAGCCTTTAGACGAGGCTGTGGGCACTGCTGACGGGCACTGACTGCAGCCTTGTGAGAGAGGCCTTGAAGAAGAGACTCAGCTGGGCCACACCTGGATTCCTGATTCACAGAAACCATGAGATAATACATGTTTGCTGTTTTGAGCTGCTAACTTTGGTGTAATTTGCTATGTAGCAATAGATAACTAATGCAGACAATTATCTATAATAAAATAAACAATTAGCTACAGAAGAATGTTGATCATTATCCGCTTCAAAATGAAAACTATGATTTACTTTGGGTACTTATGGGCTAACTAAATAACAACAAAAACAAACCCAAAATGTGGTCACATTTCCATTAAGGCCTTAGAATCATTGGGTCCATGTGGCACAAAAAGGGTGTCATGAGACATGACGGATACTGCAGACTGACTCATTTAACACTCATTTGAACTCCTTCATTTCTTGCCTTATACCGTGGAGCTGAGAGAAAATACTGAATTTCCAGCTTTCCTTGCAGCTAAAAGTGATCACGAACACAGTTCTGGGCAATAACACAATGGCAGAAGTTCCCCGGAAGATTTTCATTTTTCATATGAAAAAATAAATCCTTCCCAGGGAGTGGATTTTGCCTTACCCCCTGCATGTTCTCCCTGCTTTGAACATGAAAGTGATATTGAGAAATACAGGGCATCTTGCAACCATGGCCACAGGGAGAAAAACCCATGTGCTAAGAGTGTGGAACAGGAAGTTGGAAGGCTCCTGGTTCCTAACAGCATTGTTGAGGTGAAGGACTAGTTTAGACTCTTTATTGCTATATCTAATATACGACTTATTGTTGAAGCCACTGTGGTGGGGTTTTCTGCTATCCACAGTTGACTGTATTCTTTTTTTTTTTTTTTAAGTTTATTTATTTTGAGGGGGGAGAGGGGAAAAGAGAGAGGGATAAAGAGAATCCCAAGCGGACTCCAGGCTCACAGCTGAGTGTATTCTTAACTGAAACAGGAGAATGATTTTAGATTTTTGTATCAAAATTTCCTGTGGCATATCAACATAATTTAAATTGGATACTTTGAGAGAGGCATCAATTCTCTCAGTTTATGTTAGTCAGTAATAGGTAAAATGAGAATATCTGAATGCTCATTCCAGGTGTCATTTTTGCTTTAGCAGAAATTAACCAAAAAGAAAGACATGAAAACCTAGTTGGAGCACCAAAGACCTAAATCTTTACTTGGTGTTGGTTTGCTTGTGGAAGATCCAGTGAATCTGGACTGAACTGTACCCAATTCCAGGAAGTTTCAAACTCAACCCAGGTACATAATAGCTGAAAAGGGGTCCTCTTTTATTACTGTATTTAACTTCAGGGATTATTCCAGGCTTATTAAATGGAATTCCTATGACAAGCTGAAATCCGGTGTTAGAATGAGACCAATCTATTCAATATAATGAATCTAGCTCTATTCTACCAGTTTCTTTTGGTTCCTAAGAAATATACGTAAGTTATAAATTTAATGCACCATCCAGGAAATAATACACTAATGGCTTAAGAGCCCAATAAATCTCCCTATTTTACTCTGGATACTTTGTGGCTAGAAACAGAAGCCAACTTTGGCTGGTTTAAACAGAAAGCATTTTATTAAAAGGATCTTGGATAAGTCACAGAATTGCCAGAAAGGATGGAGAATCAGACATGAGAAATGGGTAGGCACCACGGGAGGTGGCCGATGACAACCACAGCCAAACTTCCATCTGGGACAGTCTGGCAGGAATACTTCTCTCCTTGTGAAGGGACGATGGATGTCAGGGCTGGTCCTGGATAGTGCAAACAATCCTTGCCTCTTTTGTCTTGGAAAGAGCAAAGTGCTACTACTGCTTTTGGAACAGAATTCTCCTTTGACCTAGCTTCTTTGCTCACTTGCTCCAAACTCATGGTTATCAGTGTCTGTCTGAATTTAGCAATGAGATTAAGGAAAACTTTTAAGGAAATGAAAGGTGGACAAAAGTTAGTACTTACTATGCCCCAAAGGATTGATTTTTAACTTATTCCCTTAGCCCCAGATTATTTTATTAAAGAAGGGATGGTGTAAGAATGGGGCAAAGTAATTTTTAAAAATTATGAAAAATGATTGGTTGTTGAATAATCAAATGAGATAATCAAAGATTGCCAGAGACCTTAGTGTATTACACACATATAGCAAGAATCTAAAACGAGACTCTGGTGCATAAATTGGAGTAATTTGGCTTTGGGTGTAGGGCTGACACAGGAAAAGTAAATAAATATGTATCTAAGCTTTCTCCCTTTTCTTGTTTCAGGCAACTCAGTCAGATGACTTTTAAAAATTCCACGGTGATTGGGCATTCAGACCTTCTTCTTCTCCTTCTCCTTCTCCTTCTTCTCCTTCTCCCTCTCCTCCTTCTCCCCCTCCCCCTCCTTCCCCTCCCCCTCCCCCTCCCCTTTCTTTTTAATACAATTTAGAATACTGAATACCTCTGCATGGCCATTTATACAGTTCAGTGTCTTTGGCAAATCACTTGTACTTTTAGATTTACTTCCTCAAGACCTTTCCCTTTCTTTTTTGTTAATTTTGATTTATTTCTTTCTGTTCCCATCACCTCATTTAACTTAGTTCACATGATATTCTGAGTAATAACTCACTGTTGTAATTGTCACCCGGGATTAATCCTGTTTGTACTGGAGAGTTACGAAAGTTCCTACCAGAGGAGATGCTTTAGCAAGTTTGCATTATTCATGTGTAAAGCAAACACACAAATGTTAAGAGTTGGAAGGAAAGAAAACCAAGAATTTGGTCTAAAGTTCTTTCTGTAGAACTGAGGAAGACAAATGGCCTGGAAGATTTTTGGTGTCAGATCTGAACTCTAATCAGTCAAGGAGAGATATTTGCAGAGCTGGGTGGTCAAAATGGCATCTCAAGAATTTTCAGATTTCATTCTTGAAAAAAAGAGCCTAAAAGTCAATTCAAAGAAACGCTCACCCTCAAGCATTTTTATGCAAAATGACGAACTTTAGAGGAAAATTAGAAACAGCCAAATTCTGAAAATTATACACAATGAATAACTGTGGTGTGATCATGATATGTGTTAGTGCCGTTAAGTGTTTTGGGGAATTTTGTTTGACCAAAACCAGGATTCTTTCTTTTCCCAAATAACTAGATCAGGTATTACTGATATACATTCCCATGGTGCTCCTTTGCTGTGCTAATAACATATGTAATTTCTTTATTGTTTGTCCTTCCCACTAGTTTGTAAGTTTCAGAGGACAGGAATTGGGTCTACTTTGTTGTCTGTATTCCCGTCACCTAACAAATATGTGCATTGGCATATAGCAAGTCGTTCATTATTTGTTGACTGATTGGCAAATAGGAACGTGGAGGCAAATGAGTTATATCCAGAAATCTCATCCTGAAGATACTCACAGAGAGTAGAAGGCAGAGGGTAAATACTCTGTTGAATTCTGTCTCATTTCCTCACTCCTTAAAGCTCTTGCTAGCCTTGACTCAGGTCCAAGATTCTGTGTCTGGCCTGTGATTGTCCTCTGCAAGTACTTGGAAAGGACTAATCCTTGTGTTCAATAGACTTTCCGCAAATATTTATTTTTGGATATTGTTTATTGTTGACCAATCTGACAGTCTTGGCTGCAAAGTTTCAAATTGAGTTTTGTATGCATTTAATTGACTACGGAATCTGGAGTTATCTTGAGCAACTGTTAAGCCTAGAATTGATTCTAACATATATGATATATAAATACATATAATTGGTTCTAGCATATTTATATATATTTGTTACATATATAATTGGAATCCACTAGATTTGAGATAATCTGTCTGAAACTGGAGCAAAACATCCCAAATATTCCACGTACGTTACCTTTTTCCATTGGGTGTTTTGTTTTGTTTTGTTTTGCTTTTTTGCCTAGTGGTTTGCAGAAGCTTTGATTTTTTAACATTTATTATTTATCTGTTATATTCATTTCAGATTTTTGCTGATCTTTCACTTAGGATTTAACATTTCTGAATGATGTCAATTTTCTTTATTTATCAAAATAATTTAATTTTTTACTGTATAGTTTATCAGTGATTTTCTCTTTTGTCATGATTTCTAGGTTTTGGTTGTAACTTCCAAAGACATTTTTTAGCTCAAGATTACAATTTTTCTGTTTTTTTCTTATACTATGATAGTTTTGCTCTATAACATTTAACTTTTAAAACAAAGAGACTTTTATAGGAGTATGGTGTAAATTAGAGGTATTCTTATTTTCCAGATGAAATGTTAAATATTTCATTACAATTTGTCAAGTTAGTCCAGACGTTTTTCTCCTCATGTACCACCTTTATCATCATCTAAATCTATATATTCACTTGGGTTTATTGTTCACCTGTCTACCTGGATCTATTGATCCATTTATTAATTATTGGAACTTTACTTAGATATGTGGTAGGTCATGTCTTCACTCACTGTACTTACTTTCAACATTTCTTTTACTATATTTGTTTTTCTATTACAGATAAACCTGTGAATAATTGTCAAGCAGCTTAGAAACATTCTGTTTGGGATTTAAGATTGCCTAAAACTTATGAATTAAATTGGGAGAACTGACTTCTGTATAATATTGAGTTTTCTCAACCATGATATTTGTACCCATTTCTATTTTTCACATCTTTTCAGATGTATACAACACAATTTTACAGGCTTTGTGTAGAGAACTCCTTTTCTCATTAAGACTATTTCTCATTTTCTAAAAAAAAAAAAAGAGTATTTCTCATTTTGTTTTTTATTGCTACTGTGAATAGGATTTTTTTACCTTTTATATTTTCTAGTTGATAGTAGACTGTTGGAAAACTACTGTTTTTTGTTTTTTTTTAAATTGTGTATGCTTACTTTTGAGAAAGAGAGAGAGAGAGAGAGAGTGCAAGGGGGAGGGGGGAAGGGCAGAGAGAGGAGGAGACAGAGGATCCAAAGTGGGCTCCATGCTGACAGCAGAGAGCTCAATGTGGGGTTCGAACTCACAAACTGTGAAATCATGACTTGAGGTGAAATTGGACACTTAACCAACTGAGCCACCCAGGCACCCCAGAAAACTACTGATTTTTATATGATGATATTGAATCTGGCCACTTTAAGGAGTGCTGGTACCTTTTTATAAAACTTTACCTTCTTGGATTGAACCTCTAGACAAATAATGAAATAATATAAATAGTGAATATAGTGAATATAAATAGTGAATATCTAGAAAGATAATGTTATCTCTTTTACAATATTTATGCCTTACTCTTTATTCTGTTCCTACAGAATACATTGATGATGAGGGTGATGAATGAGGAGGAGGAGGAGGATGATATGTGTGAGGGGTGGGTGTATGCGTTTCATGGTCTCTTATACAAAATTGGACTTGACAATCTGAAAAGAGACTTGCATTAAAAATAGAACAAAAATACAAGGACAGTGAAAAGTTAGGTCACTGTGATACTAATCGGTGCCTGTAAGACAAAATTGAAAACAAACATATGGCTGTTTGCCAAATTTTGAATGTAAGAACATAATGTGCTTTACATACTTAAAAATAGCCACAAATAATAATAAAACAATAATATATGCCAAAAGACACTGTTTCATAATCTCTCCAATTATTCATCATACTGACAACATTGCTAAAGGAATTCCAAACATAGACTCTTTCTCCAAAAATATATAGCAATGAAATGTATTAGTCATTGGACATGAATGGCCTAGTCCAGGAAAAGACAATAAATAGACAAATATGTAACGAGAATACTAGTCAAGAGTGCCAGGACAAACCATGATAGTTTAAATTAACTAATACACTTTAAAAATCCAGAAAGAATAGAGATGAGATTAACTAGGTAAACCAATTTCTGCTTGGTTGGATGTTTTCAGTAGACAAAAATGAAATGATAGGATTTTCATGCTGCCCTGAGTGTATCACTAAGGGTGAAGGGCTCATCCTTTTGACTTTCAATACGAAGGTGTGTCTTCTGTAACCTACTCATCATTCAGTGATCAGTTGTTATGACCTTCCTTCCTCCCTTTTTAATTTTCTTGGGACAATACATGTATTTTTAAATATAATTTATTATCAGGTTAGCTAACGTACAGTGTATACAGTGTGCTCTTGGCTTCGGGAACTATCTGTAGGTTCCTTTAGGATAATACTCTAGAGGCTATTGTGATCAATCATCTACAAACCTGTAATAGACCTTGTTGAATCAATTTCAGTGAGACCTTTAGAAATAGCTGAAGAATTGTTATTAGGATAAAGCTTTAAATTCACAAAGAGAGATCATAAAGACCCACACTGAAAGATTCAAGTAAGACAGTTTATACCTAACAGAATTGGAATAATATTGTCAAGTATAAAGAAAAAATGCAACTGAGCTTAGTATGTTATACATTTATATATATAAATATGGTACTACTTAATATGTTAAATATGTATGTTTAATGCTAGACATATATGAGGTTCTATAAGTTAGTTTTCATTCTCAAATTATATTGTAGTGTATAAAAAAGACATTTATGAATAATTCTAGATTCAAAATTTTTTATCCCGTAAAAGATAACTACTTTAAGAAAAATTAATCTTTATTTGAATCAATTCAAAAGTGACACTGTTCTCCCACTTTTCTTAACATATATAAAAAAATTGGATCGTAAAAAACCAAAAACAAAACACCCTCAAACTAAGGTGAGCTTTCCCTGGACCTGTCAGTTAGATAAACATGAGGAATTCTGGGGATAAAAAGTTAAGGATTATTTAACACCATTTATGAAGCAACTTTTTCTCTTAAGTTCTTCAATAAGTTAGTGTGCAGAACACAAGGGCTTGTTTAATAACAGAAAGCATAACCCTTAAATCTCAAGACCTCTGCTTAAACTTGGCTATGCAAAATATTCTTCTTTACCAATATTGTAATATTGTCTACATACGATAGTAAACGATTTAGCACATTATCATTATAATTTAGCATTCTTCAATTTAATTTCACATAGAATTCATTAATTGTAGATTCACGAGTCTTTCTCATTATTTGGCTTCACATAAATCCTCAATCTGAGGCTTTGCCTGCAAAGTCACTTTAAGATATAATCCACCTCACAAATGTTACAAATCCTGGTATAGTAGTTTGCCCGAGATTCTGCACACATTTTTCCGGTGTGCTATGAAGCAAAGATAACTGAAATACTATATAGTGGATGGATTTGGCATGACAATCAACTGAAAGACCTACTATGGTATAGCAAGGCATCAGACTAGGTCAAATAGGAACTCACAATATTTCAAGAAGATGAATTCCACACAGACAGTTTTCCCCCTCTCTCTATAGTAAAAGTTTAGTGAAAATCTCTGGAATGATTGTATTGGCAGTACGTAGACTATCAAATAGTCTACTGGGGATTAATTGTTCCTAAATGTGATATGAAGAAATTTCCTTAGAGCTCCTTCTGTTTTCTATAGATAGCTGTAATATGTGCTATGCTTGATTAAAAAAGGATGCAAAATGACTTTTCCATATTCAACTGTTTCTCAGACACTACTCAAATTTTAACCAGTAATGAATTCCAGTGATGAGAAATGTGGTTGTCTATGAAATGGACTGCAGTACATATTTCCACTGCTTACAATCAGGGAGTAGTAGAAGGGAAAGTGATCACAGAAGTAATTTGATTGGTTAATTAATTCTTTACTTAGCCAAGTTATTTGAGATATTAAATAAAAAGCTTTGCATAGTAACTCCTAACTTCACTATGTCCAACTACCCTACAAATCCCCTCTAGATACTCTGTTCCTCATCTTCTCTCTTCCCAGCCAGAGCCTGGATTTGCACCATTTGAAATCAGTTCTCCATAAACACATGTGAGATTGAGAGGAAGAGATAAGAAAGTGGGGGTTCTTGAGATTATGGTCCTGATGGTTTGAGATGAAAATGTTACCCACGTGAATTTTCTTCAATTCCATTGTCCAACTCTTTGTTGGAGTGGCCCTTAGGCAGAAAGCCAATATATGGAAATGCAAGGGAATCACAGAAGAATGTCTCTGAAGGTTTCTTCATCCATTATAATGGTTCTGAAAGTGTGATCTACGGTCCTTTGAGGGTTTCTGTCAGTAGCTCTCAGAGGATCTTTGAGTCAAAACTATTTTCATGGTTCTACTAAGACACTATTTGGCTCTTTCACTAACATTTATACTAGTGACAAAACAACAATGGTGGATAAAACTGCTGGCACCTTAGCAGAGATGAAGGTAGTGGCCCCAAACTGTTGTGGCTAATACACTTGCATTAAACACAACACACACACACACACACACACACACACACACACACATGCTATTTTGGCTTAAAAATACTCTTGGTGAGAAGATGCTCAGCATCACTCATCATCAGGTAAATAAAAGTCAAAACCACAATGAGATACCACCTCACACCTTTAAGAATGGCTGAAATGAACAACTCAGACAACACCAGATGTTGGCGAAGATGCAGAGAAACGCAAACACTTTTGCACCGCTGGTGGGAATGCAAACCGATGCAATAGTCTGGAAAGCAGTATGGAAGTTCCTCAAAAAATTAAAAATAGAACTTCCCTATGACCCAGCAATCGCACTACTAGGTATTTATCCAAAGGATACAAAAATGGTGATTTGAAGGGGCACATGCTCCCCAATGTTTACAGCAGTGCTATTAATAATAGCCAAGGGGCGCCTGGGTGGCGCAGTCGGTTAAGCGTCCGACTTCAGCCAGGTCACGATCTCGCGGTCCGGGAGTTCGAGCCCCGCGTCGGGCTCTGGGCTGATGGCTCAGAGCCTGGAGCCTGTTTCCGATTCTGTGTCTCCCTCTCTCTCTGCCCCTCCCCCGTTCATGCTCTGTCTCTCTCTGTCCCAAAAATAAAAATAAACGTTGAAAAAAAAAAAAATAATAGCCAAAATATGGAAAGAGCCCAAATGTCCAACAACTGATGAATAAATAAAGAAGATGTGTTTTACACATACAATGGAATACTACTTGGTGACAAAAAAGAATGCAAAATTGCCATTTGCAACAACATGGATGGAACTAGAATGGTTCCAGTACATAGAATAAGTGTACTTTTCACTTATGCTAAGTGAAATAAGTCAGAAAGAGAAAGACAGATATCATATGATTTCACTCATATGTGGAATTTGAGAAACTCAACAGATGAACATATGGAAGGGGAAGGAAAAATAAGATAAAAACAGAGAGGGAGGGAAACCATAAGAGATTCTTAAATACAGAGAACAAACTGCAGGCTGCTAGAAGGGAAGTGGGTTGGGGAGAGGTGGGCTAAATGGATAATTGGCATTAAGGAGGGCACTTGTTCGGATGAGCTCTGGGTGTCATTTGTAAGAGATGAATCACTGGGTTCTACTGAAGCCAACACTACACTCTATGTTAACTAACTTGAATTAAAAAAAATTCTTGGTGAAGCAGTAAAAAATTATTAATATTATTAACCTCTATCTTTGTATACGTTTATTTCTGCGGGAAGAAATGGGAATATACATGAAGCACTTTCACTGCTGACTGAATTATAATGGCTGTCTTTAGAAAAGTCCTCAAGCAATTGTTCAAGTTGCAATCTGGCCTAGCCACTTCTTTTATGGGACACCATTTTTACTTAAAAGAATGACTGCCAAACTATGACTAATCAGCCTTGTGTATTTGGTAGATGTTTCTTGAAAATTAATGAAGTGAGTGTGTCACCTCAAGGGAAGAAAAATCATAATGTTTGCTGCTGGTGAAAATTTAACTTTTGGAAAACTTGTGTCTGCCCCTGTGAATTTGACTACTTCCTGTACTTACAGACTTTTCCAATGAGATCAGTGATGATACTTAATTAAGGGACTTCTGGGGAAGATGGCAGAGTAGGAGGACCCTAAGCTCACCCGTCCCATGGATGACACCCACATTAGTGTAAATAACCCAGTAAAAGTCCCAAAGATTGGCAGAACAGACTCTCCACAACTAAATGCAGGTAAGAGGCCACGTTGAAAAAGGTAAGAAGGGTGGAGATGTAGTCAAGAATCAAACTGACCCATGAGGCTGTCAGCAGGAGGGAGGGACATTTCAAGCACAGAAAAGGGAGAGGAGCGGACCCCACGTAAGGCACATCACATTTGGCTTTGAAAACCAGAGGGGCTTAACTTTGCAAGTTTTTACAATCAGTGGGGTTTAAACCTGGAACTTTAAAAATCAGCTGCTGGGCTCTGAGAGAGTCAGACGGCAATAGGAAATGGAGTCCCTGCCTTTAAAGAGACAACATAACAAACAATCCCACTGAGATACAACATAGAAGCAGCAGTTTGAAACGTGCCTGGGGCATATGGAAGATTTATTTGCTGATCTCAGAGCATGTGATGGGGGGATGCAGGGATCTTCTGCTGCAGCATAAAGATTTTGGACCATTGTGTTTTCATTTTCATTTGTCTCTATGTATTTTTTTATTTTCTCTTTGATTTCTTGGTTGACCCCTTCATTGTTTAGTAACATGTGATTTAGACTCCGTGTATTTGTGCTCTTTTCAGATTTTTTCCTTTGGTTTATTTCCAATTTCATAGCATTGTGGTTGGAAAAGATGTATGGTATGACTTCAATGCTTTTGAATTTGTTGAGACTTGTTTGGGGGCATATTATGTGATCTCTTCTGGAGAATGTTCCATGTGCACTTGAAAAGAATCTATATTCTGGTGTATTTGCATGGAATGTTCTGAATATAGCTATTAGAACCATCTGGTCCAATATGCCATTCAAAGCCACCGTTGCCTTGTTCATTTTCTACCTGGATGGTCTATCCATTGATGTAAGTGAGATGTTAAAGTCTCCCAGTTTTATTATATTACTATCAGTTTCTTCCTTTATGTCTTTTAGTAGTTGTTTTATGTATTTTGGTGTTCCCATGTAGGTGCATACATTACATGAACAAGAGAAGGGATAAAAACCATATGATTATTTCAATAGATGCAGAAAAAGCATTTGACAAAGTACAACATCCATTTATGATGAAAACTCTCTACAAAGCAGGTTTAGAGGGAACATACCTCAACATAATATAGACCACATATGAAAAACCCACAACTAACATCATACTCAATGGTAAAAAACTGAGAGATTTCCCCCTAAGATCAGTAACAAGGTAAGGATGTCCACTGTCATCACTTTTATTCAACACAGTACTGGCAGTCCTAGCCACAGCAATCAGACAAGAAAAAGAAATAGAATGCATCCAAATTAGTAAGGAAGAAGTAACACTGTCATTATTTACTGATGACATGACACCAAATATAGAAAACCCTAAAGATTCCATCAAAAACTATTAGAACTGATAAATGAATTCAGTAATTGCAGGAGACAAAATCAATGTACAGAAATCTGTTGCATTTCTATACACTAATAATGAAGTGGCAGATAAAGGAATTAAGAAAACAATGCTATTTACAATTGTACTAAAATAATAAAATGCCTCAGAATAAACTTAACAAAGGAGGTGAAAGACCTGTACCCTGAAAACTATAAAAATTGATGAAAGAAACTGAATATGACACACAGAAAAATGGTAAGATAATCTATGCTTTTGGATTGGGAGAACAAATATTGATAAAATGTCTATACTACCCAAAACAAAACAATCTACAGATTTAATGCAATCCCTATCAGGGGACCAACAGCATTTTTCACCAAACTAGAAAAATCCTAAAATTTGTATGAAATCACACAATATCCCAAGTAACCTAAGCGATTTTAAAGAAAAGGAAATAAAACTGGAGTTAGGACAACCCCAGATTTCAAGATATACCACAAAACTGTAGTGATCAAAACAGTATGGTACTGGCACAAAGATAGATACATATAACAATGGAACAGATGCTTAACATCACTATCAGGGAAATGCAAATTAAAACCACGATGTGATATCACCTCACATCTGCCGTAATTGTTAAAATAAAAAACACGAGAAACATCAAATATTGGTGAGAATGTGGAAGAAAAAGGAACCCTCTTGCATTGTTGGTGGGAATGCAAACTAGTATAGGCACTGTGGAAAATAGTATAAAGTTTCTTCAAAAAATTAAAATAAGGTTACCATATGATCTAGTATTCTGCTACTATTTACCCAGTACAATAACACTAATTTGAAAAGATATTTGCATCCCTCTGTTGCAGCTTTATTTATAATAGCCATATTACGAAAGCAGCCCAAGTGTCCCTTGATAGATGAATGGATGAATAAGTGGCATTATATATATAAATAGACGTATTTAGTTGACACAAAGAGGGGAGGGTACTGCTGCCTCTGTTGGGTAGGGGCAAGGATTCTGGTAAATATCCTGAAGTGAACAGAACAGCACCCCCCTCCCAAAACAAAGAATCCCCTGGCCCATAATGTCAATAGTGCTGAAGCTGAAAGACCTGATTAAAAGTAAAAAAATTTCCTAATACAGTGTTCGCTAATGGAGTATGGCCTTTCCCAAAGGCTATTTGTATGACTCAAATTGCAGAAGTAGAGATTTACTTTATATATTACCTTCCTTAGGAGAAGGTATGATTATGTCTGTTTATTTCTTCTTGGCACAGCTTACAGGAAGTCATGGAAGAAAATAATCAATTTCATTGATTTGCCCCCAGAAATTAACAAAAGTAATGAAGGGAGAAATTCTATTTGTTAGTTTCAGAGTTCTGGTTTATATCAAATTAATTTGACTGAAATGACTAAACCAAACCTTTAAACAAGTTCTACTATACCCCATGTTTTTATTTACAATACAGCTCTGGATAAAATGTTGAACAGGCAAAAGTTTTTATTCCCCGAATTTTACGGAGCTGCTCTCAGCACTGAGTATATTTGCACCTTTTAGCACAAAGCCAATGTGTTTATGAGTGGTTCACAAGATAATTGCATTAGAGGACTTTATGTTCTGGTTCAAATAAACACCGATACTTTGTTACGATATACTTAAATTTCAAAGAATAAAACATTACTATAAATCAATTAATTAATTAGCCTTGACTTTGACCTGGAATGGCTCATGCTGAGTGCCATGTATTCATGGAAATTAGGGACTTTTCATTTCCTATAAGTGTTAGTAGGGCTACTGGTTGCATTATGATATTTTTTTTTCTCTCTAAATTGTCTTGTCAGAGTGATAGTTCCACTACGTGTTATGCCCTGTGGACTAAAAGCATTTTCAAATTCTTTGCAAAGAAAGAAGCTGCTTCTGTTTCTTCTTCTTTTTTTTTCTCCATACAAGCTCTTCTACTTTTATTCATTTGTCTTCACTCCATTCTAACCCCAAAACTGGGAGCAAGAATTCTTTTTGGTTTCCCTGTTCATGAACGTGCTTATATATAAAATGTCTCACTTTTACAATAAAAGATTAATTGGCAATAGGCCTTTTGGCTCAATAGCTTGTCTTTTGTTCTCCAGCTCTATTATCATTCCTGGCCCAAGTTCAAGCATCTCCTTTAGCATCTCCTTCTGTGATGTGTCCTGTCTTTGCAGGTAAGAACTCTAGGTGTCTGGTCTTAAGCCAAATATTCTCACCATAAGTAGAACTGGCCCCGTAAATTCCTTTGATTCTGCCCTTAAAGAAGCTCACCTTCAGCTGCTCCGGCTTACTGTGGATTACATATTGCACGGGTTTGGGTAATGGATAAAGCACGAATATGTTCCAGGCATTTTGAAAGGAAATATACTCTGAGAATTGAATGGCAGGTATGCTTTTCTTTTTCTCTAGCAGAAATCACAAGAAATTTCTCGGTCGTCCTTTTGGTGAATTTGAAAAGTGAACACAATAAATACAAATGGAGTCATGGTCTATTTCATTGCTTTGAGATGTCTTTTTTTTTTTTTTTTAAACACAGATTTGCGGCTTGAAATGTTGACAATCTAATATTTCCTCCTTTAATCTCTAAATATAATGGGTTTTTGTAGCACTTTTCCAGTTCACAACTCAGAAATAGTTTAAAACTGGATTACAGACCATTACATTTCCTTATTATTTAAAATGTGCATTGGTGATACAAATTTTACCTGTAATGGCCATACTTCTAACTATGGTTTGTGTAGTAATATATTGATTACAGGTGTTTGCTGGAATTAGAATAATATTTCTGAGATTAGAAAAGCTTTTGTAACTCAAACAGTCTGTCATTATGGGTATCATTAATAAGCTGTATTAGAAATTATGTGACACAGTGATGATTAGCTAATGACATTTGAAGCAAAGACTGTCTTCTGCATATTGTGCATTCTTTTGTTTTTCATAATCCCTAGTGAAAAATAAAATTTACTATGTAAAGATTGGTTGATGCTTTCCATTTAGTTTTTTTTCAGAAAAAAAAATGTTTTTTTTTTTGCCCCAGTAGCTTATTGGTTTGGATACTGCTTATTTTGAAGTTTCTTCTTTCGCCCACCTGCCCCAACCCCAGTTTGGTGTAGTTGTTACCTAAGTGTCAGAGGCAAATGATGGATGGTTGCTCAGCTTCTTACAAATGCAGCATGTTCTAGTGCCTTTTCATACTTGACTTTCATCGCTAGTGTTGATTGATGATGTGTTATTTACCAGACATTGAGGGGCTACTAGTTTATAACATTCAAGGTACAATGTTTGAAGCAGTATGCAATGCAGAAATTTTCTTCCACTGGGGCAGGTTAATGGCTTATCAAAAGAGGAAAGATCCATGCGTGCTGGGAATGGTTCACATCTTCTGAAGCCAAGATCTACTTGTGGGGTATCCTTTTGATAACTGAAGTAGTAGATTCTCATCTGTTAATTTCCCTCAATTGCTTTAGAATGGAAATTTGAGAGGATTGGTCATTAATGGTCTACTTGCTGAAAATATCTATACAAAACTTGTGTTTAGGAACCAGATTACTTCTTTTCTTTGTCTATTTTGACAATGTTGTTGCACATAACACCTACTCAGTGTTTGTACAGGGGATACATTTTTATTGCTTGCACTAGGGAGGCAGAAGACACACCTTCTATTTCACTTTTATTACCCAGACTATTTAATATAATATGGGTTATGTGACAGAGAGCACAATTCCTAAATGTTAGTGGCTTAGTGAATGACTGACAATGAGTGATCTAAATCCTAATTTGTCAGTCTCACTTTATCTTTCCATTTTGAGAAAATAAAAAATGTCATCAAGCATCTTGTTAAAATATGATTTTTGGATTCTGGATTGAGCATCATAAATTGTTTTTGGCTATTCCATGGGTATACGATAGATGACAGAAAGGCGATTGTGAATCAAAGTGGGGAAAAATAGAAAATATATGTATGTAGGCTGAAGTAATTTGGATAGTTTGATGCAATGAATGTGAATAGTAGCTCCACTGGGCACTAGTTTGCTAATCTAGCACTTTAAATTTCTTTACAATTCATTTTCAGGTCATGTTTTCATTTTATGTTTCTTACAAGAACAAATTAATTAAGCATCAAAACACATTGAACCCTTTTGGATAATATAGGACTTCAGGTAATCCATCTTAGATTTTTGAAAGCAAAGCAGCACAAGTAAACCAGAATTTCTATAATCTTGACATATAATCTTGAAATATCATTTGTGGACTTTTAAGCAAACTTGAGATTGATTTGTTTTTGGGGAGAAGACCCTTTTCTATCATTACGAGTGGGCATTTGCTGGCATTTCCAAATGGTTCCAACTCAGTGGAATTAATAGTTAATGTGCCACTTAACATATACAGATTATGAAGTTGGAAAAAAGTACTAACACAGTGTAATGTGAATTTATCATCAATTTCACAAAATGAAACTGAAGAAACTAGTTTTTGTTCTGTTTTAAGAAAATCCTATCATTATTAAATGATACAACACTAAAGCAGCATTTTGGAAATATATCATCAGGTATGTTACAGGTTCAAAGGATGACTAAAGACTGAGAAACTCTCATATAGCGGATAAGAATTCATAACAAGTTCTGACAACATTGTTAACTGATTAAAAATACCTAATAAGGCTGCTGGATTCATTAATGGGTTCCTTTAAAGAAAAATTGGCAATAAAACAATAGCATTTGTTTAAACAGAAAAAAAAAATCCCCTGCATTCTTTCTTTTTGAAAAGAAACAGCCGCATTATGGGTGTTCTCATAGTTTTATGTTGAAACAAGGCACCTTTTCAAAACTATCAAGTTCAGTGCTTCAAAGACATGCTGAAGCATTAAGACAGTGGGTGTGTAAATAAATGTGCTGATTGCGTAAAAATGGTTTCTAGTTTTGCTCAAGTGATTGTAGAGCTTCTGAAGGGGTATGGTTTTAAAGTGAATCTCCAGGTCAGTAATTTTCCTTTAGTTATAATGTATATACAAAGTGACCTTAAAATGTTCCTTTGCCTAAGAATTCTTATCAATTCAGGACACAGTACTGTAGATCAATCCCTATTCTTTAATTCTATGAACAAAAGTCTAAAAACATTCCAAAATTTTTCCATTGATGTAAGAGGTTCCAGTTTAAGTGAGTTATATTCAAAATAGAAGAAAATTCGGTTATCAACCAAAACATCAACACGAAAGGCACCTGGCTGGCTCAGTGGGCGGAGTATGCGATTCTTGATCGTGGGTTTGTGAGTTATAGCTGCACATTGGGCGTAGAGATTACTTACAAATGAAATCTTAAAACAGAACAAAAAACTCTTTCCAACATGACATAAGTGAACTGAACAGAAGTGAAAGGTATCTTCAATTTCACTTAAATAACTTGTAATTTAATTGGTAAAATTGATCAGCATACAAAACCATTAGAAAAATGAATCCATAAATAGTCAAATGGTAGTTAAGTTTTTGAAGACTAAATGTCAGGTATTCTATTTTGTTGCATGTCCTCTGGGAAGCTCAAACCTTATGTTTGGCTGATTCACTACCCTATTGAATCTTTGGCCTGACTTAAAAAAATAAGCAAAAACAAATAAAACAAAAAAATTTTAAAAGACCCAACAAGGACCAGTCTCCTGCCACCCACCTTCACCCACTGTTAAAAAAAAAACAAAAAAACAAAACAAACAAACAAAAAAACCCACAGCAATAACAACAAAAAACAAAGTACTCAAATGATCATGGAACATTTTTTGAAGTTGACTTTCTGGACATGTAATTATTTTAACTTAATTTTTTAAAATATACTTAAAAAGTAATCTCAATGTGTAGATTTAAAAAAATTAGGTGAAGTTCACATAACATAAAATGAACCATTTTAAGGTGTGCAATTCAGTGGCATTTAGTTCATTCACAATGTTGTGCAGCTGCCCCTTCTATCCTGTTCTAAAATATTTACATTGGCTCAAAGGAGACCCTGTACTTATTACACAGTCCCTTTCCACGTTACCCTTTTCATAATCCTGACACCCACTCGTCTGTTGTCTCTCTCTATGGATTTACATAGTCCAGACACTTCATATAATTAGAATCATACGTTGTGTGACCTTTTGTGTCTGGCTACTTACACTCAGTATAATGCTTTCAAGGTTCATCCATGTAATAGCATGTAACAGTATTTCCTTTCTTTTTATGGCTGAATAATTCCATTGTACGGATAAACCACATTTTGTTTACCCATTTGTCCCTTGATGACATTTGGGGTTTTCCCACCTTTTAGTTATTGTTAATAGTGATGCTATGGGGGCGCCTGGGTGGCGCAGTCGGTTAAGCGTCCGACTTCAGCCAGGTCACGATCTCGCGGTCCGTGAGTTCGAGCCCCGCGTCAGGCTCTGGGCTGATGGCTCGGAGCCTGGAGCCTGTTTCCGATTCTGTGTCTCCCTCTCTCTCTGCCCCTCCCCCGTTCATGCTCTGTCTCTCTCTGTCCCAAAAATAAATAAACGTTGAAAAAAAAAAATTTAAAAAAAAAAAAATAAAAAAAAAAATAGTGATGCTATGAAGATGCATGTACAAATGTTTGTCTGGATGTCTATTTTCAAGTCTTTAGGATACATATTTAGGAGGGGAATTTCTAGGTTATCTGGTTTATATAGGTTTAATTTTTGAGGGAAAAGTCAAGCTATTTTTTACAGCGGCTGCACCATTTTACACACCAGTATTGTATGAGGCTCCAATTTTTCAAAATTCTCACCAGTACTGGTTATTTCGGTGTTGTTGTTTTTTTAAATTATAGTGGGTGGATATGAAGTGGTATCTTACTGTGATTTTGATTTGTAGTTCCCTGATGGCTAATGATTTTGACCATCTTTTCATGTGCTTGTTGACCATCTGTGTTTCCTCTTTTGGAAAAATGCCTACTCCTATCCCTGTTCCACTTTTAAATTGGTTTGTGTGTGTTGTTTTTTTTTTTTTTTTTCATTGTTGAGTTGTAACAGGTACTTTTTTCTTTTGAAATATATATTCTGGATATTAGACCTTTGTCAGATGAATTGCAAATATTTTCTTCTGTTCTATACATAGTCTTTTTCCTTTCTTGATAATATTCTTTAATGCATAGAAGTTTTAATTTTGATAAAGTCCAATTTACCTATTTTTTCTGTAGTTGCTTTTGCTTTTGGTATCACAAATAAGAATCCATTACCAAATTTAAGGTCATCAACATCCTTATGTTCTCCTCTAAGAATCTTAGAGTTTTTGGTCTTACATTTAGGTCTTTCATCCATTTGAGTCAACTTATGCATACAGCATAATGTAAGGGTCCAACCTCATACTTGGTCTTCAATCTCATACTTGAATGATCTTCATACCCTTGTCAAAAATCACTTGACTGTAAATACAAGGGTTTATTTCTGAGCTCTCTCTTTTATCCCATTGCTTTATATGTCTATTCTTATATCAATACCACACTGTTTTGATTACTATAACTTTGTAGTAAGTTTTGAAGCCAGAACATGTGAGTGGTACTAGTTTGTTTTGTTTCAGCAAGATTACCTTCCCCATTCGGGTTCCCTTGCAATACCATATGAATTTTAGGATCTGTTTTTCTAGTTCTGCAAAGAAGGCTATTGAGATTTTGACAGAATTGCATTGAATCTATAGATCATTTTGGAAGTGTTGCCATCTTAATAATGTCAAGTCTTCTAATCCACAAGCACAGGATGTCCTTCCATTGATTTATGTCTTAGAATTTCTTTCAACATTGTTTTGTAGTTGTCACTGTACAAGTCTTGTACCTTCTTGGTTAAATTTATTCCTAAGTATTTTATTATTTTTATTCTAATGTCAAGAAGACTTTTTTTTTAAGTTTCATTTTTGATTTATTCATTGCTAGTCTATAGAAACACAACTTTTTGGGAGTGCCTGGGTGGCACAGTTGGTAAGCGTCCAATTTCAGTTCAGGTCATGATCTCGCAGTTCGTGGGTTCAAGCCCCACATCGGGCTCTGTGCTGACAGCTCAGAGCCTGGAGCCTGCTTCAAATTCTGTGTCTCCCTCTCTCTCTGTTCCTCCCCCACTCACACTCTGTCTCTGTCTCAAACATAAACATTAAAAAAAAAAAGAAAAAAAAAGAAACACAACTGTTTGTGAGTTGATTTTGAATCCTGTGACTTTGTTGAATTTACTAGTTCTAAAAGCTTTTTGTGGTTAATTCTTTTGGATTTTCTACATATTGAGCAGCACCTTGTTACTGATCTTAGAGGAAAGTTTTCAGTCTTTACTACTACTGAGTATGATGCTAGCTGTGAGTTCTTCATAAATGCCCTTTATCAGGTTGAGGAAGATTTCCTATTTTTTGTTTGTTGAATGTGTTTTATCATGAAGGGGTACTGGATTGTTTAAAATGCTGTTTCTTCATCAATTGAAGTAATCATGTGACTTCCCCCCCCCCTTTTTTGATTAATGTAGTATATTACCTTGATTGCTCTTTGTATACAGAACCACCCTCACATTCAAGGGATAAATTCCTACTTGGTCATGATATGGTCCTTTTAAATATGCTGCTGGATTCAGTTTGCTAGTAGTCTGTTGTGGATTTTGCATCTGTATTCATGAGGTATATTGGTCTGTTGTTTTCTTTCTTTGGGATGCCTTTGTCTGGCTTTGGTATCAGAGTAATTTTGACCTCATAGACTGATTTAGGATGTGGTCTTCCTTTTCTATTTTTTCAAAGGATTTGAGAAAAATTGGTGCTAGTTCTTTAAATATTTGGTAGCATTCACGAGCGTGAAGTCATCTTTAGAATTTTATTTTTAAAAATGGGCAAATATTGGGGCTCCTGCGTGGCTCAGTTGGTTTAGTGTCTGACTCAATTTTGGCTTAGGTCATGGTCTCATGGTCATGAGATCAAGTCCCACGTTGGGGTCTGCACTGGGCATGGAGCCTCCTTGGGATTCTCTCTCTCTCCCCTTCTCCCTCTGCCCCTATCCCCTCTTTAAATAATGATAATGATAATGATAATAATAATAACAAAAATGTGTAAATATTGACAAACTTAAGGCTCAAAATTAGATGGGAATGTTTTGGATTTGACAATACAGAATTTATAAACATAAAATATTTCTGCTAAAATAACGACTCATACTACTTCCAAAATTATATATTTAGAAAGATTAAAAAGGGGGGGATAAAATCATTTTTAATACCATACCCAAGATACAGATAAAACTTAACTTCCATGAGGTAAACTCTACATGTATAAAATATGTTGGAAGGCAATTATCTAAATAAATAGGAATATAACTGAGAATTGAGTGTTATAACGTATTCAGACCTGCACTTTGATTCTCTATTTCACTTATCCATATACAAATAATCAGAATTACTCTTAGTTGGGAATTTGTTTAAACTAGTAAGAGAAAAATATCTCCAAATAATTTTATAATTTTATTTTCTTTCCTAGGTCCATTATTTTTCTGAAATGTCAAGTTAATCTTTAAAAAAAACTTTTAAAAGCTTACATATATATAGATGTTAGCAATATACATAATAGTTGGTCATTCAGATATATAACTAACTGTATTTGAAAATTTTAAGTTATGGTTTATACATCACCTATAAATCTCCTAGATACTTGAATTGACATCATCATCATCATCATCGTCGTCATCAGTATTAGTCCCAGAAAGTGTAGCTCAGAGAATGTGCTTGGAAAGACACATGGGAAGTAATGTCTTTCAAATTTTTCAGTGATGATGATGAACAGCCATGAGAATAATGAACCTGAGTATCAATTTGTTTTTGAGTGAGTGGTAATGATGTTAATGTTCAGCTGGTTCCTGTCAGCATTAAAGAGATAGATAAGCAAAGACCAAACTTCAGGGGCAGGAAGTTGGTAATTTTGCTCCCTCTTGAAATGAGTATACCATACAAAAAGCACTATTTGCCTGCTTGAAATTTCAGAAATGTAAATACTTTGAACTGGCATAATGTTTGGGGTATTAGCAAACCTTTTAGAAGAAGAAGTTTATAGGTAACTTCTGGGTGAATCATACCAGCTTTTCTCAAGATGAAGGATTAGTATCAGAAATCCTGACTCATGACATTTTATGTGGTTTTCTATTATTAAAACAACTCTAAAGGTTTTTTGCGCATTCTTTTCAGGGTGTTACTTAATAGTACCATACGTCAGGCCCTGGACTTTAAGCTGCTCATAGGCCGAGTTCACATATTATTTTGAATGGCTGGCACATGTACAGCAAGTGTTTGACAAATACTTATTGAATGAATGTTCCTATTGTGAAGAAGCAGCATGAACTGGGAAGCACATTGTCTTCTAGTTCTAAAAGCTTAAGAACATGCTACAAAGTCTGCCTATTTAGATCTGCAATCTTAACTTATCCAGACTTTGGTTTTCCTGAATTAAGGAGTTGGGCTAGCACATTTCTTAAATCCCTTCTACCTCCTAAATGTCATGACATGGGTCCAAGACTAGATTTGTGAGTATCTTTTCAACTGATCTCAGTTTTCAATGTCTTACATTAAACCTTGTAAGAAATAAGTCATTGAGTAGTCTTGCGATACCACTTTTTTTTTTCTTTACCTGAATTGCAGTAAATGTAGTTGGAATTATTCAGCACCTACAAATGCAGGGCCTATACGCAGACATTTTTCTAAGTATAATACATGGCCTCTACCCTCAAGGAGCTTAGAATCTGGTGTAGAAAACAAATATGTACCAAATGGTGTAACTAACACAAGGAAACTTAGGGTGAGATGAGCAAGGCTTTAAAATGACTTTGCGGGGCGCCTGGGTGGCGCAGTCGGTTAAGCGTCTGACTTCAGCCAGGTCACGATCTCGCGGTCCGTGAGTTCGAGCCCCGCGTCGGGCTCTGGGCTGATGGCTCAGAGCCTGGAGCCTGTTGCCGATTCTGTGTCTCCCTCTCTCTCTCTGCCCCTCCCCCGTTCATGCTCTGTCTCTCTCTGTCCCAAAAATAAATAAATGTTGAAAAAAAAAATAAAATGACTTTGCTAGGGATCGAGATTTAGTTGAAACTTGAAATGATGAAGAAGGAAATAGCAGAAGCTAGAAAAAAAAGAAACCCATTTGCAAAGGAATAAGAAAAGCCTGTATTTTAAAGAGCATAGCACTAGTCTCTGAATCCAATCTAAACTTTGGTTTTTCTGCTGTAAGCTTCCTGCAGATAAAATATGTGACACCCTCTAGGGCAGTTTTTTTCAGATTTTGGTCATAGTTTGGTTATACTGAAGTATATTGATGGTTTTTGTCTCTTACCTTTTCTCCCCCTATGTATGTAATGTTTTCCTGTGTACTTTTCTATGTACTTAAGGTTTTTTCTTCAATTGACTTATTATTTTTACTTAAGCAAATGAATGCTAGTAGTTTTATAGAATCCCACATCATTATATATAGATGACAATTATAAAATCAGCTCCAATGAAAATAATATATTATTAAGTTCTTTCTGGGTACCGTTGCTTTCTTAAAGCTTCTGCGACTACTTGAATCGTGTTATTCCCTCTTTTTTTCCCCAGCTCAACTGATTGATTTTCTCCTGAAAATACTTTTGTTTAAAGCCCCCATGGATTCTCCGTATCTCTTATCCTTTACTACATTATATTGGATGCATTAACATCATCTTCCCTAATTCTATCCTCTTCACAGTCATTCATGACCTGAGCAACTTGTCAAATTTCTTCCTGTAAAGTGCCATATACTTTATAAAAGTCCTTGAATATTCAATACAAGATTGTTGAATAAATAAAATCATTATGCAAATAAAACATTGATATTTGTAAGATGGTAATATTTTTATATATTCTATCTTTAAGGCTTTCTTCTTCTTTTTTTTTAAATGGAAACTTAGCACAAAGTTAAAGCATTTGGTAAAAATGTATTGTCCCCAAATGGAGACTTCCTTCTCAAAGAATTCAGAAGTGCTGAGCAAAGTTGAAAAAAATGGAAAGAGGATAACTCTATGGCCACAGTCTTACGATCTGGTGGCTTTGTTTACGCATATTTCTTCTAAAAGGAAGATATTGTGCTTATCTGCTGGGAGGCTGGAGGAAATGTTAATAACGTTTCCATAACTTCTGTCAGATGTTAAACTTGAAGAGATTTTCTGTGGGTTTAGGGATTCACAGACTGAAAATAGGGATTAAGACAACCAGCAGTCAGATTTTCTAAGTTGTTAAATATAATTACAGTGGATTCTCTACATGAAGCTGAGTAAAACAGGAAAATGTACCATTTAAATTCTTTTCCTTTTTCCTCTTGTCACCTGTGGTGAATTTTCCAATGATAAAATCAATTGACTTTCCTTTATGACAGAGAGGTCGGGAAATAAATATAGGAAAACTGGGAATTGAATGTGATTTACAATAATTGGACTTCACTGATAGCAGTGATAGAAACTTGGGATTTAAAAAAAAATTTAAAATATTCTTAATTTTTGAAGGAAAAAATATACACACTGGCAGGTCATAACTAAAATATTTCAAGTACACATACTAGCCCCGATGAGTGAGACTCTTTGCTTAGAGACAGTGGTTATTCTTGTTCAACACTAAGAATCCCCAACTGTGTACTTGAATTCAAGTCCAAGTTCAATGATGTAATCAATATCATCCTCGTTACAGAATATAGCAAAATATTATCCGATTTCTGGGGTTTACCTTTACATTTAGCCAATATTTGAGTATTGTGTACAAACAAAATATTATGCCAAATGACAATGGGGTTAAAAGATGTGTGGGGCACAATTCCTGTCTTCTAGGAGCTTATGATCTACAACTGTAATAAACTGTAGCAAGGAAGGACAGCACAATGAGGGGCAAAGTCATGTTGTGGGGATATAAAATAAGAAAGGAGCACATTGATACATTAGGTGGTTTTATGGAGAAGGTAGCATCTGATGTGGACCATGAAGAAAGAACAGGCTTTTGACAGAGAGTGAGGCAAACTGCAGGGCATTTAGTAGGTATCAGTGACAGGGACACAAACTGTAATAGCAGTGGGGAAGCTTGCGATGTGTTTGGTGGTTAGTGGGAAGTCCAGGTTTACTGGAATGTAGTGGAACAGGGAAAGTGCAAATTAGAAGAACAAGCTGGGACAACGTGAAATAAAACAGATTCATGACTAACACAGAACACAGCCAGCCAATCACAAGATTCAATGTGGGTGTGATGTCAAGGACAGACCCGAATGATGGCTCCAGTATTAGAAAAGCCACATGGCCCTTCCTTCATCACCACTGGCGGAACTCTTAGATAGGTAGTCATAATGATAACAATTACTATTTGTTGAAGGTACATCAAGTGCCAGGCATGATACTAGGTACTTCACATATATTATATGGTTTAATTTTTACTGTAATTCTGTGACATAGATGCTATCTTTATTTTTACAGTCAAGAAAACAGAGCTTCTTAAAAGGCTTGAAGTTAAGAAGAAACAATTTATATCAGTCTAGTAATAGACACTTACTTTAGTTTATTACGCAGGTATCTTTGAGAAAGAGTGGGCTCATAAATGTTATGTAGTTACATGCGAAGTCATAGAACATCTCCCAGATGAGATGCCTAAGCACTTCTTCCAATCTATAATGTTTGGCAATAAAATGTAAATGACAACAGCAACAACAACAATAAAAGAACCCAGGGCCATTTAATAACCATTGTTAATAACAAATTACAAGTGTTTTCCAAAGAAAGCAGCTTATTAAGAATTGCAGTCATGCTTGATATGGTCATCAGCCATTTTTCAAAATGCCACATTTCAAGCAGAGCTATTAATAATCCCATTTCTTGGGTATTTCAATCTCATTTCACAATGTGAAATTGCTAAGAGACATACATTTATCAAATATGTTCTATAATATTACTTGCTTGGCATTACTTCCCTCAGTACATTGTATTTTTGTTGCAAGATCAATGTGAGAGTCTTCTCTCTAGAGAAGGCAACTAATCCCCTTGCCTAGTTTAAAGTGGGTGACTTAAAGCCATTTACAGAAATCCCTCTGGTTACTTTTCTTTCCCCATCCTCCTTCCTTATCCTCAGACTCTTTTATAAATAAGCTTGTTTCTTTTCTTCATTGTCTGTGGCCTCGAAACATGAATGCTTATTGGAACACCAGATTTAGTTAGTAGCTGTTTCTACTAATGGACAAGGTGACCTTGGTTTGGTCTGGACTCAGAATATTTTCAACCCGAGATGAGGAGAGACTGTAAGACTTCTCAATAAAAATGATAAAAAGTGGTTTTGCTTTCTAAGAGGAGTATATTATTCAGGGTTCTCCAGAGAAACAGAACCAATAGGGTGTGTGTGTGTGTGTGTGTGTGTGTGTACATATACAATTTAACTTAAGGAACTGGCTCATGTGACTATAAAAGTTTGGCAAGTCCAAAATCTGATAGAGGTGACTGGCAGGCTGGAGGCCCAGAAAAGAGTTGAAGTTTGCATGCAAAGGCAGTCTGCTGGAGAATTCTCTCTTGCTCAGAGGAGGTCAAACTTTTGTTTTATTCAGGCCTTCAAATGATTTGAAGACACCCACCTGCCTTATGGAGGACAATCTATTTTACTCAGAGTCCCTCTGATTTAAATGTAAATCTCCTTCAAAAACACCCTCACAGAAAAATTCGGAATAACGTTTGACCAAATATCTGGATACTGTGGCCTAACCAAATTGACACATAAAATTAACCATCACAAGAAGGAATCTATCTTTGAGGGATATTTTCCTCTTAACCTAGAAAACCATTTTATAGCTATAGCTAGAGAAAATTCTGGTCTGGATTGGAGAGGTCTGAAGCTATGTCTCCAGAAAACTAAACTGCTCTGAATTCTCTGGTTAAAGGTCATCTCTACAGCTTTTCTTCCTTTTGGGAACTGTTTTTAAAGTCTAGATTTAGACTGTCCTATGAATTTTCATCATTGCTTATTCTTGGAAGGCCTGTGTGTGGGTTATCTATCTAGATAAGGTATTTATTGATAGTCTAGGAGCTGGGCAGGAAGGGAATGGTGAAATGGGACTGTGCGTTCTCCAGAAGTCATCCTTTGGGTTACCTTCCCCCATTACTGTGGAAACTTCAGCAGATCGCCTTACACATCACAGCCCCTTGGCTGTTGTGCTATGGAAGATTAAGATGGAAGGGCCACAATAGAGTGGGGATAGTCCATGAAAGAGCTATTCTCCCATGAAAGTATATTCAACTCATGTTTTGCGTTGAATGTTTGTGTTCCTCCAAAATTTATATGTTGAAATTCTAACCCCCTTGGACATGAAGGCTTTGGGAGGTATTACGTTAATAAGGGCCAGTCCTGATGGAGGGGCGGGGAGAGGATGGGCTGGGATGCACTTAGCATTAGGGGAGGACTCAGAGAATTGCTGAATCAGGGCCCCCAGGTGCTGCAGCTGTGATCACTTTTCCTAGACGAAGCTTCATCACTTGGGAGCTCTACAGGTGGATGGGGGGTGTTCTGGGATTAGAAACACCTGGATGCCCTGGGAGCCAGAGGCCCCTTATCCCAGACTCATCCATAAGGAATGTGAATCCCACCACTTATCACACAAACATCAATGACTGTGGATGCCTCACCTCTTCCCTGCCTCAGTCATCTTGCCCCAGAGGCCAGGATGGGTGTGAAGAAATGAGTTCTGGCCAAAATGCTACATAGGTGAGAGAGACTGCTAGAGTCCAGAACAAGGAGGAAAACACACGGGAACAGGCACAAGTCCACAGCCTTCCAGGAGCCAGAAGGACCTGGTAGCAAAGCATTCAGGCTTCTGGTGCAGAATCCTAGGGGCCGATCCAGTGTCTGCCAAGGTCCAAGGCTGCAGCAGTATCCTAAGGTACTATTCCATTATCCTCAGGGCCAATTGCTGATTTTTGTTTTTGTTGCCTGTGCTTTTGGTATATCCGCAAAATCATTGCCAAGATTGATGTCAAGGAGCTTTTTTCCTGTTTTCTTCTAGAAGTACTATAGTTTCAGAAGTTCTTCTACTTAAGTCCTTAGTCTGTTTGGAGTTAATTTTTGTGAATGATGTAAGTAAGATAGGGTCCATTTTCATATTTTGCATGTGGCTGTCTGGTTTTCCCAACATCATTTATTGGAGAGACTATCCTTTCCCCACTGTGTGTTCTGGGCTCCCTTGCCACACATTAGTTGACCATATATGCATGGATTTATTTCTGGGTCCTTGATTCTGTTCCATTGGTCTATGTGCCTATCTTTATGCCAGTACCATACTATTCTGATCATTACGGCTTTGTAATACTGTTTGAAATTAGGTCAATTTGTTTTTGTTAAAGTCACCAGTTTCAGAAATGTTTAATCTGAACCAGGCTCCAATTTGGAAAGACCAAGTGAAGAGCAAATGGCTGAGAGTAAAATGATCACTTTGGATGTGCCTCACAGTGGACTGGTGTTGGCCTTCGTGAATCCCAGCCCCACAGAGTAAACCCAGTTGAGCTGCCATATTCTCTTGAACTTGTTTTCACGGCATATGATGTCAGAGTACCCTTAAGTTAATGCGGACCTCTGACTGGCCAGCTTCTGGGTTTAATCCTCTGATGTTGGATCTGCTGTAGATTTCATTGTGAAACCTGCTATGCACAAACAAGTGAGAAAACGGCCACTTGGATGCCAGTAACAGCTGTTCCTCTGAAAGTTCATGCTTGCCTATTAAAGCAAAGCTCCCATTTCTCAGGGATACCACTAGTCCAGAGAGGAAACCTGCTAGAACTGTGACATATGGCCACTTTGTGTGTGTGTTGTCAGCCTCTTTTATCAGAACATCGGAGGCAGTGCTCTCTTAAAGAATAAAACAAATGGTGGCTTAAAAAAAAAAAACTACATACTGTCATTTTTTGGTTCCTATTCTCTGGTGCATCTCAAAATCACAAACATCTTTTCTTAAGACTTTTGGCTTGTTACCCCAATAAGAACTGAAAGGTCTGGGCTGTCATTATTTTCAATTTGGAGGCAAATGTCAGCCTCTTTTCTATTATGAGAATAAATGTGCAATGTGGAAAGGAGGTTCACTTTGGCATAGATTTATCTTAACTTAAATTGAAGGGCTTTTGTGAAGATTACTGAATTGATGTTTTCAAATTCCTTGGCATCCTCAGATGAAAGTACTAAGAGTTATTTTTACTATTACGGTGGTGTTATAGTAAACAAACTGCTTAGGTGTTTTCAAGTTTCAATCCTTTCTGCCTCCAACACAGCAGGTGTGGTTACGTGACACGTGTTCTTCTCAGTTGTGAGGTGATGAGAATATTTTAAATATGTAAGATTTTTTAAAAATATTTTTTAACATTTATTTGTTTTTGAGAGACAGAGAGAGACAGAGTGTGAGCAGGGGAGGGACACACAGAGAGGGAGACACAGAATCCAAAACAGGCTCTGAGCCGTCAGCACAGAGCCCGATGTGGGGCTTGAACTCACGAACCATGAGATCATGAGCTGAGCTGAAGTCGGATGCTTAACCAACTGAGCCACCCAGGTGCCCCTGAAATATGTAAGATTTTAAATGTTAATTATACATGCACATAATGCCTAGTTAAGTTTTGAATGTATTTCATACTTTGGAAGGAGAAGTAAAGTAAATATCTAATCCTGTTGCTTATTCTATGATTCTATAGAGCATCTTTTTGGCCATTTCCCTAACTGAATCTAAGAGAAGATGTTCTTTAACATTGAACTTGTTCTAATTCTGAAATGAGAATTCCAATAGTATGGGATTGTTCTATTCTATTGTGTCTCCAACGCTCTATGTTTTCTTCATGTGTCTAGCTTATGATAGAAAAGGATAAAAAAAATACCAAACACACAGAAAACCAAAAGATAGCTTTAGAACATTATGTACATTTCATCCTTTAAAGACTTTAACCTTTGGAGTTGGGAAAACCCATTTTTTCTTGTCTTTTAAAGATATATTAAATAGTCACCCTGATTCACTCAATGGACCTTGAGCATATTATGCTAAGTGAGATAAGTCAGACAGAGGAGAGGTACTGTATATTATATGTGAAATCTAAACATGTCAAATTGTTAGAAAGCACCATGGTGGTTACCAGAGGATGAGAGATGGGGGGGTAGGACAGATGTTTAAGAGTACATACTTGCATGGAGTACTCAACTAGCACTAGGCATCTAATACCCAGTATAGTGAATATAGATAACAAAATTGTATTATAATCATCAAACTTTGTAAAAGACTAGAACTTAATGCTTCTAACCACTAAAAAGAAAAATGATCATTATGTAATGTGATAGGCAGAGGGGCTAATTATGACTACAGTGGCAATCATATCACAATATATATCAGATTAGTATGTTGTTCACCTCAGATTTGTACAACGTTGTATCTCCAATATATTTCAATTAAAAAATTTAAAATGGAACAAGAAAAAAAAGAAACATCTTTCATGTAAGAGATATAGCAGAGGCTTCAAAGGGTAAAATAATAAATGCCCAAATGCCTAGTGCAACCATTTAACTGAGATGTAGGCTTTTTTTTTTTTTTTTTTTTTTTTTTTTTTTTTTTTTTTACAAACAATGGACCAAAACTATTTCTGCTGACATTATTCCATGGCCCAGCCCAAGATTTAAAATAATTTTGTTGAAAAAAAGAAGTCACATCTGTTTGCTCTGAATTTTCCTCGATAAGGATATACTTCCTAGAAGAAACTGGCATACTACTGACCTTGTAGGGGTTTATGATTTCACTGACAAGAAAATAATTACATACATAAAATAATTATTAAATATTAAAACACCTTATTTTAGAATAGGCAATCATTATAAGACATTATTCCAACCTATTTACTCTAAATGGCATAAGATTTCATAGAAAGATATATTCAAAGAAAAGCTTCTTGGGGATGATGGTAGTAGCGTTTATGACACAAGTTATAAAAATGATGCGGAAGCATTGGGAATATAGCAGCACCCAGGATGCCATGAATCGATGTGCCTGAAAATTTTCAACAATACCAATTTTAGATTTTATATCAGAAGAAAGACCATTTTCAATGGAGAAAAATATTTTTTTTATAAAAACATGCTTTGAAAGTTATAGGTATTTCATAAAATGAGAGACTATGGCCAAATAATTCACACTAAAGATGCTGATTCCTTGGACAAAAGCTTAATGAGTTCCTGTTAGGTACAGGGCAGAGCTAGATCATTGGAGGATATAAAAATGCACCTGCTGGTAAAAGCAGATAATCTAGAGATGAATAAAGGTAGCTAATCATGTTACAAATTAACTTATGATACATGCAAATGAGAGGCCATTGAATCATAAAAGACATGATAAAAATTCCAATGGAGGTATATGTCAAGATTCAACAAAGGTTCTGAGAGCTGCAGTATGTAAGAACCTGATTTAATTATGAAAATCTACCACCTTAACTATTTCCATGAAATTCAAAAGCTATGTTTATATAAATACATCAGTGGACTTGGGAACAAAAACTCAGAACTTTAAGAAACTTCTGGTAATGTCAGGAAATGTTTAAGTTCTTAGGATAATGTGCTTTATTTTCACTAAACTATAGAACTGGTTATGATCTCAAGTCCAACCTCAGGTGAGAACACAGACAAATGTTTAGATAAAAATAGTTGATTCCAGCTGGATTCAGCTACCTTTTAAGTAGCCAGTCCTGTAAAAGGTAACTACTTGCTGTGATGAGCACTGAGTCTCACGAGTTACTAATGCTAGATAGATATTTACTGGTGAAACTTATTCCAAAGACAAGTGATATGGCAATTTGGTGGTTTGTGGATGATACTGTGTTTTGAAAAATACCACACTGCATCCAATTCCATTGCTTCTGGTCTATACTCCTTCCTAGCCCACAGAGACTCTGAATTTGAGACGTCCTTGCTGGGCACATAGTTAGACAAGGAGCCAGTTAAAACTCACTGTTGTGGTGGGAAATAGATACATGATTGACTTAAAGTAATAAAGAAGGTAATTTCAAAAACAGAACCAAGGCTAACAAAAAAATATTTTGAAAATGATGTAAAAAAAAGTTCATGGTTCAACTAATTGTTGAAAGATTTCAGTTTAGTGAGGAACAAATGAGAAACAGCTCAGCTTTTCTCACACATAGGCTGTATCTAAACAAACTTGAATATTCATGGAACTATTTTTTTTATTATTAAGATATTTTTACTATATAGAGAACAGGCATAAAAAACTCTGTTGCATACTGGATCTCACTTTTTTGCAGATAGGTAACAGTTAGTTTTAGAAGAAATGTGATAATTAAATATAGAATCACATAGTGTTACTCAAAGCAAAAATTTTGCTTATGTAATGCTTCTTGCATTTGCTCATTGAGCCTGATATGTTCTCTATAAAGGTTTGACTATGGAATATATGAATCAGTAACTTTTCTTTCTCTTTATGGTACATATTCAAGCACATTGACTGGCCATATTTTCTTCCTACTGCCTAAATCACTCCCTAGATGTGATTTAGCTGCTTGAATATTTGTATCTAGTTCATTTTCTACTTTACTAAAGCAACACTTTCCAAGAGTAAGGAAAAAAAAATGAATTCCTGAAAAGAATTAGCATATGACCAGACAGAGATTTACAAAGTTTGTGTTCAACATCTATCTTTGGCGTAGTTAGGGGTAGGGGTTGAAAGTTCAAGTCCTAAATAGTAAGTTTAATTGCTGTGTCGTGTATCTTCTTTTCATCTCTTCACTCTCCACCCTTCTCCACCCTGCTCTGGGCTCTGGAGGTTGACCTATAGGTTTCCCATCAATGGGTCTTCCTTGTCTTCAGGCTATGTGTTGGGCACAACCTCTAGGGACACTGGAAGGAACGCGGTAAGCTCACTTCATCTCTTCTACAAAGATCTGTGTCTTCCTGGTGCTTGTTTCATGTTCTCTCTTTCTTGGTCTCTCTCTCAGGGCTTTGCTCCCTCTTGTTATCCCTAAAGGCCTAGTGTGGTAACTGTACCCTGCCATTCCTGTCTCCAGAATATTGCTCTCTTACAGTTTCCTATAATCTTGCCTTCACCTTATAAATAGTCCCTCTACTATACTTTTAGCAAATTTATTGCTTCACCGCTGACTATCTGATACCACCCTCAACACAAAACTCATTCTACTTGGCCAGTGGATTAATGATATTTGTTGTGCATCCAATGGCTTTCAGGTACTGCTGCACTACTTATTTGCAAGATAATCAGAAAATTTATCCCCATTGTGGGACTGGGGAAGAAAAACAAACATTTATTGTTCAAAAGAGTGTAATTCAGGCATGGTTTTTGAAACTACATTAAGGTTTTTGATAAAAACCATAGTCACAGGGTCTCATGTTCTATTTATTTCCAATTTTAAAAGCACTTTGAATACACCCATGTTTCATGGTTCAGCTGAATTCAGGAAAAGTAAATACTTGTATGAGAAAACAACTTGAGTCAAAGAAGCTGTTGGGTAGTTGTGAAGAAAGGGAAATTAATCTCTCTCCCCAAATACAAACATCTGCAATACATCTATACTACATAATTTTGATATGGAGATACTGAACACATGGTCAAAACAATTCTACACAATGTGATTATGGGGATATTCTTCATTTATCCATTGGTCTGCAAAAGATTTCGAAAAATAGGGCTACCCTTAAGCATTCCAGACAGATTTAAAGAATTCTGGAGTTTGCCAAAAATCTAGAAGATATGATACAGTCTGTTGGTCTGATAGGATATTATATACAAGGTAATTAGGTTTGTTATGTTCTATACAAGGAAGACTTTCTGATACTACTCAACTGAAAATCTCAAATTTTTCACTGGATGCCCACTTAATTATATACAGATTTACATGAGTATTACATAATAATATATTTCTTATTTTGAACCTAATGAATTGGAGCATGGTTTTAGTCTAGTTTTCATTATATTGTTATTGTAGAAAAAATTCACACGGCTTTCTGTTCACAGCACTATTGTTTTTCAGTTAGCAGATGCAGATATAACTTCTCATGTCCTCTTTTTTAAATGTTTATGTATATTTACTGAGAGAGAGAGAGAGAGAGAGAGAGAGAGAGAGAGAGCGAGCGCAGGAGTGGGGCAGAGAGAGAGGGAGAGAGAGAATCCCAAGCAGGCTCCTTGCTGTCAGCATGGAGCCCCATGTGGGGTTTGATCTCATAAACTGTAAGACCATGACCTGAGCCAAAATCAAGAGCTGGATGCGTAACTGACTGAGCCACCCAGATGCCCCAACATGTCCTTCTTTTTGAAGGGAATTCAGCTGCATTTTTCTATCGAAAATGGGACTTTAATAGAAATGAAAGATTTTTCTTCTACTATACATCAAAATGAGGGCTGATATTGTCCAGAGCTAAAGTAAATGGTAATGATTTCTCTCGGGTGTCTGTAACTTTATACATTCTTAAGTTTTCTTTCTTCTCTGGTATGAAAACAGAGAATATATGTATCTTGTCAATGCCCACTCTGGTAACTATTATACCTAGACCCCTATCCTGCCACCCTGTGAAACTATCCTTCCTGGCCTGAAATTCCCCCTTCCTTTCCACCACTGCATAACCAGCTCCAGTATCTTAGTCTATCTTAGTCTGGCAAACCCAACCTGATGTCCCTGCAAACAGAACTTGTCATCTGCTGCTTTGACTCTGTGCTCCACATTTCTACTATGCATGTATCATACTGCAACTTTTCTATGTCTGTTTCCGGACCATCCTGTGAGTTATTTGTGGGACTGAACCTTGTCTTTGATGATTAGCAAACTCTTTAGAAAGTCAGTAGTAGGCATGCATGCTAAACTCTTCAACACTATTCTGCTTCTCATTTATGCAGAGAACATAGAATAAAATAACTTTTACTGGGTTTATGAGAACCAGAAATTTAACTTGAGTATAGTTTTTTTTTTTTTTCTACAGTGTAAGCTAAGGGAAAGAAACTATGTTTGTGATTGTATCTCCAGGAAAATGTATGTCCATTAAGAATCAGTGAATGTTTGGGGCGCCTGGGTGGCGCAGTCGGTTAAGCGTCCGACTTCAGCCAGGTCACAATCTCGCGGTCCGTGAGTTTGAGCCCCGCGTCGGGCTCTGGGCTGATGGCTCGGAGCCTGGAGCCTGTTTCCGATTCTGTGTCTCCCTCTCTCTCTGCCCCTCCCCCGTTCATGGTCTGTCTCTCTCTGTCCCAAAAATAAATAAACGTTGAAAAAAATTAAAAAAAAAAAAAGAATCAGTGAATGTTTGTTAACTAAAGAAGAAATAAAAAAACCACAAACTTTTACCATGTATCTTCCTTCATGATATAAAATCCATCAATTTTTCCACTAAAAAAATCCCAGTTTTTAGGGGGTCCCTGGGTGGCTCAGTGGGTTGAGCATCTGCCTCTTGATTTCAGTTCAGTTCATGATCCCAGGGTCATTAGGATCGAGCCTTGCATCAGGCACTGTGCTGAACATGAAGCCTGTTTAAGATATTTTCTCTCTCTTTCTCTCTCTCTCCCTCTTCCTCTCTTCCCCTCTTCCCTGCTCTGTCTCTCAGAACTTAAATTAAATTAAATTTACTTAAAAAAACACACAATTTTTAGCCTTTTGCTGACTCGTTATTTCCATTCAAGCTTGTGAGCATTTCCCCATGGATGGGGTTCACTTTCCTTTCAATATATTTCTCATTTTATATTGACTAAAAAGGAAAGGGGTGTGTGTGTGTGTGTGCGCGTGTGTTGTGTGTACACGCGGTTTATCAGGGAGGAGAAACGCCCCTTCCCTGATCATGCTGAGTTCCGCACAGTCCCTGACAGTAGTTCCACTGACCTCTGTTTCCGGAAGCAGAAGTGGAAGTGCAAGTAGGGCTGTCGCGGCACCCCTGCCGGTCTTCTCCTCTGAACATGCCGCCCCTCATCACACAGAGTCTCCTAGAGCTCTTGCTGCCCTTCCAGATGGCGAGCTGCTCTTTTCTCCTGATCTAGGGACTTCCTTTACTGAGTACCTCAGGACCGGAAGGCTAGGCCTGGGACACCGAATTTGTTCCTGAATTTATGAACTGTGCCCCATGAGAAACTTAAGTGCTCCTGTTCTTCAGTTGCCATTACAGATATGGGCAAAATAATCATCCTTTTTATCATCCCACAGTCCATAAAATGAACACCAATTCATGGTGTGGGCATAATTAAAGGAAATATTAAATTAATTGGACAGACACCGATGTAAGGTCTCAACAGTAACTGACTGTGGCTAAGTGCATTGCTTTAACTCTCAGATTGTATTTCAAATGACTATTGCTGAGAGAATTCCCAAATATATTCTTGGCCAATATGATTTCTTTTCTTTTCTTTTCTTTTCTTTTCTTTTCTTTTCTTTTCTTTTCTTTTCTTTTCTTTTCCTTTCTTTTTCTTTTTTTAATTAAAAATAATTTTTTTTGAGAGAGAGAGCAAAAGTTGGGGGGGAGGCAGAGAGAGAGGGAGACACAGAATCTGAAGCAGGCTCCAGGCTGCAGGCTGTCAGCACAGAGCCTAACACGAGGCTCGATATTATGCACCGTGAGATCATGACCTGAGCAGAAGTTGGACACTTAACTGACTGAGCCACCCAGGAGCCCCCATCTTTATTTCTTTCCTTTTTTTTTTTTTAAGTTCACCGCTCTACTGGGCCTTGACAATTACATTAAAAATGATATTTTGAGCCTCCCCACAATTTTTCCTATGGCCTCACTGAAAAATGTTTGCTTTTTTGCAAGGTTGCAGCGCTTAGAACCAGGACTAAGGATTATGGCCACTAAATTCCAAGTCTTCTTTTATATGTTTGCTTCAAAGCAGGCTTATATTTTCTTAGTATCTTTTATTAGTGTATCAGTCATCAATAAAATAGAAGAGGATAATTCTGACCAAATTAATAGCCATTTTTCCTGACATATCTGATAATGTCCTTTAGATATAAAGAGTTATATGCACTTAGAATAATCTCTTGAAACTCTTTCTTCAAAAATATATATTTTTTTGGTGAAGTCTTACGTTATCTTTCCTTTTTAAGAGTCTAGATCATGTATAATAGAGAACATAAATTCCCTTTCCAGTGACTGCTATGTTCATGCTTCTCATTTTATTTTATTCATTCTATTTTATGGATTTTGCAAAGCTGACTTTCAGTTAACCTTATGCTCCCTGAGGCTAAACTTTTGATTTAAAATTATCTGAGGCTTTGAACTCTGGATTCCCTGGTGCATACAGACCCATCTTTAGGTGACTCAGAGCTGGAAGCCCAGCTTTCAGAGTTGGCATCGACCCTGGGTGCACTAGGTGGCTGAGAGTTGGACAGTGTTATCCTGAAGCTCAGCGACCGTGCTAAGAATTCCTTGTCTAGGGCCACATGATGCTATAGACACAGCTCCAGTAGTATGCAGTCCATTTCAACCTCTTCGGCATTTGGCCAAGCAATTTAGGGAAGACCTCATACCAACACCATAGACTTCTTTTTCCCTTAACCTTCAATGTTGATCATTGAGCCAATTCTGGAATATCCACTTCACCTCCCCCATCAATGCCCTTTGTTCTTATACCAAGCTTAAAAGGTTTGAGGAAGTTCCAGACCTATTGGACCCAGTAGCTCTGTCTCCCTCCCTCAGTAAGTAATTTGTATTCCTATTTCACTGCAAAGACCCATGTCATCTCTGGCAAGTCTGTTTTCCTAATTTGCCCTGAAATCTTTATCACTAGGTTTTACATTTATTCGGAGTGTTCTCCCTATAACTGAATAAGTGATTCTCTCTTATTAACCTCAAACTCAAACTCACGTGCAAATTCAAGTTTGTCTTCCATGTAAACACAATCTAAAGATAGAGGAGCCCATAATTTGAAGTTGAAACACTTGAGTTTGGGACCCGGTTCAACTTCTTGTAAATTTAGGTGACCAACGTGAAATGTGACCAGCATTACTAGTATTACATGTGTTATAATATTTTTCCCTCTTCCTTTTTATTTTCCCGTCAGTGTCTAAATCACCTATTCACGGAAATCCCAGACATGGCTTTGTGAAACACTGCTTTGATAAACTCCTTGCCCAGAGTCAAACTCCTTGATGTAATGCCTAAGAACTACCTCATATTTACCCAAAGATATGCTTTCACATCATCATTTTTCCTTCAAAATTCTCTGCTTCCCGGATCTGCTATCTCTTGAAACCAATAACGGACTATGATTACTTCCCAATTACACACCACTCTCCTTCTCTTTGCCTTGCTTACTCCAATTATTCAAGCCCAATCTGACTATGATGTCCCATATATCAACCTATTAATTTCATTTAATATCTAGTTGAAAAAATCACACTAGCTAGGATTGTGCTTTATTCCTTGTCTAGAGGCCTTGTCTAGAGTCCTGAATTGCATTATTATTATGTTAATTATTTTATAGCCCCTTGCTTAACAATTTATGCCAAAGAAAGACTTTATTTTCTTTGTCCTGATTTTCTGATATGTAATATGAGGAACATTATATTTTTTTCTCTTCATAGGTCTTTACGGGATTTTATAGGTTAACTAAAGCATTCTGATGAGCTTCTTGAATAAAGATTAATAAAGATAAATACAGTAAAACCTTGGTTTGCAAGCATAATTCATTCCAGAAGCATCCTTGTAATCCAAAGCACTTGTATATGAAAGCAAATTTCCCCACAAGAAATGATGGAAACTCAATTGATTCCACCCAAAAATATTCATATAAAAATGATTACAATACTTTAATATAATATAAAATAATAAAGAAAATACAAAATAAAAGAAAAATAAACAAATTAACCTGCACTAACCTTTGAGAACCTTCATGGCTGGTGTGAGGGAGACAAGGGAGAGGAGGATTATTGTGTAGGATGACCTTCCCTATCACTAACAGAATCACTGCTATCCATTGGCTCAATGGAATCTTTCTCTGCTTGGGGGCCTTTGTATATGCTTGCACGGAGGTTGACTACAGTACAATACTAATAACCTCTTGTCCTTTACTGTATTTAATGTAACTAGCAATAAGACAGCAGAGGAAAGGGTCCATATCTGCAGGTTAGAATGAAGCAAAGCATTCCTAAGCTTATTCTTGTATGCAAAAGCAAAAGACTGTCCATAAGGGCTCTGAAATGACAAAAAGTACACTAATGCCAGTTGTGGGCACTTTCCAATGTTCTGAAAAATCACTGATTTCTGCCAAACACCATGGCCAGAGACCAGGCATCCAAGCAAGGGAGATGATCACCCACAATCCATCAGGGAGGGGGGAGAAACTATTGGCTCAGTTGTGATCATGTGACATTCAGTGTCACTAGTATTACAAAACATCGCTCATTTATCAAGTTAAAATTTATGAGAAATGTTTGCTCATCTTGTGGAACAATCACAGAACAAGTTACTCACAATCCCAGGTTTTACTGTATTTTTATATTTGCCTGTCAGTTTATTTCCCTGTTTATTAGTGTCATTTATATCAAACTATTTGTGAGAAATTTATTTTTTCTCAGCTTTTAAACATCAATTCATAAATGAAAGGTCAAACTGTGGCCAGTTGCCATTGTGGTGTAGATGGAGTAAAACAAACACATGTAAGTTTATGTGTATTTGTTAAATATACTAAAGAAGAAAGAAAGGAAGGAAGAAAGGAAGAAGGAAAGAAAAAAGAGAAAAATAAAGAAAATAAGAAAAGGAAGGGAAACAAAAAGAAATTCTCTAAGGCAAATGACTGAGAATTTGCTAGCAAGTTTTCACTGAGCTCATTTACTTAAACTCTGATTTAAAGATAGAATATTTTATAATAGAACCATATATGATCCAGAAACCTAATTGCACCTTTACTCCTGGAAGCAAGTGGGTACAAAAATCCCCCTTCATCCATGGTCTTGCTTTCGCAGTTTCAGTTACCAGAGATCAGTCCCAGCCCAGAGACAGATGACCCTCCTGATGTATCATCAGAAGTTCAATAGTTGCCTAATGCTACATCACAACGCTTACATCATTCACCTTAAGATATCTTAAGGGAGAGAGACACTACATTCACATGACTTTTGTTATAGTATATGTTGTTATAATTGCTTTATTTTATTGTAGTTATTATTCTTAATCTCTTACTGTGCCTAATTTGGAAGTTAAACTTTATCATAGATATATATGTACAGCACTTGTACCCCAATGTTTATAGCAGCACTTTCAACAATAGCCAAATTATGGAAAGAGCCTAAATGCCCATCAACTGATGAATGGATAAAGAAATTGTGGTTTATATGCACAATGGAGTACTACATGGCAATGAGAAAGAATGAAATACGGCCCTTTGTAGCAACGTGGATAGAACTGGAGAGTGTTATGCTAAGTGAAATAAGTCATACAGAGAAAGACAGATACCATATGTTTTCACTCTTAGGTGGATCCTGAGAAACTTAACAGAAGACCAGGAGGGAGGGGAACGGGGAAAAAAAAAGTTAGAGACGGAGGGAGCCGAACCATAAATGACTCTTAAAAACGGAGAACAAACTGAGGGTTGATAGGGGGTGGCAGGGAGGGGAGGGTGGGAGGTGGGTATTGAGGAGGGCACCTGTTGGGATGAGCACTGGGTGTTGTATGGAAACCAATTTGACAATAAATTTCATATTAAAAAAAAAACAAAAATAAAGAAAAATTAAAAAAATATATGTACAGGAAAAAAGCATGGTATATATATGGTTCGGAACTATCGGCAGTTTCAGGCATCCCCTGGGGGTCTTGGAACGTATTCCCCCCATGAATAAGGGGGGCATTTATACTGTGGTTCTGTCTGTTTTAACTCGGTCTTGAAAGAAAGAGTAATCTGCAGGCAAATAACAATATCCAGTTTATAAAATGCTTATATTTTTCCCCAAGATGAAGACCTTTTCTGTGTCTGCCAACAAGTTTTCTTTATCTGGTGACCAGTGAAGGTACCTGACAGTTTTCATAAATTGAAAAGTTATTGGGGGATATTAATTTCAAATTGAAAACCTCTAAATCTGATTCAGTTTGAGCAAAAACAGCTTCACTTTTCTGAGTCCCTACACTCTAGCCCTTGCGTTGATCTTGCTAATGGGTGGCAGTGTGTGATCTCTTAATCTCTTTGGGTCTCTAGTCCTTCTGGAGGTAAATCATTCCTTTTATAAATTCTATATAATAGGCATTCTTAGCCTGGTTGGATAATCAATACTTATAAAAACCTGACAAAAGGCATGACCTGCCTTCTCAATATATATACTACTACTTCTTTTTTTTTTTTTAAGGTGCTCGTATCTTCTGCTGGATAAGCAGCCATCATGCAAGAATTCGTGGCAATCAAGCCCCATGACCAACCTGGAACTCAGAATGTGCAAAGGCCCATTGTAGTCTCTCAGCCTGTATAGACAGTACGCTGGCACTTACCCTAAGCTCTGCCACTTGAATCATCTCACCTAGCCCTGGGAGTTTGCAGGTAAAGCTAGTGTCACAAAGAGACAGGGATCACTTTGCATTTATTCTGAACATTCAATGTTCCAGACCAGTGGTGAAGTATCGTGTTTGTTGGCAGTGGGGTCCTAATCAATGCCTCCTGTGGTGTGATTTTCACTATTGCTTTGGATGTTTAGCTTCCTTTGTTTTTGTAAATGATTTATAGACTCTACAATATCTTTCTAATAAATTCAGTGAAGTATCCAATATCCTTCAAGTAAATTCCTTTTTTAAAAAAAAAGCAAAGTTAATTTATTTATTTTCAGACAGAGACAGTGTGAGTGGGGGTGGGAGAGACAGAGAATCCCAAGCAGGCTCCGTGCTGCCAGCACAGAGCCCAACACGTGGCTCGAACTCACAAAACCAGAAGATCATGACCTGAGCTGAAACCAAAAGTCTGATGCCTAACAAACTGAGCAACCCAGGCATTCCCACACCCCCAGTAAATTCCTTTTCTAGGTAAATTCACCAGAACTGATCTCTGTCGTTTGCAAACAAGAGCCCCAATACACATAAAGGTAAGAAAAAATCCAGCCTACAATTTCAGTGTTTTAACGGGCCCCCGTAAGCCTATCCACGGATTCTGCCTCCCCCTCTCAGTCTAATGGTGTTGGTGATTTCGAGGAGCTGTGGAAATGGGGGAGTAGCAGGAAGGGCTGGTTAAGGATGTCTGCTCTAAAGTGCATCCAGTTTATTTTTTTTAAAAAAAATTAGGGGTCTGAAAGTTTCTCAGTGCATTAATATAAGAAGAAAAGTCACGAGCTTATGAATATCGATTCTAGAAAGCCAAATTTATTTAGGAAGTATATACTTTTCTTCCCAATTATGTACGTTAAATCTTAGTTCTTGTTCATTTTGAGCTGAGGAACAGGGCAAATCTCTGCTCACTGAACAAAGTTAATCAAGAAAGGTCCTTCATTAATTCTTCTGTAGTATGTACTGAAGAGGTTTCTTTTTTCTTTTTAATTTTTTTTAACGTTTATTCATTTTTGAGACATAGAGAGACAGAGCATGAGTGGAGGAGGGACAGAGAGAGAGGAGACACAGAATCGGAAGCAGGCTCCAGGCTCTGAGCCATCAGCCCAGAGCCCGACGCGGGGCTCGAACTCACGGACCGCGAGATCGTGACCTGAGCTGAAGTCGGACGCTCAACCGACTGAGCCACCCAGGTGCCCCGTACTGAAGAGGTTTTATTAGTGAGACACAGCGCAAGCACTTACATATGGGTTATCAGTAGACTCACAGTGAGTCAACACTTCTCCCACACAAGTCTTTTCATAAAGAATTTCAGGAAGTTTTACCATGTGAGTTAGTCTCCCTGATATATTCTACAAAGACAAGTTATAAAAATCAACTTCAGAATGTTTACAGAGCGAGAGATGGCCTGCTGTTGAATGTCTAAGTTAACATATAGTCAGCCTACTGCATATCTCAGTGACCAGCTAGACACAAACACTGTATAGATTTTGTTAAAATATAAGTAATTGGCGTTTGGGCTAACAAGATGAATAAGTGGGGTGTGTGTGTGTGTGTGTGTGTGTGTGTGTATGTGTGTGCGAAAACTCTTTTCCAAAGTCATCAAACTCTCCTCGCGGAACTTACAGCAGCACTTGTGAGGCAACTATTATCATTAAAATTGTGAACAGGGGCACCTGGGTGGCTCAGTTGGTTGAGCGTCCAACTTCGGCTCTGGTTATGATCTCGCTGTCTGTGAGTTCAAGCCCCGCGTCGGGCTCTGTGCTGACAGCTCAGAGCCTGGAGCCTGTTTCAGATTCTGTGTCTCCTTCTCTCTCTGCCCCTCCCCCACTCATGTTCTGTCTCTCTTTCTCTATCTCTCTCTCTCTGTCTCTGTCAAAAATAAATAAACAGTAAAAAAAATTTTAAAAAAATTGTGAACATAAAAGAAACCAGAAAGTATGGGATCCAGAGAGTAGGTGAGCTGGGCAGGTGACATGACTTCAGAAGACGGAGGCAGAGGGAAAACAATTTTCTTGACCCTCTTTTGTGCTTTCTCTTGTGATTATGTAATCTCCTTCTAGATGGGCCCCCCAAAAGTTCAAAAGTAGTCTTTCCTTCCCCCTTTCAGAAGCCAATTTCCTTGGAAACACAGAGACAAAATGTCTGCTGGCTACCTTGTTTGTTTATTAAAATGTATGCTTTTCCCTCCACTTATACCTCAGCTACTGGTAGGGAAGGCCAGCAGCACCTTCTTCTGCCTGCACGCACTTCTTGCCCGCAGCCGGCTAAGCACCATCAGCAGCGGCAGCCAGAGGATGCCGCTGGTGGGAGCCTTAGAATTATTCATTGTACACAGAATTTACCTTAATGCTTACGGAAGTCTCCAAAGTGAGATCTGTTCCCCAGGCAGGCATTACGTACAGGAAAGCAGACCTTTCCCACTCAGGCTGGGGCTGAGTGATCATCTCCACGACAGAGTGATTCTCCGTGAGAATGGAGTCTTTGGCTTCTCTGCTGTCAGGGGAGTTGTTTATGGCCATTTACACTTTTGGTACAATGAGGACACCTGTTTGCTAATAACTGAACTGAGGGTATCACGACACAGGGTATTAAAAACTGACACGGGACTACACTGCAGATCACAAACAGAGACAGATCTTTGCTCTTGGTAGCTTAACAGACCATAGCTTTCCTAAGTAGCTAAATTGTCTTACAGATTTTCTAGTATTTATTGCGTTTCACTTTAATAAGCAGTTATTATAGTTGAATAACTAATTATTTTATAGCAGGTGTAACAAATACCATGGAGGTGTCATCAATTAAAGTGTTTTATCGCTGCTTTTTCTGTGTTGCAAGGTAATAATCAAAGGCAGGGCCTAAAGGAAATAAAATGAGTTCCATTAGTGAAGCAAATTAAGATTTCATTTTCAGTGAGACTCGTATGCTTCAATGCTACATGCTTCAATTCAATACTAGCACAGACCAGAAACAATAATTTTACTGAAGTGATTTGTGCTGAATGTGTGAATAAGCAAAAAAAAAAAAAAAAAAAAAAAAAAAAAGATCTGCTAAGTCCATTCAGGGGCCATCCCTCCTGGAGGCGAGTGGCATTTGGGTTCCTTTTCTCTTTTCGCTGGAAGATTGTATAGAGAAGACAAGTCTTTCTCAAGTTCAAATTTGTGACTATGGTACGGAGGATGAGACTGAGAAATTAAGACAGGTTAGAAAAAGGATACCTCGCATACTTCCATGGGTCTATATGGAGGTGATATTTAAAATTAAAGACTAAAATCAGAATGCTAAGGTATTGATTTTTAAAATGTCTGCAGCAAGGTATGTCGATTAATATCCTTTTTGAGGAGTCAGGGGTCAGACAAACTGTAATAGGAATTTACTAGTTCTCTCAGGATATTGATAAATATAACTGTTGATGGAAAACATCAAAAGTAAAAGTAACCAAGCAATCAAAGGATTTAACTCCCAAATCACCAACCCCCTTTTTGATGACATATATTTATGTAATCATGTGTATTGAACTATTTATGCCTCTGTGTGTATAAATATATAAATAAAGTATATATACACACACATACATACTGTATATATATACATATATATAAATATATATATGTATTTGTTTTTTAGAAGCAGTTAATGGAATCATGGAATATTTGAAATACAGAACTTACAGGAAGTTTTGAGCATCACATTATCACAGTATTTCTCTATTTTTTGCAATAAAAAGATGAGGACAGAGAGTTGAATTGACGTGTCCAGTTCCCACAGTTAATGGCCAGGGATAGCACTTCCTTAGGGTATAACGATATTTGCACACAATTAATAATCTTTCTATGTCTCTACTTTAAAATTTCAGCTTAACTCACTCTAAAAAAATAATTTTAGTTTGGCCTCAAACTTAATCTCCACGTTTACCAATATAAAGAGTATCTGCAGCCTCATGTAAAGTAAAAAGTTAATTTAAGTTGCTTTTGAAATTCATTTAGTGCTTAGTATCAATATTCTGACCTCTGTTATCTTGAGAGTCAAATGTGATCATATTCACATACACTTCCGACTCTACTGAGCTACAAATGCCCACCTGGCCAGGCAGAACATCAGGACCAGTCTTTTCTCAAGTGATCTCAAGAATCCCCAAAGTGGGGCACTTGGGTGGCTCGGTTGGTGAAGCGTCCGACTCCAGCTCAGGTCATCATCTTGCAGTTTGTGAGTTCGAGCCCCGTGTCAGGCTCTGCGCTGACATCTTGCTCACAGCCTGGAGCCTGCTTCCGATTCTGTCTCCCTTTCTCGTGCCCCTCCCCCCACTCACACTCTGTCTCTGTCTCTCCCAAAAATAAATAAACATTAAAAAAAAAAAAAAAGAATCCCCAAAGTGGCAATGATTTACTCAGGAACACAGCTCTTGGTGTTCTTCATTTGCAGATTCTTCCTGGAGGTTTGCTGTCCCTAAGTCCCAAGCCTCTGCTTAAGATGCTACTTGTCCTGTTTCTCTGCAAGCAAGTAGGGAGGCTGTGTGTGACCGGTCCCTGTGAGGTTACTTGGGCCTCAGTACAACGCTTCCTGTACTCAGAGTCTCACAACATCTTCAGGACACTTTTACTGCGTTCTTCAGATGGAGTGTTCAGATTCCAATGCCCCCCATTTTCTCCTTTCTCCCTTCACTCCCTTCTAGCCCCGAAAACCTTCTCCATCTTCCAGAAAACATTATAAGGTAAATGAATCCTGGCAGAAGAGGAGAATGCTGTTTACCTGCCCACACTGAAGAAACATTCAGGTTCCAGCCTCACCCTGCCAAGACAACTTTTGGGGAAAATCTGGAGATGCATTTTACTTTCTGAGAAACGGCACAAAAGATTGGTCATCATTACCCTAATTATTCACTTCTATTTGTAGGGATGATGAAATTTTTTGTGGTTTGACCAAAATATCCAGGCTCCATTAAGATATACTTTCTTGAGTTACTTGAATAAAAACCATCTATGAAGCAACCTCGAAAAGGAAAACTTTACTCTATGCTTCTAGTGCCTTACTTTCTAGAAGTTCCAAATGGACCTCAAGACTTTTTCTGGGCCACTGACATGGAAAATGATAGTTGACAGTCAGTGGCCATTAAAAACCATTCTTGCTGTGCTGCCGTGGCATTGGGCAGCCATTACTGTCATGTTGTGAGTAAAAAGGGTAGAATCATGGTATTTTAAAAATGGAAGGGAACTTAGAAATAATTTTGTTCAACTCCCTTGTCTTATAGATAAAAGTAGTCATGTAACAATTTGTCATTTTATACCCAATTTGGAAGCTTGCAATATTCTTCTATAAAATGAAAACATACAGTCAAATACGGCACAATTCCTTGCAGACATACTTGACTCAAGCATCATATTTTTACTCCATTTAACGATTGCAGTGGTGTATACAGTGGTAACTCCCATCCTTGATTTATAACAACTTTGGGTGCACGTTAGACTCCATCCATGAAATTATTGAAACACCTCAAAAATAATTCACATTTTAGTAAAGAATTCCACAAAATTCTTTCATAGTAAGGGAAAATTTCACAATAAAATAAGATGAGATAGATAAAGCAGCTCCTAAAAAAGTGGGATTCTTGGAGCACTGATAAAATTAGTTGAAGGCCGAATGAATATCTCTATGTGTGAGGAGGAGAGCAAAGATAAGGAAATTTACTTTACGTTTTCATGGGTAAATGCAATAATATTTCAGTTTCTGAAAATTCTATCACTATGTTAAAATTCATTTCCAACTCATCTGATTGCCTAGTTTCCCTTGTATCATGTTATACCAGCCTTGGATCTTCATGGCTCCCCAGTGAATTTCCAATTCCTTGCCCTTCATAAGAGCCATCTGTTGTATTCGAGTTCGCACTGGATCTGACATAAACATTTACGTGTGAGTTCCTCTTGAGGAGGGATTGTGCCTACTAAGTCCTTGGAACTTGGTACCAACCAATACATAGTTGCTAAATTTATTTTTCTCAAGGTATCTTCTCTAACAAAGGTTACGTTACAGGGCCAATTTAGCTGAGGCCAGCATACTAATTTTATATAATTAATTAAAATGTTTGAAGTGGTGATCAAAGCATTCATTGGTGGTCACTGACAGCCCTAGACCATAAGAGCTCTTTTCTCAGGGGTTGAAAAATCTCTACTTAAACAAATAAAATGGTCATAGGAACTGAAAATATTTAGACAATATTTTCCCCATGAGTCAAATTCTGATGATGGAGATCCCCTAGAATGACTGCGTGGACACAGTTTATATAAGGGCCATCAAGGTACCATTGACTGGAAGCAATTTGGTTACAATTCACTTGAGAATGTTGTGATGCCTGCATTGTCTTCTGAAGTCGACTTATAAAATCAACCAGCATCCTCATAGACATATTTAATAATGCATTCAAGCAGGCATTTTGCCAAATCCCTTTGAGACAGTATTAAATAGGAAGATGTTTTAAACATTCATTTTGATGAAGGGCACGTAGGTAATGACCTTCTTCAATCCACAGAGCTGATACACAATAAAAGCACTGGCTAACAGAGAATTTATTATAGTAAGATGGAATTCATTTTTGGTACACTGGATATTTAATCTATCTGTGTGTTCTTTCAATTTTAGAGGAGTTTTTTTCCTAATTGTGAGATTAATACATGCTCACTGTAGAAAATTAGGAAAATACTGAAAAAAAGGGAAAGATAATAAAAATTAACTCAGTTCTAAAAAATAATTACTTACTGTTGCATAAATCCTTTTAAATAAAAAATATACATATATATGTATACAATTTTTCTAACATTTATTCATTTTTGAGAGACAGAGACAGAGCCCAAGCAGGGGAGAGGCAGAGAGAGGAGACACAGAATCTGAAGCAGGCTCCAGGCTCTGAGCTGTCAGCACAGAGCCCCATGTGGGGCTCGAACCCACGAACCAAGAGATCATGACCTGAGCCCAAGTCAGACACTCAACCGACTGAGCCATTAGGGCACCTGGATGGCTCAGTCGGTTGAGTGTCTGAGTCAATATATATATATATATATATATATTTGTTATATTTTCATACTGGCTTTTATATTTAGTTCTTTAATTTTATTAAAGATTTCTATATTTATTATTATCAAATTAAAATTGAACAGTACATACTATTGTATAATTTAATACTTTTAAATATAATGCATTTAATGGAAGTATTAATTATGTTAAGCAACATAATTAATTTCTCTGACTTTCTATATTTCATCATTTATATAGTTTCCTTGTTATTATGAGTAATTCTTTGATGAGGGGTTTGTTATTATGAGTAATTCTTTGATGGACATTTGTGTATTTAAATATTATTAGCTCCTTTTTAATTACATAAAATTTAAGCATACCATAATATGATTATACCTTGTGTCAAACTGCTAGAAATAAACATTAGTATAAAGGGGTGGGAGAACCGTTTAAACACTCTTGACAGAGTCAGATTGTTCTCCGTAAAATTTGATCCAGTTTTTTGGATGACATTATCCGTTTAGGAGAACTTGTTTCCTGCTCCTTAATAAATTTTATGGTAATATATGGTATATATGGTAATTACTTAAAATTTAATAAATTTTATGGTAATATATCATTTAAAATCCAGGTATTTGTATGAGAGAAAGATATTGTTACTGATGTTATACTGCATAAATATTATTTTAATAAGGTTTACTTTCCGAAAGAAGTATTTGTATTTAAAGTTTATGGGGAATTGTGGTAGTTCCTTCTTCCCTTTCTAGTTCTCACCCTTTGACTTTTTTTTTTTTTTTTTTTAATTTCCTCTGCTCTTCATGCTAACTGCTTTCAGGGTCCTGAATAAGCCATGATTTTTGTTATCTCTGGGATTCTGAATATTTCTCCATTCTTCTGGCCCATTTTCTCCTGGCCTCCTCCTTGGCCACATTTCATCCTACTCATTGTCTGAGGCATCCTCTCTGTCCTCCTTGGGGTGGGCTAGGTACCCCTTTTCTGGGTTCTTAAACACTGGGTGACACCTCTAATATAGCATCCTCCCCCTCTCTCAGAAATCAAATGCCTGTCCAATTGATTATGTTCTTTGTGAGATGGTGAAATACCCAAGGACACAGAATTTTATCTGAATGGGATAGAAAAGTACTCAGTACAAACTAGGCTTTCGGTGAATGTTTGCTGACTCCCTTGTGCATTATGTAATTTTTTTTAAGTCACCATGTAGATTAGGGTTTTCAGTCTAGCACTCAAGAATATCTGCAATTTATTTCCAGAAAAGTTCTTGAAATTTGTATAGCCTATCACTAGATTTCCAATAAACTTAAATAAATTTAATAAATTAAATGTTTTTTGTACAATGACGCTTAAAAGCAAGAGCCTTTAGTAAGGCATAAAAATAAACATTACCTAGTCTAACTAGTAAAACATGGTTAGAGAAAAATTTAAATATGTGTATCAATCCCTCTAAAGATGATTATTGAAGAACATTTTTAAAACGTTTTTGTAATTGGATTATCTAAATGACTACCAACAGGACTTTAGTTGTACTGGCATGAAATGAGGGCCACATGAAGTTGTCAGGGAAAAACGCAAGCTGTAGAACAACATATACAATAAGATTTGATTATGTATGTTGAAAATTGTTAGAAAGCATATGATAAAAGCACTAATAGTGTTCACCTCTGAGGAAGTTGATAAATGGAACATGTGCATTTTTTACAACCAATATTAGTTTTATTATGAATAAGCAAACAATTGTAGCTTATACTTAGAACACAACAATCTGCAGTATATTCAGGTTGAGTAAATAAAATATTATTGAATAAATAAAAATTATTTACAGATGTAATTTGCTCACTTGAAGAGAATGGTGAATAAATGTAAAGGTTCCAGGGGGTAGGGGATGCTACAGCTAAACTATTAACAACATGTAAAACATAATATGTGGGTGACAAAGTAAAGGAGCTAAGATTACTTATTTGAAAGGACATATGGGAGTGATTTCACAATAACCATTTTGTGAGTGGTTACTACACATAATGCCCCCACTGGGATGGCAATGAACAGAAATCCCAGACTCATGGAAACTTGGAAAAGGTGTGTGTAATTAGGAATCGGGATCTGTCCATGATCTGGAAGGCAGACCTCTGGACACAGCCCAGGGACAACAGTTGGTCTACATGTGAGCAGATATTCTGAACATGGAACACGTGGGGCAGCACAGGTGTGGGCCAATCAGAAGGGACACAGGCTGTCACACCGGGGGAGAGTCCTGGAAGCCCATTTATGGCAGCATTAACCTTTTAGTTGCTGGACAGAGATCAGCTAGGGGATCACAAGGCATAGGTCTGGGCGGTACTCAGTGAGCCATGGGGCTATGTCCTTATAACAATCCTATTTTTCAGGGTTTGTAATGCTTACTCTTACTATTTTTTCATATTCTAGAAATTGTTATTAGATGGTCTGCTCATGAAATATGTGTTAAATTAAGACTCTACGTATGTATTAAATGAAAACACTTGTAGATTCCAATGGCTTAAATTGTGGTTTTCTCCTCGGGTTTCTCTGCCTCTTTAACTCCCAGTCATGTAAATATCTTTGTAACTACTCTTTGGACCACTTTTACCCTGAATAAAATGGCCTACTTGGATGTCATTCACCTTAGCTACTTTGGCATGGTTTCTAGAAGTTGGTATTTCTTTATAATAATGACTTTACAAACATGGGGAGTTTAGAGATGTCCTCAGGGCTACTAATGAGTTTTGCTATTGTAACTTTTTACTTTAAGAACAGCTAAAATGTTTCAAACTATGTTAGTTAACAATGTATTTATTTGTAAATATAGTTCTTGGTGGGCCCCTCACAATAACGTCTTAATTTTTCTATAGCATTTCACAAGACACTTGGTATGTAATATTTCATTTACTTATTGTAACAATCTTTTGAAATAGATAATATTATTCATATTTTATAAATAAGGAAACTGAGACTCAGAGAAATCAAACTATTTGCCTCAATGTACATGACTTGTAAGTTGCATAATTACAGCTGAAAATCTGTGACTTTTTTCTACAAATCTAATGTTCTTTCTACAGCATTCTACTATCTTATGAGTTTGCTCTTTTTTTTTTTTTCATTTTTAGCATTGACTACAAGTAACAGTTATACTTAGTTTGGCTTTCAAAGAAGATGTTTTAAAGGATTTATCAATTTTTAATGGACTAAAACCCTTTTCCTTTCAGGATGTAATAAAAATTCTCAATTACATAAATGTTGATTAGTTGGTTTTATAATATTGAATAATAGCCTCCATTGAGAAAAAATGTATCAATGCACTCTCATTCCCTTTTTTCACATCCCATTTTCATTAACAAACCCAAAATATGCGACATGGTATGAATTCCTCTATGTATTTGATAGTCCATTGGGGTTTGTGCTATATACCCCACAACTGTCACCACCCTCTAACCTACAGAAGCTGATGCCTGATGAATTCTAGATTTTTGCATAACAGAAGTCAATGGCCACAAGTCCATTTGGATTTTAATAATTCAGAACAAATTTAGTACAATTAGAGTGGGACAGTTCCATCTTACCTGGCAAAATAAGAAAAAGGTAGACAAACAATTAATTTGGTTAACTCAGGAGTATTTTAAATAAAGACTGAAATTAAAGTCTACTGATTCCATTCATCAGTGTAAGCACTGTATGTCCAAGGGAAAAATCATGTGCAGATGACAAGGATTTGTCTATTTTCTTTCCATTAACAGTAAAATATAGGCACTTTTGCAGCCAAAGAATCATATGCTATATATCTATGGAATATGAAATGTCTATTAGAATATAAAATATCTTGTACTATTGTGATGGCTAATTTTATGTGTCAACTTGATTGGGCCAAGGGAAGCCCAAATAGCTGGTTAAACACTAATTTGGTTCTGTGAGGGTATTTCCAAAAGAGGTCGGCATTTGAACAGGGAGACTGAGTAGAGCAGATATCCACACCCCCCCCCCCCCGCCCGTGAGCGGGTGTCATCCAGCTCACTGAAGGTTGGAACAGGACAAAAAGGTAGAGGAAACTTGGATTTGCTCTCTGCCTGCCTGATTAAACTGAGAATTAGATCTTCTGCCTTCAGCTGTCCTGGTTCTCAGGCTTCCACACTCGGACTGGAGTCTACATGACCCACAATCACCCCTCCAGTTTCCGGGCTCCCAAACCACACTACTGGCTCTCCTGAGTCTTTAGCTCGCAGATGGTAGATTGTTGAGACTTCTAAGCCTCCATAATCGGGTGAACCAATACCCTACATTAAATCTCTTTCTACATATATATCATAATAATATATCATTATACTTATAAATTATATATCTGAAAAGAGAATTAATGTAAGAGATGTAATTATAGGTGTTATATATAATTATATGTCTAGAAAGAGATTTAATATAAGATTTAAAGGTATTTAATATGGCATTAATTAATGCATAATATATATTATATATATATATATCTTTAAAATACTTTTTTTCAACGTTTTTATTTATTTTTGGGACAGAGAGAGACACAGCATGAACGGGGGAGGGGCAGAGAGAGAGGGAGACACAGAATCGGAAACAGGCTCCAGGCTCCGAGCCATCAGCCCAGAGCCCGACGCGGGGCTCGAACTCACGGACCACGAGATGGTGACCTGGCTGAAGTCGGACGCTTAACTGACTGCGCCACCCAGGCGCCCCTTATATATAAATATCTTATTGGTTATGTTTCTTGAAGAATGCTGCCTAACACAACCATAAACATCCTTTTTTGCTGGCTGTGCTGGACTGAATAATAATGCCTCCAAAAATGTCTATGTTTTAATCCCAGAAACTCGAGAATGACCTCATAGAGCAAAAGGGACTTTGCCAATATGATAAAGTTAAGGATCTCCCCATGGAGAGATTATTCTGGTGGGCCCTAAATGTAATTACAGGCTCTTTACAAGAAAGAGGGAAAGGGGGATTTGATTGCAGAAGAGGAAGGTACTATGATGCTGGAAGCAAGATGCTATGCTACTGGCTTTGAAGATGGAAGAGGGGCCACCTGCCAAGGAATGTACTTGGCTTATAGAAGTGGGAAAAAGTAGGGAAATGGGTTGACCCCTAGATCCTCTAGAAGGAACCAAGTCTGCTGACAGTTTGCCCTCAGTCCCATGAGACTGCTTTCGGACTTGACTTTCAAAACTGTAAGACAATGTAACTACATTGTTTTAAGCTACTAAATTTGTGACAATTTGTTATAGTAACAAGAAAACTAACACAGTGGTGGAGCCTAGTCTGGATTTTGTACTCTCCTGATAAAATCCCTATACTCTGTCTTTTAGACATTATACATGGTACATTTGCTCCTGGACATTTTAATCCCATAACACGGAGAAGGGCATATGGAGAGGCCCAGGCATAGACCCAGGGCTTGATGAAAGTCTCACTCAAAGCTGGAAACATTCCAGGGGAAGGTAACTGTGGATCTGTGGGTCTGGTTGGGCTCTAGGCAAGCCTGCCTTGCTGAACCAGTGTTCAACAGCCAGTCCTTGGGAGAGAATTGTCCAGCCTGGGTGCTGCCCACTTACAGATCAGTACACACAAGCAGATCATGGATGGATAAACCAAGAGAAGAAGTCACATTCTCTGGTAAAATATCCCTATAAAGTACGATCAATTACTGGACTCATCTGATCAAAGGAGACAGACATGCAGAATAATGAAGCCCAGGAATTGCCCAGAGAAGGAATTTAGTGTAATTTAAGAGTGAGTTTTTTGGGTACAATTTTAACAGAGAAGAAATACAAGAAACACCAAAAAAAAAAAAAAAAAAAAGTGTAACACCTGAGGTTTGGGAACACATGCTTTACTTGCCCTGTGCAGCATCCTTAGCTTTTGCCAAGTCAGAAATGGCAAGAGAATGGTGACCGTCAGCCAGCTACTCTCTCGGAAGCAGGCTGACCACAAAGGAGCTCAATCATTTTAGGGTGGATTTATCAACTCTCACTTCTTTTTTGGTGGCTTAAGACTCGGTAAGCTGTTTCGTAAACCAATAAACCTAAACTGCAAGCACCGAGTCTACATTTCTATGTGATAATCGGTTTACCCCTGGGCACTCTGACTTTGTTTGACACACCCGCTGCTTTGCCTTGTTTCCCTCTGAGTCATAATCTACTTGAGATGCTTCTGAAGTAACTCTATTGTAGCCCAATGATTTAGAGAGACTTCAGGATTCAAGGTTTTCACCTTTGACTCACAGCTGTCTTTTTCCTATGAAAATGGGCTGGGGATAAATTTAACTGATACGGCACTCAATCATTACTCATTTTTGAATCTCCTAAGAAGTGTGGCCAGTCAGCTTACAAAGCTGTAGGATAAGTTCTGTCTTAGAAGGATCCTTGACCACAGATTCAAATAAACCTCACAGAGGCAGTTTTGTGCATCTTCTATACCTGACAACGTGTTTGAGTCCTAAAAAACCAAGTTATTTTCCAAGAAGATTTTCAGCCCAATGAGTATAGACGTCTATTGGACTCTGCTATCAGTCTGTAGTGTTTGAGCAGAAATGGACACAGAGGGAACATAGTCCGTGCTCAAGCCAGATTGCTATTACACATGTAGGAAGGACAAAGCACAAAAGGGTTTGAAGTGCAGTGCCTGTAATGAAGACTTTGTGTAGCCTATGATGGAGGCAGCTCAAGGGCACACGGGGCACCGTGGAACACCTGGGAGAAGGGCTTTGAAGCACGATGTCCGCACTTCCATTTGATCTGTACTACATGAGACATCACCTAATACTCTCTGTTCTTTCATTCAATGCCCTGATTTTTGGCTCTTCCTGGATCTCTACCTCTGATCATTATCTCCTGCTTCTTGGCAGAGAGAAGAGGCATTCAGGTGAGAGAAAGCATAGGCAGAAGGGGACTATCGGTATAACCATGAGACTGGTTTCTGGGAAAAATTATTTTTCTTAATTAAGACGCAGATAATTCAGGTTGAACACATGGTGGAGAGGGTGAGGACCTGAGTGGATGTACCATTGTGGATCTCAGGTCTCTGAGTGTTTGGAATTAGTATCAGTGATCATCAAATACGTGCCAAGAATATTACCATTGTTTATAGATTGAATAAATACTATACGTCAATTACTTGTGCTACTAATTTTCCAATATAACAAAATATAAATTCATTTTTAAACACTAGTAAATTCATATGAACTTAATACTTTTCTACTTTTCATTTGTTCCTCAACCTACCACATAAAAGTAATAGTACCATCATCTGGACATCTGTAAAATAAAGAGGTGTTTTTTTGTTTTTTTGTTTTTTTGTTTTTTTACCCTTCAGATTCTGGAAAAACAGGAATAGACAAATTATGACACCTTGAAGGATTAAATGCTTTTTGGATAAATGGAGCCATATTTTTTTCAAGTACATACAGATATTCTGTCCACACAATATAAACCTGCCACTGGATGGATTTTGTTCATTCATGAAAATGAATGCATTAGGGAATTAAACTAGTTTCTTTCTTTCAAAACCAGTTGTCATCAGGTGCATCATTTAAAATGAAAACATAAACATTTCTTTTTTTCCTCTTAGAAAAATAGTAGATATTTAAAATATAGATATAGATAAGAAAAAGGGGAAAATTTCTCACAATTACACCACCCTAGATATTTACTATTAATATATTAATATCTAGGTATATATCCTTCTAGAACCTTTTAAATATACATGCTTATGTATGTTATTAAAACAAAAAAAATGTTTTTCTAGGTTGTATTTATAGCCTGTTGTATTTTTTCCTTCATTTACCAACTTAGGATCAACATCTTCTATGAGAAGACATGCTGTTAAAACCCGGAATTCCCTACTAAATAATTTTCTTTAAAAAAAATTTTTTTTTAATGTTTATTTATTTTTGAGAGAGAGAAACAGAGAGAGCACGGGCAGGGGAGGGGCAGAAAGAGAGGGAGACACAGAATCAGAAGCAGGCTCCAGCCTCTGAGCTGTCAGCACAGAGCCCCATGTGGGGCTCGAGCCCACAAACCCTGAGATCATGACCTGAGCCGAAGTCAGGCTCTCAACCGACTGAGCCACCCAGGCGCCCCCCCCCCCACTAAATAATTTTCAAATAAATCTGTGATTGAGGTAAATTCCGGTTTCTAGAGACAAGAGAATTCTTATGTTTCACTTTGAAATCATGCTTGGAAGGTATGACAAGTTAATGTGACTGCACAGATTTTTTTCCCAACACAGCTTCCTCCCAACTAAATAATTATAATTTCTTTCCATATGCTACATGTTCTTTTGTGCTTTTTATTCTTTGTCTGTGATTAAAACCTTTTTAATTAGGAGCTAGAGAATTCACTCTAATTTAGGGTTCATATAAAAATCAGTGGCCTGGACTTAACAATTCTAATCTTTCACTACTTATGTTCCTGTACTAGGGTGCTTTTAGGCAATACATAGCTTCTTATTTCTGGAAATAAAAGGTTCTTTAAAAGTCTATTAAAAGGGCCCTATTGATATCAAATAGCACTCTAGTATTACACAGATTTTAGTTTAAATGAGATAGAACCATGTTAACTAAGTTTCCTTTAATAAAAATACAAGCTTGCAAATGCAGACCTGTAACATTTCCACAAGCTGTAACCTCGGGAAGGGCAAACCACATCTTCAGAAGATAAATTTCAGACTGAAAGAATAATGGAAGGGACTCCAAAGAGAATTTAAAAAAAAATAATTAAGAGTATTAAAATTATATTTATGGAGCAGCTGACAGGATTATACTTATTGCCTTTGGTAAAATGGCTATTAGTGATTATAAACACTACTTATAATGGCAAATATGTTCTACATTGACTAGTGACCAGCTATTAACCAATGCAAGAGACAAAATGAGAACTAGAAGCCTTGATATAAAGACTTAGGTAATATCTCTCTAAAAGGGGATTTTCAAAAACCCAAAGTCATTTATTAGAATGAAAATGAATTTGGCAGAAAGTACACTGGCCCACCTGGAAGTCAGAGATCTGAGTTTTATTTGGCCACCGCCACTGATTCACCACGCAATCCCTCATATATCCCATTATCTCCCTGGATGAGAGTTTACTTATCTTTAAAATGAAATGATGGAACTAAGGGCTCACGAATATTCCATCAGCCCTGACATGCTCTGATCAGGGTACTATCATTCTTACCAGTGTCGCAGAGACTGTCACCTGCTTCCTCCAACATCCATTTTTTCCCTTCCTCCTTAGAAACAAATCTTGATACTTTTAACAGGGCATAATTTGTCCCGGAATAAAAGAGAACATTTCTCAGTTTTCTTGTAGCATGGTGTGGTCATGTAACAGATCACATCATGGAACTAAGGTCATGGAACTAAAAAAAAAAAAAAAATAGAAGCAAATGAGTTGACATGGGACTTTGGGAAGCTAACTGAAGCTTTTTCCTCCTTTAGGTCCAAGACTCAGACGTGCTGGCTTAAGCCAGAGAATCACTTTGGACATGAACTGACTTTGAGAATGGAAGCCATTGCCTAGATGACAGAACAAGGGCAACATCCTGGGTCTCCCTAATGATACCACAGAGTCACCATATATGTCCTGGTGGCCTGTTCTGTGCTGCTTTTACATGAGAGAGAAGTTCACATCTCTCTTCTTCAGGCAATGACATTTTTTTTTCTGTTAAAGGCAGCTATATTGAATTCTAATTGATGCAGTCAATAAAATGTGATTACTTGTTGTTGTAAAATAACTACAACTACCAATTATTTTGCACTTAGTAGATGCCAGACACAGTGCTAAGTGTTTTATGGACATTGCTTGATTTGATTTGCACAACGAGAATACTTATGAGTTAGGTATTATTATCTATAATTTACAAATGGGGAAATGGGAGCTTAGAAATATTAAAGAGTATCTACAAGGCCATGTAGCTTATGTGACAGAGCCTAGATTCTAAACCAGATTGGGATGATTCCAAAACTTATTTTCTCAATCAATATCACCAGTTTAATGCAGTCATTATTCCCTGTGGGTCAAAGATGCACAAAGAGCACAACGTTAGCTAGTATTTCAAGAAAGCCTTATACAATTGTCAAGACATAGACAACATTAAATGCAATCTATTCCCTGAACAAAATGAGGAGACAAAGATCCATCATGGTTACTATAACACTGATAATAACCGTCCCCAAACCTTACCTACCTAGGTCATCAAACATTTTACCTTTATGAGGTTAAAAATAGAAAGTAACATTATCTAATATTAAAGATTCTGTTGAGGATTAAATATGACGATGTACAGAAAGTGTGTAGTAGAATGCCAGGTTCACAATAGGTGCTCAATAAATGGTATCTTGTAGCATTATTATTTAAAAGATCCATAGTGATGTTGTGAAAACTTGGGAGAGTCAGAAATATTAGGTTCGAATACAACCTCTGCAACTTGGTGATTATGTGATACAGTCCAGTCATTTAATTTTTTGGCATGTAGTTTCCTAAGGAATGGGTTACTTATCTTACAGAATTGTAATCGAGGACAGCATCTCCCTTCCCGACGGCCGACAGGTTTCAGAATCCCAGCAAATGGAAACATTAATATTTATTATTGTCCTCACAGGATTTAAATCAACTTATTTGCCAACAGTTCTCTTCTTGGAGGTGGGGGTGTCGCCCAACTCCCATGGGAGAGTGTTTGCTGTGGGTGTGGCTGCACTACAGCAATGTGTGTCTGGAATTAAGAGGCCACTGAGGTTGGCTTCAGCTGGAGTCTGCCGGCTGCAGTACATCCTGTGGCAAGGCGGCACCCTGGGCCCTTCTGCTGGGCCTGCCTGACTGCTTTGGAATTCAGGTTTGTCTCCTTCAATTTTTGTGTCTGTATACGCGATGGTCTCCTTTCTACCTTTGCACTATAGCCAAGGCCATTCCAACCTCGGTGGGGCAGTGGGAAGACTTTGCGGTCCTTGTGGGAAACAGAGCGTAACTGCTGTGGGAGAGAAGGACCAGGCCAACTGTGACCGTACACAGAGGGCACTCCATGTGACAGCACTGTCATGTATTTGTTACTCGTTCTCTTGGCAAATCTTCACTTTCTTGAGAAACTTGTTTCATAGAAATCAAATAAGAAAATAATACAGAGTGAAAACAAGGCTTTTCTTAGGTAAATAACACTTACTTAATTCCTTCTGACACTAACAATTTATTTAGAACGCTATTAGAAGTTCTAAAGTTATTAAGTTACTAAGTTAAGTCAAAACCTCGTGCAAAGTTCTAAACTAGTAAAAAACAAAAAAACAAAAAAACAAAAAAACAAAAAAACCATTTCCCCGTCTCCCCTTCCTCCTTTCCCCTCCATGCCAGGTGTTTATCTCAGGTCTAAATATCCATAATACCACTTTTTCCATTTTAAAATTCCCAAATTTGTCCTCCTCCCTGATGGAAAAAAGGGTGACTCTAAACTCCTGCTTCTAGGCTGCTAGGGATTAGATGGAATGCACTGGAAGCCTGGAGAGGACAGGTGATTACTGACTCTACCCTTGCACATCACAGCTCTTCTCTCTCAACCTACTGCCCCAGGAAAGGCATGCTTTGCCTGTGTGGGAGGGAGCTCAGGAAGTCTGAGCCATCCACAACCGACCATCTGAAATCACTTTCCCAGGGAGCCGAAGACGCACATGGCCAGACACTGCTCTGCTTTTCAAAGAGGTGAGTCCTCTCTTGTTTCCTAACTGCCACTTAAAAACTCCAGACAAAAATTAAACTGTTGATACATGCAACCGAGTCTTAGCATGGAATAACTTCTTTCAAAGAGATAGCAGTTTGTTGGGGGTGGGGGTGTGTGGGTTGCTAAATTGTGATGTGAAATCAAGGTCAATTTTCTTTGATAATAAATATGTATAAATCAGAAAGGCTGATAATACTACAACAGGAAAAGAATGTAGAGCATTTGGGGGCTTAATTGTGCTTCCATTCTTTTTTACAACTGTGTACTTTGAAGGAAAACGCCAAGTTCTGTTTAGGTTTTTGTTGAAAATAATTTCCAAAGACCTACCCTACCTGAGTCTTTCTCCTGCTTTGCTTTTCTATTACCATTAGAATTACCCTGCCAGGTATTAGAATTAGAATTAGAATAAGAATTCTGCCCCTGCCGGGATATCACAAACAGCAGTGGTGTTTGCTTACTTCTAGCCCATTGCACATCTTCTTTAACCTAGAATTACCATGTTTTATTTAAATCATCAGTGAATTAACCAAACTGCAAAAAGAATATTTTAATCTCTGTTCAATGGGTTTTCTCTGACCTAGAAAAAATATGCTTTATGATGGAACTCATGAAAACTAATACATGGGGCGTCTGAGCGGCTCAGCTTGTAAAGCAACCGACTCTTGATTTTGGCTCAAGTCATGATATCGTGGTTTGTGAGTTTGAGCCCCCCATCGGGCTCTGAACTGACAGCATGGAGCCTGCTTGGGATTCTCTGTCTCCCTCTGTCTCTGCCTCACTCCCTCTCTCTCTCTCCCTCTCTCTCAAAAAATAAAAATAAAAATAAAAATAAAAATAAAATAAAATAAAATAAAATAAAATAAACTTAAAAAAAGAAAACCAATATTTATCTCTGGCTTTCCTCTGCTCTGAATGTTGTATTACTTTTAAGGCATTCAAAGATTTCTAAGCCAGTTTATACCTTGACTTTTCTTAGAACTCTATATAGTTTCTTTTGTGGTATCTGAAGACTGACCTGGGCATAGAGTTTCTGTGCGCATGCAAAAAGCATGAGCGCCAAGACCAGAAACCAAAGTCCACACGCCTGTCTTCCCGTGGCAACTTCTGTCCCCCACACTGGGCCCATGTCACAGCCCCTGGGGTTCCAAGTGAGCAAATGGCAGCCTTGCTTTCTTTTTGCTTCTGGGCATGAGTTGGTTGTGGTCACAGTCACACAGTCATCCTCACTGGGGTCACCTTTCCCCCTCCGGACTATGTCCCCAGGTGTCCCCGCTTCCTGGCCCCTTCTGCCTCAGTTTCCCAACATGCTCCTGGTCTTTAAAGATCCCAATGGTTATGACTCCCAAGGAAGTCAAATGACTAATATGTACGCTATAATATCTTTTGAGTGAGATGGCAAATATGGGAGAGATAAGGGTTAAAGATTTACCTTGGACAAAACTCAACTTTGGAATTTTCATACATTCGTTTATATATTAGCTGCTGTCTACACGGGTGAAGGTAAGGGAGAGGAAGGGAGGGGCTGGTGGCCAGGAGAACAGAGGGAGGGAATCCTGCAGAGCTGCTTTCTGCAGCAGCTCAGAGGCCTGGGATCTGGGCTAGGCTGGGCGGCCAGCTAGCTCCTCCTTCAGACAGACAGTCTCCTCCACTCCCTCCTTCTCAGCTCTGGCCCTTACAGCAGAGAGTGTGGAGTAAGCATTTTCTCTCACTGCCAGGGGGCATTTACGAAACTGGCTCATTCTCCACACACCCCACCCCACCCCCAACAACCCCGCATATTTTTTTAAATCACAAACTGGAGTGAGGGGAAATACTCATTGTTGGGAAGTTAGATCTTCTCACAAGGTCAGTTTGTGCCTATTACCCACTGAGAAGAGAACAATTTGAGCAAATGATCACATTTAATTAGAAAAAGAATGAGGCTTAGCTCATAATGACAATGGGCAATTTGAGTAATTAAAATTATTTTAGAAAAGCACTGATTTCTTCTAAATTAAAATATGCCTAGAAGCATTATATATATATATATATATATATATATATTCAGATAACTTTTTTGTTATTCAGTCTTTCTCATTTTAAACCACTTGTGAACTGACTTTTCCATTTATGCAAGAGGATGTTCTATATCTCAGAATAATAATTGAAAATGCCCCCATAAATACTTTAAATTTATGAGGTTCTCACTGGCTAAACTACAATTCCTTTAGTGTAACAGCTGAAGAAAAGCATAGAATTCTAGAGAAAACAGTTCTTGGCTTTAACTTCTTTATGTTCAGCAGCCTTATTATTGTCAAAATTCCCCAAATTAAAATGCAAAACTCCGCTTCTTGGCTGGGCTTCTTGGGTTACTTAACCTTAATAAAATATAAGAGTCTGTTTCATTAATCGGAAACATACCAGACACAGTGCATGAATTTTATCTTCCACTCTGTCCTTTGTATTTCAGAATGATGATAATAATAATAATAAAAATCCTAGGATTTGGCAGCCAGACAATTGTGTTCTCTTTGTTTCTATCATGTTCCTATGTAAAATGAATTTCTCAGACAGACTAAATGCCTTAAGGGGCAAAAATTCCAATGATCCTCTCCCCTGGAAATCTTTAAAAATAGAATAAACTTTCATTTGTCTGGGTGTGGTTTAAGCGCCGTCTGTCTTTGGCAGAGGGATGGTTTAGTTGACCTACTGATGTTGCTTTAAGCTGCATGATCACTTAGGGGGAGAATTTTCCTTTAATCCTTGCCAGATTTAATTTATCACAACAATGCACGCTCTTACAGATGTAGTAAAACAAAAAAGGGGGTGCAATCTTCTTTTCCACTGTAAAGTAATAAAACAGTTTCTCAAATTTGAGAAACTAAGATTAAATCAAGAAAATGTCTGATTTTTTCCCCCTCTTCAAACTTCTACTGAAAGATAGTGAAATATGATAAATAGCATGCTATTTAAGACAAGATGTTTTCAAAAAACTGGACCAAATCAACAAAACGGAACCATATGCTTCATGAAGACCACCTTCATATTCCTCACAGGAACCTGAAGCTGGGCATCTGGACAGAGGTGGGGGGAGGCACTGACCATGCCAAGGGGTGCTGATGGGCACTGACAGAATGGGGAGTGGGAGAGGGCTGGGGAAAGTGCTTTCACAGATACGGAACCACCAGTGTCAGCCCAGGCCCTTGTTATATGTGCATCATGTGCCCTCCTGTTGACCTCCCAGACACTCTGTGGACAGCCACAAATTCCCCAGAAGGCCAACCGCATGCCCCCCCCCCAAGCCCTTGCAATTGGAATCATTATATAATGAAAGTTTCCACTTTCCTCAGAAACACCAAGGGAAAAAAATAGTGTTATTATGTCAGTACATTGCTCATTAACACATATACACACACGGAGGCCTAAGAGTTGGTCAGTTTTTTAAAACTATTATTTATAGTCAAATTCTAAGTCAAATGTATTCAAGTGTTCACCAATTCCTTCTCTCTCTCTCTCTCTTTTAAACTTTATTTTGAGGGCTAGGGTTAGGGTTAGAGAGAGAGACAGAGAGAGAGAGGCAGAGAGACAGGGAGACAGAATGCCAAGCAGGCTCTGTCCTCAGGGTTTGATCTCAAGAAGGGTGAGATCATGACCTGAGCAGAGATCAAAAGTCAGACGCTTAACCAACTGAGCCACCCAGGCACCCCTTTTTCTTTCTCTTTCAAGAGAGAAGCCAAAGTTTGTTTTTAACCATCAAGCTTTATTTAGGTATTATTTACTTATCTGAAAATACACCCATTGTGTGTGTGGAGATCAATGTTTTTTAGTGAATTTATAAAACTGTGTAATCATCACTACACCCCAGTCTTAAAATGTTTTCCTGCACTTCAATAAGTTCCTCATGTCCATTTGTAGTCAATCGCCTCTCCGATCCCCAGCCCCAGGCCAAGCACTGACTGCTTTCAGCTCTACAGATATGCTTGTTCTAAAAATTTTATACAAAAATTGTTTCTCGGCCTTTTGGCTAAGATCATGTGTAAAAATTTTACACAAATCAAGTAATACAACAGGGGGTCTTTTTTTGAATGCTTCTTTCACTTAGATGATTTTGATGTTCACCTGTGTTGTATATGTGTCAGTAGCTGATGCCTTTTTATTGCTGAACAGTATGAACAGTATGCCAATGTATAGATATACAGCATTGCTTTTGTTATCAGTTCACTAGTTGGTAGACATTTGGGTTTCTGATTTTGGATTACCATGAATACGCTGCTGCGAACATTCAGATGCAAGCCTTTGTGCAGATTTAAGTTTACACTGTTCTTGGGTAGACAGCCAAGAGTGGAATTTTTATTCCAGATGCTAAGTTTATATTTAACTTTTTAAAAGAAACATTGCTTTCCAAAGTGATTGCATCATTTTACATTCCCTTCCGCAATGTATGAGGATTCCAATTGTTCCTTGTCAACACTTGTTATTATCTGAATTTTGATTAGAGCCATTCTAGAGTGTGTGAAGTTATGTCTTACTATGATTTTGCTTTGCATTGACCTAAAGATTTATGATGTTAAGCATCTTTCCAAATGCTGACTGGATATTTTTTATATTTTCTTTGGACAAATGTCTATTCATATCCTTTACCCATTTTTAAATTGGGTTGTTTGTTTTAAAGTTTTATTTTTTATTTGAGAGGGACAGAAGCAGTATGAGTGGGGAGGGGCAGAGAGAGAGGGAGAAAGGGAATCCCAAGCAGGCTCTGTGCTGCTGACGCAGAGCTTGATGTGGGGCTTGAACCCATGGAACCGTGAGATCATGACCTGAGCCAAGACCGAGTTGGATGCTTGACAGACTGAGCCACCCAGCCACCACAGGGTTGTCTGGTTTTTTTATTATGAGTTGTAGATGCTGTCAACTGAAAGGAAGGCACTCAGGGTAGGTTAGTAAACGCTTTATTCATTGTCTTAGTAAGAACACAGCCCAGGAAACAGTCTTTTGCATTGCTCTGAAGAATAGCTCTGGAGTTATAGGGGATTATATGTCAACAGGGGAATGGGGTTTACACGCCTGCAAACACTTCTCCAAATATTTGCGTGTCACAAGGCATACGGTTTGGTTGATAAAATTAAGGTTTACTGATTTCCACATAGACATGTGTAAGACCCCTAGGTGATCTTAATAAATTATGTTTCTATCATAATTGATTATTCAAAAATATCATTTGCATGCCTCTGCTTAACTGATTTTCCAGTTCTTCCTGTTATTTTTTTAAGTTTTTATTTTTAATTCCAGTTAGTTAACACACAGTATTATATTAGCTTCAGGTGTATAATACACTAATTTAACACTTCCATACATCACCCTGCATTCATCACAGGTGCACTACTTAATCCCTATCACCTAGTTCACCCATGCCCCCCACCCACCTCCCTCCCTTCTGTCAACCTTTGTTCTCTAGTTAAGAGTCTCTTGGTTTGCCTCTCTCTTTTTTGTTTCCCCTTTCCTTATTTGTTTTGTTTTTTAAATTCCACATATGAGTGAAATGATATGGTATCTGTCTTTCTCTGACTGACTTATTTTGCTTAGCAATATAATCTCCAGCTCTGTGTCATTATAAATGACAATATTTCATTCTTTATGGCTGAATTATATTGCATTATATAATGCATTGACAGGCATTCTTCTTTTGTTGTTGTTGTTGTTGAAGTTTCCTTTTTCTTAATAATTTATTTATTTTTTAATTTACATCCAAGTTAGTTAGCATATAGTGCAACAATGATTTCAGTAGATTCCTTAATGCCCCTTACCCATTTAGCCCATCCCCCCTCCCACAACCCCTCTAGCAACCCTCTGTTTGTTCTCCATATTTAAGAGTCTCTTATGTTTTGTCCCCCTCCCTGTTTTTATATTATTTTTGGTTCCCTTCCCTTATGTTTACCTGTATTGGATCTTAAAGTCCTCATATGAGTGAAGCCATATGATTTTTGTCTTTCTCTGACTAATTTCACTTAGCATAATACATTCTAGTTCCATCCATGTGGTTGCAAATGGCAAGATTTCATTCTTTTTGACTCCCAAGTAATACTCCATTGTATATATATACTACTTCTTCTTTATCCATTCATCCATCGATGGACATTTGGGCTCTTCCCATACTTTGGCTATTGTCGATAGTGCTGCTATAAACATTGGGGTGCATGTGCCCCTTTGAAACAGCACACCTGTATCCCTTGGATAAATACCTAGTAGTGCAATTGTGGGGATGTAGGGTAGTTCTATTTTTAATTTTTTGAGGAACCTTCATACTGCTTTCCAGAGTGGCTGCACCAGTTTGCATTCCCACCAGCTGCGCAAAACAGATATTTCTCTGCATCCTTGCCAACATCTGTTGCTGCCTGAGTTGTTAGTGTTAGCCATTCTGTCAGGTATGAGGTGGTATATCTCACTGCCACCACTTCTTCTTTACCTATTCATCAGGTGAGGGAAAGTATGGCTGTTTCCATCATTTGGCTATTGCAGATAATGCTGCTATAAACATGTACATCTATCCCTTTGAATTTGCATTTTTGTATTCTTTAGGTAAATACCTGGTAATGCAATGGCTGTATCACAAGGAAGATCTATTTTTAACTTTTTGAGGAACCTCCACACTGTTTTCCAGAATGGCTGCACCAGTTTGCATTCCCATCAACAGTGCAATAGGGTTCCCCTTTCTCCACATCCTCACCAACATCTGTTGTTTCTTGTGTTGTTGATTTTAGCCATTCTAACAGGTTGGGGTGGTATCTTATTGTGGTTTTGACTTGTAATTCTCAGATGATGAGTGACATTGAGCATCTTTTCATGTATCTGTTAGCCATTTGGCTGTATTCTTTGGAAAAATGTCTATTCGTGACTTCTGCACATTTTTTAATTGGATTATTTGTTTTTGGGTGTTGAGTTTTATAAGCTCTTTACATATTTTGGATAGTAATACTTTATTGAATGTGTCATTTGCAAATATCTTCTCCAATTCTGTAGGCTGCCTTTTAATTTTGTTGATGTTTCCTTCCCTGTGCAGAAGCTTTTTATCTTGGTTATGTCCTAATAATTTATTTTGTTTTTGTTTCCCTTGCCTCTGGAGACATATCTAGAAAGAAGTCGGTAAGGCTGATGTCAAAGAGGTTGCTGCCTGTGTTCTCCTATAGGATTTTTATGTTTTAATGTCTTACATTTAGGTCTTTAATCCATTTTGAATTTATTTTTGTGTCTGGTGTAAAAAAGTGGCCTAGTTTCATTCTTTTGCATGTAACTGTCCAATTTTCCCGACATCATTTTTTGAGGAGACTTTTTCCCATTGGATATTCTTTCCTTCTTTGTCAAAGAGTTATTGCTATAGGTTCATTTCTGGGTTTTCTATTCTGTTCTATTGATCTAGCTGCCTTCCCCCCCGCCCCCCCAATACCATACTGTTTTGATCACTACAGCTATGTAATATAACTTGAAGTTGGGAATTGTGATGCCTCTAGCTTTGCTTTCTTTTCTTTTTCAAGATGGCTTTGGCTATTTGGGGTCTTTTGGGTTCCATACAAATTTTAGGATTGTTTGTTCTAGCTCTGTGAAAAATGCTGTTGGTATTTTGATAGGTACTGCATTAAATGAGTAGATCTCTTTGGGAAATACAGATATTTGAACAATATTTGTTCTTCCAATCCAGGAGCATGGAATGTCTTTCCATTTCTTTGTGTCCTCTTAAATTTCTTTCATCAGTGTTTTATAGTTGTCAGAGTACAGGTCTTTCACCTCTTTGGTTAGGTTTATTCCTTGGTATCTTATTTGTTTTTGGTGCAACTATAAATGAGTTTGATTCCTTAATTTCTCTTTCTGCTGCTTCATTATTGGTGTATAGAAATGCAACAGATTTCTGTATGTGGATTTTGTATCCTGCAATTTTATTGAATTCCTTTATCAGTGCTAGTAGGTTTTTGGTGGAATATTTCAAGTTTTCTATATAGAGTATCATGTCATCGGCAAATAGTGAAAGTTTTACTTCTTCCATACAGATCTGGATGCTTTTTACTTCTTTGTGTTATCTGGTTGCTGTTGCTACGACTTCCAGTACTGTGTTGAATAATAATAGTGAGAGGGAACATCCTTGTCTTGTTCCCCACTGTAGAGGGAAAGCTCTCAGTTTTTCCCCACTGAGGATGATATTAGCCGTGGGTTTTTCATACATGGGCTTTATATGTTGAGGTATGTTCCCTCTAAACTTACTTGGATGAGCATTTTTTTTTAATCACAAATCGATGTTGTACTTTGTCAAATGCTTTTTCTGCATCTATTGAAATGGTCATATGGTTCTTATCCTTTCTTGTATTAATGTAGTATATTATGTTGATTGATTTGTGAATATTGAACCACTCTTGCAACTCAGAAAGAAATCCCACTTGATCGTGGTGAATGATTTTTTAATGTATTGTTGGATCCAGTTTGCTAGTATTTTATTGACAATTTTTGCATCCGTGTTCATCAGGGATATAGCCTGTAGTTCTCTTTTTTAGTAGTCTTTACCTGGTTTTGGTATCAGGGTAATGCTGTCCTCATAGAATGAATTTGGAAGTTTTTCTTCCTTTTCTTTTTGGAATAGTTTGAGAAAAATAGGTATTAACTCTTCTTTAAATGTTTGGTAGAATTCACCTCTTAAGCCATCTGGCCCTGGAATTTTGTTTGTTTGGAGGTTTTTTGATTACTCATTCAATTTATCTTCTGGTTTATGGTCTGTTCAGGTTTTCTATTTCTTCCTGTTTAAGTTCCATAATTCATATGTTTCTAGGAATTTATACATTTCTTCCAAGTTGTCCAATTTGTTGGTATCTAGTTTTTCAAAGTATTCACTTATAATTGTTTGTATTTCTGTGAGTGTTGGTTGTTATTTTTCCTCTTTCATTTGTAATTTTATTTATTTGGGTATTGTCTCTTTTTCGATAAGTATGGCTAGAGGTTTATCAAATTTATTATTTTTTTCAAAGAACCATCTCCTGGTTTCATTGATCTGTTCTATTTTTTGTTTGTTTTTTTGTTTTAGTTCCAATATAACTTATTTCTGCTCTAATATTTATTATTTCCTTCCTTCTGCTGGCTTTAGGCTTCGTTTATTGTTCTTTTCTAGCTTCTTTAGGTATAAGGTTAGGGTGTTTATTTGAGATTCTTCTTTCTTCTTTAGGTGGTTCTGTGTTGCTATATACTTTCCTCTTAGGAACACTTTTTTCCTGCATCCCAAAGGTTTGGGCCATTGTATTTTTTAAAATTTTCTTCTTTGATTTCCTGTTGATCTATTCATTGTTTACTAGCATGTTGTTTAACCTCTATGTATTTGTGGTCTTTCCAAATTTTTTCTTGTGGGTGACTTCTCATTTATAGCATTGTGATCAGAAAAATTTGAATGGTATGATTTCAAGTTTTTGGTATCAGGGTAATGCTGGCCTCATAGAATGAATTTGGAAGTTTTCCTTCCTTTTCTTTTTGAGGCCTGATTTGTGACCTAATATGTGATCTATTCTGGAGAATGTCCCGTGAGTACTTGGGAAAAATGTGTATTCTGTTGTTTTAGGATGGAATGTTTTGAATATATCAGGTCCAGTGTGTCATTAAAAGCCATTGTTTCCTTGTTTGTTTTCTGTTTAGATGATCTGTGCATTGATGCAAGTGGAGTGTTAAAGCCCTCTACTATTATTGTATCAGTATCAATTTGTTCCTTTATGTTTATTATTGTTTTATATATTTGGGGGCTGCCATGTTGGGTGAAAAAATATTTACAGTTGTTAGATCTTCTTGTTGGATTGTCCCTTTTATTATGATGTAATGCCCTCCTTTATCTCTTGTTACAACCTTTGTTTTAAAGTCTAGTTTGTCCAATATAAGTATTGCTTTCTTTTGCATTCATTAGTGTGACAGACGTTTCTCCATCCCCTCACTTTCAGTCTGCAGGTGTCTTTCAGTCCAAAATGAGCCTCTTGTAGGCAGCATATAGATGTGTCTTCTTTTTTGTCCATTCTGACACCCTATGTCTTTTGATTAGAGCATTTAGTCCACTTACATTCAAAGTAACTACTGATTTATATTTACTGTCATTTTATTACTTGTTGTTTCTGAAGATTTTCTGTAATCCTTTCTTGTCTTTGTTACTTTTAGTCTCTCCTTTCCACTCAGTGAGTTCCCTTTAATATTTCTCGCGGGGCTGGTTTAGTGGTCATGAACTCCTTCAGTTTTTGTTTATCTAGGAAACTTTATCTCTCCTTCTATTCTGAATGATGGCTTTCTTTGCTGGACAGAGTATGCTTGGTTTTTTTCTGTTCAGCAGATTCAGATTTTTCCTATTCAGCACTGTAAATATATCAAGCCATCCCCTTCTGGCTTGCCATGTTTCTGTTGAGAAACCTCCAGTAAGCCTTATGGGTCTTCCCTTGTAAGTTAAGGATGGCTTTTGCCTTGGTGCTTTTAAGATTTTTTTCTTTTTCACTATATTTTGCAAATTTACTTATAATATGTCTTGGTGTTGACCTGCTTTTGTTGATTTTGATGGGAGTTCTCTGTGCCTCCTGGATCTGGATATCTGTTTCCTTTTCAGCTATCACATCCTTAAGTAATTTTCTGCCCCCTTTTTTTCTCTCTTCTTCTTCTGGGATTGTCATTACGTCTGATAGAGTCACTGACTTCCCTAAGTCTATTCTCATGTTCCATAATTCTTTCTCTCCTTTGTTCAACTTCATTATTCTCCATTATTTTGTCTGCTAGGTCACTAATTTGTTCCTCTGCTTCTTCCAGCCTGCTCTTCATTGTATCAAGCCTGTTTCCAATCTCATTTTTTAAACTCTTTTATCCCTGTGGTAAGGGTATCCCTGATTTCTATCCTTTCTCAAGCCCAGTGAGTATCCTTATGATTGTTGCTTTAAATTCTCCATCAGGCATGTTACTATATCTATTTTGCTTAGATCTCTGGCCATGGCCTAATCTTATCCTCTCATTTGGGATAAATTCCTCCATCTTGGCATTTTGTCTAGGTCTCTGCCTTCATCTATGTATTAGAAAAGACAGTTATGTTTTCTGCTGTTCAACATAATGTCTTTATGAAGAAGAGCTCATGTAGTGTCCACAGCCTGGCACTTCAGGGAGTGTCTCTGGTGTGTGCTGCCTGCACTCTGCTGTTGTGTTGTGGCTTCTCTGTCCTTCAGGCTGGTCGTCTGCAGAGGCTCTCCTCACCTGTTGTGGGCAGTGTTTGGTCCTTGGCCTGAGTGTGGTGAGCTTTAACTAGGTGTGCTCCGGTCTGCTTGTGAAGTGATATCTGATACTACTTTCAGGAGAACTAATGCCCTGCAGGACTCTCTGGTTGGGAGATGTGGTGTGGGCAGGGGTTTGTGCTGGTTTTCTGGGGGAAGGGCCCGCCCCATTGCGATAAAGGCAAACTTGGCAGAGAGGGGTAGTTTCACCACAGCACATGGGGTTGGGGCTTGGTATAAGCAAGTTAGGCAGCCAGTGTAGGTGCTGGCCTGCTTCCTGCAGGTGGCTCTATCTTTATGCTGAGGGGTGGGGGAGGGAAATGGCTCCAGTCAGCTCCTTTTTTCCCTTAAGAGGTGTCTCCATGAACACTGCCTCTCAGAGACATGCTCCAAGAAATCAAATAATCTCCCAGCTGTGTACCCCAGGCGTTTTTCAGATCACTGTTTCCATGCTGTCTGCTTCCGGGGTTTTTTGCCTGCCTACTTTCCAGGAGCAGCACAGTGCCCTCCGTGCTCTATCTCAGTCAAACTGTTGACTTTTAAAACTCTAGACTTTAAGCCCCACTAGTTGCAAGAACTCACGAAATTTAGCCCCTCTCATTTCCAAGCCAATGGCTTTGGGGAAACTTTCTCCTTGTGCATTCCCCTGCGTGCTCCTCTCTCTCTCACTCTTCTCTGTGTCCATGGCTCCCTCCTCTCCACAGTACCCACGATCCATTTCTCCCCTAAACTACATCTCTGCACTTCCTATCATCCTTGATGTGGCCTCTTCTCTCCCATTAGTCAAGGAGTTTGTTCTGCCAGGCTTCAGGTCTATTTCTGGGGTATTTCGGATGATTTAATAATTATCTAGTTGTATTCATGGGATGAGACAAGCCTCAGGTCCTTCTACTCCACCATCATCTCCCCTCTCCTATAAGCCAGTTCTTCCTGTTACTGGTATCTCCTTCAGGTATCAAGGAGTCACAGAAGGCACGGGGCATGGAAAGGTCACAAGAGGCTGACATCAGTCACCTACTACAGTTTTCGTGTACAATGTTCTTCATAGATTATGGATACAAATCCTTTATAAGATACATGATTTGAAAATATTTTCTATCAGGCTAGGGCTTGTCTTTTAACTTTAATGGTATCTACTGAAAAACAAAAGTTTTAACATTTTGATGCAGTCCAATTTATCAATTCTTCTTTTATAGATCATGATTTTAATGTTACATCTAAGAAATCATTGCCAGGGCACCTGGGTGGCTCGGTCGGTTGAGCGTCCGGCTTCGGCTCAGGACATGATCTCGCGGTTTGTGAGTTCGAGCCTCGCATTGGGCTCTGTGCTGACAGCTCGGAGCCTGGAGCCTGCTTTGAATTCTGTGTCTCCCTCACTCTCTGCTCCTCCCCCACTCATGCTTTGTCTCTCTCTCTCCTTCAAAAAAAAAAAAAAACACTAAAAAAAAAAAAGAAATCATTGTCTAACACAATTTCAAAAATATTTTAGCTCACATTTCCACTAGAATTTTTACAGATTTATCTCTTACATTTAGGTTTATGATCCGTTTTTCGTTGATTTCTGTGTATGGTGTCCTGTAAAGATTTAAGATTATTATTATTGCTTTCTTTGCATATGAATATCCAATAATTCTATTGCCATTTGTTGAAAAAAATATCCTTTCCCCATTGAATTTCTTTGGCTCTGTCAAAAATCAATGACCATAAGTATTAGGTTTATTTCTGAACTTTCTATACTGTTCCATTGATCTATATGTCAATTTTTATGCTGATCATACTGCCTTGATTATTGTAGCTTTATAATAAGTTCTGAAGTTTATAATAAGTTCTGAAGTTCCCCTTTGTTCTTTTGTAAGTCATTATCCCTGTACTACTTCTTCCACTGTAGGCAATGGTTTAATTTCTAATCCTAGAAGATTATGAAAGAAGAGATCATCTTTTCCTTTACACCTCTCTCATGTGTTAGGATCTTCTTACTGGCTCCTATGTAAATCAGTTTTTGCAACATAACATACCACCTCAGAACTAGTGGCTTAATAGAACACACATTTATTTAGCCCACAACCCCAGGAGTCAGCAATTTGGGATGTGCTCAGCTGAGCAATTTGTTTTTCTCTGGCTCTTTTTCATGTGTCTGTGGTCAGCTGCCAGCCCCTTTGGTAGTTCTCCTTCCGGAGGTTGACTGGATGGCAGCTGGGGCAGTGGTGGGTAACTGGGTCATGTGTTTCTCACCATCCACCAGGGTAGCCTGAGCTTGTTTCCATGGTGGCAGAGTACCAACAACTCTAGAAGGAAAACTTTTCAATTCTCTGCTAGTGTATCCTCTGTCCCATTGGCCAAAACCAGTAACAAAGCCAAGACTAACAATAATTTGGAAGAGTTTTGCCAAAAGTGAATACAAGGATGTATGAACTAATCGAAGGCACTGCTGGGGTCAATCTACCACAGTTTTTGGCAACATGGTGAAAGTACCCGTTTCAAATATGAAGAGAACCAAGTTTCTCTTTAGCAAACCAGTTTAGCAAAATTTAGCAAACCAGTTATTTCAAAGTAACAGTTTTGGGTCATTGGGACTTATTCTTCCACAGATTTCCAATCCATAGAGCCCACATCTCATCCAGTAGCTAACACCAAAGACTAAGGACATAGGGAAAGAAAATGGTTCCTTATAATTTTCCTTAGGATCACAAAACTTTTAGATTGGGGAAACTAAAAGAGTCCAAAATATTTCCTCAATTAGAACATTTAGGGACCTTCAATTCCAACCCTTCCTATCTTAACATAATTTACTTTTAGAACAGAATAATCTTAGAGATCTTCAGGATCATAAAGACCAAATCTGAAGGTTGTACCTTAGAGCTTCATTGAAAGGGTAGTGCTCTTTACCTGACTAAGTCTAAGCACCAGGGCATCCTGACATTAGGATTCACCACTCCTGTATAAATAATCAAACCACACAAGTGTTTTCCTGTATTTTTTTCTGGAAAAAACATCACAAGCAGCTATTAGCGTTTGGTAAGAGATGAAGCTTTAATTCCTAATTCATAATAGTCAAAATTAAATCATTTTTATCTTTTTTTCTCACTATCTATGTTAGACTCTCTGCTGCCATCACTGTTATGAAAACATTTGGAATATTTTAGCAAATGCGTGGGCTTGGAAGTAGATGAGAGGCAGGAAGCTGCACGGTCTGGGCTCAGATTGGTGAGTTAAGATTACCTGCTTCAAGCTGTAAGTATTTGGTGAATAGTTTCAGTATGTTAGAACAGTAGCTATGGATTAAATATATTCTTGAAAAAAATTTTTAATGTTTATTTTTGAGAGAGAGAGAGAGAGAGGGAGAGAGAGAGAGAGAGAGAATGAGTAGGGGAGGAACAGAGAAAGAGAAAGACAGAATCCAAAACAGTCTCCAGGCTCTGAGCTGATAGCACAGAGCCCAACATGGGGCTCAAACCCACAAACCGTGAGATCAGGACCTGAGCCGAAGTTGGACGCTTAACAACTGAGCCACCTAGACGCCCCTAAATGTATTCTTTGGGTCAACCAGGAAAACTCACCACCTGTGACATTATATTGAAAACAATAATTTAGCAAATAGCTTTGCAAATATAATCTCTTTGAAAACTGGGGTAAATCTGAGTTGTCTTTATTTCAGAACATTATAGATAAAAGCTGGATCAATATGAGAATTTGGGAAGACTTTTCTGGCTAACCTAACCAATTAAATCAATTCCATCCAGGCAATATAAGTAAAGTTGATTTTCTACTCCTCAGGCAAGTTTTTTGATTAAAATGATTATTTTAGTATTTTATGGTGGGACTGCAGATGTGGAACTGGACCCTACAAATTTAAGTCATTGCCAGTCCAGATCACTTCAGGTGCCTAGTAAGACTAGTTGCTGTTTTTGTTTGTTTGTTTGTTTGTTTTTTAAGGTTTATTTATTTATTCTGAGAGAGAGACAGCATGAGTTGGGGAGGAGCAGAGAAAGAGGGAGAAAGAGAATCCCAAGCAAGCTCTGATACAGGGCTCAAACCCACAAACTGTGAGATATGACCTCAGCCGAAACCAAGAGTTGGATGCTTAACTAACTGAGCCACCCAGGCACCCCAGGACTAGTTTCTTAATGTTGGTCGTCCTGGCTGTCATTGTATAAAGAAGCTTCTGAGGAAGTGAAGGCTTGTCCTTCGTCAGAGATAGGTGTAGTTGCCGCCTTGTAGAATGGAGGTTTAATTGAATCACCTGCGGGCTTCAGACTCTGTTTAAATACGTGGATGAAACAAGAAAGATGATGCCTGACAAAGACGAGTGGCTTTGTTAATTAAATTAGCAGTGGAAAATTTACAAGCTTTAATTAGTATAAAATAAGCCACAGAAATAAAGATAGTGATTAAAGCAGACTAATCTGATTAGAATCACAATGTGCGTTGTTACAGGCTAGTTGATGGTAGAGACTCCCCAGCGGAGTCTGGCCAGATGCAGGAACCCACTTGGAAGAAAAGGGTACTTTGCACCCAAGCCTGGAGCTGCCTGTTGGATTGCTAAATCATTTGGCGGTGGGGGGGGCGGATTATGCCAGAAAAACACTGTGAGAAGCGTGGGCACTGGTGAATTGATAAAAGCCTTCTTTCTGGGAGAAAGCCTATAAAATCCATGACCACCTGCAGTGAAGGGAGCTAAAATTAAACTTCAGAACCCTCACTAGCTGAGCAAGATTTCACCCCGCCTCTCAAAACTTCAAACTTATGAAAAGTCTGGAGAGTCAGAAGGTGGTTAAGTTGTCCATACTTTCTTAGTTCACACCCACACAATGAAAGCAGTGTCCATTCGAGACATTTAGACAAAGAATATCCAAGTATCCTGTGTGTTGAGAGAAATGTTAAATTCAATGCAGTACAAATCACAACATTAAATTACCATGTAAATCCTCTCCAATGTTCAGTTTCTTGATCTAACTTCTATCAAATTAATTTTAGTTTATGAGTGTAGGTAGATGGAAACTGTCCATTTCCCTTCCAGCAATTCCCAGTTCTCCCCCTATTTTCTGGTTTGTAAAGCTTCAATCACCTCAAAGCCGAATGCTAAAACAGGTCACGTGTCTCCATTATTTTCTATGTGCATATGCAGCATCGTGCATGAGGCTCTCGTAATATTTAGTCATGCACCAACAGAAACCGTGACAGAACTTCACTTTTCAAACAAATCATAACCAAAGTTTTTAGAAGATATTCAATTATATATTAAATAAAATGGCCTGGTTTATATTGACTTAGGCTTCTAATATTTGGTATCAACTATTGTAAATGTTTATTCCTTCAGTATGGGTTTATTACAAGAATAGATTTTCCTTCGGTGTTGCAAATGCTGAGACATAAGAAGAAATTCATTTTAAGTGGCTCGTCTTATGACAGAAGGTTATGGCCATTTCAAATCAAATCATTTAAAAAAAATAGACATTTTTATTGTTAATTTGATGGCATAGATTTCAGCCACAATTGTGTCACCGTGGTCTACTGAGATGATTTAGTTCAAAATAAACCAACATTCTTCACTATAGAGTTTTCATTAAAAATATCTACTAAAAGAAGAGAATTTTCTTTGGTGCTTATGGCTAGAATACAAAAAGGTGGAGTGAACGACTGCCAAAATATACTTGGGTTAAGTTTATTAATTCACTTCGTTATCTGTATCTAATTCATCAATTATAATTCACAATATATAATTGATGGCTATCACAAAAGATGATATGAAGATAGGGGCGCCTGGGTGGCGCAGTCGGTTAAGCGTCCGACTTCAGCCAGGTCACGATCTCGCGGTCCGGGAGTTCGAGCCCCGCGTCAGGCTCTGGGCTGATGGCTCAGAGCCTGGAGCCTGTTTCCGATTCTGTGTCTCCCTCTCTCTCTGCCCCTCCCCCGTTCATGCTGTCTCTCTCTGTCCCAAAAATAAATAAACGTTGAAAAAAAAATTAAAAAAAAAAACAAAAAAAAAAAACAAAAGATGATATGAAGTTCAATTTCAATTGCACTGCTATGCATTTGATAGCAGAAATGTTTTTTTCTCAGCCAATGAATGTTTGTTGAGAACCCCAGAAGATGCAGTGTTCTGTCCTGTGCGTTGGTATCTTTTTCAAAGAATATATGTGATCTGGTGAATAGATAGGATACTTATCTTTCTTAGATTTTTAATAGAGACACACTGCTAATGTGTATTCATATTCAATACAGATATTTAGAGATACAAATAATAGCTAGGTAGGACATTGATTCTTTAAGTTCAGAGTCTGTTCTCCCTCCCTCCCTCTCTTCTCAGTCTGAAAGCTCTTAGGTGGGGCTGAGCAAAGCGGGCAGCTGTAAGTGGCAAAGGCAGTGACACAGGACAGGTGTTGTTTGAGCAGGTCAAGGATGGTGTCTGCACTGACTGGGGTGGGAAGTGGAAGCCCCACTGAGAGGGGTTGGGATAAGCAGTTTTCCTGCACAGGGAAGGACAGGTGGAACGCTTACGGAAGCCCCAGAAATGGGTGGAGAAGACCGACTGGGTGAAGAGTCCACCTGTGGGATGATTATGGCCTGGCCTGTGGCGATGGGGCTGTGGAGGGTGCAAAGGGCATGTGCATAGCCTGCCAAGGAATACAGAGCCCAAGAGGGAGGAGGAGGCTCCCTGTGTGTGGGCACCGGTGGTGTGAGCCACCATGGGATATAAGGGCTGAGAACAAAGTGAGGAGGGCACCCTGGTGGGAGACAAAGGTGATGGCAGCAGCATCTGTGTGCAGATTGGAGCCCTGCATGCAGACGGCACCTGTGCAGGGGTGAGGCGACTGTGGAGGGGGTGGTAAGAGAGCATCCACATGGGATTAGTGGTGCAGTGGTTTGCTGGGGGCACTGGTCACCCTGCGGCGACTGAGTGAATAAGAGAGTATAATGAAGATAAAGAGAGACAAGTTTCTCATTGTAAGAAACTGAGAAAGATAAAAAAAAAAATGGAACAAACCCATGGGGTTAATTTGGAATTATGGTATTGGTTTGAACTCATGGTTTTCAGTATATAAGTATAGATAGATATATACCTATATAAATAAATATTGATCAGGATGTGCGTGTGTGTGTACATCTATATCATATGTGCATGCACACACACACATATATTTGCTACCTGTATCCAAAGAGAGAGCTTAAGAGCAATGATATTCTTGTGTCACCCAGATGCTGAAACCTAAAATCCATGCTCCAGTAAAAGAACTGGGATGCCTTGGAGAAATGGCTGATTCTAGGATGGATCAGGATAATTACATAATAAATGTGAGGTAGCTCATTATGATGGAAGATAAGGAAGTACTCAAAAGAAAGAAGAGGACATTTCAAAAAGACATAGAAATCCAGATGGCCAAACAAGAGACAGGTTTAGCATCAAAACAAATAATAATAGTAAACATGTTCCTTACAGTAGACTACCAACTGCTTAAGGTATAAAAAGTAAGAGGAAAACCATGTGGCAACCATCGTAATAATAATTCAGGTAAGAAACATCAATGGATGCAATGAAGTGGTAGAAAATTTGATGAAGGGTAGAATAGGCTCTTAAATTACCTTCACAAAGCAATGAAGAGTAATTTCTTCGGTAAAGAAATCTGCCACACAAAACTTAACCAAGTGATCAAGGTGAACATTAACATACAGGACAAAGCAAAATGACATAGCGCTTGATAGGGTACAATGAGACCATAGCATCACATTCGCGATATCTCTGCCAAAAACAGATAACCCAAACATAATCATGAGGAAACATCAGACAGCCAGAGTGGAAGATATTTATCTGAACAACTGGCATGTAATTTTCGAAGTTACCAATGTCATGAAAGCCAAGGAAACCCCAAGGAACCGTTTGAGATTGCAGCAGATTCAAGAAACATGGTCACCAAATAGGGTCCTCAATTGGAACCTTTTGCTAAAACACATACTCTTGCCCAGTTGGGGAAGCTTGTATGTGGATTAAATGGTGGTAATAAATTAATATTAAGTTCTTTATTTTGTTTATTTATTAAAAAAAATTTTAATGTTTATTTTTGAGAGAAAGAGAGAGAGGGGGAGAAAGAGACAGAGTGTGAGCAAGGAAGGGGCAGAGAGAGAGGAAGACACAGAATCTAAAGGAGGCTCCAGGCTCCGAGTTCTTGCACAGAGCCCGCCTCTGGCCTCCAACTCATGAGCTGTGAGATCATGACCTGAGCTGAAGCTGGACGCTTAACTGACTGAGCCACCCAGACATCCCCTAGGTTCTTTATTTTGATTATTATATTGGGACTTTGCAGGAGAAAATATTACTTGTAGGAAGTACATTCTAAAATAACTGAAGGTAACAGGACATAGAGGCAGCAAAACTATTCTGAATGTTTGAAATCATTTCAAATCATTTCATTGAAAAAAATATATCAGGAGTCTAAAATAGTCTGTTTTCCAGAGCTGCCTGTGTTATGACCTGGCTGTTTGAGGGAGGAGGACAAATCACTTCAACTCTTTATGTTTCTATTTCTTCCTCTTAAATAAGGGAGTTGGACTAAAGCACCTCAAATCTCTTTAGAGATCTAATACCATCAGGTTCTCAGGTGTCAATCAGGAACATTGTACTTAGGGGTTAGGCAAGAAGGGGTAAGTGGTAAAAAGCTCTGGAAGAGGAATCATCCTGGTTGCATTTTGTGAGAGTGGAGATTCGCTGTGTGCCAGAAAGAGGAAGAGGGATTGTGCAGGCAAGGAAAGTGCTCAAGCATACAGTCCGAGCAGAAGTTACACAACAGGAAGAGACAAGATCTTATCTTTTTGCTGAAAGACTTCTTGGTTCCCCTCCCTCTCTTCATCCCACCTTCCTTCCTCCCTCTAGCAGTTATTAAGCAGTTCCCACATTCAAGGCACTGGGTGAAATACTGTGGAGGGTAGAGGCAGAAAGGATAGTTTCTGCTCTCAAATTGTCTTCAGTCTGGTAGAAGAGGAAACACACAGATAAAGCAACAGCAACCACAACACCAAAATCCCCCCCAAACTCTGCTTAAACTACACCAAGTTTGCCACTCTGAGGTTCAGAATTGAATTAGCCTCTTTCTTGTTCAACAATCATTCTCCCTCCCCTCCCCCAAAGCATTCTTTCCCCTTATTTGATAGTTTTATAGACTAGGTGACATGTGGCATTGATAGCTGTATGTTTTATCAGGAAAAAAATAAGCCTTGGTCAAGTGAGCAGTACTCTACAGACTATCTGCTTAATGCCTCTAGGAATAAAATGGAATTTATGTCTTTGATTTTTAAACCTCAGAGAAACTCTGCTTCCCTTTTCCTACCACAGGAAAAACTGCAATTTAACAATTGATACATGAAATGATTAATTTTATTAGGGTGAAATTGTGAAATAAAATACAATGTGGATTGGGTTCCTCTTAATATAAGTCATCTTTTTAAGCTGGTAAAATAATAATATGTATTAATTTATACAATATTGTTATAACACTGTACTGTGCATTATATTGTAACATCAGGGAATTTATATGTATGCCACTGAAAATCAGTAAGGGACTTAATCCACAAAATCCATATTATTTTCTTTATCAGTCGTTTTGGAAAAGACAGAAAATTATAGTGCTTGAATAAAATATGTTTTTAAAACGAATTTTCCAAATAAAATTTCCCCTAATGTTCATCCTTGTTCATTAAGCCCACATAAAAGGGACCAAAGCAGCCATTAAGTGGAGGTTCAATGGCTCTCTGTTTAAAGCGAACGCTACGGTTCCAACCCATAATGTGTCTATTGTTTTGGAAAATGCTAATTGTTAAATTGATTGTGATATTCATGTTCTGGCACTCCAGTTGAACACTGCACAATGCCCCATGTGATGATGGAGAAGAGCTTGCTGTTTGATGCACAGTGCTTGGCATGTCTCAGTTGTGAAAGGTTGTTTCAGGGCCTTGTTTTTCTAAATGTGAACGGCTCAGACAAGAGAACGGTAACACAAGATACTAAATTATGCTTATTCCTTTCATCAGTGAAGTCGCTCAGATGAATAGATGGGGAGCAAGGAAACTGCATGTTACATATTTATAGTGGATTCTGAGGGTGGCTGAGAAAGCCAACGCAGCATGGTTGAGTGCAGGATGTACCCGGAGTTGGGAACGTGGTTCTGGTCCTGCTCTGGCTCTCTCTGACTGTGATATTGGCACGTTACTCTTTGGGATCTTATCTAAGAAGAGAGGATCAGGACAAAATATTTTCTGAGTCCCTTCCAGTGCTTTTAATATGAAATATCACTATGTTAAATTTCTCGCTTGTTACGGCACTTAATATGGAAAACACTGACAAATAACTTCCAAGTAATTTTTCATCAGATAGATACCAAGTCCCTTTTATGTTCTGAGAACTGTGTCTATACCAAAAGTGTAGGATTAATACATGTAGCATGTGTTATCAGGAGTGTATAATTTAGCCTAATACTGGCAGACTAATGATAACTTTAGGGCGGTGATATTATAACAAGTCCCATAATATAACTAAATGTAATGCACGATCCCAGATTTGATGCTCAAACAGAAAATAAATATTGCTATAATGAACATTGTTGGAAAAATTATACTGAATTAATATCAAATTTCCTGAGGGAGATAATTGTATTGTGGTTATTTGTGAGAATATCCTGGTTCTTAGGAGAGACATGCTGACATATTTGGGGTCATGATATCTGCAACCCAGTCCCAAATGATTCAGTAAAATGTATGTTTATACACACATGCTTATACATATGTATGAGAGAGGCTGAAAGCAAACACAGGAGAATGTTTACAATCGGTGAAAGTAGTATATGGATATTCCCCACCCCCCCCCTTTTTTTGAGAGAGAGACAGCAAGAGGGGAGAGGAGGGGCAGAGGGAGAGAGAGAGAACCTCAAGTAGGCTCCACGCTCAGTGTGAAGCCTGACGCGGAGCTTGATCCCTTGACCCTGGGATCATGACTTGAGCCAAAATCAAGAGCCAGATGCTCAATGGACTGAGCCACCCAGGTGCTGGGTATTGCTTTATGATTCTTAAATCTTTTCTGAACATAATAGCTAGAAAAAGTAATGTGTGATAAAATGTTACAGGAATGCAAGGATAATTGCATGCAAGATTATTATAATAGCTAGTCTAATAAAACAGGATGTTAAACCATCTCATTTTATAAGTTTGCGGCCCCACAGATGAAACATATTGGTGACAAGTGTCCAGTGACTGATTGTGAAGAGTAGCTCCATTCTCATCCCCCACCCCCTCCCCCCCCCACTGGACAAGGTAAGATGTGGCCCAGATCATGTCCAGCTCATTGGTTTCTTCCAGCTCATAGGCAAGAAGATTATTCTGAGGCATAAGAATGGTTAAGTAACTTGCCCGAGGTCACACAGTAGGTGTGACCAAGGAGTCAAAATCAGGCTTTGCCAAGTGGTCTCCTACCTTTACCACTCTATAGTGCCTCTAATAATCTTATGTGAACTCAGTTTGGATGTTTCATGTTTTCTTTTTCTTCTTTCTGTCTACTTTTTCAAGTTTAGTTTGGAACAAAAATGTCCAAAGGAGCTCAAACCATGGTTGGATTATTATTAGTGAATTAGACAAATTGAAACTTTGCTGATCGGATTACTTCCAGAACCCTGATCGTTGTGATTTGGCCTGTCATAATGATTGTAAATGGTTATCAGTGATTTATCTGGTCATTGATTTTGAAGACTTTTAGAGCAATAAGATCTAGTATATGTAGCAAATTGGGTCTTTAAGTATATTTTTTAATGCATATAAAATCTGTATATCTTAAAGGAAATAACATCCAATTCATCATGAGGAGAACTGAGATTAAAATAGGAAGACTGATATTGAGCACACCTTCTCCGAGCTTTTCTCAGCGCTACTCTTATAGGAATGGTGTCTCAGGAAAGATGTTAGATCAGCTTGAGGCAGGATAAGACTTCATTTTGAGTTTAGGGAGCTGTAAGTATTTTGGAAGATACTCAGGAATAAAGTCATGAAATTTTCTTTTCATGTTCATAAAAATATAAGGCACCATCACTTAGACAAAGACACTTTGGGGTGAAAATGGTGAATGCTCAAGAGCCTTTAGAAAAATTATCTACAAGGGTGCTTTACTATTAGAAGAGGAACTGGCATGGGAGGAGAGAGGTTACACTTTAAACTTAAAGGAATATGGTAATCTTTGGATTCTGCAATTTGGAGCAAACTAGTCTTGCATTTTATTCCTCTGATGTTTGTTTCTTTTCACTGTGAAGATTCAACCTTCAAAGCAGAACCTGACAGGTTGTGCTCTGCTCATCCAGCCTTCTGGGCATCTGTCCTCAGGTGAATTATAGCAGCAAATCTGGGAGTTCACTCCTGTTCTCGGTGCTCGTTCATCTCAACCGAGTGGCAGCAGAGGCCTTAAATGAGCCATACAGAAGTGCGTGCCACAAACATCTTCAACTGGGAGTTTTGAATAATGTTACTTTTAGGTTTTCAAAAAAGTTTTCTCCTGTTCATCACGAAGCCTAATGAAAGCCTATTTTGCATTCTGAGAGGAGGAATTGTAATGTGAAAATGTCTCAGAATCCAAATTATTTAAGCAGTAATCCAAAGAAGTTCCTTGTCAGAAGCAATATTATTTTGTACGTGCTAGAGAAGAGGAACCCTTGAGCGCTATCCCCCCAGAACTCTTGAACAGTGACTGGTGTGTATATATCGTGAAGAGAGTTACGCCATTAATTCTTGATATGTAACGCATTCTTTTCTTTGTATCTGATATTATTTTTAATAGTATTTCTGTCAATTCTCTTGAGATAATAAGTTGTCTACATTGGAGACATTTTTATTCATTTTGTCTGAAATTTATACCTTTTCCTCATTTTACTTTCTTTTTTTCAGTTTCACTGAGATGTAATTGATATACAGCACTCTACAAGGTTAAGGTGTACAGCATAATGACTAGACTTACACATGTTGTGAAATGATTCCCACAATAGGTTTAGTTAACATCCAATATCTCATATAAATACAAAAAAAAAAAAGGTTTTTTTTCCTTGTGATAAGAACTTTGAGGACTTCCTCTCCCAGAAACTTTCAAATATACTGTATAGTTGTGTTAACTATAGTCACCACGTTATACATTCCATTCCCAGGACTTGCTTATATTATAACTAGATGTTTCTTCCCTTTGACCACCTTCCCCCATCTCCCCCACTCCTTGCCTCTGGTAACCACAAATCTGATTTTTTTTTTCCAGATTCTAGATGTGAGTGAGATCATGAAGTATTTGTTTTGTTTTTTTTCAATATATGAAATTTATTGTCAAATTTGTTTCCACACAACACCCAGTGCTCATCCCAAAAGGTGCCCTCCTCAATACCCATCACCCACCCTCCCCTCCCTCCCACCCCCCATCAACCCTCAGTTTGTTCTCAGTTTTTAAGAGTCTCTTATGCTTTGGCTCTCTCCCACTCTAACCTCTTTTTTTTTTTTTCTTCCCCTCCCCCATGGGTTTCTGTTAAGTTTCTCAGGATCCACATAAGAGTGAAACCATATGGTATCTGTCTTTCTCTGTATGGCTTATTTCACTTAGCATCACACTCTCCAGTTCCATCCACGTTGCTACAAAGGGCCATATTTCGTTCTTTCTCATTGCCATGTAGTACTCCATTGTGTATATAAACCACAATTTCTTTATCCATTCATCCGTTGATGGACATTTAGGCTCTTTGCATAATTTGGCTATTGTTGAGAGTGCTGCTATAAACATTGGGGTACAGTGCCCCTATGCATCAGTACTCCTGTATCCCTTGGGTAAATTCCTAGCAGTGCTATTGCTGGGTCATAGGGTAGGTCTATTTTTAATTTTCTGAGGAACCTCCACACTGTTTTCCAGAGTGGCTGCACCAGTTTGCATTCCCACCAACAGTGCAAGAGGGTTCCCGTTTCTCCACATCCTCTCCAGCATCTATAGTTTCCTGATTTGTGCATTTTGGCCACTCTGACGGGCGTGAGGTGATATCTGAGTGTGGTTTTGATTTGTATTTCCCTGATGAGGAGCGACGTTGAGCATCTTTTCATGTGCCTGTTCGCCATCCGGATGTCTTCTTTAGAGAAGTGTCTATTCATGTTTTCTGCCCATTTCTTCACTGGGTTATTTGTTTTTCGGGTGTGGAGTTTGGTGAGCTCTTTATAGATTTTGGATACTAGCCCTTTGTCCGATATGTCATTTGCAAATATCTTTTCCCATTCCTTTGGTTGCCTTTTAGTTTTGTTGGTTGTTTCCTTTGCTGTGCAGAAACTTTTTATCTTCATAAGGTCCCAGTAATTCACTTTTGCTTTTAATTCCCTTGCCTTTGGGGATGTGTCGAGTAAGAGATTGCTACGGCTGAGGTCAGAGAGGTCTTTTCCTGCTTTCTCCTCTAGGGTTTTGATGGTTTCCTGTCTCACATTCAGGTCCTTTATCCATTTTGAGTTTATTTTTGTGAATGGTGTGAGAAAGTGGTCTAGTTTCAACCTTCTGCATGTTGCTGTCCAGTTCTCCCAGCACCATTTGTTGAAGAGACTGTCTTTTTTCCATTGGATGTTCTTTCCTGCTTTGTCAAAGATGAGTTGGCCATACGTTTGTGGGTCTAGTTCTGGGGTTTCTATTCTATTCCATTGGTCTATGTGTCTGTTTTTGTGCCAGAAGTATTTGTCTTTATCTTATGTCACTTAGCATAATGCCCTCAAGGTCCATCCATGTTGTTAAAAATGACAAAATTTCCTTCTTTTTTTTTTATGGTTGAATAGATATTTTCCTTTTGCTGTTATCCTGTGACAAATACAGGCCATAATATGAATTAACCGTTGGTTGCATTTAATTGATTTATTATATAACGCTTGCTTTACTTTCTGGTTGGTTCATGTATACAAGTACTGTTTCTGTTCAGTTTGGGAGACATGCTGGGGCCTCAACAGAGAGGGGGGGAATTAAAGTTATACATAGGATCAGGCTAATGGAATTCTCCTGTGGAGAGCTGGTGGTCTGTACACGGGGAAGGCTGGTGTTTTATATAACAGTGCCCAGGAAACAGTGGTGACCTTGGTGACAATCCAGGTAGGGTTGCTGTCCCAGGGATCTAATCAGTTGAATAGGACATGGACACAGGCAGTCACCAGACAGGGGTAAAGATGCAGTTACAAAGATGTGATCACCTTAGTTTCAGGGAGTTCTAGCTTTAAGGAAGGTCACAGCCAGAAATTTAAGGGTGGAGGGAGTATGCCTAGTCCCTGAGGTTAGAAGTTTGTTGGTAAAGTCTTAATGCATTTGAGGTCTAACCAAAAGGGCTAAATTTCAGGGCAGAACCCCAGCCCCGGTGGCAGAAATAGTAGGCTCTCTCCAGAATGCAAAGGGTCTTCAAGATAAATTCAGACTGTGACCAGGCCTTAGTCTAAGCTGGTGACTGGATTATGGATACTGAGTTGGGTCAGAAAAATAAATTCCATTTTTCTTTGTTGGTAGTCCTGGGGTTCATTGCCAGTTAGGATTTGTTCAGGTGCTTAGTGAGGCTAAATTTTTCAGATACAGGATCAACAGTATTAGGGAAGACTTCAGCGGTCAGGAACCAATAGATTATAAAATTTTTGAAGATGCTTATGTCTGTTTCTATCTCAGCTCCCAAAGCCTGGCACAAGGCGGATGCTCAGAGTAGGTGCTGAGTTGATATTTGTGAATTGTGCAGTCTGGTTCCCAAAGGATATTAAGTAAATAGTTACATCCACGTCAAGATTTGCATGTCTAGATCTGCTTAGAATGATTCTAGGATATATTCAGATGAAAGATCTAGTTTATTTTCCTATTTATGAGAATGATATTTAAAAATATTTCCTTTTAGTGTTTCACTTACTAAACTAAGTTAAAATATTAGCCCTTTTAAAAACAGAATTAAACCTCATACTCATTTCTTTATACCTCTAGATCAGTTATTAAGAATGCAATTGTGGTGAGGCTTGCCACATTGAAAAATTAACATTACGGAGACGATATTTCTGCCAACTTCAGAGTTAAGACATTGCTGTCATTATTAAAGCAGGATATTTTTCATATATATAAATGACGCTTCTGAAAACAATTAGAGTAAGTGCCGCTTGAACATTAACGGGGGATTTGTCCTATGTCATTCACATTCCCTCAACTTATTTGCCTTAGGAATGTTGCACAGACTTACATCTCTCATACATTTTGTCCTCAGGGGTAGTATATTTCCTCCCCTCCCCCCATACAGCAATTCACAATCCAGTGTAACAAAGCATGTATATTTTCCATTGTATTCCATTATTTTTCCTGCCTAGGGGCTCTGTTTCCTTATAAAATTGTGCTTGCTGAAATTTCCTTGGTAGTTACTAAGTTCAACATGCTCTTTTTTCCATATACGAGACCAAAACTCAGAGAGTTCACATAACTTTTTGCCTGTGGCCCAACAGTTGCTAATGCCTACATCCAGATATCCTATTTTCCAAACTATTCATTTTTAAATATCATCTATCTCAAATTTGAAAACCACTGATGAAGTACTTATTTGATTATTTTTTATCACCATCTATAACCAGTGGATTTGTATGATCCCTATTGCAGGTTTCTCCCCTTTTTGAGTACCGTCTACTGTTCTCTAATTAACTCCATTGTCAAGCCACATGACAACATCTAGATATCTGAAATACTCTGTAACAAGTCTTTGTGTTCTCATGAAGGGCAATACTTAAATGAAAAAAAAATTTTTAGGGCACCTGGGTGGCTCAGTCAGTTCAGGGTCCAACTTCAGCTCAGGTCATGATCTCATGATTTGTGGGTTTGAGCTCCGCGTCCTGCATCAGGCTCTGTGCTGACAGCTGGGATCCTGGAGCCTGCTTTAGTTTCTTTGTCTCCCTCTCTCTCTGACCCTCCCCTGCTCATACTGTCTCTCTTTCTCTCCCTCTTTCTCTCTCTCTCTCAAAAATAAATATTTTTTTTTAAATTTTTTAAAAAGAAAAAAAACCAGGAAAACATTTTTTAAAGTAGCCAAATATCCAAATGTTTTCTAAATTCCCATGTTTAGGGACACCTGGGTCGCTCAGGTTGGTTGAACACCCGACTTACTGGGCTCAGGTCGTGATCTTGCGGTTTGTGACTTTGAACCTTACATCAGGCTCGCTGCTATCAGCACAGAGCCCACTTTGGATCCTCTCCCCCCCTCTCTCTCTGCCCCTCTTCTGCTTGCGCTCTCTCAAAAATAAGCATTAAAAAAATAAAAATAATAAAACGAATTCCCATATTTATGGCATTCTGTGGAGAAAGTCTCCAGATAAATATCTATAAACTTCAACCTTCAAACAAAAATGTCTTCCACGTGGATATTTCCTAAAGTCTATCTATGTTGTTCTGTGTAAGAAACTGAAAGACTAATGTTGCCTCTGCAGAAATACCAACTTAATGTTTTAAAATCCATCTTTCATATTACCTCATCTATTACAATGTAACTACATTTACGTTTATATGGGTATTGTGTTCTTGATGGTATCTTCTGATCTGTATCATCATCAACGTGAACATTAAGCCCATAATTAATGTAATACCAGCAAATAGAAAGTAAATATTTGCCAAGCATTATCAATTAATATGTACTCTGGGCCACGAATTTATGTATCTCTCTGTATCTGCCTTTTTTTTCTTTATAGATGATGTTGCATAAACATACTCAAATATTCTGAAAGCTCAGGTTAACTGTATTTAAAATCATATTTTGCATGGCAATACAGGCAGCAATTGGCCTTGTGCAGGCACTTCTTTGAGAGGGATACAGAAGGGTGCCTGGTTGGCTCACTCGGTTTGGATTTCAGCTCAGGTCATGACCCCAGGGTAGTAAAATTGAACCTGTGTTGGGCTCCAAGCTGGGTGTGGAGCCTGCTTAAGATTTCCTCTCTCCCTCTTCCTCTGCCCCTCCCTTGCTCACCAAATGTGCTCTTTCTCAAAAAAAAAAAAAAAAAAAAAAAAAAGGGATATTGAAATTGTCATTAATTCTCATTTGCATTAGATTCAAGTGTATATCCTGAATAATGCCTCATGCAATTATATTGCCTCAGGATTTTATAAATTACTCCTATAAAAATAAAAAGGAGTTACTTGAAGAGAATTGAACTTATAGCATACTAAACAATGTTTGGCTTATTAGTTAACTCATGTATATAAAATTAATGTATAAACATTATATGTGTGTTTAATATAACTCTATATGTATATGGCCACTCATTTATGTATACATACTCCTGCCCATATAGTCAGTACCTATTAATTGAGCACTTACTTGATTCCAGGCACGTGGCTAAGACAGGAAATACAGCATGAACAAGACAAACCTGGCACCCATTCTCCTAGATCCTGTCAGGCACAAGAGCACCCCTACCTTCTCCCTCGGCAGGCATGGCACAAAGACGTCCGTGCCCCTGAGCCTGGATCTCCTCAGGCCGGGGCTCTTTGGCAGGGCTCTTTGACTGGATCAAGAATGGCATGGGAATCAAAACCTATTTGCCATTCCTGACTGTATATTTACGTGTATACGTAGCAGGCTGTTAAATTAGATGTTTCCATCTAGAGACCCAGGCACAACAGATAACAAGAACCAAAATAAAATTTGCCCTAGACTACCATGATGGAAATTATTAATTCAAGTTTGAACTTTTTATTTGGGGACTGGTTACATGATTTGAGGTCTCTTTCCAGGAGCCCTTCAAGAAGATCAAAAGTAAGGGTTGACTGAGATTGGGAAACGATTTTGTGACAACAGTTTCTCTGTAGAAATGGTATTAAGAGCCACAGCGCCCTTAAGGGGTACAGCCCTTTCACCTAAGGCTACGGACGACTTGGCAAGTTTGCAGTTAAAGGACCACAGGGCACTGGTGCCCCAGTCAGGCTCGAGAAAGCTGCACTGGCTTGTGTGGAAGAGAAGAATGCTACGGTTGGGAAGAAAACGCATTCCTCACCAACACACGTCAATAGGGTGTGACTCCGGCATCAGAGGGCATCATACTGATGACATTTAAAAATGAGTCCTGCCCACGGGGTTTTCCCTCCCAGGTAAGAGGATCCAGGTGCTAATTAGCCGTCCCATCGGGGACAGAAGCTGAAGTGGGACTGAAAGCCACAGGCTCAAGGAGAGACACTGCCATGTCACAGGAGTGGCAGTTGATGGGGCCTGCAGAGGGAACTTCAAAGAACTCACATAAGCACCTACACAGGAAAGTCAGCTTTAAAACACCTGCAAGGTCTAGACAGCATGACACCTGCCTATGACAGTGGTGGCCATGTAGGAAGTACAGGTATTTCCATCAATTTTATATCCAAGCTCCCCAAACATTAGCTGGTAGAAGCAGAAAGGAAGCTGCTTCTTCCCCACTGCTTGCTACAGGCTTCAGCTGAAGGCAGAACTGAGATTTAGGTTTAAATCAAGTTAGAACTTTGCAATATCTGGGAAAGGAAATTTACATTGCTTGAGCAAATTTGGTGAAGTTATCATAGCCCTTTCTATTATCTCAGAGTGGCCAAAAGGTTTCTAAAGGTCTTCATTGTCGCTCAAGGGCAGGAGATGGGCTGCAAATACTGAATGGGTTTAAAGGGATGGAGGGAAGCAAAAATAAAATTGCTTATATAATTCACTCATTCATTGATCCATTCATCCAGTGAATATTTGTTAAACACCTTCTATGTGCCAGGCACTGTTTTCAGTGCTAGATACATGCGAGTGAAAAAAAAATACTAAAAAAAAAAAAAATCTTCTGCTCCACAGAGTTTTGTTTTTAATTTTTTAAAAATGTTTTATTTATTTTTGAGAGAGAGACCAAGTGTGCATGGGGGAGGGGCAGAGAGGGAGGGAGCACAGAATCTGAAGCAGGCTCCCAGACGCAGGGCTCAAACTCACGAACCGCGAGATCATGACCTGAGCTGAAATCAGACACTTAACCAACTGAGCCACACAGGCACCCCTGCTTCACAGAGTTTCACACTTACGGAGTGTATGTTTAATGTCAAGGAGACGCATACACATAAGCACACAATGATGAACAGGTGTACGAGTGAGTTGCCCAGACATTCTATTTTCTACCATTTCTTTACAGTTTTGGTGAAACCCAAAGGTAGTATAGATAAGGAAATCTCATGATTCTGGTCTTCTCTGTTGACCCGATTATATGTGAGGCTGTCCTTGAATGAGTTCTATGATCATCTTCATTCATATTGCCGTATTCCTGCATCATGGTTGCTAAGTTAATTACCCAGCTCTCCTAGTCTGCAAAGTTCAACCTTAAAGTACTGCTTTTTTCCCCAACTATGTATATAACTCAACTTAATTTGGCTTTGGATATTTTGTTATAACACTTCAGGTTTATGCTTAAAATTGTTTCTGGGGCATAAAAATGGGCCACTGTCCTGCTCCTCAGTACACAAGACCATTGAGAAGAAATCTGGACTGGGCTGACAATTTCTGCACGCGTTTCCAGGCAGGGATGAATGAGCAGGGTTTGTATAATGCAATTTAATCAGGATCTGGCTCGTCATTTGCTTTGACCACTCCTCTCTCTTCCCCCCGTGACTCCCAAATGCACACGGAGACACAGCTTGTCCAGCAGTTCCTACTGGTGCAGGGCTGGACAAAAAGATCGCTTTGACTCACAATGGGAAGAGAAAAACGTTTATGCTGAATGCTCTGTTGTGGTGTAAAATATCTTAAATGTAGTGTGTAGCTGTCTTTCTGAAAAATTTGCTCTATAATTCTTTCATCTTCACTTATGTGTGGTGGACCAATGAAGTCCAAATTTTACAGTTGAAATATTTTGATCCTTTAGCAGAAGGAAAATGAAGTCCTCTTGTAATTAAAACATTAAAATAATTACTGATCTATATTTAAAATGAAAAATTTATAAAACACATAAAATTTTAAATTCTCCTTACAGACATTTGCTTAAAAACTTTTTGGGCGTACCTGGCTGGCTCGGTTGGTAGAGAACGTGACTCTTGATCTCGGGATTGTGAGTTCGAGCCCCACACTGGTCATGGAGTTTACCTAAAAAAATAATGTAAAAAAAGCTTTTTGAAAATATCATGCCCAGTTTCTTCTCATAACAGGGTACCTGTTGCCTAGTTTCGGGCCCATAGGCTTTTTTAAATGCCATATTGATGTTCCTTAAACTGTCACTTGAAATTTTTTTTTTAAGTTTTAGTTCTCATGTATAGTAAGAGCCCTTCAATGTTTTTGTCAATGTAATTTAGCCATTATGAACAACCGGTTTGGATGAACAGTGTTTATTTTATACTGGGCCACTTCTACTTGTGATATGGATAAATAACATTTTACCGTCAAGTTTGTTCAACAAAACCATTATTGCTTTCTTGCTGTGCAGACACGGCATTTGTTTCTGCGTCTGCTAAAAAATAGTATTTGCCTTTGAGAAGCATATCATCCAATGTGTTGGGACGAAAGAGAAATGTAGATTGTCATTTATACTTTTATAGTGCATAGGATGTAAATTTGTAATTTTAATAAAATGTGTTAAAAGCCGAGGTAAAAATATGTGCAGATTGTTACCTATTTCTTTCTAATTTCTAATTCCTGACTAACTCCTATTAATGACAGGACTGGCACTCTGACACGAGACAATAGGTTATAAGGAAAGGTTACACATAAAATTGATCAGAAAGACTGCAAATGCTGTTGTTGCACGCATGAACTGTGAAGGGTGCTGTTAATCCTGAAGAAGTATGTGTTAATAAACAACGTATATTGAATATACTGATTAAAGCTGTCTGATTAATCCAACAGTAAGTGCTCTAGAGCCATTAAATTGAGCTTTCAGAGAATTATCATCTACTTGAATCTTTTTAATTTATCAAATGCTCCTAATATATTATTTACCACTCACTGGTTTTTGAAGTCACAAGAGTAATGCTATTTGGACACTTAAAAATACATAACTGGAGATAAATTAGCAAAATAATAAATCATCCAACAATTCATCTTACCTTTCTAACCTTACGTCATAGTTAAAGTGTTACTCACAAGTAAATCTCTGGAGACACTGTGATAGTACAGTGCCTAGTTTCAAAGTACGTATTCATACAAAATTCCCTTTGCCTGCCAGCCGGAGCTAGAATTCTGAGAATTGTACACTTCAAGTACATATTTAAGGAAGAGCAAGTATGTCGACAGGCCGTGATAGAAGATACATAATGAACAGAGTCCACACACTCAAAGCTTAAGTGTTCAGGGAAGTAGAAACTATGTTATGGGACCAGAAGATTTAGGGAACATTACAATAGCCACAGGCGTGGCTTCATCTAAACATTAACATTTTATAAAATACAAAAATACATATTATTAGTTTTATGAATAAAGTTAAGAAGTTTTTAGATGGGATGAGCCCATAGCGGTTGAAATCAACATCACCTGCAGACCTCTGACGGTCAAAATGATTCTCTGTCCATAGAATGAATAAATTAAATAAAATAAAACTTGCAGTTGCGTGTATGGGTGAGCATTTCAGTATAAATAACATTAAATTAGATGTGGCTATTCTTCTACATATTGCCATTTTTGTCCTGCTCACAATCCATTTGCCATTTCTCCCCCACTCCCAGCTCGCCCCAGGGAAGTAAGATAGAATCAGGGAATCTGAAAGAGTAGTGTGATGTGTGCAGGGAGTTGAGGGCACAGACAGAGCAGGAAGTGAAATGTCGAGTGGGTACAAGAAAGAACAGGAGCCCAGGATAAACCACAGCAAGATGGAATCACGCTCTTTTTAGATGTTACATTTCAAGGTTGTTCCTGAGTTTTATTTTTTAGGAACTCCTGTGGTATTTGTTGAATCTGACCATAATCTGGTCCCTGGGGCAAAAGGGCAAATGTTTTGAAAGAGTTTCTATGTATAGATTTGGCGGGGGGGGGGGGGGGGAAGCATTTTTATTCTTATACAGAGATTTCTAAAGTCAGCACTTGGTTGACCATCTGAGAATCTCAGTCATTATTGTTGCTTCCCCAATGATGGAGGAAGATATGATGCCATTTGATGCCTTGTCATTTCAACCTTCTTGCATCCGCTTTCCGTGAGATGTTCCCTAATATAGTTTATTAAATCTGAAGCTGCATACCCATTATTGAGTAGCTCCTAAATAGTTTTTAGGCAAAGTATATCATAACAGTTCAATAATACTCTTCTTACTTGACTTTAAAATGCCTTCTCTTAGTCTGTTGTTGCAAACAACATTTTATTCTATACAATATTTAGGTGAAGGACCATGGGAAGGAAATGCAGAATTAGTTGTAGAGATAATGACCATTACTATAGATCTTAGTGTGTTGAAAAGCGGGTGTCCTGGGCAAATTCTACAGGTAGAATTCTGACAGATGGGATCAAATATCTCACATATAAGAAATTACCCCTAGAAATATTCCAGCTTTATTTAGAAAAGTAGCTAATTTTTTGTGAAAATGCAGTTCTGTCTCTAATTTTAGTGCATCTAGACAGAGAAACACACACACACATGTGTATATATGTATGCATATATAATATATAATCCTATATTTATGTAATCATATTATATATAGTCATTATAAACATATATATATATATATATACACATACAAATAAATTTGTCATCTAAAAAATGTTCTAATGGTAAGACTATGGGAATACCTTTGGAACCTATAAACATCATGCTTTTTGGGGAAAGTGTTCATTTTCTATATCTATTTAAATTATTCTTTTGAAAAGCATTTCATAGGCTTTCTGCATGTGCAGGATTTAGGTAGAAATCGAAATTATATTCTAGTTTGGTGGGAATATACCTGCCTTTAATACATCACAATGACCTCACAAGAGGTATTTCTGTTGCCTCACTTGTAACTCTGTGATGTAAATTTTGACACTTCACAAATTGGCTCTGATGGTTATGACATCAACAACTGCTATACATCTCCTTGGTTAGGTTACATGCTTAATTAGTCATGTTTCATTTCCTTTCTGGCTTTCACAGAAGTTTCTCTTACATGACATGAGTTTTGGAAGACAGCATCCTCTGAGGACTCCCATTCCCCCATCTTTAGAGAAATTCCTTCTTGAAAGAGGCAAATTAGCACAACGTTGCACCCAGACAGGAAAACGGGGTTCTGGATGTGGAAGGTGACTGCGGACAGAGATTTCAAGATCAAAACTTTCAAAGTATGTTTCTGCCACTTCCCGTGTCACCTGCGGGATTGCACTTCGTCTCTCTTTACTTCATTTCACCTGTCAGTTAAAAAGGGCATAATATTTATGTTCAAGTCTTTCACTTTTTTGATTTTTTATAATGAACTCTTTGTTCGTATTGAAGCAAGCCCATATTATTAACAAATGATACGGTCACAATGAAAAACTCCCTTCCTATGCAGAGAGCCCAAAGGACAGCTCCCTTTCCTATTTTTCAGCTGTACACCTTTGCAAATGGATGAGCCTTGCGCCACTGCCTAAAGGTCAGAAAGCAAAGGATCTGCTGATTCAGCAGGAAGGATAAAACCCTAGAGTTTCCATCTCCCTACCTAAAATACCTAATCTCTTCTTCTTTGTGGAAATAAAACCTGGGAACACTTAGGGAAGACCAAAGTTTTATTTTTGCTGAGACCCCAAAGTTTTGTCCATAATGTCTGTCTTCTGGGACTCTATTATTCTGGTAGCTGCACCAGAGAAATAAGAGTTCAGGTGTAGCTCACCCAGCTCTCAAAGGTTCTTAGAACCACAGTCTTCACCACTGTGCACAACTCAAGGAAGCTTTCTCCTGCAGTTGTTTGTTCATTTAGAATGAGGGAATACACATAAACTCCTGACCCACTGGACTGATGGAGTCCAAATTTTGAAAATATGTTCCCATTTTATTCTTTTTCTTATCTCTCATCTGGTGTTGTCACTCCAATGAAGAATACTAACACTAAAGATCTTTTTTTTAATGTTTATTTCTTTCTTTTGAGAGAGAGAGAGCACGGAGAAGTGACAAAGAGGGAGACAGAGAATCCCAAGCAGGCTCCAGGCTGTCAGTGCAGAGCCCGACAGGGGGCTCAAATTCATGAACTGCTTGATCAAAACTGAGCAAAAATCAAGAGTAGGATACTTAATCTAATGAGCCATCCCAGGTGCCTTAAACTAAAACTAAACTAAAAACTAAAGACCTTAAAGCTAAAGTACTTAATTCTAATTACCATTTTGGAGCTAACAGTTTTTAGGGGGGCAAAACTATCACAAACACTAAAATTAGATTTGGGGACTGTTTCCATTATAATTGTAAATTTTCTTCACATTATTACCAGCCTACTTCTTTCAGTAATAATGAGGAATACTATGGCCATCGCTGTTTAAGTCTATGATTTAAAGTGTGTTTACTATTTCCCATGTAGCATTAAGCACTAAACTAAGAATTTCACCTGCCGAACTTGAATTTCACTTGACAGCCATAGCAGGTGGCCACTGTTACTGCCCTCATTTTATAGATGAGGTGTAAGAGGTTAAGAAGCATTTACAAGGTCCCATCCCAGTAATTGGCTGAAAGAGCACTGAGACTCAGGTTCGTCTACCTTCAAAACTATCTGTGCCCTCTCCTGATGACCATGCAATGCTCTGTTAAATAGCATGATGCACTACTGGTTAAAGACTTCTCATGTGAATATTTTTTCGCTGATTTAGGGTTACAATAATCCCATAAAATAGACTGTCGATGTAATAAAAATTGCCAATGTAGTCTGTACATTTTATAGCCTGATGAATAAAAGAAACCTCTCCTCTTCTACGTGAGCAGGAGAGTGGCTTGTTTGGGTAGGTCTCCTCTTGTGCCTGATTCCCCAAAACTGTAGCCTCTATGTTTCTAATCTCTGCAGAATTCCCTAGTCTGCTACTGTGGCAGGAAGAAGGCATGGGAAAGACGCAGTCATCGATTATGTGAGAAAAAGGATTGAAATGAGAGACACAACCTGTCAAAATTTCTTCTTAACCACTATGAATGCCTCAACATCGGTCAGATGTTCTTTTGTGTGTTTCTCAAAAGTGTGCTTACTGATTTTCTTTTCCAATAAATTTTAATTTTTAAGTGGTACATACATATAATAAAAACTTAAATAGGAAAAAAAAAAAAAGACACCTAAAGGGCGTGTAACAGGAAAAGTCTGTATTCTCTCTGTTTCACCTCTCTCACTTTCTAGTTTCACTGTCCAGAGTGACATTCACTTCCTTTAGCTCAGTCCACTGATGGTAAACCTCCATATCTCTAAAGAATATGCTTAGTAGGCTGGTACTTGACTTTTTAACTGCTGATATTACTTTCATCCTATTGTAAGAAGCATGATATGAAGTATTTCACAACTTTGGCTAAGTCAACACAATGTACTATCAGTCACTGATGAACTAAATAATGTCCCAGAAAATTAGCACATACTTTTGTAAATTTTTTTTAATATATAGTTTTCTTCTCCATTCTGTTTTCTGTCTCTGGAATGACTGTTTTTCAGATTAAATCTCTAATATCCTATATTCTTTCTCAATTTTTTTATCACTGTTATTACATATTCTTAGAACTATTCTGTTCTTTAGCTTCTGAGCTTTTCTACTTATTAATTTTTATGTATCAACTTTCAAGCACTATTTTTTGATCTCTAATTATGCCTCTTTAAAAGTATGGATTTTATAATTTAGTGGAAGCACTGTCTTCTCTAATCTCTTTGAGGATACGGATTATAGGATTTATTTCCCTTTTGTGTGTGTACACGTGTCTCTGTGTCTGTATATTTGTTATTTCTTTTGCTTTTATATCTCTCAAATTCTGCATTTTCTTTCAATGTCTTGTGATTTTTGTCCATAAACTTATTTTTTTAATTTTTTAATGTTTATTTATTTTTCAGAGAGAAACAGTGCCAGCAGGGGAGGGGCAGAGAGAGAGGGAGACACAGAATCTGAAGCAGGCTCAGGTTCTGAGCTGTCAGCACACAGCCCGATGTGGGGCTCGACCCCGTGAACTGCGAGATCATGACCTGAGCTGAAGTCAGACACTCAACCGACTGAGCCACTGAGGCTCCCCTAAACTTATTTTCTAAGAGCAAGGCTTGAAAAAATTGTTGATTAGCTCTGTTTTTTTTTAATTAATTAATTTATTTTGAGAAAGAGAGAGCAGGGGAGGGGCAGAAAGAGAAAGAGACAGAGAGAGAGAGAGAGAGAGAGAGAGAATCCCAAGCAGGCTCTGCAGTGTCAGTGAGGGGCTTGAATCCATGAACTGTGAGATCATGACCTGAGCTGAAACCAAGAGTTGGACGCTTCACCGAATGAGCCACCCGGGGAACCCCAAGAAGCTCTGTTTAGGAGGAGACGACTTGTCAGTTATTGGCACCACCAGAGCACAGGTCAGTTTAGCTTTTCACTAGGTATGTCCAAACATCAGTATCCAGAGGACTTTCGGACAGGAATCTGCTGAGAAGTCCTTATCCATCTCCTATGACAGGCAACGCAGGGCGAACAGGGTGCAGGAGGACCAACTTGTGTGCAAGCATTCTGAAGTAGGGCCAGAGAAAAGAGTTGAGAATTCCATAATCCTCCATTTGCGTTTCCTTTTTTCCCCTACTTTATTTTGTTCACCCCAATTCTCTACTGTGTTTTGTGTCCCCCGCATCCAGAGATTCTATTCAAATGATCCACAAAAGAGCACCCAGCCTCCTGAGGGGGTGAGGGTGGATGATTTTCTAGAAAAACAGAAATTAGGATATTGATCTCACAAAATTGGAAAAATTTAATAATCTGTTTACCATAAAGTAAATATTATTTCTATTTTAAAAACATAATTTATTTTCAATTGCACAAATATTATATTAATCTATTCTCTTTTGACCACATTTGACCAATACAAATAAAATCTTTTTCCGCTACAATCAACTTCAATCTCCTTCTCTCTTCTTAATAATAAAGTATTACTAATTTAATACGTGTGCTTCAGTGACCTATAGTCTGTGTACGAAAACTGATTCTCAATATTTTTATTATAATTTATGTTCACGTTTCTTTATTGTAGTGGTTCTCCAAGTGTTGTGCCCTGATCAGCAGCAGTAGCATCGTATGTGAGGCTGCTAGACATGCACATTCATGGGGCTAAAATTAACAACTCGGGAAACAACAGATGTTGGTGAGGATGCAGAGAGGTTGTTACACTGTTGGTGGGAATGCAAACTGGTGCAGCCACTCTGGAGAACAGTAAGGAAGTTCATCAAAAAATTAAAAATAGAGATATCCTACGGCCCAGCAACTGAACTAATAGGTATTTATCCAAAGGACATAAAAATGCTGATTCGAAGGGGCACATGCACCCCAGTGTTTATAGCAGCCCTGTCAACAATAGCCAAAGTATGGGAAGAGCCCAAATGTCCATCGACGGATGAATGGATAAAGAGGAAGTGGTATTTGTATACAATGGAATATTACTTGGTAATCCAAAAGAATGCAATCTTGCCATTTGAAACAATGTGGATGGAACTAGAGTGTATTAGGCTAATCGAAATAAGTCAGACAGAGAAAGACAAATATCGTATGATTTCACTCTTCTGTGGAACTTAAGAAATGCAACAGTTGAACATAGGGAAAGGGAAGGAAAAATAAAATTAGAACAGAAAGGGAGGCAAACCATAAGAGACTCATACAGAGAACAAACTGAGGGTTGCTGGAGAGGAGGTATGTGTGGGGATGGGCTAAAATGGGTGATGGGCATTAAGGAGGGCACTTGTTGGGATGAGCACTGGGTGTTATATGTAAGTGATGAACCACTAAATGCTACTTCTGAAACCAATACTATACTATATGTTAACTAACTGGAATTTAAATAAAAAAACAAATGCACATTCATGGGCTCTACTCCAGATCTACGACTGAACCAGAAGCTCTGGCAATGGGGATTAGCAATCTGACATGCTCTGAAGTTCAAGAACCACGGATCCTGAGAATTCACAGTGATGATGGTAAAGACAGATTATGAAAATTGGTCCAGAAGTCCAGTGTTAGACAATGTTCAGAGATGACAGAACATGATGTTTCCTGTCTCTTCGAATACTTTTCATGAATACTTTTCATGGTAGGTCAATGAATAATGATAATAGAATTTAGATCATAGAGAACTTAATCCTGGTCTTATTGTTGAATTCAGGGAAGAGAAAATACTTAGATTCCTCCGGCCCTCCCACTCTCCTAAAAAATCTAGGGAAGCAGCAGGGTTATTAGAGATGACGGCAATGGTGACACCCTTTTTCAATGCTTAATAAAAGCTGGACAGAAGCAAACGCTTTCTATCACCATCTCTTACCAAGCAGAGAATAAGATTACATTTCTGGCTGTTTCAGTTCAGTTACACATCAAAATTGTATTTCCCTTTACACACTAGTAAAAACTTCAGATTAAGAATTTGGAGAATCAGATGCTTGCAGGGACTGGGCTGTTTCTTAAGCTGTGCACCATTGGGAAAATTACTTTTGCTCACTGGTCCCTAATTTTTCCCATGAGCAAAACAGAAATTGGACTGTATGACACTCTGTCATCCCAAGATCCTGAACACTGGTGATACAAGGCAGAAGGAACTCTAAAACGAGAAGATGCCTCCAGGAAATTGGTTCCCGTCACCAAGTCAGAAAAACTCCAGAGCCTGGACATTCCTTATCTCATCTCACTTTGGAGGACCTCATGACTCATGACTTATCCTGCCTTTTCTTTCTTCTTCTACAACCTACCCAAGGCCAGCCTACATCTCTCGGGTGGCACTCAGCTGCACACACCTGCCCCGGGAACACGTGCCAGGAAAGCAGCAGGTAGAGTGGTCCTTGCCATGGAGGAGGGGCTGGATTAGCGGGGGGCTCTGTGTGGCTCTGATCAGTGAGCAGTGACATGGCTGGGAGGCACTGGCCTGGTCAAAAGAATGTTCTTTCACTTCTAGCCTGTTCTCAGCACGCTCCACAGAATGTACTATGCTGGCTAAGACTAAGAGTGTAGATAACATAGCCTCAAGCACAATCCTATCTCCTAATTGGAAAATTCCAGGACTGTAGGGGAAAGGTGAGGTGGTGGTGTTGAGCATCAGGCGACAGGCAGCTTAACACACACAATTTGATTGAGAAAAATGGAATTATTTTATAGTCCAGTGGGGTCCGAATTGTTATTCTACTCAGATCTTTATTGCTTGGCCCTTGTTAATTTAATAAGCAATCTGTATCCCTAGTACAGAAAACAAATAGGTTTTATAAGAGAGGGTCTAAAACTGAAGTGGCAATAACATAACTGAGAACATAGTTTTATTTATTTTCCTCAGTGGCAGATTGTATTTTCTGTAACTTCTGTGCAAACAAACCAATATGGTATTCTTCTGAAGGGCATAATTGGAATGACAAAACTGTGAAGTCTCCACTGACTGTACTACCAGGGAAATGGACGCGGGGCCACAGTAATTTAATTTTACCAGGAGTTACTATCGACTAGATTACCACAAACACGAGGAAACTTCTGCAACACTTCTCACACACTTTGCCCCCAAATATTGCTTCTGCTTTGGAGAAATTACTTTCCTAAAATAGCACTTAATTAAAAAACATCTGTGTGTACGGTGAACAATAACTACATTAATATGAGTTAACCCTCTAAAGAATAACTCTGGCATCTTTTTCTTTGCAAATGTCTCTGGGCGATGTGCCAGGAAAATACAATAAAATTTACTAGCCTGAAAGTTGTGTCTTTCCTTTCCCTTTCTGTCTATCCATCATCTATGCCATTCTTAAAAAAAAAATTCTTATGATTTTACTCGAAATTTGAGAACCTTGCTTTATAAGGCAGAAAACTGCCTTATATTTTCAGTGTTACAGTTTGTTTCAATGGCACGATATTACAGTCTCTTTGTAAAACCATCATCTTTCTTTGAAGTTGATTCCATACATTTTCAATGATCTATATTTTACACATACTGATGCAAACCCTTCATCACTACACCTCACAGGGCTCTCATCCCCGCCTTGTTGCACTTTGCATGGTCTCTTCCTCTCTCTGAATCATAAGTCACGAGGAGGCAGGGCCATTTCCAAAATCAATTCCTGGCAGAAGAGAAAGGGCCTCCATGCATCAGGAAACCATTTCAAAGGTTAACAGTTTATCCAAGGGCATTAATTAAACTTCTTTCATAAATAAAGGCTCAGTGCTGTCAAAAGGTGGAGTGCATGAGGAGACAATTCCAAGGCTATAGCTTCCTTCACAAAAAAGAAATGAAGCTCTTCTCAGACAAAGCCTATTAAGCACATTCACTTCCAGATTGTTAGATGTAACAAATGAGCGGGAGAGACAGACAGCGGAAGAGCCCTTAATTCAAGGAACAAAGGACACTTTCTATGTTTTCTGGCATTGTGGTCCCGTCTCTGAAAAATTCCAAGAGCACCAAAGAAGGGGATAATTAAGCAATGATTAATACCAAACCAAAGATGACTCTTGAGGTTCATTTGATATCAATTTCCTTCAGGGAGAGTATCTGCTTATTCCTTATAGCACTGATCCCCATCTATAAGATTAAAAATTACACAGCCCTTATTAAACAGTTTAAAAGAAGTGGAGAATTTTCTTCCCTAAGCTTTGACTGATGAGATTCTCTGCCAATTTATAAAATAAGAAAAATGGAAAAATTACAGAATAAACCATCATAGTCACTTTTGTTAGTGAATTTTTATTTTTAGGTTCATTTTCAGCATTGGGCAAAATAACATCAAGGGCAAGGAAATAAACAGCCTGACTTTTGTTGTCACATGGGTACCAAGCCATATCAAGATGAAGTGCAGGCATTAGAAAATTGTAAGTGAATACTGGGCAAACAGACCCAGAGCAGCTTATCCACTACTAGGCACGTATTTCTTCGATGTGAGTGAGAGACATTGTTATGGATTACACAGAAAGTAGATAATGCAGAAAGAAAAATCAGTTTAAAATATATTTAATAAAGGGGCACCTGGGTGGCTCAGTAAAACATCCAACTCTTGATTTTGGCTCAGGCCATGATCTCACGGTTCATGAGTTCGAGCCCAGATTTCAAGTCCCCGTTGGACTCTGTGCTGGCCGTGCATAGCCTGCTTGGGATTCTCTCTCTCTGCCCCTACCCCACTTGTTATCCCTCTTTCTCTCTCTCTCAAAATAAATAAATAAACTTTAAAAAATATTTAATAAAAGTTCAAAAGATAGTTTAAGAGGTCTTTTTTTTTGTATAGAAATTCAACTGAGTTTTAAGTGGAGACATCATAGCTGCTAAATCTTTCAAAGCTAATTGACACAAAGGGATAAAGTATAATCAATCCCTAAGCTTCAGCTTCAGGTTTTTATTTTTGGTCAGAAGAACTCTTTCCAGGCATCCATTTGCAGTGGCTAGACATTTTCCCTTTCTCTTGAAGACCCAAATAGTTAAGGGCAGAAAAGCAAATAAGGTGGATTGTTTTTAAGGTGGACAATGTCAGGGATGGCCAGGCCTGGATACTGGCTAAGTGGATAAAGGCAAGGGAGACGCACCGAACGTCTGACCACTACTAGGTACAGGGGATGGTACCACCCAGAATCTAAAGCACCAGAGGCAGGGTTAGGGCCCAAGGTGCAGAGGAATCAAGAAGAGATGGGGAATACCTCCCAGGACACAGAGACGTGCTTTGTTCCATTCTGAGAGTAGATTTTCTGACTGAGACAGAATTGGCTTAAGAAACCATAACTAGGACACACTAAAGATTCAGCTACTTTATTTTTTCTAAATATTTATTTATTGAGGGTGGGGGAAAGGGAGAGAGAGAGAGAGAGAATCCTGAGCAGGCTCCACACTGTCAGCTTGGAGACCAACAAATGACTCGACCTCACAAACTGTGAGACTATGACCTGAGCCCAAACCAAGAGCTGGACACTTAGCTAACTGAGCCACCCAGGAACCCCAAGATTCCCGCATTTTAAATCACGTGATATCCAAATCTTCTCATCATATAAAGAGAGGTTGGTATATTCTATGTAGGGAACCATACTATAATAGCAGGGAGTATCTCATTCAAAACTAATCAGGGAATCAAAACCCAGGGAGAAAGGGAGATTTGGAGCCTTGCAGGGCCCTGGAATTCACATCCCAGAGACTAGAATTGTGGAGACATGGAAATCAGATGAGGGATCCAAGAATTCCAGAATTGGAATACATGAAAATAAAAATCCCACAAAATAGATGAATCTGACAATTTTCATCAAAAGAAGATACAAATACATAATATTATGAATGAAAAGGGGCCCACACTACAAATAGAAACTAAAAAGATAATGAGAACACTACCAATAACTACGTTCCTATAATTTTGGAATCTGAGATGAAACAGAAAAAAATGTAAGGGAGAATATATATACATGCAGACATGATTTCAAGAGGGTTAAAAGCTCAAGTAATCTGTAGGTATTAGAGAAGTTAGTCTGTAAATATTCAAATAAAACAGCTAAATAAAAATAAAAATAAAGATACTGAAATAAAACAGCAGAGCCAGGAGTTTTACAGATGAATTTTACCAAATGTTCAAAATGCAGACTATTCTTTTTTTTTTAATTTAAGAAACTCTTTCTAATGGTCAGAAAAGAGGGAATATCTAACTTATTCCACAAGAGAAGTATAATCCTTATATCAAAAGCCAAATAAGGCATGTAAAAGGATACTACACATCAATTTTACTCTTTAAAATATATGTAAAAATCCTAAAAATAATAGAGATGTAAAAAACTAGAAAATCAAATCCAATATATATTTGGAAAGAGAATATACCAAGACAAGATTGGGTTTACCCTAAATATATAAAGAGGAATTATCTTTAAAAAAATGTTCTTCGGTTAGAATATTGTATACTAAGCTGGATCCCCATAACTGCTCTTAAAGGCAAGACTTTTTTCTTCTTTTTTTTGGTAAATTATTGTATTCCTAGTCCTCAAAACAGATCTATACCCATAGCAGATAGATTAATAAACTAATTATTGTGGTTGTTAAAGTGAATGACAAAGGGTATAAAATCTCATACACTATACATTGATAAAATACACACCATATGTTATCATATGATATGTATGCATTTTAAGTAAAGTAATGGAAGTATGTGTAACATAAAGAATAAAAGTAACTGAAGACTTAGGCAAAGGTGAACTATGTGTAAGAAAGTAAAAAGATAGCTTCTAAAATGGTCCCAAATCCCTCACCTTCTGGTATTCATGCTTTTGTACAGTTCTCTTCCCTAGAATATAAGCTAGACCTAGTGACCTCCATCAAATGAACAGAATACCCCAGCAGTGATGGAACATCACTCCCAAGATCAGGTTACAAAAAGACATTGACTTACATTCTATTCCCTCTCTATTGCTTTCTCAGTTGCTTGCTCAAACTGCCATGCAGTGAGCCATCCTATGAAAAGGGCCCTTTGGCAAGCAGTCAGAAACTATGGAACACAAACCAGCAACTATGGAATACAATCCAGCAAACTGTGATGTGCTGAATCCTGTCAGCAATCATGTGAGTGAGTTTGGAAGAAGATCTTCCTTTTGACAAGCTTTCAGATGAGAATACAGCCCAGGCCAAAATCTGATCACAAACTATGAGGTCCTGGGGCAGAAGCACCCAGCAAAGCTGTATCCACAGAAATTGTGAGAAAATAAATGTTTGTTGCTTTTAAACGCTAACATTTTGGGTAATTTGTTATGCAGCAATAGCTAACTAATACAGTTGGGAATAAAATAAATACATCAAAATGTATCTATTTGTATTAGCTGGTGGATACACAATTGCTAGAAGCCAAGATCCTGTCTCTAAGTTAATGGAGAGTCAAAGCAAAGAGGGACATGGTTTACATGTAACACACTGTTCAGATCATAAATAAACTTTAATTGCTTAGGAGAATCATAGCGTTTCTTCATTTGGGAGCCAGAAGCTAAAAGGACCAGTAGGAAATATCTCTTCTTTTTAAGGTGATCTCTGGTAATAGACTAGGTTATGTCTTTAACATTATCACTACACTGAATAAATAATGATCCACAGGTCCACTCTCAATAGCTACCAACTCTCAATATTTGTCAATGACAGAGTACTGAAGCTTTATGAGTGCTTTTATGAGAGGCTACAAAAAGAGTATAAACACATGATTCTGATGGTCAGGCTTGACCTTAGAATAAAATTAGAACATCCAGATGTATGGATGAATCAAGGCTCTATATATTTTTTTAAATTTTTTAATGTTTATTTATTCTTGTGCGAGAGAGACAGAGCACGAGTGGGGGAGGGGCAGAGAGAGAGGGAGACACAGAATCCGAAGCAGGCTCCAGGCTCCCAGCTGTCAGCACAGAGCCTGACACGGGGCTGGAACCCATGAACTGTAAGGTCATCACCTGAGCCGAAGCCAGACACTTAACTGCCTGAGCCACCCAGGCGCCCCCTAGCTCTATTCTTAATGAGAATTGGAGAGCATAAACTTCAGGGTTGTAATCGGAGCCAAGAACCAAAAGTAAAGATAATTTGTGATGCAATTTTGAAAGAGGTCCATACATTAAAAATAAATCAATAGGGCAGAGGGTAGGATCAAGGTCCTTCTACAAAAAGTAAGTACAATATCTGACGCTTTTCCAGTACCCAGTATAGACAAGTCACTGCAATAGGAAGTTGTTCATGTAGGAAAAAGCAAGAGCAGTCCACCCTTTTTCAGCTCTTGTGGTCAATGCCAACTAGTTATGGCATGTTATCTTGTCTGTGAAATACAATAGGCCTATGGAGGGCTACCGAAGCTTTCCAGGCCCCATACTTTCAGATGTTATGCATTTCTCTCCTTGGAACTGCCCATTTTATCTTGAAGTGGGAAATAACTACATAAGGTGTTCAGAAATGGATAGTATCTGCTTACCTTCACTCTCTAGTAGTATATATACCCTCAGAAGGTCAAGTTTTACTTTCTTCAAAACCAGATGACCTTAAAACAGGAACCTTATAACAGGAACAGCATATTTCATGTGCTATACAAGACTAGGTAATAATTTTTTCAATTAGAAGATTTTATTAAATCTACTTCTCTTTTCCTTATACCCCTATAATTTTCTGCAACTATTACTTTTTCTGTCATACCTATCTCCTTGATATATTTGATAGGCTTTCTGTTTATGTAGCCTATTAGAAGAGCAAATCTTTTCTGCTCTGTCTTTTCCTCAATATGACCAAAGGGAACATGAAATCATGGGGATTTATGGAGGGAGATTTGTAAGTCTTTTCTTATTTAGTTGTACTGTGAGATATAAGTTAACTTTTGGACCCTCTCTTCAAGAACAAGTTATTTGTTATCAAAGAAGTTCATGTTAGTGGATCAGACACGGATGAAGTGTTTCTATTATAACCTTGTTAGGTGTGTTAGAGTGCTCTGAGTTCTAGAATAATGGTTTGCTCTCTTGCACACACTTGACTTCCATTTCCGACTACCCTCTCTGAACCACCCTTGGACTGCTGGAGAGTAAATGTCTTTTCACATAAACCTGAACAGTCTGAGGACAGCTAAACTACTCACTGCAGCCATTTTAATAGACACAGCAGATTAGCGCATGACTGCCTCAGCTATTGTAACCATTATTGATTGAAAACACAGTCTACAAGAACCAATTAATAATGTCATGGCTGCTTTGTAGCTTGTTGAACTCACGTGGCCTTACCCACTGGTAATTGTGGCACTCTAGTGTTCAAGGAATAATCAAAACTTACAAGAAAAATAAAACTATAATGAAAACCATTTTAGAATATGAATGTGGCATATGTGAATTGAATCACTCATTATCCAAATTTCTTAGTTGACTTGTTCAGTATTTAGATAATGATCCCAGTTAGATATGGAAATGGTGAGACCAACTGATATTACCTCAAATGTACTGAAGAACATTCACATATGTGGAATAAAGTATTACCCAAAATAATTAACATTCAGCCGCAATTACAGAATGAACATATTGCCTTCTCTATCTCAGCACTGCTGTGTTTTATTTTTTATGGGACTTACTTATTTAGTAACTAATCTAGGATATTTGGTAATTTACAGTGAGGCTCCTCATCATTAGTGTGAATTAACAAAATGGCTCTGTTGTCCTTGGTAATTAGTTTGAGTAGGAAATGAGGAAAAGACGACACATTTTGAGGGTTGCTCAATACTACCTTTATCTTTCTTTAATGTCTGTGAGCTAAATATGGAATTTTAATTTCCTCCCTAATTATCGAGGAGTTTTTTTGCTAAATGGGCATATCCCCCAGGCACACTTGCTTATTTTCACAATCTGTATTTTCACCTCACTCTTCTGAAGTGTGTTATTTATGAACTTGCACGGTAGTTCCCAAACATTTCTACAGGAAAGAAGGAAAAACTAACCACTGTTAAACAGCACTGAAGAAGGTGTTAAGCCTTCTTCAATGATATCATCTCCTGGGGTCTTCCCATTATCGCTTTGAAATGGTGTGGGGCCTGTTGACATGAGTACTTTCCTGGCATTCCAGGTGGGTAAGCTGGTATTCACACTTAGGTCTAATTCTGAAGCCCACAATCATTGTGACAAAACAGCACATTCTGGTGCACATCCTGAATTGGCTTAAATTTGGTCATCTCTTAAGCATTCCTTCTCAGTTACCCTTGTCATGTGAGGCTGCATAGCCTTCATACCTTTAGCTGGTCAGGGAATATGAGATATTCAAGTTCATATACCTCTATCTCCCCTAGACTTGGCAGATTCCATGGAAACTATTTCTGTATGCACCAAAAATTCTTCTGATATTAGAATCAATGGACACTTTCTGCCCAAGTAGAGTATGTGAAATATTTGAGTTAAAACTGGGCCTACATCGGAGTATATATCTATACTTCAATCAAACAAGCTAGATAAAGACTTGTCATTTTGGTCAAATCCTACATTGCCAACATAATAATAATGCAGCGACACTTTATCGATTGTGACATATATTTTAGGCTTTTATCCACCTACTGCTAATAGGTAATAATTATCCAAGTTTTTCAAATGAGAAAAATGTGGTTAAGAAGTTCACCCCAGGGGCGCCTGGGTGGCTCAGTCGGTTAAGCGTCCGACTTCAGCTCAGGTCACAATCTCGCGGTCCGTGAGTTTGAGCCCCGCGTCGGGCTCTGGGCAGATGGCTCAGAGCCTGGAGCCTGCTTCCGATTCTGTGTCTCCCTCTCTCTCTGCCCCTCCCCCGTTCATGCTCTGTCTCTCTCTGTCTCAAAAATAAATAAGTTAAAAAATAAATTAAAAAAAAATAAAGAAGTTCACCCCAGGTCTCATAGCTGGTAAGTGGCGGTGTGAAACTAATATTTTCAACTTGCCCATCATTGGCTGACAATTTCTATTTTCCTGGTGTTAGTTATATGTAATATTCTCTCCTAATACTGCCCTTTGGTATTGCATTTATTGTGCTAAGATTTTTTTTGTCTGCTCTACCAAGAATTATAATGGTGATTGCAGAAATTGTTTTGAAATCAGTGGTAATTCTTTATATGAAGAGAATTTTGAAAATCCAAATCTTTCATCTTATTAAGAAATTAAGACAAAAATATATATCAGTCTTCCTGTTGACACAAAGGTAAAACAGACCCTTATGCTTTATAGTCTATTTTCCCCATACAGTTCTTGCTTCATACCTTGAGAGGGTCATCATCCCTGGATTCCCAGATGAGTATTATTCAGAAATTCAGGTAGTGAGGACGAGTAGGTTGTGGCCACTCACAGGGGTAACCAGCTCTGAGAAGAATGATATAAACTTAGATTAAAACAAATGAAAATGCCATTTGTGCTCAGTTATTAACCTCACTATGACCAATGATCACACGTAGGGATCTAGCTATAGCTTTGGAAGGGAGACTGACTAAGGACAAGTATTAATGATAACAAGACTGTAAAGAGCCTAAGCTTACCCCAAATTGCCATTTACTGTTCAAAAGTCTTAAAAAGAGAAAATTATCAGAGGATTTATTTAATATGGCCAAAAATAACTTGTAGGTTCAGAAGACCACTCTTATTCTGTGGTCTTCCAAAGCTTCAATTGCACAATGTCAATTTATACATATATTTATACATTTTATTCCTCCATGTGTAATAAGTGCATTAAACATATACAAAAACAGAAAGTAAAATTTATCAAATAAAATATATTCTTCCTATGCTCCTAATGTATTGTCTTGTGATCTCTCTTCCCTTGGATTTTTATATTCCAATATGGAGCCTAACTCAAATTTTTGCCTTCACGTATTAGCTCACAGAGCTTATATACAAAAGTTATAATTTGGTGTTTTTAGTTCTCATCTTACCATGTTAGGTAAACTGTGGATTTTCTCTAGGAAAGTAACAAACAGGAGATAAGCCTTATTTTACAAATTCCCCAAACCGTGATAGGAACTTGATTGGAGCAAAAATGTTCCTATTAACACTGTGCATCACCATACAACTTCTGCTGAATGTATTACACCCTCAAAGAGATGATCCAGTCAGAAGTTGGAGAAAAGAAAAGTATCTGAGTGGTATGTCTGCCTATTCATATTTTCCACTTCTAAATCATATCCTCTTATCTTCTACTGCAAACAAGAAAGGTGGATTGGGGAGGTCGAGGAGTGAGTGTAAGAAGCAAGGGAACTACAAAGATAGGGAGGAAAAGAACAGACAAAGAAGAGAGGAGAGAGGAATGAAAACAGGTAAGGACATTTGTGAGGACATGATTTACTCTCCAGTAGGGCAAAGTGAAAGTCAATTAGGCCACCAAAGACCCAGAAGCCCCTTTAGCGACCCTCTGTTGATGGCTTCTTTCCCAGCTAAGTGGGGAAACTGGTTGCATAAATTGCTCAAAGTGCTATTGAAATCTATGTCCTGGAGGATTCTGGAATATGTCTCTATTTGAAGAGCCTCCTGACTGTGACAATGACAAACATCCATTGTAGGACACTGAGAGATGGTGTTAAACTGTGGAAATACAGGGCTTTGTGATTCACATACTGCAGAATATATGCCTATTGATTTTTCTTTTCTTCTAAGAAAATGTCCCTTTGATACATTATGGCTGCAAGATTGGAAAGTGTAGTTTTTGTTTTGTTTTGTTTTAAATTGATTTCATTTGATTTTCCAAAAAAATAAATGATATAGAGATTCCATTCAGGTGGACAGTTGTCACACCAAGTATGACACTCCTATAAGTTACCTGGGCCTTAAGACTTGGCATCTCAGGCACATGAGTGATATGTACATTTCAAGGAGGATTTACTATTTTCTCCACTCCTCCTCCCAGTTTCAAAGGGACAAAAATTAACAAGAGCCAGGAAATGATACTAATACACCTCACTGGATTTGTAAGATTAATATTTTCATATTCATTAAAAGAGAGAAAAGCTCATAAAAATAATCCACATTATCATCATGATCACATAGTTATGCTGTGAGGCAAATTCATCTATCGGCTACCTACATCTCTATTTGTATCTAATCTGTTATTCTTAGTCCTTTCTTTAGCAATTGAAAAGAAACTGACAAAAGTTAAGTTTTTTGTTCTTTAGATGCAGTTTCTTTTAACAGCACAAATATGTTTGATAAATGCTAGTTTTATATATGTGATTTATGGCATATGAAAATGATCTCTTGCTAGCTGTTTTCAAATGTCTGTTCTCTTCATGCTAATTGAAATCTAAATGGGAAAATAAAACCAAAAAATCTAGAATAGTTATCTTAGGACAAGTGTTTACAGCCCTTTAAACCGTTATCTACATGATGAATTGCACAGGAAGGAGCCACAGCCATTGAATGCAAAGTAAGAGGTTTCTGCAACGGTTACATTTTATAATTCCCCCTTGATACTTAATTCCTTGTGTGAAAAAAAAAAAAACTTTTGGCTCTTTATTAGCTAACTTGAATATATCTTGTGGTCTATATGAAGTAAATTCTTCCAGGAGTTTATAATCCAGAAAGTATACTTGGTACTTTGAAACCTCTTCGGAGTCATGTATTGTTATTTCATCCAGGATTACACTTTTTGAAAGGAGCGTGTTACCAAGTTAACTGTTCTGTGGGTGCCAGAGAGAATGAAAGCTAACTCAGGGAACTGACAAGAAACTTGGAATAAGCAGCCTTTTTTTTAAATCCCAGGTCTTCTTAAATAAATTTTATAACAACCTTGGAAAAGTAATTTAACATCCTTTTCCCAATTCATGAAATAGAGGAGGATTGCACTTCATTTACAGGAAAAAAAATTGTGACACTCAAAACTGTTGATAATATAAATTGGGATGAAAATAAAAACTGTGTCATGTCTTACACCTTTTAAAAAGTTAGAAGTTGTTGAAAATTATGTAAGAAATTAATTTTTAGCCTTTTCCTCTGTTTATATTACATTGGGGATTTGTGGTTACAAAAGAATCATAAACTTTGAAAACTGGAAAAACCTCAGAAATAATCTATTTTACAAATGAAGAACTTAAGATTAAAGTAAGTAAAATGGCATGTCCAAATCCTGCTGAAGTTATCCTTCTTAGCACTCAGGTAAGACTGAAAATCATTATCACGCACCACTGTGCCTTCTCGGAGCAAACCCCACTTCAGCCTTATGATGTGAAGTTTGACATGGAAGACGCTTCCACATTCTTATGTGACAATGACTTCCTGGCAGTAGTTGGTCGGTCTGGGGATATTGTTGATGATGATGATGATGATGATGATGATGATGATGAAGGAGGAGGAGGAGGAGGAGAAAAAGAATGAAAGAAAGAAAGAAAGAAAGAAAGAAAGAAAGAAAGAAAGAAGATGGAGGAGGGGGAGGGGGAGGGGGAAAAGAGTAGGAAAAGGAGAGGGGAAGAAGGGGGAAGGGAGAGGAGGATGGGGGGGGAGGAGAAGAGGGAGAAAGAGAAGGAGAAGAAGGAAAAGGAGAAGGAGAAGGAGAAGAAAGAGAAGAAAGTGATGAAAACAGCCATCACTTACTTGTTCAGGGGTCACCATAAGCCCTTAGTTAAAGGGTTTACTTTGAAGCCCTTAGGATGCATAAATTTGTTTAATTCTCACAGTGCTCTGGGATTGCTACTATATTATTTATATTTTCCAAATGGAGAGACTGAAATAGGTTCAGTACTTTATCAAAGATCAGACATCTGGGAATGGGCAGAGCTATAATTCAGGGTGGTTCCAAAGCCTGTGTACAATATATGAAGCCCCAAGTTAAGGCAGTCAGGACAAACTCCTTAGAAGATGAAGCACTATTATGAAAAAAAGATACATACTACTGTATTCTGAAGTGCTTAGCACTTTATTATTTTTATTCTTGCTTTCTTTCATTTAACCAGTATTGATGACCACCTCCTCTGTGCCAGGCTCTAGGTTCTATGGGGGCTTACAAGCAGTGAAAAAACACAACAAACATGGGCCCCATCCTAACAGAACCTACATTCTCATGGAGAGAAGCAGAAAATATACAAACAAACAAATAAGTATGCAATAGTTGTAAGTACTCTGAAGGAAAGTATCACATGCAGTGCCAGAGATCTCTCTCTGTTGGGAGGGGACACAGAGGTTGAAGTTTGAATGGTGAGAAGAGACAGCCACACCAGGATCTACGATGGGAGAGCTCTTGGCCCCAGAAACCAGTTCTGGCAGAGGCACAGTGGCAGAAAGGCACTTGTAGTTGAGGCACAGAAGGCAGCTATGGAACTGTGGATTCATAGTTCCATAGTTCCAACTATGGCTGGGAGGGAGAGTTGGAGGAGGGAGGTGAGTATGGAGAGACAGCTGGGCCAACGAATTTGGGTTTTATTTGAAGTCACTGGAGGGAGTCACATGATTTGATCTATGCATATCTATTCTCAGAGATAGGCTCATATTTTCTGTGAGAACTAGACAGTAGATATTTCAGGTTTAGTGGACTCTCTCACGTGGGCACCACTGTCACTGCTCAGTTCTGCAGCTGTGGTGTGAAAGTAGCCATGGGTGACACATAAATGAATGAATATGGCTGTGTTCCAGTAAAACTTCATGTACAGAATAGTTTGCTGACCTCTCTTCTAAAAGATCACCTGCGCTGCTATGGAGATAGGATGAAGATCTGACAATTATAAAGAGTGAGAATCCCCTGTGTAGTTCAGACAGGCATACTCTCAGAGCAGGGTCATGTTCAAAGAAAAGCCAATCCCACTCCAAAACACACCTGTAAAGCAGTCATAAATCTTTGAAGAGGTGCCTCAAAAAGAATGTCAAGGAAGATTTCCTTTCCTTCCTCATAATAGACAAGCCCTCCTAAAATCCTTATTTATCATTGTTTTCCCCAATCTCACATATAGTGCTGTCACCTAGACTTTTCTTCCTCTCTCCAAACTCACCAAATCCAGCCCACATCGACTCTAATCTTCTCCTCCTTAGTTCTTCAGAACCTACTATTTCCTTTCATGCCAACAGTTTTCGGCTTTCATTGACTCCACCACTTTGTAAATCATCCATAATCCTCACCGTGTCTACCCTTTCTCCTTTCATGTTTTAATTTACATTGACTATAAATCTAATTAATCCCTTGAAAACAGCCTTGACTTCCTTGTTACTCCTTGGCAACATTGTTTTTACCAGCAAAATCCCAGACTTGGTTTAAACCCAACTATCTTACACTGACTTCCTGAGCTCTGTCTAGGTCCATGACCATGATGCCACCTGACAGTCCACCTGCCCCTAATCCCAGCACCTTCCCTTGTACAGCCTCCTTGTTCACTCTTTGAAAGAGCAGTTTTATGACTTTTCCTTTCTCTGCTACCTCTAATATCCCCTCATTAAGATTTCAGTGAATGACATTTTCACATATTAGTTGGAAAACAGAAGTTCTCGGAAGGCAACTTTTTTTCCCACCATCAAATCCATCGAAACATTTCTATCTTTATCCACATGTCCCACCTTCCCTTCTCTCCTGTGACAGTAGATGAAGGACTCCAGCTCCCATCAAAGGCAGGTCCTTCGCCAGTGTCCTCAATCTCATCTTTTTCCACTTTGAGGATTTTACCCTGCAAATAATTCTCCTTGTCTTTGTTTTGTTTTGTGTTTTGCATTTCAGTGTTACATTCTCTTCTGGATTATTACCACCCACTTGCTTTAGTATTTCCTGGCTTAAGAAAACCCTTCTCTGGGCATACAGACCCGTATCTCCCTACAACTACTGTCCTAGTTCCCCTCGTCTCCATCCACACTGTCTTCACAACCCACTCCATTTGGGCTTCCATTGCCACCAATCTGCCGAAACTACTCTTGTTCAGGTCACCAGTGACCTTCATGATATGCAAGCCAATGGTCAATTCTCTAACACTGCTGAATTTTCTCTCTCAGAAATATGTGACATCATTCATCACTCCTTTCTTTAAAAAGTTCTCCAAAACATCACAATTTCATGGCTTTCTTTTTCTTACTTCACTGATACCTATGTATTTCAGTGTCTACATTGTCTTTTCCTTCTGTGCTCAGCACCTTAATATGTGGATCTCAGAGTTTGGTGCTATGCCCTGTACATATCAGGATCCAAACCTCTCCCCTAGGATATCTCATCTAATATTAAGGTTTTAATACCGTCTATATGTTCATGACTTTCACATCTATATTTTCAGCCCAACGTCTCCAGAATCATGTGATCACCTATTTGACATCACCACCTCCTTCTCTAACAAGGAACCCAAATTTAGCAGAGCCCAAAGAAAACTCTTGTTGGTTTTATCACCCAATTTATTTCTGCTGTTACCTTTCCATCCACCCAGTTGCTCAAGACTAAAACCTAGAAACTAATGTTGACACTTCAATTAGCTTCAGTTTCCATATCTAACCCCATGCTGAGTTTTGTCAACTTTATCTCTAAAATATACCTGGTATTGATCCATTTTTCTTTTAACCTCTACTGTGATCTTCATATTCCATGTCACTTTCATCACAGCATGGGATGCAAAAATTTGCCATAAGTAATCATTAAAAAAACAAAAGCATGATTTCTTAGCAACCTGAAGCAGATCACATTTTGTTCCTATTCAACATCTTCCAGGGGCTTCAATTGCCCTTAGATTCAAATGAATAAAGTTGAAATCCTTCATCATAACCTACACGCACCCTATTCTCTCTCCACCTTCACCTCAATTTTTCTGCCTCTCGTCCACTACATTCCAGCTAATAGGTACTGACTGTTTCACATCATTGTTTTATCTCCTTTTTGCCAAGGCCTCTTCAGATCACCCAATCTAATAGAATTCATTCCCAGGTAATTTTTAACATCATTATTCTGTATTACTTTTCTAGGAACTTCTGATCATGTATGAAATGATTTTGTTTGCACAAGTACACAAGAGTGGGGCCTCATATGTTTAGTTTCACCAGGACCTAGAACTGTCTCACACAACATAGGAACTCAATAAATATCTGTATAATACATGAGCCCTATTTCTTCTCCTTAATTCTCCAACAATACATGTTTCAGCTTTATCTTTAACCTGTAAAATAAAGGCCCAAGAACTGGTCAAGAATAAATAGACTTCTTGTCTGTAGGCAGAAACTAAGGCTAGTCCATGATTATATTAACATTTTATTCCAATAATTAATAAAAATCCACATCTATTGAGTTTTCTTATGTCTTTTATTTCTCTTTATATCATCTAATTTACCTTATGTATTATAATGGAAAGTGGGGTTTTTTTCCAATTATCCCCTCCTTGAGAGAGCATTCCTTCCTTATTCTGCAGTAATTCTGCTGGAACCCTGTGATCGGGTGGAATTGATCTTGCTTTCCTGGACCAAAGGCTGGACCCTTTGGACCCAAGACCTGGACAAAGTCCTCCTCCCTGGAAACCACAATTAGCTCAGGCTGGTCACATGATCAAAGCATGACTAATTGTTTCTAGGAATTTAAGAGTAGGAAAATTGCTATATTTTTCTCTGACAGTTCTGGAATTTTATGGGATGTTATAGCTCATAGTACCAAAAAAAAAAAAAAATGAGCTAGCCACTTTGTAACCATGTTCATAAGACCTGGCTACTGACCGGAAATGAAGCTAACCTAGGGAAAATAGTCATGAATGGTGTAAAGAAACAGAGAAAGAGCTATTGTTTGAGCACATGGATGCCATTTGAGTAAGTTAGCACTTACCATCTTTAGCACTTTTCAATAACTCATGATCGTAAATTCCTTTTTTGCACCTAACACTAATTTGAATTGCATTTCTAAAACCCTCATCCTATGAAGTCTTAACTAATTCAACTTTTCTTCTCATTTTACAGTTGGAGAAAATGAAGCTCAGAAAGGTTAAGAAACTTGTCAGAAAGAAAATTTTTTTTAATGTTTGTTTATTTTGAGAGAGAGAGAGAGGGAGAGAGAGGGAGAGAGAGAGAGAGGAAAAAATCCCAAGCAGGCTCCTTGCTATCAGCACCGAGCCTAACATGGGGCTTGAACTCATGAACTGTGAGATCATGACCTGAGCCAAAATCAAGAGTTGGATGCTTAACCAGGTGCCCCCAGAACGGAAATATTTGAGCAAGCATTTCTGAATTCAAATCCTATGCTCTTATTCATTACTGTATTTCCATATATCAGCAGACTCAGGAAATCTTCATGGATTATAGCTTGAAATTTCATATTCATAAACTACCCCTTTCAAAATTTGATTCTAATGGTAAATAGAATAGGTCTAATATGGACCAGAATTTCAATCATCCTGATAATATTTAAGAGTTTTTCTTCCACTTTAAATAAAATGTTTTATTAGATTTTTTTTCCCTTTGGTGTATATCCAAGTTTCTGCACAGGAAAAAACATATTACATTAGCATAATGTTTTGAATTTTATATTTGTTGTTTATTCTGATTTTCTCAATAACCATTATCTAGTCATGGAATGAAGCTCAATTAAATGATGGCATCTGAAGCAATTAAAAATTATGTGGAATTATGTAGATATTGAGATAAGGGTTCATAAAATTTATAAATCAATACCCACAATTGAAGTAAATGTGCAAAATTGATTACTAAGAGAGCGTAGTATCTTTTAAGACAGTAAAATATATAAAAAATATTCTCTCCTATATTGGTTGCTTTCCAAGTTACACAGAATGAATATGAAAGACTAAAGGAATACAGGTAGAAAAAATAAAAAATACTTAAATTCTCATTTCATACTATTGGTAAGCATTCCAGAACGCACAAATAAGTAAAATCAACATTAGCTAATGCAGGAATAGGAACGAACAAACTAGAACATTCTCTCACTTAGAGGGGAGGTTGACAGAACTCAAAGTTTATGCATACTGAATTGCACCACACTAATGGCCTCATCATACATCATTTTGCTTTTTGTAGATGGTTCTACTGCCCACTCAGTTCATCAAATCAGAAAACTTTGCCATCTTAAGATTCCTCTCTGATTTGGGTTCAACTTCCCTGTTAGAACCATTTCAGCTTGGCCTTCCTGTCTTACTGATCTTTTTTTTCAGCTTTAATGAGACATAATTAACAAACAAAATTGTAAGACGTTTTAAACGACAGTGTGATGATCTGATATACACTGTGAAAGGATAACCCCCCCATGAGTTATTTAATGCATTCGTCACCCCACATATTTATCCCATGCCCTTTTGGTTTTGGTGAGAATATTGAAGCTCTGGTGTCTTAGTGAATTTCAATTGTACAATGCAGTGGTACCAACTGTAGTAATCAGGTGATATATTAGATCCTCAGATCTAACATATTCATCCTAGAGCTGAAAGTTTGTGCCATTTTACCAGCTTCTCCTGATTTCCCCCACCCCTTACTGATTCTTAAAAAGACTGGCCACTGCCCTCGTTCAGCATCTCTTGCTTGCTTGATAGTAGAGTCTCATCTTCTTATTAGGCTTTAGTAGGCTCTATTACAATCCAACCTCCATAAAGCTGCTAAGTGGTTATTTAAAAGCACAGAATTGACCATGTCACTTTAATGTTTAATACCCTTGAAATCTCTGTTATTTGAAGTATAAAGTTTAAAAATAGGTTCATCCAAGAAGCATTTATTTGTTAGTCACCTTACCTGGAGATGGGATTCAATGTGGAATAAAATATGGGTCTTCCCCTAAAGGAATGTGAACATAGGTTGGGGGGGGGCGCTGTGGAGTCGCCCCACACCAGATCATTTCAATATAACATAGAAGGCATTACTACAGAGGGAACCCAGAGTGTAATGGAGCTCAGTGCAGGCAGATTTAGCACAGCCTAGATTTTCAGGAGGGTTTCCTGGAAGGAGGATGCCAGAGTTAAGGTCTAATAAATCATCCAGGCTCAGAAGGAAGGGGAGCATAAAAGGTTATCCAGGTAGATCTAGATCAGAAGAAACCATATCAAAGGATACAGCATAGCATTTCTCAATAACGGCAAGCAATTTAGTATTATGAAAACACGAAATGTGAGGTAGGAGGTAGAGGTTCAGACGCGTGGAGAAGAAAGTAGAAATGAGGTATTATGAAGATCGCATGCACGACACAATCATTCAACAACTACTGATTGTTTACTGAAAGCTGCAATCAGGCAGTTGCTGAAGACGCAGAGTAAACCTTAAGTAACTAGAGTTGATAACACTGTATTGTAGACTTGAAATGTGCTAAAAGAATAGAACTTAAATGTTCTCCTCTCAAAAAATAATTAAAAAGAGAGATAAATATAGTAAGTGATAGATAATTCCTAGAAGGAGGAAATCCTTTCACAAAGTACACGTACATCAAATCATCTCAGTGCGCACTTTAAATATCTTGTAATTGTGTCCGTTATACCTTAATAAAGCTGGAAAAAATGTGAAAAAAAGGGAATAAAACCTCCTTTCAAAGAACATGCAATCTAGCAGATGGCACCAGGAAATGCTGTTGAAGTTGTTATATTTAGTAGAACTTCTACACACAGAGCAAAGAATTCCAACTCTAGATCATTGCCCTGGTGTTTCATTGTTGGGGAGTCTCCTGAGATGGCTGGGAGTCCTTGTCTGAAGTTTCCTGTTACTGCCTTTAGCTGTTGCAGAAAAGACATACAACATTTGGGGCTGTGCCTGGGTCTCCCGCAGGGGGGCTGGCCCTTTCATCTGTCTTTGCAGAGTGTCATACAGTTAGTGACAGAGAATGGACCTGAATTCTCCAACACTCCATGGTTCTTCAAGGGATGAGGTAAGGTTCCTGCCCCTCTATCCACTACTTTCTCTGTTCTCCGACAAGTAGATGGATTACTAACCTCATTGGCTCAGAGTTAGGGAATGCTTGATTGGCCACATTTACTTATTAAATAAGCGTGTCTCATTGGTTTCCTACTCCATAAAGCTGGCTAGACAAGAAAGCCAACAGATATCTACTTTTGTCCTCTTTTTTTCTTCACATGTGAGCAGTGCTTGCCTTAGTTTCTTGTGGCCATCTGGTGGTACGATTCATTCCTGGGGAAGAACAGATTTTACTTGGGTCTAATTTAAGCCACCCACCTGCTCAGTTCAGTTTACCGAACATCTAGGTTTTGTGCTTTAGTGTAGTTAATAATTGAATGGCATTTTAACTTTGCTTTCATTTGTACCACTTAGGTATCCCATCAGAGAAGACATGAAGCCCTGACAACACTCAGGTGTCCCTGGGAACTCTGGATAAAATCACATCTTAATGTCTTTGGAACCACGCCCTATAGCTGTAAATGCTCCCGTTAGTGGGGAGTAATACAGAGATACTTGGTTTTAATTCTATTTACACTGATATATAACCCAGACAACTATACTGATGGCAGTCCATTTTTCATCTGGCAAATTGTTTCATGTTACATGTGACTAATTTGATCATGATTTGTAATTTATGTGGGATTCTCCTCCCTTCCCCACTGCGATAACCTAACATAACCCATTTGAATTGAATCCCTGTGTGAACACCAGATCAAGTTCATAGACTATCCTCACATTTGTCAGAAGAGAAATATTTACCTGAAGGCCTTTTAAGGCATTTGAAGAATGGGATTCAATGCTTTCTCTTCTGGGCAAAACTGGTAAAAATTCGAGTAACTCTTTTATTACATGTAACAAAAGCTCTTGAACAGAGCTATTGTTAGACTCTATGGATAATTATCAAGGGAAATGCTAAGCTTCCTTCATTAAAGACTTGTAGAAGTTATCTTGGTGAGACAGAATTCTTGAAATAAAAAGCATTACTTTGATGAAATTCTGTGTTTCCCTTCAATACCATAATACTATGCCATATTAATATTTTTAAGACTATACTTGGTGTAACATTTACCATGAGAACTATAACTTACAAAAACTTGTTGTTCTCAAATATAAATAGTAATGGAATCTGTAATCTATATATACCCTCCCTGCTACAGTTAATGATGGCTCCATTACTTGAAGTGCTCAATAAACCAACTGTTTCATTATGCTGATGACGTGATCAACAAAACTGCTAACTTCACCAAATGTAAGGTTTATACATAAATGGAGACAGGCTGTGGATTCTAGTTGTTTTAGCTTCTTCACATCAATTAAGAAAAATCTTCACAGCCCCATGCATTTCTGGAGGAAATGTGTGTGTGTGTGTGTGTGTGTGTGTGTGTGTGTGGTGCAGGAGAGCGACAGTCACTATATTCCACAAGCCATTTATGCTGTACCGAAAATAAGAGGTCAGTTTTTGTATAAAAAATAGCAATTTTACCTTTAATTGTTTTCTCGGAGAACATACCTGCCTTAGTTTTGTCTTTCATTTTTTATTTCTTTTCAGACAGTTCATCTCACTTTACAATTGTGTGGCAGCTTTGAAAATTTGTAGGTGGTTGTTAAAAATTTTACATTTCATTTCAGTTCCAAACCTCAAATAATACATAATTTTTTGTGGGTTATTATTATTCTGTAATTTAGTATTTTCTAAGGATTTGATGCTTTACAACTGTATGGGTACTTAACATCATGATAAAAAGTTTTCAGTAAGTTACATAAGAATATGAATAGTATTAACACAACCTTCTGCCCTCTGAGCCAGTGTTGATTTTATGAAGTCTTTTTGTGTTCATAAGTACAATACTATTGTACCTATTGAAGATTCACTTGACTTTTTTCCATATTCTCTTTACCAAAAATTGAAACATTGTTCATGGAGGGTATATAACTTCAGACTTAATATGATACTGCCCACATAGAAAGTTTCTTTTTAAAGTGCAAATATTATATTACAACAGTGACTAATAAACAAATATAAATAATTCATGTGAATGCATATACTGCACACATATGATAAATTTATAAAATGATATGAAAAATATGGAAATTCTTTGTGCCAATCTGATGAATGACATACAGAAGAAAAAATAACTTAAGATTAATAGTCTTTCCTAAAACAATGAAAATTCAAAAAGTTACCCAAATCCAGATGAAGTATTTAGACTGTTAGAAAGAAAAAGCAGTCATTTGCTTTCTTACATTTGTACTCTATCCAGTTCAAGACTGGAAGCAAAAATTATAAACTACAGAGGAATTGCTATGTTGGGCCGTGGAGTCTAGCCCCAAATTATAGACTACCTATATCCCGAGGATCATCCCCTATTTACCAACTAAATTACTTCCAGAAGCCAAATCGTTCTTCAGTAGTAAATTGGGCATTTAGGAAGTCTTGCACATTGTTTAAAATCCCTGAAAGAATCCCACACCCTGTGTGGGGCTGTGCTCTCGCATGGCAGATATTCGACACGAACGCCTGAAAGTCCCCCTCTGCTCTGCTCAGCGTGTGCTCTCGGTCCTCCCCTGACATCCAAGATGGATCCCCCAAACTTGAAGAGCTGTGAGGATGTCATACCTCATGGATAGGGTACACCCAATTAATGTGGTCTCTCCAGTTTTCAGTCCTGCCATTCTGGGAGAATCTTATTAATCTTAGGATATAGCCTTGACACTGCTTTGTGCCAGACCGAGGCGTAGTAACCTGATGAGACCGTCTCCTGATGAGCTTTTCCAAACCCTGATCATAAACCAGTTCTGCAGCCTGGGCGTCTAAAAATAAAGAATATGCTTCCTTCTAAAGAGGAAATATCCTTTCTGTGCTGCAAAATTTTCATCAATGTACACTTTTAGATGACTGCAGGATGCCATGTATTTGGACTAAAATAAGAAATGTTCATTTAACCCCCTGCCTCCGGATGTTTATATATTGGTTGTCACGTAGACTTCCCTAAAAGTGATGTTTTTATAAGGAAGATGGGTTTTGGGTAGCACCTTCCTTTTTCTACATTACTTTTCTCTATACATTAACATTTCATGGCTGTAAGGAGAGCTCCACAAAGACTTTGACTGTGGTGTCACGTGATAGCATATTTTAGCGTTCAAATACTGTTTTACGCTGATTGAAAAATGACAATCTAACTTATGGCCTCTGCTTTTCCTCTTGTTTCCTTCTATCTTCCACTCTCCCCCGACCTGAGACCCGTCCAGAGTAAATTAACATTAACGATTTTATTTGGTTCCAAGAATGCCTTTCTTCCCCTCTCCATCCACCTCTCTCTCTCTTTCTCTCTCTCTCTCTCTCTCCCTCTCCCACTCCCTCTCCCCTTTTTCTTTATTTTAATGTTCACAGCAGTAGGAAACAAATGCTCTAATCTGTATATACAATTCAAATGATCAAATGTGCTTGGGAACTAAGCTGGACTTCTATGGGTTAAACAAAGTTCAGTTTGAGCACTTAAAGTGTGTGAAAATGAGGAGTACTAATTAATTCTCTTCAGATGTCTGTGCGTGGAAAACCAATACAAGCCTATTTGCTGGGCTTTTGTTTTTTTTTTCTCGCACATCACGGTGGTGCTTTCAATAGCTCTTTTGCACCAATCAGTAACAGGCCACAATGGTGACGTAAGCCTTTTGCTGCCCCATTTGCCCTCCTCAGGTCATGCCAACATGAGGAACAAACACAGCCAACACTGGCTGGCTCACAACATGCCCAGTAGTTCCTGTAACAGAGGGAGGCATTCCAGTGCCCCGTCTGATCCTTCTGACCTCTGACTTCTCTGGATCCAATCTCCTTGAGATAAAAAGGCAGTTCTTACTAGGTTCTTACCCTCAGTGCCTGCAAAGCTAAGAGAAGAGCAAGAGGATGGTGTTTTGTCTACCTCCTGAGTACTAAGGTCTTGGAGTAAGGTCGCAAATTACCAAGAGCCTGACTTCCACACCTCGTTTCACCCTTCTCAACAAAACGCGCTCTGGGGCTTAATTGCTGGGCCCTCCCGGCAGCCAGCTCTTTCTTGCACACTGTTGAGCAAGGGTCATGAAGGGGTGAGTGGATCATAGGGAAACCTTGTATGTGTATTCTATATGCCTCAGATCACTAAAGGGAGCTATGCAAACATACCAATTTGAGTATCTATCCCTGGGGCTATATTTATGTTCTGGTGAGAGCAGGGATCCAAAACCTAAGACTGCTAAACACACCTGACTGACCAAAAAAAAAAAATTGACCTTGTTTCCATGTATGTTACTAAAAGAGTAAAACAATCATTTAAGCAACATAAAAAAGAAACTACCTGAGACAGAAAGAAATGGCATTTATAAAGACAACCTGCCATTAACGTTATTTTTGCAGAATGTGTATCTTCTTATAGCTTTGTTTTGAAACTGTTTAGATGATGTCAAAGCTGCATAGTTTAAAACAGCAGTAAGATGAAAATAACAAAATAATAATAGTAAAATAATAAAAAAAAATTTCTTAATGGCCACTTTTTTCCTTAAAAATTTTTTTAACGTTTATTTTAAGAGACAGAGAGCATGAGTGGGGAAGGAACAGAGAGAGAGGGAGACACAGAATCCGAAGCAGGCTCCAGGCTCAGCGGTGTCAGCACAAAGCCCGACATGGGGCTCGAACTCACAGACTATGAGATCATGACCTGAGCCGTAGTCAGACACAACCGACTGACCCACCCAGGTGCCCCTTAATGGCCATTTTTCAAAAAGTCTAATAATAATCTGATACTTCAATAAGATCCCAAGACTTTAATATGTCCCTCACATTTTACATGTGTTATTTTAAGTAATTATTATATAATCTTGCTGAGGAATTCTTGTTGCTTTCCATTTCATACAAAAGAAAGCTGTGGTTCAGAGAGGTTTTAACGTCTGGTCCTGGTCACAGGGTTCGTAAACAGTAGACCCAGGACTGAGTTCTTTTCCTATCACCGAAGTTCTTTTGCATGTTTGAAATTTATTAATAGATTAAATTGTTTTTTTTTTTTTTCTCTTTGGTGTAACACGGCCATAGTGACCGCAAAAGAAAGAGATCGATTCAAAATGGTTTCTTCTAAGACTTCCTCCTTGGACTTGACCACTGACATAATATGCGCCTGTGTCTGAGCTCTCTCCACTCCAAGAATGAATGAGCCCCAACAGTTCATGAAATTGAAAGGATTATAAAGTGCTGTATTGGAAAAGGAGCAAGAAATCCGAGGAGCATCTATTAGCTGCAACATGCCAATAAAGAGGGAGCCGGCACTTTTCTGGCTCGGCCAGCGCCTGCAGCCTCGCGTGCCCACAGAGGTTCGTTAGCACACTGAACTCGCCTCAGTCTTGGAAACAAATTGCAAAAGAGAGAGATAAACTGTGAGAAAGTGACCCTTTTATAGCAAGATGGTAAAGGTAAAAGGAGAGAAGTAGCCTAGGTAGCTCATGCTTTTCAAATGAATACAAATTTTCAATAGGAAGGAAGATGCAGATTATAGGAGATTCTTAAAAATCAGGAGTGCAAACTTGTCAAATCAGTTGCACACCCGAAGTTAATGTAACATTGTGTGCTGACTATACTCAAATAAAAAAATAGAAAAAAACACAACACAAACTTTAAACACTTTGATGCTTCTTTAATTCACATTTATCCAATGTCTCTAGTAAAAATACGATTCCCATGTTGAAACGATAATGGAGTTAGAAGTAAAGCTCATGACTCATGTTTTGTGCATTTACCTTAGTTCATTAAACATCAGTGATTCTTTGGATTGAACCATTTTATCCCTTCTGCTGCAAATTCTTGAAGTGAAAAGATTCTTGCATTTCTTTTTTCTTTTTTTGGTGGGGGGGCAGATACTACATAGCCATAGTAGAAATAGTAAGAGACAAAATTTAAAAAACTGCAAATTCAAATGTATTATTATCTTTAAGGGAAATTCCAAAGACAAATTTCTCTTCATTGTATTCAGGTTTGTGCATAATTTCTTATTAAAACGTATTAAAAGAGACATGTGCTATTTTTTAATGTTTATTAATTTGTTTTGAGAGAGAGAGAGAGAGAGAGAGAGAGAGAGAGAAACTCAAGCAGGCTCCGCACTATCAGTGCAGAGCCTGACGCGGGGTTCAACCTCATGAACTGCGAGATCAGGACCAAAGCTGAAATTAGGAGGCAGATGTTTAACTGACTGAGCCACCCAGGCACCCTGAGACATGCACTATTTTTAAGAAGGATAATACAGAAACAACGAAGCAAGGGTTTAAAGAAAATGGAAAGACAAGTCCCCTAGGAAAACCACACTTATCTGAAATGTAAAGTGCCGCATTGCAAACAGTAAGACTCTTCTTTTTTTTTTTTTAATTTTTTTTTTCAACGTTTATTTTTATTTTTGGGACACAGAGAGACAGAGCATGAACGGGGGAGGGGCAGAGAGAGAGGGAGACACAGAATCGGAAACAGGCTCCAGGCTCCGAGCCATCAGCCCAGAGCCCGACGCGGGGCTCGAACTCACGGACCGCGAGATCGTGACCTGGCTGAAGTCGGACGCTTAACCGACTGCGCCACCCAGGCGCCCCTCAGTAAGACTCTTCTAGTCCGACCCACAGGATCCATTAGCTCTGCCTCTATCTAATTGACTTAAGGAAAATCACTAAACCTCTTGGAATATACATTAAATGAGGGGAAGTAATTCACGTGAGTGTGGACTGCAAGGCGCATTACTGATACGTGCTTCTATTATTATTGTTTATCAGTAGCTACCTGAACTCCCATCTCACGATGATCAGAATATCTAAAGAAAAGGAATCATTGACATCATGGTTATTAGCATTTTTAAACAACTAGTTATAGCATTCTTGCCCTTTAACGATGAATTCATTGCTCCTTTCCCATAGCTCCATGACAGGAGTTGGGAGTTACTTCTGGCACCTTCTTGGAGGTATTTCCTAAAAACTGCTGGATAGAAAGTGCTCTGAAGAGACACTCACTTCTTACCCCATGACCTTTCTCCAGAAAAGCAGCAAATGCCTACAGCTCTCTCACATTCATGCACGTTCTCACAGCTCACACCTACCCCACCTGTGGTCCCCAGAGAAGGTTTTGCTTCCTGGACCATTTGAAATTCCCTGCCACATTATTCATTTCACTACCTGGCACAATATAAGGTTTTGATGTAGCTCCCTTTCACAATCCAGACTCCAGATAGTAGAGATTTCCCAGGGGCCACTCTGCTTAGCTACTATTGCCATGTGTATTTCGAATGGCAAAATCATTTCACTGCAAATATGAGACATTCTGTGTGTGTGTGTGTGTGTGTGTATGTGCGCGCGCGCGTGTGTGACATAAGAAATGCAAGAAGTGAATGGTCATATTTTTTAAAAAGCAACTAAAATGAGAAAACTATTAAAATCTTGGTTAGAACTCTAAAAGGTCTACAGAGGAAACTCTACAATTTAAAAGGCCGCCCAGCCCCATTCTTAGAGATCTGGAAATGCACGTGTTTCATGTCGTCTCTGAATGTGCCCCTCTTCCTGTCTGATTGAGCTTGACCAGCAGCTTCTGACTCAGGCCTACACTGGTTACACATGGTTAGAGGAATGTTAATTACCACCTGTAATCTGCACAGTATTCTGGAGAAAATAACAAGGGTAACTACCCTTGATGGAGAAAGATAATAGAAATGTAAATGCCATACTCAAAGGTATGGGAATTTCGTGGGCACGTATTTGGGCAGGAATGTGGACCCTCCCATCTTACCAACTCAGGTAAGCACCTGAGGAATAGATTCGCCCAGCCAGAGAATGTTAATGCTGATGTTGTAGTCGTGAAGCGATCTTAGCAAGCATCCATTCTTTTCACAGGTAAGGAATCTGAGGCTTGGAGAGACTTAAGTCATTTGCCTCATGTAACAGAGATAATAAAATTTAGTGGAGGAGCAAAAGAAAAATATTTTTGAAATTTTACCTTAAGGAGAGTTCCTTAAAATTTTTATTTAGTTTTAATGCTTTCTATTGGTATTAAAATATATTCATCCTTTTCTCCCATCTTGTTGGAATCCGCAATACTGATAAAATGCTATTCCCTGCCTCTTACAGATACTGACATACAGTTCCCTCTGTACCTTCTCCACTTTCAGACGATGGCTGATTCTATCCTTGTCATCCTGAACATTTTAGCTTTCTTTAAGACATGATAAATTAGCTAACAAAAGGAACTCCTTTCCATGACAGAAGCACTTTTGGGAGGCTGAACATACACCTCTGATTCAAGGCTGAGTTATTATAAGAAAAACAGAAAAGGAAGGAAGAAGGTTTTACTTTCCCACCGTTGAAGACAGTTTGTCAGGACGAGAGACAGACACACAGAACGTGCACAGACTTGCACTTCCATTCGGTGATGAATAGGGCAAGGGTTTCACCCATGTTGTCTTTAAAAGCACTGCCTGGAATACAAGATGACATGGTGTTTCTGGAATACAATTCTGCTTGAAAGGCCAAGAAAAGGTGATAGGTTTTTAATGCACATTTGGGTGTCTTCAAGCTCTCTTTCTATAACCAGAATGGAGATGTTGCTGAAATGCTGTCCTCAGAGAAAAAAAGCAAACTGGTTAAAATTCCATTATGTTTCTCTTTGGCTGGCATTGTATAATTGAAGACATCTTCAAAACAGAAACAGAGTGTAGCTTCTTGTGGGGTGGGGGGAGAGGAAAGCAGACATCAGATGGCAGAGAAATAGAAAAAAAGCATTGCAGCTCCCCTGCAAAGAATACATTGCTTTCACCAGGAAAGTTCCTGCTGCCCATGCTTCCTTCATGAAGTCCAGTCCTTTTGTCTCTCTGCCACCAGAGCCATGTTTCCACCTTGATCTGATCTTGTTTCTATTCTCAAAGCCCTTGGCTTGCTTCGTTTTAGTGGACGCCTCATACTTAGGCCTACTGTCTCCCCATCTCCCCTCACTCCCTGATTGCCAAATCACTTTGCCCTAATAAGTCTCACTTAAAAACAAAAACAACAATCCTACGGGTACTTGATACAAGTTTTCTCTTTTGTCTGGACTGTTCTCATTATTTCAAAGTTCTTTCCATCCCTCAGGGTACCGTCAGCTCCTAGATCTCCCAACGGCAAACCTTCTCTAATTTTCCTGTGTGCAGTGAGTACGGCCATCCAGTCCGGACGAGCCAATGGGTGCGTGACCTCTAGCAGCCACATGGGGCTCTGTGCTCAGAAACGGCCTGCACCTGCTTTGACGCCCTGCTGCTGCCATCTTAAAGTTTGAACAAAGGGCTTAACATTTTTGTTTTGCACTGGACCTGCAAATAACACACCTGGGCCTTCCTCCCATACTCCCGAAGTTAAGAGTTTCGTGTCTCCGCTCTAACAGTTATCATCCACATTGCTTTTCGCAATTGTTTCATGCATCTCTACCTCCACTAGAGAGGAAGCTCCAGGAACCATAGATCTCAGGTCTCGGGTTCCCACAAGCACCTGCAAGAGCAGTTTGCACAGAGTAAAGTATTGACAAGAAGGCGAGAATACTGCTCAGAGTCCTTCAGGAAAGAAAGGAGTAAAACCAACATCTACCGAGGATGATAGTAGAAAAGCTAATATGTTCTGCAAACTTAATATGCACACATCACTGTGCTCTGCACCGCACGAGCAACAAGTCTAACCTAATCCCCAAAACTTGAGGAATAGGTGCTATTATAACTGCATATAACTTCATATGCCAGGTAAGGGACCAAAGGCTTACAGAGGGAAGGTGTCAGAGGTCACAGAGTAAGTGGCAGAACCAGAGTCAGAGTTGTATCTGGTTCATATAAAATTGATGAGTCTCTGCTCTTAACTCGTACAGAATTGTGAAATGTTTAAGCAATAAAAAAACCTACCTATGTTCTGACTGGAACCAAGGCCAAGGTAACAAAATTGGCCTATCTCTAGCAGTCCCAACCACGAGTTTGTAACACCCGGACTTTTTTTAATGTTTGTTTATTTTGAGAGAGAGAGAGAGAGCAAGTGAACATGTACACAAGTGGGGAAGCGGCAGAGAGAGAGGGAGAGACAGAGACAATCCCAAGCAGGCTCTACACTGTCAGCACAGAGCCCAACGCAGGGCTTAATCTCAGGAACCGTGAGATCACGACCTGAGCCGAAGTCCAGAGTCGGACGCTTAATCAACTGAGCCACGCAGGTGCCCCACGTACCCGGACTTTTAAGGTGTCAAACCAATTTCTAATAAAAAAATCCTCTTTTAGGATATACAAACATTTTGCTAGATCTGCCTGTAGCGCCCCCACCTAAAGCCATCCCTTTAACACACAAACTGTCTCTATACTTTAAAGTTATTTCTGAGTCATAAAATTTTATATGTAGAAAGAAAAAGTGCTTCAGACTCTCTCTGAAAGACAGACAGCCTAGGGAGAAGGGAATATCATGGATTCAGCTGAGCAAGTGAATATGGTGGAAAGTCAAACCTGCACCAGTTCTGGGCCAGGACCCTCAGGCAGGTCCACAAGGAGGGTCATGGTTTTCCACTCCCTTCTAACCACCCATAAGCACACCAAACTCAGGAGACTGATGACAAAGGATTAGCGTAAAATGACAATTTACTGAGTTATGTCCATTAGCTGTTTTTCCTCATTTACTGTTAAAATTAGGTTTCGTATAATGAACAATGCAGGACTTCTGTTTCACTGCTTGATCCAAATACCTACCATGGACGAGATACATATAATGCTTGGAATATATTATTTTAGGAATTTGCATTAAACACATCAGGATATTTCCAAATACAACATATATCTGCCATAGCCCTGAATATGTATTATTTTCTGCAGCACAAGAGAGATTTTTCAATAAAAACCTCATCGGGGTCTGTCTTGCATGTTTTCAACTTAACTAAGCATTCAGAAGCTTGAATCTTTTTACCACTGTTACTCATCTCAGTTGCTTTCAGGAAAAGATTCAGCTTTCACTGCTTCATCCTGGAGGGACCATTATTACCACATCCCTGAGTCTCCTGAAGCTTCGAGTTGTTTTCAACATTATTTTTAAAATTCTTAAAAGAATCATGTCTCTTCCTCCCAACCCCAAAAGAGCACAATAGCAAGACATAAGAGGTTTGGGCTTCTACTTGGACAAAACTGTACTGATCCAGCATATGCCCACTTCTGCAATGTTGCTCTAAGTTATCTCAGTGCATACTTATTCTCAACCCCTGAAAACCAAAATTCCCCTTAGTTAACTCTAAGGACAAGCTAACCTAGGGTGTCATGTTCCCATCGGGTCCCAGTTTGGTGCATTTTTAATCCTAATTTTGGAGACAGAGAACCATGTATATAATGACTGATAACAGGTAACATGTATCAAAACATAGTTCTAATATCACATACATGTCGATTTTGTTGGCAACAGGGAATTTATGAGAAGGATCCAATCTCTTTCTTACCCAAGTCTTGTGTTTCATAATTTTTCCAGCTGACTAATCACTTTGAAAATCAAACCTTTTCACTGAAAAATGAAATTGACTTGGACTTCCACTTCAGATAAGTCAACTGGTCACAAAGCATCTGGTAAAACTGCCAGATAAAGGGCAATGGTTGTATATATTTTTATTAATGCCAAAATGCAATCTAAGTTACATCTACAGTTTTGGATGACAATAAGAAGTTCAGAGAGTTCCCAACTAGATAGTAGGTTACTCATCTGTCATCTTGTCAATGCAGTATTTGAAGCAAATCCGTTGTAGAGAATAAAACTTGAGGTTCTTTAGACCCAAAAGCGAGAAGAACTTTTAAAAACTTTAAGTATGTTAGTAAGGACCACTCAGAGAGAGAAGGCGTTTTGTATTTTACTCCACATCTACCTAGGATTCTTCTAGCTGCTGGAGATGTTAATTGAAACTTTACAGAATCAAAGGGCAGGAATTCTTAGTTCTTTTTGCATTTGGAGAAACTGAGGATGAAATTAAGTTACTTGCCCAAGACAGGACAGTAAATCTGGCTCATCTATTTCCAAAACTTAAGTTCTTTTCATCACACAATGGCAAGAATCATTTAGATATTAAAATGGCTTCAGGGTTTTTAGCATCTTTTTTTTTTTTTTTTTTAATTTTTTTTTTTCAACGTTTATTTATTTTTGGGACAGACAGAGACAGAGCATGAACGGGGGAGGGGCAGAGAGAGAGGGAGACACAGAATCGGAAACAGGCTCCAGGCTCCGAGCCATCAGCCCAGAGCCTGACGCGGGGCTCGAACTCCCGGACCGCGAGATCGTGACCTGGCTGAAGTCGGACGCTTAACCGACTGCGCCACCCAGGCGCCCCCAGGGTTTTTAGCATCTTGATCTTCACTTTCGAAAGTAAATGAGAAATGAGATAGTTTTTACATGTTAGTCCCTACGTGGCTAATAATAAAAAGTCTGTATTTATTTACTTAGAAATTCCTTAATGGCAAAATTTGTAATAATAATCGGGGAAGAACGAATGATGACTTCTTTCAGTTCCCCCTACAAAAAAATTCAGATAAGAATTTTTCTTTCGCTTCTGCATGCTTCATCGATAGGTGATATTTAAAGTGAAGTTACCAGCAGATCATACTGGGAATCAGTTTGTGCCACAAGGCAAAATAAATCGACCATATTAGAAGAAAGGTTAATAGTCACCTTCGCTAACCCCAGCTTTTGCACCGGGTTTATTATCACCCTTGAAATAGAAGCCGCGTGATCAATTTCAAATATCAGAGCATAACACACACTCCACAGGGAACCCATGAAAGATGGCAGAGGAGGCAATGGCTCTCCAGTTAGAAAAAACCACAATTTTGATCGTGCGTGGAAAACATCAAATTAAAGCCAGTACTTGGTATTGACTCAGCATACCAGCTTCTCCCAACATTCTGGCTGAAGTTTAATCTTCTGCTAACTCCCTGGAGTGAGGCCTTTACTCCTGTGGCACCCATGCTGGCAACACAGAATTGAACAGGTGCTGGCTTCAAGGGAAGCTTAGGATTTGTTTCTTCAGATGTGCAAAAGAATGCTTACAGGAAAGTGTCTCATAAACAGCTTATAATATGTAAAGAGTCAAGAGGAGTGAGGTTTACAAAGTTCCTTCTTTTCCTACGAATTGATCTCAGGTTTGATAGAAGTTTGTTTTAGAAGGATATTCTTTTTCTATGTTCCCACGTTGGTCTTCAGGCCTCTGTCAAAGATTTCTTGTCATTGGCTTCCTTATTGCTTTTATTTTGCATAGCTTTATACTAGTCATGCCTAGACCTGTGTGGTCTTTAGCACACTGCTTCTCCTACATCCCAGCTGAGGGCACGATGTCTTTCTGTATGTCAGAATGTTGGAGGCATGGAAGGCAATGATGCAAGAGTCACAGTTGTCAGAGTAGGTTGGAGAAGGCGGCCAACTTCTCCATGGACAGACCCTGTCTGGACCCTGGGCTACTCTGGAAATCTAGAAGATAATATCATTGCACACAGCACCAAGAAATAGAGCATTCTGACACCCTGGTAATAGGCCAGCAACTTGGGGGTCATTATTTCACTACGTGGTTGGTGCCAAGAATTTATACTTTAGGCGGATATCAGGATAATTCCACAGGATGTGAAGACAGCAAACTTGAATGAATGAATGAATGAATGAACGAACGAGTGAATGAGAAAGCAATATGAATTCTATAGATGAATTCAGACTTTTAGAGATAGCACTGAGAGATAATCTTCCAGAACTATGAAAGACAGTTCTACAACGCATGAGTGTCTAAGTGGAGCTAATGATCTTCTAATTGCCTACTGTGTGCTCCGCACCATGCCAGGTACTTTACATTTATGATTTATATAAATACAGACAATCTTCCTACTAATTATCTCTGAGAGCCAAACTAGAAGATGATACCCATTGATCCTCACCCCCTGGTGTCTGTGTCTTTGTGCAACCTGTGTAGCCAGTAGGATATAGAAATGATGGTGTATGACTTCCCAGGCTAGATCATACAAGCCACACGGCTTCTGTCTTGCCTACTCCTGGATCACTTCCAGACAGAAGCTGGCTGCCATGTCATTAGAACACTCAGGCAGTTCTACGAAGAGGAACACATATGGAGGAACTGAGGCTTCCCGTCCACAACCTGCACTAACTTGCCAAGCACGTGAGAGAAGAGTCCTCCAACCCCAGGCCAGCCTCCAGATGACTGCAGCTCTAACCGATTTCTTGACTGCAACCTCGTGAGAGACCTTGACTGCTACACCATGGTTCTAGTAACCAGCTAACCAACCCCCCCTCACGTTTCATGACCCATAAAATTTATGCAAAATCATAGGTTTTTGTTGTTTTATTGTTTGTTCATTTAAGCCACTAAATTGTGAGGTCATGTATTATACAGCAGTAGACAACTAATAAAGCTTTTATTGTCTTTGCTTTACAGATGAAGAAGTAAAACGTATGAGAGCTAAAGTTACAAAATCCTAAACTTTACTGAGCACCAACCAGTAAGGCCTGGGCCATAGGAACTGACCAAAGCATGACACAGGAGCCAAGGAGGAAAGCAGCCAGGAGTGGATGAAGAGGCTGAGTTCATTTGCTCATCCATTCAACAAATAGTTCTGGAGCGTCTACTAAGTGCCAAGGGCTGTCCTGGGTTATGAAGATGTAGCAGTGACCAACACATAAAAATTCCCTTCCTTCTTTGAGCTTACCATTTAGTGATGGGTGACTGATGATAAAAACACACAAAAAGGTAAGTTAGGAAATCCAGTAGAACTTGAAGGAGAAGCAGGTAGAAGGAAGAGAAAGACCTTGGAATTGATTCCTTCCTGCATATGCAACCCTGTAACAACCTTAAGGTGAGGCTGCCTCGGTGCACAGCACTGCCCTCGGACTTGAAGTCTGTTAGGCGGGGACCTTTTTCTCTTTTGTACACACATCATGTATCCCATTTGATAAGAGTTTAGCCTGGCATATAATATGTGTTTAGTAAATATTTATTGCAGTGACTTAGATTCTCAGAAGAATAAAACTTTGGCGAAGTTAGCTGCCTTAGCGGTTAAACATTCTTCAGCTATTTTAAGGCAAGCGTGTTAAACCAGAGTGAATTCTGCCAGTGTAACTCCTTTTCCATTATCTAGGAGAACAAAACTCATTGTGTAATAAATGTGATTTTCTTCTCAGTAGCCAGACCTGACATTAAGTTGAGTATGTGAGATCTTACACTCTAAATGGAATATATGAAACATTCAGTGAAGATTCTAGAATCCTCCTAGAAACAAAATACGAGACATGGTTACAAGATACTAAAGCAGACATCCATGGGCCAAAGAAGAAATCAGTCTCACATAAATACAGATTTCCTTGGTCTGCTTAGTTCTACAAGGATCTGTGGGAGCTACACATAACGTACCTCCAACACAATACAGGGAAGGCTACAGGCTTAATGCTTCATGGTCACAACTACACTGGGGGCACAGGAGTGTCTCTTTTAAACCTTACACTCTAAAAATATAAGTACTACCTTTATAGAAGAGAAAAATTTAGCACTATGTGTTGATCAAAAAGATTTGTTACATTATAAAATATTAATGCTCAAGAAAACTTCAAATATCAAGAGGTTCAATCCCCCTGCCCCCAAAGAAAAGTCCAGAGAAGTGAAATGACTAAGCTAGTACCCATGCCTGGGTTTTAGGTGAATCCTTTTAAGAATTCTTATACACATTGTGTTTCTTCAAATAATTCAGATACTGTCCCTTGTTGATTCCCAGGAGTTGGCTGGTTAATTCCCAAGGGACTGTCACTGAGCTGGCACAGAAGACAGTATTGCAACCAATTTAGAACTTGGTTCTAGAATCTTATGATCTTATCTCAAACACCAAATCTATCATTTGCTGAGCAAAGTTAATTGGGCAATTTGAAAAGAATTACTTAATCTTTTTTTAAATATGAAATTTATTGTCAAATTGGTTTCCATACAATACCCAGTGCTCATCCCAACAGGTGCCCTCCTCAATGCCCATCACCCACCCTCCCCTACCTCCCACCCCCCATCAACCCTCACTTTATTCTCAGGTTTTAAGAGTCTCTTATGCTTTGGCTCCCTCCCTCTCTAACCTCTTTTTTTTTTTTTTCTTCCCCTCTCCCATGGTGTTCTGTTGTTTCTCAGGATCCACATAAGAGTGAAACCATATGGTATCTGTCTTTCTCTGTATGACTTACTTCACTTAGCATAACACTCTCCAGTTCCATCCACGTTGCTACAAAAGGACATATTTCATTCTTTCTCATTGCCACGTAGTATTCCATTGTGTATATAAACCACAATTTCTTTATCCATTCATCAGTTGATGGATATTTAGGCTCTTTCCATAATTTGGCTATTGTTGAGAGTGCTGCTATAAACATTGGGGTACAAGTGCCCCTACGTATCAGCACTCCTGTATCCCTTGGGTAAATTCCTAGCAGTGCTATTGCTGGGTCATAAGGTAGATCTATTTTTAATTTTTTTGAGGAACCTCCACACTGTTTTCCAGAGTGGCTGCACCAGTTTACATTCCCACCAATAGTGCAAGGGGGTTCCCGTTTCTCCACATCCTCTCCAGCATCTATAGTCTCCTGATTTGTTCATTTTAGCCACTCTGACTGGCATGGGGTGATACTGGACAGCAATATGCAAAAGAATGAAACTAGACCACTTTCTTACACCATTCACAAAAATAAACTCAAAATGGATAAAGGACCTGAATGTGAGACAGGAAACAATCAATAAAACTAAAAGGCAGAATGGGAAAAGATATTTGCAAATGACCTATCGGACAAAGGGCTAGTATCCAAAATCTATAAAGAACTCACCAAACTCCACACCCGAAAAACAAATAATCCAGTGAAGAAATGGGCAGAAGACATGAATAGACACTTCCCTAAAGAAGACATCCAGATGGCCAACAGGCACATGAAAAGATGCTCAATGTCACTCCTCATCAGGAAAATACAAATCAAAACCACACTGAGATTAATCTTTCTAAATCTCTTATAACATTGAAGTAAAAACAATACATATCTCATGGGGTTTGTGAGGATTAAAGGCGACCTCATAGGTCAACTGCTAGGGTAGCTTCTTAGCACACATAGAACCAGTTCTATTTGAAACACTGTTATTGTTGTTGTTATAATCAAGATTCTCAATACGGGTAGGATGAACAATGTAGGTGTTAAGTAGACATGTGATGATCATTCCACAATATATACAAATATTGAGTCATTATGCTGCATACCTGAAACAAACATGTTACATGTCAATTATATCTGAATAATAATAAGTAGATGCTCAATATTTTTAGAATGCCCTGAAGTCTAAGAGATAAGATGCTCCCCATGAATCAAAAGAGGCAAGAAGCAGTGTAGTCCAATGGCTGGCACCTGGTGCAAGCAGGCAGAGACAGTAACAGGGAAGGAGGTTCCTTTGGCTTCAGCCTCATTCCCAAGTCAACTCAAATAATGGAAATGAAAAAAAAATGTGCTTGTTAAGACAAATTCAGCATTAAAGGAGGTCCCTAAGCCCCCTTTTATGAGCCTGCCATTCCAAGCTCCTTTAAGTAGAAATTCTCACCAATTGTCTTCCGAAGGAAGATCGGGAAAAGTGACTGGGTGTCCCCTTGGTGATATTTTATACTTCAAACTGGTCACTAACATTAGAGAATTATATTCACAGGGAACAGAGACCCAGTTTGTGAGCTTAGGGGCAGGAGCACATGAGTCTAGCTCTCAGAGAGGCAAGAAATCTTCAAGTCCAGAAGAGTCCGTCGGATCCCATGGTACAGAGTTTGACACAAGTACGAGATCCTCAGATTGTGAGCCTGCACTTGAATCTGAACCAGGACCCATGGTGTCTGCCTACAGGGAAAGGAGATAGGGTTCTTAGACTTTGATGTGTCGGTATAACCATAACCTTATCAGAATCAGGCATCGCTGGGATTAAAATGGCTTCAATCTGGGAAACAACATGGGAGTGGATTTAGCCACAGCAACTAAAAGCTTTAACCCCTGGAAATCAGGATGAAAATGCTTTCCCTCCCTTGGACAGGACTGATTCAGAAACCTGATGAGGCGTGTGGATGTGTATCCGCAAGTGGGTTTGCGTGTGTGCAAATGTGGTAGTACACCTGTGCTTTTTGGAACACAGGTTTCTGATCAACCTCTCATTATAAAAAGTAGGTTGGAATAAGGCAAAATCTAGGGCAGTGAGGCCGAAGAGCTTACATTTATTCTTGTGCATGTAGCATGCGATTTGTTTTATTTAGGGATATTTGTAGTATCACGATACACCTATAATACAAAGTGAGATTCCTTTGTATACCACAGGTCACATATATGCTCAAAAATTCATCATCTATAGATCTGTAAATATGTCTACATCTAGGAGTAAAAATGTTTGATTACTGAATACTTCCGTTTCTAAATGTATCAGAGTGGGGTTTATCTTTATGTGTTTGTAGTTGGCAGAACAATCACCTCTAAAATATGTCCCTGTCCTAGGGGCACCTGAATGGCTCAGTCAGTTAAGCGCCCGACTTTGGCTCAGGTCATGATCTCATGGTTTGTGAGTTTGAGCCCCGTGTCGGCTCTATGCTGACAGCTCAGAACCTGAAGCCTGCTTCGAATTCTGTGTCTCCCTCTCTCTCTGCCCCTCCCCTGCTGGTGCTTTGTCTTTCTCTTTCTCTCTCTCAAAAATAAATAAACATTAAAAAAAATGTTTTTAAATATGTCCCTGCAAACTTTGAATCCCTAATCCTTACAAACTTTGAATATATTAAATTACATGGTAATGGGAATTAAGGTAGCAGATGAAATTAAATTAATCTGCTGATTTTAAAATAGAGAGAGCACCCGGATTATCCAGGTGGGCCTGTTGTTAACCCCCAAGGTCCTTCCTTAAATGCAGAGGAGGAAGGCAGAAGAGTCAATGTGAGTGACAGGATATGAGAAAGACACGACTGGCCATTGCTGGCTTTGAAGACATCAGGAACCTATGAGCCAAGGAATAAGGAAAGCTTCTAGAAGCTGGAAAAGTCAAGGGAATATTTTCTTCCCTGGAGTCTCCAGAAAGGAATGAAATTCTCTGACACCTTGACTTTAGCTCACAGGGACCCAGCTCAGACTTTGATGTCTAGAAGTGTAAGATAGCAAATCCATATTGTTCAAACTACTAAATTGGTGGCAACTGCTTACAGCAGCAACAGAAAACTAACATAGTTATACGCGTTTTTAAATTTTATGAAAACACAACTGATTTTGAAAAGTGAAAAATTCAGAAGATGCTTCAGTACTTAGTCTGAGGAGTTCCATCTGGAAGTCAGAGCACAGGAATGGTGTTTTTGCTCCATCCAACATCCTCATAAATAATACTTATGTTATCTCATGTATACTCTTTGACGCCTTGCAAAACTGCACACCACGCCATATATTTCCTAAACAGCAACATTTAGAGCAATCGTTTCCATTTAAATGCTACTTTCTACAACCATTTGTTTCTTTTTTCTTTCTTTAATGCATTTTAATTAAAGGTAAGAAGAGAATAAAAAAGAGATGGGAGAACTACGGCAGCTGTAATGTGCGGGTGTAAGATATTGCAGTCTGAAGCCTTATGCTCAGTCTGAAGGTAGGATAACAGTGATTATAGATATATTTCTAAATGAAATTCTACATAAATCCTAGCTTTCAACATGAGACCTTATGGCAGTCCAAAATAACAGTGGTTCTTTGTGAATACACAGTGTTTTTTCTTGATATTTAATTAATTCTAATGATGGCAGTCTATGTTGTAAGCGTACACTCAACAGAGAGACATCTTATTTAGAAAATATAAAAATTGCACAAATAATTATTGGGTGAATGCTTGCAGTTATTAAAAAAGTGCCAGTTTTGAACATAATATTTTAATGCGCAGAATTGCTTGTCCTCGCCTAAAACTTGCAAAATTAAACAGTCGATGCAAGAAGTCTAAAACTATACAAAGGATAGTCCGTTTAATACCGGCTTCCTGGGGCACCAGGTTGGCTCAGTAGGTTGAGAGATCAACTTCGGGTCCAGTTGTAATCTCATGGTTTGTGAATCTGAGCCCTGCTTGGTGCTATAGGCACGGATTCCACTGTCCCTCTCTCCCCTGCCCTGCTCACACTCTCTCAAAAATAAATAAACATTAAAAAAAAAATACTACTTTCCTTCAGGGACTCTACTGTATTTAGACCAACTGGAATGTGCTTAGGGAGAGCAAACTCATTTTAACATTAGCATAAGCAAAACAAGTGCACCTCAAAAATATTCTACTGTGAAAGGTCTCTGTCACCCTCTGCTTTACATATACATTGCTATCTTTTAGTTATCATGAGTGATCATGAAACCTGTGAAATACATTTCTAGTAAAATGTAGAAGTCAACAACGGCAAAATTAAAATAAATAATATCCCATTTCCTACATCATTAGGCTAATAGAGAATACTATTTGTGTGAATTGCAGGAATTGCTAGTGTATTGTCATTCATTATTAATAGTAATAATTTTCTTGCCATGGAACTAGTAGCTGGCCTTGTATTTTAAAATACAGTTAAGTCCCACTGCTCCTTATCTACCTCATAAACAATTCTATTTCCTGATGTTCCACTCCTCTTTCTATTGTAAATTCTGCTTAAGCCTTTCAACATATTTATGGAAATTAATACCTTACTGACTAGAGTTCAGGGAGGTATTTTTAATTTATACAATAAATATGCACACATACAAAGCTGAAGCAAACATACCCACTTCGGTTAAATTATTTAACACTCAAAAGGGGAAATAATAAACTCTTAGTACTTAATATTAAGAGTTAAACTATGTAGAGAGAGACTTGGATTTAATCTTTCTCTACTCCTACCCAGTTGTATGGTCTAGGGCAAGTTACTTATTATATTTGAATCTCAGTTTTGGTCAAATGGTCAAAATTATCATCTAAGTACTATATATGCTCATTTAAATTAAACACAGTATATTGCCTACCCCAAAGTATCCTACCCCTGACCCTCTTCTTTCCCACCAGAACCCTGATTTGGTTCAGATAGTTTGATCTGAAGGTAAGAAGACCCAGAACCTGTTCTAGAGGTAGATATGACCTCCACTGGCCAATGAGATATAAGAAGGAGGGAAGGAGTCAAGGAGACTCTCTTCATGCTGTCCCCTGCTTTTCACTTATGTACACAATTGCAAGAGAATGTGGTGCTTTAGGGTTGCTCCCCCATCTAGTGGCTGAGAAAGCAAGGAAGATCAGGAGAGATCCCAGCAACCACCTACTTCTGAAATTACTATTTGGTGGGAAGAAGCCCTTCTTGTTTCAGAACTGTTGGTAGGGTATTCTCATATTTTCAGCTGAACTCCATACCTAGAAGGGATTGAGAGACTGTTAATGCACCCGGAAAGGTTAATGTTACTTTAATAGAGTATAAAGTATTCCACAACAGATATTGGTAATATGTTTTGATAAGTCCCCAGATGGAAGAGAAAATTCCAGTTGAGAAAATTATGGAAGACTTCATGGAGGAGAGATCAATCCCATTGGACTTTGATGGGTTTTCAGTCTTTGAGCATGGAAAGGCTGGAAAGGGCATGTGACAGAATTCCATTTTGAGGGACCAAATGCTTTCCCATGGTGATAGTAACGGTTCAAGCTTCAGTGTAACTAGGAGGAGAGCAAATGAGATATGTGAATATCTGGAGTTTTTACTCAAGACTCCAGGTTTTCCTTCTCTCCCAAAGCTCTCCAAGCATATCATCTGTGGGTTATTTAGGACTTAGACCAAATGAAGCATAGATTTAGTTTGATAACTGGCTTTAATAGTTTCAGAACATATGCTTCTGCTTAAATTTTCTGGTCTTATTATTTTTAAAGAAAAATTCATTAATTTAGTTTGTCAATTAGTAAAACACACACACACACACACACACACACACACACACACACACACGCATTCAACAACGATTCGGAGGATTTGTGCTACTTGATTCCAATATCACCACTAAGCAACACACAGTGTACATGTAACAGAGAACAAATGGGCAGAGAAAGAATAAAGTATGCACAACCCCATCTTTGATTATTCTATAGTATAGGCTGGGCATGGTTGCTATCATCATGGCTCAGGCTCTGGCATAGAGAGTGCTACCACGGCTGATCCAGAATACTCAGGGCTGCGATGAGCCTCTCCCCACACCATGTTATAGGCTAGCCTAAAACTGGCTAGGGCCCACTTAGTTTCTCTCAGAAACAAAAGGCATAACAAAGAAACCTCAGGCCCAGGAACAGAGCTAGGGAGTATGAGATCACATTAGCTATTGATTCCCTTGTATTCCCTGGCTGGGCTGGAACGAAACCAGAAATAGAAAAGGTGGGATTTGCTCACTGTCACATAGTATCTCATCATCATGTCATCTATTTTGAAGCATTTCAACTCATCTTCAACCTTTTCCAAAATTTTTATCTTTTTGGGTTTCTCCAATTGACATTTTTAGAATTTTCCTATTTTTGGTGGAAGTCTATTTTTGAAAGACACATCTTTGATTACCTTGAATAATTAAAAATAAAAATAATATTGAAAAAAATTACAGAGACCTATGAATAGACAAGGACTGACAGTTATTAAATATTATTATGTTAGACAATAGTATGATTTTGTTAGGTGGTGTTACGAGGCATTAATTTTGCAAGTTGGTAGTTTGCTCACAGTTACATGCTAGTGAGTGGTGAAATTAGGATATAACTTAGTTCTTCCCTGTGTTCATTCATGTCTACTGTAGCTCAGTGCTTACCACACTGGGTAGGGGGTAGAGAAATTAGAAACAGAGAAAGAAAGAAAAAAGACTACAGTTTAAATTCAATCAAATTTTTGATTTTTTAATCAAGGGAGTCTACATTGATCAAGTACAGAGGAATCATTTGTTGTCAGAGTAATTGATCTTTTTGTTTGTCTTTCTTAAGGCTGTGCATTTTAAACACTCAGTGAAAGAGAAATTAGTGACACACTGAGATGAAAACAGAAAATGTCCCGTACCTAATATATTTACCATTAAATAGAAAACACAACAATTCTTGGTTGCACGTCTACTAGAAGCAAGGTGCATCCTTACACATGAAGATAAAGACATGGTGCTTGTCTTTACTTGAATATATTATGCCCCTACATTGTGAGGTATAATTGTTCATAGTAGTTTGAAGCTGCTAAAATAGATATTAATTTAAGACCAGAAAAAATATATTAGGATCAATTCTTACTTTGTACCACTGACAATTAAAGCATGAGATAATTAATGACTTCTGAGGAATGATCAATGTTTAGTTTTAAAAAGTTTTGAAATAAAGATTATTTTAGGCTTTAAAATTTTAAACTTTTAAAAATTAAATAAATGTGACATTTAAAAAGAGGGCTGTTTTCCCTTTAGTTTTTGGACTGTATTCTTTGAACGGCCCCATTAACTAAAAATCAATCTTAATTGATAGTAAATATTTGCCATAATTTTAAGAACTCTGAAAAAAATGGAAGTCATCAGGTTTTAACAGCATAGCTTTGGGGATACAGTATACACCTAAATTATATTCACCCGTAACTTACTACATAAGTTTGATTAATTTAAGTGTGTGGTAAGTTCTTTCTTGTTAATATAAATGGAACATTAGTGTTTCAAATAGAAGAGGAAACAGAGTAGAAGAAACAACACAAATATTCTAGATTATCTGGGCTGTTTTTAAATGCTTTGTTTCTTCTCTTTAATTAGGTTATATCTCCAGTCTATAATTGAATTAAAATGGTTGTATCTAAATAATCAAATTTCCCCCATACATGTTTCTTTGGTAACATGTAAATGTTATAGTGTAACACGTACAGTCAAAGGATGGTGTTAAGTCTTCTAAAAGAAGTAGAACTGTATGCTTTTAGTCCCCTCCCTCATCCCATCAGATTTATTTGTAACAATGTAAAAACAGAATTTTAAATTACTCTCATATTTTTACACTGTGTTTTTTTTTTTACCTCTGGAGGATGAAATTATCTAATTTTTATTTTGTTTTTATTTGCACTCCCTGAATTTTTTAAACATCAAAATACATACTTTATAATCAGAAAAAAAATAAGGCTGTTTTATTTTTTAAATAATCATTTTATTATCAAAACCATATCAGAATAAGGGAGAATCCTTGCCATTTTTAATGTTGTAGACACATTATTCACTAAGGATGATTTGTTGAAAAAATTAAGTCCATGATCTTCTAGGGTTAACTACAATATTGTATTGAGTGGATTAGTGGATAAGCTCATAAATGCTGGCATGGAAGGGGTAGAGTTGAGATTCCAGCTCAGTTGTTTGTTATCTGTTTACCTTGGGCGAAATAGATAATGTCTTTTTTCTTCAGCCTCCTCTTATGGAAATGGCTGTAAAAATAGTAGCTAGCTTATAGGGTTGTGTGCATCCAACATGTTAATCTACATACACAGAGCTTTTAGCATGATACCTGACACATAGTCAGCACTCTTATAATGCTATATTAGGTGTATTATGAGCCATTAATAGAATATGAAACACTATAGAAAAAATAAGTTAAAAGACAGAAAGTAAAAAAAATATTAAAAAAAAAAAACCCAAAATATCCACTAGTATTTCCCCCAGGCCCTTTTCTCCCTGGAATTACCCTCTAGAAAAGAGGGAAATTGAATGTTTGGCTTAAAAAGACAGAGGTGAATGATGCCAGCAGATCTGTGAGCACTGGACACACAGATAATTTATGGAAAAGAAAATACAAATGACTAATTAGCAATGAAAATTTTCCAACCTTACTAATAATCAAGGAATTGTAAATTAAGTATAAGATGTGGTTCACTTATCAAATTAGCAAAGATTATCAAATAAAGGTGAAAACCTAAGGCTTCCAGGGTCAGAAGCACATTTTACACACTGCAGATGGGAATGGAAATTAGTCAACCCTTTTGAAAGCAATTTAGCTACATACAGAGAAAACATGTAAATTACATGTAAATTACTAACTCTCTTTTGGGGGAGTTATGTTAAGGAAATAAAGAAATGTTCATGGCAGCAATATTTATAGCACTAAAATTTTGAAATAATCTAACTTCCAACAAGAGGTGATTAAGTTTAATAAACTAGAATACAACTTCACAGATGGATATTGCAAAAAAGAGGGATAATAGTGATACTCGTAAGTAATTTATAATGACTTATATTGGACAGGGAGTGCTACTGGATTAGTGCTGATTTAGTTTCTTCTATGTGCGGGGAACTCCGTGAGCATGTTCTCCTAGTCTTATACTGCGCCATCACTCATCTCCTGACATGACTGGTAAATTTGGGATAGAAAACTGGACATGAACTGCTATATACTTTTTCTTCCTTTGGGAAACCTTTTGCTCTCTGTTTCTCCTCAGCAACAGAATCTTCCTCCAGAGCCATATTCTTTCTACCCACATAAGAAAGCCTGTTGTTCTATCTGGTGTTGCCCAAGATAGTGCTCTATGTCTACCTACTTCTGAGATTCAGTTAGACAGCTTATGTGACTATCACATCAAACCAATTAGGCAAGCTTAGCCTTTATTAATAAAAGTGGTATATTGATTTCCCATCTCTTTTTCAAAAACCAGGTGGGAAAGAAAAGTGTTATATTCTAGAAGTCTCTCCAGACATGCCAATATTTGAAACTGCCCATTAATAAAAGCTCCATAACAACTTCCTCCAAAATGCGGAAGCGATTTTAAATCAATAAGTATATTTTATTTCACAGTTTCTGTGGATCAGAAATCTAGGCATGGCTTGGCTGGGTGCTGCTGCCTCAAGTTCTCTCAACATGGTTGCCAAGAGCATTTGGGTGAGGGCTGTGGTCTCATCTGATGGCTTGAATGGGGAGAATTTATTTCCAAGCCCATTCATGTTGTCAGAATTCATTTTCTTGCTGGCTGTTGGCATGAGGCATCCCTCAGCTCCTTGCCATGTGAGCCCTTTCACAGGACAGCTGACAACATGGTAGCTCCCTCACAGTGAGTAAGGGAACAAGAGATATTGTGCAAGACAGAAGGCACACATGGTCTGTTTGTAACCAGTTCTCAGAAGTGGCATCCTTATTAGTTTTGCCATATTCTATTCTCTAGAAATGAGTCACCAAGTCCAGTCCACTCTCAGAGGGAGGAGTTTGCATAAGGGTGTGAATGTAAGAAGGCTAGGATCTCTGGGGAGCATTTTAGAGGCTGCACATCCCCCAAACTAACATTTACCACAAGGCATACACATACATTATCACATTTAATCTTTGTAACTGCCCAGTGAGACAGTTATGTGATTATCCTATTTTTAAAATCATGAAGCTGAGACTCAAAGATGTTAAGCATCTGGCTTAAGAGCTCACAGGATAATAAGTGGTTGATCAGGTATTGGAACTGTGGCCATCTGCTCTCAGATTGTGTCCACTTAACCACTTGGAAAATAAGGGAAAAGTGAAGTGTAGATATGTGAACACATTTCAGGACCCTAGTCGTGTTAAAAAATACACAGAAAAAGGTGGAAGAAAATATGTTAAAATGTTAAAAACATTTAAATCTTTGTGTGGAAAGATTATGGATGGATACCTTTTTCTATTTCTTTGTATGTTCATATTTATTTTCCAAAATAAACTGACTTTTCCTTTATCTACTATGGGAAGAAGCCATGAGCCAAATAGAAGATATCCTGTTCTCGTGGAGCATATACTAGTGCACCAAGGGTGTGGCAGAGGGAGTGTTCCACCCTTAATGCAGACGATAAAGGGCATATTGTCTGTAGAGAACTAAAAGAAAATAATAAACCCGCCAAATGTCAGTCATCTTTTAAATATTACTCAATTTTAGACAAATTCAGGGGTAAAACAGTCTTTCCTCCTGGAGCATACTGTTCCCAGCATTCTTCCCCTTCACCATTTGATTAGTCTGGGGAGAGAGAAACACAGACACACACGTGCATACACACACACACGTTTATATGCATGTTTCTATATGCATAAAATATATAAGTAAAATTATTTATTTATATATAAATAAAACTATGTTAGTACTAAATTCTACAAAAAAAAGCAGAGTCTAGGAGATAGTACATGATGGGAAGGAGTGCTTTTTAACTAGGGCAATGACATATAAATGAAGAGCTGAATAAACTGAGGAAGCAGTCTCTTATGGGGGGCCTGGGTGGTGCAGCCGGTTAAGTGTCCAACTCTTGATCGCAGCTCAGGTCATGATCTCACAGTTTGAGAGAGTTCCAGGCCCTCATCAGGCTCTGTGCTGTTGGCACAGAGCCTGCTTGGGATTTTGTCTCTCCTTCTCTCTGCCCTTTCACCGCTTGTGCTCTCTCTCCCTCTCTCTCTCAAAATAAATAAACAAACTTAAAAAAGTTGAGGAAGCATGTGCTGTTTTTATAATCAGAGAAACACAGACAAAAACTAGAACTTGGGTGTCCCATGGAGCCTACGATCCATGAAAATTTTACTATTCTTTCCTTTCTACATCCAGTTCTTTAGTCATCCAGTTAATGTAATTTTATTGAGTGTCTACTATGTGGCAAGCACTTTGCTAGGCACTGGGAATTTAAGAGTGAGAAAACTAGATACTGTGTCTTCTACCATTAGTTTTAGAACAGAATGGGGAACACAGTGTTAATCAGAGGATGACTGAGATACAGAATTGTAAACTGTGACAAGTCCTAGGAAGAAAATGCATGGGCTGCTTTGAGAGAAGAAAACATCTATGGGTGGTCAGTCATGCAGTCTGCCACGGAGGTTACTAAAATTGCAGTCACAAATGCCATCCATGTGGGAAAGATTATATAACAAAACAGAGAATCAGGTTAAGGTAAGCACCTTGACAAATTTCAAAAAATTAATGGTCAAGTACAGGGAATGAGCTGCAAGGTTCCCTGAGGGGAGCAGCTAGGTAGAAGGAAGGTCAAGTGCACATCAATGGAAGAAGGCTTTTCCAGATGAAGGGGAGGGCAGTGGGCAATAGTGTTGAATGAGGTGAAAGGTCAGGTGGACTAAGAATGAAAAATACCTCAGTATTTAGTGACCTGGGTATTAGTAAGCCTAAGGACAGCCTTTGTAGATTGGAGGGGACTGACAAATCAATGGAAGAAAAGGAAACAGAGACCACATGTGTAAATAACTTTTAAAAGATATTTGAAATAAATAAACATTTAAAAAAAAGAAAAGGGGTGCCTGGGTGGCTCAGTTGGTTGAGTGTCTGACTTCGACTCAGGTCCTGATCTCATGGTTCATGAGTTTGAGCCCCACCTTGGGCTCTCTGCTGTCAGTGCAGAACCCATTTTGGATCCTCTGACCCTGTCTCTGTGCTCCTCCCTGGCTGACGCTCTCTCAAAAAGAAAATATTTTTTAGAAGGACAAAAGATACGGGATTATAAAGAAGAAAAAAAAAAGGAGTAAGTTGGTAGCTGAAAAGTAAAGCCAAGAAAGGGTTTTGGATTTCCTTTCTTTTTTAAATATGGAAGAGACTATAGTTATTGACATACAATGACTGTGATTTTGTAGAGAGAAAGGAGGTTGGCTGACTGTGGGTGTTGCCTGAGGAGGATGGGGAAAGAACCCACACAAGTTTAGAAAAGAAGGAGTCTCCTTTAAGACCTGTTGAAAGTCCTAGTCCTGCAGTCCATCTGTCTCTTTCACGCAAACAAAGGGAACCTTTAAAATGTTTAAAAAGTGTATATGCTTAGAATCGGGGAGCCATGAAATGCAAACATCATGCCCAAAGATATTTTTCCTTACTCATTTCACTTTTTAAAGCACTTTTATATGAATTCATTATTTTTATCCCCACGACAACCTGGTGAGGTTGTCAGGACACACGCCAATCAATTCATGTGACTTATCTATGGCAACCCAATGTCAATCTTGCTATTTATAAAGTATCAAGTACCCCAGATCTCTTGACTGTCATGCCAGTGCATTTTTTAAAAAGTACACTACATCCCCCTTGGCTTCAAAATCCATTAAGTACAATCACGAAATTCATAGCTTAAAGATATAAGTTGAAGACAGTGAGGACAACACCAAAGAGAAGGTCTGGCTCATTTACGTCTTGAGATCCAGTGAGCTGTTTTCTTTACTCTTATCTGAAGGGAACTACTTCAAACACCAAATATAAAGTATGCTCATGAAACCCACAGTGTCTTCCACGTGAAATGCAGTATACAGTCAATAACTGCTTGCCTTTGTACTTTTTCAAAGGTCTGCCTTCTCAGTACAGTTCACCTGAACCAACCCTGGGGACAGAAGCTCTCAGAGAGCCGAGTTCCTTAAGCTCTGAAAAACCTCTCAGAACCCTGTGCTTCTTGTTCTGAGAACCCTGTGCCTCTTGTTTAATAATAAAAGCAACAAAGAGTGGAGAGAGCCTTTGCAGTTGGGTGACATTGGATATTTTTTCACTAGATTTGTGTGTATGCAGGAATATTATGGAAAAAAAAAGCTGAGCTATACAGAGGTAAGTAATAACATGAATACAATTAAATAAATACTGTTAATACTTATCGAGTACCTACTATTTTCTATTTTCAACAGGTTAAGACCATCTCAACTTAGTGTTTTACTATTAGTCCATTTTTAATGCACAGTCTCTTGACACAGCATTAATCCTCTTATCAAATGAATACCTTGGCTGGTACACATACGGAGACCTGGATTTCCTTGGAAGCACAAGGAATGTAGACCATAACCAACTTTTTGGAGACAGGCTATAGCCTTTTCCAACATGTAATGAGGGGCTTAGAAAAATACTGATCTTATTTCCAGCTCATCATTTTGCTCTAAGACACATTCAGGGGTGCAGTCAGTTCTTGTCCATTCTCTTCTCCAGCCATGCTGAGCTGTCCCATGTTCTGTCATAACTCTTGGCATTTATAAATCCTCTCCCTGTTTCTTGGAATCCTCTTCATCTCTTCTCTCACCTCCAAACTCCGTCTCCCCCTGGCACCCCTATTAGTCTCATTAATTCCAATTCACCCTCAGTCTTTCTCTATAAAGTCTCCTCTGACCACTGTGCCTCCCAGATCGTCTGCATGAAGAGTCATGACACTGTTTTTCTTTGTACCACCCCTCAGCCAGATACCAAAGAAGGAAGATTCCTCAGGATAGAAATGATGCCTTGGACACGGCTGAATGTCTGGAGCCTAGCACAGTGCTAGATACATTTAAGCATTTGAATCCAGAACTGTTGTTGGGCCTTTGGGCATTGTTGGCTCCTGCTTACACTACTTCCATTTTCCCTTAAGATAAACTAATGGTATCTATTTTGCAAGGTACTCTAAAAATTAATGTTCACTCAGCACCAATTTATCATTGTTTCATTTGGAAATTATTTTACTTTAGACCAGTGTTTCTCAACCAGGACATGAGCCATTTAGCAATGCCTGGAGACTTGTCATAACGGGCCTACTGGCATCTAGTGGATGAAGGCCAAGGATGTTGCAAAACATCCTACAATGCACAGAACACTCGCTACAACCACAACCAAAATTATCTAACCCAAAATGTTAATAGTGTGGAGACTGAAGAACCCTGCTTTAAGACTATTCTCAGTCTTTTTTATGTGAGCCCATCATTTCTTCTTCACTGTAACTCACTGGCTTTTTATGGTATACACTGTGCTCATTTCACACTGTGCCTATTCTACTTGCTAGGGTAACAGGTGAAGTGTGGTTGGCAATGGGATTTAAGGCATAAGAATAATCCTTTCAGAACTTGGAACTGAGACTGTACAATCAGGCATTCACTAGGTATGGAATAATTGCCAAGCATTAGTATTCTAAAATAACCACATACAAAATGTTCTGGAAATTTGTTGAAATAAATTGATTATCTGTAAGAGTTACGCTAATTCTTTTCAGTTACCTTGGATTATGTGGAAAACAGAAGCAGCAGAAGTAATGAGATTCAGTTTATCCCCTCTTTCTATGCAGGTTGTAGGGCTGGGATTTACTTCTGAATGCTGCTGCTATGCTCAATTTTCCAAACAAGTAGGAGGATTTGTGCTCAAACTTCTCAAAGCACTTGAAAAATATATTTTGTTTGACTTCAAGTCGTTTAAGAGTTCAGCAAAACCTCACGCACTTGAGGATAGGTCAACCTATAGTAGATATGTTTAAATCCAGCCTTAAAAAGATTTGGCTCCTAATCATTTTATAGTGATTTTACAGTTTGTATTGATTTTCTTTTTCTGCTAAATTCTATAAATTGTATAGAAATTCTTTTTTACATTCTACCTGTGAGGTTGGTCATTCCATTTCAGTTTTCTTCTCAAGACTCGTGTGATATTTTCCTTCCCCCTTGATTCTTTCTTGTACAACTAAATATCCTACAAAGGAATGCCTGGTAGTTCCAACCAGATTGAGTGTTTACCTGATGCCCAGATTACTGGTGGCTTGGTTAATTCCACCAGATAACTCTAACATCCGAGTATACTTACTATAATGAATTTAATTTAAGTGACTGGCCATAGTGGTCAAAATGGCAGCTTTTAGCCAATGCATGCAGAGGAATAAATGAAATACAAATCTCGGACTCTGGATTCAGGGTCCTATTTTCACACTTAATTGCTTTATATATAAATGATGGGAAAAAGGGAGGAGACCAAGATCAGGGAAAGGTTGACTATAATGGAAAACCTGTAGAAGGCACAGCTTCAGGGTTGGTTTGATTTGACAACTCATCCTTGTACATGAAAGAACTGGTCCTTCTCATGTTCCCATCCACAGTATTTGTGTTTTCCTAAGATTGGCTGCCTATCCATGATAGCAAAACGCTATTGTTCCGGGGTTTGATTAGCACATCACACAGACTAGAAGAGAAAGTGTTTCTTTTGGTTTATCTAAAAGAATGTGAAAGTTTCTTTTCCAGAAATCACTGCAAAATTGCCCATGCATCTCACTGGCCCTTAAATGTCATGTGCCATTTTCTAAAACAAGGTCTGACCAGGATAATGCCTAAACTGACTGACTTAGGCCTGGAAAATGGAATCCGTTTTTAGAACAAGAGGGTGGCATTATCCTGATTTGGTTCCCCCTGAAAGTGGGAGTGTACATCCTTCCCCATGTTCTGTTACAACGGCCAGTTTTGTGTATCTATCTATCTGTCTATCTATCTATCTATCATGTAAATTCCTAAGATCAAGCCCTCTGACTTATTTCCCTTCATATTTCCAGATCACAGCACATTTCCTTTCATATCACAGCCACTCAAAATTTTGTTCAATATGAACCAAAAAGGAGTTTTCTGATATAAGCTGCTATTAGGCATGTTCCATTTCATGGATTCTAATGTCACTCATTTAGAGTATATGTGATGCCTGGGAATAAACAGGTGAACAACGATCCAGTCCGTGCTCTTAACGAATTTATAGTCTTAGAAGAGAGACTAAGACAAGTATATAAATAATTTCAAAAAAATGCAACAACACTACAGCAGAGCTGTAGTGAGGCACTTGCTAGACTTTTCTTGGAGATGAGGAGGCATTCGAGAGGAAGTCACACCTAAGTAGAGATCTGGAACACTTGTGGAAGTTCACAATGAGAGGCGGCACATGGGGAGGGGCAGGAAAAAGAAGATGGAGATGGCTATGATAAGACATGTTATGATGTCTCCAATTTACTTCACACAGTATCACTGGATACAGTGTGATTTTATGTATGTTCCATGGGGGTGGTCAGGAACACACATCTCTGTGTCCTTCCATTATACTCTTTCTTTTCTTTAGGGCCAAGCCAATCATTCTGAAAGACACCTCTCTATTCATTGTGTGTCCTGTGGCAGCCCTGGATCTAGGCAGCTGGGGTTGAATTCCAGTGTCTATTGCTCTAATCAGGAACACACACCTTTGGGGTATTCAGTTCATGTATAATGAGGAACATAATTCTACAGAGTCAGCTCCTGAAAGTGTTTCATCTTTATTATCTTCTATCAACACCAGAGGGGTTTGTTACTTAGCATAGTTAACCTTAGAAATGCGTTTGCATTGGTGACATTAGGGGTTTGCAGGTTAACATGATGGATGTTAGAAAGAGGCTTTGCACTGGTGAGACAATGGTGTTCAAAACATGTGGATTGGCCAATGGTACAGAACAGAGAACCCAGAAATGGACCCACAGACATATGGCCAACTCATCTTTGACGAAGCAGGAAAGAAAATCCAATGGAATAAAGGCAGTCTCTTCAGCAAGTGGTGATGGGAAAACTGGACAGCGACATGCAGAAGAATGAACCTAGACCACTTTCTTATACATACACAAAAAAACTCAGAGGATGAAAGACCTCAGTGTAAGACAGGAAGACATCAAAATCCTCCAGGAGAAAGCAGGCAAAAACCTCTTTGATCTTGGCCGCTGCAACTTCTTACTCAACATGTCTCTGGAGGCAAGGGAAACAAAAGCAAAAATGAACTACTGGGACCTCATTAAAATAAAAAGTTCCTTTGTGTAGCAAAGGAAACAATCAGCAAAACTAAAAGGCAACAGACAGAATGGGAGAAGATATTTGCAAATGACATATCAGATAAAGGGTTAGTATCCAAAGTCTATAAAGAACTTAATAAACTTAACACCCAAAAAACAAATAGTCCAGTGAAGAAATGGGCAAAAGACGTGAATAGACACTTCTCCAAAGAAGACATCCAGATGGCCAACCGACACATGAAAGACTGCTCAACATCACTCATCATCAGGGAAATACAAATCAAAACCACACTGAAATACCACCTCACACCGGTCAGAATGGCTAACGTTAACAACTCAGGCAACAACAGATGTAGGAGAGGATGCGGAGAAAGAGGATCTCTTTTGTACTGCTGGTGGGAATGCAAACTGGTGCAGCCGCTCTGGAAAACAGGGTGGAGGCTCCTCAAAAAATAAAAAATAGAACTACCCTACGACCCAGCAATTATACTACTAGGTATTTATCCAAGGGATACAGGTATGCTGTTTTGAAGGGACACATGCACCCCAATGTTTATAGCAACACTATCAACAATAGCCAAAGTATGGAAACAGCCCAAATGTCCATTGATGGATGAATGGATAAGGAAGATGTGGTACTCAGCAATCAAAAAGAATGAAATCTTGCCCTTTGCAGCTACGTGGATGGAACTGGAGGGTATTATGCTAAGTGAAATTAGTCAGAGAAAGACAAATATCATATGACTTCACTCATATGAGGACTGTAGGACACAGAACAGATGAACACAAGAGAAGGGAAGCAAAAATAATATAAACACAGGGAGGGGGACAAAACATGAGAGACTCTTCAATATGGAGAACAAACAGAGGGTTACTGGAGGGGTTGTGGGAGGGGGGGATGGGCTAAATGGGTAAGGAACATTAAGGAATCTGTTCCTGAAATCATTGTTGTACTATCTGCTAATTTAGATGTAAATTAAAAGAACAAAATTAAAATAAATAAATTTTTGAAAAGATAATTATTGAGGTTTAAAAAAAAAAGAACATGTGGATTGGCAAAAACCTTTGGAGACATTCCCATCCTTGTAAGAACATGGCGAAAATATGACACGATCCACATGACCTCATCCCTCCAGGATGGTGCCTGAGGCCTGACCTATTAATGATTCTGTGTCCAATTATTATTCAAGAGGATGCCAACTATAATATGGGCTGGATCTTAGCTGTAACATGTGGTTTCTTTGCCTTGAGTGAACCTCTCCTAAGAGATATGATAACAGCAGGCAGGATGGGGAGCTGGGGCTGAAGCTTAGCTGACACCGATGCACAGTGAGGGTGCTCTCAGCCTGTTGTCTCACTCGCCAATCTCTACTGGCAATACCTATTATTAATAACAGCAATAATAATAATAAAACAATAAAGCTCCAACATATTTTGTGAACCAATCGACCTAGAACATTTTTCTAAACTTTTTTTTAATGTTTATTTTTTGAGAGAGACAGACAGAGAGAGAGAGAGAAATGAGCAGGGGAGGGGCAGAGAGAGAGAAAGACACAAAATCTGAGGCAGGCTCCAGGCTCTGAGTTGTCAACACAGAGTCCAATGCAGGTCTCAAACTCATGAACTGCAAGATCATGACCTAAGCGAAAAGTCTGCCACTCAATGGACTGAGCCACCCAGGCGTCCCAGAACACTTTTTTTTGTTTAGTTAGTTTGTTTGTTTATTGATTGATTGATTGAGAGAAAGAGAGAGAGAGAGAGTGCATGCGCAGGGGAAGGGCAGAGACAGAGCGTGAGAGAGAATCCCAGTCTCTGTGTGTCAGCACAGAGCCTGACATGGAACTCGATCCCACAAACCATGAGATCATGACCTGAGCCGGAACCAAGAGTCAGATGCTCAACTGACTGAGCCACCCCAGGCACCCTGACTTACTACATTTCCAAGGAACCCGGAGTCAAGGAAGAACACAGCCTAATCAGATACATCGGCAGTGCAGAAAAAGGAACAGATACTATACGAGTGGGGAGAAAATGAGGATGGCCTGGCATAGAAGCCAAAGACAGGGGTCATTCCAAGGTTGTGGGGCGGCTGGTAGAGAGTGTCACATGCTCCAGGAAAGTATGACAACATAAAGACTGAAGCTTATGCACTAGATTCAGAAACGTAAGGATCTCAGATGGCCTGAATAAGTGAGGCAGCGAGGTGACGAGAAGTAAAGTTCAGAGTAGGGAGCTAATACTTGCCGTTTGCTATGTGCATGCCACCTGTCCAGCCCTTTAGCTGCATCAACTCTGCAGCCAAGATAAGTAGGACTATATTTCCCCTTTTCCAGGTGAAGAAACTGAGGCACAGAGGGGTTGGGTCACTTGAACTCATTGATATCAATGACACATTGAGTCATTGATAAAACCTGAAAGAGGAGACTCTAATTGGTTCCCTGAATTCAATTCCTGAACTTTGAGAAATCGGCTTAAACCAGCCATCAAACTGGCTACCAAGATTTTACTTCCCTCTCTAGATGGATGGCACCCTAGGTCTGTGGCACTAATTCAGTGTCCTGGTTATTCTGACCCCCTCTGATCTACCTCCATCTCCAGATTTATGGCCCTAACTCACCATTCTGTTATTGCAACACCCCCTAAATGGTCCCCTTCCCCTGACCTCACTCTCCTCCATTGTACCGTCTACACTGCCTCCAAATTCAGCTGTCCACTCCTCACCTCTGCATTCATTTCCTATTGCTGCTGTAACAAACTACCATAGACTCAGAGGCTTCCATACAAATTTCCTCTCTCGCAGTTAGGTAGGTTGAAAGTGTGCTATGGATCACACTCAGCTAAAATTGAGGTGTCATCAGAACTGCATCACATTCTCGAGGCTGGAGAAAGAGTCCATTTCCCAGTCTCGTTCAGCTTCTGGAGGCTTCCTGCATTGCTTGGCTTGTGGTACCTTCCTCTGTCTTCAAAGGCAGCCATGCTGGTCACGTGCTTCTTACATTGTATCACTGACGTCTTCTTCCCCTTCCGCTTGTAAGGATCCTTCTGATTATATGAGGCCCGCCCAGATAATGCACGATAGTCTCTCACCATTATGGTCAGTGGATTAGCTACTTTAATTCTTTGCCATGAAATGTACCATATTCACAGGTCCCGGTTTTAGGCCGTTGACGTCACTGCGGGGCAATACTCTGCCTACCATGATGGTGCCTCTTGCTACCACCTACTTTATGCTCCAGTCAAACCAGAGAACTTGCTGTTACTGGAAGAATCATTCACATTTACACTTCCACGCTGCTCACGTTGTCTCTACGTCTGAACGACACTTTCCTCCCCTTCTCTATATATCCTTAAAGTCTCAACTCAACTGTTATTTTCCCCAAAGCCTGTTTCAAGTGCCCAGGCAGAACCAAAGCTTCTTCCTCTATCCTCCTACACCACTTGGCTTACACTACCCATTTCAGGTCAGTGTAGTTTCTGGGATTCTCGTGTATGCATAAAGAGAAGCAGAAATGTTGCTGAGATGCTAACAGGCAATTCTGTGCAACAGCTGAGTAACTCATACTCAAAGAGAAGAGTGGGAATTTCATGTTAATGTTATCATTTACTGCCTTTATAAGTATGACTTGTTTCTGGCTAGGTCTCCAACCTGGCTAAAAAAAAAAAAATGACGTGGAGGTACATGAAGAGAGGCATGCTGTGCTAATTAGTAGATCCTCTTTTCTGTGAGTGGACAAAGAGCAAGCTCTCAGACCAAAGATTCCCCACAGAGTAGAACAAAGGAAGATTTATTCTGGAGTATCAACATCCATGTTGGGAGCATCAGATTTCCCCAAATGTTTGCTTCAATTCGTTGGAGAAGAACTTCTGGGGTTTGGCAGCTGGGTGGCATCAGCCATATTTGTTTTTCACCCGGGATAGGGACTGAGGGATGTAAGTGCTGATTCAAATAATCTCTGTCTCTGTCTGGCTGCATGCCACAACCTCAGCCCTCAGCAGCACCTGCTGACTGGAGCCTGGTGCCCCCCACAGCCTCAAGAGACCTGGTCTAGAGCATCTCCGCAGCATAGCAGTAGAGAAGGCTGTGTGCACCCCTATCCCTCAATGCCTTTCAGAAATCTTTCAAGGTCACACACTGGTGTTGAAACTTCACCTGCATCATTGTCTTTCATAATTTAATTTTATTCCTCAGTGTACTTATGGGCCTTTATTTCATTGAGCCCTACCGCAACAGAAGGCCTCTATCTGACCCTCATAACTTGATGTGATGTGTTACACTGCTCGTGTGCAAACTCATGTTTCTCTAATCAAGCCTGAACTGCCTTCGGAAGTGCCCATCTTTGACTCAGTTTCTTTGGGGCTCTGGAGGACCCTTCTTCCCCCTTTGTTCCTCTATGTTTATGAATAACCCATCAAGGCCAGGTGAATTCCTCTTTCCTTCATCAAGGTGATCTAGCTAATTGTGGCTTCCCCTTCTTTGAACTATAATTAACTATTATCACATGAAAAAGACATGTTTCTATAAAAGACAATGTGACACTAAAGATACTTTTATTGTGTAATTATTTGTATGGTCTAACTAATTAACGCCCTACCTTATTCTAGAAGTTGTTTAAGGCATGCCACATATATCTTCACTGTAATTCGAATTAATTTGCTAAAATCAGTGCCTCTTTCAGATTACAGCATGGTGCTGGAAATACGGCAAAATATCAGTACAAGGATGTACAATTTACTGATTACATAGAATTTATCCTACAACTGAGTCCTCTGTCTCTTTCCCACACACACTTTCTTTGTAATTATCTTGCTCATCTTTTTTTTTTCCTTTTCCGAATCTTCCAGAGGAAATAGGTAAAGAAGGCAAACAAATCAGAAGAGATTTAAAACAAAGTGGGAACAGAATTTAAAAGGTTTAAATTTGATTCCCAGTTGGTCCCTCTCCTCTTCCTTATTATGTTCATGAATTGTGTTTATCTTTATTTGTGCAACAATGAACATTAGCATTCAATGGTCGATTGGTATGTGATAGTTGAATGAGCATTCTTATGATATTTAGACAATTTCATAGTGTGTCCTGCTAAATTAACATAACTTAAATGAGGTCTACAATTTGAACATGTTCTAGGTACTGGTTTTTTTTTAAATTTACTTTTATAAACAAGAAGATTCTGCTGACAAAGTGAAGTAAAACTTTTTCCATCATGAGGACTAGGAAAAGAGAAGGGAGGCAGTAGTTATCTCCTTGGTTAGACAGAGTATATCTCTCTGGCCGGGCACCACAGGACATGGCCGTAGGTTTCTGACAGACTGTTGCATTATTAAAGTCAAGCTCTCTCCTGGTAGCACATACTATTATAGCAATAATCTCTGTAGGGAAACCCTTCTTCTTGTTTTGGCTGGAGGCACGACTGCATCCTTGAAACTAGTATTTTGTTTGTTAGTCAGAAGCTTCCTGGACAGCCAGCAGCTTTCCCCTCTGGTGCTGGAACCCTGGCCCTGAGCAGTTTTTGTGACATATTATTTAAGAATCGTTAAAGGCATGCTTTGGTCATGTTTCTTATCTAACACCCATTTTGAAAGTAAAAGCTAGAAATTATGAATGACAGCAAGGGGGAATTCAAATTAGGGTCAAAATTTACCCCTTTCCAACTGTTTCAATAGTTTATTTTCCATTAGCAGAGATTATTTTGCATTAATTTTCATAGTCTTCCTTTTTCCTGAGTACAAATTCAAATTTTGTATAAAAATGAATGTATACCTTAAATTAACATACAATGAAGATAAACATTAATTAATTTTTATACATAATTACGTATATATATTTTTAAAATTTTTTAACACTTTTATTTATTTTTGAGAGACAGAGAGCAGAGCGAGGGAGGGTCAGAGAGAGAGAGACACACAGAATCTGAAGCAGGCTCCAGGCTCTGAGCTGTCCGCACAGAGCCTGCTGCGGGGCTTGAACCCACCACCATGAGATCATAATCTGAGTTGAAGTTGGACGCTTAACCAACTGAGCCACCCAGGCACCCCAGAATTACATATATTTTATCCTTCTATCCATCTACCTAGCATTCATCTATAACATGAGTGAAAAGAGACTATATGTAATATTCACATGTCACTATGTTATGTACCAGGCAATTTAAAATTAGATCTGGATATTTGCAGGCTAGCTAAATCTGAACTGAAATGAACACTCTATTAACAATGTAACTAAAGATTATCACTCTATGGCACATAGACAGGGTATGTGATAGAAAGCAAGCCAATTATTAAGTAAGTGGAAAAGGCAATGGGAAGTATAGCTACGGGGTGCAAACAAACTTGATTGAGAATTTAGTTAATTAGAACTGAAGAAACATAAGGAATTTAGTGTAGGACACCTGGATATTTAGTATTTTGGCCTTTGTTGTACAGAGTCCTAAAATATCATCTTTGGAATATGTGAGTGGGCCACATTCATATTCTGCTTAAAGAATCTATTTTTTTTCCTCAAATTTAAATTCTAACATTTAATGCTATAGATAGCACTGTCCAACAGAACTTCCTGTAATGACAGATATCTTTTATATCTGCACTGTCTAATAAGGTAACCACTAGCCACATGTGGTTATTAAACATTAGAAATGCGGCTAGTGTGACTGAGGAAGTGAATCTTCAATTCTATTGAGTTTTAATTCATTTACATTTAATAGCCACATGTGGTTAACAGCTACCACATTAGTGTAGTAAGAGACTATTCAAACTATCAATTTTCCAGTGTTTAAGACTACTTAAAGTGTAAGATATTTCTTAATTACAAAAAAAAAATAATTTTTTGAAAAAAATACGTGTGTGTGTGTGTGTGCACGCGCGCTTGGAAAAAGTTCATAAGACTTGGTTTTATAGTAATATTATATAAAAACTAAAAATGGTGCTATAAAGTAACATGGCTAAAAAACATGTGGTCAGTGAATATTGGTACATATGTAGCAATAAAACACAACAGATTTACTTTCAAATAAGTCCCATGCAATACCAAAAAAGTATAGGTGGGACTACGTTTCAATGAATCTCCCTAACTAAAAAGGCCATGTAAAATAAATTTGATTAAATTCTTCTTAAGACAATCATAATTCATGAATACAATCCATCAAAAAGAAACAGTAAGCATACATAAAGTAGTGATTTTGAAGAACATTAAATGCCGTGGTCTTGCACTCAGCAAAGTGAACATATCATTGATTGTTATTACATAACTATAAACAGGTAAACAAGAGTAATAACTCTAGGACTTTCAATAACGGTAGCTGTATATTTTAATCTCAGATATTAATACAATAACTCAAATTTCATCTTCAATTAGTCTTGTGAAATAAGATTTATTGTTTGGTTTTAAGAAAATAAAATGACTAATAAGCTCTGAAGTTCCTGTCTTTGCTGTGATCGCAGGTGGCATTTCTTGCCATCACCTGCCTTCCCCCCCCCCACTTTTCTTCTTTGATGCTGAGCTTTCCAATATTAATATTTTCTCCTTGGACACATATTAATTTGGGGGAAAACAGACCTTATTCACTGACCAATATATCAATGTATGGATTTTTCCACACATACCTGATACACCAATCAAGGTCCAAGTATTACTGTGGTTTTAAATGTGTATGTGTGTAAGGGGTACATCTGGGGAAAGGGAGATAGAAAATTTTTAATTTGGTAGAGTCAGGAGTTAAATGATGCAAGCCTGAATCTAGTTACAGGCAGTCTTATAATAATGGGCAAAACCCAAGACAACATAACAGGCTGTTCTTAGAAAATATTTATTAGACCAGGCAGCATCTACATTTGGAATAGTGAGACGCTAGCTCCTGTAGCTTGGAATAGATTTTGTGACTGCAGCTAAGTCTATAACTAGAGTTTAAAAGGATGATAAAGAATTATGTGTTCTTTCAACCATTAATTTTAAATTCCTTTGCAAGACTGTGCATTGAAAAAGTAGCACAAAACAAGTAGTTAGGAGACTGTATTATTTTTCTGACTCTTCTTTACATCTCTGTGATCTAAAACAGATAACGTCACTGGATCTCTGTTTCTATATCCATAAAATGAGCAAATGATATAGATGTTCTCTATGACACACTCAATTAAAAGAAAACATTCTCTGGAATAGAAAAGACAAAACATTGTGCACGTAGTGACGTTTTCGGAAAAGGCATCTGTATTAGCTTTGTAGGGCTGCTGTAATAAATTACCACAAACTGGGTGGCTTACAACAGCAAAAATTCATCCTCTCACATAGTTCCAAAGGCTGAAAGTTGGAAATAAAGGTACAGGCAGGGCCATGCCTTTTCCGAAGGTTTTGGGAAAAGATCCTTTCTTGCTGCTCCCTAACTCCTGATGGCTGGCAGAAATCCTCACTGTTTTTCTTGGCTTATCAATACATCACTCCAACCTGTTTCTGTCTTCATGTGATCTCTTCCCCTGTGTGTCAGTTCCTCTACGTCCGAATCTCCCTCTTCTTATAAGGATAACACCCTAATCCATTATGACCTCACTTTATTTTTTTTTTTTTTAATTTTTTTTTTCCAACGTTTATTTATTTTGGGACAGAGAGAGACAGAGCATGAACGGGGGAGGGGCAGAGAGAGAGGGAGACACAGAATCGGAAACAGGCTCCAGGCTCTGAGCCATCAGCCCAGAGCCCGACGCGGGGCTCGAACTCCCGGACCGCGAGATCGTGACCTGGCTGAAGTCGGACGCTTAACCGACTGCGCCACCCAGGCGCCCCTATGACCTCACTTTAAACTGATCACATCTACAAGAATCCTATTTGCAAATGAGACACAATTCAACCCACAAGGACACCTGAAGGCACAGTCTATTTCTGCTGAAGGAGCCACAAGTCTCCAAGATATTATTGATATAGTCCTTCTATACATAGAAGAATGCAAAACAGACACACAGTCTTAATATATCTTGTATATATACATATTTTTTTCAATGTTTATTTTCGAGAGAGAGAGAGAGAGACAGACAGAGACAGAGGGAGAGGGAGAGAGGGAGGAAAGGAGGGAGGAAAGGAGGGAGGGAGAGAGAGAACAAGTGGTAGAGGGACAGAGAGAGAGGGAGACACAAAATCCGAAGCAGGTTCCAGGCTTCAAGCGGTCAGCACAGAGCCCACTGCGGGGCTCAAAACCCACAAACTGTGAGTTTATGACACTTAGGTGACTGAGCCACCCCGGTGCCCCAATATTTTGTATATTTTTTGACACAAAAGTCTGCACGTAGACACAGACATAAACTAGCATTTGTTATGAATGCAATAAATATGAAATAAAACAAAGAGATAACTCTGTTTTAGTTTTAAATAAAACCAACTCATTTGTTTGAAGGTGTGAAGAAAGTCTCAACAGGAGAAATGAACTTGGGAGAACCCAAGAGCCTTCACAAAATTATCTTAAACTTGGACTGACCATAGACTCATCTCTGCACCCAGCCTTGAATTCTCCAAGACTGGGATCTTACTAGTACTGCAGAATTGCCAGCCTCCCTCCCTGTGCGCTCTCAGATTAGCACAGTTCGGAAGAAGTGAACATAGCGGTATAGCATCCCTGTTAATTTCCAGCAACACATCTCACAGCCAGGCTGACCAGAACTCACTGTCATTGTTCAGTCTCACCCTACAGCAAGTTACGCAGCAGCCAGCTACACGTGTTGCAAACATTTAAGGACACTGGGGTTTGCTCATCAGATGCGTCTACACAATAAGTAGGTATGTGTTAAGTGGTCTAGATACTTGAGTCAGCCTGACCTATCTTTGGAAAATTCAATGATTTGGACCAAATTAACCATGGAGAATGTAATTTCAGAATTAGAATAAACATTTTTCTAAGTGATTTCTGAAATTATATCTATGGGTGAGAGAGAGTAGGTTAGTTTGGAGGGCAGGGATAAATAAATTATTTTGAAGGCCCTGACAGGGGACTAAGACCAAACACATGCATCTTTATTCTCTGCAGCTTATTATGCTCACGCATTGTTCCTTCCGTGGATGCCAGAGAGACAAGGATCCCTGAAGCAAGGAGAATATGTACGTATGTATGTATGTATGTATTTATACATTTGAACAATCAATTCTAATTACTCATAGGTTCAATATTTGTCAATCTGCCTACTCACTAAAATGCACTTGTACTCCCCAAATCAATACCTGTGCAGTTTCCATGGCCATCTGTGGAGACCTGTGCAGAGCAGCCAAACACGTGAGCTGATCTCGGCACATGTTCCCACCTGAAGAGGAACAAGGAGATTCTCTGCCTTCCTGTTTCTCCTCTCATACTATAAACGTGTGTCCTCTAGATGGTGTACTTAGTGTCACTTTTATGCTTCTTGTTGGTGATTTTGCTGTTTAAAATGGCCCCTAAACAGGGGATGCCGAGTACTGTCCAGTATTCCTAAGTGTAAGGTTGTGCTATCTTACAGAGAAAGTAAGTATGCTAGATAAGCTTTGTTCTGGCATGACTTATAGTGCTGTTGGCTGTGAGCTCAATATTAATAAATCAATAATGCACCTTGAATAGGATTTCTTTAAACACAAACACACATAAAATAAGGTTATGTATTGAATGGTTGACATAAATGTGACCAGAGGTTTGCAACAGACTGTATTCCTTCTAGAGCAATGATTCAGTATTCCCTAATTCAGTGTTCACAATGGCTGTATAGAACACAACTACCATGAATAATGAGAATCAGTGGTGTATATATATATATATATATATACACACATATATGTATTTTAAATATACCTTATATATATGTATATATATGTATTTTAAATATACCTTAAATATATATATATATACACACCTTATATATATACCTTATATATATTCCCTGTATATACATATTCCATATATATCCACATATGAAACAATGAAGTTGGACCCTTACCTCATACCATACACAAAATTTAATTCAAAATGCATCAAAAACATGAATAGATTAGCTAAAACTATAAAACTCTTCGAAGAAAACTTAGGAAAAAAGCTTCATGACACTGGATTTGGCAGTGATTTCTTGGATAAGATGCCAAATGTACAGGCAACAAAAGAAAAAAAACGGATAATTGGACAATTAAAATTTTAAATTTAAAAACTTTTGTGTAACAAAGAACAGAATCAAGAGAATGAAAAGGCAACACATAGGATGGAAGAAACAGATGCAAGTCACATCTTTGATAAAGGCTGCATATCCAGAAGATAGGAGGAATTCCTACAACTCAACAACTAAAAGTAAAACACCCAAAAAATGGGCAAAACACTTGAATAGACATTTCTTAGAAAACAGATATACAGATGACCAATTGGTACATGAACAGATGTCCAACATTCCCAACCATAAGGGAAATGCAACCAAAAGCTCAATCACACACCACCACATGCCCGTTAGGATGCTTATACTAATAATTATAAATAACAGAAAACAGTAAGTGCTTATGAAGATACAGAGATATCTGAATACTTGTTTACTATTGATGGGAATGTAAAATGGAAACCAGTATGGCAGTTCCTCCAAAAATTAAGCACAGAATTACCGTATGATCCAGCAGTTGTACTTCTGGATATAGGCTGAAAAGAACTTGAAAGCAGGATCTCAAAGAGGTATTTGTACACCCATGTTTACGGCAACATTATACACAACAGCCAAAGTGAGGAAGCAAACCAAGTATCCAGGAATGAATGAATTAATAAAATGTGATAAATACATGCCACAGATTGTTGCTCAGCCTTAAAAAGAAAGTCTGACATGTTCCAAAATGGATGCACCTTAAGGACATTATGCTAGGTGAAATAAACCATCACAAAAACCCAACATTACACGGAGTGCCTACACTAGTCACAGGGACAGAAAGTAGCCTGGTGGTTTCCAGGGGTTGAGGAATGAGGAGTCATGGTGGGGGGCGGGGGAGACGGGGAGTCATGGTTTAATGGATACAGTTTCAGTTTTGAAAGACGAAAAGTCGGGGCGCCTGGGTGGCGCAGTCGGTTAAGCGTCCGACTTCAGCCAGGTCACGATCTCGCGGTCCGTGAGTTCGAGCCCCGCGTCGGGCTCTGGGCTGATGGCTCAGAGCCTGGAGCCTGTTTCCAATTCTGTGTCTCCTTCTCTCTCTGCCCCTCCCCCGTTCATACTCTGTCTCTCTCTGTCCCAAAAAATAAATAAACGTTGAAAAAAAATATTTAAAAAAAAAAAAAAAAAAAGAAAGACGAAAAGTGTTCTGGAGATGGATAGGAGTGACTAAGTACAATGTGAATGTATTAGATACTACTTAACTGTACAGTTAATAATGGTTGAGATGACAGATTTTGTTATGTGTATTTTGCCATAATTAAAAAAAAAATACGTGGCTTACCACAGTGGAATTTAACATTATGATAACATTCTTCTCCTGTGTCATTTTAACCAATAAAATCTCCTGGTCAGTTTTAACAGCATGTAACCAATAAGAGCATGGAAAGAAAACTAGAATAAAAAACTATAAAATCTAATGTCTGACATAAATGTTTTTCAGAAGCCAATAAATTACATTAAAGGAAAAACGAAAACTTAAATGACACTGAGTTACCTCATTACTAGCACAATGGATTCTGAGAATAAGATTCAATGATTCAGGAAAACAAGTGTTTGAGAAAAAATTCCTATGAAAATCTGCCATTCATAGGGAATTTTAAGAAAGGTAATACACTACTTCCTTCAAAACACATGCATAGGGGCGCCTGGGTGGCGCAGTCGGTTAAGCGTCCGACTTCAGCCAGGTCACGATCTCGCGGTCCGTGAGTTCGAGCCCCGCGTCAGGCTCTGGGCTGATGGCTCGGAGCCTGGAGCCTGTTTCCGATTCTGTGTCTCCCTCTCTCTCTGCCCCTCCCCCGTTCATGCTCTGTCTCTCTCTGTCCCCCCCCCCAAAAAAAAAACCGTAAAAAAAAAAAACACATGCATAAAATATTCACACACACGTTAAGAGCAGCTGTAAAATTCTTGGAACTTGAAAAGATGACATGAATGTCCTAACACTTTCTTTGCACAGTTCAAGCCTGCTCAGCCTTGATTTGCATTTGCAAATGACTTTTTCTAAAAAAAAAAAAGAAACAAAAAAAACTGTTCAACTATTTGTTTTGCATATTTCAGTTCAGACTGGGCATGCACAGCAGAGGTTCATGGCATGTAACTGTTACTCAGGTGCTGACATTGGCAAGTCTGATCTATTAACATGAATGTCCCCGTGGCCCACTGGTTACCATTCTGTTCAGCTAGGAAACCCTGGTAACAGTGAAGGGGGTAGGCTCTGTGGGTTTAGTTAAGACTGGTGTGGTGTATGGAATGCTTTCTTATCTTCAGTGATGGCAGGTGAAGTGCCTCTGGGAAGTTTTTTCTCAGGTTACACAGCAAGCTTTAGTATTTTGTGAAATGATCTGAGGTGTGTAAGAAGAAAGCAAGCCAGAGCCTCTATTACTGTATTTATTCTAATGTGCCGCTTCACAGCTTCAGTATGAGACCCTGGAGGCACTTTTTTCAGGCAAGCATAGCACAGTGGAAAGAATAGAGGCTTTGGTGAATGACACCATGAGTTTTGAATTTGGCTCCTAGTTTAAGAACTTTATGACCTTTAGTTCAGTTAATTAACCTCGCTGATGTTCAGGCTCTTTATCTTTAAGTTGGAAATAATAAGACTTCTGCTTATGAGATTATGGCATGAATTAAAGAAGATGACGTATTAAAAGCTACTGAAATGCCTGGCATGTAGTATGTGTTCAATAAATGATGGCTGGTATTGCCATTTTAATTCTATTCCTACTAATTTTGAGAAGGATGTCTCGGGAAGGTAAGATATTCTTTCAGAATTCAGAAAGGACTCCTCACCCTTGAGAGAAGGGAGAATCACAAAGAAAATGTTGCATCTTTACTCCCTATAGAAGTGAGTAGCTGAACAGGGATTTGATTAATTTGGAGCTTTTAATTTTAACCTGATAGTTTCAGAAGCATACTGAAAACAATGGAAAAATTCAGACACCACTTTCTGAAACTATGTTTATCTCAGAGATTAAGTACAAGTTCCTGGAGGGCAGACCCAAGGTTGTTGGTTTTATTATTATTAATAACTATTATTATTCACAACTTTACCATGTTGAATACAGTGCACCCTGTTAATTGAACGGAATTTAATTCCTGGGAAACCTTGGAATGAATTACTCGTGCTTTTGCTACTAGAGTTGCATGAGATATAAACTTCCTGTTTTACATGAAATCTGCCAGAGAGATTTAAAATTTATCAATCCTCTTAGCTTTGCTGCTTTTAAGACCACAAAAAAAAAATGGCCTGTCTCGGAGAAACCTTGCATATTACAATTCAGTTTTCAGACATGGCAGGAGCTCATTCAGGGTGGAATTTATTTCACATTACATTTGGGGCATGCATGAGATTTAAAAGCAATGCTTTTTCTCTAAAGTACTCACTACAAAAGATATATCACACATACTCAGGCTATTTAAAACTCAGCGAGGGGAATATCAACAGACTTTTTTTTTTTTTTTTTTTAACCAAGTGTGCTCTCTGATCAACTGGGGAAATAAAACCTTTCTTATGAAAAGCAACAAATTGAAACAATTCTGGTGCATAAGGCCTAGGGGTACCTGTCCTATTTGGTTAGAATTTTGGGCAGCTTCTAATCTAGAAGTAGTGTTTATGTAGGTGTATGTGTGTATGAGTATTGTTTCTGCCCTTATGCATGGTTTTCTGACTTTAACACCTTCAGTGCTTTTAAAGAATTTTATGAAAGAATAAACCATTGGCAATTTTTTTTTGCTTGGGTTACAGATGTATCAATCAAGAATCCCTCAATTGCAAGTAGCAGAAATAAAACTAATGTTGCTTTTCTTAAAAAAAGAAATGTATAGGCGCTTCAAGTGGGTCATTCAAGAGGTGACTAGTTTCAGACACAGTATGATCTCTGATGGAATATTATTAAGGGTGCTGTTTGTTCAGGGAAACCGTGCAGTTAGTCATGCAGCCACTATGGAAAACAGTATGGAAGCTCCTGCAAAAATAGAATTACCTTGTAATCTAGTAATCTCTCTTCTGGGTATATATCCAAAGGAAATATGAACAGGATATAAAAGAGATATCTGCACTTCTGTGTTAATTTCAGCATTATTAACAATAGCTAAGATATGGAAACAACCTTAGTGTTGGTGAATGGATAAAGACAATCTCATAAATATATACAATGGAGTATCATTCAGCCACTAGAAAGAAATCTTGACATTTGTGTCAACATAAATAGAACTTGACAGCATTATGCTAAGTGAAATAAGCCAAAACGAGAAAGACAAACACTTCATGGTATCACTTATACAAAGAATCTAAAAAAAAAAAGTCAAAATCATATAAATTGTAGAAAAGTGGTTTTCAGGAGGGGGATGGTGAGAGAGATAGGGAAAGGTTGATAAAAGGGTACAAACTTTCAGCTACAAGATGAATAAGGTCTGAGGATCTAATATAAAATGTGCTAAATAGAGTTGATAACACTGTATTGTATCATTGAAATTTGGTAAGAAAGTAGAACTTAAATGTTCTCACCAAAAAAAAAAAAAAGGTAAATATGAGAAGTCACGGATGTGTTTGACATGGGAGGAATTATTTTACAACGTATACATATATCAAATCACCATGATGTATACTTTAAATATCTTACAATTTTGTATGTTAATTATATATAGCTCAATAAAGTTGAAAAAAGAAGAAAGCTTTTTTTTTCCCTCTCTCTCTCTCTATATATATATATCCCATTGGTTTTGTTTCCTCCAGATAGAGTCCAGAGTGGAGGAACATATACATACGAGAGAGATACATACAGAGAGTTCTCATATTCCCCAGGGAACACTGCTATTTTTTTTTCAAATGCCACATTGTCTCACTCTTCCTTTCTTTGCCCATGTTCTATCTCTACTGCCTTCCCTTTTATCTTGGTAGTGCCTATGCAACTCTCAAAAATTCTCTAAGAAGCCGTTGCTGATTTGCTAGTCGTAATTTGGTTTTGTGTTCCCACTGTATTCAGTGCATGCCCCTGTTAAGTCATTCTGCAGTCATGAACTCTGACTTCCCTCCTTGAGGACTCTAAGCAACTCCAGGGTAGGGACATGCTATCTCCAAAGCCACAGCGAAGACCTGACGTTAGTGGGTCTTATTGTTATTTTATTTTATTTTATTTTATTTTATTTTATTTTATTTTATTTTGGAGGCGGGAATAAATGGAAGTATGTTATCTACTTACTCCAAAATTTCTTGAAGGAACCGAGTTTATCACTTATTCAGATAGATTAGATGAATCACTGCACTGACACAAATCCAGGTGGGCAGTGCCTGAGGAAGTCATCACACAGGGAAAATCTCTAATACCTTCTGAGTTCTCGGCACAACCACTGGACCACGAGGTTTCTGAATCCAGTCCTCTGCTGTGAGTTTTCTACCCAGGGGCTCAGTCACACCAAACTGCCTGTTACAAACCAATCTTTTCTTTTTTTTTTTAATTTTTAAAATTTTTTTTTCAAGTTTATTTATTTTTGGGACAGAGAGAGAGACAGAGCATGAACGGGGGAGGGGCAGAGAGAGAGGGAGACACAGAATCGGAAACAGGCTCCAGGCTCTGAGCCATCAGCCCAGAGCCCGACGCGGGGCTCGAACTCACGGACCGCGAGATCGTGACCTGGCTGAAGTCGGACGCTTAACCGACTGCGCCACCCAGGCGCCCCCAAACCAATCTTTTCTTAACCTGCCCTTCAGCATGATTTTTCCTCTTGAGAGAAATAAAACAAAATGTTAATAAATCAATGACAAACGTCATGTGAAAGCGATCATTGATAAAACCTGAAAGAGGAGACTCTAATTGGTTCCCTGAATTCAATTCCTGAACTTTGAGAAATCGGCTTAAACCAGCCATCAAACTGGCTACCAAGATTTTACTTCCCTCTCTAGATGGATGGCACCCTAGGTCTGTGGCACTAATTCAGTGTCCTGGTTATTCTGACCCCCTCTGATCTATCTCCATCTCCAGATTTATGGCCCTAACTCACCATTCTGTTATTGCAACACCCCCTAAATGGTCCCCTTCCCCTGACCTCACTCTCCTCCATTGTACCGTCTACACTGCCTCCAAATTCAGCTGTCCACTCCTCACCTCTGCATTCGTTTCCTATTGCTGCTGTAACAAACTACCATAGACTCAGAGGCTTCCACACAAATTTCCTCTCTCGCAGTTAGGTAGGTTGAAAGTGTGCTATGGATCACACTCAGCTAAAATTGAGGTGTCATCAGAACTGCATCACATTCTCGAGGCTGGAGAAAGAGTCCATTTCCCAGTCTCGTTCAGCTTCTGGAGGCTTCCTGCATTGCTTGGCTTGTGGTACCTTCCTCTGTCTTCAAAGGCAGCCATGCTGGTCACGTGCTTCTTACATTGTATCACTGACGTCTTCTTCCCCTTCCGCTTGTAAGGATCCTTCTGATTATATGAGGCCCGCCCAGATAATGCACGATAGTCTCTCTCCATTATGGTCAGTGGATTAGCTACTTTAATTCTTTGCCATGAAATGTACCATATTCACAGGTCCCGGTTTTAGGCCGTTGACGTCACTGCGGGGCAATACTCTGCCTACCACGATGGTGCCTCTTGCTACCACCTACTTTATGCTCCAGTCAAACCAGAGAACTTGCTGTTACTGGAAGAATCATTCACATTTACACTTCCACGCTGCTCACGTTGTCTCTACGTCTGAACGACACTTTCCTCCCCTTCTCTATATATCCTTGAAGTCTCAACTCAACTGTTATTTTCCCCAAAGCCTGTTTCAAGTGCCCAGGCAGAACCAAAGCTTCTTCCTCTATCCTCCTACACCACTTACTTACACCATCCATTCCAGGTTGACGGCTTGCTATTGCTAGGCTAACTTTCCCATCACACTTTAATTCCCTGATGTTACCTTAACGTAATCATTCTTGCATCTTCTCTGATATCTAGCAAAGATTGTAAGCACAGAAGGAGCTGAGGAATATGTGCTTAGTGGGGTGGATTTCCAAATTTATGAATTATCTGGGAGGGAATTATGATCTTAAATTTTTTTTTTATTGTTTGTTTATTTTTGAGAGAGAAAGAGAGACAGAGTGTGAGCAGGGGAGGGGCAGAGAGAGAGAATTTGAAGCAGGCTCCAGCTCTGAGCTGTCAGCACAGAGCCCGATGCGGGGCTTCAACTCACGAACTGGGAGTTCACGACTTGAGCTGAAGCTGGATGCTTACGTGACTGAGCCAACAGGTGCCCTGGAATTATGATCTTTCATTAAACAGTTAAACCCACTAGGTAGTGAACTTTATTGTTCAGAAGTTCTATGTATCAGACAATTGATGCCATTTGTGGGGAACCGTAGGAAGGAAGTAAAATTTTAGGCACAGTTTCAGTGACTGAAAGGTAGGACTCCATGTCAACCCAAAGGGCTCGACACTTCCTTCATGTTGCCTCTGGGTTTGAACTGTATTTGAATCCTGATACAATTACTATTCTTATTTAGGAGAGCGTTCTCAATTATAGAGCAAGACATTTATTTTTTTTCACACTATTCTTATGTGTTGTAGGTTTCCAAAAGGAATTATAAAAATTACTCTGATGCAAGTGGTACATATTCTTAAAATGAAGATGTGATAAGCAGGTCCTTATAATAATAGTTGTGAACACCTTTTTATCACTTTTTGATATCTGGATTATTTTTCAAAGATGGGATATTTTTCCACTTCTCAAAAATATGAAACATTAAATAAGGATTATGTCTACTTTTGCCAGGCTTTTAAATACAGCAATTCATTTAAATGTCCATCACCCTTCACTGGACAGGTGAGAACGATTCTCAGGACCTTTGAAGGCCTTTTCCCTTAGTCTCAGAACTGGGTAGGTGGGATTCAAACTCCTCTCTTTTTAGCTTAAAAGCACCTGGTATTTTAGGTATGAGTCTTACATCCTTGGGGCACCTGAATGGCTCAGTCAGTTGGGTGTCCGACTCCTGATTTTGGCTCAGGTCTTGGTCTCATGGTTATGAGATTGAGCCCTGCATTGGGCTCTGTGCTGTGTGTGGATCCTGCTTAGGATTCTGTCTCTCCCCGCCTCTCTGTACCTCCCTTATTCATGTCTCTCTCTCTCTCTCTCTCTCTCAAAAAAAAAAAAAAAAAAAAAAAAAGAAAAAAGAAAGAAAAGAAAAGAAAAGGAAAAAAAGATTATGGTGTGATGAAGTAAAAAAACATATAGAGCATTTGGAACCTAGAGTTACTGAGGTCTGGGCAAGTCAGTTAGCGTCTCTGAATTTTAGTTTATTATAAAAATAGAATGAAGTCTACCTCATCACTTTGCAAAGATGAAATGAGATAAATAAAGCCGGTTTATTTTATTATGTTTCATTCCCTACCAGAGTTTGGGGGAATGGGAGACTCTGGTGCCATAAAATCCAACGCTCCACGGTACCACCCCCGCACACTACAAATGAGAATTCCTCCTGAGTTGAACACCAGATGTCCTGTAGGATACAAACATCCGCTGACTAGAAGGTTATTTTTCACATTCCCATGGGCAAATTATTTTTATGACATGAACCCATAACTGGCATAGGATCTCCAAATGGAATGTTTTATAATGAAAAAGGAGGGGGGTGGTAGCTGGCAGCCTGAGGTCCTGGTGACAGGGGAAGCAGATTTTCTTGGAACTGGCATCTGGGTGTTTTGCACTGAGTGAGCGAGAGGGTAGATTTCCTATGGAAGCCGGAGGGACCAGGAAGGAGCTCTGCCCCACTGCGCGTGTCCGAGGCTGGGGTGCCACCAGCACCACTCACACCTGTGCAGGCCGCCCTTGGGTCCCCCTCTCCGCACCGCAGCCAGCGCCTGGCTGGAATGGCTGGTGGGTCTTTCTTGGCCCAGCAGGCTTTATATGTGGGTAGTGGTCATCCTGCAGTTGGCCTGGATTCTAGGAACTCGACTCCAAGTCATTTTTCTAAGACTGACGAGAGTCCCCGCTTCCTCGATGCTTATGTGCAGAACCACTGAGGGTCCTCTCCTCCCCACCACACACATCCGTTAGGAGGAACAGGGTTATCTCATCTTTTCCCAATACACACACACGGGAAACAAGTATCTGAAGCTTTGGAATCTCAATCTCTTCTACTGGAAACACAGCTTTTTCCAGGAAAATAGGCAGAGGAACTTGAAGAAATCTGACATTAAATTCTTGTGGCTCTTTTACCTTTGCTCTCCTGAAAAACTCTTTATCCGTTCTCTTGTTCTCAGGAGAGGGCTATTATGGGTCTAAGCAGAAGGTAACTGGTCCAGTGTCTTCCTCACCTGGCCTCTATGACACTGCAGCCATGGGAACAGCGAAACCTTGGGACCTGCTGGCAGTGAGGAGAGGAGGGATGTGTGATGAGAGGCGGCACCCAAAATGCTCATTTGTTGTCGCTTTGGCTCAAGTGCCCCCAGGAGAGAAGCCAGATTCCATGTGATTAGAGTATCTGGTTTGTCGCGTTCATACAGGCATAGCAGTTTTCACCTGGAAAAGAACGTGAGTTCACCTTCCCACTGGACAGAGAGGGAAACTCCCCACCACGGAATGACGTGAATGGTTCTGGACAGATCAGGGCCATGGTCCAGACCTGTCGACTGTTCTCGCACGCCAGGCTGCCAGTGACCTTCTGCGTATGACTCTGCTCCGTGCGTGGAGCTTCAGGTCCCAGAGCTGGTGTGCTGCAAAAATGGCCAGGTTGCATATGCTGAAACTCTATTTCAAGTTCAATTTGGCAACAGTCTTAAAGACCTTAACTGAAATAGTACTATTAAGCGAGGCTCAACTCTCTCCATCTATCACATTTGAAGCTTTTTCATTAGGGCCACTACTGAACCTTCTTTACTCGGGAAACCTATTCAGCAATAAAGAACCTGACTGATCAGTGGAATATGAATTTTACTGCTGTGTGGAGACATGGTTTTATTGTGCCGTCAGGGAAAATGAGATCTAATTGGGGAATGAGTGACTTATAATCCTCTCTGCATCATTCCTGCTGTCCATTAAGGCACGAAGCCAAAGACTGCTTCCTCTTAGACGCAGTCTGATTTTTAAACTTTTCCTGGATTTCTTGTTTCCCTTAGATCCTAGATCCGGCATAAACCTAATGCATCTAGCACACATTTTGGCTCTCTAACAGTTCCTGAAAAATTCCACTCTATTTTTTTTGGCTGAAGGTCGTGAAAAGCCAAAAATAAAAAAATACAAAAGAAAGAAAGGTTGGGGAGGACATTTAGAAAGTGCATCTAGATTGCCAATTCAGATGGCTAGGCTGGGACCATACATGTGGAAGGAAGGGAGCCATGAATCAGTAATTCCATGTTAACAATGTAATCTCACTTCAATTACATGATTATTTTAGCCAGAGTAGATCTGGCTCACAGATGATGACTCCAACTTTTCCTTGCCCTGAGAGCCTGGAGGTTGCGGACTGAGCCTCCACTTGCTCTGTACACAGGGCTTTGGTGCTCCAGCCATTTAAGGAGTGGTGGGAAACTGACAGTCCGTTTCCAGCACTCCTCTGTGCTCTCATATCAAAGCAGATGTGCTCTTGGGAAGGGTAGGATTATTAGAACATCCCTTTCCTCTAATGGCTTCTTTTGCACTTCATCCAAGTCCACTTACTCTCACGCCAGTGGTTCAGAAAATCAGGCTCATTTATTTCTCTCAGAGGCAGTGGTTTCCCACTGCATTGACATATGCTATATTATGTTGCATTTTGCATCAAGATAGTTTTGAACACGGGTACCCTTATTCACAGGTTTATCTATTGGAAAAGAATAATGGCTGCATCACACTGATGGACATCGTTGCTGAGATGGACGAAACCTGATTTCAAATCTGGAAAGATAAATTTGACTATCTAAATAGCCTTGGTCAATGCAAAAATCTCTGGCTAGGAAAGTCATGTTTTCCTTCTGATCTGGAGCAGCTTAGTGGGAATTTTTTTTAATCAAGTGGGAACAAGAGAGAAAGGAGAGACACCCAAATGGGGCTGGAGAAGAAGCAGATTTGTTTTACATCATCGGACTGCAAGGAGAACCTCCAAGAACAGACATGATCACCCCCGGGGATTTCGAAGTTACCTGAAGCCAAGTGGAAAACAAGGGCTTCTTATTTAGGAAATGCACTTAAACATCTTCTAATGTAATAAACAGGCTGGGACACTTTAGCTTTTTACCAAAGAACAGTAAATAAACATAACCATACCCAACTCTGTAAGCTGAGCTGATTCTCCCAGTCGGAAGTGTACCTTTGGAAATGGCAAAGGGACCCCCGCAAAATGTGGGTAATGAGAGTCAAACTCGAACAAAGCAGCAAGTCTGGGAAAAGAAACCCAAGCACCAAGACATTCAGTGAGTGGAAAGTGCTCGCGCACATCTTTCATGAAAGTTAGAATGCGTATTGAAATCAGAGCCAGTGGAGCTACACCCAGTGCTTTGCGAGATTTTTGATACCATGTGATTTCTGTGTGTGTGTGTGTGTGTGTGTGTGTGTGTGTGTGTGTGTGTGGCTATAAAGACAGCAATAAAGACAACACAAATCCATTCCTTTCCTTCTGTAGAATCACACCAGATTTTTTTAAAAAATAAAAACCGTACTATCAAACTAAACAAAGCCACCAGGATTGAGAAATATTGTCCTGGGAGTTGGAGTTTTTAAACTGGAAATTAGTAATACAGAAGTAAACTGGAAAACAAGGCAACTCCCATTGAAAAACCCTTTCAGGGGTGACAAGAATGTATTTCCACTTCCAGCTCTACTAAGTAAGTTATTTCACAGTCTTTGTCATATTACTTAATCTTTTTAAGTCCAAGTTTTTGTTTCTTTGTTTTTTACCTATGAAATGAGGGCCCTGGATCTACTGTGTTCCAGCTCTAGTTTTTGCTATAATTTTTGAAATGTTAAATCAGACAAAAATGTTGGCTCAAATTTAGGCAAACTGATACAAAATGTTTTAGGAGGAGGCAGCACGGAGGTTGACCTAAATAATTTAGAAATCTGCTTTGGGGCACCTGGATGACTCAGTTGGTTGAGCATCCGACTTGAGGCTTAGGTTTGTGAGATGGAGCCCTACATCTGGCTTGCTGCTGTCAGTGCAGAGCCTGCTTGAGATCCTCTTTCCCGCCTCCCCCCTCCACCTTCTCCTCTCCCCTCCCCCCTCCCTGTTCCTCTGTGTGTGCTATCAAAAATAAACATTAAAAAAAGAAATCTGCCTCAATATTATACATCATTTTTAAAGTGTAAGCTAAAAATTCATGAAGAGTAAGATGTTGTTAGAAATTACATTTGAGAAACAAATTAAGTGCATATTAATGATGAATTATTTTTGTGTCCTGGTATAAATGGACTATCAGCTGAAGAAACAGTCCACATGTTTATAAATATTAAATGGAACTAATGCCTTCAAACACACCACGGAAGGAAGAATCAAAAAAAACATCTAAAGGTAAGCAGACAATGCTGTCGGTTCTGCAGGGTCTCAGTCTTCACACAGAACTGAGGGTTTAGGGTGAAAAGGAATTTCAGTTTCTGTTGTGAAGTATGTTTCTTCAAAGATACTTATTTAAAGCAAAGTTTACAGAAGAGATGAAGGAAATAAAAAGCAAGCATGGGATTTTTTTTAAGTAACAATGTCCTAATTATTAACTCCTCTGACACTGAACACTATTGTTTCAAACCCTCAATTTCAATATTTGTTTTATCTGTGTATCCTAGAAACAATGACATTAAATGGTAGCCTTTTGTTTCTTCCTTACACTCAGCGAACAAACTCTAACTTTAGCTGTCTGTCCTTACACGTTTTTGTTAGGTATATGAAAAACTTCCTGGCATAGTTTTCTGTCCAGGAGAAGCACAATTTTTTTTTACTTCTGATGTTTTTTTCCCAGGTGCAGGCAGATCCTGAGTTGCAGCAATGCTGGACTTTCTCCACTGCTGGTGGAGTGACCCATCTGATAGGTGAGTCTGGAGAGATCCAGACTTTTTCTCTTTATTTTCTCTTAACAGGAAGATTGGGTAGAGAAGAACACATATATCTCTAGTCCTTCAAGCTTCAGGTGTTACGGGAACTGCCTGTAGCCTGGATAGGTAAGTCTGTTTAAAACTGGGATTTAAATTTAGGATGCCTACTTTGCTTCAGATTTAAGCCTAACACGTCGGTCTAAAGTTCATCCATAATAAAAGCAATAATTAGGTTCTCATCTACCTCACCCTTTGACCTTATTTCTTAGTTGCTTAAGAAGATAGTAGATATTTTAAAATATTGGACCCCCTTAAAGATTCATTAAAATGTCTACATTCTCCTTCATGGAAAATAGGAGAGATGAAAAAGTCTTCTTAGATACCCAATTGTGTAATCTTTATGGCCATACTGTGAATACAGAATAGTCCTCCAGGATATAACTTATTAAATGAAATGTTTTCAAGGACCAAATAAGGACATTTGCTTCTCTACTGATTGTCCTAGTATAATGCAATTTAGAAAATATATCAGCAGACTTGATTTTAAATCCTGATGCTATTACTTACTAACTGTATGGTGTTGGAGATATCTCTTAATATGAACTTCAGTTTTTTCAACAGCAAAAAGTATGATAACCAATCTGTTATTAAAAGAGTGCATACGAGGGGCCCCTGGGTGGCGCAGTCGTTAAGCGTCCGACTTCAGCCAGGTCAAGATCTCGCGGTCCGTGGGTTCGAGCTCCGCGTCAGGCCCTGGGCTGATGGCTCAGAGCCTGGAGCCTGTTTCCGATTCTGTGTCTCCCTCTCTCTCTGCCCCTCCCCCGTTCATGCTCTTTCTCTCTCTGTCCCAAAAATAAACAAACATTGAAAAAAAAAATTAAAAAAAAAAAAAGAGTGCATATGAGAAGCTTAACAAATACTGATCTAACTTTCTTTTCCTATATACACTCCTTTTCATCAAATAAATTGTATGAAATTTATTTATGAACTGTATGCTATGTTGGCAATTAATTCCTAATGGAAACATTCTTGGGAATGCCTATAATAGAATGTAAAAATATGAAAATATTTACATGAAATGTATATTTATAGAAAATAGAAGCTTGTCTAGGTTAACTACAGGAGTTACCATACTTTTTTAAAAGTAGAATTGCAAACAGTACAAACAAAAGTCACTTCCTAAATTAATTCTTACATAAAAAGTTGGTTGTAACAATGCTTTCAAGTGCACAGCACTTTGATGTTCAAAGACCCCTTACAATTAAAGAGTGTCCTTTCTGTGATCATCTTGTTCATTAGACTATCTCGAAGATCCCCTGAAGAGGATGCTGAGATGATCTAAACCAATCTTCAAAAATCTCTAGTCTTCAGAAAAGCAATTTTCTTGTGGGAAACCTGACCCCATCTATTTGCCTGTGTTCAGAGGTGTTAATCTTTGCTGTGCATCAGGAACACTTATGGACATTTCTTTAAAATATATACCACCAGGGATTATGATTCAGACATTCTGTGATAGGCTATAGGAATGGGTATTTTTTTTTTAATTCCCTACATATAATTCTGAGAAATAAAGACTGAGAACCACCACTGGGAAGTTTTCGGTCTCTATTGGGTGGGTTCTAGTGAATCCAGGGGGATCACACAGTGATCATCAAACAGCATCCTGAATTCTTGGAGGAACCCAGAACTAATTTTATTTGACTGATTTCTATAAGATATTATCCAAAGCTCACTGCCATCTCTGCCTATTAGGGGGTATACCAGGCTAGATTTCCCCCATAGTGTCCAGGAGGCTAATCCAGAACTTTTTTTTTTTCCTGGTATGTAAAGAGTAACATAATTGTAACCTGACTTGCTTTTATCAGTCACCACTGCTTAACATTTCTTTCCTGAAACTTAGCAACATGTTAAATGGGAATTCAAGGATTCCATAAATGGTCTTTGACTCTATTAATACTCCATTCTTTCTTCTATAGACGTGGCTTAGTGTCTCTTATGCCCACTTCGTCTACTTTGCATCTGGGTAAAATTTGGTTGCGGATGGTTGGCGGTTATTCGAAGTCTTTCTCCAGATTCAATTTGTATCCTATAGGATTTAGAACTATAAGAAATTCACCCAAGTATAAAAACAAATAATGAAACAACACATTTGGTGAGCTCAGGGAAGGGATTTGATGCTGACTGGCGGTTTGGATTGAAGGGAAATATTGAGGATTCGCTTTTCAGGGTAGGATGTGGTTGCCTCATCCTGCTGCCAAATATATTCTGAAAGACACCCTTCTAGGTGGTGGTTTCTTTAAGGAGACATGATTAACTGAGCAAGATTGTTCTCTGTTGTGGTTTTGGAAGAACAACTGGGTAAGGTCACTGTGTTTAAAGAGCATATTTGTTGTGTCTAAATTCCAGTGTCTGTCTATAACTAGGCCCACGGTTTAGATCAGTAATTTATTTAATTTCTAATTTAAACTCATGCTCTGACTCTTAGAGAAAACTATGCCCAGGAAGAAGAAAATTACCAGAGCATTCAACATTCCCAAAAACCTTTCAGTAACAGAGGACTTCGACTTGTTTAGCACATGACTTTAGAGAAACCACAAAACTTGAAAATACTAATTTTTTCATTAAAGTGCCAGAAAATTCAAACCCAGAGTTTTAAACAGTGGTTGTTATATACTATTAATAGCTCTAAAATAAGCAACTTTTGGAATCAGGATGAAAGCTAATTATAGAACTTCTTTGCCGTAGCTGTTTCTATTTACATCTCCAAACCACAGAAGCAAATAATGTAGACTTTACTAACACATCAGCATCTTCTTGTCCTCCTCTTAAGTTTCTGACTTCTTTGCAGCTACTCTTAAAGCTTTCCCTTAAAAACACATCGTAACCGAATATTCCCAGTTCAAGGACAATTTCAGTTTGTAGTTTTTAGTCTAAAGGAAGTCTTCTTAAAATGCCGAATCTCAAGTCACTTATACCCCCAAGTAAGACAAAAGATCAAAGCTCTTGTACACAGGGTGCATATTATCCAGTCTGTTTTGTATGTAGTCCTTTTGTGATTGTTTGCTTCATCAACAGCAAACACAACATAGTAGGAAGAGTCAAGAGCGTGAAGTTATCTGCTATGTAGTGATCGTTGCCACCGCCAAAATGTAAGTGTGACATTTGGGTTGATTTTTAAGAAAAAGAAAAATCTGAAAGTGAAAGTAACTATGCAGAGCAAAAATTTTACGATACTGCAAAGTCTAGCAGAATTGGATGTTTTGTTTTCAGTCTTAGCCAATTTACATGGCGGCAATTGACTCAGTTGGGGTGGAGAGCTGACTGATTATGAACGTCATTCTCTCCAGCACCCCGCCTCACAGACACGCCCAGCTGACCCTGAATTAATCAGTACCCACCTACACCAGTCTTGGCTGCACATTAGAATCACCTGGGGAGCTTTTAACAATCCCTATGCCAGGTAATTAAATCAGACCAATTAAATTACCATCTCTGGGGGTGTGGTCCAGTCGTGAGCAGCTTTTAAAGTTTCCCAGGTGATTACAATGGGCAGCCAAGGTTATAAAACCGCAGCTCCCTATCTAGATACATCCATGAGGTTCTGATTACCTTAGCATTTCTACTTTTTATTGTATACAGAATGGGGTAAGAGGCTGCCTAGGACTCCCAGAACATTCTCCATTTGTAAAAATATCCCTGAAGTGGACAAACAGCCTAACAGAAAGTGAGCACAAGACAAAACATGTATGTCTCTCGAAGACTGTAACCTCATATTCAATCTCACAAGTAACTGAAATGCATTTTTCTAAAAGAAAAATCTTTAAGTACCTATTATATTATAGCAATGATTGCAAAGAACTTAATTCCCAGTGCCGTTGGGATTATGAGAGGGCAGACATGCTCATATATTCCCGGAGGAGTGAAAATTGGCAAACTTTAAAATAACAAAAACTACAACTACTAAAGAAAATACCTAACATTTAATGAGTGGTAACGATGAGCCAGGAACTGTTCTAAGTACTCCTAACTCATTTGATCCTCATGACAGTTAAGTGAGATAAATACTGTGATTATCCCCATTTTCAGCAAAGAGACTAAAGCACAGAGGCATTGAATCACACAACTAATAAAGAAATGGGACAGGGATGCACATACCAGTATTCTAGATCTAGAGCCTGTGTTCTTTGGTACTCACAGCAAGGTAGGGAAACTTGATATTGTGTGCCCAGGTCTTAAAGAGGGCCCAGTATGTCAAAATTCCTCTTTTGGGACTTGTCTTAAGAAAATGATCAGATATATGTTTACTTATGTCCATTAGGAGTAAAATAAAATATTGAAAAAGTGGGAAACAAGATGAAAGTCCACTAATAGGGGGTTGGTTAAGTTAACCATGTTATAATCATATGATGGGATGATATGTTCCCATTAAAAACCTTGTTGTAAAGCGATTCTTTCCAACCCTTTTCACATCATGACATGTGAAGAAAATGACAGTATTTTTATATCACACGAGGGCAAACAGTCAAGGGGGCTGGAGAATACTGGTTCTGGAAGCTGGTGGCACATGTCCAGCCAGCCACTGCAAGAGGTGATGGAATCTTATCTTGACATGTCTGTAGTGCATCCCCAAAGATTAGTTACAAAGTACTCATTTGTAGGAACATGTTATGCTACAGGCAAAAGTTCACTAGATTTTGCTAAATGAAGATAATGCTAACTATAAGGAATCATAATACATTCCAGGCTAATAACTCCATCAGTACATATTGGTACAGGTAGCCATAAACCCATACCAGTTGTCAAACTATTAAAGGAATTCTGTATCTGCTGGTAAATAGCCCATGCACCGGCAAGCCCACCAATGCCACTGCCACTGCCACAACCTCTGCTGCCACCACCACCCAAGGCTTCTCCCAAATATGGCAAATCTGGACTTCCTCAAGATAAAGCAGCTATGAAGTAAAGCCTGAAAGGGGAGTTTGGAAGGAAGGTTCAGGGCTTTATTCTGATTGGTTGGTGTCTAAGCTGTGCAGGTAGTTCAATGTTTTGAATATTACCTCTGCATATTAAAAAAAAATCTCGGTAGGGAAGAATTTTTGGAAGAATATGTATTGCAGATGTTAATATTTATTCGCTTTGTACTTTTCTGGATTTTTCTACTCATCTGCTTTGATCAATTATATGTTTATAAATAGGAAAAATAAAGACCAATACATAATACTTTTTAGAATTGATCTTGTGATTATGGTAGAATCTGAATTCTTAAATCCTGATATTTACGAAAGTATCTTTGGCCTTCAAAGTAACAGAAGGCTCCTAAACTGGCTACTTGAAAGGATCCACTGGTTGGGATGAAGAGGAGACTGTATATCAGCATGGTAACCTAAAGATAAGAGTCCTTTTCCCAATTGCTAGATACCACAAAAAATTCTCATAATCTTGTGGAACCCAGGGAAGGAGAGAGGCTCCCAGTAATAACTGAGATGGAGTCTTAAAGACAAAATACGTTGATTTAAAAGTAATAAAGGACTATGTTCTGTCTTGTCATTCTGGGTTTCTGGGCCAAAATTCCACACAAACACATTGCTGGGGAGAGTGCCCGCCCGTGCTCAAATCAAACGACACTTCCAACCTCTGATGGGGCCAGTGCTGCTGTGAACCCACGCTGCCATGATTTATGCCAGAGAAGGTCACCACTGCCTGAATGATGCGGTTCACTTCTCAGGGTGGCCCCCAATCTGCAGCCATCTCTTCTGCCCAGCGAAACAAAACACCACCATCTCTGTGTGCTTTCTAATTCCCGTTAGAGCTTCAATGTGTCTACCAAGAGGATCCTTTGGTGTGGCCTTCAGCCCTTCACTCTAAATTCACACACACACACACACACACACACACACACACACACACACGAATGAATGTCTGGCTTTTCCTGATCTTTTTTTTTTTTTTTATATTTATTCATTTTGAGAGAGCATGAGAGAAAACAAGTGGAGAAGGGGCAGAGAGAGAGGGAGAGAGAGAAGTGGAAGCAGACTCTGCACTCCTAGCGCAGAGCCTGACACGGTGCTTCAACTCATGAACCAGGAGATCATGACCTGAGCTAAAATCAAGAGTCAGACACATAACTGACTGAGCCACCCAGGCGCCCCGTCCAGATCTTTTAAATAACATGTGCAAACAAAAACTACTAATTCCCTTTCCCGCAACACAGCAGGGAATCTTCTCTCTTTCCTCTTAGCTGCTGGGACTGTCCCCCGCTCCCATCCCACTGGTTTATCCTAGCAAAGGATGCTAAAAGAGCTCTGCTTTCCTCCTGGAATCCCATCCTTCCCTAAGTATGACAAGAGAGAACAATGAGGCCCACCTGCTCCTCACTGGGGAAGAAATACACAAAGGGAGCTTAAGTAAATCTCCATCTCAATAAATATCCTTTCACATACTTTCAGATGTGAGCTGCTATTGAAAAACACTCAATATTCATTGAATGAATGGTGGCCAAGGATATATTTGAACAAACAAAGTGTCATCACAGCACCTCGCTAATTTGGAAGTTGTCTATCACACAATGGAACCATAGAACATAGCTAAGAACTGAGAAGAAAACAAAACAGATGTCTTAGAACACTTTACAACTGGGCACTATCAACAAAGGCATCATTTTAGTCTGTTTATATGTTACTTACAGTTCAAGTCAGCCAGGTTTTTGGGTTTCTTTGGTGAAAGGCCTTGAATTTTGGAGCCAGAAGGACTTGGGCTCGGATTCAAATAAATTTAACCCTTTTCTTAATCTGCAAGGTAGAAATAATGACATTTAACCACAAAGTCATACTATGAGAATTAAAGGAGCTAACATATGAAAAGAATCTAATGAAATCTTATAGATAAAAATGTATTTAATAGTGAGTTCTTTTTTCTCCTTTTCCAAGACCAAGGCAGACTGGAAGCAGAAGACGAGGAGGTTTCAAAGATGGACAGATAGCAGTGACAAGAAATAACAGACCTAACCTGACCAGAAAGGATATTATGTGGAAAAATAACTCAAAACCACCAGGATCCTTCTTCACTTCCAAGGCCATCACTGGGTCACAGTAACCAAGAAAAGGTGAAATTATATTCAGTATCTTTCTCAGAAGTTGGTGAGACAGGACAGGGACTGTAGACTACATCTCTCCAAAATAAATAAGATAGAAAATGTTGGGGCTGGGAAACTTTGCTCAGGGTAGAGGAAAGGGGAGGTGCCCCCTTACAAGAAATGGATATACCCAAAGAGCTTGGGTTAACTCTATCCATGGAGCAGAGGTTAGCAGTCTTTCAGTAAAGGGCCAAATAGTAAATATTTTCAGCTCTGTGAGCCACAGAAGGCCTCAGTTACATATAATTTCTTTCACGTGTGTATGTTTGTTTTGCCACACTTTAAAAATGTAAAAAAAAAAAAATTCTTAATTTACATGCTGTACAGGAGCAAACCACAGATTGGATTTAGCCCACAGGCCACACTTTGCTGACAGTGATGTCCTGTACAGGATTCAAGTTAAGCGCCTTTTAAAATCCATTACATAAAATAATGGGTGAAGTGTTGACGTCTGCATTTAAGTCACCTCACTAGAATCGAAACTTCATTTACTATCATTTTAAATAAATGCACTAATTGGGGTTTACTCATGTTAATATGCCTCTGCTTATAAATGGGAATTTTAACCAACCCAAACAATCAATGGCAAAACTAGGACTCCTATACACATCGGGGAGAAAAGTAAAACTGTATCACAAATAAGAGCTAGCGTTTATTGCAAATGTGCTCCGGGCAACATATATGTGACTTTTATGGACTGCATTGTGCGTCCCCCCGGCCCCTGCCAAATTCATGTGTTGAAGCCCTAATCCCTGGTGTGACTGTATTTGGAAACAGGACCCATAAAGTAGTTAAGGTTAAATAAGGTCAGAAGGGTGGAGCCCTAACTCAATAGGACTTGTGTCCTTCTAAGAAAAATGCACACCAGGAGTGTGTGTGCCCAGAACAGAGGTCACAAGAAGCCTGCTTGTCTGCCAGCCAGGAAGAAAGCCCTCACCAGGAACCAACACTGCCGGCACATCGATTTTACACTCCTGGGGTAAAGTCTGCTGTTGAAACCACTGAGTCTGTAGTATTCTGTCGTGGCAGAGTTGGGGTTTGAACCCAGGCAAACTAACTCAGGGTCATGCCCTTAACCAGGTTACAGTGACATTCTTCTCTGGTTTACGGTAAAGATGGCTTCCCACTTAATTAAGTAGCACTCATAGGAAGAGCTAACTAGCATCTAATAATGGGACTTGAAATGCTTTCACACATGACCACCTGAAGACTTCTCTAAGTGTCAATCATACAAATTTTACTGCTTCCAAAAGGAGCTAAACAAAGAAGAGATTGATGGCCTATTGCTTGGCAGGGTGGATGCTGGAATCTGCCCAAGGGAAGAAATATGAACCAGATTGTATTTTACCCCTTATGCCTTATATAGCATATATGCACCTACAACGTACACCATGGCAACTTTTGTATAGACATTTTTATATAAACCATTTTTTTTGTGCAAAATGAAATGTATACTAAAGGAAAGATTAATTTCCAAAATAAACTAGTCTTCCAGATTTTATAGATGTGAAGGGGATGAAGCAGACATACCCAAGCGACCTAACCTTTATTTTGGCAATCTTCTTTTACCCTCTTTCTTTCCTCGTTGCTCCTGATCTCTGAACTCAGAATCCAGCATTGGCTAATCCCCAGTGGTGTTACACTAGAGAAATGCTCAGGCTGGGCTTAGAGGTTAATCCTGAACTGAATTAACTCCTAACTGATTACACAATTGAAGACTGTTGCAGGAATAGGAAAACAATGGCTAATATGGGCAGAGAATTATCATTAAAGGTTGTCAACTCTTGCGCTTACCCGGTCTGCAAGTTTAATAATCAAATACATAACCTACATGATTTTGAAGGGGCTCATCTGAATATTCTGAATGAAAAATGACAATCCAGGAGGGCACAAAAAGACCCCACATTGCAAACCGGTTCTCTGGCATCAGTGTTAGATGAATCGAATTTATTCCATTCTGTACCTTCAGAGGTATAGAAATGACTTTCTGAAATGTTGAAGTAGGCATTTTTAAAAATTTCTTTTCTAGAAAACGTGCACTGAATACCTCTCGTAAATATTCAGTTGGATTATGGTGGAAACAGCCTGAAACATAGATAGTAGACTTCATAACTAAGTGTTTTTTTGAGAAACATTTATTACAAAAGATTAGTAACTAACCCAATACAAAGATACTAAAGTTGATTGTCATTTTTTTTCTCTCACTCTTACTTTATATGGTTGGTATTCAAAATGTTAAATCTATGACTGGTGTGGTTTGTTTGCTGCTAAAAAAAATGGAGCAGTGTGATTGTTGTATATGTGTTCAGGCAAGAGTAGCTTATGTTATTGACAGTATTAATATGATAGTTAGCACTTTTTGCATTCAACCATCAACATTTAAGAAGCACCCAAAATCTAGAGTGCCTGGATGGCTCAGTCGGTTAAGGATATGATTCTTGATTTCGGCTCAGGTCCTGATCCCACAGTCCCAAGAAGGAGCCCATGTCGGGTGGGGTTCCGCACTGAGAGTGCAGCCTGCTTATGATTTTCTCTCTCTCTCAAAGAAAAAAAAGAAAAAAAGAAGCACCCAAAATGTGTCAAGCACTCTTCTAGATACTTTGGATATACCACCAGTGAGTAAAACAAAGATCTGTGCCCTTGGGAAGCTCACTTCTAACAGATGGAAAATGAACAATAAACAACAAGCAGGACAAATAAGTAAATCACTGCTTAAGTTTGGAGGGAGACTCCAGACAACTGAAAACGCCCCATGGCAGGGTTTGGTGTTTTGAGGAAAAATAAAGTGACTGGTCTAAGGGTGGAGTGCTTGGGCAGGTGCAAGTAGCAGGAAATGAAATACAAGATGGGACTGAAGAGGTGGCAGGATGGATCAAGCCACACAGTGCAGGGTGAGATATGGGCCAGGATCTGGTTTGGTTTATGTAGAGTGCCGTGGGAGAAAGCTACTGGAGGGTGCCCACTGGAAAGTGATGGAATGTAACTGACGTTTTCACTGGAGTACTTTGGCTTCTCTGTGAGGAAGACTCTAAGGGGGCAATGGAGTAAAAGGGAAGACTTAGGGGCTTCGAGCCAATTATGGCTTGGACTGGGGCGATGGTCAGGGAGATGGTGAGGGGTGGTCAGCTGGAAAATAATTTGGAGAGAAGCCAACAGGATGTTCTAATATGTGAGGGGTGACAGGTAAAAAGAAGTCCAACTTAGTTTTGCCCTAACTGGGACCGTGGTAATTTTGGGAACAGGATCTCTTCATCTGTACCAGGCAAACTAGCCGTGTAGAACCAGCCAGAGTAGCTACAGTCAGGCACCTTTTAGGAAGTTATACCCAGTGATCATGTGGAGGCAGAGAGCCTGGGGCATGATATGCCATGGTTTGCAACAAGCATCAAAAACAAAAAGAATAGAATGGAAACAAAATATAAGGTATCAGAGAACATCACATATAATAAAGAAAATATGCATATTTACATATTTGTATGCACTTAAATATCTGTATCTATCTATATCTATATCTATATCTATATATCTATATCTATGTATAAAGGAAGCAGTGTTTGCATATAATAGATCGGGATTAAAAGTAATTCTTACTATGGATTTAGGTCAAAAAATTTGAAAGCACCTGACCCAGTATGCCTCTCAGAGCACAGCACATTGTAGATGATTCAGTGGTTTTGTTGAATTAGAATGAAAACAAAAGAAAAAATATGAATTGGTCTGGTAATAAAACATTTCTTTTCTTTGTCCTAGGGAAGGGGCACAGGGAGAGAAATGTAGTAATCTTTTTCCTCCATGTTAGCTATGACCACAGACCCAGTAAACTGTGCATACAAAAAAACTTAGGGGCAGTACTTCATTATTATGCAATTTCCAGGGACAGCACTGTCCTTAATTCACAGTGAAACAGACTGAAAGTCAGGGTGAGTGGTGACAAGCAGTTCTGCCTATTTCCAAGGGTAATAAAGTTTTGATTCCTTGACCAAGGTATTGCATTGGTTGACATGGGCCTGGAGCCTATATTCAGGCTTACAAGTCCATATTCTTTTAACACTTAAAATATATTAACCAGAAAGCATGCCATCTTTGGTGAATGGAAAATAGTTTGTTGTGTTTGGTGCAGTTAGGGAGAGGCACAGACTAAACTGGAAAGGCCAGTGGTAATTTTGGGGCTATGAGACATGCAGTCTATATGACAGGGATGCTAGGTTTAAACATGTGCATAGCCGTGTTGTAGAGCAATCCCCCCACTAAAGTAACGGATTTAGTATTTATATCCATGCTTTTTTAAAGTTTGTTGTCAGTGACTCCCTATCTCCTGGATGAACAGAGCGAGTCAATTGCCTGCCACAGGAGAGTTCAGATTACTACATCAGAAAGGCAGAGTGGGGGAGAGGGGGAAGGAAAGAAAACAAAAAAACAAAAAAAAAAACAAGTAGATGTTTCTTTTTCTCCAACATAGTTTTTTGAAGCTCACCCACCCTTCCATTGCCATTTTCACTGACTACCTGAAACTATTCTTCCAATGAGTTGAAATACTCATAGGCCTTTTGACACAAAGTGTGCAATTTTTGAGGGACTAGTGGTGATATGGAAGGGAACACTCTTGCTCCCCTAGCACCTGACTCACTATGGGAAGTCGGGACAGTGGAAGGAACGCAGCGCCCACTCCCTCCACGGCCACTGGGTTCTCTTTGGGCTACAGGGTTGAAAAGGAGGAAGACTGGAGAGGGGGAAAGCCATGGGGAGTCTGGTTAAGATGTAATGGAGGCCTGAGCCAGAACACAGGGACACCAGAGAGGCCACATTTTCAGAAAAATATGTTTCAGATCTGTAGTTTACAAATTTCATGAATTTTATCTTGAAGATTTTAAAACCTAGGCTGCTTTCTCTTCTATCTGTGTAATATGAAATAGCTTTTTCACTGGCATGGGAATTAAAAAAAATTACTCTAAGCAAAACATAATTAGAAAGATAAACATACTTCCTTCTTAAGCATATGATATATGCATAAGCCTAATCGAAAATATTTTGCTGGCTTTGCTATTCAGTATTATCTGTGTCACAGCTCCCCATTCCCACCCCTCCCTCTGAGGCCCATTAGAGCAGATAATTATGAGTTGACTTGATATAGGGAAGAGCCAAATTAAGCGGTGATGTAACCAGTGAGAGCCACGCTAATCCTTTCCATCCCACACAGCAGGTGATTCTCAGATAGGCTCTTTACCAGGCTGATGGTTGGAAAGTTTTAGAAACGCAGTCACAATTAATGGCCGTGAACCTAGGCAACAACTTAGCCTCCGTAGAGATCACGAATATCCTCCCCTCTTTCTTTCTTCTTCTTCTTCTTCTTTCCCTCTATCTTTTTGTCTGGGGAGTTTGGCATCATGTTAAGATGCCTGGCATTCTGATTCAAGTTCTAGTTTCTGAGATATTCCAAATGATCCACTGCTGGCGCAAATAGAAAAATCTCATATTGTATGGAGCTCCTGTCAGGATTCACTGCAGGACATCAACACACTATTTCTCGTCACTTGACAGTATTTTGGTTACATTCACCACAGCTTCCTTATATAAAACACTGTTCTCTCTCCATTTGTGTAAGTGTGCAAAAAGTTCCCTTTAGGTGTTTTCTAGTGCAAAAGTTGGAGAAGGCATGAGTAAAATTTCTGGATATACATACTTAAGCTTTCTATAATAAATGATTTTTAAGTGACGATTTTAAGCATAGTTAAGCTAACTTACATTATATTTTCGCTCAAGCAGATTTATATACAAAAGCATTCTATGGCCCATGAACAAAAATGACATGGCTGGGTCACTGTCAACAGGCTTACATTTAAAATTATCTTCTAGGATTGGGAATGAATGTATGTTGGTCCCACCTTCATTCCCTGCCAGATCCCGTTTGCTGCAAAGCTTCCATTTGTAAGTCTATTGGTTGAGAATAGGGGAGCGGTTGCCAAATATCTGAGAATAGAAAAGAACTTGACTTACGTTACCATAATGTTTTGTCCAGTTGAACCTAATGACTACATCAACAGTATGTAGCATATAATGTTTTTATTTATTTAATAAGAAGTGTAGTGAAGCATTTGAAATAACCTGAATCCCCAATGAGAGACTGGTTAAGTAAATTATGAGTTATAAAGAGATATAAAAATGCTATAATATTGGAAATGGAAAAGGAAGCAGATAAAAATCATATACTTGTGTTTATAAGTATTAAAATTTAGGAAAATGTACATTTATTGAAAAAAGAAACTAGTCATTAAGATAGCAGAATGGTTATATTATTTCTTTGTTTGTGTGTCTCCTGATATGATGCTCTGAGAATATGGCATCAGTTATACTAATACCCTGTGAAAAACGCATGAAGTAGATCTGATCATGAGGAAACATCTGACAAAGCCAAGATGAGGGCCAGTCTCTAAAATAACTGGCCTCTACTCTTCAAAACTTTCAAACCCATGAAAGACACACACACACACACACACACACACACACACACACACACACACAAAATGATGCCCCATTCTGGATTAAAGAAACTAAAGAGACATTTAAAACTAAAAGCAATGTGTGATCCTGGGCTAGAAAAAAATTTATAATAGATTCTATTAGGACTCGTATATATTTGCTAACTTCAAAGAAAACTCATTCTTAATAAAAATGATTGCAATTTTAGCCTACGGCCACTTATCACAAAACATTCATGTGGAAAATAATTCAATAAATAATCACATACTTTATTTTACAGTAAAAATTCAATATTTAAATACAATATGTAAATATCAGTGATAAAAAAGTAAAGCTTTAAATTTCAGTGAGTATTTTATTGACTTTTTATTATAAAAATTTGAATTTTCTTTAAAAGTCTTACTATATTTTTCATTTGCCTTTCCAATATTTTATAATAAAAATTTCTTGAAGTTGCTTTTCTACGTTGCTTATATTTGTTAGAAAGTTTAATTATCTTTGATATCCCTGTCAATATTCCAGGAAAAGACAAAATATCAGTAGTCTAACAAGGACAAGTACTTAGTCATTATATTGCTTTTCTTCATGGCTTAGTGAAACTAAATTTTTAATAATTAAACTTACAATGACAAAAAGGGATATTCTTTTTTCTTAATAAAAATTAGCCCTTAGAAATCAAGGGATATTCTTTGTTCTTAAAAATTAAAATTTGGGGTGCCTGGGTGGCTCAGTCTAGGCTAAGCATCTGCCTTCAGCTCAGGTCATGATCTCATAGTTTGTGGGTTCAAGCCCCACGTCAGGCTCTGTGCTGACAGCTCAGAGCCTGGAGCCTGCTTCGGATTCTGTGTCTCCCTCTCTCTCTGCCCCTCCCCCATTTGCTCTCTCTCAAAAACGAATAAAACATTAAAAAATTTAAAACTAGGGGCGCCTGGGTGGCGCAGTCGGTTAAGCGTCCGACTTCAGCCAGGTCACGATCTCGCGGTCCGTGAGTTCGAGCCCCGCGTCGGGCTCTGGGCTGATGGCTCAGAGCCTGGAGCCTGTTTCCGATTCTGTGTCTCCCTCTCTCTCTGCCCCTCCCCCGTTCATGCTCTGTCTCTCTCGGTCCCAAAAATAAATAAACGTTGAAAAAAAAAATTTAAAAAATTTAAAACTAGAATTTAATGATTTCAGATTATTTGAAGAGAAAACTTCATTTGTAGTTGAACTAAAAACAAAGCAAAGAAACAACACAAATACAGAGGAAACATATTTGACCATAATTATATTGTTACATAGAAGCAAAAAAAGAAAAAGAGTCATTATATTGTAACTCTCTTTTTACACTGAAACTTTCTATATATTGGGCTTAGGATCCAATTCTGCAATTTATTCTGTCTGATAGTCGCCATTTTCATTTTGTATATGACACCAGAATCTATTTTATTTACCATAGCAGCAAATCTCATGGGTTAGAATTAGATTCTAACAAAGATGTCAGTCTGCCTTGGTGGATGAATTTTCAGTTCAACTACAACAAAGAAAAATCCTATCTCAATACCTTACTTACTTAAAAGATTATTTAATGTTTTGCTTTGTTCTTTTGGATTAGCTGTAACTGCAGAAAAAAAGTCTTCATAGTCCAGAATGACAACTGTTACAACTGTAATTGTTCCTCCAGTCGTAATGACAGGTTTAATTTAAAACTGCTCCTTCTCACTCAGATTACTGTGAGACCAACAACTCTGAACTGCTGTTGGAGTTAAGAGTTGGCCATGGTATAGAGTGAAGATAATTTGATCTCCACAGGAATTCAGATTCTAATTTGAGCCTCACTAATCAGTGTTCTAATCAGGGAAACTAATCAACTGTATATACTGTAAGTTTATCTATTAGAAAGCCTTGGATTTCTCCCAGAGCTACAGCCAAATATTTCAAATGGCAACCAACTTTGCCTTGTCATTGCTCATACTTGATCATCAGAAAATCATGTCTATGTCAGGAAAACAAAGGGTCTTTGATTCCATGTGTATGCCAGTCATTTGCCTGCTAAATGCTAATGGATCCCACAGTTATGCCACATTGACCTGCTTCAACACAGTGTAAAGTGAAAATTTTCCCTCAAGTCCTTGTCTTTCTTATACTTACATTTGCATTTGATCAAGATAGCATGAAGTTTAGTACTACCCACATTTACACATAATTTTGTATTTTAAAACTTAAAAAAGTATTACTAGGTTTCTTGCTTGGGGATGTGACTCTTCTACTCAATGGCCATTTATTATGAAGCTATTCTGTACCAGACACTGTGCAGATAAGAGTAGATAAGATAGTACATGTGGAAATGAGACAAAGGGAAAGACTGCAGAGGAAAGATGAATAACTTTGTATTCACCATGTATTAATTTACCTTGATGGATTTACAGGTATAATACATCTGAACTATAACATCAAGAGACAACAAATAGATACATATGCACATTTGTTGGTTTTAATTAGTTAGCACTTGAAAATAAAGGACTGAAGCTTTTCCTTCTCTCTTGGTTCACAGAAGCCACTCCATAAGATGGGTTGAAAGTACAAGAAGGTACCAAGTAATCTCCCCCAATTATGAGTTCCTACAAGAAAGTCTAGTTCATGGACTTTTATCTGTGCATTTAGACTAGAGTTATCTTCTTAGAGGTAAAAAGAAGAGGAAACTGTGGGCCAAATGAGGCTAGAAATAGAAGGCAAATCAGATTTCACAGTAAAAATCAAAGTTTTTGCATTAAGACCTCAGAAGGGACTATTATAGACAAAGCAGACAAATCTTTGCACTTGCAGATTTCACATTTAAGATTTAATATTACAATCTGTCTTTGCCATGAGACAGGGAGTGGTTTTGAAAATTGTTCGATATTCAACAATACAATGGAAAAATAATATAAAACTTCTGTAAAATGAAAGGGTGAATATTATAAAAGATGCAATATTTCATGTGGCCAATAACAGTGAAAGGATTGCTCAGGTCACGACAAACTCAATGGCAAATGAAAGACTAGCAGTCTAGATGAGCTAACAATGAAAGAAAAGGAAAGGAAACAAAGTTAACAAATAGTAGTAAATAAAATAGAATGACTTAACCACTAAAAAATTAAGAAAGATTATGGGGAAAGTAGATAAAACCTAGAAATTATTTTAAAAATTATAAATATTTAAATTTTGCTTTAAACTCAAATGGGGACTAAAGAGAGAAGAGGGCTGCGTAGGAGGACGCTGGGCTCTCCACATCCTGCTAATCACTGAGATTCCACCCACATCTGCCTAAATAACCCAGAAAACCGCCAGAAGACTAGCAGAACAGACTCTCTGGAGCCAAGTGTAGACGAGAGGCCCACGGAAGAGGGTAGGAAGGGCGGAGGGGCGGTGCGCGCTCCACGGACTGGCAGGAGGGAGCCGGGGCGGTGGAGGGGCAGCCAGCCCATCCAGCAAGGCAGAGCCCCCGAGTCTGACTTGCAAAGGCGGAAGCTCCAGACTCCATGAGTTCTGACAGCCAGTGGGAATTAACATCTGGAATGTTATAAGTCAACAGCTCTGCTCCGAGAGGGGGAGAGCTAGAGGACAATGGGAGGGAGAGTTGTTGAGCCCCGGAAGATAGAGCTCAGCTGGGCTGGGGAACAAAGGTGCTGGGAAGCACCATCTCCCTTGCCCATCCCCCAGCCAAAATCCCAAAGGGAACCAGTTCCCGTCATGGAACTTGCTTGCACCGCGCAAACACCCAACGCTGTGCTCCTGTGGATCCATCCCTCTGATGGGTCTGCCTGCCTCCCTCCTAGTGCTGCAGGGCCCCCTCCCGCAGTGGACCACCAAAGGCAAAGTGAGCTAAGCCTGCCCCTCTTGCCCCTGTGCACCTTGCAGATCCACCCCGGCTAATATGCCAGATCCCATAGAAGCAGTACCACAAGCCTGGCAGTGTGCAAGTAGCCCAGACAGGGGCCACACCACTCCACAGTGAGTCCTGCCCCTGGGAGAAGGGAAGATAAGACACACACCAGTCTGACTTTGGCCCCAGCAGTGGGCTGGGGGCAGGTCTGACTGCAGCCCCGCCCACCAACACAAGTTACTCCAGACATAATAGGGGAAGAGCCCTGCAGTTCCGCACCACTCCAGGGACTGTCCAAAATGACGAAACGGAAGAATTCTCCTCAAAAGAAATTCCAGGAAGTAGCGACAGCTAACAAATTGATCAAAAACGATTTAAGCAATATAACGGAACATGAATTTAAAATAATAGTCATAAAATTAATCACTGTGCTTGAAAAAAGTATAGAGGACAGCAGAGAATCTATTGCTACAGAGACCAAGGGACTAAGAAACAGTCAAGAGGAGCTAAAAAATGCTATAAATGAGGTGCAAAATAAAATGGAGACGACTACAGCTCCGATTGAAGAGGCAGAGGAGAGAAGAGGTGAATTAGAAGATAAAATTATGGTAAAAGAGGAAGCTGAGAAAAAGAGAGATAAAAAAAATCCAAGAGTATGAGGGGAGAATTAGAGAACTAACTGATGCAATAAAACGGAACAATATCCGTATAATAGGGATTCCAGAGGAGGAAGAGAGAGTAAAAGGGGCTGAAGGTATACTTGAACAAATCATAGCTGAGAGCTTCCCTGATCTGGGGAAGAAAAAAGGCACTGAAATCCAAGAGGCACAGAGAACTCCCTTCAGACGGAACTTGAATCGATCTCCTGCACGACATATCATAGTGAAACTGGCAAAATACAAGGATAAAGAGAAAATTCTGAAAGCAGCTAGGGATAAACATGTTCTAACATATAAAGAGAGACCGATAAGACTAGTGACGGATCTATCTACTGAAACTTGGCAGCCCAGAAAGGAATGGTAGGAAATCTTCAATGTGATGAACAGAAAAAAATATACATCTGAGAATCCTTTATCCAGCAAGTCTGTCATTCAGAATAGAAGGAGAGATAAAGGTCTTCCCAAACAAGCAAAAACTGAAGGAATTCGTCACCACTAAACCAGCCCTACAAGAGATCCTAAGGGGGATTCTGTGAGTGAAATGTTGCAAGGACCACAAAGTACCACAGACATCACTACAAGCATGAAAACTACAGACATCACAATGACTCTAAACCCATATCTTTCTATAGTAACACTGAATGTAAATGGACTAAATGCTCCAACCAAAAGACATAGGGTATCAGAATGGATAAAAAAACAAGACCCATCTATTTGCTGTCTACAAGAGACTCATTTTAGACCTGAGGACACCTTCAGATTGAAAGTGAGGGGATGGAGAACTATCTATCATGCTACTGGAACTCAAAAGAAAGCTGGAGTAGCCATACTTATACCAGACAAACTAGACTTTAAATTAAAGGCTGTAACAAGAGATGAAGAAGGGCATTATATAATAATTACAGGGTCTATCCATCAGGAAGAGCTAACAATAATAAATGTCTATGCGCCGAATAGGGGAGCTCCCAAATATATAAAACAATTAATCACAAATATAAGCAACCTTATTGATAAGAATGTAGTAACTGCAGGAAACTTTAATACTGCACTTACAACAATGGATAGATCATCTAGACACAGGATCAATAACAAAACAAGGGCCCTGAATGATACATTGGATCAGATGGACTTGACAGGTATATTTAGAACTCTGCATCCCAAAACAACAGAATATACTTTCTTTTCAAGTGCACATGGAACATTCTCCAAGATAGATAACATACTGGGTCACAAAATAGTCCTTCATAAGTATACAAGAATTGAGATCATACCATGCATACTTTCAGACCACAATGCTATGAAGCTTGAAATCAACCACAGGAAAAAGTCTGGAAAACCTCCAAAAGCATGCAAGTTAAAGAACACCCTACTAAAGAATGAATGGGTCAACCAGGCAATTAGAGAAGAAATTTAAAAATATATGGAAACAAATGAAAATAAAAATACAACAATCCAAATGCTTTGGGATGCAGTGAAGGCAGTCCTGAGAGGAAAATACATTGCAATTCAGGCCTATCTCAAGAAACAAGAAAAATTCCAAATACAAAATCTAACAGCACACCTAAAGGAAATAGAAGCAGAACAGCAAAGACACCCCAAACCCATCAGAAGACAAATAATAAAGATCAGAGCAGAAATAAACAATATAGAATATAAAAAAACTGTAGAGCAAATCAATGAAACCAAGAGTTGGTTTTTTGAAAAAATAAACAATATTGATAAACCTCTAGCCAGGCTTCTCAAGAAGCCTGGGAGAAAAGGGAGATGACCAAAATAGATAAAATGAGGAATGAAAATGGAATTATTACAACCAATCCCTCAGAAATACAAGCAATTATCAGGGAATACTATGAAAAATTATATGCCAAAACTGGACAACCTGGAAGAAATGGACAAATTCCTAAGCACCCACACACTTCCAAAACTCAAATAGGAAGAAATAGAAAACTTGAACAGACCCATAACCAGCAAAGAAATTGAATAAGTTATCAAAAATCTCCCAACAAATGAAGAGTCCAGGACCAGGTGGCTTCCCTGGGGAATTCTACCAGACATTTAAAGCAGAGATCATACCTATCTTTCTCAAGCTAGTCCAAAAAAAATAGAAAGGGAAGGAAAACTTCCAGACTCATTCTATGAAGCAAGTATTACTTTGATTCCTAAACCAGACAGAGACCCAGTAAAAAAAAAAAGAGAACTAAAGGCCAATATCCTTGATGAATATGGATGTAAAAATTCTCAAAAAGATACTAGCAAATCGAATTCAACAGCATATAAAAAGAATTATTCACCATGATAAACTGGGATTCATTCCTGGGCTGCAGGGCTGGTTCAACATTTGCAAATCAATCAATGTGATACAGCACATTAATAAAAGAAAAGATAAGAACCATATGATCCTGTCTATTGATGCAGAAAAAAGCATCTGACAAAATTCAGCATCCTTTCTTAATAAAAACCCTCGAGAAAGTCGGGATAGAAGGAACATACTTAAAGATCATAAAAGCCATTTATGAAAAGCCCACAGCTAATATCATCCTCAATGGGGAAAAACTGAGAGCTTTCTACCTGAGCTCAGAAACACTACAGGTATGTCCACTCTCACCACTGTTGTTTAACACAGTGTTGGAAGTTCTAGCATCCGCAATCAGACAACAAAAGGGAAACAAAGGCATCAAAATTGGCAAAGATGAAGTCAACCTTTCACTTTTGCACATGACACGATATTATACATGGAAAATCCGATAGACTCCACCAAAAGTCTGCTAGAACTGATACATGAATTCAGCAAAGTTGCAGGATACAAAATCAATGTACAGAAATCAGTTGCATTCTTATACACTAATAATGAAACAACAGAAAGACAAATAAACTGATCCCATTCACAATTGCACCAAGAAGCATAAAATACCTAGGAATAAACCTAACCAAAGATGTAAAAGATCTGTATGATGAAAACTATAGAAAGCTTATGAAGGAAATGGAAGAAAATATAAAGAAATGGAAACACATTCCATGCTCATAGTTTGGAAGAATAAATATTGTTAAAATGTCAATACTACCCAAAGCTATCTACACATTCAATGAAATCCCAATCAAAATTGCACCAGCATTCTTCTCGAAGCTAGAACAAGCAATCCTAAAATTTGTATGGAACCATAAAAGGCCCCAAATAGCCAAAGTAATTTTGAAGAAGACCAAAGCAGGAGGCATCACAATCCCAGACTTTAGCCTCTATTACAAAGCTGTAATCATCAAGACAGTATGGTATTGGCACAAAAACAGACACATAGACCAATGGAATAGAATAGAAACCCCAGAACTAGACCCACAAAAGTACTGCCAACTAATCTTTGACAAAACAGGAAAGAATATCCAATGGAAAAAAGACAGTCTCTTCAACAAATGGTGCTGGGAGAACTGGACAACAACATGCAGAAGGATGAAACTAGACTACTTTCTCACACCATTCACAAAAATAAACTCAAAATGGATAAAGGACCTGAATGTGAGACAGGAAGCCATCAAAACCCTAGAGGAGAAAGCAAGAAAAAAACCTCTCTGACCTCAGCCGCAGCAATTTCTTACTTGACACATCCCCAAAGGCAAGGGAATTAAAAGCAAAAATGTACTATTGGACCTCATGAAGATAAAAAGCTTCTGCACAGCAAAGGAAACAACAAAACTAAAAGGCAACCAACGGAATGAGAAAAGATATTTGCAAATGACATATTGGACAAAGGGCTAGTATCCAAAATCTATAAAGAGCTTACCAAACTCCACACCTGAAAAACAAAGAATCCAGTGAATAAATGGGCAGAAAACATGAATAGACACTTCTCTAAAGAAGACATCCAGATGGCCAACAGCCACATGAAAAGATGCTCAACGTCACTCCTCATCAGGGAAATACAAATCAAAACCACACTCAGATATCACCTCACGCCAGTCAGAGTGGCTAAAATGAACAAATCAGGAGACTATAGATGCTGGCAAGGATGTGGAGAAATGGGAACCCTCTTGCACTGTTGGTGGGAATGCAAACTGGTGCAGCTGCTCTGGAAAACAGGGTGGAGTTTCCTCAAAAAGTTAAAAATAGACCTACCCTATGACCCAGCAATAACACTGCTAGGAATTTACCCAAGGGATACAGGAGTGCTGATGCATAAGGGCACTTGCACCCCAATGTTTATAGCAGCACTTTCAACAATAGCCAAATTATGGAAAGAGCCTAAATGTCCATCAACTGATGAATGGATAAAGAAATCGTGGTTTATATACACAATGGAATACTACGTGGCAATAAGAAAGAATGAAATATGGCCCTTTGTAGCAACGTGGATGGAACTGGGGAGTGTGATGCTAAGTGAAATAAGTCATACAGAGAAAGACAGATGCCATATATTTTCGCTCTCATGTGGATCCTGAGAAACTTAACAGAAGACCATGGGGGAGGAGAAGGGGGAAAAAAAAGGGAGGGAGGCAAACCATAAGAGACTCTTAAAAACTGAGAACAAACTGAGGGTTGATAGGGGGTGGAAAGGAGGGGAGGGTGGGTGATGGGTACTGAGGAGGGCACCTTTTGGGATGAGCACTGGGTGTTGTATGGAAACCAATTTGACAAGAAATTTCATATTTAAAACAAACACAAAACAAAACAAAACAAAAAAACTCAAATGGGAAGTAGGAAATCTGATACCTCTAGAATATAATAAATATCATGAGGAAAAATAAAAGTCCAATCTGCTATTATTTGATTAATTTTTATTCTTAGAACACAATTTAACTTAATTTTTATTAAAAATGAAACAAACTTATTTTATAATTTTGCAGAGAGAGAGGGAGACACAGAATCCGAAGCAGGCTCCAGGTTCTGAGCTGTGAGCAGAGAGCCCGACATGGGGCTTGAATCCACAAATCATGAGACAATGACTTGAGCCCAAGTCGGACGCTTAACTGACTGAGTGACCCAAGCTCCCCTACAATTCACTGACTTTTATGGAGGAAATTTCAGTAAAGCCTTGGCCTACCCCACCCTCCAATATTTATTGTACTATCTGTCTCTTTTATATGGATGTACTTTAAAGGGCTTTTATCAAATACCAGTGATCAAGAGTCATCTTTATGTGTGAACAGCTTTCAATGCATTCCAATTTTGAAGTCCATCGAAGTCAAGCAGTTCACTTTCATTTTGGATCAGCAAATTGCGTAATTCTCTACAGTCCCTATTACCATATTCATTTCAACAGATCATAAGACTGTCTTCTGTGTTTAGGACTCTCTATGCTAAAAAAATTAAATAAATACCTCAACTTTTGTCTCATTCATTTATCACATCTGTATATATGCAATTTCTATCATTGCATAAGAAATCATCACAAAATTAGCAACTTAGAAGAGCACACATTTATTATCTGTTTCTGTGGGTCAGAAGTCTGGGCAGAGATTATCTGAGTCCCCTGCTCAGAGGTCCAAGGACTTGGCTGGGCTTTATTGTCATCTGGAGGCTTGCCTGGGGAAGATTTGCTTCCAGGGTCATTCAGATTATTGGCATAATTTTCTTGAGGCTCTATGACTGGATGGCATTCCTTGGCTTTTCACTGGTTGTCAGGTGAAGGGTACCCTCAAGTCCTAGATGTTGCTTACAGTTCCTTGCCATGTGGCTTCTCCTAAATAGTCATTAATTCATCAAGCCCACAAAGATGGACTTCAGTCCAGTCTGCAAAGACAGAGTCTCATATAATACAACATAACTGTGGAAGTGATATCCATCATCTTTGCCATATTTTATTCATTAGAAGCAAGTTATATCCTACCCAGACTCAATGAAAGAGATTACATGAAGGTATGAATATCAGTGGGTAGAAACCATTAGGGGTTATGTGAAGAGCTGATTGCTCCAATTCCCCTCCATCAAAAACAAAAATATGTGACTCTGGAAAATGAAATCCAAGGTTACATAAAATGGGTTAGTTCCCAGTCATCTTTGCATATTCAGAAAAATTATATGAAGTTTACTAAAAGTAAGGAATGTCTTAGATTTTTTAAATTCTTAGTACTATATTAAACTTTTTTTTTAACGTTTATTTATTTTTGGGACAGAGAGAGACAGAGCATGAATGGGCGAGGGGCAGAGAGAGGGAGACACAGAATCGGAAACAGGCTCCAGGCTCCGAGCCATCAGCCCAGAGCCCGACGCGGGGCTCGAACTCACGGACCGCGAGATCGTGACCTGGCTGAAGTCGGACGCTTAACCGACTGCGCCACCCAGGCGCCCCTAAACTTTTTTTTTTAATGCTTCACCAATTTCCGTGTCATCCTTGTCAGGGGCCACATTAATCCTCTCTGCATTGTTTCAATTTTTTAAGCTAACTTTTTAAATTGCTGGCCTATTTAAATTTCTTGAAGACTGGATGTGCTTACTAGTGATCTCAAATTGTAGAATGTTGTGAACTTCTGGAGAAAGATGGTGGAATGGGAGGACCCTAAGGTCATATCTTCCCATGGATACAACTAGATAACATTCATATCAGTATAAATGACCCAAGGGGAAAAAAACCCAAAGACTGGCAGAACCAACTCCAACAATTAAATATAGAAAAGAAATCATATCAAAGAGGGTAGAAAGGGCAGAGGTGGGGGAAGCTAAATGGACCTGTGGGTCTGTCTACTGGAAGGAGAGACCCAGAGGCCAAGGGAGGTGAGAGAAACAGCGTATCATGCCAGGAAGCCTACACAGAGAAGACAAATCCCATAACATTTGGCTTTGAAAAACAGAGGGGCTGAATTTTGTAAGTTCTTATAACCAGCGGAACTTATAGCCTGGAACTTTAAAAATCAGTGGACTTGGCCCTGGGACAGCTGGGAGGGTGATAGGAAATGGAATCCCCATCTCCAAAAAGACAGCACAAAAATCAGCCCACAGCATAAAGGCAGCAGTTTGAAAGATGCCTGGAGCATACTGGAGGGAGAGTTATATACTAATCACAGAGCATGTCCCACCGGGACACAGATCCCTGGGAAACTCTTCCAAAAACAAAGGAGATGGCAAGTGCCAATACCCTCCCCTGTCTCCAACATAAACATCTGACCATCTGTGGGATCCAGTGTAGTTCAGGCATTCAGTACTTAACTTGCTTATGCTGCACTCTGCACCCTCCAGTCTGACCTGTCTCAGCCCCAGCAATGTAGGTCCCTTTCCCCAGAAGACTGGCATGAACCTTACCAACACTGCATCTCCCAACTGTGCAACTGCAGTGCTTTGGTCTCCTTGGTGATGATAGTGGCTGGTCACCTCCTGCTGGAGGACATGCATACCTTTTCAAAACCACATGCCTTACCCTCCCACACTTTGTGGAGTGGCCTCTGCCTCCCCTTGGGCAGACGAACAGTACCACCTTGTTAAAAGTGTGTACCCCACTATTTCAAAAACAGGAGACATGGTTGACTTTCCTAACAGAGAGCTAGCTAGACACAGTGAGGAGACAGAGGAATGTGTCCCAGATGAAAGAACAGGACAAAATTACAGCAAGAGACCTAAGCAAAACAGAGACAAGTAATATATCCAATAAAGAATTTTTTTTCAATATATGAAGTTTATTGTCAAATTGGTTTCCATACAACACCCAGTGCTCATCCCAAAAGGTGCCCTCCTTAATACCCATCACCCACCCTCCCCTCCCTCCCACCCCCATCAACCCTCAGTTTGTTCTCAGTTTTTAAGAGTCTCTTATGCTTTTGCTCTCTCTCACTCTAACCTCCTTTTTTTTTTAATTTTTTTTTTCTTCAACGTTTTTTATTTATTTTTGGGACAGACAGAGACAGAGCATGAACGGGGGAGGGGCAGAGAGAGAGGGAGACACAGAATCGGAAACAGGCTCCAGGCTCCGAGCCATCAGCCCAGAGCCCGACGCGGGGCTCGAACTCACGGACCGTGAGATCGTGACCTGGCTGAAGTCGGACGCTTAACCGACTGCGCCACCCAGGCGCCCCTCCTTTTTTTTTAAACTAATGATCATAAAGCTACTCATTTGACTTGAGAAGAAAGTGGAGGCAGTGAGACCCTTACCAAAGAGATAAAAAAAGAACCAATCAGAGATGAAGAACACAACAATTGAAATAAAAAATAGACTAGACAGAATAAATAGCAAACTAGAGGAAGCAGAAGAACAAATCAGTGACCTGGAGAAGACAGTAATGAAAAGTAAACAGCTGAGCAGGTGGGAGAAAAACAATACACAAAATGAGAATAGACACAGGGAACTCAGTGACTCCATTAAGAATAATAACAGTCACATTACAGAGATCCCAGAAGGAGAAGATTGAGAGAAAAGGGGGAAATGAAAACTTACTTGAAGAAATAATAACTGAGAACTTCCTGAATCTGGGGAAGTAAACAGAAATTCAGATCTAGGAGGCACAGAGAGCCCCTAACAAAATCAACCCAAGGAGGTCCACACCAAGACACACAGTAATTAAAATGGATAAAAGTAGTGATAAGGAGAGAATTTTAAAAGTAACAAGAAAGGGCACCTGAATGGCCCAGTCAGTTCTGCATCCAGCTCTTGATTTCAGCTCAGGTCATGATCTCACGTTCGTGGGTTTGAGCCCTGCATTGGGCTCTGTGCTGGCCATGTGGAGCGTGTTGGGATTCTCCCTTTCTCCCTGTGTCTCTGCCCCTCCCAAGCTCATTCTCATTCATTCTCTCTCCCTCCCTCCCTCCCTCCCTCCCTCCCTCTCTCTCTCTCTCTCCTCAAAGATAAATAAACTTAAGGAAAAAAGCAGCAAGAAAAAGAAAACAGTTATAGGGAAACCCCATAAGGCTATCAACTGATATTTCAGCAGAAATTCTGAAAGGCAGAGGGGAGTGGCATCATATATTCAAAGTGCTAAAAGGAAAAAAATCTGTAGCCAAGAACACTCATTCCAGCAAAGCTATCATTCAGAATATAAGGAGAGAGAAAGATTTTCTAAAACAAACATTAAAGGAGTTCATGACCACTAAATAAGCACTACAAGAAATATTAAAGGGGATTATTTGAGTGGTGAAAAAAGACCAAAAGCAACAAAGGCTAGAAAGTAACAGAGAACATCATCAGAAACAACAGCTTTTTTAGGTAATACAGGGGCAGTAAATTTATATCTTTCAATAATTACTGTGAATGTAAATGGACTAAATGCCCCAATCAAAAGACATAGGGTAATAGAATGTTTAAAAACTAAGAACCATCTATATGTTGCCTACAAGAAACTCATTTTAAGACCTAAAGACCCTGCAGATTGAAAGTGAGGGAATAGAGATTCATTTATCATGTTAATGGACATCAAAAGAAAGCCAAAATAGCCATGCTTATATCAGAAAAACTATTTTTAAAACAAAGACTGTAAGAAGAAATGAAGAACATCATTATATCATAATTAAGGGGTCTACCCACCAAGATGTAACAATTTTAAATATGTTTGTCCCCAACTTGAAAGAACCCAAATATATATATCAACTAATAACAAACATAAAGAAACCCACCCATTGATAATAATAAAATAATCATAGGGTACTTTCACACCCCATTTACAGCAATGGGCAGATCATCTAAGCAGAAAATCAACAAGGAAAACAATAGCTTTGAACAACACACTGAACAAGATGGACATAACAGATATATTCAAAACACTTCATCTTAAAGCAACAGAATACACATTCTTTTCAAGTGCACAAGGAACATTCTCCAAAACAGATTACATATGGGGTAACAAATCAGCTCTCAACAAGTACAAAAAGAATGAGATAATTCCATACATTTGTTCAGACCACAAGCTTATGAAACTTGAACTGAGCCACAAGAAAAAATTTGGAAAGACCACAAATACATGGAGGTTAAATAACATCCTACAAAAGAATGAATGGGTTAACCAGGAAATTAAAAAAGAAATTAAAAAGTACATGGAAGCAATTGAAAATGAAAACATGACAGTCTAAACCTTTTGGGATTCAGTAAAGGCAGTCCTAAGAGGGAAATATATTGCAATACAGTCCTAACTGAAGAAGCAAGAAAAGTCTCAAATATACAACCTAACATTAAACCTAAATGAGACAGAAAAGGAACAGCAAATAAAGCCTAAAGCCAGAAGAAGGAAAATAATAAGGACTAGAGCAGAAATAAATGAAAGAGAAACAACAACAGTAAAACAGTAGAACATACCAATGAAACCAAGAGATGGTTCTTTGAAATAATTAATAAAATTGATATACCCATAGCCAGACTGATCAAGAAGAAAAGAAAATGGACTCAAAGTCCTAAACAAAAGAGGTTAGGTCACAACCAACACAACAGAAACACAATCATAAGAGAATATTATGAAAAATTATATGCCAACAAACTGGGAAATCTGGAAGAAATGGAAAAATTGTTAGAAACATATAAACTACCAAAACTGAAACAAGAAGAAACAGAAAATTTGAACAGACCCATAACCAGTAAAGAAACTGAATCTGTAATCAAAAATCTTCCAATAAACAAAAGTCCAGGGCCGGACAGCTTCCCAGGGGAATTCTACCAGACATTTAAAGAAGAGTTAATACCTATTCTTTTGAAGCTGCTCCAAAAAATAGAAATGGAAGGAAAACTTCCAAACTCATTCTACAAGGCCAGCATTACCTTGATTCCAAAACCAAAGACCCCACTAAAAAGGAGAACTACACGCCAATTTCCCTGATGAACATGGATGCAAAAATTCTCAGTAAGATACTAGCAAACCAGATCCAACAATACATTAAAAGAATTATTCACCATGGATCAAGCGGGATTTATCCTCGGGTGCAGGGCTGGTTCAATACCCACAAATTAATCAACATGCTACATCAAATTAATAAAAGAAAGGATAAGAACCACATGATCCTCTCAATAGATGCAGAAAAAACATTTGACAAAACGCATCATTTCTTGATAAAAACCCTCAAGAAAGTGGGCATCAATGGAACCTAACTCAAAATCATAAAGGCCAAATATGAAAGACCCACAGCTGAGATCATCCACAATGGGGAAAATTGAGAGCTTTTCCTATGGTCAGGAACAAGACAGGAATGTCCACTCTTACCATTGCTATTTAACATACTACTGGAAGTCCTAGCCTCAGCAATCAGACAACAAAAAGAAATAAAAGGCATCCAAATTGACAAGGAAGAAGTCAAACTTTCACTATTTGTGGATGACAGGCTATTCCAACTAGGAAATCCAAAAGATTCTGCCAAAAAAATCCTAGAACTAACACATGAATTCAGCAAAGTTGCAGGATATAAAATCAATGTACATAAATCTGTTGCACTTCTATACACCAATAATGAAACAGCAGAAGAATAAATAAGCGAATCAACCCCATTTACAACTGCACCAAAACCCATAAGACACCTAGGAATAAACCTAACCAAAGATGTAAAAGAACAGTACTCTGAAAACTATAGAAAACTTATGAAAAGAATTAAAGAGGACACAAAGAAATGGAAAAGCATTCCATGCTCATGGATCAGAAAAACAAGTATTGTTAAAATGTCTATACTACCCAAAGCAACCTACACATTTAATACCATTCCTATCAAAATACGCCCAGCATCCTTCACAGAGGTATATCAAAGAATCCTAAAGTTTGTATGGAACCACAAAAGACCCCAAATAGTCAAAGGAGTCCTGAAAAAGAACAACAAAACTGGAGGCATCACAATTCTGGATTTCAAGCTAGATTGCAAATCTGTGGTTATCAAGACAGTATGGTATGCCACAAAAAAGTGGACACATAGATCAACAGAACAGAATAGAAAACCCAGAAATGGACCCACAACTGTATGGTCAACTCATCTTTGACAAAGCAGGAAAGAATACCTAGTGGAAAAAAAAGACAGTCTCTTCAAGTGATGTTAGGAAAACTGGACAGCAACATGCAGAAGAATGAAACTGGAACACTTCCTTACACCATACACAAAAATAAATTCAAAATGAATGAAAGACCTAACTGTGAGACAGGAAACCATCAAAATCCTAGAGGAGAAAACAGGAAACTACCTCTTTGACCTTGGCCAGAGCAGCTTCTTATTAGCCATGTCTCTGAAGGCAAGGGAAGTGAAAGCAAATATGAACTATTGGGATTTCATCAAGATAAAAACTTTTGCACAGCAAAGAAAACCATCAACAAAATGAAAATCAGCCTATGGACTGGGAGAAGATATTTGCAAACAGCATATCTTATAAAGGGTTAGCATCCAAAATCTATAAAGAACTAATCAAACTCAACACCCAATAAACAAACAATCCAGTTAAGAAATGGACAGAAGACATGAACAGACACATTTTTCCAAAGAAGACATCCAGATGGCTAACAGACACATGAAAAGATGCTCAACATCACTCATCATTAAGGAAATACAAATCAAAACCATGATGACATACCACCTCACACCTGTCAGAATGCCTAAAATGAACAATACAGGAAACAACAGGTGTTGGTGAGGATGTGGAGAAAGGGGAACCATGTTGTAGTGCTTGTGGGAATGCAAACTGGTGCAGCCACTCTGGAAAATATAAGGAGGTTTCTCAAAAAGTTGCAAATAGAACAACCCTACGATCTAGCAATTGCACTAGGTATTTACACAAAGGATACAAAAATACAGATTGACCCCAATGTTTACAGCAGCATTATTAACAACAGCAAACTATGGAAAGAGTCCTAATGTCCACTGACTGTTGAATGGATAAAGAAGAGGTGATATATATGATATATACATATATATCATATATACACATATATCATATATACACATATATATGTGTGTGCGTGTGTATATACATATATATATATATATATATATATATATATAATGGAATACACACGCACACACACATACACACACACACACACACACACACTGGAATATTATTCAGCCAAGAATAAGAATGGAATTTTGCTATTGGCAAAGACGGGGAGGGACCTAGGGTATATTATGCTAAGCAAAATAAGTCAGTCAAAGAAAGAAAAATACCATATGATTTCACTCATAAGTGGAATTTAAGAAACAAAGCAAAGTTATGGGAGGGGGGAAAAAAAGAAAAAAGAGACAGGGAAACAAACCATAAGAGACTCTTAGAGAACAAACTGAGGGTTGTTGGAGGGGAGGTGGTCAGGGGATGGGCTAGATGGTGATGGGTATTAGGAGGGCACTTGTTGGGGAGCCTGGATGGCTCTGTCAGTGAAGCATCAGACTTTGGTTCAGGTCACAGTCTCATGGTTCATGAGTTCAAGCCCTGTGGTGGGCTGTGTACTGATGGTACAGAGCCTGCTTTGGATCTTCTGTCTCCCTCTCTCTCTCTCTCTCTCTCTCTCTGTCCCTCCTCCACACACGCTTTATCTTTCTCTCTCAAAAATAATTTTTTTTAAAAGGATGGCACTTGGGGAACCTGGGTGGTTCAGTCAGTTAAGTGTCTGACTTAGGCTCAGGTCATGATCTCACAGTTTGTGAGTTTGAGCCCCACATCGGGTTCTGTGCTGACAGCTCAGAGCCTGGAGCCTGCTTTGGATTCTGGGTCTCCCTCTCCCTCTGTCCTTTCCTCTCTCTCTCTCTCTCTCTCTCTCTCTCTCTCTCTCTCTCTCTCAATAAAAAAAAATAATTAAAAAAAAGGAGGGTACTTGTTATGATGAGCCCTGGGTATTTTATGTGAGTGATGAATCCTTGAATTCTACTCCTGAAACCAATATTGCACTGTATATTAAGTAACTGGAATTTAAAATTTAAAATTTTGAAAAGAAGAAGAAGAAAAAAGAGGAGTGTATGCAACCAGTGCTTTATATATGAGACTTTGATATAGAATTGAGCTGGCATTAAAAAAAATCATTCATAAAGAATGGAATATTTGTTAAATCATAATAGAAGAAATGGTTTCATTATGTAGAGAATAATGAGCCTACCTCACATCATATTACAAAATAAAGTCCTGATGGTCTGTTGAGATATATATTACAAACAAATCTATAATGCTAATGAGCGATATGCCTTTATATCTACCAATTTTTATAAAAAGATTTCTAAAAAATATCATCATCCAATAGTGTCATAAATCCTCAAACTCTGAATTGTATTATTCTAGCTCTGTTTAGCATGTTTACATTCAAGAAGAGGCTAGATCTTCAAAGAGAGAGTGTCCAAACCTATAAAAGTAAAGAGAATAGGTTTCGAAGAGGCCATTAGATTTGGTATCCAGTAACTTGTTTGTAAGTTTAATACCCCTAGCCAGCTGGGGGTATTAAAAGCACCCAGAGCATTTTGGACATACTATAGGTGTGGACTCACCTTCACCAAACATTTGGCAACAAACAAGCTTTTCTCGTCAAGCCATTGAGAAAAACAAAAATGCTGTTTATTTTAATTTTATTTGGAGACGCAGACATGTTCCTGTAGCCAAAGCAAAACTTGGAACCATTCTGGATTTTGGTCTCTGAGCTTAGGTTTACTTTTGTGTTTAATAAAAGAGTCAACAGTACTTTTGACAATCAGTGGTTTTCCCCCAAGTCCTAGCTAACATTATCTCCCTTCGCAAACCAGGCTCCTGCAGCCAGCCTGTGGTAAACAATTCCTGAAAGCGTAATAACCACTGCCACTCTTGCCTCCTCAATTACTGCTTTGCCATCTTCCCAGCTCATGTTGTAAACATTCTGAAATGAAGACTCTATAAACCCAAGCTATTGGCTTCCATAAGGGAACATGTCATTAAAAAAGAAAAGGTTTATAAAGGCATTATTTTTTTTTGGCCAAGATAATTGAATGTATTCTTTTCTTTCCTCATGATTCATTCTAAATGGGAAGAGTTTTATTTCCAGAAAATATTTTTGAGATTCCTGGAATTTAGTAGCAAATACAGAAAATAATCCATCTGATATTGTAAATAATGGGCTGGAGAGTAGGAAGCATTTTGTACGTGTGTCACCCTACAGAGAGAAACCTGAAGCCAATTTATATAAGGAGAATAGAGTTTGCCACTGTAGCAGAAGAGGATTTTCACCTTGCCTCACTGCTATGGGGAGCAGTCCTCTTGGATAGAAAAGTCAGAAGGCAGCAGAAGATAACATTTCTACTTAACATGTGAAAATAAAATTCTAGTAGTGAGGATTTCAGAAGGAAGTGTGGACTCTTCAGAAATAGTGAGTTCCATGTCACTAGAGGTATTCAGGCAGGGGTTGGGTAGTTGTAAACAAACAAACAAACAAACAAACAATTGTAAAAGCATTCATAAGGCCTCAGTGACTTTCCAGTACTAAGAGTCTGTATTTCTGAAAATTCATTTGGGGGCTAAAGTTGTATACATCCTTGTCATGCATGTGATTCTCCAGCCTCAAGGGTCAATGAATTGGTTTTACACTTCACTTGACGCAGACAAGTTGAGGGGGACAAGTGGAGGCTCTCGTATGCTCTTTGACTCCATAGAGCATTCTCAAGGAGTCAGGGTTGGAACAAGGAGGAAAAATAAAAGGCATAAATGTTTCAGTGAGCATCACTGGTGTGGGAAACTCTTGCAGTCTTCCCTGCATGAGAAAAACACGTGGCACAAACAAAAGTCCCCATAAGGACTTCGTCAGGGATTGTGTTTATCGTTCTTCCTCATTTGAATTCTTTTCCTCCCACCCTCTCTCTACCCATGAAAATTCATGTTTTCCTGTCCTAAGTCACATGGGACTTCCCCCATAAAGTAATTTACTGATTCATAAAATAAAATAAACACCATAATCTCCTCTTACATGCTTCCCATATGTCTTTTCCTCTATTTGGTTTTAGCGCTTAGCAGGTACTTATTACTTTTATTCTAAAAATATCTTCCCTCACCTACTAGAATCTAAATTTTTGAGGACAAAGACTGTGTCTAATCGATCCTTATATCACCTAATGTGTGTAATTCCCTATCTAAACCTAGTAAATCTCAAAAGATATTAAACGAATGGGTTAATGAACAGGATGTTCTGTATAGAGGGAAAATGGCAAAGTTGACTTCTTGCTGCAGACACCTCCATCCCATTCCTAAGATCTCCCCTACATGCTCTTTTATTTCATACTTTGTGCTGGAAAACAACAGAATTGAGAAAATACGAGGGGTACAGAGCTGGGAAGTTTGTCAGGGGCACATGTAACTTCATGAAATATCAGTTTTAAAGATCAACTTACAATTTTTTCCCCTTTCAGATAAGGAGCACAGTGTGTGAGTGGCATTGAAAAGAGGGAAAAGGCCAAGTGAAGTTCAGTCACTCATCACAAAAGGCAATAAAACAAGACCATTGAGAAAGGTACTGGGAAAATGACTTTCCTTCAGAACGGCAAACCCTGTCAACAGCATGAGGTAAACCTCAGTCAACACACCAAGTGTGGGGAAGGTAAGAAGATTTCAAGCAACTCAAACACAAAGAAAAAGCTTTTTAAAACATTAGTGACTCTTTTCCACATTTCCACTTAAGCTCTATCCATAAGGGAAATATTCTCCCGTATTCCACAGCAATATATCTTTTTTTTTTTTTTTAACATGTAGCCCATTGCCAGCCACCTAGAAGTGGAGGTGGAGATGTTGAACAGCTACCTTGGAACCGAGTTCTTAATATGTGTTCCGAGGGTTAATACTCAGTGAAGCAAAGCGGATGATGGCCAGATAAAACAGTCACAACCCTCAGATGGAAAATAATGTCGCTGGGCAAGCCAAAATATAATTTCTCCTCTGACTTTTCCCTCCAGGAAGTTCTTGTGAAAAACACCTTTCCAGCACAATAGTCATCGAATCCAATTATATATTTTTAGACACTACTAACCATTCTTTTTTTTTTCTTTTCTTCCATTTCAAGAAAATTCTGCACATCTGGAAAGAACAGCAATGAAGAACAGGAGCTGGCGCTTTCGTGCTCGGCTCCTACTGGGCATGTTTCGTTTAATTTCCTCCGTTTTTATGACACTTTCCTATGCTGCTACTCCAGACATTCAATAAAACACCTCACCACGTAGGAAGCATGAGGCAAGGAAAATCTAAAGAAAGTCTGACAGAAGTTCTGAGCGTCTGCTCACCACAATGATCAGTGAAGGCAGGCAGGAGCATATACTCAGGTTTCTGAAAAACACTTCTCTAGGGTCTCCCCTTAGTCTCTGTGTAAAAACTCGGCTGCCTTTTGCAACTCTGATTCCTTGTCACACAAACCGTCTTACTTGCATTCGGCTTCTATAGTCTGCCCACCTCTTCAATGTCAGAAAGAAGGAGTACAAATGGCCCTATGGTTGATTCGGTTTTCCATACATCTCTCATCTCATCTACAATCAATCAGTTTTTCCAATCAGCAAGTGAGAAGCCATTTCTTTCTATCTTCTTATTTACAGAGAAGCAAGAACTAGTTATGGAAACTATCTAGAGCAAGCCCATGGTCTGGTCAAGACAAGGAGGAATTACATATGGGATTAAATAGGTCAAGAGCTGAGTCATGACCTGGGCTTTAAGCACAATGAGGAAGCAAGCACGACAAGGTTGAATTACTGAGTGCCTAGGGAAGCCATTTGTTTAGAAAAGGATCTGAAGTAAATGAAGAATACTTAGCACCTAGTCTCTGGGGATTGATTACCAAAGAAGAAACTGTCTTTTGTTTGTTTACAGTATGTGAATGAGTTCCAGATCCTTGCTGGATGTGAGGTGAGGAGAGTCTATGACAGTACTGGGTGCCCACAATATGTGAGAAAAGAAGAAAAACACAAAATGAGGAGGACATGGGCATGAAAGCCAAACTTTAACCATTCTGTAAACTTTTCAGGGAATGACTTGTGGCCTATTTTAAATATCCCAAATTAGCATTTTCCTTTACCACATTTTCTTCTTGATACAGGCACACTGCCAGTTAAATGGAGAACAATTTCTCTGTCATATCTCTACTGGGAGGGGTGATAAATAAATCCCTTGGTTTATTTTTTAATTTTTTCTTATTCATCAAATATTTGTAAACTTGTCTTCAATTCATGCAGGCCTGTGCAAGACACTAAGCTTAGAATTGACTTACTCTTAAAATTTAATTTTTAAATTTTACTGTGGAAACAACATGAGATCTACCTCCTAAAAATTTTATAAAATGTACAATATATTATTGCTGACTATAAACATGATGTTGTACAGCTGATCTCTAGAGCGTATTCATCTTGCTTAACTGAAACTTTATACCCATTGCTTAGTTATCTCCCAATTTCCACCTCGTTGCCCAGCCTCTGGCAACCACCATTCCAGTCTTTGATTCTACGAATTTGACAATTTTAGATATATAAGTGACATCACTCAGGATCTTTCTGTGACTGGCTTATTTGACTTAGCATAACGTCCTCAGTTCATCAATACTGTCACATATTGCAGAATTTCTGACTTTTTAAGGCTGAGTAGTATTCCACTATATGTATATACCATAGTTTCTTTGTCCTTTCATCTGCTGATGGATTTTTAAGTTGTTCCCACAGCCGTTGTGATTATTGCTGCAGTGAACACAGGCGCACTAATATCTCTTCAAGAGCTTGATTTTGATTCTTTTGGGTAAATATTCAAAAGCAGGATTACTACTTCACATGGTAGTTTTATTTTTATTTCATTTTTTCCATAAAGATTGTATATATGTAAGGTGTGTGACATGATGTTTTGATACCCATATACAGTAAAATGGTTACTACAGTCTGGTTTGACCAACGTGTCCCCATTCTTCCACCTTATTGCCCTTGGTAAACAGTATTCTGCTCTCTGCTTCTAGGTATTCAAACAATTTTTTTTTTTTTAGATTTCCACATTAAAAAAAAAAACGAGATCACGCGGTATTCTTCTTTCTGTGCCTGGCTTATTTCACTCAACATAATGTTCTCCATTTTCATCCGTGTTGTCACAAATGGCAGCAGTGCCTTCTTTTTAAAAGCTGAGCAATATCCCACTGTATGTATATACCCAAATTTCTTATTCATTTATTCATCTGCCAATGGACAGACTGTTTCTGTGAAGGCTGCTATAATGAATATTGGAGTAAAGGTATCTTTTCAAAGTACTGATTTTATTTCCTTCAGGTATATAACCTGAAGACAGACAGCTAGATCATATGATAGTTCTATTTTTTTAATGTTTATTTATTTTGAGAGACATACACACACATACAGAGAGAGAGAGAGACAGAGAGAGCGTGCATGAGTAGGGGAGGGGCGGAAAGAGAGAATCCCAAGCAGGCTCGGGGTATAGCCCAATGAGGAGCTTGACCTCATGACCTGTGAGATCATGACTTGAGTTGAAACCAAGAGTTGGACACTTAACTGGCTGAGCCACCACAGCACCCCGGCAGATCTATTTCTAATGTTTTGAGGAAGCTGAATACTGTTTTCCAATTTACAAACTTCTCAATAGTGTATAAATGTTCCCTTTTCTCTACATCCTCACCAACATTTGTTATCTTTTGTCTTTTCGATAATAGTCATTTTAACAGGTATGAGGTGATATCTCGTTAAGTTTTGGTTTGCATGTCTCTGATGATTAGTGATGTTGACAACTTTTTAATATACCTGTTGGCCCTTTGTATACCTTCTTTGGAAAAATACCTATTCAGATTCTTTGTCCATTTTTAAATTGGGTTGTCTGTTTTACTATTGAGTTGTATGAGTTCCTGATTTATTTTAGATATTAACACCTTATCAAATATATGGTTTTCAAATATTTTCTTCCATCCCATAGGTTGCCATGTCATAGAATGCCTTTTCATTTTGTGATAGTTTCCTCTGCTTTGCAGATAATTTTTAATTTGACATAATCCCACTTGTTTATTTATGCTTTGCTTGCCTGAGCTTTTGGTGTCATGTCCAAAAAATCATTGCCAAGCTCAATCGCAGGGAGACTTTTCCCTACATTTTTTTCATTATATTTTTATGGCTTAAGGTCCTACGTTTAAGTCTTTAATCCATTTGAGTTGATTTTTGTGTGTAGTGTAAAAGAAGGGTCCATAAATTCCTTGATTTAAAACAACAAAATCCTTCCTTTCCTCCTTTCTTTGCTTCTTCTTTCCTTCATTTCCATCCTTCCCTCCAACCTTTCCTCCATTTCTTTCTTCCCTCCATTCCTTCTTTCCTTTCTTCCTAATTTAGTAGACAAACCATTAGATAAAGATGTGAAAAACTATCATCCTCATAGTTATAGGAACAGCAACCTGGCAGGGGCTTCCAGAATTTGAATGAGGTAAAGAGAGTGTCTGGGAGAGTTGGTGCACTGGTGGCAGCCTGGCACTGAGCAGTGGAGCATGCCCAATTTGGGGAAGATATCTGACAGGGGAAGTGGGTAGTGGCAATCTGGTGTGGAATATTAGAGACTGGGTTGGGTGAAGATGTCTTCCATGTGAGAGAATGACAAAATTAGTTGCTGTTACAAGGTACTGAGGAACCTAGCAGATTGAGGAGTTTGTCTACAGCAGTCATGGAGGATGAGGAGGGTGGATAGGAGAATGATGATGGCTATAATAAGAGTTGGGTACATTATGAAAGGAAATAATCAATTATATACACTGAGAGTAACTGAGTCAGATTTTTGCTGGGGGAGAAGGAAGTTACAAATGTGGAAAAAGGGAAAACTAGAATAGACTCTGCAATGTTGGATTGGAAATGCAAATATTAATGTGAATTCATAGTTTTCAACTGATAGATCATAGATAGATATGGATGTAGATATATAGACAGATAATATAATTATATGTAATTTATTATATATATATATATATATATATATATATATATATATATATATATATATCCTAGCTCTGTCCTGAAACAGTCTGAATGCAGAAATACCCCACTGGCAATAAGCATATCTCTCGCTCAGCTCTTGCTTTATAAATACCATTCTCCACTAAAAGAAACCAGGGTACCTTGGAGAAATTTCTGATTCTTCGGCTGGGGAAGAGAAGAAAGAGAAGGAATATTTTGTTGTACCATAAAATAAGGAAATGTTCCATAAATGATGAAACCAAATGTCAAAAGGATACATGAACCAGCGTGAGACTCCTTCTAGTCTAATCTGGGATATCTAAACATCAAAATAAATAGTAACTGATTATAACCAATTGAATAAAAGAAATCCACAAGTACATGCAAATATGAATGAATGAATGAGAAGTGAAAGATTTTAATAGTCAAATGCCAATTAATAAATACAGAAAGAACTACCATCACAGTAATAGTAACCTTGGCAAAAATATCAATGCATGTCAAACATTCGGGTGAAAGTTAGATGATATACAGGAATTTTACATAGATTTGGTGAACGTCTGCACAAAACACTTAATTAGAAAGATAAAAGAGAGAATCTTTACAATGGGGAAACCTGGAGGAAACTACCTTAATCAGGTAGTTATGTTTAATATCACCAGGAATGTCACAAACTGAATTTGCTTATAACTTGCTTATAATTTGCTGAGGTACAATGAGAATATTGCTATATCTTTGTTTTCTGATATTCCTGACAATATTTAAATTAAATCTAGACATGAAGAAAAATCAGACAAACCTAAATTGAGAAGCATACTACAAAACAACTGGCCTGTAATTTCTAAAAGTTAAGTCATGCAAACCAAGTAAAGATGAAGGAATGGATCCAAGGTGAACTGGACTAAACAGACTACGCGTCAACTAAATAGAACTGGATCCTTTTCTATAAGGGGTATCATTGGAAAACGGTGAAAGTTTAATGAAGTCTATGGATTAAGTGGTAGAAATGTATCTATTTTAAATTCCTAATTTTGATGGCTATATTTTAGTTAGGTAGAATGATGTCGTTGTGAGAAATTCATATGTAGGAGGTGACAGGGCATCAAGTCAGAATCTTAACATAAAATGATTTAGGAAAAAGAAAAATAAAAAAGCACTTGGTACTTTTCTGTCAACTTTTTTAAGTTTTGAATTATTTTTAAATAAAAATTTAGATATACCCACAGAAGTATGGATAAAATTGGGGAAATCTGAAGAAGAGCAATAAATTGTATCAACATCATAAACCGGTTGTAATATTGTACTATAGTTTAGCAAAATGTTTCCACTGAGGGAAACTGGTTAAAGGTTATGTGGAAATTTCTTATCCTTTTTTTTTAACAACTCCATGGGAATCTACAATTATCTCAAAATTTTTAATTATGAGAAAATTAGATTAAGGGGAAGTAGTACTGAGCATAGCCTCTCGTTCAATCTTTGTAACAGCCATGACATTGGTATTGTATTCATTACACAGATTAAGAAAGTGAGGAATTTATTTATTTTTATTTTTTTAATGTTTTATTTATTTTTAAGACAGAGAGAGACAGAGCATGAGTGGGGATGGGGCAGAGAGAGAGGGAGACACAGAATCTGAAGCAGCTTCCAGGCTCTGAGCTGTCAGCACAGAGCCCGACGCGGGGCTCGAACTCACAAACTGTGAGATCATGACCTGAGCTGAAGTCCGATGGTTAACTGACTGAGCTATCTGGATGCCCCCCCCTTTTTTAATTTTTTTAAATGTTTTATTTATTTTTAAGACAGAGAGAAGTGAGGAATTTAAATAAAAACTTTAAAAAAGAAAATAAAGTGAGAGAGTTCAAATACTGCTTAAGAGTCAACTGTTAGTAAATAGAAGAAATGGAATTGGATTAGAATTTTGTCTGGTTTTACAGTTGGAAGAAAATCTTGCTAAAAAAAAAAATCTAAAAGAAAGATTCCAAATATACTCAATCACTTATCAACGGAAACTAATAAATGCACATTTTTTATTATGTGGATTTAAAATTAAAAAAAAAATAAAAGAACGAAACTAAATTCTCTGGTCAGACCACGGGGGTACATAATTTTGATTACTAAGATCCCAGAGTACTCAAAGTTCAATATAAACCTGCTAATAACACTTTCACAATTCAGCTAAAAGGAGAGTAGTAACACCCTAAATGCAGTCCAAAGTGCAGGAGAAATTCTGTCTTTGGTATTTTCATGGCAGAAATTACAATTTATAACCGAACAGTTAACAGTAAATATGAAAGCACAGGTTTTCAAGTAGAAGAATGGACACAAGATGTAGGGGAGAGTATGTGGATTATCTAAGAAGATTTTATCCTCTGAAATTAGCAAATGTTTAGTGTTGTATGCATAGGATATGTTCTCTAAGGGAAGATAGATTCTTCTATAAAAAAAAAATCACACCACAAGGCAAATAAACTCACTGCTGGTTGTCCTTTCTCTGAAAACAAGGCTTCTGCTCTATGACTAGAACTCCAGCTGTAATGCATAGAAACATCACTTACAGAGCGAAGCATGGGGTACACTCTAGATGAAAAATGGCTGCAAAGTGGAGAAAAATTGCATATACATATGTGGGAGCATACCGGAAGGCCAATTATTATTTAGTATTAATAACATTATTAAAAATAGAAATTGGAAAGATATCAATTGCTCACAGAGAACATATTTCTGATTTTCTCTGGTCCCAACAATGAAGCAAAAAAAAAAGATTGTAACATCTGAATCTATGCAGGAAGGTTCAAGAATGCAATCATCTTTCTTCTCCCAATCTGACATAAAGCTTAGTATATTATTCACTGAAAAATATGCTTCAAAGATGAAGACACATAATAATAGCAAATATTAGGTAGCCTTCTCTAAGTTTTCCAAAGTTACCAGTTGGCAAAACTGACCTAGCTAAAAACTGAAAGAACAGCTTGGATATACTTACACTGATATTTTATTTTATATATTTTTTATTTATTTATTTTGAGAGAGAGAGAGAGAGAGAGAGCGCGCAAATGGGGGGGAGGCAGAGGGAGAGAGAGAATCTTAAGCAAGCTCCTGGCCCAGCACAGAGCTTGATGTGGGCTCATGGGTCATGACCTGAGCTGCAATTGAGAGTTGGACACTTAACTGACTGAGCCACCCAGGCGCCCCTTTACTGATATTTTTAAAAAGCTATATCTTTATGTGTTTTGTAGGCAGCAACTCAAGAATTTTAAAAAAACTATCTTATGGGAAGTATATTTCAAATGTCTACATTTGTCTACCAGGTGTATGGAGATAGCTGGGCTAAGACCTCATATTAACCTCTAGACTTCCTGTAAGAATGATTAACTGAAAGATTTAAAGCAATGCTCCTTTTCTAGTCTTTTAAAACACCAAGAGTGCTTAAAGAGCTATACTTAGTGTCTACTAGAATTATTATCTAGTGCATTTAAATAATGTGCATTTAAATGAATAATACATAATTTAGGTCAGATTTTTTTTTACGTTAAGTGTGATTAAATACATTTTTCCCTAATCTTCAATTATTATTCATGCAGGTTTTCTCTCATTCTTGAGGAAAATTAGCTCATCCCTAGTCTTTACTCGGTCATACTGATTTTATGGTACTTATCACTGGCTCCTCATGTGGGAGTTAAAATACCTTATTCAAGTATCAAAAATTTTATAGCCTTTTTCTCTATCTTCTGTAGACTTCTATTTCCCCTTATTATCCCTCTGTTAAGAGAGACATAATTAATTTCCTCTTGAAAACTATCAGTGCAAAGTTATAAGTTACCTTTCAAGTTTCAAGTTTTCGCTCTGCTTGTCCACTTCCTTATGTTCCAATAGAAATTATGTATCTGAGCAATAAAATGGTCTGGAAAAATGATGAAAGTCTTTTTAAATTTTCAAATAAATGTTATCTGCACATGTACTTTAAATTTTTTTCTCTAGGTGACTTTCCCAATCAGGTATTTTACAATATTGTGTTTTACCTCCTTTCCCCTTACTCAAGTCTAAATGTTTCTTAATAAACTAGAGCACACTAACAAACTATTTAAATGTTGGGGCACCAGGGTGGTTCAGTCAGTTGGGAGTCCAACTTTGGCTCAGGTCATGATCTCATGGTTCGTGGGTTCAAGCCCCACATCGGCCTCTGTGCTGACCATTCAGAGCCTGGAGCCTGCTTCAGATTCTGTGTTGCCCCAGCTTGTGTGCTCGCTCGCTCTCTTTCTCTCTCTCTCTCAAAAATAAACATTAAAAAAAGAAACTATTTGAATATCTTTAATTGTTTTTTCAAGAAAAGGGGGAAAGCAAAATACTGGACACAAACTTAGAGATGCAGCTCAGTTAGTTAACAGGCATTTTTACACATATGTTCAGAAAATATTTTTCAGACTTCAAATGTCGACCATACTTTCTCCCACATGTATATCTTCAGGGTGAGTTAAAATGCTAATATTAGGTAGTCTGGTCATTGAACAATGTCCTATTTCGACCCTGCCCTTGGAGAGCCCCAGGTCATCAGGCAACAATGAAAGAATTTGAAAGATTATCTGACATCATACATTTTATTTGTTTTTTTTTAATTTTTAAAAGTTTATTTTACTTATTTTTGAGAGAGAGAGAGAGAGAGAGAGAAAGAGAGGAAGCAAGGGGTTGAGAGAAAGAGAGACAGAGACAGAGACAGAATCACAAGCAGGGTGCAAGCTGTCAATGCAGAGCCTGATGCGTGACTCAAACGCAAGAACCATGGGATCATGACCTGAGCCAAAAACAAGAGTTGGACAATTAACCAACTGAGCCAACCAGGCATCCCTGAGATCATACATTTAAAAAATTTTTTTCCTTTGCTTTTGAGGCCTCTTTCCTTACGGAAAATTTAGAAAAGTCAGGTTGGGGTAGAAGTACTGTGAAGGAAAAGCCTAGATTTGTTAGCTCTGCTTTAGGCTTTAAGGAAAAGAACAGGTGCAGTTCTTAAGGCTTCCACAGCTGGCCAGCTGAACGAACATTTGGCAAACAGGATTGTGGCAGGAGCCCAGCCAGGAACAAATAGTTGTATTTGTAGGGGCATATTCTTTATCCTCTCCTTTGGGAACTTAAGAGTAATCAACAGGTAAGGGGATAGGTCTGTAAGTCCAGTGAAGGCAAGAGCACAGCTTCTGGTGGAGCTAGCAGAATGGGACTCCCAAATCCGGAAAATGGTGGACAGCATTCCATACCTAGTGTCATTAGTTGTTTTGAAAACAGCAAGTGCCTTGACTAATAAAAAATCCTGGTGTGCCTGGGTGGCTCTGTTGGTTAAGCATCTGACTCTTGATTTCGGCTCAGGTCACGATCTCACAGTTTGTGGGGTCAGGCTCCGTGTTGGGCTCTGTGCTGACAGCACGGAGCCTGCCTGGCATTCTTTCTCTCCCTCTCTCTCTGCCCTGCACTGCCCTGCCCTCCCCTCCTCTCTTCTCTTCTCTCTCTCCCTCAAAATAAATAAATAAACATTTAAATACAATCCTTAGTAAGAGAAATGGTGAAATGTGATCTTATCACCTTAGATTTTAGGTTGAGATGCCAGGAAGACAAGAAGTAAAAGTTATTTTGAGAGACTGTATCATTCACAGAGACATAAACTGTCATAAGAAGCTGATTCTGGGCTCATCAACAGAGAGAAACAAAAATAACCCTTCCTTACCTAAGATAAGCCTCCTTTTACTATTGATACAAGTGTGTCAGGGAATTTAAAATATCTATTGCCTAAGATGCTTAAGAAACTTTAAAAAAACAAAACACTTGTGAACATGAAAAGCAAAAATATTAATTTCTACTTCAATTCTTGCTAATATTCATTTTACACACTTATAATTTGTTAAAATTATTTTGTTTCCTTGTTATTTCTTATCTCATTGTGACTTCTGCAATTCACAAAATATTTATGCTTCCAAATACTAGCATAATTCTATAAAGCATTTTAATATAAATATTATATGATTCATGTAGTCTGATCCTCAACAGTATTATTGCGACCGTAGGCTACATGACAGTCTATAATTACTATGTGTACCCAGACAAAACCCGGCCACGTGTAAGTCAGATGCTGATACTGACTCCATTTCAAGGTCAAGGCCATGGTGCTCAACTTCTTGAAACAGTTCATAGATACTACATTGCATCTCCTTCTGTTCTTGATATTACAGCGGAAGATCCATCCAAAAGTTACGTGAAATTAAGAGACTTTGTGCTTGTGAAGCTCTGTCAAGATTTGCCCTGTTTTTCCCGGGAAAAGTTGATGCAAGGATTCAATGAAGAGATGGCAATAGAGGCACAACAGAAGTTCAAAATAAATAAGCAACATGCTAGACGAGTTTATGAAATTCTTCGACTACTGGTAACTGACATGAGTGATGCTGAACAGTACAGAAGCTATAGACTGGACATTAAAAGAAGACTAATTAGCCCATATAAGAAAAAGCAGAGAGATCTTGCTAAAATGAGAAAATGTCTCCGACCAGAAGAACTGACAAACCAGATGAACCAAATAGAAATAAGCATGCAACATGAACAGCTGGAAGAAAGCTTTCAGGAACTTGTGGAAGATTACCGACGTGTAATTGAACGCCTCGCTCAAGAGTAAAGGTTATTCTGCTGTGTACAGGAAGTTTGCAAATTTCTGTACATTGTGTTGTGGAAAATCTGATGATGACTTTAATCTTAAAATCTTGTAACATTTACTTACATTAAAAGTTATCTATCTTATCTTTAGTTGAATATTTTCTTTCGGAGAGATTGTATATTTTAAAATACTGTTTAGAGTCTATGAGCGAATATTACATTTTAAAAAATATATAGCTTCTGAAATACCACTGCAATTGCTTCCCTTATTAACAGTATAATAAATGCATAGTTGTGATAATTGCATAGTTATAATAAATGCATAGTTGTGATAAAATGCATAGTTTTTCTGAGGGAGGAATGAGCCAGTACAGAGCGCTATAGGGTTAGGCAACACTGAAATTTATTTTTTAACTCTTACTGCAATTTGAAATGGTAACAAAATTGTTTTTATGTTTTTGTGCATTTTATTTGGTAGTGCTTGTGATTTCTATTTCCTTATGGGTAAGTTTTGTTTTGTTTTGTTTTTAACTATCACGACTACTTATTCAACAGATTGTGCCTGGTAACTTTATATATTTGTGTGTGTGCGTATGTGTTTGAGATCAAGCTTTTATCAGCTCTATTTGACATATATCCTGTCATTTACAGGTGTCATTACCCTATTATAATTTATCAGAATTAGTTCCATTTTTATATATCTAAACATTCATTGGCGATATTTCCTTTGATGATACTTTTCTTAATAATACTGCACTTATTTCCTCATTCACACAGGCCTTTATCAAAACAGAAGTGTGGGCAACTCCATGTAACATGAGAAAGTCATCTACAGAGAAAAATAAACTGAAGTAACGTACTTTCCCACCATGGTTACAAATAATCCTGACGTCTCTAGGCTTAATTTGCCATTTTCTAGGGTGTATTTTGTCCAATGAAAATGAGTTAAAGCAAGTTTTTTTTTAATCGGAAATTTATAAATAAATATCCCTACTAATTTATATGTTTCTGTTTGTATTTATACTTGGTAATTCCTGTACTATTCCTTCCATTATAATGTATCTTTCAAAATTTACATGAAAATATATTTTAAAAATTATTTTTATACCAGGGTAATTTCAACTGCATAAACACTTAAGTGTACAACTTTTCAAGTGTGAGAACTTATAATTTTTTGATCATTAACCTTAATATTGGGACTCTATTTCACTGGCAACTACCCACCAGAACAAAATAGAGTATTCTCCATCTCTCTCTTTTTCTCTCCATCTCTCCCTCTCTAGATAGTCCTGGGGTAAACATTAACCATCTAGATCAGTTTTTTTGAAGTTTTTCCCCATGCATTTACCTGCTTCAGATCACATGAGATGGTTATTAAAATGCAGATATGTGGGTCCAACAAACCTCGTGAATTAGTTTCTGTGGTGGAGCCTCCGGTATCTGAATTCATAACAAGTCCCCCTGGGGACTCTCATATACAATAAAAAGTGAAAACCAAGATTCTAGATATTTTCCTTCTCTAATCTCAACAACGCCAAATATAGTAAGAGTTGTATTACCCAAATTAGAGAATATTTTTAAAATAAGAAATATTTAAGGATGAATTAGAAATTATTTTTCTACACCAATAATGAAGGTTGTTAAATATTCTGCCCCGAGATTTGAAATAAAGAAACTTAGTTCCTTTACCTATAATAATATATAAGTGAGCATGACTCGATATGTGAGTTTCTTTAATTTGATATTTTAAAACACATACTGAAGGATAGCATACATATACAGCAGTATCCAAGGCCCAAGAGTAAGCTCAATACATTTTCAAAAGTGAGCATATCCATGTAATCAGCACACATATCAAAAAGAAAACGTAGTTGGAACACTTTCTCCCGCTATCAGTCACTGCCATCTCCCTTTCTGACTACTATAGACAGAATACCGCAGATGAGTTCAGGCTAAATTTGAATTTTTATACATTGATCATATATTATATGCTCTTCTTTTTCTGGCTTAGTTTCTTCAGTCTTATCTTTGTAAGATCCATCCATGTCATTGCCTCGTGCTATTCTTATCGCTATATAGCATACTATTTTATGAATATTCCACACTTTATCATAGATAGAAATTCCTGGACCAAGAATATGAGTATGAGTTTCCCAGCCAGTAACAGGTATGCTTAACTTCAGTCAATGATGTGCTGAATATTAAACAACTAGGTCTCTGGGGTGAGGGAAACAAGCAAACTCTGATTTGTGGCATTTGTCAACTTCTGTGGTGTAAATATTATCACCTTTGTCAGTTTCAGTCAATCAGTGGTGGGTCTCACAAGCCAGTTAAGTCTGCTTCAGCATACCTTACAGATACCGCCAAAGTTTTCAAAGAAGTGCACAGCACTGTATGAAAATTTTGATTACTCCCACACTTGACAAGGGCTTTTACCGTTGTTTTTGTTGTTCTGTTTGTTTTAGCAATTCTGGTGAGTATATAGTGATACTTATTACGGTTATAATTTGGATTTATCCGACAACAGATATGTACAGCATTTTTCCATAAATTTATTGGTCATGCAGATATCCATTTCTGTGAAGTGCCATCCATTTATTGGAAATGTGCTATCAAATTTTTCTGTTGAGTTGTCTGCCTTTTCCTTACATTTCTGTATGAGTTTTTAAAATGTTAGCTATCTAAAATGAGAGTCTCTCTCATTCATCGTAACTCTCCTGTACAGCTGGATATCTATTAGGGAATCCCACACTATTGGGCATAGACTTTGGGTTGCAGACAGACAGGGCCCACTGAGTCTTTTCAAAAGTGACTTTGCTGATCTTTAAAAGTGTAAATCAGAGCATAACGTTCTTCGCTTAAAAACCTTCTAACGACTTCTTTTTGAAGTTAGGATGAAAACGTTGCTTTCTACAACATACACTTCCCTACATTATCTGTCAGACTTTTGCCTACTTGGTGCCCTTACCTTCTACTGTCACTTCATCTCCTGGGCCTACCCCTAGAACATGCTGGGCTCCTTCCTGCCTCAGGGCCTCTGAACTCACTCCCTTTCCTGTGCCTGGAATGATCTCTCAGGTTTGCACATGGCTCTCTGTTTCTCACTATCTGGTTCTCAACCAAAATACCCTCAGACAGGCCTTTCCTGACCACACACAGGCAACCTCCCTTCTTAGAAAGTTACCCTTTTCATCACTTCATAGCAATTACTACCATGAGAAATGGTCTTATTTATTTGTTTGCGTATCTATTTTCTGTTTTCTGCTTTTTAAATAATGTGCTGTATGAAAGACACTCAATCTCTTCATTTCACCACTGTATCCGGTGCTTAGAACATGGCCAGGTACATAATCAGAACTGTCAAACAAATAAATAAAATACTTGTATTTTCAAAAAACACACAATTTTGGGTTCTTCCTAAACTTTGGCTCCTAGAACACTGCAAACAATTACAAAACATCATTTGGTTCTTAGCCATTTTTCGTAAAAGGATTCTCTGCTCTTTCCAAAGATGTTATCTTTCCTATCTTTAACTCGACTACTATGAACACATTTTTCTCCTCTGATGATTCAAGTCAGTGCAGATTCTTTATGCCTCCTTAAGATGCACAGTTTGAGCTATTGGGACAGAGACAGAAGTCAGAAAGATACAGAAGGCCACATGTGGACACCTGCTATATACCAAACATTGTTCTAGGTGTCAGGAATGCAACAGCGAACAAAACAGGCACACTTAGGGGAAACACAAAGTTAGGGACCAGTCCAATCTTCACAAGATAGGAAACAGCAAATGAAATAAGTGTCAACATGAGGATATCCTTCTGAGGGATAAAAGCAGACAAGGGTGTCAAGGAAAGTGAGAAACACAAGGAGATTACATAGCAGGTCCAGGGGAATTCTTGAAAATAGCCTTCTTTCTCGAAGTTTTTATTTAAATCCCAGTTAGCTAACATACAGTGTAATATGTTTCGGGTGTACATGTTAGTGATTCAACATTTCCACACATCACCTGGTGCTCATCACCAGTGCCCTCCTCAATCCCCTCAATCACCTATATAACCCATTACCCCCGGGTTTCTTTTGAAAATATGTGCAAATCTTGCTGCCACTATCATAGCATTTGAATTAAACATCTGCTATATTTCCAGGGTTACCCCCTTCATTCTCCTGCCAGGGTGAGTTCTGGTGCTCTTGGCATGGTGGTGGTAAAAGGATGTCATGAGATATAGAGGAGTTTATAGACGGATCATGTTTTCTCAGGCTTTCTCTTAAGAACCATGCAATTTCATAAATACTGTAACCAGCATTGTTGTGACAAGACTTTAATATTGCTCAGATGACAGACTTATGTTCCATAGTCAAATGAGATGCTGAGGGTGCTGTGGTCAGGCTAAAATGGATTAATGCAAAACATGATACGGGATTACATTAGAGTTAAGAGGAATTTGAGATAGAATATAGTTGGTGTTTGCTATGCAAATTTTAGTTAGATGGATGGAGCAAAACTTATGGCAAGGGAGCCAGACTTGCCCCTTAGTACTGGAGTGTTCCCTGGGAGCTTGTCATCAGGTCAGAGTGGTTGATTTTTATTTTATTTTATTTTATTTTATTTTATTTTATTTTATTTTATTTTATTTATTTTATTTTATTATTTGATTTGATTTTGGAGAGAGATAAAGTGTGAGTTGGGGAGGGGCAAAGAGAGAGGAGACACAGAATCTGAAGCAGGCTCCAGGCTCTGGGCTGTCAGCAGAGAGCCTGATGCGGGGCTCAAACTCACCGACCATAAGATCATGACCTGAGCTGAAGCTGGACACTTAACCAACTGAGATACCCAGATGCCCTGAGGGTGGTTTTTATTCTAATTTCACTTGTGTGAAAGTGGTCAGGACATGTTATTCAGCTCTTGACCAGGTGATCATATATACAAGCTATGTCGCCACAGACACCCAGTCTCTGCAGAGTCACATTAAAAGGAAACACAGGTCTGACTCCAGAAGCTGTGAGGCATCATCTTTGCTTTCCACCTTCTGAAGAATTCTAGCCCAGGCATTTTGCTCTGTGTATGACACAGGAAGTTTCACATTGCCTGCTTTCTAGACAAAATGTCCTCTTTCTGTATCATACATTCAAGAACATCATGCATACATATAATAAAATATTTTCCTATTCCTTCATGCCATTCAATACTTTTTCACTCGTTCCTACTTCTTTCTTTTTTTTTTACATTTCTTTATTTTTGGGAGACAGAGTGAGACAAAGTGAGAGCGGGGGAGGGGCAGAGAGAGAGGGAGACACTGGATCGGAAGCAGGCTCCAGGCTCTGAGCTGTCAGCTCAGGGCCCAACGTGGGGCTCGAACCCACAGACCGTGAGATCATGACCTAAGCCAAAGTCAGACGCTCAACCAACTGAGCCACCCAGGCACCCCTGTTCCTACTTCTTTCTTAACCCTCACTCAACACACTCTCATGAACAATGTCCAATATATCTCTTCCAGACTATCGTACTACACCACTGCCTTGCCCTGTGCAACCACTGGACAGTGCAGTCTCAGACACTACTGAGATTTGGGGCCTGCTATTTGGATCTGGGATCACAGTGAAGAAGCCAATAAATGACCTTTCAAACATGAATCCCTGGAATTGAGGGGAGAAAAGCTGTGAATAACTTGTTTTTTTTCTATTACATTGCTATCATGAGAATCACATTGTGCAGATAGCTTTGGGAACGAGAGGATGAAGCTATAACAATGGAGAAATCTGGGTATATGTGGAAAGAGCGTGCTATCATAAAATTTTGCAATGCACAATGGAATAGTCCATTGATTTTGTTCACTGGTTATATAGCACCAGAAGTTGTATTCAAGAGTTTACTGGAAATTTTAGTCTTTATCTGATAAGGAGAGACAAAAATACGATACATGAAATTTAGTTTGATATTACTGAAAGGAATGCCTCCAAACTAGAAGATAAAGTGAAGGTTGGACTTAGACATAGTATGGTCAAAAAGCCAAAATACTCTACAGTATTTCTGAAGATATGGTGTGAAGAAGGTCATCTTCCAAAGGGTCTCCACATTCACAAAAATAACCACATGGCCCTGGATAGGGATTGATTCATCATGAAATATACGGATAAAGATGATCAGAGAAAGGAGAGAGAGAGAGAGAGAGAGAGAGAGAGAGAGAGAGAGAGAAAGAGAGAGAGAGAGAGAGAAATACCAACGGAGACTGAGCTAGAAAAAGGAACTAAGCATGAGACAAAAACTGCTTCTAGATTTCTAGTTCTGTCCTTGATAGCAGCATATGATTTGATAACCACTTAAAAATAACCTTAGAAAAACAACTTGAACAAATGCAATTTCATAGAACATAATTTGTTGAAAGCAATTTAGTTGAAAGCAAGTTGGTCAACAGGTCATTTTGGCTGAAGTGATGATGGGGTTTAAATGAAAATTCCTAGACACTGGTTTTTCTAGTATTAGTCATCTTTGGTAGACCATGGGGCACTCTGAAGACCTTCATACATCATTACATATTCTTTTCCAATATAGAGGTATTTTTCTACTTTTGCCATTTAATACCTAATAGAATGTTCAGTCATGTTCTTTTCATGTTTTACCAATTATTTCTTTTATTCTTACCTTGTTGTTTTTACATTTATAATTGATATAGAAATTATTCCTGCACACTCATAAAGATGTTAGAATAAAATAAATACCTAACATTTAATAAGGTGCCTAAATAAATTATCTTAAGTTACAAAATAATGATGTGATCTCACTTCTGCTGACAAGTAAGATGCATAGATTTATATAACATATACTAACCATACTTTACACTTTAGAAAGCATAAGTTGAGATAATAAAAAAGTTAATGGAAAGTTTAGAAAGGTATAATTCTAGTTTTTTTCCTGCTCCTATTTTATTAATCATATTTTTTATGTTTAAAATAAAACAAATATCTCTTCCAACATGGAAAAGTAGAAAGAGAAGCACATAATCATTAATTAAAAAAAGAACTGAAACTTTGAAGGATGGGATTTTTCTACTTTAAAAATGTCAATTCAAAACCTATTATGCCTATTCTGCTTATCTGGGTATATTTCCTTTTTGTGCAAGGGTAAAATGGAACATGGCTTGCTTTCTTTTTTATTTCTTTTTTTAAAGTTCATTTATTTGACAGAGAGAGAGAGTACACGTGTGCATGAACAGGGGAGGGGAAGACAGAGAGGGAGAGAGAGAATCCTAAGCAGGCCCTGTGCTGTAAGCACAAAGCCTGATTCTAGGCTCAGTCTCACAAACCACAAGTTCATGACCTGAGCCAAGATCAAGAGTCGTATGCTTAATTCTTTCTTTCTTTTCTTTCCTCTTTCTTTCCTCTCTCTCTTCCTTTCTTCCTTCCTTCATTTTCTTCCTGTCTTCCTTTCTTTCCCTCCTTCCCTCCCTGTCCTCCCTCCCTTTCTTTCTTTCTTTCTTTCTTTCTTTCTTTCTTTCTTTCTTTCACCACTTTAGTTTGACATTTGAGTTACTCTAATATTTCTCTATCAAAAATGAAAGAGTGGGCATAATTGCCTAAGAATGAGTTAAAAATGTAGGTAAAAATAGGGAAAGTAACAAGCAAAATAGGAATAATTTCTTGATAACTGGCACTGAAATATTAGAGAAAGATATCTACAAAATTCTAACATGGCAAAATAATTCAAACTTTCCACAAATAATACTGTTTGCATTTTTTTTTTAATTTTTTTAACGTTTATTTATTTTTGAGACAGAGAGAGACAGAGAGTGAACAGGGGAGGGGCAGAGAGAGAAGGAGACACAGAATCCGAAACAGGCTCCAGGCTCTGAGCTGTCAGCACAGAGCCCAACGCGGGGCTTGAACTCACAGACCGTGAGATCATGACCTGAGCTGAAGTCAGACGCTTAACCGACCAAGCCACCCAGGCACCCCCTGTTTGCATTTATTATATATAAGCATATTCCTGTATTACTAGTAAAGGTAACAAGTATAAAAGACTTGAATAACTCAAATAAATATGGAATTAAATGGAAGGATATTTAACATTTCAAATCTTTTAATACCTAACATCTAATTGAGTCTTCAAAGTATTACCTCCTCTGAAAACTATTTCCCCACCTGCACCCTCAACTAAAAGGAAGAAAGGAGAGGGAAAGTGAGAAGATAACAACTATTGAAGATCCACACTACATACAAGGGTTTCTTAGGCTTACAGGAATTCACATACTATAAGAGGTAGAGTCAGAAATTATATCCCAAGAACTCTCTGGTTCTGGGTTGACTACACATTACTATAGTATTTTCATGTTTTATATATGAACTGAAAAATAGAGAATGCTCACTGAGTAAGAAAAAGAATTCTCATGAGTATTTTCTTTGTATGGCTTTTCCTTAGAAAGTGTTGAGTGATGACCATAACTAATGAATTAGGACATAATGGTTAGCTAGTTGGAATTTTCCTTCAAAGATGAATACATTTAAGTACTTCAGGTTGATGAATTCTTGTCTACATATTCAAGATGGATTAGGCAATTATCCAATAAATCAGGGTGAAAAACCTATTACAGAATAAAGATAGGGGTGGGGGTTGTTTCTGTTTCTAAGATTGATGGCTTAAATTAGTTGAACTTACTATCTTCTTAATTTTCCTAGGACAGGGATGACCAAACAAATACTTTTCTTAATGGGTCAGTGTCTTGCATATACAAGGTCCTCAATAAATATTTGTGGCAGAAAAATGAATTTAATGTAGGGATGGTTTCAAAACATTTTGTATTCATGTAAAATGCCATCATATATCTATTGTATAATGTTTGTTTAATGTTCTATTATATTTAATTTACTCTTTATAAGGTAAAAATATGTTTTTAATTAATTATTCAACATTAATATCTGAACCAGAAGATAGCAGAGAGTAACAAACCTATGGAAAAAGCTCTTGGATCGTTTGATTCAAAACTGAGCAATGAAATGGACAACTTGAAAGAAATCACTGAGATGTGTTCTACACAAGCACATTCAGAGACACCCCAGTTTGAGGATGCCTGGGTGGCCTGTGCACTGTTCTCATACTTTTCTATATTATTGTTAGACTGCTTATCACATACATCTCAGATCTAAACTGGTTGTACATTTCTCCCAACCCTTTCCAGGGTGTGCTACTACACCATCTTTATCTTAAAGTAAACAGAAAACCCAGAGAAATCTACAAAGTGGGGATTAATAAAGTGGTTTAACAAGGTTGCTGAATAAAAAACTTAAGGTACTAAAGTCACTTTTAGTACTTTAGTACCTCTAAGCAAATAGTGCTTAGAAATCGTTAAATAAAGGATACTACGGACAATGACAGCAAAAATGTGGCATAGGAATTAGTCCAGAAGCAATACACAAGTCTCTTATGAAGACTCACATAATAATGGAAAGATATCCAAGATGACCTAAATAAATGAAAAGTGAAGTCACATGATCATGTATAGTGATTGGGGGAAGTCAGTATCATAAATTTGTCAGTTTTCCCCCAAACTGATCCAGAGATTCTTGGTATTTCCAGTCAGATTTCCAAAAAAAAAAATTTTTTTTTCATGGAACTAGACAAGCAGATTTAAAATCATATACGCAGAACAAAGCACCATAAATGGCCAGTTATTCCTGAAGAAAAAAATTAGGTCAGGATAACGTGCTCTAATATATGGAATTCTTAGTAAATAGCTATAGTAGTTAAAATAGTCAATATTACAGAAAAAAAAACAGATAAATGAATACAATGAATAAAGAATCCAGAAACAGAATCATATGTAGATGGAAATATGATAGAAATAAAATTATAGATCAGTGGATTTGTTTTGGGTTAATTTAAGATAATTTCCAGATTGATCAAAAAATTCCGTGATAAAAAATGTCTTAAAATGTTGAAGATAAAATAGGAAAATAAATTTATTTCTTAGTGGTAGCAACATAGTTGTCTAATAAAAACAATTATAGCTGAGTAAGTAAAAATGGCTAAATTGTACCACATTAAAATTAAGAATTTCTGTTCTTAATAAAAGACGACAGAATGAGAAAATAAGCAAACTTAGGACACAATATCAGCCACATTTAACACTTCCAACTGATAAAAGTTAGCCAGAGCATATAAAGTTGAATATACAAAGAAATTATTAGACTTCTGGGGAAGATGGTGGAATAGGAGGATCCTAGGCCACATTGTCCCATGGATACACCCAGGTAACACCCAGATCAGTGTAAATAACCCAGAAATTAACCTGAGGACTGGCAGAACAGACTCTCCACAGCTAAACATAGAGAATCCCTCTCTGTTCCTCTCCCCCACTCAGACAGGCAGGCAGGCAGGCAAGCAATAAAAAATAAATAAATAAATAAATAAATCTGAATTATCTTTAAAAAACAAATTAAAAAACCCAAGACCCATTTATGTGCTTCCTACAAAAGACTCATTTCAGACCTAAAGACATACGAATTGAAAGTGGAGAGCTGGAGAGAATTTATCATTCAAATAGATGTGAAAGAAAGCTGGGGTAGCAATACTTACATTGGACAAAATAGACTTTAAAACAAAGACTGTAACAAGAGCCAAAAATGGACATAATATGACTATGAAGGGAAAAATCCAACAAAAAAATATAACAATTGTAAATATTTGTGCACCTAACATGAGCACACACAAATATACAAAGCATCTATTAAAAAATATAAAAGAGGTACTGGCAGTGATACAATAACAGTAATGGACTTTAACATCCCACTTACATCAATGGATAGATCACCCAAAGAGAAAATCAAGAAAAAAACAGTGGCATTGTATGACACAATGGACCAGATGGATCAAATGATATATCAGAACATTCTGTCCTAAAACACCAGAATACACATTCTTTTCAAGGTCACATGGAACATCCTGCAGAACAGATTACATGTTATGTCACACAATAAGTCTTGACAATTTTAAAAAGATTGAAATCATACCATGCATCTTTTCTGATCTCAACACTATAAAACTAGGTATCAACCTCAAGAAAAAAATCTAGAAAGAACACAAATTAAAAACTACATGAAGAAAAATGAAAATGAAAACACAATGGTCCAAAATCTTTGGGATGCAGCAAAGGTGTTCTAAGAAGGAAGTTTAGAGCAATACAGGGCTACCTCAAGAAACAAGCAAAAATGTCAAATAAGCAACCTACATTTACACCTAAAGGAGCTAGAAAGAGAAGAACAAACAAAACTGAAAACCAGTAGAAGGAAGGATAAAATAAGGATTCAGGAAGAAATAAATGAAATAGAAGCTAAAAAAAAAAAAACAAAAAACAAAAAACTCACAATAGAAGCCAGAAGCTGGTTCTTTGAAATGATTAACAAAATTGATATATCATTAGCCAGAATCATAAAAAAATTATAAAAGAATATAAAGAGAAGACTCAAAATCAGAAATGAAAGAGGAGAAATAACAACCAACACTACAGAAATACAAAGGATTATAAGAGAATATTATGAAAGATTATATGCCCACAAATTGGACAAATTACAGGAATGGATAAATTCCTTGAATCATATAACCTCCCAAAACTAAAGCAGGAAGAAAATTTGAACAGACTGATTAACAGCAATGAAATTGAATCAATAATAAAAAAACTCCCAACAAACAAAAGTCCAAGACCAGACAGCTTCACAGGTGAATTCTACCAAATATTTGAAGAAAACATAACATCCATTCTTCCCAAACTATTCCAAAAATAGAAGAGGAAGAAAGGAATGCTTCCACATTAATTCTGTGAGACCAGCATTATCTTGATATCAAAACCAGATAAAGACACTACAAAAACGAAACAAAACAAAAAACTAGAGGCTAATATTGCTGATGAACATAGATGCAAAAATCGTCAGCAAAATATTAGGCAACCAATTCCAACAGTACATTAACAAATTATTCACCACAATCAAGTGGGATTTATTCCTGGGTTGCAAATGTGGTTCAATATTTGCAAATCAATCAATGTTTACATCATATCAACAAAGGATTGGATGAAAAACATGATCATTTCAATCAATGCAGGAAAACCACTTAACAAAGTAAAACACCCATTCATGATAAAAATCATCCACAAAGGGCGATTAGAGGAAACATACTACAACATAATAAAGGTCTTCTATGAAAAATAAACACATTAAACATCATTCTCAATGGTGAGAAACTGAGAGCTTTCTCCCTAAGATCAGGAACAAAACAGGGATGTCCATTCTCACCACTTTTATTCAACGTAGTACTGGAAGTCCTAGGCACAGCAATCAGACAACATACATACATACATACATGCATACATACATACATACATACATGGCATCCAAACTGGCAAAGAAGAAGTAAAACTTCCACTATTTGCAGATGACATGATACAATATATAGAGAACCCTGAAGACTCCACCTAAAAACTACCAGAACTGACAAATGGATTCAGTAAGACTGCATGATACAAAATCAATGTACAGAACTTCGCTGCGTTTCTATGTGCTAATACTGAAACAGCAGAAAGAGAAATTAAGAAAAATCCCATTTACAATTGCACCAAAATAGTAAAGTATAAAGGAATAAGCCAAAGACATGAAAAACCTGTACTATGAAACATCAATGAAACAAATTGAAGATGACACAAACAAATAGAAAGGTATTTCAGGCTCATGGATGAGCCTGAACATCCATACTAGCCAAAGCAACCTACAGATTTAATCCTTATCAAAATACCAACAGCATTTTTCGCAGAACTAGAACAAACTATCCTACAATTTATACGGAACCACAAAAGACCCTGAAGAGCCAAAGCAATCCTGAAAAAGAAAAAACTGAAAGTATCACAATCCCAGATTTCAAGATATACTACAGAGCTGTAGTAATCTAAATAGTATGGCAATGACACAAAAACAGACACATAAATCAGTGGAACAGAACAAAGAGTGCAGAAATAAATACATGATTATATGTCAATTAAATGACAAAGAAGGCAAGAACATGCAATGGGTAAAAGTCTCTTTGACCACTGGTGTTGGGAAAACTGGGCAGCTACATGCAAAATAATAAAACTGGACCATTTTCTTGCATCATAGAAAAAATAAACTCAAAAGGGATTAAAGACCTAAATGTAAGACCTGAAACCATACAAATGCTGGAAGAGAACACAGGCAGTAAGTTCTTTGACATTGACCATAGTAACATTTTTCTAGATAGGTCCCTTGAAGCAAAGGAAACAAAAGCAGAAATAAACTATTGGGAATACATCAAGATAAAAAGCTTCTACATGGTGAAGGAAATAAGAAAACTAAAAGGCAACCAATGGAATGGGAGAAGATATTCATAACTGACATATCCAATAAAGAATTAGTATCCAAAGTATATAAAGAACTTATAAAACTCAACACCCAAAATACAAATAATCCAATTAAAAAGTGGACAGAAGACATGAATAGACATCTCTCCAAAGAAGACCCATAGATGGCCAACAGACCATGATTCATCACCACTTACCATTAGGGAGATGCAAATAAAAACTATAATGAGATATCACCTCACACCTGTCACAATGGTTACAATCAACCCAAGACACAACAAGTATTGGCAAGTGTGTAGAGAAAAAGGAACCTTCTTCCACTGTTGGTGGAAATGTAAACTGGTTCAGCCACTGTGGAAAACAGTATGGAGGTTCCTCAGAAATTAAAATGAGAACTACCCTATGATCCAGCAATTACACTACGGGGTATATATCCAAATAATACAAAAACACTAATTCAAAGGGATACCTGCACCCCTATGCTTATAGCAGCATTATTTACAATAGCCAAGGTATGGAAGCAGCCCAAGTGTCCATCAATTAGGGAATGGATAAAGAAGTGGTATATACACATATATAATGGAATATTATTCAGCCATAAAAAAGAATGAGATTTTGCCATTTGCAACAGCATGGATGGAGCTGGAGAGTATAATGCTAGGTAAAATAAGTCAGTCAGAGAACAACAAATACATATGATTTCACCCATATGTGGAATTTAAGAAACAAAGAAACAAGTAAAGGGACAAAAGAAAAAGAGAGAAAGAGAGAGAGAGAGAGAGAGAGAGAGAGAGAGAGAGAGAAACCAAAAACAGACTCTTAACTATAGAGAACAAATGGATGGTTAGCAGAGGGGAGGTGGGTGGGAGATGGGTTAATTAGGTAACAGGACTAAGGAGTGCACTTGCCAAGATGAGCACTGGGTGATGTATGGAGTTGTTCAAACACTATATTTACACCTGAAACTAATGTAGCACTGTATGCGAACTAAATGGAAATAAAATAAAAACTTTAAAAAAAATTAAAAAATCATAGGTATAAAGGTATTATCACAATTAGTTGCCATTTGACACTCAACCTACTAGGAGAAATTTTAAAGTCTAAAACTAGAATTGTTCAAAAGATTGGGATTCTCATTAATCAGTGGTTCTCTGGGATACAATTTGGCTTTACCTAGTAAAGGTAAACACACATATTACCTAAAAACACTGCAATTCCACTCCTGAGAATGTACTCTAAAGAATCTCTTGCCTATATGCAGCAAGAAAACGCACAATAAAATGTTCATAGCTATGTTTTCACAAGAGCAATGACCTGGAAGCAAATCAATGTCTTGTAACAACAAATGAGAGTCGGGGCGCCTGGGTGGCTCAGTCGGTTAAGTGCCAGACTCAATCTCGGCCCAGGCCCAGGTCATGATCTCAGTTTGTGAATTCGAGCCCCGTGTGGGGCTCTGCTCTGGGGGTGTGGAGCCTGCTTGGGTTTCTCTCTCTCCTTCTCTGTGCCCCGCCCCTGCTTGTGCTTTCTCTCAAGATAATTAAACATAAAAAAAAATTAAGAACAAAAGAGAGTCAAATATTTAAACATGCATTCAAGTCAAAAGGATAATATTGAGCAACAAAAGAATATCACATGCACACAAATCTACATACATATGTGGTATTATAAGAGGGAAATCAGGCCAAACTAAATAACATATCACTTAGGAATACTAATATGTTTACATTATTATTAATAAATTCAACATAATGGAAAAGCAAAGTTATTGATAATATACAACGATGGCTAAATGAATATCTGTCTTATCATTCTTTAAATATTATATACTGTATACATGTTTGGCACGTATTTTGATAGTAATATAAAATAATGTGATGAAATAATTAACTTACAACGTGAATTTATTTTTTAACAAGTTACAAAGGAAAAGTTGAGGGACTTTCTCCTCCCTGCATCTGAAAGTACCCTCTCAGATGTTAAAATTAGACATGCAGTTTTGGTAAATTACTTGAACATCATTTTCAACAAGATTTCATACTTTCTTGTTAAAAAATAACTCACAAATATTTACTTTTGCTGTCATTTCAATTTCCATAAACGAGTTTATTTCAAAAAACAGTGACTGTTGGATTTATATTTGTTTTTTCTTTTTTAAGAAAAAAAAATACATTCTTATAAGAAAAACACACAGTCTAGTGCAGCATCAAGTCACGAGAGACAGGTACGAGGAGGGTGGTAGGTGAAAGGTTGGATTCCCTTGGGTATGAAGAGATCTGGTGTATTCTAAATGTAGATATCATTTTTCATAGGCAAAGTAACACGAAGTGTGTTGCCTCCCGTTGGTCACTGACACAGTGAGGAAGACCAGCTGAGGGAGGCTCGGGTGGTGGGGAGCAGGACGGAAAACAGACTGCCAGCCAGATGGACACCGTTCATTACAAACTGAGCCACTGGCTCAGGGCATGACTCTGGATGAGCCGTTTGACTGCCTTGTGTTTCAATTAAGACAGCCCAAGGAGGGAGGAAAAAGCACAATCTAATTGAAAAATAGACATCGTATGTCAATGGAGATTTCTGATGATAAATCTTTGATAGCACTGAGAAGTAACTGTTGGGTGACGGTTAGACCCCAAAGCCTGGGTCACTGAACATCAGCAAGTTTATTTTTAAAGCCTTATTTTTCATTGTGACACCTTCGACTGGGGATCAGTGCCTTGGCAAAACATCAAGTCACACATTGCGCTACAAGTGAAATATGCTAATTATATCTTTACCGTTTTATAAAGAATTTCACAGCAGAAGCTAATAAGAATGTATGATAGATAAAACACTTATGTCGTGGATTTACTAATTTTTGACAGCTCTTTTAAAAGCAGGCAGAAGACATTATTGCTGAGACAGCTTCAAAGAGCTATTTATTATTTAAAGAAAGCATGCGAGTATCAAAAAGAGGTTGGGCTAAGACTTGGGAGAACCAAGGAATCAAGAGAATACAGAAGAAAAACAGGTAAAAAAATTTTCTCCTATTCTCTCCATTTCATTTGAGAAGCTCAGAATGAAATACCTTCTCTTACATAATGGAAGAGAGCAGTTTGATGCAGGCAGAAAACGATACTAAGTGCTCATTACTTTTAACTGTGCAATTTAAATACTCAAGTGCATCAATGGAAAGGAGATTTAAATAGCAAGCTTCATTGCTATTTGCTCCTAAAAGAAAACGATCCCTACAGATTACCACATTTCGTTAAAGTCAACTTGGGGATGAATAGTAATTCTGCAGTTTGAGAAGAAGAGGGGCATGTGGGAAAACTGAAGCGTGAACAAAACAACAGTTGGGCTGTCTTCCATTGTTTATCAGGGCTTTGGGAATTCTCTGCAGCTTTGTCTTTCATGGTTGCTTAATAAATAAAAATACAGTACACAGCCTACATGTTTGGGGCGTGATTCACAGAATGGTGCTAATTCACCTAAGGGACCCTGCCTGGCTTAGTCCAGGGAGCACATCTTCTAAGCATCTGGAACCACACTGGCAATTTTCCCAAAGGCCAAGGGCTTTAGCTATTTTGCCAGTCATTTACATAGACTGGCTTAAATTAGGCAGCCATCTGTATTCTTATGCACCTAAATTGAGTAAAATGAATGTACAGTCTTGAAAGCATCCATCCCTGATGTCCCCTTCACGCTGACTTTTATTCGTTTCAAACAACGGTGGAATCCGGGACATACTGAACGGTGTTCATTTAGAAAGCTCATCCGTCCTCATTTGCTTCATAGCCCACCACTCTGCCTTCTCAGTATTGTCCACCCGAACTACCATGGGCAGTTTGCAATACTGCCGGGAAAGCAGGCTCTGTAGTTGGGCTGCTGGGCATAAAATCTCCCCTATGCTATGTGTTCATGTGCGATGTTGGGCAAATGACTGCGTTTCTCTGTGCTTTGGCTTCTTGCTTCTCAAAAATCTAAGGGCAATAATCTTACAGGGTTCCTGTGAGGAAGCAATGAATTTAGCACACTGTTTGACATGCAGTAAGTTCTCAATGAGTACTGCATGTAATTATCAATATCACAGGTCATGACTGTTATTTTATCCCATCCTAGACAGAGTCACTTTCTCCAGGCAGCCCTGACTTCCTCCACTGCGATGAGGGTCACCTATTAGTGACACAGGGAACAGAGCCAGGTCGCCACGCTTCCCAGGGATGGGAGCTAATCCACAGGGGAGCTGCAAAATATGGAAACTCCTTAGATGGCATTCACAATATTGCAACCTTGGTAACGTCATACAAATGCCAGGTGATATTTAACTGCAACTACAGTGGGAGGAAAGCAGAGGGTGGGGGCGGGGAGGGGAGGGAAGATCAAAGACAGATGACTCAAAAGTGTGTGCACATTACCTCAAAGGGCAACTTCACGCCACTCCCCTGATGTTCTAGGAACCCCAGGATTTGGGTTACAAGAGTTGGGTGGCAGCCTAACACAGAGTAAAAGGACTTTCTGATTTTGACAGGAGGGCAATCGGCACTATAGGCAGAAAGACAGCAAGTACTTAAGATTATTTTAGGTCTCGAGGAAAAATGACTCAAACATATATTGCAAATAAAGTTTATAAAAAATTCTAAAGATGTGAGTTTAGGGGCACCTGGGTGGCTCAGTCGGTTGAGCGTGCAACTTCGGCTCAGGTCATGATCTCGTGGTCTGTGAGTTCAAGCCCCGCATCAGGCTCTATGCTGACAGCTCAGAGCCTGGAGCCTGTTTCGGATTCTGTGTCTCCCTCTCTCTCTGCCCCTCTCCTGTTTATGCTCTGTCTCTCTCTGTCTCAAAAATAAATAAAACATTAAAAAAATGTGAGTTTATTTGTGGATATCAGCTAATGAAATGCCTAAGGCAAGACAACTAGATTTTTTTTATGATATTTTGGGGAAGATCGCTTATTTGATTGCTGGAAATTAAATTTGTTAATAGATGTTGCCGGTGCAGACATATATGTTATTCTCCATATAATTATCAAAGAGGGATTTGAGTTAGATCTGGCATACAAATAGGGAATTTAAATTAAAAAATAAATGTACATCAATTGTATACAAGAGCTTTCTATTCTGTCTCGTTACTTGGCATTGTCATTGCCATCTTCCCAGGGTATGTATTTGTGTGCACGTCACAGTTCCAAAACAGGAAAGAAACTACAAGAGAAGCTGGTCTTTCTATTCACTTGGGTGGAGTTAAAAGTTGTTCACACTGTGTAACATGAGAGAAAATCTAGTCTTCAGTATTTCACCTGTCCAGCTGCCCCCAATGCAGCCAGATGGAAAGTTGAGGGAACAAGGGCTTGCCCTTCTAGATATTTGGGTAGATCTTTAAAAGTGCTGTTCTGGTGTGCCTGGGAGGCTCAGTCGGTTAAGCGTCTGACTTTGGCTCAGGTGGTGATCTTGCAGTGGGTGAGTTCGACCCCACATCGGGCTCAGTGCTGACAGCTCAAAGCCTGGAGCCTGCCTTCGATTCTGTCTCCCTCTCTCTCTCTCTCTGCCCCTTCCCCACTCATGCTCTGTTTTTCGCTCTCTCTCTCAAAAATAAACATTAAAAAAATTTTTTTTAAATGCCTTTCATTAGGTGGGCAATGAAAGTTGGCCAAATGATTCAGCAATAAATACTATAGTAAGTATTGGTTTCTGAGAGCACTTTAGGGAGCGCCTGGGTGGCTCAGTTGGTTAAGCATCCACTCTTGGTATCGGGCCAGGTCATGATCTCACTGGTTCCTGGGCTTGAGCCCTGCGTTGGGCTCTGTGCTGGCATCATGGAGCCTGCTTGGGATTCTCTGTCACTCTTTCTCTCTCTGCCCCTCCCCCACTTGTGCGGTCTTGTCTATCTCAGAATAAATAAACTAATAAGCTTTAAAAAAATGAGAGAACACTTCACTTTTTTTTTTTTTTTCAATGTTTATTTATTTTTGGGACAGAGAGAGACAGAGCATGAACGGGGGAGGGGCAGAGAGGGAGACACAGAATCGGAAACAGGCTCCAGGCTCTGAGCCATCAGCCCAGAGCCCGACACGGGGCTCGAACTCACGGACCGCGAGATCGTGACCTGGCTGAAGTCGGACGCTTAACCGACTGCGCCACCCAGGCGCCCCGAGAACACTTCACTTTTGACAGGTAGGCTGGAGGAGCATTGCAAATGAAGGCCGCCCCTACAGGGGGAAAGGTAAAAAGCAGTGGTGTTTTGAGCCTGGGCTCTGATTAAGTAAGACCTATATTCAATTTCTGACTTTGACAGTTTCTAGCTGGATAAACAATGGCCTTGGGCGAGTTAATGGAACATGCTAGGGCTCCTATTTTTCCCTATTAAAACATAAAGATTTTAGGTTGTGTTGTGAGCCTGATAAAATAATTAGTAATTATTATATTAACTAATAATATCATTGACTTTGCATGAGTATAGGCTGTTGTAAGCTGACAGTATAGATACTGTACGATACAGAGAAACAGTCATGGGTATAAAGAAATCGATGATGTGAAGACAGAGGAGAGGACATATAAATTCAAATTTCACAGCAGTAATCAAATAATATCTACCATCAGATGGAGCATAAGTAGTTCCCATCCAGGCCTGCAGTCTTCTGGACCTGTGTCATGCTGCTTAATGGCCTTGATGGGCTACATCTTGTCCCTGGTTAACGAGGGTTCAGTGGCCTTGGCTGGTTGCAGCTTCACAAGACACAGAGGCCATGCATGCTCACGTTAGCGTCTAATTTTATTTTTCCCCTAGAAGTTGTTCTGAATTGACAATTTCGTGTTCAGCAATTTAAAATCAATTGGATTTGTTTTTCTTTTTAAGTATTTGTTTCTGGGAACACCATGGAAAAGCAGTGTCAGGCTTTTGAATATTTATATTAAAAGCAAAGAAAAAATTATAGAAGGAGATTAAATGCTTTAGTTTTCTTGTAATCCTTTCACCTTTCCCGGTCTTCTTTCTACCTCCTTCCCTGCCCCCTACTTTGGTGGACAAATCACTTATCATCAATTTACTCCTGAATATCTTGAACAATTTTGATGAACAAACATATTCTCTGAGTCACAATGCTTGGGGAACCACATGTCCTTTTTACATTTCACATTCACCAGAGCTTTGGATTTAATTATACTAGAGAATTCTTTCCCACTGAATTAAGTATCACACTTCAATATCAAAACTGCACTGAAAGCTCTGATATTGAATTGGTGTAATTTTAACCTTCTAAGAGAATTGGTTGGTGTGGAGTTTCTATCCAGCTAGTACATGCTTTGACTTTATGAAACCTTCTTTGAAAAGTGTCTGATTACTTTCAGGGGTGAGGTCTGTCCTTTTGTCCTGACAAAGCTCACTTTTCCATTCTTGCTGCCAAAATGTTTTGCCATTGTGGGATTTTCCCAACTGTTGCTTGGAAGTCAAATTAAAGGTCTTAGGCAATTTCAGCTTTAAAATGCCATGTAACAGACAGAATGGAGGCGAGACTGAATTCTACCAGTAAGCAAGTTAGGTCAGTTCTACACAGCCATGGACGAATATGGATAGAACCAAAACATTTCGGCTTTTCACTTTGCTACTGCTTTATAAGACAGACTTAAAAAGAAAAAAAAAAAAAAGGTGGAAACTAACTTTCTACTGCTAGAGGAAAAATTATTCTAGAATTTTTTTTAATAGACTCGGATTCTCAGAGTCTTTAGGAAATACAATGGATGTTTAATTAATTCGTGCATCTAAAACTTAAACCACATTATTTCCTTTTCATAGGCTGAGTGGAAATAATTCTTCTACAGGGACAATCTAACCTTCCTTTATGCTTCTTGCTTTCTCAATGTCTCATCTCAGCATGTGTTTTTACAGTCCCCTTCGTACCCAAAGCCTGAGTTGGCTGATAACAAGAACAAGATGGGAAAAAAGTGATTAGAGTGTGTATGGTTTAATTACTTTCCTCCTGCTCTGTCCCCACTCCCCATAGCCCCATGGAGCCTACTCATAGAGAGAATTGCTGGAGCTAGACCCCAAACTTCCGAAAAGCTACCAAAGAACTAAGTGGCCAGAATAGAGAAGAACTGTAAGTCAGAGATCCTCACTGATACATGGAGGGAGAAATAGAAAAAAAGCTGGGAGGGGCGCCTGGGTGGCTCAGTCAGTTAAGCGTCCGACTTCGGCTCAGGTCATGATCTTGCAGTCCGGTCCGTGAGTTTGAGCCCCGCATTGGGCTCTGTGCTGACAGCTCAGAGCCCGGAGACTGTTTCGGATTCTGGGTCTCCCTCTCTCTGACCCTCCCCTGTTCATTCTCTGTCTCTCCCTGTCTCAAAAACACATAAAACGTTAAAAAAATTTTTTTTTTAATTTAAAAAAAAAAAAGAAAAAAGCTGGGAGTCTTCAAATAACCTAGTAACATGCAAAGAGGAGAGAGACCTCTTCGAACAATTTCCAGACTCAGAGAATGAAACGTATTTAGCACTGGACCTGTTTAATAAGGATTTTCCTGCTCCTTCTTCCTACCTTCAATCCCTGCTGCCCCACACCTGGAGGCATAGAAGCAGCAGCTATTAAGAAAGGAGGGAAGGGGCACCTGGGTGGCTCAGTCGGTTAAGCATCTGACTTTGAGTCCCACCTCGGGCTCTGTGCTCTCAGAGCGTGAAGCCTGTTTCAGATCCTGTGTCTTCCTCTCCCTCTGCCCCTCCCCCGCTCATTCTCTGTTTCTGTCTCTCAAAAATTAATAAGCGTTAAAAAAAAGTTTAAAAACAAAAAAAGGAAAGGAGGGGAGGGGCACATGGGTGGCTCAGTCAGTTAAGGTCTGACTCTTGATCTCGGCTAAGGTCATGATCTTGCGGTTTGTGAGTTCAAACCCCGCGTCGGGGCTCTGTGCTGACAGCTCAGAGCCCGGAGTCTGCTTCGGATTCTGTGTCTCCCCTTCTCTCTGCCCCTCCCCTGCTCATGCTTTCTCTCTCAAAATAAATAAATAAACTTAAAAAAAAAAGGAGGGGAGAAGGGAAGAAACTGATCATTTCTTTTTCCTCAGCTGCATGACAGAGAAGAATTATCTTTGAATGAAGATCAAAGTGTTGATTACTTCATAGAACCAAACATTCTATTAAAAAAAAATTACTGTGTATTTTGTGTCTTAGGTCACCATTGGACTCTAAAAATGCTCAGAAAATAAAGGAACTGCTTTTCATTTTTATTTTTTGCTTAACCCAGGAGTAAGGTAAAATAGATTCCTGGAAAACTCAATGAACATAAGAATTCAAATAAGTTTGCTTTGTGATAAGCATCCCACACATCAGGTTTGTGCACTGTACTAGTTACAGATGACCTCATGAAATTTGGCCACAACCAGAATCCTAGAAATCTAGTTTCCCCATAAGATACTGGAAAAGGGTAGAAAATCCGAACTATTTGGAAGAGACTCCTTTTAGGGATAAATATTTATCACCTGTAACACATTGGTCAAGAATCAACAGCTCATGAGCGAGGCTTGAAAAAAGCCGAGACAGCCGAGAAAAAAGTGTAACGTTATGGCTGACATTTTCACCAGTTTATGGTGTACCTCAAAGGGTATCAAGTTTCCTCTCTCGTCAGGAACATGTGTAAATCCTGGTGGAGATGCAAGAGGGCTTTGTGGCTTCCTGCTGCCGACTCTGGAGTATGATACTACTTCTCAATGCTGTATTTACCTGACCAGTCAAGTCACTTGGTATACAAGGTCACAGGTCATATCACAATTCCTGGGCTTTGCTTTTATTTACTTATTAAAAACTTTGTTTAATGTTTGTTTGCTTATTTATTTAGAGAGACACAGCGACAAAGCGCGAGCAGGGAAGGGTCTGAGAGAAGGAGACACAGAATCTGAAACAGGCTCCACGGTCTGAGCTGTCAGCACAGATCCTGAGGCTGGACCTGAACCCACGAGCGGTGAGATCATGACCTGAGCCGAAGTCGAAGACTTACCTGGCTGAGCCACCCGGGGCGCCCCTCCGGGGCTTTGCTTTGAAATAGCATCGCTCCTTCTTGCCAAAAATCCATCTAACAATCTTAAAACCGGAAGCAATTCGTGAGTGACTATGTTCTTACCTTAAAGCATCACAAGACTCCCCGTGTGTGGTTCCCATTCTTTTCCAAGAAAAGTCTAACGCCACAAGAATTTAGAGAACAAGTTGGCTGTCACCGCTCAGAGGGATTAAACAGGGTCAAGGATTATTTCAAGCATCTGTTACTAGGGGTATAGATGCCATAGACCCAAAGAGGAAGATGAGGGATAAATATACAGTAGATGCCCCCTCTTTCCATGGGGGACACCTTCATTCCAGGACGCCACAGGGATGCCTGAAACTGTGGACAGTACTAAACCCTAGGTATACTGGTTTTTCCCATCCATATTTACCTATGATAAAGTTTAACTTATGAATGAGGCACGGTAAAAAAAAAAAAAACAAAAACACACAATGACTAACAATAAAATAGAATTATGAAAATATATTCTAATAAAAGTTATGTGAACATAGTCCCTCCCTCTCTCAAAATATTACACTGTATTGCAATGACTCACCCTCGTGAGGATGCGAACGACAAAACGCCCACGACTGAGGAGAGGAAGTGAGGCAAGTGACGTAGGCCTTTGCTGCGTAAAGTTAGGTTACTATTCACCTTCTGAGGATTCGTCAGACGGAGGGTCTTCCGCTTTTCAGACCGCGGTTGATCTCGGGTCATTGAAACTGCGTCAAGGGAATCAGCAGATAAAGGGGAACTAGTGTTGGGGAGTTTAAGTTAAGTTTTAGGTGAAATTAATGCTACTTTTGAATTGTAATGTTAATGAGACAGATGGAGACGTTTGAAGCCTGGAGGAGATGACAGTGTATTAAATAAGGTCAGCATAAGGTTAATTCATGGTGAAGCTACGAGGACATTGCTCACCTTGAGGCTAACCACAAGATACCATTTCCAAACTGGAGTTAAAGTAAAAGAGAAAGATGGAGAGCTTCGAAGTTAAGAGAAAGGAAGAACGTGTTCCTATTTTGATGACCTGAAATCTTAGAAGTCAAAAATAAAAAAAATCTTGTGAAAATCCATAATTACTAAAGACCTTGATCATATCAGTAAAAATACTGGTCTTTATATTACTTTTTAAAAGTCAAATCTGGGTAAAAGTATTTGAAAATGGTGTTAGAATGGCTTCATATTTGTGGAAAGTATGATTTAGTTATAGTGTTTATAAACCATAAACATATTTAAAGATAGTTATTTTACAGAAAATAAAATACCTTTGCAAAATATTACAGAGTTAAAACCAGAAAATATTCTACTAATTTTATTCCCGACATTAAAGTACTAACTATCATAGTCTCAACTTCTTCTAAAAGTAAATTTTACCCAGAAGGGTCAAAATAATTTTAATGATCTCACTGCAAAAGTCAAAATGCTGTGTTCATTGGGATCTTTCATAATAGCCTCGCCCATTGTAATTATGCTTATATTTAACTTCTGAATATATGTAAAATAATAGAAATCCAAAAGGCTGTCTTCCCTTCCCCCTTTCCACTCATTTTTTACCTTTTCATGCCCTCTTCCTGTCCCTTCCTTCAGTAACTATGTGAATATCCGTGTTCAATGTACTGTACTAGGTGCTTTGGCTGATGATGATAAGATAGAGTCCAGAGATAATATAAAGCAGGTACAAATATAATTATAACACAAGTTAGAATATTGTCTGGTTCATTAGTTATGAATTATTGAATGGTGGTTATAAATGTTGAATGAACAAATTCTCTGTTCATTTCCGATTGATTCTGTCTAGGTGTTAATGTAAGACAAATTAGGACGGAGTGATGGTTAATTTCAAAACTCACAATGCTATAATTTAAAAAAGTAAATAGATGCATTATGAAGCAAATAAGCCTGTTGTGCACTTTTGAATTTCATATTGATTTAGCTTTCTGCAGAATATATGCAGCAGTGTAATTAATTTTGAATGATCAGATAATGTTATTGTCAGGTTATACAGATTTAATTCATAGCAAGCTCTTAAAAGTGAGTACATAAAACCCAAGCTGTTGACTATTAGTTTCAGTAAGTGCATTGAAGTAATTTTTAACAAGTGCCCTTTAGGTAATTCAGATTTTCAGACTTGATCATGAACCTTTCTGGTTCATTTCTATGCCACCTAAATTTTAAATATAAACAGGAAAATTTGTAGGTTAACATGGTGATAAAGTCTAATTTGGCAGGTTAAGGAAAAAAATTTGTTGCGATTTTAAAAATTAAAGCATTTCTTACTATGCACTAGTTATACGTGAAAAGAATTTCCTAAATCTTATGAATTCACTTAGCGGCGCACACACATCTTAATTACATAATTACTTGAAGCAAGCACTCTAATCCATCTTGTTCATTTTACACTTTATAAAAGAAACAAGCTAATTATGGCTTTACACTGAAGAAAAATACAAAGTTGTATCATATTTACAGGCTTCATTGTACACTCTGACGCTCAGACATGAAATAAGTAGAGAAAAAACACAAGTGGTCATTATGCTGCATGCTGTAACAGTGTTTTTAAAATGTTAAAGATACCATTGAACCAACCCTTACTAAAGGGTGGAGGGCATGCTGATCAGGGAGCCACGCTCCCAGAGAATAACTTGAAACGGACAGGGTGAAGATTTATGTGCAGTGATGGAAGAATGAAGGAAATGTTAGTACAAGGCACAGGCCAGCCTGATGACAAGTGAAACATTAATGTGTAACATTCAGGCATACCATGCAATATACAAGCAAGGAGAATGGCAGAGAGGAAATATTTGAACATCTACTTATATAGACTCACTCTCAAGGAAGGCAACTTTGCTACTGCAAAAGCCTTCAATTGAACTATAATAACCTGATATACGGTCCTTCAAACTTATGTTTAGAAAATAATAGACAAATCAAGAGCACTGGAACCATAGGAAAATACTAGAGTGTGGTATATTTAGAGCCCTGGAACCATGGATACTGTCATAATCGCATGGAACTCAGGTGGTGCAAGAGGTTCGATCCAGTCTCAAGCCCATCAGGTGTGATCTTGGATCAAGTTCATGCTGGATCAATGGTTGGCATACAACTCAAATGAGGTGTATTAATTCTGTGGCAACTCCTCAAAATGCCTCTCTTGTTTGGGGTCCCCTACATGAAGTGGCAACCTAGAAAGGATATAATCTTACAACCATCAGGGTAGGCAAGCCTCAATCTGTGCCCAGAGTAAGAGCTAAAGGTCCTTCATAAGCAGAAATTAGCCTGGAAATGGGATCACTGCTTGCGCCAGAACTGTGAGCAAAGCGTCTATGTGAGTCGTGTGTGTGGGTAGTGGCATTTTACAAATCTAGCAAATTTACAGTCAAAACATCAGAATTACTTCAATCACTTGATTAAATATTACAGGGGAGTGTGTGTCAAATCTTATTTCTAGTTAGCAATACCATAGTTTTAAACTACTACTTGATTACAGATTTTGATTATAAAATCTGAAGTGAGATCATTTTTGGCATATAGATGATGCTTATTTTAGTCAATTTTATATTTTATCTAAAGCAAAAACTGATGTCCTGGGTCACACGCAATTAATTTTCATATTAATTTGTTACAATTGGGAGATACAGTGTCTCTCTCTAAAGCAGAGGCAGGATTTCCTAATATAATAATGATAGGACATGATATGTGATATAATATAATGTAATTCCTCTAGAACACATGAGCAGACAGGTTTACTATCCATTATATAAGATTTGAGTTCCCTAGGCTCAGGGATCTTCTTTAACACAACCCATTGCAGGTACAAATATCAGCTGGCCCACTTAGAGTTGCCCTTTGGGAGTTTTGTTCATAGAACTGGAGGAAGGCAATGCTGGTATTTTGGCTACTGATATTTCTTGAGTAATAAAGTCCTTTGCCTTTGTCTATGGGTCTCACGGCTTTTGACAGAATCTGTGAAACTGGGGTGTGCTTCTAGTTTGCTAGAAGCAAACTTCTAACTTCTAGTTCACTTCTAGTTTGGATTGAACCTCAGACCGCTCATTGTTCTGAACATCTTGAAAAGAAACAAAGAACAGTGGGACTACTTCAAGAGGGGAGGAAGGAGACAAGGTTTTCCCTGCATGCACGCTTTCTGAATTTCTACCCTTGGCATTACATGTGTAGGTGTATTATATTAGTACGGTTTCTTTAGTTTGTCATAATCTCCTTTGTTTGTGGATATGTGGGGAGGGGGGCTTATGCGTGCATACGTGTGTGTTGTGTGTTTGTTTTTACAAGGGAACAGCCCCCTAAACAGTTGTTGCAAGGATTCAGGAGCTTAGATTTTAGAAACAGCTGGCTGATTTTCCCCCACCACTACTTTGGCTAAGAGGAATGAGACAATATAGCAGATAGAAAACTATATACCACTGTTTAACTTTAGGTCTACAGAGTATTGAAATATATTCAAATAAGGCTTGACAGACTTCTGAACTGATCTATAAAATGAAGTGTGTGCAGCCTTTGCCTTTATGTATTTCATGTTAATGAACCAGGTCAGACTTTCTCTCTTTGCCGAGAGTGGGCCTGGTGAGCGGAATATACACGGTGTGACTTCTGACAAAGGAGGATTAGCTCCAAACACATGGTGGGCTTTCAGGGGCTCTGGGAAAAAGTCTTCCTGAAATAACTCTTCCATTTGCTCTCAGATGCCTGGAATTCTTTATCACCAAAAGGAAATCCTTTCATCCAATGTTTGTAGTAAAGGATTAAAATGCATATACACTGAGAAAGGTGACTCCTCGCTTAAACTGACTCTGTGGCATATATGAATAATAGATTTCCTGAAAGCAGGTCTTCAGTCTTAAATGGGGAGTAGGACATACCTTTATGCAGAAGAGGGAAACGGCATCACAATGATTTTGTTATTTAAGATAACTATCACTAACCTAATCCGGGGCTGGCGGGTAGATTTTACTTCTCAGGCAAACTCTACTTAATTGTCAGCGGCTTCCTAGTGGGCTTTTCATGAAGAATTCTGGGGCATAGTGAAATAGCTCTGGGGTCAGTTAGCCATGGCTGCCAAAGTACCAAGGGAAAGTCGATACACACATGCTGGATATTTGGTATCTCTGATCTACATTATTAGTTGCAAATGGCTTTCTAAAAGTAACTGTGTCCATTTAGAATATCACAACATCTATGGCCAGGAACTGATGCTTCTGGTTCTTGCTTCTGAGTTGAGTCCCCAGGTTCAATCAGAAGGTCACAGATATCCGATGACTAATAAATTCTGGCACCAAATAAGTCATCAAGGATCTACTAGTGACTGGGCAACCTGGCTAACTCCGCTATTGTTAAAAATATTTTTCTACAAGTGAAAGAAACTCAACTTTAACCAGCTTAAGCCAAAGGGGAAAATTAATAGCTCATGTTACCAAATTACAAGAAGGGCAGGGGTGTGGCCTCAGAGCTTGCTAAAGCCATGAATTTGAATACCATCAGGATGCCCTGATGGATGGCCAGGTCCCTCATTGCTACCAGTTTTTGTTTCTCTGCTTAGTTTTGATAGACACATATTCTGTGTGATGCTGGTAGTAAAGATACCAGCAGCTTTTGAGTTAACTTACTGTTTTGGAATTAGCATCAAGCAGAAAGGGACTCTGATTTCTTAGACTCAATTAGAGAAAAAAGTAAATGATACAAGGGGCCAGAGACTTTGGGCAGAATCATTATAGACTACTACTGACCTTACTTGGCTTCAGGGTTATCATTGGATATATCTGTGGCCAGGGACGTATGTTTCTAATATGTCAGTTTCCTCTTAAACCACAGACTTAAGTCATTTTGCAAAAAGGGGAAGAGTTCTGCTCTTCCCATTGATTCCATTGCTGGGCAGTAAAAACCATTAAGTGTCTTGCCAATTCCTAGATTCCATAGGCAATTTTGATCAGGGACAGAAATCTTACCTTCAAGAGATATATTTTATTTCTATACAACAAAAAGAAGTATGCTGATTTTCTTTAACAAAAATTCTAGTAGCTTTGTGTCATCTACAAGGAAATATATCATTCCCTAACATGGCCTAAAGAGTTCTCAGTCTTGTTTTCCACCCGTCTTTTTAGCCTCCTTACCTGGCATTCTCTACCAATTCAACTATCTTCCATCCCATAAGTCTAGCCTCTCATTACTCAATCATCCTTCAGATAAGCTATGTTCTTTCCTGGGTTTCTGCTTCTGTCCCTCTAACATGAGCTTCTCAACTCAGAGAACTTCTACCTATTCTTCAAGATCCAGCATAAAACTTGACTCTTCTAGGAAAACTTGAACATTTCATTTCCTCCCTCATCCTTCCTCACAAGGACTTATTCAGTCTACTTTTCATCCTTCAGGAGCACTTCACTTTTTATTGTTCTATTATAACACATCTCCTTGTATTTTAATAGTTTTATTGATGTGTAATCTATGTGCTGTAACATTTATTTAAACCTGTAGTTCACTTGTTTTTAGTATATTCACAGAGTCGTGCAACCATATCACGTAGTTTTACAACATTTTTATTAATTATTCCACAACCCTTGGACTTGTTAGCAGTGATTCTCCATCTTCCTTCCCCACCCCCACCTACTCCTCTCCTACAGCTCTAGGGACTACTCATCTACTTTCTTTCTCTCTAGATTTGGCTATTTTGGATTGTTTCATATAAATAGGTAAATGTGTGTGGTCTTTTGTGACTTGCTTCTTTCACTTGGAATATTTTAGAGGTTGATCCATGTTATAGCATGCGTCAGTAATTCATTTTCTTGAGCTTGTTGAATAATATTCCACTGCATGGATATCACATTCTATTTATTCACTTATTGGTGGATGGACATTTGGGTTGTTTTCACTTTTTGATTATTACGAATAAAGCTGCTATAAATGTTTGTCTACAAGTGGTTGTGTGGCTGTGCATTTTCATTTCTCTTGGGTAAATACCTGGGAGTGGAATTGTTGGATAATGTGATAATTCTATGTTTAGCATTTTGAGAAACTGACCAAATCTTTTCTGATCTGGCTGCACCATTTTCTATTCTTGCCAACAACCTATGAGGGTTATAGTTTCTACACAGCTTGTATCTTAATTATCATTTACATATGTCTTTTCCAATAGACTGAAGACTGTGTTCTAGTATGAGCTGGTTTTCATTAATCTTTATCTCATCAGGATTTTCCTAAAATATGCAAAACACTAGAGGAGAGAAGAAAGATTGAGGTTAGGAAACAGCTTGATAAATAAAAATTATTCCAGGCTTTCCATGAACTAATTTTTCCCAACATTCTTAACAGGGTGGGTTTTAATATATTATTTAGCATGATTTCCACACATATTACTGGTCCTTAATATCTAAAAATAATAATTTTGTCAATATTTCCTCAGGATTTGACCAAGGTTCCATGAGAAAGTGATATTGTAATATTTCTGGATTTGATTTTTTAAAGTATAAATCACTCAAATAACTACATCCTTAGCAGCAATTCCATTAAGGGAGGGGCAAAATTATGTTCAGCAGTGATTCTGAGAAAAACACAAGAGAACTTAGAAAATCTAGTTTTACCCCAAAATAATTTAAACTAAAAATAAAACTATAAAACTAATGAGATATTTCTCAACTAAAAGCAATCAAATAATATTCTGTTACACAACAGACATTGAATTTCACCATGGCCCTATCTGTTTATATAAAATTTTCCGAATTTACACGGATGGTGTGAATTACCCACAAGTTCAAAGGGGTGATTTTATAATATGTACAATTCTGCACTTAAATCTTCATTGTGCAAGAATGCCAAGCATTTTCCTGGGCATTGGAAATACTGTAGCAAATCAGGGAGGCAAGATCTCAGCTCTCATGGGGCTTGGAGGCTAATGGGAGAGACAGCCAGACAATTAACAAAAGAACAATAAATAAAGACCAAAACGCTGTAAAATGCGTGACTTAAAAACGCTTCTGTCCAGAACTGAGACACCAGTCAATCAATCACCAGCGGTTATAGATCACCCCCCCAGGGTATTAGTACTTGCAAGCATCTTGGAGTAAATAATTGAAATTTTCCTTTGTGCAGTGAAATAGAGGCTCAGGAATTGTTCTAACAACTTTGGATTTTAAAAATGCTTCAAAATGGTATTACACTGTGATTACCGAATATTTCTTAGGAGGCCCCAGGAGGCTTGTCCTGGATGTACACCAACGTGTCTCCACATTGTTTCACGATGAATTCTTCTATTGAGTTCATAATTTGTATCACTGATTTTAACAAATTGACACTTAACTTCTACAGGTTTAATATTTTCCCCAACCTTCAACCATGTAAGGACATGTTCTTCATGATAAATCTTCAATGCAATCGTATGTATTTCCAGCGTAAGTATGTCAGATTTTCAGAATCAATTTTTCTTGATGGTCTGACTTGAAAGATATTACATTATAAAAAGAGACTCAGTTATTAAAAAAAAAATCTAGTTTAGTAAATCCACATTTATCCACATATGACTACCTTTCAGGGTAAAAGAAATCCTGATCCTAAAATTTTATTGTATTTTAATCCAATTTTCATATTTTGGGTACAGATATTAAAATGAATCACATATATATCTTCACTACTGGGGTCTAACCTAAAACAAAAATTTTCCCAAATGGCAAGATCAAGGAAAGATATACAAGTTAAAAAACATAATTTTATATGCTATGTTTTTATTAATACAATACAGAATGAATTGAGATGATTTTGTTCTATCCTATATACAGTGAGAATAGCCACTGTGAGTCTGTAAATGAATTTTTCTCGTTCACAACTACTCTGGAAATCTCTGCCTTACAGCAGATTTGACACTTAAAAATAGGTGGAAAAGGTGTTTCATAATAATATTCTTGAAACATGATTTGATTGAAATCTTTCCAAACAGTCATTTCCTTTAATTATAGTATGTTTTTGAATGATATAATTTATGACATTTTATAGCAAAAAGATAAGCCATAAAAAGTACTTTATGAGACATACAACCCATATTTTGATTTTATGGGTAAGAAAAAGCATTATTTTTTTAGGGTTTTCTTTTCATGAGAATTCAAAATCAAATTGTGCAGCAGCATGTAACACAGTAAGAACACATATTGAAAGAAATGATTTCTGTTGTTTTGTATTATGTTGATTGGTTGTCCATAGGTGGCCCAGGAGGGAACTGAGTTATAATTTTTATTTTTATTGCTGCAATCTACTTTAATTTATAATTGCTATCTTGCATGAGTTTACAATGAAGATAGAGTCAGTGTGCCTCAATAGGCAAATTTGTTTAAAAAAGGGCAACTTGATTCTTGTTCAATTACTTAGGAAATCAACTGTAAGCCCATTGTCACATTGAGAAGCACAGATTTCTTGATTTTACTTCACTACTTTCCATTTGTCATTGCTATTTGTGTACTCTTTTTGCATGTTCTCCACACTTATATGTGATGGCTATTATATGTGAAATTTCAGGAAGATTAATATACTGAGGTCTGAAAATTCAAGTGTGCCAGTAAGCATTGTCTGGTAAACTATGCAAATATTTCCATGTAATGCTAGTCTTGAACTTGACTAGCAATTGGTCACCCTTTTATTTTTATGCAATCCTTTTCTTTACTGATTTTTTACAGTAAACACATTTTATTTATTTAATCCATTCACTGATCAGATATTCATCTGAAGATGCTATATGGCAAGCATTATCCTGGGCACTGGAAATACTGTAGTGAATCACAGAGGCAAGATCTCAGCTCTCATGGAGCTTGGAGGCTAATGGGAGAGACAGCCAGCCAACTAACAACAACAACAAAAACAATAAATAAAGATCCAAATGCCAAAAAAACTAAACAAGGTAATGCGGAAAGGGAGCTTGGGGTGCTTTGTGAGATGGCATAGTTAAGAATGGCCATTGTAGGGGCGCCTGGGTGGCGCAGTCGGTTAAGCGTCCGACTTCAGCCAGGTCACGATGTCGCGGTCCGGGAGTTCGAGCCCCGCGTCAGGCTCTGGGCTGACGGCTCGGAGCCTGGAGCCTGTTTCCGATTCTGTGTCTCCCTCTCTCTCTGCCCCTCCCCCGTTCATGCTCTGTCTCTCTGTGTCCCAAAAATAAATAAACGTTGAAAAAAAAAATTAAAAAAAAAAAAAAAAGAATGGCCATTGTTAGTAGGTGACATTTGAGCGGAACCCTCAATAATAAGAGAGAAGAAACCATGTCAAGATCTTAGAAAATTTCCTTCCAGACAGAGGAAACAGCAAGGCAAAGATTCTACGTCTGTGATTTGCCGCCATTTACATTTACCTAGCTATTCTTTACATAAACATTTTACCCATGCTAATGGGGCATAAGAGTGTTTGTCCTTATTCATTTTACTTGGAGGTTGTACAGTTTGGAGGAAAGATCAATTGATGATCATTCTCTATATTTATCTGCCAGGATACTGTATTTTACTGGTGCAAGTAGCTGTCAGGGTTGAACTCTCCTGTGTTCTCGAAACTAGACCTTCTCAGGGTGCCTGGGTGGCTCAGTGGGTTAGTTGTCTGACTTTGGCTCAGGTCATGATCTCGCAGTTTGTGGGTTTGAGCCCTGCATCGGGCTCTGTGCTGACAGCTCAGAGCCTGGAGCCTGCTTTGGATTCTGTGTCTCCCTCTCTCTCTGTTCCTCTCCCGCTCATGCTCTGTCATTTTAAATAAAAACATTTAAAGAAAGAAAAAAGAAACTAGATCTTCTCTTGGAATCACCAGTGCTGAGAGTATCATATAGAGTATCATAGAGTATCATATAGAGAGTATAATATCATATATAGTATCATATAGAGTATCACATAGAAAGCGGGCGGGGGGTGGGGTCGGGGTGGGGGATGGATAGCTTTTGGCATGAGAAGAGAAACCAGAAGTGCCAGCCTCTGGTCTAAAACAACAGTAAAACTCTGTCGTATTTCAGGTTTTGTTTTGTAAGGAAAAGCAATGAGTTTATTTTCCAATATATCTGTGTTACCATGCTGAATTGCTATTTTCATTTCTGTCCTTAAGAGCACACAGATGCATGAATCCTTAAAAAATAGACATTTCTGATTATTGTCCCAAGGGTTCTCAAATTGGCTTTTGTACTTGGTAAAAGCACAATAAAAAATGTGACTATAAGGCTGTGTATATATACATATATATGAGTGTGTGTGTATATATATATGCATATATATATGCATATATATATGCACATATATATATGTGAGTGTGTGTGTATATATGCATATATATATACACACACACTCACATATATATATGTATATATACAATGTATTATATATAACATAATATGTATACATTTTATATACACACATAGATATGTACATGTATATACATATTAATATCAGAATTACCAAAATCAACTAAAACTACCAAATAAAACAGAAAAAAATTAGTGATACTCCCTCCAAAAAGTCAAAGTTAAGAGGTGTCAGGCATCTGATTAGCCATATCCAGATGCTTGCACATACACACTCAAGCACAAGCACTCATATTCAACCCCTAAAGAGAGGGGTGAGGTCAAAAGGCTTGACTGAGGTCATACAGAGTCATGGTGGTTGATCTGAGACCAGGGCTGTCAATTCAGTTCAGAGTTTCCTCCCAGGGAATATGACAGGCCAGCATAGAAGGTACCTGCACATGGCCTTATTCTTTCTTACTCTCCTAATTTGATTATTTTTTCTTGCCACAGTAGTTAAGTAGGATATTTTGGCAGGCATTTAGAAAGAGGAGTGCCAGATAAATGTAAACGAGCCGGTGGGCAATTCTGCTGTGGGACTGAGGAGAAATTAGGTATTGGCCATGTCCAAAGGCAGAGAGGGCCATGGCTTAATGAATACCCAGTGTTGCTGATAACTCTGACCTTCTTTTTTCTCTGCTGGAAAAAAAATTATAGGGCTCAGTTGCTCTTTAACCATTTACTAAGGGGAAAAGAAAAGGCTAGCGTTTGAAACACTGCATTTTTGGCTGTCTTTTATTTTTAAAATTCTCCTTATTGTTACAGCCCTTTACATCATGGTTGTAAAAATTATTCTATAATGCCATGCTTTTCTGTTTTTCTTACCTTGAAGAATAGTAACCAATAATGACATTTTTTTCCAGTTGCTACCTATCACCCTACTGCAACCAATTATCGCTAATCATAAGACACTCTCTTTAATGCATAATGGTTTTGAAGAGTGTTCGTCTTAAACCTGATATCTTATTCCATAGCTGGAGCTGTAGGGACTGTTCCTGAATATTCTCTAAAACATTTCTTGCAATTCAAATGAGGCCAGCCAACATTGTTCCCTCAAGTCTTCCTCATATGGAGATTCTTTTGTCTTTTGTCACCCGTCTGAACCTCAGTGTGCCTACTAACGGGCAAATTGTAAGAGGCACAAAAATATACGTATGCTTTGTATGAAGGACCTGAAAAGACTAGACGTGCGTTTTCGAATCCGATATCCTTGTAGAGTGTTTCTTTGTCACAGAGTTTCTCACTCTCAGAGATCATTTGCTAATCTGGGACCGGGTAAACTCAGCCATGAATGAAAACTCTTAGAGAAAGGGGTTGCTGATCATTCACCTTTCAGTGGCCAATGCATAGTCAGAGCTTGAGCCACGAGCAGATTCTCAATACAGGTTCATAGGATTCATCACTGCACGTGTTCCATCTCTCCTCTTATAGAACAACTTGAATAAAGCAAAGGAAGTCTGTCTCCATAACTAAAGTGTCTCATCAGATCAATGATCTGATACATAATTTTGTGTGCTTATTCTTCTTTTTGTAGCTGAATGGATGCAAATGATCAACACTAATGTCACAGAACTGGCATCAGGTAACAATTTTCTCAGGGTTTCGGTTATACAGTTTCCAATATGTGCAACCCTGTTTTATAACACTATTCATAGATGTTACAATAACTGGCAAAAGACCACATATATGGTTCCCATCACCTTGAATATCTTCCAGAACTCACCTTGTGAATGACTTCTTAAACCCTGATCCCCCTCTGCCTTTTCTCTACCAGCCAGAGCCTTCCCAGTTTCACCCAGACTAATTTCACAAAGGAAATACTCAGAATCAATTGGCAAGTGATTACAAGTCATTAGCTTCTTGCTGGGCTAATTAGAAGTCATTAACTTTAAGGGTCAGGACACAGAATATCCTTGCCTTAGGTTTCTGAACCCAATTTGAAGCTATACATGAAAAAGAACATCTAAATACACTTCCCAGAATACATTTAAAAAAGTAGTAAGAGTTTCAGTTCTGAAGAGCCTCAGTGGTGTTACAAAATAAATAAATAAACATACAAAACTACAAACTCACTTTTGAAAAATGTGACATCCCACTGAGTTGGACTCTGGCCAAAAAGCCTACTAGATCAATTCCTATAATCCAAGGTGGTTACCCAGGGGCACCTAGATACTAAAGTTCCAGTTTCTTTGCCCTAGAAGTGTCTTGGCTACTGGAGCACTGTCGTATTAGCCCACATTGCCTGTGGAACTCCAACGTGTGCGTGCACATCCACATCCACCTGCACACATTACCACTCACACAAATACGCATACACACCTAATTACTTGATTGCCTGAGAATGAAAGGCAGAATAGAAGCCAAGCTGTAGAACGTATTTCTCTTATTCTTTTTTTTTTTTTTTTTTTTTTTGAGAGAAAGAGAGTGAGTGGGGAGGGGCAGAGAGAGAAGGAGACAGAGGATCTGAAGCAGGCTTCAAGCTGACAATAGACAGCCCGACATGGGTCTTGAACCCACTAACCGTGACATGAGATCATGACAGAGCCAAAGTCAGACACTTAACCAACTGAGCCACCCAGGCACCCCAGTAGTTGCCTTACTCGAAGTGCTTGAGTCTGTACTTAACATTTGATAACTTATATACTCATCCTTAACATAGTAAAGCTAACTTTGTTAGGCGTTCACTAGGCATTTAAATTATGATGTTTCACAGTTCTGTAACAGTACTAATGTTTACTTGCTAATGACTTTATTCATCAAAGAGATAGACTGTATGAAAATAGGATAAAGAGATTTGAAACCGAAATGATTTCAGACATTGAAACTATTTTATGAACATTTCAATTGAGGTTCAGAACAAACTTAGCTTCATTAGAATTTTGAATCTCACTCTTAATCACTGTGTATATCTCAAAAATGTATGTACTGAACACAGGCTATGTTTTAATTGATTGAAAATAACATTATAGGTTATTGATTAAAGAACAGGCTGGGGAATGAACAACCCTGGCTTTGAAGAAGTTCTCAACCCCTTACAGCTCTGTTACATTGAGAAATATAGTTAACTTTTTTTTTTTAAGTTTGAGACAGAGAGACAGAGACAGAGACAGAGACAGACAGAGAGCATGCAAGCAGGGGAGGGGCAGAAAGAAAGACAGAGACAGAGAGAGAGAAGAGAATCCCAAGTGGGCTCATGCTGTCAGTGCAGAGCCTAACATGGGGCTCGATCCCATGAACTGTGAGATCCAGACCTGAGTCAAAACCAAGAGTCAGACACTTCACTGACTGAGCCACTCAGGTGCCCAGTAAACTTTTCTAAGTAATATGGAAGTAATAAAATATCAATGATGGTGTATATTAATTAATATATGAAAGCTCCTAAAACAGTGTTTTGTACATAATAAAATCAATAAATATTAGTATCACGAAATGTCCAATGATTAATATTAGAGCTAACCCCTTCTGTCTTTATACAGATATTTTTATATGGCCATATTTAAGAATTTTAAAACAGACTTAATTTATTCCCAATATTAATATGTAGGTAAGAAGTTAGGAAGTATAGGTATTTCCTGTGACTACAATCCATACAGAAAGGTAAAAAGGTGGCATTGTGATCTAATCTTTTGGGAATGGCTTATGTTATTTTCCCCACCCCCATTTACTCTGTCACATTTTTTGTGACCACTGACAATTTGCATGCTGAGATTACTCTCACTTATTATGCCATTTATTCCTTTAAATCCTTGAACATATTTACTATAGTTTTAAAAATATTATCTGCTAATATCAATATCTGGATTATATTGGATTGTGTTTCTAGTAACTATTACTTCTTCCTAATCATTTGAGTTTTCACTCATAATTATAGGGTTTTGCGTATTAAACATCTTGGAATGATATGTCATCAGGACTCTGGCTAATATTCTGCTCTTTAAAGGCTACTACGCTTTCTTTCTTGGACAGTTAATTACCATTATATCCTTTTGATATTGTTAGATTTAGCTTTTCTCCTTGTTAGAGCTGATCTCCTTAGCCCTAACTCATAGCATGTGTCCATTATTCTGGACTGTAGCTCTCCCTCCTAAGGTGTGGCCTTTCCAAGGTCTCCGCTGAATGGCCAACGATCTCAGCAAAGTCTCTCCATTCTGAGCAGACTGGAACTTCAGTCTCCAAGAGACCGTATCTCCATTCAACTCCCAGTCTCACAACAATTACTCCCTGGTAGGCCTGCCAGAGTCTTGCCTCTGATTTACATGATAGTTCTCAGGTAAGAACCTAGGCAGAACGTTCATTCAGACATCTAAGACTCCTCTGTATTCAGCTGGCCCCTCTCCAGAGTCCTTACAACAAATTCCAGCCATTTCTGTATCTCTGAATTTCAATTTGTGCCTCTTCAGCTCTGCCAAACCACTGGGCTCTCTGCTCATCCTCCATGCACTGTGGTCTCGAAAGGGTCTACTTGGAGAAAGCTTGGATTAATATTGGATGAACCTTACGCATTTGCCTTTATTCAAGGATGAATCCTACACTGCCTCTTGTCCAAAGCTGGAAAAGAGTTCCCTTGTATTCTTTTTTCTGCTTTCCAATGTTTACAGTAGAAGGCAAGTATAGTATGAGTTACCCAGTCATAACTAGAAGTGGAAATTTGGAAATTCCCTTGTTTTGATAATAAGGCTAGGCTTGCCTGAATAGAGTTGAAGTGTACTTTCTCCCTTTCTATTTCAAGAAATAGTTTTGTTATTATTCAGATACTTTATTACATAAAGTTGGGAATATTTGCATTGATCTTGCTCTGGTTTCTCTGTTTGGTTCCATTGACCCGTATCTGTTCCTCTGCCAAAACTACGCTATCTTGACTATCATAAAGGCTTAGCATGGAGTAGAGCAGTTCTATGCACTTTTATTCTTTCCAAGATTAATTTAGTTATTCCAGGGTCTGTGTCATTCTATATAAACTTAGAATATGCTTCTCTATGTCTGTAAAAATCCCTGCTGGAACTTTGATAAATATTGTATTAATCTATAGATCAATTTAGGGAGAATGCCCGTTTTTACGTCAAGTCTTCCAACCCATGAACACAATATGTCACTCCTTTTCTTTAGTTCTTCTTCGGTTTCTTTCATCAGCATTTTGTAATTTTCAGGATATGAATGCTGTATATGTTTTGTTAGATTTATAGCGAAGTATTTCATTTTCTCTGGAGTAATGATAAATTAAATATATCAAGATAAAAACTTTAAAATGTTCAAGTAACTTATGGGAAGGCTCCCAATGAGAAAAAGAAGAATGAGAAATATAGAAAAATAAACAAAAGCAAATGATAAAATGGCAGAAGCTCTAACCTATCAATTATTATGTGAAATATAAATAGTCTAAATATATCAAATAAAAGCAGAGTGGCACAGTGGATTAAAACTCATGGCCCAACTAACTATATGCCATCTGTTAGAAACTCACTTAATTTTATTATTTTAAAATTTTTAATTCCAGTACAGTTAACATACTAGTGCAATATTAATTTTAGGTGCACAATATAGTGATTCAACAATTCTATGTTTTACTCAGTGCTCATCAAGATAAGTGTACTCATAATCCCCTTCACCTACTTCACCCCCCCATTTCTTAAACAGTGTTTTTTTGTTTGTTTGTTTCTTGGGTGGGTTTTTTTTGTAGTTTTTAAAGTGTAAAACCAGTTCATTATTTGAAGATTAACATAAATCTTTCTGTAAAACATTCTGGACTCAATAATATTTAGATTTTGATTATTCTATTAAATAATTATATCATGATTATCAGCCTTTTTAAGGTTTCTATATGTTTATAAATAATTTTCCTTTATCTTATTAAGAAAATTACAAATTTCATTTAAGGCTAAGAACTTATTGGCAAGGAATACTTTTTTTTTTAGTTTGTTTATTTATTTTGAGAGAGAGCACAATCTGGGGAGGGGCAGAACGAGAGGGAGAGAGAGAATCCCAAGCAGGCTCTGCACTGTCAGCCCATAGTCTGTTGCAGGGCTTGAACCCATGAACTGTAAGATCATGACTTAAGCTTAAATCAAGAGTCAGACACTAAACTGACTGAGCCAGCCAGGCACCCCAGCACAGTAACACATTTTTAAAATATAAAACCCCTTACAAATCCATGTAAACCAAGTATAAAAATGTCAAAGAATTTGGATAGGCACTTCACAGAAAAATAATTGTGCAAGCTAGACGTTCTGCTAGGCAGTGGAGAAACAATAGAAAAAATAAAGCAAAATTAAAACAAACTCACCCATAAGTTACCTGCTTTTTTTTTTTTAATTTTTTGAATGTTTTTATTTATTTTTGAAGGAGAGAGACAGACAGAGCATGAGCAGGGGAGGAGCAGAGAAAGAGGGAGACACAGAATCCAAAGCAGGCTCCAGGCTCTAAGCTGTCAGCACAGAGCCTGACACAGGGCTCGAACCCACAAACTGTGAGATCATGACCTGAGCCAAAGCTTGACGCTCAACTGACTGAACCACACCCAGGTGTCCCAAAGTTACCTGCTTTCATGAAGCTTACATTTTTGTGAAGGATTCTGAAAATAAATGAGAAAAATAAATAAGCATTTATACCAGATTAGGGTTGCAATACAAAGGACAGATGGAGGCAGGCAAGCCAACATTAGAAATAGAGAAATGCATAGATCCTGACATAGTAATGTTTTATTCAGATCTGAAGGACAGACAGAGCCCAGTGTGCCTGGAAAGTACTAAATGAGCTGGAGAATGAAGATGAGTTTGAAGAAGTAGACAGTACCCAGATCAGAAAGGACATGTTACCCCAGAATGTGGATTTTTAATTACCTATTCTGGAAAGGCATTAGGAAGTATTAAACTGTTGGTGACAATCTGATTTGTATTTAGCTGTGTGGGGAATGCACTGGAGGATACCAAGGCAATAATGGAAGGTGGGAGACCAACAGGAGGTCGAGGCATTAACACAAGTGAGAGAGAATGGTAGCTCGAAATAGAGATGTAGCAGTAAAGAAGGAGACAAATTCAGATTCTGGAAATACTATAGACTTACTGATGGATTGGAAGTAGGTGGAGAGAGAAAGAGAGTAATCGATGCTTCTAGGATTTGGGTTTGGGCTATCCCTATCCAGGGAGGATGGCATGCAATTTACTGAGATGGTGAAAACTAAGGATGATAGACAAGGGGCTTTGTTAAATTTGAATTTAGACCGAAAAAGAGATGACATTCAATAAAGGATCTATAAATCCAGAAGTCAAAGAAGCATTAACCTAGACCTACCTGGGCATTTAAAGATCGTCAGGCTTAGCTATGGCTAAGAATAAAAGATAAAAAGAAAGGAGAGTCCAGAACTGAACTCTCACTGGAAGAGGGTTAGGTCTGAGAATCCAAGAGGAGAAAAGATTTTGAGAAGAAAGAAATAACACCTTGAACCAAATGCTGGTGAGTAGGTGAAATAGGGGCAGAGAAGTGACCACTGCCAGAGGCAATGTGAAGATCATCAGTGATCCTGACATGAGCCATTTCCATGGAGTGGAGAGGACAGACCCCAACCAGGTGGAGACTGAGAAGATAGACAGCAGAAAGCAGGCATAGACAAGAATTGTGGTACACAGTAAAACCTTGGTTTGCGAGCCTAAGTTGTCCTGGAAACATGCTTGTAATCCAAAGCACTTGTATATCAAAGTGAATTTCTTTTTTTTTTTTATTTTAAAAAAAAATTTTTTTTTTTCCAATGTTTATTTATTTTTGGGACAGAGAGAGGCAGAGCATGAACGGGGGAGGGGCAGAGAGAGAGGGAGACACAGAATCGGAAACAGGCTCCAGGCTCCGAGCCATCAGCCCAGAGCCTGACGCGGGGCTCGAACTCACGGACCGCGAGATCGTGACCTGGCTGAAGTCGGACGCTTAAACGACTGCGCCACCCAGGCGCCCCTCAAAGTGAATTTCAAGAACCATTGGCTCAGATGTGATTATGTGACTTTTGGTGTCACATACTACTCGTATTGCAAAGACATCACTCGTTTATAGAGTTAAAATTTATGAGAAATGTTTCCTCGTCTTGCAGAGCATTTGCAGAACAAGTTCCTCGTAATCTAAGGTTTTACTGTATTTTGTTCTGAGTGGAAGCAGAGAAATGAGGCAGTAACCGAAGTAGGATTTGGAGAAGGATTCTCTTATTTTTAAGGTGGGAGAGCTATAAATAATCCAATGTTAAATGACTCCTTGAATAGGACAGTGACCAAGAAGGGAAAAAACAGGTCTACCATTTAAGTTTGAGGGCCTCAGAACGAGTAACTGTACCAATCTGAAAATGTATGAAGGCAATAAAAGCTACGAGGTGAGTTGACCTAATTTTTTCCTTACAAGTATAAAGTCTTTTTAAAACCTATTATATTGAGACTTCTCAGTGCCTCAGAAATTGTTGTCCAGCTCCATAATTTTCACTTAAAAATTTGAGATCAAAGATTCAGTCTTAGAAAATACCCACAGACATAGAAGTTAAAGGAGGAATTATGCAGAGTAAGACTGGGTTAAGGGGAAAGAGGGTCAGCAATTTTGTCCAGTGCAGTGTGCAGATGGCAGGAGAAAGGCTGTTGACTTTGATCTAGGAAAAATCACAGGTTTCAGTGAACTTAGGAAACATGGAGACCAAATTGCAGAGAAAAGTGGATGGCGAGTGGGAGAAAATCATCCGTTCAAAGAAATGGAGGCACCATATGTAGGAGAGAAATGAGATGGTAGAAAGGAGGGGGAGCAGTCAATCAATCATTATCACCAAACAAGAACCTACCAAAGTAAACATGATAACTTTATGGTATACTTAGAATACTTGCTTCTCATTGAAAATGTTTACGAAGGCACCCACATCATCAAATGAAAATTAAAAAACAAAGTGCTCTAGAGTTAAGTTAAAAAACTCTACACGTGTTCCTGTTCATAAAGAATGATGACTTGGAGAGTAGACAGACAATAAAATTCCAAAAACAGAGTAATTTGATGTAATAATAACAGAATTGAGCTGTGGGTCAGAAGTTTTGAGTTGTACTACAAATGAACTGTAACCCTGTAGGTTTCAGTTGTCTTATCTATAAAGTCTTATCTATGAAGGTCTGAGTTAGACCTTCGAAGTGGAGGTCTAATGCATCCACTTTATAGATAAGACATATATATTTCCATTAAAAAAACTTTTTAATGTTTTTATTTATTTTTGAGAGAGAGAGACAGAGTACAAGCAGGGGAGGGGCAGAGAGAGAGGGAGACACAAAACCTGAAGCAGGCTCCAGGCTCTGAGCTATCAGCACAGAGCCTGATTCGAGGCTCGAACTCGTGACCCGTGAGATCAGGACCTTTGCCGAAGTCGGACGCTCAACAGGCTGAGCCATCCAGGCGCCCCTATATATTTCCATTTTTGAAGGTGGGTCCAAAGTTCAGTGAAATATAGGAAGGAATCACCAGAAGGAAGCATGGAGATCCCACAATGTGCTTCTCCGGTTAGAAGAAATCCTGCAAACCCACAGATATTTTTCCTCGTCTATAGGTCTATGACGTGTAGATGAGTCAGAAGAGGATACCTTAATTCTTAGTTTCCAGTGGAGGCAGGATCTGTGAATAGAATCATATATGCTGTTTCTTGTGTAGTTCCTGTGGTTGCCTTATGATTAGTAGCATGCGTGGACTAGCATAGAGGGATTTCATTTTTTGAGGGCTTGGAGACATTATCTGATTATTTAATACTTCCTTGATGGATGCTAAAACAAGATAATAGTAACCTGGTATTTGTCACTATTGAAATCTTGCTTCAAGTGCTCAGTGTAATCCTTGTAATCTTAGCAAAGAGTTACAATAAAGATCAAGCTAACACCTGACAACTGTTTAACATTTCATTTGTTTTTAAAATACAAAGCAAACATTCAGATTGAATTATTTCCTTAATCCATATGGATCACTTTAGTCATGAGCAAACTAGATGAAAGGCAGCAACACTCAATACCGTAGCTCTAAAAAGATTTCTCCAGCCTACTATTTAACAATATAACTTTCAAACTGCATACGATCATTCGTGGGTAAGCTTTGCAAAAGCGACAGCTAACTGTTCCGGCTTCATTCATTCCGTAAAGGTGACTAGGGAGCATTTGTCCCCGCGTCTCTCACTGACTGCAAAGTGAAATTCCCAAGGAGTTATTTTGACTCCAAGATAGGTGTTTTAGCAAATATCACAGACCTAGCTGCACTTAGCCCCAAGTAGGCCAATTAATTGTCATGACCCAGAAGGGAGCATGGAAAGGGATATATTAGAAAGCAAGCCCCTTGATTTTCACATCCTAATCACAGAGGTCTGATCTCTAGAAAGACGTCTATGAAAGCAGCTTTGTTATTTCTCCAGATCCTTTTAGGTAAATAACCTAGGCTCTGATTTCTGCATCAACCTTTCTTTAGCCCCTGTGAAATGTGCTGTTCTTTAGACAGCCTAAGTAGAGCTACATTATTTTCCACAAAATAAGCTTTTATCTGTAAAACAAAACATAAATCTTAGAACCGGGCTGTTTGCGGCAACATCCGGATCATAGCATTCTGACTTTTTCCCCCGTAGTGGAGATTTTCCGTAATTATGTTCTACCACCATCTGAAACAAAAAGTAACATTTTATTTTACTCTGGAACACCAGGCCCTGGAGTGACTCTAATGGGCTCTGAGAATTAAAAGCAAGAAATTAGAGCTCTTTCTTGTGTCTGCTTTTGTGGGCTGGCCTCATGGTACAGTTGAAAGAGAGCTCACACAACCCAAGAAACGAAGGTATCATAGTATTGAACACTTCCGTAAAAATGGCATATGACAAAATGGCAGATAGGTTAGTAATAAGTGTCTGTAAGCAGACAAAGTATTGTAGGAGTCAAAAGTTTCCAGAGAGAATGGGCCTAACTTGGTGGCTTTCCCATTATCTCTAGATTTATCATAAATGAACAAGCCACGCTGGTTTATGACGTAATTTATTTGCTGTGCAGATTGCCATTAATCTTAGATCAAGAAAATGCTCTACAATTATTCTAATCTGGTTTAAACTTTTCAGAGGGATGTATATTTTTTAATGTTTATTTATTTTGAGAGAGAGAAGAGAGTGCATGTGCACGTGGGGGAGAGGCAGAGAGAGAGAGAGAGATTGAGAGACTGACTGACTCCAGGAGCAGGCTCTGTGCTGTCAGCACAGAACTCGACATTGGGCTCAAACTCATGAACTGTGAGATCATGACCTGAGCCGAAATCAAGAGTCTGATGCTGAACTGCCTGAACCATCCAGGCGCCCCTGGAGAGATCATTTTTAAAAGTCTATTTATTCCTTTCCCTCTTTTGTTTGCTGGGACTTTGCTGGATTTAGTTTTCTGTCAAAATCCGGATTTAAGTTAATCAAATAAAGTTTAAAATTTTTTTTATATTAACTCATGATGAATTAATGATTAAATTGATGGCAAGAGAAATAGTACATTGGTCACATATATACTGGTATTTTTCATCACTGAAAACATATATCTTACCCTGTGTACATTCACTATATATCAGAAATTACTCACACATTTCTAAATTACAAGGCTTTCAAAATTTGCCATCCCCCAATACATCAAGCCAGTGCTGAGCATATGTTTGCCATTTAATTATCACTTAATAGTAATTCTGGGCCTTATTTTTAAAGATAACTTGGCACAGAAATTGACATACTTTGTTTATTGGCAAGTTCCATGTAGCTTCTTTTCCTGTATTGTTGTGTTTCTTTAAACAAATCTGTCAATATTCACAGAATTAGATAAATTAGAGCTGGAAAAATCTTCCTGAATGATCGAGACTTTCCTGTGACTCACGCCAAACTACCGTCTACAGCTTTTCTTATCGTTTGGCCTCGTTTTACCACAACATTAAGAGTAATGTATGTGACATCAACTTTCCTCTTCTAATACTCACGTCTGTCCAGAATTCCCTAGTTTGGAGATGACTATTTTTAATCTCTGTTTTGTTTCTTATCGTGTATTTTTCCAAACTGGATTGTGTTAAAATTACATCTAATAACTTTCTTTGCTTTTTGGTTCCCAGGTTCACACACTCCAAAGAAATCTGTGTATGGTAGTTACTGCCGGGAAGCTCATCCAACAGGCTTATTGAAAGGTCCACGGAATCATGTTATTGCAAACCATTCATTTGCCAGAATTCCTCTGTAGAGCAAAGTGGAATAGAAATAAACAGATAAAGGATTTCACCTAGTAGGTGAACCAAAGATGTGGGATTCATCTACTTGCTCTGTTCAAATCTACACTGATGTAACACTGAAATTTGTGCTGCTTGAGAAACTCAGAACTCCTCTCTCAGGATTCCATGGCTTTTTTTTAAGTTTATTTATTTACTTTTGAGAGAGAGAGAGAGAGAGAGAGAGAGCGAGCGCATGAGCAGGAGAAAGGCAGAGAGGGAGGGAGACACAGAGTTCCCAGCAGGCTCCACAGCGTCAGCACAGAGCCTGATGCAGGACTTGAACCCAGAAACTATGAGATCATGACCTGAGTCGAAATCAAGAGTTGAATACTCAGCTGAGCCACTCAGGCGCCCCATGGATTCCATGGCTTTGCACATTCTTTCCTTTTTTCCCAACACGGTCTTCCCAACCCATTTAATATTTTATTCATTTTAAACACCTTTATAGAGATATAATTGGAGCATAATAAACCACACATATTTAATGTATGCAATTCGATGAGTTTCTATTTCCCAAATTTATTGTTATAGGATTGACATATAACATTGTGCAAGTTTAAGGTGTACAACCTAATAACTTTATACATGTGTAAATTGCAAAATGATTACCACAGTAAGGTTAGTTAACACATGATCACATAACTATAATTTTTTTTATCCTGGTAAGGCATTTTAAGATCTGCTCTACTATGCCACACTGATAAATTAAATTTTATCATAGGTATGTATATATAAGAAAAAATGCAGTATATATAAAGTTCAGTACTATCTATGGTACAGTATTGTTTAACTGTAGTCTCCATGCTGTGCATTACATCCCTAGAATTTATTTACCTAATAATTAAAAGTTTGTATCCTTTGACCACCTTCCAACATTATTATCCTCCCCACCCCCAAGAATCTATTCACTGTATGAGTTTGGTTTTTTTAGATTCCACCTATAAGTGAGATCCTACAGTATTTGTCTTTCTCCATTTGACTCACTTCACTTAGTGTAATGCCCCCCGAGTTTCATGTACGTTTATGCAATGAGATATCACCCTACATATCTGAGATGATGGAGAGAAGAGAAAGAGTAAGAAAAGTAGACAGCCACAATGATCATTCAGTTCACTCTTGTGGATAAAAACCCAGGGAGAATGGAGGTGGGGCGGGGGGGGGGGGCGGTGCAGATTAGATCATGAGAAAAAAAAACTAAGATCAGAGGGGGCTAATACTCCTTTTTCCATCTGGAACTTTGAGAGAAGGCTGCTCACTGCGAAGTCTCATATGAACAAGGGAGACTGTAGGGTAACCGCCAGCACCGTAAGGGAAAGCATGGAACCTCGGGGCTCAATAGCTGTGGCACAGCCATAGCAGGACCGCTGCGCCATGGGGCTCTGAGAAGTGGCATGGTGCAATTAGGCAGAAAGTGGCCTGGGTTATTCTTTTCAAGCTTCTGTGTGTCATGGAAAGAATCCAGAGGCAAAAGTTCCTTGAGGTAAGGGTGAACAAGCCTGCCTAGAACCACCATGCTGAGAGATCTCCCACTGGGTGGATGGCCCTGTAAGGTGCCACACTGTGGATGAAGCTGAGATCCACAGGCATCGACAGCACCGTGAGCAAGGAATGGCCACAGTCCTTAACAGTTATTACAACAGGCAACAATTTCACCCAACACTTTGGAGTAAAGGCAAGCAAAGATGCAAATAAAACCTCATTAATTTAAGTCCCTCTTTCCCTCTTGCTAGCAGGGTATCTGCTTTCCCCTTCATTCACCTAGATGCCATCTTGTACAGGAGTTGTCTGTTGTCCACACACATTTATCGTTCTCGCGTGTGTGCACGCATGTGTGCTATGGAAATGCATGCAAGAGGGTGGTATTAGCTGCAATCCAACAGATAGCTTTCATCTGAAACAGCGGAAGTTAATGGACTATTACTGTTTAAACACGAGAAGAATGACCTATACTATCAACGGACAAATGAAAGTATTTGTTTTTCTCCTTCTCAGCTGGATGGTATAGACAAAGATTAGACCTACTACAGAAAATGTTTCAAACCCCAACATTTTATTTCCAAATACATATAATTGTGGCTGTCACTCTACTCTTGTGCTACTCTTAGATTCAATACATAATCTTATTTGGGAAAGAAGAGTAAAACTATATTAAAATTTTTAAATGTGCTCTTTTTTTTTCCCTAAGTATTTTTTTAAGTTTACTTATTTTGAGAAAGAGAGAAACAGCACAAGTGGGGGAGGGACAGACAGAGGGAGGGAGAGAGAAGGAATCCCAAACAGGTTCCCTCCCGCCAGCACAGAGCCTGATGCGGGGCTCAAACTCATGAACCATGAGATCCTGACTAAAAGCCAGACACTTAACCGACTGAGTCACCCAGGCACACCAATGTGCCCTTTTCTAAAAATGGAATCCAGTATTACTGGCATTTGCATTACATTTTCTATCACAGTATGCATGCTCTGCCATTACAGTCATTAGAATTGAGGGAAAAGGAGACAAAGGGCACGTCTGTGTGACGAAGTTTTGCTTTATGCTAGGTGTGCTTTCGTGAATCCAGTTTATCTTGCCAAGTTTGGCCCTCCTTAAGGATCTTTCACACTTTGAAGGAGACAAGTTGAATAAGACAAGGTCCCCATGCTCAAGAATTTTACACGTTATTAAGGGAAATAAGACAGACACAGATAAATCTATAAAATCAGGACGTAAGGCAGTGCAACAACAGCCATGTGAACAGGGCAAATGAAATATATGCCTCAGGCAACAGAGACTGAGTCTTACTGAATTTATTTTCACTTCTGTTATATCCCAAGCACTACACTTGTATGTCATGGGGAAAAATTAAATGATAAAGAGAGATTTCTAAGGCCAGCTGATTTAAAAGACCCTTTAAAAGAATTAGTAAAAAAATTATTCTGATTTCACAGCAATAGCTATATAGAGAAACTAGGTTTTCTCAGTTTTTCTAGATTTCATCCTGCATGCTCCAGAATGAAGAGATTTTCTTTTAACTTTCTCTTTGATTTTATTCTCTATTCTTTCCATTCCTGCTGCCCTATACAAACAGTCCCTTGGTCATATCTGACCCACAAGGCCCCTGGGTCACCTCTGAAGAAGACTGGCATTTAAATAGCATCAAAGTCTGTGATTTCCCCCAACAGAGAGGGTGTAAGCTGACGTGGGACTATGGTGCCTAGTGGCTGGATTTTTGACCCCGGGATTCCCATATCCCTAACACTTTTATTTTTGGAATACTGCATGGCTATTTCAAGAGTCCGCTCAGGTCTTTCGAGGAGTAATACCCAGCATTTCTCTTTCTGGGAGAAAGTAAGCCAATCCTCTTGGAGATGCTAGGGAGACAATAGCCACAGTGTTCTAAGTAATCTACTTTAAAGTTCTAATTCTTAAAAGATGCATTTTACAATTTTTAAGGCATATTATTTTCACAGTAGAAGCACTCAGGGTAAAGAGGCATACAGGGTATTTTTAAGAGATTACACACTGTATTTTGTCAGAAGATTTTTTTTTTCCTATGATTTCATAGCCTCTCCCTCTTGGAAGGGAAGAAAAATAAATGTTTCTCTGTTTCTCTCCTTCTTCTTGCTCTTATAACTGTACTAGGAAGTCCAAGGAAAGAGTTCAAAGACACTCTAACAATTGGCTGATCAATAATTAGATCTCTTCCCTCCCCCATTTAAAGGGGGGTAGATTGTGTAATTGAACTGGTACCTTGGCTCAATGCCCAGTGGAAATTTCAGGAACAGAGGACAGTGTGTCTCCGCAGGTTGTTTCAAATAACTCTTGTTGGCTTCTTTAGGGAGATGGGCATTCACATTAGGCCAGAAGGTTATTAGATCTCCATGAGGCTCCGTCCCACTACATGCCATGAGCATTATTCTGTCAACACAAACGTCATTAGGATCTGCTAAAATTGAATTACTCTTAGCAGCTTTACAGCTGTCTTACAACATTTGACAACTACCAAGAGACGCATCTTGGCACCAGTGAGGATTCTTCATTGGGCCGATTTGTATCTAAAAAGTGTGGGAAATGAAGTGGAATAACAGTATTGCTGCTCCAATGTATAACGTTTACCAAGTAAGTATTGAGTTTTTTCTCTTGAATGCTGGGATTGATTTTTCTATGCCACCCACACCCTCTCCGACTACCTTTATAGCCCTGGCGACTCTAAATGAGTTGCAGGAAAATTGCTTCTCTACTGTTTCACAATGCTCCCCTTATCTGACTGCCACAGCTGTCACACATCCAAATGCTCTTATTTAAGATGTCCTATGGCTGGAAATATTATTGTTTATGTTCTTCAGTGGCTGAAGAACGTTATCATATTATTTGGTGGATTTAATTCATTTCTTCTCTTTTGCTTCATGTCTAATGTTTTATTATCTCCCAAAAATACCAAAATAGATGCTTTCCGTCTCTTCCATGTTGTTTCTGTGTCTACTGTTAGTATTTATCCAAAAGAAAAATTAAATTTCAGATTGTGAGGGGGCGCCTGGGTGGCGCAGTGGGTTAAGCGTCCGACTTCAGCCAGGTCACGATCTCGCAGTCCGTGAGTTCGAGCCCCGCGTCGGGCTCTGGGCTGATGGCTCAGAGCCTGGAGCCTGTTTCCGATTCTGTGTCTCCCTCTCTCTCTGCCCCTCCCCCGTTCATGCTCTGTCTCTCTCTGTCCCAAAAATAAATAAACGTTGAAAAAAAAATTAAAAAAAAAATTTCAGATTGTGAGGGATGAATCTATGCTTCGCAATTTACTCTTTAGATTTTGGTATTTCTAGTGTGAACCCACCAATAATGCTGATCCTTTTTGATATTACTAATATATCTTCAAGGTCATTACTCAGGCTCCCAAAATATGAAGCCGTAAATATTTCTACAAGTTCTTCTCTATGTTGTTCTGCTCATTTTCTTCAAAATTAGATGTCCTTAAAAAGCACACAGAGAGTAAAATATTGCATAGAACAAAACACAATGGTATGCATTTCAAAACTCATAGGATTAAAAGCTTTGGATGCAGTTAGATTCTATGTGCCTATATTTCCTTTTAAAAGTACTTTAGTTCAGTTTTTTCCTGTAGTTAATATTATTTATTCTGAGAGTTCTTGTCATCGAAAGTATGCATTCTGAGATTAAAACAGAATGCAGTCAAAATATCACATAAAAGATACTATATTAATATTTTATAATATGTTGCCCAAGATATAGATGGATCTATACAAATAGAAATTTCATGAACTATTCTTGTCTAATAAGTGTAATCAACTCTGTTTGAATGGATACCTATATGGACAGCTAGCATACTTTGATGACATTCTCAAATAAATTAAAATCCTTTTTAACATCTTTTAGTTGTCCTGGAGTCTGAGAATGAGGGAAAAACTAACTCACATTTGCCACAAGAATCGGGGCAGGCTATTAGTGAAGTTCATGGAAATGGCAGACTTTCATATGGAGCACCAAAAGTTTCTGTTTCATAAAATTTCCCTCAAAATTATTTGTCTGAGAAATACACCATTTACTAAGTAAATGCAAAATGTAGGGGAGAGAGTCAAAGTCATCACTCACAAAAAACACTGAAAGCCACAGTGAAAAACAGCACAACTCTGATAATGGGCAAGAATGTATTTTGCGATTATTTTCCACAACTCCAAGGACTGGGAAAAAGCCCATGGTGTCAAGTAGGAAAAAAAAAAAAACAACCTAGAACCCCTGGCCATTATTTTGAGGATTTGATCAAACTAGACACTCAATTGCGATAATTTTAGCCAAATTTCTCATTTTTTCCACAGTAGTACTATTCTTCAGTTAAGTTCTTTTCCCATCTCAGTTGTCAGAATAATTGTTTCAACCCAAGGCTTTCTCTCTCCAGTTCAACGGTGGATTCATTCCAAGAGTGTAACTTCTGAGTATCACAGTGTCATGTTGTGTTTGGTTTAAAATGACTTTTTTCCTTTCTCTTCCCAATAACCATGACAAACAGCATAAAAATATAATCAAGTGTCTTTAAAAATATGTAATTGCAGGTATTACTAAAGAAGGCCCTGTTAACATTGAAGACAGACTTTGGATTAGTTCTGAAAGTGAGGAAGAAATCCAGGAAATCAGCACTGGGGTTGGAGTGTTGGAGAAAGAAATTTTTCTATATTTGGAGGAAGAAATTTTAGCTTAAAAGTAACACGAGAGATTGTAGAAATGTAGCAGAAGGTTGGGAAAACCATATTCAACTAGATTTCATACTAAAGGTGACTGGAAACTACTAGAAGATCTATACTAAAACAATAGAAAGGGGGATATAAAGAAATGATTTTTAGAAGACAAAAAAATGTGTAGCACTTGGAACCCTATCACAATATAAGTACTCATATCAGAATGACTGTAAAACATACTACTCTGTTCTTAGAGACAGATTCTAAGGTTATGAAATGCAGAGGAATTTTTTTTCTTTTTTGAGAAAGAGAGAGAGAGAGAGAGAGAGAGAGAGAGGATGAGTGCATGGGAGCAGGGGTGGGGAGAGGGAGAGAGAGAATCCAAAGCAGTCTCCAGGCTCTACAGCCAACGTGGAGCCCCAAGTGGGGCTCGATCTCATGACCGATAACATGACCCATATCATGACCAGGAGAGAATGACCTGAGCCAAAATCAAGGTCTGAAATCAAAAGTCAGACACTTAACCAACTGAGCCACTCAGAAGTCCCATGGTAGAATAATCTTAAAATTATCTCAGTTGTTTACTTCTAATGGTAACTGTTGTTTTGTTTAAGAACCAAGAGTTGCAATGAAATAGACAAGTGATATAAATATTGGGGCGCCTGGGTGGCTCAGTCAGTTAAGCATCCTACTTGAGCTCAGGTCATGATCTCATGGTTCGCGGGTTTGAACCCTGCATTGGGCTCTGTGCTGACAGCTCAGAGCCTGGAGCCTGCTTCAGATCCTGTGTCTCCCTCTCTCTCTCTGCCCCTCCTCTGCTCACACTGTGCTTCTCTCTCTCTCTCTCAAAAAGTAAAATCATGAAGTTATGATTTTAAAAAGTAAAATTTCTAGCTCTCTCCATTGGGAAACTTCAAAAGCAGTAATACTCCTTGTAGAAACCAGCACTCCTCAAGAGTACCTGGGTGGCTCAGTCAGTTAAGTATCAGAATTTTGATCTCAGCTCAGGTCTTGATCTCAGCATTGAGAGTTCAAGCCCAACATTGGGCTGCACTGGATGTGAAGTCTATTTAAAAAAAAAAAACCCACAAAATCAGCACTTCTCACACCAAAATATCATAATCTAATTGTCATTCACACTGAAGGAATCAGGGACCCTTACAAAGTGGCTGATTCTAGAGGGGGAAGCAAGGAGGTTGGGTGAGAGCAGCTGCGACTTTTACAGCACACGTGTCTTACAAATTCTAAGAAACAAAGTATGAAGGACTAATGGGGCAATGTCAAAAGGACACAGTAACCAGCCTGAAGTGTCTCCTCCCACTCCAAATCGGGACAGTTAAATGTTAATAACAATAACTATAAAGCATTGAAATCCATAAATATATACTACTGAGTAGATAATAAGATATAGCAAAGAGAATAAATCAAATGAACTCATTTGTCATCATCAGACATGAATAATATTCTTACTTAGATAACTGGTAATTAAAAGATGTGAACTAGGGGTCCCTACGTGGCTCAGTCAATTAAGCACCGGACTTTGGCTCAGGTCATGATCTCATGGTTCATGAGTACAAGCCCCGCATTAGGCTCTGTGCTGACAGCTCAGAGCCTGGAGTCTGCTTTGGATTCTGTGTCTCCCTCCCCTGCCATTCTCTCTTTCTCTCTCTCTCAAAAATGAACAAACATTTTAACAATTTTTAAAAAGATGAGAACAAAACATTTATCCTATTTTTAGGATCCTATTTTTAGGGTTTTTATTCAATTTTTTTTAAAGTAGGTTTCATGCCTAGTGTGGAGTCCAACACAGGGCTTGAACTCATGACCCTGAGATCAAGACCTGAGCTAGGATCAAGAGTTGGACACGTAACCGACTGAGCCATTCAGGTGCCCCATTTATCCTGTTTTTTTTTTTTCTAATAAGAACTGTAATTTTAAGGTAAAAAAGTCACTCTAGTTGATGAAAACCTTTTATTTATTTACAGAAGCATATTAATGTAAAAGCAACAGAATTAGAAAAATCATCATTTTGTTAATTTTAACAAAACATCCAAGAGAAGAAACTTCAATGGATGTGGACACTTTTTGGTGAAATGTTAGGAAACAGAGCATTCACGTAATGCTGAGTATCTCTGCACAGATCACTTGTTAATTGCAAAGGAGGAAACGTACATTTCTGGTGGAAAATTCTGACTGTAACAGAAAGGATTCTAATCCTTTAGCACCACTTACTAGTGAACCACTCAGACATTCTGTAAATGAAATGCAACAAGAAATACCAATTTTCTCCATGAACTATTCTTGCCAAAAGTGTTTTACTTGTATCTAATCATGATGCTGGTTTTAATTTTTAGTTTACAAAAAATACAGAGGATGGAGAAACACGCAGATTACATCATGAAAACACCATCAGACAAATGCAGAATGTAAGACATTCTACACGGCATCTGGTCTGATGTCTTTAAAAAGTTAATAGCTTGGGGAGGAAAAAAAAGGAGGAAGCTATACTTGATTTAAAAAGACTTAAGAGACATAAATGTATTGAGTACTTTTTGACTGAATCCTGATTTAGAAAAAAAAAGTTAGACATTTGGGAAAATTTGAATATAGACTATCTGATATTATGAAGGCATGGCTATTCACTTTCTTAGGTGTGATAATGCTCGTGTGATCATATGGGAGTGAGATGGTGAGGGATTCTGAGGTGCCTGCCTGGAAAAGCATATCTTGGGATAAAGTTGCTTTATGCCCTCCCTAATCTTGCAATTTCAGCCTGTTTCAAAATGAAAGCTCTTTAAATACCTGTCCATTTGCAGTCCTCTCTTCTGAGGCATTTCTTTTACAAAATGAGAACTTGCAGAAAACCTCAGGACCTCTCATAGACCCATTTCTCTAGCTCACGTAGCACGTGCTAGATACCATCAGGAAACCCAAAGATATTCACTAGCGTGAAGCAAACTCTAGGGTCCACCTTACAAATGGTTTGTCCCTGCAAAGACCAGACCAGTCAGAGCCAACATGGACCCCAGCCCCGACTTTTCACTGATTTTCCCCATCATTGTAATGCCAAAAATCACACCAGGGGTGAAGACTTAACGAATGCAAATAAAACATACAAGGTCTGAAGAAGCGTGTTCTGTCAATAATGCCTGTGTGCCCAGCTTCTTGTGTTTTCTGCCCCTACCTGCTTAGACATCACTCCTTTCCTGCCTCAGCCCCTTCAAAACCTTTCCTTAGCCACTGTTCAGGGAGGAGCCCAGTACCCCGTTACGAAGGCTGTCTCCCCCATGTGCAGACATGAGCTGGCAATAAATGCTACCTGTACCATGCTTGGCCTCACGTCTGTTTCTACACAGAAGAGTCAAAGGACCTGGAGGTGGGGTAACAGGAGAACATTTCTTTTCATACTGGAGAATTTAGAGGAAGGTGTCATAATCTTTATAAAAAATATTTTACATGTTTAGCCAGATAGACATAAATAATGATATAAGTATAGATTTACATAGAGTACAGATCTCGACTGGCCTAAAATGCAAACCATTAACCATAGTTTAATGTGGATGGTGAGTTTATGTCTTTTTTGTAGTGTTCTTTCTATTTTTCTATATGTTTTAAAATTTTTACTTCATTCATTTTCTTATGAATGTATGTAATCTTAAAGGCCCAGAAAGTACAATAAAAGGTGTACTAGCTCTATTCCCTCAGGGCTTTCGCATAAGAGACTCAAATACTTTGCTTCCATGATTGAAGTTCAAAGAGATAAGCAATTAATTTGGGGAAATCAGTAGTTCTAAAGGGAACTCCACTGTTGCAAACTCTGGAAAGGTTACCTGTGAAACAGACAGTCTGGAATTGCTTCAGCGTGTATCATTAGGAATTTAGAATATCCTGGAGGAGTCTTAAATCTAGAAATTCTCTGGGGGCAGTTTCAAAGTGGGATGGCCCAAATCAATCTACGACCCTTTCCCTAAGCCTTTTTTGGGGCCAGGCTGTCCTTGTAAAAGTCCTCCAGGTCAGCACATGTCTGAGATCTCACCTCTCAGCCCAGATATTCCTAAGCCAAAGTAAAAACACTGACTGTCTTGGTGTGCACTTTTGCTTCCGGGAGAGCAGGCAAAGGTACCTAAAGGTCTCATGGCCAAGCCATCTAGTGCCTCCTGCACCCCCCCCCCCATCAGAATTCCCTAGGATGGCAGGTTAGTTTAATAAATTCATCCGCTCAGTAACACTTGGCTAGTCTGTAAATGCCCTGTCACAGGGAAAATACATGACAAAAAATGCCTTGTCCATAAACTTCCACCTTGAGTCCAAGCCCTATAAATCAATTGTGCTTTCAACAGCCTCTTTTTAATCCATACCAGTCTTATGACGGGTCCTCTGCTTCTTAGTTCATTGAATATGAATTTCAGTGAGTGTCACTTATTTTATAGGGAAAAATGTTTTTCACTAGGAAGGAAATTCTTTTTATCTTACTAAACTTGGACATCATAGTTTAGACATTTCCATTCTCTAAAACATAAAACATCTAGTGCCTGGCCATTACCCTGACCACTAAATCAAAATGTTCTTCTAAGGTAGAATGTGTTAGTACTTAGAAAACTCATTAAGTCAGAAAGTATTCATTGAGCTCCTACAGCTTGAAAAGTACAGGGTTGGTCACTTAAGGAAATTGTCAATATGAGCCTAACTCCATTTCTTCAGGGAGTTACAAATATATTTATGGCAGAGAAGGTAATCAATGTGATAGGTTTTTCTTGAATTTAGCCATAAACTATTAATTTTGTACATATAGATTTTATGCCTGGTTTCTTCAAAGTGTAAATTCTGTAAGTTAAAATAATGACTGTCATTTCTGATAATGATATGTATACACTTTCTGTAATCTTTTATTTTTAAGTGTTATGAATGAATCTTACCAAGTATCATATTTATAAAAAAATATGAATATACCATCAGAGTTTCTGGCATGCAAAAGCTAGCATTAAAAAGTAAAATCCGATTCTTCTAGGCCAAAGCGGTTGAACTGAGGTTACAGTCTCAGAAAATGGATTGGTTAGTCATTACATGTGGCTTTTCAAATTACGTATCTATCAACGTTTGCCAGGTATTATTTATTGAAGCTTCTAAGCACTCTCTAGTCAATATCTGGGGTGATAATTTCTAAATGAAAAATTTGACTGTGCGACTCCCCTGTTTACATGCTTTCATGGATTTGTACTGAGAGCAGGAGGAAAATAAATCCCCTCCCTGTAGTCTGTGGACTTCATCCCAGACCACACTGCCTCTCCCTCTTCACTCTAGCTACCCGGGCTCTCTTTGACAAAGATCTGCCACAGGCTCTTTGCACATAATGTTTTATATGCTTGGAAGACACCACTCTCCTTCTGTCACCTAGTTTGTTGCTGCTTACTCGTCTGCTCTCAGCTAAGATACCTTCTCCTCCAAGAACCTTTCTCTGACCACCCTGACTAGATGGTTCCTCCCTCATGTATCTTTTTGTCATACCACTATTCCTACTTAGAATTTCACATACCGACTGAGTTTCTTAATACAGGTCTTCTCCACCAGAGAGGAAACTCAACGGGGACAGAACCTGTGTGTGATTGGTTCCCACCGTACCCGGCCCCCGGCACAGAGCGCAGCACACGCAAGACATTCAAAGACCCTTGTTGAATGGATAACCCTTCCCATCTCCTTAAACACACTGCGCTGACACGCTCTCCATCCTTGCTCATGCCCTGTGTGTGTGCACCACCGTCTTCTTTTGGGCCTGCAGGCAACTGCCCAGGAGAAGGGATTTGAAGTGGCAGGTGATGGTCACAATCGTGTCCGCGATGACGGTTCAAAGCCGCTAAGGGCTGGCTTGGCGGAAGTGACGTCATGTGACACCCATGGGTTTGGAAGGTGAGACACCTCTAGGGCTCCAAGGAAACTTCTAATGTCCGGAACAAACTTCCGTTCCTGAGTCCGCTCTTCTTGCGGTTCATATCAATTCCCATTTCAATATATTTAGATCCCAACTGTATATCATTCAGGTTAAATTTCAAATGTTGCATCTGACCCAATCTATAACCTGGTTGCAAGGACTGTTCATACCTCCCCCCCGCCCCCAAATTCACGTATTGACATCCTAACCCCCAACGCGATGATATTAAGAGGCGGGGCCTTGGGAGGTGAATAGGTCATGAGGGTAGAGCTTTCACAAATGGGATTAGTATCCTTATTAAAAAGCGAGAGAGGGGCATGTCGTGGCTCAGTCGATTGAGCGCCTCTTGATTTCAGCTCAGATCATGATCTCAAGGTCTGTGAGTTCAAGCCCCCCGGAGTCGGACCTCTGTGCAGACGGTGCTGAGCCTGTTTGAGATCCTCTTTCTCTCATTCTCTCAAAATAAGTTTTAAAAACTTAAAAAAAAATAATTAAAAAGCTAGAGAGAATTCTTTTGTCCTTCTACCATGTGAGGGTACAGTGAGAAGATGGCTCTTTATGAACCAGTAAGTGGCCCGTCACTGGAGGAGATCAACTCTGCCAGCACCTTTATTTCGGACTTTCCAGCTTCCAGAATGGTGAGAAGTAAGTGTTCATTGTTTAGAACCCACCCAGCTTGTGGTATTTTTGTTACAGCGGCCCAAACGAACTAAGATACTTGTATAATATATATATTAAATATTATATAAAAAGTTCCTGAGTTCGAGCCCCGTGTCAGGCTATGTGCTGACAGCTCAGAGCCTGGAGCCTGCTACACGTTCTGTGTGTGTGTGTCTCTCTCTCTGCCCCTCACCCCTCATGCTCTCTCTCTCTCTCTCTTCCTCTCTCTCTCAAAAATGAACATCTAAAAAATTTTAAATATTATATATCAAGTATTATATCAGATATTTAAGTAATTATATTAAAGCTCAGTGGCTTTATGGCAGGCAGCTGGAAACTCTCTTGACAATCATCCTTAAAATCCTTTCAAAAACGATATGTTTTGGCAAATATTGTGTTATGGATAATAAAAGTCTTTGAGAAACACTCCATTTCTAAACACAAATCAAACATCTTCAATTCTATTAAGAGACTGTAAAAATCTCTTAGTTATACTAGAAATTTATTCTCTCAATATTTAATTGAGAGTCATTATAGGCAAAATAATTTTGACATATAGAGCTTTGTGTTGATGCTGTTTTGATAACTGTTTAACTGTTTATATGGTGTCTGTATCCCAGAATATTTTTTTTTAATTTTTTTTTCAACGTTTATTTATTTTTGGGACAGAGAGAGACAGAGCATGAACGGGGGAGGGGCAGAGAGAGAGGGAGACACAGAATCGGAAACAGGCTCCAGGCTCTGAGCCATCAGCCCAGAGCCTGACGCGGGGCTCGAACTCACGGACCGCGAGATCGTGACCTGGCTGAAGTCGGACGCTTAACTGACTGCGCCACCCAGGCGCCCCTCCCTGAATATTTTTAATAAATAATCTGAAATTGATCTACCATGTGGTCGCTACATTTGGTTCAGGTGCCTCACAAATTCAAATTTAAAAGAAGTGATTACGTGATACACATGAGTCAGTAGGGCTTCTTGGGAAAGTTTTCAATGGAAATGTCATTGGGTGGGGAATTGAGGGCATAAGGTATCCGTATAAGGTGTCTGCTTTTTAAAGGTATAGTTTTCTTTTGGGAAAATTTTTCAGTCAGTAGAAAGGATATTCCCTAAGGCCCTGAAGAGACAGGAGTTGATAAGAGGTCCTTTGAGACTCTGACATAACATGGAAGAACTTGTACTACCCACCACATAACTCCTAAATCCTGCACTGAGATTGCTTCCCGGGATTCACAGAGCGGCTGTTCACAGTAATTATGGCTGAGGGAGGGCACCCCGGCTTCCGGTGGAGGTACTAATGCTGACTTTACGGAACAGCTTCTCCTGTTTGTGTTGTTGAAAGACTTTTTGCCAGGCTTCACCTACCACTATAATAAAATGAGAAATTTCAGGTCCAGTTTATGAATGCAATTAATGACAGGGATAATGACTCTGCTGGATTCAGAGTTCCTAAAGTACCTAGTGAGACCTTGATGCGAAGCAGAATTATTCTTGATTACAGGTACAATTGAGATCATCTTGAGAGTATCTAATAAGGTAATGTCTAATAGGATACATCCATAGGACATTTCCAAGATGGTCTTAATTGTATAGAGAAAAGGAGACAAGAAGGGGAAGAGACAGGGAGAAAGAGGTTACTTCTGATCCCTGATTATTATGGAACTAACGATAATATTAAAATTTAATTTTGAAATGTGCATGTGCTTTTTTATAAGATGAAAGGGAAACTTTAGTGCTTTTCAGATGAATTTCTCGAAGAAGAATTCAATGAAAATATGGAAGATAAATGTTCTGGACTAATTGGCTAAAATAAAATATATGCAACAGAATACTTCTCAAGAGTTCTGAAAGATATTCCAATACTTAGAAGCAAATATCCAGTGCCCTGCATGCATTTACAGTGTGAATAATTTCTTTACTGGGGAAGAATGTTTGATTTTTTAAGTTTATTTATTTTGAGAAAGAGACAGAGCACAAGTAGGGGAAGGACAGAGAGAGAAGGGGAGAGAGAATTTCAAGTGGAGCCCAACACGGGGCTCGAACTCACCAAATGAGAAATCATGACCTGAACCAAAATCAAGGGTTGCACACTTAACTGACTGAACCACCCAGGTGCCCCAGAATGTTTGATTTTTATACCAATAGATTTTATAAATTTAAGGAATTTTTCGTACTTCTAAAATGTTAGAATTTTATATAATTTGATTGCTTGAATCATTAGAAAATCAACTGAAACAGGGGCGCCTGGGTGGCGCAGTCGGTTAAGCGTCCGACATCAGCCAGGTCACGATCTCGCGGTCCGTGAGTTCGAGCCCCGCGTTGGGCTCTGGGCTGATGGCTCGGAGCCTGGAGCCTGTTTCCGATTCTGTGTCTCTCTCTCTCTCTGCCCCTCCCCCGTTCATGCTCTGTCTCTCTCTGTCCCAAAAATAAATAAAAAACGTTGAAAAAAAAATTAAAAAAAAAAAAAAGAAAATCAACTGAAACACAAAAATTGTATCTATGATTCTTAAGAGACACTATTTTTTCCTACTGTGCACTGACATTTAACTTTATTTCATTCATGTAATTTGTCAATCTCCTTGCTTGTTTTCTCCGAATGTGTCCTTAATTATTGGGATCCTCTTTTAGGCCACATAATCATCAACAAGAGAAAATTCTCTCTAAAGTCAAAAGTCCCACTCTTGAGGATCCCTAGTTGTCTGGTATATTCATGACACAACCATAGACAATAGCAGGATTTAAACATTGTAATACTTGTTTACGTATCGGGGCTCTCCATATTAATTGGTCTGAAAGGCTCTTTGGGTCTAATAGATTCTGGTTTTATAGTGATAAACTGATCAAAAGCATGTTTAAGAGAGTCACCTGGCACACTTTTTCCTTATTCATATATTTTCTCATCATGATTGATAAATATCACAAAAAGGAAAAAGCATTATTTTACCATATACTACCACATATTTCTAAGTCACTGTTCAGTACCTGCCATCCATCAGGTGCTATATTATGTTCTTTGCATAGAATATTTTATTGATTCTCACAAGAACCAAGAATATTAAGTATTGATAGGTCCATATTACAGATGAAAAAATGAAATCTGAGAAAGGCATTTTGACCACTTGCATTTCCACAAAACCAGAAGTAGTAATAGAACCAAAAGTAAAACTATGTTAGCCTGACTTCAAAAACCGTATGCTTCCAAATAAAACAGGTATTTTTTTATATCTCCAGTGTATATGTAGGGAATTTATAGGAAAATATATACATTACAGGATAAATTTTCAGGCTAAGATATATTTTATTTTTTAAAAAGTAGTGGACCTTTAATCTTACACAGCTAAATGACTGATTATATACTTGCTGACCTGACTTCAGCATTCAGAAAATTGTATCCCAAGTTTTATTTTTTGACTTCAAAGTCTTCTTGAAATCTTTTTACTACAAATAAATAAATAAATAAAATAAAATGATACATGTAACTGGCCAATAAGATACTTAAATAATTATCCTCATTTATTTCAATAAGGTAATTCTCATAAAGTGTTCAATAGCTAACATAATTTAATTAAAACAAAATGTGGTCCCAAGGTTTAGCTGAATAGTTAGAAAATCTGGGTTTACTGATGTATTAGTTAGGAAAGACTGACTAGTATAAAAATGCTGATCAAAAATGTCAGTTATTTAACAAAGTAAAGGTTTAAATCTGGCCTACGTTGTAGTCCAATGTTAACCAGTAGGCGAAGATGAAGTCGTGGCTCTATCCCACAGAGTTACTCAGTGACCTCGTTTCCTTCTATTCAGTGATTGTGAAATCTTGGAACTTCCACACCAGAAGGTTCTACCTTTGTCCCAATAGTAAAGCAAAGAGGAATCAAAGAAGACCTTGTAAGATCTTTAGGGGTCAGCTATGGAAGCAATATAAATCACTTCCACACACATTACACTGACCAGAATTCAGTCCTCTGGCCCCACCCTAACTTTAAGCAGGGCTGAGAAACAGTCTCCCTAAGCCCAGGAGGAAAATAAAAGCAGGTCTGGTGAACACATAGCTTTGTCTCTGCCCCAGCAAGCAAAATACATCATCATCAAAATCACAAGTGGGGACTAGAGTTTTGACAGTGACAATGAAACTCTGGGGAATAGACATAATGTAAGAGGTCTGCAAAAATTCCTCCCTTTAAGAAGAAACTCAGTCTTGGTTCCAAAATTATGAAATGAACCACCAAAGATTGTTCATGTATTTTAGCATTAGAAATATGTCTTACTGGTTTGCCTCTTTTGCAACGCCAGTGTAAGCAAAACCCAAGTGCTTTAATTATAATAGTGATTTTGTAGCAAATTTAAATAAAACTGGAGTGTTTCATAAATTCCCAAATTATGACATCATGTTAAGGCCCTATGAATTCACACCCTATTAAATGTGAAGATTATGAAATTAGACTCATTTTTAGGAATAAAGAAGTAGTTTTCCTGAAATTGTAAATTGTGTCACTGTTAAAAAGAAGAAAAAGACTAATGGTACTATCTCATACCCAAATATAGAAGCAGCGGTTGAAAAATTGTCTTCCTCCAACTTTGCCAATGATTCCTGAGATATATTACCACATCCTATTTACTGTCCTTGGCTTGATTTCAACTGGAGACTGCCAATTCCTTTTGAAACAGCCAGAAATTTGTGGCAATCTTATTACAAATGGTCTATTTTTTTCCTCATGGAAATGTTTTACTTCCTATATTTTTCCATACTATGACTTTGAGAAGAATTTTGTTCCAAGATGGTGGCTGTTCGTCAGTTCTACCAATACCCTTAACCACTAAGCTCTCAGAAAATAATTTCTAGAAAGGAATTTGTAATGTTAGTACTGTTGACATTTTAAATTCAAATTCCAAATTTTATTCATCCATGCATTTACTCATTCACCCCAGAGTATTTTTGGCTTATCTTCTAGATGACAGGCACTGTGTTTAGTATGAGGAATCGAACCTCAACAGATCCTAACTTGCGACTCACATTCTTGTGGGGGAGACCTAAGTAATCAGATAAATAAAATCCTGACTGTGAAGAGTGTTATAAAAAAATGAAAGTGGGGTTTCTGGGTCTTTATGTGTTAATAATTGAATCTTTAAAACAGAGAAAAGATTAGAAAACCTACTTTAAGATGGTTTAGGGTGGGGAACTCATTTAAACTCTTGAAGTTTAAATGGAGACTTAAAGGAAAATCCACTCACATCAAAGGACAGGAAAAGAGTACATTTGAAGGCCCTGAGATGGGAGAATTTAGTGTATGACTAGTGCAATGGGTCCAGTGGCTGGAAAAATAAAGGATTGGAAAGGAAAGCAAGGGCCAAGCCATGCAGAACCCTGTCAGTCATGGAAAGCCAAAGGTTTTAAGTGGGAAGCATCTTGCAGTATCTTGCTCCTATGATAGGAGTTTCATTTTCAGATCATTTTTGTGGCTTCTTGGGAGAGTAGGTTGAAAGGGTAAAAGTTGAAACTGGGAGACCAATGTAATGAATAATCCAGACAAGACATCACTGTGGCTTGGATCCTGGTAAAGAGAGCAGAGACAGAAAAAAGCAGGTAAGGCTCTATACAGAAGCCCCAAGGCAGGCTGGTTGGTGGACCTGAGGGGTAAGAGAAGGGAGGGATCAAAGGTGAATCTTAGGTTCTTGGCTGGTAACTAAGCGTATGATGGCACCATTTACTGACATGTGGTTGACTATGCCAAGAAGGTGTCTGGGAGGGTAAAATAACATATTGGGAAAAATTAAGCTATCATTTGAGATGTGTAAAAGTCATTCAATGTAAGCCTGGATCTAGGAGAGAAGTTTGGGTTGAAGGAGCATTTATATTATAGATGGCACCTACACATGGGAATGCTTGAGATCAACTAGGAAAGAGTGCATATGAGTAAGAAAAGAGTGCTTAGAATCTAGCTGGGAGACCTCAGTATGCAAAAGGTAAGTAGAGGAAAAGGCTTTACGCAGAGTCTATATCCACCTGGCAGTGACTGGAAAAAATGGATTCAAATCGGTGAAATTTTTCTCTCTCCAGAAATTGTCTCAACTGTGGATGCTTGAGAAAATAAAAGAGATGTAACCATGTGTCCCCACCAGATCTTTGGGCCAGGTTCTTTAATGCAAAAGTCATATAGAAAATGCTGTTTTAATGTTCATAACAGACTTCCTACCTAACGTATCTTATAATGTTCGTGTGTACTGAGATTTCCACAACACCACTGCCATTTTTATTTAGTCTAGATGTAAAGCAGACAGCATGTCACATTACACATATTGCTAAAATTCCTGCAGCTTAATGTATACAGATTTGTGAATTTTGAATGATTTGAAGTTCATGAATATCTTGAGGTTGGTTTGTTTTGTCTTGTTCAAACCCTGGATTTCATGTTTTTGCAGTTTAATACATTTCTTGAGAGGAAAGAAATGTTTAGATTTCCAGCTACACATAAAATTGTCAGAGAAGATAGAAGTTAAACATATAGAGAAACAAAGGTAACACATCTCGGCAAATATTAGGAAAGCCTTCAAATAGCCTAGGCAAATATAGTCAAAGTGTTTTACTGTTAATCAAAACTCTGGAGAAAGAAAGGTTAGCTTTTGGGAAAAATAATGAATATTGTGGGCTTAGACAAAACGTAATTGCTAGGTGCTCTATTTTTTAGAAAAAAAATTTAACCGAATATTTTGATCAGTTATATAATAGTCATATCATATAGAGATAAAAATGTACAGACATTTTGATTTTTATTATTTTTATCTCTTATGCCATTTCTGTAATGAGCCGATTGTCTACACCGGTCAGGTTAACGGATGGGAAAACCAACATGCCCTTAAATGCCACAGACTGTTTTCAAACCCTTAAGTTGTCCTATCAATCCAATCTATTTGCATGTTTCTTACATGCCCCTTAAAAGTCCAATTTGCTTATATCCCTTTCTCCAAACCTATTTACTAGAGTCCTCATCTATTAGCTCAGTATTCAAGGCCTTCTACAATCTTGCCATATCTAACCTTAGATCTATTTCTCCCACTACCCATTACATTAGGAACGTCATCCCTATGTTATGACTAATTTACTCATGGTTATTTATGTATTTCATGTAGCTCCTACCTGAAAATATGTTCTGTATATTTCTAACTCTACATTGTGATTACCTTATTGTGTCTTCTACTCAGTGTCATGTTTCCTTCTTTTATACAAGTGGAAGGCAAGATTCGGTTTTATGTTTCTCTGTCTCCCCTGCATTGCCTAGACAAGCAACATTTTAGAGACTGTAGTTTATCAATAATTGTTTCTTGGTTAATGAGATGATTCATATGCAAAATGCTTTTGATGAGAAGGATAAATAAACATGATCAGAAAGGTTAATGTAATTAGATTAAATCTGCCTTAGAAACTCATGTCTTTGATATTGTTCCATACTAACCCCCACAAAGAAAAACACTGCTGTCAGCAGTCACCACCTAGATTCCTTTTTTTTTTTTTTCTCATATACTTATACGAGTAGAGATTTCTTCCTCAGTCCCTGGTGTTTTACAAACAGAACTGCCTAATGTGTGTGATATACATAAAAAGAATCTCATTTGAGGATTTAGTGACTTGGCAATCTTAGACGGATGGTTGACTTTCAGGAGATGTCTCTTTCTTCCTCCCTTCGGATTTTCCGAATACATTTGTTTATGACTGAGCTCCTAGTGGCTAGGTATTAAGGGAGCCACCTAACCAAGAGATGGACTGTGGAGCAGATGCTGTGGTGACCACCCAGATGCCCCACTAGGATGGAGAAACCTGATTACCTTAGCTGCTGGGACACTGGGTGCTAACATCTGACAGCGGAGTCCTGATGTGAAAATCTCCCTGGGTGGAAGGAAATCACTCCGTCCAATGTTATGTCTCCATCCAAGGGAAAGCCTGCATCTAAATGCGGATCAATGTAGGGATACAAAGGACTGTCCCCTGGTCTCACGAAGAGGCAGCTCCGTAAGGGAGCTCAGCTCTAGGGCTCCCTGAAGAATCACTTGAGGTCTGCGTTGCAAGTACATCGTGGTTCAGACTTGTCCCCTGCTTGCCCGTGATTCGTTTACTGCCTCACATGTATAATCCCCAAGACCAGTCCCCAATAAATAGGGAGCACTTAGATCTCCAATTTACACTGTGTTTCCAGGGTACCAAGCTAAGACGGCCTATATGCATAACAGGCATTAATAATAGCCTCTCCTCACTCTCGCTCTGGCATGGAGAGAGATTTGTATGTGTGATGTTCTGAGCCTTTCAGAACTCCGTGTCGTTTCTGTTTTCTACCATCTCCCTCAAATTTACTGGAATTAATCTCAGTATTTTAGGGATGTATTCAATGTTTCTTTAAGAAGTTATTTATGTTTCTTGTACCTTCAAAAAAGTAGCTAGGCTAGGCTTAAACGAGTAAGTATGGCTCCAGGACTCAGAAAACTTGGATTTTGTGTCCGGGCCTTTTATTTTTTTCACTATTTGAGTTTTTCTGCGGCTCAGCGTCTACACTTAAAAGTCAGTTTAATTGCATCTACCCTCCAGATATCTGATGATGTTCCAAATGAGATTAGCTGCATACGAACAAATGTGTAAATTAGAAATAGGTTCTCATTTATAAACATAATCCTATTTTTAAAAGAAAAATACCATTATTAAAAATAATCAGTGAAGTTTTCAAAATCATACCCTCATTAACCCCCTCTGATTTTTTTCATATGAATTTTTAAAATTGACTTAAATGTACATACCTTCAGACTTTAGACACTGTCTGTTCTAATTCTGCTTTTCCTGCATGAGGAAATGGAGGTACCGTACAGCTGAGAAGTTTATCTATTGCATGCCTAGCAAAAGATCCATAACTAGTACCTAGGGCTCCCCATTTTCTTAGTGCGTAATGGGTAATTTTTAATTTATGAGAATGATAGAAATTTGCTCAAGTTACTTTTTGTATTTTTTAAGTGTTTTATTTATTTTTGCGAGACAGAAAGAGTGCGAGCAGGGGAGGAACAGAGAGAGAGGGAGACACAGAATCTGAAGCAGGCTCCAGGCTCTGAGCTGTCAGCACAGAGCCAGATGGGGGCTCAAACCCACAAACCGTGAGATCATGACCTGATCCGAAGTCAGAAGCTTAACCGACTGAGCCACCCAGGTGCCCCTGCTCAAGTTACTTTTGACTTTCATCCCTACCTACCAGTATCTGCTGTTTCATAAGAAATTATTCCATTCTTTCCATTTTGAATAATTCAGCTTTCTTTCTTTTTCCTTCCTAATTTTCTCTTTTGATTTAAATATAGCCCGTTAAAATGAGCTTACATAGCTCATTGTTACCAAAAAGAGCCTACCAAAAAATATGAAATGGAGGTAGGACTAAAGATAGACTTAATTCAGTAAACTGACATCTCAGCAAATAGTCTTTTTACCTCTGTAGACAAGTTTGTGCCTGTGTGTGTGTTTTAAAGAATGGCATTTTCACGTTGCCACAAAAGCACTCTATGTAAGAAAATAATTCACATGTGCCATGTAGGAGCAGGAGCTATGGGACCGGTTAGAGCTGACTTCTGTCTCTGATTTCTCCATTCCCATTATTCTGTTTGACATTTCTGAAGCCAGTTTTACATTTTAGTAGAGCCATAAATAACGGTGATAAGCTGGAATATACAAGAATAGAGAAAAGAGATAAATAACATATATATGTTCTGTTACATTAAAGGGCAAGGGGGCATCCAATGTTAGGCAAGCCCAATTCCAAGCAGAACACACAGAGTGACCAGAAAAAAACACACGTCAGCCTCAAACCCTTCAGTTCACTAGGGCGGGAGAGGTATTCCCAGACCTGAGGCTTCTCTCACAGTGTGCCGGCAGGGCCCTAAATTAATTGTGCTGCAGGCAAACTTAAGGTGACAAGGTACCTGTCCCCTGCCTGACTATACCTCTGGCAGCTCTTCCCCAAGCCCGTCCCTAAGGTAAGGTCACTGCATTGACCGACTTGGGTGAGAAGCAGCAGCCCCGTGCTCACAGCCGCCTAGTTACGGTGCAGCCCTGCATTAGGTCTTGTAGAAAAAGAAAAGACAGGGGCGCCTGGGTGGCTCAGTCAGGTCATGATCTCACGGTTCGTGAGTTCGAGCCCAGCATCGGGCTCCTCGCTGAGGGCGTGGAACCTGCTTGGGAATCTCTCCGCCCCTCCCCCACTTGCACGCTCCTGTGAGCGCTCGCTCTCTCTCTCTCTCTCTCTCTTTCTCTCAAAATAAACTTAAAGAAAAAATTCCTTCAACTTTCACTCTTTATTTTTTCTTGCTTATTTTTGAGGGGTAGGTATTTAAATGTTAGGTTTTCCTTTTCCATGACAGTGCAGAATATACAGAGTTCATTTACAATTTATCAACTCAGCAAACACAGGCCCTTCTTTCAAATCTGGCTAAGAAAATGACTCTCTGTGGCTTCTGGTTAGGCTTGAAAGGCAGCAGGATCTTTGTCCCCAAACAGTATACAACAACTGAAGATTTTGAGACTATTCAATAGCCTATTCCCAAGAAGTGAGTGATTTCAGTGCAATTTGCTGTTTCCGAGTGAGAAATAATGGAAATCATAGATACAGCTAGAGGAAGGCTGGATGGAGGCTTCTGTTTCCTTGGAATCTAACAGTCTCACCTGAAAGTTGTCTACAAAGGGGCTGGAATCAAGGTGACAATTGATTTGCCAAAGGCCTGAGGTAGCAACGACCAAGATAGCAGCAGTCACGAGGGACAGCCTGAGAGAATTCCTGTCTGATAAGAATGAGGATCTTACTGGTAAATCTGAAGACTAACTTGCCAGGATTTGAGAGTAGAAGCAAATGATTATAAGGATTACAGACAATACAGAGACTCTGCTTGAAACAAACGAAACCCAAAAAAACACCACTACTTTCCTGCCTGAGTAATGCCAAGAATATTAAATCAGGAGCATCGACCACGCTGACATTCCTGTCCTGGTGGGTGGAAGGGGGCAGGGATTCAAGTTAGTGCTAAGCTATCCAGTGCATCTTCCCTGCACTGGCCTCTGGGACCAGATGATTATATTCCCCCTTTTCTTTCCAATTCATCTTTCATCGCAAAGCCGTGTGACCCATCCTGTCAGTAAAACCAACCAAGATGGCTGGGAAGTAAGTGACCAGTCACTGCAAGCTGTCCCAAACCAAGGAAATTACATATTTCAACCACTGGTACTGATTTTTTTTTCCCTCCATGTCAAGCTATGCAGCTTAGCTGTCAGAGCAGTGAAGTGAAAATAAAATTAGGGGCCAAACGCCCAAGCCCTCTAGAAATGTCATGGAGAAGAAGCAAAAAACAAGTAAAAGGTTTACATTATCATGATTTTTTTTGATGTTTAAATATATGGATTTTGTTATCAGTGTACTGAAAATGGAATCAGTGACCCATTGGACCAAATACTTATGTTTTAAGAAATGCCTCAAACTTTAAATAAAAACCCTATTTTCCTCTTTTGGATTAATTTTCTTGCAGATGTGTGACGCGACTTGGGAATCCACACCTAGCTGAAAAACACAGACAAGGGCAGGGCAGAACCTAATTTTCTTACCGTTCAGTGTTTATTGAACAGACAACATAGATTTCAAAAGAAACATGAACTTCTCTTTCGTATCCACTTCGGGGACAGAGAAATTGGATAAGGCAGAATTCAAAGTTTCCTCCAGTGACCACAAAATAGCATTTTAAAATCTTGTAGTGTTTTGCTTTTGCTGTTTTGGGTTTTTTTTTTTCTTTTCCTTTTCCTTCGCAGGCTTGTGAATTTCTACGTAGCCCACCCCCACTACCTCCTTATTCCTGCATTTACTAGCGGCAAAGATACATTAAGTAGCTATGCAGCTGTAGGGAATTCACATCACCTGGCTGGGCCTTAGCTTTTTCTCTGTAAACTGAGGGAGTTCGATTAAATCATTTCCTGTTCCAGTGTTTGGGTTGATTTTCTGGGTCTATGTGGATTCGATGTTTGGATGCCCACCACCCCCCCACCCCCCGGTGAGGGGGTGGAATATCTTACTCTAGCCCAAAATACTACAGAATGGGTCACAGGCAAAGACAGCGTTCCCATCCATGTGTGGAGGCGAGCGTGCATGGCAAATGCAGTCAAGAGTCCTTAGAACCCCTGCCCCTTTTCCCTTTCCTGTTTTCAGTTTCATATTCTATATATTTGCACTGCACTTTGGTGCACATAGAGAAAAGCAATTATCATTCCCAGGGATGATTAAGAAACAAAACTATGAAAAAGGATACTCATGCAAGAATCTTCACATCTTGGGAAGGAAAATATTCATATTGGATGTTGAGCTTATGTCGAATGGCTGAATATACAATTATGGGGAGGTTACTATCCCTGTTATAAATGATCTCCTTGTTATGATTCGAGTTTATTGAATATTTTAATTTTTTTTTAGTGTTTATTTATTTTTGAGAGAGAGAGACACACAGAGTGCAAACAGGGGAGGAACAGAGAGAGAGAAAAACAGAATCTGAAGCAGGCTCCAGGCTCTGAGCTGTCAGCACAGAGCCCAACATTGGGCTCGAACTCACGAACCACGCGATCATGACCTGAGCCGAGGTTGGGCGCTTAACCAACTGAGCCACCCAGGCACCCCTGTTGCATATTTTAAGATTTTAAATAACATTTTAATTGTTCTACAATAATTCTATTGCCTTTGGAAAATTACTTTTATTGATGCATAACCTCTGTTTTTTAGTAAAATTAAGCTGTGCTCATGTTAGGATGAATTACAAGATTTACAGGGTATATTAGTTTCTCAGGGCTGCCGTAACAAATTGCCACAAACCAGCTGATTTAAAATGAGAGAAATTTATCTCCTCACAGTTCTGGAGGCCAGAAGTTCGATACTGTCAGCAGAGACGCCCTGCCTCTGAGGATGTTTGGAGAGATTCCTTGCTTGACTCTCTCCTAGTTTCCAGTACTTGTCCTACAATCCTCACCTCTCTTGGCTTATCTAAGCATTACTACAATCTCTGTCTCTGTCTTCCATTTTCTGGTCTCTTAACAGGACACCCATCATTGGGTTTACAGCTCACCCTAATCCAGAATGATCTCATCTTGAGATCTTTACCTTACTCATATGCAAAGGCCCTGATTTTAAATAAGGCCACATTCTGAGATCTCAGATGGACATAACTTTTGGGGGGCACCATGTATCTTTGTAACTTTGGTCTCTTAGAGCAAATTACCACAGAGTGAATGGCGTCAACAACCAACATTTAGTTCTCACAGTTTTGGAGGCTGGAAGTCCAGGATCAAGCTGTCGACAGATCCAGGGTCTGGTGAGAACCCACTTCCTGGCTTACTGATGGCCATCTTATTGTTCCCTCCTCAGGTGGCAGAGAGCAGAGACCGGAAGCAAGCTGTGAAATGGCTCTTATAAAGGCACCAGCCCCATTCCTGAGGCTCCACCCTCATGACTTAATTACCACCTCCTGATAGCATCACATTGCAGATTGGGCTTTCAACCTACGGCTTTTGGAGGGACAGAGACACTCAGTCCATAATGCCATTCACCCCACCACGTAGGGGAGCTCATGGAACTCAAGTGAAGGGGCAGCTGCCAGGCCTCAGAAGCCAGTGGAAACAGCAACTGGGAAACTCGTTCTGTCAGTCATTGTCCCTCTCCCTCTGTGGCTGCCTGGATCCTAATTCTGCTTCTCCTTGTGCCTGAGCTTCAAGCATCATTCTCTGTAGCCTGGCTCTCTCTATGGCGGAAGAATATCCTGCAGGTCTTGGACTCATATGCCTTTAGCTCAAGGGGCCCATAGAGAGTGATTAACTTCTCAGTCTCCATTCTAAATTCCTACCATAAAAAACAAAACAAAAACCACAATAACCTCATGGTCCAGTTTAGCTCAAGCCTCTATCATGAATCTCTTCAGCTACAGTCAGGAGAAAGATCAGGTAAGTGAGGTCTTGGACAGGAAAAGCATTGAATAAAGTCATAATAAACTGAAGATTATTAGTAAATAAGAAGTTTTTATACTATTTCCCCTGTTGATTGAGAAACCACTGAAGTTTTTAAAACGATTCCCCAAATACCTCAGAGCCATCTAAAATAGCTTCTAGGTTTAGATTTGCCAGACACGTATGATCTATGTCATAAAGTGTCAATTTTAGTGTTCTTTTATCACAGTAGCACCTGCCGGGACTATCAGGGGAGTGTATGCTTACTTTCTTGGAAAATATTCAAGAAAACTCCAAGCTGCATTGCCCGTAATTAGGACAACAGGCTAGGCTTTGGTCTGACGGCTTGAGTTCTGTGACGTTTTCTCAATATACGCAGAGCAAGTGATCTATAGGGCCTGTGAGATACAAGCTCTCTGCTGAAGAGAGGTCACTGCATGGCAATAATGGACAAACGGACCCTGAAAGGACAGCGTTTATGTGCTTGGAGGTAAAGTGGTGGTGGGAATAGCGCATGTGTTCACGGGCACGACGGGAAGAATACTCAGAAGACTTTAATGGTAAGTAGAGGGAAATCAAGAGTGATATACTGGGGTTGGAATCTGAAAAACCTCAGGGAGACAGGGTGAAAATACAATGACCACAATTAAGGTCTCCTTTTCTTGACAAATAGTGAGGTCTCAGAAGTGTGGGGAGCTGAGCTTCAGACGCGACATGCCATCTCATATGGATGCGAGGCGGCTACTACTTCTGGTACAGCCTCCACATCTCAGAGACATTAGGTGCTGTAGTGTGCAATGAGCTACTAGAGAAGCCCGAATAGGAAAAGTGCCATAGGTTTAAATGTCAGAAGACAGAACTGGCCGGTATGACATAAGAAATTGGCTGGTGTGTGAAAAGCAGCGTTGTTGATTTTATGTACCAACTGCTGAAATAATGCTGGATGTGTTGACTGAACTCATCAGGAATAAAAGGTGATAAGAAAAGCTATCCTATTATTGAGAGAGGCCTAGAAGTGAAAGACAGAGCGACTGGTATGGGCTATAGAGTAAATAAGATGACTTCACAATTGATTACAATATGTTAATTTCCTGAAAAAATTTTTATGAGTGATGTCCATATGACCGTTATAGGATATGGATGGAATTGTGCCCCTGTCTCCAAATTCCTACACTGAAGCCCTAACCTTCAATGTGACTATATTTGGAGATGGAGCTTTTAGGAAGTAATGAAGATGAAATGAGGTCATAAGGGTGGAGCTCTAATCTCAACAGATTGGTGGCTTTATAAGAAGAGAGACATTTCCATGTGCATGCACAGAAGAAAGGCCATGTAAGGACACAGCTTTGTGTCCTGGCTTTGTAAGCCAGGAAGACGGGTCCCACCAGACACCAACCCTGCAGGACCTTGATCTGGGACTTCTCAGCTTCTAGAACTCTGGGAAAGTAAATTTCTGTTGGTTAAGCCACCCAGTCTATGGCATTTTGTTATAGCAGCCCAAGAAGACCGATACATATAGCCATAATCATGACTGCACATACATATAAGTTTGCCTAATTTTTCTTTAGGCTATGAAATTACCCTGACCAAATGCTTCTATTTGCAGTAAAGATATCACCTACTATAATTTTCTTTTTGGACGAGTATAGTATTTTGTGGATAATTGGATTTTTGATCAGACAAAGGTCAGAGCCAAACTGCCTGTACCATGGCAGAGTAAGAGATGAGTAGAGGCTGGAGCTTGGGAAATGGAACACTGTGAAATTAGAGATAGAAATCAGGAGCACCAGGCTGACAGCTCTTCATCCTCCTTCTAGATGCACATGGAGTCTTGCTGGTCGCTGGTTCCCATCAGGAATCAAGAGGGGCACCGTGTCTGCCCATCCATGTATCAATTTTTAGCATACTCCTTTTTCCTGAATGAGTATGCAAGACTGTCAAACAGGGAGAAACTGATGTGCTCCGGTCTACAAGACTCCACCTGCTGTGGACTGTGTCTACATCTTTGGCTAAATATATCAGAAACTCAATCTAATTTTGTGGTAATTGTTTATTGGTAGTTTCCTCCCGCTGAATTCTGGGGCCACCTTACATAATACATCTTTCAATTCCTTTTTCCATCCTGGGTTCTACGCTGGGGCCAAACAAGCATCATGTTAATACAGATAGGCACTTTTCGGAGAAGAGTGAAATATTTGTTTTGAATTAAAATCTGGAGGTATTCATTTCTAAAGCTCCCTCTTAGTAAAGACATGGGAGGAAAATGGGGACAGCCCAGGTGAATGATAGAAGGGCTGGTAGGCATCGTAGACTTGGGGCATGTGAGAAGTTTGAGAATAAGGGACAAATGAACAAATTTGTAAAACTACCTTCAGGATGTTAGCAATCAAAGAGCTTAAAAGGGATTGTTTAAAACATTCTGCCGCTAGAACTGAGTAGAACACAACTTACTGAAAAAACTGATTTGGGATGACTCAATTTGCATCTTCTATTTGTGATTTGTATACTGAAAATATTTGCCAGATTCTTATCTGCTATAGAGTGAACGTGCTTTTCTTCAAGCATGCATTTTTACTTGCCTTTAACTGAGTTATTTTTCTAGCACTGATTCAAACTGATGCACTCGGTTTTTACTGTTTGATCCAGTAACGGTTAATACATAGGATTGCTTGAATGCCTTTCTAATTGTATACTAACTCCTGAAATCCTTACAACAATCACAGAAGGTCTGCATTACCGTTTCACAGTCAGGGACACTGAAGCTTGGAGAAGTTAAGGAACTTGCCCAACGTCAGACACAAGTAGTAAGAGTAGTAGAACCAGGATGTGAATGTGGATAGCCCAAGTCCAGATTGCTTCCTCTTCGCTACTTTATCAAAACAACTAGCATTGCCCATTGAAACTGCACAGGGTATCCTAGAATTTGCAACTTCCATTCAGGATGCCACATTTATTTTTTCTTATATTCTGAATTTTTAGCCATCTAATCATTTCTATACATCAGTGCATTCCTGTAATAAATAATGTCATTGCAGCATCGAGGCATGAAAACTGAATGTACTACCTTGAACCCCTCAAATTTGGCTAGTGAGTAGAATAGTAGTACAGCTATTTCGCCTTTTTCTTTTCTTTTCTTTTTTTAAAATATTTATTTATTTGACAGAGAATGAGGGTGGGGAGGAGCAGAGAGAGAAGTAGAGAGAGAATCCCAAGTAGGTTTCACACTGTCAGGGCAGAGCCCAACATGGGGCTCGATCTCACGCATGGTGAGATCATGACCTGAGCTGAAATCAAGAGTCGGACCCTTAATTGACTGAGCCACCCAGGTGCCCCTCTCCTTTCTCTCTTGACACTCTAGCACAGTACTTTATGGTATAAGATGACGTCAGCGTTGGCATAGGTCCAACTCACAGATTGTCTTAACTTTTCTTGAATGCTCTTTAATGCCTCAACATTGGCTAGAATGCATATAAGCAAAATGACGCTACTGGGCCACCATTAGGAGAGGGCTGGAAGTGTGGGAAAGCAGACATGTATGTGAGATGTACACCAAGAACGAGAAGCCCAGGGTCATAGTAGACATCTGGGTGGAAGCTTGCTTTAGCTACCGGAGATCGTAAGAAGGCAACTCTTAGAATGGAAGCCTGTTGTGCCTATTACACGAACTGCAAACATAGTCTGGGGTCAGAAGTTCTGGTCGGTGGGCCGGCTGTGGGATGCTCTCAGGAGGGAGTGGGATTATCAGCTCTGGGCTTGCAGCAGGGCCCAGGGAGTCTTGTCAGTCTAAATCTCATCTTCAGAGATCTCAAGTGGATTCCAGCACCAGTTAGAACTCAGAGTTCCTGGTAATAAAAAATGCAATGATTCAGAGACTGGACTTGCTGCTAGACCACAGACTACTCTGGGTCCACCCGCTCATTCTTCTCCTCCAGTATGTCACGCAGGCCCCAGTGTATCTTAAACAACAGGATCTGGGTTCAGAACAATTTCCCTTGTGCTTGATCTTCAGATGACATACTTCTTTATGAACCAGAAACGTCGTTTGGCATCTTCAGCCACGTGGACATAAGAGGTACAGACGTACAGTGGATTTGAGGTGAGGCCATATAATATGGCTTCGCAGTTTTGTTTCCTGGTTATTCATGTTTTCAAGGTTGCCACCAGAATGCCTATCCAGGGAACAAAAAAAGGGTGTCGAGGAAGAAATGACAGTGACAAATCCCTATAAAAGTCTAAATTCACTGATAATCCAATGGGAGAAAAGACATCATCAGCTGCATACATTAACACATTATTAAAACACCCACTCAGGTTTTGAAATATCCATTTAAAATAACTTAATTAAAACCCAGCTGTAAAACTTTCCACACTAACAATGAGACATCTATTTTATTATCATTCTGCATGTCAGTGGCCTTTAAATTTTGAAGATGAAGTGCAGTGCCTTTTAAAAGGAGCGCCAAAAGGGAAAACCTACATAAAATCCATTATGGTCTCAAAGATATTTTTTCCTAGATTTGAGAACATGAATTCCAGTCATCCCCTGGAATATGGGAATAACAGAAAGCACTCTAAGTACAGGACGTCTGTTAGTGTTTGTCTTGTTTGGAGAAATATTAGTCTTCGGCACATTAAGCAATTAAACTGGAAATTTTCAATTGATAGTGTAAAACTGTCCTAAAAATTAGGAAAAAATACATATTCGCATGTTGTTTTATAATACGCCGTCCAATTATAATTTTTTGAAGTATTCATTTATAAACAACTTATTGAGCCTTGTGGAAACCCTAAGAAATGTAGTAATGTGAATTTAAAGCCAGGTTTTCAGAAAGCCACCTTTAATTTTGTACTTTTGGCCAAAGTCCTCTTTCAGCAAATACAAGGGTGAACCGGGTCTCACACTGTGATGCTGATGCCTTTGTTCCTGGCTCACAGAGCACTTGGTACTCCTGGTCCCCTGCTGGCCGCAGTCCTGGGTTTGGTCCAGCATCGACACATGTGATTTGCTGTTGCTTCCGTCTTGGAAACCCACACCCGTCCCAGCTGACACGAATGGCTAGTTTTTCCAAGGTTCCTCTCAGATTCCATTACATTGTAGTCACCTTTAGATTTCTTTAGAATCTGTGTTTCAGGACCTCAGAAATAAGAATATAATTTCATACCCCAAAATAAAGTACTACCAGTGGCTATCCTACCTAAACGCCCACAGACACGATAGATGTCAGCCTATTTACCTTTGTCATTGTCATTCTGGAGACGAAGCTGTCACAGCCATTGCTAGAATTAACAAGTGACTGGAAGGATTATAAACAAGCTCTGAAAAGAAGAGCCTATACTGTTAATATTAATGTTAACACAAATTGAGAGATTATGAGCTTCTCACGGCAGAATGTCAATAACACATTTGTTGATTTCTACCTTCCCCCAAACAAATTTTTCCTTACAGGATCTATTTGTAATATGTGAGCGCACAAGAACTTCAATGTTTACACGTTGGAAGATTGAGGTTTTAGAATTAAAGGTGCCATGTGGCTTTTCACCAGGCTTTCCCCTTACTCGAAAACACTTGAGTTTTTCCTGTTTTCTATATTACCAAACCCAGATTCCTCTATCTGGGGGTCAGTCAATGCCTTCCCCAATCGGGCACCATCCAATCCACCAGAAAATATACTCTTGAGTTTCCCATGTACACCCTGCAGTTAAGCCCTCCTTCTCTTCATCTATGCTAACCTTAACCAATCTTGAGGCAACTCTCTCAATCCAAAGATTAGTCTCTTGAATATCTAGGTCCTGGCACACTCAACACCCTAATTTAGCACTGAGTTTGGTACCTAGGTATACACTACATCCATTTGTAGCATGATGCTATTTAATTATTTTCCATGCCTCACTCTACTTCTTTCAACTGTTCTGGAGGCACGAAACAACTAAATAATGAAGTCCAAAAGCAATCAAATGCCATTTTCTGGGTCAGACACCGAGTGGGTTGGGATGCTTAAGAGTGAGAGTAACTCTAGAACCAGCTGCTTGCCAACAAGGATAGTAAGAGCAGCCCCTCCCTCACCAATAGCTCCTACAGATCCTGCAGCTGTCAACCCAACTGAGAGGCAATTTCTGCTGCTGTGACCCTGGCTGGGAAATAAGGGCTGAGAAAGTAAAGAGAGGAACAGCAATCTATAATCAACTCAGGACTTTCCGTTGTTATAATCTCATCACTCAAGGAGTTATTTTTAAAATATAGTTGAATGGAATTAAGTCTGGCACTTATTTTCAACCCAGATTGGGGGGGGAAAAAAAGCAAAAATTCATGAAATACAAATCTAAGATTACTTTTTTTTTTTAATTGTATTTTCCTCCTGGAATTGGCAGACCAAAAGCTATAATAAAATGTTTATAGAATTTTAATATATTAAACTGTAAGTCAAATGCATTCATTTGAAATGCATTTATTGTAATTTTTTATAGTTTTATAAAGTTAAGCATATACTGTATGTCTCTATATTTATACAGATTTCTTGAATAGATCTCTCCAGCAGACATCACCCGTTAAACTTTTATATATCTTAATCTCCAGTGAGAAATACCAAAGTGAAATAGGTCATTTCTTTCCATGGTAGAGCTGCTGGCTGATTCCAAGCTGTGACCAAATGATCTCTCTTTGAGGCCAGAGGAGAAATATGAACATGGTCTTATTTTTCCTTATGTGTATTTTCAAGAGTTTATTAATAATTCTACTTTAATGATCATGAGAGTTAACTTTTAGGACCGCTTATTTCATGCAAAAAAAAAAAAAAAAAACCTAAGAGAAGAGGTCTTTATCTCTTCAAGACGATATAACTTTGTGGAATTTTTAAAAATCTTAAAGGACAAATGTGTGTTTGGAAAGAAAAATGGAGACTGACTTGGAAGCTTATAGTTAAAACACCTCCAGTTACCTTTATATAATCTATACTCTGAAGACAGGAAATGTGTTCCAACTGTTTTAACTTTTAATTGAAGCCAATTTGTATTTTCCCGCTCAGTCATTAATTCGGTTTGTTAGAACAAAATTCTTTTTTTTTTTTAAACAAAGTGAAACATAAACAACCCAGAGACTTCCCAAAGAAAATTAAAGAGTGCTACAAGATCCTTATACATTATTCTAAATATTTATTGATTCTGACTCTGTATCCTGCAATGTGCCAAACTCTTTGCATGAATCATCTCATTTAATCTTCATGGAAATCATAGGAAATAAATACAATTATCATCACCATTTTATGAGGAGAGGACTAAAGTTTAGAGGGTTTAAATTGCCTAAAGTCATAGAATTTTGGCAGATCCAGAATTCACACCTGGACCTTCTGACTCCAAAGCTAAAGCCTTAAGTCACTATTCTATTTTGCCTCCAAGACAAAAGTAAGCCTTATCTTTGAGCTTATTTTAAGCTGAAGATGAGAATCTTTTTGAGAGCAACAGTTATATAATGATAGCCCAGAAAGAAGCCTAAGATTTTGTACCCAATTTGTACCCATGCTTGGGTTTTTTTGTTTTGTTTGTGTTTTTGCCATACCAAGCAAATCTCTGACACCCGCTTAGTGTCCTACAATTCAACTCAGTTCTGACACTCATTACCTGGAGACAGTGTCAGACCCCACAGGTTAAGGGCTCAGTCCTACAAGACTGCCTCCCCCCCCTGCAAATGCCAACTGCAAATCCACATTGTCACCTGTGATTCTGATGACTAGGCTATAGGTTGGAGTTTCCCACAACCTCCTCCATGGGTTTGGTTAATTAGCCAGAGTTGCTTACAGAACTCAGAAGTGCAGTTTACTGACTAGGCAACTGGTTTATCATAAAAGAATATAACTCAGGAACAGCCAAGTAGAAAAGACACACAGGGCAAGGAATGGAGCAAGGTCATAGAGTAAAATGCTCTCTTAAAGTACCACTCTCCACAAGTCTCCATGCGTTCCCTAACCCAGAATCTCTACAAACTCTATCCTTTTTGAGTTTTTATGGAGGCTTCATTACATGGGCACTGTTGATTAAATCATTGGCCATTGGCAACTGATTCTACCTGCTGTCTTCTCCCATCCCTGGAACTCAGGAGGTGGGACTGAAAGTTCCAACCCTCCAGTCACAAGGTTGGTCCTCCTGGTCACCAGCCTCCAACCTTAGGTGTGTCCAAAAGTTACTTCATTAACATAACAAATGCCCTTTACTGCTCTTATCACTTAAGAAATTCCAAACACTTTAGGAGTTCTGTGCCAGAAAAGGAATCAAAGACCAAATATATATCTTTGTTATGAATCACAATATTACAAAGCCCCAGGCCTTGTATTTTTGATTGCAGGGAAATTTTTCCCCTAAGAGAGGATGAGACGCAGCTGGGTAAAGACTTCACGCAGTCCCCTTTCTCCAGCACATAGTCCTAGTGGTCTGCTTGCTTTAGACTAGGATATCTTTGGGGACTGGGGTGTCTCTTGCTGAGCTTACTGACCTTGGGGGTAAAAGTATGTGCACTAGTCTGTTCATTTCTCTTCATCTTTAACTCCATGGGGAGGTAGGAGGACTCAGGCTATTTTTCAAACTTCTTGGATCTTTAGTATCCTCAAGCAATGAGCAGTCATCTCTGTGTGTTTCCCAGAGTTGATGTAATGACATGTTTGAAGACTTTTTGAAAACAAAACAAAATGCTATCCAAACATTGGTTTTCTTTGATATTCCATTAAATTTAGGGTGTAAGGATAAAGCAGTTACAACAGACCATCAAATATGGCTCATGAAAAATATTTCTTAAAATGAGAAAATTTAACAGATACACACTTTACTCTTTAAATGGCTTAAATATGGATCATGGCAACATATTGGTGCGATCACTTGTTTTTGTGTAATCGCTCGTAGGATGATCTAAGTGGGAATATTTTATTTTTTATTTTATTTTTAATGTTTATTTATGTTTGAGACAGAGAGGGAGAGCAAGAGACCTAGCACATGAGCCAGGGAGGGATAGAGAGAGAGGGAGACACAGAATCTGAGGCAGGCTCCAGGCTCTGAGCTGTCAGCACAGAGCCCAACACCAGGCTCAACCTCATGAGCTGCAAGATCATGACCTGAGCCAAAGTCAGACACTTAACTGACTGAGCCATCCAGGCGCCCTCTGAGTGGGAATATTTCAGATGAAGAATTAACTTGTGTTGCCAAATACACTACCAGGAATTTTGGAGTTTGCTAATGAAGGTGGGAATGTGTGGTTGGTAGAACTCTGGAACAGCAGGTGGAAGGAAGGAAAGACAGGCTGGGCAGGATGGCAGGATCCCTGACCACTGGTAACAAAACATCCTTTAATAGAGACTGGTTACTACATATACAGGAAAAGTAGTCTTTTTTTTATTAAAAAAATTTTTTTAATGTTTATTTATTTTTGAGAGAGACAGAGAGAGACAGAGCACGAGCAGGAAAGGAGCAAAGAGAGAGGGAGACACAGAATCTGAAACAGGCTCCAGGCTCTGAGCTGTCAGCACAGACCCCGATGAGGGGCTGGAACTCACAAACCATGAGATCATGACCTGAGCCGAAGCCAGACGCTCAACCAACTGAGCCACCCGGGCACCCCAGAAAAGTAGTCTTTTATTTTGTTCTAAACATTCTCGGTAAAACACAAAAGGAGACACCACACTTGCCTTGTGTTTCCAGGACTTTGGGGAAAGCAGGAAGCGGGCAGGACTCCGGAGTCGGACTGATCAATAGCCAAGCCAGCAGAGGCCCAAGGGTGAGCCCAGGGCAGTGGTCACTGCCCAGGTCAGAGTGGGAAGACAGGTGAAGGTGGACTCTCAAGCGGATAATAGAAAACCAATCCTATTTTCAAGTCCTGGAGGAAGAGGCTCCACCAAAGAGAAGTGAAACAAACATTCTGTTACATGTAGGGTAGATCTTTAGTCGCAGTACATTAAAGGGAAGGGGCCATGCGTACAGATGGCCTCACATTACACTTATTTCAGGGCCGTTCTCATGCCTGTGTGGCATTTTCAGCCTCCCTGTTTGTAGTGACTCACACTTAAGCACAGATGCTTCCTCAGTATCTCTAGGGCTGTTTCTAGTAACGGTTCCTAATACCGTCTCTAAAGTGCCATCAAGAAGTTGTTCTTTAAGTGCACCTGCAAGTGTGGGCCCCACTTCTGGTTGCCCTAGTGGTGACGGAATTCTCTCTCTAACCCGGGAAGATTCTGCCACCCTCAGTCCTCTGCTCTGAGCATTTTCACTCTCCCGCGCCACCAGCAGTGACTTCAGATGTAGCCCTGTTGTCTTGGGACAGGAAGATGTGACTTTCAGGCGGAGCACAACCTGGAAAACTGACAGACTTTGTCACTTGCTGTGGTACTTGGGCAAACTTCTCCAATTTCGTCTACACCAACCACACCGTGGGCTCAGGCTGCCCAAGTTACAGCAGTTGTTTTTTGTACCTCTTCCAGGCACTCAGCTCTGCTTGTTTTCAGAAAAGGGATCCTCTTTTCCCCCAGTCTTTGTATACTTGTGTCTTTGGTTCTTTCACCTTCTGAGGTATTGCCTTCTCTGGATTATCTTTCTAGATCACTATCCTAAAATAGCTTTTTCTTTTTTTTTTTTTTAGTGTGGATCTTTCATATATGACTTTTGTATATGTCGAGGTATGTTTCGTATATGTTGAGGTATGTTCCCTCTGTCCCTACTTTGTTGAGGGTTTTTATCAAGAATGGATGCTGTACTCTGTAAAATGCTTTTTCTGCATCTATTGAGAGGATCATACGGTTCTTATCCTTTCTTTCATTAGTGTGGTGTATCACATCGATTGGTTTGCAATTATTGAACAACACTTGGAGTCCAAGACTAAATCCCGCTTGGTTGTGAATAATTCTTTTGGAAAAGAGTACGGGGGTTCCTCAAAACGTTAAAAATAGAACCACCTTACAACTCAGCCATTGCACTACTTGGTACATACCCAAAGGATACAAAAATACTGACTCGAAGGGACCCACACACGCCAATGTTTATAGCAGCATTATCAACAATAGTCAAATTATGGACAGAGCCCAAATGGACATCCACTGATGAATGCATAAAGAAGATGTGCTATATATATGTATGTATAGTGGAATGGAATATTGTTCAGCCATCAAAAAGAATGAAATCTTGCCATTTGCAATGACACGGATGGAGCTAGAGTGGATCATACTAAGTGAAATACGTCAATCAGAGAAAGACAAACGCCATATGATTTCACCCATATGTGGAATTTAAGAAACAAAACAGATGAACATAGGGGAAAGAGAAAAATAAGAGGGAAGCAAACCATAAGAGACTCTTAATAATAGAGAACAAACTGAGGGTTGATGGAGGGAGGAGGTGGGTGAGAGATAGGCTAGATGGGTGATGGGTATTAAGGAGGGCACTAGTTGGGATGACTACTGGATGTTGTATATAAGTGATGAATCACTGAATTCTACTCCTGAAACCAATATTATACTATATGTTACCTAAAATTTAAATAAAAACTTGAAATAAATAAATAGGTAGGTAGGTGGGCAGGTAGGTAGATAGCTTTTTTTCCTATCACTGTATTTTCTAGTTTTTTTTTTTTTTGTGTGTGTGTGTGTGTGTGTGTGTGTGGTAAAATACACATGTAAAATTTACCATCATAACCATGATTCAGTATATAGCTGAGTGGCATTGTATACATTCACACTGTTGGCAATCTTCACCATCACCCATCTTTAGAACAGCTTCGTCTCCCCCAACTGAAAGTCTGTTCTCATTCAACACTAACCCTCCATGCCTTGTCCTCCCCGCCCCCTGAAGACCCTGGTAACCACCATTCTGCTTTCTAGCTCCATGAAACCGACTACTGTAGGTTTGAGGTACCTACCACTTTTTATCTCACCACCTGACTTTCTGTCTGCATTCACACATCACAAATTGAAGTTTTTTTCTTAGTTTATTGCTTTAGAGTTTATCACCCATATGATCTACTGAAATGTAAGTGATTTGAGGTCAGGAATCTCATTTTTCTTATTCGCCACGATATCCCTAGACATTCAGCAGTGCTTGCCATGTGGTAAATGCTCAATAAATACTTATTAGTCTCATGAGTAAGTAAACACACTCCTGGTCTTTAAGTTCTTTGGGTTTTTCTGCTTTGTGATTATATTCCTAAAATATGTGAGCTATGGTTAGTCTCCTCATTTTGAGAATGTGCTCAAAATGAGACAAATTATTAAAATGAAAATAATTCACAAAAGAATCAAAGTTACATAACAGAGCAAGAGAGATCATGCAATAGATAGCTGAGGTTTTTGAAAACATATATGACATATAGTTCTGTTTTCTGTTTCTTGAGGAAAAGTTTGTTAACCAAAAACAAAAACTTACTCCTAGAGCTGATAAAACTGGACTAGCGAATGCATTTTTCACAAGCTTACAATATGACTTCAGGATGGATATTATCAATAATTAATCAAAGTTCTGACATTATTTAGTAGTAGCCAGAGAAAGGCCATTGTCTTTTTCTGGTCCAGAAAATTCTTCTACATATTTCCATTTTACTTTTTAAAAATTTGTTTTGACTCCTAGTGATCAATGAAATTCAGTTTGAATACATATAGTAACAGAGATGCCACAGTGCCTATTCCTTTTTATTTTGGCTTTTCTTTTATCTAAATAACTTGGCCTTTCTTTGGACCAAGTTATTCAATAAGTGAAAGTCAATTAGGTACACCAAAAAAGGAAAAACATTACATTAAGATGTTTCTGAATCATAACAAGTACAAAAAAAAAAAAAAAACCCCATGAAAATAAGTATAGAAGGCCTGATGGATTTTCTTTCAGATTTAGTGCATCTGTCTGCCTTTCTCTTTTGGGGCAATAGTTGTGTAAAAAGTGGACAGTCACAATTATTAATGATCAAATAAAAAGAATACGTTTTTAAAAGTAAATCTCATGTCCTTAAACCATCACGAACCATTCACCACCATACGAGTCTCCTACAGGAATTTCTATTCCATAAGCTAATTGTTGGAGCATTTCATAACAACAAACATGTACAGGGCAGACTCATGACTGAGGATATAATCTTATCAGCTGAGGGTGTCAGGGAAGCATTTTTCACCCCTGTTATTACACAATGACTACACTATTAGCATGACAATTCTTTTTTACCAATTTCCCCAATTTCAGGCACTGCTTGTATTTAAACATCTTTAAACTAAATCAATAATATCTATACTTAAGAATATTTAACTCATTGGGGTGCCTGGGTGACTCAGCCAATTAAGCAACCAACTGTTGATTTCAGCTCAGGTCATGATCTCATGGCTTGTGGGATCTAACTTCATACAGGCTCCATGCTGACGGCGCAGGGCCTGCTTGGGATTCTCTCTCTTCCTCTCTCTCTGCCCCTTCCCTGCTTGTGTGCTCTCTCTCTTAATAAATAAATAAATAAACATTGAAAAAAAAAGACTATTTTACTCATTGACAACCTTATTAAAATTGATTCATTTGTGAAATGTGATCATTTGTATTTAGAAAAGAGTTCTTTTGGGGAGGAGCCAAGATGGCGGAACAGCATGGAAGCTTTTTGTGTGTCTCGTGTCCATGAAATACAGCCAGACCAACACTAACCCATCCTACACACTTAGAAAACTGATTGGAAGATTAACACAACAATCTGCACAACCTGAACCACAGAATTCAGCAGGTACATGACACGAAGAGCTGAACTTGGGGAGCAAGAAGCCCCGAAAAAAAGAGAAAAAACTCATTTTTATTTTCAATTTTCATTAAAAATATCTGTCTTTAATTTTTATTACTATATTTTTTACATTTGTGTAAATTTTTTCAAATTTGACTTTACTTCCATCATTTTATTTTAGTCTACTTCAGTGTACTCACGTTTTCAAATTTTCGAACAATTTCCTTTTTATTCTTTTTCTTTTTTTCTTTTTCATTTCTTTTTTTTTTCTTGAAGCAGAAAGAGAAAAACTTCATTTTTACTTCAATTTCTTTTAAAAATATTTTTATTTAATTTTTATTACTATATTTTTTTGCTTTTATGTAAATTTTCTCTAATTCTATCTTACTCCCATCATTTTATTTCAGTCTACTACAGGGTATTCACTTTTTCAAATTTTCAAACGATTTCTTTTTTTTGTCTTTTCTTTTCTTTTTTCTTTTTTTAATCTTTTTTCATTTTCATTTCTTTTCTTTTTTCTTAAATACAGAAAATGAAAAATTTCATATTTCTTTTTAATTTTTATTAAAAATATTTTTCTATAATTTTTCTTACTATATTCTCTACTTTTGTGTATTTGAGTCTACTTTAGTGTATTCATTTTTTCAAATTCTGAAACTATTTCCTCCCCCCCCCCTTTTTTTTTGTTTCTCTAATCTGTCAAATCACTTTCTATACCCAGACCAAAACACACCTAGGATCTAGCATCATCTATTCAATTTTTGTGTGGGTGTGTTTTTAATTTTTAATTTAAATATTTTTTTAATTTTAATTTTTTTTAATTTCCATCTTTCTACCTCATTAATTCCTTTTCTCCCTTCAGAATGACAAAATGAAGGAATTCACCCCAAAAGAAAGAGCACGAAGAAACAACAGCCAGGGATTTAACCAACACAGACACAAGCAAAAGAGCACAATTTAAGAATTAGAGAAATCAGTGACTCATTAAAAAGGAACAACATCAGAATCATAGGGGTCCCAGAGGACAAAGAGAGAGAAATAGGGGTAGAAGGGTTATGCGAGCAAATAATAGCAGAAAACTTTCCTAACCTGGGGAAAGACACAGACAGCAAAATCCAGGAAGCACAGAGGACCCCCATTAGATTCAACAAAAACTGACCATCAACAGGGCATATCATAGTCAAATTCACAAAATACTCAGGCAAGGAGAGAATCATGAAAGCAGCAAGGGAAAAAAAGTTCCTAACTTCCAAGGGAAGACAGATCAGGTTTGCAGCAGACCTATCCGCAGAAACCTGGCAGGTCAGAAAGGAGTGGCGGGATATATTCAGTGTGCTAAATCAGAAAAATATGCAGCCAAGAATTTTTTATACAGCAAAGCTGTCATTCAAAATAGAGAGATAAAAAGTTTCCCAGACAAACAAAAATTAAAAGAGTTTGTGACCACTAAACCAGCCCTGCAAGAAATCTTAAGGGGGACTCTCTTAGGGGAGAAAAAATGAAAAAAAAAAATATATATATATAAATGCCAAAAGCAACAAAAGATTAGAAAGGACCAGAGAACACCACCAGCAACTCCAACTCTACAAGCATCATAATGGCGATACATTCATATCTTTCAGTACTCACTCTAAATGTCAATGGGCACAATGCTCCAATTAAAAGACATTGGGTAACAGAATGGATAAGAAAACAAGACCCATCTATATGCTGTTCACAAGAGACCCACTTTAGACCTAAAGACACCTATAGATTGAAAATAAGGGGATGGAGAACCATCTATCATGCTAATGGTCAACAAAAGAAAGCCAGAGTAGCCATACTTATATCAGACAATCTAGACTTGAAAATAAAGACTGTATCAAGGATGCAGAAGGGCATTATATCATAATCAAGGGGTCTATAGACTAAGAAGACCTAACAATTGTAAACATTTATGCGCCAAATGTGGGAGGACACAAATATAGAAATCAATTAATCACAAACATAAAGAAACTCATCGATAGTAATACCATAATAGTAGGAGACTTCAACATCCCACTCACAGCAATGGACAGATCATCTAGTCAAACAATCCACAAGGAAACAATGACTTTGAAGAACACATTGGACCAGATGGACTTAACAGATACATTCAGGGGCGCCTGGGTGGCGCAGTCGGTTAAGCGTCCGACTTCAGCCAGGTCACGATCTCGCGGTCCGTGAGTTCGAGCCCCGCGTCGGGCTCTGGGCTGATGGCTCAGAGCCTGGAGCCTGTTTCCGATTCTGTGTCTCCCTCTCTCTCTGCCCCTCCCCCGTTCATGCTCTGTCTCTCTGTGTCCCAAAAATAAATAAATGTTGAAAAAAAAATTAAAAAAAAAAAACAGATACATTCAGAACATTTCATCCTAAAGCAGCAGAATATACATTCTTCTCCAGTGCACATGGAACGTTCTCCAGAATAGACCATATACTGGGACACAAATCAGCCCTAAGTAAGTACAAAAAGATCGAGATAATACTGTGCATATTTTCAGACCACAATGCTATGAAACTCGAAATCAACCACAAGAAAAAATTTGGAAAGGTAACAAAAACTTGGAGACTGAAGAACATCCTACTAAAGAATGAATGGGCTAACCAAGCAGTTAAAGAAGAAATTAAAAAGTATATGGAAGTCAATGACAATGATAGCTCCACAACCCAAAACCTCTGGGATGCAGCAAAAGCGGTGATAAGAGGAAAGTATATAGCAATCCAGGCCTTCCTAAAGAAAGAAGAAAGATCTCAGATACACAACCTAACCTTATGCCTTAAGGAGCTGGAAAAAGAACAGCAAATAAAACCCAAAACCAGCAGAAGACAGGAAATAATAAAGATTAGAGCAGTAATTAATGCTATCAAAACCAAAAAAAAAAAAAAAAAAACAAAAACAGTAGAACAGATCAATGAAACCAGAAGCTGGTTCTTTAAAAGAATTAACAAAATTGACAAACCACAAGCCCGTTTGACCAAGAAGAAAAACAAAAACACCCAAATAAGTAAAATCAAGAATGAAAGAGGAGAGATCACAACCAACACAGCAGAAATAAAAACAACAATAAGAGAATATTATGAGCAATTATATGCCAATAAAATTGGCAAGCTGGAAGAAATGACCAAATTCCTAGAAACATATATACTACCAAAACTGAAACAGGAAGAAATAGAAAATTTGAAGAGACCCATAACCAGTAAGGAAATCGAATTAGTAATCACAAATCTCCCAAGAAACAAGAGTCCAGGGCCAGATGGCTTTCCAGGGGAATTCTACCAAACGTTTAAGGAAGAGTCAACACCTATTCTCTTGGAACTGTTCCAAAAAATAGAAACAGAAGGAACACTTCCAAACTCTTTCTATGAAGCCAGCATTACCCTGATTCCAAAACCAGACAGAGACTCCACTAAAAAGGAGAACTATAGACCAATCTCCCTGATGAACATGGATGCAAAAATCCTCAACAAGATATTAGGCAACTGGATCCAACAATACATTAAAGAAATTATTCACCACGACCAAGTGGGATTTATACCTGGGATGCAGGGCTGGTTCAATAACCGCAAAACAATTAACGTTATTCATCACATAAATAAAAGAAAGGACAAGAACCATATGATCCTCTCAATAGATGCAGAGAAAGCATTTGACAAACAAAATGCAGCATCCTTTCTTGATAAAAACCCTCAAGAAAGTAGGGATAGAAGGAGCATACCTAGAGATGATAAAAGCCATATACGAGTGACCCAATGCTAATATCATCCTCAATGGGGAAAAACTGAGAGCTTACCCCCTAAGGTCAGGAACAAGACAGGGATGTTCACTCTCACCAGTGTTATTCAATATAGTATTAGAAGACTTAGCCTCTGCAATCAGACAACACAAAGAAATAAAAGGCATCCAAATCGGCCAGGAGGAGGTCAAACTTTCACTCTTCACAGATGACATGATACTCTATATGGAAACCCCAAAAGATTCCACCAAAAAACTGCTAGAACTGATTCATGAATTCAGCAAAGTTTCAGGATATAAAATCAATGCACAGAAATCAGTTGCATTCCTATACACTAACAATGAAGTGACAGAAAGAGAAATCAAGGAATTGATCCCATTTACAGTTGCATCAAAAACCATAAAATACCTAGGAATAAATCTAACCAAAGAGGTGAAAAATCTATACACTGAAAACTACAGAAAGCTGATGAAAGAAATGGAAGAAGACACAAAGAAATGGAAAAAGATTCCATGCTCCTGAAAGGAAGGACAAATATTGTTAAAATGTCGATACTACCCAAAGCAATCTACATATTCAATGCAATCCCTATCAAAGTAACACCAACATTCTTCACAGAGCTAGAACAAATAATCATAAAAATTGTATGGAACCAGAAAAGACCCCAAATAGCCAGAGCAATCTTGAAAAAGAAAACCAAAGCAGAAGGTATCACAATCCCAGACTTCAAGCTATACTACAAAGCTGTCATCATCAAGACAGTATGGTGCTGGCACAAGAACAGACACTCAGATAAGATCAATGGAATAGAATAGAGAACCCAGAAATGGACCCACAGACATATGGCCAACTCATCTTTGACAAAGCAGGAAAGAATATTCAATGGAATAAAGGCAGTCTCTTCAGCAAATGGTGATGGGAAAACTGGACAGCGACATGCAGAAGAATGAACCTAGACCACTTTCTTACACATACACAAAAATAAACTCAAAGTGGATGAAAGACCTCGGTGTAAGACAGGAAGACATCAAAATCCTCCAGGAGAGGGGCGCCTGGGTGGCGCAGTCGGTTAAGCGTCCGACTTCAGCCAGGTCACGATCTCGCGGTCCGTGAGTTCGAGCCCCGCGTCAGGCTCTGGGCTGATGGCTCAGAGCCTGGAGCCTGTTTCTGATTCTGTGTCTCCCTCTCTCTCTGCCCCTCCCCCGTTCATGCTCTGTCTCTCTGTGTCCCAAAAATAAATAAACGTTGAAAAAAAAAACAAAAAACAAAATCCTCCAGGAGAAAGCAGGCAAAAACCTCTTTGATCTTGGCTGCTGCAACTTCTTACTCAACACGTCTCTGGAGGCAAGGGAAACAAAAGCAAAAATGAACTACTGGGACCTCATTAAAATAAAAAGTTTCTGCACAGCAAAGGAAACAATCAGCAAAACTAAAAGGCAACAGACAGAATGGGAGAAGATATTTGCAAATGACATATCAGATCAAGGGTTAGTATCCAAAATCTACAAAGAACTTATCAAATTCAACACCCAAAAAACCAATAATCCAGTGAAGAAATGGGCAAAAGACATGAATAGACACTTCTCCAAAGAAGACATCCAGATGGCCAACCGACACATGAAAGACTGCTCAACATCACTCATCATCAGGCAAATACAAATCAAAACCACACTGAGATACCACCTCACACCGGTCAGAATGGCTAACGTTAGCAACTCAGGCAAGAGCAGATGTTGGTGAAGATGTGGAGAAACAGGATCTCTTTTGCATTGTTGGTGGGAATGCAAGATGCTGCAGCCACTCTGGAAAACAGTATGGAGGTTCCTCAAAAAACTAAAAATAGAACTACCCAGCAATTGCACTACTAGGCATTTATCCAAGGGATAGAGATGTGCTGTTTTGAAGGGACACATGTACCCCCATGTTTATAGCAGCACTATCAACAATAGCCAAAGTATGGAAACAGCCCAAATGTCCATAGATGGATAAATAAAGAAAATGTGGTGTATATATATATAATGGAGTACTACTCAGCAATCAAAAAGAATGAAATCTTGCCATTTGCAAGTACGTGGATGGAACTGGAGGGTATTATGCTAAGTGACATTAGTCAGTCAGAGAAAGACAAGTATCCTATGACTTAACTCATATGAAGACTTTAAGAGACAAAACAGATGAACATAAGGGAAGGGAAACAAAAATAATATAAAAACAGGGAGGGGGACAAAACAAAAGAGACTCATAAATATGGAGAACAAACTGAGGATTGCTGGAGGGGTTGTGGGAGGGGAAATGGGCTGAATGGTTAAGGGGCATTAAAGAATTTACTCCTGAAATCATTGCTTCACTATATGCTAACTAATTTGGATGTAAATCTTAAAAAATAAAAAAATAAAGTTAAATTATAAAAAAAGAGTTGTTTTTTATAAATGTAAAGCATTTTAGAATTCAGATGTAGACAATAAAATAAAGTGGAATGTGAACTATTTGGTTAAAGATATATTGAGATTTATTTGGATATTAAATTTTTCCTGGAAAAAAAAAACCTTTTTTTGATATGTATAACTAATCAAATATCTTAATATATTTTTAAATTGCATGACCCTACATAAATGTTAATTATATTTACTTATACTTGAAGTGGTAAAGTGGGCAAAAGTAAATGAGTGACCTTAGAATATATATTTATTCCATTTTAACAGTTTAATGTGATACTTCTAGGTTAATCACAAAAATATACAAAATTTTATCTATTTGACCTAAAAGGCAGTCATTTTAATAGCAGAAAAAATTAAATTTCCCAGCACTATAAGGGTGGCTACAGTCTTTTTAACTAATTTTGTAAGTTATGAGCCTTGATATTTTTCCTTAAAGAACCAGTTTTAGAAGTATCAAATGAGTTTAGGTGATGAATAATTTTCAAGTAGCACAAGGAGTTCTAAGAGCTAAGTGACTTTTTTTTTTATTATCCTAATAAGAAAGTAGAAATAAAATTGATACCCAGAGAGAATCTTCTGGTCCTTGCTATGTAATTTCTTTCTACTGTTTGAGTGTCATAATCCCAACTAAGATTCCAATAGGCTTGGGTTAGGTTGAACAACTGTGCTGGTTTTAGCACTAACTGTCCAACATCCAAGGAAACTCTTCCACGCCAGACAAATCTAGATGGTTGTTCACCCTAATCTGACGTTGGAGGCACTCAACTCCATGCCTCATTTACTATAGTCTTGGCAAGTTTATTTTAAGAACACCTTTTCTTACCACTTGCCACCTTCTTCCTGACACACACTTCTCTTATGCTTTTGGTATTCTTTGTTTAAACAAAATACCTCAGTGTGGCATTCCACTTAGGAAGCAATCTGTGGCAAGTAACAGCCTTATTTCCAACAGCCACATCAAAACTTACTCTTTGCTGTAGGACCTCGCTCTCTGTGAGGGGACTGCAAATTGGCAAATTAAGCTGTGCTAGTTAAAGATAATGCATGGTAATCATTTGTATTTCGGGAGAAACTAGCTTAGCACAAAGAAGTACCTACTCCACGGTAGGCATACTGAGAAAAAATAAAAGCACTCTAAATGAATGTATAGGAAACAAAAGACTGAATTGAATGGGTGCTAGGATTTTAAACCATGGCATAAGAGGCCTAAAACAGGAGTTATTTTATATAATTAGATATACACAAAGGCCAAATTAACGATAGCACCCTTCCACAGAACCTGGAGATATTTTCAAAGTGGAACATCACCTTTCTTGACTGCATGACAGTAGAGGGGAAAAAACAGATTCTTTTGTATTGTGTTCATTTATCTTTTTTCTTCTTCTCCTTTTTTTTTGTTTTAACCAGCTAGGTTTGGCATTTGGTGTTATGGTTTGTATGGGAGTCTTGAGTAGAATACATTGTCTGCGTTGTAAAATTTGACTTAATGTAAACATCTCTCCCTTTCTCATCATATATTAGAAAAGTGCATTAAAAAAACAGGTAATCGGGGCACCTGGGTGGCTCAGTGGGTTAAACTTCTGACTTCGGCTCAGGTCATGATCTCACGGTTTGTGAGTCCAAGCCCCGTGTCAGGCTCTGTGCAGACAGCTCAGAGCCTGGAGCCTGCTTCAGATTCTGTGTCTCCCCCTCTCTCTGTCCCTCCCATGCTCATGCTGTCTCTCTCTCTGTCTCTCAATAATAAGTAAACATTAACAAAAATTTTTAAAAAACAGGTAATAGAGACTATGTCAGGTTTTAAGCGTTAGCTTTGTTCCCCAGAAAGTTCAGATGTGTTTGGTCATGTACACGAAACCAACAAAAATGTTCACTGTAACATTTTTCTAGGGACACAAGTCACGTCTTACTTAGGGCAGCGAGTCCATGAGAGAGATCTTGCTTGTATGGTTTTCTCTCTCCACTTTCTCCCTGCCTTACCCACATCAGAGACTTTGTTTGAGCTCTTAAAAGCAGGGCCAGGCACAGAATATACAGAAAAACTACATTACTACAGCTCTGTGAGAACTTAGGCGCTCAGGGCAGCCTGTAAAGGGTCGCCAATGCCATGCTATATAACCAAATGTGGTGCGGGGATTGGATCCGGTAAAAGTATAATCTGTGACTAAGGGAACCGCAAGGTCAGTACCTGGAACAAGAGTGGGACTCCTGAATGGTGAGGACCGTTGGCCACATCATAAACAAATTAGGAAAAGCCATTGCTACTATTCATGTAACCTCTGAAGGACACAGCCGTGGCTTTATCAACTTCTCAGTTTTGTTACAGACACTCGAAATATCAGCACTACCTAGAAAATGTTGACTTATAACTATTTATAGGGATATTTTAAATGTACTTAGATGTATAGCCTGTGAAAACATGGATAATGAGTATATAATGCATTATACATATAATATATAATATATATAATATATTAGACATGTGTATTTAATCTGCCTGGTCTCCTGATTAGGGGAATTTAACCCATAGAAAGAAATTACCATTAGCATCACAGTGCTATTCAGAGGGTGTCATTCAAGTTGAGAAATAATCCTATACTTACAAAATGGAAAAGTGCTTCATGCGCTAGAGTTGTTAGAATAAGCAAACAAAAATTGTCAAACATTGGGGCACCTGGGTGGCTCAACTAGTTAAGCAGTTAAGCATCCAACCCTTCGTTTCAGCTCAGATCAGGATCTCACAGTTTCTGAGTTTGAGCCCAATGGTGGGCTCCACACTGACTGCGTGGAGGAAACTGCTTGGGATTCTCTGTCTCTGTCTCTGTCTCTGTCTCTGTCTCTGTCTCTCTCTCTCTCTGTCCTTCCCCCGGTTCATGTTCTCACGCTTTCTCTCTCTCAGAAACAAATAAATAAACATTTAAAAAGTTGTCAAACATCAGGGGCACCTGGGTGGCTCAGTCGGTTGAGCGTCCGACTTCGGCTCAGGTCATGATCTCACTGTTTGTGGGTTCGAGCCCCGCATCAGGCTCTGTGCTGACTGCTTGCTCAGAGCCTGCAGCCTGCTTCAGATTCTGTGTCTCCTTCTCTCTCTGCCTCCCCCCTGCTCATGCTTTGTCTCACTATGTTTCTCAAAAATAAATAAATGTAAAAAAAAATTTTTTTAAGTTGTCATACATCAAAACACCAAAACGCTATCCTTCATCCATGGTTAATTTCTGTTACAAATTTACTTTCATTGTTACTTCAATTAGGCATTTAACCACTTTTAAATTCTAAAATCTGTATGGAACCACAAAAGATCCTGAATAGCCAAAGCAATCCTGAAAAAGAAAACCAAAACTGTATCACAAAGCCGTAGTCATCAAGACAGTATGGTACTGGCACAAAAACAGGCACATAGATCAATAGAACAGAATAGAAAACCCAGAAGCAGAGCCGCAGGAAATAATATCCAAAGGCAAAAAGACATCTCTTCAGCCAATGGTGTTGGGAGAACTGGACAGAGACATGCAGAATGAAACTGAACCACTTGCTTAAACCACACACAAAAATAAACTCAAAACGGGTGAAAGACCTAAATGTGAGATAGGAACAATAAAAATCCTAGAAGAGGACACAGGACAAGAGGACACCTCTCTGACCTTGGCCAGAGCAACTTCTTACTAGACACGTCACCAGAGGCCAGGGAAACAAAAGCAAAAATGAACTATTGAGTCTTCATCAAGATAAAAACTTCTGCACAGCAAAGGAAACAATCAGCAAACAAAAAGGCAGCCTACGGAATGGGAGAAGATATTTCCAAATGACATAGCCGATCAAGGATTTGTATCCAAAATCTATAAAGAACTTATCAAACTCAACACCCAGAAGACAAATAATCCGTTAAGAAATGGACAGAAGACATGAATAGACATTTTGCCAAAGACATCTAGATGGCTAACAGACATATGAAAAGATGTTCAACATCACTCCTCATTAGGGAAATGCAAATCAAAACCACAATGAGTTAATATTCACACCTGTCAGAATGGCTAAAATGAACAACACAGGAAACAGCAGGTGTTGGTGAGGATGCAGAGAAAGGGGAGCTGTGTTGCACTGTTGGTGGGAATGCAAGCTGGTGCAGCGACTCTGGAAAACAGTATGGAAGTTCCTCAAAAAGTTAAAAATAGAACTACCCTACGATCCAGCAATTGCGCTACTGGGTATTTACCCAAAGGATATCCCAATGTTTACAGCAGCATTATCAAAAAGAGCCAAACTATGGAAAGAGCCCAAATGTCTATCAACTGATAAATGGATAAAGAAGATGTGGTATATATTTATGCGTGTGTACATATACAAATATATACACACATACACATACATACACACACACACACACACACACACACTGAAATGTTACTCAGCCATCAAAAATAATGAAGTCTTGCCATTTGCAATGATACGGATGGAGATAGAGCGTATTATGCCAAGCGAAATTAGTCAGAGTAAGACAAATATCATATGATTACAACCAAAACATATGATTTCAAAACAGATGAACATAATGGAAGGGAAAAAGAGAAAGAGGGAAACAAACCATAGAAACTCTTAACTATAGAGAACAAACTGAGGGTTGCTGGAGGGGAGATGGGTGGGGGTGGGCTAAACGGGTGCTGGGCATTAAGGGGGACAGTTGTTAACAATAAGCCCTGGGTGTTATATGTAAGTGATAAATCACCAAATTTTGCTCCTGAAACCAATATTGCACTATATGTTAACTAACTAGAATGTAAATAAAAATTTTAAAAAATTAGTTTTATATCAAGCTTCCCTGGGGAGAAAAATGAATGGTACAGAGGTAAAATATAATCCTCGACAGAATCAGCCATCTAATCCATTTTAGATTTTAGGAGAAGTTGAGAAGTTACTCCTTTTCAGAACATGCCAAATGAAATTTAGTAACTCAGATATTTTACAGCAATACAAAATTGAGTACTAACTTTTACATCTGATAGCCTTCAAAACACTCACACAACTATGCCCGTGTATGGGAGGTACATGGGGTAATAACACACAAATGCTATCAAATATAAAGTCTTTCCCACATTCAAAACTGCATTCAACTTTATTTTACCGATTGCTTTGAACAAAGACTCCACTGAAATAGGATGGAGCAGGATGATGGAAGTCTCTTAGGAGCCATCTTCATAGAGCATCCTGTTTATGACCTGGTACCTTGTTCTCTTTGAAATGTCCCATGCATTGATTTTATGTTGATTCCCCTCCTTCCACCCCCCAGGATTTCTCTTTAGGTAGAGATGCTAAGTTTCTAAGTCAGAAATTTCAAGACTTATTCCTTTAGGCTATCAACTGGTAAGCACGTATTAGAGAACACAGGCAAGCGATGGTTTCATCATGAGGGCCAGGGTGTGAATTTCCAAGTAAGTCTGCTTTCAAAATATTGCCCTGAAAATGTGCCACATTACCCTCTTATGTCCCGTGCCCCATCCATATAGCCACCTTGCCTCGTTCAACACCAACCCTCTCCACTCCTCTTACGAAGCCACAGTAAATAGAGGAGACACTAATGCAACCAGGAAGAGGCTTGTGTAAAGACACCTGAATAAACGCAGGGATAAATCCAAGAGAGACTTGCTGCTCACCTAGCTCCGAGTAGGATTACTTGAGCTACTTAACATATCGCCCTCCTGCAGACATTATGGTAGAATCACAAAACCTTACTGTTTTATTGCCTTTTGACTAAATGATTCATTCATCCAGTTGCTACTATTTTAAAATACACTCTTCCATATTAATGCCTTCCCTTGCCACAAGCAGATTGCATGAGAGAATACAAAATTGTGGGAATAATTTCTCATCACATATACCAATCTGTGAGAGTTTTCTTCCAGGCATGTTGCTGAGGATTCTACAAAATTGGTATATAATTATAAATGTAGTAAAAGAATATCTCTCTGTACATCTTTGAAGGGAATTATGCAAGAGAGGTCAGCTCATTAAATTTCATCTAGCCAGAGGGAATCTTAGCTTAAAAAGGGGAGAAGTGATTTTTGCAAATCAGGAAAAATGGTGATGATGTATGGCTCACAGACACTTCATTATTTGAAAAACAAACATAACACAAGAGGTCAAAGGCTACTGAGTTTATCTATATAGGATAACTACATTCCATGTTATGTGTGAATAATGAAACAACTAGTCAGAACTCCTACGCTGAGATAAACACTGCCTGAGAAAAGCCTGGGATTTCCATAGGATTGAGTTGCGCCCACTTACCTGATTATAAGTAAAGTACTATATTCAGAGATGTATCGAACACATCAGTTAAGTCAGCCCTTTGCTGTACACGTACGAGACATGAAGATACCCCTTTTTCTTGCTAAGAGTTTGCAGGGTCGTTGGCAACCAACAAAGCCTACAATCGCCCCTAGAACAGGGCATGTGCCCCTTCCTGTTTCGATTTCTTTCTAGAACTATGAATACCTTCTGTTTTCTAGGGAGCTTTTTGTAGTACATATGAGTGCCGGTGGCCCAGGGGAGAAGGAGAGAAGAGCTTATCTATTTGGCTTTATATCTTATGTTAAATCAAGTCTATTGATTTCATCAAGCCTGAGAAATTAATCATTCCACAGCTGTTAATGAATTTAAAAAGATATGCCATGTTGTTACCAAAATTATGGCTGCATTTCTTGACTAGTAAGGGCTGTTTCAGGATACAACTTACAAAGTGATATGAATTTGTGTTTTGGAAGACAAATACATCTCGCATAGATGGTGACCGGTGGACAATTGGGGATTGCTACAGAGAGAGGCCTGAGAGAGAGGCTGACCCATGAGCGAATGGTGACTGATAAGGGGTCGCTCTTTCCCTGCTCAACCTCTGTTCGCGTGCACTACCCTTTTCCACCCACTCCTGTGCCTGGGATCGCACTCCCTAATAAATGAGTCACATGTGCCACCACGCCCTTTGTTTATCGGGACTCAAGACGATGATAATAAAAAATGTTTTTGGACTTTGCACTGTGGTCTGGGGGAGTGAACAGCTGAAGTGAATCAGAATGAGCAGAGCCAAATTTTGTATGTCATGCTTGGTGTGGTGATTAAATTCTTCTCTTTCATACCAAAAGTTTCTTATCTGGGTCATGTGAAAACTGAATATATCTTCCCACATAGATGGGGACATTTATAACGTTTGCCTGGCGGCCTGCCCACCCTTGATTGCAAAAGGAAGTAAAAGCTCCGGAGAGAATCACGGAAGACGACAGGAAATTTTACAAGAGAAAGAGAAAGGATTGATTGAGAAATAATATTCTCCTCAAAACTCAGCACCACCAAAAACATCAAGGTTTTCCTCGGTATTTCTCAGGTCATCAGCCGAGGTCCATTGCAGCAAGGTCTCCTTAGCAGAGAAGAAGGGAGAAGAAGCCATCTTATAGGATGATGACACATAACCTCCCACAACAGTGGCCAGAGCCAGCATGAGCACACACAGTGGTTCAGTACAGTTGCGGTGGGTGTGCTGATAGATGCTGAATATCAGAAAAGTTAGATGGCAACCGTTTTTTCCCCCTTCCTTCATATGTGTGAAAAGAGTAGCTGATTTTTGTTTGATGACAGATAAGGATGCATATTTGAGACAAGAAAAACATGGCTTGATAGGTGAGACAAGGTTAATAGGCAATACTAAGATATTGAACAGAAGTTTAAACTTTATGTATTCCAAACTGCCTAAGCCATTTTAGGGGTTTTATTTTATCAGTGTTACAAAGATGAATGGCTGTTTTCACATTTTCCCACGTCAGATCAATATTGTATCAAGAATTTATTTGGTAATGCTTAGCTGCCCTCGAAGGGTTATTGAGAAGAATAACAAAACTGATGCTTGCAAACTCGTTTTGTAAAAATATATGTAGTATACTCGTGTTGGTTGTTGTTACTGCTGTTACAGTAATAGTTTTGATTTCATTCCAATCTTAAGGGGGAAATTGTAGAATATGAATTGCAGTTATTTTTAATAGTCTAACAACCACTTGTTATGTTAGAGGAATCCCTCTTCAATCTCATTCGACTCAGTCTCGCTATTAAATACTTGGTAAATTGAGTTGAGAGTGTGCTAATTGGATTTGTGGACAATCTAGAGCCAAGAATAAATGCTTTAGGAGAGGATTAAAGTATAATAGGATTCTGATAAACTTTAGGAAATAGGCCAAATGTCCACCACATGAGATTTCCTAAAGACGTCTACAAAGGCCCAAAGCAGAAAATAAAATACCTAAAATAACAAAACGCCTTCCTCTCCAGAGCCTCATTGTGCACACGCACAGGTACTGAACTTTTATTCTTCTGGCTCTTCTTTTGTTCTCCATTCAAGTATGCTGCTTTTTCATTTCTCCTCTTTGTTTCTTCCATGTCTCTGTTGCTCCCATGCCAGATTTTCTCCATTGTTCCTCCTTACCTTGCTTGACTTCAACTCTGGTTCTACGTTGATTATATTCATTTAATGAAGGATTGCACTGGCTATTTCAAGGAACTGTCATACGGTTCTGAAGTTAGGGATGCGAGAACCCATGGAAATTTTCGTGGAAGCTTTCCATGCATCACGTGGTCAGGAGAGGAGCAGACGGTAAGACTTACTCCAGAGACAGGGAGGGAGAGGCCGCCTAGCCATTTTCTTCATGTGCATCTTTAACATCAGGATCTTAACCATTACGAGTGTCAATTCTTGAATCATCTTATGTTTTTCCACAGCCCAAGATCATCATTTTTCTTTAAGTTACTTGAGACACTTTGGTCGCAATCCTTGATTGTCAATGCCTGGGACATTAGAACTGCTTTAGTTTTCTCTTCTATATTGTTTCTGTATGGGTACCCTTATCTCACAATGTGGCCACTTTCCGTATTTCTTTTAATGATCTTTAAAGGGTTTTTGATAATGACAGCTAACACTTATAATAGTGAGGCCATACTCTCAGAAATAATCACTAAGTTGGTGTTCAATCTCTGCCTCCTTTTTCACTAAGTCTGACAGGTGCCTTCTATAATTGTCTAAAAGTAGTATTCATTGAGTTGCATTAGGCTCATGTGTTTTATCAAAGAGAACCTTATCATTAAAAGAAATAACTGAGAGAGGTTAAAATGGACACAGCGATCCACCATACACGTCCCCCTCCAAGGCGTGCATTGATGCCTCTCTTGCTGGGATGCTAAGAGTCCTTAGCTCTCTCCCATATTCCAGTATAGATGCAGATTTCTGTATCTAATTTCTGGTCCTGAGGCACTTTTAAGACTTAGAACCCATGGACTGAGAAGGAACCGAGTCTCCAAACAAATGACCCTGCAACAGCATGGCAAGTGTTTATAATAATGATCTCCCAGTTCTTCCTTAGGAGGACTGATGGCCATTCATTCAGGCCACTTCACACTGGAGAAATGGGAGCATTGCACCTGATGAATGCCAGGAACAAGGCCCAAGTTGATACTGATACCTGGAGACCTGAAGTATCATTACAGTTCCTCTATTAGTATGGTGGAATGTGGTGGGGGGGAGAGGGCGGGGGGAAGATACTAAATGATGCTCTGAGACCAGGCTCAAAATGGGTCTATGTAGCCTGCTAACCCACTCAGAGGTCATTTTCCTGGCCCTCAAATATGTAATTGGAATACACACACACGTACCCACACACACACACACACACACGTACCCACTTTGTATTTGGTATGGTCCACACTGGGTCCTTTGCCTACAATAAAAGCTATGATAGTGGGAGATCCGGATGAAAGCTCCTGAAAGTTGTCCCTTAAACCGCCAAAATAGTAAATTAAAACTAGTACTGTACCTCAGGGTAAGGAGGAAGAGGAATAGAAACCAGTGCCTCCCCTAAGATCTAAAGGGTGGTTTTCAGCATGTCTCCATTTAAGAGTCATCTGGCTCTTCCAGGAACCAGAAGGATCGTGAGGATGACAGCAGACTACAAGCAGGAGCCCTATGTAGTGTCCATGCCAGACGTTCTGTCTTTGATTAATGACTTAAGGTATTTGCATGTGGCCTTTGATTTGATTTTTTCCTATTCCAATCAGAAAAGACAATTCAGAAGCAATTTACATTCACCTGTAATGTACAAAAGTGTACATTTATAGTTCTTCCCTGGGGCTATATTAAGTTTCTCTCCCTCTGCCACAATATAATCGGCAGTGTTCTGAACTGTCTGAATATCCCGTAGAATATCACCCTGATCCACCATATCATGCTAGTCAAGTTGGACATGCAAGACGTGCCCAGCCTGTTGAAGGCCTTGTTTAGATATATGGGCTGCAGAGGCTGGTCAGAATTCTTCCACATTACCACAAATTTTAGGCAGTCAGTCACCATGAGCATGCCAAGCATACCAACCCAAATAAAAGATAAATGACTGCATCACACATCCCGCCATGAATTAGAAAATGCAATGCTGCTAAGCCTCTTCCGGTTTTGGCAGCTGCATATTCCACACCTGGAAACAGTGATCTGACACATGTACTTAGTGACAAAAAGGGCTCCAGCTTAGAGTGGGGCCAGAGCCAGAAATAATTCTATATCATATTCAGACCCTGGGGTAGGTGGTCCTGCCACTTGGGCCACACAACTCAGCAGACCCTGATATTAGAGAGTTCTGAGGCAGGAGAAACAGCCATACGGAATATATGGCAAGCCCCAGTGAGAGAATCATAGTGCAGGCCTGCGGGGGGCAAGGAGCATGGCCAAACTATCTTCAGTGGAGAACTCCACCCTTTTGAAAAACAACTCCTGGCGTATTACCAAGTCCTGATACAGACACTTCACCTGACCATGACACGTCAAGTCCCGCATGTCTGGAACTCTCTTTCATGAACTGAGTCAGTCGGACACAAAGGTAATCCATCATAAGATGGAAGTGACACATGCAGGATCTAACATGAGCAGAATTAGAGAAGGCACCAGGCATCCCAGATCCTCATGTCATCCCCTATCATGCGGGGGCACCCCTCTCTCCCAAGACCCGTGTGGCCCTGTGGAGAAAAAATCTCTTGTAAACATCTGACAGAGATTCATTTGTGCATGTGGTGGTTTGGAATGTGGATGCATCCAAAATTGGACAGCTTTATTCAGCGGTGGCCTCGAAAGAAATTGATGAGAAAAATCCTCACAATGGGTAGAGCTTCAAGCAGACAGAAAAAGGGACCAAGGCTAGAATAGATACAGATTCATAGGCAGTGGCAAATGGCCTGACCAAGGTGTTCAGGAAACTAGAAGAGGACAGACTGAAATATCAGGGACAAGAAAGTGTGAAACCGAAGAATGTAGATGGTCATATGAGAGCGGGCACAGAATGTGAAGATCTTTATAGTATCACATATTAACTCCTACAAGACGAATAGAAGAATGTTAATACAACCAATTATATAAAACAATTTGGTTAGTTGACATCAGCCAGCTTCTATCTGTAGCCAGCTCTAGTCTGGGCACAAAGAGCCTAAGTGAAAAGTTGTCACAGTGCAAGAAATGGAGGCTATGTATTGGCTCTTGCTTATCAAGGCTGATTAAACTATTGCTGCCACCAGACATCCAGCTTGCCAGCAACAGACACCAAGGCTGAGCCCCAGTAATGGAACTTTCTCTCAAGAACACAAACTGGCCACTCAGTGGCAAGTTGGGTACACGGGGCCCCTTCCAACCTGCAGGGCAAACAATTATCACAGAAGCAGACATACATTCCAGATTGAGGTTTGCTTTTCCTATTACAAGGGTTTACCCAGTGTTTGATCTACTGGCATGGAATTTCTCACAGCACTGCATCAGGTAAGTGGACTCACAGCAAAGGAGATTTGAAATAGGATCCATGAGATCCACTAGTCATATTATATTATGTCCCACCCACAAGCTGCAGATAAGATAGAGTATTGGAATGGCCTGCTGAAGGTGTAGCTAAGCACCAGCTCAGTGGTGTTACTTTATGAGGATTAGCCACAATCCTGCAGGATGTAGTACGTGCCTTGAATCAAAGTCATTAAACAGGACTGTGTACCAAATAGGAAAAATATATAGGTCGGGGAACCAACGGGTAGAAGCAGGGGTGACCCTGTTTACTATCATTTTCAGTAATCCACTAGGAGACTTTCGGCTTTGCACCTTGGCAACTCTGGGCTCTGTAGGACTAGACATCCCAGTAGTCCCCAGAGGGTGACATTTTCATGAGAGGATATGAGAGTCCTACTCAACTATAAGATGGGACTGTTGCCTGGCTGCTTTGGGTTTCTTCTGTCCAAGACCAGCAGTTAAAAAAAAGAAAAAAGAAAAATTTGGTGAGGTAATTGACCTGATCATCAAATGGAAGCAGGACTGCTGTCACACATGGGCCATGGAGGACTATGTGTAGGACACAGGTAACTCCCCAAGGCTTCTCCCTCATGTAGAAGAGGCAACAGTATGGAGGAACCTCAGCCCAGAGCCCGAATTCTGTGGATGTATTTGAAGACCTGTCTGAGCTCTTCTTTTAACCAAATTGTGAACCCCTCTCTTCTGGGGCACTTGGATAATGGGAGAACCTGTTTATCTCTTTCAGGAGAGCATATAACCTCACAAAGCTTGGCAGGCCGGGTGGCAGTGAGCAAGCAGCTAAGGGTTGCTTGAGCTGAAGATGGCAACCTTCTGGAAGCTGCCAAATTATCTACTGCCCAGATCTCTCCTGGATGCTGTAGCCTAAATGTTAGAGAATTTCTCTGAGTCTGATCCCAAGCCTTGGCACTCCCTGATACATTTCATGTATAGACTTAAATGTGTGGATAGAAAGAAAAAAGGCAATGAATTTAGGACTCAGATATCCCGGGTCTAAGTCTCAGTCTGACACCCTGATGGATTTAATACATTTTCTCATTCACAAAAATACAAATTATCCAACCAAAGAATTTTTAAGGAAAAGTTCGTGAAAAACAAAAATGTCAGTGAAACTATCTGTTGTAGTGCCTGACATCTAATAGAGCTCAATGTTTGCTAGTGGGTTTGTTTTTGGGTTTTTTTTTTTTTTTTTTTTGGTTTTTGGTGAATCTGAATTCTCAACCATAGAAGTATATATATTACTAATTTTTCCCTAGTACTATTCTCCCACCACCCAAGTGATTTAGTCAACTTGAGTACTTTTGAAATCTAAGACAAGACCAGACTTAAAATTAACACATCAAGATTTATTTAACAGTATGAAAATGAAAACAGTTTTGGAAATTAGATGTCTTTTCAGCATTAATTGCACTATTTTCTTATGATATAAACAATACTTTAAAGATATGATTACATTAAATGCACTGACTTTTCATGTATGCAAATAGTTTAATAATTTGGATAGCAAAATAACAGGAATAACCTATTAACTTACCTTAGTGTTTTCTTTGCCGGTGAATTTGAACTTTAGGTTTAGTGATATATATTCTTGCGATTAAAGGTATTATTGTTTACAATTCTTGCTGCCTCTCCCTGTAGGGATTAAAATTAGGCTTGGCCATTTGACTTATTTTGGCCAATGGAAGGTGAGTAGAAGTGATACATGTCACTTCTAAGAGAGAGCCTTAAGATCCAGTGAGTGTTTGCCATATATCTTCCAAATAGTTTCATCATCCTGAGCCTAGTAATGAAGGAGACATGGGAGGGAACTGTCACTGAGTCACAGTGCCCACATAACATGTAGCAGAAGTAGATCACTGCTACTGTAAGCTGCTGAGCTTTTGACATTGTTCCTATGCACAGCTTTTATTGGTTACTCTTTTTTGATTCTTTTACTAATTAACATCTTGATAGATTTAAATTTGTTTTCCTTTGAGAAGATTATATAGTCTTATATTTTTGATTACAAAATGCCCATAGTATTATCACATGCCGTATATGGCGTGTTCTAAATGGATCAGGGCCTCTGTGCTAGTAAAGTGTATTTGAGTTTTCTTGGAATTAATGGTGGAATGTTAGTACCTAAGCTTCATTAATAGGATTTTATTCATTCCATCCTCCTCTTTCTGAGTTTTGGGGCCAACTTATCTATGAACTATTTTCTCTCTTTCTCTCAGACACACACACACACACACACACACACACACACACGCATGCATTCAAAACATGCTAAAATTTTAGTTCTAATTTTATTTAGTAAATAGCCATGCACGATTTATATCATTACTCGCCACTCCACCCCACACCCATTATAAGGCCTTACTTACACTTACTCCTGTCCTTCCCCCTCCACTGTTGGACATTAGTATTTAATACACTGTTGTTCTCCACATAACCATTACCACATTTAATAGTCAAAGCTGCAAGAGTCTATGGATTAGGAAAAGTGTGAAATTACTGGTTCTTTGTGAACCCTTCTAGAAATTAGTATTTTTATATCTTATTTTATAGTAATAGCCTCTGGTCAGAAATGAAAAACAACATAGAAATGCATAAGGAGATAAATGAAAGATACCTGTAATGCTACTTTTCCAGGTACCATCCTCTAGTCAATGTTTAACAGACATTTTTCCATTTTCCTGTGTACATATTAATATATTTTAAACAAAAGTGTATTATATAATATTGTTCTTTTTTTGTTTTTTCTCTGAATTTATCAATACATCTGGTTCATAAAGACATTCATTTTTACTAGTCAGCATTCTTTAATTAATTTATTTATTTTGAGAGAAAGAGAGAGTGTGAGTGCAGAGAGGGAGAGAGGGAAGGAGAGAGAGAATCCCAAGCAGGCTCCACGCTGTGAGAGCAAAAACCAACACAGGTCTCAAACCCATGAACCGTGAGACCGTGACTTGAGATGCTTAACTGACTGAGCCATCTAGGCAACCCAGGACTCTTAAATTTTAAACAAGTAAGTAAACAGAAACTGATTAATTTACAGAGAAAAGGAAACTGTGGGAAGGATATTGGGTAGCTCGTAGAATCAGTCAAATTTAAAAACAGGTCTAGGCGGGAACAGAGAAAGAGGAAGACCAGGTGAGAACTAGCCTTAGGAATCCTAACCAGACATAACTGGCCCTCCACTCGGACTGTGCAGCTGCCCTTGGATCCTGATGGCTTTGTCGGGACCCTTGACTGTACTTTGAAACGTGAGTCTAATGAGCGGATGTGTAGTGCTCATTGTATTCTCTCACATAGTGAAAGGAATTATGTCCTCGATGTTGGAGGTGAATTATCTTTTCAATAGTCTCTCAAGACATTTTAAGGACCTCTGGGCCTTGAGTGCTTCTCAATTTGTGGCAGTTTGGGGGCAACATGACTTTCCTGCAAAATGGCCTTAAGTGTGGGTGACCCTTCAAGAATCACTGTTGGTTTTTGAGGTTTTTAAGTGAAGTGGACCATGTAATCTGTGTTCTCTTTTTAGTCATCCCTGTGCCTGACCTTGGGGAGGTTCAAGGTAAGTGAAAGTGGCTCTTTACCCAAGGATGTTTCACAATGATGAGCTGGCGAAGACACTACTCAGCAACTAAGAAGAAAGCACTTAGCTCCGAGAATTAGATATTTTTCTCTCAGGACCAATTTGATTCTGTGTTGTAAAATCCTATATTCATTATCAAGTAGCACTGATTAAATGTTCAAATGTGCACAGTGCTGTTCTAGGAACCATACAAAGAGAATTATCCTGCCCTGTAGGACCTTAAAATCAAAAGCAGAAATTTAATACCTAAGGAGGGTCATTTGGCTCCCTGGGTATGATGAGCAGTGAGTGCTCTGGTCACTTAGGAAAGCTTTACGCTCTTGAGCATGTTGTTTTAGTTGAAGAATTCTTCCGAGTTTTCCCTGCCAGGTCATTTAAAACCCCACAATCTGGGGAAAGTAGTGAGTGCATGGAGAAAATGCAGGCTAAATGGACTTTATGGGTTTATTTGTTTAATTAATTTGTTTTCATAGCCGATAATACAGAAGAACCTCTGCTTTGGTGATTTTGAACCACCAATTTCTTGAACAAATTACACCAGGTCCTTTTATTTCACCAAGGTGGGTTTAAAAGGGTCTCTGGGGGCCTTGTCCATTGAAGCAATCACGACAGAATCTTGCATAGTATGACTCCCTGTCTCTGGAAGCTACAGAGAACAAGTCCCACAGCAGTCCTCTAATAAACTGTTGCACCATTTACTACACCCATAGTGACCATATGCTCTAAATATTCTTATATGATCCATAGTTTTCTGAAGTTTTCTTATATTGTTTCCCCTACAAACCTTAATATTATCCTGGAAATCCCAATATTTAGATGCTCAAAACTTCATCTGCCAAAAATTATTTTTGTACTTAGAATTGGCACAAAAATTCTTTATTAAATCACCTGTCCCCACCCCCGTCCCCGCTCCATCCCCACTGCTGCCACAATGGAAGTCCAACCTTCAGAAAAATCAGTTCAGCCAAAGTAAGCATAGAAGAGGAGAGGCTGCCCAAAGAGATTTCAGGAGGAGTTTGGCAAAATAACATAAGAGTACAATGATATTATGCTCAAAAGTGAAACACTCTGCTGTGTTGTTGACTGTCCCTTGTGGGGAGATATTTGATTTGATTTTTATTATTGCGAAAGTTCTTTTCATGATCTCTGTGCCTAAGGTGTCTCTATCTCTGTTCAGTCTTGTAGAATCAGTGAGACTCAGGCTCACTACACTAGCTCTGATTTCTGGTATCAGGGATCTGACACAGCCATCCAGACAACCCAACACTCTCTAACTGGGAAGAAACCCTTCATATCTGAAATTCACAGAGAGTACCATTCTCTAATCTGTCCTGTAGAATAATATCAAATAATTCATAGTTTTTAAGGGTACAGTAAACATCTGCATTCTGTCCTTGGGTGAAACACAGATGGGCCATAAGGACTTCAGGGTTTGTGTGAACAGATTCAGAGATGACATAGTTATAGAAAGAAAACTTAGAGCTTATAAATAGGCATTACAAATAAATCTAACAATCTATAAGTAGTTTCAACATAAAAGGAAAACAGCCACTAGAGAATATTGTGCCCATTTCTATTAGAATTATCCATTCTAGGGGCACCTGGGTGGCTCAGTCGGTTAAGCGTCCGACTTTGGCTCAGGTCATGATCTCACAGTTCGTGAGTTCGAGCCCCGCGTGGGGGCTCTGTGCTGACAGCTCAGAGCCTGGAGCCTGCTTCAGATTCTGTGTCTCCCTCTCTCTCTGCCCCTCCCCTGCTTGTGCTCTGTCTGTCTCAAATATAAATAAACATTAAAAAAAAAAAAGAATTATCCATTCTATTTTACATCACTTTAGTAACTGAAAATGTGTTTTTCTAATTTTACCATAACTAGTTAAGGAGATTAACCTATTCCTTCACTTTTCCTTAAATTCCCAACTCCTTGGACAGATATTTAAGAGCATTTAGGGTGTCGGCTCTTCTCCCAATCACCTGAAATCTTTATAACCTGGCTATTTACTTAACCAAGCTAGACTATTTTCCTACTAAATTTTCTACTAAAATCCACATCAGGTTTAAATTTACCCAAAATATTATTGCTCTACTTTTACTCAGAATCATTTCAAATATATCCTAAAATTCAAACTGTGTAACAAAGAGGTTAACTATCATTTTCAAGACATATTTAAGGTGGCTGACAACATATAACAATGTATTCTAAACCACTTAAACAGTCATATACTTAGTAACTGATTTATCAGTTTGGAGCTCCTAATATATGCCATGTGTTCAGTTAAAAACTGAGCATAAAAACTCAATTAGTAGAATAATGGCAGGGTAGCTAGTATCAGATTAACCTCGGGGGGGGGGCTTTTAAAAAACTACTTAAAATATTTTAATATTATTTGAAGTCACAGGAGAGTGATCCATTTCAAGTAGATAATGGAGAGAAAACAACCTTTGGCAGAGGAGATGCTACTGGGTGACATTTACTTTTATGTGGCCTTTGCTTGAGGACACCAACTTGCCACATAGTATGGAACACCCAGAATTTAAGCATGTAGCCACAGTTCACAAACTGAAAAAGTCAGGTAACAGAGGTCTGACTTGGAAGCTGTTATAGGAGCTTCAAAATGAAGTGTAAAACTACAGAAGGGAAGGCAGAAGTCCCCCTATCTGCATACAAACTTCACCCAAATCCTTGGCTGATTTCTCAAACTATGCGTATAAGGGGAGAAGAGTAGGATCTGATTTCAGCTGAGGCATGTTACAGAGAAGACAAGGCTTACCCAGATGAATTCACCGTCTTCTAGAACAAAAACCAACATGTGAAGGAAGACAACTGAAGAGAATCACTGGAATCTATTATTCACAGTGTCCAGTAAAAACTATCAGCATTTGAAGGGAACGATATGAGACCCACAGTCAAGAGACAAACAACTAATAAAAACAGGCCTCATGATAACAAAGACAGTGAAATTGACAGATAAAAATATTACACCATCTACTAGACATTTTTTAATGGATTTGAAGGGAAAATATAGTCTTGAGGAATAAACAGATGAGGAATCTCAGCAGAACAGAAACTGCAATGAAATGGAAATTCTAAAACCGAAAAGCACAATATCTAAAATGAAAACAAAATTGGATTACCTTAAGAGTCAATTGGTGATTGCAGAAGAAAAGGTCAGTCAATGAACTTGAAGATGGGTCATCGGAAAGTATTTATTCTGGAAAAGAGAAAAAATAAATTGGAAAAAAGAATGAAAAGTCTCAGTGAACTCTTGAACAGTATCTGAATGTCCTTTGTAATTATGCTCTGAGAAGGAACGAAGAGACAATAGGCAGAAAAAATATTTAAAGAAAAAATGAGCAAGATTTTCAAGTATTTTATGAAAACAAACATAGTGATCCAGCAAACTCAGTAATCTCCAAGCAAGCTTGTAAGTAAGTAAGTAAGATAGATAGATAGATAGATAGATAGATAAATAAATGAGAGACAGAAAAAGAGAGATCATAGTTAAATTGCTGAACACAAGAGACAAAGAGAAACTCTTGGGAGCAGCACAGGAGACACACATGAAACGTTTCCTCCAGTGGGACAATGATACCAATGAAGGCTGATAATTCCTCTCAAATGATAGTCTCTCTCTCTCTCTCTTTTAGGTTTATTTTTTTTCATAATCTCTAAGCCCAATGTGGGGCTTAAACTCACAACCTCAAGATCAAGAGTAGCACACTCTTCCGACTGAGCCAGCCAGGTACCCCTAATAGTCCCTTCTTGTACAGAATTTCTATTTTCATTTATTCCCACAAATTAAGCATCCTCATTATTATTATATGTGGATTTTTTTATTGTGAGGACTATGTCTTTGTTTATCGTTTCTACTTATATCCTAGACTTTCCTTCTGGGACAATATTCCTTCTAGGTAGATATTCTTTAGAATTTTTAAAGGTATGTTGGTTGTAAACTCTTACATTTTTTGTTAACTTCCGTATTCTTTTTTTTAATTTTTTTTTAACATTGAGAGACAGAGAATGAGCGGGGAAGGGAAAGAGAGAGGGAGACACAGAATCTGAAGCAGGTTCCAGGCTCTGAGCTGTCAGCACAGAGCCCAACGCAGGACTCGAACTCACGAACTGCGAGATCATGACCTGAGCTGAAGTCCGACGGTCAACCGACTGAGCCACCCAGGCGCCCCATTAACTTCTATATTCTTAATGCCTAAAGCCCTCAGTAAATATTGGTTGAGCAAAGGAAGAGAGTCTGTGCTCAAGCCATTATAATAACTAGAAGTCTCTGTGTCTCAATCCCCCCCCCCCATGACTCAACTTTGCAATTTCCCTGAGTTTTGTTGTACCCACTCCTAATAAAAAACAATCTCTTTACCAGCACTGTGCCTGAGGAACCCCTAACACCAGCTGAATCTCTTTGGCTTCCTCACTAGGGTTGAGAATCAGACCAATGAGTTAAACACGCAGCAAGAGGTATGTTACACAGTTTGCTATCCCGATATTCTCACTCTCAATTCACAACAACTACCTTCAAGTGGGTTTTTAAGTGTGGGATTACAACACGTTTTCCCAGTATATTCCCTTTGATACTCCACTAGGTGACTGTTTCATACTCTCTCCATTCTCTTGTCAAGCCTCCAAATCTCCTTCCTTATCGCTATATCCATCTCATAACCTGGATTCTTATTCAACTGATAAAACAGATGCCGCTAGGAGAGACCCTCCACAAGCTCTTCCTACGACATATGCTCAGCCCAGCATCTGTTCTGTGTTCTGCTCTCCCTGTGTCTCTGCTCCTGAGCTACTCATCCTGTTTAAACCCGGTGCTTCCAGTGGAACACCAAAATATGGTTACAGTAAAATCTCCCCACAGCCCCTTCAGTCCTCTTTTCTCCCCCTTTCTGCCAGATCATTCCCATCAGCAAACAAGGTTTTCCTCCCATCTAAAAACAAACTCCTCCCTTGACCCCGTTTTCTTCTCTCAGTCCCATTTACTTTCCTCTTTTAATAGCAACAGCCCTTGGGAATTATATTTTCTCCCACTTGCCAATTTTTCTACCCTCCTCCTTCAAACCGATCCATTCAGGCTTTTACCCCCACTTATTGCACAAAACCTACGTTCGTCAAGCTCACCTATGACCATGCCATTACTATAGTCTACAGTTAATTTGAGGTCTCCATGTTAATCTATCGATAGCATGTGATGTAGGTGAGCATGTCCTTTGCCTTAAAAACCCACAACACTTTTCTCACTCAACTTCCAAGACCCCACCCCCCTCTCCTGGTTTTCTTTTCACCTCACTGGCCACTTTTTCTCAGCTTCATTTGCTCTTTCCTCTGTGTCTCCCAGGCCTTTTATAGCTGGACTGCTTCAAGTGTGGGTCCTTGAATGTCTTTACTGTCTATATTTTCTCCAGTGAAGATCTTACTCGGTCTTATAACTTTAAAACAAACTGACTGCCTCAAACTTTAGATCTTCAACTTGGTCTTCTCCTGGGACTCTAAAGTGGTATCTATCAATCAACCAATCTATCTATCTACCATCATCTATCTATCTATCTATCTATCTATCTATCTATCTATGTAATCTGTCTACTTACCTAAAGTTCAACATGTCCAAAAATGAGCTCCAATGTTATTTGCACCCTGACACAACAAACAAAAAATGTGATTTACCTCGTCTTCCCCATCTCAGTTGACAGCAGTTCCAACTTTCTAGTTGTGTCGTTTCAAAACCACAGTCTTAAACTCCCCTAATTCTCACCCATTTAGTCCACCAGCAAAACTGCTGGCTCTGTCTTCAGCATATACCAAAATATGGCTACTCTTTACCACCTCCACTGGGGATGCCCTGGCCTAAAGACATGATGATCCCTTAAGTGGATTATTTTAATGTTCTGCTTCTACCCTATCTTGCCTTCCTATGGTCTATTCTCATAGCCACCAGCCAGAACAACCCTGCTCAAATGAACAGGTTGTGTCACTTCTGTGCTCACAGCTTTAAATTGTTTTGCATCTCAAAGCACAAGGCAAATCTGCTCTGATCCCATGTTACTTCTTTGATGTCATTCCCTCCTGCCTTGCTGCTCATTCTTCCATTCCAATCATACTGGAGCCATTCCTTAATCATGCAGGGCACATTCCTCAGGGCCTTGGCTCTGACACCCCCTATCTGTTATGGTCTTTTTCAACACACACACATCCTTAAGAGTCATTGTTTTCCTGATGATACCATATCTCAACTTCTGAGTCCACGCTTGACCACACAGATAAAAGTCGCCATACCTCTCCCAATACTTCCTTTCCCCCATCCCCACAGCATTTATCAGAATATTAGATAACTTGCAAACTAACTTATTTTGTTTATTATTTGCCCTCCTTCTTCCCAACCACCCTTCAATACACGTATGTAAATAAAATTTTACAAGGACGGAGAACCTTATTTTGTTCATGGCTTTATCTCAGAGTCTAGCTTAGTGCCTGACCATAGTTGGTGCTCAGTAAATAATTGTTGGGTGTGGTATTATCATTAATTCAAACATTACTACACATAATTTGCTAGAATTTTTATCATTGAAGAATAATAATGTAAATCAAAATAAAAACAAAAATGAGGGGCGCCTGGGTGGCTCAGTCGGTTAAGTGTCTGACTTCAGCTCAGGTCATGACCTCACGGTCCGTGAGTTCGAGCCCCGCGTCGGGCTCTGTGCTGACAGCTCAGAGCCTGGAGCCTGCTTCTGATTCTGTGTCTCCCTCTCTCTCTGCCCCTCCCCCATTCATGCTCTGTCTCTCTCTGTCTCAAAAATAAATAAACATTAAAAAAAATTAAAAAAAAAACAAATGAAAACAATATTCAGGAAACAAGAAGTAGAATGATTTTCTAGATTTCTATCTCTGATTTGACAGTCTCATTAACAATATTCTCTCTCCAGTTATCTACCTATTTGCATATAATTAGTTTCAGATATAGTTATATCAGCTTATATAGAGTCCTTTTTTATGTAGGTAGTGAAGTAAATTGTTGCTTAGGTGTTTATATTACTCCTATAGGAAAATTTTGTTTCATTACGACTATATTTAAATTTTTCATTTTTTATAAGCATTTAAAAAAATGTTATGGTCTCAAATAAAGACAGGCAGTTGATTCTTGTGTTCAGTTTAATTGCCTTTGCGTCTTATTACAATGTAAATTACATATTATAACACATCTAACTATCTGGGAATTAAATATTCATTAGTATCTGAAAACCAGTATAAATCTATATCTGAACATTTGAAACATGAAAATACACCCCAAAGAAATACCAAAGATGGCAAGAATATAATGAAATAGAGAAAAATTAGGAGATAAATATAATTAAAAGTATATATCATATTTGCATAATTGGGTATTTAAAGAATTTTATACAAATATTTCTAGAGTCAAGCTTTAAGATGTTCATTATCACCAAAGATGTTGACTAAAGAATTAAACTACATCATTAATAAAGGATGGTAATTTAACAAAATTATATAAAACATCTTAATCTTTTCTAAGAAGTGAAAATGTTCAGCGTTCAGTTTAACTGATAAAATTTTAACTAAAAAAACTTCTTTGTATAATTTTATTTTCCATCTTATTCCATACCTATCTTTTAGTTTTATCATCACTTATCTTTATTTAGTTATCATTGAGATGTAGAAATAATTCACAATGCATTAAAATAAATATAATTTTTTAAGGTGGCCATTTGAGGGCCACTTATTTCCACGCTTCATTATTTCACAAGAATCTCACAAGAGCAACAGTTAAAGGAAGAAATAAATTAAATCAGAATCTCACCAAACCCTCCCTCTCTCTCAATACTGGACAATAGTACACATGTGCTTGGTCAGCAATAGGTTACAATGTGGGACTTGTAATAAATGGGTATTTGTTCCTAATTCTAGACCCTGGATCTTTTTCTAGTAAAAAAAAAAAAAATATTTTCAGTTGTCAGTAAACATTAATTCGTTGGAAGAAGATTCTGAAATTCTCTCTGGATTAAAGAAAAAAAACCTTTATTTTTCTAAATCATTTTACTTTTCATTTTAAATAATCTAGCTCAAAAACTAGACACACATTTCTAACCTAGTATTATATAAATATCTATTAAAATATAATTATGCAGACTATAAACCAAAAGACAGTTTTGAAAAATGGGGGTGCCTGGGTGGCTCAGTCGATTGAGCGTCCAACTTTGGCTCAGGTTATGATCTCAGGGTCTGCGAGTTCGAGCCCCGCATCGGGCTCTGTGCTGACAGCTCAGAGCCTGGAGCCTGCCTCAGATTCTGTGTTTCTCTCTCTCTGATCCTCCCCCAGTCATGCTCTGTCTCTCTCTGTCTCAAAAATAAATAAACATTAAAAATAAATAAAAATAAAAATAAAATAAAAAATGAACCTTGTAGGAGAGCTGAGATCATTTTTGTTTTGGAGTACTCATTTTTTAAATCTATTTCAAAATGATACACATTTATTGACAATGTATTTGTGCATGACATTGTAATAAGGGCTGATAAGATAAAGATGATATGGTATGTACCTCCAACAAGAACTTAAAGATACTTTTTTTTTATTCTGAAAGTCTACCTCTTGAATTACATAATTAACCCCGGTGAGATGACATAAGACAGGGGCTGTGAATGTTTGTAACTGGTGATCCACTATGATAAACTATGTATGTTACTTGAGTTAGACTCTATATTCTGTGGCCATAAATTTAAATTTAAGCTATGAGACATATTCAAGCTAAGTTGTAACAAGTATCTTGATCTTCTTGAAAAGTCAAGGGGAAATTTGGGGGGAAATAGTCTGTCCAAAATAAGATATTTGAAAAAGACACTCTTCTAAGAGTTTTTAAAGCTCAGATAAATTGAGCTGAAATGGGTTTCCAAAACTTCTTCTGTTATAGATGGAGGAAATAGGACAGCTTATAGGAAGCTTATAGGAATTATCAAGTGTGAATCATTTATATGTTGAGAATCGTTCCTTAAACCTTTAGTATCTACCAGTGGTAAAGGAGTTTGATAAAATTGTTTATCAATGATCTTCCTCTACTTTGCAAAATCATAAAATATTAAATCAGAAATAAGAGAAAAATACAGAAAGTGATCTTGCTTTGTTATGGTAGGAAGTTCAAAATTACTTAATAAAACAAAACAATAATGTATAAAGCACACAGTGTATAAAGAAAACACATACAAAAAAAAAATCTGGGAAAGTACCTATTCAATCACCCAATGATGAGCAGTGGGCTTTAGCCTGTAACTTGTCCATCATTCAAGAAGAGATAATCTCTCTCTAGGCACCCAGGTCATGACTGAATTGCTAATTCGATCCCCCAAGTTTAAAATGCTTCTTCTTTCACTCTCTAGTTTTTAATAATTCCTGAATGGCATTCTTTGCTTCCTTACAGCTAACACACTCACACATACACTCAAAAGGTTATGTAACATTACACATGACTACTTAATAACGACCTGAATTAAAATCCTGGCTGTACCCTTAGCCAGTTTTATGAAGATGAACAAATAAAATCACCCTCTCTTGACATTACTTCCCATTTATAAAATAAATGTGTTGAACAAAGTTTATCCAAAATAGCAAATGTAAGCCTGAGCTGGTTCGCATATGGCTCTGTGGGTTTCATCACGTGTACAGTAGGACCCACTGTTTTATACGGTTCTCTGGTGATACTGATGTGAAAACTGACAACCAGTAATGTAACCTCGTATGATTTTAGAAACGGAAAAAATCCTAAACACAAATATAAGTGAAAAATTTTTGATTATCCTGTACATAAATATTTTTTCCCATCTGCTATAAGTAACTATGTTTTGTTACAGTATTGTAGTTACTAACATATGTATATTTAGTTACTATAAGAAATTGTATAAATTATAATAATGGTTATAATTAGATATATAATTATAGATATGGTTATTATATATAACATAGTTAACATACATATATATATATATATGGATACTATAAAAATAAGCAAAACAAAATGCTCAATATATAATATTCTTTTATTTTTAAATGTTTTAAAAATGTTTATTTACTTTGAGAAAGAGAGAGTGCAAGCAGGGAGGTGCAGAGAAAGAGAGAGACACAGAATTTGAAGCAGGCTCCAGGCTCTGAGGTGTCAGCACATAGCCCGACATGGGGAGCAAACCCACAAACCACGAGATCATGACCTGAGCTGAAATCAGATGCCTGACCAACTGAGCCACCCAGGCGCTCTTGAATATGTAATATTCTTTTTATTCCCCTAATGTTTATTTGTTTGTTTGTTTTAAAATATAATTTATTGTCAACTTAGCTAACATACATTGTATATAGTGTGCTCTTGGCTTCAGGAGTAGATTCCCATGATTCATCACGTATTTACAACACCCAGTGCACATTCCAACAAGTGCCTTCCTCAATGCCCATCACCGATTTTCCCCTCCCCCAGCCCCCCCCATCAACCCTCAGTTTGTTTTCTGTACTGAAGAGTCTCTTATGGTTTGTCTCACTCTCTGTTTGAAACTATTTTTTCCCCTTCCCTTCCTCTATGGTCTTCTGTTAAGTTTCTCAAATTCCACATGAGTGATAACATAATATCTGTCTTTCTCTGACTTATTTCACTTAGCATAGTGCCCTCCAGTTTCATCCGCATTGTTGCAAATGGCAAGATTTCATTCTTTCTCATTGCCAAGTAGTATTCCATATATGTAAACCACATCTTTATCCATGCATCAATTGGACATTTGGGCTCTTTCCATAATTTGACTATTGTTGATAGCGCTGCTATAAACATTGGGGTTCATGTGCCCCTATGAATCAGAACTCTTGGATCTTTTGGATATATTCCTAGTACGGCTATCACTGGGCTGTAGAGTAATTCTATTTTTCATTTTTGTTGGAACCTCCACACTGTTTTCCAGAGCAGCTGCACCAGTTTGCATGTCCAACAGTGCAAGAGGGTTTCTGTTTCTCCACATCCTCACCAACATCTGTTGTTTCCTGAGTTGTTAATTTTAGCCACTCTGACCAGTGTGAGGTGGTATCTCCATGTGGTTTTGATTTCTATTTCCCTGATGATGAGTGATGTTCAGCATCTTTTCATGTGTCAGTTGGCCATCTGGACGTCTTCTTTGGAGAAGTGTCTATTCATGTCTTCTGGCCATTTCTTCACTGGATTATTTGTTTTTCAGGTGTTAAGTTTGGTAAATTCTTTATAGGTTTTGGATACTAACCCTGTATCCAATATGCTATTAGCAAAGATCTTCTCCCATTCTGTCGGTTGTCTTTTAGTTTTATTGATTGTTTCCTTTACTGTGCAGAAGCTTTTTATCTTGAGGAGGCCCCAATAGGTCACTTTTGCTTTTTTCCCCTTGCCTCTGGAGACATGTTGACTAAGAAGCTGATGCGGCTGAAGTCAAAGAGGTTTTTGCCTGTTTTCTCCCTTAGGGTTTTGGTGGTTTCCTGTCTCACATTGAGGTCCTACATCCATTTTGAGTTTATTTTTGTGGATGGTGTAAATGGACCCGTTTCATTCTTCTGCCTGTTGCTGTCCAGTTCCCCCAGCAACATTTGCTAAAGAGACTGTCTTTTTTCCCTTGGATACTCTTTCCTGCTTTGTCAAAAGTTAGTGGGCCATACATTTGTGGGTCCAATTGTAGGTTCTCTATTCTATTCCAATGATCTATGTGTCTGTTTTTGTGTCAATACCACACTGTCTTGATGATTACAGCTTTGCAGCAGAGGTTAAAGTCTGGGATTTTAAAGCTTTGGTTTTCTTTGTCAACATTACTTTGGCTATTCAGGGTCCTTGTGGTTCCATACAAATTTTAGGACTGTTTGTTCTAGCTCTGAGAAGAATGCCAGTGTAATTTTGATTGGGATTGCATTGAATGTGTAGATTGCTTTGGGTAGTGTTGACATTTTAAAAATATCTGTTCTTCTAATCCACGAGCATGGAATGTTTTTCCATTTCTTTGTGTCTTCTTCTCTCTTTCATGAGTTTTCCATACTTTTCAGCATACATATCTTTTACATTTTTGGTTAGGTTTATTCCCAGGCATTTTATGTTTTTGGTGCAATTGTAAATGGGATAAATTTGATTTCTCTTTCTGTTGCTTCATTGTTAGTGTATAAGAATGCAACTGATTTCTGTACATTGATTTTGTATCCTGTGACTTTGCTGAATTCATGGATCAGTTCTAGCAGCTTTTTGGTGGAGTCTTTCAGATTTTCCACATAGAAGTGAAAGTTTGGCTTCTTTGCCAATTCATATGCTTTTTATTTCATCTGTTGTCTGACTGCTGAGGCTAGGATTTCCAATACTACGTTCAACAGCAGTGATGAAACTGGACATCCCTGTTGTGTTCCTGATCTCAGGGGGAAACCTCTCAGTTTTTCCCCATTGAGGATGATATTAGCTGTGGACTTTTCATATATGGGTTTTATGATGGTAAGATATGCTCCTTCTATCCTGACTTTCTTGAGAGTTTTTATTAAGAAAAGATGCTGTATTTTGTCAAATGCTTTTTCTGCATCTATTGACAGGATCATATGATTCTTATCCTTTCTTCTATTAATGTGATGTATCACATTGATTGATTTGCAAATACTGAACCAGCCCTGCAGCCCAGGAATGAATCGCACTTGATCATGGTGAATAATTCTTTTAATATACTGCTGAATTTGATTTGCTAGTATCTTGAGAATTTTTCCGTCCATATTCATCAGGGATATTGGCCTATAATTCTCCTTTTTGTTGGGTCTCTGTCTAGTTTGGGAATGAAGGTAATGCTGGCTTCATAGAATGAGTTTAGAAGCTTTCCTTCCATTTCTAGTTTTTGGAACAGCTTGAGAATAGGTATTAACTTTGCTTTAAACGTCAGGTAGAATTCTCCTGGGAAGCCATCTGTCCCAGGACTCTTTATTCATTGTAAGATTTTTGATAACTGATTCAATTTCTTGTTGGTTATGGGTCTGTTCAAATTTTCTATTTCTTTCTGGTTGAGTTTTGGTAGTGTGTGGTTGTCTAGGAATTTGTGCATTTTTTCCAGGTTTTCCAGTTTGTTGGCATATAATTTTTCATAGTATTCTCTAATAATTGTTTGTATTTCTGTGGTATTGGTTGTGATCTCTCCTCTTTCATTCATGATTTTATTTACTTTGGTTCTCTCTCTTTTTGGGAAGGCTGGCTAGGGGATTATCAATTCTGTTTATTCGTTCAAAAACTAGCTCTTAGATTCATTGATCTGTTCTACTGGGTTTTTTTTTTTTGGTTTATTCTACATTATTTTTCTGCTCTAATCTTTATTATTTCTCTTCTGCTGTTGACTTCGGGTTTTCATTGCTGCTCTGCTTTTAGTCTTTAGGTGTGAGGTTAAGTTTTGTATTTCGGATTTTTCTTATTTCTTGAGATCAGCCTGAATTGCAATGTATTTTCCTCTTAGACTGTCTTGGCTGCATCTCCAAGGGTTTGGACTGTCATGTTTTCAATTTAATTTGCTTCCATATGTTTTTTAATTTCTCCTTTAATTACCTGGTTGAGCCATTCATTCTTTAGTAGGATGTTCTTTAACCTCTATGCATTTAGAGACTTTCCAATTTTTTTTGTGGTTTATTTCAAGTTTCATAGTGTTGTGATCTGAAAATATGCATGATATTATCTCAATTCTTTTATATTTATTGAGGGCTATTTTGTGACTCAATATGTGATCCACCTTGGAGAATGTTCCATGTGCATTTGAGAAGAATGTGTATTCTTCTGCTTTTGGATGAAAAGTTCTGAATATATCTGTCAAGTCCATCTGGTCCAGTGTATCATTCAAGGCCATTGTTTCTTTATTGATTTCTGCCTAGATGATCTGTCTTACTTGCTGTAAGTTGGGGTATTAAAGTCCCCTGAAATTACTGTATTCTTATCAGTAAGATTGCTTATGTTTGTGATTAACTGATTTATATATTTGAGTGTTTCAAGTTAGGGGCATAAACATTTACAATTGTTAGCTCTTCATGATGGCTACACCCCCTTAATTATGATATAATGCCCTTCTTCATCTCTTGTTACAGTCTTAGGTTTAAGGTCTAGTTTGTCTGATATAAGTATGGATACTCCAGCTTTCTTTTGACTTCCAGTAGCATGATAGATGGTCCCCCACCCCCTCACTTTCAATCCGCAGGCATCCTCAGATCTAAAATGAGTCTCTTGAAAATAGCATATAGATGGATCTTGGTTTTTTATCCATTCTGATACCCTATGTCTTTTGATTGGGGCATTTAGTCCATTTACATTCAGAGTAATTATTGAAAGATATAGATTTAGTGTCACTGTGTTATCTGTAGGTTTCATGCTTGTGGTGATGTCTCTAGTCCTTTGTGGTCTTTGCAGCATTCCACTCACAGAGTATCCCTTAAGATCACCTGCAGGGCTGGTTTAGTGGTCATGAACTCCTTCAGTTTTTGTTTGACTTGGAAGGCCTTTATCTCTCCTTCTATTCTGAATGACAGCCTTATTGGATAAAGGATTCTTGGCTGCATTTTTTTTCCCTATTCATCACATGGAATATTTCCTGCCACTCCCTTCTGGCCTACCAAGTTTCAGGCGACAGGTCTGCTACTACCTTTATGTGTCTACCCTTGTAGGTTAAGACCTGTTTGTTCCTAGCTGCTTTCAGAATTCTCTCCTTATCTTTGTATTTTTCCAGTTTCACTGTGATATGCTGTGGTGAAGACCTATTCTTATTGAACCTGAAGGGAGTTCTCTGTGCCTCTTGGATTTGGATGTCTGTCTCCTTCCCCAGATTAGGGAAGTGCTCAGCTACAATTTGTTCAAGTAAACCTTCTGCCCCTTTCTCTTCTTCTTCCGGAACTCCTGTGATACAGATATTATTACATTTCCTTGAATCACTTAGTTCTCGAATTCTCCCCTCATGGTCTAGTATTTTCTCATCTGTTTCTCAGCTTCATTATTTTCCATAAATTTATCTTCTGTTTCACTTATTCTCCCCTCTGCTTTCTTCCTCGATCCATGCTGTCACTGCATCGAGTTTATTTTGCATCTCATTTAGAGCATTTCTTAATTCGTGTGACTATTTCTTACTTCCTTGATCTCTGCAGCAATATTCTCTGCTGTCTTGCATGCTTTTTTCAAGCCCAGCTATTAATCTCATGACTATTACTCAAAATTCTTGATCAGATATATTGTTTATATCTGTTTTGAGCAATTCTCTAGCTGTTATTTCTTCCTGGAATTTCTTTTGAGGAAAATTCTTCTGTTTTGTCATTTTAGCTATTTTTTTGTCCTTTAGATATTTCAATAGCTTGTTATGTGTCCTGCACCTGTAAGCACTACTATATTAAAAAGGGTTCATACACTGTCCAGGGCCTGGCCCTTCAGGAGGTGTTTTTGGAGTGTGTTGCTTGCTCTCTGTTGTTGTGACTCTGGTTGCTTTATCTCCCTACTTGTAGTGGTGTTTTGGACCTTCCACCAGGTGTGCTTTGATTTGTTCATTGAAGCAACCCTAGGAAATATTTAAAAAGGGGGACAGTGGTAGAAGAAGCCTTATCCCATACAAAGAGGGAAATGACAGGGGCAGGGAAAAAGAAAAAAACAAATTACCAGGCAAAGAATCAGGGCAACTATACTGCTTAATCTAGAGAGAGAGAGAGAAAAAATAAAGAGACACAGAAGAAGTATAAAAAGAATAGATTAAAAACATCTGCTTAAACAAACCAACAAGCAGAATAGAGAAAGGAAAAGATATGAGGAAGAAAAGAAGGAAAAAATAATAAATACATATATAATAAGAATTGACCAAGAATCAAATCAGAAAATGCAGAACTACTGGACCAATATCTGACGGTGGCTTGGAACCAGTGGCTGTGCTGTTCTGGAGGAGGAACTGTTGGTTTGGTCAGTGTCCATCTTGCTCCCGTAGATAAGTAGTTACCAGGCACAGGGGGCCATGGTTTGGTGTAGACAGCTCCCGCCCCCACTGGGGGCCCCCTCTCCTGTTCCCTGAAGCCCCACCTTATTGGTGATTGGGAGAAAAATGGCAACATCCCAATCTCTCCCCCCCACTGGTGTCCAGGATCACTTTGTTCAGGTCATCCTCACAGTGCCCTGTGGGCATAAGGAGGTCAGTTTGTCCCACTCCATAGTGTCCCGCACCTCCCTGGTGCTCAGCTGGGATTCACACCCTGATGTCTTGGTGTGCCCTGGTTCAGGGTAGTGCCACTCTGCCCAGCCAGCTGACAATGGGCCTCTGACTGGTGGGCACCTGCAGAGTCTTTTGTCCTTGGAGCAGTTATATACCTTCTTCCAACAGCACTTGAGGGAAGGGAATGTTCTGACTGTACCTCTGAGCTCAGTACTCAGCCCATGGCTGGCTCCCCTTCCCCCTGTTTTTTCCGTTCCCCAGTCTATGATCCGGGACATTTTTCTCTTGTCCAAATACAATTCTACACTTCCACAGACTCTCTTTCTCTTCCTTTTGTCTCTCCACAGAAGGGGATCCCTCCCCTCCATGACTACACTGCCCATTTTCTCTCTCCCGACTTTCAACCACACACCTTTGTCCTGCCAAGTTGTCCTGGTGGGCCCCTGGAGATGTTTCTCTCACTCTGTAGCCCAGATTCCTGGATTTTCAAGCCTTCTGGCCTCAATAATACTGCATTTGAGTTACAAGGGACCTTCGGGTCTCCCTACTTCTCTGCCATGTTGAATACTCCCTCCCTAGAATATTCTTTAAAAATCAAGACCTCTAGAGAAACAGCAATTATTTTCATATTTTTTCCAGAAAATGTCTTATTTGCTTTAAACTAGCTTATTTTTTTTTGAACAAAAATTTTACCATATAAACACTGCCAGTTTCCAGCAGTGATTCTATATGAGTGGATAAAAATAGCCAATCCTTCAGATACAGAAATATACTCTGGTTTTAATGTGGAAATGTGCTTAATAAGAACTTAATGAGGATCAACCACATGCCAGATACTGCATGATGCATAATGACCTGAAGATAAATAAGCAAACATCCCTGTACTTGAGCCACTCGTTACTGGTCTACCAATCATTTTGTCTTGTAATAAAATCTCCAAGCACTTGTCAAGTTGAAATCCATAATCCTTTTTTTTGTCATCTGATTATAATTCAAGTTGTAATAATAAATGAAATTTTACCATTATTCCTGCAGTTAACTTTGTTCCATTTATGCCCAAGTAATTTTCAACTAACTAAAATCACATTAATAAATCAAGCAATTCTACTGAATACACAGGGACTCTGCTAGACTGACTATGGGGGATAAACCCAGATGTTTCCACAAATCGTACCTTCAAGAAAAAAATAAAAGAGTCCTTATATGTGATGTTGGTCAATTTTGTGGTGTAACTATTCCTACCACGATCACTTTCGAGCTACTAATATTTTAACAAATGACTTGAATATTTTATGATCATCTCTCACAAGATGACAATGAGTTGAGATGCTGACATTAGCCAGTGCTAGCAGACCACTAGATAATACATACGTGAGTTATAGTCTTGTCACCTTTGTGTGGAGAAACAGGAAGATATCTTATAGGATCGTCACTTTAGCAACAGTTGTATGGCAACCTAAGAGGAAGGAAAAATAATAAGTGGCTAGAGAAAGCTTTAGAGAGAGATAATATATGGACGGTGTCCTGAAGGATGAGTAGGAGTTCCCCAGTTTGTGATAGAGCAGAGACACAGGGGGTGGGATATCTTGACAAAGGAGGCAGTGCATGTCATTACAGAAGGAAATGAATGAAGTATGGTATAATCAAACTTGGAATAGTATGATGTGGCCAGAAAAAGGGGAGGGGCAGTGAGAAGTCCATATGGTAGGGGTGCATATGGTAGGAGCAGGGAGGGTGTGGGGGAGCCTGATTATGAAGACATGTATGTCATAGTAAGGAACTAGGTAGCATTTGATATTTGCCTCAATTTGAATAGTGGGGTGAGATGTCTGGCTTCTTGTTTTAGGGAAAAAAAATTCTAGAATCAGTACAGAGGATATATTGGAGATAAGGAGAGAACAGTGATAGCAAAACCACTTAGAAGCTTCCTGCAGAATTCTAGGAGAAAAAATAATGAAAGCTTCAATTGATATGTTAAGTTTGAGGTGCTTGTGAAAATTCTTCTCTCCCTCCTTCCATAATAATGTTAATGTTTGTTAACATAAAACATTGTATAAGATGTATAGTGTGAGGATTTAATACACGTGTAGGTTGTGAAATGTTTAGTACAATAAGATTAGTTCACACATCCATCACCTCACTATGTTGTCTGCTCTTGTTGTGGTGAGAACGTTAAATCTCTTCTCTCCCAGCACCTTTCAAGTACCCAAAACAGTGTTAACTGTAGTCACCATGCTGAATATTACATCCCCAGGCCTTACTCATTGTATAACTGGAAGTTTATATCTTTTGACCACCTTCGTTTATCCCACCAACCCCCGCTTTCCTTCTGGAAACCACTGATTTGTTTTATGTATCAACGAGGTTTTTTTTTTAAGATTATATATATAAACACAATTATACAGTATTTGCCATTCTCTGACTTATTTCACTGAAGATAATACTCTCAAAGTCCACCTGTGTTGTTACACATAGCAGGATTTCCTTCCTTTGTGACTAATATTCCATTGCGTATATACAAAAATTTTTTTCTCCATTCATTTTTCAGTGGATACTCAGGCTGTTTCCATGTCCTAGTTATTGTGAATCATGCTGCAATAACATGGGAGTGCCGGTATCTCTTCAAGATAGTGATTTCATCTTTTGAATATATCCCTAGAAGTGGAGTCGCTAGATCATATAATAGCTCTATTTTTAATCTTTTTGAGGAACCTCCATACTGTTTCCCATAATGGCCCCACCAATGTACATTCCCATGAACAGAATATGAAGATTCTCTTTTCTCTGCATTCTTGTCAACATCTCTTAGCTCTTGTCTTTTTGGTAATAACCATTGAACATAACATATGGAGTGCTTTCTCATTGTGGTTCCGATTTGCATTTCTTAATGACTAATACTGTTGTACACCTTTTCATGTTCTTGTTGACCATTTTTATATCTTCTTTGGAAAAATGTCTGGTCTTTTACCCATTTTTTAATGAAATTTTTTGTCTTTTTGCTATTGAGCTGTATGAATTCTTTATGTATTTTGGATATTAACCGCTTATCAAATCCTTAATTATTTTTAAAAAACCCTAAGAAAACAATGAGGAAATGTTTTAGTGATCACAACAATGATAGAGAACACCGGCATATTTTCCTCATTGTGCTTTCCCTTTCCATTTTGAGACTATTGTTAGCAGACAAATCTTATTGCGTTCCCCTTCTTTGTATAATTAAAATAGTTGATTATGTAGAATGCTCCTTTATTGTCATGTTTCTATATAATCTTGTGTTAATCAACTGAAATTATGTTGGATTCTAAATGTAGGGACAAACCAAATGTGGGTAGAGGACACAAACAAAAAAGCATATCTGATTTAAGTGGACATTTCTGAATATTCCAGTGTCCAAATTAGATACTTTATGGAAATTCAATAATCTTGCCAAACATGTGTAAATCAAGTATTAACCTACTTAAAAAAGCATGTTTTATGTAAAGAACAACTGTTCCTCAAAAGCTGATTCAATGTGCAAAGAGCTTACATACTTTTCTTATCACACATTTGTCTCCTCATCCACATCTTCCCCTCCCCCGTCTTTGAACTAACATTTGTGTTTTTCTAATGCAGTGGTGATTCTTTATTCTCTATCTTAAATCCACGGATTGTCCCAGGGCAATGATAATGTCAGCACAAATATAAGGTTTCAAACTGACACAACTGCTACATGTCTATCATGACTTATAGTACTGAGTGGTGGTTATCCTGAATGTTCATGCAGAAATTTTAAACTTCAGGCATTCAGTATTGTATTTCCTTGTGGCATTCTGCCAAACTCAAACGCAGCCACTGTTTCTTATGACATATTAGCAAGAATTTTAGTGGAAAAAATAATCTGAACACCACTGGCATATTTTCCTGTTTTGTAAAACTCCTTTTCTGCAAAGGATAAAGCATTTACTTTTTATTATAAAGAGGAGGTAAACACAGACTTTTATTTGAGACACAAATTTTAAACCCAAGTGAAAATTACTTTAACGCCATGTCTATATTAAAGGAATGAAATTAATGAAGTAGTTTATTATGATGCAGTCACAAACTGGTGACCTTCAGGGCAAATCTATCCCCCACTATCCTTTTGGGGGCATGCTTAATGTTTAAAAAAAATCTTTTATACTATTAGGTAGGTACAGCTCTGTAATCTCTATCCTCCCACAACTTCAGAATTGCCAACTCTAACTCTCACACTTTTTGACTGAATCCTGTAGACCTTTGAGTTTGCTACCTTGAAAGTATAAACATGCAGAAACCTTAGGTATCAGACTATGCAGGATTCAAAGCTTGATTCTTCTAATTACTATGTCAGCTCTCAGAGACCCATTTCTTCAATGCCGTATGAGAATAACATTGTTTAATTTCTAGATTTTTAGAAAACTTAATAAAATCACCCAACAGTGCAAAATGTTTGTCACTTGGTGGGAACTCAAAATGCTACCTTCCTTAGCAAGTATAATTATTGATAAATTCTATACTGAACTGAAAGAATTAGAATCCCTTGAGATTTTCAAATAGTTCACTTCTTGTCTTCTCAATCACAATTTCCCTATATCCTTTATTCCATTATGAAGTTACATGAATTATTTTAAAGCAATGAAAATCATCCTTGGCTGGGGGGGGGGATCATCTTTTTGTGAGTTCTTTTATGCTATGGTTTGAATGTTTGCATTCCTCCAAAGTTTGTGTATCTAATTCCCAATGCCCAAAGTGATGTTATGAGGAGATGGGACATTTGGGAGGTGATTTAGGTCATGAAAACAGTCTTCATGATCAAGACTGGTACCTTTATTAAAGACACCCCAGAGAGCATGTGAAACATAATGAGAAGTCCTCAACCCAGAAGAATCTGCAACCATTCAGGCACCCTGATCTCAGATGCCCAGCCTCCAGAACTGTGACAAGTACATTTTGTTGTTTATAAGATACTCTCTGTAGAATTTTGTTACAGCATCCTGAACGGGTCTGAGATATTCCATGTTCCATGCGTGTAGTGGGACCATCTCCAAGTGAGAAAAATCTATGTGTAAGAAACTTATAAAGAGACACTCCTGAGGACAGCTTTAAAAACTGCTGCTCATTTCCTGTGTATTTTGAAGAGTACAACAAACCAGAAAGGTATTCTTTCTTGCTCACAGGTGGAAACTCCTACTGTCCTGGGCTTGCCAACTTTTCTCTTCTTTTCCTTCCCAAACCAGGTCACTCTGCAGTCTCGCCCCTAAGGTATATATACCTTTCTAAGCTTATTTCTCACCCTTTTTCCCTTGGGTTATTTTCTTGTCCTGTCTTATTTCTCCTCATGCCTCAGGGAGTCCTTTCAACACACTGGCAAGGGCCAGGTAGTCCAAAAACAATCTCCCTTTTGTTTTCCATAAACTCCATCCTCCATTCCAATAAGTCAGTTCTAAAATATGCTGAACTTCAGGTTGATGAATCTTGCTGGAGGGGGGCAGGAGAGAAGGAAGGTTTGCAGGGGAGATTTCAGAAGCACATGGCCTGATGGCAGGGAGAGGAGGAAACCACGGGTCGTGGCTTCTCCCCTTCCGGTGTTCGTTAAACATCAGTGGGCTCCTGCTTCTTCCCGTCTGCTTCATTACCTGAGGCTTAATTCAACGGTCTCATACTCTACCCAGTCTTTCCTTTGTCATCACCATTAACATTGTCTCCGGGTAAAGAGACTTTGCCACACAAAGCCTACTTGTACCGGAAACAGAGATACCAAGAGAAGAGTTCTATTTCTCTTAAGCAAAGAAAATCTGTTTGTGACTCCTTTCCACGGCTTACATGTCTTGTCTCTCTCAGTCACTGTAATTACATCAGGCTCCTTCCTAGCTGACCCCTGCATTGGGATAGGATTCTTTCCTTTGTTCCTGCCCCATATAGCGCTTCACATTTTCCTAACGACACTTATATAAGACAAGATACAGTGCTTGCCTACACATATTGGATAGTCATAGACTGGTTGAATATAATCCTGTTTTCTTTTTTCATGCTAAACATAAATTATTTGAAGACAGGGACTTAATCTTCCCATCTGTACATAACTTTCAGCACTGAGCACACTGCCCTGAGCAGAGGATATACCTTATAAATTTTAATTGAATTGGACTATATAGTTTTTGCTTTGATAAGGGTTGAAAATAACACAAAGTCCAAATCCATCATGTCAATCCCTCCATTAAAATTCCCACTTCTTTAAATAATTCCCATTTAAGGCATTAAGGCATTAAGTCCGGTAGAGTGGTAAAAATCCAGTTTTAGGAGTCAGAAGATAGGGCTTAAATCTCAGTACTCAACTGGGGTTTACATCTCCCTGTTTGAAACTGTAAAATGAACTAAGGCCCTCTTCATAGAAATGCTGTCCAGAAGGAAAGGGTTTCATATACTAACATATAACCCAATCCCAGGAGGATTTGTATTTTAAAAGGGCTATCTGAGACAGGCCAAAGTATTCACAATAGAGGAATAAATCGAAGGGTAAGATTTTGTTTTAGAAACCCAGCTGGATCCCTGTCGTCTTCTACATTTAAGCACTTGATTTCCCTCTAACTATTTTTTTCTTGTGTAACTAGAGATATTAATTGTGAAAATAAAAGTATACAGTACATGATTTATTGGGATATTTTCTGTATTTTCTAAGCAGGTCTGAAACCTGGTTTAATTGAAAAGGATCCAAGACTCCAAGACTTACTCTTTGTGAATTATTTTCTGAGGGAAGGAAAAGGAGCCAAGAAAGAAATATTACATCACGGAAATTAGACCAATTCCCATATCACTGCCTACTTTTCTCAGTTTTTACATAACTCCAAGAGTTGACTTAAGTTATTATATCATAGGAGAAGAGAATTATCCAAGTAGTTCTTATAAGCATTCAGCAAACTCCTGACATTCTAAAGCATCATCTTGCAAGCCAGACTGAGTTATGCTAAGCAAGGATTTCTTCTTGACAATACAGTCATTTACCAAATTCATATGAATGCTATGTGACCATTTTTATTGTCCTAACTTTGTGTTTAAATTCTTGCTGGTTACTTACCATGTACTTTGACTGCCTCAGAATGTCACTTTAGATTCTCATAAGGATTTGAAGAAAACATTAAAGATATTCCATTAAACACACACTGAACACCACCTCAAATTATCCATTCAGAAGTTCTCTGTATTTTATTGTTTTTAGGTATTCTTGTTCAGATTATACAAGAGGTAAAAGTGGGTAAATCCATTAGTTCCTCGCTTTTGTAAATAACTTATTAAAAATGATTTGAGAAAATTAAGACAGACTTGCCCATTTAAAGCATCTTTAATGAGATTGGGACTTTAAAGTAAATTGACCCAGAAAGTCCTTTCTATGGAGACAGTTGGGATTCTAATGCAGACACTGAAAAAGCTGTTAAGCTAAGTTGTAATCATATACTATATTTTGGTTGTTGGTAACTTATACCAAAAGTACTTTGATGTATAAATAATCACATTTTCTTTTCACTCATGGTTTGGGTACTATAAGAAACACATTCATTAGTTCAGACCATTCAAGTAAATTATTGCTGCAATGCTTCAGGGCACAATTTATTCTTGGAGAAAATTTGGTTGAGTGTTTTGAGTGTTTATTTTCTAAGAATCTCTCTGCAGTCTAAACTTTTAGAGTCTCTGTATTTTTGTAGAATAAATTATGTATTGCATAGAAACCACCAGTTCAAATACCCTCATTACCTATAAAGCTCTTAAAATCGCATCTAATCTCAAAGTCTTTCCAGCTAACTCTAGATGAGAAGTAGTTTCTTTTCTCTTACTCTATTTGTTCCTGAATTGCTCATGAGCTTTCATTTCTACCTTCAAAACATTTGCTAGACTGCTTGTATGTTTCTTGGCTACTGGTGTGAAGTCTTTTGTCTAAGGATATCAATATTTCTTTTATATTCTAGACAATATTTCCTTCCATTATAAATCTTTACAGGACAAACCTTTATCTGACACATTTAACTTGATCCTTTCAGAACTTCTTGGTGAGAATGTATATACCTTAATGCTAAATAGAAATTTAAGGTCATTCACTTTTTCTGAAAGGCAAGCAGGTTGATATTGAGTCCCCAGCCTTTTAGATATTTCTTTTAATTACCATGAAAGTAAACACACTTCCCTTTTGAGTTGAGTTTCTTCAATTAATGAGATAACAGAGTAGTGTTTATAGGACATTAGCTGCTCCTCAGTGATAGCAAGCAAACTGCAGAAGCTACATCCGTAATTGGTTTTCTGATACAGCCTTAGCAAACACACATAAGAGTGAAGTTCATGGAAGGGATAAATGGATTCAGTTACCTTCATACACTGCCTTCAAAGAGTGGTTTAATTATGTTTCCTTATAGCACCTTCCCTTCCCCCAACCCATTAGAGCTTCTTGATTTATGACACAGTAGTTGTAGCATTCCCAGTAAAGACAGGATTTTCTCCTGTCAGAAAGCGTGGCTCCCTGGTGATACTGCTCCAGGAGAGTAAATGAGATTCTAATAGCTTGGATTATTATCCAAAGGGAGGATCAAGGAAATAATTTTTATTTTTTCTGTTAACCACACATACCAATGAAAATTCTCAATTAATGAGTTAATTTGTATGAATGTTTTCATACATACAAAAATTGAAATAGGAGACATCAAGAAAAAAAAGCTTCCTGGTAATATCACTTTTCTATCATATCTAAACCACTTCACAAGCTATATGATTTGTTATAATTAGGTATATTCATGTTGCTTATGTGGGTCAAAATAATGTTTGAAGGGCCCAAGAGTCATTTGTTTTTACTAATGATGCACACTTTTTTCTTAGTGAGTGTGCATTTCTTAATGAAATTTGCTTCCTCGGTCATATAAAGGCAAACTTATTTACAGTGGAATCTATTCCTATTTTCTGACTAGACAGATCTGAACCTTCTCATATACCAGCAAATAATAAAATAAGCACATGCTACAGGCCCTTGCCCTTTAGAAAACTTCAATGATTTTGAAATTTGTTTCACATTTTGTATCTTATTAGTACAACTTATGGGTAAATAGTGGTAATATTACATGTGGATACCTAGCTGAATAAAGCATAGACTCTGTTCCTAAGGAGCTCATGGTCTAAAAGAGGAAACCAATAAACTGATTATTATAATACACAGTTGACCAGTAAGAGTTAGGGGCACTAACTACATGCCATTCAAAAATCCTTATATAGGTTTTAGCTCCCCCAGAACTTAACTGTTAATAGTTTACTGTTGACCGGAAGCCTTACCAGTAACATAAGTAGTTGATTAGCACCTATTTTTTGTGTTATATGTATTGTATACTCGATTCTTACAGTAAAGTAAGCTAGAGAAAAGATGTTAAGAAAATCATAAGGAAGAGAACATACATTTACAGTACTACACTGTAAAAATTCTGCATATTAGATCCACGTAGTTCAAACTCCTGTTTTTCCAGGGTCAGCTGTAGTGTGGAAGTCATATAATCACTGTATAAACATTTATCATGATGTTGTCAAGCAGGTGTGAGTGTCACTTTGAATAAGCTTTAAGCCAACCCTTTGCTTACCCTTTTTATTGTGAACTCCTTAAGTTCAGTCACTGGTCATGGATAGCAATGGAAAAGGAGATTTAATGGATAATTCAGGAGCTGCAACAAAGGTCCAGGTTCCTAGAGCGATTCTTGGCAATTCGGTGATCAGAAAAGCACTGTGATTGTGTAACAGTCATTATTAGGAGGCCACCGAGAGCAAACAGACCCCTCCTCTGACTGTATTAGTGAAGCTTTGCTTTTGCCCTCTGTGGGGAAGGAAGGTACCCCAGTAATCCTTAATATGTACCTCCCTCATATACATTTCCTTTTTAGGTTGTAAGAACGCCCTGAGCCAAGTAAGTAAGTAACTAAGGCCTTAGTGAAAGATAGTTTTAATTTATACATTTTTAATTCTAATTATATCTGTTACTCTCCATTACGAGTTTCTGGGCAGGGTATTTAATTAAAAATACTTCTTTACTGTGTATTGCAGAATCTAAGATACCCCTAAGCTTTCATTCTGATGAGTGAACATTTTAACGTTCCTATCATAGAGTTCTGTTCTTTGTAAGAGATAGTCAATGTACGTACACCCATGTGCACAGGAACATTACTCATAACAGACAAGAAGTGGAAGCAATTCAAGTGTCCAGCAATGGAGGAATGGATAAACAAAATGTGGCATATACACACAACGGAATATTACTCAGTTTTAAAAAAGGAAAGACATTCTGACATATGCTACAACAGGATTGAACCTCGAGGACATTATACTGAGTGAAATATGACAGTCGCACAAGACAAATACTGTGCAATTCCACTGATAGGAGGTATTTAAAGGAGTCGAATTCTTAGAAACAGAAAATAACATGGTGGTTACCCAGGGCTACAGGGAGAGGGAAAAGAGGAATTGTCTAATGGGTATAGAGTTGGCAAGATGAAAAAGTTCTGGAGATCTCTTTCACAACCATATGAATATACTGAACACTCCTGAACCGTAGGCACTTAAAAATGGTTAAAATGGCAAATTTTGTTTTTTACAATAAAGGAAATAGTAAGCCTACAGTTTTTACATTTGAAAATGTGATTATAATATCCGAAACTTTGAAATAAAATCCATACTACATGTAAATTGACTTTGTAAGAATTATACCAGCAAACAAGAAATACACGGCTATTTTAAAGATGCTACACAGAAAAGGCAATGTGAACAGACAAAAGGAAATCATGTAATACCATCCTGGAAAATGACTTAGATGAACACTCAAGATTCATTCTCTCTCTCTCCCTCCCTCTCTCCTTTATTTTGTGATGAGAAATTTAAAATCTCTTTGTAAACCAAATATAAACTCAACAAGGAATATAACAAATCAATGATTTGGTAAAACAAATCTATAATTAAATATAGGAGGAAAAGAAACAGGAGGAAGGAAGGAAGGAAGGAAGGAAGGAAGGACGGACGAAGATAAAGTGTCAGTGCAAAACTTAGTTCTTAAGCCTTATGGCATTCTTGTTATTCCTGCAAAGCCTGTCATCTGAAAGACCCGAGTTGCAAATGACATGGAACTTAAAAGACGAAGAAAGAAAGACAAGCTTTCTGAGATCTAAGGTAGCTCTACAAGCCCACGTATTTCATTCTCTACAACAGCAAACACACAGAGTGTTCTCCATTCTGCATTTTCCCCAGAGGTGTATTTGCCTTTGGAGGAGAACTATAGTATGTGCTTAACATGATTGGTATCAATATTGACTTTCAGACAGGTGACAAGTCTGAGATGTAATAGGGAAGGACTGGCATGCTTCACGCTCTGTAGGCATTATATTTGTGTAAGATGTATTTGTTGTAAAATGCAAATCACCAAATGAAATCTAGGAAAATGTTTCAAGCCAGTCTTGAACATGTGATTATGGTACCTATTGAAAACATTTAAGTTTGAGAGGGAGAGGAGAATTAAGAGAGCTATTCAAAAATAGTGTCTGTGAATGTCAAATTTAGGCACATTTAGTTCTGCCGGAGACCAGTCTATTCAGAGAAGCTGCTTAAAAACCGAGCCTTTTATCCTTTACACGGTCACTCCACTGAGAAGAGAACAAGGAAACTAGCTAAGAAAAAGGATGGCTGCTAATAAGTAGAATGGAATGTTGGCACTACAGAAAACAAATCTGTAATTTGAAGGCTCTGGAATGTACACATTTTTATTTGGGGGTAAATGAGATTATGAAGGTAGTAAACACATTTCTCGAGTTTGTGATCTATAGAGGCATCCATGTGGCTCCATGTAATCTTTTTCCTTTTATCTATCAGAGTAAATAGTTTCTTTACACTTTCTCTGTTTAAAACTAAGAATGGCTGTCCTTTATTTTTTTCTTGATAAAACAAACCTGGCAAATGATTGTTTGGTTGTATCTTTTGTTTTGATGTAAAGACCGGTCATGACTGGATGACAGAACAAAGCAGTGATTTTGCATTCTCGTATTCCAGACTTAAACATTTGTTTTCTGTTGCCAAAAAGACCCACAGAACCATCAATGCAGACCCATGACTTCTGTAGTTACGGCTTCAATGATCGAAGCAGAGTGAACCTGAGGAAAATACTTTTTTGTCTGCTCTTTGTGAAGCAGGCAGAGACCCTTAGTGAACTTTACCCGAGTATATCATGCTTTTTATTTGATTGCATGGTTTATAGAGATACAATTTGTTTTGCAAAGAGCACTCAGCAAATATATGTTTAAGAATTCAGCTTTAAATATTGTTTAGAAATGGAAACTACAGGGAAAGATGCTTTGCTTTTGGAAGTTTCTTCATTTTTCTCTTTTCTAATTGTTGAAAAATTACCTGACATCCAGGGCATTTTCTGTGTTCTTTCTTGGAATTCCGTAAATGGAAGAATTAATTTATTTCTGTCCAATAAACCTTGATGGGTCTGCACTCAGGGAGTAACTTCTACTCTTCTGGAAATGGGTATCATCATACTGTCTGGAGAGCAATTTATATCTGAAGAGCAAAAGAGTAGTAATAACAGTAAGACATTGGGACAGTACTTGTAACTTTTCAGTTTTCTCTCCTGTGTGACTTTTTATCCTCACTACAACTCTGTAAATTAAGGTGGGCATATGGTCAACATCAAAATGTCTAAAGCCTTAGGTTGCACACATGGGTAGTCACCAGGAAATCCAAGACCTCTAAATCTAAGTGAGAACATGGACTCAGCTAGAACACAGGGAAGCACGCTTGCACACAGGCATTCAGGGGGATCTCTCACATGATGTGCCATCTTCTTGTGTCCCTCCTCAACACAAAGCTTGCTTATAGCCATCCCTAGGTTTGTATTCCTTTGGTAATTGCACTATTGTTCTCATTATTCCTCTTCAAGTTTTGCCCCTCTTGGATCCACACCTCCTGCCATCTGACTAGAGACCTAGTGTATGTGTCTGCTGTAATGAAGCTAGGCGTGGCTCTGCAAGTGGCTTTGGCAAAGGGTCAGTAGATGGAAGTCACTTACAGTGCGCTCTTCTGCACGTGAGCCTCGGGAAACATTGCATGTTATGGCCAGCCCCAATTCTTCTGGTTTGGGAGAGTCTGCTGGTCCAAGGAGAATGAAAGCTAAATCGAACGTCACTGAATCCAACTGAACGAGTTGGATTCAGTGCTGAGCTGAGCTCAGTCTAGGTGCGTTGACTTCCAGATACCCCACAAACATGTGAGAGAGAAAAGTGATCACCACTGCAGGCCACTAAGTTGTGTGTAGCTTGTTTCATAGCGTTACCCTTGCACTGGCTAACTTATACCCTGTGTATGATCAACAGCCACAATCTGGGATGATGAACCTAGATGTAAAAAAAAAAAAAAAGTCTGTTGCCTTTTCGGCTCTTTGGATACAGTAAATTAAAGTAGCCTCTCGGAATCAAAGGAAATGAGCTCAATAATACCCATGGTTACATAATGAACAGCTCTGTTAAGAGCTTGCTTTCCTAATTTAATCATACTGTGCTGAACTTCGGTATTCTTTATAAAATGGAAAAGATAATACCTCTTAATTATTAATTAATTAATAATACTTAATTCTGCCTCCTGGAATTCACCAGTTCATTTACCAACTTGCTCAATTAATACTGGTTGAAACCCTGTTTTTCTAGAATATGCAATGATGAGTAAAATCATGTCTCTGATGACTAAGATTTCTAAACTACTAGTTACTAAAGGGAAAAAAAATTACTTTTCAATACAACAAACAGTATAATAAAGTTAAGTGCTTAGTAATTTAGGTATATAGCGGAGGCTAAGTCAGGTAGAGAAAGGACTATTTGGGTTGAAATTTAAAGGATTGAGGGAAGAGGAGGAGAGACAGGTTATGTCCTCACAAGCCTAATAAATACAAACAAGAAAATAGTAACTAGATTGAATAGAGTTCTCTAAACAACCTTGACCACATGATCAAAATTAATATACCCATAAGGGAACAAATAAACTTCTTTTACCTCCCTGATATGAAGCATTGAGAAGAACATAATATTACTTACGTGGTATGTTTTGCTAAAAATGCATAACCTGAATCTAATCATGAGGAAATAGAAGGCATACCTAAATTGACAGATATTCTACCAAATAACTGGCCTGTACTCTTCAAAACTGTCAATGTCACAGGAGACAAAGGAAAACGGAAGCGTTCAAGATTAAAGGAAACCAAAGAAACATGGCACCTGAATGTACGTGCTGTATAGGATACTGGGACATTGACAAAATCTCAACAAGGTCTGTAAAGCATATAATCCTGCGTCAGTGTTCAGTTCCTGGTTTTGACAGTTGTGCTTGGGATTAGAAAAAAAAATAATGTCCTTGCTTTGAAATAAACACTAACGTATTTAGGAGGACATGAGTAAAATGTGTGTGTGTGTGTGTGTGTGTGTGTGTGTGTGCGCGCGCGCAGATAGAGGAAGAGGTAGAAGGAGGGACAGATAAAGCAAATGTGGTAACGTATGAATGTTTGAGGAACCAGGGTTAAAGGTATATGGGAATTCCTTGTGCAATTCTTACAACTTTTGTAAGTGTCTGAAATTTTGTCAAAATAAATATGAAAGCAAAATGAGACAAAAGGATGAGAGAGAAGGTTGAGCCTAGGGTACAGCAAGGGCAGAATTAAAGGTACTAGAAACAGGCTCAGTCATCGGTACATGCCCAAGTGTGGTATGGCCAATGGGTCCTGCATTTTAGAGGCTGCCTGTCACTGTGGAATTAGAACGCTAACTTTCCTACACACAAGAATAAAACTCACAACTTTGAAATAAGCTCTGTGGATTGGGCCAGTATCAGTTTCCTGGGTTTGATATTGTGCCGTAATTGTGTCAGATGTCACCACTGGGGGGGGACTGTGTACCTCCTGTACCTTTCGTGGCAACTTCCTGTCAATCTATCATCACTTCAAAATAAAGATGATTTAATTGCCTTCATAAAACTTTCTCAAAACAAAGAAATCTCATGCATGTTTTCAACCTCATATTAATGTGAATGACTCCATATGCTGAGATTTTTACCTCTAAACAAGACTTTTAAACTTTAGGTTGGCAACCAATTTTAACAGTTTTTAAATTTCATATAAAACTTGCAAGAACCATTTCTCTACTATTCCCTTTTCAGGTGACAAAGATCCTCTCCTTGACCAAACTTAGGCAGGATCCTTTAAACCCTGTTCTCCACTAGGCCTCAATCTTGTCCCATGAGGAGTGGAACTAACACTAACATTACCTCATGAGGAGTGGAACTAACACTAACATTACCTCTAACGGCTAGAGGCCACATCCCTAGGATGACTCCAGCCCCCCTCGGAGTACCTGCCAGGGAAAATCCGAGGCTGCCAAAAGAATTTACTGTTTGCTTCAGCCGGCACCTGAAGATAGGGCTCCTGTTTCCCTGTCCCTGGGGGAGGGTAGGAGCCCAACTTTGATAAGTGCCCGTTAACAAACCCAGTGGGTTTGACATGAATGAGTCCCCCTTCCTGCTTTTTATAATTGCTTGCTTCTCTCACTCTGCTAAAACTCCACGTCACCCTTCTTATTCCCTCACTTTCCCTTTAAAACACCCGTTTACCTCCATGCAAATCAAACTTGAGTTTCGTTCACGCTGGACTCTTTCCCCTATGGCAGTAGTTAAAGTAGTTATTGCTGATTAAAATCTGTCCTTACCATTTTCACCCGTATCCAACTTTGTTGATCTCTGGCAGAGATTAAAATTTATTCGTGTTTGCTTTGTGACAAGAGCACCCGAATTGCCATAAATGTCAGAGGATTCAACGTTGGAGTAAACCTCAGGCAGAACATAGTTATAGTTACTCTGATTGACTATTGTGCATCTGACGTCGTGCATTCATTTATTTTCATTTACTGTTCATCATAGTCATGTGACCAGCAAAACAAAATAAAACAAAAAAGCAACAGCACTAATAGGTGGATTCAGCATGTCTATATCCCAAGCTCATGTTCATGGTGCCATGCTGGTCAGGTTGTATGATGCAAACCATTGTGAATTCCCCAAGGGAGCTCGGTATAAGTAAATGGAGACAGTCCCAGGCACGACTGTGTTAAAGATTCTTTGCTGACAACTTTTAAGCCTAACCTCTCCCTCCACCCTATATCTCCCTCCTATGGGCAAACTGATAAGAAAATTTGGGTGCTCTCTCCTTTGGCAACAACAGGAAGTTCATAGCACACTAGGGAATCTCCACCTCAGTGCACACTCTAATCACCCGTGTGTGTGTGTGTGTGTGTGTGTGTGTGTGTATGAATGAATGAATGAATGAATAAATAAATAACCCTAACCCATTTCCCTTCTTGCTCTCCTTAGTTATTTGGGGGCCTACTTGGGAAGTTCTCCTTGCTTTCCCCAAAATGTCTCATTATGTGAAAAGTAAAGCTTTTGACCCTGTTGCTACGTAGGTCATTAGTCTCGACATCCAAACCAATTAAATTTTGTGTGAAAATTCATCTTATTCCTTCAGAGTAGCCACAACAACGATGAGCCTTTTAAATGTTTAAATTTAAATCAATATAAAGTATTTTCAATTCACTTAATATTAAAATCATAAAAGAAACTTCTATAGTTAGTAGATGTTTAGTTAACATAAAAGCACCAAGATTCCCTGTGCAAGCTGATGGTGACACTGGGATTACTGTCTAATAACTGGGCCAATTCTGGGCCAATTCTAACCTTCACTGTCAAAGATGCAAAGGTTTCTGGTTGGTAAAAGCAGCTTGGAATGCACTTCGTGTGAAAATAACACATTTACAAAAACACAGTTAGTGTGTGTTTTCTCCTGGAGGGAATATATATTTCTTCAGGGAGCTTAGCAATGGTTATGAAAACAATATAAAATCTGTCAGTATTCCATTATGGCCCTATTTTATACTTTCATTTCCAATAAATATTTTGTACTCATTACTGACTTTTGACTTTGGGTGTGATATAAAGAAAACATAAAAGCCTGAAATAGTGGCTATAATTTTCAGTTAAAAATTACTTAATGTTTCTTTGGAATAACATGTCTTCTAATAAAAAGATCCTACTTTTTTTTAAAAAGTTAAAAGTAAATGCTGTCAAAAACTAAATTCTCTCCAATTCTATTAAAACAAAGACAAATTAACTTTTATACATTCTTTGCTTTGGCATTTCCATCAGTGCATATGTGGTGCTTTAAAGGAAAATGATCAGATAGAAGGAGAAAGTTAGTAGAAAGTAAAATTTTATGCTGAAATTTAGCAGCACATTTCAGTATTAACAGAAGCTATGTGATAAAATTCCCATGCTGCATTCATATATTAATCCCAATAAAAAGCAATGCCAGTTTTCTGAAGCGGTATAATTGCCATCTGCTATAATTTTGCCCCAGGTAGTGAGCTCAAGAGCACGTTCTTCACACACATGAAGAAACAAATATGGATGCTTCTGCGTTCAAGCACAGAATGGAAAAGCCTCTCAGGAGAATGTTTCACTTACCGTGAGTATTTAAATGATCATCCCCCAGTTATTTGTTTGAAGGACTCACACGCAGTTATCTATATCAAATAAGCTAAACAGATTGGCCATTTCCCCTCCGAGAATTTAAGCTACACATCAGACCCTATTCAAATGTAAACACGTTGGATGGGGTAAATCAGCTTGAAACCAGCCATAAAACATACGTAAATGCAATTTAGGAGGGTGAGAAGTCTTAATGCTCTACTGCATTCATCGCTGGACCCACTGTCATCCACCAGCCGCTATTATTTACACGCAGCTGCAGAGTCTATCAAATATGAAGGAGACGGGAATAATATAAAGTCAATGGGCAGCCATGGATCATTTCCATTTACTCATTCAAAATTTTATTGAGTAATTATTTTTTTGTTTCTGAGATGATTGAGAGCAAACGGCGTAAAGGTGCCAGAGTTCAAGGAACTAACTCTCGAGAAGACGAGACGGAAGCCTGAGTGTGAGGCAACAAGTTCAGCAACAGAAAGGTGTACAGGTTGCAGGAGAAATAGTTAGCTTGGCTCCAGTGGCTGAAGGGAGCTACGGAGGACACTGAAGCCTGGGGTGCAAGAATGGGGTCAGGGAGGAGATGAGGAGAAGGGTGTGGGACATGGTTACAGGAGAGGACACACTCAAAGCGAAGAAACACGGAACAGGGTGACAGGGTCTGACCGGTGTCCTGATCACACCGTATGGTGCGACGAGCTGAAATTGCTGAGACGGTAGAGGCCTTGTAGGGGAGACTGGCCTGGAGGCCTCTGGAGTTCCTATTTTCTACATAAGCATGGGCAAAATGTGTCAGGCAGGGTTTGCTGCCCGAACCGGAAACAACTCCAGATATGTGAAGCAGAAAGGCAGCTGATACGGTAAGTTTGATGTTTGGAAGATACGTAAAAGGGTAAGTCCAGGTTTACCTCTTGGAAATACACAACACAACACACAGTGAAGAGAAAATAGAACTCTGATCTCTGAGGTCACCCGGAAGTTTGCTGGAAGAAGCTAAAACTGATCCCTCTGTCATCACTGCCTCTTAAGGCCCCAAATCCCGACACTGGCTGGTGCTGGAGGGACTTCATATTTCCATGAACTTGCTGGAAGCACCATCCAAAACCTTCAGGAAGATGGACTCTGTTCACCTCGCCCTTTCAAATTTCTCATGATTACATCAGTCCAGAATCCCGGCATTCAGAAAAGGGTGGAAAGTGTAACTTTTAGCTTCTTAACCTTCTTTCCCAAACAGAGGGAAGACATAAGGGAGTTTGAGTGAACCAACACAGAGTGTCCAGACAAAGAGCTCAGAATTTTATGCAAAATTTGATATATTTGAAATCTTTTATTATCTCTTGTCTGTCGAAATATGGACATCCCAGCAAGGCCACAAATTAGAAAAGTTTTGTATGTATATTTCAGACCTGAATGATTATTTCCAATATGGAAATTAGCTGCTAGAAAAAAATGAAGAAAAGAAAAATTGCTTTCTTTAATTGCGAGAGCTTAAGAAAGGAGATTCTGAGGGCTCTCTGAAGAAGGAAAAGGAAGCTTCTGAGCAAACAAAGGAGAATAATTTATTTCAGACCCGGAGAAGTGTATGAAGGAAGAAAAGAAGTTGAAACTCAGAGTAAAAATTTAAGGGAGTTGTAAAAATAGACTTGTTTGACACTGAGTGGCACACTATTACCCAAAAAGGCAAAAGAAGGGGAGATAATTGGGCACTCCACGGCAGATAGATTCTGTAGCGTTCTGCGGCAGCCAGCGTTCTTGACCAGGAAGGTGACATTATGTAGAGCGCTCCATGAGGATATCTCCCCCAACCATGGCAACTGGGATATAAAAATAGTGTCAGTATCATTTATGGAAAGGATGTGCCAGTGGGAAGAGAGTGGTCAGTCTAGAAGAGCAGAAGCAAGTCTGTCAGTGGGACTATAGCTGTGGAAGCAGAAATGAACCCAGAGAACTCACTGCGGAAGTGCTCTCTCAGTGCAGCAAGAACGTCGCAGTCAACTTTCCCAACACTTTGAGGACACTCATATACATCACTTCTCTTCCCTTCATCCAATTTGGAAGCCACCAAGCAGTCTTTGATAAGTATCTTGGCCTTCTGCTACCTCAGTATCAGGAAATACATGCTCTGCATAGGGGTGAGAAGAGGTCATCCCCAATTATAAATATATACATTTATATTCTGCTTTACAGACTTTTACACAATGTCTGTGCCGAAGGAGCTATTGCCTGTGGTCATTCAAGGTTCAGGTGTTCAGAAAAAGGAGGCTGAGGTTCAGATACTAGAGAACAATTAATCAGCGCTGAGAGGCTGAAGTCCTAAATGACAGCCCAATCTGCACCACCTCCCGCAACTATGAAGGAGTCCAAGTAAGGCTTAGAGATACCGGGATACCCCTTAAGTCAGAGTTAAATTATTCCACCATATGCTCTAAGTAGGATTTACCAAAGCCTCTGATAGGAAAGAACATCTGGGAACGGTCTCTCAAAATAGAAAGTGAAATTAGTGGAGGAATCTCCTCTCTGTGTTCCCTTCCCTGTGTAACTTCCAAAGCACGTCCATGTGTGAAGGCAGGTATTTTATCCTAAATATCCCATGGTGATTTCATTGTCTTTTTTGTCATATCCCTGTACACCTCTATCAGAATGGAGTACGATAGTTGGATTCTACAAAGATCTGTTAGGGGAGTTGCATATGCGTTTGGTGATGCTGCATGAAAATATCATGTTCTCTGAGTAATAGCACTTGCTTTATAGACACAATGCCAAATTTGTCAATTGTTACATGAATGCTTCCTTCTATCAATCTCTCCCTCAAAATTTGCTGGCATTGCCCTGCATCATGGCACCTCAACACACTCATTCATCCTTTATTAAAAAAAAAAAAGGTTGCTGAATTTCTACTATGGACAAGGCACTGTGGGGTACAGAAGACTAAATCTGGTATGAAAAACATGCATTTATGGCCAGGGGTGAGAAATAAAGAAGGGATAAAATAGCTCTGAGATGAAGAGGGTAATGAATGACAAATGTCACAACGAAAATACAGAACTGTCATTTCTACTTAGGAACACGGCGAAAGCTTGTGTACTTTTTGAGCCGTGAAGGATGGGCGACATTTAGACGGGCACTGGATGAGTCTGAGCAGAGGGCTGAGAAGAGCATGAGTCTTTTGTGGCAAACAGTGAATCACTTTTTTGGCTAGTGGTGAGGATGCAGAAAAAGTAATCATGAAGCCTTTTGAAATGTTTGCAGGTGGGTGTGTTTTCGCTGCTATTAGGTGCCCAGAGTATATGACTGCGTGCAATCATTTAATGATGCTTTAGTGAAACATTTCAAAGTAGGCCAGCTCAAAACCATTCAGTGGAAGCCAGAGAGTCCTACGTAGAGTGAAAGGCATTTCTGAGCCAAATTCCTGTGCCAGGTTGTTGTATCGCCACACCATGCTGGAGCGAGGATCTGGGCCAGTAAGAGCCTAGATTTCTTTAAACCACGAGCGCTTTGAATAGTAGCATCCTGGGCTGAAACTGAGCTTTGGACAGAATCTTCAGCTCATGAACGATGCAAGGTTTCTGGAGTCAGAGCTCCTGTATTTCAGTTCTGGCTCAACCCCTTATTGGCTGTATATTCCTGAATAAGTCACCTACTTTTCCTAAATCTTATCTTTAACATGAGGACAATAACAGCACCTACCTCATGCGGTTATGGTGAGAGAGAAATGAATTAATGAATATAAAGCAACTGGTACCTCTCTCTCTCTCAAATAAATAAACTTAAAAAAAATTTTTTTAAGGGGCACCTGGGTGGTTAAGCATCCAACTCTTGGTTTCGGCTCAAGTCATGGTCTGGTGGTTCATGGGCTCAAGCCCTGTATCGGGCTCTGTGCTGGCAGTGTGGAGCCTGCTTGGCATTCTCTCTTTCCTTCTCTCTGCCCCTTCCACTCTCTCACTCTCTCTCTCTCAAATAAATAAACTAAAAAAAGTTTTAAAAAAGCAGCTGGTACAGGACAGGGACTCAACAAAGGTGAGCGGTGATGGCAATGCTTGTGTGTCAGCAGACTTTTCAGATACAGGCCAGTCCTAGGGGTTTCAGAGCCAGCTGGGCCAACCTGGGAATTACCAATAGTGACGCCAACCTTTTAAAACCATTTTACTTCTGGAAACTGAATTTGGAATTAGTGCTGTCTCCTGAAGCTCTGAACATCACTTCCCCAGTTACAGTGCTGCCTCAGATAAGGAGGAGTTGGAAACAAAGATCGAGTGTCCAAGAGATGGGCATACTAACGAAGAACTGAAATACTGGTCCAAAGCTCAGGAGTCACAATGGAGGGTAGTTTATGTTACTTTAGGAAATTTATAAAATATTTTCTTTACTCATACAGGAAATGACTTAGACATTCTTTAAATTCAAACTCACAATTGCCTTGACCACACACACACACACACACACACACACACACAGAGGTTTCAACTTTTTTAATCAGCTGCATAGAATTTCATTGTATGGCTACAACATAATTTAACGTTTTCTCTATTGATTGACATCAGAGTTATTTTCAGTTTTCTGCTAGCAATATTATAGTGAATAAATTGTGTGTGTATGTGTGTGTGTGTATATATATACACACACAAGAATATGTTGGTTATTAGCTTCTATAGAAAAGCATCTTGGTACTTAACTCATATGCATAGGACTTGAGACCAGCAAGCTAGGCCTATGTAGCTAATACTTCATTCCCTGTGTACTACCTCCTGAAAAGAGTTGACAGTTTCTGGTTATAGAGGGTAGGTACTGTTATTTGCTATTTCTCTTCATCTTTAAGAGAAGCTCTAATGAACTGTGTGTGGGATACATAAATCATTTGAAGGTGAAGAAGCTTCAGAAACAAGGTTTGAACAGGCTCCTGATATCCTTGCTGAGTGTTCAAATCTCTTTACATTTTTTTAGCTGTAGCTTTTGCACAGGGAAAAGAAGGGGGCCCCAGTCAAATCTCCCGTCCCTCTCCTCTTGGAATTCAATGATCACGAGAAAATGGGCACGAGAAAATTTGGGAACAAGAACAATGATTCTTTTTTTTTTTTTTTTAATTTTTTTTTTCAACGTTTATTCATTTTTGGGACAGAGAGAGACAGAGCATGAACGGGGGAGGGGCAGAGAGAGAGGGAGTCACAGAGTCGGAAACAGGCTCCAGGCTCTGAGCCATCAGCCCAGAGCCCGACGCGGGGCTCGAACTCCCGGACCGCGAGATCGTGACCTGGCTGAAGTCGGACGCTTAACCGACTGCGCCACCCAGGCGCCCCAAGAACAATGATTCTTAATGTGCTCTTTGTCCCTGAATTAGAAGAAGATTTAACAAAATCCCTTTCACTCTTTGTCTACCTGTCACATTAAACCACTGTAATATTTTCTCTTTGTGATTACAGAACTGAAAATTACAGAATACAGGATCAAGCTCGGTAATTTTAAAACTGAAAAATTTAGTACACGGATGAAGCAATGAAAGGTTCCTTCAAATAAGTCGCCAAGAGACCACGCAGTATAGAGCCCAAGGACATCAGATTTTCTACTGTCCTATTCAGTAACTTAAGGACTTAACAATTTAGTAAAGTATGGACACATAATATGCTGACAGGCTTCCCATTCTTTCTGAAGTGTTTTAAGTGCAAACCTATCAACTCTATGTTTTCTTTAGCTAAGTTCTCCATGATGGAGAGGTTTTATCTTTCTGTTGTTTGGTTTTTGTTTTCTCATCAATAGCTTGTTTGTTCTGATTCTTGTCCTTGAGGATCTAAGAATATTAAAGCTAATGGTATTGTACCATTCAGCCATTTAATCAAGCCTCTCCTTTTAAGTTGGGAAAGTGAGCTCAAGGCCGATTTAGAAACAGTGAAACTCTACGTTTTAATTTCTATTTTATAGGAATGTTCAATTCTTTGGATTGCAAGCTCCTTGAGGGTTCAAATTTGCTTTACTTTAACAAGGAATCCCCAGTGATAAAATGCTGGGAATATAATAGATGCTGAAACAGTGTATTTAGAACGTAGATGTCTCTGTTCCTAGGGACACAGTGTCAGAGTCAGTGGCACAACCTGGATGGGCCCTATGTCAATCACTAGTGAAGAACTCTGCCACCAAGTTCTTGCTATCAGATTGTCTTCTACTGGGAGGGGGAAAAAAAGCCTATGCTTTTGCTTTCCATATAAAAAAAATGTAAACATTTCTGCAAATACTAGCCAAAATATTCTACTTTAAATTTTGGCTTCAAACTTCCAGGGAGAAGTTACCATGACAGTAGATATAGAATTTCCCAACTCCAATAAATAATTAACAAAACTTTAAAACTCAGGGAAAACAAAACTGGTAGGAATTAAACAAAATGGGACAACTCCAGGCCACAAATTTCAGAGAAAGAGGAGAGAATGAAATGAAAAAAAAATTCAAGGAAAGAATCATAAAATAGTAGTTTATCTCCTAACGTTTTCTTCACTCTTTGATAGGTGGTCTTGGGGATATCAACAAAATTAAGAACAACAACAAAAAAAAGCAACCAAACAAACAAGACTCTACATGAAGTGGCTTTAAAGCTGAAGGCAAACTATACCCAGGGAATATACTAATTCCTGGAAGAGGAATATTTAAAACAGAGGTTATATTTAAAACAACCTACAATTTATATGGAAATGCCAGGACACAGCATAGCCAAACCATTTAAAAAAAAAGTTGGAATACTTCCACTTCCTTATTTCAGAAATTACTGCAAAATCACTGTAATCAAGATAACATGGCACTGTTATTAGGATAGACATTTAGGTCGACGGAATAGAAGTTAGAGTCTAGAAGTAGACTTCCACATGTATGATTTTCATTGCAATGCCAAGACAACCTGCAGAAGAACTATCTTTTCAGCAAATAGTATTGAGACACCTGGATACTCACATGCAAAATAATGAAGTTGGATTTCTCCCTCACACCACACACAAACATCAACTCAGAGTGGATCATAGACATAAACCTAAGAGCTAAAAACTATAAAACACCTAGAAGAAAACATCCAAGTAAATTTCCAGATGTTGGGTTAGACAAAATCTTCTCTAAGCACAAATGACAAAAGAAAGAATGAATTGGCTTCATAAAATTAAATACTTTTGTACATCAATGGATACCATTGAGAAAGTACAAAGACAGCCCATAGAATGGAAAACATTTTTACTTATTATATATCTAAGAGACTTGTGTCTAAAATATATAAAGAATGCTTATAACCCCTCAATAACAGAAAGGCAACTAATGCAATTAAAATAGGAGTGAAGAATTTGAATAGAAAATCCCCCCAAAGAAGATGCACAAATGGCCAATAAGCAAATGAGAAGATGTTAAACAGTACTAGCTATCAGGGGAATGAAAGTCAACATCATCATAAAAGGCCATTTATATGCACTAGAATGGCTACACTAAAAAAGAGATAGTAGTAAGTGTTGACAAGGATGTGGAGAAAGTGCACTCTGATACATTGCTTGTGGAATGTAAAATTGTGTCACTACATAGTGAAGGTGTCTGGCAATTCCTCAAAAGACTGAATATAGAGTTACCATATGGCCCAGAAACCCCACTCTTAGGTCTATATCCAAGAGAAATGAAAACATGGCCATTCAAAAATGTGTATACAATGTTCATAGTAGCACATCTATCATGGTAAAAAGTAGGAAGAATACAAATATACTGATCAATGGATAAATAAAATGTAGTAAATCAACATGAAGGAATATTATTTGGCAATACAAAGGGACGAGTTCTAATATGTTAAAACACGGATGAACCTTGAAAACGTGCTTAGTGAAATGCCAACCAGAAAAGATCACATCACCTATGATTCCATTTATATAAAATGTCTAGAATCCACAAATCTACAGAATGAGGGTAGGTTAATTGTAGCTTAGGATAGCAGGGGATTCAATGGTTGGGGGGAGGTATGATAGATTAAGGCTATGTGGTTTCTTTTAGGGGTGATAAAAATGCTCTAAAATAGTTTATGGTGATGGATGCCCAACTCTGCAAACATACTAAAAGCCATTCACTGTACACCTGAGATGGATGTATTTTATGGGATATGAACTTTATTTCAGTAAAGCTGCTTTAAAAATAGAACAGAGGACTTCTGGGGAATATGGAAGAGTAGGAGGACTGTGAGCTCAACTCGTCCCATGGATAAAAATCATTCAAATCAGTGCAGATAACCCAGAAAACAACCTGAACACTGTAAGCATGTATCATGTAAATAGAAGTGAAAAGAAACCTAGAGTAGCAATTCTTGTATCAAACTAGAGTTTAAAACCAGGACTGTAACAAGAGACAAATAAGGACACTATATAATTATTCAGAGGAAAATCCAGCAAGATACAACAATTGTAAATATTTATGTACCCAACATGAAAGCACACAAATACTTAAATTAGTTAATAACAAATAAAGAATATAATGGAATTAATATTAATACTACAATAGCAGGACACTTGAATATCTCACTTACATTAATGGACAGATTATTGAAACAGAAAATCATCAAGCAGACAGTGGCTTTGAGTGATACATTACATCAGATGGATTTAACAGATATATTCCGAACATTACATCCTAAAAAAGAAGAATACACAGTCTTTTCAAGTGCGTATGGACCATTCTGCAGAATAGATCATGTTAGCCTATAGAACAAATCTCAGCAAATTCAAAAAGATCAAAGTCATTCCATGAATCTTTTCTGACCACAATGCTATGAAACTAGAAATCAATCACAAGAAAAAAAATCTGGAAAGAACACAAATACATGGAGGTTAAATAACATGCTACTAAATAGTAAATGGATAAACCAAGAAATCAAAGTAGAAATTTAAAAATACATGGAAACAAATGAAAATGAAAAAAACAGTCCAATAGCAATACAGGTCTACAAAAAGAAGAAGAATCTCAAACAACCTATCATTACACTTAAAAAGCTAGAAATAGAAGAACAAACAAAATCCAAAGCTGGTGGAAGGAAGGATAAAGATTTAAGCAAAAATAAATGAAATGAAAACTAAAACACAATAGATCAGATCAGTGAAACCAGGAGCTGGAGAGGAAGATCAACAAAATTGATACTCCTTTAACCAGACTCAACAAAAGGTGAGATGGGAGGACTCAAATAAAATCACAAATGATAAAAGAGAAATAACCAAAAGCACAGAAATACAATTTTAAGAGATTATAAAAAACGATATGCCAACAAATTGGACAAGAAGAAGAAATGGTAAATTCCTAGAATGTATAACCTACCAAAACTGAAGCAGGAATAGAAAATTGGAACCGATTACCAGCAAAGAAAATGAATCAGTAATCAAAAACTCTCAACAAATAAAAGTACAGGACCAGATGGCTTCACAGGTGAATTCTACCAAACAGGTTTTTTTAAGTTTATTTATTTTGAAGGAGAGAGAGAGAGAGAGAGAGAGAGAGAGAGAGAGAGAACGAGAGAATGAGCAGGGGAAGGGCAGAGAGAGAGAGGGAGATAGAGAATCACTGTCAGTGCAGAGCTTGATGTGGGGCTTGAACTCATGAACTGTGAGATCATGACCTGAGCTGAAACCAAGAGTTGGATGCTGAACCGACTGAGCCAGCCAGGTGCCCCAAAATCTACCAAACATTTAAATAAGAGTTAATATATATTTTTCCTAAACTATTCCAAGAAACAGAACAGGAAAAAAACCTCTAATTCATTCTATGAACGCTGCATCAATCACCCTGATACCAAAACCAGATAAAGACACAACAAAAAAGAGAACTACATGCCAATTCTCTGATGAACACAGATGAATAAATCCTCAACAAAATGTTAACAAATTGAATCCAACAATATTTAAAAAAATCATTTACCACAATTAAGGGGGATTTATTCCTGGAATGCAAGGATGGTTTAATATTTGCAAATCAATCAGTGTGATACATCACATCAGCAAGAGGAAGGATAAAAACAATATGATTATAGCAATAGATGCAAAAAAAAGCATTTGACAAAATATAATATCCATTCATGATAAAAATCCTCAAAAGAGGGATAGAGGAAACACATCTCAACATAATAAAGGCTATTTCTGAAAAACCCACAGCCTACATCATACTCAGTGGTGAAAAACCAAGAGCTTTCCCCCTAAGATCAGGATGTCCACAACACATGGATGTCCACTCTCACCACCTTTATTCAATATAGTACTGGAAGTCCTAGACATAGCAGTCAGGCAAGAAAAAGGAATAAAAGGCATCCAAACTGGTAAGGAAGAAGTAAAACTTTCACTATTTGCAGATGACATGACACTGTATACATAAAACCCTAAGATTTCACCAAAAAAAACCCCTAGAACTGATAAATGAATTCAGTAAAGTCACATAATACAAAATCCATGTACAGAAATCCACTGCATTTCTGTACACTAATAATGAAGTAGCAGCAAGAGAAATGAAAAATACAATCCTATTTACGATTATACCCAAAATAATAAAATACCTAGGAATAACAAAAAACAAAAACAAAAACAAACCAAAAAAACCCCACAGAGATCGATGGAAGAGAACAGAGAGCCCAGAAATAAGTCCACAATTATATGGTCAATTAATCTTCAACAAAGGAGGCAAGAGGGAAAAAGACAAGGGTGAAACAGTCTCTTCAATAGTTGGTCCTGGGAAAACTGGACAGTTACATGCAAAAGAATGAACTGGGCCACTTTCTTACACTATATAAAAAAACAAACTCAAAATGGATTAAAGACCTAAATGTTAGAACTGAAATCATAAAAACCCTAGAAGAGACAATAGGCAGTAATTTCTCTGACAATGGCCTTAGCAACATTTTTCTAGCTATGTCTCCTGAGGCAAGGGAAATAAAAATAAACTATTGAGACTACATCACAATTAAAAAACAACAAAAAACAAAAAAAAAAACAAAAAAACTTCTGCATAGCAAAAGAAACAAACAAAACTAAAAGACAATATACTGAATGGGAGAAGGTATTTACAAATGACATATCTGACAAAGGGTTAGTAGCCAAAATATATAAAGAATTGATACAACTCATCATCAAAAAGGAAATAACCCAATCAAAAAGGTCAGAAGACATGAACAGACATTTCTCTAAAGAAGACATACAGACAGCCAACAGATACATTAAAAGATGTTCAACACTACTCATTATCAAGGAAAGGCAAAACAAATCCACAACGAGATATCATCTCACACCTGTCAGAATGACTAAAATAAAAAACATAAGAAACACCAAATGTTGGTGACGCTGTTGATGGGAATGAAAACTGGTGCAGCCACTATGGAAGACAGCATGGAAATTCCTCAAAAACTAAAAATAAAATTATCATATGATCCATTAATTGTTCTATCCATTAATTGTTGGGTATTTACCCACCAAATTCGAAAACATTCATTCAAAAGGATATATGCATCCCTGTGTTTATTGCAGCATTATTTACAATAGCCAAGATATGGAAACATCCCAAGTGTCCACTGATAGAGGAATGGCTAAAGATGTGGTATTTATACACAATAGAATTTTACTCAGCCATAAAAAATAAATCTTGCCATTTGCAACAGCATGTATAGATCTAGAGAGCATAATGCTAAGTGAAATAAGTCAGTCAGAGAAAGATAAATACCATATGATTTCATTCATAGGTGGAATTTAAGCAACAAAACAAATGAAGAAAAAAGAGACAAACCAAAAACTCAGACTTTTAACTATAGACAACAAACTGATGGTTATGGAGGGAAGGGGGCTGGGAGGATGGGTGAAATAGGTGATAGGGATTAAGAATACACTTATTATGAGCACTGAGTAAGATATAGAATTGCTGAATCTCTTTACTACCCCTGAAACTAATTTAACACTGTATGTTAACTATACTGGAATTAAAATGTTAAAATGAATATCAAAATCACACATTTTTTTTAAAATTCTGGGGTCTGTTTCACTGGGTTTGAATAATATAAATAGCCTCTAAAATATTACTTTATATTTCTCATTTTTACTATTATTTAAGTTATTAATTCCCTTTCTTAATTTCTTTCATCTATTGCTGAGAATCACTAAACTTTATTTTAAAGAATAATTTTAGGCAGATTTTTTAGTTACCAGATACATTGGGGAAAAGATAATGTTTTCTTCATTTGAACTGCAATCCTTCTTCGTTAACTTCAAAGTAAATATGTATAATGAATTATTCACACTTAAGTAACTACAAATAAAATCCAGGAACTTCATTTGAACAGAGCCAGATTGTCATCCTGTAGGTCTTCTAAGGCTCTGAAACTGCAGCCAGAGGTTATATACCCTGTCTCAACATCCTAAAATGTGAGAATTATCCCTTCATATTTTTCATAACAATTCACCCACCACAAAGCATATTTGCTTGGAGACCTCCTCAGCGACATTTTAAAATAGGGTAAATTGTAGATTCCTCTCATTTAAATGTTTCATTCCTAGGGGTGGCCTAGGAATATGTGAATATGACTAGACTTTTTTACTGCTTTCTATTTTAACCTATATTAATACAGATAACATGAGTTTTTCTCTACTTTTGGAAAAGCTGTGTGCGTGAGTGTGTGTGTGTGTGTGTGTGTGTGTGTGTGTGTGTGTGTACGTGTGTGGCCCTTCCTCTAGCAAGGGCCAACATTAGCGGTCAGTCTCCTCTACACTGTAAAAGAACAACATGTCTTTTACATCTGCACTTTATTACGTCATGTGATAAAAGTGAAGCCGAAGTTCTAGATGAAGAGCAGCCAAAGGTGTCTTCAAAGCTGAGAACAAATTATGCTCAGAACGCATAAGTTTCTGGAATGGATATCAAAAACAGCTGCTATGGAACTGCGTTCCATTCACTGTGAGAACTTGCATTTTTTTTAAAGGAATACCCCTAAGTTAAAAATGGTATTCGAATCTAGCTTCCTACATAAATTAGCACAGTTACCTCTCACAGCATGGTAGCCATCACATGGACTTTGAGATCACAGACCCCTACGTCTCTCTGTTCTGACATCTTCTATTAGTGCCACTTGGAGCCAATGACTCCAACTGTCCTCACCTTAGTATTCTTACCTATAAAATGCATATAACTTTATTAACTTAGAAGTATTGAGATAATTCATTGAAACAGCACATGTAAATTATGTATCACAGTGCTGAGAAACATGAACTGTGTTTTAATAGTGGAATTAGGATGCACAATATCTTAAAGACAGAAGCTAGATACTCAGTAAACAGTCGTTTATTCTGCTTCTCTAACATTCTATGAATTGTGTAGGTTATTTGTATAAATACAAGTATATATAGGACCAAATTGATTAATATTACATAATCCTTTGAGTATGGCAATTATGGATTTTTTGATTAAGAATTTGCCCCATTTTTCAGTAGAATTTCTAAGACAAATTCCAAAATAAAACCAGTAAATTTCCAGGCCAAAATAATAAATTATCAGACTATGATAATACTGTGTTTTTGTTCAAATTTAAAATATTTGAAGAGATGAGAATTCTTAATATTAGCTTCAGAGAGTAACATGATTAAAATTATAATATTAATTTATACTCATTATATCTCTCATGATAAAAATTTTATACTCTTAAACAACTCTTAACTGACTCTTAAAATGTAATAAAGGTTTTAGCACCTACTATGTGCTATATAATTAAGTACTTATATCAGTGAACAAAACGAAGATACCACCTTTGAAAAGTTCACATCCCAGAAGGGGTAGACAGACAATAAATTATATACATAAAAATAAGCAAACTGTATAGTATGTTTGAAGGTGGTAAGTACTTTGGTAAATAAAGATAAAAATTTAAGAGGGCAAGGAGAATTAAGAGCCCAGTGATGATGCACTTTTTATGAGGGGGTCAAGGTAAGCCTTATTGAGAAAGATTTTACGTGAAATTACATAGATGGCATGAGGAATTTAGCCATGAGAGTTCATTAGGTAGAATTACATCCAGAAGGAATGGTCAGTGCAAAGGCCCCAGGGCAGAAATGTGCCTGGCATGTAATAGAGGAACTTCATCATGTAGGACCTTGTAGGTCAATGCAAGATTTTAGACTTTCACTCTAAGTTAAATTAGAAGAATTTTGAGCAGAATGACATTTTCTGGCCTACATTCAAAAGGAACACTGGCTTGTGTGTTGAGAACAGATGCAATGGGGAAGAGCATAGTCACAGGGAAACCCATTAGGAGGCCACTGAAGTCAAGCAAAGAGGATGATAGCTTAAAGGAGGTAGAAAGGAAGTAAAGGTATGGATTAAGGATATATTGTGAAGCCAGCGTGATATATCATTGTGGGATATGCAAGACAGAAAGATATCAAGGATTCTAATATTCTTTTAAAAAAAATTTTTTTTTCAACCCTTTTTATTTATTTTTGGGACAGAGAGAGACAGAGCATGAACGGGGGAGGGGCAGAGAGAGAGGGAGACACAGAATCGGAAACAGGCTCCAGGCTCCGAGCCATCAGCCCAGAGCCTGACGCGGGGCTCGAACTCACGGACCGCGAGATCGTGACCTGGCTGAAGTCGGACGCTTAACCGACTGCGCCACCCAGGCGCCCCAAGGATTCTAATATTCTTGACTTGAGCAAGGGGATAGATGCAAGGGGAAAGTTATCTACTTTGATAGGGAGGGATGCAGCTTGATCACATTTGGGGGGGGGTGGAGATCGAGAGTGTAGTTTTAGAAATCATTGAGTTTGGCAGGACTATTAAGTAATCCAAATGGGGATATCAAGGAGGGAGTTGGGTATGTGAGACCCAAGTTCAGGAGCATGGTCTCGACCGTGGAAGTGACTTTGGGTCGCTGGCCTATAGACGGCATTCAAAGGCATGAGACTGGAAAGATTATCAAGAGACTCAAAGTATATAAAGAATAGAGGATTTAAGATATTCCAACAATAAGAAGAATGAATGGGATTGAAGTAAAACCAAAGAGAATGGAATATTCTGGAAGCCAAGTTGGAAAAATAAGTTACGGACAAAAAAGTATACAATTATGTCAAATATGAACGATAAGCTGAGAAATATGAAGACAGAACATTGACTACTGGATTTAACAATACAAAGGTCACTGGTGACCTTTAGCAAAGCAGTTTTTAAGGAATGGATGAGCTGAAAGCTGGAGTCAAACATGTTAACAGAGAATAAGGGGAACTTGAGTGATGAAAACAGATAATTCTTGGAGGAGTTATGCTAAAGGATAAGTGGATGTAAAGAATTTTAAAGATTGGTGAAATAACAGTAGTAATGGTAACACTTTGCTAGAGAAGAAAAGGCTGATGATAGGATAGAATTATTTTTCTGAAATAGACAAACGAGGATAGGCCCTGGTACAGAAGTTGAAGAGTTGCACTTAGAATATGTATGATGTTATCTATGGTTTCAGGCAGGAGGACAAAGTTTGTGGGTAGAAGAAGATGAGGTGATGTGTGTTTTGGGCTAATCTCAGCCTACCAATAACCAATGTCATGATGAGACTGGGGCTTCTGGTTCTTATTATGATTGTAGGATGCCCTCAGGAAAATTCTGATGCCCTCAGGAAACTTTGGGGAAAAAATCTGTTACTTACAAGACATGGAAATTAAACAGCAACACCCAGGGCCACACAGTAAAGCCACAGGTACACGGAGACAGTGCAAACACAAAAGAGTGCATGCATGGGGCAAGGGGTTGTGCTTTTCTTGCAGCACAGGCTGGGGGCATAGGGTTTTGCAAGCTCATCTCCTTACTGGTGAATTTAAAACCCAAGAATAGAAATGTAAAGTGCAAGAAAGAGAAAAGACAAGAAGTCCAAATGGTCAGTTATGGAAAGCAATCAAGATTTCTAAATCAAAGGAGCCTCAGTGCAGTAGGTGATGTGGCTCTTTGTCTAGTTACATGGCTAGCAATGCATTAACTTGAGATAGAAGTTGTTGAAATGGATGTCTCTCTAAAAAAGGGGCACCTGGGGGACACAGATGGTTAAGCGCCAAACTTCAGCACAGGGCATGACTTCACGGTTCGTGGGTTGGAGCCCCGTGTTGGGTTCTGTGCTGACAGCTCAGAGCCTGGAACCTGCTTGCAATTCTGTGTGTGTGTGTGTGTCTCTCTCTGCCCCTTCTTGGCTCACACTCTGACTCTCTCAGAAATAAACAAACATTTAAAAAATTTTAAAATGGAGGCCTTTGTAATCAAAGCTTAAGCCTAAGCCAGGCACTTGCATTTACAAGAAAGGAAAAAACAAACAAACAAACAAACAAAACCCTGTCCAACCTTACATTATAAGGTCACAGTAAGAATCTGGAGACACTTTCTTCTAGTTTGAATTTTCTCAATGAAGTAAGAAGATCTTTAGCTGAGAGCGCACATGGGGCGGCAGTGTTGAAGACTGGGGAGACAGAAGGCATGCAACTCATCTAGATGTTGGGACAGACGAGCAAGTATAATATGATTGGTGGAAACACCGAGGACCTACTCAGTGACTGGACAGGATATGAGTGTGTCTAAATTTAAACTGTCACCAGTGCGGTTGCGACTTTTACCCAATGATTCTCAGTTACACGGAGGCAACGTGTAGAATGAAACAGCGGTTGGACTTAACTGGGTTGTAGTTCCAACCAAATTACTACCAATATGGTGATGTAAAACACAGGAGCTTCTCCCACAGTTCTAAGTCCAAATCAGTATCACTGGGCTGAAATCAGTGTGTCAACAGGGCCACACTTTTTATAGAGGTAAATTCATTTCTCGCCTCTTCCAGATTCTAGTGACTGCCAGCATTCTTTGGCTTCTTGTGGCTGCATGACTCCAAAGTCTGCCATGTGGTCACATTGCCTTTTCCTCTTGGGTGTGTCAACTCTTCTCTCAGACTCCCTCTTAGAAAGATACATGTGACTGCACTTAGAATACACACGGAAAAGCCAGAATAATCTCTCCATCTCAATTCTTAGTGGAATCACATGTCCCACATCTATTTATTTATTTATGTCAGTTGCAGTACCGTTCACAGTTTCAGGAATCAGGATATGGAGCTCTTTCGTGGAGCCATTATTCAGTCCACCACGGAGAAAAAGGAAAGGGAGGAACATGTATTCTAGGGAGAGATTATAATGACTGGTCATGGAATTTAGCTTCTTTAGACTCTCTCGTAGATTGACGGAGCTGGAAAGATAAGAGGTGATGGTCGTGGAACATTCATTTATGAAATAGAAATAATGGTGTTTGCACATAACGGTAATCGTGAGATCTAGCACAGGGCTGACTGAGGTCGAAGGACTTTATTCTTGAAGAACAAGTTAAGAAACGAAGAAACCCAACAGTTGGAAAGATCACATTTATATATACTGAAATGGTAAAAAAAAAAATTCAAGATAGAAGTAGATGAATACATAGACAGAAGTTGTAAATCAAAGAATAAATGAAAATAGCGTAGAATTAAGTTCATGCTGTTCAGTCTTTTATGTGAGGTTTGCATAGGTGTGTGTAAATTCTGATGTAAGTTTCTTATTCCCCAGAAAATGAAATAATTCCACTTACAGAAAAAGCATAGTGAATCATCATGGTTTTTTTCTAACATGCATTGTGTGCCTGTGTTCTTAGGCACAATGTAATGTAGCCTGGGGTCGTCAATATGGACGTGAGTTTATCCTTTGAGTTAGAGGACGATGATCCTTCCAGTGTCTATCAAGGTGTCTAGAAATGTTTGCTTTTCCTTTTGCTTTAGACAGCTATGTTTTTTAAGGCTTGTGTCTTCTATTTATATTTTCTGTCACCTCTCTTGCTGTTCGGCTGTCATGTGTCGCTAAATTTTGCTGTTACTGTGCTTTTAAGTTCTTGCATTCCAATTTGTAGTTTATAAAATGTCTTAGGTAGGGCAAACACAGAGACAAGCTAATTATGATTGTGTTCTAAAAATGAGAAATGTGACTCTGAATAAGATACTCTGCTTCTGAATAAAGTTTATAGACTACAAAACCTACAACAGAGAGTCCATTTTGTATGGCTATTTCTCATTGTTACTTGTACCATGAATATTCAGCTATTCTAATTTATTCTATTTATTATTTTTTTATTGATATTCTATTCAGATACCATATGTGTGAACACTAATAAATCTCCATAGAAATTAAAGGACTGAATCTCAGTGGACCATATGCAAAAATAGTGGATATACCGGTCTGAGTCCTGTCTGGAAACAGCTCACTCCAGTTGGGCATTTTGAGAAGAGTTTAATAGAGGAGAATTTACAGAGCTGTAGGCAGGGTTTAGGGAAAGCAAGAAGCATCTTGCAACAGCTGAGGCTAGTCACAGGGAGTTGTTTCTGGGCTAGGTAGGAAGGGGAAAATAGGAGACACTGTTTCCACAATCTGGAGAGACTCCTGTAAGGAGAGGGATGCCTGGGAGGAGATGGGGTCCTTCTTGGACATACAAGGTCAGCCTACACACACCTGGCAGGGAGAAAGCCCGAGGAACAAAGAGCCACACCTCAGTTCCCTTCCATCATAATTTCCTTCTGAGGTCTCCAATCAGACAGACAAGGTCAACCAGAAGTCGAAAAGCAAACTCACTGATTTAATTTGTATTTCTGGCACTCCTAGAGGCAGAAAGCAGGTAGAACTGGGTGGAGTGTGGTATGGAGGGGCAGCCAGAAGATATCCAACATAATTATAAGAAAATCTGAACCATTCTCAGCCAAGAGCAGCATATTAAAATATTATATTTAGTAATTGGAATAATATTGCCCTCACATTAATACTATAAAAATGTAATGTTATTATAATGACATAGCATCTCTTTTGGGTTTACTGAAAGCAAATTATTTCCAAAACTTAAAAACAGTCTCAGAAAGAAGCAAACAACAGAATGTATTGCCGGTGTTAACCTTTCATTTAAGGTGAAAAGTTAGGATTATTATTTTACTATCTACAAAGTCTGAGAAAATAACAGATTCGACAGACTGACTTTTCTCAGGATCAAAGAATTATTTTGATTAATCGTTTTTAATAGAGAATTTATGAAGACTGTTTAGGTACAGGCCAAAATGATATAGAGGTCCTATGCGGAGAAAATGTTTTTTGTTATTTTTTGGCCAATGACTTTACCTATATCCTTCTAGAAGGAAATCTATATAGCTCACTTCTACCATGAAGTTATTATGTGGAGTATTATACTTTCTTATATAGTATATTCATATTCAATCCAATTTTAAAATAGAAGTCTGCATTCTGCTCTTGACAATATGTTTGTACTATTCATAGTTTACAGACCAGATGTTATTTTCTGAAGTTCAAGTAACTAATGCAAGAATTTTATAAACTTCATGAGGGTATTTCAGAGGGGGTAATATAATACTTGGGGGGGGGAGGAATAAAATCTTGTTGAAATGATCAAAGAAAATCCCATTTAAAATGTTCAAAATCCAGAAGAATTCTATCTACCAAGAATAATTTGTATTTATTTTCTCAATGTTTTTTCTAAATATCTGAGAGCATAGCCACCCTTCTACAAATGCTTAACTGTTATTTTTGTTGTTTTTTTTTTTTTAGAAAAAATTTTGTTCCTGTAATCAGAGGGAAAGTTCTTCTATTCAACTCAAGGAGCGATAATGCCTCAGAATTCATGGCAGAATGACCCAGAAAGAACACTTTAACTGCAGCCTATGAAAAAGAGATAAACAAAATCTTATTATCTCTGGGTAATGTGCTATTACTGTTGTATTTCCAAACCCATAGGGTCTGTTCCATATCCATTTTCTATAACTGAACAATTTTGGTAAGCTTTATATATATATATATATATATATATATATATGTATATATGTGTATAAATATACACATATATACATACATATATATACACACACACACACACACACATATATATACATATATATATTTAACATTAAGTAAAAATGGAGGTATCAGTGCTAAGTGAAACCAAATCGATGCTAATGCCCCTTTTAGTGTTTAAACCTTTCAGTTCAAAAAAGATGCCTGATCTCCCATCTCTGTTTATGCAATTTTTAGGCATATCAGAGCACAAAAATGAATGTGACACAGTTAATAATCCATACATACAATTTTCAATATACCTAGCTTTCCAGGTACTGTGTTAAGTTGTTCAAAGTATTGAAGGGAGTGACACAGTCCCGTCCCAGAGGCACTCCAATTAGATAGGAGAGGAGCAGACAAATGATTGACTCCCTGTAAGTGCTGAGACTGACCTATGCACACAATGTTTGTCAAGTGTAAAAGAGAAGCCCCTAATTTTGGTCTGTGAGGGGTACATCAGAGTAGGTTATGCAGAGAAGAGAGCAGGAGTTAAGTGTTAAAGTGAATTAACCAGTGGGAGAGGACTGTCCTAGGCAGAGGCTAACAACATGTTCAGGGAATCACACATAATTTTACAGAAGGAGGAACCATGACATCAGGCATTAATTCATCAGGTTCTTCAACAAAACCACAAGTTGCCAAATAACTATATCCTTCAGTAGAGTTTTTTATTTCGAAGAGAAAGTCACAGTATAATTTCTTTTGGAGAGACATGGCAACACTAATTACTAGGGAAAATCTTTGCTGGTAGGAGAAAGGGAAAACTTTCCCAAATTATTTTATATTCTGGGGTTTATATTGGAAACTCCCTAAGGGGGAGGTGCTTTAAAAAAACTTTAATACTGAATACAGTTGAATAAATACATTCTCCAAATATGAACTCGCAGAGAGGGAGTTGTGGGGCTCAAGGAATATACTTCTATAATATTTAGAATTAAGTCTCCTTAAATAAGTAATCAAATTTCAATTAAATTTTATTTAATTAAAAGAAAATGACCTATGTAAGTCACCATTGCATAATCAAGTATAATATAATGCAGTTGTACAAAAGGAATGAGGAGGCTCTCTATTAACTGATATTATAAAATCACCAGAAAACAATGTAAACAAAAACAAGATGCAGAACAGGGCTCATAGTATGCTCCCTTTGTTGTAGGAAAGATGAAAGAATCTATAATATATATCTATTATATATAGGGGTGTGTGTGTGTGTGTTAAATATATATACCCACTTGTGTTTTAAAAAACAATGGTTACCTAAAGGGAGACAGAAGGAATAGGGTATTCAGGACAAGGATGAAGCTACACTTCCATGAACGTACCTGATTTTAAACTTTACTTTAAGTCCACGTAAATATTTACATAATAAAAGAAAACTGCATTAAGAAAGCAGGAATCCTTAAAAGTGAAGAAAATAAACCAAGTTGAGCTTTTTTGTTATTATATGGCAATGATTCTAAGCAACGTTAAGTGGTAAACTATTCCTGCCTGATGGGGAGACAGAACTCCCTACCTGCGCTGCCCCCACCTCATGCACACACCCCCTATAGTGAGAGCCACAGCCTAAATCCCCATCTGAAGACACTTCCACAGTGGGATATGTTAGCTGCAGGAACCAGTGAAGTCACTTTTTAAATGTTATTTTAAGTTAAATTTGTCACTTCCCACTAAAATAAATGTAGATGATAAACTGAACAATAGAAGAGTATAAATGGGGATTAAATATGCATGCTGTAAATAATGCAAAAAATATAGAATCAATTAGGAGAGAGAATATGGGTAAGAAGACAATAAATCCCGTCATAGGATAGTGGGGACAGGTACACAAGTAGAAAAGTCAGTTTTAATCAAAAGAAACCTTGACGAGAAGGAGTTGGGTCAGAACTGTTGAAGAACTACACGATTGTCAAACTTTTAGAAGCAATGTCATGCACAAAAATGTTGCAACGTACAAAGCAATGTTCCACCATACTTTGGCTCGTTAATGTTCATGATGGTGAAAGACTTCATAATGTTGAATTGTTCAATTCATAATGTTGACATTTAGGTGACGGAGATAAATAATGTTAAATGTGTACGTTGCAGATCATAAGCACCAGCATCTTAGAATGTTGGAAGTTTTGGTGATAAAAATAACAGGACCCTTGTAAAGAAGGATGGCACTGATTGGCCCAAAGTGACAACAAAAGTTATAGAAAAGGTTGTAGAAAATAGAGGGAAGTTCTGGTGCCTGACCTCTGAGCTCACTTTCTCTGGCTTTTTCTCTTTCCATGTGTGTATGCACAGGAGCGGATAAACACACACACGTACACACACGCTTGCACACATGCGCACAGTGGTCCGGGAACGCACTAACAGAAACAGTAGCTTAAAATAGAGCAGATCCTTCTCAAGTAAGCCTGGCAACTGCAGGACTAGGCACTCCAACAAACAAACAAAGCACAACATAAAAAAAAAGAGAATTTCCATAAAAATCAAAGTCATGATACATTCTTTCCCTACTTCACTGCATCCCCAATCCTGGCTTGCATACAGTTGGCTTAAAAATTGCAGTGAGTCTCTTTTCTCGAAAATGTATTCATGCAATGCAATCCTGGAATACACTCAATCTCTTGGTATTATCCAGTATTAACATGTTTTTAGAAATAAATAGAAGAAACAGTAATGAAAGAGGTACTCAATAGATAAGTCCCTTGAGATCTAATTTGTATGGTACTGAGAAAATGCCTAGAGGGTCTGCAAACAAACAATGGGTGATATACACAATGTTCAGAAGAATATAGCAGGTTTTAAAAAGGAACAGAGTCTATAAAAGGGCTTTTGTGTTTAGAATGCCAAAATCTAACATAAAGACTTCAAAAAATAATTGAAAGGGAACCTCTATACTGATGTTCTAGCAAATTTTATTTGATAAGAGAAGATTTAGTACATGGGAGAGGGGACTTCAGAAAAGTAAAAATATTTTACCAGGGATATTTAATATCTTTCTCCTTCTGTGTGACCAGGTTCAAAAGGCAGGAATGTGAATTCAACTGAAAAAGTGACCTCAGTACTTCTGGTTTATTTTAATGTGCACCTTTTCAGTCAAAGGCAAAAAGTGCATTACAACTTTATAGGCAAAAAAGACAAACTAGAAAAGTGACTATACCATCATTTATGGATATATGGAAATTATATCTTTTACATTTTATATAAAAAAAAATCTCAGGAGCGCCTGGGTGGCTCAATCGGTTAAGCATCCTACTTCGGCTCAGGTCATGATCTCACGGTTTGCGAGTTTGAGCCCCAGGTCAGGCTTTGTGCTGACACCTCAGAGCCTGGAGGCTGCTTTGGATTCTGTGACTCTCTCTCTCTCTCTCTCTCTCTCAAAAACTAAAATAAATGTTAAGATTAAAAAAAATGCTTAAGTGGTTTTGGAAATTATATTAGAAGTCATTCTATATTGACTTATCTTCTAGCGCTCATTTCTGCCATGCATGCAAAGCTTCAAAAGATTAAAAGTTGGTAGCCACTGTAGTCTGGTGCCAACTCTGAAGTTCAAAGAGCAAATAAATTCTTACATTAACGGAAAATTGTGTGAAACTGTGAATTGGTTGAATTTGTGAAATTTCGGTGTGTTCTTATAATCAGTTTTCATATTAAAAAAAAAAAACCCTAGAAAAGAAAGCCAAGTGTTTCTCTAACACATGAATGAAATTATTTACCTTGGTCTTGTCATTCTGATGGTTTTGTTAACACCTGGCAGTCTGTTCACGGCAATTACGCATAAAGAAGTATAGACCATAATGCCAAGTGTACGTCAGAATGAAGCTTTTTCTCTCCCCGTGAAATGCAAACATCAGGAGAGCAAGATGACAATCGTGACTCCAGCGGACCACAGGGAAAGGGATTCGTAGGTGTTCAAGGCTGACTTAGTCCAAAGGAATCGTTGTAATAATTTATACATGTTTTAAAAAAGGATTTTCCTAAGCATTTCCTCACACCCATCTGGATAAGGTGACTTATTTAAAAGTGGAAACAGTCTGACATCCATGCAGATTTAGGACCAAGAGAGTACTGCATTAAATAATTTAAATGTCAAAACATCTTGTTTTTGATGGTGTGAATTCACCCAAACTCACCTTTTCAGAGTCCTTCTTTTTGAAAGATCATTCCGACTAACCTTTAACAGCGGCATCATGAGGGGCCACAAGTCAGGGCCAGCAAGTTAGAATGTGTAGACCTAAGAGCCTGTCAGCATTTCCATCATAAACCTATATTATCTGGAATTTATAGGCTGACTATAAAAGTCAGGCAGGACCGAGGCATTAGAACCTTTGTGAAAAAGTGTTATATTTTTAGACCATGTAGCCCACAAGGGTGGTAGGAACACAGGATTTTCAGGCCCAAATATAGCTGTACATTACACACATTTAAACACATCAAAATAAACCAGAAATGTCTTATTTCGAAATTCACAGGACACAAAAAGAACACATAATTTTAGGCTACTATCCAAACTCTCTAGTCTGATTTTTTTTTTCAAAATCTGTCTTCCATCATGATTACGCAGAGAATATTGAAAGCATTAGAAAGTTTTTAGAAACAAACCTAAAAAAGTTGAGGTTTATTTTATAAACTGCTCTTCTTGGAAACGTTGCTTATGTTCCAAGGCATTCGTATGAAGTAGCTAAAACTCTTTGTTTTACCTTTAACTATTTTTTTCTTCTCATATTTGCAAACTTAACAAAAGTGCTATTTTTGTAGTTTCCATTGTATAACGTAATTTCATAGGCAGTATTTAACTCTACAACAAAACTAAATAACCAGTAATATTACCCTCATTTTACAGAGGAGGGGGTTAAGACTCAGCAGGTAAATGTTTTACTCAAGGTCACACATGGGGAATCAAAACTCAAACCCAGGTCTTCTGAATACCACATTCTATTTAGTGCTATTGACAGCACTCTGTATTAGAGAAACAGAACCAATAGGATGGGCAGACAGATTGCATGGATGGATGGATGGGGGAGAGGGAGAGGTTGATTATAGGAATTGGCCCATACAATTATGATCTGCCATCTACCGGCTGGAGGACCAGAAAGGCCAATGATTTAATTTAGTCCCAGTCCAAAGGCTCGAGAAGCAGAGCCCATTATCCAAGGAGAAGGTGGATGTGCCATCTCAGAGAACAAAATTCTCCTTTCTCTAACCTCCTGTTCTATTCAGGTCTTCAAGAGATTGGACAAGGCCCACCCACATTGGTGAGGACCACCTTTTTTACTCAATCTACTGATTCAAATGCTTCAAATGTCTTCTGGAAATACTCTCCCACACACACCCAGATAATATTTTTACCGGCTGCCTGAGCATCCCTTAGCCCAAACTGACACGTAAAATGAACCATACACCCCTATCATTTCATCTCTCCTACCCCCTCACTCATACAGAATCTGCTGTTCGCACTCATCATGGCCTCTTCTGCCTGGACTCCTCTCTATCCTCACATCATTCCAGTTAGCTTCTTCTTCCCTCCATACCGGGCCTCTGTCAGCCATACCCATATTTCTCTAGCTCATTACTTCTCTCCTAGGGTGATTTGGTTCTCTAGGGAACATTTGGTGATACAAAAAGACAGCTTTCGTTGTCACAACGTGGTGGAGGAGAATGCAATTGGCATCTAGTGGTAGAGATCAGTGAGGGTGGTAAACATCCTACAATGCACAGGACAGCCCCTCACAAAAGAATCATCCAACCACAAATGTCAGTGCTGGGGTAGAGAAACCCTGCTCCAGCTAGCAGTCTAGATTAACCAGGCAAGATCTTTTCAGCTTCTACCGTAAGCAACTGTTGAACCCTAGGTGACACTACCTTCAACTTTCTTCAGTGTATAAAGCAGTGCTATCAAATGTCATTCATTTAAGGGGGGTAATGATGACAGAGGCAGAGACTGGAGTAATGCATCTATCAATTAAGTGTTATTTGATGCCATTTGGATTTTCTACAAAATCGATCTCAGCTCACCTAACAACTAGAATGGGAGGTCTAGGAAGGAGTTTTTGGTCCATTTTATTATTCCAAGTCTATTGTTTAGTGCTTGCCTGATAGGTGTTCAATACATATTTGCTGAAGCAAAGAAAAATGGGAATACACTTTCTCTGGGCCATAGGAATGTTTGTTGTGTGTGGCTCACCTGAGTCCTTTCCAGTCCCAAGGTCTCCATTCCTCTCCTGCAGCCCCTCCTCTCCTGCATCCTCTAAGCCTTTGCGAAAATTATCTTTCAGTTAGTACACTGTTAGCTTCATCTTCTCGATCTTCAGATAGGCTCCAAAACCTTGCTTTGAAAACAAATCCTGCCACCAACCATTTTTTTATGTATTTCTTTTATTGCTAAGCTTCTGGAATAATTACTGGCTCCAATTCCTCAACACATACAGTGTGTAACCTTTTGCAATCTCAGTGGATTTCCCAAATCTCTACAAATACTGCTCATCTAAAATTCAATAATGGCTTTCTAATTGCAAACTGAGAAAAAGCCATGGTCTTTTCTGCACCCTTGGCATATAGTGGTTCCATTTGATGTGGTTTCTGATCTGTGTCATGAAATTCTTTCCCCTCCTTTTCTTAAAGATCACATATTCTGTCTTCTTACCTATATCTCCAAATACCTGTTCTTATCTTAGTGGGAATTCTTCCTCGTCTGTTTATCTCTGTTGGATGTTTTCTAAGGTTTTGTTTCTCTCTGGGGTTATTAGTTTTCTAAGGTTTCTTGCTTGGTCTTCTCATTTACTTCTCTGTGAAAAACAAATTTCCACTCTCAAGCTTTCATTCTACTTTCTAATTTCTGGCTTAGCCTGTCTACTGTTACTTCAAACTCAACGTAAGTAACTAGAAATGACTTTTTCTCCCCATTCTCTTCCTTGACTTGGCTCCTCCTGCCCTGTAGCTCCCAAAAGCCAGAAGGTTCTATCTAGGGGCAGGGCTGATGTTAAAAGGATTAAAAGGTTCCTTTCCCCGAATCTGCCCTATACTTAAATGGATTCCTGCCATTTTGTCACATTATTGAGCTAAGACCCTGGATTTTTTCTCTGCCATCCAAAACGCAGATCTGCAGAACTAACAATTCCATGGACTGCTCTTGTGACTAAGACCACACTTTAAAATAAGATCTGTTAAAGAAAACCTCCTTAATGGTAATTACCAACAGTCTGGTGTGTGTTAACACACAGTAACACAAAACTTCTATGGGTCAAGTATTATTATGCACATCTTACACAGAAGGAAACCAAGACAGAGTTAAGCAGCACAACTAATATCACATTACTAGTAAAATACAGAGCCAGGAACTGACCAGGATTTCAGGGCAGTTTGAATTGGAGTCCATGCTGTTAAGCAAGCACTACGTTCTACTACTTCCTTAAAGCAGACACATAATAACACGGACAGCCAATGACTGGCTGTACTATAGAACAAAGAGCCACACGATTTTAAAGAGGAGCATGGTAGGCTAAATAATGGCTTCCGGAAAGGTATGTCCAAGTCCTAATGCCCAGAACCTGTTTAGATGACATCGTTTAGCAAAAATGTCTTTTAGATGTAATAAAGTTGCTATTGAGATCATTCCGGATTTAGGGTGAACCCAAAAATCCAATGATAGGTGTCTTTAAAAGAAGACAGAGACATAGAAAGGGGGGTAATGATGACAGAGGCAGAGACTGGAGTAATACATCTATAAATCAAGTTTGTGGTGACTTGATGGGGCAGCCCTAGAAAACTAATTCAAGGGGGAAGGCTTGTGTGAGTTGGATGTAGAATAATAGAACTTTGCAAAGCCCTAGAAAGGTTCTATTAAAACTTGTCTCATCAACAAAATGCTGCCTGAAGACAAGATTTTCTTCTCTTTGTGCAGCACTCCCTATTAACAAATTTTAGTGGTCGATATGTGATGATTGGAATTAGTGAAAAAATTAAACACGAACACTCTTTTTTACTACATGGTAAGTGTGCGGAAGCTGTGTCTTTTAAAATTTTATATGTGTGAAAATTCTGGGTAAACATTTTCCTCTACTTTAAATATTGGTCATTAAACATCACTGTAGTTGCATTTATTTCATCAAAAATTCTCAAATATTTTCATACCTATTAAAATACAGGGTCCTTTACATACCATGTTTTCATTTTAAAATAATTTTAGTTTTTTATAGACGAAGATGTACAAAGCATTTGTTTAAAAATCTTATCATTTAGAAATAAAGTAATTCCTGGAATCCTGGAATTCAGATTTATGTATCTTGGAGTCTAGATTTACATAGTTTGAAGACGGTATGATTATTTTCTCAAATCAAGCTACATCACTGAGAGGTAAAGTTGAGGTGAATGTAGGTTTCATAAGTATACTTTGGTTCCCAGGTGACTATTCTTGCTAGAGCAGCATACTAACATTGCAAAAAAACCTATTTTTCAAAAAGAAATCTTCAAAAGAATTAATAACATGAATTAATGAAAAAAATGAGTAAATGCAATGATTCAATTATTTATCAGTAGAGATCCTGGATTCTAAGGTAGTGAAAACATTAAACTCAGTTTTCTCAAATAAAACCTCTGGGACCAACTATATATATATATATATATATTTGGCCTATCTCTTAAAGGTAGAATAAAAAGGACCTCAAAAATGTGAATTGAGAACTTAACCTTTGCAACTCAAATATCCCTTACATAAATCCATCAATTATTTCTGAATACATATATAGCCTCGATACATATATATGATCAGGGTTATATATTTGATTATACATATATAATCAGATGATATATATAATCATCTAAAATATATCTATATATAGATATCTGAAAAATATATATATATAGTCCTGATATATGTTTTTTGAGATGTATTTTTAGATATTCTTTAGTTATATATTATTCAAATACATATTTCATATATATGTATATACATACACACATATAGCCTTCTCTTCATCCTATTTATTATTATTACCTTAACTTGGAAGTAGAAATAAGGTATCAGGTGTTTTTATTTAAATTCTAGTAACATACATGGTGAAATTGGTTTCAGGTGTAGAATTTAATGATTCATCACTTGCAGGTAACACAGAATGCTCATCTCAACAAGTGCCCTCCTTAATGCCCATCACCCGTTTAGCCCCTCCTCCTCCCATCTCCCTCCATCAACTCTCAGTCTGTTCTCTATACTTTAGTTTGTGACACTCAGATGCTTTGCAAAAGTAATCATGATCAACACATGTAGGACTCAGCTAAAAGCAAAGAGGTAATGGAAACATTTTTAAGGGCAAAATATACTTAAGTATCAGAGCAATGCCACTTATTTCTAAACAAGAAAAAAAGTACTATTTATATATTAACAAATTGGGTTATTTTTTTCCTCCCTGATGGGAACCTCAAGTAATTTCAGGACAGAATCTTTTGAAAATCCAGAAAAGAAATAGAAATGCCTAAGAATTTCCTTCTGTTTTCTCAGTCTCATTTTCTTATCTGTAAAATGGGAGTAATAATGGTATGCCCCTTTGTCTTCATTTTTAGGACAAGAAAATAAACAATAAATAAATTTTAGCAATAACTAATAATTAAATATCATTATATATATCATATATAATTAAGGCACAGTGCTATGCTCTGTAAAAAGATAAAGTATAATAGTTAGCTGTACATAAGTCTTCTATTACTGCCGTAGCAAACTGCCACAAATTTTGCATCTTAAAACAACTCAAATTTATTACCTTCTGGTTCTATAGGTGGAAAGTCCGTTGCTCATCCCACAGGGTGAAAATCAAGATTTACATGGCTAAGTTCCTTTTTGGAGTCTGTTTTTTAGCTCATTCAGGTTGTTGGCAGAACTCAGTTCCCTGCAGTTGTAGGACTGAGGTTCCCCTTTCTTGCTCTCTATAAACTGAGGGCCATTCTCAACTTCTAGAGGCCACCACATTCCTCACCTCCCAGCCCCTTCCTCCATCTTGAAAACCAGCAGCTTTCAACAGAAACTCTCTCGTATCCCTCTGACCCACCAGGCAAGGTTCTCACCTTTTTTTTTTTAAGGACGCCTGTGATTAGATTGGATCCAGCTGGACAATACAACTCACCCTCCCCATCTGAAGGACCATATCCTTCATCACATCTACACAGAACCGTTTGCCCTGTGATATAACTGATTCACAGATTCCAGGAATCAGGGTATGGACATGTTTGGGAGAGGCATTATTCTACCTACTACAGACCTCAAAATCCATGTATATATAATCTTATGAAATTTATAAAAGTAAATAAGAACAAGTAAATTAAACAAGTACATCAACAGCAGTCACATAAGGCAGAATGTGCATCTTGCTATAGAATACCACAGAAGAGAGAGTCAATTCAGGATATTCAATTCAGTAAGGAAGTAATGTAACTATTCCTCTGTTTGGACATTAAAAGCAATTGTAAAACAGGTGTTGCCCTCCTTTATAAGGAGCTGTTTTCTGTTATCCTGATCTCCTTTGGCCTCCTCTGCACTTACTACCATAGCAGCGACAGAGCTCTGAGGATGACATGGGAATGCTGTTTTTATCAGGAGGCAAACTCGTTCCCATCCTCAAGAAATACAGCTTCTAAACTGATGGACTTGGGCATCTTGGTCATTTTACAGATAATCCACGTTAAGGCTTTTAAAAAAGTGTTATTTTGTGGAATGTTTGTATAGAAATCCTCCTGTTCCTTCTTTATTTACCCTTAAGAGATTATGATCAGAGGTTATGTGACTTTGGTTCTCCTCCCTGTGGCTGAATTCTTGGGAACATTGTCAATATTAGCAGGACCATATTGTATTTCTCCTATCTTGTTTATTTTTCCCTTTCATATCTCTACCATTATCATTTGTTGCCCTTGATCACAACCTAATTCTATTCTTCAACTCAGTCACTGCAGTGTTGTGGGAGATTTTTTCTTGACCTTTATCTAGCTGTACTGGATTTTTCTTTCTTTCAGCATGAAAACATTTCCTTCCACTAGTTGAGTATTCCATTTCTAGGCCTGTTCAATTTAAACTATATATATATATATATATATATATATATATATATATGATATATATCTTCTTTTATGATAGGGTTTCACAGAAAAGAAACTACAAAAATCTGACCTAGATCAGACTGGTTAATATTTAGCTTGTTTCATGTAAGTGAAATAATTTTAACAGCTTATGAAGTGCTAACCTAGTAACCTAAAGACATGACATAGTTCCTTTCTCATAACACAATACAAACCCAGTATTTCCAGGCTCAAGGTAAAATAGTACATTTTAGAGCAGGATTTAATTAATAAAGACAAAGAAACACTAAATCATACAGATAGAACAAATAAAGAATAGTGTGTTTGAGAGCATAGCATGAAATCAGACAGCATGGGCTTGGATCCCACCTCTAGCACTCACTACCTGTTTGAACTCTGGCAGATAACTTAAAGAGTTTTAAAGCATGATGTTTCTTGGTGAATATAAGAAAGTGATAATACCCATTTTAGATGTCATGAAAATTAAGTAAGATAGGAGATATATATATATATATATATACACACACATATATATAATATTTGACATACACTAATTACTCAAAAACTAGGAGTTTAATTTTTGCTCAGACATGTTTTTGTTTTAATTTAGAGAGAAAGAGACAGAGCATGTGAGAGAGGGGTGGTGGGGGGGGCGGAGAGAGAGAGAGAGAGAGAAAATCTTAAGCAAGCTCTACGCTCAGCGTGGAACCTGGCGCAGGGCTCCATCTGACGACTCTGGGATCATGACCTGAGGTGAAACCAAGAGTTGGATGCTCAACTGATTGAGCCACCCGGGTGCTCCTGGTTTAAAAGGACTGGAGATAGATCTGCAGGTGACTGAGCTATAGGGAAGAAGGGCGCTCATGCAGCCTCACGGACAGGGCGAGGAGGTTCCACTTGACAGTGTGGCCTGTTTAGTGGATCCACTAATGGGTTAACATTTAATGCATGTGTTCTTTGTGCCCGGAATTGTGTTAAGACCCTAAATGCACTATCTCTTTTAATTATCACTTTAACTATATGATACAAGCATGGTAACACCCTGAACAGAGGGGGGAAGTCCCCAAGTTAATAGGGAGAAGTAACATGTATCACCTAACTGTTCGTTGGAGGTAAATTGAACATATAAACCCAGGTTTCCGACTCCAGAACCCGTGTGTTCATATTTCAAACTGAGCTATCATCTTTCCCAGAAAGCAACCTCTTCTCCAGACACCTCTAGTCCTTCCAATGGAATGAAATTCTCAGTGATTTGTTTTTTTTTAAGGTAAATATAACAAAGTAGGCATATCTCCTTGATGTAACCAAACTAAAGTGGCATATTGGCTCCGTTACCTGCTGCAGCATAACAACCCGAAAAGATACAGCTTCCGCGGCTGCTTTCTTAGCTGTTGGTGCTAAGGATTGGCCAGGGCTCCGTGGGTGCCCCTGGTGCCTTACCTGAAGCTTCTCATGCCCCCAGGCAGACAACTGAAGCTCCGTGTCCAGCTCTAATGCTCCTCTCAGCAGCTGCATGCGTTTCCCCCCCCACCCATAGAATTTATTTTTTTAGAGCAGTTTTATGTTTACAGAAAACTTGAGAAAAATTCCACACCTAGCTTTCCCCATTACTAATATCTTATATTAGTATGGTACATTTGTTACAATTAATGAACCAATAATGATGTGTAATTATTGACTAAAGTCCAGATTGTGTTTTCTAATTTCTTTACTTTGTAGCTAATGTCTTTTCTTGTTCCAGGATCTCATCAAGGACACCATGTTATATTTAGTTGTGTCTCCTTAGGCTCCTGAGTGTACTTGTTGTCTTGCTTTTAGTGCGTGTGTGTGTGTGTGTGTGTGTGTGCGCGCGCGCACGCGCGCGCGCGCGCGGTGTCTTATCTTCCAGGTCCTCTCCACACAGTACCCCCCCCCCCCCCACACACACACTCGTACATACAAGCAGGATTGCCTGAATTTCATACACAGTAGCTTAAGACTTTAGGATAGAGGAAGAAGAAGTTACAACACTCTCAAGTCTGGGCTCAAATGTCCCAGGGCATCACTTCCTCGGCATCCTCTTGGTCAAAGCATCACAGAATTCAGGTAGGGAGACAAGTTCCACCTCTGGATGGGCAGGGCAGCACGTGTGTGCACAGATCATGGGCACAGTCGTCACAGAACCTCTTTAGAGGCAAGCTACCCTATGTATGCCAGGCGAATGTCATTGATCGTTTAGTTGATTTGTAAGCAGGTAATGATGAGATCATTATGAGAAAGTGAGAACAGAATGGCACAGTGATACTGAATTCAAATTCTTATTTCAGGCATATATCTCAAAACCAATTGTTGCAACAGGCTATCACATCTTAATACAAATATGTATTTTTCATGGAATTAAATCATTCCTAAAAATGTTTAATGCGCCTTGTGTCGATGTGGTACTTTTATTCTTTAGTAAATATAAAGATCATATGTACAGCATTAATAAAATTAGTCTTTACTTTTAGTATAGATTAGGAATTGTGGTTCCCTACAGAAGCCTCAGTTGTCCCCAGGCCTAAGAATGAAATACTGATACTTTGACAACACAGCCTAAATTTTCTGCTTTGCGGACGCCAGATTTATTTTTAAATGGTGTGAATCAAATCTGTGCTGAGAGGCCAACTTCAAAATATAAAAGAAAAATTGGCAATGGAAAGATTTTGCTGGTTTGGCTGAAGTGAAGCGCTCTACAGCATTTCATTCTAGTGGAGCGTCTGACTGTGAAAATCTTTCCAATTGTAATTCTCTTTGGCTTGCCAAAAGGGGATTATGAACAAAAGTCAATGTTGCAGGAAATGTCACCTGTCTTTTGAAGGAAAATAAAAAATCAAAATGGCTTTGTTCATCATATTTAAAAGAAAAAAATGTGTTGATCGACTTTAGGGGCTTCTCTCACTCCTTGATAAAGCTGGTAAATAAATACAGCAGAATTTCATTGTAACTTTTCATTTTAATTCTTGCTCATCTCCAAACAGAGAAAAGTAAATCTCCTTTCAATACATATTCATAAAAAGAGAAAAGTAAGGCCAGAGACAGAGAGAGGAGGAGAAATGAGATGAACAGTGTAACATGGGCCTGGGAATCTTCAAGTCAGATATTAAATTAGGAAAGATACATTTAAATTAAGTTTTGTTCCTTTCACAGATACCATGGTACACATTCAAGAATAAGAAGTCAATAAAAACAGAATCTGGAGCCTGATTCCTCCAAGATTTGAAGTATTTGCATATTATGTTTTCAGCAAATAAAGGCAAACCTATAAAACAAACACACTAGAACTTGAAATTATGTGTATTTTTTTGTGCCTCAATATCTTTTCCAGGAGTTTTGGCAATTGCATTGCCTGTGATGAGTACTTATTACCTCAGAGAAAGAAAGTCATGTCTCTGACTTAGGTAGACATCGTGACCATGAAGATACAACTCTTTTAAAAGGGTAATTGGATGGGGCGCCTGGGTGGCTCAGTCGGTTAAGCGTCGACTTCGGCTCAGGTCATGATCTCACGGTCCGTGAGTTCGAGCCCGCATCAGGCTCTGTGCTGATAGCTCAGAGCCTGGAGCCTGTTTCAGATTCTGTGTCTCCCTCTCTCTGACCCTCCCCTGTTCATGCTCTGTCGCTGTCTCAAAAATAAGTAAACGTTAAAAAAAATTAAAAAAATAGAAAGGTAATTGGTTCATATATTAATCTGAAAACGTACGACAGCAATTTTGGAATTGATACCACTACCATAGACCTAATTTGCTGTGTTGTTGTTTCAATCACCTACTACTAACAACATCTGAAATGTTAATGTAGTGAAAAACTTAGAAATGGCCATAGAAAGTATGGAAGATAATGGCTCTGACATTTGCTAACAGTTGCAGTGATGGGATTTATTTAAAGAAGCCAATAAGCCGATTACAAAGGATATTTAGAACATTTTTGGAGTGTTATTTCTGTTTGTTAGAGTATAAACAGCTTTTTAAATCTGTTTATAGTATAAATAGTGTTTAAATCTAGACACACTGCATTGCTTAATTTTTATTTATTGGTTTTTGACTGAATAAAAGAGACTGAATCAAATACATACAGTGGAAATTTACATTTGAATAATGTCCAAAAAGAAAATAAAAATCCTTTTTTTTTTTTTTTAATCAAGCCAACATGATGACTCAGACAAATACCTACATTTGGTATGGTGATGACACAGCTTTATAGTTGTGTTCTTCTCTGGGCACTGATGTTTAGAATATTGTCTTTATGATTATATCATTAACATATTGAGTTAGACCACAAAACAGTTATCAGGTTAAGGGAAAGTTAATATTTTCTTTAAGTTCTGATTTTGAATCAAAGTAAAAGAGATAGATGAATAAACCGACAAAATCCTCAGGAAAAATTTGCATGAAATAACAGAGTTGCTATGTCTTTTTTTTCTTCCTTGACTTGGATTTCCAGATACGGTCTTTTTTACTTTTATTATTTACTATTCAGCCTTATTATCACCGAGTGTTGGGATTACCCACTGACATATCGTAATTAGCTATTGATTCTGGGTCAGCTTCTCACCTCTCTCCCATCTCATCTGAATTCTTACTGACGTCAAAAGGACTCTTTCCTTTGTAGGAGCATTAGTAAACCAGGGAAACTTTTCTAGACCAGATGGATACATTGCCCAGAGTTTTTCAACACTTCTACATATAATCTCCACTGAGCACAGCACCCAGTGGGAACCCAACAAATGTTATTCACTGACTGCTTCCTATCTACTTAGAAAATGAGGGTAAGAATTATGCATATTTTGGGTACACACCTTAGTTTAATTTCTTAAAGGATCTACATGTGGTTAGAAATGGTATCAGGTACTTCAACTGTGTTACCAGAAGTCTCTGAGAACAACAAACTTATTTTGAGATAGGCCGGAAAGTAAAAACAAAAAACAAACAAACAAAAAGGCACAGCTTAAAATCAAATTACTTGGTGTTTCTCTATCAACACTTTGACCCAAGTTTAAGGCATTAAATCTAATTTTAAATTATGATTACACGTGGAAAGCACCAAGTATAATCATGCGTAACAATAGCATGTGTAACAGTCAGCTGAAGGACATACCATTCTTTGCTCAAAATGAAAGTTAATTCTAAAATGTACATGAATAAAATAAATATAGCATAGGAAAGTTTTGAAAAAGGAAATTGTGAAGTCAATACATTGCTTTCCTACTCTCTTCAACTAATGTAATCATTTTAAAAACTCCTAGATTATTGTTCAAGTAATTAAAAAAAATGCTTTCTCAACAGTTGTAAAATACCAGGCCTTGGTTGTGCTTCTTGAAAATGATGGTATTGATAAATCGAAAAGGAAAAAAAAATAGTTCATGTGAGTATTGATCCTGTATGTAAACATTTTATTCCATCTTTACCTTACATGTTGCTATTTTCTTCCTTTATTCACATTTAAAATTGCAAAAACTCAGGAAATATGTTTATATTACATTTTTAAAGTTTTATTTCCCCTTTCTTCAGCACTTGAAAGACTCTCTGTAATTTCTAATGATTTTCATTCTTTTAGTTAAAATCTGCTTTAATATGACTCCAACATATGTGTCATATTTATTAATACAAATGGCTTAAAGATTTGCAATAAATTGGCCATCTAAATTCACATCTACGTGGTCATATACTGGATGTTTGGGCACAAGCTGCGTGGCACATTTAGCTCTAGTACTGATAGGAGACATGACAAAATATGCAGGAATTCAACCTCCATGCCATACGATTTCTGTCACTTTCCTTGTCTGAAACAACCTAAACTTAACAGTATATGGCTTTACCAAAATGCTTTAAAAATGAAAGATTACACTAGTGATTTGGCACTGCACTTGAGAAGAATAGTTAACAAATGAATTTTTTTTAATTCAATGAAATTGATTTGTGTATGCAGATGTAGAGAATATCTATTTGCTAACACGCTAGCAATCTTTACCCACAAAGAACTACTAACATTTCTGTTGGTCGATCAGTAGATTAGAGACGTATGGGGTCACTTTCTTTCAATTCTCTCCATTCCCTTGCCCTTTCTCCTTTTGGTTTTCTTCAATTCACGTTCCATCCGTGCTCCGGAGTCTACTGAAGTGGAATTATAACTCTAGACCAAAATAGGTTTCTAAGAACTGGGTGCCCACCCACAGTTCATTTTCTGACACTAGTTGCCAAAAATGTTTTCTTCAGCAACTGAAATTAACATTCCAACAATAACAGAAATTGCTAAATATTTCATCCACTTTCATAGAACCATATTTGCAGTCCTTTGATGCCTTACAAGAGCACCAGTCTCGCTAACGAAATGACATTGTCCACCCCCACTGTAACAGCCAGGTGCAAATGGAAGAATCGGGAAGTACTAATCTAGATGCATGCGCCATCCTAAATAATAAAGCAATTGCTGTTCCCAATCCTTGGCTCTTCTTTCAAGCGCTTGAAAAGCTCTTGTCTGGCCTTGTGCAAATGATTCTTGTCTAAATGACTTCTTTCACGTCTTCTCAGTTCCCTTCCTCTGTTCAAACCCCTCCTCTATCAGGGCAGGGCAAAAATATACAGTTAACATACCCCCATAACCACGGAGAGACTCTAACCTCAGTACAACGTGCCTATTACAAGGGCCATACTCACAAGACTAAAGATGTTTAAGGATTCTTTTAAAGGTCTTTAAAAAAAAAATAACCTTGCTTTCCATTTTGACCCTCTTCATTTTGCATATAACTAAAAGAGTTAAAATTCATTATTAAACATTTGTAATTTGACCATTTTCTTTATGCCATCCTTGTGAGAGAGGTTATTACCTTTTTCCTGGCTTGGGGATCTGGAGTAGACTTTTTTTTTTTCTTTTTTCTTTTTTCTTTTTCTTTCTTTCTTTCTTTCTTTCTTTTCTTTTCTTTTCTTTTCTTTTTTTTTTTTTTTTACAGATTTGAAGTGGATTCTGAATAGATTTTGAAAGTATCATAAATTAGCTTTTCCAACCTGGAATTATTTTCCTGTTCTAAATTCTGCAGGAATTATAAAACTTGAGGGAAAGAATCATTGGTAGTTTGGGAATCTCTGAAAAACAATTAAGTAGAGAATGATTTAGTACAAAGCTCAGTTCCTGGAAAGACTCACTGTTGACTCTGATTTAAAAAAAGAAAAATGTTGCCAAGGGGGAAAAAAAGCTGCTTCTATTCTCTATAAATGCCTTTCATTCAAACTTAAAAACTGGTAATATCCAGAATGATCATTTGGATTATATAATCAGTGTTAAGTGGATTTTTAAATATGGAAAATTTCACTAACTTTCTTAGCTTTAACTAAAAATAATTTGAGCACAGTGAGGAATTTCATATGTATGTATTACTATGCAGTGTGTTTCTGACTCTGATTGCATTCAATATTCCATCTGGTTCGAACCATGTTTACTTATTTCTCCTCTAACTATGTACCCTTCTTGAAAACTTTGCTCACTTCTCCTCTTAGAAGGCTTTAAAATGCTCTGAATCTGTCACAGAGATATATGCCCAGGAGAATTGAATGAAACAAATCTTGAAGTAATCTAAATGTCTATCAATAAGGAAGTGATTAAGTTTAAAAATTGTATGCTCATATCACAGGATATTTTGCAATGGGGAAAAAAGGAGGTAGAATATGGTTGCTGATTTGAAAAGATATCAAGATATGTTGTTGACTTTTAAAACAAGAGGGAAAGCCGTAGAATGGGGTGTATAATAATTTCATTTATCTTTAAAACTCCATATAGCCATAGACAGGGACTTATAAAAAATATAAATTGATATCTGTAGATAATTTTTAAGTGTATTTATTTATTTTGAGAGAGAACACAAGCAGGGGTGGAGTAAAGAGAGAGGGAGAGAAGGAGAATCCCAAGCAGGCTCTGTGCTGAGCAGAGCTGGAGGCAGGGCTCGAACTCACCAACCGTGAGATATGCCCTGAGCTGCGATGGAGTTGGAGGCTGAACCAGCTGAGCCACCCAAGTACCCCCATATGGTTGTAGGTAAATTAAAAGAGAGGGAGGTAAGTAGGTAGGTGAAATAGAGGTGGAGGTGTGTTTGGGAATTTTTGAGAGGGAATCAATAGGCACTGATAACAAATATTTTTATCCGGGGGTGGGTGGGTGGGGGGTTTCAAACAAAATGTGGGAAATGAGACTTTTGCTTTCCTCTAAACAGCTCTATATACTGTCTGAATTTTTTCATAAATGTGTATTACACTTCTAAAAAACTGTGTGTTTTTCTAGTGTATAGCATTTACTTTGCGTTCCAAATATTCCGCCTCAGTCATCTGTTTTCCAACTTAGACTCATTGACTGTATGTACTCATTGCCCTTGGTCTGAGGTAGCTTCCTACTTTGATTCTGCCCTTCCTCTCTTTTTTGAACTTTAAAGTTCATCTCTCTGAAGAAAGAAACTGATTAAATAGATTTGGGCAATCATTCTTAGCTCCCGAGCATGGCTTAAAACATATTCTCTCTTAAGCCAGAGACCAATTAACTGCATTTTTAACTTAGATATTCAAATTAAATGCTTCCAACATGAAACACAAAACTTTAAATAAAGACGGTTTCTCTAACAACCATGAAAGCATGTTAAAGATTCAACAACTAGAACTGTCCTGGAAGAATCTTGCGATAGGAAAGAATAGAACTAATTAGAAATGTAGATAGAATCTAGAATACATTCTCTCAAGAGGGTTGATCCTATGCCCAACCAGTCATTAATACAGCAAACAACAAAATGAATGATTGGTCCATCTTCCTGGATGCTTCAGCACTGCCATTCAACTTCTAAAACCTTCCTCTTTCCATTAAATGAGTTTTTACTAATTTGCGGAGGACTGGCAGACCCCTTGCCATGTGCGCTCCCTGCTAGAAACTTGGTCATTAGTCACCACCTCATTACTGGCAAGTCACACCGACCCAACCCTTCTGCCCTGTGTACAGCTTCAACAGAGTTGACTGCTTCAGTGTTCTGTCTCATACTGTGATTCAATTCCATTTGTTCAGCATCTACCACTGTTTCACACAGAAGTGGGCACTTAATAAATGCTGCCAACCATGTAAAGGTAATGAGACCAGTTAAATGAGCAGCTGAACTCCATTTATTCAACAAATGCTTGTTGCATATTTACTGTGGATAGTGTGTTATATGTTAATGGGAGGCTGTAAGGTGATTCCATTTACTCATTACGATGAGGCCATTGGACTGGATGATCTCTAAGGTGAAGTGTGGGTCTAATACCCTCTGATTCTAAATGTAAATTTCAAAATGAGAGAAGAAAGCCTCCTTCCTTGACTTAACCTTATGGATGGAGAAATACAATATTTGTATGTAAAAATATTTAAAATATGAGCAAATATTTAAGTAGTGCAAAGAAGTGCTAAAATAATGTGAGGGGGATCAGTAAATAATGCTTTTTAGGCAAAGTAAATCTTTAGCTGTGTCTTGATGGATATGATGAATGGAAATGAGAGTAAATTTGAATGAATTCCAAGATGAGATTGGAGGAGTACTTGAATGTTCATTCTTGTCCCTGCCACATTCAGAAATGAAACCGATTCTAGGCAGAATGAGAAGGTAGAATAATAGTTTTTGACTTATAACCAGGGATAGAAGAAGCAACGATTTACGAAATAGAAGGATGGAGGGGTAACTCCACACACGTTGAGGAACACAATCGAGCATCTGGTACATGGAGGAAGATTGGGATTTCAGAGGAGAGAGAGGTGACACTGAGGAGGAAAAGCGAGGAGGTCTGCAGGGCAGCTAGAGAATGTCCAGGACAGCATCTAAGCATCTGAGCTTGAAAGCTCTTTGCCTTTGCATGACGCTGGTAGGCAAGAGATCTTAGAAAAAGAAACACTGATCTTCTGCCCCAAATCAACTCTGTAGAATCGAGATTTATAAAAGATAACTTGAGTTAAGTGTTGCTTGAAACTCTTCACCCTGTAGGTATATATTTAGTAAGGAGTTAGATGCAGGTGTAGGAAATGGTAGCCAGAGAAGTAGCTGGCTCAGCATGGCTATGCTTTTTTTTAGATCTTTCCGGGTCAAAAAGGGGAGGATGAGGAGAGCACGCAATCCGATTTCCCCTCAGGAATCATCTGAGGGCTGCCCTCCATAGGGCTAACTGCAGGAACAGAAACAGATGCAGTGACATAGTAGACCTCGTTTTTAAAATTCTGTAACATCTTTCCAAAAAGCACTACCTTTGTTGACCCATTCTCAAGATTTTTGCTCCAGTAATTGCTCATAAAGCTTTAGAAGCAGACACAAACTAATTGAGATAAGCTCAGGTCACTGTAGTCCTGTTCCATACTGCCAGGAACAAACCTTGAGTGAGCTAGACTCTCTCATATTGAATTAAGCGGACAATTGGTATGTTCCCTACCTATCCGGAAGCGACTCAGAATTGAACATGAAAACAACAGAGTTTTCAACTGAATGTGGTCTTCTTGTGTGTTAAACCTACTAGCAATGTATCATCCAGCTTCATTTGTTCACAGGCCAGCCTTGGAGAAATGACTTTTGAGGATTTCCTCTGGTCAGGCTACCATCTAACTAGTCAAATAGGAGGGCAACATAACTGGTATAGGTATTAGTTTAGTAGTTTTCTAAAGCTGACATTATAGAACAACTAGCATTTATGGAGACTGATGACAAGGCTATGGTGTGGCTAAGAACTACAGAACATGATTTGGGCCTCAAAAAGACTTGCAATATGAGACAAATTGTGAATTTTAAGATCTGTTAGCGTCATACCACAATAGAATTGGAAAGAAACATCCAGGCTTCCTAGTTCAAAATCCTTGTATGGATATGACAGATGTGGCTACAGTTGGGTTGTCCTGTGAGTAAAAATGCCTCCCTTTAATATTGATCTTAAAATTACACTTGATGTATCTCTCCTGCCAAATGAGTAGGAGTTATTATGGCAAAAACATAGAACAGAAAGTCAGAATATTTCTTCTAAATAGCCACAATGGGTATAATCTTTCCACGTCTACTCACCTAGCAAGCATGTGACATTGTTCTGCACCAAGTTAAGACACTGGTTATTTATTTTTGGTCCCTGAATTTCTCATGGAAACTCACACAGCAAGCATGATTTGAGAACGTTTCTTTCAGCTGTGTAATTTAACCTCTCTCTTAACCTGACCTTAAGAACAGGTTGATATAATTCCCTGCTAGTCAAGCTTTTAAGCTGAAGAACTACTTGATACAGTCCATTTGTACCTGTTCTTTGACCCTTAATTGTGACAGACTTATATGAAGTTGGTTTGGGAGATTATAAAATACTACAAGACAGGGGCGCCTGGGTGGCTCAATCGGTTGAGTCTGATTTCAGCTCAGATCATGATCTCACAGTTTATGGGTTCGAGACCTACATCGGGCTCTGTACTGACAGCTCAGAGCCTGGAGCCTGCTTCAGATTCTGTGCCTCCCTCTTTCTCTGCCCTTCCCTGGCTCGTGCTCTGTCTCTCTCTCAAAAATAAATAAGCATTAAAAAAAGATTTTTTTAATAATAAAATAATACAAGACGGAGTACTGTGGTGTTTTTTGCTGAATAAAACCTGAGAATGTACTTTCTGAGATTCTTTTTTTTTTTTTTATTTTTAAAAAAAAATTTTTTTTCAACGTTTATTTATTTTTGGGACAGAGAGAGACAGAGCATGAACGGGGGAGGGGCAGAGAGAGAGGGAGACACAGAATCGGAAACAGGCTCCAGGCTCTGAGCCATCAGCCCAGAGCCCGACGCGGGGCTCGAACTCCCGGATCGCGAGATCGTGACCTGGCTGAAGTCGGACGCTTAACCGACTGCGCCACCCAGGCGCCCCATGTACTTTCTAAGATTCTAATATGGAGATGTGTAAAATGTATACATGTCATTTAACTATATGTATATAGTCACATTCTCCTTTATGCTATCACTAGGTGATGAAATTTCAGCATTTTAAAATCTTTCCGAAGGTAAACAACAATTTTCCATTGTCAAAATAAAATACTATTTTATCTTATGAATTTATTCTTCTTCCTACCTTGAATGTAGAGTCTAAATACCTGATCTTCAAACTGCCTACAGTTTCACCAATGCTTTGAAACATGTTCACACTCCTACCCACGTACAATATGATTTTATAAAATATTTTTATTGAAATCTTCATTCATTCTTTCAATCTTTCATCCAACAAAATGGAGAGTATTATTCAGTGCTGAGCACTATCTGGGCTCTGAGGATTCAGCAGTGGAACAAAGCAGACATTTTACTCTGATAGACACCAGACATTGTGACACAACATAAATGAGTAAAATATATATACTATTAGAAGGTGATGAGTATTATGGAGAAAAGTATGGTAAGTGAGAAAGGGAGACAGAAAATTCTGGGATTTATAATATTAAGTGGGATGGGCAACAAAAGATCTCAATGCAAGTATGACTTTTGGACACACACACAAAAACAACACGTAGTGAGGGAGTAGACATTTGAGAGAAGTGGATCCCAGGGAAGGGACCAACAAATGCAGAAATCCTGAGGCAGGAGCACGTCTGATGTGTTCATAAACAGCAAGGAGGCTCCTGGCTAGAACAGAGGGAGGGAGAGGTGGAAGGAGGTGAAGTCTGAAAGGCGAAGAGATGGAGAAGCAAATCCCTTAAGGCTTTGCATGTGTTTAGGGACTCTGGTTTGCACGTTTGGTAAATCAAGAAGCTACTGGAAGGCCAGAGCAGAGGAATGATGTGGTCTGACTTATGTATTAGTGGAATCACTCTGGCTACTGAGCTGTGAACAGACTGTTGGGGGATAAGATGGAAGCAGGAAAGATCAGTTATGACATTAATGAATGTCATAATAGACACTATTTTTACGAAAAAAAAGAAAGGAGAGGGGGGAGGAGGAAAAGAGATTGAAGGACTCTCGGGTCCTGAAAAAATAAGAGTGATAAAAATATTCTCATGAAAAGTTTGCATGAGTTTTGATTATTTAAATTTGGAAATTAGCATGGACCCTAGACAGAGAAGTTAAAGATGAGCATCTTTAGGGAAACACTAATAGGAAAGCAATCAAGGTTGAGAAGCCTTCATAATCCATCAATGGATTCCCCAAATGTAATAAAACATATGAATAAACAAATGGAACAGTAGTAAAAGTGTAATGGTTACATGCTTCAGCTTTATGCTCACGGGGATGTGAATTTTAATCTGCGGCAGGTGCCTATTACCTGTGAGACTCTGGATAGATGACTTTACACTTTTGAGCCTCTGTTTCCTCATCTGCTAATGCTGATAACAGTGATATCAAATCTGCAGAGTTGTTAAAAAGATTAAATAAAATAATTAAAAATACTGAGCGCAGCACCTGTTAAGTTTTGAATGCTTGATAATAATTGGTAGCTCTCAGCTACAGCTTAGTTTATTATGAAATGTACCCATTATTTAAAGGCAAAAGAAACCATATTCTGGGGAACTACACAAGATCAAGCTACCTCATCTGTATTATATGTGCTTGAAATAAGCAACTGCTTTAGAGATTCAGTAACAGCCCAGGTGCTGACAAAGCAGGGAGGAATAAGCTTATTTTATCAATCTCCTTTTAACTAACTCAGGAGTTAATGGATGTTCTCCATTTCTTACATTGAACACCTTGCCACAGCACACTGAGATCGTGTGGCTGGTCGGCTCCAGGCCACCCGCATGGTGCAATTCTGCTACAGTGACATGAGCCCTCTGCTTAACAAGTGCTCCTTGTGTTTTTTCCCAAACCTGTTTAGGGCAGGCTTGCTTATAATTATATATTTTAATTAGCTGTTTAACAAAGTGATGAAATATGGGTGCAAAAAAGAAGAGCTGTTATTCCTGTAAAAACTAACAAAAAATTGGTGGAAGGCTTATCAACACAAGGCTGTTAAATATACTATTTTTTTGTGCATGAGCAAGACAACTGAAAGAGACTGGTGCGGAGGAGAAAGTCCTCTAGGGTTCTCCACCCAGACTGTCATTAAGTTCTAATCATTCTAAAGAAACTGTAATTCTAAAATTGTAAAGATGCATCATGAGTGTGATCTAAAAAAAAAAATCAGACCCCCAATATGTAAACTCGTATTTAAAAATGAGTTCAGCCTCCTATCAAAAATTACCAATTAAATAGATAGATGGATAAAATATTAAGGTATATAACTATCATATCTTATGACTCCCATTTACTAACTTTTTCAAATAACCAGTTAGAGAAAGGACTAAATTGAATCATGTAAGAGAACATAGCCTTCTTCTACTTTTATTGAAGTACTTCCAGGTCTCTATATGCATTTAGGGGCCGTTGAGAAGCACAGTGGGCAGGCTGTTGAATACCAGCATTTACTTCCAGACCCTCACCGTACAGGACATTCCACAGTAACCACCTACTTAGCTTTCCCTCTCTTTTGCTTAAGGGCTGTGACTCAGAATACAAAAGACAGGTAAAAATGGGATAGGAGAGCCATTTCTGTAAAAGAGGCTATGTCTCTTTGGTACTAAGGGGGAGGCTGGGGCATGTATCTACCCCCCCTTTCCAAAAAAGTTCGTCATATAAGAAACGATATGAAAATTACTAAGACATCTAGGCAGACAAGAAAAAAATTGCAATAGCAATCAACTATATAAGACCTGGTAAATTTGTAAGCTCTAGTGTAAACTTGCTAGTTATATTTGCTAAGTATCCAGGATAAATAGAAAATAATATATTTTACTCATGTTAATAATATCAGAAAACGGTTTAAGGGGAGGACCTGTTCAATACAGTCCTTATATTTTCTAGGCTTCTGTACAGCCATCAATGAAGTCTTGTGCTAATTAACACTTAAGCGGCTCACCTCACCCAGTTTTATTTAATTTGGGCCCTCCACAGGCACACCCAAAATTGAACTGAAACGGAAATGTTGCAAAAGGACTCACCAACTGATTGTACAATATCCATATTGTGGAGGAAACTTTCTTTGAAAGATTTCATGTAAAATTTTCGAGGCTGTATAATTATAATATTGTTTGACCAGACTATCCTATTTCATAGCACAAGCTTGGATGTGAAATATATTGGAGTTTTGATTGCATATATGGAAATGAGTGAAAATAAAATATCAAACAGAGCCATTCTGCAAATAACATGGACATTTTAATGTATTAGATTGTATTTTTGGTCGTGTGTACAAAAACACTCCTGTTCTTTAATCTGCTTTCTATAATGCTATTATATTTTTGTCAGGATTACATTAATCCTTGTCAGCTCAAGTCTATTGGATTTTATTATGGGTCAGCAGAGCATTTTCTCATCTCTTTTCTAATCTTAAACCATTATTTATTCATTCAAAAAGCATATTAATGGCTACCAAAGGGCTAAACCAGGTCCTCCAACCGAAGACACACATTTGTCCATTGGTGATATAGATTAACAATGGCAATTCCTTACTGGCTGACCTTTCCTCACTTTCTTTTCCCCAGCCAAACCATCTGCTGTCACAGTGCTTCCAAAATATGTTAGAGCTCTAATCTAGTCATCTTCTGCTTAAAACTTTATCTGTTTCCTTATTGCCCTCTGGGTTATTTGGCTTGTATATATTAAGTTGTGTCTTCACATTCCCTACCCTCCGTCAAAGCTGTTTTGGTTCATGTAAGTATTTATGTTCCCTAAACTTAATCAGAGTATCTCTTTTCTCCCCTATTCAAATTCTCAGCCCCGCTCAAACTGCACACCCACCAAGGTTTGAAATGTCAGTAGCATTCCACTTCAGTGCTTAGAAGAGAACTACTTGCTTTCTGCTTCTAGTGAATGCCTTGTGTGTCTGCCCTGCTCTTCCTGCTAGAATGTGGCAGGAGGGATGTCTTAAGAGAAGGGTAAACACTAATGTCTCTTTTTAACTCTTACAATAGTTGTCATGGTTTATATGCTTAGTAAGGACTCAACAAATATTTATTCATAAATAAGGTAGGGCTCACTTAAAGGGTTCATTTAAAATATGAAAGATTGACGTTCAAATCAGATGAAAACTAACACCGATTGTGTCACTGAGTCAAAGATTTACATGTGAGAGGCAAGTAAAAAGATGATTTGGTCTATTCTTTTTATTTCACAAGTTGCAAAACTAAGACGCAGAATATTAAGAGATTTGTTTACAATCCTATATCGAATATCTCTGAGCAGGATAAACTTTTGGATAGCTTCAAACTACAACCACCTTATTTCATTTTCTTAAGTCATGCCCACAGTCATATTCTAGACCAAATCACCAGCTCAAATAACCTTACTGCTGAGTCTTTTTTTTTTTTGAGAGAGAGAGAGAGAGAGCGCTCGCTCACACATGCGCGCGCGCGCGCACACACACACACACACACACACACACACACACACGTGTGTGTATGAGCAGGGGAGTGGCAGAGAGAGAGGGAGAGGGAGAGAGATCCTCAGTAGGCTCCACACCAAGCTTGGCACCAAATGCAGGGGTGGGGGGTATCTGATGTCACAACCATGTGAGATCATGACCTGAGGGGAAATCAAGAGTGGGAGGCTCAACCAACGGGGGCCAACCAGGTGCCCCTACTGCTGAGTCTGAAACCCACCGTTTTCCCATAATCAGCCACCCTTTCCTTTCTGTCTCTCCCTTACCTAACTAAACCAATGACCTGCTTCTTTTTCTTCTTTTATTTTGGCCCATATGCAGGCTTACAATATGATGATGTGGGAAGGAATATGTGCTTTGTAATCGGGTGCAACTGTGCTTTATTCCCCGCTCTGCCACTTTCTAGAGACATAACCTGTAGCGCACACAGGCTCCCTGAGCTTCTGCTTGCTCATCTGTAAATTTAAGACATTGAAAAGATATTAATAGCTACTATTATTGAGACCTTGCTAAGTATATACTGTTCTAAATGCTTTACATTTATTATCTTAAGTCTCAAAACACCTCTGAGGTAGATACTATTATTACCCCTGCACATACAGATGAGGTCGATACTATAATTATCCCCACATTATAGGTGAAGTAACAGAGACACAGAGAGGTTAATTAATGCCCAGAGTCACGCAATTACTGAGGAGTGGAGCCAGCATTGAAACTTTGCTCTTGTGACTTCAAAGCCCACACACGAAATGGTTATCGTGAGAATTATTTGCAAAGGTCAATACTGCTATTCTTCAAAAAAGGGTGTTTCTCAGAATTCTAGTTGAATGCTGTTAACATAAGGGTACCATGTATTATTTTTACCCTGTTACAAAAACTCCATTATTTGTGGGATTTAAGGGACAAATGCCATGGTCTAGACCATGATCACTCCCCACCTGTTGACAGTAAGAGTCCTCAGCCAACTTTTCACATTGCAATTTCTTAAATTCGGGCAATTTTCTCAAATTTCATAAAATCAATAATACTTGTCTATTTTGCCAGCTCAAGTCTGTAACTAATGACAGAAGAGCCACGGGCACCTCCTCATCTTCAAAGCCCTTACCCCAAACTCCTTTCTAACTGCTCACAAGCAGAGGAGGAATGTCTATTCAGAACCTACTACCAGGTAGTTCAATAGATTTTACAAAATGAACTTATCCGAACTATTTGGTCTAAGTATCTACACGTCGTGGTATTTTGCCTTCTCCATTTTTTTTCTCTATTGAAGATTTTATGTTAAATATTGTAGTTTAAATAAATTACATTCCTTAAGTTATATTAAAAAGAAGGTCTTTTATGGACCAATAAATCACCTGTAAAGGCACAGGCTATCTTTAGAAATCATCAGAGAGAGAGAATAAATCCATCAGAGAGAGAGAATAAATCCACTCATTTATTGACAACTGTTTTTTCCCCACAAACACTGGTTGAATCTTTTCTAAAACAAAAGTCAAAGAACAATAGGTCTAAACACTTTTATTGGATTATATGTGCCACAGTTTATTCTGTGAGCCCTTCAATAATCTGGATATCATATCGTTAGTTCTGTATTGTTGGTACATTGTGAAAAGGTTTTTATAGATTTGAATTTTCTGGAAAGATTACTAGGGCTATAAGATGCTATCTCCAGGCATGCTATTTGTCCTTTTGTCTATAAATTTGTCTTTCATCCATAAAAGAAGTCTCGGCTAAGAGCCCAGCAGACCCAACGAACATAAAACATTGTGAACCTATGATCCAGAGAGGTAGATGGATAGGACAGAGCAGTGAATCACCTAAACAAGATTCAGGCATCTCTGTACATACTGCAAGGTAGCATAAATGAAAGTGATCATTGTCTTCTCTTTATTTACCCCCACCTCTCTACCAAATAACCTCCTGACAACAGGCTACACTCTTCTGGTTGTGCTCATGTCTTCCAGATATCAGCTGAGGTTTCCCAGCTCCCTGGAATTTACATAAGGTTGGCTCAAGCCCCCTCCTAAACAGTGGAGATGACCGAACTCTCACCCAAGTTTTGTCAATTTCAGGGTTGGAAGGGGAATTTGAGCAAGGGAGCAAGGATGACATTTTCATGGTCACTTCTACCTCCAAGGAGTCCTTCATTTGAATTAGTTTATTCTGTGAAGAGTTTCCCATAAAGACATGGCATCTTTATGCTGTACCCATGATAAACCAGACAGAAGACAGAGCTTCCTCCCAGTTCTGCAAGAATCTCATCAACTCATATTCCCAAGTGATGCCTAAGCTGACAGTACCGAGGTTAACCAGGTAAAGAGGTTGAGGGTTGGGGTGTCCAAGCAGGGGACACTACATGCATGTGGCAACCCCCTGAAGCAAGAGAAAGTATGATATGTTTTTTGGTATTAAAAGAAAATGACGCTTGATTCGTGTTTTCCCTCATTTGGGTGTTTCTTCACTCCTCATTTTCAACACAACCTAATAGAGCTGTGCATTTCTTTAGACAAGACCGAATGCAAATATTTGCTTGTTGCTATTCTTTTTATTCAAACCAAATCAAAATACTACTTCCACACTACAGAGTACATTACAGTTTCCAAAGCAAGTGTCATGATCTCATTTGAGACTCTCAAAGGCCCATCACCACCAATGAGACCAGCAAATCCTCTCCCTCAAGGAACCACTTTTGGGTTTCAATAAAAATTAACTATGGAACTTACTAACAAACATTTTTAAAATAATTGAAGAAGCTACCAAAAGTTGCATCCAAAAGCAAGATTGGTTTATCAAATTGCATATACAAATCAGTTCACTCTGTGGCCTGGGAGTGAGACAAAATTTTCTTCTTTTACAGCCAAGAACATGAGGAGCAGCATTTTAGAATAACTGTTTACATATCTGTAAAACCTAAAAAATTGAGTTTATAACATTTGAAAAAGAATAACTGGTACATTTTTATAAAACATTAGAAACACAATCTCTCACTTTTCACATTCATTAACACCCACTTTGGTCTGATAAAAATGGATGACGGAGGCAGTGGGTCCTGGGCCTGCCCAGATTCGCCAGGAAGCAGTCACTCGTCTGGCAACTCATACCTGAGGATGAACAATTAAACATAAGGCTGTGCTGACTTCCTGTGAAGGGTCCAGTTAGAGTTGATCTATTTAAAGCAACTGTGAAGGCATGGGTCAGTGCTCTTGGACCAGAGGATTTTTGTGCACCACAAGAGGCCTCAGAAGTGATGTGTGCTCCCCATCTGACGCTCCTGATAATCTTGGGCCAAGTGTTTCTCTGGAAAGGCTGGTTTCTCTCAACGCCTCCTTTCTGTCTGTGTTTCTTGGTTACCAGACTTGCTTACTTTCTAATATCCTCAAAGCCCATGATTTCTTCCTCTTCTGCTTTTTCTCCAAACAACGTTCCTTTTCTCAAAAGTGTTCACAAACTTCTCTATGTTTTAGCGATCACAAGGCTGAGCACATTTCCTGGTGGCTGAATAAGCTCTATTCAACACAAACAAATTAAAGAAGAATACGCAAATTGCTTTAACATTGTGAATGCTCATTAAAACTTGGAAATATACTCAGGAGCACAGATTTGTTCCCTTAGAAGTATGATTGCATCAACAGGTTGTTGGGATCTTTGAACATTGAGCGTCTGCTCTGTGTGGAAGTGTTACATTAGCATTATTACCTTGGATTCTATTTTCCCAGAGTTTGATCACTTTATTTGCAATTTGATTCAAAGTACTTAAGAATTTTAACACAAAGCTTCTTCCTTATTCTTTAAAGGGCACCAGACCACAGTTGGTTGCGCAAAAAAGGAAATGGTAATCAGAGTGCAAATCAGTGGAAAGATCCCTACAGATCTGCAGATCACAAATGGAGTCAGGAGGCTCTGGGAGGAGGTTGGATTGTTCCTTTACTCTCTTTATAGACAGGAATGCATAAAACATGCTGTATCTTGTTGTAAGTTAAGTGGCTCTGGAAGCAATGGCTTGGCCTTGAAGAAGACCATGCTCTTGAGCAGTTTAGATACACCACAGGCTGTGGGATCACAGGTGGGTCAGCAACACTTGTCACTAGTTACGGGATCTTGGCGAAATTATCAAGCCCCTAAGCCACAGTTTTCTCATCCGTAAAGTGATTTTCACAAAATTAGCTTTTTTAAACATTGTTGTAAGGGATAAAGCCAAAAACATTTACATATACATAAAGAATTCCCCACTAGATATATTAAAAAGTTCCTCATTATATCACATAAAAATGTTCAATAAATAAGATATGCTATTTTTTTTTGTAAGTTCTTGATTTGCACCCATTTGAGGGTGTTTTGTGCTCTCGTAGGCAACTTGGTCAGTTCCCTGGAGCAGAGTTAAGTGGACAATTCTGGGGGTAGTAAGCCATTAATTAACAAAGTGTTTGATGAACCGAAATCCCAGTTCAATCAGGAACATATCCATTACTTCAATGTCATTGAAGGCAGGACTTGGATTGTCTTCACTGTGATAATGCTCACAGCTAGAAGTGCTGTAAACACATAGGGCCCAATGAATATTTACTAACTTGAAATGATCTGACATATTTGATAATAAACTGTTCACCATAGTAGAAAACCTGAGATGCACTCAAACATTAGATTAATTCTTAATAGAAGCTGAAAATAATTAACCAAGAGTGACATCTATATTGTTGTACAGACATTTAGTTGTTTGCCAAGTGGCTATAAATTAGCATTTATGATTCAGAAAAAAATGTCTTTGTCCCATTTGTTACTAGTAGAAAATAAAATCTGTTTAGTTTCCCCTAATGCCTTTTATGGCACTCTAGGTGTCTGACATGATTTTTTTGAATATTGTAATTGTATTTAGAAATGGTACAGGGCGCCTGGGTGGCCCAGTCGGTTAAGCATCGGACTTTGGCTCAGGTCATGATCTCATGGTTCGTGAGTTTGAGCCCTGCACTGGGCTCTCTGCTGTCAGCCCAGAGCCCACCTCAGATTCTCTGCCCCCACCAGCACCCCCACTTGTGTGTGCTCTCTCTTTCTCTTAAAAGTAAATAAATACATAGTAAAAAAAAAGGAAATGGTACAAATAGAACAGAATTTAGAAAGTGTTCATAGGAATTAGAGGTGGAGGGCAATGATCCTTGTTTTTCTTTTCTTTTGGTATTTTTCACAAAAAACTGGAATTCCTTTCATTTAAGCTACATTGTATAAGTCTCACTAGAAAAATTTTAGATTTATTAAAGAGGAATTGTGACTGGCTTAATAATTTCATAAATTTAATTTGAAAGTTTTATTAAGTGAATTAAGGTAAATTATAATGTATTTTTTTTGTTCAGAAATGCTTATTTCTATCTATACTCATCCTTAATAATTATGGGTTGATTAGCATTTCAGTCTATCAGGTAGATATGACCTTCAACTTGCTGATCCAGCTTTTGCTTTTCCTATGTTAATTTTTGAATAATTTACATTTGGCCCATGGGCATTTTACAATACACAGTGACATGGATATCTTGATAAATTGCTAATTAACAATTTTATCAGCAACCTCTCTCCAATACAGAGCAGACATGCCTCCTTAGGAACTTTGTGCTTTTAACTATGTCTAACATAGTGCTTTGCAAGAAGTAGTAAAGAACAACAAATTGAGGAATGGTTAGTTTCTGTAAATTATATGAAAAATGGTCTGAAGGTCAATTTAAGTACTTTTCGTGAAAACCAACACCTCCTTTTCTTCTTAAAGGCATCTATACATTGTTTTCTATTCTATACACACGGGCAGTGTAACTTTACTGCTAATGATTTCAAGTAGTCTGAAAAGTTATCAACCTAAAGACAATATTCTTGCAATTAAAAAAAGGAGTAAAAACATATACAAAGGAAAATGTAACTGAACCATGAACCTCTGTAGAAAGTACTGGCAATAAAATAAATAGAAATGTGTCTTTAAAATGAACATGGTATCTAATTCCCGATTAGCAAATATTTTTAAAATTGAGAAAATCCGGTTTGGGGAAGAGCTTAAAAGAGAGGGCACCGTCATACTCTTCTAATGAGGTAAGCAGCAGCATTTTGCTTTATTATTATTATTATTATTATTATTATTTTGTTTGAGTAGGCTTCACGCCCAGAGTGGAGCCCAATGCAGGGCTTGAACTCATGACCCTGAGATCAAGACCTGAGCCAAGATTAAGGGTCAGTTGCTTAACCAGCTAAGCCACCCAGGTGCCCTGCATTTTGCTTGAGATAGTACTTTGGCATCATGTGGTAATCATTCCAAAACTGTGCATACTTTCTGACCTAATAGTGACATAATTAGGAAATATGGTCTAAGGAAATAACCCTAACTTCAAAAATGTTTTATGAAAAACTATGTTTATCAAAGTGTTATTTATAATAGAAAAGAATCAAAAGTTAATTTTCTATCAGAACGGAAATAATTATTTATGATATATCCATATAATGGAATATTACAAATTCATAAAAAGTACAATGTGGGGAATTACTTAAAATTACATTATATAAAAATAAAGTATAAAATTCTACCCAGCAATGTTAATAATACTTTTCTTTTGGAAGACTGGAATATGGATTGCTTTTTCCTCTTTTCTACTATTATGTATTTGTCAACTACTTTTTATCATTATATATTTTTTTAATTCAAGAAAAATCGATTACAGAGTTCACTGCAATAATCTATTTGGAGATTATGCTCTGGGCTTTTTCATATCCCAAGAAATTATATCATGTTAAATTAAGATTGCAAAGTATGCTTTCAAGGACTCTCAGGAGTAAGGAGCCGTACTAAAGATTCTTTGGCTCACCTAGTCTAACACAGAGGCAATAGCATTTGTAGAAATCCTGACGCTGGTTAGAATCAGTATTTATGGAGGAGTGAAAGAAAGCAGTAGCCAGTATAGCTGTGGCCTAAAGAGGGAAGAGCAGGTCAAGTATCAGCTGATGAGAGGAAAATATGGATAAGCAGCAGATCATATTTGCCCTTGTTTAACCTCAGGGTAACAGGGAGATTTTGAAAGCTTTCTGAAAACAAAAATGACAAAACTCAATGTACTTTCTAATCAGATCATTGACTTTAATTCTTTCAAAACATGCTCTCATTTTCTTTTCACAGACTCTATATGTTAAAATCCTCTTTTTCCTTCTTGATACTGGTAACGTGTGTTTTCTTTTTTTTCCATTAACTTTTCTTGATAGCGGTTTATTGCTTTTATTATTTTTTCCAGTAAACCATATTGTGGCGTTGTTAATTTTTCTCTATTACATATTTTATCTTCTATTTTGTTGACTAATGCTCTTGTCTTATTTATATGCATCATTCTACATTATATAGGTTACAGTTCTTTTCCTAGCTAAATTTCCAAATTTAGATCACTGATATTTTTAGGCATTTATTTCTGATATATGCACTTAAATAGCAAATTTCTTTCTAAACTCGACGTTGACTGCATCTCACAAGTTCAATGGGTTTTGTATTCAATGGTATTCGGTATAAATACTGCTTAATTTCTATTCTCACTTCTTCTTTTGACCCATGGAATTTTCAGGGATACCTAATTTAACATTGAGAGTATGGAAATAATTTAGTTGTATATTTTGGCATTTGATTTCCCTGTTATTGTGATAAATTCATTCATAGAATTCTCAGTATATAATTTGGTATAAATTTTTCCATCCTAGTATTTCCATTTATTCATTTTATAGAATTCAAAGCAAATTTTCATTATTTATTTATTTATTTTAAGGTTTATTCATTTTTTGAGAGAGACAGAGAGTGAGAGGGGGAGGGGCAGAGAGAAAGGGGACAGAATCTGAAGCAGGCTTCAGGCTCCCAGCTGTCAGCACCAAGCCTGATGCAGGGCTTGAACTCACGAACTACAAGATCATGACCTGAGCCAAAGTTGGACACCTAGGTGACTGAGCCACCCAGGTGCCCCGAATTTTTCATCTTTTAATCTATTTCTCATCTTTTTCTTTTTTTTCCTTGAATATATTAGTAAAGGTTATTTTGTCCTTGTCTGATTTTTAACACTTGAGTTTGTAGAGGTGTGTTTATTGTAGTTTTATTCTCTCTCTTGTGTTCAATTATATAATCCTTTATATTGGCAAACATAGCAATATTTTTATAACCAAAACCTTGTAAATTTTAACATGCAGACAGAGAGGAGGGCTGCTCACCTTAAAACTAAGCTGAGTAAAGCTTGGGTTTCAGTTTTATTAGGACTCAGTCTGTGTCTGGTTCATTTCTTATCTTGGCCCTTAGCCTCTAAAGCTTTCGACACAGGCCAAGCTCATATTCTCAGATGAGAGGTTGCATCCAAAATTGCAGATGCCCTCTAAAAAATGTACTTGCAGATGATCAGCTCACCTTTCCAAAATTCTGTCCTCAGCCAGAGTTCCTCTAGTACATGTTGCTTCCACGGCTTTCTAATGCGATTAAAAATTACCTTTTACAGGGATGCTTGGGTGACTTAGTCACTTAAGCGTCGGACTTTGGCTCATGTCGTGATCTCACAGTTTGTGGTTTATGGGTTCGAGCCCCGCATCCGGCTCTGTGCTGCCAGCTCAGAGCCTGGAGCCTGCTTTGGATTCTGTGACTCCCTCTCTCTCTGTCCCTACCCTGCTTGTGCTCTGTCTCTTTCTCAAAAATCAATGAACATTAAAAATTTTTTTAAATTATCTTTTACATTTTATTTGGCTTTTCTCCCCCCTACCTGTTCTTAGTAGTAGCTTGATCTGTTACAAATTACTCCATCCAAATGCAGAAGTACAGATGATTTTATTTTCCGATATTTTACCTACCTGTAAATTCTGATTTTTCTAAATTAAATATGAGATTTCATTTATAATAAATATGTAATGGAAACAAGGATATCTGATCCCACCATTTCTATTCAATACTTTACTGAAACTTCTACCCAGGGCAAGTAGGCAAGAAAATGAAATAAAAGTCATCCAGATTGGAAAAGAAGAAATTAAATAATCTCTATTTCAGATGGCATGGTCTTGAATATGGACTATCCTACATAATCCACTATAAAGCTATTAGAACTAATACATGAGTCGATAAGATTGTAGTATACGATATTAATATATAAACATCAATTGTGCTTCTGGATACTAGATTAATCATTTGTAAAATGAAGTTAAGCAACTCCATTGATAATAGATCAGTAAGAATAAAATACTTAGGTATCAATTTAACAGAAGAAGTGAAAAATTTATACACTGAAAACGACAAAGCACCATTGAAAGAAATTAAAGAAGATCTAAACAAAGGAAAACACATCCCATGGTCTTGAGTCAGAAGACGTCGTATTGTTAAGATGGCAGTACTCTAAGCAGCAGTAACCCACTGCCCCAAACCCATCCACATTCTAATCTCTGGAACCTGTGAATATCCCCTTGTATGGTGAAAAAGATTTTGCAGATGAGGTTTAATTAAGGTTTTTGACAGGGAGAGATCACACTGGATTATCCACATAGATACAGTAAAATCACAATGGTCCTTATCAGAAGGACACAGCAGGAGTCAGAGTCAAAAGGCAAGGAAACCGCTGAAGCAGAGATAGGAGTCGAGAACTTTGGCAGTTTGGGAAGGAGCCACAAGCCAAGGAATAGAGGCAACCACTACACACGGAAAAGGCAAGGAAACAGACTCTCCCCTTAATGCTTCCAGAAGGAACCAGCCTTGTGGATACCTTCACTTCAGCTAAGTGAAACTTAGTTTGGAATTCTGACTTCCAGAACTGCAAAGGAATAAACTTGTGCTGTATTTGTAGAGAGGAACATGGAGTCTCTCACGTCCAGCAGGAGCCTGTGTCAAGCAGAGGCTTGTGTTCAGCAACAGGGCAAGCAGTTAAAGGTACTGCAGCTAGGAGATATCGCCAGGATTTGTCAAAAAAAAAAATTTAATTCTCTAATATCCAGGTGAGACAGTCTTGGTCCTCCCTTGCCACCCTTGTAACATTTGCCTCTGGCCAAGGCGATGGTTGGCTTCACCTTTATTTAACTCAGGATGCATGTTAGTTTCAAGAGCAACTATATGGTTTGTTTACTGATTCACCTTGCGATCCCATTCTCTTCTGTGCAGATTGGGGATTCACCACAGCCTCTTAATCCATGGCTTTCGGTCACTCATCAAGCTCTCTTTATTTCAACATTTCCGGATCAATGTTATGAAGCATGGCTGGATTATATATTATATTCTGGGGTAGTCATTAGAAAAACTGATCATAACATGCTTGCAAAAATCTCACCATCTTCTGTCATGTGTAGTATGTGTTTTTCTGTCTCCTGAGGTCCAGGTAATTGCGCACCCCTTGCCAAATTTCATGACAATAATGTTTAAAAAGTCTCTGCAAGCCTTTCAGGATTCTTTTAAAGAGATAACAAGTTTTGCTTCTCCAGTCGCATGATGTTATCCTAAGCAAAAATTTCACTGTAATTAATTTACCAGGTTTGAAAGTCTTGAAAGATTGTTCGTTGGATAAATTTGTGGTAACTCATGGTAAACACTGCTAAGGGACTTAATGAATCTACTCATAATCTGAGACGTTATGTTTTGGTAGCTACTGTTCTTTGCTAAGTAGCATCAGAGAAGCTAGAATGCACTTATTATACATGACTCCAACATGATATGACTGATCACCACAGCAGGCCTGGGTTTAGCCTGTTCAGAAAAGTAAAGTGCTCGTCAGCCTGGCCCAGATAATTCTTCCATATAACAGTATCATAAAAAGTGCTTTGCATCATAGGCTCCTGTTCTAAAATGTACCTAGGATTTTCAGATATAGAGAGGTCAATAGATCAGGGGATAATTGCCATTGAAAATATTGTCGTTTATACTTCCCAAGAGGAGAGGGCACAGCACTCCACACAGGACCACATGAGGAAGCACTACGGTCAATCAGGGGGCAGAAGGAACCAGGGCAAAGTGTGGCTCAAAGCCTTTATTCTGGTTTTTGAGGGAAGAAACAGGCAAGGTAAAGCAGGCAAACTAAGCAAGTTTAGGAATGGATGTTTGAATAATTTTGGTAGGCTCTGGGTTATAGTGGTGGTCCGTAGTTGTCCCATACCTGGATCTGGGGTGATTTAGGGCAGGGGGGATAATGTTCCCAATGGCAGGAGTCTGACAGTGAGACAGGCAGAGGAGTATCTGAAGGGACTGATTAATTTGCATGTCAAATGCATGCTCACAGGCAAGTTGTTAGCTGTCTCTAGGAATTAGCTAACCCCTCCCCAGGACCACAGGGCCTCCAAATTGTCAAAGCATCATAAAACACCGAAAACAAAACCCAAGATGAATAGAGCTCTATTCTCTTTGCAGCTACCTATCATATCTCTGTCAAGATATGGAAGGGCACACTTAAAGCATTTTTACCTGCAAGCAAAGCTGGCAAAGATTAGCAGGTATGGGAGTCAGTTAGTTTGCATTCATCTGAAGCTTGTCTATTGCTACATTAAGGATGCCAATTCCTCCCAGGGGCTGTTTGCTTTCCACAAGTGCATTTGTTAACTGATGGCAAAGCCCAGCAAAGTTATTTGTTGCATATTGAATATGCTCCCCATTATAAGTACTAATGAAAAGCTATACCTGGAATAATCCTATTTGGGAACCAGGAATGCTGGGCATAGAAAACCTTGCAAACAAAACAGCAAGGACACCCAAGAAGTGTTCCAGTACACCAGAAGCTCCAAACATAGTGCCCAGATATGATAAGTTACTTGCAAAAAGTTCCTTATTCTTGTTGATCAATTCACAAAGTTGAATTATTTGCCTTTGAGCTGAGGGCTAGCACTGTTCACAAATTGAGGGCAGACACCATGTTTTCTCCAGAGCAGTCCAAGCGACAGAGGCAGCCTGAGCAGGCAGAGGTGACCATTGCGGGAGGAAGGGCCACAGTGAATCACAGGAAGGCCTCAAGACTTTTAGCAGAAATTGACAAGTTAATTCAAAAATCTGTATAGAAATCTAGGATGCCAAAATAACCTTCAAAAATAAGACCAAATATCAAATTCAAATCTTACTACAAAGATATAGTAATCCAGACTGTGAAATCCTGGCATAACGATAAATTTATAGATCAACTGAATAGAATTGACAGTTGAGAAATAACCCATACAGGGGCACCTGGGTGGCTCAGTCGGTTAAACGTCTGACACTTGATTTTGGCTCAGGTCATGATCTCATGGTTCATGAGTCTGAGCTCTGCATTAGGCTCTGCACTGAGGGTGCAGAGCCTGCTTGGGATTCTCTTTCTCCCTCTCTCTATGCCCTTCCCCTGCTCTCTCTCAAAATAAATAAATAAACATTTAAAAAAAGAGAAAGAACCCATACATTTATAGTCAGTTTATTTCTAACAAGGGTGTCAAGACTATTCAATGGGTAAAGAATAATTTTCAACAGATGGCCCTCAGACAACTGAATATCTGCATGCAAAAGAATAAATTTGGATGGACCATCCACCTCACATTTTTCACAAAGATCAACACAAAATATGTTACAGACATAAGCATAAGAGCAAAAGTATAAAAGGCTTAGAAGAAAACATAGTTGTAAATCTGTGTGCCTTGGTTTAGACAGTGGTTTCTTAGATATAACACCCAAAAAAGTGCTCTTCAGCAAAAAAGATAAATTCAACGACATTAAAATTAAAGCCTTTATGCTACAATTGATGCCAATAGGAAAGTTAAAAGACAACCCAGAGAATCAGAGAAAATATTTGAAAATCACATATCTGATAATGGACTTTTATACATCTATAATATGTAAATATTCCTTACAACTTGATAATAAAAGGACAATTCAATTTAAAAATGAGAAAAGAAGCTGAGTAGACATCCCTCCAAAGAAAACATAGAAATGGGCAATAAACACGGAAAGACGTGTTCAACATCGGTAATTATTAGGAAAATGCAACTTAAAACCACATGAGACACTAATTTGTACCCACTATGATGGTTATAATCAAAGAGATAGACAGTAACAAGTGTTGACAATAACGTGGAAAAGTTGGAATTCTCACTCACGGCTAGTAAGAATATAGCAGTGGCACAGCCACCGTGGAAATATTTTATCAGTTTCTCAAGATGTTAAACAGTTACCATTTGACTCAGCATTTCCATTCTAGGTGTGAACCCAAGAGAAAGAAAAATGTATACCCACACAAAAATTGTACATGAATATTCATAGTAGCATCATCCAAAATTGGAAAAAAAATGGAAATATCACACATGTCCTTCAATGAATAGATAATTAAGATGTGGTGTACCTAAAAAATAAAATGCTATTTGATAATAAAAAGGAATAAAGTACCAATACATGCTACAATATGGATGAACCTTGAAAACATTATGTTAAGTGAAAGAAGACAGTTACAAAAGGACACATATTACACGATGCCATTTTTAAAAGAAGTTCAGAACAGGTGAATCAATAAAGACAGAAAGTATATTAGCCTAGGGCATAAGGCTGAGGTATGTGAGGGAGGAAGGATTATAGAGCAAATGTTAATGCATGTGGGGTTTATTTTTGAGTTGATAAAAATATTCCAAAAACTTAGATTGTGGTGATGCTTGTACAAGTCTGTGAATACATGAAGAACCATTGAATTGAACACTTCAAATGGTTAATTTCATTGTGTGTCAATTACATAACAATACGGATGCTAAAGAAGTTACACAAAAATGCAATGGAAATTACATTCAAGTATGAACACACAGTGTTATACTGAAATTACATCAAAATAAGATACTTGAATTATATATGGAAATATTTATATTTGTTTTAAATCTATTATTATTTATTTAAATGTATAATCATGAGTTTGGCAGTTGCTTACTAATCCAATTTCCATAATTCTGCCAACATCATTCAAGTTTTAAAGGAACCTAAAATGGGATCACTGAGCCCTTCCACATTTTTCTGCCAGAAGTGATGGGAAGCAGAGTTAAAAGTGGTCTCTTTCACAATTAATAGGAGATCCTGATCTACTTAGAAAAATCACTGATGTTCTAAGAGCATGCTCCTGCAAGCCTGGTGATCTGCTCTAGAAGTGTAACCAATAATTCTCATAGGACACGTCTCTGAGAAGTACTTGATAGGACTCACTTCTACTTCTGAGTCACAATTATTTCCAATAAGCTCAACCTCTGTTGCATCCGGTGCTAGAAGTATAGTGATAACAATACACAATAGTAGAAATGCATATGGTATCCTTCCTCTTTTGGTTTTAGAACTAAAAATGAGAAATGGAAGGTGGAGATGAGTATGAATCTTCAAAATGTGTGATAACATTAAAGCCAAAGAATATGAAGATAGATAAAGGGGTAACTGGGTGGCTCAGATGGTTAGGTATCTGACTTCTGGTTTCGGTTCAGGTCACGATCTTACGGTTTGTGGGATCAAGGCTGAGTTGATCTCTGCACTGTCCTGGTGGGGATTCTTTCTCTCCCCCTCTCTCTGCCCCTCCACAGTTCTGTCTCTCTCAAGATAAATAAACATTATTTTAAAAAAGAATATGAAAACAGATAAAAATAATTATATTAATAATTTATAGTTTTAGGTGCCCACATGTGGCAGAAGCTATAGAAAATTGCATGTGACCCTCAAAACAACTCAGCAAAGATATGAATGAAGAAACTTGAGCTTAGAGAGGCTAGGCATGATGCTGAAGGCTGTGCAGTTAATAAGCAATACGTAGAGTCAAAATAAAATAAAATAAAATAAAATGGGGGCACCTGGGTGGCTCAGTCGGTTAAGCGTCTGGCTTCGGCTCAGGTCATGATCTCACACTCTGCGAGTTCGAGCCCCGTGTCGGGCTCTGTGTCGATAGCTCAGAGCCTGGAGCCTGCTTCAGATTCTGTGTCTCTCTCTCTTTCTGCCCCTCCCCTGCTCATGCTCTGTCTCTCTCTGTCTCAAAAATAAATTAAAAAAAAAACATTAAAAAATAAAATAAAATAAAATATTCCCAGCTCATATCACATATATGTAATACATACAGGATATATATAATGCACACCATATATATGCATATTATGCATATATCATATAGCCTATAACTATATATAGTAGAGTACCATTCATTATAAGTAGTGATTAATGTTTCACATCAGTTTACAATTTTTGAAATTTATTCAATAAGGCTCAAAGATGGTAAGTGGTTTTCTCCAAGTTAACCAGTTAGTTAAACTAGAATCAAGGCTAGACTCAAATTTAAGGCTTATGCTGAAAAGGCACTTAAAAATATGTCCAGGGATTCCTGTAATATAACTCCTTGCATTTGATGAATACTGAGATTTCTGTTCTAGGTCAAGGAGCTGGAATCTTTTGTTAACTTTTCTTCTTTCCCACGTCTATCTATCTAGTTTTACTCTAGGTGTTTGAACTGTGAATTGCATTAATAGACATCCACTTTGATTTTCTATCTCTTCCAATTTGCCCCTCTCTTATCCAGAAGCTGATCACTAAAGCTGTGTGTATATATATTCAAGTGAACTGGGAAGTTGAATAATTATGCATTGGAATTAGAACCCCAGTTCTTTGGAGAAGGTCGATAATAACCTAGCCTGACCATTTTTTCCCCCAGAATATCCACTGAGCAATTCTATTCAACTCTCTGCTTCACTTAAGTGATACATATTTGAAACAAGCTACAACTGCCTATTTTATAAAAATACTTCCTCTGAACCTACTGCTTCCATAATCTAAAAGGAGCCACCTTTCAGAGTATGTCTCCAGTGATGAACTCTACCAATTTAAAAGTAAGAGAGTACAGCAGTGTGTCAATGAGAAAAGAATAAAAAAAAAGAAATTCAAGGAACACTTAGGATTTATGAATTTTATATTCAGGGTTTTTACTGTTCTTGGTATGTTGGCTCACTTCTTTCTCTCTTTCCTGTCCCCAAACTCCCAAGCAACATAATGATGCATTGTTACCAGTTTTATATACACACTATTTTTACATTATTGTTACAGTACTACAAGCTACATTATTTTAAATATTTTTTTAAAAACGATGCTCTTTTGGGTGCCTGGGTGGCTCAGTCAGTTAAGCATCTGACTCTTGATTTCTGCTCAGGTCATGATCTCACAGTTCATGAGTTCAATGCCCCATGCATATTCTCTCTCTCTCCCTCTCTTTATGCCCCTTCCTTCAGTCTCTCAAAGTGAATGAATGAATGAATGAATGAATGGAAGGATGAATAAATAAGCTATTGGGTGTTCTGTTACTTTGGCCTGCTTTAATTTGACCTTTTTTTTTTTTTTTCCTTTTTAATGGTTACAACGTTTAAGTTTTTCAAAAGAAACGTAGTCCTGGTAAATATTGCCAATTTCAGTATCTTACCCTCTGGGACACCACTGGCCAAGGGTGGACCTGTGACCCAAGCGAGGCCAATTTAAAATTCTTTCTTGAGGGGCGCCTGGGTGGCGCAGTCGGTTAAGCGTCCGACTTCAGCCAGGTCACGATCTCGCGGTCCGTGGGTTCGAGCCCCGCGTCAGGCTCTGGGCTGATGGCTCAGAGCCTGGAGCCTGTTTCTGATTCTGTGTCTCCCTCTCTCTCTGCCCCTCCCCCGTTCATGCTCTGTCTCTCTCTGTCCCAAAAAATAAATAAAAAACGTTGAAAAAAAATTTTTAAAATTCTTTCTTGAGACTTTTCTAAATGGAGCTGGAAGTAAAGTTAATTTGCTCTCTGGTTGGAGAATTTTGTCCCCCCTGCAGACACTGGTCCTCCTCCAGCCCTTGCCAGTGATCAGCATTTTCCTTGTGCTCAAGGTCATTGCTCCCTCAGTTCTTCCCTCTGCACTTTACCAGAGCACCGACCCCAGCAATTTCTGTCTTTATTGGGTCATTCCCATCACTATGCAAGCAAGTTTTTATTCTGCCCCCAAAATACTTCTTAGCCCCATTCACCCCTGTTCCAGTCTTCCCACTTCCTTGCTCCTCTTCATAGCAAAATTCTTTGAAAATGTTTGTATTCGTTGCATCACATCCTTTTCCTATTCTCTGGTTAAATTCGCTCCTGTCCCTTTGCCCTGCCACTCTCGTCAGTGTCACCAATGACAACTCAAGTTGTTCTCATCTCCTTTCTTTCTCTCACACGTCCGGGCCATCAGACCACTCTACCTGTTCTACCTTCAGAAGATTTCTGCAATGTAGCCGTTGCTCGAGTTCGCTAACCCAGGGCAAGTGTCCACCACCTTTGCTTAGAGGATGGCAAACGCCGGCTAGACGGTGGCCCTGCTTCCACCTGCCCCAGCACTCACAGGTTTTGGGCTCAACACTGTAGCAAAATGATCTTGTGAAGTAAAAATCCTATCTCTCCTCTGCTTAGAAACCCCCAGTAGCTTCTTATCTCGCTCGTAGTAAAAGCTAAGTCCTGACAATGGCTTATAAGGCACCTCCCCGAGCCCTCCGTCTCCTGACCTCACCCGCTCCTGCTCTCCTTCGGCTTCCTCGTTCGGTCCAGCCACACAGCCTCCTGATGTTCTGCCAACAGACCTGGCGGCTTCTGGCCTGAGTTCTTTGCTCTCTGCCTGGAACACGCTTCCCTCAAAAGCTTCAGCCACGCTTCTCATCACTTTCAAGTCCTCACTCACACACTGCCTTCCGCTGAGACTTTCTCAATTAGTTCGCTACAGCTGCCTTGACAAAGTATCACGAAACGTATGGCTTGAACAGCAGGAATTTATTGTCCCACTGTTGTGGAGGCCACAAGTTCCATATCAAGGCGTCACCAGGGTCGTTTCCTTTGAGGGCTGTGAGGGAAGACTATGTTCCAGGCCCCTCTCCTTGGCCTAGAGATGGCCATCTTCACGTTCAAATGACATTTCCCTGTATATTCACATCATCTTCCCTCTGTGTGTATCTCTGTGTCCAAATTTCCCCTTTTTGTAAATCATATGAGCTTAGGGCCCACCCTAATAACCTCATTCTAACTTGGTTACCTCTGTAAGAACTCTATATCCAAACGAAGCCACATTTGAGGTGTGGGGGTTAGGACTTTAGTGCACGGTTTGGGGACGAGACATAGTTCAACTGGCAACACCTTTCCCAACCACCTGCTTTAAATTATAACCCCATTCACTCTTTGTCATCCTTCTTACAGCACCTATCACTTTCTAGGATACTATAAAAGTATGCCCTTCTCCCCAGAAAGATAGGACCACTATATCCTCAGGATCTAGAATAGTCCACAGCATGTAGTAGGTGCTCAGTTATTATTATTTTTTTATTAAAAAATATTTTATGTTTATTTATGTTTGAGACAGAGAGACAGAGCACGAGCAGGGAAGGGACAGAAAGAGAGGGAGACAGAATTGGAAGCAGGTTCCAGGCTCTGAGCTGTCAGCACAGAGCCCGATGCAGGGCTCATACCCACATACCTGTGAGATCATGACCTGAGCTGAAGGAGGACCCTTAACCAACTGAGCCACACAGGTGGCCCAGTGACCAATAATTATTAATTGAATAACTTTACCCATCTGAATCCATTAAGCCTTCTTCCTCCAGAAATGACTTCCTCTGGGACAACAACAAGTAGCTTTCCAGTTACCAGATCCAAAGGCTAAAGATGCTTGACTTGGCTGCCTAGCTCCTTCTATGGCCTTACCCACTCTGAAACCACCCAGAAAACACAGACTCGACCTTGTCCTAGGAATGTGCCAAACATTACACCGAAGTTATAGCAACAATTGCTACGAACTTGATAATTTACTTTTAAGATGCTTTGAAAGGTGCCCCTGGGTGGCTCAGTCGGTTGGGTCTCCGACTTTGGCTCAGGTCATGATCTCACCACTCATGGGTTTAAGCCCTGCATTGGGCTCTGTGCTGACAGCTCAGAGCCTGGAGCCTGCTTCAGATTCTGTCTGTCTCTCTCTGCCCCTTCCCCTGCTTGTGCTCTGTCTCTCTCTCTCAAATATAAATAAACATTAAAAATTTTTTTAAACAAAATGCCTTGAAAATGTAAAAGTCATTTATCATTAAAGTTAACTTTCTGCTAAGTTTGACACTTTCAGTTTATATTTGGTATCCTTACAAAAGGAGATCTGATTCTTTTCTTCATCTCTTTCTGTACATTGTATGTTGCATACACCAGGCTTGTTAATTGATAAAGCAGGGTCTCGTAGGACCAAGAAGATTAGTCAGAATCAACTTTCCTGAAATCAAATCCTGGCTCATCTGTACAATCATGGACAACTTCCCTCAACTTCTCTGCACTCGACTGAATTATCTGTAAAATGATAAGACATTCCAGAAGGTCCTTTTCTGACTTGAATTTCTCTGCCTATGGATGAATATCATCAAGTCACTTTGAGAATTACGTGGATATCATTGGTTTTAATTTATTTATTCAACAGAGAGAACTAGTGGTTCAGATAATGCAAAAGAATGTCATGAAAATAACATTATAGCTTTAAAAATACTGAGAACAAATATTGCTACAATAGACTAAACTCGTTTGTAAAGCCCCAACATCCTTAGCTCTGCCCCTTTTTTTTTACAAAAGACAGGGAATACAAGGGAAGGAGTTTACTTACTTAAAAGGAAGAAACAACTATTAACATACATAACCAGTCATTGACAATAATACAGTATTATGAAGCAAGTATAATCTCAAAGAACCTTTAAATAAATGCTTTTGTGGCCAATTTTTAAAATTATCTTTATATTCAGAGATAGCAGCTGTCATACTGATACATAAACCATATATAGTTATATATAGTATGTACTTACCTTGTATGTTCAGAACCAATAATATTTTGCAATATGAGCATGAAACTATCATCTCTTGACTTATGACTGTAACATCCATCGAAGACCTGAGAACACTAGATTTAAACTCTTTTTCTTCTTTGGCCTAAAATATTCTTATCTCATTTAAAAGCTTGTATCTTTAAAAAAAAAAAAGGGACATGAAACTTTCAGCTTGCATTTTCCTAACCTCAAAAGTAATTAATGCATAAACAGTTGCATATCTACACAATGGAATACCACGCTTCTGTATAAAAAGAATGCAAACTGCTTCTACATTGCTGTGGAAGAAGCCTTCAGGATACATTATAAGCAAAAAAGAGAAAGGTAAAGAACAATCTTTGTAGTATGCAATTTTTTACTAAGAAATGGAGAAATAACATATCTTCGTATCTGTATATATAAAGAAATACTGAAGGATACAAAAGAAACTCAAAATCATGGTTATTTCCAATCATCTTCTTTACACGTCATTTTGATTTTTAAGCCACAGGACTACATTGCCTATACAAGAAAACTTACAAAACTTAAATTATTTTTATCTTATTGGATAAAAGCAAAACAAAACATGGAGTAAAAGGAGAGCTCTTTTTTTTTTTTCATCTTTCTTATCACGAAGCAGATTAATAAGATAGAACCCAAGCTTGTTCCTGTGTATCGTCCAATTATTGTCCTCATTTTTATCAGAATGGGGGAATTAAAAGAGTGCTGCTATTTTTGCCAGGCTACTGTGCACTATAAAATGAATGTTTTTAGGGGCGCCTGGGTGGCGCAGTCGGTTAAGCGTCCGACTTCAGCCAGGTCACGATCTCGCGCTCCGTGAGTTCGAGCCCCGCGTCGGGCTCTGGGCTGATGGCTCAGAGCCTGGAGCCTGTTTCCGATTCTGTGTCTCCCTCTCTCTCTGCCCCTCCCCCGTTCATGCTCTGTCTCTCTCTGTCGCAAAAATAAATAAACGTTGAAAAAAAAAAATTTAAATAAAAAAAATAAATAAAATGAATGTTTTTAGAAGAGTCCTTTTTGCATTCACTCGGAATAAAGACTTATTTCCGTCCATAGCTGCTTCTGGAAGCTTCAGCTGTAATCGAAGCCCTGCAGATGCCCAGGTCGGCCCCGAGTCCCAGAAACAAAGCGGCAGAGGCCCGGGCGCTCCGCGTGTTTGTGTTCATGTTTGCTTGAGTTGCTATTGTTTGTGGAAGGGCTGACATTAATGCAGTGAAAGAAATCTATTTTCTGTGACGCTAAATGTTTTCATTTGCCATGTAATCATATGTATTGTCCCTATTCCTGATGAATTGTGAAGCAAGCTGGTGAGGATGTCTGAATTCTCTGTACAGCAGGAAGGCGTAGTAATGCCAGTCCTGTACAAGGCAGGTTAACAGAAGCAAGTAGGATATTAATTTTTATAGTGATCTGTAATTTCCTTAGTTTATTTTTCATATACCTCACTCTCACTTTTATGAATAATTTATCCACAGTACTTATGGTTAATACATGTATCCAAAAATGAAAAAATATATATAATCCATAATCTGTACATCAAAAACTATAAAAGGTGGGGTGCCTGGGTGGTTCAGTCGGTTAACCATCTGACTCTTCATTTTGGCTCAGGTCATAATCTCACAGTTCGGGAGTTCAAGTCCCACATCGGGCTCTGTGCTAACAGCAGGGAACCTGCTTGGGATTCTCTCTCTCCCCTCTCTCTCACCCTCTCTCTTTCTAATTAAATAAAATAAACACATTAAAAAAAAACTACAAAATCAATTACTGCTGCTTTTCAGCTTTATGTTTCATGACTTGTTGACTCTAAATATTTTTACAGATATTTTTTTTTTAATTTTTTTTTTTATTTTTTTTTCAACATTTATTTATTTTTGGGACAGAGAGAGAGAGAGACAGAGCATGAACGGGGGAGGGGCAGAGAGAGGGAGACACAGAATCGGAAACAGGCTCCAGGCTCCGAGCCATCAGCCCAGAGCCTGACGCGGGGCTCGAACTCACGGACCGCGAGATCGTGACCTGGCTGAAGTCGGACGCTTAACCGACTGCGCCACCCAGGCGCCCCTAAATTTTTTTTTTCAACGTTTATTTATTTTTGGGACAGAGAGAGACAGAGCATGAACGGGCGAGGGGCAGAGAGAGAGGGAGACACAGAATCGGAAACAGGCTCCAGGCTCTGAGCCATCAGCCCAGAGCCTGACGCGGGGCTCGAACTCACGGAACGCGAGATCATGACCTGGCTGAAGTCGGACACTTAACCGACTGCGCCACCCAGGCGCCCCTATTTTTACAGATATTGGTAATGGGGTTACAGACTAGGAGTTTCTGTATTATCTGCTCCAAAAATTTTAGGACAAAATATAAGCCCCGAGATAAGACAATTTGTTAAAATTTGTTGAATGGATTAGGTAAAAAGAAAAAAAGCTAAGTAGAATGGTTAGGAATTTTCTTCTCTGAAAATGAACATTTCAATGTGAAAGTGTTCTCACAGAGTTACTAACCCAGCAAGAGTTACATTACCAAAGACTGAAGTGTAATTCTTAATGGAAGTTTCTTCCAGCTGACTCACCACCCTTGTGCTTACTTTAAAATCTTTCAGTCACTAATTCTGTGCCAATTAAATAAAAATTTTAAAAGAATTTGACGAACGTTAACAAAATAGCCATCTTCTTAATTTTTCATAAATTCCTCATATCTACACATCTAGTCCTATAGAGTTGGATTCTTAAATTTGGAGAAGAGGAACAAAGGGTGGGGATAAGAGTACATTGTTATGTTATTTATGACAGCAAATGGCCTTTAGAGTATCAACTACGTAGTCCTACATATCGAGTGGCAAATTTTGAAATGTTTCAACAAATACTTACTTGAAGATATTTCAAACAATGTTCAAATAACCATTTGCTTCATGTATTAGGACTTAATTTCACACTGACCTTGAGTCACTGAGGCATTTTAATGTGGCTTCTGAATCATCAGAGATGCAATTATGAAATAATTTAATTTTACTGCTAAGAATATGTTAATATGAATTATATGAAATTATTACACAGGAGTAATAATCTCTCCATATAGTTGTTTATATTAACAAGAATATTAGTTCATAGACATTTACATTGGTCACATGTTTGGAATTTGCTGTACTTGCCAAATTTGAAAATAAATGATAACAGTAAACAATGATGATAATGCTTTAGAGATGTCCTTTAGATGCATAGGTTTTGACTTTCAGAATGTTTTTTTTAATTCTTTTTTTTAATATTTATGTTTGAGAGAGAGATAGAGTGTAAGCAGGGGATGGGGCAGAGAGAGCGGGACATACAGAATTAGAATCAGGTTGCAGGCTCTGAGCTGTCAGCACAGAGTCCCATGTGGGGCTTGAACTCATGAACAGTGAGAGCGTGACCTGAGCTAAAGTCAGATGCTTAACCAACTGAGCCACCCAGGTACCCATCAGAATGCTTTTTTTAACTTTTTCATATTTAAGTAAGCGATCCTGCTCTGAATGGCCACAGTCCCTTCTACTGCATGTTATATTGCAATTCTCTGTTTGCATATTCATCTCTCCTCAAAGATATTCAGTATCTAGAGGACAAGGACTATCTTACTCATGCATGCTGTGTGAACGTAGGGTGATTTTTTTAGGGAGAGGGTTGGAAAACAAGGTTTTTGTTTTGTTTTTAGTTTTTATCAAGATGTAATTGACATGTAACATTATATTAGTTTCAGGTGTACACCATAGTGATCAATATACGTACATACTGCCAAACGATCATCATGATAAGTCTAGTTAACTTTCATTACCACACATCGTTACAATTTTTCTTGTGATGAGAATTTTTAAGATCTACTCTCTTAGCAACTTTCAGAAATACAATACGGTATTATTAACGACAGTTCCCACGCTACACAACTTTGAGTTTCATTGAATAATCCAGCTCTTGCCTATTTCTGTTTCACAAATGCTCCAGCCTCTATGTCACAAACCTGTACTGAACTCCTATGGTACGACTGTCAGCATATTAGGACAAGCAAAGGAAAATGAAATGAACAAAAATCCAGAGATACTTGTGGTTGATCTCCGGTCAGTGTCATCTAGTGAAAGAAAAAATACACAGACAATTAATTACAATGCAAGGAGATGAGTGCTGTTGGGGTCAGAGGGGATATAGAGAAAGAAGGAAGCAAGTGTGGAGATGAGGAGGTGACACATGAGTATAGTTCTGAAAAGGGACCCGAGGTTTGTTCGCACAGTGGGGAGAGAGCACATACAAGGTATGGATCAAGGAGAGACCCTCAGTGATGTGGACTGGAAGAAGTTCAGTGGGTCTGGGTCGTAGAGTTTGTGGTTGGCACTGATAGGAGCAGATACCGGAAAGGAAGACTGAGTAGATGTAGAGTTTTGGTGCACACACCTTTGGACAATGCATGGCAAGATGCAGACAGAGAAAGCAGGAGAGAGATGAATAGTGTGTTGGGTGGACTGGAAGCAAAGGAGAGATGCAGAAAGAAAAACATACTTTGAAGCTACTTATGAAACAGCTTCCTTCCATAGCACTAGGCAGTTTGCTAGGCTATCCATAAATATGATGCTATTTAATCCTTGCAACAGCCCCATGGGTTGGGTACCATTTTCCTTTACAGATGAGAAAAGTTTACTGGTATTAAGTCACTTGTCCAAACGCGAGACAGGTAAATGGCACAATCAGGATTCAAACCCAGATGCATGTAACTCTGCAGTGTATGCACACAGCCACTAAAATCCATGCCTTGTATGTAATTTTAAAAATGGATGCTACTGGGAATAACAAGGGAGATAAAAACCAAATGATCAGAGGGGATAAAAAACAAAAACAAAACAAAATGGGGAATTTGTACCTTGGCCATTCTCATTATGCAACTTGCGTTCCCTCCAGAGGCATGCTGGGAACGCCTGCCTTGGAGCACAGACACTCTGATCCACAGAGTTTGATAATGATTGCAATAAGCGCATGATGTTGAGGTGATTACTATTACACTTGTTATGCTAATGCAATCTTTAAATGAAGGCAGCCAGTAGAAGCCTTTTTGTAAACTGTGCAGGTCGAATTTTACCAGAGCCCTAAAACCACTGGAGGAAAAAACAAAACACTACAACAGTAGCACAGTGGCATATGCAAGTAGTTTTAGGTCACCCGGAATATGTAATTTTGGGGCAAATTGCCTGATATCCTTGCTATTTTATGTACTCTATTGTTTGAATATCCATATTATTAGTTTGCTCTCCTTTGGCCTGTGAAATTGATCTTATGAATTTTCTTTTCAATCTATTTCAGTAGGTGTTCTAATTTACATTTAAAATATCTGGGCAGTGAAGTGATAGCCCTGAGAGACTCTATTACACTGATACTGGTGAGTATGAGCGTGTACACGTTGTGTTGGTTAATCTCTCAGGGAGGGGTAGGAGAGGGGCCCCAGAATAGATGGAGTGCTCTCAACCATGACATATTTAGCTATGTTTTCCTTCATCTGACTTGCCATTTCAGTCCTTAAAAAGCAAGGCATCAAGTAAATGTTAAGTGCAGGGATTTATTTATTTAATTCTTGGCAACTGAAAAACATAGTTGGATTAAGCGTGTAGTCTTGAGCTACAAAGCTACTTACATCTATCATCGAACAGGGCTGATTTCGTGGTTGGGAGTCTCAATCCACATTTAATTAAACTTTGTTGTTTCAAATGAAAAGCTCAGGAACACACACACACACACACACACACACACACACACACACAAACTGTTTCGGTTTAGTAGAATGCTTCTGTGGCTGCCCGAATTAGATTGATTTCATTGCATCCTGACTGATCTATCTTAACAGGAAAAATCTAATTTGCTCCATTTTTGCCTGTGCCCCCCTGACGTGTTTTATTTGAGAAGAATTTGTAGAATTTGAGTTGTTGGAATACTTCTGAAGGCTCAATATTCAGATTTATATTATAGCCTTGTAAAATTCTAGCAATGATAAATAATGTGAGTAAATAAAATTTTGACCAAATTACAAGACCCAGAATGTCTGATTTTATAGAGGATACTTGTAAAATACACAGAAAGCGATGTGAACATTAGTGCCTTTTATGAAGATCTGAAACTTCAGTAGGTTGAAGAGCTGAAGAACTGGGATGCCTGAGTGGCTCAGTCAGTTAAGCATTCGTCTCAGGTAATGATCTCACACTTTGTTGGATCGAGCCCCACGTCTGGCTCTGTGCTAAAGGTGCAGAGCCTGCTTGGGATTCTCTGTCTCCTTCTCTCTCTGCTCCTCCCCTGCTCACGCTCTCTCTCTCTCAAATAAATAAACTTTTATTTTTTAATTTAAAAAATTTAATGTTTATTTTTGGGAGAGGGAGAGAGAGAGAGAGAGGGAGAGAGAGAGAGAGAGGGAGAGAGAGCATGAGCAGGGGTGGGGCAGAGAGAGAGTGAGACACAGAATCCCAAGCAGGCTCCACGCTCTGAGCTGTCAGCACAGAGCCCGATGTGGGGTTCAAACTCCCAAACCATGAGATCATGACCTGAGCCGAAGTCAAACGCTTAACCAACTGAGCCAACCAAGTGCCCCTCAAATAAATAAACTTAAAAAAAAAAGAGCTGAAGAATGTAAGAAAGATTTCAGTGAGTAAGTTATGTGTCCCTTATCCCCCATGTAAACACAAATGCATTATGGCTTGTATTACATGAGAAGGGAGGGAAGGGAAATGTGGTTGGATATCAATAAATAGAATATCATATATTTTACAATCAGGGCATTATAGATTTTCTACTAATTTCCAATTATACAGCAGTGTTCTTCTGAGGATCTCAAAGAACTTTATATTAATTCATAAAATACATTAGCCTATTAAAAGTAGACATTATGCTATTGTTACCATATGTCCTGCCTTAAAACAAGCAAGTATATATTAATTACCATTTATCATGAAGAACAAGCATAGGTTATTATTTCAATCAATTTGCTCTTATATTTTTATGAAAATTAATATTTATAAATCTCTGCCTTCTATTATTTTCATAGTAATAGTCTATTATAAGATAAAATAACCTATTTCTTTATAATAAAAGATTGCAATTATAAATGCATACTTAAAAATTAAAAGCTGAAGCATTCACTAATATTAGGAAACAAGAAAATAGTGTAATAATGCCCAAATTATTACCACATAACTGACACTGAAAAAATTAAATTACCAAAATTTTATGATCCTCACAAGAAAGAATTACGTTATTAGACAAATAGGCCATTTTGAATATTGTTTTTGTTAGTATTAATGTGAAAAGTGCATGGTTTGCAAGATGGGAACTGATGTAGTCATATGAACCATTCCTTTGAGTTCAGTTCAGCCCAGAACCCATCCTAGAATTACATCATAAATCTAATTACCTAATCAGGTTTTTAAAAAACCCAAACAGCTTTTGTTCAAGTTGGTCTAATAATTAAGAGAAATTTTGACTGAATGTCTGAATTATGAAATAAATGCTCCATATCATCTGAGTTCAAAATGTATTTGCAAACCTTTCTCAATTACATTAATTATGCAAGTATTTTGCCTAGTGTTAACAAACATTGAAAATTGCTCACTATCCATAAACAAGTAAGTTGCCAGATTTGGACTGGGGCATGTCCTGTGAGGCCAAAGTAGCCAGGTCAATACTTGAGAGATCATAAAGAGGCATTGCTTTGGGAACAAGGTCTAATCATATTAAGTTCTTAATCATAGACTGTAAAGATACTGCTTAGTCATGGTTTATATTTTGGCATTGCATATACATGACCTGGCTTGGTACAAGGCTGTTGGGTCCCAGCAGGGAATATTTAGCCTATTCAAACAAGATACTGGCAGAGAGTTTAATAAAGAATCTATTTACAGAGGTGTGAATAGGGGTATGGGGACTCAGGACAGATGCAGAAGCATCCGGGCAATGGAAAAAAGCCATCACCACTCCTGGACTCAAAAGATCAGAGCAAAGGGGTTGTAAGTTGCACGGTTGGGGGGAGGGAGACTGAGCTGTGGCCTTTGGTATGGGAGCATAGCCCTCGTCACCACTCAGTAGGGAAGGAACCAGGGGATAAATATCCTAATCTCACTGTGTCCTCTGCTAAACTGCACTAATTTCCCATTGGCTGAGCCTAATCAGAAAGAGGAGACCAAGAGAGACCAATGACGGAAGCTTCTGAAGATCAGCTTCCTGATGTACAAAACCATTGGAGAAGGGTGGGGACTGAGTCTAGATGGACAAACAGACAATAGCCGCACAGCAGAGGAGTGAAGAAGGGTAATGACCAGTGCTATGCTGAGCCAAATATCTGTGATAATGATTCCAGCTTTATTTCAAATTTTTATGTTTTGTTCATCATGTATTTTTGCACTCGTTTTGGTGTTTTATCAAAATTAATGCTATTATAGTAACTTATCTTGAGCACTGGGTTTTTTAGCGACCCCTTAAATTTTGCACCCTAGCTATGGCCTTGCTCCCCTCCACCTAATGTCAGCCCAGGTGATTGGGATGTTCTGCATTCTGCTTTTTAGTGGTCACTCTGAAGTGCACTGTGTGTTTTGTTATGTTTGTGAGTGTTTTACAACCTAAGTTCTGAAAAAAATGTGAGCAGACTTGATATATTTTATGACATAAAATCTGAGGAGTTCCCTTGTTTTGAAATAAACAAGGTCGTGTCTACTAATAAACTTCCTCTGCAGGAAAGCTTCTTGTCTTTGATTCCAAATATGATCTGATTTCTAGAGATAAGCTGTACTTGAATGAAAGCTGCTGTAATTAAATTATCAGTAGCAGTCTATTTTGTGGCTTGCCCAATAGATTTATTTGTTTAACTCTGAGACTAATATCTTTCTGTCCACTCCCTAGACTGTACGATTTATGAAGGCAAGGAGAGGGGTTTGTGGCATTGCTTTTGTTTTCGTCTTCCCTCACCGCTGCAGCCCTCAAAACTTGCAGCTATTAGGCAATCAATAAACATTGATTGACTAAAGTAAATGAGTTAATCAACAATCATAGTATAAGAACCATGGGTTTTAGATAACACATCTCCTTGTTAACAAGGTTTAAGGAAAATAGGACAACAACCTCACTGGATGACCCAGAGTATTCTTTCATGATGTGGTCTGTGATGATTTAGAATCAGAATATTCAGCTTTAGGGGGGCGCCTGGGTGGCTTAGTCAGTGAGGCATCTGACTCTTGGTTTTGGTTCAGGTCATGATCCCAGGGCGGTGAGACCGAGCCCAGCATCAGGCTCTGCGCTGACAGCATGAAGCCTGCTTGGGATTCCCTCTCCCCAACCCCTCCCCCCCCCGACCCTCCCCCACTCACGCTTGCTCTCTCTCAAAATAAATAAATAAACACTTCAAATGATTCTGACTACTTTAAAATTCCTAAATATCTAAAGCACTGATGTTTTGAAAGTCAAGATAGTTTTATTATTTAGAACATTACATGCTCTTTATTACTTTTTAGTAGGGACGTTCACAATGAATGTGGCATGAATCTAGATGAGCTTAACTTCGGGAACTAGAAGTTGCTATGTCAGATGGTAATATTTGAGTATAGCTAAGGAAATACCTCTGTGGTACTGCAGTGGTGAGCAACACTTGCCTGATGATCTAATTAGCTCCATTAGCATTTCCCAAATGTGTTCTTGTGGGATGTTAATAGGTGATGTGTGGTCTGTATGTGTTTGTGTGTGTGGGGGGGGGGTGGTTATATGGTCAGACACTTCTAATAAATGCTGAGTTAAACAGATTCTTTATTTTATGTCTCCTCAGAGCCTAAGATGCTGTTTTGAATCTCCAAGAGGGAGATGTCACAGTGGCCAGTATATTTGATTACAAGACCCTTTTCTCTATAGTATTTCTCAGGGAAATCCTGGTGTGCCCAGTAGTAAGACTTTCAGTTCTGTATTAACTTCCTATGGCTGCTGTTAGCAAATGGCCACAAAACTAGTGGCTTAAAACAACACAAATTAATACAGCAATAGTTTTGGAGACTGTAATTCTGAAATGAGTTTTACAGGCCTACCATCAAGGTGAGGGCAGGGCTGGGTCCTGGAGTCTTCAGGGAAGAATCCGTCTCCTTGCCTCCTGGGTTTGCAGGGGCTGCCTCATTCTTTGGCTCACATCACTGTAATTTCTGCTTCTGTTGTCACTTCTCCCTCTTTCCTGCAAAATCAGCAAAGACCGTCCTAGAATCACATTTAAATATGGCCCATTAATTTTATAATTGAACTCAAAATATGTGTTGAGCATCCACTCTGTGTATTACTTTCACTCATATCATGTGAAGTGTTCTTCTGATTAAATGCAGTCCCAGTCCCCAAATAATTTATCATTTAATTACAGACATAAACGTAGTTACCAGATATCCACATCCCAAGGAACAATTTGAATGGCCTAAAATAAGTCACAAAAGTGCTTGAGGATTCAGAGAGAGTAGATAAAACATTGAATTGGGGAATAATACTGGGGTTCACGAAGGAGGTGGGGGAATGGACCTTAAAGAATATATAGGTTGTAACCAGTTAAAATTTGAAGGAGAAGCTAGCAGAGGATGAAATATCAGTGCAAAATGAACATCACAGATCCTGATACACAGAGCATGAAAATATTCTGGTGAAGCGCATAAACTCAGTGTTTTCAAAGCGGGGCTAAGAGCCAAGTTGGATTGTAATGTTCGAGACGTGTAAAAGATTGAAAAAGCAGGTTGAAGACAGATGGTACACTTTCTTAATGTTTTGAATGAGGTAATTTTTCTTAACTTGGTAGGTAATTAATTTGGCCGTTTATCATGTTTTTCAACAAATAATTCTAAGTACCTAATCCGTGTCTGACACTCTCTAGGCGCAGGCGGTAATGAAGCCACATCATCACCGAGAAGTGGTGAAATCGCGCAGAGATTTAAAAGTACATGCTGGCCATGGAATAGAATGAATGGGGTATTATGTTGGTTTGCTAGAACTTCCATAACAAAGCGCCACAGACCAAGCAGCTTTAACAACAGAAATGTACTGTCATAGTTGCGGAGGCTACAAGTTGAAACCAGGATACTCCCTCTGAAGGTACTAGTGGAGGAACTGTTTCAGGCCTTTCTCTTGGTTGCTTATAGTTCCTTGGGTCATGTAATTCCAGTCTCTTCAGGTACCATTCTCTCTGTGGGCCTATCTCCGTTTCTATGTCCAAATGTCCCCTTTTAGAAGGACAACATCATATATAATTAGGGCTCACCCTAATGGCCTCATTTTAACTTGATCAGCCTTAACCACCTCGTTTCCAAATAAGGTCACATTCACAGGTATGGGCTTAGAACTTCAGCATCTTTCGGGGGTGGAGACACAACTCACCCCATAACAAATGGGAAGTGGGCAAGTGAGGGTGGGAAATCCAGAACTGTTTTGTGCTTGAAGCAAAACAGAGGAATTTGCAGTACCCCCTTAAAAAATAGCAACAGCCTTAGTTAGGGTCCTAGCAGTGGGATGGGAAGAGGCACCAGCCGCAGTGTGGAGCCTGCCTGCTGTAGCACTATTTATAATGAATCTATTTTTAAAAACTTCCTAGTAAGCAACACAACCTCTCATTTAAAGTTCATCTGCTAAAGATGCAATAGAACTGTAAATTTTCTGGAATCTGCAACTCTCCCATCCATTTCTCATCATGATTCTCTTTCTGCTATTGACCAGATAATGGAAATAATCAGCACTGTCTACACAGCATAGGTATTTTTATTTATATTAAACTGAATACACTTTTTCCCCCCCCCGAAATGATAAACATTGCATTTTAAAGTGATTTTTTTTCCTTTTCCTATAGGCTACATTTCTTACTTAATGTCTCAGCAAGTTGAAGATTTCAACATTGTTTCAAATTTGAATCAAATGTATATCTTTTTTTTTAATGTAAGAAAATTGCAATCATCTGGTGGTAAATGTTGTCAAGAATCATGCAGTACTTAAGTCTTTTTCAAGAACCTTGTCATGCATAAAATCCTTGATGTATGAATTCCTGCAGCCCTGTCTTTCCTAATGAATGTTCTGAGAAGACTTCAAAAAGACAAATTAAAATCAGTTGTCCCTGACATGAATATCTAGAGAATATCAAGAGCTTTTTAATAAATTAATTTAAAGATGAATACACGCGAAAATGTTTTTATTCTCATTCTTAGAACTGATAGATTGTCAACATTCATTAATGTGGGTGAAAATAACGTTATATTGCAAAATCATCAATGGAAAATAAATATTAAATTGAAATGCCACATATATTTTGATGACCAATAGTTCCACTCCCGCATATTAAAATTACACATGAATATTGTGCGACCGGTTCCTGGTCACTGAGGAGTGTTCACCGTTTCTCCTGAGAAATACATTACTACTTGCCCTCTCTCTTCACCACCTTCTGGCTCAAATCTCTATTTCTTTGCTTCTGAAATTGCCCAAGGTCACCTCCTAGGCAGCCAGCCAGTCTAAAAGAATCAAAGTAGCTGTTTTACAGGGTTTTGCTCATTGTTAGTTTAGCAAACTCTTTCCATGTTCCGTGTTTCCCTCTGACGCACATCTCAGAAGAATGAAACTGGCTCACAGTTGTGCATTTGTGTTCTCAGAAATCACTGTTCCTGCATAATTGCCTTATATTCAGAATGATCTGACAAGAATCTTGTCTCTCTTACAATTAGGAGTGGTAGAATGTAGTTTGCCATCCCAATGCCAGGAACAAAACTCAAATCTCTCTAAGATTCCCAGCTGGCAAGCTATGAATTCTTACTACAAACAAGAAAGATTTAAGGAGGTTTAGAAAAGAAGTTGTAAGGAATTAGTCAGGGTTCCAGTATTTCTTGCCAAATCAAAGTGTTGATGGGTTATAATTACTTCAATTAGAAACAGGTTATATTTTCCTTGAAATATATACAGATTTGTAATCCAAAGGAATATTGTTCTGTGCCCTTTCTCTTCTTTCTCTCTGTCTCTTGTCTCTCTCTCTCTCTCTCCCTATTTACAAATTTGGTGGGAGCTAAAAAACAATTTTGCCTCCTTCCGAATTTTGTCTGTGTCTGAGCCCTGGCCTACAACTGTTAATAACTTCCAGCCTTCTTGAAAAGGTGATAACAAGGCAGTCTTGACATTTAGTGCAAATTCATCCCCACTGCTGGGAAAACCACTAATGCCAGGGCCCGCTAATGGTGCATCAATAATCTTTGTGTCATAGGTGAAGACTAGTAAAATTAGCACTTAATGTGGGCAATTCTTTCTGGTCTCCCTAAGTAAATTTATGGAAGGAAGTGGATTAGTCTTTCTCTACTCTCAGCTCCTCTATTTTTAATGTATTCTTTCTTCCTTGAAGGCATCCTTCATTTTCATGGATTTCACATCAACCTCTTCCAGATTGACTTTTAGCATTTCCGTAAGCTGGCCTACAGCACCTCAATTATCTGACCCCAATTTAACTTTCCAGCTCCATCTACTTCCTCTCCCTTTCTCCTCCTTCCTCCCTGCTTCCTTTGGTCTTGACACAGTGGAGTTCCTCTGCTCCCCACACTGATGCCCTTTTACATTGCTGTGCTTGTTATTCTGATGATCTTCTTTAATTTCTCTATCAAAAAATGCATTTAGCTCAGTAGTTTTCTCCTTAATGGAGCCTTCACTTGAAATCCTTTTTCCTAAAGCCTTAGTGAATTTTCCTTTTAAAAAAAAAAATTCACAAAGTACTTTATCTCTATTCTAGCATTTAGCATATTTCATTAAAACTGTGTAAGAATTCACACAGAGTAGATGCTCACTAAATATATTTTTCCAGCTTTATTGAGATGTAATTGACATAAAACACGGTATAATTTTAAGATGTATAATGTGTTGACTTGATATTTTATAAAATCACCACCATAGTATTAGCTAACAGCGCCACATCACGTAACTACCTTATGTTTGTAGTGAGGACACTTAAGACTTGACTCTCTTAGCAAGTTTCAAGTATTTAATACAGTGTTATTAACTATAAGCACCATGCTGGACACGAGGTGCCCAGAATGTATTCATCTTATTGGAAGTTTGTACTCGTTGACCAGCATCTCCCATTTATCCCCTACATGGTCCCTGGTAACCATTATACTACTCCTCGGCTTTTTTTGGATTCTACGTATCAGTGCTATTGTACGGTATTTGTCTTTCTCTCTGATATATCACTTGGCATAATGCCCTCAAAGTTCATCCATGTTTTTCTCAGATGGCGGGATCTCCTTCTTTCTCACGGCTGAACAATATTCTATCGTGTATGCATTCCATACCTTCTTTATCTACTCATCCAGTGGACACTTAGGTTGTTTCCCTATCTTGGTTAATAACGCTGCAATGGAAGTGCAGATATCTCTTTGAGATCCTATTTGCATTTCCTTATACAGCTCAATAGCAAATAAAATAAAATAAAATAAAATAAAATCTGATTAAACAATGAGCAGAATACTTGAATACACATTTTTCCAAAGAAGATACACAAATGGTCAACAGGTACAGGAAGAGGTGCTGGATATCACTTTATCATTTGGGAAATATAAATCAAAACCACAATGAGGTATCACCTCACCCTTGTCCGAATGGCTGTCATTGAAAATGACGAGGAATAACAAGTGGATGTGGAGAAGAGGGAACCCTCGTGCATTATTGGTACAAACGTAAACTGGTGCCGCTATTATACAAAACGGTATGGAGTTTCTTCAAAAAATTAAAAATAGAACTAACATATGATCCAGAAATTCCACTTCTGGGCTTTTATCCAAAGGCAATATTTCTTTAATTAATGAATTACTTATCTTTATTCTCAGCACTTTCTTCACCATATTGTCACTGCATTAGAAGCGCCCTCCTCTCTAACACTCGGGAGCTATACATTTCTCTGGAGTAGATTTTTCACTTTGCACCACAACCACTCATTTACATGGTTTTTCCCTCCCATCTGGACTAGATTGCAGACTCCTTGAGGTCACAGTCCCGTGTTATATTCTGAGTCTAACACTGTGCCTAGCACACAGTGGTCACCTAGGGAGTACTGGGTGCATGAATGGATAAACTCAAAGGGCAGGGTGTCCAGTCCCAGGATTTGTGACTACAATGACTATTTTTCCCATTGATGTCTGGCTGTATTTCTGATTTGTGTCACCCAGTTTAACTTGTGGATATAGACTGTTTCCGATTTTACTTGTATTTGTTTCTTGCTTACAAATACTGTCTCTCCACTGAGCTGATAACCCGTGGAGGTCTTACAGCTCACATCTCCCTAACAGAGAAGAATGGATTGCTATAGTGATGTGGGCTCTTAGGGACTTGGGATTCTCCTCTTTGCAGGAATTACCTCTAAAACAATTGCACTGGAGCTCATGGAGCCTCTCCAAAACATAATATGTGTTCAGTCAAGTGAAACTGTATTATGGAGAATATATGAAAACCCAGTGAAGGTGGTATAAAGTACTTTCAGAAAGGATCTCAGTAAAGATCCTCATAGCACATTATCCACAAGGTAATCATCAATTAGTCTGATCAGTATTAGATTTGGTTCATAGTCTACATTTTCCAGAAGTCTTCATGTAAAACTACAAATTTGGAGAATTTTTACTCTCTCATCCAAAGCACTGAACATTGGATAAAGAATCTGAATCTGATCTAGAAAGCTATGATTGAGTTTCTCCATGTTACTGTGGAAAATATGCAGAAAGTTCAAACTGGAAAAATGTTTTGTCTCAATTATCTTGTGTTAATGAGAGAATGAAAGATACTTTTTACCTTGATGTACATTTACAGTTGACTCCAAAATACCACTTTCCTCAGTTGAGCTGATAAAACTAGATTTTCAATTACCTTTTTAAAAAAGATGCCCTAATTACTGGCAATTTAAGTGGTGTGAGTATTCAATTGTCTTATTTGATTGTCATAGATATTTACTCCTTTTATCTAGGAGCATCCTTTATCATTTTTCATGCTCGCTTTTGTTTTCTGAGGGAACAATGAAGAAAATAATTCCTAGAGAATAAAGAATCAGAAACCACAAATTACCTGAAAGATTTAGGGATTTACGCCCTTTGGAATCTAAACCTAGATGATGTTTTTGTAAGAGGAAAGCAAGTCTAGAAGCTATTCCAGTTTAAAAGAACCTGGTGTCAAAATGCTGAAGGGCTGTGGAATGTAACATTTGAGTTCGTTTGAGGCCTCTACACCTGCAATAATTACCAGCGCAATGTAATGCCAAGCTCCAGCCGGAGAAAAAAATGAAATCAGTTCTATGATGAATTCTTCACAAAACTATCAAATTAACAGTTTCAGAACTTCACAACTTAATTTTCTGTCTAGGTTACATATGTATCATCCAGGTTCTGTATTTTTTTTAAATTTTTTTTAACGTTTATTTATTTTTGAGACAGAGAGAGACAGAGCATGAATGGGGGGAGGATCAGAGAGAGAGGGAGACACAGAATCTGAAGCAGGCTCCAGGCTCTGCGCTGTCAGCACAGAGCCCGACGCGGGGCTCGAACTCACGGACCGCGAGATCACGACCTGAGCCGAAGTCCGCCGCTCAACCAGCTGAGCCACCCAGGCGCCCCCAGGTTCTGTATTTTTTACTATAGTTTTAAAGTTTCATTTCTGGAGAAGAAAACAAGATTGTTGGTCAACTATATTAAATTTTAAAACAGTACATCAATTAACACAACTGCATTTCACATGGCTTATTATGTGGTGTGACCAATGGACAAAACACGATCATACATATCACAGGGACGTTTATCACTTACTATGTGATAAGCAACTGCTTTAAATGTTCTTCCTTATAAAGAAGATAGCAATGAATTCCTCACACAGTCTCTACAATGATGATGATGATATATTTAAAGGGCTTAGGATAAATGCTTAGCATATTTAGGCCATTTTATAAAATAGTTATGCTTTTATGAACTGAAAAGTTCCATTGCAGCAAAGCCACTGTCAAAGTGCCTCGTCAAATAATATGAATGACGAGGTCACCAGTTCTCCTGCATGTTAACATATTTTGTGATTATGTCTTTGGTGGGGAGTGGGCTGTTATTATACAAAAGTAAAGGAAAATGTAATAACTAATGGACTAGACAAGGAAGGATTTATAGTTCTTATTTAGAAGTCTGGAGTTGACTCAGGACAGGGTCAGCTTCTCATGAATGCTATCAAGGACTTGGATTCCTTCTATCACACTGTTCTTAATCCTTGGTTGTGGCTTTCATCCTCATGATCACAAGATGGCTCCTATGCTTCCAGTATCACATCTGAACTCCAGACACAAAAAGGGCAAAGAGATAAAGATCCAAAAACCTTCTCCACACAGAGATATTGTTGTTTTTATTTGTATAGGTAGTCATTTCCCAGCAGATTTTCAATTCTGTCTTTTTTTTTTAAAATATTCTTGTCACTTTTAATGTTTTTTTTAAGAAATTACAAATAAGAAAAACAGCTTTCAGAAATAAACATATTCTGAACACCAGCCCAATTCGTTGCTTTTACCAAAATTTAGCACCGGGAGATCATATCCCGTCTTCTTCACAAATGTGGGAAAGTCTTCAGGGCTCAATCCCATGGTTGCAGCACTGGTCATTGGATGAAAGTACGCCTTTCTGCGTCTACCTTCCAAAAAAGCGGAATCCAGAACAAATTTCACATCTCCATCACCACAGAAGAGTGCCAAGGGTGTGGCGCAGCTTTGGCCAACTTTTAGCTTTTCTAGCATGGCTGTTTCCTCAGCAAACCAAAGATCCCCACTCCCAGCGCCTGACGCTTGGCAAGATCATTTGAACATGAAGTGTCACCAGCCAATAGCTTTTTTTCTTCTTGTCTGTAAGAAGTAAGTTCTTACTGTGTGCTCCTTTCAAATGCTGGATATGAGGCGTCATTTCTTCAACCGTTCCTCAACTGTAAACACCTCCGGGTGCCCCACGACCTGTGTGCGGATGGCCAGGGTGCCCATCCGGCTGCTGCTCCGGTGAGGCCCACACCTCAGCACCCACCATGCTGCTGTCCTGACCAGCAGAGAGAGACTGCACAATTGTATCTTATTAACGAAAACAAAAAAACAAAAAACAAACAAAAAAACCGTACCACACAGTGATTCAACACCAAGAGGACTGAGAGCTTTCAGATTTCATCGGGGCACATACCCATGCCTCTGGGCTGTCTGCGCTTCTGTGTGGATACGCTGACGTAATAATAAAGGAAGAAAGGGTACTGGATAGTCAGCCAACAGTGTCAGCTACACTAGGATTCAAACTACGTATTTTGCAGCTTGTACGAAGGCATGCCTAAGTACGATTTCAAAAGGCAAGCATATTTAAAATCTTTTCAATTTTGCCTTTCATGAGGTACTTTAGACCATAGTCCAGCTTAGCAAAAAGCATTAGAATAGGGCTGGAGTCCTGATCTGGCCTTGGGTCTGTCACTAGTTTACTGGTTAGCTTGATGGAAATTACCAAGTTATTCTGCATACCCCGGTGCATCAACTGAGGGGGTCGAGAGAGATGATGTCTAATATCACTCTCAGGTCTTAACTTCTGTGGTTTTATGATGGTTGTATTTCTCTCTTGCTCTTTCCAAATATTACAATCCCAAAGCTTAATAATTTCTTGGAAAAACTGAGCTTTGATGAAAACAATCATCCAAAGGCTGTTTGTTGCTCTTAGAACTATGCTAGGCGGCATGTAAGACAGAAAACAAGTTAAAAACATGTTCCCTGTTCTCTACTGATGAAACTGAGTGCGTATGAAGTGGCCATTATTCACTGTGTGTGCAGAAGTTCCGAGAAGAGACAGGTCAGTATGAAGAAGCTAGAGATGGCACCATGAATGAAATGGAATTGGAACTCATCTCAGTGGCATTTGAAATGAAATGCGAAGTAGAACGGAAGGATTTGGCTATGTGGAGAAGATACAGAGGGATGTCTCAAATGAAGAGTGACAGCATTAACAGAGATGAGAAGGGAAGCTTACTGTTTTGGGGGCCAAGGAAAGAGCCTGTCCCAACTGAGCGAGTGAGCCTATGTTGGTGACTGATAGACCACAGGTTGATCATAGAGTTTGCACACCTTCTTCCTTCAATTCTTATTCTTTTTTTTTTTAAGTTTATTTATTTATTTTGAGAGAGACAGAGACAATAGGAGTCGGGAAGGGGCACAGATGGGGAGAGACCGGGAATTCCACGCAGGCTCTGTGCTGCCAGCTGCAGACCCTGATGCGGGGCTTGAACCCACAAACAGGAGATCTTGACCTGAGCCAAAACCAAGAGTCCACTGCTTAACCCACTGAGCCACCCAGGCACCCCTGCAATTCTTACGCTTATGCAAATGTCCAGCAAGGACCAGAGTGCTGCTTCCCTATCAAGTCTCTCTACCACTTGCATACACACATCACACGTATTTAGATCCAGAGCCAACTGGACACAAATTCCTGTGACCCAGGAAGTATAATACAGCCGTTCACTTCTGTACTATGTATCAGACTCAGACTCACACTGTGCATATTTTACTAACACTGTATCTTCACATAGTTGACTCCTGGATCCTGGATCCTAAACTAGAGGAAATTAAAAAAAAAAAGTTCTCCTATATTCTTTTGTTGGATCTTTATTTATGAATTAATCAATCATAAATTGCAACCTCATTCTCACTCATCCTTGTCTAACTGGTCATGTCACCTATGCGTTGGTAGGAGAGAAAGAAGAGGCACAGTACTGCTTCATTGAGCAATGAGAAGCCATTACTGGCACTTGAAAAGAAAATGGACTGTTATACAGAGTTTTGTCCCGGCAGCACTCGAAAGAAAAAATAAAGTAGTTTAGCATCAGGAACATGAGGTAAAGGTATTATCTTGGAGGAAAATCATGAGAATCTTGAGTAATGGAGTAGACTTTTGAGCAGACAGGGGAAACATAGGATTTGAGCTATGGATTGGGAACAAGGCCTGAATCAGAATACAGATTGTGTAAGTGTATTTATCTATGCATTTCCCACCTGGGCTATATGACCCAGAAAGTTCTAGAATCTGAGATTCCAGCTAAGAAGATGAGGGTACCAGATCCGTGTGACTGGAAAGAAGTCAAGGGTGATCTCATGCAGTGATTGTTCATTTCACATAATGCGGGCATTGAGAAGGGAATCCGGCAAGGGCTGAGATGTAGCTGTAGCCTGTGTAAAACTGGGTCATAACAAGTAACAAGAAATGCTAATAGTGATATCCTTTAGGTAGTTCACATATAAAAATAAGGAAATGAACAAAACTTTATAAGGTCCTTTGCATCTTAATATTTATGAACCATTTTAAACCTACATTAGCTTATCTGGAGATTTTATGTTTCTAGATATAATCTCCCTAATATCTTTATAACTTCAATTTATACACTATTCAATTTAAGTTTATTTATTTATTATGAGAGTGGGGAGGGGCAGACGGAGAGCAGGAGAAAGAGAGAATCCCAAGCAGGCTCCACAAGGTCAGCACAGAGCCCAATGCAAGGCTCGAACTCACAAACAGTGAGATCGTGACCTCAGCCAAAATCAGGAGTCGGACACTTAACTGATTGAGCCACCCAGGTGCCCCCAAACTATTCAATTTTTAAAATACTTGACCCTCTATATCCCCATTATATTGGTATATTGTTAAAAGTTGGACAAGCATAAGCTTAAAAAAAAAACTTCTTATTTTTAGTGAGTAAAGAGGAGGAAAGAAAAGTATGTGAAAGTATTTTCAAATAATGGAGTTATAATTTTAGTTCAATTGTTAAAATACACTTAGGAGATTCTTTTTAAGAAAAAATAAATTACCACATTATAATCAGAGGCTTTTAAGCACTAATTGAGAAACATACCTTTTTACAGTCTGTCTCCCCTAATACCTTTTTTTTTCCTTTTTAAGTGACTTTTTGACACAATGCTATGGCTTCTCTTTGTAGGTAGAATAACTTTACCTGTAAATCCCTGCAGGTTCACATGCCACTAACCAAATCAAACTTAATAGCTCCGGGGGAATCATTAAATAGTATTGCATCAATTTGCTTGCTACATAAGTGGCCTTAGTTTGTGTTAGAAGTGGCCTTTTTTTTTTTTTTTCTATTTCAGGTTATTTTTTTTTCTTCATAGTATTTGAAAGACGGCTTTCATATTTAAAAGGTAAAATCCAAATATAGTTTATTCTGACAGTGCTTTGTAATATTTTTGGGTCAATTCTCCCTTTGAGAGACTGATGAAACCCACAGGGCCTCTCCTAAGATGATACATCTGTCTACACAATTTTGGAGGGATTCCTGAACTGCAAATCCAGTCTATGATATTTAGATGAAGACTCCTACAAACCACACGATTAATTGGTAACTTGTCAATGCAACTGAAGGAGGGCTTCCCGTTGGAATAAACATAAACATATTCACTAGGACTCTGGAGCATGTGTGCTAAAGAGGCTGATAGGGTTTCTTCCTGGAGGCTAAAGCCTTACTAAGCCACAGTGGCTGATGGGAAGTGCTACAACCTTCGTGCAGGTATGTGGAAGGACCCATGAACTTGCAGTCTCTTGATGTTCTTCCCTACCTCCCTGGAAGACCACAGCCCTGGGCACTTCATTCCCGTATTACCCACTCTCCTGTCTACATTCTCCCATCATCCATGTGACAAATAGGACGTGTCTACTATGTATCAGACCCCTGGGACAAAACAGAAAAACTTCCTGCTCTGTGTGTTCCAGTGGGGGATCCAGGAGAAAAATACACGTTAGACAATGACTAACGCTTTGGCGAAAGTAAACAGGTAGTCCAAGGGCTTTGACACCCCTTCCAACAAGAAGTAGGCTGCAGGTCCTGCCCTTGAAATTCCCTTCCCCAGAGAAGCTCTCCACTTGCTTTGACCAAGAAGCAACTGTGGAAGTGGCTCTGTGCTGGCTTCCAGTCCCAGACCTGCAGCCCGGCTGGCTGCTTCTTTTCCCAAGCCACCGTGTTAGAAGTCTGGAGAACCTTGGTGGGACCGTATGCAAAATTTCCCCGGTGCATGGAGAGGGACGCAGGTGTGCGAGTTCCCAGCCATGCCCGCCAAAGTGCCGGACACGAGAGTGAAGCCTGCTTGGGCACTCCAGAGCCCGTCAGCCGCCGGCTGAATAAACGGAGTGACCTCAGCCAGTGGCACGTGGAGCAGAAGATCCACCCAGGCAAGCTGTGTCCTGATTTACGACCCAGAGATCGTGAATATAATATAAGGGTGGTTCGTTGGTCTGCAGTAGGTACCTGGAACCGTGGCGGTGGCCTCCACAAAAACGAAACAGAAAGTCACGATAGGGTATTTCAGGCAAGAGCCCACGGGTGTGGTGTCAGTTCTTAACTGAACACTGACTCCTTCTCTTCTTTCCGACAGCACTGCCCTGGACCCTTCCTACTCTATCCAAACTCAGAACCCACCCCTCGTTCTCTTTGCAGTCATCATCAGACCTGTCTTTCCCTAAATGAGAATATAAAAGATACCCTACTTTGATACCGAATTATCAATATTAAATCTCCTCTACCCTGCTTTCACCTCAGATTTTCTCCTTCTGACCTCCTTTCTTAGAGGAAAGAATCTACACGAATTTCCAAAGTTACTTCTTCCAGTTCACTTGCAGTCTCCATCCCTCTGGTGTCTCCTGCCCTCCCCTGGTCACACGTTTTATTCTTCCTCTCCACCCCTGCTGGTTCCATGCCTACAAGTAGTCTTTTCTCAGTTCCATCCAGGTTCACAGAGGCGACACTCCTCTTGAAATACTCTTTCCTGGATTTCTAAGACAATGAATTTTAAACCATCCTCCACAGTGCTGCCAAAACCAAGTATGATACTATGTAATTCTCTTTCTCATGAACCATCAGTGGCTCCCAGTTGCCCTCTCAATAAAGACCACAGCACTTTTCTGGATAGACTTAACTCTCCATAAACAACCTCACTTTGTTTCTCCTGTCTTAGTCCGTGGGCCTTTATTCAGCGGAATGTTTCAGACGTCTCTGCTCTCTTTCATAGAAAGAAAGGGCAATAGAGATGAAAAACCTGGGTGGAACATCGAGGAAAGTGCTGGCAGACAGTTGATGCTGGACTAGAAGATGTCAGGCAGGACAAAGGGAAAGATGAGGTTGGACAAGCAGACTGGACTAGACAGACCATGGATGATCTTGTTTGTCAAGACGAAGAACTTGGCTTGTCACAGATGAAACTGAGGGTGTGGGGACAACGTTCACAGATATAGATACGACATGACAAAACATTGCTCGGCAATTCTGGTTTCAATGTCTGCGTCCTCCCCCTTCCCCTCCCCCAAACCCCGCCAAAAATTTCAAGATTTTGAAAAAGATGGTACTGTATTTTATATCACTCCAGAAATTTATGCAATGTCTCACATACAGTAGATACTTAATAATGTTTTTACTTTATGAATAGAGTTTTAAAGTTACTATGTTTAAATGGTCTGTTCACTAGGTTGTTGTTGTTATTATTATTTTTGATCTGGTAACGAAGGAAGGAAAGTAGTGTTTCAGGAAGGGTGACACTATTTCTCCCACTGACCCTGCACTGAAGAAATGCAGTGTTGTGGGTATGACCCTGCCTAGCGACCAAGGCTTTGGAGTCCCGACGCAGGACTGTGGTTTACTGCACAGCTGTCAAAACAGGAATGCCTACTTAGGAAATAGGGTTTCTGGGTACCTGTCTCTATCCCTTCTGCCGAGATGAGGAAAACTGGGTCTATGACGGATCTACGTTTCCCTGAATGGGCTGCCTCCAAACTAGACTGAGGTCGGAGGATGAAGTCTTACAAGGGAGTTAGTCTGAATTTTGTTTCTGCTCTATCTATATGTTAATGAGCTCACCACCTTTTGTTACAAAGTCTTCAAATGCACTAGGTCAGACTGGAACTCATCTTGGAGAGCAGCCCATTATGTGCTCCCTGCCATAATTAAGATCAAGACCTGAGGTGCCTGTGGGGCTGAAGCCCAACATTTCTCAAATCGGATCGTTTTACGTTGGCTGAAGGAGATGAGGAAGGCCCGGCAGCCACCCTGAGAATCTGCTTACCCATCCCAGAACTGTTGACAGGAAGGGACCTCCACGCGCAGTACTGAAGAAACTGTTAGGAACTGCACCTAAGAAATTGCATAGTCTTTGCGGAGTGCTGACTTTTTCCGTCTTCCTTCTCATCCGTTTTACCTCTCTCTGTAAGTGGTGCTGACAGGAAACACATGATGCTTGGGCACGTGAGGAAAGAGAGAGTTTTCCAAATGGGGAAGATACGACCTCTGTAAAAGTGCAGAGCACATACATTTCAGCGAAGTGTAGCAGAGTGGGATCAATAATTACGCCATGCACCAGAGGTGCAAAAGCTGGAGGGTCTCCCTCTAATGGTTTCCAAAAGCGCAGCTATCCAAGGTCATGGCTGACATCAGGCAATCGGCGTGGGGGAAGCTGAAAGAATAGCTCTGCAAAGGGCCATCTCACCGTACAGCCACCATCAGTCCCTTCCCGGCAATATTTGTCTGGTTTATAAACAATCCCTTTACTTCCTTCTGGTAACCCCTGGGTGAAAATTGCGTCTGTGAGAGTTTCAAAATTCAGATAGGGTCTGAAGAGCAAGCTTTGTTAGTTTATCTTACCCAACAAAATTGCCAGCACAAGAGAAGTGCAAACTTTTCTTCCCATAGCTCTCCCATTTGGATTATAAAATCTTTGTTGAGGGGGTGATGAATGTGATAGAAAACGCATAACTTGTTTCAGATGTAAAGAATGCTGACAGCTTCAAAAGCATTACTTTACCTGATTTTCTTGGCAAATTTGATTTGCAAGAAAAGCTGGGAGTGGAAAATATCCAGATGTCATTTTGGTGGTCACCTTCCTAAGCACAGCCAACCTGAGTATACAGCTATACTCACTGCAGACCTCTGATCTGCTGTATCAACTGTACTAGAAGTTTCATAAAAGGAAGAGACATTTGTTTCTTTGCTAATTACTTGCGACTAAATGTTGCAAGGAGGGAGTAGCTTCAACAGACACAGTTTGGGGCTCTGGAACCTTGAGTGGCGGTGGGTCATTGATAAGTGGCTAAGGTTCTTTGCTCTCCATTTCCACATAAACAAAATGCGCAATAAAATCTACTCTATGAGAATATTGTGATACTTAATGACAAAATAAATGTTAAGCAGTTAGCTTATTACGTGGTAATTTGGTGAAAGGGTATCTATTATTACTATTTCACAAACCCTTTTGTATACATCACTAAGGAACACCATCATATACTAAAAGTACGTATGAAGTTCTTTTACGTAGAGAAGCTCAAAATCCTTTGTATAATTAATATGATCTTTTCAAGGATCAAGTAAACACGACCCTGTCATGTTTCCATCAGTCATTATTTTTTAAAATCCTTTGCCAGACAAATACAAGAACAATTTACCACCATAGCCATTCATTTATTCCACAAACATTTATTGAGCACATGCCAAGAGAGCATGTAGTAATGCCAGGAACTGTTCAGAGCAGTGAGGACACTGTAGTAAGGAATTTATAGTCCAGTGCATGTGGGCAAGGGGGATGAAGTGAACCCTACAATAAACAAGTAAGACATATGGCATATGCCAGATGGTGACAAGAGCCATGGGAAACAATGCAGCAGGGCAAGGGACAAGGAATGCAGAAGCAGAGATGTTAAGAGGACTCCCTAGCAAGATGTCATTCAAATGGAGATGTAAAGAAAGCTTGATTTTTTAAAAATGTTTGTCTGTTTGTTTATTTATTTATTTTTGGGGGGGAGGGAGAGAGAGAGAACAAGTTGGGGAGGGGAAGAGGCAGAGGGAAACACAGAATCCAAGGCAGGCTCCAGGATCTGAGCTGTCAGCACAGAGCCCGATGCGGGGCATGAACTCACAAACTGTAAGATCATGACCTGCACTGAAGTCAGGCGCTCAACCTACTGAGCCACCCAGACACCCCTACACAAGTTTGATTATTGTAAGCACATCATAAACTACCCTAGATGGCTGGAATTGAGGTGGCCATTTAACTTGCAATACAGTCAGAAATTGGTGTGAAAAGCAATCAACCATTGCCATCCTTTGTTTCTCAGGCCCTGATTTCACCATATGCCAACAGCTAACACCGTGCAACAGTCAGAGGATGAGAAGCCTCTGTGCTTTCTATGAGTCATCGCGGGTAGAATTCCAAATGTCTATATTTGTCCAGGGTGAATAAACTGCTTTTTCTAAATATATGCCTTACCACTTCCCATTAACCAAATTCCCAAACACATATTTCTGCTGGGAAAATAGAACACAAACCATTTTGTTCACGTAAAGAGCAGCCAATTTCTCTGTTTCTATCAGACTTAGAGGTGACACAAAGCTTAGAAAGGGAAACTAATGTGCCTGATGACAGAATAAAGATTTAAAAGACCTGGACAGGCTGGAATTGGAACAAAATCAACAAGATACAATTAGGGAAGATATGCATAGAGTCTGACATTTAGATTTTAAAAAATTAGCAGCACAAGTGTGAATGAGGGTGATCTTGACAAATATCAAGTCATCTGACAAAAACACAGAGATATTCAATTGTCTAAAAGCCCAATATATGAGTTCACTTGGTGATCATACTTTGCTTATACCTCAATTATAGATATTAGAATATATTAAGAGGGTACTGTTAGTTTTGTTACGGTGTGGGCTTCTTGAAGCAAAGACTCTGTTTACTCACCTTTCTCACAGCCCCAAGAACAATTCTTGGCAAACAATATTTTGATCCTCTTATTCACCGAATCTAATACAATATTTGATTTCAATAAATTTGTATATTATACACATAAAGTGAGGAATGATGTTTCCTTATAGGCTGCAGTGTATAGGTTATGTCTGCAGTGCTGAATTCCATATTTGAGCAATGCACTGCAATTTGTCCATTGGAATACAACCAAATAGAGCTAAAAGGCTTTAAATTAATATCACATAGGAAATTACCACATGAAATGCAGTTTTTCTAATCGTGGAGAAAGGAAGCTTTGGGAAAAATGATAGCTGTGTTCAAATACATGTAGCTTTCCTATGGAAAAACAATTAAATGTAGCTTCAAAAAAAACCCAACAAGTCAATGGAAGAAATTATAAAAAGACAGATTTCAAACTAACATGAATAATGCAAAATTAAATAGTTGCCTCCAAACCAATGAGATTCCCATCACTACGGAAGTGTCCGAGTTGAAATGGGATCAGTATCCTGCCAGAAATAGGAAGTTGGAATCAAGGGGTCCAAATGGTTTGCCAAACTTGATCTGTTAACTCTAAAATTATTCAACTTGCCATTAGTAAGAAATATCCTTCTGAATCAATTACATCTTAGAAGCACTATAACTTCTGAAGATATTATTTTTTAGATTTTTTTTCCAAGTGAATTCTGTTCTCTTGACCTAACCATACCATTCCACGGAGCAATATTCTTGCTCGAGGTCGGATGTCGATTTTAGACAATGTGGTGGTAATCTGTGTGGGTTTCTAGGTAGTGTAAGCACTGCTTACAGTGTCACACTCCTATTCCCAGCATTCTGGGAGAGTCGGAGTTCTGCGACTTCATGCTGTGTGGACAGGTAAGTTTCTCTGTCAGAGATTATAAACTCTAATAAGGAAAACAATGTCCTTTTGGCACTTGTTAGTGTCTCATTGCTCAAGCATAGCATTATCTAACCACTTGAGCAACAAAAATTCATTAAATAGCATTTATTTAGTCCAAGTGCATGTGTTCTAAGGATGTTGTGGCAAGTAAGATGCCTCCGACTCCAAGAACTTCCAGTTTACTAGAGGAAACAGGCATAGGCCAAATCATTGCAACACAGGGTAATACCTACTGTAACAGTGTTTATACAAGACCCAATGCAAGCAAAGAGAAGAGACCTGCCAATTCTGGGTAGATTCAAAAGAATCCCATAGAGAAAACTTTGAAATGAGTCTTGCAGGATAAGTCAGAGGTATTTTTTGCCCCCCCCCCCCCCGCCAGGTAGACAAGGTCATTCCAGCAGAGAAAAAGGGGTATTGTCATGGAGGAATATTGTCATAGAATTTGTATTGTCTTCATGTTCAGAGAACACTAAGCAGCTTCATGAGCCCACTGTAAGTGTGAGGGGTAATCTGAGTAGGTACTGGACAAGTAGAGAAGGCATGAATCCTATGGAAGACTGATTGTAGTTAAAAAACAAGAGACAGGTTGGGAACGCAAGCTGGTGCAGCCACTCTGGAAAACAGTATATGGAGGTTCCTCAAAAAACTAAAAATAGAACTACCCTATGACCCAGCAATTGCACTGCTAGGCATTTATCCAAGGGACACAGGTGTGCTGTTTTGAAGAGACACACGCACCCCCATGTTTATAGCAGCACTATCAACAATAGCCAAAGTATGGAAAGAGCCCAAATGTCCATCGATGGATGAATGGATAAAGAAGATGTGGGGGGCACCTGGGTGGCTCAGTCGGTTGGGCGTCCGACTTCAGCTCAGGACATGATCTCGCGGTCCGTGAGTTCGAGCCCCGTGTCGGGCTCTGGGCTGACGGCTCAGAGCCTGGAGCCTGCTTCACATTCTGTGTCTCCTCGTCTCTCTGCCCCTCCCCTGCTCATGCTCTGTCTCTCTCTGTCTCTCAATAATAAATAAACGTTAAAAAAATTTAGAAAAAAAAAAGAAGATGTGGTATATATATATACAGGGGAGTGTTACTCGGCAATCAGAAAGAGTGAAATCTTGCCATTTGCAACTAGGTGGATGGAACTGGAGGGTATTATGCTAAGTGAAATTAGTCAGAGAAAGACAAAAATCATATGACTTCACTCATATGAGGACTTTAAGAGACAGGACAGATGAACATAAGGGAAGGGAAACAAAAATAATGTAAAAACAGGGAGGGGGACAAAACATAAGAGATCATAAATATGGAGAACAAACAGAGGGTTACCGGAAGGGGTGTGGGAGTGGGGATGGGCTAAATGGGTAAGAGGCACTAAGGAATCTACTCCTGAACTCATTGTTGCACTATATGCTAACTAATTTGGATGTAAATTAAAAAAATAAAAACTAAAATTAAAAAAAAATAATAAATAAAACAACATGAGAAAAGCAGAAGAAAAAAAAAACACAACCATGAGACAGGCAAACTACTTCAGAGTTTATTGCAATTGTCCACATGAGGGAACGACCTAATGTATCAGAACTGGGGTTTGAAAGGAGCAGAGGGAATAGTAAGGAAATATGGTTAAAAGACAAAATTCACAGGATTTATTAACACTTACAGGTACCGTCCTAGAATGAACTAGTAAAGGTAAATACACACAATCTGTTGCTTTCAAGAAACTAAAGGTTCTTGGTGGATGTACAGGCTTCAGTATCAGGGAGTCTTCCACTCCCATCTCTACTGCCCTACTTGGAAACTCTGCATTTCACTTGCTTTGTTTTTTTAATTTTTAAAGTTTATTTATTTTTGAGAGAGACAGAGAGAGAGAGAGAGAGAGAGAGCGCGCGCATGAGTAGGGAAGGAGCAGAGAGAGAGGGAGACACAGGATTCGAAGCAGGCTCCAGGCCCTGAGCTGTCAGCACAGAGACCGACGCGGAGCTCGAACTCATCATGCACAGTGAGATCATAACCTGAGCCGAAGTCGGACGCTTAACCAACTGAGCCACCCAGGAGCCCCTGTATTTTACTTTCTTAATCTGTTGCTTTGAAAATCTTTGTTTACTTTCCCCACCTGGAAAGTCACTGAATACTGTCACGGTTGCCTGCCCAGTGGGACCGTTCTCCCAAGACCCTCTGCCTTCAAAGGAAAAGTAATTCCTAGAGGCTGGTATAAAATTTAACTGAAGCAATGGAAGAAATACGTGTGGCAGGGTTATGGCACATAGTAAGTGCTCAATAATACACACACACAAACGATTAGTATCCTTTGTTTTTTAGAACAGCATTACTTAATAGGGGATAAGCAGGAAAATTTTTCTGAATAATTAATGTGTATGTTTGTTTCTTTTAATTGTTTGTCCCAACAAAATAATCATTTCTTTATATTTAAGGGTATGCCCCATGGGGGCGCCTGGGAGGCTCAGTTGGTTAAATGTCCCACTTCAGCTCAGGCCATGATCTTGTAGTCCATCGGTTTGAGCCCTGCATCTGGCTCTGCGCTGACAGCTCAGAGCCTGGAGCCTGCTTCTGCTTCTGGGTCTCCTTCTCTCTTTGCCCCTCCCCTGCTTGTGCTCTCTTTGTCTCTCAAAAATGAATAAATATTAAAAAAAATTAAGGTTATGCCCAGAACACTGAGTTTTGGACATCTCAAGTTATTTTTTTAGACTAATTTATCAGTATTCCCTAGGAAAAAAACTGAAAAAGACCAAAATTATGGAAAAATGCTATTAAAATCGGTGTATATTTGATTTTTTTAGTGTATACTGGACTTCTAAAACAAGGTATTACTGTATTTTTATAAAGTGTTTCTCATAAGCTTCTCTTCCTATCTTGTATATTTCCTCTCTTCTTTTATAGTCATGAGGTCTTGTTTCTTCAAACAATCTTACCAAAATGGCTACACTAATTAGTTAAGAATTGACATAAAATTTTCTCAGACCAATCCTTCAGTCAAGGAACACACACTTATTTGGAACTAATGTCGGTTAAAACTAATCACACAGAAGAGTTCTACTTTGTTATAGAAGTAAAGATGAAGTGATATTTTTACATACAATTTTAAAATATTCCCTCAATATCACCCCAGATAGGATCCATTTTTGGCCACCAGGCTCATGCACATTTGCTCCTGGAATGCTTTTGAATCAACACCACCACATCACCTCATACATCCATGAATACAGAGGGAATAGGAAGAGACACATATACTTGCTGAGTTCTTGGCATTTCGTCCTTCTGATTTTCAATTGTTGTATTGGTAGAAGGATCTAAGTACATGTCCAAAAATACTCATTCATATTAACAGTGGGAAAAATATATCTGCACTATCAATTTTCTTTCCATTGTTTAGTTCCAATCAAATAGAGAAATAGATTATAATTTCAGAAAAATAAGTTTCTCTAGTGCCATCTTTTGTTCAAATGGCAGAGATATTGAAGCTAATTCCCTAAAAAAATAAAGTCAGAAGCAACAACAGAAAGGAAGAAATACTATTTTTGTTGGTTTCAAATGAAAGAGCTCAGAATGTTTACTTATGCTGGATAAACTATACCCAAATGTTACCTTCACTAATTAGAAGCTTAAGTCTGTGTATAAAGATCTCCCCAACTGCAAATTTATCCCAGGAGCTGAAGCAGAGAGATTTTAAAAATCTACTTATTTTTTTAAATGTTCTTACCAGATGCTTTATACCTCTGTTTGGTGCCTGGTGCCTGGAAACTCCATATGCAGGCAGGTTAGCTGTGCTCACATACACTACTCCACACGGGTTAGCAGCACAATCCATGCTCTGATTAACGGGAAGGCACAACATTTGCAATGTATAATCTGACACACTGATGCTCACGACACTGACTCCTGTGCATTGAGAACTCAGCCTTGGGGCGCCTGGGTGGCGCAGTCGGTTAAGCGTCCGACTTCAGCCAGGTCATGATCTCGTGGTCCGGGAGTTCGAGTCCCGCGTCAGGCTCTGGGCTGATGGCTCGGAGCCTGGAGCCTGTTTCCGATTCTGTGTCTCCCTCTCTCTCTGCCCCTCCCCCGTTCATGCTCTGTCTCTCTGTGTCCCAAAAATAAATAAAAAAGTTGAAAAAGAACTCAGCCTTAATAAAGTCAACTGCCCCTCTCTTACTAGTTTTCTCCTTAGTGAAACCATTCTCTCTATACTGAAATAAGAATCTAATCCATACCAGTGATGACCGAATTTGAACATTATGTGAGATTGGCTCTGTCCTCTGCCTAGACAGCTCTTTAACCTGGCAGATACAAATTCTTATCTTGTGGTCGTGGAGGAAACGAGGAGGGCCAGCGGGGCTGTGCCATGCTCAGCAACCTGGTCTGGGGAAGCACGAAGAAGGAGTCAGTCTCCAACTGTCCAGGCCAAATTTCCCCAGATAAGGCTGACGGACTGATGAATGGGGTCACCAGCTAACCTCATTACTGCTGTCCTGGGAATCACGGTGAGCCACAAGACTCAGAATATCCAGTTATATTTAAATGCAAGTGGAGAAATCCACCAGATGAAATCAACTATAGCTCAGATTGGAACAGATTTGAAGTAGGGAGTGGACCATGCCATAAGGAGACCCACATTTTACCTGAATCAATGAAATTTTTGGATTCCTTTCATTGTGGCATGGAGAGATTAGGGAGTCATTAGTTGTGATCATATCTGTTGTTTTGATTTTTGGAAACACAACAATAATATATACCTGGATCATATAATCTAAACTGCTTCCAAAGGCACCCTCCTACAATTTTTTTCAACCCTCCTGGAATTGCTTGACATTATGCCATTAAGTTATAATGAGAAGTGTTGTACAATCTTAAAATAAGTATATTCAAGGGGTGTTCTTGAAGATATTTAGCATATCACAAGGAGTTTCCCATATAGATACCTCTCATATCTTAATGTGCAAAAAATCATCTGGAGATACTGTAGAAGTATGAATTCTGATTTAGTAAGTCTGAGTGGGATCTATGATTCTACATTTATAGCAAATTCCCAGTGATGACAATGTTGCTGGTCTTTGGACCATACTTTGTATCAATGTCCTGTGTAGAAATTTACCCTCAGAAAAGCTGTTGGTTGCTGGAAAAATTTTTTTTCATTATATAGTACTGTGAATTGCACTGGGTTGGGTGCAATTGGGAAGTTACCAAAGTTTGATCATTTTTTAACATACATGGGACAATTTCTTGTAACAGTAGATATGGTACAGCAATGGTATATTATAATCCTATTTTTCTCTTTGAGTTGAGAGCTAAGAAGCTTGTAACCAAAACTGTGTCCCATACCCATAACCAAGTATACAGAACCACTTACGTGGAACATATATATATATGTTAGGCACTAACTTCTGCCCTTTATTATGAGTAATATTTAAGTTACAAGAAACAGAAACCTAAATTGACTACATACGGAAAAAAAATACAGACTTAACATAATTAGGAATTCCAGGTTTGGAACTTTTCCCATGGTGTGGATAGATACATGAAGTCATATTCTGACATGAGGCCTCAGCGTGTCCATTCTCTCTCCCAGTTTTGTTTGCCTCTATGATGATTTCATTCTTAGGCAGATTCTCTCTCCACTTAGATAACTCCTTGTAGCTCCAAGATTACAGGCTATCTACTTAGCAACTCCAACACAAAAAGAATTTCTCCATCCAGGAACTGAATTTCATTAGATTTGCTTTGGCCCAAGGAATGGAAAGTCCTCGTTAGCTATCCCAAGCTCTCATGCTCCTTCTGGATCTGGGTCAACTCTGCCAAGCCCACACTGGCAGCGAGTTGGTTAGGGATTATTCTCCAAGAGAAAATGAGAAGAAAAAGGAAGAGCATTGAGAATCCTTCCTTATGATGCCTTCCCTCTTGAGAAGATGATCTGTCCCAACCCCACTGTTGTCAGCATTGGCTTGTGACTTGCTGTGGTAAACTACCTATAAGCAGTAGGGACACGTGTCATCTCTCAGTGGAAGCTTTAAGAACGTGGGCGTGCTCTGCCGAGCTCTCTCATCCCACTGTTTCAGATAAGTGTTCCAGGTAAGGGCAGCTCTATCAGTTTGCGTCTTGGAGCGAAGATGGCAGAGGGCATACATAAGAGCATGTAACGTGAGCAAAAAATAAGACTTCGTTGTTCTAAGCCACTGAATACCAGGTTGAACACCAAATAATTCTTAGCCTAAACTGGCTGATAAAATAGGCAAAAACAACAGATGTTCACAATAACTGCTCATCTCATTCCTATTTGCATGTCGATTCTTCTATTCAAATATGAATTTTAAAAATACCCACACCAAACTTAATGCACATATTAAATATTCATCTAAAATCCACTCAATTCCTCCCCAAGGAAAGAGATCATAAAATCTTGTCCTCTAGACAAGTATCTGCCTCTAGATCCAAGGTCAGGATTTTTGAGTGACACGAATGTCTCTAGGTCAAATCCAGACTAACTTCTACTGGTGGAGCAACCCATAGTTAAATGACATATTTAAACATACTTCGGTGATATATTTAACCATCCCCAATACACACAGTATGCAGTGGTGGAGGTGTAAAAGAATAATTATAAAATGAAACAAATCCCTCCTCTTCTTTTGAAAAGACGCCAAAATAGCAGAGTTGGTAATGGGTCCATAGAAAGTAAGAACTTGATTGCTCCCAGCAGAATGAGCTTCTTGGTTCACCAACCTGTCTTCCAGTGCTTTCTGTGAGGATCTTCTTTATTTACTTCTATTGGCATAGCTCAGACAGCCTGAGTAGGATTCTCCACTGGGGCTGTCCTACTTTAGCTGGCATTGAGTTCATCTGCCTCCAGCAGAAGTTGAAGCAGAAGCCTCAGGGAAGGAGCCAAGAGTGACCTGTCCTTTGCCCTCAGACTTCATTTTAGCCTTGGCTTCTTATGATGAAGACCTTGACCAGGAGGTGCCTGGGTAGGCCTGCCGTGTCTATCTTCCCTGAGGTCCTATCTTACCCTCTACTCTATTTCTTATCTTACTTTTTGGACACTGACCTAGTTCAGCCCATCAAGCCTAGCTTTGTATCTGCGAAGACTCCAATCTCTTAGCTATCACGAATTTCCAGTCATAGGCCAGAAAAGGGCTCATTAATAGACAAAATAAAACAAAATATGTTTTTACTTTTTTTTTGCTCTTACGTTACCAAGTTGTAACTAAAGTAAAGGTTGTCTCTTTTCATGGAATCTTTGAAAATTAGTCAGCACATGCCAAACTCTGTTATTTTTCTACCAAGTAACTAATCTCCAGCCTAGGAAGTATGTGGACTGATTGCCAAGGCACAAGACAAGAATTTAAACAACCACTTTGCTATGTCACAGGATTTCCAGCTTTCCAGACCAGCAGAGAGTTCTCATTGTGCCTCACGTTACTTCAGCTCAGCTGGTGACACAGTCAAGGTTCTGCGATTTGCAACACCTAGGGATATTTTAAACATCAGGTTAGGATTCTTCAGTAGAAAACCCTCTCTGGCTGTTTGAAGGGGACAAAAGTTTAAAAAGATCTAGATTATCTCACAGAACTGAAGAAAAAGTCAAGCAACCGAACTTTGGATAGGATGAGATCCAGGAAGCTCCAGGTATATAAACAGCAAAAACTTACGATTTTTATTTTGTGAGGGGGATTAATTTCATAGAAATATCCACCACAGCCCTGATGTCCTCATTTCCATTTTATCCTGCTTTATTCTGTGGATCTTTCTAAGCTACCAAAAACCCTTTGGGAGCGAGATCTAAAATTAAAAACAAATAATACCTAACACATGCATCTGGTGAAGCAGTTCCATTCTTTCCTGAGATGAGAGTAGCTCATAGTTTCTTGCTGGAATGTAGAAATGTTGCAGGATTTTTTACCTCAATACCTGGGATTCGCTGTCTTGCAGCTTTGAAGAATGAAGAGGTGGACACAGAATAAAATGAGCAGCAAGCAGAAGTTTATTACAGTATGAGATTAGAAAGTAAGAATAATATGCAAGCTCTCTTTGCAGAGAGGAGACATTTGAAAGTGAATGCCCGTGACTACAGGCAAAGGTCTTTGTTTTACACGGTTCTGGTCAGCCGGCCCTTCCCGTCCCCCTCGTTTCTTCTTGGGTTCTACCCTTATTAGCTTGATAGCTCTAGGTGCTGAGTCGCCCATTCTTGATTGGCTCATTTCTATTGTATGAGGGGTGGTCTATGGCCATATCGTTCCCTATGGGTCATACGTTTTATGGTCTACTGCTTATGTCAAATTCCTGAGGGGGAGTAGGCGGTGTCTGTTACATTCTAAAAAGGAACCTTACCCCAGAGGGAGTTTGCATTGTTCCAAAATATGTTGTTTTTCCCCACCCCGGGACCTCGGGTCCTAACCTTTCCCTCTCTGCTTTTTAAAACAGGCCTATCTTTTCCTACCATAAAAGGACACGGTGGGCGCATCCTCTCAAATTCAGCCAATCTCAATGCTCTCCTCCTTCTCCCACTAACACCTTTTTCTCCCCCGAAACTGCCTTCCACCTGCTTCTCATCCTCCATCTTCCAACCTGGTTTAATGGCACCAGCAATCCTCCCAGTCACCTTCGGTAGAGGCTGTGAAAAAATTTCAATTCCTCCCCCACATCAACACCTACGCTTCCTCCACCCCTCAGAATTCATCCCATGTGGATTCTATCTCCAAACTGCCTCCGAGGACTCATCTCCCCTTTTCTGATCCTATGGCTATTCTCCTAGTCCGGGGAATCTGCTCTTATTCCTTAGGGTGCTTTCCTCTTCATTTTTGGAATTTTCCATGATCCCTTAAACAACACATACTAGTTAAGTAGCTGAGTAATTAAATATACATCTGAGTCTGTAAACCCTCTAAGAGCAGTAATTATATCTTTCTTCCTCTTGGTTCGGCCTATAATACCTAACACAATACCTGATGTGCAGCAGGCCGGCAATAAATATTTGAGAAGATTTGAGAATGAATGAATATGAAAATGAATTACTTTTACAGGTTTTCACAGCATCTACAAAATCACATTGGGTCTACCCGTAGCATCTCTTCAGTCTCAGTATGAATTTAGATGGCAGAAAGGAAGTTTTCAGAGACTCTTATCAAAATGGAAGGGTTTTTTTGTTTTGTTTTGTTTTTTTAGATTAACAAAGTAACATTTGTGTGCACACATTTAGGACAGAAAGATAGACTGAGAGTTTGCCCCAACGGGAAAAAAAAAAAAAAAAAAAAAGATTGGAAGTCTCATTTGTTGCCATTCACCTGTGTTTTACAGAGCTTTTCCCTGGACCACAAGGAGGCTTTCTGCAAGGGGTGTTACGCAGTAAGAGGGATACAGCCAGAGGTGAGAACATAATGTAGGCACCGAGGGAGAGCAGTGGTGACAGTCATTTCCTACCCTGGGCTTTACTTCTAGGTGGGGTTTCTATTCCACATTCTCCTGGAAATTAGTAGTCCAACAAATCCATCATAAAGGTGTAGGGAAAATGTAGGAACAGTCAGTACTAAGTATATTCAATCGATATCCTTTAGGCTGAATCTCCTCTGAGTTAATTAAATTCAAATAAGTATCTTTCCATTCCCTGGGACTTGGAAGGAGGAGTCCAACGCACTTGAGAAGTCACAAAACAGCCATTAGATGTTAATAACTAAGAACTGTTCCAACCTCTGCTGGTTTCAAATGAGAGGACCAGAGGCATAAAGCTCCATAGGGCATTACTAACTTCCTGAGGCACTCAGCTGCTGAAAATGAATTCCTCAAATAATAGTTTCCTTTCCCAAAATTTAGCTGGATCAGATATTTTTAGTTTAAAGGTCTTAATGAGACTTTGCAGGAACATGCACAGCAAGGGGGATTCCGGCACGATAAATCACTGGAGGTACGCCACATTACTGCTAGCAATTTGAATAAATAACTGTTGATGTGTAGCACATGTTTTTTCACTTAGCTGCTGCCCACAAAAGCACACATTAGGCAGTAATGTCCATGAGACTCAGAACCATTTCTATCTTGTCCACTGCTATCTAAATAGCACCTATCAGTGCCCGGCAGAGAGTAGATGCTCAACAAAGTGGTTTTTGTTTTCTGTTTGTTTAATTTAAATCCAAGTTAGCTAACATATAGGGTACTAATGGTTTCAGGAATAGAATTTAGTGATTCATCACTTACATAGAACACTCAGTGCCCTCCCTAATGCCCATCCCCCATTTAGCCCATCCCCCCATACCCTTCCAGCAACCCTTAATTTGTTCTCTGTATTCAAGACTCTCTTGTGGTTTGCCTCTCTGTTTTTGTCTTATTTTTCCTTCCCTTCCCCTATGTCCATCTGTTGTGTTTCTTAAATTCCACACATGAGTGAAATCATATGACATTTATCTTTTCTGACTGACTTATTTTGCCTAGCATAATACATTCTACTTCCATTCACATAGTTGCAAATGCAAGATTTTGTTCTTTTTGACTGCCGAGTAATACTCCATTGTATATATATATATGCCACATCTTCTTTATCCATTCATCCATCAGTGGACATTTGGGCTCTTTCCATACTTTGGCTATTGTTGATAGTGATGCTGTAAACATTGGGGTGCATGTGCCCCTTCAAAACAGCATTTTTGTATCCTTTGGATAAATACCTAGTAGTGCAATTGCTGGGTCATAGGATAGTTCTATTTTTAATTTTCTGAGGAACCTCCATACTGTTTTCCAGAATGACTTGTACCAGTTTCAACAATAATTTTTGAGAATACAAACGAAAGCCCTATCTAAATAAAGTGCAGTCTTCTCTGGTCAATTCTATCAAAGGGCAGGCAATAAATAGTTTTGATCTTCAGACGCAAGAATAGAGGAACCTATTTTGAAGTAAAAAATGGTTTTGCTTGGTAAATTCTTTGATGAGGCTAGAAAGAATAGACTAGAAGCTTGGAGCATGGCATGGTCCTGAGAGTTTTATGCATAACATATTGCTCCTTGAAGACAGATTGCTTTCCATATATAAGGTGTTTCCACATATATTTCTCAATTTTTATTTGTATTACATTGAGCTGTCTATTCTCAGCTCCCAGCCCCATGCCTGTAAGTTTAAACTTAATACATTTACATTGAATGAATATTTATTTTGGTTAAATTAAAAGGATACTCCTATTCCATTGGGTATATGTTGAAAATGGGCTTTTAACTGTACAGATGTATTCCTTCTGAGTCACCTTGTCCTTATCTTTAGTTCTGTTCATGGGCAGAGGTTTTCTTGAAAAGAAGACTGGATGAACATAATGGCAAAATCAACAGATACGATGTTTGGCAGTTTCCCCATCTCTAAAATGATACTTATAATAGCACCTAAATTACCATAAGGTAATTTTATGGGCTAAATGATTTCATAAAGGTAAAATAACTAGAACATCTCCCCCTCCCCTGGCACTTACGCTTTTAACAGATGGTCTGTGTTATTACATTTGTTGTTGTTGCTCTTAGGTGTCACAGCCTCAGTTTCTCAGACCTCTGAAGATGGCAGGTGGCTAAAAAGAAGTCAATATACAATAAAAAAAATTGCTGTAGAAAATGAAACAGAATACCTGGTCTGTTTGTTTGTTGTTTTTTCTTTTGTTTTTGTCCTATAATTCACGGATATTTTTTCACAGAATTTCTGGAGACCATGTTCCTTACCAAGCAAGGAATAGACTCTTACATGGAACACTGAAATTTCTAATTGCAGAAATGCCATGGCAGGTTGCTTATGGCAGACGTTAAGATCCTACGGTGCATTATGTCCCCTACAAATCCATGAAGGGGAACAGATCCACAGCCAGTTCAGCTCTCTGCTTTGCTGCTATGGCTTCCCTTCTCTCATTCTTTCCTTCTGCTCTCCACCTTCTCAACCTTCTGGTCTTAGTACTATCCCCTGGCCAAACTCTTTCTTCTTTGATGAGGTATGACTGTGAGGGTGGTGCAGGTTCCCTCTGTGGTCAAATGTCCACAGTACTCATTTTGTGACACTTGATATATTCTCCGGGTAATTCACTGGCAATGCACACAAGAAGTGAGTTCTCCATAGTGCAATGGTTCTCAAAATGGCATCAGGGGATCTGTTAGAGGTCTAGGGATGCTCTGGAAGACTCTTTTATTATGTGTTTTGCTTTTGATAAAAATATTTAGAAAATTAATATAAGCATCTTCTGAATCATGTGCATGACTACCTTACGCTTGTGTATTGCTGTAAAATTTTAGTACCCACAATAGATATTGTTGTATATTATCACTGTATTACCAAGTAATCACCTAAAATATCAAAATTAATTTATAAGGTTATATTTCTCCAAGTGTTATCAGCAGAACTCTAGATGTTATATTGGGATGCTGCAAATTCTTAAGTTTGTGGAGAAACAAAAGATAAAATCATAAGACTGAAGGGAACCAGAGTCAATGAAAAATAAAAAGTAAAGTGAATACATGTTTTCCAAAGAAGGTAGAAAACAGGTACAGAGAACTCTCAGGGTGAAATTTATGAGAAGTCTTCATTTTTTTAACAGATTTTTTAAAAAGTTTATTTATTTATTTTGAGGGTGGCAGGGGCAGAGGGAGAGGGAGAGAGAGAATCCCAAGCATGCGCTATGCTGTCAGCACAGAGCCTGACACAGGCTTGATCTCACAAACCCTGATATCATGACCTGAGCTGAAATCAAGAGTTGGATACTCAGCCGACTAAGTCAGCAAGGTGCCTCACACAAGTCTTCATCTTTATCAACAAATACAGACTGAGTGCTAATTATGTTCTAGACTTTGTTAAGTTTTCTTAATATAAAGACAAATAAAGCTTGGGCACTGCCCTGAAACGTTTGACAATTGAAAGTTAGATAGTCACTTACCAGTTGGGCCTACACTGTAAGTGGTGGAATGAATACATTTTTAAAAGTGCAATGGGACAAAAGGAAGGTAATACAAACTTCTGCCTAAAAACCAGTTGGAAAAAGCTTTGGATAGAAGATGGCGTTTTTGAGTTGGCTCTTGAAGGCTATATGGACATTTACAAAGCATGGAAGGTGGTGGGGTGGGATGAGAAGGAAGAGGACATTCTAGCAAAGGAAAGAGCAGAGAAACAGAGAGAAGAAAGGACCTGTATCTTTAGGAACTAACAGACTTTAGCACGGCCAGAGTTTCAGTTTGATGAACAAAGGGCACGGACTACAATGGAAAATGTATTGGTATTAGATTTTGAAAGATCTCCTATGCCCTGTTAAGCAGTTTGATCGTTACCTTATTGGCAGTAGAAAGCAGACAGAAGTTTTAAAGTACTCTGGGACAGGATAAATATTTCTCTAGGAAATAGTAGTCCATCAATAGTGTGGAACATGAATGAAAAGGGAGAAGAAAGTAGTTGGTTAGAAGGTTGTGGCAATAATCCAAACACAGGCAAAACCAATGAGATTCTTTGATTCAGATCTAGTGACAGAGTTGGAACACACAGTAATGAAAGAGTAACTGTCTGTGAAGAAAAAACCCCAAAAAACGATGCTGTAGATTCTAAGCATAGTGTAGGTAAACGTTGGGTGGGAGGGTGGCAAAGACATAAGAGATTTGACAAAGAAAACTGTTTTTTTGAGCCGCTGGTAGGATGAATAGGAAATGATGAGGTTTATTTTGGAAATGTCGAGTCTGAATTGCTTTGATTCATTGTGAAAGATTTTACCTTCCCTTCCAGTTATGGTCCTCTCCTCAAATCTCTCGTGTCAACTTTAAGAATAAAACTGCCACAGTTATTTTACCAGAAAAATGGGTTTGTTCAAAAATAGCGGAAAATTGCAATTCCACACATGTAAGCTGAAGCAAAACCACAGGCACGTCTAGAGAAGAAAGGAGAGGAACACTCTTTTACAGATGAAGGTTAGAGAGGGGTAGGGGGTGGGGACGGCTGTTATACACAAAAAGTCCACTGGAGTAAACCGGGAGTTCAAAGTGTAGTAGCAAAATAAATTAAAAAAAAAAAAAAAGTGTAATGGCTTCTCATTGGCTGAGTTATGGCAGTCTCTGATTGGCTGGACTATTAACAGGGGAGGAGAAAACCTTTCTTCCCCCTGCTTCAGTTAGGTAAAGTGTAGGCTCCTTTCTATTCATTCTGCCCAGGGCTGCAAGGAGTAGCAGTGCATGAAGGCGCTCCCTTTTGGCCTCCCGTCTCCGTTTAAAATAAGGTTTCCTTTATTCAGTTTCACACTCTTCAATTCATTTTGTTTCAAGTCCCACGAATCCCCAGATAAAGGCTTTCTCAAAGACCAGTAAAATATTCTAATCACTAAAATCAGTGTTCTCTTTTCAGGTGTCAACCCACTTGCTCTTTTGTAAAAGTTGAAGATAAGTATAGATCTATAGCTAAGGTGGCCATCTAAATTATTGTCCAAACAGGGACATTTCTGAAAGTATAAGGGGCAGCATTAACAATTATGTTGGGCCTTAATTATGTTGGGATAGTCCTGGACAAACCAGAATGCTTGGTCTCCAGAGAGTTAGGAATGTGCCAGGTCTGGAAATTATCCCCTCAAAAAGGCAAGTATATACTGAGAAACAGTAGGGCACTCAAAGTTTATCTTGAATAAGAGTAGAATAAAGAGCCTCATATTTCCAGGACAGCAAAATTTTCCCACTCTCCATCAGCACTGGGCATGCTCTGGGGTGGGGGTGGGGAGCAGGCGTCCCTGGAAAGGTCAGAAAAACAGATGGGGATTGGGGGCAACATGATGGTTTCTAGGCATCCAGAACAAAGCTAGTTAGAGGATGAAACTTAAAATACAAAAGAAAAATAACCTAATTCCCAATTTTGCCACCACAAAAAGATCGGTCATGTGGAAGAAAAGAAGACTGGTCATATGAAGACAAATAACGTGTCCTGCATTCATAAGTTGCTGAAGTGGTCATACATGTCAGAGTTCTAAAGGGCTAGGAAAGAGATTCTGGACTCTGGTGATTAACACTTTTAAAAAAAGAATAATGCAACAAATGAGATAAAGCAAACACAAGAATATTTTAATGTTAAATATCTCTTAAATTTTGAGACCAAGTGGTGGGTTTGGTTCAGGGCTAGACTGAACTCATGAATATTTTTCTTTCTTATTTTTATAACATCTCCCTTGTAGGAAGGATAAATATCTGCCTTAAACATTATTTCAAATCAAAATACTGTATCTTTCAGCTTTCAAAAAGAAGTGTGCATATAGAACATAAGGATTCAAAACATCATGTTGGATTTGTACTATAATGTGCTTACCCTAATTTTTTCTTTTTTCCTAAAATTTAACCATTGTGATGTTTTCTATGACTTTCCAGTTTTCGGTTTTTAAGGATCAGACTTATGAAGAGAATATTGATGTTTTAAAGCATTTCTAAAGCTATAGGCCATTTGAAGAAGGTTTCGTATTGGGCTGAAGAACCAGTTCATTATCATTTTAAAAAAGCAATGTAAACTTTAGATTTTGAAAAGTGCATTTGGCTAAAATAATGATAATGCTGTTGCTTTCATGCTGTTGATTTGTGATAGAAAAATGTTTTCTTAAGAGGTAACAATGGTTCATATGTAATTGTTTTTCTACGACTGAAGAGCCAAAAATTTTTTTCTTCTTTTTTAGCAATAGATAGAATGTTAAAGTCAAAGTCATTTCTTGAAATAATCTCAATCACATCACAAACACCTACTTGTGACTTATAATTCTGTATGGATATCATTTAACCTTTAAAAAGTGCCATTCATATTTTCTGCGCCACTCTTTCTATTCAATGAAGGAAATAAGAAAATTAGGCATATCAGGTGAGGTCCTACCGCGGAATGAGATAACAGAAGAAACTCTCAATTCTGTACTTCTGTTCATTTGAATTTGACAGTGACCAGAGAGGAGAAAAATGCAGAGCTCCGTTAAGAATCAAGCTTAAATATGTGTTATGAATCTCCAAGGCTGGTTGTTTTATAATCTTAATTATTGAAACAGAGCATATGAAATGCCTAAGCTCTTAATTAGAGTAAGTGATATGGTACCTTGGGCATCAGGAATAAAAATCTGCTGATTGCAATAAAAACAAAAAAAAATAGATAATAGATAAAAAAAATAGATAAAATCAAAAGAAAACAAAACAAAAAAACATGTCCCCTGTGATTTAGGGACATGCTTGACCAGTTAGGATTTTATGTTTTTTGTGTTTGTTTTGTTTTTGTTTTTTGATTTTCCAGTTTTGTTCTAAAATGAAAGGAAGCAGACAATTAATGCTATATGCATGAAAAGGGGGAGGGGCAGTTTCTTGTCCTTTTGCTCAAATGGGGTAAAAAGAATATGCTAGAGCTAAATAGGAGTGCCAGTTGAACCAATCAAAATCATCTTTTGGGTAAGTCTAAGAAGGCCATGAAGTATCATTAAGTTGCTGTGAAATCTCACTCATATGAGTGGGCAAAATTCATGAGCACTCAAGAAATTTTACTACATTCCAGGTCTCTGGAATTGTTGATGCCTGTAGAGTAAGAAAAAGTTAACTGGTCTTCATTAATTTTTTAAAATTTTTTGTTAATGTTTATTTATTTTTGAGAGAGATAGAGAGAGACTGAGTGCAAGCAAGGGAGGGGCAAAGAGAGGGGGAGACACAGAATCTGAAGCAAGTACCAGGCTCTGAGCTGTCAGCACAGAGCCCGATGCCAGGCTCAAATTCACGAACCGTGAGATCATGACCTGAGCCAAAATCAGACGCCCAATTGACTGAGCCACCCAGGCGCCCCCACTCTTCTTTAATTTTTAAGGAAAGCTAGAGTTGGATGAAATAGTGAAAGAAATCATTTCACATTCACTGCAAAAGATGTAATTAACTTAAATACAGATATATGTTTAACTTTATTCTATGTTCTGTCTGCTTGTTTATAGCAAATAATGTAAGGTTTGTTACTATTTTATTTCATTACTTTAGTAAATGATGGTATTTCATAGAAAAAGCTTAACTGAATGCAAGACAAGATAAAGGTTCTCATATCTAGCTATTCCAGCCAGGGCAATATAGTTGGGAGAACCATATAGCCATAACCCAAAGTTCATACTTGTTGGATAAATTGTAGCTATAAAGTCAGAAGGGAAAAAGATGAGCTTCCATGAATTGAATTCTGAAAATCCAAATTCAAAATTGATGAGGACAATCAAAGAGGTAAAGAAAACATAATGTAAGAAATAAAACTCTCTCCATTTCTTTATATCTCTCTGTTTTTCCATGGTTTTCTGAAAATTCTGAATTGGTTTCCCACAGAAATAAAATTTTGAAGGTTGGCTGTTAGTCAACGAATATTGTTTGTGCCTCTACTCTGCACAAGTAAAGCGAGTTTTCCTCTAGCTGCTACATCCACATGTTAGGATCCAGCAGGCAGTGTTTCCTCCTCGTCTCCTTTTACCACTGTGGATCTCCAGTCCCAAGATCTCTTTAAAATGTCCCACAGGTATAAGCACAAATGTTTCAAGTAAGTGCATGAGTAATTTTCTTCTGATGCCTGAGGTAATTTCTGTACAAGAAAACTCAAAGCATCTCATGAGTTCAGTTAGTCTCTGAAACTGGTCACGGATCTGATATCAGTGCCAAGAAAGGGGTCGCCTTACACTCAAGGTAATTGACTCAGGGGATGGTGGTCTCCCCGACCATTGGTTGCTTCAGTCACGGAAACATCAGGACCCTGAATGCGCTGGATGAAAGGTGCTGCATCCTTTGAAGTCCTCCATTCACTGAAAGCATTTAGTACTCCATGACAGACAGAAATCTCCTACATCCTCTGCCCCACAAAGATATGTTCGTGTACACCTCAGTTTCATCTGCTTTGGTAATTTTTATTGGCTTTTTTTTTCTATAGCCTCATCCTGTCTGTAAATTTCACATACACTAAGAGAACAATCAGAACTAGATCCTCGGATCTACCCTTTCTCTTTAGAACGATGATGTTATTCTGAAGCATATTTTTGTTTGCCATAACCTCACTTCCCTTAGGATGCATTAGTTCACAGACCTACCTGTGGACTTCCGCGCAGGTGGAGGGAGGGCCTTGAGACCAGTGTGATTTGGGACCATGATTCTCCACAAGATACTTCAGTGTTTTCTGTGCAGTGGAAAAAACACATGTCTGAGACATGAACCATGTCCCTGGAGAACATTCAATGTACTAGAGAAAACAAGACATATAGCAAATGGTTACAGTACAAACTGAAAGCCACGTCTGCCACACAAGTGACCATGAGAAGAACTGCCACAAATATAAACTAGCAAATGTTGTCATGTCCCCTGGGTGTGGACATGGCGGTTGACTTTAGGTGGGCACAAGGAAAAAAGACTTAGTCTGATCTAGATGCAGGGTTCTGAGGAGGTGGTTTTGAGGCTGAGAACTTCTGCCCTGTTCTCACTCTCTCCTCTTATTTTCTCTCCCCGACGGAGGATCAGAGAGCACCAGATTTGTACTGGATTCCATTTTATTAACAAGAGGGAGTACTTTCCCCTCAAGACAAGCTTCAAGTCCTCCCAGCCCTGGGCACTCATGCTGTGGGCTGACTTTTACTTCTGGCCCTTCAGACGTGTAAGAAAGTGGTCTTTGTCCACCGTGTGGAGGAAGGCCCAGCTCTCTTCCCAATTACAGTGTTTTTCCCTACGTTCACCTGAGCAGGGACCCCTTCACTACTGCTGACTCAGCCCCGCTGTCCACACCCGTGTCTGCTTACCACCCTTGTTGCACAGGGAGTCTGGCAGACATACTCTGCGGTCAGCCAACCACTCCCACTAGGCTGGAAGAACGGCTTTCTATCCGTGGGAGGGAATAGGAAGCTTCACTTATGTAAATGTGTAAGTAATAAAAATAAGAACTTTGGATCAGTTTTGAATGTGTAAGTGAATTTTGAGCCCCACATCTCAAGAAACAAGTCTTCTGATGTTTTGACCCTTTTAAGCTCAGTTGTTTGTCAATCTCACTGTGAGAGGGAATGCATAAAAATCAGAAATGAATAAATAAGAATCTTTCAAGGAGACTGTTACTCACAATGTATTTATTTGTGGAAAAAATATAGCTTTAAAAAATCAATTCTATACAAAAATTATAACTAGATTCAAAGAATCTATAACTAGATTCAAAACTTCTAGCAGCATATAGAAACAGTTTTTATATTATTTTGATATAAGGGAATTCAAAGCAGATGAATTAAGCTCTTTAAGTTTACAAAAACGGATTCTCTTTTCTTATAACTCAGTGAATTGTACAAAGAATAAGTCTCAGGTAATAAGTGCTTTATAAAATGTGTCTCAGTCTTTGTACACTTCCCCTTGGCTTCTAGTATTGGAGAAGAGCTTCAGATTTTTATAAATACTAATCCTGTTTTAAATTCAGGTTTAACTTCTCCAGATATAAACTACTTTCAATAATTAAAAAAAAAATCTGTCCTGTTGGCCTAAGAAAATAATGTCTTTCCCATCAGAAACTATAATCAGGCTTCAAAAACCTCAAAACTCACAAAAATATCCATTTTCATTTAGATAATGAAAATTGCATTTTGATTTCACATCCTCTACATGTATAACCTTAAGGTAAATTACAGAATTAAATATTATAGGCAAAATCACAAACTTTTAAAAAAATGTTTATTTATTTATTTTGAGAGAGCAAGCAGGGAAAGGAGCAGAGAGAGAGAGGGGGAGAGCGAATCCCAAGCAGGCTCCATGCTGTTAGCGAGAGTCTGACATGGGGCTCAATCCCGTGAACCATGAGACCATAACCTGAGCTTAAATCAAGAATTGGATGCTTAACCAACTGGGCTACCCAGGCACCCCAAAACTTTTAAAAGACCATATAAAGAATATTTTAACTACTTCAAGATAGAACTTTTTTAAAAAAAGTATAAAAGTTGTAACCATAAAAGAAAGATTAATAATTCTACCACATTAAAATAAAGAACTTCTTTTTTTCTAAGTTTATTTTTTTTTAATTTTTTAATTTTTTTTTTCAATGTTTATTTATTTTTGGGACAGAGAGAGACAGAGCATGAACGGGCGAGGGGCAGAGAGAGAGGGAGACACAGAATCGGAAACAGGCTCCAGGCTCTGAGCCATCAGCCCAGAGCCCGACGCGGGGCTCGAACTCACGGACCGCAAGATCGTGACCTGGCTGAAGTCGGATGCTTAACCGACTGCGCCACCCAGGCACCCCTCTAAGTTTATTTTTTATTTATGGGGGGGGGGGAGCAGAGAGAGAGAGGGAGAGAGAGAATCCCAAGCACAATCTCTGTGCTAACAACACAGGGCCCAACGTGAGGCTCAATCTCAGGAATCATGAGTTCGTGACCTGAGCTGAAATAAAGAGTAGGATACTTAAGTGACTGAGCCACCCAGGTGCCCCTAAAGAACTTCTGATCATCAAAAGAAACCATTAAAAAAAATAAGTGGACAAGTCTCAAGTAGAAAGAATGTGTTTGCAAACCAAAGGTTTGCTAGGAAGAGCGTATAAAGAATTCCTACGGATACATTTTAAAATGACAAATTACATAACAATTGGCAAAAGATATGAATAGGAATTTTCAGTTAAGGAAGCACCACTGATGCATAACATATGAAAACACGCTCCACCTCCGCAGCGATCAGAGGAATGCAAATTGGAACTACAATAAGACAGTATTTCACGTCCGCCCGAGGCCATGCCTTACGAAAGAGTAGAACATGTATCTGATTTAACTTTCTGTGCCTTCGTTTTTCCATTCTGAAGATGAGAATTCTTTTCACCCATGTTTGTCACAGTCTGGTCTGTTATTCTACATTCCTTTAAATTCTAATACCTTACCTGTTCCCTTACATGCTTTCTTCTCACCCTTGTATCGGTTTCTAATGGATTTAGCAGGAAGCAGACAGTTCTGTTCAACATGTACAAACTTGTGAAAACATTAAAGGGATGGAATGGAAATGGAAATTTCAGGCCACCAGGTGTCTTTATGCATAAACATAAATAATGCTGCCATAAAACTGACCCCAGCCTACCTTTTAAGTAAGAAAACATTCTCCTTTAATCCAACACGGGTAATTACGGATGATTCATTTGCTACTAATTTGCTAGAAACTCAATTCAGAAAATGCTAACAATACATGTATTAAGCTTTTAGTTAACATGTGACATTCGACAGAAATCTGTTCACTCTGATACTCTTCCCCTAAGGAAGCCTTTAGATGTGTCTCCTAATCAGTATAATGAGCTTTGGGGAATTTATGAAATCTAAAGCTCTGTTCGGCTCTCAAGTTTCAGCTCTGTGTTTTCATTGTGACGGGCTGTTCACCTCTATAAAAACAGACTGAAGGGCTATCATGGGTCTCCGTCCCTTGTCCCTCTTCTCCATCCCCACTGCTTCTGGGTCTCACTCAAGTTCTTTCTTTCCCTCTCCCCTTCTTCCTGTCTGTCTCTCTCTTAGCTCTCCCTCACACTCTACTGCTCTCTCATTCCGCAATTTAAAAAACAAATAAATCTAAACCAAATTCGAAATTTCTACCAACTTTCTAAAAAGTCATCCTCCACAACACTAAAAAGCACTATAACATGCTTTAATAGAGTTACAGATTTGACAAAATAAATATAACCCATATTCCTGCCTATAACCCTGGTCATTCATGACGAGATGTACTCACCAGTAATAACAAATGGTCCACCTTTCTGTTACCAAAAATCAGCTTCCTCAAGTCTTCTGGTAACTTTTAGGAGCTCTCTAAGCAACTGCTCATAACCTGGTCTGTCAGCAGGAGACCCCAAGCCTCCTGGACACTTTACTTGCACTTCTGCTCCAGCTCCCCAGGAAGCCATCTGGGAAGCTTTACCTCTCATCTGCCCTCCTCCAGAAGGTCACTGACCCTGCAAGATGCTCACTCCAGATGCTGATGAAATCCCAGCCTTGTAGTGACACAGAATCTCCAGACTCCCAGTAGAGATAGGGACAATGGCTTCCTCTCAAAAATCCTCTACTTCGTTATCTGGGCAATGAGGTAGTTCTGCATCGGTGTTCACGTCAACTCTTCATGAAAAAGAGCATTGCCAAGTTCCAGTTCTCTCCAGGGTAACCCAAGGCTCACTCACGGTGCAAGGGGCATGTATGGAACAGAGTCCTTTCCATGAGGCAGGGAAAGAGCCTCCTGTTGTCCTCCTAAATTATGCCCCCTATAGAACATCAAATCCTTTCTCCCATGCTGTCTTCCTAATAATCTATTTCCCATGCTATTCATCCTCCTAAAATACATCCCCAACTTCGAATTTAAGATTCTCTCTTCCTCAGTTACCAAAGCTGCTTCTCCCTTCCCCAACCATTCTAGTTAAAAACAATGGCTTTCAGCGTGTCAAAGATATAAGAACAACCCGGAAGAAGACATGGTCCCAGCCCAACCAATCCTAGAGACCTCATTAAATAATTAACTAGATTGACCTGCCAGACCTGGAATTTGAACCTGATGAGCAGACTTGGTAGGAGACACTGATTGCTTCTTTCTCACCCTAAATGCAAGAGAGACCTGCGTTTGCCTAGCTAGGAGGGAAGTTAAATGTGGGCTAGACCTTGTTTTTATCATTTGTCTGAATGTAAATACAGACCGTAAAACATTTGAAAATTGCACACAAATATAAGAAAAAATATATAAATCACTCTGAAATCTCATCACACTGAAACAACCACTGTTAAGATCTTGGCATCCCTATGTCATGTTCCTCTTTTGAACATATATGCAAATGTAGGCTACATTTGCATAAATGGGATTATATCATACCTTCTGCTTACATCCTAGAAAATTTTAATGTCCTTTTTTTTTATCATGCCTCTAGTAAGTGCTCTTATTTATTTTATTCCTCATATTGTTTGCCTAGAGTTGTTTATTGTATTTCTTTCTCTTTCTCGTGACTGCAGAATTGCCTTAAGAATGAGGCCACAGGGGCGCCTGGGTGGCGCAGTCGGTTAAGCGTCCGACTTCGGCCAGGTCACGATCTCGCGGTCCGTGAGTTCGAGCCCCGCATCAGGCTCTGGGCTGATGGCTCAGAGCCTGGAGCCTGCTTCCGATTCTGTGTCTCCCTCTCTCTCTGCCCCTCCCCCGTTCATGCTCTGTCTCTCTCTGTCCCAAAAATAAATAAACATTGAAAAAAAAAAAAAAAAAAAAGAATGAGGCCACAAGCATCCACATCACCACCACCTGACTAAAACTAAAATATCACAATGCAAATGGTATCTCCTCCTCTCCTTTCCCCGGTGGCACCCCCTCCACGTGTTAACCACCATCGTAATTTGGTGTTGATCACTCCCATGTGTATCACATACATCTTTATCCCTCAACAATATGTAACAGTTTTCTATGTTTTTCACCTTCATACAAATAATCATACTTTATATATTTTTCTGGAACACCTCTTTTTGTCACTCAATTGGATAGGAGTAACTCTATTCATTTTTGCTATTTAATAGCATTCGAGTCTATGAATGTGCCTGTTATTTATCTGTTCTTCTGTTAGGGGACATTATATTGTTTTCGGCTTTTTTGCTGTCCTGAGGTTTGTTGCTATCTTGAGGTGTGAATATTCTTTTCAAGTTGAGAGGCAGGATGGCATAGCAGTTTTGAACATGGGTTCCACTGTCAGGCTACATGAATTTGACCAATGGCAGTCCATTTAATAGCTAAGCAACCCTGGCAAAATTATTTAATCTCTCCATGCCTCAGTTTCCCATTTTAAATGGAGATAAGGGGCTCCTGGGTGGCTCAGTCAGTTAAGTGTCCAACTCTTGATTTCAGCTCAGGTCAGGATCTCACTGTCATGACATCAAGCTCTGTGTCAAGTTCTGTGCTGTTAGGATTCTCTCTCTCTCTCCCTCTCTCTCTGTCCTTCCCCCACCAAATAAATAAATAAATAAATAAATAAAATGGAGATAAAGTCTACTCCATAAGAATATTGAGAAGAATATTATCTTGAATCATGAGTAATTGTGATTTTTGTAGGCCGAAAAGAGTCAAATATCAGCATTTCCATATAGTGCAAACTAATAAGTGAGTTAATACACACAACATGTTTAAGAACCGTATGGTAAACACTCAGTAAATGTTAACCATGTTGATAATAATGATGATGAGAATGATGATGTCTCTTTGTGTATACGTGTATCAGAGTTTCTCTGACCTATATATCTAGGAATACAACTGCCAAGTCATAGGATCTGTATAAATTCAACCTTTATTTCCAAAATATTTGCCACAGCTTTCCTACCCCAGATATGTTTTAGCTTTCCATCTATTTGGGTCTTCTTTAATATATTTCAATAAAGTTTTATAATAAGTTTGTAATAAACTTGCATGTGTGTACATGTTTAGTATTATTTCAACAAAAAAATTTGTACACTTACATGTTTAAAAATAAACATCGTCTTTCCTTTCTGGTGAAACAAAAAGAAAATTTTAAAATAAACAAAAGCAGAATTACAATAGAGAATGTCAACTCCAAATAAAGTCCTACAGGTTCTACAGATTCTTCCACTGAGTGGTGGGGCTCAAGCCATCATTAAGACTGAAATTAAGTTTTTCTCCTCTTCTATCTCCTGTCCCTCCTCTTCTTCCCTCTCTTCCTCTCCCTGCCTCCTGCCCTTCTCCTGCTTCTTTTGCCAATGAAATATTTTAAAATTATACATTCTAGATATTGATTGCTGTTATATAAGAATTCAATTGATTTTTTTTTTTTGGCTTTAATATTCTAGATTAAAAGGTGAACATCTTCTGATGTTCTGATGTCAAGGGTAGACAGGACTCTGATTATCTATTCAGGTCCCGTGACTTCTTCATGTTTCTGTAAGATTAGCATGACCTTCCTGAGCCATTCAAATGATCAGACACCATCTTTGCTTGTCACAGATGAGAATAACTCTGTTGAGCTCTCTCCAGGACTGTCACCCAGAGCTCTCAGTGACTGTTTCTTTGGTTTGCCCATAGCTCACAGAGAAATGCTTGCTCTAACTGTACCCAGAGGAGTCCTTGGCTTTATTTGCCCCCAGCTCCCTCCCCTATCTCTCTGTGATCCCAGTAACCACTCCTGGTGATTGGATTAAGCTGCCATCTTCCCTCTCTCTGCTTCTACTCTTTATTTCCCCTCTCTCTTCAGAGGATCGAGAGATTCACTCTGCTGTGTAACATAAACTCCTTCAGTCCCAATAACAAAGTTCTACCTCAGAATAGATACGTACTCTTGAAAGTGGCCAATTAAATCAAAATTTTATCTGTCATATCCGCTGATATGGCCTAGTAACTTATTAATAATAGGAGAATGCTAAGTTAATGTAAGAGATTACTAGTAAAAACTGTTATGGATAGTTTCAGGACAGTGCACAGTAAACAATTCAATGCCAAATGATTAAATATTAAAATTAAACTAATTAACTAGTATTAAAAGAGAGAGAGCTACAAAGAGACTTTCCAAGGACAGTGCAGTATAGAATGTTTTTTCCAGATAGACATGTCTAATACTTTAAAGAAACATAACTATTTAAAATTCCATTCTTCCTGTATTTCTGTATGCCAGTGATTATCCTCTCTTGTTTTTCTATCTCCATTTTCTTTCCCCTCTCTCCTGGACCTTTTCCATCAGCATTTAAATCAAATTTAATATTTACCATCCTTAAAAATAAAAACTAACCTACTCCCTGCAACTGTTGTTTTACCTCTGCTTTTCAAAGCCAAATTTTTCAAAAGCATCAATTACAGTATTCATCTCCTCTTCTCCACCTCCCATTTGCTACCAACCCATGTCACTACGGCTCACCACAGTCATCCATCCACTGAGACTGCATTTGCCAAGGGCACACACCGTCTTTCGCGTGCCATCTTTGAGTCCTCCTCTCCCCAAGCCTCTCAGGAGCACTGACTCCGTGCTCCATGGCAGCACGTCGGGCTCCTCTCCCTCCTCCCCAGATCCACCACCTCCTCGATTTCCTCGCCAGCCTTGGCCTCCCTCTCTAGCCCCACAGGGCACATCTCTTTTGTTCCAGGCACATGCCCTGTCAGTTCCTAGAACATTCTAGACTCTCTTTTTCACATGCTGTTCCCTCTTTTTAGAATGTTCTTCCTTAGTTTTTCACATGGAAGCACCTACTCAGTTCAAACACTACTTGCTCAGGAGCGCTCCTTTGACCTCTCAGCCTAGTTAGGTCTACCCATTATATATTCTCCTGGCAGCCATAATTTTCCTTCATTAAATATATATATATATATATATATATATATATATATATACGTATATATATACATATACATATATATACATACGACACACACACACACATAAAATATATAGTAGGATATATTATTATATTACATATTATATATATGTTTGATTTTATGTTTGCAGTTAAACTCTAAGCTCCATAGAACCGGAAACTATAATTTCTTATTCACTGCCACAGAATTAGCGTAGTTGGAATAGCAAAATATTTGTTAACTGAATAGATTAAAAAAAACTCTAACAGACAACTCATACAGAACAAAAACATGTGTGACAGAAACTAAAATAGATTTTGCCTACTTACAGAAACAGATCAGTTGGAAGCTTTCCTTGGATTGAGAGTACCCTTCGCTATGAGGGGAAATGGATCTTGAGTCTGGATGGTATCCCGCTAAAAATGGTTCAATTTGCCTTGTAGGTCATACTGTTGACTTTTGAAAATATTTCAGTATACTAACGTATCTAAATGGAAAATGTCTTTCTGCAGTTGGCTCTATTCTCACATGAGTGCCACCAATCCTGAAGAAAAGGTAAGACTCTTTCCCATTAGAATGATTTGATACTTTGAATGAAAATTTTAAAATGTTTAACTTCAGGGGTGCCTGTGTGGCTCAGTCAGTTAGTTTCAGCTCAGGTCATGATCTAATGGTTTGTGAGTTCGAGCCCCACATTGGGCTCTGTGCTGACAGCGTGGAGCCTGCCTGGGATTCTCTCTCTCCCTCTGTCTCTGCCCATCTCCCACTCTCTCTCTCTCTCTTAAAATAAATAAATAAGCAAAAAAATTATAAGTTCAAAGCGAAAAGTCAATACAGATTTAGTAGAGTAGTTAAGAAAACCTTTTGTTTAATGCATTTGCTTGTAGGTAGCTTATATTCCTTTTTCACTATGTGATGGGAAAACTCCACTCTGCTACCACAGGCTTCTATAATGACTTGAAACTTGCATTCTAGATACTACAGCTTCCTTGGGGAAGAGGCAGCCACCCCAACATATGGGCCATTCTAAATGGGGTGACGAAAAACCGCTGAGACTATTCTTCGTAGAACTATTGATTTCTGGGAAAGGATTCTGAAACTAATAGATGACTTTTTTCAAAAATTTTCATTTTATATGTTTCTAAGAAATAAAAAAAGAATCCTGCATGTAGTCATTAGACAAGGATCATAATCTTCATTGGTAATATGTGATACTTAATAACAGGTGCATATTAGCTCTGGTAAATGGCTTGTAAAACGTTAAACTTAATTCTGTGGATGATATAATAATATGATTTTAAAACAGGTAGGAAATGACAGAAAGATGGGTACAATGGGAACTCAGTATACAATCTTCAGGGAAACATTATAAACATGGATTTAAACCACAGATATACAGATATTTTTTACCAGTTTTGTATCCCTATGCCACTAATATAAATGTCAGAGGCTCCATGTCCTAAATTATCGTTACCGCTGTTTTTGTCTCCTTTTTGCCTGAAGAATTTGAAAGCCGCTATTTTTTACTCTGCTTCAAAGCACCTACCTCACGGTGGGTATGCTGAATTAATTGAGGTGAAGGGGGTGCCTATAATAAGTCACGGCTCCTCTGTGCTGTGCACTGAGGGTTTGATTCTCATTTTATAAGGCTTAGAAAAGTGTTGTTGAGCCAACTTCTTACACAATTACCCAGCAGCAGAACACATCTAAAATACTTCAGAGTCTCAGCTCGTTATCTCTGTTGCCCTTCTCTTGTTCTTCCCTTCTTCTGTCTCCCCTTCTTCCTTTCACCCTCTGTCCTTCCCTCCATCTTTATCTACCATCCATCTAATCAATCTAGCAACTGTCTCCCTCTGTGTTTCCTTCTCTCTAATCTCTCCCTAATATATTGTTTCCACTGTTATTGCTCATCTCTCCCAGCACTGTCCCTGCCCAGTAGAACTTTGTTCAATGCTGCCCATATTCCGTACCTGCACCACCCAATCCAATTGCCCCTAGCCACATTTGAGCTACTGAGCTTTTCCAAACTACGCAGCACTTGAAATGTGGCTTGTGTAACTGAGAAAGTGAATTTTAACTATTTAATTTTTATTAATTTTAGCTTATATTTAGACAGTCACCTAAGGCTAGAGGCTAGGATACAAATATGAACAAAATGCAACTGGAACCCTTTGAAACCTCACATTCCAGGGCACTTTGTATTGATATTTTGCCCTGGGTATTTGCAGGTTTGTTGAGTTGCCAAGTATAATGTTCCTCATTGTATATGAGTTTGACAAACTAAAAATATGGCAGAAAGTCAGGATACATACAGTAAATTATATATGCATAAATTAAGACTCAAGATAGGATAAAAAAAAAAAAAAGTACCTGGCCAACAACCACTAAAGGACAAAAGAGAACAGGTAGGTTTTTGATCAAGATATTTGTTTTCCCAGTGTTTTAGATGCTCCTCAAAATTTTGCTCCTCAAAATTTATTGGCAGAGCTCAGTGCTCTAGGCTGGGCTCTTTTACTGTCTAGCTGTGAGACACTGAACAACTCAAAGTGATTCTTCCCCATGAGCCTTGGGTTCCCCACCTTTTGCAAAACAAGTAGGGGGGGTCAATGATATTAGCAACAACTGCTATAAGATTGTGGAAGTCAGGCTGTTGGAGATTTTTCCCGTAACATATTTAATTTAATGAATATCCTGCTTGTCTTTTAAATATTAATCTGGAAATATGAAATACTTAAATCATCCCCATGTCTTAGTCTTTGCTGTATTTTTAATACAGATGTCAAATATAATCTTAGATTCTTAAGAAAGAGGGAGAGACCCATAGAGAGAGAGAAGACTAATCAGAAACTACAATTAATTTTTAATGTTATTCAAATCTCTTTCCACCCCCTCCCACCCGCCCAGAAAGGTAGTCTTCAAGCACAACTACGGGTGTTGAAACAGCATTGGGGGGCGCCTGGGTGGCTCAGTCGGTTAAGCCTCCGATTTCGACTCAGGTCATGATCTCGCAGTCTGTGAGTTCAAGCCCCACGTCGGGCTCTGTGCTGACAGCTCAGAGACTGGAGTCTGCTTCGGATTCTGTGTCTCCCTCTCTCTCTCTCTCTCCCCCTCCCCTGCTCATGCTCTGTCTCTCTCTCTGTCAAAAATAAATAAACATTAAAAAATTAAAATATATATATAACAGTTTCTTTAAAAAAAAAAAAGAAACAGCATTGGATTGCTATGCTTTTACTGGTCATAGAAACTCTCTTTATACCTCCTACTAAAATAAAAGGATGGTCTTTTGGGAATATGCTGTAAGTGTTTCCTAGAACAGAATCTTTGTAAAGAATTTTTTGGTGCACACTACATCTATCTTACTTTCTTATAAGTTTTTTCATAAATATTTGGGGAGTTAAGGACTGATGTGGTGGTTAGACTATTGTTTAGAAAACTTTAACTTAGAGGCACCTGGGTAGCTTAGCTGGTTAAGCATCTGACTTCCACTCAGGTCATGATCTCATGGTTCATGACTTTGAGCCCAGGGTCAGGCTCTGTGCTGACAGCTCAAAACCTGGAGCCTGCTTTGGATTCTGTGTCTCCCCTCCCTCCCTCTGCCCCTCCCCAACTTGCACTCTCTCTCTCTCTCAAAAATAAACAAGCATTAAAAAAAAAAAAAGAAAACTTTAATTTCTATTTACTTAAAGCAAGCCTGTGGCTTTTAGAGTTTGGGAGACCACAAATTTTTTTTCTTATAATTTTGAATAACGATAGTATTTAATTTACCTTTTCCCAGACATTAAATACCTCAAGGAGTTATTATTTATTCTTTTTAAAAAAGTTTATTTGTGCTTGTTTTGAGAGAGGGATAGAGATCAAGCAGGGCAGGGGCAGAGAGGGAAACAGAATCTCCACTGTTAGTGCAGAGCCGGATGTGGGGCTCAAATTCACAAACCATGAGATCATGACCTGAGCTACAGTCAAGAGTCAAGATGCTTAACCAACTGAGCCACCCAGGTGCCTCCAAAAGTTACACCTTATTCTTCACCTACTTTTAGAAAGGACTTATGGTAGGCAATATTCACATTCAGTAACTGTGGTATTTATTTTTACAGGTGGAAGGCCCAACTCGATGGTCCTTGCACAGAGAAGTTGTTGAGCCAGTTCCCTATTATCCACCCTACTGTGGATGGAAGCAATCCAACAGATAACTTAAGTCACTAAATGGACCAAAATGCGTTTTACACTATCCTCTGGAATACACCTTATTATTTACATTTGAATGTACGCATTGTTGATGTTCAAGCCATTCTATGTAAATGACAAAAACAACCCTGTGTAAGGTTTATCAGGAAGAGCAGAAAGGATGCCTGAATCAGTCTCCTTCTCTCCAGTATTCCAAACTTCCTCAGGATTCACTGCTGAAAACAGAATGCATCACTTAACATACTGATGAGAAACAGGAGCCTGGAGCAGAATTTCCTTATCTCTCTAAGTTTCTGGCTCAGACCTTTCCTGGGACAGATTGGCAATTAAGCGTTCTGGTTTAGACCGTTTCTCTTCCAGTTACTGCTGGAAGAGGAAAGGTTTAATTACTCGTGGCAGAGGATCATGCCAGGGAAGATTCTGCATGGACACCACTTTGAAAACCATTTGAAGAATCCTTTATGCCACAGTTAGTTTCCATGTGTTAAATATTTCTGTAACTATGTTTCACAACGCAGAGGCTTATTTTCTTCCTTCCTTAGCCTTGTGTAATAACGTAACAACTGTTGTAAAAATGTCACAAATCCTACAGAGGGTGATGCTCATGTACTAAAACAACCCCCCCCCCCCCCACACACACAGATACACGATTAACTTTGTTAATGATAGTTTTGGGATTTATTTTGTCTGTAGCAATCAAAATTATAGTAGCAACAATAGTTATGTATTTAAATAAGGCAAAAATTAATGGTTTTGTTTTCTTTTGTTTTGGACGAGTGTAGATTTTAGAAGCACCAACAGGTCTCTGCAAGTCTATTAAAAAGGAAACTGTTATTGTGGTAACAAATATACCCACATGTAACTTTCTTAAGATTATTTCATGCCTAGTAAGCAAGGCTTTTTGCATCAAAAGTAGCTTATCAGTGAGTATTCATCTCAAACTTTGTGAAGAAAAGAAAATTCTATTTTCATCCTTCCCTAATAATTGATACAGATATTGCAAATATTGAAGATTTGCCAGCAAATCTTCTCCTTGAGCAAATCAATAATCAATGTCTTCTAATAACCTAGAATGGTTGCAACTTACTTTGTGAATTTCACTTAAAAGCTGGTGACAAAATATTAAGGTCTGCGTTTAAGTAATCTATAAATTCATTAGTCAGATTTCCATTTACTCTTTTGCAAGGTGGCTGATCTCAGTATATTTACAACTGGACTTTGCCTAAGATGATGCTACTTGAACACATTTATTATTAAACAAGTTCCAGGGAAAATGTGCAACACTGCCAGTTGTGTCCCTTAATGTTAATTCCAATTTTGTTTCTAATATCCCTAGTGTCTTTCTCTGTTTATCTTAATTGCATCATTTAATAGTGACATTACCATTTTTTAATTATTAAAGAAAATAAGGAGAGTTAAATGGCAACTCCCACAAAAGGAAGATTTAATGGCCACTTATTTGTTGCTATTAGAGCAGAACCAGACCTGGAGTATAATGAGTTAAGGTAGTGTATTTTTAAAATAGATTTTTAAAAAGCTACACTGAATGAAGATAGTGCATTATTTACATAGTTAGGCATTTTAAATTAAGTACATCAGACAAGCATGACCAAGGAACTAATGGATCCTTCATTACCAATAGCTACTAATAGTTGCTCTATGTTCATTATGAATTTGGAAGTGATGAACATGAGAGAGATGCATTTTGTGTTTACCAAAAGCACCGGTAGAAGCGAATAATCATACAGTAAAGAGTCTACTTTTGAACAAGGGATACAATGTACATTAATCTGTTGCATTTCACTTTTAAATGTATTATACTGAGATTCAGGCTAGAATGGGGAGGGGGTTAGCGGCTAACTAATTTATAGAATTTTAAATGATTCTCAAAGTCTGTTAGGGCAAATGAAAGACTCTGCTAGAATACAGTGCATGCAGTATAATACTGGTTTCAATTTTGAATTTGAGAACTCATTCTATATGAACAGAGAGGATGAGTAACAGAATAATTAATGGCATTTGAAAAGAACAGAATCAAGGCTGATGACCATCTAATGTGTTTTTGAGCATTTTACTTTTGACCTTGGTAAGATTAAGTTCTAAGACTAAAAATTTGGTCTTGATTCTATACAACTGCTAGCTTGTAAACAAATCTGATTCAGAAAGAAATGTAATCATAAGAATATTATATTCTAAGGGGTATTGTTTATAACATGTAAAATTCTGTTGTGGGTTTTTTTTCATTGTAAAATATAACAGGAAAATTATATGTAGCAAAGTTTTATGCAATCCTCTGTAAATGTAGTGAAGATAAGGTAGTTAATTACAAGGAAGAGCTAAAATAAATGTATCTTCATTGTAAATATCACATTATAGAATGGTTACACATCTGTCTCCTCTTCTCCTCTGTTTCATTTGTCTTTATATTCCCAGCCTGACTCATTGTTGGCCTTTAATATATCTGTGTTAATTAAATAAAAAATATCACCACATATGGCTGAAAACAAACTGAATGGGAAATCAAGGAGTTGAGGAAACAAAGAATTCTTGTCCAGGGAGATGAGGGCTTCTTTGTGGAAAAAGATGTATTTGGGTTGGGCACTGAAGGGCAAATAGGTAATGACAAGGAAAGACAATATATTATAACATCTGGCTTTCACAGCTTTAGCTTTTTAGTTCTAGAAAACTATTTGAATACATTTCCACAGGAATATAAACCTGAAATACTGTTTTCCACTAGATAAATTTATGTTCAGCAAATAAACAGGCATTTGAATTTAAAAAGAATACTCACAGAAATTTGATCAATGGAGATACACTGAGGAGAAAACATTACTGATACATCATCAGAGAAGAAATGGAGAAATATAGTAGCTTTCAACTAAATACAAACTAATTCTTGTTCAAAATTATTTTATGAAGTCAGTTCTTGCCTATCAGTCAGTCAATCCTCTCAAAATTCAGAAGGGAAGGAAGAGAAGAATTGATATTTATATATCGTCTCACCCATCATCTCATTTAATCCTAACAATAATAAAATTATAGGTTATTTTGTACCCATGTGACGGTTCAGAAATGTTGAATGACTTGCCCAGGAAGACACAGATCAGGAATTTAAACCCAGAAATAGGAATTCAGAGTCAAGGCCTTTTTGCCCCAATATATCATGTTAGAAGAAAGAATACAGCTCAGTAATTATTGAAAATATTTTATTTATATTTTCTGAAAAACTAATTAAAATCTGCTTATCTTTAATAAATAGCTTCAAAGATAAATTAACCATGTGAATTAAATTAGTTCAAACTTGGGAGAAAATGGAAACTTGAGAGAATTTATAAATATTAAGTTTTAAGTGTAATTATAATTCCATTATATTTAAATTTCTATTTAAAATAGAATTCTTTTTATTAACATATTTGTTCACTACGTATTTACTGAATGTCCCCAATGTGCCACACACCGTGTTAAAGACTGGATATGTAATTATGAGGGACCCCATTTTCGCCCTTGAGAAGTTCATAAATTAAGACTTTCATATTTTCAAAGTTTGCTTAATGGAAAATTCGTTGCTATGGGGATCAGCATGAGGCAAATGTGAGCAGATTTAAGGGCATGGTGTGATTCTGAAGTAAGAAGACATTTCCATAAGCCACACAGGAACATTTATCTCATTTCTTTATAATCACCCTGGGTGCCTAATGATTTATTTTAATTTGTTTCTACTAATAGGCTCTCCCCCAAATCCTTCCCTATTTTCACCTTACTTTCTTTCCCCATTTTTTCATCACTCATTCTCTACCTTTCAAATGCTTTTTTGGGCTCCTGTTTGGTTTTGTGAAACATTTTTCAGTGGCTTCCCAAGGTCAGCCTTGCTGTCCCTTTTAAACACTAATGCATTCTTTTGCAAAGCCTTGCCAGCACTAAGAATTCCTCACAAATATACATAAAGTTTTACTACTAGCAATAAATATAAGATCAACCAGGATTGGGTACTTATACGTGAACAGAAAAGGGTATTTATCACAAACATATTTTAATTAAGAAATAGTTTAACTTGATCGAAAAAGTACTGTTCTTTTTTCAACAATCTGCTAGCGTATGATTAGGTTGTGTGATTTTATAATAATATACATTATTCTTATTAAAAAGAACTCCTATCTGTCATGGCTAATCTTTTTATTGTAATTGCAAAATACAGAAATTGAAAGAAGAAAAGGGAACAAGGGGACCCAATACCCTATATCGGAAAAGAATAATGCCTTCCCAGAAGACATTTCTTTTTTGGAGAATGTCTCACTATATTTGCATACATTCTTCTATGACTTTCTCCAAAGAGGTACCCATGTGTTTCATTTACTTCAGCTCACCAAGGTAATGCTATTGATCTTTGGGTCACATGTTTCTAGAGCCTTCCTTCCTTTTGACCACCTACTTGAAAATATATGTAATGTATCCGTTAGAGACCAAGAGGTGAGAAACTATAGTTGTTTAACACAAATCCATCCATATGACTGGAAAAGCACTTAGTATATATTTTCTAGTGAATTTGGGCTTTTTCTATCTACCACAGACAGCTCTATGTTATTATTGCACAAATGTCTGATGTCCTGCATAAAGTATGCTTAAAAATTTTGAGAATATATCCCATCTTTTAAAATTTTTCCATTTACCAGGAAACTTTTAATAATGATAAAGTCATAAATACAGATACATAGAAAGCAAATATTTTCTTTTATTTCCTCAGGTATGTAAGACCTTCTTCTGCATTTAAAAAGTAGTCCCTTTCTCTAACCTAACTTACACTAAACCCACATGCACAAACACATAAACACTGAACCACAGAAGCATGCTATGGCCTCTGTCCTAATTTTGTTCTCACCTGACATTTACTTAGAGAGGCATTAGCTGCCTATAATGCAAAGGATCTTCAACTTTTTCCCACTAGTGTTATATTTCACTCCAACAGATGAATCTTTAGATCACCTATCTCCACTTAGCTCTGATTCTATTCGGAAAAGAAAAAAATCTGAATTAGAAAAAGAATGGAGATTCCTTGGGGCACCCGGGTGGCTCAGTTGGTTAAGCGGCTGACTTTGGCTCAGGTCATGATCTCACAGTTCGTGAGTTCAAGCCCCATGTCTGGCTCTGCACTGACAGCTCAGAGCCTGAAGTCTGCTTCAGATTCTGTGTCTCCCCCTCTCTCTGCTCCTCCCTACTTGTGCTCTGTCTCGTTCTCAAAAATAAATAAACACTAAAAAAATAATAAAAAAGGAATGGAGATTCCTTGATAAAGAATAAAATTACCTTTGATGAGATGCAATAAAGAAGTTTGTTTTTTCATAATATCACAAAATAAATATTCATAACAGAAATTTAAGGACAAACCATTATAACATTAATAAAATAACTAATCACTTCCTAGAAACAAGAAGATTCTCATGGACCCCAAGGAATTCACAGATCATTGCCTTAGGAAAGGTACTGGTAGTGATTTTGTTTCCTATTAATTTGTCATTGTTTATCCCTTTGCCTATCCCTTAGTCTACTCTTCTATCACAACTTTTTCAAAACCTATTTCTAATGAAAATGCACAAAACTAGCAAGCTTTGTATTCCAATTACTCAAATTTTAGATATTGAAAAACTAAGAAATTAAGAAAGACTTAAAAGGAGTTAGAAAATAGTCAAAATATCTTTATTTCTTTTTTTTTTTTTAATTTTTTTTTCAACGTTTATTTATTTTTGGGACAGAGAGAGACAGAGCATAAACGGGGGAGGGGCAGAGAGAGAGGGAGACACAGAATCGGAAACAGGCTCCAGGCTCCGAGCCATCAGCCCAGAGCCTGACACAGGGCTCGAACTCAGGACCGCAAGATCGTGACCTGTCTGAAGTCGGAGGCTTAACCGACTGCGCCACCCAGGCGCCCCTATCTTTATTTCTTTAGTAACCAAAAGGCAATAGTACTTCCGATCAGTGTGATAATAGCCATAAAAATAGTTGCTTTTAATTTCTATTCAACAGAACCCCTTAATGCTAATTTTCTAGTATTAATCTCCTCCTTCATATAAATTTACTTTCACTGGAGCTTAGGTCCCTCATGCTTTTCAGATAAATGGTAGCTTTAGTTAAGCTCTCTGATTCCTTCTTTTAGGTAAGATTGTAACATTGCTAAATGAGGAGTATGAGAAGGAAGGTCTATATGTAATGAGATAGTGGGAGAAGAAATGGCCAGTGTTGACAAAGAAATACCTAGTATGTGAGAGAAATGTTAAAAAGAGTGCAATTTAAACTCAAAGTAGATACATGAGATCTAGTTGAAAAAACTGAAATTACACTATCTCGTGAGGAGATGGTTGAACTTGAATAGACAGAGCTATGATTTCAAATTCTGTTTTATTTTAATGTTGGAAAAAAGGAAATAAGAATTCTCTATCAATAAATGTTTCTAGATAGAGAATGACTAGAAGCTGTCATTCTATGAGAGTGTATTATTTAAGAATCTTTTGCATGTAATAATAAATTAAACTCAAATTGTTGGGGTGCCTGGGTGGCTCAGTCGGTTAAGTGTCCAACTTCAGCACAGGTCATGGTCTCGTGGTTCATGAGTTCAAGCCCCACATCTGGCTCTGGGCTGACAGCTCGGAGCCTGGAGCCTGCTTCAGATTCTGTGTCTCCCTCTCTCTCTCTGTCCCCTCCCCAGCTCATGCTCTGTCTCTCAAAAAATAAATAAAACATTGAAAAAAATTTAAAAAAAAACTCAAATTGTTATTGAGTCGCTGGCTCAGAAGACTTGGTCAAGTGGCACAATGAAATTACCAAAGACAGACTTTTTCCATCTCTCCTCTCTCTCTGTCTTCAGTGGTATTATTTCAATTCAAAACTGGCTCTAGCTTTAATCTAAACCTCTCCTTCTGGTCAAAAGACGGAGAACAGCTGCTAACATGAGAGACATGCTTACTTACTTATACTCAGTAGGAAGAAAGATTGTTTCTTCCCAGTATACTTCTTGGAAAAACAATGCAACTTCTTTCCAAGAAATCTGCAGAAAATGTCACAGTTTGCATTTGCCCAAATTGTGTTCCGATTCCAATGGAGGGAGACAAGGCAGTCAGTTTCCACAAAGTACTCACGCTTCATGGTCAAGGGGATACAAATAATTGGGATAGAGTGAAAAATACGGCAGGCGAAAGGATCCTGAGCAATCCAATGTGGCAAATACCTGCTAGTGGAGGGTTATTCGCCTTTGCAATAGATGACGAGATTCATCCTGGTTTTTACTACTGTCCTGGGAGCTCACTTAGAACAGGGAAAATTCTGTGAGGTTTTTCAGAGAAAGCTGTCTACCTGAAGTTGAGAGAGAATGGTGAGCTTTATCTAATTATGGTCAAGGAATCTATCTATCTTTAAAGCTAAGTTCATGTTCCTTTCCTTCACTGTTCCTTTCTCTTCCCACTCAACCCTCACGCTCAGCACATATACACCTACAAATAAAAGCACAAACCAGAAGTACAGAAATAATTGACAGGGTTCCTCTGAATCCACCAAATAGCTTTGAAATTATCTTCTTTTCTTCCCTGTCTGCTGTCTCTGGTTTCTGATCGTGTCTTTATTCCTCTGTATCTGCCACTAGTTTGCAGCATTTTGAAAAACAGTATCTTAGGATTCTTTCAAGGCAGCATTTAAACATTTTAGGGTTGAGAAAATTAATGGGTAAGTGTATGCTTTAGTGTGATATATATTTAATGGGAAAAGTGCTTTGAATTAAAATGAGTTCTAGAAAGATTTTGTTCACTTGCTTAATAAGATTATGTGTTCTATGAGGGACATTTTTATTTATAAAACATAAGAAGTCTGCTCTATGTTAAAATACACAGACACATACATGCACACAAATATACACACATACAATTTTTAAAAGGAATATGACAAACATATAAAAGGTAGATTGGTAGATTATGGAAAAATGCCTTTGAGCTTTTTTTTATTGTATATTTTCCTGTGTTCTATATACAGTTTTCACTATATTCTTATGGTTAGATCATAACCATGCTAAATAGAAACCTTCATAGGGACCTTCATTGATATTACCTTTCCATAGTTCCGTGTTCAATGTACTAGAGGATATTTTTTAATTTTCTGGTACCAAACATCTGAAGCCCTTTCTTTCTCAAGAAATTCCCTGATTATGAGGTTAAAAGAACTAGATACTGTACCTTTTTGGCATCAAAGGAATTGGTAGAGCACATGAAGTAGGTTCTGCCAATTGCATGGTTCTATCTGTTCTAGACTTTTGACTCTTAAGGTAATGACTCAGAAATAATAAGATAGCTAATATTCATATTCTTGTTACGTTTCAGAATGATGTTTTACTCATTTCACCTCTACAACAGCTTCATGAGGTTGAGACTTATTTTCCCCGTTTTACAGATACAGAAATAGAAGCCCAAAGACGAAGGCCCAGTTGGTTTAGTATTAATGGCAATCAGCTTTGAAAGTCAACTGACAAGATGGTCATTAAGATTTGAGCATGAGTTCATTTCTGCTGCCAACCATGCTAAAGTAACTGTCTCGGTGAACAACTTTAAAAGTGGATAGAGTACACAATAAAATAGTTTCTAGGCATTGCATAATAGGAGCAAAAGAAAGTGATCCCTGAGAGAGAGGGAGGTCCAGGAAGTGAGCCCGTTACCACCCCACCACACATCCTAGTTTTCTACATGGAACAATTTCCTGACTTAAATAACAAGTAGCTAGAGTCCATGCAGGGAATGAGGGTCCCACTAGGTAAGAAGTGGAGATCAGAGTCTGAGACTGCTGAAGAGACTGGTATCCATAAGTCGAAGTACTAAACAGACTCATTATTTAACAAGATGTTCATTCTTCCCTGTCTAGAAATTCAATGAAATGCCAATCAAAACCCCATCGGGCTTTTATTTATTTATTCTTTAAATCAGCAAACTGATTCTAAATTTCATATAAAATCAAATGACCTAGGAAACCCAAAATTTCTATTTAAAAAAAAGGAAGAAGAAGAAGAACAACAATAAAATTGAAAGATTTAACCTACCTGATTTTAGGACTTCCTAGACGCTACAGTAAACAAGAGTTCGGTGTTAGCAAAAGGATCACTGAAATATACCACAGAGTCCAAAGCGAGCTCACACATACAAGCAATTGATTTTTTTATAAAGATACCAAAGTAATGTAGTAAGAATGAATAGGCTGTTTTCAACAAATAGTGGAAAAACAAAACATCCAAATGGGAAACAAAAACACAAAATCAAACCCTGACTCTGTCACACCAACACAAATATCATTTCAAAATGGATCATAGACCTAAACGTAAATCCCAAGCAACAAAGTTTTAAAAAGGAAACATAGGAAAAAAGAATGTCATTTACCTTGACATAGTCAACGATTTCCTAGAGAGTACACAAAAAGCACTAAACATTTTTTGAAATGATAAAACGGACTTCACTCTTTAAAAATCACCATAAAGAGAATGAAAATTCTAGCCAGACTGGGAGAGGTATCTGCAGTCATGTATCTGACACAGTGCTAGTGTCCAGAACGCAAAGAAAACTCTTAAAATACAATCATCCAACAAAGCAACCCAAATAAAAGAGAGTCAAGAGACTCAAACTGACATACCAACAAAAATGGACAAAGGCCAATAAACATGAGGCACATGGAACAAACATGTGAAAATATTTTCTTTTTTTTTTTTTTTTTATATATGAAATTTATTGACAAATTGGTTTCCATACAACACCCAGTGCTCATCCCAAAAGGTGGTGAAAATATTTTCAATATCATTAGTTATCAGTGAAATACAAACTAAAACCCTAATAGTATGCTACTTAACCCTCGCTGAGATGGATACAATTAAAAAGAGTGATGGTGTGAAATACTGGTGAAAATCAGACCTGGAACATTGCCAGCGTAACTGTGACATGATACAATGCCCTCTGAGAACTCTTGATCAGCTTCATGTAAAGCATACACTTACAATATGGTGCTGTAGCTCCACTTTTATACACTTGCCCAAGAGAAATGAAAGCATGTCTATGCAAAGGCCTTTACAAGAATGTTGATAGCAGCATCATTCATAATAGTTCAAAGGTAGAACCAACCCAAATGTCCGTCAACAGAAGAATATATAAGCTAATTGTGATATATTGATTTATTTTCTTTTTTAGATGAGATTAACTAGTAGTAGTAGTATTACTATTACTATTTATTTATTTATTTTTTCAATATGTGAAGTTTATTGTCAGATTGGTTTCCATACAACACCCAGTGCTCATCCCAAAAGGTGCCCTCCTCAATACCCATCACCCACCCGCCCCTCCCTCCCACCCCCCATCAACCCTCAGTTTGTTCTCAGTTTTTAAGAGTCTCTTATGGTTTGGCTCTCTTCCACTCTAACCTCTTTTTTTTTCCTTCCCCTCCCCCATGGGTTTCTGTTAAGTTTCTCAGGATCCACATAAGAGTGAAACCATATGGTATCTGTCTTTCTCTGTATGGCTTATTTCACTTAGCATAACACTCTCCAGTTCCATCCACATTGCTACAAAGGGCCATATTTCATTCTTTCTCATTGCCACGTAATACTCCATTGTGTATATAAACCACAATTTCTTTATCCACTCATCAGTTGATGGACATTTAGGCTCTTTCCATAATTTGGCTATTGTTGAGAGTGCTGCTATAAACATTGGGGTACAAGTGTCCCTATGCATCAGTACTCCTGTATCCCTTGGGTAAATTCCTAGCAGTTAATTGCTGGGTCATAGGGTAGGTCTATTTTTAATTTTTTGAGGAACCTCCACACTGTTTTCCAGAGCGGCTGCACCAGTTTGCATTCCCACCAACAGTGCAAGAGGGTTCCCGTTTCTCCACATCCTCTCCAGCATCTATAGTCTCCTGATTTGTTCATTTTGGCCACTACTATTACTATTTATAATGGAATACTACTTAGCACTAACTGGCAACCACAAACACAACAATATGGACAAGTTCCAAAACATTCTAAGTGAAAACAGCCAGATGCAAGAGATGACATAGTGTATCCTTCCATTTATATGACCTTCTACAAGAGGCAGTAAGTTAATCAAGAGTGAAAAAAATAGGTCAGTTTTTGGTTGAGATGTGATAATGGAGATTTGACTATGAAGGGAATGTTCTGGGGCATGCAAATGTTCTGTCTTGATCAAGATGGTAATTACCGAGTTGTTTACAGTTATCAAAACTTAATTAACTATACATGAAAACTGTGTACATTAATCCTATGTAAATTAGATGTTTTTAAAATAAATGGATTTAAAATAAATCCCAGCACTAGCCCTGGAATCTTGAGTCCACTCACAAAAGCATCAAGTGTCCTAGAATCAGCGTTCCCATGGTTTGCCCTTGGCTGAGTTTGCAACTCCTTTGGTTCTTATTTGATTATGGAGCCTGAATTTCCAGACTCTACCTTGATTCTGTAAACTCTCCAATATTCCTCCACTTTCTTATTTTCTGCTTAACTTAATCATAGTCAGCTTCTATTGCTGGCCTACTAACAGAGCTACCTATAGATACATAACAACAGTGTGATACAGAATCTAAATACTTCCCTGGAAATTTAGGGTCTGCTCTTTATTGTCCTAGATCTTATAGAAACATGTTTTTTTTTTTTTTTTAGTTGGTTTTTTTTCTCCTACCATATGACTCAGTCTCCTAACTGTGTATTTCTACCCAACTTACTATTCAAGTCTTCATTAGTACTATGTCCTCTGCCATGTTGGTTGGTTGAGAGGTTTGTTCCTTGTAAAAGGCCCAACTACATTTTTAAGTGACTTGTGAAAAAATAAATTGGTTATTTACAACATTTTACATCCTACTTTACCTTGTATAATTCTTTCAGGATATGAATATATATATCTATATATCTATATATCTATATCTATATCTATATCTATCTATCTATATATATATATATATATATATCGTATATTTACACATACATATAAATTCCCAAACAACCTTGTTTTGTTCAACATGCACATTATAAGAAGTCACAATTTAGACTTTAAAAATGTAATGAAAATACTGATTTAAACAGTAAAATTATGCCAGGAATATTACTGGATATCTCCTTCATTTCTAATTAAGATGAAATCTAATTAAATAACAGAGTTCTTTATTAATAGTTTTTCATTTCTTTGGAGACAAGTTTCTGACCTACTAAATGTTTATTGTTTTTAAACGCTCATTCAAAAATATAGGCTTTGTGTAAAGTTATACAAGTATAGTGGAATTTTAAGATTATGTAATGTCATGAGCTTATTATTTCTATATTTTATTTTATGCATTACAAAATAAAGATAGTCCTTTCATTTAAATGGCATCCATAAATGTGGGAAGTTGTATTGATTTTACTTTTTTATTTTGTTGTCTAGATAAATTTTGTAATAAAACCAAACAAATTACATATTTAAAATAAAAGCATTTCTATAACTCTTGACGGCTATATACTTATAGTCATCATGTGGCTCTTAAAAATTTGACAATCTGTCAAAAAAATAAATAAAACTAGTCATTAGAACAATCCCTTTCCTTTAAAACTTAGATTGCAACAATTTTACTGCCATAAAAGTAAGTCATTCTATCCCAGAAAACAATATACATGTATAATTTCAAATAATAGGCCATAGTGTTGTGGTTGAGTCTAATAAATGTGGTAAGTAGTATACTACAATAACTGGATTCACAAGTATAGTTTTAAGTGATTATAGAGATTGCAAGGCATCATGAAAATGATAAAGTAGAAAATGGACAACAAGCACATAAAAAAAGATGCTCAACATCACTAACCATTAGGGAAATGCAAATCAAAACCACAACAGGATACCTCCTCACACCCATTAGGATGATTATTATAAAAAACAAACAAACAAAAACAGAAAATAACAAGTGTTTCTGAAAACGTGGAGAAATTGGGACCCTTGCACACTGTTAGTTGGAATGTAAAATGGTGTAGCTGCTGTGGAAAACAATAAAGCAGTTTCTCAAAAACTTAAAATTAGAAATACCATATGTTCCAGCAATTCCATTTTTGGACACACACCCAAAAGAATTGAAAGCAGGATATTGAAGACATTTTATACTCGTGTTCATAACGGCATTATTCACAACAGCCAAAAGTTATAAGTAACCCACGTGTCCACTAACCTATGAATGGACAAACAAAATGTAGTTTATACCTACAGTGGAGAATTATTCAGCCTTAAGAAGACACAAAATTCTGACACATACTGCAACATGGATGAAACCTTGAGGACATTATATTAAAACAAATAAACTAGTCACAAAAAGGCAAATACTGCACAATCCCACTTAAATGAGGACCTAGAATAATCAAATTCAGAGACAGAAACTAAAATGGTTGTTGCCAGGGGCTAAGAGGAGGCGAGGAGTAGAGAGTTCTTCCTTTATGGATACAGAGTTTCAGTTTTGCAAGATGAAAAGAGTTCTGGAGATTGATTGTGCTACAGTGTGAATGCTTAAGTGTACATTTAAAATGGTTACAAGGACAAATTTTATGTTATGTATACTTTACCACATTTTAAAAAAATTCTTGAATTCTGAAACACATTTGTTCCCAAGGATTTTGAAAAAGGTACTATAGTTCTATAATGATGAGCCATCAATTCTAAGCCAAGTAAGAAGGAAAGTGAGAATGTGAAAGGAAAAATGACCTATGAAAGGGGCACATGGATTTAAGGTCCTAATTAGGTGGGATTGAAGCATTGATGGAGTAACTTGGAAAGACACTAGGTGGTCATCAGAGACTTAGCAGCTTGAAATTTTAATACTGGAAGTTATAGTCTAGATTATGGTAATGGGAGTGGAGAGCACATGCAATTATTGGAGCAAAAAGATCTAAATAATGAAACTGAGAAGCTAAGATTCACAGATAACCAAATCTCCAAGAATAATGGCAGGAGGTGGAGAAAAAGACCAGGAGCTGCTTCTCTGTCCTCATTTCCTTACTCTCCTAGTGAGAATATGGCAATAAGAAGGGGAAAAGATAACAACCACCCCAAAAGGGACCAATATAATTGGGTTGTGGGAAAAAAAGTTTGAGAGGGCTGCAGGAAAAGGTTCTTAGGAGGCAGACAGATTTCAGTAAAATTAAAGGTAAAGGTTACATTTGGAGAAGTATGTCCCCAAGATAGGTGATTAGAAAGAAAATAAGAGTCCAGAGAATAGAGAATCTACCTATTTTATAACCAAGTCTTGAATAGGTGGTAGTACCACATTTAATATAAATCTGTAAACTTTTATTGTATCTACCGCATGCAAAGCATTGCACTAAAAAAGATGAAAGAGATACCTTCTTACTCTTTAAAAATTCACAACTTTAAGCAATCTCAAAGAGGGGTTTCACAAAGCTAACCAAACAAACAAATAAAAATTAGAACCTTTTGGAAATTCCAAATTCTTGCATATTTGGTACATGGGAGGCATTGTGTTGAATAAATGAGTATATTAAGAATTTACCATACAAAGATCTTTTAAATTAAAAAAAGAAAACAGAAGGTTTTGAAATTGGGGCAGTTGCTAGAGATGTAGAGGAAAATGGGATCTAGATATCCTAAGTGTATCAGTCTTTACATATGAAGTGAGAAGCATAAAATACATTCTTGTTGAGCTATATATCTGTCCAAGCCTTTTCAAACCAAAGCTTGTTTGATTACACATGATGTCTACCAAAGCAAGTATTTAAGATTTCAATAAAATCTTATATTTTTAAATATGAAGAAAAAACAGGGGTAGCTGAAAAACCTGGGTAGTTTGGTCGGTTAATCATTTGACTCTTGATATCAGCTCAGGTTATGATTTTATGGCATACGAGGTCAAGCCCCATGTCGGGCTCTGGGTTGACAATGCAGAGCCTGCTTAGGATTCTCTCTCCCCCTCTCTCTCTGCTCCTCCCTGTTTGAGCACTCCCTTTCTCTCTCTATCTCAAAATAAACAAATAAGCTTAAAGTAAATAAATAAATAAATAAATAAATAGAAAAAACAATAAACACAATAAATAGTCTATTCCATTCCTTTTAACTTCATTTTAGATGATGTACATATTACTTTAAAGATATTGTTCCTTTTCTTTTTTTAATTTTTTTTAACATTTATTCATTTTTGAGAGACAGAGAAAGAGCGCAAATGGGGGTGGGGCAGAGAGAGAGGGAGACACAGAATCTGAAGCAGGCTCCAGGCCCTGAGCCATCGGCATGGAGCCCAACGTGGCACTTGAACCCACAAACCATGAGATCATGACCCAAGCCGAAGTTGGACGCTTAACCCAGTGAGCCACCCAGGCACCCCGTGTTCCTTTTCTTAAAAAAAAAATTATTTTTTGAGAGAAACAGAGTGTGAGCGTGGAGGGGCAGAAAGAAAGGGAGGCACAGAATCTGAAGCAGGCTCCAGGCTCTGAGCTGTCAGCACAGAGCCCGATATGGGGCTCAAACCCACAAACTGCAAGGCCATGACCTGAGCCAAAGTCAAATGCTTAACCAATGGAGCCACCCCGGTGCCCCTAAAGATATTCTTCCTTTTCAGTGTTGGTTTTAATAAATAAGTTTTTTAACAGTGTGACTTGAGATCAATAATATTTTGTTCACAAAAATCAATCGTGTCTAATTCTTACTGTCTGCCCTGTGAAAGTGATCACAGATCTCAGATGCCTTAATCAGGCTAGTCATTAGACCTTCATGGGCATTATTTTTATCTAACACATAACTGTTATTAATAGAATATTAATATTTTTATTCATTTATTCACATATTTTATTTGTAATCTAATTAACCATTTTGTTCTTTCAATATAGTATTTTGTGAGTAACATTAAGTCAATGACTAAAATGGCTTTGGGGGGCGCCTGGGTGGCACAGTCGGTTAAGCGTCCGACTTCAGCCAGGTCACGATCTCGCGGTCCATGAGTTCGAGCCCCGCGTCGGGCTCTGGGCTGATGGCTCAGAGCCTGGAGCCTGTTTCCGATGCTGTGTCTCCCTCTCTCTCTGCCCCTCCCCCGTTCATGCTCTGTCTCTCTCTGTCCCAAAAATAAATAAACATTGAAAAAAAAAAAAAGTTTAAAAAAAAAATAAATAAAATGGCTTTGGAAGAAATCAGCAAATACTGCTGAAGTAGCTTGATTGAATGCAGATTGAGAAGAATAAGGGTTATAAAATTGTTATTAAATGCCTTATTAGCATTAAAATCATGACCATTGTCAAAAACTTACATGCTGGACAAAATTGTTAGGTTGATTTCAAAAGATTAAGTATACCCCATAAAGACATATAATCCCTGGAACCATTATTGACCTTTGTCTGTCATTGCCAACATTTCTAAAGTGGCATGGTTTTCTCCTGATCAATGAATGCTTAAATGTACATTGGCTTGAATAAGCAAATGAAATCCTCACCAACCTGAAACTTAGGTAAATGTTTCTAAATATTTCATAAATGGAAGAAATAAAAGGTGGTCCATGGGGTCCTAATGATCTCAGTCCAACCTCCCCTCCAATAAAAATGGCCAGGGCAGTGTGGACAAGGCACCCCACAGGTTTTAGAATGTGCACAGTATATCTGGAGAGGTCAATCTCTTTGTGTTAAGAAGTGGCATTTTGTATTAAGGGTTGAGTTTATTGAGTCTCTCAGTAGGTTTAGAGCAGCATATCTACAATAATCAGTATCCTTATTCTGTCATGATGTAAAGTTGATCTGTGGATCCCAACTATTTCATTACATCTGAACATGTTGGTGTGTTCAGAGTAATAAATCTATCTAGAAGGTTAGTCTGTGTGGATTGTCATTATGTTTCAGGCAATGAGGATGTTCATTCCACTTTTGTATTTCCCCCACATCTTCTCATTCTGGAATGCATCCAAACGGAGACCACCATCTAGGTGAAGTGAGACTGAGGAATTTCTTTGCTTCCACTGTCTCAGAAATGCCCTCTGACTTGTGAATGCTTTAAAGGAGCCTTCAGTTTGTTACCTCTCCTCGCTCCACAAATCCTACTTATGATGCTCCATTGACCAGGAAGATGGTAGAAGGCACCAAAGGAGACATCGCCACATCCAGGCTCTAAGGACAGTAGACATTTGTGATGCAGCAGGATTATGAAAGAGAAATGCCACCATAAACAATGAGGACAATCGATCTTGGGGGAAACAAAAAGGATACTGCCACAAGTAAGGAAAGAAGTCTAAACAATTCTAAGTTCTTAGGGAATTTGAGAAAACATATAATGATAAAATAAGACGCTATGAGAAAAGAGCATCAGAGAATAAGAAATGGATCTCAGAAATTAAAACTTACATTGTCATGTTATTATCCACTGAGTCATATTGGTCAGATGGGGAGGGGGGGAAGCATGAGAAATTTCCCAAAATATAGACTAAAAAGGCAAAGAGAGAGAGTATGAGAAAAAAAAAAGCACAAGAAATAAAGGCTAAATTCAGATGGCCCAGTAAACACCTAATGGAAGTTTTTGAAGGCAAGTACTGTTGACAATTGAAAAGTGTCTCTTTTCCAATAGTTAAAAACAAAAGTCATGGGATGGAGTCTTATTGACTAACTTGAATTACAAGCCTATTTTTGAAGCAATTACCATATGGGGATATGGAGGAAAAGTAGAAGGCATGTATTTATTTGCAAATGTTAAGACTGGCTTAAAAAAAGATATAATACTTAGAGATCTGAAAGTAAATGCTACCAGTTTTGCCTACACAAAGGTAGAGCCAAGAGAAGATGAGAGAAAGAAATGGGGAAGAGGCATGTAGCAAAAAATAGAAGCCTTAATAAATTGGGGCATCAAGAGAGGTTTAAAGTAGCTGGGGAAAGAAATGATACATTTGTGTACATTATTTAAAAGTCCAATGAAATCAGTGGAAAAACTAAAAGAATAGGTTTCCTTAATTTATGAAAAAGGGAGAAGAGGAAACAGTATTAAGTAAGCTGAATCTTTCCACTTCTATAGAAGGGTATTAAGAGGCAATATCTAAAACTGATAAATTGTAAAAAAAAAAAAAGGCATTATATTTAGAATTATGGTGGTAACTACCAACAGAATTTTTTTTAATTTAAACTTTAGTTTGTTAACATACAGTACAATACTGGTTTCAGGAGTAGAATTGTTAAAAAGGGCACCAGCAGAAGTTTTAAAAAGAAATGGTTCAAAGCTCTCTCCAGAGTTAGTTTGGGTTTGAAAAGAAATCAAAGGGAGTCTTCTGTCTTTCATTTGATACTCTTCTTAATTTTTTTGAAAATATTTTGCATGCATTATTTTATGATACAAATGTGTAATAAAGACATGAAAATAAAATGCCTACTTTAAAAGCTACAAATTTATAAAGCTTAATTTGGACTTATTTACAATTATATCTGTATGTATTTGAATTATACTACTATGTATATATGTAAACTATTTATTGTTTGAGATTGAGTGTACATTTTTGCACTCGTAAGAACTCTTGAGAGTTGAAAAACCTGTCTGGTTGAAAAGCCACTGGTTGACACACTTCTTCTTTAAAGGTCTGGACTGTAAATATTTTAGACTTTGTGGGACAACAAGAAAAAAAAATCAAGGATACCATGTAAGTATACATATAATAAGGGAGAAACAAAATTTCCACAAATTTTTTTCATTGAAATTCAGAATATAATACAAATTGGGCACACAAATTTGTAATATAAATCTACTAAAGATGATGAGGGAGCGTGGGGTGAGCTGAGGGCAAAGTACAGGCTAACAACACACCCCACTCTCCCCCCAGCCAGGTGGAATATGTGTGATGTTCCTCAGACACTCCTGGCTACCCGAGAACAAAGGAAAGGGGTTTAAGTGCTTGCCGTGGTGATGTGGAAAACTAAGGCAAATAAAAATTTAAATTCCCTTATAGCCTACAGCCCATTGAAAAGTCCTTGAAATAGGCAGAGGGACCTCCCTCTAGGAACTCAATTGCTTCAATGATGACACTTTGCTAAGGACAAAAGGAAATCTTGGATTAACATTATCCCAACCCCCGGGATCCTGTAAGTCTACTTTAACATATAAAAATTCCTTTGGAAACTTCCTTTATCTCAACTACCTCAATATATATGCTGGCAATCATACTCTTAGTAGGGCCCCCTGATACACATCTGAAGGGTCTGAAGACTGAGATTTTACTAAATGGTAATAAATGCCATTTTCTTAACGCAGCTAGCCCCTCAAGGTCCTGGAAACTTTGCTTCCAAAATACCTTAGAGTCTTACTCTATCCCTAATGCCCTCCCAACCTGAGGGTATGTAATCAGTTACCCATTACAGCCCCAGTACAGCTCTTCCTGCCTACAGGTCCTGTCTCCTTGCTTTAATAAAATCACCTTTTTGCACCAAAGAAGTCTTCAAGAATTCTTTCTTGGCTGTCAGCTCTGGACCACCCCACCATCAGCCCAAAACTTCATCAGTGAGAAGATGGAAATTTGTTTGGAGGAGGTGATAATGTTTTGCTTAGATTAGGTTCACAGTTCATACTCCTTATCATCAAATCAATTGCAAACATTCATATGTGAATGTGAACAGTTTGTTAACCCCCGCACCTCCATTTAGCTACAATCCAAACATAGGTTTCCCAACTGTCTATGGTAAAGAATCATATTTTTTTCCCAGTTTGCTGCAGAATCAACACTTTGTCAAATAAAATTAAAAATGAATTACTAGAACATTGATATTAAAAAACACATACATAACATAACCCCTAATTTCTTTATTATTGGAATTGATAAACATAAAGCTATCCTGTTAAATTGCTATAAAATGTTCTCAACACTACTTTTAATTTTTAGATTTATCTAGTGGCAACATGTACTAAAGAGTTTTCAGGCTGGTACTAAGTAATTTATGTACTATTCTGGATTTAAAAAAACGTGTTCCAAATGGGTTGTAATATAATTACTAACAGATACAGCACCAGCAACATTTGGAATGTCCTTTTCTATGAACATTCTATCTGTGCTTCCCTCGTTCCTCCAATTGGACCACACATGTGTTTGTTTCCTTTGCAGGCCTAATTGGCAAGATTTTTACAGATTTTCTAGTGGGACTGAGGAAAAAAGTAGACAAATCAACCAATGGCTCTGTTGAGGCCCCTCTGGTGTTTCCTTTGTGAATTTTTCATGTGGTAAACACCTTCAAATGAGCACTAAGAACCAGATTGAGTCTATCAACTCTTTTCATGGAGACCAACCACCATTTCCTGAATTCATTACTCAATATTTTATAGTAATTGTCTTATAGTATTTTGTTGCTGTAAATGCATTTATTACTGATGACATATATCTACTGAGTGCCCTCAATTTCATTTTTTATCACAATTCTCCATTTCGTGTTTAACCAACTCAGAGTCCAATAGAATAGAAATATTATGCTCACACTCTATCTAAATGATTCAATTACTGTATTCAGAAATTTCTACAAATGCTGCAGGTACTAACAGAACATTATTTAAGTTCACATTCTCCAGCCACACTCATCTGGCTGTGTGAGTTTAAAATGTGATGGCTAAAATTTTCATTTTGCTGTGATCCTATTCCCAAATGTGTTATGCTCATTTCCTTGAGAAGCATCTATTACATTTTTAAACACACTTTCCATCATTTTCTCTTTGTAAGAATAAAACACTTTAAAGATATAGCAGACTCTTAATTACTTTAAGAAAGGAAGAAAAAATGTGCTTCCTTTCTCTTTCTCTGTCAGGCTGTAGGAGGACTACATTCTTGAGAGAGGAATCAAAGATTTACAACTATTTAAGGCTACAATTTTTTAATGAGACGCACATTTTGTTTCTGATGTAAGCCTCCCCTCAGGGGTTCTGGAAGCAAAGGGAGAAGCATTCTGTCTGCATCTCATGCAAGCCCTCACCTGATAAGTTCTCGTGGAGTGTTTCTCATTTTAAGAAATATCTTTATCTTTTTTATTATTTTCATCATTAAGCACATCTCACCTGGCATATGCACTTTGTCCAATACACAGAACATGAAATAAGTAAAGCCTGTTCACGGTAACTGTTTACCTAAATATCTGGAATGTTTTCTCCAAATTACCCTGTACATTTCTATTTTAAAAATAAATTATAAGTTAATTATAAAATTAGTTATTAGATCCTAATTTCTCTCATACCTATTGGTAATAATGACCTGACACAAAATGAAACACTTCCTATGCTACGTATCCCAGGGGTATTAGATCTAGCCTGTGTAAAATCATCTTTGAATACAGAGTTTGAGCCCAACTGTTTTTAGATGTTTTCATATCATTGTTGGAAAAACGTAAAGATTTTCTTAAGATCAAAGAAAAGTGCAACCCCAGGGTAACAGTTATAGTTTGAAAACATGGTTGTAGAAATGTGAACTCTGATCTTAAAAGACCAGTGAAGGAAAGAGTTTGCATACTGGATTGTGCCACAAACAAGTTATATATTTTTATGTGTAAGAATGAGTGTATTTTTTTTATGTGAGATGCTGAATACAACTGTATTGGCCCAATGAATGAATATCAGGTTATGTCAAAAATACAGCATCTCCGCTCTGGTTAACTGTCTCATAAAGCTGTTTTCCATCTTCCTTTCAGGGAGAAATGTATCTGATGTCAGCAAAGTTGATGTTTCCACAATTAATGTAATTTCAAACTATGTAATCTAACATAGAGCGACCTTGCTGTTTTAAGATATTTTTCTTATAGAATATCAGGACTTAAAAATACATTTCTAAACCTACTTTATAATACCTTGAGTTCTTATCAACACTGACGCTAAGGTATCCCAGGTACCAAATTATAAATAAAGAGGTAAGAATAATCTCATATTCTCTACAATAAAATGATGCTATGGGATTTATGATTCATAGGATTTTCAAAAATAGAAGATTTTGGCTTCACACCCTTCATTTTAAGCATCTTCCAAATACGTGCCATATCTACAATCAGGGAGATGGTGGCTGGCCAGCAACCTGAGGCTGATGGAGATGTTCAAAGATGAATCCAACAGACCAGTTTAGGTTGGTTCCAGTGTGTTCCATAGTGAATGGAGAAGATTGAATAATCAGTTTCAAGGAGTGTTTGTTGGCAATGAAAACCTGTATGTACACATTCTACAACAGTAATGTTGTGGTAATATCATCTAAAATGTTTAATTTTTTTAAATCTTTAATAATAATAGTAACTAATATAGAATGATTGCTTACTATGTATGAGTCGCTGTTCTAAACATATTTACATATATCGATTCATTGATTTTCATGGCAACTTTCTAAGTGTATTGCTATTCCATAGTAAGATGGGTAATGCAAGCATGGAGAAATTAGTAGCTTGGTTATGATCACATAACATGTAACCAGGATTCCAATCCTGGCAGTTTAGTCTAGAGCCAAGGCTCTTAACTGCTAGGTGTTATAACAAAGAAACATGTGAAAAGATCAGTCCTTGTCTAAAACTATAGCAATGAGTCTTCACATCATTATTACTACTATCATTTATTTTTTTATTTTTTTAATATATTTATTTTTTTAAGTATTTATTTTGAGAGAGACAGAGAGAGTGAGTGGGGGAGGGGCAGAGAGAGAGAGAGAGAGAGAGAGAGGAACAGAGGATCTGAAGCAGGCTCCGTGCCACCAGTAGAGAGCCCGATGTGGGGCTCGAACTCAAAAACTACGAGATCATGACCTGAGCCAAAGTTGGATGCTCAACTGACTGAGTCACTCAGGTTCCCCTATGTTGTTTTTTTCTTTAAAGTTTATTTATCTATTTTGAGAGAAACAGAGACAGCACAAGTGGGGGAGGGGCAGAGAGAAAGGGAGACAGAGAATCTTAAACAGGCTCTGTGCTGCCAGTGCAGAGCCTGATGACGACGTGGGCTCAAACTCCCTAAGAGTCTGAGGCTTAACTGACTGAGCCACCCAGGTGCCCCTACTACTATCATTTAAATATTGGCTAGGTTTGGGTTCCAAATCATAGTGCTGCTACTTATGAGCTCGGTCACCATTATCAAATGTCTTTACATCGTTGGGCCTTACAGTATTTTGATTTGTAAAATGGTAACAACACCTATTGTGCAAAGTTATATTATGAGATTGTTATTTTTGTTACTTTAAATATAAACTACCAACATAGTTGCCAGGCACATAGCAAGTACTCTACAAAGGGTATCTATATTAAAAGTATGATAATGAGAACAATAAATGCACGCTAATGTACGTTAAATTAAGTGGTTACCAACTGATGAAGCAGGTACACTCTCACCACAGATAAACAACATAAATACCAAAGTAGCAAATATCTCAACAAAATATTCCAAACAACCTGTTAGGTCATTTTTTTTACAAAGCCCTTCAGATGAAGAGTTTTGCTGTCACAGAATACACGGGACTAAGTGAGCAGTGACTGAGGTCCTGAGAGAGGCCTGGCTTCAAACTTCATATCCTCAGTATGAAAACAGAGAGTCCATGAAAGATGTTCTATATGTGCTTGGTGCTGATGTTTATGCAGAGTTTCTGTGATCATTCTTCTACATTGAAGAGCCTGGCTGAAATACCGTTACGCAAGTAGCATATGCGTGCAGAAACTCAAGATGATGGTTCTATCATGCAAGTAACCGGTGTAAGAAGGAGACTTTGATGTTAGAACTCAAAAGCTCCAAATCAGGCCATTTTACATAAGGCAATCGTTCCTAATCTGCCACTCCCCAACACCCCCCAAGAGGTCCCTTATTCTACAACTACACCAGGTACTATTTTCAAAGGAATCACAAGCTGCTATTCTGAATAACAGACTGCAAAGTAACTTAAAGAGATTGCTAAGGTCATAATAGCTTGTGTGTGTGTGCATGTATTGTGTATATAAGTTTTTATTTCCCTGGGGATAAATACCCAAGAATGTGATTACTGGATCAAAGGGTAAGTGTATTTTGTAATGATTTAATTTTTAATACTTTTTTGGGGGGGAGCCATTTTAGGTTCACAAGTACAGAGAGTTCCCATAACCCCTCTGCCTCCACAATGTAGAGATTCTCAAACCGTCAGCACCCTGCAATGGAGTTACGACTGATGAACATAACCCTGATATATCATTATCACCCGAAGTCTATAATTTACATGAGGGTGCACTCTTGGTTTTGGACATTCTATGAGTTTTGATTAATGTATAATGGCATGATCCACCATTTGTAGTATCATACAGCATGGTTCCACCGCCCTAAAAATCCTCTGGGTTCTGTCTATTCATCCGTCCCTCTGTATGAACACCTGACAACCACTGATCTTTTCACTGGTTCCCTAGTTTTGCCTTTTCTAGAATGTCATATAGCTGGAATCACACAGTATGTGGCCTTTTCAGATTGCCTTCTTTCACTTGGTAATAGGCATTTAAGTTTCATGGCTTGATAGTTCATTTCTTTTTATTGCTGATTAATATTCCATTGTCTGGATGTACCACAGTTTATTTATCCATTCAACTAATGAAGGGCATCTTGATTGCTCTGAAGTTTTGGCAATTATGAATAAAGCTACTATAAAGTTAATGTGCAGGGTTTTGTGTGGATATATTTTCAATTTATTTGGAGAAGTATCAAGGAGTGTAATAACTGGGTCATATGGTAAAAGTCTGCTTAATTTTGTAAAAAACTTTGATCTTGTAAGTACTCCCAAAGTGGCTATACCATTTTGGATTCCCACCAGCAATGAGAGAGTTCCTGTGGCTCCGTATCCCCATCAGCATTTGGTACTACCCGCTTTCTGGATTTTAACTATTGTTATAGGTGTGTATTTGTTTCTTGTTATCATAGTAGCTTTTATTATTATATATTTTCTCAATACATAGAAAAAAAGTATGATAACTTAATCATGTGGGAAAACATAAAATTTGGATGTGAAAGAGAGGTCCTGATATTCAAAAGGTTGGGAACCAGTTAATAAGAGGATCCTGATGAGAAGATTGTACATTTCAAAGTATGCGTGTAAAAATGTCCCACTTTGCCTTCTGGCTATACCCTGTTCCTCTGCCTAAAATTCAAGTGCAGCCCACCAAGCCAGGTTGTGCCTTCTACTTCCTTCCTCGTTCACATTCTCTGTCAGCACATAATGGAAAATCAGCATCATCTTTCTTGAGAGTAAATTTCTAAAACTGTACCAGAGGACTTAATGTACTACAAAGATGTCATTAAGGGTTCTATGGGGAAAAAACAAAAAAGATTTTGTATGTTTGGCCAAAGTAGATTATTATAGTTCTCACTCTCCCCTCCATGGAAATTCACACAATTCAATAGCCCATTAAGGGATTTGAAAAGTTTCAGAATAAAACAAATAATAAAGTGGCATTCTAAACTTTTTATATGAAATATCTACTAACTTGGGAGGGGTCCCATAGGTGACCAGGTGGGGAAGGGGAAATATTCATCCAACAAATTTTTCTAGAAAATATTTAATGATGAAAAGAAACTGCATATCAGGGATGCTGTCCTTGCTGAGGCAAAAAGGGCGATTTCTACATTAAAGATTTAAAAAGGTGAGGGAGAACAGTGGAGAGATGGGTAAAGAGGTGAAAGAATGCATGACACATGCCTTTCCCTGACCTCTTCAAAACTTCAGTAAAAGTCTTTAAAATCAAGAAAGTGTCGATGGCAGCGGGTGAAGGACAGTGAAGAAAACAGTGAAGGACAGACCAACACACACAAGATGACCACGGAGACGACCTGTATGCACCGTGCCCTGAAGGATCTGTGCTGCTAACCTCAGACCCGTAGGCTGCCAGGTTCATTCAGTTCTCTGAGGGGCAGCAAGAAGTAAGAGTTGTGCTGACGTGCAGTAAACCCAGGGAGCTCCACTCCAGTATTTTAAAGTGCTTTAGAATGTCATGTGGTAAGATGTAAACAAAATGACCCAGCTCTCTTTTTTTCCCCCCCGATGGCTTAAAATAACCATGCGTTCAATTCATCAACCATCTTAATTTATACATGGCTAAGACACATGGGATCCTAGATCTTGACCTATACTTTTCTACAGACACAGACTAAGAAATGATTTTCTGATCATTAGAACTGAGGTTTTTATCTTTGTCTCAATATCCTCTCCCTTTCAGATCTCCTTATAAAAAGTTATTTCAAGAATAAGAGACATCTTAATAAAGCAGACTTCTGTAAAAATTCACTTTCTTGATATTAAGTAAGCTTTGTGTGCTTCTAATAGATGATGATCAGCGTGAAGCAGGTGGTGCTCGCGCACTCTGCAATTGAATGATGTGTTATTAAATAAAACTAATAAATAAGCAACCGAACCATTTTCCCCATAAGTATGGGTCCACAGGATATCTGCCGCAAAATAGACAACAGGTGGTCTTTTAATAAACCTAGGGATGGAAGTTACTACAAATGCAAGGAGAATATGTCGGAATGAAGAAAAACTCGGAATTATTGTATTTCAGGGCTGAAAGGTTCTTACAAGATCATGTTGTTTTACCCTATGCCTTTATAGAAGAGAAAAATATGTCATTTCACCAGGGTCCCTGAGTTCAGTCTATTGAGCATCCTTTTCCTTCTAAAATGACATTTAGACTAGGAATTGAAGAAATGTGGAAAATCTGAAAGTAGAAAGTGAAAGGAAAGAAACAGATCTCTGAAAAAATTCAACAGGCCCATTTCAGAGATAAGGGCTAATCTTCCAAGATGTGCTCAAATTGGACTTCCGATCCTTCAAAAAGATTTTTAATCCATAAATTAGCAAGCAAGCTTTGTTTTAAATATTGGCACTGCTTTAGAAAACACAACCTACATATGGAGGGTAATCTGAATCAAGAATATGTACTTTCTTTGACCAGCAAATTACAGAATAAGTAATCACTTTCTAATTTAAAGATTCCTCCTCTTTCAGCCATTCAGAATTCAGACTTCAAGCCAGTCTGTGAATGCCAGGTTTCTGTTCATTACAAACAATTTATCTTAATTAGCCTGAAAAACTGTTCTAACAAGAAATAAATTATTGAGTATAAAAAGCAGGTTTGTGAAATGTTTAATGTTCATTTAAAACCCCTTTAAAAACAAATGGCAGTTGAGAATGAGGAAGGTTAGAAAGAGAACTTTTGTTGCTGGATTGATATCAAATCTTCCTCTGGTTGCGTGCAGGTGTAGTACTGTTTACTTAAAAATTTATTGTAACCGATCACGTCATTATAATCATGATGGTAATCAATATTTATTAAGGATTCGATGAAAATTCGTGATTAAAAGGCCATTTGTTTCATCACAACAGGATCATTTATTTATTACTGTGTAAATTATTACAAATGGCTCAGTTTGGGGCACGAGGAACATGGATATATGAATTTGGAGATTAAGGCCAAATCTCCTTTCCTGGGTCAAATTCTCACAATTTAAGGAGGGGGCTGAGTAAGGCACATGGCTAAAAGGAAGCCAGTGGTTTTATTCACCACACAGTCTGTGATCTGATGGTATCAGTTCTGGACATTATTCCACCCAAAGCTACTCAGTTCTTCATTTTTCTAAATTATGTGCCTTTGGGTTCTATTATAAACTGTTCCAAACAGCACGGAAACTGCACTGTTCCCTTCCTCTAATTCCATAAGGCACTCCTGGCTACTGTGCTGTGTGATAAGAAGAGAGTGGGAGATGTTATAGTGGCTTTCTCTTTTCGTTTGTTTTTGTTTTTGTTTCAGCCAAAACAAGAGTGTCAAATTCATTCTAAAGGCGGTGGGTGGTGGAGAGAGTGGAAGAGTCATACAGAGATTGGATGCATGGACATTTCACATGGAAAGGAGGTTCTTCCCTTGAATAGATACTCCCTCTTTAGCCATCTCATTGGAATAAACACTGTCACACTTCACAGCCACCAGCTGGATCTTCCCACTCCCCATTCAAATTCCAAACAGTCAGGGCAAACAAATATTTTTTCGAGACAAATTCAACTGGTCTAGTGTAAAACTGCTTTGGGCTCATCTCCAGGCCAAAAATATTGGCTCAGGGAAATCTCTTTGCTGTCAGACAAAGGCTATTACTGTAATTCTCATTCAGAGTTGTTCTCAGAGGATTGTCTCAGTTGATCAGACAGGGTGAGTCAGATAATCTCAAGGAAAGAGAAAGGAAATACCACCCAACCACTTTGAAAATCTCATATAAAGATTGATCTCCCTGGCTCTCGAATCAGGGAGGGAGCCACAGCAACACTCCTGTTTCTTTCTGTCCAGACTGCACGTTCCCCAAAACTCTCCTTTTTAGAAGACAAAGGTGTCCAGGAATCCCAAATATGGCCAGCAGTTGTTCCTGTCCTCAAGAGACTAAACTGAGTGATCCCTGATATCAAGTAGGAGTCTGATGATGGTTTAGAGTTGAGTCAGGAGGAAAAGTAAAACCTATCATGAAGAAACATGCCAAAGCCTTTTTTTGCTTGTTCCGACTCTCAGTCCCATGAATCTGAGTTCATGCTACCAAACTCCCGACTACGAGTGAAAAATTCAGACATGAAAATTCTGCCCATGCCATACCAAAATCTAGAAGGACCGTTCCTTCCCTTTCTTTTCAGACACTTAATCTGTAAAGTCTCAAGATTATCACCCAATCCCCAGTTCCAGTTTTGAAGTACACAATGTATTGGTTAAGAGGTTATGCTCTGGAGGGAACTGGCCAGGATTAGCATTTCATTCAATGCTGCACTCCCCCCCACCCCTTGCTATACCTCACTTAACAAGATTAATTCTATAAGCTATGATTTCCCACTCAACAAAAGGAAGCTAAGAATAATATCTGTACTATGAAATAGTAATAGAATTAAAAAAATATGATTTATAGAAACCTCCTATACAGCCCATGATTAACAGTCAATAGATGTTACCTCACAAAAAAAGAAAATCAAAAATCTATTTTTTAACTAAAAGTGTAATGAGTAATTTCATTGTTATTTTTTGTTGTCCTGGATATCCTGAATAACCACATACAAAAACAAAAACAAAAAAGAGAGAGTGTGCTTAACATAGGAGCCTGATTCTATTAGTATTTTGGTATTATTTTTTCCAAAATATCTTCCTTTATTAAAAAATAGATAAATATTTATCAAAAATGCATGTAACACTTTATATCAATTTCATGTAAAACTTTATCATGAGCATCTTCTTGTGTACCACAAAGTTGTAATCACCAGCACTATTAATGGCTATCTTATATGCCACTACATGGGTCATTTGATAGATACCTAATCATTCCCTATTTGTTGTCCAAATAAGTTATTTCCAGGACCTAAAAATAGAAAGCAGAGCCTGTGACTGATATTTTTCTGCAGATAGCTTTTCCCATGTATTTCCATGTTTCCCACATTTATCTTTACATTCATAGGGCAAATTTCAAGAAGAGGAATTACCTAGTCACAGGCACAACGTTTTTAAGGCTTTTGATGGTCGTTGCCAAGTTGTTTCCCAAGTAAGTGCTGAGGCAGTGTATAAAAATATCAGTCACACACTGTCTTACCACCATTGGACTCATGTTAGCTTTAATCAAAAAGTATGTTAATGGCATTAATCAATCAGCATCTTCGTCTTAATTATTTATCTGCCTTTGTCTGTCTTCATTCAAAGTCAATTAGAGAAAGAAATAGAGAAAATTATGAAGTTAAAGTTCCTTAATATTAAAAATAAATATTGGAGGAGCTATTAGGAGCTAAGCCTAAATCTTAACTGGTATGAGAATTGATGTTTTTATCTAGATACCATTTTGTTTCAGTTAATACAGTACATATAAAGTGGGGGAGACACCTTTTTTCCTTCCTCTCAGTAAAAGTTTGGCATACCCTAAGTTCCACATCACTGGGCCATCTTTAACATAGCTTTTTTTTTCTATGAGACCAAGTAAATGTAACTATACACAATTAAAGTACCCTCAAAGACTTAGTGTGGCCTTGGGAGGAAATTCAAATTGGGAAAGTTAGAGCACAGAGGTGAGGCCACCTTGCTGAAATGGTTTTAGTTTCAGGACTGAAAACCTATCAATCCTGTCATCTGGATACCCTCATGGTTGCTTCTATTTGGCATGTACTCACCGTGATATAACTAATATCTCTGAGAATATTTCTGGAAATTGTATATTTCTTGCCATATTTGATCAATGAAGTATGCACTGTGTTTCTATTATGATATAGTCAACAGAGACAAGCAATCAACAGAGCTAGTATCTGCCCTGGAAGAATTCATCCACTTATCTATGAGCTGGCATGGGCTAAGTTTGGGAAAGTCCCAGACATGGAATATTTCTTGGGTACCAGTCTGATTCTTCATCTTTTTCTTAAAATATAGATCCAAATTAGTTAGCATATAGTGCAACAATGATTTCAGGAATAGATTCCTTAATGCCCCTTACCCATTTAGCCTATCCCTCCTCCCACACTCCCTCTAGTAACCCTCTATTTGTTCTCCATATTTAAGAGTTTCTTATGTTTTGCCCCCCCATTTTTATATTATTTTTGGTTCCCTTCCCTTATGTGCATCTGTTTTGTCTCTTAAAGTCCTCATATGAGTTAAGTCATAGGATACTTGTCTTTCTCTGACTGACTAATTTCACTTAGCATAATACCTTCTAGTTCCATCCACGTAGTTGCAAATGACAAGATTTCATTCTTTTTGATTGCTGAGTAATACACCATTGTGTATATAGACCATATTTTCTTTATCCATTCATCCATTGATGGAACATTTGGGCTCTTTCCATACTTTGGCTATTGCTGATAGTGCTGTTATAAACATTGGGGTGCATGTGCCCCTTAGAAATAGCATACCTGTATCCCTTGGATAAATACCTAGTAGTGCAATCGCTGGGTCGTAGGGTAGTTGTATTTTAATTTTTTGAGGAACCTCTGTACTGTTTTCCAGAATGGCTGCACCAGCTTGCATTCCCACCAGCAACACAAAAGAGATCCTCTTTCTCCGCATCCTTGCCAACATCTGTTGCCTGAGTTGTTCATGTTAGCCATTCTGACAGGTGTGAGGTGGTATCTCATTGTGGTTTTGATTTGTATTTCCCTGATGATGAGTGATGTGGAGCATTTTTTCATGTGTCGGTTGGCCATCTGGATGTCTTCTTTGGAGAAGTGTCTATTCATGTCTTTTGCCCATTTCTTCACTGGATGATTTGTTTTTTTGGATGTTGAGTTTGATAAGTTCTTTATAGATTTTGGATACTAACCCTTTATCTGATATGTCATTTGCAAATATCTTCTCCCATTCTGTCAGTTGCCTTTTAGTTTTGCTGATTGTTTCCTTCTCTGTGCAGAAGCTTTTTATTTTGATGAGGTCCCAGTAGTTCATTTTTGCTTTTGTTTCTCTTGCCTCTGGAGACACATTGAATAAGAAGTTGCTGCGGCCAAGATCAAAGAGGTTTTTGCCTGCTTTCTCCTCAAGGATTTTGATGTCTTCCTGTCTTACATTTAGGTCTTTCCTCCACTTTGAGTTTATTTTTGTGTATGGTGTAAGAAAGTGGTCCAGGTTCATTTTTCTGCATGTCGCTGTCCAGTTTTCCCAGCACCACTTGCTGAAGAGACATACTTTATAACATTGGATATTCTTTCCTGCTTTGTCAAAGATGAGTTGGCCATATGTTTGTGGGTCCATTTCTGGGTTCTCTATTCTGTTCCATTGATCTGAGTGTCTGTTTTTGTGTCATGATTCTTCATCTTCTAAAACAGACTACATTTCTTGCTTAAATGGGTCACCCGATAGGTAAATGCATCTCATTCAATTCATCCATAGGTGATGTTAAACTTCACAAATTATCCAGCCTCTTAATATCAACAAATATTGATACTTCCCTGTTTTCTCTTAGACCACATGAGCTTCTTTCCTTTGACATATTAGGTCTGTTTTTTAAACTCTGGGCTACTAATATTGAAGCAATTGAAAACATGAACACAGTGAAAGTACCCAAGATACATATGAAAATATAATATTGGTGCCTACCACATGGAATTTTTGTGAGAACTCAAAGCAAAGAATGAATATATATCTATAAATAATCTGTAAATCTAAATCTATGTAATTTGACACAATCCTGGCTCATGATAAAACAAATATCACATAAGAAGCAGTAATAGCAGATATAGTCTTCATCATCAACATCAAGATAACAGGACCATGGCAGCCACTTCAAAAAACAATTTGGGGGAAACTGGGTGGCTCAGTCATTTGAGCATTTGACTTTGGCTCAGGTCATGATCTCACAGCTTGTGAGTTTGAGCCCCACATTGGGCTCTGTACTGACAACTCAGAGCCTGGAGCCTGCTTCAGATTCTGTGTCTTCCTCTCTCTGTCTCTGCCCCTCTCCTGCTCACACTTTCTCTCTCTCTCAAAAATAAACAAACATTAAAAAAAATTGGGCATTTTTTTCAGAATGTTAAACATAAAACTATCATATCACATGGCAACTCCAGTCCTAGGAATCTATCCAAGAGAAATGAAACATATATTCACACAAAGACTTGTACATAAATGTTCATAGCAGCATTATTCATAATTTCTAAAACTGAAAACAACTAAACACTCTGTCAGTTGGTGAATGGATAAGCAAACTGTGGTATGCTATCCCCTACAGCATATGATGGGATATTTCTGGGCATTAAAAAAGAATGAGCTATGGACACGTACATCACGCTATGTGAAAGAAGCCAAACACAAGAGATGACAGACTTAAGATTCCATTTATATGAAATGTCCAGAAAGGGCAAATTTGTATAAATAGACAGTGAATTAGCTATTGCCTGGGTCCTGAGGCTGGGAAGAAGGTTCAACTGTAAATAGACAGGCAAGATCTTAGGTGTGATAAGGAAATGTCCTAAAACTGAATTGGGTGATGTTAATGCCACTTGTCAAAGTGAACAAAAATCATCAAATTGTATACCTGAAATGGGTGAAGTGTATGATATACAAAATATACCACAATAAAGCTCTTTAATAAAAAGATAAAAGAACTAGGAACAACATATGCCAATTTCCTCATTGCCTCTTTTATATATTTAGAGGAGCTATGTCCACTATAATTCCATTTACACAGTTAAAGTTAGGACTAAAAATAGTATAATCCAGTTGATTACCTCAACCTAACCAATATGGATAATTTAGGCTTAACGTGATTTTTAGATTCTGAATGATATATTCATTTGTCAACTATTTTCTAGACCAAAGAAAGCTGTATTCCATGCACAAATATGGTGGCAATCACATAACCTGTAGCACAAACAATCCAGTCCTTCTTCAAACACACATACATGCACCCACATAAGACAGCCATCAGTGCCAGAAAAAACTGGGCATAACCTTTCCCTACTCACACAGCATCCCCTCCTTGGGATTCTCCTGCCCCACAAAGGAACCAGCCCAAGCCAAGCTCCTCAAGTCTGGTGTCCCAGAAAACTCACTCAGTGTGGGTGGGTTTTTTCTCTGGCATCCACTCTTACTTGTTGCAAAACTGTTCTCATTCTAATCCTCTTAGTTCTCAGTCTGACATGCCAGGTTCTGAACTCCCACCTCGGGGACCCCCATCTTGATTCCTGACCTTGCATTTATGGCTTAGAATTAATCTCTCTCACTTTGAATTGCTTGCTTCCTGTATACCTGTCTCGTAGAAATCCACAGCCTGGGTCACTTCACATGCAATCCCAACCCAGAACTTTTGGCTCTCCTGCCTCTCTCACTACTTCTTAGCCCCTTCAAAGAGGAGATCACCTCTTCTTGTCTTCCCAATACAAAGAATTTTATCTGTACATCTATTATTAAATTTAATGCTTTCTACAATGTATTAAATGTATTTATTTATGTAGTGTCATAATTCAAACTGTTTCATCCTTACTAGATGTCCCTCACAGTATTCAACACAGAGTTCTGCTCATAAAAAAACAAAGTATATTTTTGGATGCACACTGTTTGATCGAAATATCTGTTAAGAATGGGCTGGCTCGGGGCGCCTGGGTGGCGCAGTCGGTTAAGCGTCCGACTTCAGCCAGGTCACGATCTCGCGGTCCGTGAGTTCGAGCCCCGCGTCGGGCTCTGGGCTGATGGCTCAGAGCCTGGAGCCTGCTTCCGATCCTGTGTCTCCCTCTCTCTCTGCCCCTCCCCCGTTCATGCGCTGTCTCTCTCTGTCCCCAAAATAAAATAAACGTTGAAAAAAAAAAAAAAAAAGAATGGGCTGGCTCTGCAGTAGTTCATTCCAGGTACCAGTGCAGTATGCACTGTACTTGGTTTACTCCTTGGAAAATATTTCTTTCTTGTGTCCTTAAGGCATGTGAAAAGGTGTGACAAAAAGGCATTTGAAAAGGTGTGAATTTGTCCCAAGTTTTGAACAAACTGGAGAAGAGTTAAAGCATTCCAGTGGCTTATTAATGTTAACTTTTTTTATACCTACTTATTTGTTAGATTGTGAGAAAATGGATCTTTGGGGGTCTTTGCAAAAGGACTGTCTGGTTATAAATGGATTGGAAAGTCGGTCTCACACAGCAGAGTGTGGAGATACACAACTCTACACCTAGAGCAAAATAATGCCAGCACCCCCTTCATCTCACTGTGTTATTCCTATTCTTAATGTTGCACTTGGCACCACAAAGGAAGTCTGATGTCTCCGAGGTGAGTTGCAAAGTGGCCAAACCACTCTTCAGTACACTACAGCTCGACATAATATTTGCTGCCAGCTTTTTGTTTAAAAATGCCATCAATTTAACATTAACTGAAAAAGTAATTATTCTCCAGTTTCACCGAGCTATTAAGAAAAAAAAAAAGTTCATTGAAACTCTAGGAGATGAAACACTGTGCTTTCAGGACCTGTTGGAAGTCTTTCAACAATTCAGAGCAGAAAAACATAAATTTATTTTTTAAGAAAAAAGATTTAGGAACTTTACCGAATGGAAAGTGAGAAAATTAATCTAAGTCTCAGAAAAGACAGTTTGGATCAACAAAATTCTGCAAACCCTACTTAAATCAGAGTCTTTCCATATATTCCAGAAATTCAATGCCATTTACTGCTACAGAATCCTTGGTTTAGAGACAGGCACACACGTACTTCAATCAAAGAAACTTCACATTAGTCTGAACTAGGAAATGCTATAAATTACTCTAATGACTAAACATTTCTTTATATCCAGTCACCAAGCATTACTAAGCATCTAATAAACCAGGAGAGGTTAAGGGCTTGTGGGCACAGGAGAGAGAGAGATGAAAGAATCCGCACCAGAGATCTCTACTTGTAATAACATTTCCAATTTAGTTACGAAGACTGAATGTTATCATCCGAATAACAATTGAGGAACGTCTTGCCAATGTATGTGGCATAAAGTGAGTTTATAAAATTTGAGAAGAAAGGGATGAGGAGTAGAGAGATTTGCAAGCTTATGGAGACTGCAGACTGCTTTCAGAGATAAGAATTTTAAAAATCAGAAAATACGGTTGTGGGCCCTGCATCTTATTTGTTAGGTGACTTTAAAACAATTCCTTTCTCTGAATTGCAGCTAAATAGAGCTAAAGGCACCTTGCAAACTGTAAAAGATTGCTCAAATGTTAGTTATTATTTAGAGATTACCCCCTGCAGCTTAAGTAGAAAAGAATGCTTTTTGAGTGAATTGTAAATATGTAACTATACCTTTAATGCTAACATCATCTTGACATTTTTATGAGACATTTTAATTCGTGTTTCACTACTGTGTGTTACTCAGTAATTTTAAAATGTATGATGAAAAAAAAAAGAAAAATCTAACTGAAAGAACGTTGGTAAATGGATTGATCCTGTCACTGCCTCATTTTTATAATTGAAAAAAGAAAAAAAAAGATAAACACCCTTAACACTCATCCATGGGGCTTGAAAGCTAATTAAATATAAAACTGTTTAGCTATCATAGAAGATAATATTTTAATCTACCGAAAGCTATTATAGTAGAGAAGTTTTAATTTCAAAGTATAGAAAGCAGTAGTCAGCATCAAAACAGTTATTTTATTTGTTGATATTTGCAGTTTTAGATTGCGTTTGCTGAAAAAAAAATGAAGAAAATTATACAGTAAAAAAAGAGAATATATTTCATAAGATGCTTTATCTTGAAATATTTTATTGGCACAGTTAGAGCACAGAGTTTGTGAATAAGAGAACAATATATACTGATGGTTTTGCAGTTAGACTATTTTTAACAACTGTTATTTATTCTGGAAACATATAAAGTAACCTATCTGCACATCAAATAGGCAGACAGAACTTTTTTTTTAAGTTTATTTATTTATTTTAAGAGAGAGAGAGAGAGTGTGTGTGCGTGTGTGTGTGTGCGCGCGCGCTCGCACACACATGGATGAGGGGCAGAGAGACGGAGAGAGAATCTCAAGTAGGTTCCACACAGTCAGCACAGAGCACAATGTGGGGCTCGAACCCAGAACTGTGAGATCACGACCTGAGCTGAAATCAAGAGTCAGATGCTTACCCAATGGAGCCATCCAGGTGCCCCAGGCAAACAAAAACTTATAAACCTTATGTATTATAAGATAAATATGGGAAGGGAAATAAAATATAAATGAAGATGTAATTCTTTTGGGAACTTCCCTTCCTTTGCAAATCTTTGTTCTTACAATTACACCAGCTTATAAAGGAAAAAAAACATTTCTTTGTTGCCTTGTAATCCCAAAATCTTGATTTCTTTTCTTGATATTGTTTCCTAGAAGGCTTAGAGCGATAGGTAAGGATAAGCATAAAAATAAGCTTTTCTTTAGATGGAAGTATTTTCATACTTCCTATTTACAACAGAACTGGTAGAAAGAAAGACTTAATAAAATATGATAGTAATGAGACTAGTACAACCACTGGATCAGTGGTTTGATGCATGGATTTGTATACGGTGGCAAATGCATTGTACAAACAGCATCCTCAGTACCATATATACTACAATCCCATACAATGATGTGATCATTCCACTTACAGGGCACAGCACTATTTCCAAAGGCAGTGTGAAAGTGATAGACAAAAGCAAAGAAATGCCCGGGGAAGGCCTTGAATGTTGGGATCTAGTTACAGAAGCTTGAGAAGTAGATCCTCTTCATATCAATGGACTATTCATGGTTGACGCACTCTCAAATGTGTCTTACAGGTCTTTCCAATTGTAGCATAGACAGGACAGATTTCACTAATGACTTCAATTATTCACTCTTCTCTACCCACATTCCTTACCCTGTGACTTTGCAATTTCTTACACAACAGACGACTCAGTTCAGCAACGTGACCAGCTCTAGCCACTAGAATGAAGTGGAACTCACGTTGTGCCTGAGCTTCAAGAGGCCTTGCATAGTTCTGCTTGCTCTTTTGTGCTTCTGCCAGCCAGCCCATGGGTCCCAGGAAGAGGATAAAAGACTCAAAGAACAGATCCCTACTCAGGTACTCCAACCCAAACAAGCTAGCCAACCTTGGGCCTGCTGCATATATGTGAGCTGAACTAGAACTTCCCTTTCTTGTCTTATCTGGATCCATTAATCCTGCAAACTGGTAAGGGGGAAAAAAATCATTGCTGTTTGAAACCATTGAGTTTGAGTGCTTATTGCACAGCATTTTGTGTATGTGTGTGTGACAACATGCAACCAATATGAAGTAGCTAATCTCAAAATCATGGTCTTTCCTATCTCTAGGGCCTCTTAGAAAAATTCATGCTTTTAGCATATATGCATGAGTCATGCTCAATCTTAAGATACAGTACAAATGGAACAGAATGAAGTGATCAATCAAATGCAGAGTAGAAAAAAATGTTTCACATTAATAAAAATATAAGAAGCTCTCCAACTTCCATTTCTGAAACAATATGATTTCTGTCATTATGGTTTTGCACATGATATATTTGTTCTGCTCATTGAATTAACTCCTTTAAGAAAATACATCTGGAATCAAATGCATATCCCCATGCAATATGTTCATCACATTCCATGTGTGTGTATGAGTGCATGATTTTTCTTTCAGATTTAAAACAACCACAAGCATCTGAATATTATGAGGAGCTTTAAGACTATCCAGTGATTTATTTTTCTCTTAAGAAAACTCAATGTAAACTTGTCCTTCATCTGATGGTGGGATAAAAGAAGAACAAATTATGTTTCTCTCTTTTGTCCCTGCCTCCTTCAATGTCCTTTCCTTTCTTCCTGTCTGTCTCTCTTTAACCAAATTTGTGAGCCAAAGTTGGCAAGCACACTCAGCAATTGTTAAGATGTCAGTGTGCATTTAACCCTCAAAGGAGATATCAAAAGGGTATACTAAATTTGTTACAATGACTTGATCCATATTCCTTTGGCTTAATTATCTAAACCCTAAATCAGAAAGTGTAGAGAAAGTAAAAGTATTTTTCAATTACTTTGGTAATTACTTTGTCCTTGTTATCTCTCTCTCTCTTTCTCTCCAACTGTGTCTCAAGTCTCTCTTTCTCTCATCCCAACCATATTCCATCTTTTTTACCTTGAACATTCTTTCTCAAATATACTTCCATACATATTCTAATATACATATGTAGATATGAGCCTTTAGTGCATGAAGGTGCCCCTTACAGCACTTAGCATAAATGAGATTTTTAATAAGTGCTTGTTCTACTATGAATGAATGTTGTCTTGGTATGATAACTGGACTAGAATTCATTTTGAAAGTCTTTGTGTTACCAAGGTTAATCCTTTCCTATTCACAAACTTCTTGAAAACATGATGAATGGCATCAAATACAGTCAAAGTTTTGAGGTGTTGCATCTAAAATTGTACTCTGTATTTATTAAAGTCTTAGTGAAATTTCAAAATAAAGCATACTAAGACTAATGTAATTACTACTATATTTCATAAAGGAATTTTAATGTATAACTGTGCATTCCTCAACTTTATAAGAGCAACAAAAGAATTACATAGAAATTCTATAAAACTTGTTGTTTTCCTTTTTTAATATTAGCCAAGCAATTTCTAATTTTGGTATTCTTACTTGTTTCTCCAGCAAGACTTTGAGAACACCCATTTGACTTTTCTGGTCTTAAATTCTCAAAGACATAGAAGCTTTCCAAACCTGTGACAATGTGCCAGATAGTAAAAATTATATTGTGCACAGTATGCTTAATACTGAAACTTGAAATTAATCAAAACTCTATTTGAATAAAATAAAACCTATCCAACCAAGAACACCTTAATATTATACCTATACAGTCATGGAAACACCAAAGACCCTCAAAAAGCTAATGGATCTAGTGTTGACAGCATAGTATCACACAATATGTCTGGGAATCCCAAGGTTTTAATGTCATTGAAGAAGTGTCTCCATGAATAGAATTGAAATGGTCAAGTGACCAGAATTCTTGAGGAGGCGGGAGTAAATTACCTGCAGTTTACTGACTGAAGTTGTTCCAAATTTACCTATGTATTTCTTTTAGTTTTTCTTCCCAAATGGAAATTAGAAACATGTATACTCTTTACAATTTTACATTTGAGTTATAGCAGAATCAAGACTTAAGCAAATATTGAATGAAACTTAAGTGGGTGTCTTTTAAAAAACAGAATAGATTTGTTGCTGAGATCATGCTTATAGAATCATAAAGGTTTTTAATTTTTTTTTTCAACGTTTATTTATTTTTGGGACAGAGAGAGACAGAGCATGAACGGGGGAGGGGCAGAGAGAGAGGGAGACACAGAATCAGAAACAGGCTCCAGGCTCTGAGCCATCAGCCCAGAGCCTGACGCAGGGCTCAAACTCACGGACCGCGAGATCGTGACCTGGCTGAAGTCGGACGCTTAACCGACTGCGCCACCCAGGCACCCCATAGAATCATAAAGGTTTTTAAATTTTTGTTGCTTGTTAGCTATAACCCTTTTTCTCTTTTAAGAAAAAGAAGATTTTTCTTCTCCCTGGCCTCATCACTTGGCTATGTTTTCATACCTTTCACTTTACTTTCTGTGTGTTTTAGAAAGCCTAAATATGTTGTTATTATTATTATTTTTAAATTCATTTTATAAAGACCTTTTACAAACAAAAGAGTATTTTATATTTGCCTACACATATACCATTTCTGGTCATTCTTCATGCATTTGTACAGATTTAATTTTTCATCTGGTATAATTTTCCCTCAGCCTGAAGAACTTCCTTTAACATTTCTTACACAGCTGGTCAGCTGGTGGATGATTCTCTCAGTTCTTTCCTGAAAATGTCTTTATTTCACTTTCAGTTTTGAAGAATATTTTTGCTAGATATAGAATTCTAGGTTGAGAGGGACTTTTGCTCCTGCTGTTTTTCAGTACTTTGAAGATGTCTTGTTGTCTTACTTTCATTGTTTCTAACCAAAAGTCAGCAAGACTGCTCCTTTTTGTTCTTTTTTGATCTCACTGTTTCAAGAATTTCTAACTGGCTTTCAGTGGTTTGGTTATAGTACACAATGATGTGTTTTTCTTAGTGTTTATCTTGCTTGGTGTTTGTAGAGTTTCTTGGAACTACAGGCTATACGTTTTCTTCAAAAAAAAAAATGGGATCATGAGGCACTGAGATATTTGCAATGGTGGGAAGCTGTTATCACTTCTACTGCTGTAGAGATAATGTAAGGAACAGTGTTTCTAGAAGCGGAATCATGGTGGTGCTTCCAGGCAGGAGCAGGGCTCATTAAAAAAAGGGTAACTGTTGGGGTGCCTGGGTGGTTCATTCTGTTGACCGTTCAGCTCTTGATTTCAGCTCAGGTCATGATCTCATAATCATGAGATGGAGCCCCTCATCCGGCTCTGCACTGACAGCATGGAGCCTGCTTGGGATTCTCTCTCTCTCTCTCTCTCTCTCTCTCTCTCTCTCTCTCCCTCTCTCTCTGTCCTTCCCCTGCTCATGCTTTCTCTCTCGAAAGAAAGAAAGAAAGAAAGAAAGAAACTGTGAGAGAAATACTTTGTTTTTTCCACACCTCTTACGCTGTACCTCCTATACGTTGAACTTACCCAGAAGTCAGAGAGCAAGAGAGCCTAAGGAAACACTGCAGAGTTTGAGAATGTTGGAAACGGAGCTGATAGCAAATGAGCAGCTGACCCTCAGAGAAGGGTTTTGATCTGTGGGTTTCCTCACTATGGAATTCATATCACTTAGTAGAAAACCTGGGCATGTATTTGACGAATGAATGAATAAATGAATGAATAAGTGGATGAATGAGTGAATAAAAGACAACATGTCTTATTATTGAGGAAATTGAAGCTCCTGTGGGCTTCACAAGGTACTCAAGTAGTTAGTGGAAGAACCAGGAATTAAAATTAGGTTCTTTGATTAATATTTCAACATAAAAACTGCCTCTGATTTCTGTAAGTTGAATTGTATTGTAAATGCATATGAGAGCTCTTTTTGTAAAGCTACTGTATTGAATCTTTTTGTAAATCTAAAAATCCTTCACTTAGGTAGATTTTCCATGGATCTTTGTTAGGTAGATTTTTCAAGTTTCAGTTTCTCTCCAAGCTTTCTGGATTATTTCTATTGCTAGGAGGTTTTATATTAACAACTCTATTTTAAAAGTCCAGAGCATTCCAGAAGGGGAGCTGTTTTTCATTTTGGTAAGAGTCAGCACAATGTGAAAGAAAGAACTTGGCTTTTGATACCGGATAGGATTAAATTCGGATCCAGGATTTGCAACTTAATAGCTGTTTGACTTTACACAAAACATTTAACTTCTCTGGTCCTTGGTTCCTTCTGTAAATTGGGGACAAGAAGATCTCTTCTAATCACAGAACTGTAAGAGCAAAATTCAAAGATGCAAATGCTGTGACAAATATACGTGTTACTATTACTTAGCTGTGAATCACCCTTTCTGTAGATCAGCGTTTATTTCTCAGATAAAAGCCAGTTCCATGGTTGTGATAGGTGGGAACAGCTACAGACAGAAGTATGTGTTGAAAAGTAAGAGGCCCTGGAAATAAAGACTCCATTGTCAAATGAGAGCGAGTGAAAACAATAATGCTAATAGCATGTAAAGGCACTGCAAAAGGTTGATAGGAGTCAGTAAGAAAGCCCCTGAGATTAATTTATCCCTATCTTGTATTTCCCACACTAATGATCATTTTCATTGGTGAGGACAATCAAGTAATTTTTAACCAGAGACTGGCATCACAGTAAAAGAGAACCATTGAGGGGCTCTTGGGTGTTTTAGTTGGTTGTGCGTCTGACTTCAGCTCAGGTCATGATCTCAAGGTCCGTGAGTTTGAGCCCTGCGTTGGGCTCTGTGCTGACAGCTCAGAGCCTGGAGCCTGTTTCAGATTCCGTGTCTCCCTCTCTCTCTGCTACCCCCACCACACTGTCTCTCTCAAAAATAAATAAACATTAAAAAAAACTTTTTTAAGAGAATCATTGAGATACTTCCAACGTTATCCTTGGCACCACTAAAGCTATCTCGTTTTTTAAACGTTTTATTGAGATATAATTAACATGCTGTCCAATTCAGCCATGCATAATTCCATGGCTGGCCTTTAATGGATACACAAAGTGGTTCATCCATCACCACAATCAATTTTAGAATAGTTTCATTACCCCAAAGAGAAACCCTACATCCTTTAGCCATGACTCTGTAGTGTCCCCAGCCCTGGGCAATCCCTCATCCACTTTCTGTCTCTATGGATTTGTCTATTCTGAACATTTCACATAATGGAATTGTACAATCTTATAGTGTTTTGTCTCTGCCCTCTTTCACTTAGCATAATGTATTTGAGGTGCTCCATGTTGTAGCATGTGTCAGTACTTAATTTCTTTTTATGGTTGAACTGGCTAAATATTTTTTAAGCATTCCACCTCAGTGCTACTTGAACTTCCACTGGATTTACCTGTTCTAACATCTAAATATTTAAGATGAAAAGAATCTTAAAGATCACTAATTAAACCACCTTTTAATTTGAAGAAAGGGAAGTCCAGATTGTCTGAATGTCTAGTGCTACACTTTTACCTGTATAAAGGAGGACAGGGAGGGGTCTAGCTTCTCCCCTGTTACTCGACAAGGCTGGCTTCCTATAGCATCTACTCTAAAATCATAGTAACTCATTTTCAGATAGCACCTAGTTTATAAAATTCTTCCATATACATGAACTCATACAAACCTGAATACAAAACTTTTTCTGAAAAATCGGTAAGAGAGCTAGATACTTGAAGCATACATTACTACTGACCAAAATTATCAGATAAAAATTGGGCATATCCTGGGGCGCCTGGGTGGCTCAGTCAGATGAGCAACCAACTTCAGCTCAGGTAATGATCTCACGGTTTGTGAGTTCGAGCCCCGCGTCAGGCTCTGTGCTGACAGCTCAAAGCCTGGAGCCTGCTTCAGATTCTGTGTCTCCCTCTCTCTCTCTGCCCCTCCCCACTCATGCTCTGTCTCTCTCTGTCTCAGAAATAAATAAACATTAAAAAAATTTAAAAAAAAATGGGCATATCCTGAAAGGACTCCCCAAACAGCCTTTGGAAATGACAAATGTAAAATACTGGCACAGTCTCACTGACTACTTAGTGAATTCCAAATACTGTAACTTTCTGTTCTTACAATGATTTAAAAACAACACATGTAAAAACCTAAGACCATTTTTTTTTTAATTTTTTTTTTTCAACGTTTATTTATTTTTGGGACAGAGAGAGAGACAGAGCATGAACGGGGGAGGGCCAGAGAGAGAGGGAGACACAGAATGGGAAACAGGCTCCAGGCTCTGAGCCATCAGCCCAGAGCCCGACGCGGGGCTCGAACTCACGGACCGCGAGATCGTGACCTGGCTGAAGTCGGACGCTTAACCGACTGCGCCACCCAGGCGCCCCTTAAGACCATTTTTGATGGCAATGAAGGAGCATGTCTATGCTGACAAAGTGATTCTACCACAGAGCTGTTAGAACCTCGGTGATCTGAGCTGAAGCATGTCTTCTCCTTTTCTCCCCAAACCATGTCATAAATTTCCTGGGACCTTTTGTACCAAAGTGACCCAGAGCATGTATTTATTTGCAATTTCTGAAGTTTGAAATGCAGTAATTTAATATCAGTAGTGATGGAAAATAAGCTACAGAATCAAATGCTCTCTGTCCTATGTAGTCTAAAATGAGTAACCCTAATGTGAGTAATGGTGAAGGCCTTTCAATCCCAAGGGTTAAAATCTTATTTCCTTCCTTAAACTTCTTTTCATCTTTCTTTCAAGGCAGTATGTGCATGACTTATTATGCCGTCACTGAGCTGCTCTCTGACCTCATTAACATTCTTATCTCTCTGGAAAAAAACTGTTGTAAGAGATCTGTCTGGTTATTATCTCTGCCACCTAAGATTTAAAGTTTGCCTATTTTTCCCAAACACAACTACCTTGAAACATCTAAGGCTTATGTGTCTTAGCTACTTCCCCAAATGTGCTGGGTTCTAATGTTAGAGATCCATTCTATCTGTTTTCTTTTTCACACTTTCTGATTCTTCATACAAGAAATGGCCCAAAGCAATCACTGTGTTTGGAAACAAAACAAAACAAAAGAAATACCAAAAAAATTAAGTCATAAAATTCTAAAACCATAACAGTTAGGATATACAACAGGATACAACAATAGAGAAAAGGTCCTGGTTTATTCCAGTGTTTTGATATGCAGGAAATTGATTTTTGCAAAGAGAAAATTAACATATTATTGTTTTATTTGCAGAGTCTTTGGTATACTAATTATGGATCTGAAAATTAAATCACTGCATTTTCACATGATAGAACAGTATAGAAACAGGGAAATGATAAAAAGCCATAGAGTAAACAATTTTTAAGCTATGTCAAGAAGCATATCTTCAGTAATAACTTATGATTGGGCTAATATTACTCCTAATCATATGTTTTATGAGCTCTTCATGTGTATAGAATGATCCACAGCTCTGCTCTCTCTCTCCCAAATCCCTCCATTTCTACTCTAACTTAAAGGAAATAACGTGAAATCTTAAAGAGAATTTAAACATCATTTGGTTTGAGAATTTATCTTTCTCGTGGACTACTTGTAATTCAACTTAAATGTTTTGTTCCCTTTTTGGTTTCCTATGCAAGTGTGATTTCAGTCAACATGGGGGGTAGGCTGTAGAGTCGTTTGCTCATTGTTGACCCAAACACACACACCTCTACATGTACATGCCTGTGTATAATATGTGTAAATGTGTGTGTATCTGCATCTATATCCTGTAACCATGCTTACATCAACTTATCTGCTATCTATTGGGCTGACAAAACCAAGAAAACATCCAAGTTTCATTTCATTTTTCTACTTCCGGGCGGCTGGGGGGTAGAGAGAATCCAGCCTGGGAGTTTTTACAACTGGGAGTTGTTTTCAATATCTGTTCTCTACTTCTTCATTAATAAAACCTCAAATTTCAGATGGCCATGTGTCTACTCAGAATACAGACTGTATCTGTTTCTTTCCTCTTGAAGTCAATAGCAGTCACGTCTACAACTGCCAGAACCTCTATTCTAAAATGGAGTATTCTCTGTCTTTCCTGCTGGCAGGAACACACATGCAATGGGAGAGGTGGAGTTCATTCATACTATAGCATGGATGCTATGTGTCTCAGGCAGTAAGAGTTGAGGTTCCTGGTGACGACAGAGCTCCCATACCCATGTTGGATGAACTACAGTTGTGGATAAACAAATATTGCCCCTTCACATCTATTTGTTCACCAAACTGGAGGAGTCTTTCCCATAAATGCTGATTGGGTTCATCTCCTCTTTCCTCCTCATGTCTTAATTAAGTACACTTAATTTCTCACCTAGGGTTTTGTAATGGTCTCAGAATTGCTCTATCTCCAGTTCTTTCCTCCTGCTATTGTCTTCTTTATGTTGCCTCCAAAATAAACTAGCTACATACAAGGCTGAACACAGAAATGAGTAACGGGGTCAGGATTTAATGCACCCCTGTAGAGTCGTTTGCTCAGACATTGTTGCCCCAAACACACACACCTCTTGATATAGAACTAGACATCTTCCAGACATAGTGGATAGCCAGGAAAAGAAAGAGTAGGTCCACCTAAAAGAGGCACATGCTAAGATGACATACTAAATGGCAGATTAGAGCTACTCACAGGAAATGGCTAAGACATAATGGATCCAGTCCCTGTGTCTAGGCTGTGTTTCAGATATTACTGAAATGTATGTCAGTCGTATCTCTGCAGATGGCATTATGTCTGAAACAGTTTTTTAAGAACTCAACACAACCGTGGATTATTATGAATGACCAGCCACTAAGAAAGAATGGAAGGCATAAGAAGTAAATAATATTTTCCAGCACCCAAAAACACTTCCTGCATAGTCATCCCTGACTAACATGCACATATGCAAAACATTCTCTTGCTATAGACGCTCTTTGAGGAGCAATCGTGTTTGCTCAGTTATTACCATGGCTTGTTTACATGTGATGAGCTTGACTATTTCACCTACTCAAAATTCCATACTTCTCCATTACAACCCACAGTGTAGCAGTAGATTAAAGAAAACACTACATGAATATCCTTAATTGAACTGGTTATCTTGTAAGTGATACGGAATTAATTTTTTTTCTGAAAACAAAGTCCTTGATTAAATATTAAATAACTCGAGTCCAGTTCAGTGATAGAACTAGGTAACAGGATTTTGATTCTTACATTTGTGCTTTTTCTACCAGATCCAAAAAGTAACTCTAGAATGAAATAAATGATTTTATTAACTTGACTTGACTTTCAGCCTAGATCACACAGGACTCAAATGAAGTAAAATCGGATAAAGCAAAATGGTTGCTTTCAGAGTGAAGAGAGACAAAGTACTGCTTTTATATAAATAAAATACCATCTGCATTAACATATAATATGCAATAAGATAGTATTAAATTAGAAAAGCTGTGTGCTTCAAAATGCTTTGTCTAGTTCTTATAAATATGTTTTAAAACAGAATGTGACGATCAAGACATTTTCTTACCAAGCATAACTTTACAAATCATTGTCTTCAAATACTTTCTTTATTAAACTAGTTGGTGGCCTTTTATTCTAAAGGTGTGTAACATTTAAGTCTTACCCATGTGCTTTTAATTTGCCACAAAGGCATGACTGCCTAATACCTCTGAACTATGACAGTGGCGTCCTCTTAGAAAAGACCAAGCTACCATTAGAAATGGGTCATGAAGCAAAAGTCATTAACTCATTTTAAAAAGGGCAGAGCCCAACAAAGCATTACTGACAAACTTACTTTCCTGTGCCCATTTGTCTTTATTAAATATCACATTCAATATCTACCTCCATGCATGAGATAGCCTTCTGAAGCATCTCCCCATGAGAAAATTAAAACCATCAGAAATTAAATCTACTTTCAGGTTTTTACTCTGAAAGAGCAACAGAATTCTCTTATGCAATATTAAATAGAAAAATAAGTATTAATAATTCTCAGTAATAAAAATAATGACTCCAAAGTTCCTACCTTGAAAACATCCATGGACTCTTAAAAGAGAAATATTCAATTAATAGAGGCAATGACGAAAACCAGGCAGATCAAGGTAGGGTCTTTTATTTTTACCTTGATGTCGGATGCAAAAAGACAACATGGGATAGATATTTGCATCTCTTCCACACACCAAATGAAAGGTGTATTAAAAATTAATACTAAAGTAATAACAAAAATGATAGGCAATGATATCTCTATCTCTGTGTGGGTAGACTTCCTTTACTAACCTTTCAAAATTCAGTGGAAATTTTTTATAATGAGGAAGGATAATCTATGCCCTGTAAATCCCCTTCTTGGAAGGAAACTGATAGAGTCAATCTTTACATCTGTTTTCCTCTGTTCTATACCAGAAAATAAAAATTTTATGAATTTTCTCTCCTCTGGGCTGTCAGTTACAGATGGTATTGCAAAATGAGGCCAGTATCATTTCTGGTGAAAGCAATGTCCAGCCACACAAAACAGCTACTTTGGAACTTTCAGAACAGGTAGGAGAAAGGTTATGTGAAGTCAAAGTCTGCATTTCTGTCCCACGGCTGACCCCAGGGAAGGAAGCCAAGTGTGGGCAGCTTTGTTTCTCTTAAAAAAAAAAAAAAAAGTCTGCTTTTTGTTTTGTTTTACTTATAATAGAATCTCATAATCTCAGAAAAACTTACACACAAAATAATAAAAATGCAAACATACAAATATTTAAGACTATATGCAAGACAAATCTGTTTTCATCTAAAGCAGACATAATGCTCTTTTATAGGCAAAGCAAAGCACATAATTGTATCAGTTTTAAAAAACTGAGTTTTTGCCTTTTATTCTTGCCATATTTAATTTTTTATTATAACCTATCTTTTCTTTATTTCCTTTCACCCTCTTTCCTTCTTCCCTCTCTCCTTTTCTTCTTTTGCTTACTTGCCACTCTATATTTTTTCATATCCACCTTTTTCTTTCTTTCTCATTCAGGACTATAGCTGCCCTAGAACAACACAGGGGTTAGCAGTGCCAACCCCCCACCCCCACTTCTACACAGTCAAAAATGTGCATATAACTTGTGACTCTCTAAAAACTTAACTACTAATAACCTACTATTGACTGGGAGCCTTACCGATAAAGTCGATTAATTGTATATTCTGTGTATTCTTACAAAGCTTATACAGTAAGATAATGAAAAGAAAATGTTAAGAAACTATAAGGAGGAAAAAATACATTTACAGTACTGTACTGTATTTATGGGTGGAAAATTCATATATAAATGGACCCGTAATTCAAACCAATGTTGTTCAAGGGTCAATAGTTACATATTTAAATTTTTTTTTTTACCATTTATTCATTTTTGGGAGACAGAAAGAGACAGAGTGTGAGCAGTAGAGGGGCAGAGAGAGAGAGGGAGACACAGAATCCATAGCAGGATCCTGGCTCTGAGCTGTCAGCACAGAGCCTGACATGGGGCTCAAACTCATGAACCACGAGATCATGACCTGAGCTGAAGTCAGCCGCTTAACTGAGCCACCCAGGTGCCCCCAATAGTCACATATTTTTAACTTCTTACTGCCCAGTTACAAGAGGTATTAGATATTCTGTAGCAAATCAGCTCAGAGCCTCCACATTCCTTATAACAGTTACTCCACAAATGGCTCTCAAAGTTCACTTCTCAGAACTGTTGCATCAAATCCACCTGGTGCCTTCTCCAGTCCAGTGGCTCTCTCATCAAGTGCATCTCATCAAGTGCAGTCCAGCCTCTGCCTATGCTCCTGGGTCCTTATCTGGACTCACTTGCGCCTCCATTGGTTGTTGCTAAATTCTTCCTTGTCTCTACAGTGGCTGCCTTTTGATCTAGTTGTATTGCAGTGTTGACTCCAGTCTGTCAGCATTGTGTGAACTGTCTAAGAAAATGCCAAGCTTTCTTTGATTTCTATTTGCCTGGTGTATATTTTCCATCCTTCCATTTTCAGTCTTTCTGAGTATTTTTGTTTTGTTTGTCTTTTTCATACAACATAATTCTTCACCCAATTATGGAGTCTTGGTCTCTTAATTAGTAAGTTTACTCTGTGTTTTAAGGGGTATATTATTTTGAAGTTAGATCTTATTTCTGCTATCTTAATCCACATTTCCAACTTAAATGTAAATTGTAATTATTGTTAAATTAAGACTTCTTTCTGCCATTTTGTATTTTTCATTCATTCTTCACTTTTTATACCTTCCTCCCATAATTCCTCCTTTCAATCGAATAAAATTTTCTCCTTCTGGTTTATTACATATTCTATTTTTATTATTTTCACTGTTGTCTTTACCTTAGGACTTATACTGTCAACTTGTGAATGTTGATATTTTCCTCCTAACACAATAAAAACTGGATGATTTCTAATATTTTTTGTCTTGCCTCTTCCTATTGTTATTAAATTATTGTATTGTATTATTAGAATTATTAGAATATTATTAGAATACAATATTAGAATTTTAGAATACAATAATACAATTATTGTATTGTATTATTAGAATTTTAGTTTTAGATTGTTGTCAATACACTTTTCCTTTTTTTCGATCCTTACTCTTATTTACCTAACATAAAAATAAGCTTAACCAAGATATTTGGTTAATACTTACTTTCCATTTCTCTTTTTAGCATCTATAGTTTTCTTCTTCAAAAGGTATTTTAAATGAGGGCCATTTTATGGTAAAAGTTCTGAGGACCTTTATGCATGAAAATATTTTTTAAGCTTTAATCTTTACATATCAACCTCTAGTGATGATGTTTTAAGGTTCATGGTTCTTTATCTTGAATACTTTAAAAATAATATTATTTTGTCTTATTATTTTCAGTTTGCTATTGAGAAGTCTATGGCTATTTGATTTTTGTTTCTTTGCAGATAATCTTTTTTTTAAGATTTTATTTTTTAAAGTAATTCCTATGCCCAATGTGGGGCTTGAACTCACGACCCTGAGATCAAGAGTCATGCTCCATGCTTCATTCTCCTTTGCTTTTGAATTCTTCATTCTCATTATAATATCTAGATGTGGCTCTTTATTTTCCATTTGGCCCCTAATCAGCCCTATCAATTTAAAGTCTTCCAACTTTCTTTAATTTTGAAAAATATCTATTAATTCTTCACATGTATTATTTTTGCATTTTTCCCTCCTTCTGGGACTTATTCAAAATTCCATTTATTCTCTATATCTTTTAGCTTTTATTTTTTTAATTCTTACCTGTTGTTTTCCTTCAGAGAGTTTCTAATCTGATCTTTAGGCTCATTTATTTGCTTTCCCGCTATACTCGTCAAATTATTTATCCTGCTATACTCATCAATCCCATGTATTGTGTTCTTTATGGCCACTATTATATTTTCTTTCCTAATATTCCCCCTACATTCTATTTAATGGTTTATTGTTCTTTTTCCATATTGTTAATAGTCTATTGTCTTAACTATACAATCATTTAAAAAAAATTCTTGGTTTACCTGCTCTAATAATTCTCATTTGTGGAGTATATGGTGTCTATTTCTTTGTGTTTCTTTTATTTGTGTTTATAAATGCATGTAATGTGTAGAAAACTAAGGCCAGGCCATATTCTGTGCTAGTGTTAAATAAGAGCGAGATCAGAAAGTCCAGGTACCACCGAATCACTAACATCAGTGACTGTTAACCAGACAGTCCTTCAGATCAGGTTTATGCTTTAAATCTTCAGATGAAGCTCCACCAGGAGAGGGTAGTCTCCATAGATCTAGTCTGCCAGGCCTGAGGGCAGTAAGCAGGAGGGGAGACGAGTGAATGGCTCAGGGACACTGTAAAGTCTATAATTTTTTTAAAAACTTCTCCACCCCAGTAGAACTTCTGATCTGCCTTGATGGAACTTCAGGATACATATATAAGAATCTGGGCTGTTGCTAATTTCTGCCACCATATGAGAAAATAAAAGGAAGTTTTTCTCTTACAACCCATTCTTCTGTTCTCTTGATGAAACTTCCAGCCATCTTCCATCACGGGATTCTAATACCCACTTTGCTAACCCACACCAATTTGAGATGGCCTCCAGTCTTCCAGGGTACCTCATAATTCCTTCCTTCCTTCCTTCCTTCCTTCCTTCCTTCCTTCCTTCTTCCTTTCCTTTCCTTCCCTTTCCTTCCTTCTCTTTTTGTTCCTAAGATCTTTTTTTTTTTTCTGTGCATTTATATATGCATGGATTTGTTTGGGGGAAGATACCAGACACTGTATACCTGCAGAACGCATGGCTGCTGGGCCCAGGAGAGGTTTTCAATCAGTTGGTTGGCATTAGGAAATAATTATAATCAGAATGCATTTAAGTTATCATATTCCTAGAATCCTCTTGATTTTAATATGCAGTGCAATAACTTTGGTCTAGAAATTAGACCTATAGAGCAAGTGTCATGGTTATGTCAGGAAGTCAAATCATGGAACTATTCTTGGCTTCAAGTATTTATTGTTGGTGAAAGCTAGCATGTGTCTTACTATATGGAACTTGTTGAAAGTAACTGAAGAAATTAAGGCATATAAAAGAAGAATGAGTTAAGTTCTGTATCACACTATCTTTCAAATGCAAACTAAATACATATTGTCTATGTCCAAAAATACTCATTTACAATCAAATAATACCAGCACCTTTCTTCTTTTTTTCCCTAAACCACAGGATGAATAATCCATACAATAACTTTTGGTTTTGAACATTCCTTGGTCCTTACTCATGTCTCCTATTTTGTCTTCCACTACTACAGTCTCTAACTATATCCTCCAGGCACAATCCCTAAATAGGTTTCCCTAAATGGTTAATAATGTCTTTTACTTCCAAGAGCTTGAAGAAATCACTCTCTGTATGGAATAGTTCACCCTTCTAGATGTTACTTCAATTTTCTGCCCATCATCTGCTCATTCTGAAGAGACTCCTTGGTGGTTTTTTTATGTGGACTCCTCCAGGAAACATACCCTCACAGCTTGCACAGTCAGGTATCCCTGCATGTTACCATCAGCCTCTGTGTGATTTCCTACAGTAATTGTTATTTGACTTTTCTTCCACAGGAATGTCAAATCTTTGAAGTCAGGGGCTATGGGTCTTGTACACTTTTACACCTATCCTTAGCCCCAAATAGTTCTTGGGTAATTACTGAAGGGTTGTAATGACCAAGCTTGGGTTCTAGTGTCAAATCTGGGCTCAAATCATTCCTCCATTACTTACTAGTTGAATAACTGAATGGTTATGTTATATAACCTTAACCAACTCTCTGAGTTTGCATTTTCTCAAAAGTAAAATGAGATTAAATAGACTCAATATCACCAAATAGTAAGGATTAAAGATAATTCATGTAAAGTGCTAAGCATTTTAGTCTATAACATAGCAAATTATCAATCAAGATTACCTATCGTCATTTGATGAACTCAGGTTCCTTCCATGAAAAAAAAGTGAAGGGGATTAGATTAATTTTTCATATCCTCAAAACCCCTTTCCCATCTTTTCAGTAACTTCTCCGTGTTTTCATGAGATGCTAAACACCTTTTGTCAGAGGAGAAAATAATCTGATAAACAGATTAAATGTGTAATAAAGGCATACATTAGAATGACTTAAATTATCTTTGTTAGCATAATCAGTACTTATCCAAAAGAAAAAACCCTAATGCTGGAATTTCAGGAATCAGTACCAAACAAGCTACTGGAAATAGTTTTGGGCAAGATGGCCTACTGGGACTCACACTAGGAATTTTACTATGTAAGGGATCTGCTTATGCATTTATTCATTTAGTTGAAAATATGTACTGAATTCTTGCTGTGTCAAATATCCTACTGGGGGTGTAGAAATATAAAGATTTATATTACTTACTCTTATCCCCCAAACATGCTTCTAATGTAGTAGAGTAGGTAATAATACCTTGTACTGATATTGCTTTAACATACATTATCTTGTTCACTGTTCACTTATAACACCTATCTTGTGATGAAGGTTACAAATTTTATTCTCAATATGCATATTTGGAGAATTTATTGAGCTTATCTCAGGTCACACAGTTAGGAAGAGGTAAAGTCTTGACTCAGAAGTGGTTCTACTGACTATAAATTCTTTTTCTTTTCTCTCTACAATACAATGCCTCCACAACTAGAATCCAAATAAACTATGATAAATATCATAAATACCAAAGTAGTACAGACATTTAGATGAGGGAAAATTTATTTTTTGTAATTAATTAGCAATGGTTTTGTAAATGAAGGATATTTTTCAGTACATGGCCATTTGAAGGATGGATTGAATGTTGATAGTGGAGGGGTGGGAAGAACATTCCAGACTGGGACTTGACAGCAGAGGTGGGAAAGAGCAGATCAAACTGGGAAAGCCAAAGGTCCTGATTGACTGAAATATGGGATATACGAAAGAAGTGATTTTAATGAGATTTAAAAGATAGGCTGGAGCCAGATTACAGAGAATTGAAAGTGCGCACTTTTCTCCATAAGCCAATAGTTCTCAGCCCTGGCTGAGTATCAGAATCAATTTTACAGCGTTTTTGAAACGCCTATGCCCTGGCAACCCTCCCAGAGATTCTATCATTAGTTCTCAGGGGCATGGACATCTGCGTATTTTAGAACTGGCCTATTGATTCTGCTCTATAGGCACAGCAGAGATTAGTGACATGGGCACTGAAGAGGGGTCCACTCAACGTGCCGTCAGCTGACAGTGCTAGTCTTCAAACTGCTACCATCTGTGATGAGCAACAGGGAGTGGGAGTGTAAAAACTGTATACCAATTTAATGGGGTTATTTTATATCTGTTAAAACATATAGCTTAAAAAGTGGTGCTGTACTTTGTACTTTTCTTTATTCTTGTAGAACTCATTTTATTGTAATTTATAAAGTTATTTTCTCTTGCCAATTGGAAATTACTGGCCTTTGATGCAAGTATTGCTCCGAGCCATAGTACCTTTTGTGAATATGAAAAAACATTTTGAAAGTGGTGTTTTCACAGAGAGGGATACAAACCATAAGAGGTTTTTAAATACAGAGAACAGAGGGTTGCTGGAGGGGAGATGGGTGGGGGGGATGGCTAAACGGGTGATGGGCATTGAGGAAGACACTTGTTTGGATGAGCACTGGGTGTTACATGTAAGTGATGAATCACTAAATTCTATTCCTGAAATCATTATTACACTATATACTAAGTACCTTGGATTTAAATTTGAAAGAAAGAAAGAAAGAAAGAAAGAAAGAAAGAAAGAAAGAAAGAGAAAAAAGAAAGGAAGGAAGGAAGGAAGGAAGGAAGGAAGGAAGGAAGGAAGGTGTTTTCACATTAATGAGGCTCTGTCACACTGGACAGATGAGAGTGAGGACAAGCAAGTCCAAGTGGTGCGATGTGTTTGGATTCAGTTATGTCAATGGTAACAGGAAGAAGGGGGAAAGGAATCAGGGAAATATACAAAGAAGAAAAACTAGAAATTGACGATATGATTTAGGATAAACTAAAGCATAAAATGTAAAGTGTTTCTGATATTTCATGCTTGAGAGACAGAAAAATTAAGTGCTACTATTAAGAGATATGAGGACATCAGTAAGAAAATTTGGGGAGAGAATCTCCGTGAGTGTGGAGGTGGGGTGGGTGGAGATAATGATTTTAGCTGTAGAGCATGTTGAGTTTAAGGTGTTTGAAATAAATCAAATGAAAATGTTACCAAGCTAATCGAAAATATAGTATTGGAACTTGCTAGAGAAGTGGAAATTGGAGATAATAATAAGTAGAAAGTGTCAATGCAACCTTGAAAGTGTTGCTTTTAAAAGAAGAAACAAGATAATGATAATGATAATAATAATAATAATAACAACAATAATAATGGTGGTGGTGGTATTCAAAGTATCTGACAACCAGTTGAGCACTGGGGACATAAGCACATAATCCGTGCCTACCATCCGGCTATTTGACCATGTGGAGGGGGTAGGCATGCACTGGGGTCTCTGGGGGAGAGATGAGAAAGAGAAAAAAGAAGGAGTTTGAGGAAAAACTCTTAGACCAATCAATATCTTGCAGATTTCAAGTGAAGAAGATAAAGCGGGAAATGTGATAAGAAATTGATTTTCTCTTAAAGTTAGGAAGAGGAGAAATTTTAAGAGGAAAGAAGATGATAAATATTGCTGAATTCTACAGAGAAACTGAGGATAATGAGAAGCAAAGAAAAGCTTTTAGATTTAGTGAACATGAATAAGCAAAAAAATTTGAAGAAATCAGTTTTGGTATGATAGGAAAATTTAAGATCTAGAGCAATAAATAGTGATATTTGGTAAAGAAGCGGAGCCATTGAATATAAATTCTTCTTTCATAAATATTATCAAAGGAATGAAGGGAAAAAGATAGAATTATAGTTTAAGAGGATAGAGGGAAGAAAAGGCAATATGTGAGGAGTGAATGCTGAGAATTTTCCAGAATTGTTGAAAGACATCAACTCATAGATACTAGAATCACAAGAAATTACAAACAACCTAAGAAATCCACATTTTACTGAAACTGTAGAATATCAAATACAGGGGAATCTTACAGACAGTCAGAGATAAAAGACAGATCACATATAAATGCTGCATAAAGTGAAAACGAATTTTTCCACAGAAACAACAGGAGCTGGAAAATAATGAATCATATTCTCAAATTTCTAAAACTGAGAAATCCATATCCAGCAAAAATCCTTTAATGGGAATGAAGGTAAAATAAAGATATTTTCAGGTAAACAGAATTGAGACAGCTTTCCACTAAAGACAGTATTCCTAGTAGAAGGAAAATGATCCCAATTGGAAAGCCATAGTCACCAAAAGGAATCAAAAACAACACAAGACTGATAAGTATGTAGAAAATTTAAATAAACATCAACTATATAAAACTATAATAATGTCATGTGGATTTTTAAAATATATAGAGAGAAAATAAAGCGAGTGACAGCAGCACGGAAGTCACGAAGGGGGAAAGGTAACTGAAGTATTTTATGGTCCTTGCAAAATAAAAGAATGTGGAGGGGCCAGGGCTGCTTGATGTTCTAGAAAGGCCGTCACTACCATGGTGGAGTCAAAGTAAAGCCAGTAGGAAACTAATGCCTGGAAGAAGTAGAAAGTATCAATGTCACATTGAAAGTGTTGCTTTTAAAAGAAGAAACAAGTTCTAAGGAGAAAGCATTGATTTTCTAGCATGGTACATGTATTATCTTAAATTACTTAATTCTGCCTACTATAAAGCATTTATTATTATCCCCATTCACCTCACTGTATGAAGTTAGCTAACTTGTTCCGAATAAGAGTAAGTCACAAAGTAGGGACTGGTACGCCCCAATGCACCATCATCCCCTCTAGGAGGAGGCTGTGACAAATGAATACGAAAGCCCCATTCTCTGTAATCCATTGATCATCTCGATGAATCATTTTTCCTCCCAAACAAAATCCACATCTATCAACTGCTCTTTCATAGACTGCATTGCCAAAGATTCCCCACCTCATTTGATTTCAAAAGTGGCTGTCATCTTACTTACTCCCTTCCTTTGTTGTTTTTTTCTTAGAAACTAAGTATTTCTGTTTTTGTTTTTTTGGGTTTTGTGGTTGTTGTTGTTTTTACCTTATAGTCTCTTGCTTCATGTTTATCCTCTTTTTCCCTCCCACTTTGTCTTCTTTCTCCAAATAAGGCTTTGTTGCAGTTTACAAAAATTGATATTTAACTAAAAGTCTAGGGTATTACTCTGTAACATCTACAAGTTCTCAGGAATGTACTAGAAATATGCCAACAATTAAATGACACTTTATTTCTTGGCACAAGTAGGGGCTCTTGTTGCCAAAACTCAGTCTGGCAGACAGAGGCAGGATTTTTAAATGACCACCGCCAGCCAGCGTCTGTCTCTGATGGATGCAACTCTGCCAATATACCAGGACTATGATCAGCCAAAGTCAAGCCCATATCTTATTATAATAGCGGCCCATCAATGACAATCTTCCACACTGTTCTTTCATAAGAAAGAAGACAAACAAAAATTATGTGTTCATTAAAAGATATAAAACACAGAGATATGACTACAAAAATATTTTCAGAGTGTATGTTTTAGGAAATATGGTTAATTACCCAGTGTTTTAATTACCCTGAGGTTGGACCTTCAAACCAAAACTCATAATCTAATTAAGGAAGTCCATCATACAGACACAGCATAAAGCAACATGCAATTAACATTTCCTAAAAATGAAACCAATGCAAGAACATTTTGATTTACTCTAATTATACTGTTAATCCTGTACCTAATGCAGAAATGCCTTTGCATCAAAAAAAAAAAAAAAAAGTCCTTGAAAGGTCTTCCTCCAAACTGTAGTAGGCTTATATTTCTCCCACTGTAGCTGCTTGTAATGTATATAAAAGTGAGAATAACGAAGAATTCTCAAACCATGGATATTATAAAGTATAGATGACAGAAACCTGGCCCTGAATGTTCCCACAAGAACAGTTTGCAACAATCATATTACAAGGAGTTTTAAGGATAGCACTTTGATCAATCTGCTTCATTCATCTCCATGTACTTTAAAGACATGTCTTAGAGCTAAGAGCCAATATTTCTGTGTTCCTAAATAGAGACTTGCTCTTGGGCCCTGATATTGAGCCTTACTACAAGTACTATGAACTCACTAACACTTCAGGAAGCATTTCTTCCTAAGCATGGTCGTACTTCCCTAACACTATATACTATAGTGTAAGGAACCATTTGGAAAGTTGATAAGTTGCACATGACTCCTGGTGTTCAAAGGTTCTGAAAGCAAAGACATTATTTTCCAAATTCTGAGACTCAAAATTAATAAAGTGGTAGAGAACTTGAGGGATCACCTAGACAGGTCACTTTTTATTGTATGGATGAGGAATCTAACACACATGGAGTAAATGGCTTTGCCTATTCCTACAGCAAATCTTACACTAAATGGGAATCAAATCAGCTCTACTGACCCCTAGACATTTGGAGTCAGAGAGATCTGGTTTTAAATCTGACTTTTTCGGGGCCCCTGGGTGAGCAGCCAACTTCGGCTCAGGTCACAATCTCTGTGCTGACAGCCTGGAGCCTGGAGTCTGCTTCGGGTTCTGTGTCTCCCTCTCTCTCCGCCCCTCCCCCACTCATGGTCTGTCTCACTCTGTCTCTCAAAAATAAGCAAACGTTAAAAAAATTTTTGTTTTTAAAAATACGACTTTTTCATTTAACATGTGAACATGAGCAAGTTACTTCCTTAACCCTTGGTTTCCTCATCTTTAAAATGAAAACAATAAAGGCACACCCATCAGGATGTGAAGATCAAATAAAATAATGCACACAAAACCTTTGATGTCCCCACTGTTCTAAGCTGCATCCCACAAGTAATGCTTTTCCCTCTAATGTCATATTCTAAGCTGGTTACTAAAAAGCAACATATGGCATAAAAATGTCAGATACTTGATCATGAAGCAAAGTAGAGAAGAAGAACTTTAATATACTCAAAATCATAAAGGTGACATCTTATTTAAACTATTCAAGTTGACTTTTCATATAAGCTTCATAACAGGTGCTTCATTTTGCACTTCACTTTTTTAGTGAAATAAGAGGAAAATTTATATTTCCAAACGCAAATTCACTATTGGTTCATGAGGTAAGAATAGGATAAGCAGTTTCTTTGGACATTATTAGTCAAGAACTATACTAAGTAGAGAGAAGATTAGGTGCTAAGTTAGATAAACAACAAAATTACCATAAATTTTTAGCCAATAATTATCCTACATCTGTCTGATACCTTAAGGACTATATATATGTATATGTATATGTATGTATGTCTCATAGGACTATATATATATATATGGGATACACATATATAGCATTTATATATATATGACATATATATATAATATATATATAGAATTTTAACATCAAAACTTGATTAGATATTCTGTGTATTACACAGCCTGAAAAAAGACCATAGAAAAGATAATAAAAATAAAAATTTGACAAGATCCAGTATAAATATCTAATTATTAATTACTTTATTAATTTTTAATATGTATTTATTGAGACCCTTCTTTGTGTCATAATTGTGCAAGTTTGGAGACTTATAAAAGTGTATAAAATATAATACCAGCCACTAAAGAATAAATGACTTTAGAATGATAAAGCATAATCTTATAGCACTGAAATATTTTCTTGGTGATCCTTTTCTGCTAAAGTCCTCCTTCAAATATTGCAATGCCACTTTCAAAGATCATACAAAATCCGAAAATATTAAAAAAATAAATACCCATATGCTCAGCATCCAAACTCCAACAAATACCATTTCTCTAATAAGCACAGAGGTTTTGAGATGTCTTGAGTTAATAGTCTTTCACAATAAATTATTTTTTAAAAAACTTATTAACTTTAAACAATTCTTTTGTAAATAAGAGTCTCAATTTTAACACACATACTTTACATAATTTTACTCATAGAGCGCATGCGATTTTGTGTCATTTGTTAGTGTTTTATTCTAAACATGTCTCAAAGTGATAAATTACTGTTTTTTTAAGGCTGCATTGTATTCAATTTAAGTAATCATTTACTTAACATCTCCTTTTTATTGAATATTTAGAATTCCTCTGCTTTATAATTATAATGAACAATGTAATTGGTGCAGAGTTTTAAAATGAGAGTATTTTAGATTTAATTTCACTGAGGTCTTCCTCCAGTGAGGAAGGTATCATATTCCACAATGAGGTTCAAGAAATCACAAAGGACATGTAAGCAAAGAGTCCTAAGGGCTTGAAGTTTAGGGGACGAGAAATGGATTTTTGGAAATAAAAGGAGCTGTCATAAGCTATGATATCTCCTCACACCCCATGGATGAGGGTGAGGGTGTTTTCTTCTCACCTCATGCCATGAAAAGGGACAAAAGAGCTTGCTATGAGGTCTCTGGAGACTGGGATCCAGTGGCCTAGTCTACTTCAGACATGAACCATCTAAACTACAAGACACTGGCTGGCAAGGAGTGGTTACTGCATTGCTGGGCAAAGGATATGTGAGAATTATCTTAAATACTCTCTAGAGACTGTCAGAAAGAAAGAGGCTGTCAGATGCTTCGACGGGTAGGAAAATCATCTGCAATCAGTCATTAAAAATGCTTCACCAATATCAAGAGAACTATGACTAAGAGACCTTAGAAGGAAGAGGGTCTTCCAAGAAGCCTTATAAACATTCACTGAGAGATGAATGCCTGCTAAGAGAGAGTTTAAATGCCTGCTAAGACCAAGAGGTATCCATGTCTTCTCATAATCAGTCAATTAAAAGTGAAAGGTTGTGTGTGAAGGACAAGAGAGGAAAACTAAACGTGAAAAAGAGGAAAAGAAAGAAGAAATCAGGCATGCTCCCTACCTTCCATCCCAGGATTGAGACTGGGGAGAACAGAAATAATACTTTTGAATAAATATGGAGTTGTAATTACTGTACTAGAGTAATTTCTAAAAGAAAATGTTAGAAATTTCTAAAACATATTTTTTAAATTATTTTTGTTTTTGTGAAGTCAGTAGGACTTTTCATTATCTAAGAATGACTGGGAGAATCAAGGGACCTGAGCTAATTGCCATCCAAGATGACAAGAATTGGTCTCAAAGAACGGTTTCAATAGGTTGATATCTGATTATATCCCATGAGCCTTGTTTCTCCAACATAGCAGTTAGACCAAAATAAAAAAAACATATTTTGCAATTAAATTATATATTCTTTTATTATGTCTTCTTTGGGTAAATTCGCACAAATAAGAATGCTGAGGATTTCATGTAGGTGCCATAACTTACTTAATCAGATCCTGTTTGTGATCACTCTGGGTTTTTTATAATTTATTTTTATAATTATGATCAATGATAGTGAACTAAATGTAATTTTACATAATAAATTTTTCATACTTTTGAATTATTTACTTAAAATAAATACCAATAAGAAGGTTTATGGGCCAAGGGCTGTGCATTATTTTTGCTCTTGATATGTATTACCAAATTACTTCCTAAGGAGACTGCACAGCTTTTATTACTATCAGTGACATATGAGCATATCTGTTTTACTAGAATTAGATATTAGTTTAAATGCAATACTAATAGATATGATGCCTATCTTTTAAAATTGAACCTTTTTAATTGCCATAAAATATTCTCCCCTACATTTACCACCTACAATTTCTCCTTTGTGACATGGTTTACAATTTTGCCGACTCATCCCAATGGCATTTTCTGGTGATTGGATGCTCATGTGTCACACTAGCCTCTCCAGTTGCATTTCTGCCCACAAGAAGGGTAGGGTATTGTAAGGGGTAAGACCTCATACATATCTGTAGAAATGCCACTGCCCTATTCTCCAGGGCATTAGCACTTAATGTTTAGTGAAAGACAATGGAATTTTAGAAAGACCCTCTTCTTGGGGGGGAAAAAACCCCAAAACCTGATTTCCTTTCTTTTGTAAAATATGTAGTACTTATAGGCATGATAGACCAAAGATGGAAAAAGAAAAGGGATTTTTCATCTTTCCTGCAAAGTGCTTCTGATACATTGTATCAATCTTAGGATTATTGGCTTCTTTTCAGAGAAAGCTGAGGTAAGACACTGAACAGGTTCTTACCAAACTAAAGTAAAAATTCATTGTGAAAGAACACTAAAACAGAATAAGGAAACTCTTTTAGTTATTAGAAATTCTGCTTTCTTAAGGATAGTTTTGGTTTTGATTATTAAACATAGCTTTGCATCTTTCTAAAAGTGAAGATATGTTTTTCACCTAAACAAGAGGCACTTTTATGGAAACATTAAAATATTGAAAAATTGCAAACATTAAGAACATGATTCTTACAAAAAAGTGTAAAAATTGCCAAGAGAATAGATAATGATAGCCACACACACACACAAAGTGGTTAGAAAGATACTACACAACAATAGCCAAACAGCATAAATATTTAGTTATAGAAATTGTAAATAAGAACTATATTATCAAAATCAGCGATATTTACAAAACATTTAAATCTTAGTTAATAATATATTTCTACTCAAATGAGCCCTGCAATTATATCTATATGACAGCTGCCAAATTGGCCTGGAAGGAAATTTGGCTGATGTGATTTACAAGAGTTCATCCATTTAGTTTCAGCAAACAGCAAGGACAAGAAATATCAGACTCGGGATGTGTCTGATTGCAAAGAGCAATTCACACTGATGAGTACTTTTTTTCTACTCACACCTACATGGTTCTGTAACTCTGGGCTAGGATATAATCATGGAGGCTTTGACTCAAATGGCATGGAGTTGGGTTGTAAGATGCCAGTCCCCTTACAGTGGCATCTGCAACTTTTCACAGAGCCATCAGAGAGGTCAGAAAGAAGAGAAAAATTGAGTTTCCTTTATTTGGTCTCCTTTGATTCCTAAGAGCTTCCACCTTTTCTCTAGTATTCATGATGCTGCTTCTACCCTTCTACCTCATCTCTTTGAACCTCACTTCACACTCTGGCCTGGCATAGTCATTATGAGTCTTAGAAATATGAATTCTAGAGCATTATTTGACGAAATCCATCCTCTTTAATCTTTCTGCACTATTGATAGGATTATAAGTTGGTGAAGCCACCATGGAAAACAGTATAGAGCTTCTTCAAAAACATATATTAAAAATATAACTACCATATGATCCAGATATTCCACTTCTCATATATCCAAAGAAAACAAAATCACTATCTCAAAAAGGTATCTGTACCCCCAGTTCTGTGTGTGTGTGTGTGTGTGTGTGTGCGTGCATGTGTGATGTAATATTACTCAGCAATGAAAAAAAGGAAGCCTTGCCATTTGTAGCAACACAGATTGACTTGAGAGCATTATGCTAAATGAAATTAGTCAGACAGAGAAAGACAAATGATGTATGATCCCACTTATACGTAAAAATCTTCTAAAACCCCACAAAAACCAAACAGATACAGAGAACAGATTGGTGATTGCCAGAGATAAGGGGTAGGGGTCAAGGAAATGTGTGAAGGTGGTCAAAACATACAAACTTTCATTTATAAGATAAGTAAGTTCTGGGGATGTAATGTAACATTACATTACATTACATTACATTACATTACATTAATGTAAATTACATGGTAATTACAGTTAACAATACTGGTGTATGTTTGAAATTTTCTAAGAGAGTAGATCTTAAAAGTATTCATGGCAAGAAAAAATATGGTAACTATGTGAGGTGATGTTAACTAACATCATTGTGGTAACTGTTTTTCGATATACATATATATCAAATCATGTTATACACCCTAAAATAATGCAGTGCTGTATGCCAATTATATCTCAATAAGAGTAGGATGAAAAATCAACTCTTTTTCCTAAATACAAACAAATAAACCAGCAAACAAATTTAGCAAACAAAAAGTAGGAGGCAACTTCTTGACAAAGATACAGTAGACACAGTAATTTAATCTATATCATACTTCTCAAGAAACATTAGATGTATTCTTAATAAATATTCCAGAAACAAGATATGAATACCCTCTATCATCAGTGCCACTATCTGACACTATATTGGAAGTCCTTCCAAATAAAATACAAAATAAATACATAAGTGAAAGAATCATTGGAAACAAAGAAAAAGATATACCTACAAAAGTCAAGAAAACTGACTGACAAACTAAGTGACTTCAGCCAGCTCACCATACAAAATAAAAACAGACAAAAATCAATAACAATAGCAATAGCTAATTTGAAAATATAAGTAAAAATGCCCAATCACACTAGTAACACACATACTAAATTAGGAATAAATCTAATGAGAAAAATGTGAGTCTTATATAAAGAAAACCATAAAATTGTATTTAAGATCATAAAGAAAAAGTATATACTCTGACCCAACAATTCTATTTCTTAGGGTCTGCCCTAGACAATACTCTAATCTTGTAAAAAGAGATTGCTTATAATTGGAGAAGTGAAGGAACCTCTAAATGCCATAAATGATGGCTCATGGTTCAGTACAACTGTTTAGTAAAGGAACAAGGTATATCTATATACATTGCCAAAGAATTTTCAAAGTCATACTGTTAAACTTAAAAATAAATTGAAGAACAATACATAAAAACTAATTCCACATAAAGTCCACAATACAAAGTAATATGATAAAGAATTTATATATACAGATACATAATATATAAAGCATATTGGTAGAACATGTGTAAACTATATACATGAAGATAGTGGTTAATTGTGGGGGACCGGCATACAAATGGGGGTTGAATTTTATTTTGTGTGATGACTGAATAATTTACAGTGAGAATGCATTCACTTCTTGATTGTGAAATTTTTAAAATGTAATAAAAATGAGACCTGGCATGTAGGAAGCCACTAAATAATTGTTGTTATTGTAGTTATGAATATAAAAATTAATCTTGAAGTTCTGTACTAGTCTCTTTCCAAGAGGCTACCTTTCTGACCACCAGAATGCCACTCACTCACAGCTCTAAACCCATTTTTCAAACCAGTTTTGTAGAAGCAAAGCGAAGTGGAAGCTCACACAGTTTCCAAGGGACCAGGAATAGCTGTGCGGATTGATTCAAGATGAGAGAAAGACCTCCGTCCTCCTTGCTCTGTCAGAAGACCTGGCCCGACAAACACAAAGCTTGGTGCTTGCAGAAAGAAGTACACTTAGAGACACAAGAGAATTCACATTTTAAGGACTGTGTCTTTTTGTCTTATTTACTCGTGTTTTATCTTCATTTTAAAAAATGAATCACATTGGGGCCCCTGGGTGGCTCAGTCGGTTAAGCATCCGATTCTCGATTTCGGCTCAGGTCATGATCTCACAGTTCCTGGGATCAAGCCCTGTGTCCGACCCTGTGCTGACAGCGAGAGCCTGCTTGGGATTCTCTCCCTCCCTCTCTGCTCCTACCCCACATGGCTCTCTCTTTCTCAAAAAAATACTTTTGTAATAATAATGTAATAAATTTAAGAAAGGCAAAAAAAAAAAATTAAAAAAAAAAGGGGCGCCTGGGTGGCGCAGTCGGTTAAGCGTCCGACTTCAGCCAGGTCACGATCTCGCGGTCCGTGAGTTCGAGCCCCGCGTCGGGCTCTGGGCTGATGGCTCAGAGCCTGGAGCCTGTTTCCGATTCTGTGTCTCCCTCTCTCTCTGCCCCTCGCCCGTTCATGCTCTGTCTCTCTCTGTCCCAAAAATAAATAAACATTGAAAAAAAAATTAAAAAAAAAAAAGAAAGGCAGAAAGAAATTGCCACAGTGTTTTAATTTTGATTGCTAAAAATATGATATAGTTAATGCCGATTTGAAACCTCAAAAAACGGGTTCAGCAAAATTCAAATTATTTTCAGACAAAACGTTACATTTTCTATGACAAGTTTATATCCCAGAAGCATCAGTAACTTTGAGTCTGCCCTTCCGCTCACCTCACAGAAATCTCAGTCTTTTCTTGGTCTGTCCTTCAGTAATAGACAGAAGGGCAACAGTTTGGTATATTATACTTAATGTAATGGTTGTATCCAATTTATCCCTTTCTCATCTAATGCTAATTCTTATTAATGTAAGTTATGTGGAATAGATGGAGTCAGGCCATTCATAAACTCCCTTGACTGTAGTTATGAAATATGCTCAACTTCATAATGATGGAAAGTCATATCTGGAAATTCCGAGGGTATCTTCAACTTGCAAGTTAACTTCTTTGAGTAAATTAGGATTGTCCTTGGCAAATGGTGAAGGACCTCACTAAATGAAATGCATAATTAGATTTACACTGACATAAATGTATTTCTCTATGCCTCAATTTATTCATTTTTAAAATGAGATGGATTAGATGATCTAATCCTATCTTCTTCCAGTTACAAAAAAATCTACGTATGTAATTTCTTATAGAAATCATTCCATATAAAATTATATTTATTGTAAATAAATGTTAAAGAAGTAAATAGAATATAGATATATCCTTGATGACATTCCAGAACAGATTATCAAAGATGATGTCCATTAATACTTGACACAAAAAAGTAAAATAATAATAATAATAATAATAATAATAATAGTAATGATCTAGCAAGGGTTGCCTGAGAAATTTTATCAAACAACAGTTTCCTTTTTAAACGGGGTAACTGGACTTATCCATAAAGAAAATGCTGGAAATATTACCTGCTTCAGGTTATCAAGACTTGAAGATTTTAATATAAAGACTGAAAACTGTGGACACTGAGGTCTTCTTGTGGCTTGTGAGACAAAATGATTGTTGGTTCATTATCAAGTCGAAGTTCATTATCAAGTTCAGGGTTAATTATTGGTTCATTATTTTTTTTCTTCTGAGATTTTTCCCGTGGTCTGAGTTCACATTTTTGTAAATCAGTAACTTATAGAGAGTATCAAATTTATACATCATTGAAATCAAGGAAGCATAACGAACTGTATACACATCCAGTAACAAAACCGTTATTCCAGAAGTGCAAAGGGCTAAAATGATGAGATTAAAACAATGAAATGAAATATAGAAATGATAAAAATCTTGCCAAGGAGTAAAAAGAAAAAAAAAATTCTAGTTTATCAATAGTCCCTAGGAACAAAACATAGTACTTTATATGCAGAAAACAATCTCAATATAAGTCAGTAGTGTGATTGGCTGGCCTTCCCTCTCTTCCAAAATGACTGCAACTTAAATTCTGCTACTAGTGTTGAAAACATAAGTATACAGAGGCACCTGTTTTCTTAGTCTATGCTGGAAATCTTTGTTTAGTTCTGGTTACCATATTTAAAAGGCAATGGTTACCTTTTTAATTTTGGGTACCAAATTTAAAAGCATATTAGAGACATTTTTAGACAAAAGGTAATTTTAAATATAGTAACTCTTTGGGGAACTCTGTCACATAAATAAATTAAAGATGATTTTAACCCAGAAATGTAAGGTGTATGCATTGTGCTTGTGTGCATGATTTTTAGAAAGAAAGTAAAGGGAGCCATGACTACGTCAATATTTGTAGAACTCTAAGAACACAAATTTATTTTATGTTTACTTCTTTTCCTGTCTTTTTTTTTTTTTTAATTTTTTTTCAACGTTTATTTATTTTTGGGACAGAGAGAGACAGAGCATGAACGGGGGAGGGGCAGAGAGAGAGGGAGACACAGAATCGGAAACAGGCTCCAGGCTCTGAGCCATCAGCCCAGAGCCCGATGTGGGGCTCGAACTCCCGGACCGCGAGATCGTGACCTGGCTGAAGTCGGACGCTTAACGGACTGCGCCACCCAGGCGCCCCTTTCCTGTCTTTTTTTAACAGAAACATTTCAAAAGTAACAAAGAAATATTAGGATTATTCTTCACAGCTACCATCTTTACAATCAGGAAGAGAGAAGCGGCAAAAAGAGATTTATAAGCTTAATCAAAACAAAACATTCTAATAGTGTTCATGTTTCTTCAGGTTTACTCATCTTTATGTATTCAGTGTCAAGTGTATTGACAGGCCAATGGTAGATATGCAGTGAATCCTGGTTAACTGAATCAACAATGGAAGAATGAATATAATTATGGAGGGAATGACTTGTGAGTTCTCAGTCACTAGAAAACTCCCAGCTGGATGACCATCTATCAGGGACCTCATAGAAAGAAGTTCTAAAAAAACTGATGGGCCTAGATGACCTTGAAGATGCTTTTTACATGTAAAACTACTTAAGAGATCAAGTAAGTAGGGTCACCTGGGTGGTTCAGTCAGTTAAGTGTTGGACTCTTGATTTTAACTCAGATCATGATCTCATGATTTGTGAGTTTAAGCCCTGCACTGGGCTCTGTGCTGACAGTGCAGAGCCTGCTTGGGATTCTCTCTCTCACCCTCTCTCTCTCTGTCCCTCCCCTGTTCACTCTCTCTCTCTCTCTCTCTCTCTCTCAAAAATAAATGAACTTAAAAAAAAGAGAGATTAAGTAAATAATTATCCCCTACAGTTCTGATTATTACTATAGTTTACCCATTTGAACTTACTCAAATAAGCTTAGAAAACAAATGCATATCAAGGAGAGAGTGATATAAAAATGTAAAAAAGTTAAGATTTCTGGGAAGTAAAAGCTTGGTAAAGCATTTCTGTATATGTAAACAGGTTACATCGATTTAATTTTATTTGCAGAATTAGAATGCCTTTCAGAAAACAAATAAAATATTTAATTTGAATGGCCATGTAGTATTTCACTTTTGTCATGAATTACTGAATCCTTTCTACAATTTTGGCAGTATACATAGCTATTAAATTACAATACTTTAAAACAATGTATACGCATTTCATTTGGATCTTAACATATAGCTTTAATACATTTTAAATTGGAATTACATGGGGTTTTTTTGTTTGTTTTAGAGATGTGACTGTTATGAATAGTAGGTACTTCTATTTCATACTTGTTTAAGTTTTTCCATTACAAATATTTTAATGCTGTAATTCAAATGTTATGTGCTATTAGTTTTATTTTTTTTAATAAAGAGAATTTTTTGTTAAAATATTTCTAATAAAGCACACTACAGACATTGTTAGATCAACAAAGGAGATACAACTTAGATAAACAAAGGTATTAACAATATCCTGTGGGATATTGAGAGGATTTATTTTTTTTAAGTACATTATTGAGATGTTTCATGGGTTCAGATAAACAAAAGATAATAATTTTAATTTCTATCAATAAGAAAAACAAGTGATCTGAGGAGTTTTGGAAGAAAATAATTATGTAAAAAAAAATACTGACATGACACACATATAGTTTAATGGTGTTTTGTCTTTTGCTGGAGGAACACAGGTGATTTTTTTTCTATTCTTTCTACATTTCCACAACGAGCATAAACTATTTTAACAAAAGGTAAAGTTGGTTTATTTTACTTTTTTGAAGAAAATCTTTATAGAGTAAAAGAACAGCAATACTCTATTTAGAAAGCAAAATATTGATTTTATGCTAAGTACAAAATTATTATTTAGTTTGAATCTCTTTATGTGAAACTGATAAAAAGTTCCCCAATTACCTATCTTAAGGAGACCTGGGCAGGGCGACACTCAGCATCACTAGGAAATTAATTATTTCACTAAACTGAATTCTCCAAATAAGCAAAGTCAATTTTTTAAGTAGTGAAATTATTGGAATTAAATGAATTTATAAAATGTGGTTTTTTTTCTCCTAAATCATTTTAAGCTGCCTTCTTGCTTTCTTGATGTGTTTCAATGTCTTTCAACTTCCTCTTAATGATTCAGAGAGCCTTGTGCCTGTCAGTGATTCTGCACAGGAGCACTCGTGCCTGCTATGAGGTAGAGGGGCATTAATTATTATCAAGGCTTTGGTTTTTCAGTTATGGTGTTTATTCCTTACATAATTTCTGTATTAGATGTTACTACTTATTAGATATTACTACTTCTTATTAAATATTATTACTGGTACTGTATCTTTCTCTAGCTTCACCTCTTCTTTCCCTCATTTTCCCCTAGTTTATGGCTTCTAATACTCTGGTGTGAAAAAAAAGTTAATGTTGGTTATGGTTGTGTTTAATAACAGCATCACTATTTAGTTATCAATAACTATCTTCTATGGCCAGGCACACTTGAAGGTCATTACACAGCTGTGAACCGGGAGCAGGCTATGCTTGAGAGGGTTTGAGTGGCCAGAGCAAAGGAAGAAGGGTGGTGATGCAGTAAAACTTGACCAGAGATGAAATAAGGTCCACATGACGCAGTGCCTTGTGAGCCATGTAAAGATTTTGGTTTTAACTCTAAGTGGGGAGGAGCCAATGAATGGTCTTAGGCCAGGAAGCAGTATGTCTGATGTAAGTTTTTACATATCACTGTGATTGTTCTACAGTAAATATATTTTAAAGAAATAAGAGTGGGAGAAGTAAAAGTAGGGTAGAAATAACAGTGGTTTGGACTAGGGTAGTAATGGTAGATATGATGATAAGTGCTGGCATATAATTGATGTTTTGAAAATCATGTCCATAAGAGTCCACTGGATTAGCCATTAGACATGACAGAAAGAGAGAAAAAAGATGTCCCTCACGTCTTTGGCTTGATTAATGGTGGTGCCACTTACTGAGGGGAAGCAGTGAGGAAGTGAATTCAGATGGGGAGAAACTGGTGAGGAAATTGTGAGTTCAGACTTTGATATTATATGTAAGCTGCCTGTCAGACATATAAGCAGGGTTGAAGGCACAATTCTGTACGTCAGGTGAAAGTTAAGACTGGAGGCATCAGTTGGGCAGTTATCACATTAGTAGTAGAATTAAAATCTGTAAGACTGGATGCTATCAGCTAGAGGATAAGTAAAGACAGAGAAAATCAAAGTATAAGGAGAAAAAAAACCCAAAAACTTGAGTAGTCCATTATTTAGATTATTTAGATGAAGAGGAGAAAGATCCACCAAAAGAAATGGAGAAGATACTAATGGGATAGGAAAAAACCCAAAAGTTTAAACCAAATGAAGAAATCTCATAGAGAAGGGGAAAATCTGATGAGCTGTGTCATCTACTGCTAAGAGACTGAAAAAGGGGAGTCTATGAAAATGACCATTGCTTTGAGTTACAGAATTTGATTCTGAAGGGTTCACACAAAAGATTTAATATTTAAAGTGTGTAATATTTAAATATTGTCCATCTCCCGAACTTTCTCCCAAACCCACCCTTTATTTAGTTTTCCTATCTCAGTAAAAGTCTCTGGCTGTCCCATTTGTCCATATTCAGTGTATTACAAATCATGGTGGTTCTAACTGCCAAAATAAATTTCAAATCTACTCCCTTCTCTCCATCTTACTCCTACCATCCTGTGAGAACCATATCCTCTTCTTCAGGAACTACTGCATTTGCTTTTTAATTAATCTCCCAGTATCCATTCTTTCCACTCTTGGCCTTTATAATCTGTCATGTAGAGCTCTCAAGATTTTTGATGAATTAATCATGAAGTATTACCGAAAAAAAAAGAAATAGTTTGGTCTGAAAATTGCCTGAATGGTAGGGTCATTAGTAGTGACAGAGAGCTCTGAGGAAGATAAATCTGGTGAGGTCAAAAGGCAACATAATTTTGAAAAATAAGAATAAAGCCAAAGAACTTACATATCTGAATTCAATATTTCTATAAAGGTATAGTAACCAAGAAGGTGTAATTCTTATATAAATATAGAAATAAAAACCAATGAAATAGGTTTAAGAATCCAGAAATAAGCTCTTACATATAAAATCAATGAATTTTTTGCAAGTGTAATTCAACGGGGAAAGGATGGTTTTTCAACAAAGTGTGTTAGAACAACTGGAAAACTTCATGCAACAAGAGGAATTTAGATATTCTACTCCCACAATACACAAAAACTAACTGAAAATGAAAAATAGACCTAAATGTGAAAACTAAGATTATAAAATTTCTAGAAGAAAACAAGAAGAAATTTTTTTGTGAATTTGGGTTGGGCAGAGTTCTTAGATGTGACACTAAACACACAACCCATAGAAGAAAAAAAAAATAACAAACTGATCTTCATCACAATTAAAAACTTTTATGCTTTCAAAACTCACTATTAGGAAATGAAAAGATAAGTTACAGACAGGAAGAAAATATTTGCAAATCATATACCTGATAAAGGACTTTTTTCCAGTATATATAAAAGACTCTTACAAATCTGTAAGAAGATGAATAGCTCAGTCAAAAGTGAGTGAAATTTGAATAGAGTTTCACTAAAGAAGGAATAGGAATGGCTAATAAACATATGAAAAGATGCTTTAGTCATTAGTCAATCAGGGAAATTCAAATTAAAGCCACCCTGAGGAACTATTTCATACCTATTATAATGACAATAATAAAAAAATTGAAAATAATAATATAACCCAAACCATATCAACGAGCAATTCTACTCCTAGGAATTTATACCAAGAAATGAAATATACAGCTACATAAAAACTTGTATGCAAACGTTCATACCAACAAGAAATGGCAAACCTTATACACAGAGAAAGTAGATTAGATGAGTGGTTTCCTAGACTTAGGGGTGAGGGGGGAGAATTAACTGAAAATGGGCATAGGACATCTTTTCTGAGTGAAAGAAAAGTTCTAAAACTGGATTACAGTGATTATTGCATAAATCTATAAATTTGTAAATTTATTTACTTATTGAATTGCACACTTAACTCCAGAGAAGTTTATGAGATGAAATTATAGTCCAGTGATATTGTTTAAGAATATAACAGTCTTCCCACACAAATATAGTCAACTGATTACTGACAAAGGAACAAAAGCATTCAATGGTGAAAGAATAATCTTTTTAACAAATGGAACTGGAAAAATTAGTCATCCATATGCAAAAGAATAATCTTTCACATAGTTAACTCAAAATGGATCTTCAATCTAAACGTAAAACAAAATGCTATAAAACTTCTAGAAGAAAACACAGGAGAAACCTCTATGTCACTCAAAAGAATAAAAACGTAAGCCAAAACTGGAAGAATATTTGCAAAAGACATATCTGATAAAAGACTATTACTCAAATTATACAAAGAGCTGTTAAAATTCAACAGTAAGTAAACAAACAATCCAATTAAAAAATGGTCCAAAATCTTAACAGTACTTCACTAAGAAGATACACAGAGAGCAAATTAGCATATAAAAAGATGTTCCACGTCATATATTTTTGGGGAAATGCAAATTAAGACAACAATGAGATATCACTACATACCTATTAGCATGGTCAAAATCCAGAATACTGACAACACCAAATACTGACAAGAATGTGGCGAATTAGGGACTCCCATTCATTCCTAGTAGGAACACAAAAGTATAAAGTCACTTTAGAAGACAGTTTGATGGTTTCTTACGAGGCTAAGCATACTCTTACCATACAACTCAGCAATCATACTACTTGGCATTTAACCAAAGGAGTTGAAAAACATGGGACCACACAAAAATCTGCACATGGATGTTTATGGCAGTTTTATTCATAATTTCCATCTTTGGAAGCAACCAGAATGTCCTTTAGTAGGTGAATGGATAAATAAATTGCAATACATTTGATGTGGGGGGGGGGAAAGGCAGAAGGAAATGGCAGATAGAACTCAATTTCCTTATGACCTGCAGCCCATTGACAATACTTGAGGCAGGCAGAGCAAAAAGTTTCTCCAGGAACTCCCTATTGTCTTAATGCTAATGCTTTGCTAGAGGGAAAAACAACCTTAGCTTGAAGATAGCTAGGCCTCCAGTATCCTGGGAGTCTTCTTTAGCATATGAAAATCTCACTGGAAACTTCCCCTGGACTTTACCTCCCCCAACTGGGTCCTATATAACTAGTCTCTCCTCATGGTCAGGGGCAGCTCTTCCTGCCCACAGGTCCCGTCCCCGTACTTTAAAAAAGCCACTTTTTTGCATCAAAAACGTCTTCAGGAATTCTTTCTTGGCCGTCGGCTCTGGACCCCACGAACCCCACTATCACCCCCAAAAAACCTCATCACATTCAGAATATAAAATACGATTCAGTGCTAAAAAGAAACATGCTATCAAGTCATGAAAACACATGTGGACTCTTAAATGCATTTTACTAAATGAAATAATTGAATTTGAAAAGGCTACATATTATAGGATTCTAACTACATGGCATTTTTTAAAAGACAAAACTATGGAGACTATAAAAAGATCAGTGGTCGCTAGGGGCTGGGGAGTGAGGGGTGAATAGGCAGAGCCTGGAGGATTTTAAGGGCAGTGAAACCACTCTGCACAGCACCATAATGATGGGCATTTATCACTACAGGTGCACCCAAACCCATAGAATATACAACACCAAGAGTGAACCATAATGTAAACTATGGACTCTGGGTGATGATGATGTGTCACTATAGGTTCATCAGCTGTAACAAATGTACCGCTCTGGTGGGAGACGATAATCTATGCATATGTAGGGACAGGGAGTATATGGGAAATCTCTGTGTCTTCTGCTCAATATTGTTGTGAACCTAAAACTTCTCCATAAAATGAAGTTTATTTTAAAAAATCTATGTTACCTTGGAGTTTTTAAATGAAGCACCAAAGCATAATCAATGACGGAAAAAAAAGTAAGTAGGACTTTAAGATTTTTTTTTTTTTAATTTTTTTTTTTTTCAACGTTTATTTAGTTTTGGGACAGAGAGAGACAGCATGAACGGGGGAGGGGCAGAGAGAGAGGGAGACACAGAATCGGAAACAGGCTCCAGGCTCTGAGCCATCAGCCCAGAGCCCGACGGGGGGCTCGAACTCACAGACCGCGAGATCGTGACCTGGCTGAAGTTGGACGCTTAACCGACTGCGCCACCCAGGCGCCCCAGGACTTTAAGATTTAAAACTTCTGCTCCCTGAAGACAGTCAAGAGAATGAAAAGACATGCCAGAGACTAAGAAAAAAAAAACTGCAAAAACAGATATCATAACAAAGACCTGTATCTAAAATCTGCAAAGAACTCTTAAAACTCAACAGTAAGACAGGGGCCCTGGGTGGCTCAGTTGGTTAAGCATCCAACTCTTGATTTCAATTCAGGTCATGATCTTGCAGTTCATGAGCTCAGTCTCCCTCTCTTTGTCCCTCCCGTGCTCTCTCTCTCTCTCAGAATAAATAAACTTAAAAACAAAAACCAAACTCAGCAATAAGAAAAAAAGTTTTAAATAGAAGCAGTATCTGAATAGATACTTCCCCCCAAAGAAATGGCAACTAAACATATGAAAAGACACTCAAACATGTCGTTAAGGAACGGTGATTTAAAACAGCAATGGGATGTCTACTAGGGTGGCTAAAAACAAAAATCAAAAGCCTCACATTACCAAATTTGTTAGGATGCAAGAGCAACAGGGACTCCCATTCATTTCTTGGATGAATGAAAAAATGCATAGACACATCAGAAGACAATTTGGCAAAATCTTACAAAGGTAAGCATACTCTTACCATGTAATCCAGTAACTGTGCCCCATTTTAGTTCAAAACTTATATACACCCAAAAACCTAAGTGTCTTTTTGTAGGTGAATGGATAAACAAAATGTGCTAGACCCCTGCAATCGAATGATATTCAGTGATAAAAAGAAACAAGTTTATTAAAACACCAAAAAACACAAAGAAAATTTAAAAGGGTACTGTTAGTGAAGGAAGCCAGTCTGAAAGCCTACATGATTCCAATTATGTGGCATTTATAAAAGGCAAAACTACAGAAGCAGTAACAAGATCAGTGGTTTCCAGGGGGAGGAAGAAAGGTGAATCAGCAAAGCACAGTGGATTTTTAGGATGGTGAAACTATTCCGTAGGATACTGTAATCGTGGGTGGATAGCAATGCATTTGTTAAAACTCAAAAAATTTTATAGCACGAAGAATGGACCTTAATGAATGCACATTAAAAAAAATAGGAGGCCAGGGATCCCAGAAATAAATGTATAATATGAGAAGAAAATCCAACCATATTATAAATATATGACATTACCTCACTGATGTGTGAGGGTGGGGAGAAGGTGCTGACCTAAGTATCTTTGGAACTAAGTGGAGTCTGTAAGACTAAAGGAAAAGGAATAGCACATAAGCACTTTACTCTGGTTGATAAAGTTGTTCCCCACGAGGGTATACTTTAACAATTCTGTACGTTACACATGCTTGCTGGAATTGAACATCTGTGTAGATAGATCGTGGGAGGGAAGTCAGGTTTCTTACCGCTGGGGTGAAAATTCACAGATAAGCAAGAGGACGTTAGAATGAGGCATGTGTTAGTGGATCAGAGTTGGCAACATCAGTGTAAAGTCATGTTGAGCTGATTTAAATACATATATATCCCTAAATAAACGCATCAGGATACATCCATATATTTCTGTGCTCTGTCAGCTAAGGGGATCTAAAAGAAATAGCACTCCAGTAGCAGTGAATACATCTAGCACTCAGATCTTGCTTTCCAGCACCTTCTCCAATAAAGGAACCAGAGATTTGGGGGGAAATGGTTTATTCTAGCACTGTGGCAGGAAATATACAGGATGAGCCTGGAGCATCTTGTAGTGACAGAAGCTAAAGAAGTGTCTCCTGTGCCCAAAATGAAACCCCATGTTGTGGGCACACGATAAAGGGACAAAGAAATCAACTTAAAGAGCTCCCAATGGCCAAAGCAGGAACAATTTGAGCAATACAATAAGTAAAGTAGTATTCGATTATAACCCAACATATAAAATAAGTGTTCATGAAGACCTGTTGATATAAAGGACTAAATAAATTAATAAATGAGGGAGTAGAGACAAATCTCCTATGCAGAATAACTCCAAATAATTTATGCAGCTACTCTGCTCTTAAAGAGGTGAAGTATAACATCCTCTCCTCTGTGTGAGCTGCACATAAAGACTGCCTTTCAAACGGTCGATTATGGAAAGTGGGGGTGGGAGAAGAGTAACTTTACAGAGGAAAAAGAAAAAATGACAAATCCACCTCAGTCCAGTGACCAAAGTCAAAATCAACAATACTAAATCACGTTGAGAGTAAATGCCCATAATGAGATGTGATCAAAACTTAGCACTTTACTTGCATGAACCTCCTCCCAAAAAACATAACCCCAGTCTAGTCATGAGAAAAACGTCAGAAACATTCCAGTAGAAGGCATGCTATAAAATACCTGAATAGTACACCTTGAAATTGTTCAGGTCATCAAAAATAAGGAAGGTCTGAGAAACTGTTACAGCTGAGAGGAGCCTAAGGCAACAAGACAAAGAAATGTTAATTTGGTATCCCGGATAGAATTCTGGAACACAAAATGGACATCAGGTAAAAACTAAGGAAGTCTTAATAAACTGTGAAATTTAGCTAATAAGAATTTGACATTAGCTCATCAAATGTCCCATACTAATGTAGGATGTTAATATACATAGTAGGACTGATTTGGAGTATAGGGAAATAATCTGTAATATTTCTCAATTTTTAATAAACCTATAACTTTTAAATATATACATACATTCATTAATTTTTATATTTCAGTCTTGTCTACTCTACACTCTCATCTTTGTAATTTCTTTCTTTCAGGACTTTGGGGAATTGCTCCTTTGCCTGGAATAATCTTTCCCTTGTTATTTGTCTGACTTAACCCTCATCACTTTTTGGATCGCACCTTAAACTACATATTTTGTATGATTTATTAGTTGGTTAAAATATATCACTTCAATAGACTATGAGATCCATGAAAGCAAGGGCTATATTTGTTCCCAGGATCTAGACTGAAATTAGTATTCAGTATCCAAGAATTTGAATTTAAAAAAATGAAACAATAAATGAATCCTGACCTCTCAAAGATTATTTATTTATTTTTGCTTCCCTTTTGACAGTACACAGGGTTATTCATATTCCCAATTATTGATAGTGACTTCTATAAAACCAGTGCGGTGTTATAAAAGACATTTTAACTTATCATCCATGACTCATATCTGGGATATATAGGCATGAATGTCTAGTTGTTTAACCTCCATGAATGCATAATATTTCAGTCCTTAATTCGCATTGTGATTGTGCAGTACTTTATTGAAGCAGAGTAAAATCGCTCAATTTTTTAAAAAAATCAGCCAAAACCTTTGAAACTAAAAAACAAACGAATAAAACACCTGGACTACCCAAGCAGCACGCTGGTTAGTGATTTGCTCTTTGAAAAATGAACAACAGCAAAACATCCAAATCAAAGTGGACAATATTTATTTCTTCACTGCCAACGACGTGTGCATCCACATTGTTAAGTACCTTAATCAACACTGCAGCTAGATAATAACAAGAAAACTTTATTGTGCATTTGTAACAGTTAGCAGCAAGCAGTTCTTAAAGACAGGTAATAATAATAAATAAAACTGCTAAGTGCAAAGTGTCTTCTAGGATGAAACTATTAGGAAATTCCTAAGATCTGTGTAAAGAAAGAATAGAGGTATCCTTTTTTTTGAAAGAATAAAGCAGTTTAAACTTCAACATTTCTTTGTTTAATACTAAGCTAATTTAAATAAATGGACCGTGATGTAAAACGATCATTTTAGGTACCCCAGCGTTATTTCTTTAGCTATCAAACTAGGATTCCTTAAAACTGTCTAACACCATGAACTAGTTTTAATGCCTTGAACTATGTGTCCTATTATTATGAGAACAAGATATGGAGTGGAAGGAGAAAGCTGTTGAACTTAATAGGAAATGTAATACAGAACATAATGTTATGCTCACCTAAACAAGGTTGTAAACATCATTAAACACAAGAAAAATTTTTATATATACCAGCTACTGAAAGAAATTCTTAATTAGTTGTGTATACGCTACTGTCATCTGGTAGAACTTAAATCCAAATGCTAATGATGGTTCAATTTGGCTAATATTAGGACAGGAATTAAGGTTCGACACGGTTCAGACTGTCATCGTACCTACTTCTTAGTCTCGGGAAGTCTTCATTTCAAATCATTCATGACCAGAAAGAGGGAAAAATAAATAAATCGACCCTCTTCACTGGTTTGTCTGGCAAATGACCCATTGCTTGAGGTTTTCTTATGGGATCAAAGAAGAGGAAATACTGTCACACCAAAAGAATTTATAATGATTAATGTTAGTATAATGAGCACCAAAGGAAGTGATAATACGCTACTTGTAAATGCTGCTGAGTTTTCCAGTGTGAACGCACCACCATTTGCTTCTGCGGAGTAGGGATTTCTAACAAAAGAGGAAAAGAGATGTGAGATACTGTTTCCCTTTTCCTGATAATGCTACGCACCCAGGATGAACACGCTGCAAGATTCAAGCCAATGCATGTGCCCCTCTCCCACCTCACTCCTTTGCCTGTAACTCCAGCTTGTTGAGAACTTCACTCCCTGTCAATTCTGAAACTGCATTCCTGGGGTGTCCTGCTCCTACCTGCTACCCTCTGGGCTAAATAACCTCTCTCCTCTTATGTCGCAAGTTCCGTCCACAAAATTACCATCTTGCTGTCATCAGTGTGTCTGCCAGAAAACCATGCCTAAGGCTTCTGTTGTGCCTGCAGCAAAACTTTGTAAAATATTTGAGGATGAAATGGAGACTTTGAAGCTCTTGATGCTATGCTCAGCAATGAACAATTTTGGCAAAACAATGATTTGAAGTTTGCCTACTCTTCAATTTAAGAGCAAGCGTGATGATCTATTATTTTAATGATTAATAAGTTCAAAGGTAGAAAAGAACTTGTTTTTCCTGGACAATTCTGGTGAAAAGGAGCATTAACTTGTTCCTTGATTCCTCCTGCCAATTAAGTTATATTTGAATTGTTCTTTCTTTCTGTGATGGGAATGTCTATAAGTGCTAACAGAGTCATCCATTTATTTCCAGGATTTGCAAAAACCATGCATGTTGCTGCTGAAAGGTGGGCTCCCACAGGAATTCACATAATTCTGTGGTATACCACGGACTTTAAATGGCCCAAATTCTTTCTTAAAATGTCCTGATGTGATCTATATTTGTGGTAACCTTCTACATAAAGTGCTGGTACAGTGAGAAATATAAATATATACTTAATAGTAAGTTGCTAGCTTGAAAATGAGTGCCTTGCAAATAGGACATTGGCTATATCAAGGAGCTCTCTTGCTTGGGCAGAATACACATTTTAAAAGTTGGCCAGATAATGCCAGTTTCTGGTAACATAAATTTCAGCTTAGAGATCTGCAAGAAATCACATCACATTGAGAGTTTTGTAGTTATTTGTTTGTGATACAGAAGAAAAGGTTTTCACTGAAGGATCAAAGTGTGTCCACAGGCCATAGTGTAAGAGCATTCCCCCAGGAAATGATTTAAATAGCCATTAGTAATGATATCGCACATGTGATTCATAAAGTATGAAAGACCCTACAGCAAGAACTGCTCATTCTGTATTACAAGTTTTCTCTAGTTTGGAATCCCAAAGCCTGTTTTTTTTTAAGTTATTTCTCATAGTATGACATTTGAAAACTTTCCCACAGGATTAATTTTCAGCATATATGAAGCATGACCTCCCTTCTTGTAGAACCATATAATATTAAGGTTTTCAGTTAAAGACATTAGTATGGCTGACATGTTGCCTTTAAGAGAAAAAATGAGTCACAGCGATAAAAAAATGTTTTAATTTTTTTCCTTTTTTTCTTAAAGACGGAATAATCACGATGGTAAACATAATGACTTTTTAATTTTACTTAAAAAATAAATTCCACTTTTCTGAAATGACGATAGTTTTGCTTATTACACTATCCTTTTACTCTCAAATTTTTGCTTGCTATTTTGGAATCATGTTTCATGTCTTTAAATAGCAATGACTGGGAAAAATGCCTTGAATGTCTGTGCTTTCTTGTTTGTTTGTTTTGCATTTTATACAGTAGCATCTACCATCACCTTGCCCCTCACGGCAGATGATTGCTGGTTCTCCAGAGGTCTCTTCTATATGTTTAAATAAATGCTACCATCTGATACTCAAATCAACTGGTCAGATTTTCTGAAAGGACAATTTGCTGTGTTTTAATTAGTGTAAAGAAATAAATTCAGTTTTTCATGATTTAAAAAATTTTTCTTCTGTTCTGACCATTTATTATATAGCAACAAAAACAAAAACTTCAAATATCTTTTTTTTTTCAAAATTAGAGGAGTTCCTGAATTTGACTTGTTACTTCATCTTGTGAATGGACATTACCCATACGTATTTTTCAGTGTTCTTAGCCTAGTGTCTATTTAATTTTCATTTGAGAAATATAAATTAACTTAGTTATTGTAGACAACAATTAAGCTATTCTCCATTTGCTTTTATGTTATTTTGTGCATATTTTAATATCACTTTGTCAGCTGACCTAAGTAGTTTCCTTTGCATTATGTCTCAATTTTATAGTATGTGCTGTCATTATAATTTACTGTAAGGTATACAACAATGATTTAGGGTACTAAAATTCAAAGTCATCATTCAAAAGTATAACTCTTTGCTTCAAAAACATTTTTCCAAACATCTATCTATCATCTATTTATCTATATCTATCTACCTATCATTGAACATCCTGCTTTAAAATGTCACCATGATAATCTGTTGCTTAGGCAAAGCTGAGTTCACTGATTATGGTCATAAAGAATATCACTAACTTGAGAGAATCTTAGTAACCTCTTGGAAGCGGGGATAGTAAAGATAAGATAATTATAAAGATTTTGAAATAATTAGTTTAAGGTAGGACTTTCAATGCAAAGGTTTTATTAGGGGTGAGAAGAGTTGATGATATAATAATTTAGAATAGTGGACACAGTGAGATGATGGCTTGGGGTTTTACCAGTCTTGGAAAATGAATAGTCTAATGAGGCTGTGTATTGAAGGTTGAGAAGTCTAATGTTCTTAGATTTTGAGGAATTTCCCCATGTGAAACATACAGGCATTGATAGTGTTTAAATTTGGGGCAAGATTTCCCTGAAAAAGTAAAATCATGTTGAGGAAAACAGTTGAATTCTTTGAAGGTAGAAATTCAAATGTATAACTGAACCTTTTAAATGAGATAATTAATATTTCTATTTTAGGGTTACTCTAGATGTGAGTTTATCCAATATATCTGCCTAAATATGGTTTGTTTTCTAAAATTATAGATTACTAAATGTAGGATCAAAATGTTTTTAAAGTCCTTATACATCACAGAGTTTAATGCCCTGAGCAAAAAACTTGTTTTTGTTTTGTTTTGTTTTGTTTTGTTTTTTTTAATTAAGTGAACAGCAGACATTCTAATTCTGGGCAAGAGGAGCACATTTACTTTCTAAGTGATGTGTATCTTACCAGTGAAAAACCTCTCTGTACTCTGCATCAGCAGTAAAGTTAGAGTATCAAATCAATGACTGAAAACTCTCCAAAGTTCTTATTCATTCTGGAATGGTCTGGTTTTGTAATCCCCAGGGTAATGTAATCATAGCGGCTATGCTAAACTGAGCTGCAGTTTGAGATAAATACCAGTAGGTGGCAGTGCTTTTCACATGGCGGACCATTTTTGCAGAATCTTTCCCACTGAAGTATGCTAGTAACAGAGGACTCAGGTACCTGTCAAACATTGTTTGTCAGCACAAAGGAAACAGACTAATCAAATAAACAGGAAAAGAAAACAATACTTGGAAAGCAAAATACAGTATTAAAAGAGAAAAATCCTTTTAAGTTCTGTTTTCTTCTCACCTCACAATGACCTTAAATCACTACTTCATTATGGACTCCACACCTGCCTTGCAGCCCCAGGTTTAGGCTCTGCAGCATCCGACAGTAGACGCCTAAGGTTCCTTGGTGTTCACAATTTGGGCATAATCTCTTGAGTTTTGTCGTAAAACCACTGAATTTTTATATCTTATCAAAGAGCGTTTCACTAAAGGCAAAATAAACTCAGATTTAATTTGATCAGGGAGGCTCGAAGATCACTGCCTCCTTCCTCACTAAGCTGCCTCTTAACCCCCTCACAAGCTCTGGAGCTGACAGTCCATTTTTCCCTTCCCACAATTCCCAACCCAGAATCTGAACAATAACAGAAAAATAACCATTTCTCAGGATGTCCGGATGGCTGCAGGAGTCCCTTCTCCTTCGAGAAGGCGATGCTGCTGCTCTAGCTTGGTGAATTGTCTCTCCCTAATAAGGTCCCACTGATAAAAGATAAGCCATGATTCATGTATATTTGCTCTCCCATTAAAGGCTTTATGAACTTAATTCAACATTCTGAAACAATGGAGGTTGATGATACAATTCTTCAGGTTCTTTTTACAAATAGAGCCCCAAAAGAATTATCTATCTGTAACTTCTCTCTTCCTGTGAGCCCCTGGCAGCATATGCTTCATTGAGGGTTACTTGATTAAGATTATGATTAGGATCCTTGCTCCTGGAGGTTTGGCTTTATGTCAAATGTTATTTCTGTTCAAAACCAGCTTTTCATTGAGCTTACCCCCTTTCTTTCCCATTTGGACAAATGTTAATATTTTAAGTGAACATAAAATGAACAGAGAATATTTTAAATGATTAAATAGTGACTGCTCCATAGAGTGGGAGGAAATTTATTCAAGTGAGGACGTCTATGGAAATTTCATAAAACCGATAGAAATTCTAAAATTAAAAGGCAGAAATCACTAGCATAGGTTATATGTTCCAAGGGTTATGAATTAAGTTAGATCTTAAAGGAAAGTTTCTGTTATAATGACTAGCATGCAACTCTCATTTGTATTTTATAACTTTGGTGGGGCCTCTAAAAGTCCTATGTTTTAAGTTTATGTTTTATAGTATCCCCATTTTTTAGCTGAGGAATCTTGGGGAGAACGTTTAAATATCTCACCCAAGGACACACAGTTAGCTCTTTGGCAAAGCCGAAAAACTGCAACAGACCCGTGTTTGTGTAGTGTATTAACCTGAATCATACTTTCTTGGAAGACTAACTCAATATCATAGTACTTCTACTCTAATAGCTCACAGTTAAAAGAAAAGAAAAACAGTGAAAATCTGTTATATACACATCTTAGAATCCTTTAAAGTAAATGAAATATTTATAATGATTCAGACTGAGTCCAAATGAAGGAAACTGGACTGTTAGCAGTTGGCATATTAGTCGCAGGAAATGAGAGATGATAGAGACAGCCAATGGCCACACAAGAGGATGAAAGCTCAGTCAGAGTTTGAAAAGATTTTTACTAGGGCTGGCAGTAAGAAGCACCTGCTGCAGAAGAATGGAGTCACGACTGGCGGGAGAGTGGCAGAATGGGTTTGCTTTTGGTTTTAACACTCCCACTGCCTGCAGCTCTGGGTTCTGCCATAAATGTCATCACTCACCTTACCTCTTGGCTGGAAAGAGTCTTCTAGCAAACAACTGCAGGTGTAATGAGGGGGATATGTCAAGAGTTAGAGACTAGACAATAGATTTCATTTGGAAAACAAGAAGGGATGAAAAGTTCCTCTTGAAAATAAGTGTGTGGAGAGAAGTAATGCTTTTAAATGTGTGTATGTTTGTATTTTGTCTTAAGTAACCTCCTTTTTTTTACAACGCTATTCAATAAATACTGTATTTTCTACATTTAATTCTTCTTAACTGCCCTTAAAAGAGAACATCTTGTCTGAAAATTTTGTTTTTCTAAGATTTTCATATTTTACTCAAACATTTGATGATCCAATATTAGTTTTCCTCATTTATAAAATTGTTTTTAACAAGTCATTCAAAATACCAAACCATGTATATACAATGGTGATCATATTGAATTTTAAGACTGATAAGACATATCTTATCAGTCTTCTATACATACACTCTATATACATACATATACTACATACATATACACAATTTTTGTTGCAAACTCATAATAGATCAAAAATCTACAAAATCTAGGTTTCTAATTTCTTTGTGCTTTACTTTGTAAAATCCCATAAAAATGCATTGTACAATTTTATTCAAGTTTTACTTCATAAAGCTTTTTTACTGATTTTATATTAGTAGATCAGCAAAAACAATGTGATATTTATTTTAGCAGGAAGCAAGGATTATTTTTTGTGAGCTGGAACAAGTGGAAACTTAGTGATAGCTATATTAAAAAGTCGCTTTTGCAAATAAAATAACTTCTTTCATACCCCATCAAAAATATTGCTTTCTTTTATTCTATATAAAAGTTTTCTTTGAATACTTTATTGTTTTAGGTGGGATATCAGTTATTTATCTGAAAATTTCTAGGTTTGCTTGTTACCAAAAAAAAATGCTGTATCGATAATGGTTGGATTGTTTGCTCATTTTTCTACTGAAAATAATCCCAGGGAAGAATTTCTAAAGGGTTGGAAAGGAAACAGAAAGAAGTTGTTCTAACAAAGTGCTTGTATTCATAATTGGGAAATTTGTTAAAACTGTGTGTCAAATGTCTTAATTGAAACACAAATTTGATTGGGTCGGGGTGTGGGGGGGGGCAGTCATTTTCCCTATTTTTTAAAGAAATTCTTAAGTAAAGAAGTGTGCAAAATCAGAAATTGAGGAGAAGCATGTAGAAGTAATCAGGTTGTGCCTTTAATGCAGAACATATCAAATAGCTAAGACTTTTACTGATAAAAGAGAATCAGGGAAGGTGGATTGAAAGAAAAAAAAACAACTGAAAGTAAATTCTGCTTTTTAAAGTATTTGAACTTCAACAACAACACGCAGTTGAGCATAAATTGGTAGGAGAAAATAATGAAGCGAAATTATAGCTGAGGCTACCCTGTCTTTCAAATTTCTTCACTACTTGCTGCGCAAACATGAGTTTAAATGACAGCTGGCAATTCTCCCCCGGAAAATTGGTGTCTTCATTTCTTGGTCATTCATTTGGGTGTTCATTCTCCAGAGCCCTGATCTGCCTGAGGCAGACCCTCTCTACTCACATTTACTCAACCAAACCTGAGCCAATGAAATAAGATATACTTATGTTTATTTCACAATGTACATCAACCCTGTAGGCTGGTTCCAACTATTTCTTTATAGGAGATCATCAACCATCTAGATTATAAGGGGATGGGTCAGTTAGGGGCAAGGAATAGAGGATGGAGATGGGCAAAGAAAAAGATTATTTTGTAAAAACAGAAGAGGATTTTTTAAACAGATAATTTCATGTTTTTTTTCTAAAAGAAATTTGGGGCCAGGTAACTGTAGTAGAATCACAAACAAAGCAATGTGATTTAAAACTAGTTTCCACAGTATGTTGTGCAAATAGAGAGTGTCATAACTCCAGGGATCAGGCCCACACTCTGTCTGCTTTCAAAACTCATAGGGTCTTTTCTTTGTGGACTTCCTGGCTCTTATATGAGATGTCCAGAGGAGAGTGGAAGGAAAATTATCTTTGAGGAAATTTAGTTATGGCAACAGGATAGATAAACGTACCATGTCAAGGGTTTATCCATCTTTGTAACCATGGTACTAAAGAAGGATTCAGTATCAGTGGCTGACTTATTTATTCCCTACCAGAAAAGATGCTTTGGCTAAATATTTCACATTTAGAAGAAACACGATCTTTTGGAAAATTTGCCACCAATTACTTAGTCTCCAGTTTCAATTTATCAGTTGAATGGCCCGTCTGGGCTTGTAATAATGTACGCTGCTCGACTCAGCCACCGGGCAGTTTTGCCATCTTACGACTTTTTTAAATCCTGAAAATAAATAAAGTTACAACATACTCGCTTTGGTGGCTCTTAAATCCCCAAGTTTCTATATACCAAATTGTTCTGGCTAACAAATATTTAGCAAAGAACATAGTGTAGTGATAAATTAGTATTTGATTCTTTTTTTTCTTTTTAGTATTGCATTTAGTTTTCTTTAAAATGAATTACAAGGAAGGTGGGCCTTCTAACCACAGCTAAGTGAGGTCAGAAAATCCTCTCCAAAAAAGCGGCTTGAAAGTTAAGCAAAGTTGACAAAAACATCCATTTCTGTCGTCTAGAAACTGACTAAAGGTTTGCAAATTTTAAGAGGCACTGAGGCTTAAAAGAACTGCTGAAGAAGGGGCATCTGGGTGATTGAGTAGGTTGAGCAACTGGTTGTGGCCAAGGTCATGATCTCACAGCTGGTGGGCTGCAGCCCACACGATCTCACGGTTGGCGGGTGCAAGCCCCACGTCAGGCTCTTTGCTGTCAGCGCAGACAGAGCCTGCTTCAGATCCTCTGTCTCATTCTCTCTCTCTGCCCCTCCCCCTCTCATTGATACGAAAATTTGATTGGGTCGGGGTGGTGGTGGTGGGGGGGGGGGGAGTCATTTTCCCTGTGCGATTTTTTAAAGAAATTCTTAAGTAAAGAAGAGTGCAAAATCAGAAATTGAAGAGAAGCATGTAGAAGTAATCAGGTTGTGCTCATGCTCTCTCTCTCCCTCTCTCTTTCTCAAAAATAAATAAAAACATTAAAAAACCAAAAAAACTGCTGAATGAGTAAGATGGGTAAGAGCAGTGGGAACCTAGTCATTCTGGCCTGGACTGCTCCCATTTCCCCCAGGGTGGCACAGGCTGCGAGGGCTGGCAGATTTTCTGTGATGGCTGAAGGGGATTCTCAAAATTTGAAGCAGTGGGTGACACCCACATCCAGCAGTGTTGTTGACAGACATGGGAGGATCAACAGCTCTGCCTGGAGGACAGGCGATCTGTTTCTGAAAGAGCCAGAGAGGTATTTTGTGTTCTGCGGGCCACCTACAGTATCTGTTTTCCCTTCTCCTTCTCCTCTTTCCTCCCCCTTCTGGACTTCCACCTTCTTGCTATTACTCCTCTTTTCCTTCTTCTTTTTTCTTCTTCTTCTCATTACTTTAAAAATACACACAGTTTTTTGGGGCACCTGAGTGGCTTGGTTGGTTAAGGGTCCGACTTCGGCTCAGGTCAGGATGTCACGGTTTGTGAGTTTAAGCTCCGTGTTGGGCTCTGTGCTGACAGCTCGGAGCCTGGAGCCTACTTCAGATTCTGTCTCTCCCTCTCTCTCTATCCTTCCCCTGCTTGTGTTCTGTCTCTCTATCTCTCTCAAAAATAAACATTAAAAAATAATCTTAAAAAAATAAATAATAAAAAATACAGTTTTAGTGCACAGGTCATGGGTTTGGCCCATGGACCATAATTTACCTACTGCTACTCTTTTGGCCTGAGGTTGACCCAATCGATGCACAAAGATGCCTGCAGGTACAGTGGACACTAGGGCGGATTCAAACTAGACAAACTCCCTGCCAATCTGCAGGTTGAATAAGCATGACATAAGAGATGTGAAAAGGTATTAAAAACAGTGAAAGCCAAAGAAGACCTAAAAATTATTTGAACTCTGAATGTGTTTCCTTACCGACTCACAGATACTAAAGGAAGTAACAATGAAATACTGTGACAACTTTATGGTAACACGTTAAATTACTTAGAAAAAAATATAAAAATTTCTAAAAAGACATAAATTACCAAAACTGGGTTAAGAAGCCATAGAAAATCTGAATACAACCATGGGAAATATAGAAATTGAATTAGGAATTAAAAATCTTCTCACAAAAGCCTATGGCCCAGTAGCCTCAATGATAAATTCTATCAAATATTTACAGAGGGAATAACACCAATTCATCACTTACCACTATGGCTAGTATTACCCTCATAAAAAAGCCAAAGACATCACTAGAAAAGAAAATCATAGACCACTATCCTTTATTAATATCCCTAACAAAATGTTTATAAAGTGAACCAGCAAAATATAAAAAGAATTATACACCATGACTGAGTGAAGTTTTTCTGAGAAATATAAGGTTAGTCTGACATCCCAAAACTAACTTAATATATCAATCATATTAAAATCATTAAAGACCTGGGACACCTAGGTGGCTCAGTCAGTTAAGCGTTCAAGTTCAGCTCAGGTCATGGTCTCACAGTTCGTGGTTTTCAGCCCCAATCAGGCTATGTACTGACAGCTCAGAGGCTGGAGCGTGCTTCAAATTCTGTCTCTCTCTCTCTCTTTCTCTCCCTCTGCCCTTCCCCTGATTGTACTCTGTCTCTCTCTGTCTCTCAAAAATAAATAAATGTTAAAAAAAGATTAAAAAATAAACAAACATTAAAAAATTTAAAAAAAGATAAAAAGCACATAATCATGTCAGTAGATATAGGAAAATAATTTGGCACAACTTAAGACTTACTCATGATTAAAACAAAACAAGTCTTATAAAACTAGAAATGGAAGGAAACTTCATCAAATTGACAAGGGGAATTTCTGAAAAAACTATATCCATCATACTAAATGGTATAAGACTGATAGTTGTCCCCTAAGATCAGTAGCAAGGCAAGGATGTCATGTTCACTAAGGATGTCATGTTCACTATTTCTATTCACAGTTATATTAGCTTTCTTAGTAAGTTCAAGAAGGAAAATTTTAAAAAATAAGAAATATAAAAAATAAAATAAAATAGAAAAGGAAAAAGAAAAAGAAAATATCAACCAGTTAATTAATTAGTTAGTTAAATGCATCTATATTGGAAATAATGAAGTACAACTGTCCTTAAAGAGCAAATGATTTTAAATGAGGGGAACCTGAAAGAATGCATAAAAAAAAATTTACTAGAACTAATCATTGTTTAGGAAGGTCTTGGGATACAAAGTCAATGCATAGAAATCACTTGCATTTCTATACAATAGCAATGAAAAATACAAAAATTAAATTAAGAAAAAAATTCCATTTAAAATTGTATAAAATATTAAATGTTTTTAAAACAACTTAAAAATGAAAGTTTAAGATTTATATACTGAAAACTATAACACACTGCTGAAAGAAATTAAATATTTAAATAAATAGAGATGTTTCATGTTAGTGAGCTGGAAGTCTAATATTGTCAGGATGGCAATATTTTCCAAAGTAATTTAGAAATTCAACACAATTTCTATCAAAGCTTGGCAGCCCTTTTTGTTGTGGTTGTTGTTGTTAATAATTAACAAGCTTATTCTAAAATTTATTGGGATATTTCCAGAACCTAGACTATCCAAAATAATTCTGAAAACACAGAGCTACCTGATTTTGAAAATTACTCTAAAGCCACAGTAAACAATAATAAATAAATAAATAAATAAATAAATAAATAAATAAAGCAAGCAAGCAATAAAGTAATCAAGCAATGTGATATTGGCAAAGGCACAATCATATATAGATCAATGGTTAAAAACAGAGCCCAGAAATAAATTCATGTATCAATGGAAGACTGACTTTCCAGAAAAGTTACAGAACAATTCAATGTGGGAAATATAGGCTTTTCAACAAACATCACATGGGGCACCTGGGTGGCTTAGTTAAGTATCTGACTTCCAGTCAGGTCATGATCTCATGGTTCCATTTGTGAGTTCAAGCCCCACATCGGGCTCTGCACTAACAGCACAGAGCCTGCTTTGGACCTCTGTCTTCCTCCCTCTCTGCCCCTCCCCTGCTTGCATATGCATGCTCTCTCTCTCTCTCTCGTTCTCAAAAGTCAGCATTTAAAATAAAAAACAAACAAAAAACACAAATATCATTGGAACACCTAGATGTCAACTTACAAAAAAATAAAAAAGTATTTCCATACCTCATACTATGCACAAAAATTAACTCCAAATAGATCTTACCTAAACTTAAGATCTAAAACTATGAATTCTCAAGAAAGGAGTCAACATGGAGGAGAAGTGGGGCGGGGGTGCGAGGGGGGCAAATTTCCCTCATACCTCAAACAGCAGTATTGAGGCCAAAGACTTGGAATTCCAGGAATCCGGGCTACAGAGTGACAGAAACATCTCCAGGAGCCCAAGGGGACAGCTTGGCGGGCCAGAGGTGCGTGCCTGCCAATTGGGAGAGATAAAATGGGTGGTGAATGCACAGACCAAAGGGAAAACTCCTTCCACAGAGAGACAAAAGGAAGAGAGAGACAGGCTGTGGAAGTGTGGAAGCATCTGAACAAGAGAAAAACTCTCCAGACCACTGACCAGGGAATGGAAAAAAGTGGAGACAGTCAGTCTCTGACTTGGAAACAGCCTTAGGAGTGATGACCCAGTGTTGCAGGACTTTCTTGGGACTGGGCCTGCTGCCCTGTACGCCCACCTGGGATTAAGGGGGAGCCAGCCCTTGGTGAGCTCAGAGGCACAGTGTAAGAGAGCAATCCCCTCCCTCGGGTGCTGTGGGAAGGAGGTACATAGCTGCTCCAAGGACAAAAGACGCTGCAGGCGCCTGCCAGCCAGAGGCCCTTTGTTGGCTGGGCAGAGTGGTGCCACCCCAGAACGGCGGTACATGGAGCAGGATCCTTTAAGACATCGGGGTTTGAATCCTAGCCAATTGCCTGCGCGGCACAGGAGACTGGGGAGCAGGACAGAGCAGCCCGCTTGTGCCCACAAAGCACTGTAAAGACTGCCTGAACAGTATAGTTTGGAACAGCCATCTGTGGAGGAGAGACTGGGGTGTCACCATTTTTCTTCCCATCACCAACACGGTGGGGCTTCAGGGACCGGACAGTGGGCCCCAGTGGAGTTGGTACCCGCTTACACCAAACCCCATCCCTCCGTGCCTGCCAACTGCATACCTACCAGAGCAACACTGAAATTGAATGAACCAGAAGGCCGCTCTTCCAGACCAGCACAGCCACCAATGCCAAGGCACCATCAGACATCGGTCCAGCAGTTCTGCATTTTCTGATTTCATTCTTCGTCAATTTTTATTTTACATGTATATTTTTTGTTCCCTTCTTTCTTCCCTTCTCTATTTTGGTTGTTGGTTTATTTAAGTAGGCATTTTTAATGTATTTTTTTTTACCTCTTCTGTATCTCCTTCTTTAATTTCCTCTCTCTTTCTCTCTCACTCTCTCTCCCTGGATGAAGCCATATAGTTTCTCTGAAACTCTGCCTGGTCATTTTTTCTTTTTTTCCCCACTCCTGTCATTTCTCTCTGTATATGGGATAAGGCTTCTTCCACCCCCCCACCTTTAAAAAATTTTTTTTCCAGGGCTACTTCAGTGAACAAATCAAAGCACACCTTGTGGAAGGTCCAAAACACCACTACAAGTAGGGACATAAAGCAACAACAGAGAACAAGCAACACACTCCAAAAACACCTCCTGAAGGGCCATGCCCTGGACAATGTATGAACCCTTCTTAATATGGTAGTGTTCGCAGGTGCAGAACATATAACAAGCTATTAAAACACATAAAAGACAAAAAAACTAGCCAAAATTACTTAATGAAAGAATTCTCCTCAAAAGAAATTCCAGGAAGAAACGACAGCCAGAGAGTTGCTCAAAACAGATATGAACAATATATCTGAACAGGAATTTAGAGTAATAGTCATAAGACTAATACCTAGGCTTGATAAAAACATAAAAGACAGCAGAGAATCTATTGAAGCAGAGATCAAGGAAGTAAGAAATAGTCACAATGAATTAATAAATGTTGTAAATGAGCTGCAAAATAAACCAGAAAAAGTGACAGCAAGGATAGAAAAATCAGAGAGGAGAATAAGTGAAACAAAAGATATAATTATGGGAAATGATGAAGCCAAGATAAAGAGAGATAAGACAATACTAAACATGAGGGAAGAATTAAAGACATAAGTGATTCAGTGAAATATAATAATATGTGTATCATAGGAGTTCCAGAAGAAGTAGAGAAAGAGAAAGGGGCAGAAGGTTTATTTGAACAAATTATGGCTTAGAACTTCCCTAATCCGGGGAAGGAAGCAGACATCCAAGTCCAGAAGGCACAGAAAACTCCCTTCAGATTCAAAGAGAAAAGGCCATCACCATGACGTATCATAGTGAAACAGGCAAAATACAAAGATAAGGAGAGAATTCTGAAAGAAGCTAGGGACAAATGGGCCTTATCCTACAAGGGTAGACACATAAAGGTAGTAGCAGACCTGTCCACTGAAACTTGGCAGGCCAGAAGGGAGTGGCAGGAAATACTCAATGTGCTGAATAGGAAAAGTATTCAGTCAAGAATCTTTTATCCAGTAAGGATGTAATTCAGAATAGAAGGAGAGATAAAGGCTTTCCCAGACAAACAAAAACTGAAGGAGTTCATGACCACTAAACCAGCCCTGCAGGAGATCCTAAGGGGGACTCTTAGTGGAATGCTGAAAAAGAATACAAAGGACCAGAAACATCACCACAAGCATGAAACCTAAAGATAAAACGATGACACTACATCCATATCTTTCAGTAATAACTCAGAATATAAATGGGCTAATTGTCCCAATCAAAAGACATAGGGTAACAGAATGGATAAAAAACCAAGATCCATCTATATGCTGTCTTCAAAAGACTTATTTTAGACCTGAGAACACCTGCATATTGAAAGTAAGGGGATGGAGAATCATTTATCATGTTATTTGAAGTCAAAAAAAGCTGGAGTAGCAATACTTATATCAGACAAATTAGATTTTAAACTACAGACTGTAACAAGAGATGAAGAAGGGCATTATATCATAATTAAGGGGGTCCATCAAGAAGAGCTAACAATTGTAAATGTTTATGCCCCCAACTTGAGACGTCCCAAATATACAAATCAATTACACAAACATGGGCAATTTTATTGATCAGAAAATGGTAATAGTAAGTGACTTTAATACTCCACTTACAACAATGGACAGATAATCTAGGCAGAAAATCAATAAAGAAACAATGGCCTTGAATGATACACTGGACCAGATCAACTTGACACATATATTCAGAACTTATCAATGAAAAGCAGCAGAATACACATTCTCCTCAAGTGCACATGGAATGTTCTCCAAAATAGATCACATACTGGGTCACAAAATAGCCCTAAATAAATATAACAGTATTGAGATAATATCATGCACATTTTTAGATCACAACACTATGATACTTCAAATCAACCATAAGAAAAAATTTAGAAAGACTCCAAATGCATGGGGGTTAAAGAACACCCTACTAAAGAATGAATGGGGAGGCGCCTGGGTGGCTCAGTCGGTTGAGCGTTGGCTTTAGCTCGGGTCATGATCTCATGGTCTGTGAGTCTGAGCTCCACGTCGGGCTCTATGCTGATAGCTCAGAGCCTGGAGCCTTCTTTGGATTCTGTGTCTCCCTCTCTCTCTGCCCCTCCCCTGCTCATGCTCTGTTTCTCTCTCTCTGTCAAAAATAAATAAACATTAAAAAAATTTAAAAAAAAGAATGAATGGGGTCAACCAGGCAATTAAAGAAGAAATTACATAATATATGGAAACAAATGAAAATGAAAACATGACCAAACCCTTTGGGATGCAGCACAGGCCAGGCCTATCTCAAGAAACAAGAAAAATCCCAAATACAGAACCTAATCTGAAACCTAAAGGAACTAGAAGCAGAACAGCAAAGAAACCCCAAAGACGGCAGAGTAAAAGAGATAATAAAGATTAGAGCAGAAATAAACAATGTAGAATAAAAAAAAACAGTAGAACAGATCAATGAATCTAAGAGCTGGTTTTTTGAAAGGATAAACAAACTTGATAAACTCCTAGCCAGACTTCTCAGACAGAAAAGAGAAAGAACCCAAAAAGATAAAATCACAAATGAAAAAGGAGAGATCACAACAAACACCACAGAAATACAAATAATTATTAAAGGATACTATGAAAAATTATATGGCAACAAACAGCACAATCTGGAAAACTGGACAAATTCCTAGACACCCACACCTTACCAAACTCAAACAGGAAGAAATAGAAAATTTGAAAATATGGGTGCCTGGGTGGGTCAGCCATGATCTCACAGTTTGTGAGTTTGAGTCTCACATCAGGCTCTATGCTGACAGCTCAGAGCCTGGAGCCTGCTTTGGATTCTGAGTCTCTCTCTCTCGGCCCCTCCCCTGCTCACAATCTGTCTCTCACTCTCTAAAAAATAAATACAACGTTAAAAAAATTTTTTTAATTAAAAAAAGAAAATTTGAACAGACCCATAACCAGCAAATATATTGAATCATTTATCAAAAATCTTCCAACAAATAAAAGTCCTGGTCCAGGTGGTTTCCCAGGGGAATTCTATCAGACATTTAAAGCAGAGTTAATACATACTCTTCTGAAGCTGTTCCAAAAAATAGAAATGGAAGGAAAGCTTCCAGAGTCATTCTATGAAGCCAGCATTACCTTGATTCCCAAACCAGAAAAAAGACCCCATGGGAAAGGAGAATTACAGGCCAAAATGCCTGACAAACATGGATGTAAAAATTCTCAACAGGATACTAGCAAATCGAATTCAACAGTATATTAAAAGAATTACTCACCATGATCAAGTGGCATTCATTCCTGGACTACAGGGCTGCTTTAATATTTGCAAATCAATCAATGTGATACATCACATTAATGGAAGAAAAGATAAGAAACATAGGATCCTGTCAATAGATGCAGAAAAAAGCATTTGATAACATACAGCATCTTTTCTTAATAAAAACCCTCAAGAAAGTTAGGATAGAAGGAGCATACCTTAACATCATAAAAGCCATATATGAAAGGCCCACAGCTAATATCAACTTCAACGGGGAAAAACAGAGGGCTTTCCCCCTGAGATCAGGAACACAACAGGGATGTCAACTCTCACCACTGTGTTTAACATAGTGTTGAAAGTCAGCTTCAGCAATCAGACAACAAAATGAAATCAAACGCATCCAAACTGGCAAAGAAGTCAAACGTCCACTTATCACAGATGACATGATATTCTACACAGAAAACCCAAATGACTCCACCAAAAAATTGCTAGAACTGATACATGAATTCAGCAATGTCACAATATATAAAATCAATGTACAGAAAACAGCTGCATTTCTATACACTGGTAATGAAGCAACAGAAAGAGAAATCAAGGAATCAATCCCATGTACAAATGCACCAAGAACCATAAAATACCTAGGAATAAACCTAACCAATGATGTAAAAGATCTATATGCTGAAAACTACAGAAAACTTATGAAAGAAATTGAAGAAGACACAAATAAATGGAAAAACATTCCATGCTCATGAATTGGAAGAACAAATATTGTTAAAATGTCAATAGTACCCAAAGTAATCTACACATTCAATGGAAACCCAATCAAAATCACACCAGCATTCTTCTCAGAGCTAGAACAAATAATCCTAAAATTTTTTTGGAACCACAAAAGGCCTTGAATAGCCAAAATAATGTTGAAAAAGAAAACCAAAGCTGGAGGCATCACAATCCCAGACCTTAGCCTGTACTGGAAAGCTATAATCATCAAGACAGTATGGTATTGCCATAAAAACAGACACATAGATCAATGGAATAGAATAGAGAACCCAGAAATGGATGCATAAATGTATGGCCAACTAATCTTCAACAAAGCAGGAAAGAGTATCCAATGGGAAAAAGACAGTCTCTTTAGCAAATGGTTCTGGGGGAACTGGACAGCAGCATGCAGAAGAATAAACCTGGACCACTTTCTTACACCATACGCAAAAATATATTCAAAATGGATGTAATACCTAAATGTGAGACAGGAAACTACCAAAACCCTAGGAGAGAAAACAGGCAACAACCTCTTTGACCTCAGCTGCAGCACTTCTTACTAGACATGTCTCTTAAGGCAAGGGAAATAAAAGCAAAAATGAACAATTGGTAATTCATCAAGATAAAAAGCTGATACACAGCAAAGGAAACAATCAGCAAAACTAAAGGCAACCAACAGAATTGGAGAAGGTATTTGCTAATGACATATTGGACAAAGGGTTAGTATCCAAAATCTATAAACCACTTACCAAACTTAATACCCAAAAAAACAAATAATCCAGTGAAGAAATGGCCACAAGACATGAATAGACACTTTTCCAAAGAAGACATCCAGCTGTCCAACAGACACATGAAAAGATGCTCAACATCTCTCACCATCAGGGGAATACAAATCAAAACCACAGTGAGATACCACCTCACACTAGTCAGAGTGGCTAAAATTAACAACTCAGGAAACAACAGATGTTGGTGAGGATGTGGAGAAAGAGGAACCCTCTTGTACTAGTGGTGAGAATGCAAACTGGTGCAGCCACACTGGAAAAGAGTGTGGAGGCTCCTCAAAAAATTTAAAAATAGAATTACCCTATGACTCAGCAATAACACTACTAGAAATTTATCCAAAGGATACAGGAGTGCTGATTCATAGGGGCACTGTGATATATGATAGGATAGGATAGGATAGGATAGGACAGGACAGGACAGGATAGGATAGGACAGGATAGGATAGGATAGCATAGGATAGGATAACAGTGCTATCAACAACAGTCAAATTATGGAAAGAGCCCAAATGTCCACCAACTGATGAATGGATAAAGAAAATATGGTGTATATACATACATATACATCTATCTCTATCTCTATCTCTATCTCTATCTCTATCTCTATCTCTATCTCTATCTCTATCTATATAATGTAATACTACTTAGCAATGAGAAAGAATGAAATCTTGCCATTTGCAACAACGTGGATGGAAATGGAGGGTATTATGTTAAGTGAAATCAATCAATCAGAGACGGGCCGATACCATTACGTTTTCACTCATATGTGGAATTTGAGAAACGTAACAGAAGACCATGGGGGAGGGGAAGAGGAAAAAAACGTTTCAAACAGAAAGGAGGAACACCATAAGAGACCTTTCAATACAAAGAACAAACTGAGGGTTGATTGCAGGGGAGAGGAGATAATTGGTGATGGGCATCAAGGAGGGCACTTGTTGGGATGAGCAGTGGGTGTTGAATGTAAGCAATGAATCATGGGAAACTACTCCTGCAGCCAAGAACACACTGTATACACTGTATGTTAGCTAACTTGACAATAAATTATATTACAACAAAACACAAAGTCCTGTGCAAAAGAAAAGAGTCTGAAATAAAAAGAATAACAAGTAACTAAAAAAAAAAATCAGACTGTAACTGTTGTTTCTGAAGTTGTTTGCTTTTGTGGTGGCATCTGCATATCCTCCTTTATTTTAAATATGAACTATTTCCACTGAAATAAATAGCTGTTTCATATCCATCTGATTAATATCCTCAAAAATCCTTTAGTCATTTATGTGAAGAAGTTTATTAGTTTGAAGATTAAAAACATGGGATTCTTTCAGTTTTTATTATCTAATGGTGTATTTGTTTTAGAAAGAATAGAAACTGTTGTTCCTAAGTCTTATTTTTGTATCACAGCAAAAACAAAAAAATCCAACCATAAACAAACAAATAAATAAATAACAAAACATAACGAAAACCCGTAAATTTTCTAGTAGAAAATGTAGGAGAAAATCCTACATAACTTCGGGTTGGGCAAAGAGTTTGTAGATATGACCAAAAAAGTGAAGTCTATAACAGGGAAACATTGATACATCATACTTTATCAAAATTAATAATTTTAAGCTTTAAAATGCACACACAAATGAAAAGAATATATATATATATATATATCTGATAAGCAAATGAAAATATACTTAACATTGTGTTATTAGGGAAATATAAACTAAGACTAACTACACACTATTTTATACCCACTAGATGGGCAATAATCAAAGGATAGACAATAACAAGTCAAAAAACTGGATCCCTTATACATTGCTAGAGGGAGTTTAAAATAATATAATGTTTTGGGAAAAAATCGGTAGTTTCTTGAAAATTAAACATAAAATTACCTTATGATCCACTCCTAGAAATTTATGCAAGAAAAATGAAAATATATTTTCATACAGATCTATGTGGAAATATTTATTATAGAATTATTTATAATAAGCAACAACTGGACACAACCAAAATGTATATTAATTGGTAAACTAATAAACCATAATATGTACAACCAATGGGATACAGTCAATAATAAAGAGAACAAACTATAGATACATGCTAAACATGGATGAACCTCAACATTGTGCAAAAGATTAAATATTTTGTTTTTATTTGTATGAAATGTCCTGAAAAGGCAAGTTTATGAAAACAGAAAGCAAATCAGTGGCTGCCTAGAGCTGAGATCACGAACATATCTACCAACTGACACAAGGAAACTTTGGGGGATTTCATCACCCCAAATACATTCTATATTTGGTTGGACAGATGAAATACATTCTATAATTACGTGATGTTTGCACAAATTTATAAATTTACTAATAATCATTCAATTGTGCACTTATGACGTGATAAGCAGAATAAAGACCCCTCAAGTATGTCTATTTCTCAATCCCCTAAACCTGTAAATATGTTACCTTATTTGGCAAAAAGAAGTTTGTATGTACAGTTGAGGGGATAGACCTTGATATGGAGAGATTATCTTAGATTATCTGGATGGGTCCATCTAATTGCTGGAGTCCTCAGGAGTGGAAAAGGAAGGCAGAAGAGAGTCAGAGACACAACATGTTTGATCCTTCATTTCTGGAGGATCATTTGAAGATGAAGAGAGGGATCCACAGCCAAGGATTTTAACAGCCTTGAGAGGCTGGGAATGCTACTCCACTGACAGCAAGAAGATGAAGGCCATATTCCTGTAACCATAATGAATTCAGCTCTGACAAGAAACATTCTGAATGAGACTTCCTTCCCCTAGAGCCTCCAGAAAGGAATAGAACTCAGGAATAGTAGAAAAGTATAAACATAATTATATAAGAACTTACGTGAGCCATATTAAAGAAAATTATTTGAAACTAGAAAAAGGGCAAAAAAGATAGACATATTCTTTCAATGTTAGACTGGAACATTGTTTAGTAGTTTCAAATAAGAACTATTTAATTTTCCAGAAGATTGCACCTATTTTGATTTTGTTAATTTTATTAAGAGTTCAGAGTCTGTGAGGTAACATACTAACTGGGTAGATGGTGGGTTTCTTTCCTTTTTTTTTTTTTTTTTTTTTTTTTGGCTAGAAAACAAATCTCCAAAGGCTTTGGTTTCATTGCCCTGTAATCAGTTATGTACTAACCCAGCAACCTTAAGTCAGGAATTTTTTTTAAAAATGTCTATAAATACCCTGTCCTTCAAATGTTTTATAAATACTTGATATTTTATTAGTTTGCTCATTCTTGAGTTGATAAATCTTTGACATATATTAATTTTATATTTGAATGAATCATATTTTTAAATCTTTAAAGCACTGTGACTGGATAATCATAAGGCACCACTTTTAAGGATGAAAATTGGAGGACATGACAAATTAGGCTTATTAGTGAAAAACAAATAATAAATATTAAAAAAAGTTATTCTAACATCTGAATAAACAAAGAATAAACCGTACCTATATAAAGATTGACAAGAAAAGGCCTTGAAAATGTTGAAATGTTACCTGATATAGGAATCAACTTTGGATTTCATTTTTATTATTTTTACTGCTATCAACTTATAAGCGTTTTATTAGCATATATATACGTATATATACTATATATATATATGTATATATATATACATACGTATATATATATACATACACATATATATATACGTATATATATACACATACATATATAGATATACACATACGTATATATATTGGGAATCTGAGGAAAAAATAGCATTGTTTTAAGTGCAGTTGGGAAATTTGACAGGAAAGTAAGAAAAATATATATTACAAGTTTTCCACTTAAGAACAATATTCCTAACAAAGTTATAATAAGGAAACATGGTGACGACTAATGATAACAATAACAGTGTTGACAGAATTTGTTGGGAAATTTGTTTAGAACCTAGGGTCTCTATGTTCTAAATGTCCTAGAGACCCTAATAGTTGATCATTTGGACAGATATGAAATAGTTTTTAAAGAATTTTTGTTGACATATATGTGACGTACAATATTGTGTAAATTTAAGGTGTTCAACATGTTGATTTATTTATATATTAATTTCCCACTGTAGTGATAGTACCTCTATCACATCACATAATTATTTCTTTTTTGAAGTGGAAATAATTGCTATCTAGTCTCTTAAAAAGTTTAATGATTACAATACAATATTGTTGTTTCTACTATACTGTGCACTTGATCTCCAGGACCTATATGTATACTAGGTGTAAGTTTATACACTTAAACAACAGTTCTCCTGTTTTTGAGTTTGGATTTTTAGATTCCACATACAAGTGATATCATACAGTATTTGACTTTTTTGGGTCTGATTTACCTCATGATAATGTCCTCAAGTGATTTTCTTCTTTCTCAAAGCTGAATAATGATTCCATTATGTGTGTGTGTGTGTGTGTGTGTGTGTGTGTGTGTGTGTATGTGTGTGTTCTTAGGATGTTTCCACATTTTGGGCTATTGTAAATAATGCTGCAATAAACACGGAGTGGAGATATGTCTTGAATATCTTATTTTCAATTCCTTTGGATAAATACCCAGAAGTAGAATTACTGACCCATATGCTATTTCTGTTTTTAATTTTTTGAGGAAATTCCTTATTGTTTTCCATAGATACATTCTCACCAACAGTATACAGTTTCCTTTTCTCCATATTCTCTTCTTGATACCAGCCATTCTAACAGATGTAAGGTGAAATCTCATTGTGCTTTTGCTTTCCATTTCCCTGATGATAAGCAGTGTTGAGCGTCTTTCAGAAAAAGATCTATTTAATACCTCTGCCTATTTTTAAATCAGATTGCTTGTTTATTGTTGTTGTTGCTGTTGTTGTTATTGAGCTGCATGAATTCTTCATATATTTTGGATATTAACCTCTTTTTTAACTTTTTATTTATTTTTTTAATTTACATCCAAGTTAGCATATAGTGCAACAATGAGTTCAGGAGTAGATTCCTTAGTGCCCCTTACCCATTTAGCCCATTCTCTCTCCCACACCCCCTCCAGTAACCCTCTGTTTGTTTTCGATATTTAAGAGTCTCTTCTGTTTTGTCCCCTTCCCTGTTTTTATATTATTTTTGGTTCCCTTCCCTTGTGTTCATCTGTTCTGTGTCTTAATGTCCTCATATGAGTGAAGTCACATGATATTTGTTTTTCTCCAACTGACTAATTTCACTTACCATAATAGCCTCTAGTTCCATCCACGTAGTTGCAAATGACAAGATTTCATTCTTTTTGATTGCCGAGTAATATCCATTGTATATATATACCACATCTTCTTTATACATTCATCCATCAATGGACATTTGGGCTCTTTCCATACTTTGGCTATTATTTATAGTGCTGCTATAAACATTGGGGTGCATGTGCCCCTTTAACACAGCATACCTGTATCCCTTGGATAAATACCTAGAAGTGCAATTGCTGGATCATAGGGTAGTTCTATTTTTAACTTTTTGAGGAACCTCCATACTGTATTCCAGTGTGGCTGTACCAGTTTGCATTCCTACCAGCAGTGAAAAAGAGATCTTTCTCTGCATCCTCGCCAACATCTGTTGTTGTCTGAGTTGTTAATGTTAGCCATTCTGACAGGTATGAGGTAGTATCTCACTGTGGTTTTGATTTGTATTTCCCTGATGATGAGTGATGTTGAGCATTTTTCCATGTCAGTTGGCTATCTGGATGTCTTCTTTGGAAAAGTGTCTTTTCATGTCTTTTGCCCATTTCTTCACTGGATGATTTGTTTTTTGGGGGTTGAGTTTGATAAGTTCTTTATAGATTTTGGATACTAACCCTTCACCTGATATGTCGTTTGCAAATATCTTCTCCCATTCTGTCGGCTGCCTTTTAGTTTTGCTGATTGTTTCCTTCGCTGTGCAGAAACTTTTTATTTTGATGAGGTCCCAATAGTTCATTTTTGCTTTTGTTTCCCTTACCTCCAGAGACATGTTGAGTAAGAAGTTGCTGAGGCCAAGGTCAAAGAGGTTTTAGCTTGCTTTCTCCTCGAGGACTCTGATGGCTTCCGGTCTTACATTGAGGTCTTTCATCCATTTTGAATTTATTTTTGTGTATGGTGCAAGAAAGTGGTCCACATGTCGCTGTCCAGTTTTCCCAGCACCACTTGCTGAAGAGACTGTCTTTATTCCATTTCCTGCTTTGTCAAAGATTAGTTGGCCATATGTTTGTAGGTCCATTTCTGGGTTCTCTATTCTGTTCCATTGATCTGAATGTTCTTGTGCCAGTACCATACTGTCTTGATGATGACAGCTTTGTAGTATAGCTTGAAGTCTGGGATTGTGATACCTTCTGCTTTGGTTTTCTTTTTCAAGATTGCTTTGGCTATTCAGGGTCTTTTCGGGTTCCACACAAATTTTAGGATTGTTTGATGTAGCTCTGTGAAGAATGCTGGTGTTATTTTGACAGGGATTGCATTGAATATGTAGACTGCTTTGGGTAGTATTGATATTTTAACAATATATGTTCTTCCTATCCAGGAGCATGGAATCTTTTTCCATTTTTTTGTGTCTTCTTCAATTTCTTTCATAAGCTTTCTATAGTTTTCAGTGCATAGATTTTTCACCTATTTGGTTAGATTTATTCCTAGGTATTTTATAGTATTTGGTGTAACTGTAAATGGGATCAATTCCTTGATTTCTCTTTCTTTTGCTTCATTGTTGGTGTATGGGAATGCAACTGATTTCTGTGCATTGATTTTATATTCTGCCATTTTGCTGAATTCATGGATCAGTTCTAGCAATTTTCTTGTGGAATCTTTTGGGTTTTCCATATAGAGTATCATGTCACTGCAAAGCGTGAAAGTTTGACCTCCTCCTGGCCAATTTGGATGCCTTTTATTTCTTTGTGTTGTCTGACTGTTGAAGCTAAGACTTCCAATACTATGTTGAGTAACGGTGGCAAGAGTAGACATCCCTGTCTTATTCCTGACCTTAGGGGGGAAAGCTCTCAGTTTTTCCCCATTGAGGATGATATTAGCATTGAGTCATTCATATATGGCTTTTATGATCTCTAGGTATGATCCTTCTATCCCTACTTTCTTGAGGGTTTTTATCAAGAAAGGATGCTCTATTTTGTCAAATGCTTTCTCTGCATCTATTGAGAGGATCATGTGGTTCTTGTCCTTTCTTTTATTGATGTGATGAATCACAGATTGTTTTGTGAATATTGAACCAGCCCTGCATCCCAGGTATAAATCCCACTTGGTCGTGGTGAATAATTTCTTTAATGTATTGTTGGATCTGGTTGGCTAATATCTTGTTGAGGATTTTTGCATCCATGTTCATCAGGGAAATTGGTCTATAGTTCTCCTTCTTGGTGGGGTCTTTTCTGGTTTTGGAATCAAGGTAATTCTGGCTTCATAGAAAGAGTTTGGAAGTGTTCCTTCCATTTCTATTTTTTGGAACACCTTCAAGAGAATAGGTGTTAACTCTTCCTTAAATGTTTGCTAGAATTCCCCTGGAAAGCCATCAGGCCCTGGACTCTTGTTTTTTGGGAGATTTTTGATTACTAATTCGATTTCTTTACTGGGTATGGGTCTCTTCAAATTTTCTATTTCGTCCTGTTTCAGTTTTGGTAGTGTATATGTTTCTAGGAATTTGTCCATTTCTTCCAGATTGCCCATTTTATTGGCGTATAATTGCTCATAATATTCTCTTCTTATTGTTTGTATTTCTGCTGTTGTGGTTGTGATCTCTCCTCTTTCATTCTTGATTTTATTTATTTGGGTCCTTTCCTTTTTCATTTTTATCAAACTGGTTGGTGGTTTATCAATTTTGTTAATTCTTTTAAAGAACCAGCTTCTGGTTTCACTGGTCTGTTCTACTGTTGTTTTGGTTTCAATAGCATTAATTTCTGCTCTAATCTTTATTATTTCCTGTCTTCTCCTGGTTTGGGGTTTTATTTGCTGTTCTTTTTCTAGCTCTTTAAGGTGTAAGGTAAGGTTGTATACCTGAGAAATTTTCCCTTCTTTAGGAAGGCTGGATTTATATACTTCCCTCATATGACCACCTTTGCTGGTTCCCAGAGGTTTTGGGCTGTGGTGTTATCATTTTCATTGGCTTCCATGTACTTTTTAATTTTCTTGTTAACTTCTTGGTTGGCCCATTCATTTTTTAGTAGGATGTTCTTTAGACTCCAAGTATTTGTTATCTTTCCAAATTTTTTTTTGTGGTTGATTGTGAGTTTCATAGCATTGTTGTCTGAAAATATGCACGGTATGATCTTGATCTTTTTGTACATGTTGAGGGCTGTTTTGTGCACCAGTATGTGGTCTATTCTGGAGAACATTTCGTGTACACTGGAGAAGAATGTATATTCCACTGCTTTAGGATGAAATGTTCTGAATATATCTGTTAAGTCAATCTGGTCCAGTGTGTTTCCTTATTGATTTTCTGTTTAGATGACCTGTCCATTGTTGTAAGTGGGATGTTGAAATCCCATACTATTATGGTATTATTATCAATGAGTTTCTTTATGTTTGTGATTAATTGATTTCTATTTGGGTCCTTCCACATTTGGAGCATAAATGTTTACAATTGTTAGGTCTTTTGGTGGATACACCCCTTGATTATGACATAATGCCCTTCTTCATCTCTTGTTAGTCTTTATTTTAAAATCTAGATTGTCTGATATAAGTATGGCTACTCCAGTTTTCTTTTGTCGACCATTAACGTGATAGATGGTTCTCTATCCTGTTACTTTCAATCTGAAGGTGTCTTTAGGTTTAAAGTGGGTTTCTTGTAAACAGCATATAGATGGATCTTGTTTTCTTATCCATTCTGATACCCTATGTCTTTTGATTGGGGAATTTAGTCCATTGATGTTTAGAGTGAGTACTGAAAGATACGAATTTATTGCCATTATGTTTCTTGTAGAGTTGGTTTCTGGTGGTGTTCTCTGGTCCTTTCTGGTCTTTGCTGCCTTTGGTTTTTTTTTTTTTTTTTTTTTTCATGTATTCGCCCCTCAGAGTCCCCCTTAAAATTTCTTGCAGAGCTGATTTAGTGGTCCGAACTCCTTTAATTTTTGTTTGTTTAGGAAACTTTATTATTTTTTTTTTAATTTTTTTTTTCAACGTTTATTTATTTTTGGGACAGAGAGAGACAGAGCATGAACGGGGGAGGGGCAGAGAGAGAGGGAGACACAGAATCGGAAACAGGCTCCAGGCTCCGAGCCATCAGCCCAGAGCCCGACGCGGGGCTCGAACTCACGGACTGCGAGATCGTGACCTGGCTGAAGTCGGACGCTTAACCGACTGCGCCACCCAGGCGCCCCTGTTTAGGAAACTTTAAATCTCAACTTCTATTTTGAATGTCAGCCTTGATGGATAAAGAATTCTTGGGTGCATATTTTTCTGATTCAGCACACTGAATATATCCCGCCACTCTTTTCTGGCCTGCCAAGTTTCTGTTGATACGTCTGCTGCAAACTTGACCTGTCTTCCCTTGTAGGTTAAGGACTGTTTTTCCCTTGCTGCCTTCATGATCCTTTCCTTGCCTGAGTATTTTGTGAATTTGACCATGATATGCCTTGTTGATGGTCATTTTTTTTCAAGCTAATGGGAGTTCTCTGTGCTTCCTGGATTTTGATGTCTGTGTCTTTGTCTAGGTTAGGGAAGTTTTCAACCATGATTTGCTCACATAACCCTTCTACCACTTTTTCTCTCTCTTCATCTTCTGGGACCCCTATGATTCTGATGTTTTTCCTTTTTAATGAGTCACTGCTTTCTCTAATTCCTAAACCATGCTCTTTTGCTTTAGTCTCCCTTTTTTCTGCTTCATTATTCTCCAAAAGTTTGTCCTCTATATTGCTGATTCGCTGCTCTGTCTCATCCATCCTTGCTGCCATGGCATCCATTCAAGCTTGCAGCTCACTTACGACATTTTTTATTTCATTCTGACCAGCTTTTACTTCCTTTAACTCTACAGAGAGGGATTCTCATCTATTTTCGACCCCAGCTAGTATTATTATTATCATGAATCGAAATTCTGGTTTAGACATCTTGCTTGTATCTGTGTTGATTAACTTCCTGGCTGTTGTTTCTTCCTGCTCTTTTTGGGGGGTGAATTACTTTGTTTCATCATTTTGAAGGAAGAAAAGGAATTGATAAGATAAAAAAAATTAAAATTAAAAAATTAAAAACAACACACACACACACACACACACACACCTCAAATCAGTGATGCTAGACTCTGCTTGTGTTTTAGTCTGGTTATTGAAAGGAGCTTGACAGATTAGAGAAAAAAGGGAAAAAGGAAAAAAAGGAAATCATTTGAAAATTTGAGAAAATGAATACAATGAAATAGTATAAAATGAAATGATGGGAGTAAAACAAATTGAAAAAATTACAAAAATGTAAAAAATATAGTCAAAAAAATAAGAAAAATATTTTTAATAAAAATTGAAAATAAAGGTAATTTTTTTTCTGCTGAGTTCTATGGTTCAGGTTGTGCAGATTGTTGTGTTAATCCTCAAATAAGTTTTCTAGGTGTGCAGGGAGGTTTAGTGTTGATCTGGCTGTATCTCATGGATGTGAGATGCAAAAAAAAATTTCCATGCTGTTCCACCATCTTGGCTCCTCCTCCTGTATATTAACCTCTTATTCGACAAATAGTTTGAAAAATTTTTCTCCCATTCTTAAAGATTCCTTTTCATTTTACTGACTGTTTCTTTTGATGTGCAATGGAATTGTTTACTATGATATTTCTATGGCTAATTCTTTTTTTTAAATTTTTTTAATGTTTATTTATTTTTGAAGGAGAGTGAGAGTGAGACAGAGTGTGAGCAGAGGAGGGGCAGAGAGAGAGGGAGACACAAAATCCGAAGCAGGCTCCAGGCTCTGAGCCATCAGCACAGACCTGACATGGGGCTCAAACCCACAAACCATGAGATCATGACCCGATCCAAAGTCGGATGATTAACCGAGCCACCTAGGTGCCCCTACATGACTAAAAGATCTCCTGGGTAGAATGTTGAAGTTTAACACATCTTTATAGCCAAGACTTTATTCTTTGTTAGCCTAGATAGGTTCTTGGGTCTGTAACAGTAACTCTGGCAGAGTATCTTCTGTTTCATATTAATCCTATATTGGTACAATGTCCCTCAAGTGATGGGCAATAGGATTTTCCTGTTAAATTTCAAATTTTCCTCAATTTCAATTCCATAGTTGAAACTTATGGTATTTTATATTTACATCACAATTATAGCTGGAAGAAATATAATAGCAAAATTGTGAGGCTCTGTGTATTGCCTCATTTTACTAACTTAAAATGGTTTGGGGGTATTTTTAGTGTGAAATGTTGTGACCCATGTCTGTTTTCCTTAACTCAGTCTCTTGACTTGCCCTTTAGTTTCTGACAAAAATTACTTAGTCTAAATCAATTATCATGGGGAAAAGATTAGACACCAAGTTGTAATTTTAGTTATTCAGTATGCTTATCTGTCAAATGAGCCTGCAAAATGGCCAGCTTTAATTAATGGTTTTAAAATAAGTAGCTAAGGACTAGGTGTTTACCCAAAGAAAGCAAAAACTCTAACCTCTAACATAAACAATATATGCACCCCTATGTCTATTGAGGCTCATTTACAATAGCCAAAATATGAAAGCAACCTAAATGTCCATCAACAGATGAATGGATAAGAAGATGTGAAATATATATACATACACACACAATGGAATATTAGTCATAAAAAAGAATGACATCTTGGGACACCTGGGTAGTTCAGTTGGTTAAGTGTCTGACTTAGATTCATGTCATGATCTCTTGGTTCGTGAGTTTGAGCCTCGCATCAGGCTCACTGCTGTCATCTCAGAGCCTGGAGCCTGCTTCAGACCCTCTGTCTCCATCTCTCTCTGCCCCTCCCCCACTTGTGCTCTTTCTCTGTCTCTCTCAAAAATCAACAAACATTAAAAAAAAAGAATAACATTTTGTCATTTGCAGCAACACGGATGAACCTAGAGGGTATTATGCTAAGTGAAATAAATCAGAAAGAGACACATAACTGTATGATTTCACTTATATTTGGGACCTAAAAAAAAAAACAAAACAAACAAAACAGAAACAGAACCATAAATACAGAGAACAAACTGATAGCTGTCAGAGAGGAGGGAGGTGGGGGATAGGCAAAATGGATGAAGGGCTTCCACTTACAGAATGAATCAAGTCACATAAATAAAAGGCACAGCACAGGGAATGTAGTCAACGGTATTGTAATGGCGCTGTATGGTGACAGATTGCAGCTACATCCGTGGTGAGCATAGCATTAAGGTATACAGTTGTTGCATCACTATGTTGTATACCAAAACTAACATAACTTTGTGCATCAAATATACTTCAATAAAAAAATAAACAGGGATGCCTGGGTGGCTCAGTCAGTTCAGCGTCCAACTCTTGATCTCAGCTCATGTCTTGATCTCAGGGTTGTGAGTTCAAGCCCCACATTGGGCTAAGTAGCTAAGAGGCTAAGAAAATAGGCCAATTCATATGTAAGCATTTCTTTTCCTCTTGCCTAGTTTAATTCAAGTTTAACTGCTGTTATAGGTATCACTTCTAGAGTATGTGATATGCGTTGGGGCCTGTGTTAGACATTTTATGTGCATTTCTAATCCTTGAAGCAGACTTAAAATATAGGAACTACTTTATCTCTATTTCTTTTTTATCACTGATGAGGAAAGACTGGCCCAGAGAAGTTAGGCAAATTGTGTCTGAGGTCATACAGCCAACATCCAAATCCACATCTGTCTGAATCCTGAGGCTGTTCTTTCCATCAAAAGGCAGGAATTTGGACAGCTGAGTTCTAGAGTGAATTGTTTTACTTCTTTAGTCCTTTGTTTCTCCAAGGATAAGAGAATGTGGTCAGGCTATGTCAAATGTCTCTTCTAATTTGAAATGCAGATACACTGCATATTGCTTTGTTTACAATGTATTCATTTTATGTTCATCACTAAATCCTTCAGGGAAAAAGGAAAACAGTGGGGTGCAAATTTGCTCTTAACTGGGAAGTTTGCTGGGGAATTTGCCTGGGAAGCTTGCTTTCCTCTCTAAAAAGGATGCTATGTCACAGAGCCATTTTCTTTCACACAGTCCTCACATTAAAATTATCCTAGAGTTGTATTACTGACCTCAAAGATACTCAAAGATTCTGGACAGAATCACATTTTGTTGTATGAACAGATAATGTTAACCAAACATTGTGATTAAAACAAATGGTATTAATAATCACTTTAAAATCCATACCCATGAAACGTCTGTAGGTCGTTTAAAATAAATGTAATCTCTGGTTAGATTTATTCCTAGGTATTTTATGCTTCTTGGTGCAATTGTGAACAGGAACCCATGGGGGAGGGGAAGGAAAAAAAAAAAGAGGTGAGAGTGGGAGAGAGCCAAAGCATAAGAGACTGTTAAAAACTGAGAACAAACTGAGGGTTGATGGGGGGTGGGAGGGAGGGGAGGGTGGGTGATGGGTATTGAGGAGGGCACCTTTTGGGATGAGCACTGGGTGTTGTATGGAAACCAATTTGTCAATAAATTTCATAAAAAAAAATTTCTTAAAAAAAAATAAATAAAAAAAAATGTAATCTCTTTTCAAAATATTTTCTCATTTGAGAGTTGATGTGTTTAATACACCCTAAAAGAAGAATATTCTTATTTCCTTAAGGAATAAGCACGGTTAGGTAACTGGTAAACTCCATGAAAATGAAATTAAAGCACTAAGAAATGGATTGTGATATAAATAAAGAATTCATTCTGAGGGGGGAAAAAAGTTAAGATTGGACTTAAAATAATTTACATGTACCCACTTGGAGCTGAGTTTAACAAAATATGATTTATGTGCAAAGCATTTTTTGCTACATATTTTATGAAGCAAAAAGTGGAATATAGTCAGCATATGGTGACTTGGTTTGGAAGAGAGGGTTTAAGCATAATAATTCAGCCTCTAGTTTATGCCATATTTCAATAAAATATCTTTCTCCCCTTTGCTCCCTCCCATCCCCAGCACTCAACCCCCTACAGACACACATGCCTTCACATCTTACACATTTTCTGTATTGCTTTCCGTATTCATTGTTTTCAACCCTAGAAAAGTAATGGCTTCTCATTATGCACTTTTCTTTCACATAGCTCAAGTTGTGTGCAGTACGCTTCACCTAAAATAAATAACTAGCAGGGCTGATGTGTTTTTATTTATTTATTTTCAAATCCCAGCTTTCTTGGGGTCCTTTGTGAAGTAAATAGCAGGAATAGAGAAAACAGGCCTTGCAACTTTGTTTCATTATTTCAGACACAAACGGCCTTCTATACAATTTGCTTATTGATCTCAATAATGAAGACCAGAAAATTAGATCCTCTCTTATCTGTGGAGCTATGAATCACAGATTGCTCAACCACTGTCATATTAAACAACATGTCTATGCCTGATAAAGGATTCACACAGAAACTAAACGATTACCAGCCTTCTGTTTACCCCACTGTATCACTTAGGTTAAATACAGTTAATATCACGCTAGATAGCTGTGTCCCCTCCTTCAAGTCAATTTAAGAACTTGTCTTCCTTCTGAACCACTGGTTTTTACTAAAGGTTTGAATCCTGTCTTTCCTGAAGAAGGTTATGCCAGGTATCTCTTTTTCCTGGACAACTAGTGCTCAAAAACAAACGATTTAAAAAAAAAAAAAAAAGGCAAGCCAGACAAAGAGCACAGAAAGACGTGGTTTCTGTCTACCTAAAGGCTCCTGACACCAGAAACAGTTTTCTAACACTAAAATTTGAATATCCAAGGGCACCCATAGATTTATTCCATCAAATCCCTAAGATTAAATTAGACTGAGGATGATCTTCAAAAGTGGGCTTTGATTCTAAATCACACAATTGTATCAAGAAGCTGAATGTTTAAAGGGACAGAACTGACAATGAGATCTGGACTCCCAGTATAGCAGCACCTGGAAGTGTATTAATCAGTCAGGATTCAATAATGGAGAGCATATTTTTAACACTGATTTGAAGACTAAAAGGTAAAAATTTACCTGGGTCCAGTCTTCTCATTATATGTGGAATAATGACAGAAAGTGCAATGTGCAAGTTTAATGTGAATTTTGCTTAAAACCAGTGAATTATTTGGGGCAAGTTTCTTAGATTTCTGAATTTTAATTTTCTTTACTAAACTTGAGGGCTTTAGGGGCACCAGGGTGGCTCAGTTGGTTAAGCAACGGACTTGGCTCAGGTCACGATGTCACTGTTCCTGAGTTCGAGCCTGGCCCTGGGATCTGTGCTGACAGCTCAGAGACTAGAGCCTGTTTCAGATTCTGTGTCTCCCTCTCTCTCTGCCCCTCCCCTGCTCATGCCCTGTCTCTATCTCTGAAAAATAAATAAACATTAAAAAAAATAAACTTGAGGGTTTTATAATAAGTGATTTTCGTAGTTTTAACTTTCTGTATTTTAGTGCTTAGATAATCTCTGAAGCCCATGTTTGTTCTGAAATTTAAAAATATTTATTTTTTCAATGAGCTCAGATAAATTTCAAATTTACACTGACATTATATATGTAATTATTCACACAAATTTAACTGTGCTACCTACCTCTTCCTATGATATCTTAAATTGGAATAGTCATCTAAGCTAGGTAAATACTGAACTATTAAAATACATTTGGTGAGACCCAAACAAAATTCAATATCAACCTTCTTTTGATCAAGTTCTCCCACTTTCTTGACCTAAATTTTCTACATTTCTGTTTAAACATTCTTTATTGAAAATGAAAAGTGTTAGTTGCCATCCTCTTTAAAATCTTTAAAATTTAAATTTCAATAACGCCTAATTTCTATAACCTTGTTTGATCAAAATAATAGAGCTCCAGTTAGATATAAAATCATTTGAATTATTTTTCATGTATTTTAAAAGGCAAAAGCTACAACAGACAATATAGATACCATGGTATGTATAAAGAACAATGTATAAAAATTGGATTGACTCTTCATATATGAATTATCAGCTGATTATATGAAGAAGGAAGCTGGAACATTAAGAATAAAATAATTATAAAGACTTTATTCATAGGTCTGTCAGTAAATTCCCAATTTTAAATACAACAATGATGTTTTAAAAAACTATTCAGAATGTTAATACCTGCAAGTGAAATTATTCAAAGCATACATAACAACTTTTGTTATCTTTATCAAACAGCATCTTCTGTCTTCAGGTTAAAATGCAATTAAATTTATTTTCAAAAGAATGTGTATTCTTTGAAGCTTAATTTTTTAGTTGCCTAGTGACATGATTACTGTTCACATTTAAAAAGAAAACAAACCTCAAGTGTTATGTCATGGTGAGATATGACATTAAATTACTATTAGAGATGGCTTATATGCAGTTTAAAGCCAGTTTTCACTAATGACTCTTGTGGAGAACATGAAACCAGCAAGTCCTCCTTGTAGTAATGAATTTTCTTTAATTCTTAGATTGCTACAAAACCAGTGGGATAATATTGTGCACTGGCTACTGGAAGATTTTGATAAAAATTATGTTTCCCATGTTAGAATAAGGTTGTATATGCATGTGTAAAGTAACAGCTCCCCAACTTCCCATGAAGAACTTCTTTTATTATTTTATGTCTCTTTAATCTATATCCCACCCATGATACTGGATCAAGACTTCAAACTTTAACTAACAGATCTTCCATTTCTTTCCCTCACTTTGGCATTAGCCTGGAAGGATAATGCCGATATTCTTATCATCTAGGCCATCACTAAGGGCGTAACCTCTGGAATTTAGAATAGCTTATTTTTATATTTTTAATCCCAGGTTAGGAGAAAATCTAACTGACCCTTGGTCTTTTGATGTATTTGGCTGGTTGCCTTCAGATTTGGCCTCCTGGTTTAGGACCATTATTATCCTGCTCCTCATTTTGCTTTGTATAATTATTTTGTACCTAAGTAATGCCACTGGCTCGATGCTTCAAGGTGATTTCTAATGCTTACAACCTCAATAAGGTACTAAATGGGAAATGCCTGAGAGCTCCCTCTTGCCCTTCCTTGTTACTCAGTGTAGCCTTGAATGGTTTCTAGCTGCTAGGCCCTTTCTCCTTCCACATGGGACATGACAACCAGGAAAAATGCTTCCTGGCACCAAGGGACAAAACCATTAAATATGAAAAAACTGACTCTTGATCAGTGATGATTTAAAGACACAATCTTTACCTAAAGGGGAAAATGTGAAAATGAATAAAGAAAACTTCATTCAAAATGAAGTCAGGAAGCCATAAAGAGGGAGCTCCCCACCCACTGACAGTTGTCACAGCTTACACAGTCCAGCAGGAAGAAGAAAGACTTCCTATTCTTTGGCAACATCAGCCAAGGAGAAGTGACCAATACTTTGAACTCTCATTTTCCTACCATGAACTTTTGCTCAAAACAACCTCTTCCCCGTTCCTCCTTTCGTCTATAAAAGGATGCTCTCCTCTTTTGCTCTCTGGACTTGTCTATGGTTCGCCAAAGTTTGCATGTCCTTATTCTCAAATAAACTCATTTGCAGTTCCATAACCTTTGTTGTTTAATTTTTAAGGTCCACAGCACACTGTCTTACTGTGAGATATATTTGATTTTTAGCACAGTGCAAAAAATAAAAACTCAAAAACAACAAAAACAAACCATCAAAAGATTTACATGCATATAACTTTTTTCTAATTTCATTTTGTTTTAAAGCATATATGTTTTAAAGCCCCGTTTCTTGACTTAGTAAGCACTGTCCAATTTATATAAAAAATAAACTAAAAAGAAATGGGCAAAAGAATTAGAAAGGAAGGGACAAAACTGACAATATTAACATTCAATTTAATTTTTGAAATAGATAACCCAAAAGACTACACAGATAAACTACTAATGCTCATAAGAGGTTTTGATATAGTTGCTGGGTTATTATATAACTATGTGAAATGATATTATAAAACAAACAGTCTTGGGGCACCTGGGTGGCTCGCTCAGTTGAGCATCCAACTCTTGATCTCAGCTCAGGTCATGATCTCATGGTTTGTGGGATCGAGCCCTGTGTTGAGCTCCATGTTGACAGCAAGGAGCCTGTTTGGGATTCTCTCTCCCTCTTTCTCTGCCCCTTCTCTGTTCATGCATTCTCTTTCTCTCAAAATAAATAAACTTAGGGGCGCCTGGGTGCCGCAGTCGGTTAAGCGTCCGACTTCAGCCAGGTCACGATCTCGCGGTCCCTGAGTTCGAGCCCCGCGTCAGGCTCTGGGCTGATGGCTCAGAGCCTGGAGCCTGTTTCCGATTCTGTGTCTCCCTCTCTCTCTGCCCCTCCCCCGTTCATGCTCTGTCTCTCTCTGTCCCAAAAATAAATAAACGTTGAAAAATAAATAAATAAATAAATAAATAAACTTAAAAAAATAAAAATAAATTCTCTCTCTCTCCCTTTACTGCTCATGCTCTCTCTTGCTCTCTCTCTCTCAAAAAAAAGTCCTTTTATATGCCTGGAATAATTGAGAAAGGACTTCCACTTCTGACAACAATGGGAAAAAAAACTAGGACTAGATTAACTCTCCCACCTAAAACAACTAGAAACCATAAAAATAAATATTTTTAAAAACAGTTTCAGACTTTGAGCAGCAGATAGCAAGAACAGTCATTCCTAACAAAAGAAAAACAAAGGAGGATACTTTATGACAGCCCCAGATCAATGTTTGGAGAGTGCTAAAGCCACAACATAAGGAATAAAAACAAAATGGAGTCTAGTGGTTTAGCTGAATTGAGGAGTATGTTTTGGTGTTCAGGGCAGACTTTTGGAAGAAAAGGTCCTACAAAGGAAGAGGATTCTGGAGAGCTATGGAAGAGTCTCCTGAGATTCCTGCTGAGCATAGGTTCGTACATGCGTGCATAGAAATTATACAAGATAAAGAAAAAATTACCAAAAGAGAGCGGTGTAACAATTCTGAGGATTCATGAAGCAAAAGTAGAAAAATTTGCTAATTTAAATGTCATTAGGTAGTTTTCAGAGAGAATTCCTTCAGTAATGGGTGTAAATTAGTTATACACTAAGGCCTTTCTGTTGGATACTGCTGTAACAAAGCTTAAAAGCAGCTTGAAGAGTCTCAAAATGATTTAAGAAAGTTAATTGTATCCCACCATACAGATCACTATATTCAAAATAATACAATATATTTTCTAAAGTTTATTTTTGAGAAAGAAGGATAGAGAGAGCAAGAGTAGGGAAGGGGCAGAGAGAGAGAGAGGGAGAAACCCAAGCAGGCTTCACACTGTCAGTGCAAAGCCCAACGTAGGGTTTAAACTCATGAACCACGAGATCATGACCTGAGCCAAAGTCAGATGCTTAACTGACTGAGCCACCCAGGCACACCAGGAATACAATACCTTGAATAGTATATAATATACATACTATAGTATCATCTCAAGTTAGACTGTAAAGCTAAAGATGCATATTAGAAACTCTAGAGAAACCACTAATACTATTTAAAAAACTATAGCTAATAAGCAAATGGAGAGAATATAGGATAATACAATATAACCAATCCAAAATAAGGCAAGGGAAAGAAAATGAGCAAAACAACAACAACAAAACAAATGAGACAAATTAAACAGATTACAAGATGGTAGATTTCAACCTAATTATATTGTAAACATTATATGTAATAGTTTAAATATTCCAATTACAGGAGTCAGGTGGGATTAAGAAAAAAAGACCTAACTACATGCTGTCAAAAAGAAACCGATTTTTGACATAAAGACATATGTACAGTAATACAAAGTATAGAAAAAGATATATTATGTTACAACTAAATGTCAGAAAAATATATAACATGCTAGAACTAGTCAAAAAAGAGCTGTAATTGCTATATTAATATCAGAAAAGGTAGATTTCAGAGCAAAGAGTAATTACCAAAGGTAAAGAGGTTGAATTCAAAATGAGTTAAGTCACTGAGAGAACAAAACAATCATCAATGTGTGTGTCCTTAGTGACCAAACTTCAATATACACAAAACAAAAGCTAGTAAAAATGAATTGATAAATATACATATCTACAGTTATATTTGGAAAGTTTAGCACTCTCTTTCAATTGCTGATAAGCCAAGTAGAGAGTAAGAATATAGAAGAATTGAAAAACACTATCAACCAACCTGATCTAATTCCCACTTATAGAACACTTCATCCAACAACCACAGAATACAAATTCCTTTCAATTGCATATGAAACATTAACCAAGAAAAATAATAAAACTAATTTCAGTAAATATGAAAGGATTAAAACCATACAAAGAATGTTCCATGTCCAAAAAATGAATTAAAATAAAAATTAATTTTAAACATTTAAAATATTCATGTATATTTACAGGTTGAACAATACACTTCCCTTTATTTAATGTTTATTTTTGAGAGAGAGATAGAGCACAAACGGGGGAGGGGCAGAGAGAGAGGGAGACAGAATCTGAAGCAGGCTCCAAACTCTGAGGTGTCAACACAGAACCCAATGCGGGGCTTGAACCCATGAACAGTGAGATCATGACCTGAGCCAAAGTCGGATGCTTAACTGACTGAGCCACCCAAGTGCCCCCAAACAATATACTTCTAAATAACCTATAGGTGAAAAAAAATGACTGGAGAAATAAGAAAGCATTTTGAAATGAAAGATAGTAAAACACAATATATCAAGAGGAATAGAACAAAAGCAATGTTTAAAGAATTTTAAAAATTAAACATGTGTCTTAAAAAGAAGAAAACTGCTAAGTCAATAATCTAAAATTTCCTGTTTTAAGAAACACAAACAAGTGAGAAAATTATGCCAAAAGTTAGTAAAATGAAGGAAATAGTGAAAATGAGGAAAAAAAATTGATGAAATACAATCCAAAAAATAATAAAGAAAATCAACAGACCCAAAAACTTGTTCTCTCAAAAGATGAATAAAATTAGAAAATTACTACCCAAGTTTATCAGGAAAAATGAAATGAAGATATAAATTAGCAATACTAAGGATGAGATCAGAGACATCACTACAAATCCTACAGTCATTAAGGGAATAACAAAGATCATGAACAAGTTTATATAAAAAAATCACATAACTTATCAGTCCTGCCCATTATAAGAGCTATTAGTCACAGGTAGCTGTTGAACACATACAAATATTACCTGTCTCAATTAAAATGTGATTTAAGTGTAAACATGCACACCTAATTTTAAAGACTTATAATGAATAAAAATGTAAAATAGCTCCATAATAACTTTATTTTAATTATATGATGGAATAATATATTTTGATACATTTGATATATGGGTTAAATAAAATATATTATTAAAATCAATTTTACTTATTCCTTCTTACCTTTCTAAAAATGTTTACTATAAAATTTTACATCATACATTTAAATCATATTTTTATTAGACTGTGCTGATTTATATAGAATGAAAAAATTCTTTTGAAGTCTCTAACTACCAAAGCTTCTCAAGAAGAAATAAAAAATCTGAATAGCTATACTTGTATTAAATCAGTCAAATTTGTGGTGAGAAATCTTTCCAAAAATAAAATTCCAGGCTAAGATGGATTCACTAGTGAATGTATTTTAAAAAGAAATAAAACAAGGTGACTACATTTAAAGAAGAAATAAAACTAATTCTACAAAAACTATTCCAGAAAACAGAAAAGGAAAATATACTTCTCAATTCATTCTCTGAGTTAAAAACAGAAAAAAAAAAAACTGTATAAGAAAATAAAAAGACAAATATCTCTCAGAAAAAGAGTCACAAAATCTCAATAAACTATTAAGAAATTGATTCAAGCAAATATAAAAATGATAATACATCACAACCTAGGGAGGTTTATTCCAAGAATGCAAGACTATCTCAACGTTTGAAAATCAATCAATGTAATTCACCATATTAACAGACCGTGTAAGAAAAAACATGATTATCTCAAGAGTTGCAAGAAAGGCATTTGACAAAACTTAACACTCACTCCTGATTTTAAAAAAACAAACCAAAAAATCTCTCAGGAAACTAATGATAGATATCTATAAAAACAAAAACTTCAGCTAACTCCTACTTAATGTTGAAAGATTACATGCTTTCTCCTTTAAATTAAGAACCAAGGATATATGCTCTCACCACTCCTAGTCAGCATGTTGTTGGTGTTGTGCAATAGGCCAGAAACAGAAATTTAAAAATGCACAGATTGGAGGGGTGCCTGGGTGGCTCACTTGGTGGTTGAACGTCCAACTTTGGCTCAGGTCATGATCTCATGGTTTCTGAGTTCTTGTCCTGCACGGGGCTCTCTGCTGTCAGCATGGAGCCCACTTCCCATCTTCTGCCTCCTCTCTCTCTGCCCCCTCCTCCACTTGCATACTCTCTCTCTTTCTCTCAAAAATAAATGAAACATTTAAAAAATCCCACAGATTGGAAAAGATCATAGAAAACAGCCTTTATTCTCAGATAACATGACTATAGGTTTTCTATACAGGAAATTACTAAGTATCTACAAAAAGCTATTAGAAATAATAGGTGAATGGCAAGAATTAATATGTGAATTAGCAAGTTTAGGGTATACAAGGATTCAAATACCAACTGTATTTTTATTTGATAGGAATAAGCAATTTAAAAATGAATTTCAGGGGCACCTGGGTGGCTCATTCGTTTAAGCATCTGATTTCAGCTCAGGTCATGATCTCGCAGTTCATGGGTTCGAGCCCCGTGTTGGGCTCTGTGCTGACAGCTCAGAGCCTGGAGCCTGCTTCAGATTCTGCGTCTCCCTCTCTCTCTGCCCCTCTCCTGCTTGTGTGCGCTCTCTCTCTCTCTCTCAAATAAACACACATTAACAAAAAATTAAATGAATTTTAAATAAGCACCATTTACAATAGCATCAAAACGTCAACTACTTAGGGAAAAATCTAACAAAATATGTGTACGATTTACATGCCAAAAACGATTTTAAAATGATGAAAGATTTCAAAGAGCTAAATAAATGTAGAGATACTGTATTCGTATCAGAGACTTAATATTAGTTAGATGTCAATCCACCACAAATAAATCTACTGGGTCAGTCCAATGCCACTCAAAATTCCATAAGGTTTTTTGGGCGCCTAGGTGGCTCAGTTGGTTAAACATCCAACTCTTGATTTCAGCTTAGGTCATGATCTCATGGTTCATGAGTTCGAGTCCTACGGAGCCTGCTTGGGATTTTTTCCTCCCTCTCTTTCCCCCTACTCTGCGCGCTCTCTCTCTCTCTCTCTCTCAAAATAAATAAATAAAACTTGAAAAAAAAATTTTAATCCCATAACTCTTTTTTTTAAAGAAATCGAATAACTGATTCCAAAATTTATGTAGAAATAACGAACCTGAAACATCCAAAACAATTTTGAAAAAGAACAGTTATATGAGGCAAAACAAAGTGTTGCAGGAAGAGAAAGAGCAAACCAAAAGTCCAAACAGAACATACTAAGCATGGCTTAGGTTGAGCAAAGCCAAATTTAAACACGGCTTTATGAGATGAAATGCAGATCTCCCATATGTTAATGAGCTACCACTAGCAAATACATAACAAAGTTATTGGATTATTTGTACAACTTATGTTCTGGTGTAGGAGATTCTATGTCATAAAAATATTTATTTTGCTAACTTGGAAAAGTTGTCAAGGTGAATATACACCTGTTGATACATCATTAATTTAGTAACTGTTCTCAGGTTTGCTTAAAACTTATGATGGGAAAAATCAGTAGCTTCCCAGAAGGGGAAAAAATAAACACAAATAGAAGAAAAAGCATAGGAAGGAATTTTAAAGGTTTGGCATGGGTCTTATGCTGCTGAACAGAACTATTTTGTAGATTCTTTGGGTAGATTTTCCAAATAGACAAAGAAACAGTGACAAAAAGCACTACTGAATGGGGCAGTCAGTGAAATTTCCCTAAGGAGAAATGAACTAGAAATTTGAATGGAAAGGTGATCAAAATTAGGTATGCATGTCAATAATCTTCAGTCAATGTGTAAAGGAGAGAAAACCTTTCTATACCTCTGTTCTTAAGGCAGTCAAGGACAGCACACCAAAAGTTAATCATTAATGACACCCATTTTTATCATTTTTTTGAAAGGTGGTGCATTATTCAGTGAGAATAGTAACTTCAGCCTCGTTTAACTTTAATTGTAAGTCCCCACTATCCAGTTCTGCCTTGCCTAGATTTATTAACCATTAATAAATTAATCAATCCTTCCTGTTTCTCGACTTGGAGCTCCGCTGTCAGAGTTGGGCATGGCTGGTAAGATATATACAGCTCAGTCAGCAATCCATGACTGCATCTGCCCTGGGAGTCCAGCCTCTGTCCGAGACCCCTTTTCCACACGAACTTGCTCTCTGTCATGTAATATATATTTTAAGTCAAATGATTCCAAACACATCCTTTCACATTTGTATAAAATCTGACTAGTACTTTTTTGGTGACAGAAACACCAAGCAAAAACTTTATGTTTGTGCAAGTAGAGAATCTTTACTCTGAGGCTTTTCTTAAATTCAGTCACCCATATGCCACGTTGATTTGCTGTTCATGATTCAGGTTCTCTACTATTTATGACTCACATCATTTTTGCCCTCATGGAATTTGCTTACTGAACATTCGAGTGACTCATTTGAACCCAATTAGCTACTTCTCACTAGTTTATATATTCCCCTTTGCACCAAGTATGTCAAAGATTATAAATGTTTCATAAATTGCTCTTGATTTTATTAGTAAGAGGATATTCTTCATATTGTAAAAGCGTTAATTATAGTTAAGGAATGAGGACCTTTGTATCTTAAGTTTTGACTGTTCAATAGATTAACTTCAAAAATAAATTCGTGGAGGGGCTTCTGGGTGGCTCACTCAGTTAAGAGTCCGACTTCAGCTCAGGTCATGATTTCAACAGTTCGTGGGTTCAAGCCCCACATCCGGCTCTGTGCTGACAGCTCAGAGCCTGGAGCCTGCGTCAGTTTCTGTCTCCCTGTTGGCCCTTCCCCTGCTCACGCTCTGTCTCTCTCTCAAAAATAAATATTAAAAAATTAAAAATATGTATTTGTGGAGATTTCTGATCTTATCCAAGGCCTTATCAAATGGGCATGATAATATTCCTGCCTTGATTTACCTGACTTACACTCTTCCTGCTTCTTTTTTTCTTTTGGTTGCTCCATTTCAAACTTCTCTGTGGTAATCTTCTGCCTTTTAATTATTTTTTTTAATGTTTATTTATTTATTTTGAGAGAGAGAGTGTGTGCCGGCTGAGGGGCAGAGACAGAGGGAAACAGAGAATCCCAAGCAGGCTCTATTTTGTCAGTGCAGAGTCCAACATGGGGCTCAGTCCCATGAACAATGAGATCATGACCTGAGTTGAAATCAGGAGTAGGATGCTTAACCTACTGAGCCACACAGCTCCCGACTCTGCTCTTTAGATATTGGTATTTTGGGAGTTCTAACCTAACCTGTATTCTTTTCCCATTCTTTACATACTCTCTGGGTGATTACACACTTGGTTGGTTCGGATTACTATATACATATATATTATTAGCTCCATTGTCCCAATATTTATCTGTACTTATTTTTTTCCTAAGCTTCAGTCTCCTCTGCTTGCTCAGGCAAGCACAGTATTATCCTGTCATCTATCTCAATCTCAACCTGTCCAAACTAAATGCAATCACTGCTGCCTCCCTCTCTACACCTGCTGCTCCTAAAATATTCCCTACCTCAGTGAGTGGCATCCCAGATGCTCAAACCAGATTTCTGGGGCCCACTCTTTGCCCTTTCTCATCCCACTCTCCATTCCAGCAATCACAACATCTTGTCATCAGCAGATAAACCAGCCCCTGCCCTTCTTCCCCATGAGCATCACCACATCATTATTTCTTGTAGCCTCACTGTAATTTTTCCTCATGCTTCTAACATGGCCCTGCTCCAATTCATTTACCACAATGTAGTCCAAGTGATCCGAGTAAATTTCAAATCTGACCAGACCATTTCCTTGCTTAATACCAATCAATGATTTCTCGTGGTTCTAAAGTAAAATCTACTTAAGATGGTTTACAATTTCTACATAACTGTATCACAATCTTACCTTTCTAACCACATTGCTCTCCCACCAAGATACCTTTCAACTCAACAGTCCTACTATCCTGAATTATTTTCATTTCCTACAATATACTATTTCTCACTTTCAACATTTTACAGCTGCTGTTGGTCCTAGCTGAAATATCATAGACATCCCACCATGCTCACTTCCAACTAACTAATCCCACTTATTTTTATATTTCACAGATCATCTTAGATATAATTTCTCTGAAATGATTTCTTCTGATGCTCAAGGCTGATCCAGATGCTTCTAATGTGCTTTCTTTTTTTTTTAATCTTATTTAAATGTAAGTTAGTTAACATATAGTATAATAATAGCTTCAGGAGTAGAATTCAGTGATTCATCACTTACCTGTGCTCACCCCAGTAAGTGCCTTCCTTAATGCCCATCACCCATTTAGCCCATCCCTCCACTCAACACCCTTCCAGCAGCCCCCAGTTTGTTTTCCACATTGAAGAGTCTCTTACAGTTTGCCTCCCTCTCTTTTTATCTTTTCTTTCCTTCCCTTCCCCTATAATCATCTGTTTTGTTTTTTAAATTCCACATTTGAATGAAATCATATGATATTTGTCTTTCTCTGACTGACTTATATTGTTGGCATAATACATTCTAGTTCTATCCATGCTGTTGCAAATGGCAAGATTTCATTATTTTTGAACACCAAGTAATATTCCATTGTGTATATGTGTATGTGTGTATGTATGTGCATATACCACTTCTTCTTTATCCATCTGTCAGTCAATGGACATTTGGGCTCTTTCCATAATTTGGCTATTGTCAATAGAACTTCTATAAATATTGGGGGGTGAATGTCCCCTTCCAATCAGCATTTTTGTATCCTTTGGATAAATATCTGATAGATCAATTGCTGGGTCATAGGGTAGCTCTGTTTTTAATGTTTTTAGAAACCTCCATACTATTTTCCAGAGTGGCTGCACCAGTTTGTATTCCCACCAGTAGTGCAAGAGGGTTCCCTTTTCTCCACATCCTTGCCATCATGTTGTTTCTTGAGTTGTTGATTTTAGCCCTTCTGACAGGTGTGAGGTGGGATCTCATTGTGGTTTTGATTTGTATTTCCCTGATGAAGAGTGATGTTGAGCATCTTTTCATGTCTGTTGGCTACCTGGATGTCTTCTTTGGAAAACTGTCTGTTCATGTCTTTGCCCATTTCTTCACTGGATTATGTGTTTTGTGGGTGTTGAGTTTGATAAGTTCTTTATAGATTTTGGATACTAACTCTTTACCTGATATGTCATTTGCAAATATCTTCTCCCATTCTGTCAATTCCCTTTAAGCTTTGCTTATGTTTTCCTTTGCTGTGCAGAAATTTTTTATCTTGATGAGGTCCCAATAGTTCATTTTTACTTTTGTTTCCCTTCCCTCCAGAGACATGTCTAGTAAGAACTTGCTGCAGCCGAGTCAAAGAGGTTGTTGCCTGTTTCCTTCTCTAGGATTTTGATGGCTTCCTGTCTTACATTTAGATCTTTCATCCATTTTGAATTTATTTTTGTGTATGGTTTCAGAAAGTCGTCCAGGTTCATTCTTCTGTATGTCACTGTCCAGTTTTCCCAATACCATTTGCTGAAGAGACTTACTTTATAACATTGGATATTCTTTCCTGCTTTGTCAAAGATTAGTTGGCCATACATTTGTGGGTCCATTTCTGGGCTCTCTATTCTATTCCATTGACCAATGTGTCTGTTTTTTGTGCTGGTACCATACTGTCTTGAGGATTACAGCTTTGTAATGCATCTTGAAGTCTGGAATTGTGAAGCCCCCAGGTTTGGCCTTCTTTTTCAACATTACTTTGGCTCCTCAGGGTCTTCTCTGGTTCCATACAAATTTTAGAATTGTTTGTTCTAGATCTGGGAAGAATGTTAGTGTTATTTTGATAGGATTGCACTGAATGTGTAGATTGTTTTGGGTAGAATTGACATTTTAACAATATTTCTTCTTCCCATCCATGAGCATGGAATGTTTTTCCATTTCTTTGTGTCTTCTTCAACTTTTTTCATAAGCTTTTTATAGTTTTCTTTTTTTAAAATTTTTTTAACATTTTTATTTATTTTTGAGAGACAGAGCATGAGTAGAGGAGGGGCAGAGAGAGACGGAGACACAGAATCCAAAGCAGGCTCCAGGCTCCAAGCTGTCAGCACAGAGCCTAATGCGAGGCTTTAACCCACAAACTGTAAGATCATGACCTGAGCTGAAGTCAGACGCTCAACCGACTGAGCCACCCAGGCGCCCCTACTTTCTATAGTTGTCAATGTACAGATTTTTTAACTTCCTTGGCTAGGTTTATTCCTAGGTATTTTATGGTTTTCAGTGCAAGTGTAAATGAGATCAAATCCTTGATTTCTCTTTCTGCTGCTTCATTATTGGTGTATAGAAATGCAACCAATTTCTGTACATTGATTTTATATTCTGAGACTTTACTGAATCCATGTAATTTACTTTCTTAATTTCTGCATAATATCAATTTTTATATTATACTTTAATGATACTCAAAACTTTTTTCTTCCTTGCTATACCTGAAAGACCCTCCCCTATCTAACTTACTGTTATTGGGATTCTTGCTTCTTTCCCTCCTTCTTTCCTCCCACCCTTTCATCTCTTTTCTTTTCTTTTCTTTTCTCTTTTCTTTTCTTTTCTTTTCTTTTCTTTTCTTTTTATTTTCCTTTTTCCATATAGTTGACACACATTACATTAGTTTCAGGTGTACAACGTAGTGATTTGACAAGTTTATACATTATGCTATGCTCACCACGAGTGTAGCTACCATCTGTCCCATTACCTTGCTATTAAAGTATCATTGACTGTATTCCTCAATCTCCTCTCTCAGGCAATTATAGGTTTGATTCTGCTTTTTGCTTATTTCTTTCTTTTACATTCTGCTTATGAGTGAAATAATATGGTGTTTTCTTTCTCATTCTGACTTATTTCACTTAGCATGGTACCCTTTAGGTCCATCCATGTTGTCTCAAATGGCACAATCTCATCCTTTTTATGGCTGTGTAATATTTCATTGTGTGCATGTGCGTGTGTGTGTGTACAAGTACACACACATACACACATTTTCCTTATCCATTTGTTTACATAGGTTGCTTCCATATCTTGGCTATTATAAATAATGCTGCAACAAACATAGGGGTGCAAATATTATTTAGAAGGAGTGTTTTCATTTGCTTGTGTAAATACCCAATAGTGAAATTATTGGACCATATGATATTTTTATTTTTAATTTTCTGAGGGAAATCCAGTGTTTCCTACAGTGATTGTACCAACTTACATTTCCACCAAATATGCATTATGGTTCATTCTCCTCCACATCCTCACCAGCACTTGTTATTTCTTTTCATTTTGATCTTAGCCACTCTAACTGATATAAGATCATATCTCACTATAGTTTCGATTTTCATTTCCCTGGTAATTGGTGATAGGGAATTATCACTAGTGTTGAACACCTTTTCATGTGTCTACTGGCCATCTGTATGTCTCCTATGGAAAAACGTCTATTCAGGCAGGCCCTCTGCCCAATTTTTAAATTGGATTATTTCTGTTTTTGGTGTTGGCTTGTATAAGTTCTTCATCTATTGTTTCTGAAATTTTTTTTCACTTTTAATGTTTATTTATTTTTGAGCGAGAAAAAGGAAACGAGAGAGAGACAGACAGAGCATGAGCAGGGTAGGGGCAGACAAAGAGAGAGAGACACAGAATCCAAAGCAGGCTCCAGGCTCTGAGCTGTCAGCACAGACCCTGATGTGGGCCTCGTGAACTGCGGGATCATGACCTGAGCCAAAGTCAGACGCTTAGCCAACTGAGCCACCCAGGTGCCCCAATGTTATTGAGATTATTAATTGGAATTCCATATTTTCTCTAAAGGTTTATAGTAGATTTAGAATCGCTTCATGGGTAATTCTGATATGCCTTTGGGACAAAATCCCTGCCTGTACATTGAGAAATACTACTTACTGCAATTCCTGTTTATTTCTTTATATTCCACATTAGAATGTAAGCTCTATAAGGGCAGTGACTCTGTATAAATTTTATTCACTGTTGTATACACAGTACCTATCAGGTTCTTTGCATGTAACAGAAATTCAATAAACAGATAATGGAGTAATCAATGGACAACTCCTGGCAGTACATGAAATGTAGGTGCACTTTAAGGGAAGCAAACAACACCAGAGATGTCAGGTTTGTGTCCACATAATTAATTTCTGCTATTATTCCAGGAATGTGACCCAAATTTATTAGACTCTCCTTAAGAACAATAAAGACTTTAAAAACTATCAAAAGCCTTAAAACATGCATACAGCAATTCTAATTCTGGGAATTTATGCTGGTGGAATATTTAAGAATTAGCATCAATATTTAATTACATAGCATTCTTATAATGGTGAATATTGTGAACAGCTTAAATGATAAATAATAATGGATTGATTTATCAATGTACGTTACATTTATATAATGAACTAAAACCTGAAAATAAAAACCATATTTTAGAAATGTATTTATTGGTAGGAAATATATTTTAATAATACATAATAGCCACAAAATGTTGCCAAACAATACACATATGATTTCCCATGTTAAATTATATTTATGTATTTGCAATATCGAATAAAAAAGAGGATTCCCTAATAATCTTCACAGGTTTCATTGCCCTTGGATAAAATAATTTTTTTATATTCTCTCTATGGTTTTTGTCTTTTGTTAATTCTTTTTTTACTCTGAGAGTGTGTTTCAAGTGTCATAAAATGTTCCTAAATATTAAAGAATGTGGGAGCCATAGAGGAGTCTAGTTCAAATGTTTACTGAGATCTTCATTCGTCACTTTCCTATTAACTCAGGTATTTCCCCACAAGGACCACACAATTGCCTTTTATCAACAGAAGCTACTTGTAAGAAAACTGGAGGGAACAGTTACATGCTGTGTTGTAGAAGTTTCAGACTTCGGTATACGTTGTGGCTATTTCCTGAAGAATAATGTCTTGTTAATAGAAGTCCATTCTTGTTTGATCAGATGATAACCAAGAGTATGGTGTCCACTAGATTAAAAAGACAATCTTGCTGTGGTGTTGCAGTTGAAAATACTTTAAGCTTAAACCGGTTTCATAACCAGAATTTGCATGACAGGGGTCTTTAGTAATATATAAAGAAAATGGTACTTTTTAATACTTTAAAAATACATCTCTTATTTTCTAAGAGTGTTAATGTCAGTGTTGCTGAAATTTAAATGATCATAATAAGAATTCTTACAGAAAAAAAGCTCTCACATCCTTAATTGTGTTATTTAGGCTTATTGCCTTTAAACTTTAATTAAATCCCTTCTGATACTTCTATTACAAATACACTAGTAAGCATTTGTTACATACCTTACCAAAACTTTTGCTTTAGGGGAAGATGAATATTGAATAGTTTTGACTAAAGGAGATTTGAGGAATCATTAGTGTGATTCATATAAAGAACCTACTGAATTAAGGATTCCTGAATGGACAGTGCTATCTTTTGAGCTAACTGTGGTATCAAAAGAAATTTAATGACTCTACTGAAATAATATTCAGCTTCAGCAAATTTGTCTGCCAAGCTATTTTGCTAAGAGATGTTATAGTAATAATCCTCTTCTTTAAAATGAGCAGTAAAAGAAATTATTATAAATGCATATAAAAATAATGTCAGTTTCTCAAACTCTAGAGTGCTTGGTTTGTTAAACAATAGTTATGATTTTATTTTGATTGTGACTCTGATAAAATCCAGGCAGATTCATTCACTGCATAAGTTGCTCACAGGGAGTTAATAAATGTATTTCTGCAGCTGCAATAACTCATCCAGGCTGATGCAGAACTATTTAACTCAGTGCAGGCAGAACTTACTAAATGATGATTCAGGAACCCGAGAGATCTCATGGCTCTACATGAAGCTTTTACATCATCCTGGCATCTGTATAAAGATGGTCCAAGGACATGTGACTGTGTCCACATTAACATAATGACTCATTTGTGATGATCCATCTAGTCGGTAGCCCCCAAACATGCCACAAATGTCCCTTTCTGGCACTTTGGTGCTAGACCCTCCCACTTTACCCCCCCCCCAGCTACTCTTAACCACAACTATCTATGCTTCCCTCAATCACTCAGAGCTAAGTAGTCACCCCTATCTGACATATCCAGAAAGTCAAAAATATATTTAAATGCAATCAAAGTAACACAATGAGGAAATGAGTAGGGAATACAAATAACTCACAGGGTACTAAATATTCTTTCATCTCCCAATTTTCCACTACATTTGATTTCCGTGTTCATCTTCAACTTGAGCTTTTAAGATAATAATGCAGTGCTGATTCATAGCCTTAGATTATGCAAAGATAAAATAGACTATATCAGATGCTATACTCTTCCCACGTCCCTCCTCAGCAATGAAGGATATATATTCCCTCAGCTACACTGAGGGCTGCTGAGGTCAATCCTCAACTGTCGACTGTCTTGGAATTGGCTGTTGGTGAGGAAAGCAACCTCTGTCAATGCCACAAACCCTTTTTAGGGGAAGTTTTCCCCCAATTTTTGGTTGATGGAGCTTGGCCTCCTCTCCCACTCAGGTGTGGCTTTCAGAAACAGGTATTAGGGGAAATCCTCTCAATGGGCAGAGCTTCAGGCAATATGCTTGGCCATCTAGTTTGTATAGAATGAGATGGAGCTACAGGTTGGAATATATACAGAACTGTGGGTGGGGATGAATAACCTGGAGAGATAGTCAGGGGCCTAGAGAGAGAGAGATTAGATCACAAAGATTTCTGGAGTAGTAGCATGCAGTTGGAACTATGGGAGTGAGTACAATGTATGAAAATCTTTGAACTGCATTTTAACACCCACCAGAAAGCATCTGTACTGAAAGGGCCAACAAAACCGAATGCCTCAGCCAGGTGATATCAGCCAGCTTCTGTCACTGGCAATGACAGTGATAATATAAAGGATACATAAAGGGAGTAGCTTTGGTGTAAGGGAAGGAGGCTGTATGTGGGATTAGCAGCATGGACTCCCTTTCATCAAAGCTAGTCTAGCTCCTGTTGCTACCAAATACCAACCCACCACAAACAAAGACAAAACTTTGGTCCTCAATATCACATCATTCCTTGAGGAGATCAGCTAGCCACCTAGTGGCAAGTTGCCCACAGTGTACTCCTTTCTTCCTGGAAGAGGCGTGATGTATCTTGACAGTAATAGACATAATTTCTGAATATGGATTTACTTCCTTGCCCACAGGGTCTCAGCTAACATCACTTTCTGAGAGCTTACAGTGTTAGGTTCAATAATAGTCATTTGACTTGTTATGTCAGCCCAAGGGATCCACTTTAAAGCAAAGCAGGATCATCAGTGGGTACATGATGATGGAACCTACTGGTTCCATTACATGCCACATCACCCAGAAGATGCCAACTGGACAGAATGGCAAAACAGCCTGGTTAAACACAAATGGGAGGTGCAAACTCAGATTTTCCCTGTGAGAGGTAATAACATCTTCCAGGACACAGCATATATCCTAAATCAATACACATTATATGGCTCCAGTTCTCTAATAAGTAGACTACATGGTGAGGACCAAGGAGCAGAAGTAGAATGGTGCCTTTACCAGCATTCCTCCTTACCCCTTTGAGGAATGTGGGCTTTTCCTCTCTGAAACTCTAGAGTCTGTGGGCTTAAAGATCTTGGTTCCCAAAAGGATAACGTTTCTGTCATGACAACGTCTTCATCCCATTGAAATTTAACCTATAGCAGCCACTTGGGCACTTTCAATTTCTTACGGCAAGGGGCCAGCAGACAAGAGAGGAGTCACCATCCTGATAGGCATCATCAACCCTGATTATCCATGATCCTTCGTCGCAAAAGGTAGAACTGCCACTATAGGGAGGCTGCAATGGAATGAATATTTGTGTAAACCCCCAAGTTCACATGTTGAAATCCTAAACCCCAATGTGACAGTATTAGGACATGGAGCCTTTGAGAGGTAATTAGAGCCCTTATGAATAGGATTAGTACCCTTATAAAAAAGACCTTAGAGAGATCCCATACCCCTTCCACCATACTGAGGACACAGAGAGAATAACATCCTTGTATGAACCAGGAGGCAGAGCCTCTCCAGACACCAAATCTCTTGCCACCTTGATCTTGGATTCCCAACTCCAGAACTGAGAAATAAATGTCTGTTTTTTAAGACACAATACCAGTCTGAAGTATTTTGCTATGATACCCTGAACAAATGAAAAGACATATGTTGAGCCATCAGATAACCCACTTTTAGAATATCCCCAACAGTCTGTATTAGTAAAATGACATGTCCAATAGCCACAGCCTGAGGAAAGTATAGTGCCCAGGGTTCCACCTCATCACATGATCCATACAGAAGAGTAAAGGTGATATTTGAGGATTAGCAAAATCTAGAATGGATAGAAGATAGAAACTGGGTGTCAGGTGTGGCCTTGAAATCATCTGCAGTGGTGGGTCTAGAATTTTCCCCCAAGAAGCCCACTGGAATCCGTAAAGGTGCTACTCCAAACTTACATAAAGTAGAATATGCATAGCAAGGAGTGAACCATAGTTGATGCTGCTATGCTGCCCAGACTCTTCTTCTGAACTGAAGGACCTACACCTACCCTTCCCACCCATTATACGTAGCTCTTAAGCTTGCCAAGATTGCCCCTGACTGAAGACAGCCTCTCACTCAAGGTCACACTGCCTTCCAGGGGACAACCTGTATCCAACGACTGGATAATGTCAGTGTAAATTTCCTGCCTTTGCTTGAACTCAAACTCTGAAGGGCTATCCCAACTTCAGAAATCCTCATGGGGTGAGCTGAGGAAGCTGGATATCTCACTTTTCCTAATCTTGTTTCTTTCCTTCCCCCACAGGTGTTAATTTTCAGAATATTTGCCAATAAACGTCCTGCATACTAATCTCTGCCTCAGAGAAGATTTCCCAAGAACTGCCTTGGGCCGATGGTTTTGGCTATTAGACTGCTGTGCAGTTGGGAAATGCATGGTCTCAACCCTGGAACACTCTCCAGTGAACGCAAATTCCCTGCCTGTATACAAGCAGTAAGCCTTCCTTTTTTTATGGGGTCAAAGGCTCTAGTGAAACCACAGACCTACTCCAAAAGGCTCTTCCTTCTCAGCCTAGTTTTGACTCTATTTCTCTGGCTAGGGGTGTACTTCCCAGACCACTCATTCAAAGGCTTGAGTTCTCTGTCTTCCTAAACAAAACAAAACCAAAAAAAAAAAAAATCAGAATCTATCAGTTTTCTTAGAGCAGCACTGCCCAATAGAAATACAGTGCACATAATATACAGAATTTATAATTTTCTGTATCCACTTTCATAAAGGTAAACATGTGAAGTTAATTTTAATAAGTATCTTATTTAAACAAATACATCCAAAAATGTGAGCATTTTAACATATATTCATTACAAAAAAATATCAATGAGATATTTCACATTCTTTCTTTCTTTCTCTTTTTCTTTTTTTTAGTACTAAATTTACTGTATCTGGTGTGTAGTTTATTCTTATACCAGATCTCATTTCTGGCTAGCCATATTTCAGTGCGCAATAGGTGAATTGGGGCTAGCGGCTGCCCTTTTAGACAGGGCATTTTTTAGGGCCTTAGCAGAATCAATCACCTGTCTCTGAGGAAGAAAGGACTCGATATTCATATGCAGATGATTGTAGACTCAGAGTCCTAAATCAGAGCCAGAGTGTCAATGCTTGCTTTAAAATGGTAATCTTTTCTTTCACCAGGGGATTCACTTTAAATGTGAGTCTGGAATTTGACTTGGAGTGCACTGTGGGGCCTAAACTTTAGGGTGCATGCTTGACCTGCAGTGTTATGGTGATTAATACACTTAGGCAGAGGCTGAAGAACTTGTGATTGAGTATGACAAACACCTTTAATTATAAAATAGCAGTGTGCTGACTCTTCCTGGCTTTTAGATGATGTATTTGCTAGAGTCATGAAGTTACCTGTCTTTAAAATCACTGAGAGTTAAGTCCAAGATAATTTATTTGACTCAAACACTACAATAATCATGTCATGTGACCTGTGGAAATAAATATCAAATACTCTATTAAAAAAACCGAATTACGTCATTTCATGAAGTCATCTTATTAAGGATGACTACAAAACCCATGAAATAACTCTATTTCCTAAATTTATATGTCCTCAATTTATTCTTATTCCCAAATGAATTTTTAAGAAGCAATTTTAATTTTTGGTATAAAAATAATAATTATATTTTAAAATATACTAGATTTGGGGTACCTAGGTGGTTTAGTCAACTGAGCATCCAACTCTTGATTTTGGCTCAGGTCATGATCTCACAGGTTCATGGGACTGAACCCCACATCAGGCTACATGCTGACAGTGCAGAGCCTGCTTGGGATTCTCTCTCTCTCTCACTCTCTGCTCTTCTCCCCGACATGTGCGTGCGTGCATGCGTGCATGCTTGTTAAAAAACATTAAAAAAATAAAAAATAAAATACACTAGATTTGTGCTATGACTCTAAAGTTACATTTGCTTGAACATATTGGGGTAGTAATAGTATAATGTTTAAAACTGCTGTCTGGGTTCATATCCTAGGCTCACTATTTAGTAGTTGTGTGACCTTAGATCAAGTCATTGAAACTTTCTCTGAGTTTCTGTACCATATTGGTAAAAATTTTTAAAATATTGATGTGAAGATTATATAGTAAATGTCTTAATAGCTATAAGACATTTAAAAAGTGCTTGGCACACAGCTAAGTGCTCAATCCATTATTGGTTTTGTTTGTTCATTTGTTTCAACCCATTACTGAATGCCTATTATACCTAGGACAATGAGAAGTTGTATTTCAATAAATGCTTGAAAATACATTATCCCATTTAATTCACACAACGCCCCTGGGATGTGGCTGTCTCCACCCTACTTAGGAGGAAAATGAAGGCCAGAGAAATGGAACAATTTGTTCAGGGTCACACTGCTACACAGTGGTCAGGTTAAGGCATCCAAGTTCAAAGCTAGTGGACACAATCCTGTAGGTGTCTTAGTATTGCTTCATAGCCTTTTTTTTCCCTCCCAGATTTATTATGAATCTTTCAGTCTGGCCATGTCATCTGTTTGGTCCATTCTCCAGAAGTCAGGAGATTAGATTTGAATCTCCTTCAATCTTGTCCTTGATGGAACAGGCAACTGAAATCCTTTCTTAGAATATATATCCATATAAAGCTTGATCCTTCCAGAGGCCCCATGAGCCATCTTTCAGTTTATTGATGAGATACCTGTTGTAGCTTACACCACAGATACTGCTCTCTGAATTTGTTTTTATTCAAACGAGCTTGAACACTTTTATTCATCTGAGAACAAGACTTTCTGCAAATCCATCTGAGACCTACAATATATGCATGTGGATTTGTATTAAAAACAAATTCACCACTTTGCCCTTCAGCCTTTCTTCAAAGTCTCAAGGATATCAAACTAAACTTTGTTACCTCACAGGCTGAATGCCATTTCTATATTATAAAATAAAGCTACACATTTATTCATATATAGTTTTCAAAGTATTATCACAGAGCTGTTTTCTCTGCAGCAAGATTTAACTTTCAAAATCCAATTAGATGGTTCATCACATTGTATTTACCACCACATCATTATTGTTTCATACCAGACATCCTCCTTTGAGCTGAGTGAATTAGCAGTAAAAATCCATCTTTTTTTTTTTTAAACAAATTTTTTTTCTTTAATGTCTTATTTATTTTTGAGACAGAGAGAGACAGAGCATGAACGGGGGAGGGGCAGAGAGAGAGGGAGACACAGAATCGGAAGCAGGCTCCAGGCTCCAAGCCATCAGCCCAGAGCCCGATGCGGGGCTCGAACTCACGCACCGCGAGATCGTGACCTGAGCCGAAGTCGGCCGCTTAACCGACTGAGCCACCCAGGCGCCCCTAAAAATCCATCTTTTAATAAAACTTTTAAAACACATAAAATTAAAAATCTATTAAATATAAGTTCTTGATTTGCTAAAATCTGCTTTTCCGAGGTATTATTTCTTTAATTTTCCTATCAAAGAATACAGCATTCTGAACTGAAGGATATCTAGTACCTCTTTGTTAGTAGAAAATTACTAAGCCTAGTCATGATGCTTGATAAAACTATAAATGATAAATTCTTAGAAACCACAGACAGATAACCATGAATGCCAACATTTATAAGAAAGGAGAATAATGCCTAGCTATGTCGTAATCCATTAGGAACATATAATATTTTTTTAATCACAACAACTATAGTTCATGGATTATTTTGTTTTAAAAAAAGAATTTTTTTAAGTTTATTTACTTTGTGAGATAAGGAGCAAGTGGGGGAGGGGAAGAGAGAGAGGGAGACAGAATCTCAAGCAGGCTCTGTGCTGTCAGCACAGAACCTGATGCATGGTTGGAACCCATGAACCGTGAGATCATGACCTGAGTCAAAAGTAAGAGTCAGACGGTTAACCAAACGAGCAATCAGGTACCTCTTTAGAAAAGAATTCAAAAGGAAAATCAATTTAATTACCAACATAAAACATTGTGAAATGGGAGTTAATATCTCATTTTTAATGTTTCGGCACTTCTTTTTTTTTTTTTTTTAATTTTTTTTTTTTTTCAACGTTTATTTATTTTTGGGACAGAGAGAGACAGAGCATGAACGGGGGAGGGGCAGAGAGAGAGGGAGACACAGAATCGGAAACAGGCTCCAGGCTCCGAGCCATCAGCCCAGAGCCCGACGCGGGGCTCGAACCCACGGACCGCGAGATCGTGACCTGGCTGAAGTCGGACGCTTAACCGACTGCGCCACCCAGGCGCCCCATCGGCACTTCTTTTTAAAGGCTAATATTTTTTTTAAAAATAGAGGAACTGCAGGGCACCTAAGTGGCTCAGTCACTTGAGCTGAGCATCCCTCTTGATTTCAGCTCCCAGGGTCATGGGATTGAGCCCCATGTCTGGCTCCATGCTGAATGCGGAGCCTATTTAAGATTCTCTCTCTCTTTTCCCTGTGCCCCACTTGCACTCTCTCTGTTAAAAAAAAAATAGAGAAACTGCATTAGCCATCAGGAAATTCAAATAAAAGCCACAATAAGATGTCACTTCGTGTCCACTAGGATGGTTACAATAAAAAAGACAGATAATATCATGTATTGATGAAGAGAAACTGGAACCCTCCTATACTACTGGTAGAAATCTGGTAGAAATGTAAAATGGTAAAACTGATTTGGAAAACAGAGTTTGGCATTTCCTCACGTGGTTAAACACAGAGCTACCACATAATCAAGCAATTTCACTCCTATGTATATACCTAAGAGAAACAAAAAATATATATTCACACAAACATTTGTACACAAATATTCTTAGAAGCAACATTCATAATAGCCCAAAGTAGAAACAACCCAAACGTCCATCTGATCAATGACATATCCATATAGTGAAATATGATTAAGCAATAAAAAGGAAAAAATTAGTGATACAACATAAGGAACTTTAAAAACATCATGCTCAGTGAAAGAAGAAAATCACAAAGGACCACACACTGTGTGATTCCATTTATATCATGTCGAGAATAGGCAAATGTATAGAGTCAGAAGTAGTTAAGTGGTTGCCTAGGATCGGGGAAGATGGGGGTTGGTGGTAGAGGCTAAGGGGTACAGTGTTTCTTTTTGAGGTAATGAAAATATTCTAGAATTGATCGTGGTGATGGCTGCACAACTCTCTGAATATACTAAAACCAATTAAATTATATTCTTTATATGGGTAAATTGTATGATATGTGAATTATATCATAACAAAGCTGGGGTTTTTTTTACAGCAAAGTAGTTCCCTATTAAATTAAAAAAAGATATCTTTTGCTTCCAGATTTGTTTGAAGATCTTTTCAAAGTATATTGTATGTAACACATCAGATTTATACAAAGGACCTAAATAATGCTGGCTTATAATTATATTTACTAATTCTTAATCAAAATATATGCTAGATATATGCTGTTCAGTATGTAATTACCCTTTGCATGAGTTATAATATTTTAAAATAGTATTCAAATAATGAATATTCCAGTCATAGAAGTATATCCTTTAAGATAATTAAGCATATGTATAGTAATTTTATTTCAAGGATATTCACTAATATTGTTTCTAATAGTAAAAGTTAAAGACCACTAAAATGTCCAACAGTTAGTATTAGGTTAAACAATATCACAACATTCAATTATATAATACCAATTTTTAAAAATTATGGAAAAAATGATTGAGATGAAAGTGCTTCTAATACAGGATGTGATGAATAAAACAGGTTTTAAATAAGCATGTATAGTATGATCTTTTTTTCTTAAAGATATGCTCAAAAAAGTGATCTGTTAATAATAGTGATATCTCTAAACAGTAGGATGTCTAGAGAAGTGTGTGCCTTCCCTTTTAAGTTTCTCTATGTTTATAAGCTTTTTCTTTGATGAATATCTGTTGATTTCGTAATATGGAATACATTTTTAATTGTTTTTTAAGTAACTAAATAGCATTTTAGTGTTTACAGTAACCAGCATAAGGCACTGTATTATTCCCTCAATATTTCACCTGAAGGGTTAGCTCAGGTTACCCTGAAAAGAAGATGATAAGAAATGCGGAACCTGATAGAATATATAAAAGGCAGAGGAGCTGTCCTATCAACTTGTTTTTCCATGAGAAAAGTAGAAGATTTATCATGGACAGTACTTAATACTGCTCAGGTTTGTTTTCATCCATCATTGTTTAGTTACTGACAACCCGTTACTATCCTCACCCTGTGGAATAAATGACAGACTGTGTGTTTCAAACAAGGTTCCCAGTTGTAAACAACAACAACAACAACAACAACAACAAAATATGAGTTCGGCTACTCTAAGTCAAATCAATGGACTAGAAGTATGTAGAGGGCTCAGAGAATGAATAGGAGATAAGAGGACCTGCTTAGAAGACCAGCAAGAACCAAAGGGGATCTAGAAGCCAAGAACTAACACATTACTGATGGGATATCACCAACCAGTAGTACCCTATGTCTAGGCAAGAAGAGCCCTTGTCCTAAGTTCTGGGTTTTAAAGGACACACCTTGGCCCTCTTCTGAATATGACCTTCTCTATGAAGGAAAAGTCTATGAATCTAAGGGAACACCAAGTTCTGCCTTCTTGACCATGCTCTGGATACATAAGACCCCAGAATTCCTTGCATCAACAGTCCTGAATCCACCTCCAGGACTATACAGGCCTCTTCACAGGCTCTACCTTCTCAAGAATGGACCCTACACGGGGTGGCTAAGATACACCTTTCTGTTGGGGGATATAAATGGAGTGTGGAGGGGCGCCTGGGTGGCGCAGTCGGTTAAGCCTCCGACTTCAGCCAGGTCACGATCTCGCGGTCCGTGAGTTCGAGCCCCGCATCGGGCTCTGGGCTGATGGCTCAGAGCCTGGAGCCTGTTTCCGATTCTGTGTCTCCCTCTCTCTGCCCCTCCCCCGTTCATGCTCTGTCTCTCTCTGTCCCAAAAATAAATAAAAAAAAACGTTGAAAAAAATTAAAAAAAAAAATAAATAAATGGAGTGTGGATCTGCAGTCCAGGGTGTCCACATACAAAGGCACAAAATGGCTTAGAGAGCAGGTCAGAACTAGGAACACGAAGAGAAAGAGTGAGGGCCTACAGGCCAGGGCCAAGCACCAGGCGCCCACTCTCCCCAGGCTTCCAGAATCCAGTGGGCCACTCCAAGGGATTTGGAAATTCTAAATTCAAACCTGGTTACCTTGATTTTATGAAAAAAAAAATTGTCAAGGTACAAGAATAAAAATATATGAATATTATTAAACCGTTCATTAGATTTTAAAAATATAATTTATTGTCAAATTGGCTTCCATACGGCACCCAGTGCTCATCCCAATAAGTCACTGGATTGATTGATAACTTTTAAATATTTGTACGTGAGCCTTCATGTGTATTTTTGGGCCTTGCAAATGCTTCCATTGCCAGACACATCTAATAAAAGGTTACTTTCATCATTCCCTTATCCTTGCTTTTTTTTTCATCAAGATTCAGTCCTAGAAATTAAGTTAACTGAGTCCAGTTAATGAGCCACACTCTTACTGCCTGGTATTGAGAAGAAGAGGATCTTCTTCTTTACAGTTTCCATAGTGGGCAGCAGAGCTGACCCACCGAACCACACATGGGGATAGCTTACTCCTCCCTCCATTAATTAGGAAAGGGAAGTGCATGCTGGATAGCCAAACAAAACCAAACACAAATAAATACGCATTTTGGGGGCACTTGGGTGGCTCAGGCAGTCGGTTAAGTGTCTGACTTCAGTTTAGGTCATGATCTCACAGTTTGTGGGTTCAAGCCCCACATTGGGCACTTGCTGTGCTGACAGCTCAGAGCCTGGAGCCTGCTTTGGATTCTGGGTCTCCCTCTGTCTCTGCCCCTACCCCACTTGCACACTGGCTCTCTCTCTCTCTCAAAAATAACCATTAAAAGAATTTTATTAAAAAAGCTCAGTTTTGGAGGAAGAAGAAAATGGCCCTTACTTAACTAACTATCCTGAATCAATTTCATTAAGCCCCTTTCCCCTCATACATGACATAACCAGAATAATGCCTGCCACTTGGGATTGTTGAGAGCATTAAAAATGTGACACATGTAAAGAATGCCTTGCAAATTGTAAAGTGCTATCTGAATTATCATGTTAGTGCTATCACACCCTAGGGACAGCTCTGGAGGCTGCTAATCAAGAATTGAGAGAAATATACTAAACAGGGGAGACACTTGACAATCATGAAGAGTGATAACAGGTAAGACTGCACCTGCTTGAACACTGTCCTATTCAAATCTTTACATTTTGCGTGCTCCTGCTCAGCCCTAAATTAGAATGAATATCTCTCATATAATCTGCACAATTTCCTTACAATAAATTTTCAGGCCTCATTTGGTCATCCCCATAAACTCAATATACTCTAAGCAGGTTGTTAAGTATATTCAAGGATTTCACAATGAACAGCAGATATCCAGTTACCATTAAAATGAAGTGCTGACATTGGAATAAGGCCACAAGGAAGTGTTTACTGCTACTGCTCTGGAATTATAATCATTTCTTTGTTTGGCCTTCAGAGGACTCATCATCTGATACAAATGTATCTTGTTTACTAATAAGATATTTGAAATAAAATGTTGAAATACCCATGTATGTATGTTTATCAGCACTGGGATCTATCTTAGCACTGATTTTACAAAAAGATGGCTTCTTTGTTAATTGCCTACATTTATTATCTATGCTGGATGCATAAAATTTTATGAGATAGTCATTTTCCAATTTAACAGAGGATAAGCTAAAAGGTATTGGAGAGTTTGAGAGGAAACTTGACATAGAGTACGAGGTAAAAGATAAAAAAAATGAATGGTTTTGTTTCAGGAGAAGATGTACATCCAAAGAGACTGATATCTTAGGACACAGAGGGATTTTTCTAAGAAGCTCACTTCAATGCAAAAGAGATGACAGACAAATATCCCAGACAATTAGAGAATACACATTTGAAAGAGAGTGAATCATGATGGATTTAAGACACTTTGAAGAAGCCAGGAAAATAAACACTGGACTAGCGTAGCCTGAATTTGGAACCAGGAAGATCTGTCAGAATCTTATTTATTCCTTATGAGTAGAAAGGACAAATTGTTCAAAATGCAATATATCAACAAAGACTTCTGTAAAATAAAACAAATTTATTATGCAGCTGTTTTTCCTCTTCCTCTTGGGAAGAACCATCATGATGCCTTGCCCAGAGAACACCAAATTTCTTTTAACCTTGAATTGTTACAGTGTTGAGATCTAGAAAAGGTAGATTTATAAAATGTTACTTGACAAGTGAATTTAAATGTTCCCACCTTGGATATTATGTCTCCCTCTTCTGTTCCACATCCACAAAGTTTTTCTAAAGCCAATGCATGGGAGAAAATTGTTCTGGAAAACTTGGCGGTTAGAGAGATGGTTATTGTATGAAAGGTGAGCATGTTATTATCTTATTATACATAACATTCAGTGTTATTTATGAAAGCATGAATAACTGCCGTAGGTTTCTGGTCTACATCATTAAAAACATCCGTCCAGGGGCGCCTGGGTGGCTCAGTCGGTTAAGCGGCCGACTTCGGCTCAGGTCATGATCTTATGGTCCGTGAATTCGAGCCCCGCGTCAGGCTCTGTGCTGACAGCTCAGAGCCTGTAGCCTGTTTCAGATTCTGTGTCTCCCTCTCTCTGACCCTCCCCCGTTCATGCTCTGTCTCTCTCTGTCTCAAAAATAAACAAACAAACAAACAAACATCTGTCCAGCACAGCATCACAATAAAGTTGACACTGCAGCCTGAAGTTACCATAAATCCACCACAAGAACTCTCTCCTCCCAGACACCTGCCTGGTGCTTTCTTATCTTTTACTCCGGTCTCTCCAATGTCACCAACATCAGTGAGGTCTTCTGTGAAAGCCCTGTATAAAATAATCAACCCCAGCCCCCAAACAAGTATTTTTTCTATTTCTTACCCCAGATTACTTTTCTCTGTAATACCATGACTATCTGATGAAGTATGTGTGCATTTGTTTCCACATTAGGTGTCGCTTTCCCACTCCAACTCGTGTGCCCAGCACCCCCGGCCCCGGCAGTCCAGTGTGGGCAGGACTTCCACAGCACCCAGTGACGGCTCTCAGATGAAAGCGAAGGTGGAAGAGTCCAGTACGTCCTGGGGTTTGCAGGGCTGTGGGTTTGCCATTTTGCTGGTTAGCCCAGCAGTACGAAGATTTACAGGAGCTGCGGCTCCACTGGGGCAGTTAAAAAAAAAATCACAATATTCCATCATAAATCTTGTTACTTCCCTTTCTTTTTTCTCCTTTAATTCAAACTAACGTTCTTTTTTTTCTTTTTGAGCCAAATAAAAGTCTATGAGCTACTGACAAAATGTCATAATGTTATAAAAGAAATTTCAAAATAAGACCAAGCAAAGGCATATCAATTCATTGTCAGCGTCCTGGATTAAATTTCCACTTTTTTGCCAGTGCTTTCACACATCTACAGTTTGGAGGAATAACTTCATGGGTTATTGCAAACAGTAATTTATGCCTGTTAGTGTGTTTCAAACACCACTTTGTAGGGAGAAAAAAAGGTTTTTTTGAAAATGTCATCATTCTCAAAAGAGCAAGAGCCTAAGTAAAGCAGAATGCTATGATCGCCTAGTTGACAGATGGTTGCAGGGCAACTTGGTCAAATCTATGTTCTTTACTTGCTATGAAGCACCGCATGACTTTGACCGAACCACTTCAACCTTCTTCTCTCTCATGTCTAATTATCCACCACCCCCCGCCCCACAGGGAGCTCAAAGTCAGCACATTTAGAGAAGAACTTTTAGCTTCTCAGCTATAGGAGCAATGTGATGCTGCAGAAAGCAAAACTCCACTGAGTAAGCTGAACTGTAAAGTATGATTAAGTCTCTTCAGTTGACAAGAAATCCTAACATGGTATTCAAGGTTCTCCTAATATGGCCTGTGTCTTTCACTTAAATCTCTCAGTGTTTCCCAACCTGGACACCAGTGGACCATCTGTGAAAACAGTTTTTCATTTATCGTCACTACTGAATTTTATTCTTGCCTTTTCTTCACCTTAAATGCCCACCCTTTCCCACAGCACACACAGCACAGACCACTCAGCACGCCTGCCCACATTGTAACATTTCTAAAATGGTATTTCTCAAGTTGGAATTGATAGATCATCTGCTTCAGAATCACCTGGAGTCCTTGGTAACTGTTCAAATTCCAACCTGCTGAATCAGATCAACTGAGGACACGCCCAGAAATCTGAATTTTAAGCAAGATGGTTTGTTTAAGCACAGTTAAATTTGAAATCAGTTCTTTTGTTTTCCATGAAGTCCTTCTTATTAACTCAGTTCACCAAGCAATTTCTTAATCCTCCTAATTTAGAGATCCTACTCCCTAAACGACTTGTAAGAAATTTCCAGTATTCTGCCTGGTAGCATTTTTTACTTTGCTTAGTGGTTTTGTAAATTTTTGTATTAATTTTAACCTTTTGTTTATGTGTACACATGCAATTTTCACCCCATTATTCCTGAGGGGGAAATTCTGATGTTCTGCTACCTTCCTGCATCAGCTCTAGGACCCAACACATTACCCTGTGTACATGAAATGCATAATTCATCTTGATGGATTGACTTCACACTGGGCTCATCCTGGATAGTCTTCTAACCCCACTATGGACTTCCCTTCTGCTTAGTAATATTTCCTAGGGTTTTGTCTTAACCCACTATTCTTTTCACTTCGTACTTCTGTCTGGGTGAAAGGCCATTTATATGGCTTTCTGTGACTGCCCTGTGGATAAGTCTCTAGACAAGTCTCTTCTGAACTCTAGATAAGTATATAAATTGCTCAGTGACATCTCTTCTTAGATGTCCAATTGGAAAGACAGATACCATATGTTTTCACTCATATGTGGATCCTGAGAAACTTAACAGAAGACTGGGGGGAGGGGGGGGGAACTTACAGAGAGGGAAGGAGGCAAACCATAAGATACTCTTAAATACTGAGAACAAACTGGGGGTTGATGGGGGGAGGGTGGGAGAGAGGGGAAAGTGGGTGATGGGCATTGAGGAGGGCACCTGTTGGGATGAGCACTGGGTATTATATGGAAACCAATTTGACAATAAATTATATTAAATAAATAAATAAACAAATAAATAACCAAAAAAAACCCCACAAACCAACAACAAATTCAGCATATCCACAAAGTATGTCATTATCATTCCCCCCAAACTCTGTGTCTGTATCCGAATTCTTTTGGTGAATGGTACACTTGTCTTTTAAATGACTTTTACCATTGACCATAAAAGTATTGCCTGATGCCTCCTGGTGTATTCTGGAGTCAAAAAAACTTGGATCCAAGTTTTGGTTGTTTTTTTTTTTTTTTTCAACGTTTATTTATTTTTGGGACAGAGAGAGACAGAGCATGAACGGGGGAGGGGCAGAGAGAGAGGGAGACACAGAATCGGAAACAGGCTCCAGGCTCTGAGCCATCAGCCCAGAGCCCGACGCGGGGCTCGAACTCACGGACCGCGAGATCGTGACCTGGCTGAAGTCGGACGCTTAACCGACTGCGCCACCCAGGCGCCCCCAAGTTTTGGTTTTAAGGACAAATGACTTTATGCAATAGTTATGCAATCTCAATCTATCTAAATTCCCTGAATCTCAGTTCTCTGTCTTTAAAATGGGTTTGCTAATACCGACTCTACAGATTTCTTATAAAGATTAAATGAGATGATTATAAAACACTTAGCATTCTACTGGCTTATGATATGTATTCAGTTAAGGGTAATGATTATTATTCAGGGTTTGATCATTTCTTGCATGGAATCTATGTTTTCTGAAGTGTTCTTCATCTCTGGTCTTGGTTCCCCCAAATGTACCTTCATACAGCTGGGAGAGGCTATAATCAAACCACATGTGTAGTCAAGTCAATCTCCTGCTTCAAGTCCTTCAACAACCCTCCAGTGTTTTCTTCTAAACAACGAAGTCCTTAATTAGCCCTGACTGGGTGCCCACTGTTCCTCTGACCTCACCCCTGCCACTCTCGACATCTGCAATTTCTGTTATAGGCAGAGCCAACTGCTCTGAGTTCCTCCAGTGAGTCATGCACATCAAGCCTCCCTACATTCGATCTGGACGTATAAGGCAAGATCTGTTGTTCCAGCTTATGAAGTTAACGCCTACTCACATCTTAGGGGAAACTTCCTTGATAATTTAGATCCTCCTGAATTGTCTCAGCATCATGCCTTATGTCCATTGTAGGCATTATTACATTTTGTTGTGGATGTGATTTACTTGTTTATTTCTCCCAAGCAATTGAACCATGTCCAATTCATCTTTTGATTCCACAGTGTTAGACACTGTGCCTGGAACAGAGTAGGTGCACAATGGCTATTTGTTAAGTAAATGGATAAATAGGTTAAAATGAAATCTAAGTTACTGGAATAATAAACTCTTTACCAGCTCACTGAGATGCTCTTTTCCTGACTTATTGTGGTTGACTCTGATAGGATCCAATTTCGAATTTTAAGATTGGTTGGGGCACTAGAGTGAAAGCAGTCTACCTCTTCTCAGAAATAAGAATCCTTACTACTATCTACCCCCAACTCACTTTATTTCAGAAATGAATGTAAAGGAAAATATCTCAGGAAAGATTATCAGTACTACTGTCTCTTATCAGCAAGATAAAATCCACCACACTTCATTTAGAAACACATAGTAAGTGTCCGCTTCTGGGTAAACAATTCAACTGCTAATTTTTACATGTGGTGCTGATAAAACTCAAAACTCACTCATGACAGTGACACCAGATTTTAGGAGGTCCAAGTACTTTTCTCTCTGCAGAATTTTTTATCAGAGGCAAACCAGGCTTAGAACGTGCTCAGCTTTTTTCTTTTCTTTTATCAGTGTGAGGCAGAAGGATTTTGGGGGTGGATCAATAGATTGCCCCCCTTCTCCTACTATATCAGTGTGCCTTCCAATGGAAAATAGACAACTTAGTTTAAGTTCCGCATTTCCAGAACTTCTGTTGGATCAATAGTTCATTATCTGTTATATTTGCCAATATGCAAAATGTTCAGGATAGTTGCTATAATTAAATGAAAAATCTATTGTTTGCAGACTGTTCTATGATTTGAGATTCAAAGGGGTTTCTTCCACTTGTATTTTTATTAGCTTTGACCCTTATTCTGCTTGTCAGTTTCTCTTTACGGAATATGCAATTCCTAGTGCTTCTCATTTAGATGGTAGCCTTGACATGTAATACAGTGGATCACTCACCTTTTCCAAAATAGTTAAATTACTTATCAGATTTCCTGGATTCTCAGACCACTGTTTTCTGTCAGGTAGGAAGGACTAACCTCTTGGGAGATCAACAGCCATTAGATATAATTAAGTTTCCCCCTTCTCTTTTTCTTAGGAGATGGATTTTAAACAACTACTACACATCCCACCATGGTTTGTGATTACATTCTATTAGACGTGATGGAGCATCTTCAGAGAAGAGAGCCATCATTATGAAGTGAGTTTAAAAACAAATTCCCATGAGATCTGATAATTATCTCATGGAGTAGAGATTATCTGCCTACAGTAAGAGGATTTATTTCGTTCATTACTGTTCTCATAATAATAGCTTGCAGCATGATATAAAAAGGAGAGGAAAGCACACAGTCTCAGGAGAACAGAGACACCACTTCAGTTCTGTACAGGAAATCAGCCACAAGAAGACAAAAGCAGAGAACAAATAACAATCATCCTCTGGAAAAGAACTTGATCAACTTTCAGTTATCTTTCATAGTTCACACTGATATAATTAAACAGAAGAGCTAACTGTTAATATTGTTGAGTCTCTCTGGCTTTCATTCCCACATGCAGTCTACAGACCAGCAGGATGTGTTTCATTTTTTAATTTTTTTTCAATTTTTAATGTTTATTCATTTTTGAGAGAGAGAGAGAGAGCGCACACACACAGGGGAGGGGCAGAGAGAGGGAGACACAGAATCTGAAGCAGGTTCCAGGCTCTGAACTGTCAGCACAGAGCCTGATGTGGGGCTTGAACCCACAAACCATGAGATCATGACCTGAGCTGAAGTCGGATGCTTAACTGACTGAGCCACCCAGGTGCCCCATCAGCAGGATGTGTTTAACCCAAAGTACTTCATTACCTGCCCCAAGTGAGAAACATAGTGATGAGCAAACCCACTGAGAAGAGAAAGCAAGAGAATGGGAGAGAAAGAGAGAAAAGGGGCAGAGGCTAGCTTACCCTGACCCTATTTCATTAGGAAGAGATGGCTGTGATTTAGCTGTTCCATGGTAGGGTGGGAAGCCTGGAATAGCTTCAAGCAGAAGACAGGAGGAATTAAAGCACATTTCCATAATCCCATATTTGTATGTATGTTAAAGTGCAACATGGCATTCCCAAGCCAGAAATATAAGTGTATGTTGTATTCTGTGCCACTCCAAATACGTAAATAAGGAGAATGGATAATTGAGAGCTGGGAGCTCGATACAAACATTCCCATAAAGGAATCAGGATCTGACCATGCCAGAAACATACATGTGATACGGCTCTATGGGAACATTAGGTCCCACCCTCTCACTCTGCACATGAAGACCATAAATCAGAAAGGAGAATCTTGACACTACTAAACCCAAACTGACCGTTCTTTCCCCATCAAGTTATGCCAAGATTATGTTTAAATAAGAGACAAGTGAGTAGTATGTGTCTGTGTATACGTGTGCATGTGCTTTCTCGACCTTTTTAAGAGTACAGTGTCGAGCGCCCTTCGATAGCTCAGTTTGTAGAGTGGAGGACTGTAGAGAAGAGTACAGTGTTTCTATGGACCTGGTGTAAGTATTTTGTTTCCAAAATATGAAAAAGGTGTAGAATCCTAGGGGATGGAAAAAATATAACGATGTTTAGTATTGCACACCTGGTAGATAAACAATTATGTATTTTTCATATATTACCACATTTAATCTTCAACAGTCTTGTGAGGAACACCCCCATTTCCCAGGTGAGTTTCTAAGACTCAGAGCAATTAGGTGCCTCTTGCCACATGGACGAGGAAATGGCATAACTGAGTGTAAACCTGGGTCATTTGGATTCCGCAATCTTTCTCACCTCATTGCGCCACCTTCAGTGCATCCGTTAGCTTGGCCTCAGTCAGGTCTACTTATGAAGTTCCTGCGTGTGTTTTAGCAAGTGAGGAAGTAGTTGGAAATAATGGCACCGTGACTCCAACTTGTGACTTTTCGTGAGATGACCTATTGGCAACATTCAACAAGACAGATGACCCTGAGGGCTGTCTGAAGAGAATGAGCAGGCTCAGATACATCTCCAAACACCAGTCTTCTTTACTGTCTCTCTGGACATAATTTACACTTAGAGCGTAGCCCCATTTTCCCCAAGAGAGGCTATCGTGTCCCTTGAGGCTTTCTAGGCCGTAAGAGGAGAAGGACAATTGGAAGCTGCTTTGGAAGCTTGTTCACATGTGCCTGATGCTGAATTTAAGTTTAGAGAGCGTTAGAACTCTCAGTATTGTGGTCTTAATAAAGCAGCTGCTGAGGGTTCACTTGTGAATAATGGAAGAGGCAAGTCGGTCTTTGTTGTTTTTCTGAGGGAGAAAATAGGTTGGCTTGCCAGCCTGATTCTGGAAAGAATAATTTATCAAGTGATCTCATGTTTGAGAACTTCATAAATAGAATTTCCTGAGGCCAAGCTACTGGATGCACTGAAGGCAGCGCAATGAGGTAAGAAAGATCGTGGGATCTGAAAAGATAAGAGTGAAGAACTTTGAAACTTGGGCAGCATTAATTTTCTACTAGCAAACTACTACCTGTGTCTTCCAAAATGCCAGCTAAGGCATTTAATGGGATTCTAAGCTTGAAAAACAGGTACCAGGCATAAACTCATTCATTATCTTTGTCTTATACACGAGGACACTGGAAACATTGCTTTCCAAATCAGTTACAATTATGTTAACATTATTCAACATAAAAAGAATGATTCACTCTAAAATCAGCTTGGGGTGCCTGGGTGGCTCAGTTGGTTAGGCATCCAACTTCAGCTCAGGTCATGATCTCATGGTTCATGGGTTTGAGCCCCGCGTCAGGCTCTCTGCTGACACCTCAGAGCCCAGAAGCCTGCTTCGGATTCTATGTCTCCCTCTCCCTCTGCCCTGTCTGCTCATGTTCTCTCTTTCTCTTTCTCTCTCTCTCTCTCTCTCTCTCTCTCAAAAATGAATAAACATTAAAATAAATAAACAAGTAAATAAATAAATAAAATCAGCTAATTTATCTAGAGCAGGAGTTGACAAACTATTTCTGTAAAGATCCAGATAGTATTGCAGGCCAAATTTGATAAATCTGTATCTATTTTTTCATAGTTATTGGCAGCAATATCTTTAACATGAGAAGGGCTTACTCATTTATAACAAAGAACAAAGTGGAAAGGGAGTTTGGGCAAGATTATTTGCCTATGCAAAACTGTGGATGTGGCTATAAAATGTTCTAATATTCTAGTACAATTGCCTCTTTTCTGTGGAGGATTTACCTTCATGCTCTCTGCCTGAGAAGAAATATTTAATGAGTCTCAAGATCAGACACACAGCACAGGTGATTTGTTAGAGAAGATTCTTCAATGGTGAATTAAAGGACAGCCAGAAGGAAAGGGGTCCAGAGTTATTCTATCCTGGGAACCTCTGCCTGTACAAGACTCCTCAGTTAAATCTCTGCAATGTGCTTTTGTCTGGAGATAGCAATACTGTTTTCAACACGTGAATTAATCTCAAAGTGCATTTTTTGTTTTTAGTTTTTTACTTTAATTGTTATATAAAGTGGCTATTTTCTATTCAATTTGCTTACTTGTCTTTGAAGATTGTCACACTCTACCTTAACCTATCATCAAACAGCAATACCCTACAATAGAATGAGGCATCAAGAGACAGAGGAAAGGTTATGGTCTTTAGAGTCCGGGTACTTCCATGTGCAAAATACCTGAGCACAGTTTCTCTCTGCAGCCCAGTGGCCTCCTGTATGAAACAGGTCTATCATTTCCAACTTCTAAAAGTGATTGTGAAAATTAGTGCTAACAGAAGTCAAGTGCTTGGCATAATGTGTTGCCCATCATAGACACACAGTGGTAGCTGGGATTATTCTAATATAGCAAGGTGCTACTTTTAAAAACTTCGTCACGTATATTTCTATCACTTCGTAAAGCAGTTGACAATAATGGCTACTATGACTGTGATCTCTTTTTTTTTCCTCTCTGAAGTAATACAACTCTAAAAACATAAATCCCATGGGGTGCCAGGGTGGCTCAGTCGGTTAAACATCCGACTTCAGCTCAGGTCATGACCTCGCGGTCCATAAGTTCGAGCCCCACGTCGGGCTCTGTGCTGACAGCTCAGAGCCTGGAGCCTGTTTCAGATTCTGTGTCTCCCTCTCTCTGACCCGCCCCCGTTTATGCTCTGTCTCTATCTCAAAAATAAATAAACGTTATAAATCCCATGAATCTTTGGGGGCAAGGCTTTTCACTGTTCATAACTCACATTACTTCTTAACCTCACATCTCTCTCACTCTTTTGACTTATTATGTTCGATAAACTAAGTTTCTAGTGAAAGTTGAGGAGGTAAGGACCTTTTTCATGCATAAATAGTGGTTCTGTGCTGTCCAGACATCAAAAGGCTTAAATGTCACCATACTAGATTTTTTCTGGACTCTACTTCTGCCATGTTGATGGTGGTAGAACAGAGTTTCCTCTGTGTTTATATACAGTAATCTATTTACTTATGAAAATCAGAACAAAGAATATACTTTGCTTCCTTTCAAATACAAATAGGCATCCTTTCCCCTTAAAGTGCAATCCTACCATGTAATCAAAATTGGCTGTCTTACTGAGTGAAAAAACCTTTCATTTTATAATGATTAGACTAGTAGGCCCATCACCTCATTGTCACTCATCTGTCTCTTGTCAAATTTTCTTTGAAAAAACAATAAATAATCCCATTTATAAGATTCATACATTCAAAATGCTAGAAAGAACTGTACCAGGGGGAAAAGACCAAATGTGATTGTGTGCTAGCCTCTATTTAGCTCTATAAAACTTACCTAGAAAGGAGACTTTTTATCTTTTGAAAGCGAACAGAATTTTCCCTTGCACTGTGACCTACGAGCTGTTGCTGGGCGCATCCTTGGTAGTGCAGGCCCTAAGACAATCCTCAATGTGTGCTTCCCACCTTCCCCCAGGAATGTTGTCAACAGGCAGAACCAGAATAAATACGATGAGCATCAAAGGATGTCCTGGAGGGGAAGTTACGAGATAATAGTCCGAGCCTCATGTAAAAGTAAGAAGATATAGTCCCAATGGAGTTTTTGAGGAAAGGGATGGAAAAGTTATGAGCAGACTGCATGCGTGGGGGGGTCATAAACATCTCTTTTATGTTTTAGTACAACATGATTCACCTACCTGACATTGACACTGCCCAATTTGTAGCTCTGTGTGACACCCTCAAACAAAACGCCCAGGAAAAATAGCTCTGGATCTGAATACCCTGGTAAAAGCCCCACCCGTTACTAACAACGTGCATTTTTAGCTAGAGATGACAGACTCAGAGGCATCTGGACACGCCCCCAGACTGGCCCCCCATAGGAGAAGTGCACACACTTCTCCAAGGTCCACCAAGCTCCCTGGATTCAGAGTAACATTCCCTCTCGATGCCGGAGGCACTTGTTACCCATTCACCCATCCGGCATTTTCTTTGCCTTTTCAATATCTTTAATTTCTCTTTCTTCTTTCTTTCTGTGAAATAACACCCCACAACTCTTTCCAAATTTAAAAATACCACCCCAGGGTCCTACTGAACTTTACAGTCTTTTTGCCTACAAAACCTGCTAAAAATCTTAAATAAGTACATTATGAGTACTGACTCTATTTTCTCCCATCTACTCTCTCCCCAACTTCCTACAATCAGGGTAATTTTCTCACCATGCTCCCAAGGGCGCTCTCGCAAAATCACTAACACACCATCTTCTTTACAATTGTAGGACATATCATTTGTTCTGATTTTTCTCCACATTTTTAAAAGTAGCAATAGATTCTGTTGGCTCTTTGGAGCTCTTTTCTACATCAAAAGGAACAGCAGATAGTTCAGGGTTTTCATCTTGGGCTCACATCTGCACTGCACATGCATTGTTGCCAATCATCTTTGGAAATCGACCAGGTAGAAGACATGGTAAATACTCTCTTCTGATAATTAATAAGACTAATCAAGAAACATGCCCAAAGAGATGGACTTTCAAGCCTCTGGACGATAGGTAACCCACGTTTCACAGCTCAATGTAAATGGTATCCAGTGGAGTTGGGCAGTTGCATCCTGCATAGCCACAAATGTGCTCCATGCAGAGGTGAACTCAGAGAATGTCTATCAAAAGCAAGGCCAAAATATGCCTCAAAAGCATCCCTAGGTCTGCCATGATATATGGTTAAGCTGGTGATCAAGGTCTCTATGGAGTGTGCAAGGCCTCCAAATCGTCACTGATGAGCAAACATGGGCCACAGAGAGCGAGATAAAGAGAACACCTGAATGAACCAACTGTTTGATAGGCAGGTATTGCTACAATACCACTGTTTACAGAATTAGAACCAGGGTGCCTGGGTGGCTCAGTCAGGTAAGCGTCTGACTTCAGCTCAGGTCATGATCTCACGGTTCTCATGAGTTTAAGCCCTGTGCTGACAGTGGGCTCTGTGCTGACAGTGCAGAGATTGGGATTCTCTCTCTCTCTGCCCCTTCCCTACTTGCACTCTCTCTTTCAAAATAAATAAACTGAAAAAAAAATTAGAACCAAATCAGTCATTTTAGCCACAAGTAATTTTTTGCTTGATTTCTTCATTTAAAAAAAATGTTTTAATGTTTGCTTATTTTTGAGAGAGAGAGAGAAAAACAGAGTGTGAGCGGGGTAGGGCAGACACAGAGGGAGACACAGAATCTGAAGCAGCTCCAGGCTCTGAGCTGTCAGCAGAGAGCCCGACGCGGGGCTCAAACCCACGAACCGTGATATCATGACCTGAGCTGAAGTCAGATGTTTAACTTATGAGCCACCCAGGTGCCCCATGCTTGATTTCTTCTTTAAAAGGAACATTTGGGAAATGGTTAGTGCTACGAATATTTCCCGCTGATTAGTTCTACCTTCAAAGTGTTCATAAATGTCAGGAGTAAGACTCTTACACATACTGGTTATATTGCACAGAAGAGTATTTTTCCCATACTCATTTTTTTTTTCTAATTAGAATTGTGCACTGTTCTTTTCTTGGAGGATATAGGACTCTAGAACTCAGAATTCATCTTGAAGAGCACTCATTCTAGTCCCTTACAAAGGGATTACAGGGTAAAATTTTCTGATGTATTTTTCATCCTAAAAATATTATAAGTCCCCTGAAGATTTTATCTAATACTTAACTCTAGTGCAAGAACTTTAGATTTTAAAAATAGAAATATATGATATGGAAGATATTGGTCAGTTCTATTAGAACACCACAAGGACCTCCTCTCCTCCTAACAGGTGGTGATCTGTCTCTCCTCTGCACCTTCATTTGCAGGAAGTAGAGTTTACTATCGTAATAGAATCGTTCACCTGAGTTCTAGCGATTAACTGTCAGAAACACTTTCTATTTTTAAACTTTTCAATGATACAATCCATTCAGAAAAGAAAGGACTCCTGAAATTTTAAAATAATTGCTTAATTGAATTTGTTTCACCCTCTTTTCCCTATCCCTTTCCTCCAACACACACACACACACACACACACACACACACACACACACAATAGATGACACATTCTCTTTTCTTTCTTATCTTGTCTCTCTGGGTGTTTTTGTTATTGTTCTTTTTTAAAGTTTATTTATTTTGAGAGAAAGAGACAGAGAGAATGAGCAGAGGAGGGTCAGAGAGAGGAGGAGAGAGAATCACAAGCAGGCTCTGTGCTGTCAGCGTAGAGTCTGACACGGGACTCGAACTCCCCAACCATGAGATCATGACCTAAACTGAAATCAAGAGTTGCTTAACCAACTGGGCTATCCCGGAGCCCCTTGTCTCTCTGGTTTTTGTTTTTTATTTCATCCATGCTGTGGATTCATTCAGAATCCAGTTTCTTTCTGGGTGTCCCTTGAAGGCAGCATCAGAAATTGTAATCAGTGTGTATAATACCCATCCTTTATGCAGGTCACCTTTATTTCCAGGGATTCCATTTATAATTCTTGGCTCATTATTATATTTTCCTGTGTAACTTTCAATCCTTTAGAGCTTCTTACATGCTTAGCATATTTCTATACATATCTCTCTTTAATTCCCAAATGCAAAGAAAACAGACACTGGCAGCGTTTTCTGCCTTTGATCATGGGTCCCTGTGTTCTTGCATCAGGAAGATTTTAAAATTCAAATGATAAATGTAAGATAATAGAAAAATATTTTAAGCAAATTTTTAAAAAGTACTGAGGTATTCTCTTAAATGTTTGGTGGGAGAGGCATGAGGAATTTGATGGATACATGATTTATATGTATTTAGCAAATAGTTATATGGGACACATAGTTTTTCCTAGGAGATAAATCTGATTTTCTGGCAAACTCAAGAATTGCTAGCTACAGAACAGGAGATAGGAAAGGGAGATAAACATCCTCATACACTCGTGGTAATAATATAAATTAGTAAAGCATTTCTTGAGGACAGCTGGGCAATCAGTGTTGAAAGCCTTAAGACTGGCAATGATGAGCACGTGGAAAAGGTAATTCATAAGTAATTGAACAAAAGAAAGGCCTTTCATGGACCCAGGATATAAATGAATTGAGAAGTATTAATTTTAAATTTTTCATAGAGAAGAATAAAAAGTGGCTGCTCTCGCAAGAAACAATCCAAGTCAAAGATAAAGGAGACAGGCTGACTCGGTGTGAGTGAACAAAGCAGAAGTAACAATAGCTGACATCCGGCGTATCTGTAAGCAGTGGCTTAAAGATTCTGCATTAAAAAATTGATTAATTCAGTAGACTTTAAGTATAGAGGGATAGAGGTGGGCTATAGAATTTTCTCTTTAGTAATCAGAAAAATTAAGGCACAGTTGCCACCGGGCAGGGAGTCAAGATATCAGTAATTTTTTTTTACTTTTGTCTTCCTCTTAAATTCATACATAATTGTTGCAAATATATAGTTTTATTAGCATTGTTGAAGTATCACTGTACAGATAACTGGACATATTTAATATGTGCAATTTGATGAGTCTGGACATAAGCAAACACTAGCAATACTATCAGTGTATATATCCAACACCTTCTAAAATGTCCTTGTGTCCCTTTGGTTGTTGGGGTGTGTGTGTGCAGGGGCATAATAACACTTAACATGAGATCTACTCTCATTTTGAAGTGCACCATACTGTATTACCAACTTACTGGAACTGTGTCGTACCACAGTCTCTAGAACATATTCATCTAGCAATATATCTTAAAGCCTAATTCTTTCATTCATTTTTTTAAAATTCCTAATGTTCCTTCCATGCTGAAGTATCTTAATTCAGTTCATCTAACATTCACAGAAAATCTGTAGAATGAGCCAGTAACCTTTTGAACATCAGAATTTCAGCAAGTAGAACAGAGACGGAGAGGCACTGAGCAGGTGCACACTCTGGCCTTGCCAGGTGCTGGCATGAGTGTGCAGGTGGGTGAGTTCCATGTTTGCTCATGCCCACTCGAAATAGTCAACAGAGAATAATTCGAATAGGGCAAAATCAACACCAGTTTTCATTTACGATAATACCACTTCCCTGGAATGCCAGGGGCAGGACCAATCCCGCGCAAACAGTTCCCTTCGCTACTGCACTTTGGATCATTCTACTCTCCCTAATTATTCTTTCATTCACTCATTTATTGCTTAATTATGTTGTACTCTCAACAACATGCCATATACTTTGCTAAGTTTTGGGGATATAGATAAATAAGCTGTGACTGCTTCTTGCACAAATACACAGACATCTAGGTAAACAGTAAATTACAAATCAATATAAAAGGGTCAATATAAAATACAATCAATATAAAAGGGTAGAACAGCATAATGATCAAGTCTGGACTTGGTGGGCTAGTTAAGAGTTTCAGAACTCCTACTTATCATTTATGTCACTTGGGTAAGTTATTTGGCTTCCATATATATGCCTCAGTTCTTTACCCTTAAAATATGGGCAAAATGCCTACATTAGAAAGTTTTTGTGAAAGTGAAGTTAAATGAAACAAAACAGTATTTATCAAACAGCATGATACTCAGGGCACTATAGCAACCAAATTATTGCTTCATTAACCATATATGGAATAGTAAACTATGCCTTTTGTTCACCCTTTTTAATGAAAAACTTGAAGTTGGTTCAGTCCCTGCTTGGGAGGGTGGGGGATAGTTGGGGAGAAGTTTCCTATCACACCTATGCTACCACACATGATGGAAAGTTCCCATACAATCTGCCCCAGGCCCTTGGTACAGGCACTTCATTTCTCTCCAATCTGTTCCTCTTAATCTTTTCCACAGACACATATGTACCAGGTTTGGGGAGCAGAAAAATCTCATTCTACCAGTTTTCATACAAGTCTTTCTCTCTCTCTCACTTAGGTCAGCCTCTGTCTTTCAGCAAGCAAACCAATGTGGGGAATATATAGAGAGCACACAAAGTTTGTGATATAAGCCTCACAGAGGGATCTCTAAACCAGCTGTGTGGGAGGTGGGGGTGGTGGTGGCCAGGAAGACTTCCCAGGGAAATCTTTTAAACTGAGCACTGTAGAAAAATAAGGAATTTTATGTATGGGTGGGGCAGACATGGAACAGTATCCCATGCAGAAGAAATAAATCATGGAGCAGTACTGAATCACTAATTACATATTTGTGTATAACCCGTCTGTCTCCAGCTGGTGGATGCAAACAACATTTTAATACCCAAACTGCTAAGACCCCTACCAGCCACGATGAAGAGCATCAGCCAGCCCTCTCCTCAAATATTCTCAGTCCCCTGCTCTGTACCTGGGAGCCTCCAGGAAAATGTCAGAGATGCTCAGAGAGGAACCCACTCACATTTCGTTGTTCCAACCTTCCCCACGGAAATGCACTGCCTGCTCAGGTCAAGTGACACAAACCGCCAAGCCCATTGTCAGTGCCACCGTGGACGCAACGCTGTCGGGTACAGAGGTTACAGTTATTCCACTACAGCAATGTGCTCCTTGAAAGGAGTAGTCACACTGTTTAGGTCAGAAAGAGCAATCAGATTTACATTTCAGAAATAACATTCTGGCTTCTTGGTGGGGACAAATTTCGGGACAACAATTGGGAGCTCTTTCCCGTAACCCAGGCACAAAATTATAGTGCCTGCATTGTGTAGCAGCACTTGTGATGAAGAGAAGTGGAGAGATTTGAGAGATATTTAGGAGGAGAATCAATAGCACTTTGTGATCAATTAAAGACCCAGAGCAATAGGAGAGCAAAGTCACGGATAATTTACCAGTTTCTGGATTGAAAATTGGATGCACAGTGGTGCTGCACAGCTATACTGGAGAGCTGAATGTGTGTGTGTGTGTGTGTGTGTGTGTGTGTGTGTGTGCGCATGTGTGTGCATGCATGCATACATGTGTGGATGGTGGGTGGGTTATTTGGGAGAGGGAAGCTGAGACAAGACATAGGTTTGCAGTTGGAGAGTTAGAAGTGCCTGAAGGACATTTAAGTAGAGACTTTCCTCTAAACATTACAAACTTGATCCATTTCTTTGGGCATTTATTTTTTTTTTAATTTTAATGTTTATTTTTGAGACAGAGACAGAGCATGAGCAGGGCAAGGGCAGAGATAGAGGGAGACACAGAATCCAAAGCAGGCTCCAGGCTCTGAGCTGTCAGCACAGCACAGCCCGACATGGATCTTGAACTCAGGAACCGCGAGATCATGACCTGAGCCAAAGTTGGATGCTTAACCGACTGAGCCGACCATGCACCCCTCTTTGTGCATATCTAAACAACTAGAATGAGGCCCTACCATTAAGGAACACAGGCCAGCTCTTTGCCTGTTTCTTCCATGCCACCTTTCCCAGCTTCCCCAGACCACACTGGCTTCCTCAGCACCTGAGCTCCTGTGGCTCCACTGTGTGTGGCAGCTCATCTGCCATCTAGCATACGCGCCCTTGTATTACACATATTTGTATGGCACGCGCTACCCCCAATAACATACGCGCCCTTGTATTACACGTATTTGTATGGCACGCGCTACCCCCAGTAACATACGCGCCCTTGTATTACACGTATTTGTATGGCACGCGCTACCCCCAGTAACATACGCGCCCTTGTATTACACGTATTTGTATGGCACGCGCTACCCCCAGTAACATACGCGCCCTTGTATTACACGTATTTGTATGGCACGCGCTACCCCCAGTAACATACGCGCCCTTGTATTACACGTATTTGTATGGCACGCGCTACCCCCAGTAACATACGCGCCCTTGTATTACACGTATTTGTATGGCACGCGCTACCCCCAGTAACATACGCGCCCTTATATTACATATGCTTGTATTGCATATACTACCTTGTGTTACAACACTGAAAGATCCTCTCTCCTCACCTATAAGAAGGATGAAAGAAGAGAATTGGGATTTTTTTCCTTTTTTCATTATTAGCTAAGCTTCTGGGAAAAAATCAGAACATGCAAATGCCCCAAATGATCAAAGACTCAGGGAGAATGAGGAGTTCTGTGTGAGTATGACACATTAAAGGAGACAAAAATATTGAGCTTTATGCATTGTAGGGACCATTGTTGACAGTGGAGAAGGGAAAGAGATCTTTTGTAAAGAACCAGAAAAGATCTGTTTTGAAAATATTCAAAGTATAAGTACAATAGTGGAAGAGACGTAGTTAAAGACAATAAAGTGAGGATGATCTTTATAAAGAAACTATGGAAGAAATTATAAAACGCTATGTGTTAATGGTATAAACACCTAACCATTCTATAATGCTTGCTACATGTCAGGCATGTATTCTACACACTTTACTTCACCTATCTCATTACTATGATCATCACAACAACCCTATGAATCAGGAACTATTATTAACCTCACTTTAAAGATGATAAAACTGAAGTACCGAGAAGTTAAGTCACTGTCAGTCCATTCACGCTGCTAAAGCAATACCAAAGGCTGGGGCTCATCAATGACAGAAGCTCATTTTCACAGTTCTGCAGGATGACAAGTTCAGGATCAAGGCGCTGGCACATTTGTTGTCTGTTTGAGGGCCTGCTTCCTAGTTCATAGATAAATGGCTGTCTCCTCACTGAGTCCTCACATGGTAGAAGGCGTGAGGGAGTTCTCTTGGGCCTCTTTCATAAGGCCACTAATTCCATTCAGGACCTAACCACCTCCCAAAGGCCCCACTTCCTAGTACCATCACCTTGGGGGTTAGGATTTTACCACAGGAATTTGGGGATACACATTCAGTCCATTGCAGTCATTCCCCCCAAATCACACAGCCAGGAATTCTAACCAAAGGCAATATTCTACTGTAAGCAATATGGGCTCTGAGCCCAAATAATCTTAGTTTTTAAAGGAATAAACAAATGTAAGGGAAAACTCATTCTCAATTAGAGAAGACGGTTGCAACTAGAAATATAAGTACATCAAGTGTTTTAATGTGTGTGCCTTCTGTGTGATCTGTTCCCAAAAGAAGCAAATGTTCTGCCATATGAAACCTAGCATAACATTCTTAGTAGATAATAATAATAGCCACCATTTATTATATGTATACTATGTATAAGGCATAGTGCTAAGCAGCTTCTGTGTATTATTTCTAACATTTGCCTGAGTTCTGTTAAATCATTATTGGTCCTGTGAATACTGAGAATATGCCTGGGAATACTGAGTTTTAAAATGGTTAAGCCATTTACACAGAGCAAGCGGAAGGAAAGAGCTGGGACTCAAGTCTGTGCCTGAGCAATCTAAAAATCCAACCTCCTTCCATCACCTCTTCTGTTACAGAATAGATGTTTGCACCTCCCAAAAATTCCTATGTGGAAACCCTAACCCAATACGTGATGGTATTAGGAGGTGGGGCCTTCAAGAAGCAATCAGGATTAGGCAAGGTTATGAGGAAGGAGTCCTCATGCATGGGAGCAGTGCCCTAGTAAGAGACACCGGACAGCTTCCCTTCTCACTCTCTGACCGTCTGAGGATACAACAAGAAGCTGGCAGTGTGCCACCTGTAAGACAGCTTCACGAGAACTAGACCTGGCTGACATCCTGACTTCCAACTTTCAGCCCCCAAAACTGCAAAAATAAATTTGTGTTGTTCATCAGCTACCCAATCTATGGTACTGTGTTATGGCAGCCCAAACTAAGGCAGCTTGAAATAATCTTCCATGGCTGTAGGTTTACAAAGCTGGCAAGCCCACGGGGACACAACTCTTTGTGATCATTGTAAACTCCTGCAGCTCCCGGAACCCCATCTGTATTGCAGCAGGTGAGGAAGCCTTCCTCCTCCGTGTGTTGTTGGAAACAATTCAATGTCTTGGGCAAAGGTGGCTATGGAACTGAACACAGACAACAAACAACATTCCTTCTGGAAAGAATAAAGTCCAAAACATATGTGAAAGATAATGTTAGGTGACATATAGGAAAAGTTGTGGTGAGCTTATAAATGTCAATAATATTCTGGAACTGGTTTTTAAAAGGTGATTTTTTTGTTATTAAGGGTATTCTGTACATTCTGTCAGTACAGAGGAGACAAAAGGGACTAAAACTTTAAAAATTGAATGTCATCCACATTTTTAGATTGGATAGATGGTAGAAAATTGCTGCATGAATCATGTGAATAGATGGAAAGGTAAAGTGGAAAAAATGGAGCAAGTCTCAAATTTGAAATGAGAAGATTGGGTCTCTTCCCCAAGTTCAGCAAAGGAGCTGTGTGATATTTGGAGAAGACTCCTAATTTCTTAGCACTCTGGTTTATGTGGTTATAAACTAAAGATAACAATACCTATTTTACAGGGCAAGCAGACAAATAATACACGTGCAAAGCTTATGTATAAAACAGAAAACATTCACTCTATCGTTATTGTCCTTAATTCATACTTCCCCAGTGTCACACCTAACAGGCTTTTATATGCATTATTTCATACGGCCACACAGTATTATAAAATGTTTAAGGATATGGTCCCAGGATATAAAGTTTCCAATTTTAACATCTGAAAACAAGAACCATAATTTAAAACCATAGTATTATAAGAGTAATAACACTTCTTTAAGACTGAGTCAAGTTTATTTTTAAGCACATTTTTACTGTTAGCTTCTATTTCACCACACTGTATTCAGCAAGAACAATTTTAATAATCTTTCTGATTGTCAGCAGATCTTGTATTCATTCATTTGTAGAAGATAGGTGCTGTTATGTTCTTAACTGTTCATTTTTTCTACACATAATTATCATATTGTGAAAGTCTGTATTTTTGTAAGAAACAGTAAAGTAACTTTATCTCACTGCTTACCACAAATTCTAGCAATCAGACAGTGAAATGAGACCCACCTAAGATGATTAAAGAGTTAGAAAATATGGCATAAATAGAAAGGTTAACACAATTATGCTGGATAATTTTAATCGTTTTTTTAAGTATGGGTTGATCTAATACTGCTAGTAATATTTCCTATCTTCATTTTTTATGAATCAAAAAAAAAGAAATCTTCATTATTACATGAAAAATCTAGTTTAGAAAAAAAAATTACTTTCTGACAGCATTTATATAGAGTCAACATAATTTAGCTAAAAGAACTGGGTATTGGAAGACCTGTATTAATGACCCAACTCTACCCCTTAATCAGTAACTTGATCTTGGCCACGATTTTTGAATGAGCTTGCCCTTGCTTATCTGTAACTGGAATAAACTACATGTGTTTCCTGCCTCAACAGTGGTGAAAATCCAAATGAGAAAAACGTATGAAAAGCACTTTGTAAACTGTAAGGGCTAAATAAATAAAGCTGTTATTGAGTGTGAGAACTGGTGGCAGAAATTCTTTGAAAAAAAAATCTTTGGAAGTAGGTCAGTCTCATCACTCTGGGTGGTTATATCCAGTCTTCCGCAAGACCAGTAAGAAAGATTAGGTCAACATTACGTAAATGCTTTGTCACAAAGGGATATTATTCTACTTGTATATATAGCTGGGAACACAGAGGGTCCTTATATAAGCATTTGACAACAAGATATCCTATTACTGGTGCTTTGATTATATTGTATAAAACCTTATAAGGGGGTGCCTGGGTGGCTCAGTTGGTTAAGCGTCTGATTTGGGCTCAAGTCATGATCTCACAGTTTGTGGGTTCAAGCTCCCATCAGGCTCCATGCTGACAGCTCAAAGCCTGAAGCCTGCTTCAGATTCTGTGTCTCCCTCTCTCTCTGTCCCTGTCTCTGTCTCTCTATCTCTCAAAAATAAACATTAAAAAAAAGCCTTACAGGGACAGTTGTCTTTTTCCCAAATCTTTCTTTTTCATTTCTCCTCTCTTGCAAGGGTATACTTCTTTCCTTGAGCCATACTACAACCCTTTACCCTGCTGCAATCATCCTTGTCTCCTCCAATGTGCTTGCCTTCATTCAGTGAAATCCTTTTTTAAAAAAACATTTTTCTTTAATGTTTATTTATATTTGAGAGAGAGACAGAATGTGAGCGGATGTGGGGAGCACAGAAAGAGGGAGACACAGAATCTGAAGCAAGCTTCAGGCTCAGAGCCGTCAGCACACAGCCTGATGTGGGGCTTGAACTCACAAACCATGAGATTGTGACCTGAGCTGAAGTTGGACACTCAACCGACTGAGCCACCCAGGTGCCCCATACTTCTTTTTTTTTTTTAATTTTTTAAAAATATTTATTCATTGTTTGACAGAGAGAGACAGAGCGTGAGTGGGGAGGGGCAGAGAGAGAGGGAGACACAGAATCTGAAGCAGGTTCCAGGCTCTGAGCTGTCAGCGCAGAGCTCAACAGGGGGCTCAAACTCATGAGCCACAAGATCATGACCTGAGCCGAAGTTGGACACTTAACCAACTGAGCCACCCAGGCGCCCCTCATTCAGTGAAATCCTTACTAATTCATGACTATGTGCCAGCTGTGCCTCCCAGCTGCTCTCCACCTCTGTCCTGTTGTGGTTACAGACCTTATAGTGATTCCCCCCTTCTCTCTCGATTGCCAGCCTCCACAACAAAGTGGGGTGCCCTGGGACTATCCACTCTAAAAACTGAGATTCAATCTAAGAGGATAGGGATGTCCTACTATGGCTATCCGGTCACTTGAACCATGACAGATCACAGACTTTTTATTCTTTCAGAAATTCCTTATGTTTTACTGAAAAATTTCTTGTTATCTGGTTAAGTATTGTCAGGAAGATCATTCTACCAAGATATCAACTATCACCATGTCTTAGGCATGTCTTGATTTCTTTCCCTCAAACCCATGCTACCACTCTCATTGTCAACTAAACCTGAAAATATCCTGTTTTTCTTTCCAGCACGAGAAGCACTGTGTTTTGAAAAGATTTCTCTACTAAACTATATTTTATTAAGTAATATTTTTTGTCTTTAAAATCAGACATTTAAATTCATGATCAGTGTGGTACAACTGTTACCATAGAGTTGATAAAAGCACAACAAAGGATTTTGTGTTTTTTATTAGCCTGAGCTGTTTTATAGAGGACAAATCTATGAATCCCATTTTACTGTTTGGAAATGTTTAAAACAGTTCTGTTATAATCTGAACGCTTGGGTTTCTCCCACATTCATATTCTGAAGCCCCAACTTTCAATGTGATGGTATTTGGAGCCAGGGCTTTGGGGAGGTAATTAGGTTTTGATCAGGTTATGAAAATAGAGGTAAGACTAGAAGAGCAGAGTGTCCTTAGAAGAAGAAAAAAAGAGATTCTCTCTGTGTGGGGGGCACCAAGGAAAGGCCATGTGAGCACATGGTGAGAAGGCAGACCCCTTCTCGTTGGGAAAGATTTCTCACCAGAACCCCACCATGCTGGTGCCCTCATCTCCCAACTTCCAGCCTCCAGAACTGTGAGAAAGAAAATGTCTGCTACTTGAGCCACACAGTCTGTTTTGTATTTCTTCATTTTGTCACAGCAGCCCAGGCTAACTGAAGCACGCTCATACAACTGCATTGCTACCCAGAAGACTGAGGAATATCAGATCAGGAACTGCTTCATCGGAACGAGACCTCTGGAACAACTTAGTGTTTTTAATTCTTTAACAGTGACTGTGGTGTGTGCATTAAAATATGTTGCTTTCAGTCACCCAAAATTAGCTTGGACCATTCTATTTAATTAAATTGTTGGTCACCATATGTAAGTTATTCTGTGGCCTCATGAAAAAAAAATTCTAAATACTTGATTGGTCTTGGAAAGAAATGTTGTTTACGATAAGGTATCAATAAATGCTCCATTTTTGTGGAAATACTTTTTTTTCTTTTGGATAAAATTATAGTTAAAACATATTGAGAACCTATGTACGATGGATGTTTGCATTCCCTTCTCCTAACCACTCCCAAAACTTTGAAAGATAAACATCCTATATGACGAATGAAGGAATTAAATATCAGAGAGGAAGACATTTGTCCAGGGTCACTAGGCTAGTTGGTGATGGAACTAAGATTTACTCCCTAGGTTCTCTTGATTCTCAAGTCCCTAAACTTTCAAGTAGATTTCACAATCATTTTACACAACAATCTGGACCCCATTACGATCAACATTAAATTTAGTCTCCGGGAGTTAATCAGATTCTTAAGAAAACTGTACTTCATGCCCTAAACGCAGACAAATTTTCTTGTGGAACTGAGAATCTGGGTCCCAGAGGTAATGACATTTAAGTCGGCCGACCCATTCTGGTCACACCTAAGGTAAGTGACCAATTATCCAGGAGAATGTAGGAGTAGGAAGAGTCCAGGGCACCTAGGTGGCTCAATCGGTTAAGTGTCCAACTCCTGATTTCAGCTCAGCTAATGATCTCATGGTTTGTGAGTCTGAGCCCCGTAAAGGTCTCAGCACTGACAGCGTGGAGCCTGCCTGAGGTTCTCTCTCTCTGCCCCTCTTCCGTTTGTGCACTCTCTCTCGTGAAAATAAATAAGCTTGAGAAAAAAAAAGTGTAGGAAGAGTCCTTCTAATTATCCATGAAGGACAGGGACAATCTTATTTGGAGAGGAGAAAAATGACCCCATACCTTTAACCATGAGTAAACCTTGACCTTTTCATCTGACTCTTACATAACATTTCCATTAACCTTTGGCAGTGGATTTCACTAACTATGCTCTTAAGCCACACACACATACACACAATATGCAGACTCCTGACCCTGCTACTTCCTATCTGCATGACCTCAGTCTTAGTTTTCCTATTTATAAGTTGGAACTTAATAACAGTACCTGATACTGAGGATTATTATGGAGATTATATGCCTTAATACAAATAAACCTCTTAGAAAGTTTCCTGGCACAGTAAATGCTAAATATTATGATGGTAATTATCATTTTTAGAATGTGAGCTGTGATGTTTTATAATAAATACCCCAGTAGAAAAATATTTTTCTGACTTTTACTTGAATTGGTCTAGATTGCACTATGTAATGTTCATTTACTGCTCCATTCTCTCTGTAGTCACCAATTCCCAAAAGAATGATCCTTCCTCACTCGAGGTCTCTGACAGAAAGAACTAGAGCAAGATTTGAAATCACAGCCAACAAATCCCCACAGACATAGGTTAAAAACATATTGACCCCATCAAGTTAACAAAATAGATAATCCTCAAGTTGAAGACAAATGCAAAGGTCAAATTAACATAAAGAAGTGTTTGCTAAGATAAGAAATAAATATCAGCCAAAATAAAAACAACTTTGAAAAATGCAAAATAGAAATTCTGAAGGGAACAAAGTGCTAACATATAAACTAGAAGGATGCTTCAAAAAATCCAGAGAGGAAGGGAATACAGAATGAGCTTGCCAGAAAGCAAAAAAAAAAAAAAAAAAAAAAAAAAAAAGAGGGTCATGTATGTTCTTTGGAACGTACTGAAGGAGCCGTGAAAACTTGATCTTATAAGCTTCTCGAAGGCATTGCTTTTGGTTGGTCTTTAATAAGTATCCTGCTATTATTTACATTATTATGAACTACTTGGCTTTGGCATGATAGTAAGAATAGATTTTATAGCCATGAGCCTGCCTTTACTTTGCTTCCCGTTACTGTGCCTATGTGGGCTGGTCAATGGATGATTGGCTATTATATTCATTACATCACCTTGTCTTAAAGATTTTGACTCAGCTGAGAAATAGCTGGGGAATCTAGCAGACTTAAAAACATCAGCTTTATTATTTGTAAACCAAATGAAGAGAACTCGATTTTAGTCTTCGGGCTGCTGACTCTCCTTTCAAACTGGACAGGCACAACTGTGCATGCCCCATTGCCACACCTGGCTCCCGCTGAAGGATCTCACACTACTGTTCCATCCTGGATTACAGGAAAGTACAGCAGTGGATCACGGATCCTCGAAGTCAGACAGACTGGAGTGTGCATAGCCTGGCTTTGGTGTTTACCCCTTTTATGATCTTAAGTAAGTTCTCTAAATTCTCTCAACCTCAAGTTACTCTTTTCTAATGTGGAGATAACAGACTTGCCCCAGATATGAATCACAGACTTTTAAATGCACTGTGTGAGCTTATACATTTGTTTATTACGTAACCGTGCACAGATTTCTGATGTGAACCTGTCGTGTCGCAGGCCAGCTGAGCGCTTAGCCTCCATCACGTAGAGGGTCTCTGCCCATCAGGGTGCTGTGCCACAGGCAGTTTGGGGGTCTTACAGCTGTCAAGAGGGTGGAGGGTGAAGACAAAAGCTGCTCCTGAGTCATCGGTACCCGTGTTAAAAGCACCGGCTGCCGTGGGCTCACTCCACGGGGCCCCAGCTCGGAGCGCAGTTTCAGCCGCTGGAGGAGATGGTTCTAGGATTGCCGTGACTTCCCTCTGCCATGCTGCTTCCCGCAGCCACCCTTGTGTGGCTCAAAGCTGGCCCTGTCCTGATGTAAGGGCTTCAGAACGCATGTCCCTCTTCTCCTTTCTCTCAACCACAGCACACTTTTGCCCCCCTACTCTGTGGTGGAGGAACAGCCCTTTCTGCTACTTGCTGCCCAAGGTATTCTTGCTTGATCTGCTAATTTTCTTTGGCATTTCTTTTCTTTTATCCAGAGATTCTAATTTCTCCTAAGAATTTAGACTATGTGACATGCCCTCTCCTGAGACACTGTAGTATCTTTACAAATGAAACCTATGGGTGAAAATGCAGGTGTAAAGGGGGCAGAGTACAATTGTCACACACACACACACACACACACACACACACACAAACACACACAGAGCAATATCTGAATACACTAGCCAGCCACTGCACCTCTGTGCTGTTGGCTGGAGATAAAGCAGGTAAATGTGCCTTGCCTAAAGGACGTTAATAGCATAAGGTGTATTTTATTGGAAATAATGCATATAAGTGATGGATCATTTACACTGAATGAGATGGAAATCACTAGAGTGAAAAATGAAGACTTCAGATCGAAGCGTGTTTACGTGTGTGTGTGCGTTACTGGTGTCTGAATATATGTTTCGATATTTAAAACAAATTCAAGTTATAATGGTTTCCTGATATCCATGCACTATGCTATATACCTACTATCATGCTAATATGATGATAGATGCGAATAAGTTTAACACACAGAAATTATAAAAATATTCTTTGGCTATTATGAGGAACGCATTTTGAATTGTTTGCCACAGCAGCTTTGATTTCAGTCTTCAAAAAACACACCCTGAAGCTTTGACACTTTTGTCAAATAGATTCACACATCACACCAACGTGTAAGAGTGAACCTACACTGGTAGGGAGTCCAAAATAAGAAAGTCATTCTAAAAGACCCTGAGCCCCCAGTCATTTCTCCTTCATATGACTGGCTGCTCCAAAAGAACTTCAAAGAACTCTGGACAACTCCAAGGATTGAGGGGACATTCACACAGAGAAGGGACAAGGTTTCTGAAAGGGACATTTTTTTTTCCTAATGTGACTCAATATTCTATTTAGAGAGCCCCAGCAGAAGTAAAAACTCATCAATTATTTGTGTTCATTGCTCTTCTCAGTGTTTTTCCTTTCGCTAAGATTAAAAAATATACATAGAAAAACAGCAGGCAACCCTTATATACCAATTAGAGGCAAAAGGAAATCAAAATCCAGCCTCTGCAGAAAGAATCACCAAGGAACATTCGGCCAACACAAGTTCAAAGAGGATAACAAATAGTAGCTGACAATCTAGAAACAAGTCATTTTCCTCTAAAGGTGTAGTGTTAAAAGGGGCGAAAAATGATGACTACCTACCCAGTAAATTTCATGGAAATAGTGGCATATCGAGGTCACATAAAAAGTGTTACATTATGGCAAGTTAGCTGCCCACAAAAATCAAAGTGAAGTTTCACTTTTATGAGCTCCAGCTATAACAAATTCTTTTGTGTTACTGGATTCTATACTTTGTGTTTTTGTTGTTGTTTTTTATCAGTTAAATGGCTTAGGGCTATAACTTGGGGTTTAATCATCCTATTACAAAGAACTTCTCTTATTAGATACTTTGTGAATGAATATTTTTTCATATTTTTCCTGTGTCATATTTCAGAAATTTTGAATGTGGATAGCAAATCTTTCGCAAATGTTGAATCAAAATCAACACGTAGTTTGGGCTGTTGGTAGCTTTCAGACATTGTACTCGTTCAAGAAACTCTAAGGGGAGAGTCGGAGATTCTAGCTAAGAGTCCCTTTAGAGGCATGCATCTCTTACATAATCCAGGCCTTGCTTGCAACCAGATGTGGAAAGAGCAAATTGTAAAAATTCAAAAAGCATTATAATCATAATGCTCAAGGGCATTTTATTCCCATTCAGGAGACAGACACTCACTCCCTCCTCACTATAAAAACACCTGCAGATGATTTCCTGGTGTAGATTTACCAGAGCTCAGTTTTTAACCCATAGGGTAGAGAATAAGGTACTTTGTTACAAACCTTAAGTGCAGTGTCAACATGCTGAGACCATGTCCCTGAGCTCTTGTTTCCCACAGCATGGAAGAAAATGACCCTTTAATGTGTACTCAGTCGAAAAAATATTTGTATTAAGATATTTCTCTGAGACTTCTGTGCCGGGAATTAAAGCTATATCTATACACATAAAATAAACAAACTGCCCCATGGCTGATCTGCTCATTTCAGCTGTCTTAATGATCAATGTGGATTGTTGCATAATCGATTCAATTGCAGCAATCAGTATTACTCACAAACTCCAGAAAATTTGGTGCAAATGAAATGGCTGTATGTTGGAAAGTGTTCTCACTTATCAGATATTTGATATAAGGAACTTTGACACACTAAAAATCACCAAATTTTACTTATTTTTTTTAACAGTTTGCAATTTAATCTTTTTTGACTCAAAATTTAGGGTCTTTATATAATCTGAAGTTCAAGATCATCTCTTTGAAATGCAATCACTAATAATGTTTCTAAAATATCAGTAATTTATAATAATTCTTATGTGAAATACATATTTGATTTAAGGAACTCTGACATACTAAAAACAATCAACTTTTAATTATTTGTTTTTAATTTGCAATTTAATCTTTTGTGAGTCAAAAGAATGAAAATTTTGACTCAACTTTTGGGTCCCTATATAATTTGAAATTTGAGATAATCTCTTCAAAATCTAATTACTGGTAATTTCTCTAAAGTATTATCAGTAATTTATTATGATTCTTATCATGTGAAATACTTAGTTAAAACTCAGAACATTGGGACACCTGGGTGGCTCAGTTGGTTAAGGGTTCGACTTCAGCTCAGGACATGATCTCATGATTCGTGAGTTCGAGCTCTACTGTCAATGTGGAGCTGCTTCAGATCCTCTGTCCCCCCCTCTCTCTGCCCCTCCCCAGCTCTCTCTCTCTCACACAAATATAAATAAACATTAAAAAAAACTCAGAGGAAGAATTTCATCATAATTCCCAAGAAATTACAACCTAAATGTCTAAAAACACATTGTTTGGTTCACAGAAACTTAGATCAAAGTCCAGTATCTTCGGGAAAAAAAAAAATCTCTTTGTAAAATTTTCCTTAGTACGTATCACATGCAAACATGTCAAATATGGCAGCTTTTTCTAGGTAGTTTTCCAATAATCAGAGTCAGACAGCAACCTAAAAGGATTAAAAAATTCTTATATCTAGGCTTTTCAAAGACTGTCTTGTATGAAACTTTGATTTTGTTCTATATTGTGAATATCAAAGAGATTAACTCTGATAGAAGCCACTTTGTTTGGTAAAAATATACTGCAAACAAAAGGCCTCCAAGAAAGGTATGTAGTACAAGGATCATTACTGGCCACACAGTGGAGTTTTAACAATATCAAATATCTCAAAGTCAATCGAATTCCAGGTGGATTTCTGTGATAATACTGAATACAGAAGAGAAAAGAAAGATCTGTAGGCCTTCATGAGAAATTGTTTACTAATTAAGGTAAATATCATTGGGGCTATTCTGCTGGACACATAAAGTCTATCCTCTAGGAAAGTTTTATTTCTCTATTAAAATAGAGGAGATTCTGATATCCAAAATGTCAGGGAAGCACAGTATACTAAGATCACAGAAAATCTGTACTGCCAGTTCATTTCTACTAGAAATGAGTTGTATTCCTTGTGGAATACAAGGAATGTATTCCTCTAAGGCAGGAGTTGTCAAACATTTTGGTCTCAGCATCCATTATACTTCTGAAAATTATTGAGGAACTCTAAGGAGCTTTTGTATACGTGGGCTGTATCTTTTGATATTTAGCCTATTAAAAATTAAAACTAAGGTTTTAAAACATAATCACTTATGCAGACTTTGAAAACTTCACTGTAAAAGTGTGGGAGAAGGGAAATGGCAAATTAGTGTCTCGTTATTAAGATAGTTTGAGGGCCCCTGGGTGGCGTAGTCGGTCAAGCACCTGGCTCTGGATTTTGGCTCAGGTCATGATCTCACGATTTGTGAGATGGAGCCTGCTTGGGATTCTCTCTCTGCCTCTACCCGCCCCCCTCCTTTAAAATAAACAAACTTGAATATATACATATGAATTTATATATATATATGTATATATACATATATATATGTATATATGTATATATCCCCCTGAAAAGGTCTTGGGGACCCCCAGGGTCACTCATTACGAGAAATACTGTTCTCTTTAAATGTTTATTTATTTTAGGGAGAGAGAAAGACAGAGGGCGAGCAGGGGAGGGGCAGAGAAAGAGGGAGACACAGAATCTGAAGCAGACTCCAGGCTCTGAGCTGTCAGAACAAAGCCCAACACAGGGCTTGAACCCATGAACTGTGAGATCATGACCTGAGTCGAAGTCAGACGCTTAACCGACTAAGCCACCCAGGTGCCCCAAGAAACACCGTTCTAAGTTCTCTGTTTCTCACTTGTCAAAGAAAAATAATCATCATCACACAAAGATTTGTTGGGAGGATCAAAATGAAATGATATCATACAAGGCGAAAGAGTTTTATTTATTTTGTGTTACATATACAAGCTTTTCCAAGCTTTAGTTTTATCAGTTGAAAAAAAAATGAATATAGTAATACCTGCCTTGCAGGGTTGCTGCGAAAATTAGTATTGATGTAGGTCTAACTCAAAGTAGGAATTAAAGAACTGTAAGACTTGTCTAGTTTATTCAGCTTATTTCTAATTTTTAATTAATTATGAAGCAAAGTGAGGAAAAACATACAATTAGTGGGAAAGATTTTTTTCTTCCTACACCATAATGATCATATAAATAGGAAACATGTAAATAGCCATCACCTGATTATTATTGTTGCTACCCAAAATGTTCTGTACTAGACACTGAAAGACACACAAAGAACCTGAACTTGCACCCTCACACTGGCATCCTAGATGCCACTGAAGCAAAAGAATGGCTGAAAAGAAATGAATTATGGATACTGAATTTGAATATCTATCGATAAAATGAATGATTCTCTAATCAACATATGGCGAGACCCATCCATCAATAACACCACCCAGCTGCAGAGAGTGTTGGAAAAGTTGTTAGCATCTTGCTCTTAAATTTGATGTTATCTGAGAAACAATGATTACTAGACATTTGAGAATAGCCTCTAATATGTGAGATGAAAAACACACCTCCCTATACTTCAATAACTAGATAGGTAGCTATATGACAGGTGACAGATGATAGAGAGACAGACAGAGAGACAGACAGACAGATGGCGATAGAATTCTGTAGTCGGACTGCTTGAGCTAGAACACTGGCTCTGCTCTCTGCTGAATGATCTTCAGCAAGTCACTCAAATCATCAAGTCTTAATTTACCTCATCTGTGAAATGGGGATAATAACAATTTCCACCTATTAAAGGTGATGACTACATGAAAGTAAGTGTTTCGTGCAGACTAAGCACCCAATCAATATTTTCATTACAACTGACCAAAACAGGGTAGAGCATGGTTGAAAAACAGAATTTTTCAGCTTGGTTGTATTACTGGGAACATAAAGTAGAAAGAGAATATGGAGCCATATGGTCAGGTATCTTGACTATTGCACACTAACATAGTGTTAGGACATATGAGAGCTCTTTATAGACAAAATGTTTACTTTCCCCACCCAGCGAAGTTTCCAAGGGTCACTGGAAACCCATTGCCCCAACAAAAAACACCTCTTGGCTCTTGAATGCACAGTGTATGAAAAGACCATAATGGCCTAATATCTCTAAGTACATTCAGTGGTTCACATTAAGTTGTGAACACTCGATAAATGTAAAATTAATATGTGATTAATTAACAACAGCAAAAAGCCTCTTCTCCCTCTTGCACAAATAGCGATTCATAGCTCTTTCAATCTACTCAGGGTCCCTTTCCAAGCCTCAGAAGGTTGGATATTGTGGCAATTAATTGTTTAAACACGTTATGAAGGATTATGATGAGTGGCAAACATAAAATGTAATAAACACTTGGTAACAAATTTATTTTAATAGCAGTTTCTCTGGCAAGCCAGCAGATTTTTCTAGGACATCACTCCCTTCCATATTCAGCTAAGAGAGATCTGGGGAATTGCCTTTAAATGGACCCACTCATCACTCCCTACACAGTCATGAAAAGCCCACTACTGGACCATTTATATAGCCTGCTACAAGAAAAGTTTAGCTTCTTCAACTCTTTGGAGCATAAAGGAACTAGATCCCTAGACGATATAATTAGATATTTCATTAAAAATATCAGCAAGGGACAAAGAAAATAGAAACTGACACCAAGGAAGATTACATAACACTGCTTAATAGGAGAGCATTTATTCATGAATGATTGAAGGTTTTAGACATGTGTCTCTGTCCTTAGCAGAATGTCGTTCTTAGACCAAAAATAGTTGCAGGACCACGTATAGCATTCACTTAAATCAATCTCAAATTCTTCCTCAAAAAGATGTCATCACCAATTGATTTTCCACCAATAACTTAAGTCTTTGTAGATGCCTAGACTCCTAGGTCCCAGGTTTTCCTGCCCCCAGGAATTTTTTTTTTTTTATTTTTCCCCAGTGAACTTTTTAAGGGGAAGGGAGTTGAAGTGGTATTAGAGAAGGCGATGCTTAATGGATGATTAGTTACTACCACTGTGGGCCTCAAAATACATTTCATTCAATTTCATTCAGAAAATTATATGGAAAAGCAACTAATGGAAGATTTCTGCCTTGGGTAGGTTAACGCAATATGTATGTGTATCTACAAGTGTGCATGTGCCTGTCGGTGTATAGTCTCCAAATCTTCACACACTGATTTTCTGTAAATGTATACATTTCTACCATGACCAAAATTTTCATAACACTTGTGCATAGATAATTGGAAAACTTCGTTAAGTATCTGTGCTATAGAAACTTTCCTATATCCATACAGAGACACTGGACAAACATTTTTTGCTAAGACTCAAGTTAGAGCTGAACACCAGTAAGTTATTGTAAAGGAATTGTCTTGACTTCACTGTCTGAGTTTTACTGAAAATGTACTCTACAGATATTACAAATTATGTAGAATAAGAAAGTCCATCTCAAGAAAGTTCCTCTTTTCGTCAACCCCCAAAATCTTTGAATACTCAAAACACTACAAAAACAATAACATGTTAATAAAAAAGTGAAATAACAACAACAAAATGGACCCAGGTATGTTAAGTATGACCTGGTGAGAGGAAAAATTTATAGCAACTATAGTTGAAACTTTATTTCTTCCATAGGTGGGCCTCAGTTAATAATATCTTGTTCTATTTGCTTGCTCATAGTTGTTGCTAATTTTTAACATTTAGATTAGTAATAGTTCTAAATAGCATATGTTTATCTTCCTTCATAATGATTTTTGGAAATGTGAAAAACAAAAACTTGTTCCCCATAATCTGTGATTGTTGAAATCTGACAGAAACAGTGGACCAGACTTTGCAATAAGGCCTCTTGTGAGCACTGGATTCTAAGTAAAGCCTTCATCCTTGGTGATTAGCTGTCCAATGCTGACAGGACTTCTATTCAGAATGAATGGCTTGCTTTTAAACAAAGCTGCACACACACACACACACACACACACACACACACACACACATACACACACACACAATCTTTTTGTGTAAGTCAATGTTCTAAAAAGTCTAGAATTTTCCAAGGCAGTTCCGATTTCAGATATCTGACCACGTGTCCAAATATCGCTACTCTATAATTTATGTATTATTACTTGAAAGAGAGCCTGCTGTACACCTGAACCCAATAGTCACAGACTGATAAATTATTTGGAAATCTTTGATGATATTTCTAAACAAATATAATGGATAATAATGACTTAAAGGTCAAAACTCTTAGCTACTCTTACGTTTTCTAACATTCCCCTGCATTTAGAGGATGATTTCAAAATAAGAAGCATTTCGGGTTTGCAGAAAATCTTCCTATGTCACATTATTTTTTAAAAAATGCTTGAATGCAAATATGAGTTGACCTATACTTGATGATCCTTTTTGATTTTATTACCCAATGTCTTAACGTGGAAGACACTGACGGTCCAACAATTCATTTTCTGTTCTCTTTTCAGATTTCTTTTATTTTTAATTTGAAGAAAGAAAATGCCATTTTATTTCCTGCTTTCTATGGACTCAAAAGTCATAAAATTGTAGAGGAGAAAAATTGTCAATTTTTTAAAGGTTAAATGCCTGAAAATTAGAGTGTCTGAAAGGGCAGACTCTGAATGGATTCAGTGCTGAAAAGTAGATAGCACTGGAGTGCAAACTCAAAGATGAATGTTGAACAAAAAGACTGGGCAAAGGTAAGTATGTAAAAACAGCCTCAGTGACATCCTTCCAGTGATTTCTTTCAGCATTATGGTTGCATGGAGGGGCTGCACTGGGTATACACATCTATTTGAACACATCATAGAGAAATGCAATCATGATTTGAGGTGGACCGCTAACTCTCAGGGAGAAATCTTCAGTAAGGTAAAATTTCCCTTTCCTTCTGCCCTAAATCCTTCTGAGGTGCAGAAGGGGAGCTTTGTAGGGGGAAGAACAATCTCAGGACATCAAACAGAAAACCAACTACTAATTGCTGAGCAGAGTTATTGCACTTTTTGAATTGCACACAGTAGCCTTACCTAAAGCAAACTCTACAGATATGTTTCTATGTAGAAAATGCACGATGTTCTCGCATGCAAGTTAGATATTTTTTATTCTTGCCATTGCTGAAAACAGTGGGGAGTCCAGAGAAGAAGGAAGATTACTCCTTGTGGGACTCTTCAAGCATGAAGTTTTTCCCCTTCCCCCTCTGAAAGTGACTCAGGAAGATTTCTCTAAAGCAGATTTCTACCTCCAGCTATCTATGTAAAACACAATCACTGGTAAGCTTAGGCGTTTAGTCTTTCCTGGCAATGTCTGCACATTCGTTTGGGTCCACCTGTACTCTGCAGTTGGCCCTTTTCTTTTTCTCATATCAGTGCTGAAATCCCCTTTGTGAGTATTTTAAAACCATCAAAAAAAAACAAAAAAAACCCAAAAAAAAACCAGAGTGACTTTTCCCCAGTATTAAAGATGCTGGAAGCCACTAAAGTATAATTTGGTGCAAAGCTGTCACCCTATGAATCTTTAAGCAAATTCATGCAGAAATGTGTAAATACCCATTTAATGAGCCAGATGTTTCTGGTGTGTAAACTATTCCTTGGAAATAAAAAGAATGTTTAGGACATTTTGAATTCCCTCTGCATATTCCAAAGCACCTACCCTACTCCCTAGGACTAACAGAAATATTCATGTAATCTGAATTAATTAATACTGACAAGTTAGAGAAGAAGTCTTTCAAAGGCATTTATTGGCATCATCAACAGAAACAAGATTTGGAAAATCTGGAGAAAATAAAATAGCACAGACACAGTGCCTGGCTTCAAGGAACTTGTTATATAGGTGAAGATACAACAAACACCTAAAAAGATAAAGAACAACAACAAAAGGACGATAAGTGACATGTAACACTAGAGGTACTGTGACACTGTGGTTTATAATAAATAAGTTCCCGTTTCTAGCATGGAGCTCCTAGGACCATTGGGATTTCTTAAATGATAAGAGTGATAAAGATATCTTTTGTTTTGTTAGTAAGGTGACTCTTGGAAATCACCTAAAGCTAGGGGCTGGTTGACAGGGGAAGCTGCCGTGTGATTAGAGGGTTGGAACTTACTTTCAGCCCTATCCCATGATTTCCAGAGAGGAGAGAGGGCTGTTGAAGCAATGGCCAACGCCAATGATTTAACCACTCATGCCCATGCGCCGAAGCCTCCCGATAGAAACCCAGAAGGATGGGGTTCGGAAAGCTTCCAGGATAGGGAACCACCTGTGCATGCCACTGTGCCCTGAACTCCATGAAGACAGGTTCCTTTGTGCCAATGTCACCCTTGATGTGGCTACTGTTTCGTATCTTCTAACATCCTTTGTCATAAACCAGTAATCTAGTGAGTAAACTAGTTTCCTGAGTTCTGTGAGCTGTTCTAGCAAATTAACCAAACCCAAAGAGAGACTGTTGGGAACCCTTGATTTATAGCCAATGGGTCAGAAGCACAGATAACAACCTAGACTTTTGACTGACATCTGCAGTGGGGGCAGTCTTGTGGGATTAAGCCCTTAACCTATTAAGTCTGGTCCTGTCTCTGGGTAGACAGTGTCAGAATTTAGCAGAATTATAGGACCCCCAGTTGGTGTTAGCGAATTGCTTGGTGGTGTGGGGAAGACCCCCACTCATTGAAATTGGGTGCAGAATTTTAGGTACAGAGAAATAATTTAAGGAATAAGAATAGTATATATTACTGTGATTGGAAAGGACCTTTAAAATCTTCTAGCTGAATAACTTACATTAGTAAGTTTATTTTTTTATTTTTTATTTTTATTTTTTTTGATATATGAAATTTATTGTCAAATTGGTTTCCATACAGTAAGTTTAAAAATAAGAGTTCACATGTATTAAATGTGTGTTATTGTGCCAGGCACTGTGCAAAGTACTTTGAACATACAAGTTGAAAAGACTGTATTCATTGTTCACATAATCTCACAAGGTGAGATTTTTTTCAATATGAGGAAATCAAAACTCAGACAAATTAAATAACTTGACTGAGATTCCACTGTTAGCGATTGACAGAGCCATGACCCAAACTCAGGCCTTTCCTATCTAAGGCCTGTGCCCTCTGTAAGGGTAACAGGGTCACCTGCATGAATGACAACAGTCTTGGCTCCTTCCCCCAGTTATGAGACTTGGCACCTTCTCAGCAGCTCATTCTAACACTGTTGCTGGGAGCCTAGTAAAGGTTTCATAGGTGTGAATGTTCCAGAAAGGAGAAAGTCAAGAAGTTCATTAAAGATATACTAATTAAATTTTAAAGAACAAGTTCTGAATACACATGTAATATGTGGAATGTAGCTTTATACTCTCGCTGGAATGGCTTTAGAAGAATTCAACTTTGAATTATCAGAGTCAGCTCTGGGTTGCTAGGAATTGCTGATTAAGAATATTGTTATATTTTTTAATGCTTATTTTTATTTTATTTTATTTTTTTTTGAGGGAGAGAGAGAGAGAGAGCACATGCAAGGAAGGGGCAGAGAGAGACAGGGAGACACAGAATCCGAAGCAGGCTCCAGGCTCTGAGCTGCCAGCACAGAGCCCGATGCGGGGCTCGAACTCACAACTGAGTGGAAGTCAGACTCTTAACCAGTGGAGCCACCCAAGCACCCCAAGAATACTGTTATTTTTTTAAAACAACTCTGTTTCTGTGACATTTTAACAGAAAACTGAAATATGGAGGAACCCATCAGGAGTTGAGCATAACCCAAAGAGCTACAAATGTAAATTTAGATTCATGATTTAGGTATGCAGTGGTAATTATCAACCATTTGACAGAAGTCCTTTGGTTTTGGAATTCATTTTTTATTCAACAATTTATCCTATATCCATAGTTCTCCCTCGAATTTTATCTTTTTCTCTTATTCATTGATTTATTTAATTTCAAAGACAACTAGATAAGCCAAAGTCATGATTTTACAGATGTAGAAGTGTATCCCGAGATAAGGGAATTATTGACATTTCAATAAGCAGCAAATAAAAGGGGAGCAGTTGGTTGCTTGCATACAGATGGGTTATTGGTTGGAATAAACTTCATCTTATCTTTTTTTTTTTCCTTAACTAAGCAATATGGCCTCTTTTGCTGCTTTGTGAACAACTTTGCCAAACAGCATAATTCTTGATGCATTGGTCTTTGATATCCGTCACTAAATCTATGATTTAGACTGTTTTGGGGGGTGGGGGTACACGCCTGGGTGGCTCAGTTGGTTAAGTGTCTGACTCTTGATTTCAGCTCAGGTCATGATCTCACAGTTTGGTAGTTCAAGCCCCACGTCTGGCTCCATGCAGACAGCACAGAACCTACCTGGGATTCCCTCTCTCCTTCTCTCTATGACCTTGTCTCTCTCTCTCTCTCTCTCTCTCTCTCTCTCTCTCTCTCTCTCTCAAAATAAATAAATAAAAATTTTAAAAAATTAAAGTATTTTTTTCAACAGCCTAGGTATCTGGCATGAGTCCCTGTGTGAGTTATGTATGTGAGGAAGCCTAAGAAAAACATGCTTCACAGCCTCATGAAAAAAGTATACATATATGATATGAGCTCTAACTTTGTAGAGGGCTTTTCTACAAATGCGAATGAAAGACAACGTTTTCTAATACAATCTTTCCCTCATTTTGTTAGGTTCTTCTTTGTAAGACACAGCAATTCAGTCTGGCTATGTAAAATAATAGGGCATGGAGTGATGGAGTGTTTCAAGAATATCTGTATAAATAAGAAAGACAGGATTATTGGTTAAAATATCCTCAAAAAAGATCACCCCACTTCATTGCTCCAAATAGCAATGGATTCACCATTCTGTACAGAGAACAAAGAAATTTCCTGACATTGCCTTAAATGTCTTGCATCATCTGACCAGGCCACATGGATCTGGGTTAGTTACTGAGGACCTTAAATGGGATAATATATACAAAGGTTATTTAAGGGGAAACAGAACAATAGAGGTTAAGAGCTAGGACCTAGAATCCATTAGATCTTGGTTAAATTGCCTCCTCGCATTTGCTAGTTTAGTAACCTTAAGCACATTAAACTGTCTAAGCCTTGTTTTCCTCACTAAATGGGGATAATGATTCTACCTTTTCTATAAGGTCATAAAGAAGATTAAATAAGATAATGAACTTAAGTACTTAGCTCAGTGCTTGGTTTTATGTTCAGTACGTGTTCTACTCTGCTTTTGTAGGCTGTACTATTGTTGTTGGAATTTTCAGTATCTGGTTTCTCGTGTATTTGCCCTTGAAGTTCCATCTGAACAGAGTGCTATTTTGTCATCTTCCTGGATGGCCAAATTCAACAAATCTCCCAGGACTCAGCCCATTTACCATCTATACCACTACATTTGCCAGTCTACTGTAACTAGAAATTAATTCTCTTTCCTCAAAAGCATGACAGTTGTCACTGTCAGCAACAGACATTTGCACTTAACTCTTACAGACTTATTCAGGTATTTCTCAGCTATAGAGTAACCTCCTTGAAGGCAGGTACTGTAACTACTTCCACATATCTAATTCAGTTTCTTGCAAAGAGTTGCAAGCAGTGAATATTTGTTGTTTAATTAACATACAATAAATCCAAAGGGTCTTTATCATGGAATGAAATGGCTACAAAATGTGTCAGCTAACATTTATTATATGTCATTGTTAATGCTCATTATGTCCCAGGCATTTGTTCTAAACACTACTGTCTTATTTCCCTCACTCCTCACACTGACTCTATGAGGTAGATATTTTTTAAATCACTTTAGATCTGGAGATATTGAGGCACAGAAGCTTAAAAAAACTTTTTCTAGTGTGATACAATAAAGTACGTATCCATATTCATCTCTGCCCCAGGTTCCTGGCACAGAACTCATAAAGCCCTTGTCAGTTCCTCAGTGATAAGAGCATGAGGAGCATCTTTGTTCGAATATTTGGTCCTTGATTCCAGTTCCTGACACAGAACCCCCAAATCCCTTGGAATTTCTTGGGTGATAGGACTGTCCTTTGTTCTAAAGAGGCAATTTTTGGTGGGCACCGGAATGGGGACTCTTCCCAAGGGAAACCAAGCCATGATTAGAAGCTTAAAACTTTCAGCCCCATCCCACTCCACTGGACGTTCATCTGTAACCTTTATAGTAAACTTCTACGTGTAAGTAAATGTCTTCCTGAGTTTTGGGAGCCATTCTGGCACATTACTGAACCCAGGGAAAGTTCAAGGTTCAATTTATAACTGGTCAGTCAGAGGTACAGGTGACAACCTGGGACTTACAGTTAGCATCTGAAGTGGAGACAGGACACAGTCCTGGGGGACTGATTCCTTAACTTGTGGGCTCTAATTCTATCTCCAGGCATTATGAGAACAGAATTAAATTGTAAGACATCCGGCTGCTGTCAGCGAATTGCTTGATATGTGGAAAACCTATACATCTGGAGTCAAATATATCAAGTGTGTAAATAAAGGAGAAATACAGAGATGTGCTGTTGTTGTTGTTTGTTGTTTGAACTCACACCAAGGTTATACAGTTGGTAGAGGATTAAAGCAGGATTCAAACCCAGCCAGACTACCTCTAGACAGAGACCATGCTCCTAACCTCTACTCAATATTGTCTAATAATATAGTCAGAAACTATCCATAATCAATTTTATTTACCTGAATGTTTAAATTCAGAATTTGAAAGCACTATGATACCTCCTGATATTATCATCTTTTGAGCTTCATCTAAATTGGGCTAGAAACCAGGAACCAGAGAAATAATATAGCATATTATTATATAATAATAGAATATATACATAGATACAGTAGATGACATTGTCCTACTTGAATGCTTCTTGTAAGATGCAAGGAATGTGAGATCTTAATTCCCTAATGAGAAATCAAGTGTAAATATAACATAAAACAGGACTGTCTTACCAAAAAAACCTAGAGGCATATAATGAAAATAACACATAACACAACCCCACCTTACACTATTAAAGTGGATTTTCTTTTTTTCTTTTATTTTTTAAGTTTATTATTTATTTTGAGAGAGAGACAGGGAGTGAGAGAGAAACAGAGAGAGAGAGAGAGAGAGAGAGAGAGAGAGAGACTCCTAAGCAGGCTGAGCACTATCAGCACAGAATCTGACATGGGGCTCCAACTCATGAACCATGAGATCATGACCTGAGCCAAAGTCAAGAGTCAGATATTCAACCCACTGAGCCACCCAGATGTCCCTAAAGTGGGTTTTCTTTTTAATTAAAACACACTGTGGTTATTCCTATTGAGAAGGAGAAAGCAATCCCTGGCGGCTGGGGGCTGGCCTAGCATCATGAGCTAGGCCTTCATGTTCTCCTGAGGACGTAAAACCACATCACAGAAACTCATCAGCTACTGACCAGGACGGATCAGCACCAAAATATCACCACTCCATAGTCAAGTCCGAACCCAGACACACACAAGAACATTTCTAAACCAACAAGTGACCAAGCATCCTCTTAGCCTGGCCAAGCTGAGTGGCTGCTGCCTCTGTGCTGATTAGAGCCTTAGCTTCCGCCAAGGCTTCTGTCTTCTAGGTGAGAACCATTAAGATATGAACCATAGAATTACCCTTGCTTCCCCAAGGCATCCAATCCAGAGCAAACTCTTCTTTGAGCCCTCGCCAAAATCAGTTGACATAAGCCCAAATCCCGTCATAACTTGTCTAACATTCCCTTCCTGGTGTGCTCCATATTTCCCTGTGGCGTACATTCCCGCGTCATTGTAACAGGTCAATAAACCAGCTTTGCTCCACGACAAGGGTCCTGGTGCTCTTGAGCTGGGTGAGCAATGACACTATTGTCATCACTCTATTATTGACGAAGAAACTGTGCCTCAGAAACACTAAATGACTAAAGTGGCAAAATTAATGTTCAAGTCTAGATTTAAACCCAGTTTCTTTCTTTTGTTGGTATTTTTGCTTCCGTTGTGGTGCGTTTTTGTTACATAGACTCGAGAGTCTGTTCTCCTAACAGCTACATTCCATAGCCTCCCTTAAGTGGAGGCTGTAAATACAGATGAGTAAAGGACCCTCCAGGAAAATAACATCTACTGAATTCTTACTATGTGCTGGCTACTTTATATGTATGTCTAATTTAAATATCGTTTAATTATCTTACTTAGATCTTATTTAAAGTTAAATAACAATCCTTCTTTTGAAGAACCTCAACTCAACAATTGACAATGTCTATACTTATAAATGTTAAGTAATTTCTCTTAAGTCCCATGACTAGCAAGTTTTAAAGTTGTGACTTAGATACACCACGTGGCCACACCCCAATGGGATAGTCCTTATCTGGAATGGCATTTAGGCAAACATTCTAAGCATCTTGTGGTCTAGCCTCACTCCTCATTTCTGGATAAGTTTCAGCAAGAAACATATGCTCTGAATGTACTATATTTATATTTCCAGTTGCTGTCTGGCCTTCCTCAGAAGTTTTAGAAGCTGGGACTCCCTATATCTGCCTCCATTATATAAACTACTGACATCAACCTGGTTTTGAGAGGATGTTGATAGATATGGCAAAACTTCTATTCTCACACATATAATAGTGCTGGCTTAAGTTTCTAGCCAAAATGAAAACTGGGAAAATAAAATGTGCTATTTCAGGAAATACTGTATATACAGCCTACAGTTATCAAGGAATACTATACTGAATTATTCTTGTCCTAAAAAGATGCTGTCATTTCCCTGAACTATAATTGGAGTATCTTGCATTACTGCGATGTGTCTGCCCCAAGAGTATACTAAGTCCTGGTTTCATTTACCTTATTGTTTTTCTTTACCAAAATCATTTTCTGGTAGGAATGTAAAAAGAAGAAAACAGAAACAGCATGTCTCATATGCCTCATCTTTCTATGATTTCAATTTTCAAAAATTGATTATTTGGTGAAGAAGTATTCAAACATGCATTTGAACAGCAATTCACTGTGACAGCAAGGAAAACTAGACATTAAGTTAACTTCTGATTTCTTAGACTCCTTATAATCTTCTCATCAGCATGTCTGAAGTAAATGCTGAAGCTTTAACTAGAACTATTTGACTTTTCACACTGTTACTCAAGATGAAATAGCAGAAAACTACTTTTGGAATATAATTAAAATTCAGATTATACACACCTTAAAGAAGATGATATCATTAACAATGCCAGTATTTCTAGAATGATATTTCAAATTCACTGTTGTGGATAATGGGGGTCAATAGGTACTAACAATATTTTGTTTCCTGAAAATATGAACATTATATAAATTATAAGCGATAACAAATCTTCATGTCATGTGTGTAGCCAATTACACTTCATATCCATGAACACTTATATATATATTAAGTAATGTAATTTTCAACAAAATACTAATTGATTTCTAAGTGTCATTTAGCTATAAATCTTGAGCCATGATTTCACTTTAAATTGTACAGTACAATGCAAAAGAACCATTGAGGCCGAAGGGTCTCATACCTTAGGAAGCATTCCAGGCAGCTTTGTGATATTCCTTCCAAAAATGATCATTCAAATCCAGGCCCTGCAACAAGAATTTTACACTCTTAGCAAAGATACAGGATTATGGAATGTTAAAAGCTTTATTTGTATTTTCATCAATATGTTTCTCACTTTTGTACACCAATGAACTAAAAGTTTTCTACATGGAAAAAAAATTCAGTATAAATGTAGAGATGTTTCAGGGATTTGGCAAAGTTTAGTACATCTGAAACCCCAGTGCTAACATTAAGTAGATGGCTCACAGGGAAGTTATAGATTGATAGAATTTAATGTTCAAGCTCAAGTCTGGGATTCTAGCTCCATAGACTCAGAGTGAGGCTATAGATATCTAGATATGGATATCTACATATATCATAGATATATAACATAGGCTATCTAGATATCAGAAGCCCCTCTGAGTCCTTGGACCCAGCCTGCCTACATCACTTGGGGGACAGTGCTGGTGACAGACCCACAGCCAAACAAAGCCATAGTCCAGTCCCCAAGAGTATGGAGCTCTTTCCATTTCTGTCCCCTGGGCCATGGTGCAAGCCTGGCTTCTCAAAATGTTTCTCCTCATCTTGGACTGCCCTGTGTTTTCACAATATCCTGCCTGGATCCCAAACCTCCCACAGAGGCACTTTTGTCCATGGATAGATGCCAATTTACTGTTGTTGGTGGTGGGAGGGGGTACATGCAAGGAATGTCTTAATCAGCCATTCTGCTGACATCACTTAGGATATCTTTCTCTAAAATATGGAAAAGACTTAAGAGACTGATTTTAGAGCTGCATATACATGTAATATTAAAAAGTGAGGATTGTGGCTGTTAAGATCATAAACCTGCTTTTGTACTAAATTTATAATAAAACATAACTCATCAGAAAGAAGAGAAGTGGGATTCATTCATTCACAAATATTTATTGACTGCCCTATTCTACTCTCAAGTAGGGAAAAAATGAATAATAAACATAATAAAACATTGTTTAAGGGTGATAGAAAAAATGGGAAAATGAGTCCAATACGGGGAATTGGGAGTGCCGGGGGTGCGGAAGAGACGGTGTGACTGAAGTTCTATAATATGGCTGGGGTGGGTTTTGTTGAACCGCATGCATGCACATGCACACACACACACACACACACGTAAGAGCTGAGAGATTTTCCATGAGGATATGAAGGGAGACTGAATTGTAAGCAGAGGCAACAGTCAGTGCAAAAACCCTATGGAGGGAATGTGCCTGTTCAAGGAACAAAGCAGACCATGTGCTGATGTGGCGGGGTGAGGAAGAAAGATGGGAAACTAAATGGGAAACGGGCAGCACTGATCATCAAAGATCTTGCAAACCACTGTATACTTTGGGACTTTTGGTTGAAAAGAAATGAGGTCCTGCTGAGAGTCTGAGCTGAAGAATGACATGATTTGTGCTGCATTTTTAAAGGATTATTGTGGCTGTTGTGTTGAAAGTTTAGGAGAGGCAAGACTGGAAACATTGGAAAACTAAGAAGCTACTGAAATAATCTAGGCAAGACATGAGAATGGCTGAATCAGGGCTGTAAAATGCAGATACTGGTGAGTATTTGGTCCTTAGACATACATGGAAAGTAGAAGGATATACAATTTCAGAAAGAAAGAAAGAAAGAAAGAAAGAAAGAAAGAAAGAAAGAAAGAAAATGGATGTAGAGGCAGAGTGAAAGAGTGAAAGGAGTGAAAGAGTCCACTGTTTTGGCTTTAGGAACAAGAAGAATGGATTTGCGACCAACTGAGATGAGTAAAACTCACATGGAATAGGTTTGGGAGGAAGACCAAAAGTTTAGTTTTGGACATATTGAGTTTGAAGATTGTTTCAGAAAAAAAGAAGTTGCACAGACTGTTAAGTATATGAGTCTATAAATAAGGAGTGTGATTTGGGCTCAAATTATAAATTTAGGAGAAGTCTACATGTTAATAATATATTTATTTCCTATTGCCACTGTGAAAAGTTACCACAAACTTTGTAGCTTAAACCAACACAAATGTGTTTCTTATAGTTCTAGAGGTCAAAAATCTAAAATAGATTTATGGAGTTAAAGACTTAGTCTTGAGATGCCTAGGTGGTTCAGTTGGTTAAGCATCGGACTTCAGCTCAGGTCATCAATTCACGGTTCATAAATTCAAGCCAAGCCCTACATCGGACTCTGTGCTGCCAGTGCAGAACCTGCTTGAGATTTTTTCTCTCTCTCTCTCTCTGCCCCTACCCCGACTGCGCGCTCTCTCTCTCTCAAAAATAAATAAACATTTAAAAAAAAATAAGGAAGGGTGAGCCTGGGTGGCTCAGTCGATTAAGCGTCCAACTTTGGCTCAGGTCATGATCTCAAGGCTCAAGTTTGAGCCCCGCATCAGGCTCTGTGCTGACAGCTCAGAGCCTGGAGCCTGCTTCAGATTCTGTGTCTCCTCTCTCTCTGCCCCTCCCCTGCTCACACTCTGTCTCTCTTTCTCTCTCTCAAAAATAAATAAACGTTTAAAAATTTTTTAATAAAATAAAATAAACATAAATAAATAAAAAAGAAGAAAGAACCTCAACATATTTGGGGAGAGGAGGCCATACAAGCTCCAGCATGGAGAATGGGGGATGCTCATGTGAGATGAAGTCAGGGAAGCAAGAAGGTGGCCTGTCATTCAGTGTAGATTTGACTGTGGGTCAAACTTGGGATTTTGTATTTATCCTAAGTGTAAAGAGGAATCAATGGAGGGTTTACCCGGGCTGTGACAGGATCTTATTTATTTTGGATAGAATTGGGAGGTAGGGAAAGAGTCATATTAGGAAGACCAGAGAAGAAGGATTGCACTTTGAACTAAGTGAGAAATAGTGGAAATGCATTCAATAGACTTAGAATGTGTTCTCCAAGTAGAGTTAACAAGCTTTGCTGATAACCTACACCACGGGCGTTTATTCTTTTTATTACCTCTGTGCCCCTTGGGCATTAATTGGCAGTGTTTGTGATTTGGTAAAAACAATGCTACATTCAGATGGTTGCAAATCTATTTGAAAGCTGGTTATGGCACAAAAACAGACACACAGACCAATGGAATAGAATAGAAACCCCAGAACTAGACCCACAAACATATGGCCAACTCATCTTTGACAAAGCAGGAAAGAACATCCAATGGAAAAAAGACAGCCTCTTTAACAAATGGTGCTGGGAGAACTGGACAGCAACATGCAGAAGGTTGAAACTAGACCACTTTCTCACACCATTTACAAAAATAAACTCAAAATGGATAAAGGACCTAAATGTGAGACAGGAAACCATCAGAACCTTAGAGGAGAAAGCAGGAAAAGACCTCTCTGACCTCAGCCGTAGCAATCTCTTACTCGACACATCCCCAAAGGCAAGGGAATTAAAAGCAAAAGTGAATTACTGGGACCTTATGAAGATAAAAAGCTTCTGCACAGCAAAGGAAACAACCAACAAAACTAAAAGACAACCAACGGAATGGGAAAAGATATTTGCAAATGACATATCGGACAAAGGGCTAGTATCTAAAATCTATAAAGAGCTCACCAAACTCCACACCCGAAAAACAAATAACCCAGTGAAGAAATGGGCAGAAAACATGAATAGACACTTCTCTAAAGAAGACATCCAGATGGCCAACAGGCACATGAAAAGATGTTCAGCGTCGCTCCTTATCAGGGAAATACAAATCAAAACCACACTCAGGTATCACCTCACGCCAGTCAGAGTGGCCAAAATGAACAAATCAGGAGACTATAGATGCTGGAGAGGATGTGGAGAAACGGGAACCCTCTTGCACTGTTGGTGGGAATGCAAATTGGTGCAGCCGCTCTGGAAAACAGTGTGGAGGTTCCTCAGAAAATTAAAAATAGACCTACCCTATGACCCAGCAATAGCACTGCTAGGAATCTACCCAAGGGATACAGGAGTACTGATGCATAGGGGCACTTGTACCCCAATGTTCATAGCAGCACTCTCAACAATAGCCAAATTATGGAAAGAGCCTAAATGTCCATCAACTGATGAATGGATAAAGAAATTGTGGTTTATATACACAATGGAATACTACGTGGCAATGAGAAAAAATGAAATATGGCCTTTTGTAGCAACGTGGATGGAACTGGAGAGTGTGATGCTAAGTGAAATAAGCCATACAGAGAAAGACAGATACCATATGGTTTCACTCTTATGTGGATCCTGAGAAACTCAACAGGAACCCATGGGGGAGGGGAAGGGAGAAAAAAAAAAAAGACGTTAGAGTGGGAGAGAGCCAAAGCATAAGAGACTGTTAAAAACTGAGAACAAACTGAGGGTTGATGGGGGGTGGGAGGGAGGGGCGGGTGGGTGATGGGTAGTGAGGAGGGCACCTTTTGGGATGAGCACTGGGTGTTGTATGGAAACCAATTTGTCAATAAACTTCATAAAAAAAAAAAATAAAATAAAATAATTTGATAATTAAAAAAAAAAAAAAAAAAAAAAAAAAAAGAAAGCTGGTTAATCCTACTGTACATCTACAGATTATGCTCAATGAGTAGTTAGACATTTAGATACCAACTAAAATGTGATTAGCTAAACAAAGGTTACTTTGATAATAGTTTTGTCCTCATTTTTTTGTTAAAAAAGTAAAATTGTGGGGATTAGCTTGAGGATAAATATTATTAAAGTATATTAGAAAAATATTAATAAATTTCCCTCTGTCAAAATTAATATATATTGACAATAAATGCTGGAAGATTCATAAAGAATAACTTGGCTGAAACCCTGTAAAGAGGAATCCTCAATATGTAGAGATGAGAAGGGTTTTCTTCTGTTTCACTTTGTTTTTAGACAACATAGAGAAAAAAAAAAAATGAATGGACAGTAAAGCTGCCAAAACAATCTGGTTTTATTTTATTGTGAGTTACCAAGAAAAAAATAACTCTTTTTCTTTTTTGAGCTTATCTAGCCATAAACACTAAAAATAGCACAAGAGTTTGATAGCATGCCATTCCCATTTAACATAAATTTTAAGGCATTCAATAATAGTAATCATTTAGATGGCATCCATCAGAAAATTTCCCATTGCTACTCATTTTATTAGTTCAGTTGAATAGCAACAAAGGCAGACCTGCATTTTAAAAAGTTAATGATGGGTTTGTTTTCTTTTAACAAGGAAGGAAAAAAAGGGAAGCTCAAATGCACACTGTTGCTGGAGTCAAAACAAAGAAAATTCATCAAAGCATACATGAAGGCCACCCTGGAAACAAAGAATTCACACTCTAGAGAAGACAATAGATATTGGTCACAATAGGCTGCCTTCGAAGTCTTGGGGAAAAGTCACTGTGAGCACACCACAGTGCAGCTGGTTGACTGCTCATTGTTCCACACATGGATGTCGAGAACACATTTCTGACCTGAATTCTGACTGGTTAAACTTAATTTAGACTTTGAGATAGAGGGTCAAATGTACTCTCTCCCAACATTCCCAGGCCTGGTCATATTAACTTATTTGATCTCAGATAATAAGTATTCCTGTAATACTCAATGTGATTTCCTTCTTCGTACAGCTTCTGCTCTTTAATACAGCAAAAATATCCTTCTGCTGTGTCATGATAGAACAATAATAAAGAATTGGACTCGGGGCGCCTGGGTGGCGCAGTCGGTTAAGCGTCCGACTTCAGCCAGGTCACGATCTCGCGGTCCGTGAGTTCGAGCCCCGCGTCAGGCTCTGGGCTGATGGCTCGGAGCCTGGAGCCTGTTTCGGATTCTGTGTCTCCCTTTCTCTGACCCTCCCCCATTCATGCTCTGTCTCTCTCTGTCTCAAAAATAAATAAACGTTAAAAAAAATTAAAAAAAAAATAATTGGACTCATGAGTTTACACAGAGGCTTGCTTTTTACTCGAGTATATTATTTTGTCCTTAGGAATCCTGGAAAAGGTCCTAGTATTTAGGCAGTAGAACCAGAGTTATGTGTATTTACAGCATGGAGAGTCTACTGGTGGAACAAAAAGGTGAAGTGACAATGCACCAGGAAAATAGGGTAAAAATGGACAAATTTTACATTTAGTAGTGTTCTTATTGCACATGTATCAGACACCAGAGGCAAGAAGAGACTGATTTCTCAAATGGAACTTGGCTACAAGGAAAAAATGGAATTTAAGAATAGCACTATAAGAAACTTCATCTTTTCCCTCAAGTATTCCATTTACACTCACAATTCTAATGAGCAATGAACATGGGCACCAACTTCAGGGTCCAATATTGGTACATCTCTTGAATGTGTCAGTCTTGCAGATACTCACACTAAATAATCAAATCAAGAGCCTAAAATTGAATCTATTAAGAATTACAGCAAAATGTGAAGGAAGTATTTAGCAAGCTCCAGGAAGTCTTCCTTCACTAATGGATGTTAAAGACATATGCCTTGGACATTTAAGATGACACCAATTTAATCATATTCAAAAATAATGATGAAAAGACTGTTCTTTTTTATCTACCTCACCGATTTTCCTGCAACATCAAGGTCCATTTCAGAGTCTTTCTGTTTGTTACTTCTCAAGTTTGGAAAATATGGGCTCTCAGCATCATTGTGACTTAAGACAGAAGGACCCTCATTTCCTTTACCCTAGATCGATTAAATTTGCTTATTCCTAAAAGTTCATTTTGCTTAGCAATAGACACAAGTTGTTGACATGTATGATTATAGTTTCCTTGCATTATCATCAAACAGTTTGTTCTACGTATGCTAATTCTCATGATGTTCTGCTAGATAAATATTAAAAGGCAATGTAATTTTTAGAAATGCCAATTACACCAAGTAAATCACAGCACTGTCAGATGCAGCATATCTCAGCACTTACTTCTCACAAGATTCAGGGGGTCCTCTTTCTGTACAGTTTAATAATAAGAAAAGTTGCAAAGAATAACAGCCACACATGAGAATTAGCAGAAGTGAAAGTAAATTAGGTTAGAAGTTATCAAATGTAAATGGCAACTAGGCCACTCTGTGTAGACACTGAAGAAAAAAGAAAAATGACCTCAGCAGACTCACAAACTTACAGAGGCAAGCCAGTGGCTAAGGATCAGAAGTCAGCCTATTAGAATGTTACCCTCTGGGAAACTTCAGCCAAAAGGAAGCCTGCCTGGCTAAGTGGTTAGGAAAGAAACTAGCATCTGAAAAAACAATTGAGGACAGCACCGGCAGACACATACCATAAGCCATCCTTAGACATTTGCCGTTCATATTCATATATTAAAGGCTCTGAAAAGTCCTGCAAAGAAATGTGTTTCACTATATTTAGCCCACTGTTTTCCATAGTTATTTGAGCAAGAAAGTGCCCTAGTGTTTCTGAAACATAGTTTGGAAAAGCTTGTTGCGTTGGTAAATCAAAGATTGGCCCAAAGTCCCACTTGGTTCTCTCTGGAATTAACCTATACCCTGACATATGTCCGTTGCTTGCCAGACCAGGTGAAAATCCAAGTGTATCTAAAAATTTGGTCACACAAGTAGTGCAAAATAATATAAATTATTTTTTTACCTCATTTTCTGATATTAAATATTCTTTATGTGTTGCCTTGGGAGAAAGGGAATCAAATGAGGTAAAGTGTGTGGAAATCATAGTCAACAGTTACCTCTCAGAAATGTTTAAGCTTCCCTTAAAGTTGTGTCCCAAATAACATATGAGAATCTAGCAAGGGGTCGATCAGTGAATACCATCATGAGTTTTTAGTTTAATTTAGCAAACAAAAACATTTGCTGTGGAAAAAGCCTAACTGATTTTTATCTGAAGTCTCCGGGATGCCAGTTGCCATAACCACTTTCACTATCATCCCTGCCGGCATTTGCTAATTGCACCCTGTGCTGAGCACTGCATTTTATCAAAAACATATTAAACCCTGCTATCTAGTAAGAGAAGTACTGGATAACTTTATGCACACCTCGCTCCTCAAGTTTGACAAAGTATTCAAGGCAAACTTAAACGTTACTTACTTTAGATTATAACAGATTCATTTGCCATTCTGTAAAACTGGTTATATCTGGAGAAGGGGTGAATTCTTGGTTTAATTTCGAACAACCAGAAAGATGTCATCAAATCCTAGCCAGCGCTACCTAGCTCAACTGTTTTTTTGCCAAGAAAATGTTTTAGTTATTCAAGCCCTGTGAAAGCAAACTTGGGAGTTGGAAAATTTTAATAAGTATTTTTAACAACTGCAAATCTTCAGATTCACTAGGTTTGATGAAAGCAGGTAACATGGATAATTTACCTGCCATGAGCCTTTACTTTCAAAACAAGGGCATGTTGCAGGATTCTAGTAATTTAAAATTTGTTAAAATACCTGGCTCCAAAAATCGCATGCCTCATCAGACTGTATCCAAAGGGGAAGACACACTACTTGTTTTCAAAAAATAAGAACAATGATTTAATAAAGAGCAAATTTATCCTGAAGACATAAAGCAATCACATTAAAAAAATTAATAAAACAAACAGAAAAGTAAGTACTGCTAGTCAAATAAGCTAAAATGTTTTCCTTCAAACTTTTAATTTTGAAAAGTACCTTAAAGTTAATTACTGCTGATAACTAAGTTCTAGAGAAAGCTGCTGTACAACATTGTGCCTATATTTTACAATATTGCACCATGCACTTAAACATTTTTTGAGGAGTACCTGGGTGTCTCAGTCAGTTAAGTGTCTGACACGATTTCGGCTCAGGTCATGATCTCAAGGTTCATGACGGAGCCTGCTTGGAATTCTCTCTCTCCCTCTCTCTCTGCCCCTCCCCTGATCTCTCTCTTCCTCTCTCAAAAATAAGTAAATAAAATAAGACAAGTAGTGCAAAATAAATTATTTTTTATCTCATTTTCTGATATTAAATATTGTTTAACTATGTATATTACCTTGGGGGAAAAGGAATCAAATGAGTTAGTGTGTGGAAATCATTGTCAACTGTTATCCTTCAGAAATGTTTAAGCTTTTGTTTAATCTTTAAATGTTTAATATATTTAAAAATTTGTTGAGAGCAGGTGTCATGTTAAGTGTTCTTACCATAATAAAAATACATGTATACATAACTTTTAAAACCTAGCTTCTGCAAAATACGACTAAGTTTTTAAGATAGAGATTTCTTGATGTTTTTAAATGAACTGATTAAACATTCAGTTATCTTGTCTGGTGTCCATGTGTCTCACAGGTAGCAATCAGTTTATTTGCTAACTGTCTCACCACTAAAAATCTTGGCTAATACATTCACTTGAGCTTTACATTTTTAAAGTAATATTTGCAAAAGAAATAATTTGCAAAAAATGTCAATGCTATTTCTGGACAGTACATAAAGCATCCTGGAACTGATATATACACACCAACAGATGTATAAACTATTATGATGTTTAATTTATTCAATGGACAAGAGAAATAAATATCATCCTATCTATAGCTATTGTACAAATATTTATGCGTTTCAGATCATCTCCCTGTCCTAGATAAACACACACACACACACACACACATACACACACACACACACAGTAAAACTCCAAATATATTTTAATCGAAATATGCGAGATCAAACAACTGCTTTGTTGGACTGGTCATGTTTGTCACATAAAAAATGCTTGATTCCCCCGATAGCTTTGCCATCATCTCTATAATACCAATGCCTGATTGGATTCCAGAAGTATACCAGTAAATACTTATTGGTTACTGACTATGTGCCTTTGTTGCACTGAGATTTGTGGAGAATAAGAAAGTGTTCTTAGGGGACATATTAGCCATTAAAAATATTTCCTAATACTAATTTCTTTAAGGAGAGAGACATGGAAACCAATTTGTCAATAAATTTCATATATATAAAAAAAAAAAAAGAACTAACATTGACATTTACATCCTCTCTCACTCACCCTCCAAAAACACCCAAGTTCCGGTTAACATACTTTACTTCTCTTTGCTCCCTCGCTCCTCTCTTCCATCTATTATATTGATCACATCTGAAAATTTTGTTGTAGGTCATTAACTTTCCACACCCCCTCTTATTTACACTTGATAATGGCCTTTTACTAATGTATTTGCTGACACTACTTTTTGTATCCCAATTATTCTTCTTCCTCTTTTCACTTTTTTCCTGGAGAACATGTTCCAGAAATTCTCCCAGGAGCTTCTGTGAATGATACATTTTCTGAGTCTTCAACATGTCTGGAAATGTCATTATTTCATCCTAACTTAAATGATCATTTCGGGTATAGAATTCCGTGTTCATTGCCATTTTCCCTCAGAACCATTGAGAAAATATTATTGGGATGAGCACTGCGTGTTGTATGGAAGCCAAATTTACAATAAATTATATTTTAAAAAATAAAAAAAAAAAAAAGGAGAGAGACAGAATCCCAAGCAGGCTCTGCACCATCAACGCACAAACCACAAGATCATGACCTGAGCCCAAAAAAGAAGCTTAACCTGCCACCCAGGAACCCCTAATACTAATTTCTAAATCATGCCAGAGCTGTCCACAGTCATGTAAATGCTGGTTAAAAAAAATCATGCCACGCAAGATGCCACACCATATTCCTGGTTAGAAAAATTAATGATGAAATTGATGGAGCAAATTTCTACCATGTCTTCTATAATCAGCCTCAAGGATCTGAGGTTTTGTTATCAACACAATGAAAGAACAGAACACGATATTCTTTGTTTAATGACTAGGATATTATGAATACATTTCAGTAAAAAAAATACTATACTCACATGGTCTTAAAAATACATTCCGTTCAGGCTTTGTGACTTTCTAGGTTTATCAAGAGCAAATTCTAATATATTTCTTTCAATAAGGTGCATGAACTCTTTTGGTTTTTAAATGTAGCTTGTGCAGACCTGCATATTAAGATAAACCTATCTTCCCAAGATTAAAAGGTGTTTCCAGTAGAATTTTTGCTCAATTTGAATAATGACTTAAACTCAGAATTACAGCAACTTCATTTAATGCTTCTGATTTTAATGACAGCATGTATGTACCTTTAGAATATATTCAAAATGGTCTAAGGAAGTTTTCATTGTTGAACAGCAAAGCAGAAAAGGAGGACTATTTGTGTTATGTACCACTTCCTCCCTAACATAATTCTGAAATATAAACTTTACAAGGTTGGTTTTTGTTGTGTGGGAAACCAGTGTTTCTGTGAGATAAAAACACGGAACTAATTGTTTATATTAGAGACTTTAGGACTGGTGCTATTTTATATGCAAATTTACTAGAGCAATTTGTTTTACATGTGTATTAAGTCAAATGGATCAAATTATCTGAGTGGGTTGAACTAAGATGATAGACCATTTCATTCTATTTGAAAAGAATTTGCGATTCAGCATTTTATACAAATCTAATTGAAATGTATTCATGCCTCTGTAGAGCAGTGATAAACTTAATAAATGAGGACAGTTATTATGCGCCAATAAAATATCAAAACCCAGCAAATTATAAAATAGTTATCGGTGTGACTGCTTAAAATAACACAACCAGCTCTAAAGCTGGGTCAAAAATAATTATTCCAGCTGTCAGAAGAACAATCTAGCAGAATGAACTCCATTTTTTTCTGCCTGCAGATGAAGCGTCTCTACAATACAATGGTAGCAGATCTCTCAAAAGTTGGACTTGTGTATCATAGGGGAGAGTTCAGGAGGGTCACTAGTACCTGGGTGACGGGGCAGCATCATTGTTAGGCCCACACGCAGGACTGACATTTATGGCCTGCAACAAACAGGCCTATGGCCCTTTATAAAGTGAAGTGTTTTCCTCTCATTGCAGCAAAATTGGTAAAGTAGGCTTTTTGGATGATCAAGTCGTAAGTCATTTAATACTGTGTGACTAGAGTTTTTCAGCTGTTTTTCTTTTCCTTCTCTCCCTGTTTTTGGTCAGTGCTAAAGTAAGCTTTTTGTTGCTTGAGCAGGCCTGCAGTGCAGGAGCGGTAATGGCCGCGACTCAGGACCATGGCTCCCTCAACAGTTTTGTTGGCAGAAGAGTAACAGTGTGTAACAACAACAAAAAAAGGTCTAACACCCTAGATGGCATTGTGTCCTGACATACCAGGGTATTTTTTAAAGAGCTTCTTAATGCTCTTTTAGTTTTTTACAATAATCCTTTTAAAAAAAAATGAATTTAACTTAGTAGCTCAACAAGAAACTTTGACTTGCAAGCAAGATAACTCAAGGATAGTGCAAACTGCAAAGCTCTTCATTTAATATGATATAGTTTGCTAATGTTTGCCTTTTCAGCCAGCTTGAAATATTTTTATTTTTTACTTTTTTAATGTTTATTTTTGAGAGAGTGATGGACAGTCGAGTGGGGAGGGGCAGAGAGAGGGAGACTCAGAATCTGAAGCAGGCTCCAGGCTGTGAAGCTGTCAGCAAAGAGCCCAACATGGGGCTCAAACTCACAAACCACAAACCATGACCTGATTTGAAGTCAGATGCTGAACCAAGTGAGCCAACCAGGTGCCCCGAGCTTTGGAATATTATTAAGTTTAAAAGCTCTTAGCAACAGGGTTTACACTGTGGTGGCAAATATTAAAGCCAATTTACAAGAATGTTCTATTCACTCGTTCAAGTCCAAAATTCTAACATCAGGTTGGCGGCCGTCCCACCGAGAACATAAAGCAACCGTGTGTTCACAGCACAGTGCTGCAGTTGGTCTATTTGGACTATGAAGTCTACCCACCTTCATACAAGGGTAGAGACTACTTGTCTTAGGTGAATGGGGTGCTAAAATTCTCATAATCGTCAACCTCTGGGGTATCATCTCAAGATGTGGGAAGAACATTTAAGAAGAATCTACTTGCTTAGAATCCTTTATTTTCATTCCTTTTTTTTTCATGTTATCCTGGGACAAGAAATGAAAACATCAAAGCATATATATATTTGAGTCTCAGAAATAAATACTAAATGAAACTAAAAAATGGTTCAGATTATCACTCTCATGGTACTTCAGGCAACATCTTCTAATTACAGACGGCTTTTTTGTTTTTTGTTGTTTTTTTTTTTTTTCATTTTTTGGTGTTTCTTTTCAAGCATATTAATAAACTTCTTGCCAGACAAAGGAAACCCATGAAATAAGTCCTTAATTATTTTTTTTTCTAATTTTTTAATGTTTTATTTAGTTTTGAAAGACAGAGACAGAGCAAGAGTGTGGGAGGGGCAGAGAGGGAGGGAGACAAAGAATCTGAAGCAGGTTCCAGGCTCTGAGCTGTCAGCACAGAGACTGATGCAGGGCTTGAAACCACAAATCTTGAGATCATGGAGTGAGCCGAAGTCAGATGCTTAACTGACTGAACCACCCAGGTGCCCCATAACTCCTTAATTCTATGTGCAATAGGTAGAAGGAATTTTTGTTCCTATACATATGTCTGCAAAAGACAGTAATGACCTCCAAAGTACATTTCTCCTCTGTTTTGTTGAATCTATGAGTTTTGATTAATGAAAATGGGCAGGAATCCCTGTCTCAGGAGAGGCATCCAAGTAACCTCAGTGGAAGTTAACAATTTATACTCACATCAATGCAAGGACACAGATATAGGACTATGCATCTAGGGAAGAGCAGTGAAAACACCTAACAGAACCCAAACCTATGTGATATCAGCCTTGTTTAAGACAAATTCATGCTTAATTAATTATGTGTAAAAAACACTAATATTTTTGGATGACAAAAACTATTGAAAAACATAAAACGGAACTTTACCTCTCTATAATTTCTTTTCAGGGGCGCCTGGGTGGGTCAGTCGGTTAAGCGTCCGACTTCAGCTCAGGTCATGATCTCACGGTCCGTGAGTTCGAGCCCCGCGTCAGGCTCTGGGCTGATGGCTCAGAGCCTGGAGCCTGCTTCCGATTCTGTGTCTCCCTCTCTCTCTGACCCTCCCCCGTTCATGCTCTGTCTCTCTCTGTCTCAAAAATAAATAAACTTATGAAAAAAAAATTAAAAAAAATAATTTCTTTTCATAGCAATACCTCAATTAAAGCCTATTCTGCACTTACTCATTTGTCCTCAGATAAATGTGTTTATCTATTAGTTTCCCTTGTGTGTCTTCCTGAACTTCAATAGGGAGCAACACCTAGGATATTTTGATAAATTTTGTTTATACAAATAAGAGCAAAGCAACACACTGAGGGAAGCAGTCATTTCTTTTAACAATTTGTAAACAGTAGGACTTGTTGTTACGGTCTTATCAATTAAATCAAACATGTCAGAATTTGACCAAAACTCCAAACAAGATAGCCAATGTGGGAATGCAAAGGTAAGTGTTGGTTACAGAATAGAGAAGTTTAAGAAATATTTTATTTTTAAAAAATTTTTTTAAATATTTATTTATTTTTGGGAGACAGAGAGACCGAGTGCAAGAAGGGGAGGGGCAGAGAGAAAGGGAGACACAGAATCTGAAGCAGGCTCCAGGCTCCGAGCTCCGAGCTCTCAGCACAGAGCCTGATGCTGGGCTCGAACCCATGAAGCATGGGATCATGACCTGGGCTGAAGCTGGATGCTTAACCGACTGAGCCACCCAGGTACCCCAAGAAATATTTTAAACACAGACTCGCAAAAATGGGAGAATTATTTTAAACACAGAATCGCAGAAAATGGGAGAATTACTTAATGAAGCAAATGCTCGAGTAAATAAAAACCTTATCTATATACATGTTTGAAACTGAGAACAAAAGCCAGTGGAAAGAGAGAGGTTGGAGATGACAGGAAGAAATCTGATTATTAGGATAATAATAAAGTCTTAAATGAGGCAAGAGGTCAAAAACCCAGTGACAGGCAGGTTCCCTCTTGTCTAGGATGTTGGTTTTATTTTGCCTTCCTAGGCCATAGCCATCGGGTAGAGGAAATCAAGGTGGTTAGTTACAAAGGTGACTGTCTCCAAACCAGAGTTTGTCTCTGAGCTCTCATATAGTACCCCTTTGCAAACCCTAAAGATCCCCATGACCTAGAGACATAGATATACATCCTTTTATTAGAAAATATGTATCCATGTGAGAAAAAAGTAATAATAGTATTTGTGCCTTTATCATTGGTTTTAATTCTCAGAACTTTTTGGAAACATACAGAATTTAGTTTTGTTATGAAAATTAAATGTGGTTTTTTTAATTGTCAGATAATATGAAATTCAACATGTGCTTTCTTTGGGTTTTTTTTGTAGAGTGTAGAAGTTACGCTGTGTAACCATGTGAAATATTAACTGTTCCTTTAGATAGTCATCTCCTGGCTTGGGCATGACTTTTATTTTAAATGCTAATTTTCAGAATTCTTTTGGAGGCTGTTGTGTTTGTTATTTTATCACATAGTCCTGTGAGATTTGCACAGTGTCTGTAAAATTCTGAAATGTGCATAGGTTTTTTAAGTATCACATGTAATTAAGATTAAATATTCACACTATTACGAGCCTGTTCTTGCAGACATAAAGCAAAGCAAATTCCCAATGGATAATGCTTCGGGAAATATTTGCATCCTTAACTTTTGTGGCATTAAATCTGTCTCACTGAGTTAAAATTGCTTTACTGACCAACTTTGAATGCAAAAGGGTAAATAAATCCAAAACATGACCTAAAGATAAATGCACAACAGAAATAAGTATACAACATAAATTATTGACAGCATTTTCATATTTTAACTAGTTCTGCCATTAGTAAGTAGAATATATATGTATATGTGTGTCTCTCTATATATGCATGTACATTGCCACTATTTAAATACATTATTCAAAGGTGCTAAGGTAACTTAAATACTTCGCGGACTTAAAATGATAAAATCTTTATCTTAGAAAAAACTGGAAAGCAAAAACGGAAACATTTTCTTTTTTTTAATGATGTAATTCTGTATTATCTTAGTGACTCTTTAGTCTTTGTGTTTTCCTTGACATTTTTTAATTGCTGGAGACAACGTTAAACATCAACTCCATCTATAATTTACGTATTGGTGGAAGAAGCCACTGGAATATGTGATCAAATGTTTGGCTATGGAAACACCTGAAGAAGACACACTGATCTAATTAAACAAATGAAATGTAGATCTATAGGCAATGTTCATTACATAGAGATGAATTCAACAAATACATTCTTTCTGAACACCTTCTGTGACAATGCACAGTACTAGGTCCTTTTGAAGATGCAAATCAAGTGGAATCTTGGCCCTCAAGGATCTTAGAGTATATATACACTTGAGAAAGGAGATGTCTATGTTTATATTAAAGTTGTTTTCCTTCAAGCAATTTTATATAGGAGTGCTTAAGACTTTATATTACCCTCATGTCTTTTCTTTTAAAAAGAGTTAATACTAAAGATATTTATAGAGAAAACACTGCATTTATATTTAAAGATAAATGAAATTAGTTGGAAGTGAAGTCACATAAAATGCTATTAACATGAAATTATACCATTAAGGCCTCAAATAAAGAGCTATGTCCATATTGTTAACTGCAATTCAGGGGAGAAATGGCACTTTTACTTATAACAAGCAATTTTTTTCAGTTAAAAACATATTTTTTAATAATCTTTCATTTTTTTCAAATATAAAGTTAACAAAATATATATAAATCTAAATCTTTTGTGGAGTACTTCAATTTTTTAAAATTTTTGTGGCTTAATTTGAGAAATGCAATTAAATAAATCCAATCCTCATTACAGTACAAATTTCTTAAAGGAAAAACTATACTGTATTCATCTTTATGTCCTCAAGGCCTAACCAAGAGATGTGCACACAAAAGGAAAGCAACAAAAGTTGCCAGCCATTAGAGAACTATTTGTAATACAGTCCATTTGGTTATCTACTGAAGTATTTTCCCATTCTCAGAGGTCCTTCTACCATCCCTACTAGCCGTTCCTCTTAGATGTCGCTATGAATATACAGGAGGATGACAGAGCAGCAGGGTAAACTTTGGAAACATGGACAAAAGATGGCTGGGGCAGGTTTCACAAAGGATCAACAAAGTGAAGGCAAGCTTCTGGCAGCCAGTGTGATGTCACATGGATGGGACATATTCATCACCATCTCGAACTACTTTTAGGACGATGCTACTGAAGGAACTGCCCAAATTTAAGTCATCATATACAAACTAAAGATAAAAGCACCTATTGTAGCAGAGCCAACACAATGGCATAATATGGAATAATTTTCGAATAAATATTTTTAATGAATAGATAGACGAGTAAGTGAAAGGACAGGTAAAAATGAAATAAAGTAAGGCATAAAGTGAGTATGGAGTATGAGGGGGAGAAGGGAGAGAAGTCATGCGGTAGAGAACAACAGATGAGAGACAGGGCCATCGAAATTCAATATACACACAACTGTATTTCAGCCACACTGGGCCAGGTGACTCTGTTCAGGGCACTTCCTACAAAAGAGTAGGCAGTGCCCCTGTGCCTTTACATGCATGCTGTACTTCTGGAAAGAACTAGCTACCTTTTGTTTACATCGCCTTAGGTGTTTACCTCAAGCATTATCTTCTGGAAATTTCCTGTTTTGAACCCACTTTTTGTCCTGTGTTAACTCTATCATAGCATTTGTCACACTGTATTTTAATTATTTATTTATCTCTTCTTCCAGTCATTGAAAATTCTTATTCTTTTTTGTATCTCTATTTGTTTTTCAATGCTGTATTTATTGAGGACCCTCTATATCATTTCCCACTAGGCACTGGAAATAGAAGAATGAACAAATAATTTATAGTCCAATACAGTAATACACAATAATGTTTAAGTCTTTGTTTCCCACATTAATTTTTTTCATCTCATAAGAATATTCTTGACAATTGTGTTTTTGCAACTATTAGTAACCATTTCATACAGATATAATTAAAGTATGGCCATGTGATAGAGATTAGGAATATTCAGTAATTCCTAAAAGGTACTACTTACACATGTAATATTTGGAGAAATTTTTGAATTCTTTTGCTTCTTATGAAGAGAATAAAGAATTGAGTAACTATCTCCATTATATAATAATGTGAGGGAACATAAATGCAAAGGCTGGATTTTAATTCCTCTCTATATCTCCTAACATCACATACGAGCTCAAATAAACTTTGTTCAAAGAATTAACCAAATAAATGAAAATAATAATCTGAAGAAACATATTTTCTTCCAAATCTTTATTTAAATTCTAGTTAGTTACCATTTAGTGCAGTATTGGTTTCAGTAGTAGAATTTAGTGATTCATCACTTATATACAACACCCCATGACCAATACAACTGCCCTCCTTAATACCCATCACCCATCTAGCCCATCCCCCACCCATCTCCCACCATCAACTCCCAGTTTCTTCTCTATATTTAAGAGTCTTTTATGGTTGCCTTTCCTCTTTCTCATTTTTCCCCTTCCCGTATATTTTGTTTCCTAAATTCTACATATGAGTGAAATCATATACTTGTCTTTCTCTGACTGAATTATTTCACTTAGCATAATACACTCTAGCTTCAATGCAAAATGGCAAGATTTCATTCTTTTTTGATGGCCGAGTAATATTTCATTATCCCACACCTTCTTTATCCATTCATATAAGTGTGCTCTTATGTGCACTTGGGCTCTTTCCATAGTTTGGCTCCTGTTGATAATGTTGCTATAAACATCAGGGTGCGTATATCCCTTCAAATTTGTATTTTTGTATGCTTTGGGTAAATACCTAGTAGTGCAAACGCTGGATCATAAGGTTTTTCTGTTTAGTTTTTCGGGGAACCTCCATAGTGTTCTCCAGTGGCTATACCAGTTTGCATTCCCACCAAAGTGTAAGAGGGTTCTCCTTTTGCTGCATCCTCATTAACATCTGTTGTCTCCTGTGTTGTTAATTGTAGTCATTCTGACAGGTGTGAGGTGGTAATCCATTGCAGTTTTGATTTGTATTTCCCTGATGATGAGTGATGCTGAGCATCTTTTCATGTGTCTGTTAACCATATGTATGCTTTCTTGAGAAAATGTCTATTCATGTCTTCTGCCCAATTCTTAAATGGATTGTGTTTTAGGTGTTGAGTTTGGTAAGGTCTTTACAGATTTTGGATACTAACCCTATATCAGATATGTCATTTGCAAATATCTTCTCCCATTCTGTAGGCTGACTTTTAGTTTTACTGATTGTTTCCTTTGCTGTGCCGAAACTTTTTATCTTGATGATGTCTCAATAGTTCATGTTTGCTTTTGTTTCCCTTGCCTCCTGTGATGTGTCTAGTAAGAAGCTATGATGGCCGAGATCAAAGAGGTTTCTGCTTGTGTTCTCCTTTAGGATTGTGATGGTTTACTGTCTCACATTTAGGTCTGTCATCCATTTTGAATTTACTTTTGTGTATTGTGTAAGAAAGTGGTCCAGTTTCATTCTTCTGTGTGCTGCTGCTCCAACACCATTTGCTAAAGAAACTTTTTTCCATTGGATATTCTTTCCTGCTTTGTTGAAGATTAGTTGACCATGTAGTTGTCAGTTCATTTCTGGGCTTGCCATTCTGTTCCACAGATCTATGTGTCTGTTTTTATACCAGTACCATATTGTCTTGATGACTACAGCTTTGTAATATAGTTTAAAGTCTGGAATCATGATGCCTCCAGCTTTGCTTTCCTTTTTCAGGATTGCTTTGGCTATTAAGGGTCCTTTGCAGTTCCTTCCAAATTTTAGAACTGCTTGCTCTAGCTCTGTGAAACATGCTGGTGGCATTTTGATAGGGATTGCATTAAATATGTAGACTGTTTTTGGTAGTATCGACATTTTAACAATATTTGTTCTTCCAGTCCACAAGAATGGAATTTTTTCCCATTTCTTTGTGTCCTCTTCAATTTCTTTCATAAGTGTCCTACAGTTTCCAGAGTACAGATCTTTTATCTTTTTGGTTATGTTTATTCCTAGTATCTTATGTTTGTGGTGCAATTATAAATGGGATTGATTCTTTGATTTCTTTTTTTGCTGTTTCATTATTGGTATATAAAAATGTCACAGATTTCTGTACATTGATTTTTATATCCTGTGACTTTGCTGAATTCATGTATTAGTTCTAGCACTTTTTTGGTGGATTCTTCCAGGTTATCTACATAGAGTATCATGTTGTCTACAAATAGCGAAAGTTTGATTTCCTCCTTGCTGATTTGGATGCCCTTTATTTCTTTTTGTTGTCTGATTGCTTCTGGTACCATGTTAAATAGTAATGGTGAGAGTGGACACCGCGGTCTTGTCCCTGAAAGTAGAGGGAAAGCTTTCAGTTTTTCCCCACTGAGGATGATAATAGCTGAGGGTCTTTCATACATGTCTCTTATGCTATTGAGGTATGTTCCACCTATACCTACTTTGTTGAGGCTTTTTTTTTTTAATCAAGAATGGATGCTGTGTTTTATCAAATGCTTTTTCTGTGTCTACTGAGATGATTATATGGTTCTTATAATTTCTTTTATTAATGTGGTGTATCACATTGATTGATTTGCAAATACTGGACCACCCCTGCAGCCCAGGAAGAAATCACACTTGGTCATGGTGAATAATTCTTTTAATGTACTGTTGGATTAAATTTTCTAGTATCTTGTTGAGAATTTTTGCATCCATGTTCATCAGGGATATTGGCCTATAATTCTCCTTTTTAGTGGGGTTTTTGTCTGGTTTTGGAATCAAGGTAATCTAGCCTTGTAGAAGGACTTTGGAAGTTTTCCTTCAATTTTTATTTTTTGGAACACTTAAAGTAGAACAGGGATTAACTCTTCTTTAAATGTATGCCAGAGGGTGCCTGGGTGCTCAATCAGATAAGCATCTGACTTTGGCTCAGGTTACAATCTCACAGTTCATGAGTTTGAGTCCCACATCAGTTGAGCTCACCCCACCTTGGGTGAGCATGGGCCCCACAACAGGGGAGCTCGAGCCCCACTTTGGATGAAAATGAACGCCACTTCAGGTGGGCCCCACTTCTCTTTCTCTCCCTCTCTCTCTCTCTCTCTCTCTCTGACCCTCATGGGATTCTCTCCGTCTCTCTCTCTCTCTCTCCCTCACTCAATGCACTCACCCTCTCTCTAAAAAATAAAAAATAAAAATAAATATTTGGCAGAATTCCCCTGGGAAGCCATCTGGCCCTGGACTTTTGTTTGTTGGGAGATTTTTGATTACCAATTCAAATTCTTTGCTGGTTATACGTCTCTTCAAATTTTCTATTTCTTACTGTTTCAGTTTGGGTAGTTTGTGAATTTCTAGAAATTTGTCCATTTTTTCCAGATTGCCCAGTTTGTTGGCATATATTTTTTCATAATACTCTCTTAGGATTGTTTGTTTTTCTGTGGTGTTATGATCTCTCCTCTTTTAGCTGTGATTTTATTTGGGTCCTTTCTCTTCTTTTTGATAAGAATGGCTAGGGATTTATCAATTTTGTTAATTCTTTCAAAGAACCAATTCTTAGTTTCATTGATCTGTTCTATTGTTTTTTGTTGTTTGTTTGTTTCTATATCATTGATGTCCGCTCTAATCTTTATTATTTCCTTTCTGCTGGCTTCAGACTTTATTTACTGTTCCTTTCCTAGCTCCTTAAGGTGTCAAGTTAGGTTGTGTATTTTAGACTTTTCTTGCTTCCTGAGGTAGGACTGTACTGTAATATACTTCCCTCTTTGGTCTGCTTTTGCTGCATCCCAAAGGAATTGGACTGTTGTGTTTTCATTTTCATTTGCTTCCATGTATTTTTTAATTTCTTCTTTAATGCCTTGTTTAACTCATTCATTCTTTAGTAGGATGTTCTTTAATCTCCATGTATTTGTGGTCTTTCTACATTTTTTCTTGTGGTTGACTTCAAGTTTCATAGCATTGTAGATATGAAAATATGTATGGTATGGTATTAATTTTTGTGCACTTGTTGGGGGCTGATTTGTAATTCAGTATGTGATTTATTCGGGAGAATGTTCCATGTGCACCTGAAAAGAAGGTATATTCTGCTGATTTAGAATAAAATGTTCTGAATATATCTGTTAAGTCCATTCAGTCCAGTGTGTCATTCAAAGCCATTGTTTCCTTGTTGATTTTCTACTTAGATAATCTGTCCATTGCTGTAAGCAGGGTGTTAAAGCCCCCTACTATTATGGTATTATTATCAATGAGTTTATTTTTGTTATTAATTGATATATATATTTGGGTGCTTTCATGTTGGGGGCATAAATATTTATAACTGTTAGATCTCCTTGATGGATAGAACCTGTACCTACAATGTAATGCCCTCTTCATCTCTTGTTACAGTGGTTTAAATTGGTTTAAGTCTAGTTTGTGTGGACATGATACTCTATGTGGAAAACCCAAAAGACTCCACAAAAAAACTGCTAGAACTGATACATGAATTCAGCAAAGTCACAGGATATAAAATCAATGTATAGAAATTGGTTGCAGTTAAAAAAAATTAACATTTATTTATTATATTTGAGAGAGAGACAGAGCATGAGCAGGGAAGGGCAGAAAAAGAGGGAAATACAGAATTTGAGCTGTCAGCACAGAGCCTGAAACAGGGCTCAAACCCACAAACAAGGAGATCATGACCTGAGCTGAAGTCAGATGCTTAACCAACTGAGCCACCCAAATGCCCCTCGGTTGCCTTTCTATAAACCAATAATGAGGCATCAGAAAGAGAAATAAAGGAATTGAGCCAACTTAAAATTGCACCTAACCAAAGAGGTGAAAAATCTACATACTGCAATATAGAAATCTTATGAAAGAAATTGTGAAAGACACAGAAAAATGTGAAAACATTCCATGCTCATGGACTGGAAGAACAAATGTTGTTAACATGTCAATACTACCCAAAGCAATCTACATATTTAATGCAATCTCTATCAAAATAACACCAGTATTCTTCACAGAGCAAGACAAACAATCTTAAAATGTGTATGGAACCAGAAAAGACCCCATATAGCCAAAGAAATCCTAAAAAAGAAAACCAAAGGTGGAGATATCACCATTCCAGACTTCAAGCCATATTACAAAGCCATAATCATCAAGACAGTATGGTACCAGCACAAAAACAGACACATAGATCAATGGAACAGAATAGAAAACCCAGAAACGGACCCATAAATGTATGACCAACTAATTTTTGAGAAAGCAATAAGGAATACCCAATGGAATAAAGACAGTCTTTTCAGCAAATGGTGCTGGGAGAACTGGACAGTAACAGGCAGAAGAATGAACCTGAACCACTTTCTTACAACATACACGAAATAAACTCAAAATGAGTGAAAGACCTAAACATAAGACAGGAAGCCATCAAAATCCTAGATGATAAAACAGGCAGCAATCTCTTTGACCTCAGCCACAGAAACATCTTACTTGACATGTCTTCCCAGAGGCAAGGGAAACAAAAGAAAAAATGAACTACTGGGACCTCATCAAGATAAAAAGCTCCTGCACATCAAAGGAAACAATCAGAAAAACTAAAAGGCAACTGACAGGAGAATTTATTTGCAAATGATCTATCAGATAAATAGTTAGTACCCAAACTCTATAAAGAACTTATCAAACGCAACCCCATAATCCAGTGAAGAAATCGCCAGAAGACATGAATAGACACTTCTCCAAAGAAGACATCCAGATGGCTAACAGACACATGAAAAAATGCTCAACATCACTCTTCATCAGGGAAGTACAAATCAAAACCACACTGAGATACCACCTCACACCAGTCAGAATGACCAACATTAACAACTCAGGTAACAACAGATGCTTGCAAGGATGTCGAGAAAGGGGAACACTTTTTCACTGCTGGTGGGAATGCAAACCAGTACAGCCACTCTGGAATACAGTATGGAGATTTCTCAAAAAATTAAAAATAGAACTACCCAATGACCCAGAAATGGCACTATTAGGTATTTATCCAAAGGATACAGGAGGGCTGATTTGAAGGGGCACATGTACCCCAATATTTATAGCTGCACTATAGACAACAGCCAAAGTATGGAAAGAGCCCAAATGTCCAATAACTGATGAATGAATAAAGAAGATGTAGTATATGTATATAATGGAATATTACTCAGTGATCAAAAAGTAAGAAATCTTGCCATTTGCAACAACATGGATGGAACTAGATTGTATTATGCTAAGCAAAATAAGTCAGTCAGAAAAAGACAAATATCATATGATTTAACTCATATGTGGAATTTAAGAAACAAAACATATGACCATAATGGAAGGGAAGCAAAAATAATATAAAAACAGAGAGGGAGACAAACCTTAAGAGACTCTTAAATACAGAGAACAAACTGAGGGTTGCTGGCAGGGTGTTGGGTGGGAGGATAGGCTAAATGGGTGAGGGGCATTAAGGAGGGCACTTGTTGGGATGAGCACTAGGTGTTATATGTAAGTGATGAATCACTAAATTATATTCTTTATATCATTATTACACTATATGTTAACTAACTTGGCTTTAAATTTTAAAATAAATAAAATTAAAAATAAAATAAAATAAAATAAATAAAATAAAATAAAATAAAATAAAATAAAATAAAATAAAATAAAATAAAATAAAATAAAATAAAACCTATTTTGTCTGATATTAAGTATGGCTACTCTGGCTTTCTTTTGGCATTTATCAGCATGATAGATGGTTCTCCATCCCTTCACTTTCAATCTGCAGATGTCTTTAGGTCTAAAACGAGTCTCATGTAGGCAGCACATACATGGATCTTGTTGTTGTTGTATTTTTATCCATTCTGATACCCTATGTCTTTTGATTGTAGCATTTAGCCCATTTACATTCAGAATGATTACTGAAAGATAGGAATTAAGTTCCATTGTGTTACCTGGAAAGTTGATGTTTCTAATGATGTTCTCTTCCTTTCTAGTCTTTGCCGCTCTTGATCTTTTTTCTCCAAAGAGTCCTTTAATATTTCTTGCAGGGCTGGTGTAGTGGTCACAAACTCCACTAGTTTTTGTTTGTCTAAGAAACTATCTCTCTTTCTATTCTGAGGACAAGCTTGCTGGATAAAGAATTCTTAGCTGTATATTTTTCCCATTCAGCACATTGAATATATCCTGCCACTCCCTTCTGGCCTGCCAAGTCTCTGTAGACAGATATGCTGCAAACTTGATCTGTCTTCCCTTGCAGGTTAAGAACTTTTTTCCCTTGCTGTTTTCAGGATTCTTTCCTTTTCTGTGTATTTTGTGAATTTGACTATGACATATCTTGGTGATGGTGGCTTTTGTTGAATTTAACAGTTCTACATAGTTCTTGGATTTTAATGTCTTTTTCCTTCCCCAGATGAAGGAAGTTTTCAGCTATACTTTGCTCAAATAAACCTTCTGCTTGTTTATCTTTCTCCTCTTCTTCTGCTATTTGTATGATACATATGTTTTTACACTTTAAGGAGTTGCTGTGTTCCCTAAGTCTACATTTGTCATCCAAAACCCTTCTTTCCCTTTTATTTCCAGCTTCACTATTTTCCATAATTTTTCTTCCATTATCACTGATTCGTCCCTTTGTTTCATCCATCCTGTTGTCATAGCATATATTCAGTTTTGCATCTAGGTTTAGCATTTTTTATTCGGGCCTGACTCGTTTTAGTTCTCTTATCTCTGGAAAGAGGGATTCTCTACTGTCTTCTATTCATTTAAGTCCAGCTAGTATTCTTATGATTATTGTTTTAAATTCTGGTTCAAACATCTTACTTGTATCTGTATTAATTAAACCCTGGCCATGACTTTTCCTGTTCTTTCTTTCATGATGAATTCCTCTGTCTTCTCATTTTGTCTGGGTCACTGTTGTGTGTGTGTGTGTGTGTGTGTGTGTGTGTGTGTGTGATTGTTAGAAAAGCCTGTTGTGTTCCTATTCTTCAGAGTAATGGTTATATTAAGAAAAGGTCCCAAAAAAAAAAAAAAAAAGGAAACTAGATCCTATTTCTTGTAGCGTTGAAGCTTTCCAACTTGGTGCATTTGAGGGGTTTGTGCTGGTCTTCTGAGGAAGAAGCCTGCTACTCTGATTCTCAGGCAGATTCCCCGTACTGGAGATGCATGTGTAGGGCACAGGTGGGGGTGGCGGTGGGGGGGGGGGGTGTGCTTGGTGGAGGCAGCTCCAGCCTCCACTGGGTGGCGCTGTTTTGCTCCCTAAAGTCTGTCAGTACTGATGGGTGGGGAAAAAAACGGTGTCATTCCCTCTCTTGTCCCGAGCAGGAAGCTGCTGCCTGGCACTCTTCAGGAAGCCCTCAAAGAAGAGCAAATAATCATCTCTCTTATGTCCCTGGCTTCTACCAGATCCCCGCCTTCACCCTCCCCTGCATCAGAGCTGTCTGCCTGCCAGGTGGCCCAGCACTCCTCTGTTTTATTTTAGGTGCATGGCGGGGTTTCAAAACTCAGAAGTTTAGAGATCTGCATAGGGTGGACCCATGCTGATCCTCTGGGGGAGGGTCTTACTGCAGTGTGGCTCGCCCTGGCTTGTCCCAGAAATCGGTTGTGTGACCACGCGGCGATTTGGAGTTTATGGTAAAGCTTAGGTAAAAGCTAGCACCAAAGCTCACCACCCTTAGCTGGTGTCTTTGTTTCCATGCTAGGGAACAAGACAGCATGCTGCCTGTTCTTTTGCCCCCAGAGAGGCTGTGCTGCCACTCCCAAATGCACTCAAGCAGGGGAACTGCTTCTCCCGTGTGACCCAGGGGACACACGCTGCCTGCCCCCAGGTGTCTGCCTTCCCTCCACACCAGAACATAGCCAAGCCCTTCAGACACAACCCTGGTGATGGCATGGACCTCTGAAACTTCAGACTCTGCACTCTGCTGTTTATATAAACTTGGAGTATTTAGCCCCTCTCCCTTTCCCAGTCAAAGGTTTTGGGGAACAGTGTCTTTGTTTTTGTTTTTTAATTCCCTGTGTGTGTTTTCACTCTTTCTCTCTTTCTTTTTCTCTTGCTTCTCTCTCTAAGGCTCCCTCCCCTTTGCAGCACCCGCAGCTATTCTCTCTCCCAAATCAACTCTGCAGCTCCCACATTCCACAATGCTTTATTCTACCCATAGTTGTGCAGTTCTGCTCTCTCACTCCTGAGATGAATTTCTTGAGTGTTCAAAATGATTTGATATTTACCTCACTGTGTTTGAGGGATGAGGCAAGCCAAGAGTCCCCCTACTCCTCTGTCATCTTCTAATCTGAAGAAATGTAATGTAATACCTGTATACAACTACCTTATAAAATCCAAAGGCTGTTTTTAATCATTGCTTTAAGTGAAACTCTACTTTCTGAGAAAATTAGTTAACATTTCCTTCTAATTAAAAAAATAAATAAATAAAACACTTTCCTTTTTTTCCCAAGAAATATACCTGATAATGTTTTGCCTCTATCATACAAAAAGACATTTTTTTAATACTCGAAGGACATCTAGAAAAATATTTTAACATTTCCAATAAAAGGCTGATAGTTAAAACACATCCTATTTCTGTGAATTGTAAAGTTCTCTCTCAGTGTACATGAGAGGTCTTGCAGCCAAAATAATCAATTCCTTATAATGTATATGTCCAGTTCACCAATATATTTTCCTTATACTTTATCTTTTATGATGTGTTTTCTGCCTTCAAATTAAGCAATTCGTTATGCTGGTTCATTAAATGGGCTTTAGAATCCAACACCTGAATTTGAGCCCCATTTCTTTACTGACCAGATAGGGTACTTGGTCACTTGACTTGACCTCACTGAGCCCAGACTTTCCTATCTGTTTGTGGAGAAAGTGCAACAGTAAATGAAGCATTGTGCTCAGCCTCTAACACAGAGTAAGGGCTGAATAAATGATACGCATCATTAGTATGTGTTTGCTCAACAGAGAGTATGCCCATTGAGTGAGGTCAGTTTTTGAAAAGTATTATAGGATAGTTCATTCCATATGGCTTCTAAAATCTCCCAGCTGATTGAATAATATTAAAAATTCATTTCTCAATAATTTCAGTCTCAAAATGTAAGTTTTTTTTTCTTTGCCCCTCACTTAAAGAAGTATCGTTCAAACTTAACATACAAGGAACTCTTTGAGGAAGCATAGGCAGAACTTTACCCCCATGTCTGAAAAATAACCTTTTTATTAAGACATTTGTACTTTTTTTTTGCCTGATTTCATTTATATTTAATGATCTTAAATAATACAAGAAAATTAACTATGGAGACAATAGTGAAACTATGAGCTGTGGGGTAGATGAGCAAGAATAGGCTTGCAGTGGGCAGAAATATAAGAACTAATTCCTTAACTCATGTGAAATAAAGCCAAATTGTAGATTCTGAGAAGCAATATTTTGGAGTACTCTGCAGGAAGACATGGTTCCTACCACCAAAGAAACACGTGCAACTAGGATTTGTTCTCATAGGCCTTTATCTCTCTACCCCAAATCCTCTAGCTGACTTCTCCTTGAAACACTCTTCTCCTCAAATAACCTGATTCTCATTCGACTCAATTCAATTCTAATTCCTTCAGTCTTCTTCTATGACATGTATTTTCTGGTTCATTTTTGGATTCTGTTTTATTCCCATCCTACATAGGTCTATTTTCAGCCTCCTCATGTCCCTCTATATTTTCCCCATTATAGTTACTTTTACATTTATAACTTCCATTTCTTTCAGAAATGCCTCAACCACTACATAATTTCTGTTTGTTCCCAATTAGGTATTTGGTGACACCTAGATTCAAGGGATGCTAGGAAATGCCTCTAGCAGAAAGGAGCCCACGGAGGACTTGGAAGGATTTTTTTTTTTGAAGAGAAGCCAATCCAGTGGCTAGTCTTTATTGTAAAGAAGAAACTTTATAGCACTAAGTCAGTGCAGGGGTTTGGTGGCCCAACTGGTGGAGTACCCTCTTGGAATGTGTTCCATAGTCAGGGAATCGCTGCAAGTCACTTTTGTGCAGGCAGAACCAGATGGCAGACTGCAGTTCTCTCGAACAGATGCAGTCAACTATTTGCTTGTTGGTGATGGTGGGGACTAAATTAGGGTCTTCCTTGGTGTCTGAAGTTTCCTCTGAGGCTAGCATATTGAAAAGGTCCAATTCGCTCTATGCAGCCATCATGACCTCTTTCCCCAGCCCAGTGGGCCGGTGGTCATCAGCAGGAACATCACCTCCAGATGCCATCAAGCCTACTACAGTAATGGGATCGGGACTGTGGGCCCCCAGGGCCTGACCAGCCAGCATTCTAGCTCAGCAAAAAAACTTTGAATGGCTTTGTTTTTAAAGGAAAACAGAGTGAATGCAGTCTGCTGACAACTAGCTCCCCTCAACACAGCAGGAAAGAATATAAGATCCAAGCCCACTGGCCCAGCATCAGGATAGCTGTGCAAAGTCCTGCTTTGGACTAGTACCAGAGTTTCTATGAACAGGGCTTTTGTTTTCGTTTTAGGCCTCATGACTCGCCTTGGTTCTCAGCACCCCTTGTGCTGAGGCTGCAGCCCTACTAGACCCTCTCTTTTCTTCCAGACTAAATCAGTATGCAGGCCCTTGACTGGGTCCCTGCTACCTGCTTTTAGCCTCTTTATTTCCCTGTTCTCCCCCAAACTGCATGAAACCCATCTCCTGCCAGATGCCAAGTGCCCTAACTCTGTGCTCCCTTGTTTGCTGATACATCTATAACAGCAACTGTGAATTTTCTAGGGCTTCTTTTTTTTAATGCACTTATAAAGGTCATTTAATTTTATTTTTTAATTTATGTTTCATTTTGCATTTTTTAAATATACAGTTCTCAGTTCTATGAGCTACAGAACAACTTCCTAGGAACTCTTTAATGTTGCTCTTCATGCTGTTCCTTACCTTAGCCCCTGGCAAAGCTGATCTGTTCTCTGCCCCTATAGTTTTGTCTTTTCTAGAATTTCATATAAGTGGAATCATATGGCATGCAACACTTAGCATAACATATTTGAGGTTCATTCATGTTTTTGCATCCATGTTATGCATAAGTGGTTTGTTCCTACTTATTGATAAATGCATCTCATTGTATGATTGTACCATTGGTTCTTTATCTGTTCACCAGTTAAATGACATTTGGGTTTCCAGTTTTCAGTGATAACAAATAAAGGCTGCTATAAATTCATGTTATACATTTTTGTGGGAATACACATTTTTATCTCACTGGAATAAGGACCCAGAAGTGGGTTTTCTGGGTCATATAGACAGTGTGTATTTAATTTTTATGGTAAACTGCTAAACTGTTCCAAAATGATGGCATTATTTTGCATTTCTGCCAATAACATATGAGAGTTCTAGCTGATCCACATTCTCACCAAGGTTTTGGTATTGTCTGACATTTTATTTTGTTTTTAGTCTAAAAGATGTGGCTGTAGTATCTTTACGCCTCTTCTTATCCTCTCTTAACTGTCTCTACTGTCCTATGAGTTTATCTGGTAACTATGCAGCCATATCTCAGGTTCTGAACTTCATATCTATTTAAGTGATTAGGTTAACAGATATTTACTGAAGGCCAACTGTGTGTCAGGTACTGTTCCTGGTGTTATGATTCAGTGATGAACCTGACAGATTTAAATTCCCTGACCTTATAGACCAAAATTCTTTTCACAAATACAAGCATAATGAACTGAATATAAAGACAGATATATAAATTAAAAACTGAAATTATTCCAGAATTTGCACTAGCCAACATAATAGCCATTAGCAACCCAGGTAGCTACTACAGGAAATGTGACCAGTACTAGCTGAATGAGCCATAAGTATAAAATACTCGCCAAATTCTGAAAAGGCAAAGTGGTAAGAAGAGTATGAAATATCTCACTTACAATTTTTATATTGATTACACCTTTACATGGTAATAATTTTGATCTACTGAGTTAAATAATATTAAAATTATTTTTTCCTGTTTCTTTTATATTTTTTTGATGTGACTACTAAAAAATTTAAATTATGTACTTCTGTGGTTCACATTATATTTTTATTGGATAGCACCATTCTGGAGAGTTAGATGTAATACTAAGAACACAAACAGGTTAATATTACAGACAGTGACTGAAGTAGGATTTAGAGAATACTTGAAATAAACTGGTGAGAAAAAACTTTCTGAGGAAATGAGATTTGAAGTCTAACCTGGATGATGTGAAGGAAGCAGGCATGTGTCAGTCTTGGGGGAGTGTTGGAAGCAGAAGAAACAATACAAGCAAGACCCAGAAAGAGCAATTACTCTGGGTGTTTGAAGAATGGAGAGAAGCCAGTGTGGCTGGGAGGGAATGAGAGAAGTCAGAGTGGTCTGCAGAACTCAGACCCTGGGTCTCAGAATGTGTTTAAGAAACACGGGTTGGACACTGACCTAGCACCTACACTCAGGAAACTACTGAAAAAACAGTCTCCTATTTGAAGTTTCTACCTTTATTCTCTACTGCCTCTAGTTATTAGTAGGGACTACCTACCATTCACTGGGCTCCTACTATGTGCCAGGTACTGACAATTTGAAGCCCTTGGTGGTCTTGCTTCACCCAGAACTCAGGGTTCTGTTCTGGGCTCCTTCTTCCACTGGCAGAGATTTCCCTCCCTCCTTCATCCTCTGGGATTCTACATTCCTGGGCCCTGTGTCATATAATATCCCCATCTCTATCAACCAGGACCAGGCCATGAAAATCAGAAACTTTAGTCTTTTTTTTATGTTTATTTATTTTTGACAGAGAGAGAGAGACAGAGACAGAGACAGAGACAGAGACAGAGCATGAGCCGGGGAGGGGCAGAGAGAGAGGGAGACACAGAATCCGAAACAGGCTCCAGGCTCTGAGCTGTCAGCACAAAGCCCGATGCGGGGCTCGAACTCATGGACCGTGAGATCATGACCTGAGCTGAAGTCGGACGCTCAACCGACTGAGCCATCCAGGCGCCCCAGAAACTTTAGTCTTAATAAGTTTTTGCTCTTACTTTTATCCTACTTGATATATAGGATAGATACAATTTTGATATTATGTATCTATTTATTTCGGAGACCTAAGTTTCATGGAATAAGATACACATACTTTTCACAGTCTGACATCTTTGTAATCAGGATGCTTATTCCAATCAATGTCAGCCAATAGTTGTCTTTGTCAGCACATAAGCATATTTGGTCATGGTGGTTCATTTGCCATGATTTCAATTGAGTTATGTGTATTAGTGGATTGTTACTATACATATGTTGAGTTTAGTTATCATTGAAAATATCTTCAGAAAGACTGTACTACAATTTATCTTTGAAACAAAAAGTTACTGTGTTCACAGAAAAACATGAGAATACAAGGGGGGATAAATTTGATATGAGTAAAAAAAACCTTACACATTGGAGGAACAACCAAAATTCCATATTTTTTTGTAAATCAACAACAAAGAACTTTAAAGAAGATATCTACAGGTAAATGAAGCTGTTACTACATTTTAGCATGTACCTACAAGCAAACCCAAGACTTCTAACAGGAAAAAAACTACAGTTGAAGGCAGAAGACATTGCTAAATCCCACTGGCAATAACAGAACACTCTTGATAGTATAGTGAGCAATATCATGTAGAAAAACATGGACACCAAGTGACAATGGTTTTTAGAAAAGTCACAATGTAAAGAAGTTAGGAATACCTTCTCATTTTATTTTGCTTATTGCATTTGTTTTTAATCCACAAAAATAATATAGGATAAAAAATCCTGGGGCGCCTGGGTGGCGCAGTCGGTTGAGCGTCCGACTTCAGCCAGGTCACGATCTCGCGCTCCTTGAGTTCGAGCCCCGCGTCGGGCTCTGGGCTGATGGCTTGGAGCCTGGAGCCTGTTTCCAATTCTGTGTCTCCCTCTCTCTCTGCCCCTCCCCCGTTCATGCTCTGTCTCTCTCTGTCCCAAAAATAAATAAAAAACGTTGAAAAAAAAATTAAAAAAAAAAATCTTGTCTAAATCTAAAGGAACTCTTTCATAAGTATAAAGCTGTCAAAATCTATGTGATTTAAAAATATATTTCATAAATTATTTGGCAGCATTTTATCTTTTTAGTAGTACAGAAAATAACGGTACATTTTCCAATCAATGATAGATATATGTTAATACAATTCATGCCAAAATGTCAAATGAGTCTGGAGCCATTTGGATATTTTCCAGGGATCAAGTGTGGATATTTAGGCCCCTTCTCCTGAACTGCCATGGCCAGGAGGCTAGTAACACAGCAAAAGAAATGTAGAACAAAAGGAGGATTTCCCACAGTCACCCATTTGCCCCACACCATTATCCCAAGGTCAAACATATAATTCAGTGATTTTCAATGTGCTGATAATGTCTGTAAACCCAGGAGCCATGAAAATGGGAGAACTGAGGTCACAATGACTTGGGGCTACTGAAGGTATTGGTTGATAAAAGCTAACAAATGCTAAACACTTTTAAATATCCAGGACAGTTCTGCATCATGAGGAACTGTCCCACCCAAAATACCAATAATGTTCCCGTTGAGCTGTTATTTGTTGGCAGAGCTTACTTTATAAGCTCAATCCTTCACCTATCCAGAAATATTCCAGATGTTTGTCATGGGACTGACATAGCTGAGCTGTTGATTTAGGCTTAGAGAGGAAATTCTTGATGGTACCCTATCAAATTAAGCTTCAGTGTTTCCTCACCCCACCCATGCCACTCAGATATCCTAAGATTCTGTCAATGAGACTGGTCTGTTCCTTTCTTCAAATACCCCAAATACTCCAAATACAATTACCAAAGGTAGAAGAGAATAGGCAGAGATTTGGTCACAATGAGTGTTATTTATACATATTATTTCTAATCTCTACTGCCACCTTGGAAGAAAGATTTTACTTGAACATTCAGGAGACCAGGGCCCATGCATACAATGGTGGCCCTTTGGGTGAGAAGATGCTTCACAAAGTGCTATATGTGTTTCGTGAGAGTCATATGCTCAGATCTCTGATTTTGTTAGCACATTAAAAATAATTTGGTCTTTCAAGAATTGACTCACATAAGTTATGCTTGATGAGGCTTATTCTATCTAAATGTCAGATTATTCTGGTCAACAGAGAACTACATTCTCTTCATGGAGGCAACCTAAGCATAAAGTCACCTGATCAGATTGACTTGACATTCCTTCAAGATCAATGTCATTTTGTAGGATAATCCCACTGTCAAGAATGTATTTCTATTTCACCTCTTGAAAATCCCATCTAATCCTTCAAGGCAAAATTCAAATGCCTCTCTTGAGGCTTATTACTTGATTTGCTCTCCCTGAACACCTAGTGTATGCTATTATCCCCTTCTTTGTCATTTAGTACAGAATATGGTACATCTAGTCACTTAAAATACCTCATTTTCTCTACTAAATTGTAAGATCCTTGAGTACAACAGCCATAATCATACATGCAAAGAACCTAGGGTAACAGCTATTCAAAACTACCTCTCAAATAGTAAGGATCCTGGCTTTATAGATGAATATACTTGGGAGATGTAATAGTAAGCTTGAGTCAAATTAAGTAGGCTATTAAATGGTGGCATTAAAAGTGAATTCTGACCTGGACTTCAATCATAACTCTAGATCAGTAGATTATGAATCAGGAGTAAGTTTAGTACACAAGGGACATTAACATCTGAAGACATCTCTGATTGTCAAAAATGGGAGTGGAGTCAATAGAAGGATGCTACTGACAGCTGATGGTAGAGGCCAGGGATGCTCTAAATATCCCACAATGAAGAAGACAGCCGCTTCTCCATCCCCAACAACAAAGAAATATCAGCCCAAAATGTCAGTAGTGCTGAGACTGAAAAATCCCACTCTAAATCTATCAAATCAGTTGTTTTTTCCGTGTTTCCCATGCCCTTGCTAAGCTTTGGGATTTATGGAGTTCACTGAATGTATACCCTTTTTAGATAATCTCAGAGTTCCTGGAAAGCCATCATCTTCTTTATAATCATCATCAATATCATCACTGACAGCAATACAATGACAGCGAAACTCAATAGCAGCAATACTTTAACAAGATTAAATTTTGAGGCAGTTCAAGGGGTTTGGCAGAAACCAGAACAGGGCCTTCACCCCTGAAGCCTAAGGATAAGAACCATGTGTCTGCTAATACTGTAACTATTCATTACTAGGTTAGGGAGAAATTTCCAGGGCAATTTCTATTATTTCTATTATTTCAAATCTTTCCATCAAAGTACCTCTTACACCCTGCCTTCAAAGATGAAACTGGAGATAAACTATGTTAGAGAATCAAAATTTTTTCTTTATAGGCAAATATATTTGGAGAATCAAATTCTCTGCCTTGCCTGTATCATAATTTATGTATTTTATAAACTGTCAAGAAATTTCTATTTAATCAAGTTTTATTTCTCGCTATTATGTCTTAAAGTTATTTATTTATTTATTTATTTATTTGTTTATTTTTATGTTTATTTATTTTGAGAGACAGAGAGAGCATGTGAGCAGGATGGGGGGAGGGAAAGAGAGGGAGAGAAAGAATCCCAAGCAGGCTCTACACTGTCCCAGGAACTGTGAGATCATGACCTGACCTGAAACCAAGAGTCAGATGCTTAACCAATGGAGCCACCCAGGTGCACCCCTAATGCCATTTTCTTGTTTAGTTTTATGGAACTTTATCCTGCCCTGCTTGCAGATTTAGATTTAGGAATCTAGATTTACAAATAAGTAAGAATTTTTGTGACTTTCTTTTACTGAGGGGAAATAATCAAGCTTTCTTACCACAGCACCCCATCATCCATTCCTTTTTAGATACTCCCAGTTTATTCATTTGTCATCTCTCATAATTCTTCATGTTTCTTTTAACCTCTAAAGCCCATGGCCTACACCATACACACTCACACACACACACACACACACACACACACCCTCACACACTCCTCTCTTCATGGCTGACACACACAAATAAAAAATGGAAGAAATAGAGACCAAAATACTTTATGCAATGAAGAAAGTTGAACTGCATTCTAGAATAATAAATAAGGGAGCTGTGGACTCAGACTTTTTTATTTATATTAGCTCAGTGATGGTGAATGTAAGAAACTGAAAGCTGCCAGGCCCAGAAGATTTCACTAATGAATTCTAACAAACATTTAAGAAAGAAATAATACCAATTCTCCACAATCTGTTCCAGAAAATAGAAGCAGAAGGAACACTTCCTAAGGCCAGCATTATCCCAATCACAAAACCAGACAGACATTAAAGATAGAAAAACCAGGGGCCAATATTTCTCATGAGCATACATGGAAAAATTCTCAAGAATACTAGAAATTGAGCCCAAGAATGTATAAAAAGAATTATACATAACAATCATACCTGGGATCTATTCCAGGTATATAAGACTGGTTCAACATTTGAAAATCAATTAATGGAATCCATTATATCAACAGACTAAAGAAGTCAGAGATGTAGTAATATACATGATGAGGAGGAGGAGGAAGTGGAGGAGGATGGCTTTTTCAGAAACTCTGAGACTATGTATTTTTTTTCTAATGTAGACCCCATGCCCAGCATGGAGCTCAACAGGGCTCGAACTCATGACCCTGAGATCAAGACCTAAGCTGAGATCAACAGTCGAACGCTTAACCAACTGAGTCACCCAGGCACCACAGGAACTCCGAAACTATCTAAAAGAACATATCCTTCCGGTGAACTCCATGTATCACTAAGTTTGGCTAGTTCATGGGAAACAAGAAAAAAAAAATCAATGACTTAACAGACTTAGAGGTAAACTTGGGAGTCCACCCAGACTCCACATTTAACACCACAATATAATATCTCACGTAATTTGACTTAACCTTACTTTGCAAGGGTAAATAACAAAATACAACAGACATGTCTATTCCATGAAACTGTATAAGCACCATGACTGTACTTCACGAAATCACCTTAAAAGTCAAAATTCAATCCAAGCCAATATGTTTTGTTTAACATACTGCAGAAATGTCTCCGGTTTTGGATTTAAGTGACACAGTATTAAAATCATGAGGTTTTTCATTAAAATGTGAGAAAACAATCTATATGCAAAGCTATGTTTAGGGTATGTGAGGTAGGGCTGAATTTTAAAAAGTCAACTTTTATAAACTAAAATAAAATTTGAAATTCACTGGGCTGAAATATACTAAATATCCTATATCTTGATGGGGAGAGAACAAAAGGGCCATAATGCAGTTATATATATATTGCTCTCCTTTTGAAAATAATTCCATTAGAAAAACAAAACATAATATTCTAAATGTAAACCTAAGCCCCAAATACCACCACTGAACTTAAATGAAAGCTCTCTATCTATCATTGGGTAGACAGAGTTTCTGCTGGAAGGTTCATCCTTTTCATCTTGTACTAAAGCAAACCTTTTATATACTACTGTATATTCCCCATGGTCTTCTACTTCTCTGCATTTACCTTCTTTTTTGAGTGCATACTGCATTTCCATATACTAAAATACTGTCTTACATACTACTGCTTGAACTAAATTTGGCTTTTACACAAAGTTACATGGGAAATATACTAAGATAGTCGTGAATGGTACAGAAACTACAACCATTTGTCATTTGCCAAGCTATGTTTACACAGTGGCAGAGAAGAAATAGGAGGTAACTTTTTCTTATAACTTGCTTTGTGGGTTTAGCATTACTAGCACAAGGGATTTTCCCCAGATCCTTAATAAGTTGAATACAAATTGCAATAATGTCTTTTTCCAAAACTTATCCTGCTATGTATTATTATTTGTAAAAGCAACGGCCTCATTTGAAGATGAAGGGAAAGGTCAAGGCAGTTAAGAGACAGTATTTCAGTTTACTACAATAAATTATATACCTGTCAAGTCTCCAGGTTACAAAACTGCATCACTATGGAAGTTTTCAACTTTTTAAACTCTTCTCCCATTTGACTTATAAAATATATATATATAAAAGTAATTATTTTTCCCATCTGATGAATCCCTTTTGTGATTTCTTAGTTAAAAATATGAAATTTAGGGGTGCCTGGGTGGCTCAGTTGGTTAAGCATCCGACTTCGGCTCACGTCATGATCTTGCAGTTTGTGAGTTTGAGCCCCACGTTGGGCTCTGTGCTGACAGCTCAGAGCCTGGAGCCTGCTTCAGATTCTGTGTCTCCCTCTCTCTCTGCCCTTCCCCTGCTCACTCACTCTCTCTCTCTCTCAAAAATAAATGAACATTAAAAAAATTTTTTTAGATATATACAATTTAGAAACCATGTGTGGTTCCAAGGCAAAAGTATATGGCCACTGTAAGTATTATAGTAATAATATGATCTTTCATTGAAGTGACCCTTAAAATAAAAACATCATATTCTAAAATATTCATCAAAGATCCACTAAGTGTTAGAAACTGAGCACTTAAAATACGTATCAAACTTCCAACCAGGTCCCTTGGGAGCTTATCATCCAGTTAAGGTGGGAAGATAAAGAGTAATAATCATAGTAATGATGGTAACAACAGAACTAATTATATGCATTATAATGCTTATATAATACAACCTAGTACATTAATATATATTGATTACTATACTCCAGGCATAAGTCTAAGCATTTTACATATATTAACTCATTTAATACTTAAAACAACCCTACAGAATGGGTATAATTATTATGATTATTTTCATTTTATAGATAAGGAAATTGAGGACAAATGGAAGAAACAGCAGAGATAGAATATGAACCCTCTCTCCCTCTCTCTCTGCCCTTCTCCTGCTCATGCTTGCTCTCTCTCTCTCTCTCAAAATAAACATTAAAAAAGTTTAAAATAAATAATAATCTTTAAATATAAAGAAACAGGTACATTAAAAGTAAAAGGATGGAGAATGTATACCATGTGAACATTAATAATAAGAAAGGTGAATTGACTCTGTTGATGAAGTATATGTCAGGACAAGAGATATTACCAGGAATAAAGGAGGACATTTCCTGATGCTCTTCAATTCATCAAGAACATGCTAAAATCCTAAATGTGTATATAACTAACAATTCAGTTTAAAGCAGAAGCAAAACAGACTAAAATGACATATTTAGAAATTCACAATTTTAGTTAGAGATTTTAGCCCTTCTTTCTTAATAAGTGATAAGACAGATAGAGATATATTCAGACATAATACAGAAATGTGAGTCACATTACTAAACAATGTGATTTAACCGACTGATATTTATATGACAGATGCCCAACACCAAGAAAGATCTTGCTGAACCATAAAACAAGCCTCAACTAACTGAAAAGTTTTGAAAAACTGTAGAACATGTTCTCCAACCACAATAGGATTAAATTAAAATTTTGAACATTTGGAAATTGAGTAATATTCTTCTAAATAATCCACAGGCAAAGTAGAGAACACAAGGGAAATTAGAAAATATTTTTAACTGATTTGTTTAAATTAAAAAAAATTTGAGAATGGTAAAATAAAAGTTTACAAATAAAGAAAAAATAATGAAACCAAAAGCTAATTCTTTGAAGTAAAAAAATTGATAAAGTTCTAATTATAATACTCTAGAAAGCAAGTAGACCCAAATTATCAACATCAGCAATAAAGGAGGGACACTATGATGCATCTTACAGATTTTAAAGGACTATAAGGAATTACTATGAAAAATGTGATGACAATAACTTTGACAGTTTGGATGAAATGAACATAATCTTTAAACAATTCTACTAAAACTATACAAGAAAAAAATTAAAAATCTAAATGACCTGATTTTGGTTAAAGGAATTTAGTCTGTAATTTAAATCTTCACACAACAGGGGCGCCTGGGTGGCTCAGTCGGTTAAGCGTCCGACTTTGGCTCAGGTCATGATCTCACGGTCCATGGGTTCAAGCCCCGTGTCAGGGTCTGTGCTGACAGCTCAGAGCCTGGAGCCTGTTTCGGATTCTGTGTCTCCCTCTTTCTCTGACCCTCCCTGTTCATGCTCTCTCTCTGTCTCAAAAATAAATAAATGTTAAAACAAAAATTTTAAAAATAAATAAATAAATAAATCTTCACACAACAAAAACTCTGAACCCAAATGGCCTTGCTTGTAAATTCTTCAAAATGTCTATGAAGAACATACTAATCTTACATAAACTCTTTCAGAAGACTTGGGAAGAGGAAATGCTGTCCATATCATTTTATGGGACCGACATTATTCTGATGCTAAAATGAGATAAAACATTATTTCAAGAAAGAAAACTATGGACCATTATCTCTCATGAACACAGAAGTAAAAATCCTCAAAAAAAATTCGCAAGTAATATCCAAAAATATGCAAAAAAACAGTTAATTCTCCACGCTCAAGTGAGTTTATCTCAGGAATGATTAAACCTGCTACAGAAATTCAGTACAAGTCACCTTATCACAATAAAGTCTCCTAACCGGCTCCGCCACTCCTCAGGTGCTATTTCAACTCACCTTCTTCTCCAGCATTTACACACACACACACACACACACACACACACACACACACGCTTCCCAATCTATTACAGAAATTAGTGAGAATAAAGGAGAAAAGAATCACTGGAGTCATAGTTATTGGCCTGGGATGGGGTTGTGCTATGGATTTTCTTTCACTTCCCAAAGCCAAGTGAGAATTCCAAGAGATTCACTAAGGGATATTTCATGGAATAACAATAATAACCTTTTCTGATGAGACTGTGAATATCATGACTTAAATAAATAATACAAAAAGAACACTGCTTTCTATAATATCTGTCTTCCATAAGGTCCTTTGGTTATCACCTGTGATGGGCATGAAGAGACAAAGCAACTAAGACAGGACTAAACTAGCAAAGGCTGGAATCATTTGAAGTGTGAAGCGTGAGAATAAGGGAATGACTTTATGAAAACGGAGATGAAGACAACAATCTGAAGCTGTATGAGGAAAGGGCAAAAGCAAAAAAGGAATGGTAATGGTTGAAAGATCATATTTTAGAGGAAAGACATGACAGATAAAGCTCATTCAGGGATTTCCTTCTCTTCCTTCTGTATCAAGTGTCTATAAAATTTGCATTGTTCACTAATGCAGGGAGATGTGTACACAAGGACACATACAGTTGACCCTTGAACAACACGAATTTGAACTGCATGGGTCCACTAATATGTGGATTCTTCTACAAATACAGTAAAATACTGCAAAAGTATTTTCTTTATGGTTTTTTTTAAATTCTTTTTAAAAATTTCTTTGATTGTTTACTTATTTTTGAGACAGAGAGTCAGAGCGTGAGCTGGGGAGGGGCAGAGAGAGAGGGAGACACAGAATCCTAAGCAGGCTCCAGGCTCTGAGCTGTCAGCACAGAGCCCAATGAGAAGCTCGAACTCACGAACAGCAAGATCATGACCTGAGCCGAAGTCGGACGGTCAACCGCCTGACCCATCCAGGTGCCGTGTGATTTTCTTAATATCATTTTCTTTCCTCTAGCTTACTTTATTCTTTTTCTTTGCACGTGTGACAGTGCTCTTTTGATTTTAATTTTATTATCATTATTTTTTTAATGTTTATTTATCTTTGAAAAAGACGAAGAGACAGAATGCAAGCAGGGAAGGGGCGGAAAGAGGGAGACACAGAATCTAAAGCAGATTCCAGGCTCCAAGCTGTCAGCATGGAGCCGGATTCAGGGCTCAAACTCCAGAGCTGTGAGATCATGACTTGAGCCAAAGTCAGATGCTAAACTGACTGAGCCACCCAGGCATCCCTCTAGCTTACTTTATTCTAAGAATACATTGGGGCGCCTGGGGTGGCTCAGTCGGTTGAGTGTCCGACTTCAGCTCAGGTCATGATCTCACGGCTCGTGAGTTCGAGCCCCGCATCGGGCTCTATGCTGATAGCTCGGAGCCTGGAGCCTGCTTCAGATTCTGTGTCTCCCTCTCTCTCTGCCCCTCCCCCGCTCATGCTTTCTCTCTCTTTCTCTCTCTCTCTCTCTCTCTCTGTCCCTCTCAAAAATAAACATTCAATGGGGCGCCTGGGTGGCGCAGTCGGTTAAGCATCCGACTTCAGCCAGGTCACGATCTCGCGGTCCGTGAGTTCGAGCCCCGCGTCAGGCTCTGGGCTGATGGCTCGGAGCCTGGAGTCTGTTTCCGATTCTGTGTCTCCCTCTCTCTCTGCCCCTCCCCTGTTCATGCTCTGTCTCTCTCTGTCCCAAAAATAAATAAACGTTGAAAAAAAAATTAAAAAAAATAAATATTCAAAAATAATTAAAAAATAAAAAAAGATAATACAGTATATAATACATATATCATACAAAATACGTGTTAATCATTCCTTTATGTTACAGGTAAGGCTTCTGGTCAACAACAGGCTATTAGTAGTTCAGTTTTGAGGAGTTATACATGGATTTTTGACTATGTGGTGGTCAGCAACCAACCCTTGTGTTGTTCAAGGGTAAACTGTATACCTTTTCTTTTGCTCAACAATTCTGGAAGTCTAGGATAAAGTCATATTATTTTGTCCCCTGATTGTGACCCTCAATAAACATTCATTGAATGAAGTACACCCTAACGATGACACCAGCTCTTCCTCCAAATCTGGTCACAGCTGGAGAGTAATTATTTGCAGCTCAGTGCAAATGTTCCTCCTCAGTAATGCTATGGAAAACAGCTGCATCTTCCCTAGATACTTTCTATAATAGCACTTATTTAATCATTTTCACATAATCACCACCTGAAGTTATTTGTTCATGTACTTAGTTATTTGTCCACTGTCTTTCCCCCCATTGCCATGTAAACATTATGATAGAGGGGACTTGTATGCTTTCTCACCGCTCTATTCCTAGCCTTTACAACAGTGCCTGGTACATTACAGGTGAACACCATACAGTTGTTGAATGTAGGAAAGGATAAAGGAATAGATTCAGTGGATATTTTGAAAACATTGTGGCCTCTATTCAGAGAGGTTCTTAACATGCAAATTAAGACATACGAGGTGGTATCTTTAGGAGGAGATACCTGAATCAAAAAATCAGTATTCCTTCTGGAATTCTAATCTAATATTTCAGTTTTAGACCTAAGTACTTAATTTGCATACCAATTACAAAAAACAGAATTAATAATTACAAAAGATACTTATTATTCAAATTTTGTTGCAAAGAAACAGTATACTTTAAAAGTTAAAAAATGAGAAACTAAATTATATCTTGATTTGAAAGACAGAATTTCAGCTAGTTTGTGTCTCTATCAATAATGAAGCAGGCCACTCTCACTGGTTTCACATCTTGCTAACAAAGAAGGTAAGCAGGGAGGACTCCAGCTTATCTACTAGTCCTAAACGGAAGTCAAGGTGTTCTGGCTTGTGTCCAGAAACTTTATCAAGATCCTAATTATAAAGGATGGGTTCAACTCAAAGTCACAGATAATCCTGTTTGGCCTCCAGCCATGGTCTCCACCTGAAATAAACACTGAGATTCAGAACCACTTGAAAAGAGCCCTTCAGAAATTTCCTTTGCCCCACCATGTCTCCTTCCATGCTTGTCTGCACCTTAACCACCACGGCACCTATTTTAACTGAATGGTTCTTCAAATGATAAAGTAGAATACCAGCTTATAATAAGAAGGTCTTTGCCCATGGGCCCTTCTGTTCGCAGAGAATGGAAGACTAACTGAGCTGATCAATATTATAGTCTTAAGCGTGTGAGAAATGGACAATATAATGCTGCTAACTGGCATCATTCTACGTGCTAAGTAATAGGAAGAATGTATGTCTGCCATCAATTATGAATAGGAATTCATACTGTGCAGCCTACTATTCAAAGCCACAGTAACTTTATTTTTATAAAGTTGTAAATCATGATTTTATTTCAGAAAAGGGATTTTTGACTAGCTTTAGAAAGAACATGACACAATGTGAAAGTGGACGTTTAATAAATACTTCTTTCTGCACTGCACACAGGGAACAGGTAATAAATGCTGTTGTCTGACTTGATAATGGTGATGCCTTACACAGTGGAGAGACAATTAATGAATGTTCTTTGATTGATGAAGACACAAGCAGTACAAACATGGATGTTTCTTTGTCAGTTTTCACCCAAATAGTTCTGAACAAAAGCAAAATGTGCTTCAGCCACAGAAGGAACCTAAGACGCTGAAATATTAGAATCTTTCTGGTTGTTATGTGTTTCATCTTAATAATAGATATTTACATATTATTTATTATACACGAGGGACAGCTGTTCTAAGTGCTATAGACATATTAAGTTGCTTAATCCTCAAAGCCACCCTAATGATGCTGATGCTGATAATAATAATAATAATAACAACAACAACAACAACAATAGGGATGCCTCGGTGGTTCAGTCAATTAAGCCTCCGACTTCAGCTCAGGTCATGATCTCACAGTCCGTGAGTTCAAGCCCATGTCGGGCTCTGTGCTACCAGCTCAGAGTCTGGAGCCTACTTCAGATTCTGTTTCTGCCTCTCTCTGCCCCTCCCCTGCTCACAATCTGTCTCTGTCTCTCTCAAAAATAAGTACACATTTAAAAAATTTAAAAAATAATAATTCACTATGATGTTTCCTGCTTTTATAGATGAAAAACAAAAAGCACAGAGAGGTATCTTGCTCAGGGTTACAGCAGTTTTCACTTTGGGCCAATTACATAGAGTACTGCAGTGAACATTCATTTACGAATACACACACACATGTTGAGGGAACATATTTTCTGTTGGGTATATTTTAGATGTGAAATTACTGGGTTATGGGACATACCTATGGCCATTTTTTTTTTTATGGAATGCTTCACGAATTTGCGTGTCATCCTTGCGCAAAGGGCCATGCTAATCTTCTCTGTATCGTTCCAATTTTAGTATATGTGCTGCCGAAGCGAGCACGGCCATTTTTAATACATATTGCTAGATGATCTTCCTAAGTGATACTGTCTGAGAATTTTAGTCGTGCCACATTCTTACCAACACTTGATACTGTCTGTATTTTTCATTTTAGACATTCTGGTTAAGTATACAGTGAAATGTCATGTGGTTTTAATTTGAATTTCTCTGATGAGTAATGAAGTGTTGATGCATTTATTGGTCATTTGAACATTCTTTTTCTCTAAGTGCCAGTTAAGTGCTTTGCCCAGTTTTGTCAGTTCTCTCAAAACTCATCTGTACGTTCCACACAATCCCACTTTACATCTCAGCAATATGTATGTGTGTGTATATAAATTAACAAGAAAACTGCAGAAATCATATGGAAATGCAAGCATTCAAGCAGAGTCAAGGACATTTTACATTACCAGATGTAATTATAAAGTTAGAGTAATTAGCTCGTTGTGGAATAGGCTACTGATTAGACAGACCAATAGAGAAGAATAGGGAATGTGTACTTATGACAAAAGTGACAGTGGGGATTTCAATACATAGTTCTGGTTCAGGATGGAGGAGATGAGGGAGCAAGGAAAAAAAAAGGCAACTTTTTAATGGAAAAATCTTTATCAATAGTAGAAACTGATTACAATGAGATCTTATTTTTTTAAATAAATAATGTGAATAAATTTTGCAAACAACAAAGCACTGGGTAGGTAATACTTGTTACTATTATTCAAAAGAGGAGGAGACCACTGCAATAAACTTTAGCATCAGACAGAGACCTACTAGGTTTCCTCTACTTTTTTCCTGTCCTTTTGTCCCTTAAAACTATATTTTCAGAACATAGTCTAGTACAGAAGATGTGAATTGACTTCCTAAAGCAAATCTCGGCAGAAAAGGCACACCATTCTGCTATTCCACCTGATCTAAACTCATCACTGAATTTCAACAGTTCCTTGGAAAGTTTCAGAATCTCTCTCTGCCTATAATGGAGACCAAACATATTTTAGAAAACCATTCTTGATTTCCCTAATGAAGGACATTTGGAATATCTGAAATTTCCTTATCCTCTTGTTGAAATTAATTTGAAATTAATTTGAAATTAATTGAAATCTCTTTTGATCCAGAGATTATTCTGCTCTTAGAATTTTATTCTAACAATATATTTGGAAAACAAATGATGTGTAAGTATTTCTATAACAGTGGTATTTTGAAACATTTGTAAACCATTTACATAATAGTCTTTAGTTATGCTACACCTGTAAGTTGGAAATAGTACAAACAATAAAAAATCAAAATTAGAGGACTAAATACTAGAAAATACTTAAATTTTAAATGCATGTTTTATAAAGTGAATATAATTGTATGTAAAATATATATGCACCCATATGTGCATGGAAAAGTAATTTGGAATAATTTTGAAAAAAACTAATTTTCAGATTCTTCTTTGTAATACTTTTGTATTGTTCAAATTTTCTACAATAAGAACGTCTTACTTTAAACATCAACCTAAATACATATAAATAGAATAATTAAAAATGAAGAAATTGTATCATAAAAAAAAAAAAAGGAACTCTTTCAAAATCAGAGTAGTTATTTTTTATTAGTTCATTACTCATTAGGTCACCTGTAAAATTCAGCCCAATACGACTCAAAACTAGCACTGAAAACATTTGCAAATTGTATTTAACAGGTTCATGGTTCTCTAATGACCCAACCAAGGCCAAGTTAGCCAAAATGAGTGACTGCTTATTCCAATATATTCTCTCACTTTCCATTCTTGTTTCTTTTACGGTAATCTGTTTTTAAACAGAGTTCTTACAATGCACTTAGGAGTCTGCAAAATAAAAGTATTCATGAATGAGAAAAGCCTGCAGTTGAAAGAAGGTTTTCTTTCAGAGGTGAAAACATGCAGGTCATGTGATTCACAAACCTTGCAGCAATTTTGACAATAGTGTTACTCTCAATTAAATAACTACTAATTCCCTGCGTGATGCTTCATGCTTCATTCCTTTCCATCTTTTTTTAAAAATGAATTTGAATTCACATGAGTTTTGCGGTAAAATAGTTTCCCAGATGTATGTGCAGGAAATGATAAAAAGAGAGCTGAATCTACAGTTGGAAAGGGATATTCATGGCAGAGTCCAGAAAAAACCCAGACTGTATTCCTAAGGTGCAGAGAGGCAAATTCGTTGGACACTTTTTATTTACCACTCTGGATTGAATAACATTTCATCTATTTTGTGATATTTTTTTAATGCCAAGAAATACTAACTTGGATAACTTTGCCATCTTTATAAGAAGATAACTTTCTTTTTTTTTTTTAATTTTTTTTAACGTTTATTTATTTTTGAGACAGAGAGAGACAGAGCATGAAGGGGGGAGGGGCAGAGAGAGAAGGAGACACAGAATCGGAAGCAGGCTCCAGGCTCTGAGCCATCAGCCCAGAGCCTGACGCGGGGCTCGAACTCACGGACCGCAAGATTGTGACCTGAGCTGAAGTCGGACGCTTAACCGACTGCGCCACCCAGGCGCCCCAGAAGATAACTTTCTGAAACACATACAAATATTTTAAGTTATTGAATGAGACATTTTATTATGTATTTATGGCAACCACTCTCCTTCCCTATGTGATTGCTAAATCTGTGTTCCATATAAATATGTATTAGGTAATTTGAACCATAGCTTTTTTTTAATTATTATATCAAGAAGGCTATTTATTTATACAATTAATTTATGTATGTAAGTATGTCTTTTGACCCTTTTCATCCATTTCTCTTTTATCTTAGCTACTGTAAATAATGCTGCAATGAATGTGGGAACGCAGGTATCTTTTCAAGTTAGTGTTTTTGTTTTCTTTAAATAAATACCCAGAAGTCAAATGGCTGGATCACATGAGAGTTCTATTTTTAACTTTTTGAAGAACTGTTTTTCACAGCTGCACCAATTTACATTCCCAACAGCAATGCACAATGGTTGTCTTTTCTTCATATCCTCCTCAGCATTTGTTACTCTTGTCTTTTTGATAAAAGCAATGTTAACAGGTGTGAGGTGATATCTCATCATGGCTTAAATTTGCATTTCCCTGATGATTAGTGCTGTTGAGAATCTTTTCATATGCATGTTGGCCATTTGTATGTCTTCTCTGGAAAAGTGTCTATTTAGATCCTCTGCTCATTTTTTAATCCGGGACATTTGTTTTTTTGCCATTGAGTTGTGTGAGTTCTTTCTATATTTTGGACATTAGCCCCTTATCAGGTATCTGATTTCCAAATATTTTCTCCCATCCAGTAGATAGTCTTTTTATTGTATTGATGGTTTCTTTTTGCTGTGCAGAGCTTGTTGGTATGACGTAATGCCACTGATTTATTATTGCTTTTGTTGCTTTTGCTTTTGGTGTCAGATTAAAAAAAAAATCATCTCTAAGACCTATGACAAAGAACTTACCACCTATGTTTGCTTCTAGGATTTTTATGGTTTCAGGTCTTACATTCTAGTCTTTAATCCATTTTGTGTTAATCTTTGTGTGTAGTATAAGACAGTGGTCGAATAGTTTAATGATACTTTTCCTTAGAGCTAATTAAGATATCTCTGGGTTTATAGTGTACTGCCAGGTACATGTGGAACATGCTAGAAAAGTGCAATAGGACAGTGAGAGTACTTCTGTTCAAATCCTGGATCTGATAATTACTTTACTGTAGATTTTAATAATCTGAACAAAATTAAAAGTTGGAATAAAGAAGGAAAATAAACATAAACCCAAAGTGTAGTTCTTTTGTGTGATTATAAAATGATCTAAGTGGCAGGCACAATGTATGGCACAGTAAGCAGGATAGTGATTTGATGATGATGATGATGATGATGATGATGATGGTGAGGGTGATGAAGATGATGCTATATTAAGCCAAGTCAATCTGCTTTGTATGGGGTACTTTGCTAGATGTTAACAAATATACGAGTATATAAAATAGACATTGTTCCAGCCCTGATAGAATTTATTGTTAACTTGAACAAAGCTTCATAAGGTTAGGCAATGAAAGCTAATGATTTTTGAGTTCAACTTTAATAGAAAAAGAACATTTGAAGAAAAGATTTTTGAAGATTAAAACAGGAATGCCTTCCAGTATCTTTTTTTTTTTTTTTTTTTTGGTTACACTTTCTGCTTGGCTAGGACAAATATTTGTGGGCCTTGGAGGAAATTTAAACTAATCTTAGGGAGTATTGTCTCTTTAGAATTTTAACGCAGCTTTATGTATGCATTTACCCATTAATAGCAGAGTAAAATATATTTAATAAACACTAAATATAATTTAGGAAAATCAATTCATTTACAAAGCTAAATAGTTATTTGTATATTGAGGCCGAAATTAGAGAAGTAAAATTTAATGCTAACTTTAGGTGATGTAATACATCCTACAATTATATCACATTTTTCTATCTATTTTGAATTAAGGTTAGTTATATCAATGAATTTTTTATACTATGAAGTCGCAATGATCATAAATTTTTTTTAAGACTAGATTATTCCAGTACTTTTTACTACATGAAATCTCTGATTACTACATTGTCTTGGGTACTTTTTGTTTTGTTTATAAAGCTCACAAAATAATGTAAATAAAAAAGATAAACAGAGTGAAAAACTTGAAGAGCTCACAGAGGAGCTATGATTCGTCATCTATTAAATCTATATTCCATATCTAACAAATTCCATTTATGACAATTTCTTTGTATGGAAGAAAAATTTTATAATGTTTAGATCTATTAAGAGAAAGAATGGTTTCATAGAGTTTGAAGCTATAAGAATAATGCAAAAGAGATCTATCATTCTTCTATCTTCTATCATGTGTAAAGTCAATTTTAAAAATGGCAAGATATTCAGCCTAAAGCCATTAAAGAGATTTCCAAATTCTTACACTAGCCCTGGATATATTATCTATTATCTAGTCAGTTTACAAAAAAAAAAGAGTGTAAAGGGAGATTTATGTTTTTACTAGATCAGGTAGTTGAATAACTGTCTTCATTGGTGATGGAAGTATAATCTTGCTTGAGTAGACAGAGGAACTAAATCAGCTCTTGGGATGTCTTTCAGTAATAAAATTCTATGACAACTTCTGATGCTTAGAAAATATGTACATTCTTAATGCAATACGCAGCATTTATACTTGAAAAGAGTTTTAGAAATTATCTAGTTCAAGGGTCAACAAACTGCTGCCCACAGCCTGGTTCTGTAAATAAAATTTCATTATAACACAGCCACTCCCTTGCTCATTCACTCATTCATTTAAGTGTAGTCTATGGCTGCTTTCACACTCCAGTGGCCCAGTTGAGTAGCTGCAACTGAGACTGCAGGGCCCACAGAGCAAAAGTAAACTAGCCCTTACAGAAAGAGCTGCTGACCCCTGATCTAGCTAACGACCTCATTTCATAATGAAGTAGTTGAACCTCTGGAAAAAAAAAAAGTCACTTGTCCATAGTCACTAGACAGTAAAAATGACTTACACGCAGGTCTTCTATTTCCAGATTCCTTAAGTTCTTTTTACATCATCCTGCGACTTATGATATAAAACAATGTGTTATATATTCTCTAATAATATGATGAAACAATCCCTAATAAGCAGTATTTTCTATATAAGTAGCTGTACTCCTTTATCTGCCTTATTCTTTTTCCTTGTAATTACAGTAAAATTTAAAAAGGCAGGTAACCAAAACAATACCTATACATTTTGGTCCTTAAGTTGTCAGAGTCTCTGCCTAAGGAAAACAATGTGATCAGAACAGATGACACATATTATTGGATTCCCATTGTCAATCATGTTTTTTATTTTTCCTAATTCACTCCAAATTTTTGCCCACTACTTCTATCCAAGTACTACATTGTGTAAAGACCACATTAAGTAGAATGCCTACGAGTATCTTCAGGAACTGGAGAGATGAACAGCTCCTCGAAGATGTGAGGTAGAGATGAGTGTCGGTTTGGGGTTAGGGATGAGAGGGTGGAAGGCAGTTTACCCTGGAGGCAGTTTACAATTATGCTTTACTCCACACTGCCTGCTTGTTTACAATGTGCTATACTCTCCGTGACAGTGAAAGCACTATATAAAATGTTACATATCTTTTCATTTCACAACCATGAGAGTGTTATGTTCACTATCTTGTTTGTGGTGACTGTATATAAATTATACCTCAATTAAAAAAAAAAGACAAAACAAAAATCATGAGATTGATACCCTTTTAGCAAGCGAGGAAAAGAAAATATAAACCTGCCATTTAAGTCAAGTTTTTGTGCTAAGATCACACGCGTATGTGACAAATCACAATAAGCAATAATCACCGTGAAGAAAATTCCTGTCAGATTAAATCTCTGGTTATTATTGTTGCTTAACTCAAAATAAAGTGGCCCTTATTTCTTACTTTGTAGTGATAAACATTTTGATGCACATGCTTTAAGTCAGATGCAAACCATGTCACCAAAACAAGTAATGTTGACATCCAGTATTACGTAGTCATCTAAAATGGTTACACTAAAGATTCTAGCTTAACACAAAAAATTTCAGTTCCAAAAGGCACTTATTAAGACATATTCTGAGCACCAACGCAAAAATGTAGAAACATGAAAAGTACAGAACAATAAATAAAGCACAACAAGATGGAATGGGCCCAGAGTATTTTTTTCCCCAGTTAGGAGTTAAATGAAATGATTTTCTTTCAAGAATCTAAACTCTGCTTTAATTAGGATATCAAGGAAATCAGACTTACCAATAATTTTTAGCCTCACAAAAATCCTACAATTGATCTTCTGTTCCTAAAATAGTGCAGGGTCTTCTGGGGAAGGAAGTAACATTTACTTAGTTAGGCTGAGTGTTGTATGCCTAGCGAAGGCACTGAGGTTTTATCTGTAATTTCCTAATTTGCCAGCTTCTTCCCTTCTACATGTGCTCTCAGGGGGTTAGTGTCGACTTCTGAGAAGGAGCTCAAGCTGTTCTTAGAACCATCTTCTTTATCTCACAATCACTGTTGGTAAAATAGTAAGATACCAAGGGATTTCATGACATGTAATTCTTCAACGTGAACAATAAATTAAAAGAATAATTTATGTTTCATACATCTCTAATTATAGAAGGGTAAAAGGAAGTAGGAAGATCCTATCATTGAAGTTACAAATTATGTATAAGACCCATCCAAAGCCAGCACTCTCATACAGGGTAAGTTTATGGCTCATTAAAAGTATTGTGTGTAACACTCCTTTTATGATCTTACTCTTCATATATTTTAAATTATAGATAGACTAATTATAGATATTCCTAAATAACTTTTTTTACAATTATGACACAAATGACACACTATATCTTGGGTTAAATATGTTGACAACAATTGGTTTTTTCTCAGCCTTATGGAGAGGTATAAAGAAAAAAATTCTTAAACAGAAGTTATTCAAATTATAATCATACAAATCAAACAGTTATGTTTTTAAATATTTAGAAGTTACAGCAATTGGTAAGCTATAGACATTCAATTTTACCTTTTTGTTTTAAAGTCTGGAGTAATGTTTTAATGTGCACATTCAAGAAATTTTAAACACTTCTCAGGGCAGTTTTTCCCTTAGAAATTTGACATGATAAAACTTTCTGATTAATAAAAAAGGCAGACAGCAGGATTCTATAATTCTCCACTCTTGAAACATATTCTTGAGTCAACATCAGATTTGTTTAAAGTATATTCAAGTCTTTAAACAAGCATGACTGGGTTTGAGACAGGGGCTGAGGAGTTTCATTTACTTTAATCTTATAAAATAAATAGTATAATATTGTAAAAGGTACAGAAAACCGTGAAGTGAAAAAGTTAAGTTTAACTCTGCACCCCTCCACCCAATCTTTCTCTCCAGAGGTAACCACAGGTAAGAATTTTTTTATGTATTGTTTGAGTTATTTTCTATGTGCATACACATGGGTTTTGATGTTTCAAATCCGGGAGAGGAGACTACCTGAGAGCTAGAGCTCCAAGTGGAGTCTTTTAGATAAACAGAAGGCGACATTCAATTCAATAAAGCACATTCACAGTACACCTCCTATGTGCAAACTGCTGTGATACATTTTAGAGAAGGCACCTGACGGTATAAGGATGGAGAGATCCCAGTGGATCTGCCTTCAATTAGCGTGTGTTTCTGAAGCTACACAGACAAATACTACTATTGTATAAACAACTCTGAGTGCTACTCACTATAAGAGAATGTGATATGGGAAAATACAAGAGAGAAGGATTAATTCTGCCTTGATGAGTTTATTGGAACCACTCATACAGTAACGGAAACTGACTCAGCATAACATATTTAGAAAAGGAAAACAGCCTGGCATGGCTTAAGTTTAGAAAGCATGAATGTGTGTGGCAAGTAATGAGGTTGAAAAGTAGGTGGACGCCATGTCTTGAATTTTATACAGAAGACAAAGTGCCAACATTAATCACTATCAGATTTTCATTTTATTTCTTTAATATAATTTATTGTCAAATTGGCTAATATACAGTGTGTAAAATGTGCTCTTGGTTTTTGGGGTAGATTCATCGCTTACATACAACACCCAGTGCTCATCCCAACAACTGCCCTCCTCAATGCAAAGAAATATGTTCAGTACAAGTGGGAATAGATCATATATCAAAAAGATAAAGATGAGTAAAATAGAAACTTGCTGTACTCCTCCAGGTAAGACTTTAAATGGGTCATCAAAATGGGAGCCATTGTAAGACTGAATTCAGAGACATTTTGAAGAGTAAGACTGGCCTGAATATGGAATATGAACTTTTGAATTTGAGGTATGAAGCAGAAGGGAATTGAGAAAGCTATAATATTTCTTGCTTGAGTGATTGTATGGCTGTTGAAGTTATTAATTAAGACAGGGAATATAGAAAAAGTAGCTGATGAAGAATGGTGAAGAATAATGAATGTGGCTTTGAAAATACTCAGTCTGAATTGTTGGTGGGGCACACACAAAAGTTCTCTCAAAGCAAGGTGTGGGATATTTAAGATAATTAAAGGGCAGAACTCAGAGCCATAAATTTGGAGATCATCTGCATATACTTGGTATCACTCAGCAAAATATATTAAATTGAAAAGAGATCCAAGAGGTAAACACACCCACCAGGCAGGAAATGCTGGAGGGCAAAGAAGAATGGAGAGCCATACATAAAGGAAGGGAAATAGCCAACAAATCCTAACATACAGCCATCTCCCCACCAGCTCACATCTCCACCATGTCACTTTTGCTCTGGGATGGCTCTGAAGCTTTCTCATGCAATTTTTCTCCAGGCTTTGGGGATTGGTTTATCTGGCCCAGTTTGTTACCAGCACGCAGACTTTCGTCTTTCAGATACACTAAGAATGGATTTTAGTGTGCTGCTCTTTTTGATTCTCTCTTTAAGAGAGTTTGAGTTTAAAACGGTTTTTACTGCTAAATATTACATGAAAAGAGAGATTTTTTAGAATGCAAATAAGAAAGTTAGAAAAATAAAACAGAATCTTAAAATGCTTTACCTTAATACTCATGTTCTTTGACATACAAAGAAACTAAAACATGGTCTTTAGCAACCTTCCTGATTTCAATTTTTATTTTTTCCTTCTTTGTCGCAGTCTTTTCTAAAACTCCAATTATCTTCTTTGTTCCAGAGGCTGCTTCTCTGAATCTTTTCCAAATCCTATGACCATGTTCTTTCCTATCCATTACATCCTGAAGTCCCAAAGTAAATCTCAATGTTCAACACCTGGAACCACCTGTGAGATTCATTTAAAATGTGTATTTATTTATTTTGAAAGAGACAGTGCACAGGCACATGCACTAGCAGGGGAGGGACAGAGAGGAGAGGGGGAGAGAGAGAATCCCAAGCAGGCTCCACACTCAGCCCAGAGCCCGACTCAGGGCTCAATCTCATGACTGTGAGATCATGACTGGAGCCAAAATCAAGAGTCTCCAACGCTTAACCAACTGAACCACCCAGGTGCCCCAAGATTCATTTGTATCTCAGAGGTTATCATATAACCAACGTCTTGTTGTTTAATGCAGAAAATGCCTTACGGTACTGCTGATGTAAGTCAGGGTAGCAGACATGGAGTACCAAATGGAGTATTAGAGATTTTCCTCTTCTCCATGTTTTACTCCAGTGTCAACAACAATAAACATTTACTGACTGCCTCCTGTGCAGAACACTGGGAAATAAAAGGAAGTGCCACTTATGTTTTCTGTTCTTAAAAAGTTCAGTCAAGAATAGCTATAGAAAAGAGGACTTAACCTAGGAAGAGAGAATTATCTAGTTAACAATTTAGCATATGCCAAATGAGACATCATGAAACTATGTAGAGTATAAAGTGTATTTCATAAACACTATTTGAATTAAGTACTTTGCAATTTGGGGGAAAAATCAAATTAGTTTCATACCTCCCACCATAAGCCAAGATAACTCTATTTAAAGTATTTGACAACAGCTTGGCCTCCATTATCCTGTGAGTCTTCTCTTGCACATGAAAATCCCTTTGGAAACTTCCCCTTGCCTTTACCTTCTCCAACTCCCAAATATATAATCAGTCTCTCCTCATTATCCCAGGACAGCTCTTTCTGCCCGTGGGTCCTGTTCCTGTGCTTTAATAAAATCACTTTTTTTGCACCAAAAAAATAAATATATGAATGAATGAATGAGTGATTGAATAAATAAATAAATAAATAAATAAATAAATAAATAAATAAAGTGTTTTAGAGACAGCCTGTACAAATACCCTATGATTTCTTCCCCCAAATCTCCACCTGAGATAGTCTTTCATAGACACATAAAAGCTTCAATAGATCTGAGGATAATGGCAAAGAAGGGTTTTTTAATGTTTAAAAAAATCATGCAATTTAGAAAAACAATAGTAAGAAGTTCATTAGTTAAATGGTAAAATGATGTGAACATGCAACTTGCAAAAAGAGGTAGCACATTTTTAAGTAAATATTGGCTATAAAATGTAAGAAAGTGTTGAAACTCAATAAATATGAAAAATTTTACATTATAACAGCAGTGAAGTAGCATTACTTTCACACACTGCTGGTGACACTCAATTTTTATAACCATTTTGGAAAGCAATTTGGCAACATGAGCAAAAAGTCTACACTCTTTAATCAGTAATTCTAGTTCAGAACAAGCACAGAATATATTCTCAGGAAATAATCAAATTGTAAATTATGATTAATTCACTTAATGTAGCATCCATTAAAAACTAAAGTTATAAGATCTATAGAAATAGGGTAAGACTTTATAATTACAAGTGGAAACACATGATATAAAACTACATATGCAAAGTAATTACTATTAGGTAAATTTATGAGTTCATTTGGAGTATAATATATAAAATGAGTAAGTATGTGCTAGTAGTATTTCAAAAGAGTGGTTATTTCTGAGTATTTTTTTCAATTATTCAGACTTTAATATAGGTTACATGTGGTTTTTACAATAAAAAAAAAAAGTACTTCTCTGATTTTAACTGAAAAGACCTTAGGTTCTTGGTTTTGTTTACTTTTTTGCCTCCTTACTTGATAACTCAGATTTTTCTAGTTTGCATTTGGCTTCTGTTCAGTATTAACATTAATTTATCTAAAATAAGTTAATTAGCCAAGGATGGTGTATTAAGTTATTGCCGCAATGATGTTGCTGAACAAACTACTCCAAACTCAATGGCCTACAAAGACATTGATTTTTCTGTTCCCAGGGTCTGCAGGCCAGCTGGGGAAGGGTCAAGGGAGAAGGGAAGTAGCTATTATGACATGCCCTTCTCACTCTTCTGCTAAAACTGTGTTGGCTGAATGAAATTATAGTGTCAGACCCAACATCAGCGGGAAAGAGAAATATACTTTGCCCCCTCTATGGTTCTGCAAAATCACATGGCAGAGGGAAGGAGAGCAGAATTAACAGCAATCCAGTCTTCCGCAGAGAGATTAATTCTCATCTCTTAGTCTCAGAGTCGTCATCTGTAACTTAAGAATATCAAGTGATATAATCTCATCAGCAAGTAGTTTAACCTGTCTAAACCTCAATTTCCTCATTAATATGGATGATAATGGTATCTGTGTCATGGAATGTTGTGGCATTTAAGTAGATAGTGCTGGTAAAACATATATAATGCTCAACAAATGTTACTGATTATTAATCTTAAAGTCCTGTCCAGTATGTGACATTTAAGACATATCATAGTCTAAAATAAGCCATAGCAGGACTTCTAGGGAAGATGGCAGAGTAGGAGGACCCTAAGCTCATCTCTCCCACAGATTCAACCCACATCAGGGTGAAACAACATGAAGACTGGAAGAAGAGGCTCTCCACAGCTAAATGTAGACAAGAAGCCACATCAGAGAGGGTAGGAATAGTGAAGACATGGTCAGGAGCTAAGGGGACCCCTAGCACTGTCCACAGGAGGGAGGAACACCACCAGAGCAGAGACAGGAAAGAAATAGACCTCCACACCAGGAATCCAGGCACAGGGAATCCCTATAATAGATGGCTTTTAAAACCAGTAGGACACATTTTTACAAGTTCTTGCAATCAATGGGGCTTAAACACCTGGAACATTAAAATAAGCCATAGTATATAAAAAGAAGGGTAGGAAACACTAACTGTCTCTCTCCATTTTGTTACAAATTCTCAATCTGGCCTCCAAAGCCCTGTGCAGATCCCATTTTGGGGCACTTTGGCACTCTATACCTTGGGGGCCTAAATATACAAATCCTGAAGGTCAGCGTTTACCTTTGTTTCCAGAACTCTGAAAATTCTGAGATGTATTCAAGATGACTTGAGTAATGAGTTTGCTTTGTGAGGGAATTGAGAGTTTGGTTCAGGTGAAGTAAGCTTTAAAACCCTTTTTTAGGTTCAAAATAGACCTAACTATTTTTAAGAAGTTGTGGTCTCCAGAAAGACTCAGAATAGAAAACCTGTGAGAGTTGAGCACACTTGGGCCAACTAGTTTTGACTGTCCTAAAAATAGGATAATCAGACCCATCGAACTGCCAAGGCACCACACCACTGGGTGTTACTCCTTTATTATGTTCAGATTTTTTTCTTATTGTCTTATTTGATCAAAAAATAATGTAGTTCCCAAAATATAAATCCAATAAAGATTAACACTGGAAAAAATAAAAAAATTTGTCAATTTAAAATTTCCAAAATATTACTGATGTATTTTAATGAATACCCATTATTTAGCAAGGATATAGAGATAATTTCTCTTTTCTACTACCTTGCTCTGGAAATCTTATAAAGATAAATAGATTAAAAAATTAAGTATTCTATTATGGGATATCATGTGTTGTTTTTGCTTTAAGGGAATCAATATTAACTTCTGATTTCCCATGAAACTGGTTTTGTAATCACCATATATTAGGCAGCACTGATACTTGTGTTTATAGCATTTATAGAAACTGATAGCATAAATCTTAAAAATACAAAAAAAGAAGAAAAGTGAGACAGACAACAAAGAAAGGGAAACAACTTGCCAAAAGAAATAATATTTGGAACTTATGTAGCAAGATTTCGTATTATTTTGAATTTAGTATTGCCCTTCCAGTTTTCTCTATTTTTTACTTGTTCAATTATAAATCAATCCATAAAACTCTGTTTCCCTATATCTTCAAAGAATTGGAAAAGATTTTATCATGAAGCTAGCTCTCCTTTTGTTAAGCTGCAACTCTGAGACTAAATTCACACAAGGGTCTTCCAAAATGTGAAAGAAGATCTTTATTCATCACATACATAACTAAGGAAATACCATATTATCATTTTCCCAAATGAAAAGAATAATGTCTTGGTCAATCAGTCATTGATTATTATTTAAAAAAAAAAATTTAAGCTTAGGAGTGCCTGAGTGGCTCAGTCGGTTGAGCATCCGACTTTGGCTCAGGTCATGATCTCATGGCTCATGAGTTTGAGCCCTGCATCGAGCTCTGTGCTGATAGCTCGGAGCCTGGAGCCTGCTTCAGATTCTGTGTCTTCCTCTCTCTCTGCCCCTAACCCACTCGCATTCTGTCTCTGTCTCTCTCAAAAATAAATAAACATCAAAAAATTTTTTTAATTAAAAAAAATTTTTAAGCTTATTTATTTTGAGAGAGAGCAAGTAAGCAGGGGAAGGGCAGAGAGAGAAGGGGAGGGACAGAATCTCAAACAGGCTCCACTTTATCAGCACAGAGCCCAGCAAGGGGCTCAAACTCCTGAACCATGAGGTCATGACCTGGGCCAAAGCCAAGAATTGAACGCTTAACCAACTGAGCCACCCGGGTGCCCCAGTCATTTATTATATTATTTTTTAACTGCTTTTCAAGTAATGTGTGCAGAGTTGAAGAAATAAATTCTTTCTGAAGCTACTTTCTAACTCTTATTCAGGCACAGGCTTAACAATTCACACATCTTTCCTCACTTCACAGGATGTCACCTCCTACCCATGGATATCTTCCATTTTCTCTTCAGGTCCATTGATGTGGTGCCACTATTCTGCCTTGTATCAGGTTCTATCAGGTTAGAAATACTGGCCTGCATGAATACTGGAAAAGGGCTAACTCCCTGAAGAATACCTTCATTTCTTTGATTGATTCCTCCTCATTCCTTGAGTGATCACCTTACTTCTTGAAGGATACAGTCCATCAAGATCCAGATCCTTTATCTTCCACTTTGCACCCTAGTTTCTATCTCATCTTAGCTCTGATCAGCCTTATTTCCCCCCATCTCTTCACCTTTTCTCTAGTCTTTAACATTTTATGTTTCTCTAAGTCCTTTTCTTGTGTGTGTGTATATATACACATAAATCTGGCTTTCCTCATTTGCAAAAAAAATAAACAAACACAAACCCCATTTGCTATCAACACCAGCTATTTCTCACTATGAAGAAAGTCTGAATTCCACGAGGTATAATCTTCTCTTGAATCTTCTGATTTCTCTCATATAATTACTTGCCTCCTCTAAAAATCTCCATAATTTTGTCACTAGGAGCCTATACGTAAATTTCCAAAGAATCTCTTAGACAAATTCAAATTTTTCTCATTAAAAAAAAAAAAGAAAAAAGAAAAAAAAACCTCACCAGTTATGTGATTTTCAGGTAATTACCTAACTTCCTTACACCTTGGCTAAGGAAGCCAAGGCTTCCTTGCTACCTGAAATGTAGCCTTGCTACCAGACTATTGCTACCTGAAAATAACACAGTCCTCATAAGGTTGCAGTAAGAACTAAATAAGATAATGCATGAAAGGTGCTCAGTCCTTAAAAGAGGATCAAGAAAAGATGGCTAAATTTTTTGTTTGTTTTTGGTGTTTGCCTTTCTTCATTAACTCCTTTTGAAGTCATGGGCATCAAAAGCAATGCTGTCTTCATTCCCTAAGTTATTGGATTACCTCCTCCTTTGCCCATCTTGCCTTTGCTTGACAATTAACTCTGCAGAGTGACAGAAACCTATCTGTTAGCTGGTTGTTTTAGGTGGAGCCCCTACAGAGTACATAGTAAAACAGTTGGGGCTCAGTTAATATTGGATGGATGAATGCTCCTCCTTCAAAACACCCTCCTTGCGCCTACACTATGTTTCTTGAGATGCTACTTCCTCCCCGGCTTCCCCTTTACATCTCTGGGCAGCACCCTGGGGAGCAGGTGCACAAGACTTCCACAGTGAAGACTGCTCATCTCTAAAGACTTCCACTGGAAAAATGTTCTCCCTTCTAAATTCAGAAACTAGGAGAGAGAACTGGAGCTAAGGAATGCAGAAGGAGATGGTGAGAACCCTGAGAAGTTAATCATTTTATTTCCTCACATAAATATTAAAGCCAAATGTAATGCCAGCAAAAGCCTTTTGCTAATATTCCTTCAGGAAACCATACAACCAAAGAAATTTACTTGCAAAAACCAACCAAACAAACAAGCAAAAACAACTCTGGACTTCTGACTAGAATACTAGGCAGGTTTATGATTTAAATTTAGAAACTAGTCTTCTATATATTTTTTCTAAATTCCCTTAAGACTCAGCTTTGTATCCACTGGTCGGAGAGGCCTCTATTCCTACAAGGATTGCTTATCGGGTCCAGGGAGAAAATATCTTAAAGGCAATACAATTCTCACTCTTCCTTAAACAGAAATTTTACTATTCTATATTACATTTTCATATAACATGTTATTTGGTGCCCTTGGGCCCTTTTGTAAAACAGAAGCCTATAGCAGTAAATGTCATGATAAAATGAAATCAAGGATTATGAAAGTGGTAAAACTTTTATTAAATATGAAATCCTATATTCACTACCTTAGACTCAGTGACTTTAACACTTGCTTTTCAAAATTTGGTGTCAATATCAGCTTTGTCTCCAAATTAACAAACTGCATGGAGCATTTAAGGCATTGACTCTTAATAAAATAAACACAATTTATATTTTAAATACATTACTATGTGTGCCCAAATATAAAATAACCTCAAAGGTAAGATAATTCTCCCATTTTATTCCAAAATGTTTTGAACATTTGAGCTTGAAATATAGGCATATAAATGTACTAGTGAAATATCTATTTATAATATTATTTTAATTACCCAGACATTTAAAGTTATTCTCTGGTACAGTGTCATCCAACAGAACTTTCTGCATCGATGGAATTGCTCTATATCTGCTCTATCTAATATGGTAGACACTGGCCACATGTGGCTATTGGGTATTTGAAATGGGACCAGTACAACTAAGGAACTGAATGTTTGCATTTAATTTTCATTAATTTAAATTTAAATTAGCTCATGAGGCTAGTGGCTACAAAACTGGACAAACATGGCTTCAGAAAACATTATGTATACATTTAAATATGCATTTATTTTCAGAAAAAAATTAATTTTCATTCATTTAAATTTAAATTGGCTCATGAGGCTAGTGGCTACCAAACTGGACAACATGTCTTCAGAAAACAGAAGAGTCTTTCAGAAATGTTCTTTTCCACTCTCATCGAGACTCTTCACATATACCTTAGATAGCATTATCATCACCACCATTACAGTGATGTTAGAGGTATTACTGAATCTTTTCCACAGCATGTAGTTTTTTACTTCTAAGTGTTTTAAAATACAAGGAAGATTTAAAAGAAAATGGTGTGTGCAGAGATAGGAACATAAGACAAGAAAAGTGTCCTGATACTTATGTGTAAAATGAGACTGAAGAGAGGAGATGCCAAATATAAGCACCACTCTCTGTGAGGATGGTCCTAAACCTATTTGGGTTTAGCACTTTGTTCTAAATTCTAAGGAACCGAAGGATCCATACGCAAACGACAGTCTTTCTTTCTGCAAATGATTTTCTTAAAAAATTTTTTTTTTCAACGTTTATTTATTTTTGGGACAGAGAGAGACAGAGCATGAACGGGGGAGGGGCAGAGAGAGAGGGAGACACAGAACCGGAAACAGGCTCCAGGCTCTGAGCCATCAGCCCAGAGCCCGACGCGGGGCTCGAACTCACGGACCGCGAGATCGTGACCTGGCTGAAGTCGGACGCTTAACCGACTGCGCCACCCAGGCGCCCCTGCAAATGATTTTCAAGTGATTGTCAAAAGACTCATTTACAACCATATCCAACACTCACAATTGTAAGATCTCAACCCTAGGAATAATTATAAAATCTGTTTCACAGTTCTTTCCCTTTTTTTAAACCCATAAGATTAGATTTTTTAAAAAACATAAAAATCTAGCACAGTTTGAAATCATTTCAGGCAAATCTGAACTTTGTTGTTCAAAACAAAATGATTGAGACATATCATATGAGAAACTTCTTAAGGACACATCCTCTCATCTGAAGGATAATTTTGAGGGAAAGCAATTGCCTTAATTTGGTACATACAGTCACTAAAAAAAATTACAGAAGTGAGAACTGAAAGAATACATCTTTAAAAGTTGTGCATTTTCTTTACAATAACATGAAATCTTTTCCTATCACCAAGCCATCTTTATTTTTTTTTTTAATTTTTTTTTCAACGTTTATTTATTTTCGGGACAGAGAGAGACAGAGCATGAACGGGGGAGGGGCAGAGAGAGAGGGAGACACAGAATCGGAAACAGGCTCCAGGCTCTGAGCCATCAGCCCAGAGCCCGACGCGGGGCTCGAACTCCCGGACCGCGAGATCGTGACCTGGCTGAAGTCGGACGCTTAACCGACTGCGCCACCCAGGCGCCCCTCCAAGCCATCTTTAGATGTCTTTCTTTGCTAACCCTCAAAACACCAGTCCATGAAGACAGATTTGAATTTAGTTAGGAGTGACTGGTCATTCTAACAAGCACCAAGCGGCAAACATTGTAGATAGAGGCCCAGAGGCTCCTTAAAAGGTGATACAGGGGCACAGGTATCAATCCCAGGAGTTTCCGGCATTTAAATAATAATGAGTAATTATGTGATCATTTTATACCTCTTGGTATGCACAAGTAACATACATAGCCATGTATTTCCTGTCAAATAAAACAAAATACTTCAGCCATCATTCCTACAATGAGATCAAAAAACCACTCTCGGCGTACTCTCCAGACTTTCCTTAGAACGATTTTTCCCCAAAGATGAAATGAATGATGTTTCACATGTGCCATTTCGTTCTGCTTTATTACTAAGAATTCCTTGAATGGGGTGAGTGAAAAGGAATGTTAATCTACCTCAATCCAGAAAAAAAAAATCCTCACATCCATAAAATGAAATTAATGATCTCCAGAAGCAAATAATTTCAGTGTGATGATGATCTTTGAAGAAGAATTAAGGTGCTTTCAGGTGCTCTGCCTGGATCTTTAGCTTAATGAGGCAGATCAATCAAGAGGATAATGGGTAGATGGATATTTTTGTTGTTCTATTTTTAATGAATAAGAGACACTTGTATTCATTAAAATTATAAAAAAGATAAATAATGAATCACCTCAAATTACAGAATTTCCATATTTCTTAAAAAACTGACACTGTGCCTGCCAATAATAGCCTCATATAATATTTATGAAAGCCTGGCTTTCTGTAATGAGAAATTCAACAATTATCATGGTAATAACTTGGGAGGCAAGGATGAAATATACGGTAGTAAAAGCAAGTCTCAAGTGGAGACGGTGTGTGCGTCCTGTCAGACCGCTTGGAGTCAGGACCTTCCGAAGTCTGCAGGGTGAAGCACGTGTTCCTCCATGATTGTCCAACTGAATATGAAACTTACTTCATATAAAGCAATTTTCATTGTTCTTCCTTATAAATTTCTCATATTATATTAATAATTTCTCAGACCCAAAGTTTACATTCTTTCCTGCACATCTATCACTTGTTTTTTTAACCCTAGTGTCTCTTACTTCACCCACATTTTTCTCTGAGAAAATCTTCATTGTATTACATTTTCTAAGTTCTCTTTCAATAATTTGATTTCTTCTCCTCCTTCTTCCTGTGAAATACGTAGGTACAAGGGGTATCTGGGGGACTCAATTGGTTAAGCTACCGACTTTGGCTCAGGTCATGATCCCATGGTTTGTGAGTTTGAGCCCCACATCTTCTGTCTCCCTCTCTCTCTAGTACTCTCTCTCTCTCTCTCTCTCTCTCTCTCTCAAAAATAAATAAACATTTTTTTAAAAAAGGAAATACTTGGATACAGAGATCCTTTCCACAAATAATGAGTAAAACTATTGAGTAAGTGATCAACTTATCTTTCTGGCTTTCTTTGGAAACTGACACTTAGTCCAAACTAGAACAACACAAAACTAAGGTCCTGCTGGTAGAATTAAAACTTCTATTTGGCCCAATTCTGTGCTTCTAATATCTTTAGGATTTTGACTTTTAGCCTACATTTATTAGCAAAGGTTAAGTTTTAGTCTAAGTACAAAATATTTACCCAAAATCTTAAAGTAGTAGAGTATTGAGATGTTATGACTAGAAAAAAATTATTAAGATGCTATTTTTAGGAGAACACATGTAGTTTATTTTATCAAGAAGTATTTTCTTTTTCCACACTGGGTGTAGAGCCCAACACAGGGCTTGACTCACAACCCTGAGATCAGGAACTGAGCTGAGATCAAAAGTTGGACACTTAACCAACTGAGCCACCCAGGTGCCCCAAGAAGTACTTGCAATGAAATTAACTGTTTGTAAAAAGTCAATCTTCTATTCATATTATATAAGACAGGACCATGACAAAATACCAGAAAAGGAAATAAAACTAAAGAATGATTATATAATATTATGTAGAACTAGTGGTTTTAAAGAAAATATATTTGCTATGATTTTTAAATATTTCACAGCAAATTACTTCAATTATACCTCTAGTTACCATAAAAACTCAAGAAGCACGCCATATTTTAACATGTCTAATTTTAAGATCTTCAAATGCAAATAAATAAGGCATTTAAAAAGCATGACAATTTATCCTGTCATTGCTTAAAGCTCTTAATTGTGTATACTTAAGGCTAGTAAAGCTATAATAAGAAGTAGATTGGAAGCAAGCTGAACAAATAGTGTTCATGAATGCATCTTATTTGATGTTGAAGTCAAATGGTTCTATCAAAATGATTTAAAATTTGAGAGATCTATAGGGAATCTTATCTTGTTCTGTACATAGGAGTTCAGAGCTTTCCACTGAATTCTGTTTTGTTTTTGTTTTTGTTTTGTTTTTTACCTCTGATTATTCCACATGAACCACTGGGAGTAGACCAAATTAGGGGCACTGATCCTAATTTATGTCCTTTTTGACCCCTATTCCTATCTTTAATTCTTGCTTGTAAGAGTGTTAAAAAATGTTTATGTCAAAATAAAGCCTGCATAATAAAGCATGGGCAGTTCAGAATAAAAATGTTGGTTTCATATTATGCAGATCATTATACCAACTAAATGTTCTTATTTTATCTTTTGATGTGGCTGTACTGTTAGTCCTATCATGAAAGATGGTATTTGTCAGTGTAACAAAGTACATTATATCAACTTCTACAAAGGCAATAACTGCATGACTTGCAAGAGAATAATTTTAAAGTAAAAATAAATAAATCTTATATTAAATATTTGATGTATATACAACTATGTATGTAATTATATAATACAGAATACATTAATTGTATTATTAAATTAATACACACACACACACACACACACACACACACACACATATCGTATACCCAAACATGTACACAAAGGAAATAAAACAGAAACCTTTAGTTAAATGAGATCTTGAGTAATTCTTCTGTATGTTGAAAACTTTTCAGTTCATCTGACATACAGCAATAAATACACCAGGGACCTTTATATACATTTATTCCACATTCACTTACTTAAAAACATAAAGTACTATTTTTTCATCCTAAGCAAAGCTAGGAATAATAGCTCTCTCTATATAGAACCCCTTTTCTTAGGGCAATGGAGCAAGGGAGATTTAACCCCTTATCTATTTGTTAGAATTCAAAAGGCTGTACTTTGGCTAATTTGTTTGGCCATTCTGTGTATGGACAAAGAGAGAGAGAAAGAGATAGAGAGACAGACAGAAATAGAGAAAGTAAAAAAGATATAATATTTTTATATAAAATAAAATATATATGGTAACAAATAATCATCTACACTTTTCACTTACCTGAAACTATAAAATCATTCAAATGTGTATCTGTGTGTGTCTGTGTGTATTAATGGGTGTTTGATAGTTATGTCCATGAATGTCTCTGAACTGGTCTAGCACTTATAAACCTAATTTAAAAAAAATTAGAAATCAGAGAATTACTTTTGGGGATCTTTAGATTCTACTTCATTCATTCACCTCTTCTTGTGGGTGATAAATAACATAGCAGAAAGCAAGTGTCTTGCAAGGGCCAAAAAACAAATGAGTAACAGACATGGGACTAGAGTCTAATTGCTTAATCTTCAATTGAGTGCTATTTCTAACGTACTGCGTTGCCTCACAAATGGTATTGTGTTATCCTGTTAATTTTATTGTTAATTTGGCTCTTTAAAGAATAATAAAAATTAACTAGTAAAATAAATCATTTTAATGAATATGTGATCCCACAAATTTATTCTGAAGACCTATATGTCAGCAATACTAAAACAGATTAAGTATTAAGATGGGTGTGTATATCTGAAATTATTTAATATAAATTGGTTTCTCTAACATTAATGAAGAAAAACTTAACTCCTTAAGCAGGGAAATATTCTAATCTTAAACCATTTTTAGGTAAGGAAATTCCATGGGCTCATCTGGAAACTCAACAACACCTCCACCCTCAACACCCTTGCCCCCTTGGCTGCACTAGAACATGCACACATGCACACACACTCCTCTGAAATCATTCGGAAAAAAAAAAGTCTCCCATACAATTCAAACATGCTATGTTTTGCCACATCCAGCCCTCAGACTGAAACCAGGTAAAGAAGTAGAGAAACTGGATATAAATAAAGGTTGGTTCAATCATTTCCTTAATGACTGTTACAGCCAAGGAGTGACACCTCGTATTTGGTTAACCTTTTACTAGTTCATGGAGCACATAGTCAAATAGTATTCTAGTCATTCCCTCCCCCACTTACCTCAGAGGATACATTCCCAGACCCCCAAGGGATGCCTGAAACCACAGACAGTACCAAACCCTATGTACACTGTTTTTTCCTGTACATACATATCTATGAGAAAGTTTAATTTATAGGTAAGGCACAGTAAGAGATTAACAACAAGAATAAAATACAACAATTATAACAATATACTATGATAAAAGTTGTGTGAATGTGGTATCACTCTCAAAATATTATCCAGCATTGTCTCATACTCACCTTTCTTCCTGTGATGCTGTGAGATGATTAAATGCCGACCTGAGGAGAGGAAGTAAGGTGTAGGACTCCAACGTGTGATGCAGCCCTAGGCTACTACTCACCTGATGATTTGTCGGAAACTGGGTCTGCTACTTCCAACCAAGGTTGACCTCTGGTAACAGAACCTGCGGAAAGCGAAACCACAGATAAGGAGCCTACAGGATACAGGTAAGAAAGAAGATTTCCGGGTTTCCTGACTCTACCAGTGAATACATCTGTTCTTGAGGAAGATACTTAGAATGACACTGTTTGTTTGTCAAATATGTGTAATTTCAGAATAGGTTCTTATGAGGACTGAGGCTCATAACAGGTATTTTTATAAATTAGGAAAATTTTTAAGTGCTCCAAAATTCAAAATATTACCCGTATAAAGCAATTTATCCATTCCTGTGAGAAAATATGCAGTAGGGACTGTTAAAGATAATTGGATCAAATGTGAAAGAGATTTGGAACATTGGCTTATATCAGTGACCTACACCAAAGAATTATTTGAAATAAATTTAGTGTGCTATAAAGTGGCCAATAAATAGCATGGTTCCTATTTGCTAACTCAGTGTTGGATGCAGATTAAGTGCTTGATACAGATTAAGTGCTTATGAAATACAAATGCCTGAAACAGAGAAAAAGAAAATGAATGAGGAGAAAGGGAATTTATTAACATGGAAAATAGGAGAAAAGAGAAGACAGTGAGAAGCAAGTAAGTGAGAGCAAGAGAATTCCTGTCAAATACACCACAGAAAAACAAAGTAATAAGAAAGAGGAAAAGTGCATCCAAAGCAAGAAATTACTGACACAAAGCCCCAGATGATAGCACAAAGCTAAATTATAGAGCAGTCACCAGATCAGAGCAAGAGAAAGGAGGCTCCAAAAGGAAATTCTCCTAAAAAACATAACAGAATGGAATAAAAACTAGAAAGGTAGATGAGGGGCGCCTGGGTGGTTCAGCTGGTTAAGCATCCGACTCTCCATTTGGGCTCAGGTCATGATCTCAAGGTTTCATGAGTTTGTGCCCCGTGTAGGGCTCTGCGCTGACAGTGTGGAGCCTGCTTGGGATTCTGTCTCTCTTTCTGACCCTTCCCTACTCACGCTGTTCCTGTCTCTCTCAAAATAAATAAATAAACTTAAAAAAAAAAGGTAGATGATACTTTAGGGTAATAGAGAAGAATTAAGACTATGAGAAAAAATATTTTAAAATACGAGGAATTATGAAGTAAAAGAACAGTGATTATTCTTCCAAACAAATACTTATCCAAGATGAGAAAAGTTAACATGATACTTGGTTTAGCAGTGACCAATATGTACATCATATGAGGTTGTGAACACTGCTTGCTGATTTACATTTTAAAATGCTGTAATTGTATTGCAACAATTCTATTGCAAGAATGAGGGAGGAGCAAATTAGAGAACTAAATCTTTATCCACCATCATCGACAACCAATATATAATACATCAACTTAAAAAATTACCATGTAGCAATGCAGACTTTTATTTAGAACTATGAATAAAACTACAGAAGAAATGGCTAAAAGAGGAAAAGTGCCTCTGTAAGAAAGGCGCTAAGAGGAAAGGAGAAGTGGGAGGTGCTACTGTGTATCATGGTAAGTTTTCAAAACAATGTAGTTTATTTGCATGTTTTTTCCCCAAATCATTCTCCTCTCTCCTTTGCATACTGGGGGCGGGCTGACCTCTGTAAACTACATTTCCCAAGATCCCTTGCAAATTGACTCCTGGCCCACTTCAGCCAATGAGAGGCACTGGCACAGAGTTGGCAGGCAGAAAAGCGAAACCAAGGTATTTCCTTCTCTTTCTACTTTGGTATCATCTCTGCCAGCTGGTATTCTCCGTGGCTCTAGTTCTTCCGAGACAGCTGGGATCCAAGGTTCTAGCTTCAGCTTAGTGTCCCCAGCTCCTGAGCTCCTGCTTTTGAACCCTGAACTTAGAAATAGTGGTAACTTCCTAAGGCAGGTAATCTTGTCTTCCCATGGCGGTTCCCTAGGCCTTCCAACACCTTAATATTCCATAGTAGATTATCATTATTGTTATTATTATTATTATTATACTGAATTACTTTACATGAGTTTTGGTTTTCTAAATGGCTCTTATACAAGCAACTAATTGACACTTTAATATACAGGTATAAGTAGGTAAAAATTTCTACAAGTTTAAACATATAAATGTATATTATAATGCTTTTCAAATTCTTAAAAAAATTGAATTCACTTCAGAATCACTTCAAAGGATATTATATTCTCACAAAGTATCTACCTTGAACAAATTCTCAGAAGTTCCTTTATGGTTGTTAAAAAGCATTTGATTTATTTTATGACACTGCAAATATGAAATAAGTAAAATATTATATCCCTGAATAAAAAAGCAGAGTTTGCTGTTTCTAAGAATTTATATTTATGAAAACTGCATCTGTGTTTTTATTTTGTCTGCAATGAAAATATGTGCTCCAGCAGCACATCACTGAATATATCAATACAATTTGATACAGCAGGGCTCCTTCCTAAAAAGGGTTCACAGTCCAGCTAGAAGGAAAAACTCAACAGATGTTTTCCTCTGTTATTATTATGCATTTAAAAATATAAGTATATTTTTAAAAACCAGTATAGAAGGGCACATAGTGAAAACCAAGTCTCCCTCAATATTAATCACACTCCCCATGGGCAACCACTCTTAACATCTGGTGTGTCCTTCGTAATTCACGTACGCAGATGTAAACATATATCCACATTTCATCTGTAAAAGGGCATGATAATAACACTTACTATAGTACAGTTTTTGTGAGAACTAAAGAAAAAAACACAAAGAAGTTGTCATTGTGTTTATAGTAAATATCAGTTATTAATATTTTCCAACTTCATCTATACACCTACCTCCCTATTACGGAAGTTAACATTTATCCAGTCTCCAAACTAGGTAAGTAACTCTTAAGGTTATTTTCGAAGTTTTTGCATGTATGAATATGCATGTATCATATATTGTATATTATTACATGTACATATATAAATACAGACAGTTAAGAATTTATCTATGTGTGTGTGTATTACTGGGGATTAAAGGATTTGCATATTTTCACTTTTATGTTGCCAAAGTGCCCTCCAAATAAAAAGTGCGCACACGCACACACACACACACTCTCTCTCTCTCTCTCTCTCTCTCTCTCTCTCTCTCTCTAACACACACATTCAATACAATATGCTTTGTGGTAATGATTCTAAATGTAATAGGTTATAAGGGTAATAGAACTCTTCAAAATGTGTCTTGTGAGGCAGGTAAGGCTTAAACAGAATGTGCAGTAGGTAAAGAGGAGGAGAAAAGACATGGCATATAAACAGACACATTGTGTGTTATAACATAAGCAATGATGTGAAGCAGGGATTAGATGTGTATATAGACACAGCTTCAGAGTTAAGATGCTGGCTTGACTGAAGGGAAATAAAGTGAGGCATGTAAAGTGAAATCAGACTGTAGAGGAACTTGGAGTCAAGTTTCTGAATTGATGGAGAAGGTAAGCGTAGGTTTTGGAGCACTGGAAGGAGATGTAAAAGCAGTGGGTTTTTTTTTTCCTCTTTTTTTGTTTGTTTTGGTTTGGTCTTTTAGGACAGTCAGGCCTCTTCTCAATCTGGTGATTTGTGTTCATTTTTTTTAAGAATTTAAGCACATATTTTTGGTAAGCTTAAGCATAACGTGCAAGCAAATCAACCAGTTCCTGAATTATGAAAACTGTCATTTTCTAAGTAAAATTATTTAAAAAGCTAAAAATCAAGTTGTAATGCAATCGTCCAGAGTTTGCAGTTTTTATTTTCATCCTCTTTTTTTAAGGTGTAGATTTTATGATTCTTTTATGAATTAATCAGGTTGGTACCAAGAAGTTTTGAAACTATTAGTTTAAACACAGGAATGCTTCATCATGATATTGAACAGCCAATGTGAAAGGGGCTGACAGGATGATTTAATATTCCAGACCTATTTACCTATCCAGTACTTCTTGGCTGATCATTGAGCTTTTGCTGTGTTTTGGGTTTTTGTTTTTTTTAGCTGCTTTCAATACAGAGGGTGAGAATTAAAAGAAAATCTATTTCGCTATCTATATTTCTGTGTGCATGATTTATATAAAGAATGTATAATCATTTTTATATAGATACTTTACATATGTATTAACGCCATCTCTATTCCTATCTAAATGGTTTGCGTTTGCTTTTTTCATACGCATGATTATTCTAATTATTGCCTTATGGTTTTTCTTAACAAGGTAAGTAGAGGTAAACATGCCAATGTTTGGAATCAGACAGATCTAATTTGAATCTTGGCTAGCCGACTTATTATAACCCTGTGTCTTTGTTCATGTCACCTCTGTGAATGTCAGTTTCTTTACCTGAAAATGAAATAATTATACCACCTACCTCATTGTTTTTTTTCCCTATCAGTTAAATAAAATGGCAAAGGCATTTAACAAGTCACTGGCAGCCATCAAGGAAATAACATGTAATAGCTATTATTATTATTGCTGTTAATTATTACAACAACCATGATTGGAAAACAGACACAGAAATGAAATTTCAGTGAAAGTCTGAACTCTCTTAAAATATATGGAAGTCTTGCCAATCTTTCTTGATATGAAGGGGCTTACAGGTGGAACCACAACTCTGGCTCTGAATTAGAGAAGAGGATGTGGGACTCACTAATTTTGTCTTTCTTCATTTCCCAGCTCTAGCCACTCTGTCATTGCCCTGGCTATCCCTTTCCCTGGGCTCAAATTTCAGCAGATGTGCACATCTACGACATTATGAAAGGTAAATGTTTTATCTTTTTAATGTGGTTAGTGAAAAAAATGCTTCTAAATATGTATTCCAAACCTCTCATATGGACACTTGAAAAACCATAAATAGGTTTATATGAAGGTATTGAGAAAAGAAAACTTTGAAATTACATTTTTGAGGTAACTTTTTAAAATTCTAATTTCCAATGAAGAATGTGCAGTGTTCATGTAAATATATGCAAATAAATACAGCTGCTTTTCTATTTTACTCCTAAATCTGGCCCTTTGAAATATCTCTGCAAAAACTATTTGCATGGAGGCTGTAATAAACTGTAGTGCATGTCCCTGTTACATAAAACAAAAGTATTCTCTGTATATATACTGCTGCATTTATTATTGTGTACTTTAGAATCACATTATGTGGAGACGGTGTTCTCTAGATCCTGGTGATGGTTTTCACTCAACTGATGTTGGCAAAGGTTAGGTTTCTCCGTTTGAAGCTAGCAGCATCTCATATACAAGCTCCATGAACACAGACTATGTCCTATTTTGTGCAAGACTCTATCTCCAATGTTAACTATAATATCCAAAAGTAATAATTGTTTAATAAGTATTTGTTGAATAAATGAATAATTAATATCTAGTTTCAAGATTACTAGTGTTTTCATGATATTCTTTAATTGTTGAAGCATCTACACCAGTTTCCCTCAAAATTCTTGAGCATCCTGAGGCAAAGGAAACAAAAGTAAAAGTGAACTATTGGGACCTCATCAAGATAAAAAGCTTCTGCACAGCGAAGGAAACAGTCAACAAAAATAAAGGCAACCGATAGAATGGGAGAATATATTTGCAACTGACATATCACATAAAGAGTTAATATCCAAAGGGCGCCTTGGTGGCTCAGTCGGTTAATAAGCATCGGACTTCGGCTCAGGTCATGATCTCGTGGTCCGTGGGTTTGAGCCCCACGTCGGGCTCTGTGCTGACAGGTCGGAGCCTGGAGCCTGTTTCGGATTCTGTGTCTCCCTTTCTCTGACCCTCCCCTGTTCATGCTCGCTCTCTCTCTCTCTGTCTCAAAAATAAATAAATGTTAAAAAAAAAATTTTTATTAAAAGTTAATATCCAAAATCTATGAAGAATTTATCAAACTCAACACCCAAAAAACACATAATCCAGTGAAGAAATGGGCACAAAACATGAACACACACTTTCCCAAAGAAGACATCCAGATGGCTAACAGACACATGAAAAGACGCTTGACAACATTCATCATCAGGGAAATACAAATCAAAACCACAATGACATACCACCTCACACCTTTCAGAATGGCTAACATTAACAACTCGGGCAACAACAGACGTTGGCGAGGATGTGGAGAAAGAGGATCTCTTTTGCACTGCTGGTGGGAATGCAAACTGATGCAGCCACTCCAGAAAACAGTGTGGAGGTTCCTCAAAAAATTAAAAATAGAACTACCCTATGACCCAGCAATTGCACTATTAGGTATTTATCCAAAGGATACAAAAATGCTGATTCAAAGGGGCACATGCACCCCAATGTTCATAGCAGGACTGTTGATAATTGCCAAAGTATGGAAAGGTCCATTGGCTGACAAATGGATAAAGAAGGTATGGTACATATATTACACAGCAATCAAAAAGAATGAAATCTCGCCATTTACAACAACATGGATGGAACTAGAATATATATGCTAAGTGAAATAAGTCAGTCAGAGAAAGATAAATATCATATGGTTTCACTCATATGTGGAATTTAAGAAATAAAACAGATGAACACAGGGAAAGAGAAGCAAAAATAAGATAAAAAGAGTGAAAGAGGAAAACCATAAGAGACTCTTAAATACAGAGAATAAAATGAAGGCTGCTGGAGAGGTGCTGGTGGGTGGATGGGGCTAAATGGGTGATAGTCAGTAAGGAGGGCACTTGTTGGGATGAGCACTGGGTGTTACATTTAAGTGATGAATCACTAAATTCTACTCCTGAAACCATTAAAAAATAAATAAATAAAGTAAAAATGACCAACAAAAAACAATCTGTGAGCATGTCTCTTAAATTGAGTGTAAATATTTGTCCATTTAGGTTTTCTCTAATAGTACATCCACACAGAATCATGGTTTCCAAGAAAAAAAAATGGGTGTTCAGTTTAGCTTTGGCTATTATAAGAAAATTCATCTGTCTCAGTTATAAGTTATGTTCATAGGCTAGAAGCATCTGGGCTTTTCCATAGGAAGTAGACTCATAAGACAGTATAAGGGAAAATGGCCTAGTTACCCTATTCTGGTCATACTGGGGACCCAGCCACAATTCCAGTTTCAGCCATTCCATTGCCACTCCCCTCACCTCCATCTGACTGCCACCCATTCCTGTCCAATATAGACCTGACACAGATCTAGGAACAGAGCAACACCATGATGTGGCCTATAGTGTTCTTTACCTGTCACTTGAGCCTATATTAAATCTATGGAAGAACGAAAATATCCTCCTCTGTCCCTAAGAGATGCTCATGTATTATACCCATTACAAAGAATAGAAACTGGGGTAAACAAAAGTTATTGGACAAGCTCAAAACTGTTGTTACTAACGCTGGTAAGAGAATCCATAAGCTCTTAATTTTCCCATATTTTATCCTAGAAGCACAAACTTTCTTATTTCCAAGAAGTGAATAAATAGTGTCTTTGACTCAAATTGCAAACTGATATCTCACCGATCTTGAAAATTCCACATAGCTCCAGAAGTTTTCTACTTTTTCTTGCTCCTATTAAGCCCATTTCACTGTAACTCTCTCTTTGGTTTGTTCCCTTGTATATGAATCTAAATAGAATCACACAAAAATATGTGAAAATATTTGGAGAAAGGAAGCAATTTGAAAATGATGACCAAAGTGAAACTAATTATTTAAAAAAAAATTTTTTTTTAATATTTACTTTTGAGAGAGAGATAGAGCCCGAGTGGGGGAGGGCAGAGAGAGAGAGAGAGGGACACACAGAAACCAAGGCAGGCTCCAGGCTCAGAGCTGTCAACACAGAGCCTGATGCGGGGTTTGAGCTAAAGAGCTGTGAGATCATGACCTGACCAAAGTCGGATGCTCCACCGACTGAGCCACCCAGACACCCCAAAACTAGTTATTTTTTAACAGCTGATAAAGAAAACTTAGATCAACTTTTGAGCACTTAATAAAGTATTGTATATTTAATTTTGTAGTTTGACAACAGTCATCCTTACCAATGCACAGTCCTTCTGGTTTGCATTAAGTATCCCAATACTTTTCCTAGAATGTTAAGAAATGATATTTCATCCGTTTAATCTGACATTCTGGTCAACAGCTTAATTTTCTAGGATATGAAATCTTTATTTGCTTGGAGAAATCATTTCTAATAATGCATTCAAGTCTCAGATGCATACCTAACCCCATTAAAGACAAGCTAAGAACATTTTTATAGTGTATTTCTCAGAATTATCTGCAGTTATAGTTTATCTTTTTTTCTTTATGAATAGAGGATATATTAGCTACCATATTTTTTCCCCTTCCTTACCTTGTTCTACATGGAATGAATGGATGCAATCAATTCTACATCACTTAATGCACCTTTTCTATCTATAAAGGCAAAAACAAAGATCTAAATGTGAATCCATATTTTCTATCTTTTTTGGCATTTAAACCAAAGTGCAGAACATTACATATTAATTGTGGTTGTTTAAAACTCCCTGTGGGCAGCTTTTTAAGTAAATGGCATTCCAAGAATAATTACAGGGCAATTTTTAAAACAAGGATACAAAAACTTATATCTATAAATAAATGTTACCCTTCAAGGAAGTTACACCGGATAAAGAGCAATGTTACTGGAAATACAATTTTTGGCCTGAAGTAAAAATGAGAGGCCTAGAAGGTTCAAAACCTAATTCTGCTATTTACAAATGGTCTGATCTAAGGTGAGTTATTCAGATCTTCTATGCCTCAGTTTAGGTATCTGTATATGGTAGATTGTTACAAAACGGCCTCAGATGGAATATGCCTTCCTAAATGCATGCCCTTGTGTAATCTCCCCCTCCACACTAAATCTGGGCTAGCTTTATGAATTGCTTAGACCAACAGAATATAATGGATGCAACATATGCAAGTTCTGGGCTTAGGTGTGAAGAGGCTTTGCAGCTCTTATTTTCACCTTCTTGAAATCAGAACACCATGCTATAAAGATGACCTGTGTAGCATACTGAAGGACGAGAGTTCATGTGGAGAAGACATGTGGTACCCTAGCTGACAGCCAATAGCTAGATAAATGAGCGAGGCTATCTTGGACCCTTCAGCCTCAGCTGAGCCATCAGCTGATGGCAGGCCACATGAATAATCCCAGGTGGCATGGGCAGGAGAAATCATCCAGATTACCAGTTCACAGAATCATTAGAAATGATAAATTGTTGCTGTTTTAAGTCATTAAATTTTGGGGTACTTTGTTAAAGAACAAAGATTAACTGAAACACTGAATAATAAGATAATGTTTACCTAACATGGTTTTGCTGAAGATGAAATAAAAATATACATACTTAGGGGGCACCTGGGTGGCTCACTCGGTTGAACGTCCGACTTCGGCTCAGGTCATGATCACACAGCTCGTGAGTTCGAGCCCCACGTCGGGCTCTGTGCTGACAGCTCAGAGCCTGGAGCCTGCTTCAGATTCTGTGCCTCCCTCTCTCTCTGCCCCAACCCACTAGCATTCTGTCTCTGTCTCTCTCAAAAATAAATAAACATAAAAAAATTTTAAATAAAAAAATGTATACATACTTGGAACAGTTTCTGGGCCATATAAATGTTCAACAGATGTTAATCATAATTATTATTATAAAGCAACTAAATGGAAGAGGACAAAACTAATATCCACATGCAAATTCTAGAATATTTGTTCAAAATCAGCACATTACTTCAGCATATACAAGACAATGAATAAGGACAAAAACTCTGGTGATTTGAAATCTAGACAAAAACAAACAAACAAACAAAACACATGGACATAATGAACACATTTTAAATCAGGGACAAATTAGAAGCATAAAAACCACATCCACATGGCACATTTTTTTCTGTTTTTAAAAAATACTGCATTGCTATATATATATATATGTATATATATATATATATATATTCAAAATAAGTTGCCATATAATTACCATATAATAAGATACTACATAAAAATAATATATTTCACCTTCTTTTGTAAAAAGCTTGCCAACCTTCAGCATCTAGCCACCATGGCCCTCACTCCCTTCTCAGAGGCATTGTCTAGAGCTGAAGTTTCCCCACAGCTTGAAATTGATGTGTTTTCCAAGCCCCAGTGAACTCCACCTGCTTGTCATTCATTTAGTTTCCAAACTGACCCCTGTAGACATTTGAGTTTCAGGCCTTAGCTTTAAGTTAAGGGTAAGTGGAGGGTTAGATTTGCATTACTTGATTTTAAAGCTATGAATTTCTAGAGTTGCAAAATCTTGAGAAAGTATCTATTTCAACTAATTTAATTTAAAATCAAGTCATATCACAAATTAGGCATAGCAAGGGCTAGAGTGCAGAGACTCTAAATCTAGCTCCAGGCTACTTCCACCTCTCTTGAGAAGCAACAATCTGGCAGTTACGAGTTCATGACAAAAATTCAGCATTTGGATAGGGACTCAGGTACTGCATGTGGGTGTCAACTGTAGAAAATAGAAACATGTAGTTATATAGTGCCACCCATTCCTTAGGCGTAAGAAATAAAACATGTGACCTGATGCAGCTTCCAGATAAGTTAGAAAATTTTGTTTTTGTATTACACGTTGTTTAAAATCAGTATTTGATATTACATGACTTCAGAAGCTTCCCAGTTACCCAAACCCAGAGGAGGGTGATTTCTTCCTGCTTGTTCAGACTAGACAAACGAACCTATTTATTCTGTGCCATTTCGATCTGGGGAGGAAAATCAGTCTTACATAGGACTAGAGGACCTCAGCATACAACAGAATTTTTTTGAGCAGCCTGCAAGCACTTTTCTAGTGAGGAAAGAAAGAGAGCTGGGCTCACTGAGTTAGCTTACCACTTCTTCTGTGTTCATAAGGCATATTGTGGGGCACGTGGTTGGTTAAACATCCAACTTCAGCGCAGGTCAAGATCTCACAGTTCGTGAGTTCAAGCCCCGCATCAGGCTCTGTGCTAACAGCTTGGAGCCTCAAGCCTGCTTCAGATTCTGGGTCTCCCTCTCTCTCTGTCCCTCTCTCCAGCTTGCTCTCTGTCTCTCAAAAAATAAATTTAAAAAATCTTTAAAAATTAAAAAAATAAAGCATATTGTTCCACTCCTACTGCAACTCCAAATAGTAAAATATACATATCGACCTGTTCACTACAGGAAGTTTCCCAAGCTCAGAGATTATGACTTTTTAGCTTTGAAATAGGGTTTCCAGATAAACTCAGGATGCTCAGTTAAATATTAATTTCAGATAAATAAATCATTGTTCCCTATAAGTGGGTGCATGCAACATTTGGATAATACTGGAATAATAAAATGATTATAATAATAAGATGATTCAGTATTCATCTGAAACTCAAATTTAACTGGGTGTCCTATTCTGGTTTGGTTTGTTTCATTTTTCCTTGTTTATTTGTTTATTTATTTATTTTTATTTTTTGCTAAATCTGGAACCCTACTTAGAGATAAATGTCAAATATAGTCCTGCCATAAAAGATGTTCAATAAATGCCGTTTGAATATTGAATGGCATTTTTTGAAATTCCACCTAATGATGTGGTATCATGCCCCCCTAACCTTTTGGATGTCAGACTCTAATCTGATTCTAGACACAAATCTCAACACCAGTAATAATAATTAAAACCAAATTAACAGTAGTGTGTGTATTTCTGCAGTGCCTTATGGTTTTCAAAGGTCAGAGGCAGTACTTGCTCTTTTTAAAATAAATTCTGAGTAATCACACAATTAAACCATAACTGTGAATAAAAAGAACATGGAGATAGTGGAGAGTGCTTATTAGATGGTTCATACAAAGATCATCATACTTCTGTAAAGTACTACATTTCTGGCCCATACATTCTCTCTCATATTTTCAAATCAGATCATTCTTTTACCAGTATGACTATGTCAGTTGCAGAGGAAGAGAAAATAATTTAGGACCCTGCTGGCTGCAGGTGAACAGGCATTTATTTTTCTATGTCACCCCGTTTTTATACCTCACAATCTTCCAACCGCTAATTAAGACAAAGGGCAAAATTATATCCTTGAGCAAACAGTCTAGTGCCGTTTCCCAGTCTAGGATGTGACAGACACCACACTTGAATCTTGTTTTTCAGTCTTTTTTTTTGTTGTTGTTATAGCCTTTATATAGCATAATAGACTAACCAAGTACAAGCTGAGCAGACTGAAAGGAAGAATTATTTCACACTCCTGCTGATGCTGCTGGAAAGTGTAGAAATGCTTTCTTCAATTTTTTACTTTTAAGAAAAGCACCTAGAAGGCAACCTAGCAAGTATCAGGATTCACAATGCCATCTGTCTGCTGAAAATATAGCCTAATTCATTAGACATATATCAGTAGATATATTATATAATATATTATATGATTTGCTTAGTTTGCTAGTTACTTTTTATTCCTCTCTATTGGCCTGAAACTAAGAAATTAAACAGCAGGGAAAGAGATGAGAACTAATTTTCTGTTCAAGTCAAGGGAATGTGCTGCTGCTTTTCTAGAGTTTTACAAAGTCTCCAGTATCCCATAAGTACTAGAGAATGCTTTCATGAGAAATATATACAGTAACGTGGTACATAGGTGGGAGCTGAAGGCTGTACAATAGAGAAAACTAATCAAATGACACCCATGACTCTTAAGGGATATGAATATCTTCAGAGACTAACATTTCCTTCTACCATTTAAGAGAAAAGGACTTCAAATCAAAACCAGAAAAGTCAACGAACTGAAGGCAGGTTATGGTAGGATATAATTATCTGTGAGAATTCTGTGACAATGTCATCTCTTTGTAACTATGCTCCAGAGTTCGTCTCACCATTTCAGGATTAAATGTTTATCCTCCAGTTGTGGTTCTCTAAGAACTATGCTTCTTGTTTGTTAGAAATGGGTTAACAGTTTTCCCAAAGTATACATATATATATATATATATATATATATATATATATGGTTGTATATAAATGCATATATGTATTTATAAATATCAATGTATACGTTATACATTATATCGATTGTGTATTACACAGTGTACATTATATACATTTTAAAATTTCTCCTTACTGAGATCTGCATAAAGCTTTCATCATCGCCACCCTCCCGGGAGTGAGATGGCATGCACTGTGTAACTGAGTCAAATCTCGAACAGCGTTTCCTCAGAATGAGGAGCAGGTGTTTTTGTCTAGAGGTTCGGAGCATCCTGCCTTATCAGAGAGAACCGTCCTGCCATTTTGACGGAACCCAGGATGACCACCTGTAACTAACAGACGTGGTGGAGCCCAGAGAAGGCTGTGCGGCACACCACACATTTCGGTTCTGCTGTGGATACTGTAAATACACGACTCTGCTGTGGGCTCCCTCGAATGAAAACAAATGCCATTAGATTAGAAACCCTTAGTTTGTTAAGCACTGTACTTCCTTTTTCCAGCCTACAAAACATAACCTTCATAAAGCTTCCCCTTAAGCTCTCGTTTGAAGATTTGTCATCATTCATGTTTTAATCCCTTCCCTCCCTCACATTCTCTCACAGGAGTTGATCATGTGAATGTAAACATTTACCTTGAACTTGACTTGGGAAAATTGGTTCAGAGACTCTGGTTTCTCTATTTAGAAACTGGAGTTCAGGTTTAATTTCCCAGTCTTTTTTTTTTTTTTTCTTTTTCCTACAGTTAAGTAACAGGGGGAGGGGGAGACGGGAGAGATCTCCAACACATATTCAAACTCTTGACTATGTATTTGGGATGTGGTTGGGATGCTCATAATACCTCCTCATTTACTCATCCCTCAGAGCAAACTGTTGGTCACATTCCTCCAGTTTCCCCTGCTGCATTTATTTATAAACCACTCCAAAGCAGCCCCTGATTCACCAAGCCAGGCAAAAGCTAGCAGCAGGGCATGACCAGCAGCAGGAGACATGGGTGCCCACAACCACCCAGGGTGACCCAGGACATCAGACAGGTTGGATCAGGGAGTATAACTGCCTGCAGATTCAACTTCCTGGTCATCACTGTTTTCATTTCCAAAGAGACTGAAGAAGGTACAGAGATTTCAGTTACTCCAGCAGGGACGGGGGATTTCATAATGAGTCAGGCAGGAAAATAACAGATGGTGCACTGAGTGTAAATATGAAAATACCCTTGGAGCTGCAACAGAAGGCTCGACTCCCAGGGGAGTCGAGCAAAATCAGCCAAGGCTCCCCACTGTCTCTCATCTTTTCTCATTCTTGTCTTCTTTCTCAAGGCAGAGACTTTGTAGCCTGTGAAGGCGTAAGTACTTCCATCTGATTGTCCCCAAACTGTCATCCACCTGGAGGCTCTTGGCTTCTGATCTCCGGCCCTCTCACCTCCTTATCTGCTCAGACTCACTCCCTTATTCATTTATTTTAGCCCATTTCTCTGGGCTCTTCGGCTTATTCCTGCTTTCTTTCTGGACTTGATGTAACTGGCAGAATGAGCTGTGGCTTTGGCCATATTTCATCAATCTCATCTCTTTTTCTCTTTTTCTTTCTTATAACTCAGCAGTCCCTACCATAACCACCCTAAACCCTTCTGAAATCCTTCTATTTTTTTTTTCTTAAAGAAAATAATCTTCCAGATTTTTCCATTAGCTGTACCATAATTTCCATTTATCTTATTAAAGTCAGAAATGTTGAAATGTAGAAATGTTGAAATATTGTAAAGTCAGAAAGTAGAAATGTTGTCAACTTGTAATATGCATTTGACATACAGTTTTGGTATACAATTACCAAAAACAACACTGTGTCGGGAGAAGTGAGGGTCATTCTTTCTTAAATCAAGTGTGCACTGTTTTTCCTCTCTATAGCTGTATATTTCCTTGGGCAGTAAACATGTGTAGCTTCCATTAGATTGGATTTAGCTGCTTTGCTGATAAAAGTGTGGACAAGGGGTGGGGGGCGCCCGGGTGGCTCAGTCAGTTAAGCATCTGACTCTTGATTTCAGCTCAGGTCATGATCTCAAGGTTCAGGAGACTGAATCCCATATCGGGCTCTGCGCTGACAGTGTGGAGTCTGCTTGGGATTCTCTGCCTCCCTTTCTTTGCCCTCACCCTCCCCACCCCACCCCCACCCCCCACTCCCCCACCCCCCGCAGCTTGCATCCTCTCTCTCTCTCAAAATAAATAAATATTTTTTTTAAAAAGTGTGGACTTTAACCCGAGTTCTACAGAGAGAAAAGCCAAACAGAACCAAGTGCTATATATAATAGCCAGCATGTTAAGAGGACTGAGAAAAACAAAGTAAGAAAAGACACAATATACAATAGCAGCAATTTAAAAAGGAGATATATTTTAAGATTTAGAAACTCATAATGGAATTATTTTAAAAGTTTTCATCAATATTTCAACATTTAATGAATAGTTTTCTAAAAAAAAACTTGTTAAATTTGGCTCAACAGAAAATCGGAATAACACAGTAAGAACATCTAGTCTATTAAAGATATAAATAATTTCTATTTTTTAATTTTTTAATGTTTATTTATTTTTGAGAGAGAGAGTGGGGAAGGGGAAGAGAAAGAGAGAGGGACACAGAATCTGAAGCAGGCTCCAGGCTGTGAGCTATCAGCACAGACCTGATGCAGAGCTTGAACTCACAGTGAGATCATGACCTGAGCCAAAGTCATACGCTTAACCGACTGAGCCACCCAGGCGCCCCAATAATTTCTATTTTATACAAACTTTTTCAGAGAAGAAAACAGGGGAAATTGCCTATCTCATTGTGTGAGAAAAAATTAACCTTAATTTGTAAGGGGAGTATAAGTCTGACAAGAACAATAAAAGAAAAATAAAGAAAAGCTAAATCTGTGAGGTGATAGATACGTTAACTCAATTGTGGGAATCCCTCCACATTGTATATGTATCTAATCATTTTGTATACTTTAAATACACTACAATTTTATTTGTCAATTATACCCCAATAAAACTGAAAAAATATATAACCGATTTAAAAAGAATAGTAAAAGAAAATTTTGTCCAACTAGAATGTAAATGAAAAAATTCTAAATAAAATATGTGCAAATTGTATTGCATTAAAAAATGATAATACATGACACTCAAGTAGCATATTTTGCCTAGAAATGAAGAGCTGGTTCAAGAGAAAAATCTCTCAATGTCATATACAATGTAAAGAAAGCACACTGGCAGTGGCCAGGTGTGGAGAGGAGGAGAAGTAGGGAATGTTGTTGAATGGATACAGAGTTTTAGTTTTGCAAGACAAAAGGGTTCTGGAGATTGGTTGTGTAACAATGTAACTATAGTTGACACTCCTGAACTGTGCACTTAAAAATGGTTAAAATGAGGAGTGCCTGAGTGGCTCAGTCCATTAAGCATCCAATTTAATTAATCTCAGGTCATAATCTCACAGTTCATGAGTTCAAGCCCCACATCTGGCTTTCTGCTGACAGCTTGGAGCCTGGAGCCTGCTTCAGATTCTGTGTCTCCCTCTGTCTCTACCCCACCCCCACTTGCACTCTGTCTCTGTCTCTCAAAAATAAACATTAAAATTTTTTTAAAAAGAAATGGTTAAAATGGTAAATCTTATGTTATGACTTTTTTACTATGATAAAAAAATTTTAAAAGACATTACAGAAGGACAAATATATAAATTACTATCTCAACAGATACAGAAGTATTCAATAAAATCAAGACTTATTCATAATTTGGTTTTTAAACCAGAATAATTGAAATATAAGGGAATTTCCCTACTCTAATAGGCTGAATAATGCCCCCCCCATAGATGTCCACATCCTAACACCTGGAACCTGTGTCACCTTATACAGCAAAATGGACCTTGCCAATGTGATTAAGGTAAGGATCTTGAGATAGGAAGAGTAGCTTGAATTATCCAGGTGGGTCCAGGGAAGCAGAAGGAATCAGAGACAGAGGTTGTGATAGAGGCAGACATCAGAATGATGTGCTTTGGATGTGGACACAGAAACATAAGCCAGGGAGCAGTGGCAGCCACTAGAAGCTGAAAAAGGCAAGGAAACAGGATTCACCCTTCAAAACCCCAGAAGAAACCAGCCCTGTTAAAGCCTTCTGTGTAGCCCAGCGAAACTGATTTCGGAGTCTGGCCTCCATGACCGTAAAAAAGGAAATCTGCATTGTTTTAGGCCAATAAGTTTGTGTTAATTTGTTACAACAGCAAAAAGGAAACCAATGTATTTACTTAATATGATCTACTCATTTACTCAACAAATATTTATGAAGTACCTTTTATGTGATAAGCACTTTGCTAGGCCTTGGCAAGATTAAAAGAAACAAAAACAGATTTAAAAAAATAACCCTCCACCTGACTGTAGTTTGTATACTAATGGGGAGGAAAGGGAACGCAATAATAATTATGCAAAATAAAAAGGAAGTTAGTTGGATCATGACTATCTCCAATGAGAAAGAAATTAATGCAGGGAAAAGAGATGATGAGCATCATGGGAGAAGGGGTAGGTTAAATCTTTAGATTGGGGGAGTAGGGCGGGACTCACTGAAAAATGGCACTTGAGTAAACCTGGGAGAAAGTAAGGAGGTACCCTTCCATCTACCTGGGGAAGGGCACTCCAGCCAGAGAACATGGCAAGTGCCAAATCCAGAGGGAGGGGCCCGTCTGGCCTGTCAGATGAGGAAGAAGACCTGTGTGGGTGGAGTGGGGAGAGGGGTAGGGGATGAGATCAGAGAGACAAGGACGGCAGAAAACCACCAGGAGCCCCGGACATTGCAGTGAGATGGAAGAGATGGGAAGCCTTTGGAGAAGTTTAAACAGAGGAGAGTCTATTTGATCCATCATATGATTTCTCTGTGTGACAAAGACTGTTCCGGCTGCTCTTAGGAAAGGCTCTGAAATAGAAGGAGAAACACAGGGAGACCAATTAGGAGATTAACAAAGAAAAGCTAGAGGGAAAAAGGATGGTGCTTTAGACAGGGATGGCGGCAGTGAAGGTGGTGGAAAGTTATTTTGTAAACACTTATATAAATTTATAGAACTGCCTTGATTTGCCGGCAAGCTAACTGTGCAGTGTAAGAAAGCGGATGCCAAAGGTTTTGGCCTCAGTAAAGTGAAAGATGCAGGCAGAGCAAGTCTGGTCGTGCAGGGGCAGCAAATATCAGGTGTTCACTTGGACATTTCAGTAGAGGTGGCGAGTAGGCAGTGAGACAAGCAAACTTAAACTTCAGAAGAGCTGAACAAACTAGAGACATAAATTAGACCCCATCAAAAAATTGTAGTACAGATGAACTTTGAACAACATGGGGTTTCAACAGCATGGGTCCACTTACACGTGCATTTTTTTTTCGATAAATACAATACAGAACGGTAAATGTATTTTCTATTCTTTACGATGTTCTTAATATTTTTCTGTAGCTTACTTTATTGTAAGGATACACTACATAATACATATTAGTTACAAATATGTGCTAATTGGCTGTTTATGTTTTCTGTAAGATTTCCGGTCAACAGTTGGCTATTGGTAGTTAAGTTTGGGGGCAGTGAAATGTTACATGTTGATTTCTGACTATAGGGGCAAGAGGCTGGTGCCATTAATACCTGTGTTTTGCAAGGGCCAACTGTATTTGAAGTTATAAGTGAGTGTGTAATTAGAAGAGAGAAGAAATTCAATAACTTATTTCCAGAACCCCAACATTCAAAATCAGGGAGATGAAAAAGAACCAGCAAGGAGAGTGAGAACAGCTAAAGAGGTAGAAAGAAAAACAGGGGTCTGATGTTCCAAAGTCAAAGGGCTCTGTGCAGAGGTCAACTGTGCTCCATGTGCCTGATTGGCCACGTAAAATGAAACCCGAGCATTTGCCTCTGGTTTTGGCCACATGGAAGTCATAGGCAGTAACGGCTAGCTAACAAAAACTCATGACAAATGTGACACTTAATGGTAAAACTTCAGAAGCAGTTTCATTGAACTTCTGGGGTGTGAGACAAACATGCCCGCTTTCATCATTTTTATCCAGAATTGTACTAGAGGTTCTAAACAACAAAAATTATATATATATATATATATATATATATATATATATGAATTGAGAAAAAAGGAATAAAACTGGTGTTTGCAGTTTATTTGATGTCCATGTATAAAATCCAAGATAATCTACAGTCGAATAGAAACTAATAAGAGATTTAAAATTTTTGTTAGATTCAAGATTAGCATTATAAAAATCATACTATTTCTTTTTTCCTAAGTTTATTTTGAGAGAGAGAGAGAGAGCACAAGCAGGGGAGGGGCGGGGGCAGGGGAGAGCATCTGAAGCAGGCTCCTCATTGTCAGCGCGGAGCCCTACGTGAGGCTTGAATTCACGAACCGGGAGATCGTGACCTGAGCTGAAACCAAGAGTCGGATGCTTAACCAACCAAGCCACTCAGGCGCCCCCAAAATCATATTATTTCTACTAAGTATCTACAACCAGCTATATGCTGATATTTAAGGAAGGAAAAAGAAGGAAGGGAGGAAGGGAAGAGATAGAAGGGAAGGGAGCAGAGGAGAGGAAAGGAAAAAAGAAAGATTAACCTGATGTGTAGTGTCTGCTGATTTCCATGGTGTAATTACTCCCACCATAGCTGATATCAAACTGCCAGTGTGGTGTCACTGAAGGAGGGCTGGGAAGAGAGGAACACAATTGCCCTTGCAAGGTGGTGTCAGCCCTAGCATGCCACTACAAACCACTCAGAAATTTAAGTAGACAAAAAAATAAAAAATCATATTCACAGAAGCTACCAAACCTATAAGACCTAAAAGAAATATAACAAATGTGCAAAAGTATGCAGAGATCACTTTTTAAATGTTTTCAAGAAAAAAAACCTGACTATTTAAGAAAATATGTATTGTCAGTGATTGGGAAGAATCAATATTGTTGATGTCAGTTTGCCCCAAAGCAATCTGTAATTGCAGTATAATTTTAATAAAATCCCAATAGGGAATCTTAAAATTTATTTGGAAGAGGAAGTGGTCAAAAATAGCTGAGACAGACACCTGGGTGGCTCAGTCAGTTAAGCGTCTGACTCTTAATTTCGGTTCAGGTCATGATCTCATGGTTCATGAGATCAAGCTCTGTGTTGGGCTCTGTGCTGGCAGTGCAGGGCCTGACTGGGGTGGGTTCTCTCTCTCTCTCTCTCAAAATAAATAAATAAAATTAGGAAAAAAAGCTGAGGCAATTTTGAAATACAAGATAGGAGGATCTGCGCTACTAAAAAACAAGTCAGTAAGTAATATAGTTGTTACCGGTGTCAGGATGAACAAATACAACCATGTAACTGCATAAAGAGCCCATAAAAAGACTCAAGTAATTTTGGAAACTTGTTGTGTAGCAGATGTGATATTATAAATTAGTGTCGAAGGGGTGGCCTCTCAATAAACAGTCCTGTGACTACTGGATTTGTATATAGGATAGTGAACAAATTTCAGATTCTTTGCAGGACAGAAGAAAAAAATTCACAAAGAATAAACAAAAAATTATGAAATGTAACAGTGGGTTATTATCTCAAGTTTATAAAGAGCTCTTAAAACTAATCAATATGTTAAGCCAAATAGATTCATGAAAAACAATCGCTAAAGTGAGAAAACTGAAGTGCCAATTTGCATTTAAAAAACAAAATATATTTTAAAATATTCAAATACATTAAGAATTTTAAAACTAATTTTAAATTAATAAAATGCTATCGCTTCTCAGCCTTCTGGTTAAGTGTAAATTAATAAAACACTATGTGTCTCTATCAAAATGAAAAAAAGTTAAAAACTGATTTTTAAAAAAATCTGAGGTGCCTGTGAGGCTCAGTCATTTGAGCATCTGACTCTTGGTTTTGTCTCAGGTCATCATCCCACAGTCCTAGGATCAAGCCCTGCATTAGGCTCCATGCTGAGAGTGGAGCCTGTTTGGGATTGTCTCTCTCCCTCTCTCTCTGCCCCTTCCCTGCTCTTGTGTGCTCTCTCTCTAAGTGAATGAATGAATGAATGAATGAATGAACGAATAAATAAATAAATAAATAAATAAATAAATAAATAAATAAAATTCTTGAAAATCTATAATCTGTGTGCAAGTGCTCATTTCTCCATACACTAAGGGAAATGAGAATTCTCAAATATACTTTGCAAACTCACTGCAAGTATAAATTGCTACAACCTTTCTAGATTGGGATATATTTATAGAAATTTTAAATATGCCTCCTTTGACCCAAAAATTCAAGTAACGTATCCTAAAGCAAGCAGAAAAAATGTGCAAAGAGCCGCACATAACCCATTTCAGTGAAGAAATAGACAGAGTTTGATATATTAACAGATAAAAAGTAGTCTACATAAATTACATATAATGTGACCTTTTTTTTATAAAACAAACAAAAAATAGTGTAAATGCACTCGATGCCTCAAAATTTATCCGAAAGTAACACAGAAGTGATTATTTCTGGGTGCTGAAGTAATGGAGTTCTAGGTTTTCTTATTTTTTTGTGGTTTCTTAATTTTGCAGTAGTCATTACTTGTATACTAAGATAAATCACTTTACAAAAAATTTAAGCAAAGCAGACCTGCACTGTCTGTTCTGGAAAAAACATATGATTAACACATGCATTATTTTAAATTTATTCTTTTATTTTGGTGCCTTTTTCTAGAATGAGCCTAAGTATAAGACGTTTACACATAAGGGAAAAGTGAGTAGTACATCCTATGATGTACTCAAAATCATTCCCCTCCTTTGTCAACCAACCTGAGTCCCTCATGGCGTCATACATGCATATGTTTCCATAGGATTATCCCCCTTGCATGCTCCCTAATCCATTGGATCCCCATGAATCAATGTACCTACACATTTAAATTTTCACACGTGCGCGCGCGCACACACACACACACACACACACACACATGTTCATTATTCATTATTTCCTGACTCATGCTTTGTATTAGATTTGAGGGGAGCCTGAGTGGCTCAGTTGGTTGTGCATCCGACTTGATATTGGCTCAAGTCACTATCTCATAGTCATGAGATAGAGCCCTGCATGGGACTCCACACTAAGCAGAACCTGCTTGAGATTCTCTCTCTCCCTCTCTCTCTGCCCCTCCCCCACTCTCTATCTCTCTCAATAAATAAATAAAAACTTTTTTAAAAAGAGAATAAAACAAAGTTAATTATTTACATGCCTTATCTTTCCGGTAGACTGTAAAACTGCAGAGAATAAGATGAATATATCATTTCGTTTGCATTTCCCAGAAACAACAAAATATCCTGTACTGATACATAGAAACAACTTGTTTGCTGACTATTTTGAGGATTTGGGCCAATTGTAGCATTTGGACCAATTTGTAGCATTTTTTTATAACTTGAAAAATAAGTAACGTTTGAAGAAGTAAAAGGTATTTCTGTTTTAATTATAGGTAAAATATAACCAATTACACCATTAATGATACTGCTTCAATTATAATTATATTCAAGATGATTGTTTTATATCGATGGATGATAGATCTATTATGATTTACAATGAGAAATAAAGGTTATAAGGGGGACTTTCCTTCATATTTTTGTCTGCGTCATGAAAGCCAAAAATGTTTTTCCACAAAACATAGTTTAGGGCCTTTGTTAAAGACACTGTGAGAATGGATGAAACAAGGATTGATTAGAAGACGGCACTTTCTTATGGTATATCATTCTAATGAAGCATCTTATGTGCTGGATAAGAATGGACTGGTGTACAAAGTGGGTTCATAATTATTCCTACCATTTACCTATCAACTGCTGTGCTAAGCACTTTGTGTTCATTTTCTCCAACCCCATTAAGAACCTCGTTTACATAGTAAGTGGAGCTGCACATATTCCAGCTCAGCTCTATTGACTCCAAAACCAAAACTTTTGGGGCGCCTGGGTGGCGCAGTCGGTTAAGTGTCCGACTTCAGCCAGGTCACGATCTTGCGGTCCGTGAGTTCGAGCCCCGCGTCGGGCTCTGGGCTGATGGCTCAGAGCCTGGAGCCTGTTTCCGATTCTGTGTCTCCCTCTCTCTCTGCCCCTCCCCCGTTCATGCTCTGTCTCTCTGTCCCAAAAATAAATAAACGTTGAAAAAAAAAAATTAAAAAAAAAAAAAAAAAAAACCAAAACTTTTCCTAAACAATAAATTCACTTATTTACAGATTAATCAAAAGCATCTAATAGTGATTGCAGCAAGGTAGCCAACATTTCTAGCAATATGTCTTGAAATTTTCATGGCTCATAACACATCTACAGTAGAATTGTGATCAAATAATAATATCCACTGCATTTACCAAAAACAAAGTGATAGAGAAAAAGTTTTGAGGGAGACTGCGGTATTTAAATATCTTTACAGTAATATATGTGTGTGGGGAGGGGGGTGAATCTCCATTCTAGCCAATGTACCTTTTTATAATAATCATGGCATTTCCTCTTCTGTCTAAAAATAGCATTACAGCAATCATTTTAACAGTATACATTGCTCTAACTTTTATATTTTATTTGAATGAAAATAGAACAGCAAAAACAAGTACAAGTTTTCTTAAAAACACTTTCGATGAAAGTTTGATGTATTATCTCACATCTAGACTTTACAAAGGTCGTTACCCAATTGATTATAGTGAAATATTATCTCTTTGTTTAGCATTTGCTTTTTATCCAGGCACACAGACCACTGAGGAAGCTGTAAGAAAACAATGCCATGTCTTGTCTGCTCCTGGGTGTGATCAGCAAACTTGTCATATGTAAATAATTATGCACTTCATGGAGTAGTTCCAAACTCACATCGCATTATTTCAGCTGCGTACCTTTAGAAGAGCTGATTCTTTTTTCTAATATTTCCTTTAGCACCTCAGAAATACTGTGAGTTTCATAGGGAAAATGATTCTGCAAAGTTGCAGATCCAGAACATTGTTTGCATTTTATATACTAAAGAAATATTTGAGGGGGGGAGGCGCCTGGGTGGCTCAGTCGGTTGAGCATCCGACTTTGGCTCAGGTCATGATCTCATGGTTTGTGAGTTCGAGCCCTGTATCAGGCTCTGTACTGACATCTCAGAGCCCGGAGCCCACTTCAGATTCTGTGTCTCGCTCTCTCTCTCTGCCCCTCACCTGCTCATGCTCTGTCTCTCTCTGTCTCAAAAATAAATAAAACATTAAAATAGATAGATAAAAAGAAATACGGGGGAAATTTGCAAGCAAATGAACAGGCTTAACAAAACTTCACGTAGGTTATCTTCTGTTTGTTTTTACTCTAGGGGTTTGTAATTGGAGTAATAGCTGCCAGCAAGGAGAGCTGTGCATCTTCTCTGGTAAACTCAGATGCAATGTGTTATGTGGGAAGAATGTAGGTTTGGGAACTGGACCAGGCTGGAGACCATGCAGCATCACCCAAGTGAAATGCTATCTAGTAGGATTGCATTGTTGGTGACCCTGATGAAGCTAGTGATAGGTTTTTCTATTCTTTGATATAGAAAGAGGAATTGTTGGACACAATAATCCACAAATCTACAAAGATCTATGGATCTTTTATCTGGAATCTAGTACATTCAACAACATGCATTATAGAGGGTAAAAGCATCAATTTTTAGCTAATTACCTTCAGTAAAGATCTTTTCTTAAATTCTGTTTTCACATCTGTTTTCTTGACACAAGCTAGGATATCTTTTATGTCTCATTCTAGTTACATAATACACACAGGTGTGATTTCACTTTGTCTATCAGGCTGTAATTTGTCATGTTATCTTATGTTGCCCTCAAATTAAATTATGAACCTAAAGTAGTTAATGATAAACATCTCAAAGACTTTATTTCTATAGATTAAAAAGCTGAAAGAGTTATTCAGAAGAAAAGAAGCACCTTCTAAAATGTTTCCAACTTTCTTCTTAGATCTTCAATGTGAATTATCAGAAAGAAACAATAAAGAGATCTGCTTCTTCCCTTTGGGGATTGAGAGAGGTTTGGTAGATTTAATGAGATTCCTGAGATGTCCAGGTTTATGTAGCAATAAGTACACCAGATTCAAATGATTTTTTTTCAAATGCAATGTACATAATAAAGAAAATGTAACACTGTTTTCTGAACTTATTTCCTACACCACAAGATTTTCACAGTGTAATTCTCCTTGGGCTCAAGCCTTACAGTATATCCAATCATGGTGCACTCAAGGATCCTGCCAGCAGTGGGCATCAGGAAATACAGTAATTGTCGCCATCTTGCTACTTAAAGATGTGATGGTTATTTTACAAGTCCTAGGAAATGCCTTCCTTGTTCTATAGGTAATGAGACTATGCATATAGCTTAGTTTATTCTATCCATGCTTAAAAATTAAGTCAAGTTTACCATTAAATTCCAGATTTTTCTATATTCATAGCTTTGTTTATGACATCAATTTTGTGAACCAAGTAAATTCAATATGATGTATTATAGAGACTGCTTAAGTAGATTGTAGTTTTGTTTTGTTTTGGTTTTTTCTCAAGATGTACATCATTTATTTGAGAGGAATTTCTGACTTTGTGGTTGGGGTTGCTTAGTGTGTTTATGTTGGGAAAGGGAGTCGCAGGCATGTAGTCTTTCAGCCTCCACTCAGTCACATAAGAATGAGCCTTGGAGCTGGGATATTTTTTTATCAAGAGATAAAGAATCAAAAGAAAACCAAATCTGGAGGCATCACAATTTCAGACTTCAAGCTACATTACAAAGCTATAATCATCAAGACAGTATGGTACTGGCATAGAAACAGACATACAGATCGGGGCGCCTGGGTGACACAGTCGGTTAAGCGTCCGACTTCAGCCAGGTCACGATCTCGCGGTCCGTGAGTTCGAGCCCCGCGTCGGGCTCTGGGCTGATGGCTCAGAGCCTGGAGCCTGTTTCCGATTCTGTGTCTCCATCTCTCTCTGCCCCTCCCCCATTCATGCTCTGTCTCTCTCTGTCCCCAAAATAAATAAACGTTGAAAAAAAAATTTTTTTTTAAATAAATAAATAAATAAAAAGAAACAGACATACAGATCAATGGAATAGACTAGAGAACCCAGAAATGGACCCATAAACGTATGGCCAACTAATCTTTGACAAAGCAGGAAAGAAAATCCAATGGAATAAAGACAGTCTCTTCAGCAAGTGGTGCTGGGAAAACTGGACAGCGACATGCAGAAGAATGAACCTGGACCACTTTCTTACACCATACACAAAAATAAACTCAAAATGGATGAAAGACCTAAACATAAGACAGGAAGCCATCAAATCCTAGACAAGAAAACAGACAACAATCTCTTTGATCTCAGTTGCAGCAACTTCTTAATGATAGGTCTCCTTAGGAAAGGGAAACAAAAGCAAAAAATGAATATTGGGACCTCATCAAGATAAAAAGCTCCTGCACAGTGAAGGAAACTATCACCAAAACTAAAAGGCAACCAATGGAATGGGAGAAGATATTTGCAGAGGACCTATCAAATAAAGAGTATCCAAAATCTATAAAGCACTTATCAAACTCAACACCCAAAAAACACATAATCCAGTGAAGAAATGGGTAAAAGACATGAACAGACACTTTTCCAAAGAAGACATCCAGATGGCTAAAAGACACACATGAAAAGATGCTCAACATCACTCACCATCAGGGAAATACAAATCAAAACCACCATGAGATACCACCTCACACCTGTCAGATGGCTAAAATTAACAACTCAAGAGACAACAGATGTTGGTGAGAATGTGGAGAAAAAGGAACCCTTTTGTATTGTTGGTGGGAATGAAAACTGGTGTAGCCACTCTGGAAAACAGTATGGAGCTTCCTCAAAAAATTAAAATTGAACTACCCCACGACCCAGCAATTACACTACTAGGTACTTATCCAAAGGATACAATAATGCTGATTCGAAGGGGCACATGCACCCCAATGTTTATAGCAGCACTATCAACAATAGCTAAAGTATGGAAAGAGCCCAAATGTCCATCAACAGATGAGTGTATAAAGAAGATGTGATATATATACACAATGGAATATTACTTGGTGATCAAAAAGAATGATATCTTGCCATTTGCAACAACATGGATGGAACTAGAGTGTATCATGCTAAGCAAAATATGCCAGTCAGAGAAAAACAAATATCGTATGATTTCACTCATACGTTGAATTTAAGAAACAAAACATGAGCATAAGGGAAGGGAACCAAAAATAGATAAAAACGGAGGGGGAGACAGACCATAAGAGACTCTTAAATACAGAGAACAAACTGAGGGTTGCTGGTAGGGTGTTGGGTGGGGGATGGGATAAATGGGCAAAGGACATTAAGGAGGGCACTTGGGATGAGCACTGGGTGTTATATGTAAGTGATGAATCACTAAATTCTATTCCTTAAATCATTATTACACTATATATTAACTACCCACACAGCCTGCAACTGGTTCATCTCCTTCTGTGGAAATATCTTTCCCTGATTAGGGTCAGTGAGTGTTCCTTTGCTCTGCATCAGAGGCTCTGAAGAACACCCACAGCTTTCAGAAATATACACTCCAGACAGGAGGACTCAGGGTCCTTCTACTGCAGCACAAGAGGACTGTGCATGAGCCAACTGCCCTGTGTCAGCTGCCAGGGGTACTCACTAGCCACGAGGGACCCTACACACATTATGGAGCTGATCTTACTCTGTATCTTCTCTGAGTAAAAGTGCTGTCCCATTCTGTGCTTGACTGTGTTGTACATTCCTTGGCCCATCTAATACCAAGATGTAGTGGGCAGAACGGTTTGAACTTCTTTCCCTAGAGGCTGGTATTGTGATGATCTTTGCTACCCTCCCTGTAGTTTGAGTTCTCCCCTGTCATTGGTTACGGGTGCACAGTGTTCTGCTCAACATATGGAGAATTCATCCTTCTTGGACGTTTGTATTCTTAATCTGGATGCCAAAACACATTCTAGATGTTCTGGATGAGTCCAACAGGTAATCTGTGTGCATTATGACAAAATTCATTACATACTTTCATTTTCATTGGCCAAAAATAATGAAAAAAAATGAAGCACCATCACCTTTACCTTGAGCACATCTTCACTGTTTTCTACTCTTTTGGGTGATAGTAGAGATGTTTGATGGTAAAATCTTGCTGGGCACATTTTCCAAGAAGAAAGAACACTGTTATTCAGCTCTCCAATCACATGTGCAGTGGTATCTTCCTTCTAATTTAGACATCACTGGCAACAATCAACTTGTCAGATTTATATAGTAGATAAAAATGGAAACGATAAAAATCAAATCCAAGGCTGCTTTTATTTTTGAAGTTTAAATGGCAACTATTATCATTTCATATAGCCCATTATGTGCAAAAAGATGTCTAAGGCCATGAGTTTCCCTCATGAGTTTTCATGAGGTTTTTTTTCACTCTACATTATATTTTATTTTAATCAATAAAGATACTACTATACTACTATAGTACAGATTCCAGTGATGCTCTAAAAAATAAGCTCTGTGGAATTTTTGTTTTAAATTATTATTTCAAAACAAATAATATATGCATGATTCAGCACAAGGACCCAGGATTAGATGCAAGTGAAATTATAAGCCATTATTCAATTCAAATAGGTAACAGTTTAATTGTACTTTAAATTCTATAACAAAATTATATAAGTAAATCCCAAGCATCAAGTGAAACTCCTTTTCAAAAACATGTGAGTAAAAAAGTCAAACATTTCCTAGCTGATTATCAGGACTAAATTTTAACAGCAAAAATGTGTGGTGTGAACAATTTATACCAAACAGGTTATTTCACATTAAAGGGCTCACTTACCAACAATGAATTTATTCATTCATATAAAACAATTTCTCAACCTCGACACTATTAACATTTTGCTCCTGATCATTCTTTGTTGTGAGGGCCGTCCTGTGCATTGCAGGATGTTCAGTAGCATCCCTAACCTCTATGTTCCCACCAATTATGACACAGAAAAGGTATCTCCAGACGTTGCCAAATGACCCCTTACTGTAAAGTTGCCTTTGGTTGAAAACCACTGATCTAAAACATGCTAGAGGGTTTCTATGTGTTAGGTAGGCACTGTGTTTGGTTCTAAGGATGCAGTATTAAGAACCAGCTCTTAAAAACTCACGTCTAGAAGTGGAGACATGTAAATAACAGAAGTATACTAAAAGTACTATTGATTTACTCAAATTTATCTCATTTGAAATACCATTCAAGAGAAAATACTGTCTCATTATATCTTTATCCAAACATATACTATGATACTTCTTCAGACCTTATGCTTCCAGACACAGTTACATACATTGTTGTGAGAGCAGAATCCAAGACAAAACTTTCCAGTCACGGGGTGTCTGGCTGGTTCAATTGGTCTAGTATGTCACTCTCGATCTCAGGGTTGTGTTTAGGCCCTATGCTGGGTGTAAAGATTACTTAAACAAACAAACAAACAAACCTTCCAGTCACAGTTTAATATAATCCTTCTAGCTTATTGATTCATCAGTAAATCTTACCTCTCTACAAGCAAACTCTGCCCCCCAGAATTGTCAGGTATTTGTCAGGTCTATTGACAAATAAAATCATGAAGCTACTTCCAAACTGCAGACGTTTCCTTGTAACATATCACATAATGATTCCAATTCCTATCCTAAAAATAGCTTTCTAAATGAAAAGATGCCAGTATGTTATTTATTGTAATGTTATTTATTTACTTCAGGGAGTTCACATTATATGTTAGGCACTACTGGCTTAAGGTCATTTTTTTTTACTGATATTTTATCTCTCATTGAAAGAGACTGTCTTATGCTACTGTTCAACACTGAGTAAAGTCTCTATCCAAAGCAATAAGACATGAAAATAATTAGAATGGGGATGACAAAACTATCACTTCATGAAAGTGAAGTGACACTCAAGCACCTCAATAGTGTTTACCCTAAGCTTTGGCAGGTTAGGTTGCCATCTTTTTATATTACTTATCAGGTGAAACACAAGTCAGAGGAAAGCCAGGTGGAAGCTTTTTTGATTAGAATGCTTAAAGCTTATTTGCTGGTTTCTGACACTTGCCAAACTGTTTAATCAATTCTTCATCTACAAATCCTTTTTATTTTTTTAAAGTTCATTTATTTGTTTAGAGAGAGAGGGAGAGAGAGAGAGAAAAAAGCATGAGTGGGGAAGGAGCAGAGAGACAAGAAGAGAGAGAATCCAAAGCAGGCTCTGTGCTGTCAAAGCCAAATTCTGTCACAGCCAAAATCAAGGGTTTGGGACACAACTGACTAAGCCACCCAGGCACCCCATCTATAATCCCTTCTGCAATGACTCCAATTATTTTTAGCCCTATTCTTATAAATGAGCCTTTTTATCTCTCAGAATTGGAGAATTATTGTTTCACTGTATTAATTTAAAATGTTACTCCCCTATTTATTGAAGCTAAACATGCATTAAACCTATGACCCAACACCCCTAAGCATACACATAGGAAAAGTAAGGGTATATGTCTAGTCTACCAAAAATATGTGAATTTTTGTAGCAGAATTGTTCACAATAATCCGAATTTAGAAACAACCAAAGTGTCTGTCAAGAGTAGAATGGATAGACTGTGGTCTTTTCATAAAGTAGAACATTACAGAGCACTTAAAAATACTACTTGCATTTGCAACAAGGATGAATTGCACAAATGAAATGAAAAGGTAAAGAAATCAAACACAAAGTACTACATCCTGTATAATACCATTTATATGAAGTTCAAAAACAAGAAAAATTAATTTACAGAAACAGAATTTAAAATAATGATTTTCTCTGGAGAATGCAATTGGTATTAATGGTGGAGAGACAAAAGAAAAACTTTTGTAATCTTGTAAATATTCTTTATTTCAATCTATGTTGAGGCCACATTTAAATATATATATATAAATATATATATTTATATATAACCAGTGTGTATATCCATTTATATATATCCATATATACGCTATCTGTAACATAAATATCATATTGTGCATAAAATAATATATAAACATAAATATACAAATGTTTATATATAACATACAATGTATTTTATATATACAAGTTAAGTTGATTGAATTTAAATGATATATATTTTAAGTATATATTACATATTAAAATTTATTTAAAAAATCATGAAGTTACATACTTAAGATTCGAGTACTCTGTTATGTTTATTCTCCTACAATCTCTTAAATCATCCCAAATTTCTTCTTAATCTTGCACATAGTGGTTCTTTGGGTCCATATTTTATTGAGGAGTCACAAAATATATTGATGTGTTTATATCCCAATTTATTATTGTTGTATGTTCAATCACCTGATGGAGAAATCAGCTAAGAGGAGTAAAAATGTGTTTATTGCTTTTATTGGCATTACTGACCTTTACCTCTCTGAGGGGGAGCCAGTAAGGGATCAAATTGTCTTATCTTAAGGGAGTGCTTAAATACAAAGGTCATAGTCATACAAATTATGTACTTTTATTATAACTGCCAGAACTTAAATAAATAGGAACAGGCAACTTAAATATGGAATAATTACCTTAAATGATGCTAATTAGGATAGATTTTGATCAACTTTTTAAAAAAATCTGATTTTTTCATAGTTGATAAATTATTAGAAATAATTAGTAAATATTGTAATATTAGACACAAAGTCCACTTATTGGCAATAAAGAGAAAATTATTTAAAAATACTGTTTATATCCAGAATTTTAAAATATTATTAAAAAATAACAAATAAATATTAAAAACATTTTCTAAGGCAAAAACAAAAGTAAAAAAATGCTATTTATGAAAGATTAAAAATTAGGAATAAATTTAACAAATTATATATAAAACCTCTATATGAAAAACAAAATATTACTGAAACAAATTAAAGAAAACCTACATAAATAGAGAAATATAATATATTTATAGACTGAAAGAATCAAAGTGATAAAGACACTGAATTGATGGAGTCATTGCAATCTAACAAATATCCCACCCTTTTTTTTTTTTTTGACACAAAGTAAAATGTATATGTGAATGGAATGACAGAGAAATAGTCAAGGCACTGTGGAATACAAACAGCAAGATGGGAGAAATTACTCGATACCAGAACTCAAAAGAAAGCTACAGTAGTAATTATGACATTGTTATATCGGCACTAGGACAAAAGAGAGATTAAATACAATACGAAGTCCATTAACAGACCCATGCTTATATGTACACTTGATTTACAACAAAAGTATCAGTATGGAAGAGGCAGTCTTTTCAAAAAATGGTGCTGGATCAACTGGATATCTATATGGAAAAATATATTCAGTTTGACTCCGACTTCATAACACACAATAATTAATTCCAAGTAAAGCTAAAAATAAAAAGTAATTCACGAAGCTTCTAGAAGATAATATAATACTTCATGACTTTGAAATGGGGAAACACTTTTTTAAGAGGATCAAAAAAACAGTAACCTTAAAATAAAATATTGCTCAATTGGACTATATTAAACTCAATGACTTTCTCTTATCAAAAGAAAACAGTAAGACAGTGATAAAAAGCAGCCACAGGTGGCAGAAAATACTTACAATACATATAAGCAACATAAAGAACTCTTATAAAACAAAAAGATTAACTGATGAACAAAGTAAGCAAAAAACTTGAACAAAGTCTCATAGAAAAGGATGTTGTAATTGATGTATTTTTATGATAAAAAACGATAAACATATTTTTAAAGTGTTTAACCTCTTAATTAGCAAATTGAAACCATAGGGGATACTACTTATATACCTTCCAGATGTTCTAAAATTAATAATAGATAACAGCAAGTGTTGGTAAGATTATAGAGCAACAGGAACTCTCATACACTAAGGTTGTATCAGCAAATTGACATAATCACTTTGTAAAAGATTTTGGCATTATATATTAAAATTGAGGAAGATATATAACCCACATATCCTAGAGCCCAACAATTTCACTCTAGACTGGTTATTGCTGCATTATTGGTGGTGACTAAAGGCAAGCCAGTCGCCTTTAGTCCAAAGATACATAGTGATACATCTTTATAATGGAATATTATCCAGCAAAGAAAATGAATGCATATAATAATATAGATAAATCTCACAAAGGTAATTTTGAATAAAAAATCCAGGTATATGAGATGTAATCCTGTAATTTTATTTAATAAATACTATTTACTTAGAAATTCAAGAAAAGAAACAACACTAAATTACAGTGTGTAGGAATGAATGCTTATGTGGAAAACCCTATAAAAGGGTGTATGTGAAAAACTTGTAACTAGGGAAGTCAGTTTAACAGTTAATATTATAAGTAAGAAAGGGGTAGTGTTGTGTAGGAGTTATAAAGGTGCTTGTGGAAGAACTTTAGGGAGGACTTCTTGGCTATAGGAAACACTTCAGGGTTATTATGGGAAACACTTAATGGAACAGAAACCCTTAAGAAGCAGGTGGAGTAGTCTAGGCTCAGATTATTCAAAGTATGGCCAGCAGTACAGCACCATCAGCATCAGGTGAGAGCATGTAAGAAATGGAGAACTACAGGCCTCACCCTAAATCTACTGAACTATAATCTATTTTAACAAGATCTGTCTAGCTCTGGGGCCACTTGGACCAAGGTTTGAATTCCTACCCTGGCACCTGTTGTTGGAACGGGCCTCAGGCAAGTCTCTTAACATTTTGGGACCTCATTTTCTCTTTTATAAAACAGAACAGAAAACATTCCAGAAATGAGAAACATTAAGTAGAATATACCAGGATGAGTTGTTTCTGAATTTAAGACTATACAATCTACGTAAGATATATAGATATGTGTACATGGTCCCCCAAGGGGCAATGACACAGCATTTGCTAATTCAGTATTAAAGGCAACTTTATGAAACATAACTGCCATGAATAATGAGAATCAAGTGCATATAAATTAACAAATAAATAATTTTTGTCATCTGTTACCTTTGATTTTGTTTATAAATAATAATATATAATTGTTTATAGATTATATATAATTATCCTTATTTTTGGCTACAAATTTTCATATAAACTATGGATAAACACAAGAGTGGGTAAAACATGTATAACTTTAACCTATGTAAAATTATTCCCCCAAGTAATGCTAAGTCATGTTTAAATAACATTTATTCACATTAAAAACCAAGGGAACTTTGTTTTGTTGTTGTTAATAACAATTAACAATTTTTTTTTCAATGTTTATTTTTTTGGGGGGGAGGAGGGGTAGAGAGAGAGGGAGTCACAGAATCCGAAGCAGCCTCCAGGCTCTGAGCTGTCAGCCCAGAGCCCAACGCAGAGCTGAACCGAAGTCAGACACTTAACCTACTGAGCCACCCAGGTGCTCCATCAATTTTTTAACTGTTTCTTCTTCCTCTTTTCCTCCCATCTAAAACTTTCAGGTGTACATATTAGCTTGACTTCTAAAGAAAATACCATCTCAAAATTGTGCTTCTCCAGTTGTCTACAAGAATTTTTCTCTGCAAAGCTCCATTTATAGTTTTTACCAGAACCTAAGTCACAGAAGCATTTTACTTAATGTTGTTTATAACCAATTTCCAAAAACACTGAATGCCAATTGCACTATACTTTGGGAAGAAGCTATTTGTCACTATAGATTTCTTATCATATTTCATTTGTTTCAGAGAAAAAGGCCTTTTATTTTATGTGAAAAATGACTTCTGATTTGATTTTGTGGCAATTTTTAATTTAAGTTTTCTAGTTTCATTTTATTTTTTCCTGTTCTCTAACCATATAAAAGTGTGCCAATACTGTAGGATGTGCCTGTTTCATATAAACAAAAGCAGGCTCTAATACAGTAAAAAGTTATAAGCATACTAAAATATGTAATTAAGATACTTCTTTTTTAACTGAAAAATATTTATAGAAATAAATAAAACAAAAAATCTAATTATTAGGCATTTCTAAGTATTCGCAATTCTATACCACCTGTTTCATGACAGATGCTCCACTCTGGTGACTAAATTTTAAGCAAAAGAAACTAGCTTTTAATATTGGCAAACTAGAAATAATTATTAAATTAGAAAAATATAAGTTTAGAAAAATACAATTAGAAATACAATTAGAAAAATACAATTATTAAAATAGAAAAATACAAACAATGTTCCATAGTAAGGAACTAATCTGTATAAATGGTTATTGTTGATCTTCTGTTAGACCTTTTTTTCCTTCTGTTAGATCTTACAATCTTTTTCAAATAAATATTTAAACATGGCACAACACACTAAAAAGTTTTTTCAAAAAACTTCATATATATATATGTATATTATATATATATATATATATATTATACATATATATGTGTGTGTGTGTGTGTATAGTGTTTTCTTTCTTTTTTTTTTTTTCAACGTTTATTTATTTTTGGGACAGAGAGAGACAGAGCATGAACGGGGGAGGGGCAGAGAGAGAGGGAGACACAGAATCGGAAACAGGCTCCAGGCTCTGAGCCATCAGCCCAGAGCCCGACACGGGGCTCGAACTCACGGACCGCGAGATCGTGACCTGGCTGAAGTCGGACGCTTAACCGACTGCGCCACCCAGGCGCCCCTATAGTGTTTTATTTCTAAAAGCACTGTGGAAAACACGCGTACACCAAAATGAATCAGTGGTAGAACAAGAGACATAATTTAGATTTCATCCCTCATGGTTGTATCTAATGAACTCATTTCTGTTCAATTCCTAAAGTATAGTACTGTTTTATAGAGAAAGCAAAAACATTTTACCTTCTTTATTCCCCAGTAAGCTATTAAAATATAATATCCTTGGGGATTAAGATTTTTCACCTTGCCTTTCTAAGTATCTATATAAAATATAATTGATTCCACTAAAGATTAGAGGAGGCAAAATAAAATAGGAATCAAGAATATGAGGACTTTCAAACATATGGAGTTTATTCTTTAATTCACTAAAATAACACTGAACATGTTTCTGAACATCACTTTGAAATTCTGCTTTTGTTCCACCTATTAAAATTGGATTCCAACAATTGGATTCAACCTAAAACTCTATTTCCATGTAATAGCAGCGGAACTGGATCTGATATTTGTTTAAAAGAGAGCTAGATCTTTGTATAGTACCCATTTATTGGTTTATAGCCGTGCAACCAGAAAGTATACACAACAAAATGTTGTCATTCCAGCAAGTAAAATGAGAGGGGAGAGGAGAGGGTGTGGAGAATTGTCCTATCCTGTCCCTGCAACAGTTGACAGTGAGTGACTTATCCTACGGAGATGCACTCAGCTGCCTGTCCCTGTTTGTCTCCTCTCACCAGTGACTTCAAGGCCGTTTGACCTAATATTCACTTAGCCTCACCATCAATTCAATGCCTATGTTAGCGATCTATTGCATAACAAATTACCATAACTTAGTGGCTTAAAACAACATACATTTATTATCCCACGATTTCTATGGGCAGGAATCTAAATATTCTTTAACTACATTCTCTGTTTTAGCATCTCTTACAAGGCTGAAATCACAGCGTTGTCTAGAGCTGGGATATAATGTTAGGCTCTACCAAAGAAAGGTCCACTGCCAAGTTTACATAGGTTTTGGCAGGATCCAGTTTCTGGCAGGTTGTCAGACTGAGGTCCTCAAGCCCTTGCTGGCTCTTGGTTTCTTGCCACTTGGGCCTCTTCATACGGCAGCTTACTTTATCAGACCCAGCAAGAAAGAGTCAATACAGAGGGTGTGCAGTAAGACAGAAGTGAAGATCTCATGTGACATAATCATGGAAGTAACATCTCACCACTTTTACTGTATTCTATTGGTTAGAAACAAGTCATGCGTCTGTACCTACACTTACGAGAAGAGGACCACAACAGGGCAGGACTACCAGGAGGCAGAGACTGGAGGCCTCTTGGAGCCCACCTGCTACAGTGCTGACCCTAGATCCATAAGATGCTTGAAACCACATTTTATTGATAAACCAGTTTGTTTGTTTGTTTATTTTTGCCTGATACCTTGTTTCCTTGAACACCGTGTTCCAGCCTTGTTCCTGGTACCTGAACACGTGGCTGGTAGGTTGGCCTTTTATTTCCCATACACATACCTTCTTCATCCCTACTAACCAAATGCTCTTCTTTTTGACTTCTACATCGAATGACAGAGTTCTTGGGACTAGTGCTCCTCGTGTAACTTACTTCCTATTGCTGAGTTTCCAACTATTAGCCTTCAGCAACTTGTTAAATGGATCCTCAGCATTTAGACATGTATTTTTAGCTAATAGTGCTTATGTCACATATGTATTTACCCCATAGACCAATGTTTGCTTTTCAGACACACTATTTGGAACTTACTGCTCTGTATTGATTTTCTGAATAACCAATCCCCACTCTTACTCTTACCCATATTGCAGCATTTGCCATTCTCCTGACTCTTCAAGTTTTCCTGGTTTGTAACCAGTTCTGATCTGGCCACTCCTGAAGATATTTGAGGCTGAGTTCTGATAGTTGTTTACTTGTTAAGAAAAAAAAAATGCTTCTATAAATTCCTCCCCAGTGGAGGTTCCATATCTAATCATGGAACATGTGCAAGCATTTTAGTAAATACAAATACTCATTGAAGCAAAACCCTATAATGATAAAGGAAAACATTTACAAGGATGTAAGAAAATACAAATACTCATTGAAGCACAACCCTGTAATGATGAAGAAAAGAAGCTTTTAATCTAAAGAAATATTGCTTTCTCACTATAGATACTTAAAACTGCCAAACTACCTGTTCTGGGTTTCATTTTATTAAATAGATACATAAGGTGGGAAAGAAGATAGTTCTCTACAGATCCAGCATTATTAAAAATATATTCATCTTTGTTTATGTTCTTTCCTCTGCCTGAAATAACATCATGTGTCATTCATTTTTACACGTCAAAATCCTGTATCTGAGCTCCTTGGAGCTCTTTCTGATCACCCTAAACCAACCTAGAGTGAGTCCTCTCTCTAAGCCTCCAGAGACAATACTCATACTGCTTCCAGGGCATATCATGTTTATTACCTTTTATGTACTCCTTTTATGATGCTGCTAGATTGTAAATGTCCCTATACTAAAAACAGTATCTTTCTCACTCTTTTATTCATTGATATATATTTAGTGTGTCCTTGAGCATTTTAGTTTATCAATAAATATTTACTGAACTGAATTGCATTGTATTATTTTATATTTTTTCTTAAGGAAGAGCTTTTTCCAACAAAGTTTTAGTATTTATTTATATGAGTGATATATTAATAGTCAAAGTTTTATTATGAATAGATGGTATTTGCCTCTGGAAGGCAGAGTAGGTATCTATGACATCACATGTGATTTATTAAAAAAGAAGTTAAAAATATGGTGATATTAGTAATCACTAATTAATTATATTGGAAATAAACTGCAAAACTCATTTTTTAAAAATATACCAGAATTTCACATAAAGTAGAAAGAGAGGGCAGAGGAGAGGGGCAGAGGAAGACAGACAGACAGAGAGAGAGAATCTTAAGCAGGCTCCAGGTTCAGCATGGAGTTCAACACGGGGCTTGATCTCGTAAGAGTGGGATCATGACCTGAGCTGAAATCAAGAGTTAGATACTCCCCCAATAGAGTACCCAGATGCCCCCCCCCCTTTTTACGGGATACTTTTAAATTTTCTTTGTCTTCATATTTTAATTCTTAATAATTTATCTTGAAATTAATAATTATTAATAAATTAATAATGTATCTTTGAAATTAATTTCAAAATATTATTTTGAAATACCTGAATCCTTCAAAAAAAGTGCAGTATTTTGTATGTGGATGTGTAATGAAAGAAATAATGCCATTTTGAAATACACTGAATGTCTAAAAGCATTATAAAACTGCAACTTGGAATCTTAACTACATAAAGACTCTCTCTGTATAAGAAGTCTAAGTTGTGAGCTCCACTATAGGACTCTGTAGGAAACTGTGGAGAGTATTGGGATTCTCCAGCTATATCCCCATTTCAGGAAAAATCTATTTCCCCAGTGGTTGGAAGTGCTGTTGGAAGATGGCCCTTCCAACAAGCTGGGGATTGCCTCAGCTCAAGAATACTGCTTCACTCAAGTCTTGGTTCTGTCCTAGGTACCCCACATCTAATGAGTGACCAACAGAGGGTGTGAAAGACCTGCCCTCTCACCACCTGGAGCAGCTCTGAAAGTTCATCCCAACTTCAGAGCTCTCGGTGGGTTTGGCTGAGTCCTTCACTGGAACTTCATTTCAGCTCAACTTCTCTGTCCAGTCCTCTTCTTTCCCTTCTTTCGGCAGATGTTAATCCATAAATTATTCCCTTAATGGACACCTTGTTTGCTCATTTCCATTTCAGAGTATGAATCACAAGGAACCCAACTTGAAACAAACACAAAAATGCTCTTGGCAGGAGATACAATTTCTGCAAAGGGATATAAAATCAGAATTTTTTGCTGTTTCTGCCTAGAGTTTTTCCCAGTGTTTGGTACTATTAACATAAAGTGTTGTATAATTCATTGTCCTTAGGATTTTCTGTGCATTGTAGGATATTAAGCAGAATCCCTGGCCTCTACCACTAGATGCTAGTAGCACACACACACACACACACACACACACACCACCCATACTCTGTGACACACACACACAAAAAGTCTTCAGACATTGGCAAATGCCCACCCCTGCACACAAGGAGAGGAATGAAAATCACCCTTTAAGAATCACTGCCCTAGAGCTAATTTTCTAATGAAGAGCAATAAGGAAATAAAAAATGGAATTAATGAACCTACTGTCCATTTCACACAGACAGTAGGTGGTCAGCAGTTGGCAGCAGTCAAGTAATAGGATGAAAACTGAATCAACTGGGTAGCAGTTGACAGCAGTCAAGTAATAGGATGCAAACAATGGATGCCTAGCACAGGCCTTGATGGACACCTCCCCCTCCACACACACTCTATCCCTATTCCACCACCACCACTGGGTTAGCAATTAAGAGTCAAGATGCTACAATTTGGAACTAGGCACCATGTATATTTTTCTTTAGCGTATTATGTCTGTTGAGTCTTTAATTATATTTAATGTTTGTAGAATTCATTATTTATAGGCTTCTAAAAGATGTCAAATTCCCCATAGTCCTTGATGAAAAGTGGGATTCTTCAATTCCAGAGAGAAATTGTAAGTTTTCATTTTACTGGGTTTTTTCCCTCCAAATTCTTGAAGTGCCACTGTTCTTAAAGGATTTCCTGATCTGCTTTAAATGTTGTGGGTATCTGTTTAATAGAGATTCTTCTTCCACATATAATCCCTGCAATTGCAGGGGAACCTATGATATGGAGATTCTGGAGAATTTCCTCAACTCTTGAATTCTTCAGTAATATCAAAGCTGGATTTAGGGGGTTGGGAGGCCTACAGTTTGGGCAGAGGGAGGATCAGAGGCACATGCAGGCATATGAAGAATACACATCTTTAAAAGAGAATACATCTCTTTGTCTTTCGTAGGTATGGTATTTTTTTCCCTCTTGTAAGTTGGAATATGTTTAAATGATTTCCCACGACCAAGTGTTCCCAGCTTCTCTCGTGACTGTCCTGTGTTGTTCCCATCCAAATAATTTTAAAAAGAAATTTTAAAAGGAGGTGCTTTTATATATGTGTATGTGTGCTAGGGTTATATGCAAAACAACTGCAGAAGAAATAGCTGCTCCTCAGCATATATCTTTAACCATTGTCATTATTTTTATCTAAGATTTTACAATATTTTTAATTGCTTTTCTGCTAATATATTTAGTTTTTACATGTTTATCGATGGAACTTTGTGTCACAGGATTTAGCATTAGAAACTCTGTGAGATAAGCAGCAGAGAGAATATCCATGAAATACAGGTAATTTTTAATTTTATCAGACAATTTCTTCCCATGAAGAATTTATAACTTTCTCATCTCTAATCAAATTCCCTGCCATAGGAGCACATTCTAATTACAGCCGTCTGCTCCTAGCAGGGTATTCATCCCAGACCAATGTGTGGTGAAACATTCTAATCCATTTTAAGCGTGTAATTTGTTTCTGCACTCAAATTCTAGGCAAAGAGCAGCTGGATGTCATTGGAGACTTTTCCTGCACAACGAGGGTGAGGAAATTTAAAACAGAAATTCACTGAATAGAAACCAAAGATCTCTAATTAGGAATTATTAATCTAGGACATGCAGAGGGAGAAATGAATGGCCACCTGGTCATCTTGTGCTATTAAAGCGGTTGACCCTAGGAAGCTACTCCCATCCCGTTTGTTCACAGGCCATAAGCCACTTCTTTCCTAAGATCAAAAGTCATGATTCATTCATCTATCCATCCAATCATTTATTCATTCATATTCTAAACATTGACTAGTTTTCAGCAAGGTGCTATGCTTTGTGCTAAAAGGAATGCCAAGAGATATAAGTCACTAGGACTATTTCTGAAAGTTGGCAGACAATGCAAAATAATGTCTAGAGTTTCTTTAAGATTACTTTTTCTGATGTCTTAAAAATGTCTATGAACTGGTCTATTTTTGTCCCTACCATAAAAATAGAGATTAAGTATATGTAGTATATTATTCCTCCCACAGTTTGTGTATTATTACATAATTATAAGAATTCAGAAATCTCAAAATCTGAAATATAAAGATGGTATGTTCTATGATACAGCTATTTGTATTTAAAAGCTAGCATAAAAGAGCTCAGAATGGACACAAGGTTCATAAAAGGACAAAGAAAAGGGCACTATTCAAATTTCCATAATTGGAAATAATTTTAAGGAAAAATGTAAAATACTAATTCAAATGTTAGTGAATGATCCCTAAGAGACAAGTACACACACACACACACACACACACACACACAGTTGGAAGTCACCTTCAGAAGGTTAGGGTCTATATTTAGGGTCTATAATGCAATCTATTGCATTGTGTAATATATCAAATGACAATTAAATGCAAAATACCAAAGTATTTGCTATTTAGCCTTTTACCGCCAATAGCTGCTGCTGACATTACCCTGTCTCTTCTACGCATCTACCTCATTTTGACTTTCCCAAATTTCTGTGATAGGGTGAAAGAGCATACTGAAAGAGGTAAAAATACTATACCTATAACAGACAAAGAAATGTATTCAACTGACCCAGAGCAGACTATTTCTAAAAATGAACTGCCACTAGCAAACCCACAAACACATTCACATGAGGTGAGCACACAGTTTCAGATTTGAAAATGAAAGAACCTTGGCACACATATGCACACACAAGCACATAGAACAGAATTTACTTTTTTATTTTCTGGTGACCAAAAAAAAAAGAATCTCAGACCCAGAACCAGAGCAGCTGGTGGCTACAGGTAGCACCACTAAAGTAGTTCAGCTATGACAGAGCCTCAGCTGTCGGCTGGGGAAGCAGAAACATTCATACACAGACATTCACTCCCGGGTCTCCAAACAAGCATACCCCACCAATTTCAAATACAAGTTTGTCCTGGAAACAAACTTCAGAATTGCACCTGTGTTGATGCCCATATTTACAGTAGTTGACCAGCACTGAAGCGAAGCTGTTCCTAAACATGTCATCAAAGAAGCTTATCGCTGATTCTTGCTTCATAATACTTTGTCAGCCTTATTTCATTCTTTCTATTACAAGATCATATATTAAGAGATTTAGTGTGTAAACAGCTGACTCTGAGCTCATTTCAAATTAGCAAAGCATAGGAGAGAGAGAGAGATAAATAATGCATACAGTGCTGCTGCAAAATGGTTTGAGTGCATGAAAATGAGTGGCCATAATACATACGGTTTAGCAAAGGTTTGTTGACATTTGGTCACAACTGGTGGCTGCTAAGCATAGACATCTGTATAAATATTAACGAAGACTAGGCTTTCAACAGATCATTCTAATTAAGATGCTGTAAAATAATTGCAGACTAGAAGCCTACTGTATGGTGTGCAGGTAGGGCATGTGCAGACTCTGAAGACAGGCATTATATTTAGCATATACATCATGTATTTAGAACTAATACGGACCCCAAATATCTCCTTAAATAAGATTCTTAAATTACCTCAATGAATAGGAGTGGTTTATACTTCTGAAAACTCAGTAATAGATTTTAACATGTTTCTTCACACTGAAGTTATTATTATTCTTGCCATGATGAAGGAATTTTAGAAAAGAGATGAAACTGGAGTTAATAAATATGTTTAAATCATCTCCAATATTCATACATGAGCTCTGTAAAGAAAACTTTAAGTTCTGGTCTAGTGCTTTTGCGTTTTGTTTTTTGTTTTGTTTTGTTTTAATGAACTCCACTTTAAACTTCTATAAAGCGGACTGCCTGGGTGGTGCAGTCAGTTAAGCATCGGACTCTTGATCTTGGCTCAGGTCATGATCTCACTCACACTTTGTGAGTTCGAGCCCTGCATCTGGTTCTGCACTGATGGTGCAGAGCCTACTTCGGATTCTCTCTCTCCCTCTCTCTGCCCCTTCCCCTGCTTGCGCTATCTCAAAATTAAATAAATTTTTAAAAAATTTTTAAAAAACCTTTAAACTTCTATGAAGCTTGTTGAATTCATCTCACATTTGTTATATCTGGCCCATTGGGCACTACTTGAAGGGTATGTTCATAGAAGGCAAGTCTAGGCACCTGCAGTGAAATCTCAATGGCAGCCTTCTTTGCCATGCAACCTCCACTACGGGTTCAAGCTAACATTGATCAGCTACACAGCTGACAAAAGGTCTGGAGCTGTAACAAAAGGCTTTGTTCATATACTGAAGTTAGATAAAGAAGTACCTCTCTAGATTATGTAGATTTATGAAGGCAAGCAAATAATATTCAAGTAATTTTTAAATCAAGTTGATTTTTGTAGAAATTCTGCCTTTGGCAGATCCCTTCAGTTTAGCAAAGCAAAACAATTAATAAAGCCCTAGCATGTAGAATCCCTTTCTTTGGAAGTGCCTGGGTGGCTCAGTTGGTTAAGGGTCTGACTTCATCTCAGGTCATGATCTTGTGGTTCTTGAGTTTGAGCCCCGCATTGGGCTCTGTTCTCTCAGTGCAGAGCTCACTTCAGATCCTCTGTCTCCCTCTCTCTCTGCCCTTTCCCTGCTCTTGCACACACTTGCTCTTTGTCTCTCTCTAAAATAAATAAACATTAAAAAAAAGAATCCCTTTCATTATTATTATTATTATTATTATTATTATTAACTCATCCCAATCCTCATTTGTTTGTTTCTTGCCCTTGTAGCACACCTGAAGGAGCATAGCCTGGATGTATCAAGCTACTCTTTACTGGTTGTGAATGAAATAGGTATTGACTTCTTATGTAAACAGCAAAAAATACTACGTGTAAGGTAAAGAGGAATTTTTTTTTAATCAACAGGTAAAAACATCTCTTCCAACAAAAATCCTTCAGATTGGTTGGGTAAAAAAGATACAGCCACAAACCAATTAATGAACAAAACAGCACTTTATCTATTGTAGTTTTTTGTACTGGAAGCATCAGAAAGACTTCACAGAAAAAAAAATGGAACTTGGGTTGAGCCTGTGTGGCTTTATAAAAAGATGGCTAAGTAGAAAGAGAAAGGAGGAATTGACACAGACCTGAACATAAATGTGTGAAAGAATATGGTTTTTAATGTATCTATCTGGGCATAGAATGTACAGATACTTAAAAATATCTCAAATTGGTTCAATAAATTGGGGGCTATACTTTGCCTAAGGTAGACAGTAATATTCATATATGGTCCAGTCGTGAACATCTTAGAGTCTTTCAAGTATTTTGATATTTTACTACACACGGATAGAGTTAAAAAGAAAGAGAAAGAACACAAACTGATGGCTATCGAAAGTAACCATTACATTATTTTACTCTTTGGAAGTAACTTTTTTCACAAATTATAATTATAATTTTTGGTGCGTTCTATACAAAATACGATACACAAAATTAAATAGGCAAATGGAAGCGAATTTTATATTGAAAAATATAAATGAATTAGCTACCATGATGATCAACAGCTTATTTTATTAAATATCACTTACATTTATAAGTTCCACAAGAACATGCTTGTGCGTGTTACTTCTATTCTACATCTCCATCCCTTCCATAGACCTTGGCCTGTAAGAAGTACTATAACAGATACTCTATAGTTGCTGAATGAGTAAATAAATGAATTAATTATAGAAATAGCTTCAGATAATAAGGAAACTTGAAATTGCATGCTCATACCCAAAAATGACTGTGTCAAAAGAAAATAAATGGTACTTTTTTATTAGGATCCTCTCATTCTCAGAGGTCACATAAAAAGGTATTGGGGAGGGGAGGGTCTACGGTAATAATCCAGAACTTTTGTTTGTTTTTAATACCAAGGATTAAAGTTCGCTTTCCCATTTCTGGCTGACGAAATTCATGCTGTAGAACTTCTGATTATGAATGATTAAACATTTTGTGTAGATTTGGGATTTGGGGTTTAGATTTTAGTCTATGAATGCTAAAGTCATAATTTAGAAAGCACTAATTTCTACTTGTTCATGTGTCAGTAATGAAAAGAAATTTCCTAAGTTCTCCAAATTTTGTCCCACCTCAGAAGAGCTAATCTTATTTTTCACTCAGCGTAATAAGTAATTAAGCAATTATTATGTACATAGTTTAGTTAGACATTGTGCAATAGTCAGATAAATGTTATGATATTCAGTACTAATCATGGAGATTATACAGAGACAGGATAGGCAAATATTAAAAAACTAATTAACAAGTCAGTGTAATACATATAAGGACCATAAAAGTCAATGAAATAGCACTGTAGGACTTCGGGGAAATGAGATTCACTACAATTGGGATGATCTTGGATGATTTCATGGAGGAAAGAATTGTACCTTCAAAAATGAATATGATTTAGCCATGACAAAGAAAGATGAGAGTGGATTTCAGGAATGCATTCATAACATGAGGAAAATCAGCAAGTCTGGAATGGGCATGACATGGTTAGAGAAAAATATAGATTAGCCCTGCTATGGAAAATTCTTCCTATGAGGGTGGGGGAGGTGAGAGGGAAATTACAGTTTGCAGCATGCTGAGAGCCTCAAAGGACAGTCTAAGCTTTTAAGGCAATTCTATAAACTGTAGTTTACGATATGATGAAAAGAGTCCTTTTAAGATAATTTATCACATGTGCATGCTAGTATGCAGGATAAATGTGAGGTGGGATGTTAGAGGCAAGATGCGTTAGGAAGCTCTTGGACTAAACCAAGCATAAGAAAAGAGCCACAACCACAGTGGCAGCACTGGACTGGAAAAGAAAAGCTAAATAGGAATGACATTTTAAAAGAGAAATCAATGGTACTTTTTGAATGATTGGACTTGAAGGGAGGCTCTAAAGGTCATTCTCAAACTAAAACAACTGCAAAAATGATCACAGAAGTAAAGGGAGTTCATGTATCACTTAGAAGGTTGGACCTGATGACCTCCACGACCTCAACCAAACTAAATTCCATGCCTTATGCCTGGACAAATTGTTTCTCTCTCTCTCTCCTCTGCCTGTCCAACTACGCCCATCTATTCACATCTATTTCAAGTCTCAGCACTCCTTGGAAATCTTGCTGACTATTTCATGCCTTGTACAATGTCTTCCTCTTTGAGCTTCTGGTGCATTCACTTCTCTTCCACATGAATTGGGTATCTAGTTGCATCCTCCTGCATATTATAGTAATTGTGTTTTGTATGAATCTTTCCTAATTTTCACGCTTCCTGTAACACAAAGCTAGCCCTAAATTAAATATTCACTAGTGTAAAATATAAACCTATAGATTAAAGTAATAAATCTAAACAAATGCATCTCTTTTCACAAGGTCACTGGAAATATTAATATCCAAAGGATATAGGAAAGCCTATTAGTACTGTATCTTCAAAAATTTAAATAATCTCCTCTGAAATTTGAAGCTGGAGGTATTGCTAGATACTCAAGTACCAACTATGAAAAAAAAAAGCAAGAAGCACTAGAAATGTGTGGTACATATCCTCTATTGCTGAGTGAACAATGAAAAAGCCTATTCTGCGAGTCACAATGGAGCTAAACATTTCCTATACTGTACAAAGAGAAACAATTCAATGATGTCTTTGTGCTGCTCAGAGAATCACACAAAGTCACTTTCTGCTTTTTAGTTTGCTCTTTGGCCCTATGTAAAAAGTTGTCACAGAAATTGCTTTGTGCTCAGCAAAAACCCAACCTGTTAATTCCAGTGACTGGAATCATTCAAGGTCAAAAGGTAAAAACCACCTGCTGTGTCACATTTTCACAATTCAGAGATTTCTTCTGTACTCAGCATTTATGTATTGGTTTCTTTTTGTGGAACCCTCATTTCATTTTCAGAAAGCCTACTCTTGATTAACTTGCACTTGGTAAACAATCATTTACTGAGAGTCATTCAAGTTCTGAGACAACATTAAGAAATTTGGAGAAAACACAATATAAAAATAATTATATACAAAGAATTCAACTTGAAATCCTGAAATAGTAACAAATATACTAACCTTGATGTTGAATTTATAAATACATAAAAAACACTAAGTGCAGAAAAAATAGAAATGATGGTCTATAAAACAACATATAATTTATGATTAAACAAACTAGAACATTACAAAATTTTCATTGTATGTGCTTTAATCTAAGAACTATAATCAGCATTGACAAAAGGTCAAAAGGAAGTAAACATAAATCTAAAGCTTCATGAGACATTTTAAATAAAAGCAGGAAATTTCTGAAAATTTCTTCTCTAAACCTAAAATTACAAATTTTATAAAATTTGGGATTTGAATAATAAAAGTAAAATATTCAGTGGTATTATTTTCATAATATTTGATCATACTTTTTTACATTAGATCTTTGTTCTTAAATAATGTAATGACAAATACACTTTTCTTTTTTAAATTTTTTTTTTCAACGTTTATTTATTTTGGGGACAGAGAGAGACAGAGCATGAACGGGGGAGGGGCAGAGAGAGAGGGAGACACAGAATCGGAAACAGGCTCCAGGCTCTGAGCCATGAGCCCAGAGCCTGACGCGGGGCTCGAGCTCACGGACCGCGAGATCGTGACCTGGCTGAAGTCGGACGCTTAACCGACTGCGCCACCCAGGCGCCCCAACAAATACACTTTTCTAAAATATGCAATTGTAACAAATCAATGGCTAAATGAATAACTACTGTCCTTATATGAAGTGGCCCCAGACTGCTGCTTTATATGTCAATTCCTAGCGTTCTGTCCATTCACAGTACCCTACAATTTAATTCACCATTCACTGTAGTCCACTAAATAGCATCAGGGGAAATCATGCTAAATCAATTACATGAACTTTAAAAAAATCAAAATCAATAAGCTCTTTCCTGAGAACCTGTAGAAAGTTCTGTGAGCTCTGTATAAAGTTTTATTTATTCATTACAGTGTACCCACAACCTGACACATCATTGGCAAACTAATTAATTTAAAAAGTGATTAATAAATGCATACATGGATTAGTAAATAAATAAAGCACAAATATCCATGACATATTTTTCACTTGTCTTCAAAGTCCTCTTCAATTTATGTCCAGGCTATATCTGTTCTGAATAAGTTCAATTGCTGGAAGTTTAAATGTCAAGCTATCCATCATGTGACTTTTTAAAATTTCACACTGAAGCTAAATATATTTTATATGAAAACTTTTTTAATAAAAGAAGGAAGTGTTGGAGGATACCAAAGTTGTTTTATTTCAGTATCAAATCCCCCGCGCTTTTTCTTTATTTGAACTATAGACGTGTATAGCAAATTTAACTTTGAATCAGAAACTTGCATTAGGTTCTTTTTCCCTCACCAAATGTTAGCAGCAAATAGTTTACTCAATAGGTAATATTTTAACTCATCAACCATAAATTAGAAAGGAACAAGGAGCTGATTTTATGCATGTTTTGTGTTTTGAAAAGCTATTTAATGTTGAGTCAGAAGTGTGCAAGAAGGACAGCAAGACTATGAAACAAATTCCACTATACTGTGAGATCCTTTAATTTGTCACACATAAAAGGCTAAGATTTCAGGGAAAAGTATTAAGTCTGACATTTTCGTTTGAAGTGCTGCCACCTGTATCTTTGGTGGCAAAGAGGGCCATAGCATTTCAGAGCAATTCTCGATGTGAACGGAAGTCCCAGTGTTACACACTTCCCCACCTCAGTGTGCACTAGATGTTTCTGAAGAATCAGTCTTGTGAGGAGAGTCAGGACAAATAGTTGAAAATGTCCCAGAAAAGCTGACTTATTTCAAAACTACCTGTAATAAACTAATTTATGAAATGCATCCTCGCCTCCTCTAATGTGTTCTTTTATAGGTTGGAGTTTTTATACAGAACAAAATTGCACAGACTGTCCTTTGAAAGAAAAAAAAATGTTTTATGGAATCAAGACCTCTAGAAAAAAAGTGCATAGCCATCATTAGAAATTGCTGTAGTGATATTTCCTCAAAATAACCAGATATGCCACTCTGTAACATTCCCCAGAGGTTAAGCTATTGAGAGGGTTTTCTGAAGAATGATTAAATATTACCCACATCATCCAGGTTGTAAGTAGCTTACAATTTCAATCAATCTTATACATATTTCTATTAACAACTCATAAATCTAATTCTTTAACTGTTTATCCTTATCCCTACTTGATAAATGAAGAAGTTGAATGTATTTGCCATGGGTCAAAAAAATCAGTCAACAAATAAGCACTCACTCTCTTACAGGACTGTTAAACCCACTCAGTGACTTTGTACTCCAGATGTGAGCTATTAAAGAAGCAGTTCTCTTCTGCCGAGTAGATTGTCAATCTGGCAAGAGCCCAAGGTGCTTTTGGAATTCAACATAATGCAACTATTCTGATACCAAAATCAATTTTTAAAACTGAGATAGAATTTACATACCATAAAATTCACCCTTTTAAAGCATATAATTCAGTATCTTTTAGCATATTTATAAAATGATGCAACTATGACCATTATCCAATTCTAGAACATTTTCATCACCCCAAAAAGAAAGCCCATAGTCATTAACTGTCATTCTCCACACACCCTCCTCCCAGCCCCTGGAAATCACTAATGAACTTTCTGTCTGTATGTATTTGCCTATTCTGGACATCAAAACCTATTCTGAAAGATATTTTTTCATTGGTTTGCTGGGATAATTGCTGTGATAATTATTTTATTTTTAGAAAATAAAAAAAAAACATTTAGGCAATAAGGAAAACAAAACTGCAGAATTTTGTCAAATACTATCCAGAATGAGAATTATATTCTTAGGGCAACATAAAAAGGAACTTTGCTTCCTGGGATGTTTCCTGGAATCCATTATTTCAATTATTTTATTCATGCTACTGAAGAAACTTTCTTAAGGGAATTATATTATTTCCTCATAGGAAGCATATTAGACTAATTATATTTTATAGTTAAACAAATAACACTAAACATAGTTTAAACATGAATTTTTTCTTTACTTAAGAAGCACATGAAATAATTCTCTCAAAACATTCAAATATTAGATATTTTAGCATAATTGGTCAATTTTGTGAAAGAGAATCAAATGCAAATTTGTTCTTAGTAATATGAAGAATGAAAATGCAAAGTTCCTAGACTGTCTACATTTAAACTAGAAGAAATTTACTCTTTGAAATAAAGTAATAGTGTATTAAAAAATAAAAGCACTCTCAACAGTAAATGTTTTTGCTGACTAGCTTTGTTGATAAACCTATGATTTAAACACCTTTTGGATTCATTCTAGCAGCAGTGCTTAGAGTTTTCAAGTAGGAAGCAGCGATAATACAAGCCTGTTGTCCCGTAGTCCTATTAATTAGAACATAAGGGTCTGGTTTAAGTGTGGTAAGAAAATAAAGGAATAAATAAAAGATTTCAAGGAGGTAGAACCAATTAAAACTTGGTAAGTTGTTGAATGTAGGGAAGGAGAAAAATGCTAAAATGGCTCCAGAATTTCTTGTTTGAGTGACAGGCTATTTAAGACCAAATTTACCAATACAGGAGATGGGAGAGGAATTAAGAAGCTAGCAAAAAAGAGACAGAGAGAGAGAGAGAGAGAGAGAGAGAGAGAGTGAGAGGGAGGGGAGAATAAATTTTGGACATTTTTGTCCTGTAGATATTGAACGCTCCATCAGCCATTTGTATATATGAGTTTATTCCTCATAGGAAAGATGGAAACTAGAGAGATATTTGGAAATAAATGATCAATATAAAAATGATGGATAGAACACACTCTGGTTGAAGCTACCCGAAGTGTTTAAAGAGAAAAGAAAAATCATAGGGAAGCCAGGAAGGCAAGGTCAAAAAAAGACCTGGAAGTTACTAACCAAAACAAAGAAATAAAAAGAAAACCAAAGAGTAATATAGTAAATACCAAAAAACTCAAATTTTAAAATAGAGGCATTTGTCAACAGAAATAAGTGAGGCAGAAAATCCAGTAAGAAGAGGACTGAGAAGTGAATACTGGAATTGCCTGTCTCAGTATCATTAGTACCTTGGAAGAAAGGTTTTATTTAGCATCGTTGGAGACGTCAAGTGGGGAGGATGAGACTCCAGCCTAGAGTTTATGAGAGACTCCCAGGCTGGAAGTGTGTATCTGGAAGTGGTTAGCCATTGAGACAATGTGAGATCGTTTAGGTGGTGAGTGTAGGTAAAGAGAATATGCTCTAGAACTGAGCTCTTGGGGCTAGCCAACTTTAAAAGGTGACAAAGCACAGAAGAAACCAGCAAAGAAAACTGAGGAGATGCCAGGGATCAGGGAAGAACCCAATCACAGCCAAAAGATTGTGAGGGTCCCAGGAGACTCTATTAACCTAAATCAAGGGAAATAGAGTGATCACTGGTGTCAAATGCTGCTGTCAGATGAAACAGAAAGTAGACCATTAGAACTCTGGAGAATAATGGTCATGCTAAGGAGAGTTGTTTCAGTAGAACGGTAGGAGGAAATGGCTAAAAGGAGTACATTTAGGAATGATATAAAGGTTAGCAAAGGTAAAGAAAGCCTAAGGAACAGTTTCAGATTAAAGGCTATTAATGAGACATGATAATTAAGTGCAATGTGTGATCATGGAGTTGCACTGAGACGACTGACAGAATTTGAATGTATACACTGTATTGGATAATGGTGTTGCAGGAATGTTTAATTTTCTGATTTTGATAACTTTACTGTGGTGATGAAGGAGAACAGACTTATTCTTGGGAAGTACACCTTAAAGTGTTTAGTGGTAAGGGGCACAGTGTCCCCAACCACTCTCAAATGACTCAGTGTATGTGGATAGATAGATAGATAGATAGATAAACAGATAAATAGATAATAGAAGAACAAAATGTAAACAAATGGTGATTCTGGCTATAACATACATGGAAATTTGTTATGCTATTTTTTAAACTTTTATGTATGGTAGAAAGTAGATCAAAATAAAAAGGTACCGAATGAAAGAAGGGGGAGACAAAGGAGAGAACAATTGGGAAAAGTAAGTATAATAACTCTTGCGAATATTTTCACTATAAAGGAAAGTAAGAAAAAGGGGGTGATAGCTGGTAGGAATAGATTCAAGAAAAGGTTAGGTTTTCTTTTTCCTTGATTGAGAGAAATACAACTTGCTGGCATACTGATGAGACTGTTCCAGTAACAAGAGAAAAAATGTTGAACAGAAGAGTAAAAGGGGAAATTTGTGGTGTGATGTCCTTCCAAAATAGGGTGGACATGGAATCTGTACACAAGTGGGAGACTGAGGAGTAGAGAGCATTCATCTATGATACAGGCAAAAAAGCAAAGTATGTTCCTGCAATTCCCGGAAGGTAGAAAACAGAGATGAAGAATTTCTATCCCACTTATATCCCTGAAAGACCTGGAAAAGCAACCTGCACTTAGAGGGCTTTAGGAGAAGTAATGTTTTCAGAGGATAATCAGGTTTCAATTAGGCCTAAAAAGTGAAGAGAAAGTTCAGAGATTATCCTAAAAAATGGTGGAGAATGTGTTTAAGAGGACATGAAGTGTGAGAAATCAAACCAGTTAGTGCTTCTACAGAAGGCACAGGTTGAGGGCTTGATGGATGACAGAAGACTTGGGGACTTGGTTTGTGGGTAAATGAGGTAAAGAGGAATGTGGGCACAATGAGCTGAATTCTGATTGCCTCCTGAAGAGAGGTGGGTAGCCAGTTCAGGATAGATGCTATAGGTTTAGGGGTTGACCATTCTTTCCTGCAGGTGCCAGTGCTGTGCCAACAAAGGGGAGAGAGGAGGTCCTTTCCAGGACCTGAAGCAACAAATGATAAGAGGGCTTCTTCTCTCTAAAGACATGGTAGTATGGCCAGTGTGCAAGGGGCAGTAATGCATGGAAAGGTAGGCTGGAAACAACCTCTTCTTTTGAGGGAAGAAAATATGTGGCCCCAGGTATGGTAGCTGGAGCATTAAGTGGCTTAGAGGTTGCCCCTTTTCTCCAGCAGGAGGGAGGAATGGCTGTGGGATCATCTCAGTAAATAACATCACTGTCCACCCTAAAGCTCAAGCCAAAAGCCTAGGTATTATCTTAGATCCCTTTCCTGCTTACTGCATATCTAGTCCTCAGGAACTTGTCAACTCTTCCTCCAAATCACACCCTAAATCTCACTGCTTATCTCATTTTTGCTGCTACTAACCTCATTCAAGCTGCTACTGTATCTCATCTGAACAACTGTAATAACCTTCTAATCAGTCTCCCTGAATTCACTGTTGCTCTTCAGTATATTCATACCCAGCTGTCAGCATGTTCTTTCTAAAATGTAAATAGTTCATGTCAAGCTACATTGTAAGATCCTCCCATGGCATTCTCTCATTCTTAGAACAACACTGAAACTCCTTCCCTGACTTATTAAATCTTACATTGTCCGATTCCTGCCTCTTTCTTCAGCTTCAGCTTCTGAATCTTTATCCTCTGTGCCTTTATCCATTATGCTCAAATAAGCCAAACTCATTTCTACTTTGAGCTTTTGCATTAGTTCTTCCTTCCACCTGGAAGATTCTTTCTTCGGACTGTCCCAGGTTAGTCTCTTTCTTGCTATTCTGATCTTTTAGATAATAATAATAATAGTAATAAACTTCCTCAGTGTATATAAAACTTACTTAGTAAAGTCTTCACTGACTACCCAGTCTTAGTAGCCAATCTGTCTGTCTTTTGTTATCAAATTACTTTTAGTTCTTAGCAGAGTAATTAACGCTAACTGACATAGAGACCTGTATGTGTGTGTATATTAATTTAAAATATACTTCTCCTTCAAACTAAAATGTAAGCTCCGTGATGGTAAGGACTTTGTCTTCCTTACCAGAGTATCTTTAGAGGCTACAGCAGTGCCTGGCACATAGTAGGATATCAGTGATTGTTTTTTAATGAACAAATGAAAGCATTTGTTCAAGGAACTATAAAAGGGCTCAGGGATGCAAAGTGAAAAACAAACAAACAAACAAAAACAAGTCTTTTTCTTCAAAGAGCTCAAGGTCTAATGAGAAAAATCCATAAATTTGGAGAAAGAAAGAAAGAAAGAAAGAAAGAAAGAAAGAAAGAAAGAAGAAACAGATTAAAAGTCCTAGACTGGGGGGGGGGGAGGAAAAAAACATTGATAAAACTGGTCTCTCTTAAAAGCAAAATTGGCCACCTCTGGAAACTAAAACACTGTCTTATACTATGGGGATTAACCCAAGATGCTCTGATGATGTCATCCAATCCATGGGCAAAGAGAGAGACAGAACAATTTGTGAAAAAATAAAAACTAAGCTGCAGCCTCAGATTTCAGTATGACATTTGGTGAATTCATTATTTTTCTTCAGTTTAAGAATCAAGGAAAAATGTATTTACCATTTTGGCATTTTCTATAACTCATTTAACAATATGGTTTAAGATATGCAATAACTCCAAATCTTGCATTCATATTTATTTTAACTTCATTTGAAACCTAGAAGGGGGGCGCCTGGGTGGCGCAGTCGGTTAAGCGTCCGACTTCAGCCAGGTCATGATCTCGCAGTCCGTGAGTTCGAGCCCCGCGTCGGGCTCTGGGCTGATGGCTCAGAGCCTGGAGCCTGTTTCCGATTCTGTGTCTCCCTCTCTCTCTGCCCCTCCCCCGTTCATGCTCTGTCTCTCTCTGTCCCAAAAATAAATAAAAAACGTTGAAAAAAAAAATTAAAAAAAAAAAAAAAGAAACCTAGAAGGTAAAATACTCTTATATGATTTTTTGGAGGATTATTTTCTATTTTATGGTATCTGAACCAGCAAATGTCCCTATTCTGTTTTCCTTTGGATTCTTTACATTTCTCTAGATTTATTTCATACTTTTCTAACAAAATAAAGTGGTTTTTAGAAAATATTTTGAGAACAAAAACCTTGGTTGCAGATATAAAAAAAAAAGTCATTTATGCATAAGATGTGGTAGAGGGAGTTTTGATTTGATATCATAAAGAATGTCCACAGAAAAGAATGCAGATTGGAATTCATGGGGACATTTTCTTCAATTTATGGAAAAAATGTCTTTCTTATTCAGTGCATTTAATCAGGCTACTTGAGACTGAGATATATGTTTAGAGCTGATCTTAACATTTTTTTTCATATAATCTTAATGTAAGATTACTTAGAAAAATTTCCATAGACTCCACATGATAAGAACATCCTGTCTTATATTTCCTTTTAAGATGAAATAAACATTATTCTAGTAAAATGATATCTGGAATGCACATAATATATAAAAGTGATAAAATATTATTCCTGTGAAACAGAAAATTGAGATTGAAAAGTGTTTGTTTGAAGTATAAACTGTATAAGTTTGAGTAGTGAAAAAGTCATAAAAATACTAGTCATAAAGTTAAGAAATTACACCATACATAATGGTTCTTTGTTCTCTAATATTCCTTATTTTCAATATATTATATTCTGTGTTATATGATAATTCTATAATATTCCATATTTAAATTTCAAATATATAGCACATTTCAAAATATAGCACATTATCATTTGTTAGTTTCTGTTCCTTTTTATACAGAGAGACACTCTACTACAAAAATATATGAATATTTCAGTAGTTATTAATCTGAGACAGCATCTGCATCAAAAAAGTCAGACTACTAACGTGTTTCTCATATTACATATAAAATAGTGCAATAGTATAATTTTCTTTCGAGGTAGACTGTTAAAGATAATGTTATAAACCTTAGAGCAACTTTAAAAACAGTGGTAAAGCTAATAGCTAAAAGTGGACATAAAACAGAATACTAAAAGATAATTAAAACTAAGGCAGAAAACAAAGGAGGGAGAGAACAAAGAGAATATGGCCACTTCACAGAAAACAAATAACAAGGTTGTACACTTCCATTCAACATTATAAATAATCACAATAAATGTAAATGGCCTAATATTTCAATTAAAGTCAGAAACTGACTTCCAATTTCCAGTCTGGCATATAACTAAGGAACCTGAAAGTCATCACTCTTACTTAACAACAAGTAAAATGCTGAAAAATTGAAAACCAACAAGCCTTCTTAGATCCACTAGAGAATTGAGGTTACAGGGCAAACCGATGCCCCTAGAACTGGAGAGACGGACAACAAATAGAGAATTAGTGCTTACCTGAGCAGAAATCTCCATGGGAATCAGCACTAGGAAGTCTTAACCATAATTTGCAAATTGCTAGAAGTTTATTTTGGATAAGGCTGAGCGTTTAAAATACCTAGAAGGCCCAGAATTAGGGGTACATCCATACTTTTATATTTTACTTTCAGGAACACCACTAGGTTTTCACCATGAATACTGGAAAAAAAGCCCTTCTTGCTTCTGGCAGAGTCGGGGGGGGGGGGAATAAACCATTCTGGAATATGTCCAGAGCATTCTGTTCTTAGTAAAACATTCCCTCAAGATAAACTATTTTAGCAGATCCTATTCTATTGGGGTTTTATCTGAGCCTAACCAACCTAGAAGGAAAAAAAAAGAAAAAAAATTCATTCAAGTTTAGCCCCCTCTAAACTTCCTATCCCACCAGTGGGGGTAGAAGGACTAAGAAGCACTTGTGAAATCACAGCCCAGAGACACAGGCTCACTAAAAAACCAAAGCACAATCATAATACCATAAGATGCTTCCCTTCTCTACACACCTTATTGCCCTACACTGATGACCTATTTACTGCAATTCCTTTTACCCAATACATCATGTCTGGCTTTCAGCAAAAAGTTACAATGCATATGAATGACAAAAACACAATCTGAAGAGAGAAAAAGCATAAAAACCAGATTCAGTTATGGCACAGATGTTGGAAAGTCAGAGATTGTCAGTCTGGATAAAAAGTAAATTCCAATTACATGCTGTCTGTAATAAACTCATTTCAACATAATGATACAAATTGTCTAAAAATATGAAGATGGGAAAAGACATACCATGCATGAAAAGAGCTGAAATGACTATATTAATATCAGACAAAGTAGACTTCAAGAAGTATTATCACAGGTGAAGAGGAATATTCCACAATAATTAGATGTTTATGCATCCAATAACAAAACTTCAAAATATGTGAACAAAGCAGATAGACTTAAAGGAAAAATAAACAAAAATCCTTATTTATGTTGGATATTTTAATATTCCTCTCCCAGCAACTGATAGAAGCAGTGAGAAAATCAGAAAGGATATAAAAGACATGCACAACTCAATGCAACATGACCAATATATAGATTATAGCCTACGGTAACAGTATATTGCACACTCTTTTCAAGCGCACATGGAATATTCACAAAGACAGATCACATGCTGGCCCATGACATGAGTCTTGAGAAATTTAAAGGATTAAAATCATAACAGAGCACAAATGAATTAAATTAAAAAATAAATAGTGAAAAGACATCTGGAAAACCCCAAAATATTTGGAAATTAAGCAACATAATTACATAGAACCTAGAGTCAAAGAAGAAATCACAAGGCAAATTAAAAAATAGTTTGAACACTATAATAATGAAAATTTAACAAATAAAAAATTGTGGGATGCAAGACAAGCAATGCTCTGCTTAGAAAGAAATTTTATCTCTAGTGGTTATGTTAAACATGTGACAAAAAACAATCATAATATATTCAGTGTTTTCCATTCATGAGGGCACATTTAAACCTACCTAACTTGGAAATAGTGTGGGGCATCAAGGAGTGCAACCTGTGAACAGGGGTTAATGTTTGGACTGGACATTGAAAAATGAGGCTAGGTGAGGGATTTCTGGAGAGGGAGGAACAGAAGGACAGAGGTAAGCTAGCACCTGAAATGTTGATAGGATGGCTAGCATTCCAGTTTGCCTGAAGCATACAATTTCTCAGGAAAAGTGACGGGGACTGAGCACATAATTTTGGGCATGTGTCAGATGGTGAAAGGCCTTGAATGCCCTATGTCTTCATATAGGTAAAAGTTCACATCAGAATGCCTTCTGTTGGAACATTCAACAATATCCTCCTTTTCTATCTTAAAGGAAAAAAGGACTAAGACTAAAGCAACAACCAGCCCAATATACATCACAGATATTGCAAAAGAGAAGAAAGCTTGATGAATATAAAAGTTAACAGAGACTTTTCCATGTGTGTCAGTTGTGGTAGCTTATTTTCCAGAAGACAGAACCATTGCAGATGCTTAGCAGGTCTACCTAAACTAGCATCAAAGATGCCTCTTCATAAGATCTACCTGGCAGGCAAAGTGTGAAAAACTAGCCCAGCTACAATACATTACTGAGAAGTCTTAAATTTACAAACAAAAGACTGTAGTAAGACAAACAAAAAACCTAGCAATGTGTTGTCACTTCAAGGAATGGTTTGCACCAAATGATATAGTTATTAAGTTGGTGTTGACTGAAGCTGGTCCAGAGGAGTCAAGGCCTCTCATTTGAGATGAACGATCGCGAGACTCCACATTATTGACTTAATGATGACATCAAAACATCATATAAAATGCTTCAATTCAAACAGAATTTAACACTGTCAAAAATCATAAAGCAGTTTTATTTTTCCCAATTCACAATTAAGTTGTGATAGCAGCAAGTGGTATTCGGGGCTGTTAAAGTTACTCAGTTACAGAGCTAGAAGATTTGATGAGGTATACAATTTTTTCCCTCAAGGCTAAAAATGTAATTATGAAAACGTCCTGAACTGAAAAACAGTATTGTCAGCTGTTTCCTGGAAAGATAAAAGACCACTTAAAGGTAAAGAGATTATAGACAAAAGAGATACAAAATTAAGTTGAAACCACCAGTGTAAAGAGAGCAAGTTATAAACAAGAACTAAACATTAAAACATTGTATTATAATGAGAGAACAGGAATTTCATTTTTCTAGAAGAACAGCACTAAATTATTTAATTCACATCTTGATTGGCTCACTTGGATGTTTAAAAATGAGCAGATATGGACATATTATTAAACTTTCAAAGGTGCTAAAGAAATGAGCTGTGAACATGCCTCGGTTTGTCAATCTGACAGTCTGAGAGGCACTAGCCTACACTCAATAACCAAGGGACTCCTTTTCATAAGTTCACATAAACTGCAAGGGGTATTTAATAGTTTTTTCATTTCTTACCCCAAAACCTATCTTACTCTAAGTCCTCTCTGCAAAATGAAGATATTAATATCTGCCTTCACAGGAGTACGGGGAAGATCAAATAAGAGAGAATGAATAATATATGTGAAAGAACTTGTACAATGCACAGCCCTGCACACGAGGCATTATTACAAAGTACCTTATATTTACAAAGCCCTCTGCAAAGCGTTCCCCACTTAATTCAATCTGCAATCACTGACTGAGACCTTCAGTATATCAGGCACTCTGCTGGATGCCTGAACTTTAAGGCACAAAAAATCCCTGCCCTTAGGGAGGTCACAGTCTAGACACTGGAAGAAAAGACAAACATTATCATCAGATCATCTTGTCTTTGTTCCTGAGGCAAATGCTGTAGAAACATAAAGGGATTTGTTACAAAGGAATTGGCACTTAAACTGGAGAAATGAGGGGGTGGCTGAATGGTTCAGTTGGTTAAGCATCTGACTCTTGATTTCAGCTCAGGTCATGATCTCACGGTTCCACGGTTCTGAGTTCGAGCCCCGAGCTGGGCTCTGCACTGACAATGTGAAGCCTGCTTGGGGTCCTCTCTCTCCATCTCTCTCTAGCCCTCTACTATTCTCACGCATGTGCTGTCTCTCTCAAAAAAAATAAATCTTTAAAATAAAAAAACAGGAGAAATGAGGAGATAACTGGTTCTCGGGACTCTGGACTTTTGCAAACGTCCCTAAAAACTTAAAGGACAACTTGAAATGATCTCATTTGGCCTTGTTATCAAGACTCTGATCAAGAGGAGAAATTTATTTCTCAAACAATGAAATTAAAGCCTAGAAAAGATAAACGACTTCATTCTGGTTAAATGACTTGACCTTTAGCTCACAATTTACATAAAGCCTAAGTAGCCAAACTGGTCTTCAGGCTCAAGTGCTCACCATCATGCAATGTAGTTTATTTAATGTTTGCAACCATGGATATGGAAGGTGAGGTCTTAGTGGAAATAGACCTTTCCATATCAGACATGTGTTTTGAAAAAAAGGAATCGTGATTCTCAGAAAATCAGATATCGCTATTGTACATTAAGAATTCAATCACGGGGCGCCTGGGTGGCTCAGTCGGTTAAGCAGCCCACTTCGGCTCGGGTCATGATCTCGCGGTCCGTGAGTTCAAGCCGCGCATCAGGCTCTGTGCTGACAGCTCAGAGCCTGGAGCCTCTTTCAGATTCTTTGTCTCCCTCTCTCTGACCCTCCCCCGTTCATGCTCTGTCTCTGTCTCAAAAATAAATAAACATTAAAAAAAATTTTAAAAAGAAAGAATTTAATCGCAACCAGTGAAACAAAGTAAATGTCAGCATGCATGTAAATAGTTTACATTCGTAGAGCATCCAGTCTCAAACCCAATAGCTGCTTTGAGGGGATAAATTTCAATATTAATGCCTTGGGAATGTCAAATAAACTAGTATTTATATAACAGTTATCTTAGCCACACCTACCATGGAGAGTGTAAAATCCATGCATACCGGGTGGTCTATGTGGATTTAAAAAGAGAAATAATTTTTATTGCAATCTTCCCAACCATACTGAACACCCTCCCAACACACACACACACACACACACACACACACACACACACACAATGTGGCAGTAGCAGCAGCAGCAACAACCCACACAGTGCGAACTTCCGGCAACCATCGCTCTGTTCTTCAGGAAGGATTTCTCTTGAGTATCTTTGGAGGACCTTCCTGAGCTGATTTAGCAATACGCCTCTCTGTCAATAAATAGAGGTCAAGGAACTCCTCCTCACCATGGGAGTTTGATGAAAGTAAGTGCGCCACTTATGAGAACAGAGGCAAGAGCAGGATGCCCACTGAGGATGAACTGAATTTCAGAAAACGACCTTCGTCTCTGATGATAAAGAAGTACTTTTAAAAACTGTGTTCATTTACAGGATTGAATACCATGCAACCGTTAAAAACCATGTTCCAATTAATATTTCATTTTGAGTCAATGCTCATGATATAATAGGAAATTTTTAAAAAACAGGCTACAAAAGTGACGCTAATTTACTTAAATATACATGTATTATACATGTTTATATGTTACTTCATATATTTTATATTTGTATAATATGTAAGTTATATGTCATAAATTTAAATATTAAATATATTTACATTGCTATTGAATATATGTGTAGGGAAAAATAGAGTCTAAAGAAATAACACTAATGGTAACATCATTTCTTTTTTTTAATTTTTTTAATGTTTATTTTGAGAGAGAGAGATAGAATGTGAGTCGGGGAGGGACAGAGAGAGAGGGAGACACAGAATCCGAAGCAGGTTCCAGGCTCTGAGCCATCAGTGCAGGGCTCAAACCCACAAGCTGTGAGATCATGACCTGAGCCAAAGTCGAACGCTCAACTGACTGAGCTACCCAGGCACCCCGTGTTAACCATCATTTCTAAAATGTGTTTCAGCATTTACTAAAACTGGTAATTTCTGGGGTGCTTGAGTGGCTCAGTTGGTTGAGCAGCCAACTTAAACTCAAGTCAAGATCTTGTGGTCCTTAAGCTCGAGCCCTGGTCGGGCTCTGTGCTGACAGCTCAGAGCCTGGAGCCTGCTTTGGATTCTGTGTCTCCCTCTCTCTCTGCCCCTCCCCTGCTCGCACTCTGTCTCTCTCTCTCAAAAAATAAACATTTAAAAAAAAATTTTAATGAAATAAAATGGGTATTTCTATTATAGTAATCATAAACATTTGGAATGAAAGTGTAATTTCCTGGTTAAAGATGAGAGATTGGAGATAGGTATTAACCACTGCTTCCTCTCAAGTAGACACAAAAACAACATAAACAGGGTTGCTTTGTTTTGTTTGTTTTATGGAGAAACCCATATCAAGAGAAGAGACAGGAACAACAAAACACTGGAAGTAGAAAGCAAATGAATGAATCATAACAGAAGAAGAGGTCTAGGAAAGCTCAAATCAAAGCTGACAATGGAGACAGCAAAGAAGCAACGTGATTCATATCAAAACACCCACAAAGCTTCAGAAACTAGCTGAGAGAGAATGAAAAGTTGCCAAAGAAGCAGGTAGACAGACACTCCCTTTCTACAATTCTCACTCCCACGCCATCCTGCCAGCTGGGCAACTATCTCTTCTCTACCTGGGAGAAGACTGGAATTTATCCTCTGGAACAAGGGAAACAGGATCTCCACAATGGGAGATACCAAGAAGAAGAGATGAATAGTATGTTGGAAAACAGAGAAGTAAAATTCTACAAAATGCAATATTGAGACTACTCAGCCTTTCCCCTGTGGCTTCTAAAGTGCTGACAGCAGACTTGTATCTTGCATGCAGGAGGGAGAAGGGTATTTGTGCAGAATTTGAGGAAACCAAGAAAAAGGACATAAAAATAGTGATATTAGGGGATCTCCAAAGAAATAGCCTCGTCTCTTTTAAACTAGAGTGAAGCCCAAGGTGATATGAAGCTTGTGTCTAGAATTTCCAATCAATCCTTCAGGGTTCCATTCTTAAATATAAGCATATAGCTAAGTCACCATATTTTTGTAGGATTAAGCATGAACAAACAACAGAAATATACTGAAATATAACCAGCTTTCTGAAACAGAGAATGGAGACCATAATGGAAGATGAAAAAGTAAACCTGTAGAGATTACATAGGCAGAGCAGTCAGTAGAACTGACAGGTCGGCAATGGCACTTCTGGGGAGAGGATGAATATAAAAATTGCTTGAAGTTCAAGAATAAGGAGAAAGGTGGTTACCAAAATGACCAGGACAGGCAAGGCCAAGGCCCACCATAAGGCTCATGGTAAAGGAATGGTATAGCAACTAGGAATTGGCTTAGTGGAACATAACAGAAATCACAATTTAAAGTGGTTTAAGTAATCATTTTATTTTCTTATAAAACAAGGCAGGCCAGTTTAAATGCAGCATGAGGCTTTTAGAAACCGACATTCTTTTCTCTTCCTGTTGAGTCAGAATTATCATATGTTTTCTGCCCTCATGATTTTTTTTTTACCTGAAAGATGGCTGTTAACTTCAAGTTCTAGCTAAGAAGAGGAGGAAGGGCAAAGGAGGAAAAGCACCTGCCAGTTGAAATTATCTCTTTTAAGAGCTCTCCTAGAACTCTACTTGGTGACTTTTGTTTATACTTGATTAGTCAAAATTGTGTCACGTGGCCACTTAAGAGCTGCATGGGATATGTAGGATTTTTGGTTTGTTTACTTTAAATTGGACTGATTTCCAGTCTGAAAATCATCAAGTTCTAGTTGTAAGGAAGAGGAGAGCATGTATATTGGATAGGCAGCTAGCAGCATAGAGTACAGATGAGCTTTTAAAAATAGGAATGTTTCAATTATAGGCTTAAAATTCAATTCAACTTGGCAATAAATTAAATATGTACAATGAAGGAAACCCATAATTTAATAATCATACTAGATAGTTTTGTGGGTGTGTGGCAATGACCACTAAAGGGAGAACAAAACAAAAAAAATTGGGGAGTAATAGAAAAATGGAAAATGAGCAGTGATTTTCTTTCACCTTTCAGGTAACTGCTTTCAGATGCCCCATAATTTTTATGAAAGAAAATTTACATTTCACTATCAATATTGTAGTTTGTGACAGTAAGTAAAAATATATTTCCTTTTACTTGGTAAATCTAAGGAAACATACAAAAGTCTGACAATAACCTACACTAAAATCAATAAAAACTAAAAGTTAAATGTAAACATTGTCTTGCCATTGCATAAAAATGTAATTTTACCAGTCCAATGTATATATCACTTGAAAAAAATGTAGCTGCAAAATACAATCTCTTTTGTGCTTTATGTTGTTGATTTTTTTACAATTCAAAGTTAAGAGGGAGAGGCACATATAAATTGGTTCCTTCTTTTATTTCTAAAGAAGTGACTATTTCTTTTTCATTGCCATCTGCTCTGATTACTACTACGATTTTTACTGTTATGATTTTTACACTGAATATAACAGTGTAAAGATGGTGTATAATTAACAAAATTCTTCCCACTGCATTTCTCACAGAAAGCTGGAAGCATAAAAAATAGTTGCAATGTCAGATATGTTTCAAAACAAAATAATGACCTTATTAAAAATAAGAACTCTGAAATGTAAGTAGTATAGATTGCCTAGATCAACACAATATTCGTGAATTGAATATATTTTTCAGATAATAAATAGATGAAACATATATCTGCAATTATTAAAGGGGAAATCTTTGTATCTATGTATAGATATGCAGTAAAATCTTGACTTCAGTTAGAATTATTTATCAACTGATAAATATGATACATGTGAAGCAGACATTTTCAGGCTAAGGTGCTCATTGGAATGACCTTGGAGCCATTTAATTTTACAGATTCCTTGAACCTATACCATAGGATATGATTCAGTAGGGTATGGGTGGGTTCTGGGAATGTGTATTTCTTTAAAGCTTCTCAGGTGATGACATACAGAAGGAGAGAATTAAACAAAGCTTTAAGAGTTGAAGTATTTACAGAGCGTCTGGGTGGCTCAGTCGGTTAAGTGTCTGACTTCAGCTTGGGTCATGATCTCGTGGTTTGTGGGTTTGAGACCCATGTCAGGCTTGGGGCTGACAGCTCAGAGCCTGGAGTCTGCTTCATATTCTGTGTCTCCCTCTCTCTCTCTCCCTCTCCCCTGCTCATTCTCTGTCTCTGTCTCTCAAAAAAATAAACATTAAAAAAACTTTTTTTAAAAAGAGTTGAGGTATTTACTATGGGTAAAATTTTGTGTTAACCTTGAGAGAAGGGAAAGTTGATACAACAATTATTCTTATGTAGCTCATTATCCAGCACACTGGTTCTCAAATGGGAACAAATTTGCTTCCCAGGGGACATTTAGCAATGTCTGCAGATATCTTCGGTTGTCACTACTTACAGGGGTTTGGGTGGCATTATGGAGGCAGTGCTACTGGCACCTAGTGTGTAGAGGCCAGGGATGTTTCTCAACATTTTACAATGCACAGATAGCCCTTCACTACCAAGAATTATCCAGCCCAAAATGTCAATAGTTTCAAGGTTGAGAAACCCTGACTCTTAACAGGAAGAATAAGAAATGTACATTAAAAATATATAATAAAGTAAAATGTCATTGCCAAGATACAGACAAATGTTACAGCAATTCAGAGTAAACTAGCACCAGCAGAGGAAGGACCTTAGACTCTGAAATAGTTTGTCCTTCTCCCTACAGCCTTACCACTCAAGCATTCATTCATTCAACACTAGTTGAATACTAGCCATTTTAAGCACTTGTGCATATGGTAATTACAGATATAAAATCCTTTCTCTCACAAAGTTCACATTCTAATGAAAAGAATCAGACAGAATGATTTAAGCTTAAAAAAGAGAAAATAGTAAGTGTTGGCAAGCATGTGGAGCAACTGGAATGCTCATACATTTCCAGTAAGAGTGGAAATTGGTACAACCGCTTTGGGAAATTGTTGGCAATATCTACTGAAGCTGATGTGCATACCCTACGATTTAATACTTCCACCTCTAGGTATACATTCAGCAGAAGTGCATACATATGCGCACTAAAAGACATGCAAAGAACGTTCATAGAAATACTATGTGTATAATCCAAAACGGGATATAATAAAAATGTACATCAATAGTAAAATGGGGGCGCCTGGGTGGCTCAGTCAGTTAAGTGTCCGACTTCGGCTCAGGTCATGATCTCGCAGTCTGTGAGTTTGAGCCCCGCGTTGGGCTCTGTGCTGACAGCTCAGAGCCTGGAGCCTGTTTCAGATTCCGTGTCTCCCTCTCTCTCTGACCCTCCCTCATTCATGCTCTGTCTCTCTCTGTAGCAAAAATAAATAAACGTTAAAAAAAATTTTTTTTTAAATAGTAAAATGGAATTTTCATAACTGTGCTTTACTGGTAAGATGGAATGATTAAGTAATTAAATTGAATTAACTCTTGTTATGCAAAACTAATAACACAGATAAATCTCACAAATGTAATGTTAAGTGAAAGATACCAGACACAAAAATTATATATGGTGTGATCTCATTTATATAAAGATCATATAGAGACAATATTAATCTATAATGTTAGAAGTCAGAATAGTTTCACTGGGGGGAAGGTAAAAAGTGGAGGATTCTACAAACTTTCTGGGTCCTATAATATTCTATTTCTTGGTTCGGGTAGCTGATTTAGTAATCCATATAATCTTTTCATTTTTCTGTATACTATATGTATTTTTTAATACTTATTTATTTTAAAACATAGAGAGTGTGTATGTGTGCACATGTACGAGCTGGGGAAGGGGCAGAGAGAGAAGAGAGAGAATCGCACGCTAACAGCTCTGCTGTTAGCACAGAGCTCCTCATGGGGCTCGATCTCACAAACCATGACATCATGACCTGAGCTGAAATCAAGAGTTGATGCTTAAACCTACTGAGCTACCTAGGAACCTCTGTATACTGTATTTGAATAAAAACATTTACTTAATAGCATGGTAACAAGAAACATGAAGAAAAGTAAAGCAGGGAAAAAGAATTAGAGAGTATCAGGTTGTATGAGAGATATAATATTACATGCAGCAGAGATCAACTAGCTTTGCTGTTAAGGTTAGCCATCTGTGCTGCAACTAAACTCTGCCACCATAGCACAAAAGCAACAGTGGACAGTTAAGTAAATGACTGTGAGTGTAAGTAGGTTCTCACAAAACCTTATTTATAGACCCTAAGATCTGAATTCATGTAATTTTCAAGTATCACAATCATTAATCTTTTTTCTCCAACCAATTAAAAATATAGACACCATTCTTAGCTCACAGGCCATTTAAAAATAAGCAGTGGACAAATTTGGCCTATGGGCCATAGTTTGCAACCTCACAAATGTCGTAGAGTCAGAGAAGTCTTCCCCAATGAAGTAACTTTGCAGTGATCCCTAAAAAAAAAAAAAAATGAGATAGCAAGTCATGTGTTTATCCGGGGGCAGAGTTTTCTCTGGAGAGGGAATAGTGAGTGTTCCATCTCTGAGGTGGGAACTTGCTTGGTGTGCTCAAGAGGCAGCCTATATGGCTAGAACAAAGTGAGCAAAAGGCAGAGTGAAATAGATCACTAACAACCCACAATTACACACAGCTTTACAGAGATATGTTTTTAGAAAAATAACTTAGGTAGTAATGAGGAACATGTATTGGAAGGAAGAAATATTGGAGGCAAAGATAAAAGCCAAAAGTTGTAAGAGTTTTCCAGAGAAGAAACAGAGTGAAGTAGCTCATTGATGGGATGGAGAGAACAAAGAAGTAGGGAGGCATTCAAGTGTTTTTAGGAGCCCAAATCTACCACTACATGGACATATATTAAGTTTATGTAAGTGCCATAAAGTGAGACTATAATTAAAAGGTCATTGCTTCTTTCCTTCCTTCCTCCCTCCCTTCCTCCTTCCCTCCCTCCCTTCTTTCCTTTCTTCCATCTCTCCTCCTTCTTCTCCTCCCTCTCTCCATCTCCCCCTTCCTCTTCTTTTTACCAGAAACCCCAAACCAGTTATGACGACGATGTTGTTCGAGGAAAACTCAGAATTTCCAGCTAAAGGAAAATGTAGTTGTCATTTTCAAAATGTTATGTGTCTTCAGGCTCATTGATATACCTTTTCCTGGCTGAAAGATAGCCTTAAAACTGCAAAATGGAATAGGTCATGATGTCTGGCATTATAATTCAATGAATAACTTCCTAATGGGTTTTTTTCACTTAGCAACAACAATCAGCTTTATCTATCTATTTGTCTATCAATCTATCCATTTTGAGAGAGAGAGAGAGAGAGAGAGAGAGAGAGAGAGAGAGAGAGAACAAGGGAAGAGGGGCAGAGGAAGAGGGAGAGAGAGAATCTTAAGTAGGCTCCACACCCAGCACAGAGCCAGACACAAGGCTGGATCTCACAACCATGAGATCATGACCTTAGCCAAAATCAAGAATCAGATGCTTAACCAACTGAGCCACTCAGGCGCCCTGACAGTCAGGTTTTAGTGCAATTCCAACTATCCAGTTCTTGTTCTCTTACCTCTTGCTACCTTTTTTATAACAGCCATTACATAAAATAATGTCTGATGCATAAAACTTAAAGGCACAGAAATAGACATCCCTTGGTTACAAAAGTGTGAAGAGTAAGGTGACAAAAAAGATGACTGCTGAAAACTTTCATAAAGTTTCCTGCTATCCTTTCACATTTTTTATACAAAAGATTTACATAGGTAATGGGCTCTATGCCTTTTTGATCTACAGACTAGGAACATAAGGATTTTAACAGTGCAGACAATGTTGTGCCAGGTATATACCACATATGATTTTTTACCCAATTTATTGTATGTAGCTTTGCCTCACATGTCAGTGAAAACGAAAACATCTTTAGAGCAATCACTGAGACAAGACAGACGCAAATTAAAAATAGCTGAATTTAGGTAAACAAAATTAATTAAACTCTTAACTCAGTTAGTATTTATACAGAGCGCCTGCCACATGTCAAACTCTGCCTAAATTCTCAATTATATAGCTAAATAAAAGTCTTTATCCTGCAGGAGCTTATCATCTTGTAGGAAAGAAAGATATAAAAATAAATAATGGTAAGTATTTGAAAATGGAAGGTACAGAAGTGGGAATAATTAAATATAATAATAAGATTGATATGCCAATTTATATATGAATAAATCAAAGCTCCAATGGGTTAGTTCACATTTGCAATGTTATAGAGTTGACAAGGACAAGAAAGTGATAGATTCAAACTTGGAGGCAAAGCCAATCCAAGTGGCTTTTCCTCCATATAAAATTTTAACATTTTCCCATCCTCATTATACCTTTAGCAAACACTTATGTAACAACTACCATGAGCAAGACACTGTGATATTAGGCTAAGGAAATTATATAATCATATATCACTAATTTAGTCATCACCTAAAGCAGATATAGCCTGTGCTTGAGTCCACTGACTTTATATTCAGACTGTCTGATTTCAATTTTCAGCATCTCTCTCTCTATATATATATGACCTGGGGAAAAGTTAATTTAACCTCCCTGTGGTCATCAAATGCAACATGGGAATTCCTATCACATGGATTGGTTAATGGAAGTGACTGAAACTATATAGCACCTATATCATTGTAAGTGCTCAGTAAATGTTAGCAGTGACTCTTGGTGTAAAACTGCTTTACACTTGTATATGGGATCCTGGTATGTTGCTATGGTTATGTTAACTACATGTATAGAAATAAAAATCATCAAAATGATGGCAAACTAAGGACTAGGGCGGCATCTCGTGATGAGGGTAAGTATATGTTACCTAGTCTGTCACCCCTAAAGGTACTTAACACCCCCAAAGGCACTAAATAAGCATCAACGGTGAAGGTATTTTTAAAATAAATTCTAAATGAGATACATGTCACCTGATTTTATGAGCATCAGTCTCATTGGTATTTGTAACTGATTTTTTCAAGGACCTTTTCTAAAAACATGGTTGACACCATGCTTTTGACAAGAGCTTTTAAAAAGGATCACTAAAACTGCAACAATTGTAATTTATTCTTATGACTAAGATTGAAAAGAAAAGGAAGAAAAAGGCACAAGATCATAACAGATGCAATTTGTTCTTATTATATTATTTATGATAGTGAATCACCTACTTAAGCTTATATGTGATTTTTTTCTAACCTGTTTTCACTTAGAAAAGATTGTCATTTAAAGCTGACATTTTTTATCTCTAATTCATTAACAAATGCTAGTATGTACATTAAAATGCAGAGAAAATTTACACGTTGTCCCAGAATTAAATTTAATAAAAAAAAGAAATATGTTCTATTTTGTATTACTGCTCAGAAATGAATAATGGGTAATCACAGGAAAGGCATATTGTCAAATAAATGCTTTCATATAATTTAAATGTTGAAAAGGCTAAATGTTTCCAATGTAAGTATTTAAATATACTTAGAGCATAATTGGTTAGATATGCATCATACTGAAAAACTGAAGTAGCAGCAGAGGAAAGAGTTTCTGCTACAAAGTTATAAGGCATATGTTATTATCTTTTTCTTTTTTTGTTTATATCCAAAGTAGTTAGCATATAGTGCAGCAATGATTTCAGGAGTAAATTCCTTAGTGCCCCTTACCCATTTAGCCCATCCCCCCTCCCACAACCCCTCCAGCAACCCTTTTGTTTGTTCTCTATATTTTTTTTTCATTTTTTTTTTAACGTTTATTTATTTTTGAGACAGACAGAGACAGAGCATGAATGGGGGAGGGTCAGAGAGAGAGGGAGACACAGAATCCGAAACAGGCTCCAGGCTCTGAGCGGTCAGCACAGAGCCCGACGCGGGGCTCGAACCCACAGACTGCAAGATCATGACCTGAGCTGAAGTCGGACGCTTAACCCACTGAGCCACCCAGGCGCCCCTGCTCTCTATATTTAAGAGTCGCTTACGTTTTACCCCCCTCTCTGCTTTTATATTATTTTTGTTTCCCTTCTCTTATGTTTATCTGTTTTGTATCTTAAATTCCTCAAATGAGTGAAGTCATATTTGTCCTTCTCTGACCAATTTCACCTAGCATAATATCCTCTAGTTCTATCCATGTAGTTGTAAATGGCAAGATTTCATTCTTTTTGATCATCAAGTAACGTTCCATTGTGTATATATACCACATCTTCTTTACCCATTTATCCACTGATGGACATTTGGGCTCTTTCCATACTTTGGCTATTGTTGATAGTGCTGCTATAAACATTGGGATGCATGTGTCCCTTCGAAACAGCATACCTGTATCCCTTGGATAAATACCTAGTAGTGCAATTGCTCGGTCGTAGGGTTGTTCCATTTTTAGTTTTTTGAGGAAACTCCATACTGTTTTCCAGAGCGGCTGCACCAGTTTGCATTCCCACCAGCAGTGCAAAAGGGTTCCCCTTACTCCGCATCCTTGCCAACATCTGTTGTTGCCTGAGTTGTTAATGTTAGCCATTCTGACAGGTGTGAAGTGGTAATTCATCGTGGTTTTGATTTGTATCTCCCTGATGATGAGAGATGTTGAACATTTTTTCATGTGTTGGCTGGCCATCTGGATGAAGGCATATTTTAAATTTAGAAATCAAAGTCTTCTAAAATAAAGCTTTTTGGGTTTTTAAAATTATTTTTTAATATTTATTTACTTATGAGAGAGAGACAAAGCACAGTAAGGGAAGAGGCAGAGAGAGTGGGAAAAAGAGGATCCACAGCGAGCTCTGTGCAGACATCAGGGATCCCAATGTGGGGCTTGAACTCACAAACTGTGAGATCATGACCTGAGCTGAAGATGTACACGTAACCGACCGAGCCACCCAGGTGCCCCTAAAATAGAGTTTTCTGATGAAACTTCCTGCCACTTAACTTAAATAGGAAGAAAGTTATTTCATCTATCTAAATGAAATATCGACAAAAGCTGAAAGACTACAGATCATTTAAGATTTCCTTTATTTTAGAAGGGTGCCTGGGTGGCTCAATCCATTGAGCATCCAACTTCGGCTCAGGTCATGATCTCACAGCTCGTGAGTTCGAGCCCCGCGTCGGGCTCTGTGCTGACAGCTCAGAGCCTGGAGCCTGCTTCCGATTCTGTGTCTCCCTCTTTCTCTGCCCCTAACCCACTCGCATTCTGTCTCTGTCTCTCTCAAAAATAAATAAACGTTAAAAAAAATTAAAAAAAGATTTCCTTTATTTCAACCTTTAATTAGATAAAAATGTGACAAGCTAATGCCAGCAAATATTATAGAGGTGCCTCATGCAGGAATATCAGAATGCAATTACATTAGGCCCATGTAAACCTTCATTAACCCAATTTTCTAGTGTAAAATATCCATACATTTATGAAATATGTATGTCTATAAAATATACTGTGATCCATTTTTTCTCATTTTAATTGTTTTGTTTGTTTGCCCAGTTTTGTGTGTGTGTGTGTGTGTGTGTGTTTATGTTTTGATAGTGAAAAGAACACAGCCAGAAGCAGTAAACTATTTTTGGAGAAGAACTCATTTTTAATTTAAATGTGGGCTTTATAGACAAGAATAAGAAGCCCTGATTGCAGTTAATTTCAGCAAATTTAAAAAAAGCCTACAGGGAAAACTGACTGGTAACGAAGAAATGCAATCAAGTGTGCAACAATATTGATTTTCAAACACAAAGCTGAATAGATAATAAAATACAGTTTGAAAAACTCATTCATTTTTATTATGAGGATAGAGCATATGCTAGTTTTAAGCATAAGAATAAAACAAAAAATCCATTGATTATTACAGCTGATACTGACAACATTGGATATACATAACTCTCCACAGTTTGTAATTGTTCGTGTCCTCAGGCGAAGTACTAACCCAAAGCTGGCAATGAGCCTCTTTTATCTGAATAGAATCTTACACATTAAATATTTAGGTTTCAGTGAGTAAGGAAAAGGGAAGGAAATCAAACAGATTCTGGGGATGTGTGCAAGGAGTATTTGTCAGGCTGTAAACACAGCATGCTCACAAACCCTTGTTCTACCCCCAGTAAAATTCCTCTTGTCTGTCTGATTGACAAAAAAAGTCTCCCAAGCAAAGAGCTCCCAAGCAAAGAGGACAAAACAATGACTGGGAATAAATGCTACCTAAATTCCAAAACAGAAATATTATTTTTAGGATTAGTTCTTCCAGCAGAACAATGGTTTATTCTATATAGAAGGATGTCAGTTCTCTCTGTAGATCCTCCCAGTATTAAAAGCAGAACTAGCTCATTCAGACATAGGGTTCTAGAATGATTAGGAATGGGGTTGGATGACTTCAGGAAGAAAATACTGAACTCATTGCCCCTAAAGAATATAAACATCTCCCTCTCTCCCTTTTTCCCTTCCTTCCATCCATCCTTCCTTCCTTCCCTCCCTCCTTCCCTCATTCATTCAACAAAATTGAGACAGCATGGCCAGGTCTAACCTGAGAGCACATGAGTCACTGTTGGTGAGGGACTACTCTACTATCTTCTTGACCTATTTCTGTTCTTATTTTCACACTGCTTCCTCTTATACTTTCTCACCAACGTCCTAAATATTAATGTCAGTGTAATACTTAAATGTGTTGAATAGGTGAACCTTCAGAAAATGTGTTTCCCTATCTAATTACATTTCCAATGCTAGCTGTCACAGAGCCCATTCTGTTGGGGAAACACAGAGAGTAAGGAAACCGATTTCTCAAACTAGATGACTTCACCCATCAGAATGGCTAAAATCAAAAACACAAGAAAAATAGTGCTGGCAAGGATGTGGAAAAAAAGAAATCCTCATGCACTGTTGGAGAGAAGGCAAACTGAGAAGGCAGCCAATGTGGAAAACAGTATGGAGGTTTTTCAGAAAGTTAAAAATGGAACTACTGTACAATCCAGTAATCACACTACTGAGTATTTATCCAAAAAATATTAAAAATTCAGAGTGCATTAAAAATGCACCCCTATGTTTACTGCAGCATTATCCATAATAGCAAAACTATGGAAGCAGCCAAAGTGTCCACTGAATGATGAATGGATAAAGAAGGTGTAGTATATATATACAATGGAATATTACTCAACCATAAAAAAGAATGAAATCTTGCCATTGGCAACAACATGGATAGAGCCAGAGAGTATAACGCTAAGCTAAATAAGCCAGTCAGAGAAAGACAAATACCATATAACTTCACTGATATGTGGAATTTAAGAAATAAGCAAACATAAGGGGAAAAAAAAGAGAGAGAGACAAATCAAGAAACAGACTCTTAACAATGGAGAACAAATTGACAGTTACCAGAGGGGAGGGAGTTTGGGTGCAATAGGTGATGGGGATTGAGGAGAGCACTTGAAATGAGGACCTGGTGATGTATGGAAGTGTTAAATCACTGTATTACGTACACCTGAAACTAACATTACACTGTGTTAACTATACTGAATTAAAATGTCAAATAAATAAATAAATACATAAATAAGGGAAATGGCAACACAAAAATCCCTACTGAATTCTTTCACCAACAATTGACAGGGATCATTCTGCCCAATCTAAAACTGCTAAATCTGAATATCAAAGAATTTAATGTAGCTTGACTCAGACTACTCAGTTGTTCCTATACAACAGTAAAACAAATAGCTGCAAATTAAAAACTCAAGTTTCCAGCAAAACTAAACAAAACAAAACCCTTGATTATTTTAGAAACTGAAACTGCTGCAAAACTAATAAAAATGCCATAGGGTAGAAGTGACTCTGATAGAGAGCTATCTTAGTTATCAGGAATGTCCACTCAGATAATGAGCACAGGGTTGCCCTGTCCAAGATCTGGATGAATAGCTTTCTACATAGAAAAAATAACAAGTGCAAAGGCCTTAAAACCAGAACAAGGAATAGAAATAAAACCAGTGTGGCTGGAGAGGAGCAAGTTACTAGAGAGCGGAAGGTCTATGATAGGAGATTAGATTAAAGATGGAGACAAGAATTTACAAGCCACAGCAAAAAAGCTTAGATTTTATGCTCAGTCCCATGAGAAGCCCTTGAAACCAAAGGATGCTTGAGCAGTTAATTGGGAATTCTCAAAATAAATATACTACCCAAAACTTATGAAGCAAGAAGCATAACTTGTATGCTCACCATTTATTTAATACATAAGTTCATGCTTTAATGTATTTTTCCAAAATGCAAATAGCTCTAGTCTTTATTTTTGTATTAAAATGCCAGAGATACTTTGAAATCTATTCCTCCCAAGTGCATGTTTTTATAACACCCTATTTTTAATCACCATATCAATTATAGTTACAGTTATGACAAATTAATAATTTAAATAATTATCAATTTACTTCTTCCCTTATAGACTGTAAGCTCGTGTGTGCTGCCTTGATGTCTGAACCCTCGGCACTTAGCTAAGAAGGCAGAATATGTTTTAATTGAATAAACAGTATAATCATGTAATTGTTATTTATTTAACATAATATGGATATTTCCCATAGCATGAAAATGTCTTTGCTCTATAATTTTGTATAGCTGCAACACTGTATTTCTGACTAATTAAGGTGTTCCAAGTTTAAAGAACATATTTTTAATCTATTAAAAAGTTTCCTATTTGCTTAAATCTATAACTTACATGAACATGTTTAGATCCCTGGGCTGATCTTATCTCATTGTAGATAATGTATTAAATTGAGTTTTAAAAAGTCTCTTTTAATCTTTTGTAGGTTAAATCACGTTCCCCCAAAATATATATTGAAGCCCTAACCCCAATACCTGAGAATATCATCTTATTTGGAAACAGGTTCATTATTGATGTAATTAATTAAGACAAGGTCATATTGGTCATATGGAGGGACCAGGTGGGCTCCTAGTCCAATATAACTGGTGTACTTATTAAATAAAAGAATTTCATGCAGAAAGACAGACATGCACATATGGAGAACTCCATGTGAAAACTGGAGTTTTGTTACAACAAACTTCAAGCCAAGAAACTACCAGAAGCTAGAAAAAAGTCTTCGAACAGAGCCTTTTCTTTTTTTTTTTAATTTTTTTTTAACGTTTATTTATTTTTGAGACAGAGAGAGACAGAGCATGAATGGGGGAGGGTCAGAGAGAGGGAGACACAGAATCTGAAACAGAACAGAGCCTTTTCTAATGCAATCAGAAGTAGTACGGTCCTGAGCACACCTTCATCTTGGACTTCCAGGTTCCAAAACTATGAGACAATACATTTCATTTGTTTTAAGCAACTCAGTTTTTGTTTCTCTGTTATGGCAGTCTAGGAAACTAATACACAGAGTCTTCAATGCTAAACCACCCTTAGATTATCTGAGCAGAAATTGCACAAATCACACCAATCATAACCCAAGGACATTACTGTGATGCCCACATGTTGGAACTCAAGTCACAGAAAAGAAAGATGAAGGTTTCAGGGATGCAGATTAAATACAGGATTCCTAGTTAAATTTCAGATAACCATATAATATTCAGAACATATTATACTAATAAAGTATTCAAAACATCTTATGCTAAAAAGTTGTCATTTACCTGAAATGCTAACTTAACTGGGCATCCTACATTCTTATTTGCTAGATAGATCTGGCAACTTGAAGAAGGGGCCCACCAGGTAGGTATTTTCACTTTCTCTTCAGGGCTTATCTTGAGGGCTGAGGATTAACAGGAATTGGCCAAGTAAAATAAAAACAATAAATGCTAACTTGTCAGGTTCAGTGACGTGGGTTTGGAAGTCAGAGAAACAACTGTAAGAATCAAAAAGCAAGAGTATCCTTGGAAGACTGATAAATGCCCTTTGGTAGCAGAAGATGAAGGAAATTAAACCCTCCTATTGCCACTGCATGTACTTGTGACACTGTTTATTAACCCAGTAGAAATACTACTTTCAAGCACCAATGATTGTAACTAAGAAAGTGATAAAAGAGGAATAAGAAAAAAACATGTAGTTTCCATTTACCAGTGTGAAGAGCCCATGAAAATTTTGAGGTGTGACACATAAATGAAAAATTACTTTGAGAGTGCTAAACAAGTTACAGCAAAATTCCCTGGCTTTAATGTAAGAGCAGATGAATGTGTCTACTCTCATTTGATGTTTATGATAGAAAGAAGGATGATGGAAGGGCTCACACTTAGGTAAATTCATGAAGACTGCAAAAGAACATGCAAAACTGGATCTGGCAGACAAAAAGCCCAGAAGCCCCAAGATGAATTAGCTTCAAGAAAATTAGTAGAAGACATAAATTACCCTCAAAAAGGGTGAGACAGGAAAATGAAGTTTTCAGTAGGAAAAGGGCCAACAACAGGGGAAAAAAAAGGAAGCAGATAAATTTGATAATGGTGTTGAAAGACATGAACAGAACCTTGACTGAGGAGAGAGAATTACTTTCCTGACTTGCAGGATTCAGTATCCAGAATGCAATTAATTATTAAAGTTAGATCCAAACTTTGGTTAGGATGACTCTAAACAAAAATGATGAAGAGAACCCCTGTATTAATGTGGGAAGAAATCCAAGTGAAATTACTTATGCTGAAGAAATTTTGTTTGAGCCATGGCAGTTCCCATTTCAGGGGCAAAGACACTGTTGTTTTCCTTAAAACAAGGAGTCTAAAGTGCATTTTCCACTGGGAAACTACAAAACTGAAGCTGAATAAATCATTTAAGTCAATAAAAGGACATGTCAAGGAAAGCATAAAGTACCTTAGGAGAGTGTGACTATCCAAAAAATGTTCTGAGTCTGTTGTGTGTTTAAGACATGGAATCCTCAACAAAGAACATGTTTGGACCATTGTACACTCTGAAGTATGAGGAAAATGTCAAGATCAGTAATATCTCTGCTAATCCTGATTAACGCATCCAGACACTGGCACCCGAGACAAGGAAATGTGTGTGGGCTTGCATCAGGAAACACTCAAGGCAGAGAGAGAGGAAAAATAGACCATACAAGAAAAGTAATGTTTGTCAAGAAAGGAAGAAACGTTAATAGCTGCCCTCTTCAGGTCTAGGAGATCATGCGTGGAATGTGCAAAGCAATTTTCAGCATGATGGATGGACCTGGTTGGCATCGAAGAGCAAAGAGAAGTAACACCAGATGACCCTGTGGCCTTTTCCTAACAGGAATAACACAAATAGTAAGGATATCCTGGATGTACTACATAAATACATTCTTGTCTGCTTCTTGCCAGTGCTAGCGTCAGATAAAAACATCCTCTTCCACTGGTCTTAATGCTGGTATTTATTAAAGCAATATACATAAATTTTAAGTTTCTAATGAATAAAAACATCAGGATTGGTATAAAAGTCTGAATGCCTTGCACAGGTCATTCTGAGGAAAATTTCACCACATCATTATGTATTTTAATTTACATATTAGGATTATCCACTGCCATAAATGACATTTATCAGAAAACTGAAAACAGAATGCTTTACATTTCAGTCATCTGTTCACCTAGAATGCCTAGCTGCATGCTGTGGAGGACACAAAAGTCAAAACAAACACACAAAAATGTAGGATCTACCTGCCTTCAAGCTTCAAGAGCAAGCTGTCTAGTGGGAAATTAAGCCCAATCAGAAACACAAAAGAGAAACAAAACCAAATTGTAATTTAAGATAAAAAGTGACTGAGTGTCATTTAGAGAAGCAGAAGTAAACTCTTATCAGAGTTCTGGGAAAAAAAAATCAGAAGGCAGAGCTTAGAAAATGTTAGCATCAGGGCACTGGGGTGGCTCAGTCAGTTAAGTGTCCAACTCTTGATTTCGACTCAAGTCATGACCTCATGGTTCCTGGTGGGAATGAGCCCTGTGTCAGGATCTGCAGTGACAACACAGAGCCTGCTTGGGATTCTCTATCTCCCTCTCTCTCTCTGCCCCTCTACTACTCAGGCTCTCTCTCTCAACATAAATAAACACTTAAAAATAAAAGTAAATAAGCAAACAAATAAATAAAATTGAAATGGGATCATTAGTTACCAGGGTCTGCAGCAGCAACAGGGCAGAGAGCAATCCTGGAAACCTTCCTCGACTCTGTGATGCACCCCCTTCCAACTGGAGCTGCCGGTTACCAAGAGGCAAACAAGTTCTTTTGCCCAGGAGTTTTCCATAATTGTTATATAAGTTTGACACAGTCATCTCCTACCTCTGGTTTCTAGAGCATTTTAGAATTGAGACAGGAGAGGGGAAAAGTGCACGTGAGTGAAACATCTTGTCAGTAACCAAAGCCCTTCCATTAAGATGAATTCTTACCTGATGTGACTGTTTTGAGGAATAATAGCATATACAAAGAGGCAAGCAGGAAATGTTCAAAAAAGTGATTATTTTTATATTTTTATTCTCAAGATCACAGAGCTAATCAACGTCAGAATCAGGATTATAACCATATACTTTACCTCCATATTTGATATTTTCCACTGTGATGTTGAAACTTCCAATATTCATTAAATGGTATTCCAAAATGATTATTAAAGAGAATATTTCAAGCATACTTTAGTATAATAATTTTATTGAAGGAAGAGAGTAAGGAGACATTATTGTGGCATCACTGGCCATTTTTTAAAGCTATGTTTCATCTTAGCATATTCATTTTGTGAGCAGAGTCTATATTTAATAAAACACAGTGCTCAGTCTACAGTGTGACTTCTTATTTTTCATTTCATGCGAGTGCATTTTTTGCAGGTGTGATAAACTATCTTCAGATTTTAGATAAGATTACAACTATAACTTTTTAAAACGTAAATTTTTGTGGAGTCCAAGCCATAAAAATACATCAGAAGAATGGAGAACCTAGCCATTTAATCACGCAGACTATCAGCACTTCTATAAAAAGCTTTTAAATGGCAAGAAGATAAAATGTTAAGTGTGGATAGTAATTACCTGCCTTTATCTCTTGCACCAGGTTTCAAACCCCACCATATGGGTGTTTGTGCAAGATTAAATAGCTATTCAGGTATGTAATGAGATATAGATACTAAACTGCACCAAAAGATACAGCATGGTATAGGTCAGAATAGATCAATTCTGCAGAAATGGAATATGAAAGAGTTGACTGATAGATCTTCATGATTGCAATCATATGTATATATTTTTTGAGAGGCATTTAACAAAATAAAGAAAACCATTTTTTTCATTATTTTTATAGGTAACAAAATACTATAGAGAAGAGTAGGAACAAAATTTGGGATAAAAAAAATAGACTGCCATCTGAAAATACCCTCTAGAAGTGGAGTGCCTCAATAATTTGGTTTGATCAGCCTACTTTAAGCATTAATAATTAATATTTTTCCCTTTTGACTCTAAAAAAATGTCTTAGTGTGGTTGATACATTATATGGTCACCCTATCTGGAGTGATTCTTTCATCCAGCTGTTGGAGAGCCACTTCAAAAGAACTTAAACATGAAACTTGCCTGCACAGTATGTCAGCGAAGGTGAAAGCCAGAAAAGATCCTCGAGAAGAGAGTTCCCTGGCTGGTATTTTAATCTTACACTATGATAGATGAGAATGAAGGTTTACACAATCAGACCTACACTGTGGGGGTGTAATAGTATGTATGAGTGCATGTGCACACATGTGTGTGTGTGTGTGTGTGTGTGTGTGTGTGTGTGAGAGAGAGAGAGAGAGAGAGGGGGCCAGATCTACAGTAGGACCTCCTTCACATAGACCCTCAAAATGTGTGTAAGAGTAAATATACCAAGGCTAATATTAAAGTGTAATGAAATCAATATTTTTTATTGATTTGAAAAAATCTGATTTTTTTCAAGAAACACAGAAAAAGAAGGTATTTCAACTTGTAAATATTCCAAAGTTACACTGTTAAATGGCAAAAGCATAAAGAAAAACATATAATGTGATTGTATTTTTAAAGACATATTAAATATTTTGATATGTTTGGAAAAAGTCTGAGAGACTTTATTATCAAAGAGTTAACAATGGTGTTGTAAATTGGATAATCATTCCTATTTGCTCCAAACGTGATTATATACTCAACGCTCTCTCAGTTTCTCTCTCTCTCCCTCCCTCAGTCACAATAGGGACTTCTTCACTCTGAGTCCTGAAATGAGAAAACACGCAGATCCCAGGAGCCCCTCTGCCGCCCAGAAGCCCTCATGTCATGTGTGCGAGAAATCAATGGGGAATTTCTGTTACGACAAAAGGTGACTAGTGCAAGTTGTCAAAGGGGAAGGGTTGACTTAAGAAAAAGTTCTTCTCTTTTTTATTTCTGAAAGCAAAGACTTTCTTATAACAAGTATCTTGTAATCCAATAAATAATGAAGCTGTATAACAACAAAATATACAAGCTTTTCATTTAGCCTCCTCTATGGCTCCCCTAATCTCCAGCACCAAAGAAGATACCTCTAAGTTAGGTCATTTCCCTCTAAATGACACAAAAAGATCACCTGAGGCTTCCTTCACCGCTAAGTTATGTCGTTTTATTATAAAAAATAGATACTCTGAGACATGTGTGGCTTTTTGGTTTATATTTCAGGTATAGACGGCTAATAATTGTGTTAGTCTTCTTAGCATCTCAAATTCTTTTTCCAAATCAAAATGACGTTTAAGTTTTAGTTCATTCTAAGTCATGATGGAAAAAAAAAAACACACAACTGGGTCATAGATGAATTAAGTCATTCAATATAAATCACTACATATTAATTCAGATGCAATTCATTTGAAAATATAGTCATGACAACCAAGCCAACTGGTTCTTCCAAAGTACAGTTCACAGAAACATAAATGTATTTTCTTTTTATGTGTCTTGGAATATCCTTACTTGTCGAAATTATGAAGTGTGTGCCCTCCTTTTTCCTCAGTCTCTCCTCAGGTAATCTCAGTAAACCCAGTTAACATCTAAATTCAATATTCTATTTCACTCGGAATACAAGCCAAAATCCACACAAAGCCCCACAGACTTCCCAGTTATCTATCTGAATCTACTGCTCTTGCCTCTCAATGGTCAGTACCTTCTCCCCTCTGAGACTTGGCCCTGGCTCTTCTCACTGCCTAGAAGTCTCTTTCCCCAGTATCCATGAGGCAAATTATTTCCTTCTTTCACATTTGTGTTTAAATATCACCATCTCAATGAAATTCAACCTGACACTGTATTTACAGTTACAACTCAGGGCACTTGAATGGCTCAGTCCAGTTGAGCATCCAACTTCAGCTCAGGTCATGATCTCGGGGTTAGTGAGTTCAAGCCCCACGTCAGGGACTGTGCTGACAGCTTGGAGTCTGGAACCTGCTTCGGATTCTGTGTCTCTGTCTCTCTCTAACCCTTCCCTACTCACGCACTCTCTCAAAAATAAACAAACATTAAAATAAATTTTTTTAAATTACAACTCAGAGGTGCCTGGGTGGCTCAGTCAGTTAAGCATCCAACTACAGCTCAAGTCATGATCTCACGGTTCATGATTCGAGCCCTGCGTCAAGCTCTGGGCTGACAGTTCAGAGCTGGGAGCCTGGTTCAGATTCTGTGTCTTCTTCTTTCTGTGCCTTTCCCCCACTTGTGCTCTGTCTCTCCCCCTATCTCTCAAAAAAATCAACATTAAAACATTTTTTAAAAGTTAAAAAAATAAAATTACAATTCATCCTAAACTCCAGGTTTCTCTTACCATATTCTATTGTTCTCTCTTCTTCCATAGCACCTGTTGCCTAATTAGGTATAATTTACTTATGTGTAATATTTATCATTTTTATTTACTGTAAATAAATGTCCCCTGTTAGAATGTAAGTTCCATGAGGGCAGGGGTATTTATTGATGTATCCCAAGTGCTGAGAACAGTACTGACAAATAGTAGCCACTCAATAAGTATTTATTACTGTTAGCTTGTGATTTTCAGTAAAAATCACTCTAAATTAATGATGATATCACATATCAGTACATGAGTAATAGTTCAAGAATATATGAATTGTTCTTCTCTCAAACCAGACTGTTGTTAATCTGCAATTTTTAAGGCACCCTGTTATGGTGTGCCTCACACATCAGTTAGTTTCTTCAAAACACATTCAGAAAACAAACTCATATCATTGGTAGTACACTGCACTTTTACAGATTATATATTTAAATTATATATTTAAATATATTTAACATTTAGATTAATGTTCTTTAGTAATTTTAGCAGTCATGCTAAGGTTAAATAGAAGATTCTATCTCCAATTTGTTTTCTCCTCTGCACTCAGTGCAGCCTTTCAAAAGTAACCTGTAGGGGTGCCTGGGTGGCTCAGTCAGTTGGGTGTCGGACGTGGGCTCAGTCATGATCTGGCGGTTAGTAAGTCTGAGCCCTGTGTTGGGCTCTGTGCTGATAGCTCAGAGCCTGGAGCCTGCTTCAGATTCTTTGTCTCCCTCTCTCTCTGTCCCTCCCCTGTTCATGCTCTGTCTCTCTCTCTCTCTCTGAAATAAATGAATATTAAAAACAATTTCAAAAGTAACCTTTGAACACACCTACTCAACCATTTGCTCATACTCTAAGTTTTTAACCGCTTTTTTCTAAAGACTTCTTAATCCAAGTACTTGATAAGGGTTCTCTAAAGGTTCTCATGACTTCTTGTATTTATGAGTTCTAGCACTATGCTCTATAACTAATTGTCTAACATAACCCTGGCACATAGGAGGTACTAAACATTTACTGAATAAATTATTGAAAAAAAATGTTTTAAGTTTATCTATTTTGAGATAGTGAGCATGTGCATGAGCTGGGGAGGGACAGAGAGAGAGAGAGAGAGAGAGAGAGAGAGAGAATCCCAAGCAGGCTCCGTTTGAGCCACCCAGGTGCCCCTGAATAAATTCCCCCCAAAATAAGCCAGTGAATCTGACTTGCAATTTATCTCTCTTCTATATATATTATTTTATTTTATTTTATTTTATTTTATTTTATTTTATTTTATTTTATTTTATTTTATTTTATCTTATCTTATCTTATCTCAATTTTATTGTATTTTTTGCTGTGCCATTTACTGGGCTAAAAGTGCCCTTGCATGACAGGGGTATGAAGATCCTTCTTTGCTTATAACAGAATAATTCTCAAAATACGCACACAGTTGTTATGCAGCTAGATGTTTTTATTATTCTTTTGGAGGTGCTTCAACAAATAAGCTTTTTACTTTTATAGCAATACTGACATCACATAGAAATTTTCAACAAATTCTCAACTCAGAGATTATTTTTATTTTATTTTATAGATTTTCTGATCCTTTACATACTACATTTTATTTTTACATAAGCTTACTTTACTTCATCTTAGTCCTCAAATTCAATGACCAAGATAATATAACAATATGAGCCCTGAATACGACCTCCGCTCAAAAAATTCCATTTCCACACAATCTATTTCCAGGGTTTGGTGAAGGATGAAACCACTCTTCCATTCCTTCTCCTGAGTTATCAACTAACAAAGCAATTCCTGACGCTTGCTTGCTTTCTTTCTTTCTTTCTTTCTTTCTTTCTTTCTTTCTTTCTTTCCTTCTTTCTGAATGGCTTTTTCTTTAATTTCCATTCGTGCCTTCTAATCTAATTAGTATAATTAGCCTTGGACACACAATAAACAAAAGCAACAAACAAAAAGCCCACAAAATTCCATTTCAATAGCCTGCCTTTCATAGACTTTATGGATCTAAGTTTTCAGCTGTCTTCATTGCTCATAACCTTTAATCCTAACATCAATTTCAGTGTTCTATTCAGCTACAGCTTCTGCCTATTGAGAAGCAGCAAAGGTTTTGGAGAGTTTGTGGGAACACAGAAGTTGCCCCATTCATTTTCATTAGTAAACTCAGGAGACACAAATTTCACTAAAATTGCCGAGAGTGCTCCTGCTGTGTCTAGATGATTTATTGTTAGACATCATATTTCTTTTCAAAATATGGTTAAAAGAACTCAAGAAAATCAAGTGATTGTTTTACCTGAAATGTTTTGTAATTTCATCACCTGTGCCCAAAAGCTGCTGACTAGAATCTTGATAGAATAACATAAGGGGTTTTGCATGGCTGGAGAGAAAGGAAACAAATAGCAAGACCCTTAAGTAGCACAGAGTATAATACAGTTTCTATGAAGGTGACGATGGAGGAGAAAGTGTGCATTTTAAAAGGACAATGTGCCATACCTAAAAAAAACTGGTAATATGGTTGTTACTAAAAACCAAGTTGTAAAATGTTGAAGCAATCTATCACTACTAAGGCGCAAGCATTGTAACTTATAAAAAGCTGTTAAAAATACTGTTAGGTGATGGTGCTAGGCTAAATGGCCCGTCCCTGCCCTTGAGGAGCCTTGAGTAGCTAATTTCCTAGGAACAATATTCAAGACCTTCCACACCTGGCCCAACTTGCCTTTCACGGCTCATAACCTACAATGCCAGACCAGGCAGCCTGTGCCAGCCCATGATCCACACTTGAGGAACAAGGTGTTAGCTCGGTTCCCCCCACCCCGTCCCAGCTGTACTTTAGGATCACCTGGGGAGCCTTCAAAAATTACACCCAGGACTGAGCTCAGACTGATGAAATCAGGATTTCTGAGAGTGAGCTTTCCAGGTGATTCTAAGGTGCAGGCTGTACTGAGAACCACTTCTCTCACATCGAATTATTTACCTTCCCCCAATTAGATATCCCCCTTTATTCATATTCTCTCGATCTGCTTTTATAAAGTTTCTACTTTGATTTTGTAGGCTTAATTCAAATTCCACTTTCATGAAACAATTTTTATATTCTTCCAGCTCTCCCTAAAATCTGGTTAGATTAAGCTAGATCATCTGGGAACTGGAAAACTAAACTGAACTGTACTAGCCTTCTGCAGAACTGTGACACGTCACCATCAGCCTTATTCTTTTTTTTTTTTTCCATTGAGGTATAATCAACATACAATATTATCAGTCTAAATTGTTCTTAGAAGAAATAACCCTGTCACATTCACCCCTTTTTTAAAAATGTTTATTTATTTTGAGAGAGAGAAAGAGAACACATGAGTGGAGGATGGGCAGACAGAGAGGGAGAGAACTGAAGCAGGCTCCACTCTGTCAGTGCAGGGCCCGATGAGGGACTTAATCTCACCAACGTGAGATCATGACCTGAGCTGAAGTCAAGAGTAGGATGTTTAACTGACTGAGCCACCCAGGTTCCCCTTTTGATTGCACTCCTTTTGATTGCCCTCTTACAAACTCTGAAGGTGTTTTCAAGGATGTAGAACATATCGTATCACAATTTCCTCTTCGTGGAAAACTTCCAGGAGTAAACTCTCCTAATTCTTGATTATAAATGGAGGGACACTTGTCATGAGCAACAGGGATTCTTTGTATCTTGTGGACACTAGGAAGCACATAAGTGATCAATTTCCCCTTTACAAGTTTGCAACTAGAAAATTTAAAGCCAACTTGTGACCCTCTCATGGAAGATGTGGTCATTATTACCGTACGTGTTTTCGTATTACTTCTGGCTTTGTTTTACATTTCCAGTCCATATTTTTTAATTATCTATTTACCTCACGTTTATGTTATCTTGTATTTCCTCTACTGATGTATTTTACACCACTTATATAACAATATGGTGAAGAAGTTAAATAAAAAGCAAACTTCCTTTAAGCTGTTCCCAATTATTTGTATCAAAATTAGCCCCTAAACTGTCCCTCCATAGTCCTTTCTTTTTCCCAAGATTGTAACCTTAATTTTATTCTGCTTTGCATCATACAGTTAGTTGCATTTCTTCTAGATTCCAAATATCTTGAGGACGAAGAACATATCTTTTGAGTAAAATCCATGAAATTCATAAACAGAAATTGGTCAATGATTATTTGTCACTGTTATATAACATATAATATGTAATTTAATATGTATGAATTATAGATATATATCTACACACACACACACACACACACACACACACATATGCATTGAGAGAGCCCGAGACCCAAGACCCTTGGACAATGCTTTAGGCCATGTTTGAAGAGGTAGACAGAAATGACGTCATTTTAAGTATTTATAGCAAGGACAAAAGCCACTGGATCATAATCCAAGAACAGCAGTGTAGCACTGAAGGATTTTAAGCAGGGATATAGTAAAATCATATTTGAGAATTTAAAATTGGACTCTGGCTGTTGTGTTAAATAAAAAAGCAAAATAAAGCTTATACTCATTCCGTTATGAGGGAAAGGACAATGGAAGAAGCAAGAGAGCTAAGAAGTTATTGTAACAGTGAGCAGGAAAGCAATACTGGCTTAAGGCAATTTTATATAATGGTACAGCTACACTGAGATACAAGGCTATTTTCATTCATATGTTATATTTATTATATACATGGCTCCATTGTCTCTTGGAAGCACCTTCTCTATGTAAGTAATTAAAATATTTTCAAGTAAAATATTGATCCTTTCACAATATTGACTATATTAGCAGTCTTAGAAACTGAAAATGTTTTTTAAAGCTGAACTTCAACTCTTTAAGAAGAAAATATGCTTAACTTCTAAAGCTCCAGGTCTAAAATTAAGGATTAAAATATCCTCAAAATCTCCATCAAAGAGCCCATCTCTAATTGGCCCTCAACTTCTCCTTGCAGCAGTAAAATTCTGCGTCAACACAAATTATGTGCTCTGAGGCAACACGGGACACTGGAGGATACGGGTTCAAGAGTTGAAGGGGTGCAGATGTATGTAAACTGTCTAGCACACATTATATGTAAACTGTCTAAAACACATTGATTATAGATATCAACACAGATTAAAATCATTCAGTGATATCCCTCTGTTATTGGAATATGCTCTAGTAGCTTTTGTCAAGAACTCTGTTTAGAAGCTGATATACATCACCTCAAAACTGTATTACAAATTTATTCTGTAAATTCTATTATTTCCTAACTGCATCCTAAATTACGGTCATGGTTTCTTTGAGGACTGTCTGTCCGTGGGCATACAGTAACTCTGTGGCAACACAGATAATTAAAGAATACCTAAATACCTTAAAGAGTCAGAGAGACAGAGAGAGAGATTAGGGGTGCCTAAAGCATCCAGAGGGCATCTCAAATGTTGATTGAGATTTCCCTGCTTCTTTTTTGGCTTGCAGCTTATGGGTTGGGCCCTCAATGATGTTCAGATATTAAGAGAATTACAGGGAAATTAACCCTTTTTGGCATAGAGTTGTATGAATTTTGACAGAAGCATTCAGTTGTGTACCCACCACTATATTCAAGACCCAGGACATTTTATCACTACCAAGATTTCTTCCCCCTACTCCCAGATTCTGGCAACTATGGCCCACCCTTTATTACTTCATCTAGGTTTTACAAAATACTTTTTAGATGACCAACTTTGTAAATATTGCCACCCAGGCCTTTCTAACACCAAACCTTCGCTCATTCCATTAACACACCTGTCACATTCAACTCTTGACAAATATTGTTCAAATCTTTTGCTGTTGTATATGTTTGTCAGTAGATTTGTTAACAAAGCAGCATTGAGAACTTTTATTCTATGTATGTGTCCTCTTTGCCTACTGAATACTTCTTCAAAGAATTATCTGCTCCTCTATTAAAATGCTCCTAAAATCTTGTCACTTTTATACAGAAATCTGCTTAGTTTTATGAATCTCAAGCATGACTATTTCAAGCTCCTCTAGCCGTTTGAGCTATAGTTCTTAGGTTCCACACCCAGTATCTACATTCATACCACAAGTACAGAAGAATCATTAGGACATATTGATGCGAAACTCCATGTGAATCAACAAAGAAACAAGCTAACTAAAAACTATCTAAGTTTAAATTCTTATCTGTCTCCTTAAAGAATCTCCCTTATGCAAAGATTAAATTTTGTTTTGTTTTGTTTTCAAAATATCCCAGTAAAACAATATAATTGCTTTAGCAATAAGGAGAGAGAGAGAAAAGAGAGAGAGAGGAAAAAATATTTATGTCAGATCAAGGGAGGAGACCACCCACCAAAGTGCTGCCCCCCAGAGGTCCCTGAGTGACATATTCTATATACACAGACAATGAAGCCAATACCTCCTACATGCAGTGAGCACCTTCCCCAGCCAAACATAGGGATTCCCTACTCTACCTCCCTTCTCCTTTCCCATGAGCCACAGCTGGGTTTCTGCTAGGCCTTCTCAGAGGATAGGGGATGAGCAACTAAGCAGGAGCATGTCTAGGTTTTTCTTATGACATCACACAGAGGAAGTTCAAAAGACAGAAAAGAACAGGAAATAAGAGATATTCCAAAGCAGGGAGCCCTACAAACAAAAACAAAATCCTCTACCATCTTGATTGGTTACACTGAAAGTTCCATCACAGCTCCAACAGAAATTGTTGTTCAGATCCCATATCCATCTTATTCCTCCTCAAGACAGGGAGGAGCTTCAAGCTTTGCATGGGAGCCTCTCAGAAACCTCTTCCTTGACTCACTATTCAGTGTGGTGGAAATAGAGCTTTGAATTGGCTTGATAGAAAAATTACATGTTTGCCCTAAAAAATGAATAATAACTTTTGTTATCTTGGCTTTTATTCTTACTGTATTTCTCACTACGAAAACAAATTTTGTTAGTCATATCCTATTTCGTGAAACCTCAACATCTAATGCATTAGAAGAGGAATCAGGCTGGATAAACAAATGTGTGATAGATATCTAAGAAATATGTGTCAGAATTCATAAAGAAAAATAAGTGACAGATATGTCTAGCTAAAAATTTTTAAGTCTCTCTATTCTTTATGAATTCTGGGCCTTATGTTAGCATATGGAGAATTTTTTTCCAATGTTGAGATTAGAAATATTTTCTAGGGGCACCTGGATGGCTCAGTAGGTTAAGCATCCAACTCTTGATTTCAGCTCAGGTCATGATCTCATGGTTCGTGAGACTGAAGCTGTGTCAGGCTCCATGCTGACAGTGTGGAGCCTGCTTGGAATTCTCTCTATCCCTCTATCTCTGCCCACCCCCCTCTCCTGCACATGCACGATTTCTCTCTCACAAAAATAAAATAAACTTTAAAAAAAAGAAAACAATATTTTCTATTCTCATAATTTCCTTTGATATTATTAAGGCTTTGTGATCTATTCATCTCTATAATTCATCTCTAGATTTTATTTTTTTTAATGTTTATTTAAAGAGAGAGTGCATGAGCATGGGAGAGGCAGAGACAGAGAGAGAGAGAATCTCAAGCAGGCTCCATGGTCAGCACAGAGCCTGACATGAGGCTCAATCTCACAACTGTGAGATCATTACCTGACTCAAAATCAAGAGTTGGACACTTAACCGACTGAGACACCCAGGCATCCCTAGATTTTCTTTTTTATGATGAGATATAGGAATCTGTTTTCAATTTTTTGCTTGTTTCGAACAGATATTCAATTGTCCCAATTATAATCTTTCCTTATTGACTGGAAATATAATGTATAAAATTGCCAAAAAAATCATATGAATATGTTTTATTTTGGATTCATTATTGTCTTCTGAAAAGACAACTCTATTTATTAATTCTTACACCAGAGTTACAATATTTTAAAGTATTTTTCTTTGATAGTACATTCTAATGTCAGGTAGAACAATCCCCTTATTCTTTAATGTTTTCTTTTTTTTTCCTTTAATTTCCATGTTTTCTTTCACACAATTTTAAAATCAACAGGTCAAGCTTGATAATGATTGTTTGGTTTTGATTAGTACTTCATTGAATTTAAAAATCAATTCATTGAGTCTTGCCATTCTTGATCACGAATGTATCAATTTATTCACATCTTTTTGTATGTCCTTAAGTCATGTTTTCTATATTTCTTCATATATTCTCCAACATGTGTGCTAGAGTCGCTCAGATATGTTTGGTAGATCTTTTGCTATTGAGAATGAGATTTTTTTTAATGAAAATTCTTAACTGGCCATCACTCATGTAAGACATTGAAGTTGTTCCTTAATCTAGTCAATATACAGCTCTTTTATTAGTTCAATTTGTCAGTTGGTTCCCTAGTTTTCTGTGTAGGCAATCAGATCATATGTAAATTATAAAGACTTTATTTTTCTGTATTTATACTTATTTTATATTCTTTTGGATCACATTACTTTGCTGGATGAATGTAATATTGATTAATAGCATGGTAGAAAGTCTTATTACCTGTAATAAAAAATCTCTAATTTCTAAAAATCAAGTCTCATATTTCCATTAGGTTTCTGCTAGATCTAGTTTTTCAAGTTAAAAAAAAAAAAAGTTCATATGTTTGTCACTTCCAGAAATGGGTACTGATTTTGTTTTTTCAAAATAAGCTTTGGTACCTATTGAGAAAACCACATGATGTTCTTCCTTTTATATGATAATAGAGTAATATACATTGATAGAATCCTAAATCAGAACTACTCTTGCATTCCTTGGAAAATAATAACTATTATTTCCTAGATAATCTGTATATATCAGGAACCATATAAACCTTTTTACATGCCTTATTTTATTTAATCCTTACAGCAGCCCTCTGAGAAGGTACAATGGGTAGAATAGTGACCCCCAAAAAGATGTGTCCACGTTCTAACTTCTAGAATATATGAACGTGACCTCTGTTGGGAAAAGAGCTTTTGAGGATGTAAGTAAGTGAAGAATCTCAAAACTGGATCATCTTGGATTGTCCAATGACAGATATCTTTATAAGAAAAAGGCAAATAGATATTTGACACATAGAGGAGTAGACTGTAAGAAGATGGAGGCAGAGACTGGAATGACATAGCAACAAGAAACAAATGAAGCCGTGCAGAAGCTAGAGGAGGTAGAGAATAGATTCTTCCACAGAGCTCCTGGAAGGCGTGTAGCCTCCAAAACAGGGAGACAGGAAATTTCTGTTGTTTTAAGTCACCCAGTTTATGGAAATTTGTTACAGGATACTAACACAGGTCCTGTAATTGTTACAGGACCACTAATACAGGTTACAAGATACGAGATAGTATCTCCAAAAATATAAGATTTTGGAGTCTGGCTCAAATTAAGGTAAATTAAAGTCAGGGAACTTACTGAAATTAGAAAATTTTTATAACATACTTTAAGACTGGTAGAGAAAGCAAGACAATGGTCTTTAGGTGAGTATTGATGAACAACACGTTTTGATGAGAATCAAGCTGTTTGTCTTAATGAGCAAAGTATTCTACCATAAAAAACTTATTTTTTAAGTCCAGATAAATTGGTTTGAAGAATTTCCTTAGGCAAACAGTGAAGTTATTTATTGGTTTGCAGATTTATCTTCTTGGGGCAAGAATTTCCTGGAGAAAAGAGTTCACTGATATTGATACATGAAAACTGTTTGGTCTCATATCACATTTAAAATAATAGATATCTAGGGGCACCTGAGTGGTTCGGTTGGTTAAGTGTCCAACTTTGGCTCAGGTCACAATCTCACATTTGGTGAGATTGAGCCCCGCATCAGGTTCTGCTCTGACAGCATCAAGTCTGCTTGAGATTCTCTTTCTCCTTCTCTTTCTGCCCCTCCCCTACTCGTTCTCCCTCTCTCTCCCCCAAAATAAATAAATAGACTTTAAAAAATAAATAAAATACCACATATCTAAACTTGTGAGATGCAGCTAAAAGAACATTTAAAGGCAAACCTATAGACTCAAATATACATATTAGAAAAGAGGGGAAAACTGAAAATAAATTACTTAATTGTCCAAATTAAGAAGTTAAGAACAAGAAAACAATCTAAAGAAAACAAAAGACAAACAATAATATTAAAATCAGAAGTTAATGAAAGAGAAAGTAAAGATATAATTGACAGGAATAATATAGCATACATACATTGATTCCTTGAGAAGACTAATAAAATAAAACTAAAAAAAATAATCCAGTAAGACTGATTATGGAAGAGAAGCAGAATTACAACAAAAAGTAACAAAAAGCCTAGGTAATCCTTTAACTATTAAGAAATTATAATCACTTAAAATATTGAATTTTTGAAAATTTTTTCACAAGGAAAAAAATCAAGCCTAAAGAGTTTTTTTCTTTTTGTAAAACATACATCTCATCAAAATTATTATTTTAGAGGCACCTGGGTGGTTCAGTCGGTTGAGCATAGGACCCTTGATTTTGGCTCATGTCATAATCCCAGGTTCATGGGATCATTCCTGACACCAGGCTCCATGATGAGCACGGAGCCCGCTTAAGATATTCTATCTCTCTCCCTCTAACCTTCTCCTCTACTTGCACTCTCTAAAAAAAATAAAAAATAAAAATAAATTAATTAAAAATTATTATTTTAACCATTTTTTTGAGAAAGGAGAGAGTGTGCACTGGCGCACATGAGTGGGAGAGGGGGACAGGGAGAGATCATCTTAATCAGGCTCTATGCCCAGTGCAGAGCCAGAAGTGGGGCTCCATCTCACCACCATGAGATCAACACCTGAGCCAAAATCAAGAGTGGGATGCTTAACCAACTCAACAACCCAAGCACCTCTAACCATTTTTAAGTGTACAGTCCTGTGGCACTGAGTCTACTCACACTGTTGTACAATCATCACCACCACCCATTTCCAGAACTCTTTCATTTTCCCAAGATGAAACTCTACACAAATTAAACACCAATTCACCATCCCCTGCCCAACTTCTGTCAAACCTCATTCTTTCTGTCCCCATGAACTTGACTAGTCTAGGAACCTCCTTTAAGTGGAATCATGCCCACATGTCCCTTTGTATATGGCTTATTACTCTTAACATAATGTCTTCAAGAAACATTCATACTGCAGTATATGTCGAAATGTCCTTCCTTTTTAGGGCTGAATAATATTCCTGTGTGTGTGTGTGTGTGTGTGTGTGTGTGTGTGTGTGTGTGTCTATGTGTGTCTGTGTCTGTGTGTATATGCATGTAGACATATACCCTTGTTTATCCATTCATCCCTGTGGACATTTGAGCTGCTCTTTTGGGCATATACCCAGAAGCAGAACTGCTGAAGCATATAATTCTATATTTAATCTTTTGATGAGTCATCCTATTATCTTCCACGTTAGCTATGCCATTTTCTCACTAACAGTGCACAAGTGTTCCAATTTATCCACATCCTTGCCAACATTTATTTTTGGTTTTTGTTTTTGGAGTTTTTGTGTTTTTTTTTAATAGTAGCCATCCTAATGGTGTGAAGTGGTATCTCATCATGATTTTGATTTTCATTTCCCTAATGACTACTGATGTTGAGCATCTTTTCATGTGATTTTTGTCCATTTGTATATCTTCTTTGAAGAAATGTCTGTTCAAGTCATTTTCCTATTTTTTAGTTAGGCAGTTTATTTTTTCACTGTTGAGTTGTAGGAGTTCTTTATATATTCTGGATATCAGTCTCATCAGTTGCAAGGTTTGCAAGGCCTAAAGAGTTTTAAAAGCAAGTTCTATCAACTTTTACATAACAGAACATCCCAATTTTATACAAATTACTTCATAGAATAGAAAAAAAGTTACTCTGAAACTCATTTATAAAAGTTCTATCAGTCAGGGTTCAACCAGAGAAACAGAACTAGTAGGAGATACATATTTAGAAATTTATCGCAAGCAATTGATTTAGGTGACTGTGGGGACTGATAAGGCATGTCTGAAATTCAAAGTCCAAGACATCAGAAAGAAGTGGGTGGAATTCAGGGGCAAGAGCTGAAATTGCCATCTACAGTTGGATTGATACTTTCTGAGGGAAGCCTCAACTCTGCTTTCAAGACCTTGCAATTGACTGAATCAGACTTATGCATGATAATCTAAGATAATCATTCAATAAATATTTTAGGATAATTTGCCTTAGTTAAAGTCAACTGATTATGGATTTTAATTACATCTATAAAATGCCTTCACAGTAACACCGTAGTGTTTGATTAAATAACTGGGGACTATCGGCTGGCCAAATTGGTACATAAAACAAACTATCACAAAGTTAATATAATCTATACCAAAGCCAGAAAAGAAAAATTCAAAAAATTACTGGACTATTTCAGTCATAAATTGGGATTAAAATCCCCCCAACCACAAAAGAAAACAATATGTGACAAATCAAATCCAGCAATATGTAAAATGGAAGTATAAACATTTACCTTTATATGATATTTTAAAACTACAAAACATTTGACTCCGTATCTCTAAATTTTACTGAATAGAATAATATAATAAGCACCCTTATTAAAGAATAGTATGCTAATTATATTTCTTTTAAAGATATTCCATACTCTTGACAATCCCTTGTTTCATAGCTGAAATCAGTGAAGTATAACACTGTAGGCAGAAAAATGGTAAATATAATATGTTCCCTCTCCATTATCCCTACTTCTTCAAGGTGAGCCCTACAATTACCCAGCACCAGAATAGCTTTACTGCTTCAATTTACTAAATTATACTTTGTTCCCTAATTTACTATGAATTACTAGTTTAATTTATGTAGTAACAATTCTGAAAGAAGAAGTGTTGTGGGGTTTTTTTCCCTAGAATTTAAATGAAACTAGTGCTTTTATGTTACCATTTCTATTAATTTTTTTCCATCATCGCAGTACAAATCCATTTATCCTCTGTAATAATACTCATAAACATAAATATCTGAACTAAAACATTCACCTATAAAATTAGACAAATGGAGAAAATGCTCTAAAAGCAATAATACTTAAAGAGATATTGAATTCAAATAGGGTTTGTCTTTTCAATAGCTAAGTTCATTACTGCCAAAGTGGTATTTCAGTTGAAGAATTAGAGTAAGAAAAATTTAAGCTAAAAAGGTGCAACAATGTCTTAAAAGAGTACTGAAAAGGAAAGTATTCATCCAACAAATATTTAGTGAATGATTTTTTTTTAGGCTTGTATTGAGTACTGGATGTAATAGACAAATAAGGTACAATTTTCTTTTTAAAATTCTCACAAGTCTGGTGGTAAGCTGAAGACCAACATATAAAAACATAAATACACATCTGTGTAATAAATGGTATGAAAGAAATTACACAGGATACAATGAGAAGATATAATGATGTGAGAAGAGGAATCCATTAAAAACTTGGAGGAAATTATGTTAAATCTACATTTTGAGGCGGAATACCAGTTACCTCAACCCTTAAGCCAATTACCAAGGTCTGTAGGACGCAATACTATAACTGATAAGAAGACTATTTTGTTGTCTGGGGGGTAGGACTGGGCAGAAATACATACTGTATAGGCAAATCAGAAGTAGTTAACATCAGAGTAGCTACCATCTTGGCCCTATAATATTTCCTCAAAATGTAATCTTTGTGTACAGAGTTATGATCCATTGGCTTTTGTGGAAACTTTCCTCCAATACATTCGTTAACATTGTGTCCGCCATTGGTTTTAGATTATTGCAATTCTCTGTCTCTAAGAAATGAATGCTGGTCATCTGCATTCTTCCCATAGAAAGAATGAAAATCTCTGGAAACTTGAAATGGTGCATAAGGGATATTACAACTCATTGTCACTTTATGTTATTAACTGGAACTGAAAATGCCCTTTTCATGCAGCCATGATGTGTATAGTATATATTCTTTCAGCAACAGTAACTCAAGATGTAAGTGCTTAAATACCACATGCCCAATATCTTATGAGTTATACTGAGATTTAGTGTTAAATCCCTTTTGAGGCTATTTCCTTGGTATTTTCAACTTCTCTCCTCAATACTGTGACACAAAGTGCAATTTTCTGATGTGACGGTCCCTCCTCTAAATTCATGAACAATATGCTTATCTTTTGTGCTAAAGTTAATGATTTCCCCTTCCAACTATAACATTCTGCATTGTTTATTCTATCGAGAAATGCTTGCAATGACCTCTTCCAGGGCCTCCCTCCATCCTTCCCTGCTCCACAGATTCTGATATTCTGCTGCCTTACAAAAGACTTGACCTGCAATGCCTCATTAGCATCTTGAGTCTCTAGTCCACTACCAGCATCTGGTCCCCGATAGTTTATCTTTGCCATTCTACGACCTGGTAGCTGAACTTTCCCACTGTAGCTTCACTTAACAGAGCTAAGCTCCTGACAAACCCATAAAACAATTGATTTTTTTGTTTGTTTTTGTTGCTTAGTCATTCTCTGCTTGAAATAAAGAGATCAAAGATATGCATCTTCCCTTTTCCAAAGCCTAGCAATATCCACCTCAAGAAACTCATTTTAAACACACTTATTACAACATATTTTTACATTTTGTGGTTTTTCACTTCTTTTGTTGCCTTCTGCTAATTAAAAAATTCTAAGTATTGAGATCAAAATCCTTAGAGAAGGAGAAATAAATCAACAGCTGTTTACTTATAAGTCTATATTCGCCAAATGGAGAATAATAGTAATCTCTTTAAGGACCTGGAAGAATAAGGCAATAATTATATTTGTTTTAATTTGGCATGCAAAACAAAATGAAAATGTTGTTTTCATCAAAAATAAAAGCAACAATGTTTTAATTAACAAGGGGATATCAATTATTCTAAAAATAAAACATTATTTTCCCATAATTTGTGTTAATAGTTTTTAATAACTTGCTTAGCATAGAAAGTAGGAGAGTTATGTGATGGATGCTTTATGGGTACAGCTTTATAATGTCATGATTTTTTGCAGCACTGTAAACCTACAAAAAAAAACACAGTAAATTGTATTGACAAGGTTTTCATGCTTAAGCCTACATTTTATTGTACCATTATCCCCAAACAAATTGAGGCACAATATTTCATTAGACTGGACAGACACATTATTGAACACATAAAAGAATATCAAAGGCCATTCAATAGTTTTAGCAAAGAGGATCAATATTAGGTTTTGTAGGTTTGTGCAAAAAAAAAAGTACTTTTTATATTATAGCTACGTCTTTTATAATGATTTATTTTTTAAATACCCAAAATGAATAGATAATTTATTTTTAGGAAATGCATTTTTAATGTGTCTTTTCATAGGGCTTTAGTATTCGGAGTCATTATATTTAGTTAGAGGACAGAGGTTCACATTCAATCTTAAGGAATATATCTAAGAACTGGATTCTGAAACAGCTCTGACAACAGTTCTGTTACATCATCTGTTACATGCAGTTCAGCCACAATAAAGCATTCGAGATTGAAATTCCTCCCCAACACTCCCCATTTTCTACCATTAGAGATATTTGTCACAGGAAATCTAAAGGTTTATAGTGCTCTTACAAGAATTAAAAAAGGATAACCCATGTAAACGTTACTCATAACAAAGTACAGAGTAGCTACAATAACGTGAGAACAAGTAATATCACTGGGGATAAAAAGACATTACATAATGTTAAAAGGGTCAATTCATCAAAATGAGGTAACAACACTAAATGTGTGCTAATTATAGAGCTCCAAAATACACAAAGCAAAAACTTATAGACATGAAAGGAGAATAGACAAACGCACAGGTGCTGCATCAACACTCATCTCAGTAACTGACAGAGCAGATGGAAAATCAGTGAAGATACAGAAGACTTGAACAGCAGCATCTACTAGTTTGTCCTAACTGACCCTTACCAAAGACTCCATCCAACCACAAAATACACATTCTTTTCAAATATACATGGAACATTCACCAAGACAGGCCAATAGATCCTCTCCAAGTTTGGTTGCATATTTAAGCCTGAAATGTTTGATACTAATGTAAAAAGTATTAGTTCACTGAACAATTGTCAGCATCTGATGATGAAAATCATTGAACTCCAATTGGCTCTATGCATCTTGTCCCTTACTACCTAGTTTCCAAGTAGTACATTACAGGAAAGCAAGTCCCAAACATAATTCTGTCAATCCTAAAAATATCTCATAACAAGTAGATAGAAAAACAGCCATATAGCCTCTTGCCACTCTCAGCTCTTGGGTGCTCTAATAATAAGCACACAGTACAAAAGGTTCATTTCAAAATAGATGCAATATTTTACTAACCGGATAAGAAGACTTTGTTGTTTATCAATTTACATAATGGTTACCTGTGAGGGTAGGGTCAAAGGATCAAAGTAAGCCCTAGACCTAAGGGACCACTCTGACAAGATTAGGATGCAGGTCTTATGAGATACTTCTTTATTCAAGGACACAGATCCTGTTACAATCTTTCTTAACTACTATACATTTTGAACATTGCTCATCTCACCAATGAAGTATTTTTTTCCTAGATTATGTGGGCTAATTAACAATCACTCTGGTTTAGATTTACATATAAATATTGAAAACTTAACTGTGTCCATCTCTCAAGCTGATGGAGGCAGTTCAGAGGCTGATCAACCAATCCTAAGGTGTAGATTAATGTTAATTTACACATATATATATCACTCCACACTAATTATAAATATATTTTGTCATATGATCCAACAGTATATTATAAATCAATATACTAAAAATAGGCTAAAATATTTTAAGTAAAATTACCAAAAAAAAAAAAAAATCCCACAATATAACTGGGTGTGGGGGAATGGTAACATGAATTTATGATACCAAAAGGAAATCGTGGGATTTTACTTAAACCAACTATGGGGGAAAAAACTAACTGCTTTTTGACAATTTTTTCTATCATCTTTTAATAACTGCTCTTTAACTACCACTCTAGTTTCCCTGAGAACAAAGAACAAATTGTCTGTCTGTAGGTAATAGGACTTACCTTCTTTAGCATCTATTAAAATGCTGTTTAATAAAGGTAATAATGATTTTTAAATCAACACTTGTTTGACAGTAGAATTTAATTATCTGACTTTTAGGATGTAGGAAAAATACTCAGATTGTACCACATATATTTTTTAAAAAGCCTCCTATTAACATAGGACATATTCTTAGCTGCTGTTGGGTTCTATCACTATTTTCTTATTTCAATCATGGACAGTTACATCATTAAATCGCGTTCATTTGACTAAGCTACTGAAAAACTGTTCACCTCCCACATTCCAATTTTAACACCCACTCTTTGCTCTTCATTCTGTATATGCCAGCATTAGTTCATCATTCAACTTCCACAGAGTTTTATGTATTTATAATGTCTGCCAAATTTTTCCAAGAATTTCCTTTAAGTGGTAGAGAAAAAACATGGTACCACAGGCTTAATTTCTCTTTGAAGACTATTTTATCTTAAAACTTCATGTGAATTTTGTTTTAAAATATACAATATATCCATGTTAATTTTTTACATAAATGTTAATAATTTAAACTCTGATTGCTTAAATCACATTTATCATATAGCTACACAAAATTCATCTAGATTCTCTATGAGTACCCAACCTAATTTGGAATCAGAAACTTAGCAGTCACAACTAAATACAAATTTAGGGAACACTGTGAAGAGTGAGAAATGTTTCATGAACTATTTTTTTACTAATAACCTTAAGGGACAATATAGAGGCAGTTACCATATCCATGGGCTCCATTTTTTCCTAATTCTGTTTCAGAATGCCTATCTCATTAGGAATCAGAGGAATACTAGAAGTGAATATTTGCTGCATCAATACAGGCAGTGTAATTCTATATGGAAGCAACCAATGCACTCAGGGATCTTTGAAGTTTTCTTTATTCCTAAATAGCCAAATTGCAGAATCATTTTCCAGGTTTATACCTGGGGAGCCCATGAAGACTGCCTTTGTATTAAATATTGATTGTGAAAAAGTAACCATTTAATGTAGCTTGTTGCCCTTGCAGGACAAATTGCCTTCTTGGAAGACAAAGCAAGAAATATCTGGGTGAAGGGAAACAAAGCCTCAGAAGACAACCTAACAGTTGTCCTGGGGGCAGGAACTGGGTGACTAGTGGTCAAGGAGTAGGAAAGACTTCCTTTCCTGACCTTCCTTGTTTTACTGTTTGTATCATGTATATGTATTAGCCTTTTTAGAAAAAAAATCATAATAATTTTTAATAATTTCAAGGTATCAAAAAATAAGCAAGTGATTTTTCATCATAATTTTAGCCTTGGGGAAAAGCCTTGGAGCTCTGGAGAAGCTCAAAGTCATGCTAAATAAAGCCTGACAACACCTCATAATTGAGCAGCTACATGGTTAGTCCTTACAGTTGCAATAAGAGAGAAGATGTGCAAATGTGAAGGATATGTTAAAGCATATTGCATATGCTCCCATTTACTGAAAGGGGAAGAAAAAGAATATATGTGTATTTATTCATTTATACATAAAACAACCTTTTGCAACTATGAATGCTTAAGACCTAAAATGGCCCACATTGTATTTGTTGCATTGGGTTGTATCCAATAAGTGGAACTAAATTTTGCCTTTCAATTTATTTATATTTATTATAGGATTAATCAAATTAACAAAAAAGGCATCCAATGCTAAATGAATGAATCTAAACTGAGTCTTTCTATGAACACATATCACAATACGTACATATTTGTTTGGGGTAAAAGAAAGGCTATGGTACCCTAACTTCTAGGGGGTGTCCCACCATGATCTTTTTTCCCCCTTGTAGAAATGGATTGGATATTATATGAGAATTCTCATCAGAGTGAGTTCTAGAGCCTCCAAACAGAAACTCAACCTTTCAGTATTATCCACCTTTAAACATTAGAAGTAAAGTAAGACAGTATCCCCTCTTCCCACACACACACACACACACACACACACACACCCCATCAAGTGAGCAAGAACAATCAGTGGGACAGTTTCCCTGTAGTGGTATACTTTACAGGACTAGTTTGTCTATTCTATTCTTTCAGTTGGTGGTAGGGTTGCTATTCCCACAGTTGCTTAGATTAACTGTACGCAACAAAGCCGGTGAAACCAATTATGTTGATCTTAAATATAAATAACATACTTGCTGGATCTGTTAACTCCACCTATGTGGCTGTGGGCTTTATGGATTTCAGGCAACCCTAAGACAAGGATGCTAATAAGATAAGGTTGAATTTAGGCTGCCTTCCTGCATTGGTGTTGAGAAAGTGCTATAGCTGAGACTCAGATTCAAAATGTTTACACCTACGCATCTACAACAGCTGTCATTTTTTTATGTGTGCAAGGATCGCCTGGATTTTGTTAAAATGCAGTTCTGATCCTATAGGTCGGGAGTAGGATCGGAGATCCTACATTTCTCACAAAGTGATGCTGCTGACTCATGGACCACACTTTAAGTAGCAAGTCTCTGCCTCTCTGAGGACAGAGAATGGCACAGTTTTTCATATGTTTCAAATTTTGAGCATAAGATTTAGAAACTTTGAATATATTGTGTCTTCAGTATCTATTTAAAAAATGAATAAAAATTATAAAGCAAGCAAAATAATCCCAGTATTCTGCAGCTGAGGAATCAAGCAGCTGAGCAGACCATCAGAAAGATGAGTGGCAGCTTGGCCCTCTTCAGGAACCCCAACTTCCTGACTTTGAGTAGGAAGCTTTTTTATCATGCTCACCCGAAAAATTTCCTCTCCTGTGCTTCAGTTACACAGCTCTTCACAGACCTGCTTGAAGCGTCACTGAGCATGGCTTCATGAAATTTCCTGAACAAAATAATCATTTTTTTCTCTTCTATATGTGATACAGCCAGAAGGCACACACAAAAAAAAGTAAACCTCCAAACACAGATTAAATGACAATTTTGTGAGAATATAATGGGTCCCCTTTGAGGTGGGTATATCAGAAAAACTGGCCCCTCTGAGTGGATGAAGCCCTAAGTAGATGGTAGCCCCTCCTCCCAGATGGGCCTGGCTCTTAGGTTGCATTTGTAAAGAGCACAATTTGACCACCAACAGGGCAACCCAACTAAAATTCTCCCTAGCGGGATTCAGTATACCAACAAGGAAAATCTCACAGAAAGTGGGGAGTAAATTAAAGGGAAGAGTTTGTAGAGAACAGTCTTTTATACCCTTCCTAATTCCCCATGGTGATAAGAGAAGCTTAGTCCTGGGAGTTCAGGAAAGCAAATGATACAACATTGATAACATGTTAAGTTTCATTTCTCATTAGTCTGCTCCTTAATGTCCAGGCTTTATGCCTGGTCAAATGTTTGCCTTGTGTTATGGGCTGAATTGTGTTCCCACTCCCCAATATCTACAATGAATGAATGTGACTATATTAGGAGACAGAGTCTTTCAAGAAGCAATAAGTTAAAATGAGGTCACTAAAGTGGGCCATAACCCAGTAAAACTCTAAGAAGTGATTAGGACAAAGACACATGCAATGGGAAGACCATGTGAAGACACAGGGAGAAGGCAGCCATCTACAAGCCAAGGGGAGAAGGCTCAGAAGGAAGTGATCCTACTGATACCTTGATCTCAGAATTCTAGCCTCCAAAATTGTGAGAAAATTCATTTGTTATCTATAAGCTATTCAGCTTATGGCATCTTGTTATGGGAGCCCTAACAAACTAATATACCTTGTATTGACTAGACTTTGATAATTTATAGGGAAGTCAAAGGTAAAGATTTGTGGGGCGCCTGGGTGGCGCAGTCGGTTAAGCGTCCGACTTCAGCCAGGTCACGATCTCGCGGTCCGTGAGTTCGAGCCCCGCATCAGGCTCTGGGCTGATGGCTCGGAGCCTGGAGCCTGTTTCCGATTCTGTGTCTCCCTCTCTCTCTGCCCCTCCCCCGTTCATGCTCTGTCTCTCTCTGTCCCAAAAATAAATAAACGTTGAAAAAAAAAAGGTAAAGATTTGTTAGATTACAGGGAAAGGATGCATCAAAATTGTACCTACAAAAAGTCCTCTCTTCTAGTCTCTCTCCTCCCATCTAAAGTGTATACAGATTAAGACAGCAGTGGATTTAAGTAAAAGCTCTCCAAAAAATGGACTCTTAAAGTTGCTCTCCTCACTTGGGGTTATCCATCTTTTTATTCAAAGCCATCAGAATTCACTGACCACAGTCATTGAGGGGACTGAACAATGAAAAAACAAACGCTTTACTAAGGAAGTACAAAGCACTATATTGGGACCTGTGTCAAAACATAAGGAAGACTGGGAGATGGAGTGTGAAACTCCATTTCTCCAAATTCCACTTGAGAAAAATCTTTGGCATACAGAGAGTGATCACCTCTCCTTGGTCAATGTGGGGTATTTAGAGGGGAGGGCAACGTTCATTATTCATTTTTTATTCTGTAGCCATTTAAGTCCACTGCTGCCAAGGAGCAGAGGCATTGGCTAAATGACTTCTAATTAAAAATATAGGAAAGCTTAAAGTGACTTCATAAAGATGTCATGGCAATATAGTGCATTAGTAAATCACCGTAATTCCCCAGATCTAAGAACATAAGCATAGATCTATTTCATATTGAATTTTTATTTCAGGATATGAGTCCCCTGCCCACTCCAAAGGTCTATATGAAGACAATTTCAGCTCTTTTCTTCTTTCCCAAATAACATCTGTAGCACTATTTATGTTCTTCCTCAGCAAGGAAAAACCAAATCCCTTCTTATATATAAATTTCAACAACCCTATCCCATACACCCTACACACACACACACACACACACACACACACACACACACACACACAAACTTTTTCTCTATTTCTCCAAGTCTTTTTCCTTCCTTCTTTCTCCTTTGTGGCTAAAGTTGACCTACTGCATAGAACCAAACCTATCACTTTCTGACTCCTTCACAGGTACTAAAAAGCCTTGAGGAAATTCATGAAGCATCATTAAGCACTGAGTTAAAACTCTCAATAGGAAAAAAAGTGTGTTTCATTATAATCAAGTCAGAAAATAGATCTGCCCTCCATTTTCTATGTACTGCCAAACATCTGTGCCATGTTAGAAGAGTCACTAGACTCAATGACGTGTGTGTTCATCCAAGTTGCTTATTGTGACCATGAGGTGAAAATGAATACCACTTAATCCTTGTTGGGTTAACTTGCTCACTTTAAATCACTGTTCATACACCCCTCACCCTCAGCTTCAATCTTTGCCCTACGCTCACCCTCCTACTCTATTTTCAGAAACAGCTGTTAAGTCACTTCTTCATTGGATAGATATCATTTCTATTGTACTAGTCCTCAAACATAAATGTGCATATGAATGATCTGTGTATTTTGTCAAAATTTAGATTCTACTTCAGTAGATCTGGAGTAAGACCTAAAAATTTTCATTCCTGACAAGCTCCCAGGTGATGCCAGTGCTGCTGATCTGAGATCATACATTGGCCTAAGATGTTCTTTAGTAAATACTGTAATAAATAACATTGTATGGTGACGGATGATGACTACCCTGATCAGAGTAAGGACTGCATAATGTATGGAAATGTCGAATCACTATACTGTACACCTGAAACTGATATAGTACTGTATGTTAACTATACTACAATAAAATAAAATAAAAGTACAAAACAGAACAACAACAACAACAACAACAACAACAACAAGAAAACACTTAGAAAATACAACTGAAAGTGAGCAAGGAAAAAAAAAGTCATTGTAACCTTTTATAGGGTTTTTGCAGTTCCAAACATGGGCTCTGGCAGAGAAATTATACCAGCTACGTATGTATCATTTCGGCCAAGTAAGCGTCCAAATGAGTCCATCAAAGAATATTTGTTGAATACCCACTTCAAAGTCCTTAGTAAAATATTTCTATTTTAGCTTTGTAGATATTTCCTAACGCATTTGCCATTTCAAAATCCAAAAGACTTCTAAGTCTTTTAAAGGAAGTCAGTAGCCCATAAGTCATTAATATTCTCCTCCTTTCTCTTTACCTCCTCATCACCAAGTTTAATATATACACATACATATACATATACATATACATATACATATACATATACATATACATATATGTGTATACCTTAATTTTTGAGAGAGAGAGACAGAGTATGAGTGGTGGAGGGGCAGAGAGAGAGGGAGGGAGACCCAGAATCAGAAACATGCTCCAGCCTCTGAGCTGTCAGCACAGAGCCTGATGTGGGGCTCGAACTCATGGAACCATGAGATCATGACCTGAGCTGAGGGTGGACACTTAACCAACTGAGCCACCCAGGCACCCCACCAAATTATATTAATATAAGATTTATAGGGGCACCTGGGTGACTCAGTCAGTTCAGTGTCCAACTCTTGATTTCAGCTCAGGTCATGATCTCAGCGTTTGTGTGTTCAAGCCCCACACTGGGCTCTGCACTGCCAGTGTAGAGCCTCCTTGGGATTCTCTCTCTCTTCCCCTCCCCCATTTGTGTACTCTGCCTCTCAAAATAAACTTTGAAAAAATTACCTTTAAGGTCTGTGCAGATGAAGGTAAGGACCAAAGAAGCTTTCCAGTGTCCTCAGGTTGTACTTACCCATTTACTCAACTAATATTTACTAAGCACATACTATGTGCCATGCACTGTTTACTTCGTAACTGAAGAACATAGACAAGCCAAGTTTCTGCAGTTATAGGGCTCATATTCCATAGGGGCAGCAGATAGACAATAAAAACCTAAAAATACATATAATTTCAGATAATAAGTAAATGACTAAAATAAAACAACGTAATAAGACACAGCATGACTGAAAAGTATTGTTTCAGAAAGGATGATTAGAGAACGCCTTTCTGTGGTGATCCCATCACACCCAAGAAATAAAAGATGAGGAGCCAACTACAGAAAGAGCTGAAAGAAGACCATTTTCACAATCTAATTTCTATGATTTATTCTGTAGAGTGTGTCCCTTCAAGTAGTAGTTTTGTGTGCAGAATTCCATGAGTCTCACTGAGTGTGTCTGAAAAGGTGCCTTGCAAATCCAGTTGCTACTCAATTATCTCTGATCTTGCCTACATTTTTTGTTTTTTTACAAGAAAAGATTAATGTCGACCGTTCACATGGGGATTGGCTTCTTGAGGATAATAGGAGTGTAGGTACAGATTTTAATGATCCTGGAGCAAACTGCACATGGAATTTTAAGCCCATCATACACTCCAGGAAGGGAGGAAAAACTTCTCTTTAATAAGCATTTATTGAGCACTTATTACATGAGAAAAATGTATTTTTTTAAGTTTATTTATCTTGAGAAAGAGAGAGAGAGAGAGTATAGGAGAGAGGCAGAGAGAGAGGGAGACTCCCAAGAATCCCAAGCAGACTCTGTGTTGTCAGTGCAGAATCTGAGACGGGACTCAATCTCATGAACTGTGAGATCATGACCTGAGCCGAGATCAAGTCAGACACTGAACCGACAGAGCCACCAGGCACCCTGAAATATGTATTTTTTAATAAAAGAGTGAAATATGAGTACATAGAGATGAATGTTATATAGATCCTGTCTCCAAAGAATTTATAAACAAACTATAAAATAAAATGGAAAAAAGTGAGAAACTAGAAGTACAAGTGATGGGAATAATCACTTATAAGAAAGGGTGATTAATTTCTACTAGGAGAATCTGTAAATATTCCAGTAAGAAGTTGGTATTTGACTTTAGCCTTGAAATATGAAACGTGGGGACTATATCAACAGGCAGCATTAAAGGCCCTGGCATTTAGGGGTGCCGGGGTGGCTCAGTTGGTTATGCGTCCAACTTCGGCTCAGGTCATGATCTCACGGCTCTTGAGTTCAAGCCCTGCATCAGGCTCTGTGCTGATAGCTCAGAGCCTGGAGCCTGCTTCAGATTCTATTCTCCCTCTTTCTCTGATTCTCTTTCTCTCTCCCTCTCTCTCTCAAAAATAAGTAAACATTAAAAAATGGGACACCTGAATGGCTCAGTTGGTTAAGTGTCCAACTTCAGCTCAGGCCATGATCTCACAGTTTGTGAGTTCAAGCCCCATGATGGGCTCTGGGCTGACAGCTCAGAGCCTGGAGCTTGCTTCAGATACTGTGTCTCCCTCTCTCTCTCTGTCCCTCTCCCGCTTACGCTCTGTCTCTCTCTCTCAAAAATAAATAAACATGTAAAAAAAAATTTTTAAAGCCATGGCACTAGATGAGATAAATTAGTCAATTAAACGGAGGGAACAAGAAAGTCCCAAGGAGTGAGCCCCTTACATAAATGTGAATGGTCTTGAAGATGAGGCACAACAGAGATTTCAACCATGTCACATGATGCGCAGACCCAGTAAGATGAGTAGTGAACACTGACTGTGAATTTAATAATTTGGAGATAACTGGTGATCTCGAAAGGGTGGAGGGAGTGAAGGGGAGTAGAAGATACAGGCTTTAATAAGTCACGGGGATAAAAGGTCCAGCATAGTCAATGGTATTATACTAGGGTATGATGACAGATGGCAGCTACACTTGTGGTGAGCACAGCATAATGTACAGACATGCTGTACACCTAAAACGAATGTAACATTATGTGTCAACTGTATTCAAAAATATTAAAATGAGCTGTTTCAGTACAGAGTAGAAAGGAAAAATTTTTGAAGTAGAGTCAAGAGAAAATACAAGAATTGAAAACAGGCACTACAGATTAATGTTTCTCAAACTTTAATGTCATTATAAATCATGAAGATCCTTTTATTTTTTTTTTTTTTTAATTTTTTTTTTTTCAACGTTTATTTATTTTTGGGACAGAGAGAGACAGAGCATGAACGGGGGAGGGGCAGAGAGAGAGGGAGACACAGAATCGGAAACAGGCTCCAAGCCATCAGCCCAGAGCCCGACGCGGGGCTCGAACTCACAGACCGCGAGATCGTGACCTGGCTGAAGTCGGACGCTTAACCGACTGCGCCACCCAGGCGCCCCAAAGCCTACAGCACCCGGTATTCCCAGGCGGTCTCCCATCCAAGTACTAACCAGGCCCGACCCTGCTTAGCTTCCGAGATCAGACGAGATCGGGCGCGTTCAGGGTGGTATGGCCGTAGACATGAAGATCCTTTTAAAATGGAGTTTCTGATTCAACATGTCTAGAGTAGGATCTGAGAGTTCGTATTTCTACCCAGCTCCTTGGTGGCTGATGTTGTTGGCCAATCATAGTTTAAGAAGCAAAAGAAGAAAATCCTTTCAGAAATTTTCTATAAAAGGGAGCAATAATATGGGATGAGTAAGCAAATTAACAGGGGGTGTGTGCAGGGTCAAGGTAGTTATTTTTAGAATTCTCATTACCACAGCAAGTGTGTTTGAATGTCAGTGGCATTCTCTCCAGTGTTGAGAGAGAGAAAAAAAAAATGAAGATGGAGGAGAAAAGGGATAATTGTTTGAACAATGTCCTTGAGTAGTAAAGAGAAAATAGCATCCAGTGATAAATGAAGGGAAAGCCTTGGAATGAAGCACAGACAGTTCACACATACTACTAAGGAAGGATGCAAGCTTCCTGGGTATAGATGTAGATGAGCTGGACAGTGGAGTGCATAGAGGTTCTCTCCCAATTGTTTTTAATTCTCAGTTCAGTAAAATACTTAGCTGATAGGACTTGGGAAAAGATGTTAGATGTTTGAGGAAAGAGAAAACTGTGAAATAATCATGAGATGCAAAGAAGGGTTGAATAGGTGAAGCACAGAGAACTTTTAGGGCAGAGAAACCTGTACTATATGATACTGTAATAATCGATACATGTCATTATACATTTGTCGAAACCCATAGTATACAACACTAAGAGTAAACGTTAATATAAACTATGGATTTGGGGTGATAATAATGTGTCAGTGTAGGTTCATCAATTGTAACAAATGAACCACTCTGTTGGGGGATGTTGGTAATGGAGGAGGCCATGCGTGAGTGGCAGTGGGGGCCAGAAGGGAAATGCCTGTACCTTTGTTCAGTTTTGCTGTGGACCTAAAACTGCTCCAAAAAAATAAAGTCTATTATATAAATAAACACATAAATACATAAACATGAGAAAGTAAATTGACCAGAACAGTTGTTCTCAACCCTGTCCACTTTTGACCACTCACTGACCACTCATTTGACCACTCAACCCTGTCCTCATTGACCACAATGACCACTTTTGTAACATATTTTTTAGCACCTTTGCTACTACTGTAAAAATAAAGTAATAATTTAACCTAGCTACACACATATTTTTAAATCCACATACTGTCCTCACCATAATACAAAGAAATAAAAGGAAAGTAAGTCATAATAAACTAACAGGTATTTACACGTGTAAATGCTCAGGTCTGAGTACACGGAGACTAACATCATCTCCATAAAACACTTACTGCCCTCTAGGGGGCGATACTACCCTTGGTGAAAATAATTATGTTGCTTGACATGACTTCCCGTTAAGCTTTTGTGATTTTGCAGGAGACCCATTAGCAAGGTTGTTTGTTTTCTTCAGCTGCTTGGATGTAAGTAAGTAGAGAGTAAGTCGAGTTACATCTAACCAGGGTATCACCTTTACTCTTTACTGGGAGAGTAAATGGACTGATCAGGGCGCAGGGCAGCTTAAAGTCCAGGTCCACAATCCCTTTCTGCATTTCCATAATTTAAGAAGATCACGGAAAAAACCAGAATTTGATAATATTGTTCACAACCCATTTGGCAGCAAAATCCATCCTGAATAGACACATAGCTATTTAGAGCCTTTACTGGTCCCACTTCTTTGGGAATAGTCATCAATTTCATTGCAGATGGTATTATACAACATGGTATAGGAATTACTATCTTTCTAAAATTAAAAAGAAAAATGTGAACCTGGAAATATATTAGACCTCAGGGGGTTGGATTTATGACCAAATTAATAAATTAATTGAGCCATGTAATCTAAGGTGGACCAGATAAGAATCAAGGGCAAGAGCAGTTGAGGGGCAGTGAAAAGGCAAGAGCCACTGGATGGCAGATCATCGCACTGGAAATACTAGAAGTGAACTGAGAAGGTTAAAAGTGATGGTCCCAGACTGAGATGCTTTTAAATGAGACTATGAATCCGTACAGTTATAGGTAATGACAAGTTTGAACTCTGAGGTGGTAGAGGTGAGGAAGAATCATCCACGCGGATACCAAAATCACTAAGGTAAGCATGGGATACTTGGATTTGACTGCTTCAAGGAGTAGTGCCGAGTAATACAGTCTGAGAGCCTAAACGTCTAAAGAACGGGATGGTGCGAGCAAGAAGAGAGAAAAGAAAGGTCTGGAGGGAGCAATGAGGGACAAGGAGAACATTCACCACAAACATTCTCATGGTATGGAGTGACAGGAGTGAAGAAAAAAGAGCCTCAACCTGAGAAGGGTTCAGGGAAAGCCAGGTCCTCTGCTTTGTTAGGGCTAGAAGATAATGGTCATTGGCAATCCAAGAGCAAAGAAGGACTGGGGATTCTGAAAAGGCATCAGATTGGCTTACTTAAGGAAACATACAGAGCCTCGTTACAGGGAGGACCACTGCAGAAGTGTTTGGCCACTTGTAGCAACTGAGGTAAATGGGAATAACTGGCTCAGTATTAATGCTATGCATAAACAACAGCAGAATTTTGCAAATGAACCAGCCCTATTCAGCTAAAATGGGGGTTCAGGGCTCAGTAAACTTTTTCTGTAAAGGACCAGATAGTAAGTACTTTAGGTTTTGTGTCACAATGACTCAACTCTGCCAGGGTAATACACAAAGTAGCCATATCCAATAGGCAACTGAACTGGCACGCTTCTTTTCCAATAACATTTTACTCATGGTTAATGAACTTTTAATTTGATATAATCTTCAATGTCAGAATATATTATTCTTCTTTTGATTTTTTTGTTCAATAATTTAAAAATGTGAAAACCTTTCTTAGCTCATGACAGGCAGCAGACCACATCTCGACAAGGCACCACAGAGAGAAGACGTCTGAAATTTTACCCCCTCTGTGGAGGGTGTAAAAGAGATGAATAGGTTGCAACCAGACTAGGGAGGTCCTGAAAAAGCATGCTAATAATAACTTTTCACTTTTTTTTTTTTTTTCCGGTATGCTTAGGACCTACTCAAAATTGTCACAGAGGTAAAAGATATCATCTCATCAGTGTTCAGGAAAATAAGTGGCTGTCAAAGGAATAACCGAATGGAAAGACAAGAGAGTGTCAGTTTAGAAGTCTTGGCACTTACAATGAGGGGACACAAATGCCCAGCGACCCCTTTGTTTGAGAAAGGATAAGCCATTCAATGTCATTAGAAATAATTACAGTGGCAATGCTGAAAGGGTATTAAATATACAATTGACTTTCTCTCTGAACATACTGTAAGGAGGAAGGTATCAAATGAACAAAAAACAGCAATTCAATACCCTGAAATGGAACCCAAAGAGGGAAGAGGATTGTTGATAGAAGAAACATATACAAGACACAGAGACAGAAAGGAAAGAATATTTAGGAACATTAAAGAGACTTCACTTACAGGAGTCAGAAGGTAAGAAGAATATGATGCCGGTGAAAAAACAGGGGAGTGGAGGTACACATGGGGAACGTTAGAAAAGGGGATCTAACGGTATGGTCCCTCCAGTTACCAAAGCTAAAATTATCTTCTCTTGGGTTTGAGAATTCTTTTTTATGACAATTCCTTAAAATAGTTTCCTCTCTTGAATTTTATGACTGGCTTTCCTGGGTGAAACCCCAGAAGCTAGGGAAAGGAGAAATCCCATCGTAGAGACTATAAGTGATTCTTACCCAGAAAGGCACATCTGAAACCCATTCCCAGGTTCAAAGGACTCCTGGACTCGGCAAGCAAGAAACACTTGTAGAATCCTACGATAGCAGTAATTTCTTGGATCCCTCTGCAGGAAAGAGAAAAATATACCCAGAAACTTCTGCCATTACTCTCCATATTCGCCAAAGCAAAAAATCCCAGTAGAAGGGAAGAAAGTTGGCAAGGACTCAAGAAAACCCATTATTTTCTATATTGCCCTTTGCTATTTACCGACTGTACTCCTAAATGGGGCAATTAAAGTTTGGTCCTGGGCTGCCTCTCTTTTCTACCTCCTCCAGGACAGGGGAGGTTAGTAACCTCCATATGAAAAAATAAATAAATAAATCATGGAGATACGACAGAGTTTGAAGAAATGTATGTACACTGGCCCCAGCCTACCACTGAAGCTGAAACCAGAATGAAGCAAAAACCAGGCATGTGATAATCTGGGGCAGAGAATTTCCGACAGAAGACAAGTGCAAAAATCCTGTCAGTGAGCTTGGCATGGTTGTAGAAGAACAAGAAAAGAAGGTTAGGCTTGGGAGAAAAATGAGTACAGTTGACGCAGAGGTGGTGGGTGCCAGCCAGGCTGTCTTCTAAAGAAGGAATTTGAATTTTTTTCTGAGGGAGATGGAAAGCCTTGAAGGAAGTGGCATCTCATTTACCTTTTCAAAACATCACTGTGGTATACCTTATTCTTTCAATGGTGCCTTTTAAATTTCATAATTTCAATCTCATCCAATTTATCTTTTATTTCTTTCTATTCAATACTTTTTGTGTGTTGACTAAGAAATGTTTCTCAACCCCAAATTTAAGAAGATGTTCTTCCATTTCCTTCTCAGAGTTGTATTATTTTACCTTTCACGATTATATCTACAATCCATAATTAAAGCTACAATCTCGGACTTCTTTTTGTGTGTAGTATGAATGAGTGGTGAAGATTCTTTTTCTTGCCACGTCGATAGCCACTGGTCTCAAAGTGTTTTTGGAAACACTAGTCTTTTCCCACTGCCACCTTTGTTATGAGTCAGTGTCCTGGTCAATTCAGGCTTCTATACCACAATACCATATGCTTCCACATACCAGATTTATTCCTCATAGTTCTGGAGGCTGGAAGTCAAGATCATGGAATCTGCATGGCTGATTCTGGTGAGAGCCTTTTTTTCCTGAGTTGCAGACTGCCAGCCTCTCATTGTATCTTCACAGCGATTGAAAGAGAATGAACTAGCTCTTACCTCTTCTTGTAAGGGCACCAATTCTATTCATGAGGGCTCTACCTTCATAACCTAATTACCTTTCAAATGCTCTGCCTCCCAGTGCCATCATATTGAGTGTTAGATTTCAGCCTATGAATTTGGGGGAAGACACAGGTCAGTCAGGTCATTCCAGGTGTACAGGTCTGTTTCTGGACTCTGCTCTGATATACTGAAAGTCTTTCCATCATTTTTACAAACTTTATAGAAAATATTTAATGATGCAAGTTAAAAAGATGGATGTAACTAGAAACATAATTCTTACTTTGTTTATTCCTGCTGCACTCTCTTGTGGATAGGAGGGCGAAGTATAACTGGAAAACTGAGGACCTGCACTATTTATTAATATAAAGTAGATCACCTATCCAACTTATTTTAAAGCACATTTGAGATTTTTTTTAGTTGAAAAAAAAGATATATTTAAGTTCAAAATTAAAGACAGTCTGGGGGGCACCTAGGGGGCTCAGTTGGATAAATGTCCAACTTCAGCTCAGGTCAAGATCGTGGGTTCGAGTCCTGCATTGGGCTCTGTTCTGACAGCTCAGAGCCTGGATCCTGCTTCAGATTCTGTGTATCCCCCTCTCTCTCTCTCTCTCTCTCTCTCTCTCTCTCTGCCCTTCTCCAGCCCGTACTCTCTCTCTCTCTCTCTCTCAAAAATAAATAAATATTAAAAAAAATTTTTTTAAAGATTGTCTGAATCACTGATGTTCATACATTTACCCATTTTGATCTGTTTCTAATGACACATATAAACAAATTATTTAGATCTACATTTTTCAAACCTGTTAAAGTTTGTTTACTTATTTTGAGAGAGACAGAGAGAGAGAGGCAGAGAGAGAGAGAGGAAGAGACAGAATCCCAAGTAGGTTCCGGGCTGTCAGCACAGGCCTGATGCGGGGCTCAATCTCAGGAATCGTGAGATCGCGGTGGGGGGTCAAAACCAAGAGTCAGATGTTTAACTGACTGAGCCACCCAGGAGCCCTTCAAACTGTTTTGACTCTGACAAAATACTGGTAACTACTCATTAATGGGTTCCAACTCACAGTTTGAACAACATGAATTTAGATCTGAAAATTAAAAAAAAAAAAAAAGGACTATACATAATTGTGTACCTCACAACTAGTAATTTTATTTGTAGATATGTCATCATCTAATTTTATCACTTCAAAAATAATATAAAACAGTAACCACAATGTTCTACAGGTTTTCTATTTAAAGTATATACACCTCAAAAAGCCTGGAGGAATAATGTGTCACAATGATCTTCTCTTGCACCAATGTGTATTTTACTGGCTTTCCACTTACCACATTACAGATACAAAAGACCTGTAAAGGTATTGTTAAATGGCCGATTATGTTGTATAGAATATATCCCTAAAAGCCACGGTACTTCTACATAGAGATGGCACTGAGTTTCTAAAAGGTTTTCTGAGAGGTATGACTCTTGATTTGTATCTTGAAAGAGATATAAATTTGGAATCGGGGTTGGTGGTGAATTTCATGGGAGGAGTGGTATTAGAGACAATATCCTAAGACATACATTACACTTTTCTGGCCTGGAACTAGAATTAGATTGCGGAGCTCATGTCTGTCCATTAACCAGATCCTAAATGCAAACTAGCATCTGCAATGAATCCTAGAACAGATTTTTTTTAAAGATTAGTGGGAAAACTGATGAAATCCAAATAAAATTTTGTTAATAGTATTGTGACAATGTTGGTCTCTTAACTGTACAAAATACACATTGGTTATGTAAGACATTAACATCAAGGGAAGCTGGGTGAAGGGATATATGAGAACTCTCCATATCATTTTTGCAATTCTTCCATAAATCCAAAAGTACCTCAAAATATACGTTTTTTTCAAAGACCATGAAATCTGAGGTTGACTCCAAAAATTTTTTATGGGAAAGAATAAGGCAGGAACTAATTCAAGTTAGAGGAGGCCCTGAAAATTTTCTTCAGGTGAACCCAATTTTAATAGGTTCTTTAGTAGGAAGAGAGGTTATGTGAATAGTCCATTCTTCAGAGGAAAAAAAGGATGTTATGAAACTGCGAAATAATAACATTCACAAATCATTGCCAAAGCTCAAAGAGAATATGCAGTCTGAAATATAGCTTGTAGGTCCTGCACTTAAGCCCACGGCTGAATTCTCCCAGAGAAAATGAAACATGACAATATTTGTGTGGTTACAGCTTTTGTCTAAAGAGCATAAAGACTGTTGAAATGTATGACAGTATAATGACAAGTCTCAATCTTGTCAGTGTGAAGTACCAAACAGCTTCCTCTTAGATTTAAAACAAAAAACAAAAAAACAAAAAGCACAGAGTCCACCCTCACCTATTTCTCCCACTCCCCACTGCCACCTCTGGGCGAAGTGGGCCAAAAGGGGCAAACTTCCAGTTATAAAACAACTAAGTCATAGAGATGTAACGTATAGCCTGGTGACTCTAATACTAATAATACCATAAATTGTGTATTTGAAAGTTGCTAAGAAAATAATTACCAGAAGTTTTCATCACGAGAAAAAATCTAACTTTGTGGCGATGGATGTTAACTGGATTTTTATGGGGACCATTTCACTACCCATATATGTATATAATCATGTTATACGCCTGAAACTAGTATTATGTTTATGTCAATTATATCTCATTTTTTTTAAAAAAGTGCAGAGTCAAAATGTGCCTTATTATGCCCTCTTAAAAGTCATCATCTACTAAGATACCACATTCTAGGTAGAAACATCGATTATTGACTGGGTTTGGGGTTTTTTTTGTTTTTTGTTTTTTGTAGAGAAACTCTAAAAATACATTTTAAAAGCTCTTTAAACAACTGACTGAACTTGAAAAAATTAGCTTTAAACTTGATGTCAAGATAGAAAGACTTGGGGTCTAAACTTTGGCCCATAAAGGAATACCTGCACAGCTTTGAAGAAAGCATTTGTCATTACTGACTTATCCACTTCTTTATCCATAAAATGGGTAATAACAATTCATAAGGTTGCTATCAGTACCAAATAAGTATGTAAATAGGCAGTATAAATGACAGAAAATAATAAAGCAAGAAGAGACTTCTTATAAAATGATGGCATCTCTAAAACGCCATAATATAGTGTGAAATGCTGTATCTCAAATAATTAAGCACACTTGAGTTCTATTTTTTTTGCAGTCTTACTGAGAACTAATTGGCATACATCACTGTATAAGTTTAAGGTGTACAGCATGATGGTTTTTTGCATCATTATGAAATGACCACCACAATAGGTTCAGCTAACATCCATCTTCCTGTCTAGATATAATAAAAGGAAAGAAAGGAAAAAAGGGAAGAAACTTCCTCCATGTGGTGAGAACTCTGAGGATTTACTCTCTTACCTTTCCCATATATCATAGATCAGTGTTATCTATAGTCATCATGTCATATGTCTCATCCCTAGTACTTCTTTACCTTATAAATGGAAGTTGTACCTTTTGACCACCTTCCTCCAATTTCTGTTTTCCCCCACTCTCTGCCTCTGGTAACCACAGCTGTGATCTCTTTTGCTTTTCTCTCTTTCTTTCTTTCTTTCTTTCTTTCTTCTTTTTTTAAATATTTTACACATAAGTGCTATTGTAGAGTATTTGTCTTTCTCTGACTTAGTTCACTTAACATAATGCCTTCAAGTTCCACTCATGTTGTCACAAATATTAGGGATTCCTTTTTTTTTTTTTATGGCTGAGTAATATTCTGTTATATTTATACACCAAAACTTTTTTATCCATTCATCCATCTATAGACACTTAGTTATTTCCATGTCTTGACTTTTGTGAATAATATTGCTATGAACATGGAGGTACAGATATCTTTTTGAGTTAATATTTTCATATCCTTTGGATATATTTCTAGAAGTGGGATTGCTGGATCATATGGTAGTTCTATTTTTAATTTTTCAAAAAACTTCCATATTGCTTTCCTCAGTGGCTGCACCAATTTCTAATCCCACAGGGGTTCTCTTTTCCCCATGTCTACCCAGCGTTCATTATCTCTTGCCTTTTTTGATGAAGTCCATTCTAACAGGTATGACACTTGAGTTCTAATCTGAATTTAGGTGCTTAGTTTACTTACTTGCTTTTTTGGCTCCTCTGAATTATTTTTAAATGCAAATAAAATGATGATAATAATAATAGTAAAGATAATAATTTTATAAACTTGATTTCTAGATACTAAAATGAACAATGCATGTAAAGCATTCAGTTAGTATTAGCTAGATCAAACACAGATTGAAGCTCCAACAATGATACAACAGTTTACAAGTTTAAGGTTAATACGCATTTACATATGACATGCTTTCCGGTAACAGTCCATTCCCATTACTCTTAGGATGAAGATCTAACTTCTTACCATGGCCTACAAGGCCCAAGAGTTTAGCAACGCACATTCTCTCTTGCTGTCCCTCCTTAAATAGTTATTCCCTCTACTGTTAGAGAAGTTCTGCCTTCCAAACTGCCTTCAGATCATAGCAGTTTTCAGGGAACCTTCCCTGAACTTCCAGATTCCATCACAGCCTCCCATTATGGGCTCCCATAACACCAAATGCCTACCCTTCATGGTCCTAATAATAGCTGCATTTGACATTTACAAACCATGATTATTTAGTTGTCTGCCTTATTTGAGTTTTTGATATTTATTCGCTATGGATTTTTGCACTAACTTTTATTTCTTAAAATACTGCATTAAAATATTAATTGTAGCCATTTGCAATGACATGGATAGAGCTAGAATGTATTACACTAAGTGAAGTAAATCAATCAGAGAAAGAAAAATACCATATGATTTCACTCATATGTGGAATTTAAGAAACAAAACAGATAGATGAACATATGGGAAGGGGGTAGGGAAGGGAAGAAAGGGAAACAAACCACAAGAGACTCTTGATGACAGAGAACACACACTAGGTTGATAGAGGGAGGTGGGGGGGGATGGGCTAGATGGGTGATGAGCACTACAGAGGGCACTTGTCCTGGTGAGCACTGGGTGTTATATGTAAGTGATGAATCACTGAATTCTCCTGAAACCAATATTGCAGTGTATGTTAATTAAAATTTAATTTAAAAAAAAGAAAAAGAAAAATTCAAAAATATAATTAAAAAATTAAAAAATATAATATCATTAATTCTAGTTACCAAATTTTTTGGCATTCCTTAAATTTTTCTGTGGGGAAACCTGTGAGTTATTTGCCTCACCCTAGTTTCCGACCCTGCTACTTCAGCCTGCAAACTCCAGAAGGCCAGGGATCCATACCCTCAGGGCCTAGAACAGTGGCCTATCTGGGGAAAAAATACCTTAAATATGTGTTGAGTGGATTAAAGCATACTTACAGTTTTCACAGTATTTATAGTATTTCACATTCTAAAAATACCTTAAATATGTGTTGAGTGAATTAAAGCATATTTATAGTTTTCACATTCTAAGCTTTTTAAGGAAAATATTTGTTTGTAACACAGAAATAAGTAATCAAAATAGAATTTTTAAAAACTAGCCAGGATGTTATTTGTAGAAGAATTACTATGACTAAAATTCCAGCATCCAAAAAATTACTTGTTTCCATGTACCATTCTCTTTGTACCAATTTCAAAAGGCAGCCCACTTTTGTTTCATGGTTTAATTGGTTCCCTAGCTCATTTTGGAGAACTGCCCTTGAGCTAGGTTCATATGACAACAGATGAGTGCCTTCTTTTTGGTTTACTTCTTCAGGAAAGCTGAAACAAAATAGAAGCAAAAATAATTTATGTAGAAGGTGGAGTGTGAAATGTAAATTTAGATTTTCTAAATATGTCGCCTCCAGTTTCCAGACAAAGTCACACTAACACAAACCAAGTGAACAGACAGAATCAGTGGTGAGGAAGGGATTATAAATTAACCTAGTTGATTGTATGCACTGTCTCAACTGTTAAGGGACTGATAACAAAAGGGTGTGGTCTGGTGAATTTGATAAAAGAAAGGATCTTCAGCTTAGGTATGTGTGCATATCTCTCTTTCTATATATATGTATAACTATCATCATCTTTTACATATAAATTATATTTAAATAAAAATATAAGTGATATATAATGTGTATATAATTTATACGTATATATTCAAATAAAACATGTTTATCTCTTAATATATTATCTATATATATAAATTATAGATACATGATTATATGTCACTTATTTATATTTTTATGTATGTATATAAATATGATGATACACAGAAAGACAGAGAGATACCTCTGGTGATGAGGGGGACTTTCAAAGACCAATGACATTGCCATATAAAGGCTTGGAAAGAATGGTCTATTAGAATTCTTGAAGTTATTTCTATTGAAACCTAAAAAATTAACATTTTTATCACCAAAAAAAGGGTTGGTGAAAACCAGCTCTGAAAACTTGTCTATAAAGTTTATACAGACCATAGTATGGCGCCAAAGAGAATAGGAGAGAAGCAGTTTCTCACAATTTTTGCCTTCAGAAACTCACCTACAAATAATATATAACAAGGTAAGGAGCTAAGGAAGCTTTATGTAACTTCAATCTCAAATGGATGAGGATCTGGTATGACTACCAGGGGAGATGAGGGAATAATACCTAGAAAAACAGTTCACATATTTCCCCCATTGGAAATGATCTTTTACTTTCTGACCTCACAACTGATATTCATTCAAAACAATTTTTAAAAAAATAGCGTGGAGAACTGTTCCCAGATATATATGTGAATTGCAGACAAGCTTCAAGTAAAATTTAAGAGGTTTTTAAACATTGATTTGGGTTTTTGTTTTAATGGTCTGTGTGCTTACACGAACTATTAAACTTCACTAGACCATAGCCAATGGCAAGCGTTGATTGACCGCGGCTTTCAAAGTGAGTTGTGTTACCTTTAAGGATATGAACAGTCACACTAATGCCCGAAAAAGAAAAAAAAAAGCAGTAATTCTGAGGCTGGAGATAGGTGGGGTGGGGAGTAGAGGCTGGGGGAGGGTAAGAGAGTGCAGAGCAAGGTGTGGTGTGCGTTTGGGTAAACTTTTTCTAGTAGGTAAAAACTGCTTCCACCACTGGATTTTCATTTCATTGAAAAATAACTGTATAAATATGATTATACCTAAGTTGATTTGTTCAACAGACACTGAGTGCCTCTACTACAGGCTAAAACTAGGCGACTGGAATTCAAACAGGTTTGCCCACGTGGTGAGGGACCAGGCACTGAGGTGTCCCGGGGCGGGGGGGCAGGTGTAGGCGGCCAACCCTGACCTGGGCGGAGCAAAGCCACACGATCTGCCACTCCACTGCTACCTGATGTCCTTACCGAAACAGGTTTGGTAGAGCCTTTTCTAGGAAACTCCAGCCTAAGCAATGCAGAGTTGAAATGTAGGTGTAGCCTAATTTGAATGTGTCCATCAAAAAGAGGGAGGGTACAGTAGGCGGAGCGTAAAGCAGGGAAGATTTCAGCTGCTGTTGGGGGGCGCCAGTAACAGTTTCTTCTTGGTCTTTCTTTTGGAAGGAAATATCAGAGTGCATGGGTAAGTCTTGTTTCGTGGATCTCTGCCTTTTTTTTTTCAGATATGGGGGAAGGTGTGTGGTATTGAGTTCACCACTTAGAATGTATTTTTAACGTGGGTCCTGTTCAAAAGGTTTTGAAAAACCATGGACAGGAAGGGTTTCATCATCCTAGAACCAGTGGGGACGGACCTTGGCTAGGAGACTTCTAGTGTTTAACTGCCTTGGGCCACCGGCCTCAAACTTCTAACACAGACAAAGGAGGGAAACATACACTTTCATGAAAATAGATGCCTGGTTGAAATTTCCTTGAAGTTGCATTTTTTAAATTTTGTTTGAAAAATTCATATATTTCACTGCAACAAATGGCTAGATCTATATTAAAATATTTATATTAAAATGTTCACATTATTAAATCAAGAGAGTATAGCTGTTTTCCATTTCTTCCCTCCTCTGATTATCTCTGAAAGTGACACTACCATCTACCAGTTACTCCAGCAAAAAACCGAGCACCGCTTGGTCATTATCGTTTTCCCTGTTTGCCTTACTCCCTTTATCCAATCCTCAAGGAAGTTTAGAACGTTCTATCTCTGTTTTCCCTCTCTCGCCATTTCATCTTCACTACCAACACCAGCACTCTTTCTGGACTGCTAAATAGCCTAATGGATTTTTCTGCTTTCACCCCTGCCTCCCTAAGTCTACTCTCCACATACCTGTTTAACCTCAGCCAGAGCATGCTATTTCCTGGCTTGAAAGAAACCCTGTAATGGTTCCCATGGGTTTGTGAAAGAAATGTAAATGGCTCCCCTGGCTCACAAGATTCTGCAAGGTCCTCCACCTTATCTCAGACCACTCCGGTCTGTGCCAGCCACAGTCTGTAATAAACATGTCTTCCTTTGTCCTCCAGCATGCAAATCCCTTTGTACTCCCTGCTATAACCTGGAAAGAGCACTCTCCTCCCACCTCTTTCCACTGGCTGATACTTTTTTTTTTTTCAGGTCTCAGCCTAAGCCTAATGCCCCACCCCCCCCACCTTGGATGCTGTTGCAGACATTCTTCCTTAAGATGGCCTCCCCCATTTCCTTTCCTTCTCATACTCTAATCGCTTATACTTCATAGCATTTTACTCAACCTGAAACCATTTTGTTTACTTACATTTTTATTTTACACAATAAAAGCTCCATGAAAACCAGGAACTTTGGATCTTTTTTTACTGTTTTAGGGTGGACACCTAGAACAATGTTTGGTACTAAATATTTGTCAAATGATTGACTAAGTAAATGATGCACTCTTGGAAGCACCTTTATGCCAGTTTGAGAAATGTAAAATTATATTATTGTCATACCATTAAGTATTTAATATCCAGATTCTGTCTTAACACCATGTTTACCGAGTACATTTTCCAAGTAGTTATTTCCACCAACAGAGAATGTACTTATTATATAAACTGGATTTCCCATAATAAATTAGTAAGTTAGTATTTCAGTTTTTACATCACTCACAAGCTTGAATTTTGTGTAAGAAATGGGAGGATCTGTCAAATAAAATCTAGCTTAGAAAAGTAAGGGCTACATTTGGCTTTGATAAGTTCATAAAGAAAATACTTCTCTCTTTCAATCCCGATCTCCTAATTAGATGTCTTTTTCTAGGTAACATTTGGCATCATTGATAATCAACTTTTTGGAACCTCTACATTAAGTGTTTTGAAAGTCACAACTAATTTTTTAGTAAATTAACTTTATAGATTTGCTAAGCCAGTATCACCAGTATGATTATTAATGCATATATATGAATTCATTTCATTAGACAAATGTTCTAAGCCCTGGGACATAGGAATAAAGCAGAAGAGGACCTTGCCCTCATAGACCTTACAGTCTAATAGGTAAGACAGATCTTAAAGTAATCGGTACCAGAGACTGATCAGTGTAAAAGAGGAAGTTTTGGGAACCTAACTGAGCCTAAGAATGAAGGGAAACTTGCTTGAGGAAGTGATGTTTAAGCAGAGGTCAGAAATATGGATGAGAAATGAGCTTGTGTGAGTGTGTGTGCGCACTAATAAGGGAAGGAGGAGTGAGGGTGGGCAGGATTAAGAAGGAACAGCATACTGCTTTATTGGAGGGAGAGTTTATTATGGCTGAAAATAAAATAGGGGAGCTGAAATTAGCAAGACATAAACTGGGAGAGAAAAGCTGGAATCAAATCAAATTGCACGTATTTTAAATGGCCTCAATGGGGGAGGGGAGTTTTGTATTATCCTACTCAAACTTTAGACTGATTGCTAGTGATTTTGTCCAAAGAGGTTATATTCGTTAATACAAAAAATAAAAAATCAAGAATAATTTTTAGCTAAGAGAACAAGATTTTGTTAGGCAAATTTTCCTGAATACAGTCTCCTGGTTTATTTCACCTTTTTAAAAGAAGCAATAAATAATAATACTTGTACCACTTAACATTTTATCTATCTATCTATCTATATACGTATGTATATAGATAGATACATAGATATACACACATATATATATAGCTTGAAAATATTTTTAAATACCTGTGCTTTTTAATTGCTAAGGAAATAATGTTTTAAGTTTCTTAAACATTTGTATATATATATATTACATAGAAATATATATACAAATGTTTAAGAAGAAATTCAAATCTCTTCCCTTAGCAATTTATATATATAAAACATTTACGTATTGTACATAAGTAATTTATTTATAATTTATATTTATATTTAATTTTTTTAATGTTTATTTATTTTGAGAGAGGGGAGAAAGATGGAATCCAAAGCAGGCTCCAGGCTCTGAGCTGCCAGCACAGGGCCCAATACGGGGGCTCAAACTCACTAGCCCTGAGATCATGACCTAAGCTGAAGTAGAATGCTTTACCTACTGAGCCACCCAGTGACCCTATAATTTATATTTTAAGTCTGTAATTTACATAAAACATTATGAATTGTATATTTATATATATAAATGTTCAAGGAGGCATTTCAAAACTCTTCCCATAGCAATTGAAAAACATGTTTTGTTTTGATGCTGTGTATTTGACAAAAGTAAATAGCATGATTCTTTTGAGGTGGTATTTTTAAATGTAGCTATTTAAAAATATTTTCAAGCTGTTAGTTTTCTGTCCATTACCTTCACATTTACTCCTTTATAAAAAGCATTTTAATTTTTGTCCTACAGCAGGACATCAGGACAATAAAATTAAGAGATCTTCTATAAGGCACACAATTGTAACATTAAGTAAAAGGCTCTTAGAATATATCATATTCATGCTCTAACTTTTATAATATTGCTTTTAGATTTTTGAATTTTTTTTAATTCATTTATTTTGAGAGAGACAGAGAGAGTGAGAAGGGTGGGGAGGGGCAGAGAGAGACAGAATCCCAAGCAGGCTGTCAGCATGGAGCCCATGTGGGCCCCGAACTCACGAACCATGAGATCATGACCTGAGCCAAAATCAAGAGATTTTTCTGAACTGATCGAGCCACCCAGGCACCCCATTTTTAGATTTTTAAGAAAAAGACAGAAAACTATTCAAGGCTAAACTCCGCTTGCCTTTATTTTGGCTTATACTCGTAAAAGATGGCAACGCATGGATTTCATGTGTCTTTCTTTCTGAATCTCCATCTTGTGAAGAAGAAACAGAAACTACACATGGGCCAAATCCAGCCTCTGCTTGTTTTGTTGGAATGCATGCTCGTCCTTTATGTATCATCCATGGCTGCTTCCGTATGACAAAATGCAGAGTTGAACAGTGATGACATAGACCATAGGGCCCACAACGCTTAAATCTAGCTCTTTATTAAATTAAAAAAAAAAAAAAAATGCCACCCTTGGTGTAGAATAGTATCCGGAACATCACAGGATCCACCATATATTTAATGAATACAAAGGTAAATAACCCTAGCTCACATAAACATTCAGCATTTGTTCTGTGCCATGATCTGCGCTAAGCACTTTATATGCATTATTTAATTTGAATTTCCCAACAGTGTTCTATAAGAAAATAGGCACATCTTATTCCCTCAGTTGCTTCAAGTTTTTAGTCAACTGCTTCTACCTCAGGCAAGCCTGCCTGAGCTCCCTATTTAAAATTGAGAACTCCTACTTTTTACTAGCTCCCTTGCTTATTCTGTAGCACTTTACCTTTTAATGTGTGACATATAATATTATTTTGTATATTCACGAGACTGTATACTCGTGAGGCACAGATTTTTTGTATGTCTACTTACCGATAGATCTCAACCTATGAGCAGCCTAGAGTAGGGCTAGCACATAGTGAGTACCCAGTAAACATTAGGTGGTCAGTTGGAGAGGGCAGATAATTTGTGGGGACCCCCACATAAGATCTAGTTATAACCCACATCCTGTGTCACAGCTCATTCTCTTACTTTCTTGGGTTTGTCAGAGAAGAAGCAAATGCAGCCATTTCGCTATTAAAAAGTGAGTTTGAGGCCATTTTTTAAGCTCTGACAGTGGTTCTAAAGTTGGAATATAGTTTATCTAAAGGTTACTATCTCAAAGCAGGTGTTTGCTGAAGGCAGTTTACTCAGATCACTATCACCTGGAAGTGGTTGATATATCCTGGTACAAACCTTCAAGGAAGAAGCAACACGACAATATGGACCAGCAACTGAAGAAAAAGGTAAAGACTTGTGGCTGGAAAGGCTTGGGTAGAAGAGCCTTCAGTGGGGATAAACCAAAGCCATCCAAGCCACGGCCAGCCCAACAAGAACCTTTTGACATGCCATGGGCCTTAGAAGATGAAGGTGTATTCTTTGAAAGTAGCCACCTAGTTGTTGGAGAAGATTCCTTCTCTGATTGTTACATAGAATGCATAATAAGAGGTGAGTTTTCTGAACCCATCCTGGAAGAAGACTCACCGAAGTCCCTTAACTACCAGGAAGAAGAATCAGAACAAGAGCTTTCTCAACAGGTTCTTACTGCAAGCTCGCTTCTGGGGAAATCCTTGAAATGTGTGCAAAAAGGGGCAAAACAAGAACTTTCTCAGCAGACTGGAGAGAATTCACAGCTTGAGTATTCAGAGTATGAGACAGGCAAGAAGCTTTCTCCTGGAGGAATACCCAGCACTGATGTATCAGATCCTAAACAGTTTGCAGAATTTGCTAGAAAGAAGCCCACAAAAAATAAGGATTATGATGCTCCAGAAAGAATTGTTTGTCCTCACAGTGGATGCACAAAAAAGTTAAAGAATAGAGCTTCCCTGAGAAGGCATCTCCTCGTTCATGCTCCCCGAGATCATGTATGTGCAGAATGTGGGAAAGCATTCAATGAGAGTGCAAAACTAAAAAGACATTTTCTGGTTCATACTGGAGAGAGGCCATTTCGGTGTACTTTTGAAGGGTGCGGAAAACGTTTTTCCCTGGACTATAATTTGCGTACCCACGTACGTATCCATACTGGGGAGAAACGTTTTGTGTGTCCCTTTGAAAGCTGTCATAAGAGGTTTGTCCAGTCAAATAACCTGAAAGTTCATATGTTAACTCATGCAAAGACCAACAAAAATCCGTGAAAGAGAAGATAGAAAATAATCCTTAAACAAGATGAGCATATTAACAAAATAGTGATTTGGGGACATATGTACCTTATTACTATCTCCCAAAAAGAACTTTTTCAAGCAATTACAACCCTACATGGTATATATTTTTTTAATGTTACTACAATGCTCCTAAAACTTATGGTATCATTTTAGAACACTTTTAGAACATTTTAGAGCATTTGCTAAATGCTCAATTTCCAACAGTATATTTCTAATGGGAAGGCCAGTAATTAATTTACTTCAAAAGCATAATCCTTAATACATTATGAATTGCATTGCTAGATTTTCACAGGCTATAAGTATGAAATTAACTTTTTAAAGTGTGTAGTTGCGAATTGTTTAGCTTTTGCCTTTTAGGAATAAACTTCATGCTACGTGTGATAATCATAGAGAATGAAAATTTTGCTGTAGATTGTCAATAAGTAAATGAGTAGTTAAACATTTTTAAAAGATAAATATTTTTTAATCCTATTTTATCATTGTATGAAACTATACTGAAATCATGTAGTTAGATTTGAATAGTTATTTGGTAGTATCAATTCATTTGAGTCCATTTTAGGTATTTTAAAAGGAAATAAAACTCCAGAGATGCTAAATCTGGATTAAAAAAAAATCAGAGAAGTGTGCCTTGAAAAGAGATACCAGGGGCGCCTGAGTGGCTCAGCTGGTTAAGCGTTTGACTTCGGCTCAGGTTACAATCTCAGGGCTCGTGAGTGTGAGCCCCATGTCAGGCTCTGTGCTGACAGCTCAGAGCCTGGAACCTGCGTGAGATTCTAGGTCTCTCTCCTTTTCTGCCCCTCCCCTGCTCATGCTCTGTCTCTGTCTCAAAAATAAATAAACATCAAAAAATTAAAAAAAAGAAAAGCAATACCATTTATTTGTCTTAGAAATTAACTAAACATTGCAAAGGTTAATATTTAAGTATTGGTGAGGGGTGAGGAGAAAGCTACCCTTCTACATGGTTGGTTAAGATATAAATTGTCACAGCTATTTTGGAGGTTTTTTTTGCAAGTGTGCTTTATAAGTTTTCTAGGGCTGCTATAACAGTACTACCAAATGAGTGACTTAAATAGCAGAAATCACAGTTCTGGAGGCTAGAAATCCAAAATCAAGGTGTTGAAAGGATTAGTTCCTTCTCAGTATATGAAGGAAGGATCTGTACCTGGCTTTGCTTCTTGGCTTTTATAGATGGCTGTCTTCATGTTTATGTGGTTGTTTTCCTTTACATCCATATCTCTTCCCTCTGCATGTCCATGTCCAGATTTCCTCTTACAAAGATACCACTCATTGGACTAGAACCCATCCTAATATGCTCATTTTAACTTGACTACCTCCATGAGGACCCCATCTCTAAAAAAGGCCATATTCTGGGACACTGGGGTTAGGATTTTGAACAAATTTTTGGCAGCACACAGTGCAAACCGTAATGTGCATTCCCTCAGATTCTGGAATTGTATTCTACAGAAATATCTGCACTAATGTGCAAAGATATTTGTTCAAGGATGTTGAGCAAAGCATATTGATTATAATTTCTATCTTAGATGTCCATTAAAAGGGAACAGGTTGCATAAATCATGATACCTCTATTCAGCAGAACGAGTGTAGATATCCTTAAAGGAACTCTGACTGTAAAAGAAAGGAAATAGGGCCACAGCCAGAGGAAAGCCACAGAGTAGGAGGAGGGTTTGTTGTTTTTAATAGATGGGACAGAATCTGGGGTAATTCATATGCTATGGAAGAAAATTCAGAGAAACTGGTTAAATATTCTGGATAAAGGGAGACATTGTGTCGTCCACAGGCAGCTGGTGAAAATAAAACTATAGTTTCAATATAAGGATTAACTGAATCCCTAACTGGAATAATATGATGGGCAGAACAAAATGCAGGTATCAAACTTGGAATGTATCTCCCTTCCCTACATTAATAATTATAAGTACTCAGATATAGTTAGGATACTACATTTGAGGTTAAGATTTAAGACCCCATTGTTGGTAATGGTAGGTAATATGTACCATAAATTTAACAGCTTTTCAGGGGAAAAAAAGAAAAGGAAAGTAGATCAACTTTAAAATTAATTTTGATTTGAAAAATGCCAGAATGTAAAATCACATGATACCAAGACAATTAAAGAAAAAATGAAGGACTTATATTTTGGCCTCAGAAGGAGCAAATAGTTACTACGTAATATTGTGGAAACTTTAACTTTTTACTTATAATGTATCTGGTATGGCATTTATACCATCATTTCTATAGGAATGTGGGTCCTGAGTTTCTAAGTCAAAAGGAACACTGGATACATAATCCATTTATAAATTTGGAATTTCCTCTAAATCAAACACCTGAGTATAGAATTTAGGATGGGAATTTAGTACTTGATTTGACGAAGATGATGGAGCATTTTGTCTTGTTTTTGCTTTAACATTAATGTGTTTGATTTGTTCCTCTATGGATTTCTACCTCAGAGTTGAATTAGGATGTAGTATCTCCAAAGGGTAAGTAAAAGGCAGGATTAAATAGAGAGCAGTCAAGACTAGATAAAAAAAAAAAAAAAAAAGTCAATGGCAGGGTTTAGGGAGCAAGCTCTTAAGACCTGGGACTCAAAGCATCAAGAGGGATCAAGACTGACTTTCCCTTTGTAGAGGCTGGTCTCCTTCTGTAGATTACTCTTTCTGGAGGTAAAGCATCCAAAGCTCAGTATTTACAACATAAAGCTTAAATGTACAAGAAATACCAATTTGAGAATGGGTTTATGTATCTGGATTTCAAGGCTTAACTTCTGACTTGGGAATAGGATGCTCCTTGACTAGCCTCCTAGCTGTTCATTGTGTTTTCCAAAGAAGATCCCTAAAACTGCTAAGAATGTAAGAGGAAGAAGGCAAGTGGATGAAAAAGGAACAGAAAAGGAAATTAGCTAATGAGGATATGTTATCTAAAATCTTAATAATGTTAATGTTTTGGAAAAGATATGTACAGATAATTTTCTATATTAGTATTCTAAGAAGAATGAACATAAGATGTGTGAACACATATCCAGAGAAAACTGAAAAAGGAAATTAATCCATCTAGATTTTCAGATGTCTCCAGGCACTAACATGGTATTTGGATTCATGGCTCATATCCTTTGTGTGTGTGTGTGTGTGTGTGTGTGTGTGTGTGTGCATGCACATGTGTATGTGGCCAAGCATTAATAGTCAGAAGGTAACACCAGAGAAATGGCTTTCCACAAAAAATCAAAATCCTAAGGCACTTTTCTTGGTATCTCTAACACATAGGTCATAGTTGGCACTTAATAAATTATGGAATGAGTAAATGTGTAAAAATAGAGCTTGATATGCTTTTTTAAAAAGTTATTATACAGTTCTCAAAATCATACATAATTCAAAAACAGGTAATCACTTGTCTTTACATAAAAACTCCTGGTTACTATGAAATAAAGGTGAACAACTTCACTAGATTAGTATTTGCTCATTGAAAGAAACATAATATTTATTAGCCATGCATATATCAACTCTTACTCCCAAAAGGTAATCACCACTGTTAAAAAAGAGCTTTAAAAATGGCTATATTTGATCATTTTTAGTAATAGTGATAATTATCTTAAATCTCACCTTATTTTCCTGTCTTTGTCTAAAAGAGACAGGAGACTGAGGGTCTGTTCATCTCCTAACATCTTAGATAATGAAGCACTAACCTACACTGAGAATTCTATCTACCAATACTATGATTAATTAAAAATGTGTTAAGACACTTACATTCCTACTTTAAATTAGTTTCTTTTATTCCTGGTAGGTACACAGATCTCTCAAACAGTCATATTTGATTTATTTCATCATGGCTACAGCATATATTGGACACAGAATTTCTATTCTAAAAAAGAATTTTATACAAAAGCAGATTTGTCAGATTCTTTTCTGTGGAATATGCATGTGCAGAAATCCACGTGTGCTTATGTTTTAATTACCTAATGCACTAGCTATGAATAAATTGCATGATTACATCCTACATTGGACACAGAACAGTGCAAGATATATTAAAAAGCCATTATATTTGCAACTCTGAGCAAGAGACTATAATTAAAAGGCAATTGGATGAAATTAGCTTAGAGAGTACAAGAGTTTAAGTAGGATTTGGTAAATGAACATTAATGGTTAACATGTGGTTTTTATTGTCTTTCGCTTCTTTTCTCTGTGACCCCAGGGTTGAATTTCTTAGATGTCAGTGGACCAAACATCTGAAAACACCTGTACAAAGCTATGCTTTACCATGTGGCTAAAGTTATATCCATAAAAGAAGCCAACATAACTTTTGTGACTTTAGTAAATCAAAGGTATTAGGTAAGCTAGAATGATACCCTGGGTATTAATAAACTATTTTTAATGCTCCTAAGATCTCGGGTATGTGTCATAAAAGCGTAGTTCACACTTCCTGCAACTCAAAATGTGGTCATAAAATACACATGTACAAATCAAAGAAGGAATAAAACTTTAAAGAATTTTGATTATCGTGACATTAAATATAAAAAAGTTGTTAAAAGTTATACACAGTATGTGTAATGCCACTTCACCTTTATCTGAGACAACCAATACATCTGCAAACTACGGAAGACTCAGAATGGTACTGATATTTTCATGTGTGGGAGAAGAGGTGGAATCTTTGTGTTTACTTTTCTCTTCCTCCCGTGGAAAGTTGGGGAGTCTATTTCCCTTCCCTTTGTGTTTCTGCTGGTCAGTGAATGCACAGTAAGGTGTAAATGATGATGTAACAGCTATGCCAGTTCCAGGCCTAGCTTTTAAAAGGCCTGGTAGCTATGGCCCTGCTCTCTTATAAACTAACTGCCATTTAAGAGGTATAGCTAACCTAAGACCACCATCCTGGGCAAAATCCAAGCCACATGCACAGGCCTATAGGATAAAAAATGGAGAGAAAAAGGCCAAGGAGGAGTGAGGTGCCAGACATATCAGGGAAGAAGCCATCTTGCAGGGTCAGCCAGCCCGTCCCCCCAAGTGATGCCAAATGAACTGCAGGCACACTGTGTGGGTGGTCCCTTCCCAACTTCCTGACCTACAAAATGATGAACTAAATAAGATGGTTATTTACATGGTGACTATAGCTGATGACACTACTACATAATTGAAATTTGCTAAGAGAGTAGAACTTGAGAGTTATCACTATATATATGTATATATATGAAAAGAACATTATATGTGAAGTGATGGTTATATTAACTAATGATGGGAGGATTCCTTTAACAACCTATATGTATATAAAATCACAATATACACTTTAAATATCTTAAGTTTTATTTGTCAATTATATGTCAATTAAGCTGGAAAAATGATTGTTTTAAGTCACTTGAATTTTGTTTTTGTTCATTACGGTGCAACATATGTAAACACCTCTGATTTGTTATTTGAATTTTATAGTCTCCACTTTCCATCTGTGCAGGAGTGTTGTGTGTGTACATGTGTTTATATATACATACACACATATATACATGGATTTTTACCATATAATTAGTTTATGCCTAAGTTCAAAAGGAATTATTTAATATACTTTCAAATTTATATACTAGATCTATTTTATATACTACTTTATATACTAGATCAAATTTTATACTAGATTTATATACTAGAAAAAAGTCATAACAGGGAGGTAGGTAGTGAGTTCCTTGCTCCTATTTGGTAGGAGATCTAAGGAAACCAAAGCTGCCTTTATTAAAACTAAAACTCAGTTTCTCTAAGAGTTGATGGAGGTAGAGTCTCCCCGTGAGAGAACGTTTCTCTTGACCAATGGTTTGTGTCTTTCTGGGCCGGTCACCTCTCTCAGAGGAACCCCATTAATTACTGCAACTACCACCACTGTCCTTAAAGGGCCATGGTCCGCTTTAACAGTGACCCAAGCATGAGCACATAGCTCTTTCTTTTATTACTCAGTAGTGAAAATGAAATGAGTCTGGACATTTAAAAATTTCATTAGAGAAAAGAATAGAGGGGCGCCTGGGTGGCTCAGTCGGTTAAGCATCCGACTTTGGCTCAGGTCATGATCTCGCGGTCCGTGAGTTTGAGCCCCGCGTTGGGCTCTGTGCTGACCGCTCACAGCCTGGAGCCTGTTTCGGATTCTGTGTCTCCCTCTCTCTCTGACCCTCCCCCATTCATGCTCTGTCTCTCTGTCTCAAAAATAAATAAAACGTTAAAAAAAAAAAAAAGAATAGAACACAATACAGCTTGCTTTAACTTTCTCAGGTCACAGGCTTAAGAGAAATCCACCTGTTTGGTTGGGATCCAGAGTTAAGAGAAAAGCTCCAGGGATTCTCTTTCTTCTGAGACCTGGTTTCGGTTTCTGACTGAGGACCCACTTACTCTCCTTGCTTACTAAACTCAGTGTGTCTAGATGGGGTATTTAAATAGGAGACCCTTAAAGTTATCCTATTTGGGGGTATAGGATGCACACAAGAAAGATAATCTTGTAGAAACTGGTGAAGAACAAATTTTGAATCCTTTATAAAACCATCCTTAAAAGTTAGAATTTTGTCTTATGGTCAATAAAGAAAGCATTGAAGGAAATGAGCAAGTAAGTGACATGATCAAATTTACTTTTTAGAAAAACCATTTGGGATGCAGGGTAAAAGATTGATTGGGGAGTAGGAAAACAGGCAGCTGTTGGCAATAATCCACAGGAGATATGACATGTCTTATTGGACTTTATATTTCCAATACAGGCATAGAACACAATAAATGATTAATAGATGTTTGAATAAATGCTTGACTTGACATAACCAAAAGGATTTCCAAGCAGTAGTAAAAATGGAAAAGTGAAAGACGCACTAAGCTTAACATCACTGACACACAACAATCAAGGCAAATAATCTAATTAAAAAATGAGCATAGGGATTGAATAGACATTTCTTCAAAGAAGTTGTATAAATGGCCAATAAGCACACATAAAGATACTTAACCTCAGTCGCTAGGCAAATGCAAATCAAAACCACCATCATACCACTTCACACTCACTAGAATGGCTATAAAGAACAAACAAGTATTGTTTGCGGAGAAATCTAAATCTTCATTCACTGTTGGGTGGAAATGTAAAATGGTGCAGACTCTTTGGAAAACACGTTAGCAATTCCTCAAAATGTCAAGCATGGGGGCATCTGGGTGGCTCTGTGGGTTGAACATCCCACTGGCTCAGGTCACGATCTCATGGTTCATGAGGCCGAGCCCCATTGTTGGGCTTTCTGCTGACAGCTCAGAGCCTGGAGCCTGCTTTGGATTCTATGTATGTCTCCCTCTCTCTGCCCCTCCCTCGCTCACATTCTCTCTCTCTCTCTCTCTCTCTCTCTCTCTCTGTCTCAAAAAATAAGTAAACTTTAAAAAAACAAAAGTCAAGCATGATTATTATATGACCCAACAATTTCATTCCTAGAGAGGTGTAAAAATCTGTTCACACAAAAATTTGTATACCAATGCTCATAACAGCATGATTCACAATAGCCAAAAAAAAAAAATGGAAAAAGCCAAATGCCCTCCAACTGATAAATGGATAAACAAAATTTGGTGTATCCATACAATGGAATGTTATGTCATCCACAAAAAGGAACAAAGTACTAATATATGTTACAACATGGATAAGCCTTGAAGACATGGTAAGTTAAAGACACCAGACACAGAAATCCCTATGTTATATGATTCCATTTACTTGAAATGCACAGAACAGACAAACACATAGAAACTGAAAGTACATTAGCAGTCGCTAGGGGCTAGGACATGGAGAGAACAGGCGATGACTACTAATGGATCCTTTTGGGGGGTGATAAAAAAGGTTTTAAAATTGGTACTGATGTTTGTAGAACTCTGTGAATGTACTAAAAAACACGTGACTATATACTTTGAAAGGATGAATTTTATGGTATATGAATTATATCTCAAAACTTATTTTAGTAATCACTTATGCAAACTCATGTTGTTTTATTAGCTATTTTACAGTCATGTGCATTGCAAGTAATAACTAAGCACATCGAACACTCAGGTAGTTAGTTAGATAGCCAGGGTTAAGAACACAGACACCAAAAGCAGGCAAAGTGAGTGGAAACTCAGTTCCATCACATAGAAACTGTGTGACTTTGGGCAAATCACATAACTTCTCTGAACTTTTAGTCGTCTGTAAAATAGGAATACAACCTATCAGAGATATTGTGAAAGTTAAATGAGACAACAGACAAAAATGCACAGAGCTAAAGGGCCTAAGAAATGAATGTTAGATATTATTCTGTGTATTATTAATATGACCTCTAGTGGGTGTACTGTGCCAAGACCATGGTCCTGCCCCTTAAGGTTCTTAAAATCTTACAGCACATTGTAGGTGATTGATGTAAATTATCACTTTTATGTTTCCTTAATGAACATTATACATTTTTTTGAAAAGTGTGTTAAAGATGAAAATATTTATGGTCAGCATCTTACAGTTTCATTTGTCTACTAAAACTAAACCCCTTGTGACTTATGCATTTGAAGGTTTTCCAAGGGCAGCTTTAAACTGGGTAGGTCTGGGGATGCCTGGATGACTCAGTTGGTTAAGCAACAGACTCCTGATCTCACCTCAGGTCATGATTTCACAGGTCACGAGCCCCATGGCAGGCACTGTTAGTGTGGAGCCTGCTTGGGATTCTCTCTCCCTCTCTCTGTCCCTCCCCCGCTCACGTGTGTACTCTCTCAAAATAAATAAACTTAAAATAAATAAATAAATAAAGTGGGTAGGTCTGATATTTGCAAAGCCCAGTTCGCCTTCTCTCCCTTATACCAGCCAGCCTCCACAGACATTTTTCTGTTATTAAATGAACAAGGCAATTCAGAGACCATTCTCCCAGTAGCACAGCTTCCCAGTGGCTCCCCAGGCAAAGCCACAAGAGCGTTCTAGAATTTCGTCAGCAAGAAGAATTGATGGCATCCTTCTTGGTCTAGGTTTTCCCAGAAAAAGTTTTCCTTACAAGTGTTAGCGCTCCTTTATTGCCAGATATTTCTGGGTAAAGTGAAAATAACATAAAAAGAATATTCATAATTTTATGAATTCTTACCAAGTTCTTGATTTTTAGTTTCTGAGATAACAGGTGTGGGTGGGGCTCAGTGAATGTTCCCCTGTCCTAATCTGCATTAGTGGAGACCTTCAAGATGACCCTTCTGAATTACAGATGTAATTCAGGTCCATCGGTAGGTGCTTTGTGGTGTTAGGAGGACCTCTAGACCGGATATAATACTTGAGGCCACTGGGTGTATCTCTTACAAGCAGGGTCTGAGACCCATGAAATATACTGAGTACTACAACTAGTGACATGTGAATGACAAGATAGCAAGATGCAAATTCAAAAAGTTCTAAAATAGAATTCTAAGACCCTTTTTAGTTCTGAAAGACTGTTCTAATTTAATAATGTTGACATGATAAATGACTCATTTCAAGATAATATAGTAAAAGGTAAGAAAGATAAATTACTGTTTAATTACTATTATTGCTATTATTACTATTGCTAATGACTTAGGAACACTATTACTAAAGCCATGTGTTGGCTTTTGAGGAAATTTCAGGTGTCTGGTTTGGTTTAATAAAAAAAGATACATTCACAATTGTAAAGTGCTTTGAAAATGAAAAGCGCAGTGTGGGCATAAAATGGCATGTTGTATGAGCATTAAATGGCATGTAAAATGGACCTGAACGTGTCTGCCAAAATCCATAGGTTGAAGCCTGAACCTCTAGTGCCTCAGAATAGGAGATAAAGCATGTACAATATGGTTAAGTTAAAATGAGGTGGTTAGGATGGGCTCTAATTCAGTCTGACTAGTGTCTTTATAAGAAGAAATTTGGACACACAAAAGAGACACCAGGGATGTGTGCCCACCAAGGAAAGGCCATGTGAGGATACAGCAAGAAGACAGCGACCTGCAAGCCAAGAGAGACCTCAGAAAAACACAAACCTGCTGACACCCTGATCTTGCAGGCCTCCAAAAGTGTGAGAAAATAAATGCCTATTGTTTAAGGTACCTAGTCTGTGGCATTTTATTATAGCAGCTCAAAGAGATTACAAAGGGCACTTTGTGGATTTGCAGTCAGAGGAAAGAGTGGGAGGCATGAAGCAGCATGACATAGGCAGAGAATAAACTCTGGGAGCGAACTGCAGAACAGACTGGAGGAGTGCACAGCACCCTTATGCTAGAAGGATCTTTGTGTTTTGCTTGATGATCTCACAGGTCATGAGTTCGAGTTCCGCATCAGGTGAGCACAAGCCCTGCTTTGGGTAAGCTCAAGCCCTACTTCAAGGTGAACATGAGCCCTGCTTCTTTCTCTCTCTCTCTCTGCCCCTTGTGATTCTCTCTCTCTCTCTCTCTCTCTCTCTCTCTCTCCCTCTCTTCCCCTCACTCACTTGCCCTCTCTTTGTCTCTCTCAAAAAACAAAAAAAAAATTATAAAAAAAAATGGAGTTTACTCAACAATACATTCAGATCAGCTGATATCTAACACTGTCGTGTCACCTGTGGATGTGAACATATGTGAAGCAGGGGAGAAGAAAAGACTGGATAAGGCAGGTCTGTTTGGAGGAGATATTGAAAGTCTGGTAAAAGGGAGCTACTTTAGGGATAAAAAGGATGAGTAAGGTAATACATCGGTGAAATTACTAGGCCAAGGTAATGCATGGGAGGAGGAAGAAACTAGAATGGTCTTGAGGTTTCCAGCTTAGGAGAGTGGGTAGGTTGTGATTCCAAGAAGGGAAATAGAAGCTAGAAATGCAGCAGGAGGAGAAAGGAGAGAATATGCGATATATGTTCAGTGGAAGATGAGACTCATCGTGTGTGGTGGGACAAAAACAAAAATCACTGTGAAAAGTGAACCTGATCGAATTTGACTAGGGAAACTTAAGAGTTTTACGGAGTTTGCATTCTACATATTTATTGATTTCTTAAGATAGTTTAACCCTTTATTGCAAAAGAAGTAAATAAACCAGAGAGGATAAATAGTATTTTAACAGGTTAAATGTCAGATAGATTCATTACATTCTCAACCCTCCAGATTGACTCATAAGTGTATGACAAAATCAAAAAATATAAAATCAAATTCAAAACAGATAAAAGCCATTTTCTAACAGTCAAGTATTTATTTGCACAGAGGATAGATATATATGATCAAGAATGTCCAGCAAATAATCAAGAATTCAAAGACCTGCTATCTAGAAATTTCTCTAGTCAAAGAAATAACCGTAGTTGTAAAATAGCTGACAAGCCATTTATTAAAACAGCAGGCAACTAATGCTTCTCCTTGTTTCAAGGTTACATTATAAATCAACTTAGAGGGGCAAAAACCTTGTAGGAGACCTGTAGGAGGATGAGCAGAACAATTTAAACTATAAAAAAAAGTCCGAAAGTGCATATCTTACTTACAGAAAGAATGAGGTTTAAAAGGATGATAATTAACAGAAATTGACACAGCTGGCATCCAGCAAGTTTCAATTGCAAAGATCATATAAATTGATTTATAATGTTCCCATGTGACTAATGAAAGTAGATTGGTGACCATATTGTTCTAAATGATTGCATTAGAGAACATTATTACTTTAGAGAAGCCCACATTAATAATAAAATCATTATCACCAAGGAATAAATAAAATCATACTTTTCAAAATCAACGTTTTAGATTTTAACACTCATATTATTATTAATCGTCTTTCAAAATGATTAAAAAGAAAACTTTTAAAGAAGCATCAGTTCTGCTCATTTTATTTTTCCCATGGAAGAAAGGGGGATTCAAAACCTTCCTGATGTCAGCACTTAGAAAGGTTAATTATTCATACAGAACAATGAGGAGGAAGCACTAGATTTAATTGGACACATGCTTCTCACATTTAAAGAGAGGGGAGTAGATAATGATGTCCCTTTTGTGTCCTTCCAAAGAAATATGGGGAATTGATAATGTCTCACATAAGTCTTAAAGGAAGAAAAAGCATGCATTTTCATAAATCACTCACTCATTAAGAAAGCTCAGAAAAAATGTAGTCTCAATAAAAATGTAAACCTTACACAGAGCTTACTTATCTTAGATAGGGTCAAATTTTAATCCCTTACTTTGGAAGTAAGTAAATTTGACATCACTAACCTCTAGAGACTAGTAGGCAATTCTTACATGTAAAGTTTTATCTAAATACAGGAACTTCCTGATCAAGGAAACAATAAAAAAGAATGAACAAACAAACAAAAAATTGGACCACAGAGCATTCCATCAATGAATTCTGGTCCAAGTTTATATGGAAATGGTGACAATAATATTCTCTTGCGCAAAGCAAATAAACTACACCGTGAAGTGCATGAAGAGACAGAAACTAAATCTTTTATCTCTGTATTCCCTGTGCCTAGTGTAGTATCTAGCATGTAGGCAGGGACTAACTATATGTTGAAAAAATGAACTTTGGAAAGGTCAATTCTAGGACATGTACCAACAAGAAGTAACAAGCATTCTTAGAGCAAAAACCTTTCACTCATCAAATTATTTTCTTTAATGCAAATCCCTATTTGACGTACTAGATGTAGAAAAATGTATAGATCATGAAGTCACCTGCATTCCACTTGCCCCCTCCCAGACATTATCCATCCTCACCCAAAAGGTCACTCTACTGACCTCCAACACCACTGTTACTGGTGACGGCATCTGGTAAGTTTCTGGTTTAAGGCTGTTATAAATAATACTGCTATGAATATTCTTATGTCTTTTGGAGAAAAAAAATGTTCTCATTTCTTCTGAATATAATTAGAAGTGGAAGTGTTCATTCTTTGGATATATGATGAACTTTAAAAGATATCTGCAGTTCTCAAAACAAGAGAGAAAATTCCTCTAAAGAGTTTTCTTAAGTGATGGGTAGGAGTCCTTTATCAGATGTGTGTGTCATGACACACAAGTTACTCCTTCTCAGTCTCCTTTGCTCAGTCCCTTACCCCAGGACCCAGGCTTTCCCATTCTCTTCTTGATCTACTCTCTTTCGGTGATCTCATCTTATCTTAGGCCTTTAAATATCTTCTATAGGTAGTGTAATCCCTCAAATTTATACTGCCTACTCATCACCTCCACTTAAATGTCTTCTGTGAATCTCAAACTCAACATGTCCTTATCTTTCCACCTCAAATTCCCCTCCTTCCACTATCTGCTTATCTTGTGTTTCTCTAGCATGATCAGACGACTCTTTGTCTGCACCGACCTCCTTATTCCACAATGAATGCATAAATATGTTTCCACTTCAGGGCCTTTGTACCTGCTGTTGCCTATTCTGCTTGGACGACTCTTTCAGATATCCACCCAACTGGCTACCTCACCCCATTACCTGCAGCAAGTCTTTTCTCCAGTGGAAACTTCTCAGCAAGATCGTATCTGATTACTTTGTTTTCTGCCATATTTTTAAATCTCCCATTCTGCCTTATTTTTCTCCAAAGCATTCATCACTCATTTTACTTTTTTATCTGTTTATTGTCTATCTCTCTCCTCTGAAATGTAAACTCTATAAGGGCAGGAATGTTTCTTCATTTTTGTATACTCCATGAGTTCAGTAACTTTGTTTTGTTCTTGTTGTATTCCAAACACCAATAAGAGACTCTGGTGCACAGCAGGCATACAATAATTATATGCCAAATAAAGAAATGAACTTACTGAAATTGTATTTGGCAATCTGTTAGTTAATTAATGGCCTGAAATTAGATAGAATATTACAAATAAAGTCTTACAAGCAGTTCCTAAAAAGAAACTATAATCTTCTATATTATGTATTATCTTGTACATGTGATACCTTCTCATAGATAACACAGAATAGCTTAGAACAATTGTTTCATTTATAGACTTTCATTATCTTTGGGTTTTTATGTGCTACAACCTTTCTCGGTATCTTGCTTGTGCCAAAATAGGCAGTGAAGAACTTCTATTTATCACACATTGGAAAAAAGAACAGAGAGAAGAGTTAGCCTCAGCACTACCACCCTACTTTCTTCATGTGTCACCACTGATAAGTATGTAGTATGTTCCCCCTCCTTCTATGCGTTTGCATTTGTGTGTATGTGTGTATACCTAAGTTTGTAATCCATATTTACAGCGTGCATGTTATGACCTTATTTTCCTTAAGAAAATCTTGCTATCATGTATCTAGATATATTTGCATTTAAAAAAATGGGGTGATATACATACTATATGACGTTTTACTAGTAGTGCTATATTCTAGAGAGTTTCTCTGTACATAAACATCTACCCATTATTTTTAATGGCTGCATGGTATTCCTTAATATGAATGCATTGTGTTTTATTTAACCATTTGCTAATGAAGAATATTTAAACTGTTTACAACATCTTGTTATCAGAAATAGTACGGTGAACCCTGGCATATGACTAGTGCATAAGTTGGCACGTTTCTCTAGGTCAGTGGTTCTCTCACTGTGGTCTGGAGTCCCTTAATGTGTTATTTGCCTTTGTCCTTATGTCAATATTTACACTTTTGAGGTAAAAGCAATAATGAATAAACCAGTTTGCACTTTAGAACAAGTCCAGGCACTGGCACCAAACTGTACTAGAGTCATTATATTTTTCTCTATCAGGCATCAAAAACACTGGCACTTTTATAATGAAAAAATAATTTATAATAGGCCATCTCTTAGCCATAATTATACTCAATAGTTCTGAATTCATATACAAATTCTGTTAACTTTCATGCAAATTAAAATTATTTTGACATGTATCTCCTTCACTAATATTCCTAAATTATACTCACAGATAAGTACATTCCAAGTCATCTAAGTGAGTTGATTTGGGCTCTGTGGTAGACAGCCTCCAATGTGGCTGCCAAAAATTCTTCCCAACCCTTTAAGCACAGGCCACTTCTCAGATCTACAGATTTTATTTCCCTCCATTTGTTTTTGTTTGTTGAGAGACAGAGTGCAAGCAGGGAAGGGACACAGAGACAGAAAATCCAAAACAGGCTCCAGGCTCTGAACTGTCAGCACAGCCCAACATGGGGCTCAAACTCATGGACCATGAGATCATACCTGAGCCAAAGTCAGACACTTAACCTACTGAGCCACGCAGGCACCCCTATTTCCCTACATTTGAATGTGGGCTGTATTGCCATTTGTTCTAACAACAGAATACCATGGAAGAGATAGATATTCTAGGACTTGTGAGCCCAGGCTTTGAGAGAACTGGCAGCTTCTGTTGTCCCTTCTTGGAATCAGCTTCTAATTACAAAGCAGCTCACACTAAACTACTGAATGAAGAGAAAGCCCTGAGAAGTTGAGCATCCATCATGGATGTTCCAGTCACAGTTGAGCTTCCTGTTGAAGGCAACAGAATGAATACCTTCAAACTATGCACTGTGGAGCAGAAAAAATGCCCAGCTGAACTCAGTTCACACTAAAGATTATTTTAAAAATCATAAATTGTTGTTTTAGGTCACTGAGTCCATGCTTTTTAATTACTCAGAAACTGAAAACTAACTTTTTCAAAGTGATCAATGAATAACTGACCACTCAACCACTATATTTGGATATCTAACACTAAACCGCATAAAGTTTATTTCAACGTTTATTTATTTATTTATTTTATTTTTTAAGAGAGAGAGAGAGAGAAAGAGATGGAGCACGAGCTGGGAAGAGGCAGAGAGAGAGGGAGACACAGAATTTGAAGCAGGCTCCAGGCTCTGAGCTATCAGCACACAGCCCGACATGGGGCTCAAACCCATGAACCATGAGATCATGACCTGAGCCGAAGTCGGATGCTTAACCAACTGAGCCACCCAGGTGTCCCTAAAGTTTATTTGAGAAGAAGGCATGTTTTGGTTAATATTTTATTTTAATATAATTATAATCTCAAAGAAAAGTTGTAAGAACAGGACAAGGGACTCCCACACACCCTTTACATTTTATCATCTTTGCCCTATCATTCTCTGTCTCTCTTCATCTTTGTGTCTCCTTCTGTCATTCTTCCTTATGTTTAAAAGTAAGTTAGAAAATATCATATCCCTTTACCCTTGAATATATCAGTGAGTATTTCTAAGAGCAAGGATATTTACGTATAATAAACAGCACAATTACCAAATTTAACCTTATTAAACTATTACCTGATAGGTAATCTCTATTTCAAATTCTGTCAACTTTCCCAGTAATGTCCTTTATGAATACTACCTCCTCTCTCCCCTGGGTTGAAGAGCCAATCCAAGGTCATGTATTTATTACATGACAATTGTCATAACCTTTTCGTTTCCTTTAATATAGAAGAGTTTCTTAGCTTTCTTTGTGTTTCTTGACTTTGACATTTTTGAAGAGTACAAGCCAGTTATTTTGTAGAATGACTCCCAAATTGGTTTTGTCTGTTGTTTCCTTATGATTAGACTCAGGTTATACATTTTAGGCAGAAATATAACCATAGTGATTTGGGGGCCTTCACTGTGCATTATATCAAAAGGCACATGATGTTGGTTTGTTCTAAGGCCAGGTTCACTTTGAACAAAATGAACCAGGTTCACTTTGTCAAGGTGGTGTCTGCTATGTTTCTCTACTATGAAGTTACTGTCTTTTCTTTGCCTTTCATAGGTAATTTGTAGGGAAATACTTGGAGACTCTGCCTATATCCTGTTCTTATCAGTTTTCTGTAAAATGTTTACTTAAAATTCAGTGGAAATGTACTTCACAAAATGAGTTTTAAGGTTCTATTGAATGAAATGTATTTTTAAAAAACATACTGATATATTCAAAAATTAAAAGATCAAAGTTACCTAACCCTACTAAAAAGGCATTTAATTTTATAGCATATTTTCCAATCCACTTAACAAAAAACAAAAAAGCAAAAGAAATGTTAGTATATATAATACATATAGTTTAATCTGAATCTACAATGAAATTTAAAAGCTGTTATATTGTGATTAAAAGAAAATGCAGATTTTGTATTTAATTAACATTTACTGAAAGTCTATTACCTGCTAAGCATTGTGATGCAAACTCCCATTCACACTCAGCATCTTATTTTATTTTTTTATTTTTTATTTTTTTTAGCATCTTATTTTATTACCACAATTCTATAGGTTAGTTGCATTATGCCTTTTTTTTTCACATATGAGAACCTTTAAGAGGTTTTATTTGCTTAGCAAATAATTACTACCCTCTGCCAGGTTCTGTATTAAGCACTGAGAATGCAATATGGAACAAGGTAGAAACGGCTGTCTTACAGTCTAGGCAAAACAGACGAGTAAACAGCCAATTATAACAAGCTGTGCCCAATGTTTAATAAACAGTATGACTGAGGTCTGAGTGGTGTTCTATAAGAGGCACATAAAGCAGACTCAGGTGTTACAATAGCCGGTAGGCGGAATTTATGATTAGGCTGAGAAATGAGAGATGAGTGGGAGCTAGGTATGGAAGTGCAGACTGGTAGTGGTGGAGGGATGGCCCAAATATTCCCTAGAATATTTTCAAAGGTCCTGTGGCTAGACAGACATTTTCATTACACCTGGAACTTCGAGAGCCAGGCAGATGGCAAGCAAAGCTGCTGGCGGAGGTAAACAGTCTAAATGAAGTAAGGTGCCCTGAAGGCTTCACTCTCTACCCGCCACTTGATTAACATTTCTCAAAGATTGCTCCTACCACTTCGAGAAGGTTTTGACATAGTTTCCATTGATTTTAGTTTGCTCATTTCAGGATCAAAGGATGGCAAAGTTTCTGCTGCATCCAGGATGGTATGAATCATTAAAACACTGAAACAAACCACTCGTACCAGAACATTCTGGTCTTGGCCAGAAGTCACTAACCTAGCTGAAACATCAAATACCATGGTAATGTGGCTGTTAATACAGGCAGGGATTAGATAATAAGAAAAACTTCTTAGTTCTGCAGCATATTGAACAGTTTATTTGTAAATCAAATGAAGCAAATAAACTGCTTTAAAAGAAGAACTGATCCTGAAATCACTCTTATAGATGTTCATAATACTCCATAAATTATAAATTAAGATAAACAAGGGCTCTATATTACAAAGTTAAATTATTTTATAATTTATGACAGAGAACTGAATACTTTACCTTTTTACTTAGAAAAGCCTGGTAATTGCTCTCACATTCTACCATAGGACACACATCATATTGGTCACATTGGTTGAGCACTTACTATGTGTAGTCAATGAATTCTAAATTTAAAAAATTTTTCTTAACGTTTATTTATTATTGAAAGACAAAGAGAGACAGAGCATGAGCATGGGAGGGGCAGAGAAAGGGGGGAAGACACAGAATCCAAAGCAGGCTCCAGGCTCTGAGCTGTCAGCACAGAGCCCGATGCAGGGGTCGAACTCACAAACCGGGAGATCACGACCTGACCTGAAGTCAGATGCTTAACCAACTGAGCCACCCAGGCGCCCCATGAATTCTAAATTTTTTTTACATCTTTACATATACTAAATCAAATATCAAAATTGCCCCAAATCTCCCTTACAGAATTGGTATATGGTATTTGTATTGTCTTACATTCTTAAAAACCATTATGTATACTGAACAACAACCAGCCTCAAGGGTTCTGGAAGAGGGATTTTGGACCTATATCATTAATATGCCAATTAATAATTATAATTAATTAGTATATTAATAATTGATTTTGTGTATCCATTAAAATATCTGAATATTCCAAACATCAGTATAAAGAAATTGCAGAATATCAAGTAAGATTCAATTATCACATGTTTTAGAAAGAATCATGTTGGGGGCTGCTGGGTGGTTCAGTCAGTTAAGCATCTGATTTTTTATTTTGTCTCAGGTCATGATCTCACGGTTCATGGCATTGAGCCCCACCTTGGGTTCTTTGCTGACAGTGCAAACCTGCCTGGGGTTGTCTGTCTCCCTCTCTCTCTGTCCCTCTGCTGTTCGTGCACTCTCTCTCTCTCTCTCTCTCTCTCTCTCTCTCAAAAATAAATGAACTTTAAAAAAATCTTTTTAAAAAAGGTGTGAGTACTATTTTTAAAAAAATAAGAAAGAATTACTCTTTTCCTATCCAACTCTGCCTAATATCCAGGTGGCTGCCCTCTGATACCAGCAGTATCTATGGATTATGGTTTAGAATTTAGTATACCTAGAATGTCAAACACTGAACTGAACCTGTCACTGTCAAGGACATGACTGGGGATCCAGTTTGTATCTTCTGTCGTCAGTTTAATAAGTTATGTAACAGTGAGCAAATTACCAAGCATCCCAAACCCTAATTTTATATGCTGTAATACTGTGACAATAATTTATGACTAGGGTTATTTCGAGAATTGAATAATTAGATAATGTGCGTCTTTACGCCTCACCTCTTATTAAGCATGTAGTAGATGGTAGCTATTATTAAGCCAAATAATTATACATAGGGATAATTATTTTTCTATCAAAGCAGACAATATGGACTAGATAAATGTCTCCATAAAGGCTAAATATGCTGAAATATATAAGACACATACCTAACATTAAAAACTTCTCTTAGTGGGGCACCTGGGAGGCTCAGTTGGTTCAGCACCTGACCCTTGGTTTCGGCTCAGGTCCTGATCTCACAGGTTGTGGCATCAAGCCCTGCGACCAGCACTGTGTTACAGCTTCCCTTCCCCCGCTCATGCTTTCTCTCTTTCTCAAAGATAAACATTTTTTTATTTACTTATCTTGAGAGAGACAAAGACAGCATGAGTGGGGGAGGGGCAGAGAGCCCCAAGAATTGAGTTTCTTTTTTTTTCTTTCTTTTCTTCTTTTTTTCTAATTGCTCAGTATTATTTGCTGAAAAGATTAGCTTTTCCCTTTACCTTGACACTTCTATCAAAACTCAAGTGAATGTGTGTCTATTTCTGAAGTCTATCCTATTCCATTCATTTCTGTATTATTCTTACACAAGCACACCACTATCTTGATTACTCTAGCTTTATAGTAAAATCTTGACTTCAGGTAATCTAAGACTTAACTTTGTTTTTATTCAAAATTATTTTTCTTATTCTATGTCCTTTGCACTTGCATGAATATTTTAGGACCAGCTTTTCAACTTCTAAAAAAGAACCTATTGGTGTACTGATCCAGATTCCAATGAACCCCATAGATCATTTTGGGGAATATTTACCTCTTACCAAAGATGTCTTCGATAAGATGGCCAAAGTACATTTAAAAAATTGAAAACTGCACTTCACCAAAATTCAAAAGGCATTAAATCTAAAAGAAGCCATAGACTAAGAAAGAATATATGCAAAATATATCTGATAAAGAACTTGTATCCAAAATACATAAAGAAATCTTACAACTCAATAATAAAATAATCGACCTAATTAAAAACTGGCCAAAAGATCTGGATAGAAAATTCATCACAAATATATATGAATGGCAAAAAAATGCATAAAAATATACACAACATTTTTAGTTATTGGGAAAATGTAAAGTAAAATCAGAATGAGATACCGACACAAATCCACTAGAAGACAATTTAAAAAGATTCACAGTCAGTTAAGTGTCCGACTTGGGCTCAGGTCATGACCTCACGGTTTGTGGGTTCAAGTCCCGCGTCGGGCTCTGTGTGGTCAGCTCAGAGTCTGGATCCTACTTCTGATTCTGTGTCTCCCTCTCTCTCTGCCTCTCCACCACTTACGCTGTCTCTCTGTCTCTCAAAAATAAACATTAAAAAAATAATAATAAAATAATAAAAAGACTGATAGTATCAAGCATTATAAAGAGTGTGAAGCAACTGGAACTCTCAAAAATTGTTAATGGGAATTCAAAATGATGCAACCACTGTGGAAACTAGGCAGTTTCTTTAAAAGTTTACCACCTACTCTGGGCACCTGGGTGGCTCAGTCGGTGAAGCACCTGACTTCAGCTCAGGTCATGATCTCACAGTTCATGGGTTCGAGCCCCAAGTCAGGCTCTGTGCTGACATCCCAGGGCCTGGAACTTGCTTCAGATTCTGTGTCTCTCTCTCTCTCTGCCCCTTCCCTGCTCACACTCTGTCTCTCAACAATAAATAAATGTTAAAAAAATTAAAAAATTAAAAAAGTTTACCACCTATTCATATAAGACTCACTCCTAGGTACTTAACCAAATGAAATGAAAAATATGTCCACCTAAAGACTTGCACTGGAATCTTCACAGCAGCTTTATTCAAAATCAACACAAACTGGAAACAACCCAAATGTCCATCAACTGGTGAATGGATAAACAAAGCGTGGTATCTTTATACAATGAAATATTTCTGGGCAATCAAAAGGAATGAGTGACTTATGCACTTAACAACATAAACAAAACTCAAAAGCATTTGCTAAGTGAAAGAAGCCATATGCAAAAGGGCACATACTATATATAATTTTATATTCCATAAAAATAAAACAGATTGCAGAAAAGGCAAATCTATAGTGAAAAAAATCAGATCAGCGGTTGCCAGACAACTGCCAGCAGACAGTGGGGATTGTGATAGGAGGACTAACTGAAAGGGATATGAGGAAGGTTTGGGGGTTGATGGAACTATTCTCTTTTGTGATTCTTATTATTCCATAACCGTTTGCATTTGTCAAAACTCACCAAATCACAATAATCAAGCAAACTTTGATGGAAGCTGGACCAATCTGAACAGAGGAAGTTGGTAGTCAGAAGTGGTCAGATTATTTACTTTGGAAGTGGAGTCACAGGATTTCCTAACAGCTTGGATATGAAATATGAGAAAAAGAAAGAACAGGAGAAATGAACTTCCAATGACAGAACATATTCTTTCTCAAGTCTTACACTACGCTCACACTGAGAAAACCCAGTTGGCAGCGGTACAATGAAGAAGTAGAGGCTAGACTTGGAGTCAGATATCGCTCTGGCCTGTAGGGGGCCCTATAAATTACTTAACCTTTCTCAGCTTCCTTTTTCTCATTTGTAAAATGGGGTTAATTCAATGTGGGACACCTGGGTGTCTCCGTTGGTTAAGCATCTGACTCTTGATCTCAGATCAGGTCTTGATCTCATGAGTTTAATCATCATGTTGGATTCCACACTGGGCATGAAGCCTACTTTAAAGAAAAAGCAATAATAAAATAAATTATGAAATGAGTTAACACATATGACATGTTTAGAAAAGGGCTGATACACAATAAGCCCTCAATCAGCATCTACTCGTCCTTCTCAAAATCAGATTCAAGAAACACTGACTTAAAGGAGCGCCCAATTTTTTTGCCCCTAAAAGGGATATTTAGTCAGTTTAAAACTCTGTTTTGGGGAAACAGCTCTCTATGCTTGAGCAACTACTGTATCATCTCACCTTGAACATTAGTCTGCAAGCTCCTGATCCAGATCTAGCCTACCTTCAACAGCCATGGCACAAACTGGCACCAGGTAAATACTGTCTTTCTCTCTCATTTACTATAACAGTCTCCAATTACCATAAGCAAGCCAGAGGACTTTTTTTAGAACAGTTTTAGATTTAGAGAAAAGTGGAGAAATAGTAGAAATACCCATATACTCTAGATGGTTACCCTTATTAATTTTTTAAAGTTTATTTATTTTGGGGGGGAGGTGGAAAGGGGGAGGGACAAGGGGGGGAGACAGAAGATCCAAAGCAGCCCTGCACTGACAGCAGAAAGCCCAATGCAGGGCTCGAACTCCTGAACCCTGAGATCATGACCTGAGCTAAAGTCAGATGCCCAACCGAGTCACCCAGGTTCCCCCAGTTACCCCTTATTATTAACATCTTACATCAGTAGGGTACATTTATAATAATAGGGTACAACAGTAGGGTACATCAATAACTAATATTGATACATAATTTACTCAGATTTTCTTAATTTTTACCTAATATCCTTTCTCTATTCTAGGAACACACCCAACAAACCACATTACATTTAGTCCTTAGTTCCCCTTTGGTGTCTCCCTAGGTTTCCTTAACTGTGACGAATTTCTCACAGTTCCCTTGCTTTTGATGACTTTTGACTATGATAATTCTTAAGGATACTGATTTTGTATTTTGTAGGATACTCCTCTGTTGGAATTCTTCTGTTTTTCATGGTTAGGTTGGGGAAATATGTTTTGGAAAGGAAGACCACAAAAGTAAAGTACTGTTGTCATTACTTCATTATGTATTATTATCACAGTTGAGGTTGGCCTTCATTGCTTAGCTGAGGTGGTGTTTTCACGTTTCTTTACTGTAAAGTTACCTTTTTCCATGTTGCAATTTTTGGAGGGAAGTCAGCATATGTGGCCCATATTTAAGAAATGGAGAGTTGTGCTCCCTCTCCATCCACAGCATTTTTAAAACTGAAAATTTTAGGCATTTGAAAACAACTAACCATTCTGCTGTTTTACCTACTTTCATTTCATTGGTTCCTCCTGAAGTTAGACGATGTTATAAATTCATGGCCCCAGCCCAGAAATTCAGATTCAATACACTGAGGGTGGAGCCCAGGATCTAACAAATGCCCCTAGGTGATTCAGATGCATATACTCCAGCCATCCACTTTGAAAAGCTCTACTCTAATCACCTGCTAATCATAATTATTCTGAACCAAAGGCCTCTTTACCTACTTGAGAGCTATTTTTCCCTTGGTTAAAGGTTTTTGTCATTAGTTTCCTGTCAGAGTTGGAAGAGAATCTCTCTGCCCTTGTCTGCCTGCTTAACATTCAAACTAGTTGAACTAATTTGGCAACCACATAATTATTATTCATTGCCCATGAGGAAGTTCAAATGCAGCATTCAGCTCTGTGTCTCTTACTCCTCCCTACCTATCATACAAATCAGCGTGTAAACTATTGAGAATGCACTTCAAATAAGTCCTACAACTCCTCTAAAAATAGCGAGGTGAAGGCTATTGTCAAAAATTCTTCTAGGGGCGCCTGGGTGGCTCAGTGGGTTAAGTGTCCAACTTCAGCTCAGGTCATAATCTCACGGTTCGTGAGTTCGACCCCGACATTGGGCTGTGTGCTGAACTCTTGCTCAGAGCCTGGAGGCTGCTTCAGATTCTGTGTCCCCTCTCTCTGCTCCTCCCCCACTTTGTGCTCTGTCTCACTCTGTCTCTCAAAAGTAAATAAATGTAAAAAAATTTTTTTTAATAAAAAAAAGAATTATTCTAAAGATGTGAAAGAAGAGAGAGAGAGAAAGGAAGAAAAAAAGAAAAAGGAAGGAAGAAAATAATGAAAGATATATTCAATGAGGACAGTAGTTTCTTCAGAGAAGAATATTGTAGAATCTGATATTGAGAATTCAAAGAACTTACTTCCTGACTGGCCTTTCTCTCTAACTAGCTGTGTGACCTTGGGTAATACAGTTAGTTTTTTTTAACTTCTATTTCTCATCTGTAAAGTATAAACAGTAATACCTGTCTTACTGTATTGAGTCTGAGTTTAAGATAAAATGGAATAGTGTATGAGGACCTGAGAATTAAAGATCTTGCCACAAAGTTATGAAGTTTCTTTGTAAAACAGAATTTATTTACAAACATACTTATGGGATCAAAGAATTCAACTTTTAATGTTTACTATCATAATTATTGCATGCCCACATCTAGATTAAGGAAACAAGGTTCAAGAAATAAGTGCCTCTGATCTCCCAGTACATAATGGAACAGGTCAAGATATACAATACACAAAACTATACACACTTAAAACCTAAAATAATTTCCACAGACTCTGGAATGTGCACATTAAATTATACTTTAGTTGCTTAAAATAATTATTTTTGCATTTAAAAAAATCTATAAATATGGCATTTCTGAAAATTTAACTTTGGCCTTTTTGAAATGGAGGCCCAACAGCCATTTCATTAGAGAAGCTGTAAAATTATAAAGGCTTTAGTCTCTGAAAATGGTTGTAGATCCTGGCTCTGCCACTTACTGGCTGGGTTATCTTGGGCAAGTTTCTCAACTCTTCAGTTTTCTTATCAGTAAAATAAGGATAATAACAGTACCTACACGGCAGGTTATTTGTAAGTGATCAGAGTCAACATGTGTAAAATTCTTTAAAATACTGGTACATGTGATATTATTATTTATTACCATCAGTTTTAGAGGATTAAGATTTATGGAAACCAATGATATTAATTTTAAATTAAAGATAAAAGGAGGGGCACCTAGGTGGCTCAGTCTGTTAAGCATCTGACTTCAGCTCAGGTCATGATCTCATGGCTTGTGAGTTCAAGCCCCATGTCAGGCTCTGTGCTGACAGCTGAGAGCCTGGAGCCTGCTTCGGATTCTGGGTCTCCCTCTCTCTCTGCCCCTCCCAGTTCACACTCTGTCTCTGTCCCTCTCTCTCTCTCTCTCTCAAAAATAAATAAACATTAAAAAAATACTTTAAGGGGCGCCTGGGTGGCGCAGTCGGTTAAGCATCCGACTTCAGCCAGGTCACGATCTCGCGGTCCGTGAGTTCGAGCCCCGCGTCGGGCTCTGGGCTGATGGCTCGGAGCCTGGAGCCTGTTTCGGATTCTGTGTCTCCCTCTCTCTCTGCCCCTCCCCCGTTCATGCTCTGTCTCTCTCTGTCCCAAAAATAAATAAAAACGTTGAAAAAAAAATTAAAAAAAAAATACTTTAAAAACACCAGAAATATTGGCCAATAGTTTGCTTCTACTTTATGTAACAACTAAAAATTATTTGGATTTAATCAAAATGGTAAATTTAAAGCAAAACACCAGTATCTACTTCCTCAAGCCTCGTACCAGATAGAAAATGGATAGAAAGAGAATTGAATGAATTACCAAAGGATAGTAGCTGGCCCCAATTACTTCTGTTTATTAATTAATAAAAATTTGAACAATGAAATTTAAGATGTTCCTATCATTAAAAAATTTAGTTAGAATCTAGCTATACAATTCTACATTTTCTTTTTTTATTTTATTTCAATCTAAGTTAATATATAGCATAATAATGATTTAAAGAATAGAATTTACTGATTCATTGCTTACATATAACACCCAGTACTCATCCCAACAAGTGTCCTCCTTAATGCCCATCACCCATTTAGCCCATCCCCCCACCCAACACCCTGACATCAATCCCCAGTCCGTTCTCTGTATATAAGAGTCTCTTATGGTTTGTTTCCCTCTCTGTTTTTATCTTATTTTTGCTTCCCTTCCCCTATGTTCATCTTTTGTGTTTCTTAAATTCTACATATGAGTAAAATCATATGACATTTGTCTTTCTCTGACTGACTTATTTTGCTCAGCATAATACACTCTAGTTCCATCCACATTGTTGCAAATGGCAAGATTTCATTCTTTTTGATCGCCGAGGAATATTCCATCGTATGTATATACCACATCTTCTTTATCCATTCACAAGTCAATGGACATTCAGGCTCTTTCCATACTTTGGCTACTGTTGATAGTGTTGCTATAAACACTGGGGTGCATGTGTCCCTTCAAATCAGCATTTTTGCATTCTTTGGATAAATACCTAGTAGTGCAATTGCTGGTTCGTAGAGCAGTTCTATTTTTTAATTTTCTGAAGAACCTACATACTGTTTTCCAGAGTGGCCACACCAGTTTGCACTCCTACCAACAGTGCAAAAGGGTTCCTCTTTCTCAGCATCCTCGCCAATATCTGTTGTTTCCTGAGTTGTTAATTTTAGCCATTCTGACAGGTGTGAGGTGATATCTCATTGTGGTTGTGATTTGTATCTCCCTGATGATAGTGATGTTGAACATCTTTTCATGTTGAGCATCTTTTAGCCATCTGGATGTCTTCTTTGGAAAAGTGTTCATGTCTTTGCCCATTTCTTCACTGGATTATGTGTTTTCTGGGTGTTGAGTTTGGTAAATTCTTTACAGATTTTGGATACTAACCTTTTATCTGATACATCATTTGCAAATATATTCTCTCATTCCATCAGTTACCTTTAAGTTTTGTTGATTATTTCCTTCGCTGTGCAGATGCTTTTTATCTTGATGAGGTCCCAATATTCATTTCTGCTTTTGTTTCCCTTGCTTCAGGAGTCATATCTAGTAAGAAGTTGCTGCAGCTGAGGTCAAAGAGGCTGCTGCCTGTTTCCTCCTCTAGGATTTTGATGGTTTCCGGTCTCACATTTAGGTCTTTCATCCATGTTGAGTTTATTTTTGTGTATCAGGAAAGCAAGTGGTCCGGGTTCATTTTACTGCATGTTGCCGTCCAGTTTTCTCAGCACCATTTGCTGAAGAGACTGCCTTTTTTCCACTGGATATTCTTTCCTTCTTTGTCAAAGATTAGTTGGCCATATATTTGGGGGTCCATTTCTGGGTTGTCTATTCTGTTCTATTGATCCATGTGTCTGTTTTTGTGCCAGTACCATACTGTCTTGAGGATTACAGCTTTGTAATATACCTTTAAGTACAGAATTGTGAGACCTCCAGCTTTTGTTTTCTTTTCAAGATTGCTTTGGCTATTTGGGGTCTTTTCTGGTTCCATACAAATTTTGGGATTGTTTGTTCTAGCTCTGTGGAAAAAGCTGGTGGTTCTTGACAGGGATTGCACTGAATATGTAGACTGCTTTGGGTAATATCAACATTCTAACAATATTTGTTCTTCCAATCCACGAGCATGGGATGTTTTCCCATTTCTTTGTGTCTTCTTCAATTTTTTTCATAATCTTTCTATAGTTTTCAGCGTATAGATCTTTTACCTCTTTGGTTAAGTCTATTCCTAAGTATTTTACGGTTTTCAGTGCAGTCTACATTTTCATTTCAAGTGACACAGGAGGCCTTCTTCTCAATCATGATATATTATCTTATTGACTAGTATTTAAAATTGTAAATCAGTTATCAAAATCCATATTTTGAAGATTAATTTCAGCTTCAGACCCCTTCACAATGATTTCTGGAATATCCTGTGGAGAAATGAGTTCTTCCTTTCTATCTTCCGATGTATATGGGGTATCTGTAATTTCAGTGATAGTGAGCTTTATTAACATCATTAGCATAGTTTTATATGGCACCTACAACAAAGCACTTTGTCTTGTTTATTTTTGTACATCCTCACTCTACCAAGCATACAGGATAAAGGTATTCATCCATGGGAATACAAGTAGATGCCAACACTGGACTACAACCCAAATGTCCTGACACTATTTCAACTATGCTTTTCCCCACACTTTTCACTTATATATATGTCACAACTGTTCTGAAATTCCAAGTTTTGAAAATCCAACAAGAAACAAATTAGTTGAATAATAAGGAAAAAAAGACACTTTTTCATTTGATCAGATTTTTTTTATACATGACTACACAGTCATAACACAAATGAGATAATCATACCCTCCATTTTCAAAAATCAAATGTTACATTTCACAATATAAGTAAGTCCTAACCTAGGATTCATTAACAATGGAAGTATTTGGTTCTTCTATGGGTAATATATCACCTTTTTATGTGTATACAGTTTTGCTATTAAATATATGTAGGCAAATATACAATTATGGCAAGGTTACAGGATACATGGTTAATATTCTTTCCTCTATAGCAGCAATGAACACGTGGTATATGAAATTAAAAACACAATATCATTTATACCAGCACCTAAAAGAATGAAATACTTAGGTATAAATCTATATACCTAATCTATATATAATCCATATTGTATACAATATAATCTATATTGTATTATACAATTATATTGTATACAATATAATCTATAAATACATATACAAAATATGTATAAGATCTATATGAGGAAAAATATAAAATTGTGATGAATAAAAACATAAAAGAGCTAAATAAATGGAGAGATATACCATGTGCATGAATAGGAAGATCCATCACCAAGATATCAGTTCTTCCCCATTTGATCTACAGATTCAGTGCAATCCCGATCAAAATCCCAGCAAGCTATTTCATAGGTATTGACAAACCAATTCTAACGATTATATGGAAAGGCAAAAGACCCAAATAGCCAACACGATAATGAATGAGAACAAAGTTGGAAGACTGATACTACCCAACTATAATACTTATTATAAAGCTAGAATAATCAAGACAGAATGGTATTTGTGAAAGAATAGACAAATAAGTCAATGGAATAGAATAAAGAGCCCAGAAATACAGTCTCATAAATACAGTCAACTGGTCTTTGAGAAAGGAGCCAAGGCAATACAATAGAACAAAGACAGTCTTTTTAACAAATGGTGTTGGAACAACTGGACATCCACACATAAAAAAAGTGAATTCAGACACAGACCCCACATGCTTCACAAAAAGAAATTCAAAATAGGTTACAGACCTAAATGTAAAAGGCAAAACTATAAAACTCCTAGAAGGCAACATAGAAAATTGAAATGACCTTGGATATGGCAATGACTTTTTATATCCAATATCAAAGGAATAATCCATGAAAGAAATAACTGATAAACTAAATTTCATCAAAATTAAAAACTTCTGCTCTGAAAAAGACAATGACAAGAGAATGGGAAGACAAACTTGGAGAAAATATTTGCAAAGGTATATCTGATAATGGACTGTTACATAAAATATAAAAGAACTCTGAAAACTCAACAATAAGAAAATAGTCCAATTAAAAAATAGGACAAAGACCTTAAGAGACACTTCACCAAAGAAGATGCACAGATGGCAAATAAGCATATATAAAATTTTCCACATCATAGGTCATCAGGGAAATGAAAATTAAAATAATATACCACTATACACACAATTATAATAGCCAAAATCTACAACACCAAATGTTGACAAAGATGTGAGGCAACAAGAACTATCATTTATTGTTGCTTCAATGCAAAATAGTACAATCACTTTAGAAGACAGTTTGATAGTTTCTTACATACTCTAAACATGCTCTTACTGATTGACCCAGCAATTATGCTCTTCAGTATTTACTGAAAGGAGTTTGGCACAGTTGGTTAAGTGTCTGGCTCTTGATTTCTTCTCAAGTCATGATCTCACCATTCATGAAATCTAGCCTCCTTGGGCTCTGCACTGACAGCAAGGAGCCTGCTTGGGACTCTCTTTCTCCTCCTTTCTCTCTGTCCCTCCCTGCCCATGCTCTCTCTCTCGCTTTCGCTCTCTCGCTCTCTCTCTCAAAATAAATAAATACATAAACATTAAAAAAGAAAAAATGAGCTATCAAGCCATGAAAAGACATGGAGAAACTTTTAGGTAACTTCTGCTAACTGAAAGAAGCCAATCTGGCTATATACTATATGATTCCAACCAAATGACATTTTGGAGGAGACAACTATGGAGAAGAGTAAAAAGATCAGTGGTTGCTAGGTGTCGGGGTGGGAGGGATGAATAAATAGAGCACAGAAGATCTTAGGGAAGTGAACACACTCTGCATGATACCATATGTGATGGGCATATGTCACTATACATTTATCCAAACCCATAAAATACTTGACACCAAGAGTGAAGCATAATGTAAACTATGGACTTTGGGTGATTATGATGTGTCAACCTGGATTCACCAGTTGTAATAAATGTACCACTCTGGTGGGAGACGTTGATAATAGGGGAGGCTATGCATAAATTGGGTAGGAGGTATGTGGGAAATCTCTTACTTTCCCCTCAATTTTGCTGTGAACCTAAAACTGTTGTAAAAAACAAAATATTAATTTTTTAAAAAGCTAAAGAATAAAAAATTTAACCCTTATTTATATATATATATCATATATATCAAAAATTATTATATATATCATATATATAGCTGAGAAGAATATATTTTTGAATGCAAGGATTCTGTTGAGTTCCTGATTTTGAGATTCATTCAGGGTAAGTTGATTTCTGGGTCTTAAAGATATTCTTTCCTTTATCTTTCAAATCTCATTTATGCACTGAATTACTTGTCCTCTAAAGTTCATGTCTAGATAATAACAGATGCTTACTGTTAACTCCCACAGTTGTCTTTATTTCACTTAAATATGTAGGTTAGGTTTATTTTTGGTATATTCACTTTAAAATATTTATTATTCCAGTGCTTTATTTTAATTTTAAATGCACTGTGATATAAAGAAAATCTTTGGTAATTTTTTTTGTTAAATAATGCCATTGAAAAGTAAAATAATCCTTTTTAATATAAATTATCTTTTCCAAATAGTCTTTTTTTTTCTTATTGTCCACTTGTTTTGTTTTCATTTATTGAACTTTTAAGAATTAAAGGAAGTTATAGAACTGAGATTTTCATATCATGCATTTATATTTTCAAGTAACATATGTACCTTAGGTCAAGCTCATTTGTATATGCTAGTACTAAATGAAGAAAAGATTTGCTTTGTCATAGAAATAAACAAAATGTCATACACACTGATTTGATTTGTGTTTTCTGCGCTAGTTTCAGTAGTTTCACTACAAGTATGCATATTACCTACACTTTGTCTGACAACGCTTTGCTCCATGATAAAGCCAAGGGCAAAGCCAAGTACCTGTTTTATGAGGTAAAGAAAGACAGGTACAAGTTTGTACCATGGGAGTGTTTACTGATCAGAAGAAAGGAAGTTTTAAGAAAAATATTCAATGTGTTGAAAAAACGAAATAGTCCACTACTACTTTTTATCTCCTAACTAGTTTAGAAATTACAGATAGGTCTCCATATACTTATGAAATGTGATCTTCTGTTCACTTTAAAACTTACATATGCAGGGGCGCCTGGGTGGCGCAGTCGGTTAAGCGTCTGACTTCAGCCAGGTCACGATCTCGCGGTCCAGTCCGTGAGTTCGAGCCCCCGCGTCAGGCTCTGGGCTGATGGCTCGGAGCCTGGAGCCTGTTTCCGATTCTGTGTCTCCCTCTCTCTCTGCCCCTCCCCCGTTCACGCTCTGTCTCTCTCTGTCCCCAAAATAAATAAAAAACGTTGAAAAAAAATTTTTTTTTAAAAACTTACATATGCAGAAAAATGCACCATCATTTGCTAAACATTGATATAAGTATAATATCATTACTTTTGATGATAAAAAAGAGCAAATGATGTAAACATATGCTCTTCCCTTAGGCCTGTACTTCTTGCAATTAATAAAACCTTACTGATGTTTCAAAATGAGTTTTCAGTATTTTCTTTTCCATTACCAATAAGCCCCAAAATGAATTTCAGGTATTTTAAGCCTATTTAAATTAAACATTTTTGTTATGGACTGAATCTTTGTATCCTCCCCATCACCTAGAAATTCACATGTTGAAGCCCTAACCTCCAGTGTGGCAATTTAGAGACGGGGGGGGGGGGGCTTCTAAGGAAGTAATTAAGAGTAAATGAAGTCATAAGGGTTGGAGCCTTAACCTGATGGGATTAGTATCTTCACAGAAGAGACAATAGAGAGCTCTCTCTTTCACACATCATCAAATAAAGGCCATGAGAGGACATACCAAGAAGACAACTGTCTGCAAGACAGATAGCTCTCACCAGAAATCAAATTTGCCAGCACTTTGATTCTTGGATTTCCAGTCTCCAAACTGTGAGAAATAAATTTCTGTTGTGTCAGCCATCCTGTATATGGTATTTTGTTATGGCAACCCACGTAGACTAATATAGTTTGAAATCTCTATTTGTTTATTCTCTGTAAATTCATACATAGTTCTTACAGGAAACAAAGTATACACAAATGTACAAAATTATCTGAGTATTATTTTATTCCTAAAGGATTTGAAAATTTCTATTAGTATAAGATAGTTTGGGGTGGGTAAAATACTTGCAACTTCCCAACGGAAGAGTTCACCCAAGGATGAAAAGGGACCATATATTATTTTTTACCTTCTATTCTATGTAAGTGAATCTTATAAAAGAATACTGGTCTCTTATGAAAAACATTCAAAATTGAGGAAAACTGAAGGATAAGTATTCAAAGAGACTGAGGAGGAACAAAATTAGTAAATCATGAACCTTTAGATTATTCACTGGACATATGGATTGGGGAAGGACAAAAACGAAAAATTCATTAGAGTGGACATTTGTAAAAAAGAGATAGAAGTGTGCCATTTCAGTTTTTCCCTTTGCTTAATGAGACGATGCTACCTTAGGTTAGCATTCTTTTCATTTTCTTTTGTTGTTATTTATTAGATTTTCAATAGCCCTATTGTCAAAAGATCAATAAATCTATTGTTTAAAGTTAAAAACACAGTTCTCATAAAAATATAAATTAGACATGTTTCAAATATCTAACTAAATCATGAGGGAATCAGTAAGATCACTAAGCTAGTTTCAAATGCATTTGAAAAACTTGGTATTTCAGGCATTTAGAAAAAAAATATGTATTAGAATAATATTGGTAGTTTAGTGTGGTTGTTTTTTTTTGGATCTGTTTAATGTCTTACAGAACAATAAACCATAATCTTTGGGGTTTTTTTTCTTTTTTTCTTTAATTTCTTTTAATGTTTATTTATTTTTGAGAGAGCACAAGTGGGGGATAGGCAGAGAAAGAGAGACACACAGAATCAGGAGCAGGTTCCAGGCTCTGAGCTGTCAGCACAGAGCCCGATGTAGGGCTTGAACTCAGGGACCTGAGATCATGACCTGAGCCAAAGTTGGACTGATCCACCCAGGCACCCCGGGTTATTTTTCTTACTAGACAGAAATTATTTGCATCTTTATCAGAAACCAAACTATGAATTAACATTAAACTTTGAACCCTTAATAACAAGTAGCAAAGGTAAAAAATGGTATATCCTGCTGGAAAATTAGCATCATGGCATGATACTAATTTTATGGATGCACATATTGGCCAACTGAACTTCAGAAAGGCTGTGTCAATTTATACTTCTGCCAGGAATGAGGGAGATGTTCTCTTAAAAACATTTTTTAATATTATACATTTTTTTCTTTGAAAGCTTTATTTTATCAACCAAGGAAGAGAAAATTCAAAGTTATGAAGCATTCCAAAGCCATATTTCAAAGCCAAGATTATAATTCATTTACTGGTGTTCTATTCCATGACCGGGACGCTAAACAGATTGCTAGCCTTAGGATTCCTTCATTCATGAGTATTCTTCCTACTCCTGCCCTTCCCAAAGCCCAAGAATAATTTGGCTGCTAATTACCCATCTCCACACCTTTCCAAGGTTGGTCCTCTCCTGGTAATATTTTGCTCTTTAATTAAATTTTAACGTAGCTCATAACCCATTAAACTTCAACTCATACTATAGGTATTTTTTAGCTCCTACCTGGTTTAATACATTTGAAGCTTTTAAGTCTATAATCTTAAAGAAAAGGGGAAAGAAAATATCATAATATGTAGGAGATTTTAGAGAGGTAGGAGTGGGTTGGGAGGAGTGTAGGACTGAGGATCAAAAAGCATTCCCCAAATCCTTTAAATCACATCGTATAAACCAAAATATTATCGTTCTCACATTTGTGTGTACAAGCTGAAACTCTTACTTCCTACTCAAGAAATTCAGGACAATAAGGTACTACAAATATAACTACTCTAATTTATGAATAATATAACTTACAATTTTCGTATTTTATTGTTAGCAGCAAAGTTACTTTCTCACAGCGGTGGATCAAGGCAAATCCTTGTGCTGCTACACTAAATTTGAGATCTGTTGATAAAATTATCAGCTCTTAAACTGGCTTTGCTACTTGTTCCTACACTATCTTTAGAATTTTCACTAATCACCATGTCCCAACTCCATTCCTTAGGTGTATTTTAGGAGAGCATCATTTCAACATCTGTAATACTCCATGTGTGGTGAAAAATACACAGCTGCACTGACCCTAGAGCCTAGCAGCCTACATGTAAAATGAGGGTCATTAGCATTTATAGCCATTTTATCAGCTCATCCTACTCAGCCTGCTTAACTTACTTGCCAGGACTTAAGTCTGTGCAGATTCTTCCCCAAGTGTTTTTTGAAAGTTCCCAATCAAGGAACAAGATGGTTTAAAAAAAAAAAAATCTGGGGCGCCTGGGTGGCGCAGTCGGTTAAGCGTCCGACTTCAGCCAGGTCACGATCTCGCGGTCCGGGAGTTCGAGCCCCGCGTCGGGCTCTGGGCTGATGGCTCAGAGCCTGGAGCCTGTTTCCGATTCTGTGTCTCCCTCTCTCTCTCCCCCTCCCCCGTTCATGCTCTGTCTCTCTCTGTCCCAAAAATAAATAACCGTTGGAAAAAAAAATTAAAAAAAAAAATCTGACACAACTGAATACTGAAACTTTTAAAGAGATGATATGACATATTATTCATTGATAACACTCTGTGTTCCATTATACAATAGTTTGAACAGTGTATATGATGTTCCATCATAACATAATGAAGAGTACTTAATATAGAGAAAAAGTGTATATGCCTAATTTTTTATAACTGAACAGAAAATCCTAATGGAGTATTTCCTTTGTATTCAAGGAATACAAAGAACAACTCACAAATCTATGGTCTCTGGGGACTCTCAGTCTACTTCCCTGCCTCTTGTGGGCATCCCGCATTTCTCCTGTTGTTGCTTCTTTCCTACCCAGGCTGGAGCCCCCTATAACTTTAAAACTGTAAAACCCTTGTGATACCAAAATGGTCTTAGCTGCCTTACATCTTCCACGTTGGAACCACACGGTTTTGTTTTTTGGTTTTGTTTTGTTTTGTTTTGTTTTTAAAGAAATGGGAAGATATATCCCTTCTCCAGGGGTCTTTGATCTATTCCATTTTTTACCTCTCCAAACCTCAAAACATCTACCTGCATCTTAAGAGGAAGGAGGAAAACACTCAGGCAAACACTGTGGGTGAGGGGTAGCACCAACTCATTCATGTCATACGATATACACAAACAAGTTTGAAACTCTTTAACTCATTACAAGGACTCTCTGCCTCCATGGCTTTTAATAAATTTGAATCCTAACTCCACTATTCAGTATCTGCAAGTCTTTAACAGAGTTATTTAACTACCCTATGCCCCAGTTTCATTATCTAAAAAATGAGGATGATAATAGTATTTACAAGGTTTTTAGAATAAGTAAATGAATCAATATTTGTAAAACACTTAGCACGGTACCTAGCGCCCAGTAGAGACTCTGTAAGAGTTTGGTAAGTACTCTGTAAAAAATTCATTCCATTGGAAAGTTTTAAATCTTGCTTTTGAGGGAAAAGCTATGGAAAAATAAAATCATATTTTAAGCTTCTAGTGAGACCACCCCAATTACCATCATCTTTTTAAAAACTTTTTTAACATTTATTCATTTTTGAGAGACAGATCACGAGCAGGAGAGGGGCAGAGAGAGAGGGAGACAAAGAATCTAAAGCAGACTCCAGGCTCTGAGTGGTCAGCACAGAGCCTGATGTGGGGCTCGAACCCATGACCCATGAGATCATGACCTGAGCTGAAGTCGGACACTCAACCAACTGAGCCACCCAGGCGCCCCTCTTTTTTTAAAGTAAAATTAAAAATGAAAATATTTTATAAATCTTCTACATATATACATTAGTTTTTAAACAGAAAAAAACAATATTTTTGTGTTACTCCAAAGGTAAAATTGGTAGTAAATTAGAAATAAATGCAAAAATTAATAAAGCATATTGCCAGCTGTGGTTTAGGGAAATGGGAGCCTTATGATAAAAAGCTTGGAAATACATGCTGAAATTTAAAATGCATGTAGGCTTTGCTCCATAAGCCTCTGAGGTACTTTTCTCTAAATAAGTGGTTTCTCAAATGTACTCTTCTGTCCAATACAACCTGAAAACTCTTGGGTGGTAATAAAAAATGTAGACTACTAGGTTTTATCTAGGATTTATTAAATTAAAATATCTACAGTCATCTGCAACTTACGATAATCTGCAATTTCAATAAATTCCCCACTTGAAAACTTAGTGCACCTTCAAGTTTAGAACTGCTATCCCAAAGACATGATCACACAAGTGTGAAAAGTTGGTCACTGGAGCATGTATTGTCTATAACAGTGGAAAACTGGTACCTGGCCAACAAAACTACACTGATCTTGACACGACCTAGAAAATAATCTCAAGAAATTGTTTATTGTGAATCTAACCCTCAAGAAACAATTAGAAAATGCAGATTTGGGAATATTCTACAAAGCAGTGAACTGAGAAACTTAACAGAAGACCATGGGGCGGGGAAGGAAAAAAAAAAAGTTTAGAGAGGGAGGGAGCCAAAACATAAGAGACTCTTAAAAACAGAACAAACTGAGGGTTGATGGCAGGTGGCAGGGGGGGAGGGTGGGTGATGGGTATTGAGGAGGGCACCTGTTGGGATGAGTACTGGGTGTTGTATGGAAACCAATTTGACAATAAATTTCATAATAAATAAATAAATAAATAAATAAATAAATAAATAAATAAATAAAACAAACTGGCAATGTCATAAAAGAATGATAGCAATGTAAATTAATCTTGTCCATAAAAATACAAACTGTGTCTGGTAGAATGCAAATGATTACTACTATATGGATATGATCAATTATTTTTGAGGAGGAGAGAGAGAATCCCAAGCAGGCTCCACACTCAGCCCAGAGCACTAGGCAGGACTCCATCCCACAACCCTAGGATCATGACCTGAGCTGAAATCAAGGGTCAGAGGCCCATCCCTCTGAACCACCCAGGTGCCCCAATACTGACCAATCCTAATAGATTTTGCATTTATTTGTAAATCCATTACAACATTCCCTAATTGACATATATATGTAGTTTTTCGAATTCTTTTTAAACTGGTTATATCTTGATTCCTTCATAAACTAAGAGATTTAAAAAAAATCTTCACTCACGTTTTTATATTTGTATGAGAGCCACCATTATATCCTCTTAAATTTTATGTTTGAGGGAACCTGGGTGGCTCAGTCAGTTAAGCATCTGACTCTGGCTTTCAGCTAAGGTCATGATCTCATGGTTTGTGAGACTGAGTCCTTCATTAGGCTCCACACTAACAGTGAAGAGCCTGCTTGGGATTCTCCCCCACTCCCTCTGCCCCTCCCCTGCTCGTGCGCTCTTCCTCTCTCTCTTTCTCTCAAATTAAATAAACTTTTAAAATTAATTAATTTTATCTTTGACCCTTAAATGTCTTCTTATGAGCATGACAGGTTTTGTTTTGTTTTTTTAATTTATATCCAAGTTAGCATATAGCACAACAATGTTTTCAGGAGTAGATTCCTTAATGCCCCTTATCCATTTAGTGCATCCCCCCTCCCACAACCCCTCCAGTAACCCTCTGTTTGTTCCCTACATTTAAGACTCTCTTATGTTTTGTCCCCCTCCCTGTTTTTGTATTATTTTTGCTTACCTTCCCTTATGTTCATCTGTTTTGCATCTTAAAGTCTTCACATGAGTGAAGTCATACGATGTTTGTCTTTCTCTAATTTCACTTAGCACAATACCCTTCAATTCCACCCTCGTAGCTGCAAATGACAAGATTTCATTTTTTGACTGCCGAGTAATACTCCACTGTATATATATATACTACATCTTCTTTATCCATTCATCTGTCAATGGACTTTTGGGATTTTTCCATACTGTGGCAATTGTTGATAGTGCTGCTATAAACATTGGGGTGCATGTGCCCCTTCAAAACAGCATACCTGTATCCCTTGGATAAATACCTAGTAGTGCAATTGCTGGGTCGTAGGGTAGTTCTATTTTTAATTTTTTTGAGGAACCTCCACACTCTTTTCCAGAGTGGCTGCACCAGTTTGTATTCCCACCAGCAATGCAAAAGAGATCTTCTTTCTCTGCATCCTGGCCAACATCTGTTGTTGCCTGAGTTGCTAATGTTAGCCATTCTGACAGGTGTGAGGTGGTATCTCATTATGGTTTTGATTTGTATTTCCCTGATGATGAGTGATGTGGAGCATTTTTTCATGTGTCAGTTGGCTGTCTATTCATGTCTCTTGGAGAAGTGTCTATTCATGTCTCTTGCTGATTTCTTCACTGGATTATTTGTTTATTACGTGTTGAGTTTGAGAAGTTCTTTATAGATTTTGGATACTAACCCTTTATCTTACATGTCGTTTGCAAATATCTTCTCCCATTCTGTCGGTTGCCTTTTAGTTTTGCTGACTGTTTCCTTTGCTGTGCAGAAGCTTTTTATTTTGATGAGGTGCCAATAGTTCATTTTTGCTTTTGTTTCCCTTGCCTCCAGAGACGTGCTGAATGAGAAGTTGCTGTGGCCAAGGGAGCATGACAGTTTTATAAAAATACTAACAGTATTTTAAAAAAGAGAGTATTGTGTAAAATTTAAAATATTCAAAATAGGCTTATTATTGTTTCTTTTTCTAAAAGTTTGGTCTGGGGCACTTGGGTGGCTCAGCTGGTTGAGCATCCAACTTCAACTCAGGTCATGATCTCCCGGTTTGTGGGTTTGAACCCTGCATTGGGCTCTGTACTGACAGCTCAGAGCCTAGAGACTGCTTCAGATTCTGTGTCTCCCCTTCTTTCTGCCCTCCCCCACTTGCACTCTCTCTGTGTCTGTCTCTCTCAAAAATAAACATTAAAAATTTTTTTCATAAAAAAATAAAATATGTACATATTTACACATACACATATACTAAGATATAAAATAAGGTCATAAAATAACCTTATATATGGGATATAAAAGATAGAAGTATAAAATAAAATCATACAACCAGGAGCTCTAAATTACCTACCTGGGGCTACTATAACAAAGCCCACAGCCAGAGGCCCTCAAGCAGAAACAAATATTGATGAGCAGATTAAAGAAAAGACCAGACGCCACTGAAGGCAAAATTTGCCTTAATAATTGTATAGTCCTTACTGTCTAACACAGTGACAGCCTGTTTCAAGGAGTTTGTTATTTATTTAGTTATTGCTGCGTAATACATTGCACCCAAATAATCATTCATTATCTCATAGTTTCTATGGGACAGGAGTTTAGTCACAACACAGTGGTGGGGGCTTGTCCTAGCTACACAACATCTGGGTCATCAACTGGAAGACTCAAGGCTAGAAAGCTAAAATCACCTGAATGCCTCACTGAGGCTAGAGGCTGTGCTTCTGAGTTGGCTTGTCCCACAAAGCTAGCAATTTGGTTCCTTGCCACATGGAGACCTCCTACAGGGCTGACTGACTGTCCTCATAACAAGGTGGCTGGCTTCTCCCAGACTAACACAAGAGGAAAAAGCCAAGTAGAAGCTCTCCTATACTTGGAAGTCACACAGCATCAATTCCACTATTCTTTGAAACCAGCTGCAAGTTCTTGTAGTAGTTCAAATAGGAGATTTTTAGGTAAAAATCAATGACTTAGTGATTAATTAAAAATTGAAAAAATTTTTAATTCTCAGTTTTGCTGCTAAAGACTGGGCTGGTAGTATAATCATCATTCTTGAGGTCTGCCAAAGAAAAAATTTTAAACTAGTTAAAATTAAACTAGTTTAAAATTCTTCAATACAAATCAATCAGCTTAACTAAGCCAGGTGTAGACTGGTGAGGAAAAACTTGACTTCTTTTGTTTACTGTGGCTAGAAATAAGCAATTATTTTTATTTAGGCAATTAGAAAAAAAAAAAAAAAAGAACATTTTAGTACTTAAAAACAAAGCCCAAGTAACAATATTTGAAAAATATCAAATGAGTAATCATCTGGGCAATCAAATTCCAAGGTAAAAACAAAAGAAATTACAAAACCTTCCTGGCAAAAGCCACAGAAAATGTTAAAACAGTCTCAGAAAATGTGCTGTCACAACCCTGCTATTTCTTTGCATGGATTCGGTGCATGGAAATGGATAGGATATATTTGTAAAGATAAAAAAATGACTCTTTTCTCAAGTGCCTTTGATTTGGAATAGAAGCCAGAAGGACAATCCAAATGAAAGAACAAATCTACCTAGAAAGATGAGACAAAACAACAGAAGATTGTATACATTCAAGCCTCCTGCTTACTCTCCTTAAGAAGGACAGGAGAATTGCTTTGACTTGAAAAATATGCTAAGAGGTGAGCCATAGTGTCATAAGCCTGAAACTTGCTCCCTTTCAAGCCCTGCTGGGTAATAAGCAAATATACAGATGGTAAAAACAGAAACAGTGAGGAGGTTAATAAAGTGCTGGAAATTCATCTGTGATAAAAGATAATGAAAAAAACCTATGAGCGGGTAGGTGTGACATTGCTAAAGTAGTAAAAGTGAGTGCTGTAAAAAATAGGCAGTTTTTGAAGTATTCTTTTAAAAAAGGGTTCCTAGGATACTATGAAGTTAGGTTTCTTCATGCCTCCCCTATGTTTCATTCCTGTAAAGGATGAACAATATTCATTTTTTACTTAAAAGATTATCTGTTGATAAAATAAAGTGAAATAAGTAACTGTTTCTGAAATGAGTCCTATTTTTTAATGCTTCTTCTTCTAGATAGGTTTTAGCACAATTTCTTATTTTTGTTTATAAAACTATACAATAATTTATTCATGCAGTGAGAAAAGGAAATTATCTTTCCCATTATATTTATGCAAATGCAGCACATTATATATTCTCTACTCTACACCTTGCTTTTTGTGGACATATCATAATTTTGTAACAGACCCCTACCCAAATGGACATTTGGGTTTTAGACATTATTTCTTCTAATAACCACAAAATATCTACTTGTGACTTCTTACATTATTTTATTCAGAGATCACAAGGAAAAGAGACTCAAGCACTCAAAATTATTTATTTAAAATACACACTTTTGTTAAGTAAAGCTATCTTTTCAACTTAAAAGTTTATCATCCATTCATAATAAACTTATCACTTAAATCCAGTGAAGTACAATTAACTTTTTCATACTAAGTTCAAGACAGAATCAAATAAAAATACCTTTCTATATACAGAAATTTAAAAGGGTTTTCAAAATTACTGTTGAAAGTCTATTAGTTAGACTCTAATTGAAATTATGTGTTTTTTTTTTTTTTTTCAACGTTTATTTATTTTTGGGACAGAGAGAGACAGAGCATGAACGGGGGAGGGGCAGAGAGAGAGGGAGTCACAGAGTGGGAAACAGGCTCCAGGCTCTGAGCCATCAGCCCAGAGCCCGACGCGGGGCTCGAACTCACGGACCGCGAGATCGTGACCTGGCTGAAGTCGGACGCTTAACCGACTACGCCACCCAGGCGCCCCTGAAATTATGTGTTTTAACTGAATTTCTTTTTTTCTTTTCCTTCTTCTTAAATCCTTATTTTTTATGTGGCTACTCACTGTAGTAAAAACAGGTCAAACATTTATCAGTTACATTTGATTATATACTAAGAATAATTTCTCTAGGTTTCACAAAATTAGTAAGTTTTTACTCAAAAAAACCTTGTCTTTCTTCAGAATTTCAAATGAGATCTTCTAAAACAAAAATTATGTGTTACTCAGTTCCTAAGCTCAGCTACATGGTTGAAAGATTGACAGTTTGTTATATTCAAAGAAGGTCAAGTTAATACCACCAAAATACTTCCACAAAGAAAAATATTTTATTTTTTTAAGTTTATTTATTTGGAGAGAAAAAGAAACAGCATGAGTCGGGGAGGGGCAGAGAGAGAGAGGGAGAGAGAATCCCAAGCAGGCTCAGTGCTGCCAGCACGGAGCCCGATGCAGGGCTCGAACTCACAAACCGTGAGATCGTGACCTGAGACAAAACCAAGAGTCAGACACTTAACCAACTGAGTCATCCAGGTGCCCTCCACACACACAAAAAAAGTTTTTAATTGCTATATATTAAAATATATTGGCAGCAGGTGTGAAAATGGATGTATAAATATATAACAACATAAATGTGCAACTTATAGACTTTAAATATTAACCTTTAATTTCTTTATATGAGTACTTAAAATGTTAAATATATACTTATAAAAATAATTTTAGTTCTCTGTACATTAAAGATTTCAGTGATATTTTTTCCGTATAAATGTGATTAACATAAAACACTGATATTAAAAAAGAATATTCCCCCTCACTCCCCACTAGCTTAAATAAAATATAAACTTTATTTCTCTTTCCTATTACCTCAGTGTGAGCCCAGACGACTGCAGCAGACTGAGCTCAATGTGACTGCTCTTCCATTCTTTAACGCTGCTATGCCCTCCGTTACCATCTACCTGACTAAGGGTGGGTTGCCACAATGCTTCTGTTGTAGCCAGTGAACAGGAAAAAATGAACTCAAAAATTCAGTCCCACAAGTGACATGAATTAGTCTGCACTCATTCCACTGATAAGCACTTAGTTACAAAGCCATAACAGCAAGATATTGCCCTATCAATGGAAAAAAAAGAAAAAAAGAAAGTGGATTTCAACTAGCAATCTCCACAGTCCCTCTCATGTTTTCATGTTTTTATATTTTATTTTATTATATATAAATATATCTGTATGCATAGATGATATGTGGAAAAATAGAGAATCAGCGCAGGCCACCTGTTTCCTTCCACATGAAACTCTAGAGATGTCAAAGAAATAAGGACAGAGGACCTTTTTGTTCCTGACTTTAATCTTGCATTTCAGTAAAACATTTGCTCTAGATCATGCTTTTGTTTTTTCCTTTCTTTTTTCTTTCTTTCTTTCCATTCTGTTTTACTGTGCTGAAATTAAAACATACAGAAAAACAGAACAGTCTCCCTGTACCTATTATCTAGTTTCATTAATGATCAACATTCGGTTCTTTTACTTCACTTATTACGCCAAAAATCTTTTTTTGAGTATTTTAAAACAATAGCAGACATGCCATATCATCTGTAAATATTTTAATATGCATCTCTAAAAGATAAGGGAAATTTTAAAAAACAATCATGATACCATCATCACATCCAACAAAATAACATTGATTCGTTCCAGATGCTCTTTCCTATAATTTTTTTTACCAGTAAAGTTTTTTTTCTTTGTAGTGTTCTCATATATTCTTTTTATTAGAGACAAATTAGTAATTTTCCTGGAAATATAAACCTTTGAAGTAGGCAAGTGGGGAGAAGGAGCTATGAACACTTCACCAGGAAGCACTCTTTTCTGCTCTAGCCCACAGTGTTTTGAACTATTAGTGTTCCTGGTTTCTGCAATACAATTTAGCTCTTAATTGTCAATTGTCTTTTAATATTTCACATGTGTACATTTGTTCTCCAACTATGCAGTGAACTCACTAAAGATAAATTCTTATACTGCCTTATTTTACACAATGCTAGACTCAACCAATGTTACTCTCTTTCCAAAAATTCTTTGAAATCTCTCACCTTCTTTATTCATAATTACGTTTTCAGTAGCATTTCAGCATTTCATAAAATTAAACAATGAAATCAAGTCTCCATTTATAATGGCAAGATTTTTGTTAAGTTTAATGTTTTTCAGTCGGAGTCAAAATTCACGTAACAGCAATATCAAATCCCTACATCAAAATGTCAACTACCGACTGCAAGATACTGGAGTAGAGAATTACTGATTCTTAAATTTGTTTTATTATTAATTTTTTTTTTTTATTTTAAGTAGGCTCCACACCCAACTTGGGGCTTGAACTCACGATCCTGAGATCCAGAGTCACATCTTTTATCAACTGAGCCAGCCAGGTACCTTTTATTGATAGATGTTGGTTACATTTCTCACACTCTTGTTCAAGTAAAAAGCAAGGGCAATAAGAAAATGTGGAAAGATCTTGTCCCTTAAAAAAAAAAAAAAACAACCTCTCAAATAAATATGATAGAGGTCTCTTGTAAGCATCTTCTATTCAGAAACCACTGTTCATGCATGTATCTAATTAGCATAATTAGTAGAATGCATGCTTTGCATTTTTAAATACAAAGTCCAAGGATAATTCTGCATAATTGACCAAAATAAAGCCACATCATTAAGGATGATTGTGGCAAGACTGAAGTGAAGAGAAGCAGTTTATAAATATTATTAATAACTGCAGATAGTAAAGAATTATTTTAGTTACAGCTAATAAATAAAAACACAATTCCAGGTATGCCAGTGCATCAATCAAACTGGGATATGGTGAACACATGTTCTTATACCAGCCTTTTAAGGATTATTAGAATGAACTTCTCTTACTGCCACTACCTCTAGAATGGGCTCTTGATACTCTCAGCTCAGCTTCATGCCCCTTTCCCTGATTTCCACATTTGACATCCCCATCCAGTGGTGCTGTTAAGTGGGAGGCAAAGATAGTATTAACTTGAATCAGGAAATATCTCAAAAATGACAGAGCCTATGCTGAATTTTAGATGGGGATATGTCATTGGAAATGAATACCTACATTTAGAATGTATTAGTTAGAGAACATTAGTCATGGAATAAGGAATACAGGCTTATTTTATGAGATATTAGATAGGCATCTTCTTCTCCCTTGCTTAATTCCCATTCCTCTCTCGTAGGAATTTCTCCTACGACTTCATTTGTATTGAATTGTTTGCTCCCTGCCTTCCTCTTCCCTACTCCAGTATTTTCATGCCATGGTTTATACTGGAAATATCCGTGAATGACCTGTGCATTTAGTGATAGGTGTATATACATCCTTTGCAAGAAAATCTGGGAAGAAACAAGAGTTTTAGTTCTCTTCAGTAAATGTTTAATGGGTGACCATGAACAACTCACCTAATTTCTATGACCCTTAGATTTTTCATCTGTGAAATAAAGGGATTTGACTAAATTGATCCCTAAGATCTATTTCCAGTCTAAAACCCTATAAGACCTTAGAAGCTCTTAGTTCTTTTGGGGTCACATTTCTACAAGATTCTTTTAATTTGCTCATGGCTCAATAATCATGAGAGAACAGAGTCTTCCTTCTCACAATCATCGTAAGAACTTGATAAACTATGGAGATACAGCACCATGTAGCTAGCAACTGCTCAATAACAGAACTGAAGCTTTATATGTTAGATTTTCTACAGGGTTTTAAAAACTTTTGTATAAAGATCACATGAACAGTAATTTGGAAAATCTTCTAATTCATAACTTGCCTTATTAACTTAAAAGGTAATGAAAGTTACAAAACCCTGTGATTATAAAATACAGGAAGCCTGGATATACATTAATTAATCTTCTGTTCAAAGACCACCATCATTAGGGTGATATTTTTGGATAGGTTCTGTCTCGCAAATATAAAACTACATTATAAAAGTTTACTTAATTGCTAAAGGACCATGCTAACACCATCAAATTGACTATTCTGCTAATATTTAATTCTCATGGTAGAAAGTTCCCAAACTTTGGAACTTTTTATTTTTTGTTTTTTTAAACCCTGGCTATATTATTTAGCATGAGTCAAATTTTGAGGTAGTGTCAATTTTGAAATTCTGCCAGGCATGAAAAGGATTTCAACTCACTGGCTTAATTTACATGGCCACGAACTTTATAGCTTATCAGGCTCAATCTTGTCATTTTTGGCTGCGAGAGGCAGATTTTCACCTACATACGAGGTTTTAGCTGTAATATTTGTTATTTTCAAACAGAGCCAACTGTTAATTAACTTTTTAAAAGTAGGTAATACATGTGTGCACACGATACAAAATATGAAATACAAAAATGATTTACCAGGGAAAGTCTCCCTCTCATACCAATTTCCCAGCCACCCAGTCTCCTGCCAGCTCACATAGTTTTGGCAGATTGAGAGGAGCTTACAATTCTTTATTATTTTGTCATCTCGTGGAAAAGTCATTATAAACGGAAAATGAGGCAGCATTTTCATCTACGATCTGTTCTCCTTATGTTTCCATGACTCTTATTAATTTAAGATAGTTTATGTATCACTGTATAAGTAAAGCTCTAGGTGCTATACATTCTTTCAATAATCACTTTCTTTCATGTCTTCAGAAAATAAACTGTTTCAGAACTGCAACATGGATATATTCTTTTTTTGTTAGCTGAGATAGTTTAAACTTCAGTAAACTTTTGTTTTACAACAGTTGTGGATTTACAAAAAAATTTGGAGAGATGGTACAGAGAGGTCTCACATACCCTGCCCTCAATTTCTATTGCTAACATCTTACACTATATGATACATTTCTCATAACGAAACACCAACATCCACACTATTAACTGTATATAGTTCATTCTATTTCATTAGTGCTATGAACTGAATTTTGTATCCTCTGTCCCCTACCCAAATTCATATGTGAAAACACAAATCTTTACTTTGATGATATTTGGAAGTAGGGGACTCTGGGAGCTGATCAGGTCGTGAGGGTAGTGCCCTCATAAATGGCACTGGTGCCCTTATAAGAAGAGACACAAGAGAGATGATCTCTCTCTCCATCATGTGAAAACACAGCAAGAAGCTGGCTGCGGGTAAACCCGACAGAGGACTTTCACCAAGAACCAAACCATACTGGCACTCCGATCTCAGATTCCCATCCTCCAGAACGGTGAGAAATAAATGTTGTTTAAGCCACCCAGTCTATGGTGAGTTGTTAAAGTCCGAAATGACTAAGAAAATAGTTTTTCCCTAACGTCCTTTTTCTATTCAGAATCCTATCAGGATCCCACATTACATTTAGTTGTCAAGTCTCAGCCTCCTCTGGTCTGGGACAATTTCCCAGACTTCCCCTGTTTCTGATGACTTTGACGGTTTTGAGGAGTACAGGCCTGGCATTTTACAGACAGTCTCTCAATCCTGGTTTGGTCTTTTTTTCATGATTAGACTGGAGTTACGGGTTTTGAGGAGGAAGATCAAGATGAAGTGCCATTCTGATCATATCAGAATACATGCTATCAACATGACATTGCTGACAATGTCCACCATAAGCTCCTGGCTGAGAAATGTTTGCCAGGTTCCTTCCCTACAAAATTACTCCTTATTTTATTTCTTTTCCATACTCTAGTATTTGAAAAACAAGTCACCAAGCATGGGCCTACTCAAAGGAGAGAGGAGTTAAACCTTGCTCATTGGGGGGGGGGGAGGTATTTATGTAAATTATATGTAATTCCTCTCTATAGGCTATTTGTCTCTTTTCCACTATTAACAGACTTTACTTTATGTGTATTATAGGGTTCTTTGTATTAATGTATGAGAGAATACCAGCTACAACTAACTAAACATTGTTGCCTGAGATATTTCTGTTACACCTTTAAGTGAAGAAAATAAATGCTAACAGTTCAGTTATTCAACCAACATATATCGAACATCTTTAAACAAGCTTCTCTGTTAGGCACCTGATAAATACAACATGGCACAATGAATTCTTGCAATGGAACTTATGGTCTAATAGAAAATTACAATATGGTGCCATTAGTTACTGCTGAATATATGTACATGCAGAAGCCACTAAGGACTTCTATTCAGAAGGAACTCAGGATCATCAAACATCTTAGATGGAAGGGGATTCCAGGCAATTTAAATTATATCTGTGTAGATCTTTACACATTGCAAAATTACCAACTGCTTGTGTGTGTGTGTGTGTGTGTGTGTGTGTGTGTGTGTGTTTTAAAAATAGTGGTGGATGGATAGAAAATAGGTACCTCCAACTACTATAGCTCTGTGGCTTGGTGGCATGATGTTAAAAAAAAAAGAAAAAGAACATGGGCTTTGGAGACCAACATACATTTTTTTGACACCAATGTCACCCCCCAGGTATTGCTGTCTAATTTTAGATTAATAACTTTAATTCCCTGAGCTTTCTTATTTTCTCAAGGTTGTTGTATTCAAGCTAAGTCAGCAAAAATGGCTACATATTTTCCCCATTCTTCATGCATACCTCTTTGCCAATGTGATTTTGCATCTTCTGTTATCAAAAGGTAAAGACCATTTTCCTACCCTTGAATCTGGGCTTGGCTTCTTATAACTTGTCTTTTGCTAATGGGAAATTAGCAAACATAATGCACACACTTTAAAAGAGCTTGTGGGAGTAGGGGTTCACTTCCTTACTGTTGCTGGAGTCTTGCTGGTATGAATTCAGGTATTCCTGCTAAAGGATGAGACCCGTGCAGGAGACCTGAGGTACCCTTACCTATAGACAGCCACTCCCACAAAAGTGAGTGAGGCCACCTGGGTAAACCAGCCCCAAGCTAGTCCACTGACTGACCACAGAATGAGCAACTGACCACAAATGCATGAGTGAGCCCTTCCAAGAGCAAGAGAAAACTTGTCCTTATCAGCAGAGCCCAAAGTGATGATCCAAATTGTTTCCAAATGGTTTATTACACAGCAAGAGATAACTGATAAGAGTCACATATACCACCCGGAATGGTGACAGGAATCTAGTTAAGTATTCCAAGTTTCAGAGATAATGCTATATTTTTGTTTTTCTTTATTAGTGAGGTTAGACTACAGTTTAAAATGAGAACAGTAATCCCAAGCAGTCCCTAACCTGTTCCCAAAAGCCTCTACCCTAGCCATCTAGCTTCCTACAAAATTCTGATGGTGATTTTCTGTCCAGTAATTATCCCATGTTATCTATTTTCCTATTATTGAACAACTGTGTATGTGCATGATCTGGGTAAAGAGTGCCTTCATACTACAAAGCCCCTTTTCAGGAGAAAAACTGATCTGGTTGTTCTTCCCCAGAGATGAGATACGTTTTTGCTGATCCCAATCTAGAAAACATGTGATTCTGACTTTGAAAGTGTCATATGCGATCACTGTAGTTAGAACAAGAGAATGCTGTGTTTTTTCTCTAAACAGTCAAGTTAACTTGTCCTGCAAAGCACAGATCTTTCCAACGAAAGGAAGGAGTGCAAGTTGGTGATTCCTAGCCCTAAGAATAACATGAATCCAGAAGGTAAATATGAGTCAGCATCACTGGGCCCCCACTGGGGATACAGCAATAACAACTACAAGCGGCCCAACACCAACTCCTCTGGAGTTAAACTGAGGGTACAGGGTACTAGTCCCATTGAAAATGGTAGTTGCGGCATGGCATGGCATGATAATAAATCTATGAACAGAATGGATGGGAAACAATACATCAAATGAGAGTTCAAAGGCTCCACAATAAGTGTCTCATGCTTATTCCAGTATGACTGCCATTGCTTAAAACGTTGAGCTCTTCATGGGGAATATTATGAGGAAGCTGTCCTACCATGATACAGGCAGGCATCATACTGGGAAGTACACTCGAGATGCAATGAGATGGGGTGCCTGTGGCTCAGTCAGTTAAGCGACCAGCTTCAGCTCAGGTCATGATCTCGAATTTCCCGAGTTTGAGCCCCAGGTCGGACTCTGTGCTGAAATTCAGAGCCTGGAGCCTGCTTCAGATTCTGTCTCCCTCTCTCTCTTTCTCTCTCTCTCTCTCTCTGCCCCTCCCCCACTCATGCTGTCTCTGTCTCTCAAAAATAAATAAACATTAACATTTTTTTAAAAAAATAAAAGATTCAATGAGAAAGTCATTCTTGTAAAGATCAGTGGCAGAGAAAAGAGGTGAATTTTTTCACTCTCCTCCACCTCCAGGGGGAAAAAAAAGGAAGGAAATAATGATTATCCCATTAATAACTACCATAGATTACAGTCCTCCTGTCGATTACACTATTCATCATTACAGTTATTCAAAGTATGTTCCATATAATGGCAATAGATGCTACTTGAACAAACCCAATTTGTTTGCTTTGAGAGGTTCAACCTCTCAGAATAATTGCTTATGCACCTTCTCCCCCACCTCTTTTCTGTTACAAATACAAAATCACCCAACAACTACTCACAAATAAACATTACTGAGTTATTAGTTCATCAGTAAGATCAAATGGATCAATAGGGTGATAGGATTTAAAACTCCACTTTGATTCAGAAATCCAGTTATTCAATTATTACCATCCTATTGTGTGTCTACCCTTTGGGTGAGTTGTTTAGCTAAAACAGAATTTACTTGAACTAAAAGGAAGAGAGGGTTTTTCCCACCACATCATTTAAAATTGGCTAGAATTCATTATGTATCTCTAGAGATTAGGTAAAGCAATAAATTGGATATATGATCAGCTCTGGAAGCTAATGAGCTAGAGAGTGGGTGGGAATCCAATAGGTATAGATTAAGAATAGTTATGAATGTCAACCCTGTCCTGGGTGGTGACTATATCAATAGATTATATGCTAAAGACTGGTTGTTCTTTTTTCTAAACTTGCCTGACTCTATTTTCATTAAAATATACAACAAAAACACTTGTTAGAAAGGTATGGTTTTCAAGATGAGCCTAAATTTGAGAAAGAACCCTTAAAAATAATGTTTGAAATATTAGATGTAGAATTTTATACTCACTACACAGGGGAAAAAAAACATTAATTTTTCAAGCACACATGAAGTATTAAAATTTGTGCGTGTAGTTAAGGACACAAGAAAGCCTCAATACATTCTGAAGATCAACATCATATACACTGCATCTGCTGATAAAGCAATCAATTCAAAATCACGAACAGGTAGGTAATTGATTTAAGATATTACCTAGAAAATTAACAACATGCTATTAGAAAGCTCTGGAGGGGTTCCAGTTCAAGATGGCGACACAAAAGGCCACTGAGCCCACATGTTCCCACCAACACACCTTATCCGTTCTCAGAAAAAAACCCTAGAACTGGTAGACCGACTCCTAAGCCAACAAGAGATACAACAACAACAAGAGAAGGTCCACATCTGAGCAGGTAGGAGAGGCTGGGGCACAATCAAGTCATAAACCCCCCTATCCCCGCCGCGACGACTGGGAGGGAACGGAGCGAAGGCTTCAAAGACCACGACCATCACCCCAACTTTTAAGACCTGCACCGGCATGCCCAACCCCCAAAACATCTAGGTTTGAAAAGCAAGCAGACTTTGTCCACGAGAGGAGAGCCAGGAGGCTATAATCTGAGCAAACAGCCCTTAAAGAGCTCGCGCGCTTGGACTCACCGGCCTCAGTGCCCAGCGCGGAAGCGGCTCACTGAGGAGCGAAGGGCGTGCAGGCTCCGTGTGGGAGACGCTCATTTGCTTTTTCCTTGTCTCGGAGCTTCGGCCTGAGCGACAGCCATATGATTTCGCACACATTTGGAAGTCGCTGGGGCTGTCCCCAGGGAGGGAGGTCCTGGCGGGTCGCCGTCTTCGGCCTCCCGTCCTGGGCTCTGGAGCCAGTATCTCCCTCCCGAGCTCCCTCAAGGGTGTGGTGCGGAGGGCATTGCGGCTGCGCACAGAGCGTGCCCCTTGAGGGCCTGGCTCTGATGGCTGCCGGGTGGGAGCTTACGGTCCTGGGTCCCCGGGGGCTGTAACCATCAGAGAAATCATTCTGGGCAGGCTACCACCCCACCTCCCCACCCCACATTGCACAGACTGACATACCCCAATCTTTCCGTTAAAAAAGTCCTATTTGCTTGTCCAGGAGCTTATGCCTGAGAGGCGGACTTCAGGTTTGACTCACTGGTAAACACCTGCAAAGCTTTGTGCTCTCGTGCTCTCAGGAAACGCTAGGCTGGTGCCCCCCGTCTTTGTCTCTCCTGCCGCCTTGCTACAGCTTACCAGTATGTCCCAGACAGGAGCTTACACACTCATCCGGAGCCCCGAGGTCTGTGACTGTTGCCCAGGGGACAACTCTATTGCCCGGCACTGGTGGTTCGCAGGGTTCCAGTCCCACTGGACTGTCTGTATCGGCCTACTGTAAAAGGTGCTGCCTGAGGATCTGGCTCCCAGTCAGCCTGACTCTAGGTGCTGAGATCCTCCCCATTGGCACACTGACAGGCTTTGCTACATTCTCAACTCCTGGAAGCTATTAAAAATAAAATGGGCTGCTCCGACAATCACAGGGGTTTGAGAGACAACCAAGAGCTAGGGCAAGGTTGAACAGTAATGTTCATCTCTTACATGAGCCCACCACTTCCCCCCGGGAGACGGGGACATTTTATCTAATGCCTAGAAACCAACACAGTCAAGCCAAATGAAGAGAGAGAGAAATATGTTCCAACAGAAAGAATAAAGTAAGATCTTAGAAAGATCTCTTCCTCATGAGGATGGGCTACTAGGGACAGAAAAATGTATCAATAGTCACCTGGAAATTTCAATAAAACCATTTAGTGGTTTTTATTTTTCTAACACCCGTAAGCTGACTGAATCCTCTCCTCATTGATGCCATCTCCATCCCTCTGTTCCTGAATGTATAGATGTATAGATGACTGGGTTTAGAAAAGGAGTTAAAGCTACATCAAATATGGCTAGAAATTCATCCAGATGTGTTGAAGGAGAGGGCCACACATAGAAAAAAATCAGTAGGCAAAAAATAAAATCAGGACAGTACAATGAGCTCATGATAGAGTAAAAGGAGCCTTGGCTGAACCTCCAGAGGTGGCCAAGATGAAGATGTAAAAGGATGAGCAAGAAGAAAGCAACCAAGGAAACAAACCTACGATTAGCAGTGCCTGTGAACTTCAGTTATAAGTGTCTGTGAAGGCAAGTTTGATGAGCCAAGGTATGTCACAGTAAAAGCTGGTCTAATACATTAAGGGCTACAGACAGGCAAGTTTACCACAGAAGCCAATTGGCCCAATGAGTGAATGAGACCAATGGTCTAGGCAACCACTAAAATCAAAATGCACATTCATGGGTAGAGAGGCTTACATATGGCCCTATAGCTGTCAAAGGCCATGGCTATGAGCAGCACATCTTGTTGCCTTCAAAACGGCATGGCTAAAGAAGACACAAGCTATATAGTCCCCAAAGGAGATGACTTTCCATTTCTTAAAAAGATCACAAATCATCCTGGGTACTGCAATGGAGCAAGATATCAGATCAGTGATGGAGAAATTGGCTAAGAGAAAACACATGGGAAAATGTAAGTAAGGGTCAGAGGTCACAGTAACCATTATGAGGACATTTCCCATTAGATACAAAAGAGAAGGAAAGAAAAAAAGGAAAAAGAAGCTGGATCTCCTTGGAATTGGAGAGTTTCAGGAACACAAGCTCCGACACCACAGAGTGGTTGGCTCCATCCACTGGCTCATCCACAGAGTAGGTTCACTCTAAACCTTCGTTACCTTAAGAAAGAAAATGACACAATTTTGGAAGGAAGAAAATGAAATAATTCATATTAATACTATTACATTTTATATAATACCCTCTATGGAAAAGTATATACATTTTATAAGTCAAATATTACCTGAGCATTTCACAAAAATCAAATAATCCTTTTGGATTATGTAGTTACATATGACAGTAACTGAGTTGCCAAATTGCCTTGCTAACACAGGGAATGGTGCCTAGGAAAATTTATTTAAATGACAAGTCTTTCATACCCTATATAAATTACTGTTTCTGATCACTTTTTGGGGGCAGCAGCTAACTCAAATGTAGGCGTTTAAGCAACTAGGAGTTTTGACAGTATAAAATGCCAAATAAATTTGGAACATCTGGTGCTATCCAAGTATAATGAGCCTAAATGAGATACATCGGAAGGAAGAAATGGACAAGGAAACTGGAGAAATAGGGAGTCTGGAAATGAGTCCAATAATCTAAAAAAGGAAAAGAAGCAAAGCAAAGAGCTGCATACCAGAAGAAAGTAACATGTATATGGTTTGGTCTTCAAAGTTTCAAAGACAAGATTTGATCCTGGTTGAACACACAAAACCAGAGGAAGATATCCAATTGCCCCTGAAAGAATAATACTTTGTCATTTTTTGTTCTGAGCAAAGTAAGAATAATTTCAAACAATTTAGAATTAAACAACAAAAACATCCCATGTTAATATTTGTGGAACACAGAGCAGTATCTAGGGGGAAATAACTTTAAATATATTAATTAATATATAAGAAAGATTTACAACAAATAAATTAAGAATTAATTTTTTAGTTATCCTGTGCTGATAGAGTAATTCCTAAAGTACAATTCCTACAAAAAAAAGGATAAATGCTTCATTATTTTTCTTTATTTACTAGACAATAGAATAATATATTGATTAAATAATAATTCTCATCTCAGGATGGTAGGATTATGAATGAATTTTTATTTCATGTATACCTTTATTTATGAGATATTTTTAAATGAAAAATATCTAACCTTAAAACCATGTAAAAAAAAAGCATTCCTTTTGAAAAAGCAATCAGGCAATAAAGATATCTTTGCAACTCAGTAAAATTCCTCTCCTCTTCTGAAGTATTAAAACTTCTTTATATACATTTAAAAAAATTTAAGACTTCTCATGAAATCTGAAACTGAGGTCGTTCCTGGAGGTTTTTTATGAAAGAATCTCCTACTAAAGTTAAGACCTCTGTTTTATGTCATTTTCAAAAAGATAGCCCCTCTTGTGTGGGGGCATTGGGTCAATATTCACTCAGAGGAATGAACAGCACTTCCTGAATCACCATTGCCTTTTTCTACAGAACCTGGATTTTCCCCTAGAGATTTCCTATCCACACATACGCAACACTGACAATACTCAGAGGTTATAAAACCTGACAAATCACAGCTTGAGGTGAAAAGCTTTAGGACTGAAAAATATCAAGAGGAATTAGAAATGAAAGATGAATGCAATTATATTCATTTATTTTATAGCTAAATTATAATTGGAAAAAAACAAATAGTAATATGTTTTAAAATCTCAAGACTGATTATAACCATTAGCAGTATCATAATGTTGACCTGTGTTACATTAAGAATATCCTTTTTCAATGAGATGTTAAATTTAATAAGCTAATGAAGGAATGACTTTTCAGAAAAGGTAATAGGGGAGTTTTTCATTTTCAATTTCAAACCTGTGCTTCACTTTCTAGAATGCTTTTATTTAGAGGACAGAGGTGTTAGGAAGATTGTTGGTATGTTATTTTCCTTTCCCAGACAGGACTGACAAAACTTAACTAACATAGTCCAGCTTCTGGAAGAACAACAAAGTTCATTCTATATAGCATCTTATAAAGTTTGTATAAGTAATTTAGCTAATAGTACATATGAAAATGTTTCTCATTCTCAGAATAATTTGATTTTAGAGAAGTATATGGGAACCAGCTAGGTCCTCATTTTTCTCCCAACTCTTTATTTTGAAAATGTTCAAATCTACAGGAAAGTAACCAGAATAATCCAGTGAATACCATCTCTATGGGCTGAATTGCATCCCTCCAAAATTTATGTATTGGAGACTTAACCCCTAGTACATCAGAATGTGGTTGTTTTGAAGATAGAGTTTTAATTAGTGGGAGGGTGGAAAAATAAGATAAAAACAGAGAGAGAGCAAACCATAAAAGACTCTCAAATACAGAGAACAAACTGAGGGTTGATGGGGGGGGGGAGGGGGGAATAGGTGATGGGCATTAAGGAGGGCACTTGTTGGGATGAGCACTGGGTGTTATATGTAAGTGATGAATCACTGGGTTCTACTCCTGAAGGCAAGACTAGGAAATACTGTATTTTAGCTAACTTGAGAATAAATAAATAAATTAATTAATTAATGAGCAAGTTAAGAGAAGGCCATTGGGATGGGCCCTAATCCAATCTGACTGGTATCTTTATAAGAGGCAATTTGGACCCACAAAGACACCAAAGGTGTAAATGCACAGAAGGACAACCACGGGAAGAGGCAGAAAGGAGGCAGCCATCTACAAGCCAAAAAGAGAGGCCTCAGATGAAACTCACCCTGCTGACACCTTGATCTTGCACTTCAGCCTCCAGAACTGTGAGAAAATAGATCCTTGTTGTTTAAGCCATCCACTCTGTGGTTTTTTATTATGGCAGCTCTAGTGAACTCCTTATTTACTTTTCATAGAGAACTAATCGTTAATATCTTGCTACATTTGCATACTGTCTGTCTCTGTCTCTCTCTCTCTCCACACACACACACACACACACACACACACACACACACAGACACATTTATATATATATATATATATATATATATATATATATATATATATATATACATATATATAACCACATGTTTGGCAGAGCCAGAGGAAGGGATGAACCATTTGAGTATTAATCACAGGCATCATGATACTTTTCTCTAAATACATCAGCGGGCACTTCCCAAGGATTATTATATTTTCTCATATAACCACATCACAGATTTCACATTCTGGAAATATAGATGTGGGGCACCTGGGTAGCTCAGTCAGTTAAGCGTCCAGCTCTTGAATTCGGCTCAGGTCATGATCTCACAGTTTGTGAGTTCAAGCCCCACATCAGGCTCTACGGTAATGGGTGCTGAGGCTGCTTGGGATTCTCTCTGTCCCTCTCTCTGCCCCTTCCCTGCTTGAGTACATGTGCATGCGCGTGCTCTCTCTCAAAAATAAACTTGAAAATATTTTAAAAAGGAAATATAAATGTAACATAACATTTATTAAATATACTGTTATATTTAAATATTCCCATTTGCCCTAACATAGCTAGGTTTTTTTGTTGTTGTTTTCTCTAACCCAAAATTTAATCAAAGCACACACATTACATGTAGTTGCCCCATCTCTTTAATCTAGGATTGTTAGTTTGTGTTTTGGGGGGAGATGTTTTTTTTTTGTTTTTTAGGTCTTTTATGACCTCAATCTTTTAAAAGAGCAGTTGTTTTGGAAAATACCTCTCAGTTTGAATTTGTCTGATGGTTTCTTCATAATTAGATTCAGGATAAACATTTCAGGCAGGAATACCACTCATGTGATATGTCCTTCTCAATTTGTCACATGAGGAAGCTTATATCAGTTTGTCCTATTATTGAGGATGTTAAATTTGACTATTTGGTTAAAATTATGTCTTCCGAATATCATCATTGAGAAATATTCTTTTATCTTTGTAAATGATAAGCTTTCTTTTGTCTGATAATTTGACACCAGGTGACTATCATGTTCCCCAGTAATCTTTCACTTGTAGGTTTTAGCTCATTGATGGTTGTTGTCAGAATAAATTATTATGATGGTGGTTATAATATGATGATTAAACACTCTGGTTTCTCTTCAAATTGTATGATTATTGAAATATATATCATTAGTTGGAATTTTTCTTCAAAAAAGGACTCTTTTTCCCTCTTTCCCTTTAATTTTTTTTTTCCTGCCAGAGGGGAGTCATGAATTTTTTACTTTATTTTATTTATTTTTTAAATTGAAGTATAATTAACATGCAAGTTATATTAGTTTCAGGTGTACAACATATTGATTCAACAATTCTATCTATGACTCAGTGCTCACCATGACAAATGTAGCCACCATCTGTCACATAACAACATTATCACAATATTACTGACTACACTCCCTATGCTGTATTTTCAACTCCGTGACTTACTTATTTTGTAACTAGAAGTTTGTATATATTAATTCCCTTGACTTGAATTTATTTTATTCACTTTTTCTGATATATTTCTGTCATTATTCATTTGGATGTTCAAATCGTCCCAAATTTCACAAGCAAGAGTGTTTTCAAGTTGACTCCTCCTAGCTCCTTGGTTTTTGAGCATGACTTTGTTTTCTGGCATAAGAAGATATTTGTTTAAACCAAAACGCAGTAAAAGACAAGCTTTCCCATTTTGTTGTTAAGTCTCTGAGGGTATATTTTAATCTAGAAGAGTTCCCTTCTCTTTACTCTAAAATCATATTGACATATTGAAGAATCTGATCTAGTTGCTATAGTTTTCCACCTTCTAGATTTTGTCTAATTGTTTCCTCGTGATATCATTCAACTTTCTTTATCACGTGTATTTCTATAATGTGAGCAAGAGATGGAAAGATTTCATTAGCTACAGGGTAAATATTTTTGGCAAGTGCATTTTATAAGTCTTACTATACTTTATATTATATCACATTAGGAGCCATATAATATTTAGTTGCCCTACTATTAAATTTAATAGACACCCTATTATTAAATTGAGATGTAATTTCATCATCTGTGTGTATAATAAAATGTTTTTACCACATTCACAAAACTCATGTTTTATTTTTTATTCAAATAAGAGATTATTACCTAATGATTGTAAATGAGATTTTATTGATTCCAATAAATGTAGTTAATAGCTTCTTCAGGCTATATCTTTAAATATCAGAAAATTGCAAGTAGAGTAAAATATCAACACATTTCAAAACTTAGATTCTAAAATTGGCATTTTCCTTTGTGGCCTCACCAATTCTACAACTAGAGATATTCTACAGTCACTTGTCAAGTTCATAAATATGATATAGAAGGATATTCAAAACAGGAATATTTATAGTCACAAAAATGTAAAAACAACCAAGGATTCATTCTCAGGCACCTGGGTGACTCATTCGGCTGAGTGGCCGATTCTTGATTTCAGCTCAGGTTGTGACTCTGTGTCAGTCTCTGTGCTGAATGTGGAGCCAGTTTGGGATTCTCTCAATCTCTCTCTCTCTCTCTCCCTCTCCCTCTCCCTCTCCCTCTGCCTCTCTCTCCTGCCCATGTTCTCTCTCTAAAATAAAATAAAATTAAAATTAAATAAAATAAATAAAACAATAAAATAAAAAAATATATAAATATATACCTTTTTTTAAAAAAGAGAGGATTTGCTCAATTTACTGTGGAACATTTAAAATATAAATACTATGCAGGCATTAAAGTCCATTAAGTAGATCTCCTCGAATGCATACAGAATCCTGGGCAAGACTTATTTAGAAAAGAAAGCAAGTTTCAGAACCCTTTATATAGTGTAATTCCATTTATGTTAAAAAAGTTTTTAAATAACTCATTAAATAATTAGAGAATATTTGAAAACATACACAATGAACTTTTACCTAACAAGAAAATGTTAGGTAATAACTTTGATAAGGTTAAACGAGGATTTCTTTTTTAAAAATATCTATTTTAGGGTGCCTGGGTGACTCAGTGGGTTAAGTGTCCAAATTCGGCTCAGGTCATGATCTCACAGTTCATGGGTTGGAACCCTGTGTCGGGCTCTGCACTGACAGCTCAGAGCCTAGAGCCTGCTTTGGATTCTGTGTCTCCCTCTCTCTCTGCCCCTCTGCCTCTCACGATCTGTCTCTCTCTCTCTCAAAAATAAATAAACATTACAATGAATAAATAAAAATATCCATTTTAGGGGCATCTGGGTGGTTCAGATAAACATTGGACTTCGGCTCAAGTCATGATCTTATGGTTCATAATTTCAAGCCCCCATATAGAGCTCCACATTGCTAATGTTAGGGATTAGCATTGGGATTCTCGCTCTCTCCTCGCTCTCTGCCCCTCCCCCTCTTGTGCTTTCTCTCTCTCAAAATTAATTTAAAAACTTTAAAAATAAATAAAACTAAAACTATCCATTTTGAATAAAGATTTATTCAGGTTGACTTACTTCTGCTCTTTAAATTTTTCTGGATTACTTTTCAAGTATATATTGCATCAAGTCTCTATATCTAACACTCCTCAAATTTGTAAGAATAAAAGACTGTCTTTTGCAGAAGTCAATACTATTTATTCAGTATCAGAAAAGCAAACAAGTTGTGTTGAGTTTATATGTGAGCAGCCCAACCTTAGGGCACTCTCTGGCTAGTCTATCTAACCACAAATATGACTTCAAAGCTGAAGATTGACCAAAGATCCCTGATCTTGTTACAGAAAAACTGAAGCCAGCAGAAATCAGAATTTATAGATGTGAAAACCCGGATTTCACGAAAATAAAAATCACAATAATAACAACCAGAGCAAATACTGGGGAACAATTCTCTTGATAAATAGAAGAGTAAATAAGCAGACCACCATAACCAAATGATAGTACTTCCTTAGATGTGAATTGAATGACCACCGCCAGCAACAACAACAAAATTAGTTAAATTAGTAGAATACCTCTAGCTAAAGGAAGGTTCTGATTTCAAACAAACAAACAAACAAACAAACAAACAGAACCATTATCTACAGAAAGGATATATATACACACAGAGAGAGAGACTGACAATTCTGATTTCAAGAGAATACGCTTTCCAGTTTGTACATTCTTGTAAATGACATGTTCTGCTAGCCTACAGGAACTACTAGCTCTTTATATTTCCCAGCAACGGTCTGTCCCTTTCTCTTTGGGAAGCACTTAATGAGCCATGTACTCCTGGAAGTGAAAAGAGAGCACACAAGGGCTCTGGTTCTGCTGACAGAGTCATTTCCACTGCTCCTGATGGTTTTTGGGTTTCACATTGTATTCACTTCACCTTTAATTACAGAAAGTGAGACTTGTTTCTTTGTTTCCCTTTGATTTTGGTCATCTTCTCCAAATTAACTTGAGGCTCTGTCTCTCAAATAGGAAGTTAACATTCATTCAAGTCAAGAACGTGGGAGTAAGCTTTTTTTTTTTTTCTCTCCTTACAGATATTCTTGAGCTATTCAGCAAAACCTGTACCCACATTCAAAGCCTGTAGATTTAATTATATAGTTAAAAAAAATTAACAGCCAAGTAATCGCTGCTCACCTTCAGATATGGCTAACAAAGCCATCTTTCTTGCTCATAGATGTGATCCTTCAAGCTAGCAATGGACAAAACTAAACCCTCCTTTTATATCAGATCAATTGCACAGACACCCAATGCCCCCAAGCTTTCCAAGAACTGTAATGTTCAAGGACACTGCAATGACTCAGGCCACCTCCTGGCACTTCCCCAAAGAAATTTTGCTAAGCATCTCTCCTCTCAGATTTCAGGACACAACTGGAAAGTCACCTAACAAACATTCCCTCCATCCATATTCATGTAAGTTCTCTGTGGTCTAATTTAATGGAATTCATCTCCCTATTCAATCTAATTTTAACACAAAAACAAATACATTTCTACTTCAAGTAAAGGAAGGATAATATGCCTATGCTTTGCTTATCTCCGTGGGCTATTGCATTGTATTCTATCATAAGGAAACTAGTCTTTTGGGGAATACATAGAAATTATAATGGAGCAATTAGACAGCTCAATAAAATAGAAAGGAATTTAATTCAATCAACAGAACAAGGAGAATAATCACATTAAATACAGTACTAGTGTATAGTGTGTGGAATATTATCCCAGTAATTACAAGCCTCTTGATACACCACAAAGCACATTCAAGTTAAGATACTTTAGCTCAGCTAACTGATCTGCAAGAAATGTATGAAACAAACATTCCTTAGGTCATTTCTATTTTAACCTCATAAAAATCTATATTTCTACTTTACTTCCTTTCTGTCTTCCCCGGTAGCTCACTGTGTAACTTCTAATAAAATGCCTCCTATTCTCAGAACCCTTCCAAAATGTGCCTTTCTAAAGCAAATATCTCAGATGGCACAACTAGTGACTGATTTTCCTTTTATCTATCCCCTCTTCACCCTGCACAATGATCCCATTAACTGTATGTATCCTTACAAAACTCACCTCCCTGGTTGCTTTGTCTCTCAAGTCCTTGTTTTCTCCCTAATCCATTTGTTGCTGTTCTATCTTCATTGGCTTCTCTTGTAGGTTTTATCCCAAAAGGAGCATCTTCTTCCTGTGGGCCTGACCTTGGTCATCCCATAGTCACCTTGTGTGTGAGTGAAACACCAACCAAATTTCAAACCCCAACCCATCTGCTTTCCCCCATCCTTGATTCTCATTCTCAGCTATTTCTTTTTTTTATTTAAAAAAAAAATTTTTTAACGTTTATTTATTTTTGAGACAGAGAGAGACAGAGCATGAATGGGGGAGGGTCAGAGAGAGGGAGACACAGAATCTGAAACAGGCTCCAGGCTCTGAGCCATCAGCACAGAGCCCGACGCGGGGCTCGAACTCATGGACCGCGAGATCATGACCTGAGCCGAAGTCGGCCGCTTAACCGACTGAGCCACCCAGGCGCCCCTCATTCTCAGCTATTTCTAATTATAAATCTTAAAATCATCTGGAACTGAACATATCCCAAATGAAGCTCCACATTTGATTCTCCCTCCCATTCTAGCACATTCTACCACAGAGTCAAGAAGACCCAAATCTTTATGATCATGATTGAGATCTTGCTCTTGAAACCTCTACACCCAAAGGTTGGATGACTCTATTCGGGTTATCTCTCTTTGCTCCTGCTTCATCTACACTATCTCCTTTGTTCTCTTGGGTTCATAAAACCTGTTGAAAACTCTACTATGATAATTTTTAAATTAATCCATCAAATTTGAGATTTTTATTCTTAAATTTCTAAATCTACTATCCATACTCTAGCATTTTTATTTGAGCCCTAACCTTTTTTTTTTTTTTTTTCTTTTCCAACATTTATTTATTTTTGGGACAGAGAGAGACAGAGCATGAACAGGGGAGGGGCAGAGAGAGAGGGAGACACAGAATCGGAAGCAGGCTCTAGGCTCCGAGCCATCAGCCCAGAGCCTGACGCGGGGCTCGAACTCCCGGACCGCGAGATCCTGACCTGGCTGAAGTCGGACGCTTAACCAACCGTGCCACCCAGGCGCCCCTTGAGCCCTAACTTCTTGACTTAACTCTAAGGTTTGGCTCTCTAATTATTTTTTAATTTACAATAAAAATAATTTCAAATATGCAGTCTTATTTGCATTTAAAATTGATGTGAGGGGCACCTGGGTAGCTTAGTTGGTTAAGAGTCTGACTTCGGGGGCGCCTGGGTGGCGCAGTCGGTTAAGCGTCCGACTTCAGCCAGGTCACGATCTCGCGGTCCGTGAGTTCGAGCCCCGCGTCAGGCTCTGGGCTGATGGCTCGGAGCCTGGAGCCTGCTTCCGATTCTGTGTCTCCCTCTCTCTCTGCCCCTCCCCCGTTCATGCTCTGTCTCTCTCTGTCCCAAAAATAAATAAACGTTGAAAAAAAAAATTAATAAAAAAAAAAAGAGTCTGACTTCGGCTCAGGTCAAGATCTCACGGTTCATGGGTTTGAGCCCTGCATTGGGCTCTATCCTGACAGCTTGGAGCCTGGAGCCTGCTTCAGATCGGATTCTGTGTCTCCCTCTCTCTCTGCCCCTCCCCTGCTCACGCTCTGTCTCTCTGTGTCTCTCAAAAATAAGTAAACATTTTTAAAATTTTAATTAAAATTGATGTGAAAAAAACAATTTTTTAATGCTTGTATTTTATTATAAAAACAAAAACAGTTTTAGATTTGAAAAAGAAAGACTATACTTTCAGGAATCATTTCTATAGTTTGTTACTAGATTTGAAAAAGAGCAAGGGCTGAAACAACTATTTTATTTATGTACATAGATGAAATAAAAAATAAGTGCTATTTATTTTAGCCAATTGATATTTGTCCTATGAGCTTTGAATGTTTTTATAATGTCTTTATGTACAATGTAAACTCCACGAAAGTAAGTGCTTTATCTCCAGCATCTACCTAAGTGCCAGGCATTTAGTAGACACTCAATAAATATTTGCTTCCTCAATAATTATAAATTTCAACAGCTATGAGTGGAATTAAAGTGTACAGTAATTTTCCCTTCTATTTCTCCATGTACTTAGTTTCTATTACCACTTTGGCAATTTCTTTTGTATTTTATCGGAAGTATTATAAGCCCAACTAAGTATGTGTCCATTTACGTAGATAGGCAGATATATGTGTGTTTGTGTTTGTGTTTGTGTTTGTATGTGTGTGTGTGTATACACACTATAACCATCCTTTTTCTTGTCTCAAATGGGGACGATCTATACACATTTCCGTTATCTTACCTTTTGTATTTAAATATTTTGGTGGTCATTCATATTAATTTTTGGAAAACTCTCTTCTTTATAAAGATGACATAGTATTCCTAGAATTAACACATACTCAATTTATTCGGCCAGCCTGTTATTGGGGGCATTTAGACTACCAGGGTTTTGTGATTTTTAAACAATGTTGCAATAAATATTCTTGCATGGATATCATTACTCATATGTGTGAGTATCTGGAGGATAAAGTCTTAGAATTGGAATTTCTGGATCAGAGTAAATGCATTTAAAATGCTAATCATCTGTGTACCTGGGTGGCTCTGTCAGTTAAGTGTCCAACTCTTGATTTTGGCTCAGGGCTTGTTCCCATGCTTTCGTGGATTCAAGCCCTGCATCAGGCTCTGTGCTGACAGTGCAGAGCCTGCTTGGGATTCTCTCTCTCCCTCTCTCTTCCCCTCCCCTGCTTGCTCGCTCTCTCTCTCTCTCCCTCTCTCTCTCTCTCAAAATAAATAAACATTTTTAAAAAATAAAAAAGGGCGGCTGGGTGGCTCAGTTAGTTACGTGTCCTACTTCAGCTCAGATCATAATCTCATGGTTCATGGGTTCAGGCCCCGCATGGGGCTCTTTGCTGTCAGCACAGAGCCTGCTTCAGATCCTCTATCCCCACCTCTCTCTACCCCTCCCCAATTCATGTTCTGTCTCTGTCTCTCAAAAATAAATAAATGTTTAAAAAATTATTAAAAAATAAAAATAAATAAATAATATCCTAATGTTTATTGGCAAATTTCCTTCTGTAGACATACCAATTTATACTTCCAACAAAGTATAAGAGCACCATTTTCCTTCATAGTGGCCAAAACAAGACAATGATTTTTTTTTTGTTTCTTTTCTTCTTTTCATGTTTTCATCATTTGAGTATTTCTTTTTTTGAAGATTTTTTAAATGTTTTTTATTTATTTTGAGAGAGACAGAGAGAGGGATTGAGAGAGAGTGAGTGGGGGAGGGGCAGAGAGAGGGAGGGAGAATCCCAAGCAGGCTCTGCACCATCAGCTCAGAACTCAATGAGGGGTTCAATCCCATGAGCCCATGAGACCATGACCTGAGCTGAAATCAAGAGTTGGATGCTTAACAGACTGAGCCACCCTGAGTATTTCCTTTTTTATTTTAATTCCAGTGTAGTTAACATACAGTGTTATACTTATTTCAGATGTACAATATAGTGATTCAACAATTCTATGTGTGACTCACTGCTTGTCATGATAAGTGTGTTCTTAATGTCCATCACCTATTTCACTCATCCCCTACCCACCTTTCCTCCAGTAACCACTAGTTTGTTCTCTATAGTTAAGAGTCTGATTTTTGGTTTCTTTCTTCTTTTATCCCTTTCTTTGTTTTGTTTATTAAATTTCACATATGAGTGAAATCATATGGTATTTGTCTTTCTCTTACTGACTTATTTCACTTAGCATTACACTCTAGATTCGTCCATGTTGTTGCAAATACCAAGATTTTGTTTCTTTTTTATGGCTGAATGATATAAATTTGTTAAGATAATTTTCTTCTTTTTCCTGATACCAGAATAAAATTATATTATGCCCAAGCTCAAAAAAGAAAAAGAAAAAAGAAATGTAAATGAAATAAATATGTCTTATTAATTATCCTCATATTTTAAAAACATTTGTATTGCCATTTCTATGAATTTCCAGGAACAGTATACACCATCAACTTATTTTCACTATTTTCTATTCTATTATAATTTCAGTCATTACCTTTTTCTCACTTTCCCACCTTCTTGGCTTTGCATTTACAATCCTCTCTTCCTAAAATACCTTTTACCAGCATTTCCTTATACCTTAAATCAGAATCTTAATGCTGTATGCATAGAATATCTCCAGGTTGTGGTGCCCTGGAGAAACTGGTACCATATTATTTCTGGGTAGACAAACTGGGAGAGCAGAAACAGAGATTAGATTTACTTGTCATTGCAACCATGTCGGTACTTTTGAGTTTTATACAAAGCATATACATAACCTATATGCCAGAAAATACAAGCATTAACACACACCTGTTAATAATTCACACCTTGTTTTTTAAGGTATAGCTTGAGTGTAATTTTGAACTGAATGTTATTTATCTTTACTACTATTAACACTCATGAAAATTAACTATATACTCATAATATATTCTTTGAATTCTGCCAACACTCTAGCACATTCCTTAATCAATGTAGGTACTCAAAAGCTGTTTAATTCATTTAGCAAACCTTTACTGAGCTGCTGTTCTGGGAAAGTATCTTGGTAATCACTGGCAACAGGATTTACAGTCACAATTCCTGCCCTTAGAGATCCCAGTTAATGATGAAGATAAACACAGAGATAAATAACTTTCATAGGTGCAATTGAGACATGCATAGAAAGAAAATAATAAACATGAAGCGATTATCTATCTCAGCAATTTCCAAAGACTGAGTCAAATAGCCCCTTCTCATGATGATTTTAGTTGGTCACCAAAAACATTTTTTTATTAGATAATGATTTATTGCAAAAAATATATCACAAAAACTAATAATTTGTGGAGATTAATTTGGTATGAGGTTAAAACAGACAGTTAATTTTAAGAAGTCAGTCACAGTAAAGAAAAATTAAGTAAATAAGAGTTTTGAGAGAGCAAAGCTCTTGGAACACTAGTGAGGCAGAGATAAGGATAACTGATGTTTGGCAACTATTGACCAATCAGATGTCAACCAGAAACATGCTGCACTGGTAATGATATCAGAATTAAATTTGGAATATCTTCCCGTTTTTGAGGGTTTACTCTGGATCCAGGTTTATGTGCTTTAGAGTATCAATAGTCACAATATCCCAAAGACATGTATTTTCTTGAGGAAACAGAGACTAAGAGAAGTGAATTAAATGGTGCACACAAGTAAAAGTGTATTCTTTAATTTCAGTACAACTGTACCAAGTAGGTGGCTAGTATTGGAGGAGATGATAGCTAATTTTACTCATCTCATAAATCTTGGATTTGAATGGGGAAAAAAATCCTAGGTTAATAAATACCTTTTATGAGAGATGCTATGAAAGGGGATTATGAGCACTTATGGCAGAACAATTAGGGGTGGGAGGTAAGGGTAGAGAAGAATTCCTTCTGAAGGTGATGTTAAATTTGGCTCTCACGAATAAAATAGGAGTTCCTGGGCATGGCACAAAGAAAACTTCAAGGGAAGTTCCTAAGGAAAGACATGAAAGAAGTCTAGTGTGGCTGGGTATAAAGAATTCCCCACAAACAGTGATGGAAGAATGTCTGTGTTTCCATGGTCCTGCCAAGAGTAGTTGTCAAAGTTTTGGATTTTTGCCAATCTCATGGGTCAGAAATGGTATCTTAAGATAGATTTAGTTTCCACTTCCCTTATTATGAACCTCTTTGCTTTCTTTCTTTTTTTTTTTAGAATTTTCTTTATTTGTTCTTATTTTGTATTTGAGAGAGAGTGCTTGAGTGGGAGAGAGGGGCAGAGGGGAGAGAGAGAGAGAGAGAGAGAGAGAGAGAGAGAATTAATCTTAAGCAGGCTCCGTGATCAGCACAGAGCCCAATATGGGGTTCAATCCCAAGACCCTGGAATCATGATCTAAGCCAAAACCAAGAGTCCAATGCTCAACCTGCTGAGCCACCCAGGCGTCCCTATGAACCTCTTATTTTAAGCCTAAGAACAGTTTACATTTCTTTTCCTATAAACTATTATATTATTGACATATTTTATTTTTCTATATATTTTTCTATTTTCATCTTTTGTCTATGATGTGAGGTATTTATTTGTTTTCTAATTTGACACATACCTTTCAGTTTTATTATTTTAATTTGTGATGAGGAAAGTTTCAATTACATTTTAAGCCAAATAAATCTGTATTTTACGTGGTTTTGAGTTTAGTGTCATATTGAGGAGTATTATGTAATCCCAGATTATAAATGTATTTTTCTGTGTCTTCTTTTGTATTTTTCTGATATCAAGTGCTTTGCTTGTTTTCAGATGTTTGCTAAATGTTTGCTAAATACATGATCATTGGGATTTATTTTGGCACAAAGTGTGAGGTATGGATACAATTAGATTTTTCTTGAATTATTTTCATTGTTGACTAATCTATTTTTTCCTAATTGATTTGAACACTGCCTTTATCTAATACTTGATTCTTATAGCATTTGAGTACTTTATTGGACTTTTTTTTTTTTTGATGTTTATTTATCTATTTTGAGAGAGAAAGAGAGAGAGCAAGCAGGGGAGGGGCAGAGAGAGAGAGAGAATCCCAAGCAGGCTCTACATTGTCAGCACAAAGCCCAACACTGGGCTCAATCCTAAGAACCATGAGATCATGACTTGAGCTGAAATCAAGAATGGGACACCCAGCTCACTGAGCCACCCAGTCACCCCTACTGGACTTTATTCTATTGTATTGATGAGGCTATATATTCATCCAGTAGTGATGTCATGATTTAATTACTATTGTTTAATTGTTTTATTATCTTTTTTTTTTTTTTTTTTTTTTGAGAAAGAGAGTGCAAACATGAGAGACGGGGGACAGAGAGAATGTTAAGCAAGCTCTATGCCTTGCACAGAGCCCAATGCGGGACTCGATCCCACAACACTGGGATCATGACCTAAGGCAAAATCAAGAGTCCTACGCTTAATTGAGCCTCCCAGGCACCCCAGGAAGATATATTTGGGTTTTTTTTAATTATTTATTTTGAGAGAGAGAGAACACACATGTGCCAGTGCATGTGCAGGGGAGGGGCAGAGAACAAGAGGATTCCAAGCAGGCTCTGTCAGTGCAGTGCTCAATCCCATGAACTGTGAGATCATGACCTGATCCAAAATGAAGAGTTGGATGCTTAACTGACTGAGCCATCGAGTCACCCTGAAGGAAAATATCTTTGTAATAAATGTTTTGATATACTAAATGATCAGTGTTCTGAAGATTAAATGAGATGATCCATGTAAATTATTTAGCCCAGAATTCACAATGCATATAAACCTAGAAGTTTTTCTGGAAGTTGCTTTTATCTTTTCCATCTATCTATCCAGCTCCTGTCTAACAGTCACATAATGTTTATTTATTTAGCCATTTCCCCTTATTAACATTCCCCCCTCTTATAACTATGTTATAACATTTGTTAGAATGTTACATGGGGTAAGTCCCAGAAGTGGATTTGCTCTATCTGAACCAATGCATTTAAATAGATTTTTTTCAGGTTACCCTACAGAGAGATTGTACTCAAATACATTATCTCCAAGTAATTATCAGTCTCTGTTTCCTATAACCTTGGCAAGAAAGTGTTATAAATATTTGTACATGTAAAAAAAAATCATTGTCTTCTTAATGCCTGAATTTGTATTCCATGCATTATTAGTGAGGGTAAATGTATATCTATTGTCTACTTTAACTCTGCCATTGTAAAATACATTTTCATGCTTGTTTGTTTTTTCAACTTATTTTTCTTTTGGATTCTTTGTCTTTTCTTTATTGATTTGTTGGAGCTCTTTATATTAAGACTATTAATACTTTGTCATATGTGTTGCAGAACATTTTCCCTAGTTTGCCATTTGTCTTTATGTAGTTTTAAATATTTTAACCTTTGTTTTATGGTATTCAGGATTTATGGCATGCTTGGAAAAGCCTTTCCTATTCCAAAATTATAAAGCTACATTTTTCTGTAGTCTTTCACACTCTTGGATTAATATGTTTGCATTTGTGTCTTTAATCCATCTGGAATTTATTGTTGAGTTTGAGGTAAGGCTATCACATTTTATTCCTAACTGCAGAGCCAAATGTTTCAAACTATTTACTGGATAATTTATTGTTTATATCCAGCTGGGAGTTCCCATCTCATTATTATTATTTTTTGGATACTATTTATTGGCTCTTTTCACACATTTGTTATTCCACATACACTTTAGAACCATTTGCTGTGTTTCAAGAACATTCTGAAGGGACGATATTTGAAATCATTTTAGAAATTAGGTGATAATTGCCATTTGTATGACATGAAGTGTTCCAGTTAAAAGCACAGTGTGTCTTCCCACTTTTAAGGTCTTTACATAAACTTTATCATGAACTTCTCCATAAGTCTTTCATTTCTTATTAGTTCCTATATATTGAATCATTTTGAGGGTTTTATTTTCTTTCAATGAGATTATTCTTGCTTTGCCTTATTTTAGTTATTGATAAAGTTATCTCTGCAAAATACTATGAATGTGCACACACACACACACACACGTCATGAGATTAATAATAAAGCACCAAGATGTGAGATGTATATGAACCTTTGGGTGCATCACTCTAATTGTACATGTTTCATGAGTCTATGGGTCAAGAATTACACTATCAGATATATACCTAAGTGAAATCAATTCATGTGTCCACCAAAAAATGTGTATACGAACATTTATAGCAGTTTTGTTCACAATAGGTAAAAATTGGAAACAATCCAAATGTCTGCCAATAGGAGAGTAGATAAGTTGTGATTTGTTTATACTATGGGTTACTACACAGCAATACCAACAATAATAAAATAACTGCTGATACAAGAAACAGCATGGAAAATCTCATGACCACCAATACTATGTCATTCTATTTATGTGAACTTCAGTTACTGGTAAAACTAATCCTGTAGTAGAAGTCAGGATAGTGGTTGGGGTGTCTAGGTGGCTCAGTCAGTTAAGCCTCCGACTTCAGCTCAGATTATGATCTCAGCTCTGTGAGTTCGAGCCCCGTATGAGGCTCTGTGCTGACAGCTCAGAGCCTGGAGCTTTCTTCAGATTCTCTGTCTCCTTCTCTTTGCCCCTCCCCAGCTCACACTCTGTCTTTCTCTCTCTCTCAAAAATAAATAAACATTAAAAAAAAAAAAAAAGAAGTCAGGATAATGGTTACTTTGGGGAAGGTTAGGTATTGTCTAGGAAGGTGTACAGGATGATCCTGAGGTATGATGGAAATCTTTTGAATCTAAACTTAAGTGGTAGCATCAGTAGTCCACAAATGTGTACAAGATAATTGATTTATACACTTAAGATTTGTTGAGTTTACTCAACTAAAGTTTATCCACTTTTTTAAAAGTAAGCTTCCTAATAGGCTTGTGCATATCTAGTCAGTGAAATAAAAATGATATTGAAAAACAAACAGGGGCATCTGGGTGGCTCAGTCGGTTAAGCGTCCGACTTCAGCTCAGGTTATGATCTCTGGTTGGTGAGTTCGAGCCCCACAATGGGCTCTCAGCTGACAGCTCAGTGCCTGGAGCCTGCTTCGGATACTGTGTCTCCCTCTCTCTCTACCCCTCCTCTCCTTGCACTCTCTCTCTCTCTCTCAAAAATAAATAATAAACGTTAAAAAATTAGAAAAAAAAAAGAAAAACAAATAAAATAAGAGAATCATTGTCTCAAAAATCCACTTGTGACCATAAGACTCATTCTAAGCACCAACACTTTGTTCTGCTTTATCCGGAGAGCCCCCAATATTCAATGCAGCATGCCCCTGGAGGATCTTTCCTCCTACACCTGCTGCTCCTTATGTGTCCTATATTTCTCTTCATGACATTTCTATCTCCCAGTCTCCCAAGTTAAAAGTTATGGCATCATGTTTTACACCCTATAATAACTGAACATCATCTCATATAAATCTCTTTTCCCCTTTTTACTAACACTATCTTCAAATGGAGTACAAAAATGCCTTTGGATGGGATCTTGCCCACACAATCCCTGATTCCAGTGTATTTTGCAAAATGCTCTCAGCTTAATTTTCTACAACAGTACTTTCTGCTATGATGGATATAGTCTATAGCTGCACTGTCTTAATGGGTTAGCCACCAACCACAAGTACTGGGCACTTGAAATGTGGCCAGTTTGGCTGAAAAACTACATTTTAAATTTCATTTCATTTTAAGTAATTTAAATTTAAATAGCCACATGTGGCTAGTGTATCGTGTGTTGAATAGCACAGCTGTAGAGATACAGCCCCACAAATGGGATTCAATTGTACATATTCACTGATTGTAGTTCCTGCACCAGTATCAGTTCAGTTCTTGTTCGTCATAACGAACAAGTCGGGATGCCCGGGTGGCACACAAATACAACTGTAATTAATGTGATATAGAATGTTTCTTGCAATTCCCCTTCCTCTGTTAAGGTTTTAGTTTGTGTAACTGGAATCATAGGATATATAATTACAAATGCACTTGATTTGCTTTGATGACTAGTTACAAACTGACTCTTGATTTCTGCTCATCTCAAGATCTTGCAGTTAGTGAGAATGAGCCCCACATCTGCTTGGGATTCTTTCTCTCTCTCTCTCTGCCCCTGCCCCGCTCTCTCCCTCTCAAAATAAATAAATAAACTTCAAACAAACAAACAAACAAGTAATTTAGCATAATGTACTTCTCCAGGCTGGATTTGATCTATTAACATGGCTCAAGTAATCGAAGAGGAACACTTTTTTTTTTTTTTAATTTTTTTTTCCAACGTTTATTTATTTTTGGGACAGAGAGAGACAGAGCATGAACGGGGGAGGGGCAGAGAGAGAGGGAGACACAGAATCGGAAACAGGCTCCAGGCTCCGAGCCGTCAGCCCAGAGCCTGACGCGGGGCTCGAACTCACGGACCGCGTGATCGTGACCTGGCTGAAGTCGGACGCTTAACCGACTGCGCCACCCAGGCGCCCCAAAGAGGAACACTTTTTAATGCTAAAGCTTTTCTTACCATTGTCCATAAATACTAGATTATTTTTAAGTGATTTGACTCTGTTCTGCAGGTATGCCAAAAGGTTTCCATTCTCTACTTATCAACCTCATTTGAAAAGCATCTTATTGGAGTCTCCATCCCAAATAATAAAACTATGTGTGGCTGAAGCCAGGCAGTATTGTCTATTATATGTACAGATAACCAAAAATTATAAACAACTTAATTGGATCCAGTCAAAACTTGGGTAATTCATTTACAGTAAACCAATAGGATATAACCATATAGCTATTAAAATGATTTAGATTTGTACTGACACAGAATGATATTTATATCAAACTATAATATAAAATCAGCAGGATATAAAATACTAAACATCCCAATCCTAATTTATTTTTAATATAAAAATATGTATACATTCACAGAGGAATAAATTGAAAGGAAATACATTAAAATGTTAACAGCAGTGGTTTATCTGCAGGTGGTAGAATTTTTTGTAGTCAATCAAAATTTTCTATGTTAATTGGCATTAATGCTCTTTAAAAATGAAAACAGCATATTCAAATCCAGCAGTGTATTTCCACACGAGATTTAATTTCTGAGTTTTCTTCATAATCCATGCATAGCTACAATAGTAGGCAAAATGGAAATCCCAAGGTTAGCTTTGTTAATTCTTCAACAATGGGCATCTACTGATGGAGATTCTGAAAAGGGAAAATTTAAGACTCCATATATAGCCCCAGACAATGTCAAGTATAGTTCTATAATGGGAGCAGTATTGTAAGAAATACTTACCAATTCCAAAATTTGGAAATCTATTCAAAGATTCTAAATGAAAAGAGGAAAAGAAAACTAATCCTTAAAAAGGGGATTTGGGGTGCCTGGTGGCTTGGTTGGTTAAGCATCTGACTCTTGATTTCAGCTCAGGTCATGATTTCATGAACTGTGAGATAGAGCCCTGTGTCAGGCTCTGCACTGACAGCCACAGCCTACTTGGGATTCTCTCTCTCTCTCTCTCTCTCTCTCTCTCTCTCTCTCTCTCTCCCCACCTCTCCCTCTCTCTCTCAAGAAAATAAACACTAAAAATTTGGATTGAAAAATAATATCTAGTGGAGAGGATTTTTCTAAACATAGCACATAACCCAGATACTATAGAAGATTCACCTGCATGGTAAAAACTACAAAAAGCAACATCAAAACAAACAACTATTGGGAAAAGTCTGCACCTAATATCACACAGGGGAAACTTTCTTAATACATAGATACTTTGTATAAATCCAGAAATCAGAAACCAAAAATACATATGAGATATAAATGCAAAATTCAAAATAGTCATTGGGGCCCCTGGGTGGCTCAGGCGGTTAAGTGTCTGACTTCAGCTCAGGTAATGATCTCATGGTTTGTGAGTTCGAGCCCCATGTCAGGCTCTGTGCTGACAGCTCGGAGCCTGGAGCCTGCTTCTGATTCTGTCTCTCTGTCTCTCTCTCTCTCTCTCTCTCTCTCTGCCCTCCCCTGCTCACTCACTCTTTCTCTCTCTCTCAAAACAAAATAAACATAAAAAATTTTTTTTCAGACAAAATAGTCATTATTTTTGGGAGGGAGGAAAAGAGAAACAATCAGGGAGGAGCCCATAGAAATCTTCTAAGATACTAGTAATCTACTTTTTTCTTTCAACTAGGTGATGGGTTCACAGTGCTTTTATTACTCTTTAGTAACTCTGTGTGTGTGTGTGTGTGTGTGTGTGTGTGTGTGTGTGTGTGTAGTCTACTTATCTACACACATATATATTCTGTATGTATATTTCCAAAAAAATGCATTAAACAAGGTTTGATTATACTACAGGTCAGAATAAAGGGAGAGAGACAATTGTGAGTTAAAATGTATGTTGGCATCTCTGTGAAGAACTAGGACATACATAAAAATGATAAGGCACATACTTTTTGACCCAATATTTCTACTCTCAGGAAATTCACTCCAAATATATATACTTGAACATGTATTATACGAAACTATATTATATGAGTCTGTTTATTGTAACATCATGAGTTGCGGTAAAAATGTGAAAACAGGGAGCCTAGTATAGAAAACACAGTAGTGTTTTTAGTACATATGCAGCTGTAACAAAGAATAAAGAAAAAATACATAGATACACAGATAGATAGATAAAAGGAATTCCATGACATATTATTTTGTGAAAAGCTATGTGGACAAGTATGCTATATTTAGTTTATTAAAAAGAAATACATACATACTTGTATCTTTACAGACTCTCTGGAAAGAGATACTTGGTTGGATAGAAGGGCACATGTAGGGAAGTAGTATTATCTATATAAAGACTACATCGAAAATTTTTTCACATGGCTTTGTAATTAGTCATCAAAGCAAATCAAGTGCATTTGTAATTATATATCCTATGATTCCAGTTACACAAACTAAAACCTTAACAGAGGAAGGGGAATTGCAAGAAACATTCTATATCACATTAATTACAGTTGTATTTGTGTGACAGAGCTCAGGGGCTAGTTCACATTTCTCCATTTTCTTTAAAATTTTTTTTAATGTTTACTTATTTTTGAGAAACTGAGAGAGACAGAGCAGGAGCAGGGGAGGGGCAGAGAGAGAGGGAGACCCAGAATGCGAAGCAGGCTCCAGCCTCCGAGCTGTCAGCAAAGAGCCCGACGCCGGGCTCGAACCCATGAACCCTGAGATCATGATCTGACCAAAGTGGGATGTCCAACCGACTGAGCCACCCAGGCACCCCTTCTCCATTTTCATATTGACAGCTCACAGACTTAGCAATACAACCTTCCAGTGTTTCTTATAAGCTATCATAAGGAATTGGTCCTGACAAAATGTGAAAAAAGATAACATATTAGTTCCTTCCTCTTGTGTAAGGAAAATGTTCAGTTAATCTCTCACACCATTCAATAAGGGCTGGAGTAACAGCGAATTATCAAAAGGATACCTGCTCAGCTTCACTGGAACAATTCTGTCCCGACCCTTCTCTGGGAGAGCAGAACAGATGCAAACTTCCCCGGTGAATTGCTTCCTTCTTTGCAGAGAGGGAAGAGGTGAGAAGGAGGAAGTGTTAGAACTATTCTTTCAGTCAACACCTGGAACTAGGCCAGTATCTGACACTGCCCTGCGAGAATACCATGAATGCAGCCCCCCAAGGACTACAGAAAGTTATTTGATTTTACTGAATCAAAACTAGAGTCTGAATGTGTACATGTCTCTGAGCGGAGAGAGAGGGTGATAAAACAAATGTGGCCAAATGTGAAGGTATGTAGATGTTCATTGGAATTCTTGTCCCACTTTCCTACAGGTCAACTTTTTTTAAAAAGTTGAGGTAAAAAGGAAAGAAAAAGTCGGTTACAAAGTCTTTCCTAACGCTGAAAATGTAAGATAGAAAGTTGTCTAGTCTCAGCCAGTTTCTAATATGGGAGTGGAGGATAAGGATGTGATCGAGTGGGCAGTGTCTAAACCTTTGTTGGAGGGGTAATGCTGTAATATAAAAGATGCTCCTATTCCTTACCTTCGTCTTCCTTTTAACACATTAATATCATCATGGTCTTTAAGAACTATCACGACAACGTATAGCCTACATTAGTTATTTATTGCCATATAACAACATTTGTCATATCACAGGTCAGGAGTCGGGAAGGGCTCAGCTCGGTGTTCTGCAATGCTACAATCAAGATGTCACTCAGGGCTCAGTCATCTTTTGAAAGCTTTACTGGATAGAGATTCTCTTCCAAATTCTTGTGGTTGTTGGAAGCATTAACTTCCTGGATGGCTCTTGGACTGAGAGACTCAGTTTCTTGCTGGCTGCTGGCCACAGGCTTCTCACGGTTCCTTGACATATTGACCACCCAAAAGGCTACTTGCTTCATCAAAGCCAGCAAGGGAGAAAGACTCTCAGAAAGACAAATGTTACAATCATACATCACATAATGACAGATGCAACATCTCATCACCTTTGCTGTTTTCTATGGTTAGAAGCAAATCCCATGTTCCACCTACACTCCAAGGGGGTGGATTACACAGACATGAATACCAGGAGGTGAGGTCATGAGGCTCCTTTATAGACTGTCCACCACACCACCTTAACAAGGGCAAGTGTTTTCTTTTTTTATTTTAAGAATGTTCAAACTGGTCTTCCTTATAGTTTCAGAGATCGTGTGTATCAATTGTCATCATCCCTAAGACCCTCCCTTACCTTTCTCACTTTATATAGTTGAAGCCAAGTCCTCCTAGAGGATATTTGTATCATTTTTACTATTTATTTCTAGTTTGGATGTTTCCAAATATAGGATATGAAATATTCTAAGAGACTCTTTTATTCTATTTTATACTATTATTATGCTTACATAATCATCATAGAGGCCAACTTAAAAATATCTTTAGAAATTGTTATAACTTTATAAGTTATAACTTGGAAAGCTTTCTGAAAGTTTACATCATTTTTCATAGACCATAATTTTGCAGGGAGATCTATAGTCCATGGTGTGGTCTCTTACTAAGTTGCTTCTGCTATAATCTTTTCTTTCTCCAGGAATAGGTACTACTCCCAATGTCTTAATTTCCAAAACATTCTATACTTTTTCACTCCTTTCTGAAAGTGAAAATATTTGTTATGATATCCCCAGATACTAATATACATTGTCAAATGGATAGAGGTCTAAAACTTCCTTCAAGTCACTGATTACAATATATTTGTAAAAACATTTTATATTCTGACCAAACAGAGATAAACCTTAAATGAAACGGGTTTGCAGATATTATAAATCATTAGTCCAGGGATTTTTACTAAATGCTTCCAAGATGCCATGCACTGAGATATTTTTGGGACAGACTTTACCTCTTAGGAACACATATTCCAGTGGTAAGAGGCCATCCTTTTATATGATGTAGCCAAGTTTATGAAGATGCAACTATGGGTACAGTTTTTCTGAGTAAACCTGTACATCAGAGAAAAAGATGAAACCAGACGTGAACCTTCCTCTGAGGGAAACTCTCCTCTTATTAGTCAGCCTCTAGTCCTCAAGTCCCTTTTTTAAGATTATCTAGAATAGCCTCAATCTCCTGGAAATGAAATACGTGTGTTCTCTATGGCTTTGACCCTACAAAAGAGCTCAATCCATATTGAGCTGCCAATACTCAATCAGTAGTTGGTATTCGTCAAACCAGGACCCTCATGGGTTCCCCTGTCTGTGGTATTAATGGTGTTAGTGGCTAGGAGAACCATCAGGGGATGTTTATTCTTTTTATGTGCCTCCTATGTGTCAAGCACAAAAAGCTTTAGATTTATTGGCTCATTTAATACTTTCTAACAACCCAGGGAGGTTCATACTATTATTCCCTATTTTATAGATGAGGAAGTAATAACAAGAGAAGTTATGTAATTCATTCAGTGATTTGTATCTAACGAAGAGGATGCTATAGACTTTGAGACCAAGCAGGCCATCTAACCCAAATTCTTCTGCAGCTTTTGGTATCAATTCACTACTCGTCCCCCTCTTCCTGAGAATGGTAGTAGGACATGCAAAAGCGTGGATCCCTGATTATGCCAACAGCATAGCTTCAGCTGCTCCAGAAAGTGATGCTTGGCTTTACACTTAAACCCTTCTCTGATGCTTTCTCCACTGATTATCGTGTAGAAGAAAAACCATTTGTCAAGAACCTCCCAAAGCCAAATTATTCCTGGGGGAAACCTTGAGAAAGCTACTTTTTACCCAACGCTGGCCATGCTAAAACCTCATAGTTTCATTTTTCTACAGTTATATTATGAAACCTGGAGGGGTTTTTTTCCTCCTCTTTTTTGATCCTAAGTAATGTTCATGGGTCATTCTATCTCCTCAGACTGAAGTCACCATCTTAATCAACTGGAATTTGCTCCAGGATACTTGCAATTCCGCCATTTTTGTTGTGACAATCCCAGGTGTTCCAAGACTTAACAACAGGTCTCAGTGCCCTCAGGTCATCCCTATCCCAGCTTCCCAGATGTAAGGATTCCTGAAAGGATCCAAAGTTCCTCACAGGGGTCAAAAGCTAGCAGATCAATTTTTGGGGGGGGCGGTGGGGGTTGTTATCACGTAATTTGAATGACTTCAAATAGAAATGCTGATTCATATTTTTCTTGGAAAATAGCAGGAAGATCTGGCAGTAATGGAACCTTTGTTTCCTACTGGCAATACTCTCATGGAGTAGAAAGGCTCTCTAGTCTGCCCTGGTCAGCACTGCCCTGCTTCATTCCTTCTTTTCAAGATTTCTTCAAGATTTCAATTCGCTGCTCTAAATCTGTGCTATTCAGGGTGCTCTGCAGCTAAGCAGCACCAGCATTACCTAAGGCTTTCAGAAATGCAGAATTTCAGGCCCATTTCATACCTGTTTAATCGCTCTGCTTAATCAGAGTCTGCATTTTAATGAGAGGCTTAGATGATTTCATTGCACATTAATGTCTGAGTGGCCCCGATCACTTCCTGTTTCACCTTTACTCACCACCTGCTAATGTGCAATTTTACATTCCGGCAATACTGAGCTCCTTGTAATTTTCCTACTCAAACCAGCTACTTTTCTTCTCCTTGACTTGATGGTGCTATTCGCTTTGCCTAAATGGCCTTCTCCAAGTCACCTGCATTGCCCTACAAAACTCAAACTCATCTTTAAATTTCTGCTCAGAGGCCCCTTGGTTTTAAGTCACCCACCCATCCCCACCCCAAGTGTAATGAACTAAGGCGTTCCTCCTCTGTGTTCTGCTAATGCCCTGTATATGATTCCTTAAGACTATAGCTGTCTAGTTATGTGGTTGTCTAGACTGTAAACTTCTGGTGAGCTCAATGAATGTTCTATCCATTTTTCTAGGTCTAGGTCCTATAAGTGGGTTGAATGATGGTCCTCAAAAAGATATTTTCATGCTCTAATTCCCAGAACCTGTGACCTTGACCTTATTTGGTGAAAGGGTCTTTGATAGTGTAATTACATTAAGGATCCTGAAGTGAGATCATCACCGGCATCCAGTGGGCAGTAAATCCAGAAATAAGTATCCTTATAAGAGGCACACAGAGAAGAAGGAGGACAAGAAGGCCATGTGGAGGTGGAGGCAGAGACTGGAATGACACTACCAGAAGAAAAGGAACATCTGGAGCCACCAAGAGTTGGAAAGGGCAAGATTCTTCCCTGGAAGAATCCTTCCTTCAGAAGGAATGTGGCCCTAGTACCATCATGATTTCCATCTTCTGATCTCCAGAATGGCAAGAGAAGAAATTTCTGTTGTTTTAAGCCAATGAGTTTGTAATAATCTGTTATAGCAGGCAGTCCTAGGAAACTAAGAAAGTGCCTAATATATTTGATAATTTTCTAATTGTATAACAATGGCTGCCGTTACGAGCTCCTACTAGCTACCAGGCATTTTTTTCAGGTGCTTTTCAGATATGTGGAAAGATAAACCACAGGATGGGTGGAAAGGGTATACAGACGTACTACATACAAGGTACTCAGAGGAGGAGAGTGTTTGTTATCACACACATTCTCACTTAAAGAACTGGACTACAGATGATGCTTTTAATAATCAACTGAAGATGATTCACCTGTAGGAGTTCATCAACTCTTTACCAGCCAGCCAGCTTGCTCAAGGGCCCTTGAAATCTTAAATTTTTTTTTTTAACATTTCTTATTTTTGAGACAGAGACAGAGCATGAACAGGGGAGGGTCAGAGAGAGGGAGACACAAAATCTGAAACAGGCCCCAGGCTCTGAGCTGTCAGCACAGAGCCTGACGCAGGGCTCGAACTCATGGACCGCGAGATCATGACCTGAGCTGAAGTCGGCCGCTTAACCGACTGAGCCACCCAGGCACCCCAAGGGCCCTTGAAATCTTGAAAACAACAATATAACTAATGAAAAAGAGCAACACATAAAGGATAGATAGGTCGAAGAGTCAAAGAATACCCAAACCTAGTTGAGCTCAGTTTCCAAATGCATAAAAACTTAAGCACTTTTATGTGTTTTATAACTTTTTCTCCCCCTCATAACCATCGAGGGCTTACAGGAAATGCTGTTCCTTATAGCAAATGAATATTTAAGTTAAATAATTCTGCTTTTTTTTTCTGAAAAATTATAGTAATTATGAAATCAAATACTTGGTTAAAGAGTGGCACCTATAGGCAGTGCTGTGCCGGGAAGTGTTTAACAACAAGCTGAAGCGAGCAGCATGAATCTCCAGCATTCACTGATTGCCATGGTGTAAATACATTCACCATGACGGACTTAAGGTTCGAATGTGATGTCAACTGGCTGGCATTGTTCCTAAGAATGTAACAGTTGGCTCTCATGGGCTTTATCACAGCAATAAGTAGGGGCGACTAACACAAAAATTATCAGGGTTCAGATTAAAGAAGTCTACTTACTTGAACAGGGGAGAAACAGGAACTGGAAGAGGCTGAAGAATGCTTGCAAACTACCTGAGTGACACAAAGCGAGAAAAAAACCTAAAAAGCAGGGTCTCTAATGTGATCCAATTTTTATGACACTTTATCTTTCCACACACCCAGAGATACACAGAGAAACACGCTAGACTGTTTTATCTAATTCTGTACATGACCCAGTTAAGGTAAGGAAAGGTAAGGAAGGAAAGGTAAGTTAAGGAAACTACTATGAAAAATTATGCCTCACTGTATGTTAACTAACTTGGATTTAAATTTTTTTAAAAAGGGAAAAATAAATAGAAATAAATTTTCTGACAACTTTTATGAATGATTAAACATATTTAAAGGAAAATAGAGGATAAAAGCATGGATTCTTGGATCATAATACTGGGATTTGAACCCTGACTTTATGCCTGATTATTGCTAATATTGAACTTGTCAGAGCTTCAATTTCCGTACCTGTATAGTGGAAAATAATAGGGAAAATAACCTACTTCACTGGGATACTATGACATTAAATGAGATAATGCAAAAGAAAAAAAGAAGAAGGAGGAGGAGGAGGAGGAGGAGGAGGAGGAGGAGGAGGAGGAGGAGAAGAAGAAGAAGAAGAAGAAGAAGAAGAAGAAGAAAGAAAAAATTATGCCCAAGAAATGAGGGAAATTGAGATCAACATAATGTTCCACTCCATGTTAAAACAATACTAAGACCGAAGGTAATTTAGCAACTAACTTTAGGCAATTTACTCCTGAAAGATAACTATGAATCACCTAAAATGGTTTGATTGGTAAGCCATGCTCATCAATACTTAATCAATACCTAGTTTACTAGGCTCAATATCTGCCAGTTCTCTGCCCCGCAAAACCCACCTTAGAAATTATCTGACACAGACCTTTAAAACCCTATAAATATTCTTCATTAATTTCCCCTTTTGAGACCCTACATATAGCCTGGTAACCTTAAAGATAAAACTATCGACTATTTTACCAGCAAAATGGGTTTAGTTGGGAATAGTAGGGAATTGCAATTTAGGACATGTAAACTCCAGCAAAATCTTACACTATACCAGAGAACAAAGGAGGGGAAGACTCTCTTGCAGAGGAGAGAAGGGAGTTGGGATGGGCTGTTATAAACAAAAAATGCATTGAAGTAAACTGGGAGTATGAAGGATAGTGGCTTTTCATTGGCTGAATGTGACAGTTTCTCATTGGCTAAGCCGTTGCCAGGGGAAGAGAAAATCTTTCTTCCTTATGCTGGGGTACTATAGGCTTCTTCCCCATGGGTCTGCAGAAGGCTTCAGGAGAGGTGCTTGCTGTGTGAGCCCCTTCTGGCCTCAGGACTCCACTTCAAATGAGGCTTCCTTTATTTAGATCCACACTCCCATGTGTCTTCCCTTAATGCATGAAGTCTAATGAACACAACTTTGCTTTCTGGGAGTCTAATTGTGTGGGTAGGTCTTTGTAATCCTGAGAGAATCTCAGAAATAGATACCTTCCCTCCACCCCCCCCCCTTTGGATGCTCTTGTTTGGATGCATACCTAGAACTACAACCACCATCTGGATAGGTGAAAAACCCCGCTTATGACAAAAGGCAACATGTTGAGAAAGAAAGGGAGGGGAGAATGGATGGAGTGTGGCAAAGGGTGGAAAGAACATGATCTAGTCTTCAGGTTGCTGGGCAGCAAATCAGTCTCAGATTCCCACTCTGTTTATGGGGGTTGCAGAGGTTCAGAGCTTCCGGTTACTCATGTAGTTATGGCAGAGAGAGGCATTGCACACACAGAAACAGAGGCACAAACCCCTCGAAAGATCAGATGACATTCCCCGATTGCTTTTATCCGTGGTAGATAAACTTCACTGAAGTAAGAGGGCCGCACAGAGCAAGAGCAGGTATCTTGGTGCATCTTCTAGTTGCTACTGACATTCTTTGTACAAGTCTCATGATAGATCCCAAAAGTGTAGTTTGAAGTTGAATCACAGACACTTTATATGCAATGCTTACATTACCATTCAATGATAGTACACAATTTGGTTGCAATATTTCCACTTCTAGAAATTCTACAAACATTGGGACCTACCTGGTACAGAAAGGATCAGAACACATCCTTACCCTGGGGGAAAGGAAAAGCCAGTGAGCACTCAGATTTATTGGTCTCAGTCGCCTGTTATTCTGAGGGTCTGGCAGACCCTGGCATTCCCACCATTGTCAGTTTATTAATTTATGACATATTAGTTAATTTTTGCTATTCACTTAATATAAGTAACATTAGGTTGCATGAATATGTTGCATCATATTAATTAAGATTAATAAGTTCATTTGATTAATTTTAAATATTTAAAACAATTCCCATGCATCCAGGATTCAAACCAGGGCTTACTACTCTGGGACAGCTACCGAACTTGGAAAACGTTAGCCTAAAAAGCACAAGTTTTTTGTTAGACACAGGTTTAAGGGCACACTGCAGTGTTGGTGGAGGACAAAATCACTCACAAAGTAACCAGTAGCTAGCTGAACACTGGTCTCTGCACCAAATCCTAGCTGGAACATCTCCATATGTTTTTTTGTTGTTGTTGTTGTTTGTTTGTTTTTTTCTTTAGATATGTTCTTACAAGGATGATTTTCTGTTAGACTTTAATGTTATTATGTTTGTCCTAAGTGTGGACTTCTGCATTCCTGCAGCAGTTGATAGTTGGTTTATCTTTACCAAATTTTCACTTTATCTTCCAGCATTTGGTCTTGCTTGGGGAGCTCCCTGGGTCTTCACCGCCTAGCCTCCTTACTCTTATTGGCTTGTTTCTTATTTTCCTCCTTAAATTGGGAAATTGAAGTGTGCACGTTTTGCCTTGTTTTGGAATTATACATATTTTTCTCGTGAGCTCCAAAGGTCTTGATAACACTGCAGACAGAATACTTTAAAAAATCCCTCCTTTTATAATTGTCATAGAAATAATCTGATATTCCAGGTAACCTGTGAGATTAAATTTCTGGTTGTTTAAAGGAATTATAGTATACCACTGAATAAGTGGAGAATATCCAGCGTTTTACATTTTCTTTTGCAAATAAATACTGCAGTTCGTAAGATCAAGAAGAGCCACAAGGATTATAATTTTAAAAAATCAACATGAAAATTATAGGTCCAACACCTCTACTTCCCTCCATTCCTGCTACCTAGGTACACTCAACTCAGGACTTATAGAATTTACATAGTTCTTTAAAACATTTTTTTTAATGTTTATTTTTGAGAGAGACAGAGACAGAATGCAAGTGGGTTAGGGGCAGAGAGAGAAGGACACACAGAATCCGAAGCAGGCTCCAGGCTCTGAGCTGTCAGCACAGAGCCTGACGCGGGGCTCAAACTCACAAGCTGTGAGATCATGACCTGAGCCGAAGTCGGATGCTCAACTGACTGAGCCACCCAGGTGCCCCAGAATTTACATAGTTCTTAATGTTTCATTTTTAGGCATTATCAGTAGCTCCCTACCCTAAGAAATCAGAATTTACATTACCCGCATCCCCACAGATAAACTTTCCCTCCCTCATCATTCTAATATAATCATACCAACATTTGATTATATCAATTTTCATTGTGTACTCTGTGACCCAAGAAATATCCTTCAGCTGAGCAAATATAAATACTCTTCATTAATCAACGTTATTTTCTTTAGACTTACCTGCCTCATTTTCCCTATGTTTTCTTTCCTTACTTTTCAAATGTACCAGTCACTAACTCATCCCTTAAACTTTCCTATGGAGGTATAAAGCTCTTAATAGTCAAACATCTATCAAATAATCAGTTCTAATGATTTTTTCCACATCTTTCTGTGAATCTTCTGTTCTACTTTGGGCAAGCTGTTGCTGATATTCTGGGAATTTTCTCCTTCACCAGCATTTTGGTAATTCCCTTACCTCTTTCCTATGTTGCATTTACCACTTCTGAAATTCTTTCTTTCACAGTATACTCCCTCATTGTAATGGAGCACATTCTATGATGGCTTAGCAAGCAAAGAGCTAAGCTCAACTGATAATTTGGCTAGGTATGGAATGTAAGTTGGAAGCATTTCTCTGCAGAACTGGGAAAGGCATTACTCCTTTGACTTCTATTTTCCAGTATTGATATTAAGTACGAAGCCATTCTGATTTTGATTTTGTGTTACCTATTTTCTCTCCTCCTGGAAGTGGTTAGACTCATCTCTTTATCTCTGATATTCAGACATATCCCTGATAATGTTCCACCTTGCTGTGGATGCCTTCATTCATCACGTTGGTATAAGGGACTCTTTCGATGTAAAATCCATCAATTTAAAATGTGTTTGAAATTCTCCTCCCCTCCACTTTCTCTGTTCTCTTAATCCTGGATTACATTTATCCTTTTCAACTATTTTTCATCTTCTTGCTTTCCTCTCTGGAATATTTCCATCTTTTTTTCTTCCAGACTTCTTACTGAATTTCATTACTGTAAGAACTATAAAGTTCTTCATTTTTTTTGTTTACATATGCATAGTATTTCTAGGATATCTTTTCATTTCTGAGGCAATTAATGGTTTTAGGTTTTCCTCCAAATTCCACTTTCTTACTGTTGGTCTTTGTCTACCACATTCCATATTTTTCTTAAATCATTTGTGGTTCATTTTTATCTATGATTAGGGTACTTAAAAGATGACTGGGAAACTAGGTGGGACAACAAATACCAGGTCTTTCCTCTTAGTTTAACAGTCTTTCTTGGGACAAGGGATAAACCTGATCCCAGCATTCTAGAAGCCATCTAGGGGCCTGGGTTTCACTATTCAGTATTCAAGCTTTAACTTCTTTTCTCTCTTTTCAATAAGGTGTCTCACCACAACCAACACATTAAAAGTCCATTCATTTTTTAACAAGAAGTCCATTCACCAATATTTAATGAGAGGCTCCTGTGGGACATTCACAGTGTTTAAGGTGAGACAGCAGTAAATAAGACAACTTTTCCAAAGGGAAAATGTATTAATTATGTTATATTCTATAAAAGTATGGCTGTATTGTCAAAAAGAAGCCACGAACCTTCTACCGAGGGAATAAAATCACTCAGATATGAAGTAGCTAGTGATCATATGTCTGTCTTTATATATGTGAATACGCATATATGTATATCTTCTCTTCAACCTAGTTTTTAAAATGAAAGGAGAGTTTTAAACCTTGTATAGGAATGCTAATTTAGAGAAACATAACCAAAGAGAGGAACTGCAAATGCTTCAAGAGAGAGAAACCATTAGCCAAACAGGACTCTCGAGAATGCCTTGTTTTTTGAGACTCATGTTAAAGCTACAGGGGAATTTCTCAGAGCAGCCATCATGAGCTAAAGGGATTTCCAGTTAGTACAAAAATCTTAACCTACAATGATCCATTTTTATGAGTAGCTATAGCCTTCTCTTTTGCAGACCCTTTTTGTGACCTTTGCCCTCCTAAGGCCAGAATTACTATATTCCATCAGTGCCACAAGAATAAACTGTTGTGCAAAGATCTGTTCTTAGTGACTGAAAAGATTTAACCCCAATGGATTCTTTTATTTGAAGCAAGTATCCAACTCCCCATACCGCATATTCATCTCAGGCTTTATATCTGAGCTGGAAAGTTAGTCTACTATTGGGTCAGAAAAAAATTGAGCTCTGATTTTTTAAATCATATTCAGAAACCTGCCTGGAAAAACCAGATGGTCACTGGATCATGATGAAAGGATCTTAGAGAACTCTGTTTCATTACTAGCTATCCTATTGAGAAAACAAAATAAAAGCCATTTTTAGAGAGTTCCTTAGACAACATTATATTCTAAAGCTCCAATGTCAAACTGTCTTATTTGCCCATCGATGTTAGGGATCTGTGTTTTGTTCTCTCATGTAAAGTACCTGGAATATAGTGATATATGTTGATTGTACTGTTCTCCATTCATTCAAAGCCCTTGCCATTGTGGAGATTACATTCCCGAGAGAGAAGATAGATAAATTAAAGAAGAATCCAGGGAATTACTGTTGCTATAAAGGAAGTAATGTAAGAGGAAGAGTGAGGATTGGATAGAATGTTCAGGGAAGGTCTTTTTTTGTGGAGTGTAGACCGAGGAAGATAAGAGGGGAAGGAATGTGTCAGAAGGCCACCACAGTAGTTTAAATGAAAGACAAGCCACAAGAACTAGTGTGGAAAGAGGAAAGATGGTTAAAAAAAAAAAAAGTTTGAATTAGGATATATATAGAAGTACTTGGTGATGGATTGAATGTAGAATGGGAACAAAGTAAAAGGGTCAGTGATGACCCCTAAGCAATTTGAAACAAAGTGAAGCGTGAAGCTTACATGAAGCATGGGATGCCTAAGAAGTTGGCACACTTGGGAATGTAGTGGGCTCGGAAGGTGGGGAAGATATTCTTGATGGATATTCACATGTCTTTTTCTCAAGTTTTTGAAAAGAGGCTTTGGTCTTAAAGAGGTGAAGCATGTCACACACCTTCTCCAATTCCCTAAATTACTCAACCCAGGAAAGTAGTATCTCTCCCTCTCCCTCTAAAACAAGCCACCAAACTCCATAATGAAGAATAGGATAGGGGCACCTGCATGGCTCAGTCGGTTTATTGTCCGACTTCAGCTCAGGTCATGATCTCACATCTGTGAGTTCGAGCCCCGCATTAGGCTCTGTGCTGACAGCTCTGAGCCTGGAGCCTGCTTCGGATTCTGTGCCTCCCTCTCTTTCTGCCCCTCCCCTGCTCATGCTCTCTCTGTGTCTCAAAAATAAATAAAAACATCAAAATTTTTTTTAAAAAGACTAGGATATTCTCAAAGAAAATTCACATGTACAGTTCCTGGACTAAAATTCACTCACCTCTGAAGTTCTGAATTTCAACATCGAACGTAGGAATAGCTTTTAACTTCAGAAATTTCGCAGGCCAAAGAACAAGAGTTAAGGAGATTGCAACAAGTACCCTTTGACCCTGAGGTCCACCCTCTTTTTCAAACAGAAAATCCACTGGTTTCTGGAATGACCACATAGTTCTATCTGAAACAGGAAACACAATGCAGGGTATCTTTAGCTGACCGGAGAGTGTTCATTAGAATAAACACAAAGCTCATAAAAATACTCAGAAACAAAAATATTCACCTAAATCGTAATCTATTTTTTAATTAAAAAATTTACTATACAAATACATAAGGTAAAATTATTTTGAGAAATGTGAATTTCACTTTTACATCTTATCAGGCTTTGACTTCCCCCACCTTCCCTTCCAGTCAATCCTAGTTATCTGACTGAATACCTTTAGGGAGAGACAAACTGAGTGGGTGGAAAGATTAAATAGCCTGTTTAAGAGATTGTGTTACTATTTGGTGATTTCTAGCAAATTTTTGTCTCTGTAAATTAAAAATAAAAGCATCTACCTCTTAGAGTCAAAAGATCCAGATGATACATACAAAATATTTGGAACCTTACCTTGCAGATAGCATATTAGAAACTTAAATTATTTTAATATGTAATATTTAAATTCAATATCCTTTTTGTCATCCTACCACATTCATCATCTATTGCTGCAGAGAATTCTTTCCTCTCCTGTGGGCGTAAATTTCCAATGTCACACTTAGTGCTTTTCAGGGCAAATTTCCCATTCTCTTGCATACTTTCCAATTTGTCAGGACACAACTAAAATGTGACCTCAGTCTTTTTACATTCCCCGTCTATGTGCTTTTTACCTTCCATGTACTACTGATGGACGATGTTTATCACACAATAAGCAGGAAACCCAAGAAATCAGAACCTTCCCCATGACTTCCCCATGAATTCTTTATCTTCTCTTTATCCTTTTCTTGCTTTATACAAGATCAAGAAAATTAACTGCAGTGAGGTCACTTACCTTTCCTTCTTTTAGCCCCTTATAGATTATTTCAAGCAGCCTGACCTGACTCTCAACTGAAGGTAGGAGTAGGTCTAGATTGGTAGCAGCTGTGAGCCTTACCTTAATTCTTAACCCAGAAAGGTATCAGTAGTTCAGCTATAAAGAGCCTCACAGCTTGATTTTTGCTACACATTGTAGAGCACTATTTCCAAGCTATAACTACAGAATGAAACTGGATTTTTAACTTAAATGTACCCTGGGCAAAAAACTTAACCATATGCAAAGTGTTTTAAGGGTAGCGATATCGTTCCGGTGTGGTGGGATAATCCTAGGTGTTTCAAATCACTGGAGGCTCCTCTGATGACCCAAGATAGCCTTCCTCTCACTTAGCCCAGGATCCAAGACATTCAGTTTCTTAAAGCAACTGCTAATTATATCTTACCAGCCAACAATTTTCCTAAAACAGCAGTATGGTTGGCAATCCCAGTCACATGAACCGTGCACACTCACTTGTCACTAGATGCCATGCAAAGCTTACTCTCATCTGTAAACCAAATAGCCTACCTCCCCAGTATTATCACCATGTCTTTACCATTTTAAGACTTAGAATTGCAAGCCACACAAAAGGCTATAGCCACCGACCAAACCAGCTGTTTTGTTTCTTGCTTTTACTAATTTTCTTCTTAATCTTGGCTGCATATTGTAACCGCCCAGACAGCTCTGGAAAAATGATGCCTGGGTTCCAACCCAAGATGTTGATGTAATTAGTGTTTCAGGAGGGGTGGCTTATTCATATTTTTTATTTTATTTTATTTATCTTAGAGACAGAGGGAGGCAGAGAGAATCCCAAGTAGTCTCTCTACTGTCAGTGCAGAGTCCAGTGCAGCGCTCTAGCTTATAAACCGTGAGATCATAACCTGAGCCAAAGTCCAGTCAGGCACTTAACTGACTGAGCCACCCAGGTGCCCCAGATAATTTAAAAAAAACTCCTCAGGTGATTTTAGGATAAATCAAATTTGTAAACCTGCTACTGTACATGAACAATAATTTTTTTCTTTTTTTAATGTTTGTTTTCGAGAGAGAGAGAGAGAGAAAGAGAGTGAGCATGATGGGATGGGGAAGGCAGAGAGGGGAACATCATATCCAAAGTGGCTTGAACTGATAAACCCTGAGACAATCACCCGAGTTGAAGTTGGATGCTTAACCACCCATGTGCCTCCTCCCCCAAGACTTATTGTGATTTGCTGTGAAGATGTGCAGACTTTTCTTGTCTTGACTTTACTTGTATATCTTGAAGCATTGAATTATCAGGCTTCTTATAAGAAATCTAATTATCCGTGTAAGAAAGTAGAATACTTGCAAAAATAATTTTAAAATATTCACATTTTCTGCAATACCTCCTCCCCACCCAGATAAAGTACCCGGGGAAATCGAGTTCTCTGTTTAGAACGATGTCAGGAAGTCTTGACACTGCCAGTAATAGGATCAAAGGATGTCTTCATTTCACCTGTCACTGTGATGATGTCCTCAAATCTAAAGTCTTGATTATATCTAATTGTGTTTTCAGAAGTCGCTAGAGTCCTTAACTTAGTCCTATAGAGTCCAGGCTGTATTACTTCTCTAAGTTCCCAATTTTATGCTGCATATGCATTTACTGTTCTAATTAGTAGGGCCCTTCCGTTATTATCATTCATGACTCAGTTTCAATGTAACCTCTGCCACTAAATAGGTGTTGAAAGCCACATGAATATAAACTCTGGGATAATGAACTAGATTCCAACTCAAGTGTGAGAAATCTTTTATTGGATTACTTTATGTAGATTCTTTTACAAAGTCAAACTCTTTACTTCTGCCCCCTCTTAGATTTCATGCCAAGGAAGACTGTGGGCTAATAGTAACATCACAAGAAGAAACGGGAGGAAGACAAATGCTAAGTGAGTCTGAATTGGTGACTCCACTTGGGATACAAAGAGAAAATATGGGCCTGAGAGCTCCTTGGAAGGTGAGGGAAGAGAAATTATAAATGAGGGATCTGTTTGCCACATCATAGAAGGATATGTGCCCAGACTCACAGTCCAGGAACACTCCAACTTTGTGCATCTGCTCTCCTCTCAAGGAGACCCTCTTCAGAGGGGGAAAGGCCCAGAAGGTATAATTGGTTCCCATCAAAGAACCCATGAGCAAGACTTTATTTCCCGAAGCGGTGGGTAGATCACCATGTCTGCTGGCAGAATCTTCAGATACCCCCAACTGCCACTTGGTGGCCTTCTCCACATCCACCTCCCAGTAGTGCCTCCCTGAGGTGAAGCTTTCCACACCCAACACGGTGGCACTGAAGACAAATCTTCCTGGGCTGCGAGGCAAGTCCTGCTGGACATTTCTGAGATGCATGCTTCTCAGATCCTCAGATAAGACCAAACAGGGATTAGCTGTTTTAGGATCCAAAGTGACAGCTCCTGCAGGGAGAGAGAAACTCAGTTAAATTCAGTGAGAGTTGTCCATGCCCACACCACAGACTATTTCTAACATGCAGAGGCTTGCCAATGAGTGGGCTCAAGTGTCAGAGGCAGATATGGAAGAGGCAATCCAAGAGTTCAGGACAGGTAACCTCTGAGCTTTGTTTCAAGAAGTGGACACCAGAGAAGAAAGTGAGATAATGGAAGGAGATGCAATCTGAGGAGGAAGAACAAAGAATAATGGAGCACACAGAGGTTTGGAAGTACCTGTCAAACCAGAAAGGAATTTGAGCAGGCTGTAAAAATGGCATCCAATCCTACTTAGGTATCATCTGGGACCCATCTCTACTCCTCTGAAGATCTCCAAGCCTGGAACTCCAAGATCTATTCCCCTAAAGAATCATCAGAATCTCCTAACAGATCAGGCTTTTCCCTGTGACCGGCTGTGATTCCCTGTAACTGAATTGCTCTCATCTTAAATATCACTAGAGTGTGACCCGGATGCCTATAAATTGTTGCCAGCAGGCCCTTGATATTGAGTAAATCAAAAGAACATATTAGCAGAGGCTAGAAGACCTGAAGGAATCCTCCAGAAAAAAAAAAAAAAAAATCAAGCTGAGAACAAGAAAGCTCAATGTGATTTCTCATACTTGGATGAAAGTAACACTTGCCTTCATACCTCAAAATGTTCCTTCTCTTTATCTCTTTCTCCTCAACAGTTTCTCAGGGCTAAATGGTGGGTCGTCCTTTTCACTACATGCACTCTTTCTCCCCAGGTTACTTCACCTAGCCTCAGTTTTAAATATCTTCTATATGTTCATGGCTTACTTCATGGAGAAGTTGCAAAATACCAGTTCAAAATAACACAGGCATTTAACACATACTGTGCCCAAAATGGAACTTCAAAACTACCCCTTTCTAGTTTCTACTTCAGTTAACAGCATACTTACTTCTTCAGTTGCTAAAGCGTAAACCTGGAGTAGTTCCTTATTTCTTACTCTAATTTCTAATCCAGCAGAAAGTTTTGATGCCAAATGCACTTAAATTTCTGGAGTTTAGGCCTCATTCATATTATTAGGTGGTCTTAAAAGCCATAAGACTTTACATTTAAATACAAGCTGTCCCAAACTTTTAGTATTTCCAGAAGATGGGCAGAAACATATGCGGACTCTCTCTACAATAACGCATATATTCATTTTTGAACTCAAAGAATTTCTAAAAATAATATCCAAGGAAAAAAGCAAAACTTTCTGTTTAAAAAAATCAAACACATACTCAAAGTAAGAAAGCGCTATTTTTTTTTTAAATTTGTTTTTAATGTTTATTTTTGAGACAATGCGAGAGACAGAGTGCAATCAGCAGAGGGGCAGACAGATGGAGACACAGAATCTGAAGCTGGCTCCAGGCTCTGAGCTGTCAGCCCAGAGCCTGACGCAGGGCTCGAAGTCACAAACCGTGAGATCATGACCTGAGCCAAAGTCGGACGCTTAACCAAATGAGCCACTCGGGCGCCCCAAGAAAGCACTATTGAGATTAGCAGAAATAAACCTGAATAACTTTAGATATTGGAATTACCAGGCACTGAACTAAAATAATTTTTGCTTACAAGTTTGAAGACAAAAGAAAAGCTTAAAAATATCTACAGGATATAGAAAAGCTAAAAAGCAAGACCAAATGGATTTGACAAAGAACAAAATAGATTATCTAGAAATGAAAATTAAAGTGTCTATGACTCCACCAAAAGTCTGCTAGAACTGATATATGAATTTAGCAAAGTCGCAGGGTACAAAATTAATGTACAGAAATTGGTTGCATTTTTATACACGAATAATGAAGCAACAGAAAGAGAAATAAAGAAACTGATCCCATTCACAATTGCACCAAGAACCATAAAATACCTGGGAATAAACCTAACCAAGGATGTAAAAGATCTGTATGCTGAAAACTATAGAAAGCTTATGAAGGAAATTGAAGAAGATACAAAGAAATGGAAAAACATTCCATGCTTATGGATTGGAAGAATAAATTTTGCTAAAATGTCAATACTACCCAAAGCAATCTACACATTCAATGCAATCCCAATCAAAATTGCACCAGCATTCTTCTCAAAGCTAGAACAAACAATCCTAAAATTTGTATGGAACCACAAAAGACCCCGAATAGCCAAAGTAATGTTGAAAAAGAAAACCAAAGTGGGAGGCATCACAGACTTTAGCCTCTACCACAAAGTTGTAATCATCAAGACAGTATGGTACTGGCACAAAAACAAACACATAGACCAATGGAATCGAATAGAGAACCCAGAATTGAACCCATAAATGTATGGCCAACTAATCTTTAACAAAGCAGGTAACAGTATCTGATGGAAAAAAAAAGTCTCTTTAACAAATGGTGCTTGGAGAACTGGACAGCAACATGCAGAAGAATGAAACTAGACCACTTTCTTACACCATACACAAAAATAAACTCAAAATGGATGAAGGGCCTAAATATGAGACAGGAAACCATCAAAACCCTAGAGAAGAAAGCGGGAAAAAACCTCTCTGACCTCAGCCGCAGCAATTTCTCACTTGACACGTCTCCAAAGGCAAGAGAATTAAAAGCAAATATGAACTATTGGGACGTCATCAAGATAAAAAACTTCTGCACTGCCAAGGAAATAATCAACAAAACTAAAAGCCAACCAATGGAATGGGAAAAGATATTTGCAAATGACATATTGGATAAAGGGCTAGTATCTAAAATCTATAAAGAACTCACCAAACTCCACATCCAAAAAACAAATAATCCAGTGAAGAAATGGGCAGAAGACATGAATAGACACTTCCCTAAAGAAGACATCCAGATGGCCAACAGGCACATGAAAAGATGCTCAACGTCACTCCTCATCAGGGAAATACAAATCAAAACCACACTGAAATACCACCTCACACCAGTCAGAGTGGCTAAAATGAACAAATCAGGAGACTATAGATGCTGGAGAGGATGTGGAGAAACGGGAACCCTCTTGCACTGTTGGTGGGAATGCAAACTGGTGCAGCCACTCTGGAAACAGTGTGGAGCTTCCTCAAAAAATTAAAAATAGATCTACCTTATGAGCCAGCAATAGCACCGCTAGGAATTTACCCAAGGGATACAGGAGTGCTGATGCATAGGGGCACTTGTACCCCAATGTTTATAGCAGCACTTTCAACAATAGCCAAATTATGGAAAGGGCCTAAATGTCCATCAACTGACGAATGGATAAAGAAGATGGGGTTTATATATCCAATGGAATACTACTTGGCAATGAGAAAGAATAAAATCTGGCCATTTGCAGCAACGTGGATGGAATTGGAGGGTATTATGCTAAGTGAAATAAGTCAGTCAGAGAAAGCCAGATACCATACGTTTTCACTCATATGTGGATCTTGAGCAACTTAACAGAAGACCATGGGAGGGGAAGGAAGGGGAAAAAAAAGTTACAGAGAGGGAGGGAGGCAAACCATAAGAGACTCTTAAGTACTGAGAAAAAACTGAGGGTTGATGGGGGAAAGGGGAAAGTGGGTGATGGGCACTGAGGAAGGCACTTGTTGGGATGAGCACTGGGTGTTGTATAAATAAACTGAAGTGTCTATGGACGATTATAAGAAAGCTATATATCAATATGCCTCATTAACCTAAATACCAAAATTCTTTAAAGTATTAGCACATTGAATCCAGCAATATATAAAATGGATGAAACATCATAACCAGGTTTACTCCTGGAATGCAAGGCTGGGCCAACATATGAAAAAATATATTTACCATATTAATATATGAAGAAAAAATATGCATCTAATAAATTCAACATTTGTTCACGATACAAAGTTTTAGCAAACCAGGAATAGAGGGAGAACTTCCTTAACTTGATGAAAGGCAACTACAAAAACCTACAGCTAATGAAAAGTTCAAGGTGAAAGACTTAATGCTTTCTTTCACCCTAAGATCAAGAACAAGGCAAATGTTTCTCAGTGCTCCTATGTGATATTATATTTGAGGTCATAGCACCAGTACAAGGTGAGAAAAATACAGAAAGGATTACATATTGGAAAGAAATAAAACTGCCTGTATTAATAGAGCACCTGACTCTCTTTGCAGAAAATCCCAAAGAATGTATAAAAAAGCCACCAGCTCAGAATGAGTTTAGCATAGTCATAGATGCAATGTCAATATATACAAATTATTTTTATATATAAGCAATAAACTAGAAATGAATAAAATTTCAATTAGAAGTGTGTATAAGAACTAAAAACTATAAAATACTTAGAGACCCATCTAATATGCATGATATTTGTTTGCTGAAAACTTCAAAACATTGATGAGTGAAGCAAACCTAAAAAATATGTCATCTTATCCCTAAATTAATCTATACGTTCAATATAACACCATTTAAAATCTCAGGGTTTTTTTTGTAGAACCCAACAAGCTGATTTTAAAATTTATGTGAAAAAGCAAAGGATCTAGAGTAGGCAAAATTATTTTTATAAGAACAAATTTGGAAAACTCACATGCCAATTTTAAGACTTCCTATAGAGTACACATTCAAGACAGTGTTGTATTAGCAAAAGGAAAAACACAGTGATCAATGGACCTATTAGAGTCAATATAGACCTGCTTAAACGTGCCAGCTGATTTTCAACAAAGGTGCTAAGTAAATTTAATGAATAATATCTTCACCAAATAATGCTGGAACAACATGAACAAAAAAGGATACATACATGAACAAAAAAAGGAGCGGGTGGGGAGTTATACCAGATCCTGAGTCATACACACATATGACTCCAAAAGAATAACAGACATAAATGTAAGAGCTAAAGCTTCAAGAAAAAAAAATCTTTATTTGGATACTAAAATACTTCTTAGCACACAAATAGCACAAACCATAACAGAAAAAAAAGTTGGTAAGCTGAATTTCAAAATTATTTGCAATAATCAAGATATACAAGCCACCCAAGTGTCCACCAACAGATGAATGGGTAAAGAAGAAGTGGTAGATATACACAATGGAATATCAGTCAGCCACACAAAAGGATGAAATCTTGCTATTTGCAACAACATGGATGTAAATAAAGACTATAATGCTAAGTGAAATAAGCGAGTCAAAGAAATACAAATACCATGATTTCATTCATGTGGAATTTAAGAAACAGAACAAATGAACAAAAAGAAGACAAACTGAAAAACAGACTCTTAACTATGAGAACCAAACTGATGGTTACCAGAGGGACACAGATTGGGGAAGGGGTATAACAGGCAATGGGGAATAAGAATACACTTCTCATGATGAGCACTGAGTAATGTACAGGCTTTTTGGATCACTACTTGCGCACCTGAAACTAATAAAACACTGTGCACTAACAACATTGGAATTAAAATTAAAAATTTAATAAAAAAAGAAAATATAAATCACAGAGTGGAATAAATATTTGCAAAACGTGTCTGATAAAGAACTGGTAAATATTAATCAGAAAATACAAAGAAATCACAAAACTTAATAATATACAACAAAATTTTAAAAATAGGCAAAATGTTTATAGATATACTTCAAATAGATATAATAAAGTACAAATAAACATGAAAATATGTCCGACATCCTTAGTCATTTCACAAATGCAAATTAAAATTTAAAGTGATATATAACTACGTATCTATTAGGTCAGCTTTAATTAAAGAAAAAAAAAGTGACACTACCAAATGCTTATGACGATGTAGAGCAACTGAATCTCATACATTAACAGTGGGAATGCAAAATGGCACAGCCAATTTGGAAAACAAATTTTACAGTCCCTCTCCTAGATATGCAACCAAGAGAAATGAAGTCATGTCCACTTAAAACTCTCTAAGCAAATATTTATAGCATATATTTAGAAATAATTCAAGTGGCCATGGAACTGCAAGAGAATAAATTGTGGTCTATTCATACAATGGAGTACAACACAACAACAAAAAAGAATAAACTACTGATACACACAACAAACTTGGATATGCCTCTCATGCTTTACGCTAAGTGAAAAAAGCCAGACTCAAAAGGCTACCTACCGTATGAATCCACCTGCAGGACATTCCAGAAAAGGCAGTGGGGCAGGAGATAGAAATCTTTCATTATACATGTTGACATTTTTTCCCCTAGAAGTTTAATTTTTTTTTTTTAATTGAAATCTTCTTGCAATCATGTTTCAGGGTTGAAAACTGGGAAAGGATTTGCACAGGAGAGCCTTTCAACATAAGAGCATACAATTATTTTCTTGATAACTATCCAATGTGCATAGCATTATTAAACTCTCCAGTCTTTTTAAATCCTTAAGCTCTTTGGAATCTACTTGTATTTATGGTAGGATGTTCGCTGGATTTTCCAATACAAAGTCAAGTGCCCTGTAATCATGGAGGTGTGTCGACTTACTTTGCAGAACTTTGAGCATTCTGCTCATTCCTGTTACTTGGCATAAACTCAGGTCCGTGATTTGGGCTTGCTCCAGACACTGAAGTAGTAGTGACTCACTCCTATTAAAAAAAGGACAGCCTGTTATCTGTGCAGACGCCAGGCCCCCCACTATTCAGAGGATGGATCTTGTTACATGACCTCCCGATCCTTACCCCAACATCCCTGCTCCTGGGTGCTCGTGTATCAGACCTTGACTCCCACCCCAATGTTTCCAAAATGAAAACTTACCTTTTCAAAGAAGATCCTGCATTCTGCAGGGTGAAAAAGAGATAAGGTCAGTATCTGAGCCACGCCTCTTGTGAGTTGTACCCCTGAAAATATCTTCTCATAATGAAACTCGATTTCTACATAATTTCCTCAGCTTCATGGTACTAATTATCAGATACCAAATTTTAACACTGAATGGTAGAAGTCAGAAAAAATACTTAAAATCACAGTTATATTCCCAAGGTAACTATTTGGGTTTTTTGTTTTAATATTCTTAGTTTTATTATTCAGGGACTATATAGTCATTTTACATGGAATTTAGAACCTGCTGAGTCAGATGATGTCTTGACAAGATTTATATTTAATCTGGATGTCTTTCTTTCCTTCTTTTAAAACTTTTTTTTAAGGTTTATTTATTTTGAAAGAGAGAGAGAGAGAGAGAGAGAGAGGCAGAGACAGAGACAGAGGGAGAGAGAGAATTCCAAGCAGGCTCTGCACTGTCAGCACAGAACCTGATGTGGGTCTTGAACTCACAAACCATGAGATCATGACCCGAGCCGAGATGGAGAGTCCAGATGCTTGGGGTGCCTGTGTGGTTAAGTGTCCGACTTTGGCTCAGGTCATGATGTAATGACTGCAAAATTTATCACATCATACACTTATAACACAATATTGTTTTATATATTCATTATACCACGCATTAGATCTCTATTGTTTATTACTATTTATTACAAGTTTGTGCCCTTAAACACCATCACTCTTATCAACGATCTGCCACCCTATTCCATTCTCCAGTAAGTACCCTTTTACTTTTGTTTTTTTAAATAGGTTTAACTTTTTTAGATTCTATATATAAGCAATATTGTACAATAGTTGTATTTCTGACTTATCTTGCTTAAGCACAATGTGTTCACAGTCTATCCATGTTATCACAGATGGGAGGATATTTTCCTTTCTCATGGCTCAGTAATATTCCATCATGTATACGTACCACACCTTTTTCATTCATTTATCTGTTAATGGACATTTGGGTTGTTTCCAAACATGAGTATGTGTATCTCTTTGAAATTCTGTTTTCATTTCCTTTGGGTATAGGCACACAAAGGGAATTGCTGGATCATATGGTAGATCTATTTCTCATTTTTTGAAATACTTCCATATTGTTTTCTACAGCGGTTGGACCAATTTACATTCCCACCAACAATGTTTAAGTACTCCCTTTTCACCACATCCTCACCAGCACCCATTGTCTTTTATTGATGATAGTCATTCTAACAGTTGAGAGGGTCTATCTCATTGTAGTTTTTTATTTAAATGTTTATTTTTGAGAGAGGAGAAAGGGAGGGAGGGAGAGGGAGGCAGGGAGAGAGGGGGAGAGGGAGTGGGGGGAGAGGGAGAGAGAGGGAGAGAGAGGGAGAGAGAGGGAGAGAGAGAGAGAGAGAGAGAGAGAGAGAGAGAGAGAGAGAGAGAGAGAATCCCAAGCAGGCTCTGCACTGACAGCATGGCTCGATCCCATGAACCATGAGACCATGACCTGAGCTGAAATCAAGAGGTGGACACTTAAATGACTGAGCCATCCAGGTGTCCCTCACTGTGGTTTTGATTTACCTTTCCCAAGGGACATATTTTCCATTCCTCACCTCAGTCATCTTATCCAGAATAGTCATCATTTCAAACTCTGCCCATCTACTTGCTTTCTATACTGTCAATGGCAAGAGTTGAGCAGGTGCAAGGGCTTGCTAAACTGGGGACGGTGGGGGAAGCTGGGTCAGAAGCTGAGCATAACTGAGCCAACTGTCTGGGACTGGGCTCTAGAATAGAACCCAACAGTTTACCAGCAAGTATTTCTCAAATAAGAGCACTCCCATTGCAAATATGAGTCCAGCAGCAGCAGGATATAGATAAAGTCTTAAAAAGATAATAATTTACTAGTTGAAAGGTGATGCATTTAAAATATACAATACTATGCAAATAAATCTCACCCTTGTTTCTCCAAGGTTACTGCTCAATGTTTGTGTTACGATCTCTGCGTTTATTTTGCCAAAGTCAGTCCGTGAATGTTAACGAACATATGTCTATACATATATACGTATCCACAAAACCAAACAAAAAAGCAGTTCCGTATGTTTCCACTCCAATCAAATACCCTGAAAATACCTTTTACCACTATAGAGTTGTTTCATTCTTTTTTTCTGGTTGCAGAATATTCTATTGTATTGATGTGTCATTATTCGACTAACCAATTATTCACCCTAATAAGGGATATCTCAATTCAAACTAATTACTGATAGTCTTAAGGTGAGAATTCATACCATGAAGTAACTCTCCCCTGTACCAGGGTTTTAGATAATTCATAATGCTTTTGGTGACTGCCAAAAGCTACACAGCCTTCATGTATGTTTGCAAATTATAGAATATTCTAGAATTGACACTTAATGAGCACGGTCCACTTCTCATTTCTCAAATACTGCAATGAAGATCATTTCTGGAATCTTACCTGGAGCACCATTAGGGTGTCTTTCCCACACTTCTTCTCCAGCTCTACAGTCATCTTTTGGAGGCTGCAGATGTGTCCTGAAAGCCGGCCTTCACTCTCCTTCAGTTTATTCATGTTCTCTTTCCCCAAATCGTTCAGTCTCTGCAGAATCATCTCCTTATTATTATTTTACAAGTGATAATCACATTTATTCACTAATTCAACTACCTCTTCAATGCACTTTTCTTCCTGCCATTTCAGAAATACATATAAGTAGATATGGCCTGACAACTCCTCTGTATCAAGAAGGACACCTCACTAGAAGCTAGATTCTTTGACACGATATATTTGTGTTGATGTGGAAGGTATGCACATAGTCCACTTATACAGAAGACAACCTGACTCTAAAACAGATCACGTTATTTTGCTGTACAGTTTTGTCCAGAAAGTCTCCTATTACCTTCATTAAATTAAGATTTGAAATTAAAAATATAATCAATTAATAAGAAAGAATGAATCAAGCTACTGACATTTTTTATCCTTGCAAAGATGCTTTATCTAGGCATAAGAGCACATGCTCATGTTATCTTTCTTCTTAACACAAATGATGCATATTATACCTTACTTAAAAAAAATTTTTTTAATGTTTATTTTTGAGAGAGACAGAGAGTGAGCAGGGGAGGGGCAAAGAGAGAGGGAGACACAGAATCTGAAGCAGGCTCCAGACTCTGAGCTGTCAGCACAGAGCCCGAAGTGGGGCTCGAACCCACGAACTGTGAGATCATGACTTGAGCTGAAGTTGGTCGCTTAACCTACTGAGCCACCCAGGCGCCCCTACTTGTTTTTTATTAATAAATAATATGTTCTTGGAGAGCATTTCTTATCCATACACATGCGGCTGTGTTATCTTTTCTAACTGCTGAAGAGCATTCCATTTTAAGTACATAATACAATCTATTTTGAGAGTCCTGTATTGATGGATATAGGTTGTACTTAATCTCTTGCTATCATAAACATTACAGTTAATAATAATGCCTAATAGTCTCCACTGCATAATACGTACAAACACTATTTAAAGAGCTTTATGTAGATTATCACATTCAATCCTCACAATAGCATAAAAACTACAGGTATTTTCTCCACTTTATAGCTAAGGAAACTGAGTCTCAGGTTAAACATGTATAGGTTAGAGTAGCCACTTAGAGACTAGTAAATAGCAGAAGCCAGGTAGGAATTTCACCAGTCTGGCTTCAAACATGACCTCTAAACCATGGCTCTACACTGGAATAATTTTACAGCATTCCCTTATCCTTGGATCTTTTTATATGCATGTAAGTATATCTGTAAGATAAGTGACCGGAAATAGAACGGCCGGCTGAATACATACATTCTTTTAATGTACATGTGGCTGTCACTGGATGTCTCATTCTAGAATTGGCATAATGTTCAGCTCCCCTTTCCCTCATTTCCCAAATACTGTGAGCGTGCTGTTTTCCACCTCTCACCTGTAGCGTTTCCTGGGACTGCCCCTTCAGCTCTGTGGCAAACGCCAGCACTTGATTCAGATGGTCTTCCCTCAACTTTGGGTTGAATACGCAGTCTTGTAGGCTCCGGAAGTTCATCTCTTCAACCATCAACCGGAACCTTATTCTATATTCAGACTCAATCATCTCTTTAAAATCCTGCTCTTCTCCCTTCATCACAGATATAGATAAGAGACTTCAAGTTAAACAGCAGAGATAAATATTCATGGTCACTTTCCATCTCTAACTCCAATATAAAGACAAGGGAATATCAAGTACAGGGGAAGAAACAAAATGCATACATACAGAGGGCAAAGAAAGTTTCAAGATCAACCAACATCAACATAATCTTAGAACATGCAATGCAGATGAACACATGTTAACCGACTTAGAAAACTGAGGAATCTACAATCACAGTGACAAAGAGGGGGAGATGAGGAAAATTGGAAGGTGGGGCAAATGGATTTGGCTGATGCTTTGGATAGTGAGTATCAGGAAAGGGAAATGGTAGGGTGACACCAAAGTTGTTAGATAAAGCAAGTGGAAGAAGGAAGTTGCCAAAACAGGAAAACAAGGGAGGGATAGATTGTAGAGGCAGGGAGTGTATCAGCAGCTCAGTTTTTGGATATGCTGGTTTTGATTAGTCAATCAGTCATCCAAAAGAGATGTTGAATAGAAGTTGGATGTGAAAGCCTGTATCACTTGGAAGTTGGAGCTACAGACTGGCACCGGGAGTGGCCAGCTTAATGATATTTCATCTCATGAGACTCCGCAGTCAATACTTATCAAGAACCGAACCACTGCTCACCACCTCTACCACTAACCTCTGGTTCACCATCACCTGTCCCTGATAACTACAACAGTCCCCTGTCAAGTATCCCACCTCTGCTCTCACCCTCCTACAGTCTTGTTTTATCTCAGCAGTCAGTGTTTCTGTGAGAATGAAAGTTCAATCAAGCCACCCCTCTGTTCAAAACTTTCCTCTTGTTTCCCTATTTCATTTAAAAAAATTTTTTTAAGTTTATTTATTTATTTTGAGAGATTAAGACAGAGAGCAGGAGAAGGGCAGAGAGAGAGAGTGAGAGAATCCCAAGCAGGCTCTGCACTGCCAGCACAGATCCTGATATGGGGCTGGAAACCAAGAACTTTGACATCATGACCTGAGCTGAAATGAAGTCAGACGCTTAACAGACTAAGCCACCAAGGCGCCCTTCCCTATTTCATTTAAAGTCATCTGCCCTAGGGGTGCCTGGGTGGCTCATTCGGTTAAGTGGACTTTAGCTCAGGTCATGATCTCTCAAGGTTAGGTTTGTGAGTTTGAGCCCTACTTCCTGCTCTGTGCCGACAGCTCAGTCTGGAGCCTGCTTCAGATTTTGTGTCTTCCTCTCTCTCTGCCCCTCCCCTGCTGGCACTGTCTCTCTCCCCCTCAAAAATAAATAAACATTAAAAAAAAAAAAGTCAGCTGCCCTATAGATTTGGCCCCTGTATCTTCTAATCTCACCTATCAGCTTCCACTGCCTTTCCAGCCCCAACTAAGAACCTACCAGATTCTTCCCAAAACAGTATAACTCAATCCCTCAACAGCTTGAGTTTTCTCAAATGCCACTTTCTGAACAAGGTCCTGATCACTTTATTTCAAAGTATATCCCATCATGCTTCCCTCCGCCCACCCCTCCCTGAATGTATAGCATTTACCATGTAACATTCATTTTACTTATTTGGTTTACTTCCATGAGAATGTCAGTTGCACAAGGGCAATTTTTTTTTCCCTCTCCTACTACTGAATCTCCAACACCTAGTATAGTCCCTGGCAAAGAGTGGGACCCTAATATTTTATTTTTTTTTAAATTTTTTTTTTCAACGTTTATTTATTTTTGGGACAGAGAGAGACAGAGCATGAACGGGGGAGGGGCAGAGAGAGAGGGAGACACAGAATCGGAAACAGGCTCCAGGCTCTGAGCCATCAGCCCAGAGCCCGACGCGGGGCTCGAACTCACGGACCGCGAGATCGTGACCTGGCTGAAGTCAGACGCTTAACCGACTGCGCCACCCAGGCGCCCCCCTAATATTTTATTTTTGAATATATGGTGGTTAAGGCTGAAAAAAATGGGGATCAGTTGAAAAGTTCTTGCAGAGTCAGTCAATTCTTCTCCTCTATCATCTTCAACTAGCCATTTATTTTCTTTAAAATTGAAAGAGAGAAGAGTCAGAATCTGGATATCTGGCACAGAATAGAGTTAAAGGCTTGAGTTAGAAGGTTTGAAATCAGAAGTGAAACATGGGCATAACAGACAGCAAGCCCTCATTCTGGACAGTATTTCTCAAACTGCCTTTTAAATGGTTTTAGGATTCAAATTTAAAAAAAGGGGGGAGGGGCACCTGGGTAGCTCAGTTGGTTAAGCATCTGACTTTGGCTCAGGTCATGATCTCATGGTTTGTCAGTTTGAGCCCCGCATCAGGCTCTGTGCTGACAGCTCAGAGCCTGGAGCCTGCTTCAGATTCTGTCTCCCTCTCTCTCTGCCCCTCCCCCACTCACACTCTGTGTCTCTCTCCTTCAAAAATAAACAAACTTAAAAAAAATAATAAATGGTTTCAGGATTTACATGGCCACCAACACTACATGAGATGCTCACTCGCCCATGGCACTGTTATAAACTGTTATCAATCATTAGTATCTTCCAATAAGGGTTATAAATGTCATTTCACAAATTTAAGAGTTAATTTGTATTCTTCTTACCATAAAAAAAGTTCAGGATCTTCTTATTCAAAAGGTAGTTGCATTTCCTTTTCTGCAAAATCTCATTTCTTTGATCGTTTTTGTATTGAATTTCTAGTCTTCTGCTTATTGATGTTAGAGAGTTCTTTATTCGTAAAGAAATTAACACTTTTCCTACCAATGGATTTCAAATATTTTTCCTGGTTTGTCATTCATCTTTTGACTTTGTTTCTGTTATTTGCTGTCCAACGTTATAGGTAATTCCCTAAGACTCGAGATAAGCACTGACCTGAATCATCACCATTCTTTCTTGCTCATCAGCCAATATGCTTTTAGCTACTTCAAGTTTCTCCTTCAATGTGTTCAATATCTCCTGGAATAACTTCTGCAGAGAAATAGATCACAAAACTCTAGGTAAAGTAATTGCTTTAGAATAGTTAGATTTTTCACCTTGGACAACTGAAAAAGGGCCAATACACCTATGTTTTCTTAGCCTTTACGTTTACGGTCTAAATATAGTACCTGTTTAGAATTCTCTGATAAACACTGCCTAAGGGAAGTGGCCTTGCGGGATCAGAATATAGCCTCCCCTCCCCCAAATAAGTTAGTAAGAGGAGGCGGCCAGTGTTAAGAGTGCTCTGGGATCTGCAGGAGGCTCACCCTATAAACGCCAGCAGCCTCTTGTACTCCACACACCAAGTGATTCTCGTGCTCCTGAGAGTGGAAGCACTGGCCACACAGCAGGATTTGGTCATCAACACAGAACAACTGCACTAGTTCCAGGTGTTTCTCACAGTAGAGATCTTCCGGGAATTTTCGCTGTAACTGGGAGCTGAGCCTCCTGGACATCCTGGCAGGTGTCCCTAGGTGAACTTTCTGCCGTGGAATACCTCCCTGCACACTGAACCATAAAAGAGTGGCGGTGATTTGAGGGAGTCACACTTGCCGACCGCGGTGTCCACCCTCAGCCAAGCATCAGATACCCTCAGCGCATCCGCGGCTCCTCGAACCCGCAGGTCTTCCGCAGCCAGCAGCCACGTGCTCGGGGGAAGACACACGGGACTCACACCCGTATCCTGAGATTGAGGGGGCTTCCAAGTTTTCTCAAAATTTAGCACTGGGCTGAAAATTAGTTACAAGTGAGGACACAGGACACCACTTCCCCGTAAGGCACTAGGAAAAAAAAAAAAAAAGCAGCTGAAGAAGAAAGAAAAAGAAGAAAAGGCACTTACTAGAAGGCAGAGAGTATTAAAGCTCTGGAGGAACATCCGGGACTAGAGTGCCGCAAAGCCTGGCTTCAGGCATTTAAGGACGCTCTCCCTTTCCCAGGGCTTGCACAAGCCGGAAAACGCAGCCAGCTTCCCGGGCCTCCTTAAAGGGGAGTGGCACTTGGGTGCCAAATTTAAGGGAGACCCCGCTTTCTAAGTACGCATGCGCCTAAGTGTGAGGCACCTCAAGTTTTGGGGGCAAAGCCGAAGACATCTGTCATCTAAGAGCTGTCCAATAAAGATATCGATTAAAAAAATAAAAAGGCACCCCCAAAAGAAAAACTTAACAAAATTTAAGGGAAACTAGATTTTTCACCTTGGACAACTGAAAAAGGGCCAATACACCTAAAGGGAAACTGCTTTTAAGGAAAGAGAGAAAGAGATCTATAATCTCTTCCATCCCCATTTCCAGACGATTCTGATTACCTTTGAGCAACAATTCTGATACTCGAGGAACATTTTAATTCTATTCCTAAAAGGGATTACCCACTGAATTTGGGTAGCTTTTCACCAACGAATAATTGCCTTGCCTTACTTCTCTTTTCTAACTCCATCTCCAGCCATTGTTACGGTGGTGACACTGTAACACCCAAGTATTAATTTCTCAAAAAAAAAAAAATCCTCTATCCTGTTTACATTTGTCCCCATTCCATCTTATTAACCAGCTCTTTTGACAAACTCTTGGAACAAATCTGACAGACCTCCGAAGTCCCAGACTTCCATTTGTGGACTTACTAGCTTCCCCCTCGCCCGCCCACCATGATGCTCTCACTGTCACCCAAACCCTGCCATCAACTAGACCTCCTGTCTTTTCATTCCTTCTCATTTTTAATTTAAGACATGCAAAACACTTTTATAGTTATGAAGTTGATTAATTGTGTATGTATGATAACTTTGTATCTTGTGAGGTTTAAATATTAAAGCAGCAGTTTTCAAAGTGTGGTTCCCAAGACTTGGTTTGCCTTTTTTACTGTGCTAACATTTGTGCTGATAGTAGATAAAACTTCTGGCATCTTACCATTCATCAAGTAAGTAGCACCAAGTATGGTCATTTATCGTGTTTTTCAATCTCTTGCATACTCCCAGTTAATTTTTTTTTTTTTTTACTTAATAACCTTACTTTCTTGATGAAACAAAATAATAAGTGAGCTATTAAGTACAGGATTTAATTAATATTTTGGGTGACAAAATGAAAACTGCATAGAGCATTTATGCTGCATTTGGGAATACAGGCGTTGTCTCAAGAAAAAAACACTTTCTATAACTGAGTTACAAGCCATACTAGCCATGTTTTTTCCAGCACGTTTTTGTTGAAAGAACAAATGAGACAAATGTGGTCATTCAGATGTAGCGCTTTGGAAGATATTTTCTCAAACACTAACAGAGTGACCCTGTCATTTCAAGAAAACCAAGTGAGTGTATTAGTTGTCAATGATAAAATTCTGGCTTTGGAGAACTTGTATCCACTGTCGTAAGCTTGACAGCTTCCCAAGACTTTGACAGCTTCTTTTCTGATAAAAGTTGGTGGTGATATTAACAAATGTGAGTTGGATATTGTATAGTGAAATATGTCAACATTTGGAAAGTCTGAAAACTCAGTGAACTAATGTGTTCCAAAAGACCAATGCCTGATGTTAAGATTATGCAAGGATAGGGGCGCCTGGGTGGCGCAGTCGGTTAAGCGTCCGACTTCAGCCAGGTCACGATCTTGCGGTCCGTGAGTTCGAGCCCCGCGTCAGGCTCTGGGCTGATGGCTCAGAGCCTGGAGCCTGTTTCCGATTCTGTGTCTCCCTCTCTCTCTCTGCCCCTCCCCCGTTCATGCTCTGCCTCTCTCTGTCCCAAAAGTGAATAAACATTGGAAAAAAAAATTAAAAAAAAAAAAAAAGATTATGCAAGGATAAAATGTAGATGCAAAGTATCAGACAGAACAATGGATTTTAATACAATAGAAAACATTCATTGGTAAATTCAGGAAGAAAAGTCCTAATTATCTGAAAAAAGCCATTAGAATGTGCTCTCCTTTCCCAACAATGTATTTGTATGAGGACAGATTTTCTTCATATATTTCAACTAAAATAGCACTGCAGTGGGTGGAATGTTGGAGCAGATATACTAGCTGTCTGATAAACCAGAAATTAAAGAGATTTGCAAAACTGTAAAACCATGCCACTTTTTTTCAATTAATTGTTCAGAAGAGGATCCTCATAAAAATGTTATGTTTACTTTTAATAGTTTAATATATATATATATATATATATTTTAAACTCAGTTTTAATTTCTAAATCAGTGACTACAGATAGATATGACACACAAAAAACGTTTTAAGGTCTTCACCAATAATTTGGGTACAAAGGAGTCCTGAGACCAAAGTTCTGAACCATGGTCTTAGAGGGCATATTCCTGAGAAATGGGATTCCTGATAAATACACCTATAATTTTGGTACATTTTGCTGGAATCCCAACCACAAAAGTTGCACAGTTTTGTGTTCCAAGCAACATATGAGAAAGGTGTCAAACTTGTTGCTTGCTTGATAGGTGAGAAATGGTATCTTTATATATTGTCAGTTTACATTTTATTTTCACATGCTAAAAAGCCATTTTCATTTCTTTTTCTATGAACCATTTGTTTAAGCCTTTACTCAAAAACATTTTTTTTAAGTGTTTATTTATTTTTGAGAGAGAGAGAGAGAGAGAGAGACAGAGCATGAGTGGGGGCAGAGACAGAGGGAGACACAGAATCCAAAGCAGGCTCCAGGCTCTGAGCTGTCAGCATAGAGCCTTATGCGGGGATCAAACCCACAAACATGAGATCACCTGAGCTGAAGTCTGAGGCTTACCCGACTGAGTTACGCAGGCGCCCCACCCTTTACTTTTTTTAAACCAGGCTTTTGGGGGCTTTTTCCTTAATTTTAAGAGATATTTATACATTGAAAAGATTGATCCCTTGTTACTACACAAACTGCAAATATTTCTCTCTACTTTGAGATTCTTCAAACTTCTTGTGGTTTCCCTTGTTTTGCTTCCCTGACGTCCTAGACCACTCAACTGAAAAGACTTATCAGTCACAAAATGAACACAAGTTTACAATTCAGCAGCCACTCCTGGCTTTATCTTACCTGACTTCTCAGCAGCAGTTACAGATGACCATGACCCACCTCTCAGAACGTTTCCTTTTGCAATCAAGATCTTAGGTCTGACATCCCTCTACTTTCCTGGTCTGCTTCTCAGCATCCTTTTTTTGACCTTACATCCTCTTGAGATTCTAAGTTTTGGGGCGCTTCGAGGGTCAATTCTAGTCCCTTATTCTAGTTCCAGTGACTCCCTAGATAATCACATTTCCAAAAATTTAAGTACCTCTCTCCAATTTAATCTTCTACCTACACAGACCACTTCCAACTCATTGGCAATTAAATGCCTAATAAGCACCCCACATTAACATATCTAAAGCACTATCCAGGATTTCAAACAATACCTTCCTTTCCCCAGCTCACTTTAAAACTGATTCATTTAGAAGCATAATTTAAACCGCCATCATCTCAACTACTTTGTGTTCAGCCCTGCCCCCACCCCCCATCCCCAACTCCTCAGCTCAACCAGAATACTTTTTTAAACCTAAATCAAGGTTTCTGACAATTTCCCTTTGCACTTAGGCTAAAATCCAAATGGCTAAGCAAGTTCTAGATGGTTTCCCTGCCTACATATAATCTCACCTTTATCTTCCCCCAGCCATTGTCCATTCCAGTTATGATAAATTCATCTGTGCCCTTTCTGCTTCCTCACTCGGCAATGCTTTTCTGTCATATTTTTATACTTCTAGTTCCTTCTTTCTTCCCTTCAGTTCTCAGCTCAAATATCACTTCCGAGAGGCCCTTTTAGAACTATGCAATTGGAAATACCCTCCCACTATTTATATCCTTTCGTTTTCTTTGTTATCTAATTTTATGCATGAACAAATATATTTGTTGTTCACTCTCCATCCACAAGAAATTACAATTCCTTAGAGGCCCTATATCTGCACCTGACTTACTAGATGCTCAATAAATATTTTGAAGAAATGTTTAGAATCAAACCAGCACAAAGTTAAAGGGAAACCAGAGAAAGAGAGAACAGAGATTAAATATTTTTACAGGAAAAAAAGAAAGGAAAGTTGGAGAATACTTTGTTTTCCTAGAATGTTGACTATGTGCTAAACTGTTACCAACATTTATCTCATTTTTCCTAATTTCATCTTTCCCCCTCTGCCCTTGCTTTCTTATTTATTCTTTTATAAGGTTACATTTCATATATACACTAAAACTTTCACAATATTAAGATCAAGTCTAGATATTTAAAGAAAACCATAAGGAAGGAAATGGTCTTCAGGAAAAAAAATCTCACCTTTCTTTGTAATCCTGAGTATTTCCCTTCAGGGAAAAAGCCAGAATAGTGGTGACTGAAGCGCTTTTATCTGTTCAGCTGCTCCCAGGACCTCACCTCTCACCATCATTTAGGAAACCTGTGAAGTTTCAAATTCTATCCATATAATAAATCTAGGATAGTGGTTATCAAACTTCAGTGAGCATTAGAATCATAGGAGTTTATTAAACCAGATTTGTGGGCTCCAGCCCCAGTCTGATTTGATAGATCTGGGTGGAGTCTTTTTTTTTTTTTAATTTTTTTTCAACGTTTATTTATTTTTGGGACAGAGAGAGACAGAGCATAAACGGGGGAGGGGCAGAGAGAGAGGGAGACACAGAATCGGAAACAGGCTCCAGGCTCGGAGCCATCAGCCCAGAGCCCGACGCGGGGCTCGAACTCACGGACCGCGAGATCGTGACCTGGCTGAAGTCGGACGCTTAACCGACTGCGCCACCCAGGCGCCCCTGGGTGGAGTCTTAATTCATATTTTAATGTGCCAGTGACCTTGGCCAGGAGGTTTAATCTTTTTGGGTGGGTCAGTATTTTGTTCTGTCTCCAAGGTCTGAAATGGTGATACTACATTAGTAGCCTCTTATTATTATTTTTTTAATTAGTGATATACATATATAGATATAGATACTTTCCACAGGAAGAAATCCTCCTAGAAGCCATTACCCTAGAATCTCATTGTGTTTATGCCTTAGCCATACCATTTCATCTTAAATCATTAAGTATTTTCACTAAAGAATAATACCAGAGTTCGTTGTTAGTTTTCAGGATATTTACTAAAGAAGGTGATCATGGCATTAGTTGTGGATAGAAAAGTCAAGAGTAGAAATAACAGCTTGAGGAACGTGTCACAGGTGGGAAGTCAGGGGACAATCCAATAGTTCATAGTTGGTCTCAGTGGAGAGGAAATCTGCACGACTTCGCAAGTTTTACAGTTCTACCTCTGGAAGATGTTCACTGCATCAGTCAATTCCCTGCTAACCACACTAGAGTGATTTATTTATTTTTTAAAATGCTGACAGGACAATGAGAAATTCTACTACTTGCTATCTGATTTTCCAAAACCTGGCTCCACCCTTTGGAATTTTAAGTACATCTTTTTCCTTATCTCAACACTCCCATCCACTCCCTCTTCTAAATCCACATTCCCCAGGTAGACCCCACTCATTTTTGTGTGCCCCTCCCCTTCTCAACCAGAACAATCTCCTTCTCTATTCAATATTTTTCTTACCCCCTCCTCCTTTCTAAGCTTTGATGCAGCCAACTTCTGTGAAGATTTTATCAATTACTCTGTCATTTATTCTCATCATCCCAAGCTTCATAATTCATAAGATTTTATTCTTACAGGAAACCTTCACAATCTTTGTCTCGAAAGGTAAAACATCGGGGCGCCTGGGTGGCGCAGTCGGTTAAGCGTCCGACTTCAGCCAGGTCACGATCTCGCGGTCCGTGAGTTCGAGCCCCGCGTCAGGCTCTGGGCTGATGGCTCAGAGCCTGGAGCCTGTTTCCGATTCTGTGTCTCCCTCTCTCTCTGCCCCTCCCCCGTTCATGCTCTGTCTCTCTCTGTCCCAAAAATAAATAAACGTTGAAAAAAAAAATTAAAAAAAAAAAAAAAAAAAAGAAAGGTAAAACATCAAGCAAAATTCTCTTGTCTTGTAGTCTCTTAAAACCTATTTTAGGTTTTAAGTAATTAGTAAATTATTAATCCTAGAAGATTACACATTTTAACTTAAGATAATACTAGTCATTGTGTTATATAGTGTGCTAAAGAATTTTTTATAGTGTGCTAAGGAAAGTTTATATATCCCACAGTCCTGTGAGGCAGGTGGTATCAGAATACATTTTACAGCTGATAAAGCTGATGATTTAGAGGTTAAGTAATTGACCCAAAGCAGTAACAGAAATTACAGATCTAGGGTTTGAGTCACAGCCTGTCTGATGGCAAATTTCATGATACTTCATTACCTCTATTAAGCATTAATCAAGTACCTTGCCAGTTTAAAAGAGAAAATGCCTCAAGTTTGCATTACAATTTACCACAAGATTCTTCTATAGGCCTGCAGTAACAACATTATAGAGAGCACAGATCATTTTAAAGTGTTAAATTTTTACGTAGGAATGCTCTTGATTAAAAAATAAAAGGTTCCTGAGATTGCCTGGGTGGCTCAGTTAAGTGTCCCACTTTGGCTCAGGTCATGATCTCACAGCTCATGGGTTCGAGCCCCGCATGGAGCTCTGTGCTGACATCTCAGAGCCTGGAGCCTGCTTCAGATTCTGTGTCTCCTTTTCTCTCTGCCCCTCCCCAACTTGCACTCCATCTCTCTCTCAAAAACAAAATAAAAACATTAAAAGAAAAAAGTTCCTGAAGAAATTTTTTTTTTACTCTCTCTCTCTCCATTGTTAGAGAACAAAATGATCAAGTCATGGTCCTCACAGCTCATTTCATGAGCGGTCCTATCACATGCGTTAGCCACTGGTCCCCTCACCTCAGGCCCCAAGTATCACACTCTCAGCTTCTGGGGAGGGTGAAGATGCCTGGTGCCAATCAGGATGTTATTTGTTACTCCTGGGCTCATTTCTGCTACAGTAGACCCACTTTGCCCCATTTCAGAAAGGATCAGCCACCTTGTTATTCTTCAGGAAGGACGAGCTACTCTCCGGCTTCTCTTCCAAGGCTGTTCTATCAGAAGCAGGGGCTTAACTTTCATTGGCCTGCTCCCCACAACTCCCAAGAGGTTCAGAAGTCTATGCTCAACTGTTTCTTTATTATTTAGGAATAAACAGTTGCTTCTCGGCCTTTTGGCTAAGATCAAGTGTAGGAATAAACATTCGTGGCAGACTCCTGTGGTAGTACAGCTGCCTTTCTGTTGTAGATCAATGGTGATCTAAACCCAACCCATCAGTTTTTTACTCTTGGAAAGGAAGATAATCCTCCTAGATAAGATTAAGAGGTCACCTTTACCTCACCTAGTCCAACACAGGACAAGCAAGCCCTCTCTGTTTTGACAATAGAGTATCTTCAACAAAACAAATGGGCTGGCTACAGTTGGGGTCAGTTAAGATTCTGAGCAAATGAAAGTCAGATTTTTGCCAGAGGCCATACATTAAGAAGACTGTCATATCTAACTGATGAAGTTAGACTAAAGTGGATTTTGATTCCAGCTCTGCCATTTAACTGCCATGGGCTTTAGCAAGCCCCTGAATACTGAACATCATCTGCAAAATAAGAACCATTATAACCATCTTTCATGTACACATGAGCATATGAGAGGCTGTATGAAATGCAAGAACAAGGTGGTAACAAGAAATTTCTCTCTGTAGGAGTATCCTTTCCTTCTTCCGCACATTCACAGTTGTGCTCCATGGGCAGAGTCAAGGCATTGCCTTCCTGAAGAAGGGAGTGTGCAACTGGTAGTGGTAGAGGAGATACAGAGTGGTTACAGGGAAATGAGAAAGAGCATTTTTATGCCCCTTTAATTTCTTTCAATACACATTAGATTGGTAACTAATTTATATCGAGGCACACATATTCAGCCTTTAGAAACGTAATTGTATTAATTTTTAACTTTTATTTAATTTGTTAATTTTATTAATTTTTTATTACTGAGATGCTTATTCTAGAACTTGAAGACCTCTTGTCTCTATCATGTCCCTACTCAGGAAGGAAATATTTTTTCAATAACATCTCCATCATCAAGATATTAAGACCTACTTGCTCACTATCACTAGAAGATATGCATCTTTGAGCCTTCACATGGAATGGGGACTCAAAAAGCCTGTTCTATACGTTAAAGTCATACCTAAGACATCTTTCAGGACCAGGAAGTATACTTGTTAAAAGACTGGCATCGGGGTGCTTGAGTGGCTCAGTCGGTTAAGCGGCTGACTTCAGCTCAGGTCATGATCTCGAGGTCCCTGACTTCGAGCCCCGCGTCGGGCTCTGTGCTGACAGCTCAGAGCCTGGAGCCTGTTTCAGATTCTGGGTCTCCCTTTCTCTCTGACCCTCCCCTGTTCATGCTCTGTCTCTCCCTGTCTCAAAAATAAATAAAACGTTAAAAAAGAAAAAAAAAAAAAAAAAGACTGTCATCAACTGCTATAAAGGATTGCCCAAACTATTGGCTTTGAGAAAAAGGCAACTTTATAAATAGCCGTGCCCAGAGCTATGTGAACGTAATCAGCTCCAGCAGCTGTCTTGAGTCAGATATTCTATAGGACAAAAGCTATACGTGTCAGAGAAACAAAAAATAGGAGTCTAGGTCCCTGAACCCGTTGTGCCTTCCAGATGTTAAATGAGTAAAAGAAGTTCTACCTTATTTAACCTGCCATTATTTTGTTTTTTTACTGTTACTCATGACTGAAGCTAACTCCAATACATTGATTGTCCCAAAGTTAAGGTCTGGAAGCCCCAACATAAAGGGCTTGATATGGGATTTAGAGTGATCATCCTGCTTGTTTTTGTTTTTGTCTTCTTTTTGGGGAAGTGCTGGGGGGGATGGGAGTTGAAGCTAGGAAGGAAAGACCTCTGTGGAATAACTACAAGAAATTATACATGAACTGGGAATGAAATCTGTCTTTTATGCCCAGCATTTCAGAGACCCAGATGAAGAATTATTTTCTTCTGCTTTGAAAGACTGTGTCCTACAGTCAGGTCCAGGGGTATAACATTAGTATGTGTCCTCGCTAGGGACAGAAGCTAGGAAGGAGCTTAGGCAATGAAAGAGCGGACCTAGACTGGCTGACTCCATTTTGTTCTGTGTCCTCCATCTTGAGTGACTATGACCCCGACATGGCCCCCTTTCCGGGAAAACTGCAGAAAGAAATTCCCGTTCAAACTTCCCATTCAAACCACGCCCAGCAACCTGCGCAACGGGACTCTGACCCTTCCCCAGCCAATCGGCTAAGGCCACGACCATTACCCCACCAACTGCCCCTAGATCCCTATAAAACCTTTGTGCTTTTGAAACTCACTCCCCCCCCCCCCCCCACATCTCACCGCTGCGTCTGTGCAGGTAGGGGATTGAGCTCGAGCTATCTCGAATCTAGCTCAGATCTAGCTCGAATAAAGGCTCTTTGCTTTTGCATCGGACTCGGCTCCCTGGTGGTCTTTGGGGATCACGAATTCTGGGCATAACAGCAAGAAAAAGTGGTAAAGAATGCAGATTTCTAAACTACTTGGCTTGGGGGACCTGAATGGCCCAGTCAGGCATCTGACTATTGATTTTGGCTCAGGTCATGATCTCATGGTTCATGAGATTGAGCTCTGCGTCAGGCTCTGTGCTGACAATGTGGAGACTGCTTGTGATTCTGTCTCCCTCTCTCTGTCTTTCTGTCTCTCTCTCTCTCTCTCATAAATCAATCAATCAATCAATAAATAAATAAATAAACATTAAAAAAAATAAACTACTTGCATTTAAGAACAAAAAAGGACTGTAATATATTGGTAAGCTGCAAATCCAAACAATCCTCTCAAAACTGGCAGTACCTAGAAAGAGAGGGTAGTAAAAACACCACTATTTATATTTAGGCTCTGTGTGTCAGGAATAGTTCCATTTGATCTTAGTCCTATTTGGATAAGCCTTGGTCTTTATTAATTGGTTCAAACTTGGAGAAGTAGTAAAATGATAGAACTACAGAGAATCCAGGCCTATGTTCTTGTTAGGATAGCTCAATTTTACCATTGCTGAACCTCACCTGAAAATCCTTATCCATTCTAACTATCTTTGGGGTAAAGTCAAGACTGAAAGTCAACTTGGGAAAGTTAATAATCTTAAAATGGTGTCTGTGAACAAAGATGGAGTTACAAAGATGTTTAGGCAATGCCAGGAAATTATTTTTCCTAAGTATCTTCCCTCATTAGACTCCCTCACTAAGTCTTGCTTGAAATAAGATATAGAATGGATGGTGTGGTAGGCAGAACTCTGAAAAGGCTCCTAAAATCCTACCCCACCCCCCCATACATTCTCCTAGTTTTTCAAATACTAATCTGGATGCCGATGTGAAGGGATTTTGCACATATAATTGAGGTCCCAAATCAGCAGACCTTAGAAGTTTACCCTAAATGGGCCTGAGTTAATCAAGAGAGCCCTTAAACAGGGATGGGCTCTTTGTGAGGAGGAAGATTCTACACGAGGGATGGGTGGCTTAGGAGATGGATAGGGCATATGTGGCATGGATCTAGGAATGGCTTCTAGGAACTGAGAGCCATCCTTCACTTGATAAGAAAATGGGGTCCTCAGTCATACAACAGAAAGTAACCAAACTCTTCCCACAATCTAAATGCATTTGGAAGAAGATCTCAAACTTCAGGTGAGAGCACGTCCCTGCCAACACCTTAATTCTAGCCTCATGAGATCCTGAGCAGAGAACCCGGACATGACATGCTAGATTTCTGACCTACAGAATTGTAAGCCCATAAATAGGTGTTTTCAAGCTGCTAAATTTGGGGCAATTTGCTACACAGCAGTGTAAGACTAATATAGACACCAGTGCACTGCTACTTGGTGCCTGGGAGGAGAAATAGGGTTAGAAATGAACTTTTCAGGCAATTTCTACATCTTAAGTTGGATATGGAGGACACATCAAGAATTCTGCTTTAACAAGGTTTTGTTAGACTGTTAGCAGTTAACTGTGAAATTCCAATCACAACCTACAGTAGAGTCACTAAATTTGGATCCTAAGTAGAGATCTAAATATATACAAAGAATTGTAATATTTAAGAACTTGAGGTTCTAACTTCCATGCTGGTTGAAGTTAGTGGCATGTCTCAATCTTATGATTAGTAACAAGTACATATTCTTAGCAATGATTTTCTACTTTAAGAAGTGAAATCCTTCAGGGTGTGCGGGTGGCTCAGTCTGTTGAGCATCTGACTTCAGCTCAGGCCATGATCTCACTGCTTGTGAGTTTGAGCCTCCTGCATCAGGCTCTGTGCTGACAGCTTGGAGCCTGGAGCCTGCTTCAGATTCTGTGTCTCCCTCTCTTTCTGCCCCTCCCCTGCTGTGTGCACGCGCGTGCATGCTCTCTCTCTCTGTCTAATATAAATAAACATTAAAAAAATTTTTTAAAGTATATAAAAAAAGAAGTGAAATCCTTCAAAGGAGCCTTACAAGGAATTATAACATACAGATAAAAGTTGAACTTCTCATCCACCCACTTTTTTTTAAATCCAACTATTAAATTATCTGCTTCCAGACACATGGAGCTGTTACACTGCAATGGTTTAAGAAAACAAACATTTCTCATGGTCATGGGTTAGTTTTCTAGCCTTCAGGTTGCTATCTATCAGTTTACTGAATCATGACCACAATTAAAAAATAATGACTGAGTACCTTCTCCATGGAAAAGTTAATTTGGGACTCACAGCTTATGAAACATTTTCATCAAACTCTTTCTTCCAGTGTGTCAGGAACAAGAGTTTGAAAAAAAATGACATAAGGAGAGTAGAGTCTAAAGCAAGAGACAACTGAAAAAATAAGCTGCAACACGAAGGAGAGGTACAAAGGACTAAGAGATGAGGAACTTGGTTATCCAAGGAGGTCAGGAAATCGTTCCCCAAGGAAGCTGAAGCTGCGAAGGCAGGAAGTAGGGGAGGTGCAGGGAAAGCCAGGATGCCCTGTACCCCCTGAGGAATCTGTCATTCATCTCTTGGACTCATTTTCAAGGCACTGGTTGTTGGGCAAACAGTTAAACAAATGTTTGAATTCTTCTTTAAAGCGATCGGTGTTTGAAGGGAAAGCTATTATCAAGTAGAGAACAAACACATTCTTTGTGTTTCTCTTTCCCCCTATCATCTAGATGTGCTTGGTCTCAATCTTTCAAAACCTTTTATTAGTCTTTCACATGGTGTTGTCTATGGCTCCACAAGGCCTTCATATATAACACAAGTTGGGGGTAGATTGTGCCTCAAGGGCACTCAGGGTATTTGGTTTTATAAATACAAAATCTCCAAACTCAAGAAGTTCTACTTTTTTAGTTTAGTCTTGTTATATAATTCTAGCAAAACTTTACTACACAAAGAGCCTTATGTTTGGTCCCGCTTGTAGAGTTTCTATTTCATGGAAACAGGCTATAGTTATCAATTTAATCTAGTCAGTATCTTTGACTACTTCAATGGTTTGACTTAAAACCTCCCTAAGCATGAAATTCTTGTGGGAAGTTAAGCTTATTAAGAATAGTGAACCTAGGGGCACTTGGGTGGCTCAGTTGGTGGAGCAAACATCCGACTTGGGCTCAGGTTGTGATCTAGCTGTTTGTGAGTTCGAGCCCCATGTTGGACTCTGTGCTGTCAGCACAGAGCCTGGAGCCTGCTTCAAATTCTGTGTCTCCCTCCCTCTCTGCCCTCCCCCACTTGCACTCTCCCCAAAATTAATAAATATAAAAAAATAAATAAAATAAAAATAATAAAAAAATAAAACTAGTGAACCTCAAGTTCTTAAATATTATAATTCTTTGTATATATTTAGATCCAAATTTAGTGACTCTCCTGTAGGTTGTGATTGGAATTACATGGCGACTACTCCAAGCCATATTCTCTTGCACAATTTACACTGAGTAGATTTCCTATGTTCAATACAAAAATGCTAAAGTCTTCGGTTAAAAAGGTACACACCCACTAGGAAATAATTAGTTTCTTGGTTAGATGAAGTTACATTGGGCCAAGAACTTCAGTTGGGTATGAGTGTAGAGGCTGAAGGTATCCAGGGGCCTTCGTCAGGGCCACCCAGGAACCAGAGATCATACCATGATTGATAAATCCCATCCTATGCATGTTTTTTGTTTATTTATTTTTTGCAGTTCCTTTGCAGCCTGCTTCAAATGGCAAAATAGCCAGATATGTACACCAAGATACTTGCTGAGAGCTTGTCAGACACCCTGGTAGAACTCTAAAGTTTCCTACATTAGTGACCTGGTAGCCCTTCCAGTTTTCTATTCCTGAAGACGAAGATGTACCTCCCTGCTCTTCACATACACCTATCGCTTGACAGATTTTTACACGACTTTTCCCCTTGATTCTTTAAGCATCCTTTTCATTTAAATCTAGCTTGATCTTGATGGAATGATGTATTTTCTATATACAGGCATTTGTTATGTGACGTGTTTTCCTAAAAAAAACACAACCCATCACTCTGCAAATCATACACTAATAGCACTTTTATAAGTGTTGGAGCAGGACACTCAATCCCTATACAACTTGAACCAGATGTTTATAAAAATATTAACCATCCTTAAAAGAAAAAACTCATGGATGAACAGCCACAAAAAAATCTTAACAGCTTTTTCAAGGAGTAAAAATATCTGACAGGCTTGGGAAGGGTTGAGGCTGAGGAGGTAGGATGGCAAGGACAAAATGCACATAGAACCAAATAAACATCTGTAAGACAGTACCTGGTTGAACTGAGCCAGGAAGAATATAGGGTGAACTATCATCATGGCAGTGAGTAGGTTATCTATCATATTGATGGCTTTTTCTGCATTTGTCTGTGTTAGTGTACTTAGCCTTCAACTGATTTTACTTGGAGTAAAACTTCAATGTGCTAGCAGAGTCTTATTGGAACCAATGTGACTTTCATGTTACAACTCTCTAATTTTGCATTACAGAGCATGTGGTTTCTAGCCCGACAGTTGACGTCTAGTCGTTTTGTCATTCCAAGGATGCCTGATAGCTAGTTTAATTTTGAATTTTACCTATCTTCAGTAATCATTCCATTGAGGCAGAACTTTACCAGCCTTGAGTACAGTTCCGGTCCTGGCTTTTGAGCAAACTGTTGTTTGGAGGCTCGGGTAAAGGCGGAGCTAGAGCCTGAAGATGTAAGTACAGCCTTAGACCCACTGAAGACTCCTCCTAGACTGGGTGTCCATTCTGATTCAGCAGACCCTAGGTATAGCTACCTGCTCATTTCTCTCTTGCAAAGGATCTGCTCTCTTACCAGACTTTAAGGATATGCATAAAAGATTCAGGATTTCTTGGATCTCGTTCTGAAAAGAAAATATCAATTCACTCCTCTTAGAGGTTGCTATTAGAACAATGAAAATAAAAGTTATAGCAAACTTAGGAGCTACACAGTGAAAATTACTCCTAGTCAAAAAGGATCTTTTGGGGATCTCAAACCTTCATGGTTGACAGCTCAGGGATAGAAATAGAATTTAAGTGTTTATCACATTTATCACATTAAAGACCCGAAGTATTAAGATTAAGGATGAACCTCTAGGGTGTCTGGGTGGCTCAGTTGGATAAGCGTCTGACTTCAGCTCAGGTCATGATCTTACGACCTATGAGGGTGAGCCCCGCATCCGGCTCTGTGCTGACAGCTCAGAGCCTGGAGCCTGCCTTGGATTCTGTGTCTCCCTCTCTCTCTGCCCCTCTCATGCTCCATCTCTGTCTCTCAAAAATAATAAAATATTAAAAAAATATTTAAAAAGAATGAATCTCTGGAATTTTGAAAGATAAGACGATCTTACCTTGAAGATTCCTGTTGCCTTCTCCATGGTAAACACTGTGAGACTCATGTGCTCAAGAGAGAAAACAAATCTCACAAAGGAGCATCTGATCTATCACATAGAACCTCTTCAGTTTCTCTTGGTTAGGATCACATATTATTAATCTAAAAGTTCATGTCGTGAGGACTTTGCTATCTCAGCCATCATCTCTAGCTGCAAGTTACATCTCTCATCTCTCACCTCATAAATATCCTTGACCTTGAGGCAGGTTCAATGTGGGCTTTCCTTCCAATTTCTTAAGAGAACCTCATAGCAAGACTTGTAACCACCTTCAATTGCAGGTGGTTCAAGTAGCGTAAGGGGATAGAACAGCTCAGCTCTTCAGCAAGGTAGATAAGAGGCAGCTGTTGTCCTTTTCCATGTCCTTTTCCATGAGGTAGAGAAAGATTAAGAATGGAAAAAACAATCACTCATTCCAACCTACTCTTTTGGAGGATCAGATTTGTCTTCACAATCAGCTCATGGTCACATTCTTTCATCTTCTTAGTCACTCATTCTTATTCCATTGAGAAGTTGTCTGGGGCTTTAAATCCCCTGCCCTAGACTTCTCTTAGATGCTATTCACCATCCATGTTCATACTGCGAACTCTTCAGCTGCCCTGGAACCCCATCTTTGCAGTGTAGTTTTATTAACGGTGTGGTTCTCAAACTTCATTGCATATCAGAATTATCTGGAGACCTGTAACCATTGTGATGCCTTCATCTGTGGCCTCCTAACTTTAGAATCCAAGCGTCAGAATCACCTGGAGATCTTGTTAATGCACAGACTGCTGGGCCTCACTTCCAAAAACTCTCATTCAGTAGGACTGGGCGGGGCCCAGGAGTTGACATTTCCAACAAATTCTAGGTGATGCTGAGTCCAAATACTCTATTCCAATTAGGACACTAACAATTCAATCAGAACCACTAGGAAAAGGCCATGGACTTCAGGTGTCTAACTCATCAGGTGATTCACATATGCAGCTAAGTTTGAGGACTACAACTTTAAGGCTGGCAGGATTTAAAGGAGGCATGAAGGTACACCTAAATCCTAGCCCAGCCGGTGATCACAAAATAGGTTTTGTGTCCCCAGTTGCCCTGCCAGCAAAGACTTCAGTCTTTAGGGAGTGCATTACCCCTAAAAGTCTTTCTTTAGCTTTGCTTAGTTTTTTCAGTCATCACAGCAATGTTGCCTTCCTCTGCCCCCAACCATGTCAAAGCTCTTTAGAGGCATTTAGCTCAGTTCTTACACCTGCAGTAATTTTCCTTAATGACACTTATGCAGTACCTGGTAAATGACATGAATTCCTACAGTTCATGAGTGTTGATGGCTAGGACCCACATTCTTTCAAGTTCTCTCCAACTATTGGCACCTTAGCCTCACAGACACTTTTTAGGTTGGGCATCAAAGGCCAAGAAAGGCTTAGGGTAATGAAGGCATTACCAATTTTGTTTCTTAAGAGATTCCATTAGCTCTTTTCTATGTCCTAGTACAGCATAGGGAATAGAGTCAATTCTGTAATAACTTTGTACGGTGACAGATAAATAAAAAGCTGTGCCATAAACTTATACACCCCAAAGTAAGTGCTCTCATCTGACCCTAATCTGGGCCTGCAAACAATACATAAGCTTGTGAGAAGCGCCCCCTGGCAGTGTCTGGAGCCAGTTACCATTAGGTAGATGGGAGAAGGGGAGACTCAGCCCCATCCACCTTCAGTTGGACTTGACTGGATCCTAGCTCATTCAGCAAACCTGTTTTTGGTTGCAGTTGTAAGTACCTTGAGTTTAATATTTGTGGCTGATTCAATCACGTGGAAATGGCAGTCTTGCTCTGTGGGCACTAGCATGGACTCTGAAGTCAGGCCACCTCTGTGCATCTAGGGGAAGACTCATAGCCACAGTTTGGTTTCTTATCTGTAAATGGTGCTAGAATACCCATGCCATAGGGCTGCTGGAGTATTAAATAAGGAAATACAGTAAGGTTTTGAGAATGGTCCCTGGCACAGAGCCAGAACACTCTACTTGTGTTAGCCAGCCTCGTGGTGTTTTTCCCCATAAAAATACTGGTTTATGATTAGAGATTAAGAGCCTTATGAATAAACGTTAAGATTTTCCTAAGAGAAAAGTAAATAAAAGGATGGGGATCAACATGTATATGCATAAGCATCAGTTTCCTACCTATAAAATACTAGTTTAATACAGAATGGTCGTTCATATTTATCTAATCCCCCAGGTGTATAGTATACCACCTGGAATGTGGAGAGATTTCCTAATTCCTGCAGAATTAAGTGACAGGCAGCTCGTAAAGGGTGTCCTATGATAGGAGTAGGACAAAAGCAAGTGACTTTTGCACTCTTAAGGTTTTTTATTTTTATTTATTTATTGTTGTTGTTGTTGTTGTGTTTTGTCTTAAGGAGGCTCCACACCCAACATGGGGCTTGAACTCATGACCCTGAGATTGAGTCACATCCTCTACCAGGCTGAGCCAGCCAAGTGCCCCCTTAAGATTTTTTAAAAGATAAATCTAGCTTTATCCTTTACTGATAGTAATCCTATTCACATGGTAGCTCAAATTGTCTGTAATAATCTCAAGCCCCATAATCCTCATTAAAAAGGAGAAAGAAGTTAGACTCTCTTAACAGTCCATCCTCACTTTAGACTATGTCTTTTTATTCTTATTTGTCAGTATTTGTTTGAACGGCTTTTAAAAAGTTTTCTGTTCATATCTCAACTCATACAATTTCTCTTTGGCTTCTCTTCTTCTCTCTTTAAGAGACAAAGTACATAAAACACTCAGCATGAAGCCTGGAGCAAGTACATTTTCAACAATTAACTTTGTGTAAAGCAAAGGGATGAACAATAAAAGGGTCTACTCTTGAGAAAAACAAACAACAAACATCACCTTAAATTCTTGTGTAAGTGGTCCAAGCTCTGGAAGCTGACTTCCTACCTGCATGAGTCAGCAGGCATGGCTGGGTTGTGGCTTTCAACTGAATCCAAGTAGTGACAACACCAGGCGCCTTCCAGGGGAGTGCTGGTCTCCAGGTGTTACTGGCAGGCCCAAAGTGCTACCTATAAAGAATAAGAAAAGTGAATATTTCCAAGGTGGATTGTTTTTTTAAAAACTATTTGTGAGACGGTGTGCCTGGGTTGCTCCGTCGCTTAAGTGTCCAACTCTTGATTTCGGGTCAGGTCACGAGCTCATGGTCGTGAGATAGAGCCCCGCATCAGGCTCCCATCTGAGCATGGAGTCTGCTTGGGATTCGCTCTCTCCCTCTCTTTCTGCCCCTCCCCCACTCATGTGTACACTCACTCTCTCTCTCAAAACAAAAACAAATATTTTTAAAAAAGATTTAAAAATATTTCTGAGACAAAAATAATGTTACAGTCTAGGCTTTTTGTTATGGTAATATTTTGACCCACTGTCAGATCATGTATTTTATTCTTCAAATTTTCCAAGAGTCCTTTGAAATGTACTTAAACCCTTAGTTTCAAGGTCTAGATCAAATGCCATTTCTCCCAAGTTTTCCCTGATTGTTCCAGCAAAAATGAAATCTTCCCTCCACTAAAATGCCAAAATTTTAATAAATTTAAATACTACCATGTGTGCTTAAAGCACACGTCTTTTAATGCTTTGTACTTTCTTCTTTTTTGCACATATATCTCCTGCTCTCAAAGAAGAGAATTTTTGGTCGTATTTATATCACTTGCTGAGCACTGAGCTCATTGTCTATATATAATAGAGGCTCAATACCTATTAGTTACATAAAAGCTGTGTTGAAACCATAAAACCACTACAGACATTTTATTATATCACAGCTGAAACCAATCCTCTGAGATATTTTTATCCCTCAACCTGAAGAAAATCACCTCATTAATTGGTTTACTGCAAGTTACACCTCACATTTCTTTGCTCCGACCCCATTCCCCAATATTTCTTTACTGCCAAAACGTTGAAAACACATTAAGAAGTAAAAAAAAACAAAAACAAAAACAAAAACAAAAAAACCCCCAAAACTATACTTTTATACAAAAATTTATATAATAACAAAGTAAAAGTGATGCCTTCCAATTCTCCCAATTCCACTACAGCAGTATGTACCCTTCCATACGTTTTCTTTCCTTTTAAATTTTATTTTACTGTGGTAAGAACTTGTAACATGAGATCCACCTTCTTTACAAAACTTGAAGTGTACCATACGCTATTGTAAACTATAGGCCCAAAGTTGTGCGAGAAATCTCTAGAACTTCTTTACCTTGCATAACTGAGACTTTATGTCTCTTGATTAACAGCTCCCCATTTTTCTCCTCTCTTGGCCCCTGGCAACCACCCTTTTCCTTTCTGATTCTGAGTCTACTTCTTTTTAAAGATTTTTTATTTTTTTTCAGTCATCTCTACACCCAATGTGGGGCTCAAACTTGCAATTCCAAGATCAGGAGTCACTTGCTCCACCGACTGAACCAGCCAGGTGTCCCTGAGTATATTTTAAAGTAAGATACTTCATGTGAGTGGAACATCCAGTATTATCTTTTTGTGACTGGCTTATTTCATGTAGTATGATATCCTTGTGTTTCATCCAGTGCTGTCACATATGACAGGATTTTCTTTTTTCTTTTTTTTTTTAATTATTTATTTTGAGAGAAAGAGAGTGAGCAAGGGAGGGGCAGAGAGAGAGGAAGACATAGGATCCAAAGTGGGCTCTGTGAGCCCGATACAGGGGTGCTTGAACTACTCATGAACCATGAGATCATGACTTGAGCAGAAGTCTGAAGCTTAATTGACTGAGCCACCCAGGTGCCCCAGAATTTTCTGTTTTTCAAAGGTGGAATAATATTTCTTGTGAATATATACCATAATATCCTTTATTTTGTCATACATAAATGGACGTTTAGGTTGTTTTCACATGTTAGCTTTTGCGAATAAGGCTGCAATGAACATTAGAACATTAGTACCTCTTCAACATCTTCATTTATTATTTTTTTTGAAAATTCTTTTACAGTTTATTTATTTTGAGAGAGAGAGGGCATGAGTGAGTGGGGAGGGGCAGAGAGAGAGAGAGAGAGAGAGAGAGAGAGAGAGAGAGTCCTAAGCAGACTTCACACTGTCAGCATGGAGCCTGACAGAGGGCTTGACCTCACGACTGCAAGATCATGACCTGAGTTGAAACCAAGAGTCGGATGCTTAACCAACTGAGCCACCCGGGAGCCCCTAATTATTTTTGATGAATACCCAGAAGTGGGATTGTTGGATCATATGGTACTTCCGTTGTTAATTTCTAAGAAATTTCCATATTATTTTCCATGGAAGCCTTACCATTTTGTGTTCCCACCAACAGTGTACAATAGTACCAATTTTTCCACATCCTTACCAACACTTGCCTTTTTTTTTTTTCTTTATATATAGTGGCCATCCTGACAGGTGTGAGGTGATAGGTCATTGTGGTTTTGATTTATGCTTCCCTGATGATGAGTGACATTGAGCATCTTTCCATACACCTGTAGTTCTTTTGTGTATCTTTTTTAGGGAAATGTCTATTCAAGTCTTTATTTTTTATTGGGCAATTCGGTTTTGTTTTGTTTTTGGTTTTGGTTTTTTGCTATTGATTTATAAGACTTCCTTATGCATTCTGGAAATTAACCCATTCTGATACATGGTTTGTAAACATTTTCTCCTATTCCAATGGTTGCCTTTTCACTCTGTTGTTTCCTATGTAGTGTGGAAGCTTTTTAGTTTGATGTAGTCCCATTTATCTACTGTTGCTCTTGTGGCCCATACTTTTGGTGTCATATCCATGAAATTCCATACTCTCTCTATGCCTTCATGTACACACATACATTACCAACATCTTACAGCATGACCTTATTTTTATAGGAAAAAAATACACTTAGAACCTAATTTTTATTATTTATACTTAAATTATTTGTGGGAGCAGAAATGTATTTTCCCTTAATATCATATAATGGATATCATATCATGTCAGTGTGTATATATTGATCTGTTATTTTTAAAATGGTTATATAGTATTAAGAAGAGTGATTATTTTTTTGGAAGAGCTATTATTTAAAAAAAATTTTTAAGCTCTTTTATTTATTTTGAGAGAGACACAGACAGGGTCAGCAGGGGAGGGGCAGAGAGAGAGAGAGAGAGAGAGAGAGAGAGAGAGAGAGAGAATTCCAAGCAGGCTCTGCACTGTCAGTGCAGAGCCCAATGTGAGGCTGGATCCCAGGAACTGTGAGATTGACCTAAGCCAAAACCAAGAGTTGGATGCTTAACTGACTGAGCCACCCACGTGCCCCCTATTTTAATGTTTATTTATTTTTAGGAGAGACAGAGCATGAGCTGGTGAGGGGCAGAGAGAGAGGGAGACATAGAATCCGAAACAGGCTCCAGGCTCTGAACTGTCAGCACAGAGCCTGACGTGGGGCTTGAACCCATGAACCTTGAGATCATGCCCTGAGCCAAAATCAGATACTTAACCGGCTAAGCCACCCTGGCACCCTGAAGAGCTATTATTTTTAAGTATATATTTATGTAAGTCCTCTTTGTAATTTATGATTAGGTATTTGATGCATGTGTTCCAAATTCTCTTTCCCAGATTGTCATTAAAAAATATTATTTTAACCTGACACCAATTTTACCATATATATTAATAAACTAGAATTTAAATAAAAACTTGAAATAAAAGTTATTTTATTTACTTTGCTGTATAAAAGTATTTACTTTTTATTTAAATTTATTAATCTTTTCTTTTAGGGGTGTCTAAGCTCTGAAGCATGCTTTAAAAAGCCTTTTCTAAGTAGTCTATTTTAAATTTCTATGTTACCAATTATTTCCTTTTATGATGTGCTTCATTTTTTTGGACACAATAATTGACCACATATTTAACAAATATGCTCCTTACTTGCTAAATAGATGTGGGGTGATCTAGAACACAAACACATTCAAAAATAAAATAATATAAATAAATGAAGTAAAAAAGGCAATACAAAGGGAAATAATAGGAGTATAAATTCATGACTAGAGTGGGGAAAATACACACACATACACACACACACACATACATACATCTGGAACACACATTGGTATAACTTACTAGGTAGAGATCCAACTTTGTCTTTTTCTTCTTTTTTTCCCAGATGGCTACCCTCACTTGTCCCAAACCAGTTGTTGAGTAATCTATCTTTTCCACACTGATATGAAATGACAGACATATTTCTAAAATCAGGCTTTCAAGCAGTATGTTTTTCCAGTAAGTCCCCATCTAGTCCACTGCCTTCATCAATAAGTAAGCTCTAACCACATCTTTAAACTTTCTCTTTTTCTGTGTGCTCCAACCCTAATAGCATGTGGATGACAGTTGTGACTGTGGAGACCTTAGGGTGTATCCCTACTGTCACCTCCACAGCAGGAGACAGGTCAGAGAAGAAGCTATTTGAGCTGTTGATCTCAGAAATCATGTCTGACAGTGCAGTGCCCCAAGGGTAGGTGTAATGTATTTTGGGTGGCTGGCCCACTGTTTGTCTACGAGTTATCTCTGAATTTCTTCATCTATGAACTAAGCTCAGTCAAATGTGTTGTGAGCAATGGTAAAGAAGTCTGCATCCCCAATAATGAGTGTGGCCAGTGATTTCAGATACCTGTCACAACATCACACCATAATAACAGCTGTCCAATTTCCTTCTGAAATATTCTAGCAATACTCACTGTATTGAGATAACTGGAAAATTTCATCCACTCACAAGTCAACAAGTGAGATGCAGTGTAGCGTATGAACAACAGAGGCCCCGTTTCCCAGTCCCAACCTGACTCATGTAGTAAGCAAGTAGTCAGGGGATCAACTCAATTTATTTGTCTCAATTTTCTTCACCATCTATACATGGTAGTTGGACTATATAATTACTTGGTTTCCAGCGAGATAAAAGACTGTGGTTGTATAACAATATAGTTCCTCTGTTTTTTCATTTACAACTTACGAATAAGTTGAGCCCTTGCTATATGCAAATAATTCTTCTAGTCACTGATGAATAAGATATGGTTATTGTATTAAGGAGTTTATTAAAGGAGTTTGCTTAGAAGAGGGACGTGGGATGGAACAGATCAGTGTGACTTTAACTTAGAACATGTCGGTTTCCCCATTCCAAATTGGAATACAGGATCTGTGATGTACCATATATCTATTGAAGGGCTTATTCTAATGGTCCTGGTCAATGTTAAAGGCTCCTTCTGGGTTTGTGTGGGAATAACACACTGAATGTAGGCGGTAGTTCATAAATCCTTTTTCCAGTAAAGGCAGTTAATGTTATTATAGATTTTATTTTTTGCAAGACCTTTACTTAAGACTAACTCCTAAAAAATACTGTGAAGCTATACCTCAGTTACTAGGCTAGAAGTAATCTTAAGTAGTAGAGAGAAGTTTCGTGACCCCAAATTGATGCTTCCTCTCTTTCTATTTAAATTATTATAACTTGCTGTGTTACTTGTTGTTGTTGTTGTTGTTGTATGTTTTTGAAAATTCTCATTTCAGTAATTCACAAATGTTACACAAAGGACATACAATGAAAACATTTGGATTAATAACTTCAAAAGGATGAGTGTTGACTAGGAGGAAGAAAAATGGAGGAAACTTCCAGAAAACTTCTTTTTACAAAAGTTCAAGATAGGAAAACACCCAGCATCTGTTGGAGGTAAGTGGGGAAGAAGAATCAGTGGCAACCGCAAAAATCAGAAAGCAATTAATGAAATAGCATAGGTAATAGAGACACATGGATAGTTGCCAATGCTGGCACAAGACAGGATAAGAACAAAAATAAGGTATGATGAACTCAATGGGAGGGAGAAACTGGTTAGATGCTAAGGAAAAACTTCTAAGTTTGCACTTTTTGGCAGTCAGTGAGTGGGTTGTGGGCCATGACAAGTGCTGCCTCATGAGCATATGGCAATACAGATTTATAGAGTAAGGCACTAATAATCTCAATGGTCACTGGACACCATTTCCATACTAGACATTTAGTTTCACATAGGTCTGAAACTATTTGCACATTGGATACCTGTTCAGTAAGAACTGATACGGGGTTGAAGAAGACCTAGTGAAAATAAGTGAATAAAATTATATTTATTCTGAAGTATAGTTTTTCCCCCTCATTCAGTCCATAGCATTATGGCCTCTTGAGGCAACTTCCAACAATAATGAGGCTTTGCATGCCTTCAATGGTGGTGGAGAGGTATCATGGTCTGCAGGGCAGAGCACTAAATATAACTCTGATAATCCATTATACGTTTAAAGTCAGGGAATATTTCAATGGACTTGCTCTCATTTTGTTGGGACGAATAAGATTAAATAAAAGTACACAGTACCTGATTAAGGAGAAAAATATTTTAGGCTTTGGTCAAGCACATAAAAGGGCCTATCAAGAGAAGGGATCAGTATTACGATTTTCTGCCTTCGGTTTCTTAACTAGATTCCATTAGTGGAGTTTTCCTAAATGGGCCATATTTCTAATTCGGATATTATTAGAGATCATTATAACTTAAATCTCTGTAATGGCTCACACCAAATTACCTAACCTTTCAGCTTAAGATCAAGGTACTTGATTGTTTTTCTGGTGCTATTTACATATAATAGCCTACTCTTGAAGAAAGTCTGTTAGAAACAAATACCCTCCGTATCCAGTATGTTGCTTGCACAGTGAGACATTCCTTAAAAGTCTGGGGTTGATGATGAACCCAGTGTACAAGGGTTCCACGTTAAGTCATAATTGGCCTTTTGTTGGGAGAGTATGTGTCAAGTGGTGAAATCAGGCACAGAGGAGAGTAAGAGTTTTTCGTATTAACAACATAGAAACTGACCACCCACCTGTTACTCAAAACAATAGAACCTCAGGGAGGACTTTTCTAATCCCGGAATAGAGGCAGCACCTTGCCTTGATGTCTTTCTTTGTAAAAATGTCTACAGCAGATTTGATGGAGAATCTCAGGGAAGAACTGACCTGTTTCATCTGCTTGGACTATTTCACCAGCCCGGTGACCACTGAGTGTGGGCACAGCTTTTGTCTGGTGTGTCTCCTGAGGAGCTGGGAGGAACACAGTACTCCTTTATCTTGTCCTGAGTGCTGGAGGGCCTTGGAGAGTCCACACTTCCAGCCCAATGAGCGTCTGGGGAGGCTGGCTGGCATCGGCAAACAGCTCCGATCCCAGGTGCTGCAGAGCGAGGGCGGACAAGGCGGCTCTGGGAGAATGCTGGCAGTCGCTAAGGCTTTTTCTGATGAGCAGCAGGGTGTAAACGCTTTCTCAACCCAGTGTCATGGAATAAACAGATTGTATCCCTCCAGTGAGGCTGAGGAGCGTCACAAAGTAAGATTGGCTGCTCAATATAAATCTCAGAACACAAACCACATTCCATCACTTATGCCCATAATATTCTCTATTGGTGACAATCATGGGTCCTGGTCTCCAGGCACCAGACCCCAAACTTGGTGTGGATCCTGCTTCACTCCTTGTGTTAGGTCCCGCTCATCATATTTTTATTGGTCCTCAAGTCTTCTTCACAACCCGGTGCTCTGCTCATTTGCCACAGAGAATTTGTTTCTATTGCAGGAGAAACTCCAGGAAATCTTAAATCTTTTGCGTAAAAAGAAAAAGGAAACTCAGGTTGTATTATCCCATGAGAAGGAGAGAGTAACACTGTGCAAGGTCAGTATCTGTCTTACTTTTGGATCTCGTATATGTTCTATGAGGGAGACTAAAGGGATACCTAGTGAAAGACCAGGCAAAAAAGACCAAATTTTCCAATCCCCGTCCTACAATACGCAGTGCCTTTACTTTGGGCTGTGTACCTCTGCTTGTCCACCTGGGAATGCCAAGACTCACTTCAAACAATTTCCCCATCCCCAGGCCTGCTTATTTTCTTTTCTTCTGGATACACCTATACAACTTGGTGGCTACCTCTATTATGGCTCTGATGATAATTATTTAAAATTACAAGTTACAGACAATAGAGGATCAAAAATCAATAAAAAGGAATAGCTCAAATGCTTTGGGGTAAAAAGAAAGTGAAAAAAAAAGATAAAATAAATAATAAACCAAATAATAGTTTGGTTTAGTACGTCTAAACAAAAGCTTGAGTTAGTCACAGATTTGAACGTGAGCTGTCTTGCAAAGACCGAAATGTTGAGTCACATGTTTAAAAATGTATCTGATTCTCCCAATAAATGGAGTTCTCAAAGCGGAGTATTTGTGATGTGTATCTCTATCTCTAGGATGTGATCCTATGTCTGCTTTCATTGGATATTTATTAAATAAATGAATATACACTTTTTTCATATTTTTGCCCTTGCTTTATTTTGCTTTAAAAAAAATTTTTTTTTAACATTTATTCATTTTTTGAGAGACAGAGTGTGAGGGCGGAGGGGCAGAGGCAGAGGGAGACACAGAATCCAAAGCAAGCTCCAGGCTCTGAACCACAGCACAGAGCCCAACATGGGGCTCGAACTCACAGACGGCGAGATCATGACCTGAGCTGAAGTCAGATGCTTAACTGACTGAGCCACCCGGGTGCCCCAATTTTGCTTTTTTTTTTTTTTTTAAATCGTGGTATGGATCACCACCTATCATAATTGTTGTTTATATTTTTTTCCCCAGTAGAATGACAGTCTCCTGGGAATAGACATTTTGGTTTTGTTTGCTACTGTATCTATAGCACACATACCCCCTAAAATATCACACTAGCCCCCAACTACTTAATAGAATATGGATTATGTGTCACAGTGGAACTCTAGGACTTTGCTAGGACTAAAAGTCTACACAGGCATTTCTGTCACTAACTTTATCATATTGCTCCCGTGTGTGTGTGCACACATGCGTGTGTGTGGATGGCAGGAAGAGACAAAGGCCTGTAAGCAGGTTGTTGTGTCAGAATATGTAAAAATGCACCAGTTTTTGAAGGAGGAGGAACAGCTACAGCTCCAGTTACTGGAAAAGGAGGAAAGGGAGAACATGAAGAAGTTGAGGGACAATGAGATCAAGCTGACCCAGCAAATAAGAAGCCTAAGCAAGATGATTGAGCAGATAGAGTCCACCTGTCAGCGCTCCACTTCAGAATCTTTTGAGGTAAGAATACTGGGAAAATCAATGCCACAATAACAACAACAACAACAACAACATGTCGTAGCCCATAATATTTCAAGCCATGCAAAAATAAGTGTTTATTTACCCAAAAAACTAAGTTCCAGCCCCAACATAGTTTTCCTAAAGAATTAATGCTCGAGGGGTGCCTGGGTGGCTTAGTCCGTTGAGTATCCGACTTTGGCTCAAGTCATGATCTCATGGTTCATGGGTTGGAGCCCCACGTTGGGCTCTGTGTTGACAGCGTGGAGCCTGGAGACTGCTTCTGATTCTGTCTCTCCCTCTCTCTCTGCCCCTCCCCTGCTTGTGCTCTCTGTCTCTCAAAAACAAACATTAAAAAAAAAGAATTAATGTTCCATAGTATAAATACAGTCCTGAAGAGGCAGAGAAAAAACCCAGTAGAACAGCTATCCAAACCAAGCCTGAGGATGACTCCATTTTCTGCTGTGCCTGCCTGTCTGCAACTTCAGCTTCGTTAGTTATTTTGTTTAATGAGCATTTACTATGTGCTGCTGGCACACTACATTTCATCTTCACAGAGACCTGATGAAGTTAAATACTGTTTTATGTACTCTTGGTGATTGTAATCTACCCTGTGGGTTTACAGAAGCTCTTACTTAATAATTCAGACCTCTGGCAGTTAGGTAATTTGCCTATCAAGTAGCTAATATATAGTCGAAACGCAGTATTCTGTACTGAGCCCATATTGTTCACTGCCTTTGCTCTGTTGCCTCCCGGAGCTACTACTGCATTCTCTGGGGCCTTTGTAAACGCGGGCTGTGTGAGCCAGCTGCTGCTTCACCTCTGCCTCCCGGATGCCCCCACAGAATGCTATTTAACTTAGTGACTTTCCAGCAAAGCACGCACTCCAACTGCGCACAGGCTTACTCCGGCTCTCCCACTTCCCTTTTGCTGATCTTTGACTCCCTGAGGCACCAGATAACAAGATCGATGGTTTGGCTCTTTTGTCAGCATCAGGTTCTCTTGACCAAGTGTTGATAGGAGGAACGGACAAGAGAGTCCAGCCATTAGGAGAACCCTCTCCTGTGCACAGGAACCCACCCTTGGAGGAAGTTGGGGATTTTTTTCCCCCTACCCCGTGCTCTCCCACGCAAGGTGTCCTACAGCCATGGAAAGTGGATTCTGTGAAGTTAGAAAGGACTAGATCCCAAATGGATTCTGTCTTTGTTAGAGATCAAAGGGCACAGATACTAACCCTCTTTCTTTTCTCCCCTTAGGATGTGAAAGGAACACTGGAAAGGTGGGTTTCCAGTCTGTGTTCAGTTATGTGAGACACAGGGGTGTGCTGCTGCTACGTTTGTCAGGGTGGGGAGGAGAGTGTCCATGCTGTTGGGGAACATCAAGCTGGACCCTCAGCTTGGAACAGGTCCTGCGGGCTGCGCAGGGCAGACAGAGTGACTGTCTCTGCCCTCTTGTAGGAGTGAGCCACTCTTGCTCCAGTGTCCAGAGGCGGCCGCCACGGAACCGAGTCTGTGCCGCATCACTGGAATGAGGGAGATGCTAAAAAAATTCAGCAGTAAGTCAGCCTCGTTTGTCAAACCTCCAGGGATTTGCAGACTGAACTTCAGTGTGTACGAGGGTATGCAAGATTGAGCTTTTCGGCAGCTTCCTCTGACAGAATACTCACCATCTGGGTGCCAGGCTTCTAGTGAAGGCGCCGTGAGTCTGTGCGAACCCTCAGGGTGGGCTGAGGCCACAGACTGTCTGGGTTCTGGAGCCGACAGAAGCACACTTGATTGAGGGTTCGCTTACCTGTGTTTTCTAAGGATTCCTGGCACTTCCTTTGTTTGTTTTTACTGTCCCATTTTGTCTATTTCATCCCCTTGTGTGCGCACACTCACACACACACACACACACACACACACACACACACCCCTCCTCAGGGGTTTCTGCATTTCTACCTCTGTTCTTGTGAGGGTAAAAACTACTTAAATTCTTAATCTCAATGAGGCAACATTCAAGCTATCCTTTTAGAATGCTCTAGATATTTAGGCTAGCTATCGTGAAGAGAATTCAGCCTTCATTTTTAACTTTTATCTTGTTGACAATCTGACCTTCAGAGGAAAGTCTAACGGGCTTTGGATTCAGTAGATACTTGATAAGTGCCAACTATGTACCTGGTACTATGCTATTAAACTCTCAGCTTTCTTATAGTGATAAATAAGACAGGCCTGCCTTTGCTTTTACAGAACTTTCAGTGGAACTGAGGAGACAGACATTAATCTCAAATAATTAGTGATGATTGGAATTTGATCTATAAATAAAAGTATGAAATTACATGGTAGGGGCACTTAATCTTGTCTGAGAGGCCATTGAAAGTTGGAAGCCTCTTCTGTGACCTCCTCTCAGAAGATGGGAAGGAGGGGTCTCTCACTGGTTCACAGTGTACTTATCAACTGGTCACAGGTGGTTTCACTAATCTCACAGGAGGCTGCATTTCAGCATGACATAATGAAAAATGCTGACTGGGAATTGCTATTCCAACACTCAGTAACTTTGTAATCTTGGACAAGTTTCCAAACCTCTGTGAACCTCAGTTTCCACCTTTGTAAAACTGGGAAGGGACACGTGGGTAGCTCAGTTGGTCAAGCGACTGACTTCGGCTCAGTTCATGATCTTGCAGTTTGTGAGTTCGAGCCCTGGGTCAAGCCCCGCGTCGGGCTCTGTGCTGACAGCTCAGAGCCTGGAACCTGCTTCGGATTCTGTGTCTCCCTCTCTCTCTGCTCCTCCTCCGCTCATACTCTGTCTCTCTTTCTCAAAAATAAACATTAAATAAACAAATAAATACAATGGGGGGGGGAATGCCACGATTAAATGAGATATTGTACAGAAAATGGTTGGCACCTAAGGAGAAGTCCAGAAAGGATAGCTGCCTCTATTTCTCTCCCACCCAAACTGAAGAATCAGAAGGAGCCTTGGCTCAACTGAATACAAATGACAGAGTATGCCCCGTGTGGATAAATAGCTCTGAGTTTTAAAGCTATGCTGTAAACAGAAACCTGCTATTCTATTCCATGCCATTATATCAGCGATTCCTCTCTCTCTCCTCTCAGGCAGGCTAAATATCACTGTCCACATGACTCTCTTCTGTTTCTTTTCAGAGAATTGCTCTCAGTGTTTGTGAAACAGTGAGAGAAGGGCTCAGAGATTCTGTTCTCAGTGAAACAAAACTCCTCACCACACTCACCTAAATCATATTTTTAAAAATAGGACTGGAAACTAAGAATTTAATTAAAATTCCACATATGTAAAAGGGTTTTCAAGAATGCAAGGGGTTCATTCTTTTCTCCTCTTGCAGCGGACATAACTCTGGATCCAGCTACAGCCAATGCCTATCTTGTCTTGTCTGAGGATCTGAAAAGTGTGAGACATGGAGGAATCCGACAGCACTTACCCGACAACCCAGAACGATTTGACCAGTCTGCAACTGTGCTGGGCGCTCAGATCTTCACTTGTGGGAGACACTACTGGGAGGTGGAAGTGGGCAACAAGACCGAGTGGGAAGTGGGCATTTGCAAGGACTCCGTGAGCCGAAAGGGCAATCTCCCGAAGCCACCTGGGGACCTCTTCTCACTTATAGGCTTAAAAATTGGAGAAGATTATAGTCTTTGGGTCTCATCACCTTTAAAAGGTCAACACGTCCGAGAGCCTGTGCATAAGGTTGGCGTTTTCTTAGACTACGAGTCTGGACACATAGCGTTCTACAACGTGACAGATGAGTCCCTCATCTACAGCTTCCCTCCAGCCTCTTTCCAAGAGGCTCTCAGGCCGATCTTCTCCCCTTGCCTCCCAAATGAAGGGACGAACATGGGCCCTCTTACCATCTGCTCACTGAACAGTTATGTCTGAGGGACATGCCCCCGAGCCTTCACCAAGGATGAGGTCTAAGACCAACAGATGATTATTAATTAAGATGATTTATGCATTGACACTATCAATATTGGGTGATCTTAAAGGAAAGCCCCTAAAAAGGCTTTCTGTTAACTTGAGCCACAATCAACGGCCAAGTTGGACAATCAACTTTCAACACCATAGAAGGCTGATCAAATCCTGTCTTTGACCAAATTCATTATGTATCCCGCATACATGCTGGTCACTGAAAATGTAGAGAAAGAATTAGCCCCTATTATCCCTGATCCCATTGTCATAGGCCAGTTTTATAAATGTATGTCATGTTTTTGAGTGTATTTATTTATTTGGCTCTAAAGAACTCTATTTTTTATATTTTTTAATATTTTTTAATGTTTATTTTTGAGAGAGAGAGAGAGAAAGAGCGAAAGACAGAGCACGAGTGGGGGAGGGGCCGAGAGAGAGGGAGACACAGAATTGGAAGCAGGCTCCAGGCTCTCAGCTGTCAGCACAGAGACTGATGGGGGGCTCGAACTCATAGACAGTGAGATCATGACCTGAGCCAAAGTTGGACACTTAACTTACTGAGCCACCCAGGCACCCTAATAACTCTGCTGTTTGAATGTCTTTGTTCTATGTGCAGAGCTCTGCATGCTGGGACAAGACTGACTCCTCTGGGTGGGAGCAAGTGCATGGGTTCTCCTTTCCAGGGTTGGTGAGAGGGACTCATGACTCAGCCTCCACTGAAAAGTTGCTTTTCTTTCCATTCCATGGGGCCTGGAGTATCTGTACTCGGGAAGGCTTATATGTTCAGAATACTGCAAATTTAGGTGTCAATATCATCATTATCCTTCATGTTTACCACAACCACAAGAGGCTGGAACCTTCTGTGAATATGTTTAAAGATCACAGAACAAAGTCTCTATTCAATAAATGTATCAATGCTATAGGTGCCAAATGACTTTACTGAATTTTTTATAAGGTTATTTTATGTGTTTTTGCTACTTGCTATAAGCAAAAGGCTTTAATCACTGGAAGGTGAAATCAAGTTTACTTATTCCATCCCAACACGTGAGGATTTGGGAGAAAGTGCTGTGAACCGACCTTCTCTTGGCTGCCCATTCTTAGTGCTCTGTCCCTGCAGGTTTTTTGTTTGTTTGAATCCTTCCTTGCTTGCATTGCAGAATGGCACCAATCACAGAGGGTACCCCTTCCTGCCTCTTCCCACTCACAGAAGTCACTGCCCATGTTTTCAATCGCAGACAAGAAAACTGATAGGATTTAACCCTTACACAACTGCATGATTATTAAGGAACATGTTTAACACAGATTTTTGTCTTTAAATTAGAGACTCAGTTGGGCGAAAAATTGATAATTGAATCTGTTAATTAGCATAGACAACCAGAGGGAGGGAGCTAAGTAGGGAGAGAGGATAGGTAACTGGGTTTACTGTAAGGTTGGTATCCACCTTTCTCACTCATCTAGATCTGCCTTCTCTTTCAAACCTATGCATTTTTATCTTGTGCCCTCACAGGCATTGGAGCAGATCTGAACTAGACTTTGGGTCCCGAATCGTGCCCTCTTCTGTTCTCTGTGTTCGCTCTTTGCATTTTCACCCTGACACCACATACACTTAGAGTCCAAGAACTCTAGTGATGGAGAACCAATCACACTCTCTTTGAACAATTTGTTCTGTTCCCCATTATTTTATTAAATTTTATTTCTTGATTTATCACCTCAAAAAGCTAAGGAACAAATTATGAATAGCAAACACCAAATATATTTGGTCTACAGCTTTCTCAATTACAAAAAAAACCCCACATTGATTTTTTATAAATGAATATAAAGGTCGTATATTTTAACTTAGTACGCATTACATTAAATTGTGGTGTAAGGTAATAGCTCCTTTTCTTTCCCTTTGTCCCAAAGGGGCTGGTATTATCAAGGAAAACAGCCTACTTTTTCTCCTCTGGCAAAGTCATCCCATGTGGATCACTGTCTGCCCTGGGCCTGCCACTGATCGCCTGTGTGGGGAAGATTGAATCTATGCTATTCTTACTCTGCTGACTTTGCATAAACAACCATGAAAAAGTTGCAAAAGCATTTTCACCCAAGGCTTCTGGATATAAACTCCACACCAAACAGATGTGGTGATGGGGATGGGAGGGAGAGTGAACGGAATGAGCAACTGAGAGGTGCACTCCCTTGCTTGACAAACTCATCCCCTTGTATGAGACCAGGGTCTGGTCTCTTCTGTGCCTCAGCCTTTGAACATCTGTCAGACATTTTCTTAAAGGTGAATGGTGTCCCACATGGGACCGATACTCAAGCTATCCTGTTGTCTCTTCTATTGACTCCTTCTCTCCTTCCCAGATCTCTTTCTTCTACCCTTCTTGAGTGGAAAATTTCCCCAGGGGGTTAGCAAGTCACAAGTAGCCTCTTGTCGTGCACATTGCCAAAATGGAATCCGGAAACATGGCCATTTCCCTCTCTAGACATGAGCTAGAGGGGTATGTCGAGTTGTGAGGGCAGAGGACATCAAGAGTGATCTTCCATACAAGGTTGCAATTTGATTTATTCATTTTTAAAAAATTGTCTTGACTTGTCCTAGAGTACCTTAAAAATAAAATATTATACATCTTTTGCCCTGAGATCTAATTTACCAGTAAAACTCCTTTAGCTCTTCAGATGAGGTCTTTATATACCCTCCTGCCCTAATTACCCCTCCCTCCAACAATGTAACTTTGACCTATTATGCTCCCAGTACATACTTGGGCACCTTATTTTACTTTGGATTGCTTTACTAGGCCCTCTTACTGACTTAAGTCAGCGATGTGCCCAATCAACCTTTCTCTACTCTTGAATTTCTCCCTGTGCATATACCTTAAAGATGTGGGAACAGAATAATAGTAGGCCCCGGTAGGAAAATTGCAGAATGATAAAATGTACAAAGGCTAAAATTTTAAAAATTGCATAGGATCTCACTATACAGAGATTACCAATGCTTATATTGTGGTGTGTGTCTTTCTAGTCTTTGTTTTTTTTCTATGCATATATATTTTAAGCCACATGAAAATTAATTATCTTAACATTCTATTGTGAGCTTCTTTCTTATATTTCTTAAGAATAAGACTTTTTCATCCCTAAATATATAAGCATGTATTTTCTAAGAATTAGCATATTTTGTTAAATTACATCTATCATATAAACATTTAATAAACGATATTATTTGGTAAGTGGTCCATATTAAAAGTTTCCTAATTAGCCTTGTAGTGTTCGTTATAGCTGTCTTCCAGTATCCAGGAATAATAAAGGATCATGCATTAAATGCAATTGTCTTGGAAACTATGATTTTTAAAAAAAAAATTTTTTTTAAACGTTTATTTATTTTTGGGACAGAGAGAGACAGAGCATGAACGGGGGAGGGGCAGAGAGAGAGGGAGACACAGAATCGGAAACAGGCTCCAGGCTCCGAGCCATCAGCCCAGAGCCCGACGCGGGGCTCGAACTCACGGACGGCGAGATCGTGACCTGGCTGAAGTCGGACGCTTAACCGACTGCGCCACCCAGGCGCCCCTGGAAACTATGATTTTTAATGGCAGTAAGATTTCATTATATGAATGTCCCTAATTTATTTAATCATTCCCCCACTGGGACATTTGGATTGTTCTCCACTGGTAGCTATTATAAACGACACCACGATGAATGCGCATGTACATAAACCTCTGGGTGTATCTCTAATTATTCACCAATGTCTCCTGCAGGCAGGAGAGCCGCCTGTGGATCCTATGGGCATGTTTGCAGGTTGTACACTCCCCTACAGAAGTTTTATGTGCACGGCAGGTAGTCTGGAAGGTTTTACTCACTGGCATTTCCACACTGAAGATGCAGACACACCGTTTTGAGACAAGTGAGAGAACATGTTTCCCCCTGCCCTATGGTCTTGCCAGAAGCACTGCATTTATTTAAGAAACAAAACAAAAACAAAAACCTACCCTGGGAGAAATTGGGCGGTAGTGCTTGGGCTTTGAAATACACAGCCCTTAGCTGGAACATTCAACTTTACCGCAAGGTAACTGTTTCCCACTTTGACAAATTCTTTTAACTCTCTGAGCCTTTGTTTTCTCAAAGATGTGAAAAATAGCTATGTGTTATGATGATTATGTGAGAACACAGAAAAACAATTATTCCATGGTGTATGATGAATTTTTGTTAGTCTCCCCCCACCTTCTTTTTCCTCAATTTACACAATATGTCAATTAAAATTTTTTTAATGTTTATTTATTTTTGAGAGAGAGAGAGGGAGAGAGAGAGAGAGAGAGAGAGAGAGAGAGAGAGTGTGTGTGTGTGTGTGTGTGTGTGTGAGCTGGGGAGGAGCAGAGACAGAGGGAGACACAGAATCCAAAGCAGGCTCCAGGCTCTGAGCTGTCAGGACAGAGCCCAACGTGAAGTTCGAACCCATAAGCTATGAGATCATGACCTGAACCAAAGTCGGACTTCCAACCGACTGAGCCATCCAGGCACCCCACAATATGTCAATTTTGCAATTTGTCATAAAGCCACAGAAAGCCACAGAAAACTTGTGTGGAATATGGAAAACATTGGCACCAAAATCTTTGAAATATTTTTAAGGTAGGTGTCACTATTTTAGGGGAAAGTGTTAACATAAAATTCAATTGAAGAAAAAGAAAACCTAGATCTATGGATTGTTTTCTTATCTTTCATGAAAGTCCTTTTGACCTTCACACTTGTGAATATATATTACCTAATTTTAACAGTAAATTATATTTTGTGTATTGTTTTATTTGAGAGAGAGAGAGGGAGGGAGGGGTGAGGGACAAAGAAGGAGAGGGAGAATCCTAAGCAGGCTCCATACTCAGCACAGAGCTGGATGCTTGGAGCTCAGTCCCACCACCCTGGCTGAGGTCATGACCTGAGCCGAAATCAAGAGTGGGACACTTAATCGAATGAACCAGCCAGGTATCCCTAAAAGTAAATTAATATTAAAATTATAAAAATAGAACTACCCTATGATCCAGCAATCACACTACTAGGTATTTACCCAAAGAATAAAAGAACACTAATTCAAAGATACATACACTCCAACCTTTATAAAAGCATTATTTATAAGAGCCAAATTATGGAAGCAGCTCAAGTACACACACACACACACACACAATGGAATATTATTCAGTCTTAAAAAACAATGAGATCTTGCCATTTGCAACAACCTGAATGGAGCTAGAGAGTATAATGCTAAGCAAAGTAGATCAGCAGAGAAAGACAAATACCATGATTTCACTCATATGGGGAATTTAAGAAACAAATGAACAAAGAGGAAAAAAGAGACAAATCAGGAAACAGACTCTTAATTATAGAGAACAAACTGATGGTTACCAAAGGGGAGGTGGGTGGGGAGTCAGGTTAAATAGATGATGGAGATTAAGGAGTCTTGCCGAGATGAGCACTGGGTGGTGTATGGAATTGTAGAATCACTGTATTGTACCCCTGAAACTAATTTAACACTGTATGTTAATTACCTGGAATTAAAATAAAAACTTAAAAAATAAATGCATATAATATGAATAGGAACTTAATAAAAACAAAAACTAAAGTGGTAATCTCATTTTCATTCCTTGGGAACCTCACACCTTTGCTCTCGGCTCTGAGGCCCTGGTAAGAACTTGGCTAATCATTAGCTCTGCCAGCACTCGGAGCACTGCACCCAGAAGGACGGCGATGCTCAATGTTCTTCCAATAGATTACAGGTGTTCTAGACATAGCCTGTTATGTTAGCCTTTGGGTGAGGCTTAGAGTAGTCACCACCAGCTGTGAATATCTTCCTCCTTTTAAAACATGTTAGATGTGTTTTTAAAAAATCATAAAAACATGTTATAAACATAGAAAGCCTTATAAAAACATGTTAGATGTGTGTCACAACATGGAGAAGTTTGGGAAGCATTGCCCCTCCCCCACAGTAGGCATCTATAAATAACCTGACTGTGATAAATGACTCACTTACCTGGAATTTCCTGTTAACAGCTTTCTTATTGACAGCTGACAGGAAGGAACCCGCTTTTGCAAGGCCTGAAGCTTATACAGATGAGGGGAGTGATCTATAAGACAAAATGATAAAAAGTTACAAAGTCTAACATTAGGTCCGGGGGTCTTAGAGGGTCTCTGATAATAAGCTGCAGTTTACCTATTTTCATGGTGTGTCTGCCTCTGGGTTAGCAGGATGCAAGTACAAAAGACGGGCAATAAAGCCAGGCCTCCTACGTTCGCATACTGGCTACACCACTTCCTAACTGTACGGCCCTGGGCAGGGTGCGTACTCCCCCGGGGCCTCGCTGTCCTCATCGGCAACATGGGGCTGGCAGCCTACCTGCCTCACGGGACTGTTGCAGCAAATGGCAGAACACGCGTGTTTAGAACACCGCCTAATTCAAGGGATAACCGCGCAATAGATGCTAATCATGAATAGGTCCTTCCTAAACTCTGGCATCTCCGTTAGCCAGACTCTGGACTTTTGAATACTGCCTTCTGCGGCTCCATTTCCTACAGTTCTGACCATGGGCTTAGAATATCTGAGTTCAGAAGACTGCCTTTTCCTACTTGCCTTCTTGCCCTTGAGGTCCTAATCTTGATGGAAACTCTACCTCAAAGCATATTGCTGGTCCTTTGCATTCCTAATTCCAGGTCTCACTCCTTATCCCTTAGGAAGTTTTCCTAAAAATTCTTGAGCATTTCAAATATTGTCTTCTATTTAACTCACTGACTCTTCCAGTTGATGATTCAAATTCTAAACTCTTGTGAATTGTAACTCACAGCATTCCGAGCCGGTATTGTCTTTCTGGGTCATGCTTTTAGACAATGATAGTGGATGCACAGGTTCTTCAAAAGGAAGTTCTTCCTCCCCCAGTATTGTTTGACTTCATTTTGGTGAGGGGCAGCCTCTCTTCACAGAGTGCCTGAGTCTTCCGGCACCATCCAGATGGGAAACAAATGTCCAGGGTGCTCAGAAGAGACAGATTTCCCACTGTGTGAGGAGTGTGAATGTGTGTGGGGGGGGTGCGGTATGTTGTATGTGGTATGTTAGGTAGGTATGTATGTGTATGGGGGTGTGAGTTGTGTATGTGTGTGATGTGTGTGTCGTCTGCTGTGTGTGTGTGTGTGTGTGTGTGTGTGTGTGTGTGTGTATGGTATGTAGCGTATGTGGTGTGTGACGTGTGGTACGTGTGGTGAGGGGGTTGGTGTAGGGAGAGTCCTGGGGAAAGCTGAGTTTCTCCTCAGAGTCTCTTCTCTGCCCCCCCTTCTTGACTTCAAAGTGTGCCCTCCCCTTCAAGTTATCACTCTGTCTTCCTCGGTGCTCTTCCAATTCTCCGGTTTCTTGGAAATGAAGAATGGGCTCTGTAAACCTGCTTCGGGAAGAGAATCTCATCAGGGGTTTCTTGGACTCTGTTTCTGCAGTTGGGGGGAGGGCGTAAAAGATGAGAAGAGCTGCTGAATGCACAGAGCAGGGCCAGACTGATGCTTGGTGATTTTGCCCCAACACACATCTGCTTTCCTGCAGAAGAAGTCAGAGAGCTCTCAAGGCTCATCAGGAGGGATTCATGCTGCTTCTACATACATCCTATTTATTGTATAACTAGCCCTTTTATATTAATGGGCATCAGTCAAAAGTCAGTTTTAAGTAATATAAATATTGAGAACAATATGATACTGCGTACAACACTCTAAGCTTTGCATTTAAAGTCTAAATCTCTTTTTTGTTTAAGGTCTGCGCACTATCTTAGGAAATAATGTAAGGTTTTTCCTTTCTTCTCTTTGCATGCATCTGAAAAACTGTTACACTCAGTTAAAATTTTATTAGACATTTTAAAGAGTAACTGTGAAAGTGTTGTCTCTTTTGAGGTGCTGGAAATGTTCTGTGCTTATTTGATTACATCTTGAGTTCCGTTTGTGAAAATACATTGAACGGGAAATTTATATGTCTAATTTCTGTATGTAAATTGTACTTCAGTAAAAACTTTCAAATAAGTGGCTGCCTTTTATTGCAGATTGGGTCCTCGTCTGCAGGAGCAGATGCTGAGTAGGAGTTTTGCATGAGGGTTCCTTATTTTTTTAGGACATGCAGTGGAGATCAAGATTCTTCCTTTCTTCCTTCCTTCCTTCCCTTCTTCCTTACCTACTTCCTTCCCTTTTCCTTCCTTCCTTCCTTCCTTCCTTCCTTCCTTCCTTCCTTCCTTCCTTCCTTCCTTCCTTCTCTTTCTTCCAGTATTAAAACCATGAATTTTATTTTCCAAGTGGTGAAATTACATGTTTCCATGAATTCTCTTGTAAAATACCCTTATTTCCCTGTTTGTTTCTTTCTTCCTTTTATTTTTGTTGTGGTAAGAACACAACAAGAGACTTTTCAGTGTCCAATACACTGTTGTTAAGCATAGGCATGATGTTGCACAGCAGACCCCTAGAACTTATCCATCTTATCTAACTGAAGCTTTATACATGCTGATTAGCAACTCCTCTTTTCCCCCTCTCTCAGGCCATGCAACCAGCATTCTGCTCTCTGCTTCTCTGAATCTTATTGAGGCATTTTCAATGGAGGGGAAGGAAGCAGAAATATGCAGAGGAGGAAGTCTAGGTGAATGCAAGCCCAGTGTCAGGCTGCCTTGGCCATGCACAGGAGGAATGCTAGAGCTAAAATGGCCTTTTAGACTAGAGTCATCTGGAGTCAGACTGAGTTGGCTCAGGCTTTATGCACTGCCATTGATGTGATGTGTCACTGCATAGGAGTGCCCTTGAGCTAGGTGGCTGTCTGCTGCTGAGCCATTTCTTGAAGATGGCCGTAGCCTATCTGTCCATGATACTCCCAGCAATAAGGACAGTGAGATTTTTCTATGCTGAGGGATCTACGAGATGCATCAAAATGTCCATCACAACAAAGCTGGAGACTAGGACCTGAATAGGAAAGGGGGAAGAACAGGATTCTGTTCGACTTTCATTTTAAAGCTATTTTCTAATTAACAAAAATTCATGTGGATTCATTTCTTCAACTCAATAAATTAAAGTAGTATTTGACAAGTCCACACAGTAGAATCATTACTTTAATATCATACACAGCACACAATTCTTCTGCCCGTATATGTTTAAATGCGGGCTTGTTATTCCAAATGGAAATGTAAGTGTTCATGAGTGTGTTGCTTTATTTCAATATGAGTCTTCCACAAAATGCTCTTTCCCTGGATTTTACTTTTGTCTTATTTTATTCAGTATTTGGTTTACGTACTACTCTTTACTTTCACTTCCATTTATGATTTATCATCTTATTTTAGACATCAGCTTTTTAAAAAATTGATGGACTGACTTCTTCTACATGCTTTTGGTCAATTTTATCAAATTCATTGTTCCCATGGTTAGCCTTTATTAGGTAAGAGCATTCATACAGAAACAAGTTTCAGTGGGAGAAAGAAGTCTGCAAGGGATGGCGTCCATGAGAATGTACCCTGAAGACTGCTGATCACAGGGTGTGTAATTGACCAAGGGCCTAGTTGCTGAGCTTTGAAATTCATCACACCATCTGCATGAGCCAGGCCTCTGATGGCCAATTTCTCTGATGGCCGATCTGGCTGGCCAAAGCTGTCATCCAAACTTCCATCCAACCCTCCTTCCCTCTCTCCTTCACTTTGAGGTGCAGCCTTAGCATGATTCCCTCCCTGTTTCCCTTACAAAGAGGTGTGCTGGATCCCACTTGGCTGGGACTGGCTCAAGAGGATCAAGTGCATCTCTTCTCAACTTGGGGTTCAGGGACACCATGTTGATAGTGTGAAACGGGCTCAAGTGGGAGTGATTACATCAAGTAATACACAAACATTACAAATCAGGTCTTTTTCTCATAGAGACCTAGTTGATGAATAATTATCTGCATACTATTGGCCTCGTCAGCATTCCTCATAAAATTCCTGCACATTTAATTATCTTTGGCGTCTGCTTCCTGGAGTACCCATATTAACAAAAAAGGGGTGAGGAGAAAAGATAAAATCAGTTTTGGACATACTGATACAGTGGATAGGAATCTTGAGATTCACCAAGACCATCAAAATAAGATTTCTTTCTCCAGGAGGAACATTATCATCAGCTAAGGCTAAGTTGTTCCCTCAGGAACTAAAGCTTAGGATATTGGCTTTTAGCAAAAATAACTCTAAAGGTTGAGGTAGTGCACCTTTTCTGGCTTTGTGGCCTCTAAAACCTTCTAAATCTGACCTAGCTTCCAGGTTTTCTGTTCTAAAAATTCTTCACTGGGATGGATATTATTTTTTCCTTAAATATATATATATATGTTTTATACATATATATATATTTTTACTTTTCTCACTTCATTTATCACGATACGCCAAACTTTTCTCAACTGTCCCTCTAGTTCCAAATTTTTACCATCTCTCTTTACTTGAAAATCGCCAGAATCTTTTTTTCTTCTTCTTTTTTTTTTTAAAGCTAACCTATTACAAGTCAATTCATGAAATTTGCCTTCCTTTTTCTCAGGTGGTCTAGCTCCAAGTCTGCAATTTTTAACCATTATCTTTTGTTGCAGAAGAAAAATATCCTTCATATACTGAATTTACAAAGCTATGATTATTAACTCTTCAAGAGTTGGATAAATAATTTGATTTAGTTTTTCCTATTAGCTCCTACAGGGAAGAGGCTAAGAATAACTCTTTAAAAAGAGCAAGCTGTGGAAGACACATAATCTACCTAGTAGGGCCTTAGCATTGTGCTGCTGGAAATCAGATTCTACTCTATGTACCTCTTCTAATCTTTACCACCTTTACCTTTCACTTTATGGGCACTATCTTGGTTCTGTGTTTGGGTTTAGATCCTTACCCTTTCCCTGGAAGCTTGGCCCCTTGGGGATTATACCCTGGCTTTCTTCCCAAATGGCTAATCATTCCAGCTTAGGGCTTAGATAAACAAGTCCACCAAGATATGCTGAGCCATTGCTAAACACACCTTTTTAGTGTGTTTATGAGATCAAGATATAACTAATACTTGTGAGATAATTTCTATGCATATGTATTTTATCTGTAATAAGATATTCTCTTAGATAATGTATCCCAGATGAAAATAATTACTCACATTTATTAAACACCTATTATAGGCCAACTACTGTGCAAAATATTTCCACTGCTTATAGAGGTTGAAGAAGTTGCCCAATGCCCCACATCTGTCAAGAGGAAGAACTAGATGTCTAACTGGGTCTATTAACTCCAGAGCCTATTTTTTAACCATTGGGTTGTATTATTCTTCCATAGAAATTGGCCAGGTGAAGGAGCCAGTTTATTTAACCGAGCACTGGAGTGCAAAGAAGAATGTGGTACACGGATATGAAAAGAACAGTGAATCTTTTGAGGTTTATGGGGAGAAATCAGTTTTGCTACCAGATTGAGGCTTACAAAGGATTTTTACAGTGATCGTCATACACATAATAACTACTGTCATATATATAATTTGCACCTGAAGTTGTAAGACAGCATCGCTTAATTCTAGCAAAGGCTGAAGATCAAGAGCATAGGGTCAAGTGTTGAGCTTTAGAAGAAATTCACCGGTTAGCTTAAAGAAGCGGCGGACCAGGAAGGTGGAAGAATGTCAAGTTAGGATCTGTTGCAACAGCATCGGAAGCAACACAGTGGTCACTGGAATACCGGTTACTACGGTACTATTTTAATGTAAATAATTCATCTGGAAATAATCTCTAAGAGAAAAAAATTACAAGTGGGAAGGGATAACATGTTATAATCGACTCTTTTTTTCCTTCTCAAGTCTGAATTTCCTTCCTCTCCTTCTTCATTCTGCATTTGGTTAACCAGCACAGGTGAAAAATATGTATTTATTTTGGGGGGGCACAAAATTTAAGATGCTAAAATGACCACAAAGTTTTGTCATAAAACTGAGGATCATTATAGTAAAATCTCATGTTCTTGGCTATTACGTAATCGGAAGATACCAACAATATTTCAAACCTAGTATCAGTACTTTGGATCCTGAAACAACCAATAGTTTTCTCAATATGGCTGAGGATTTTCTGATTGGCAGATGGAGATGTCCATCAGTATGTTCCTGACACTCTGGTACAACTGGATACAGTGTCAACATCTCGGGTTGTATACATTTACCTTTAGAATATTAATAGCAGGTGCTGGATCAAGACCACCCTGAGTAGGACCTGATGGGAAATCATAAGAAATCAATCAATAGAAAAAATAATCCCCAGAATTTATAAGAATGGATTTTATACATGCTTATTATTTTATGAAAATAAAATAAAAGGCCTTTAAAAAGGTCTTTTTAAGAAGACTCAAGATTATTTTTGTGTTTTCCTTCCTTTTTTTAATTAAAAAAAATCTTTGTACGTTTAATTATTTTGAGAAAGTATGGGACTCAGATCCATGAACTGTTACATCACAGACTGAGCCAAAGTCAGGTGCTTAACCGACTGAGTCACCCAGGCACCCCTTGCCTTTTCCTTCTATTGAGATCTACACAGGGGCAGCTTCAAGGACTTCGAATTCTTGTACTTTACCTGACAGCAAAAACAAACAAACAAACAAACAAAACCTCCCCAAAACAAAAACTGTTGGAGAAAGTTGGTAATTAAGAAACTTACTGTTAAGTGACTGAAAACAGAGGCAAGGAAAACAATTTTGTCAATTTGGGTCAAGGCTGACCAGCTGGTTGTTTTGCATGCTAATGAAGATTCAATGAGAGAGGGTTAAAAAAAAAAATCAATGAGCTGAAAGGCCACCTTATTTAAATTAAGAAACCCACTCAAAAGTTTGTGGACAAATTCCCTCTTTCTAATAGAAGTAATGAAATCTCGTTAAATCAACAGACGCTAATTTTGAGTCAGTGATCGCATGAGCCGAGGCTGTGATAGCAGCTTGAAGAAAGGCCAAGTGTTTAACGAAGGCACCTCAAAATACGATGGATTACAGAGTAGAGAATTTTACCTTTCTCTCAGGCAACAGTCTTTAGTTAACAAAGTGATCTCTGCTCCAGAGAGTCACGCAGGGATCGAGGTCACTGGTGCAGGACTGAGGCTGCCACCCTCAGCCCGCGGCTTCCAGGTTAGTTTCAGCCACGAGTGTTTCAAGCCAGTGGGAGCCTGGGGTCAGGGGAAAGTTGCAGTTCAGAGCAAGAGATGGACCTTGCATCATGTGACATGGCAGCTTCACATCCATCCTCGGGTCAGAATTCCCTACACACTGGTCCCGCCTGTCTGCAGGGGATGCAGGAAGTTCTGTGTAGCCACGTGCTCAGAGAGAACACATCTGGGGGCGACCAGCGGTTTCTCCAGCACCTGTACTAAAACTTAACGTCAGTGTTCCTGGCTGATAATTGGAAAATCATACAGGTTTTCAATTCCCAATCACCTTTGGGCTAAATATGTTTCGGAAGTCAAGATTTTTGCTTTGTAGATAAGCAATTAGTTACGCACACTCTGAGTTGGGAAGCACCCCAGTGGGGTTTGAGACAGTACCCCTTTAAGCAAATCAATGAATATTTCTGTGGTGTAATGCAAGATTATTCATGCTAAGTGAGATGAATATGACGAAAAATAACCTCCTGGCAGTGCATGCCAGGTTTTGCCTTCATATAAGTTTGCATCAAGCTTAGGGAAAATACTTTTAGCTTTGAACTTTGAAATTGTGGATAAGGATTTGTGGACCTGAGTTAATAGAAAGATCATGCAATTTAAGCAGGATTGAAGTAATTTGAAAGCCAAAATTTTAAAGCAGTGATCATGGCAAGAGGTCAAAAAATTCTTATTTAAGTTCTGTCCTTTACTTTTTTTTAACTGATTTATTTATTTTGAGAGAGACAGAGAGAGTGCAAGCGAGGGAGGGGCAGAGAGAGGGGACAGAGGATCCACAGCAGGCTCTGGGCTGAGAGCAGAGAGCCTGACGTGGGGCTCAAACACTCGAACCGAACCGTGAGATGACCTGAGCCAAAGTTGGAAAGTTAACCAACTGAGCCATTTAGACGCCCCTTAAGTCCTGTCCTTTAAAGTTACGGTTCCTCATATCTACATCTATTTTTGTGGCAACTACACCTAAAAAAAATGACAGGATGACTTAGAAGTTTAGGAATGAATAATTGAAACAGGTGCTAGGCCCAGAGCAATAAGGCTAAGGATGTTGGATATGATGACAGGGAAGGAGGAAGGGTGGGGGACCAGAAAGGGGGAATCTCTGCTCTCTGGGAAAAATGTCTAAAGTGGCTCCTTTAAAAAAGTAAGGGAATATATTGGCATTGTGGTTGTTAAGATAATGAGCAGAACACAGAGAAAGCATGAGTGCCAGAGAAGGCAGTCAATAAATGGCACTAGAAATACCATTTCTTTCTCATCCAGGATGGACTCTCTCCTCAGCTTGACCCCAGTATGTCTCCCTATTAGGTTAGAACCACTAGACCTTGCCTTCAAGCGCTGCCCTGCACTTTCCTTCTTCCCTCCACTCCCCCCCCCCTTTTTTTGGCGAAAGAAACCCACACTGGACACACTATCACTTGGGCTTGCTGACTGTCCCTTAGTGCACACTGGCACTGGGGTGCTCATTTGCTTCTCTGCAGACACTACCACTTCTTATTTATTCTCAAGAAAAAATGGTTCAGGCACAGGAGTCTCCTGTAACAGATGTTTGTGCATGATCAATGCTAGAAGTACACATTTGTTACCTCTCTTCTGGATGCTCTCAACTTTTCTCAGGGCGCCATGACTGAGAAGTGAGAGTTGGAAAATCGCTAGGCAATGAATAGCATCACTTGAGGGAGTCTTAAGGATTTTCTAAGGAGAACTAGTAGTTGGGTTGAGCTTGTCCTGCACACATATCTGTAATGTCTACACTGAAGCTCTTATCAAAGAAGGGAATTTAAAAAGTAGACGTGAGGCTCACAGCAAAATTGAATGGAAAGTACAGACATCTCTGTCTGTATATACCCTTTGCTGCCCACACAGGTACAACTTCCCCCATTATCAACATCCCCTACCACAGTGGTATATTTCCTACCGTTGATGAACCTACCTTGACCATGTTATCATCAGTCAAAGTTCATAATTTACATTAGGGTTCACTCTTGGTGTTATATAATCTATGGGTTGGAACAAATAAGTAATGATATGTACCCACTAATGTAGTATCATAAAGAATCGTTTCACTGCCCTAAAATCCCTCTGTGCTCTGCTAATTCACCCCTCCCTCCCTAAACACTAGTGACCACTGATCTTTTTTCTGGGTCCCTAGTTTTGCCAATTCCAGAATGTTGGACATTTGGAATCATGTACTAATTTTATTTAAGATCATATGGTATGCCGCTGGAATTTTTTGGACCAAGAATTCAGGGGAACTTTCCTTTACCTACATTTTCTCCTGTGCTCTGAGAGACATCTTTACAATCTCTTCTTGATTTTGCCTTAAAATAAGGGAATGAATCCTAGTTCTCACCATCTGTCTAGCAATACCCAAAGATGCCAGACAACTGAAAACAACTTCTGTTTAATAGCTTGATAAGCTCCTATCCTTTGGCGTGTCTCCCCCAGGAGGATCTGATCAGAACACTTGCATAAAAATACAGTCAGTTGTGCTATAATGCTTGTTCTGAAAATGTAAATTTATCCTGGCACAATTGATGTATCAAAGGATAATTTGAGCATCACGGGAATCTCATGTTTGCTTACACATGATTTCATCCATGAGAAACACTAGATGAGCACAGAAAACTGCATTCAGCAGAACCTAGCAGCCCAGGAATACATAAAGCCTGTGCGTGTGCACGCGCATGCTCACACACACACACACACACACACACACACACAGCACCACCCCTCAACCATCTGCCAGCTACCTCAGTTCACAGCATGTGTTATGCGTCCCACCTACTCACGTTTGGCATGGCAACCTTCCACCTAACTCCTCTCCTTTCCCATCCCTCCCGATGAACCTCCCTTCTTTCAATGCTTCATGGTAACTCAGGACTTGCCTTCCTTCTGATGCTTATGTCCCCAACCTGACTGCACGTCTTTTTCAAGGCCAAGTGTCATATTTATTGTAGTATTTAAGTATTCCTTAACCATTTAACAACTATAAAACCACGTTGCTATGTTTATTAGGCTTATATATACACACATATATATTTTTTGTAATGTGTCACTGAGAAAGTTTTTAAGTGTTATGCCCACAAACCCGTAACCCCTGTGGTTTTTATTGCTCACTTTTGCATATCGCGGTGATTCAGGAGCGCATATGTAGCATTCTCACAGCACTGACTGTACATGACAGGACGTTAAAATGGAACTCCTTTTCTTTAGGGTTCCACTGAGGATCAAGATCACCTGTGTGCCAACTCCTCAGTTTTTCCCATGTTAAACGTGCAAAACCGTTGGGAAAAAAAAAGTCTCTTTTTCATTTACTCTTGCTTTACGTGGGCCAGTGTCAGAGTTGAAGCAGCTGGGTGTTTATTTGGAAATTGGAAGCTTCCTTTGGAGACAGTGACCGTGCTCTCAGCACCTCTGTGGGAGGGCACTGCTTATATCCCCCACCTCTCATGCCTGGTAAGAGGGACTTTAAGCCACTGAGACAGCTTCCTGTGATGATGATGATTCTTCTTCTCTTTAAATTTAAATTGAAGTTAGTTAACATTTCAGGAGTAGAACCCAGTGATTCATCTCTTACCTATGACATCCAGTGCTCATCATGAAAAGTGCCCTCCTTAATGCCTATCACCCATTTAACCCATCCCCACCCCCGCCCCCTCCAGCAGCTCTCAGTTTGTTCTGTGTATTTAAGAGTCTCTTCTGGTTTTGCCTCATGCCTGAAGAAAAACCTACAACCTGGCTGACATGGTCACAAATACACTGATCAGCACTCAGTTTTGCATATCCTGCTACAAATGCTTGAAATAACCATTCAGTCGTGGGTCACTGGGCAGGAGAAGAAATGGAGGTGATGGCCTGATAGAGGTGTGGACAAGGTGTGCGAATGCAAGCAGAGGTCGGAGGAAGAAAAGATGCTAGTCTCCTAGCTCTGAGGATGGAGGAAGGGGCTATGAGCCAAGGAAGGCAGGTGTCCTCTCAAGGCTGAAAAAGGCGAAAAAACGGATTTCCCCCTAGATCTTCCAGAAGGAACCCGGGACCTCCTATACCTTGATTTTCACCTGAGAAAAACAATTTTAGGCTTCTGATCTCCAGAACTGCAAGATAAATTTGTTTTGCTTTAAATCACTAAGTTCGAGGTCATATGAGAGGAATAGTTTTGGCCAATAATTTGGCCCCGAATAGAAAACAAACACGTATTAAGGGTAGAGGCAGAGGGGAAGAAGCAGAGGGGAAAGACTTTTCAATTCTTACTCGATAGTGTGGGTTACAATTACATGTGTCCACTAAGTGCTGACGCAGCTCCAGGGACTGAGGGGGACTTTGCTTGGTACCAGGATGAAGACACTTCCAAGTACTGACACCATCTGGCAATGCCATAGCCAGTGGCACAGGGGACAGCCCAGGCAGACACACCCCACCTACTGGCCCTACTGATGATGTATTTGGTTTGCTATTGGCAAAATTACTTTCTACCTCTTCACCTTTGTTTTGCTCTTTAACTCTTTACAAGACACCATATATGCAAGTCAGGTGAAGTGGGGCTGGGCCCCAGGTCCTTCACTTTCTAGCCGGGTGACCAGGCCCGGGGTCTGCTGGGCACATACCAAATGCAAAACAGATGCTGCTTTTCATCATGCCATGGTGATGGGTGTGCATCAGAAGTCCAGAATACGGTCTCAGAAAATCATGCCGTATGTCCAAGCCAAGAAGATATATGGACAATTAGTCCTACAGTGTGAAATCTCAGCTCTATTCAGTTAGGAAAATAGAATACTATCACTGCACACTGGCTGTGTCCTAGGTACTGATTAAAGGGCAGGGTGCTGGTGAACCTTTCACTTCTTTACCATGTTTGTATTTATACTGTGTGGCCGGTTCACTTGTCAGACAGCACCTGGTGTAATTTAGGGGCTTAATATATGTTAGGAAGGTAGACTCAGAATGGGGTTTGGATCTTTACTTTGTTTCTTAGAAAGTTTTTGACCCCAAACAATTTTCTTAACCTTTTCAAGGCTCATTTATTCAACTGACCTTTTATTGAGTATCTACGTTGGGTTCACCACTGAGCTGTCCTGGAGGAATAGTCGATAAAAGAGAGAGTCCCTGCCCTGCAGAGAAAACCATTAGCCTCTAGCTTCCTCAAGTGTCAAAATTTGGATAATAGTACCCATCTTGCAGCATGTTGCAAGGATTAAATGAGATAAATTTTTATGAGAGTGCTTCACATTTAGAAGAAACTCAATAAATGTTAATTTCTTTCTTTCCCTAGTGGCAGCCTACTGGGAAGGAAATTTTTCAGCTGGGAAATCTTTATTTGTGCTTCTCAAGTAATACTAACAGTGCCTTGGGGACGACTGGCTTAGAATAACAACTATGAAAACAATATTGGAATGAAGGTAACTCCCTAGATTGGTGAAAATTATAATGAGCTTTTGGTCAGTCTCCAACACTTGAAAATACTCCTCTTTATAAGAATGACTTGATTATATGAACTTATTATGTGGTCAGATGCACTGGAAGATACCCCCTTCTCCACTTTCAGGGACAAATGGAAAATAATTGAGATTTTAAAAATCAAATTAACAGAAGTACATTTTTTTTTTTTTTTAAGTAGGCTTCATGTCCAGCATGGAGCCCAAGACCGGGCTTTAACTCATGACCTTGAGATCAAGACCTGAGCTGAGATCAAGAGTCGGCCACTTAACTGACTGAGCCACCCAAGTGCCCCTAACAGAAGTACGTATTAATTAATGCTCTTGGATTTCTAAGGAAGCCTGTTATAGCCAACGTAGTAGCCACTATAAGACATGCCAAAAAAAAAAAAAAAGAGTTAAATCTCTCTTAATATAGTAATAGTGTGATTGTTGATTCACAAAGGGGAAAATCAAAGTTCTATTAACAGGAAGAATATTATCTTCTCATGTGAAACTCGTCTGTTTTCTCCAAGAAAAGATAAGCTCACCGGAGAGGCACATTTGCTCCTTGGGTGAATTGTGACGAGGCTCCCACAGCCTTCAGAACACTGAGAGCCTGGATGGCATGAGTGCTTCCGCCCAAAGGCCACCCAGACCGCCTTCTGTCAACAAGGGGGGGTATCCGTTGGCGGCAAGAAGACCACACTGTGGGGAGCCACGGGGCATCTCGGGAAGAGAGTGTTAAAGGGGGTTGTTGTGGATTTCGGGTTTACATTTGTTGTTTTGGGGTGAGGAATCAATGAGACATGGTTTTTCTCTGGCATTGTCAGAAAACAGGGGAGATCCTGTGACAAAATTTCTTAATTTTTATCAAGGAGGCAGGAGGAATGGAGCAGACCTCTGGAGCTGGAGTTGGTAAAGCAGTAGACATTCGGGTTAGCCAGATGAAGGAGATGCTTAAGCATTATTGCAGTTTGCCCTGTGTTTTTCATCTGTGTGCTCAGACATGTTTATGATGCCATCTTGTTTTGTCTCCCTTCATCACAGTCACTGAGTGACCTTGTCTGACGTTGCTGTTGTGTGTAATCATTTATGTTCCACGGAACACCAGGCCTAGCTGTGAGCTGTGGGCTAACGGCTGTCAGGAACAGCTTTTTCCTTTCTCGCCTGCCTACTCTCACCGTGCGCACTCTTCCCTCCCCGTGCAGCAGGAACGGGCAGTGACAGACCCAACAGAAGGAGCCATTAGCTGTTGGCATCTGGAGCAGGCTTAAGATTTGTACGTTTGCAAGATACTAGAAGGAGGTTAGTCTGTTAATAGGGGGAAGAGTGGGGAGGCAGGGACTAAAATAGGGCAATCACAGAAGGAGAGGATCTGGAGAGAGGGAGAGAGAGAGAGAGAGAGAGAGAGAGCAAGGAGAAGGGGAGGGCTCTTGGAGACACTTTCCCTTCCTAGTCTGTAGGATTCCTTGCCTTGTTTGATGCAAGAAAATGTAGGTTACATAGGACTTATGCATAGAATGCTCTTTGAAATCCACCAAATTTATTAGCAAACAGCTTTGAACACCTCCCTTGGAGTTTGGTTTGTTTTGCCTTGGCAAAGCAGGAGGCGCTCTGAGAAGGGGCTCTTTCATGAATTACATTTGAGTCAGCCCTGTATCGACACCAGTCCCTCACCCCTATTGCCCTAAATCTTCCATTAACAGCCATGCGGTTACCCAGGCATAGACTTAAAGAAATTGAGGGAGAGGTGAACGTTATTCCAAGAGCAGGAGTATATACTCCCTCTATGTTGGAAAAGAAAACAAAACTCCAATACAAATGAATGAAGTAGAGGCAGCCAAGACTGAAAAGTCAGCATTTTCACGATGGGCTTATATCCTGTGGTACTGTACTATTTCCTTAGAGCGAGATAATGAGGTTTCCGATAGAGGGCTTTGAAATAGAAAAATTGTTTTTGTGAACAAAAATATATTTATGAATGATGAATTAGCTAATTAACATATTTAAACTTTAAATATTGTCTGTGTCTTAATTCAGTCCAAAAATTGGGTTTAGAGCAATGTGGGGGGGGGACACTGCTCTTGGGGAGCATAGAACACGCGTGTGGTGGAACCAAAGCACGGCACCCACACAGCTCTGCATTGAGGCGGCAGTTCCACACAGGACATGATTTTCAGCCAAAGGACCTTACATGCCCCCTCTCCAACCCCTGTGACTGCTACAAATCTACAAGGAGTAGTGATAACAGAGAGAGAAAAGAAGACCGAGTGACCCCTGCAGACTAGACAGTTCAGATGAAAAAAGGCAAGGGCAGTAACAGCTTTACCAGGGGCTCACGGCACAGTGGAAGGAAACACAGCCTTCCCAGAAATGACTGGATGATAAAGAACGGCAGACCAGGTTTTGAACAAGTAGATAAGGAAACATTGAAATTCACAGGGATTAGGAACTTCTCTGAAGGAAGAGGTGGACAATTCCGGCAGGCAACGTGGGAGAAGAGAGCTGTGGGGCACATAGCTAGGTGCAGGCCAGCCAGAACCGACATTGTCCCTGTAATCATACACTTGGAGAAAAATGTGTAGTGAAACTTCCCATATTCCCAGATAGGCAAGAATTTCTTTATGTAAATAAGTTTGCAAAATAAACAGAATATTTTTTTTCCACTATAGATTAATAATGACTTTAGTTATTCTCTAGAAATCCTTTGCCAACATCAAAAACTCTCTAGATTCTGCTTTCTAGTATGGTAGACTGTGGTAAGGGGCCTCACCCTCTACCTCTTCAGGAAATGCAATCTTGAAGAGTTAGTCTGTTTAGATGAATTAGATATAAAACCTTCTTTTTTTGAAGTTGAGATGAGAACTTTTTTTTTTTTTGCATTTAAGCTGTAAGACCAAGCTGAAGACAAAGACAATATACCTAAATATATTTTAAAATTATTATTATTAAATCTAGGACCAAGATTTTTGGTTAAATTATAACTCAAGCATTCATGACCTTACAAATATTTATTTTGAATTTTATTTGAATATATTTATTTGCACTATATAATGCAGACGAATGGTTAAAATTCAAGTACAAGAAGATATGTGACAAGTAAATATTCCAGACTCCTCTTTTTTTTTTTAATGTTATTTGTGTGTGTGTGTGTGTGTGTGAGAGAGAGAGAGAGAGAGAGAGAGAGAGAGAGCAGGGGAAGGGCAGAGAGAAAGGGAGACTCAGAATCTGAAGCAGGCTCCAGGCTCTGAGCTGTCAGCACAGAGCCCGATGTGGGGCTCGAACCCACAAGCTGTGGGATCATGACTTGAGCTGAAGTCAGATGCTTAACTGACTAAGCTATCCAGGTGCCCCACCAGACTCCTCTTTTTAGTACTATGAAGAGCCAATGGTCCTGAAACCTTCTGGCTACAAAACTGGGAGATCAAATAAGGTCAGTAACAAAGACAGTTTGAGTCCAGGTAGTACCTGAAGCACCAGGTATATTGGGACACACCTTTGCTTTCTTGAAGGGGAAGGCAGTGTCTGCTCCTTACAGGATAAGAAGTTGAGCTGGAAATCTATGAATAGAGCCGGAGGAAGACAGAAGACACGTGTGCTATTTCTACATTGGTTTGGATGGAACTTAAAAAAAAGTCCTCCCACCAGCTCTCACCTGGGTTGGAGAGTCTGAATTTCTACTGCTTAGATGGTGTGAAAATTTTAATTTTCAGCAAGCAGGTAATTTTAATTTAAAGTGCACAGAGTCTATAGTACTCCTAGGTAATTAAGAGAAGGAAATGTCAAAACTCCTTGGAGGAAAAAAGTCTCAATCCAGGCCTCAGAACTGCCTCACAGAGAGATTGGCAGAAACTCTGAACTAATAAAAAGAAGTCATAAAACACATCAGAGGGAGTCTTCGTGGGCAATTACCAAAAGAAACAGACCTGCAAAGACATTGGATATTGGAATTGCTGAATAGGAATATAAAATGGGTTTGGTTAATGTGTTTAAATGAATAAAAGCAGAAATGAAAAATATGAATAAGGATGAAGAAATTACCAAATATTACCAGACGGTTTTGGAAAAAAAAATAGAAATAAAACCCACAATAACTGAAGTAGAACAGCCAAATCAATAGAAGGATTACAGCAGTAGATTTGGTACGTGAGGAAGTGTTTAGAGCAGTGGAGCTATTCTGTGTGACACTGTAAGGGTGGATACAGTTTATTAGACATTCATCAAACCCCATAGAAAGGCAACACAAAAAGTGAGCCCTAATGCAAACTAGGGGCTTCCATTTGTCACAATGTTTCATCATTAGCTCAATTGTAACAAAAGTATATCACACTAATGCAAGATACTAATAATAAAGGAAAGTGTGATTGGTAGTGGTGATGGTGAGGAGTATGTGGGCATTTATTTCCTGTACTTTCTCTCAGTTTTTCTATAAACCCAAAACAGCTCTAAAAAATAAAGTCTAATAGTAGTAGTAGTAATAATGATAATAATAATAATAAATCATGAAAGCAGCCAGTTAAAAAGATTACACACTAAGGAATAACAATCAGACCCTTAGCTGGCATCGATAATGACAAGGGAGGTGGTCAACAGTAGAATTATATTTTCAAAGTGTTTAGAGAACACAACTATCAATCTAAAATTGCGTATATTGTGGAGGTACCTGGGTTTCTCAGTGGGTTGAGCATCTGACTCTTGATTTCAGCTCAGGTCATGATCTCAGGCTTGTGAGTTCAAGCCCCACTTCTGGCATGGAACCTGCTTGGGATTCTCTTTCTCTTCCTCTGTCCCTCTCTCCTGCTCATGTGTGCGCTCTCTCTCCCTCTCTCAAAAAAAAAAAATGTGTATATTATGAAACTCTCAAGAACAAACATGAAAAAAGGCATTTTTCAAACATACGAAAAATGTGTTTACTGCAAAAAATAAAACCCTTCACTAAAGTATTGTCTGAAGGACACATTTAAGGATAAAATAAAGAGAATCCTGAAATGAAATCTGAGATTCAAGAAAAAATAAAAAGTAAAATTAATTAAAAATGTGGATAAAATAATAATAAAAGTGTCTAAAACATAGAGAAAGCTAAAATATAGGGCAAAAAGAGCTTGTGAGCCAGGAGGGGGCTGAGAGCATTAGATCATTTTAAGGTTCTTTCACTGTCAAGGGTTAGAGTGTGGGCTGGGCTGCTATCGACAGCCCAGTTCTTGGAGCCGTGTGGCAGGGTGACCCTGAGTGAGGCATAAAGTTTTCATGTTCAGAATTGCAGGAGTAACCTGCACTTATCTTCTAAACCAGTAGAAGGGAAAAGATAGAATGAGAAAAATCTTATTTCAATAAAAACGAAAGAAGGAAGAAAGAAAACTTAAACATAAGATAAATAGAAAATGAAAATGTGGTATAAATGGGTAAAAATATATCAATGCTAATAATTAATGTTGCTCAATTTCACTCTCTCAATAAAGAATCAAGTTGTCACGAAGTCAGTAATGAAACATTTCCAACTCTGTACAAGGCACATTTCAAACATAAGGACAATGAAAGGATGAAAACAAAGAACATATAAGATACATTGCACAGATACTAAGCAAGAGAAATATGTCCAGTTATAATAATAGCAACAAAATATGTTTTATGAAAAAGGTATTATAGGAGGAAAAAGAGAGTCAGTCACTCTCTTTTAAAGCAAGTAAAAAAATCAGTAAAAGTATAGGAACTTTGAAGAAAACCCCCAATATTTATGTAATAGGTATGCATAGGTCCCTATAGTAATAATTAAGTATACTGACTTTTTTCTTTGGCCATAAAAGCAAATGTCCATACATTAAAAAATAGAAGTACCACAGATACCACATTTCTTCCTAGAGTGCAATTCAATTAGAAGTTAGTAACAAAGCAGTATATAAAATTTTTCCATGCAGGTGGGTTTTTAAAAAAACCACACTTCTAAGTCATTAATGCATCTACTTACAATTACATTGCAATGTATTAGAAGATGCTTAGAACCAAAAGAAAAATGTGGCACAGCATTAAAATCTGAAGGCTTTTGCTAAAATGATATTTAGAGGAAACTTTATAATTTTGAAGCCATATGTTAGAAAAGAAGGAGATCTGAAAATCATTGATATCAGCATCCAAAGTCAAGCCTGACAGAGGATCACCATGTGTGCCATGAGATGTCCTGCCCATGCAGACATCTGCTTAGACTTCCTGGCTGGCCACGGGGGTGTTTCTCCGCTCAGAAACATCAAGGAAGGGCTCAGCAAAGTGTCCTCTCCTTCCAGTCACGCATAATTCTCTTTCAGTTCTTGTTTTCTCATAAGGTAGGCGATAATTTATGTTCCGCCTGCCACCCTGCTCCCTCTCCATCTTAAGTGTTCATTTATTTTCAATGGAAAGTTCTAACAATCAAGCCTTGATGACTTCACAGGAACATTATTTGCTGGTTCTCTTTGTTTCTCTTCTACTCTTTGGATTTTATATTTTATATCCAACAGAAATTGCTGCATTTTGTTACAAAGCAAATAAATTTCATCATGTAACTGGGATGTTGCCATTGCCTTGGATTCCTTGCCTCAATAAAATCACTCACAAACAAATGGCCTGGGTAATATGAACAGCACATTCTTGCCAGATTTAATTAACTGAAATTGTCCAAGACTTGTGGTGCCTTTTGGAAGACTAAATCTTGCATTTAGAGATCTCTTCAATGTTGATCCGAGAAGAGTCATCAAGTATTTGACTGTGGGTGATCTCCCAGGGGTCTGAGGCATAGATGACCCACTCCATCTAATAGAACTCTTCTAATACAGGCAGGCTTGTAGAGCCGTTTTCCCAAAACTGAACACCAGATTCCCACCCAATTAAGACAAATCTGAAGGCTTCAAAAGAAAGCCTAGAAAAGGAAAATCAATATTCTCTGAACACTTGCAGCTTCTCACACCAAAGCAAGTGTCACATGCTGGAATTCATTCTTAATATTCCAGAGAAATATTTGAAATAACAAAAAAATTAAAAAAAAACAGCGGCAACATAGATTAGAAAAAACGTTATAAATAAGTACAACTGAACCGAGATTAAAATTTTTTTTTTTTTTTAATTTTTGAGAGACAGAGAGAGAGAGAGAGAGAGAGAGCGCATGTGAGAGCTGGGGGAGGGGCAGAGAGAGGGAGAAAGAGACAGAGAATCCGAAGCATGCTCTGTGCTGAGAGCAGAGAGCCCCATGTGGGGCTCAAACTCACGAACCGTGAGATCATGACCTGAGCCAAAATTAACAGTCAAATGATTAACCAACTGAGCCAGGGGCCCCTGAACAGAAATTTAAAAAGAGCAAAGGGTAAGATAAATTCCTGCAAATAAATTTTAAAAGACTAAATGAACTAAACAATATATACTTTTTATTTTTTATTTTTTTAATGTTTATTTATTTTTGAGAGAGAGAGAGAGAGAGAGAGAGAGAATGGGGGAAGAGGAGAGAGAGAGAGGGAGACACAGAATCTGAAGCAGGCTTCAGGCTCTGAGCTGTCAGCACAGTGCTCGATGTGAGGCTCGAATGCACAAACTGAGTTTATGACCTGAGCCGAAGCTGGCTGCTCAACCGACTGAGTCACTTGGGCACCCCCATACTTTTTATTTTATTTTTTTTAATTTTTTTTTTCAACGTTTATTTATTTTTGGGACAGAGAGAGACAGAGCATGAACGGGGGAGGGGCAGAGAGAGAGGGAGACACAGAATCGGAAACAGGCTCCAGGCTCTGAGCCATCAGCCCAGAGCCTGATGCGGGGCTCGAACTCACGGACCGCGAGATCGTGACCTGGCTGAAGTCGGACGTTTAACCGACTGCGCCACCCAGGCGCCCCACCCCCATACTTTTTAAAGCTGACTTAAAAAGAAGCTGACTTAACAGAGAAAGACAAATATCGTATGACTTCACTCATATGAGGACTTTACGACACAGAACAGATGAACACAAGGGAAGGGAACAAAAAATAACATAAAAACAGGGAGGAGACAAAGCATAAGAGACTCTTTTTTTAAAAATTTTATTTATTTATTTATTTTTAATTTACATCCAAATTAGTTAGCATATAGTGCAACAATGATTTCAGGAGTAGATTCCTTAATGCCCCTTACCCATTTAACCCATCCCCCTTCCCACACCCCTTCTTGTAACCCTCTGTTTGTTCTCCATATTTATGAGTCTCTTCTGTCTTGTCCCCCTCCCTGTTTTTATATTATTTTTGTTTCCCTTCCCTTATGTTCATCTGTTTTGTCTCTTAAAGTCCTCATATGAGTGAAGCCATATGATTTTTGTCTTTCTCTGACTATTTCACTTAGCATAATACCCTCCAGTTCCATCCATGTAGTTGCAAATGGCAAGATTTCGTTCTTTTTGACTGCCAAGTAATACTCCATTATATATATATAATGCTGCTGTAAACATGGGGGTGCACGTGTCCCTTCAAAACAGCACACATGTATCCCTTGGATAAATACCTAGTAGTGCAATTGCTGAGTCATAGGATAGTTCTATTTTTAGTTTTTTGAGGAACCTCCATACTATTTTCCAGAGTGGCTGCACCAGCTTGCATTCCCACATAAGAGACTCTTAAATACGGAGAACAAACAGAGCATTCCTGGAGGGATTGTGGGAGGGAGGATGGGCTTGCATAAGGGGCATTAAGGAATGTACCCCTGAAATCACTGTTGCACTATATGCTAACTAACCTGGATGTAAATTAAAAAAGAAAAAAAAACCTGACTTAAAAGGAAATATGAAACTTGAGTTGTCTTACAATCATTGAAGACATTTAATCAGGAATAAAAAGGGGAGCCTGGGTGGCTCAATCAGCTGAGGGTCTGACTCTTGATTTTGGCTCAGGTCCGTGGGATCCAGCCCCACACTAGGCTGTGCACTGGCAGCACTGGGGGCGCTGCAGAGTGGGGGAGGGAGAAGGGAGTAGGGACCTCCCTCTCTCAAAATAAGTAAATAATCTTAAAAAAAAAAGGAGTAAAAATGTTCTCCACAAAGAAAGCATGAGGACCAGAACCCCAATTTCTGTCTCACAGAAAATCATCCAGAGACTAGAAAGAGGAAAATTTCCCCAATAAATTCTAAATACCAAAATCAAAGAAGGGTAATCTTGTTCATGAACAAATATGTGAATATTCTAAACACAATATTAGAAAACCCAGGAGAATATAACACAAGCTCATTTATTGTGACCATTTGGGGTTTAATGCAATAATGCAATGGTGTTTCAATACTAGAAAATTGATTAATACAATCAATCACATTCTGAAAGTTAAGAAAAAGCATATGATCATCTCAGCAGAAACAGAAAAAAGTATTTGGTAAAATTCATAATAATTCAGGGCTCCTGGGTGGCTCAGTTGGTTAAGCATCCAACTTTGGCTCAGGTCATTATCTCATGGCTCTTGGGTTCAAACCCCACGTTGACCTGTGTGCTGACAGCTCGGAGCCTGGGGTCCACTTCAAATTCTATGTCTCCCCCTCTCTCTACCCCTCCTCTGCTCACGCTCTGTATCTCTCTGTCTCTCAATAATAAATAAATGTTAAAAAAAAAAAACTAAAGCAAACATCATTCTCCATGGTCAAATTCTATAGAAGAGTTCTCTCTAAATCACAGCAAGACAAGATTTCTTGCTAGCATGGTTTCTAATTCACATCATAATAGAAATCTAAGCCAGCATAGGAATAAGAATTTAATGGAAAAAATAAAACTTGTCAGTATTTACAAATGATGTAGTTGCCTATATAGAAACTCCATCCCCACACAAACATACACATGCACAAAAGTACCTACGAAGTATTATAACGAGATAGTTCAGGATAGATACTGAATGTTGAATTAAAATAAACTGCCTTTCTATACATTAGCAATAAAGATTTAGAAAATGTAACTTGAAAAATGATATATATAAGAGCAACAACAAATGTATATGTGTGTGCATAATTACATACTTTGTATAATATGATTATAATTATGTAAGATATATAACATTATACTATATATATTACATACGCACAATTATATGATTATATATATACATGAACATAAATAGTATCAAGGAATAAATCTAACAAAATTTGTGTAAGGTCTGTGGATATAGTTAAAAATTTTATTGAAGTATTTGAGAGAGAACTTAATGAGGGTGACATCATGATCCTGGTTAGGAGAACTTTACACCGTAAGTATATCAATTTTCCAACTAGGCTAGAGCATCAAAATACTTCTAATAAAACTCCAACAGAATTTATAATGGAATAGGACAATATTACTTTAAAAATTTATTTGGAAGTACAAAGAGTTAAGAATAAATGAAAGAAACTTTTCAACTAGAATGAGGAAGGAAAATAAGCTGTATCAGACATCAAGAGATATTATAATCTACAGTAAGTCAGATAGTGGTATTTGCACTGGGATACAGCAGTAGATAAGAGGAATCTGATAGTCCAGAAACAGCACAATGCAAGTATGGAAATATAATAAATGATGAGTTGGTACTCTACATCAGTGGGGAAAATGTGTACTACGCCATGAACACCTCTCCAGTATCTATCTACCTATCTACCCTTTTATTCATCTATCCATCTATCTTCCTATCTGAATGTATATAAAATTTGTATGCATTAATGATTTAAATGTAAAAGGGAACCTTACAAACTTGGAAGGAAAATATAGAATAATTTCCTTATTGCCTTCAGGTAGAGAAGGATTTCTTGAATGACATATATAAAGTGCAAACCGTGAAAAAAAAGCTTGATAAATTTGACTCATTAAAATTAGGAACTTTTTTTCATCAGAAGTTACTATAAAGAAAACAAACAAAAGGCCAGATACAGGGAGAATTTTTTTCCCACATGTAAAATTGAAAAAGGAGTACTATCCAAAATAAATGAAACATTTTCATAAGTCAGTAAACCAATAAAAATAATCAAAAGATGTGACAAAAAATTCACAGTAGAGGAAATAACTCATAGTATAAAAAGAACAAAAGATACAAACTAGTATTTTACAGAAGAGGAAATTCAAGTAGCCTAATATATAAAAAGAAGCTCAACTTTATAACAAGTGAAAGGTAAATTCATATAGTGAAGTATCCCTATATATTCAATACATTGGTTAATATTCAAAGTATGACAATAGCAAACTTTAATGAGATAAGAACAGTGGGGACATCCTAAATCAATTGTTAAGGGTGTAAACTTGTGCAACAATTTGGCATTATCGTGTAAGTTGAACACAAGCATGTTCAATCCTGGCATATGCACTAAAGAGATGATTGCTCGTTTGTACAAGGGGTCAGGTAATGGTGTTGTTAATAATAGGAAAAAAACCCTGCAAGCAACCTGAATATCTATTGATGGTAAAATGGATATTTTCATGAATTGGACATCACAAGAAAAGTGAATTTGAACTATGTATGTCAAATGGTTGAATCCTACAAAGCTGATACATAAAGGAAGAAAGCCAAAACGATATGAAAAAGTGTGGTTCCACAATACAGAATTCAAAACCCAGAAAAATAAGTGGTTCAATAGCATATACACTACATATATTTTTTTAAATGTTTGTTTTTGAGAGAGACAGCATGAGCAGGGGGAGGCAGCGAGAGAAAGAGACATTCTAGCTCCACCCATGTAAGTTGCAAATGGCAGATTTCAACAAATAATCCTAAAATTTGTATGGAACCACAAAGACCCTGAATAGCCAAAGCAATTCTGAAAAAGAAAAATAAAACTGGAGGCATCACAATTCTGAATTTCAAGCTATGTTATGAAGTTGTAGTCATTAAGACAGTATGATACTGGCACAAAACCATAGATCAATGGAACAAATTAGAAAACCCAGAAACAGACCCACAACTCTATGGCTAACTAGTCTTTAACACAGCAGGAAAGAACAACCAATGGAAAAAAGACAGTCTGTTCAATAAATGGTGTTGGGAAAACTGGACAGCAACATGCAGATGAAACTGGACCACTTTCTTACACCATACACAAAAATAAATTCAAAATGGATGAAAGACCTACATGTGAGACAGGAAACCATCAAAATCCTAGAAGGAAAAACAGCAAACTCTTTGAGCAACTTCTTACCAGACATGTCCCCGAAGGCAAGAGAAACAAAAGCAAACATGAACTATTGAGACCTCATCAAGATAAAAGGCTTCTGCACAGTGAAGGAAACAATCAGCAAAACTGAAAGGCAGCATACAGAATGGGAGAAGATATTTGCAAACAAATATCCAATAAAGCGTTAGTATCCAAAATCTATAAAGAACTTATCAAACTCAACGCCCAAAAAACAAATATGCCAGTCAAGAAATGGGCAGAAGACATGAATAGGTACTTAACCAAAGAAGACATCCAGATGGATAACAGACACATGGAAAGATGCTCAACATCACTCATCAACAGGGAAATACAAATCAAAACCACAATGAGATACCACCTCATGCCAGTCAGAGTGGCTAAAATAAACAACACATGAAGCAACAGGCATTGGTGAGAATATGGAGAAAGGGGAACCCTCTTGTACTGTTGGTGGTAATGCAAACTGGTGCAGCCACTCTGGAAAACAGTATGGAGGTTCCTCAAGAAACTAAAAATAGAACTACCCGCAATCCAGCAATTGCACTATTAGGTATTTACCCAAAAGATACAAAAATACAGATTTAAAGGGTATATGCACCCCAATGTTCATAGCAGCATTATCAACAGTAGCCAAACTATGAAGAGAGCTCAAGTGTCCACCCCATAGACTGATGAATGGATAAGGAAGATGTGGTATATATACAATGGAGTATTACTCAGTCATCAAAAACACTGAATTTTTATATTATATGTTCCTAGTGGCAAATATTTTTATTTCAATTTGTTAGTATTTTGACTTTGCTTATATATTTGCGTGCAATAGGTATGTTTTCCAAGCAGAACTTTTAAAGGTTTACTCTTAACTATTAAAAAATTAATATTTATTCAATAGAAAATGGTAATATTTGAAAAATTTGTAATATTTTGTGTAATTTTGAAACCATATTAATAGTTTTTTAATAAATTCACGCATAACTCTATTTTTGAATTTGCTCTGAAACAAGAACATATTAACAAATAATAGATTGTTATTATTATTAATAATAATGTGATATGCCATCCCACTCCCTCTCTTCTGCTGCTTTTCCATGTCCCCCATATACCTCTCAATGTTTTCCCTTTTTCCACCTAGAAGTTCCCTTTGGCTTTCCCAAAGCTCAAGAGTCATACTAGAAATGGGAATTTAGGTGGGGTAATTAAAGTGCTTTATTTGAAGGTAAAACTGGGAATGTGGGGAAAGAAGGCCAAGAACGTATTCTTGGAGATCACCAATACCCTGGGTGGAACAAGAGGAATTCAGGGGAGAGACTGCAGATAATCAGAGAAGTCAGAAAAAAACAAAAACAAAAACAAAAACAAAAATAAAAAAACCCCTGGCAACATGGTGCCACAGAAATTAAAAGGAAGAAGGTTTTTAAGAGAGTAGTGAAAGGAATTAAAATTTTTTGAGATCTGGGGTGCCTGGATGGCTCAGTCAGTTAAGTGTCTCACTCTTGGTTTCAGCTGAGGTCATGATCTCACGGTTTGTGGGTTTGAGCCCTGCATTGGGCTCTGCGCTGACAGCATGGAGCCTGCTTGGGATTCTGTCTCCCTCTTTCTCTGTCCCTTCCCCACTTGTTCTCTCTCTGTCTCTCTCTGTCTCTCTCTCTCTTTCAAAAATAAATAAATCCACTTAAAAAACTGAGATCTTAATAATAGCAGTAACAATAATATTGGACCAATAATGTTGGTCTTTTTCAGAGAACTTTTATGGGATGGTTTAGGAAAGTGTAGCTTTTTACAGGGATGGGTAGTGAATGGAAGGAGAAATGAATACAATAAATGAGAATTATTGCTCTTGAAATGAACTTGGCTACAGAAGGAAGAAGACATTACTGTGGGGGAAGTTTTGTTTTGTTCTGTTTTAAAGATGAACATAACAGAACTATGCTTTATACCTGGGAGATTCAGTAGATGGGATAAAGAGCAGAAAGAGTGTATATTCATTCGGGCAGGTTTTTATGGTCATGGTATTTACCATCACTCTGATCTTAAATTTTAGCTCATTCTTACAAGAAGTTCTGGTCTTGATTCATGAAGTTCTACTCACTATATCTACTAAAGACCTCCATCATTCATATGCAAAATAGCAATGCGTAATTTTTTAACTTTTCCCCTATGTACACCTTCCTCTACTTCTGCTTTTCCCATACCTACCAGTGATATAAGTACATGCCCACATGTTTATAATCTACTTGGAGAATTAACAATCAGGAACTCATTCACTTTAAAGAATTCTATCTCATTGTTTCCATATACTCACAGAAAACTTTTAAACTTTTTAATTTAATTTAATTCAATTCAATTTTATTTTAGTGAATGATTTGAAGTAGCAGACCTTTTCTCCTAATCATACTATTTACATACCATGAAAGCCATCAGAATAGCTTCCTACCAGAATGTTTAAGCAAATTCTTTCTCCTCAGGTTTTCTAGAGGGGAACAGAGTTCACACTTCTTATAGTTCTTTGAAAACAGGTGAGGTATGAGGTCCCTGGATGGCTCAATTAAGAGCCATGTGGGTCTTGATCTTGGAGTTGTGAGTTTGAGCCCCGTGTTGGGCATAGACATTACTTAGAAAAAAAGAAATAAGTGAGATGAGATCTCCAACATTCCAAGTGATCTCCTTTGTCTGATTCTCAGAGTATCTGCCCATCTTTTTCTACCTGCATTCCTTATGGAGAAAATCATTCTGGTTATCATTTGTCTAATAATATCCAATAAATTAGAGCCTTCTTAAAATTCCAGGTGCTCCAGGATCAATATGTACAGAGTGCACTTCATATAAAACTAAAACTTATAAGCTGAGAATATGAAAACCTTTTTATAATGAGAAGAACCCTGAGTTCAGCTAGCTATCTGAGTTCCTTCAAGGCAGATGGGGAACCATACCTGTGAGTTAAACTGGGTTCTCCAATATCTGAAACTTACTGCTTGGCAGAGAAACTAACTAAAATGATGTCCTATTTGAACACTGGAAAATATGAAGCTATTATAAAGCATGATGTACATCTATATATACTCATATAGAAGACTTTCTAATATCCATAGTCATGTGAAAAATACACAAAGCAGAGGTATAGTATACTTTTGCATATGGAAAAGTGTTTATACATGCAAAGAGCATTTCTGAAAGGATGTCTCAGAAACTAGAATAGTCCTTGTCTCAAAGTAGGGGAAACAGGTGGCTGGGAGACAAAGAGGAGGAAAACAACTTTTCATAGATGCAATTTGGATTTTTTGAATTTTATACTGTGTAGATTTAATGCCTACTCAAAAGAATAAAAACTTTTATTTTTGGTCTTGGTGTGTGTGTGGAGGGGGGAGCAAAGACAAAAAGAAGCAGAAGTTTGGAGAAGGGTGGGATTGTGAAGTCAAAGGGAATAAGCCTTTGTTATCTGAAGTGATCTGTGACTAAAGAATAAAACAGGCCTGGTTTGGATGTTGAGCTAGAAGCAAAGGCTAAGAACTAAGCCAAATAATAGAGAGGCTGTTCAAGTTTCCCCTTATTTAGCGGTAAAATCTGTGAGATATTACTTGTACTCTATGTATGTCATTTTCACCTAATGAGTACATTGATGAAGACTCTCGTGACTTTCTACATGGGTCTGAAACCCTGGCTGTGCACCAGATTCTTCTATGAGGTCTTAAAAATACAGTACTGTGTGGTCTCTCCCTGGAATTAAGAATTAGAATTTCCAGTGCTGAGGTCCAAAAAGCCACTGGATTGCAGTTTTTAAAGGCAGGTAGCAGGCAGAGAAAAGAGACTGGCTCAGGACCAGGAAAATTCAGGGAAGAGAGTGAGACACCTATTCTCAAATTGGATCCTTCTCTCCCTACCACCTTTCAGGCTAGGGACTATGAGCACAGTCTCTGAAAAGCTCTCTGCGCTTCTTGCCAGAACATGATTCTGAAAAAAATAATAATAGCTGCCAGTTATTGAACACGTATTTTATTCCACCCCCGTGCTAGGTGTTTCAGATCTATTTCCTTTAATCGTCACGACAACTCAGTGAGGAAGGCACATCTGTTTTACAGATAAGCATCTAAAGCTGAGAGTAGCAAGATAAGCATCCAAAGCCAGGAAGGCAGTACATCCATGTCTTCAAGACTCTCTCAGTCGCCTCGAAGTCTCACGACGCTGGGGCTCAAAGTAAATCTCAGGCTCTGGGAAACTGCCAGGGGTGAATCTGGAGGGTTCAGGACCACCCATTTAGGAAACCTTCGGCCGTGTACCTCATCCTGGGGGCCACTCTCTGCCGAAGGCTGAAGTCTTGAGTTTCAGTTCCCATTAGTGTACTGTCTCAGACTTCAGATCTGAGCACACCCCTGCAGAACACCTCAGTGTTCACGTCTGTGGTTTTCTTTTACAATGGGCTGCTAGCAGAGACTTGAGGGCGTTTATTTTCTAGACAAGCATATGCTCATAGTTAAGAGATCTGGGTGACCCCCTCCTGACCCTGGCACTAGCACTAGGAAAATTCTAGGATTAGTCAGTTTGAAAAACTGGGGCCATATATACTCACCTTCTCTGAAATTCCTGGCCCTTCTGGGTAATCTCTCAAGAGCAGTGCTTCTGGTCCTTTATCTTCTTCTCTCTTATCCTGATACCATCTGCTCATCTCCTCTAACACTGTTTCCAAAATTACTCATTGTGACCCCAGACAATCCATACCATGGTCCACAATTTACCTTAGATTTTTGAAGTCTCTGCTATTTTGTTCTGCCCTCTTTAACTGAAACTTGGATTTCCACTGAGCACTACACTTGCCTGCACTTGTCCAGATAGAAGCAACTCACTTCCTACAGACTAAACACCTCAGAATGGCCACTCCAGTAGAATGGTTCCACCACCTGTGGGTGAACCCTTGCTACTTTTGAGGCTCAGGGCTTCCAGTTACACACCCTCTAAAGTAAGTCACTGCTGTCATTATCGTGCTCCTTGCCATTCGCTACCTTTCACTGTAGATTTAAAAAGGGTCACTCCCCCCCCCGATTCCTGCCACATCATCCCAAATGACTTCAGTATTCATGTGATTGACACATTCAGGACCCTAATTTCTAAGTCCCTTGGCCACCTAATCTAGAGAGACCGTGGTTTTCATTTCATTTTTAGTTATTGCTTCTAACTGGACTTTTTAATAAGGAAACCTTAAATTTAATCCTCTTCATGATATATCACTTCAAAGAATTCTTATATTTTACTCTTTTTAAATTTTTAAAAAAGTTTTATTTATTTATTTATTTATTTATTTATTTATTTATTTATTTATTATTTATTTCTTTAGAGAGAGACAGAGTGTCAGCAGGGGAGGGGCAGAGAGAGAAGAAGACACAGGATCCTAAGTAGGCTTCAGGCTCTGAACTGTCAGCACAGAGCCTGATGCGGCCCTTGAACTCATGAACCATGAGATCATGACCTGAGCCTAAGTCGGACGCTTAACTGACTGAGCCACCCAGGCACCCCTTTCTTATTCTTTATTATATCTCCAAACTCCATCATGCCCTAATCTCACTCTGCCAATATTTAAATGCTTAACTTCTCTTCATGTTCAAATGGAGAATCAGAACTACTTTAAATGATTCCATAACTTTAGAGATTAGAGCCACTCTAAATTCATGACAGCCAACCTCAAAAATCAGGAGTTCCTGACTGTTTTTGTTAGTCATGTTTACCTCACTCTTATTATGAGATATTTCAGACATTCAGACATTTTCCACCATCCTCAAACCATGACCCCCAACCCTCATTTCAGTTCCTGTAGAAAACCTTGCAAAAACAGAACAATATTGGCCACAATGTTCTAATTCCTACAAACCCAACACCACAAAAGTGTCTGAACCTACGTCCATCCTTTCATTTTTCTCTCTTTACAATGAATCAGGTAGAAGGCTATATTTTCTATCTTTTTTTATTTACAATTTTTTTTAACATTTATTTATTTTTGAGAGACAGAGAGAGGCAGAACGTGAGTGGAGGAGGGGCAGAGAGAGAGGGAGACAGACTCTGAAGCAGGCTCCAGGCTCCGAGCTGTCAGACGCAGGACTTGAACTCACAAACCGTGAGATCATGACCCGAGCCGATGTCAGATGCTTAACCGACTGAGCCACCCAGGCACCCAGAAGGCTATACTTTCTATCTAATTCTATTCTTTTAATCCATGTTTCTGGGTCTTCCACTAACTCAGGAACCATAGCCTTATCAACCCTCCCTGTTTCATTTTCAACCTTTATTCTCTACTTGTCATCAGCATTTAAACACACATATTTTTTTCCCCCAGCTTCAATAAAAACTGAACCAAACAAACACAAAACTCCTCTTCTTTGACTCTTTGTACCTTCTTCATGTGCTGTTTAATCTATCCCAATATGAGCACTGTCTCCATCATACTGCTAAAACGACTTTCTCAAAGAACAAGAAACTCTTGCTGCAGAGTGCAGCCCTAAAAGCTTTGCTCTTACTTTTACTTTAAAAGCTCAAATTTTTTGAATTCATAGACAACACTTGCTATCTGTTTTCCAGTCTCTTGGGCCATACTTCTTAAGCTTCTCTCTAAGCATTTTCCTCTATTCTCTAAAAGCTGTTCTTTAGGTTTCTGTTTTAGTCACTCAGCTCTTCCCTTTACTGATTTAATTCTATGGCTCCCAGTTGATGATTTCCAAACCTATTACCTGCAACTCAGCCCTCTCTCTTGAAATCCAAAACAATATATCCAACAATCTCCTAGACTTCCCCCACAGGAACTTCCAGCTAAATGTCTTGAAACATAAACACTTAGTCTTTTTCGCTCCCTTCTCTAAAATTCTTTTTCCTCTTCTATTTCAACATTAATGAACAACATCAGCAATCCAGTTTCCAAGGCCAGCAATCTTTCCTTTTTCACATTATATTCAATTTATTCCCAAGTTTGGGAAACTCTGTCTTTGTAGTTGCCTTAAAAAAATTTTTTTTCACATTTATTTATTTTTGAGAGACAGAGCAAAGTGGGGGAGGGGCAGAGAGAGAGAGAGAGAGAGAGAGAGAGAGAGAGGGAGACACAGAATCTGAAGACACAGAATCTGAAGCGGGGCTCAAACTCACAAATTGTGAGATCACGACCTAAGCCGAAGTCGGACGCTCAACCGACTGAGCCACCCAGGTGCCCCTGTACTTGCCTTTAAAATATTCCCTTTCTGGGGGATCCTGGGTGGCTCAGGCGGTTAAACGTCAGACTTCGGCTCAGGTCATGATCTCACAGTTCATGAGTTCGAGCCCCACATCGGGCTCTGTGCTGATGGCCCAGAACCTGGAGCCCACTTCGAGTTCTGTGTCTCTCCCTCTCTCTCTGCCATCCCCTGCCCCCACTCACACACACTCTCTCTCAAAAATAAACATAAAAAAATTTTTTTTAAATAATAAAAAATAAAATGTTCCCTTTCTGTTTCTCAGCACTGCCACTTGTCTGATCTAACCATCTGGATAGTTACAGTAGTTTCCTAATTGGGCTTCTTTCTTCCAATCTCTCACCAGTTCACTTCTAGAATTTTTAAAAAATTAAGGCTTATACATGCATTTCTCTACTAATACTTCTCAACTGGCTCTCCAGAAAGGTTGTAAATCCTCCAAGCTCTATCAACTTCTATCTTTAGATACTATACCTCATTGCTTTTTTGCTTCTACACACACACACACACACACACACACACACACACACACACTCATTCCCCGTTCCATCCATATTGAACTACCTACTGTTTCATGTACTATTTTGATGTTAGTCATCTTGTTCATGTACCATTTGTTCAGAAACCTTCCCTATTCAGCCCAATGCCTCGTCTCTCACCTCCTATACATTTTTTTGACAAAACTGTGTCACCTCCTGCTTGACCTTTATTCTCACTGTTTCATCTTAGGCACAACTTCCCCAGAAATCTTCCCAGAATCTGTACTAAGTGATTTAACTTCAAATAGAGTCCATTCTTTCTCATAATCACTACTTACTCAATCACTGTGACCATTCCAAAGAATACTCTGGGTTGGAATGATGGAATGAGAAAAGAGTTTTATTTGGGATGTGGAGTGTTTCAGATAATCTGCATTTATTTATGAAGAAATGGAGAGTAGAGAGTTGAGTATAAAGGCCTGAAGCTTGAGGAAGAGGTCTGAGGTTGAGATACAGATTTGGGAATTTTCAGAATACAGATGATCACTGAGGCCACGGAGGGGATGAGATTTACAGAGCGAGTGTGTAGGATGAGAAGGTAAGAGAAGAGAGAAGAAAAGCGGCAAGGAGAGGACAGGAGTGAGTGACCAGAACATGAAGTTGGGGGAAAGTTGGCTGACTCCACCAACGTGCAGTCTTGGTTCTTTTGAAACTAGAGTCCTAATTTCCTCTTGGAGAATTACCTCCTTCCTCATTGTATTCATTCTTGGTATGTTGAAAATCAATTGCTCTGCCCTACTCTAGCTAAGGAATGAGACTGAAACCTTCTATGTCACTACATCCTGACTACCATAACACAAGGACGGGAGAAATTTTAAAAATAGTTTGGAGAATATTTATTCCAGATTATGCAATCTGATGAGACTCTTAATTTGTTCTTGTAGCTCAGATCCCTGAGACTTCCTTGGTGTTCCAATTTTTTATAAATAAACCTGTTTTTAAGCTTTTACTTTGAGCCAAGGAGTTACAGATACACTTTTGACAAATTCCATTACAGTTTAACATGGCCGGAGTCAGGTTTTCTTTTCTTTTTTTCTTTTTCTTCTTGCCATCCAATAACTCAGTTATACTAAAGAAAAGAACATTCATGGGATTTGCATTTTTATGTAGGATACTGAGAAGAAATTCCAAATAAGATAGAATGGCATGTAAGAGCACCATTGAAGATGTCTCAAAAGCCAAAGTGTTTAAAAAACAGAAACAAGTATTTGAAGATGAAAATCATTGCTCACATTAGGCAAGTTAACCCTTTTATTGGTTTTATTAAATGAAGGAATAAAGAAAAAAACATATGAATGAATAAATTTTGAAAAATCTGTTGCTGTATCAGTTTTATGATTTTAATTATTTACCAATTTTTGCTTTTTATTTCTTTTTTTCTTATAGGCTGTTTCACTTTGTTTTATCCTTTTATAATTTTTGTTTTGAATGCATAATTGTTTTATACTCAGTTTTCCTTGACTAGAAACCAAAATGTTTAAGGTATATATTTCCTGTGAGTAAAGCTTTATAATTCCATCTTTTTTCATATTTTTATTATTGCTACTTTAAGAATATTCTCCTATTTTAATTTCTATTTCCTCTTTGAGAAAGTGAATTTTAATAATATTAAAGTACTCTATAGAAATAGTACTTCTAACATTTTTCTTTTGTATTAAGGTTAAAGAATGTGACACTTCTATTTGGGGGTTTATTGCAGTCATGTATTTTATGCGATATAAAATACATTTTATTTTTAATTAAAAACGTTTATGTTAGGGAAAGAGAGCACAAGCGGGGAAGATGGGTAGAGGGAGAGAGAGAGAGAGAGAGAGAGAGAAAGAGAGAGAGAAAGAGAGAGAGAAAGAGAGAGAGAAAGAGAGAAAGAGAGAGAGAGAGAAAGAGAGAGAGAGAGAGAGAAGAGAGAGAGAGAGAGAGAAGAGAGAGAGAGAGAGAGAAAGAGAGAGAGAAAGAGAGAGAGAGAGAGAGAGAGAGAGAGAGAGAGAATCTTAAGCAGGCGCCACACTCAGCACTGAGCCCTATGTGGGGCTCAATCCCACACCCTGGGATCATGACCTGAGCAGAAATCAAGAGTCAGATATCAACAGACAGAGCCACCCAGCTCCCCTAAATTGCATTTTATAGTAAATCTTTTATAGACATTTAGTTTCAGCTTACAGAGTTTGACACATACTAATGCAAACAATGTCTTTTTCATTATAACATTCAGTCAGTTGTATCCATTATTTCTGGTCCCCTTGATCTGCTGTGGAGCTGGACAAGTGAGTGCAAATCTCTCACGATGGTAAAATATCCACTATTCCTGCACTTTTAGTTTAATGTGTGAGATTAAAATATATTGATTCATGAGACTTGTATTCTCCACTGTGCATTATATTCTTCATAATTACAAAGTGCCTTTCCCTTTTCACTTGCTTTGAATCCAGTGTAGTCTGATATTAATAGCTGAGTTCATACGTTTTTTTGTGCTTAACAGCCTGCTCCGTATCGTTGTCTGTTCCTTCACATGCAATGCAATCTTGCTCAGTCACTTCCTTTTAGGCAGCCATATCTTGGATACACTTTGTTTTGTTTTGTTTTTAAACAATCTGAACTTTTTTTGTTTGTTTTTGTTTCCTTTTGTGAAATAGATGAGTTTAACCATTTACCCTTATAGTTATGTTTGGGTTTAAATCTGCTATATTAGATTTGCTATTTTTACTGACTTCTTTCTTGAAACTGCCTGGTTCCCTGATTTCCATGGCATCGTCGAGGTCATTCTTTAATCCTCCTCATTATCATAGTAATATATTTTAATTATGGTCATAACCACTATTTTAAAGAACATATAACATGATAATTTCTCTGTATATACAATAGACATATTGATGTTGTACCTGAATACGTTATATTTATATGTGTGTTAATGTATCTGTTATGTCTGTTATATTTATATGTGTGCTAATATACCTGTTGTTTTTGTGTGTATGTTGGTCTGTCTATATGTCTATTTCATCTTTACAATGACCCAACATGACACATACTTTTTACTGAGGCACATATTTTAATATAGTTTTAGAGATGAGAATCTGAGGCACAGCAAGATTAAGCAACTTATCACAAGTTAACTGGCAACTTCATAGTCCTGGCATTTTAACTCATTGCACAATTGCACAATACTACTTTTTTTTAATGCTCATTTATTTTTGAGAGAGAGAGAGAGAGAGAGAGAGAGGGAGGGAGAGAAAGCAGCGTGAGCAGGGCAGGGGCAGAGAGAGAGGGGGACAGGGGATATGAAGTGGGCTCCATGCTGACAGCAGAGAACCTGCGGCAGGGCTTGAACTCATGAGCCATGAGATCATGACCTGGACGGAAGTCAGACGCTTAATCGACTGAGCCACCAAGGCGCCCCTGCACGATACTACTTTTGTGGTAGTATTAGTATTCTTCTAGTATTAGTATTCTTGCACGACTCTGATTCTCCCTTCTGGATCTGGAGTCCGTTCTGCCTCTATTCTGTATTAATCAATTTGTTCCTTTACTCACTCATTCATTCAGCAAATATACCCTAAGCAGTTAACTATAATATTCTAGGCTCTGGGGACAGGCAGTGAACAAAATGGACAAGCATGTCTACCATTGTGGGCCATAAATAAAATGGACATCTTGAGAGTGCTCACTGTGCTAAGCAAGGTAGTGTGATGGTGAAAGGCAATGTTAACATTGTAAGGACAAGCTCTGCCTACCAAGTTATTTTTAGGATGCCTTCCTTCTAGTTGGAAGTGGGGCTTCCTCCTACTCAGGGGTTTGTTTCTCCTCATTTTTCACAAGAGGATAAAAACTCAATCCCCGTATTAGCTAATTGCTAAAGCAACATACTTTTCTTATGGACACTTACAATGCAATAATAATAATGGTAATGATAATTAATAATACATCACAGCTATTTTTGCTTATGCTAGCTTCTAGAATGTATACAATCAGTTTTAATCTACCCCTAGCAAGGATATTCCTCTACTCTAGTATGCCATACATCCTGGTTTGCCAACAAGAGTTCTAATCTCATCTCTGTTTGAAAATAATCATTAGTAATCCTTCCACATCTTTTTAAAAATAAGAAAGCTTTTAAATTACCACATGAAAAAAATCTCTAAGATCTACTGCAAAATAGAAAAAGCAAACTGCAGAACAGAACAGCATATGTGGTATGTAAGTATTTGTCCTAAAATGAAAGAAAGGAAAAATAGACACAGATATATTTTCTTGACAGACATGTAAAATTTCTCTGGCAGGATACACAAGAAAGTGATAATATCTAGTTATCCCACCTCACTGAGGCTGGGAGGTAAGCTTTTTCTATGCACACTTCTTATACTTCTGAATTGTGTGATTATTTTCCCTGGGCAAAAAAAAATACAATTTAAAAATTTAAAAGAAAGGAAGGTAGTGGTTAGCTATTGAACACAAATAAAATTCTACAGAAATTATGGATGGTTAAAATCAAATGATGCATATTTGTGAAAGATTATAAATATTGGCTAAGAAAAATCATGCTCTTGAAGGCTTTTTGATCCTTTAGAGAAATCTGTTTGTGAACTCTTTTTATCCTTTGCCTAGATGATTGTATCCTTTTACTTTTTAATAATAAATTGTATTTTCAGAACAGTTTTAGATTTACAGAAAAATTGAGAAGATAGTACAGAGTTCCCATATACTCCACATTGAGTTTCCCGTTATTAACATCTTATATTACTAGTATGGTACATTTTTGTTACATTTGATACATTATGTTGATACATTATTACTAACTAAATCCCACATTTTATTCATATATCCTTACTTTTACCTAATTTTTTTTTTTTCTGTTTCAGGATCTCACTCAAGAGCCCACATTACATTTAACTGTCCTGTTTTCCTAGGGTCCTCTTGGCTGTGACCATTTATCAGAATTTCCTGGATTTTGATGACCTTGACTGTTTTGAGGACTATACTCAATTATTTTTATTTATTTATTTTTAAATGTTTATTTATTTTTGAGACAGAGAGAGCACGTGAGTGGGGGAGGGGCAAAGAGGGAGACACAGAATCTGAAACAGGCTCCAGGCTCTGAGCCGTCAGCACAGACCCTGATGCAGGGCTTGAACCCCTGAACTGTGAGATCATGACCTGAGCTGAAGTCAGACATTTAACCGACTGAGCCACCCAGGTGCCCCTTAAGGACCATACTCAATTATTTTGCAGTATGCTCCACTATTGGAATTCATCTGATGTTTGTCTCATGATTAGACTGGGGTTATAGGCGTGGGGGTGGAAGACAATAGAGATAAAAATGCCATTATTATCAAATCATAATAGGAGTACCTACCATTAATATTGTTTATCATTGTAGATATTGAGCTTAGTCATCAGACTGAGGAAGTGTGGATTAGGTTTCTCCATGGTAAAATTACTTTCCCACCCTCCTTTTCCACACAGTCCTCTTTGGAAGGGAATCACTGTGGCAACCCACATTTCTGGAATGATGATTTATGCCCCCACCCCACCCAAGGGTGAAGTATCACCATAAATTAGTTGAAGAATTCTTCTGCAGAGATTTGTCTCTTCTCCCTCATTTATTTACTTATCTAGTCATCTGTTCATATTGGTATAGACTCACTCCTTGCATTTTAAAAAGTGTCCCCTGTGTAGATGAGAAGATACATATTTATTGTCTTTGCCTTTGAATCATGACCCCAATTTGTTTTGCCTTGGTCTCACATCCGTCACTTATTCTACATGTCAATTGTCTCGCTCTGTTGCACGTTCTGTGCTGCACATGTGTCATTCTGGCCAATTGTGGAGGATAAATAATTGCATCTGCTATACAAATGCACAGAGGAAAACACAGAAAGAGGTTTTTGGTAGACCGATGCCACCACAGGAGCATCAAGCAACAAGCTTGTGTCTGTGTGAGTGAGAACGAATACATGGAACAGCATAAATTTGAACCACATGAGCAGATTTATTTAAGAATCCATGTTCTTGAAACTTGGCTATCAGTCATCTCAACCCTTGAGAAGACAGAATAAGTTACTCTGGGCAGCTTCAAGGAAGATTTAATTTGAGATTGATGTTTCCTCCTCAGAGAGTCCATTCTTCCATTCTTCCAGTCAGCCTCACTGACATCACCCCCAAACAACAAACATCCCTACTTACAACTTATCTCCTAAGCAAAACCCATTCGGGAGCACAAAGGCACGCTGAGGGCACAGTGTCACTGTATAAATCGTGTGTGTAGTTTCATTCACTACCCCTGCTAAGGCACCTGGATAAGATTCATCTATATTCCTCAGTTCCTGGAACCAGAATATAGCTCTCCCTAATTTCACCTGGCTTAGAGCTAAAAGAAGGAAGCTTTATGTGGGAAGTTGTCCCCGTTGACTTTTCTGGTCTCCTTCTCTCCCTGCTCTTCCTTCTCTACAAATGAACTTGCTCTAAACATTTGTGTCTAGGGGCGCCTGGGTGGCACAGTCGGTTAAGCGTCCGACTTCAGCCAGGTCACGATCTCGCGGTCCGTGAGTTCGAGCCCCGCGTCAGGCTCTGGGCTGATGGCTCGGAGCCTGGAGCCTGTTTCCGATTCTGTGTCTCCCTCTCTCTCTGCCCCTCCCCCGTTCATGCTCTGTCTCTCTCTGTCCCAAAAATAAATAAACGTTGAAAAAAAAATAAACATTTGTGTCTACACCTGAAATTAATGTAACAATATGCGTCAACCATATTTCAATAAAAATAAATTGGGTATAACTTTTTGTGTGGAGATATGCTTTTATTTTCCTGGGATAAACTCCTGACACTGGCTGGGTCATATCATAGATATATGTTTCATGTTAAAAGAAATTGCCAAACTGCTTTCTTTCTTTAAAACAAAAGTTTTAAATTTTTAAATATTTATTTTTTTAAGTTTATTTATTTATTTTGAGAGAGAGGGAACATGTGTGAGGGGGTGGGGAGGGTTACAGAGAGGTAGAGAGAGAATCCCAAGCAGGCTCTGCATTGTTAGCAAAGAGACTGACTCGGCTCAATCCTATGACTGAGAGATCACGACCTAAGCTGATATCAAGAGTAGGATGCTAAACCCACTGAGCCACCCAGGTGGTCCGCCAAACTCTTCTCTGAAGTTCTATAAAAGCTTACATTCCTAGCACCAGCCCATGAGTCTTCGAGTTCCTTCACATACTCGACACCACTTGGTATAGTCAGTGGTTTTAATTTTCGACATTCTAGTGGGTGTGTAGTCCTATCTCATGGTTTTATCAAATGGCTTCATCAGCGATGTTTCGTATACTCTGGTAGAACTCTCCCAGTTTCCTTATTTAAAAAAAAAATATTATCATAGAATATTTTGTTTACCAATAATGTTTCAGAACATTTTGAAAAAAAAAAACTTTAAAATCCTTTTCAAAATTTTATGTAAAATTTAGTTTACAAGTTAGCATAAAATAGATTTATTTTTATTGGTTCATTTATTTAACAAACATCTATGAAGTATCCATTATATGTTAAGCTCTGTGTTAAGAATGTACTGGCTATACAAGGATGGGTTAAGATGTTTTCCTGTTGTTATAAAGTTTGTAGTTTGGGGTGGAGGGCATGTCAGGCCTGGTCAAAGTCAAACTGCAGTACGTGATTGGATATTTTGGTTTTGAGGTAAAGTGAGATTAAGAAGGAAGTAACACTGAGGGATCCCAATATTTAAGATATATATAGAAGGTAGGTCAGGAAGGAAAATGAGAAGTAGAAATTACACACCAAAAGCAAGTGAAAGAGGGAATTTTGCAGATTTCAAGAGAAAAATTCTTGAAGCAGGGCGTGGTTAACAGATACAAATCTTGAGAAGAGTTCCCCTAGATGAGCTCTGACATGAACTCTTGGGTTTGGAAAAAAAAATCAACTAGTTATCTAAATGTATTTTTAGTATTGCGATAAAAGTGGAGACATTTCCATCTAGAAGTAAGCTAGAAAACTTTACTTATTTTTAAAAAGTGATGATCAAAAAGGTTTTGGATTTTTCTTTACAGGAGTCAAATGTTTAACTTTCATTCTCAACATTTCTAATACAAATATGATATTTAATTTTCATTATTTTTAGTGGTGTGTTGTAGGCACACTACTGAGGGTTTCTTTGTATCACTTTTTTTCCTAAAGTCATTAAAAAAATTCAAATAGCATTTTTGTAATTTACTTTGTTATAAGCAAACCATACTGTTTTGTTTATTTCTTTTTCAATATTTATTTTCAATGTTTCTGGTTATATCTTCATGTATCATCTAAATTTCAATTTGTGCCCATAGTTACCATCCTGATTTTGTCCCAGTTTTAAAGGGAATGATTGGGATTTTGAATTGAGGTTAATATTAATTTTTAGTTTAAAAGAATTTTGTTTTATCATATTAAGAATGAAACTATTTCTTCCTATTTCCAAATACTTAATTGGAAATACATGTTGAACTTTTATTAAATATTTTTTCTGGCACTAACTGACATACATATACATACAATATTTATATAACTAAACCTCTTTTAACTTATAATAATGGTGCTCATCTTCAACCTACCCTATTTTCACTCAGCGGCAGATACATAAGACTTTCAAGGCCCATACTTGACTCTGTCCTGGCAGCAGTATTTGAGTGAATTTGGACCATCTTGGGTGTTGGAAATTAGTGTTATTTTCCCAAGCCTAGAATCCAGTAGGTCTCTAGTGAGCTTTCATTATGTATGCCCACCCTCTGGTTCCTCTGTTTCTTGCTGACTCTGTATAACTGAGTGAAGCCGCTCTATTTGTGACTTGACCATATCCTTTTGTCCCACCATGGAGGTCTCCTTCACTCTGGTGGGTAGTTCTTCCTTCCTCATCCACTTACACCTCTCAGAATGAGGATGTGGTACGCTCTGAAATCTCCCTCCCAGTTTATTTGAAAAGCTATGAAATGAATGATTTGAATCTAATCCTTGCCTCAGAGTTTCCAACTGAGAGAACACAGACTAAGACACCAGGCTATTGATATCCTTTTCCCTGTTTGCATATTGATATGTCTTATAAGGACCAAATCCTTCCTGGAGTCACCCTCATTTGGCCCTAGTTTGAATGCTCTCATTCTTTTTTATTGACCCCCTTTGTCATTTCTACTCTTCATTAACTATCCATGTCCCCACCCAAAAGATCCATACCTACAAAGCTGGATCCAATCTGATGAAATCTTACCCGAACAGGAATGAACTACTTTTTAATTCCATATTTTAGTGACCATATTGTACTCATCTGGAAATGAGATACAGATGAAATTTGCTACAGTTCTTTGTACATTAATTTGTCAGTGTTGGATATCCTCCAAGAAAGCTAAACATACTAAACATTATATTTTAATATTATATATATTTTACTATCTGATCCAAGATTTAGATATCAATTTCTATAAAATTTGCCAGAAATATAGTACAGTTGACCCTTGAACCTTATGGGGATTAGGGGCATCAAGCCCATGCAGTCGAAAACCTACATATAACTTTTGGCTCCTCCAAAACTTAAATACTAATAGTTTATTGTTGACCAGAAGCCTTACTGATAACATAAACAGTTGATTAACATGTATTTTGTATGATATATGTGTTATATACTGTATGCTTATAATATAGTAAACCAGAGAAAAGAAAATGTTATAAAAAATCATAAGGAGGAGATACTATATTTACAGGACTGTACTATATTTATCAAAAAAAAATCACCTATAAGTGGACCCACACAGTTTAAACCCATGTTGCTCAAGGATCAGTTGTAAATGTATTAACTGCATCTCTCTTTTTCCTCCCCCCGCCCTCCCCCCTTCCTTCCTTCCTTCCTTCCTTCCTTCCTTCCTTCCTTCCTTCCTTCCTTCTTGCTTTCTGGCCTTCCTTCCCTCCTACTTTGGGAGTGTGTTTAAAATCTTCTTTAGTTGATAGCTTACACACCTTATTTTTACATTTTTCTTAGAAAAAGCATTTAAATTTAGGGCTCTAACTTTAAGCACTGTTTTGATTAGATCCCATGGGAACTAATATGATATGTTTTGATTTTCACAGTTTTTTTAAACAATATGTTATTATGTATTTATGTATTCACTTTTCTCTTGACCAAGTTGTTATTTAGAAAAGTACTTTAAAATTTTTTAGTATATAGTATTTGGTGCTTATTTAAATCCATACAAATAATTTAAAAATTCTATAAATTATACTTTTAATATGATTACATCAAAAATTGTGTATAAAGATAAAGAAGCAAATCCATCCTCCTAAAACAATTATTTAGGTCCATTTGGTAAATTTCTATTATTTCTTCCCGCATGTGAAATTGTTTTTGTGGAATTGTTCAAATAAGTATTTTTAACATTATATTGTCTTAATTTATTTCTACCAGTTCCTCCAAAAACATAGGAGTTTGTTATTTACCATTATGCTATAAGCATTTTCCATATTGCTACATAAGTGTTTATAATTATTAAATGTGTTAAAATGCAAGATATTCTATGATTGAATTTGTTATAATTTAATCATTTTTATCATTGCACATTTAATTTATTTATATTTGGGGGCTATGATAAATAATGCACAATTAAATGTATTATTTTTTTCTGTGTTTTTGGTTTATTTCCCTGAGACAGATTTACATAAAAGGGGTTTTGGCACTGAAAGTGTAAATTTTTTATGGTTCCTAATAAAATGCCAAATTGCTTTCCTAAAGTGTTGGAGCATTTAAAAATGCAATCAGATGTGTGAGAGAGTACCCATTTCTTTATTCCCTTGCCAGCATGAGATTTTATAATTTAAAACCATTTTTTTCCTAATTGAAGAGATTTAAAAGGGAAATGCATTTTCATTGCATCTCCTTTTACTTTTCAAAATGTGTTCCTTTGTTGCATTTCCTAGTTTTTGAAATATCTGTTCATGTCACTGACCATTTTTCATGTTTACCTGGCATAATATATATCATTCTAGCTGACCTGAATGTTATTGTTAAGACAACATCAAGGTATTTTGTTTATTTATATGCTGTATTTTAATCTCAGAGACAATTCCTAGTGAGTTCATTGATCATAATGGTGAGAACGAGATTTGGTGCCCAGACTTTAGAATATATACTAAAAAAATAAATAAATAAATAAAAAGAAGATATAGTAAATGTGTCTCACTCACATCCTATTTGTTTTTTACGTGTTTTTTACTGAAGTATAATTGACACACAATGTTATATTTGTTTTGGGTGTACTATATAATGACTCAACAATTCTACACATTACTCAGCGGTCATCAAGATAAGGTATTCTTGATCCCCTTTGTCTATTTCACTCACTCTCCCCTACCCACTTCCCCTCTGGCGACCACCAGTTTGTTTTCTGTATTTATGAGATTTTTTTGGTCTGATTTTCTCTGATTTTTTATCTTTTTTCTTTGTTCATAGGAGTGCATGCATCTTATCAAATTGGTGTTTTCAGTTTTTTTTTTGGGGGGGGGAGGCGAGGTAAACATTCAGTAGTGGAGCTACTGGATCATATGGTAATTTTACTTTTAATTTTTTGTGTAGCCTCCATACTGTTTTCCACAGTGGCTATACAAACTCACATTCCTCCATCAGTGCATGAGGATCCCATTTTCTCCACATCCTCCACAACACTTGTCTCTTATCTTTTCTATTTTCACCATTATAACAGGTATAAAATGATATTTCATTGTGGTTTTGATTTGCATATCCTTGATGATCAACGATGTTGAGCATTTTTCTATGTGTCTGTTGGCCATTTGTATGTCTTCTTTGGAAAAACATCTATTCAGATTCCCTACCCATTTTTAAAATCAGATTATTTGGATTTTTTTTTTTTTGGTGTTAAGTTGTATATGTTCTGTATATATTTTAGATATTAATGCCTTACTGTATATGTTATTTGCAAATATCTTCTCTCCTTCAATAGGCTGCCTCTTAATTTTGCTGATGGTTGCCTTCACTGTGCAAAAGTTTTTTATTTTGGTGTAATACTAATAGCTTAATTTCAATTTTGCTTTTTTTTTTTTTTTGGTCTGAGAAGACATATCTAGAAGAAAGTTTCTATAGCCCAGTGTAAAAAAAAAATACTGCCTATGTTTTCTTTTAGGAGTTTTATGGTTTCTAGTCTCACATTTAGGTCCCAAATGCATTTTGAGTTTATTTTGTGTATATTCTAAAAAGAGTAGTCCAGCTTCATTATTTGCACGTAGTGGTCCAGTTTTTCCAGCACCATTTGTTGGAGAGGCTGTCTTTTGCTCATTGTATATTCTTGCCACTTTTGATGTAGATTAATTAACCACAAAAAGTATGGGTTTATTTCTGAGTTCTCTATTCTGTTCCATTATCTCTGTTTCTATTTTTGTGCCAATTAATTGGCCACAAAAGTATGGGTTTACTTCTGAGTTCTCTATTCTGTTCCATTATCTCTGTATCTATTTTGTGCCAGCACCATATTGTTTTGATTACTACAGCTTTGAAATCTGGGACTGTGATTCCTCCAGCTTTGCTCTTCTTTCTCAAGATTGCTTTGGATATTCATGGTCTTTTATGGTTCCATACAAACTATAGAATTCTTTGTTCTAGTTCTGTGAAAAATGTTGGCATTTTGATAGAGATTGCATTAAATCTGTAGATTGCTTTGAGTTGTATGGACTTTTTAACAATATTGTTTTTTCTGATCCAGGAGCATGGAATATCTTTCCATTTGTTTGTGTTATCCTTAATGTGGCTAGGACTTCCAGTACTATGTTGAATAAAAGTGGTGAAAGAGGACATCCTTGTCTTGTTCCTGATCTAAGAGGAGAAGCTCTCAGTTTTTCACCATGAATGTGCTATTAGCTGTGGATTTTTCACATATGACCTTTATTACATTCATGTATATTTCCTCTAAACATACTTTGAGAATTTTTATCATGAATGGGTGAGGTGCTTTCTCAAGCGTTGTTTCTGTATAGACTGAGATGATCAGATGGCTTTTATTCTTTTTTTTTATTAATGTGATGTATCATGTTGATTAATTTGTGGATATTGATCCACACTTGCATCTTTAGAATAAATCCCACTTGATCATGGTGAATTATTAAAAATGTATTATTGGATTTAATTTGCTAATATTTTCTTGAGGATATTTGCATCTATGTTTATCATTTGCCCATATTTTTCTTTTTTTGTAGTGTCTTTATCAGGTTTTGGTATCAGAATAATGCTGGCTAAATAGCATGCCACCAAAAAATAAATGAGTCACCTAAGAAATTGAAGACGAAATTTAAAAAAATACATGGAGACAAATGAAAATAAAAACACACTGGCCCCAAATCTTTAGGATGCAGCAAAAACTCTTCTAAGTGGGAAGATTATAGCGATACAGGTCTACTTCAATCTCAAATAAACAACCTAAAGGATCTAGAAAAAGAAGAAAAAACAGCCCAAAGCAGAGTAGAAGGAAGGGAATAATAAGGATTACAGCAGAAATAAGTGAAATGAGGAATAAAATTAAAAAAAAAAATAAAAGAACAGATCAGTGTAACCAGGAGCTGGTTCCTTAAAATGATCAATAGAATTGATAAACTCTTAGTTAGGCTCAATTAGAAAAAAAGAGAGCACTCAAATAAATAAAATCAGAAATGAAGGAGGAGAAATAACAATCAACACCACAAAAATACAAAAGGATTATAATATAATTCTATTAAAAATTATATGCCAAGAAATTAGACAATGTAGAAGAAATGGATAAATTCCCAGAATTGTATAAACTTCTAAAACTGAATTAAGAAGAAATAGAACATTTGAACAGACCAATTATCAGCAATAAAATGGAACTAGTAACAAAAAAACCCTCCCAACATACAAAAGTCTAGGATGAGATGGTTTCATCGGTGAGTTCTACTAAATACCTAAGAGTTAATAGCTAATCTTCTCAAACTATTCCAAAAAATAGAGGAGGAAGAAAAACTTCCAAAATCATATTCTGTTTGATTAAATATATTCATATACTATAATTAAGTCAAAAACCATGTGTAAATATTATAAAGTTAGTTTCCAAAAAAAATAAAATAAAAGTAGTTTCCAAAAGAGTCAGGAAAATATGAAAGTCTCATAAATAGCCATCATCTAACTGTCATCTGTCAATGTTAACATTTATGGATTAATCAGTGGTTTTCATGTGATTATCAGCTGCTTTGCTGGATTGACTGCATGAAAATCACATTTATCTGAATCTCATAAAATGTATTAATTTTTAAAAATTCACAGATAGAAAAGGGAAAATGGCCCACTATTGACTTCAAGAAATCTCTACCTAGACTTCTTCCACCTGCATAGGGAGTCGGGGTACAGAGGGGCCCACGGGGCAGTGAGGAAAGCTGGAACCAGGGACAGTATATCACATACAGTTGGTGAGTCCCACACACTCTTTTGACCATGACAATTAGCAGATAGAGAACAATGGTGTTAACAATTCAGTGAGTTCAGATGGCTCAGTTAACATACTCAGCCCCGTAGGCCTGGTCATTTTGCCTGGGGTGTGGTCTATTGCACCCATCAAGGTGTCCAGGTGGTTTCTCCCATTGCTGCACTCTTGTATTTCTTCTGTGTCGCCTTGTGTCTTAGATGAGGTCCTACTCTTGTGGCAAGGAGTAAAATCTAAGAGTGGGTACACCCAGAGTGGAGGCTTTCTCTTCTTCTTTTGGAATTTTGTCTCCTACCACCCCCAAAATTCCATCCTCTCCCTTGCCTCCCTGTCACCCCAGCAGCACCCATCCCCTATGGTTGTTCAGCTACTCAGATAAAAACAAAAATGAGAACAAAGCAACAGTACTTTGGGAGACAGAATCTGCCCCCAGCTCTTTGCTCCATATTCAGGTAGCTTTGTGGATTTTTGGACATTGAAGCCAGGGATTTCCATCTGGAGTCTAGCCCAACCTGTACAAGACCCCTTGGAGTTGTATGAATGAATTAGGTTCACAAAGTACTTAGAACAGAGCCCGGAATAAAGTCAACTCTTAATAAATGAAAGCTATTATTGTGTATATTTTGGCTAGCTCTGTTTCTCAGGTTCTCCCCGGATAAAGTTGTCACATGATTACCGATGGCTGCTGGTTAGAAATTATAGCATTGAAGTAAAAAAGTGTGCCCTGTGTGCATAATGTTAAACTCTGTGTTTGATGTGTACAATTTATTTTACATTTCTCTGAATTTTTTAGAATCTTTTAAACTCTTTTTTCTTTGTTTTAGTAAAAAAAGAGGAAAAAGCAACATTTTTTTCAGCAATTGTAAATACTGTAATCAAGAATTAGAATTCTATTAAAATGGAAGGCTATGGATGTTTTAATTTAGATCCTGTAGAATATCTAGCATGTAATAGGTGCTTAATAAGCAATAATATCTAAAACTTACATAGCACTTGTGCCAAGTAAGGTCTAAGTGCTTTACCTATTTAACTCATCAGTTAATCTACCTCTACTTTTAACCTAGTTGGCAGAAATATTTCCTTCATTTTATGGATGAGGAATTCAGACACAGAAACTTGCTCAAGGTCATTAAGCTGGTATAGCACATATGGAATTCAAATCAAGATATCTATATATCAGTATATAGATATGTAAGTATATGTATATATTAAATATATATTTATATGTATACATACAATATATGTATCTATATGTATAGCATAAATGTATTATATATATAAATATGTAATTATATGTATACACATGTATCTATATAAGAATCTATAGTGTTAATCATTACATTGTCTCTAAGAACATCTAGTGACACATGGGTGAACTTCAAATAATGACTTTTATGACTAATTCATACTGATGGGCAGTATCAAAGTCTTATAGCCATAGAGGATCTAAGTGCTTAATTAATGAGTTAAAAAAAGGTTGGGCATGAAATCATATATATATGTATATGTGTGTATATATATATATATATATGAAGCTTACATATGTGTATGCATGAGTGCATGGTTATATATGTGTATAATACATGTATAATTAAGGATATAAAAATTAAGAATGGTTTGGATTATGATTATATTTTGCTTTTATATGTGTTCTAATGACATATACACATGTGTATATGTATTTTAACATTGTAGATACATTCTAATAAGAAGATACACCTTCATCCAAACAGAAAGGAAATGATCAGACTGGGTAATCTTTTTTGTCAGTTTGGAGACTAGGAGCATATACATTACATAACTAAGTTTAAGTCCTTCAGGCTTCTTCATACTTTATCACTAAAAGATGACATTTTAATCATCCAAACAAAGAAAATTTTGAAAGTGAAAGAGGCCACTAAAAATAATTATTTGAAATGTTCACCTATTGCATGAAAATTAGTTCTGTTATACTGGCGAATCTACATGATAGTTCTCTCTGAAACAGTCATTTTTGTGTGTAAAGTAAAAACAAAACTTCTTTAAGATAACTTCTTTATCATGATAATTAGAACACTAAATTTTAACATAAGCAGAATACTCATCTTGATATATCATCACACTATTTAATCAGTTGCCTGGCCAGAACTATATCAGTATTTTTTGTTTTGTTCAGTATTTTTTAATTTGCATTTTACATGAACTCTTGAAATTTTTTTCTTTCTTTACCTTTTTAAAAATATTGAGTTATAATTGACATACATGATGCTGGTTTCAGGTATAGAACATAATGTTTCAATATTTGTAGTGATTTTTTTTAATCTAAAATATTTTTAATTGAGAAAATGTTCTCTCTATAGGTATTGATGTACTAATAAAGTAGAAAAACTTCTGTAGAGGATTTCTAAATCTAGGGTTGGGAAAAATACTGTAATATGTAAAAATTTTAGGCTAAATATTTTATAAGTCTCCATAACTCTATGGGGCTTTGTTTGACATGTTGAAATATTTTATGAAACGAAGCTTATCAATTAAACTGTCTCTTTTTGATTGTTTAGAATGTTTCATCAAGTTTAGATTTTTCAAAATTGTGCATCTTAATTTCATTCCACTGTTTTGGCAGGCCAAAAATCTATGTAATTAAAATGAGAGATCCATCAGAAGTCCTTTCTACCAATTGAACTATTTTAAAAGGAAATTATAGAATTTAAAAATTACATCTTATAAACTGAACTCTTATTGATCAATTTGTCCAAGTTTTACTTTTGTAGGGATACATTTCCATATTTTCCTAATTGCTAATTTTACTATGAATAATCACAATTTGCTAAAAGCTTTTAAATTGGAAGTTTGGGCTGCTCTATTCGTTGACTAATTTAGTTGAATATTGATAGGTGTTTTGAATGAAGTGCAACTAAAATCCAGGGGACTCTTTTACAAAGGTGCTGACTTCTAAGTTGATTTACAAAATAGTTATCCAAATTCTCAAATATGTTTAAAAGTCTGTTGATGATGGGCAACAAAGAAAAGAATGTGTGTTTGCCAGGCAGCTGTATTTTCTCAGATGTAAAATCAGCCTCATCACAGAAGTTCTGTAGTTCAGTCTCTCTAATGGTGTGACTATGTGATTATGTAAATTTTTTTTTTCCAACGTTTATTTATTTTTTTTTGGGACAGAGAGAGACAGAGCATGAACGGGGGAGGGGCAGAGAGAGAGGGAGACACAGAATCGGAAACAGGCTCCAGGCTCTGAGCCATCAGCCCAGAGCCCCACTTGGGGCTCGAACTCACGGACCGCAAGATCGTGACCTGGCTGAAGTCGGACGCTTAACCGACTGCGCCACCCAGGCACCCCTGTAAATATTAATAATATAGCTTTGATTTTGATTGGTAGAATTTTGAAACTTGTTTGGATCGAATTATAATTATGTGTATATTATAACTAATTTTAAATACATTGACAATTGATAGGTTTCTCAGTTTAGTAAGAACATTTTTACTATGTCCTGTGCTCCACCAAAATTCATGACTGAATTTATATCATCATCACAAAACCACAGAATTTTATTTTCATTGTTGAATTTTTACACAGAATTTGGAATGGCATTTACAATAATGTCAGACATTTCACCTTCAACTGAATGATGTGCCAAAAACATTATTTTGCCTCTAGAATCAAATGAAAAATTAAACCCTAATTGGGAATTGCTACTTTTCTCTTTTAAGCATCTGAAACATTAATAAGTAATTTGACATTATTTAATTATTTGCAAAATTCTACTAATGTAGCCTTTGCACGAATAGCCATTGCTTCACTTCTCATACATGTACAAGAAAACTTGGAGTGGAAGATAAATAAAATTAACAATCTAAATCACTACAAAAGAACTTTCTGGAAAGTTGAAAATGTTCTAGATCTGCACTGTTCAAATGGTAGCCATAAGTCATAAGCCATTGTGGCCACTTAACCTTTCAAATGTAGCTAGTGTGATCAAGAAATTAAATTTTCAATTGTGTTTAATTGGAAATAATATTAATTTTAATGTAAGCAACCATGGACTCTAATGGCTACCTTATTGGGTAGCACAGATCCAAGTAGTCTGGATATCAATGAAAAGTCATGATTCACAGGGGTGATATTAGAAGGTGTTTTCTGCAATTTTTTGTGCTGAAACTTTGTGTTTTGGCAGTCTTTTTTTTAAATGTTTCTTTCAAGTTTTTTATTTAAATTCCAGTTAGTTAAGATACAGTGTAATATGAGTTTCGAGTGTAGAATTCAGTGATTTATGGCTTACATACAACACCCTGTGCTTGTCACAAGTGCCCTCCTTAATACCACCACCCATTTAACTCATCCCTCCACCCACCTCGAGCAACCCTCAGTTATGTAAAGTCTTAAATACTAACTGTTGAAGTGTTTGAACAGAATCGAGTTAGTTAGTTTTTGAACAGAATCGAGCCTTCAGTTTTGCAATGGTACTACTACAAAACTAATGGTGTATAGAAAATGTAAACATATAGTTTGGGTAAGCAACATGGAACTTTCTTGAGAAATGGAAATTCATTTGTCATTTAAAAAGCCTTTATTTATTTTTCTTTTCCTTTGCCAAATGGGTTTACTGCCAGGTCCAAAAGTGTTATCAAACAATAAAATAAATGAGTAGTTGTAGATGTACACATTCAACAACCGACCCCAAACTGTGGTAATACAGTTAGATCTATTCTATCTACATTAAAAAAAATTTTTTTTAACCTTTATTTATTTTTGAGACAGAGAGAGACAGAGCATGAATGGGGGAGGGTCAGAGAGAGGGAGACACAGAATCTGAAACAGGCTCCAGGCTCTGAGCTGTCAGCACAGAGCCTGACACGAGGCTCGAACTCACGGACCGCGAGATCATGACCTGAGCCGAAGTCGGCCGCTTAACCAACTGAGCCACCCAGGTGCCCCTCTATTCTATCTACATTTTATAATCAAACTACAAAGACTCCATTTCCCTTTATATACACTGCACGCATTTTGTCTATACTTTTCCATGTTCTTACTGACCACCCTGATTTGCGGTCTGGTGTCTCTTGCATTTTACAAGCTAGGGAACATAGATCTCACAATTTGTATACACCAATGGGCCTGCAGAGGCAGCAATGTTGAATACATGATTGACATTAAGACAAGAAAGACTTGGGAGACCATGGCTGCTAATGTTAGAGAATATTTCATTAAAAAAATCAGGTTTATGGAAGTATAATTAACAAATAAACTATATATATTTAAAGTGTACACTATGATGATTTGATATATGTATATGTTGTGAAAGAATTCCCCCATCTAGTTAATACATTCATCACTTTGTTTTTGTTTATTCAGTTTAAAAAAAATTAATGTTTATTTATTTTTGAGAGAGAGAGAAAGAGAGAGAGAGAGACAGAGTGTGAGTAGGGGGAGGGGCAGAGAGAGAAGGAGACACAGAATCCAAACAGGTTCCAGGCTCTGAGCTTTCAGCACAGAGCCTGACAGGGTCTTGAACTCATGAACCATGAGATCATGACCTGAGCCGAATTTGGGATGCTTAACCAATTGTGCCACCCAGACAACTCTACTGAGTTTTTTAAAAAAATTTATTTGTTTATTTTGAGACAGACAGAGACAGCATGAGTGGGGGAGGGGCAGAGAGAGAGAGGGAGACAGAGAATCCCAAGCAGGCTCCACACTGTCAGTATGGACAGAGCCCCAAGCTGGGCTCCATCCTATGAACTTGAGATCATGACCTGAGATGAAACCAAGAGTTGGATGCTTTACTGACTGAGCCACCCAGGCACCCCTATTTATGAGTTTTGATGAGAACATTTAAGTTCTTCTGTTTTAGAAATTCCATTTTGAAAATTCCATACAATACAGTATTATAGTACAGTGTTATCAACATGGTGATGTTTCACATTAGGCCTTATTCATCTTATAGCTAAAACTTTGTCCCATTTTACCAACCTTTCCCTATTTCTCCCACCTCCCAGCCGGTCAACGACTTTTCTACTCTATTTCTATGATTGACTTTTTTTTTTTCTTTTTTTGGTAGATTCCACATATAAGTGATATGCAGTATGTGTCTTTCCCTGTCTGGCTTACTTCACTTCGCATAATGCCCTAAGGTCCACCCATGTTGTTGCAAATAGGATTTCCTTCTTTCTTATGACTGAATGATATTCCATTTTATGTGTATACCACATCTTCTTGATATATTCATCTGTTGATGAACACTTAGGTTGTTTCCATATCTTGGCTACTACTATGAATAATGCTGCAGTAAACACAGGGTGTATATATGTCTTCAAGATGCTGTTTTCAGGGGCACCTGGGTGGCTCTGTCATTTCAGCATCCGACTCTTGATTTCTGCTGAGGTCATGATCTCCTCATTTGTGGGATCAAGCGCTGCATTGGGCTCCGTGCTGACATCACAGAGCCTGCTTGGGATCCTCTCTCTCTCTCTCTCTCTCTCTCTGCCTCTTCCCTGTCTGTGTGAGTGCACGCACAAGCGTGCACTCTGTCTCTCAAAATAAATAAATGAACACTAAAAAAAAAGATGTTTTCATTTCCTTTGGGTATATAACTAGAAGTAGGAGTGCTGAGGTCATTCCATTTTTATCAGAGAATCCACAAACTGTTCTTGAGAGGGAGGAATTGGTCATGATGCATCTTGAAATACTGGGAAAAAAGAGGTAGTTTTCAGTCTTTTGGATTTAACCACTCATTAAAGGGGGAGCTCTGCTCACTGCACATGTGCCTCATACAGTCCAAATGTGACCATGGCAGAAGTTGGAAGTACCAAGAAAAAGCCCATCAAAAACATTCTGGCTTATTTTACTGTAACTATTAGTAGTGATTTGTCATTAAAAAAACAAAAATCTATAGGACAAATGCTAAATAATGTGGGTCATTATATAATAGTCACACCAGGGTTTTCGGGGGCAAAGAACATGCAGTTACCCTCTTTATGACCATTTATAGGTGTAGCAGTTTCTATACTTGGGCATTCCTACCGCTGTACATGACTTTCGGCTGACCAATGGCACTCCCTGCCCATTCTTCCTCCTGAGTTGATTGCTGAGGTTATTGTATATCTTTAATTTCCAACCTTTTAAAACTCCTGGTTTTCATTATTTCCTTGAACAGGCCTGTAAGAACCTTGTCAGCCTCAAGGCTGTCCTTTTATTCAAACCTCAGTAATAAACAGATAGCCTGGTTTCCCAGCCAACAAAGATGCATACATTGAGTGCTTTGGAATATTAATATTGTTGAGCACCTCCTGGGGCTAACAGGCATACATGCAGAAGACATCTCCAGGTTCTTAAATACACTCCTGAAGGTCCAAATTCCTTTATTAGCATACAGCAAAACTTTCAGAATTTCATATCAAGATGACTCTCTATTTACAAAATGAAGTTTGCAGCGATTGAGAAAAAATGAAGAGCTCTTTCTGAGCTAAATATTCAATGTATTTTCCCCTTGTATCATCCGTATGGGGTGCGTACATTTCTTAATTTTTCTTAAGTCTCAAAAATAGTGAGCGGACTGTATGTACACATTCCTCATCCTATGGATGTAGTACCAGAGAATCAAAATCATCTCTGCACATTGTGCAGGGTTGATTTCTTGATGCTAAAAGTTCTGGCATTTGAGCGAATGCTTCAATGGGACACATTAATACATTCTTCTTTCTTCCATTTCAAATATTTAACACTGCACAAGTCTATTGCTGCTTAAAGTGGTAGAGATAAAAGGTAGTGAGAACCAACTCATGTGGAAGAGATTTATTTAATCTTCATTTTGGTTTACCTGCCTCAACACTGTCATTGACAGGATGGAGCCCCTGTCTCTCCACAAGGCAGGGACTACAGAGAAAAATGCTGCTTATCTAAGAATTTAATGGGATTCTCACAAGTTCACAGCCTGGACTACAGGTTCCTTTAGTTTTTGCTTATGCTCTGGGATAAACAGCTTGCTTTTCTTCTAAAATTGTTTTGTTTTGAGTGTCCAGAACTGTTCCAGGACTGGAGTGTTGTGCTGTGTTCCCCACTTCCTTTCCCTGAACTAGCTTTCATCTTCTTTCCTGTCTCCTTTTCTCCCTCCTTCCCTCTTTTTGCTTCCTTCTCTCTCTCTCTCTTGTTCTTTCTCTCTCTCTTTCTTCCACTATTATTTATGATATTCCTGTTTCTTTCAGGCATAAGAATTAATGAATCATAGTCTCTGATTTCAGATTCACAGTTCTGTGGAGAGCCAGGGCAAGGAGGTAAGAAATGAATTCACCTAATGGAACCAACCATAGGATTGGTAAATATTTTGTTACTATTATCCATGTCCTAAATTAATTGAGAACACCATAGCTGTATTGCTTCTAGAATATGCATATGAAGGCTAACAACAGCACATTTTTTTTCTTCTTTTTCCTCTCAATATCATGAGTATATTGTTAGACACATGTTTGAAAACAGAATTTATCAAAAACACGAAGTTCTAAGAATCTTCAAGGCAACTGTGGATGAAAAAAAGTCTTATTTCTTTTTAATAGTCATTGTTTCACTCTTGCCCTTTAAGTGATGTCTATAATTACTGCTATAATTTATAGCTGTGCATTGTTCTATATTGAGCAGCTCTCTTTAATGGAAGTCACATATTACTATCTCAAATAATAATTTTTTTAACATTTATTTATTTTTTGAGAGACAGAGAGATGGCATGATTGGGGGAGAGGCAGAGAGAGAGAGAAAGAGGGAGAGAGAGAGAGGGAGAGGGAGAGGGAGAGAGGGGGAGAGGGGGAGAGGGAGACAGGGAGAGAGAGAGAGAGAGAGAGAGAGAGAGAGAGAGAGAGAGAATCTGAAGCAGGCTCCAGGCTCTGAACTGTCAGCACAGAGCCCAATGTGGGGCTCAAACTCAACAAACTGTGACATCATGACCTGAGCTGAAGTCCGATGCTTACCCGACTGAGCCACCCAGGCGCCCCTCAAATAAAAATTGAATAAACATATACAGTTGATTTTATGAATACTTTAAAAATTCTTTTTCTACCTTTTCCTTCCCTTTTTTATTTTATTCGTTTTTTTGAGCTCTGTGGGGCCTGAACTCATGACTCTGAGATCACAAGTCACATGCTCTACCAACTGACCCAGCCAAATACCTTTTTTTTCCAATAAATAAAGCACATTGTCCAATTTAAGAAACCAGGGTAAGGACTGAATTTTTCAGTGTATCACATGTTGCTTGGGGAAATTAATAAAGAATATACCACAAGAAGAAATCTTGCTTGGGCAACGGGCCCCCATTTGAATGGTCTATTTCCTGTAGAGCTCCTCATGGAACTGGCCTTGGGAAGCCTGGTAACTAACCTCACTACCAGTTGCCATCTCTTTTATTTGCAAGCCTTCGGAGGGATATCCTAGACTCCCACAGGCCCAGTGGGCTGTACCAGAGACGATGAGCATATTAATGTGTTATCCTGGTGTTCTTTTCCCACATTTTCACTTACATGTGAACTTTCCCACGGGCTACAAATTTTTCTAGGACAGAGACAACAACATCAGATTATTAATATAGCTTTGAGTACATTCCAAAGAGAACACTGACAACAATGCAAGGTATTCAATATTTGGACAAAAGTCTGGATGTTTCACTTGTGCGCTATGTTTCCTATTTCAAGCTTTACTACCCTCATCTCCCTTCCCCATCTCAGGATTGTCAAAATTTATTATTTAAGAGTTTAAGTCAACATTTTACCAATTGAGTTATCAAAAAATCCTGAATATCTAACTTAGTTAAAAGTTTAAAAAAATTTGAAAAAATCATGTACGACAACCACTCTCCATTTAACAAGGGTGTGTGAAATCACCTATAAGATGCAGAGCTGAGGAGGGTTTGCATTTTTGACTAATTCTCTTTCAATTTGGTTAAAAAGTGCCATCAGACTTCTAATACTGCTTTAAAAAGTTGACAATAAGTGATACTTGATTAAAAAAAAAACTTGTAAGCAATCTCATTTTCCTCAGAAAATAATAATTGTCCTGAAATTCAATTTAATGCTATAATTATACTCAGTATGCTTTATTTGAAATCGTAGGCACAATAAAAATAAAGATTTCACTTTCATACACTCATTATTTCTTATTTTAAAAATAAAAGAAAGTCTTGCCCCCCCCTCCCAATATAATGAAGCAATTACAGAAGAAATGGAGTAATCAATTTCTAATATATAACACCATGGCAATAAAGTGAGCTATAATTTAAATAAAGTCATCTTCTATTAGGTCGACAAAATGCAGAGAAAGCATTTTACTAGCCTTCCATTTTCCTCTCAGTCAGAAAGCTGAGGCTAATGAAAGGGCTGAGGTTAATAACAATCCCATTTCGTTGTACCATTTATTCTTTTTTCAACACATAAAGCTAGGTTTGGATAAAGTCTTTTTGCCCCTTGCAAACAAAATCTCAAAGTAACTTTCAGAAATTAATCCATTTCCCCAGATGTGAAAGTAGTATGGTTTGGCTGAAGAAGAAACAGTCTGAAACTTGAGTTCACTTGGTTTGATCTGCACCACTGAATGACACATGTCTCTTAATGTCTATAATCTCTGAATCTCAGTTTTATAATCCAAAGACAAGAGGCTTTGAGTGTCAAACCCGTAGTACGTGTGACTAAAAATACAGTGCATGCCAAAGTGAATGGGGCTGCCCATGAGCTCATGTACAGCGAGTTTAGGGCCACTTTGTAGTTTGGGGGAGAAGAAGAGATGATCATCTTTTTAGGAAGATTCTGTGGCTTTTCCAGCATATTTCGTAACCTGCACCATTCTAAAACTCCACTCCTCAAAAGCTCTCAGTCACCTGTTTCTCACATGCTTTTAGAAAATTACCTTAGCTTCTTTCTCAGAAAGACTATAAATTATTTGGTTAGGAGGTGACTAAACTACCCTCATCTTAATCTCAGCATATTTTTTTTCTTTGACATCTATGTGATGAGTCTTCTTTCTTTTAAAAAAAAACCTAGCAATCAGAGTCAGGTAGTGGAAATAACATAATTTTGAGACGCTGCTAAACTTGTGTGAGTTTGAGCCAAGAACTGAACCTTGTAAGCTCCGGTTTTCTCCCCCTTAAAATTTGCACGATGACACCTACGTCACTGTCACCTGAGTGTTGTGAGATGCCACATAACAATAGGTAGCCTATAGCCTGACCAAAATAAATAGTAGCTTTTATGAAATTATACTGTTCACTCCTTTTTTTTTTTCAGTGCAAAGCTTTTCCATTTCTTTTGACTTATTTCTTCTGCATTTCAATCTCTTACCCCTGGTTTCTTCATCAGACTCTCCAGTTATATACAACTCTCCCTCCATCCTCCCTCAAAACTCCCGGCTCACTTGATCTTGCTGACCTACTCAAAGCCATCATCTTGTTTCACTGCTCCCTCCTCTAGCCTGTCGATAACCATTGTCTCCATTTCTTCTTTCCCATTTTCTTTTAATTCCCTGCAATCTGTTTTCCTTCCACAGAACACTTCAGACAACTGCACTTTCAAAGCTTTCTAACAACCTATTAAATGTCAGATTAGATGACCTTTTCTCTGTCCTCTGTCTCTTTAATACCTGAACAATTGATACTGGGAACACTTGCCGACTGGGAGTAATCATCTTTCATCAGGAATGAGTAACTCCCCTCGGAAACTGTGGTTATTCCAGACAATGCAAAATGTATATATACTTCATAATAGTTGCAATTTCTGTCAAAAAGGCTTCAGAGAGGAAGTGAATATGCATTTTAGTATGGAGTATGCACTGGATTGGTACTGTCATTTCTTGGGGGATTTAACTCCTCCTATTAACAAAAATAGCAAGTCCATTTTCCTCGAGAAATTACATAATACAGCAGCGTATGGATTTTTTCTAACTTTTCTTCTTCTGATCGTACCATATAGTCTTAATTCATTAAGTAGAATACTTAGCCTGAGAAATTTGAAACTCTGAACTTCCCTTACTGATCAGGTTTCTCTTTTCCCTACATTAGGCTGCTACATCACTTCACTTCGTACTTTTCTTTCTCTCCCAGTTAACCCACTGAGCTTCAGCTGTTGTAACATAAGGAGGGAAGAGGGCAAAGTGGGGAGAAAGGTCACACCTGAAAGACTGAGTTAGCAGCACAGAGATCCTCTCCTGCTGCATCACCAATTGTCAGCCATTCTCTCACCTTCTAGAGCACCTGCACTACAGCCAGACCCTCAGCCACCAGCTCTTGAACTGAAAGGAATGCACAGCAGAGTCTGTCTCAGCTCCCTGAGACTGTCCTGAACTGTCCTCCAAAGGCAATGAGTGGGGACTGGTAACTCAGCAATGGCGCCCTCCAAAGAAGTAATGCCACTGGCATTTTCCTCCCTCATTACTCAGACGTCTTCTGAGGCCTGAACGAGGAACGCAACAGTTGTGGAGATGGGTCTTAAAAATTTCCTTTGAGAATCTGCAGATGTTGGCATGGGATCTCATGTTGGAACTTCAACATAATTACATCTTGGTACGAAGCAAAATCATTACATTTAAAAATCTATTGCACATACATACATATACTGTGGACATCCTTTTACGTTAGTACATTCTTGCCTGTTTCTATGAAAGGATATTGGGGTTCAGAGATGGTAAGGACCTTGCTCAAGTACACAACTAGAGTAACCTGTGAAGCTGGGATTCAACACTAAGTCTGTCTGAGGTCAGAGTCTATGTTTATATACTATGTATGTGTCTCTTTCCTAGATTTATGTGGTATTTCCTGGCTCATTGGAAAATGCCCCAAGTTTTGAGGCACTAAAGCTTCAGGTAAAGGTATAAACATTTCCCTGTTTCTGTTTAGTTACTACCATGTCTCCATGATAGGACCATGGATGTTGATGATTTCACAGGAAGTCTGTAAACACAGGTGGTTACACAGTTACTTCAGCTGTATACATAAGGAAGTAGGTTAAATAGATGTGGTTTCTGTCCCCAAGAAATTGTGGACCTCTAGATTACCCATTCTTTCATTTACTCAACTATTCAATAAGATCACCTAAGCTATCTGCCATAGTAATAAACAAGAAAGAAAAGTCTCTCTCATTGAGCTTATTATTCTGCTAGGAGAAATGAATACATATAAGAGGATTTCAGGCTGTAACAAAATTAGAGATCTATAAATCAAGATAACAGAATAATATGTGGTTGTGATGTTAAAGAACAGGGTCTATGATAGTTAATTTGAGCTTATACCTGAAGGAAGAGGAGGAGCCAGCCATGTAAAAAGTCAAGGAAAGACTCCTTCAGTCAAAGGTGCAGGGAGATTGAAGCTGGGATGCATATGGCTGATTCTAGCAGCTCTTGGAAGGTGAGTTCAGGGCTCTGGGCGATAGATGATCTACAGTGGACCCTTGTGTTTGAGCCACATGGGTGGGTCCCTGCCTGGGCTCCCATTCATGTTCTATGTGGCTTCTGGTGCAAAGCACCTGAGGGGCAGAGGTGTCAGCCAGTAGTTCCTTTGCCTGTTCATCTCAACCCTGGCACATGAGGTGGTCACTTCAACCACTTTTCTAAAATGTGTAAATATAATGCCTACCCTTCTCCAGTATCTCATTATTCAAAGGGGCAGAAAGACAGAATTTTCTCTGATTTAATTTGTGTTCCATTTGCTTATTGTTTCAGAGGTAACACCTGAAAAGAGATTGTTACGTACTATGAAAGGTAGAATTCTAAGATGGCCTCCAGGATTCCTGGACCCTGGTGTGAACACATCTTCTTCCCATAATTCAATAAACATTCATCTAGGTTCTGCTGTGAAAGCAGGTTGCAGATGTAATTCAGGTTCCAAATCAGTAGAGCTTAAGATAGGGAGATGCTCTCGGTGGGTCTGACCACATCACTCTCCCTTTAAGAGAGTTTTTCCGGGCTGGCCAGAGAGAGGAAGCCGGAGAAATGTACTTGCTTTCTTCTAGGCCAGGATTCATGGTATGAACTGCCTGCAGAACAGGTCAGGTGGCAAGTAACTGAAGACAGCCTCTGCTATTTAAGAGCTGACACCTGCAGAAAAATGAGGCCTCCATTCTACAGCTGGAAAGAAACAAATCCTGTCAATACCAGCGGACTTAGAAGAGGACCCAAGACCCACATGAATATATCAGGACAATACTTTGATTTCAGCCAGGTGAGATGTGGAGCAGAAAATCTAGCCACCCTGTGCCCAGACTTCTAACCTACAGGAACTGTGGAGGAATACCGTACATGGGTATTGTTTTAAGCCACGCTTTGTGGTAATTTGTTACACAGCAATAGGAAACTCATAAGCATATGCTATTCATGGATGATCCAGAGGAAGCTGCTGTGGTTTTGGAGAGGGGTTTCTGCACAGTCTCTGGCTCAGGAATCAATCAGATGGCCAAACAGTTATTTGAAATCACAGATAAAATCAATGATGTGATGACTTGTGGACAGCACATGGAAGGACCCCTTTCAGGCTTATTTATGTTTTTATAATTTCTTTATTACCACAAAAAGCTAAATTCAAATAAGATCACTTTATCTCAAATAACATATTTGTTCCTAATGCTTACTCCCACAAAAAATACCCTCACTATTAGGAGTACACTATCATTAGGACACACTTATATGTTCTCAAGTTCACAGCTCTCTTTAAACATGAAAAAATTTGCATTCATAGCCTTCACCAGAAGAATGTTTACATTAACCACATAAAAGATAATATGGGGAACATAAACAGATTTCTTATAATCTGCAGAATTAAAAAAAAAAAGCAAGTACAAATATTAAGTAAAAGCAAGTACAAATATTAAGTAATTCTGAGTAAAGGAGAACCATTTAAAATGTTTACTAATTCCTTATATTTTATTAGCTGTCTATATGTCTATGAGCAGAATATGAAATGCAGTTTGGCACAGATGCGGTTTATTTGATCAGGGGTAGATACCAGGCTCAGAGAGAAAAACTACAGATTTTTCTGTCCTGGGGAAAAATCATTCCAGTGAGTCAGATCGTGCTGATCCATTATTGTTGGCCACCTAAACACTGAACAAAATGTCCAGGTAGAAAAGGAAATGGGAGTTAACTGGTTTGGAAATACAGAGGCAATCCTAAAGGTTTTCAAGTCCAGCTTTGCCATTTTCTACCACACAAGTCTTTCAACTATAATGTAGGAGTGTTTGTTAAAGGCAGAAAATCTGTCCAGATTTCACCGGACAACCAAATATATTTAGGGCATCATCAGAATGCTGAAATGTAAAAAGTGTGTCTTACACTAAGCTTACCAGTGTCTCCACAAAATGTTGAAAATACTGAGTGTTAGTGCCAGGAAATAGTGCCTTTTGGAAGGTTTTCTTAGTTAATTTCAGTAGCAGTAGAGTATAAGAAAACATTGACTCCTATTTTTACCATCACAAATGGATGAGCAGCTATGAAGACACGAGGCACATCATCTGGGCAATGGTCAACTGGGCCATGCCCACAAAAAGAAAAGGAAACATACCTTTGGTAGCCATCTGGCTAAATTGACCAAGGAAGTGAGCCAAACCATGTAACTCAAGCTCAAAATGAATAGCTTCCAGAGTAGTTTGTACAGCAAGTTAGTCAATGCTTGATTAGAACAGATATACTTATTATGAAATGCAGATTTAAAACCTCAATAATAAAATATCTGGAGGGTATTTCTGTGATCATCCAGTACAATCTTTATGCTGATGAATGTGGAAAACTTCAGAACCTGATCATGCACTTACAATTTCCCCCAGTTCTTGAATGTGATTTCATGTAGAAGACAAAAATGTTAAATTTAAAGTCTTATTCAAATTTAAACTTTACTTCTATATATTTGAACTGGTTCATTTTCTCTGACAGTACACTTATACATTTTAGTATTGTACTTTGCTGAAAAGTGCCTTGGGATGTGTTTGCGTCAAAGGTGCTATAGAGGTTTATTTGTATTGTACTCAAAGTGAATGCATTCTCTCCAGATTGCAAGCACAATCAATAAGATGAATGAGTTTCTTGAACTCTTTTAGTGCCTTGTCTATAATAGTCCCATTACCAAGTCACCATGCAACTTGGCAACTTTTCATCTAGGGTGGCCTCAGGACTGAATAAGCAAGAAGAAAATATAGCCACTTGCCTTGGCACTTCATGTTATACTTGATGCTCTTGGCGGGCTGTGATTGAGAGTAGGTCTTATCTGCATGCTCCTCTTAAAACATCTTTTCTAAAAACTTTCTGCCTTTAACAAACACTCCTACATTATAGCTGAAAGACTTGTGTGGTAGAAAATGGCAAAGCTGGACTTGAAAACCTTTAGGATTGCCTCTGTATTTCCAAACCAGTTAACTCCATTTCCTTTTCTACCTGGACATTTTGTTCAGTGTTTAGGTGGCCAACAATAATGGATCAGCACGATCGGACTCACTGGAATGATTTCCCCAGGCATTTCAAACTTGCCTGGTATAAAAATTCCAGCCCAAATATTCTCCTGCCATGAAGAAAAACAAAATGGATTCTATACCATGATTTGTAACAGACTGATATACATGCTGACCAAATGGGTCAGATTGAACAAGTTAATCCCTAAGGAAACACAAACTACACTTAAGTGGGAAAATTATCTTGACTCTAGCAGTCAAATATGGGCCCAAACAGTGCTACTGATCTTTTCAGGTGTCATACCGGTGGAGTAAACTTGATTGGGCCATGGTCCCTGGTGTACACATCAACACATTGAGACAGCCTTAATGTAGTATCCATGAATGAGCTTTAGGGACTCTGTAATCCCCTTAAAGCTACACACAAATGTTTGGTATTTATGTGCAAATGTGGATTTTTTCTGAAATTGAGTATTTTGTTTATATCAAGTTTTCAAAGAGAGCCATTTAATGGTTAGCATTTTTGTAATTTTCCACGAATATAAACACATGCATAAATATACTATTTTAACAGATGAGATACCAATTCTAGCCCTATTTTGTTGTCCAGCCCCCAACCCCACCTCAATTTTTTCCCTCTCTACCTGTGTCATCCTTCACTATCCCTAACCACTCTTGTAGGTAGTTCACGGGAACAGCTAAATGTACCTTATTCTGTACCTATCTCAATACTCACATTAGCACATACAAAATTTGTATGTTTGTATATGTGAATATATATGCATGTATTTGCATTTATAGATGGTTTTTGTTAATTGTTTTTAACAATTGTATTATAACAACTTGCATTATACATGATTTCATTTTTTTTATTCAATAATTTGTAATGGAAATGCTTCTAAGTAAGTGGCTATGGAAACAAATCTACTCTTTCTTTTTTTTCCCCCTCAAACTAGCTTTTATATGAAATATTCTTCCACGTCACATGAACTTGAAAGCTTTTGGGTCCATTTCTATCCTTTTGAGTTTTAGAATGCCCAGTCCTCACAATTGCTTGTCTTCAAACCACAAATTTACTCTTTCTATTGAATGCATGGTATTTAAGGCAAGGATGTGACATCATTTATTCAATTATTCTCTTTATTGGTACAGACTCCCTTTTTTCCTCCTCCCTCTCTGTTGTTGGTATAAACAAAGCTTCAATAAACATCCTTTCACATGTATCTTTATCAACTGGTAACTTTCATTGTCTTGGCAAAGATTCCTAGAAATAACACTGCTAGGAGAAAAGGCATGTTTTAAATTTTAATAGACGCTGTCAGGTATCAAGATAACAGCACATTTCCACCAGCATTATATGAGAATGTTCCTTCACCTTTCTACAGTAAGTTTAGAGCTGTTTTAAAATTTTTGTGTGCCTGGGGTCTAGAAAGTAATATTTCATTTTTAATTAAATTAAACTTAATTTGCATTTCTGGCTATAAGTGGGGTTAAGCACCTTTTAAATACCCACTAGCCATTTGAAATTGCCTTTTTAGGACTTTCCTATTCACACCCTTTGCCCATTTTCTTATTTGTTTCCTTGGTTTTTTTAATATTTATTTTAGAGATCTTTATATAGTATAGCTTATTTACCATTTAAGTATTAGCTACAGAAAAAATTAGCAAAATTATTTTCTAAATACTTTGACTTTTTATAGCATCTTTTGCTATAACTGAATTATTTGAAAATGAAATTACATACATGTTTTACTTTTATCTGATCATTTTCCTTAGAAGTCTTCAATAATCTCTAGAATGTTTTTATAGCAATCCATAGGATAAAACTCTGCAGTCTTTACAGCAAATACTTGAAAGGTGAAAGTTGGTCTGGGATACTTTCTACCTATTTATCACAAGGGCTTAATCTGTTTGTAAAATGTCTCATTTAATTAAGAGTTACAATGACTTGAAAAAAGTTTTATCCCTAATATATTACCACAGTCAAAATTTACCATAAAATGTTTCCTTATGCACTGTGGTATCTCTGTTAGGATACTACATTTGTTGTCTGACATTTTAAAACCTTGAACATCATTATTACCATCTTCTCTGCTCTTTCCCCGTGGTTAGCCCTCCCTGGTCTCAGCGTTCTGGCGGTATAGCTTAGAAAGTATATTTAGTATCTTTACTCTGGTATTTACATATGGTTGTAAGTTTGTTGTAGAAAGAAACATTTCTAGCCTCTTAAATTCAAACTTCCACAGACTATCATCAATCCAGTATCATTGCTCAATATTCCATTTGTTCATTTAGCAAATACTTGTTTAACTTGGCCTTATTTATCATCAGACTTTTTTGTTGGCATTATGACTCTTTGGATCCATTTAGGAATTTATGTGTGTCTGTATTTTCTGTTCACACTTGAGTTTTTTTTGCTCTTAATGTATGAAATCCATTGTACAAAATTACTAAAAACAAAGTCTGTTAAACTTTTTTTTTTACATGTTGAATAGAAACAACAAAATTTCAATAAATCTCATTATCTTTATATAAGCACAGATGTTGACAATCTAATTTTGTTTTGTTTGGGGGCTTGAAAAAGGAGATATGGGATACAGGAAGTTGCTGAGAAAATGAAAACATCTCAGAAATATAGCCACAGAGGAAGTGAGCAGGAATGCTAGGAGACTGATTATCGAAGCCTTATCTGAGAAAGTCAAAGAAGGAAGTTAAGGTATTTGATGCCCAGTCTCTCTGAAGGCTTAACACCAGATAAACAGAGACTAGCTGGTTTCAGACCCTTAGAAAGGGGAAGTTTAGGAAGTTGCATGACCAGAGGGCTCATGCTTGTGTCTACAAGTGCAAATGTGATACTCTAATATTTAATGCCCACATTATAATAGTTCCAAAGCCAAGGGCGATTTGATTTCTGGATGTCTCCCTGCCTATGTAAAATAGTGCTTTCTGGAAATTTCCAAAGATTTGTAATGCGTGTGTACTATATACATTCACAAATCATCCGTCTGGTTTCATCAGCGTGGTTTAGAGTCATGGATCTTTTTCTCCTGCCCCGGATACCTGGAGATGTTGCTCACTGTTTACAAAATGCATATAGGAGGAACAACATCACTGCCACTGTCATATCCCATGAGGACCCCAAGGGGCATGCCAAGAGCTTTCCAGGGTCTATCCTGCCATGTTTCCAAAGCAGCTGCTCTGTGACTGCAGGGCTATGACAGTGATAGGCAGAGAGACTATGCCCTGTTGTGGGCTATGGTGTTAGCTGGGTGAAGACCCAGTGTGACTCAAGGTCGGAATCCCACACTGGCTCTGATCACATGCAAAAATTTTTGCATGACCCTCGTATTCAGATTTCCTAGTGGCATTAACTTAAAAACATAAACTCTTCACTCGAATGATCAATCGTTTTTAGGGGCTCTGTAGTCTCAATTCACACTTAACATATATTTCTCCTCATAATAGCAAAAACAGCGCCAGTGGAAGCTTGCATGGATGCAACTCAATCTATTACATAGATGATTTCTCCCCCAATCTTACATTGAGCAGTTTTTCTCCTCAGAGCACAGATATATCAGCTGCTTTGCATTTGCATTACTAAATAACTCATTCAAGTGGTTTCCCAGAACAAAGGAAGAGTGTGTCTCATGATTTTTTTCTTTTTTTAACTTTTGGCAAGCAGAGTATGACTGTTTTAATTTTTCTTCTTCTGCTAACACCATTCAAGTTTCAAAGAAGCCCCAAGTGCCTTAGACTTCTTCTTTCTCTACCTCAGAATCCCCATCAGGGGAAAACTCTCTCAGGCTATGACCGGGGATACCCCCGGGGAAGATGGCTGGGGGAGATGAAAACTCTTTAAATGGGTTAAACATAAAGCACCTAGAATGATACTTAGTAACAGTCAGTGCTTAACCAACATAGAGCTCTTGTATAGTCATTATTTCCCTTACTCATCTTGCTCTATTTTAGAGAGTCCTGCCACATCCTACCACATCTTAGCTATCCTACTGTCTAACAATTGTTAACTAGAGCCATGGGATCCAGCTCTAGAGCCTGGCTCTGGAGATGCAAAAGGGCAAGCCAGTTCTCGTGTCTAAAGGTCAGTACAGTCTTTACCTTATTCCAGAAACTATTAGAAAGAGATATTCAGTCACTAGAGAGTGGCTGCATCCGGGAAATGATCATGCAGTTTACACTTGTGGTCAAGCTGTCTGTCCAGACCATATGTTGACGGGGCCAAGATACCTGGCTGGAGGATGGGCCAAGACTTCAGATTTAGATAAACACAAGGATTCTGGGAAGAGTACTGTGTCACAATTCGGCTATAAGGAAAACAGACAGAGGCCCCGTCCCTTGCACTGGCTCATTCCAATAAAGCAATAGAGCGGAATTAAAAGTGACATTGGTTTCAACGCCAGCTTCACCTCTTCTTTGATGTGTGACCTTCTACAAGACGTGTGATCTGTTTCTTCTTTTGTAAAGAGAGGATATTAATAGTATCATGTCAGAGGGTTGTTGTAAGGATTAAGTATATGTTACATATGCAACATGTGTGAGAACAGTGCTTGGAATATTGCAAGATATTAATACAAGTTAACTTGTTAACTATCACAGGGCCTTGAGGAGATGTGGGGCACAGGGTGACAAAGCTAACAGCTCTGCTCATACAGATAAAGGGCCCCGCATGAGAAAGGGAGCTGGGGGCTGTGGAGCTCAGCAAGAGCTCTGGAGTTGGGGAGGCTGAGTTCACAGGAGTGACTCAGTGAGTGGTGCACTTCCTGCCTTAATCTCATTTACTTGAGGAAAATCCTTAGGTATGAGTCAGGGTTCTCCAGAAAAACAGACCCTGTAGGAGATATAGAGATATATGTGAGAGGAGATATATTATAGAAATTGCTTCATGCTGTTATGGAAGCCAAGTAGCAACATGATCTGCTATCTTCAAACTGAAGAACCAGGAAAGCTGGTGGTGTAATTCTGTCTGAGACTGAAGGCATGGGAATTAAGAGGCCAATGGTCTAAATCTATTTTTTTTAACATTTATTCATTTTTGAGAGACAGGGAGAGACACAGCATGAGTGGGGGAGAGGCAGAGAGAGAGGGAGACACAGAATCTGAAGCAGGCTCCAGGCTCCGAGCTGTCAGCATAGAGCCTGACACAGGGCTCGAACTCATGGACCGTGAGATCATGACTTGAGATGAAGTCAGATGCTTAACCGACTGAGCCACCCAGGCATCGCTAAATCTTTTTTTTAAATGTTTATTTATTTTTGAGAGAGAAAGAGAGAGCGAGAGAGAGCGTGCATGTGCAGGTAAGCCCATGAGCAGGAGAGGTGCAGATAAAGAGAAGGACAAAGCATCTGAAGCAGGCTCTGTGCTGAGAGCAGAGAGCCCAACGTGGGGCTCGAACCATGACCTGAGCTGAAGTTGGATGCCCAGCCGACTGAGCCACCCAGGTGTCGCTGGTGTAAATCTTGATTGGAGTAGGAAAGCCCAAGAACCTAGAGCACTGATGTTGGAGTTCAGGAAAAGACAGTTGTCGCCGCTTACATAGAGAGAATTCATGATTTCTTGGCTGTTTGGTTCTCTGCCTTTGGGCTCTCAGCAGATTGGATTATGCCCACTCACACTGTGGAGGGCCATCTGTTTTACTCACCTCACCAGGTGAAATGCTAATCTCTTCCAGAAACACTCTCACAGACACACCCAGAAATGTTTTTACCAGCTCTCTGGTCATCCCTTGGTCCAGTCAAGTTGACACAAAATTAACCATCACAAGTCTTTAGTTCAAGTCTTTGCTAGCATGAATCAAGGTCCTCTCAGAGAGACCTCTGCTTCCTAATGAAAATTCCCATAAGCCCTCCCCCCCTCCCCCCAGTTTCTATTTCTTATCTCTGCTTTACTTTTTGTTCTTCTTGGCACCTATCACTAATACTAAATAGTATCACTAAAATACTACATATTTTGGATATTTGACTTATTTATTTATTTATATATTCATTTTTAAGTAATATCTACACCCAAAGTAGGAGGGCTCAAACTCATGACCCCAAGATCAAGAGTCATAGGCACTACAGACTAAGCCAGCCTGGCACCCATCTATTTGACATGTTTATTCTCCAATACAAGCTCCACAAGGATAGGATTTCTTATCTGTTTTGTTCATAGTTTTGTTCCTGTTATCCTCAGCATGTATAATACACTCTGGCACATAGTAGATGCTTAGTATATATTAGTTGAATTGATGACCACATGATTAGTGAATCATGGCAGAACTGAGTCTTCATATGGAGACACAACTATTGATGTAGCTGGAAGGATGAGGAACAGGGAAATGTAAGATAAACACACTTCTCTCTTGGGAGGGGACATATGTCAATTGGAGAGATGAAGTTTTTGCCTACCAAACAGTGTATCTTCTCAGCTCACCCAAAGTTAAACTAGCTAGTCCTTAGTCATAAGCCAAGATTTTGAATATCTGAATATTAATTACTCAGTTGTGGCTGTGATGTGTTTAGATGTTGAACCTGAAATGTTAAACCTTGAAGTTTAAATCTGAAAAATGGTGGTGGATATCACAGGACCTTACATTCTACAGGGAACATGCTAGGGAGGAAATTGGGACTGTCTTGCTGCCTAATCACATAGATGCCACCATCTCCTTTCAGAAAATGTGCACATTCCCTCCTAGATTCTAAGCCTCATGAGGGCAAGAACTTTACCTTGGAACTGCAGCACCTAATATAATTTGGTGTCTGTTACATACAATTATTTGATTAAGTGATATGTACATTTTAACGAGTAATTCAATTTTGGTGGTACATTGAAAAGACAGAAATGTTTTTTCATAGCAGGATATTAGTGGTAAGAGAACTGGATTAGCAATCAGAAAGAAGACTTTTGTTCTAATTGAACAAATTGTAAGAAGTTGGGTAAATTCCTTAATCTCTTCAAAACTTTTATAAATATGTATGTGGTTTAAATGAACCATAAAATTATGGCTTGTAATTCAGAATGGAAAACATCACTTGTTTTTGTCCTTTAAATGAATCAGAAGGTAAGTGACCTGAAGCATCCAAAATTGTTGTTTTGTTACATAAATGGTGTTTTAAAGAATCCCTTAAATAGCTTACTCTATTTATCTGAAAAGTAATAATAATTTCTGTTTTACTTACTGTAAAGTAGTAAAAATTTCTGTTTTATTTATTAGTACAAATAAACTGATATAAATTTTGCAAGCTAGAAAATGCTATTAAGAAGTAGCTTATTATATTGTATTTAAACTTTTTAAAATTTCTCTAATAATAAGTACAATTACAGAAGTTTTGGTTTAATATGCTTTCAAGGTTTTTGTTTTGTTTTGTTTTTAATAGTGTGCCTTTACAGCTTTCAGGTTATCACTGAGTTTTTTTTTTCTTCTTCTTTTTTTGTAGAGTTCACATAAAATTTTGATGAACTCTCTGTGTAACTCATGTTTTATTGTCTCTTGGGTTATTATAGTTAAATACTTCAGGTCAAGCATTTTATAGGATACACTTATTCCAAGTAAATAACTCAGTAGGAAGCTCATTTCTGCATATTTTGTTACTGCTTGCTTATATACTGTGACAAATGCCCTTTCAAAAGATTAACAACACTGAATATTTAAAATCTTAGGCGAGGTGATAGAAAATTAGTTGATCCACAGATTTTGAATATTTAATAAAGCATTGGAGAAGAAACCAACCAACCAAATAAAAACCTGCCAATTTATTATTTTGACAAATCCCAAACCGAAAAACTAATTTTAAATAGCTACAATTTTTTTTTACTTGCGCCATTATGGTTAAAAGTCTGCCAGTAATTCCATAATAAACCCTATTTCCAGAGAGATTCTATTTGCTAATAAAAATTAATTCTAGTTTAAGAGTTTTTTATGTTGCTGTTGCTGTAATATACTACAAAATTGTTGTTCCTAAAATTCATATGACTCTAGAGAATACTGCTAGCATTCCTGCACCCCTCCCCTGCCAACAGTGTGGTAGGCAAGTGACCAGAGAGATTTTTTAAAACTTCTTTTCTCGGGGCACCTGGGTGGTTTGGTCGGTTAAGCGTCCAACTTCGGCTCAGGTCATGATCTCACGGTCGGTGAGTTCGAGCCCCGCGTCGGGCTCTGTGCTGACCGCTCAGAGCCTGGAGCCTGCTTCAGATTCTGTGTCTCCCTCTCTCTCTGCCCCTCCCCTGTTCATGCTCTGTCTCTCTCTGTCTCAAAAATAAATAAACGTTAAAAAAAATAAAACTTCTTTTCTCTAGATCTCTATAAAATAGCTAATAATCAATGATATTGTTTGCTACTTCTGGACATATGTAAGCACATGGTATGCTTTCTTAAAGTTGCAACAACCTGATAATAATTACTTTTCTGAGAAAATCATATTCATATAAACCCACTCAAATGTTAACATAATCCACAATAACAGTCACCTTTTGGATAGCTGGGAGACACTATTTCAAGTTCAGCTATTTCTGATCCAAATCCCTACAGAATTGCGTGCAGAGAGTAGTAAGGGGAAAGCTAGCTCCTGTAACAACAACAACAAAATCTGTACAATAACAGTTTATTTAATGCTCAGGGAATAGTCCTGGATGAGGGACAGTCCATGGGAAAGTTATCTTTTATATATTGTTTAGGGAACCATTTTGGAAGAGACCCTCATCTTCAGCACTTGGCTTCCAAGACTGTTGTAGTTGACTTAATTTCTGATATCTGGAAGAAGAAAATAGCATGGGAGAGTATGCAGGAGGGTTTTATGGGCCACGCCTGGAAGTGGAATATGTCACTTGCACTCAAATTTCACTGGCCAGAACCCTATCAGCAAAGGAGACTGAGAAATATAGTCTCAGTTTTTTCCTGCATAGGAAAAAACACAAAAACAGATTTTGGAGAACAGTTTTTAGCCTCTGCCACAACCTGCATGATTGATTCAGAGCATTGTGGACAAAGTAATGTAATCTCATTAAAAAAATTTTTTTTAATGTTTATTTACTTTTGAGAGAGAGAGAGAGACAGAGCATGAGTGGGTAAGGGGCAGAGAGAGAGGGAGAGAATCCCAAACAGGCTTCAGGCTCTGAGCTGTCAGCATAGAGCCCAACGTGCCACTTTAACTCATGGACGACAAGATCATGACTGAGTCGAAGTCGGACGCTTAACTGACTGAGCCACCCAGGCACCCCTTAAACTTTTAATGTAAAATAAAGGTACCTGTGTTTCCTATCTATTTTCTGTAAATTATTATCTACGTTGGGCAAATTGATTCATAGTCCAAACTGAAGTTAAGGTTGTATTAGAGATGATGCTTACTTAAATATCTCATTTATTTATTTGAAAATATATTCAAAATTAATCTTTTTCTAGGAATACTGATTTAAAAATTAAATTAACCATGACTGAATGCATAGCTTTGAGACAATAGCTTAGGACTTATTTCACCAACCCTTCCAATACTAATTATTCTCTAATTGATCTGAACCATAAGACAGTAATTGGTCACTAGTATGCCGACACTTATCATAGTCACCTCTTAGAGATCAGTTTTTGTTTCACGCTACAGGTTTTTAAATCGAGTAGCATCAGAAATGATGTGAAATGGCACAACAATCCCTAATTAATAAAATATGAAACCAATAAGGTAACTATTCCCTTGTTAAAAATATCACAGATGATTACGATATGGTTTTGTCAAGTAGATTGTTACATGAATCGTGTCTCCAATGGCGTTGCTAAAAAGCAAATCCTTATCTTTAGCAAATGCATGAAGACGACAGACATACTTTGGGAGTCATGGAAACTGACTTGTTGCCAAAACCTGGGTGTCACCATGATCCACTAACCTGTTCTGTAACATTAATGAGTGACCTGTCACTAACCACAATGATGAATAGGGAGTTTATGGTTTAGTGAAGGAACACATACATGCAAGACCTCTACCTTCCCCCACTGCAGTGGTAGCACCATGAGTTTCATAGCAAAGGGAAAACTAAGTGGAAGTGTGCTGCTTAAACTTATCAGCAGAATTAAAAATCAAAACATGAACAGATGCATTGGTGGGAATGACACCTAAGTTTGCCTGGAAAAAAACAAAATAAAACGTTGAAGTCCTGGGCCTGTGAAAACTCAGAAATATACTGTTATAATTCTAAGTTTACCAACCAAGCCAAGTTTGTACCGATTAAGGTAAAAATTGGATATTCATCACAGGCAGAAACAATTTTTAAGGTCCTAAATTATAATTTCTAGGTAAAATTACAACAGGTATTTCTATTGTTCACACAGCTTTGCTACACTTCCCATCCCTCTCCCTAACCATACGTGTTAGGGTCTGCAGAGAAGAGTTCTCTATGATTCAGAATCCAACTCACCTAATCATTGGCAATAGTCATAGAGGTTAAGAGTGGTCTGACTGCAGAAATACTCATGGACTATAACTAAGCTTGTAATAAGAGTAGCTTTATTATTATTCATATTATCCTTAATATCTTGGGGTTAACAGATAATCAGTGACGGTTTAAGACTACTGCTTTTCCTCACTCCTTGCTCTCCACATGGCACTCTGCAGGCCAATTTTTTCAGCTAACATCTCATATTCCATAATTTCTTTTGCTATTACATCTCATCAGAACTTATCTGTTCTATATATCTTATAGCTTGACACTCATGAGATAACCACAGTAGTATTGTTGTATACTAAAGGGTACCTTAGGAAACACAAAATTTTAATGTCCCAAAGTGACTCCACTAGTAGAGATCTTAGAAAACATGGATTACTGCTGGTTAAAATAACTGTGGAAGGAGACCATTTTAGTGCCTTGAGACATGTTTAAGATGGCTCCCTGTGATCCCCACCTGCTGGTATTCATACTGGTGTATAATTCCTTTCCATTGAGAGTTGACTGAAATTAGTAAACTCGATTCTAACTCATGGAATATGGAAAAACAGACGGAACGTTGCTTATGTGATTAGGTTATAAAAGTGTGATTTCCAACTTGCTGGCATATTTTCTTTTTGGCCTTCGTGGATTGCAAGTTTTGATGGAGACGCTGCCATGGAGGAGAAGCTCACATGGCAAGGAACGGAGGGTGGCTTCTGGACAGCAGCCAGTATGGAACTACAGCCTCAGTTTGACAACCCGCAGAAACTGAACGCTGCCAAAAACCCACTGAGTGAGTGTGGAAGAGAATCCTTCAGTAGTTGGGCCTTCAGATGAAACCACAGACCCTGGGCCAACATTTCGACTGCAGCTCTCAGAGAGACCAAGAAGAGGACACAGATAAGTCATGCACATATTCCTGACACACAGAAACAGTGAGGTGATAAATGTATGTTGTTTTAAGCTGCTAAAATTGGGGATAATTTATTGTTTAGCAATTGAAAACTAATATCTGCCTCAAATTGTGTCATTTGCATACTTTGCTTACTTGGAAGTGATCTCCTAAAAGTGGGAACTGTATCATTTTGATTTGGATTTGGTAATTGACACCTAACAGTAATATTTGTGAATTAAGTGAATAAACAAAAGTAATTGTGTATGTGAAATCTCTGGTCTTCAGTCCTGTGAGCTGTGCCGCTTAGAACAAAAGTACATACTTGGAGTCTTCCTTTGTTTGGCAGGGAAGGGTATCAGTGATTCCATTACACTGCTAAAACTGAAGGGAAATGGCCATGTGACCTGATGTGTCTTTGCACCAGTTCTTACCAGTGGCCACTCCCAGATTCCCTGAGAAGATGTTCCGCATATTAGTATCATTACAGAACTTCCCACACATGGATATTTTTCACTTTTTAGCTTTTATAGATTTAACTTTCTTTTACAGATCACTACATTTTAGAATTCAGAAGCACATTATACGATTGTATATATCACTGTTGTTTCTGCTTAATTATATATTAATTATAAAGCTTTATTATTCCATAAATGCACTATATTTTGCTTTATAGCAAAAGAAGAGCTATAATATACAAATGCACAATAAATTTTGCAACGTAAAAACTGGAATATATGCTTGTGTTATTTCATGTTTATTATTAAGCAGTTAAATTATAAGGCCCACTCCACCGATTTTGATAGAATGCCCAGATTGATAATAATGAATAATAATGACAAAAATCAATTGCAAGACTTTATGGCTTGCCAAACAATGAAAGCTCTTGATATTTTGAAAAAAGACTATGCAGGAATAAAGCAAATTCAAACTGATGTGTTTGCTTTCAGCATGAAAAATAAGAATTAGAAAAATTTGGAGGTGGAGTAATCTAGAGGTTCTGCCTCTGTCTGAGATTAATGTTTATTTAGCAATAAACCGCTTTATTGTAAACCATATGTCTGGAGGAATTTAGAGATTCGCTGATTTTCCATGCAATGTCTTGATATATGGGCATTGTAAATTTCTGAGGAATTCTATTAGTCAGTAGCAGTTTGCAATTGTTTTGAAATACTTTATGAACAAAGAGAATTAAAAAAAAATAAACAGAACACAGGAGTAAAATAGCCAATAATTATTGGCAATCAGGAAATTGACTTTTCTAAAGTAGTTATCATCTAGGATAGATAAGAAATGCAAGCTGCAGCCAGGATGGAATAGTACCTTGTCCAGGAAAGTAATGGTTATTATCAATATTTGTCTCATAAACTATAGGCCAAAATCCCACTGCTTAATTGGGAAGTCGAATCCAATTGGTTGTTACCTCCTAATTAAGGCAATAGATAAGCATCATCTTAAACTGAAAGGGTCACTGAAGAATACTGCAGTGTTTAGATTGAGAGATGTTTGTCTCTTCTTGGTTCCTTACCTTGATTTCTAGGCCTACACTGTGAATCAATACATGTTTGTTGATTACATGGGTGATAAAGTAATGGAAAAAGGCAAAGTAAAGGGGTGGGTAGAAATAATTACATAGATGTCTCAATAACATCCCATGTGTGCCCAACATAGAAAGTTATTCAGTTTTAGATGACATTAGTCATATTACTTCTCGTGAGTATTCTGTGCGTGAAGACATAGGAGGAGGTTTTTCCTCATCTAGTGCAGCGTCAACGTGCAATTCTTCCATTTACATGTACATCTCACAGCCCCATGCTAGTTATTCATAAGGTCTCTATTAACTTCATATGAACTGCCATGTGGTTCCTAAACTAAATGAAAAATACTTTCATCTTTCTCATTTCTATGACTACAAACTTCCAACTCACCATGTTTCTCTCAGGAAATATTCACAGTATTCACAGTTAGCCATTTTAAAAGAATAGCACAGCACCTCGAGACTTTCAATCAATACTTTTTAGTTATAAAGTTTCCAAGAATGAAATCCTTCACAAATAGAAAACGTTTTCAGGATATTATACCAAGTTACACGAATATAAATTTCATGGTTGAATCCTAGCAGTGGAAGGGACCTCAGAAAGTATCCAACTAAACTCCCTCATGTTTTAGAGAAAGAAACTAAACCTCAGTAATATAAAGTGTATTTCCTAAGGTCACATTGCCAGCTAAAAAGCTAATGCATTTAAAATGAAAATCTAAAATGCTACCTTTTTTTTTTGGCTTATTTATTGTTATGTCATTTTTAACAATTTCCTGCCTGTTTGTCTATACAAGCATTTTATAACAAGGACATATTAAACAAAATATTAAAGCGGAAAAGAGTAAAAACAAAAATAAATTTAAATAAGAACAGAAAGTTAGAATCCACCTCCCCCCCCCAAAAAAAAACCCAATACCGAAACAAACCACAAAACCAACAATAATAACAAAATGCCAGCTATAGAGGCTTATGTTGTAGCTACCATTTGGGTCTAATGTTTACATTTATATAATCTCAAAGTCTCTGATCTCACCAGCTTGTGACTAAAAAAAAAAAAAAAAAAAAACAATGCCACATTGACTTTTAATATCCAGGTTACGATAGTAGGAGGCGCCACTAGCCCTAATTTTAGGAATTACGTCCACTCAGAGTGATCCTCAACTGTTTCTGGGAGATCTCCAGACTGCTTCGCGTTTGCCTGGGAACACTTCCTCCAAGCTCTCCGTTCCCCTCCCCTCACCAAACCCCAGACTGCTGTCTTGGCTGCTGTGACCCTGGGATGTCTTTCCCCTTCCTACAGCAGCTGTGGGTTTTCTGCTATTCCATCTGGACACTGGGACCTGTTTTACCTGAATTGCCCACAGTGCAACTTGAACTAGATGAAGACTTTAAACAATGGCTTCTCAAGTTCTTGGATAACAAAAGGGAATGAAATGCAAAGAATAATATACAGCTCTTAAGAAGGCTCAGAACTATCACAGAAACCCCTTATAGGCCCACTTCCAGCCTTAATCCTGTCCTGCCTCATTTGCAGTGATCAGAGCAGCTCCTATGCACCATTGGAAATGTTCTAGGGATTTCTGTGCCTTAGAATCTAAAAGTCAGGTCAAAAGAGACTCATAAGCAAGCCCCCAAAGAGAAGGACGCTTTTCTCACCTTCGGGTAAAGACTGCTTTCCAAGTTCTCATCCCCTCCCCCCGTTTTGACACTTTTTTCAGTCCTGAGGATGGGGGCTCTCCTCAGGCACAGGATGTCACCTTTCCTAATGGTAACAAAATGGCTAATGTACAATAGTCTTTGTTAGTGTAGTTTTCAAGTTGGGTTGACTAAGGGTTATTACCACATGGGGGACATTACATGCCTGGACAGCGTAGGGCAATAACAGCCTCAGCATAATTTCGTTTTGTAGTCTCTTTTAATGATTCAGAAGTGTTACAATTTAATCATACCCAGGGTACCTTTCTCAGATTCCTTGCGGCCAAAGTAAAATTGTATTTACATAATTGTGATCAGAAGAAAAAGTATATTAGTGTTTTTACAGGAATGAATAAGCTACCTCATTAGGTGCATGCATTACTACTCTTGGATTTAAAGACAGGAGAGCAAAAGCTTCCTGCCAAAACCCACTACAAAGAAAAATGAAGCTAATAATAGGTACCAGAAAAAACACTTTATTAAATAAATTCTTTAGTCGAGTAAGGTAAAATAATTTTTGGTTTGAAGGCCCAGAATATTTTCTCAGTTTTCTAGGTTACTATTGGCACAACTAGTCCATGCACTGATAGCTGATGTACCTAAGCCTTCAGTAGGAGTTTCCTGGACCATACTTTGACCACATTAGGGAGGCTCAGTGGACATAGCTGCTGGGGATTCCTGCCTCGTACTGAGGATTGGGTTAGAAGCTTCACAAGTCTACACAAGCATTGTAGAAGTTATCTGAGGTAGCTTCTGGTATTAAAAACGTATAGTTTGGGGATTATAAGCAATAGATTAGTGACTTCTTACCTATATCAGTGGGCCTGGAATCAATCTAGTATCTGCTCAACATACAGAAGTCAAAGCATTTGACTGGGGCGACATGACAGTCAACAGTTACCATGCTTTTCAATTTAATGTTAATATCCCTACTTAAAAATTTCTCCATGGTCACTTTCTTCACAACTACCCACTCGGAAAGCTATCAAAGTACCATTATTATTTGACATTTGTAATCAAGCATTATGTTTTTGTCAAAGTGATATTTTTCATTGGCTTTGTTTTCTTCATGATGCTTGTAGCGGACTAAGCATTTGGACTGATTGACTCTGCATGTTGACAGTCATAAATAAAACTGAACTGACAAGTGAGGGGGCTCTGGCATTTACAATGACAAGGTTAAGTTTTGATTGTGACCCTTTCCACTTTTCATACAAATAAAATTTTCATACAGAAAATTGGGGGATAATTGAGAATTTATATTTTGTAATAAACATATAGTCCTGCCAAACATTTGTTTTATACTGCATCAATCCACATGTTTAGTCAACTAGAACGATACCATTCTCATATTAAATTGTACATTTAAGATGTTTAGGAATTATTTTATACCTCCATTTGTTTTTTTTTCCCCCATGAAACCAAGACTCTGCCTATATAAAGAAACTTTTAGCAAGTTTCTAGGTAATCCAAATTGAACTGAAGCTCCTGAAAATTTTTTCTACTTGAAGTATTGTTTACATTTTGAGAATTAGTTGAGTATCTATTCAATTTTGTTTGTGTTTGTGTATATACTATGCATTATTTCTTTCGTGTTATCTTGGGAGGAATTTGATGCAATCATTAAAATATTTTATAATGAGTCCTTTTTTTAAGTGTAAAATATGTAACAGAAATGGACAAATCGTAGAATTTACAGTGTGCTGAATGATCAGCAATGATCACACAGGCAACCAACAACCAAATGAAGAAACAGAAATCCCTCAGCCCCTCTTGCTGTCACTATACCTCATTCTTCCCCACTGGCAACCACTATTCTGATTTCTATCACCATAGATTAGTTTCGATTGTTTCAGAACTTCATGCCAATGGAATATAACAAAATGCCTTTTAGTCTGGCTGCTTTTCTTTTCTTCTTGCTTATTTATTTCTTTAAAAATTAAAAAAAATGTTTATTTATTTTTGAGACAGAGGGAGACAGAGCGTGAGTAGGGGGAGGGGCAGAGAGAGAGGGAGACACAGAATCTGAAACAGCTCCAGGCTCTAAGCTCTCATAGCACAGAGCCCGATGAGGGGTTCAAACTCCGGAGCCATGAGATCATGACCTCAACCAATGTTGGAAGCTTAACCGACTGAGCCATCTCGGAGCCTCACGGCTGCTTTTCTTAATGTTGTGTTTTTGAGGTTCATCTTTGGCAGTTGTTCATTTTCATTAGTGAATAGTATTCTGTGTATGTGTATAGAAAAATTTATTTAGCAATCCTACTGTTGATGGGCTTTTCAATGGGTTTTTCCCCAATTTTTGATTAGTGAAAATAATGCTGTTCGGAACAATTTTTTGCACGTCTTTAGGTTCACATTAGTGCACTCAATGAATAACTGAGTTGAATGTATACCCTGGAACTGGAACCCAGTGAAATGTAAAATTGAATATTTTGCTTTGGTAAACAATGCCAAACAGTCTTCCACAGTACTATAAATAATAATCTCTTCTCTAGCAGTGTATGAGATCTAGATCCACAACACCCTAGACAACACTTGGCAAATATAAATATAAATATAAATATAAATATAAATATAAGCATAGTTTTAGCTATTCTGGTAATGGTATTTTGTTGTGGCATTGGTTGACATTTTGTTGACTGTATTAATCAGGGTTTTCCAGAGAAACAGAACCAACTGGATATGGATCGGGGTGGGGAAGGGAGAGGAGGAGAGGGGGAGAGAGAGAGGGAGAGGGAGAGATTTATTATGAGAATTGGCTCATTTGATTACAGAGACCAAGAAGTCCCAATTGCTGTCTGCTACCTAGACAACCAGGAGCTCCAATGTCTGAGGGCCAAAAGGGTTGGATGTCCAACCTCAAGAAGACAGTGAGTTTACCTCAGTGGATTGAATGATGCCTTTCCACATTGGTAAGGGTAAATCTTCTTTACTCAGTTGACTTATCTGAATGCTTACTTCTGGAAATGCATTCACAGACACAGACAGAAATGATGTTTTACCAGCTATCTGGTAATCTCTTAGCCTAGGGCATCCCTTAGCCTAGTCAAGTTGACCCATAAAATTAACCATCACACTGATTTCCAATTAAGTTGAGGATCTCTCCATAAGTTTGTTAGAAGTTTGCCCAAGGCAGATCCTGTTTTTATTGGTCATCTTGGTAAAATAATCAACAGCTCCCTCTTTCACTTCCAAGAAAGTATTGCCGATTTGTCATCTGGATATCCTTTTGACTAACCAGTTGATGATTTTTGCTCAATTTTGTATAGATTTGTTTTATATTTTTCTTATAATTTGTGTGAATTATTTATTCTGGAAATAATATTCTGTTTCTGGAAATAAATTCTTCATTACATTGATTGTATGTATCTTTTTCTGCTTTGTGGCTTGCTTTTTCATTTAGTGGCATCTTCTGGCAAATAGGTGTTCTTAATTTTAATGCAATTCAAATTTTTATGAATAGTGATATTCTGCTTTAGCCTAATCCATAGAACTAAGATATTTTCTAGTTTTCTTCTCCTTTCACATTGTGGTTCTGTACACTTCTGTTTATGGTGAGGAAGAAGTCAAGATTAACTTTTTTCCACCCAGACTTCCAATTTATGTCTATTTATTAAAATATTGACTTTTCCCCACTAGTCTACAATACTATCACTGTTGTACATCAAGTATCCATATCTATGTTTGATTTGGGGCTCTCTATTCTGTCTTCATGGACTATTGGTAATCCTTTCACCAATAACCCACTGATTTCAATGCTTCAACTTTAAAATAACTTCTCATCAGTTGTGGAAGTCCTCTACCTTTTTTATTCAAGATTTTCTTAACTATATATATTATGTGTAATAAATTATATATAACTATATAATGTATAATAATATGTAAATATATTAACACATCAATACAGGTATTATTTATAAATTATGAAATTATAATCATAAATGGATATAATTAATTAAATTAACAAAAATAATATATTAATTATATACTATATATGATTTATATCATGGCCATGCATAAATATTATTAGAAGGTAATAGAAAGACACATAGTAAGTTGCATACAGACTATAACAGCAAAAATTTTAATGCTAAAAAACCCAATTTAATCCAATAAAAAGGAAATAATTTTTCAAAGTTTAATTCAAATGACAAATATATCATTATTAAAATAATGCTATATATGAATATTTAATGAAATTAATGGGTATATCTAATATTAACTCTAAAGTAGTATACAAAATAGTATAATCAATGTGATCTCAATTTTATAATATACATATTCTTCTTCATATATATATATATATGCACACACATCTTATATATATGTGTATATACTTATATACATTAAATATGTGTTAGAAAAAATAGTAAAAATTGTATATATGGTTGTGTTTTAGGACTTTGGGCAATGCTAATTTCCATCTTTAAACTTGTATTTATTTTCCATATTCTCAGGAAAAAAATAATTTTATTGGAAAATAATTTTCTTTCTTTTTTTCTGGTTAAAATATATTTTATTTATTTATTTATTTTTTATATGAAATTTATTGTTAAATTGGTTTCCAGTGGAATGGGAAAAGATATTTGCAAATGAACTATCGGACAAAGGGCTAGTATCCAAAATCTATAAAGAACTCACCAAACTCCACACCCGAGAAACAAATAATCCAGTGAAGAAATGGGCAGAAAACATGAACAGACCTTCTCTAAAGAAGAGATGCGGATGGCCAACAGGCACACGAAAAGATGCTCAACGTTGCTCCTCATCAGGGAAATACAAATCAAAACCACACTCAGATATCACCTCGTGCCAGTCAGAATGGCTAAAATGAACAATCAGGAGACTATAGATGCTTGAGAGGATGTGGAGAAATGGAAAATAATTTTCTAAATGCAGGGCTATCCTTAACATTCATTTGTGCAATTACAGCCTGTATTTGTTTAAAAACTTTCTCCTCCCCTAGATTATTCATTCTGTGTGTGCAGGAACCATATCTGTTTTGTCCCCTGCTGTTCCCTCACTATCTCTGACAGCTGGAAAAACATGTAGAACATAGTAGAAACTCATCAAATACTTCTTCAAAGATGTTGGAGAAATCAATACAGCTATACTATAGAATGTTGGTCATCTAAATGTTTACTATAAGCTCCAAAATATGGTAAAAGCTTTGTTTGATACTCAAGAAGTATATGACAAAGACAAGACTGATATCAAAGGAACAAATGAAAAATGCTACAAAATTGTTTAGTTTAAAATTACAGGTATGTAACCTGTTGATATTTACATAGTACCATGTTAGCATTAGTCTGTTTACTAATGTTTGGGGGCAAAAAAACTAAATGGATGCATTTTGAGGTAGATGCAAGGAATGTAATTTCCATGTAGGTCAAGAAAGCAGGCAGCCTGAATGGGCACAGCTGAGGGAGGGTCTCTGGCAGGCGGAGGGAAAAACACTTAAGAGTGAAAGCCTGAAGGACTGGCATCAAGGTGAGAGGGCCTAGAGACTGACTACCTGTTTCAGCATTTTGCATGTTTCAGGAAGTTTGTCTTATTATTCAGGAAGTTCCTGGTGCATGGGGTAGAGCAAAGTCTTATGTAACTATTATAATGACAGGATTAATAACTATGAAAGGCACAAGTAATTCTCAGGACTAAATTCTCTTAGGATTCATGGGTCTACATTTTCTTGGTTTGAGTCATTAAAGAAAAAAATATTTCTGGGGAAATTAAACAACTTCTTTCATTATTTATGTTTATTTCAAACAAATGCAATTTGACAGAATGCTTTAAAAGAGAAGCCCCATAACTACCAGACTAGTTAATAAGTTCCATAATCATCCCTATAGGAGAGTCTACAGTCCATGAATGAGAAATTGTCATTTTTACAGAGACACATGAAATTTGAAACATTAAATCACAATTTTCTAGTCTATAATCATTAATCAATTGCTTAATTAATAAATAACCTTTTAAATGGTTTGGCCTTCACTAGTTAGAATCACTTATGCAAATGGGAAATATTAATGTCAAATTAGAGTTGATGTATAAGTAGTTACGAATAATTTGATAGATTATAACAATCCTTTTGTAATATTTTGAAGCACTTTTATTGCATTAAGCAGACTATAATTGCCAGGGTATTTGCATATTACTTTAGTTACTATGTAGACTATTTTAAAAATTGAATATTTGTGTTCTCACTGTCCTTTTACTGGAATTGATGGGTGATATCTGATCTATTTGCCTTGCTTCCTAACATTCCACTAATTTTTATCACTTGGTTAGATACAAAATAAACCAAATTATTAGTATTTTTAAAACTACTTGGTATAGGAGAAGAAAATGTGCCCAATGAAGTTGTCCACTTGGAACGTGATTTTTAGGAAGAAGCAAATAAGGCTGATATAAACTGTTTGCTAGAACTTACCACGTTACTCAGCTGGTATTCAAAGGCAGTAAATGTCAAGGTGCTACTCAAAGCAATGAACTTAATAACCATATATCAGGGATGACATTAGCTCTGAAAATATCACAGATAAAATACACACTATGGCACTGTGTCTTTGCTTTTTTTAATTTGAAATGGAAGACCTACTAAAATCTATAAGCTGGGTCTATGATAGCCACTAACCTTAGAAGATTCCTCTGTATTAATCCCACTAGGTTGTTAGAGCATTTATAACTTCTTGATGAAATGAAGTTGATAGATCCATTATATTTTTGGTAAAGGACAGGATGAAATAGAAATTCATTGTTAGATACCAGTATGTTTCTCAACAGTGAAAAAGCTTTCACAATTATTTCAGCTGTCAGAAAAAAATGAAGTGCTAACATTTCTTTTAATTTGTAAACTCTTCTGTAAGACAAATATAATTTAAGCTTGCACAGAAAATGATGGATGTTGAAGGGGACATTGAATCTCCTCTACTTAAACAATTTGTATCCTTATTGTACCTTCTTATTTATAATCACTTTAAAACAACTGTAATTATCTTTCTTAAGATTGATACATTACAGCTACTTTTAAAATCATTCAACCTTTGTTGCCAAGTAATTTTCTTAAAATTGGGTAATATATAAAATACGGGCTCAAGATACTCATTAGAAAAATAAAATTATTCTAATTATGGTTACTGGGTGTATAATGAAATGTTATATTGCTTCTTTGGTATTTACTGAGACTTCAGATATTTTGTGATCTGTATAGAGTATGTTATTAAAGTAGCTCACATCTTGAATTATACTGATAGGCTTCAATAACTTCGTGTCTTTTTTGTCTGTTTGATATATAACTTTCTGAGAATGGTGTGTAAAATCTACAAGTCCAATTGTTGACTTAATGATGTCTCTCCACAGTCTGATTAATATACTTTGATACACTTTGAGCCAAAATGGTTAGGTACATAGTTGTTCATGGTAGACATGGTAGGGAATCTGTTCTATTGTTCCTTCTATTATATTCATGTCTAATATTTTTTTTCTAACATGATATTTTTGCTTCAAAATCTGTTTTGTCAGATGCTAAGATTTCTATTCCGTTCTTTTTGTGGCATATTAAAATTTACTATTACTTTTTTTTTTTTTTGCGAGAGAGAGAGAGAGAGAGAGAGAGAGCATGAGCAAGTGGGGGAGGGACAGAGAGAGAGGGAGAGGGAATCTTAAACAGACTCCACACCCAGAGCCCAACGTGGGACTCCATCTCATGACTATGAGATCATGACTGGAGCTGAAATCAAGAGTCAGACACTTAGCTGATGGAGCCACCCAAGAGCCCCTGGGCGTATTAATTTAGTGTATCTTTTTTCCATCCTTTGATTCTCAGTTATTCTGTTATTAACAATCTTTTCATTTTAATTTTCTAAAGTTTATTTATTTTGAGAGACAGAGAAGGGGAGAGAGAGAGAGAGAGAGAGAGAGAGAGAGAGAGAGAGAGAGAGAAAATATTCTAAGTAGGCTCCACACTGCCAGTACAGAGCCTGACATGGGGCTCGAATTCATGAACTGTGGGATCATGACCTGAGCCAAAATCAAGAGTAAGATGCTTAACCCACTGAGCCACCCAGTGGCCCCTCTTATTTTTCTTTAATAAGAAAGCACTTTAGCATTCTTCCATGTCCCTCACTTTACTAGCCCCCAAACCCACCCCTCACATCATATTAATGTTCGTTCTGTATTGGCTTGGATACATTTTCCTTTGTTTCATCCTTCCTTTATTTATGTATACAACAATAAAAAACCCTCTACTTTCCATATATCTTACAACCTCTACTTAGTACATCTCTTATAATGTATCTTGAATAATTTCTCCAATTATTTGAGCGTATCCTTCAATGTGTATCTTGGTATTTATTGTAAATACTTTTAAGAATTTGTATGTCTGAGAATATTTTTATAATAATTTTAAAATCAGTGGACTATTTAGCTTCAGAGAAAATTCTAGGCTAAACGATTTTATTTCAAAACTAACATGTTATTTTCTGTTATCTTTCTGCATGCAGTATGTATTTCCTCATTTATAGGTGACTTTTCTTTTTTTTTTAAAGTTTATTTATTTTTTATTTTGAGAGACACAGAGACAGCACAATTTGGGGAGGGGCAGAAAGAGAGGGAGAGAGAGAGAGGGAATCCCAAGCAGGCTCCCCACCAACAGCACAGAACCCCATGTGGGGCTCGAACCCATGAACTGTGAGATCATGACCTAGCGAAAACCAAGAGTCGAACACTTAACTCACTGAGCCACCCAGGCTCCCGTATAGGTGACTTTTCAACTTGCAAGCTTTATGAAGGTTGCCATTTATATGATGTATCAAATTTTCTAATAATTTGTATCATATGACATTGTTTTTCTTCTTATTGTTTGATCCTCTGTGAGCCCTTTTACTTGAGGTCACTCATCTCTCTTTAATCCTGGGAAACATTTCCATTATTTTTTTATACATATTCCCATCTTCATTTTTATTTTCCTCTCTTCTTAGACTCTTGTAATCTGGATGTCTGCACCTTTATTCTAGCCATTTTTCGTTTAGATTTTCCACTATATATGCTCTTTGTCTAGGACTACTGCTCTCTGGTAAGTTCCTAAACTGAGCTTTTAGTTTACTAATTTATTCATCATCTATGTCTGTCCTACTATTTATCTGAATTATTTTGTTCTCCATTTCAACTGCTATGTTTTTCATACTCAATATTTTTACTGAGTTTAGATTTTGTGGTGTTTTCTGTTGCTCTTATCGTCCCTATCTCCCAAAGCATACTTATCATGCTGTGTTTAGATTCTTGGTCCATCTGTTCCTATAATTATGTTTCTGATACACATATTGTCTCAAGACTCAGGACTTGGACCTCTTTCTCTTTCTATCTACACTTTATCTCTGGTGATCTTATGCTGTTTAATGGCTTTAAAATATAATTTTTATGGTTATGAGTTGCAAATTTGTGTATCTGTTAGGAACTTGTCCACTGACTTCCAGACTCAAATACCCACCTGCCTACTTGATAGCTCCATTTGGCTCTCTCATAAGCATCTTCAACCTAAATGTCCCAGACTAATATCCACACCCTTTCCACATACAACAACTCCTTCTGTAATCCTCTCCATTTCAATTAAGATGTTCCATTCTTGGGGTGCCTGGGTAGCTCAGTTGGTTAAGCCTCTGACTTCGGCTCAGGTCATGACCTCATAGTTTGTGGGTTAGAGCCCCACATCGGGTGCTGTGCTGACAGCTCAGAGCCTGGAGCCTGTTTCAGATTCTGTGTCTCCCTCTCTCTCTGCCCCTTTCCTGCTTGCACTCTGTCTCTCTCTCAAAAATAAATAAACATAAAAAAAGTATTTAAAAAGATGTTCCATTCTTGGGGCTCCTGGCTGGCTCAGTGGATGATGGAGTGTGTGACTCTTGATCGTGGGGTTGTCATTTTGAGCCCAACTTTGGGGATAGACAGTACTTAAAAATAAAATCTAAAAAAAGAAAAAAAGAGATGTCCCATTCTTTCAGTTGTTTAGACCAAAAATCTTTCTACTCATTGCATCATTGACTCCTTCCTTGCTTACATATCCCACCTCCAGCTGATCAGAAAGCCACCGGCGTTACATATCCAATATATCCACAGCAGGACAGTGTTACACTTCCTCCACGGCCTTATCTATGCCTTTTCTTTTGCCTGTTTGTCAGTCTTTGTATGGGAATCTTGCCCTCTTCTACTCAACATGGTAGACAGAGGTACCCTGTTAGAATGTCAGCCAGATGGTGTCAGTCTTCTGCTCACATGTTCTGCTAGCTTGCCATCTCACTCACAGTAACAGTCAAAGACCCACCTGTGACCTATGGGCTTCCATCTGATGCCCCCTCCCCCACACTCTTGAGTCAACTCCCCGACCACTTACTCTGTTTTTCTTCTTCACTCCATTCTACCCACACTGATCTTCTTGTTCTTGCTTAAATATGCCAGACTTCTTGCAGGAGATGATCTCAAAAATCATCTTTGCAGTGAGGCCTTCTCTTTCTTCACCCATCCTCAGTGAAATTCACAGTTAGCCGTTTTATGTCTCCTTTTCCCAATTCACTTTTTCTCCCTTACCAACCGTTGCTACCTAATATTATATATACTCATTTTAATTTTCAATTAAAGTTTCATTTACATGCAGTAAAATTCTCACCTTTTAAAGGACAGTCCTGGAATTTTGACAGATGTGTATAGTAGTGGGACCACCTACCAAAATAAAGATATAAAACAGTTCCAAGACCAAACAATTCTTCCATGTCCTTTTGTGGTTAAAATCCTTGCCAGTGCCTCCAACCCTTGGCAATCAGTGATTTGTTCTTCCTCACTATAATGTCACCTTTTCCATAATGGCATATGCATGGCATCATGCTGTCACTTTTTGGTTTTGGATTCTTTCATTTGGCATAATGCACTTAAGATCCGATCATACTATTGCACGCTTCAGTGTGCCACTCCATTTTACTGCTGAGTAGTGTTCCGTTGTATGGATGTACCACTGTTTGCTTACCCATTCCCCATTTGAGGGACATTTGGGTTCTTTCTAATATTTGGTGATTACATAAAAAAGCCACTGTAAACATTTACATATAAGCTTCTATGTGAGCACAGTTTTCATTACTTTTGGAAAAATATCTCTGTGTAGAATCTTTAATTATGTGGTAACGACATGCCTAACTTTGTAGGCACTCTTTCTTAAAGTGGTTATAACACTTTTCATTTCCACCAACCATGTACAAAGGTTTGGAGTTTTGGTTGCTCTGCATCTGCAGCACAAGTCAGAACTGTGGGGGGTTTTTTTGGTTTGTTTTTCTGTTTCTTAGTCATTCTATTGGTATTTAGTGGCATCTCACTGTTTTACTTTGCATTTCTCTAATCACTAATGACATTGAGCATCTCTTCAAGAGCTTATCTGCCATCCTGATATCCTTCCCCATAATGTGTGCAGAGAGATTATCCATTTTCTTCTTTAGAGTTTTTCTTTTCTTATCACCGAGTTTTCAGAGTTCTATGGATACAAAATATTGATCAGAAATATGATTTGTAAGTACTATTTCCCAGTGCATAGCATGAATAAAATTATTCTTAGTATTTTTTTTCTTATTTATTTATTTATTTATTTATTTATTTATTATATCTCTTTTTTCTTTTTTTATGCCTATATTTGTGTATTTATTTTTTAATTTACATCCAAGTTAGTTAGCATATAGTGCAACAATGATTTCAGGAGTAGATTCCAGTGATACATCCCCTATGTATAACACCCAGGGCTCATCCCAACAAGTGTCTTCCTTAATGCCCCTTACCCATGTAGCCCGTCCCTCCTCCCACAATCCCTCCAGCAACCCTCTGTTCGTTCTCCATATTTACGAGTCTCTTATGTTTTGTCCCCCTCCCTGTTTTTATATTATTTTTGTTTCCCTTCCCTTATGTTCATTTGTTTTATATCTTAAATTCCTCATATGAGTGAAGTCATATGATATTTGTCTTTCTCTGACTAATTTTGCTTAGCATAATTACCTCTAGTTCCATCTATGTAGTCAAAAATGGCAACATTTCATTCTTTCTGATTGTTGAGCAATACTCCATTGTATACATATACCACATCTTCTTTATCCATTCATCTGTCGATGGACATTTGGGCTCTTTCCATATCTTGGCTATTGTTGATAGTGCTGCTATAAACATTGGGATGCATGTGCCCCTTCAAAACAGCACACCTGTATCCCTTGGATAAATACCTAGTAGTGCAATTGCTGGGTCGTAAGGTAGTTCTATTTTTAATTTTTTGAGGAATCTCCATACTGTTTTCAGAGTGGTCACACCAGTTTGCATTCCCACCAGCAATGCAAAAGGGTTCCCCTTTCTTCACATCTTTGCAAAGTCTATCATTGCCTGAGTTGTTAATTTTAGCCATTCTGACTGGAGTAAGGTGGTATCTCATTGTGGTTTTAATTTGTATTTCCCTGATGATGAGTGATGTTGAGCATTTTTTCATATGTCTGTTCACCATCTGGATGTCTTCTTTAGAAAAGTGTCCTTTCATGTCTTTTGCCCATTACTTCACTGGGTTATTTCTTTTTTGGGTGTTGAGTTTGACAAGTTCTTTATAGAATTTGGATACTAACCCTTTATCTGATATGTCATTTGAAAATATCTTCTCTCATCCCACCGGTCGCCTTTTAGTTTTGCTGATTGTTTCCTTCACTGTGCAGAAGCTTTTTATTTTGATGAGGTCCCAATAGTTCATTTTTTGCTTTTGTTTCCCTTGCCTCTGGAGACTTATTGAGTAAGAAGTTGCTGCGGGCAAGATCAAAGAGGTTTTTGCCTGCTTTCTCCTCAAGGGTTTTGATGGCTTCCTGTCTTATGTTTAGGCCTTTCATCCATTTTGATTTTATTTTTGTGTATGGTGTAAGAAAGTGGTCCAAGTTCATTCTTCTGCATGTTGCTGTCCAGTTTCCCCAGCATCATTTGCTGAAGAGACTGTCTTTATTCCATTGGATATTCTCTCCTGCTTTGTCAAAGATTAGTTGGCTATATGTTTGGGGGTCCATTTCTGGGTTCTCTATTCTGTTCCATTGATCTGAGTGTCTGTTTTTGTGCCAGTACCATACTGTTTTGAGGATTACAGCTTTGTAATACATCTTGAAATCTGGGATTGTGATGTCTCCAGCTTCAAGATTGCTTTGGCTATTCAGGGTCTTCTCGGGTTCCATACAAATTTTAGGATTGTTTATTCTAGCTCTTTGAAGAATGCTGGTGCTATTTTGATTGAGATTGTGTTGAATGTATAGATTGCTTTGGGTAGTATTGACATTTTAACAATATTTGTTCTTCCAATCCATGAGCATGGGATATTTTTCCATTTTTTGGTGTCTTCTTCAATTTCTTACAAGAGCTTTCTATAGTTTTGAGTGTATAGATTTTTCACTTCTTTGGTTAGGTTTATTCCTAGGTACTTTATGGGTTTTGGTACAATTGTAAATGGGATCAATTCCTTGATTTCTCTTTCTGCATTTCATTATTGGTGTATAGAAATGCAACCGATTTCTGTGCATTGATTTTATATCCTGCAACTTTGCTGAATTCATGGATCAGTTAAAGCTGATGGAATCTTTTGGGTTTTCCACATAGAGTAACATGTCGTCTGCAAAGAGTGAAAGTTTGACTTCCTCCTTGCCGATTTGGATGCCTTTTATTTCTTTGTGTTGTCTGATGGCTGAGGCTTGGATTTCCAACACTATGTTGAATAACAGTGGTGAGAGTGGACATCCCTGTCATGTTTCTGACCTTAGGGGGAAAGCTCTCAGTCTTTCCCCGTTGAGGATGATATTAGTGGTGGGTCTTTCATACACAGCTTTTATGATATTGAGGTATAATCCTTCTACCCCCACTTTCTTGAGGGTTTTATCAAGAAAGGATGCTGCATTTTGTCAAATGCTTTCTCCACATCTATTGAGAGGATTATGTGGTTCTTATCCTTTCTTTTTATTTATATGATGTATCACATTGGTTGATTTGCAGATATTGAACCAGCCCTGCATCCCAGGTATAAATATGTGATCACCCACCTGATCGTGGTGAATAATTCTTTTAATGTATTGTTGAGTATCTTGTTGAGAATTTTTGCATCCATGTTCATCAGAGAAATTGGTCTGTAGTTCTGCTTTTTAGTGGGGTCTTTGTCTGGTTTTGGAGTCAAGGTGATGCTGGCCTCAAATAATCAGTTTGGACGTTTTCTTTCCACTTCTATTTTTTGAGCAGCTTCAAAAGAATAGGTGTTAACTCTTCTTTAAATGTTTGGTAGAATTCCCTTGGAAAGCCATCTGGTCCTGGACTCTTGTTTTTTGGGAGATATTTGATTACTTATTTGATTTCTTTACTGGTTATGGGTCTGTTCAAATTTTCTACTTCTTCCTGTTTCAGTTTTGGTAGTATATATGTTTCTAGGAATTTGTCCATTTTCTTCCAGATTGCCCAATTTATTGGTATATAATTGCTCATGATATTCTCTTACTATTGTTTGTATTTCTATGGTGTTTGTTGTGATCTCTTCTCTTTCATTCTTGATTTTATTTATTTAGGTCCTTTCCTTTTTCTTTTTGATCAAACTGGCTAGTGGTTTACCAATTTTGTTAATTCTTTCAAAGAACCAGCTCTTGGTTTCATTGATCTGTTCTACTTTTTTTTTTTTTATCTTGATAGCACTCATTTTTGCTCTAATCTTTATTATTTCCCATCTTCTACTGGTTTTGGGTTTATTTGCTGTTGTTTTTCCAGCTCTACAAAGTGTAAGGTTTGGTTGTGTATCTGCCATGTTTCTTCCTTCTTTAGGAAGGCTGGATTGCTATACTTCCCTCTTATGACCACCTTTGCTGTGTCCCAGAGGTTTTGGGCTGTAGCACTATCATTTTCATTAGCTTCCATGTATTTTTTTAATTTCTTCTTTAATTTCTTGGTTAGCCCATTCATTCTTTAGTAGGATGTTCTTTAGTCTCCAAGTATTTGTTGTCTTTCCAATTTTTTTCTTGTGGTTGATTTCGAGTTTCATAGCATTATGGTCTGAAAATATGCATGGTGTTATCTCAATCTTTTTGTACCTGTTGAGGGCTGATTTGTGTCCCAGTATGGGATCTATTCTGGAGAATGTTCCATGTGCACTCAAGAAGAATGTGTATTCCACTGCTTTAGGATGAAATGTTCTGAATATATCTGTTAAATCCATCTGGTCCAGTGGGATATTCAAAGCCATTGTGTCCTTGTTGATTTTCTACTTAGAGGATCTGTCAATTACTGTAAGTGGGGTATTGAAGTCCCCTACTATTATGGTATTATTATGAATGATTTTCTTTATGTTTGTGATTAACTGATTTATATATTTGGGTGCTCCCACATCGGGGCATGTTTACAACTGTTAGATCCTCTTAGTGGATAGACCCCTTAATTATGATATAAAGCCTTCATTTCTTGTTACAGTTTTTATTTTAAAATCTAGATTGTCTTATATAAATATGGCTACTCAGCTTTTTTTGGTGACCATTAGCATGATAGATGGTTCTGCATTCCCTTACTTTCAATCTGAAGGTGACTTTAGGTCTAAAATGGGTCTCTTGTAAACAGCATATAGATGGATCTTGTTTTCTTATCTATTCTGTTACCCTATCTCTTTTGATTGAAGTGTTTAGTCCATTGACATTTAGAGAGAGTACTGAAAGATAACAATTTATTGCCATTGTGTTGCCTGTAGAGTTGGTATTTCTAGTGATATTATCTGGTCCTTTCTAGTCTTTGTTGCTTTTGGTCTTTTTTGTTTTGTTTCATCTTTTCTCTCTTCAAGGAGTCCCCTTAAAATTTCTTGCAGGGCTGGTTTAGTGGTCATGAACTCCTTTAGTTTATACAGTCCTAGTAGTGCTGAAACCTTCTCCTTTCTCCCTTTCTTGTTTAGTCAAGAAACCTTCTCCTTTCTCCCTTTCTTGTTTAGTCTTGTGGGAGCTTCCACTCTTTCTCTTTCTCTCCAGCTACTTTTGGGGGGAGTGCTTTTCCTGGACTCTCCTCCCTTTCTCTGTCCTTTCTCCATGAAAACAGCTATCCTCCACAGCTTCTCTCTCCCCTAGTCCACCTCTCTGCCGCATGTACCTGCTGAGTTCTGGGCTCAAGTTATACAGATTGTTATGTTAATCCTCAGCTCAATTTTCTAGGTGTGCAAAATGGTTTGGTGTTAGCTGCATTTCAGGGATGAGAGAAGCTGAGAACTTCCACACTGCCCTGCCATCTTGGCCCCTCACTATTTTCTTAGTATTTTTCAGAGAACAGAGGTTCTTACTGATAAAGTCCATTGTTAACTTTTTTCTTTTATAGATTCAATTAAAGTTTATACACATATAAAGTGTGTATATTTAACAGAAATATATACAGTAAGAAATATATGTATATCTTTACATTTCTTTATCTTTTTCTCTTTCTCTCATTCACAGCAAGAGCGAACAAGAGAGAATTACTACAAAAATTAGCTCACACAGTTGTGGAGACTGGGTAAGTTATTTCAAAATAAGTAGGATAGGCAGTTATGTAGATGATCATAGGCAGTTTTGAATCCACGGACATGGGTGACAGTAGTATTCCATGGGTAGAGTATCTTTTCTCCAATTGTTCATTGCTACTATATAGAAATCTGATTGATGTTTGCGTACTGACCTTATGTTCTGCAACCTTAATAAATTCACTTATTTGTTCTAGTAGGTTTTTGTAGTTCCACTGGGATTTTCTACAAAGACAGTCATGTTGCCTACAAATAGTGACCATTTTATTTCTTTCTTTTCAATGTGCATACCTTCTGTTTCTTTTTCTTCATTTATTGCACTGGGTGGTACCTCAATTAAGAGGTAAATCAGAGCAGTTTGAATGTCCATCCTTGTGTTGTTGTTAATCTTATTTTTTGAATTCCCTTGCTCTTTGCCAATGTCAGCGCCATAAGAGAGGGCCTGAAGGTAGGGTTATTTCTTTGTATGAGTCTTTGTTTGATCTCCAATGCCAATAATAATGCTCTAGTAATCAAATATTTGATGAAGAAATTATTGTATTGTTTTGTTTGCATTCTTTCTCTTGAGATAGTTTTAGTCCTTGTTTTGGTATTTGAGACTAAAAACTCAAATTCTCATGTAGTGTCAAGTACTGAGGACTAGACCCCAGTCAGATGAGTTTAGGGGAAAGAGGGAGGATGATGTCCAGGCTGAAGAGCACAGGCACCCCAGAATCACTGTGTACTAATCAAGCACAGCTTGATACCCCTAGAGGAAAGTGGCATGGTGCACACGTAGACTTCTCAGGTTGACATGCACTCATTCAGGGATTTGGAGGAAGCACACGGAGGGTGAAGGTTTCTGAGTGGGTGGCTATTCTCACTGACTTTTTTTTCCCAGCGGGAATTTCTTGCAATTTTCATCTTACCCCAAGGGTACCTGTATAGGTGTCCTTAATATTTCTTTGTCCTTAATATTTCTGTAATGTAGGCTCATGGAGAGAAAGTTTAAAATTATCTTCCTCAACCCCTTTACTGCTGCATCAAGCTGCTGTGCCTAGCTAATCCCATTCACTTTCCACTCTTGCCTCTTCTCTGCTATGTCCCTTTCTCTTTCCTTTTTCATTTGTTAAGTAAAAATTTTAACTACAGTAAATTTCAAATGGATATACAGAAAATAGCATAGTGCCCCTCATATACCCTTTATGCAACTTAAAAATATTAGCTGATGGCTCTCTCTCCTGGCCGATTCTGAGAGAAACCTCAGACTTGATATATGTGGTAGATCTGTATTGTGTCACTTTAGCAAAACGGCTCCTATGCTTTCCAGAATTCTCTGTTCTGCAGAGCTCCAGGTTACTGTGGCCCACAAGAGACACACATGAGATTTGGAAGGTAGAGGAGAAGCTGCAGCCATATTTATTTTATGTTTGGAGGGCCAGTTCAGGTCATGAGGTGCTACTGCTGCTCAGGATGTTGTCACTTTTCTTCTGTCGTGTTGGCAGCTGGGCTTGCATTCCCTTCTGCTCGGCCAGACCCTCCTTCCGTTTCTCCCATTTCTGGGCTGGGTGAGCGCCTAGCTGCCCATGAAGGAATCACCTTCTGCAGGGTACAGTGTCATTGAGACTGAAGGCTTGAATGTGGTGAGAGAGAAACATGGTCCTACAAGTTCTGATGTTGTCCTTCTTCACCCACTGTACATCCATGTTCCCTTTTCAACCACCCTTCTCGCTCTGAAGACTTCATTCTCTAGCACCAGCCACAGAAACAACGGCCTCACATAGGCTGTGTCATGTCATAAGGTCAAATGGAAGCAACACTTAAAATGAGCCTTCAAAAGTAATATGCTGAATGAGACAAATTATGGAAGATAGGGCATGCTGGGCCCTTACTATTTTTATCTTCTAGTGGTCTGCTTCCCTGATTAAACCCCAAATGAAACATTTTTTCATTTATAAATATCTGTATATGCAAAAATACAAATGAGAAAATTCTGTTAAATAACAAAACTGCTGGGTGCCTGGGTGGCTCAGTCCCTTGAGCATCAGACTCTTGATTGCAGCTCAGGTCATGACCATGGTTTGTAAGATTGAGCCCTATGTTGGGCTCTGTGCTAACAGTGTGGAGCCCACTGGGGATTCTCTCTCTCCCTTTCTCTGTCCCTCTTCCGCTCTCTCTCAAAATAAATAAACATTAATAAAAAACCAATTCCATGCCATTTTGTAGAACCAAACAAAAACAAAAATGATTTCTCTTGGGGTGCCTGGTTGGCTCAGTTGGTTAAGCGTCCAACTTCAGCTCAGGTCATGATCTCACAGTTCCTGAGTTTGAGCCCTGCATGGGGCTCTGTGCTGACAGCTCGGAGCCTGGTTTGGATCTTCTGTCTGCCCCTCCCCCCTCCTCTCTCTCTCTCTCTCCCTCTCTCTCTCAAAATAAATAAATAAACATAAAAAAAATGATTCCTCTCCAGTTCCTCTCCTGTCCCCCTCCCCACCCCCATTTTGAGAATATATCCTTTTACAGTTTCACCCAGAGAACTGATTTTGGGAAGAAATCCATGCTACTTTGTTCTCTTGCTAGCTCACTAAAATATATATCATCTGATGAAATTTTGTTAGCATTTGATTGCTTTAAAGATTTCTATCTTCAATGAAAAATAAGAGGCCAGAGAGATTATAATAAGATACAGTATTTTTTTTTTAATTTTTTTTTCAACATTTTTTATTTATTTTTGGGACAGAGAGAGACAGAGCATGAACGGGGGAGGGGCAGAGAGAGAGGGAGACACAGAATCGGAAGCAGGCTCCAGGCTCCGAGCCATCAGCCCAGAGCCCGACGCGGGGCTCGAACTCACGGACCGCGAGATCGTGACCTGGCTGAAGTCGGATGCTTAACCGACTGCGCCACCCAGGCGCCCCTAAGATACAGTATTATAAGTGATTTGTGAAAAGCATTCTTGATTTGCTCCTTTTAAGTCACTTTTCAATGTGTTCATTTCCTAATGATATTAGAAAGTTAATGCATTAATGTGATGGTATGGGGTATATACCTACACTAGTATACAAACAATTATGCTGATAGATATAACAATAACAACAACAAAGAAAACCCACCTCTTTTTAGAAACTCTAATGTATTCATATTGACTATGTTTCTTGATAAAAGTCTCTGGATACTGGTTGTCTACTAATCCTTGATTGTGAATTTATAAGCCCTAAAAAAATAGAATAGAATATGAACCTTTTGGCTTAGCAATAGTGATTCTCTTTGGCATTAGAAATGATTTTTGAGCAAACCAGATTATAATTACTAACTTGGTAATCAATTGATTATAGTTAATGGAGATTAGGGTAAGATTCCTCCAGAATCATAAACTGAAATAGAAATTTCCCTGGTATCTTTTTATTTTTATTGATACTAGTAATGCCAAACCGATACTTTCTGGCAAAACAAAGCAATAAAACAAAAAGGAAAGGAAGAAAAGAAAAGGGAGGGAAGAGAAGGAGAAGGAAGAGAAAAAAAGCCCTTTTGGAGTCTGAAAGAGGTTTTACAGTCAGTACCTATAATTGAAATAATAATCACAAATGAACCAAGGATGAGATTAAGCAGCAGGTCAGAGATGGCATTAAGATTCCAGTAACTACTTAACATATAAATCTTGCCCTGTCTGAAACACTCACATATATCAATAACAATGACAACAAGAACCTGTATGTAAAGTAACTTCTTTGTGATTTTACAAGACACACACACCCACTAACATAGCATATTTGCTTGTAAGCTGCCAGAAGTAGTTTTCTTTGTTTTATAACCAAAACTGGATGAATACCTTGAAATAATTTCCTCAAGGAGGATGAAAATATGTTTATATGGATTGATGTTGATGCTAGTAGTTAAAGACTGGACTCCTAAATCATCATGATATTTACACCATTTCTGTGTGACAAGGACAGCAAGGAGACTGCTCCACGGTCTTCGAGTTTCAGTATGGGACTATATTAGGGTGTTGTCTGAAATAAATAATTATTTATTTTTCACTGGAAGGGGAAAATAGAAACTTTCTGAGAAGCCTTTTCTGGGAAGCCTAGAAATTAAAATTAAGATCCCATAGGGCAACGTAAGATAATTATTTTCCTCCAATATCCATCCCTGATTAAATTTCTAGCCCTATTAAAATGTATGAAAAATTAGCCATCTTATTAATAATTATTTCAACTTGTTCCAGTTTTGAGTTAAACTGATTATGTATAATAATTTTTCCAGTTTTAAATTAGGAAAGTAACATCATCGCTGCTACTAAAAAGCAAACGAAATTCATTGAATCTCCTTACGTACCTGAACACTTCTAAGCATATATCTTTAAAAAGGAAAGTATTCAAATTTTTTCTTCAAAGTTGTTTTATTTCTGTTTACTATAAACTTTTATAGAACTTAGATAATTTGGCTATATATTCTATTATTTGATTACTCATCAGAAGGATATGTTAAAGTTGATGTTTCAGTATTGAAACATAGCACATGTTCTTTAATAAATTAATGGACACAAACATGGTATGATTTTTAAGAGGACCTATGTATATATTTAATTTACCAATTAACTGTTACATAAAAGCATTACATAAAGTGTCATGATGTCAATGTAAATATCTCAAATTCATCTACTTATTAAATTCCTTCAGAAAGATTTTAATTATGTTAATTTATAACATCCAACATCCTTTTGAATTTATTCTAGTTCATTAATCTAAGGACATACATATTATTAAATACAGGCATCAGCACTGCTCTTGCGGTAAAGTTATAAAGGAAGAAGCTATTGTGTACTTTCCATGGCTAAATAAAACTTATAGAGAACTGGGGATGACAATGTTTAGAGGTACATGTGGATAAATAAAAACAGAGTTTCTCTTATGCTTTGCATTATTTTTCACTCAAGGCTAGGGGAATTGCAGCCATCTGATTGAGATTCATTTGCAATACACTGTAACAAGGGAAATAGAAAGTTTATTTGAAATGACCTTTCATTCCACAGTTTAATTTACTGTTGTTCACATTTGTATGTCTTCTCTAGCTCATGACATGTCCCTCCAGGTCTTAAAGTAGGATCCCCGGGGAAAAGCAAAGTCAAAGAAGATAGATGTCAATGTTCATATTTGCAAATGGGTTAAATTCCCCCAGGGAGAAATGAAGCTATACCAATCTTCAATAGTTCAGAGTGGGGTGCCAACATTATAGGGTATCAAGCATAGTTACACTATACTTTGAAAGCTAATAGCCACCGTAGAATTCTATTCACTGTAAGGATAAACTTTCTCCTGTTATATAACATAATGTAACATAACAGCATCACAGAGCATAGCATGCCAATCTATGATCCAAGTAACAGCCAAAGGAACTAAAATATATATACCTATGTATATATATATCTGACTACTTATTATATATATATATATATTTCCTAGATATACAAAATAATTCAACATTCCTAAAAATTTCAAATAGCTCCTAGTTTACAGCAGTTATTTTATTTTTTTCTTAATTTTATTTTTTTTAATTATATAAAAATTAGTTAGCATATAGTGCAACAATGATTTCATGAGTAGATTCCTTCGTGCCCCTTCCCATTTAGCCCATCCCCCCTCCCACAACCCCTCCTGTAACCCTCTGTTTGTTCTCCATATTTAAGAGTCTCTTATGTTTTGTCCCCCTCCCTGTTTTTATACTATTTTTGGTTCCCTTCCTTTATGTTCATCTGTTTTGTCTCTAAAAATCCTTATATGAGTGAAGTCATATGATATTTGTCTTTCTCTGACTGACTAATTTCACTTAGCATAATGCCCTTCAGTTCCATCCACGTAGTTGCAAATGGCAAGATTTCATTCTTTTTGATTGCCCAGTAATACTCCATTGTATATATATACCACATCTTCTTTATCCATTCGTCCCTCGATGGACATTTGGGTTCTTTCCATACTTTGGCTATTGTTGATCGTTACAGCAGTTATTATAAATATTACATTTAAGTCTGATTGAAAAGTATAATTTTTGATTGCCCAATGCTTTCAAATATGAAGCATTGGCTAAGCCTGCCAGGTAATTAAAAAAAATACAAATGTAGTGTTTTCATTGTGCACAATGGGAACTTAAAAATCATTATATAATAATGATAAATTCTAACTAGATAATTCATATAAATTAGAGTTTTTGATCAACAAATTTTGGGGGTAAAGTGGGTATAGACTATCTCTTTATTATCGTTTATTCAAAATAAAAGTGTAGTGAAGGAATTATATTATTTTTTAATTCATTCAAGTGTATATATTGATGTCCATGATTGGCAAGTAGTCTGTTAGGAGCTTGATATTATATTATGGTCAACAAATAATTAAAAATTGTAGTTTCTGCTTTCAGTGGAGTTTAGAGTGTAATGCAGTTTATTTACATTCCATAATTAGTGGTCTCTGTGTGTGTGTATTGTTTCCCTTCCTTTTATATAGAACAACCCCCCCACCACCACCATATTATCACACTAAAGAGTATACTTTTTTACTCCTCTTTCCTCATTTCTAAAGGATTTCAGAAAAGTGATGAGGGACCAATTTAGGGTGACCAACTTCACTGCAAAAGACAAATAGTCACCTGTTTCCATCCTGTGACAAGAGGAAGCACTGTATCTGTTGCATGGGTGGCAGAACCTTTAAAGGGGCATTTCTCTACTGATTTACTTACTACAGCCTAGGATCCAAACACAGTTTGGATATTTGACTGAGTATTACTAGCTCAGAAAAGTTAATTGTATCTTGCAGAAAGAAACTCAGATCATCATAGATCATTAATTATTTCTATGAAAAACGTTAATATAAAAATAATAACAATAGGGGTGCCTGGGTGGCTCAGTTGATTAAGCGTCCGACATCAGCTCAGGTCATGATCTCATGGTTCTTGAGTTAGAGCCCTAACTGGGACTCTGTGCTGACCTCTCAGAGCCTGAAACCTGCTTCAGATTCACTGTCTCCCTCTCTCTCTGCCCCTCCCCTACACATGCTCTCTCTCTCTCTCTCTCTCTCTCTCTCACTCTCTTGTCTCTCAAAAAGAAACGTTAAAGAAAAAAAAATTAAAAATATAATAACAATAGATACCTTTTTTACTCAATCTCTACTTGCCTAATTTGCTAGATTAAACAAAACTTTCACTTCCTTGAGATGTAAAACAGAGTATCTCAGTATACTGACTTAAGTCTGCAGAACAGTATGTAGGTATGGCTCCTAGACCTCCTCTCTAAGACTCTCATTCTAGAACCACCTGCTGATAAGAGTCCGTTTGTTCCCAAACTGATTTGTGCTGGTTAGATTTCATAATTATAAAATTTCATTAAGTATTATGTAAGTAATAAAAAGGAGTTATTTTTATAAAAATCAAGGAAAATTTATTGGAAACATTGGATAATGCAAATAGCTAAAAAAAATGATTAGAGGTATATGAGACATATGTGAAAGAATAGGAAATGAGTGTTAAATTCCAGACAGATTCTGCACTAAGCTTTTTTCTTACGTGGCTCCCCATTAAAGGAAGTCAAACTTGAATTCATAGGTGATGAATTATGGTTTTATTTTATGCTGGAAAAATAACACCAATAAACAATCAGAAATCACATATGAAAAAGGCCTTGGTCCTATGTCAAAAATTTGGCTAATGAATGTGAATTTATTTAAGTTAAAATAATGTGTTTAGGAAATGTAGGTATATAGGTTTTAAATTATCACTGCTTTTACCACATACTTTCAAATATATATATATGTATATATATATATATATTTGAAAAATATATATATATAATCATTGAGAGTTTCAAGTAAAATTGTTTCAATGAGACAGTCTGAACTAATTTGAATGGTAAAAGCAGTGAATACTTGGATTAGAAATGCTAAGTGGCTACGGTGAATAAATACTCCTGTTTTAGAATTCAACCTTTATGGCTTTATGAGTTATTTGAATCAAAAGGAATTTTCTGTGTCCAAAGAAGAGCTTAAAACAAAACAAAATAAAGAAAATGAATTTTCTACATTTCCATCTCAAGAAAGGAAGTCTTGGTAGGTAATTTTAGGGGCACCTGGGCTGCTCAGTTGGTTAAGCACCTAACTCTTGATTTGGGTTCATATCATGATCTCACAGTTTGTGGGATTTAGCCTATGTTGGGCTTTGCACTGACAGCATGGAGCCTGCTTGGGATTGTCTTCTTCCCTTTCTCTCTGCCCTCCCCAGCTTGTGTGCTCTCTCTTTCTCAAAACAAATAAATGTCATAAAAAGAAGATAATTAAAAAAAAAATCTTCTAGAAAACAGACAGTATGAAAGGAAGTTTTTTAGAGTTTGGAAATAGAGTCATCTCTAGGAAGGAATATATTTGTGGTGCCTGCTGCTATACAATATTGGAGAATCTAAGGAAAGTAATACAAAATTATAAATTCTAAATTATATATGAAAATGAATATTTATTTTGAATAGGAAAAGGAATCAGTACATATATATTTTCAAAGTTGACAAATATCACAAGCATTATATCGTACAGAGAAAGAACATTTAGTAACTATTTGACACTCCTCCACATTACCATTTCCCCTTGCATTTGTATGCAATGCTATTTATATTTCTTTCCTTTTTTTATTGCTATTTAGAGTTTCAAATAAGAATTAAAAAGTATTTTCTAGGGGACAATGGAAAGAATGTCTTGCTTCTTGTCTGATTGATCAAAATTTGATCTTTAGGAAGATTTCTTTAAGTTTCATCATTTGTTACTGGTAATGCCATGTAAAATTTTTAGAACTGTCAACATTTGGGGGCGCCTGGGTGGCGCAGTCGGTTAAGCGTCCGACTTCAGCCAGGTCACGATCTCGCGGTCCGTGAGTTCGAGCCCCGCGTCAGGCTCTGGGCTGATGGCTCAGAGCCTGGAGCCTGTTTCCGATTCTGTGTCTCCCTCTCTCTCTGCCCCTCCCCTGTTCATGCTCTGTCTCTCTCTGTCCCAAAAATAAATAAAAAATGTTGAAAAAAAAATTAAAAAAAATAAAAAAAAAAAAGAACTGTCAACATTTGGAAAACTTGTATCAAATTGTTTTCATATAAGAACTCTGAGATTCAGAACCATTTTGCTGTATCAATAACAGTTTTGCAGGTGTCTTAGCATCGACAAAGATGGATCTGAAATGTTGGGATCTGGAAAAATATGTGACTGCTCATATAGTCACACAGTTGCGCTTGCTGTTTGCAGCACTGTCACAAATGTTTGCTTTAGAATTGTAGGAATTCAGATAAATTCTATTTTCTACAATTCCCATCCAACAACAAAAAAATAAGGATATGTTTATAATTGCTTAAAATTGGCCTTTTTGGGTGCTTGTTTTGACAACACATTGTACTAAAAATTAGAACGATATGGAGAGGATTAGCATGGTCCCTGTGCAAAGATGACACACAAATCTGTGAAGTGTTCCATCTTTTTATCACTAGGTGATATATGGAATTACTGAATCACTATATTGTACACCTGAAATTAATATAACACTGTATGTTAACTATACTGGAATTAAAATCTTAAGAAGCCAAAAATAAAAAATAAAAAATAAAAATAAAATCGGCCTTTTGAAGTGTACCAGGCAATAGATTGCCCTGATACCCAAGCTTCATTAGATTCAATCACTGAAACCCAGCTCTCTAAGTCAATCATTTACAGATAGTGAGGGAAGGAAGTAGGTTCAGATGAAGAGCATCCAAAGAAACCTCATGTTTTACCAATGAAATATTAACTCACGCTGTTTGCCCAAGGTTGATGGCAATGACTACGACTTTCTTACATTCTGTAGACGAAGCACAATTATTTACTGATTGTTTCATTTGATGACAATTATAATTCTCCTTAAAGTCACACAGTGCTTTTTTGATTTTTTTGTGGGATTTATGCATATCATCTCATCTGGTTTTGCTTTGTTGCTACATCCTTTTCAGGGATGTGGAGTAACGCGGTGAAGTGACCCACCTAAAGTCCTGTGTTTTTTAAAGCAGGGTTTCAAACCAAAACTTTGCAACACAATAAATCCAGTGTTTGCTCTAGGCCATACTGAGTCCTTTTCTGTACAATATTAATGACATCATGACATTTAAACGCATTCTTAAGTGTTCTGTCATATTAGGCAAGTTAATGTTACCTGATGTCACAAGTAACCTCAACTCTCCATAATTACAATAAATGCGTATTTCCTACTCCAGTGTTTTAAAGTACAATGTGAATATTTTTAATAGGATGGCTTTCAGGGGTGGCTCTGTTGCAAACATTTCCAGAAGGACCCAGGCTCCTTCTGCCTTGTGGTGCTGTCACCTTCCATCTACAGTCTCTGATCGTGCTGCAGAATGGGAAGACAACATGACGTATTAATCCTCATGACATGTGTAGCTGCTGTCACATGACACAATATTAGTAATGTGGCTGCAACTACGTGGAGTGAAACAGGGAAATACATTCCCTGGCTTGACAGCAACTTCCCATCCAGAGAATAAACAAAGAAAAAAATGGTTTATTAAAAAAATAGTTATTGTAGTCAAGTTTTTGAATAGGTAAATGCTATGAGAAAAGGAAGAGACAAAATTATACTTTATTTTCTTCTTGGCCATCACTCTAAAACTCTACTTTTTAAGCTTACAACATGAAGAAAGATTCTCAGAATGTAAGAATAAAGAGATATTCAAAGGAAAGATTAAAAAATATAATTCTTTATATTTTTCCATAACTAGTGAATACATTTGTGGTTTGAAACCTGAGATATAAATTATGAGTTCTACTATAATGGGTATTCTATTTTTTTAGAGACTTTTTACAAAAATGTTTATTTATTATTAAGAGAGAGAGATAGAGAGGGAGCAGGGGAGGGGCCAAGAGAGAGGAAGACCGAATCCCAAGCAGCCACCATGCTGTCAGTGCAGAGCCAGATGCAGGGCTCAAACTCACGCACCATGAGATCATGACCTGAGCTGAAACCGAGTCAGATGCTTCACCGACTGAGCCACCCAGGCACCCCTGTAATGGCTATTCTAACTTTAAGTCATGCATTTGTAGAAACATACTTTTTCTTTCATTTTATTCCAGGTTTTTTATTTGTTCATTTTACATTTTGGGGGCACGTGATATGTCAGAATCCCCTGTAGGCATTGAATCTCTTTCAAGGAACTCGCAATTTAGTAGGAAATAAGCCACACACATAGATGCAAATACAATGTGCACAATGAGCTACCCCATGAAAGAGATATACACAGAATACTTTGGAAGTCTGGGCAGAGGCACGTGAAGGGTGAAGGGGAGTTGACAAACTTTGGTGATGATGAGACAGGCTTGGCCATTTTAATCAAGGGCATTTTCAAGTACTAACAAATAGGAAAACATAAGTTTGCTGACATGGTAACAAGCTACTTTTCTCCATTTTCTTGAGAAATAATTGACATTTGTTACTGTACAAATTAAACATACAACATGGTGGTCTGACTTATATATACAGTGAAATGGCTACCCCAATAGGTTCAGCTAGCACCCGTTTTTCCCATACAGATGTAATAAAAAGAAAAGAGAATAAAGGAAAAAGTATTCTTCTTGTGATGAGAATGCTTGGAATTCACTCTCTTGACAACTTTCCTATATATCATACAGTAATATTAACTACAGTCATCACATTGTACATTACATCTCTGGCACTTAATTATCTTGTAACTAGAAGTTTGTCCCTTTTAAGTCCCTTCCTCTACTTCCCCCTCCCCCTGCTCAGCCTCTGGTAAGAAGTCTGATCTCTTTTCCTATGAAGGTTTTGGTTTTTTAGATTTCACAAAAAACTATTTCTTGATAAAACAAATCACTAGTAATTCTTAATTTGTAAAAGTCCATCTTTCTGGAGAAAAAGATTTAGATGATATGTAGAATAGAAAGTAGGGGGAAAAACATCTTGCGTTGATAAATGTAGAAATCATGTTTGTATTACAAAGATCTTAAAGATAGGTTTACTAGTTTTGTGAACTATTATCACCTTCTCATTGTCTAATATGTGGAAATATTTCAAAATTTTAAAAAGTCAGTATTTAAGATGATGGACAATTAGCGTGGCAAAACCTAAAATTTGACTGTTCTTTCTTGTCCCTTGCAAGTGTCATTAGAGTTTCTAAGATTGTGGCATCAGTATTCAGGTTTATCACCTGTGCCTCATAAAAAACAAACAAGAATACTTAGGAATAGTTTGGTAGATGGTAGTATTCAATCAGAGTAAAACAAAATGAGAAAGATCCAGGATAAAGGATTAAGTGTGCTGAAACTCCTTGGTTGACTTCTTAACAAGGTTTTTTGTCCTCAGTAGGATTAATGAATTAATCATATAAAGAAAACTACACATTAAGCTGCACATAAATGAGCTTGGCCAAATGCAAAGCCATCTACTTCTGGCACCTGCCTTATTTCTGACCCCTTTTCCATGGCCTGCTGTGCTAGACTCGCTGAGCTGCACAGGCTCCCAGGCTCAGCCCGTGCTGTTTCCTTCCTCTTGTCTGCGTTCAAGTTGTTCCCAGTCTGGAAAAACCCTCACTTACCCTCTGCTTCCTTTGCATCTTGAACTCCCTCTCAAGAGCCAGATCATACATTGTTTTCTGCCCCTGATTCGACTTCCCTCCTGCTCATTAATTAAACAAATAATTGCTGAGCACCTGCTAGACTTCAAGAGGTGTGTAAGTAAGGTGCCAAGGGTCCAATTGCTAATAAGACAGGTGTGTTCTGCTTCCCGGAACGTGGGATCTTGTGGGGGATACTCCTGGTGGCCCACACCACCATGAACTCACTCTTTCCAGGCATTCTTGTGAGGGATTTGCCATAAATTCGCTGGTTTAATCCTCACAGCAACCCCATGAAGTGGGCACCATTCTCTTTTGCATATAATGCATGAGGAAACAACAACATTGCAAGCTGCTACCTGGCCACTGTCAGACCCAGGTAGGCCTACCCCTTAAGGAACCCTGGGTCTCTTCATTTCCCAGGGACCTGTTTCACATTTGCTGAATGTCAGGTCCCTTGGATTCTTCTGCTCTTGACCCCTGACACGACGTCAAGCTTCTCATTTTGCTTATAGTGAACCTAGTGAGTGCGCAGCTCCAGCCACCCTGTCCCCGTAGCCAGTCATGCAGGGCTCTCACCACATCACTCTTCCTGTCACACTGTACTTCACGTATGGGCCCCCTGTCTTCCTGTAACACTATAGAAACGAGACAGGGAGTTTTTTTCAATACTTATTTATTTTTGAGGGAGAGAGTGAGAGAGCGTGTGTGAGCGGGGAAGGAACAGAGAGAGAGGGAGAGAAAGAGAATCCCAAGCAGCCTCCACACAGATATGGGGCTCAAACTCAGAAACCGAGAGATCATGACCTGAGCCGAAATCAGATGCTTAATGACTGAGCCACCCAGGCACCCGGCAGTGATTTTTAATGAGCTCTTCAACAAGTATTTATGGAGGCTGGAGTACTGAAGGCTGGACATCATTCTAGGTGTCAGAGATATAGTGGTGAAAAGACAAACAAGTCTTACTTTGTAGAATATGTCCTGGGAGGAAGATTAAAACCAAACCCTTTTGTACCTCATTGCTCCAGGTGAAGTTGTCAATACTGAGTCAAAAACAGACGTTCTCCAGATTGGACCTAGAATAGTAATAAAAACTAACATTTCTTCTGTGTTTATAATGAGGCTGTCTTTTTTCCAAGACATGTATATTTATTCGTTTAATAATCCCTCAAGGTAGGGACCATTGTCATTCCATTTTTAAAGATTAGGGAACTGAGGTTCAGAGTGGTTTGAACCCATGTGGCTAGAAGGAAGGTAGGACTTCAGATTCTCTCTCAGACATTGTGCCCAGATCCTGTGTGCCTGGCAAATATCTTTGAAAGCAACAAGAGGAGAGAAGAGGTGAGCTGTGTTGAAGAGAGGGGCCAGAATGATCCCCCTTACACAGAGAAGGGGAGATAGCTTTGCAGGCAGACAAGACCTGCCCCCTTCTCTCTGGGGGTGCCCTGGGAAGTTGATAGCAGCTCAGAAAGAAAGTGTGCTGAAGGAGACTGAACTTTGCACAGCTTTTTAGCATTGACTAAAATTCTCATTTGCCCCCCATGGCACAGAGACAGAAAGCCATCAGACTAAAAGGGTCCTCATGACCTTGAAACCATGCAGTTGCCAGCTATGAACACGGAGGCTTAAGTTATGGACCATCCACATTTCAAGTCACCAATGGGCTTCAGTATGATCCTTCCATGGGGAGAAAGTCCTAAAAACGTTTGTACTTAAATTTCCTACCAGCCCAATAAAATAAAGCCCAGAATAAGATTCACCTTCATTAAAGGAAATAAAGACATGGACATATCTTACACGTTTGAGTTTATGGTTTGAGATTCATAACTCGTACACAACAAGCATTGATGAAGTGCAGATCGGGACCAAGGGCTGTGCTACACGCAGGATGCACAGCAGTAAATAATAAGGTCTGACTTAGTGAAGTCTACAGTTAAGTGGACAAAAATGGTATTGAATAAACAAATACAAAATTTAAAAAATACAAATTTTGGTAAGTTTTATGAGAATCTAGGACACTATTAAAGGGGATAACACGATACATTGGGCTTAGGTTAGGGACAGCATTTCCAGAGGATGAACATCAGTTACTCAAGCATGGGGTGGGGAAGAAAGATTCTGAGCACAGAGAATAGTACAAGCAAAGAGTAAGAAACACCCAAACGATTGAAAAGGGAGGCAGATGCCTGAGCATAGCAAGGGAGAAGGAAAGTACCATGCGAGTTAGAGCTGAAGACACAGGAAGTAGCCAGAAACTGAAGAACCTTGTTAAAGATTTATAGTTTAACCTTATCTGAAATGGTAAAGTACCGAGGGCTTTATAAAATGGAAGGAAGAGATACTAGGAAGATGGCGGCGTAGGAGGACGCTGGGCTCACCGCGTGTCCTGCTGATCACTTAGATTCCACCTACACCTGCCTAAATAACCCAGAAAACCGCCAGAGGATTAGCAGAACAGAGTCACCGGACCCAAGTGCAGACGAGAGGCCCACGGAAGAGGGTAGGAAGGGTGGCGAGGCGGTGCGCGCTCCACGGACTGGCGGGAGGGAGCCGGGGCGGAGGGGCGGCTCGCCGGCCAAGCAGAGCCCCCGAGTCCGGCTTGCAAAAGCGGAGGGGCCTGACGGACTGTGTTCCGACAGCAAGCGCGACTTAGCGTCTGGGAGGTCATAAGTTAACAGCTCTGCTCAGAAAGCGGGAAGGCTGGAGGACAAAGGGAGGGTGAGCTGCGGAGCCCCCGGACGACAGAGCTCAGTTTGGCGGGGAACAAAGGCGCTCTCCAGCGCCATCTCCCCCGCCCATCCCCCAGCCAAAATCCCAAAGGGAACCGGCTCCGGCCAGGGAAATTGCTCGCTCCGCGCGAACACCCAACTCTGTGCTTCTGCGGAGCCAAACCTCCGGCAGCGATCTGACTCCCTCCGGCTGCACAGGGCCCCTCCTGAAGTGGATCACCTAAGGAGAAGCGAGCTAAGCCTGCCCCCCCTGCCGCCGTGCACCTTGCCTTCCCACCCCAGCTAATACGCCAGATCCCCAGCATCACAAGCCTGGCAGTGTGCAAGTAGCCCAGACGGGCCACGCCACCCCACAGTGAATCCCGCCCCTAGGAGAGGGGAAGAGAAGGCACACACCAGTCTGACTGTGGCCCCAGCGGTGGGCTGGGGGCAGACATCAGGTCGGACTGCGGCCCCGCCCACCAACTCCAGTTATACACCACAGCACAGGGGAAGTGCCCTGCAGGCCCTCACCACACCAGGGACTATCCAAAATGACCAAGCGGAAGAATTCCCCCCAGAAGAATCTCCAGGAAATAACAACAGCTAATGAGCTGATCAAAAAGGATTTAAATAATATAACAGAAAGTGAATTTAGAATAATAGTCATAAAATTAATCGCTGGGCTGGAAAACAGCATACAGGACAGCAGAGAATCTCTTGCTACAGACATCAGGGGACTAATGAACAGGCACGAGGAGCTGAAAAACGCTTTAAAGGAAATGGAAAACAAAATGCAAACCACCACAGCTCGGATGGAAGAGGCAGAGGAGAGAATAGGTGAATTAGAAGATAAAGTTATGGAAAAAGAGGAAGCTGAGAAAAAGAGAGATAAAAAAATCCAGGAGTATGAGGGGAAAATTAGAGAACTAAGTGATACACTAAAAAGAAATAATTTACGCATAATTGGTATCCCAGAGGAGGAAGAGAGAGGGAAAGGTGCGGAAGGGGTACTTGAAGAAATCATAGCTGAGAACTTCCCTGAACTGGGGAAGGAAAAAGGCATTGAAATCCAAGAGGCACAGAGAACTCCCTTCAGACGTAACTTGAATCGATCTTCTGCACGACATATCATAGTGAAACTGGCAAAATACAAGGATAAAGAGAAAATTCTGAAAGCAGCAAGGGGTAAACGTGCCCTCACATATAAAGGGAGACCTATAAGACTCGTGACTGATCTCTCTTTTGAAACTTGGCAGGCCAGAAAGAATTGGCACGAGATTTTCAGGGTGCTAGACAGCAAAAATATGCAGCCAAGAATCCTTTATCCAGCAAGTCTGTCATTTAGAATAGAAGGAGAGATAAAGGTCTTCCCAAACAAACAAAAACTGAAGGAATTTGTCACCACTAAACCAGCCCTACAAGAGATCCTAAGGGGGACCCTGTGAGACAAAGTACCAGAGACATCACTACAAGCATAAAGCATACAGACATCACAATGACTCTAAACCCGTATCTTTCTATAATAACACTGAATGTAAATGGATTAAATGCGCCAACCAAAAGACATAGGGTATCAGAATGGATAAAAAAACAAGACCCATCTATTTGCTGTCTACAAGAGACTCATTTTAGACCTGAGGACACCTTTAGATTCAGAGTGAGGGGATGGAGAACTATTTATCATGCTACTGGAAGCCAGAAGAAAGCTGGAGTAGCCATACTTATATCAGACAAACTAGACTTTAAATTAAAGGCTGTAACAAGAGATGAAGAAGGACATTATATAATAGTTACAGGGTCTATCCATCAGGAAGAGCTAACAATTATAAATGTCTATGCGCCGAATACCGGAGCCCCCAAATATATAAAACAATTACTCATAAACATAAGCAACCTTATTGATAAGAATGTGGTAATTGCTGGGGACTTTAACACCCCACTTACAGAAATGGATAGATCATCTAGACACACGGTCAATAAAGAAACAAGGGCCCTGAATGAGACACTGGATCAGATGGACTTGACAGATATATTTAGAACTCTGCATCCCAAAGCAACAGAATATACTTTCTTCTCGAGTGCACATGGAACATTCTCCAAGATAGATCATATACTGGGTCACAAATCAGCCCTTCATAAGTTTACAAGAATTGAAATTATACCATGCATACTTTCAGACCACAATGCTATGAAGCTTGAAGTCAACCACAGGAAAAAGTCTGGAAAACCTCCAAAAGCATGGAGGTTAAAGAACACCCTACTCACGAATGAGTGGGTCAACCAGGCAATTAGAGAAGAAATCAAAAAATATATGGAAACAAACGAAAATGAAAATACAACAATCCAAACGCTTTGGGACGCAGCGAAGGCAGTCCTGAGAGGAAAATACATCGCAATCCAGGCCTATCTCAAGAAACAAGAAAAATCCCAAATACAAAATCTAACAGCACACCTAAAGGAAATAGAAGCAGAACAGCAAAGGCAGCCTAAACCCAGCAGAAGAAGAGAAATAATAAAGATCAGAGCAGAAATAAACAATATAGAATCTAAAAAAACTGTAGAGCAGATCAACGAAACCAAGAGTTGGTTTTTTGAAAAAATAAACAAAATTGACAAACCTCTAGCCAGGCTTCTCAAAAAGAAAAGGGAGATGACCCAAATAGATAAAATCATGAATGAAAATGGAATTATTACAACCAATCCCTCAGAGATACAAACAATTATCAGGGAATACTATGAAAAATTATATGCCAACAAATTGGACAACCTGAAAGAAATGGACAAATTCCTGAACACCCACACTCTTCCAAAACTCAATCAGGAGGAAATAGAAAGCTTGAACAGACCCATAACCAGCGAAGAAATTGAATCGGTTATCAAAAATCTCCCAACAAATAAGAGTCCAGGACCAGATGGCTTCCCAGGGGAGTTCTACCAGACGTTTAAAGCAGAGATAATACCTATCCTTCTCAAGCTATTCCAAGAAATAGAAAGGGAAGGAAAACTTCCAGACTCATTCTATGAAGCCAGTATTACTTTGATTCCTAAACCAGACAGAGACCCAGTAAAAAAAGAGAACTACAGGCCAATATCCCTGATGAATATGGATGCCAAAATTCTCAATAAGATACTAGCAAATCGAATTCAACAGCATATAAAAAGAATTATTCACCATGATCAAGTGGGATTCATTCCTGGGATGCAGGGCTGGTTCAACATTCGCAAATCAATCAACGTGATACATCACATTAACAACAAAAAAGAGAAGAACCATATGATCCTGTCAATCGATGCAGAAAAGGCCTTTGATAAAATCCAGCACCCTTTCTTAATAAAAACCCTTGAGAAAGTCGGGATAGAAGGAACATACTTAAAGATCATAAAAGCCATTTATGAAAAGCCCACAGCTAACATCATCCTCAACGGGGAAAAACTGAGAGCTTTTTCCCTGAGATCAGGAACACGACAGGGATGCCCACTCTCACCGTTGTTATTTAACATAGTGCTGGAAGTTCTAGCATCAGCAATCAGACAACAAAAGGAAATCAAAGGCATCAAAATTGGCAAAGATGAAGTCAAGCTTTCGCTTTTTGCAGATGACATGATATTATACATGGAAAATCCGATAGACTCCACCAAAAGTCTGCTAGAACTGATACATGAATTCAGCAAAGTTGCAGGATACAAAATCAATGTACAGAAATCAGTTGCATTCTTATACACTAACAATGAAGCAACAGAAAGACAAATAAAGAAACTGATCCCATTCACAATTGCACCAAAAAGCATAAAATACCTAGGAATAAATCTAACCAAAGATGTAAAGGATCTGTATGCTGAAAACTATAGAAAGCTTATGAAGGTAATTGAAGAAGATTTAAAGAAATGGAAAGACATTCCCTGCTCATGGATTGGAAAAATAAATATTGTCAAAATGTCAATACTACCCAAAGCTATCTACACATTCAATGCAATCCCAATCAAAATTGCACCAGCATTCTTCTCGAAACTAGAACAAGCAATCCTAAAATTCATATGGAACCACAAAAGGCCCCGAATAGCCAAAGGAATTTTGAAGAAGAAGACCAAAGCAGGAGGCATCACAATCCCAGACTTCAGCCTCTACTACAAAGCTGTCATCATCAAGACAGCATGGTATTGGCACAAAAACAGACACACAGACCAATGGAATAGAATAGAAACCCCAGAACTAGACCCACAAACATATGGCCAACTCATCTTTGACAAAGCAGGAAAGAACATCCAATGGAAAAAAGACAGCCTCTTTAACAAATGGTGCTGGGAGAACTGGACAGCAACATGCAGAAGGTTGAAACTAGACCACTTTCTCACACCATTTACAAAAATAAACTCAAAATGGATAAAGGACCTAAATGTGAGACAGGAAACCATCAGAACCTTAGAGGAGAAAGCAGGAAAAGACCTCTCTGACCTCAGCCGTAGCAATCTCTTACTCGACACATCCCCAAAGGCAAGGGAATTAAAAGCAAAAGTGAATTACTGGGACCTTATGAAGATAAAAAGCTTCTGCACAGCAAAGGAAACAACCAACAAAACTAAAAGACAACCAACGGAATGGGAAAAGATATTTGCAAATGACATATCGGACAAAGGGCTAGTATCTAAAATCTATAAAGAGCTCACCAAACTCCACACCCGAAAAACAAATAACCCAGTGAAGAAATGGGCAGAAAACATGAATAGACACTTCTCTAAAGAAGACATCCAGATGGCCAACAGGCACATGAAAAGATGTTCAGCGTCGCTCCTTATCAGGGAAATACAAATCAAAACCACACTCAGGTATCACCTCACGCCAGTCAGAGTGGCCAAAATGAACAAATCAGGAGACTATAGATGCTGGAGAGGATGTGGAGAAACGGGAACCCTCTTGCACTGTTGGTGGGAATGCAAATTGGTGCAGCCGCTCTGGAAAACAGTGTGGAGGTTCCTCAGAAAATTAAAAATAGACCTACCCTATGACCCAGCAATAGCACTGCTAGGAATCTACCCAAGGGATACAGGAGTACTGATGCATAGGGGCACTTGTACCCCAATGTTCATAGCAGCACTCTCAACAATAGCCAAATTATGGAAAGAGCCTAAATGTCCATCAACTGATGAATGGATAAAGAAATTGTGGTTTATATACACAATGGAATACTACGTGGCAATGAGAAAAAATGAAATATGGCCTTTTGTAGCAACGTGGATGGAACTGGAGAGTGTGATGCTAAGTGAAATAAGCCATACAGAGAAAGACAGATACCATATGGTTTCACTCTTATGTGGATCCTGAGAAACTCAACAGGAACCCATGGGGGAGGGGAAGGGAGAAAAAAAAAAAGACGTTAGAGTGGGAGAGAGCCAAAGCATAAGAGACTGTTAAAAACTGAGAACAAACTGAGGGTTGATGGGGGGTGGGAGGGAGGGGCGGGTGGGTGATGGGTATTGAGGAGGGCACCTTTTGGGATGAGCACTGGGTGTTGTATGGAAACCAATTTGTCAATAAACTTCATAAAAAAAAAAAAAAAAAAAATAAAATGGAAGGAACACATTTAGATTTAATTTTTAAGAAATATCATTAGGGCACCTGGGTGGCTCTGTTGGTTAAGCGTATGACTCTTGATTTAGGCTCAGGTTATAATCCCAGGGTTCTGGGATTGGGCCTTGTGTCTGGCTCCACTCTGAGTGTGGAGCCTTCTTGGGATTATCTCTCTCCCTCTCCCTCTGTCTTTCACTCCACTCGCTCTCTCTTTCTCTCTCTCTCTCAAAAAAAAAAAAAAAATCATTGGAATAGAGAGTGGAAATGGTGAGACCAATCGAGAAATCATTTCCATAGTGGCAGAAAGAGATACAGGCGGTGTGCACTGGGGACGGTGGTAATAGAAAGAGAAGTGGGTACACTAGACATTGATTTTGGAGTAAAACTGACAGGATTAAGGGAAGTAGGAGGTAGACAAGGTGATGGAAAAGAAAGTATCAAAGAGATCCCCAGATATATAATGTAGACAACTGGGACAATGGAAATGACATTTACTGAGGTAGAATAAAAACAGGTTTAAGGAAAAACCAAGAATTCAGAGATGGACATGCTAGTTTTAAAAATATGCGTGCAATGCAAGAAGGCATTTATCATGCTGACTATCTGGGTAATTCTGATATGTTAAGGTAAAACCTACAATTAACTTATACACATCACATAGATCTTTTGCTCTTTGTCTAAAGTAGGAGGAATTTGAAGGCCAACCTCATGCCTGCTGATTCTATCTTGTGGTATTGATATAAGCAAGTGGAATGAATACATGTCAAATCCACAAAGCTTCTGAAAAGTCCTAGAAAGGAAGATCTGCATCTGCAGAGTCATGTGTACATGAGTCAGCAGCATTTTATTTTAAATTTTTTTTAATATTTATTTATTTTTGAGAGACAGAGTGAGACAAAGTGAGACTGGGGGAGGGGCAGAGAGAGAGGGAGACACAGGATCAGAAGCAGGCTCCAGGCTCTGAGCTGTCAGCACAGAGCCCAATGTGGGGCTCGAACCCACAGACTGTGAGATCATGACCTGAGCTGAAGGAGGATGCACCACTGACTGAGCCACCCAGGCACCCCATCCTTTTTTTTTTTTTTTTATATTTATGAGTCAGCAGTATTTTAATTGTTTAATTTCCCTACTCATTAGCCCAAGATAGATTTTTAAGTCTAAGCCTTAAGAATAATTTACAGTTGTTTTTAGAAAAAGAAATACAAGTGTCCACCATTTGATCATCTGTCCCTAATCTGCCTCACCTTCAAAGCCATAAAATAAGAACATAAATTAAAAGTTTCCAAATAAATATTCACAGAATGGTGATTCATGCATAAATTTATTTGAATATAAAGCTCCAAGCTGGTTTCCCTCCCAATGTTTAGAATTAATAGGAGCTAGAGGTAGGTCAGCTCCCTTGGGAATGACCAGTAATGTTTTCTTCTATGTTACAATCTCAAATGCCATCTTCATTTAGTTACAAGGATTCTTCTCCCATTTTATGTATTTGCTCTCCTATTTTTATCTCCTTGATCTTAAACTGAATGCTGTGACCAAGTGAGAACTCTAGTTTCCTGTCTTTTGTTATCCCACACCATTTCTGTAACCTAATCAAAATGTGCTATTTTTTCCCAAGACATTGCCATATTTTTCTCTCATCATGACACTTAATTTGAAGGTGGCAGACTGGAAGATGCACTGTCCTGTGACAAATTTGTAAGCCACGAATTGATCTCTGCTCCACACACAGCAATATGCAAGCGTGGTATCTTGCAACTTATCATAAATCATGTTTTACTTCTTTGCTCATAGACTTTGTGAGAGCTGAATGCAATGTGGAGATGGATGGGGGTCAGTTCCTCACTGTCAGCCATAGCGGCTGGTAATTTATAGATAAGATATAACACCTGTGAGTTATGATGTCTTTTGTTTGCTTGAGTTGTCCTGTGCTGAGCACTGCAATGCCTACATCATAATGTTTGAGGGTTTCCTATCATGTACTAAAAACAAACAGACAAACAAAAAAACCAAAACCCCAAAACCCCACAACAACAACACAAACATAAGTCAAGGAAGCATGGCATTATACCCATGAGCTATTAGATTTACCCAATCAAAACGCCATTTCATCTTTTGGCATGATGCCCTAGGACTGATGCACAAGGAGGCTGCAGGTGTAATGACTACAAGTATGGCTGCTTGAACTAAGTCAAATTCTTCATTTCATAATCATTAAAAGAACTGCAAGGAACTTCATCACAAGTCTTCCACAGATGGAATAGTTCTCTACGTCCCCTAGAGATACAAACACACACACATACACACACACACACACACAAATAATAAGAAAGAAAGAAAATACTGGCAGGAGGTACTGTGTCCATGTTGTTATGAAAATGTAATTTTTAAAAGTAAACATAAGCAACTGATTAAGAGAGTTGGAAGGAAAAAGTATCTTTGTTCTATGAAACATCCCAACTGCCGGTTTATTCTCATCACATCATTTTAATTTGCAGAAGAAAGTACAGTGTGAAGTGTACTGACATTATCATTAATTAATATTAATTGGGTCTTACATAGTCTCCCAAGTGTTCCAGTTCTACCCTGATTGTAAGTTAAGCACTTTTTACACTCTTTATAATCATTAATAGTAGTACGGCAATGTGTATCACTGATCTAAGCAATGAAATGCAAATCGGCCACATCAATTTGGAGATGATGGATTATGTAGTAGTAGGGGGATCAATTGTTTATGAGTGAGAGCAGAAAGAAGTGGCAATATGCCATAAGCAAATGTTAGCAGCTCTTATTCCCACCCATGTAAGCATCCTCTCCTGGCAAATGCAGCTATGTCTTTCTTTCTGTTTTCATCATACCTGACACACGCATTCACTTTATCATACTAAGAGAAAGTTGTTGGTTTATACATTTGCTTTTCTACTGATACCAGTTTGGAAAGAATTAGGAACAGTCGAGGTAAGGACACTATATACATACATATATATATATATATATATATATATATATATAAAATTAAGTTATATACATAATTATGTTATATATATTTTAATCTTATTCTTTAGAGTATAACTGAAGACTTTCATATAGTAGGCACTCAATTTTTAAGCAAATAAGAGAACAAATGAATGGAATTGGAAAACAAAAAGAAAAAGGGAAATAGAAGTATATGCCTTATATGTTAATGTATAAGTCTATGAAAATGAGTATTAGTTTTCTCAGTTTTGTATAATTTAATACATTCGAAATAGAAACCACATAATGTGTTACATGGATGCCTAAAAAAGTATATGTATATATGCATACATGTATATATATATATATATATATATATACTTGTTTTATATGTATGTTATACTATATATATATATATATATATACTTGTTTTATATGTATGTTATACTATATATATATATATATATATATTCTGCATTCAAAATGAATATGTTATAAGCTATCAAAGTCAAATATGCTTCCAAAATATATGCTTAAATAGGGAAGTCTGCTAATATATGGAAACAACATGTACATGGTATTAATCACATCTCCTTGGAAACTTTTCATTTGAAAAATCCCAAGTAATCCAAATATCCAAAAAAGTATTGCAAATTCCCTGGATTTATTTTTAGGAAAAAACTGCCATAGCTTATATGGGATAAATATTGACGAGCTATATTTCTATTTGTTGTTTATTCCTATATTTTATTATCCAAAAAGACATATATGCAGAATAAGTATACCATATCTGATATTGTTTTATTTCAACAGTCTTGTTCTTAATTATAATTACAATAGCAATAATAAAAAATCAAATATAGATAGACTCTATTTCCTCTAGTCTTAAATCACTACACAATAGCCTGGTATTTTAATCCAATTACATACTTTATTATTTTTATTATTTCAGTGTATATAAAGGGAAAAAATGGAGGTGTGTAGACAAGAATGATTAGGCTGGTATACTCTTAGTGTGTAAATCTGTTAAAATGCAGGCACTGTGATATTTTCTAAATGAAGTTAATTAAAGTCTTAAGAATTAGCTTATAGAGTTAACCATATATACCATAAAAATGACAACCACTGGCAAGCTTTTATTTCTTTTTTCCATTTCTGGACCACTTCAGGCTACTTTCCATTTTGGGAATTCCTGGATCCTAAGACACATACTTAGTGATTTCCCAGAACTTACCCTACTGTATAAAGGCATAAAATTATGAGAAATAAGAATGAGAATAAGAAAAGGCAGTAATTTTAAAAAGTAATGATGAGTCTATCTACAAAACATAATATTTCATGGAGTTCAAAGTCATGGTAAAATTCTAGAATGAATTTTTATAAGATGGCTTTTGAGCTTTCAGAAAGCAAATGGTAATCATTCGGATATAGGATGGATGGCTAAGATTAAGTAATAATGAATTATCAAAAGTTTCTAAAAATAGAAACTCTTGACCAGGAATATTTGGAAAATGCTATAAGCATAGTATATCTGAAATTTGATAAGAAATGTAACATAGAGGGGCGCCTGGGTGGCTCAGTTGGTTAAGCGGCTGACTTCAGCTCAGGTCATGACCTCACAGTCTGTGAGTTTGAGCCCGACGTTGGGCTCTGTGCTGATAGCTCAGAGCCTCGAGCCCGTTTCCAATTCTGTGTCTCCCTCTCTTTCTACCTTTCCCCTGCTTGCTCTGTGTCTTTCTCTCTCTCAAAAATAATAAACATTAAAAAAAAGAAATGTGACGTAGATATTTTTATGTTTATTTATTTATTTTGAGAGAGAGAGAGAGAGAGAGAGAGAGTGAGAGAGGGAGAGGCAGAGAGAGAGAGAGCGAGAGAGAGAGAAAATCCCAAGCAGGCTCCCTGCTGTGGGCACAGAGCCTGATGCAGAGCTCTCTCACGAACCATGAGATCATGACCTGAGCTGAAATCAAGAGTCAGATGCTTAACTGACTGAGCCACCCACGCACCCCAATGGCATAGGTATTTTTGATGGTCTTTTGGGCATGATAATAAAATGTGGACTAGATGGGTACCCAAGTGAATTTATAACTAACTGAAAGACAGTATTACATGAAAGTAAATAAAAATAAATATGTTTACTGATGATTCATTATTATCCTGGACAAATATCTGGGTAGCCTGCTGCAGGCCTGTATCCACAGCCTTTTTGCACTTACTATTTCAAGGCATGATAATCAAAAGAAGATACGGAAACACCAAAATAAAAAGCTTGTTCACAGCAAAGGAAACTATTAAAACAAAAAAGGAACCTACTGAATGGGAGAAGATATTTGCAAACGATGTATCTGATAAGTGGTTAATGTTCAAAATGTATAAAGAACTTATACATCTTATTTATCTGATGAAAAAATGGACTGAGGACCTGAATAGACCTTTTTCCAAAGGAGACATACAAATGGTCAACAGACACATGAAAAGATGCTCAATATCACTAATCATTACAGAAATACAAATTAAAACTACAATGAGATAACACATTACACCTGTCAGAATGGCTAAAATAAAAAACACAAGAAATAATGAGGGTCAGAGATGATGCGGAGAAGGAATCCTTGTGTACTGTTGGTGGGAATGCAGACTGGTGTAGCCATCGTGGAAACAGTATGGAGCTTCCTTAAAAAACTAAAAATAGAATTGCCATATCATCCAGTAATTCCACTGTAGGGTATTTACTCAAAGAAAATGAAAATATCAATTTGAAAAGATATATGCATCCCTATGTTTACTGCAGCATTATTTACAAAAGTCAAGATATGAAAACAACCCAAGTATCTCCATCCATCGATGAAAAAAGAAGTGGTATATATTTATATATATAAATATATATGTACATATATATCTATTTATATATATAAAGAAATATGTACATATATATTTTTATATATAAAGAAATATGTACATATATATTTATGATCATGACCATATATTTAGGTCACCTATATTTAGGTCATGATCATGATCATATATTTAGGTCACCTATATTTAGGTCATGATCTCATGGTTCCTGAGTTTGAGCTCTGCGTTGCGCATGGGGCTGTGCCCTGACAGTAAGGAGCTGGCTTGGGATTCTCTCTCTCTTTGCTCCCCCGCCTCTTTCTGCTCACATTCACGAGTGCTCTCTCTCTCTCTCTCTCTCTCAAAATAAATAAACTTAAAAAAAAAAAGAATCAGGCCTTGCCATTTGCAACAACATAAATGGACCTAGAGAGTATAATGCTAAGTGAAATAAATCAAAGACAAATAGCCACATGATTTCACTTATATGTGGAATTTAAGATACAAAAAACAAAGACAAAAACAGACTCTTAAATACAGAATACAAACTGAGGGGAGGTGGGTGGGGGAGGGTTGAAATAGATAAAGGGGATCAAGAGTACATTTATCTTGATGAGCAATGTATAATATATAGAATTACTGAATCATTATATTCATACCTGAAACTACTATAACACTATGTTAATTATATTTGAACACAATTTTTTTAATTAAAGAAAACAAAACATTGAAAAAAAGATGAAACCAATCTAATGAAATAAAAATAGGATCTACATAAAAACAGGGTTGGGTGAATGTAATTTAAGAGTAATACTGTGAAAAATACTTACATTTTCATACACTTACATACATTTTCATTCTTTTCCAATTTAGGTGCAGAGTTGTTCTTTTTTTCCCCCTTAAATACTTACTTAAGAATAGACCATCTGTTTTCTTGAACTGGCAGTGTTGTAGAAAGGTTAGAGCAAATAGCATCAGCTTCTAGTGTAGCTGACTTTGCGTGAGATTTTTGAACTAGAAAAAATAAAGTGTCATGTGTTTGTACCAGTTGGGGAAAGAAGAAAATGTCAAATTCAGATATTTAATCATCCTAGATGATTGTGACTATTCAGGGTTGTAACTATTCTTCCATAATTCAAATGTGACTTCTCTTTTGAATATTATTCTTAATATACACAGTGAGTTTTCATTAAGATAAAATAAAAAGAAAGGAAAACCTTTTCAAGTCGGAGATTTAAGGTAAATTAGATACAAACATTATGTTAATAGCTGTATGTACTTATACATTGATGAAACCCTCATAATTACATTGATTCATTAAGGAGAAATAAATAAATTCAGTAGAGTTAGATACATTTCTGAAATTAAGTAGAAAGCAAATGTAGTAAAAAATGTTACCTGAAAGTGAGACCAAATCTTTTGCAGTAAACTACTTTTAATGGCTACTCATATTTCATTTTGAAAAAAGAAAATATTACCACATCTTAAATATAGTAAGTTCTAGGAAAATTTAATGAGAAAGAGTAAGTAATATTCAACAAAACTATAAAACCAATGATGTATAAAAACCATGGTGCATAAAATCGTAACACAGATTTTTATTCCTTTTGGTAAAATGCAGTTAAACAAAGAACTATCACATTAAGTTGGATTGGCATTGCCTGCAGGCTTTTCTTTCTTGAGTCAGAGGTTAAAGAAAGAAGTATATTAAGAATTTAAAATTGATTCTGAAGTCAAGAAGCTAGTGTCTCTCAGTAGTATTGACACAATTTGGTCATGTGGGCTGGGTGAAACTTGATTTGACAAAAAAGTAGTTATGACTGGTCCAAACCTACATGATTTAGGCAGTAAAAGGTAATGCAAGGGTTTTCAAACATTTCTGATGAATAAAGTTTGAGGGGTGCCTGGGTGGCTCAGTAGGTTGAGCCACTGACTTTGGCTTGGGTCATGATCTCATGGTTTGTGAGTTTGAGCCCCGCATTGGGCTCTGTGCTGACAGCTCAGAGCCTGGAGCCTGCTTCAGATTCTGTGTCTTCCTCTCTCTCTGCCCCTCCCCACTCATGCTCTGTCTCTCTCTGTCTCAGAAATAAACAAACATTAAAAAAAATAAAGTTGGAAAAATAGGCAGATTGTCTCCAGGCTACATTTAATTTTTATTTATTTATTTTGAGAGACAGAGAGAGACAGAGAGAGAGAGAGAGAGAGAGAGAGAGAGAAACGCCAGCAGGGGAGGGATAGAAAGGAAGAGAGAGAAAGAATCCCAAGCAGGCTCTCAGAACGGCTCAAACCAACCATGAGATCATGACCTAAGGTGAAAACCAAGAGTCGAATGCTTAACCAGGTGAGCCTCAGGTGCCCCTCAAATTCTACATTTAAATGAAGATGAAGTAAAGATAGGAATTTGGTTAAATGCAGATGTATAAGGATGGTTCCATCTTTAAACAGGGCTAATTTCAGCTGCAACATTTTAGACAAAGGGCTGTGGAGAATCAAAATCTAAATCTGTACACAGTATGGCTGTACCTTCGTTTTCATCTCATTTTTGTTTGCTTTTTAGCTTTCGTGAATTTAAACTACGTTTTTAATAAAGGCTCATAAATATTATCATAAGTGTATTTTCTTTCCTCCAAGACATCCTTTGACAATCGATTATTTATTATCTAGCTGTGACAAGTTTTTATCCATCTTTCTGACTATTCTAATTTGGATGACATCCTTTAACCTAATTTTAGTGAATTTTAACTTGACAATTAAAAAACAAAACAAAATGAAAGCTTGCATTAGGATGGGATGTAATGAAAAATCTGTGGATTAGCCCACATGTTATTTTACCTTTCATATTCAATTTATTTCTCTACTTCTTTTTTTAATCTACTTCTGAATAATTCAGTAAATTTGTATAAATCACTAGAACGAACAATACCTAAAACACAAGCTAAACACACATACACACACACACATACTCATACATACACACTGGGGATTTAATAAATAATTCAAAATTTTAAATATAAAATAGCTTTATTGAATAGATTTATAAGAAATTTGATTAACACAGGGAAATAAGTCACCCCAGTCCAAAGGCTGCCCCATGTAATACTGGTCCCTGAACAGTGCTTGGCAATCTAAGCAAGTAGCACATGAAAATTTTGGCAGGACACCATACTTCTTTTTTTGCTCTGAGCTGTGCCTTATATACCTATTTTGTATGTTTACAGACCATTTCAGGGTTAAATCCACGTTTATACAGGAATACTAAATGTTTACAGAATTAGCTTCTGTGATTGGGGTACTCTCCAATCAGCTTGCAAGTGTAGGCATAATTACAGTGGGGGTTAATCTCCCCCTAGGTGACCAGAGCTGACATTTCAGGAGGGAGGATCATAACTGTGAATAGAAACCTAAAAAACTGGTTGAGACAGGATGTAAAAGTGAAGAGAGGATGGCGTGGTGTGAAGAAAAAAGGTTTTCTAGTAGTTATGGTAGAAAAGAATATTAGAATGAAATGAAGAATGTTACTATTAGTTTAAAGAATAATTTTCATATAGCCATGAGTAGACTTTTAAAAGCTTAATATTTAGAACACCATATTTTTAACACAGTGTTGGAAAGTTCTGGTTGTCTTTTTGCCTTTATTTTTTATTATTTTTTATTTATTTATAAATATGAAATTTGTTGTAAAATTGGTTTCCATACAACACCCAGTGCTCATCCCAACAGGTGCCCTCCTCAATACCCATCACCCACCCTTCCGTCCCTCCCACCCCCATCAACCCTCAGTTCGTTCTCAGTTTTTAAGAGTCTCTTATGTTTTGGCTCCCTCCCTCTCTAACCTTTTTTTTTTTTCCTTCCCCTCCTCCATGGTATTCTGTTAAGTTTCTCGGGATCCACATAAGAGTGAAAACATATGGTATCTGTCTTTCTCTGTATGACTTATTTCACTTAGCAAAACACTCTCCATTTCCATCCACGTTGCTACCAAATGCCATATTTCATTCTTTCTCATTGCCACGTAGTATTCCATTGTGTATATAAACCACAATTTCTTTATCCATTCATCAGTTGACGGACATTTAGGCTCTTTCCATAATTTGGCTATTGTTGAAAGTGCTGCTATAAACGTTGGGGTACAAGTGCCCCTATGCATCAGCACTCCTGTATCCCTTAGGTAAATTCCCAGCAGTGCTATTGCTGGGTCATACGGTAGGTCTATTCTTAATTTTTTGAGGAACCTCACACTGTTTTCCAGAGTGGCTGCACCAGTTTGCATTCCCACCAACAGTGCAAGAGGGTTCCTGTTTCTCCACATCCTGGCCAGCATCTATAGTCTCCTGATTGTTCATTTTGGCCACTCTGACTGGCATGAGGTGATATCTGAGTGTGGTTTTGATCTGTATTTCCCTGATGAGGCGCAACATTGAGCATCTTTTCATGTGCCTGTTGGCCATCTGGATGTCTTCTTCAGAGAAGTGTCTATTCATGTTTTCTGCCCATTTCTTCACTGTATTATTTGTTTTTCGGGTGTGGAGTTTGGTGAGATCTTTATAGATTTTGGATACTAGCCCTTTGTCTGATATGTCATTTGCACATATCTTTTCCCATTCCGTTGGTTGCCTTTTAGTTTTGTTGATTGTTTCCTTTGCTGTGCAGAAGCTTTTTATCTTCATGAGTTCCCAATAGTTCATTTTGACTTTTAATTCCCTTGCTTTGGGGATGTGTCAAGTAAGAAATTGCTGCGGCTGAGGTCAGAGAGGTTTTTTCCTGCTTTCTCCTCGAGGGTTTTGATGGTTTCCTGTCTTACATTCAGGTCCTTTATCCATTTTGAATTTGTTTTCGTGAATGGTGTAATAAAATGGTCTTTTTGCCTTTCTTCTAATAAGACATTGTTAAGAATGCAGAGAAGGTATGGTATTCATCCTTTCTCTTGTTAACGTGATATAACATGTTGACTGATTTGTAAATATTGAACCACACTGGCACCCCTGGAATAAATTCCACTTGATTGTGGTGAATGATTCTCTTAATGTATTGTTGGATTTGGTTTACTGATATTTTGTTGAGGATTCTTGCATCTACGTTCATTAAGATACTGGACTGTAGTTTTCTTTACTTGTATTGTCTTTATCTGGTTTTGGCATTAGCATAATGCTGGTCTCCCAGAATGTATTTTGAAATTTTCCTCCCTCTTCTATTTATGGAATAGCTTGAGAAGAATAGGTATTAACTCACTAAGTGTTTAGTAGAATTCACATGTAAAGCTATCAGGTCCTGGACTTTTGTTTGTTGGGAGGTTTTGATTACTGATTTAATTTCATTGCTGGTAAGTGGTTTGTTCAAATGTTCTCTTTATTCCCGATTCAGTTTTGGGAGGTTATGTTTCTAGGAATTTATCCATTTCTTCAGGATGTCCAAATTTTTGCCATATAATTTTTCATAATATTCTCATAATCCTTTGTATTTCTGTGGTGTCTGTTATTACCTCCTTCATTTCTGATTTTATTTATTTGAGTCCTCTCTCTTTTTCTCTTAACGGATCTGGCTAAAAGATTCCTCAATGTTGTTGATCTTTCCAAGACCCAAGTCCTGGTTTTATTAATCTATTCTATTGTGTTTTTAATCTCTATTTCATTTATTTATGCTCTAATTTTTATTATTTCCTTTCTTCTATTGGCTTTTGGCTTTGCTATTTTTTTTTCAGGCTCCTTTAGGTGTATGGTTATATTGTTTATTTAAGATTTTTCTTTTTCTTGAGGTGGCCCAAGGAATTTGGACCATTGTTTTTATTTTCAATTGTCACCATGTATTTTTTGTTTTCCTTTTGGTTTTTTGGTTGATCCATTTTTTATTTAGTAGTATGTATTTAGCCTCCATGTATTTATGTTCTTTCTGGATTTTTTCCTATGACTGATTTCTAGTTTTATACCACTGTGGTTAAAAAGATACATGATAGGGCACCTGGGTGGCTCAGTTGGGTAAACCTCTGACTTCAGCTCAGGTCATGATCTATCTCATGGTTCGTGGATCCAAGCCCTGCATCAGGCTCTGTGCTGACAACTCAGAGCCTGGAGCCTGCTTCAGGTCTGTGTCTCCCTCTCTCTCTGCCCCTCCCCTGCTTGCTCTCTCTCTCTCTCTCTCAAAAATAAAAACATGACAAAAAAAGATGCATGATATAATTTTAATATTTTTGAACTTATTGAGAATTGTTTTGAGAATTGGCTTAACATGTCATCTATTCTGGAGAATGTTCCATGTGTACTTGAAAAGAATTTGTATTCTGTTCTTTTTGCATGGAATGTTCTGAATGTATCTGTTATATCCATTTGCTCCAATATGTCATTCAAAACCACTGTTTCCTTGTTGATTTTCTGTCTGGATGATCTATCCATTGATGTAGGTGGGTGTTAAAGTCCCCAACTATTATTGTATTTCTTTCATTTTCTTCCTTTATATCTGTTAATAGTTGCTTTATGTATTTAGGTGTTTTCATGTTGGAGGCATAAGTATTTTCAATTGTTGTATCCTCTTGTTGGATTATTTTCTTTACCATTATGTAATGTCCTTCTTTACATCTGTTACAGTATTTTTTTTTAAAGTTTGTTTAGTTTGGCATAAGTATTACTCCCCATCCTTCCTTTTGCTTCTATTTGCATGGTAAATGTTTTTCCATCCCTTCACTTTCAATCTGCATGTATCTAAAGTGAGTCTCCTGTAGGCAGCATATAAATTGGTCTTGCTTTCTATTTATTCAGTGAGTCTGTACCATTTGGTTGGAGCATTTTGTCCATTTACATATAAAGTAGTTAATGATAGGTGTGTACTTGCTACCATTTTGTTACTTATTTTTTGGTTGTTTTTGTAGTTCTTTGCTATCTTTCTTCTTCTCTTCCTCACTTCCCTTGTGATGATGGTTTTCATTTATATTATGCTTGGATTCCTTTCTTTTCAACTCTTACAGGTTTTTGATTTGTGGTAACCATTAGTTTCATATGTAACATCTTATTTTTATAGCAGTCTATATTAAGTAGATGGTCACTTAAGTTTGAATCCAATATAAAAGCAAAAATTTTTACCTCCCTCCCACATTTTATGTATATGATGTCATATGTTACATCCTTTTATTTTATGAACAGTTTACTTATTTTTATAGATAAAATTAATTTTACTGCTTTTGTGATTTAATCTCCAAACTGGTTTTATAAGTGATTAATATACTACTTTTATTATTCTTTGCATTTACCTGTGAATTTTTTTCCTTCTATAGATTTTTTACTCCTGATAATAACGTTTCCTTTCCACTTGAAGAATTCCCTCTAAGTTTCCCATGAGTCTGGTTTAGTGGTGACAAGAGAAAGGATGAAAACCATATGATCATCGCAGTAGAGACAGAAAAACAAAAAACAAAACAAAACAAAAAACATTTGACAAAGTACAACAGCGATTCATGATAAAATCTCTCAACAAGGGTTTAGAGGAAACATACTTCAACATAATAAAGACCATATATGAAAATCCACAGCTAACACCATACTCAATGGTAAAAAGAACTGAGAGCTTTTCCTCTAAGATCAGGAATAAGACAAGGATGTCCACTCCATCATTTTTATTCAACACAGTATTGTAAGTCCCAGCCACAGGAATCAGACAAAAAAATATATGAAAGACATCCAAATTGGTAAAGAAGAAGTAGCACTTTCACTATTTGTAGATGACATGATACTGTATATAGAAAACCCAAAAGAGGGGCGCCTGGGTGGCGCAGTCGGTTAAGCGTCCGACTTCAGCCAGGTCACGATCTTGCGGTCCGTGAGTTCGAGCCCCGCGTCGGGCTCTGGGCTGATGGCTCGGAGCCTGGAGCCTGTTTCCGATTCTGTGTCTCCCTCTCTCTCTGCCCCTCCCCCGTTCATGCTCTGTCTCTCTCTGTCCCAAAAATAAATAAAAACGTTGGAAAAAAAAATTTTTTAAAATAATAAAAAAAAAAAAGAAAACCCAAAAGACTGCACCAGAAAACTACTGCAACTGATAAATGAATTAAGTAAAGTTGAAGGATAAGAATTAATATACAGAAGTATATTGCATTTCTCTACACTTATAATGAAGTAGCAGAAAATTAAGAAAACAGTCCCATTTACAATTGCACCAGAAAGAATAAAATACGTAAAAATAAACTTAACCAAAAAAGTGAAAGACCTGTACTCTGAAATTTTAAAACATTGAGAAAAGAAACTGAAAATGATATAAACAATTGAAAAGATATTCCATGCTCATGGATTGGAAGAACCAACATTGTTAAAATGTCCATATTACCCAAAGCAATCTACAGATTTAATGCAATCCTTATCAAAATGCCAAAAAAATTCTTCACAGGACTAAAACAAAGAATACTAAAATTTGTATGGAACCACAAAAGACCCCAAATAACCAAAGCAATACCAAAAGACCCCAAATACCCAACCCAAACATAGCTGGAGGTATCACAATCCAAACATGTAGTAATAAAAACAATGTGGAACTGGCACAAAAATAGATACACAGATCAATGGAACAGATTAGACAGCCCAGAAACAAACCCACATTTACAGGGTCAATTAATCTACAACAAAGGACACAAGAATATATAATGGGAAAAGACATCTTCTTCAACAAATGGTGTTGGGAAAGCTTGACAGCTATAAGCAAAAGAATGAAGTGCATTTTCTTACACCATACACAAAAACAAACTCAAAATGGATTAACGATCTAAATGTGAGGCCTGAAACCATAAAAAGAAAACATAAATGGTCATTTATTTGATATCCACTGTAGAAACATTTTTTTCTAGATGTCTGCTGAGGAAAGGGAAACAAAATTAAACTATTTAAAACTACATCAAAATGAAAAGCTTTTGCAGAGTAAAGGAATATAACAATAAAACAAGGAGCCAATTTACTTAATGGAAGAAGGTATTTGCAAATGATATATCTGATAAGGGGTTAATGTCCAAAATATATTAAGTACTTATACAACTCAACACCAAACAAACAAAAAGCAAAACTACATAATCTGGTTAAAAAATGGGCAGAGAACCTGAATACACATTTTTTCCCAAAGGAGACATACAGATGGCCAAAAGACACATGTAAAGATGTTCAACATCACTAATAATTACAGAAATGCAAATCAAAACTACAATGAGATATCACCTTATATCTGTCAGAAGGGTCAAGGTCATAAACACAAGAAATAACAAGTGTTGGTGAGGATGTGGAAAAGAAGAAACACTTATGCACTGTTGGTGGGAATGCAACTGGTGCAGCCATTATGGAAAAACAGTATGGAGATTCCTCAAAATATTAAAAATAGAAATGGGCAAAAGACATGAATAGACACTTCCAAAGAAGACATCCGATGACTAACAGACACATGAAAAAATGCTCAATATCACTCATAATCAGGGAAATACAAATCAAAACCACAATGAGATACCACATCACATCTGTCAGAATGGCTAAAATGAACAACTCAGGAAACAATAAATGTTGGCGAGGATGCAGAGAAAGGGGAACACTTTTGCACTGCTGATGGCAATACAAACTGGTGCAGCCACTCTGGAAAACAGTATGGAGGTTACTCAAAAAGTTAAAAATAGAACTACCCTATGACTAAGCAATTGCACTAGTAGGTATTTATCAAAGGATATAAAAATGCTGAATCAAAAGTGTACCCTAATTTTTACAGCATCACTATCAACAATAGCCAATTTATGGAAAAAGCCCAAATGTCCATCAACTGACAAATGGATAAGGAAGATGTGATACACACACACACACACACACACACACACACACAAACACACTCAGGAATATTACTAAGCAATCAAAAAGAATGAACTGTTGCAATTTGCAACAAAATGGATGGAACTACAGTGTTTTATGCTAAGTGAAATTAGTCAGAGTAAGACAAGTATATGATTTCACTCATATGTGGAATTTAAGAAACAAAACAGATGAACATAGGGGAGGGGGAGCAAAATAAGATAAAAACGGAGAGGGAGGCAAACCAACTCTTAAATACAGAGAACAAACTGAGGGTTGCTGGAAGGATGTTGGGTGGGGGAATGGGCTAAATAGGTGATGGGCGTTAGGGAGGGCACTTGGGATGAGCACTAGGTGGTGTATGTAAGTGAGATATTACTAAATTCTACTCCTGAAATCATTATTATACTATATGTTAACTAACTTGGATTTAAATAAAAAAAATAGAATTACCATATGATCCATTATTGGGTATTTTCCCAAAGAAAAGGAAAACTTCAATTTGAAAAGATATATGCACTTCCATGTTTATTGCAGCATTATTTACAATAGTCAAGATATAGAAGCAACCCAAGTGTCCCTCTATAGTTGAATGAATAACAAAGAAGTAGTATATATATACATTCAATGGAATTTTACTCATAAATCTCATAAATAAGAATGAGATCTTGCCATTTGTAATAACATGGATGGACCTAGAGGGTATAATTCTAAATGAAATAAGTCAGTCAGAGAAAGACAAATACCACATGATTTCTCTTACATGTGGAACTTTAGAAGCAAAACAAATAAACAGAGAGACAAAAAAAAAATCTCCAAAACATAGACTTTTAAATACAGAGAAAAACTGATGGTTGCCAGGGGGGAGGTGAGTGGGAGGAGCTTTGAAATAGATAAGGGATCTTGATTAGCACTTATCTTGATTAGCAATGAGCAATGTGTAGAATTGTTGAATCATTGTATTTATACCTCAAACTAATATCACACTTTGTTAATTACACTGCAACTGAAAAAATGCAGGGAGGAAATTTTTTTAGTTTTGGTAGCATATCCTAAGTCATATAATTTCTGAAAAGCATTGACATGTACAAATCCAAGATGTGGGTTTTGGTGATAATGATGTCTCAAGATAGGTGTATCTGTTGTAACAAAAGTACCACTCTGGCTCAGTATCTTGATTGTGGGGGTTCTGTGTGGATGTGCAAGATGGCTGTATATTGAAAATGTCTGTACCTTCCTGTCAATTTTGCTGTAACTCTAAAACTGCTCTAAAAACAGTCTAATAAAAAAATATCTTTGTACCATTTAAAGGTATGTATGCAAAACCATTAACAATCTTGTTCAAGCTGATGCATTATCCAAGTAAACTCTTTCTGGTAGTATTCCTCTTCTCCAGTTTTAAACTTGGCTTCATGCTTTCCAGGCACTTCCCCTACTTGTGTCCATTGGTCCTTAGCTGGAAATAGCACCATCAAATTAAAAAAATTCTCTAGGCTGGGGTAAGTCTCTGACATTTGGATGGACTTGAATAGTGCCAATTACTTTTCCATTTATTGGAAATGGTAAGAAAAGTACACATTTTGCTACTTATGTTGTTAAGTGAGGTGGATTTAGTTTAACTTCAGCATATCACATTTATCTTCTAACAACAACAATTACTATTCTTTGATACTGCAGTAGATTGTTTTATGTGATTATTTCACTTATTTTTTGTGGCCAAATGAGTCAGATTCTATTATTTTTTTACAGATGAGAAAACTGAGGTGCAGAACATTTAAATAACTTAGCCAGGTTGGGAATCCCAGCTTGGATTCAAGTTCTTTTTTTTTTTTTAATTTTTAACAAATGTTTTTATTTTTGAGAGAGAGACTGAGCATGAGTGGTGGAGGGGAATAGAGAGAGGGAAACACAGAATCTGAAGCAGGCTCCAGGCTGTGAGCCTGAGGCGGGGCTGGAACTCGTGAACTGTGAGATCATGTCCTGAGCCGAAGTTGAGTGCTTAACCGACTAACCACCCAGGTGTCCCCCCAGCTGGGATTCAAGTTCTGATTTTAACATTAGATTCATTTAACCTAATCAATAAATAAATAGTGGTTAGCAATATTAATGCTTTTTGCTTATTCTTTTATTCTACACAGTTTCATGGGAATCTATCTTATCACAAGAACTATTTACCAGTGCATAACACTGCCAAAAATCTTTGCCTTTCCTTAGCATATATTCTAAAAGAGGAAAATAGGCAATAAGAATATTCACAATGAATAAACAGATGGTATAATAAGATACAAGTAACTTATACTACTGATGCTACTGTTGACAATAAAAAAACAGATCAGTGAGGCATCTGGAGTGCTGGAGAAGGTGTGGGAGAACAGGTTTCTGGGTTAAACAGAATGATTTAAGAAGGTGAGACTGGAAGAAAATTGATATAGATACTTTCCATTATGCTAAAATAAGATTTAAATTGGCCCCCTTAGGCCAAATGCACCTAACAGAACATCCCACCCAACAGGAATAGAATATATATTCTTCTCAAGTGCACAGGGAACATTTTCCAGGATAGATCACATGTTAAGTTATAAGCAAAACTTAGCAAATTCTAGAAGAATGAAATTATACCAAGTGTCTTTAAAAATAATTTTTAATGTTCTTTTTTTGAGAGAGAGAGAGAGAGAGAGAATGGGGGAGGATCAGAGAGAGAGCGAGACACAGAATCCAAAGCAGGCTCCAGGCTCTGAGCTGTCTGCACAGAGCCTGACAGGATGGGGCTTGAACTCATGAGCTGTGAGATCATGACCTGAGCTGAAGTCAAACACTTAACCAACTGAGTCACCCAGGCAACCTGTCTTTTTTTTAATGTTTATTTATTTACTTTGAGAGACAGAGAGAGAAAGCAAGGGGAGGGGTAGAGAGAGAAGGAGAGAGAGAATCCTAAGCAGGCTCTGCACTGTCAGTGTGGAGCCCAGTGGGGGCCTCAAGATCATGAACCATGAGATCATGACCTGAGCAGAAATCAAGAGTTGGACGCTTAGCAGACTGAGGCACCGAAGTGTCCCCCAGATGTCTTTTCTGATCACATTGAAATAAAACTAGAAATCATTAGCAGAAGGAAAACTTGAATATTCACAAATGTGTGAAAATATAAGCAACATACTTGAGCAATGAATGAGTCAAAGAAGAAATCAAAAGGGAAATTAGAAATTATCTTTTTAAAAAATTGTTTATTTTTGAGAGAGGGCAGAAAGAGGGAGGCAGAAGATCTGAAGCAGGCTCTGTGCTGACAGCAGAGACCCCAATGTGGGGCTCGAACTCATCAACCATGAGATCATGTCCTGAGCCAAAGTTGGACTCTTAACTAGGGCCACCTAGGTACCCCTAGAAATTATCTTGAAACAAACAAAGACAAAAAAATAATGCACCAAAACTTAACAGGGTACAGCAAAAGCAGTACTAAGAAAAATTTATAGCTATGAATGCTTATTATATTTAAAAAAGAAAAAAAAAGATGTCAAATAAACAGTCTAACTTTATACTCAAAGAATGGTAGAAAATAAGAACAAACTCAGTATAAAGATAGTAGGAGGAAAAAAATAATAAAGATCAAAGCACAAAATAGAACACAGAAAAAATAGAAAACATCAGCAAAACTAAAAGTTGGTTTTTGGAAAATATAAAAACATTGACAAAGTATTAGCTAGACCTATAACAACAACAAAAAAAGAAGACTCAAATAAATAAGCTCAGAAATAAAAAAGGAGACGCTACAGAAATAAAAGAGATCACAAAAGGCTACCCTGACCAAATATAGCCCATAAGTTGGATAACCTAGAAGAAATAGATAAATTCTAAGAAACATAGAATCATCTCAACCATAAAGAAATAGGAAATGTGAATAGATCCATAATTGGTAGGGAGATTGAATTAGTAATAAAAAAAAAAAAAAACCCTCCCAACAAAGAAAAGCCCACGAGCAGATACTTTCATTCTTGATTGTGATCAAACATTCAAAGAATTAATGATAATTCTCAAACTCTTCCAAAAAACTAAAGAGAACACTTCCAAAGTCATGTTATGAGGCCAGCTTTACCTTGATACCAAAGTTAGAGTAAGACATCACAAGAAAGGAACACTAAATAAAGCCCAGAGCCAGGAGAAAAAGGAAAATAATAAAGATTAAAGCAGAAGTAAATTAAATAGAAACAAACAAAAAAAAAGTAGAACAGATTAATGAAACTAAGAGGTGTTTCTTTGAAAGAATTAACAAAATTGATAAACCCCTAACCAGACTTACCAAAAATAAAAGAGAAAACACCCAAATAGATAAAATCATAAATGAATGAGGAAAGATCACAACTAACACTACAGAAATACAAACAATTAGAAGAGAGTACACATAAAAAATTATATGCCAACAAACTGGGCAATCTCAAGGAATGGATAAATTCCTAGAAATTCACAAACTACACAAACTGAAACAGGAAGAAATAGAAAATTTACATAGACCCATAACCAGCAAAGAAACTGAATCAGTAATCAAAAATCTCCCAACAAACCAGAGTCCTGGGCCAGATGGCTTCCCCAGGGAATTCTACTAGACATTTAAAGAAGAGTTAATACTTATTCTTCTCAAACTGTTCCAAAAAATAGAAATGGAAGGAAAACTTCTAAACTCATTCTATGAGGTCAGCATTACCTTGATTCCAAAACCAGACAAAGATCCCACTAAAAAGGGAAATCACAGGCCAATATCCTAATGAACATGGATGCAAAAATTCTCAACAAGATAATTAGCAAAGCAAATTCAATAGTACATTAAAAGAATTATTCACCATGATCAAGTGGGATTTTTTCCTGGGCTGCAGGGCTGGTTCAATATTCACAAATCACTCAATATGATATACCACATTAATAAAAGAAAGGATAAGAATCATATGATACTGTAAATAGAAGCAGAAAAAGCATGTGACAAAAGACACCATCCATTCTTGATAAAAACCCTCAACAAAGTAGGGATAGGTGGAACATACCTCAGGATCATGAAGTCCATTTACAGAAGACCCACAGCTAATATCATCCTGGATGGGGAAAAACTGAAAGCATTTCTCTATGGCCAGAAAAAAGACAATGATGTCCACTCTCACCATTACTATTTAATATAAAATACTAGAAGTCTTAGCCTCAGCAATCAGACAACAAAAAGAAACAAAAGGCATCCAAATCGGCAAGGAAGGAGTCAAACTTTCACTATTTGCAGATGATAAGATACTCTATGTAGAAAACCTGAAAGACTCCATCAAAAAATTGCTAGAACTAATATATTAACTCAGCAAAGTCATAGGATATAAAAGTAACATGCAAAAATAGGTTGCATTTCTGTACACCAATAACGAGGCAACAAAAAAGAAATCAAGGAATCTATCCCACTAGTATTTGCAACAAAAAACAAGAAATCTGGGGGAGTGGGGGAAGATACCCAGGAATAAACCTAACAAAAGAGGTAAAAGATCTATACTTTGAAAACTATAGAAAACTTATGGAAGAAATTGAAGAGGACACAAAGAAATGGAAAAGTATTCTATGCTCATGGGTGGGAAGAACACACATTGATAAAATGTCCATATTACCCAAAGCAACCTACATATTTAATGAAATCCTGTCAAAATACCACCAGCATTTTTCACAGAGCTAAAACAAACAATCCTAAAATTTGTATGGAACCACAAATAACCCCAAATAGTCAAAGCAAACCTCAAAAAGAAAAACAAAACTGGAGGCATCATGATTCCACATTTCAAGCTATATTACAAAGCTGTAGTCATTAGGACAGTATAGTGCTGGCACAAACACAGACACACAGATCAACAAAACAGAATAGGAAACACAGAAATGGTCCACACTATATGGTCAGCTGATTTTCAACAAAGCAAGAAAGAATATCTAGTGCAAAAACGACAGGCTCTTCAGCAAATGTTGTTGGGAAAACTGGATGGTCACATGCAGAAGAATGAACCTGGACCACTTAAAAAAATTTTTTTAGTGTTTATTTATTTTTGAGAGAGAGAGAGAGAGAGAGAGAGAGAGAGAGAAAGCATGAGCAGTGGAAGGGCAGAGAGAAGGAGACACAGAATCCTAAGCAGGCTCCAGGCTCTGAGCTGTAAGCACAGAGCCCAACGTGGGGCTCAAACCCACAAACCGTGAAATCATGACCTGAGCTGAAGTTGGACACTTAACTGGCTGAGCCACCCAGGTGCCCCAAACCTGGACCACTTTCTTACACCATACACAAAAACAAACTCAAAATGGATAAGGACCCGAATGTAAGACAGGAAACCATCAAAACCCTGGAGGAGAAAGCAGGAAAAAACCTCTCTGACCTCAGCCGCAGCAATTTCTTACTTGACACATCCCCAAAGTAAGGGAAATAAAAGCAAAAATGAACCAGTGGTACCTCATCAAGATAAAAAGCTTTTGCACAGTAAAGGAAACAATCAACAAAGCTAAAAGGCAACCAATGGAATGGGAGATGTTTTCAAATGACATATCGGATAAAGCATTAGTATCAAAAATCTAAAGACCTTAGCATACTCAACACCCAATAAACAAATAAACCAGTTAACAAATGGGCAGAAGGCATGAATAGAAACTTCTCCAAAGAAGACATCCAGATGACTAACAGACACATGAAAAGATGCTCAACATCACTCATCATCAAGGAAATACAAATGAAAACCACAATGAGATACTACCTCACATCTGTCAGAATAGCTGAAATTAACAACGCATGAAACAACAGGTATTGATGAGGATGTGGAGAAAGAGGAATCTTTTTGTACTATTAGTGGGAATGTGAACTGGTGCAGGCACTCTAGAGAACAGTATGGAGGTTCCCAAGAAACTAAAAATAGAGCTACCCTACAACCCAGCAATTGCACTATTAGGTATTTCCCCAAAGAATACAAAATACAGATTTGAAGGGGTACATGCACCCCAATATTTATAGCAGAATTATAAATAATAAACTATGGATGGAGCCCAAGTGTCCATTGACTGACTAATGGATAAAGAAGATGTGGTATGTATGTGTATATATATATATATATATATACATAATGGATATAATGGAATATTACTCCGCCATCAAAAAGAATGAAATCTTGCCACTTGCAGTGACATGTGTGGAGCTAGAATGTAGTATGCTAAATGAAATAAGTCAATCAGAGAAAGACGAATATATGATTTGATTCCTATGTGGAATTTAAGAAACATAACAGATGAACATACGGGAGGGAGGGGAAAAGAGAAGAGAGAGAAACAGACCACAAGAAATCTTAATGATCTTAATTACAACAAATTGAGGGTTGATTGAAAGAGGTGTGTGGGAGATGGGTTAGATGGAGGATGGGTATTAAGGAGTAAGTACACATATATCACTGGGTGTTGTATGTAAGTGATGAATCACTGAATTCTACTCCTGAAACCAATATTGCACTGTATTTTAAGTAACTAAAGTTTAAATGAAAAACAGACACCACAATAAAAGAAACCTGCAGGCCAGTATCTCTAATGAATATAGATACAAAATCCTCAACAAAATACTAGCAAACAAAATTTAACAGCATGTTAAAAGGATCACACACCATGAGCAAGTGGAATTTATCCCTGGGATGCAAGGATAGTTTAATGTTTAACATATGAAAATCAATTAGCATGATATATCACATTAACAGAATTAAGGATAAAAATCACATGATTATCTTAATAGATGCAGAAAAAGCATTTGATAAAATTCAACACCTTTTCATGTTAAAATACTCAATAAACTAGGAATAGAGGGGAACGAACCCAACTTACATGAAAAGCCACATCTAACACCATATTGAAAGCTTTCCCTCTAAAATCAGGAACAAAACAAGGGTGCTTACTCTCCCCACTTCTATCTGACATGGTACTGGAAGACCTAGTCAGAGAAATTAGGCAAGAAAAGAAATAAAAGCTCTCCAGTTTATAAAGAAAGAAGCAAAAGTACCACTGTTTGCAGATGACATGTATATATGTATATATACATGTAAATAAAACTCTGAAGGTGCTATAGAAACAAAAACATAAAGCCCTGTTATAATTAATAATTGAATTTAGCAAAGTAGCAGGATACAAATCAACATACAAAATCAGTTGTGTTTCTAAGCACTAACAACAAACTATCTGGAAAGGAAATTAGGAAAACAATCCCATTAACAGTAGCCTGAAAAATAATAGAATATTTAGGAATAAACTTGGCTGAAGAGATGAAAAATGCATACACTGAAAACTATAAAACATTATTGAAGAAAATTAAAGAAGACACAACCAAATGGAAAGACATTGCATGTTCATGGATTGGAAGATTTATTATCATTAAAATGTCCATACTACCCAAAGTGATATGTAGGTTCAATGCAATCTCTATGAAGATACTTTACAGAAAGACAGAAAAGAATTCTAAAATTCATACAGAATCACAAAAAATTCCAAAGAGACCAAACAAAGAAAAAACAAAGCTGGAGGCATCATACTTCCTGATTTCAAAATATATTAAAAAGGTACAATAAATGACAAAATATTAAAAATATAAAAACCATGTGATCCAGTTATTCCACTTCTGGGTATTTATACAAAAGGATTAAAAACAGGATCTCAAAGAGATATTAGTGCTTCCTTGTTCATTGCAACACTACTCACAATAGCCCAAATATGGAAACAACCTAACTGTCCATTGACAGATAAACAGAATAAGAAAATCCGTTATACACATGGAATATTATTCAGCCTTGAAAGAAAAGAACAAGAATTATGCAGTATTAGATAACATGTACGAATCTTGAGGACATTATGGTAAGTGAAACAAGCCAGTTACACAGGACAAGTACCACATGATTCCATTTACGTGGACCATCTACAAGAGCCAGACTGATAAAAGCAGAAAGCAGAACGGTGGCTGCTGGAGGCCAGGGGTAGGGGCAAATGTGGAGTTACTATTCAGTTATATCGAGATGAACAAGCTCTAGAGATTTGCTACATTGTGATATTTAGATAAAAATACTGCTTTGCACACTGAAAAATATGTTAAGGGGGTGGATCTAATGGTTGGTGTTCTCAGTACAATAAAACAAAAATGAAAATTAGACAAAAACCACAAAAATCTAATAAATGTTCCATTTTTTTCTTGTCAGCTTACCTGTTCCCAGGTTGATATAGAGGGCAAGCTACGTTTGCCATACTTCTAGGATAAAATGACAAGGGAACAGAGTGTTTAAGTGGCTTCTCCTTCCCCAAACAGGACATTTCCACTTGGAAACCTGAGACTGCATGCACCAAACAGTCCTCCCCCCAAGATGTGTTTGGTCTTTCCGTAATGTGTGTCGACTCAGCTCCTTGTTCTTCAAGGTAGATTTTCTGCACCTCCAAGCACAAGACCAATGCCTATGTAATCTTTATATATTCGCATAACCCTCTCCAAAAGTCCCAGTATTTATGCTAACACTTTGTAAATAAGCACTTAGTAAATTTAAATATATTTCAAAAATACATATATTTCTTTTTTAATGTAAAAAGTTTTTTAAAAACACCATCTTGCGGAAATTTTTCATGAACTCAACTATCAAATTGTGTGGGGAAATATACATATTAGTTTAATCAGACATGTGCTAGTGTTTTTCTTTTTTCTGGACCAAGGTCTTAAAGTACAAAAGAGAGTGAAAAAGTCCCTAGGGGCTGAGATCACGAGGACAACTTTATTTCTGTGTTCTTCACAGTAATTTTGACTTCACTCTTCTGACTTTGCCAAATACAACCGTTTCCATATTAGGCTACTGTTTCCTATGATGAAACTCTAAAAATCCACCCTTGTATTTATATATAGCTTTAAATGAACTCAGACACATAGTTGTTTTAGAATGATGCAATTAATTCCTATAAAAAGCCATCTACTTCTGTAGCCAGGAAAAACAATGGCTGGAGCCCATGCTGTGCTGTATAAGAGAGCTGCTGAAAATACCCAGCTCTAAATAAGGTCGGAAATTTGTTGATTGGTCTGTTGGGAGTTTTTTTCTCCTTCATTTTCCAAAAGAAGGAGCAGACACATGTTCTGGCAATTTTCTATTTTTTCCTTCTCCCCAGATTTAGCTCAATGATTGCACAATTTTCTCAGGGCTCATCTTCCAGGAAAGTCTATAGCGAACAGGTATTTCCGTGCCAGTCTACATCAGAAGACAGTGGCCTAACAGGGGAATGCGTTACTTGCCCAGGGACCAATCCATCTGACTTAGTTACATGGGTAAATCAATTTAAAGAAGACAATGGTAATTACAGAGATGAATCGATGGTCTAACCCCCATGGTGCCCAGGAAGCACCAAGGAATGGTAAATAATCATCTGATTACTTATAAAAAAATTCCACTCTGAGGACTTTTACACCACACTTCAAATAAAACTATTGAATTACCTTAATGAAACACAGTTTGAACATTTATCCTGTTTTGTATCAATGGGTTCTTTGTTTCAAGCGCACCATTTAAAAATTAATGTTAGGGTTCAGTTATGATGATACCTGCTCCAACACATTCTTGCATCAAGCATTTAGTAGTTTCCTACCACGAGCATGGCTTGTTTTTGTCTCCCAAGAGGAGTCACGTTTCTGGACCCCTGATCTAGAAATGAGATTGGATGCACATTTGAGAGTGGATTAGAATGCTGGATATTTAATTTGTGGCAAGCAACAAAGAATATACATATATGTCACACCAACAGAACATGATAGGCAAGCCTAAGTCAGGGAGTACACAACTCTCTAATTCACACAAATTAAATGTGGTGATAATATAAGATGGCAGCCATGAAAGTCTTAAAATGTGCACACCATAAATTCCATTCTTTTTCCTACCTTAACATTTTTCCTGGCTACTAGAATTAGAAGTGGAATGGCAAAACTGTAGGCAAATAAATGACGGTGTGTTTAAGACAGTTCCCAAATTTCAAAAAAAAAAAAAAAAAAAGAGGTGGTCACATTTGAAACCATAACTCATCTGGGGGCAGCTGCCTTCTGATTTCCTTCAGGACTCTGGGGGAGAGAGAGAGAGACTGACTTAGAGAAATGCTAAGAGAAATCCTCTCATCTGTCACCTTCTTTGCATTTTTACTGCATTCATATTAGTTCATGCCTGTGTTCTTTCTCATTTGGGTTTTTTTTCAGACTTCAGATTCTCCTCTTTTGACCCAAGTTTTTATGCAACTGTCAAATACTGCTTTCGGCGGTGGGGGGGGGGGGGTTGGGACACAGCTATAATCAGGTTCCTATTTTGCTTTAAAACCTTTTTAAAAAAATTGTAAATGTTTATTTATTTTTGAGAGAGAGAAAGACAGAGTGCAAGGGGAGGAGGGGCAGAGAGAGAGGGAGACACAGAATCTGAAGCAGTATCCAGGCTCAGAGCTGTCAGCACAGGGCCTGGTGTTGGGCTCAAACTCACAAATTGCAAGATCATGACCTGAACTAAGTTGGATGCTTAACTGACTGAGCCACCCAGGTGCCCCTGCTTAAAAACTTTTACAAGTGGAAGTACCCACACAAGTATGATACAGATGTAAACACAAATATAGAATTATAGAATAATTAGAGGAATAATTTATCATCTAGCAACTGAGATTGCTGTCACTATGTGATTAACATATTTTTAGTGTTTTTGTACTAATCAAATATTCTACAATAAACTATTACTAATATAGTAATCATATATATAAACATTTAAATATAATTATGCTTATAATATATGTTTTCCTTTTGGGGGTTCTCTTTTATTTCATACAATGGGTGCAGTAAGATGTACCTTTCATATCCCAATCTTTGAAAGACCAAAAGGGGTGTGGGAGGGAAGAGGGGAAAGAAAAGATGGACTGTAGCTTAGAAACACCAAATACAGTAAATGAGACGTTTAGGGTTTCTAGGTCATTCATTCCAACTTGTACATAAGCAGCTACATAAAAAATTAGGACAGAAAAACGAACTAGTAATGACAAGTGTTCTTTTGCCTGGTGATGTCCTTTGGGCACAGATTCCTAGAGAACCAGTGTTGTGGTGGGGATAGGGAGCTAGTCAGGGATGTGAGTTCATGATCATTTCTTCCTAAGAACGACTACTAACAAGAAGCTTTGACCAACCACAGGGAAGCAAAACACACTTCTATGGAAATGGTATGATAAGAACCAGGAGAATGTGAAGGTCCAAAATAACAGACCAACATTTAAAGAACACAATTTCAGTCCTTAAGGTGGAATGGATGGAAGACTACATCAGTAAGCATGGAACCCAAACTTGACTAAGAAAGCGTCTTGCAAGATAAGCCTCACCCCAGGGCTGCCATGTTGGACAGCCTCGGGGATATCATTCACATTACAGTTTATGTAACTAGTGCTCCTGAGGTTGTAAAGTGCAGTGGCCATACAGAGCATCCTGTCAAGTGTTATAAATGCAGTTCATGTTTAGGGGAAGGAGTGCTGGGATTGAGAGCTACAGAGTCATAGCCTTGAAGAGAGGAGAGAAGGCAAAGACAAGATAAGCAGTAACTGTAAATGACATGGCACCAGGCACTGTGCAGTGATGTCAGGGGCACTAGATCCTTGGTCTGGAAGAATGGTTTAATTCAAAGTAGGAGGAAAAAACCCTTAGATACAGTATATTTAAAAAGAATGATGGCTCTGGTCTCAAATTGCTTGGGATGGTTTTCCAGCTGTGTGACATGCCAAACTTTGTTCGACGTACTTAACATCTCTGGGCCTCAGTTTTCTCACAGGGTTGTTCTTGAATCAGTAAATACCCAGGAAGCACTTAGAACAAAGCCTGAGCCACAAACTGAGTCGATAAATGTGAGCTACTGCCGTCAGTACTGTCCATCTCTTTCAGGCTTTACTTAAGAAGCATAGATGTGAGTCTGTGACTGGACTGTCTCAGAGAGTCCAGCCAGGAGGCATTGGAGAGGAAGAAGCGAGGAAATTAGGTGGGGACTAACACATGAACATTTTACTGTAACACTTCCCCAGGTTCCTCAAGCAGGCTACTGGATCTTTTTGGAAGTTTAGAAAGAAATCTTTCCACTGGTCCTCCTCTACTACCTTGTGCCTTTCTGTGAAGAGAGTAGAACCGATGCTTAAAACTTGATCCAAGACAAGTTCTTTGTCTTCAGATCTTGTGGGTTGATGTTCCCATTTTACGAGTTTGCTGAGAGCAAACACAACTGTCAACATTACCTTTTGCTGAAAGATAATTTTCATAGTTTAATAAAAGGTGGTTTATAGTTAATCAAAAGAATGAAGCACTGGGACAAAGATCATCATGTGGACAAGGCACTTCCTGGGAGACTGTGGGTTCTGCCCTAAGTAGTCCCTCTTCAATCCCTACTGCATAGGCTTTCTGGGTGGGCACCCGGCTTCTGTAGTGCAGGGTCCTCTGCTACTGGTGGATCTCTACACATTGGGACCATAGCATCCTCAAATGGTGACTGCTTGACTGTCAGTCAAAATGGCACTTGGTCCCTTAAGGATCGGTGTGTTGACACATATGATACAATTAACCCCCTTTGTCGGTCTTCCAGAAGACGATAACACAGGCTGCTATTGGCTGGATTTCAAGTGCTAGAAGAGCCTGGGATTGACTGCTGCAATTGTAGCATTAGATGGCAGTCAGTTAATGGGAACTAGAAAGATGTCACATAGTTAAAATTACATTCATTACCTTAAGAGTTCTAGGGGAATAGTATATTGCCAATAGTTCTTTTGTTTAAGGATCACTTCATTTTCCAGGTTCAAATGGTCAGAGTCATGGCAAAGGACATTCAGAAAAGGGAAAGGAAAACCTAGTTTATCTCTGTATATGTGTATTATAAGCTTATGAAACAAGAGTTGTGAGCTACATGTCTCTCAGAGTCCCTCTTCACCATCAAGATATAGAGAAGGTGAATTTAAATTGTTCTTAATGTTTATTCATTTTTGAGAGAGAGAGAGAGAGAGAGAGTGAGCGCATGAGCGGGGGAGGGGCAGAGATAGTAGAGGGAGACACAGAATCTGAAGCAGGCTCCAGGCTGGGGGTTTGAACCCATAAGCCATGAGATGGTGACCTGAGCTGAAGTTGGATGCTTAACCAACTGAGCCACCCAGACTCCCCTAGAGAAGATGAATTTAAAACTCCATTTCATATCTTATGGAAAGCTCAATTTTCTCTCCAATAATTCTGTGAATTTGTGGATATGAGTATGTGTGTGTTTATGCAAGGGTGTGTGTATGTGTGTAGGAGGTATTATAATTAATCTTCTGAATCCTAATTCTTGCCTCTGTTAGATTCTTTGCTGCCATTCTTTTATTTTCATTTGATCATTTGTGCAAATGTTGAACTCACTCTTAACCTTGGGTTTCCACCAAAAACACAACAAAATGAAACAAAGCAAAAAGAAAAACAGTAACAACCACCAAAAAAGGTCTTTCTTTATATTTGACTATAAGCTTTTCTTGAAGATCTGGTAAGACAGAGGAGGAGTTTCATCACTGTAATGTGAGCAACTCAAAACTCAGCAGTAGGAACCCCTGTTCTTAGATTAGATTGGAAGTGGTGCCCATGTTTCATAATGTGCTGTGCTCTTCTCCCCATCCTGCTATGTGGTAGAGCAGTTAAAACTGGTTCTTCTAGGAGAGTCTAGCTAGCTATTTATCAAATTCATTTCATTTTTTCTTGGTCATATGTTTTCTGGATGTCATTTCTCAGCTCCTTTGAAATTAAAGCATTGCTGTTTTATGCTATTGACCAAGTCTCAAATTACTAGGACTGAAAATACGGCTGTTGTCCAATGCCTTTAAAGTGTTGTTTCATTTATTTTTACTGATTGTCTACTTATTTAAGGAGCAAAAGTAAATTCAGTCCCTATTACTCCATTTTGGCTGAAAGCAGAGGTCCAATTTGGAATTTCTCAGATGGACCATTCTAGCTCCTGATCTCTGTGGCATGAGGTGAGTTGTCTTGGCAACTAATTGCAGTTCAATTTCTCCCTGACCTACTTACTTCCCAGACAGGTGTTACTGGGATCACTTGTTAAAAAAAAATCACATACATGCAAATCTTCATCTCTAGCTCTGGCCACGGGGGAACTGAACCTAAAAACCTTCTCATACATAACTCTGCATATTCTTTCCCATCCACTTGCTTCACGTGAATATAGAAGACAGGGTAGAAGATGATAGAGGCCAAGAGGAAGGGAACCTGGAAGCATGAAGGAGAGCTATCTCCTTAATCACAAACAGCTATTTGGACTTGATGTGAATGAGAAACAAACAACCATTGGTGTTTGGGTATACAGGAAATACATTTGAGTATAGAGAATACACACACACACATACACACATACATACTGGAATTTGTTAGAGTGACTAGCATTACTTTTAATAAAATAGTACTCAAGTCCCTGTCAGGCACTTGTAAGTGAGTTACAAACTTCTCAGGGACCTCAACTCCATCACTCAGTCACTCAGTCACTCAGTCAGTGGCTTCCATTGAGCCTGAGCACTCTGGGACTGGTTCCAGGTTTTCTGGCATACGTATGTCTCCCCTTTCTGAGATCCCACCACCTTCCATAATGCTGCATGGGCATGAAGCACAGGGCTCAACACAGAAGAAATGCAATTTGACCTCTTATTCTCCTCTTCTTTGAATTGGGCCATTCCATTTTGCTTTTTAAAAAATAGATATCCATTTTTTATTTTGTTTGCTTATTTATTATTTATTTATTTTATTTTATTTATTATTTTTTTAACGTTTATTTATTTTTGAGACAGAGAGAGACAGAGCATGAACGGGGGAGAATCAGAGAGAGGGAGACACAGAATCTGAAACAGGCTCCAGGCTCTGAGCTGTCAGCACAGAGCCCGACGCGGGGCTCGAACTCATGGACCTCGAGATCATGACCCGAGCCGAAGTCGGCCGCTTAACCAACTGAGCCACCCAGGCGCCCCTATTTATTTATTTTAAATATTTATTTTGAGAGAGAGAGAGAGAGTGCACACCTGTGAGGGTTGGGGCAGACAGCGCGGGAGACAGAGAATCTGCTGTCAGCGCAGAGCCTGACTTGGATCTCCATCTCATGAACCGTGAGATCATGACCTGAGCTGAAATCAAGAGTCAGATGCTCAACTGACAGCCACCTGGGCACCCCTCTTTTCTGCTTTATAAGCAGAGAATCTTCCTCTAGAGCCTCTCCCTCCAAGTTTGATATATATTTTTTTACTGCAGTCCCATAGTTAAGCATGAACCTGCTAACAAAAACAGTCAAACTTAGCTTCACATCATATTGTCATATGAAATTTCAGGTTCTAATTGGTTATAGATACCTCAATTTTTTTTTTTTTTGGTGTGGAAGAAAAATACATGTCTCATGTTATTGTTTTGTTTTGTTTTCCGTTAATTATTATTACTTCAGAATCACTGTGCAAGTTAAACAAAAGGTATCTTGAGTTTGTATGAAATTTGCAATCCCTGGCTGAGGCCCTCCACTCATTGAGCCAATAGCTTTCCAGCCTGTTTTGTGGAAGATAGCATCTTGGGGCTGAAAGTATGGCATGGCACAAAGCAAATGAAATTTCCACTCTTCCCATTTATATTTTAGACATTATAACCCACAAATTTGATTGTACTTGGTTTGCATGGAAAGACTGTGCTGTTGAGTCAAGATTTATCTTTTCATTCTTTTCAGTTTCCTATTCTAGCACTAAGAACAAGAAAAGTATGACCATCTTAATAGATAATCCCACCTGTGGCTACAAGGACACTGTTTGAGAAGTAAAATTCCAACACAGCTTGGAATTAGCTGGAGAAAATGGAACTTGCTCAAGAAATAATAGCTTTCAAACACTAAATATCAAAGTGTATTTGTTGCTAAAATGTATTGAGTACCTATCAGATGGCAGAGCAGTATATATACGCTAATAATAGCAACCCTGAAGAATAGGAATTATGCTCATTTTCCACATGATGAAATGAAGCTTTTGGATGGCTTTCCCAAGGCTACATAGCTAACAGAGGTGAGGTTAAAACTCAACTTATTTCTAGACATTGCTGACTTAAGGAAAAAACTGAGGAATTTTACAAAAATTATCTAAGTTCATGTGCAACATCTTCCCTAGAGAGGGTCTCATATTTTCAAGGAAATGCAGGAGTTCTAAAGACATCCTTTTCCTATCCTTATAAAAAGGCCTAATGGACATTGATTAAAACGCCATAACTTCCCTCCAGTTTTGATTACATGTTGTTTTTTTGTTGTTGTTGTTGTTGTTGTTGTTTTTTTCAGCTCAAAGGCCGACAAATCACGGGCACAGGTCAAATCCAGCCCACTGCCTATTTTTCTGTGGTCTGTGGGCTGACACTAATTTTTGCACTTTTAAATGGTTGAACAAAAGTTGCAAAAGAATACATTTTATGACACAGGCCAGCTATATGAAATTCAAGTTTCAGTTCCATAAATAATGTTTTATTGGAACACAGCCATGCTTGTTTGCTTATGCATGGTTGATGGTGGCTTTCATGCTACAATGGCAGAGTTGAATAGTTGTAAGAGACCTTATGGCTCACAAAACCTAAAATATTTACTCTCTGGCTTTTTACAGAAAAAATTGTGCCTACCCATACTTTATGAGAATAGGCTTAAGGGCTACTCAGCTCTCCCAAGAGCCCATTCAATCTTATTGCCATTAGTTCACTAGTATCTTTATTCATTTATTCTTCCATCAGAAATGTTCTGAGTCTCACTTTAGTACCATGAATTACGCTAGGCACTGGGGTTAGAGGAAGAAGGAACAAGTGAAGGCACGGGGTGACAAAACAGTGATAATGATAATGACCATCCTGGAGTAAACAGCTAGAATAATCACTCATAATTTACATGGAACATGAAGCAACCACTGTGTGGAGCTCTTTATGTGATTACCTCATTAAATGCTCAGAGCAACATTTTCAGATAGATTAGGCATCATTTATCCAATTTTTATAGAGGAAGAGATTGAGATTTAAAAATGGCTATGTAACTTATCCAAGGCATCTAGCTAAACAGAAATTTAATAAGGATTCAAGCGTAGGTCCATCTTATTGCTGGGTAGATGTGTTTTTATAGGCACTGTAATGTCACAAATATCTAACAAAATATGTGTTGTTATTAGAATAATTTTTTAATAATACGCTAGCAGTCGAGTGCTTTATCAATAGAATCAAATTTTAACATCTGTGATGTCAGAAAGGTGTGGGTTTAATTTATGTTTGGATTTATTTGTATTGATAGGGATATCAGGAACCTGAAATGTTCTTTCCTTCTAAGTAAAACCCTGTAATAATGGCAGAAGAGCTCTCCTCCTTTGTTCTATTATTATCTGCCCACATCCAGTCCCCATAGGGTAGAGAAGATGAGCCAGAGCCACTGGAAATGGGATTTTGGAGTATGGGTAAAACCCATATCCTAATTTTCCTGTGTAGATGTTTATAATGATTCCTCTTTTTCATTTTTTAAAATTTATTTTTCAGAATGTTCTAAGTAGCTACATGTGGAATTTCTGTTCTGTTACATCAAATAAGGTATTTTTTAAGTTTATTTTGAGAGAGGTAGAGAGAGAGCATGCAAGGGTGAGCAGGGAAGGGCCAGAGAAAAAGGGAGAGAGAGAATCCCAATCAGGCTCCGTGCTGTCAGCGCAGAACAAGACATGAGGATAGAACTCATGAACTGTGAGATCATGACCTGAGTCGAAAGCAGAAGTTGGACACTTAACCAACTGAGACACCCAGGTGCCCCAAGTGAGGTATTATTTAATTCAGTTTTATAAATACACTGAAAAATAAGACTCAGAGAATTGTAATAACTTGACTAACATCATACAAACTAGCCAGTAATATAAAAGGGGAGTTAAGACCAGGTTTGATATTATAAAAATTAAATAAAAACACAAACATAAAACCCTTTGTGCCTTAACATGTGATAGGCTGTATTCCATGAACAAAATTATGTAATGGTGAGTGTTTTCATGTGGCTGAGTGAAAGGCAGATGGATAAGAATGGTAGAAAATAAAGCCAGAGAAATAATTAGAGTACTCCACCATCTTCTTAAATCCTACTTTGAAGTTTACCTGGGGAAGCTTGTAATTTCAACTATCAAAACAAAAACCCAACTCATTAGTGAATAGCATTATGTGTATATCTTCATTTCTTTTTTTCCCCAAGTTTTTATTTAAATTCCAGTTAGTTAACATACAGTTTAATATTAATTTCAGGTGTAGAATTTAGTGATTCATCACTTCCATACAACGCCCAGTACTCATCACAAGTGTCCTCCTTAATCCCCATCACCTTTTTCACCCATCCCCACCCCCCACCCAACTCCCCTCCAGTGACCATCAGTTTGTTCTCTAAGAGTCTGTTGTTTGGTTTGTCTCTCTTTCTCCCCTGCCCGTGTTCATTTTTGTTTCTTAAATTCCACATAGTGAGTGAAATCATGTGGTATTTGTCTTTCTCTAACTTATTTCACTTAGTGTAATACTCTCTAACAGAATCTTTTCTCCTTCTTTATTTTCAGAATAAGGAATGTTTTCTTTAAGAGTAATGCATTTCTCACCCTTACCTTCTTCATTAGCATTGTGGCTAACCTTGTTCCGCACACTGCTCTCTACCTTTAACAACGTTTAAGACATGTAATTATGCCATTGATTAGAGGGAAGGGGAAGATTATGCATCCCTTTCCCCTCTAAGCCCTGGAAGAATTCAGCGTATAATGCTTCTTCTAGTCATTACATAGAAATGAGTTAAGATGTCTCCATAAGTCAAGTTAAAACAGAAAGATATGATATGGATGGGATCTGAAGTGTGACTTATTTTAAGAGATCTGTACATCATTAACTAATAGGAAATACCTAATCCTAATTAAGTTTTCTATGGAAGTGTCTCTTGAAAATATGACGAAAGTTACAAAAATATGTTGTGACTACATCAAGTTCATTGTAAACATTCTTAAGAAGAGGAAAAAAGTTGTAATCAAAGAGACACTGTCTATGTGGAAAAGGAAAAATTAAAGCACAGATTTAGGAAGGATTAATTCATTTCTGTCCAGTGTAGGCATAGAGTTTCTGGCAGAATTATATCCTCAGTTGTGTCATAAGAATTTTTTTTTTAATAGGGGTGCCTGGGTGGCTCAGTCGGTTAAGCGTCCAACTTCAGCCTGGGTCATGATCTTGCCATTCCCAAGTTCAAGCCCCGTGTTGGGGTCTGTGCTGACAGCTCAGAGCCTGGAGCCTGTTTCAGATTCTGTGTCTGCCTCTTTCTCTCTGCCCCTCCCATACTCACACTCTGTCTCTCTCTCTCTCTCTCTCTCAAAAATAAATATTAACAAAAAAAAGATTTTTTTGTTTTCAAATTTCACCATGATAATAAATATCTCTCAAGATTATCTTCCTTCATTTACTTGAGGCCCATGTTGAGTAATAAAGACTTCAAAGATTAATTCCTTTTCCATAGTATATTGAGAACCCAGAGAGTGGACATCAGTGTTCAAGTAGCTAAAAGTAGATAAATTTTCATCCTAGTTAACCCTCATAATTCATTAGAGTTCACCTGTCTTATTGAGCTTATTCAATGTGGTGCTTCCTGATATTTGTTCAGTTTTGGACAAGTCCCTCATGTGTGATGAGTCAAGGAGGGAGTGGCCAGCCGGCAGTGCAGGGCTGATAATGAGATTCCTTCCGTGACAGCTCTGTGGCTCCAACAATACACTTTTACAATATTTTGCTTTCTTATCTACGTAGCTCTTTTGAATAACCATATTTAAATACCCACAACACTGCTGGCCAGTGTATTTATTTAGAAGGCCCATATTCTAAATTCATCAAAGAACATAAAAATACAGGACCTACTAATTTGTGCTTATTGCATTACTGATGAAAAAATTAGCAGGTAGACTGATGTATGTTCCATATTTAACTCCAGCTTTAGAAACAGCAGAATCGTATCTTAGTGATAAAGAGAGAGGTAGGCGGAAAGCGAAAGCAGCTTTCATACTGCGTTTCCCACTGAGGTGAAACCAAAGAGGTCAGGAGAACTTCAGCAGCGTTGTTTATATCAGTAGATGAACTATTTCAACAAGTAGCATTTAACTACATCTGTCTATTTCTTAGGATTTGGTATCATTTCAAAGTTCAGTTCGTAAGTTCATTCAATTTTGAACTATCCATATAAACTTGTTTTTAATGAGAGATGACCTCCCAGATCTCCCATACCATCTCACAGATGTGACTGGAGTCCAATTTGAGATGTTCACACCAGTAAGGACTACTAGTATAGTTCATCAATCTTGTTAATGAGCTGACTATTGGCCTCTCTCTGGTGTCACATCCTGGCACCCTTGATCTTTCACAGAAAGGAATTAGTGCTGGCATTCAGTGGAAAGCTCCAAATGGGCTTAATTGGAAATTTTCGGGATAAGATAGAATGTTCAATTTTTAGCTTAATGATGATGCTGGGACTATAAACATACCAGATTTGAGTTCAGTTAAGGTAATTACGTGGGCAAAAATGAAAGTGCAATTAGGCTACTCCAGCCTCTACTAAGTGCAATTATTGAGAACACTAACCTGGGGAAAATAGGTTCATTCTTTGAATTTGTTCTTTAAATTTTAGTATGCCTCACAGCTTTGCTCCTTCTATTCTTACTCAGTGGGGGTCCCGGAAGGGGAGGGGGGAAGAACTACCCAAGACACTCCCCAAACAATAATTTCAACTGTTCTTCCTTTTACAAGGAACATGGTGCTAAAAAGTCCTAAAAATACTTAAAAAAAAAGATAGCTTTCTTAAGTATTGTTTTTTTGTAAACAATGAGGTAAAAAATGAGAGAAGTGTATTTTTTGTGTAGAAGTTATTAGGTTGAAGGAAGAGTCAGGATGTAGAAGAGAAAACAAATTGTCATAAAAGTTGTCAACTTCTGCCAGGTTAGTTATTTCCAAGTTAATTATTACTTTTTTTTAATTAAAAAAAATTTTTTTTAACATTTATTTATTTTTGAGACAGAGACAGAGCATGAACGGGGGAGGGGCAGAGAGAGGGTGACACAGAATCGGAAGCAGGCTCCAGGCTCTGAGCCATCAGCCCAGAGCCCGACGCGGGGCTCGAACTCACGGACCGTGAGATCGTGACCTGAGTTGAAGTCGGACGCACAACCGACTGAGCCACCCAGGCGCCCCCCAAGTTAATTATTAATAAATCCATAACTTTGTCATAAAAAATTCTTTCTAAACCATTCCCAGTATCTAGACCACAACATGGTTAGTCTGATCACTTTGATTCTTGGAACAACTGAACGAGGCCGAGTTTATGACAAGACCTGGATGGTGGCAAAGGCCGTAAAGATTAAAATATATACCTGGCCATTTTAGTTTGTCACACAAACTAAATTATATCCATTTCTAATGATATCCATTTCTAATGATATCCATTTCTAAATACAAAATTATATCCATTTCTAAAATATCAATTTGACAGAGTTGCTAGTTTAAGAAAATGTAAGTAGACCTTGGCAAGGAATTTTGAATTGTCTAAAACTTGGTGATTGTAGGGTCTTTTATGCATGAAGAGGACATGGTTCCTCATAATAGTCTCTCCAACTATACCTGGTGCCAACCTATGTCTTCTCAGGTTCTTTTTGTTGTACCACCTTCACCTTTTATAAACATGTTTTATCATGAACTGTCTTATTGGGAGTCCTTTTCATACACCAATTTCAAGGACCTTTCCTAAAATTATATATATATATGTGTGTATATATATATGTGTGTATATATATATATACACACACACACATATATATATTTGTGTGTATATATATACACACATATATATATATACACACATATATATGTGTGTGTATTTATATACATACTTATACATATGTATACATACAGTATGATGCATTTCTGTTTCAAAATTTAATATTGAAAGGAAAACATATACAAGCACATATACATCCACATTTATGTACATATACGTGTGTGTGTGTATATATACATACACACACATATTGTATCATACTTTTTTTCTCAATAAAATATACATTTGTCAAAATATAACAAGTAAGGAAGTAAGGCTGGGAAGCTAAATTATTACTTCTTCTAGATTACATACAGGAACATTTTTCATTTCACAAAATTTTTCATCCATTTTACTATTTTTCTGACATTATAAAAGATTTTGTTGGGGTGGGTGCCTGGGTGGCTCAGTCAGGCGTCCGACTTCAGCTCAGGTCATTATCACACGGTTTGTGAGTTTGAGCCCCGCATCAAGCTCTGTGCTAACAGCTTGCTAGGAGCTCAGAGCTCAGAGCCTGGAGCCTGCTTTGGATTCTATGTCTCCCTCTCCCTCTCCCTCTGCGCCTCCGCGGCTCATCCTCTGTCTGTCTCTCTTTCTCTCTTTTTCAAAAAAAAAAAAAACATTAAAAAAATATTTTGTCTACTGAATCAACTACATTTACTAAGTAACAAAAATGATAGTTTTCTAATTACCATGCACTGTATGCTTAATTTCATATTATTTTGTTTAATTCATGGAATGATCTTTGAAGGTAAGAAAACAATTTTCATTTTGTAAAGGAAAAAATGAAGGTTTATTAAATGTGTGACTATTAAGAGGCTGAAACAATGGGCCTTTCTTTTTCAGTTTGTGGAAGCACATACGTAGTTAATAGCTTGCACACACACTGCACACTGTAGTTAGACTGAGATTTGAAATCTTATTCTATTACTTCTAGCTATGCAACCTTGCACAAGATACTTCATTCACTTGTCTAATCCTTTGTGAATTCATCTCTAAAAGGGAATAAATAGCACTATCACCTCCTGGGATATATTCCTAAGGTTTAAATGGGATAATGCGTGCACTTTTTTAAGTGTCATGCCTGGAAATTTTTAAATTCCCAAAAAGTGTTTATATTTTAACAAGCATAAAGGTAGTATAAATTTAGCCCAAGGAAGATACTTGATATTTTGAATTAGCTTGTGCATGCTTAACATGGGTGCATGTCTATGCACCTCAGCTTTTTGAATGCACACACAAAAATGAAATCAAATCTTACAACTCTTGGAATCCTGAAAGCCCAGGCTGAAAACTTTCCCCAAGAGCATGGCTTACCAGTTACTTTTTAATCTCTTGATCTCTAAAATATTACTAAAATGTTAACATCACAACAGTAAAGGATAAGTGGGCTAATGACGGAGTCGTGCAGAGCATTCTGAAAATGCCCAGAGAGTAAACATTTAAAATGGAGCTTTAAGTAGCTTAGTTGTATGTTTTTAACTTATGTCTAGGATAAATTATGACTGGAAATCCTATGAAATGTTTCAGATTACATGATAGATTCAAAAGTCAAAGCAATTATATCAGTTTGCTAAGGCTGACGTAACAAATGAGTGACTGAAACAACAGAGATGCATTGTCTCAGTTCTGGAGACCAGCTTGTTGGCAGGACTGGTTTTTCCTGACAACTGTGAGGAAGAATCTGTCATACGCCCCTCCCCTAGGCTTTGGTGTGTTGCTGTACATTTTGGCATCCTTTGATTTGTAGAACCATCACTCCAACCTTTGCCTTAATATTCACGTGTTCTTTTCTCTCTGTGCTATTTGTGCCTACATTTCCCCTTGTTGAGCACACAAGTCATATTAGGGGCCATTCTATTCTAGTTGATCTCATCTTAACCAAATTATATCCACAATGATCCTATTCCCAAATAAGCTCGCATTCTAAGGTACAGAGTTCTAGGACTTCAATGTATGAATTTGGGGGGAACACAACTGAATCCATAAAAGCAATCATCACACACAGATGTGCTGAGTACATCCAAGAAAGAAAAAGTTACCATAATAACAGGGATAATCAAAGTCATGTATTTAAGTTAAAAATTACTTTCAGAAAAATATAATTTATGATTAAATGGCAAGAATGCGTCTGAGAAGGATCTGAGGGATTCGATTAACCACAAGTTAAAAAAAAGCTGAGAGACTGATATGATTACTAAGACATTTTAAAGCAAATAGAGCCTGCATTATAAGAAAAATGAAAATTACCTATAAAACGTGTTCTAGAAGAAACAAGTAATGCTAACTGATGAAAGTTATAGCTGCACTTAAAGAATATTCTAATACACTTCTCTGTTCCATAATGGGTACTGAATTTCTCTCTGATGGAAGTATTTAAGAAGAGATGAGTAGCCATCTGTTGCAGATAGAAGAGGAATTTGGAAAAGTTTCTTAAGAGTGTTAACACACCTGCCCTTTTGTTAATTGTGATTAAATGACACCTGTAGGTCTTGACTTCCCTGGGGCTCCCTGGCTTTTATTGCACATCTATAAACCCTGTCTGCCCTCCTTTCTTCCTCTCCCAAGTGCAAGAAGTACAACAGACCACTACATCTTTGGATCATATACTGAGTGTATTTAAAATGAGATATTGCTGTCTTTTGGACTCTTATACTTTTAAGACCTGCACACATTTGCTCCTTGGGCAACTGCCTAGGTGTGACTGATTCTGTAGCGGACCTTCCAATTTGCCTGTTTCTTCCAGGTGTGTTTCTCTTTTGATTTAGTTGATTAAGTGTCTAACCCGCTATACCTCCAAGACTCAGCTTTTCTGGCTAGACTTCAATCTGGATCCCTTTGGCAAGGAGGGCATCTTTCCAAAGAGGGTTGGAACTCAACCTGTGAGCTAGAGAAGCATTTTATTCTACTAATTAAAAATGTGGGTGCTAGTGTCAGACACATGGTTTTGAGTCCCAGTTCATCACCTTATTTTTAGGGAAATCATTAAATATTGTAAACTTACTTCATTATTTCTTCAAAATTTGAATAAAAATGACAACTACACCATGAGAATTAAGTGACAAAATGCACTTGAGGCACTTCATACAGCAGATAGAATGGCCAGTAGATAGAATGCATTGGTAACTTGTGTGAAAAAAGAACAAGAAGATTTATGGGGGCCAGTTGAGAGGGGATGAGAGAGATGAAAAGGGCATATAAAAGGAGTGACACCAATCAGGAAGCCAAAGCTATGATTTGAATCCAGAGCAGAAGCCTTTTCCATATGGAAGCACACAGGATTTGATGGTTGTAGAATAGCTCATGTTGGGAGGGGCTGAGACCTGGTATCTAGATATGCCCAGGCTTAGCTGGTGACAAGGTTTCCTGCCAGATGGAGTATAGAATCCAGAAGCTACACTGGTAACCTGTAAGTGGTAAATCTTGGTAGGGGATCTAGGTTGGGAGGTCCCATATGGAAATAATGATGAACAAAGAGAGGTGATAGACTGGCAACAGATGGGAATCCAAGCAATTGGGTGGATGGCAAGGGATCTGATCTCAGTAAAGACACTTGTTGTATGTATGTGTGTGTGTGTGTGTGTGTGTGTGTGTGTGGGCACCCACGTGTAGGATTTCTGTTTTTAATTGAGATATAATACATAACATTGTATAAGTTTAAAGTATACAATGTGTTGACTTAATACACTTACATGTTTCCATATGATTACCACTGTAATGTTAGCTAACATTTCCATCACATCACTTACTTATCATTTCTTTTTGGTGATAGGAACACTTAAGATCTATTCTCTTAGTAACTTCCAGGTATACAGTATTGTTAACTATAATCACAATGTTGTAGGTCAGATCCCCAGAACTTATTCACCTTCTAAGTTTCTACTCTATGATCTATATCACTTTGATCTACATTTTCCCTACCTACTGAGCCACTTCATTTTGAGTTCAGGGATTGAAAATCAGGTCTTTAATCTCTGGGATGGAAACAAAGCAAGACACAGACTATTAAGAATTTGTACCCCAGAGGTTATAGGTATCTATGTTATACAAATAGAGACTTATATGAGGGCCTAGTTAATGTAAATAGGGGAGTATCTTAATCCATTTGGGCTGAACAAAACCACCAGGATGGATGGCTTAAACAATAATCATTTATTTCTCACAGTTTTGGAGGATGGGAAGTTCAACATCATGGTGCCAGGGGTCTGGTGAGAGACCGCTTTTTAGAAGAACTTCCATATTTTTTGCTATAATCTCTCAAGGCAGATGGGGGCAAAAATACTTTCTCAGGCTGTTTTTATGAAGCCAGTAATCCCACTCTTCACTCTCATGACCTAAGCATGTCACAAAGTCCCCACCTCCTAATACCATCATATTGGTGTTGAGGCCTTCAACAAATGCATTTGGGAGGATATAAACTTCAGTTCATAGCAGAGGGTCAGTTAAGGAAATAAACTAGATTCCATTGGGTATAGAGTTTTGTCATGAGATTAGAGTAAATTGTTGTGTCTGTTGAAGGAACTCAATAAATCTTTCCTAAACTGTGTCACTGAACTGCTTTAATTTCTCTGCTACTAGGGAGAAGATTGTCCTGGAGGCCTCGGTGAAGCTAAGCCTATTAAAGGGGACTAGGTAATTATCTATTATGGAGGAGAGTGCTCTCAGGCAAGGGGACAGAAAGCCAAGGTCCTTACAAAAGCACTTGAAAATGTGACTGCCCTATGTCATCCTACAAGTTGACTAGAAATAAAAGTTGGGGACAGTCACTCAAATATCTTTGAGCAAAGAAGAGTCAACTCTACAGTTGAACCTATGAAGAGAGCCACATTTTTGGTAAGCTACAAAGGAGATGATAGCCTTGCCTCGCCAGGATAAAGCCAGATAACCCATTATTGGTCCAAAGGTGTAGATGCCAAGGAGGCTTTTGATCTAGTACAATATCCGTGTGTCTCCTAATCTCTTCAGTAGTCAATGTTTCAGACAGAAGCACCTGTAGAGTTAATGCTGTACACCTAGTAATAATTGTTTTTGTTTTGTTTTGTTTTGTTTAGGAAAAATGAGTTAGGCACTAGAGATACTTTGATTTGTTGCTTTGCAAAGAATAATCTTGTCAATGGTCTTTATCTCTGAAGAAGAGCTTAGGAAAGACTAGAAACAAAACCTCTTCCAAATATACCAAATTTGCTCCAATACTTCATTTGACTGAAGGAATGAAAGCAAAGCCAACTTTGGGTAAAATTGAAGGGGACCTTATACCCATTATTCTTTCCTCTTTTTAGATACCTTCTCCTGTGCATTCGATAATCAAAGCTGTGGGTCTGGCTAAACTCTCTGGAGCTCCAGAGTTATGCTTCTAACCTCTCCCAATCAAACAACATGATTTTATGTTTTTCCACCATGAAAAATTTAAAAAGGACTTTCCTATTTAGGCCACAAGGTGAGGGCTTTCTGGTTATTCTTTGGTTCCCAGTATAACATGCAAGCAATTGTCTATTTTATTTATGCATTGTTTACTGTGTATTTTCTAAAGTTGCAAGGAGAAGAAATCATATGTATTTTTAAGCTACTTTTCTTAAAATGCTATACTAATTTATGTAGGCCAAAAGAGCCTATTGACCTATTTATTGATCTCTGAGTCTAAAATGGACACATATATCTGATTATATGGTTATTTGCAATCTTTACAGGAGAAAAAACACACAAAATGCTCCTAGTAGTGACTGTACAACCCTGTTAATTTGTACTTCTTTAAAATTTCCCACAGGTAATATTTTATTTATAACACTAGCAAGATTTTTTAACAAATAACATTTGATTTAAAAAAAGAAATAAAATTGAGCAATTTAATTTTGAAGCATGTAAATTTACATGTAGAAGTGAGGAAGAAATTTTCTATTTTATGATACAGAACTCAATTTAAGGAAGGTAATAAATTTGGAATTCACAGTCAGGAACAAGACACAGAATCGTACCCTATAGTTCAACTCTCATTTACCAAATGTTAATTTCATATTATTTCTTCTTCTAATTTTTATTATCTTAAAATTTTTTTATTACATTTTAGATATTTTAATATCTTTTATTTAAATTAAGGCATTAGCATTCATAATTTAATACATGCTAATTTATTATGTAGCACTTTTTTTAAAACTCAACTCTCATTTACATGTCTGATACATATTAAGCATCTACTATATTCTTACCACTGAGTCAATAATTGTGAGGCACTGAACAGGCCTGACATGGGGTCTGCTCTCTTGAGCCTTCATTCTACCAAGTGAGGCACTGGATAAGAGACTGTTCTAGGGACAAGATGACCCAGATGGCTCTCACTGTCTCAGAGACAGGCTTTCTGGAAGGAAGGGAATTCACCCTGAGAGAAGAAGGCTGAGAGGGACATAGCAAAGCAAAGAGGATATGGGGTAAGGTTGGAAAAAAGTATCTCAGGCAGACAAAATAGCATGGAGATCTAGAGCTTTATAGACACGTTAGGCTTTCGATCCTTTAGCCTGGAAAAAAATGGAAGCCATTGAAAGTTTTCGTGATGGGGGTGATACACAGGGCTGCTGCACATTGTATAGGTGACTGAGCATGTGGTGCAGTGAACGAAGGCACTGCATTTAAGTGAGCTCTATTCACACAGGGACACTACATTTATGTATTGGTTATGGTGATTTACTGGTAGATGGTGATGAAATGTTTTGTTCTCAAGTAGTTTAGGACAATTTTTTTGACAGATGGAAGTAAATTGTGTTGTGAAGAGCGTCCTTTAAAAGTTCACACAAAGGCAATGCAGTCTGGACAGCAGCAGGCTCTGGTTGTGCCAGTTTGCATTGCAAAAGATCCCTCTGTTGTGAACATGTGGGGAACAAATCAAAGGCAGGCAGAAGCGGATGAGGAAATGCCATTTAGAGGACTCCTGATCTGTCCATGTGAGAAATGATGGTGGTTTGGAGTAGTGTGGTGACATAATGGTTAAAGAAGACTAGATGTGAGCAGTATTTGACAAATAGCATCAATAGACCTTGATATTTAAAAAGAAATAGATTGGAGTCTCCCAGATTATTGGCACTTAATTGATCAATTTCATTTATGATTTTAATGGAAATTAATCATTTAGCTCTCAGACTTCCAGTTTCCATTTCTCAATCTGTGAAAACCTTTCTAATTCTAAGTAAAAGAAGTCCCTTCCCAAGACTTGACTTCTTTATTTGGGGTTGAAATACATCTCTTGATATTTTGCTTCAGTCAGCTTTGGCTCTTTTTACTTGTCAAATCAATTGTAACCTGCTATGCAGTTGGTGTCTGTTATAATCCTCAGTTTGCATTTGACCATACTGTTTTTCACATTTCTTCAGCTACTGCATAGTTAGGTTTCTGATGATTACATCCTCTCCCTCCCTTATGCTCCCAGAAGCTTGAGCTTCTGATTTTCCATGGAAACCCATTTAGTTATCTCCTCTCACTTATAAACTCTTCAATTCCTTTTGAATTTTTCTTCTGTCTCTCACTAGAATTTCATTACCTTCTAATTTGGTAATGGCTGTTAATATCACTAACCTGCTACTGTTTTCTGTCTTTATCATTAATAACAATGTTTAATATTTGGTGACTTGATGCCCACCATGATGAGCTAGGCAGTGTGCATGTGCACACATACATATACTAGCTCACAGGTTTTGCAATTGGAAACTCCTTCTCTTTAGGCCTTTGAAAAGTCATGAGTGCTGATGCCAATCCAATTTTGACTAATTAAGTTTTATTAAAAATTAATAAACATTCAAATGTCAGTATGAATTCCTTTCTTAATTGATCATAAAATTGAGCAAAAAAATCACTTTATCTAAAATGTTTACAGCCCAGCCATTTTGCTAGATTTATGTCTCAACAACTTAAACATACCAACTTCTCTTCATAATAATTTCTTTTTTTTTTTTTTTTTCAACGTTTATTTATTTTTGGGACAGAGAGAGACAGAGCATGAACGGGGGAGGGGCAGAGAGAGAGGGAGACACAGAATCGGAAACAGGCTCCAGGCTCTGAGCCATCAGCCCAGAGCCTGACGCGGGGCTCGAACCCACGGACCGCGAGATCGTGACCTGGCTGAAGTCGGACGCTTAACCGACTACGCCACCCAGGCGCCCCCATAATAATTTCTAATTAACGAGAAATTACAAAATGGACTTCTCATTTGGCGTTCGTTTGAGGATTCTACTTTAATGCTAAAGAGAAAGAAATGCTGTCATAATCAATTCTAACCGGGGACTTATTAACAAGTAGAAACAATCTACAAATTCCATGATGGTTTTGTTGGGGTCATGTTGCCACATGACTTGGTGACTCCTACTGGCCAAATGATGATCCAAGGCAGAGCCCACCATTGTCTGTCTCAGGTTTTGTAGGTTCTTTGCATCATAGATAGCACTTCAGCAATAAGGACTATAAGAAATATCTTTTAATAATAAAATTATGGTAAACACAAAGTTAAAAGATTGCCCAAAAAAGAACAGTATAATTTAGGTATTTCACATAAATGAGCTTTTTATTGCACACAATTCTCCATTGTGAACTCTATTAGAAAATATTTTCCCATTGCAGGTGATCACAGCTTTTTAATTTTCTTCCTCCCATTTTCCTTGATGCCTACTTTTTGTTCATTTAGTCATTAAAGTGTGTCAAATGGTCAGATAGGAAAAATAGAAGAAAATGACACGTAAAGCAGACTCATTTCTGGTATGGAATTCTCTAAAAAGAAATATGGCAATAGGGAGATAATTGTCTCAAATTATTTGGAGAGTATAAGTAGATTTCTATTATGAATTGCTGTCTAACTTCCATTTACATGAATTGCGAATTCAGTTATATTTTAACCACATAAATGAGTATATTTCCTAAAAATTTATTTAGCTTTATCTTTGCTTTCAACTAAGATGTAAGATATTTGTATAATGGGAACCTCTGCATATATTGGTTTACAAGAAAAAGTTACCACGTTGGGGCATTGATTCCAATTCATCAAGAATTCTGGATCAATGATTCCTAGAAAGCAGAAACAAGCTTGTTATAGAAAAGCTTCAGGGATGAACTGAAATCCAGGATCAGGGTTAGAGGAAGAGTATTAGAAAAAGTGTGGTTCAGAATTTGGTTGAACAGATGAAGGGCGGGAAGGACAAAGGTACATTATCCGGGGATAGAAGGACATCTTGAGGTAGTCAGAAAATATCCAGGCCAATAGTTAGATCTTTTGGAAGTTCAAAGAGCAGAGACATGTAACCAAAGACCAGGAATCAGAATCATTGAGCGGTATTTAAGGAAGAGATTTTTTAAAAGTTCCTCAGGAAATTTTGTTGAGTTCTTCTGCTTAAGGGATCTACCAATGAACTTCAAGAGATTTATAAACCTCCTGAATAGGCAGGGAAAGTGTGTGTCTGTGTGTGTGTCTGTGTCTGTGTGTGTGTGTGTGTGTGTGTGTGTGTGTGAGAGGGAGAGAGAGAGAGAGAGAGAGAGAGATTGAGAGACAGAGAGAGCAGGAATGTTATTTTCCCTGGGAAAAAATTTCATACCTTTATTTAGGTACTTAAAGGAATCCCCCAAATTCCCAACAACTAAAACCTCCAGTGTTTTATTTTATTTATTTTCTTAAGATTTTATTTTTAGGCAATCTTTACACCCAATGCGGGGCTCAAACTCACAATCCCGAGATCCAAGAGTCAGATGCTCTACTACCTGAGTCAGCCAAGTGTCTCCAAAACCACAATGTTTTTTAAAAAGTTTCTGGGAAGCTAAGGATATGAACAGTCATTATATTACAATATTAGAAAGAGAAATACGTGTAAGAAAGAAAGATTTACAGTCCCATATTAATGAAGACTAATATTGAGAGAAATTTAACTGCCTGTCAAGCAAATGTATGACATTGATTTTCTACGTATGGCAAAAACGTACATTCTGTTCACAGTTAATCTACACGTCTGAACATGTCTGCATTCTATAGAAGGTGATTAAATTAGAGAAAATCAGCTAAATGTTGCAAGAGGAATTGGTTGCTATAAAATATCATTGTGTGCTAAGTAAATACTTCTATAAAAAATACAAGAAGATATTTCAGTCAGTTTAGTTAGAAATAAAGAAGGAGACAAAACTCCAACACAGCCTACAGCTGTTAGGTGATTAAATGAAATGTCTTACATGGGGGAATACTGTTAAATTTTAAATTCCCATTATAAAGAGACATTAAATATTTCTATTTTATAGATTTAGTCCACAAAACAGCATTGCAAAATGTCCATCTCTCTTAAAATTTCAGCTAAATTTTCCTCCTACATGATATATCTGAATGCAGATTTTTTAGCAAAATTGACGTACTTGATATACAAAATAATACTCAGATCTATTTATGTTACGAGATTGTCTTTTCCACTGGAAAATTGGCCCACTATCGATGCATGTTGTTTCCAAGACATGTGTTAGATATTTTAAGTCATTGAATATTGCTCTGAGTTATTGAAGAGTCACCAATATCAGAAACAAATTTAAAGATTAAATTAATTAAATATTATGTGTTTACAGAAAATAGAACAAGAAAAAATGTGCATAAGACATTTAACTTTAGCCATTCAATCATTAGTTTACAATAAAAACTCAGGTTTGTGTATGCCAGACTGTATATTTATAGTTGGCACATATTATGATGGTTCTCTAATGGTTTAATAAAGGGAATATTTTTTTTTTCAAAAGAGTTACTTCACATCTGTGACATAACTGGCCTGAACTGGCATTACTCAGAGGAGACGGTAAAATACAAAATAATTTAGACTAATTTCTTGATTATTCTGAAGGCCCATGTGGTTAAATAAAACAAACATTTCCAACTAGATCAAACTGATGATTTAAGTATGTTTATCGCTTATTTTTTCCATGGTGTCTCACTAAGGTGTATACCTTCCCCACTATTTGGAAATAAACGGAAATAATACTGAATAGATTTTTATTTAAAAAACAGCAAAATTCTTTATTATTGTTTTATTCTGAAGTTTTATCACATCAAGCTTTAAATGAAGGGAAAACTGAAAAAGAAATAAAGATAATTGATATAGATAGCAGAGAAGAGTAGAAAACAAGAAGACTGCTTTAGGCTACTAATTAACAGAGACAAGATAATTTACAACGGGTGTGGATTCAAGAACAAAGTGAAAAGAATACAATAAATTATTCTTGATGGAAATTAAAACTGCTTTTAGTAGTAATTCTTATATTAGAATGTAAGTATGACTCTAATTAAAATAATACCCACAGTTGTCAAGTAGAAATATGCCTGTGAAATTAGCATATTAACAAGACTCATATTTTTTCCAAAATGTACTTGTACCATTATTCTTGAAACAGTCTAACACATTTAATAGTATTTGGATCCTATTAGAAATGGTGTGTTTCATTCCAAAGGCTATTTAAAGCTTTTCCTAAGAGCATATAATTTCCGTAAGATTAGATAAAAAAAAAATTTCTTGTCTTATTCTAACTGATGCTTGTTACCTCAGCTTCAAGCAAATGCAATTTACTGTCTCATGCAATGCTGGTTGGTGGTTTTCCCAATTTTAACCAAGTGACTATATGGTAGGCAGCTCAATTGTGGAATGTGATGGCAGTTTGTGCTATCAGATATCAGAGAGAGATTCATGTGGGAAGAAAAGAACTAACATTTTTAAGTACCAGTTCTCAGTATTATCTTTCTTATCTCCTCTAAAACCCCACAAAATCTTTGTGGAGTCATTATTATTGTTAGTAGTAGCATTAATGCCATTTTACACATGAGGAAACGGACACTCAGAAATGCTATAACATATACAACATTCCCAAGTTGGCATAATTAGTACATGGCAATAACAGCAAACTGAATTTAAAGAGCAAACTTGGCAAACTAAAGAAACAGCCATAAAATGTTTTAGCCTTCCTCCAGGTATTAGAGTAATTGATCTTGAATGAAGTATTAAGTAGCTAAATATCTAACCTCCTTAATCACTCACACACTACAGTAGTTAGAGTATTTGATAATACTTTAAAACTATTTTTTAAAAGTTTATTTTGAGAGAGAGAGAGACAGAGAGAGGGAGAGAATGTGAGCGGGGAAGAGCAGAAGGAGAGGGGAAGAGAAAGAGAGAATCCCAAGCAGGCTCAGTGCTCACACCATGGAGCTGTATGTGGGGCCTGAACTCAGGAACCGTCAGTTTACAACCTGAGCCAAAATCAAGAGTTGGACGCTTAACTGATTGAGCCTTCCAACTACCCCTTGAAAATATTTTTTAAATTATGCTTCTCCCTTGGGGCGCCTGGGTGGCTCAGTTGGTTAGGCGTCTGACTTCGGCTCAGGTCATGATCTCACCGTTTGTGGGTTCGAGCCCCACGTTGGGCTCTCTGCTGACAGCACAGAGTCTGAAGCTTGCTTGGAGTTCTGTATCTCTCTCTCTCTGCTCCTCCCCTGCTCATGCTCTGTTTCTCTCTCAAAAATAAATATTAAAAAAATATTTTTTTCTCAATAAATATGTTATGGAAGATGATTAGAACAAATTTAGAAACAAATAAAGAAGGAAAGAAAAACAGAATATTTAAATAAACCAAAGAAAGCCACTCATTGTTTTTGTCACATTTATTTCAGTGTTATCTGTCTTTCTTTTCATTCTTTTGTTCCTTCTGCTCTGTATGTCTTGTTTTTTATGTTACATATTTGTGATCACTATGATGGTTGATTTTTTTTTTACTCCACTACATATTTAATCCTGATTCCAACTTATTTTAAACACTTGTTTTAAACACTATTATTGAATAAATATACCAGTTTATTTAACCATTGGGGCAATTTTCATATTTAACGGGCTCCCAAGATTTTCTATTATAAATAACACCAAGCTGAATGCCTTGTGCAAGAAGTTATTTTTTAAAAAATTTATCTATTTTGAGAGCATGAGTGCAGAGGGGTAGAAAGAGAGAGAGAGAGAGAGAGAGTGAGAGAGAGAGAGGGAGAGAGAGAGAGGGAGAGAGAGAATCCCAAACAGTCTCTGTGTTGTCAGCATGAGGCTGAAAAATCATGACCTGAACTGAACTCAAGAGTTGGCCGCCCAACTGACTGAGCCTCCCAGGCACCCCATCCATGAAGTTTTTTATACGTTATTTCTTTAGAATAGATTTTTCAGAGATGACATCACTGGATTGAGGGTTTTTGATAGATTTAGTCAAATTATTTTTTTTTTTAAGTTTGACTAGTTTATAGTAAATAGATATACATTAAAATATACTACCTTTGGGAATGCAACCTGGTTCAGCCACTCTGGAAAACAGTATGGAGGTTCCTCAAAAAACTAAAAATAGAACTACCCTATGACCTAGCAATTGCATTACTAGGCATTTAGCCATGGGATACAGGTGTGCTGTTTCAAAGGGACACATGCACCCCCATGTTTATAGCAGCACTATCAACAATAGCCAAAGTATCGAAAGAGCCCATACTCTCTGTCCATGGATGGATGAATGGATAAAGAAGATGTGGCATATATACACAATGGAGTATTACTTGGTGATCAAAAAGAATGAAATCTTACCATTTGCAACTATGTGGATGGAACTGGAGGGTATTATGCTAAGTGAAATTAGTCAGTCAGAGAAAGACCAAAATCATATGACTTCACTCATATGAGGACTTTAAGACACAAAACAGATGAACATAAGGGAAGGGAAACAAAAATAATATAAAAACGGGGAGGGGGACAAAACATAAGAGACTCATAAATATGGAGAACAAACAGAGGGTTACTGGAAGGGGTGTGTGGGGGGGATGGGCTAAATGGGTAAGGGGCATTAAGGAATCTACTCCTGAAATCATTGTTGCACTATATGCTACTTTGGATGTAAATTAAAAAAAAAAATTAAAAAGAAAAAATATACTACCTTAAACCAGGAGCAGTATTCACATTAAAAGAAACAGTTCATTTGCATTTCTTTGATCACTACTGACAGGGAGTATTTGTTTCACAAGTTTGTTAGTCTACTTTAATTCATCTTTTGATGCTTTTTATTTACGTTCCCTAAATACATAATTTGGCAAATTGTCCAGTTGATTAGATGCCTGGGATTTAATCTGCAAATGTTCTTAGGTAAGACCAATTTCTAAAGCAGTTGACTTCTTTTATCCTTTATATAGTTAGATTTTCAATGTTCAACTATTATGTGTCTGGCCCCATGTTACGTGTGAGGATTTAAAGGTGAGTAAATCTTAGTATCAGCAGACATACACTTTAAAGAAAGGTGCAGGAGCAGGCAGATCCTTAAACAGACAACCACTATCATGTGTATATAAATAACTCTTTTGAAGGTAGGCATGAAACTGCTTACCAAGGAATTCTCATAGAAGCACCTTCTATTTTCTTTCTTTTTGTCCATTAATTCTACCAGGAGATAATATTGAAGGAAAACACAGGAAATAACAGAGTTCAGAATTCTCAGTGATAAGATTTTTTTGTATGATAGTTGGGCAAACAAATATTCGTTCTGGGTCAGCAGGAGGCATTTACAGAAATGCAGAAGAATTATACTTTTGTGCTTGTTCAAACTTGTACCACTACCAATGAGGACAGAAATAACCAGGACGGTTTCCCTTATAATTAAAACAGTCACCTCTTTATTCTAAATGTGAACTGCCAACTTCTGAGAGAGAGAATGAGGAGTCTATGACTGTTGTATAGTCCTTCAACTAGGAAGCCAGTCATTCCTACCTCAACAGATATTCTTTAGAGAGGGGATCCGTCTAGCATAGGATGCAAATAAAGATCAGTGATGACATGGATGGATGGAAGGCAAAGATTGAGAATGAGCTTTCACAAATAGATATCTTAAGTAGCTTATTCTTGCTAAAGAGCGGATGGTGGTTAATGCTAGAACAGAACAATTTTACATTCTCTCTCTATATATATATGTATATATACACATATACATATATATTTATATATGGAAGAATATACTCAGCATTTGGCATTCAGGCTACAGAAAAAAAAATCTTGAACAAGGTAGACACTAATGATATTTACTACTAATGCTGGGTCCCACAACGTGCATACCAGAATCCCAGAATGGTACCTGAGCAAGGCTCACTCTTTCTTTTTTTCCCCCTTTTTGTTATAGTGGTAAAATATACATGACATAAAACTTTCCATCTTAACCATTTATAGCTGTACAGTTCTGTGGCATTACTCACTCTTCCTTGAGTGTGTCAATTTGACATATTATAGTTTTTAAATGGTACACATAAATTGCTGTAAGAATATAAATGACAGCCCCTATTTCTGCTTAGGGAGATCAAGGGAAGCTAGTGAGATGATATGACATTTAATTGGGCCTTACAGAATAAGTAGGAGTTTTCCAGACAGAAAGGAAGGGAGAAATGACATTCTAAATAGATGGAAGGTATGAACAGTGGCATAATCATAAAAGTGCAAGACATACATTTTCAGGGGCAGCGAGTAATTGGTCTGAGAAGACAAGAATTTAGACTGTTATTGAATTAATAGGAAAGGAGTTTCACCTTAATCTTTCATCTTTTGAGGCTCATGCTTGTGAGACAAGAGATGTGGGATCTGCTGCCTTTTTTGTACTCTTAACCTCCCCTGACCTCAGTAGCCACACAATGAGAGGAGCTGGACCCGATTACTGGTTGGCAAACATTGCCTGCAAACGTCCAGGTAGTAAGTATTTTCAGCTTTACAGATCATATGGTCTCCGTCTTCATTGCTACTACTCAACTCTGTTGTTACTGAAAAAGCAGCCACAGACAATCTGTAAACAAATGGTCAAGGCTGGATTTCACCTGCAAGCTGCACTTTGCCAAATCTCAGAGTAGATAATCTCTAAAACACCCCTTGCGTTAACATTTAAGAGTTCTGTTATTTTTGTTTTCCAAGTTTTGTTGTTTCAGATCATTTTGATCATGGAGAAGCATATTTTGGAGTACTGCATTTAAAATAATTAACAATATAGTTGCTTTTTCCGCTGCAAGAGAGTTACTGGATATCATCCCTTAGTTGCTGCAAAAAAACCCATGTGGACGCTCAGCTTTATACACTGAAGGATATGAATCCCAGATTCTTACACCAGACGACAGAAGCAAGAATCATAAAGTAGCGAAAGCTAATACTTATGTAGAACAATGGAAGCCAGCAGAAAATGCTCCCCGAAAATATGCCTTTGTCTTACAGATTATTCTGAGTTAGTTACTTGAGACACAGTAGGTACAAGGACATTGTGGCCCTCCTTCAGAGCCCTGAAAGCAGGAAATAAATCTCCAATGTGAAAGGTACCCTCCCTGTACCAGAGGTAGAGGCATTCTTATCACCAAAGACAGGGAATTTAAGGTGGAGAAGCCTGTGTAAACAAATCTTGTTACTTCTTCACTAATTTACTGCCTCAAAGCCCAAATTGCTTTGTCTTGTCAATTCTTTACAAATTTGTTTCTTTATTCAAAAGATGTAAAAGCTGCCTGCTTTGGTCACATCTTTGAGTGTTATATTTTTTTATGGGGCACCCACATGTGCGAAATTAAACTCCTTTTCTCCTGTTAATCTATCTTTTGTCAGTTATTAGCCCAGGCAAAGAACCTAGAAGGGAAGAAGGGAAATGTTTCCTACCCCTACAGGAAGATGATTAATCTTTTTCTACGCAAATCTAGGAAATATAAAATATAAATTAGTAATAATTTAACCTTGACTTATAGCTATAGGGCTTATTTTAATGGTAGATGTGCTCTCATTTATTTTGGTTTTGTATGGATCAGTAACAAGGGAGTGCAACTCTCTGATGTACTATTCTATTTAGTGTCTTTATTAAATCAAATTAAACGCATGTTGGACTAAAGCATAACTAATGAGAATTATCAAGAAAAAATAAGATTATTAGTATTTCCAGTCCAGTATCACCTAAAGCCAGACTTGGAGGTGGAATAAGACAATGAACTCAGTTCTTATCCTACATAATCCTATGGAAGCATAAACTCATTAAAATAGTTTTACTTTAATAATCTTCGGGTGTGTTTCTATAGAGTGAACACATATTGAAGAGTTGCATGGAAGCAATTGTGGGAGGGAAGAAAGTTCTGGATTGATAAAAACCCTTGAAGTATCAGTTAATAGTATCAAAACAAAGAAAATGTCATTTTTAGAACTAGCTTCTTAAGGCTCTGAATGCAAATTATAAGATTATTTTTCTCAGTTTACTTCATAAGAGTACTTTAGAGACACCATAATGTTTAGAAATAAACAATTAAATCACATTTTTGTATTTTAAATTATATGTCTCTTTTTATCCCATCCTTTGTGAGAATAAAAATTCAATGTATGGAGGTAGAAGGTCAGGGTCAGAATTGAGAATAAAGATGCACTAGAGAGTCAATATAAAGAGCTGAGGTTTGGTTTTATTTTCCATTAGAAATAGAGTTTCGACAGAGCACACGGCTTGCCGGCTATTGACTACCTTTATCTCTGTCTCCTGCAGTTTGGAGAGGCCAATCAGCAAAATTCACAGCATTGAATAAATAGAAGTAACTGCACCACCTTCACAGTCCTTGCCAGCTGGACAAGCCCAGAGCAAGGTTTGCCCCTCTATTGACCTTGGTGATGCTCCTCTGAGCAGGGTCCCTGGAGGATTCAGGGGGTATGGCTGCTTTACTAGCCTGAACTGGTTACACCAAAGATCATTAAATGGTTCCCATTAAGGGTCACAAAGTAAACACTTCAGGCTTCATGGGTCCTTTCAGTCTCCGTCACAACTACTCAGCCCTGCCATAGATAATACATCAATGCCTGAGGGTGGCTGTGTTCCAACAGAACTTTATTTGTGTGAACACTACAATTTGAATTTCATATAATTTTCACGTGTCACAAATATTACTCTTTTGATTTTTTTTCAACACTTTAAAAATATAAAAATCATTTTTTACTTGCAGGTCATGCAGAAACAGGAAGTGGGCCAGATTTGGCCCATGGGCTGCAGTATGTTAAATTATGAGTAGACACTTTTGGGGGAAAAAAAATAAAAATTTTTAAAAGCCATTCTATTTTGAGGCCTCTAGGTTACTTTTTTTAAATTCATATGTTTTATTTACTTTGTGAATTGAAATATATTTGACATTTAACATTGTGTAAGTTTAAGGTTGCAACATGTTGAACTGATACACTTATATTACTGCAATATGATTGTCATGGTAGTGTTAATACCTCTTATCGTGTCACATAATTATCATTTCTTACCCCTTGATTATTAAAATAGTTTAGCCTTGAATCTAACTTTTACACTATCACTGTCACTTGCATTACTATTCATTCATTCAGAAGTAGCTTCTTTCTCCATTCATGCTAGGACTCAGAGAGAAGATGAGCCAAATTACTTGCTTCTCCTTTAATCTCCTCTCCTGCTTCTTTCCCTAATGACTTCGAGTCCTTGAATGGGAGGAACCTGCTAAGCCATTTTTAAAAAGCATGCTAGGGACACCTCCAGGTATCCTTAAATCACTGCACTGGGTTAGAAGTTTTCCTCTTTAGAAGAAAGATAAGAATGATTGATTCATCACAAATTATTTGGGAACAATTAATTTAAGTAATTTATTACTCACTGTATGGATTGAATTATATGTCCCTTCCAAAATGCATATATTGAAGTTCTAACCCTCAATGTGGCTGTATTTGAAGATAGGGAGACTAAGGAAATAATTAAGATTAATTGAGGAAACAAGGGTAAGGAAGAGACACCAGAGGGCTCCCTCTATCTCTCTGTGTATGCACAAAAAAAAAAGGCTACGTGAGAACATAACCAGACAGTGGCCTTCTACAAGCCAGAGAGAGAAGCCTTATCAGAGGAACCCTGATGGCACCTTGATCTTGGACTTCTAGCTTCCAGAATTATAAGAACATAAATTTTTGTTGTGTAAGCCACTCAGTCTGTGGTATTTTGTTGTGGCAGGCTGAGCACGCTAATATACCCATATATGGGTCATGATATCTATATATAGGTATGATAATAATTTGCTAGTAAGCTGTATAATTTTTTGTAACTTTACCCTTATCCTTAAGCTTATTGGTCAAACAATGTCAACAGTTTTCTGTATATGCTTTCCTTGGGGAAATAAACATCAATAACACATACACCGTAACTCAGCTTTGACTTTCAAAATAAACTTTAAAAGGGAACAGATATGAAACACTAGTCTTGAAAACTAGGCTTTCAATTCCAAGAGCCAAGCACTTGAGAGAAAATGGAGTTTTCTAAATCCTAAGTTTCCTTTCGTTTTTCCCGAGTTCTTATTTAAATTTCAGTTAGCTAACATACAGTGTAATATTAGTTGCAGATGTAGAATTTAGTGAATTATCACTTCTATACAACACCCAGTGCTCATCACGAGTGCCCTCCTTAATACCCATCACCCATTTACCACGTTTCCTTTTAAATATCAAGAGCCACATTTAGGAAGTCTAAGAATATCAAGCTCTTGGTATATGTCAGAGACTATGGAAGGATACAGGGTATGATGTAAGGACAGAGTTCCACGACAAAACAAAGAAAATAACAAGTTTTTCTGGGATGGGAGAGGAAAGAATTTAGTGGATATGGATCTGGACTACAGAGGTTGCCAGGGCACTTTTGCTCCCTTGCCTGGTGCAGGGAAGAGGAAACCATGGAATCTATGACAATAACAGCAAAGGTGTGTGCTCTGAGGTTCCTACCTTACAGAGGACCCAGCACCAACATGAGCAGCTGCAGCGATCAGGAACGCCTGCGTGGTGTTTTTAGGCAGAGAAGAGAAAGCCTCCCAATACTCCTTTGTCTCCGGGGGGGCACAGAGATATTCTGCAGATCCTCAGAAAATTTTTGAAGATTAAGAAGCAGTATTCATGCCAGGAGGTGCTGCCTTTTGGGATAGTTGTGACAAAGGTCCCAGTAGCATCATAGTATAGTTCATGTGCCAAGAGAAGCGATGTCCCAAGACATTAGCAGCAGAGGCAATAGTGTTAAAGAAGGAAAACTCAAAAACAACTGAGTTTAGACATCTTGTGGTTGGGCTGGGGTGGCAGCAATTACTCAAGGTCAGTATCTTCGTCCCCAACATGCATGTCCTCTTATAATCCTTTGGCTCTTGGACAAATTCTAAGAGAAAAAGGGAGGTGTCTTTAAAAGTGGGAAATGGTCCAGATACAAAGTTTAAATTTTTAATCATGAGAAACTAAAATACTAAGTTTGTTTAAATGTTTACCCAAAGAGTCTAAATTTTTAACCAGAAGTGATTGTGTTACCTTGAAGTAACACGATTCAGGTCTTTTGCACGTTAGGAGAAGCTAAGCTATGCGGAACCAGCCTAAATTGAGTTGAATTATGGGAAAATTAAAATTTTATGTCTGCATAACTGAATTGTATCTATAATTTGATCCTGCTGCAGTTGTGGGCTAATACTTACAAAAAAGAAAATGATTGGGGCTCCAGGGTAGCTCATTGGGTTTAAGTGTCAGACTTCAGCTCAGGGCATGATCTCAGAGTTCAGGAGTCGCAGCCCCCAGTGGGGCTCTGTGCTGACAGCTCAAAGCCTGGAGCCTGCTTCGGATTCTGTGTCTCCCTCGCTCTCTCTCTCTGCCCCTCCCCTGCCAGCGCTCTATCTCAAAAATAAACATTTAAAAAAATTTAAAAAAGAAAAAAAGAAAATGATTGCCATAGATATTTTTTCTAAACTACTCCATGAAACTGCCCTGGTTAACTTGTAAAGAATCGCTACTGCCAATAGTGACTCAGAAAACCTGCAAGTATCTGAAATTCTCTCTGAATGGTAAAACATTCACATTATGTTCAGGGAGTTTGCGATGTTAAGTCAATATTCCCACACTATAATCATTATAAATTAGTAATGCACATACCCTGTCAGGAAGGACTTTGGGTTGTTAACTGTAACGTTATGCTTCCCAACAACAAACCTATTCTACTGGAACGTTGGTAAAACCTTTTTACCGTAATGATTATTTTTTCTTAGGGGTAGGGTAGTCCCCTCGCTTGTGGTTCAGCTTTCTTTGCTTTTAATCCCCAGCCGCCGAGCCCGGGTCTCACGCCGAGGCTCCCCCTCCTGATGCACCAAGCCTGCTCTGAAGCCGAGGCTCCTCCTCCTGACGCAGCGTCATGACGTCCACAGTAGCCAGACGCTGCGCATTGCAGCGCTTGCGTCATTTACTGCGTCATCTCTTCATGTAAGCGTTTTACCGTGGCCCGTTATTATGAGAAGGTGAGTACAGTATTATATGTTGAGCGAGAGAAGCCACATTCATAAAACTTTTATGTGTATATTGTTATAATTCTATTTTATCGTTATCTATTGTTAATCTCTTCCTGTGCCTCATTTATAAATTAAACTTTATCATAGGGGTGTATGTATAGGGAAAAAAAGAATATATAGAGGGCTCGGTGCTATCTGGGGTTTCAGGCATCCAGTGGGGGCTGGGGAAAGTATCCTGGATAGAAAAACGGGGGCTACCATATTCATATTAATGGGGTGATTGATACCTTTCGATCATGCCACTTTTCTCTTCTAGCACCTTCATTGGTTATCACCGTCTGTCAATTTTATGAAACCCTTGTTCGTGCACACTTGGGTCTCCATGACACAGTTCCAGTGACCATTTTTGCTGTCTGCTTTGCTCCACGTCACGAGCGTGCTATAAAGGCACTGCACACGTTGTGTCTTTCCACGATGTTAGCTTATTCACTCATAAAGCAGGGTTCACACAATTGTAACAGGCTTGGGATTCCGAACTCCTTTCACTTGGCTTCCTACGCATACACAAGACATACAATACAAAGCCACATAATAAACAAAGTACAAGTGTAAGAAGTGAACAAACCAAAGGGAAAATCAGTCGGTGAGCACACAGCTGAAATGAGGACTCCGTCTGCTCTGCATCAGCTGTCAGCACTTAACTGCTGATTATGTTCCGTGGTCAGCCCCGCAGGGCGTTCAGTGGCAGTTGGCCTTTCGTACGTGGTCAGATGTGGAAGAGTCAGCATCTGGAAAAGCAGAGAGCTTGCTGCAGAAATCCTGCCTTCTTGAAGGAGTTTAATCAGTCGTTAGCCATTTCAGGCCTCTTCTGGTTCTGGTGATTAACAGTTCTTGGTTCTTCCACGTTCTCTTGGCCTTGTTAATTAGCAGTTCTTGGTACTGTCAGCGTGTTCTGATTTTAGCAGTGTCTGTTTCTCAGCTCATCGCCCTTGGCTGCCGTCCTGAATCTTTATGTCACTGCTTGACATAAGTGACCCCATCATACTCTCTACACTCAATTATTTTAATATTTATCCAAAATTGGTTATTGGCTCTTCCCCAGTAACTCTGTGTATCTGCATGTGTCTTTGCTCCTAATTTCTCTCTGGAGTGACTTCCCCAACCTCTCAGTATCTCTGTCTCCTTTACTAATCATTTCATCAATCTCAAATACATCCTTTTTCTAAAGAATACCTTGATCCACTTTATTTCAGTATTCTTTCCTCAATACTCCGTAGACCTCTTTTAGACCTCTCCTGAGGTTTATCCTATGCTATTTATATGATACTTCTTGTGATAGTTTATCTGCAACTCATACAATAAAGTTCCTTGTGCATAATTTTTATTTCTTGCTTGCTTTAATCTGTGTCCTCATTACCATATTGAGCATACATAGCCTGTGCTCAATCGATACATTTTTTTTTGAGATAATGTAACAATGACACTTAAGTTGCTATCATGCCTTCAATTTAAAAATCTGTGATCGCTCCATAAAAGAATGCTTTGGGGAAAAGAAAAGACATGCATGAATTTGCATGTGATTAATCACATGTCACTCTTTGCTTTCAACTTTCCTTCTAGGTGGGAATAAAAAACGTGCAGTGTAGAAGTTTAAGGACTCCACAGAGCTGCCCAAGGACACGGGGAAAGTGATTAAAGAGGAAGCTTCTAGGGATAGAGTGGACCCAGGGAAGGAGGAGTTACTGCTGATGGCTAGGTTTGTGAGAATAGATTGGTGAATAGGAGAAGAAGGCATGTTGTAGGGAGAAAGAGAAGGACAGAACTAAGAATATATCTCCAGGCCACAACCCATGCACAAAATAGAGGGAGGAAAGAAAATGATACTCATATATTAAAGACACAGTGTAGAAATACAGTGTGTGAACTTAATAAGAGAATGTAATTAGCTTTCCTGATAAAGGAGCTTGAAGTTGTACACTGTGCTATGATGTGCCTGTGGTGGAAATGATTTAGATTTCTTAAATGTGTGACACAGCTATGCAGGTGTGAGCAGTGAAGCAGATTGCTGTGCAAAATTCTGTCCAAGTAGGCTAGTTGTCAGATTTTATATATGCCTATAATGGTTTCCCATTTCCTCACCTGTGGGAGAGCTAATCAATAAATAAATTGGTACAAGAAACTAACACTATTTATACACCATATCTTGGGAAATCACCCAAGGCAGCGAATTGGAAGGAACTTCTGTAGATATGAAACAGGCCACTCAAAAATCAGGATGACTAGCGATACCACTGTCGGAGAGCCGTTTCTTGTGCCAGAAGAGGGCCGCGATCTTAGGGAATTCTTACAAGCGGAACTGCCAAGAATAGAACTCAGCCTTTTCAAAGGTGTTCGTTTTTGGAGAACTTCAAGGTCATCAGTGGAGAGAGCAATCCAGAGAAATTCTTTGCTTTAGAGATGAATTCTTACTACCCTCACTCCCTGATGCTCCCTTTTATTTTGGGCAAGTGAGAGTTTCCAATGGGCTCTACCTGGTCACTCCATATTTATTTTAAGAGTGGATTAGATAATGTATGATCATGTACTTTGTAAATTAAGTTTAAAAAAGCAAGTTTTTAAAAAAATCAATTTCCAAACTAATGAGACCAAGAGTATTTTCACTGAGTATCATGAATCAATGTTTGACTTTTTTTTTGAGAAATCGTTTGGACAATTGGGATAATTTTCTTTATCAATAAAAACATTCATTTAGAATTGACCTCCTCGTTTCCACTTACCCATTTTCTCTTTTCAACTCTGTACCCTGTTTTCATCCTGCTGTGGGTGGAAATCACTAATGAATCATTTTCGTCTGTGGCCCCATGTCTAGCTTTTTCTCCAACTACTTTATCTTACAAAGAGATCTATATTTAATGTGTATTTTATCTCAAATAATTAGCTCTCTTCTCTAAGAAACAAAACTGAACCAAACAATATTGGGCACCGGAAAGGAGGAGTAACTGCTGAGGGAAAAGATGGTAAGTTATTGACCTCACTGGATGCCGTTTTCTTTCTATATAATCTTTTGATAATTTCTCTCAACTCCTGCCCTAAAGCCCACCTCCATCCCTGAAGGTGGGATTGAATCAGTCAGAGTGCTCTAGACAAACAGACCAACAGAATCTGTATCTATGTATCCACATTCATATCTCTGTGTATCTATATAGCTGTATCTATTTAATGAGGAAGACTGAGATTTTTTATAAGGAATTGGCTCACATGATTATAGAGGCTAACTAAATCTTATGAAATGCCATCTGCAAGCTGGAGACCAGGAAAGCCAATGGTGTAGTTCAATCTGACTCTGAAGGCTTGGGAACCAGAGTAGTTGCTAATAAAATTCCCAGTCTGAGGTTCGGAGAGGACCAGCGTTGCAGCTCAGCAGTCAGGCATGGAGAGAAAAAACCTCACTTGCTCTGCCTTTTCTTTCTATGCAGGCTTGCACAGATTGGATGATGCCCACCCATTTGTTTTACTCAGCCTACTGATTTAAATGCTAATCTCCTCAAGGAACTCCCTCACAGAAATAATGAAATAATGTTCAGCCCAATATCTGGGCATCCTGTGATCCAGTCAGGTTGACACTTAAAATCAACCATCTCAGAGATGCTCCAGGGTGAAGCAAACTTAGCTACACAGTGTCCACTCCATTGACAAGAACTCTGTTGCTGGCAGTCCAGCTTGCTTCTTCTCTATCCTCCCACATTCAGTGTTTTACTGTCAAGACTCAGTCACTAGTTACAGCTTCAAAGAAGCCCTGAGACTCTCAAGGATGCCAGTGAAGCTCGCTAGTGCTGTCTTCTTGTAAGCGTATGAAGAGTGCCCATGACTTTTCATAGCTTAACACCAATGCCTGGAGTGACATTCACGTTTTCTAGTGCAGGTAACCCCAGTCACCATGGGGACAGGTAATTTACTTGAATTTGTGGGGAGCAGGAATGGTGATGAAAAAATACCACAGTGCTTTTACTCCTGTGAATTCCATTCAAGGAATTCTCTCTTTAAATGCATCTTCCTTTAGTTTTATTTTCTAGCCCTCTCTTATGTGGCCTTGAGGTAGATGATTAAGATCGATAGAGACTTTTGGGTTACCTGTTCCTTCTTTGAAGATGTAATCACTCATCATCCATGTAGTTATCAACTGAGAGGACCTTGGTGAAACTTGGAGACAAAAGGAGAAAAAGTCCCATTTGATAATTCTTCTACGTATGCTTCCATGGCATTCTAATCTCATTGTTCATAGCAATTATCACAGTAGTAATTTTACATTTATTTTGACAGTTGTTTGACTAGTATCTATGTTCTCCACTGTTCTGGAACTCCATGTGGGCAAAACCTGTCTTATTATTCTATCTCTAAGGTCTTACGCAATGTCTTGCATGCAGCATATTTGAATTAATGATTAGATCAACTGATGACCAGTCAGGGGTCTGGATATATTTATTTTTTCCAGTTACTGTTCTTTCTTTTCTTTCATTGAAGAAATTCTTTTAAGTAAGGGCTGTCTTCTTATGAACTAAAATGCAAACATCCTATAGTCTGTCAAATTTTATTGTAATATTAAAAGCTCTTCTAGTGGTCACTTTTGAGTAATAAGTAAAATATACATTTATTCACTCTGTAAAATTAATAACCAATTGCTACTCAGGCACTGGGACTTTGGAGATGAAAAAACAGCAGATTTCCTCTAAATATTTACAGTAGCATAGATGTAATAGACAAGTAGTTACAGTAAAATGTGGTCTATTAAGTAATGTATGTGTAAGTAACATTTTTTAAAATAAGTATAATATTCTAGGTCCTTTACTCACATGTAATATATATATATTTTTTATTTTTTACAACTGCTTTCTGAGTTATGTTTCATTCCATTTTTTTCAATGATAAAGCTGAGGTTCAGTGAATTTAAACCTTTGAAAATTTAATACATTGTTTGGGTTTATGTTTATTTGGTTTCAAAGCAGGCACTCCTTTCTTTGTGTCACATGACAAAGAACCACATCTTTAAGTCTCTATGAGGGGAGCACTCCTAAACTCATGAAGGCTCATAAGTGAGAAACATAATAAACTGTATTACTATTTATTGAGTACCTATGTTGTGCTAAGCATTATATGCTAGCATTTCTTTTTAGCCTAAAAATAACTCTAAGATATTGGTATTATCATTCCTATTTCCTATAATGGGACGTTGAGTCTCATCAAGTTTAAGTCGCTTGCCCAAGTCATATATATAAGAGGTGGAGCTAGGAATTGAAATCAGTTCTAATGATTACAAATCTATGCTTATAACATTTTTAAAAAAATGGTTCTTCTGAGACCTTGTTTTGACATTACTATAGGCCACATGAATATAACCTAGTTATGACAAGCAAACAGTAGTTTAACGGATTTTTAAACCTGCATTTCAACACTAAAGTCTGAAAACTTTTTTTTTTTTTTCTTCTGGCTTCATATGAACTCCTGAGCTTTTGGTGTCCCTAAAGATAGGTTTTATATCCTTTACATTGTCATGATAATTCTGACAATATTTACCGCTAATCAACTGATGTGGAAAAATCCAACTGCTCCCTGTGGGATATTATGGAACATTGGTTAGTATGAATATTATCAGCAAGGACCTCACAAGCTCCTCATGTTCCTGTTTCTTCAACCAAAATTCATTCATCCATGGACCAATCTGCTTCTAAATTTGTAAACAGCTGTCCAGTAATAAACTCACTAAAATGAATAATATTCTCAAGCAATTGCATGCAGTTTCACAAATGCTCTTATTGTTGTCCTACCCGTCTCACTGCTATTTATGAGCTGTTAAGGCAATGAAAGGGGAGAATGACATTTTTTTTTTTTTTTAATAAATGTGAACATGGTGACTTACACTTCAAGGTTCTAATCACCCTTTGAGCTCTTAAGACATCTATTTGTCTTTCTGATTTAGGTTGTGTGTCTCTTGAGCCCTAAGCACATATTCTTTATGCCTGGTACAGTGCCAGATCCATCAGTGTTAAACAAATAATTAATCTTCATAATGATAGCTTGCAGAGGTGGTCCCACAATTATGGAAGGGCACCTTGATATCCTCGGGAAGTCTGCTTTGAAAAACAGATGTGTGTGGCAGATAACAACTGAATATTAAGGCAAATTATTTCACTTCTCAGATCCTCAGTTTCTGAGTCTAGAAAACAAGGGTGTTGGACTAGCTGCTCAGTTGTTGGATTAGAAATTCATGAAGTTAATCCGCATATAGTCCTTTTTAATCCAAAAATTCTTTTAAGTTTTAGAGAATTACTCTAGTTTTCTGGGTTCCTTTCACTTTCCATTCAAATGTGTGCTGTAGGCTGGAATCTGACTAGATCCCAGTGTGTAATATTTGATGTATTTTTATCTTTCATCTCAGCTTCGTGGATTAAATATTGAAGAACAAATATACTTTCTTATAAAATAGTAGCAATGGCCTTGTATACAAGGCTGCAAGAGTCCCACGCTGTTTGGCACCTATTTCCTAATAGTATACATAGCAACATAACACCATTTATGTATTCAGGAGGCTATGGCAGAAGGACAAGGGACTTGGGATTCGAGTCTGACCGCCATCACAAGGTACACACAGTGCACCTATTTAACAAGCCTGTTAAAGTGTACGCAGAAATACACTGTTTAATGAGCTGGGGGAAATATCTAAGTTTAGTTATCTTACCAAAATAATAAGGAGACTGGTAGTGATTTCTAGGACTTTATGAGAATTAATGTATATAAACTGCCTGACATAGAGGAAGTGCTCAGTAAAGGGTGATTTCCTTTTCTCCCCCTTCTCTTTATCCTCTCATCCTGGCTTCATTCAGCAGTACTTTTTTAGTATGTGCATATTTCCACATTATTTGAAACCTCCCAGAACAAACCTGGTCTGCTGGTGCTGTTGTCAGAAATCTGGAAGTGGTGGCATTAAAGTTGTTATATCTATTAACCCATCTTTACAGAACTATCCTCTGCAATTAGCCTATCAATTCTGCCTTTAGTCCCCTTTGGATGAAGGCATTAAATACTGCTGAAATGCAATCATGATGGGTAACCAGTGAGTCTAAAGAGGTGGGGATATTCTTTGTCTTTGGAGAAATATCCATTTGGGGGGGAAATGTTTTCCAACTTCATACTTGACTTGGGGTCTCTGATGTCATTGTGGTGAGCAGTACTGTCAGCATGGGCCATCATTGTTGAAAATGCCCTTCCTTGGTTAGTTGTGTTAGAAAGTTGGGGGAAAGAAGAGCAACATTATAGGAAGCCATAATCAAACCAGTTTATATGTGTTTTCAAAATTTCCTTATGAGAGAGCAGTATGATACAAGGCAGTGAGAATTCAAGTCCATTCAACCCATACCTAAGTGTGCCTACTGTGTCTGAGGCACAAGAATTGGTGCCAACACTAATTCTGTCAGAATATCACAGAGGGAAGTGGGGGCAGGATTAAGATAAATTCTGGGGCACAGTGTAGAAAGCATAGGAACTGCCTTGTAATTCAGAACCTACCCAGCCAGGGCCAGCAAACATAAGGACAGAATTTTAGGAGGTAGGTAGAGTCTGAGAATGAGAAGCGGCTTATACATAAAGAGTAAAAGTGAGTGGAATATAAACATTGTTAATTCATAATATTCAGTCCAGCCTTGATAAAGGTTTATGGCAAGCATCATCCTTTTTTTTAAAGTAGAAAGATCACAGGATCAGAAGTATAGAAATCTCTGATGAATCTTAACTCGCTGCCTGCAAGAAAGGTGGACTTAACGCACATCTCTCAACCTGTCTGAGCATTAGTTTTTTTAGTTGTGAAATAGAATTAATAATTCTTGTTCCGTTTCACAAAGTGGATAGTCGTGAGAATAAAAAAAGGTAAAAAGTAAATTAAAATGTTTTGAAAGTGATATACTATTTAAATTCCATCCATTATTGTAGACATTTTTAAGGTTAACATCAAAGAGATCTCTCTGAACTCTAAAGTTATGATGTTTTTCCTTCTTGCCTTCAGACACAGAATAAATTATGAAGGATTATTTTAGCTTTGCTTTTCATGTAGGTATTTATTCACACATGTTTAAGTGTATTAAAGCAAAGGAAGGGTAAGATGCTGGTGATAACTTAGATATTTTCTATATCACTGATTGCTAGATGATTGTTGGTGATACTTTTTTAATAAAAATTATTGCCTGAATACTCTATGAGAGAGATTCGCTGAGAATGTCTTTGCTTTTTTGTCAGTGAAGCATGTGTCCTTTTTGAATTGGCCTTACTCAATATTTTGCTCATTCAACAGAAATAAAAAAGACCCTCAAATATGATATTTATTGAGTACTCATTGTGAAAACTGGATTGACTTAGGTACTGTGAAGGTAGACCAAAAAAGGAATGTTATAAATAAAGAGGATGTTTATGAGTTTTCTAGTGTTTCAATTATTAAGTGTTCCAATTAAATACATTATAATTCTAAAGAAGACATTTACTATGTTCCATGGATGCAATCTTAGGTTCTTGAAGAAGTTTCCCTATGTAAAGATAGCTGCCATTCTAATTATGTTAAGTCCTTCAGATAGCTTTTGCCAATAAACAAGGTGAGGAATCAAAGACTCTGCTATTTTAGTAGAGGCAGCATGTCAGGGTTGCCGACGCATCCTTCTTACTAGTGGAGTAAGAGGAGAATATACCACTGCATATGCGGGGATCATTTTTCTCACTTTTCTGTTTTCTTGTCAGTAATAGAATGCTGTGTTACATCCTTCCTTTTCTTCCTTTGTCTATACCAGAAAGGAGAAAGTAACTTAAGGAAATGTTTAACAGAGTGGTCAGAAGGAAAATGGAAAAGATCTATGTCAACTTGAGTTTACTTGAATACTGATGAGATGTGGTAGGGTATATGCAGTGGGAGAAGGGAGTAGAGATGGTAAGAAGGAACTCTGAGGATACCAGTAGCACAGAGGACATAGAGAAAGAAAGGACTCAAATAAGATGGAAAGGCTATGGACCAAAATGGTGAGGACCAAAATTGGACCATTTTTTTTTTTTTTTTTTTTTGCAGTTCAGCACTCATTGGTGTCTGGAGTCAAATAATTTTATTCTTTTCCTGCTATTGGTTCAGGTGCTTGATTCTATTTTCTCTGAAAGGAATTAAAGTGATATGACTCTTATTTATAGATAAGTCTCTATTGGTAACATTTGCATAAGCCAAATTTGTGAAGTATTTAGTGTGTGTTTTAGGGAACTGGTTCTGCTTTAGGCAATCCTGTATGTACTTCCAAGGAATCTCGGTTTTCACACGCTCTGTCACCCCTGACTTTCATAGAATCTATTCTAAACAAATGGTCTATGATAGTCACTTGCTTTGAAATAAACATGATTGGTAGGTTCCTTTATTTTCTGGGAAGGCAGGAGACAGATGAATACATATCTTGTTAGAATTCCATGTATCAATACTGTAAGTAAAGTAAGTGTTATATCTGATAAGGGACTATCTGATTAAGAGGCAAAATTGGGTAGTAGTCAGGGACATCAATTTCGAATTTGCATTTTATCAATTTGATTTCCTTGAGCTTGTTTTTAGGGGATTGAAAATGGAAGTAATAATAATTATTACCTCATGGATAATAATTTCATAAAAGAATTTTTAACAGAAGAAATAATTAAATATTATTATAATTCAGCTCATTTTGGCTGTGGGGCACTAACCTATAACTGGGATATTCATAGATCCTCAGTTTCTGAGCCAATCTGGACTAAGTTGCAGACTTACAGATGTAGAATATGGAATTATTGTAAGACTGGTGTCCATTATGTCTGAAGGAAGCTCACTGGATACAGTAGTTCCTAATGTGCACCCTAATTTTCCTTTTAGAGCATAGATTGGCAAGAGTTGTATCTCTGAATCCTGCCACTTATTTTTCTTTTCCTATGGGGTTTCCTGTAAAGGAGGGGGTTGTACATGCAAAGAGTAATACTCAATGAGATACCAAGTACCAAATTATTTCTTGCTGAACAAATACTCAGTAGACCCTTCGGGAAGCTTTCTGATTAAGGCTGCATTTGAGAACCTGGCTTTGGCCAAATGAGGACTCTTATTTCATTTTCCCTCTGCTTAAAGCTAAACTGCTAGGCAGAGGAGGTCCATTCCAGCTTGACCTGCCATCCCAGCCTTAGGCAGAGAAGCTGGAATACAATAGAGGAGCACCAGCACTTCCAGGTTGGTCTTTAAAAAGCAGCCCCCTACTTGAAAGCTTACCCTTGAGAAGTCAGAGTCAGAGAGTTATCAGTTATGATAACCATAGAGACTCCCAAAATAGGAAGGGAGCAGGTGAACCCATGGTCTTCTTTAACCAGCAGTTATATCATCTGTTGCCAAAAGTGGTCCAGTGAAAGACCAAATTGAAAATAAATTATTTCTATGGGCAGAAAATATTGGATCTATGAATCCATGGGTTGTATGTATGGAAGGACAGAAAGAACAGCAGAAACATGGTGGCAGAAATTGCTTCCTTTATAAAAACAGTATATTATAGTATTTGAGATATTCTAGCCATCTCAAAATCTGAGTGGATTATTCAAAAGGACTGACTTTAGCTCTATGCCACAATTATTTTAGATAGTCCTATGACTTTGGATTTCATTGTTCAGACAGAAATTTCTCAGAGATGTTACTAAATCACAAAAATATGTGCATACATACATATATACATACATAATTTCTTTAAAAATAGATCTGAACAAAATAAAGGAAATGATGAATAGAAACCACATATGTGAAGAGCTATCAATAATGGAGAATGCATAACAATACATTTCTTTATGCTAAATGGCAAGAAGGCACAACTGGAAAAATCAGTAGCAATGTAATATAAACAGATGCCACAATTTATAGCTATTGAGAGATTCTCATTAGATTGTGATTTTACCTAATGCATTGGTATTTACAAAAATATAATAACATTCTGGTGTATATTACACATTTCAAATTATTATAGCATTAATTAGAATTTGTAGTACTCTGTCATTTTAAAGTGATTAACATAATCTTTTATTTGCATCTTTTAGCTTATCAAAATATCATTTTATCAATTTCCTTAGAGAAATATCTATGCAACTAGCACTTTGGTGTTGATTTTGAGCCTTTATAAGGTTATATACTAATTTTCAAAGGGACAGGTATTTCCACTGTATAGAAAGGTGTTGAGAAAAAAAAAATCTGCTATGGACACAATTTTAATTTCCAAATGCTGAGATGCCCAGACCACAGTCCTAGCTAGTGTGAAGAAAAACCACATCATACAGGGAATTAGCACTAACAAAGGAAAAAGGATTCTGAAGGCCATTCCCAAGGCAAGAACAGTATTGTTGAGGGGTAATCTCAAAGGATGGCTGATTTCAAAGAGCAGTTTTTTTCTGCTTCAAGTACAGGATAGAGCACAGAGCAAGATTGATTGTCACGTTTTAAGTGTAATCAGGGTGAGAGAAAAAGTGAAAGGCTTAAGACTTGAAGAAGAGACCTAAAGACAAAATCAATGGAGATTAGAGTTTTTGTTTCATAGCGATACCTGCTTTTGTTTATACACATTCCTGTTTAATACAAATGACATGGTTATTTAGTGACATGAAAGTGGCTAATTTTTCTGTTAGTAGAATATACTGCAAAGTGTGCAAATATGAAAATATCCACTGCTTGACTCTTAATTCATTCTGCTAATGTCAGGTTTTGTTTTTGTTTTTATTTTACTATCAATGTGAGCAACTAGCATCTAGACATCTAGGTAGGTCAGCTCTGTTGAACCATTATTGCAATTAATTCAATCAAATGTTCATTGAATACCCTTCACAATTGGACACTGATCTATATGTTAATGACACAGCATTGAGTCAATAGATACAGGCCATGTCCTCCTGATGCTTATTCAGTAGCAGATACGACAAAAAAAAATGAAGTAGTTCAGTAAAGAGTGATAAGCATTTAAACTTTAAATTATAAAATAAATAAGAGACAAAAAGTACCACATAGGGAGTATAGTCAATAATACTGTTATAACATTGATGGTGACTGTACTTACCATGGTGAGTGTTGCGTAACGTATAAAATTGTCGAATCATTGTATGTACACTTGAAAATAATATATCCTTGGGGCGCCTGGGTGGCGCAGTCGGTTAAGCGTCCGACTTCAGCCAGGTCACGATCTCGCGGTCCGTGAGTTCGAGCCCCGCGTCGGGCTCTGGGCGGATGGCTTGGAGCCTGGAGCCTGTTTCCGATTCTGTGTCTCCCTCTCTCTCTGCCCCTCCCCCGTTCATGCTCTGTCTCTCTCTGTCCCAAAAATAAATAAACGTTGAAAAAAAAATTAAAAAAAAAAAAAGAAAATAATATATCCTTGTGTGTTAATTATATGTTAATAATAAATTAAAAAAAGAGCAGAAAGCATTCACATGCTTTTGGATCATACACAGTGAGGTTTCTTCTTCTTCTTTTTTTTTTTTTGGTTTATTATTCATTTTTGAGAGAGAGAGAAACAGAGCACAAGCAGGGAAGGGGCAGAAAGAGAGGGAGACACAGAATCTGAAGCAGGCTCCAGACTCTGAGCTGTCAAGAAAGAGCCCAACGTGGAGCTCAAACCCACTAACTGTGAGATCATGACCTGGGCTGAAGTCACATGCTTAACCACCTGAGCCACCCAGTCACCCCAATATACAATGAGGTTTCTAATGCCTATTGGATCAGGATGGGCCTTTCTGAGATTGAAGTATGAATCAGATTTAAGTATAGCAGGAAGGGGGAGGTAATTTATTTGGTACAAGACAGTGAATTAAACAGGGTAAAAAATACAGTTATAAATAATTCTGTACTTATGGAGCTTACAATTTAGTAATAATACTAATAATTTACTAACTGTTCATTACATGCTAGGTATTAACCTTGCTTGTATTAATTTTTTAATCCTCACAACAACTATATGAGGTAGATACCGTTATTAACCATTTTTCGGTGAAGAGGCAAAGGAACAGAACTGTTGACTTACACAGATTTTTGAACTAGCAAGTAGCAGGCCTACTATATGAACATCGTTGTCTGGCTCCAAATCCTGCACTTTTAATGAGTATTTTATTCTAGGAAAAGTTCAACAATTTGCAGATATACAAATCACTTCAACGTAAGGAGTGACGAGTATTTTTTTTTTAATTTAAATCCAAGTTAGTTAACATATAGTGTAATAATGATTTCAGGAATAGAATTTAGTGATTCATCACTTACATATAACACGCAGTGCTCATCTCACCAAGTGGGGAGTGACGAGTATTGTAAGAGAATCCTATATGGGAACATAGCAGAACACCTAGGGCATGCTGCGTGGCACAGACTGAAAATCTCTGCCTTAGCCTGACCTTTTTAGGCTCTCTCTCTCCAGTGTGCTTTCTATGGCATGAAAGTTAATGTACAGTCTCCCCTTGAAGGGAAGTATTTTTCTTTGAAAGAAGACTCATGATCTCTAGATGTCTGCCATGTAGTCTGCAAATAAAAAGACTTGTAAAGAAAACTGAAAACTCACGTTTCTCTTGGTAGAAACCCCTCCCTCTTCCTACACAGGAATGGGCAGCAGGAAGTTCTTCTGCTTGGACAAAAACTGTCAAAAGCAGTTTTGAATCTATGGAAAAGCAGGAGCATCACTAGTTGACATCTCAAAGTGATTCTGTAGTGAGTTCTGTATTGCTAAAATTTGGGCAGACTTACATCTTAATGACTTAAAAGTTTAGCTTTGACTAAAAGGACAATGAGGGGATCTTATATAATTTTCAATTATATTGAAATGTTTCACCAATCACTATCTTAAACATTTTATGTGTCTGGAAATACAGGTTATTTGGTAAAATCTAATCTCACTGAAAAGCTTTGATGCTCTATACCAAATTAAAACTAATTTACTGAACCATCTATGCTGCACATTAATATTAAGCAATTACATTAAATGGAAGCACTGTGAATATGTTAATTGCTTTCATTAAAAAACTGATTTCCTTAATTACTTTCTAAGCAAATATTCTTTACCAAGCTACTTAAGTATTTGCAACACTCAAATTCAATAGGTGATTGGGATGTCAATTTATATTAAATACATATTTTAAAAAATCTATTTTGCATTGCAAGTTTTAAAATGTATTTAATCCAGAATTGAGTATGATTTTAGGAGACTATTTTTATTTGAATAATGTTATAAATTTTATTGGGTCAAAATAATATCTCTCCTTCTTCATCCTTTAATACCTAAGGTTTCTGAGAACACCACTTTCCCTGTTTCAAAGAAAAGATCTCTCTCGCTGCCATCATTGATGTTGACTGTTGTTCAGAGCTCCATGGTTTCAACCTTGCTAGGCACTAAGGTAGCCCTCCCAACCAAGTTCTTGGAGAAGGAAGGCTTTGGAGATCGAATGGTTTCTCAATATCTTCACAGTTTTTAGTGCTTGTGTGACTAACTTCTGTGCAACGTCTTGATTCACTTTAACAGAGGATATAGTGGGTTCATGAAATATAACAAAACATTTCTCTCATGCTCTTAGGCTTAAAAGTTAGAGTGCTAATGGTTTAGGATTTTTAATACAAAGCTATTTTCTAGGTTTATTGCTGAATGTTGTTTAACATACCTAAATAGGAAAGGTATGTTATGCTGCAAAAACATGGATATGGAGTCGTATGGAAGAAAAGAAGGAGGAGAATGAGAAAAATTACTTCAAATAAATTATAAGGTCTTACTATTACTCCAAAACATTACCCCCCCTTCTTCTCCATAAGGGTTAAATAAATAAATAAATAAATGTAGATTGCATTTCTTAAATGTCATTTTAAAATAATTTTTCTTAGCTATTGTTTGTGTTTTAAACAGCTTTATTGAAGTATAATATACATACCGTAAATTGCACTAATTTGATAAATTTTGACATATACATACATGCATGAAGTTATCAGTATAGTCAGTGTAATGAGCCTATTACCCGTCAAATTTCCTCTTGCCTCTGGTAATCTTTCACACTTGATCTTTCCTACCACCTTCCTCTTTATGTGTATAGGATATACTCATTTTGTCTGGCTTCTTAATTTTTTTTTAATGTTTTTATTTATTTTTGAGAGACAGAGAAAGAGCACAAGTCAGGGAGGGGCAGAGAGAGAGGGAGACACAGAATCTGAAGCAAGCTCCAGGCTCTGAGCTGTCTGCCCAGAGCCCAACGTGGGGCATGAATTCACTAACCATGAGATTATGACCTGACCCAAAGCCGGCCGCTTAACTGACTGAACCACCCAGGCACCCCTTGTCTGGCTTCTTCTATTGACGATAAACAAAGGTTTATCCATGCTGTAGCATGTTATCAGTAGTTCATGTTTTTAGTGTTAAGTGGTATTTCATTGCATGTATATACCACAGTTTAACTCTTCATTGATTGATGGATATTTGAGTTGTTTCCAGTTTTTCCTATTACAAATAAAGCTGCTGTGAACATGCATATATAAGTTCTTATGTGGACATGAATTTTAGTTTCCCTTGGATACTATCTTAGGAATGCGAAAGTTGGAACATATGGTAAAAATACATCAAACTTTCAAAGAAACTGGCAAAATGTTTTCCATAGTGGCAGTGCTATTTTACATTCCCATTGAGAATGTATTGAGTGTATGAGAATTTCAGTTACTCCATATCCTCTCCAATACTTTCATCGTCTTTTTTTCCATGAATTTAGACATTCTAATATGTGTGTAATGGTAGCTTGTTGTGTTTTTTTACTTTTTTTTATTTTTAGAGAGAGAGCCTGAGTGGGGCAGAGGGGAAGAGAATCTTAAGCAGCTTCCATGCTTACTGCAGAGCTGATGCAGCGCTCAATTCCATGACCCTGGGATCATGACCTGAGCCAAAATCAAGAGTAGGTCTCTCATCCAACTGAGCCATTGTGGTTTTAATTTCTCCAGTGATCAAAGATGTTCAGCATTTTTCATGCAGTTTTTTTGTAATTCATAATATTGTTGGTGAAGTGTACATTCAGAAGTTTTGCCCATGATTTCAATTATTTTCTTGTGGAGCTTTGGGGGTTTCTCATATATTCTGGGGTATATATCCTTCATCAGACACGTGTTTTTCAAAATTTTTCCAGTCTGTGGTTTGTAGTTTAATTTTCTTAACACTGTCTTTTGATGAGCAAGAATTTATAATTTGGATAAAGTAAAATTACAAGTAGCACTTTTGTTTCTTAAACAGATCATCCTTTTATCATATGTAAGATAATGTTTCATTAAACAAGTTCAAGAAGACATTTTTTTCATAGAAGCTTTAAAATTGTTGATTTTACATTTAGGTATGTGATCTATTTTTAGTTAATTTTTATATATTGTGCCAAGTTATGGATCAAAGGTCTTTTTTTTTTTTTTTTGCATGTGATTATTTAATTCTTCCAGTACCATTTGTTGAAAGGACTCCCTTCTCCACTGAATTGTCCTTACACCTTTATCAAAAGGCAGTTGTCCATACATGTGTGGGTCTATTTCTAAATTATTTGTATTCTATTCATCTGTTTGTCTTGATACTAATATAATCTGTCTTCAATACTGTAGTTTTCTAATCTAAAAATCATTAAGTGTGGGTTCTTTGTTCTAATTTTTCAAAGGTGTTTTAGATATTCTACTTCCTTTTTCAAATGAATTTTAGAAGCAAATTATCAATTTCTACAAAAATGTCATTTTGATTAGAATTATGTTAGATCTATGCATTTTTCTGGAGAGATTGACATTTTACCAATGTTGAATCTTCCGACCCATAAGCAAAATATATCTCTGTATTTAAGTCTTTAATTTATCACAGCTATGTTTTATAGTGTACATGTCTTTCACATATTTTTTCAGGTTTATCCCTGTTTCATATTTTTGAGCTATTAAAAATGGTGTTTTTAAAATTTCAACTTCTAGTTGTTCCCTGCCAGTAAATAGAAATACACTTGGTAATTTAGGCTAAATTATTTTCTGATTTTTAGTAGCTTTCTGGTACATTCCATCTTGCTTTATACGTAGAAGATAATTTCATCTGCAATTGAAGATATTTTAATTATCCCTTTATTTGGGGGATGCCTTTTATTTCTTCTTCTTGCCTCACTGCCCTGGATAGTGTTAGATAAAGATAATGAAATTTCAAGTGCAAAGGCCTTGTCTTCTCCTGATCATGGGGGAAGACATTGTCTTTGTCAAGGATGATGTTAGCTGTAAGTTTTTTATAGATGCTTTTTATTAGGTTGAGGAAATTTTCTTTGATTCTTAGCTTACAGAGGTTTTTTTTTTTTTATCAGAAGTGAGCACTTGATGGATTTTGTCAATTACTTTTTTTGTGACTATATTCGTATGATCACATAATACTGTTAATATGGCAAATGGCACTGATTTTTCAGATGTTAGTCAGACCTTGCATTCTTTTGATAAACACCACTTTGTCATGAGGGATTTTCCTTTTTATTCATTGTTATATTTGATTTCCTAAAAGTTTGTTCAGAATTTGACATCTCTGTTCATGAAGGATATTCATTTTCTTGTAGATTAGTGTTCTCCAGAGAGACAGAAGCAATAGGATGTGTTCATTTTACATAGAGAGATTTATTTTAAGGAGTTGGCTCATGGGATTATAGAAACTGGAAAGCTCAAAATTCATAGTGTAGGCTAGCAGCCCAGAGACTTAAGAAGAGCTGATATTGCAGTTCAAGTCCAGAGGCCATCTGCTGGCAGAATTCCTTCTTGCCCAGGGAAGGAAGTCCATCTTTATTCTATTGAGGCCTTCAAATTACTGGATGAGGCCCACCCATATTATGGAGGGCAACCTACTTTACTTTAGTCTACCAATGAGATGTTAATCTCAATAAAAAACAAAAACCCAAAAAGCTCAGAAAGATCTAGAGTAATGTTTGACCAAATATCTCAATATTGTGGCCCAGCCAAGTTGATATACAAAATTAACCATCACATCTTGTAATGCCTTTGTTGGATTTTGGTGTCAGTATAATACTGGCCTTATATGGTGAGTTGAAAAATATTTCCTCCTTTTCAACTTTCTGGATGAATTTGAGTGTATCTGGTATTATTTCTTCCGTAATTGTTTAGCAAATTCACTAATGAAGCTGTCCAGGCCTGGAGGTTTTGTGGGATGTATTTTAGCAATATATTCCATCTATTTAATAGATAATAGTTTTTTTTCTGATTCTCTACACCTTCTTTAATGAATTTCAGTTATTTAGGCCTTTAAAATAATTTCCTATTTCATTGTCATGGAAATTGTCAAATGTATTTCCATAATATCATTCTTAATATTATTATTCTTTTATTATCTGACAAATTTTGTGGTGATATTATCACTCTGCTTCCTGCTATTGGTAATTTGTGACTTCTCTCTTTTTTTCTTTAAATTTTATTATTTGTTTTTTAAAATTTACATCCAAGTTAGTTAGTGTATAATGCAACAATGATTTCTTTATTCCAGTTCTGTGGTTTTGGGTTGTGGTGTTATCATTTTCATTGACTTCCATATAGTTTTTAATTTCCTGTTTAACTGCTGGTTAGCCCATTCATTCTTTTTTTTTAATGAAAATAAATTTTTTTAATGTTTATTTATTTTTGACAGAGAGACAGAACATGAGTAGGGGAGGGGCAGAGAGAGAGAGAGAGATACACAGAATCCAAAGCAGGCTCCAGGCTCTGCGCTGTCAGCACAGAGCCTGACGCGGGGCTTGAACCCACAGACCGCGAGGTCATGACCTAAGCCAAAGTCGGACGCTCAACCGACTGGGTCGCCCAGGTGCCCCGCCCATTCATTCTTTAGTAGGATGTTCTTCAGTCTCCAAGTATTTGTTACCTTTCCAAATTTTTTCTTGTGGCTGATTACGAGTTTCATAGCACTGTGGTCTGAAAATATGCATGGTATAATCTCGATCTTTTTGTACTTACTTAGGGCTCATTTGTGTCCCAATATATGGTCTATTCTGGAGAACGTTCCATGTGCACTGGAGAAGAATGTAAATTCTGCTGCTTTAGGATGAAATGTTCTGAATGTATCTGTTAAGTCCATCTGGTCCAGTGTATCATTCAAAGCCATTGTTTCCTTGCTGATTTTTTGATTAGGTGATCTGTCCATTGCTGTGAGTGGGGTGTTGAAGTCTCCTACTATTATGGTATTATTATCGATGAGTTTCTTTATGTTTGTGATTAATTGACTTCTGTATTTGGGTTCTTCCACATTTGGTGCATAAATGTTTACAATTGTTAGGTCTTCTTGGTCTGCAGATCCCTTGATTATAATATAATGCCCTTCTGCATCTCTTGATACAGTATTTTAAAGTCTTGGGGCATTTGGGTAGCTCAGTCGGTTAAGCGGCCAACTTCGCCTCAGGTCATGATCTCGTGGTCCATGAGTTCTAGCCCCGTGTTGGGTCTGTGCTGACAGCTAGAGCCTGGAGCCTGTTTCAGATTCTGTGTTTCCCTCTCTCTGACCCTCTGCTGTTCATGCTCTGTCTCTCCCAGTCTCAAAAATAAATAAAACCTTAAAAAAAATTAAAATAAAATAAAGTCTAGATTGTCTAATATAAGTGTGGCTACTCCGGCTTTCTTTTGTTGACCATTACCATGATAGACGGTTCTCCATCCCCTTATTTTCAATCTGAAGGTGTCTTTAGGTCTAAAGTGGGTCTCTTGTAAACAGCATATAGATGGAACTTTTTTTCTTATCCGTTCTGTTACCCTATGTCTTTTGATTGGAGCATTGAGTCCATTGACGTTTAGAGTGAGTACTGAAAGATATGAATTTTTCACCATTATGATGCTTGTAGAGTTGGAGTTTCTGGTGGTGTTCTCTGGTCCTTTCTAATCTTTTTTGCTTTTGGTGTGTGTGTGTGTGTGTGTGTGTGTGTGTGTGTGTGTGTGTATATTTTTTTTTTTTTCGTCTTTTTTCCCCTCAGAGATTCCCCCTTAAAATTTCTTGCAGGGCTGGTTTAGTGGTCACAAACTCCTTTAATTTTTGTTTGGGAAACTTTTTATCTCTCCTTCTGTTTTGAATGACAGCCTTGCTGGATAAAGAATCCTTGGCTACATACGTTTCTGATTCAGCACACTGAATATATTCTGCCACTCCTTTCTGGCCTGCCAAGTTTCTGTGGATAGGTCTGCTGAAAACCTGATCTGTCTTCCCTTGTAGGTTAGGGACTCTTTTTTCCCTTGCTGCTTTCATGATTCTCTCCTTGCCTGAGTATTTTGTGAATTTGACTATGATATGCCACGTTGATGGTCAGTTTTTGTTGAATCTAATGGGGATCCTCTGTGCTTCCTGGATTTTGATGTCTGTGTCTTCCCCAGGTTATGAAAGTTTTCTGCTATGATTTGCTCACATAACCCTTCTTGCTCCTATTTCTCTCTCTTCCTCCTCTGGGACCCCTGTGATTCTGATGTAGTTCCTTCTTAATGAGTCACTGATTTCTCTAATTCTTAAACCGTGCTTTTTTGCCTTAATCTCCGTCTTTTTTTCTGCTTCATTATTCTCTACAAGTTTGTCCTCTATATCGCTGATTCTCTGTTCTGCCTTACCCATCCTTGCCGCCACGGCATCCATCCATGATTGCAGCTCAGTTATGGCATTTTTAATTTCATTCTGACTATTTTTTACTTCTTTTATCTCTGCAGAAAGGGATTCTAATCTGTTTTTGACTCCAGCTAGTATTCTTATTATCATGATTCTAAATTCTGGTTCAGACATGTTGCTTGTATCTGTGTTGGTTAAATCCCTGGCTGTCGTTTCTTCGTGCTCTTTCTTTTGGGGTGAATTCCTTCATTTTACCGTTTTGAAGGGAGAAAAGTAATTAATAAGGTAGAAAAATTGAAATAAAAAAAGTTAAAATTAAAAAATATATTAAAGTTAAAAATTAAACACACACACAAATTGAATAGATGATGCTTGATCCTAGGTGTGTTTTGGTCTGGGTGTTGAAAGTGGTTTGACAGATTAGAGAAAAAAAAAGGGTGGGGGTGGAAGAAAAAAAAGGTTATCGTTTGAGAATTTGAAAAAATGAAGCAGACTAAAATGAGATGATGGGGGTAAAATAGAATTTGAAAAAATATATGCAAATTAAAGAATATAGTAAAAACAATTAAAGAAAAATATTTTTAATAAAAGTTAAAAATAAATATGAATTTTTTTCTGTATTCAAGACAAAAGAAAAGTGAAAAAGAGAAAAAAGATTAAAAAAAGAAAAAAACTTTTGAAAATTTGAAAAAGTGAATACACTGTAGTAGACTAAAATAAAATGATAGAAGTAAAATAGAATTTGAAAAAATTTACACAAAAGTAAAAAATATAGGAAGAAAATTAAATAAAAATATTTTTAATAAAAAATGAAAATAAAAATGAATTTCTCTTCCTGTATTCAAGAAAAAGAAAAGAAGTGTAAAAGAGAAAAAGAAAAAAAAAGAAAATTGAATAGATAAACCTACTAACAGATTGAGGTAGGACTGAAATTACTTCGTTTTCCCCTAGAAGTCAGTCCATGTAGCTCTTTATAGTCCATAAATTAAGCCAGCGGTGAGGCTTATGTTCTTGAAGAGTGAAGTTGGCCCAGTCACAGCTCTGCTGTCCACTAGATGGCGCTGCTAGCCTACCGGGGTGGATTGTTAACAGTGCTCATAGGTGCATATGCGCATGTGTGAGAGCAGTGAAAATGGCATCACCCAGCTACCTAGTCTCTAGTATCAGAATTCTGTTCTCCCTGATCAGCAATCACACACCAGTCCTTTGTCTTCAGCTTCCATCCACTCCCCACTTCCACACTGTCCGTGACCAAGCCCCAGGCAGTACCTCTTTCCTAAGTTTTGTCTTAGATGTGTTTGTTCTCCCCGGCTCCTTACTTGATAAGGACCGTGGCTTTGACCCGTTCTGCCCCTCTGCAGGAGGGTCCCACCGAGCAATGGCCAAATGAGCAATGGCTGAATGTCAGTTGCATCCAGGAACGCCCACTGGACCCTGCTGCTGCCCGTGCCCTGAGACTGGCCAGGTGCCAGCCCGTCCCCAAAATAGTTCACGAGACAGTGTAGCATCAGCGTTTCAGGGATTATGGAAAATCACAACACACGTCTGGCACCAGTCTTCACCCTTAACGACCTTGCCCCAGCAGCAGCAAATGTGGCTGCTTCCGGGGTCTGCTGGGACCAGGTGGCTTCAGCAGTCTCTACCAAATGTCTTTCCAGCAGTGGAACCGCTTTTCCCCGTGTGTCCCGAGAACCTCCTGGACCCCACTCTGTTCCTGGGGATTTACCTTTCCCACCAGAGCACCGCCAGGTATCAAGCTGCAGAGTTGCAGCCTTTGTACTCCCCTTGTTTGCAGTCTTAATGGAGTTTAAACCCTCTCCTTTCTCCTTTCTCCTTTCTCCCTTTTTATTTTAGTCCCTGTGGCTGTTTCCAATTTTCCACTTTCTCTCCAGCTGCTTTTGGGGAGGGCTGCTTTTCCCATATTCTCCTCCCCTTCCCAGTCTCTGCCCTCTCTCTGCCCACAAAAGCAGTTCTCTACCCTCTGCCGCTTCTCCTTCCCCAAATTCACCTCTCCATGCCACATACCTGCTGAATTCCATGGTTCAGGTTGTGCAGATTGTTGTGTTAATCCTCCAGTCAGTTTTCTGGGTGTTCAGGATGGTTTAGTGTTGGTCTGGCTATATTTCATGGACGTGAGACACCCAAAAGACTTCCATGCTGTTCTGCCATCTTGGCTCCTCCCGTGACTTCTCTTTTTTTAATAAATATAATTAGAATGAGAATGAAAAATGAAATCTTAATGAGGTTCTTTTTGTCCAGTGAGATTGGCAAAAATTTTTACAAATAAATGTATTGGAAAGAATATGGAGAAGTGGCATTTTATTGTTGGCAAATCCTGTCTGAAAAGAAATATTGTCATACATGTCAAAATAAACTTGCACATATCCATTGACCTAATCATTCTGCTTTTGGACTCTAAGTAGTTGCATGTTAGTACATGGTTACATATGCAAAGAGAAATGACATTAGGGACTGAGTATTTTATGTACCTTATTTTAATATCAACAATGACAATGGATTAAGAAATTGATTCTGTAATTTTTAAAATGAAGGGAAAATTATGAAAGTTGCCTTCTATTTAATGATACTTTTTTCATTTTCATTAAGTCTATATTCTTTTGTATCTTTGTAACTGAAGAGTCATTATACTGTGATGGATAAGAAATAGAGTTAAGAGCCAGATGGGCTTGAATTCTAGAGTCATCACCTTGCTATTTTACATCAGACAACTTATTCATCTCATCAATGCCTTTGTTGCTTAACAATTATCTCTGAATGCTTAATATCAATACTAACTCACAAGCTTTTGTCATAAATAAGACAACAAATATAAAGCTCATAGAATAGAACCTGGAACATAGACCTCTAGAAATGCTATCAATTGCAAATGGTTAATGAAACCGTATTGACTGGTCCTTAGTTTATCATAGGGTATCATTGAATTAGTATGCATTGGTATGATGAGTTACTTTGTAGAAGATAATTAGACAAATTTCAAAATTTCCTAATTGTAGGTGAATTTTGTTTATGGATGTCCACAGAGTTCTTTCTTTATCCTTAAAGTTCACATCCAATTTTGTGGTAGAGATAGCTAGTTGTCCTCAAAAATTTACTTTCCTCCTGTTCCATTTGTAATATAAATTTTATATTTGTATTTAAAATGACACGACCATCTAACAAAATAGATGGTTGCTGGGATATAAGGGGAAATACTGAGTAGCAGCTTCTTGAAGCTGTATCTGGACAGTTGGCATGAGTCCTTTGCTGTTCTCATTCTGTTCTGTTCTCCATTCAGGACAATGTATGTTTCCTTGGACTATGAGACAAAAGACTTTGCTGAGGCTGGTAGAGTAGTAAGCTGGAAAGTTCATGGTCCCTAAGGACATTAAGAAACAGAGACCACTTTCACTTTGTGATGCCTGCCTCCACACTTACATATGAGAAACAGACTTCTCTCTTATTTAAGTCATTATAATCTATTTTTCTATCAAAGTTAGACTTAATTTTAACTGATGATTCACCAAGCTATATCTTAGTGTGGATTGTTCTCTATTATTTGCCTTCAGAACTGTATGTACTTTTTATTTGTGGATCTTGGTTTCTTACATCTTGGGAAATTTTATCTATTTCTGACTTCGAATATTTTTCATTGCTTTTTATCTTTCTGATGCCTAATATCCGTATATTGGACATATATTTTCTTATCTTCATATTCTTTCAGAGCTTGTTTTTTGTTTTGTTTTTCCTTTCCCTTCTGTAGTTTATTCTTGTCATTATATTCCCAGTACTAAAACAGTACCTGACATTCTCAATTTGTTGAATGAGTAAAATAATGAGTTAATTAAATGAATTCATCATTTTCTAACTATTTTCAGCTGTATCTATTGTCCTTCAACTGATTCATGATTTCTATTTATGTTATGTTTCAACTTCTTTTGTAATCTCATATTTCTTTGTTCTCTTCTGTTTGTTCACATCTTTAATACTTTTTATTAGTGTTTTCAATGATATAGTGGAATATTTTTCTAAAATTTTGTGTGGTTTCTTAAAGATAGTTTTTCTTCTTTTTGTAGTATCTATTTTTGTTGGATTATACATTTGTGTTTTTTTCTGTGACCGTATACTTTTTCTTACTTTATTTCAAGTCAATGGTCATATTCTTTTGAATCCTTTTTACTTCAGAAAAGATCTATGTCTCAGGAGTACAAGCAAAGTTGCTTATGCCTCTTTTCTGTTTTATAAGCCTAAAACTGATTCAGGGATTCAGTTTACTGTCCTATAAGAGGACAGAGAAATTATTGAGAACCAGTGTTTGGTGGTCATATTTGAGGCTTCATAGGAGAGAGATGGTGGGAGAGAAGAGGGACATTTTTCAAAATGATCACCATCAGTACTCTTGGGATGTATTAAGAACTCAAGAAGGATGCCTTTGACCACCTAGTGCTATTAGGAGGGTGACTCTGAAGACCTGGGCATTTGCACTTCCTTAAGACTTATAGAAACTAGCAGAAGTAGCAGCCTTTAAGGAATTGGTGAAGGCTGAGATAAAAGCCATCTCATTTTTCAAATGTTTATTTACTTTTGAGAGAGAAAGCATGAGTGGGGAAGGGGCAGAGGGAAGGAGACACAGAATCTGAAGCAGGCTCCATGCTGTGAGCTGTCAGCACAGAGCCTGATGTGGGGCTTGAACTCACGAACCGTGAGATCATGACCTTAGCTGAAGTTGGACGCCTAACCAACTGAGCCACTCAGGTGTCCTACTGTGTCAGTTTTCATCAGTGTGAATTGCAGTCTGAGAATGACAGTGGCCTCCCTCACACTCAGAACATTGGTCTGATCAAGGAGTCCCAAGAAAGAGCCAGATTTTCCCATTAACTTCACAGTATGCAGATTGAAGCCAGATCAAATTAATTTAAAGAAAGCAAGGAAATGCAATATCTCTTGTACTTCTGATTTTTAATACTGAAATATATATATGTGTGTATATGTATATGTGTGTATATATGTGTATGTGTGTATATGTGTGTGTGTGTGTGTATAAAATATATAAGTTAATTCCAAGTTGTGTGATTTCTCTATATTGTTCTTTTGGAATGGTGGTATAATCAAGGCCTATAATTTATGCTGGAATTGGGGGCAGTGGCCTAAAAGTTGGCACTTTCACATTGAATATGTTGTCTCAGAAAATTTCTCCTCAACTTTCTAATGACATGTCTTCTCTCAGCTTTCTGTGTTCATGCTTTTTCAGGCAAGAGGTAAGCTAAGTTCACAGTGACCATTAGTGTGTGTGTGTGTGTGTGTGTGTGTGTGCACGCGCATGCGCGCGCACCTGTGAGATGTGGTGGTGCTGCGTTTACTGCAGATCAATTGACTCTGGTAAACAGTTACAAAGCTGGTAAATATCTTTTTTCTTCTTTTTCACCTCATAGTTTCTCTGAGTTAATTATTTGTGCCATAGAAAAATTAGTATGGTATTTATAAGCAATTCATTGCTATATCAGCTTTCTAGTTTCTCTTTTGACCAAATTCACTATAATTGATAAATATTATTCATACTTTGCAGTTTGGGATTTGAGCCCTTTCTGTTTCATTACAGGTGGGAGTTTAGTTCCCAGTTTCTGTTCCTTTAAAAAGGTTTCCGTAGGTTTTAAGAATATGGGTTTTAGGGGCGCCTGGGTGGCGCAGTCGGTTAAGCGTCCGACTTCAGCCAGGTCACGATCTCGCGGTCCGTGAGTTCGAGCCGCGCCTCAGGCTCTGGGCTGATGGCTCAGAGCCTGGAGCCTGTCTCCGATTCTGTGTCTCCCTCTCTCTCTGCCCCTCCCCCGTTCATGCTCTGTCTCTCTCTGTCCCAAAAATAAATAAACGTTGAAAAAAAAAATTAAAAAAAAAAAAAAGAATATGGGTTTTAGTCTGTTACTATTTTACCAAAGCCTTTAGCCTCTGGAATATGTATTTGTACTGGTGTGTGTGTGTGTGTGTGTGTGTGTGAGAGAGAGAGAGAGAGAGGGGGGAGGGGGGGGAATACTACCAGGGACTCAATTTTATTTTTATTTTTTTTTAAATTTTTTTCCAACGTTTATTTATTTTTAAGACAGAGAGAGACAGAGCATGAACGGGGGAGGGGCAGAGAGAGAGGGAGACACAGAATCGGAAACAGGCTCCAGGCTCTGAGCCATCAGCCCAGAGCCTGACGCGGGGCTCGAACTCACGGAGTGCGAGATCGTGACCTGGCTGAAGTCGGACGCTTAACCGACTGCGCCACCCAGGCGCCCCGCAATTTTATTTTTAAAAAGGTATTTTTTTCATCCCCACCAACACCATTTTTCCTTTTCCCAGGTGCAGCCAAAGCCACAAAGCAAAAATTCAAATGTAATTTATAAAATCTTTCCCCTTTTATTTCTCATACTGTAATTTCTGTTCTTACTTGTTCGAGGCATCCTTTCCTCCTTTTCTGTCTGAATCAGTATCATTAGGCATTACTTGGCCAACACTCCTAATTGGTTTTCTGCTATATTTAAGCTCTCACAGATTAGTAGTCCTCTCCCATGTCTCACATTTACAAGGCAACAGTTGAATAGCAAGTGACTCTAATGAGGTTGAGTTAAATTTCTACTGCATCTTAATACTGGCACCTACAAAATGAAAAAGATGAGGGGGTTATAAAACAAACAAACAAACCAAAGATCATGTCTGGAAGCTATATGAACTGCTTATTCCTGTGGCTGACAACTATTTTACTAATTTCACAAGATCAAACAGAGAGCTGGAATTTGAACACAGGTCTCTCTTATTTCAAGTACATTACCTTAGATTTTTTATCTAGTCTTTTCTTCTGCTATTATCATGGGTGCCAAGGACTGTATCAATTGAGACTGACTTCATGGCTGTAGCTGAATATAGAATAATAATGCTACTGCTTTTCAACACCTGAATTAATTCAATAAAGAATGATAGATCCTCACAGTTTGGCCATTTTCTGAAGAGAAGTTACAAGAAATTATCTTTCAAGAAAGTCTGTCCAAAACTTTGATTAAAACAAACATAATAGCATGATAAATTTTTATTTAAATAAAACTCAGGGCTCAAAACTGTGTATGAAAAATCTGTTAGCAGCTTTTCCAAAACTTTTCCTCTTTCTAAAAACCCATTTAACATCCTTTTCCTCCAGTTAACATCCAGGTATTAAATAAAGCTGACTATATGCAAGTTAAAGATTCTCCATACCTATTTCTCCAACAAATGCTTGAATACAGGGTAAAACCAAATACAAAATACTGATTCACTTCACTTACTTACCAATTTTTAAATGATGGGTGATTGGAAAAGTAAAATAAAATAGGCATTTCAAAGACTTTGAATAACTTGAAAATGATGTTGTCAACACTTTATCAAGAGGAAACAATGGTTTGTTTGTTGGTTTGTTTTCATAGCCAATGAGTTGATCTGGTATTCTAATCCTCTCACTTGGAGGAGTGAGACACTTAAAATAAATATTTTTCTTGGTCTAAATATAAGGACTTTAAAAACCTCCAAATTATATTGGTTTTGGCTATTTTATAAATATGACATTATTAAACACATTTTTGTAGGGACTTGTGTCTTATAGAACCAGGATAAAAAAGCAATCAATCACGTATTTGAAACCAGTTGCACAGAGAATCAGTTTATGGCTTCAAAGCTCTGAACAGTGAAAGCTGAGTCTCATTCCTATAACTCATGGACTGTCTGCGTGAGCTAAAGCTCATTCAGATGATGCTCCCAAATAAGCTCCCAGTTATAATGGACGCACATGCAAAAGGGCAGGAATTTCACATTCAATCAGAGTACAGGAAAAGAAAATTCTTCCTGTATAATGGAAATGATAACCTTGAAATACTTGGGCAATCACCCTTGAGAAAAGCAAAAAGACCCAAATTCTAAAATGTGATGAGCCCGTGAAGCCCAGAATTATAGAGTAGCTTTAATTTCATGGCTTCTGACAGAAGAGCCTCAAATGGTCACTCCAAACTCCTAAGTAGCTTGTTAATCATCCTCATTTTGTATTTAAATTCATATAGTAGGCATCTTTACATGAGTGGACCTTAAATACAGGTAATTTGCAGGCACAATTTGTTACAAACTGTTTAAACAAAATTTCTAAAATTATTCGAGGTTTTATCCTATTGCACAGCTAGATTCCATTTCAGTTGCAAAATACATGTCAAGTTGAAAGGTATGAAATTATTTTTTAAGCCAGTACTATAAATTACATGCCAGAAATACAGGGTCACTTTCCCTAGTCATAGCAATGTTCAGGTACCAAGTTAACTTTTAGAAAGCATATTTTTAGAGGATACATGGAAATCAACTGTCACACTGAAGCAGGACCCAAGCAGCCTAAAATATTAATGCATTTTTGATATAGTCAATAATTTCCATACAGCGTAGGGTCTTATTCTAGAGGACAGGCTGCACGTGGAGTCAAAACCAGATCTGAGTTGTAGCTTTGTTAACTTAAAAATCTGGAGTGATATTTAGTGTGTTAGAAGTTTACTTTTCTATCTCCAAGATAAAGATGATGCACATCATAAAAGGGTATAATGAGAATGCACTGAGTTATGTATAATGTATATGTATATGTATATATGACTGTAGGGTAGGCAAGACTTCCGTCTCTCCTTTGCTTCACCCCCAGAGAAGAGAAGCACTTATTAGCATTATCAGATTTGAGGACACAGACTGGATCACCTTTGCTAGTGAGGAACACTGTGCTAAAATGTCTCTAGATGGATATGACTTCTTCCCATCTCTGCAATGCAGTGCCTAAAGTCCAGTCTTTTTTTTTTTTTTTTGTTTTGTTTTTTGGGTTTTTTTCCCCCAGTGTAGCAGCACAGAGTATAGGGCTTTTGCGCTTGCTAAGCCTCAGGCTGGTTTTTGCTATAAGGGGCTCATATGTCCTCCTTTTAGTTAGAAAATCAGACTTCTTTGTGTAGCCTGCACATATTTGGAATGCTCTCTTTTAAAAAATAATTTAGGCCTAAGGAGTTTAGGGTAAAGTACTGTGACCATCCCAGCTTATTGAAGTTCTCTGCAATGGAGGCTGCCTGCCCAAGCCCAACTAATAATAATCCGTGTTCCTTGGTTCATTAAGCACTTTCCAATTGTACATAAAGGCAATATTTTGTGGACCTTATGAAGAGGGATGAATCAGTTATTCCTGGGTCAACTGGCTAAATAAAATACCATTATTTTGAATAAAGTCTCAATCTCTCTATTAATACCAACATGTGTGATAGTGGGTTGCTTTATGTATTCTAGGTGTTAATTATCACTATTGTTCAGTTTACTTTGTGTTAAACTATAGGACATTTGGCTCTTATAAGCCCTTCACCCCCTGAATGTTGAAGTTCATTAATATTCCCTCCAGGTCTTCTCTTCATACTTTCTGGAATATTCTCATCCACATCAATGACATTAATTATTATTTCTTCACTGAATGTTTTGAAATTCATCTCTATTGTTAATTGTTTCTTTGAGACTCACTTCTATATTTCTCTGTGACTATTAATGTATCTGCTGGATAGCATCTTAATACGGCTAAAACAGATACACTTTTATTATTACTTATATGTATTTCTCCTCTTGTTTTAGTGATACTAGTTGATTGCATTACCACTTTCCCAACATTCTATTCTATTCCATCTCATTCCATTCTCTTCTGTTCTATTTCTTCTCCTTCAATTTCACATCCATCCAGTTGCACAATGTCAGTCTATTCTGTCTCAGACCTGCCTCTGAATAAAGCCACTATGCTCTTTCATTGTCACTACCTTGCTCTGTGGATACTTATCAAATGTAGTCAGGCCTCTTATGAGAAATTACTCCCTGCCCCTAGTCTCCTCCATTCCAATTTTCCTCCACTTTGCTTCCCAGTTATTTTCCTAAGGCAGAAAGCAAATCTTAATTTCTTGCTTAAAATCTGATTGCTTCCCATCATCTACTCAGTGAAATCTACATTACATATTATATTAAACATTGTTTATAATTATCCATTGCCTATTCGGTCCTCTGGCCTCATCTCCATAATATTTATCTTATTCACCAGTGACCCAGAATATGCTGTTCCCAAAGGCTAGGATATTTTCACAGGTGATCCCTTTCCATCTAGGCTTTTCCCTTCTTCCTCTGGCGATTTCTATTCCTCATTTAAGACTCAGCCTAATTTCCTCTGTTGTGAAGCCTGTCTTTATTATTCCCTAGCCAGTCAGTCACTCCCTTGGCACTGTCTTTGGACCTGTACTACTGCACTGTGACATCTGCTGACTTATCATTCCGTCCCAGGATACTTTATGGTATTTAATCAAGTATTGGTTTCCAATTATGTTCATAGTTTCTGCAACACAGCAGAAGATAAGGAAATATTTCTTTGTTGGCTGATTGGTCAATCTTCAGTTTTTTGTTCTTGTTTTTGTTTTTGTTTTTTGTTTTTTGTTTTTTTTTGCTTAGCTAATTTTAGAATCCCTTATTTTATTCCCAGGTTCCGGCCCTCTACTTCTTGTCTCAGCTCCCCAGCTACTCTGCAGATGCTTCTGTTCCTCTTTTTCACAAGGTTACATGGGGGCATACGTAGATGTATTTTAAACACTGAAAATAAAGATAAATAATTTTTTGAAATGGATACAAATAAATTCAGGAGAATTTATTTCATTTGGCATTTGTTCAATACATCAGCTTTTTTAAAATCCATATATATTTTTCCCCAGGTTTATTGAGATATAATTGAAACATTATTTAAAAGTTTACCAGTATAAAACATGATGATTTGGTATATGTTTTTGTTGAGAAATGATTACCACAATAAGGTTAGTTAACACTTTCATAACCTTATACAGTTACCTGTGTGGGTGTGGGTGTAGTGAGAACATTTAGGATCACATGAGTGAATAAATACACGGATGGATATATCCCAGGATCTGTTCTGGGTCTTAAAAGACTAAGCACATCTAAGATGAACTCTCTTACTTTGACAAAGGCTATGTAAATAACTGGTGTATATGATTTAAACTATTTTTATATACCAGTAAGTATCTGTGTTAATAATAATCAGAACATTTTGTTCTGGTGGCTAAATGGTATTTCCAGTAGAGAACTGACCAGCCTTTGGTGAAATACCTCTAATTAATCTAATTGATTAATTAAATCCATGCTTGAGCGATATTTTTCAACCAGAGCCTCTTAATTGTTTATCAATGAGTGTGATTCACATTCAACTTTATCTCTGAACTTCTTCTTGAGCTCTTTAAAGATAGCCAAAGAGAAGGGGGAAAATGGTTTAGAAACACTTGGCCTCATATTGAATGGACTTGAGCCAGTGAGTAGAATTGAAACTGGTGAGTCACTGCACTTGTTAAAATAGAGTACAGATAATCTTGGCTTTTTGTTTCTTTTTTTGTTCCTTTTTATCATGGAACCTACTATGTTCAGTCATATGCTCATTCATATATAATTATCAAAGACCTCTTAATCTTTCTAGCTATTCCTGGAACTCTCTTATGTGTGTTTGCCCTGCCTCTTGTTTTTCATCTCATGCACTCTCTTTCACTCTTACAGAGGCACCTGGGTGTCTCAGTTGATTGAGTGACTGACTCTTGATTTGAACTCAGGTCATGATCCCAGGATTGTGGGCTTGAACCCTGTTGGGCTCTGTGCTAACTGTAGAGCCTGCTTGAGATTCTCTCTCCTTCTCTCTAACAACAAACAAACAAACAAAAAAGCCTTTCCATATTTTCATGATGTATTTTTCAAATTAGCAATTTATATTTTTGAAATTAAAAACAACAAACAATAGATAAATAGTATATCATGTTAGAACTATTGCATTCAAACACACCAGTGGAATGCGGTTACTAACATTCTCTTTGCAACTGGAAATCATAGTTATTATGCATATGAATATTCTTAATATATTAGTATAAGAAATAATTTCGTTGCTTAAAAATATCCCTTTGTAGACTTTGGCTCTTTGAACAAAACATAGCACATGGTCCCCTCAGCATCCAGTTTGTGAATCACAGCACCACAGGGCCTTGTTTGGAGAATCAGGTATAAATTATTTTCTAATTGAATAGACTTATCAGGATTGTCAGTGATTTAAATCCAGTGCTTTTTATTTTGAAATTGACAACTTGTTAGGACATCTATGAATCACTGTGTTTGCTTTAATTGGTAAAAAAAAAATCATCTAGGTTGGTTCTTAAAACACGTGTTGTGAAAGCATGTATTAGCATAACTGAACTTCTAGCACTGTGTGAAGAGTTGTTGCTGATACTCAAGAAATACTTTCTGTGTCTTTATGGAGATTATAATCCAGTTGGGAAGAAAAGAGGAATACCTGGGAAAATTAGAAATCAGTTCCAAAAATGTGTATCACCTTCTGGTTTACATTTCAGAAGTCATAGTTCCAGTCTTAATCTCTAAACCATGGTCCAGGCCCAGAAATTCTGCTGACAATAGAATTTTCCTTCCACGCTCTGACATTCTATCACTGACATCCCAACACTGAACAAATAACCTCCTTCTCTCCTTCAAATCTTCCTTAAAAATTTGCTTTCCCATCAATCATAATAGCAGGTTTTTTCAGGTGATTAGACATTTGAGTTTGCTTTAATTCTTAGTCCTTTGTGAATATGGTTGACATTTCCTATGCGGGGGGAAAAAAAAAGATTCTTTCATATCCATCTTGTGGCCTCAGCTATCTCTCCTGTGTTGATGGCACCCAAATTCATACCCCACTGCATTCAGTCACATGTTCTGAGTTACTGTAAGAAGGCATTTAGTACATGGCTTGGCACATGTTAAGTACTGTAAAGTTTTGGCTCTTACTATCATCATCATCGTCATCACTATTAACACTATTATTATTGTTATATCCCCAGTAGGTTGCCTCAGAGCAAAGCAAATGCACATAATCAAATCTTTTCATCCTCCTGTGTAATGTTTTAATGTATATAGTAGCTTTAACTCTAACATTTATCAGTCTCCTTTCCCTTATTCTCATATTGAATCACTATTGTTTACAACCTCTGTCAAATCTCTTGCATCTTTTTTCCTCTCCTTGGATACCATATTTGTCTTGGTTTGAATACTCATTTCATTTTGCTTGGATTCTTCTGTAGACTCTTATTTTTTTCGGTCTCCTATACTTGATTTTATGTAAGGTAACTGGATAATTTCTTAAAGCATAGTTCCATTTATATTATTTCTATTCTCAGAAACTTTGAACAGTGCTCTGTTGCCTATTAAATAAAGTTCACAGTCCTTAACCTGATACTGAAGTCCTTAATATTCTGCTTCCAGATGATGTTCCTAGCCTTGTCACCTACCATTTCCTCCGATAGTGCAACTAATTTGAATAGTATTTAGTGTTCATTCATTGCAAGTGTGTAGTGAAAGCTTCCTGTAGAGCAGGTTTCATTTTGAGTGTCCTGACACAATGTGAATAAAACAGACCTGGTCACTGCTCTACAACACATATCGCCTTGCTCGTTCCTCCACCTCTGAGATACTTCCGTTCTCATTAATCCACATTTTGTTGATCTGATATAAAACAGATAATGGGCCCTCTTACTTGTAAGGCATTCTGGTCATTCTGACAAAAGCTCTCTTTTTATTCTCAATTTTGTATGTCCTTAATATATTTTCGTTGTACTCCACATTTTCACTCGGTCTGCCTTCTGGTTAGGGAATATCTAGAGATTACCTGAACTCTAAATAAGCACTGTTGAATCTTTGAATAGTCTTTCTAAATCTGGAGGCTACTTTCTTCAACCATATGTGCCTTTCACAATTTTCCAACCCTCATATGGAACCTGCTACTACTAAGTTTACTGTAACAGAACTTGTATTGTCAGGTTAAGTGTAGAAATGCTGCTAAACTGGAGGCAACAGCAGACACACTCTAGTATAAGTGGATATTCCACCCTCACACTTCTTCAAATAGAAGACTGCAAAAGAAGTGTAAAAAGGTGAAGATTAGCAACTGCCAAAAAGTTTAAGCCAAGAAAAGTATATTGTTTGAAATATCCATATAACTGAAAGGAAAGTAGTATTTTAGCTTGAATTCTCTGTGTAATAGATTCTAATGTCCACCTGATGGAATATATGCAGACACAGCTTATGTTGCAACCCTATCTTAACCACTCATCCTTTTTTATATAGTTTCAGCATTACAAGTATACTTTTTCTTTATTTTCTCTCATATTACCACATAGTTACCAATTTGCTGAAGAAGTAGTTTCAGAAGAATCCTGATTTGCAGAGCCCAGGTTTCTTTAGCTCAAGGTTGTATATGCTCTGAAGTAAAAATGAACTTCTTTTCAGTGATTGAACTCAGTGGTGCTGAATTTACAGTTCAGGGAATTTTAATAGCCATTTCTTGATGGACATAGACCACCTCCTTCTGATGAAGTGTATGTATAAGTAGGTAAGGAGGAGAGAAGTCATGCTTCATCTGCTGTCCAAAGTGACTTAAAACAAAAACAAATAAAAGAAGCTATTGGGTATTGCTGTTAGAAAATTCTGTCTGTAAATATTCTTTTTAAAATATTATAGAGAATTCACTGGAGTGAAGTATTCCAATAGTGTTTTCTTATTAACAAAAGTTAATAAGATGAATTGATTATAATGGCCAATTATAATAATTTAAAATTGGCCATGGATTCCTTTTTCAACATGGGCTGTCTGTCAAGGACATATCCTGTCAAGCATATGCTGTCCATCAGCATATCCATAGTGCTTAAGTATTCATGCTCTGAAGACAGTGGATTTGAATGCAGTCCTCAGGATTCCCTACTTGTCTGGCCTTTATCTATATCTTAACTTCCTTTGTAGTAAAATAAGATAACAGTTCTACTAATTTCACAGTAAGTATTCTATAAATTTTAGCTCATGTTATTTATTAAGGAGGCATTAGCATGCAGAAGGAAATTATATCTTTCAACAGTCCTTCTAAACTTTATATATGTCTGCTCACTCAATGCATCTTTTTTTTTTTAATCAAAACATGTAACATAACATTACCTATTAATCTGAGAGCAGCGTTTAAATATATATACTAGTGCTTCTTTCCCCAGGTCATTGGTGAACAATAATGGTCATCCAACAATTAGAAAATATGATTAAGTATCTGATGTGAGGTTTGATTTTAAATGTCAGTCACGTTTTTTTATGTGCCTTTAACAGATGTTATATTTTAGAGTGGTTTTAGGGAAACAACAAAAATTAAGTAGAAAGTACGTGGGATTCCCATAAACACCTCTCCCCATGTGTACATAGCCTCCCTCACAAATAGCACTTATAATGAAAGCTTAATTGAGGGTTTCTTGCTTTTGTATAATCTATCATCTATTTCTTTGTTTTTGTGTTTTTTAATCTAAATTGATAAATGTTTCATATATGTTTTAGTTAAAATTATAAAATTATAGTGTTAAATTTGAGGAATAGATTCAAGAGTATTTGTACTTCGGTATAGAGGTACTCATCCAGTCTAAAGAAAATCTGAATCATTAAATTTTTTTAATTTCTGTGTCTGTTGATGATACTCTGTTTATCACAGCATCTCTGTGAACATAACTGAAAACCTACGATCAGATGACAAAGTATCCATATCTATAATCTATGGGTTCTGGGATAAATTAGAATACGAAATGTGGCTGATTATAAAACAGCTTTCATTTTTCACGAAGAAGCAGATCAGCAGTTCTCGTAGAACGTATTTGATTAGTGGGAAAGTGCAATACAAATGAGAAAAGAAAAATACAGGTTATGCAAATATATTTACAGATTAGCACTCACAGAAATTCTCCACTAACCAGGGCATGTCTTCTGTCCCACTAGGCATTCCTTCACAGGACAAGCTCTTGACTCTTAGACCATCAGTGATCTCTGCAGCTTTAGTGAAATCAAAAGGGCTAAAACTTAAACCTAGCCATTCCCTCTCATTTTGAAAACCCAGTTCAAGAGTGTCTGTGTGTCTCAGTCAGTTACCTGTCTGATTTCGGCTCAGGCCATGATCTCATGGTTCGTGAGTTTGAGCCCTGCATTGGGCTCTGTGCTGACAGCTCAGAACCTGGAACCTGCTTCAGATTCTGTGTCTCTGTCTCTCTCTGCCCCTCCTTCTCACATTCTTTCACTGTGTCCCCAAAATAAATAAACATTAAGGGGGGGAAAAAAAGAAAACACAGTTCAACCTCTGGTTTTCAGTTCTGTCACAAATGCCACCTACCTTTTCCCGTGGGGGTCATACTTCTCTGACTAGCAAGTCCCGCTGCTCTTCCTCTACCTCCTGCCCTTGACTTTTGTCCAGTGACTTAGACTCTCAGCAGCCTAAGTCTTAGTGCTCATGCTTTGTGAACTTCAACCCCTCATGAAATTTGGCCTGAATCTGTCAGTGGATATAAAGGTGGATTTCACATTTAGAACCAGCACGACCATTGGTTACAAACATTTTCCAGAGTGAGGCTTTTTCAAAAGAATGTTTGAGAATTCCCAAGTAGAGTTCTTTAATTGTTTTTCTTTCCCTTTTATGGTTTTGGCAGGGGAACTATGTGATTTAAGTATATGTGTACTAAATCCATGTATGTATATACTTAAATCCATATATATCTGTCTGTCTGTCTATCTATCTATCTATCTATCTATCTATAGCACTGTCCCAGAAAAGAAAAGGACCAATTATTTTCACACAGAACATTTACATGTAAGTGTGCATGCACATGCGCACGTGCACACACACCTACAATACAATGTGTAATTGTGTGATCATTATAGTGAATAAACAGGACTTTAGGGTGAAGCCGGAAAGCAAACTTACTTTCTGTCCACTCCATTATTTCTTTAAATCTCTTCAATCAGCCATTTTTCTTCTGTACTTTGGATTTTCATTTAGCTGACTTTTCCAATTATTCATAGATCCCCCTCAAAATTTCCTGGTTACCTTGAGATAGAAATTCTCATTTTGGTCACTGTGGGATCTAGCCCGGTGTAAACATCAGTGCTGCAGATTTTTCCCAAATGAAAGCTTCTAGTCTCTACCAACCTGTTCTACTTCAGGCCTGAAGCCCATGGCAGGTTGAGAAGGGCATATTTTTTCCTTAACTGTCCCAGTGAGCCCTTTCACCCTCTTAACCTGCTGATGAATCAGAGTTGGAAGGAATTGGGAGGAGAAAGAGGTGAAAAGCAGAGAACGTCTTACTGCTTGGCATTTGTGTGACCAGGTGCAAGTTTATTCTGGCTGTTGCACAGGTTTAAAGCTCTCTCCTGTGGTCATTTTCATGGGTTACACGCATATTTCCCTGCTGGGATCTCTGAACTCAGCTCCTCCTACTAAGACCTTGTCTGCTGCCTGCTTATGGCTGTACTGCAGCTTCTGCAGCAGAAGATTCATCTCCAGCTTCGTTCTGCTGAGAAGGTCTCACTTGTGCAGAATCTCTTTTGGGCAGAATTTCTTTTAACTGTACAAACTAGTGTGTCTATGCAGGTTCAACGTTTAGGCACTGGGGGGATAGACTTTAACTGTACCCAGGAAGAGTATGGTTTCCCCTTGTTTCCCTTCCAGAGGCCACTGTAGTTAGTCTCCTGCCTGCCAACTGTTCTTTAAGTATATAGCACCACTTGCCAGTGTGATATTAGCTCTAGGGGCCACATATCATCTACTCTCTATCAGGTCTTATTGAAACCCTTTTATTAAACAAGAATGAGAAGAAAGCAATCCTGACAGCTTTTCCAAAGAAATACTCTAATTTCCAACTCATATTCCTCTCCTCTTTTATGTATCTTCAAATTTGAGATAAGTCTGTAAAACAGGTTGCCAACAAAGTCTTCAAGCCCTCTATGGGCAATATAGCACCTTACTTTGGGTTGTAGGGAATGATATGCTGCTGTTGTCTTGGGGCTTCAGTGGGAAAATGAGACAGAAAGTGTCCCATTGAAACATCCTGTTACAATGGTGTCATTCACTTCCTTTACTGTCTCATTTTTTCTACTCCATCTGTTAATTTCTAAGAGAATCTTTGACTTTGCTCATGATTTTTTCATTTTCTTATTACTATTTATAGCATGTATAAATTTATATATTTTGAAGTCACATTATTTAATACAAATGAGTTTATGATCATCATATGTAGTTGGTATATTTTAACTTTTAAAAACATCAGGAAAAAATATTTAAGGCTCTTGACACTTTTAAGTTTTTTCCCCTTAATGATTTTTTTCCTGCTCTATTGAGGTATGATGACAAATGAAAATAATGTATATATTTAAGGTATATACTGCAGTGTTTTGATGTAAGAATACCTTATGTAATAATTACCATAATCAAGATTATTAACAAAGCCATCATCTCACATAGTTACGTGTGTGTGTGATGAGAACACTTAAGATCAAGTTTATAGCACATTATTATTAACTAAACTCACCACCTGTACATTAGATCTCTAAGAACTTAGTCATTTTATAAAAAGTTTATACCCTTAGGCCAACCTTTCTGTATTTCTCCAACACCCAAGGTGCAAACACCATTCTACTCTTGTTTTTCTAAGTTTGACTTTTTTAGATTCTACATGTTAGTATATCATGCAATACTTGTCTTCCTGTGTCTGGGTTATTTAATTTAGCATGATGTCTTCCAAGTTCATGCATATTGTTGCAAATGCCAGGATTTCTTTCTTTAGGCTGAATAATATTCCCACACACACATTCCAATACACACATATATGTATATACAGTTGACTTTGAACAACACGGGAGTTAGGGGCACTGGCCTTTGTGCAGTTAAAATTTCACATATAACTTTTGACTTCTCAAAAATTTAACCACTAGGGGCGCCTGGGTGGCTCAGTCAGTTGAGTGTCTGACTTTGGCTCAGGTCATGATCTCGCGGTCTATGATTTTGAGTCCCGCGTCGGGCTCTGTGCTGACAGCTCAGAGCCTGGAGCCTGCTTCGGATTCTGTGTCTCCCTCTTTCTCTGCCCTTCCCCTGCTCATGCTCTATCTCTCTGTCAAAAATAAATAAAACATTAAAAAAAATTAAAAACAAAATTTAACCACTAAAGCATACTGTTGACTGGAAGGAATCCTTACCAATAACATAAACAGTCTGTTAACACATATTTTGTAAGTGTGTTATATACTGTATTCTTATGATTAAATAAATTAGAGAAAAGAAAATACTAAGAAAATCATAAGGAAGAGAAAATACATTTACAGTGCTGTATTGTATATATCAAAAAAAAATCTGCATATAAGGGACATACCCAGTTCAAACCCATCTTGTTCAAGGGTCAACTGCTTGTATGTACACACACATATATTTATATACATATATATGTATAACATTTATATATGTATTACAATTATATACAATTATATGTAGTATAATATATATAAGTGTAAAAGTTGTTTATCCATTATATATAAAGATAACAGATTCTTTATCATTAATTCATTCATGGACATTTAGATTGTTTCCATATCTTGGCTATTGTGAATAATGCTGCACTGAACGTAGGAAGTTAGATATCTCTTTGAGATACTGATGTCATTTCCTTTGGATACATGCATCCAGAAGTACAATTGCTAGATCCACTCCTAATTTTAATTTTTTGAGGCACCTCCATACTGTTTTCCATAGCAGCTACACCAATTTACAGTCCCACCAATAGTGTACAGAAGTTACCATTTTTCCACATTTTCACCAACACTTAATCCATATCTTTTTGATAACAGTCATTCTGTTACCTCACTGTGGTTTTGTATTTCCCTTATGATTGGTGATATTGAGCAACTTTTCATATCTGTTTTCCACTTTTTAACTGGGTTATTGGTGGGTGTGTGTTTTTTTTTTCTATTGAGTTGTATGACTTCCTTATATATTTTGGATGTTAACTCCTCATCAGATAGATGGTTTGCAGATATTTTCTCTCATTCTATGGGATGCCTTTTTTCATTTTGTTTATTCTTTCCTTTGCTGTGAGGAAGCTTTTTAGTTTCTACTTGTTTTTTTTGCTTCTGTTGGCTGTGATATTTGTGCCATTTCCAAAACATCATTGCCAAGAACAATGTATAGAAGCTTTCCCCCTATGTTTTCTTCTAAGACTTTCTCAGTTTCAGGTTTTTCCTTAAGTTTGCAATCTATTTTAAGTTGATATTTGTGTTTGGTGTAAGGTAAAGTTTCAGTTTTCTTTTTACATGTGGAAATGTAGTTTTCTCAACACCATTTACTGAGGAGACTATCCTTTTCCCATTATGTATGTTTGGTATCTTTGTTGGAGATTAATTGAACTTAATGCATATGCATGAACTTATTTCTGGCTCTTCCATAGTATTCCACTGGTCTATGAGTCTGGTTTTATGTCTGTACCATATTCTTTTGATTGCTAGAACTTTATAATTCAGCTTGCAATCTGAAAGTGTCATGCCTCCAGATTTGTTTATATCTTACATGTAGACTGTTCTTTTATATATATTTAATATATCATCACCACCATCATTATCATCAAAGCAATAGAAGCAACAACAAAGAAATACAATGGACAGAAACTTTTTCAATTATTACTTTCTCAATTCCAAGTAAAAATGCTATGTTCCCTTCTCTTTTGGCCATACTTATTTTATCCCATTAAAGAAAGAAAGTTAATTGTCATCAAAAGGAACATTAAAACAGTTATACTAAGCCTAATGAAATCATGTGATGTCTAAAAGAAAGCATCAATCCTCTTATGTAAACTTTTTCAGTCATTCTCTCCATTTTTGGAAGTGTCACCAAATCACATGGTGGTGTATTTGAAAGAGGTCTCAACAACCTGGTGGTAAAAATAGACCTCTCTTCGTCTTTCCCCTCATAACTTTAAGTGTCTTCAAACTGAAATGGAGTATGAAAAAATAGAAAGATAGCAAGATTCGAAAAGAATATACTTTTCTTGCTTTATGTAATTGTGGTAATAATAATACTGTGGCACCCTAATAGAGACTGTGCATGTTAAGTAGAAAAAGTTTTAACTTTTATACTAGGATATCTGTTGTTGTTTTACAAAAATAAAATATTTTTTCTTTGTCTTTGCATGGTTATCCTCATGACCATTGACATTACATGTACTTATTTTCTATTTCAAGTATCCTATGATTATAAGTGGTAGTCATGTACCTACATGTTATAATTTTTGAACATAATCACATGCCATTACTTTGTTGTCTCAGTAAATATATCTTTTAAAAATTTTTTTAACGTTTATTCATTTTTTTGAGAGACAGAGAAAGGACGTCAGCAGGGAAGAGGCAGATAGAGGGAGACACAGACTCTGAAGCAGGCTCCAGGTCTGAGCTGTCAGCACAGAGCCTGATGTAGGGCTCGAACCCCTGAACTGAGAGATCATGACCTGAACCAAAGTCAGAGGCTCAACTGACTGGGCCAGCGCGTGCCCCTGTATCTTATCTTTTTACTTAAACCCCAAGGGTTTAAGGGATACACCTTATCTTATATGATACTTGTCCTATACAAATTTGGAGGGAAAAAAATGAATGAATCATTCTTTCATGAAACTATTATGGAACAAAAATAAGTTGCTTACTGAAAACATTAGCTTGGAGTTACTTCACTGGAATTCAGCCTCTAAATAGTGCTGTTTGATTCACTTCAGTTAGCTTTATAGGTCGAGGAAAAATCACCTATTTCTCTCTGCTTTTATTTACAAATTAAAAAATGTTTTAATGTTTGTTTATTTCTGAGACAGAGAAACAGAGCATGAGTGGGGAAGGGGGAGAGAGAGAGGGAGACACAGAATCCCAGGCAGGATCCAGGCTCTGAGCTGACAGCACAGAGCCCAATGTGGGGCTCGAACCCACGAATCATGAGATCATGACCTGAGCAGAAGTCAGATGCTTAACCGACTGAGCCACCCAGGAGCTCCTCTTTACTCATTTTAAAATGAGGTCATTTGGTCAGGCTATCTCTAAACTTTCTTTATTGTAAATATTATATTACTTTTGAAAACCAGTCTGTTTCATAGAGAAAAAGAGTAGCTCAAAATCCACATCTGCCCAAAAACAAAAAAGGGACTAAGTTAAATCGTCACTTGAAGTCTTATTCATATAAAGCTCTAACAAATCTTTCTCCTTTTTGATATTTGAGTGTGTTTTCCACATGTCTGAATTTACTGTGTACATATTAGATTATAAAACGATTCATCCCTAGGACAATTCAGTGCCTTAGGATATTTTCTTGATAACCTGCTTATTGAAATTTGACTCTTAATAACATGTGTCAAGAAAATACTTACATAATATGATTTTTAAACTCCAAATAATTAATATTAGATGACAACAGAAGTCATCAGAACCACATTTTGACCACCTTTAAGAAATAGTCTTAAATCACCTTTAGACATGAGTCCTTATAGCTTAGCTACCAAAATAATAAGCACTTTATCAAATCTCTATTTTCATAATAGGCACTCTTCTAAGAATTATTGGTCTCTAACAACATTCTCAAAGAGCTACCAGGCAAGGCTATTAAAATGCAAACTACGGCAAATGTACTCAGAATATAAAACAAACACCAATTGTCACAGTTCATTTACATCCATTTGCACAATGCATTTATTTTATTTTACAAATAACTGATAGATAGGTTAGTGGAAATAATACTCAACCTCTCATGATTGAAGAAAAGGGAAGTGTAACTTCATTCTCAGAAGAAAATATTTTCCAGAGTTTTTATATCTGATACTATTGTGCTATCATAAGACCTATAATTTTATTTTGCATCTTTATCTGACATTTATCTGGGGTTTATTCAAAGATTCTTTGAAAAACTGCTTATATATTTGGATCTTTAAATACATTTAAATTACATTTGAAGTGATATTTGTGGACGTACTTCTTGCTTCAGATAGAGTTGGGGTCAGGGAAGGTGTTCTGATGGGATGACAAGGAAACAGGAACTCAAATGGAGTGAAGGGTTATCCATATGGATATGTGAGAGAACATTGTTGACCTTGGCATGATAAAAAGGTATGAAAAGACTCTGAACTGGGTCTGCCCTAGGTGAATTCAAGTAATGCACAGAACAACATAGCAAGGGCAGAGGAGCAAAGGGGAAATTTGGAGGGGGAGCCAGAGGCCGCATTTTTAAAGTTTTGGAGTCACCAAGAGCAGTGAGAGGCTACAGGAGAGCTTTAAGCAAAGGAGTGACATAGTGTGTATTAGGCTTGAACATGCCCCTCTTGCTGCTAATGGGGATCGAGGGAAGGAAAGAGAAATATTAGGCTCAGGGACCCATGAAACATATTTGTGTTGGTTTAGGTCTTCTGAGAAGCAACTGCCAAACAGGACTGGGTGTTACAAGATACATCTAGATCACTGGGAAGGATATAGGGACAGGAAGCAGAAGGAGGCAAGCAGAGCCTTCAGACAGCGGTTGCTAACAACCATGGACCTGAAAGGAGAGGGGTGATCAGATCACAGCATGGTTCTGAGAAGGTGTTGGTCAGACCAATGGGAGTCCTTACTAGAAGTTGTCCTGTAAACAAATGTATGTCAGGCAGGGATGACCCTGTGCTAGTCCCCCCTCCCCTGCTACTGAAGCAATCACTAGAAGAGCCTGAGGAGGCATGGCTTTGCAGACAGAAAAATGTGGCAGCTGGAGGCTGTCAATTGTGATGCTCCTTGAGGGGTGTCCAATCAGGACACCTCTGTGGCCACCACAGTGTGGGTGCTTTGGAGTAGGAGGTGGTGGTGGAGATGGTGAAATTTGGTTGGAGTTCCAATATATTTTGAGAAAAGAAATAACATTATATACTAACAGGATGTGAGGTATGAGAAATTTTTGGCTTGAGATCCTGGATGAATTGTTATGACACTTCCTAAAGTGGAAGATATTTGGAATAAATGGGTTCCAAAGTCAGGGAAGGACCAGGGGTGTGGGGAAAGCGAACTGTTTTGGACATGTTAAATCTGATATGACCATTCAACATGTAAGTGGATATGTTATAAAAGGCAGTCAGATACATTTCACTGGGCAAATACTGAGCTGCGGGTATTTAACAGTCATCTAGATGGTGAGTACAGTTGGAGAAGAGAAAATGGTCATCCATGAACCCTGGGTTCTTTACAACATCTAGAAATTGGAATAAGAAAAAGGATCTAGCCAGACAGTAGAAATAGCCAGATGGGAGTAATAAGTGGCATATATAAAAAGTGAGGGTCTGAGTCAGAGATGAAGCCACATAGAGAAAAGAAGGGGACAGATTAGAGAAATATCTATGTAGGGTTATCAAGTAAAGTACTTTAAGACAGAGGGAATGGTCTGTCGTTTCAAGTACTGATGAGAGGTTAAAAGGGTGATGACCTTAAATGAATCATTGGATTTAGCAGTGTGGAGGTCAGTGGTAACAGTGTCAAAGTGGCTTCAGTGGAATGCAGGATGGGAGCCTTACTGGCAGGAATATGAGAGAGAATGAGAAGGAAATGGAGACAGTGAGAATGGAAACATTTTGAGGAAATCTGCAATAACAGGGAACAGGAAATGGGAAGTTGTGACTGTTTTGTCAAGGGAGAGGTTTAGGATGGGTGATATTATAGCGTGTGTAGATACTTACAGGAATGATCTAACAGAGTAAAATGTGTGCTCCAGCACAGAAAGGGAAGGACTGCATGAGCTAAATTCTTGAATAAATGAAGAGAATAGGATCCAGAACATGAGTGAGATAAATTTGGCCATAACAACAAAGGTAGTTCATCTATTTTGAGCAGAGTATACTCAAAGTGTCTGGCTCCCAGACACTCTGAATATTTAATAGATATGCCCTTCCCCCCCAAAAAAAATCCCCCAGGTGTAGCATAGAAAGAAAAACTTATTTAGAAAGTCAGAGACATTTACTAAAAGACACAGTACACATACATTTACCCACATCCCACATGCACACACACACACACAGAAAGGTAAGAGAGGGAAGAGAGGTGTAGTAACATACAGGATCTAGTTTCCTACCTGGAAGGTAAGGAGGAGAGAAAGAGAGATGATTAATCATAATGATAATGTAAAAACTTAAAAAGATGTTTCTTGCACATTCTCCTTTTATACTCCAGAGATTAATTACCACAAAATACAGCCCCTGTCTCTTCACATTTCCTCCCACTGGCACCCATTTGCCAAATGACTCATTTCCAAGGTGTTCCACTCTACTTCTTTTCTTTTCAGAAACATACTTTTCAGGGAATGAGGGCTCAATTGTCCTTATCCAATCTTCTTAACCACTTCTATGCTTTGTAAGATGGCCCATCTTGAATTCTTGTTCAGTGAATGCTAAAAAAACAAACAAGGTAGTGAACAAACACATCATCTTATATCTTTTGTATATCCTTCCCTAAGCATTCAGGGAAAAAACAGTACTTATTTTTTCATCATAATGGAGGGTTGCATTGTCAGTGCAATGAAATCTGTCTTGTTCTTCTGCCCTGCATTTCCTGATGTCACTACCTGAATCCCCTAAATCTGATGAAAGAAGAAAGACTGAAGTCAGAGAGACTTGCATAGAGCGTTGGATTTTATTGTTTGACATGAAAGATTCTGAAATTCTTGTCTGTATGCAGCTGTCTTAGGTGAGTGCCTTAGCCTGCAGGGCAGACGCCTGCTTTTAGGAGTTACCAGGGAGGAAATCTACTCCAGCACCTGCTCATAGGCTCAGAGAATCCTTTAAGGTCTCAGGTTTCCCTTCTAGTCCCACTCTGCTCTCTCTGTAAGTTCACTATGATTCTGGATTGTCTTGGTTTGCATTATTGGCTTTCCCTTTTCATTTTGCCCTGCTCTGGGTTTTCTATTTGTGACACCTTGGAGTTGTCTGAGCCCTAGTGCCAAGTCTTAAATCTTAATTTCTTTGTATGTCCGGCATTGCGAATGCATGGGGTGGTTCCAGGGCAGTGTTCCTCTGGAACTACAGATTCCAGGTTGACAGTCATGGATGGGGTCGGTGATGCTGCACTTGCTTCTTTCAACAGCAAACAGGATTGGTCCAGGTGCATGCATCTGAAAAAGGTAATGGTTTATGCAATGTAATCCTTTGTGGACAATCCTTACAAATACCTTTTATTATTGTGTTATTAAGTTACTACAAATGGCCATTTCCCACTATAAAATGTTTTGTTTTGCTTGATCTTCTAAAGTACTTTGACCACTGGTTATGTACAAGGATTTTGGCTATTCTATTTTCAAACAACAGTGGTCTTTTTGGTCTAACTATCAATTTAATGGCGCCAATGACCATCAAAACAAAGAAAATTACACGGTAAGTCTGTCTGTCTTTCTTAAAGGGAATCATTTGCATTGCATTGTGGCACTGAGCATGGACTTTTTCCCAGTATTTCCGTAACCATCATTCACACAGAAGGGTGAACCAAGAATGCAAAGGGGATTTTATTTTCAATGTCTTTGTTTTTAGTAGGGAAACACTTTTCATAGCACCACTTTTATTATTTGAACATTTATAGTACAGAGTGAACCAAGTAGAAAATAATAGCTTTCTAGAAAGAGAAAGAAAGCGTAAGCCTCATGATGGTGGTGAATGATATGCACACTGAAAAAGAGTACACATAGAAGTACACAGGACAAGAATTTTTTTTTTTTTAACTGTACTTTGGATTTACATGAAGCTTTTATTTGGTTTATTTCAAAGTGGTTTAAAATAGTGCTTTTATAGAACAAAGGAAAGGTAGCTTGAACGGGAAATATGTTCATAAAAAGTAAAGAGAATGTCACTTGGTTCAACTGGATATTTTAAGGGGAAAGTTACATGGCTAAATTGTACCAGTGGAAGTTTGGTATAAGATTCCATTACCTGAGATGGATGTACATTTTTAGAGCACTAAATTATGTGGTAGAAAAAAGAAAGAATTATACCAAATGGAATCGATGCTATATTGTTGTCATTAGTTATTGGGTGCCTTTTAACCTAGAAAGCAACTCAACTTAATTAAAAATTACTTCTTAACAATGTGTTAGAGGCTATAACTTTGAGGTTTGAATAGGGAGAATGAAGCTTTTTAACTTAGTTCTCTTGATAACTGTGTAATTGTCATATGATTTCCTAAAATTAAAGTCCTTCCATAGTAATTTGAATGTTCTTGATTCTTACTGTAGTTGATGCCTTGGTTGTTTGCCATGTATCTATTTCTCTCTGTATGTATGTTTGTATGTCCATCTATCCACCCACCCACCCACTCACTCATCCAGTACATCCAGAAGGGTAGTTGTTACTTTAAAGTTACTGAAGCCAGTAAAAAGCTAACTTCTATCAATTCATTAAGTTTCTTTTCTTTCCACTTTAAAATGTTTACATACTGCAAACATCTATTTCCTCTATTTACCTACCTTGGAGTATGAGATGCTGATATTACATTTCAAAAGCAATTCTTCCATCAATGACTTCCAATCTCTCCCCTTCAACCACCTTAGCAACTTTATGTAATTAGTTCTCTCTTCCCTCTTTCACACCTCAGATTTTTTTCCCCCTCAGCTGCCGCCTGTCTTTGTCATTAAGCATGCTCAGGACTTCAGATCCTAAAGTTGTTCCAGGCGTCTTTTTTTTTTTTCCCATCTCACCACACACTTCTGGAGAAAGCAGTCAGTGCTGCCTCCACTGCTCCCCAGCTAGTGCCAGAGGAGCCACGTGTGGTCTGACTTGCACAAACCTGCTCTTCTGAAACCAGTGGCATGTGTTCATCCTCAGCCTAGATTGCTGGTTTAGAACGTGGCCTCTGGAGCCTGAACTGCAATCCTGGCTCCAACACATATAATCTAGGTTTACTTGGGCAATTTATTTACTCTTTCTTCCTGCTTCGGTATCTTCAACTGTAAAATGGGAATGCTAATTTTATAAGTGTAAAGAACATACTCTTGGAATAGATACCAGTATATAAGGGACATTTTTCCTTTCCTTTCCTTTCCTTTCCTTTCCTTTCCTTTCCTTTCCATTCAATTTTATTTTATTCATTCATCTATTGTTATTATCATCCATTCTTTTTTTTAAATGTTCATTTTTTTTTGAGAAAAGGCACACATGAGTGAGTGCAATGGGGGAAGGGCAGAGAGAGAGAAAGAGAGAGTCCCAAGCAGGCTCCACAAACTGAACCATGAGATTATGACCTGAGCCAAAATCAGAGTTGGATGCTCAGTCAAGCTACCCAGGCGCCCATGTCATCCATTCTTCATTGCAGCTGCTCTTTTAGCTTCTATAATACCACACTGTCCTGTGTTTCCCTTGCTTCTCTTGTTACTCCCCTTTCTCTATCATAGGCTTCTTATCCTAAACTTGTTGCTTTTTTAATGGTGCATTAAGGGTCTGTCTGCCTTTCTTCATTTACCTATGACTACAGCTACACGAGTGACATCCATGCATGATTCCTGAATCATAGTGGTCAGCAGGACCTCAATCCTGTGACCTAGTCTAGTACTTCCAGTTGCCTTCTGGGCCTTTCTTCCTGAATATTTGAATCAACAGTATTGTACGTGACTTTGATTTCATCCTTTCTTCCAAGACTTCTAGTATCTGTGTTAGCACTTGTGTTTCTATTAAAAAAAGAGTCTTGGGGTGCCTGGGTGGCTCATTTGGTTGAGGGTCCAACATGAGCTCAGGTCATGATCTCGTGGCTCATGGGTTCGAGCCCCACGTTGGGCTCTGTGCTGACAGCTCAGAGCCTGGGGTCTGCTTCAGATTTTGTGTTTCAGTCTTTCTATGCCCTTCCCCTACTTGTGCTTTGTCTCTCTCTCTCAAAAATAAATAAACATTAAAAAAATTTTTTTAAGTCTTTAAAATATCTTAGAATTATTTTACCTAAAACATAACAAATTATTATTTTTTAAAAAATTTGTAACAAGCACGCTTATAATCTTAAAAGCATAATGCCAATTCAAAATCATATGGGTATCATGTTACAAGTATAGATCTTGCCTAAGATTAATAAAACCTGAATCTTTGGAAGTTTGGAAATCTACATTTTGTCAATTATTTCAAGGATTTCTTATACACATTAAAATGGAAGAATCATAATTCTAGGTAACAGGATAATTCTGATATCTGTATTCTATAATTCTGTATATCTGTATATAATTGTGAATAAATAATTTGGTTTTATGGTTTAAAATTAAATATACAAACAAAAAATAAAGAGGAAAATAAAAGCTTCTTGTTTGTGTATGATGGGAGATTCAAAGATTTCTACTCTCAAGGGTGAAAATACATACACATATATTATGCATATTAAATAACTTGGGCTGGAGGTAGAAGAAAACCTGGTAATTATTTTCTAAATATAAAGTTAATTCATATTTAAAATTTCAAATTAATTTGCATTGTAGAGTTGGACATTTTAAAACTCAGTAAATGAGTGCTATTGAAATTTTGGTTAAAACTAAAGAACGAGAACACTTATCTTAAGTGGAGTTTCATTGTCATGACCAAATCAACTGACCCAGGACCTGTGCACATATTTTAGGTAATTTTAATTACTTGTATCTGGGGGGATGATTCTACTGAATCTTTCACAGTTTCATAAGTCAAGTGAGCAGAGGCTCTGGCAACTTTTGTTCTAGACTGTCTTTTCAAGGGTATTTGTATAGTCAACAGCCTTTGAACTTAGATACAATATCTCTCTCTGGGTTAGAGGGTAAGTTTGCTTGCTGTCAAAGAAAATTAAGAAAATGTCTCTTTTCAGGAAATATTTTGAGCACATTTGCTTGCAGTCTATTATAGATATTGGGGTTTCCTAAGCATGGTGTTCTTCAGCTATGAAGGAAATCCACTCACTGCATGTGCAATGTTCTCATGGTCCACTCCACATTACTCCCATTGGTGTGAACCTGAACTTTATGCTGCATGCTGAATTAGAAAGTCCTTTAAGGTCTTATGGTTTGTTTCCCTCTCTCCTCTTTCTGTGCTCCTTCCCATATGTTCATCTGTTCTGTTTCTGTTCTCTTCCACATCTGAGTGAAATAATACGGTATTTGTCTTTCTCTGACTGACTTATTTCACTTAGCATAATACAGTCTAGTTCCATCCATGTCCTTGCAAATGGCAAGATTTCATTCTTTTTGATCACAAGTAATATTCTGTTGTATATATATATACACCACATCTTCTTTATCCATTCATCAGTCAATGGACATTTGGGCTCTTTCCATAGTTTGATTATTGTTGATAATGCTGCTATAAACATTGGGGTGCCTGTACCCCTTCGATTCTGTATTTTATAGACCCAGGAGTCTTATGTTTTCTGCCAGAATCCATCAAACAGTAATAATGTAGTTTGTTATATGGCAAATAGAGTAGAACCTTATATGTTTTACAGATGGCACTGCCTCTCACCTGTTTATACAAAACTGAAAATCAAGGTATGTAAATTTTTGTTTCTTTATATTTCACATCTGGGCTTTCATAATAGACTCCTAACTACTCTTCCTGTAGTATATGATAGTTTCACAGACATTCACTGGACTCCTGTCTTCTGATAGACACTCTTCTAGGTCTTAAAATGCAAAGATAAATTAAAAATGTGATTATTGATCTCAAAATGCTTCCAGTGAGTAAAAGAGACAGGCACAAAGACACATACATGACCATAAACAGTATTTTTCATAGCGTTGAATATATGTCATGACAGTAATATTCAAAAGGTGCTCTTTGAGCAAAGAGATGCACTTAATCTCAGCCTCTCTTAAGGGTTCAGGAGAATCAGGAGAGTCAGAAGAACATGGTCAGGTTTTTTTGTTTGTTTTTATTGTCAAGTTAGCTAACATACAGTGTAGTCTTGGCTTCAGGAGTAGATTCCCATGATTCATCACACCCAGTGCTCATCCCGACAAGTGCCCTCCTCGATGCCCATCACCCATTTTTCCCAAATCCTCTCCTCCATCAACCCTCAGTTTGTTCTCTGTATTCAAGAGTCTCTTATAGTTTGCCTTCCTCTTTGTATCTTGTTTTTCCTTCCTTTCACCTATGGTCATCTGTTAAGTTTCTCATATTCCACATATGAGTGCAGTGATATGATATCTGTCTTTCTCTGACTATTTCACTTAGCATAATACCCTCTACTTCCATCCACATTGTTGCAAATGGCGAGTTCGTTCCTTTTCATTGCCAAAGGGTATTTCATCGTGTATATATACATCGTGTATATATACATTTCATCGATGTATATATACATCTTCTGTACCTATTCATTAGTTGATGGACATTCGGGCTCCTTCCATAATTTGGCTATTGTTGATAATGCTACTGTAAACATTAGTGTGCATGTGCTCCTTTGAATCAGCCCTCCTGTATCCTTTGGATAAGTTCCTAGTAGTGCTATTGCTGGGTTGTAGGGTAGTTCTATTTTTAATTTTTGAGGAACCTCCACACTGTTTTCCAGAGTGGCTGCACCAGTTCGCATTCCCACGAACAATGCAAGATGGTTCCCCTTTCACCATATCCTTGCTAACATCTGTTGTTTCCGGAGTTGTTTATTTTAGCCATCTGACTGGTGTGAGGTGGTATCTCATTGTGGTTTTGACTCATATTTCCCTGATGATGAGTGATGTTGAGCATCTTTTCATGTATCTGTTTGCCATCTGGACATCTTTTTTGGAAAAGTGTCTATTCATGTCTTCTGCCCATTGTGTCACTGGATTCTGTATTTTGGGTGTTGAGTTTGGTAAGTTCTTTATAGATTTTTGATACTACCCTTTATCTGATATGTAATTTGCAAATATCTTCTCATATTCCATCAGTTGCCTTTTAGTTTTGTTGATTGTTTCCTTTGCTGTGCAGAAGCTTTTTAGCTTGATGAGGTCCCAGTAGTTCATTTTTGCTTTTATTTCCCTTGCCTTCGGAGACATGTCACATAAGAAGTTGCTGCAGCTGAGGTCAAAGAGGTTTCTGCCTGTTTTCTCCTGTAGGATTTTGATGGTTTCCTATTTTACATTTAGGTCTTTCACCCATTTTGAGTTTATTTTGTGTATGTTGTAAGAAAGTGGTCTGGGTTCATTCTTCTGCCTGTTGCTGTTCAATTCTTGCAGCACCATTTGCTGAAAAGACTGTCTTTATTCCACTGGATGTTCTTTCCTGCTTTGTTAAAGATTAGTTGGTTGTATATTTGTGGGTCCATTTCTGGGTTCCCTGTTGTATTCCATTTATCTATGTGTCTGTTTTTGTGACAATATCATTACAGCTTTGTAATACAGGCTCAAGTCTGGGATTGTGATGCCTCCAGCTTTGGTTTTCTTTTTCAACATTACTTTCACTATTCAGGGTCATTTGTGGTTCCATGCAAATTTTGGAATTCTTCTAGCTTGTGAAGAATGCCGATGCTATTTTTATTGGGATTACATTGAATGTGTAGATTGCTTTTAGGCAGTATTGATATTTTAATGGTATTTGTTCTTCCAATACGTGAGCATGTCATGTTTTTCCATTTCTTTGTATCTTCTTCCAATTTCTTTCATAAGCTTTCTATAGTTTTCACTGTGTAGATATTTTACCTCTTTTTTTTTTTTACTTTTTTTTTAAACTTTTTAAATTTACATCCAAGTTAGCATATAGTGCAACAGTGATTTCAGGGCTAGATTCCTTATTGCCCCTTACCCATTTAGACCATCCCCCCTCCTACAACCCCTCCAGTAACCCTCTGTTTGTTCTCCATATTTATGAGTCTCTTCTGTTTTGTCCCCCTCCCTGTTTTTATATTATTTTTGCTTCCCTTCCCTTGTGTTCATCTGTTCTGTGTCTTAAAGTCCTCATATGAGTGAAGTCACAGGATATTTGTCTTTCTCCAACTGACTAATTTCGCTTAGCATAATATCCTCTAGTTCCATCCACGTGGTTGCATATGGCAAGATATCATTCTTTTTGATTCCCGAGTAATACTCCATTGTAGATATATACACCACATCCAAGATATCATTCTTTTTGTTCCCGAGTAATACTCCATTGTAGATATATATACCACATCTTCTTTATCCATTTATGTCAATGGATATTTGGGCTCTTTCCATACTTTGGCTATTGTTTATAGTGCTACTATAAACATGGGGGTGCATGTGTCCCTTCGAAACAGCATACCTGTTTCACTTGGATAAATGCCTAGTAGGGCAATTCCTGGGTGGTAGGGTAGTTCCATTTTTAATATTTTGAGGAACCTCCATATGTTTTCCAGAGTGGCTGCACCAGTTTGCATTACCACCAGCAGTGCAAAAGAGATCCTCTTTCTCCGCATCCTCGCCAACATCTGTTGTTGCTTGAGTTGTTAATGTTAGCCATTATCACAGGTGTGAGGTGGTATCTCATTGTGGTTTTGATTTCTATTTCCCTGATGATGAGTGATGTTGAGCATCTTTGCATGTGTCAGTTGGCCATTTGGATGTCTTCTTTGGAGAAGTGTCTATTCATGTCTTTTGCCCATTTATTCACTGGATTATTTGTTTTGGATGTTGAGTTTGATAAGTTCTTTATAGATTTTGGATATAACCCTTTATCTGATATGTTGTTTGCAAATATCTTCTCCCATTCTGTCAGTTGCCTTTTAGTTTTGCTGATTGTTTCCTTCGCTGTGCAGAAGCTTTTTATTTTGAGGAGGTCCCAATAGTTCATTTTTGCATTTGTTTCCCTTGCCTCTGGGGACGTGTTGAGTAAGAAGCTTCTACGGCCAAGATCAAAGAGGTTTTTGCCTGCTTTCTCCTCGAGGATTTTGATAGCTTCCTGTCTTACGTTCAGGTCTTTCATCCCTTTTGAGTTTATTTTTGTGTATGGTGTAAGAAAGTGGACCAGGTTCATTTTTCTGCATGTTGCTGTCCAGTTTTCCCAGCACCACTTGCTGAAGAGACTGTCTTTATTCCACTGAATATTCTTAACTGCTTTGTCAAAGATTAGTTGGCCATAGGTTTATGGGTCCATTTCTGGGTTCTCTATTCTGTTCCATTGATCTGAGTATCTGTTCTTGTGCCAGTACCATACTGTCTTGATGATTACAGCTCTGTAATACATCTTGAAGTCCGGGATTGTGATGCCTCCTGCTTTTGTTTTCTTTTTCAAGATTGCTTTGGCTATTCAGGGTCTTTTCTGGTTCCATACAAATTTTAGGATTGTTTGTTCTAGCTCTATGAAGAATGCTGGTGTATTTTGATTGGGATTGCATTGAATATGTAGATTGCTTTGGGTAGTATCAACATTTTAACTGTATTTTACTTCCTATCCAGGAGCATGGAATATTTTTCCATTTTTTGGTGTCTTCTTCGATTTCTTTCATAAGCTTTTTATACTTTTTGGTGTATAGATTTTTCACTTTTTTGGTTAGATTTATTCCTCGGTGTCTCATGGTTTTTGGTGCAGTTGTAAATGAGATTGATTCCTTGATTTCTCTTCCTGTTGCTTCATTGTTGGCATATAGGAATGCAACCGATTTCTGTGCGTTGATTTTGTATCCTGCAACTTCGCTGAATTCATGAATCAGTTCTGGCAGTTTTTTGGTGAAATCTTTTGGGTTTTCCATATAGAGTATCATGTCATCTGCAAACAGTGAGTTTGACTTCCTCCTGGCAGATTTGGATGCCTTTTATTTCTTTGTGTTGTCTGCTGAGGCTAAGACTTCCAATACCATGTTGAATAATCATGGCCAGAGTAGACATCCCTGTCTTGTTCCTGACCTTAGGGGGATAGCTCTCAGTTTTTCCCCATTGAAGATGGTATTAGTGCGGGGTCGTTCATATATGGCTTTTATGATCTCGAGGTATGCTCCTTCTATCCCTACTTTCTTGAGGGTTTTTATGAAGAAAGGATGCTGTATTTTGTCAAATGCTTTCTCTGCATCTGCTGAGAGGATCATATGGTTCTTGTCCTTTCTTTTATTGATGTGATGAATCATACTGATTGTTTTGTGGGTATTTAACCAGCCCTGTATCCCAGGTATAAATCCCACTTGGTTGTGGTGAATAACTTTTTTAATGTATTGCTGGATCTGGTTGGCTAATATCTTGTTGAGGATTTTTACATCCATGTGCATCAGAGAAATTTGTCTGTAGTTCTCCTTTTTACTGGGGTCTTTGTCTGGTTTTGGAATCAAGGTAATCCTGGCTTCATAGAAAGAGTTTTCCTTCCATTTTTATTTTTTGGAACAGCTTCAAGAGAATAGGTGTTAACTCTTCCTTAACTGTTTGGTAGAATTCCCCTGGAAAGCCATCTGGCCCTGGACTCTTGTTTTTTGGCAGATTTTTAATTACTAACTTGATTTCTTTACTGGTAATGGGTCTGTTCAAATTTTCTATTTCTTCCTGTTTCAGTTTTGGTAGTGTATATGTTTCTAGGAATTTGTCCATTTCTTCCAGATTGCCCATTTTATTGGCATATAATTGCTCATAATATTCTCTTAGTATTGTTTTTATTTATGTTGTGTTTGTTGTGATCTCTCCTCTTTCATTCTTGATCTTATTTATTTGGGTCCTTTGCTTTTTCTTTTTGATCAAACTGGCTAGTGGTTTATCAATTTTGTTCATTTTTTCAAAGAACTAGCTTCTGGTTTCATTGAGCTGTTCTACTTTTTTTTGGTTTCAGTAGCATTGATTTCTGCTCTAATGTTTATTATTTACTGTCTTCTGCTGTTTGGGGCAGATATTTTACCTCTTTGGTTAGGTTTATTCCTAGGTATTTTATGGTCCTTGGTACAATTGTAAATGACATTAATTGCTTGATATGTCTTTCTGTTACTTCATTATTGATGTATAGAAATGCAACTGATTTCTGTGCATTTATTTTATATCTTGTGACTTTGTTGAATTCATATATCAGCTCTAGCAGTTTTTTGGTGGAGTCTTTCGGGTTTTCCATGTAGAGTATCATGTCATTTGTGAAGACTGAAAATTTGACTTCTTCCTTGCCAATTTGGATGCTTTTTATTTTATTTTATGTCTGACTGCTGAGACTAGGACTTCTAACATTATGTTAAACAACAGTGGTTAGAGTGGACATCCCTGTTGTGTTTTTCATCTCACGGGAAAAGCTCTCAGTTTTTCCACACTGAGGATGATATTAACTGTTGGCCTTTCATATATGGCTTTTAGGATGGTAAGGAATGTTTCTTCTATCCTGACTTTCTTGAGGGTTTTTATTAAGAAAGGATGTTATATTTTGTTAAATGCTTTTTTTCTGCATCCATTGACAGGATCATATGTTTCTTCTCCTTTCTTCTATTAATGTGATGTATCACGTTGATTGATTTGCAAATATTGAATCAGCCCACAGCCCAGGAATGAATCCCACTTGATCATGGTGAACAATTCTTTTAATATACTGTTAGAATTTGATTTGCTAGGATCTTGTTGGAAATTTTTGCATCCATGTTCATCAGAAATAGTGTAGTGTAATTCTCCTTTTCAGTGGGGTCATTTTCTGGTTTCAGAATCAATGTCAGTAATGCAGACTTCATAGAATGAGGCTGGAAGCTTTCCTTCTTTTTCTGTTTTTTGGAACAGCTTGAAAAGAATAGGTATTAACTGCTTTAAATTTCTGGTAGCATTCCCTTGGGAAGCCATCTGGCCCAGAACTCTTATTGTTGGAAGACTTTTGATAACTGATTCAATGGATTCACTAGTTATGGGTCGGTTAAAATTTTTTATTTCTTCCTGTTTGAGTTTTGGTAGTGTGTGAGAGTCTAGGAATTTTTCCATTTCTTCCAGATTGTCCTGTTTGTTGGCATATAATTTTTCATAGTATTCTCCAATAATTGTATTTCTGTGGTGTTGGTTGTGATCGCTCCTCTTTTATTCATGATTTTATCTATTTGGGTTCTCTTTTTTTCTTTTTGAGAAGTCTGGGTAGCAGTTTATCAGTTTTGTTTATTCTTTCAGAAAATCAGCTCTTAGAATCCTTGATCTGTTCTACTGTATTTTTTTTAATTCTATATTGTTTATTTCTGCTTTAATCTTTATTATTTCTCTCCTGCTGTTTTTGGCCTTTCTTTGCTGCTGCCTCTTTAGTTCCTTTATGTTTGAGGTTAGGTTGTGCATTTGGGACCTTTCTTGCTCCTTGAGATAGGCCTGAATTGCCATGTATTTTCCTCTTAGGACCACCTTTGCTGCATCCTAAAGGGTTTGGGCTATCGTGTTTTCATTTTCATTTGCTTCGTATGTTTTTTTAATTTCTTACTTAATTTCCTGGTTGACCCATTCATTCTTTAGTAGGATGTTCTTTAACCTCCATGTATTTGGGGGCTTTCCAGATTTTTCTTCTGGTTGATTTCAAGTTTCATAGCGTTGTGGTCTGAAAATATGTATGGTGTGATCTCAATCCTTTTATATTTGTTGAGGGCTGTTTTGTGACCCAGGATGTGATCTGTTTTGGAGAAGGTTCTATGTGCACTCGAGAAGAATGTGTATCCTGCTGCTTTTGGATAAAGAGTTCTGAATATATCTGTTAAGTCCATCTAATCCAATGTATCATTCAGAGCCATTGCTTCCTAATTGATTTTCTGCCCAGATTGTCTGTCCATTGTTGTAAGTGGAGTATTAAAATCTCCTATAACCATGGTAATATTATCTATACATTTATTTATGTTTGTGATTAATTGATTTATATATTTTGGTTCTTTCATGTTGGGGGGGCATAAACATTTACAATTGTTAGCTCTCTTCTTGTTGGATACACCCCTTAATTATGATATAATGCCCATCTTCACTTCTTGTTACAGTCTGTGTTTTAAAATCTGGTTTCTCAGATATGAGTATGGCTACTCCAGCTTTCTTTTGACATCCTTATCATGATAGATAGTTCCTTATCCCCTCACTTTCAATCTGCAAGTGTCCTCATGTCTAAAATGAGTCTCTTGTAGGCAGCATAGGTTGATCTTTTTTTTTTTTTTTTTTCTTTCCATTCTGATACTTTATGTATTTTGATTGGGGCATTTGGTCTATTTACACTCAGAGTTATTGATTGAAAGATACGGATTTAGTTTCATTGTGTTATATGTAGGTTTTGGCCTGTGTTGATGTCTCTGGTCCTTTCTAGTCTTTGCTGCTTTCCACTCACAGAGTCCCCCTTAATATCTCCTGCAGGGCTGGTTTAGTGGTCATGAACTCCTTTAGTTTTTGTTTGACTGGGAAAGAAAGCCTTTATCTCTCCTTCCATTCTGAATGACAACCTTTCTTGATAAGGGATTCTTGGTTGCCTATGTTTCTTATTCAGCACATTGAATATTTCCTGCCACTCCCTTCTGGCCTGCCAAGTTTTAGTGGACAGGTCTGCTACCCTTCTATGTCTATCCTTGTAGATTAAAGCCCCTTTGTCCCTAGATGCTTTCAGAATTCTCTCTTTATCTTTGTATTTTGCCAGTTTCACTGTGCTATGTCGCCGTGTTGACCTGTTTTTATTGATTTTGAAGGGAGTTCTCTGTGCTTCGTGGACTTGGATGCCTGTTTCCTTCCCCAGATTAGGAAAGTTCTCAGCTATAATTTGTTCACATAAACCTTCTGCCCCTTTCTGCCTCTTCTTTTTTCCTTTTGGAACTCCTATGTTATGAATATTATTTCATTTAATTGAATTACTTAGGTCTGTAATTCTCACCTCGTAGTCTAGTAATTTACTTGTACCCCTTTTCAGCTTCATCATTTTCCATAATTTTATCTTCTATTTCACCTATTCTCTCCAGGGCTTCTTCCATCCTTGCTGTCACTGTATCTAGTTTATTTGGCATCTAATTTATCACATTTCATAATTCATTGTGACTATTATTAGGTCTTTGATCTTTGCAGCAATAGATTCTCTGCTGTCATCTATGCTTTTTTTCCAAGCCCAGCTATTAGTCTTCAAGTCATCTAACAGTCTAGACTGTTATTCTAAATTCTTGTTCCGACATATTATTTATATCTGTTTTGAGCAATTCTCTGGCTGTCATTTCTTCCTGAATTTTTTTGAGGAGAATTCTTCTGTTTGGCTAGGTTTCTGTCTTTTATGTGTTTTAATAGCTTGTTATGTGTCCTGCACCTGCAAGTAATACTGTATTAAAAAGGAGTTGTTCACTGTCCAGGGCCTGGCACTTCAGGAAGTGTTTTTGGAGTGTGTTGTGTGCACTCCATTGTTGTGTATTTGGCCACTCTATCTCACTGGTCAGTCTTCTACAGAACTCATTGTTACTCAATGGTGGATTGTGTAGGCTTCCCACCAACTACTTTTATTTGTTCATTGAAGTAACCTTGGAAAAAAGGAAATGGTGGGGGACCTGATCGCATACAAAGAGAAAAATGAAAGGGGGGGACAAAAAAGACCTAGCAGAGAATCAAAGAAACTATGTTTAGGAGAGAGAGAGAGAAAGAAGTAGATACAGAACACATGAAAAAAGAGTAAAATGCCTGGTTAAACAGACAAACAAAACAGATAAAGAAAGAAGAAAAAAATATATATAATAAGAATTGGCCAAAAATCAAAACCAGACTATAAGCCTGATTCCAAAGGAAAAAAAGAAGGTTGAAAGAAAAAGAGAAAAGAGAAGGAAGAAAGGAAAAAAAATTAAAAAAAAGAATCAGACTGGAGCTGGTCAGTTTTGAAGGAGATTGAGTTTGATGTATGAAGATAGGTGAAAAGACTGTGTTTGATATAAAGCAAATTAAGGAAATATAGGGAAAGACAAAATAGAAAAATACATAGTGAAGGAACTTACCTGTGTTATTAGGTTGTGAAGCTCATTGGGTAGAGCAGTAGGAAACTGAAGCTGATGCTTGCTTAATGGGCCATGGTAAAGAAATCAATTGCTGGATGCTTACCTCCAGACATTTTAGATCACACATCTTTTTTAGTAAAACTTTTTGAACAGTCACCTCTAATATAGCTATATGTTTGTATTTATAAATTTCATACATATTTTGTTGTCTCTGTGCATTAGATCTTAGTAATTCATTTTATAGGATAAAATAAAAATATCTGAGGTCTCTAATATTTTCTTCTACATCCCAATTGATTATCTTCTTCACTCCCCTTGAGGACATGTAGATTGTTGACAGATTCCAAAGGGGGAGAGGGGTGATCAGATTTGCCTTTTCTGTCACTCATTCTGTCCAGAGTGTGGAGACTAGAAGTTGTGGTAAATAGGACTCATGAATGGAGACGGACAGTCAATGTGCTGCATTGGACCAAACAAGATAAGGTGAGATTCTGTCTCTGAGAGCAGTTATGAGGATAAAAAGGAGGAGATTTGAGAAATATTTGGGAGGTAGAATCAGTAAGACCTGCCCATTGAATGGGACTGGGGAGTGGCTGTGAGAGGGGAGGGTAAAGGCACAGAATTAAATGTGTGCGAGTTTTGTTTCTGTGACTAGGAGAATAGTGGCAGTGTTTTATGAGACAGAGAATGTCATGGATAAAGCAGATTTGGGTGATAAGAAATTGAATGCATCTTTGTATAGATTCATTTGCTTTCCATTTTTTGCGCCCATAATCTTCCAAAATTCATTGCTTTCCTGCTAAACATCCTATACAAGTCTTTTTTTTGAGGTCCCCTTATTTTGGTTCAACTTGTGTTCCTTGGTAAATACACTGTCTTTCTCTTGAAGTACAAGAATCTCTTTTCCAAGTATCTTCTTTATTATTAATAATATTGTCTTTTATTCTAATTTCATAGATGGCCTTTTTCCCCTTAATATATTAGTTTTTAGTCAGAGCAGGCTCTGTTACTCTTCAAGAGTGGCTTACTTTACATAAAGTTTATTTATTTCTTGTATATTTTATTTTATTTGATATACTTTTATCCCAACATACATATTAATTTGGGACCCAGACCAAAACAGCAATTCAAGTGCAAGTGGTTTATTTTGCAGGTGATTCCAAGAGAAAAAGTTTAGACAGGGAAGGAAATAAAAGCTAAAAAGCCTTCATTTTGAAGCAAGTAACCAGTATGGACAGTTGGAGTTTAGTCTTTCTGTGGAACTTCAGGAGCAAGGGAAAATATGCACCTGAGTAATACTAACCAGAGGTCAAGAAAATTGTGACTTTTATGGCCCAGTTGCTACATCCATTGCTTGAGTTAGTACCCATGAGTGTTCATTCTTCAGTATTTTATATCTAGAGTGAAGCTGGCCAAGATGGCTTCAGAGTCATAGAAAGCTTTCATGCAAAAAATGCACGTGCTGGCATTTGCACGTCAGAGAGGTGTGCGCTGGTAAGAGCAAAAGGATTTGGAGAGAAACATGGTAAATCTATAAAGAATAAACAAAGGAAAAACAACTAAAGGATATTGTTGAGATAATTTAATATTTGTACCACCATTTCTTTCAAAATTTAGCTGAGTCCTCCTATCATTTATTTATGGTAATGTAGAAATTTTATAGCATGTATTATTCCCCCTCGTCTCGTGTTGTACCTTTTATTCCCATGACTTATTTATTCCATAACTGGAATCCTATATCTCCTACTCTCCTTTAGTCATTTTTCCTACCCCCTCCCCCCAGCTCCCTCCCCTCTGGCAACCATCAGTTTGTTCTCTGTATTTATACATCTGATTCTGCTTTTTGTTTGTTCATTTGTTTTGTTTTGTTCTTTAGATTCTACATATAAGTGAAATCATATGGCATTTGTCTTTCTTAATCTAACTTATTTCACTTAGCATAATACCTTCCAGCTCCATCCTTGTTGTTGAAAATGATATGATCTCATCCTTTCTCATTGCTGCATAATATTCCTGTGTGTGTGTGTGTGTGTGTGTGTGTGTGTGTGTGTGTACACACATGGACACTTAGTTGGGTTCCATATCTTTGCTTTTGTAAATACTACAATAAGCAAAGGGTTGCATATATATTTTTGAATTAGTGTCTTCATTTTCTTTGGTTAAATACCTAGTAGTAAAATTATTGGGTCATATGGTATTTCTGTTTTTATTTTTTTGAGGAACCTCCATACTGTTTTCCACAATGGCTGCACCAGTTAATATTCCCATCAACAGTGTATCAAGGTTCCTTTTTTTCCACATCCTCACTAACACTTGTTATTTTTTGTCCTTTTGATTTTAGCCATCCTGACAGGTGTAATGTGATATCTCATTGTGATTTTTATTTGCATTTTCTTGATAATTGGTGACATTGAGCATCTTTTCATGTGTCTTTTGTCCTGTTTATGTGTCTGTATGTCTCCTTTGAAGAAATGTCTATTCAGGTCCTCTGGTCTTTTTTAAATTGGATTATTTGTTATTTTTGGTGTTGAGTTGTATAATTTTGGATGTTAACCCTTAGTGGATATATCATTTCAACATGTATTAATTCGAATCCTGTGTTTGTACTAAAACACAATTTATTTTTAATCTCCATGCTATTCCTTCATCTGTCTCCAGTTTCTTGATGAAATCTGATCCATTTGTCAAGACCTACCTTAAATGATATCCCTTTTATAATGTTTATTTATTTTAAAAGAAAGAGAAACAGAGTATTATTCGGGCATGGGCAGAGAGAAAGGGAGACATGGAATCCGAAGCAGACTCCAGGCTCTGAGATGTCAGCACAGAGTCTGACGCGGGGCTCGAACTCACGAACCATGAAATCATGACATGAGCTGAAGTCAGAGGCTTAACTGACTGAGCCATCCAGGTACCCCAATGATATCCCTTTTATAAAGACTTCCCAAACTTCATTCTAAATCAGTCACTCCCTACTGGGCGCTAGAATTTTACATATGCTTTTATTTCATTGTGTTATTATATCATAATTTATAACATATCTCTTTAAAAATTGTGAACATCCTCACGATATGAATTGAATTGTATCTTACTCATTTATACCTATCCTGCAATTGTTACTCAAAAAAAGTCTGCACACATTATAAGCAAATACATAAATAGACACAGCTCTGATTTCCTTGCAATTAAGAAAGTTAATCCTTCTTTGGTGAAGATGATAACTGCCTCACATTTTTCAATGTACTTGTGGAAATATCTTATTAACTATGTTTTTGTAAAAATAGAGCATTAATAGGTGAGGGATTTATACATTTTGATGTATAATTACATATATAGTCACTTACATTTTGTCAAATGACCTTTATTTTCAAATAATTCTTTAAGAGAAAATTAGTTTTTAAATCTCTCATAAATATTACAGTGTCCTTGGGCTGAAACCACTAATGAAATTAAGTTCAAAGGTATTACTTGTGACCCTAAAGACTAAGAAGATCTAATAAAATGTAAGGAGTACATAATTTAAGAGAGTCCACTTTAAGTTGTAGACAAGAGTTAACTATGTTATCACAAACTTTTATATCAATAGCACTATGATAAAATGAAAAATTTGGAATATTTGTGAATAAGGCATAAATGAGCAGTTTCAGTTTGGAATGTGTAGTCTGTTAAAAGTACTGGTTCTGCTCAATATATTTGGTGATAATTTTTTTTTAAATTCTGCATAATTTCGAAAGTAAATTCAGTGTACGCGCAACAGTATTTTCCTTTGAGACAATCTGTAATGGGAGAAATTCCACTGGCAAGTCTCATGCAACATTAAGTCACAGGGAACATTCTAAAAAGTTAGTTTTTAAAGCAGCCATTGGGGCTACACTGTCATAATTAAACTTCTTAGGCAGTTTTGCCAACATCTTCAGTGTTCCTTTTTCATAGTAGTATTTGTCATTTATAAAAAGGAATTTCACCCTTTCTTTCCTATGATATAGTTGGTCAAGGTTCATGGTCAAAATAGATTGCTCCCAGAATTACTGCAAGTGGTCTTTGGACAGCAGCAGAGTTATACTGGTAGACTTATTTATTTATCGTATATATAGCTCTACTCATCTTGAAGAAGAAATGCATGTGCTGGTCTCAATTTTGATGAATGAGGTGTGGTGCACAGATGGAGAGAAGGTGAGTATCTCCCAAAGCCAGACCTCGGAGGCTCATAAATTATTTATAAAATACTTCAGTGTGCTGCAGCAGCAGTGGTCAGGGCTGGTTTCTAATATGGTCACAAGAGCTCTTTAATCACACCCTTCGCCTCAACAGAAAAAGACTGGCATTTAACAGAGAACTATAAGCCAAGAATGGGATACAGTATGACTATAAGGGTAAATCTCCATTTAGAACAGGAGTCGCTTATCATTTACAGACCTTGAGAGCTGACGGCCAATTTTATGCACCTACACAGTAAGAGCAATGACATCTGAAATTTATCTTGTATTTTCTCCATAATATCCTGAAAATAGTTTTAATCTATTGCCAGCCCTTTATAGATCTTTATAACAACAAGTAGAAAATGGGCATACACTATTTCTATGTTCCATATCAGAAAACGATCACCATTTTCCTGGGTCAAAAATATGTAAGTTAAAAAATTTTGGTGCCAGGCCAGTAGTTAGAATTTACCAGTAACATCTTAAAAGTTAGAAAATACAATGAGAGACTAAGAAATTGAGACTTAAAGTACTCTAGTATCTAGAGGTCTTCTGATCCGAATCTGCAGATAGACGTAAATAATCAGATTATTATTTATATTCCCAAATTTGTTTAAAAACTTAATTTCTTTATAAAATAAGGAAAATATCAGTGTGGTCATGCCATAGTTGATAGAATATTTAGGCTTCCCCCCAGCAAGTGCAGGAAACAAATGAAATAATCATTTGCTGATTACAGGCTGATTCAACTGCTCAGATTGTTGATGGTGGAGTCCAATTTCAGGCAAGCACTGCATTCCTTCTTGTTTAGATTCTACCTTAAAAGGTTCATTTGAGTGAAAGCATAGGTAAAAATTTCATCAATAAACATACAGTTTATTGCTTAATGGTTCCAACAACCATTAAGAGAGGTTTGATTAGCTGTGCAATCTCTGCCCAAGGGAAGGTTTGAAGTTTTCTCCTAAAATGACCACAAGGAGTAGGAGTCCCCAGGAGTCAAGAGAACACAGTCAACTCTGTACACACTAGTAAGTTGTAGGTGGAGTCAGGGAGCAAAGAGTTAAAATTGCCTTCTCTGGGGATCTATCTTTGAAGTTCAAGGTCTGGTGCAATACAAATGGCCTGAGGCTGCCTCCTCCAGAAAAATCCTGCAACTCTAATGTCTCAGAAACAGTTAAGGTTCCAGGGTTGCCTGGGCACAGTGCAGCCTGCAGTTGATTTGGGGGGAAAAAAGGTATTAATCATGTCAGCTTCTGGAGGGCAAGGATCTTGTCTGTTTGTCATATGTGTAAGACACTGTCCTGGCATTTTTGTGACTGAGGAAATACTTGTTAAATGGATAAAGGAATAAAGGAAAGCAATTTGTATGTTGCTGCTTTTCAAATATGCCCAAATGACTGGTTGATTTTCTAGCTAATTCTAGCTAATTTTCTCATTGATATTATTGAGCTCATTAATAATTTAGCATCCCAAGCTCCTAAGCTTTAAGAACATATATTTGTAATATTGCTTATCTTTAAAACAGGGATTAATAAAGTACTCTTCATTTCTTTAATTAAAAATTCAGTCCCTAAACATTTGATGTTTTTCTGTAATTGGTCCATTTGCCTAAAAATTTACTTCCCACTAGCGTAGCACAGTGATTCTCAAACAGGGCAGTTTAGCTATGTCTGGATACATTTTCACTGTCACAGCTTGGGAAGAGAGTGTCCTCAGCATCTGGTGGGCAGAGGCCAGGGGCCCTGCAGCACAGCTCCAGGGCACAGGACGCCCCCCACCACAGAGTCCTTCAGCACGAAATGTCAGGAGTGCTTTGGTCGGGCAGAACTAGAAGTGAAAGAAAGTGGAAGCCTACTCATTTCCTAGGGCTGCCGTAGCATGTTACCACAAACTGGGTGGCTTAAAGCAACAGAATTTACTCTCTCACAGTTGTGCATCAAGGTGTGGGCAGAGCTGTCCTCCTTCCAGCACATAATCCTCTCTTGCCTCTTCCAGTGTCTGCTCGCTCCCGGTGTTTCTTGGCTTCTTTGGCTTGTGACTGCATTACTCATAGGTTCTGATTTCTGTATTTGAGGTTTAAGTGTCTGGGCCTTTGGTGACGTGAGGTAGGGTTGTTTGCATGCAACCTTGAATCCACAGATTCCTCTGGACTATGTAGTCCAAGCAGACATGACCCTCTCCCGCACTCAGGAGCAGTGTCCTGTTAAAGATTGTGCAAAGCTTCTCTTGGCTCCTTGGATGAGGTTCAGAAGTTAGGGGATCTATTGCACATTTCTCCATCTGAGATTATCTCTCACTTATTTCTTCCTTTAAATACTTACCTATTTCCTCTAGGTTAGACGTTGCAAATAAGGTAGTGAGAAGGCTTACTTATTTCATGAAGTTTCCTTCCAAAGAAGCAGTCTTTGAATTTTTTTTAATTAATGCTATTATTTTGCTTTAGTCATTAAGTTCTTTAATTTTTCTTTTTTTCCTTAGTTTCTTCTATAGTTTGATATTTTAAACATTTTTTTCTTATTTATGATAGTCTGATTAAAGCTAAGACATTTGTTGAGTGTAGGTTTGCCTATATCTTACAGATTTTTTATACAGTTGTTTATATTATAGTTCTTTTAAAGATATTCTGTAACTGTATACTTTTTGACTCTTATTGATGTAAGAAAGCTTTTCAAAAAAGATATTTGCGTTATTGGAGGTTTTTTTTTTTTACCTCAGTGCATTTTATTTAGAGAATATTGTTTATATTTTTGTTTGTTTTTTGCTTTTTGTTTTTTATTCTTTTGAAGTCATTATAGTTCTTGTGGTCTGAAATATGGTCCCCTTCTCTCTCTTTTTAATGGAGATGCAGTATTCTGTATTTTTAAGGTGCCAAGTTTGGTATCTGTCAATTAAGAGAACTAATTATCTTATTTAGGTTTTCATAGCCTATTTTTTGCTTTCTTTGGCAGTCAGTCTGATACAAGTGATTTAATTTCTCCTGGTAGCATGCTTTTGTGTCTTGTATACTACATATATTTTGTGTTAAGGATCCTGATGCTGTGTTATTTAATCTCTAGAATTAATAACTGGTATACTTTCATTGTGAATCGCACACTTATTTTTTTCTCTCATTTTGTTACTTCTCTGCTCTTCTACAGTTATTAAAAATAAGAGGATAAATGGTCCCAGTCAAATCACACACCTTTCTTATTAGTAATATCACAGCTATATTGATATCATTTGTAGTGCTTCTATGCTTCTCCTGTCACATTTCCCACATTCAGCTTCTCCCCCAGTCAGAGAGATCCAGTGCTCATTGCCAGGCCCTTGGCTGCAAATTCACATGTCATGTCAACATGTGGTTCACTGATGTTTGTCCTGTAGTAGATGTTTTAAGCAGTTCCCGTGGAAACAATGTTATGTTTAAGCATTCAAAATCATTGTTGCCTTTATACTTAAATAAAACTATGGCTTAGTAAAAAACTATTCCTCCATTGCACTTTCTCATATAAGAGTTTTGTGGGTCTCACTTCTACTCGTGTTGAATGCTGCCCCACCTCCCACTTCTGTGAAGACAGATTCAAGATGGCAGTCAGGCTCACCAGACACAAAGAGGTTTTAATCTGATACTGCATTTACCTAGCTTTATAGAAGGATACAGGACAGGGGACCCAGCTGGCACAGAAACTATCTCATTGGCAAACATAGCATTGCTTTTTGCCGTCGCCTCCGTATCGGCCATGTGTGGTGGGCACAAACAAAAGTGAAAGTTCTTGGGGGCATTTTGATACTGGGAAGCCACTACCTTAATTTTCCATCAGTCTTTTAAATTTTTAAAAGTTTGTTTGTTTGTTTATTTATTTTTGAAATAGAGAAAGCATGTGAGCAGGGGAGGGATAGAGAGAATGGGAGAGAGAGAATCTCAAGCAGGCCCTACACTCTCAGCACAGATCCTGACATAGGGCTTAGACCCACAAAGCATGAGATCATGACCTGAAAACAACAGTCAGCCGCTTAACTGACTGAGCCACCCAGGTGCCCCTTCATCAGTCTTTTAAACTGTTATAGACACAAAAGCACAAGCTGCTGCCAGTTAATAGCTCCCTTGTTTCTGGGACAAAGGAACGTGGAAGATGAGTAAGACATTGCACATTTATTTTAAATATGTAATTTCCAAGTGTGCCTGGTAGTTTTCTTGCTGTTTAAGAATTGATCCCAAAACTTAGTAGCTTGAAACAAAAACCATACATTTACTCAGGGGTCTGCTGAATAGTTCCAGTGGTCTGGGCTGGGTTGTCTAATTCTAACCGCACTGGCTCATGGGTCTGTGATCAGCTGGCTCTTTGGTGGAACACTGGCTAGTTCCGGATGGCCTACCCACGGGCCTGGTGGTCAGCTTCCTCTGGTCTCAGGCATGATGATAACGGGGCCATGAGTCTCATCACCGAGAAGGCAGGAGAGACCTCACTCACTTGGTAGCTCAGAGTCCTAATTGCAAGGAAAGAGGACTGGTTCACTGAACAAGCAAGCATTCTAGACTCTGCTTGTATCACATTTACTAACATCCTATTGGTCAAAGCAAGTCACGTGGCTCAGCCGAGACTCAAGAGTGGAAGGATACCTCAAAATCACCACACCAAGGAAACAGTAATGCGACAAGACACCCGGGGACCGTTCCCAGAAGGGACATTTTATGACTGCTATGGAGATGCTGCAGACCACTTGATTCTCACCCTACCCTCTTCCCGCCACACAATGAAACACTATTTTCTTGCCTAGCTACCCAGGGGATTCTTTTCTGAACTTAAAGGTTTACCAATTTTACTAGGATATGTCTTGGTGTGGATCATTCCCAGTTTACTTGGGACATGGTGTTCACTTTTACTATTTTATGCAGATCTTGTATTCCAAGATCATCTTTGCTTACTGTATCCTTAAACATACGTTTGTTCCCTGATTTCTCTTTATTCTTTAAGATGAGGTTTAGGCTGAATCCCTTCTTCTCCTAATTCCCACTTATTTTCTCTCTAATCTTTTCATTTATTTTGTATTTTTTATTTTTACTTCCCTTATTTCTGTTTTCATGCCCCTTACTATATTGTCTGCAATGTCTATTTTCCCTTAAGCTACTTCCAATATTGCCATCATTTGTGAGATTTTTTAGTTTTTCTTCCACTTTTCTCCTGAGTTAACTCCTTCAGATTTCATCCTCTGTTTTCTCTTTTTTTTTTTTAAGTTTACTTATTTATTTTGAGAGAGAAAGTAAGCGAGGGAAGGGCAGAGAGAGAGGGAGACAGAGAGAATCCCAAACAGGCTTTGCACTCTCCAGACAGAGCCTGACATGGGGCTTGATTTCACAAAATGTGAAATCATGACCTGAGCCGAATCAGGAGTCTGACATCTCACTGACTGAGCCACCTAGGTGCCCCTCATCATCTACTTTCTTACCGACTTTTCAGTGAGCTTACATATTCCATCCTTTTGCCTTTTTGGCTCCATGAGATGACTGATTCTTTAGGTGGTATTTTTTATTACTGTTGTTAACCAATGGCAAAATATTTGGTTACAAGTTTCAGCTACGTTTCAGTGATCATATATATATTTTTTCCTGGTGAACTTTCTTTACCTGTTGTATTTTGCTTCTGTTCTCCATCTGTTATGGGTGAGAATCTGCATTGTGTGAATGGAGATCGCATCCTTTGGAACCCCTTGGAGATTTACATGGGGATGTGTGCTCCGAATAAAGGCAGCCAACAGAAAAGTAGCAAGCACAAAGCTTGCCAGGAGAGCCTGGCAGTTTCCAGAGGTGGAACAGTAGGCCCCTAAGTTGTTTTGGGATTGAATATTATTTGGTCTCTCTGGGCTGGGAGGAACTCCAACATACAAACAGGGCTTTTGCAGTCATTTGGGAGATGCCTCCCGCAGGTTGGGAGGGGGAGTTTGTGATCCTACCAGGTTTATACCAGACCCTTCATGACAGCCTTTTTCCGTCTGGTCTGGAATGGCTGCTCCTGCAATGCAAATGCATTATAAATGAGTCTAAGGGTTTCCCTGGGGCAGGGGTGGAAGAGGAGAGCACGTGTTCTGCACCTGTGGATTTTTGGTGTGTCAGCCCCAAGGTCTTGGAAGCTACAAGGTCAGGATGTTATGCCTCCAGGCTTATAATGTGTAGCTTACTTATCACCATCCTTGCCTCTAGCTCCCGTCTCCTTCATTCCCTTTCAAGGACTCGGGACTCTGTGTTCCTTCCGCTGCTCACGTCTAGCTTCTACCTAACACATCTGTCACACACTTTTAAAAATAAATCCTTTATAATTAGTTCTGGTTACTCATTTTGGAATATGTTTCATTTTTCCTGGATCAGCTCTTCATCGTAGGTGGAAGAAGGTATTTTACAGGGAGGTTAAAGCCATGATTTATTTCAGTTTTAGTTTTATTAAGTTTATTTTTAATCTTCTGCTTATTTTTTATTGGGGTATACTTGACATATAATACTGTGTAAGTTCAAGGTAGGTTGGAGGCATGATGAGGATGTGGAAGAGCCGCCGAGTCGTGTCTGACGTGAGGCAGCTGTGCCTGTCCTGCAGCTCCGAAGCCTGGCCGCTGTGTGTTTGGTCACAAGGCGGGTTGCTTGGTCCTCCTCCTCCCTCAGGGATCGTCCCCTTCCTCTAAATTTATATATGTAGATGTGATTGCATGTTTAACCCTATCTCTGCTTCTGGAATTTCACCCAGGACCAGCAAATATCGGTCGCTGGTCCATGCTTGCCATTCCACTGTTCAAAGCAAGGAATTCACATTTTGCCTTTAGGATGGACACATGGGAAAGCTATTCTTTGCCGGCCCTGACTTTGGCTCTCTGCTTCCACCCACAAGCAGCCCCGGCCAATCTGCACTGCGCTTACCGCCCTAGTTCTATTTTATGTTTTGGTTTTTCACCACACTGTTGTTTTTGATCGAAATGGACTTTTCCTCTGTTTTTAATTCTGTGGGTTGTTTTGGGGGAAATGTTATCTTTATCTCATCTTCAAATTACATATATACCCCTTGTCTTTTTTTTCTCCCTACTTTGTGAGAGGTTTCTCAATTGCTTCCAATTCTTTTTTTTTTTTTTTTAAGGTATCTGGGGATGTTGTCAGAATTGTATTTTCTAGGAGCACATCTCAGTCTGATTGCTCTTTTTGCTCCTTTTCATTGTGTGCCCGTGTATGCGTGTGTGTGACATATGATACACATGTAGAAACGTACACAAAATTTAAGTGTACAGTTTCACAAGTAGTAGTAAAGCCGATAGCAGTAAGCACACAAGTGAAGAAATGAAGCACTGACACACTTACACAGACCCCAATGTGTTCAAGAACACCCCTTAAACTCACTAGGCAACTACTTTTCTTTCCTTTTTTTCTTTTTTTGCAGTTCTAATTGTTTTATCTCAAAAAAGAGGCTGTATTTTCACATTTATGTATCACTTTTGTCCTTTGAATTTGAACAGTACTTGTTCAGAGTGTTTGTTGTATGAAGTAATTGATTTCTCCTAATGACATTTGACAATTTTCTACAAGAAGGGAAAATAAATTATCTTTTTGTTTTCTTTGAAATATCTGTTTTATCTTTTTAAAAAATCTTATTTTTGTAAAGAACCATAAACAGAAACCATATCATTGGAAATAATCTGGCTGTCGTGTTCCTTCTTGTGGAAATAAAAACAAGCAAAGCTTTAAAAAAAAAAAGAATAAAGTTAAAATCTTTACATTGGAGGTTTTTTTTATTTTTTTAAATATTTATTTTTGAGAGAGAGAAACAGTGTGAGTGGGGGAGGAGCAGACAGAGAGGGAGACAGAATCTGAAGTAGACTCCAGGCTCAGAGCTGTCAGCACAGAGCCCAACACGGGGCTTGAACCCATGAACCTCATGGCGTGAGCTGAGGTCGCACACTTAACTGAGTCACCCAAGTGCTCCTACATTGGTTAGTAAAGTAAGGCCTGTTGGTTTTGAATTCAGCAATGGTTTTGCAAAGGTAAGTTTCATTGGTTTTGGAAATTTACATTAGGTTGTGTACACTGGGATCTCCTCACTTGCAAATGACCTAGCCTAGTTCACTTATCCTAGTCCACTTCCTAGTGGATTCTAGTGTATACATGAAAGATTCTTACATTTGCCAGGCACTGCAACAGTCAGGTAAGCCAGTCCTCTTGTGTTCCAGATGAGGAAGCAAAGAGCCAGAGGGAGTTAGGTACTCGCCAAGGTCTTATAGATGCAAAGACTTCCAATCCCCTGACTCATGGTGCTGTACTCATCCTGCTTCCCAAGTCAGTGTCTGTCACACTTGCTCACCTCTGCATTTTTAATCACCTACCAAGTATAAATATAGCTAAAGTTGACAAGTCCAAATTTGAACTAGTTTATTTAATTTTGTGTATGTGTTTAAATCTTGATTCATGTCTTCCATCCATTTTATTATTTATTTTATTTTAATTGTATTTTATTTTATTTATATTCTCCAATTAGTTAACATACAGTGTAGTCTTGGCTTTAGGAGTAGAACCCAGTGATTCATCACATATAACACCCAGTGCTCATCCCAACAAGTGCCCTCGTTAATGTCCATCACCCGTTTAGCCCATCCCACCACCTACCATCCCCCCAGTAACCCTCAGTTTGTTCTCTGTATTTGAGTCTCTTAGGGTTTGTCTCCCTCTCTGTTTTTATCTTATGTTTCCCTCCCTTTCCCTATGATCATCTGTTAAGTTTCTTAGATTGCACATGAGTGAAATGTCTTTCTCTGACTGACTTATTTCACTTAGCATAATACACTCTAGTTCCATCCGTTTTGGGCAACTACTTTTCTGCCCTTAGTGTAATCATTTCTCAATTTTGTTTCTAATTTTACCGCCTATGTGCATTACTTAATGATTTTCTCTCCTTCATATCTTTTCTTGTTGTGGGTTTTTCCTGTATCTTTAAGGATCTTAGAAACAGTTTATAATAAAAAAAAAAACAAATTTTTGTTTCTGCAGTATCTCTTTTTCTGCTGGGTTCCTTTCATCTATTTGATTTTGTTCCTTTTCTATTACACATTTGTCTCACATGTCAACTGATCCTTAGCTTTCCATTCATAAATAAGCATTATGCACTAGAAAATGTTTGGAAGTTCAGTATGTGAGTGGGCTTGTGGGCAAGTGGATTCCTTAGTAAAATGATCTTTTTCTTGTTGGGCATCATTGAACTCCAGTGTCCAGAGTAGAACCTCCCCCTTAGGGGTTATGTCTGACTGAAGCCTTCTGGGGACAGAGCAGGAAGGTGCTTACTTCCATTATGTAAAATGTATATTCTCACTTAATTTCCTAATTTTAGCCTCATATTTCACCCAGTCCACCATGACACCTGGTGTTCTGATGAGGCCTGTTCTGTTAAAATTTTCCAGAAATGGAAACCTAGTGCTCTTGCCTGGAGACCTGAGTATATGACTTCTTTGCATCTAGACTTTCAACCAATCCCCAATTTTTAGCTTCACATCTTCTGATCTACCAGGTGACTCCAGGTTACAACATTTTCTAAGATTCTTTGGGTGAATCATACTCCTTCTCTTCTGAAACTTAAATTTCAGTTTTCTTTATTTTACTAAATCAATTACCACCAGTCTGTTAAATTCATAAAAAATATTCACCTTCTTATCTCCTATTACCACTTCTCCATTCTTTTTTGTGCTTGTGGGTTTATATATATTTAATTTCCTTGCTCTCCTTTTAGTTGATTTTCTTGAGGGAGAGCAGATAACATATGTACTCAAACTACGATATTTAACCAGAATCTGAGCAGGGATAGTTCAAAGAAAATTTCATGTAAGATTTTCCCTTTTTCTTCCATCCTTTTTCTAGAGGCTCTTTAATACTTTTATTATTTATAACTTGTGTATGTGTGTGTATGCACTAAGATGGAATATTAAAATTTTTCCAGTTCCAGAGTAGTAATATTGACCTATTATTTTAGTAGTCAAACCAAACTTTAACATTAAACTATGTTTGGAAGATATAACGATGCTCTTTTAAATGAATCAATAGAGAATTAATATATTTCCGCTGGTAGATATGATATTTTGCAGATGATATATTGTGGAATAGATACCTTCAACAAAAAAATGACAAACTTGTAGAGTTAAGTTACTTTTATACACTTTCCTCTTAATCTAATAAACTCAGTTTATTAAGATTTTGGGATTTACCCATTACTAGTCTGTCCTTTCCTCCCAAAGCGTTTGTTACACTGCCTCATTTTGTTGTTTTCAATTAATGAAGTCCAACTCTAAAACCACCATTTCCTCAGGTGTTAGCCTCCAGTACTGTCCTCCCCACTGTCATCTTCATTCTGTCTGTTCAACTTCTCTTTTCAGGGCCATCCCAAGTTAAGGTTATTAACCTCACATCATGCTTCCCCTTGCCCGCTCATTTTGTCTGGCTTGGGTAATTCCAGTATAAATTGTTTTGGTCACAAAACTAACTCCTCGCTCAAAGCATACCTTCAATCTGCTTTTTGTAGTTAGCAGTCCATCCTGGAAGGCATTTTGGAATCTTTCTGTGTCTGATGACACCTGCCTCTGCCATATCAGAACACTGCCTGCAGCTCTTGATCTGAATTGCAGTGAGGCTAGCAAGAATGGTTTCCTTGGGTCACCTGGGTGGCTCAGTTGGTTAAGCATCTGACTTCAGCTCAGGTCATGATCTCGTGGTCTGTGGGTTTGAGCCTGCATCGGGCTCTGTGCTGATAGTTCAGAGCCTGGTTCAGATTCTCTCTCTCTGTCTCTCTCTCTCTGCCTTTCTCTCTCTCTCTCTCTCTCTCTCTCTCTGCCCCTCCCTCCCTCACTCTCTCTCTCTCAAAAATAAATAAACATTAAAAAATTGTTTAAAAACTTAAAAAGCAAAAGAGTGATTTCCTCTTCTTTGATTGCCCATGTCTCTTAATTATTTTAAAGGTGAAAGAGAATGGTAGGTCTTAAAGTACAGAAATAATTTTTCTCTAGTTTGATTTTAAAATATTAGTTCTGGGTGCTTTAGGACCATTTAGCTGGAAATATTGCTTCTAATTAGAGTGTATTTCCCCCACCATAAACAGCCTAGAGAACTCCTTAGGGAGATGATCTGTTGTGGAAAGAGTGTATTTTTTGAAATCAGATTGTTGTGGGATTAAAATGGGCCCCATCTCTCACCAGCTGTGATAAAGTAAGAAACTGTCTTTACTTATTTATCTGTACGACATGGATCCTATCTCCAAGTGTTGTTGAAAGGATTAAATGAGGCTATGTACTTAAAGTCCCTGATATGATAAGAAGCACTTCATAAATAGTGGCCATTTTATCATTTGTGTACATACTGAAGTTTTCTAGGATATTCTGGGATTATATCCTCTATAATTCAGTACTGCTTTCCTATATTTAGTCTGATAACACTTCCCTAGGATGCTGAAAAAAGATTTCAGGACTGCCTGAACCCTGCTTAGATACTTTTCAGCTGTTATGGCTCTTAATAAAGAAGAAGCAGCTTATATTTTTAAAAAGAATTAGCTCATTTATTTTTCCAGTTTACTCTCCCTGAGGGGAGAGCCCACAAATCTTCCCTCATCTACAGCTCCAATAACCACGTGATAGATCAGTATGTCTAAGGCTAGGACGGGGGCTAGGGATTTGGCAGAAATCAGGGCTTCCTGTTTCCTATGTTCCCAGACATCAATCATCATATAAAATCTTTTTTTTTTTTTTAAATTGAAGTATAGTTAACATACAGTGTTAATTGCTGGTGTACAATATAATGATTCAACAATTCCATACATTTCCCGTGCTCATCTAGGTAAGTATACTCTTGATCTCCTTTATCTTTTTCTCCCATCTCCTCATCCATCTCTCATCCTGCAACTACCAGTTTGTTCTGCTTTTCATTGTCTGGGGTTTTTTTGTTGTTTATTTTTTTTTTCTTTTTTGTTCATTTTGTGTCTTAAATTCCACAGACGAGTGAAGATGAGAAGATGAAATTATATAGTATTTGTGTTTTTCTGACTTATTTTACTCAGCATTATACCCTCTAGGTCCATCCATGTTGTTGAAAATCACATGATCTCATTGTTTTTTATGGCTAAATAATATTCCATTGTATATATCTATACCACACCTTCTTTAACATTTTTTAATGTTTGTTTGTTTGTTTGTTTATTTAGAAAGAGAGAGAGAGTGCAAAACAGGGCAGGGGCAGAGAGACTGGGAGAGAGAGAATCCCAAGCAAGCTCTGGCAATGTCAGTGCAGAGCCAGACACGGGGCTCGATCTCACGAATTGTGACATCATGACCTGAGCCAAAATCAAGAGTTGGATGCTTAACTGACTGAATCACCAGGTGCTCCATACCACATCTTTAATCATATATCTATGAGGGGACACTTGGGTTACTTCCACATCTTGGCTACTATAAATAATGCTGCAAATACATAGAAGTTCATATATCTTTTCGGATTAGTGTTTTTGTTTTCTTTGATTAAATATTCAGTAGTGGAATTACTGGAACATGTGGTAATTTTATTTTTAATTTTTTCAGGAACCTCCATACTGCTTCCCACAGTGGCTGCACCAATCTGCATTCCCACTGACAGTGCACCAGGGTTCCCTTTTCTCCACATTGTCACCCACACTTGTTATTTCTTGTCTTTTTGATTTTAGCCACTCTGACAGTGAGGGGCTATCTCGTTTTGATTTGCATTTCCCTGATGATTAGTGATGTTGAGCATTTATTAATGTGTCTGTTGGCCATCTGTGGTCTTCTTTGGGGAAATGTTTTTTTCAGGTCCTCTGCCCATTTTTAAATCTATTATTTGTGGGGTTTATTTTGGTATTGAGTTGTATAATTTCTTTACATATTTTGGATGTTAAACTCTTATTGGATATATAATTTGCAAATGTCTTCTCCCATTCAGTAGGTTACTTTGTTATGTAGTTGATGGTTTCCCTTGCTGTACATAAACTTTTTATTTTGGTATAGTCCTAATAGTTTAATTTTGCATTTGTTTTCCTTATCTGAGGAGACATACCTAGGAAAATGTTAGTATGGTCCACATCAAAGAAATAACTGCCTGTGTTTTCTTCTAGGAGTTTTATGGTTTCACATCTCGCTTTTAGGTCTTTAATCTGTATTGAGTTTATTTTTGTGTATGATGTAAGAAATTATTCCAATTTCATTTCTTGTTTTGGTAGTTCACTTTTCCCAGCACCATTTGTTGAAGAGAATGCCTTTTTTTCTCCATTATACAGTTTGTCTCCTTTGTTATTAATTAATTGACCATATAAGTGTGGGTTATTTTGGAGCTCCCTATTCTCTTCCATTGATTAATGTGTCTGTTTTTGTGCCAGTACCATACTGTTTAAACCACAAAATTTTAGTAATTTATCTTTAAATATGGTATTGTGATACCTCTAGCTTTGTTCTTCTTTTTCAAGATTCCTTTGACTGGTATTTTATGATTTCATACAAATTTTAGAATTATTTGTTCTAGTTCTGTGAAAAATATTGTTGGTATTTTAGTGAGTAAAGCACACGATCTGTAGACTGCCTTGGACAGTGTGGACATTTTACAAATACTTGTTCTTTCAATCCGTTAGCATGGAATATCTTTCCATTTGTTAGTATCATCTTCCATTTCCTTCATCAGTGTTTCATAGTTTTCAGAGTACAGGTCTTTCACATCCTTGTTTAAGTTTATCCCAATTATTTTATTTTGGGTGCAGTTGTAAATAAGATTATTTTCTTAATTTCTCTTTGTGCTAATTTGTTATTATGTGTAGAAATACAACAGATTTCTATATATTCATTTTGTATCCTGTGACTTTACTGAATTCATTTATCAAGTTCAGTAGCTTTTTGGTGGCTTCTTCAGGGTTTACTGTATAGAGTATCATGTCATCTGCAAATAGTGAAAGTTTTACTTCTTCCTTAGCAATTTGGATACCTTTTATTTCATTTTATTTTTCTTATCGCTTCAGCTAAGACTTCTAGTACTCTGCTGAATAAAACTGGTGAGAGCGGACATCTTTGTATTGTTCCTGATCTTAGAAGAAAAGGTCTCAGTGTTTTTACCATTGAGTACAATGTTAGCTGTGGGTTTTTCATACATGGTATTTGTCATATTGAGGTATACTCCCTCTAAACCTACTTTGTTCATAGTTTTTATCATAAATGGATGGCCTACTTTGTCAAATGCTTTCTCTGCATCTACTGATCATAGGGTTTTTATCTCTTCTTTTGTTAATGTGATGTATCAAGCTGATTGATTTGTGAATATTGAACCATCCTTGCATCCCTAGAATGAGTCCCACTTGATGTGGGAATAATTTTTTGAAATATATTGTTGGATTCAGTTTGCTAATATTTTGTTGAGGAATTTTGCATCTGTTTATCAGAGATAATGGCCTGTAATTTTTTCTTTTGTATATTTTTATCTGGTTTTAGGATCAAGGTAGATTCCTTGTAGAAGGAATTTGAAATCTTTCCTACCTCTTGTATTTTTTGGAATGGTTTGAAAACATTGGGTATTACCTGTTCTTTAAATGTTTGGTAGAATTCACCTGTGAAGCTCTGCCATTAATTGGTCTGTTCAGATTTTCTGTTTCTTCCTGATTCAGTTTTGGAAGTTTGCATGTTTCAAGGAATTTATCTATTTCTTCTAGGTTGTCCAATTTGTTGGCATGTAATATTTCATAATATTCCCTTAAAATCCTTCGTATTTCTGTCGTGTTCAGTGTTATTTCTTCTGCTTCATTTCTGATTTTATTTGAGTCCTCTCTCCTTTTTTCTTTAGTCTGGATAAAGACATCTCATTTTTGTTGATCTTTTCAAGAACTAGCTCCTTGTTTCATTGGTCTGTTCTATTCTGGGTTTTTTTTTTTTTTCCTCCATTTTATTAATTTTTGCTCTAATCTTTATTATGTCATTTCTTCTACTACCTCTGGGCTATGTTTTTTTTTTTTTCTTTTTATAGCCCTTTTAGGTGTTTGGTTATGTTATTTATTTGAGATTTTGCTTGCTTCCTGAGGTAGTCCTGTGTTGCTATAATCACCCTTCTTAGAACCGATTTTGCTGCATCCCAAAGATTTTGGGCCGGTGTTTTTATTTTCATTTGTTTTGTGATTTCCTTGTTGATTTCTTACCCAACCCATTTATTGTTTAGTAGTATGTTATTTAGCCTTCCCATACTTGTGTTGTTTCCAGATTTTTCTTGTAATTTATTCCTAGTTTCAAACTGTTGTGGTTTAAAAAGATGCATGATATGATTTCAGTCTTTTTAAACTTAGACTTATTTTGTGGCCTAACATGTGATCTATTCTGGAGAATGTTCCGTGTGCACTTGAAAAGAATGTGTACTCTGCTGTTTTTGGATGGAATGTTCTGAATGTATTTGTTAGGTCCCTCAAGTTCAATATGTCATTCAAACAAGCTTCCTTGTTGATTTTCTGTCTGGATGATAGATGCATCATGGATGTATTGATGTAAATGTGGCATTATAGTCTGCTATCACTGTATTACTGTGATTTTCTACCTTTATATCTGTTAATAGTTGCTCTATGTATTTAGGCACTCCCATACAGGTTGTGTAAATATTTATAATTGTTATATCCTCTTGTTGGATTATTCCCTTTATCATTACATAGTATCTTTCTTTGTTTCTTGTTACAATGTCTGTTTTAAATTCTATTTTGTCTGACATAAGTATTGCTACTCTAGCTTTCTTTTTACTTTCATTTGCATGGTAAATGGTTTTCCACCCCTTCATTTTCAGTCTGCATGTGTCTTTAGGTCCGATTTGAGACTTCGAGTCATCATATAGATCAGTCTTGCTTTTTTATCCAATCAGTCACCCTTTGTCTTTTGACTGGAGCATTTATTCCATTTACATTCAAAGTAATGATCGATAGGTGATGGGCTTGTTGCTTTTTTGTTATTTATGTTATATGGTTGTTTTTGTAGTTCCTATTGTTCCTTTCTTCTCTTGCTCTCTTCCCTTGTGGATGGCTTTTTTTTTTTAGTGATATGCCAGGAATTTTTCTCTTCATTTTTTGTGTATCTATTACAGGTTTTTTATTTGTGGTTACTGGTAGGTTCATATATAATGTGTTATGCATATGGCAGTCTATATTAAGTGAATAGTCCCTTAAATTTGAACCCATTATGAAAACCCTAAATTTTTACTCTCCCATGACTTTTATGTATTTGTCATTCTTTGTATCTTTTTATTTTTATAAATTCCTTAACTGATTTTTATGGATGTAATTGATTTTACTCCTTTTGTGCTTTAGCCTTTATATTATATACTAGGTGTATAAATAATATACCTGTTTATTATGTGTGAATTTATCTTTCAAATGTTTCCTTTTCATAATTTTCTTACCCTTAATTATGGTTTTATCTTTCCACTGAAAGAATTCCCTTTAATGATTTCTTGTAAGGCTGGTTTAATGGTGACAAACTGCTTCTTCAACTTTTGTTTGGTGAATTCTTTATTTCTTCCTATACTCTGAATGACAGCCTTGGTGGGTAGAATATTCTTGGTTGCAGTATTTTTGGTTTTGTTTTTGACTTCTAGTACTATGAATATATTATGCCACTGCCTTCCTACAAAGTGTCTTCTGTGAAATCAACTCATAGCATTATGGGGCTGTGTAACTGTTTTATTTTCTCTTGCTTTTAAAATCCTCTATCATTACATTTTGTCATTTTAATTAAAATAATATTACATAATTATTCTGTATTTTGCTGTGAAAATCCCTGGGTTGATTTCGTTGGGGATTCCCTTTGCTTTCTGGATCTGGATGTCTGTATCATTGCCCAGATTAGAAGTTTTCAGTGATTATTTCTTCAAACAAATTTTACGCCCTCTTCTCACTGTCTTCTCCTTCTGGAATCCAAATAATGCAAACACTATTATGTGCAATGATGTTGCTGACTTCCCTTTAACCTATTCTCACTTTTTATTATTCTTTTTTCTTTTTGCTATTCAGCCTGCTTATTTTCCATTATTCTGTCTTCCAGCTCACTGATATGTTCTTCTGCCTCCTATAATTTGCTATTGATTCCCTCTAGTATCTTTTTGTTATACATTTCTGTTATTGAGGTATTCATCTCTGATTTTTTCTGCATTTGCATCTCTTTGCTGAAGATCTCACTGAGATCCTTAACTCTTTTATCAAGTCCAGTGAGTCTCTTTATGACCATTACTTTGAATTCTTTACCAGGCATATTGCTTTTTTTTTTTTTTTTCTGTTTCATTTAGCAGTTGTGCTGTGCTTTTATCCTTTTCTTTTACTGGGACATTTTCCTCTATCTCCTCTTTTTGTCTGAGTCTGTGTTTATGTATTAGCAAAGTCACCTACATCTCCTGATCTTCAAAGTATTGGTTTATGAAGAAGTCCTGTGATGCTCTATTGCATAATGTCCCCTGTTCACCAGAACCACACCCTTCAGCTATGTCTGCTTTGTGTGTTGTGTGCACCCCATTGTTGTTGATGAGCCACAATTGTGTTTCGTCCTGTAGCCTGGAATGGCCCACTCTGTTTGTTGCTGGTGCACTGAGCAGGGTTTGGTCCCTGTGCTGTTAAGGGGCCAGTCTGGGGCTGCTGTGGTATGATAGTAGGTAGTGTCAGCGGTCACAGCAGATGCCAGCCCCAGTCCAGTCTGCCCAAGCTGCAGTCATACCAAGCTATTGGTGCTCTCCCAGCTTTGTCTCCTGAGAGGCTTTTATTGGTAGGCAGAGCCAGCAGTCAGACCAGACCTTGCACCCTTTTTTTTCTGTTGGAGCTTCAGTCACCCCACCCTTCAGGGCTCTCTCTCCATGCTTTCCCCTAAGAGTGGGTGGGACCAGCAGTCAGACCAAATGCCTACCCCCACTCTACCTGTTGGGGCTTCTGTTGCACTAGTATATGTTGTTATCTTTCCCTCTCTCCAGGGCAGTTGTCACTAGAGTGATGGCAGTCCCTGCTGGGCTGCTTGCAGGAGGAGATGGGCCTAAGCCACTTTGGAGTGACTTCTGCCAAGTGGACTAGGTTGGATGGAGTAGATCTGAAGGAGAATGCAGGGGTGGTGTGCACAGTGTTAGCAAGTTAGGTGGAGGGTGTTAGCGCCGGTTCCTGCAGGTGTCCAGCTGTCTAGGACGGCGGGGGGGGGGGGGGGGGGGGGAGGGGGGGGAGGTGCCTGCCCGCTCTTTTGTTCTTAGACAGGTTTTCTAAACATCTGTAATCCCACCATGTGTTCTGAGATTAGTAAATAAACCTCCTTCACGTATACCCCAAGTGCTTTTCTCAAACTGCTGCTTCGATGCTGTATCTTCCAGGGGGTTGTCATGATGTCTTTAACGGTGTGAACTCAGTTTCTTATTGCCCTCTGACTCTTCCAGGGCTAAGCCCACTGATTTTTAAAGTATCTGGGGTTAAGCCCCACTAATTGTCAAAACTCATAAAGTGAAGCCCTGATGATTTTCAAACTAAATAGTCTGGGGACTCATCTTCCCGGGGATGCCTGGTGTGGGGTCTGCTCCTTTCCCTTTCCGTGCTTGTGGTGCCCTCCCATTTGAGGTCTCACTGGGAGTTTGGTTCCTGTCTCCGCCCCTCCTACTACTTTCTCTGTGGTCTCCTGTCTGTGATTAACTGTGGGAAGTCTGTTCTGCCGGTCTTCAGATCATCTTCTGGGTTAGTTTCACTGAGGTAGTGTTCTCCAGGTGTTTGTGAGATGAGGTGAGCTTAGGCTCATCCTACTCCACCATCTTCCCAGAAGTCCTTATATACAGTCTTGAAGTTTTTCAGTTTAGTGCTGAATATTGGGTTCTGGCTTAGCCAGATCATATTTCACTAAAAGGTTACATCTTCTGATTTCAGTATCTAGGACATCAAGTGAAATCTGCAAACCCCTGTTCAGAATGTAATAAAAGTGAAGATGATCTTTTCCCAAATGGGTCATCATGATGACCATAGTATTTGGAGAATGAAAGATAGAAATAAAAGCAATTAGCCGATGTGTATGTGTGTTGTCTGTGTTTAATTGAACTTTAGGTATGTCATTTTTCAAAAAAGACTCTCATTTCTGAAATTTTTTTTCTCCCTCAAGATTGAAAGAGGAATAGCTCATTTCCCTTCAGGATATAATCTGTATTTGGTATTTTAAAATAATAATACCTTTTCAAAAAAAGTTGTGTGTGGAATTTTTTGTTTTGTTTTGTTTTTAGTTTCTCAGAGAAAAGTCTGTGCTCTGGAATTAGATTAACCAATACTGTTTTTGGTCACATCCTTATATTTGTCTGTGGTACATCTGTGTTTTTATAAAATACATATTTGGGGTGCCTGGGTGGCTCAGTCGGTTAAGCGTCCGACTTCAGCTCAGGTCACGATCTCGCAGTCCGTGAGTTCGAGCCCCGCGTCGGGCTCTGGGCTGATGGCTCAGAGCCTGGAGCCTGCTTCCAATTCTGTGTCTCCCTCTCTCTCTGCCCCTCCCCCATTCATGCCTTGTCTCTCTCTGTCTCAAAAATAAATAAACGTTAAAAAATAAAGATAAAAAAATATATTTAAAAGGGAAAATACATTTACTTAAGAACCTAAACTGTCTTTGCCAAGTTGAACACTTGCTGTGTTCTCATTAAATGTTTTCCTAATTTCTTTTAGGGGTCTTCGATATTTCGTATGCTTGTCCCTAGGATACACAGACTTGTCCAACTTGTCTGTCCAGACAAGTCCAGATTGTTATATTTTTCACAGTTGTGGTCATTGTGGCACGTATTTGCCTCCCTGTCTTCTTCAAAACTGCTGCCTAGATCTTGGCTATAGTGTAAGATTTATTGTCTTTGAGCTGCCTCTGCTTCTGAGCTGCTGACGCCCATTAATCAGTTTGACTTACTGACCCTGGTGCTATCTGGAACTGTGTGCTTATATTAGATAGGTTGTGGCTGGAGTCCATCCATTATATTTCCAGGCTCTAACTTCTCTGTACGATCCCAGCTTAATCATGCTGGCAAATATCACTCACATATTATAGAACCCCCTTGTATCCCTTATAGGAATACAACCCCTTCACTTAGCTCTGAGGGGTTCTATAAGGGAAAGTTCCACATGGGCTTGGATTATACACCTGATAATTCAGAGCTAAATCTTTAAAAGCTTCAGATGTCATTTACAATCTGTAGGCACTGCAGAACTGTATATTTTAAATAGAGACATATCCTCTGATGGTCTTCTTAAATCATGGAAAGCTAAAACAATGAAACCCAAGTTCAGTGTATCTTTGCCTTAGATAAAAAAAAAAAAACAGATTTGCATGGTTGCAATTCACCTCATTCACCTATGGTGCATTGATTCTGACATCTAATTAAATTGATCAGCCACAATGATCACTAAGGCAATTGTTTGCCAAGCATCACTGGCAAAACAAATTTAGCTTATACTTGTGATGTACTCTATTGTTTCTATCCAGAAGTGGAAACAAATAAGGAACAGGAAATTGAACATAATTTGAATTAGGAAACTGAACACAATTCTGTATCATAATTTGTACATGTATAATAACCACTGTGCATTTTCTTATTTCTTACTTTGTGAGTCTCCATAATATTAATTTCAGGAGGCTTGCCATTTTCACAGTTAATTCAATTTTGCCAATGTTTTCTTTCAAAAAAATGTGATATTCAATTTAATTGTCTTTAAGAAAAGACTAGAATGGTCTTTCAACTTCTAACATATGTTTTTGTTAAAATCAATCTTTATTAAAGCAAATATCATTTAAACATTCTTTTGCAAACATTTAATTCAAATCGTTTAAATAATGTATATTTAGTTTGAATATTTCATAACAATACATCAATACTTTCACTCAGATTCTGATAACATATGTAAAAAATATTCTTCAAAACAATAATGAAACTCCAGAAAAAGCTGTCAGTAGAACTAAGGATGACTTTTTGGCTTCAAGTTTAATATAGAAACTAGATCCAATGGTGAAACCCAAATAATTAGCAGAAATTAAAATAAAATGGAGGGTCTTAATTTTTCTCAAGACTTTTTCTAAAAGTCATTAGTAAAACAGTAAATTTATTCATGGGCATTTGTATTCTGTCCTTGTGTGAGTTAAGAAAATATGTGTAGGGGCATGTGATATATATATTTTTTCTAACGTCAGAGTAGTCAAGATATGCTTTTTTATTCAGAAACATATACAATAATTGTCACAAAAAATAGTCACTCTCATTCATCAAAATTGTCTTTATGTGGCAGGAGAATGTTTATGCATCTCTTCTATAGTCTTTCTTCCTTTTTTCCTTCAATAGGAAGGGGTCTTTGTTAGAAAGAGTGAAGGGGCCAGCCAAAGCTTCGTGGTATAGCATGCATAATTCCCAAGACATATCTTATGGGTGAAAAAGTGTCTATTTCTTCTATAGCTGTATGTAATTTTTGAGAATCTCATTTCATTAGGTAGCAGACACATTCATTCATTAAGAGTTCTCTCTGACACTTTGGGTACCCTCTTTCTCCAGGGTGAAACCTAGATTCTTGGAAGCATTCTCTATGTCAAGTCTATGATGTGAAGGAACCTCTTGTCCTTGGTCATGATCATCCCTGCACATTGTTATCTGCAGAGCTATGCATCTTCTCATTTGGATTCCCTGGCTACCACCGAACCCTCTCTTCTCTGCCTGTATAGCTCCTTCAGCTGTTTCTTCGTCCCTTGTTGGTAAACAGAAGTATTTGGCTATTTAGCCAGTCCTCTAGAAGCCTTAGGCCACCACGTACAGATCCCCATGAACTTTGGGTGAGAGAGCTTTAACACAGCATACGGACATCTTACTTTGTAATTTCTGGGGTATCAGATGGGCTGCTCTTTCTCTGGACTCAACTGATGATTAGAGGACCCCTCTGATCTCATATTTACCAAATTTAACTGGGATTTCTATTATATCACTAGGAAGTATGTCCTTCCATGGTAAGCAGAGGAGTAGAAACAAGGGGAAGATGGAGGCGGTGGGAAAGAGCTGGGTCAGAGAATGGCAGGGAGGAGTGGCAGTGTCCCATAGACATGACTCCCCATGCTCGTTCATGGGGGTCTGGTCTCTATGGTCAAACAGTCTTCTTGAGGGGAAAAGTAGGGTCATGTTTTACAGCATCTTCAGGAATCAAAGGTTTTTGTGTGTGTGTGATTTGTCTTAATTTCTTTTCCTTTGAAAATTTATACCCTTCCTAAACCAGCCAGTGTAACTAAAGAAACTGAGTATACATGTGTGTATACAGACACATATACATATACATATATAAATATGTAAACATGCTGAACTCTTCTTTCCAAATTAGGTATTTTTAAAGTAGCTGATTCCAAAAAATAGGTCAAAATTCATAAAATTCTATATATTATGTATTGTTTCTATAGACTTATTACCCTTGACATCTTCAAGCTTCCTGTCTACCCTTATTCTAGTTTCAAACTCATACACATATACACATAGGTTCTAGTCACCCTGATTACTTCATGTTATCTCCTATATCAAGGACTTCTGTCTAGAACATTCTTCCTTTCTACTCATAATCAGTGCTTCACTTGGGCCATTTCTATTCATCTTTAGATCTTCATTATGGGTGATATGCTCAGGAAGTTTCCTTATCCTTAAGTTTAAGCTAAGAAACCCTTACATGTGTGTGCCCATAGTATCCAATAGCAGTTTGTACTTTACTGTCATAACATGTATAGAATTGCCTGTAACTGTCCAGGTTCTCAAAAAGTCTAAGCTCTAAGGGAAGGTTTTATGTTTATTTTGTTAACTGTTCTAATCTTATGCTCAGCACAGGGCTTGACAGATGGTATAATTTTTGAAAAATAAATATTGAGCATAGGTGAGTCAATGCAAAAATCAGAATCAAAGAATCTAAGCAAGTCCTAAGGAAAGTTATATTAGAATAGGTGATCTAATGACATCAAGAAACTGGCCTCAGAGAATGGAAGTGTCCAGGTCTTAGACATGAAGGACAACTTCTATTTTGTTGTTTACTGAATAGAATATAGTCAACTAAAGGTTGTATTGGTGGCTTAAAATACTTATTAAATCTAGGCCATATAGAAGATGACTTTACAGACAAGTAGTGATTTGACTGGCACCAGTTCAGTTTATCACGTGTAAGTAGTTTGGCATAACATAAAAATTATATAAAGAGGATGAAAGCATTTAATAATTTGGTAATTATAAAAGAGACAGTGAAAACGGTGTAAAAATAGTTTTACTACAGTAAATACAATAAACATTTCAGTAACAACCAAGTGAAACCAAAAGAAACCTTGTATAAAAGATGAGAAAGGAAATTGAATGTCCACAATGAATAAAACTTCAAGTAAAATAAAAGAATGAAACTAATGCTTAATTAGCCCTTCATATAATTTCATCCCCATCCAAGTTGTGCAAATAATCATTTATTATCCTGTTGTCGCAGATAAGGAGGAAAGGTGCCAAGAATTTATTGCAAATAGAAATGGTATAACAAAAACCATGATGACTTACTACATTCTTATCAAGTACCAGTCCTCACGTTAAGGGGTTTACAGTCATTATCTAGTATTAGCCTACTAATTATTCAATAATCTAGAACAAGGTTTTAATAAGGCTATTAATTGCCTACAAATACAGCATAAACTTTTATTATAATGTTAACTTTCCTGTCTAAAGTTTTTAATTCTTTGAAACAATTGTTTTGGTTTTTAAAAAGCATAAACAAAAGAGCCTATGTACAATTAAAGTAGTAAGTGTGAAAAATGTGGTATCGTTTGAAAAATATCAATTTTTCTTTTCCTTCTCAAGTATATTACTTCCTTCCCAATTGTCCCAAGGGATCAGAGTCAAGAGAGATCATGATTTATTACAGAGGCATGCCAAATTAAAAAGTTAGATATAATTTAACATCTCACATGCAAAATAAGATTTTGCAGCAAAATGAGACTTACAAGCTGGACCCTGGGAAGGAATTTTCTACACTTCTTTAGTTCTCCTTTGGCTAAGCGTAATTCTGAATGATTGCAGTCATGGAGATAATAGAGTTTATTTCTCAGTATAGAAAAGCATTTTCCACTATGAGGGTCAAGTCTTAGGTTTGTTGTCTTTACATAGAAGGAATATATGATCAAGAAGAGTGGGGAAAAGCAAACTCCTTTCTAATCTTGGAGGATGGAGAAGAGGAGAGAAACAGGAAATGAGATGGAAGGAGGAAAGACGTCAGGCAAGGAGGTGTCTCCATGTCTCTTCCTGAGACTCCAGCCCACGTAAAGGTGAGCAAGAGGAGGGTCGGGTAAGCTGAGGGAATGCAAAGGGCAGAGGAGCATCAGTAGGTGTAAGACTTTTGAGGATTTGCTCTTTAGGGTTTCAGCATCCGTGTGAGATGGGCCACATAGTTAAAAAGAGGATCTGTTGACCCTACAGGGAATGCCTACATTACCTTTGAAGCCTACATCATGGATATGTGTAGAAACTGGTTTAAATGATTTATGTGGAAGTATCCATTTAATCTTTAAAAAAATTATGAACTTGGGGAAGACATTTTTTTAATGTTTTTGTTTGTTTTTGAGAAAGAGACCGAGTGTAAGAGGGAGAGGGGCAGAGAGAGAGGGAGATACAGAATCAGAAGGAGGCTCTCGGCTCCCAGCTGTCAGCACAGAGTCTGACGCGGGGCTTGAACCTACAAATTGGAGATTATGACCTGAGCTGAAGTCGGATGCTCAACAGACTGAGCCACCTAGGTGCCCCAGGAAGACATTTTTTATAAAGAGGAAATTTGCCTTAGGTCACACCACTAAGAGGAGAAACAGGAATTACAACCTGTGCCATTTGGAGCTAGAATTTGTACATTTAATCACTGTGCTGCATGAATGGAAACTAAGTTGTCACCCCAGAATGTTAACAAAGAGACTCTTTTTCTATTTATTTTTATTTTTATTCCAGTATACAATATAGTGATGCAACAATTCTGTGTATTCCTCACTGCTCATCATGATGAGTGTACCCTTAATCACCTTTACCTATTTCACCCATCCCCCCTCTGGTAACCATCCATTTGTTCTCTATAGTTCAGAGTCTTTTGTTTGGTTTGAAAGGATATATGCACCCCTGTTTATTTCAGCATTATTTACAAGAGCCAAATTATGCAAGCAGCCCAAGTGCCCATCAATATATGAATGGATAAAGAAGATGTGGATACACACACGCAACGCACACACACATACACACAGTTACAGTGGAATATTATTCAGCCACAAAAAAATAAATTCTTGCCATTTGCAACAAAAGAGATGAATCTAGGGAGTATAATGCTAAGCAAGATGAGTTAGAGAAAGACAAAATACCATATGATTTCACTCATATGGAATTTAATAAAACACAAGGACTGTCGAAATTATTAGATCTAATCTCAGTTTCAACCAATTTAGACATTTAGTTTTTTTAATGCTCCCTCATGAATAAGACCTTATTGGGAGTGTAAAATGAATTATAAAACAATAATAGAAAAATGAAATTCCTGTATAAACATGTTTCCTTCACATATACACAGGTGTATATACATACACACACACACATATACACATATATATTCATACACACACATTCACATATGCCTTCAACTTCTTTTTCCCTAGAACTCTTAGAATTATCTATTTTTCTATTTCTTAAGCAGTTGTTAGCCTGGGCTCCTGAGTCACCAAGCATGACTCTATCCAATATAAATTAAACCTCAGAATAAGTATTGAGTCTACCTGCCTTGTGTAATGGTGTCCTGGAAGAAGAGTTCAGTGATGCAATTCATCCCCTAAATATTTATTAAGCATCCTTCATGGGAAGGCACATTTCAGACTTTGGGATATATAATCAACATACATTGCAATATGAGGAAAACACACAATAAACACAATATAAAGTAAATTATAGAGAATTTTAGAGGGTATGTGTGTGATTGGAAGAATATAGTAAAAGGTAAGGAGGATAGGAATTACACATTTGGGATTTCAATTTCAAATAGAGTGCTCATTTAAAATAATATTTTAGAGTATTGCAAATTAGATAACCTGGGACAGTAACATATATCTGGAATTAAAATAGATAGCTGTAAAATCCAAAATGTATGGGGAATATTTTCTAACTTTTAAGTTATAGCAAAGTCACTAAAATATCTTATTTTCATGAAGGATTGGGCAAGAGGATTATTTTAAATTGAAATATAGTTAACATATAGTATTATATTTTTTGCCTCATTATATATATTTTATTTCCATTAGTAGTTGTGTAATTTAATATATTACATGCTAACTTAGTCATTTTCTTTGAAGCAGAGAAAGAAGCTGATAAACATTCCAGTCCTCACATGACAATGAATAACCTTTTATCAAGGCTGCATCAATTCAAGGGCTCTCACTCTTTAATCAGGGCAAGTAGACTTAAGGAATACATATATGAAGGAGAGTTCCTTTCTTACATTCAATTATGCATTATATATCTTAACATAAGGATAGTGGGATCACCATAGATATTTGAGGACCATAACAACCTTGGGTCTCCACAGAGTCCATGATCACTTGAACATACAGTATTATATTAGTTTCAAGTGTATAATAATTATAATTCTACAATTCTATACATTACTCGGTGCTCATCACAGTAAGTATACTCTTAATCCCCTTTATCTATTTTAACCATCCCCCTACCTGCCTATCCTCTGTCAGCCACTAGTTTGTCCTCTGTATTTAAGAGTCTGTTTTTTTGTTTGCTTTTTATTTGTCCATTTGCTTTATTTCCTAAATTCCACATATGAATGAAATCATATAGTATTTGTGTTTCTCTAACTTATTTCACTTAGCATTATACCCTATAAATCCTTCTATGTTGTTGCAAATAACAAGATCTCATTCTTTTTCATGTGTGATTAAGATTGCATTTTATATATGTTTATACCACAGCTTCTTTATCCATGTATGGTGGACACTTGGGTTGCTTCCATATTGGCTGTTGTAAATAATGCTGCATTAAACATTGGGGTGCATATTATCTTTTTGGATTACTATTTTTGTTTTTAGAGGCAGATAGTAGTGGAATTACTGGATCATATAGTAATTCTATTTTTAATTTTGAGGGACCTTCAAACTTTTCTACAGAGGCTGCACCAATTTGCATTCCCACTGACAGTGCACAAGGGTTTGTTTTTCTCCACATCCTCATCAACACTTGTTATATCCTGTGTTTTTATTTTAGCCATTCTGAGATATATGAGGTGATATCTCATTGTTGTTTTAATTTCCATGATGATGAATAACAGCATCTTTTCATGTTTCTCTTGGCCATCTGTACGTCTTTGTAAAATGTCACTCAGGTCCTCTGAATTTTTATTTAGATTGTATTTTTGGTGTTGAATTGTAGGAGTTCTTTATATATTTTGAAAAATAGCCCCTTATCAGATACACAATTTGCAAATATCTTCTCCCATTCAGTAGGTTGACTTTTTGTTTTCTTGATGGCTTCCTCTGCTTGTGTAAGCTTTTTATTTCAGTGTAGTCCCACTAGTTTAATTTTGCTTTTGTTTCCCTTGCCTGAAGAGACATATCTAGAAAAATACTTGTATGGCTTGTGTCAAGTAAATCACTGCCTATGTTTTTTCCAGGAATTTAATGGTTTTAAGTCTCATACTTAGATCTTTAATCTGTGTTGAGTTTATTTTAGTGTATGGTGTAAGAGAGTGGTCCTATTTGATTGTTTTACAGGTGCTTTCCAGTTTTCCCAGCATCATTTGTTGAAGAGCCTGTATTTTTCCTATTGTATATTTTTACCTCCTTTGTCTTACATCAGTTGTCTGTATAATTTGGGTTTATTTCTGAGATCTCTAACCTTTTGATCAGTGTGTCTGTTTTTGTGCGAGGACTATATTGTTTTGATTATTATAGTTTTGTAATTGATCTTGCAATCTGGGATTGTGATACCTCCAGCTTTGTTCTTTCTCAAGATTTCTTTGGCTCTTTGGGGTCTTTTGTGGTTCCTTACAAGTTGTAGGATTATTATAGTTTTGTGAAAGATGTTTTTGGTACTTTGATAAGGATGGCACTAAATCTGTGAATTGCTTTTGGTAGTATGGACGTTTAAATAATATTGGTTCTTCCAGTCCATGAGCATGGGATATCTTTCCACTTGATTGCATCTTCAGTTTCTTTCACCAGTGTTTTATAGATTTTAGCATACTGGTCTTTCACCTCCTTGCCTAAGTTTATTCCTAGTTCTTTTTTTCTTTTTGGTGCAATTATAAGTGGAATTTTTAAATTTCTCTTTCCAGAACTTTTTCATTAGTGTGTAGAAATACAACTGATTTCTGTGTATTTATTTTGTAACCTGTGACCTAACTTAATTCACTTATCAGCTCTTTGATAGCTTTTTGATAGAGTATGTAGGGTTTTCTACACACAGTGTCATGTTATCTGCAAACAGTGAAAAAGTAATTTGGTTGCCTTTTATTTCTCTTTCTTGTCTGATTGCTGTGACTAAGACTTTCAGTACTCTGTTGAATAAGAGTGGAGACAGTGGACATCTTGTCCTTCCTGATCTTAGGGGAAAAGTTCTCAAAAAGTTTGTCACCATTGAGTACAATGTTAGCCTTGAGTTCTTCATGTATAGTCTTCATTATGTTGAGGTATGTTTCCTTTAAAACTACTTTGTTGAGAGTTTTTATCATGAATGGATGTCATATTTTGGCATATGATTTCTCTCTACCTAGTGATATGATCATCTAGTTTTTATCCCTTCTCTTATTAATGTGATATATACACTGATTGATTTGCAAATATCAAACCATCCTTGCATCTCTGGAATAAATCCTACTTGATTGTGATGAATGATTTTTTAAATGTATTGCTGGATTTGTTTCACTAATATTTTGTTGAGGATTTTTGCATCTGTGTTCACTAGAGATATTTTTCTATAGTTTTCTTTTTTGGTAATGTCTTTATCTTGTTTTGGCATGAGAGTAATGCCAGTCTCATAGAATGAGCTTGAAATTTTCCATCCTCTTCTAATTTGGGGGATGGATTGAGAATAGGTATTAACTCTTCTTGAAATGTTTGGAAGAAATCACCTGTGAAGCCATCTGGTCCTGATCTCTTGTGTGTTGGGAGTTTTTACATTACTGATTCAATTTTATTGCTAGTAATTGGTCTGTTCATATTTTCTATTTTTTTCTGATTCAGTTTTGGGAGATATATTTCTAGGAATTTATTTCTTCTAAGTTGTCCAATTTCTTGGCTTATAATTTTTCATGGTATTCTTTTATAATCCTGTGGTATATTTTATTTCTGTGATGTAATTTCTTCTCTTTCATTTCTGATTTTATTGATTTGGGTATTCTTTCTTATTTTTTTTTGTTGAGTGTGGCTAAAGTCTTCTCAGTTTTGTTGATCTTTTCAAAGAACTAGCTCCTGGTTTCGTTAATCTATTCTACTCTTTTCTTTTTCTTTCTTTTTTATTCTCCATCTCTTTATTTCTTCTCTGGTCTTTATTATAATTTTTTTTCCTTCTTCTGGCTTCAGGGTTTCTTTTTTATTTTTTTCTAGACCCTTCAGGTTTAAATTTAGGTTATCTGAGATTTTTCTTGCATCTTGAGGTTGGCCAGTATTGCTATAATCTTGGAAAAAGCTTTTGTTGCATCTCAAAGGTTTTGGGCCATTGTTTTCACTTTGATTTGGCTCAGTGTGTTTTTAGATTTCCTCTTTGATTTCTTGGCTGGCCCATTCATTGGTTAGTAACATGTTACTTAGTCTCCACATTTTTGTGTTCTTTACAAATTTTTTCCTGTGATTAATTTCTAGTTTCATACTGTTGTGGTCTGAAAATATGCATGATATTATTTCAGTGTTTTTTTGAGTATATTGAGACTGTTTTGTGACCTAACATGTGTTCGATTCTAGAGAATGTTTCATGTGCACTTGAAAAGTATGTATTCCATTGTCTTGTTGAATGTTCCTTTTATCATTATGTGGTGTCCTTCATTGCTCTTGTAGTGTTTGTTTTACAGTCTGTTTTGTTCAATGCAAGTATTGCTACCCCAGCTTACTTTTTGCCTTCATTTGTATGGTAAATGTTTTTGCCCCCTTCACTTTTAATCTGCATATGTCTTTAGGTCTGAAGTAAGTCTCTTGTAGCCAGCATATAGATAGGTCTTGTATTTTTTTTTTCTATTTAGTCACCTTATATTTTCTCATGGAGCATTTAATCCATTTACATTCAAAGTAATTATTGATAGGAATTTGTTTTATGGTTGTTTTTCTGTTTCCTGTTCGTTCCTTTCTTCTCTTGGCTCTCTTCCCTTGTGGTTTGACTTTCTTTAGTGATAATGATTGGATATTATTCTCTTTATTTTTTGTGTATCTATTGATAGCTTTTTGATTTGTGGTTACCATTAGGCTCATATATAACATCTTAGGCATATAGCAATCTATATTAAGTTGATAGTGGCTTAAGTTTTAATCCATTCTAAAAGCACTGAATGTTTACTCTTTCTACCCCACATTTTATGTATATGATGTCATATCTTATGTCTTTATTTTGTGAATCCCTTGACTTTTTTTTTTAGATATAATTGATTTTACTGCTTTTGTGTGTTAATAATTCATACTGGTTTTATAAGTGATTAATCTACTTCTTTCATTATGTTTATATTCACCTGTAAATTTTTTTCCATTCCTAATTTTTCCTTTTCCTAACTTTCTGCTTGATTATGACCTTTATTTGCACTGAAGAAATTTCCTTAACATTTCTTGTAAGGCTGGTGTAGTGATGATGAACTCCTTTAGCTTCTATTTGTCAGGGAAATTCTTTTTTATCTCTTTCTATTCTAATGGTAGCCTTGCTGGGTAGAGCATTCTTTGTTGCACGTTTCTTTTTTTCCTTTCAGAACTTTGAAAATATCATGCAACTCCCTTCTGGCCTGCAAAGTTTCTGCTGAAAAATCAAGTGATAGACTCATGTGGTTTCCCATGTACATAATTGTTCTCTTTTATAGCTTTTAAGATTCTCTTTTCATCACTATGTTTTGCCATGTTAATTATTATAAGTCTTGATGTGGACCTGCTTTAATTAATTTTGTTGGGGGATCTTTGTACCTCCTGGATAGACATCCATTTCTTTCTTTAGGGAAGTTTTCAGCTGTTTTTCCTTCAAATAATTTTTTGCCTTCTATTCTTTTCTCCTTTTGGGACTCCTTATGATGTGAATGTTACTATGCATGATGATGTAATTGAGTTCCCTTAATCTATTGTCATTTTTAATTTCATTTTTTTCTTTTTGTTCAGCTTGATTGCTTTCCATACTCTACCAGCTTGCTGACCCATTCTTCTGTGCCCTCTAATCTGCTGTTGATTCCTTTTATTATATTTTTAATTTCAGTTATGGAGTTCTTCAATCTGAGGAGGTTGTTTTTTATATTTCTCATCTCTTTGTTGAAGATCTCACTGAAATCCTCCACTGTTTTCTCAAGTCTGGTGAGTATCTTTATCAGGCATATTGCTTATCTCTGTTTTAGAGCTCTTTTGCTTTATTTTGCCCTGTTCTTTCATTTTGGGATATTCCTCTGTCTCCCCATTTTGTATTAACTCTCGGTATGTGCTTCTGTGTGGTAGGAAAATCAGTTAAATCTCCTGATTTTGAAAGTAGTGGTTTCATGAAGTGTTCCTGTGGTTCCTTAATAACACAGTATCTCCTGTTCACCAGAATCAGGCACTTCAAGCATATGTCCTATGTTGGTTGTCTGTGTCCGAGTTGTGGCTGAGCCTCATTTGCCTTCAGTCCAGTTGGCTCCCACTGGCCCACTTTGCCTGTTGTTGGTGCACCAGGAGGGTTTTGTCTCTGTGCTGAAATGGGATCTGCCTGGGCTGTCATGGGCTAGTAGTTTGATAATATCAGCAATCAGACCAGATACCTGCCCCTTCCCCTATTTTATCTGCAGTAGGACCAATATGCAGGGTGTTCTCCCATGCCTTGTTTCTGGAGAGACTTCCTTGGTGAGTGGGGCTGGCGTCAGACCAGATGCCTTTTGCCATTCCATTTGCTGAGGCTACAGTTGAACTGATCGGCAGGGTACTTTCTCTGCACTGCCAGCTGTAAGGTTTGGCTGCTGGAACTGCAGGTGCATTAGTGTGTGGTCACCTTCTCCTCTTACCAGGGCAGGAGTTATTTTGGAGTGGTGAAAGCTGGGGCTGCTTACAGGGTGTGTTGGGGCAGGAGCTGCTTTGGAGGAATGCCTGCCAAGCAGGGTAGGTTGGATGAGGCAAGTACGCAGGAGCATGCCATAGCAGGCTATGTGGTTGCAGCAAGATAGGTGGAGAATGTTCACATAGGTTTCTGCAAGTGTCTAGCTATCTAGACTAGCGTATGGGGAGAGAAATGACACCTGCCATCTCTTTTGATCTTGGAGAAGTCTTCTAAACATCAGTTCATGTTCTGAGGTTAATAAATCTTAGGCAAAAGGATGTTTAAGTCTTCAAAAATACATCTTAGCTCAGTAGAAATGAGAAAGTGATGCATACAGATATTGATAAAGAGTGCTAAAGAAATCAGGACCTGAGCCAGTGCTTTGGCAAGGCTCCAGTATGTTCACACCTCCCTGTATCCATATGTGTTGGTAGTGCCTTCTCATACAGAGTCTGTGGTTGGTAACTGATTAATAAATATGATATGAGCAAGTAAGATGAATGCAGAAACTGTAGAAGTGCTTGTGCATTAATGCTACTTTATTAGTGCTCTTAGACCCCTGAGACCACCAAGCAAATAAGTCCAGACTAGGCCTCTGGAGTATGTCGACACCCAACTAACAGTCATCGACTGACTCAAATATCTGAGAGGCCACGCTGTCTCCGCTGACCCTCAAGCTGAGCACGGTTATCATAGATGCTCAGATGACTGTACCTGAGACCAGTACTTTCCAGCAGAGTCCAGCTCATGTTTCCTACCCATAGAATAATGAGCTAAATAAATGGTTGTATTAAACCAGTCAGTGTGAGACAGTGTTACAAAGCACAAGCCAGCTGACACTTATTTAACCACTTCAATGCTGACAGCCTGTTAGCATATTTTAGCCAGGAATTACTTAACCTCAGTAAGCTTTTAGAATTTCCTCAGTTTGTAAATATTTCATAAAAACAAGCTGGTTGCTATGTAAAGAAAATTACATACCCTTATGCATACATTTTTTGGTTGTTGTTACCTAGGTAGACAACCAGTAAATACAATCAAAGTCTTAGGAATATTTACAAGTTCTAGGTAGACATTTATCAAATTTTCATTATTATGTCTAGGCACATTCTTTGCCCACCACATCCTATATAGTAGTTACCTGCTAAGTGCACATCTATGCAATGCATTTGTCAACTCAGAAGAACAAGGCCAGCAGTTATGCTTGATTATACAAAATAAATACATAGTGTGAAAATTGAAATTAGACATGCTGATTAGAAAATGTGATGATTATTTCTATTCCAGGACCAAATTAAATAAAACGCCTTATTGATCTGGATTGAATTTCAATTTGCTAAGGTTGGTGCCAGCCAACTCCTGTCCTGCAATGTCTGAAGAGAAATGCTTGCAAGTCCAATAACCTATTCATCACAGGTGATAAAAAAAGTCAATAAATTACTTTTTACTACAGGAGAAATTTCTGCTTTATATGCCAACAAAGAGTTGAAATGCCAGAAGCAGTTGAGGACTAAATTACTAAACACTTATTTTATCACATCAGAACGTTAATGCCACTGCTTGATTACAACAAGCAATCCAATTGCATGAATTTGGACTCTAAGGCACCCAGGCTTTTATATTCATTAGAAAAGTTATTGATTCTGGAAAGTTACCACTAATAAAACTACACTATTTTCTCAGGCATGTTATATAGGCACCGACAGATTATTTGATCAATGATATTGAGCAAAGGCTGAGCAAAGGCAAAGTACTCATTGCCTCTAATCTCTTTTCCCTCCCTTCTAAATTATACATTGGTCTCAAGGGCAGCTTGATGAGTAAACATGGACCCTATGTGAGCCCAGATTGTACCCCTCTGTGTACAACAGAAGGTTCTTATTTGGCCTCACACAGCTATATATGATTTTTGATAGTGAAACTGGAGTGTTTTGATTAAAAAATAATAAAAACCTAAAGTTAAAAAGGACAATAAAATAATATGAAATTATGTTAGTAAAAATTGTACATTTATACAAAAGTATAATTTTGTTATGATTTGGTTTTAGCAAAGTCATATATAAGTTATGCACTTGCATTTATCAGCTGCTTGAATGTCAGTGGAAAAATACTTCCTTTTTTTCTATTTTCCTATATTTTTTTATTTTAGAGGGAGAGGGGCAGAGGGATAAAGAGAGAGACAGAACCTTAAGCAGGCTCCACATTGCACAGAGCCTGACATGGGGCTTGATCCCATGACCCTGGGATCATGACCTGAACCGAGATCAAGAGACACTCAACCAACTGAGCTACGTAGGTGCCCCTGAAAAGTTACTGTTTCATCGGTTAAAGAATACTAGGAACTTCTATGAATGCTAGAACTCCTAGGAAAATGGTGAGGTAGGAGGATCCTAGGTTCACCTTATCCCACGGATGGACCTACAGTATACCACATCAAGAACAGTAGGAGGGGGGAGATGGGGCAGGGAACCAAACTCCTAGTGAGACTAACCACAAACAGAAGGGGCACCATAAGCAAGCAGAGGGTAGAAGAGCAGAACCCAACCAGGCATCCTAGGCATGGGGGACCTGCACTGGGAAGACAATTCCCTACAATATTTGGCTTTCAAAACTAGCAAGGCTTAATTCCAGTACTTGAAAATTCAGTGGGCTTAGCTCTGGGAGCACTGAAAGGGGTAAGAAATTGAAATTGCCCTTAAAGAGCCAGTATAACAAACAACCCCTTGGAGAAACAGCATAGAAGCAGCAGTTTCAAAAGCACCTGGGGTGTACATGAGGATTTTTTTTTCCATTCCCCAAATAATTTAATTCTATTGGATTTTCTCCTCAGCCTATAAGGGTCTTCAAACCTTGATCATCTTAAGGAAAAACAACAACAACAAGAAGCAAATAATACATTTCCAAAACCCTTAACTTGCCCTCCACTATATTCTTCCTTCTAGCTATCACATCATATTTCTTCCCTTTTAGCAAAACATCTGAGTAGAATTGCCATTCAGGCAGCTAACTTTGTCAGCCTCTGGACATCAACTTAGCATGCTATATTCTTTTTTCTTGGAGGAAGGGGTTGGGGAGGGAGTTATTTTTTCCCATTTTATTGAGAAGTCATTGATATACGTTACTATATAAATTTAAAGTGTACAGCATGATGGCTTTACCTATACTGTGAAATTATTACCTTAATAGGTTCAGTTTCATCCATCATCTTTTCTAGATAGAACTAAAAACAAATTTTTCTCCTTCTGATGAGAACACGTAGGATCTAATCTCTTAAAAAACTTTCCTCTGTATCATACAGAAATATTAACTATAGTCATCATGTTGTACATTATATTCCTAGCATGTATTTATCTTATAATGGGAAGTTTGTACATTTTGACCACCTTCCTTCGATTACCCCTCTCCCCACCTCCCACAGCCACAAATCTGATCTCTTTTTCTATAAATTTGTTTTTAGTTTATTAGATTCCACATGTGAGATAATACAGTATTTGTCTTTCTCTGATTTAGAAAAATGTCTTCAAAATCCAACCATGTTGTCACAAATGGTAGGATTTCTCCTTATTTATGTGTCTATATGTATTTATATGTGTGTGTACATATATATATGTACATATATATAATAGGTTTTAAATTTTAATTCCAGTAAGCATACAGTGTTATATTAGTTATTAGTTTAGGGTGTACAATATAGTAATTCAATTCTATCATTACTCAGTGCTCATTATGATAAGTATACTCTTATTCTGCTTCACCTATTTCACCCATCCCGCCTGATATGCTTTATTTTAAATAAGTACCCCCAGTTAAAGTCATTATTTTTTTTCAACAAGAACATTTTTTTCACTTGAAACATACTTCAGAATACATGGTTCTAAAAGATATATATATGTGTGTGTATGTGTGTGTGTGTATATATATATATATATATATATATATATATAGCATTCCATCCAAAAAAAAATAGAATGCACATTTTTTCATGTATACACAGAAGAATTGCCTGGTTAGATCACATGAAAAGAGGCATAACAAATATTAGAAATTTAAGATACATGAAGACTTATTTACTAACCTCAGAATGTGCATTGGATGGGCATGGATCTTTATGAGAGAGTTTTCCAAGAACAAAAGATCTGGCAGGTATCATTTCTTCCCTCTAAACCCCCATGGTAGCTAGACACCTACAGGAACTTGCACAAGCATCTTCCACCTAACTTGCTAACACCACAAACTCTGACCCCACATTCTCCTGCAGATTAGCCCCATCCAATCCCCCCACCACTCCTAGGCAGGAGTCCCTCCAAAGCAGCTTCTATACCATCTCATCCTGCAAGCAGCCTTAGCCAGGACTGCCACCACGCCGAAGTGATTCCTGCTTTGGGCACAGGGAAAGATAATAACACACAGAAGTGCGACAGCAGCACCAACAGTGCAGAGTGCCCCATCAATCAGTGCATCTGCAGCCCAAACAGATTGGCTGGGGACAGGAACATAATCTGACTTCCTGCACCACCCACCAACAAAAACCTCTCAGGGAATAGATAGGGAGAATAGCTCTGCAGTTTGGAGTCACTGCATCTCCCATAAATTGGACGCAGGATATGGTTTGTCTGTAGGACCATCCCACCAATGAAAACCCCTCAGGGCACAACATAGGGAGAGAGTCCTGTGGTTTGGTGTGATCACAGCCTCAGGAAATGTACTGAGGGCAGACATCCTGTCTAAATGCTGATACTGCTCAACTATAAGTCCATGGGGCTGTAGACTGGCTCCTTAAAAGCCCTGGGACCAAAAACCTGGCCCATAACAGGCAAAGTAGGCCATTGTAGCTGAATGGGCTTAAGGCAAACAAGACCCAACCAGAAAAGCAGGGCACATGCAACCTGCATATGACACATCCATACAATGCCTGGTTCAAATGAACAGAGGGCATTGCACTACAAGGCACCACATGAACACTTCTTCAGAAGGCTGCTACTTTCAAGATCAGGAGACATAGCTGATTTCCTAACACATAGAAACACTGAAAGTTTTTCAAAATGAGGAGACAGGAATATTTCCCAAATTAAAGAACAGGACAAAATCAAGCAAAAGAGCTAAATGAAACAGAAATAAGCAATGTGCCTGATAATTCAAAATAACAGTCATAAAAATATTCACTGAACTTGAGAAAACAGTGGAGAATCTCAGACCTTCAACAAAGAGATGGAAAATGTGAACAAGAACCTGTCCACGTTGAAGAACTCAAAAACTGAAATTAAAAATATACTAGAAGCAATCAACAGCAGATCAGAGCACATAGAAGAATGGGTCAGCAAGCTGGAAGACAGAGTGATGGAAAGCAACCAAGCTGAACGGAAAAAAGGAGAAAAAATAATTTAAAAAAATGACAAGCGCTTAAGGGAACTCAACAGTATCAGCAAGCATAGTAAAATTTGCATAGTAGGGATCCCAGAAGAATAGTGAGAATAGGGGACAGAAAAACTATTTGAAGAAATAATAGCTGAAAACTCCTCTAATCTGAGTAAGACATACACCCAAATCTAGGAGGCACAGAGAACTCCCAGCAATATCAACCCAGGGAGGTCCACACCAATATATAATAATTAAAATGGTAAAATGTAGTGATAGGGAATTTTAAAAGAAAATAGTTACATACAAGGGAAATTCCATGATTCTGTCACTTGATTTTTCAGCAGAAACTCTGCAGGCCAGAAGGGAATGGCATGATATATTCAAAGTGCAAAAAGGAAAAAAATATGCAAACAAGAACACTCACCCATTTAGACTGTCACTCTGAAAAGAAGGAGAGACAGAGTTTCCAAAAAATTAAAAGAGTTCATCACCATTAAACCAGCCTTACAAGAAATGTTAAGTAAATTCTTTCAGTAAAAATGATGGCCCTAATCAGAAATAAGAAAATTAAGAAAGGAAAAAATTCACAGGTAATTACAAACACAATAAAAGAGGTACATTAATCACTTATAAAACCAGTACAGAAATTAAAGCATAGAGAAGTAAAATCAATGATAAAAATCAGAGGATTCACAGAATAAAATGATGTAAAATATAACATCATATACATAACACATGGGGATAGGGGAGTAAAAAATTTAGTGCTTTTAGAATGGATTCAGACTAAGCCACTATCAGCTTGATATAGACTGCTATATGCCTAAGATGTTGTATATGAGCCTAATGGCAACCACAAATCAAAAAGCTATAATAGATAACAAAAAATAAAGAGAAAAAAATATGTCAGTAAGGAAAGCAAATAGGAATAGAGTAAGAAAGCAAAAAGGAATAAAGAAAGGAACTAAGAGGAAATAGAAAAACAACCATTAAACAAGTAACAAAATGATAAGCATATACTATCAATAATTAATTTGAATGTAAGTGGGTTAAATGCTCCATGGAAAAATATAGGGTGCCTGAATGGGGGCGGGGGGGAGGAAGACTTATCTATATGCTGTCTACAAGAAATTCACTCCAGACCTAAAGACACATGCAGATTAGAAGTGAAGGGCAGAATACATTTAACATGGAAGCAAAAAGAAAACTAGGGTAGAAATACTTCTATCAAACAAAATAGACTTTAAAACAAAGACTGTAACAATAGAGAAAGAAGGACACTGCATAATGCTAAAGGGAACAATCTAACAAGAGGATCTAACAATTGTAGATATTTATGGACCATGCATGGGAGTGCCTAAATACATAAAACAACTATTAACAGACATAAAGGAAGAAATTGGCAGTAATACCATAATAGTAGTGTACTGTAATACCCCACTATCAATGGATAGATCATCCAGACCGAAAATAGATAAAGCAGCAATGGCTTTTAATGATACATTGGACTATACTGACCTAACAAATATATTCAGAACAGTTCAAAAATAGTGGAATACACATATTTTTCAAGTGTGCATGGAACATTCTCCAGAATAGACCACATTAGGCCACAAAACAAGTCTCAACATATTCAAAAAGGCTGAAATCATACCATGCATATTTTCAGACTAGAAGACAAATTAGAAATCAATCACAACAGGGGCACCTGGGTTGCTCAGGTGGTTAAGTGTCCAGCGTCAGCTCAGGTCATGATCTCACATTTCATGAGTTTGAGCCCTGTGTATGGCTCTGTGCTGACAGCTTGGAGCCTGCTTTGGATTTTCTGTCTCCCTCTCTCTCTCTCTCTCTCTCTGCCCCTCCTCCACTCATGCTCTGTCTCTCAAGAATGAATAAATATTAAAAAAAAATCAACCCACAAAGAAATCAATCATGAGAAATAACTCGCAAATAATATAAATACATGGAGGCTAAATAACTTGCTAGTAAACAATGGACTAACCAAGAAATCAAAGAGGAAATAAAAAAATACATTGAGGCAAATAAAAAAGAAAACACAAAGCTCCAAAATCTTTGAGATGCAGAGAAAGCTCTCTAAAATTTTAGCAATATGGGCCTACCTCAAGAAGTGAAAAAATCTAAACAATCTAACCTTAAACCTAAAAGTCCTATACAAACAAGAAAAAAACATAACCCAAAGCCAGTAGAAAGAAGGGAGTGATAATAATTAGAGCAGAGATAGATGAAATGGAAATAAAAAACAATAAAATAGATCAATGAAACCAGGAGATGTTTCTTTAAAAAGATCAACAATATTGAGAAAACTCTGGTCAGACTCAACAAAAGGAGGAGGGAGAGGACTCAAAAAAATCAGAAATAAAGGAGGAGAAATAAACGGACACCATGGAAATCCAAAGATTATAAGAGAATACTAGGAAAAAAGTATAAATTGGACCATCTAAAACATGGATAAATTTCTGGACACACATAATCTTCCAAAACTGAATCTGGAAGAAATAAAAATTTGAACAAACCAATTACCAGCAATGAAAAACTCCCTACAAACAATAGTCCAAGACGAGATGGCTTCACAGGTTAATTGCCCCAAATATTTGAAGAAGAGTTAATATCTATTCATCTCAATCTATTCCACCCCCCCAAAAAAGAAGACAGAAAGCTTCCTAATCCATTCTTTGAGGTCAGTTTTATCCCAATGCCAAAACCAGATAAAGACACTACAAAAACAAAACAAAACAAAAAACAAAACTACAGACCATTATCTCTAATGAATGTAGATGCAAAAATCTTTAACAAAATATTAGGAAATCCAAATCAAAAGTATTAAAATAATTTACCATGATTAAGTGGCATTTATTTCAGAGATTCAAGGGTGGTTCAATATTGCAGATAAATCAACGTCATACATCACATTCAGAAGAGGAAGGATAGGGGCACCTGGGTGGCTCAGTTAAGTGTCTGACTTCTGCTCAGGTCATGATCTCACAGTTCTTGGATTCTAGCCCTGCATCAGGCTCTGGGTGGACGGCTTGGACCCTGGAGCCTGTTTCAGATTCTGTATCTCCCTCTCTCTCTGCCTCTCCTCTGCTTGCACATGGTCTGTCTCTCAAAAATAAAAAAATAAAAAATAAAGAGGAAAGATAAAAACCACGTGATCATCCCAATAGCTACAGAGGAAACATTTGACAAAGTACAACATCTATACATGGAAGAACTCTCAACAAAGTATGTTTAAAGAGAATATACCTCAAAATAATAAAGACCATGTATGAAAAACCCACAGCTAACATTAGGCTTTTTGGTAAAAAAGAATTGAAAGACAAAGAGGTCCACTCTCAGCAGTTTTATTCAACATAATACTGGAAGTCCTAGCCACAGCAGTCAGACAAGAAAAAGAAATTTAAAAAATCCAAATTCATAGGGAAAAAATAACACTTTCACTATTTGCAGATGACATGATGCTTTATGTATAAAACCCTAAAGATGCCACCAAAAAGCTACCAGAACTGATAAATTCAGTAAAGTCAAAGGCTAAAAAGTTAATGTACATAAATCTGTTGTATTTCTATACACTGATAACAAAGTAGCAGAAAGAGAAATTGAGAAAACAATCCCATTTTCAGTCACAACAAAAAGAAAAAATATAAACTTAACCAAGTTAAGTATAAAGGTCACCAAGGAGGTGAAAGACCTGTACTCTGAAAACTATGAAACACTGATGAAAGAAATTATAGATGACACAAAGAATTGGAAAGATATTTCATGCTCATAAATTGGAAGAAGACATACACATTTCTAGAGAGCCCATAAATAAACCTACACTTACATGGTTATTAATCTGTGACAAAGGATGTGAGAATATACAATGGGAGAAAGAGAGCTGTTAAACAAATGGTGATGGGAAAACTGGATAGCTACATGTAAAAGAATGAAATTGGACCTAAATGTGAGACCTGAAACCATAAAACTCCTAGGGGAAAAAAAAACATAAGCAGTCATTTCTTTGATATCAGCAATAGAAACATTTTTAAAAGATATCTCTAAGAAAGCAAAATTATATTATGGACAACACCAAAATAAAACGGTTTTAAACAAGGAAGGAAATCATCAACAAAATGACAAAGTAACCTACTGAATAGGAGAAGAAATTTACAAATGATATATCCTAGAAAGGGTTGTTATACAAAATAAACAACTTTTATAAGTCAACACATATACACACAAAATAATCCAATGGGCAGAGGACCTGAATAGACATTTTTCTAAAGAAACATATAGATCTCCAACAGACAGATGAAAAGATGCTCAACCCAATTCTAAGGGAAAGTGAAAATCAAAACAATGAGTTACCTGTCACCTCACACCTGTCAGAATGGCTAAAATAAAAAACACAAGGTATATAAGCATTGTTGGTGAGGACATGGAGAAAAGGTAACTCTTATGCACTGATGGTGGAAATGTAAACTGAAGTAGCTACTGTAGGAAACAGAAGACTTCTCAAAAATTTAAAAATAGAATTATCACATCATACAGTAATTCCACTATTTACCCAAAGAAAATAAAAACATTAATTCAAAAAATATCACCCCTATTTTTATTGTAGCATTATTTACAGTAGCCAAATATGCAAACAATCCAAATGTCCTTTGATAGATGAATGGATAAAGAAGTGGTTGTATATAAAATGGAAACAGTGAAATCTTGTCATTTGCAACAACATGGCTGGATACAGAAAGTAATAATGCTAAGTGAAATAAGTCAGAGAAAGACAAATACCATATGATTTCATTGATATGGGTGAGTTAAGAAACAAAACAAATGAACAAGAAATTAGAGACAAAGAAAAAAATTATCTCTTAAATATAGTGAGGAAATTTGGTGGTTACCAGAGAGTAGGTGAACTGGAGTGGGTGAGATAAAGGGGATTAAGAAGTACAAACTTCCCGTTACAAAATAAGTCAGGGAGATAAAAACAATAGCACAGGGAATATAGTCAGTAAGATTATAAAAATACTTTGGTGACAGATGATGATTACACTTGCTCTGGTGAGCACTGAGTCATGTATAGAATTGTTGAATCACTATATTATACATCAGAGACTCCTAGCACTGTATGTTAATTACACTTGAATTAAAAAATTTAAATTAATATTAACATAAGGATAGTGTGATACAGTAGATATAATGAATGGAAGTCCCCTAAAAATTCAATATGGATAGCTTAATTACTTTTTATATTTTTTTAGAAAATATGGTTTTAGTTATTCTGTGGTTATTTTCATTTTATTTAAGTATTAGAATCACCTTGCCAATTTCCACAAAAATCCCATTTTAATTGGCATTTCATTGAATCTATAGATGAATTTGAGTAAAAATAATATCATAAAAATACTGAATTTTCAAAATCAGTGAACAAGGACATACCTCATCAATATTTACCACTTTCTGTTCTCTCAGTCATGTTTGTAGTTTCCACTATGAAAATTTTTCCACATATTTTGTTGAATTTATCTATAAATATTATAAATTTTTGATGCTCTTATACAGGGTATGTTTAAAATTTTTATTTTGTAATTATTTGCTGCTCATATATATAAATGCAATTGATTTTTGTACATTGGGAATGTGTCCTGCAGTCTTGTTACATTCACTCACTAGTTTTAATAGACTTTTTCTAGATTTCTTAGAACTTTTTATGTGCATGAAAAAATTTTAGGTATATATTCTTCAGAAAATCAGTTAAGAAAATGAAAAATCAAACCACCTACTGAGAGACAATGTTTGTAACATGTATCTGACACAGGACTTATATCCAAAAGGTATAATGCATTTTTACAACTACTTAACAACCACCACCACCATGATTATAGTAATAAAAAGAACACTTGCAAATAGGCTAATGTTTTAAACAGATGCATAATGATGTAAGATATATGAACCACAAGCAGATGAAAAGCTGTTCAATATTATTATCAGAGAAATGCAAATTAAAATCTCAGAGATATCAGTACACACACATTGAGTGAAATTAAAAATCCTAAAATCACAAGATTTTGCAAGGTTGTAGAGTTGTCAGAACTCCTAAACGTTGCTGATGATTTGTAAATTGTACAACCACTTTGCGGAGCACTTCAACAATTCCATACTTTTAAACCAAAGGAAATGGAAATGCACGCCCACTAAAATACTTATATAGAAATGTTCACAGCAGCTTTATTCATAGTAGCCCCACAATGTCCCTCAAGTCATGGGCATGAAAAAACAAATCATGATATATGCATGCAACGAAATAGTCAATATAAAGGAACAAAGTATTGATAGTTGCGATGACATGGATCTTATGTTGTTTCAGATGTCTTTTCTAAGTAGATGGATTTTTCCCAATTCAGTAAAACAATCTTTGCTAGAAAAATGGACATTTCATTCAGTATGTTTATTTCAATGTTTGGTGTAATAACAGTCATTTTAAATTCTATGTTTTGGTGGTATTTAAAAACGTTGACTCTTTAACTTTTTGTGTGTGTGTAACATTTATTTATTTTTGAGAGAGAGACAGAGTGCCAGCTGGGGAGGGGCAGAGAGAGGGGGGACCGAGAATCTGAAGCAGCTCCAGGCTCTGAGCTGTCAGCACAGAGCCCAACGCAGGGCTTGAACTCACGAACCATGAGATCATGACCTGAGCTGAAGTCAGACGCTTAACCAACTGAGCCACCCAGGTGCCCCCAAAAAACAGACTCTTGAGGCAGACTGCTTAGGTTTGAATCTTGCCTTCTCTTATAGATAACCATTTTCTCTCTCACTGCCTAAGGTTTGTACCTGTAAAATGATATAATAATAATAGGTGCCTCAAAAGATTATTGTATTAAATGAACTGGTATGGTAAAGCATGTTTCAAACATTGGCAAATCAAAGCACTATTTAAGGTTAGGTTTTAAATATTACTGAACTTTCCCTATGTCCCAGTTTTCATGTTTCTTGTTTCATGTTTCATGTTTCATATATTCCTTCTCTGGATCCTTATCTAGTGATTAAAGTTTTTAATTTTCATCTCCTTAACTGTTAGGAAGCTATGTCTTGCATTATAATATTTTAATAGTTAGATTTACAATTTGAGCTTATATATATATATATAACACCACAGAATAACTAAATATAATATATATATTATATACATATATATATAAATTCTAAAGTTAATATTTTTACCTCTCCTTTAATTCAAAGACCTAAAAAATTTATTTCCCATCACCCTTCTCAGAGCACATTTACAATTGTCAGATTTTTTAAATTTCTAGCTTGTGTTAGAACCTACAAATAAACATTATTTAAGATTTTATGAAATAAAAAAAAGCATATAGATTTATCCTTGTATTTCTTATTCTCCCTTCTTTGATGGATTTTAGACTTTCTTTATGGGACCATTTTCCTTCCTTTTTGACAGAGTTTATTTTGTTGAGGGTTTTTTTTTTCAGTTTTTAACATTATTGTGTTCATCTTTTTTTTTTTAATTTTTAATTTAATTTTTTTAAATTTACATCCAAATTAGCGTGTAGTGCAACAATGATTTCAGGAGTAGATTCCTTAGTGCTCCTTACCCATTTAGCCATCCCCCCTCCTAACACCCCCTCCAGTAACCCTCTGTTTGTTCTCCATATTTATGAGTTTCTTATGTTTTGTTCCCCTCCCTGTTTTTATATTATTTTTGTTTCTTCCCTTGCGTTCATCTGTTTTGTGTCTTAAAGTCCTGTTGGGAGTTTTTTAGAAGCCAACTTACTCAGTTTTCTTCATGTCTATTTTGTTTTCATTTTTGAAAAATACTTTAGCTGTGTAGACAGTCTAGATTGACTATTATTTTCTCTGAAAACATTAAGGACTTTTCACTGTAATCTGTTGAGAAGTAAACTGTCAGTCTAAATTGTACCTCAGTATTTGTACTTCCTTCTTTCAGGTACATGTGAGCATGACAGTCCCAACTCCACTTAATATTACGATTTCCAGCTTGTATATTGAAGCTACATAAACAATAAAGATTCAGGCTCCAAACCAATGACAGGGCAGTGGATGTCAGATTAACAGGGGAAATCTGTTTTTCCTCCACTGTCATTCAAGTTGAGACAGCAGTGAAGTGGATTGATTTTCCATTTCCTAGTGTTCTAGATTTATGTAGGTGGTCTTAGATAGGAAACTGGGGATTACAGGGATCTCTTTTGGGATATCTTATGGTCCGAGAAGACGTACTGGTTCCCTGATCACTTTTCTCCTTTTCTTCCTGCTTAGCTCCTGCTGATAGAGTCTTTCTTGATGTTCATCTATTGCTTTAGAAGTTATGTGTTTATTTCTGTGTCCCAGTCGAGCAGTTTTATTTGTTGTGTAGCATGATTCTAGTCACCTGATTCCTCATTTCATCCATTCCATTTCAGTTTATTAGGTTTAAAGGAAAAATATTAACAAATACGCATATGGGGTTGGTCTTAGAAACCATGTCTATCTTGGGAGTTAGTGTATCAATTACGTAGCATAAAACATAGCACATCATAATTTCTTTGTCTTAAAAGTGTTCTTAAAACACCAAAATCCCCATATTCATCCCCTGTATGAGGCAGAACAGTGCAAAATTATTTAAATATCATCTTTTCCTTATTTCTCGGAATATTGTTCAGTGTTTGACTTTATCTACACTTACTGCTTTATTAGCTATACCTCTTTGGTTTTTGTGTTGTTGTTTTTTAATAGGTTTTGCCTCTGGGTTTACAATATACATCTTTAATACAGTCTACCTTTAGATAATACCTTACCACCTCCCATATAAGACTCTTACAACAGTATGCTTTAACTCTCTCCTTCCCAACTTTAACTTACCACAGAGTACCTTCAAAATACTTTCACTGACAACCCATAGTAACTTAAGAACCCTGGAACAGCAGGCTTCCATTCCCCCTCTGGGTTTTAGTATTGCCATACATTTTACCTCTGCGTATGTTATATATTTTGCAGTAGTTTATTCTTGTCTTTAACAATGAATTTTAGGTGCGTCTGGCTGGCTCATTTGGTTGTGACCGACTCTTGATTTCAGCCCAGGTCATAATCCCAGGTGCTGCAATGAGCCCCTCATCTGGCTCCGTGCTGAGTATGGAGCCTGGTTAAGATTTTCTCTCTCTCTTTCTGTCTTTCCTCTGCATGTTGTCTCTCAAAAGTTAAAAAAAATTTTTTTAAATGAGGAAGGTATTTTACATTAACCTCCATAGTAACATCCTGGTACTTTTTTTCCTGTACCTAAATACAGGTTTTTGTTTCGTATAATTTTTCTTGATCCCAAAGAGCTCTTGTATTGTTCTTTTAGTGCAGGTCTGCTAGTCACAAATTATTTCAGCTTTTGTTCTTGAAAAAGGTCTTTACTTCACCATCGTTTTTGAAGGATGGTTTTTCTGTTTGCTACTTCCGTAGTTCCAGGTTGACCTTTTTTTTTTTTTTTTAAATGTTGTTTCATTATCTTTTGTCTGGTTTTATTTCTGTTGAGAAATCTCAGTCTTTGTTCCTCTGTGTGTATTTTTTCTTTTTTTCTTTTTTTTTTTTCTCCAGGAGCTTTAAAGTTTTTCTCTTTATTACTGATTTACAAAAATTTCACTATGTGGAGAATTACGGTATTTTTCTGTTGGTTTGTCCTGATTTTAGTCTGCTGAGTTTGTTGGATTAGGGAGTTTATGATTTTCATTAAACCAATGAAAGATTCAGTCATTATTTGGTAAATATTTTTCTTCCTTCCCAATTTTTTTTTCCCTCTGGGATCCCAATGACATGTATGTTATATGATTTCTGTTTTCTCACTATTCTCTGAGTGGCTATTTTAAGTCTCCTTGCATCACATGATTTCGTTTTTAATAGTCTCTGTTGTGATATCTTCCCATTTATTGTTTTTTCCATAGTTTTTAATGTGCTCTTAAACCTAGTTAGTGAATTTTTCCAATTAGATATTATATTCTTTAGCTCTAGAGGTTCCATTTGTTTTGTTTTGTTTTTCAATAGCTTCCATTTTTCTTTTTCACTTACCATGTTTTTTTTTAATTCTTAGAGCACATTTGAAATATCTATCTTGGGGCGCCTGGGTGGCTCAGTCGGTTAAGCGTCCGACTTCGGCTCAGGTAATGATCTCACACAGCTTGTGAGTTCAAGCTCCACATCGGGCTCTGTGCTGACAGCTCGTAGCCTGGAGCCTGCTTTGGATTCTGTGTCTCCCTCTCTCTCTGCCCCTCCCCTGCTCATACTCTGTCTCCCTCTCTCTCTCAAAAATAAATAAACATTAAAAAAATACCTGTCTTTTTTTTTTTTTTTATAAATGTTTATTTATTTTTGGGATAGAGAGAGAGCATGAACGGGGGAGGGGCAGAGAGAGAGGGAGACACAGAATCGGAAACAGGCTCCAGGCTCTGAGCCATCAGCCCAGAGCGTGACGCGGGGCTCGAACTCACGGACCGCGAGATCGTGACCTGGCTGAAGTCGGACGCTTAACCGACTGCGCCACCCAGGCACCCCAAAAAAAAATACCTGTCTTAAGGCTCTTATCCATCATCTCTGTTTTTTCTGTATCTGTTTCTATTGACTGATTTTATCCTAATTATAAGTCATATTTTTTTTACCTGCCTAGCAATTTTGATTGAATGCTCTGATTTATTAATGTTATACTACTTAGTGTAAGAGTTTTGTTGTCTTTAAAGTATTGACATTATTTTAGCAACTATTTAAATCACATGTAGATCAGCTTGTTTGAAAGCTAGTTTTCAAATTTTCTTAGGTTTAGATCTTCATCTCCTAGTATTTAATCAATAATTATGGTAAGTTGCATGGCAGAGAGGCTTTGCAGATGTAATTAATGTTATTAATCAGTTGATCTTTAGATAGTAAGATTATTCTAGATATTCTAGGTGACCTCGAGCTAATCACATGAGCTTTTAAAAGATGAAGCAGAAGAGAATGTAAGATTATAAGTACAAGAAAGATTGAACATGCCATTAATGGCCTTGAATATGAAGGAAGCCACAAGCTGACCATTGTGAGAGGCCTCCAGAAGCTGAGAATAATCCGCATCCACTAGTCAGCACAGGAGCAGAGACCCCCTTCCTACAATGTGGAAATGAAATCTGCTAACAATCTCAATGAGCCTGGAAGCAGGTTTTTCCCCCAGAACCTCCAGACAAGAGTGCAGATGAGTGGGCCGCCTTGTGAGACCATAAGCGGAAAACCTAGCTAACGCACACTATGCCCCAACTTGTGATCCATAGAAACTATAAGAAATGGGCATTGTGTTATGCTCTTAAATTTGTGGTAATTTATTATGGCAGCAAGAGAAAACTATACTCTCAGCGACAAGTCGTTTCAACACGTGTGGTGAATCTTTTACTGTCACCATGGTATAAACAACACACCTATTCACATCCACATGCAGAGATACGTGCAATCTCAGAGCTCTCAATTTGTGGTTGTTTAGAATAGGCTCTTTCTCTGCTTTTCGTGCCTTTGATTCTCAGCACTGTCACTGAGACTTGCTATTAGTTTATATCATTTTACATTAATCCTCTTTACTGTATGTCACCCTCAGCATTTTCCTGTTTTACTTTTTTTCTCTTTTCCCCACTTCTTTCTCTTTCTGTGTATGTGATGCTTCTCACAGTCCCTTGGTTTTCTGTTAATATAATAACATAATTATATACACAGCTAATTAATTAACTCATGTGTATTTTTGTCTCAGTCAAGAAAATACATTGCATTTTGTGAGGTGTTTGTATTTTCATTGCATACTTAACCGCAGAGTGACATGTGGATGCTTCTCTAATGTTGGATAACTTAACAGAAAAAAAAATCACTAGTGGTGCATGATGCTTGAGAATGAAGAAAATTTGGCCTCTGAGAAGCTTAATTATTACCATATTTGGTTTTTAGAATTAGATTTGATATGGTTTTTATTTTATTACCATCAAGAGAAAGGTTAACACCAACACTCATAATTTAAATGTGGTTTTAAGTGCTTTGTTAACAGAGGGATTATAATGCATCAGTCTGCATATTTATGTGAATTGAAAATTTTATTTTTTTTTCTTTTTTTATGTAGCTTGCTTTATTTTGTAATTACGAATATAAGCCATAAGTTTAAGAGTCACTATAGATTCCATTCTGTCTTTCACATCTAAGGACTGGTCCATCCCTGAGAGAGTTCATGTTTTCCTAGATCTTTACTACTGACCCCAAGGAAGAAAAATAGATTTGATTATTAAGAGCTATATGTTAGCTGCTATACAAAAAAAAAAAAAATAACCATATACACTTTACAGAGATCTAACTTGCCCTTTGGAGGAAAATGTTTCTCCTTTTACTGGCATTTGCTGACTAGACACTTGATGGGAGTATCACAGGAAGCATGCTGACCTCAAATGGTTGGTTGAAGGGTCCCTTTCAGACATGGGCATCTCTCGTTCTGTGATCAACCTCACTGCTTACACAGCTGTGAAGAGCTGCCTTTCAAGAGCACCTTGAGTGCTCTCAGAACATGTTTGTTCATTTGTGGATTCTTACACTGGCACAGTCCTTTATGAGGAGAAGGGCCTCAGGAAATAGTTTTGAATAAACTGAATAAACTTTTTAGGCATTTTCACTGATTTGTTGTTTAAAGCATATTTTGAACCTGTTGGGTAAATTTGGCATAAAGGAACATTTTGACATTTTAACAGAATCTGATCTGCAGATTCAGTTGACAACTTGAAATAATTGTCACTACTTTTTTTTTTAATTTTAGGAGGAACAACACCTTTGTTTTCACAAAATGAAACTTTGAACTATAATGCAATTAATGTATGATTGAGGCTTTTGCTTCTGATTTATTTGAAACCTGTGTTAGTTTGGCTAGAGTTTGTGGTTGGAGCAAATCGTCAACTAATGTAGTGCGAATGAGCTTATCAAATGTAACTCCATGAAATAAAATATTTTATTAAAACTAGATGAAGTCAGAGACATTTGATGTTTTCATTCTCTAAAGAAAAAAAGTCTGTTGAAATCCATGGACCTAAAATGTAGTCTCTTAAGTTATCAAAAAAGCCTATTTTAATACAGCTTGGAAATATTTTATCTACCCAATATTTTTTCTTTTATGAGATTAACTCTGCAGAGAGTCATCTTCTTTTATGAAAATAACTCAGGAAAAGTCATTTTTCCTTCCTGTCAACATTTAAATGTTGGTAGCCCCATCTTTATTGAGTTACATTCAGCTGGTTGTGTTTATGAAGCTAATCTATAAGGTTAAAAAAAAGAAGAGAATATAGGAATAGTACTAAAAGCTAATCTATAAGGTTAAAAAAAAGAGAATATAGGAATAGTATTTAAAACATTTCAAATGTCTTATTAGTTAGAAACTAAATCTATTAATATTGTTCCCAGAAATTCATTATTGCATTGGATTCCTCTCATCTGAGCATAGCTTAGATGTATTATTAAGATATCGGGTGAGAAAATTCTCAGTAGTTAATTTATTCTAATTAATAAAGGCCTGTATTCTAAATGTGTTTATTGGTAGGGCTCCCCAGGCTCTGATTCAGTAATTTCATTCAACAATCATCTATTAAATGATTATTGTCTGTCAAGCCCTGTTCTGAATATTAAGGGAACAATAAAAAATTCAAATTCATACCCTCAGAGAAGCTATATTGTAAGGAAGGATATAGGCAATGTACAGACATATAGTAATGTCAGGTAGTGATAACTTTGAAAAGAACAACAAACAGACATTAGGGATAGGAACAGGTAGAGGCAAGTAGAGAGTCATGGGCATGGCCAGGGAAGACCTGTCTAAGGAGGTGCTATATGAGTAGACAACTAGACGTGGGGGAGAGAGCCTGCACACTCCTGAAGAGAGAGGGTCCGGGGGAGGAGCAGCAGCTTGTCAGGCAAGATGGTGTGTCTGAGGATGAGGGAGGAGAGGCCAGCATGGCTAATGCTGAGGGAGAACATGGGAAGAGGGAGATGAGGTCAGCAGGGAAGCCAGGCATTTCTAAGCCATCCTTCCTATAGAGTAAGCTTCCAAAACTTATAAAGAAATTAAGTCATGTGCTCATTTCAAACCCATCAGCGATCTTCACTGCTGTCATCTTAAGACCCAAAGACCTCAGCACAGCACATAAGGTTGTTCCTTTCATTAACTTTACAATTTCCTGACCCAACCTCTCCCTTTTCCTTTAATTCAGTATTGCAGATACACCAAACTAACTATACCTTCAAATGTGGTGCTTTCTTAGTTCAGAGTGCCCTACTTCCCCTCTTATTGTTATTACACACTGTTGATTATATTCTTATGAGAAGCTTCTCTAATTTTCCAAGTCTGAGTTAGATGCCCTCCTATGATGACCCAAACCATGTGCACTCACCTATTATAGAAGTATCTCATTGTCCTATAATTGCCTATTGACTTTTATATTTCCTCCATTGGACACTATGTACCCTAAAGCCAGAGACTTTTTTCCCTATAATTTTATCATCAGGACATAGTATAGTACATGGTTCATACTAGGAGCTTGATAAATGATAGAACGTTCCATGAGTAAATGAAAATTGTTACACAGCAGAGAATAAAGTTCCTACAAAAACTATGTAGAATCAAAAGAGCACAAGGTTTGGGGAGCACCACTATTTAAGGAATGGGGAGGAACAAAAAACATGAGGAAGAATACAAAAGGAATAAAGATGTAAGGAGAATGTGCAGTGTACTGAATTGCAGTGGTCCAGGAAAAATAGAATTTTGAGAAATGGATGATCAATAATGTTAAATGGATATAAAAGTCAAGAGTAATGACTTTAAAATGTCCAATAGATTTGGCAATTAAACAGATATTGATGATTTTATGAGAGGAGTTTCAGTATGTTCATGGATCCAGAAGACAGACCATGGAGTAGGAAATGGGACAGAGGAGTTTGGTGACAGCACAGCTTTGCTGTAACATGGGAGGAAACTTTTTGTGTTCTTCGTTATCCTACTCATTGCCTTCTATGGATGGTGAATTCTGGGAACTAATTGATGTTTAATTCCCTGAGTGGCTAGGTCATGACTTTTGAACATTCAGGACAATAATGATGGATGTTGCAAATTTGGATGAGCTTGCAGAAGAGACCAGAGAAAGGAAGAAATGTGGAAAGACTCCAGAGGGGGAGAGTTCCCAAGTAAGAGCGGTTTGAAAGACTAGATCAAAGGAAGGTTCACTGGGTGATGGGTGGCACTTTGCAGTGGATCCTGAAACAGATATTGAGAAGAGATACCTATCCATGGTGGCTGTGAAATTACACCTCACAGGTTTCTAACTAGAGACAGAGTTACTGACCTAGAGCCTGGCTCATGAGCTTTGAAATCCATCTTGTGTTTGTGCTGTGGATGCACATGCCGTGGATTGCTCTCAGCCACTGCTCGAGGGCAGCAGCAGGGACACTGACCAGCCTGTTCCTGGGAGACGTGAGCTCCTCATGGCCGACTGTGGCTCAGGGTCTCCCCAGTGGTTTTGATGCAACTTGCTGAGGCTGGACAACAGTCTAAGATGCTTTCCACAGCCTTCCCTGGGCACTTTATCATTTTCCCTCCCTTTTACCTTACCTTTACCATTTTCCCTCAATTTTACTGTAATAAAATCCTTGCATACTTAATCCTGCATTAATAGTTGCTTTCCAGAAGACTCAGACTATCGGGTGAATAGTCTGTGACACTGCCTTTCCCATTAATGTTTCTTCAAAAGATATTTAATATAATGTCAGTTAATCACTAAAGCTCATTGAAACAGGTTCTTCTTTGTCAGGGAGTGATAAAGTGAAATGATGACAACTGTTCAGGAATGCCATAGGTTAAGGATAGAAGCTGCTCACAGCACAGAGTCACATGTAGATTATGCAGTGATATGAAGTCCTCCATATAAGTAAAACTAGGAGTATCAAAGTGATGCTTCTTAAGCTGAAGATGCAATTATGTCATCCAGGAATCTTATTTTATACCTCAAAAGAAATGATGTGTTCCTGATTGTGAAATATCCTAAAAAGTAGAAGGCATATAATAATATAGTAATAGAACAAAATAATACCATATAGGATTCAGCCTCAAATATATTACATACTAGAACCACAGGGCACTTTAGTGACCACTTACTATCATCTCCTAATTATATATATAAGAAATGAACAAAGGGTAGATGCCTTCCTCCAGGTGTTGCAGACTGCAGTCACTGAGCCAGAAACAGAAGCCATTTCTCCTCCTGTATCTGACAGATAACTATGGTCTAGTGCTCTTTGGAACACACTAGAGAGAGAAACTGTAGCCCATTGAGATTCCATAAGATCAAATATACAAACAGAAATACGACTGGATCCAGGAATAAAGAACTACATTCACATATATTTCCCATTTAAATAATAATATACATTATTGATCAAAGGATAACTATATGCCTTGCCCTTACTATACAAGGACTCAGGAATTCCTCGAACAACTCACAAGAGGTAAATAATATTCTATAAAAATGAGTCATCCAAGATTACATAGTACCCAAGGTTACATAGTACCCAAGGTTACACAGGTAAGCCCTCTTCCTCTTAACTTCAAAATGGGGACTGGCTAATGAATCTGAGGTATTTTTTGAACTTACCTAATTTTCTATCTGAAAACCTACCTAAATTGACTTTAGATACCTATGCATACTTATTTTTTCATATAATTTGTTTTATCACAGAAAAAAAAGTAACAGATGCATTTAATGGTTTTGAAAACATTTAAACAGGTGGACCTCAAAATATATGAAATGAGCATATTGCTGTTGTTTACTCTCGTTTCCTTTTTTCTGTTTTTTTTTTCCCAAAAAACTCAAGTGCCAAGTCCTATGAAAACTTAAAAAAAGTGGGATTTGTTTTGTTATGTTTCTTAATATAAAACATTTTAAAGCATTGATTTATGCAGTGACCAAAATAATAATTCTAAACAATAAAAGCAGATGTTATGAACTCTGGACAAGATGTGGGAATGTACTGGACCACCTTGCAAATAAGCTGCTTTTGTTCAAATCAAGTATAAAACTTAGTTTTAAAGCTTCATTTTAATATACATTTCTGATTTGAGCATTACCAGTAAATATTATTTGTAACTGTTAGTTTTCTTTCTGCAACTCTCCTGGTTATATATTTTATTGAAGCATTCACTGTTATCAAGAGAAGAAAGAGTTCAATAAACCATGTGTTCAGAAATGCATGGCCATAGGCCAAGAAGTTAAGTAAACTAATCTGTTTTTCCCATCTTTCCTTGTGCTATAGCCTTAATTTTAAAACTCTATTGTTATTACTTCACAATTTATGAGATGGTTAACTCTGCACGTTCTGTAGCAAGGTAGACCAGAATCTTCTCATCCTGCATCTCTTATAATGTCACCTGTACTTTCACCTCTTCAGCCATAGATATCTAGGGTAATAAACAAGGTGGTTGAAAAGATGAGGAAAGAGCTTAGAGAGAGAATATTGTCCTGAAAGTTTGTGTTATCATTTTTGGTCAAAGTCAGCAAGAGGAAGTTTCTGTGCCTGGTAGATGTGTCCCTGTAAGTTTTGACGGAAAGAGCAGATGGCTGTCATAGTCTTGTGACATGAGGTTGGAAGCCATTTCTACTAGGTTTAATAAGGGATGACCCACATGAAACTGAATGGGCCTTCTGAGATGGAGGAAAAGAGAAAAAAGTGAAACTCCATGGTGACAGCCAAGAGGCAGAGAGACTGAGGGAGGAAGTGTGAATTGTGGGAGAAAGAAGTCAGGAGCCAATCCACTAGACCTGCTACAGAATAGATAACTTAAGGAAGTTCAGGAAAAGGCATTTTGAACTATTTTCTGGATTCTGTGGTGTATTTGATTTTATAATAGATATATGTTTTCCTTCCTGGGATGGGATTCTACCTTCCTTCCTTTTTAAAGGTTACGCCCATGAAAGTGTTTCAGAATTGAGACATGAGTTATTTTAAACATAAATGACTTTTCTAAAACCTCATATAATTGAGTAGGACAGGAATTTAGATACCACATCCAACCTTTTGAAAAAACTTATACTCAAAGAAGTGAAGAGATTTCCCCAAATTTGTAATGTCAATATTAGTGAATACAGGACAGGAACCCATCTGATCTCCAATTTGTTTTCTTACTGCCATAACTTGTCTTGTTTTGGGCTGCTGTAACAGAACACCATGGCCTGGGTGGCTTATGAACAACAGCAGTTTGCTTCTCATGGTTCTGGAGGCTAGAAAACTAGAGATCAAGGGGCTAGTATATTTGGTGTCTGGTGAGAATCCACTTCCTGGTTCATGCATCACTATCTCGCTGTGTCTTCACATCGTGGAAGAGGAGGGAGTTCTGGGGCTCTGTTTTATAAATCCTGTTCAAGAAGGCTCTATCTCATGACCTAATCATTTGCCAAAGGCCCACATCTGAATACCATCACTGGAGATTAAGATTTCAGCATAGGAATTTTGGGGGGATACAAACATTGAGTTCATAATAGAAGGTAATTGTTTTTTCTTTGATGAAACCAACCAGTTAAAGTAAAACTACCAAACAAGCAAACAAAAAAACCTAGTTTCAAAGGGGATCCACACACTACTTTAAATAATGGAGTAAGGAAAAATAAGACAAGAAGCCAATGAGTCCTCCAGCTGCCTTAGAGAGTTGACACAGTTGGCGAACACAGGTGGAAATACAGGTGGCATGTGAGAATTTAGGGATAGAGTATTCTATCTGGATAGAGTGTCAGAGGGAAAGGGGGAGAGAGAGAGAGAGAGAAGTAATGACCACAAAAATCAGGAAAGCCTCTAGCAGGTGATATGAGTAGGAGTATTTGGGAAAGAGATAAATGCCAACCAGGCTTCCTATAGAGCTATCTACACATAGAATGTTCTATGCAAAACACTGGGATGGTTACTGGTCTGGCATTTTGCTCCAGTACTCCCTTTTTATGCTGTTTTCTGTATCACAGGGGCAGAATATCTACACACTCGCTTTTCCAGACTCCCCTAGGGCAGATTTCTAGTAAGTTGCTGATAACGGGAGACACTGGCAATAGATTGAGAGGTGGGAAGAAGGGCAGACCCTTATTTTCAGCCAGTGTTTTACTCCTGGCAATGCACTTGGCAAGTGACGAGTGCCAGCCTGGGTTCCTGCATTAGCAGCACTGGAGGCTCCAGCAGCTTTGTTAGCCCAGTGCTCCTGGGCTCTGACTCCTGCAGTGTCACAAGGAGTGTGGGCTCCTGGGTCCATCAGCAGCGGCTCTGGAGGAACTCCAGCATCCACAGCAGCACAGCCATGAGGACATGGGGTCACACCATCTCCCTTTTGTGTCCTTAGCCCCGGGAGTAGTAATGGCATCCTGCAGTTACTAATAGCAGTAAATTATGCAGTTACCACTGTCTAGGGGAATTTCATCCATTCTTTCTTTCTTCTTTTTGTTGATACATTTTTTTGGTTACTTTTATAACCAGTTTTCTAATCGAATCGGTTTGAAATACGTGAAGTTGGTTTTCTTTTCCTAACTGGACATGGGTAGTCACAAGCAATGTATAATACTCCTACATCCTGCTCAAAAATAATACAGGAAAGTTTTAAATTATTCACCAAGTGTTGTGCTGTTTCTGGGACAATGACAATATACAAAGACTAGTTTATGCCAAGCCCTGGAATCCGCCAGCTTATTTTTTTTAATATGCTGATTTCTGTAGAGTCTGTAAACAGTGAATGCAGATATTACTCTTATGATTATGTAACTGCATTTTCATATTAGAGCTCATTGTGTTACTTTCTTAGTGCAAGTTATTTCTGTAAAGAACTTATGTATATATGTATATACTGTGCAGTATAACAGATCAGCTCCAGATAGGTTGACAGCAATATACCACATGAACATAAGGACTTCCCTAAATATGTTTACTTGAGCCAAACGTATGCTGCAATTGAACAAGGTTGGATATTTGCTAAGATATATGGAGCACAGAGGGGTTTATTTGCTGAGTACTAGAGGAGGGCCCAGTGAGGGACACAGAGAGATGGTAAGAGGTATACAACTGTCATTTGGCTGGGTGGGGGGGGTGGGCAAGAACCAGCATTGAGCAGAGTGGTTCCCTGGAAAGGATCAAGGGAGACTTGTGAAAGGACACACAAACCAACCAACCAAAAAAAACCCAAAAAACAACAAACAAGCGAGGTGAAGGAAAGCCAGGGGCCCTGTTCAGTTTATCTGTGTGACTCAGCATAGACAAGTAGGTATGTAAAGGCATGATAAGAGTTATTTTTTGGCATTGATGATGATTTTGAATACAGACATACAATGATTATGATGATCTGTTCAAAGATTATGCTGTGAGAAAAAAACACCAATTTTCATGTTCTCTCTCAATGGGAGGTTAAGAAAACTCAGGATATTCCCCCATTTACCTTTTGGTTGATTGAACAATTGAAGAGCAATGAGTATAAAACCTAATATCTAAATCCTTCATAGCCATAATGATATTTTAAGTCTCACTTGGATAAATTTTCATCCCAAACTGTATTCCGTTGCTTCATAGGAATGTATTAAAAGCATTGCAAAGATTAATGAAAATAATGAAGCGTATTTAACTTGAATATACATGTTTCATATTATCATTTCTTGGAAGTCTTATTTCTGAAAACAAACAAAAGGTCCTAGGAGACAACTGTGGTTGATAGCACATTTTGAGCTACTCCACTGTTCCAGGACCCTGCAGAAGGCAAGGTGAAGGGATGGTGGAAAGAGATGCTGTGGTATGGGAAACAGGTACATTTGAAAAGTTCAGAGAACCTTCTCTTAACTGCTCCTGCATGTTCCCTTCTTCCAAGCCTCCTTTCTCATGTCGAGTCCTTCTCTCAGGTCTGTATCTCTCTATTGGAAGGACAGGAAAGAATTTAGGTTGTTACCATCAACCTTTTAAAAGAAAAGGTAAGCAATTCAGACAGCAAAATGGAGTTTATTCAGAAATAGCAGAGGAATTGCAATTCGAGACAAGCAGACTATGGCGAACCATTGGCAAGTCCAGAGAACATAGGAGGAGCGTGTCCTTTTATAGAGGAAAGGAGGAAGTTGGGGGAGGGGGGCAGTTGTTTGAACAAAAGTTCACTGGAGGAAAATAGGAGTTTGAAGTGGTGATGGTTTTTCATTGGCCACCGGGGAGTGCAGCTTGCTGCTGCCAAGTGGATAGGAAGTCTTCCTTCTTCCTGCTGAACTGTGCAAGCTGCGATGAGTGATACCTGCGTGAGAGCCCTCCCTTCACGGGTCCCTGCTTCCAAGTTGAAGTTAGGTTTCCTTATACATTTTCACATTAGTAGTCTATCCAGGGATAACTAGCTTGCTTTGTTCCTCAAAGTTTCGGGCCTTAATCCGTAAGCACAGGTGAATGGTAAGCAAAGGCCACAGAGGATAATCCACCTGTGTGTTTCTTACCTACCATCTCAGCACACACCTAAGACATTTCTTGGTGCACTCCTCTTGCACACGCTGCTTAGACTTGGAAAGGAAATTTCAAAGGAGCGACTCGTGAAGCAGTTCCCGCTTGGGTGGTAGAAAGCAGACACGGGCTTTTTACTATTTTTGCCTTGGAAGAAGTCCAAGACTTCTTCACTTGTTCAGTGTTTTCAGGCATCTGGCCCACGTGGTGCTGACGGCAACCTCCTCTACTGGCCCTGATGTAAGGCTTTCTCTAGGTAGCATTTTCTGCAGCCTTTGTGCAGAGCACAATGGCTCTGGGCATTGTGCTCTTAGAGAGTCGTCACCGTCACCGCGTTTACCCACTTGAATACTATCTCTGTCTCTTTCTTGTTGAAAGTGGAGTTAGAGGTTAATGAAGGACATTGTGATCTTTAACTCCAGGGTGACTATGTTATCCCCTTGTCTGTGGATGAACACCTCCACACCTCCTAGGCTGCACCCCTTACTTCCTGTGTCTCACTATTCCCAAATATTCTAAGAATAGAAAGGTCTTTACAACCTTGACTCTGTGTGACATGAGATAAGGGATGATGGTCTGTGTAAAGCATACATATATTTTCTTTTTCAGGGGGTGTCTCGACCCCAGTCTTGTCCTCCGAATCAGTAGTACAGTGCCTCAAAAAGCCCTCAGAACCACGTCTGCCTGCCAAGGTAATACAGAATATGTCTTCCATTTGTTATTCAGATAGTCAGTTCTTCTTGCAATTGCTATTTACTGATTCCCATCTGTTAGAGGTTTTCCTTGTACCCAATGGCAGTTGAAACAGATTGTGAATGTAACAGAAAATGTTTTCTTGGCACAGAAAAGGAGTATTTGTTTTAATTGACAAGGTGTAACATTTATGAGATAAAAATGAATTTTAGCCATCTCATTTATTTTACTTCAGTCTATTCAAGACAATTATTGGCATTTAGGTATATATAGAGTAACCTTAGGAAATTTTGGAAAAGAGAGAAAAAGAACTGTCAGGAAACTCATTTAAAGCTTGCTGATTTGAAAACTTTCAGGGAAATAGCAGATTCGGAGAATGGGGAGGGAGACTTAGGGTGGTAGAGGAAATTCTTAGTGTCTTATGTGCTGCTATAATTATCTAGGTTTTTTTTTAGAAAATAAAGGAGTGTTATTATTTTAGAAAAGCAATTTCCCCTGCTCGGCAATGATAAATAAATCATTTTATTACAAATGAGCCTGAAGTCAATGCTTTCAAATGAGAAAAAAAAATCAATCCCCTATTTCTCCTTAAGAATGATCATTTATTTGATGAGTATCTTTCATCTGATAATGATTTTTTAAATCTTATTTCTTGGTACCCTCATGAGTAGTAGAATATATTGAACAGTAAAATGCTAAGCAATTTTTGAGGTTAGGCACTTATCCCAGTTAATAAGTGAACTGAGGGTACCAGATTCATACTGGATTAGACTATTTTAAAGGGATATTAGGAAGATGCCCCCCACCAAAAAGTATTTTTAAAAAGTAAAGTTGAAATGTAGTAAAAAGAATTAAAGTTGAAATTAACTATTCTTATCAATGGAAAGGCCTTGTATTTTTCCCAAAGGAAATAAAGTGATTTCAACCTTATGAGATCATTTTATTAGAAAGAAAAAAGGAACACAAGGGAACATGGTTCTATCCCATTTGTAACCCAGTGAGGCTCATTAAATCATTATATGATGCTAAAATGAGAAAGAAGTATCTGTAACGCATCCCACTTTTCAATTTTGGAAAACATTTGGTACAATTTGAAAGAACCCAAGGCAAAGGTACTATGTACAGGAAGCATGATTTTGATAGATACTAGTATTTTTAAGCCCCAAGGGACCCATCAAATGTCCTTTGAGAGTCAGAGTATGAGAAAACACCTACTATATATTCTGTCTTCATGTAGCAGTGTTATCCAACCATTTCCCTGCCTCCTTGAAACCTTTGTCTTCATCTGACAGACCATTTGCCCAGAGCTGTTAACCTACTTTTCTAATTGGTTTAGGAGTGAGGGTGCCAAAGAGGAGCATGAGGATGTAGGACCGCAGGAACCCTCTGAGAAGTGTCCCCTCAGTAATCACTACCTTTCCTGACTAAGCAGACAAATGCCCCTGTGCGTGCATGCTTGCAAATTTCCAAAAGCAAGACTTCTTATACTAAAATAACTTTTCCTAAATGGCATATACAAATACAGGATTTTCCCCCTGTCACTTTGATTAATGCTGTTTGGATTCTCATAAACCACCTAATAATTGACAAAGGGGGAGGGGGAGTCAGAATGTCTACAGGGATGACCCTTCACATTCCAGACCTGGCTTCACGGGGTGCTGGCATTCAGAAAATGTTCTTTAATCTGTTTCCCATTGACCTTTCAAATCCTGTTAATTGCTTGTACAGTAAGCATTAAAAGTCAAGCCTGGCAAAACCAAGAAAGCTGAAAGTTTTCATTCAAAGGATGAAACAAATGACAGGAACCATGTCAAATGTGGGCCAGGTGGGAAACATGGGACATTGGCTAGGAGACTGTTCAGTAGAGAGGAAATGGACTCATTCAGGTTGACCCCAAGGGGAACTCAGGAGACAGTAGTCGTCTCTGGGAGAAATTACTGCGACCCTTGACACCTCAAATCTGTAACAAAGATAAACTATCAATTCATGGAAATACTTTCAATAAGATTCAAATATCAGATGGTATTGGGTTATTTTGTACTTATTTCTGACTTCAAGCTTCTGTATCCTATTCTGAAATTACTGTTTACTTCAAAACTTATCTTTAACATTCTATTAAAAGTTTTGACATGAGTTTGAATTTCAGTTTATAAGGAAAAATCAGGCATGAGTGATTTTTTTAAAAAATCACATATCCTAATCCCTGGTACTTGCCACATAACATTTATAATGTTCCTTCCTATAAATTGGTTCAATATTCCCTATCATTAAAGGGAGAATTAGTGAATGTTTTACCAAATTATTTTGGGCTTAGAGTCTGTTCTGCCAAATTTCAAAATTTGGACAAAATTGACTTTGGCCATAGAAAGTAGATAGCTATTGGGGCACCAGGGTGGCTCAGTCAGTTAAGCATCTGACTTCGGCTCAGGTCATGATCTCATGGTTCATGAGTTCGAGCCCCACATCCGGCTCTGTGCTGACAGCTCGTAGCCTGGAGCCTGCTTCAGATTGTGTGTCTCCCTCTCTCTCTGCCCCTCCCCCAAGAGAGCTCTGTCCCTCTCTCTCTCCCACTCTGTCAATAAAATAAAATTAATTAATTAATTAATTAAATAAATAGATAAATAGATAAAACAGTAACTCTGACCCCACATCCCCACTCGGACCTCACTCACCACAACACTGCAGCACCTGGGGATTGTGAATCGGCACACTCAGGGGTGCCCTGCTTCCCTCCCTTGTGCCAAAAGGTCAGGAGCCACTGAGCCACAAGGGAGATGGCTTTATTCCTGTGGAGGGAAGAGACTCTCCTCTCTGGGAGGAGAATCTAAACACTCAGACAGAAGCATGTTATTGAAATGGAGCTCCAGAAAATTACAGCTTTCCAGATGCTACTCTGTGGAGGCTTTGCTGTGCATCCTCATTAATAATTAGTGGGTAATAGAAGAAAACCATCTGGGCACTGAGACCTATGATCTATGAAAGGTGCTGTGGAAAAGCAAACTGTGAAATAGGGATTTGAACTGCCTGTGCCCCTTTCTTCCACCCCCATCCAGGCAAAAGCAGATACAAAAGAAGAGAAGTCACATGGCGTTATCTCCAAAAGACTCTGCTTATCTTGAATACTTGAAAAACACAATGAGTCTTGATGAGGAAGAATTACAGTCTTAGCATACTCAGGACGCCCTGGCTACCTCAGTAAGGCATGTTGAATAGGGCATCTGGTGAGAGATGGTGAATCCTTCAAGCAGCCACTGTTCATCTTGCTCCCACCACATGGAAGCCACTATAATAGACATTCAGACAAATAAAGAGGAAGATCGATATGAAAATCTCTGTCTGCAGTGAGTTTCTTTCTTTTCCAATTAGGTAGAGGAGAGAGCAATGTAAGGCAGTAAGTGTAAGAAAGAAAGATAAAAGTTACGCTCTGATACAGGCAAAACAACAAGCAGTGGAAGATGAAAGAAGGGAGGTTAATTTCGAATAAGGGTAGTGGTGGAAACTTCAGTGAGAACATGCCGTCTGAGAGAGATCTTGCAAGGTGATGTGGAAGAAAAGAGGTAAAGATAGAATGAGGGAGAGCATGAGCAAAGGATGAGTTAGGAGTTTTCTTAACATTTTAAGGAAAAGAAGTTCAGTCCTCTTTTGTGCTGGAACACAGAAGAGCTAGACAGAAGGATCTGGAAAGAAACTTAGAAAGGTAGAGTTAGGGCAAATTATACAAGACCACAAGATCTGGAAAATAAGGCTAGGACTTTCAACCTTATACCACAAGCAAGACAAAGCTAATATGGTTTTGTATGCGTGTGTGTGCTGGAAGTTTAGCTTAGCTACCTGATGGTATTGCTGCCTCCGCATTCATTTTATTTGGCCAAGCAGGCTGCGGTGACCTTAACCTGATACTAGCCCCTCAAGCACATGACCTAAATAGCCGCTCTCAGAGTCACCAGGTAGAGAGAGAGGTAGTGAGGGCCAGATGGAGACCACACTAAGGAACACGAGGATTTGAGTAAGCAACCAGGCTTGCTGTTACTGTGATAGGCTAAGTAGGGCTTAGTGAGGACAATGGTAATGTGACTACCACAGAGAAAGTCAATATTAGGTAAAGCAGAGCCACTGAGATATGAACTCAAGAGAGAAAGGGTGACGCTGAACTTGAGTTTGGGGAAGGAGAAAATGGCAGTACCATCAGTTGCAAAACCAAACCCCATGAAAGAGCAGGATCAAAGAGGAAGGTGATCTTTGAACAGGCCCATTCCCCTTACAGTGTTTAACTTCATGCTACAGGATCACCGTTGCTGGAGCCCTCCCTCAGAATGAAGGGGCACAGCGGCATGGAGTCTGTATACTCCACTGTATTACGTAAATCTCAAAGAACTAGAGAGAACTGTTATGAAAGAGAAGGGAGGAAGACTGATAGGAAATTTGTAAAAGGAATAGGAAAGTTATAGGTAGGAAAGTTATAAAAATGAACTTGAGTGATTTAAAACTGGATAAAACCAGCATGCTGAAAATTTTGTTACTAAAAATTTTAAATGAGACCATATTGAGTAGATCTCTCCAAAGCGGAACAAGAGAACCACTAATCTCCCTTCTGATTACATGATTATATAATTTTATGAGAGCAGGTTAACTTTTGCTTTAAATATAATTGCTGGGTAATAGGAGTATGAACCAAATACGGAGAATTTGAAATAAAAAAGCGTCTGTATTCCCAACTCCACAAAATCTGTGCCAACTGATTATAGATAATAAAATATTTTATGTATGTATTTAAAAGAAGATAATTAATAGATGTAACAACTATTGTCAAATTAGCCAAATTTATACTCTTGGTTTCCAATTTTCACTTCTCTGCAGAAAGTAGAATTATTCTTAGCAGTTAGTAACATAAGTCTCAAAGGATATATGAAGTCTTTACTTTGATTTATAAGCTTCAGTGTTAATTAAACTAATGCCAACTATGCCAACAGTCTGCAGATCCTCTGACAAATAGCAATGTAAATGACAGACCTGGCTCATGCACAAATAGATGGAGGCTTGCCTGATGTTTAAAAGGTATTTCACAGATTTGGCCATATAATACTTAATCTATAACTGCTCATTTTATCTTGGAAAATGCTGTCTATAAAATCCTGGAGAGAAATCACCCTGGAGTACAGACTGGCTTTATATGGAATAAGGCAATTGTTCCTGAGAAAAAGTGCTATTGAGGATGAAGCCCAGACATTACAGAAGCAACCTGAGTTCCATCAACTCTTCCTCCCATCCTCCCATGCATGTGCCCTTATACACTTCAGTCGTTTTTTAGCAGTGGCCTTTCAATGAACTCCATCCCAACTTGTGCATCCCTCCTCTTACAGGGACCTACATATCAGGGCAGTTTCATACTTGCCTTTTGCTCCAGCTATCTCTTGATCATATATGCCAATTCTTGAATTTACTTATTTTTTTTAAAGATTTATTTCATTTTTGAGAGAGAGAGACTGCAAACAGGAAAGGAGTAGAGAAAAAGGGGATCAGAAGATCTGAAGCAGGCTCTGTGCTGATAGCAGTGACCCTGATGCAGGGCTCAAACTCACGAGTCATGAGATCATGACGTGAGCTAAAGTCAGCTGCTCAACAGACTGAGCCACCCAGGTATCCCTTGATTTTACTTTTTAAATAGCCTCCTACCGGGGTGCCTGGGTGGCTCAGTCCATTAAGCTTCTGACTCCTGATTTCAGCTCAGGTCATGATTTCACAGTCATGAGATTGAGCCCGTGTTGAGCTCCACACTGGCTATGGAGCCTGCTTAAGATTCTCTCTCTTCCCCTCTCTCTCCCCCTGCCCCACTCATGCAGGTGTGCTCTCTCAAAAATAAATAGCCTCTTTTCGCACCATGTCATCATTAATTACATTAATGATTCTAAAAACAGGTTTAGAAAAAAGTATATGCTACATTTTGGGTGGCACAGTGGGGATTTAGTCAAGAAAACTTGTATTGGTTCCTGGGTGTGCTACTTCCTAGAGGTGTAATTAAATCTATTCCATCAACCCATCTCTTTATTTTATTATTGCATTATATTTTCCAACTAATAGATATGAACAGAAGTATAAAATAGTAAAGTTAATATAAATACTAATGAACCCTCAAAACTAAGAGTTGGTTCCTCAAACATATGACAAAATTGACAAACCTTTAGCTACAGTGATGAAAAGAGAGAGAGGGAGAGGAGACTCAAATAACTAAAGTCAAAAGATTTTAGGGACTTCTGGGGAAGATGACCTAATAGTAGGAGGACCCTAAGCTCATCTTGTCCATAGATAGAACAGCCATATCGGGGTAAATAACCCAGAAAATGCCCCAAAGACTGGCAGAACAGACTATCCACAGCTACATGTAGAGAAGAGGCCACATCAGAGAGGATAGGAAAGGCAGAGACACAGGCTCTAAAGGGATCCACCAGACGGTCCACAGGAGGGAGGGACACCAGAGGTTTAGAAGGAAGGAAGTAACATACCCTCACCTCACACACTGGGAGCCCACGTGGGAAAGACAAATCCCGATAACATTTGGATCTGAAAACCAGAGGGGGAGTTTCATGAGTTCTTACAGTTATCGAGGCTTAAAGCCTGGAACTTTAAAAATCACTGGTCTCACAGGACAGCTGGTAGGGCAAGAGGAAACTGAGTCCCAGCCTTTAAAAAGATAGCACAACAAACAGCCTGTGGAGATGCAGCATAGAAGCACCAGTTTGAAAATCACCCGGGGTATATGGGAAGGAGATATGTTCACTAATCTCAGAGCATGTACTGGAGGGGCAGGAATCATTGGGAGACTTCTCCAGGAACAAAGGAACTGGTAGGCACCATTTCCCTCCCGTGCCTCGCAGCCTACATGCATAGACTCTTACAGGAACCACCATGGTGCCAGCACTTGCCACCTGGCTTGCTAACAGTGCACCCCACTGCCATGTTTTCTTGCAGCTGTCCCCCTTGAGCCAGGCCTCAGATTCAGGTCCCCAATCACAGCTGACCTGCACAAACCTTCTACCACCATGTGTCCCAGCCCACCTGCTTTTGTGGATCTTCCTTCTACGATCCAGCCTGCCTTGATCCCCTGTGGCTTCAGGTCTCCCCCTGCTGACGTGGACCTTCCTGACACTGACTGACCCTGTGCTCTCCTGCAGTTTGCAACTACTGAATCTCTGGCAAATGTCTGCTCTGACTCAGTGTAAGCACAAGGTGGCCCCAGACTGGTCCACTGAAAACACAAGGACCAAACCCTATGACAACAGCCAACACATCTGATATGCAAGGTTCTGGTGAACAGGAGACATTGCATTGCAGGGTACTACAGGATCTTTTCTTTTTAAGGCCACTACTTTTTTTTTTTTGTAACTTTTAATGTTTATTTATTTTCAAGAGAGACACACACACACGGAATCCAAAGTAGGCTCCATACTCTGAGCTGTCAGCAGAGAGCCCGATGCGGGACCCAAGCCCACAAACTGTAAGATCATGACCGAAGCCAAAGTCAGACACTTAACTGACTGAGCCACCCAGTGCCCCGAAAGGCCACTACTTAAAAAAAAAAATTAACGTTTATTCATTCTTGAGAGACAGACAGAGCATGAGTGGGGGAGGGGCAGAGAGAAAGAGAGAGACACAGAATCCAAAGCAGGCTCCAGGCTCTAAGCTGTCAGCACAGAGGCGGATGCGGGGCTCCAACCACGAAGTGTGAGATCATGACCTGAGCCAAAGCCGGAAGCTTAACCGAGCCACCCAGGCGCCTCCACTACTTTTAAAGGCAGGAGATGTAGCTGACTTTCCTTATACATACAAACAGACACAGAGAATTAGAAAATAATGAGGAGACAGAGGAATACATCCCAAATGAGAGAACAGCACAAAATCACAGCAAGAGACCTAAACGGAGATAAGTATACTCTGATAGAAAAAGTAATGCTCATAAAAATATTCACTGAACTTGAGAAAAGAGCTGAAGACCTCAGTGAGAAGTTTACCAAAAATATAGAAAACATAAAAAGAACCAATCATAGATGAATAACTCAGTAACTGAAATTAAAAATACACTAGATGTATTTTTATGCCTGGGTGGCTCAGTCCATTAAACATCTGACTCCTAATTTCAGGTCAGGTCATGATCTCACAGTTTTGAGATTGAGCCCAGCAATGGGGCTCCATGCTGGGTGTGGAGGCTGCTTAACATTATCTTTCTCCCTCTTCTTTTTCCCCTCCTCTGCTCACATGTGCATACACGTGCACTCTCAAAAAAAAAACCAAAACAAAAAAACAAAAAACCCACACTGAAATAAAAATACACTAGATGGACGAAGAACAGATCAGTGACTTAGAGGACAGAGTAATGGAAAACAAGCTGAACAGGAGAGAGAAAAAAGTAATTAAAAATGAAAAGACTTAGGGAACTCAGGGACACCATCAAGCATAATTAACATTCACATTATAGCGATACTAGAAGAAGAGAGGAAAGGGAGCAGAAAGTTTATTTGAAGAAATTATAGCTGAAGACTTCCTGAATCTGGGGAAGGAAAGAAACAAACAGATGCAGAAGGCACAGAAAGCCTCCCAAAAAAATCAACCCAAGGAGGTCCATCCCGAGACACATAGTAACTAAAATGGAAAAAAGTAGTGATAAATAGAGAACTTTAAAAGCAGCAAGTGAAAAGAAAATAGCTACATACCAGGGAAACTCGATAAGGCTATAGGCTGATTTTTAGCAGAAACTTTGCCAGCCAGAAAGCAGTGGCATGATATATTCAAAGTGCTGAAAGAAAAAAAACCTGCAGCCAAGAATACTCTATCCAAGAAGAAAATCATTCAGAATAGAGAGAGTTTCATAGATAAAAGTTAAAGGAATTTGTGACCAGTAGACCAGCCCTACAAGAAATGTTAAGGGGATTCTTTGAGTGGAAAGCAAAAACAATAAGTAGGAGTAAGAAAATTAGGAAGCACAAAAGCAGTAAAAATAAGTATATCTATAAAAATTAGTCGAGGGATTTACAAAATAAAAAGACATATAGTATGACACCATATGCCTAAAACATGGAGGGGAGAAGAGTAAAGAATGGGTTCAAAATTAAGCGACCATCAACATAAGGTAGACTGCTATAAGCAGAAGATGTAATTTACATACCAAATGGTAACCACAAATCAAAGAACAGTAATAGATATACAAAAAATAAAGAGAAAGGAATCCAAATGTATCACTAAAGAAAGCCAAAAGCCATGAGAAGAGAGAACAAGAGAAGAAAGAAACAGAGAAGAACTACAAAAACAAGTAACAAAATGGCAATAATTGTGTATCTGTAAATAATTTGAAAATAAATACACTAAGTGCTCCAAACAAAAGGCATAGAGGATGACTGGTGTGCCTGGGTGGCTCAGTTTGTTGAGCGTCTGAGTCTTGATTTCAGCTCAGGTCATGATGTCATGTTTCATGGGTTCAAACCCTGTTTTGGGCTCCATGTTGACAGTATGGAGCCTGCTTGGAATACTCTCCCTATCCCTCTCTGCCCCTTCCCCACTTGACTTGTGCTCTCTCTCAAAATAAATAAATTTCAAAAAATTAAAGAATTAAAGACACAGGGAGACTGAACGCACAAAAAGAGCAAGAGCAAGATCCATGTTTCTCCTGCCTATAAGGAACTCACTTCAGACCTAAAGACAAAGGCAGATTGACAGTAAAGCAATGGAAAAGCATTTATCATGCAAATTGAAGTGAAAATAAACCCAGCATAGGAATACTTGTGTCAGAAAATGTAGAATTTAAAACAACAAGAAAGACTTTAAGATCAAAGAAGAACACCATATGGTAATAATGGGACCGATCCAACAAGAAGATATAACAATTATAAATATTTATATGCCAAACACAGAAGCACCCACCCAAATTCACAAAGCAGCTACTAACAAACATAAAGGAAGTACTTGATGCAATACATTATTAGTAAGGGCTTTTAACACCCCATTTTCATCGATGGATAGATCACCCAAACAGAAAATCAACAAGGAAGCAGTGGCTCTGAATGACACAGTAAATCAGTAATTGAAAAACTCCCCCACAAAGAAAAATTCAGCCCAGACAGCTTCACATGTGAATTCTACGCAACATTTCAAAAAGACTTAATACATGTTCTCAAACCATTCCATAAAATAGAAGAGGAAGGAAAGCTTTCCAACTCATTCTATGAGGCCAGCATTACCCTGAATCCAAACCCAGATAAAGACACTACAAAAAAAGAACACCAGGTGAATATCTCTGATGAACACAAATGCAAAAATCCTCAACAAAATATTACCAAACCAAATCCAACTATACATTTAAAAAATGATTCACCAAAATCAAGTGGGATTTATTCCTGGGATGAAAGGCTGGTTCCATATTTGCTAATCAATTAGTGTTATACATCACATTAACAACAGAAAGGATAAAAACCACATGACCATTTCACAGACACAGAAAAAGCACTTGATAGAGTACAATATCCATTCATGACATAAACATTCAACAAAGTAAGTTTAGTGGGACACATCTCAAAGTATTAAAGGTCATGTATGAAGAAACTACAACTAACATCAGACTCAATGGTGAAAAACAGTTTTTCCCCAAAGATCAGGAACAAGACAAAGATGTCCACTCTTACCACTTTTACTCAACAAAGTACTAGAAGTCCTAGTCACAGCAATCAGACAAGAAAAAGAAACAAAAGAAAATCCAAATTAGTAAGAAAGATGTAAAACTTTCACTCTTTACAGATGACATGATACTATATATAGAAAACCCAGAAGACTCCAGCAAAAAACTGCTAGAACTGATAAATAAACTCATTAAGGTTGCAGGATAAAAAAATCAATGTACAGAAATCTGTGACATTTCTATATACTAATAATGAAGATATATAAAGACAAATTAAGAAAATAAATTCCATTTCAAATTACGCCCAAAATACCTAGGAATAAATGTAACCAAAGAAATTAAATACCTACACTCTGAAAGCTACAAAATTCTGACGAAAAAAGTTACAGATGAAGGAACAAATGGAAAGATATTCCATACTCATTGATTGGAGGAATAAATATAGTTAAAATGTCCATACTACCCAAAGCAATGTACAGATTTAATGAAATCCCTGTCAAAATACCAATAACATTTTTCATAGAACTAAAACACATAATCCTAAAATTTGGAATTCTAAAAGACTTAGAATATCCAATGTAATCTTGGAAAAGAAGAACAAAGCTAACAGATAGCAAAATGTGATTTAAAGATATATACTGCAAAGTTGTAGTACTCAAAACAGTATGGTAGTGAAACAAAAATAGACACATAGATCAATAGAACAGGATAGAGAGCCCATATATAAACCCATGATTATATGATTAATTTGTGACAAAGGAGGCAAGGTTAGGAAATGGGAAAAAGTCTCTTGAATTAATGGTGTTGGTAAAACTGGACATCTAAATGCACAGAATAAAACTGGACCATTTATCATACCATACACAAAAATAAACTCAAAATAGATTAAGGACCTACATGTAAGACCTAAAACCATAAAAGTTCAGAAGACAGCACGGACACTAATTTTTCTGACATCGGCCATAGCAACATTTTTCTAGATAGTCTCCTGAGGTAAGGGAAACAAAAGCAAAAGTAAACCATTAGGACTACATCAGAATAAAAACAGAAGGAAACAATCAACAAAACTAAAAGGGAGAAGGTATTTGCAAAGGGCATATTTGATAAGTGGTTAGTATCCAAAATATATAAAGAACTTCTACAACTCAACACCAAAAAGCCAAATACTTCAATTAAAAAATAGGCAGAAGACATGAATAGACATTTCTCCAAAGAAGACATAAAGACTGCCAATAGATACATGCAAAGATGCTCAGTATCACTCATCATCAGGGAAATGTGAATCAAAATCATAATGAGATTATCACCTCACACCTATCAGAATGGCTTAAAATACAAAACATAAGAGACAAGAAGTGTTGGGAGGATGTGTAGCAAAAGGAACTCTGGTATACTACTGGTAGGAATGCAAACTGGTATAGACACTGTTGAAAATAGTGTGGAGGTTCCTGAAAAAATTAAAAATAGATCTACCAAATGATCCAGTAATTCTACAATTGGGTATTTACCCAGTGAATGCAAAAACACCAATTTCAAAAGATATATGCACCCCAAATGCTTATAGCAGCATTATTTATAATAGCCAAAATATGAAAGCAACCCAAGTTTCCATTGATAGATTAATGGATACAGAAGAGATGGCACACATTTGTGTGTGTGTGTGTATATACACACATACAGTAGAGTATTAGCTACAAAGAATGAAACCTTGCCATGTGCCATAACATGGATGTAAATAGAGAGCTAATGAAATAAGAAAGCAAGATAAATATAAATACCATATGATTTCACTCATATGTGGAATTTAAGAAACAAAACAAAGAGAAAAGGCAAACCAAAAAAAGAGACTCTTTACCATAGTGAACAAACTAATGGTTACCAGAGGGGTGGGTAGGATCAGAGAGATAGTTGAAGGGATTAAGAGTACACTTATTACAATGAACGCTGAGTAATGTATAGAATTGTTGAATCACTATATTTTACACCTGAAGCTAATAGAACACTGTATGTTAACTATAACAGAATTAATAGAATAAAATAAATGAAAAAATAAAAGAGGAGCATTACTAACAATTTTATGGAAATAAAAAAGGATTCTAAGAGACTACTATGACAATTGTATATCAAAAGACTGGACAACCTAAATGAAATGGACAAACCTACCAAGACTGAATCACGAAGTAATAGAAAATCTGAACAGACCTATTAGTAATAATGATATTGAATATGTAACAAAAAACAAAAAACTTCCCAACAAAGAGAAGTCCAGGACCACATGGTTTTACTGGTGAATTCTAATTTAAAGAGAATTAATATCAGTGCTTCTCAGACTCATCCAAAAAATTAAAAAGGAGTGAATACTTCCCAAATCATTCTTTTAGACCAGCATCATTGTAATACCAAAGGCAAAGACACCAGAAAACTATGGACCAATATCCCTGATAAATAGTAATGCAAAAATCCTCCATAAAATACTTGAAAACAGAATTTCACAGCACATTAAAGGGATTCTGCAACATGAATGAGTGGGATTTATTACTGAATGCAAGCATGGTTCATGATGTGAAAATCAATAACTGTATTATACCACATTAACAGAATAAAGGAGGAAAAACCTACATGGTTATCTTAGAGTAGACAAAGTATTTGACAAAATTCAATACCCTTCCCAGATTAAAAGAAAAAAGTTAATAAAATAGGAATAGAAGGAAGCCACCTCAACATAATAAAAGCATCTTTTTAAAACTCAAACTAATATTATACTCATTGGTGACAAACTCAGTGCTCTCACTCTAAGGACAGGAAGAAGACAGTGATGCCCACTTTTGCCACTTCTGTTTAGCATAGTATTGGAAGTCCAGCCAGAGTACTTAAGCAAGGAAATGAAATAAAAGCCATCCCAATTGAAAGGAAGAAGTAAAATTCAATCAGAAAATATTATGTGATATATAGAAAACCCTAGATTTCAACAAAACCATTAGCATAAATTCAAGAGCAATTGCAAGATACAAAATGAATGCACGAGAATCAGTTACATTCCTCTATGCTAGCAATGAACAATTCCCAAAGGAAATTAAGAAAACAGTTCCCTTTAAAATATCATTAGGAATAAACTCAACTAAGAAGGTGAAATGTATATACACTGAGATTATACAATGTGGCTCAAAGAAATTAAAGACACTGGTAAAAAGAAAGCCATTCTGTGTTCATGGACTGAAATATTTAATAATTTAAGATGTTAGTACTACCCAAAATGATCTGCAGATCAATGCAATCCCTATCAAAACTCCAATGAGTATTTTTAAATACGTAAAAATTCAACCTCAAAGTGATGTAGAAACTTAAAAGACCCCAAATAACCAAAACAATCCTGAGAAACAAAATTGGAGATCTCACATTTTCTGATTTTATAACTTCCTGCGAAGCTGCAATAAAGCAGTGTGGTGTTAGCACAATAAGTAGTGTGGTATTAGCACAATGACAGACAAAGGACCAAAAGAATAGAGAATATAGAAATAAACCATTTTATATATATTATATATATATATATATATATATATAATATATATAAAAGTATTATGTATAGATTATAAATAGATTACATATACATAAACAGACTATATATGTAATCTATTTAAATGATTTTCTTTTTTTAACTTTTTTAAAGTTTATTTTGAGAGAGACAGAGTGAGTGGGGGAGGGGCAGAGAGAAAGGGGAGACAGAGAAATGCAAGCAGCCTTGAACCCACAAACTGTGAGATCTTGACGTGAGCCAAAACCAAGAATCAGACACTTAACCAACTGAACCACCCAGGCACCCCTATATAAATGATTCTCAGCAAGGGTACAAACAGGTTTCAACAGGAAAAAGATAGTCTTTTCAATAAATGGCATTGGGAAGACTGGCATATTTACAATTAGCATGAAGTTGGACCCTACTTTACACCATCCACAAAAGTTAACTCAAATTAGATCAAAGACCTAAATGTAAGAGCTATGAGTATATAAATCTTAGAGGAACACAGAAAGAAAGCTTCATGGCACTGGGTTTGGCAGTAATGTCTTAGATATGATAATGAAAATACAGGCAGCAGAGGAAAATGGATAAATGAGGTTAGACCAAAAACACAAACTTCTGCACATAAGAGGACACAATCAACAGAGTGAAAAATGCAACTTACAGAATGGGAGAAACTCTTTGCAAACAGCATTGTATCTGATAGAGTTCTATCTAGAATATATAAAGAACTCCTATAATTCAACAACAAAAAAAAACCCAATTAAAAAATGGACAAAGGACTTGAATAGACATATCTCCAAGTAAGATGTACTAATGTCCAATAAGCACAAGAAAAGATGTTTAACATCACTAATCATTAGGGAAATGTGAATTAAAACCATAATGAGATAATACCTCACACCCACTAGTTGACTACTAATGACAATAACAAAAACAGATATAAACAAACCAAAACAAACAGGTACAGGAAAAGATGTGGAGATATTGGAATAAATGTGTATTATTAATAGGAATATAAAGTACAACTACAATATAAAACAGTATGATGATTTCTCAAAATATCAAAAATAGAATTATCACATGATCTAGCAGTTCTGCTTCTGAGTATATACCCAAAAGAATTAAAAGCAGAGACTCGAAGAGATAATAATATGCCCATGTTCATATCAACATTATTTACAATAGCCAAAAGGAGGAAATAAGCCAAGTATCATCAACTGATAAATAAATAAACTGGTCTATACACAATGGAGTATTATTCAGCCTTAAAGAGGAAGGAAAATCTGACATACACTACAACATAGATGAACCTTGAGGACATTACACTAAATGAAAGAACATAATTACAAAATCACAAATATTGTATGATTCCACTTATAGGATGTAAAGAGAATAGTTAAATTCATACAGACACAAAGTGGAATGGTGGTATCTGGGACTGAGGGGTGGAGTTTGCTGAACTGAAATGGTAAAACTATTGATCTCTGAGGCTTGGTTCTTCATGCATCCTGTTAATATCATTTATGTAGTAATTTAATTGTTTAAATTTTACATTTTGATTTTGTTTCACAAAAATACACTCAAATGTTAAAATTTAACATTGATAAATTATACCTTGGGAAAAGAATTTTTAAAAATTTACATTTACCTGATGTAGTTAACACACTGCAGAATCTTTGGCAGTATGTTATAATGGAAAGAAATTTTGGTCAAGAGTCAGGAAAAGTGCCTTCTCATTCTAGGTTCCAGGATGAGTTCTATTCTATTCAGCTGTCCTTGAGCAGAACATGTAAATGCTTCCTTCTAATGTAAATGTAAATGTAATGTAAATGTAAATTCTACATTTGCCCAATGGAGATGATAATATTCTATCATCATATGCTACCCATGCTGTAAGCTTGCTTTTTCCAAATCATGAGACTCAGTATAACACAGTAGTTTAAATCACTTAATAGTTTTGTGATCATAGGCAAACTGCTAAACATCTCCATCTGTATAGAGAGATAATATAGAGAGTACCTGCTTTCCCCAGAAATGGACCCACAAACTTATGGCCAACTAATCTTTGACAAAGCAGGAAAGAATATCCAATGGAATAAAGACAGTCTCTTCAGCAAGTGGTGCTGGGAAAACTGGACAGCGACATGCAGAAAAATGAACCTGGACCACTTTCTTACACCATACACACAAATAAACTCAAAATGGTTGAAAGGCCTCAATGTAGGACAGGAAGTCATCACAATTCTTGAGGAGAGAGCAGGCAAAAACCTTTTAGGTCTTGGCCGCAGCAACTTCTTAGTCAACACAGTTCCAGAGACAAGGGAAACAAAAGCAAAAATGAACTACTGGGACCTTATCAAAATAAAAAGCTTCTGCACAGCGAAGGAAACAATCAGCAAAACTAAAAGGCAACCGACAGAATGAGAGAAGATATTTGCAAACGACTTATCAGATCAAGGGTTAGTATCCAAAATCTAGAAAGAACTTATCAAATCAACACCCAAAAAACAAATCATTCAGTGAAGAAATGGGCAAAAGACATGAATAGACACTTCTCCAAAGAAGACATCCAGACAGCCAACTGACACATGAAAAAATGCTCCACATCACTCATCATCAGGGAAATACAAATCAAAACCACAATGAGATACCACCTTACCTGTCAGAATGGCTAACATTAACAACTCAGGCAACAACAGATGTTGGCAAGGATGCAGAGAAAGAGGATCTCTTTTGCATTGTTGGTGGGAATGCAAGCTGGTGCAGCCACTCTGGAAAACTGTATGGAGGTTCCTCAAAAAACTAAAAATAGAACTACCCTACGACCCAGCAATTGCACTACTAGGCATTTATCCACAGGATACAAGTGTGCTGTTTTGAAGGGACACATGCACCCCCATGTTTATAGCAGCACTATCAACAATAGCCAAAGTATGGAAAGAGCCCAAATGTCCATCGAGGGATGAATGGATAAAGAAGATGTGAGAGATATATATACAATGGAGTATTACTCGGCAATCAAAAAGAATGAAATCTTGCCATTTGCAACTATGTGGATGGAACTGGAGGGTATTATGCTAAGTGAAATTAGTCAGTAGAGAAAGACAAAAATCATATGACTTCACTCATATGAGGACTTTAAGAGACAAAACAGATGAACATAAGGGAAGGGAAACAAAAATAATATAAAAACAGGGAGGGGGACAAGACAGAAGAGACTCATAAATATGGAGAACAAACTGAGGGTTACTGGAGGGATTGTGGGAGAGGGCATGGGCTAAATGGGTAAGTTACGGGCACTAAGGAATCTACTCCTGAAATCATTGTTGCACTATATGCTAACTAATTTGGATGTAAATTTAAAAAAATAAAAAATAAAACAGTTAAAAAAATAATAGTACCTGCCTTCTAGTTTATTATGAGAATCAAACCAATTAACATATATATGTATGTATATAAATATATATATTTAAATATATATATTTTAATATATTTAAAAATGTTTATATTTTATATATTATATGTATTTATATAAAACATAATTTTATATATAAAACATTTATTTATATATATTTTATATATATAAAAACATATTTAAATATATATATATTTAAAAACATATATATACATAGATATAGCTATATATAAAGGCACATAGTATTTGGCACATAGCAAACACTGTATAAGTGTTTGTTAAATAAAAGTTTACATGCACACCTTGAAAAGTATAAAAATGTATTTGTAATATGAAGGTCAGTTAGAATTTTTCCCTTAAAATGCTACTTTAGTTCAGTATATGCATTTCAAGTACTTCAGTCCACTTCCACATTTGAAAAAATGGATTAAATTATGTTTATTTAAGTTGTGTTTCTGACTTAAAAGTTCTTACATCTTCCATGCTCAGTAAGATAGGAGTAAATATAGAAATCTTCCTGATGTTAGAAATTAAGAAGGTGTATTTTTTTCTTCCCCATAAAAAGAGGGACACTTTTAACTAGGAAAGAGAGAAGACAGTAAAGATGACTGAAACCGACTGGTTTATACAGTGTCTGTTGTTCAGTCCATGAAATTCTCACATGGGCTCTTCAGAGTGGCCTTTGAAGAAGAGGAAAGAATCCATGAAAACCACAGTCAATAAAAGATCTTCCCATTTCTTTTTTTCATTAAAAATTTTTTTATGTTTATTTACTCTTCAGAGAGAGACAGAGACAGAGTGTGAGCAGGGGAGGGTCAGAGAGGGAGACACAGAATCCAAAGCAGGCTCCAGGCTCTGAGCTGTCAGCACAGAGCCTGACACGGGGCTCGAACTCACAAACCGTGGGTTCACGACCTGAGACGAAGTCAGAGGCTTAACTGTCTGAGCCACCCATGCGCCCCAAGATCCTCCCATTTCTTTAACTACACCTGACCTGACTGACCATGGACACAGGCTGCCTTTGGGGAGAAATACCATAGTGTGGCCAGAAGAAGGGAGGGTCTGCCTTGAGCAAAGTATAACTGCCATGACCAACAACAGAGTCCTTAGATGCTGGTAACTAGCCACTACTGTGCACAATACATGGAACTAGTGTCGGGTAAGATTCCTGGATTGGCTGGGATCAAAGACTGACCTCAAAAGAAGAAAGCTTGAGATTTATTTATCAAATATTGAGGTGTAATTTACTATGAATTAATATGAATTAATATGAATTTTGATGGGTCTGTAATTGTTTTGTCATAGGTTATTTTTTTAGGATATAGCTAAGTTTGAAGGAAAATATTGCTGTGATCATTACATCCAATATGAATCTACCCCGTAAAACTAGCTGAAATTTTCAAGTGTATTCCAATACTCTCATGAATATTCATAAAAATTACTTTGACTTTTAATATTTTAAGTCGATATTTCATGATTTCAAATAAAGAAAACTTCACTGTGAAAATATGAATTCAAAACCAAATGGAGATGTTATAAATTGTATTTAGTGGACAGCAGAAACCCAGTGAAGTGGAATATGGACTAGATAGTGAAGCAGTGAGGGAAGGAAGAGAAATGGTCCTTCCCCTAAAGGTATGTTTAGCAAAATGGGGAGAAAATACAGATAATTTTAAAATGTAGTTCTACAAATGAATAAGCAAACAAAAAAGCAGAATCAGACTTACAAATACCAAGAACAAACTGATGGTGGCCAGAAGGGAAGGGATGAGGGGGTGGGCAAAATGGGTAAGGGGAGTGGGAGATACAGGCTTCCAGTGATGGAATGAATAAGCCACAATAATAAAAGGCACAGCATACATAATATAGTCAATGACATAATTGCTTTGTATGTTGACAGAAGGTATCTAGAGGTGTGGTGAAGTGTAGAGAAGTTTGATCACTATGTTATATACCTGAAACTAATTAACATTGCATGTCAACTATACTCCAATGAAAACAAATAAAATAAAAATGCAGTTCTAGGAGTTATAAATGTAAAAATGTATTCATGACATTTTAAAGGTAAAAAAAACCTAGATATTAAAAATATGTTGAGTTGACCTAAAAAAGAAATAAACTGATATATCTCTGTACTATTTTCACATCTAGATATCTCTAGAGTCATGATGCATTTCAACAAATAAAATTACTTAATTCTGAGAAATACCATCAGACCATCAAGAAAATATAATCAAATACAGATTGAATGGTCAGGGTCCCCAGTCATTTAAACTTCAAAGACTGAAAATTCTCTTTAATGATACTTTAGTCACCTAATAAGAAAAAAAATTCATTCAGAAATCATGTTGGTAACACATCTAGCTCAATAGTGAATGTTCTATACACACCAAGTGCTTTATTTATACTGAATCTCTTCATACACACTTTTAAGAGATGTAATATCTTTTACTGTGTTAAAACAGACTGCAGTGATTACTTCTGATACATACATACCTAGGAAAGAATAAGTTTTTGAAATAATATATTCCTTAGGAATCTGCTTTTTTGGGAAAAAATCAGATTTAAATACATATTTTATTTTTTATGTATTTGGCATGGTGATATCAATATTTCACAGTATGCATAAATATTTTGTTGTAATGCATTTATCCAGTTTCTTTAAAGAAGAAATAGTCATGCGATATTTCAAGAAGAATGTTAACTAATATTCTATGTTCATTAACTCACTTTCGTTGTAATTAACATAGTCATGTTAACAGTAGTGTTGATTTTGGGTTTTGATCAACCAGTGTGATTAATCCAGAAGTAATGGAATTTTTATGTAGTAAAATAAGGAATACTTGAAATTTAAGTGTATTTAATTAAAAGTTAGGTTTAGTTAGAAATACGACTGAATTTTTATTTAACCCGTTTTTTTATTTTTTAAAATTTACATCCAAATTAGTTAGTATATAGTGAAGTAATGATTTCAGTAGATTCCTTAATGCCCCTTACCCATTTAGTCCATCCCCCCTCCCACAACCCCTCTAGTAACCCTCAGTTTGTTCTCCATATTTATGAGTCTCTTCTGTCTTGTCCCCCTCCCTGTTTTTATATTATTTTTGTTTCCCTTCCCTTATGTTCATCTGTTTTGTCTCTTAAAGTCCTCATATGAGTGAAGTCATATGATTTTTGTCTTTCTCTACTGACTAATTTCACTTAGCATAATACCCTCCAGTTCCATCCACGTAGTTGCAAATGGCAAGATTTCATTCTTTTTGATTGCCGAGTAATACTCCATTGTATATATATCTCTCACATCTTCTTTATCCATTCATCCCTCGATGGACATTTGGGCTCTTTCCATACTTTGGCTATTGTTGATAGTGCTGCTATAAACATGGGGGTGCATGTGTCCCTTCAAAACAGCACACTTGTATCCTGTGGATAAATGCCTAGTAGTACAATTGCTGGGTCGTAGGGTATTTCTATTTTTAGTTTTTTGAGGAACCTCCATACAGTTTTCCAGAGTGGCTGCACCAGCTTGCATTCCCACCAACAATGCAAGAGATCCTCTTTCTCTGCATCCTCGCCAGCATCTATGACTGAATTTTTTAAATTTATACTTATATTTGCATTATTATACATAAAAACACTAAAAATGTGAATATCTAAATTCCACGTATTCTGAAAAAAAGTATATGGTATAGTAAATAGCAAAACCAATATGAGGTATGGGAGAGAAAAATTTATCACTGAAGAGGCACCTGGGTGGCTCAATTAAATGTTTGACTCTTGGCTTGGGTTCAGGTCATGATATCACAATTTTGTGAGTTTGAGCCCTCATATCGGGCTCCACGCTGGCAGCACAGAGTTTGCTTGGGGTTCTCTCTCCCACTCTCTCTGTCCTTCCTCCATTCACACTGTTTCTCTCTCAAAATAAATAAACTTAAAAAAAATTATCACAATAAATAAAGGAAAACATTTACTAAGAAACAAGGAAAGGTAAAGTTAATTGGTAAGTAATCAGAATATATAAGAGCATTATGGAGGTCCTTGTTTTCATATGAATTAAAGAAAAATTTTATAGGTTGGTGACACAATGCTTGCCCTCTAACAATGTGGTCCAGTGGTTAACAACAAGTGTTTGGAATCAGGCATATCCAGTTCTGGTACTTGTTACCTGTGTATCATCAAGCAGTGTGCTCATATCCTTAATTTCCTCATCTTTGGTGATAATTAGAATCCCTTGTTAAAACCATGAGGATAATAATAAATGTGTATGAATTAAATAGGAATTAGATGAAAAATGTTGTAAACTGTTTCATATTCCTTAGCAGATTTTTCTTGGTCATCCTCCATTTCACTTTTCAGTAAATGCAGACTTAGAGTTTGTGCTGTTGGGAACACTGTACTATATTCTGTCCTGGGGCAGGTGCCACTAGAGTGAGAAAAATAGGGTTATCATTTATTACATCTTCTGCAGAACCAAAGGCCCACACTGGGAGTTTCGCTCACTGCAGCTCTTTCCTTATTCATTCCACATCTGGCCACAATAAAGTTGGTCTAAAAAAAGTTGAAGGAAACACTCACACACACATACACACCTTTCCTTATTGCCAACATTTCTAAAGTAAAGAAATAGTGACAATAAAACCAGCTATCTAGAAACAGAAGAGAAAGTCTTCCTTACCCCCACTAAATCAGTTGGATTGACATTTTTTTCCTCTTAAAGTATAAGAATAATTTGAATAATAAAGCAAAATATTTTAATTTAATTTTAGATAGTACTATTTTAACCAATTTCTATTGAGATTTTATGATTTGATAGATACTGAACATTATTATGCTAAGATTCAAATTCTGGCCTAGCTCTGTATTGTTGTCTGTTTTGGACATTACTACAATGGGAAAATAAGGAAGTAGGTTTATAGTTGGCTCCGAATTCACACAAGATTATAAGAAATAATGATTTACCGGTTAATTTATTGTCTTAGCAAAATATTTTCAGGTGAAAAAATGTCATCTAAAAATGGCAAGATTCATCACTTTTATTACTTATCTATTAACCACATTAAGTTACCTCTGCTTTTTAATTAGAAGTAACTGGCCTAAGAGCACCTGGGTGGCTCAGTTGGCTGAGTGTCCAACTTTGGCTCAGGTCATGATCTCACTGTTTGTGAGTTTGAGTCCCATGTCCGGCCCTGTGCTGACAGCTCAGAGCCTGAAGCCTGCTTCAGATCTTGTGTCCTCTGCTCTTTTGCCCCTCCCCTGTTCATGCTTTGTCTCACTCTGTCTCTCAAAAATAAATGTTAAATTTTTTTTAAAGTAACTGATCTAAATATTAATATACCTAATATATCCTTGTTTAATCAAAGTTTGACTTCAGATTAAAAATTATGAAAGTGGGGCGCCTGGGTGGCGCAGTCGGTTAAGCGTCCGACTTCAGCCAGGTCACGATCTCGCAGTCCGTGAGTTCGAGCCCCGCGTCAGGCTCTGGACTGATGGCTCGGAGCCTGGAGCCTGTTTCTGATTCTGTGTCTCCCTCTCTCTCTGCCCCTCCCCCGTTCATGCTCTGTCTCTCTCTGTCCCAAAAATAAATAAACGTTAAAAAAAATTTAAAAAAAATAAAAATAAAAATTATGAAAGTAAAAGATGATAATGTTTAGTGATGCCTTCTTTTCTAAAAAAAATTTTTTTTAAGTTTTTTATTTTTGAGGGGGGTGGGCAGAGAGAGAGGGAGACACAAAATCTGAAGCAGTCTCCAGGCTCTGAGCTGTCATCACAGAGCCCAATGTGGGGGCTCGAAACCATGAGCCACCCACAAACTATGAGATCATGACCTCAGTAGAAGTCGGATGCTTAAATGACTGAGCCACCCAGGTACCCCTTGATGCTTTCTAAAAATTTTCTTAAGACTATGAAATACAAAGAGAATTGCACGCTGGGAATATTCTTGAAGAGAATAGAGAAATATTAAATGAAAAATAAATTCCCCTTCATGGTAATATTCAAAGAACTAAGTTTAGAAGAAATATACCTCAACATAATAAAGGCTATACATGAAAAAACCACAGCTAACATCATAATCAATGATGAAAACTGAGAGATTTTCTCATAAGATAAGGAACGAGACAAGGATGTCCACTCTCACTATTTTTATTCAACAAAGTACTGAAAGTCCTAGCCACAGCAATCAGACAAGAAAGAGAAATAAAAGGCTTCCAGATTGTTAAGGAATAAGTAAAACTTTCACTATTTACAGATGGCATGATACTATATATAGTAAACACAAAAGAGCACCCAAAAACTACTAGTACTGATAAATTCAGTAAGTTTGCAAGATACAAAATCAAGGTACAGAAATCCATTTTTCAGGGTGCCAGGGTGGCTCAATCAGTTAAGCGACCAACTTCCACTCAGGTCATGATCTCACAGTTCGTGGGTTCAAGCCCCACATCGGGCTCTGTGCTGACGGCTCTGAACCTGCTTTGGATTCTGTGTCTCCCTCTTTCTCTGCCCCTCCCCTGCTTTCTCTGTCTCTCATTCTGTCTCAAAAATGAATAAACATTACAAAATATTAAAAAAAGAAATCCGTGTCATTTTTATATACTAACAATAAAGAAGCAGAAAGAGAAATTAAGAAAGTAATTCCATTTACACTTACACCAAAAATAATAAAATATCTAGGAATAAATATAACCAAGGAAATAAAATACCTGTACTCTGAAAAACATAAAATTCTGATAAAAGAAGTTGTAGATGACACAAATGTAAAGATATTCCACTAGAAAAAAATAATCCTAAAATTTGTATGTAACCACTAGAGATCCAGGATAGCCAGAGAGATCTCGAAAAAAGAACAACCTGGAGGCATCACAATCCCAGATTTCAAGATATACTACAAAGTTGTAGTAATCAAAACAGTATTGACACAAAAATACATACACACAGATTAATAGAATAGAATAGAGAGCCCAGAAATAAGCCCACAGTTATACGGTCAATTTATCTGTGACAAAGGAGGCAAGATTATGCAATGGGTAAAAGTCTCTTGAATAAATGGTATTGGGGAAAACTGGACAGCAACATGCAAAGAATACACTTTCTTACACCATGCACAAAATAAACTCAAAATAGATTAAAGACTTACATGTGAGACCTGAAACCATAAAAATCCTAAAAGAGATCACAGGTAGTAATATCTCTGACAATGGCCATTGCAACATTTTTCTAGATAGGTTTCCTGAGGCAAGGGGAACAAAAACAAAAATAAAGTATTGAGATGATGTCAAAATAAAAAACTGCACAGTGAAGGAAACAATAACAAAAACTAAAAGACAACCTACTGATTGGGAGAAGATATTTGTAAAGGACATATTTTATAAATGGTCAGTATCCAAAATATGTAAAGAACTTATACAACTCAACATCAAAAGCCAAATAATGCAATTAAAAAATAGGCAGAAGACAGGAAGAGACATTTCTCCAAAAAAAGACATACAGATAGCCAATTACACATGAAAAGATGCTTAATATCGCTCACCATCAGGGAAATGTAAATCAAAACCACAATCAGATATCTCCTCACACCTGTCAGAAGGGCTAAAATAAAAAACTTAAGAAAAAACATGTGTTGGCAAAGATATGTAGGAAAAGGAGCTCTGGTGCATTGTTGGTAGGAATGCAAACTGGTATAGCCACTGTGGAAAATAGTATGGAGATTCCCCAAAAAGTTAAAAATAGAACTTCCAAAAGATCCAATTATACTACTACTGGGTATTTACCCAGTGAATATGAAAACACCAATTTGAAAAGATATATGCACCCCAACATTTATTGCAATATTATTTATAACAGCCAAATTATAGAAGCAGCCCAAGTGTCCATTGATAGATGAATAAAGAAGAGGTGATACATATATGCAATGGAATATTACTCAGCCATACAAAAGAGTGAAATTTTGCTATTTGCAACATGGATGGAAACAGAGAGCATAATGCCAAATGAAATAATTCAGTCAGACAAAGACAAACACCATATGATTTTACTCATACGTGGAATTTAAGAAACAAAAAAATGAACTAAGAAAAAAAAGAGAGAAGCCAAAAACTAGACTCTTAACCATAAAGAACAAACTAGTGGTTACCAGAGGGAAAATGGGTGAAATATTTGAAAGGGATTAAGAGCACACTTACCACAATGAGCACTGAGTAATGTACAGAATTATTGAGTCAGCATATTGTATACCTAAAACTGACATAACACTATATGTTAATTATACTGGAATTAAAATAAACGTTCCCTTTACTATCATTCTAGCTCTCAGAAAAAGAAAAAAAAAACAATTGGTTGCATAGGCTTTCAGAATTTTCTATACATCAAAAGCACATTATGCACAATAATATGAAATTTATCATAATTCTTTCAATATACACTGGGAATTAGTTTTTAAATTAAACTATCTTTCATATCACTAAAATCTATATTAATACATGTATACATCATTATTTTTTGGTCACATTATCATATGAATGTATTATAATGTTTAAAATAAGTCTCTTTCCAAGGATATATTCTGGTTCTACTTGAGTGAAATCATTGGATAAATGATAACCAAATTGTTTTCTTAATGCAGTGTTTCAGTTTACAATCCTACATGGTAACATGATACGATAATATCAAAGTGCCAGTTTTACTATAACCTTTTAAACAGTGTCAGATGAATTCTGTTCATCTTTTTACTTAAATTTCAGTGTTTAAATCAACATATCTCAGTTTATGATGGGAATCTCCTTCTTTCATATACTGTTTTCCATTTATATATTGTCTAAGTCTGTCTTTTGGCCAGACTTACAACTGGTTATTTTTTTCTCCATTATTTTTATGAAATTTTCAAATATTAAGAAATTAGTTTTGTTCATATATATTGCACATATATTCTCCACTTATCCCTTTATAAACATACATTAATGTTTTTAACCATATAGATATTTCAGTGGGAAATGTGTGCAACTTAGGGCACTTCAATTTGGGTATGTTTTCTCAAAATACTCCTCACTGAAGAATTTAAATCCCTCTTTGGTTTAAGCAGACATTTTTTTTTTTTAAGTTTGTTTGTTTAGGGATATGGAGCAAGAGAGAGAACTAGAAAGAGGCAGAAACAGAGTCCCAAGCAGGCTTCCTGCTGAGTGGGATCAGGGCGGTGCCCTACACAGGAATGGAACTCACAAACCGTGAGATCATGACCTGAGCCAAAATAAAGAGCCAGACACTTAATCAACTACGCCACTCAGGTGCCCCTGAGCAGACAATTTTTAGAGAGGATGTAGGAATGATTTCAATGAAGCTCGTGGATTCATTTTTTAAAAATTTCTCAGCTCAATTGTTTCTACTCAGTGCAAATCTGGCTGTAATTTTTTTTTTCTGTTTTCTGTGTTTGACTTCTAGGCAGTTTTTCGTAGAGTTGGAATCTGTGTTCAAGTAAATAATGATACTGATCTCTGGAGTCTCCCCTTAAATCCCAATACCCCATCTCTCTCCCTCCCTCCCTCTCACCCATCTTCTCTCTCTCCCTTGAAGAGCTGAGTTTTCAAAAGGGATGTTCTCTACTTCTCCATAACCTTCTAATGCCTCCTAGACCTCACTCTTCCAATTATGGTATTTTTCCGTAGGCTCTCAGGACACTGTAATTCTTAGAGAAATTGGTAGAAAAAGTTCCCGGTCTGGAAGGTAATGTTTGCGCTCACTGTACTTCTCAATTTGGCAGATGCCCTTGTATTTGGAAGATATTCTGAAAATATTTCCAAGATTATTTTTTAGTAGACTTTCTTGCCTTTTTAAAATTATTTTTGCTTACATAGGGGATATCAGAGAGGATACAAATTAATAAATATTTTATTCTTCCAGGAGATATATATATACCCACACATATATATAATCACATAATTTATGATTACTTATAATCATAAATAGATATTTGAACTGGTTTCTAACATTGCCATTAGTAATTTCCTGTTGAGTCACTGCACTCTTGGTTTTCTGTGATTTGGATGGGATAGGGGAGAAAAAGGCATAGCTGGTTAAACATGAAAACTTGGTAGAAAACATACATAGTGTGTGCTGGTTAATTGGTTATAGTCACTTCATGTATTATTATGACAGCTTCTGCTTGTGAAATTGTAACATGCTGAGCCTCTCAATAATCAAAGAAGAAAACAGGTGCTCACTCAAAATGCTGACCTAAGCAGTGCCTGCTTTTCTGTTTTTCCATCTGAAGCCACCATTTAGAATTTGTCCTCTTTCAATGGTGGAAAAGTCCAGAGACCTCTAAAGCAGGAGTAAAGTTCAAATAGGGTCAAATTCCTGAGGGCAAAGCATTATTTTTCCTCCCAGCCCTGTTACATTTGGCCACACATGCTTATATCAACCCATGGAACAGAGAATAGGGGCTGTGATTTTCATTATGATCACTAATTCCTTAAAAGTGCATCTAGAGGGCTGTTAGCCTTCTAGAGTCATGAATTAAGCAGAATAACAGAAGGCAGCATGTCAGAAGACCATAAGCAGGCCCCAGGCTGTATTTGCAGTACTAGTTCTGCATAATGTTTCCAGTTGGTATGCAGTCATGCATGAACTTAAGCTTAAAAAAACAAAAAGCCAGAATTTGTTGGCCAGAATCAAATTGTACCTGCAGTTTCAATATACTTATGCCTTTGAAATGGCATTTTAAGGATCCAAAATATTTACAGTGTCCTGTATTTTCAATACTTACAAATAAACTTATTGAATGTAAATATAGGACTCACTGCTAATCTATATTCATATGTACCATGGATCACGATAAACTATCCTAAAAACATCTAACTTCAGATGTGATTCCTAATTCCTAATATCATATACATTCAACTGTTTTGATAAAAAAAAAAGGATCCATGACAATCATTACAAAAGAAAATATATTTCTCAATAAACACAGATTATCCTTAACATTGGTACTTTCCCACAGCTTCAGAAGACACCAGCAGTAGAAGGTTCTGTGGTTAATCTGGGGCTCTGTGTGAGAGGAGAGAGAGAGAGAGAGAGAGCATGATGCTTTGAAGGCTGTTCTGATAATTTTTTTTTTTTTTTTGGGAGAGAGAGAGCAAGCGAGCATGTATGAGCGGGGGAGGAGCAGAGGGAGGGAGAGAGAGAAAGAATCTTAAGTAGTCTCCATATCCAGCATGTAACCTCAAGCGGGGCTGGATCTCCTGACTGTGAGATCATGACTTGAGGCGAAATCAACAGTTGGACGCTTAACCAACTGAGTCACCCAGTTGCCCCTGTTCTGATACTTTTTATGAAATAGGTATTGATGTTAGCTGCTGAGGGTATAAAATGCTGACAAAAAGTAAGAGACTAGAGGAAGAGCTCTGATGTGGTATCTGAAGGTGGTCAGAGAATGTAACTAATCAAATAAACATCCTGTTGTGAACAATGTCAAGAAAGCTTCACTGACTGAAAGCAGTACATTTGGAGCACCAGTGTTAGTCCCAGCATGTGTACTTTTCCCCTCTTGTGTTTAGCATCCTGGGACTTAAAGGAGAATAAAAGTGCAAATATGTGTTGAACAGCTGACATACATAGCATGTAGAATGTGTACACAAACTCATCATGGTTAATTTCTGCAACGTCTCTTGCAATCAATCAATGATAGTCACCATTCTGTGAGGGGATCAATTGAAGATAATGTCACCAACATACTTTGCTAAATAGTAGGTATCATCCCAGTCTAAATGACTCTAGAAATACTCCATTTTTAACTATGCTGGTTCCAGAACTGGAAATTTTCACAAGTACAGTAAAAGACTGAGGACACAGTGGGTTCTAATGTGTGTTTGGATCAAGTAATACATAGGCTATTAGTCCTAACGGGGTGGAGAAACAAGTCAATCCAATAGGAGCTTTGCAGCACGGTATACATTGAAGGGAATCAAGAGGCTGGAGGAAACAGTGAATTCATGGAGAACAAATGAGTATATGGAAGCTGCAAAAGACTATAATAGTTAAGAGGCAAAACCATGGTAAGTGATAAAAAGATTCAAAGTGTGACATTGGGTTTGGGGGTCTGTGGTGATGAAGAAGAACAGATGTAAAGTTCTTTAAAATAAGTAAAGGTAGTGAAGTATTTATCCCATGTGACTCACTAGGGAGGTAGTCTGAAAAAGAATGTGGGTCTTTTACATTACATAGTTCAATGCTTCATGCCATAAAAATGCTCAGTGCCTCATAATCTATTATGTTCATTAAAACAGAACTGTACATTTATCTTGGTATCTGACCAATATCTTGTGGAATAGTTAAGTTATATTCTCACCACTAATTTGTGATGTGTTGATTTTTGTTTCTAAATTCACAAATTGAGTCTTGATTTTATTGATTAAATATTTTGAAAAATGTAATGAGGTAAAGTTAATGTAGCACACAACTGGAGTTCCAGAACAAAGGTCATATTTTACTCAAAGGTAAATTTAGTTTCAAGAATCAAGAATTATGTGAATGAGTTAACTTTTATATGAGTAATTATTTCTTTCAATTTCAGTAAATTTATGTAACTTACATTTCTTCATTAAAATATTTTCAATCACATTGAAAAGATTATAGAAATATGCTTTAAAAGATTCTATTCACATAAAAAGATCTTGGGGCATTGGATTTGCTTGAGAATTTAATATCATACTTGAAACTTTGGCTTTTTTAGTGCTTAAGGTAACTATGACAATTTTTTAAAATTATGATACTAGGAAACATTTTTATATTAAAATAGATTTCCCTTTAGGTATTCACATGAACACTGAAAAATCAAGGTTACTTACATTTTTTTATGTATCATGCAAGCTAGTTACAAGTAGGTATAATTATTAGAGAAATTAATTCTTCCTGACTATAAGGGATCAAGAAGATATGAAATATGAAAAACTTACAGAACAAATTGCTATTAAATAGGGAAATCTTCTTATGGTCAAAATATTGTTTTAAATGTTTTGTCTTAAATTACATACTTTTTCTTCCATTATTTATTGTGAAGTTACTTTAAAACAAAACAAAATATAATATGACAATCAACCAAAAAATAATAACGGTAAAGCTTCTCCTTGGTTCTTTCTTATTCTCCATCTTGCCTTCACAGTTCTTTTTATCTCCAGAGGTAACTAAAACACTCTGAATATTTATGCCCAAGGACCTGTGTCTGTGACACTACAGATCCTGCCAAGTTTAAGTTTTCCCTTGGGAAATATACATCACTGTTGAAGGAAACAGGCTTTTCTAATCCATAGTTCTTAGAAAATTATGATTTTTCTTTCATGCAATGCTTTGTTACCTTTCAATGCACACCCAATTCAGCAAACTTAAATATTATCAAATATCCTTTCATAGTGATCTCAGTCTCAGGGGCTATCTTATAGGTAATGCATACCTTGGTTTTTAGATAATAAATAATAAAACTCTTCTTACAGTTGGATTTGATAATCAGTGTGCTTCCATAAGTATTGAATGTTTCCCATTAAATGACTGCCGTCTTTCAGTTTGGTTTGTACCAGGATATGCTGTTGGCCTTGCATTTTGTATATTAACTTTGCAGAGCTCACGTTCACTATAAACATGCTCAGGACCTCTAAATATTTGTTTCTTGTTCATACCATGGATTTGCATACATGTTTTTGTAGACAGGAGACAATGTCAACGTTTAATTGGATTTCAGAAAAATCAATCAGGTCAGACTTTGAAGGTCATAATGACCAATACAGTTGATACATTTAGTATTTATTAAATATTTTCTGAGACTTTGGTACCATTGTTACAAGTATTCAGACAATTTTCTGGACCATATCCCAGTGACAATGGGTTCACTTACATTCACAATTCTGGACGGAGTCTCTTCCTATTGCCATTCCATAAATCCATAAATACTGCCACAGAGTGAACATTATTGTAAAACAATCTGTACCACATTGCTACTCTTTTTATGGAGCACCAACACCCATGGAGCACCAACACCCATGGAAGAGTAAGAAAAATTTCTGAACTATATGTATTATTTAGCATTGTAATTTCATACACATTTAAAGGAATTAGCCTTAAAAAAGACATTAGTTCTTATTAAGATTTAAAAATTTTCACAAAATAGTGAAATGTACCAATTAAATATTTTTTTCTGTCTATTGAGGGACCTTAAATTTCTAAGTCTTATACTTTAAATGTTGGCTTAATTTTAAGAATAGTCATTTTAAAGTTGGCCTAACTCATTTGTCCATACTCAATTTAAAAATTCAGGATACCATATCAGCCACCTTTTGGACAATTTCTCATGTGCTTTTCTCTCTGAATATATCTATATTTTTAACTTAATGCAAAGAAATCTCAACTTACAATTGCATATTTCAATATAACATCATTAATTTCCAATGTTTTCCTTTTGGATATAATCTATATAAAAGAATGAAGTATTTATCTCTGGCTTAAATCACTATTTTGCTTCATCTGTGGGTAGTGTGTTTAAGCAAGTCAATATACGATACCTTGTGGGATTTTTTTTCCAGGTGAACTGTATATCAAATAGCTTTGTGGTTTTTGAAGGAACTTTTTGGCATTCAAGACCATTTCCAGTGCTGTGCAAAGCAGTCCTTGGTGCTTTCTGGGGAACATACTACTTAAAATTCATCTGAACATATTAGATGTAATGTGTATATTTGGAATAACCATTGAAATATTTTTTCTATTTAATTGGAGTAGTCTATGCTGACAGGGTGGACACTGTGAGCTATTTTCAATTTACCAATTATCTCTTTGGGAGATATGGCAAAAATCTATGCTTCAGTAAATGTTTTCACTTTCTTAATGCAGTAGTTTTCCCTCCTCCTTCCAGCTCTATCTCAGTAGGCAGAGAGAACAAGAAATGGTAGCTGTCATAATGCAAACCTGGCAGAAGGAGACCTACACCTTCCCCCCTGCAGCTGAGCAAGTTGGGATACTCCGTTCCAGTGTTTGTTAAGTGGTATAGCCATTACCTTTTTTCTGGTATCGTATGCAGCATATGCACTCAAACAGGAAATGAAGGCAGTGCTGACATTCCAGTCATGGTGCTAGGAATGCAGGATTGCATCTCTGTGGCAACACTTATGTCTCCTCTCTCAGCTCCTGGGAATCTGAAGATCTAGCCCTCTCTTGATGTCACCCAGTCCTTCTAGGAAGTCCTCCTGGACAGGATCTAAGATGAAGCCCAGACTGGAACACTATCTTTCTGCCCCTCTCCTCTGCCACATCTTGGGGCAAGATGAAATGGTAACCACTGAGAACTTCAAATGCAAGTCAAAGAGCAAGGGTCATGGACTCTCAGGACAGATGTCATCAGGTCACAACCAAGGGTTAAATGTGACCAGTTGACATCCTCCAGAGTAGATACTCACTATGGATGAATATTTATGTCTTCCCAAATTCGTATGTTGAAGCCTTAATCCCCACAATGATGAAATTTGGAGTTGGAGACTTTGGGAGATAGTTAGGTTTGGATGAAGGTATGGGGGTAGAACCTCCATGGTGGGATTGGTGCCCTTATAAAGGATGAAAAGACCTGAGCTTCTCTCTCTCTGTCATGTGAAGATTCAGCAAGAATTCACTGGATATAAAGCAGGAACAAAGTCTTCAACACACTCCATATCTGCTGATGCCTTGATCTCAGATTTCCCAGCTTCCAGTTTGTTGTAGAAGCCACCCAGTCTACAGTATCTTGTTAAACCAGCCTGAACTAAGACAATAGTCTGGGACTCTGGGTGAATCCAAAGAGCTGTCTACCTCCTGACATACACATAGAGGGATTCATCCTATACATCTTTGGCCCTCAGAAAATTCCTCAAGGCACAGTAGTGAGTGCACACCAGCATCTCCAAGAAAAAAAAATCCGTTCTAATAGTCTGTTCAACTTTAAAAAAAAATAGAAGCAGGTAGTCTTTTAAAGGTCACAATAATTATTGCCAGGCACCTCTTCAGCAAGGTCTGCTTCAGTGGACTCCACATCCTGGTTCACAACGTGGGCGTAATTGACAGTTTCTATCTTGAAGCCTCAGCCAAAACTGAGAAAAGAGATACTCATTTTAATGTACACTACAACAACTAAGGTATCCACAGAAAAAAAAACAGTTGTGTTATTCTCTAGTATGGCCATGCTCTGCTTTATGATCCAACCTTTCAAAGGTGGCTAGATAATTGAGAACTGCCAGTTAACAGCTGAATTTCCTTCAGTCTCTGTTGTTCCCCTTCAGTTTAAATATTGAAACTTAAAATTTTTTTAATGTTTATTTATTTTTGAGGCAGAGAGAGACAGAGCATGAACTGGGGAGGGTCAGAGAGAGGGAGACACAGAATCTGAAACAGGCTCCAGGCTCTGAGCTGTCAGCACAGAGCCCGACACGGGGCTCGAACTCATGGACCGCGAGATCATGACCTGAGCCGAAGTCGGCTGCTTAACCAACTGAGCCACCCAGGTGCCCCTTGAAACTTTTTATATATTTATTTGAGAGAGAGCACATGCACGAGCAGGAGAGGGGCAGAGAGGGAGATGGAAAATCCCAAGCAGGCTCCGCACTTTGAGCACAGAGCCTGAAGCAGAGCTGAATCTCACAAACAGGGAGAGCACGACCTGAACTGATACCAAGAGTCAGATGCTTAACTGTCTAAGCCACCCAGGTGCCCCCAAAATTGAACCTTTTTAAAATTCAACTTCCTATTAGATTTTAAATGGTTGCTTTGGAATGAGTTTTTTTGTTGTTTTTGCTTTTTTTTTTTTTTTAGGTAAAATACTTAATATTTTACCTTTTTTCTCACTTCTCTTTTCTGCCCCCAGGTGGTATCTGTGTCTATGATGAAAACTCTATGTCTGTGGCAGGAAATGAGTGGGTCCTGGGATGCACACAGCATCTTTGGTGGGGGATGTTACTCTGGGGTTACCACACTGGTATCATTTAAACCTTTGTTGTGATGTGTAGGCATTTGCTCCCAGACCCCATGGCCATACATTTTTTTTTTCATACATTTTAAGTTATTGCCAGTAACATTTCTTCATCTTCACCCCAGGCCTTTGCTGGTTCACCTGTGTTCTCATCGGGTCTACCTACCTCAGTAGGACATCTTGGATTTTTTAATTATAGTAAAAACATTTATTATAAAATTTACCGTATTTATCACTTTTAAATTTACAGTTCAATAGTGTTAAGTTTATTGAGACTGTTGTGAAGCAGATCACCAGAAATTTTTCACGTTGCAAAATCAAAACTCTACTCATTAAACAATAATTTTCCTTTTCCTCCCCAACCCCCAGCCTCTGGTAACTATCACTCTACTGTCTCTTTCTAGAATTGGACTACTTTAGATAGCTTGTATAAGTGGAATCATACAGTATTTGTCCCTTTGTGAATGGCTTATTTAGCATAATGCCTTCAAGGTTCATCCACGTTGGGACATATAACAGGATTTCTTTCTTTTCTGAGGCTGAACAATATTCCACTGTATGTATATACTACATTTTTTAATGTTTATTTGAGAGAGAATGCATGAGTGAGTGAGAGGGGCAGAGAAAGAGGGAGAGAGAATCTTAAGCAGGCTCGATGCTCAGTATGGAGCCTGTCCTGGGGCTCGACTGCACAACCATGAGATCAATGACTTGAGCCAAAATCAAGAGTTGGACACCCAACCGAATGACCCACACAGCTACCCCACTACAATTTTTAAATTCATTTACCTGCTGACAGACATTTATGTTGATTCCACCTCTTGGTTATTGTGAATAATGCTACCATGAATGTGGGCATGCAAATATCTTTTTTTTTACATATTTTATATATATTTTATATATTTTTAATGTTTATTTATTTTTGAGAGAGAGAGACTGAGTGTGAGCAGGGGAGGGGCAGAGAGAGAGGGAGACACAGAATCTGAAGCAGGCTCCAGGCTCCGAGCTGTCAGCACAGAGCCCAGCGCGGGGCTCGAACTCACCAACTGTGAGATCATGACCTGAGCCGAAGTTGGACATTCAACCGTTTGAGCCACCCAGGTGCCTCGCAAATATCTCTTGAAGTTCCTGTTTTCAATTTTTGTTTTGTTATTTTTGGATAAATACCCAGAAGTGGATTGCTGGATCGTATTGTATTTCCATTTTTATTTTTTTGAAGAACCTCCATACTGTTTTCATAGTGGCTACATTCAACAGTGCACAAAGATTCTAATTTACAGCCTTGCAAACACTTGTAATTTTTAGGGTTTTTCTTTTGTTTGCTTCTTCGTTGTTGTTTTTAATAGTAGGCATTCTATTGGGTGTGAGGTGGTATCTCAGTGTGGTTTTGATTTGAATTTCTCTGATGATTAATGATGTTGAACAATTTTGTATATGCTCGTTGGTCAATCTCTAAGTATTTTTTCTTCATCATACAACAGATATCATTACATTGGCAGAATTCCATATTGTGTGTAATTTCCTCTCAAACCAAACCAAAACAAACTCTGAAATCTAACTCCAAGTTGTCAGGATTACTGGTTTATATCCCGGCTCTTTATAAATCTCTGGAATTAACTGCATCCAATTTTTTTTCTTTTCCTTGAAGTTGACCACTCTCCTCACATTGATAGCCTCTTTCCTTCTTATAACGTTAAATATTTACTTTGTTAGAGGCTAAGTTTTCAACCATAGCCTGACCTTATGTCATATGCTTTCCTTCAGATATTTAATCCCTTAATTCACAAATAGAAATAGGAATGGGCACCCAATAGGGGTGGGGGAAGAATCCTATTTCTAGAGCACTAGACTGTGTTGTCTGTTACTATATGGATTGGGACGACAACCAACCTGTCAGTCTCAACTGTTGTAATATTTAAAAAAAAAGAAGAATAAAAGTCCTATAATTATAACAAATAAGAATAACAATAGCAAACATATCACAAGCTTCTTTAAGTCACTGGTAAAATATGTGAAGTGCCTTCAAAATCTTGTAAATATCCCATGGTGTTTAAAATTTACAAAGAACTTTCCCACACAGATCACTCATGTAACTTTTAGAGTAATGTTTTGAGGTGGCAGAGGGAGAAATTCTATTTACAAAGTACCTATGCATATGACAATAATGGTAACAGATATTCTGACTTTACATGTGAAGAAAAGACCTTTAAAATTACGACTTTTTTCTCGACCTCAGAGTACATAAGTCAGTATTATCCTGTAAGTGTTTTGCTTTCTTATCTGGTGTGCCTCACTACTTCCTACACTGTCTTATTATACATTTTTTAGCTTTTATCACTGTTATTTGAGCAGAAGAGTACTGCAGGGGCCACATGGAATATAAAACTCAGTTTCACCTCACTGAAATATACCTCTATTTTTAAAATGTACATCAAAATAATTAGCATTGTCTGTATTATTTTTTTCTTTTTTCCATTTTCCTGTTATCAACTCTTTATTAAGCAATAGGTTTTTACAGGGAGAAAAATGGCCCCCAAAGATGCCCACACCCTAATCCCTGGAATCTATGAATATGATGCTATGGCAGAAGGACTTTCAGAGGTAATTAAAGTTAAGGACCTTGAGATAGGGAGATTATCTTGGATTATTTGGGTGAGCCCAATGTAACCACAATGGTTGGTCAAAGTATAAGGAGGAGGCGGAGAATGTTGTAGGAGAGTTGTAGGAAAGAGTTGTTGTAGGCGAGAGTTGTAGGAAAATGTGACCACTTGAGAACGCCCAAAGGGATATAATGTTGGTGGCTTTAAGATGGATAAAGAGGACTGGGAGCCAAGGAATGTTGGTGGCTTCCAGAAGCTGGAAAATGCAAGGAAATACTCTCCCCTAGAGTCTCCAGAAAGGAATGCAGACAATAATATGTTGATTTTTAGCCCAGTGAGATCCTTGTAAATCTATATTACATATAGGAATATATAATACAAACAGGAGTAATTATGTATTCCTCTTTTGCAAACAAATTTTACTTTTTAAGTTTATTTATTTATTTTGAGAGAGAGTGTGTAAGTGTGTAAGTATATAATATATACATTTATATATTCCCATAAATTCATTTTATGCATACATATATGTATTTATATTTATATATATTTATATATATGTATTGATACTTAATGTATATGTATAGATACTTATATATATGTATTGGTATTTATATATATATATATATATATATGTATTTATATATATATTCCCTCCCCCCTCATTACCTTTCTCAGAACCTGGAAATAATAGTATGTGATTTGAGACATATATTCTAAATGTACAACCCATAAGGGAAAGTGCTAAATACTCTTTGATACAGTAAAGCTGTAAGAAACAGCTTTACCTGTTTTACAGGTAATATGAGCTATATGAAATGCTCTCTGGAAAACACTCTGGAGAGTGGGCACCACCAGGTTAGAAGAGCTTCTGCTAATCAAAATTGCTAAATGTTTACCCACCAATAATGGAAAATATCCTCTTGGGGATTTTAGACTTGTTACCATGGATGTTGTTTGCTAACACTGATTGTTTTCCTAACTGCTTATAGAAACTCCATGCTGTCATCCATCTGTTCTCTCATCAAAGTAGCTTTGCGACGGCAGTTAGTTTAGACATTTTTTAATGATTTCAGATGTCTCTGCATACGACTATACATCGTATAGTTGAGAATGTGATGATTGGGGTTTCAATGCAGGTAGAAATATACAGCTCCTACTTTTCTCCATTTAGCAATGATAGGAGAGAAAGTTAGAATACCTGACTCATTTAAAAATTGTTACAAACCTTGATTTTTCTTTTGTAACACTCATCACACCAAAGGTTTCTTATTGAAAAATGTTATTCCTCATTATTAATTCCTCAGTTTTTTGGGGTGGCTTTTTAATTGCTACTTCCAAGTGGTTAGTACAGTGTCTAGTATATGGAGATATTCAATGACTGTTACTTGAATGAATATATGAGTAAATGTTTTAATGATATGCTTCTTAGCAGTGTCACTTATTTCTGGTTTAAAATTGATACAGCATTCATTCTTTTACCCTGTACTACTAAATAGTTAATCCCTGTCCTTAAAGGCCCTACATCCATTCTTCCACACATCACTGCCAATTGTGCCTCTGGCTGAGAGAGATTACCATTCTTCCCTTTGTTCTTGGCTTACCCCCAAACCCTTCAATGTGCATATTGCATCCTGCTTCCTTGGGAAACTTAGCTCATTCATTATATCCTCTTTCTTCCAAATCTTCAATCTTTCCTTCATTGCTAGATTATTCTACTCCATAAAGAAACAAGGTAATTTTTTAATTATAAAACTTTTCTTTCAGCTTACTAACACAAACAAGCTCAAGAATAGCCTGTAATCCCTCCTTTCCTAAGTTTCCACTTTTTTTCTATTGATTAAAAAAATTTTTTTTCATGTTTATTTCTGAGACAAAGAGAGACAGAGCATGAGTGGGGGAGGGGCAGATAGAGAGGGAAACAGAATCTGAAGCAGGCTCCAGGCTCTGAGCTGTCAGCACAGAGCCTGACGTGGGGCTCGAACTCACGGACCGTGAGATCATGACCTGAGCTGAAGTTGGCTGAGTCACCCAGGCGCCCCTCCTCATTTTCCACGTAATCTAACTTCCACTCACAGAAAATCCCCTCTCCAAGGTCACCCGTATCATGTCCACCTATTCCAGTGAACATGAGGCAGTTTACATCCTGGCCATTACATTCAATAGTGTTTACCACTCTTCTGAATTTTGTCATCTTGTTTGACTTCTCAGAACCTTCTTTATGGTCCCTTTCCTTTGCCCCTACTTGCAAAGTTTGATGTCCTTGTCTGGAATTTCTCCTCTGTTTACCTTATGCAATTTATCTTAATGGTTTCCATCCATTGCCATGGTTTCAACTACTGCGAAAATGTTCATTGCTCCCAACTGTCTTTCTATAGCCTCACAGATTGAGCTGCGTTTTTGGGGAATTGCCATCATTTATCCCATTGGCACTTCCATCTCGATATATATATAACCGAATATATTGTCCTTACAATATGATGCCAATTCCCTTCTTGTAAATTTTCTAAATCAGCCAATAATACCATCTTCTGTTCTGTTGTTGTAGGCAGTGTTGTGGCTGATAAATCTTTTCCCACCCCTCCATATAAAAAGCACCATCTCCTGTTCACCACCACCCCTGCCTATATCTATGTCATAAATGTCTCTCTAATAAATCATTTTGTCTTTTCTACCTGCCCTTATCCATATGGTTTCCCACCTACTCTGGGACATTGGGTAAGAAAGGACTAGCTGAAGATCACATAGATGTACAAGTCATTCAAAAGATAGTGGGGGTGAGCGGGGCGGGGGGTAAAGCCAAAACCGGGAACCATGCACAGCTAGGTCTGAAGGGAGATGCAGACACTACATATAAGGCAACAGAAATAGACGTATCAGGTGGTGCTCGAAGCTAGGGCAAAGCACACTTACTGTATCTATAGAAAACCCATATAAGCTGCTTTCATCAAATGTACAGCCTGGCTATTAAACACACTAAGAGAGTGTAGACACTTAGATATTTGTCATCCTCTGACCAGCTCGTGGATATCTGATGATGTTTATACTTTTTTTCTGTCTTCCTAATTGGTCTTAGCCTTTTGATACCCTCTCACTGTTCTCTGAGTAACATTTGATATAAATTTCACTCAGTGCTTATGATACAACTGGACTTTTTAAATGCCTTCAAAGGTCCCCTAATTAAGTAGAGGTTAAGGCTCAAATCTTTGCATGTCTTGCAAGAGGGTCTAATATTTGGCCTTTGACTTCATTTCCAGCATTTGCTTTTTCTTAAATCATTTTTGGAACTATCTTGAGCAGTATCAATCACTTTTCATTGCTTCTGGTATGCTGTATTTTCTCTATGTTTTGTAATATCCACCCCTTCTCTCTGCATTGCTGCTATCATCCTACTAACCTTGCCAGGATCAACTCAGAAAAGCTTTACTAAAGAAAGTCAAAGCCATAGGCCATTCCTCCCAGGGCCCACCCTATTTGAGTTAGGTTCACTTCTTTGAGTTCTCATCCCTCACTGTATAATGTAATCTACTCTCTGTCCATATTGTACATGGAGGACAAGGATTATATCCTATGTATCTTTCTATCTACCTATGTATCCATTCATTACCTATGATCTATTTTTTTTTGTATTTTTATTGCCCTATGCAGCTCCTGATGCACAAAAGGCACTCAATATATGTTGGCAAAATGATAATCAAATATCCTTAAAATTTTTCTATTGAGTTACATCTTCAGGGACTAGCAAGTTAAACTCTTAGAAAGCAGGGATGGGTCCTAATTAAATTTTTCCTTCTCATAGAACTTAACAGCACTTCATGCATAAAAATTACTATACATGTAAAAAATTAAATGTAAAATCAGAATACTATAGATATTAGAGTATAGTCTTTAGTGACAGAAATTTGAGTTCAAATTCCTATTTTCAATCTATGGAAGATGAATCGGAACCACAAATCCTCTCTATCATTTTCTCTAGCCATCTCTTTCTTCCATACAGGCTTCATTTTCCTTCTTTATTTACTCCTACTTAGCTAATTGTTTTTTTTTTTCTTTTTCACTGTTTTTTTTTTTAACCACTTGTCTTTCTTTCTCTTCCTCTGAGTATGTGTGTATATACATATATGCACCATGCGTGTTTGGGAGTATGTAAGGGTGGGTGGCTTACCAACCACAAGACCCTATGAGTGTAACAGGAAAGCTATAAGCCATAACTAAGAGTGAATCCAAATGCAGGCCAACAGTGCAAACATAAATAAAAACATACAAACATAAGAGCAGCTAAACAGCGACAACCCTAAGGTCACTCTAATTTGACTTTTTATTCTTCTAAGTTTTGTACAGTCTTGTTTTGTTTTATTCTTTTCCAGTCTACCTTTTGCTCCTCTCTGCTTTTTCACCCATTCCTCTTCCAGAAACCATCTTTTCAGGGTTAGTTTAGCTTACTGTTAAAGCTAAATTTCTTTTAGCCTTTGAATAGTGAGAGAAATGAAAATTGTTCGTTGGAATGGAAATTAGAATAGGCATAAAAATTCACAGAAATGTGCCTAGGTCAGTTGAGCTCCCTTCCATCACTGTGGGTCTGCAGTAAGTGTGTATGGAGCCAATACTTCATGATCCTTTTCCTATAAATGGGGTTGTGGGGAGGGATAAGAGGAAGGGCAGCATTTAAAGGAGATTTGACTGAGTTTTCCTCACTGTGTCCATGTTCTTATTCCTGTCATGTCATTCGTATATATGCTTACATCAGTTGACGGCTCTTTAAAGTACATCACTGCCATTGTGCATTTATTTTCCATTTTCTCTTGCTACTTTGATGCCATTGGTGGCTGGGGGGCGGGGAACCTGCTATTGATGGTTTCCCCAGATTAAATAAATTCAGTTAAGCATTTCTCAATACATTTAAGGAACTATTTCAAATCACAGGTTAGTTCAAGGAATATGATAAAGACTATATTGTTTCAGAAGAAAAACAAAGGGATCATTTTGTACTCTTTTTATTTAATTACTCTTCATAGAATGTGAATGCCCAAATAGAGCACCGCAGGGTATTTCTCTGAAAATCAGAAATCTTCCTTGGCTTTCTCTGGAGGATATTTTATCCAGCCAGCCTTACTTTATCAACAGGTATTTAGCACTTTACCTTATGGGTTGTGCCTTTAGGAAATGTGTCCCAAATTACTTACTACTCTTCTTTCTACAATCCATAAGGGATGTAGTAGAAATATATATATTATTAATAAATTCATGGGAATAAATACAATAGCAATGACAAGTCAAAAAGATTGTTTACTTTTTGACCATAATTCCACTTCTAGGAAATAATTATGGATGGACAACTAATTCTATATAAAAATTCTCATTATAATGTTATATATCATAAAATTGGGAACAATCTAAATGTCCACTAACAGACACATGATCAAATAAATTTTGTTAGAGACATTAAATAGAATACCATCCATCTATTAGAAACTGTCTTTAGGGGTGCCTGGGTGACTCAGTCAGTTGAGCGGCCTACTTTGGCTCAGGTCACCATCTCACAGCTCGAAGGCTTATGAGTTCAAGCCCCACATCAGGCTCTGGGCTGACAGCTCACAGCCTGGTGCCTGCTTCTGATTCTGTGTCTCCCTCTCTCTGCCCCTCTCCTGCTCACACTCTGTCTCTGTCTCTCTCTCAAAAAATAAAATAAACATTAAAAAAATTTTAGAAACCACAGTAAATGGCTTGGGGATATATTCATAACTTGTAAAACAGTATTACCATTTGTGGAAAGAAATTACAAGAAAAGACTGGTAGTGATTCAAAATGGCACCCGACTCCACTGGCTTTTGTCCCAGAATTAAGTTTGGAAAATTGTCCTCTAAGTAAAGCCGAGTGTGAACATTGGACTCTGAAAGAAAGTCAGAGTAGAGCTTCAGGTAATGTTGTGCCTCCTTAAAAGACAAGAAGGAGGAAAAAAGGAAAATGTGAAGACCAGCGTTCTTTAAAAAGGAAATACACTAAAGCTTTTTAACCCCAGAGGACAATTCTTTTTAAATTAGAAACTACATGGACTCCCAGTACCGTGTCTGCTCTTCACCCAGTCACCTTACAGGCAAGGCCACTATGATTACCCCGGCTCACTTACAGAGTGCTGCTACCCTGGCCCTCATTCTGGCCAAGTCTTGTGAGGAAGCCAACCTATACAGTTGCCATGGAAACCTCTACCAGTTGCATATACTGTACATTTCAATCACCTGGCAGTAAATGTAACCAACTGACCAATAAACACCCAACGCTTGAGAAAAACCAGTCGTGTTAAAGAAAAAAAATCAAATTAAAAAAAAAAAGGAAACTGTACATAACCACCTACACAATTATTTCCCACCTTGAGTTGAAACTGAATAGTTTGATCTCAAAGCAGATTTCTTTTTCTAGGGAAAAACAACCCCAACAACTTAGTCAACTCCTTTTCTCTTAAGACTCCTTTGATGATTCTGATCATCAGTTTAATTCCAACCAAGCCCCAAACAAGGTGCCAGCTTCCTGGGGCACTTAATTGGATTCATAAGAGTTTATGTGCAGGAGGAGTTTTCAGCCTAATGCCAAGTAATTGACAACTAAATTTTTTCCTGGTTTCAATCCAATTATTTATTCTTAACATGGCAAAAGTTTAGGATTTGTGGTATTTACATAATTTCCAACTATCTCCATTGCTTTAAGACATGGACCATATACAAGTCTCATGTGGTAATCACTAACATTTATCTTTGTTATTGTCACCTGCTATCTTCATCAATGTCAAAACAAGAGCCTTAAAAAATGAAGCTCTGCGGTTTTACTGGCCCAACAACAGAGGTTTTACTGAATAAACCCTATCTCTGCATGACAGAGAATGGGCAGCAGAAACATCTCTGACAGCTGTTGCATGATGGAATAGGATAAAGGTCATTTCCTGCAAATGTTAGGGTTTTTAAGAATCCCACAGGCATTGGAGAAGTAATTGGACTCAACAAGCAATCAATCATATTTGAAGCATATGAAGTATATCTAAGGACCAAAGGTGAAGATTTAATGTCCAAATTCATCCAATTGTTCAGATGTCTGGAAATAAAAAAGATGTAAGTTCAGAGAAGTTTACATGGAGTAATTTAATTAATTTAAAACAAGTATAAATTGGTTGAATATAAAATAGGTTTTTTCTGTCTTCCTTTGAAAATCTTTGTTGATAAAGACCAATATGATAACTTGGAAACCAAAAGGTCCCCCCAAAATTTTATTTCTTATTATTCAAGTAATTTATATAGGCATATTGAAGTTGTTAACTGAACGCTTTCTTAAGAAGGGTTACTTCTTTCATGCGCCAAAATTACTTTATATTGGTTGTAATTGATGTTAATAATTTTAAGAGTGAAATTTAAGAATATGGTAACTAATTTTTAGTATCCTACTAAGATATTTAGTTGGCAATTTAATTTTAAATCACCTGTTTTCTTCTAGGTTCATATTTTATTAAACAATTTGGCCTAAGCTACTATGGTGTTAGGGAAATATGAAATTAAAAGGGTGTGATTCTGTTCTTCAAGACCTTATTTTTAATTGAGTGTGCCAGACTTCTAATTGTCCCTTAATATCCAATGTCCTCTCCTTTCTTTTAATCAAAGCTTTTTGTTTTGAAATATGTTGCCTTCCGGAAGTTTCAAAATAGTAATGAACATTCTGGTATATTTTAAAGCAGCTTCACCCAATGACCATATCTTCCATAAGTACAGTACATAGTCAAAACCAGAAATCTGATATTGGTATAATACTCTCAACTCGCTGACAGACTTTACATAGATTTTAAAAATCTAAAAATCTTAGATTTAAAAATATCTAAATTTTTTTTAATGTCTATTTTTGAGAGAGAGAAAGAGAGAGAGAGACTGAGTGGGGGAGGGGCACAAAGAGAGAGGCAGATACAGAAGCCAAAGCAGGCTGCAGGTTCTGAGATGTCAATGCAGAGCCTGATGCGGGGCTCGAACTCACAAACCATGAGATCAGGACCTGAGCTGAAGTTGGATGCTTAACCAACTGAACCACCTGAGCACCCCTCACTTTATATAGATTGTAAATGCAATCTTCTCTTTCTCTCTTTTATGTGTACAATTCTTTGAAATTTTATCCCAAGAGTCAATTTGTTTAACCTTTACCACACAGTCCATATTACCATTAGGGTATAGAACTCTTCCATCAGCACAAAGACACTCCTTAAATTCCCCCTTAATTGTTATGCCCTCTTCTGCAATCCTAACTCTGGCAATAACTAACTAGTTATCCATTGCTATAATTTTGCCATTTCAAGAATGTTATATAAACAGAACGATGTCATATGCAGTATTTTGAGATTGACTTTTTCACCCATCATTAAGTCCTTGAAATTCTTCTAAGTCGTTTTGTGTGTCAATAGTTTGTTTCTTTGCATTTATGGTACCACACTTTGTCTATCTATTTACCAGTTCAGTTGTGGGTACTTTCCAGCTTTTGGCTACTCTAAATAAAGTGACTGAACATTTGTGTACATGTTCCTGTGTAATCGTACTTTTAGTTCTCTAGGATAAATACCCAGGAGAGTTGGGTTGTATATTGTTAACTTTGTACAAAACAGCCAAGGTGCTTTCCAGAACAGCTATGATATTTTACATTTACATCAACAAAGTGTAAGAAATTCTGTTATTCTGTACCCTTGTCAACATTTACTATTTTCAGTATTTGTTTTTAATTTTTTGGCCATTTCCATAGGTATGCTATGGTATTTCACTGTAGCTTTAATTAGCATTTCCCTAATGACTCATGATGGTGAACGTCTTTTCTCTCATGTGCTTATTTGCCATCTGTTTACCCTTTTGGGGGAAATGTCTGTTAAATTTGTTTTGCCTATTTTCTTCTTTAACATTTATTTATTTTGAGAGAAAGAGAGAGAGAGAGAGAGAGAGAGAGAGAGAGAGCGCGTTAGAGAGCAAGAGCAGGGGAGGGGTAAAGGGAGAGAGAATTCCAAGCAGGGTCCAGGCCATCAGCTCAGAGCCCTAATGTGGGGGCTCACACCCATGAACCATGGCATCATGACCTGAGCCAAAATCAAGAGTCAGATGTTTAACTGAGCCACCCAGACGTCCCTTGCTTATTTTCTAATTGAATGTTTTTTACTTGTTGAGTTTAGACAATTCTTTATATATTCTGGATAAAAATTCTTTCTCAGATATGTGCTTTGAAAATATTTCTGCCAGTCAATGGTAAGCTTGATACTCTTAAAAGACCTTGATCCTCTTACCAGAATCATATGATAGAGTAAAAGTTTGATGATAAGTATTATCAATTTTTGTCTTTATGGATTGTGCCTTTGGTGTCATGTCTAAGAGCTTCTTGTCTAACCTTAGCAAAGGAAAATTTTTCCTGTGTTTTCTTCTGTAAGTTTTATAGTTTTTTATGTCACATTGAGATCTATGATCCATTTTCAGTTAATTTTTAAGAAAGATGTTATGTTTAGGTCTGGTTCTGGAGGGTTGTGTTTAGATATTGGTCGGAGAGGTAGACAAATTTCAGGAGGAGGAATACTGGTGAGTGACAAATGATGACAGTGTGTATAAAACAAAGTTTCTCAGGGAAATACAAATCAAAACCACACTCAGGTATCACCTCACGCCAGTCAGAGTGGCCAAAATGAACAAATCAGGAGACTATAGATGCTGGAGAGGATGTGGAGAAATGGGAACCCTCTTGCACTGTTGGTGGGAATGCAAATTGGTGCAGCCGCTCTGGAAAGCAGTGTGGAGGTTCCTCAGAAAATTAAAAATAGACCTACCCTATGACCCAGCAATAGCACTGCTAGGAATTTACCCAAGGGATACAGGAGTACTGATGCATAGGGGCACTGGTACCCCAATGTTCATAGCAGCACTCTCAACAATAGCCAAATTATGGAAAGAGCCTAAATGTCCATCAACTGATGAATGGATAAAGAAATTGTGGTTTATATACACAATGGAATACTACGTGGCAATGAGAAAGAATGAAATATGGCCTTTTGTAGCAAAGTGGATGGAACTGGAGAGTGTGATGCTAAGTGAAATAAGCCATACAGAGAAAGACAGATACCATATGGTTTCACTCTTATGTGGATCCTGAGAAACTCAACAGGAACCCATGGGGGAGGGGAAGGAAAAAAAAAAAAAGACGTTAGAGTGGGAGAGAGCCAAAGCATAAGAGACTGTTAAAAACTGAGAACAAACTGAGGGTTGATGGGGGGTGGGAGGGAGGGGAGGGTGGGTGATGGGTATTGAGGAGGGCACCTTTTGGGATGAGCACTGGGTGTTGTATGGAAACCAATTTGTCAATAAATTTCATATATATATATATATAAAAAAAACAAAAAACAAAGTTTCAAGACAGTGACAGTGGAATAAAGGAAATTAGAGGGTAGTCAAAATCAAACACATTAGAATACAGAAGAGTAAACAGAGGGAAAGAGACAGTGTTCTTAAAATGAAAATTTTAAGAGTAGGTCCAAAATATCAAAAAGCTTTTAGTTCTTAGACTTACCTACAGTTGGACTAGGCTATCTTGGTTGAGAGTTTATATAGATATTCCCATATATATTATCTATCATAGTTTATATAGCTATTCCCATATATATTATCTATCATCCTTAATAGCATTCTAGCAATAATACCTCCTTTGTGCTCAAAAGCATCATCCCAATGGTGAAATTTTAAATCTGTTAAGGAAGTTTATTATAACCTGAAAGCAACATAATAAGGGGAATAATTTTGTCCTCAAGGTGCATTTTGGTGCTTCTGAAATTCTTTTGTGTGGCTTTTTGTTCCAGTGATTATAACCCAAAAGCTAAAGAAGAATAACATTTTGTGATGTGCTCTGAAGGTACTTAATAGCATCAGAAAGGCAAAGAGTAGCTTATAAAATACAGACAACTCTTAAAATTGAACAAAAAGGCAATCTCAATTCTGTTCATAACTTGGGGAGAAATACATTAATTAGGATTTCTTGGGTTACACATTCTCAAAAATAATTATTCTGAAATAAGTACAATTCTTACCGCTATAAACAGTCAAGCACAGAAACGCTGATCAAGTATCACTTAAAAGCTAGTTATCCACATATCTGAAATATATGAAATTTAATAGAGTGGCCATGAGGAAGTCACATTTAAGAGGAAGTAAGATAAAGCACCACTGTAAAACTTGGTAAATTTGTTAAAAATAACAACAAATAGACAAATGAAGTAAATGTTTCTTTTAAATTTCAAAACCTATTTTCCCAAGACCCATTACCAACATAGCAAGTGTAAATTGAGAACTGATTAATTTATATGGGAAATAGGATAGAAAATTTCTACTTTCACTGTATTTTCCCTCAGTAGATTTAAAATGTGTGTTTATATTTCCATAAAGAGTTGCTTAATCCAATAACCTTTCCATTGACATCCCACATCAGATAGGAAATCCATTGTATCACTGATTTTCCCCATATTAGCTTACTCTTAGAAACTAAAACCAATAGATGTTACTAAAATGTATAGACACACACGCACACCATACCCACAGAGTCTGTTAACAATTGACTGTTTTCCTACCTATATTTTTCAGAAGGAAGAAATGAAAGATGGGCTCATAGACCAACTTTTATTTATCAGAAAAGCATGAAGGTAATTCTCAACCTGAGTATTTCCAAAAATTGTCTTGCTGAAAATTACTAAAGTGCTTCTACAAAATTGTCTTAATTTTGACAACACAGAGAGCCATTCCACAAATTTGATTTTTTCTTTTAGTTTCATCAAGATAATTCACATATGTAGCACTGTGTGGTGAGAGTAAGAACTTTTAAGATCTAGTCTTTCAACAGCTTTCAAATATACCACACAACAGTATTAGTTCTAGTCATCATGTTGTATGCTATATTCCCAGTATTTATTTATCTTATCACTGGAAGTTTGTACCTTTTCACTACCTTTCTACAATTCTCCATGTCCCTGCCCCCGCTCCCCCTCCCCATCCCTACCTCTGGTAACTGCAAATCTGATCTTTTTTTTCTCTTTGCTCTTTGCCTTTTTTTTTCTTTTGCTGTTGTTTGTTTTAGACTCCACATGTAAGTAAGATCATACAGTATTTGTCTTTCGCTGACTTAGTTCACTTAGCATAATGCTCTTAAGATTCATCCATATGGTATCAAATGGCAGGATTTCCTTCTTTTTTTATGGCTGAATATTCCATATATTCCATTTTCCTTATCCATTCACCTTTGATGGACACTTAGGTTATTTCCATATCTTGGCTATTATAAATAATGCTTCAATGAGCATGAAGATACAGATCTTGCTTCAACATAGTGATTTCATTTCATTTGGATATATACCCACAACTGGGACTTCTGGATCATACGGTAGTTTTAATTTTTTGAGGCACCTCCATACTGTTTTCCAGTAGTTACATCAATTTACATTCTCACCAACAGTGCCACAGGAGTTTCCTTTTTTCCACATCCTCACCAGCATTTGTTAGCTCTTGTCTTTTCAATGATGGCCATTCTAACAGGTGTGAGGAGATAGCTCATTATGGTTTCAATTTGCACTCCCCTCATGATTCATGATGTTGGGCATCTTTCCCTATGTCTCTTGGCCATCCGAATGTCTTCTTTAGAAAAAAAGTGTAGTTAGGTCTTTTACCCATTTTTAATTGGACTATTTTTGTTGTTGTTGTTGAATTGTCTGAGTTCTTAATACACTTTGGATATTAACCCCTTATCAGATATATAATTTGTAAAATGTTTCTCCCATTCTGTAGGCTGCTTTTTCATTTTGTTGATCATTTCTTTGGTTGTGCAAAGCTTTTTAATTTGATGTAGTGTCACTCACTTATTTTTTGTTTTGTTCCTTGTGCTTTTGCTATCATCTCCAAAAAATCATTGCAGGACCCACGTCAAGGAACTTTTTTCATGTTTTCTTCAAGGAGTTTTATGGCTTCAGGTCTTACTTTTAAGTCTTTAACACATTTTGAGTTGGTTTGTGTGAGTGGTGTCCACAATGTTTTAAGATTTGTAATAAACGTGAATATATAATCATCCAAATGTATTAGAGCTTACACTAGTCACATCCCTAGCATAGATTAGTTTAAATGAGTAGCTCTCTTAAGACTTTAGAAATTTTCCTTCTCATAGATCTGAACTCCTAAATGTGTAAAGTGAAGCATAAATTTTAACAAACACTTTTCAAAGTACTATTTGAGGGGCTCAGTTAGTTAAGTGTCTGACTCTTGGTTTCAGCTCAGGTCATGATCTCATGGTTTGTGAGTTAAAGCCCCACATCAGGAACTGTGCTGGCAGTGTGGAGCCTGGTTGGGATTCTCTCTCTCCCACTCTCTCTTCCCCTCCCCCCCCACTAGCTCTCTCTCTCAAAAAATAAATAAATAAACTTAAAAAAAATACTATTTGAGTTAGTTCTGGAATAGCCATAATGTTCAGAAATGGTCCCTTCACTGTTGGCCCTGTTCCAGGTTATTTCATGCTCTCTGAAGGTTTCTGGATTAGGTCTGAGTTATGTCAAACACTAGTTGGGACTGATTTTATTGCTATCTTTCTCACAAACCAAGAGCATAGTTCTGAAGTTGCCGATAGTACTAAAAAAACAGATAAGCAAATTTTGGAATAGGTGACTTCCCTACATTAATTCAAATTGTTTTTGTTCTTCCCAATGATGATAAATACTATTCTGGAGTAACATAGTAAGATGGAAATTCTGTAAACAAGTTTAGTTGAAAACATCCAAAAGATACCCAATAAGTCAATGGAAGATATAAAGGTAGATCTTAGAAATAGACTTTAGGTTCAGAGTTCCTCTAATTATCTTAATGTTTCTAGTATAATTAAGATTCTGCCTTGACTACATAAGTGACTTATGGAAGAGTTATAAAATTAATATATATGGACATTTGAAATATTTTCTTTTTGCTCACTTTAAAAGGATTTAAAGTTTGCTTCTAAATGAATATAAAATTTGAAAGGCCAAGTGATTTAAAGCAGGTATATCATTACTTTCCCATATGGTTTGTTCAAACAGGTAAAAAGTATGCAAAAATCTGAATGTTCTTTGCAACAGTAGCTTCAATTTTCATCAGCCAAGACTCAATTTGTGTCACAGGGTAAAACTCGTCTGATTAGATCTGTTCAAAAAGCCATTAAACAACTTTCAATGTTCTTGCTCTCTCACATTTAGGACACTGAACTTTTACAGAGACAGAGTGTTTGAAGCCTTCTTAATTATTTCCATTATTATCCAAGAAGGATTACTCACGTTCAGCCTCCATCGGAATTCTCAAAGTTCTCAGTGCCAATTATATGGCAATCTAAAATGCCTTTCCCTGGCTTTATGGCCTGATTATTATTTAGAGTCTCTCTAGCAGTGAACTTGAAGATCATGCAAATGTGCTCTTTGGGAAAGCCATTGTATAGCTGAATAATTTGTTTTGTAGGAAGCCAGCTCAAATTTATCATCAACCGTGAAAATTCTCTATCATTGGTTTTTTATCAAGTAGGCCTATTACTATACCAGTTCCACTTTAACTGACAGAAAGCTGATCAGGAATGCCATTATTAAGCCATAAATTCCTATTTTAAAATATGTTGCCTAATGTTATTATACTGATTGTTGTATCATTAATTCATGTATTATTTCCTTTGGCCTTATTTTCTATGTCATAATCAAAACTGAAATAACTCCTAAAATGTAAAAGCGTATAGCATATATCTAAAGTTGAGAGAATAAACCTACAGCTTAATATGTATAAACATACAAATTTAACTGGACAGAAGGGACCACGTTCATTCATGACATGCAATATTTACAATGCTCAAGAGCAACTGTATTTGCCAAGATATTCACCATTCATAACATTGTGAGATAAAATTTAACTATAGACATTCATTCACTAATGCAATATTTGTTTGATTATATTACCTATTTCTTAGATTATAAGACATATTGATGAACAAATGTCACTATGTACTTATTAGGAGCCTACAGCCAAGTGGGAACAAAGATAAGCAAATAATGCTAATTAGTGAGACAGGGATTTATTCAGGATACTACTGGCACACCATACCTACCTTTATTTTTCAGGGAAAGTATAAAGATCAAGTGATACTTAAGCAGGAGCTAACTAGACATGAGTTCCTAGAAGAGAGCGGGTAAGCCAGACAGGAGGAGATACGTCAACATGGGCAGGAGAAGTATGGCTACCACATAGATTTAAAGTCCTGTTATATCAGACTTAATATGGAGTTTGGCCTTCATCTTGATGTGGTGATATATCACTGAAGGAGAGTGATATAATCACGTTTTAGTTTAGAAAGATCATCCTGGCTCAAGTATGAAGAATGTTTTAGAGGGGATGATGGAAATAGACCAGTTCAGATAAGAAATCATACTCTCTTACCCTGTGGTAGTAATGGAAAAGAAAAAATACCTAAACTACATTTGTATCTCAACCTATCCTGTTGTGACTATTGTTTTGTAATAGAATTTATAGATGTGACTTTTAAAATACTGTGTTATTCCTGACTTTTAAAATACTGTATTATTCTGGGGAGCCATTTATTTATAGATCTCCTTGTACTATTTGTAACAATATAGTATTTATCTCTTGAGCACACATTCTTTACATATCATCTCAAGTTCCCAGGTGGTTTTATCTAATAAAACATTTATCTTAGTTTTACAAAATGTGTCTAAATACTATCTTCAAGTCCCAGAATATTCCATATTTGTGCACACATTTACATTTTTTGTACTAAAAAGGTAAATAAAAACAAAGGCTTAGATATTTGATCTTATTGATGTGAAAAAATGATAACATGAGGGGTACCTGGGATACTCAGTCAATTCAATGTCCAACTCTTGGTTTTGACTCAGATCATGATCCCAGGGTTGTGGGATCAAGCTCCGCATCAGGCTCTGTGCAGAGTGTGGAACCTACTTAAGATTCTCTCTCTCCTCTCTCCTCTGTCTCCCCCGACCCCATACCTCTCTCCCCTGCTCATGCACTCTTTCTCTAAAATAAAAAAAAATTAATGAAAAAAATGGTAACATGAAAGGAGAGGTAAACAGAGGCTAAGAAAATGTAAAATGTATATTGTGACATACTATCTGAAAAGTAGATTATTTGTGGGAAATGAAGTTAGTTATACATGCATGAAAATGCAAGAAGAGACAGAGGTGGTTACATAAAAATCTAAACTATTTTAACTGTTGCCTACTCATAGCAATGCCATCATTTGAATCATATTATGTATTTATGATCTTCCTAAACTGAAATGTGATCATATCAGTCTCCTTCAGTGATAGGTCTCGAAGTCATGAAGAAGGCTATATATGTATACACACACATATATATATACACATATATATATGTAAATTTATTGTATCATTGCTGTAACACTATATGTATATGATAGGATTGTTACTCTAGAAAGAAATAAAACCTAGAAATTTTATTCAATTAGAAAAGAGAACATAGGATTTGAATACTGATTCCAGTGCTTCAGGTAAGACACATAACCTCTTTGGGCATCAATTTCCTTATCTGTAAAAGGAAAAAACATCCTACTATTTTTCTCTTGTGTAAATGTAAAAAAATAAGATGGTAGTTTTGAAAATGGTTTTGAAAAAACACGTGCAAGGGGTTCTGTAATGATTCATTGTAATGAGTGACCTTTTTGAAGGAGTCCAAGAAATGTAGGGGGAACAAAATTCATTCAAACTTAATAGGAAAAATATTTACTGACTGGTATGCTTTTAGGATTAAAGAAAGAACCAATTTTACATGAATACTATATCTATACCTCTGAAACTTCTCTAGAATATAGGAATACATAAAGATTTATTTTCAAGTTTTGTAGTCAAAATAACTTCCTTAATATTTCTTACACATTTTCCATACACATATGCTTCACACATGCTCCCTGTTTTTCAGAGGTCAATGTTTTCATTATATTACATTTATGTTATTATTATAACTATTTTCTAGATCTGTCAATAAAATTTGGCCTCACACATTGATAACACATTTTTGTCATTACATTGTAATTTTCACTAGTAATCCTAGCTTTTTTGAATATACAAATCATCTAAACGTATTATATCATCACTGTAACACTTTATACACATCTTGAGACACTTAGGCCACAAAATATTAGATTTAATATAAAAAGAACCAAATGTAAATAATTCTTAATTACTTATCCAAATGGATAACATACATAACTCAAATAATGTGTATAGTCTAAATATGCAAATCATCAGAATACACAGATTCTTTACCTCGTGCTACTGAATGTTTCTTGAGTTGCTGTCAGAAGCAGGATTTACAGTGTTGTGCTTTAATTCCCATTTACCCTCTTGTCAAGATGCCAATTAAAGGCAACATGATAACAACTCAGTGAGACCTAAGAGTGATAAACAAAGTACCAGCATAACTTGGAAACTGGACAATGTGCCCTTGGAAACATATTATTGGCTTAGCTTGTAATGTGTAACAACAGTATTGGTTTTCTCTCCTCATTGCTGGGTCAAGACACTGATGGAAGTAGGAGCTGTCAGGGCCAGAAACATATTGTCATTTTGGGTCCATGCAAAGAAGGTGGGAAGGCTTCCCAGAGCCTGGCAAGTATCTCGCCCCACTGGTAAACACTCCTCACTCTGTCACACCGCCTGAGATTTCACCCCAAACAACATTAGCTTAGGTGACTAAGCGCAAGTATTTCCAGGAAGCTTAAGCAAGATATGGCAGCCATTCCAACTTCAAGAAAGTTTCCCTCTTAGCTGTGATTAATCAAAGGAAAGAGGTGGGTTTTGGTGGAAAGCAGAGATGGAATTGAAGCACTGGGGCTTTTTTCAGAGAAGAAAGACCTGGTAAATTTTAGTAACCAACAGGAAACATGAAACATAGTAGTCAGAGAACAAAAAAGGTGATACCAAGGAGTAAATAAAAACAGAAAACAGTGGAGGAGTAAAAATAATAATTTTCATCTCTTAAACTATGCCCAGAACCAGTCCCATTATATTCTACGTACAGAAAGTATAGGAAAATGTCCAATGTGTAACTAAGATCAATGATCCCTCTGTATAGGACCATGATCTTGCCTAGTCCACGACCTAAAAAACTGGATGGATCCTGAAATCTGCTCCACTTAGGAAAAGGTTGTAGTGGCACATCAAATGTGCACATCTCTCAGCCTGGAACGTAAGGGTGGTTCTAAAATAGCTTTCTCTTTTGCTTCCACATTGGTCCAGTTATCTAGTTCTATCAATACTGTTACCAGAATGTACTCACAAAATCAGATGACTGACTCTCCACCAGGAAGGTAAGTGTGCTACATAGCACAGAAACAGATAGGGCTGTCAGAGGGAAACAGGGGTATTTTTCTAGCTTGACATTTTGTTTCTCACAACACAACCTTGCCAACTAACAAGGATGTAACAATTTTTGAAGGGTCACGCTGGGAAAAGAGAACTCTAGTTTTGGAGAGGAAAGCACTTAAAAATATATACAGATGCAACATTTTCCAACCCTTGTGCCATAGACAAATTAGCTCTCAGAGTAACCAGGCAAGGGCTACAGTAGCCTGATCCACTGGGTCACTGTCACACACCATGAGAAGCACCTCCTTTTACACTAGAGTGTCTTATAAACATGCCCATTTTCTGGGTGTGGCACAGCACCAACAAAAGATACTTTTGTTGTTCCCCATTCTCACATTGTTAAGAAAAGATAAGAAAACACTGGTAACCTAAATTATAGTTTACCCATAGTATTCCATGGAATATAAACAAGGATGAAAACATTATTGAGGGAGCTCTCTGTGCAAGGATATAGAAAGCATGCCAAGATTTATCTTTTAGATAACGGAAATATATATGCACACAATGTTGTCATGTCTGTATAAGTCAGCACATGAAAACATCAAAAACTAATTTATTAAATTAAGAAACACACATAACTGTACATGTATATGGCTTTTGCCAAAGTTCAAGAGTAACACATCTGAAAAGTTAACACCTTTCAGAATCTTTCAATAAACACTGCAAATTCCTATCCTCAATCCCCTGCCTTTGAGAGTGCTTGTTTCTAACTTCTAGTACCCTGACACAAATCCCTCATGTCTTCAGCATGGAACACTAGTCTGAGTTATCAGTCTAGAACAAGACCCTTTAATGGAACTTGAGGTCAAGGATTCCAATAGATCATTTTGTGGTTATCTCTGGTCCTTCATGTACCCTCAAATAATATTGGTCATGGGGGGGGGTTGATACTCCTAATTCCAAAGAAGCATACAACATTAGGCATGAAAGGTACTTGAAGCCTTTTTCTCTTTGAGTATAAGGGTAAGTTACAGACCTTTATCTTCTATTCATTGGTAACTATTGAATCAGATATGAATGCATGTATGTACACACATACCCCTATATGTCCCAAAGATGAACACTGATCCTTGTCTTATCCTGAAGTCCCCTAAATGCTTACTCAAGTCAGAAATACATATACACACACATATATATACATATACATATATATATATACACATACACATACACATACATATACACATACACATACACATACATATACATAGAAAGAGGGTTGGAAGGGAAGAAAGAGGAAGGAAGGAAGAAAAGAAGAAAGGAAGACAGGTAAAAGACAGATAGACAGACACAAATCTCAGTGGAACAAGCCATGTGTAAGAAGAAAGCTGTGTGGTAAGAATGAAGAACTGGGCACTAAAACACTATCGAGAAACTCCTCTTCAGCTCCACTGCCTACTGCCATATGGGAATGAGGATCAGGTTTCTAGAGCTTCCAATTCTTACAGACAAGCCAGAAAGTCTCATGTGGAATTTCTTATATGTGGACTCAAAACAGTTAAATCTTGTTCAGACCAAACAAAATTTTTGTGGGGAGGATTGAGTCAATAGGCAATGAATGTGACCCTTAATCTAAACCAATAAGAAGGCAGGGAAACATGTGCATAACTGCTCTATCACTGGAGGGCATCTCTCCACACCTGCATTAGTCCTTCTAGAGCAGTGTTTTTTCCTCCTCTTCAACCAGCTATTTTCAAATCATGTTGCTCCCACGACACTGTCCCTCTCCCCCCTGAAAAAAACACAAATTGAGACTAGGAAAAGAGTCCACTGCTGAGCCACAAACATCTCTCTTAAAGCTACCATATCCCAGTTACAAAGAAACCTGGAGGAAATTTCCTCCACCTGACCTGCTCATGCTTTTTATCTTATCCAAGACTCATTTCCCTGCCAGGCTCACTGGGGAAGCAGAAGGATTCCTCTGTGACTTAAGTGTGTCCTGAAACTATTCTCTACTCCCGCCCCCTGCCCCACATCTACTCTTTCAATCTGAGTTCAAGTTCTCATTACTTCTCATCTGGCCCTGACATCAATTTACATGAAGTTTATCTCCACCCTGCAATCCAACCTTCCCTCTATTGACAATATCCTTGCTTATGCCTTAGATACGACTGTGGACACACTAAACTCATTCTCTGTATTGCCTTGGACTGTCTTATGGTTACCAACTGTGAACACAAGCTCTCATGCACCCTCTGTCCACCTATTATACTCATTCCAGACTTAAATTCCCTCTTAACAATGACCAATGAAATTGGTGTTTGAGTCAAAATCTGTTCAACCACAGTACGATTATTTAAATTGAAAATAACAGAATGTGACTATGACAATGACATTTTGGTGAAAAGTGTTGGGGAATCAGAGATGTGATGACAGGAGATAAGATTTTTAAAATGAGGCTTGGCTGATTACTCAACATTCTTCAAGCCATCTTTGTTCCTTCCTTCCTTCCTTCTTTCTTCTTTTTCATTCACAGGTGGCTAATGTTCTATTAAGAAGATGGCTGTAAAGATTACAACCTTAGAAGGAGGAATGTATGTATGTATGTATTCTTTTATATTTATGGATGTTATCCTCTGAAACCTTTGAATATTACCAACACTGAGGGTATAGAAATGTTTTGACAGGCTCATGGATTTCTCATGGTGTATTTAAATCAAGAATTATGTTTTAACTACATGTCCTCACACTACAAGTTAACTGCCTTTTCAACATTCTTTACAATCTTTTCCATGACAAAAGATACCATAAAGAAAACTAAAAACAAGTAAATTAATAAAGAAATGACAAAACACTGAATAAGGTTAATGGATAATGATACAAAAAGCAAATTAATATAAAGGCATATACAATGGGACATAAAATTATGAAAAATTCCTTATGAAAATATGTTGAATCTCACTAATCATCAGGATTGCACCATAAAATGCCAAAAGGACTTAAAAAATTATCAAATAACCAAATGTGATTTATTGTTTGATCATTTTAAGTGCAAGTGAGAGTATGAAGAAATGGGTGTTCCTAAACTGGGGATGAAAATGAAAATTGGTACAACACCTTTGGAAGGAAAATTAATTAATTAGAGAAGTTAAATATGCACATACTCTGTGACACAGGTTTCCCTTTGCCACCATGCACAACAGAGAAAAGGATGTTACATCTTCAAATAGGTAGACACTGGGCGCTCCACCTGGCTGGCTGTAGGAGGATAGTGAATAAATTTTAGTCAAACACACTATGAAATATTATGTAGCATTTAGAAAACAATGGGGCAGATACTGATATGGAGTGATAATTTCAAAAATCCGAGAGCCAAGTATAGGTGATTTGTTGCCATTTTGTAAAACATACATTCTCTTACATACATATACACACAGAACAATATCATATATTCCTAATTATCCCCAAATATAAAAGAATATTTATAAAACAAGTTCTAGGGGCTCAGTTGGTTAAGCGTCCCATTCTTGATTTCAGTTCAGGTCATGATCGCCTGGTTTGTGAGTTCAGCCCTCGCGTCGGGCTCTGTGCTGATGACAGTGGCAGACCTGCTGGGGTTTCTTTCTCTCTCCCTCTTTCTCTGTTCCTTCTCCACTTGTGTTCTCTAAAAATAAATAAACTTGAAAAAAGTTCTAAAGGATGCATGGCAGATTGTTATTTATCATGTAGAGCAGACAGCAATTAGAGGTGTTGAATTAAAATTTTTTTACCTTTATCTGTAAGGTTATTTTCACATGGTACTTTTTTTTTTAAGTTGTATTCAGTGTTAAGCTTTATTTCTCACCTGAGGTATTTTTTTTTCATAAGGTAAATAAATTTTAATTTGGGTTTTTTTAAAATTATTTTTTACTGTTTGGATACAGAATATACACACACATTAAGTAATGAAGACATGAATACTGAGATGATACCTAGGTTATTTACTAGGTAAGTGACTATTTTATGGAAATTTAGTAGGATTCCAAATTTTAATAAGAAAAAATTCACAAAACTTTAGGATTGCAGACAAAGGGTGAAAAATTTGTTTATTATTATTATTATTATTTTTAATGTTTTATTTATTTTTGAGACAGAGAGAGACAGAGCATGAGCAGGGGAGGGGCAGAGAGAGAGGGAGACACAGAATCGGAAGCAGGCTTCAGGCTCTGAGCTGTCAGCACAGAGCCGGACGCGGGGCTCGAACCCACAAACTGTGAGATCGTGACCTAAGCCAAAGTCAGACGCTTAACCAACTCAGCCACCCAGGCGCCCTGAAAAAATTTTTTTTAATTATTTATTTTTTTAACGTTTATTTTTGAGACAGAGAGAGACAGAGCATGAACGGGGGAGGGTCAGAGAGAGGGAGACACAGAATCTGAAACAGGCTCCAGGCTCTGAGCCGTCAGCACAGAGCCCGACGCGGGGCTCGAACTCACAGACCGTGAGATCATGACCTGAGCCGAAGTCAGACGCTCAACCGACTGAGCCACCTAGGCACCCCTGAAAAATTTGTTTTTAAATGAAATAACCATTCTGTACTTAAGCCTGTGTGTGGGTGTGTGTGAATATGTGAAGTGTATGAGTACTTGCTCCTGGATCCCTGTTTATAAGTTCCAGAGTAGAAGTCAAATGTAGATAACAGAATTATTGTCTACATGATCTACCATAGTAGTAGTAGTAGTGCGAGGGGCCCACAACAGGATAGTGTATCAAATAAGGTAATACACATGACGCCACTGAATTTTAGAGCTCAAAGGATATTTGATGCGTAGTTTTCTCGACAAGAAAAAAAGACAAGTAAAAATTAGGTGCTTTGCTGGAAGTCATGCCAATGTTTAGTGGAAGAATAAAGATGTAAGGCCACCTTAGAAACCATGAAATGTTATGTAAATATCAACCTTAAAGCTTTGGGAATATTTATTGATGTTTACAATTTAGAGGTAATGGGCACTGATGCTAGATCATCTGATAATTTTTTTTTTTTAATTTTTTTAAATGTTTATTTTTTTTTGAGATAACGTGAGACAGAGTGTAAGCAGTGGAGAGGCAGACAGAGGGAGACATAGAGTCTGAAAGCAGGCTGCAGGCTCTGAGCTGTCAGCCCAGAGCTGGACGCGGGGTTTAAACTCACGAACCGAACCGTGAGATCATGACCTGAGCCGAAGTCAGAGGCTTAACCGACTGAGCCGCTCAGGGGCCCCAAGATCATCTGCTAATGTTAATCAAATTCTCAAACGGTCCATGACTCAAAGAAGATGAACAATGGTTTTAAAGGTAACAATAAAAAGTGAGTACTGAATCTATTATATACATTTTGATTTTAGAATCTGAAATTCCTTGATTTGATTTATTGATTTGCAATCAACATGATGCAAAGTAAATCCATGGTATTAATATTTATCATATAAGATTGCTACAGGAGTTTCTTGAGGTAATGTATATAAGTACCCAACCCATATGTGAACTGTGGGGCTGGTCTGTGTGAGGGACTCATTTTATTGGTACGTTATGCTAGGATTCCAAAGACTCAGCATCTATCTCTAAAATATTGTTATTTATGAATTCAAGACATACCTTCCATGAATAGTAAAGACTTGCTCTACAACAAAAATGAAGATAACATGCTTTTGTTTCTGTTGAACACCAACCCAACTCTTCGCTTTCATACCATGTTTGAAAGAGAAACATTAAAGGTTATAATGCTGAGTTGGCTAGTGATTCTAAGGATCACCTAGAAAACGGATTATCAGAGATTGATTAGACACTGACTGGAGACGGTAGATGAGACAAAAACAAAGTAAAACACAATGGTCTTGGTAAGCAAGCCATCTGCAATTCAGAAATTGATAATCAAAAGTGCGGTGATCAGCTACTATTACAGGAACCAAGCTATTTCCTCCAGATTGGGTTCTATTCCTGTTGTAGCATCGTTTATTATAAATGAAAAAACAAATAAGGACTAAATTTCCCTTCCCCCAGTTTCCAGTTCCCTTCAAGGGAAAACAATAATTCTCTCCAAATTGCTAAAATGAAATCACATTAAATACATCTGCTGTCCAGAACTTTCTGATGTGGTACTATAAAAAACAAAAAAACAAAAAACAGGTTTGTAACTAAGAACAAAGGAAATCAGTGGCCGTAATTAGGACACAACTTATGTCCTAACAGTATGTGAAGCAGGGGGAGTACTTATCTCAGCATTCCTGCTTTTCCATTCTTAGAAGCCAGTTTAGAGGGATCTCAATGCAGGATCAGTCCTCCTGCATGTGAATATCATCTATCTCCTCCCCAGGTGTCATTCTGCCCAAACAGTACTCTGCTCATCAGATAATGCTACCATCACGGAAAGTAAAAATTGAAAACTTCTAAGAATTCCCCAATATTAATATGCCTGCACAATCATATTTAATCGGTTCTCAGATCTATTATTTGCTCTGTCTACCTAAGAAAGTCCTATTGTAGCCATTTCAATTATGAACTTGCTTTTAGTCCTATTATTTAGTCAAAAGTCCTATTATTCTGAGAAATTGCTTGAAAATAGCAGAAGTTGTAGTAAGGTAGGGAAGGCTGTATAATATACTCTAAAATGTTTTTAATAGTATAACTTATGTTAAAACTTGTCCTAATAGACAAGTTTTGCAAGATCACTTTGATATCATTTTATTTTAAACATCGTGTGTAGCTTTCTCACAGCTCCCAGAGCCATTTCCAGTAGAATATTTTCATGAAAGACATTAAAAATCATGTTGCATTTAAATAGTGATATTGTTTCAATCTTTCATCAGGCTAGGTCATTTCCATTTAGAAATTCTGACATTCATATAGAACATTTTGTATCAAAAAAAAAATGCCTAACATTGGTGTCAATTCTAGGACTTAACTACTTTTGCAAAGAAGTAGAATTCTCTTAAGTCTGCTAAGGTAGTCACAAATCTTCCTTTATTCTTAAAGACCACTGTGTCCTGAAACAGTTTCCCTGAAAGTCTTCCTACACTTATAGAAAGAACCATAAAATGTCTTATTAAGGGATTTAATCTCACCATCATTTATATGTAAGTATGCATTTCGCTTGGGTATAGAAATTAACCTGGTATACTTTCTCTAATATAGAAGGAGGTAGTCTGGAGAGATTTGAAGGAAACATGCAGACATAGTTGATTTATTAAGAGAGTTCTTAGGATAGGTACAGAGAGAGAAGCAGGTACAGTTAAATTTTCATCTGCATAGGCTAGGATAAGGACATTTGTGTCTAGAGGAAGTAAGGAAATAGGAAAATGTAACAATTTTGCTAGGGGTATGCAAAATACATAATGTTTCCTTCTGAAAAAACAGCTTTTCCTAAAACTTACATTTGTATTCCTTTTTTGATTACAAAGCAATTTTACATATATTATGTCACTGGACTTTTACAATATTGTATGTCAGAAGAAGCTTTGGCTATTTAACAATGAGGAAATGGAGCTTAAGTGACCTGCCATAGTTATGTATGTAATAAGTTGAAGAACAGGGTCATGTACCCTGTGTCTTGTGTTTTACTGAGTTTTTAGGCATCTTATTATAGTCTTAGGAGAAGAAAACTGCTTTATGGTACTATAAAAAACATTTTCACACCCTTTGATGTAGAAGACTCGTTAGTATGGGCATGCATCAAATTTAGTGCACAACAAATTAAATCTGGAAGAGTAAGAATAATATAACTTAAATCCCTAAAGGCAACATTCAGTGAGTATTTTAAAAATCAAAATACGATCAAAGTTAACACACACACAGAGCACAAGTTTTACGATAGACACAGCACACAAGTTCAGAGTGGATCTCCCTTCTGTCTCTTGTTGCCAGAAGAATTCCAGCCAATTGTATCTCCCTAGATACTGGCGCTTGATTTCTTTGTTTTTCTGCCCTTTATTTTTAACACAGTGATTTTATCCAACACATTAGTTTCAAGTTTTCTCCTATCACTTAACTCCACAGACAAGTGTGCTTGCACACATACTCTTCATCCCACATCCGCGCAGAAGTTACTGGATTTTAATGACTACAGCAACGTGTCATAATTGATTTGACCACTTGGACACTTAGGTTATTTCCAAATATAAGTCCTGTACCGATGTCATCTAGATAGTGGATATATCACTCATAAATTCATAGAGTGGGGAGTTATTAGACAAAACAAATTATACATTTCGATTTTGAGAAATATTGCCCAATTGCTCCTATAGTAGTTGTATTAATCTATGTTTCCACTAGCAATACACGAGAATGCATGCTTTCCTCACACCCCATTGACACGTTGTGTCCTTAAATTTTGAAACTATACTAATGATGGGGATGTTATGTATCTGAGTTCTAATTTGTGATTAATTAATTTGTGAATTTGAGATTTCCCCCACTTACATCTGGTCTTCTAGTTGTTCACTGGATCTTTGCCCAAGTGATTCATATGAACGCCGGAAATGTGAAGAATGTTTATTCCTTGGGGCATCTGGATGGCTTAGTCAGTTAAAGCATCTGACTCTTGATTTCAGCTCAGGTCATGATCTCACAGTTCAGGAGATGGAGCTCCAAGTTGGGCTCACACTGACGGCCGTAGAACCTGCTTGGGATCCTCTCCTCCTCTCTCTCCTCTCCTGCTCACACACTTCTTCTCTCTCAAAATAAATAAATAAACTTTGAAAAAAATAATAAAAAGTTGAAAAAAAAGAATATGAATTTCTTAACTGGTAAATGGATTGTAATTTTCCAGTTTTATCCTTTGCTTGTAGAATCATTTTATAGGCAGTTTTATTTTTATGTAAACACATTTATAGATTTGTGAGTTTTCTTATTTTAAAAATGGTTCCTCCAATCCAACACTATAGCATCGTATTTTGAGTTGTGCTTTGGCTTGATAATTACTGGCATGTTTTGTATAAAGTGTATCATCAGGGTATAATCAGTGTAATTAGATTTTGGAGGTTATCTGAGACATTCAACATTTTACTTTTTTCCCTGGTTGATATTCAAATGCATGGCATTAGAAAGCAGGTCTATTTTTTTTTCTTTTTCATGTTTTTTTAAGTTTTTATTTAAATTCTAGTTAATGTATAGTTTAATATTGGTTTCAGGAGGAGAACCCACTGATTCATCACTTGGTTATGAATATCCACTGTTCATCAACAAATGTCTTCCTTAATACCCATCACTCATTTAGTGCATCCCATGCCTGTCTCCGCTCTAGCAACCCTCGGCTTGTTCTCTCCAGCTAAGAGTCTGTTTTATGGTTTGGCTCCCTCTCTCCCCCCCCCCCCATGTCTACCTTTTTTTTGTTTCTTAAAATCCTCATATGAGTAAGATTATATGGTATTTATCTTTCTCTGACTGACTTATTTTGCTTAGTATAATACACTCTATGTTCTCCATCCACGTCATCGGAAATGGCAAGATTTCATTCTTTTTGATGGTTGAGAATATTCCATTACACACACATGCCACATCTTCTTTATCCATTTATCAGTCAGTGGACACTTGGCCTCTTTCCATAGTTTGGCTCTTCTTAATAATGCTGCTATAAACATCAGGGTGCACACATCCCTTCAAATCTGTGTTTTTGTATCCTTTGGGTAAATACCTAGTAGTACAGTTGTGGGGTCATGAGGTAGTTCTGTTTTTAACTTGAGAAACCTCCATACTGTTTTGCAGAGTGGCTACACCAGTTTGCATTCCCACCAGCAGTTTAAGAAGGTTCCCCTTTTGTTGCATCCTCACCAACATCTGTTGTTTCCTGAGTTGTTCATTATATATACGTGTGTGTGTGTGTGTGTGTGTGTGTGTGTGTGTGTGTGTGTGTGTATACCACATCTTTTTTATTCATTCATCAGTGGATGGATATTTGAACTCTTTCCATAATTTGGCTATTATTGATAGTGCTGCTATAAACATCAGGGTACAATGGCCCCTTCAAATCAGTATTTTTGTATCATTTGGGTGAATACCTAGTTTTGCAATTGCTAGGTCATGGGGTGGCTCTATTTTTAACTTTTTTGAGGAAACTCCATATTGTTTTCCAGACTGGCTGCACCAGTTTGCATTCCCACCAACAGTGTAAAAGGATTCCCCTTTCTCCACCAACCCAAATTGTTTCTAAAGCTATTTCTGGTTCTAAATGATGAGACCCCATCTTTGACATCAAGAAGGATACTATGTTCTTATTTCCAGTAGAAAGTGACAGCATCCAAGTCATCCAATAGTGAAGATGTAGGAGATATAGTTTACATCCCTTTGACCAGAATCAGAATTTTACTTGTCAAATATTTTTTTAAGCTTATTCTAGCTGCTGCACCGTGAAGTAGATGGTGTAAAAGTATTTGCAGTCTTGTACCTTTACTGAGATTGTATACTTTTCTGGTAAATTGTTTCTGTCTGTGGACTCAAAGCCTCATAATTAAATTATATATGTTGAAGAAGTCTTATGTATGTTCTTAGTGACACGAAACCGTGTATGTGAGTGATTTACATGGGAATATACCCACAGAAATCTATCTGTTCTTTTTATAAGATATTACTGATATCTGCGTTTAGTTCAAGATGTATCATGAGAAATATCCAACAGTAATATTTTCAAGGGATATTCTACAGACTCATGGCTTTATTATTATTTTGTGACAGAAAGTTTTCCATTTTTAAAAGAAAAGTAAGCTATATTCACATTCCTCTTTAAGAGAACTCTATCTGTAGAGTTAAATCAGACAAAGAACATTTTGTAGGATTTGGAACACTCTCTCAGAAGAGACCTCACCATACTCTAACTCATATATACTAACTGCAAGAATAAGTGAAATAATTATTTAAAGTCCAAGGACTTAATGTTAATCACCAGAGCAAGTCAGAGCATACCAATAATTCTCAACATAGAATAAAAGGAGTGGGGTTTATATGAATAAAATAATCAGATTTTAAAACTCCAATTTAGTTATCTAAATTGTCTGCCTGTACCAACTGTAAATGGTATTCAGTTACTTGAAATGTGTAATTCTACCCAAAAGGTAATTAGTTCCTATAATTTACTTAAATGATGTACTTGTAATCAAGATTTCAATTTCACTTGATATCCTTGTAATAATGTAGAAATTAAAATGGAAAATTTGAACGTTTACCCCACATGGAACAATATAGAAGATACTAAGTAAGAGGTTTCAAATACCTTTTTATATAATGAAATGCTTTGAATGAAACTAATTCCAAATATTAGCAACATATAAATGGAGATTCAGGAAAATATTGACTTTTGTTTCTATTTTAATTATTACATGTAAAGATTTTAAACACAAAAGGAATAAAGTCAAATTTTTAGAAAAATATAAATTACTGAGGAGTAATTGTATATGGCATTGTTTATCAATGAGTTTTATTTGGTGGGGTTTTCAATCTGAGACGGGAAAAGCAGGAGAGTGGCCCTGTTGGGGGGGGAGGTGGGGGTGATTGTCAATTACAACTCCCAGACATACCCAGGCTCAGGATTCAATACTGTCAATACAACAGAACTTCACTTTAAATTTTTAACATTTATTCATTTTTTGAGTGACAGAGAGAGACAGCACGAGCTGAGGAAGGGCAGATAGGAAGACACAGAAGCCAAAGCAGGCTCCAGGCTCCAAGGTGTCAGCACAGAGAATAGAACCCACAAACCGTGAGATCATGACACAAGCTGAAGTTGGATGCTTAATGGACTGAGCCACTCAGGAACCCCTATCATACACCATAGTGTAGCACTGATTTAAAGTTACTCTACCTCAGATTCACATCAAGATGGTTAATTATTAGATAAAAAGAAACTTATTGGGCATTATTTTCTTAGATACTGACCATGGACTAGTTTACCTGCTTCTTGGCCACAGCTTTTTTGAGGCAAAAGGCATCCTAACTCTCTAAAGGTGTGGCTGGTATCCACCGGTTGCTTCTAAGCCAGTCCATTTCCTCTACTAAATTTATCAATTAAATATTATCTTTTTTTGGGAATCAAATAAGTGACCTGTTGGTAATAAGTAAGAATACTGACTAGAGAACAGCTGGATAGCCAGTGAAGGTAAGAATTTGCCTGGAAGGAGGAGAAAGAAAATACAAAAATAATAAAAGTATCTCTAAAAAGTTAATACATTGAATGTGAATATAACTACTCATTTTTTTAATACATGATGTCTAAAATTGAAGAGATGCTTTTCTATGTGACTTTGGGATAATTATCTTAGTTTTTCTTCATAAATTACAACCTCTTTCATATGTTCCCAAGAACATGTACTTTAGCAATTAAATGTAATAGTACAACTATATAAGTGGAAAATATTTTCACAATTATTAGTTCATAAAATTAATAACTGTCATCTATTTTTGAGTGAAGTTCAAATTTGATCTTTTTTTTAAAATTTTTTTTTTAATGTTTATTTATTTTGGGGACAGAGAGAGACAGAGCATGAACGGGGGAGGGGCAGAGAGAGAGGGAGACACAGAATCGGAAACAGGCTCCAGGCTCTGAGCCATCAGCCCAGAGCCTGACGCGGGGCTCGAACTCACGGACCGCGAGATCGTGACCTGGCTGAAGTCGGACGCTTAACCGCCTGCGCCACCCAGGCGCCCCCAAATTTGATCTTTAAGTGGGATATGCAGAGAGCATGTGGTGTACAAAAACGATTTTGTGTGATTCATCTGATTACTGTCAAGGCATTAAATCCTAGTCAATCACTAAAACCGCTAGCCCTCAATCACCACATTGTGTTTAAGTTTACAATTCTTGCTCTTATGTTGGAAGTCCTCAGAATAACAAAGGTTTTCAACTGGATCCAGAGGAATTATCGCGGTCCTCACATCAGACAGATAACAGAATTTCAAAAATCTTATTTGGACAGTCAAGGGCTTTTCTCAGTTTGCTACATAACTTTGCCACAGGATAAACAATTCTACCATTTTATGTTGCAACCATATATTTTCTAAACTGATTTTTTTTTTTTTTTAGAGTGAAAGGGGCACTGATAATAAGGAACCACGAGAGTGAACATAATCTGGGCCTATTTCAGGCTAAATGCAACTTACCACCACCTGACCAGGGAAATGTTAGGGTCCTTTGTTCCTAATGTTAAGGTCCTTAGGGTCCTTCTATTTCAAGAACATAAATATGGACTTTGATATTTATATTGATCATTAAAGCAGGAGAATAACAGCATCTCAATTTCTCTTGATGAAATGTAGATGGACCATTTAGAATCATGGGTCATCCTTTCACTTATGTCCTACCGATGTCCATACCCCTTCTTTTTAGCTGTTTGGTAGACAGAAAACCTGACACAGCACTTGTTCTTATTAATATTTTATATACAATACTTGAAACAAGGTAATGGGAACGCTGAAAAGCCAGGCTTTAAAAGGTCTAAAACTGCAGGTCATTTTAATGTTGATGTTTATCTCCAAGATGATTTTGATGATAAGGTTTGTTATCTTTCCTTGGATGACTAGTGTATGCCAGGTGTCCTGCCATGTGCTTTTCATATATTAACTTCCTTTGTCTAACAGCATTCAATCTGTCCAGATTTGCTTTATTACGCAAATGAAAAAAATCATAGATAAGTTTAATTGGTTTGTTCAAACCAGCCCAGCTAGTCACCCAATGGAAGCTTCTGCATTCAAACTGGAATACAATTCCAATCCATTTTTTTAGGGGTGGGGCAGAGGTGGAGGGAGAGGCGGAGAGGCGGAGAGGCGGAGAGGGGGAGAGGGGGAGAGGGGGAGAGGGGGAGGAAGGGAGGGGGAGGAAGGGAGGGGGAGGAAGGGAGGGGGAGGAAGGGAGGGGGAGGAAGGGAGGGGGAGGAAGGGAGGGGGAGGAAGGGAGGGGGAGGAAGGGAAGGGGAGGAAGGGAAGGGGAGGAAGGGAAGGGGAGGAAGGGAAGGGGAGGAAGGGAAGGGGAGGAAGGGAAGGGGAGGAAGGGAAGGGGAGGAAGGGAGGGAGAGGGAGGGAGAAAGACTCTTAATAGGCTCCTTGCTCAGCACTGAGCCCAAGATGGGGCTCAATCCCACAACCCTGGGATCATGACCTGAGCCAAAATCAAGAGTCAGATGCTCAACCAACTGAGCCTCCCAGGTACCCCCCCATGCTGTTTTTAAATAAGCTACAACACCTTTACATAATCTTTATTAGGAATTTTACGATTCCTCCTGACATAGTAGTTTGCTCAGCCTTACTTCCACTGCTGACTTTTATATTAAGGAATTAGTGGGGACACTGAAGCCATCCAGAAGCAGAACATGATGCTCATTTGCCAATGCATAAAGAACAAGAATGGCCACATTACTAGCAAAATAATAAAAGCCACATGTACCTAATCCACAGAAAATAATATTGACAGGAGACAATAAACCATGGGGATCAATGTGGAATTGGAAGATAAGAAATTCTTTTTTTTTTAAATTTTTTTTAATGTTTATTTATTTTTGAGACAGGGAGAGACAGAGCATGAACGGGGGAGGGTCAGAGAGAGAGGGAGACACAGAATCTGAAACAGGCTCCAGGCTCTGAGCTGTCAGCACAAAGCCCGACACGGGGCTTGAACTCACGGACCGTGAAATCATGACCTGAGCCGAAGTCGGACGCTTAACCGACTGAGCCACCCAGGCGCCCCGATAAGAAATTCTTAGTAATTGCTTTGTCAACCCACAATTTCCCATGAACTACTCTTTGCAGCCCAGTTAAAGGGGCTTGTCTATCTTGCCAGCTGCCAGACAGTCACCCAAGGAGACACGAGAGGTACACCCAGCACATGTTCCATGGCAGGTATCAGAACACCTACATGCCCAGTATGTATGTGTTAAATGCAAGAATAACTTAGAATTATCTAAATCAGAGCATTAGTCAAATGAATAGGAGTAGTTTCCCACCTGCCAATCTTTTTCATTAAGTTAGTATTTATACATGATATTACTTCATGAAAACTTCCTAAAGTAGAATTAATATAACATTGATCAAGGACTTGATATGTCCTGGTGACTCCCCTAAGAACTTTCCATGTATCTTATTTAATCTCTACAACATATGAAGGATGTACTATTATTTCCATTTCTAAAATCAGGAAACTGAGGCACAGCAATGTTACTAATTAGTAGATTATACCCTTTGAAGTGATATCATCAATTTAAGAATCCAAGTATTTTAAGTTGGAGAAGACTGTAATCTTAACTGCAATGCCCCACTATGCTTTTACTAAATTTTTCAAATAAAAATTTAATTTGTAATACTGAAAAAATCATTAATGTAGAAGTTAGATTTTTTTTTTAATTTTTTAACGTTTATTTATTTTTGAGAGAGAGAGAGAGACAGAGCATGAACGGGGGAGGGTCAGAGAGAGGGAGACACAGAATCTGAAACAGGCTCCAGGCTCTGAGCTGTCAGCACAGAGCCCGACACGGGGCTCGAACTCACGGACCGTGAGATCATGACCTGAGCCGAAGTCGGCCGCTTAACCGACTGAGCCACCCAGGCGCCCCGAAGTTAGATTTTTGAAAATGAAGTGCTTCTGTCAATCCAAATTTCTATTATAAAGCTGTAGTTAAATAAAAATAGTCTTCAGAAATGTTAACAAGGTTGCCTAAAGTCCACTCCTTAAATTATCTGAGCTAATATCCTGCTTACCCACTTGATTTCATGAAATCAAGAAATTACCCACTTCTTGATTTCAAGAAATTTAAGTGCTAGATGAAAACAGATACTGAAAACATGCACTGAAGTGAAATGCTTTCTAAACTGGCAAATTTTACTTCCTCAGCTACATGAAGTATCAAGGATTACGTGAGGTTTCTATGTATATGCCATCTTGATAAAAATAAAGTTGTATTTTAACCTAATGTTCTGATCTTACAAAAGGATCATTATCACAGTTTTTCTTTCTCTCTGCTTCTCTCAGCTGAAGGCTCTTTATTCTAGAAACTAATAATAATTACAGGAAGATTGAATCACCATCACTTGTGATTAACTTCAATGACATTGCCTTCTCCTCCACTTGAGATATCTCTTTTCACGGAGTTCTTCTCAAGGCCCCTTATGACATCAGTGACACCTAAGGAGAATACTAAAATCAAACTCATTTTGAAAGATGAGTAGTAGTGAGAGCCACTGCAGACTGGGGGCTGGGTTTCTTGGGAAACCCAATAGCAACAAAAAAGGTAGAGTTGCAGTACATGAAGATTGCAGCTACATTCCCATGTCCCTTAGGGAAATGGCAAAGATGAAGCAGGAAATGCTTTTAAAAATTATACAGAATTTGGGGCTCCTGGGTGGCTCAGTCAGTTAAGCATCTGACTCTTGGTTTCGACTCAGGCAGGTCATGATCTCATGGTTCCTGAGTTCAAGCCCCGCAATGAGCTCTGTGCTGACAGTGCAGTGCCTGCTTGGGATTCTCTCTGCCTCTCTCTCTCTCTCTCTCTCTCTCTCTCTCTCTCTCTCTCTCTCTGCCCCTCCCCTGCTCACTCTCTCTGTATCTCTCAAAAATCAATAAATAAAACTTAAAAAATTTTAAAAAAATTATACGGAATTTTAAAAGTTGTTTTAAAATTTAAATCCTGTTTAAAGCCTACAAGGGGGTATTTATTACAAACTTCTGAGAAAGAGCTGTGTTTTGAAGCTTTGAGAAATGGTAATAGTGGAAGGTGTGGGGTTGGGAGGGTTTAGATTTTATGGGATGATTTGGAGTAAGGAGAGCTGAAAACTGGCATAAATTGAAAGACGAAAGCTTGAGAGAGACACAGCAAGAAGATGGTGGGCACGACATGCCCACCTGAGCAGGTTCAGCTATCACCCCAAAGAGCAGCTTCCGAGGCAGACCAGGGAGCAAGAAAGATAGCTATGACTCCCTCCCTGCTGATGCAGTGATGGCTTGGTCTGCAGTTCTGAGACTCAGAGGTAACACAGTACTGCTGCCCTCCGCATGGATGGGTTCTGACACATGGCCAACGGCAGAAGAAATACTGCACAGGAGAGAGACAAGTCTGGCTTGTGGCTGTGAATAGCCAAGGCATACTTGAAAGTAAACTTGTGTTCATAAACTAGTAAGAAAAAACAAATTTCAGTCACAGTGGGCAAATTAAAACTAGCTTTACATTTTTATTTTCTCATCTTGCTTTAAGGTCATTTTGTCTTGTAATGGGAATGTATATATGTTTAATCCATATTCACCTTCCTAGTTACTAACTAGCTACTTTTTATATAGGTAAAACACTTTGAATTTTAATAGTCTAGAGCTATATAAATGAGGTTTTCTCAGAGCACTGATTTTCTTTGTCCATCAAACAGATGCATCATTTAGTGGAAACTGAGCCAAATTGTAGCCATGAGTACAAGCATGGTCCTCCAATGTATACACTCTCTGAATGTGTATTTATCATGCATTACACTCTCAAATGGCTACTTGGACCAGGCAAGTAATGTATGAATGCAACGAGCCAAGATAAGAAAAATCATGATTGTTGGAATCTACGGTAAACTGATACCTACTTGCTATGGCTAAATGGACAGTCATTACTCACGTCCGGAGTATTTTTGCCTTGTAGAAAGTCAACTCAATGTTGGCTAATCTCACAATTTTCTTTTTTTTTTTTTTTTTTTTTTTTTTTTTTTTTTTTTTTTAAAGTACTCCTTTTGGGAGTAGCTGCAACATTTATTTATTTTTGGGACAGAGAGAGACAGAGCATGAACGGGGGAGGGGCAGAGAGAGAGGGAGACACAGAATCGGAAGCAGGCTCCAGGCTCTGAGCCATCAGCCCAGAGCCTGACGCGGGGCTCGAACTCACGGACCGCGAGATCGTGACCTGGCTGAAGTCGGACGCTTAACCGACTGCGCCACCCAGGCGCCCCAAATCTCACAATTTTCAAAAGAAGCCAGGTTAGTGTATGAAATGTCCCAATTTTTAAGAGTTAATCAATTAAAAAATAGTACAGAGATAAAAACCAAACAATACAACTCACAACAATCGCTGTAATAGGAATACATCTGCTGAATGAATTTGGCGCACAGACTTCTGGTTTGTAACTTCTGATAGAATTCTGGAGGTTATCTTGGGAAGACTGGGGGAGGGAAGATTTGATTTCCAAGGAGACACATGTAGTTTTGCAAGAGAATTTGTAGATTTCAAAGTATGCACTCAGAACATTGCCCAAGGGAAAAAGGAAACTAAAATAAGACACATTAAGGTTAATACTCAAAGGAAAGAAAAGTCATGCCTTTGCTATCATGCAGACATACTCTCATAACGTGATTGCTGGCTTTAAGACCAAACCAGTCTACAAGACTGAACCAGAAAGGGTAAATAAAAATGACAGAAACAAGCAAAAGTACAAGAAAAACAAAAATCTTTCAATTTCTTATAGACAAGGACTAGAAACCTAATGATGACCAACAAACCAGACCCAACGAAAACAAAACAAAACCCACCAGACAACTTCCTTAGCTACTATACAGCAAACTCGGGCATTAATCATAGTTTCACACTAAACTGCAAATTTTATAGAAGTATTTGCTGCAATAAAATTTTCTTTGTTTTGGGGCTGGTTGCATTTTGTGTTTTGTTTACACGAATTCCTGAGTTCTCTGTACCTAAATTTCTTAATTAATGAAAGTAACATAGGTTAGCTTGCATACTTGCTTTTAGAAGCAGATAAAATATAATATTACATTTAAAACCACATTATGCATGGTAAGTATTCGCTATCTACTGGTGATTTTTGTTTATTAATGTTTATTTACTTTGAGAGAGAAAGAGAGAGAGAGAGAACACACAAGTGGGGGACGGGCAGAGAGTGAGGGAGACACAGAATCTGAAACAGGCTCCAGGCTGTCAGCACAGAGCCTGACATGGGGCACAGACTCACAAACCGCGAGATCATGACCTGAGCAGGGGTAGGACGGTTAACCGACTGAGCCACCCAGGTGCCCCTCTACTGGTGATTTTATCACTGGAGAACATAGCAGGTGCCAATGAGGAATATAAATATAGTTACTGACCTACTCTGTCAGTGACAAAAAATGAGTCTTTTCTTCTAGGAGGCTGGAATTAGCCTTGCTGAAAATAGTCATTGCATACCAAATTAGACTATCCATTGTATTTCTGTCAGTGAATGTTTTCCTTGGTGGTTGTCTGAGTACAACAAATTGGATGCAGGTTCAAGGTAGATCATTCAGGCCCCTTCTTTCAAAAGTAATTAGGGTCTTTCTCACTTGAAACTAGATAATTACATTTAATGTAATCTTAAAAGAGCCCCCAAGGATTGTTTTCCATTGGTAAATGAATAAGAAGAGGAACAAATTGACTTTGATGATCACTAAACTTTAGAAGAACTAGAAACAGAAAATAATGCTGACTCTAAAATTTAGTCTCATAAGACTGATAAAGGTGAAACAGATTTTTTCCCATTTACCCTCATGTAACCCTCACAGGATTTTTGTCCAGTGAAAGTGGCACCTGGAAGGATGTTCCACAGACACTCATTCAGTGACCAGCTCAGCATGGCTCTCCACTAGACCTCCAACCAAATGAGAACTAGACAACACTCATCCCCTTGGCTTTAATTCATTCCAGAGGGGGGAGGGGTGGAAAAACTATCCTTGGCCATCACCTTGTGCTCAATACTAGTAGACCAGGATACAAGACCTCACTCCTGACTCATAATACAGCTGGAGACTCGATAATGTCTCACCCAAACCAGGCCAACTGAAATTGCAAAATAAATTCACTACCAGACCAGGAACTAGGTTAGTAGACACACAAAGATTTTAGGAGGGACATCATAAAACTAGAACAGAGGAGATCTTGAAGGGGTAGTAAAGGGCTGGGTAATTGTAAATGGGCAGATATTGCTAATAATGATGAAAAAGAAAAGAAAATCCAGCAATTTTCAGATGTGAGCAGTTTTCCCCCCATTTCAAGTATTTCTAGAAATTGAATCCAGATACAATTTTCAACATGTTTTACACCACAAGACACAATGGACTTTTAAAATTATTTTTCTATTGTTCCGTGTAAGAAAAAAATCATACTAAATCAAGTTCCATTCAATAATGTTTCAGTCTCTGAATGTACCCTACTAAAAGAAATAAAACCAACAAAATTTTTGAATCAAATAAAAAACTTACCTTAATTATTTTAAATTCCACTCTGCCAATTTCGAAAACACATTCAGAAATTTACATGAAAATTATTTCAATAGCCACTGTGGCCTAGTTTGATTTTAAAATGTTTACTTTTCTATTTAAATTAAGTGTGTTTATTTGAATTTTAATTAACATTCAAATATGTTAATTTGTAAAGACACTTAAATATGCCAAGGCTCCTATTTCCTTCCCTTGGGTACCTATTTGAAACACATTTCCATGGAGTTAAAAATGAACCTTTACATTTTGAAAACATAGCTATTATTTTGTACTTTCAAAACTTAGTGCTACCTATGACCCACTGTAGCTGAGTATCTTTTAAGCAGTAAGCCTGCTACACATCACACATGTAATGGACACCCTGTGGATAAAGTCATGATGCTCTGTCTTCCTGACAGCCTTCTCTTCTGTCCTGAGGGAACCTCTAATGGCTTGACTCCTCTTGTGTGTCTTACATGTTTTTTTTTCAATTTCCTCCATAGGATACACAGGGTATTCTTACTCAGCTTTTTTTTTAGGTTTTAAAAAATTCTTATCTAGAACTTGGCCTAATATATTCATTTGTAAGTCTCTTTTCAACAATTTTAACAGATACTTAAGGTTTAATTCATACACAATAAACATGTTCAGGTATACAATTTGGTAAGTTGTGGGTCTGTAAATAAACATGTATTGGTCCAATTCTAAAGACCTATGTTGAAATCTGTACCTTTAGTTCTTGAGAATGTGACCTTATTTGGAAATAGGGTAGTTGCAGATGTATTTGGTTAATGAGCAATTGGGTCAGCCTTATTCCAATATGACTGGTGTTCTTAGAAGAGGAAGATTTGGCAAAAGACACGGATGCACAGAGAAGATGGTGACAGGGATTGCTGAGATGCTGCCACAAGCAAAGAAACACCCAAGACTACAAGAAACTGGAAGAAGCAGGGAAGGAGCCTCCCCTAGAGACCTCAGAGGCAGCATGGCCTTGCCAACTCCTCGATTTGGGACTCTGGTCTCCAGAACAGAGACCATAAATTTCTGTTGCGTTAAGCCAACCAGTTTGTTGTGGTGCCGTGCTACAGTAGCCCCAGGAAAGTAATACAACCGGCGGTCAGGAAACTATCTGACGATAAAAATAGCAAACAAATGCCTCGCCTCAAAAAGTTACCAGATCTGCCTCCCATGGACATCTCCCCAACATTCACCCCATTCCCATGAAACCACTGAATGTCTTTCTGTCACCATAGATTGGAATGCATTTTTTAGAATTTTATATATATTTTATGTATATAAATTCCAGAATTATATAAAAATGGATTATTATATACACAAGATATGCACTGGATTCTTTTGGCATCATTGTTACAAGATTCATTCATGTTGTTGCTCATTCACAGGCACATTCATGTGCTGCTCCTTTGTATCAACAAATAGTTTTCCATTATATGAATATACCTTCATTCATTCATTCATTCATTCATGTGTTGATACACGTTTAGTTTCCAAAATATTGGCTCTCACAAATATACCAGCTATACATGTCATATGCATGCACAAATATTTGTGCATGATCCCTAAATGTGGAATCGCTGCGATACACACTAGGTAGATGTTTAAACTATAAAGGAATTATTGACACATTTCTTAAGAGATTGTACTATTTTACATTTCCAACACAAGTGTATAAGAATTCCAGTTCCTCCACATCCTTGTCCACACTTTGGTATGGGTATTAATTATGCTTTTTTTTCCTGTATAATATAACGTTTTGACATCTCTTGGGAGCATTAAGACCCCAGAAGAGACTGCCTTTCCCAGAGCTGGTTTGTGCCTGAATAACAACTTTCCCACAAGCATGTTTTTCACATACAAACAAACCAATCAGGTGTCTCTGCCCTCTCACTCATCAGGCCAATACGTTTGTCTCCCCTCACTGTGGAGGAAATGTTCCAGAACACCCAGTAAAGGCCTGAAATTGTGGATAGTACCAAACCCTATGTATATATGCCTTTTCCTCTACGTATACACCTATGACAAAGTTTAATTTATAAATTAGGCATAGTAAGATTAACAACGGTAACTAATAATAACATACCACAATGATAAAAATGTACTGCAATAAAAGCTCATGAATGTGGTCTCTCTCCCAAAACAACTTATTGTACCGTACTCACACGTCTTCTTGTGAAACTGTAAGATGATAAAACACCGACAGAACGAAAGGAAGTGAGGTCAAAGACGCAGGCGCACTGGGATGCAGCCTTAGGCAGCTATTTACGTTCTGAGGTTGATTCAGAAGGAGGTACACCTGCTTCCAGACCACAGGTGACGGCGGGGAAACTGAAACCATGGATCAAGAAACTGCGGATAGTGAGACTGCAGTCAAGTAAGAAATTGTTTCGGCTGAGGTCAGAGAGGTTTTTTCTTGCTTTCTCCTCTAGGGTTTTGATGGTTTCCTGTCTCACATTCAGGTTCTTCATCCATTTTGAGTTTATTTTTGTGAATTTGCACCACTTATTTAAAAGGTTATTCTTTTCAATTAAACTGTTACCTGTGTCATAAATCAAATGACTGAACATAGTGTTGGTCTGGTTTTGGACTTCAGATTCAGTTCTCTTGCTCCCTTTTTCTCTCCTTCTTTGATTATGTTGTCTGTAAATACTGAGCTTTATTTCTTACTTTCCCATTCTTTTAACTAATAATTTCAAGAATTCATAGATGGGACAAGGAACATGGGCTTAGAGTTTTCTTTGTGAAAATTCCCTAACAGTTTAATAATTTAATAGATGTAAGCTAGTCAAATAGGCTTCTTGTTAGTTTTAGCAAGTTTTATTTTTCCAGGGATTTTTCTAGAAAGTGAACCATTTTTTCTAAAGTTTCAAATATATTGGTATATTTGTATCTCTTTACCTTTTTAATATCTGCAGTAGTATCTCTAGTGATGTATCTTTTTTTAAGGTACTCTTAAAAATTCCTGATATCGTTAATTTCTATTTCCTTTTTTGTATTTTACTAAATCTTATGATGAGTTTATCAAATCTATGTGTCTTCATAGAGAACCAACTTTTGACTGTTTAACATTTCTATTGCCTATTTAGTATTTCACAGAGTTTAAAATTTAATTTCTGCTCTTTATGTTTTTCTTCTGTTTTCTTGGGGTTTGATATTAATTTTCTCATTCCTTTAGGATAATCAATTTTTAGCCTTTCTTTTCTTCCTAATATGTGCATTTAAAGTAATACCTTTCTGTCTAAACACAATTTTGTCTACTCAACCAAACTTTAAAATTTTTTAAAAAATATAATTGAGTTCAAAATATTGTCTGATTTATGCTGGGTTTTCTTTCCTTGACCTGTGGATTATTTAGTAATTTATAGCTTTATTTTCAAATATATGGACATATCCTAGTCATCGTTTATGACTGAATTCCAGTTTAACTACATTGTGATCAAAGAATATTTTGAATTATCATACTCTAACATTTGAGATTTTCTTTCTAGTCCAATTTACAATAAAGTTTGTTTACAATACCTTTTTATAAATGCTCATGTGAATTTCAAAACAATCTGTGCATTACAATGCATTATAATCTTATTTTGTATTACAGTGCTTCATATATATCTATTAGGTCAAATTTCTTAATAACTTCTACAGATCTTCTATGTGCTGACTGAAACTTTTTCCTGCTTGGTCTTAGTTCTGAGTATTAAAAATCTTTATTGTGGATTTCTCCACTCTGGCTTTTACTTTTGCCACTTTGTATACGTTTGGAACTTATATTGTTAGATGCATACAATTTTTGATTTATTAACTCTTTTGTTAATAACTTTTTCATTATAAAACATCTTTTTAACTTTTTCATTATTAACTTTTTCATTATAAAACATCTTTTCTCATTTCTAGTGATGCTTTTGCCTTAAAATAGGTCTTGTTCGACATTGACATAACTACACAAGAAATCTTTTAGAGAGTGCTTAAATAACATGTTTTTCCATTCTTTTGTTTTTAGCACTTTTATTCTTTTCTGTATTTATATCTAGGAGTATTTGCCTTCTGCTTGAAGACCTCCCTGTAGTGTCTATTTACTAGTGGGGAATTCTCTTCACTGTAATTTTCTGGAAATTTCCTTATTTCACGTTTACCTTGAAGGATATTTATAGTGGGTACAGAATTATTTATTTTTAATCATTTTGCTTAAAAGAGTAATTCCCATTTTTTAAATTTTCTGTTAATAATTTCACTGTCAGTCTTACTTTCAGTTGTTTGGATTTGCGGCTAAGAAATATTGATGTTATATAACACTAACTTGACTACCATGGTATGAGAAAACCACGGAAAAGCATGAAAAGTTCTAAGTGAGAAAAAAAATGGAATAAGCTTAACTACAACTACGGGGGGAAACACCATAGAAAATAATTGATAGACAATTAAATGACACTTTTGGACAAAATGTGCAGACTGGCTGGAATTTGATTATTAGCAGTCAGATTAAAACAAGCAATGTTCCACTCTAACTTTGTCAGAATGCCTTCCAGAATGCCCTTTAATAGACACTGGTTGTTACATGAAAATAATTGCCACAAATATAAAAACAAACTATTAGGCACAGTTTTCCAAAATCTTCTCTGTGTTTTTTTAATTATAATTTTATAAATAATAGAATATGTTATGATTCCTATTTGTATATTGTGAAGATTTTTGCCCCTCTAGCAGATTATGTACCCAGAGCCTAAGAACAAGTATTCAATATGATAAATGTGTGAAGACATATGGTCAAAATTACATTTATGAACATTTTACTGACATTAGAAAACAATAAAGATGATTTCATAATTTGAGTAAAATTCAGCATGGATATAAATTTTGCCTCATGTGTCAAATCTAAAATGAAACTACCAATATATTTGAAACAGAACTATGTTAATAACAGTCATATTTGGTGAAAATAATTAATTCACTTATTCATTGATCAACATTTATCGCATGTTGGTGAGATGCCAAAAATTTATTTTCTTTCATTATAATTCAATTGATAAGATATTTTGTTAAAGATATTTATAATATCAGTCAGTACAAATAAATACTTACTTTCAGGGAAGATATGATGCAGACATGGGTATTGCTCAAGAACATAAAACCTATGAGAGTGTGGATTTGGTCTGTCTTGTTCAATGTGCTGTCTCTTGCACTGACATTAAGGCTTATATCATCGTGCTCAAAAATATGTGTTAAGGGGGGCGCCTGGGTGGCGCAGTCGGTTAAGCGTCCGACTTCAGCCAGGTCACGATCTCGCGGTCCGTGAGTTCGAGCCCCGCATCGGGCTCTGGGCTGATGGCTCGGAGCCTGGAGCCTGTTTCCGATTCTGTGTCTCCCTCTCTCTCTGCCCCTCCCCCGTTCACGCTCTGTCTCTCTCTGTCCCAAAAATAAATAAACGTAGAAAAAAAAAATTAAAAAAAAATATGTGTTAAGGGTAGGGGATGGATTAAACAGGTGATGGTGATTAAGGAATGCACTTGTGGTGAGCACCGGGTGTTGCAAGTGTTGAATCACTAAATTGTACACCTGAAACTAATATTATACTGTATGTTAACTGAAATCTAAATAAAAACTTAACAAATATGTATGTGTTGAACAAATGGGTCAGTTTTTCTCTAAAAGTTGACTTAAAAACATCTTTAAAAAATTTTTTTTAACGTTTATTTATTTTTGACAGAGAGAGACAGAGCATGAGCAGGGGAGGGGCAGAGCGAGAGGGAGACACAGAATCTGAAGCAGGCTCCAGGCTCTGAGCTCAGTACAGAGCCCGACGCAGGGCTCCAACTCATGACCTGATCCAAAGTCAGACGCTCAACCGACTGAGCTACCCAGGCACCCCGACTTAAAAACATCTTAAGCATATGACAATAGCAGTATAATCTAGTTGGACAGGCACCTACCAATATCAATATGGCAGAACGGACAGGCACTGTTCATATCAATCTCTTATTCACTATAAGCATACAGTATTTACAAATACTAAATTTGTAAATACAGTTTCTACAAAGATAGTATTTACAAATGAGGTAAATCTTGAATGTCCACTGAGATTGGCTCTATCACTATTTTTAGGGGGATACCGAAGTCACCATGTGGCGTGATCTGAAATGTCTTCAGACCTAGTTTTCTCTAAAAATTATTAACACCTTGCAATAGTATAATCCACCTCTTGATAACTTTGAACTCTTTATCATTTGCAGCACTTTTGGCCAGACTACCAAGATCTGTATTTTTTCAGTATGTTTTGAAGGTGATGGCAATTTGAAAAGTATGGAAAATAAATACATACATTTGGGAGAGAAAGATAACCCTAATTTTAGACATATGAGACAGGTCTGTATTTCTCACCAATAGCATTTCATGATTGTCTACAGTTCTGCCTGGCTTGAAGTTCCTTAATGTAGAATAATTTTTTGGTTAGACGGTAGTGAGGCTCTTGCCTCCAGACACATTTAGCAAGTACCATAACTTTTCCTCTTTTAGCATAATATTAGATTCTATGAGTGGTATAAAAAGTGCATAATGCAGTCTGTTTTTATGAAGATCACAATTTTGTTTTCAACAAGGAAAAAATAGAGATATCTGCAGTTGGTTAAAAATGTATGAGAAACTCTGAAAACTCATATTAGAAGTCTGAAACCTCATAGCAGGATTATATACTTGGGGTTTAAATCTTGACTTAACTTTTCTAAAGATGGCCATGGTTGGCAAAGCTGGGAAGGAGTGATATGTCAAACCATCCAAGTCTACTCCTTTTGGGTTAAACTGAAAGTGGTATCACTGTTGGAAAGAGAAAAGTTTCCTTCTTGCAGAAAAACCAAATAACTTTAACCCATGTAAATGTAAAATAATGCCTCCTAAAGGAGCTTCAATTATACAAAACAGAGTTTAGCGCACAGAATCTACTTTTACATGAAAAACAGGGCAAATATACTATAGCCTGCTTCCTTCACCACTACTTCAGGGGAATCATGGAAAGATCAGGGGCTTTTCAACGAGGATTTGAGTCATGTTTTGTGAATGAGCGTAGGCTTCTTGTTTCTCACTTACAAAATGGCCTTAGTAACCTCGCCACAGAGCATGGTCGTGAAGACTAAATAAGAGTGTGCATGCAAAAGGTCTCAGCAATTAGATTTTCAGTAAAGGTGAAATCTAGACTTCCATTGTTCTTACCATTGTTTCCACAGACTTTCACAGAAATTGTTTTTCTGTGAAAAACATATATTTCATATATTGCCTTTGTTTCTCTATTGGGTGAGAACATAATTGAGGAAATGGCCAAAAGTTACACTAAAAAAAGTTCAACATTATTAATCATCAGGGAAATGCAAATAGAACCACAATGAGATATTGCTTCACATCTGTTAGAATGGTTAGAATCAGAAAAAACAAACAAGCAAACCAGGTAACTGGTGTTGGTGAGGATGTGGAGAAAAGGGAACCCTCACGCACTGCTTGTGGGACTGCAAATATGTTCAACCACTATGGAAAAAGTATGGAGTTTCCTCAAAAAAGTAAAAATAGAACTACCATAAGATCCCACAATTCCACTTCTAGTATATATCCAAAGAAAATGAAATCACTGTCTTACAGAGATATTTGCACTCCTGTGTTCATAGCATCATTACTCACAATAGCCAAGTTATAGAAACAGCTTAATCCATTGATAAATGAGTGGATAAAAATGTGAATATATATAACATTCTATATATACATATCTATTCATATAAATATAATACATGTGGAATATGATGCAGCCATAAAAAGGAAGAAAATCCTGCCATTTATGAAAACCTACATGGACCCTGTGGACATTATGCTAAGTGAAGTAAGTCAGACAGGGAAAAACAAATACTGTATAATATCACTTATATGTGGAATCTAAAAAAAAGCCAAACTCATAGAATCAGAAAATAGAATGGTGGTTGCCAGGGGATGGGAAATGGGAAGAGTTAGTCAAGGAGTACAGACTTCTAGTTATAAAATTAATAACTTCTAGACATCTAATGATGATTATAGTTAGCAACACTGTATTATACACTTCAAAGTTGTTAAGGGAATAGACCTTGAATGTTCTCACCACAAAACCAAAATGGTAATTATGTGAGATAATTGAGGTGTTAAACTAACTTTACTATAGTAATAATTTCATGAAATATGTGTATCAAATAATCACCTGTACATCTTAAGCTTACATAATACTATATGTCAAGTATCTCTCAATAAAGTTGGAAAAAATATCCTCAAGAACAATGATAAAGTTTTACTTTTTTTTAGTACCAATATTTAGTCAGTTATAGCAATACAGTCTGGAAATATTACTTACCAGCTTGAGAAATTAGACTGGTTCTCTCATCTTCTGGCTGATACTATTTCATTTATGTTTATCTATCTATCTATCTATCTATCTATCTATCTATCTATCTAATCATTCATTCCAGATCTTCTATACTAGGATAAAGATATAAGTGAATTTCAATATTTCTATATTTATTGTTAAATTTGGTATTTTACTCCTTAAAACTTGAACAAAATTATAGTGAGTGCTATACAAATAGTAGAGTCTCATTATAGCTCACTCAAAAAATAAACACTTTATTTTACAATGATTAATCCATTCAACTAAATTATAGAAGAAATAAATTTCTTCCAAAAACACAGTTAAAATCAAAATTCCAGTTTTAAGTTGATAGCACTCTCATTAGTAGCAATAAAGCTGAAAATACTTACTCAACCAGAAAAGTGATGGACTTAGCTCACAAAGATTTTTGTTTGGTGAGTTTAAATATCTCTTCTCATATACAAAAATTTGTACCTCATTTAATTGAGATAAAGAGGCTTTCAATTTCCATTTATAAAAAAATGGCCCTAGAGACTATTTAAAATAGTTAACACCAGTATGTGACTTATGGTCAGGATTTCAACAAAACTCTATCACAGATAAAGATCAAAGTGATAAACTTGCATTTCTAATGACAAAGAGATCCAGAAAAGGAGGTGAATCCAAGGTACATATGCATAATGGTGAAATGATAATGTGCCAGAGAACACCTGTACTGTAACCCTTGAAGAAATCCTGCATTCTAACTGGCTAAATTCACAAATGGTGATGAGGAGAGAATGAAAAGGTGTTGATAACAACACAGTTACCAACACTCACTCCCTTCACTGCCTCCCTCCCCATCAGAGTGATCCAGACCTAATCAGGCAGATGTGGATATTTTGTTAAAGCAAATGTTGGGAAACTTGGGTCGCTCAGTCAGTTAAAAGTCAGACTCTTGATTTTGGCTGAGGTCATGACCTCATGAACCTTGAGACAGAGCCCAGCATGGGGCTCTGTGCTGACAGCAGGGAGCCAGCTTGCGATTCTCTCCCTCCCTCTCTCTCTGCCCCTGCCCCTCTCACGCATATGCACTCTCTCTCTTTCTCAAAATAAATAAACAAACATTAAAAGTAAGTTTTCTTTTAATTTATTTACATTGCATTTTCTTTTAATTTCTGGAAGGATGAAATATATTTATAATGAAGTGGAAATAAGTAATCTTGTTCATAGAATTGAGAAATTAAGATTTTTAAATAAAATCAATAAATTGCTAAGTTAGGAATAATCCATCTTATTTCTGTGATAACATAATCTCTACTTATTCTCATTTTCTTTTCTGTCTTCTTTGTAAACTACTCATTGTATACATGGGCATTGCCCAGGTGTGTTTTCTTCTTTGACTTGTTTTTCTCATTCTGTGGATTTAACCATCACTTTAGCCATATATATATGTATATATATCTATAGATACAGATATAGACTATATCAGAATCCAGAGTCTCTGTAAGGTATCAATCACAATGTAGGATATAATCCCATATTATTAGATATACAAAGAAACATTAAAATGTGACTAATATTCAAAACAAAAATCAATCAACACACAACTTTGTAACTATTCCACAAACTACAAAAGTATAGACTTTAAATGGATAAGTTTTCAAATATATGAATTATATCTCAATCCAACTGTTACAACAAAAACAGGCAATCAATAGGGTCTGTGAGATGATCCATGTGTAATTAGCAGACAAGTTTTTAAAAGCATCATTTATAATAACTAGGCTTAGCAATGAAAATTTAAAAAATACATATAATAATTAAATGCATAAATCTTAGCAGAAAAAATGTAATGTCCGTTAAAGAACCAAATGGAAATTCTAGAAAAAAATATAGATACATATATTTTATATATACTCTATGAAGATATTTATATGTATAACTATATGTATCTACCATAAAGTTTTCAAAGATCATTATCGTCCATTTGACAACCTCTAACAGAGATTGTATCTCTAACAGATACAAGTGTCCAATGGTCATCTTCATTTTGTCTCATATGAACTGTGAACTCAATTTATCTATCTATCTATCTATCTATCTATCATTTTTGGGAGAGAGAGAGAGAGAGAGAGAGAGAGATCATGAGCAGAGGAAGGACAGAGAGAGAGAGGGGGACAGATGATCTGGAGTGGATTCTGTGAGGACAATAGAGAGTGTGACGTGGGGCTCGAACTCATGAACCATGAAATCATGACCTGAACCAAAGGCAGAAGCTTAATGGACTGAGCCTTCCAGGCACCCCCAACTCAACATATTTAAAATTGAACTTAACACCTGCTCTAAAACTCCACTTTCTGTGTACCTTCACAGAAAATGATAACAGATTCCACCCATTCATCCAATCTGCAAATCTGAGATTTACCTTTGATTTCACATTATTCTTCCCCAATTACATCTAGACAGTCACTCAGTGCACACAGCTTTTACTTTCTTAATTTTCCTTCTCTTTCTTCTCCATTACTACTAGATCTATCATGGATAATTGGTGGGGGGGAGGGGGAATCTCCTTTGTTCTCTTCTGCCTCTGGTCTTCTTTACTTTAAATCCACTCTCTAAATGAATCATAGTTATAAACTGAAATATAACTATACTACTGTTCTGACTAAGTATTTTCAATGACTCTACATTTTCTTTGAAATGAAGTCCAATCTTCCTATATTATGTGCAAGAGAGAAGACACTTTCACATCCCCTTCTTCAACTGGAAGAACAGGATGGGAAAGGGAAATTTTACCTTTAAATCAACAAGGAATCTTGACAATTTTATGGGACTGAATATTTTAATAATTGACTGAAGGAATTGACTGGAAAAATCTTGAGGGGAATTTCATCTAAATTTCAGCTAGAGAGAGGGGAAAGAACTAGTCTCATCAAATGAATATATAGAATAATAAGAGGCAAATAAGGGTTGTGATTTTCTTTTAGTTCCTCTTGAAAGGGGATGTCATATATATATATACACACACACATATATATAACCTGAAAGACTCCACCAAAAAACTACTAGAACAAAAAATGAACTCAGTGAGATCACAGGATACAAAATCAATATAAAAAAATGCATTGCAGGTGTGCCTGGGTGATTCAGTCAGTTAAATGTCCAACTTCAGCGCTCACCTCATGATCTCACGGTCTGTGAGTTCAAGCTTCACATCATGGTCTGGGCTGACAGCTCAGAGCCTGGAGCCTGCTTCAGATTCTGTGTTTCCCTGTCTCTTTGTCCCTCTCCAGCTCACACTCTGTCTCTCAAAAATAAGTAAATGTTGAAAAAATTTAAAAGAATCCATTGCATTTCTATACATTATTAATAAAGCAGCAGAAAGAGAAATTAAGAAAACAATCTCATTTATATTTGAGCCCAAAATAATAGGATACCTAGGAATAAACTTAACCAAAGAGGTGAAAGATCTGCACTCTGAAAACTATAAAACATTGATAAAAGAAATTGAAGATGACACAAAGAAAGGGAAAGACATTCCATGCTCATGGATTGGAAGAACAAATATTGTTTAAATGCATGTATTACCCAAAGCAATCTACACATTTAATGCAATTCTTATCAAAATACCCATAGCATTTTTTACACAACTAGAACAAACAGCCCTACAATTTGTATGGAACCACAAAAGACCCTGGATAGCCAAAGCAATCATGAGAAAGAAAAAGAAAACTGGAGGTGTCACAATCCCAGATTTCAAGTTATACTACAAAGCTGTAGTAATCTAAACAGTATAATCTTAGCATAAAAATAGATAGCTCAATCGAACAGAATAGAGAGCTAAGAAATAAGCCCACAATTATGTGGTCAATTAATCTATGACAAAGGAGGCGAGAATGTGCAAGGGAAAAAGAGAGTCTCTTCAACAAATGGTGTTGGGAAAACTGGGCAAAAGAATGAAAGTGGGCCACTTTCTTGCATAGTACACAAAAATAAACTCAAAATGGATTAGAGATCTAACTGTGAGGCTTGAAACATAAAAGTCCTAAAAGAGAGCACAGGCAGTAATTTCTCTGACAATGGCCATAGCCACATTTTTCTAGATATGTCTCCAGAGGCAAGAAAATTAAAAGCAAAAATAAACTATTGAGACTATAAAATAAAAAAGTTTCTGTATAGCAAAGTAAATGACCAATAAAACTAAAAGATAGCCTGCTGAATGGGAGAATATATTTGCAAATAATATATTCAATAAAGGGTTAGTATCCAAAATATATAATTTATGCAGCTCAACAGCCAAAACCAAATAATCCAATTAAAAAATGGGCAGAAGACATGAATAGACATTTCTTCCAAAAAGACGTACAGGTGGCCAACAGACACATGAAAAGATGCTCACTGTCACTTATCAGGGAAATGTAAATCAAAACCAAAATGAGATATCACCTCACACCTGTCAGAATGCCAAAAATCAAAAACACAAGAAACAAGTGTTGGTGAGGATGTGGAGAAAAAGGAACCCTTGTGCACTGCTGGTGGGAATGCAAACTGGTGCAACCACTGTGGAAAAAAGTATGGAGATTCCTCAAAAAGTTAAAAACAGAACTAGCATAGGGGCGCCTGGGTGGCTGAGTCAGTTAAGTGTCCAACTTTGGCTCAGGCCATGATCTCATGGTTCATGAGTTAGAGCCCCGCATCGTCTCTGCACTCTTATTGCAGAGCTTAATTGAGATCCTGTCTCCCCCTCTTTCTCTGCCTCTCTCTCTCTCTCTCTCTCAAAAATAAATAAATAAACATAAAAAAAATAGAACTAGCATATGATCCAGTAATTTCACTACTGGGTATTTACACAAAGAATACAAAACACTAATTTGAATAGATAATATGCAACCCTATGTTTATTGCAGCATTATTTACAATAGCCAAATTATGGAAGCAGCCCAAGTGGCCATCAATAGATGGATGGGTAAAGAAGTGGGATATATACACAATAGAATATTACTCATAAAAAGAATGAAATCTTGCCATCTGCAACAACATGGATGGATCTAGAGTATAATGCTAAGTAAAATAAGTCAGAGAAAGACAAATACATATGATTTCACTCACATGTGGAATTTAAGAAACAAAAAACAAAGGAAAAAAAGAGACAAACCAAAAACCAGAGTCTTAACTACAAATAGACTGTTAACTAAACTCTTAACTAGAAAACAAACTGATGCTTACTAGAGGAGAGATGGGTAAAGTAGGTGAAGGGGATTAAGACTACACTTATCTTGATGAGAAATGAGTAATAAATAGAATTGTTGAATCACTATTATTTTACACCTGAAACTAATATAACTCTATGTGTTAACTATATCGTAAGTAAAATTTTTAAAAAAGTTGCTTTCATATCTTAGTAAAAAAAAAGAATGGGGATGTCTCACACTGGTTTTAGGTATTTCTCTTGAGAAAACTCTACAGACAAAAACCCTACTATCTTGTGTCTATTGTAAAAAAATGAGAACTTGCTGTATAAATAAAATCAGGTGTGTATGTTTCTATTTTCTTTTGAGACTATATCCCAGGCTAGAAAATGTTTTAATAATTTTATGGCTATCTATTTATTATCTATCATGTATGTGTATATATGCACACACATGCTATGAAATGATTATCCCTTTACTTTTTAAAATTTTCTTAAGCTACCCTTTAGTTACTTATTCTGAACTTTTTTTTTTAATTTTTTTTTTCAACGTTTATTTATTTTTGGGACAGAGAGAGACAGAGCATGAACGGGGGAGGGGCAGAGAGAGAGGGAGACACAGAATCGGAAACAGGCTCCAGGCTCTGAGCCATCAGCCCAGAGCCCGACGCGGGGCTCGAACTCACGGACCGCGAGATCGTGACCTGGCTGAAGTTGGACGCTTAACCGACTGCGCCACCCAGGCGCCCCTATTCTGAACTTTAAGATACTAAAGTTTTAAGACTTCTTTCACTGAAAAGTCTCACGTTAAACAATTCATTTTAATAAAAATGAAGAAAACAAGGCATCTTACAGAACTCATTATAATTGCTCTTCTATAACCACTAGAAGGGAAGGGGGAGAAAGAAGTATCTTATAGAATTAACAAGGCTTAATTATTATTTCATGTTAAAGTAAAGGCACCAGCTTAAAATAAAATCAGATGGTTCGTCTAGCAGGGGCACCTGGGTGGTTCAGTCGGTTAAGCATCTGACTCTTGATTTCGGCTTACATCCTGATCGCTTGGGGTCATGAATTCAAGCCCCGCACTGGACTCCAGTCTCCGTGCAGGCAGAGCAGAGTCTGCTTGAAATTCTCTCTCTCCCTCTCTCTGCCCCTTCCCCATTCATGTTCTCTCTCTCAAAATAAATAAACTTTATAAATAAATAAATAATTCAATGAGCATAAAAATGCCACCAGATTTGAGTAACAAAATATAAGTCAGATTCATCAGAGCTGGCTTGGGTCTTAGAATTCAACTCTAGAGCTGTCGTCTCTGGCCACCTTAGTTTTACAATGACATTTTCAGCGCACAGTGCTTGCTCACTCACTGGATCTACATGTTCTCTCTAAACGGTTGATGGCCACAGGAGTTGCAGGAAGTCTCTGAAGAAATACTACTGTTTAACTGAAGGAAAACAGCTGCACACATTTATGCAGCTTTGTACAAACTAATGTGAAACAAGGCTTTTCACTGGACCTGCTCAGGTGGTTCTCTTCCTCCTTCTTCACCTTCTTCGTCTTCCTCTTCCTTCTTTCCCCCTCCTCCTCCTCTTCTTCCTCCTTCTTCCTATAGAAATATCCTTATCTAGGTGGGCCAAGGGTGGATAGGTTTTCTTAAGCGAAAAGCAAGTGTTTGTGTGGAAACTTTTATCTGTGGAACTGCTGAAAACATTAAAACACACTCATATGCACACCCATTTCTTCCTTAAAGTAAAAAAAAAAAAACCAACTATAAATTAACTTACTGAAGGAAACCACAAGCTTGTGTATGTATACACCTATACATATATGCACATATATTTGCATATTTAATTTCCTAGGTGAAGTCTTTTTCTCCTTCTAAATTCAAACATGCCCCAGAAATGAAGACTCCATTTTATGAATGAAGATGAAATATTCGTTGAGTAGTGAATCTTTTCTAACGAAAGAAGAATTCAGGTTAAAGCAAGGGGAATGATCAGTTCTTAAGGGCCTTGGGTTATTTTTTTTTTAAGTTTTAATTCATTTAGATGTTCAAAAAGAAAAATGTAAATTATTCTCTAGGTTTCTGCTTAGCATACAAGTGAGTTCTAAGATATTATTTGAGAGCATTAAGACAGTCGAAATTGTCCTGATGTAAAAGAAAATCAATAATATTCAGTAATGTGCAATTGCATTTTATTTTAGCAAATGTTAGAATAATGATATATATGTGTTAAACCACAGGCATCTTAAGGGCTTTAAAATATGTGTATTTTCCAGCTGCCACATATCCTGCTAGATACTTTGGTTTTTTGGTCTATTCCACAGTTCCGGAATCAAGAAACTTACTCCGCAGAAGTACTGTCCCCGCATTTTGATGGTTTCCTCCAGCTGTGGGGCTGTGTGCAATTCCCGTCCTCAGGATCTCTGCCAATCAAAAGCCTTGGCTTGAGTTTTAAAATGCTGATCACAATAACAGACATTAGAAGAGCTACTTTTAGTTACACGAATTTAGAGCTGAAGAGTTCTAAGTTTTCTTTTGGTATGGTTATTCAGATGAAATTGGAATACACAGTAACGAAACTTACAAGGTTAAAAATTAAAGGCCAAAATCACATTTAAATAAGACATGGAGGGGCGCCTGGGTGGCGCAGTCGGTTAAGCGTCCGACTTCAGCCAGGTCACGATCTCGCGCTCCGTGAGTTCGAGCCCCGCGTCAGGCTCTGGGCTGATGGCTCGGAGCCTGGAGCCTGTTTCCGATTCTGTGTCTCCCTCTCTCTCTGCCCCTCCCCCGTTCATGCTCTGTCTCTCTCTGTCGCAAAAATAAATAAACATTGAAAAAAAAAAAGAAAAAAAATAAATAAATAAATAAGACATGGAACACACAGCATAATCATAAAGCTGCAGACTGGTTTCCAAAAGTCACTACAGAAAAATAATCTCATAAACTTATAATGAGTACTATGTACATAAAGATATGTATGCATAATAAAAGCTTAGGTATCTTTGCTACAAACATTTGTAATACAAATAACCTTTTCAGCAAACATGTGCACAGGGGATATTTTGAAACTCACAACACTTGTCAAGAGGAAATTAATTTCCATTTGAAATAAGCTAATATGAATGTCAGAAATGCCCTTTGGAAATTTAATCACAAAACAAAAGATCATGCCATTAAGGAGTAAATTTACATATTAAAAAAATCTATAACATGTCCTAAATATTGCTTTATTACAACCCAGTTTAGTAAATAATCTAGCTGTGTGATCTTGGGTAAGTCACTTAGTTTCACTGTCCTAATATAAATAACTGATTTGTGACGGTATAGTAGGCATGCGTTCAACAATAATAAAAATAATAACGCAAGCCCATGATACATTATTTTAAAAATTACAAGAAACATTTATATTTATACACATATATGCATAGATATGAATTATTATTTGCATGACTAATGGTGGCTATACTTTCGTATTTCCATGTTAAACACAGGTATACATGCACTTACAAAAAGTTTAATTTTTAGATTTGATGTTTTATAAGTTTATGAAATACTCTTCAAAGAAGAAAAATCCTACAGAATCTTCTTTTCCAAGAGTAATAACAAGAGAAAGTTTGTTCAAAAATTTTTTGTTTATTTATTTATTTTGAGAGACAGAGAGGTGCAGAGAGAGAGAAAGAGAGAGAGAGAGAGCCCAAGCAGGCTCTGCACTGTCAGCAAGGAGCCCAACGTGGGGCTCAGACTCAGGAATTGTGAGATCACGACTTGAGCCCATGAGAGTAGGATGCTTAACTGGCTGAGCCACCTAGGTGCCCCATGATTTCTTCAAAAATTTAAACTGAATGTTGAAAAATGTTGAAAAACCGTAGGAGAAATTTTACCATAAACAAAATAAATTAAAATGCATGGCTAGGGCTTTGGAGTGTTTATGTAAAACACTATAAACTTTTATATTTGGGAATCAAACTAGCAACATCCAATAATTGTTTCTTTTTTAGATTTCCAGAAATCCATGGGTTTGGATGACTAAGCTCTACAGTAAGAATGGGTTTGCACATGTACATATTTACCTTTGGACACAGACCAAGCAAACAAATATGAAAAGACAAATGAAATAAAAAGTTTGTAAAGATTTGTTAAACTGTGAAATAGGATACAGTCCCATTACAAGAGCAGAAGAAAATTTTTATTTTATTTCAATTTCCCAAGCCATATTTTTCTTGTGGCGAGAAAATCAGCATGTTGCTCATATTGGTAAAGGAGAATCAGAAATGAATTCTGGACTTGCTCCAAAATCAGAGACCACAGAAGGAAAATCAAAATTAAACTTTAAAGCTGAAACACTTAAGACTAAACTAATAAAACCTAAGATTTTAAAAATTAAAATAATCCTAAATTTTATTGGCATATGGATATCACTGACCTATCTTAACTATGTTTCATGGTATGGGAAACAAGGTGGCATTATCACTGAGATTAATTTAAGCTGTCACTAAAAACAACGCCGATGAAGGGTTTATTTCATGGTTTATCCTTTACTTTCCTCTCTTTTTAACTGAACAAACGTAGAGCTGAAATGCGATTTTCTCTAAAGAAGTTGGTGGCTCTTTCCTAAGAGATTTCCAAAATCATGCACAACTTGATTTATTCATATGTTCAGTGCGGCTTTCCTAATTTTGTTTTAATATTATGATCATTTGTTTTGTTTCTCTGTGACTTTCTGGTGTGCAAAGAGCATCCTGTGTTCTCTATTTGGCTTTTAATTTTCAACACAAAGTATGGCATTCTGCACATTCAAGGTGATTAGTAAGTGTTTGACTAAAGAATTAATGAATGAAGTAATAGGTGAATGCACAGTAACACTCAGTTGTTTCCGGTATCAGTTAGGGAATTACACACTCCAGACTTTTGTTTCCTTCATTCACGAATGCTGGGAGGGCACTTAATATAAATAAAGCAAACGCATCCACAGCTACCTATCAGCTTTCCACTGAAGGTATCATACATGAATATAAATATGGGAGATGACGGAAGAAGTACCCAATGGTGCTCAAAGCCCCAGGCAAAAGCTCCGTCGGCAGGAAATTTGAAGTTCTTATGAGCCCCATAAAAAAACAAAAAAACAGAAAAAACAACAACAACAACAACAACACACACACACAAACAAACTAGATATGGTGACCTTGGCTGCTTAACCTTTGTGGTTATCAGTTTCTTCATTTGTAATATGAAGGGCTCACCTTAATGATCTTTAAATTCCCTGTACATCTAACATTTTATTCTTATGATTGCGCTGTTTAGGCACAAGTTCCTTGGGCTCCTCATCACATTGCTTGAGGCACAGGCATCAAATCATTCTAAAGGATATCAACAGAGGGAAACTATCGTTCCAAAATTACCCTCTGTGCAAAATGCCGCAGAAACATAGAGGCAATAAGAGGTCAAGTGGTGGTGGTGGTGCGTGGTGGGGAGAGAAGGCTTAAGTGTTCAAGAGAAGAGTTACCACAAAATATGGGCCCTAAACCTAGGCTTTCAAGGATGAGTTTTGCAGGGACACAGCAGGGGATGTAATGGAATGAGTCATTCCAAATGTCAGAAACAGCATGTGCGAAGAATAAGGGTTTGAAGTAGTGGGAACATAAAGGAAATTGGAAGTAGTTTGGTTTTGTGGGAGAATTAATTTGTGTGACAGGTCGGAGACTGGAGTTGTAAGCAAGAGCCAGACCTAAAGCACCTTGCGTTCCATGGCTGAGGGTGTAGACTTTCTTATTTGTGCCGTGACAGACCACTAGGAGGCTTTAGCATCGGAAGGAAGTGACCGATCATTGCTGACAAAGATCATGATGATTTGCCCTGGAAAGACTAACTCGAGGAAATAAAACCAGAAGCAGTGGGGTCTCTAAAAGGGAAGTGAGGTGACACAACTCCAGGGGAGATGGGAGGTGAGAAACTAGAATAGCGAGTGCACGATGAGAGATACTTGTGAGGAACAATCAACAAATAAGATTCAGTAACAGACTAGATTTGGAATTCAGGGAAGAATTATGCGGCAGAGTAGGAGATTTTTTTTAAGTTGGGCAACTGGGAGGAGATGATTTCATTAAATGAGATGGACATTGCAGAAGCATAAACATACTTGTGGAAGAAAGATAACGAATTTGGTTTTAAATACGATAAATTTGGAAGTGCCTTTGAAACATTCAGGAAGGAATAGCCTTTGGCAATTAGACTCAGATCCATCAATCTTACTAATCCTGCCTTGAAGTCTCTCCCCCCTCATTCCTTACCATTCTCTCCTTTCCTGCTCTGGCCAGCATCACCGTTTTTACTTCCTTGAACATGCCACACTTTCCCACCCCTGAATGCTTGCATTTAGTATTTACTCTCTTTAAAATAATTTCTCCCAAAACATTTATGGTGATGGTTTATGTTTATGTTGTTATTATGTATCACAATATCATCTTCTTAGAATCACCATCTAGTATGATCTCAAGTTGTTCAATACCTCAGTCATCTTTATCATCTATTTTATTTTCTGCATTGCTTATCTGACTACCTAAATTAGCCTTGGTTATTTGTGTATTTACTTGCTAATTGGCTATTCCCTCCCTCCCCACATGACAGAAAAGCTCTATGGGAACACAGACTTTGTCTTATTCACTATTACTACACCGACATCTAGACACGGGGCCTGGAATACACTAAATGCCCTGCAAAATGTATTTAATGAGGAACTGAACTATCACCATGAAATTATGGAGAGAATGGGCTGATACTCAGGGGGGCAAAGAAGGGTTTACTGGCGAGTTTCAACAGTACCAACTCCTTCCAAAGCTGTGGGAGAGTTTCTAGCAATGAGTTCACATCATCAGATGTTTTTTTGTGAAATGAAAAGTAAGATATTTTAACCATAATTGTTAAAAAATTACTGTTTCGTTTTTCAAATCTGACTTTCTCTCTTCCACCCTCCCCATGTCAGGTGATGTCGAAAAAGACATATTTGAGATCTGGCTTGAAAAGTTAAGTTGGGATGCTTTTAGTTTGATTTTTAAAGGGTGTCTTTATATGGTTTGCAAAATACAAAATTATAAATGCAGAATTATATATGAAAGCAACATTTACTTAGAATGAGAAATAGTAAATAACAAATTTTAAAAAGCTAACAAATTCTTTAAACATAACAAAGTCCAGAAAACAATATAATGTTTTCACGTTATTTATGCCTGACATACTTCTATAATCCTTCTTTTCTTATATTTGTGGCTGTGTGCTCTTTGACCTGCTCTTCAAATCGCAGTGCTTTTATAACATAATTTTCTTTAGAAAAAAAATTTTTTATGTTTATTTATTTTTAAGAGAGAGAGAGAGCTTGAGTGGGGGGGTGGGGGCCAGAAAGCGGGAGACACGGAATCCAAAGCAGGCTCCAGACTCTGAACTGTCAGAATAGAGTCTAATGCTGGGCTCGAACCCGTGAACCACGAGATCATGATCTGAGCCCAAGTTGAATGCTCAACTGACTGAGCCACCCAGGCACCCCTATAATATCGTTTTCTATAAAAATATTAGAAGGAAAATTCTATTTTTCTGCTAGCATGGTCAATTTCAAAAAAAACACACACACCAGTTGTTTAAAAAATATTTGTAGCATTGTAACTTGTTAATGGAATATCATACAAGTTTAGGGATTGTTTCCAAATTTCGGGGAAATCTCAAGTTTCTTTCACATAGGAGTTGTTACTTACACACTCACTGATTTTATGTTTGTGCCCTACATACCCAGCAACTCTGATAAATTCTATTTTGTGTAATTGACACCAAAAAATGTTATGATGTGTTTATCTTTGTATATGCCCCAAAAGAGAGAACTTCTACTACTTGAGAAACAAATTCTCTAATTACATGTTATTCATTCAGTATGACAAGAATTTTCAGTTATGTACATTTCAAAATCGATATCTCCTCCATTCTTCAAATGCTTCTGGTGCTGGGTCCCATTGGGTACGTTCATATTTCAATGACATCTTTGGTCTTGCCTTTCTGTCACTGCATTAGAAGAGTCAGTATTAGGGGTTATCCCTACTCCAGGAGAACTACTAATAAGTTGACTATATACCTACACAGTTATATGGAAGTGGTTGATGGAAAGAGGAGATCGACAAGATAGGAATTCTCACATGAATTGTTTAGGTAAAGAATCAGAAAGAGACTTAGGGAATAAATGGGCAGAAAGGAAGAATCATAACAGGCCAAGGCAAGTATTGGGGAAAAAACGCCAGGAAAAATTTCATGTCTATAAATATGTTTAAACAATGTTTAAACAGTTCTAAACCACTAACCATTATGAACTGATGTTTTAAAGAATTAAAAATTAAGATGATACAACATATCCGATAAAAGGTTTTAAAATGAAAGGTTTTCACATAAACTTGAAAAGAATGTACCCGTATTAGTTTCCTAAGGTTGTTGTAACAACGTTCTGCAAACTGAGTGGGTTAACCAACAGAAATTAATTGTCTCATGTTTCTGGAGGTTGAAAGTTGAAATCAAGATGCTGGAGTGGCCCCTGGGTGGCTCGGTCAGTTAAGTGTATGTCTTCGGCTCAGGTCATGATCTCACAGTTCATGGGTTCGAGCCCTGTGTGGGGCTCTGTACTGACAGCTCAGAGCCTGGAGCCTACTTTGGGTTCTGTGTCTCCCTCTCTCTGCCCCTCCCCGGCTTGAGCTCACTATCTTTCTTTCTCAAAAATAAACATTAAAAAATATATATTAAAACAAAATAAAATAAAATAAAATAAAATAAAATAAAATAAAATAAAATAAAATTATATTTAGTGTTATTAGGTAATGAGTAAAACAATGTGATGGTAAGAAAATGTGTCTTGATTAACCAAAACAGTTTGTTCTCTTCTGGTTCCTTTGATTGAGGGAATGCAGGTCACTGGAGGAATGAGTATTTTATTTTATTTTATTAAAGTTTATTAATTTCTTTTTGAGAGAGAGAGAGAGAGAGCACGTGCGTGCGCATGTGGGGGAGGGGCAGAGAGAGAGAGAAAGGGGGGGAGACAAGGTAATTTTATAAGAATGCTGCATATTTAAAGCAATTCTACTCTACCCTCCAGTTTATTTGCCTTACATTGTAGCTATTTTCTCTGTAGATTTTTTTTTTCTAAGGCTGAGATTCTACCACTGGGGCAGATTGTACCAAAACAAGCAGAAAGGGTCACAGCCCTTGGTCTAACCTTTGTTATTTAAACCAAAATCTCAAGCCTTTTGAAAATGTAAATTGCCCTGGCCAGTTCACTGAAAAGACAAGAACATACAGTAAAAGAATTATTTTTTTGTAAAACCTAAATCAGCACGTTTTCCCCTAAGCACTTCTCAAGTGTTAAATTTAAAGACAGTTAATTATCATCCATTCTTTGGAGACCAGGAAAAACAATTTAGTACTCAGTAAAATGAGCATGCAATCTACCTTATTAGTTGTTTTTTTGACGGGTGAATGTGAAGAATTTACACATTCATGCAAGAGAGGCAATAACAGTGTTCTCTTGAGAAGACAGAACCATAAGAAAGACACAAGTTGACACTTGCTTAACCAAGTCACAAAAAAACATCTTCACCTGGCTGATGAAAAGTACTAATATATCTAAGAAAGTGGCAGAGAACATGAGAAACAACAATCAATAAACCAAAACTACCACCGGGCATAACATTGACTTTCAAAGGACACATTGGGCTACCAATTTTTAGTGACCTTTACTAACTTAATTGAAATACTCTCAATAAATCCGTTTCTGCAGAAATAGAAAAGATATCAATGCTGTGCAAACTCATAGCTACAAATTAGTACATGTCTGATTCCAGAAGATGCTCTTTTCCGAAGATGTTAGCAAAGCCCCGGGAGGTTAGCTGTTGATGGGTCATGGAATATAGCGTGAAAAGCCACAAAATCAATTGCTAAAGGGGTAGGAAATTGTGGCTTGTAAAATCCACTCTTGTCTTTTGTGTGCATTTTTTTCTTTAATAGACTTTATTATTATTTTTAATGTTTTATTTGTTTTTGAGAGAGACAGCACAGGAGAGGGGCAAAGAGAGGAGACACAAAATCTGAAGCACGCTCCAGGCTCAGCACAGAAGCTCAGCACAGAGACCCACAAGGGGCTTGAACTCACAAACCGTGAGACCATGATGTGAGCCAAAGCCGGATGCCTAACCGACTGAGCCACCCAGGCATCCCTAATAGACTTTATTTTTTAGAGAAGTTTTAAGTTCACAGCAAAATTGAGAGAAAGGTACAGAGATTTTCCATATGCCTCCTGTCCTAACGCACATACAGCCTCCCCATTATCAACATCCTTAAAACTTACAAATGATGAAACTATATTGTCAAATCATTATTATACAAAATCCTCAGTTGATATTAGGATGATTCTTGGTGTTGTACATTCTCTGGATTTGGGCAAATGTATAATGGCACAGATAGAATAATACATTATTCTACAAAGTATTTTCACTGCCCTACAAATCCCCTGTGCCCCGCCTATTCGTCTCTTCCTCTCCTGAAACCCTTGGCAACCACTGATCTTTTACTGTCTCCATAGTTTTGCCTTTCCCACAATGTCATATAATTGAAATTACACAGCACGTAGCGTTTTAAGATTGGCTTCTTTCTCTCAGTACTACAGGCTTACTCATTTTATCGTGCATTGCTTTACTGCTCTTTGCAGATATAATGTTTTTAACAAATTGAATGTTTGTAGTAACCCTGAATCCAGTAATTCAATCAGTGCCATTTTTCCAACAGCATTTGCTCACTTCTTGTCTCTGTGTCACATTTTGGTAATTCACATAATATGTAAAAGTTTTTCATTATTATCATATTTATTCTGGTGATCTGTGATCAGTGACTACAACTCACTGGAAGCTCAGATGAAGGTTAGCATTTTTTAGCACTTGCTCAGGTTTCTGTTAAGGTCTTTGGCCTATTTTTTAATTCGGTTGTTTTCTCATTAGTTAGCTTTAAGAATTCTTTGTATATTTTGGATAACCATCTTGAGAATTAATTTATCAATATCCACAACATAACTTGATGGGATTTTGATTAGGACTGCACTCAATAGAGAAATCAAGTTGAGGAGAACTAACATTTTGACAATATTGAGCCTTTCTATCCATGAAGATTGAATACCTCTCTACCTGGTTCTTTGATTTCATTCATCAAAGTTTTATAGTTTGCCTTATATAGATCTTACACATATTTTGTTAAATTTATATATAGGTGTTTTATTTTTTAGGGTCCTAATGTAAACAATGTTATGTTTTTAATTTCAATATCACCTGTTCATTGCTGGTATATAGGAATGACATTGACTTTTGTATGTGAACTTTGTAGAATACAGCTTATTAGTTATAACAGCTTATTAGTTACAATCATTTATTAGTTCCAGGAGTGTTTTTATCCATTCCATTGGATTTTCTGCATGGATTATCATGGCATTTGCAAACTTTTATTTTTTCCTTCCCAGCATCTTTTATTTGCATTAGGTAGGACTTCCAAAATAATGTTGAAAGAAGTAGTGAAAAAATACATCCTTCCTGTGTTCCTGATTGTGTATTTGTGTACTTTGTTGCTAGGTACATACATGCTAGTATTTTGATATCTTCTTGGAAAATTAACCCCTTTATTATTATGTAATGCCTTTTTAAAAATTTTATTTTAGAGAGAGAGAGAGGGAGGGAGGGAGAGGGGCAGAGAAAGAGAGAGAATCTTAAGCAGGCTCAATGCTCAGCACAGAGCCTGACTCAAGGCTCGATCCCATGACCCTGGGATCATGACCTAAGTTGAAATCAAGAGTTGGATGCTCAACCAACTGAGCCACTTGGTGACCCCTATAGTGCCTTTTTCAAAAAAATCGCTGATAACTTTTCTTACTCTGAATTCAGCTTCGCCTAAAATTAATATAAGTTTTTTCATTTATTTTTTAATTTTTTTAATGTTTATTTATTTTTGAGAGAGAGACAGACAGAGTGCCAGCAGGGGAAGGGCAGAGAGAGAGGGAGACACAGAATCCGAAGCAGGCTCTAGGCTCTGAGCTGTCAGCACAGAGCCAGACATGGGGCTCGAACCCACCAACTGTGAGATCATGACCTGAGCCAAAGTTGGTTGCTTAACCGACTGAGCCACTCAGGCGCCCCTTCTGATTATTGTTTGCATGGTATATCTTTCTCCATTTCTTTACTTTTCAGCTATATCTGTTTTTATACTTAAAGTGGGTTTCTTACAGACACACATAGTTGGGTCTTATCTTTGATTCACTTTCACAATCTCTGTCCTTTTATTGGTGCATTTAAACCATTCATGCTCAAAGTGATTGTCAATATAGTTGAGTTTATATCTGCCATAATTGTTACTATTTTTTATTTGTTGCCTTTGTTCTTGTTCCCATTTTGTCTTCTACTATTTTTCTGCCTTTTGTAGTTTGTCTTTGCTTTTTATTGAACAGAATAAACAAGGAATTGATAGTTTTCTCAAAATCAACTTTTCTTGTTATTTGAAACTAGAGGAATCCTCTGGAAATGACTTTTAATTTTATATGCTTATTACTTGACATATACTTTTCACCAGGCAATGCCCTTTATTTCCAAAGCCATGGGTTTTTGATCCATTTGCTTCCTATTTTCTAGTTTTGGTTTTTACACATTTTTAAAGTTTTCTAGTCATTGTTAATCTTTTTAATTCTAAGTGTGAAAAATTAGGCCAATGTATTTAGAGCATTGAAAGCAATTTTTTAAAAGATTTCTATGAAGATTTTATTTCAAATAGAAAAAATTTCCTTTTTCCATTTTTCACAGTATGAACATTTTTTTATCATTTGATTTTTTACATCAGAAAAACATCTGATATATTTGAGATCTGAGATATCTTCTCTCATCTAAACTCTCATTGAATTTTTCTGTACCATGTGCAATGTCAAGAGGTCTTGCTATGAAATGTGGAAGCAACAGTCATATTGAAATGCAACAGAGCATTTATTGGCTTCTACTGGGTTCTTCTGCTTACAAGTGCTGCTTGCCTTTCAGACTCCTCATCAATAAATGAGGAAGTATAATGCCAACTCATACTATTATCACAGGTATTAGCTGAAATGTTTTAATGTAACATATCATTTAAAAATTTCTGAACTATATGAAGGCCCCTCAAACTGCAACATCACCTATTCATTATTATTTTCTCATCTGCACTGCAGTCTTATGTTATTTTTTTCTCCCATATAAACAATCTTGAATGAGAATTTGCATTTATTTGCAATTTTTTTAATGTTTGTGTGTTTGTTTATTTATGTATTTATTTATTTTATTTATTTATAGAAAGAGAGAGTGAGTGGGAGAGGAATGGAGAGAGAAGGAGAGAGGGAATCCCAAGCAGGTTCCAGGCCCAGTGCCGAGCCCTACGTGAGGCTCCATGTTACAATTTCGAGATCATGACTGCAAGATCATGACCTGAGCCAAAATCAAGAGTCAGACGCTTAACCCACTGAGCTGAGTGACTCACTGGGGTGAGTCAGACACCGCAAGACTTGGGTCTCAAGTTTTGAATCCCTAATCACTTGATCTGGCTTTTAGTATGAGCTCAATATACGTTTGTCAAAAGAAAAATATCCTTAATTTTAAGCACTAGTGTAAGCACTTATTTGGCTACTAAGAAAACATAATAGTAATTGATATACTTGAAAACTTACAAACACACCTGAGAAATCCTTAAACTGTGGATGATCAAACTAAGTCATCTGGGTGTCTGAATTTATTCCTAATAAAGTCTTTGAACAGTGTCGACGCAAGAGTTTTCTTTCCAATAAACCACTTTTAAAGACTGAGGCTACAGGTTGAACACTTAATACATATTTTCAAGGGTTTTAGTTCTACATACATGGACACGCTTCCAAATTCATCGTGTGGAAGTGAAACTATCTACCTATTCTTCTTATAATAATGGCCATGTAATGTGACTTTCTTGTTAACTCTGATGTCCTCTCTGCAGGCTGCATTGCCCAGCCTATCTTGTCAGCTGACTTCCGTCTGGTTTACCTGCTGTGAAGTGGGAAGGAAGGAAGAAGAAAAGGTGCTCCCCCTCTTCTCATTCCTCAAGCTGAGGCTCAGACAGTGACTACATATTTCTGTGGGTCTCTCCGGAAAGACCCAGTGTGGTTTCAGTTTCCACCGGAAAGGCATTGTCCCTGAGCTCTGGAAAATGCCATTGTCTTTGAGACCCCAGCCTAGGGAAAAGAATGCCTTGCTGGTGTTCCCGCCTTTCATGCCTCCTCATGCTCACTTGATTGGCTTCTCAGCTCTTCCGTAACCCTTGCAGCTAATTCCTAGGATTAAATTGTCCTGTTTCAAAACCAGTAAAAGGTTTATGAGTTTTTATTTTTATTTTGACTGGATTGTGGCAGATATACTCTGCATGATGATATGCTAGGAGTCACCTTCACTGAATACATTTCTTTGGTGTCGTCTCTAGGCACTGTAGATTATGACTCTGTTTTCAACTGGAAGTATTAAATTTTACAGTTTATATAGTAAATTGAGAATTAAATGAGACTTCTCTTTTTCTAAGAAAATATTTTCTATTACAACAATACACAGCAGCATAACTTTGATAATTAGTTCTAATATATATTGAGAACACATATATAAGTAGATAGAAAGCTTGAATCATGGAATAGTACAATGTTATATATATTATACATGATATAGATTATATATAATATTATACATAATACTACATATATATAACTTATAACTTATATATATAACTTATAAACTTATATATAACTTATTAATATATATAATATTATACATAATACTATATATATATATATATATATATATATATATATATAACTTATTCTTATATTAACCCAATAAGGATGTTGTGCAACTTAACTTCCTATTATGAAGTTTGTAATATATCTCCAAACTACACCCAGGCTGTCTTAATTCAAGCCTAGAACGTTTCTATTCTGTAAAATCATCCATTCATCCAAAAAATATCTGAACAGCAGTGGCAGAATATGAATATTCAATATGTATAATATGGAAATTTGTCTTTATTTTTTTCTTTATTTTCTTCCCTACATTAGAAAAGACTCCTTGCAGTACTTTAAGATTAATGTTTCCCTTCCCTCAAGGAAAGAGAACAGAGCAAAACAAGTTTTGTTTTTAATGACTTAAGCTCTGGATTTAATGTTTTAAGCATACAGTATGAAATTACAAGAAGAAGAAAATAATGTATTTGGGGGTGAGTATTAGATGGAGGTAGAACTTCATGAAGATAACGGGAATAAGCAAAAGAAGTTTATCAGGTGGGGAGCAGAGGTCTGGGAACTGATGATGAAAAGATTCCCAACAGGAGAGGAGCCACTATTTGATCAGAGTCTCAAAAGCAGTTCTGGTGGAGAAGCAATTAAGATAAAAAATTCAAAGTCAAGTTGTTTCTGTGTGATAAGGATGGAAGTACAAATTCACTCTCTTGCTCCTGGACTGTGTTAACTATCCTGTCCTCTATCAAAATGTAACTTGTAGAGATCTTTATTATCTGGATATTAGACAGGGCATCATGCTCATTCACTAAATGGTGACATTATCTTAATTAGACTTGATACAATAAAGTCTAAATAAAAAAAATTCCCCAGTTAAAAAAATATATATATTTTAATATATTTTAAAAATATAATATATATTTTAAAATAAATATAGAACATAAATATTCTACATATATATAATATACATATATATGTATATTATATATTTATGTATGTATAACCATATACGGTGGCAGGTAAACCAAATAGAGAATCAGAGGCTTACCAAATTAGTGACATTTAGATGTCCAGTGAACTGGAGCATGCCATGAGGTAGAAATTTCACTTTGTACCTTCTATCACCAACAAAGAAGCCCAGGTCTGGATGGGCAATTTGGATTTTGGAGGCAGCATTACTTATTGGGTAAGTTGAAAGGCTACCAGTTTTAAGTGGGATCTAGAGAAACAGAGGGCTCTGGAGCACAATTGACTCTGCCAGTTCGGCACGTGACCCAAAAAATCCAACATGCTAGACATACCTGTAGTAGATAACGATGCTCTAGGAAGTCTATAACAAGGCCAAATATAAAAGTTGTAGCATGGACCTGTGAGACCTGCATAAGAGTCATGCAACTGGACTGCAGTAAAGACTGAACACCTTAGCACAGGATGTGAAATGGTTTTGCAATCAGATTCTTCCATTGTGAGCTGGATATCGTCAGATCTGCCCATTGATGAATATGAGAATTTGCAACATAACATTATACAATGGAAAGACACTGTATTCATTTTCTATTGTTATATACAAAATCACCACAAACTTAGTGGCTTAAACAATACACGTTATCTCAGAGTTTCTCTGGGTCAAGAGTCTTGGCACAGATTAGCTAGGTCCTCTGCTTTGACAAGCTCCTGTCAAGACAGACTGCACTGTATTCTCATCCAGAGATCACTGGGGGGAAATGAACTTCCAAGTCCACTCATATTGTCGGAACAATTAATTTCCTTATTATTACAGAACTGAGGGCCCCGGTTTCTTGTTGGCTATAGGTTTGAAGTCACCTTCCATTTATAGAGACTGCCCACATTTCCTAGAGGTCACCTGCAATTCCTTGCTAAATGGCCACCTACTTCATTAAGCCAGCAAGGAGAATCTATGGTAAGTTAGCATGCAAGGCAGTTATATAATATAACATAACACACATGTTATATCCTATCACTTTTGCCAAAGTCTATTGGTTAGAAGCAAGTCACAGGTCCCAATAACACTTAAGGGGAGGAAATTACACAAAGCAGGAACACCAAAACATGGGGATCATAGAGGGCCATCTGAGAGTTTGCTTGCCAGAGGTAAGTTCAGGCGTAGACCTGTGAAGATGCAGAAGGCACAAGTAAATCCCATGTATGAGTTGCCCAGGTGCTCTATCACATACATCTGTATCACCAATGCCTATTCTTCAGCTTAGGTAGACTTCAAGAGAGGCACACTAGGATTAACTAATAAAGAAAGAAAAAAAAATCATGGCATTCTGCACATTTACTCAGAGAAAGGAACTGATTTTAGGGCAAAAAAAGTGTGAAAAGGGTTCCTGGCCACAGGATGCATGGGGCTAAGGAGCAACTAGTAGAAAAGTAGAATAGATATAAAGGGCTCAACTAAGAGCTTGAGGAAAGCACACTGTATGTTTGAGGCTTACTCCTCCAGAATGCAGAAGAGACACTGAACCAGCAACCAATATGTGGTGCTGGAACTCAAATATCTAGAACACATAATTCTCAGAAACAGACGGTAGAAGCAGGGTTGACCTCTCTCTTCATTGTATCTAAATAATTCACCGGTAGAATAACTTCTGCCTCCCATTACCACACATTAGACTTTTCTGAAGAAGAGATAATGGTTCCTAAGAGGGAAATGCACCTCTAGAGGATATAGAAAGGATTCCATGTAACATGAAGTTGGAACTACCACCTGGTTTCACTGAGTTTCTCATGCCAGTGTACCCACAGGCAAGGAAAGGGGTTACCATACTAATGAGGTAAACCACCCATTCCATGAGGAATTAGTGTCGTTTTTACACAATAGGGACAGTGACAAATATTGTGGACCTCAAAGGAATAACAATGTCCTCCTCTGGTACTTCTCTTCTCAGTGAAAACAGTAAATTGCAGCAATCATGGTCCAACGAGAGAAGGAATTTATGGCTTCGATACCTTGGGGATAATGGTTTGAATCAACCTAACTGGCAAACAACTCAGACCAGCCAAAATGCTTCGTTCTTTATATACATGACACATGAACTCCTTTACTAAATCTTACACTACTTGCCTATCACTTACTCTTCTGGATTTTTCTGTTGGCACATGGAATATAATGTCATGGTGACCTACTGGTGCTCTAGAATGTGCTACTTAGGAGTGTGGGAAGTTAATCCAGGGGAGAAATCTTTTGAAGAAAGAAGTGTAGGAGACAATGGATAAAAATTTGTCCATTTTTTTCCAGACAGATTGTCTTGAGACATATTCCATACACCTCTTTAGGAGATAACATTGAACAGAAAATCAGTTGCCCATAGCTGTGGTTAAATTGAAAATGCATCTCTCTTTGCTCTTTCTTCTTACCTGTTCTGTTCCCCTGCCTCCTAGATCACATACCTCAATAAAATGTTTGCACTTAAGCCTTCACTTCAGCTCTGGTTTCTGGGGAATTAAGGCTAAGATCCTGCTCATTATGAGAATATCAATATCCATGTCAAGTTTATTAATTCCAGATGGTCTAAACTCTCTGACATGCAGGGATTCAATTCACTGGAGGATTCTACTCACAGGCAAAGAGAAAAGCCTCCATTCAAACGATACATCATATTTTGCCAGCCAGGCTCAGAAGTAGCTCTCCTTATAGCCAAGGTCTCACACATGACCTCTAATATGTCCATCAGCATCTAAGGGGAAACACAACCCAGCATCCACTACTTTACCCTTCTCTTCCCCCACTGGTGTTATTACTCTGGACTAATTCTATAGCAATACTCCCATGAATTTGAATGGGATGAATTCAAATGGCAACAGCCAGCCACAGTGCCAATTTGCATATCTGCAAATCTGGACTTCCTTTCTAGTTTTCCCCTCTTATGTTTCTTCTCCTTTCAAAGTTCCATTTTAGTACATGGGTACTTCATACTGTGGTTAGTACTGTGAATGAAACAAACAAATTCCTTATGCTCAGTCAATTAACACCTTTATGAATTCCTTATCATTCATTTATCTTAAAAATCCTATTACATTTTTATTTTGGAGGCATTCATTTTACATTTGTTTATGGAAAATATGCCCATTTGAAAAAAGAGTTTAAAATAATGAAGATGGCAAAACAAAATAGAACAAATAAACATTCACAGAATCCTTTGTCTAAGTATCATCACTTTGAATAGATAGCTAACATGGTTATTGTGTTTTTATGACCTTAACTCCATCATTAAAATTTACCTGTGAGTAGCAACAATAAATTTCATCCAGGGTCACAACACATTAGATGTTGGTCTGAAGAAGGGGATTCTTGGACCACTACTATTATGGATGACAAAAGGCCAGCTTTTCGTAGAGGTGGATCTAATTTGGTTGGCACTCCTCCGCCTTACTCTCAGCATCCTCTCTTCCACCCTTACAGAAAACAACCCATATCTCATTTTTTTCCTGATGAGGTTGTTCTTTGTTTTTTTTCCGGATCCCAGGTCCATGTGGCCTTGGTACCAGCCAGCTTCTTTCCAAGGAAAACATTTTCACTATCACTTGTAGCCAGAATTCTCTGAATTCCCTTCCCTACATGCACTTTTCATTGTTATTGGTGTTCTTCTCTCTTGAAATCTTTGTAGCCACTATTTCTCACAGTCCTGGCTTTAGACATAGGGGTGTTTCTTTTTTGAACGCATCCCCAGGCTGCATTTGCAGTCTTTCTTTGCGTCAAGGTGTCTTGAGCGGAAGCCAACTCTTTTCTCAAAAACAATGATTTCTCTGTTTCTGGAGATTTACTGAGTTACTGACATTATTATATTCCCTGTGGTTTAAATTTATAATAGGGTTAAGTTGCTAGTAGCCCCTAAAGATATGTAAATTTTGATGAATTGTTACCAAATACAGAAACTTGTTCAAGCCACAAAATGAATTTCTAGTGGTAGAATTTAGGCACCTCTGACAGGTAGATATTTGTAAACTGGAGTACAATATGTCTATATGTTTGTGTGTGTAACCTTGTCTATCATATTAATCATCCATCTATTTACCACTCAATCTAAATAGATCTAGTATTAATGCTAGAAGGGAAACTATCGTATTTTACTGAGTGAAATAATGAAGAAAAATGGGGAAAAGTCATGTCACTGGTTGAGAAAAAATGACAGACTCTAGCTGTGCAGAAGTGTAATAGACTACAGATAATTTGGCTAGTAAATTTTCTTTATGTATGACCTTGTTATTTTAACTACACTGAAGCTAATCTCCTACTCTCTTTTACACACTGCAGAACTTACCCAGTTTTTATTAGAAATCAGAATAAAATACAAACAAGTGAGATTTCAGACACACTCACTGTTTACTTCTGGGCAGTTACTACTCTCCTGGCCCTGTACTGCAAGTTGTGGAACTGAAGATAATGCAGTTGATGTGGCCCTGTTCAGAATCTACATGAAACACTATAGATTTGTTTGACATTACAGTTTGAACAAGAAAAAAATTGACAAAATCTAAGTGGTACCAGGTAGCATATTTTGAAAAAGGCGAACAGGTGTGGGAAAAAAATCTAAAAGTCAAATATTTATTATTCTCAATTGACATTGTCAACAACAATGTTTTTTCCATTTATTAAAATTTTTTTTCATTCATTAAGAAAAGCTTTTTTTAATGTTTATTTATTTTTGAGAGAGAGAGAGAGCATGAGTGGGGGAGGAACAGAAAAAGAGGGAGACCCAGAATTCAAAGTAGGCTCCAGGCTCTGGGCTATCAACACAGAGCTTGAAGCAGGACTCAAACCCACAAATCGTGAGATCATGACCTGAGTCGAAGTTGGAAGCTTAACGGACTGAGCCACCAAGTGCCCCTGTGTGTCCCTTAATAGAAACCACCCTTACTTATTACATCGCTGCCCCAGGTACTATTGCTCTGGTGCAGCCACTTTCACTGTTTATTTTTCTGGTGTTTACCAATTTATTTATGAATAATGTACACATAATGTTATTTTCTGATTTAGCAATTTAGGCATTTATCTGTTGTAGATATTTTGATATCCTATTATAATGGATACAGACTCAATTCTCTATTAGAATTAAAAGAGAAAAAGACAAATCTCTTAGTCATGAAGTGAACTTGTCACACCATACAATTTCAGTGTCAGACTGGATTTTACATTTTATCTAGTTCCGCACTATCTAATCCTTGATTTTTTTCCTCCTAACCACTCCTCAGAGGACATCAGCTTCTGCATGAATTCCTTCAGCCGCTGTGAAATTCTACCTCTCAAAGTTGTCCATTTCATAATTCCACTGCTAAGAACTCTCTCTTTCTCTCAGATTAAAATCTCTATTCCTGGGACTGCTCCATCTTGATCTAGAATTCCAAATGGAATTACTACTACTCCAGCTAACAGATCTAGAAATATTTTGAAGACAATATTCATTTTTTTCTTTAGTATCCTCTCTTCAAGGTTAAGTATTATAAATTCCTTAAATTATTGTATCTCAAGCCCTCGTTCCATCCCCAGTGCTACCCCTGCAGTTTTACAATGTGTCAATGTCACGGTTAGAGTGTGGCGCTTACAGCGGACACTCTGGATGACACGCAGCACGTGTTGTCACCTTTCGTTTCCTACTCAGCGTTTTAGGAAAGTCATCTCATGGCGCTCACTCACACTGAGCTGATAGGCAACCAGAATACTTTATATAGAGTGCTTTTTTGCTGAGTTTAAATTCCCTTATGCTTGAACTTGATATTTCGGACCCAAGAACAGTGCCCAATATTTTATCCCTGTTATGTTTCCTTGCTAGTCAGATCCGACATGTTGCTATGTTTGGGACTCTTTTGAATATGAATCCTATCGTCTGTGCTACTTCTCAACACTTCCATACTTGTGTCAACTGCAAATGCTCCTTGCCTGCCATTGGTACCCTTACAGGAGCCTTTAATAAAGACATTCAGCCAGAAATGGTCAAGGTTAGACCCTCTAGGCATCTCCCTGCCAGGCCAACATTAATTCCTTGATAAATATTTCTGAGAGTTAGGATGTTAAATTGGCTACAATAAGTTTAACACTTTGTAAAAAGAGACAAAGAGAGCTCAAGAAACAAAAATACTACTACTACCAATGACTTTTTTAGATGTTAAGATAGGAAAGAAATAGAACCTGGGGGTTCTATATCATTAGTGTATTTATTAAACAATGCTTTTTAAAAAAAAATAATTGTGATTTTGTTATATGACAAGCAATTATCTATAGGTGTTGGACAAAGTGGATTAAAGCAAAACACATATTCACATTCATATAGATATTATACCTTAGCTATAAACTTTTGGAGGATGATGACTTTGTCTTGCTGTGTGTGTGTGTGTGTGTGTGTGTGTGTGTGTGTGTGTGCATGTCATGGGGACTTACGTGTAAAGGCTACAAGGCACCCAAAAGCGTTTGTTTTTCAACAAGAGTTAGAAACACATGATAAATCAACAACCAGCAAATAATTGCATTTTGCAGTACACAAGCAGATGCTATGTTGTATGGGAATTATTGTTCAGCAAGTATAAAATACGACTTTTAGGAACCTTGTCACCTAAGATGTATCTGCTTTTATCGGCAAAGAGATTCTCTGTCCCTGTGAAGTCATCGTTACCAAATTTGACAATTTAACAGTGTGTCAGTATATGCATTAAGATGTTTCCTCTTTCTTCCCATTTTAGGTACTATTTACATCTCTCCCTGGGAATGAAGGTTGGCCAGACCATCTGAGATTAGAAATAAAGAGGAAAAATGCCCCTTTAAAATGGAGACACTGTTGGAAATGTTTCTCTTCCCTTTGGACATTTTCACGGTAATTGGCTTATTCCTAAGCATGCTACTGAATTCAAGATTTTATTTTATGAGTAAACCAGGACTGAAGATAAGATTTGGAATAAATATGTGCTTTCTTGCTTATTATCAAGGTGAATAGCTTGTATGTTACTCCTTGCTAATTAGTAAATTCTGTTGGTTAGCTCTTAAAAGAAAACAATCTAAAATGAATATTTATGGATACTAAAAAATGTAAACTATCACTATTTAAATGTTTCTCTTTAACCAAATTTAGCAAATAAAAAACTGTTCTATTTTACCTCACTTGAGTTTTGAGATATGTGATTACATTAGCACTGGTTTATGACGGAAACATTCTAATCTCTTGATCTCTAAAATCCTGTATTATTTAAATGGATTAAAGACCTGTATATGAAACATAAAATCATAAAGCTCCTAGAAAAAAACATAGGCAGTAATTTATCTGACACTGACCATTGCATCATTTTTCTACATATGTTGCTTTAGGCCAAAAAAAAAAAAAAAAAAAAACCAAAAAAGAAAAACAAAAGCAAAAATAAACCATTGGGACCACACCAAAATAAGAAGATTGGATAGCGAAAGAAACAGTAAAAAAAAAAAAAAAAAAAAAAAAAGCAACTTAATGAATAGGAGAAGAAATTTGGAAACAATGTATCTGATACAGGGTTAATATCTAAAATATATTACATATATAATATATATTACATATATTACATATACAGATGTATACATATATACATCTAATATATATTACATATATAATATAGATAGATAATATCTATTATATATCTACAACTCAACACCAAAGGGAAAAATCTGATTAAATAATGGGTAGAAGATCTGCATAGACATTTCTTCAGAGAAGAATGCAGATGGCCAACAGACACATGAAAAGATGCTCACTATCACTAATTATCAGGGAAATTCAAATTAAAACCACAATGAAATATCACTTTACACTTGTCAGAATGGCTAGAATTAAAACAAAACAAAACATAAAAAAAAAAAAAACAGAACAAAAAGAAATAAGTCTTGACACGGATGTGGAGAAAAAGGAAGCCTGGTGCATTTTTGGTAGGAACATAAATTGGCGGAGCCATTGTGAAAAACAGTATGGAGGTTCCTCAAAAAATTAAAAACAGAAGTACCATATGAACTAACAAATCCACTCCTATTTACTGAAAGAAAATGAAAACACTAAAACAAACGAATAATTTGCACCCCTATATTTAGAGCACCATTATTTACAATAATCAAGATAAGGAAACAACCTTAGTGTCCATTGATAGATAAATGAATAAAGAAAGATGTAAATATATGCAGTGGAATGTTACTCAGCCATAAGAAGGATGAGATATTGCCATTTGTGAGAGTATGCATGAATTTAGAGGGTGTGATGCTAACTGAAATAAGCCAGACAAAGACAAATACCATGTGAGTTCATTCATAAGTGGAATCTAAAAAATGAAACAAACGAGTAAACAAACAACAAGTAGAAACAGACCAGTAATACAGAGAACAAACTGATGGTTGCCGGAGAGGTGGGATAGAGTCAGAAAAATGGGCAAGATGTGTGAAGGGTATTCAGAGGCGCAGGCTTCCAGTTATACAATGAGTAAGTCAGGGGGTAAAAAGTATACAGCATAGGGGATATTGTCAATGATATTATAACAGTGTTGTATGGTGACAGATGGTACCTATGCTTGTGATCATAGCGTAACATAGACTTGCAGAATCACTGTGTGGTACACCTGAAATTAATGTAACATTGTATGTCAACTATACATCAATAAAAAAATAAAAAATAAAATAAAATCCTGATTTTTTTAGAGAAAGTTACGAAGTAAAAACATTTTGAGTTTAATACACGGTTAATCAGAAGGGAACTTCTTTTATTCATCTTCATGTGTACCTAGAAGAGAACAGATTTGTACCGGCAAAGTGAATGGAAAGGGGGTTTCGGGTATCCAAGAAGTAGGTGAATAGAAAAGTAAGAAATAGGTAAAGATACATATTGCCTTACAAGGAAACCAAAGAAAACAAAGAAAGGAATGGAAGGTTTAATTAAATCACACAAAATACAGGACAGTATTATATGACAATATACTTCCAAAATGCAGAACCAATAAGGAATATTATAAATAGAAGTTACTCCAAAGAAACATGAATTGTGTTATAAAACAGACTTTTGGCAACATAACATTGTATATTAAGAAAAAACATCCTTATTCCCAAAGAAGTGGCGATCTCAAAAAAAGACACAGAGTCCGTAACACTTTAGAACTGGTAGGAGCCTGCACTATCGGTAAATTAACCTCAAGTTTATCTGCCTCTCCACCTTTCCCCTAAAGACATTAGAGAAAGGTGCTGAGACTCATTCTTGGAAGATCCCTCCACTTGAAGTCACCTTAGAGTAAAGGACTCCTAAAGTGGTGTGAGTTTCACAGAGGCAATCGAGTTTCCAAAGCCATTTTTGCTTTGTATTTATTTACAGCACTACCTTTTCCTATCTGTGACGCTTAGGGAGAAAATCCTTCTTCAGCCTGATGAAACCACGTGGAATAGTAGCCAAACCCCACAACTTTTAGAGTTTCTATCCTGGGGAGACCACACATCTACTGGTCTGTAGAAATAGAAACTACACTAGATCAGGCTATAACTTTCATTTTTATGAGCTCTAGATATTGACTCCGAGCCTCTGAACTCTATGTTGAGTATAACTAGAAGCCAAAGTTTGTAAAATATGTGTGTGTGGATTCTCTTGATGATGATTAATTATTTTATAATGACCACAAATTGGATATACAATCAGATTGTATATTCAAATATAAACATAAAAATTACTTTTTTTCCCTGCTACTTTAACCCTATGGTGCTGTATTATCTTGTTTTTATTACCCTCAGAAACCTTTATGGAAACACTAATTAATGTAAGTCAACTGTTTAACTTTTAATGTTATTGGAGACTTTAAGTAGGCTTAAAATCAAGTATTTGTGTTTAAAGTACAATCGACGCTTTTAAAAATTTCTCCTTATATATATAAACTATAAAACCTTTTAATTATGGCTTGCTCTGTATATAATGGATTCTATTATCATAAAAGAAATTACTCAACTGCCTCTGAAAGAAAAGTCACAGGGTTTGCAGTTTCCAGCTTATTTTTTAAGAAAATAAAAACAGCAAGCCATTTTATAAAAGGAAATATAATACTCTTTAAAAACTTGTAATTCTGCAAATAGTTTATTGTTTGAGAATACGACTGAATATTCTGGGCAGCACACCGGGAAGAAGTAGAACCAATTCAATTATTGGACATTTTTGGAGGGGCCAAAAATTGCTAAACCCAGGAGCTGCATAGTTATATGCCTCTTGCAAGCAAGCTCAGCATCAAGACAGGGTTTTTTTTTTTTTTTTTTTTTTTTTTATGAAGTTTATTGACAAATTGGTTTCCATACAACACCCAGTGCTCATCCCAAAAGGTGCCCTCCTCAATACCCATCACCCACCCGCCCCTCCCTCCCACCCCCCATCAACCCTCAGTTTGTTCTCAGTTTTTAACAGTCTCTTATGCTTTGGCTCTCTCCCACTCTAACGTCTTTTTTTTTTTCTCCCTTCCCCTCCCCCATGGGTTCCTGTTGAGTTTCTCAGGATCCACATAAGAGTGAAACCATATGGTATCTGTCTTTCTCTGTATGGCTTATTTCACTTAGCATCACACTCTCCAGTTCCATCCACGTTGCTACAAAAGGCCATATTTCATTTTTTCTCATTGCCACGTAGTATTCCATTGTGTATATAAACCACAATTTCTTTATCCATTCATCAGTTGATGGACATTTAGGCTCTTTCCATAATTTGGCTATTGTTGAGAGTGCTGCTATGAACATTGGGGTACAAGTGCCCCTATGCATCAGTACTCCTGTATCCCTTGGGTAGATTCCTAGCAGTGCTATTGCTGGGTCATAGGGTAGGTCTATTTTTAATTTTCTGAGGAACCTCCACACTGTTTTCCAGAGCGGCTGCACCAATTTGCATTCCCACCAACAGTGCAAGAGGGTTCCCGTTTCTCCACATCCTCTCCAGCATCTATAGTCTCCTGATTTGTTCATTTTGGCCACTCTGACTGGCGTGAGGTGATACCTGAGTGTGGTTTTGATTTGTATTTCCCTGATAAGGAGCGACGCTGAACATCTTTTCATGTGCCTGTTGGCCATCTGGATGTCTTCTTTAGAGAAGTGTCTATTCATGTTTTCTGCCCATTTCTTCACTGGGTTATTTGTTTTTCGGGTGTGGAGTTTGGTGAGCTCTTTATAGATTTTAGATACTAGCCCTTTGTCCGATATGTCATTTGCAAATATCTTTTCCCATTCCGTTGGTTGTCTTTTAGTTTTGTTGGTTGTTTCCTTTGCTGTGCAGAAGCTTTTTATCTTCATAAGGTCCCAGTAATTCACTTTTGCTTTTAATTCCCTTGCCTTTGGGGATGTGTCGAGTAAGAGATTGCTACGGCTGAGGTCAGAGAGGTCTTTTCCTGCTTTCTCCTCTAAGGTTCTGATGGTTTCCTGTCTCACATTTAGGTCCTTTATCCATTTTGAGTTTATTTTTGTAAATGGTGTGAGAAAGTGTTCTAGTTTCAACCTTCTGCATGTTGCTGTCCAGTTCTCCCAGCACCATTTGTTAAATAGGCTGTCTTTTTTCCATTGGATGTTCTTTCCTGCTTTGTCAAAGATGAGTTGGCCATATGTTTGTGGGTCTAGTTCTGGGGTTTCTATTCTATTCCATTGGTCTGTGTGTCTGTTTTTGTGCCAATACCATGCTGTCTTGATGATGACAGCTTTGTAGTAGAGGCTGAAGTCTGGGATTATGATGCCTCCTGCTTTGGTCTTCTTCAAAATTCCTTTGGCTATTCGGGGCCTTTTGTGGTTCCATATGAATTTTAGGATTGCTTGTTCTAGTTTCGAGAAGAATGCTGGTGCAATTTTGATTGGGATTGCATTGAATGTGTAGATAGCTTTGGGTAGTATTGACATTTTGACAATATTTATTTTTCCAATCCATGAGCAGGGAATGTCTTTCCATTTCTTTAAATCTTCTTCAATTACCTTCATAAGCTTTCTATAGTTTTCAGCATACAGATCCTTTACATCTTTGGTTAGATTTATTCCTAGGTATTTTATGCTTTTTGGTGCAATTGTGAATGGGATCAGTTTCTTTATTTGTCTTTCTGTTGCTTCATTGTTAGTGTATAAGAATGCAACTGATTTCTGTACATTGATTTTGTATCCTGCAACTTTGCTGAATTCATGTATCAGTTCTAGCAGACTTTTGGTGGAGTCTATCGGATTTTCCATGTATAATATCATGTCATCTGCAAAAAGCGAAAGCTTGACTTCATCTTTGCCAATTTTGATGCCTTTGATTTCCTTTTGTTGTCTGATTGCTGATGCTAGAACTTCCAGCACTATGTTAAATAACAACGGTGAGAGTGGGCATCCCTGTCGTGTTCCTGATCTCAGGGAAAAAGCTCTCAGTTTTTCCCCGTTGAGGATGATGTTAGCTGTGGGCTTTTCATAAATGGCTTTTATGATCTTTAAGTATGTTCCTTCTATCCCGACTTTCTCAAGGGTTTTTATTAAGAAAGGGTGCTGGATTTTATCAAAGGCCTTTTCTGCATCGATTGACAGGATCATATGGTTCTTCTCTTTTTTTTTGTTAATGTGATGTATCACGTTGATTGATTTGCGAATGTTGAACCAGCCCTGCATCCCAGGAATGAATCCCACTTGATCATGGTGAATAATTCTTTTTATATGCTGTTGAATTCGATTTGCTAGTATCTTATTGAGAATTTTGGCATCCATATTCATCAGGGATATTGGCCTGTAGTTCTCTTTTTTTACTGGGTCTCTGTCTGGTTTAGGAATCAAAGTAATACTGGCTTCATAGAATGAGTCTGGAAGTTTTCCTTCCCTTTCTATTTCTTGGAATAGCTTGAGAAGGATAGGTATTATCTCTGCTTTAAACGTCTGGTAGAACTCCCCTGGGAAGCCATCTGGTCCTGGACTCTTATTTGTTGGGAGATTTTTGATAACCGATTCAATTTCTTCGCTGGTTATGGGTCTGTTCAAGCTTTCTATTTCCTCCTGATTGAGTTTTGGAAGAGTGTGGGTGTTCAGGAATTTGTCCATTTCTTCCAGGTTGTCCAATTTGTTGGCATATAATTTTTCATAGTATTCCCTGATAATTGTTTGTATCTCTGAGGGATTGGTTGTAATAATTCCATTTTCATTCATGATTTTATCTATTTGGGTCATCTCCCTTTTCTTTTTGAGAAGCCTGGCTAGAGGTTTGTCAATTTTGTTTATTTTTTCAAAAAACCAACTCTTGGTTTCGTTGATCTGCTCTACAGTTTTTTTAGATTCTATATTGTTTATTTCTGCTCTGATCTTTATTATTTCTCTTCTTCTGCTGGGTTTAGGCTGCCTTTGCTGTTCTGCTTCTATTTCCTTTAGGTGTGCTGTTAGATTTTGTATTTGGGATTTTTCTTGTTTCTTGAGATAGGCCTGGATTGCGATGTATTTTCCTCTCAGGACTGCCTTCGCTGCGTCCCAAAGCGTTTGGATTGTTGTATTTTCATTTTCGTTTGTTTCCATATATTTTTTGATTTCTTCTCTAATTGCCTGGTTGACCCACTCATTCGTGAGTAGGGTGTTCTTTAACCTCCATGCTTTTGGAGGTTTTCCAGACTTTTTCCTGTGGTTGACTTCAAGCTTCATAGCATTGTGGTCTGAAAGTATGCATGGTATAATTTCAATTCTTGTAAACTTATGAAGGGCTGATTTGTGACCCAGTATATGATCTATCTTGGAGAATGTTCCATGTGCACTCGAGAAGAAAGTATATTCTGTTGCTTTGGGATGCAGAGTTCTAAATATATCTGTCAAGTCCATCTGATCCAGTGTCTCATTCAGGGCCCTTGTTTCTTTATTGACCGTGTGTCTAGATGATCTATCCATTTCTGTAAGTGGGGTGTTAAAGTCCCCAGCAATTACCACATTCTTATCAATAAGGTTGCTTATGTTTATGAGTAATTGTTTTATATATTTGGGGGCTCCGGTATTCGGCGCATAGACATTTATAATTGTTAGCTCTTCCTGATGGATAGACCCTGTAACTATTATATAATGTCCTTCTTCATCTCTTGTTACAGCCTTTAATTTAAAGTCTAGTTTGTCTGATATTAGTATGGCTACTCCAGCTTTCTTCTGGCTTCCAGTAGCATGATAAATAGTTCTCCATCCCCTCACTCTCAATCTAAAGGTGTCCTCAGGTCTAAAATGAGTCTCTTGTAGACAGCAAATAGATGGGTCTTGTTTTTTTATCCATTCTGATACCCTATGTCTTTTGGTTGGCGCATTTAATCCGTTTACATTCAGTGTTATTATAGAAAGATACGGGTTTAGAGTCATTGTGATGTCTGTATGTTTTATGCTTGTAGTGATGTCTCTGGTACTTTGTCTCACAGGGTCCCCCTTAGGATCTCTTGTAGGGCTGGTTTAGTGGTGACAAATTCCTTCAGTTTTTGTTTGTTTGGGAAGACCTTTATCTCTCCTTCTATTCTAAATGACAGACTTGCTGGATAAAGGATTCTTGGCTGCATATTTTTGCTGTCTAGCACCCTGAAAATCTCGTGCCAATTCTTTCTGGCCTGCCAAGTTTCAAAAGAGAGATCAGTCACGAGTCTTATAGGTCTCCCTTTATATGTGAGGGCACGTTTACCCCTTGCTGCTTTCAGAATTTTCTCTTTATCCTTGTATTTTGCCAGTTTCACTATGATATGTCGTGCAGAAGATCGATTCAAGTTACGTCTGAAGGGAGTTCTCTGTGCCTCTTGGATTTCAATGCCTTTTTCCTTCCCCAGTTCAGGGAAGTTCTCAGCTATGATTTCTTCAAGTACCCCTTCAGCACCTTTCCCTCTCTCTTCCTCCTCTGGGATACCAATTATGCGTAAATTATTTCTTTTTAGTGTATCACTTAGTTCTCTAATTTTCCCCTCACACTCCTGGATTTTTTTATCTCTCTTTTTCTCAGCTTCCTCTTTTTCCATAACTTTATCTTCTAGTTCACCTATTCTCTCCTCTGCCTCTTCCATCCGAGCTGTGGTGGTTTGCATTTTGTTTTCCATTTCCTTTAAAGCGTTTTTCAGCTCCTCGTGACTGTTCATTAGTCCCCTGATGTCTGTAGCAAGAGATTCTCTGCTGTCCTGTATGCTGTTTTCCAGCCCAGCGATTAATTTTATGACTATTATTCTAAATTCACTTTCTGTTATATTATTTAAATCCTTTTTGATCAGCTCATTAGCTGTTGTTATTTCCTGGAGATTCTTCTGGGGGGAATTCTTCCGCTTGGTCATTTTGGATAGTCCCTGGTGTGGTGAGGGCCTGCAGGGCACTTCCCCTGTGCTGTGGTGTATAACTGGAGTTGGTGGGCGGGGCCGCAGTCCGACCTGATGTCTGCCCCCAGCCCACCGCTGGGGCCACAGTCAGACTGGTGTGTGCCTTCTCTTCCCCTCTCCTAGGGGCGGGATTCACTGTGGGGTGGCGTGGCCCGTCTGGGCTACTTGCACACTGCCAGGCTTGTGATGCTGGGGATCTGGCGTATTAGCTGGGGTGGGAAGGCAAGGTGCACGGCGGCAGGGGGGGCAGGCTTAGCTCGCTTCTCCTTAGGTGATCCACTTCAGGAGGGGCCCTGTGCAGCCGGAGGGAGTCAGATCGCTGCCGGAGGTTTGGCTCCGCAGAAGCACAGAGTTGGGTGTTCGTGCGGAGCGAGCAATTTCCCTGGCCGGAGCCGGTTCCCTTTGGGATTTTGGCTGGGGGATGGGCGGGGGAGATGGCGCTGGAGAGCGCCTTTGTTCCCCGCCAAACTGAGCTCTGTCGTCCGGGGGCTCCGCAGCTCACCCTCCCTTTGTCCTCCAGCCTTCCCGCTTTCCGAGCAGAGCTGTTAACTTATGACCTCCCAGACGCTAAATCGCGCTTGCTGTCAGAACACAGTCCGTCAGGCCCCTCCGCTTTTGCAAGCCGGACTCGGGGGCTCTGCTTGGCCGGCGAGCCGCCCCTCCGCCCCGGCTCCCTCCCGCCAGTCCGTGGAGCGCGCACCGCCTCGCCGCCCTTCCTACCCTCTTCCGTGGGCCTCTCGTCTGCACTTGGGTCCGGTGACTCTGTTCTGCTAATCCTCTGGCGGTTTTCTGGGTTATTTAGGCAGGTGTAGGTGGAATCTAAGTGATCAGCAGGACGCGCGGTGAGCCCAGCGTCCTCCTACGCCGCCATCTTCCTAGTCCTGTCAAGACAGGGGTTTTAACTGGCTAATAATTATAAATATGTATGAATACGAAGCCATTTATTTCTGATGCCTGTAAGAAACCAGGTGCTAAAACAAAACAAAACAATGAATTCTCTTCTTCAAACTTCTTCAGAAGATACAAAGATCGTTCACACGTGGAGACTTAGAGAATGACAACTCACTGCAACACCCAGAGAACACAGAAGGTGAGTAGCACTGGGATCCTGTTGCTTTTTTCAGCCGCAGGGAATCTGGAACCAAGTGTTGAGTGACCGTCCTTGAGGACAGTGTAAATTGTATGCTATCATTAGCCAGTGGTTTGACTCAGAAGGAACAATCCAGAGCTAATAACTACCCAGCAGCCCAGTCAGATGTGTAAGTGTCTGTATTAGAAATCTTCATAGACTCCAGGAAAATTCAAAGAACTAAATATGGATTCTTCTGCCTGTATAAGGCAATCTGGACTAGTCAATGCAGAAATATGATATTTCCACCATGAGCCACTTTATCATTTATAAATTATGTTTCGATTCTTTGTCTTTAAAAAATTTTTAATGTTTATTTTTGAGAGACAGAGACAAAGTGTGAGTGGAGGAGGGGCAGAGAGAGAGAGGGAGACACAGAATTGAAAGTAGGCTCCAGGCTCTGAGCTGTTGTGGGGCTCGAACCCTTGAACCCTTGAACCAAGAGATCATGACCTGAGCCAAAGTTGGAAGCTTAACCGACTGAGTCACCCAGGTGCCTCTTCATTGTCCTTGTTAATCCTCAAAACAATCCTGGAAAGGCAATCCTTGGGGACTGAGAGAAGTTTAAGTGACCTGGATAAGTTCATATGGTAAAAGGTAGAGAATTAATGCTAATTAATGTGAAACTAGTGTGACTTGCTTAAGGAATTTCCTCATTTGTAAAAATAGTGTCTATGATACTTGTCCCTTCTCTCTCATAATCATTATGGTCATGAATTATGTACAGAGGTCCCCAAATTTATTGAGCTTCATAAAATTCTAGGATCAAACAGTATCTGGGTAAGTTAGGAAAGCCCCTCAGAGCATGCGCCTTCCTGAGAGGAGAGGAGGATGGGCATGAACCCTTTGGATGCTCAGTTGCAACAGGGAATTTTAGCAGAGTCTTACAAAAGGTCTATCATACTCTTTCAGGCTGACTTTCACCTTCTTTCAGGCATGGCTCACTCTGGACTGTGTCATTTAGACTTAATTTTTGTAGGTCTCCTAGTCTGGCGTGGACCCAGGGCTTCCAGAACCAGCACGGGCCATAGCCAGGTAGTATTACATTGTTTCCTTACAGAGCTCAAGGTTGCAACCACCAGGGAGAGAAATGGAAAAAATCACAGGGAACTTGATGCTCCTAGAATCACGTTGTATTTACATTCATGGGTTGTTTGCCTCTACTGACCTCCACAGAGGCATCCATGGCTTTCTGATCTGCACAATAACAAGAGAAGGAGAAGGTAAGAACGTTACGCCACGAGACAATCTGGGCTGTGTGGATGTGTGAATGTGGGTGGTCGAGAGGGCCGAGGAGGGGGAGATGGAAGTTGAGACGATGGTAGTGAGTTCAAAAATAATGCTGTACCCTAACAAATGTTTGCCATCAGGTACTATGGATTAATTAAAGGACTGACTCTTCCCTCTGGTAGCTTACAGTGCAACAGAAAATACAAGCAGGAAAGATGACAGGTAGGTTAGCAGTTGGGTGCCTCTGGGGGAAGAGGAGCAGGAGTGGGGAGTGATCGCTAATGGGTACAAAGTTTCTTTTTGGGGGTGATGCACATGTTCTAACATTAGATTATGGTGATGGATGCATAGTTCTGTATATATACTAAAAAAACCACTGGATTGCACATTTTATTTTATTTATTTTTTTTTTCAACGTTTATTTATTTTTGGGACAGAGAGAGACAGAGCATGAACGGGGGAGGGGCAGAGAGAGAGGGAGACACAGAATCAGAAACAGGCTCCAGGATCTGAGCCATCAGCCCAGAGCCTGACGCGGGGCTCGAACTCCCAGACCGCGAGATCGTGACCTGGCTGAAGTCGGACGCTTAACCGACTGCGCCACCCAGGCGCCCCTGGATTGCACATTTTAAATGAGTAAATGGTATGGTATATAAATTATATTTCAATAAAGCTGTTAAAAAGAAAGACGGCAGAATTTTTTTTTCTAAAACAAGATAAAGGTAGTTATGAATATAATTCTCATCTCTGTCTCTGCAATGCCTTTCAAAACCGTTTTATTCTTTCCATTCATTATGCCTCTGTCTTAGTTCAAACCTTCATTTAGCTCTTTGTCCAGCACTTACACATAGATAATAGCATGTGTTTCTTGAAGTGGCATCTGGTTGATTAGTTGTAAGCCCTCTTTTATAGAGACTGCTGCATTTCTTACCACTGCACTCTCTCTCAAATTTTCTTAAAGCACAAACCTGATTAGGTCCTACACTTACTAAACATTTCAAAGAGTTCATCATTACATACAGAATGAAATGCAAACTTTTAGGTTGATCTGTCTTTCTGGTCTTATTTTTTACATCATAATCCTACCAAACCACAATTCATTTGTGGCATACAAAAAACTCGTCTTTGTCTTAAAACATACTCCACTTTTCCACGTCTCTGCTTTTTTCCCTTCTAAATTCAAGCTGTCAAAATTTCACCCATTCAGCTCAAGTGCGTCCTCCTACATAAAATCTTCAATTGCACACATCAGAATTTCAGCCTTTAAAAAATGACACCTTTCTTTGGCTTTTAATCAGTTGTGTATGTGTTATTTTTCTACTGTAACTCTCCAGTAAATACAGTGAAGTTGAATTTTCAGAAAAATGTCATATCACAAACCTCTTCCTTTGTAATAATAGACAAGATAGATCTTCGCAGAAATGATGCAGAGCAAAATTCCCTTGGAGCCAAGATGGACCTTTGGCCACATCTCCCAATAACATGCATCTTCAAGTTTCTGCTTCTTTTTCTTTTCTTTCTTCCTCCCCAAGCATTTCCATGCACTCCAGACCCTCTTCTCCAGGATCCTCAGCACTGAGAAAGCTCTACTGCTGTCAGCCAGACTTGGTTAGCGCCAGCCTCCAGAATGCAATTTTTATTAACTTATCTCATTCAGGAACAACTCTCAGTCTGAGACTAAATTGTACAAATGGAATACAGGAGGGTAAAATGTCCCTTTGCTAGAAACTGTACAATATTGAGACATTCTAGGGTATTGATTTATGGAAATTAAATTCCTTTGAATATTCTTCCTAGGTGCATTTTCATTGAGTTCACATAGAGATCAGCCTTCTGTTGCATAATCGGAGATGATACAGGTAAATATATTTTAGATATCAGTCTGAGAAGTGATTATCAAGAAGCAAGTAAGATGATTGGTGGGGGGGGATGGCGAACAGAAATTTGGTTTGGTTATGTGTGTGTGTGTGTGTGTGTGTGTGTGTGTGTGCGCACACACACACATTCCTACATTTACTGCGGCCGATCCCTGTCAAGGTAGAAAATACGGGAGGGATTTCAAACCTTAGCGGTATATAAGAATCATGCTCTATAACTTTTAAAGATACAGATCATTGGGTCCTACATTGATTATTTTCAGAATGCAAGGTTCATGAACTAATGTTTTTAAAGCTTCTCAGGTAGTTTGAAAATATCTGGTTCTTTGGCATTTTGGGAACAATTTAATCTTTGGCACATATTTAATGACATCTAGAGTTTTCTGATTTTCCAGAATACTGTCCAGATGTTAGAACTTTTCGCTGTAATTTCCTTGGAAACCCTTATGCAGAAAGACTTTTAGATCTCATTCTATGATAGTCTTAAATGAGAAAAAATAGTTTTGTGGATATTCAACAACAGACTATAGTTCAGTTGAATCTAGCTCAAAGAATCTTAAAAATTATTTATGTCCTTACTTATTATACACACATACACACAGTATATATATATATATATATGTATAGATACATATATATATATACACACACACATATATGTATAGATACATATATATATACATATATATGGATCATCTTGAAATTTCAAGATATCATAATTGGAATAACTACAAATGTCTACTTTGTAATAATGATTAAATATTTTCTTCAAAAAGTAACTTTTAATTTTACTATATCTTAAAGTATTGGCAATTTAATGTTTTCCTATTGATTTTTAAATGATGGGATAATGATGCAATTTCTAACTCTCCTCATAGTGTCTTCTGCTTTAAAGACAGAACTAATTTATAAAGAGGAAAACCTCACAATAAAGAAAATAATGAAATTCAAAAATTAAGATACGTAGACATTGTTCCTCAAAAAACTAAAAATAGAACTACCCTACGACCCAGCAATTGCACTACTAGACATTTATCCACGGGATACAGGTGTGCTGTTTCGAAGGGACACGTGCACCCCCATGTTTATAGCAGCACTATCAACAATAGCCAAAGTATGGAAAGAGCCCAAATGTCCATCGATGGATGAATGGATAAAGAAGATATGGTGTATTTAGATAATGGAGTATTACTCGGCAATCAAAAAGAATGAAATTTTGCCATTTGCAACTACGTGGATGGAACTGGAGGGTATTATGCCAAATGAAATCAGTCAGTCAGAGAAAGACAAAAATCATATGACTTCACTCATATGAGGACTTTAAAAGACAAAACAGATGAGCATAAGAGAAGGGAAACAAAAATAATATAAAAACAGGGAGGGGGACAAAACAGAAGAGACTCATAAATATGGAAAACAAACTGATTGTTGGTGGAGGGGTTGTGGGAAGGGGTATGGGATAAATGGGTAAGGGGCATTGAGGAATCTACTCCTGAAATCATTGTTTCACTATATGCTAACTAATTTGGATGTAAATTTTAAAAAATAAAAAATAAAATTAAAAAAAGATACGTAGACATTCTATTTGAAGGACACTTAGACTTTATAAGTCTAGGTTTTTTTCTAGAATATATGAAATTCTTACCTATGGGCATAAAAGTTAATGAACTTTTCAAACTAATTTCTACCTTACCTTTAGAGAAGGAAGGAAGGAAGGAGGGAAGGAAGGAAAGAAGGAAGGGCAAGATCTACTCAGAATAGGTTGAATTTAGACTATATTTTCATCCCCAGCATTCTTTTTTGTAAATTTTTTCAAATGTTTATTTATTTTTGAGACAGAGAGAGAGAGAGACAGACAGAGAGACAGAGCATGAGCTGGGTAGGGGCAGAGAGAGAGAGACACACACACACACAGAATCCGAAACAGGCTCCAGGTTCTGAGCGGTCAGCACAGACTCCAATGCGGGGCTCAAACTGGGGATGGTGAGATCATGACCTGAGGTGAAGTCAGACACTTAGCCAACCGAGCCACCCAGGTACCCCATCCCTCGTATTATTGACTCAAAATTTTATTTACTTAACATAGATCTTTAATGATTATTATATGGGTTCATGTGTGTTTATTTTTTAATGTGTAAGAGGAACAAAATGTGCCCTTTTTTGATTAGTGAAAACATGTTTATAATACACAATATATTTAGATTGTAAGTAAATGTAAAGAAATAAAAATCACTTTTAACTGATAGCTTCTGAGTCCTTGCGGTTTTTCATGTGAGTAGAAAGAAATCCTTTTCTTCAAAAATATTGTAAAATCTCTTGCCAATACATGATACAGAATTTTAAATAATCAATACTTACTGTTTAAAACCTCTGAACGATTGGTTTTATGTTTAATTTTCTTTTTCATTAGGAAATTCTTTGACTTTTTTACTAAAAGTAGATTATACACTCCTTTTTTCTTATTACTATCACAATACCCTTCTTAGAAGAACATGACATGGATGTCTAAATCAGAATTAGTTATTTTCTTTTGTATTTGAGATGATGTCAGTGCTGTATTATTCAACTAAGTATATACCGAGAGGACCATCAAAGCAACATAGATATAGGTATAAATACATAGATAGATAAATATGAATTATATATAGATATGAGAAATAACTTGATGCTTGATGTCATTATGAGAAAAATCAGAAATATACAACTGATTAAATGTATTACATGTGTCTTACAGATGTCTTGATTCAAATTTCGGGTGTGGAACAGTATCTTTTCTGTTCTTAGAGTCTCTGTAAGTCTAATTGGCCAGTAGTAACCTGTTTCTATTGCATATTGGTATCAGCATGCCCATCTAAAACATAAAGTGAAAAGCTGAAGTTGAAGTATGACGCTGAAGCACACTCAATATTACCTTACAGAAGGCATGCCTCTTGTGATTGCCCTGGAACACAGAAATTCAAAGAAATATTTCTGTGACTTTATCAGAGGAACAGAAATCAATTTCTTTTACGGAAAGCTTAACCTGCACTTAGACATGTAAATCGGTTTAGGAGACATTGTGGTAATATCCAGCATCTCCAAGTTTTAATATTTAAAAGTTGACTGTGAGTTGATTTTTATAGTTTAATTTATTCAATAAATCACTAGTCATTCCTACTGTAATTCAGGTGAGGGGCTGGAGACACCATGAACAGTCTTGTTCTTTGGGAATCTCACTGACTTGATTTTCTTTATTTTTTTCCTCCAACATCAAGCCAAATTCTATAGAAATAGCTTTTTTAAGGTACTGCAGATTTCATGTAGTTTGGCACTCACTTAAAATAAATGCCTTTAAGACTCTTGGGCACACCTAATTATTTTTCTTACAGCCAGTGAAGTTATTAAGTACCTGACAAAAAATACCAAGAGGTTGCACCGTGAGGAATATTTCACCAGAATACCCAATATTAGAGCAAAAACATGAACTCTCATGTGTCTAGCATTATGGAAAATTCTGGGTTAAGTGCAGGTGCCCTTTCAAGAAAACTTGATATTAATATTTCAGCCTTGGCCATAAAATAGCACTTCATGTGTTACTTATAATGGAAGATTTATTACCTTCATATCCTCTTAATAATTTATTTCTCCCTTTCATCAGGTATAATCTCATACCACAGCCTTTTGGCCTTCAAGAGTAATTTAATCTATTGGCCCAGGAAACCTTTAAAGCCAATCCTTGACACTGTGTAGAAGTAGGTAGTTCCATTAAGAGTGAGCTATACTTGAGGGTCAGCTTCAGTTCATCACATATCTGTAGGAGTTGCGCAGGTAGAAACCAAATCTTTCGGCTTCCAGTCTCCTTGTGAACAGACTTCCTTTAAATAAGAAGGAAGACAAGAGACACTGAACAAGGCCCACACCAGGGTTTGAGGCTCTGGAAAATGGTTTTAACAGGAGGTATGCGGTAGCCTTGACAAGAGGTAATTTATACTCATCGGGGGAGATATTCTATAGCAAGGTCGATGGATTCACTTCATCCACAAGCTGGATAAGGAGGTCTATTGTTTGCTATTAACAGAGATTCATTAATTATTCACACTTGTATTTTTCCTGAGGGAGGAAATGATAATATCATCTACCTTTCTCTGTATATATTTATCATTTTTATTTAAATTAAAAGTTATGCTACAGAGTTTCTCATGAATAAAAGGGAAATATCTGAAAAACAGTTACATTACAAAGAGGAAACACAAATGGAGCCTCCTGAATTTTTCATGAAAACTCACCCAGAAGGCACTACATAGTTTGGAATCAAAAAGCATAGATGCCTTAGGACACATAAACAATGTAACTGAATCAAAGAAATTGCAGAAGTCTTAAAGCCTTACAAATACTTCTCTTTTTGGAAAAGATTTACTGAAGCAAATAAAATTATAAAATTATGCCTAAATTGAAAGATAAAATGGAATGGGAACATAGAATATTGTGATTACTCTTTTTTTTTAAATTTCAGCTTTCTTGAGGTATAATTCACAAATAATATTGTAAGACATTTTAAGTTTATATCATGGTGATATAGTCATGTGTATATGTGTATATATGTTATATATATATATATATATATGTTATGAAAAAATTCCTGCCATCTAGTTAATTTCCACACCCACTGAATCACATTTTTATTTTATTTTATTATTTTATTTTATTATAATTAGGTGAAATTATTATTCTTGATAAAAGCCACCAAATAAAATGAAGCAGAAAAGCATATGAATATACCATAAGAAGGTCATTCAAAACAATTTTCAAAAAACTTGAAGTATTTATCATTCATTCATTTCTTTGTTCAACCTACATATATGCATAAATAGGGAGAAAATAGTGATAACATAAGTGTTTTCAGGAACAGCAGAAGATATAATGATAAAGAGGCAAGATTTCTACATTCAAAGAGCTTAAGATACAGCAGTCAAAACCTATATAAAACAAGCATCATTATAAGGCAGAATGTTCCCAAAAATCTAACATAGATGCTCACAGAAGGAAGGGACAATTTTTAAAATTTTGTTTTAAACTGAGGTATAACTGACACAGAACATTATATTCGTTTCAGGTGTACAACATAATGATCCCAAAATGATAACCACAGTAAGTCTTGTTAACATTTGCCACCATAGATACAGTTTTTTTTTCTTGTATGAGAAATTTTAAGATCTACTATCTTAACAATCTTCAAATAAGCAATACAGTATGAGTACCTATAGTCTCCATGCTGTACCCTGCATTCCATAACTTATTTTTTTTATAATTGGAAGTTTGTACCTTCGATTGTCTTCACACATTTCCCCTCCCCCCACCCAACTCTGCCTCTGTCTGACTTATTTAACTCAGCATAATATCCTCAAGGTCCAGCCATTTTGTTCCAAGTGACAAGACTTTAGCCTTTTTAAAAAGTTTATTTATTTATCTGGAGAGAGAGAGACAGAGAGGGCACACACGAATAGAGGAGGGGAGAGAGAGAGAGAATCCCAAGCAGGGTCCACACTGTCAGCACAGAGCCTGATGTGGAACTCGATCTCACAAACCCTAAAATCATGACCTGAGCCAAAATCACGAGTCAGAGGCTTAACTGACTGAGCCACCCAGGTGCCCAATTCTTTTTAATGGTTGAGTAATATTCTATATATATATATATATATATATATATATATATATATATATACATATATACACACACACATACACACACACATATGTGTATGTGTATTCATATTTCCTTTATCCATTCATCCATGATGGATACTTAGGTTGTTTCTGTATCTTGGTTATTGTAAATAATGCTGCAATAAACATGGGGATGCATGTATCCTTTTGAGTTAGTGCTTTTGTTTTCCTTAGATAAATATACAGAAATGTAATTCCTGGATCATATGATAGTTTTGCTTTGTTTTATTTTATTTTACTTCATTTTAGTTTTTATTTATTTTGAGAGAAAAAAAGAGAGTGAGTTGGGGAGTGGCAGAGAGAGAGGGAGAGAGAGAGAATCCCAAGCAGGCTCCGTGCTGTTATCGTGCCCAATGTGGGGCTCAAACTCATGAACTGTGAGATCATGACCTGAGCTAAAATCAAGAATCGGACACTTAACAGTTAACTGACTGAACCACCCAGGTGCCCAAAGTCAGTTTTATTTTTAATATTTTGAGGAAACTCATACTATTTTACACAGTGGCTGCACCAATTAACATTCCACCCAACAGTGCGGGAAGGTTCCCTTTTCTTCATATCCTCACAAGTATTTGTTACTTTTGTCTTTTTGATAATAGCATAGTTAACAGGTATGAGATGATATCTCATTAGGGTTTTGATTTGCATTCCTTGATGATTAGTGATATTGAACAACTTTTCATATACCTGTTGGCCATCTGTATGTCTTCTTTGGAAAAATGTCTATTCAGATCATTTGCCCATTTTTTTAAATTGAATTACATTTTTTTTTTTTGCAATTGAGTAGTAAGAGTTCTTTATATATTTGGGATATTAACCCCTTGTTATGTAAATGATTTGCAAATAGTTTCTTCCATTCAGTAGTTTGCCTTTTCATTTTGTTAATTGTTTCCTTTGATGTGCAGAAAATTTTTAGATTGATGTAATCTCACTTGTTGATTTTTTTGCTTTTGTTACCTTTCCTTCTGGTGTCAGATTCAAAAAATCATCACCAAGATCAATGTCAAAGAACTTAACATTTATGCTTTTTTTCTAGCAGTTTTATGGTTTCAGGCCTTACAGTCAAGTCTTTAACCCATTATAGTTAGTTAATTTTTATGCATGATGCAAGACAGTGGTCTAATTTCATTCTTCTGCATGTGGCTATCCAGTTTTCCCAACACCATTTACTGAACAGACTATCCTTTCTCCATTGTGTATTCTTGGCTCTTTTGTTGTAAATTAATTGACCATATATCCATGGGTTTACTTCTAGTCTCTCTATACTGTTCCATTGACCCTTGTGTCTGATTTTATGCCAATACCATACTGTTTTGATTACAATGGTTTTGTAATATAGTTTGAAGTCAGGGAGTGTGATGCTTCTAGCTTTGTTTTCCTTGAGAGAAATTTTCAGTAACAACAGAAAAGACACACACACACACACACACACACACACACACCAAACAGTCTGATAAACACAAGCAAAGCAACTAAATACACATTTTTCCAAAGAAGACACCCAAATCACCAAAAGATACACGAAAAATGCTCAGTGGGGATTATTTCATAATATATAAAAATATTGAAGCACTATGATATACACCTGAAGCTAGTTGGATGGAGAACAAAATATATATATAAGTGTTAATAAAAGAGAAAAGATGCTCAGTCTCACTTATCTTCAGGGAAATACAAATCAAAACTATAATGAGTTATCACCTCATTCCTGTTAGAATAGCTATCATTAAAAAGACAAGCCAGTGTTGGCATGGATGTGGAGAAAAGGGAACCCTTGATTGCTGTTGGTAGGAATGTAAGTTGGTGCAGACGCTACGAAAATCAGTATGGAGGTGTCTCAACAAATTAAAAAACAGAATTGCCACTCACATTATCCAGCAATTCTAGTATTTCCCTTCTGGGTTTGCATCCAAAGAAATAAAAAATGAGTATCAAAGAAGTATCCACACTCTCATATTTATTGCAGCATTATTCATAGGAACCAAGATACGGAAACGACCTAAGAATCTATCAGTGGATGAGTGGATAAAGAAGATGAGATATAGACCACACACACACACACACACACACACACACACACACACAAAATGGAACATCTTTCAACCATGAGAACATGAGAAAGAAGGAAATTTGTCATTTGCAACAACACAGACCTTGCGGGCATTATGCTAATATGGGGTCAGTCAAATATGGAAAGACAAATACTGTATGATCTCACTTATATTTAAAAATGCCAGATTCATAGAAACAGAGAATAAAATGGTGGTTGTCAGAGTCAAGGGGGTGGGGAAAATGGGGAGATGTTGTTTAAGGGTATCAACTGACAACTAGTAGATAAATAAGTCCTGAAGATCTAATGTACAACATAGTGATTACAGTCAGTGATATTGTATTATAAACCTCAAAGTTGCTAAGAGACTAGATCTTAATTGTTCACTGCAAAAAGAAATGATAATTATGTGAGGTGACAGGGGTGTTAGCTAACACAGCAGCGGTAATTATACTGCAATATATAAGCGTATCAAATTAACACATGGTACATCTTAAACTTACATAATGCTACATGTCAGTTATATCTCAATTTAAAAAAAAAAAAAGAAGGAAAAGAACTTTTGACTGAGAGTAAGCACCACTGAAGGCCAGCATATAAAAAAACTTTGAAAGATGCATAGGAGTTTGAAAGGTAGATGTTTTGGAGGAGGACATTTAAGGCAGAAGGACAAAAGTATAAACAAAACCATAGGCACAAAAACATGTGGGATATGTTCAAAGACATTAGGCTATTTTAAATCTATAGTTATGCTATGATTTAAAGTATGTTTAGACAAATAATTGGAAATAAGGTAGAGAGGTGAATTTCAGCCAGATTTAAAAAATATTAAAGATATCTCTAAAATAACTTGTTCTCTGTGGAAAATGCAAAGGAGAACTTTTTACATTACACTTAAGGAAGAGAATGGCTAAATATGGGGACACCAACTTGGACTGTGGGGCCACAGTCCAAGTAAAGGAAAATGAGAACTAAATCTAACAAAACACAATGAGAATGGAAAAGGGGAAAAGTTAAAAGGAAGTTACCATAAAAGGAAAGAATTTGAAACCTAATGATGGAAAGGAGGAAGAGAGCAGCAGTAAGGATTACACTTAGATTTCAAGTTGTGATTACTTAGAGAATGCTTGTACTATAAATAAAACCTAAAAAAAATTATACATAGAAGAAACTAATTTGAAAACAAGGGTCATAGAAATGATAAGAATTGTTTGGGCTATGTTGTTCATTTCAGAATATTTAAGTAAAGGTAATGAGCAAGTAGATGGATATGAGTTTCAGTTTGTCAGCTAAGATACAGGTCTCTGGGATTATGAAGAAATAAAATTTACTCATCTAGTGGCAGCCACAAATAACACAGAGAGCAGAAGAGGTAAGCACAGACTTCTTGGAGAATGGCTACTATTGGGAACTAAGTAGGGATAATGGTTGTTAGGGCATCTAAGCAAAGTAGCTTAAACATGTAAATTAAGTACCATTTAATCAAGAAATAATAGGTCCCACTTTGTCTATAGAAATGGGTAGTAGGAAGGTCAGAGTTAAAAATATGACGCAGAAGCAAGAGGGAGCACACTTTAAGAAACAAGGGATGGTTACCATGGTGTAATGTCAAAGAGCAGTCAATGAACATGAAGACTGGAAAAGGCTTGTAGACTGATTTTCAAGAGTTTGTTGTGAAAGTTACTCTGCAAGAAGTGAAAGAATAATGAGATTGTGGGGAGAACACTCCAGCTACTCTTCCAAGAGGTTTCTTAGCAAGAGGACAAAACAAACTGATACCTTGAGAGATTGTCAGTAAAGAAAGGCTTTTACCCAAGAAGGATAAGTTTGAGCACATAAGTAGTTCAGAGCAAATGTAAGAAGAAAGGGAAAAATATAGAAAATGGTGATTTAATGGAATGAGTTGTCAAGAAAAGAAGAAAAGGTTAACATCAAAGTCCACATAGATTGTGTAACACTAAAAAAGTGGAGAAACTATGCCTGGTTTCTTCTTTTCTTTGAGAAAAGAATGAAGAACATGATGTCATAGATGTGAAGTCTTTATATAGGGGAGAGTCTACAGAAATCATTTAAGATGGCATTGCTATCCACAGTTAAGTACAAGAAGAGGTTTAACCTAAGAAGGATGAAATACATTAGGAATAAAAATAAGATTGAAACCCCTTTTCAGACTAATGCAATATCGAATCAGGAGACAAATAACCATTTCCGAGCAGTAGCAAGAGAGAAGTAAGATTGGACAATGGAAATCTATGGTGGAATTAGCACCATTTAGCTACTTTTTTCCAGCAATGCCAAAATAGTCTGAAAGCAGTGAAAAAAAGACCATAAGGACCACTCAGCATTGGGGAATAGGTCGGAAAAGTTAAGTAGATGAGAGACTTTAGAGTACTAATGAAAAGACCATTAAAGAGGCTCAATATGGTCTCACAATCTAAAGAAAAAAGTGAAATCAGACAGAGGTTGATGAACCAGAAATATGAAGAACAGTTCCAGGGATTAGACCTTACAGTGAGAACAAAGTTCAAGTTAGTTGCTAGTGAAGGCATAGAATGTGTGGAAGGTAAGTTACTTCTGTCAGAGAGAGAAATTTTAACGTTCGAAATCAATAATATTGATCTAAAACCCATAGTGAGCAAAAGAGTAAGCTCTTATTGATCCAGAATGTTTAAGAAGTGAGATATCTGATTAAGTAAATATGCTGACTTAGAATCAGTATTATGTAAATAGGAAATATCCATGTCACATATTTCTACAAGTAATTAACTACATGGGATTTTCCCAGATGAAGTATTATTTTATTGTCAACAATCATGGAAAAATCTGAAATGTTGGACATTCCCAGTCCCAAGTCAATATTAATGATGTGTTTAAGTAACATAAAGTAGTACATATATACTTCTATGCCTATCTTTACACTTTTATTTACATATATATGTATATATGCATATATTTACATACATATATTTACATATATTTAAATACATAGATTAGATAGATAGTTCTTAATCTGTATCTAGATCTATACAATTTTCTGCGTAGGTTGCATAGACCTTATGTGTGTAAAAGCTCTTTTTACACAGTGCCATCTTCTCAAACAAATAGGTTACACTTTGCTATGTGGTTGAAAGAGGGAAGAGTACATTGTTTCTATATACTCAGGTGTATAAATCACATCAATAAATGCAAAGCAAGATGTACCTTAGTAGGTTGCTGAAAAACCAAGAGGTAGAAAGGTCTTGAAGGATAACATTAAAAAAAAAAGAAAAAAAGAGAGAGAAAAAAAGACAGTAAGATAATAAATTGGTCATAACAGGTTTTCTTTCCATGGAGAGAGGTGAACTAGATATGCAAAAGTCAGATAAATGCAAAGCTCAGGACTCCTCTTTTACCTTGTCCTCCAATTATTTAGTATGGTATTTTTCTACATTGTATTTTGGATACACAAAGGGATATATAGTGGGCTGTCAATTTTTTTGTAAATATTACACATATGTAAATAATATATATAAAACTCACACTTTACCAATTGAATATACTCTGTCTTGAATGATTCAGAAAAGCCTTCATGATGATGGTTACTGCCGAAGAGAGACTGGTTCTCAGAGGAATTAAAGCTAGTCTATCTTAATCCATGCGAATCTATGTGTATTGTGCAATTCAATTTGGCACATATAAGAAAAAATAAATAAAAGAGGCATAATTGTTAGCTGTGTTGGACAAGGAAAGATGTGACATTAACTACCCATCCTCTATTTCAGTGTTTCAGATTACTAATGTACTTCCTCACATTGGATGAGGTGACAAAAGATGTGATATTAATCATTCCCACGGTCCCACAAATTGGGTAAATTGCCTACTCTACCCCAAAACTAAAGTCTTTTTTTCTCCCCAAACTAAGTCTTTTGCTTTAAGGAAAGATAGCAGTAGGTTTGGTTTTTGTGAGTCAACTTGGTTAGAAGAGGCTAAATTGAAGTGAGGAAGAGTCATAAACATAGCGGAAATGTGTTTCCCCCTCTTAGAAGAGTTCAGAGAGGAGTAGTCCAAGGCTGTGGGTGGTTCTGTTATCCTCAACATATGGCTTCCGAGATTTCTCTGGTCAGCACCAAGCTAGAACACTAAGCAGGAGAGAAAGCCCAGGACAAACATCTTTAAAGAGACAGAGAAATAACTTGGAAGTAGCAACTATCACTTCCATTAATATATTACAAGCTTGAAATTAGTCCCTGGCCGCAACTGGCTGCAAGAAAGCCTGTGAAATACAGACTTTAATAGGGTATCCATTGAGAAAATGAAGATAGAGAGATTGGACTGTGGGACAGCCGGCTTTTCTACCATCCATCCCAATTGAACTAATTAAAATGTGTGCTAATTTCAGCACTTCTGCTTTATATCTACACCTCGACATGCTCTGGTTTGTGTGTGTGTGTGTGTGTGTGTGTGTGTGTGTGTATGGTGTTTTCCACACTTCCCTTACATTTAACTCTTTATAGCCAGACGTGCTTTTGAGTCATTTATTTTTGTTAAAGTTGTTGCATCTGTCTTAGTCTGCTCAGGCTGCTAGAACACAATACTATGAACTAGGTGGCTTAAAACAGCTTCACAGGGACACCTGGGTGGCTCAGTCAGTTGAGCATCCGACTTCAGCTCAGGCCATGATCTCACAGTTTGTGAGTTCTCATGAGTCTGAACACCACATTGGGCTTGCTGCTGTCAGCACAGAGCCGGCTTCGGATCCTCTGTCTCCCTTTTTCTCTGCCTCTCCCCTACTCACGCTCTCTCAAATAAATAAACATTTTATGCATATTATTATGCATATAATTATGCATATAATTATATAACAGCCTCATAGTTCTACAGCCTGGGAAGTCCAAGATCAAGGTGCAGGCAGACTCAGTTCTTGGTGAGGGACCTCTTCCTGGCTTGGAGATGGCTGCCTTCTTGCTGTGTCTTCACATGATGGAGAGACAGAGAGAGAGAGAGAGAGAGAGAGAGAGAGACAGGGAGACAGAGACAGAGATTGAACACTGTTTTCTCTTTCTCTTCTTAAAAACAAAACAAAACAAAACAAAACACTAATCCTATCATGAGGGTCCCATTCTCATGACCTTATCTAATCCTAAATACTTCCCAAAATCCCATCACGATGAAGGTTAGGGATTAAACACATGAATTTTGGAAGGATACAAGCATTCAGTCTATAACATCATCCAAAACTGATATATCTGTTTCACTGGCTTGTTCACTCCTAAGACCTATTTACAGAAGAGGGAAATAAATTGCTATTGGCTCATCTGTTTAAATCTACTTAGGAGGGGGGAAAAAAAAGGAAAATAAAGAATCCCATGTCCAAGGCATTGTGATTTGTAAAACTTGTCTGTATGTCATTTACTCAAGTTAGTGCATTTCAAGACAAAAAGTATCAAGAAACATAAACCTAAACATATTTAAACACCTGCGATTCCAAAGTGTTTCATGTAGTCACTGGTTTTTATATAATCATCATTATAAAAATATTTCATTGAATAGAATTACAGATAACTTAGAATGTAGTGTGAAGCATTTAGATAAATAAGCAAGTTAATTTTAAAAATAATAGAATAAATATTAATTTATTAATAGAGTAATACATTAACATACATGTTCTCATTTTATTCCCATTAATCTGTGAGATAGATATGGAACAGGAATTAAAACAAAATTTCCATTTTACAGAAGAAGAAAGGGAAGTTCTGAGAAGGTAAATGACATACCCACCACCACCCCCTTCTGGTAAGTGAGCAGAACTGAGATCAAAACTCAGTTTTTCAACATTTTCTATTTTCAAGGTAATATTTCCCATGAACCCCCTACCAAACAGGAATTCTTTGTTGATTTTATTTGCTATCCTAGAAGGTGATAGTATTCATGAGCTCCTGTTACAAATTTTATTTTGCTTCCTTTTTCTGTCTAGAGGATATAATATATAAAAATGTAATTATTAAAACACATTATTCAGAATTAGAATTAAAACTATTTTATCATTTTAGGCCCCATGAGATATAGGAGACAAATACTAAATATGCTAATAATATAAAACCAGATGATTTTTAATACTAAATTTACAATCACTCAATAAGTGATTGTCTGCATAAATTTTACTAAAAGTATGTCATAAGCCATCAGTTGGTTAGCAGCTGAGTATATGCTCATGGGTGTCAAAATAGTAGGATAGTTTCTAGGTTCAAAGATTATAGTTAAGAAAGCATTACTATAGCGAGAGAGCATCACATAGCCATATAATATTTCTATACTGCTTACAATTACAGAGTAATTTCCCACCTTTTTCTCTATTCAATAATACCTCGTGATCTACGGAGGGCAGGTATTATTATTTCAATTTTACAGATAATCTCCGGACGAGTAGTTTTTAACGGTAGATATTCAATCTTTAAACACGCATTGAGAAGCTGCTACGTGTCAGATGTGATTCCAGATGCACTGGGGATGGGAACCAAAAACAGGTTGCTTCCCACGGGCCTTCCAGAGTAGCACAGAAAATGGAAACGTAATCCATCACTGTGATGCTGTGATCACTATGATACCAGTAGAATATACAGTGAATAAGGGGAGGTAGAAATGGTTTTAACACTCAGCAGGGAACAAGTGTCCTGGTTATCTGAATTGATTCTAGCACCCTTTTAATGACAAATTGAGTAACCATGAGATTCTGATTATAAATGTTATTGGAATTCAGAAAATGAAAGAACATCAGGATGTGTTAGAACTGTTAGAGTTAGTGGAGTTCAATTTTGGCTTTCCAGAGGGTCAGTGGTTGGACAGGTACAAGGGTAAAGGGCCATTCTAAAAAAGGTCATCATACTTGTAAAACATGGACTTTTTAGGAAGCAGAGTGTGTTGGGACGGAAGTGAGTTGACCAGAGTGACAGAGGCAAAGTATGGGCAAAAAGTAGGAAATAAAGCTTCACTAGCAGTATGGCACAAAATTATGGGTGACCTCCCGCCAGGTAGGAGAATTTCCTTTTCATCTAGAAGGCAATAATAGAGCATAAGAGTTTTCGGAGCAGAAGAGTGACATAACAATAGCGGCATTTCAGAAAGATGATTGCAGTGGAAGGATGGATTAGAGAAGGAAGGCACGGGGGAGGGTAATTAGTTAAAGAACTGTTGTAGTATTCCAAACATGAAGGGATAGAAGTCTGGACTTTGGTCTTCCTAGAAAGAACTGAGAATGAAGTAAATCTGAGAGACCTTCTAAAGGAAAAAAAATTACTGAATGCAGCGACAGCCTCTAGGAAATTTCAAAATAGGAAGCATCAAAAATAACTGTTGTCTTCGTACTTATTATACTTTTCATCTCAGACCTCCTATTAATTCTTTATGACCTGCCATTTAAGCAACAGTAAGAATTTAAACATTTAAGAAGAAACGTGTCTATCATTTTGTGGATAAGTATGTTGAAAAATAAAATGAGGTAAGAGATGTTGAAAGTACACTGCATATAATAAGTGCTCAATAAATGTTCATGAAGAAATTAAGCTTTAAATTACCAAACATACAAAGTAAGTACTTTTTGCAGAAATTAGCTTTCGGATCTAAGGTTGTCACACTCCAGCCATATGAAGCATGAAGGCAAGAACAAAGAAACGGAGATATTAAGTGTTATAAGCAGTGAAACATCACCAGAGAATGCTTCAGAAGAAAAAAAAATGATGTGATCAATTTAAAAGGTGACCTATTAAAATACAAATGAGAAGTATCCCTTTTAGTTTCTATAACAGGTAAAATACTGGACTGACAAAATTACCCAAATATAGATTGGCAATACCAGAGTTCATTTCGGAAAGAAAAAGCTTCTGTTTAGTGACAAGAAAATAATAATGAAATCTTATCTTTGCCAATCTTCTGTATAGGATAGTAGCTGAATTTTTATTATGACCTAAAGGTGGGTGGGAATAAAGACACCCTTAGGCTATATCATGGGATGAAAATTTTGAATGATGAAGTTAATTACAAGTACAAATCTTCCAATATCTTTAAATCTAGATCATTCTCACAGAACACAGAGTCCAGTTTGTGGGAGAATGGCTTCAATTAACATAATGAGGAATGAAATCATAAAATCACTGCTTGAATGTTCAATATGCCATGTTGCTTATTCAGGTCAATACAGTAAAATTTGATATTTTTGTTTGTAAATGTATTATTTGTGGACAACTGAAAAAAAAGAAAACCAAACCAAACAATAATACACAAATTTATTAATTTCATAAGCAAGAAAATTGCCTCCACCTCCACAAAAATTGCCTACCAAAAATTCCATTTACCTTACACATTCTAACCACAAAGTTGAAATAGTTTTGAAACATACAAAATTTCTGTGAAATGAATCTCTAGTAAGCTAGTTGATTTGGAAAATGTCAATTACTTTATTCATACGTATTCAGAAATTAACTACAGAAATCCATCTCCAAAGCGTGCATATCCCTATGAACTCATTAATTGTCTTCATTTACATGCTCAGTTGAGTGTGGTTTTGTTGAGTTACCCAGATATTTATTGATGCATTCATAGGTCTCTCCCTTCCAAAATCTTTTCAGTGACTTATAGCTGAAATTAATCTGATTTTGTTCTCTTACAGAAGTACTTCATTCATATCTGTTTTAGAACACTTATGTAGACATTCTGCTACAGATAAGTCTTCACTGGAATGTATAGGGAACTCATTAAATACTTTTTATAATTTTTTAATGTTTATTTTGAGAGGAAGAGGGAGTACACATCTACACGGGGGCGGGGGGGGGGGCAAAGACAGAGGGAGAGGGAGAATCCCAAGCAGGCTGCACACTGTCAGCACAGAGTCTGACGTGGAGCTCGATCCCACAAACCGTGAGATTATGATGCGAGCCGAAATCAAGCTTAACCAACTGAGCCACCCAGGCACCCCAAGACTATATCTTAAACAGAAGTCAGACATCACTTCTTAATACTGGCCAAGCAAGACAAAGGAACTATAGAGAAAATGAAAGTTTTTTTTGTATTTAAAAGACAATATAGGAAACTGAATGAATTAATAAAGCCCCTGAAGTCATCCTAAATAGGTCCTACTGAAGGGAATGCATTCTGGGCAACTGTTTCATTGTTTTGTCTACTTAGTGTATTTTTATGGTATTGAACAGATTTTGGTCTTTAGGAAGCAGATTAAGTGTTTGATTTCCTCTTTATACACAACATATCTATGTGTATATTCAGGACCATCCTTCAGTGTTTAAGTTTTTAATGGAAGAAAAAACATGGAGCACAGAAAAAAGGTAACACTGGTTCTGACATTAACCAACTGTTTATTCATGATAAAGACACAACATTCAAAAATCCTTTAGTTTAAAATGAGTGACTAGTGTCAATAACCACTGAAAACTGCATTTAGTTTCAACCTTAAAATTATTTGCATACGCATTTTCATTTCAAGATAATGCTTTATTTATTTATTTTAAAATTTATTTATTTATTTTGAGAGAGAGAGACAGAGAGAGTGAACAGAGGAGGGGTAGAGAGAGAAGGAAAGAGAGAATCCCAAGCAGGTTCTGCATTGTCAGTACAGAAACCAATGTGGGGCTCAAACTCACAAACCATGAGATCAGACCTGATCTTGTGGGTTCGTGCACTGCGTTGGGCTCTGTACTGCAGTGCTGAGCCTGCTTGGGATTCTCTCTCTCTCTCTCTCTCTCTCTCTCTATCTCTCCTTCCCTTCCTCTTTCTTTCTCCCTCTCTCCTTGCTCTCTCTCTCAAAAACTTAAAAGATACAGTCTTTTCTCACTCTGATTTCCTGATCTCTGTTCTCCTACCCCAATAAATATATGAAACCTAGTAAGGACCAAAAGAGAATTCTTCTAATGGTGAAATAATATTACAAAAACTCTAGGTGTGAATTCTAGAAACATGTAATTTTATTTGTTTTAATTATTATTTTTTTAATGTTTATTTATTTTTGAGAGAGACAGAGACAGAATGCGAGTGGGTTAGGAGCAGAGAGAGAGGGAGACACAGAATTCGAAGTAGGCTCCAGGCTCTGAGCTATCAGCACAGAGCCTGATGTGGGGCTTGAACTCACGAGCCGTGAGATCATGACCTGAGCCAAAGTCGGACGTTCAACGGACTGAACCACCCAGGCGCCCCAAAACATGTAATTTTAGATACATGCATGCCAATTATAAGTTGAGCTCTTTCTTCTTTTCACTAAATGACAATTGGATTTCCACCAGAGACAAAATGTCACTAGCCAGCTCAGGGACATTTCTCACCGTTTAGTGTTTTTACAGAACTAAATACTAGTTTATTATCATTTTCACTTTTAAGCCTTATTATAATCAAGTCAAAAGGGTTTTATATATCACACATGAAAAACTAATTCACAGAGAGTTAAGTCATCTACTTAACAGAATTAGTGGCAAATTCAGGATGTCTTAGTTGGAATTTAAGTCAAGTTTTCTGATTAAAAACAAGCGATAATAGTGATACTCTTTGCCAATTCATCTGTAGAGGTAACAACAACTTGTAACTTTCCTAAAGATTTTTCTCAAGGAGAAACATCCAAGTTTCTAGATGAATAAGAGGTTACATCTTAATAACCTTCAAAACATATCACTACTCCCTTAAAATAAGCCTGCAATTGTCAAGCTCCTGTTGGTTAATTTCCTTTGCTAGGAAGACTTGATCCCATTTTCATTGCTTTCCTGCTGGCAAAAACCTGCTCATGTCAAATCATATGTATTAGAGCACTTTTGATTTTCTCTATAATTCATCTTTTTTTTTTTATAAGAGCAGTATGTGCCCATGATAAAACTGTAACCTGTAGAATAGGAAATAGGTTTAGGAACAATGTAAGAAGACATTTTTCTTTCTATAATTAGAGAAAATTGAACAGTGAAATAGGCTTTCTCTTAAAGAAGTATTTATCACTCTACTGAGGCTGGTATTATGACCACATACCAGAATGGCAATGGGAAGAAATTTGCATTGATTGAGAGATTAGTTTTCTTATCAAAAGGTCATCTAGGGAGTTTATTAATAGTTCCCCCCATCCCATGGTCCTGATTACCTGTATGTTAACTAGATCCCTAGGTCATTTTTATAATCTGGCATTCTTGAAAATACCACCTTAGATGGTTACTAACAGAACTTTTATTTCTGAGAAAGTAGTTGCTTTAGGGTGGGAGGTCTTTGAGTTGTTAAGCTGTAGATCCTAGCTTGAGTGTTGAAAATCGTTAATGAAATGCATATGACAGTGTGGAAACAAGAAAGAAAGGAAGGAAAAGAGGAGAGAAAGGAAGAAAGAAAGGGAGAGAGGGGGAGAGGGAGAGATAAGGCGGAAGAAAAAAGAAAAGCTGGACTCACATGAAAGAGGGGTATTTAATTCTTGGGGAATGCATACACTAAATTCAGAGATATGTAGGATAGAGTAAGGAAGAAATTAAATATGATTAAAATCTATAGTAAAATACAGATTGGGTCTCTGGGCAATTTTTTTTTTTTATTTTTTTGGTCCTCCATTGTCAGAAAGACTTTAGGTAATGGGAAAAGAAAAAGAAATCTCCTCAAAAACTCAAGAACTATTTGAGCAGAAGGTAAACTAGGAAAACAAATACCAAATCTTTACAGTGTCTTGGGTGGATATAAGCCTTTCTTTTTTTTAAAGTAAAGGTATGCTGAGATACATGTGTACTTCTATCTGATCATAACATTTTAGTTTTGATAAAATTATAAATCAAATAATTTAAATTTTCAAACAACTTCTATTTTAGAGATTCTAAACAGACTTTAAGGATGACCATATGTTCTAAGATTGACATGATTCCCAATCCAAAAGTATAAATAGCTTTTCTGACCAGCTCTTAGAATGAAAACCATATAAAATAATCAACAAGACACTTGCCTCTTTATAGGTACAGCAAAATATACTTAAATAACATTTCTACAAGACAAAAAGTTGAAGTTCTTTCAACTTTTTTTTATGAATAATACATCATAATACAACTTGTATGGTGTCACTGCTTTAATTTTTTTTTTTTTTGAGAGAGAGAGAGAGCAAGATAGAGTATGAGCAAGCAAAGGGTGGAGAGAGAGGGAGACACAGAATCTGAAGCAGGCTCCAGGCTCTGAGCTGTCAGCACAGAGACCGATGTAGGGCTTGAACTCATGAATCACGAGATCATGACCTGAGCCCAAGTGGGATGCTCAACTGACTGAGCCACCCAGGCATCCGTCACTGATAACCAACTTTATAGTGAATTTTCCTCCTGAGACAACTCAATTTCAGTGAGAGATTATTCATATACATATATTCTCTACACAATGCAGTTTGCTGTGCATAAATACGAAAGAGTGAACATGATTTGTCTAATGAACTCAAAATACAGCTAAATATATTACTGTGGATAAGAGTGGTCATTCTTGGCATGAGAGGATTTTAGATTAATATAATTTCATTACATATATTTTATTATACAGTTTGACAATATGTTTGCTTAGAATATTTACTATATAGCATTCATAGGTGAATTACAAAAGAAACCCCCTAGAAAACAGCATCATATTAAATGTTTTATCATTTATAAAAATATTTGAATAGTTCTTCATAGGAAAATCATCTCTTACTCTGGATTCATAGTATTTGCGAAGTCTAAATATCTTCTTGTTTAAAAGACAACTGTTTACTGATTTCTTTCATTCATTTATGTACTAAAAAAATCAATGAGCAGTTTTCACATGACTTTTTTTTTTAGTTTTTATTGTGTAAAAGGTACCAGGAATAAAAGAAATGATTATGACATGGTTACTGTCTTTTAGGAGCTCAGTGTCCTGCAGAAAGTAATGCTCAGGGGTAAAAAATTGAAAGTAATTGCTTTTTTCACACTAGAGATATAAATGATGTAGTTTTTATATTAAGACTTAAAATTACAATAGATGGGGCATCTGTGTGGCTCAGTTAGTTACGCATCAGATTCTTGATTTGGGCTCGGGTCATGATCTCACCGTTCATGAGTTCAAGCCCTGTGTTGGGCTCTGCTGGAGATTCTCGTTCTCTGCCCCTCCCCCACTCACTTTTCTCTCTCTCTTTCTCTCTCTCTTTCAATAAATAAACTTAAACAAGAAAAGACTTAAAATTACAATAGACCAAGCACCTCAAACCTTCCCTCACCCCAGGTTCTGCCCCCTGCAAGTAGCTCTAAAGCTACCTAGAGATGTTTACAGTGAAGCAGGACACCTACAAATGCGATTGTGGACCTCAGGCCTGGCCTCCATTTTGCAGGGTTGGGGAGCGTATCAAATGCAAGTGCCAATCTCACATTTACTCTGTTCATGGCAAACATCTACTCCCAGAGTGTTAAAACTTCCCATGATCCTGCTCCCTTGGTGCACAGACCTGCACATTCCCCTAGGCACCCTACACCGACTGGCCGGATGTGTGCATACTTATCACAGGCTGTGCCCCCCCCCCCTGCCCCTGGGTACAGGGCTGCCCCACTGGCCTGGATTTTTTCTTTTGAAGTTTATTTATTCATTTTGTGAGAGACAGAGACAGCATGAGAGGGAAAGGGGCAGAGAGAGAGAGGGAGAGAGAGAATCCCAACCAGGCTCTGTGATGCCAGCACAGAGCCGGATGTGTGGTTCCAACCCATGAAGCTGTGAGATCATGACCTGAGCAGAAACAAAGAGTCCAATGGTTAACCAACTGAGCCACCCAGGTGTCCCTGGGTTTTTCAATTCAACATGTGCAGTGAGTAATCTCTCATGGCATTTTTTTATTGAATAACCACATAGAGATGAATTTGTAGTATATTCTGTAATACAGAATAAGGAAGGCACCAGGGAAAGTATGAAATGGCTGAATTTCCCTTCAGTCTTTATCTGCCATCCCTCTTGTACTGAAACCATCTCTGTTCTCTCATTGCCCTTTAAAATACTAGTTACACAATTTCTTTATTTTTTATAGAGCACTTTGCAGTTTATGAAGCTAATCCATATGTTCTTTCATTAAGGAAGACACTAACACTTGGGTGTGAATTAGTTTAAGACTTTATCCTCACTAGATACAGGATACAGATAGAGTAAGTCAAAATAATGAATATTTTATGATAGCAACAATAGCTCATTTTTTAAAACATTTAGTATGAATCATGTATAGTCATAAGTAGGTTATATGTATTGCTTCATTTGACCTTTAATCCTAAGGAGTAAGTATCACCATTATTCTTTACAGATGGGAAAAGCGAGGCAAAAAGATAGTAAGCGATTAAGACTGCAAGTGTAGGGGCGCCTCAGTCGGTTAAGCGTCTGACTTCGGCTCAGGTTGTGATCTCGCGGTCCGTGAGTTTGAGCCCCGCGTCCGGCTTTGTGCTGACAGCTCAGAACCTGGAGCCTGCTTCTGATTCTGTGTGTGTCTCTCTCTCTGACCCTCCCCCCATTCATGCTCTGTCTCTCTCTGTCTCAAAAATAAATAAACGTTAAAAAAAAAAAATTTAAGATTGCAAGTGTAGCCCAAGTGCTAATACCAGAGCCTGGATGCTGATCTGTGACCCATCCTACCAGCTTCTGGAAATTTTGAGGCATCCAATATTTGTGTCAGGTCAATCATTATTGTGCAGAGAAATGACCAAGCTCCATAACACAACATGTGGGTAAGTGCTTAATTCTGAAATTAATCCTACGGGTGACATTCAGCGCTAGATCAGATTGAGCGAATAGTGCTGCTTCCTTAGAGGGGTTCATTGTAATCTTCCTAAAACCACAAGAAACAGAGAATTTGAGGTCTTAGAGTCACTTCAAGGTTAATTAACTAACCTTAATTGATAGTCATTAAGATCAATTCTCTACAAAGATTAGGAAATGACAAAGATATATAAAATACATATTTTATATCTGAAAATGTCACAGAGTCTAAGGTTTTCCTACTACAAAATGAAGTAAATATTAGTAATGTTCACTTTGTATGAAATATTTGTCCCATTGTCGTCCTCCTAGCTTCTTCTAATACAACTAGACCCCTAGTAATAGTTAAAAGAGGAAGTAGGTTCTCAAACACAGGCAGTTGCAAACTAGCTAACTGGATTCTAGGTCAGTGGGTCTTTCTTTACATGTTTATTGTACATAATAATTTTCCTCTTGGGGAAAATGTGTTGTAACACCCCTCTGCTTTATTCTTTCTTTATACATTGTAAATGCAAGGACTCTGGTATTCTCCAGGAAATTACAGCACATCAGGGCACACAGAACATTCTACTTTCCAGAGAAAAGTTGGGAAAAAAAATTACATATAAAAGCTTCAAATCAAGACTAAATCCCTATATAGTCCCTTGGTTTGTATCACCATCAATCAATACTAAGCAATTGCAATTAGTTAGAAGAGAGCTAAACCTTAGAGTTGCTGAACAGATGGAAAAAACAGAAAAGAAATGAAGCTATCTTCCCTGATCAGAAAAACAAAACCACATGACCATTTTCTTCTCATTGATTTCCCTCCTCATTAAGATGTGTTCATTTATGTGCTTTTATTTTAAAGGTTCTGGTTAGAATCTTGAAACCAGAATTGTCTTCAGTGAAACATTTTTCTCATTATTCTTCTTCTACAGAGGTAAATTCCAAACTGGCTTGGGGAAAATAATTATTTATACTTTAATGAACCATCTCCAAATACAAATAACCCAGAGACCTCTTTAGCTCATTCTAGTGTTAGATGTCCCAGAGTCTTCAGCAAATACTCACTCTGATGACAGTAAGGAGTATAAAATAACTACAACACATAATTTTTGCCTTTTCATATGTCAAAATTCAAAGTTAAAGCCAACACACAAGATAAATAACAAACTTCATTAGGATGTGAGTATCAAGATAGTCCACTCAGCAGGGGGAGGTTCTGCTGTACTTATAAGATAGATAAGATTTACATAGAGGAAAAAAACATAGGTCTTTCCAGAAAGAGAATAGGAGAATACTAAAGCAGAACTGTGGAGGCTGGAATGCAAACAATGTGTTTGGGGGAACAACAAGGACCTTATCAATCAACTTACTGAAGTTAGAGTAAAGAGGCTTCATTCATAAATGGAAAGTATGTATTCTATAGATACAGTAAAACCTTGGTTTTCAGGCACAATTCGTTCTGGAAACATGCTTGTAATCCATAGCATTTGTATATCAAAGTGAATTTCCCCATAAGAAATAATGGAAACTCAGACGATTTGTTTCACATCCCCAAAAATATTCATATAAAAGTGATTACAATGCTGTAATATACAAAATAATAAAGAAAATAGAAAATACAAAAAAATAAATTTATCTGCACTTACCTTTGAAACCCTTCATGGCTGGTGTGACGGAGACCCCTGTTCACCTTGAAACCTTCTTCGTTTTCTGTTGATGTACCTGGCGGTTTACTTATGAGGTCAGTGTACAAGGCCTTTGCCTTCTTGCAGATAAAGTTCTCAGTCACAGTATCACCTGCTAGATGCTTCTCACTTATCCAAACCAGAAGCAACTTTTCTACATCTTTCAGAACACGTGGCCATTGCTTTCAGATTCTCATGACTCCTTTTATTGCATCTAGGCTCCTAATTTCTTCTTTCTTCTTTAATATTGTGCAAATGATCGACACAGACTGCTTACACAATCTTGCAATTTCAGCCACTTGCATACCTTATTCATGCTTCTCAATGATTTCCTTCTTAACTTCTGCCCCAATCATCTCCTTCTTCTTACAGCCTTTCTTTTCAACCTTGTTCTGCATGGGGGCCCTTGTATATGCTTGCATGGATGTTGACTACAGTATTAATAAACTCTTATCATATACTGTATTTAATGTAAGTGGCAATAAGGCAGCAGAGGAAAGGGTCCATATCTGCAAGCAGCCTGACCTAGAAGGAAGCAAAGCATTCCTAAGCTTACTCTTGTATGGAAAAGCAAAGGACAGTCTGTAAGTGCTTTGAAGTGACAAAAAATACACCAGTGCCAGTTGTGGGTACCTTCCAACGTTTTGAAAAATCGCTGATTTCTGTAAAGGCCTGAGACCGAGCATCTGAGCATGGGAGATGATCATCCATAATCCCACAGAAGAGAGAGCAAGTCAGTGCGAGAGAGACAGAAGAACCATGGCTCAGTTATGATCACGTGACATTTGGGCCACGTGCTACTCATATTGAGAGACATCGTTCGTTGAACAAGTTAAAATTTATTAGAAATGTCTGCTTGTCTTATGGAACACTCACAGAACATGTTAGTCACAATCTAAGGTTTTACTGTATTAATATAGGGATGAATGATTATACACACACACACGATTTGAAAAGTCAAATAGGATTGATATGTTCAGGCCCTTGGAATGCGAAGAAACTGGAATTCATTTTGAAACAAGGAGCAATTGAAACTTCATCTTACAGTCCAGCTGAAATCTCTGTAAATCTCTCCATTTCACAGAAATTTGGTGATGATAATGATCATTCATCTACTCAACCAATATTTACTGGGCATCTACTCTGCACAAAGCACACATTCTTCACATTTAATGATCTCAGACAGTGCCAAATAAAAATATATAAATATAGGAATATGTTTACAGCACATTTAAGAGAGCAATAGTAAAGAGGTGCAGAAGTAGAAAAAAGGAGCTGCACTGAATTGATCTGTATTGGGGGTGATAAAGGATGAAATATATTGAGTATTAGTCAGGTAAAAGAGGGACGGGAAATCCACACAGAGGACATAACATAGAGAGGCAAATATTGGTGTCTATGAAACTATAGAGATGGGTATTTTTGAACATAATAATATTTGTTGTCTTTATAATTGCCTGGATTAATTTTATGAAGCTAATGGGGTTACCTAGGGTTTAAAATAAAAAGGAAAGCAATTTTTAAATTTTTACAACATATTTTATTTTTATTTTTTAATTAAAAAAATTTTTTTAAGGTTTATTCATTTTTCAGAGACAGAGAGAGACAGAGTTTAAGGGGCAGGGAGGGGCAGAGAGAGAAAAACACAGAATCTGAAGCAGGCTCCAGGCTGTGAGCTGTCAACACAGAGCCTGATGCAGGATTCAAACTCATGGACCGTGAGATCATAACCTGAGCTGAAGTCAGACACTTAACCAACTGAGCCACCCAGGTGTCCCAAAATTTTTACAACATATTTTAAAGTAATTTATACTTCAAGTCTAATATTATTTTGTAACTGGTATATGTCGTGTGAGTGTGTGTGTGTGTGTATGTGTATGGTATGAATATTTCCTGGAAACTCAAGAAGTATTCTGAAGTCATTTGATGCTCTTTTTCCTTCTGAATTCTTCCTCACTTTCAAAAGATTATTATAACATTCCACTAGATGTGGTTGTGAAAGGGGGAGTTATTAGATTCCCAACACGATAGAAATGTGTGAAATATTAGATTTGTCTTATTTCTAAAATAGGGACAGTGGCCACTCCTGTCTGGAAGAATGCCATTTCAAATGATTAGATTCCGGCAGACTGGAGAGAACAGGTGTATTTTAATTAAATTATTTTTCAATTTAATCTGACACAGTGTGTAGTCTCTGTGGTTTTTTCCTCAATCCTTGCATGAAGATAAAAAATTCTGAGAATAAGTAGGTGTGATACTCAATACTTTCTTATTTAGAAAATGGAGATATACAGAGAAAGTTTAAAGCCAGATCTATTTGTGTATTAAAGGATATGCAAAGGAAGGTTTGAAATACTCAGAGCTACCTTTAGATCTAATAAGCTACTAATAGTTTTGAACAGTAGAAAACCCTGGATGTTTAACAGTAAAAGGATCCAATGGTAAGATGCTATCCTGAGAAATTTCAGTATCCCAAAACTGGGACACTGAATTTCAGACTCCGTAGGTCCCAAGAAGCAAAAAAGAAATTAAGGTGTTGGGGATCTGAATGACCTATGCAGCTATAAAAGGTTGAAAAGCCATGCTAAAAGTAAAAATTATGACCTATGTAATTAAAATTCTCTATTGGTCTGATGATAATCACACCAGGAAAATGAGTGCTGTCAAAGAGAACAAAACGCAAGGGGAAGGGAGTGAAAAAACAGGACAGACTAGGTGGGCACCCAGACCAAGTTATTCCCCATCATTTATTATCCTATTTAAGGATCAAAATGGGATATGAACGCAATATTGCAGTTTCATGGGGCACTGATGGAGCCACCTGTAGGACCTTTGGGATCGTAAAGACTGTGTCGTCACTTCCTTTGCCAAGAAGCTCCTATGGAGGCAGCTAGTGGGCTGAGGAAATGTCTCACTGCCTCCCTTCCCAAGAGCCGTGCCTCGAACAAACTTAGCGAATTCTCTCAGCCTTCAGAATAAAAGAAGCGAGGTCCTTTGTCATACACTTTAAGACCCACTTTAGACTTCCCACTGAGCGCATTCTTACTAGTAATAAATACCACTGATTACAAGCGAAATGATCAAACTGCTGTCAGTTGTATGTAGAAAGACCACAGCTGGATGTGGCTCTAGTTGTAGTTAAATAAGCAATAGGTCACCCTACTGGATGTAAGGAATGAATAGGTTGAAAGCGGACAAATAGCATATTTCCATCAAGCCTCTCCGATATGTATTTTCTGAGACCATACTGTTGGATGATGGATGCTCTCTAAAAGTAGAGCCTAAAATTCAAAAAGGGAATGATGGGAAAGTGGTTTAATGGAGGCCTAAACTCTGGACGAAGAAGGAACGCAAAGTGAGGCAGTTACTATTTTCTTGCTGAGTCAGTGAAAGGAAAAAGGGGAAAACTATGTTACAGAAAAGACAGAAAAAGAATTCCATACGCATGTTTTCCCAAATCCCCAACCAGGTTGCTATGTGTCTTAAACTGAGAAGTCGAAATTCCTAGAGGGCAGTGAGAAGTCTACTGCGATGTATCTGAGACATCGAGGTCTGGCTCATTGGGATTGCCCAAATATTTCTGCTTAAGCACTTCCAACTTAGGAATGTTTATAGATGATAACAGCCACTCACCAGAGCATAAGCTTGTCAACTCTGCCTCCCGTCAACAGATGCTTTTATGATTACACTGTCATTTTAGTCTCAGCTGTTCTGCTGTCTCAAGCAGTGGCTTTCAAATTCTTTGACCAGAACCTACCGTAAGAGCTATATTTTACATCTTGACACATAAATACAGACATAAGAAACTGAAGTGAAAGAATCACAAGATAATACCACGTTGGAGGTACTTTGGTATTTCCTTTTGTTTGCTATTCTATTTAATCTTATTGCTTGTCACAATTCACTGGTGTTTGGCTCGTGACCAACTTATGGGATGTGTGTCATCTGCAGTGTCAAGGTCCAAGATGTTTTTTTTTCCCTTTTTAATTGAAGCAGATTCTGTTCTTATTTCTTCCAAAAAACAAAATGAAAATATTCTCAGAGACATTAAATATAATCAATATAAATAAAAATAAATTTAAATAAAATAAAATCAGTATATAAACAACAATAATGTCCTGATGAATCTTAATGATTAAGATGTAGGTACCTTTGATCATTTGTACTATGGAGCATTTATGTGGGTCCCAATGGATCATGAACATTAAACTTATCAACCACCTGATGGATATCATATCTGGTGGTATGATGGCTCTATACCATCATACCTTGCATTAAGAACAAGGGTGAGGGGCGCCTGGGTGGCTCAGTCGGTTGAGCGTCCGACTTCGGCTCAGGTCACAATCTCACGGTTCGTGAGTTCGAGCCCCGCGTCAGGCTCTGGGCTGATGGCTCAGAGCCTGGAGCCTGCTTCCGATTCTGTGTCTCCCTCTCTCTCTGCCCCTCCCCCGTTCATGCTCTGTCTCTCTCTGTCTCAAAAATAAATAAACATTAAAAAAATTTTTTTTTAAAAAAAGAACAAGGGTGAGTACAGATGGAGAATGTTTATTATACTCTGTTATTTTGGCCTGTGTTTATTCCTATTATTCACATATAATATTAAGATTTTGAGGGGCGCCTGGGTGGCGCAGTCGGTTGGGCGTCCGACTTCAGCCAGGTCACGATCTCGCGGTCCGTGAGTTCGAGCCCCGCGTCAGGCTCTGGGCTGATGGCTCAGAGCCTGGAGCCTGTTTCCGATTCTGTGTCTCCCTCTCTCTCTGCCCCTCCCCCATTCATGCTCTGTCTCTCTCTGCCCCAAAAATAAATAAACGCTGAAAGATTTTGAATACTGTTTTCCTTATTTATCCTAATTTCTCTTTGGGAAGCAAAACATACTCACAAATAAATTTCCTTCTAAGTACATATCTATAGCCAGAGGTTTATTTACAAACTAAGAGTTAACTCTGTAAGTCACTACAGCTTTTATCTTTGATCTGTATAGCCACTTTTTGTGAAATGCCTGTATCTAGGAAATACATTTCCAGAGAATTTTTAATGTTTCAATCTTCCTTATATCAGATATATTTTTTTCTATGTACAAAACACCTAAGGAAACAATTAAAGCAGTTAATAGCACATCCAGAAAACATATTCGGTCAGTAATGTTGACTGTGGAAAAAATTGTTATTTAAGGTTTTCATGTTTGTTGTTCCTTTTCACTAGGTGTAAACAGCCTTAATGATTTGGCCAAGTTGCCTGGGTTAGATTTATGCTGAAATACCAGTTGGGGTTAAAACAAACAGTCCAAATTCCACAGAGTGGGGAAATCCCAAGTGCCACCAGATTTATAATTCATTCTCACATGCAAAATAACCATTATGGTTTAGGAGAAATAGACATTATAGGCTAATGAAGATAGAAACATGACAATTTACTACAGAATCCAAGGGCAATTTATAATTTCATTTGCAAACTGATTAAGGATGAATCAAGATATAATATTCCAAATGAAAGTTTTGATTAAATTATTTTATTCACAAACTAAGCATGATTGAAGTCAACTAGAGTTCAGAAAAAGGAGAAAGATAAATTATTAAAAGAAAATAACCAATTTTGGACAACTTAAGTCAGAGTTATAAAGCAAAACAAAGACAGGTGATACTGGGCTTTGGATGGGATGGAAGAAAGGATAATCACAGAAGGCCTCACCTTAGGAGGCAGCTAGAAAGGAAGACTTGAGATGAGATATTCCATAGGTATGTTCTACTTCCATTTTACAACGGAAGAAAGGTAATCCTAGTGAATTTGCATGTTATTATTCAGACAATTTCAAGATTTCTTCCAAACCTATCATATTAACTGGTGAAAATCTCATTTTTGAGGTAGCTATGGTTTAAGTAGGTTTCTGAAGTCGCTGGCTGTTTTCTCTGCACTTAAAATGATGTCCAAATTGTAACAGAGAAGATGAGGCGAGAATCAGCCTCTCCACAAAGGACTGCCTTTGTTTGCATCATGTTCCTCAAGCTTTTGATCTAGAACTGAAATCAAATGCTTGACCTAAATTGAATCAAATTAAATACCTAATTTGGGGTTTTTATGTATATATATTTTCAATGGCAAATGAAAGTTTATGAAGTAGAAAATATCTCAAGGTAAATACAAAATCAAAGAGAAATTTGTACCTTGATATTTTCAGTGAAATTTACCAAAATACTTTTTTAAAGAATATATATAATTTTTTTCCTCAAAATGAAGAGAAAAAAATATCGTAAGTGAATTAAAAAGAAGTGAATTGTCTGTGAAACATAAATATGTAACTATAGACTTCTAAGGCTGAAAATAACAATGGAATGAAAGGTTAAAAAGTAGTTTCATTGGATCACCTGGGTGGCTCAGTCGGTTAAGTGCCCGACTTCGGCTCAGGTTATGATCTTGCGGTTCGGTTCGTGAATTCGAGACACGCATTGGGCTCTGTGCTGATAACTCAGAGCCTGGAGCCTGCTCTGGATTCTGTGTTTCCCTTTCTCTCTGCTCCTCCCCTGCGCTCTCTCTCTCTCTCTCTCTCTCTCTCTCTCTCTCTCTCTAAAATAAACATTATTTTTTTTTAAAGTAGAGCTTTGTTGTATCTTAAAATTTTTTAAGAGAACTTTTATTTTTTTTTCCAAGCGGTTTTAGCTTCACAGCAAATTGAGAGTATAGAAATTTCCCATTCAGCCTGTCCTGCCTGACACATGCGTAGTTTCCTCATTACTAACTTCCCCCACAAGAGGGTACATTTTTGCAGTTTATAAACTTTCATCATAATCATCCACAGTCCATAATTTACATTAGGGTTCACTCTTGATGTTATACATGCACGTCTTTGGATGAACATATAATGGTACGTATTCATGATGTCCTAAATTTTCATTTTACCTATTCATCCTTTCACTTCAGCCTCTGCCAACCACTGATCCTTTTATTGTCTTCATAGTTTTACCTATCCCAGAGTATCTCAAGAATCATACAGCATATAGTTTTTTCAGATTGGTTTCTCTCATTTAGTAATAGGCATTTAAGTTTCCGCCATGTCTTTTCATGGCTTGAGAGCTCATTTTTTTTCAGCCCTGAATAATATTCCATTGTCTGAATGTAGCACGGTTGAACCATTTACCTACTGAAGGACATCACAGATGATCCAAGTTTTAGAAATTATGAATAAAGCTGTTATAAACATCTGTGTGTAGGTGTTTAATGGAAATAAACTTTCCACTCCTTTGTGTAAATACCAGGAAGAATGATTGCTGAAATCATATGGTCAAAGTATGCTTAGTTTTGTAAGAAACTGCCAAACTGTCTTTCAAAATGGCTGTACTATTTTGCATTCTCTCCAGCAAGGAATAAGAGTTCCTGTTGCTCCACATCCTCCCCAGCATTTTTTGGTGTCAGTATTATGAATTTTGGATATTCTAACAGGGGTGTAGTGGTGTCTCATTGTTTTAATTTGCATTTCCCTGATGACATATGATGTGGAGCATCTTTTCATATACTTGTCACCACTTGTAGATCTTCTTTGGTGAGGTGTTTGCTAATGTCCTTGGCCCATTTTCAATCAGGTTGTTTGTTTTCTTATTGTTGAGTTTTAAGAGTTCTTTACACATTTTGGATAATAGTCCTCTACCAAATGTGCCTTGTAAATATTTCTGAACTCATTGGCTTGTTTTCTAATTTTTGTGGTAGTTTCTGTTGCAGAGCAGAAGTTTTAAACTTTAATGAAGTCCAGAGTATCAAATTTTTTTTCATGGATCATGCCTTTTGAGTTGTATCTAAAAGTCATCACCATATCAAGATTGCATATGTTTTCTGTGATATTACCTTCTAGGAGTTTTATAGTTTTGCATATTACATTTGGTTCTATCATTTACTTTGAGCTAATGTTTATAAAGGAGGTAGGTGTGTGTCTATATTCTTTTTTTTTTTTTTGCACATGGATTGTTTCCCTCCTATAATTTTGAAGTCTTCAAATACAGAACATTTAGTAAGAATTCTAATGTATTTGAAAGCTTTTATCACTATTTTTTGTTGGATTAACTTTCAAAGTGATCAAATTTATCAGGTCACAAACTCTCATAAATGGAGAGCAAAGCTTCGAAAAGTTCACTGATGAGTTTGACACACATTCTGTCTCTTTTTCACACAATTGCCTTTTTTCTTTTTTCTGTAAGAGGCAGAATAAATTGTCATCTTTTCTCTTGTCCCACTTCCTATAGTGAATATTTTTCTAATGACATTGTAAAAGATGTAATTTATCCACGGAGTTTAACATTTTTATGTTTTATCCAGTTACAATCATTTCAATATGAATCCTGTATGTATGTTCTATCAAAGTGAATGGTTACAGAAAATTTAGCCTAAGTATTTTCACTAACATTTTCAAAATAATTCACCCCAGATTCTAATTTTATACAAAAGAATACCTAAATTTTAAATCATCTTTACTATTTACAATAGTGTTAAATCATTTCTAAACATTCAGTTTATTTTGGGGGGTGCCTGGGTGGTTCAGTTGGTTAAGCATTGGACTCTTGGTTTCGGCTCATGTCATGATCTCACGGTTCAGTGGGACCCGGCCTCACTTCGAACTCTGTGCTGACAGTGCAGAGCCTATTTGGGATTCTCTCCCTCTGCCCATCCCCTCCTCACGCGCTTGCTTGCACGTTCTCTCTCTCTCTTAAAATGAATAAGCTTAAAATAAATAAACATTTAGTTTATTTTTAAAGTTAGAAAAAGCAATACATGTCACATATGAAAACATTTTCCATGTAAGATTAACTAGAGTGGATGTACAAATTGATGTATCATTGCCCATCTAAATTGTACTCCTGCCTTCCCGATTCTACCAACTTCTGATAGGAATTCCATAAAATAGCTTATTAGAATTTTAATCAGTCTGCAATTAATTAAAAGGCTAATTTGGGCATAGCAGACGTCTTTACAATGTTGATTCTTTCTCTCTATGGACACTATATAACTTTCCATTTACTGAGGCCTTATCTTGTGTCTATCAGTACAGTTATATAATTTTCTTGACATGAATTCCAAAAACTTAAAATCATTGTTTTATCATCTCTGGATATATCTGGACTTGTGACCTAGATGAAAATTCAGTATGAACTATAGAAAAAAACATACTTATTATCATGAATTGTGACATGTCTAGAGTTTACCCTGCTTGTAAGCTAACAATTTAACCTGCTCTGGTTTACTGAATGCTGCCAAACAACATGAGGCTCCTGGGTCAGAGACAGAGCAGTTTATTACTCACAGTAGGTGCCAGAGCCTTAACACTTAACTCCAGTTCCAAAGGGTGTTATGAAGATGGCCAGGTGACACCTGCATATGCAGTAGATTGCATTAGAACAAAAAACTAAACTCCACTCTCTTATCACAGGGTATTAAGGAGTTCTTGTTCTTTGCTTAGGAAGGAGGCATTCTCTCCTTTAAAGACTGTAAACAAACCTGTCCTTTTCTCAGGGGAGAGTTGTTACCTTGATCTTCCAACACTATTTGCTATATAAACATTCTTGTAGAGATTTTCCAGAACAAGGCATAGTTAATGTCTCTCAAGATGTTCAGAAATGTGAGTTTAAGTAAAATTTCCTAATTAAGACCACAGAATCATAGTATATTAAAGCTTTGATTCATATTTTCCTTTTGTGAAAAGTATATTGATTTCTTTTTTTTTCTGGGTAAAAATAGATTGTTCAAACAGGTACACATCATTCAGATAAAGTGAGACTCCGAGGTAATCTTGGTAAAAATATAAATGCTTGTCTTTTGGTTATTGCTAAATCCTAGTATCTATTTTGGTGCCTAACACACAGTAGGCACTTAGATAATATCTGCTGCATAAAATACATGGATTAAACAGATTATTCATTGTTTTTCTTTTCCTTACTCCTTTTTTGTCTTTAAAATTTTTTTTTTTTCTTTCAGAAAAAAGGATCCACTTTGAATTATCTGTAAATTTGGGGGATAAACTTTTCAGGTGGCCTAAGACTCAGGGTATCTTTTTTGACTTCATCATAAAACACAAACACAAAAAACATAATGAGAGGTGTTTAACCAGGACCATCAAAGCTGGTATGGGTATGAGAACATATCATTGTAACACCCATAATCTCAGAGCCTATAATTACTAAATAAAGTGATCTTTCTCAAACAAAAATCTTATTATTTCATTCTTTCATTGAAACTTTTAGAAGGATTTTTGTCTTTAGGATCATTTAAAAACTCCAAATCATGTGATTCATCATGTAGCCTCTAAGGCCATTTTGATAAATAGCCTACAAAATAATTTTACTAAGCTACTTGTCTTTACTTGAATATAGCAAGCACTCATTCTTTCTTTCTCCCTCTGGCTCTCTTTCTTCCATGTGTTGTTTCCATCTTGTTTCTGTATGTCTACATCTAATATTCCATATGTTTAAATCATTTGTCCCCAAATAAGTTTGCATGTTAATTCTGTTGGGAAATCGCCCTTGAATCCTTACTAGAATGAGCCAAAGATCCTGCCTATGAAGCGGTGTATCAACCTATATATTTCTCAATCACTGAGTTTATACTATATAATTATTGATCTATTGCCCATATCCTTTCTGCAGTGTGAATCATTTGTTGTATGTTTTAGCATTTGACCATTTGTAAGCATTTGCTTACAGGATCACTCAAGAACCCTAGGGTGCTCATTGATTGTGACACTTCTTATTCCAAAAAACTTTATTTGGATCAGACAAGGGGTGTTCACAGTTATTTTTTTCTTAACTCAAGGGACTGACACCTTACAAGGAATTATTTGCTTAGTACTAACTGAACATCTTCCAAATGTAAAATTCTGTGAAGACTGTAATTTGAATAAGAGAGTTGCTCCTCTTAAAGGGATTAAAGTTTTGGGAGGTAGACATGTATAAACATAAGACAAGCTAATGGATAAAAAGTGAAGGAGGGGCAAAGAACTATCTTGAATGTTTCATTAGTATTATTGTATAAAACATCTACATGATCCAGTGAGAATGAGCAGCTGGATGCAAAAACAAAAACAAAAACAAAATCAAACAACAGCAAGAACAACAACAACAAAACTCATTTAAAGTAAAAATTAAAAAGAAAAAGATTTAGGGCTTAAATATTTGGTTTGAATTTAAGATGTACAATTATAAATTTATTCTATAATTTTTACTTTAAGACCAAGAGTTTTCTTCTGAGTATGGTTCCGCAGAAAAGAGTCCTGTGTGATTTTATTACATAAATCATAGCCAAGGTGTCTCACTCAATGTATTTCAGATTTTTTGAAGCTTATTTTATTATTTATTCTGAGAAAGAGAGCATCCATGTGCCAGTGAGTTGGAGAGGGGCAGAGAGGAAGGGAGAGAGAGAATCCCAAGCAAGCTCAGATCTGTCAGCACAGAGCCTGACCTGGGGCTCAATTCTCTAAACTGTGAGATCATGACCTGAGCTGAAATCAAGAGTCAGATGCTTAACCAACTGAGCCACCCAGGCGTCCCAGAATATTCCATATTTAAAATTTTTTTTTAATGTTTATCATTTATTTTTGAGAGAGAGAAACAGAGTGCAAGAGGGGGAGGGACAGAGAGAGAAGGAGACACAGAATCCGAAGCAGGCTCCAGGCTCTGAGCTGTCAGCACAGAGCCCAACATGGGACTCGAACTCACAGACCGTGAGATCATGACCTGAGCTGAAGTTGGATGCTTAACAACTGAGCCACCCAGGTGCCCCAGAGTAGTTCAGATTTTTAAAAGAGAAATGAAATTATAGAAGTTTGGATGAAGAAAACATTTCTTCACTTTTATGACCTCTCTCCACATGAATTCCTCAATCTGACCTACAGCAATTCAATAAAAAATATATTTATTTTGCCTTTATAGTATAAAGCACTTAATTCAGTATTAAATATAAATATCCCTGTTCACACTCATATATCATTGATTTATGTAATAATTATAAAATTATAATAATAAGTACATTGCATAAGCAGGTTTTGGAACATATCCAATTTATACTTACAATGCACTAACACGTTGTGCTGTTCAATAACTTTGTCATTTCAACCAACAGGGAAAGGAGGGGGAGAAAAAACTCTAAATATTTTCTTATAGGCAAAGCCAAGTTGCTCATCATGTTTATTAAAACAATTTTCTTTATTGATAAAATTGCAAGAAGATCATAATACCCCGTCAATTTACACTGCCGTATTCTAAAGCATGTGTCCCCTTAGAATATATACTTATATATAAATTAGGTTTTTGTGGTTATTACACTGCTGAAAATAATTAGAGGCTTACCATGTTTCTCTAAGTATCTAATGATAGCGGTTTTTTTTCTATATTAAGCTTATTAAATTTGTTCCCAATGAAATTACATATATGTGTACATATAGATGTGTATATATATGTGTACAACCTGCATTATCATCATCGCAATGTTTAACACTGAGGAAACATGTAACACTGGATAATGAAAACTACCATCTATTATTAAGCCACAGCTATTTAAGAATACTTTGTCTAAGTCATATAGGAAACCTATAAAAGAGACAGAAGTACCCTTATTTTGTAGATGAAAACAGTGAGAAACAGTTCAGTTAGATAACTTACGTGATCACATAAGGTAGCTGCTTCCAATACTGTTTTGGATCTAATTCTGTACTCTGTATTTTATGCTAAACTCTACCACCTTCTGAAAAGACATAAGCAGAGATATAGAGGAAAACAAGCGAAACACATTAGAAAAATACCAGGGCAAATAAATTAAACAAGATTCTATTGGAATTAACTAAACATATTGTGGAGACTTCCATTTCTGCCCATAAGGGGTTAACAACTACAGGCAATGCTGAGAGCAAATTATTAGAAACTTGGTTGGGGGGGGGGCGGCGGGGAATGAAATTGCTTTCCTTGCTTTCTACAAACTTTAAGAAGTTGTGCTTTCTTTTTCATTTAGTTTAATTTTTTTTTTTTTAATTTCACTGGGACTTCTTCTATGACCCATATGTTACTTAGAAGTATGTTGTTTAATCTCCAAGTATTTGGGGATTTTCCAGCTATCTTCCTGTTATTGATTTCACATTTTATCCCATTCTAGTCTGAGAGCCACACTGCATGATTTCTATTTTTGTAAATTTGTGAAGGCGTATTTTTTGGCCCAGGATGTGGTCTATTTTGGCGAATATTCCAGGTTGTGAGCTTGAGAAGCATTTCCTGATTTTCTGCCTACTGGGTCTGTCCATTTCTCATAGAGGGCTGTTGAAGTTCCCAACTGTCACAGGAGATTTACCTGTTTCTCCTTATGGTTCTATTAGTTTTTGTCTCACATATTTTGACAGTTTCTTGTTAGGTTCATGCATATTAAGGATTGCTGGTCTTGGAAAATTGGCCCCTTTTTCATTATGTAACATCCTTCCTTTTTTTTTTTTTTCCTTTCTTTCTTTTTCAAATTTTTGTTTAAATTCTAATTAGTTAACAGACTGTGCAATATTGGTTTCAGGAATAGAACCCAGTGATTCATCACTTACACACAACACCCAGTGCTCATCCCAACCAGTGCCCTCCCTAGTGCCCATGACCCATCTAGCCCATCCCCCACCCACTTCCCTCCATCAACCTTCAGTTTGTGTAACAGCCTCCTTTATCCCTGATAACATCCCTTGTTCTGAAATCTGCTCTGTCAGATATTACTGTAAGCATTTCTGCTTTCTTTGGATTAGTGCTGGCACAGTATCTCTTCTTCTATGTCTTTACTTTGAATCTAAGTTTTTATATTTTATTTTACCTTATTTTTTAAATATTTTTAATATATAATTTTAATTTTTTAATATTTAATATATTTAATTTTTTAAATATATATGTATGTATTAGAGAGAAGGAGAGCACAAGCAGGGGAGGGGCAGAGAGAGGGAGACAAACGAAGCAGACTACAGGCTCTGTACTGACAGACACAGCTGAACTCACAAACTGCGAGGGCATGACCTGCACCAACATTGTATGCCTAACCCACTGAGCCAACCAGGCCCCCCTGTTTTTATATTTTAAAGCGGGTTTCTTGTAGACAACATAGAGTAAAGCCTTTTTTCATATCTACCCACACAATTTTTGGTTTTTAGTTGGTGTTATTTAGACTACTGACATTTAAAGTGATTATTGATATGGTTGGATTAGTATCTATCCTCTTACTGTTTTTTATCTGTTGCTCTGTTCTTTGTTCCTATTTTTGTTTTTGACTCTTCTTCTGTCTTTAATGGTTTTAATTAAGCATTTTATACAATTTTTTTCTCCCTTCTTAATTCCATTTAAATTATACTTCTTATTTATACTTTTTTTAATGGTTGCCCTAGATTTGCAATATATACTACAATTAATCCAAATTTGCTTTCAAATAACACTATACCACTTCACAAGTAGTACAGGTGTCTTATAATAACAAAATGTTCCTAATTCCCTTTTCTTGTCCCTGTATCACTGCTTTCATTTATTTCACATATACATAAGTGTATGTGTATATATCTGCATATATATAGTGTATACATATGTATAATCAAATAGGTTGTTGCTATAAGTCTTTTGAGCAAAGACTTGTATATAAGTCTTTTACTTGTTATATAAACTCTTAATTAAAAAAACCTTGGGGTGCCTGGGTGGCTCAGTTGGTAAAGTATCCAATTTTAGCTCAGGTCATGAACCCATGGTTCATGAGTTCGAGCCCCGCATCAGGCTCTGTGCTGACAGGTTGGAGCCTGCAGCCTGCTTCGGATTCTGTGTCTCCCTCTCTCTCTGCACCTCCTGCACACGCTCTCTCTCTCTCTCTCTCTCCCTCAAAAAGAAATAAACATGAAAAAAATAAGAAAAAAAGAAATGTTTAAAAAAAGCCCTTTTTATTTCACCTTCCATTATTCTTTCTCTAATGCTCTTCCTTTCTTTAGGTAGATCTGAATTTCTTACCCATGTCATTTAAATTCTGAATCATTTAAGCTCTTCATCTCTGAAGAACTTCTTTCAACATTTCTCATAAGGTAGATGTACTGGCAACAAATTCCCCGAGTTTTCAATTGTCTGAGAGTGTCTATTTCTCATTCACTTTGGAAGGGTAATTTCACAGGGTCCTGAATTCTAGGTTGGTGGCTCTTTTTCTTTCAACATTTTAAATATTTCTATCCACTTTATTCTTGCTTGCATGGTTTCTGAAGACTATTATATATGCTCCCCTGTAGGTAAGGTGTTTTCTTTGTTGTTGTTTTTCTTCTGGCTTCTTTCAGGATTTTTTAATCTTTGATTTTCTGTAGTTTGAAAGTTATATGCCTAGGAGTTGTTTTTTGTTTGTTTTTGCATATATTTTGCTTGGTGTTCTATGAGCTTCCTTGATGGGTGGCTTGGTGTCCGATGTTAGTTTGGGGGAAATTCTGTCATTATGCTTTTAAATACTTGTTCTGTTCCTCTTTCTCTTCTCCTTCTGATATTCCCACTATGCACACGTTACACCTTTTGTTGCTATCCCATAGTACTTGGGTATTGTTCTGTGGGTTTTTTTTTTTTCAGTCTTCGTTCCTTTTCCAGTTTTGTGGGCTTCTATGAAGATAGAAGCTCAGAGATCCTTTTCTAGTTGTATCCAGTTTTCTGATAAGCCCGTCAAATACATTCTGTATTTCTGTTACAGCATTTTGGTCTCTAGTATCTCTTTTTGGTTCTTCCTTAGGATTTCCATTTCTCTGCTTACATTGCCCACCTGTTCTTACATGCTTTCTACTTTATCCATTAGAGACCTTAGTGTACTAATTAAATTCCCAGTCTGATAATTCCAACATCCCTGCCATATCTAAGTCTGGGTCTGATGCTTCTTGCCCTTTCTATTTAAACTATGTGTTTTTTGTTTTTTGTTTTGTTTTGTTGTCTGTTATTAGATCTTATAATTTTTGTTGAAATGATGTAAATGGAACTTTAATAGAATAGGAGTAATGAATGGGAGCAGGAAAAGCGTTCACTAGCACTATGATTAGGTCTCAGTCTTTTAGTGACCTTGTGCCTCTGGACAATGAATGTCACAAGTACTTCTCAGTTTTTTCCTCCCTTAAGTGAGATGGGCAAGAGGAGGCTAGAGCTGCGTATTTCTCTTACCCCGGTCTGGTTATGCTCTGATGAAACCCTAAGTTAGGCTCCGGTAAAAGAGCTTCTCTTGATTGGAGGTCTTGTTAGAAATAACATAACATGGGGCACCTGGGTGGCTCAGTCAGTTGAGTGTCCAGCTTCGGCTCAGGTCATGATCTCATGGTTTGTGGGTTTAAGCCCGTGTCGGGCTCTGTGCTGACAGCTCAGAGCCTGGAGCCTGTTTCAGATTCTGTGTCTCCTCTCTCTGCTCCTCCCCTGCTCATGTTCTGTCTCTCTCTCTCTCTCTCTCTCTCTCTCTCTCTCTCTGTCTCTCTCAAAAATAAATAAACATTAAAAAATTTTTTTAAAAGAAATAACATAACATAATGGTCTAGCTTACTTCCAAATGGTTACTTTTCCCTTCCCCCTGCCAGATGCATGAGGGGATTTTTCTGCAAACTTTACTGTCAGAGCCTGGTACAGCTTGTAGCAATAAAACTCACAAAAATGAGGGGTTCCCTACGACTGAACCTCCCCACACAAGAGTTTGTAATTTTCAGACTAGTCCACACTCAGCCTCTGGCAATACTTTAATTACAGTTTCGGTTTCTGTACCTTGGTCCTGGTTCTCACAGGAGTTTCTGTCCATGGGTTTCTGTTCATATTGGTATTATCTATATCTGCCTGTCCGTTTCTCCAATTTGAGGGCAGTGGTTTTGCCTGTGACCTCAATTCTCTAACAGATGTAAGAAGATTTGATTTTTCAGTTCAGTTTTTTACTTATAGGATGGAGTGATGACTCCTCTGCTCCTTATATGATGAATCAGAAAGTGGAAGACATATATATTGTTTTAAGCTGATACATTTATGCCAATTTTGCTATCCAGCAATAGATTGTGAAACATTCGCAAATTAAAGCGAAAACAGATAACAAAAACATCTTAATAGTTACGGAAAACAAATAAAGGGATGATCAAATTAAATACCATTTCATGTTAAAAATTCTCTGCAAGCTAATAATACAAGGGAGTTTTCTCACTGTGATAAATAGAACCTATAAAACTCCTGCGGTTCAGAAGCAAGGCAAGGACGTTTGTTCTTACCATTTCTATTCAACATGGTATTAAACGTTTTAGCTACTGTAGGAAAGCAAGAAAAAAATGAAGCACTTACAGATAAGACAGGAAGCGATAAAGCTCATTCTGATATGTAGACATTGTGATCAGGTGTGTAAAAAAAAAAACCCAAAGAACATTAAAATAATCATCATCATGGGCACCTGGGTGGCTCCATCAGGTAGTTAAGCTTCCACTTCCGCTCAGGTCATGAACTCGGGGTTCATGGGTTTGAGCCCCGTGTCGGGCTCTGTGCTGACAGCTCAGAGCCTGGAGCCTGCTTCGGATTCTGTGTCTCCCTCTCTCTCTGTTCCTCCTCTGCTTGCACTCTGTCTCTCTCTCTCTCAAAAATAAATAGATTAAAAAAATTTTTTTAAGAAAAATCATCGCCATCATCGTAAAAAACTACCCGGAACTAATAAGTGAATTTAGCAAGTTATGTGATGCCAGGTCGATTTCTAAAAAATCAGCTATAATACTATGTACTAGCAAAAATAGTTAAAATTAAAATTTTAGAGACCATTTATAACAGCATTAAAATATGCAATAATTAGGGATTATTATCGTAAATGTAAATAATTTTGATAATTTTATAAGAAAAGTAACCCTATCTTACAAAAAGCAAAAAAAAAAAAAAAAAAAGAAAAAACAAAAGAAAAAAGAAAAAAAAGCCAAATTTTTTTTATCTGTGCAAATTTCTTATTTATTTATTTAATTTATTTAGAGCACGAGCAGGGCAGGGGCAGAGAGAGAGAGGGAGAGAGAATCCCAAGCAGGCTTCACACTGTCAGCATGTTGCTCAAACTCACGAACCATTAGATAATGACCTGAGCGGAAGCCAAGAGTCCAATGCTTAACTGACTGAGCCATCAAGGTCCCCCTATCTGTGTAAATTTCTAAGTAAGCAGGTAAAATTTCTAAGTTTCTCATTATCAACCTAGGCAGAGGCATATATAGATTTGTCTCCCAAGTAGACAAATCATCAATGAAAAATCTTAGTCCAACAAAAGTCACCAGGTAACAAATATATGGATTCATAGGAAGATAGGAAAAAAAATAAACCAAATTAACACAACACCAACAATCTGACTCACTTCCTTATAGTCCAGTGGAATCCTAGAAAGAATATGAATCTTTAAATATCCTAATGCATGTAAACTCCCCTTTCTCTCAACTCTCATAAAAACCAAACAGAAAACACCAAAACTAATTGAAAAACGCAGAATAGACACAAGCACTTCAAAATCAATACAGGAAATGCTCAATTTATAAAATGAGTAAAATTTTATATAGAATTACATTCACCTGATGAATTAGAATTATTTTCTGCCCCTTATGGTTCTTATCGAAATATAAAAGGCATGTAAAGAATGTGAACAGGGAAATAAGCAAACATTTTCTATTTTACATGACAGCATCCTGTGACTGATAATCCAATTATAAGGAAAAGGAAGAAAGGAAAGGATGGTATCTTTTACTTTCTTTTGATAAAAGCAACAGGAAGGAGATTGGAATCAGGAAAGATAAGTTTGGTCTTAACAAGCTGATGCTCACTGCTGTAATTACCTACTGGGTCTATTTTTGATCCTGCCTACTTTGTGATACTTGATATCATAATGAAATGCTGATTGTGTTTACGAACATTTGCAAGGTGCTCATTTACTACTTATTTGCAGTTGGAAATGGTGTTTTGTGTATTGAAAATGGCTTGACCAGCTGAAAATAATTCCATATCATTTCAATTAAATGGAGACACACTTTGCCTAAACTCAGTTCTAAAGAGCATTGTTGTAACTTGCAAGACCACATCCTGGACAATGTGGGGGGCCAGGTCGGGGAAGAAGCCATATTATGTGTAGAATTCCCTTCAAGCACAAACTATGCTGTTGCATTTGTTACTAGCAACGCACTTTGAAAATGAAATGATTGTTTTATCACTCAAAAATGACCAATAAATTTGTATCCGAAAAACCATGACAAGCTTTTCAAATAATATATCAAACTCTGAAATGCCTTCTTTTTTTTTTTTTTTTTTTTTTTTTTTTTTTTTTTTAGTGTTTATTTTTGAGAGAGAGAGAGCGCATGAGCGGGAGGGACAGAGAGAGAGAGAGGGAGACAGAATCTGAAGCAGGCTCGAGGCTCTGAACTGTCAGCACAGAGTCTGACTTGGGGCTCAAACTCACCAACCGAACCATGAGAACATGACCCGAGCTGAAGTTGGACACTCAACTGACTGAGCCACCCAGGCACCCCTGAAATACCTTTTTAATATACATATACAGAAAAACTAAAATGACTTTATACTCACAAAGTTTCTGTCATATTCTCTCTTAAGACACTCAAAATTCAATAGAATAGGCAAACTCCCATAACTATTATTAAGCAGCTATCAGTAAGCAATTATTAGAACTCTAAATAGAACTCTCGATCAATAACACTGATTAAACATTAGGCTTTGAACTTGAAAAATTATTAATAGTTGTTTAAAATTTGTCTACAATGAAGATTAATGAAATCAGTAATGGTCAGTCATCTGCTGGGTGCCTGTTCATTATTAACATCATGTACAGCGTAATTTTATTTCTTCCTCAAACTTGAGGAGAATCTAGTATTAGTTTATTTTTACAGAAGAAGGAAACAGGCTCAGGGAGATTAAAGGATTTGACCAAGGTCACAAAGGCAGTAAATGGTAAAAATAGGATTTGAACAATGGTTTATCTGATAATATAACCTGTAGGTCTTCTTGTTCATTGTATTTATTTCCTTTTTTCCCTAAGATATGGCATACAGGCAATTTTAAATTCAGCAGCTTGAACTGGCCATTTCCATCAGCTAAAGAGTTCCAGAATTATTGGCTATTACACTAACTCGATGGCCAGAAGATTTTATTCCAGGAGCACCTCCATCACCAGCAAGCTGACCAGTAACTTCACCTTCAGGCTTCAGTCTCCTACCATCTTTCTGTCTATAAATCAACTGGAAGATACACAAAAGAATAGGGATATTCTTAAGAAAAATACATTTTTTTTCTCGGTTAGTTACACTTCCTTACATAGCTATGTAAGACTCAATATTATGGATAAAATCACAATTTGTTTTACCCATACGTTACTTATAGACATGTAAATTGCTTTATGTTTTTACTATTATAAATAACACTGTGAGGATGTTTCCTTTTGTATATATCTTTGTAAAATTTTTCCTTAGATTATTTGCATTCCTAGAAGTAGAATTTTTTTTTAAGTTTATTTATTTATTTTCGAGAGAGAGAGAGTGCAAGCAGGCGAGCAGCAGAGAGAAGGAGAGGGAGAGAGAATCCCAAGAAGGCTCTACACTGTTAGTGCAAAGCCCGATACGGGGCTCAAACTCACAAACCGTGAGATCATGATGTGAGCCGAAATCAAGAGTTGGACGTTTAACTGACTCAGCTACCCAGGTGCCCCTAGAAGGGGAATTATTAAAGAACATATTTATTTAAAGTTTTATACAAAGCACCTTCTTACAGAATAGTTTTATAAATAAACATTTTCTAAACCCATAACAACACTGAATGTCATTATCCTTTCTAATGATTTGCCAAGACTACAGGTCAAAATAGTATATAACATATTTGAAATGTTTTTCAAACAATTCCTAATGATGGCTGTTTTTCCATGTATTTATTCCCCGTTTTCCTTGCCTCTTCTGTCAATTTCCCAATTATGTTTTCAGCTGATTTTTATTATTTACTGATATGTAACATATAAGATACATGATGTATAATGGTGCACAATATTAAGTGCACAGCACAATGACTGTATTAGTTATTTATTCTGTGTAAAGAGTTACTTCCAAACTCAATGGCTTGAAATAAGCAACACTGATGACCTCAGTTGATGTAGGTCAGAGCAGCTCAGCTGGGTGCTTATGACTCTGGGTCTCTCAGGTCTCTCGTGGCTGCAATCAGGATGTGGCACAGGCTGCAGTTACCTGATGCTTGACTGAGGCTGGAGCGACCACTTCCAAGAAGACACTAACATGGCTGGAAAACGAAGAGCTCAGTTCCCGGGTGTTGCTTTACCCTATGACCAGGGCACAAGGCTGCCTGAATGTCCTTACCACATAGAATCTAGACTCCCCCTGACTGGGAGACCCAGGGAGAGGACAAGTGAGACGGAAGCCTTTTATGACTTCATCCTGATTGTCACACACTGTGACTTCCACTTTATTCTCTTCATTAGAAGCAAATCACTAAGTCTAGCCCACGTTCAATACGTATATGAGGCTGTAACTCTTTTTTTTTTTTTTCAACGTTTTTCATTTATTTTGGGACAGAGAGAGACAGAGCATGAACGGGGAGGGGCAGAGAGAGAGAGGGAGACACAGAATCGGAAACAGGCTCCAGGCTCCGAGCCATCAGCCCAGAGCCCGACGCGGGGCTCGAACTCCCGGACCGCGAGATCGTGACCTGGCTGAAGTTGGACGCTTAACCGACTGCGCCACCCAGGCGCCCCTGAGGCTGTAACTCTTGAAGAAGTTTCAGAGAATGTGTGAGCATATTTTAAAGCTACTACAATAACTTTTTATATACACACAGATGCACTGATATGGCCCAGCACTCAGATGAAGTTACAGAACTTTTCTAATACACCATAAGTCACTTTTGCCTGCTCTTGAACTTCATATACAGTTGATCTTGAGCAATGCAGGGGTTGGGGGCACTAACCTCCACACCATTAAAATTTGAATAGAACTTTTGAGTCCCCTAAAACTTAATTACTAATAGCCACCTGTTGACCAGAAGCCTTAGGGACAACATAAACAACTGATTAACACATAATTTCTAAGTTATATGTATTACATACTCTATGTACAATAGTCGAGAGAAAGTAAAACATTATTAAGAAAATCATAAGGGGGAGCTCGTGGGTGGCTCAGTCGGTTGAGCATCTGACTTCACCTCAGGTCATGATCTGAGTTCAATCCCATCTGAGTTCATGAGTTCGAGCCCCTATCAGGCTCTCTGCTGTCAGTACAGAGCCCTCTTGGGATCCTCTGTCTCCCTTTCTCTCTGCCCCTCTCCTGCTCTCTCATGCAGGCTCTCTCATGCAGGCTCATGCTCTCTCTCTTTCAAAAGTAAATAAACATTAAAAAAAAATCGTAAGGGGACGCCTGGGTGGCGCAGTCGGTTAAGCGTCCGACTTCAGCCAGGTCACGATCTCGCGGTCCGCGAGTTCGAGCCCCGCGTCGGGCTCTGGGCTGATGGCTCAGAGCCTGGAGCATGCCCAATTCTGTGTCTCCCTCTCTCTCTGCCCCTCCCCCGTTCATGCTCTGTCTCTCTCTGTCCCAAAAATAAATAAAAACGTTGAAAAAAAATTAAAAAAAAATCGTAAGGAAGAGAACATACATTTACAGTAGTCAATATTGTACAGTACTGATTGAAAAAAATCCACATATAAGTGGACATGTACAGTTCAAAGCCATATTGTTTAGGGGTCAACTGTAAATAATATTATATATAAAGCATAGGACTTTTGCTTGACTTTTTCCACTTAATATTATGTATGTCAGATTTATTCATGTTGTTGCATGCAGCCATTGTTTATTCTTTTTTATCACTGTATTCCATTGTACAGAAGTACATTTTACCTCCTCTACTTTTTAGTTACATTGTTTTCACATTATCATTTTAGTGGTTGCTCTTTTCAATATGCATCTTTGACTTAGTGTAGTTTACCTTAAAATTAGTACTTTGACTAATTCTCAAAGAATGTAAGAAACGTGCAACATTTCAACTCCATTTACAGCCAATATTCTTTCAAAGTTTTACATATTTATCCTTTTTTTGTGCTTTTCATTCATTTCTGTAGTTCTGTCTCTCTATCTGAGATCATTTTCCTTCAGCATGAAATATTGTGTAGCATTTCTTGGAAATTTAGATCTGATGGTAAAAATCTCTCAATAATTAATTTCTGAAAGATGTCATTATTTAACCTTCATTTTTGATGGTTATTTTGGAAGAATATAGACTTCTAGTTTGACTACATATACATTTTTTCAGCACATTAGAGATATAATTTCATCGCTCCTGGGTTATCTAATCTATTGGAAGTCAGCTGTCAATCATACTATTATTTCTTTAAAGATGATGCTCCTTTTTTCCTGTGAATGTCTTTAAGATATTTCTCCTTATTGGAGTGGCTGGGTGGCTCAGTCATTTGACCATCAGACTTCAGCTCAGGTCACGATCTTGTGGTTGATGAGTTCGAGCCCCACATCAGGCTCTTTCCTGACAGCTCAGAGCCTGGAGCCTGATTCAGATTCTGTGTCTCCCACTCTCTCTTCCCCTTCCCCACTCATGCTCTGTCTCTCTCTTCTCAAAAATAAATAGACATTAAAAAAAGATATTTCTATTTATTTTTGAATTAAAGTAGTTTGACTATGATGTGCCCATGTGTGGTTGAATTTGTATTTATTTTGCTTCAGAGTTGCTGAACTTCACAAACTCATATATTTCATGTTTTAAGGCCTTTATATCTATAAATATTGCCATTATCTTTCTTCTCCTTCACTTCCATTCTCTTTCTCTCACTACACATATATTAGACTTTTCAACCATAAATGTTAATATCTCTTTGATAAACAGATACACTTAATATACCACAGTCAACTTAATGTTTTACTTCATGGTTTGTGCTTTATTTGCATTATGCTTAAAAACATTTCCCACTTCAAGATCAAAAGATACTTTCACCTTTATGCCTTTAGTCTCCTTACAATTAATTTCTATGTGTAGCATGAAGCAGGAATTGAATTTCCTTTTTCCTCTCGCTCTCCCCCTCTCTTTCTCCTTTCCTCTCTTCCTCCCTTTTTCTCCTTTCTTGCTCACAGCTTCATTCTCCCTCTCCCTCATCATCTCCCACCTTCTCTCCCTCTATTGTCCTTCCTTCCTTTCTTTCGTCATCTGCCTCACTAATTATCCCATGATCATTTGCTAAAAAGTCCATCACTTGTCTAAAGATCCACAAAAACCATATCAGTCTTAAATTAAATGTCCATATTAATTAATTTCTTGGCTTTTTATTCTTTTTGCATTATTCTTCTATTAAATTTTCATTACTGTATTGTCATAAGTATCACTGCTTTATAATACATTGATAGGTGGTAAGCAAACTGTCTCACCTTGTTCTTACTCTCCAAGAGGATTGTGACTATTCCTGGATACTTACATTTTTATATACTTTGAGTATTCAGCTTATGAAGTTATAGGGAAAATTTACTGAATTTTGATTCTGTTATATAGAGAAACACTTCAGGAAATTTGAAATTTATTCATTTGATCTTTTAAACCATGAACCAGGTATATCTTCTCATTCATTTAGAATAGGTCTTCTTACTAACTTCTACAAAACAAGCTTTTTAAATATTTTTTTAAATGTTTATTTATTTTTGAAAGAGACAGAGAGACAGACGTGAGTGGGAGAGGGCAGAAAGAGGTTGAGAGACAGAATCCAAAACAGGCTCCAGGCTCTGAGCTGTCAGCACAGAGCCCAAGGTGGGGCCCTAACTTAGGAACTGTGAGATCATGACCTGAGCTGAAGTTGGATGCTTAACCGTATGAGCCCCCAGGCACCCCAAAAGTCTAATGTATTTTATAAGTATTACATATCAAATTTTAAAATATGCACTATATTTTTAATGTCATTAATGGAAACTTACATTGTTGCCTTACAAAAATACATTTTATAATGATTTCTTTTCACTAGTTGTTCTAAATATTATTACTTTTGTAACTTGCTTATAGATTCCTTTAGATTTGCTACACAATTATATCATACTTAAAGATTGATTCTTCTTTCCAATCTTTTATACTTTACTTAGTGGGTAAGGACTATATATTATTCCTGTGGAACCTGGGTGGCTCAGTCAATTAAGCATCTGACTTTGGCTCAGGTCATGATCTTGCGGTCCATGAGTTCAAGCCCCGCGTTGGGCTCTGTGCTGACAACTCAGAGCCTGGAGCCTGTTTCAGACTCTGGGTCTCCCTCTCTCCCTGCCCCTCCCCTGCTTGCACCCTGTCTTTCTCTCTCTCTCTCAAAAATAAATATTCAAAAAAGACTGTATTTTATTCCTCAAACGTTTGACATACCTCACAAGTGTCAAGAGATCTTAAGTCATCAGTTCTAGAAATTAAAATGTATATATTTCATCAAAATTTCATATTTATTAGTTAATGTCCATGGTGATGTTGGTTGATTATAACGATCTCATATATGTAATTATTTCTTTTTTTCTAATATTAATTAGTTGTGCTTTCAACAAACATTTGTTAATATGTTAATCTATTCACAGAACCATTTTTATGTCCTTATTAATTGACCTTTGTTATATTTGTTATGTTCCATTTTACATTTTCACATTTCTTAAATTGTATGCTTAGTTCGTTAATTATAAGCATCTCTTCTTTGATAATATGCAGGTGATGCCATAAACTTCTCTCTCAGTACTGTTTTAGCTGTATATCATGAGTTTTTATATTTAGTGTTATATATTTAAATGTGTTTTACATTTAAATGTATATATTATCTAGTTCTAAATATTTTCTACTTTTATTATGACTATTTAAATTTGTGTATTATCTAATTTGTGTATTATCTAGAGGTATGTTATTATCTTTTTATTATAGAATTTAATCCAATTTCACTGGCTGTTAAAGATAGAAATCAATTGACTTTTGGCAAAATTTGTTTATAGACCATCTTTTGTCAGGTTTCTAAAGTGACCCATGAGTGATTAAAAAGAATGTCTGTGGTACAAACATTGGGTGTGCTACCTATTTGATCAAGCTAGCTAAATGTTATTGTGCAAATCTTTTATCATCTTTGTTCTTTTGCTTGGCCAATCATATATGAAAAACAAAAGCCATATACCTTGTCTGTAGAAAATAGAAGTTAAAATGAAACAAAAGTATTACTTGTAATCTCACCATCAAATGATAATACTTTAATTTTATTTTTCTAATTAATCACTTGAGCCCTTTATGAAATATATTGTGTACAAATTTTGGATATAAATCAAGATAGAGATATAGACCAATTATCTCCATTCCTTAAAAATCTGCTACCACATCTTTGGGGTTTACTTAACCCAAACAAGTTAGGCCTGAATGTCTCCAAACATTAGTGTCATATCACTCTACTATTGGTGATATATCAGAAACAGCTACATGGTGTTACTAATGAAGACTAGATCTACATAGTCTGATACTTGTTTTCTACCTGGGCAACGTCTGGCTAAAGATGTAAAGTGGAATTAGAGATTTTGGTAAACCCTAGACATGACTTCAATGAGAAGCTCACTGAATCTCAAAAAGAAAACAAAGTAAAGGTGACAGTTTCTTAGTTTAATGTCCTTTTCCCAAACAAATTTGCCGTCTTCTCCCTTAGAGACTGATTACACTGTGTAAGAGGCAGACTTGTTCAGATCACAAAAGATTTTATTATACGCCTCCCACTAGCTTTGATTTTCTTATCTATATATTACATTTGATTAACTTAAAAGAGGTTTTTTTTTCAAGTAATTAATGCCATTCTTCGCCTGTTACAGATTTTCAAGAGACCATTTTATCAATTAGCTTGCTAATAAAAGAAAGTTCTTTGTTGTTGTTATTTCAATTGGAAGACATAGTTTTCCCATCCAATTCTCACTTAGTCTCATAATAAAATTATGTTTTGCTGTCCAATCCATCTTATGAATCAGGTTGCTAATAAAACTTAGAGTGATAAAGGATTAATTAGTGACTTATCTGAATCCTGAGAGGATTTTCATGGACTATATTGATTTCTCTTTAATCAGTTTGTGATAAAGCTAATGTGATGTTGTTAAAGAAAAAACAATCCGACTCTTGTTAAAGATAGGGAGGAAGCCTTCACTCCAAAATATTATTACAATAGAGTTTTCCACTAAGGGAGAAAGATTGGCCTCAACTCCAAATACAACAAGAAAAAATGGGGATTGTTAGACAAGGAGCAGAGTTGCGGGGGAGGGGAGTGGATGGAAAATTATGAAGAGCGTAGGCTAATTCTTGCTCATCTGACCTAACAGGATGCTTACTGAAGGAATGCCTAGATGATCAGACATCACCTGGGGATAGTGAGGAATCAGAAGTTTGGTCAGATATCCAGGGTGGCCACATACTGGAGGATAGGGATTCTCCCTAAACTGACTTTATAGGATTTTTGCTGACTTTACAAGGACTGAGACTGAAGCCTGAGGTTGGGCTTAGTGGAGCAGAGAACAAAGAGGAACTTGACTGAGGTTTGATAAAAGGAGAAAAGTTCTGTCAGGTGATATAACTTCATTTGCATAGAGAATGATGGCTAAGCTGGTACCCAGGCATCTAAGTATTCCAAAGAATAAGTAGTATAAATCAATATACATGTGAAATAGTTAAAATTCAGTAAAATAATAACAAAATTAAAAAAGCCATATAAAAAGAGGTAATGTTTTCAGCAAGATTCTGCTTTATATTGTATAATCTAAAATTCTAAGATGCTTCTAAAGAGAATATTAAGGTTCATAAACTCCTCCTTTGCACTTTTCAAGCACACACACACACACACACACACACACACACACACACACACAAGGTTGTGACAGGGTTAGAATCTAAATTACTCAGTTCCACAGACCACAACTCTTTACACAACAGCTGGATAATCTATTTTCAGTCTGGTATATTTAGAATATATTGTAACCTTCAAAATATCGGGAATTATCTAAGAGCCACTATTCTACCTTGACAGACATAAAATCACTGATGTAGAATTTAATGCTGCAAAATTTTGAAAGAAGATTTTTGGTAATAATTTTACATAACAGGTATTAGAGTCAGACAAATGTAAGTTGAGTACTTGAACTATGATTTATTAGCTCAAAGGCTTGATGTCAGTGATACAATCTCTCTGAGTCTTATTTTCCTCATTTGAGGTTAATAATAGGAACCTATCCTTCAGGTTCATTATGAAAATTAAGCAGCATTTTACATGTAATGTACAGGAAACAGGGTGTGACACATTGTGAGTATTTGATAAATAACTTTTATTATTATAATTTTCTGCAACAATAAGAAAGTCATAGTCTTCCTGACAGACTTGAATGTCCTAGCTCTTACACTATGGAAAATCTAGTCTCTGCATTGTTCCAAAAGAGGAAGCAGACATATAGAAAGTCTATTCCCAGACTTGCTATTTTATTCATTTTAAGTATTCAACAGAGGAAAGGAGTAAATGAAATGAGAGGACCTTTGCCAAGGGAACTAGCCTTTTTATAGTGTGTCCTCCGATTTTAAAAGGAGAAGGCAGCCACTTTTCAGAACTACCGTAAAACAATTAAATAGTCATCCATTGTTACTGCCAGTTATTTCCATAGTCCACCTCCCTTTGGGAAAAGACTAACCCACAATAAATGTATTTCCTATACCTAAGAAGCCACACAGGTATTCACATTTTACAGGGAGTAATATTTTCTTTTGCAGTTTCTCCCCAAGGTATTTTATATCCTTCTAAGCTATAGCAGAAACAGTAAAATTTCAAATTCAGTGAGCTAAAAAAAAAGTCTAAAACCTTGAAAACTAAACAGACAGAACTATAAATGTACATCATTATACCATTTAAAAATTGGTTTGCATCATTTAATGCTATAACATGCCTGTATGTAAACATATTCACATATATCACTAATAGAGGCACATACATAAAATATACAATATGTTAAATATGCTATTTATTTTTATTAAACCAAATTAGTATTGTTGATTCACTATATTGTACACATGAAATGAATATAAATCTGAATGTCAACTATAATGGAAGTTAAAAAATAATAATAAAATTACAAATAAATAAACAAATTAGTATGATGTGTTTTTCTCTGGAAAATAAGACAAAAAAGCTTTTAACTTCAATTTATAGGTGACAATGCACTTTTACATGTTATGTTGCTTAACTGAATTTCACAAATTATATTCTAAATGAAAAATATACGCTTCTAATAAACAAATCTCAGAAGACAATGATGTGCCTCAAATGATTATTTTTGGCCAAATATTAAGTATTTGCTGAAACAAAGTATGTCTATATTCTTTCGTTTTTAACTTTTTTATGTCACAGTGCATTTTGCTATGTTGTTTCAAAAAAGGTGACATATATGAAATTAATGAAAAATAATTGTAGTAAATTATTATAGGTGAAACTATTTCAAAGATAAAGCCTACTACATCTCACAGAGCTATATTTAAGGAGTAGTTTCATATTAGACATATACTGTCAAAAGTTTATCCTCTCAGTTAATATTACAGAACAATGATCACTGGTAGCCCATGCTGCTATAGTTTTTATACATGGCCCATCAATTTAATTTTTTTCTATTAGCATGAATTTTAAACAAATCTCCCAAGTGATTTTTCAGGTAGTCCTCAGAAAACACTTTCAGAAAGATCGATTTAGAGGACTGAAATTTTATTCTTCAAATTCTAACTACAAATAATTTAAAATATATCCAAAAGTGAACATCTGAGGTCAGGTCTGTGGAGGCTTTGTTTCTGAGGGCTACATGTATTTCACTGTGGACAAGTGCAGTATAATGCATTTAAGGAGAATGATCCATATTAGATATGAATAATGGTCTCCCACCTCCCAGGAAAGGTGCTTGATAGGCTTTATATCACACCGTATATTGGAAACTTTATACTGCTTATATGTATATTGTAATTTTATGTCACTAGAACAACAATTACAGGATATATGTATTGTGATATGTACCTCATACAAAAATGATCTCTGTGAAGTTTCCACTAGTGCCTTTTATGGTGCTCTAGGTGTCTGACGTGATTTTTTTGGAATACTGTAATTATATTTAGAAATGATACAGGGGCACCTGGGTGGCCCAGTCGGTTAAGCATCAGAGTTTGGCTCAGGTCATGATCTCACGGTTCGTGAATTTGAACCCTGCTTGGGGCTCTCTACTGGCAGCGCAGAGCCCTCTTCAGATCCTCTGCCCCCCTCTCTCTCTGCCCCTCCCCTGCTTGTGCTCTCTCTCTCTCTCTCTCAAAAATAAACATTAAAAATAAATAAATAAACTACTAAAACTGAAACAGGAAGAAATAGAAAACTTGAACAGACTGATAACTGGGAAAGAAATTGAATCAGTAATTAAAAAACTCCAACAAACAAAACTCCAGAGCCAGACGGCTTCACAGGTGAATTCTATCAAACGTTTAAGAAGAGCTAATACCTATTCTTCTCAAACTATCCCAAAAAATTGAAAAGGAAAGAAAATTTCAAAATTCATTCTATGAGGCCAGTATTATCCTGATACCAAAAGCAGATAAAGACTCTACTGAAAAAAACAACAAAACAAAACAAAAAAACAAAAAACAAAAACACTACAGGCTGATATCCCTGATGAATATGGAGCAAAAATTCTCAGTAAAATACTAGCAACCCAAATCTAAGAATACATTAAAAAAAAACCATTCCCCATGATCACATGGGATTTATTGCTGGGTTGCAAGTGTGGTTCAATATTTGCAAATCAAAAAATGTGATAAACCACATCAATAAAAGAAAGGATAAGAACCATATGATCATTTCAATAGATGCAGGAAAAGCTTTCAACAAACATCCATTCATGAGAGAAACCCCAAAAAAGTAGGTTTAAAAGAAACATACCTCAACATAATAAAGACCATCTAGAAAAAACTCACAGCTAATATTATCCTTAATGGGGAAAAACTGAAAGATTTTCCCCTAAGGTCAGGAACAAGACAGAGATGTCTCACCACTTTTATTTAACATAATACCGGAAGCCCTAGCCACAGCAATCAGACAACAAAAGCAAATAAAAGGCATCCAAAGCACCAGGGAAGAGCAAAAGTTTTAATATTTGCAGATGACATGATATGCTATATAGAAAACCCAAAAGACTCCACCAAAAAAAACTGTTAGAACTGATAAACGAATTCAGTAAATTCTCAGGATACAAAATCAATGTACAGAAATCGGTTGCATTTCTATGCATCAATAATGAAGCAGAAAGAGAAAGTAAGGGGTCTATCTCATTTACAATTGCACCAAAAACAATAAGATACCCAGAAATAAAAATAACCAAAGAGGTGAAAGTCCTGTATTCCGAGAACTGTAAAGCATTGATGTAAGAAATTGAAGATGACACAAAGAAATGTAAAGACATTCCATGTTCATGGATTGGAGTAATAAATATTGTTAAAATGTTTGTGCTACCCAAAACAACCCACATAATTAAAGCAATCCCTATCAAAATACCAACAGCATTTTTCACAGAGCTAGAACATATAATCATAAAATTTGTATGGAACCACAAGAGACCTTGAGTAGTCAAAGCAACCTTGAAGAAGAAAAGCAAAGCTGGAGGCATCACAGTTCTGGACTTCAAGTTATATTGCAAAGCTGTAGTGGTCAAAACAGTATAGTACTGGCACAAAAATAGGCACATAGATTAATAGAACAGAATAGAAAATCCAGAAACGAACCCACAACTATATGGCCAATTAATCTTTGATAAATCAGGGAAGAATATCCAATGGGAAAAAGAGTCTCTTCAACAAATCATGTTGGGAAAACAGGACAGCAACACACAAAAGAAAGAAACAACCTGTTTCTTACACCATACACAAAAATAAACACAAAATGGATTAAAGACCTCATGTGAGACCTGAAACCATATAAATCCTGGAGAAGACAAGCAGTAACTTCCCTGACAGTGGCCATAGTAATTTCTTTCTAGATAAGTCTCCTGAAGTAAGGGAAACAAAAGCAAAAATAAACTACTGGGACTTCCTCAAAATAAAACTCCTCTGCACAGCAAAGGAAACAATCAATAAAACTAAAAGGCAACCTACAGAATAGGAGAAGATACTTGCAAATTACATATACCTATATATAAAGGGCTAGTATCCAAAATAGATAAAGAACTCATAAAACTTAACACCCCCCAAATGAATAATCCAATTAAAAATGGGTTGGGGCGCCTGGGTGGCGCAGTCGGTTAAGCGTCCGACTTCAGCCAGGTCACAATCTCGCAGTCCGTGAGTTCGAGCCCCATGTCAGGCTCTGGGCTGATGGCTCAGAGCCTGGAGCCTGTTTCCGATTCTGTGTCTCCCTCTCTCTGCCCCTCCCCCGTTCATGCTCTGTCTCTCTCTATCCCAAAAATAAATAAACGTTGAAAAAAAAATTAAAAAAAAAATGGGTAGAAGACATGAATAGACATTTTTCCAAAGGATACATCCAGATGACTAACAGACACATGAAAAGATGCTCAACATCACCCATCATCAGGGAAATATGAGTCAAAACTACAATGAGATATCACCTCATACCTTTCAGAATGGCTAAAATCCACAACATAAGAAACAACAAGTGTTGGTGGGGATGTGGAGAAAGGGGAACACTCTTGCACTGTTGAGAGAAATGCAAACTGGCAGAGACACTCTGGAAAACAGTACGGAGGTTCTTCACAAAATTAAAAATATAGAACTACCTTATGATCTGGTAATTGCACTATTAGGTATTCACCCAAAGACTACCAAAATACTAATTCAAAGGGATACGTGCACCCTGATGTTTATAGCAGCTTAATCTACAGTAGCCACAGTATGGAAACAACCCACCAAAGAAGATGTGGTATACATATATACAATGGAATATTACTCAGCCATAAAAAAGAATAAAAATTTTGCCTTTTGTAAAGACATGGATGGAGCTAGAGACTATTATGCTAAGCAAAATCAGTCAGTCAGAGAAAGGCAAATACCATATGATTTCACTCATATGTAGAATTTAACAAACAAAACAAATTAGCAAAGGGGGTAAATAGAGAGAGAGGCAAACCAAGAAACAGATTCTCAACTATAGAGAACAAACTGATGGTTTGGGGTGGGGGAGATGGGCAGGGGGATGGGTTAAATAGGTAGTGAGGATTAAGGAGGCACTTGTGATGAGCATACAGTGATGGATAAAAGTGTTGAATCACTATATTGTACACCTCAAACTAATATTACACTGCATGTTAACTATTTGGAATTTATTTTTTTTTAATTTTTTTTTCAACGTTTATTTATTTTTGGGACAGAGAGAGACAGAGCATAAACGGGGGAGGGGCAGAGAGAGAGGGAGACACAGAGTCGGAAACAGGCTCCAGGCTCTGAGCAATCAGCCCAGAGCCTGACGCGGGGCTCGAACTCACGGACCGTGAGATCGCGACCTGGCTGAAGTCGGACGCTTAACCGACTGTGCCACCCAGGCGCCCCAAACTATTTGGAATTTAAATAAAAACTTAAACCCTCAAAATTTCAGAAGTCCCTGCCTTCATGGAACTTGAGATTATTTGGGGACTAGAAGAAATAGAATTTAAAAATATTGATGTTAGTGACATGATGAGAACAGTACAGGATTCTCTTGAAATAAATATTAGAAGAGTAATTCAAATAGTGGCACCAGGGAAATTTTCTTTTTTTCAGTACATTGTATTACGGAGAGACCTTAAACATTGGTAGGAACTAGCTAGATGAAGAAGAAAATGGAAAGAAATGTGTTTCTAACAGAAAGCCATAAGTGAGAGCAGGCTATGTTCAGCTGATGGAAATAAGTTTGGCCTGTCAGGACCAGGTGTTTAGAGTGTGAGTGATGGCAACTGTGAAGTAAAAGAGGACTAAGTCAGACAGAGTCTTGAAAAGCACACCAGGGACAGTAAAGGTCAGAGCAGTGGGGAACCAGTGAGGTTTGTAAGCTAACATGATCATATTTGCTTTTTAGAAATGTCAATCTAGCTACAGAACTGAGACTGGACTGTAGAGAGAGAAGACAGGAGGCAGGAACACCACTTAGCTTCTATGGAAGCCCGAACTGATCAATAAAATACAAGAATTCAAGACAGTCATTGAGGAGGTAGTATTTCTAGGTATTTGTGAATCATTGGATGAGGTGAGTGAAGATGGAAATATAGCCAATGGCAATTAGGTTTTCATATAACTCAATGGGTAATGTCAGCCTTCCTTGAGATAGAAACCACAGAAGAAAGAATCTAATGGAAGTCAACAACCATTCAGTTTTGGATATGTTTATGTTTTCTATGGGATCTATACGTGAATCTGACACATGGGTCATAAAATATAAGATTTAAAGCTCAGGAATGATATAGACATGTAGAAAACAAATAGCAAAATGGCAGACATAAATAATGCTTTATTAGTAATTATATTAATGTAAAGGGGTTAAAAACTGCAATCCAAAGGCAGACATTGGCAGATTTAAACAAAAAAATCCAACAGTATGCTGTCTACAAGAGACACACTTTAGATTCAAAGACACAAATAGATTGAAAGTAAAAGGCTAGAAAAATATGTACTATGCGAACAGTAACCAAAATAAAGCTGAAGTGGCTGTACTAATATCAGGTAATATAAACATTGAAACACAAAGTATAGCTAGAGATTAAAAAGGATATTTCATAATGATAAAATACCAATCCATTAGGAAGACATAAATGTGAGTATTTATGAATATATACATGAATTAAAAACTTACAGAACTGGAAAGCAAAATAGTTGGAGATGCTAAAATCAATTTCAGTAATGGGTAACACAATTAGGAAAAAGATCAAAAGAAAATGCAAGACGTGAAAAAACTATAAACTCACTAGACCTGACGGACATCCGTAAAAAACTCCACCCAACAACAGAAGATTACAGATTTTTCTCAAACTAGTGCAAGTGAGACATTCTCCCAGTAGAGAACATCTGTTAGACCATAAACAAGGTCCAATAATTCTAAAGACACTGAAGTCACATAAAGTATGTTTTTCACTAAGTGTAATGCAGTTTAATTAGAAATCAAGAAGAAATAAATCTGAGAAATTCACAAATATGTGGAAATGAAACAATACCTTCCTAATAACCAATGAATCAAAGAGGAGATGCCAGTGAAAACTTTAAAATGTTAGAATATATTTTGAGATGAATGGAAAATGAGTAGACAATTTATCAACATTTGTGGGATATATAGCTAAAGCAGTGCTTATAGGGGAATTTAGCTATAAATGACTATATTAAAGCTCAGAAAAGAGATCTGAACCTAGCTATAAACATATATTTTTTATCATCAATGTATAGATCAAGGGGTTTTGTTTATTTATTACTTTTCCTTTGAGTTGTTTTGTAACTCTTAAAGCAGCTTATAAAAAAGTTGAAGAATACACCACTGATGATTGATTGAGTGATTCATTCATTTCTATTTATTTACTCATTTTATTGAGGTACAATTGATATACACTATATTAGTTTCAGATGCACAACATAGTGATTTGATAATGCTATACATTATGCAATGTTCACCCTAAGTGTAGTTACCCTAAGTCACCATACAACATTATTATGATATTATTGACTATATTCCCTAAGCTGTACTTTTCATCTTCATGACTTCTTTATTTTATTACTAGAGCTTTTTCTTAATCCCCTTCACCTATTTTGCACCCCCTCCCCACCCTTAACAACCACCAGTTGGTTCTTGATATTTATAATTTGGTTTCAGTTTTTTGTTCATTTATTTTTGTTCATTTGTTTTTCAGGTTCCACATATAAGTGAAATCATATGGTATTTTTCTTTCTCTGCCTGACTTGTTTCACTTAGCATAATACCCTTATGTTTATTTACAACAACCAAGTTATGGAAGCGACTTAAGTGTCCACTGATAGAGGAAGGGATATACATCCAGAGCTTTTATGTTTGTGGTTTTGGATTTCAAAAACTCTCTGAGCCTTCTGTTTTTGAGTTCAAAATTGAGTGTCAATGTGCTTTTTTGTTGGAGGAAAAGCTAACCCTCCTCAGATTTTTAAAGGGATCCATAAACCTCAAATCAATTGAAAACTAATATTAGTAGTAATTAAAAGTTTAGGAACAAATAAAAAGTATTCCATACCTCCACATATGACCAAGAAAAGTGAGGAGAAAATTATGCTAAGGCAGATTTATGGGACATACTAAGTGTCAGGACAGGACAGGGGGCCTTAAAAATAGACATGACTAGGAATAAATCTAACCAAAGATGTAAAAGATCTGTATGCTGAAAACTATAGAAAGCTTATGAAGGTAGTTGAAGAAGATATAAAGAAATGGAAAGACATTCCCTGCTCATGGATTGGAAGAATAAATATTGTCAAAATGTCAAAACTACCCAAAGCTATCTACACATTCAATGCAATCCCAATCAAAATTGCACCAGTATTCTTCTCAAAACTAGAACAAGCAATCCTAAAATTCCTATGGAACCACAAAAGGCCCCGAATAGCCAAAGTAATTTTGAAGAAGAAGACCAAAGCAGGAGGCATCACAATCCCAGACTTTTGCCTCTACTACAAAGCTGTCATCATCAAGACAGCATGGTATTGGCACAAAAACAGACCCATAGACCAATGGAATAGAATAGAAACCCCAGAACTAGACCCACAAACATATGGCCAACTCATCTTTGACAAAGCAAGAAAGAACATCCAATGGAAAAAAGACAGTCTCTTTAACAAATGGTGCTGGGAGAACTGGACAGCAACATGCAGAAGGTTGAAACTAGACCACTTTCTCACACCATTCACAAAAATAAATTCAAAATGGATAAAGGACCTGAATGTGAGACAGGAAACCATCAAAACCCTAGAGGAGAAAGCAGGAAAAGACCTCTCTGACCTCAGCCATAACAATCTCTTACTCGACACATCCCCAAAGGCAAGGGAATTAAAAGCAAAAATGAATTACTGGGACCTTATGAAGATAAAAAGCTTCTGCACAGCAAAGGAAACAACCAACAAAACTAAAAGGCAACCAACGGAATGGGAAAAGATATTTGCAAATGACATATTGGACAAAGGGCTAATATCCAAAATCTATAAAGAGCTCACCAAACTCCACACCCGAAAAACAAATAACCCAGTGAAGAAATGGGCAGAAAACATCAATAGACACTTCTCTAAAGAAGACATCCGGATGGCCAACAGGCACATGAAAAGATGTTCAACGTTGCTCCTTATCAGGGAAATACAAATCAAAACCACACTCAGATATCACCTCACGCCAGTCAGAGTGGCCAAAATGAACAAATCAGGAGACTATAGATGCTGGCCAGGATGTGGAGAAACGGGAACCCTCTTGCACTGTTGGTGGGAATGCAAACTGGTGCAGCCGCTCTGGAAAGCAGTGTGGAGGTTCCTCAGAAAATTAAAAATAGACCTACCCTATGACCCAGCAATAGCACTGCTAGGAATTTACCCAAGGGATACAGGAGTACTGATGCATAGGGGCACTTGTACCCCAATGTTTATAGCAGCACTCTCAACAATAGCCAAATTGTGGAAAGAGCCTAAATGTCCATCAACTGATGAATGGATAAAGAAATTGTGGTTTATATACACAATGGAATACTACGTGGCAATGAGAAAGAATGAAATATGGCCTTTTGTAGCAACGTGGATGGAACTGGAGAGTGTGATGCTAAGTGAAATAAGCCATACAGAGAAAGACAGATACCATATGTTTTCACTCTTATGTGGATCTTGAGAAACTTAACAGAAACCCATGGGGGAGGGGAAGGAAAAAAAAAAAAAAAGAGGTTAGAGTGGGAGAGAGCCAAAGCATAAGAGACTGTTAAAAACTGAGAACAAACCGAGGGTTGATGGGGGGTGGGAGGGAGGGGAGAGTGGGTGATGGGTACTGAGGAGGGCACCTTTTGGGATGAGCACTGGGTGTTGTATGGAAACCAATTTGACAATAAATTTCATATATTGAAAAAAATCAATATGACAGTATAAAATGATAATAATGTTGTATGGGTTTAAACTGTATGTAGAATTAAAATAAACAATAGCAGATAACAATAATAATAAAAATAAATAAATAAATAAATAAATAAATAAATAAATAAAAAATAGACATGAAAATGATGGTTGTCAAACCTCTGTAAGAGCCATATCGGAAGATGCCTCAGAGAAAGCATCAGCACCAAATGCTGTCAAAGTATGTAGGTTAAATCCTAAGTGGGATTTAACTATGGCAATTTAAGGTTGGAAAACGTGCACAGCTTTGCCAGCAGAAGGGTCCTGGTGGCAGCTGGGCACAGCATGTGTGAAAGCCACACTACACGGAGGGTATACTGAGCACAGTAGAAAGTGACAAAGTTAAGCTATGAGGGTTAATAGTTTATTCAAGAACACATGCTAAGTGTCCTTATCAAAACAAAAACAAAAATAAAAGAAGACAGGGAAACTTTGAGAGTGTTGGGAGGTTTGCCCCCTGATTGTGGTGATGGTAGCATCGGTATTTACAGAAGTTCAAACTGTACACATGAAACGCGTACAGTTCATTGTATATCAATTATACCTCAATAAAGCTGTTAAAAACTTTTAAAATAAAATAATAGGACCTGAGGAAAAAAAGACGTTTGGCTGGGGAAAAAAATAAGAAGATGCTAAAACAAAAATAAAGTTTCATGATGGTTCATAGCTTAGCCTTTACAATCATCATCAGAGTGGGGTATAGTGTCTTTAATCACATATCCTCTGTACCTATCTCAGTGATAGAAGTAATCCCAGAAATGCTACGACTCTAACCCATAACATAAGTTCTCAGGCTTCTGGTCTTCATAAAAAGGATCATAGCCTTCAAAACTGTCAAGGTTTCAGAGAAGGAAGTGTTTCCTACTACTTGTGACTTGAGAAATTTGTATTATGGAGGAGAAAAACAACACGTCATTGAAAAAATTATATAGGTCTGTGCCTGTGTTTCACTTCATTTTCCATATAGGACCAAATTGTTTCTTCAGTTGAGAAAGTAAATACAATGGCCCGAAGACCCAATGACCACACAGTTGATGAGATGATCCACTCACATACCTTACCCAGCTATCTCGTGGCTCTCCTCTGGTGGATGGATGATTAGTTAAGACGCTTGTGTTTAGAAGCTCTTCATTTCCTCGCAAAGAATTCAAGGGGACATTGAAATTGCATTCATAATTATTTCCCTTAGGTCTACCATTTTCCTATTCCTCTGTCATCTTAAAATGTAAATTTTCCTAAAGTGGTCTCATTTAGCAATTTAATGGGAAGTAGTTGATGAAATTCCTTTCTTGCATGACTCTTTATACCAGGGCCACAGAGAGACCCCTTAGATAGAAAGTTGAGTTGAGTGAGAATTGAGCTGCATTCAGCACAGCGGGAACCACAGTGACCCTCCATCAATTCTCCAAGGTCCCAGCACTAATTATGGCAACAAACATAAGCATTCTGGAGTAAGACAAGAAAGAAAACAAGCATTTCATGTTGATTTTGGTGCAGGTGCATTTATGTACATTTTTGAGAGGCAACCTTAGCCACGGCTAGGAGTGAGATGCTGATAGACTGCCTAAGTTTTTGGTTTTGTTTTTCAATGTTCACATATATCTTTACTGCTTACAATGATCTCATATAGTTTTGATCCTCACAAGCACCCTGTGAGGTAGGCAGTTTTTAGTTATTCGTTCTCTGTAAACACTGAAAGGTGCCAAGGGAAGTTTGCTCTTAGATCAAGTTTCCATGTGTTGAAAGAATAAAGAGAAGTTTTTTAAAAAACTGTTTTTCTTTGTTTTTAATGTTTATTTTTCAGAGACAGAGAGAGACAGAGCACGAGTGGGGGCGGGGCAGGGAAAGAGGGAGACACAGAATCTGAAGCAGGCTCCAGGCTTTGAGCTGTCAGCACAGAGCCTGATGTGGGGCTCGAACTCATGAGTTGTGAGATCATGACCTGAGCCGAAGTCGGACACTCAACCGACTGAGCCACCCAGGTGCCCCTAAAAACTGTTTCCCTAGCTTTAGTTTTAGAAATTACATTACACGTTTCTTATTTTCATAGCCTATCCTTTACAGAGAAGATGAAATGTGTCTGAAACATACCTTTGGATTCTTTTGAGATTCACTCTGACTAAGCTACATTTTTAGTTGAGAGAAGCATTTGTTTGTTTTTCTCACATTCTTTGAAGTGGGTGTTGTATCCAGTTATAGGAATTCTGAACGTTAGTGCTGAGTTCTTACCTTTGGAACCAGGCATATCATGATTTAGGTTTGAAGAACTTGCTGTCTCTTCTCTGATGCGTTCAGGGTGAGTTTCCTTGCAGGACCGGCAGTGTTGACCTTCAATGCTGACAGAAAGCTTCTACATTTACGATGATGTTTAACTATTGTACTGCATCTTTCACATGCAAGAAACAATGCATTTTTGGAATTTTTGTAACTTTTCACCACTTTTACTCCTTTCAACAATACATTTTTGTGGTTTTTGTGCTTTTTCACAATTTTTGCTTCTTTAAAACCATGTATAATTTCTTTGAAGAAGTTTCTGTGTTTCGGGTGTCAGTTTGGGCTTGGGTTTGAGGCACAGTCCAAAATTACTCAGAATCAGAAACTGGAAACAGTATGGACACTTTTATTCAAAAGTGTTCTTATCATCACGTGATGAACCGTGGTGGAGGCCATGGGCCTGGCCTGGGCTTCTATCTTATCATTTCTGGTTTTCTGGGTGAAACCTGGTGAGATAAGAAAATTCCTCCAGAAGTGGAGTTTCCAGTATGTTCCTTATTTGTGGAGGGGCACTGGTGTGGTGTCTTAAGGTCTGTGTGCCTCAAATGCCCTATCTATAGATTGAGGGTAATAATAGTACCCACCTCACATGGATGTTGTGAAATTTAATTGATGTAAAGGTTTAAAACAGTTCCAGGGTGCCCGGTGGCTCAGTCAGTTAAGCGTCTGACTCATGATCTCAGGGTTTGTGAGTTCGAGCCCCTGCATTGGGCTCTGGGCTGACAGCACAGAGCATGCTTCAGATTCTGTGTCTCTGACTCTCTCTGCTCTGGCTCTCGGTTCACAACTCTGTCCCTCTCTTTCAAAAATAAAGAAACATTAAAAAAAAAAGATTTAAAACAATGCCTAGTCAAACAATAACATCTTAATACTTCACAGCTAACGTTGTTATAATCACATTTAATCTCAGGGAGTTTTGTATTCTTATCCACAGGTTGGCAGAAGAGACCAGAGAAGCATTCAAGTCTCTGGCCTACAGCCTTGGGCTGATACACAACAGAGCCAAGATATAATCAATCCTCAAGCACTTTTTGCTAGATTACAGTGCCCCACAAGTGATTAATGTACTCCTGGCCTCTCCTGCCTCATTTTGTACTCATGATTTATGTCTTTGCACTTTATTGTGAGTAATATGTTTACACAAAGTCAGAAAATTGTATCATTGAAAAAAAAAAAAAGAAACCAGAAGTGAGGTGGTCAGGTGTGTAACAGTTACAGCAAGATATTTTTGTCAGTTTTAGCTCAACACTTCCAGTATATTCTGCCATCCAGCCAGACCTCAGATCTGTCTTAAAGGCAAAAATCCAGAGGAATTTCAATTAGTTCTAATTTCAAAATAGAGGATTTTTACTGGACTCATGCAAACACAGACTATGGTGTCAGATAGATAGATAGATAGATAGATAGATAGGGAAATCAGAAGACCCAGCTCAGATTTTTAAAACAAACATACTTCTTAGGGAAAATGAAGTTAAATAAAATTGTCATCAAAAGCTCTTACACCCTTTGAAAGTTAAACTACACGGTAAACTTGGATTACCAGCATTTTTCAGGCTGTTGCTTTGCAAAGTGAAAGCACCTTCCATTCACTAGAGACAGAAAGTGACTATGAACCTTCAGAAAGTTAAGTGCAGGTGCCATGTTGTTAATCCCAGCCTAGAAGATAAACTTTATATTTCCGAGAAGACTGTCCATAAACCCCGACTGTATTGTTAGCATAGTTTAAGAAGTTTTGAGTCAAGGGCAGGGGATTTACTTTTTGTGCTGCCAAAGCTTACTGGGTTTCTAGTCGAACACAGCCAAGAGGATAAACTGCGAAATAATTAAGAGGAGGTCTAAACTCAGATTTGTTCAGCTTGCTTCTTAGAATAGTTAATATTAACTGACTTTTACATTTAGATTCACTTAATTTGGCAAATGCCATGAAAACTAAATCACATAAGCTTTTCTACACTAACACTCTTTCTAGGACTGGGAAAAACTTATGAAATACTTTAATTTTGAGGTGTTCTACAAAGAGTCAGACTACAATAAAAAATGACTTTGTGAATAACAGCCAAACATTTTGATTGTCTTGAAAAATAATTTCAAGAAATAATTGATTATTTTAATAAATAAATGAGTAGCATCTTTATACTTTATACTCCTTCATACATTTGCCCTGAAATGAGTGAGTAGTGACTATCTTTAAAGATATTTTCAATGACTTTGTTATACTGTTGGACAGTTTAGGAAAATCAGAAGGTACTGTTTCTAGCATTCAAATGCAACTCAGCATGATACATCTACTTCAGAAGCCCCAAATCCCTGAGACTCCATTCAATGGCAAACAGATGATAACCTCTTGGAACCCGAGAAAGAGGTAGAGACTATTTCATGCTTCTACTACAGACCCAATTAAATGGTTTCAAGTGTTTTTTAATTGCATGATTGAAATGTACAAAGAAATGGTGGGTTAGACAGTGGAGTTTTCCTCCTACTTCCCTGCTTCATTTTGACAAGATTTCCCCTGCAAAATCAGAAGTAGAAAAGAACTTCCTCTTATTCATGGTGATTATGTACCAGAGCGCATTTTTATCATCTGGTTGTGTTATCCTGGAAAAGCACGGCCTATGTGGTGTAGGCTCAGAGAGGCTCAGAGTTCAGGGAAAAGAGATGAACGGCTAAAAAGTCATTTTAAACAAGCTCCATCCTTTGTTTTCCTGCTTGGGAATACATGCTATTCAATAGATAGTCCATAGCAACCTTTGTAAAAATCTAGTTTCCTTTCCTAAATATTTCTTTCACATCCTCCTTTATATGCCCAAACTTTGAGGTCTGAAGGCATTCAAGCCAAATTAGTTATCATTTACAGGTGCTGATGAACTAGGTGTTTTACATTACCAGAAATCTTCACCCAGTTACTAAAATATATCCATTTTTTACAGATGGGTTAAGTGGGAAATGTAACTTGCCCAGATTTATAAGAGCTGAGATGCTCAAAATGTTTGATTTCAAAATTCACACTTTAATTTTTGTGCTTATTTATTTTTGAGAGAGAGAGAGAGAGAGAGAGAGAGAGAGTACGAGTGGGGGTGAGGCAGAGAGACAGGGAAGCCCAGAATCTGAAGCAGGCTCCAGGCTCTGAGCTGTCCACACAGAGCCTGATGTAGGGCTTGAACCCATGAACCATGAGATCATGACCTGAGCTGAAGTCAGATGCTTAACCAACTGAGCCACACAGGCACCCCTCAAAATTCACACTTCAAAACTACAGTGTGTGTTGCCTCTCATTATTTCAAAAAAAAATTCTGTAATTTGGAAAAAAGACTATTTCAAAATATTTCTAATAATTAGCTCAAACTCATTGACAAATGTTTTCATTTACTCCTCTGTCTCTCTCATACACAGACACACATGCACTCTGGCATACAAATATATACATATATGTATATGTTTTTTCTTCATTATCTTAAGTTTTTATGTGTGCTTAATTTTGAAAATGGGCTGTTTTCTTGCTTTTTAAAAATATCTAGCTGATAATCATTTCATTTGAAATGGTTATTGTTAATTTTGCCTTCTCATTCCCAGAGTCAAAACCTATCTTTTTAAACCTCTGACTTTGCCTTATTTTTCCATCTATGTCAAACTTCTATGCAGGAACCAGGGTAAAAAGAATATTTAAGAGGAAGATAATAAATAGGAGAATGAAGGCTCATCCTCAATGTATTCAATTCTTCAAATTTTCCATTATTTTATATATTTTATATTAAAGAACAGTACATAGGGGTGCCTGGGTGCCTCAGTCGGTTAAGCATCCAACTTCGGCTCAGGTCATGATCTCGCAGTTTGCAGGTTCGAGCCCTGCGTTGGGCTCTGTGGTGACAGCTCAGAGCCTAGAGCCTGCTTCTGATTTTGTGTTTCCCTTTCTCTCTGTCCCTCCCCTGTTCATGCTCTGTCTCTCAGAAATGAATAAACGTTAAAATTTTTTTTTAAAAAAGAACAGTACAGAATAATCTATTATAAAATGTTACACTAAAACTTGACAATAAAAGTGAAAAATCTGATTGCAAAATTCATTCTTTTTGACTAGTTAAAAGAGAAAACATAAAAACTTCAAAACATTTAAAACAAATAGTGTTTCAATGGTCTCAAGTGTTAGAAAAGATAAATAATTCATAAAAATTCAAAGAATTTAGTTCTGCTATTTCCTTAAATGTAGGCAACAAATTAGTTTACTCTTGAATCAAGAAAGAATAAACAAATGAATTAAATTCTATTTCAAGACACCCATTCAGTATAAAAAATTGGTGTCAGAAACTAGCATTCCAATAGAAAATTTGCCTGTAAATACAAGTATTTGCACAAACATTTAGTTTGCACAAACATGGCCAAGAACTTTAGATTCAATCACTATTATATTCAAATACAGTCTTTATTTTTGGAAAGAAATATTTTAATACTTTATAATGGTGATGTTGGGACCACTTCCCAGTTCACTGATATGTCCACAAACCAGGAAGCTCATCTGAAGCTTCCTCTAAAGTTTGTACTGGGATTTCACTACCTAGACATAATTATTAAACTATTGGTCAGGGGCTTGAACTCCGTCTCCAGCTATCCCCTTCCTTCCCTAGAGGTCATGCTGACCTAAAGTTCCAACTCTCTAATCACATGGTTGATCCTTCTAAGGATCAGCCTCACTCCTGAAGACAGATAGGCACCCTCAGGCGTAAACCATAAATCACCTCATTAACCTAACAGAGAAATTCCTATTATTAGAAAATTCCAAGAGTTTCTGAAGCGTTGTCCCAGGACCTGGGGATTAAGATTAGATGTATTTCTATTATACCACAAATCCCCATTATGTGTTCATTTTATCTGGTATGATGATTGATATAGAGCTTCTAATATTTTATTCTGCCATATACACTTTAATATTCTTCCTTTTTTGTTGTTGTTTTTGAGATTACTTTCCAAGGCAATATATTCCTTACATAAAATTCACATATAGGGTTTTATATACATAGAGAGTAAAGGAGAGAGAGAGAGAGAGAGAGAGAGCGAGAGAGAGAGAGCATGTACAGGAGCAAGAGGGAACACAGCTGCTACTATAGTTAAATGAGATTTAAAATAAAACAAGAGCAAAAAAAGTTCATAGATTTGAAATGCATGATGGTTTTCTACTGGTAGCTTAAAATTAATTCATTACAGTCAAGACAGTTTAGGGCTGAGATTAGAACAGACCCAGATTCCAGGAACTTGAGTCTGAATCCCTCTTGTACCCCAACTGTAGAGATGGAGGAACCTAAAGTACAAGCAGGCATACAAGATGAAGCACCCCTGGGGGTGAATATAGGGTTCCTGAAGTCATGAACATTTTGGGAAACTCCATGTCAAAAGCCACAGAAAGCCTTTCAAAGCAGGAGGAGGATGCCAACATCTTCACAGAAACTAAGGTGGTAATGAGGTATGGGACATTTTAGCAATCAGAGATGCAAAGTAAGTGTGTTTAGGGCTTGAAGCTTAGAAGCCCACAGTCAGCCCTGTGCCAGTTTGTCAGAGTCTTAGACTATTATGACTCCAAGTGTTCTATGATGGACTATTGTGCCAGTATGGTCCACGTAGACAACTGTTTGACTGCCTGGTCTTTCCTGAAACCTTCGTCTCTTCATTTCAACTTATCTTCTGAGTTGTAGTCTGTCCTGACCCATATCTTCCCCAATTTCACTTGCTTATACATAGTCCTAACATTTCCCTAAACTAGACTACTGGTCCACAACATTGGCTACCCTTTGGAATCAACAGATGGAGCTTTAAAAGGTCCACTCTTAAGTTTACCTGCACACTAATTAAAATCCCTGGAATTAAAGCTTGTGTATTTGTGTGTGTGTGTGTGTGTGTGTGTGTGTGTGTGTGTGTTTTCAAGCTCTCTGGTGTTTTAATGTCTATCACCACACTTACCTGACAGGGTCAACTTTTACATGTAGTAGTTATAAAACAATAGAAACCAATAGCAACGCTATGGTTAGTTTGAATTTTGTTGCAAGGTACCAGACTAAATTTAACTCAACTGCTCAGTGCATGAATTTGAAATGCATGACCAGAAATCATTTTTTTAATTTTTAATTTTTTTAATGCTTATGTATTTCTGAGGGAGAGAGAGAGAGAGAGAGAGAGAGAGAGAGAGAGAGTGGGGGAGGGTCAGAGAAAGACACACAGAATCTGAAGCAGGCTCTGGGCTCTGAGCTGTCAGCACAGAGCCCAACATGGGGCTCAAAGGTATGAACCATGAAATCATGACCTGAGCTGAAGTCAGACACTTAACCGACTGAGCCACCCAGGCACCCCCAGAAACCATTTTTTTGAAAAATAGTAGATAATCTCCCAGAGCAACATAATAACTTTTTTGTCCCTTTAAGTTAGGGGAAGCTACACAGTATTATTCAAATCAGGCCCATAATATCTCTTGTGTGAGATGCTAGCACAGTACATTATCAGATGCCCCCGCATTGCATAAATTGGCACAAGATCAATTAAGAAGAAGAAAACTAGAGCAATAGAATTATAGTTGTTGACGTCAGAAAGCCTTTATACTATAATGACTGATTTTTTAAATAAGTAAGATCAAGAGAGAGAATATTTTCCAATTAGTGTATCACTTCTGTTATGGATAGGTTGGCTAAGCCAATTAAGTATGGATCAAAGAAGAATGCAACCTGATAGAGACCAATCCATTACTCTCTCACTCTTTGAAAGATTTTTATTAGTCCCTGTCATTCTAGAATGATATCAGTTATCATTCTAGGCACTGAGGATATTGATTAAGATAGATGACAAGGTCCTTGGTCTTAAGGAATCTACATTTGTCAACAGGAGTCAGATGAGAAACAAAGAATGCAAAGTGTAATGTTAGGTAGTAATCAATGCAATGATGCAATAATGCAGAATAAAGGGATTAAGGATGATGGAGGGAGATGGTAATTTAGAACAGGTTGCTAATAAGGATTTGTCAAAATGGGTGAAGTTTGCCAGAGATCTGAATGAGAGAGAAAGGCATACAAATACCTAACAGAAAAGCATTTGGGGCAGAAAGAACAGAAAATGCAAAGGCCTTAAGGAAGAAATGAATCTAGAATGAATGATTAAGGGCAACGGAATTAAAATATAGTGAGTTAATGGAGAACAGAAGATTCAGTTTGAGAAACAGTGAAGGCCCAGTTCATACAAGGCCTTAGAGACCTGAAAAAAAAATCTGAAAAAAATAAAGAAAAAAGAAGGGAAAATAGCATTAAACTCTTGTTTATAATTACCACAAACTGACTAATTATAATATTAGTTTTTCACAATTTTAATAAATATTATGTGGAAAGAAGCAGTATATGGTCAAACAGATTTAGAAAATAAACAGATTTAGAAAATACTCGATCAAAATGGATCAGGTACATTTCTTTGCTGTAAAGCCTCTGATGGCATTTCATAATCTGATTTGTGATCAATCAAAGACAGAGACTGTAATCTGCATTTTTGAAATTTACTGTCCTTGATAATTTTCTCACTCATAGACTATCTTTCAGGACTAGAGCTCTTGGCCAAACACCATCAAAAGTTCTGTATGGAGAGAGATGAGTAGCTCACACAAAACTAGATCTGTGCTTTAGTCTGAAAGTGATTTCTCACTTGTCAAAGGAATATGCTGAGACAGGAGCATTTAAGAAATAAATTAGACTTTGTGGAGAGAAGTTTTTAAGGAGATTCACCCTTTAGAAGGACTGACTCGCCAAGTAAAAAAATTCAGCAGATACTCAGTTCTTCCAATATTTCTTCTTGCCCTGTTCTCCCTTCTCCTGTGTGTTCAGTTGCATATACGTTAGGCTGTTTGGTATGTCCCCACCGCTCTTGCATGCTCTTGAAGTTTGGATAATTTCCATAGACTTGTCAAGCTCACTAATATTTGCTTCAGTCGTATAGAGTCTACTAACAATATTCTCGCAGGAAATCTTCATTTTCTGTTACATGGTTTTATTTCTAGTATTTCCATTTGTTTTTTTTTTTCTTAAATTTTTTTCTCCACTAAAATTACCATCTGATTTTGCATACTGCCTACTTTTCCCATGAGAGCCTCTCACATATTAATCATGGTTAGTAACTTCCCTGTGAGATGTTCCAAGACTTGGGGCATATCTGACTCTGCTTTGGATTGTCTCCCCTTTTGGTGTGCTTCCTAATTTTTGCTGTTGAAAGCCAGACAACTCTTTTTTTTTTTTAATTTTTTTCAATATTTATTTATTTTTGAGAGAGAGAGAGAGAGAGAGAGAGAGAGAGGGAGGCAGGATGTCAGTCGGGGAGGGGCAGAGAGAGAGGGAGACACAGAATCTGAAGCATGCTCCAAGCTCTGAGTTGTCAGCACAGAGCCCGACGCAGGACTTGAACTCACTAACTGTGAGATCATGACCTGAGCCGAAGTTGGACGCTTAACCCACTGAGTCACCCAGGAGCCCCGCCAGACAACTCTTTTCAGACTATAGACACTGAGGTAAATATTTTTTGTAACTCTTGGAAATGGGCATGACTTTTCTTCTGGTAACCCGCTGTGTGGAGAGTTGAGTTAATCTAATTAGGAGGTGAGCTGGGTTTGCAGCTTGTTAGGCTAATGTTACTCTCAGGACACCACAGGCTTAATCCTCTAGAAATATATTTAGGATGGGAGTTTGCCAGAGGCCTTTTTTCAAATGTCTTCTCTTTTTTTGCTTCTGGTCTTCCCTGGGAGCTATGTCCCAGAGAGAGTCTGTCTCTTACCTATTGCAAGTAAATTACATGTTACTAGAAACTTGCTAACCTGGCAATGTGTGTGTGTGTGTGTGTGTGTGTGTGTGTGTGAGAGAGAGAGAGAGAGACAGAGAGACAGAGAGAGAGAGAGAGTGTAGGGGTGTTTTCTCTGTTGTTCTCAATAAGCCTCAGTCTTAGGCAGGCACCATACTCTTGGTCCCAGGGATGTGGCATCCTCAGTTCACCGTTCCTCCCATAGCTGTAGGCCTAGGTCCTCACACACAGATTAAGGCTTTGTCCTTGATAATTTTTTTCAAAGATCATCTCCCATTAGGGAGATAGGGAAGAAGGATCTTGGTGAAATTCCTCACTTCTCCTGCCATGGCTACCATTTCCCTCCCCCAGTTCCATACAAGGGAGACTTTCTTGGGATTTCCCCTATATTTCTATGAGTGCCCAGTAAAATTGACATAGAAAAATTCTGCAAGAAGATGTGAACTTCCTCTCTACTTGGGCTCCCAGGGTCTTCACCCTAGATGGGCAGGGTACACAGAGTTTCTACCTATTTTCCATCCCCTGGGCTGAGCTCTTCTCACTGGCTGCATCTTGCCCTGGTAAAGCAGGCAAGGCATTTCCTCTCTTCTTGAGGGTACCTTTCTCTTCTTAGATTTGGGACCGGTTGGTTGTCTTGCTCAGCTTCCTGGAGGTGGGCTCAGACAAGTTATGAACTTGCTGTTTATCATTTTTTGATTGTTGTAAGGTTGAAACTACACCCATTTCAGCTCTCTATGTGTGAATGGGAAACCAGTCAAAAGGTAAACAGACAAACAAACAAACAAACACCCTGCCAGGTCACTCAGGCAATACCTAGTTTATTCATGGTGCAAACAGTTCTCAAATGATTATCATACCTGCCAAGTGTCATAATATAATCACTGTTGCAAAAATCAAGGACACGGCCATTTTCTTTGTAGAGTCAATAATTTACAGGAATGGTAACTGAAGGCCTCAATGATTTTGTGAACTAGATCTAGGTAAGGTGACTATTTTGCTCATCCTGGGGTGCATAGGTTTCCCCTGTGCTCACCAGAGGACACAGTACATACAGTCACGTGCAATTAAGTCAGGGGACATGTCATATTTGTTTTATACCCATCTTCCATCTACTTAAACAAGAGGTTATAATTAAAATGATTTTTGTCACATTGCACTTATTTTATTGCAAGGTTTGGGCTAAGTTCTCCCTAACCGATCTTTTCCTTGGGTTTCCAGTATTCCAAGAAGCATTTAATTCAGGATTTCAGGGAGAACACCTGACTCCTCACTGATACTGGTACCTAAAATTGGGAGGAAAGTAAACAGAATCCACTTCTTTACAAAATCTGCCTCTCAGCTTTTTCACCTAGAAGACAGATGATTCCATATTATGCAACAGTGATATTTTTTGTCACCAGTGGACTCTTCAGTGGCCAGATCTATAAACAGCAAGTCTCATTCATATTGCATCACAACTCTCATTCACAGCGACCAGATCTGCAGGGGCAGAATCTGCCTTTCTGGACCAGAGGAGCACACAGGGCATTCCAGTGTCCCATCTCCTCAATGAAAACGCACACCTACTCAAAGTATTGCTATTTCGTTTCTGTCCCGACGCTCTTCCTCCTTCATGGTGCATTTCCTGTCCCACCACTTCTCTTGTACCTGGTCCCAGATTCGATCTTCACCTTTCCTGACCTGCCAGTGACATTCATTTCCTCTAATACATTCTGTGACACTTGATTATATCCTGTGTTATATCTTTCTCCAAACATTTCATGGATCATGTCATTCCAAAATTACTCAGGTCCCTAAGGGAGGAAGCATGTCACTCTTACTTTGCATTTGCATGCTCCCTTGCACGTTGTCAGGCGGACAGCAATCACGGGACAAATACTGAGTTGAAACAAGTTTAAATTTCTTTATTGAAAAGGGAGAAAGAGTGGGAGAGAGACTTTGGTGATAGGTAGGAATGACATGAAGTTTAACGGGGGGAAAGAATCTGCTGACCATCAAACTCCAGAACTGAGGAAACAGGCTGAAATTGCCACAAAATCTCCCCTCTGATTTCTGCCCTCCAGGGTTACCGGTCTGCCCTTCTGTGGCCCAGAAGCCCAGGCACATTCCTGAGGCTGTGCCTTGTGTCTCTCCCTCACGCCTCCTTTTCTGTTGTTGCGGACGCTTCCGCTTTCTCACACAAGCACTGCTGCAGATTCTCTTGGGTTTCAAACCTCCCATCAGCTGCCCACACTGCGGGGTCTTCCCTCACAGGGCACCCAGAGCCGAGCAGAATCGATTTCCCTAAGCATCATCCCACTGCCAGGGAATTAGCAAGCTTCCAGAACCACTTTGGGGGCAACTGTGTTCTACTGTTTGGTGGGAAGGGCAGCTCAGAAACGCCAGGATGGAACTGCTCAAAATGACCCGTGTGACATCTGTGGCGGAGCCCAACACGCAGCTGTCGGCGTCATCTCAGCCTGGGACGCTGCCGTGGTCAGGCTGGCACCCTGCTATGCCCATCTCCTCAACAACCCACCGTCTTTATCTGGTTTATGGCTTCATGTTTCCATCAGGGAGTTAGTAGACAGCCGTGTCCCTGTGATAACAGAAGCTGACGACAGCTTTCGCCGCCCATCTGCCAGTGAACATATGCTGGTGTAATAGAGGATTTGCGTATTATAAATTGCCACATGACCTCCGGCTTCTGCAGGTTTATGGCTGTTCCTAGCATGGTATTCGCTGCAGAGTGGTTCAAAATTGCTTGCTGAGTACACGGAATACACTGTTCTTGTCCAAGATGCCCTCCCAGACCGCTGCTGGACCAGAGGAGCACAGTGTATTTCACAGCCTAAACCTTGAATCACTTGAGTAAAAAGTGCCGGAAGCCGAGCTATCCAACCAGCCTGATGGCAGGGCCCCGGGCGGTGGACGGATCGGGACCGCAGGGCGGCCCGACAGCGAAGCTTCTTGTACTCCCGCTTTTATGTAATTTGGCCTTAAGAAAAGTACCTGGGGAATTGCCCACGACAGGCCCCCTGGGAAAAGAACTATTGGGGAAAGAAATGAGGCTCCGCGAGGAAATTGTGCAGCCCTCATTTAGCCCTTGCCACCCCATGTAAAGACTCTTCTACCTAAAGGAAGGATAGCTTCATAGATTTCTCAGCCAAGGAAGGAACAAATGGATTTGAAAGCCCCACTCTGGCAACAAAGGAGTGTATCTATGGGCACAATTTACTCCAACCCCTAGGCCCACTTGGCCCCCAGGAGGCATTCTGGATGATGACTGAACCTAGTCAGTTAAAGTACAGAATGGTTCATTAGTTCCTAGGTGCATTGTCTCTCTGAGAAGGTATAAGGCGTGGTTCCTAAGGCCCTCTTGGCCCCCTCCTGGCACCTGAGACCGAGGCTAACACTTTTGTTCCTCAAGCCACAAATGGTGCGGGGAAACAACTAAGAGGTCATGTCCCTGTAACTGTTCCACTTGAGGTGTTGAGAGATAGATGACCTTTCATGAAAACAGCAAAGCAAATGCTCTATAGATTATAGATAAACGTAGATACATAATGAAAATAATGTAAGAAATTAATCAATAAGCAAAGGGCAGGAGGAAACGTTATGAGAAAACAACCATGTTATTCCTTAAAGGGTGATTACACATAGGGACGTTTTTAGAATTAGGAAATGCCAGAAAACATAGATGACGTACGCTACAAGGAAACTGCTCACAAATATCATGCCACGTTTGCCACAATAAAGCGGCCAGTTCAACACACTGCTGTTGTCTGTGTCCATTTTTATTTCTGTTTTATTTTTATTTTTTTTCACTTTTTCACTGACGCCGTTCATCCTTCAGGAACCCTTGGACCTGCTGGAGGTGGACTCCGGCAAAAAAAGCATTATTCAGTGCTCTCTCTCTCTCTTTTTTTTGTCAGTGACCTTTAGTTGCTTGTAGGAAGAAAGTAAGGCTAGAAAATAAAGCTACTGTGTATCTGGCTTCAATTTACTGGCCACAACATTCGCAATTATTTTTGGACCAATAATGTCATCAAGTCTTTTCAGAATTTCACAGGGGGAATAAAAAAAAAATAAAACAAAACAACAACAAAACAGCCTCTTGGATGCTGCCAGACTCTAGATCCGCTGCTTTTTCACGGAAAGATGAGAAATTTGGCAAGCTGGAACTCGATTGCATTCATATGTATTAAAAAGAGTAAAATGAGTATCTCTGGCAAGGAATTTGGGTATGGTTAATTTGAAATTGAATCACAACTACAATACGGGCTCCTAAAATGAATTTTCAAAATATTCTTTACGTATGCAATTTCAAATAAAACTCCAAGCAAACATCACATTTAAAAATAAGGTATGCATTTAAATATAGTTGTCCCCTGCAGAAAGTGTCAGCCAGCCAATTCCTTGAAATCCGTATCATACGGTATTTTTGAGTCACTATATTAGTGTGTAAAAGTAATTTATGATTTTCAGTAAAGAATCTTGAAATTTACTTATTTGACACTAATACCCACAGCCAGGAAATTTCAAATGCGGGGAATAAATGATCGTTATTCTAGAAATCCGAGGCTACTGACGACGCTGCTCCACTGTTGTGATTCCCATTGTTTCCACATTTCGTGGCCATTTCGTCGAGGTACATTCACTCCTGGGGAGGCTTGCACCTTCGATGGTTACCTCCTCATGAAGAATTCTCTCTCTGTCTCTGTCTCTATTTCTCTTTTTCTTTCCTCTCTCCCTTTCTACTCCTTCTTTTGGCACAAATTTACTTACTCAGTTGGGTTCATGTTATATACAACATTGGGCAGCTTACTTCATTCACTCCTAACAATGTATTAAGGTTATCTTTCTACTTCCGTAAACACTGGGTTATTTCATTCAGTTTATCTGCAGGATGCAGGATAGAGCTTCATTGAATAATAATTTATTTTTTTTAAAAAGATAGAATAAATATGTTTACATTTTTAAAAATAATGCATGCATGTGGTAAAAGGATATCGGGCTGAACAAAAGAGAGCAAAATGGAAAGCAATAATCTGTTTCATTGCCAGCTGTACTTTCCAGAGACTACGGTGTTAACAGCTCCTAGATTTTATGGTTGTTTCAGCTATAAGGAAAACAATTGTGTCTTGTCATCTGATTCCTAATTTGTCAAATTTATATAATATCTCTTTATCTTCAAACCACTTCCACCCTGCCACCATGATGATGAGGAACAAATTTACACTACCCTCAGTCCTTCTTTTCCTTCTTTTCTACGTTTGGATTTGATGCCATAATTATTATTATTATTATTATTATTTTCATCATCATCACTGTTATTATTAGTGGTAATACTCACAAACTTGGTGCATGTTTTTATACTTTTAAATAAGACATTTAAATCTCTACTGCTTGATTTATCAAATCCATCCGATTTTTAAATTAAGATAATACTAGATGATACTTGTCATTAGTGACGATTCCCAAATGTCAGTGGCTTAAAACAATAAGTGTGGTTCATTTCTCACCCACACCACTGTTCAGTTTTTGTACTAGTCAGCTCTCCTGGAGAGCTTTATTTCTCCTCAAAGTATTTGTGTTACTTTATTTCATATCAGAGTATTAAAAGTTTACAATAATTTCTCCAGGAGTCATTTTTTGTCTCTCAAGAGGCCTTTTTAGTGAACACTTATGTCTTCAACTTGGGAAAATTGGTGGATATAATTTTTAATTATTTGTTTTTCCCATTGTTACTATTTTCTCTTTGTCAACTTGCTAGATTTCTACAATTCTTAATATTCCTACATTTTACAATTTTTGGTAGTCTTAGTTTTTCTAGGGTTGATCTTGTCATGTTTCCTTTCTAAAATTCAGTCTTTACAAAATACATCATCCATTCTTGATAAAAACTCTCAACAATATAGGAATAGACGGAACACCTCAACATCATAAAAGCCACGTACAGAAGGCTCACTGCTAATATGGTCCTCAGTGGAGAAAAACTGAGGGCCTTCCCCCAATGGTCAGGAGCAAGACAAGGATGTCCACTCTCACCATTACTATTTAACATAGTACTGGAAGTCTTAGCCTCAGCAATCAGAAAACAAAAAGAAATAAAGGGCATATAAATCAGCAAGGAAGAAGTCAAATTTTCACTATTTGAAGATCACATGATACTCTATGTAGAAAACCCAAAACGCTCCACCAAAAAATGCTAGAACTAACATATGAACTCAGCAAAGTCACAGGATATAAAACCATTGTGAACAAATCTAGTGCATTTCTATGCACCAGTCACAAAGCAGCAGAAAGAGAAACCAAGGAATCAATCCCATTTGCAATTGCAAGAAAAACAGTAAGATACCTAGGAATAAACCTAACTAAAGAGTAAAAGATCTGTACTCAGAAAACTATAGAAGACTTATGAAAGAAAATGAAGAGGACACATAGAAATGAAAAAGCATCCCATGCACATGGGTTGGAATCACAAACACTGTTAAAATGTCTGTACTACCCAAAGTAATCTATACATCTAATTCAATCCCTATCAAAATACCACCAGCATTTTTCACAGAGCTAGAACAAACAATCCTAAAATCTGTATGGAACCACAAAAAATCCCGAATAGCCAAAGCAATCTTGAAAACAAAACAAAGCTGGAGGCATCACAATTCCAATTTCAAGCTATATTACAAAGCTGTAGTCATCCAGACAGGATGGTGCTGGCACAAAAACGGATGCAAAAACCAAAGGAACAGAATGGAAAACTCAGAAGTGGACCCACAACTATATATGGTCAACTCATCTTTGATAAAGCAGGGAGGAATATCCAAAGGAAATAAAGATGGTCTCTTCAATAAATGGTGTTGGGAAAACTGGACAGTGACATGCAGAAGAATGAAACTGGACCCCTTTCTTCCACCATACACATAAGTAAACTCCAAATGGATGAAAGACCTAAATGTGAGGCAGGAAACCATCAAAATCCTAGAGGAGAACACAGGCAGCAACCTCGGCCAGAGCAACTTCTTACTGGACGCATTGCTGAAGGCAAGGGGAACAAAAACAAACCTGAATTATTTGGGACCTCAACAAGATAAAAAGCTTCTGCACAGTGAAGGAAATAATCAACAAAACTAAAAGCCAGCCTATGGAATGGGAGTTGGTATCTGCAAACTACATATCTGACAAAGGGTTTAGTATCCAAAATCTATCAAGAACTTATCAAACACAATATCCAAAAACCAAAAAACCCAGTTAAGAAATGCACAGAAGACATGAATAGATATTTTGCAAAGAATATATCCAGATGGCTAACAGACACATGAAAAGATGCTCAATATCACTCATCACCCATTAAATACAAATCAAAACCATGATGAGATACCACCTCACACCTGTCAGAATGGCTAAAATTAACAACACAAGAAATAACAGGCGAGGATGTGGAGAAAGGGAAACCCTCTTGCACTGTTGGTGGAAGTGCAAACTGGTGCAGGCACTCTGGAGAACAGTATGGAGGTGTCTCAAGAAGCTAAAAATAGAACTACCCTACACTACAGCAATTGCACTATTAGGTATTTACCACCCACAGGATATAAGATTACAGATTCAAAGGGGTAATGTACACCAAAGTTTACAGCAGCATTATTAACCCAAACTATGGAGAGAGCCTAAATGTCCATTGGCTGACAAATGGATAAAGAAGATGTGGTGTATATATATATGAGGGAATATGACTATGGAACTAGAATGTATTATGCTAAGCAAAATAAGTCAATAAGAGAAAGACATACCATACACATGGAATTTAAGAAATGAAACAGGTGAACATATGAAAAGGGGGGCAGGGAGGGTAGAGAGGAAAACCAACCACAAGAGACTCTCAACAATAATAAAACAAAATGAGGGCTGATGGAGGGAGGTGGGTGGGAGATGGGCTAGATGGTGATGGGTATTAAGAGGGCATTTGCTGTGATGAGCGCTGGGTATTGAATGTAAGTGATGAATCACTGAATTCTACTTCTTTTTTTTTTTATTTAAAAAAAATTTTTTTTTCAACGTTTATTTATTTTTGGGACAGAGAGAGACAGAGCATGAACGGGGGAGGGGCAGAGAGAGAGGGAGACACAGAATCAGAAACAGGCTCCAGGCTCTGAGCCATCAGCCCAGAGCCCAACGCGGAGCTCGAACTCACGGACCGCGAGATCGCGACCTGGCTGAAGTCGGACGCTCAACCGACTGCGCCACCCAGGCGCCCCACTGAATTCTACTTCTGAAAGCAATATTGCACTGTATGTTAACTGACTAAAATTTAAAATGAAATAACATAAAGTTCAGTCTTTAAATTCAGAATTTCTTTTATAATTTTAGAACATTTCAAATTTTTAAGAAATTACTTTTTTCTGATCTTGGTTTGTATTTCCATTGCTGTAGTAAATGCCTTTTCAGTCTCTAGATTATGTACTTAGAAAAATTGCTTCTGAATCTCTAATTGAACTGTTCCTTCTAAATTCAATTGTTCCAGTGGTTTCTTGTGACTGTCTTTCATAGAGTTGATTTTTCTCAAATATCTGTTGATTTTCACAGTAGTTCATGCACATGTAAATGAAAACAGTTGATTAGTGTGATGTGGCCTATGTTGCTTCCTCCATTCTTGACAACTCTTAGTTTTCCAGAAGGACTCTTTCTTGAATGGGAGAACAACCAGGAAACCCATTTAAACCAAGCACACTGACGGAAGATGTCCCGTAGGTGTGGTCAAAAAAGGGTTAGATTAGGTTTCACAGAAAACTGCCTCTGAGACACAAATAAGCATGTGTAAGTTTATTGAGTTGCTCTCAAGATCAACTCCTACTGGAGAAGAAAAGAAAACAGAAAGGGGGTAGAGGGAGAAGTTGGGCCATGATACAGTCAACACAAAACTTCAGCCACCCCCACAGAGTTCTAAAACCAGACAAGCTCTCCATGGTTGCCCTGATTTAGTCAAACAAGTTGAGTCTTTATATCCTTGCATGAACCAGTCATTGGAGGATACAGGATGCTGGAAGAAGGGTGATATGCCCTTGGTGAGCAGCTTTCTTAAGCCTAAGATGCTTCCCCAATAGTGTAAATAAATGAAATCTATTCTTAGGTAACACACCCAGCATTGGTAGAATGAGTCCTTCAATACAAAAGGGACTCTGTCACAACATAGTATCCATCACAGGGGCATGCAGACAACCTAGGAACTTCCATATTGTAAAGTAAGAAGGGCTTTGGTGTGTGGTACAACTTTTGCTTTTCTGTTTCTTTCCACTGGGGAAAACTGGTGTTCTATCAGGCTCTGCTTCTTCCTTGGGTTCCAATGTCTTTACTAGAGGCCTCCAAGATACGTAGCCTACTTTCTTTAGAGATAAGGTCACTGTCTTCTTTTTTTTTGAGGTCAAAAGTAATAGCTATCAGCCATTCTATTTTTATAGAGAAAGGAGACAACTGTCTCAAAAAAACACTTTATTAGAGCATCATGTGGTCACCCATGAGTGCCCATATTGTTTCTTTCATTGAGTTACTCCAGAGTTGGGGAAGATCCATATTTTCCTCTGATGTCTTGGGTTATGGCTTCATCTTTCTTTCAGCATCAATCCCATCTCACCTGCTATTTTCTTTGGAAGTTTTCAAAAATCTGGTCTATTCCTAGAACTCTCCCTTCTGCTTTTGCACTACTAGGGCTTTTTTCATTTCATTTGTGAGCAGCAAACTTATGCATTAAGTCCTCTTCATGACTGCAAATGCCAGTCAGTAGAATGGAAGCGCAATTGGTTAAGGTTTCAGGTAGACATAGACCCAGTTCCACCACTCATGACCTCTGTGACTTAAGGCCATTCATATACACTCTCTGACACACAGTTTCTTTTTAAAGTGGGAATAATAATATATACTACATCACATTAATATAAGGATATAAAAATGTTTAGCACAATGCTTGGCACATGAACTGCCTGCAAGAAATGACCGTTCTCCCACACCCTTTGTATCCCTCATAATGACTTTCAGTGTGCCCTATATTCTCATGAAAAAGTAGAACTTTGATACTTTAATAAAATTTAAAATCTATCAGAAGACCAGAGTGCAAAAAACTTTAAGGATTTAGTGAGGCCTGGTATATTTTTAAAGTGGCTTAACAATGTGACAGCTTAGGCAATGGTGCATATAATATTATCACTGCTGACTACTACCTTGAGATTTCACAAAATGTCATATGTAATGGTGACAGCATTTTACGTTACAGCTTTCTTGCTTAACACCTTTTCTTTTAATAATGTTTTATCTCTTATTCTTTATAAAATTGATTGATTAAAATGAAGATAAACTAGTTATTACCTAGAAGCAGGAGGTCAATCACAGAGTACCATTGATATATTAAATTCAATTAGAATTTCTCAGTTGTGATAGTTACATGGCATGAAAGAAATATCACAGGACATGGCCTTCTACTTGCCAGACATTTGACTTTGCTTTAAGCCAGTTACTTTAACTTTTAGCATCAGGGTCCTTAGCTCTAAAACCAGAATAATATGGTCTCCTGGATTAGCTTCTTTGGGCTACTATAACAAAGTCCCACACGTTGGGTGTCTTAAATAGCAGAAATTTATTGTCTCACAGTTCTGAAGCTAGATGCCCAAACTCAAGGTGTTGGTGGGTTTGGTTCCTTCTGGAGGCTCTGAGGGAGAATCTGCTTCATGCCTCTCTCCTTGCTTCTAGTGATGGCCAACAACACATGACCTCCTTTGGGATGTAGTGGCATTACTCCAACCTCTGGCTCTGTCTTCACATTGGTATCTTCTCACTGAGACTTTTTCCCCTATGTTTTTACGTGCATTCGTGCATTCTCCTCTCTGTGAGTCTGTGTCCTAATTTCCCTCATCTTAGATTGATAACAGACATTGGATTAGGGCCTGTCCCAATTTAGTGTGACCTCATCAGAACTTGGTTACATCTGTGAAGACCCTATTTTCACATAAGGTCACATTCACAAGTGCCAGGGGTTAGGACTAATCTTTCTGGGGAGGAAATTTCAATGCATATCAAGTTCTAAAGTTAAAATTTTTTTTATAGCAGCTATATTATTTAAGACATTTTGTGTCATGAACCAGAAACCCAAGCAAGCAATAGATGAAATGTTTTGAGATGGATTGTGGAATACCCCTCAGTTGAGCTGGACGCTATAAACAAAGGGAAACTGAGGACAGCAATGTTACTGAAAACTTTTTTTTTTCTTTATCTCATCTCTGCCCAACTACATACCTCTGCTCCATTCTTTGCTCTAGTGGCACACAAACTTTCTCTATTTCCCACTTCCACAGCTGGTTACCAACAGGTTCCCAGGACTGAAGCAAAATGTCACACAGAAAGGTATTATCTGCTGATGAATCCCTCAGTAGATAGCATGGGTGTGGGGAAATAGGAAAGGTCCTGAAAGCTTAGGGGGGGAGGGTCTTTATTTTATTTAGTTTTCTCAGTTAAAAAGAAGGTAGACTTATTTTCTGACAGCAAAGAGATTTTGATGGTATAAAAAAGTCAATGTTAAAGTTGTGTTTAAATGCTGTTCAGAGGAATGATAGTCAGTGATGAAGAGCCATGGGATTGAGGATGTTTTAATACCCAGGGTGAAGCTGGACACCATGTGTGTGTAACAGACCGATCTTCTCAGATGGTTGTCATCAGTAACAGTGAGGAACCTGTGTATCAGATGATTACTAGGTTACTATATCCGACAATTACCAGGTAAGCTCAGCACACTTGCAAAAACAACACAAGGGGACAATTTCAAGTTCATTTAAAATTGACTGTTTTAGAATGTCTTCATGGTAAAATGACTCATCATAAAAGTGATACCATATATTGGTCACAAATTACTTTTCATTGCTTTATACATATCTTCAATCCTTTACTTCTACAGAAAAACATTATTTTTTCAGAAGTCAGGGCTTCTGAGTAAGTAGGCTTGGGGTGACTGTTTTTATAACAGGAACTCCCACAGAAAAACACACTTGTCATTTGTAAATATATGTTATGTATGCTTATTTCATCACTGGAGAAACTTAGGTAAGAACCTTTGGCTCTTTTGTAAATCCAATGACTCTGGCAGAGTCAGAGAGAACAGGAGGCAGCCCAAACCCTTGTCACACCAATTCAGTATTTTCTAATGAGACAATTAAAAATTATCTGAAAAAAAAAAAAGGACTAAGAAGCACTTTCTTGGCAAAATTTTAGGGTTTTTCTTAATCTCTTTTTTTTGTTTGTTTACAATGGAAAGTCTAGATAGAATATGATTTAAAAATCAGTTCAAAGAAAGCGGGAGCATGGTAAACCACTTTCCTTATGACCTTGTCTTCTATCTTTCCTTTTTTCTTATCTTTTCTTTCTTCCCCTTAGATGAACTCTCCTCTTGATATTTTTCTAACTTATCTATCCTGATACCATCTCCCACTCTTCAATCTCCCCTTTTCATTCTCCAAACAGCCCTTGTCTAGGAAAGATCTTTCTGGAAGCTTTGCCACAGGTATGCGATTAAAAACTACCAAGTTTTTCTTCTTTCCGTTCAGTGCATATTGGTGTGATCACTGACAGAAAAAACAGAATCCTGTTCAATGTTTAACATGGTTTTGTTGATAAAGGAGGGGTAGAGGAACAGTGTCTTTGTGATGAATAGTTTTCATTGTTTTTTAATTTATGTTCCTTAAAGCAGGGCTCTCCAGGCAGAATATTTGATTGCAAAAAAAGGAGACTTGCATTCTTCTCTCAGTTTTACATTGATTTTGTGTTCTGCTTGAGGCCTTTGCATTTATGAATGTAAAAAATGTTTTAAAAAATCTATTTTAGGTGTGCCTTTTGATTGTGGTCATTGGGGTGACCATTTGCGTTTTTCATAGAAAGTCTGTGCATGTATAGGCTTCACATAGAATTGTATGTAGTAAGCTTCCCAAGAAGTTGTCAGTTTGTGGATATTAAATGGGGGTGCAATCATGGCATAGTGGATTTTATTCCCTTGAGATCATAGTTTTAGGACTCTTAGTGATTATTTCAGTTAAGCATGGTCAGCTGTCATGTGAGTGATCACATTATGTCTACTATTTTTTTGTTTCCCCTTCCAGCACCCCATTGGACACCAGATGTCACCATTTTCTCCTATGGCATTACTACTGCCTGATTCATCCATGACTTAAGCTGCTTAAGCTGAGAAGTGTTCCTTGTGTTTGGGGATGGTGGAAGAGAGCATCTCAATGGTCCGAAAGAAGGATGGATAAGGGCCAGTGTCCCAGAGAGTTATCAGGGAACAGCTGCTTTTTTGTTAATAGCCCCTCCCTACTCATTAGATTTCTAGTATCAGACAGTATGATATTCTCAGAATTCCTACACATTTTGACTTGCTAAGACTGTGTGTGTGTGTGTGTGTGCGTGTGCGTGTGTGTGTGTGTGTGTGTGTGTGTGTGTGTGTGAATACATGCTGCTCTTTAGGAAATGGTAATGTTTTACTTGAAAATGATCTCAAATTTATTGAACATCTTAAAAATCAGAATACTATATCCTTTGCCCATAATCACCTATTTTTAATATTTTTATCCATTTGTGTTTTCCATTTGATTTTTCTTTCTCTCTAAATCCACCCATGTGTATTTCATAAGAAACAGAATATTCTCTTACAGGACCACAGTACAGTTACCAATTTTGGGAAATTTAGCATTGATATAATCTTTTAGTCTAAACTACCATCTATATTCTAATTTTTCAAATGACTTGCTAATGTTCTTTATGGGTTTTTTTTTTTGCCCTTTAACACATGATCTAGTCTAAGATCAGATATTATATATACATTTTAAATGTTCCACTATTGTTTTGTTTTGAGAGAGAGAGAGAGACAGAGAGAGAGAGAGAGAGAGATGAGCAGGGGAGAGGGGCAGAGGGAGAAAGAGAGAGAATCTTCTGCAGGCTCAATCCCATGAGCCTGAGATCAACACCTGAGCTGAAGCCCAAAATCAAGAGTCAGATGCTCAACTAACTGAGCCACCCAGGCACCCCTATTAAATATATAAATATGTATATTTATATTTATACTTATATTCAGTTTTCATGTCTGTTTATTCTTCTTTCATCTGGAATAATCTAGAATACTTCCACAGGATTCTTTGTCTTTATAACATTGTTTTTTTAAAAAAAGGATATTCCCTTTGCATGTGTCTAGTGTTTTTTTATTAGATTCAGGTTATGGATTCATAGCCACATCACATCTGGGGTCATATGATATTCATCTGTCCTACATTAGGGATATTAATTTTGATCACTCTGCCAAGATGTTATCCAATTTCTCTACTGTATAGTTATTATATTCCCCCATGCAACAACTAAGTGATCCATGTGGAGACACTTTACGACCATGCAAATATCCTGCTTCTCATCAAAATATTACCCTGGACTTCATACTTATTGATGATTTTTGCCTAAACTAATTTTCACTATGATATCTTTAAAGTGGTGATTTTTCCAGTTCCAGCACCCGCTATACATTTACTAGTTGGCATTCAACATTCGACTGCAAGCAAGATTAAGTCTAGATTTTAAGTCAGTCTGTATTACTGGACCTGAATTTGTACACTGTCACACATACACATACATGCAGCTGTGTAAGAATCCTATATCATATATATGTATACACACACACACACCCATATATAAAATAAATGATGAGCCTTTATTTTTTACATTATTTTCTAAGACTTTTTTTGTTCTCATATTGCTAGTTTGAAAATCTGAGATACTGTTATTCTCATCAGCATAACCCTAATTTCTAATCTCATCAAAGAACCAATATTGACATCTCTGGTAAAATTAATATTCTGAAACCGATGAGGTTTTGGGGTGAGATGGAGGGTCTGGAGCTGATGGCCAAGAAAGAATTCTTGAAGACATGTTTGGTGCAAAAAGGTGATTTTATTAAAGCCCAAGGACAATACCTGTGGGCAGGAAGAGCTGCCCTGGGGCTGTGAAGAGTGGCTCCTTCTGTACTATGGGGGCTGGGGTAAGGTCGAGTCAAAAGGGAAGCTTCCAAAGAGATTTTCATATGCTAAAGAATCACAGAATACTGGAGGCCTAGTTATTGTCAAGCTAAGGTTGTTTTTCCCTCTAGCAAAGCTTTAATAGTAGGGAGCACCTGGAGAAATGTTGTACTCTGCATTTGCCTCAAGTATGTGTCAATGGGCTGCAGGTTATAAAGAAATTTAACTTTGCCTGCCATTTCCTTCTTGCCTTTGTTCTCCATATCACTATGGAGGGTGATGCTGGGGCTCCGGAAACTGAGTACTCAGGTTACTGGAGATTAGGCTATTGATAGGATTGCCTTTTTCTTGTAATTTTCTAAGATATTTGTAAATGTATAGATACTCTAATCAGTTTAACCATTTGTTTTTTGTCCTTTCCTTTGTCCTTGGGCAGCCAGGAGTGCCTGAGGACTGTCACTGATATCCCACCTGTGGGCAAGGGGGGGGGGGCAGGTAATTCTACTTGTGCTTGGTTCTCATCTTGTCTTCTGCTCCCTCATCAAAAGTATGATTTTTTTTTTAAAATGCTTCTGCAAAAAGTTTACCGGTAACTATAAGTTGTTAGTTAAAAAAACTAGAACTGAGGGGCTCCTGGGTGGCTCAGTCGGTTAAGCGGCCGACTTCGGCTCGGGTCATGATTTCGCGGTCTGCGAGTTCGAGCCCCGCGCCGGCTCTGTGCTGACAGCTCAGAGCCTGGAGCCTGTTTCAGATTCTGTGTCTCCCTCTCTCTGACCCTCCCCCATTCGTGCTCTGTCTCTCTCTGTCTCAAAAATAAATAAACGTTAAAAAAAATAAAAAAAAAACCAAAAAACTATCACCAGAATTAAGAAAAAAGACAAAATGAATTTTATCTCTGCTCTACATGCAGAAGAGAAATAAACAAGACTAATAATTGGACATAAAAATACAGCCCTTGATTTAATAAAAGAAAAAGATACAGAAGCTGATACTCCTTTTTGTTTTTTCATTAGTTATTACCTAATTTACATTGGGTTTATGTGAACTGATTTAAACACTGATCTTAGTATTAGACATGGCCCAGGAAAGGAAAAAAAATTACATTACGTTAAAAGCACTTGAAAATACACTAACCTCTCTGCTTTCGGTTGGCAACATGTAGATTTTCTCTTCTGTCTTTTACCTTGTTCTTTCTGTTCCTTTCTAGTCATTAAAGTAAAATAAGAAAGAGGGCACTTAGTTCTACTCAATTTTGTTGAATGCTCTGTCGTCTGACAGCTAAATGTCTCACAGGCTATAAAGTATTAGGTTCTTGCTCCTCCTCCCTTCCCTTGAACACTCCTTCCTGCCTCCTTCTTGAGACCTTGTTTGGAGGTTCTAGCAGGGGAGCACAGCTACTCCTACAGACTTGACCAAAGAACGGTCCTCCTCTATCCGGGAAGGTCGTCCTCTTCGACCAAGCGCGCAGCTTCGGGAGGGACGCACATGGAGCGGTGAGGGAGGAAGGGGACACCGGCTAGCCAGCCAGATCAGCCGAATAAACCCTGGAGACCAATGGGGTGACAGATGTCGCAGCCAGATCGCCCTCACATCCCCTTACTGCCTCCTTCTACTTCAAAGGGGCAGGAAACGGACTGACAAGAAGCATGAAAAATGTAAAACCTTTTCTCACAACATAATACCTTAATGTACTAACTTGAAAGTGCTTGATAGCATAACTATTATAAGACCAGAGAAGAGAAACATAGCAAAAAAGTTACCGAAATTATTTTTATGACTCTTTAGCTAAATATCTTAGGTGAATCTGTAAGCGTTAACATACAAACGGACAGAAGTGGCCTAACTGTATAAGCCTGTGTTTCAACAAAAGATAATCAATTTCTCCTTAAGTAAGAACATGGAGTTGAGTTCATTAACTGAACCAAGCGCTGTGGGAACCCAGAGAGGTAGGCCAAAAAGAAGTAGTGACTAGCGCCAGCTCCATGAACAAATTACTGCACTTAACTTTCTTGGCTCCAGGGAATAGGAAGGAGGCATTAGAGCTGCTGAATCCCATACAACAGCAGGCGAGAAGCTGGTGGGAGCAGGAAGGGAGGAAGCAAGGTGGGGGATGGGGCTTAAAGTTGCTCTTGGATGTGAAAAGGGGAAACATTTTCTAAACACCTCCATTTTCTCATTGGTAAAGTTGACTCTGTCCTTAGAACTCATCAGCAAACTGAGGGAATAGGCCGTTAGATTTGAGCAGGGAATGGATGCTTTCTGACTGATAAAAAGGGGTGGAAACAAAGTTCCAAACATCTGGGAAAGAGCCTTGGAAGATATGTACGCTTTTCTCCCTGGGTACCACTGCCGGAGGGTAACCTATAGCTTCATTGTAATACATGTACTTCGCAGTTTTGACACCCCTCCCTCCATGGAGGGAGGCTGCCATGACATTTCCAGCAAGGACATATAGGGCTACAGTCTCTCCCTTGTGACTGGTAGGAGGAGTCCCTTCGATGATTAGAAGCAACCTCAGTCAGAGACCGCCTTAGCTATGACCCATAAGTTATGCAAACATAACAAAAAAAGACATCCCTGACCTTTGGTGCTGTTGCTACCTCTGGGCCTCCCCATCTCACACCTTGAGAGGGTACTTTGTCCACAATTAAACCCTTGCTTGCTTAGGAGTTTGGCTCTGAATTCTGTCTTGGCCTAACTCAAGACCTAAGGTCAGGAACCAAGATTCACTGCTAACAACTATGGTCCAGAATTTGCCTTTTATAGTGTTGCAAAGACTCAAAAGTATGAAATGAGTCCTCGTAATGCAAAGCCTTGCACTGTCCTGCCAGCACTCAGTCTTCATTTCTAGGTAACCGACTGCCTCCTCACAGATACTGCCGAAAGCCAAGTAAGATCGCTCCCAGTTTATTGTGCTTGAGTTCTGACTGAAATGTGGCCTTGTTAGATTAAACAAGGAGGCCATTAGATTGCCGTGGCTCTAATGTCATGATGGTCGACATATGAAAACCAAAACTTAAGCCCGCAAATGCCTCAAGGTTACGGAATCAAAACAACGAGGACAACCAATCACAAACAGCAAACTAGGCTTTAAGCTGTAGCCAATCAATAATTTCCTTGCTTTGTTTCTGGCTTTTCTCTATAAAAGTCCCTCCTTGCTCCTGTTCTTGGAGAGTTCTGAACCATTTCTGATTTGACGCTGCTTGAATTTAATTAATTTTTGCTCTAATAAGATCTTAAAATGTTTAATACATTTCAGTTTATCTTTTAACAGCCTGAAGGTATTGAAACATCGATATGAAAGATAAAGAAAAATTCAGAGTCCTATCTCACAAAAAGCAAAAACTTAGATTGTTTTTGAGGGAGGAAAGCACCACTCCGACCAAATCTTCAGTTATGCACACACAGTTGTTCCCTCTTATCCATGAGGGATACATTCCTAGACCCCCAAGGGATGCCCGAAACCACAAGGAGTACAAACCCTGAATACACTATGTTTTTTCCTATACATACACACCCATGAGAAAGTTTAATTTGTAAATGGGGCACAGTAAGAGATTAAAAGCAGTAACTAATAAAAAATAGAACAATAATAGCAATATACTGTAATTAAAGCTACGTGAATGTGTGGTCTCTCTCAAAACATTGTACTGTATCGAACTGTAGTCACCCCTCTTCCTGTGATGCTGTGAGGGGATAAAATTCCAAGGTGATGCAGAAGCAAGGTGAATGACTCCAGAGTTGTGACATAGAGTTCATGAGGCCACTATTGATGTAATGACGCTGTGTCAGAAGGAGGAGGGACTGTTTGTTCTGGTGGCTGACTGTAGGTAGCTGAAACCAAGGACAGCAAAATTGTGGATAAGGGGGCATTACTGTATACCTTAGAGACCACAATAGGACGGGCATCTCTGAAATGTTGTGCTCCATGAAGGAATTGCTCTATACGATAATGGAAAGTGGTATCTGTGTATCATTTTTTAGCTACTTTTTATCTTGTTCCCTTCAGAGTTTTTATTTTCTTCTAAGTAAGGATTGGGATTGTTCTGGGTCTGCACACTATTGCTTGTTTTTTTTGCTGTTGTTGTTGTTTTTTTAAGAGCTCTGCTTTTTTTGTTTTCATTTGTGTATAAGAGTCCAGGAGCCAAGGACCTGAATATGAAGCTTCTCTTTTCATGGGCTACAATGAGATGGTTGTACGGAGGGCGGGGCCAGGCCCATTTGAGGAGGGAAGGGTGGGCTCAGGGAGGGCAGCGTCCTGGCCACAGGCATTGGTCCTCTTGGGTTCTACAACATTGTTCCTAGGACCATTCCTTGTATAAACATCCCTGTATTCGCATCTGTTGATGCAGAGGACGGGTACAGATCATGAGAAGTGGACAGCAAACAGAAAAACCCAGAACAGGAGAGTCACACAGGGGATTTCTTCCCAGACAACACGACACACAAATGTGGAGACCTGCAGACAGAAATTCCAGTGAGGGCAGCCAGGGGCTTGCCAGTAGCTGGCATAATAGGGGCATTAATACGAATGTGACTTGATTTATTTTGCCACGTGGATGAAGGCAGAGTTCCTACTTCCTTGTTCATTTGGGTAAATGCTTGGAACGTTCCTCAGGGTGAGGCCCGGAGACCAACAGTTTCTTTGAAAACATGACATTCTGTAGGCGTTGGCCATGCATCTGTTGTTTTGAAATAGTTTAACAGTTTAGATGAGCTACAACCCAACACAACTCCCAATGATGGTGATAAATAACAAATTACACTGGAAGTTAAGGGACTTAAGGGAACAAGCAGGAGAATGTAAGGGAGTGGAAATCAGGGTACTCCAGTGGGCACTTCTGTGTCACCATAGAAGGTCACTGTGAGAAATGCGATGCCCCCAAGAGGGGAGGGCAGAGGATGGGTACAGAGCCTGCAGGAAGTATAAATATCCTTTATAACATTTGGTCTCTAGTTGGTCTGGAATTTACATTTACCACTAGTCTTTGAGAAAAGCTCACAGATTTTACCTAAAAACAAAAATCCATCAAAAAGATACAAAGTCTCCAATTCATTGTAAAGCTTGTAGTATTTCAAGGTTAAAACCTAGCCCCTAGTCAAAGGCCTCCAGAGAGATGGGGCAGCTAAGGAAGGGCAGGGTGCAAACTGATGCTGATGGCAGCTGAGAAGATGTTGATGGGCTGTTGGAAAGAGATCGCCTTGCCATGTCAAGCCCCTGCCAGCTATAATTTAAAGGGACAGAAGTCATTAGTTTGCAGCGTTATTCTCTTTGTAGCAATAAAACTTGTATTTGCCTTTCTTTGCAAGCCTCACTGCTCTGTAACTCAATGTCAGACAGTGAGTGAGACCTGTCTTAGCAACAGTGACAACCACAAATTTCAGCAGCATAAATTTTATACACACGCATCTGGTTTTCTGAAGGTGAATCGAGTTATTTTCTAAGCTACACCATGATTATCAAATACTGATGATCTTACACAATCCAAAAGTTTATAACATTTCATTTTCTAATAAGAGAAATCATACATTTAACTCAAAAAGGAAACTGAAGTCATAGCCTCTTGTTTCACTGAATCAATTGTTTGAAATCTGATCACAAAGCAATCAAAGGGATTTTTCTCTGATTTCTTTGGAGGTAATCTAGCAGTCAGCTGCTAAATTCCTGCTCTTTGGAGAAGAGTTAAATTTAGCTTGAAACGCCCAATTCTACAAGCTGTGTAAGTCCAACACACTCATCATTATTTATGTGAATTACTGTGGACATATGTTCCCATGGTCTACTTCCCTGGTGCTGCTTCTATTATATCCCATGCAAACCCTAATGAGGATTATTTTTTTAATGTTAACTGATTAAAAAAAATCACTTTCAACAAGCATCCAGTGAAATTACTGTACTTTACCAAAAGTAATATTTGGTGGTTATGGAAGGAATCACATCGTATATGATTCAGTCATCCAACATTCTGAGTTTTCTTCTTTTTTCTCACTCTGTGTTTACTGCCTGTCTTTTTCTTTTCCTTTCTTCCTTTTCTAAAGATAAAAATAAACCTCTTTCACAACAGTAATACAAGGAGCGAAGCAATCACCTTTTTAAAACAAATGTGGTGTAATTGTCATATAACATTGTTAAGATATAAAACATGTTGATTTTATACATTTATATATTGTAAGCTAATTACCATCAAAGGGGTAGCTAACACCTCTATCATGCCACACAATTATCATTTCTTTTTTGTAATGAGAATGATTAAGATCAGTCTTTTAACAACTTTGCAGTTTAAAATACAGTATTGTTGATTATAATCACTATGCTGTACATTAGATCTCCAGAACTTATTTATCTACTAGTTGTGTAGTTGTGAGTTTATAACCTTCAACATCTCCCCAGTTTCCACACCTCCCAGCCCCTGGGAACCACCACTCTACTCTCTGTTTTTATGAGTTAAGTTGTTTTAGATTTTCCACATATAAGTGACTTCACAGAGTTTTTCTTTCTTTGGCGAACTTATTGCACTGAGCGTAATGTCCTCAAGGCCCATCCATGTTGTTACACATGGCAGGATTTCCTTCTTTCTCATGGGTGAGTAATATTCAAACACACACACACACACACACACACACACACACACACACACAGACATAACACATCATACTTTATCTATTCATCCAATGACAGGCACTTTGTCTATTATGAATAATGCTGCAATAATGCTGCATGGACATGCAGATACTTTGTGTGTGTCCTATTTTCATTTCCTTTGGATATATACCCAGGAATGATATTGCCAGATTGTAAAGTAGTTTTATTTTTAATTTTGAGGGGAACCTTTATAATGTTTCCCACAGTGGCTGCACTAGTTTGCATTCCCACCAACAGTGCACGAGGGCTCCCATTCTCCACATCTTCACCAATACTTGTTATCTCTTGTCTTCTTGGTATTAACCATTCTAATAGGTGTGAGATGATAGCTCATTGTGGCTTTGGCTTACATCTTCCTGACGATTTGCAATGGTGAGCATCTTTTCATGTACCTGTTGGCCATCTGTATGTCTTCTTGAAGAAATGTTTATTCAGAGCTTCTGCCCATTTTTAAAATTGAATTGGTTGTTTACTTAGTCACTGAGTTGTATAAGTTCTTTATATATTTTGGATATTAATCCCTTATCAGATATGTGATTTGCAAATATTTCTCCTTTTGTGTAAATTGTTTTTTCATCTTGTTATTGGTCTATTTTGCTACGCAGGTAATTTTTAGTTTGATGTAGTCCCACTTGTTGATTTTTCCTTTTATTACTTCTGCTTTTGGTGACATATCCAAAACAAAAAACAAAAGAAACAGTCATGGCCAAGACCTATAGCAAGGAGCTTCTCTCTATGTTTTCTTCTACAAGTTTTACTGTGTCAGATCTTATGCTTAAGTCTTTAATCCATTTCAAGTTAATTTTTGTAAGTGATGTAAATAAGGGTCCAATTTCATTTTTCTGCATGTAGGTATCCAGTTTTTTTTAAGCCATTTGTTGAAGGGACTATCCTTTCCCCATTGAGTGTTCTTTGTTCCCTTATCAAATTAGTTGACCATGTATGTCAGGATTAGCAATCAATTTACAAACTCTGAGTATACCCTTGAGATCTCATGTTCTACTCCTATAGCTCATAAAAATACTTCACACAAAAACGTAATACTGCTCTTCCTAAGAGGACATCTAAGGAAATGAAATGTCCACATCTTGTTATTTAATATAGTGATACCTCATATTAATTTAGTATCTAACACTTTGTAAGGTTCTTTTGTGCACAGAATGTTATTTAATCATCACAACCACCCTATGAGGTAGATATTATTACCTTTTTTTTTTTTTTTACAGTTGAAGAAAATAAGGGTTAAAGAATTTAAGTCATTGCTTACAGATGCCATTCAGTGGGAAAATTGGAACTTGATGTCATGTGTTTGCCTTCCAATTCTGTACTCTTTTCTTATTTAAAAGTTTTTTTTAATTAATTTATATTCTGGTAATCTCCACACACACATGGGGCTTAAACTCATGACCCTGAGATGAAGAGTCACATGCTTTCCAAATGAGCCAGCCAGGTGGCCTGTACTCTTTTTCCTGTACAATGCTGCCTCTTGTGTTATCATGGCCATTACCATAGCACCACATATTTGTAGGTATTCTGACTATTTCAGTTGTGACTCATTAAATGTGACCACACCACTCTTCAGCTTCTTATATAAAGAGGTGAAGCATACTCCTCCACACCTTGAATTTCGACTGACCTTGTAACTTGCTTTGATCAAATTATCTGCAAAATTTCACGCCTTCCAAGCCTTGGCCTCTCTATACCTTGCAGCTTCTGATCTCATTTTCTCGGAATGTTTCTGACAGTTTGTGAAGAAATCTAGAATGAAAGACCATGTAGAGAGAGGGGCCCAGCTCTCTCAATCATTCCATCTTTCAAACTGCAGCTCAGAAATAATGAGAGCAGCCAATTGAGCCCCTCCACCTCCAGCCATCCTGCCTGCTGAAAGCAGCCACTGGAGTGAGTTGAGATGAGACCAGTGGAAGAAATGCCTCTGTGAACACACAGGGTCAGTGGAAATTAAAGATTATTGTTCGGGTATGGTTTGTTACACAGCAATAGATAACTGATACAGCAAGCATTATTAAAATCACTGCAAGAATGCAGAAGTATCTCTAATATTCATTATATTAAAAGAAAAAAAAGTAATGTTGATACAAAGGAAAGTCAGATTAAGAAAGGTTATTTTATATACCCAGCTATTATTATTTTTGTTTCCTGAATACAACCTAAAGCATATTATGAGTTAAAACTGTAACAAGGTCAAAAAGAGCATAATATCCTATTAGAAACCATAAAAATTTTAGGCAGCGACAGAATTTCAGCTGCACTATAAGACTTTACTTAGTTTTATAAAATGGAGTTTTTGTTTTTAATTATTTCCTAGACCTTACAATAGTCATTGCGGTGGTTTGAATAGTCTACCTTTTATAAGACATTGAAACTAATAAGAAAAGCAATTGAAATATGGAAATTTTACTGTTTAAAAAGCTCAAGCTTTTTGTGATAAATTGCTTCCCATGTGACGCTGGAGTCAGACCTGGGTTCAAATCACGGCTTTGCCACCCACTAGCTTCGTAACCTTTGGCAAATTCCTTAACCTCTCTAAGGCTTGATTTCCTGAAGTCTCAAGTGGTTGGCATAGTACCTGGCAGATGATAACATTTACTTTTTTAAATAAAAATTTTAATGTTTATTTATCTTTGAAAGAGAGAGAGAGAGAAAGAGAGAGAGAAAGAGAGAGGGAGACACAGGATCCAATGCATGCTCCAGGCTCTGAGCTGTCAGTACAGAGCCCGATGTGGGGCTCAAACTCATGAACTGCACGCAAGATCATGAACTGAGCTGAAGTCAGACGCTTGACTGAATGAGCCACCCAGGTGCCCCATAACATTTACTTTTAATCAGTTTCTCCTTTATTTTAGAACTTTCAGTATCAATATCTTAAAAATAAAATAGTGCAAAAATCCAGTTTTGGTGGCCAGAATCATATTGGAGAAAATATATTTTCTCCCTTATTACAGAATACTTTTCCATCAATTCTTTTGGTTTTTCAAGGTAAACAACAATATTATCTTTAAATAATATTGAATTTTAAGGCCAAGTCTTTTTTCTAAATGTTTTACTTCTATTTCTTCTTTTGTTACTATTATATGAACTTGCTTATAATGCAAGTCTTTTAAAGTGAGTTATGTATAATGATGAAAAGGGCTTAGTACTATGAACAGCTAGGAAAAGGATTATTTGAATATTTAAAAAAATGTAGAGTCAGAGGTAATGGCAGTATTTCAGGAGTAAGGAGAACTATGAAGATAATCTAAGGATATCAAATATACGTTTTTGAAAACATACCAGCAAAACTTCTAAAATAGCTCTGTAATATATCTTGGGCTATGCTGTGGTTCTCAAACACAATCCCCAGACCAGTGTAGAGAGGGCTGCTTTAGACACAACTGAACAGTTGGCAAAAAAACTCAGATATCCATGCTCTAACCACAGATAATCTGATTGACTAGTCTAAGATGAGTTTAGAAATTTGTATTTTTAAAAGTGTCCCAGATAAATTATGTGCATCTTACTTGGAAACCAATATTTTAATTGGCAGTGGCCAAGGAATAGACCATATTTTATTTTATTTTTATTCTTTTTGAGACAGAAAGAATGCAAGTAGGAGAGGAGCAGAGGGAGAGGGAGAGAGAGAATCCACACTGGGCGAGGAACCCAATGCAGGGCTCGATCTCACAACTGTGAGATCACAACCTGAGCCAAAATCAAAAGTCAGATGCTTAACCCACTGAGCCACTCCAACACACCTCTCTTTAAATAGTTATTAAAGCATATTATATTTTATCTATGTAAAAAAAGAAACTCATTCATAATTCTCAAACAGTTCCAATAATATGATTTGAAGAAAAATTATGACATGGTCATTATTTTTATGTTTCTTTCTGGTTTGAAACCATCTATGTGCAAGGTACCTTACATTAATCATTAGTTGTACAATACATTTTAAGTTTACAAAGTAACTGTATATCTGGTCTTCATAATAGCCCTGTAGGATATATAAGAATAGAAATAAACATCTGGGGGATCCTGGGAAGATGGCGGCACAGGAGGACGCTGGGCTCATCGCGTCCTGCTGATCACTTAGATTCCACCTACACCTGCCTAAATAACCCAGAAAACCACCAGAGGATTAGCAGAATGGAGTCTCCGGAGCCAAGTGCAGACGAGAGGCCCAGGAAGAGGGTAGGAAGGGCAGCGAGGTGGTGCGTGCTACACGGACTGGCGGGAGGGAGCCGGGGTGGAGGGGCAGCCCGCCGGCCAAGCAGAGCCCCCAAGTCTGGCTGGCAAAAGTGGAGGGGCCGGACGGAGTATGTTCTGACAGCAAGCGGGACTTGACATCTGGAAAGTTATAAGCTAACAGCTCTGCTCAGAGAACGGGAGGGTTGGAGGAGAACGGGAGGGAGAGTTGTTGAGCCCGGATGACAGAGCTTAGCTTGGCGGGGAACAAAGGCTCTCTCCAGCGCCATCTCCCTAGCCCATCCCCCAGCGAAAATCCCAAAGAGAACCAGTTCCTGCCAGGGAACTTGCTCGCTCCGTGCAAACACCCAATGCTGTGCTTCTGCGGATCCATCCCTCCGGCGGGTCTGACTCCCTCACGGTGCCGCAGGGCCCCTCCCGAAGCAGATCTCCAGAGGAAAAGCGAGCTGAGCCTGCCCCTCCCGCCCCTGTGCACCTTGCCGATCCATCCCAGCTAATATGCCATCAAGCCTGGCAGTGTGCAAGTAGCCCAGATGGGCCACGCCACCCCACAGTGAATCCCGCCCCTAGGAGAGGGGACGAGAAGGCACACACCAGTCTGACTGTGGCCCCAGCAGTGGGCTGGGGGCAGATATCAGGTCTGACTGCGGCCCCGCCCACCAAAGCAAGTTATACAAGACAGCACAGGGGAAGTGCCCCAAAGTCCCGCACCACTCCAGGGACTATCCAAAATGACAAGACAGAAGAATTCCCCTCAGAAAAACGTCCAGGAAATAACAACAGCTAATGAACTGATCAAAAATGATTTAAACAATTTAACAAAAAGTGAATTTAGAGTAACAGTCATAAAATTAATTGCTGGGCTTGAAACAGTATAAAGGACAGCAGAAAATCTCTTGCTACAGAGATCAAGGGACTAAGGAACAGCCAGGAGGAGCTAAAAAGTGCTATCAAAGAGTTGCAAATAAAATGGAGACAAATACGGCTCGGACTGAAGAGGCAGAGGAGAGAATAGGTGAACTAGAAGATAAAATTATGGAAAAAGAAGAAGCTGAGAAAAAGAGAGATTAAAAAATCCAGGAGTATGAGGGGAAAATTAGAGAACTAAGTGATGCACTAAAGAGAAATAATATACGCATAATTGGTATTCCAGAGGGAGAAGAGAGAGGGAAAGGTGCTGAAGGTGTACTTGAAGACATAATACCTGAGAACTTCCTGGATCTGGGGAAGGAAAAAGGCATTGAAATCCAAGAGGCACAGAGAACTCCCTTCAGACGTAACTTGAATCGATCTTCTGCATGACATATCATAGAGAAACTGGCTAAATACAAGGACAAAGAGAAAATTCTGAAAGCAGCTAGAGATAAACGTGCTATAACATATAAAGGGAGACCTATAAGACTTGTGACCGATCTCTCTACTGAAACTTGGCAGGCCAGAAAGGAATGGCAGGAGATCTTCAATGTGATCAACAGAAAAAATATGCAGCCGAGAATCCTTTATCCAGCAAGTCTGTCATTTAGAATAGAAGGAGAGATAAAGGTCTTCCCAAACTAAAAAAACTGAAGGAATTCATCACTACTAAACCAGCCCTACAAGAGATCCTAAGGGGGACCCTGTGAGACAAAGTACCAGAGACATCGTTACAAGCATGAAACCTACAGACATCACAATGACTCTAAACCTGTATCTTTCTATAATAACACTGAATGTAAATGGACTAAATGCGCCAACCAAAAGACATAGGGTATCAGAATGGATAAAAAAACAAGACCCATCTATTTGCTGTCTACAAGAGACTCATTTTAGACCTGAGGACACTTTCAGATCGACAGTGAGGGGATGGAGAACTATTTATCATGCTACTGGAAGTCAAAAGAAAGCTGGAGTAGCCATACTTATATCAGACAAACTAGACTTTAAATTAAAGGCTGTAACAAGAGATGAAGAAGGGCATTATATAATAATTACAGGGTCTATCCATCAGGAAGAGCTAACAATTATAAATGTCTATGCGCCGAATACGGGAGCCCCCAAATATATAAAACAATTACTCACAAACATAATCAACCTTATTGATAAGAATGTGGTAATTGCTGGGGACTTTAACAATCCACTTACAGAAATGGATAGATCATCTAGACACACGGTCAATAAAGAAACAAGGGCCCTGAATGAGACATTGGATCAGATGGACTTGACAGATATATTTAGAACTCTGCATCCCAAAGCAACAGAATATACTTTCTTCTCGAGTGCACATGGAACATTCTCCAAGATAGATCACATACTGGGTCACAAAACAGCCCTTCATAAGTATACAAGAATTGCAATCATACAATGCATACTTTCAGACCACAGAAGCTTGAAATCAACCACAGGAAAAAGTCTGGAAAACCTCCAAAAGCATGGAGGTTAAAGAACACTATACTAAAGAATGAATGGGTTGGGGCACCTGGGTGGCTCAGTCGGTTAAGCGTCCGACTTCAGCTCAGGTCATGATCTCGTGGTCTGCGAGTTCGAGCCCCATGTTGGGCTCTGGGCTGATGGCTCAGAGCCTGGAGTCTGCTTCCGATTCTGTGTTTCCCTCTCTCTCTGCCCCTTCCCTGTTCATGCTGTGTCTCTCTCTGTCTCAAAAATAAATAAACATTAGAAAAAAATTAAAAAAAAAAGAATGAATGGGTCAACCAGGCAATTAGAGAAGAAATTAAAAAATATATGGAAACACATGAAAAGGAAAATACAACAATGCAAACGCTTTGGGATGCAGCGAAGGCAGTCCTGAGAGGAAAATACATTGCAATCCAGGCCTATCTCAAGAAACAAGAACAATCCCAAATACAAAATCTAACAGCACACCTAAAGGAAATAGAAGCAGAACAGCAAAGAAAGCCTAAATCCAGCAGAAGAAGAGAAATAATAGAGATCAGAGCAGAAATAAACAATATAGAAGCTAAAAAATCTGTAGAGCAGATCAACGAAACCAGGAGTTGGTTTTTTGAAAAGATAAACAAAATTGACAAACCTCTAGCCAGGCTTCTCAAAAAGAAAAGGGAGATGACCCAAATAGATAAAATCATGAATGAAAATGGAATTATTACAACCAATCACTCAGAGATACAAACAATTATCAGGGAATACTATGAAAAATTATATGCCAACAAACTGGACAACCTGGAAGAAATGGACAAATTCCTAAACACCCACATGCTTCCAAAACTCAATCAGGAGGAAATAGAAAGCTTGAACAGACCCATAACCAGCGAAGAAATTGAATCAGTTATCAAAAATCTCTCAACAAATAAGAGTCCAGGACTAGATGGCTTCCCAGGGGAGTTCTACCAGACGTTTAAAGCAGAGATAATACCTATCCTTCTCAAGCTATTCCAAGAAATAGAAAGGGAAGGAAAACTTCCAGACTCATTCTATGAAGCCAGTATTACTTTGATTCCTAAACCAGACAGAGACCCAGTAAAAAAAGAGAACTACAGGCCAATATCCCTGATGAATATGGATGCCAAAATTCTCAATAAGATACTAGCAAATCGAATTCAACAGCATAGAAAAAGAATTATTCACCATGATCAAGTGGGATTCATTCCTGGGATGCAGAGCTGGTTCAACATTCGCAAATCAATCAACGTGATACATCACATTAATAAAAGAAAAGATAAGAACCATATGATCCTGTCAATCGATGCAGAAAAGGCATTTGACAAAATTCAGCACCGTTTCTTAATAAAAACCCTTCAGGAAGTCGGGATAGAAGGAACATACTTAAAGATCATAAAAGCCATTTATGAAAAGCCACAGCTAACATCATCCTCAATGGGGAAAAACTGAGAGCTTTTTCCCTAGATCAGGAACACAACAGGGATGTCCACTCTCACCGCTGTTGTTTAACATAGTGTTGGAAGTTCTAGCATCAGCAATCAGACAACAAAAGGAAGTCAAAGGCATCAAAATTGGTAAAGATGAAGTTAAGCTTTCACTTTTTGCAGATGACATGATATTATACATGGAAAATCCGATAGACTCCACCAAAAGTCTGCTAGAACTGATACATGAATTCAGCAAAGTTGCAGAATACAAAATCAATGTACAGAAATCAGTCGCATTCTTATACACTAACAATGAAGCAACAGAAAGACAAATAAAGAAACTGATCCCATTCACAATTGCACCAAGAAGCATAAAATACCTAGGAATAAATCTAACCAAAGATGTAAAAGATCTGTATGCTGAAAACTATAGAAAGCTTATGAAGGAAATTGAAGAAGATATAAAGAAATGGAAAAACATCCCGTGCTCATGGATTGGAAGACTAAATATTGTCAAAATGTCAATACTACCCAGAGCTATCTACACATTCAATGCAATCCCAATCAAAATTGCACCAGCATTCTTCTTGAAACAAGAACAAGCAATCCTAAAATTCATTTGGAACCACAAAAGGCCCCGAATAGCCAAAGTAATTTTGAAGAAGACCAAAGCAGGAGGCATCACAATCCCAGACTTCAGCCTCTACTACAAAGCTGTCATCATCAAGACAGCATGGTATTGGCATAAAAACAGACACATAGACCAATAGAATAGAATAGAAACCCCAGAACTAGACCCACAAACATATGGCCAACTAATCTTTGACAAAGCAAGAAAGAATATCCAATGGAAAAAAGACAGTCTCTTTAACAAATGGTGCTGGGAGACCTGGACAGCAACATGCAGAAGACTGAAACTAGACCACTTTCTCACATCATTCACAAAAATAAACTCAAAATGGATAAAGGACCTGAATGTGAGACAGGAAACCATCAAAACCCTAGAGGAGAAAGCAGGAAAAGACCTCTCTGACCTCAGCCGTAGCAATTTCTTTCTTGACACATCCCCAAAGGCAAGGGAATTAAAAGTAAAAATGAACTACTGGGAGCTTATGAAGATAAAAAGCTTCTGCACAGCAAAGGAAACAACCAACAAAACGAAAAGGCAACCAATGGAATGGGAAAAGATATTTGCAAATGACATATCGGACAAAGGGCTAGTATCCAAAATCTATAAAGAGCTCACCAAACTCCACACCCGAAAAACAAATAACCCAGTGAAGAAATGGGCAGAAAACATGAATAGATACTTCTCTAAAGAAGACATCCAGATGGCCAACAGGCACATGAAAAGATGCTCAATGTCGCTTCTCATCATACAAATCAAAACCACACTCAGATATCACCTCACGCTAGTCAGAGTGGCCAAAATGAACAAATCAGGAGACTATAGATGCTGGAGAGGATGTGGAGAAATGAGAACCCTCTTGCACTGTTGGTGGGAATGCAAACTGGTGCAGCCACTCTGGAAAACAGTGTGGAGGTTCCTCAAAAAATTAAAAATAGACCTACCCTATGACCTAGCAATAGCACTGCTAGGAATTTACCCAAGGGATACAGGAGTACTGATGCATAGGGGCACTTGTACCCCAGTGTTTATAGCAGCACTCTCACAATAGCCAAATTGTGGAAAGAGCCTAAATGTCCATCAACGGATGAATGGATAAAGAAGTTGTGGTTTATATACACAATGGAGTACTACATGGCAATGAGAAAGAATGAAATATGGCCCTTTGTGGCAACATGGATGGAACTGGAGAGTGTGATGCTAAGTGAAATAAGCCATACAGAGAAAGACAGATACCATATGTTTTCACTCTTAGGTGGATCCTGAGAAACTTAACAGAAACCCATGGGGGAGGGGAAGGAAAAAAAAAAGAGGTTAGAGTGGGAGAGAGCCAAAGCATCAGAGACTCTTAAAAACTGAGAACAAACCGAGGGTTGATGGGGGGTGGGAGGCAGGGGAGGGTGGGTGATGGGTACTGAGGAGGGCACCTTTTGGGATGAGCACTGGGTGTTGTATGGAAACCAATTTGACAATAAACTTCATATATTGAAAAAAAAAAGAAAGAAACATCTGTCTTATTACCACTCAGCTGGCCAGACCCCTTTATTTCCTTATCATATTGTCATCATTTATTCTCTCACAGTTCAAGGTACTTACTACTTCTAGTTCTCCCAAGCACATGATGTTGAATTACATTTTCATGCTTTTTCATGTGTGGATCCAATTTCTGACAATGTCATTCCTGGTCTTGTTTTCATCTGTGAAGGACTCCACTCTGTTAGCTTTGCTGGTTTGATGAGAAAGACAACCAGGAAGACATACACTCAATTCTGCAGCTGCCATGGGTTATCTGGGAAGGCTTTTGAAAGTATCCAGGTGCACAGAAACTATACTCATGTCCCTTCTCTTCCTCTCAAAGGAGCTCATTTTATTATGCACAAAAATATAAAACAGAAGGAAGAACCCTACTTAAACTCTGCATAGAATTCGATCTATTTGCCTCTGGACGAGCTATTCTCAAACTTTTTTGTTTAACCTCCTCATACATAAAAATATGGCAATAGCATGTGGGAGACATACAATTAATTATCCAATTATTTTAAAAAGCAGAGTATTTACACATTTTGGCACTTTACATATTATTAGTCACCTCATATTGTATCTCACAATTAGCCGGGACTCCCCACTGTGCTGTGTCAACCTACTTCTCTCTGTAATCCTTTGTTCCAGATAGAGCAAAAACTCAGCAACCTGGTCACACCACAGGCTTCAGCTTGAGGTGTTAGTGTAGTGACTTAAGAGCAAGTCTCTCCTGCACACTATAGCAATCAGACTTAAAATTAGTGATGAATGTGAAGATGATCTACTTTTTGCCCTTCACTGATGTGGGGACACTGGTAATGCCATTGATTAAGGAAAACAAACAAAACACTCCTGAAAGTTAATTTTCTCTCACATGACTACAACACTCAAGACTCTTCTGACACCAACACATGAAAAGATGTTCAACATCACTCATCATTGGGGAAATGCAAAAAAATGACAATGAGATATCACCTCACACCTGTCAGAATGACTAACATCAAAAAAAACCACACACACACACACACACACACACACACACACACACACACACACATGAAACAACAGGTGTTGGTGAGGATGTGGAGAAAAAGGAACACTTGTGCACTGTTGGTGGGAATTAAAACTGAAGCAGCCACTGTGGAAGACAGTATGGAGGTTCCTAAAAATATTAAAATAGAATTACCATATGATCCAGTAATTCTACTAGATATTTAGCCAAGGAATATAAAAATGCTAATTTGAAAAGATACATGAACCCATGTGTTCACTGTAGCATTATTTATAAAAACTAATATATGGAAGCAGCCCGAATATCCATCACTAGAAGAACAGATAAAAAAACATTAGCATATATATATATAATGGAATATTACTCAGCCATAAAAGAAAATGAAGTCTTGCTATTTGCAACAACATGGATGGATCTAGAGAGTATAATGCTAAGTGAAATAAATCAGAGAAAGACAAATACCATATTATTTTACTCATATGTGGTACTTAAGACAAAACAAATGAACAAAGGGGAAAAAAGAGAATAATAAAAAATTAAATACTTAACTATAGAGAACAAACTGAGGATTACCCCGAGGGGAGATGGATGGGGGGATGGGTGAACTGAGTAACAGGATTAAGAGTATACCTGTCTTGATGAGCATCTTGGTAATGTGTAGAGTTGTTGGATCACTATTTCGTACACCTGAAACTAATATAACACTGTGTGTTAACTATACTGGGCTTAAAATAAAATAATAATAAAAAAGATCTCTGAAAATAGCTGTCAGACATCAAACAATTCTGTAACATCAGTTGTGTGTCCCACAATTTGGTTCAGTCCTGACACTACCTACTGTATTTAGCATTGGATCCACAGGGTAAGGGATCAGTCCCACAGGACTGCCTTCACTTTATAGGCCAATTGCAAGTTTCAAGTTGTCACCCACTTCTGACAGACTGACTATAAATTTAGGTTCCCATGACCCACTCCTGTTGGTAATTTGCTAGAATGGCTCATAGCACTCAGGGAAACACCTATGTTTACTATCTTATAGTACAGTAAGGGTATAATAAAGGATACAGATGAACACCTAGATGAAGAGATACGTATGACAAGATCTGGAAAAGTTGCAAGTACTTCTGTCCTCATGGAGTTGGGGTGTGTGAACACATTGCACACGTGGATTTGTTCACCAACCCAGAAGCTCTCAGACCTACTATTGGGATTTGTATGGAAGCTTCCTCATATGGGCGTGACTGATTACTAACTCCATTTCCAGCCCCTCTCTATGTAATGGGGGAGGGGGTTGAAAATTCCAAGCCTCTAATAATGGCTTGGTCCTTCAGGTAACTAACTCCCATCCAGGAGCAAATCAGGAGCTCACCCAGAGTTGTATCAATATAACAAAAGGTATTCCTATCACAGAGGAAACTCCAAGAGATTTAGGAGGGCTCCTATCACTCAGCAAATGACAAAGGTCTTAAGTAGCTCTGTGTCAGAACCTGGGGTAAAAAACTAAATGTTAGAACAAAAGATTCACCCAACATCACTATTTACAAGGGTTTTACTTTATTTTTCTAAATGCTTATTTATTTATTTTGAGAGAGCAAGAGAGAGAAAAAAAAAAAAAGCAAGAGCACAGGGGAGGGGCAGAGAGAAAGACAGAATCCCAAGCAGGATCTATGCTCTCAAAGCAGAGTCCCATGCATGGGGCTCAGTCTCATGAATTGTGAGATCACAACCTGATAATCTCATGAACAAGAGTCAGATGTTTAGGGAATTGAGCCATCCAGCTACCCTTGCAAGAGTTTTAGAAGCTGTGCCAGGAACTGGGTGCAGAGACCCATTTACTTATCTCTTATTATTTCCTAACCATCTAGACACGCAGTCTAAAGGTACTGTCATGCAACCTTTGCAAAAACTCACTTTCTCCTTCTCTACAGCATTCTTGTTTCTGTTACAGAGACATTTCATCACATGTGAATATTTTCCATCATCATGAAAAATCATTCTCCAGGCGGAACACTTGGGTGGCTCAGTCGTTTAAGCTACGGGTTCTTTCGATTTTGGCTCAGGTCTGGATCTCACAGTTTGTGAGATTGAGTCAGGCGTCAGGCTCTGTGCTGAGGGTGGAGCCTGCTTGGGATTCTCTCTCTCTCTCTCTCTCTCTCTCTCATTTTTCTCTGCCCATGCCCTGCTCACATTCTCTCTTTCTCTCAAAAATATACATTAAAAAAATAATACTTTAGGGACTCATAGTGCTGCTTGATCTGCTGTACAAATAATCAGATCTGATTTTTTTTAATCACGTATTACTGAAAATACCCTACTCATGAAAGAATGTTTTTTTTTTAACTTTTAATTGCCAATATTAAAAGGTCTACTCGATTACTTTTACTGGTTTTACTATTTGGATCCTCCTACTTAAAATTTCCATAGGATTTCCAATTTCATATAATTTGTAACCTTAAATAGTACCAAAATGTTATAAAATGCAGTGTATATCCTAATCTAATGGATTATCTCAACATGCAATTTAATTTTTGTATGTTCGTGACTGATTGAAATAAGTATAGACTCTCCTTAAACAGCATATAAGAGTTTTTGTCCAGAGATACTGAGGAATCCTTCCTTTGTTATCGAGAAGTATTGGTGTCATGTGGGTGGGACATGACCCTGCTTTCTGTCTTAGAGGAGAATCTCACGGTCTTCTTAGGTTAGGGAAGTTCTATACGGAGATTCCCATGGAGATTTTATTAGACTGTCTCTTTCTCTATTTGTCCTCAAGAGAGGAGGGACAGTAGATCCTTATTTCTGCTTGGGTGGAAGTGAATCAGACCCTATTCCCTTCCTACTCCCGTCTTCCTTATAGTTATGAACTGGGAAAGTTTCAGTTTTTTATTTTCCTTCCTTCCTTCCTTCCTTCCTTCCTTCCTTCCTTCCTTCCTTCTTCCCTCCCTCCCTCTTCCTTTCTCCCTCTCTCTTTCTCTCTTTCTTTCTCCTGAGGAGCCAGGAAATATATCAAAAAAGTATCACTCTAGAAGATGAAAAATTGTAACTGTCTCTCACTAGTCAGCTCCCTTGACACATTCACAGTGTAGGAAGAGACACTAGCAACTCACAGTTTCTGTTCCACCTCTAGAGAGTGTTTCATCTGAATATTCTTTTGCTCCTGACCTTTTCTCTTTCTCCTTAGTCATGCTAGTCTCTGCTCAGCTCATGTTTCAAGCTCCTACCACCTGTAAGCTCAATATTTCCCCAGAAGAAAGAAGTTCCAGTAACTGGGCACTGGGTCCTTTTTAATATCTGTTAAGTTACAACAGTCTTATGCTTTATCTGAATGTGGATAAAAAATTTTCTATTGTCTCTGAAGTGGACTAAGTGGCTTAGGGCCCGGGAGTTGGGAGTTTGTCTGATCCCTGTTTCATTTATTCACTGGTGAGGGGCTGCTACTGGTTTCTTCCCAAATTATCTAAGAGCTATTATATTAGACAACAGTGAAGGGGTGCCTGGGTGGCTCAGTTGGTTAGGCATCCAACTCATGATTTCAGCTCGAGTCATGATCTCACAGTTTGTGGGCTCAAGCCCCATATCGGGCTCTGCACTGACAGTACGGAGCCTGCTTGGGATTCTCTCTCACCTCTCTCTCTCTCTGCTCCTCCTCTAGTCACTCTCTATCTCTCTCAAAAATAAACATTTTTTTTAAAAAGACAACAGTGAATGTTGATTTTTTTTCTAAGACAAAACAGTCTAATCTCATTGAAGGAGTCCCATTTTCTGTGTTAACATGACTTGGACCTACACTAGAAAACACACAGTCTGATAGCACCGAAAAAGGATTGTGGCTCTTTCTTAAGTCTGTTTAAATCTTGAAGGTAATTATGTCATCTGCAAATATGTTCGTTTAATCCATCTGAGAAAAGATGGTACCAGCCTCAAATACAGTTTCAACCAGAAATTGATTGTGGTGTGAGCACACATGTGTATATATGTGTGTGTGTGTGTGTGTGTGTGTGTGTGTGTGTGTGTGTTGGGGCCGGGGTGTGTCTCAGTTCATACTTAGCCCTACTAGGAATGCAACATTTTGGGAAAAGCATGGCAAGGAGGCATTCTCAGGCCATCATGGATACATTAGGCAGATTTGTTGTCGTCCCTTCAAGGTAAATGAATTTATGTAGATGAACAGGATTTCTGTAAACCTGTGGCCACCATGCAAACTGGTGCAGTCACTCTGAAAAACAGTGTGGAGGTTTCTCAAAAAATTAAAAACAGAACTAGCCTAAGACCCAGCAATAGCACTATTGGGTACTTATCCAAAGGATACAGTAGTGTTGATTTAAAGGAGCACACGTACCCCAATGTTTATGACGGCACTATCAACAATAGCCAAAGTATGGAAAGAGCCCAAATGTCCATCAACTGATGAATGGATAAAGAAGATGTGGTTTATACACACAATGCAATAATACTCAGCAATGAGAAAGAATGAAATCTTGCCATTCGCAACAACGTGGGTGGAACTGGAGGGTATTATGTTAAGTGAAATAAGTCAGAGAAAGACAGATATCATAGGATTTCACTCATATGTGGAATTTGAGACACTTAACAGATGATCATAGGGGAAGGGAAGGGAAAATAAGATAAAAACAGAGAGGGAGGCAAACTATAAGAGACTCAAATACAGAGAACAAACTGAGGGTTGATGAGGGTGGGGGGTTGGAAATGGGTGATAGGCATTAAGGTGGGCATTTGTGGGATGAGCACTGGGTGTTATATGTGATTAATCACTGGATTCTACTCCTGAAACCAAGACTACACTGTATTTTAACTAACTTGAGAATAAAAAAAAATCAATCACACAGGGAGACTGCAGTACAGAGAGCCATATATATGTGTATGTGTGTGCATACACATATGTATGCATGTATTTGTTTTAGACTGGCTTTCTTAACACAGCCAAAATTGTTGATCTTTTTATTCATATCTTATTCCTGGTCACTACTTTGAAGACTATCTAGAGACTTAGAGCTCTCTTGAGTGAAGTTAACATTTACAACAGTCCACATCTGTCCTGGTTAACAAATGAGCCTGGCAAAAATGATCTCTATTAGAAACTCAGCAAGAGTTTGGATGGAGAAACCATCCCAAAGCAGATAAACATAATACAGAAAGAAAAACTACTGTCCAGATGTGAGATCCTTTTTCTAAATGTGCTAATTTACAGCTTGATTTATCATTTTATCATTCATTTTCCTCTCTAGATTCTCTTTTATATAATTATAAAATTGTCTTTATAATCCCCATTTTTCCAAAAGTGGATCCTTGCTCACTCTACACGCCCCTTCAACTCCGTGTCTTTAGAGAAGATGATCCTGGAGAAATAAAGGGAATAAAAATCCCAACCATTCCAACTTTCTTCTTCATGTAATTCTGCCACTTAGGGAACTATTATGTGGGACACCAGACAATATTAATGTTGTAGGTTGGAGAGACAGTCACATTTCTTCATTCTAGTAGGTTTTCAAACAGATACTTTCTGGAATTTTCAAAAAGTCTCACACTGGGTAATCATGTCCCAGACATTGAACTTGTCAGAAGAGAACAGGTCCAAAAGTATTTACCTCCAACATTCCAGAATCACAGAGTGATTGACATTCAAATTTAATGATGGTTTCTTTTTTTTTTTAAGCTTATATATTTATTTTGAGAGAGAAAGAGAGAGAGAGCTGGGGAGGGTCAGAAAAACAGGAGGAGAGAGAGAGTCCCAAGCAGGAACCACACTGTCAGTGTGGAGTCCAATGTGGGACTCAAACTCACGAACTGTGAGATCATGACCTGAGCTGAAATCAAGAGTCTGATGCTTAACTGACTCAGCCACCCAGGGGCCCCTCGTTGATGGTCCTAACATGAGGCGGCACCCATACTTGCTGAATGCAATTTAAAAAGCTCATTCCCTAATGTAATGTCCACTGAGAAAGCAGACAAATTAACAGAGGTCAACAATTCCTTAATTTCTCCATTAAAATCCCTGTCTTAGTTTTTCTGTTAAAATTCCCCATTTTGTTACATCTCACCAAAGCCTCAAATATTTGAGAGAATAAAAATTGGGTGAATAAAACCTCCTAATGTATTTGTCAATTTAAAAACTGCCACATTATTCAGCGTTTATGGCCGTGCCATAACCCAGTGTTTCTCAAAAGTGTGTTACGAGAGTGGAAACTTAAGACAGTGATTCAAAGCCTTTGCATTAGGGGTGTCTTACCACAGCCTCATTTCTTTTAGCCTCCAGTCCATAAAAATATATTGAATTTCTATCATATGTATTAAAATTAATTTTGCTTTGTGAATTTTATGGTACCTGAAAATTACCGAAGTTAAAGCAATAGGGTTTAAACTTGTCCTCCTCTTTATCATTTACAAATAATCATTTTAATTCGTATCATCTTCAACTTATAGTATAATTATAGAACAAACATGTTATTTTATTTTAATAAGGAAGGAAATAAAAATAAAGTCAATGGTAACATTTTAGTGGCTATTTTTTCCTAAAACTCTTCTTTAAATGTTTATTTATTAAATAATATGCATGCAAATACAAACTTTTAGACACTGTTTCTTCCCTGTACATTTATTTGTCTTTGTAAACAGGATTACATTTTTTTTTTTTTACTTTCTTAAATCCCCACTTTATTTTCTAAGTTTCTCTCTTCAGGCACTAAATTAACCCAGTAGTCAGTGTTATCAACTTAGGGTGATTGTTTCAGATCTAGCTCTATTCCAATATAATCCAATGTAACACAGAAACACACACACACACTTATGGTCACTGTTTACTTTTTAAAAGAGGTGACAAATTGTGATGCAGACTTCTCTGCTTTTTGCTCACCTCATTTGACAATGCATTATGGAACATCCTTGTCAACTAGAGCAGCTTTATCTCATGCTGTTTGTGGTTGTGGAATAAATACATGATGTATATACATCACAACTATTTCCCTCTGATAAAGGGCATTTATATTGTTTCCAGTTTTTTAAGATTACAAATAATGCTGCATTAAGCATTTATAGATATATATCCTTAAAATGTGGGGCTTTGCTACAGATCCCTGTAAGGGAAGATGTTAAATCAAAGCATATATGTATTTTAAATTTTAATAGACATTGCCTAACTGTATTCCAAAATAGCTTGTATGAAGCAGATTCTTCAGGAAAGAGAATCAATTTTCAGTCCTCATTAGCAGTAGGTGATACCTCTCTACTTAATGTTGCTAATTTAATGGGTAAAAATGAAAACTATGATTACCTTTGAGTGATCTTTACAAAATTTAATGGAAATCATAATTATTTTATGTTTTGAATTTTATTTACATCATTTGTTCACTTTGCTGTAGAATTAGGGCTTATTTCTTATTGGTAAATTTATTTTCTCATTTTATGTTATTTTATTATTATTATTATTATTATTATTATTTATTGAGAAAGAGAGAGAACACTAGCTGGGGAGCAGGGCGGAGAGAGTAGGGGGGGAATCTTATCAAGTTTCACACTCACCAGGGAGCTTGACACAGGGCTCGATCCCATGACTCTGGGATAACGACCTGAGCCAAAATCAAGAGTTGGATGCTCAACCAAATGAACCACCCAGGTGCCTCAACTCTCTATTTTCATATAAACTATTGTGAGTAAATATTTTGCTCTAGGATCTTATATATCCCAGAAGATAAAATTGATACATTCAATGAAAGCATATCCTAGGTAATTAAATTATCGTTTATCTGAAAACTCTTCATATTTTTGGAAACTAGAGTACAACAGGGAACAACTGGAAAAAGTTATTAACATTACATTATTAATAATGTACAATGAATGAAGATGTGGAAATCATGGTTTCAAAAATTATGTAAATAAATTAAGATTATCCAAAATACAACCCTAGAACCAGAGTAAGGGATAAGTTTTCTACAGGGCTTGTCCTGTATTCATGAATATGATGAGTTAAAATTTTTTCTCAGGGTACCTTGGTGGCTCAGTCGGTTAAGCGTCTGACTTCAGCTCAGGTCATGATCTCACAGTTTGTGGGTTCAAGCCCCGTGTCAGGCTCTGTGCTGACAGCTCAGAGCCTAGAGCCTGCTTCGGATTCTGTGTCTCCCTTTCTCTCTGCCTCTTCCCTATTCATGCTCTGTCTGTCTGTTTGTCTCTCTCTCTCCAAAATAAATAAATGTAAATTTTTAAAAATTTTTTTCTCAAAATTCAAATCTAGAAATGTCTTTCATGAAATTATTTAACAGGGAAATCTAGATCTTTTCTGCTGTTCTTTTACAACCCTTTTTCTTCCCCCTGTTCCTCCAAAGCCTAGAGTTAAAGCTTGTTGCTTGACTGAATTCTTGGCGATAAAAGGTATCCTAGTACATCACAGAGGAAAAGCAGATCAGTTGCAGCTGACCTTACTGACAAACACCAGTGACAAATCCATACACAGCTGGGAGAAGATGGTCCTGTAAACATCATCTGTGCTGTACTGGTAGAACTTGTATACAGAGAGTTTAGGAGGCCATTTTACAGCGCAGATGTGGGAAAACCATACAAGCCAGAAATTACTTTTGATTCCTGGAAATAAATTATGCCTCAATAATCCTTAAAGCCAGTATTTTAAGAGATTAATGTTCAGTGGTCTGAGGCTCATCTAGAGACCTCTGACATCTATCATCATTCCAGGACACCTACCCATTTCTGAAGATATGTGCTCTTAAAAAATGCAAGAGTTATTCAGCCCATTTTCCATTTCAACCTATTTGTGACTGGTTAGGACCATACACACTTATGGAAAGAGACACACTTTGTTTTTCTGGGTTTTTTGCTTTGCTTTGTTTTGTTGTTGTTGTTGTTGGAAAGAGACACTCTTTGAATCAATTTGGAGAAAAGAAAAAGAAAGCCATCTTGTCTATGAAGATGGTGAGCCTTTTTTCTAGCATCTCTTTACTATTTCAGGGCTTCTGGGATCCAGGCAATAGTGCCCACTTTTGATAAATCTTCTATTTTTTCTGTAGGAACTTTGTCTCTTTAAAGCCACTCACATATGTAGAACCTCGTAGTTCTCAATAGATAAATATCTATTGAATGAATAAGTGAACAAATATTTATTTTAAATAAATATTACATAAATATTGAATAGTTATTAAATATGAATTTTGTGTATTAAATATATTTATTGAATGAATAAATGAGCAAGAGGTCTCATCATGAGCTAAGAAGTGTAAGCCAAATCAATTTCTTTGTATCAGAAACCAAGTCACTTAGAAGAGAAGGCTGGAAGATAGGAGCATTATAATCTCACTGAAACCGATGGAGAAATCATTCCAGGATTTTAGTGCAGGTTTGTCATTGTGGACATTCATACTTCATTATTCCTGCCTTTGCTGCGTATCTTTGGGAATGCAGGGTCCTTATGTCTCTAGACTTCTTTTCTTAACTATTTAATTTTATATATTAGCTATATAAACCTCAGTTTAACATACAACATCAGTTACTTTTTAGAGTATCTTCTTCATTTATTCATCTTTCCCTCAAAATGTGTGCCAGCTTTTGCAGCTAGATATCCCAGACCCTACATTCTTATAGAATTTCAGAATTTTCTTTCTTTTGAAAATGTCCAGTATTATCCAACAAATATTTTAAAATAGCCAGCTAATATTTTTTATTGCCTTTGATGTATTAGGTACTGAGGACATGGAGATATTTACTAAAAGTTTTATTTACATTACTAATCTGACCTTAAATTGTCATTTTATGTATTGCACATTAAAATATTTTTTTAGGGGCGCCTGGGTGGCTCAGTCAGTTGAGCGTCTGACTTCAGCTCAGGTCATGATCTCACGGTCCATGAGTTCAACCCCCGCTTCAGGCTCTGTGCTGACACTCAGAGCCTGGAGCCTGCTTCAAATTCTGTGTCTCCTTCTATCTCTGCCTCTCCCCCACTCATACTCTGTCTCTCTGTCTCTCTCTCAAACATAAATAAACATCAAAAAAATTTTTTTTAATTTATATTGAAATACTTTAAGAAGTTTTAAGTGGAATTATTAAAAACATAGATCGCAACAGTTTACTAAGCCCATTGTAAAAGTAATGTCACTGTTTGCTATCTTTCTTAAAAAGTCAATCAAGAGTATGTTAATACTGGGGCAACCTGGTTGGCTCAGTAGGTTAAGTTCTTGATTTTGGCTCAAGTCATGATCTCAGGGTTGTTGAGATTGAGCCCCATGTTGGGCTCACTGACAGCACAGAGCCTGCTTGGGATTCTCTCTCTCCTCACTCTCTGCCTCTCTGCTTGGTCTCTTTCTCTTACATAAATAAACTTATAAAAAAAAGAGTAAGTTAATAATAAATAAATGATATGTTTGTGATGCTACTTTCAAAATTAACCACAATTTTTTTGAAATATGTCATGGAAGGCAGTTTTTAGGGGATTTAAGGCTTACTTTTTTTCTAGGTATAGTTATCTTAGCCATTTTTGGAAAGCTAAAAAGTCCCCATAAAAATATATCTATTGATTATAATTCCTACATCTTAATCTTTCTTATTCACAGGGTCTTTGTGGACTCAAAAGCACTCCATCACAATTTCTGGCAACTTTCAATTTGGTATGTCTCCCTGAGGCATAGAAACAACTAAAGAAATTCCCAAGGAGCCAAGGCAGGGTTATTTGAACTTGTCCACTAAATTTTCCATTCCATAACATATTTATTGAGCCCAATTCATGCAGTGAATTTTTGATCTAGCCAATCAAAATTAAGTGAAATAGGTTATACTTAGACTTCTACCTTTCAGAAAGGCAAGGCAAACATTCTATTTGGTAATAGCCATACTACTCAATAAAATATATCCCTCTTAGTTCATTTTTATACATTTATGTTTTTATATAGCTTTCAAATCTGAGATTTAAACGGATTTTAAGATACTATAAAGGCAAATAACAATGTTTTAAATTTGTCTCTCTAGGACTTTTGAAAAGCACATAGCATGAACTAACTTCAGATCAAATACTTAATGATAAAAAAAATCTAATTATCTTGATAAAGAAGAAAAATTGTTTCCTTACAAAACAACATGGCTACCATACTACACTTCAATCATGTGCAATTAAATTAATTTGAAAGCTGTAGGTATCTATCTATCTATCATCTATATCTATCTATCTATCTATCTATCTATCATCAATCTATCAATCATCTATGTATCATGTATCTAATTTTGTTTACCCAGTTCAGAATTATTTGCTCAAGAAAATGCTAAAGAGAAAAGATAAACTCTACTTTAAAATACATACATTTTGAGAAATTTAAATTTTGCTCAAAATGCATTAAATTAGAAAATGTTTGGGGTGCATGGGTGCCTTAGTTGGTTAAGCAGCTGACTTCAGCTCAGGTCATGATCTCATGGTTTGTGAGTTCGAGCCCTGCGTCGGGCTCTGTGCTGACAGCTCAGAGCCTGGAGCCTGTTTTGGATTCTGTGTCTCCCCCTTTATCTGCCCCTTGCATGCTCATGCTCTTTCTCTCAATAATAAATAAATGTTAAAAAATTTTTTTAAAGTTTTCCCAGATAGCTAACAATGATGGAAAAGTAAAGGCAAACAGTGTAAACATTTTCCCTCTAAAGTGGCATGATAATGTTACAGAAAAATCTCATTATTTCCAGAAAGTACTCTTAATTAAAAAAAAAATTATCTCTTTATTTGAAGTCATAGAACATGCTGTAGAGTTTAAATTATTTTAAAATTCAGCAAGATATTTTAAATCTAACATTTGTTTTTAAAAATATGTGTTGCTAAGGAATTCTTGTTTTAAATCCACTTGCACCATAAAATCTTATTTCTGAGATACACAGTAGAGAATGTTTACTACCTAGGCACTAAAAATAAGACTAAAAAAAAGTGAACACAAATTACCTAGTCTGGGTTCAAATCCTAGAAGAATGGTGTAAACACACACACACACACACACACACACACACACACACACACACAGGCATGCACAGAACAGGAGGAGGGAGAGAGGGCGGGACAGAGAGGGAGCAGGAGATCTGTTTCTTGCCATATAATAGGCAGCTGTTATGATTTCTAAAATATTTCAAAAATCATACAGTATGAAGAGAACTTAATCATCCTGGTCCTTCAACTGTTTTTGAGATTTTTAACATTAATGAGAATTAGTACCAAGATATCCTAAGCAGTTCAGTCTTTGTCCAGGATTCTTTCCACACCAAGTGTGAAATATTTAGGAAGTTAAGTCAGTAAACTTGGACCATATCTAGAAGCTCAAAATGAATGCAGCATCCTTGGTTAAGCCAGGTTGCTCATCCTAATGGGAGCTGGCAATACCTCAAAGGGGACTGGCCAGTGTTACCAACAATAACTAGTTGGCTGCAAAAATAACTATAATGGCCAAAGGTCTAGTTAGGCTTTGCTTCTTCCTTCTCTTTCATCTCCTTCTTTTTCCTCTTCTTTCTCTTCCTTCATTTCTTTGTAAGGTATAGATTCACGTGGTAAGAGCAATCCAAAGATTTCACAAGAGAAAAGACCTTGTTGCTGACTCCCATTTCCTCCCAGAGACGACAGCTCTTACCAGTTCCTCTCTACCCTCTACCGCTATCTTGTACCCTCATGGATACCTATACGTGCATGCACTTCCCACTGTCTTTACTCCCTCATTCTATCATATTCTGCATGTTGTTATATACCTGATCTTGTTTTATTAATCAGCTATTTTGGGGGAAAAACTCATCTTTCCAATGTTTTACAAGAATTGCATCATACATGTTCACCATGACTGATTTAACTAGTTGTATCATGATGGATGTTTAGGCTGCTTCCAATATTATTATTATTATTTTTATTTTATTTTATTTTATTTTATTTTTTATATATGAAATTTATTGACAAATTGGTTTCCATACAACACCCAGTGCTCATCCCAAAAGGTGCCCTCCTCAATACCCATCACCCACCCTCCCCTCCCTCCCACCCCCCATCAACCCTCAGTTTGTTCTCAGTTTTTAACAGTCTCTTATGCTTTGGCTCTCTCCCACTCTAACGTCCTTTTTTTTTCCTTCCCCTCCCCCATGGGTTCCTGTTAAGTTTCTCAGGATCCACATAAGAGTGAAACCATATGGTATCTGTCTTTCTCTGTATGGCTTATTTCACTTGCTGCTTCCAATATTATATTATAACAAATAAAGCTACCTACATGTTGGGGGGAGGATTAAGACATTTTCATATACATGTATAAATACATCAGCAAATGCATTTAAAAATGTGGCATTTCTGTGCCAAATTCACCCACATTCTAACTTTTACAGTAGCTGCCACATTGTCCTCTATAGAGTTCTTACTAATTTATTACTCCTGCCAACAAGGTGTGAAAGTGCTTTACCTCACATTCCTCATAGTATTAAGAAAAATTGTGGTATTTGTTAATCTGACAAGTGAACAATTCTCTCTCATTACACTTTTACTTTCATGTTTTAACAATGAAATTGAATAACTTTCCATATCGTCTCATTTCATTTGTATTTTACTTTCTGCCTAACCTTGTCAGATAATTCCAAATCTTGCTAATGGCTTGGCAACATGACACTATAGCTCACCTGAATTCTGTCTTCACGTGGATCATGGGATTTCCCCACCCAAGTTTTCTAGTAGTGTTCCATGAATATAGTAAAACTCATGGACTACATCATTTGGATTGTTTAAAAAACAATGTAAGGCCCATTACCATTCTCTTCAACAATGATTTATACAAGACCAAATAATGCAAATAATTTCTAAACATCATCTCACTTAAATAGTTCCATACAGTTTTACTCTTGAAGGTATTTGAAAAACTTGGTTATATCATGATTTGCTTGCAATTAATGAGTTATTCTAATCTTAACCCTTGGGGAGTGGTGAACTACTATAACGATGTGTAAGGTACCTTATGTGTCACTCTGTATTTTTTCAGTGGTTTGAGCCAGAAAGCTGATCAGCATTTTAATTCCTCCCCATCATCCACTCCAACATCTTGTCCATGTTTCTTGGTTTCACTGACAACATGGTATATTTCAAATCCATTTGAACTGACTTTATCTTCATACTACACCACAGGTCAAGGCAATATTCTCTCTGACCAGGATTATGAATCTATTCCTAACTGGCTTCTCCACAGCCATTCATAGCCCCCAATTCATCTTCCACTGAATAGCCAGGGTGATTGTTTCATAACTTAGTTCATGCCCAAATGCTTTCTATTGTCCTTTAGCAAAAATTAATATTTAGCGTAACTTGTAAGTGTCCTAGCTTTCTAACTGTAAAGTATCCCTTTCTTCCCTCTTGCTCACTTGTGCATTCTTATCACTGGCATTTTTCTTTCTTATGTATATAAAACTCTTCCTCTTGAGACATTTTAACTGATTCTACTTTCAGCCTGGAATACTCAGCATCTCACTCTTTACTTTTGGCCCCAGTATATATGTTATTTCCTCCCAGAGGTAAACCCTATTCTCTTGTCCCCATCTGGTATTTGGAGTCCTATCTTTTGGAGAATTGGTGTTTGACTTGAAAAAAAAAATGCACATGGACTCGAGGGAAATGAAATTTTTTGAACAAAACTTCAAACTTTAAATCTCATTTATTGGAATTACCTTACGTTCTTTTTACCTTTCATATTTTAAATTCCTACGTCCTTAGGTCTACTTGTTTCTTTTGGTACTAATGGAATTTTTGCGATTAGCTTTGAAAAGTACTGCTGATGAAAAGAATCTCAGAGAGATGAGAAGCGAAACACTTTCCTTTTCCTCAACAGCACCCCCCCAACCCCTTGCCACCAAAACAAAAACAAAAACAAAACACAACACCTTTCTTTGAAATAAAACTTGTTCCAATAAACTGGTGAACTGAGAACATTCATAAAATCATCAGTCTTGCTCTTATGTGATACGGAGATTTCTGTGAAATGGAAGGTTCAATTGTTGTTGTCTGTATTGCTGTTAAAAACTGGTTTTGGGGGGAGTTACTCATACAAAGCAGATTTTGTAGACCCTCATATTTCAGAAATGTAGCAAAATTTTCTTATTAACTGTACACTGAGAAATAATATGTAAGTTGACATTTCAGTTGTGGGCACTCACTTTTAAATGTTTCTTCTTTGTGATACGCCCTAAGATCAATGAATCCTTAGACACACTGTTCCAGAGTCTTATTTTTATCCATTTCCACAGAATTAGAATTAATATTTACCTCTTTGTGAATTATTCTCACTTGATATCTTACAAAAGCAGAAACTTCAGTACTACTTAATATATATTAGCGTACTTCTTAGAGTCTTACCACTAAATCTTTTCTCTGTAAATGCTCATAAGTGTGGTCATCCAACAACTGCTACTAACTTTTTCCATATTCTTTTCAAAAGCTTATTTCAGAACATAGAGCATTACTTTGGTGCTAGATTTTACTGAAGTGAATATTTTAATGAAATGGGCATCAGTTGGCAAAAAGTTATTTATATGTGAAGTGAAAGCAAGTATTGATTTGGAAAAGCAAACATTAAAAAAATATTAAAATTCATATGCAATTTTGAAAACTATTCTTTTACTGTTCAAATTATCAATATGGCATTCTTTATCACTAAACACTGTGTTGATTTTTTCTATATAAAGTAATAATTTCTGTGATAAAAATAATCTCCTTAGAGTCAAAGAGAAAAAAACCTGTTACCTCTAAAAATATTAATTTAAAATGTTGTAATCATAAAGAAAAGCACTATGGAGTTTCCTGTGTTGTTTGAGAATTTTCCCTTTTAGTTCTGAGGGATGATGGTGTCATAAATGGTCCCTTATTAATATTAACATAAGTAAGTATGAGCTTTTAAAACAAATTATTTTTCCATACTTAGAGTTTGGATGAACTCTAATCTTCATTGTTTACATAGTATTTTAGTTTGTAGAATCATATTGAAAATTAGTTCAGGTAGTGCAGCAGTTTTCAAGACCCCAAGGCACATTTACATGCTAACAAAAACATAAATTAGTTTCAAATAAACCTTTTCATTTGAAATGTTTAACTTTACTTACCTAAAGCTATTAACCTGAACATACATAGAAAAAAACTAGTTCAGTAGTAGAATTAATGTATAAAAAGTAACACATCACAGGGGTATGAAATAGACACATTATTTTCAATCATATCAGAAGTTGTGTTTAAAACAATAAATTTCATACTTAAAAAATAAAAATATCTGTCTTATCTGAGTCTATATTTCTATGTCTCTACATCATTTATCTACATCTGTGACTATCCAATCTACAAACTTTATTATTTTTAGCTAAATGTTACTTCACCTCTCTGTGTCACTAATGCCTCACTTCTAAAATGGTGACAGTAATAGTCATTCATACTTTTGTGTGACAATTAATTCAGTTAGTGAATCTAAAGCATTTAGAGTAGTATCCTGCATACAGAAAGGACTCAGTAAAGATTTGCTGTTATAATAATTGTTTTTTAGATAGTCAAAGAGTTTTCAAATCAACAGTGAGGACAGAATTTTTCAAATCAACATTATGATTCATTATTTGTCAATACTTCCCTCTTCTTCAAACTGTGCTTTACATGTGGGAAAGAAATAGGATTTTCTTCATCACATTCAGTGACTTTCAATAGTAAAAGAAACAGCCATGGGTTATCACACAGGAAAATTCAGCACAACCTGATGATCTTAGCATGCCTTGTTGCATTTTCTCAAGTGTACCTAATGAAGGAGAATATGATAATGTGAGAGACATTTCACGCCTTGTAAACATCTGAGAGTGGATTTTACAGGGAAGCCTGTATGTTAAATCAAAGATAGTCATTTGAATCAGTAACTACTCAGTGAGCCATTCTATGTTGAAAAACGATTTTGAGGGAAGGCTCTACTACGACTAATATAGAGCACTAATGTGAGAATGAAGTATTTTTTTGGTACATGTTTTTAAAAAGGTGTTAACAGCATATTATGAGAAGGAATGGCTCTTTATGTAATTGTCAAAGCTGATAGCAATTTGGTGGCCATATTCAGGCTAGATAGGCCACATTATGGAAATAAATTATGAGCAATGGAATATGAGCTTAGTCTTTTTTTTTCTGAAACTTGAAAGTGTTATTGATATGCAATCTGCAGACATAAAATTTACCTATTTAAAATATATAATTCAGTAGATTTTAGAGAGCTGTGCAACTACCACCATAATCTGATTTTACAACATTTCATTATCCCAGATCGAAATCCCATAGCCATTATCACTCACTTTGTAAACGCTTCTCTGCACCTATTGAGATTATTGTCATTTCTGTCCCATATTCTATTAGTATGGGACATGTAGACCTTAGCCAATGTTGCATTACTGGGATAATATGTGTGGTCATTGTATGTAATCCTTTTTAATGTGTTGATCAGTTTGGTAGTATTTAGTTGAGTTTTTGTGTTTATATTCAAAAGGGATATTTTTCTGTAGTTTTATTTTCTTGCGATATCTTTATCTGGTTTTGATATTAGGGTGGCTTCATAGAATAAGTTGGAAGTGTTCTCTTTTATATTCTGGTAGAGTTTGTGAAGGATTGGTATTAATTATTTTTTAAATGTTTGGTAGAATTCACCACCAGAGCCATCTGGTCCTATATTTATTTTTGTAGGAAATTCTCAAATTATAAAGTCCATCACCTTGCTGTTCAGACTACTTATTTCTTCTTGAATCAGTTTCAGTAGCTTGCATCTTCCTTGGAATTTGTCCTTTTCATGTAGGTTGTTTATTTTGGTGGTACACGGTTGTTTATTATATCCTTTTTAGGACCCTTTTTATTTCTGTAAATTCAGTAGTATTGTGTCCTCGTTCACTCCTGAATTTAGTAACTTGATCCTTCTCTCTTATTTTCTTAATCAGATCTACTCCAAATTTTGTCAACTTTGTTGATCTTTTCAAAGAACCAACTTTTGGTTTTATTGATTTTTCTCTATTGTACTTCTCTTCTCTATTTCATTTATTTCCACTCACATATTTATTAGTTCCTTTCTTCTGTTTGCTTTGTGGCTATCATGCCCTTCTTAAAAACTCTACCTTCTTAAGGTGGAAGCTTATAGACTTGAGATCTTTCTTCTTCTTAGCATAGATCACAACAACCATTACCTTCTTTCTAAGTATTGAATTTGCTGCATTCTGTAACTTTTGGATCATATGTTTTCACTTTTAGGCATCTCAAAATATTTTATAACTTCCCTGTGATTTCTTCTTTGATCCATTAATTAGGAGAACTTATTTAATTTCCACATATTTGTGAATTTACTAAATTTCTTCTGGTTAGATTTTTAAAATAAATTACAGTAAGAAAAAAAAATCCTTTGTGTGATTTCAGTTTTTTAGATTTATTGAGGCTTGTTTTATGGTCTGACATATGACCTATTCTGGAGAATGTTTCTTGTACATTTAAAAAAATGTATGTTCTGCTGTTCTTAGGTGGAGTCTTCAATAAATATCTGATAGGTCTACTTGGTTTATGCCATTTTTTTAAAGTTTATTTATTTTTGACAGAGAGAGAGAGACAAAGCATGAGTGGGGCAGGGGCAGAGAGAGGGAGACACAGAATCCAAAGCAGGCTCCAGGCTCTGAGCTGTCAGCACAGAGCCCGATGTGGGGCTCGAACTCAGGGACCACGAGAACATGACCTCACCCAAAGTCGGACGCTCAACTGACTGAGCCACTCAGTCGCCCCTAGGTTTATGCTATTTTTAAGACTACTGTTTCCCACTCAAAGTCCTGTCTAGGTGCTCTAACCACTGTTGAAAACGCAGTATTGAAGACTTTGACTATTTTTGTCGAATTATCCACTTCTCCCTTCAATTCTGTTAGTTTCTGATTCATATACTGTGGGGCTCCATTGCTAGATTTATATATGTTTGTAATTACATCATCCTAATGGATTGACTCTTATTATTCAAAATGTTCTTTTTTGCCTCCAGCAATAATTTTTGTTTTAAAGTTTATTTTGTCTTGTATTAGTACTTGTATTAGCCACTTCCAAGCTCTCCAAGCTCTCCTTGGATACTGTTGCATGGTATTTATTTTTCCATCCGTTTACTTTGAGTCTCTGCCATTGAACTTGAAGTGTGCTTCTTGAAGGCAACTTCCTGTCGGATCATCCTGTCAGTCTCTGCTTTAGTCCTTTACTTTTAATGCAAATCCTGATAACTTAGGACTTATGCTGGATATTTTGCTATTCATTTTCTTTGTGTCTTATGTCTCCTTTGTTTTCTTCTAAACCAATTAATACCTTCTGTTGTGTTAAATAGATATTTTCTAGTATATCATTTTAGTTCCCTTGTTTCTTTAAATGTCTTTGAGTTGTTTTCTTGGTGGCTGCCCTGGGACTTATAATAATCATCTTAACATAATATAATTTGGATTGATATCAATGTAATTTCAATAGCATGAAAACCCCCAGCTACAGTAGAGCTTTGCCAATTTCCTGTCTATACTATTATTGTCATAAAAAACATAGCTTTACACATTACAAGCTCATCAACACAGTTTTATATAATTACTTTATACAACTGTTTCTTAAATGGGATAGAAGAAGAAAGTGTTTTAAACAAAAATACATGTATACTAATTTTTATATGTAGCTACATAGTTTTACTGGTGCTCTTTATCTCTTTCTGTGGATTCAAGTTACTGTCTAGTGTCCTTTTATTTCATTCTCAATGACTCCCTTTGTATTTTTGGTAGGGTAATCTACCAGCAATGAACTTTCTAAGTTTTTGTTTAGCTTGGAACATCTTAATTTCTCCTTTGTTTTGAAGGATCATTTGGTAAACACAGAAATCTTAGTTGGCAGTCTTTCCCTCTTTAGCATTTTGAATATGCTTTTCTTCTATGATTTGAAGTGGAAACCAAGTTCATAATTTTGCATCTTTATATACTATTGTCTTAGCATTATTTGTTGAAAAAACAACTCCTTTCCCATTGATATGTCTTGGCTCTTTGTTAATGACCAGTTAACCACAAATATTATGAGTTTTTTCTAGAATCTCAATTCTACTCCACTGATCTATCTTTATGCCAGCATAACACTGTCTTGAGTACTGTAGCTTGTGAGTTGTGAAATCACAAACTGTGAGTTTGCCCTTTGTTTTGTTTTGTTTTTCCTGAGATTGTTTGGCTGTACTTTAAATTTTGCAATTTAGGTTTTAGTTCTAGCAAACTGATGCATATTCATAGTTTAAAAAGTTAATTAAACATAATTGTGTGTATATTTCTTGATTTATCACCTTTAGATCATATTTATTAGCATCCTAAAGAAATTGAACATTTAAATTACATGTATCTAAACATGCACACATACACACAAACACACACACACCCTTTTTGTCTGTCATATAACATATAGCATGTGTATGTATGTGTGTGTATGAAGATATATATTTATATATCCTTGTTCATTTTTGGTCAAATCTGTACTCTGTACCTTCTTATGGCCACTTAAAACATATGCAATCAAACCATTTTTGTGCAATACACACAATTTTGTTCTTGTGTAACTTTTTTGTTCTTGGAGGCAAACATTTTGTTTCTGTGCTTAAATTTTCTGTGCACATAACAGGAATCTACACTAATATCTCTATTTTCCTGGGAGGCGTCCTCTCTTCCCCAGACTGTAGATCCTAATATATTTTCCTTCCACCTCTCCTGTTGGTGAGGTGCATTCTTTAGTAGCTCCTTCAGTCAGAGCACATTCAAGTCTAATATTTGCCATTGTTGTCTTTTGAGAAATGTTTTTATTTACCCCTCACATTTGATTTATGGTTGATTTCATATTGAATTTTAGGTTTAAAATCATTCTCTGTTGGAAACATGACGTCTGTGCTCTCTATTCTAGATTCTGGGCATCATATTCTAGACATCAAGTGTTAGCTGTCATTTTGACTCTTGATTTGCTATATGTTACTTGTTTTTCTCCTTAAAGATTTTCATTCCTAGTCATAGTAATTTATGATTTAATAGTGAGTCATTTGTCATTCATTGTAATGGGTACTCCTTTGCATCTGAGAAACCATGTCTGTGAATATTTTAAAGGTCTTCCTTTGATAATTCTTAGATAATTTCTTCCTCCTGGCTCCTCTTTCTTTGGTAATTCCCACTTTAGGATATTGATGATTTAGATGGCTCTTCTAGAGTACCTATGTCTTCAATCCATTTTTAAAAAATTTTTATTTATTTTTGAAGAGAGAGAGACATAGTGTAAGTGGAGGAGGGGCAGAGAGAGAGGGAGACACAGAATTCAAAGCAGGCTCCAGGCTCTGAGCTGTCAGCACAGAGCTGGACGCGGGGCTCGAACTCAGGGACCGCGAGATCATGACCTGAGCCGAAGTCTGCCGCTCAACCGACTGAGCCACCCAGGTACTCCTGGTTGATCCTATGTTTTAAAAAATCCTAGAATTCAGGTTAAAAATCCTAGAATTCAGGGTGCCTGGTGGCTCAGTTAGTTAAGTGTCCGACTTTGCCCTAGATCATGATTTTGCAGTTCTGGAGTTTGAGCTCTGCATCCAGCTCTGTGCTGACAGCTCAGAGCCTGGAGCCTGTTTCAGATTCTGTGTCTCCTTCTCTCTCTCTCCGCCCCTCCCCAGTCACACTCACTCTCTCTCTCAAAAATAAAAAAAGTTAAAAAAATTAAACTCCTAGAATTCAACTTTTCCTTGTTCATTCCATTTATTGGGTGCTTACCTCCAACTTTACTTAATTATATTCATTTTTTTCCATATATATATATATATATATATATATGCATATAGATAGATATATAGATGAATAAGTATTATTTTCATTTTACCAATAAGAAACCAAAACCCAGAGAAGTTATGTTAGTGGTTCAATATTACAAATAGCACAAAGAGTATGTGCTGTTGATACTGACTGAATCAAAGATGCTCTCATAGTAAAACCTGTATTCACTCTCATAAAGACATTTTATTAGTTTGAAGAAATGATATTTATCATTTAGGCACTTAATGGTAAAGATAACACCAACCAAAAATCATCAACATTTGGGGAAGAGTAACATTGTGAAAAAAGGCATCAACCTCAATAAAAAATAAGAATCTAAGATAAAAGATGTTAGAAAAAATATATGAAGCTACTAATATAAGTATAATAAGAATCCTTGCTGAGATTTCAGGATATCTATTTTTAAATAGTAGATTCATACTGTTATGAAAGAGAATAAAGATTTCTTAGATAATAAAATCATTATTTATAAAATTAAATCCAAAATTAACAGTGTGGAAGAGGATTCAATGTAGTTGAACTGAATTTAATAAACAATGAAATTGAGCTGAAGCATTCTCCCAGAATGTACATAATAAAAATGACATGAATATTATGAGAGAAAGATTAAAAGACATAGAGGAATTGTATTTAACTCGACAAAGGCGATGTATAAGAAACCCACAGACTATCTCACATAATGGTGCAATATTTTACATTTTTTCATTAATGTTAGGAATAGATAAAGATGCTACGGATACTGTATCACTGAACTACACAAGTGAAACAATGCAAAAAGACAAAAATTAAAAATGAAATAAGGGAGGAGGCAAAACCATATTTGTTAAAATTGTCTGCCTAGAAATTTTAAGATAATTAACTGAAAACTTGTAGGACTTTAGGAAAGCGATCAGATGTTAGATCAACATGCACAAATTCATAATTTCCTCTGGTACAGAAAAACTAATTGGATAATGTGATGAAATAACCCCATTTACCTCAGCAATCAAGATTCTAACAAAATGAAGGGGGGTACTAAACCTCACATAAAGTAAGCTAAACAATGCTAGGGAAATTATAAGTGCCATAAAAACTATAAAAATTATAAAAACCTACCAAAGTACATGCGCAAATGCTTGGATAAATAGAGAAATGGAACATTTTCTGGTTGAGAAAAAGCTGTCAAATCTCTACAAATTAAAATATAAATTCAGTGCAAAATCCAATTGCATTCCCAGCAGAATTTTTTATGGAACTTGACAAGTTGATTCTCGCATTTATTCAGAAAAGAAAATGTTCAACAAGAACCAATAATTTTTAAAGCAGTCCAGTGACTGAGTAATGACCCTACACATCATTAGATCATACTCCAGTAATTGAAAGCATTAGTTTAGATGCAGAAATATATAAATAGATTCAGACAATAGATTTTTTTAAAGCTTACTTACTTAGTTTGACAGAGAGACAGAGAGAGGGGAAGAAAGAGAGAATCCCAGGTAGCCTCTGTGCTGTCAATGCAAAGCCCAACAAGCGGGGCTCAGTCCCACGAACTGTGAGATCATCACCTGAGCCAAACTCGAGTCAGTCGCTTAACTGAGCCACCCAGGCACCCCAAACAATAGAATTTTTTAAAGTAGAGAAAGAGATATACCATACACGAGAATTTTGTATTTAAAGGTTTATGAATATTTTGTGAAACCCCTGAAATTCCTATGCATTGGCAATTCAAAAGTCAAAAAGATGAAAGTATTTATTATTTTTTAAAAAAGCATAGAAATAGAATTAAAAGAAAACGGGCTTTAGTCTTTCCATTGACAAAATACTAGTGACCCTGAAGAAGTCATGTAACTTAGTTCACTACTGTTATTGAAAAAAAGAATCTAAAAGTATTTTTTCCAATCTTTAGTACTTTAGAAAGGATCAAATAAAATAATCTATGCATAAGTCTTCCACAATTTACAAAATATATGGATGCAATATTTTTTGACTACAATTTTGTTCTCTCTTGCATATAGACGGAGGAAAACTAGGGGTTAGATATACACAAAATGGTTACTGTTGGTAGAGTATCATTGACATTTGCAAGGTAAAATTCATTCAATCTTTGCAAGTTTCCAAATCCATGAATAGCACTCTGAGATAAATTTTCCTCAGTATGATGCAAGTTACTGATGTATACAAATTGGAGAAAAGAAAGGGAAGAGAGTCATGAGTTAAGCTGTACACTTGTTAAGATAAAGACTTCTTTGGGACATCCAGCTTAAATGTTGAATAAGCAACTGGATATACAAGTATGGAGTTCATAAGAGAGATCCCAGCTGAAGGTATAAACTTTGGGATTTATCAATACCAAAATCATATTAGAAGACGCTTAGGAAGTGAGTGCCAAAAGAGAAGGGAAGATGCTAGAGGAAAGAGATATAACAGTTAGAAATTAAACCAGCAAAGGAGACAGCAAATAACTAGTCAAAGAAGTGGGAGAAAAACAAAAGGTTGTAGATTCTAGAAACGCAATTAAAAAAAAAAAAAGAAAGAAAGAAACCAATAGGAAAATCAATCAGCTGCATCAGTCGCTGCTCACAGGAAGAGCAAGATGAAGACTGAAAAGTGATCACTGACTTTGCAATGTGAAGGTCAGTGGCAATCATGAGGCCAGTTTCAGGGGCCTGGACCCCATATCAGTTGATTGCACAGTCTTCGAAGAGAACAAGAGAGGAGTTTGAGACAGAGATCATTGCTTTTTTTTGTTTGTTTCTTTTTGAGAGACAGAGAGAGAGTGCGCACGAGCAGAGGAGGGGTAGAGAAAGAGGGAGACACAGAATCTGACGTAGGTTCCAGGCTCTGAGTTGTCCGCACAGAGCCCAAAGTGGGGCTGGAACTCACGGACCCCGAGATCATGACCTGAGCCGAAGTCAGACACTTAACCGACTGAGCCACCCAGGCACCCAGAGATCATTGCTTGAAAGAGGAGAAGAATGAAGGAAAGTAGCCAAGTGAAGATGTGGCATAAATGCAGAGCGTCTTTGGTTTTTATTTTTACAGTGGAAGATGTTTTTTTCCCCTTGTACTGTATGTTGATTAGACTGATACAGGAGAGAAGGAAAATATTACATTTCAGGAGAACAACTGCTGGGCCAACTCTTTTGGGAAGCTGAAAATTAATAAATCTAATAGTGAATTTAAAAAATTAGATGGATAGGGTCATACCAAACATTCTAGGTTCCAAATTCTGATACGTAGAGCTATCTGGTTTCTTTCTGGTAGTAACTGAGCTGTGGGGGAGGAAAATATTGGCTTTTTGCAAATTACAAATTACCATTTATCTAAATGCATTTGCTTTATTTTTTTTAACAGGATAATTTTTTTACATTTCTTTAAAAAAATTTTTTTTAACATTTACTTATTTTTGAGAGACAGAGAGCGGCAGAGCATGAGCAGGGGAGGGGGAGAGAGAGAGAGATACAGATCTGAAGCAGGCTCCAGGCTCTGATCTGTTTGTTAGCACAGAGCCCGACGCGGGGCTTGAACTCACGAACTGCGATACCATGACCTGAGCTGAAGTCGGTCGCTCAACTGACTGAGCTACCCAGGCGCCCCATAAATATATTTGCTTTAAACTAAACTCTTAGCTGGTACACATACTGCTCTGATATCCCCACGGTCTATAAAGTTTATCAATAGGCATAAAAGAGTATCAAGCTGTCAGACTGCATTTAGTTGTTAAAGTATCTCAGTGGCCAGGCAATAGCTCTCAGTATTTGATTTGGTGACTCAATTAGACATTTCAAGATGACTAATCTAGGAATACAGCCAATTCTAATTTCTTGGCAGAAAAATCTCTGAAATCTCAGAGAATTTGATGAATGCTATAAGACTGATAAATATTCCCAATTAAAATATTTATACCTATAACATTACAGTTCATACTGATTCATTTAACACAGGATATCCATACTAGGAAGTATGTATTTGATTCATGAAATTTACAAAATTGACCACTATTATGTTTCTTGGGATAATGCTTTGTAATGTAAATGCCCAAAATTTCAAAATTCAGTTTGATTATGTTTTCCAATTCTTAAAATATATGCCAAAATAACAATAAAGAATTGCTACAGAAACATCACACAAAAAGACAAGAATATAGATGGAAGAAAAGCATTTATCAATTAACTGTACTTGTATTCTCCCTTCAAGTTGTCCAGGGCTATGTTCATGACTTTACTAAAAAAAAAGAAAAGACCTAATAGCTTAAAATAGTAAGTAATTTATAATATGACATGGATTGTGTAGATTAGGGATTGGGGTGATTCTTTTGCTATGGCCTCAACTGAGGCCACTCAATGATACTTAGCTGGTAGATGGGATGGTCTAAAGGGTCCAAGATGGTGTCACTCAAATGTTTCGCATTTTGGTAGGGATGGCTAGAATACTGGGCCCTGAGGAATATTTTCAACCAGACTATCTACGTGTGTTGTCTTTAGCCTATTGACATCAGGGAATTTGGACTTCTAACATAGCAACTGATTTCTCTCACAGTGGGCATGTTTTTTGTTTGTTTGTTTTTAGTAAAAAAATGAAACCATTTATTAAAAATGCTTACAATAATATCTGACACCCAACAGGTATGCAATAAATGTAAACTACATCTCTATAATGTCTTAATTCTTTAATTGCTTTAAATTTGAGTAGAACTGACATACAATGTTACATTAGTTTCAGGTATACAACATAGTGATTTTTAAAGCACCCTCAAAAGGGAACTAACATGACTTCTGCTATATTCTTTTGGCTGAATCTGTCACCGGCCCACTCAGATGCAAAGGCAGGGGACATAGACTCCCCAGCTCTCAACAGGAAGAGTGTCAGTGAGTATGTGGCCTTTTAAAAAACAAACAAACAAACAAACAAAGAACCATGTCATCCTCAGAGATCATCAAATAAATTAAATTATGAAAAATTAAGTTAAAAATGACCTACAACTTCCAGGAATTTTCAGAAAAGATGGGATGTTAGCAAATTCAATGAATACAAAATCCAAAATTACCTTCAACCTCTTGGAATAATTCTGATAATAATTTTAGCAAACTAGTGATATTTATTTAACAGGAATACTAGAATGGTATGCAGGACTTACATAAGACTTCTGATAGAGTCTCCAATGATAACTCTGTCAAAAAGACTTTAGATTCTAGTACAATCAGGTAAGCTAGTAATAAATTCCTCTTGAATTGCTGTCAACTCAGAAGGAGTCTTAGAGATACAGAATACTTATGTGTCATTGGTACAACTTCGGAGGAGACTGTAAAAGTGCTGAAATATATAATCCAAATTCAAAGTATACTTGATAGGATAGAGCAGAATTTCTCATAATGTTGTCCTGAAAATACTTGTCCAACTGGATGATCTGTTAATATAAGTTTTCATGCTCAATACATTGGGAAATACCACTCTTAGCTTTTAGAGATTAACAGCTAAAGACTCTTTTAAATTTGAAATACAAAAATATTTTCTACTCTATGTTATTCTGACCATGAATTCATACTTTTCCCCTCTTTTTTAAAATTATTCACTCACTAGGGAATGAGCATGCAAATTATAAAGAAGAGAAGCAACAGAAGTGATAGAACTAGGTTATGTACATAAATACTAGGTTGTGAAGTCACTGCCCAAATACCTGACATCAGTTGTGATTGACTAAAAGTACAAATCCATTAGGACAGGAGTTGAGACACAATCTACAATGTTTTGGGTAGAAAATTCCTAGAACAGCTTAATTCCGGATTCTTCCTTAGAAAAAGAATATTGAGTAAAAGTCTCAAATTTAGGGAAGAACAAATTTGCTAGTGAAGGTATTTATCCCACATAATTTGAAAACATGTATAAAGATGAAGGACAGTGCCTCAAAGGGAAATGATTCTCTGTAACAGGAATATGACAATTCTAAGTCATATTGCCTCACGAACAGAGAACAATTAGTGTTGCTGAAAAGAATTATGTTGCAATGATCCCACCAACAGAATATCTGATGCCACACATATGTTTAAGTGTAGATTTGATTAGGTGATTTCTCATTCAAATAAGAAGCACTGGCCATTCATGGTGGTGAATATAGATATGCAATATGACCATTTCCAGGTGGAGGTCAAAGTAGACAACTAAAACATCTCTTCAGAGATCACTTCTATGGTTTTGGCAAAGATGAAGAAAATCTCAGTCTCCTATCATCATCATCATAGAATCACTTCAGTGATTCTCAGTATTGTGAAGATACTTGAAGGGCTGTTGGTTTCAATGTGACTGAAATCATCAGTGAGCCAACTGTCATGGCTGTTGTGTATGGTTTGGACAAGATATTGAGGTCAAACAAAACATGATGATCTTTGACCTGGAAAACAGCATCTTTACATGTTCATCCTTATTCATAAGATTGAAATGTTTAAAATCAAATCTACAACCACGTACACTCTTGAGTGGACAAGCAAATGGTTGATTTCATCACCAAGCTCAAGTGCAAGTTTTAAAGGCCATCACTGAGACAAAAATGTTTCTGCCCTCTCCACAGCATGTGAACATGCTGAAGTACTCAAGTAACACTCAGATCAGTATTGAGATAGAGTTCTGTGAATAAGTATCTGTGAATAAGTCTAAGTTACTCGTGCACATTTTGAAGAAGTGAGCTGACATGAAGCCTTCCACCCTGTAAATAAAGTTTTATGTTTGATAAGTCATAGTCAAGGCATTATGTGTATCCCCAAATCTCAGAAACTTCTGCAGAACTTCTTCCCCACAAATGATTAAGCAAGATAGTAAACCCCAATAAAGAACAGCTGCTCAGGAAGCCACGGTGTCAGGAGACAATGCAGAAAATGTTAGTATCTTTGTCTCCAAGCGTCACTCAGTTTTTCCTCGGTATCAAAAGTTATAATAAAGGCACAATTGTTCTCATCAAGCATAATGCCCCTTTCCATGGAAAAAGACAGACTTTCACTTTCCATTCTAGTAATCATTTGGATTCAGGAAGACGGGAAGGCAATGATAAAGAAAACAAGCTTACCTGGAAAGTTTGATATCCCAGGCATTTCTGTGAACCACATGGCATTTTTCAGAATGAAATCACATTTGATGCTAATGCATGTGGTCCCTCTAAATCTGTGGTGGCTCAGATTACAGGAAATAAAGGAGTATAATGACCCATGACAAAGTCTGTTTGAGCAGGGACAATGGTGAGCAGAGAGTCAAGGAGGTTAAAAAATACAGCCAGTGAAGATGAGAAGTACAGAGATAAGATGCCATCAGAGACCTAAATTGAATCTCACACATTGAATATGAAGGCCACAGGAGAAGATGAGAACCTTCAAGCAAAAATGAGTGAGAAGAATCTGCAAAAGATGTTTGACCAGTGCACTAAATTATCAACTGTCTGGACAAAAATCAGACTTCACGGAAAGATGAATTTGAACATCAGAATGACCTGGTGAAGATCTGCAAGTTCCTCATTATCAAGTAGTTTCAAGTTCAGGGGATATGTCAGGAAGGAAAACTATCACCTTCTTTAGGAGCAGAATTCCTTCTGGAGGTACCTCTGGACCTACCATTGATGATGACAAATCTTTTCACTAAATCAAAATCTTTTGAAGGACCAAATTTTAGGAAAATTCATTCATGGTAGTTAAATCATATTTAATATAAAAATCATGATTAAAATTTTACTGCTGTTTTTCACTACTTGTCTGTACACACAGAGAAAGTTGTATTTCCTCAGTGTTTGCATAAACATGTAGAAAATTCAATTTATGCTTTAATTAAATAAAATAGATACACATAGATGACTAAATAATTATATAATTCAATTCGTTATATAAATATATCTATATATAAAATATAAAATTAATAGGTTTTATATATAAAACTTAGGGTGTAGTAATAGTGTTGGAAAGAGGAAATTAGGGAGAGAAAGAGTAGATTTATCCCTGCTTTTCTTATAACAGATGTTTCCAGGAATCTTGGAAGGATAAATGCTTTCTAAAGGCACTCTTGAAACATAATTTAATTTTTAAGGACATAAATCATTGAGACTAAGTTATTAAAGTTAATCCAAGCTATATATCTGCCTAAAAACTATAATGATGAATGGATATAAAGTTTATTCTTTTAAAGTATTAAGCAGTAAAGGTATACATTCTATTTATTTAATATCTGTCTAAAAATGATCAAGATAAATGAATATGAATCTTACTTTTTTAAAGTATTAAAGAATACAAGAGTACATGCTGTTTATTTAATAATTATTTATGGCCATTAGGTTGTGTGTTTTATATAATAATTCCTCCATCACTTAATTCAGTCTTCATAACAAGCTTAAGAGTTGGCTATAATTATTTATTTTATAGATGAACACATTGAGACACAGAGAGAATCGGGCTTTTGGTCAACATTACATAGCTAACAAGTGTTTCTTTTAGAAAAGAAAATTAAGCTGTTTCATTCAAAAGTTCATGTTCATAACTGATTTCTCTATTGACTCCCTTTATATCATCATATATCTGAAAATAGGTGTATATATCCACAGTCCATGGCCAGTTACTAATCACAGTTGTTATGTGATGAGCACTGCATTTACAAAACAGTAATATTTTTTGGTTTCCAAGATGTGAAAATTGCTTACAAATCTTTAAATGAACTGTCTACAATACCACTGCTAGCTAGATATAATTGAACTGTCAAACAATCATCCAAAAACACTGAAAAATAAAAAAGCCATACTGTACATTAACATCCTTAGAAAAGTGAATGATGTCAAATTCAAATGCCTACTAATATGCCACAATCCCTTCAATTTTCCAAGAGAGGCGTGAGGGACAGACTGATTGAGATCTTTCCCCCCCACCCCCCAGTATGTGTCATTAGAGACCCAAGAATCATTACAGATACCATCCTAAATAAAATGTTTGGAAACACTGAAACAGACAACCTAAGCCTGAAGGATGGGTCACCGGCCACCTAAGGAGCTATCTTTGGTATGACATTTGTGACTGAGCTCCAGATACACTGTGTTAATTATGAAGCCCTCTCTGCTAGTGATCAGCATTACCATTAATTCTGTCACATATTTACCAGGAAGAGAATGCACTCAAATGGTAACATAATACCTGCAATGAGAATCATCATTTATCTCACATTAAGATTCAGAAGCTAAGTTAAAAATCTGCCAAATGTGACTTTCATGCCTACAACCTTTCTTTCGGTTTTCTTTCCCTTATATATGATTTGATATGAGCTTAAAATGGGAAGATATTTGCAATAAACAGTGCATAATGTTCTCAAAAAAGTCAGTGTTATTTCATAGGTTGGGTTTATTTCATAATAAAGTGTGAGGAATGAAACAAACTTCTCAGATAAAATTATGCACTGAAAATATCAGTTTTCTAACAAGATGAAAATACTCTGGATTAAAAGATGTTAATGTTGCTTGGACTGTAGGAAATCAAATGTATATGCAATTTAAATGTAAATAGGCCACATACTTTGGTCCCATCCAGGAATACAGACCTTATGAAAAACATATCACTTAGTTTAAAGAAAACACACCAGATACGACAATGCTTAGAGCATCCAAACATTCAACTGTAGGCTTGTTATAATTTATTAATTTTCAATGCTCTTTAGTAGAGAGAAATGGGTAGCAATATTAGTATTAAAGCCAAAAATGATTTTCTTTAAAGGTAACAAAATCCACTGCTTCAAGTTGAAAGCTTACTTTTATAGGTATGGTAATTAATTTAAAATTATGACAACTTATGATAGGCTTTGTAAAGAATAGGAAATCTGAAATGATCATAACAATATTCTAGGGCATTCGACTCGTGGATATTTTGGGGAATGTAACTGTTGTCAAGACCTGCTCTGAAGGGTTACTCCCTTCTCCCTCATAGCAATTTGGTTACCATAGATATAGATTTAAATATTGTAAAATCATCTGCATTTGAAAAAAATCTTGGGTTATATATTCTATCAGGTCTTGCTTTTTTCTATATAGCTTCCCCTTTTCATAGTTTTGTTCAGTTTCTTTTATTTCTTTCCAGCTGCTTCTATTTTTACTAAGTTAAAATGTGTGATGAAAACTACTGAGGTATTTAAAATAATGACATGTGAAATACTTTTAATGAAAATAATATTCATATTTTTATTATCATTAGTCCCCTAAATAATTCCAAAAAAAAAGAGTGCTTCCTCTGTCATATTATAGAACTATCAATGTGAGGATTATACCTATTTAAAGGTGAATAACAACCTTGCAACCTTGTATGGTGTTTACCAAAGGCTTGTTAGTATTCTGCAATACATAAATGCTATTATCCAGACTTCATTTGTGGGAAATGGCACACTATTGATGAGCAATAGTGCTGGTAGAGTGAAATCCTTCTTTTTCTCCTACTAATAATAATTGCTTTCATAAGTTTAAGAGACTGTGTGTCTTTGGCCCCAATCAACTATTCTAAAATTTAAAAAGAATTGGTTAAAATTACAATGGGGACCAAACTGAGAGTATGATGGTTTTAAGTAGAACTGAAGAAAATATAATAACACCACAATTTAAAGGAATGTACTGATTATTTAGATTCATATTTTAAAATCATAAAAAAACATATACTATGATATGTGCTGTTACTTCATTGTTAATATTGTAATTTTAGTGAAAAACCAAGAGATAATTTGCTAGTTATGACATGTATAATATTTATGATTGTTATAATATTTATATGTTAATGATAGTTTATGTTTTATATTTATAATATTTATAAAAGTCCCATTAAAATGAGTGCATTGATACTCTTAAAAATACAACTTCTGACAAAACCGTGAAATCCAGTAACAATACAATAAAATGACACACTGACAGTTGATGATGTTATTTTGATTTGTAATATGAGGCTTAAGAAACAAAAAATCTGAATTAATGAAAATAAATAGTTTTATGTCTACACTTTGCTAGTGTTTCAGTACTGCCAGTACTTACACATTTTAGAAAGAAGTGCAACATAAAATTTGCAGGTTAGTTTTTAAAATCTTTTATTATTGAGGTAAAAATTTGCATATCTTGTATGCATAGATGTTAAGTGTGCATTTCAATGAGTTTTGATAAATATATAAACTCATATAACCACCATCCCAATCAAGATATAGAGCAATTTTATCACTCCAGAAGGAAATCATCTGCTATGAATTCCAAAAGCTGCAAAAAAGACAACCCTTCTAAGTAACAGCAAAAGAAATGTGAGAAGGTCCTGAGCTACGAATGTGATACTCTGAGTTTCCAGTTAAAAATAAAAGGCACCATAGGGAAATCAGGGAAGAAAAAAAGAAAAGTTAAAGGTAACAGAAAATAGTATTTTACATAGTAAAAGAACCAGGACCAATTATGCAGAAATCCAATGGCTTCTCAATTTACTCAGAGTAAAAGCTAAAATTCTCAGCTGTCCTTAACGATCAGATTTGGTTCCCACTGCCTCCCTGATCTCACCTCCTACCACTCTACATTTTTTCTCTTTTCTTTGTTAAGTATGTTCTTGGCTCAGGGCCTTTGCACATACTGTTTGCTCAGTGTCAAATGCTCTTTTACCTGATATTCCTGCTGCTTATTTCTTCAGTCTTCCAGACCTTTACGCAGAAACTTTTTAACACAGTATTTCTTGGTCATCTCTTCTAAAAATCACACGCATCCCATACTCAGACCACTTCTTTAAATTCTCTTCCTTCTTTTACTTTTTTCCTTTAGTTCTTATCACTGCCAAATCTACTTAATGTTTTATATTTATTTATCTTATTTTTATCTGACTCCCTTACTGGACCAGAGTCACCATAAAAGAAGTGATTTTCACATACAGCCCTTAGAAAAGTATCTGGCTCATAGACTGACAGAGAGTCACAGTCACTGACCATTAAATAATTGTTAATGAATAAATCAACAATAAGAAAAGACTCCTAAACATGATTATCAAAAACTGGGGTTAATTCACTCAGTAGAATGTTTCTATATTCAAATTTTCCTTCCAACATCCCAATTTTCTTACTTTATGTACATCTTACTTTGAAAGGGATTTTTCAGATATGTTTTCATCCAAGATGGTGCCATCTAGGTGCTCTTGTTAGAAGTATTTGTTAATTCTAGGCAGTAAAGCTCTCAGACCATGATTACTTTCTTCTGCCTTTAAAACTCTGCCAGAACCATGGGCTATTAGTAAAGATGAGCTCCCCCAAAAAGCTTTTAGGATCCAAATTTAGAACATGCCCCATGATCACCATTAAAAGCCCTAAGAACATTTTCTAAAATAATAATAATATTATATTTTAAAATATGTTTTATGTTAATAAAATTATATATTATATATAATTATATATATAATTATATAAAATAACATTATATTTTAAAACATTGAAAACCTGAATTTATGGACAACCTACTAATGTTTAGCAGGAACCCATAGCAGTAGTCAACCACATTTACAATGCATTTCTACTTCTCCTCCTTTTTTCCTTCCCCCAAGCCTACACTGTTACCCTTCAGTTACAAAGTATTTTTACAACTCATAAAAATCTAAAGTGTTTGGCCTGGGGTTGAATGCCTTTTTCCAAGAGAAAAAAAAAAGTCAAAGAAATAGACTCCCTATCGGTCACTCCTCCTGCTTAAAAAGCTATTGTTCTTTTGCAGACAGCAGAAATTTAAAAGTAAGAAAATAATTTCCTGAACCAAAATATTTACAAAATAATACTCACAGGTATTTTATAGTTCAAAAGCTTCATTTTATAAATAATCATCCAGTTAATTGATTCTTCGCACAATCATTTTTAGAACATCATTTGAGCCACTGACCTCAAATATTTTATTCCTTAGAATTAGGTTACCAACTTCTCAAGGAATATATATATATTTTTTTAAGAATAAATTGCGACTGATAGTATTGCTTCCTCTGAATCCCTCTCTTTCTCACACACACACTCCCAGACACTCACAAATATAAGAATGGAGCACTAGAATAAAGTCTATAGTTTCTTCTCAGTGTGACCCTCAAAACTTACTCTTGAAACATAAAAATACGGTCTGTGCCCTTCTGTGTTATATTTCCTATGAATTACCTAATGCAAAGATATTGCTAAGGATCAGCTGGAATATAAGTACCAATTAGCATGAACTGATTTTCAAATAAAATATAAAAAGCTAATACAATGTGACTTAAACAACGTGAAGAGTTTACTGACTTAGGAAACTGACCCATTCAGATGTAGTGTGGGCTTCTAAGTAGATTAATCTGGTCTCCAGTAGCTCAGTTTCTCTGACATTTTCCTGTTACAAATCTCCTTTTCATATTGGCATCTTCTTCAGTCTGACCCACACAGTGGTGGCAAAAGACTGCAGCAGTTTCAGGGCTTATCCCCACATGCCAGAGCATTCAGAAGAAGAGAAAGCTTCCTTTTCCTTAACCTTTGAAGAAAAATCCTAAGTATTAGTCTGATTGGACCAGCTGAGTTCATATACCCATTCTGGAACCAACTATTGGGCACAGGGGTTATCCAATATCAAGGAATTAGGCCAAGAATGGCACGAGGAGCTGTTATTCAAAAGAAAGGGATGCAAGGAATACAGAGATGACAAAAATCAATGTCAAATACAAAACTTACATATACTCTTTAATTCTATTAATTGCTCATCAAACAAATATTTATTGAATTTCTAAGGGACTGATAGGCAAGAATCAGGCAGAGACTGAAAGAAATACAAGGAAATATGACAGAGCTCTTATCTCAAGAAAGCTAAAATGTAGTTCGATTTCAATCAGAAACAAAAACACACAAAAATTAGCACACAGTTCTAAATGTTTCGGGATTGTCAGAGAGCAAAGAGGGTTCAAAGGAAAGGAAGACCATGATGGGCCAGAGCAGGTACTGCATGCTTCTTAAAAGACAGGGGGACAAAATCTTGCCATTTGTAACAACGTGGATGGAACTAGAATGTATTATGCTATGCAAAATAAGTCAGTCAGAGAAAGACAAATATATGATTTCACTCATACGTGGAACTTAAGAAAACAGATAAACATAGGGGAAGGGAAGGGAAAATAAGATAAAAACAGAGAGGGAGGCAAACCATAAGAGACTTTTAAATACAGAGAACAAACTGAGGGTTGCTTGAGGGGAGGAATGTGGGGGGAAGGGCTAATGAGGTTATGGGCATTAAGGAAGGCACTTGTTGGGATGAACACTGGGTGTTCTATGTAAGTGATGAGTCACTAAGTTCTACTTCTAAAAACATTATTACACTATATGTTAACTATATTGGGTTTAAATTAAAAATTAATTAAAAAAAAAGACACTGGAACAATCCATGGTATCTAAAATGGAAACATGTGGCTGAAAAAAAATAATGAGTCTGTCTTTTGTAATGCTTTAATAAATTTTTTAAACTGTAGAGGAATCCTTACTGATGGCATTTTTATTCAGCCAGTATATGCATATACAGGCACAGAGAAATGTCTCAAGTAACATTCACTGAATGTCAATACTTAATACTTACGAGGGGTAAGATCTGAAGAAATCTGTTGCTTTTTAAAAATTTTTTAATGTTTATTCAGTCTTTTTGAGAGACAGAGAGAGACAGAGCACGAGCAGTGGAGGGGCAGAGAGAGAGGGAGACACAGAATCCAAAGCAGGCTCCAGGCTCTGAGCTGTCAGCACAGAGCCCGGCGCGGCCTCAAACCCACAAACCATGAGATCATGACCTGAGCTGAAGTCGGCCACTCAACCAACTGAGCCACCCAGGCATCCCTGTTGATTTTTAATGTTTGGATACTGCCTGATTTTTTGTGTAATGGAAAGGTGTCACTTTGAAAACACAATAAGGTGACTTATTACTCTAAAAAATAGGGAAGTGTGGTTTGTGAGGGAAGTGAGAAGATCATAATTTTAGGCAGGGGAAACACATTCTTGGCAAAGATGTGAATATGGGAATTAGGAAAGGAATGGACAAGAAAAGGAGAAGATAGGACTGACTAGAACAACAGATAGAGGTAGGCAAGCAATGGGGAAAAGGCTGTGTAGATTAAATAGATCCAGACAATTGACCAACAAAGATTTTAGATTGCATAGTAGGTATAAAGAGTAATGATGCAAAAAATAAAAATAAAAAAGAGCAGCATCATTATCAAAGTGTCAAGTAAAGAATTTGTTGCTCTTAATAGAAGAGAATTTGAGAATATTCATATTCTGTACTCTTGCTTTTTTAAACATTAGATTGTGTGTATATACACGTATATACATTCCAAAACACTAGAAATGCAGTATATTAAATTCTCCCCAGACAATAGCACTTATTGATCTGGATAGTAAATTTTTAAGCTACATGCTGAGCATGATGATGAAGTATATAAGCCAAGTTATAAATCATTCTTTTTTCACAAAAGCCAAAACATATATATTCTGTCTTTCCTTCTAAGACGCTTATAACAGCAGCTGTTATAATCATGCAGCATAGAGCCCTTCAGAACCCTTGTTTTATTTTGGCACGACACATTATAATACGAGTCATATTTCAATCTAGGGGGCGACCTAAACAATAGCACTTTCTAACAGTGACTCAATGCCAATTCCAGAACCTCCGACATACGTACTGACATTGGGATCTAAAAATGGGCTTGCAGTGATTTCAACGGAATGTTTTTCAAAGACAAAAACTTATCTAGAATGTTTGAATTATAGCATCAATAATTTTAGCAAAACCCATAAATTATATAGTTCTACACTCTCATTAATATTAGAAAACTGAGGTCAGAAAAGTTGTGACACATCTGAAATGGCACATTTGAAGTATTTACTTAGAACCTATCCGTGAGTTTTAGCTCCAAATCCAGTCCATTTTCCACTGTGCCATTCTGGGCATTACATAATAAATTTTGATTCCAGTGAAGCTCAGTGAAATAAGAATCCACACCCTCTGCTCCAATCTTTACTGCTAGAAATTTCTTCATGACTTATTCATATGTTCTGTATATAATTCCATTGAGCTACAGAGAATATGAATTTTGCCTGGAAGTTAAAAACACTGTTAGCAAGAGCGTTGGAATCAGCATGCAGGACTGAAATAGCTCATTAGGGGACCACACACCACGAGGACTATTGACATTTCTTCCTCACACATCCAGGCTCACGTCTGGAGCCGTTCCAAACTTTACTAGGGACTTTACCAAAAATCCAACTAGCCTTGGCACAAACAACCATACACAGTGACAAAGAGATTCATTAAAGATGAACAAAGTCATGAAAAGACAAAATAACTTTCCACAAACACCTAATTTTGATTCCATTCTATTGTTTGCATTACTTTATAAGAATATTATATACATATGATGGGAACTGGCTTTAACATAGGAAAGGAATCTAGAGCAAAATATTTTCAGAAAACACTCTCTATGGGCACACAGATTAGTGAAAAATACAGAGACGCATGTACACGGCGAGCTAGATCTTAGCATATTAGCATTTATTTTCACAACATGCTTGATTTGCATCATGGTGGACTTGTAATTCTACTTTACCATAAACCCTGGAAGACAAACTAAGAACATACCATTATCTATTATAGACATGAAGGAGTCTAAGTCTTAAAGTAAGAGGCTAATTCAAGATACTCTAGCAGGAAATAGGGGACGCAAGAGGACAACTCAAATGTTTTGACAAACCAGGACTGTTTCTAATATAATGCTTTCCCTTTCACAATACTGGCTACTTACTTGTATGACTACAAAGGGAGAGATTAAAATATAAAAGGCAAACTTTATGACAGGAGAAAGTTAAATAATATCTGTAAAATCAATCCATGAGACCACTTTCCAAGTTTGAATTTTCCCTTCTTACATTCATCTGAACTCATTTCACATTTGGTTCTCAATTTTTCAGACAGAAGTATTAAAAAAAATGATTGTATGATCCAAGGTAATCTTTTTATTCATTAATAATTCTAAACGTTCCCTACATAAAGTGTTTTGTCTGGTCCAAGAAAAGTTTTGCCTGGTCAAAAACAGAAAGTGAAGAAATCAATCCAGAAATCTTGTTTATACATAGGCACTTCAACTTAAATATTTTTAACGTGCAATTTACGTAATTGTCATGGTCAAGGCCCACGTTATTTTGTACTGTGTAAACACTAAGACATTTCTGTGATCAGTATGTGTTAAAAGTAAGCTTCGGTCGGGATTTTTGATTCATATTTCCAAGACCACAAAGGTCAGGTATGGACAGTGGTAGTTAGATGCATGTTATAGTCGTCCCTCTATTATCCATGCGGATATGTTCCAGGACCCCCAGGGGATTCCTGAAACCATGGATAGACCAACCGCTATATATACTATGTTTTTTCCTATGTATACATGCCTGTGATAAATTGCAGTTTATAAAATAGGAAGAGTAAGAGATTAGGAATAATAACTAATAACAAAATAGAACCATTATAACAACACCCTGTAACAGAAGTTATGTAAATTTGGTCTCTCTCAAAATCTCTTCTTGTCCTGTACTCACCCACTTCTTGAGATGTTACCAGGTGATAAAAGCCCACATGAGGAGACGCAGTGGGTCCGCGCAGTGACACAGCATTAGGTAACAATTGACCATCTCTGATTCATCAGAAGGAGGATCAGCTGCTTCGGGACCCAGCTGACCTAGGAGAAACTAGGAGAGCAGAACTGCAGATAAGTGGGAGGACTTCTGGAGAATGACAGCTAACTTTTAAAATTTTTTTTTCCACGTTTATTTATTTTTGGGACAGAGAGAGACAGAGCATGAACGGGGGAGGGGCAGAGAGAGAGGGAGACACAGAATCGGAAACAGGCTCCAGGCTCTGAACCATCAGCCCAGAGCCCGACGCGGGGCTCGAACTCACGGACCGTGAGATCGTGACCTGGCTGAAGTCGGACGCTCAACCGACTGCGCCACCCAGGCGCCCCGACAGCTAACTTTTAAATAGTGCAAATAGACTAAGTGGTTTAGGATCCAAAAACATATCTATTATCAGTTTAACAGAATCTCACTCTGAACCTTAAAATCACAAAAAGTGTAAAATTAATTATATATACGTAAATCTAAAATTCTCCCTTTTTTTCCTAATCTTAATTCTAGTTAATGTAACCTTCTCTTTAAAGGTATAAACTGTATAACTTGTTTGGAAAAACATCAGAAACAAAGCATATATAGGGATTTCAGTTGATGTAAATATTATTTGGTGCAATCTTAGGTAACAAAAAAACATACTTGCCAGACATAAGCATAAACTCTGGCTTAATTCCATTTTTATGTTATATGTTTATATATAACATAATAATACATAATATATAGTATATATTTAACACAATAACTTGTTTTACAGTTTTGGTAGTTTCATCCTGACCTGAATATTTGAACCATTTTTGTGAGTTGAACTAATATATAAACTTCATTAACTAGTGACTGTTTCAAATTTATTCAGATCAAAATACAGCTTACATTTCCATTTAAGAAACGTGGAAACCAAACATGAAAAATCTAGAGTACAGTGTCTCATCAAATATTTTGGTTGAAAGCAAATTTATCTTCTAGGAAAATATACATCTTCCATAAATATAAGAAAGATAAGATTGCACACAGTAAATATGGATCTGTTAACTATAACTCTCCTTCTCCTGCAAGGCAGACAAACATTTATAAGGAAAAGATATGTTTGGCTCCACAAGACTGAGAAACTAAAGTTATCTTATTGAAAAGATTCAATTGAAGAGGAACTGATTGCTTTTGTGATATTCCTTCTGGTGAGAAAGAATAAACATGTTTAAGACTTGTATCTTTCTTCAAAAGCCTCCCAGTTTCCTATGGGACAAACAATGCAGAGAGAATCTTAGAGAATGACACTATCTTAAAGGTCAGTTAAAGGTCAGTTAGTCCGACCCCCTCCATAGGAAGGGAAGTTCTTCAATTTACCAATGATCTTTTCTTTTGTTACATTTGACAGTGCTGTGATTTTCTCCCTATGCCTCTCATTCTTCACCCTCACCATCCTCATTTCCCTCAGAGTTTGGAGATCTTAGTTACTACTTTCCAGATAATCTCTGTCTGATTTCCCAGAAGGGCACGTGAAACTGAACACAATATTCCAAATGTGTGCGCATCAGTGCACAGGACACTGGTGCCACTTTAATGAAAGCACCATTTATTTTTTGGCATGGAATCATAATTGGATTAATTTTTAACTGGTATGCCTTTGGTGTCACAATGGGCTTACCTTTTGTTAGCCTCCTGCACCCTGTACTTGAGTATGTAAACTTAAGTGGAAATGTAAGATTTCCTCTTTATTCTACCTCAAGGTCATCTTGTTTGTATATCAAATAAAAATTTTGTAACCATGGTGTCTTTTCCTCCCCAAGATCATACCAGGCAACATCATAAAGGACACACAACTGGAGATTTTGCTCCAGACTGACATTAATTCCATAGTTAACACTCTTAGTGTTAGTAGCCTCCATAATTGTCTAGCTCACATCTTTGACCACAAGGTTCTTCATTAATTCATTCAACTGATATTTATGGTAAACTTATTCTCTGCCAACAATGGTCATAGCTGTTTTTTTTTGCAGCAACGTAAAAAGCAGACCAATCCCTCGTGGAGTTTGTATAAGGTTAGCAAATAAATGTCTCATCAATTATATCATAAATTGTATCTATAGCATCCATCTTGTCTACAGTCTGCTAATGCTACTATAGGAGAATGAAATTAGTTTCTTATTTATTCTTCATCATTTCTTAACTTCTATAAAATTATCTGTTTAATTATGTTTTCTGCACTTAAGTAAAAACTAAAAATCAATATAAATTTCATGAGGATAATACTTTTTGATTTCAATCTTTGGGCATCTCTTGCCATCTTCCGCATAGAGCATTGACCATTATTATTCCTCTGTGGCATTTTGGAATAAAAGTTAATTAATTGTAGATTGATACCGCTAGGCCCCTCTAAATTCAGACTGCAACTTCCACTAAAAGACCAATTTTGAAAATGTCTTGTTTCCCTTGTCAGTTTACTCGTATTTTTCACAGCTGCTTTTTCAAATGTTCTCTTTTCATCTCAAACCTCATACAGCTTCCTTTCACACTGAGCTCGTATTTCTTCGGGAAAATAGAATCTGTAAGCTGAAGATTCTTTGCAACCAAGCCTGTGACATTTCCTACGTGTCTTTCCTCCCAGGGAATCTTGTTCTACTTCTCTTTGCCTTTCCTGTATTTTCAATATTCCTCTATATGTTAATTCTATTCTTAAACTGACTCCTGTCTCTCCAAGTTAATTTTTCTTTTCTGAACCACCTGTTATCCCTACCTTCCTTCCCGTCTTCACACTGATCTGTCGTACGCTGCTGCACCCCCATGCCGTCCGTCTTCTGGCCCTAGTCCGTGAAGCTGCTGCAGTATGGCTGTTAATGACCTCCTTGACACGACTTCTAGGAAACAAGTTTAATTCCCTTTTCTATGAAGAACTAATTTCTTTGTCTAACAATATGATCTTTTCGAAACATTCTTACTGTATCATACAAGCTACTGTGCATTTTTGGTTTCTTGCAAAACATCTGACCCCTTCTTTCCAGTTGGCATTGCAGGTACCTCCTCCTGGGACCAAACTGTAACGAATGGTGACCTGAGGGTTCACTTCCCTTTACATTCTCCCTGTACCATCTTTAATATCGATAGATTCCTAAGAAAATATTTAAATCATGAGTCTATACATCTCCCCCGAACTTTCAAGTATTAGAGCTGAATTCTTGGTAGATAGTTCCATTTGGGTATCGCATGGAAACCTCAAATTCAGTATGTTCAGTACTGAGCTTAGTATCTCAATTGCACCTCTGCTTGCTCCACAATACAATCTTACGCTCTATTTCTATTAAAGATATCACTATTCAATTAGAAATCTCTGAGTCTTTTGACTCCTCTGTCATTCCCCATATGCAAACAGGCATTAGGTGGTGTCACTTCTGTCTCATCTTTTTTGAATTTTGAGACTTGGAAGCTCTAGACCATTACACTTTACTTACAATTTTTCGGTGACTTCTTACTTAGCTTCCTTTGCTCCAGTATCTCTGATAGCCATCTTTCTCCTTTTTCTATGGTGATGCTAGGACTTTTTGTAACATGTAGATGTCATTTGATTACTTTCTTGCTTAAACTTTCCATGAATTTTCATTAGGATTAGGGTAACACTTAAATTCCTCGACATGACTTATAAAGCAAAAACTGGACAGGGAAATACTCAAATGGTTTCAGACGAGAAGATAGTGAATTTAGGGTGTTCCAGATTTGAAAGAAAATCAGCCTCTGATCCCATTATCAAAACATTTTCAGAAAATGGTCTTATATTAGTTAATTATACTATGAAGGGAATTTAAATCCATCAGCTGTTTCTCAAAGGTGATTTTTTTATAGTCATTCTACTGTTACTTGAGGTAAATATTTTCTTTTGCAAGGAGTCCTTCTGATGTCCATGAAATTGCATTATATCCCCCCAAGGGAAGTGGCAAAACTTTGGGTCCCTAAGTGGCTAACCTGAACCATTACAGGTCTGTAGTTCCAATACCTAAAACTCCATTGTCGTAAATATCTTTGTAAATTTGTGGCAAATTATGCAGTAAAACCTATTCCAATCTGACATTAAGCTGTTCTAGGTCCTTATCCCACTGGCTGTGAATATTCATAAATTTTACTGCATAAATAATAATGTATTTGAATATAAGGTGTTGCCCCAGACCCTGGAGTATTACTTAATAAATGCTATGTACACAGTATTACCTTTCTAAAATAAGAAAATCTCTGAAATCTAAAAGACATTGGTCCCAAAGATATTGGATAAAGAATTCTGAGCTTGTACTAACCTTAATTAAGCAAACCAGAATCTATCAAACTTCAGATTTGCAGGATTTATTTCTACTAGAAGAAACCAGATTGCCTTTTGCTTTATATGAGATTCACTGAAAGAAGTTGTTTAAAAGCAATTTTACTCTTAGAGAATAAGTATTGCACATTTTCAGGATACCTATTTTATACAGTTGCGGTGACTTTAGTGGCTTACAGGATTTAATTCTCTTCCAGTTCGTCTTAGCCTGGCAATTCACACAGTTAATGCCACGTTCACTGCCTTGGTCATCAAAAACCGTAGACGTCTACGCAGACGGAGACTAAACTGTATTAACCGTTTAAGAGCAGCATTGCATAACCCAAGTGATTTCTGAGCAATGATCTCTCATAGTTGCTGGATTACAAAAATCAACTATTTCAGAGCTTAGCAATGTCAGGCTCAGTGAGGTAAATTGATACGTGTGAGGGCTGATACGCTATTCTGGGTGCCCAGCTGGAATAACAAAGCCTCTGAAAAGTTCGCCACCTCTCTATGTGTGTGGTCTTTCAGGCATCAACAGATTTGCCTTCACAGTTGCTGCGTTTCACTCACTACAGACACAATTGTGTATCTTGGCCCAACTTTATCCAATGCACACTGTATTCTGCCCTGGTGCTTACACAGCAATTAGAAATTCTCAGAGCGATACCGTCAATCTCCCTGCCACGCTACCGCCCTCAGTCCTATTTTACTTTGCTTTTTATTCAAGGGCCTCTGAAACAGTCATCAAGATGTCCTAGAGAGATCTGCACTGCTCCGGTTTCAATAAAATAATCCTTAGTAGCCAAAAATCCTCAAGTGGTTTATGAATATTGATAAAAACTCATGTAGACATTCCTGAGTAGCTTTTAAAAAATCCTCTGATAACGGTGTTTTCAGGCTTTCACGCTTTGGGGAGTTTCTTTTAAATTTGAAAAAAAATAAAGAGAATATTTGAAATTAAAGCATACCTAAGGAAGCTGTGTTTTATGTTTATTCTCACAAAAGAGAAGTTTTTATGTTGCATGCATTCCATGACTGTCTCTTAAATGTAAACTAATATTCCCATTAAAGGAAATAAAGGAATTGCATTATAGCCACTGCCTTATTCCTTAAGTTGTAAAAATGAAACTCTTTAAACCCTATAAGAAAACCCACACACAAAAAAAATTTGGATCCTCATTTAGTCTGCACTTGAGTTTTATGACGTCTACATAGTTCCTTGTCTCCTGAAGTCTTATTAATTATTTGTAACATGTAACAGTGTTTGTTGTTATTATTGAAGCAGTGTTACTGATGTTCCAGGTTTTGTTTTTTCTTTATGTTGTTTTACAAGAGGATTAGAATCCTAAAGGACACCCTACTGCTTAATTAATTGCCATCTATATGTTTCATGAAATCATTTTTATAGCATTAAGAAATGGGGCATAAATATGAGAAACTAAAAACTTCACGTAACTGAGAATTTCTAATTAGTAAAATGATCTCTTTTGTTACTACTTGGCTCAGAACTACTCTTTTTCTTTCACATCCAAAACTTTGCCCTTTTACGGGAACTGAGCTCAAATAAACTTTTAAATAAATTTATATTTGCCTTCTACAAATAAAGTGAACATACAACAGACATTTAGCATACTTGTGGACTATTCAAAGAAAGGTTAAATCAATTGTGTTCAAACTCATTTATTTACACACTTGGAATCAGTTCTTAGTTCACAACGGAATATTTAAAGTAATTTTAAAACAAATGAGTAATTGTGAAAAGAAGCATCACATCATTTTCTCAGCTTGAAACAGATATAAAAATGCAAATTTAATCACATAAGGTAATCCTGTAAATATTGCCAGTTACAGCAGTCAGACAAATTAAGATCAATTAAACATCCATGATAACTATACCTAAGAACCAAACCCACTGATATATAAAAAAAATATGGGGCATGTATTTTGGTATTGATGAAACCAGATTTTACTTTTCAGTGATACAGATTTGGGGAAACCCTCATCAATGGAACTAAGTGATATGACCAAACTCACATGAATTTTCAGTGTGTGTTTGTAACTTGTGAACATCATACTCGACTTCAGGAGCCTCAGTATGGAAATGGCACAATGGCTTCCAAAAGGTTCAGAAGATATTTAAATTATTCAATTGTGAATGAAGGAAATTCATATTCATTAAGAAAAGTTCATGTCAATGCTTCTCTCACTGGTTAGTTTAGCCACACAGAGATAAGAAAAACATAGCATCTCTTGAAGATATCTTGCTCACATCTAACATAATTAGTGTAATCACCATAAATCAAAGAAACAGGCCGTGGCCATTAAAAAAAAAAATTAAGCCTATATTTTGGTTGCCCTGAATAAAATTTGGAAGAAAACGGTTGAAGTGTAAAGTTCGAAACTAAGTAAATTCTTGTTATGCATAAGAGAGGATAGAAGGAGTAAGTAAGTACATACACAGGAGAGGTACATACGCGGACTTCAGGACAAATGATATTGAGATAAAAATAATAACTGTTGTCAAAAAATCCTTTGTTATGAGGTTCAGAATGTAAGTGTAAAAACTACGTGTTTGGCCTTTTTAAGGCTTTTGGTTTTAAGGATGCTAGTTTGAGTCATAAGAGAAATGGTATTCACCAAGTGGGTTTGTAAAGCAAGAAGGAAAAGAAAGATGGAGTGAAAGTACCATCCGCTAAGCAATGAAAGACAGTTTTTAATGAGACATAGTTTCAAAAGCTAAATTATGGGACCTCTAAAGAGACACAGAGGATGGGTGTGGGGTGTCTTAGTTGGATTTCCCAGGATTGCTTAACTTCTCTGGGTCACAATTGCCAGATCTGTAAAAAGCTGTGGAGATATTTAATTGTACAGAGATTTCCTGATGAGATATCTCTAAGTTCCTTTCAATTTGAGGTATGTAACATAACAAGCCTTTCAAATCTAGAATAAAATGACAAGATGGGCAGATAACTGAGTGATTATTTCTGACAAAAAAGGCAATTAAGATTAGAAAGAACAGGAATTCAGGGAGGCAGCATCTTTAATTAGTTAAACTAAAGGAGAGTTTATTTCCATTAACCTGTTAAAAGGGCCTGCCTCCAAGATAAAAGTGAGGTTTATGGAAATCCACACTGCTGAGCAGCCCATCACACGTAACTCACTGAATTCTGAGTTGCAACCGTAATATTGAACCAAATGTAAAGCAAGGCAAAATATATACGCCATTGCCTCATCTTAGACATAGACAAAAATTTCCCAGCCTCTGTTGTGGTTAGGTTGTGGACACGTGACTGAATTCTGACTAATGGAATATCAATGGAATTGATTGGGCCCCTCACCGGCTTGGCCTGGAGCACAGCACACAGAAAGATCCTACAGCTCTCTTTATCTTTCCTGTGGTTGCTGCAAGGTAGAAGACAGCCATTTGGCTCCCATTAGATTCATGCGAGCAAAACTTCGTTTGTATTGCTTTTATTTTAATTAATTAATTAATCAATTTATTTATTTATTAACTTATTTTTGAGAAAGAGAGAGGAGGAGGCAGAGAGAGAGAGAGGGGAGAGACAGAAACCCAAGCAGGCTCTACACTGTCAGCGCAGAGCCCAATGTGGGGCTCGAACTCACGAACCATGAGATCATGACCTGAACCAAAATCAGGAGTTGGACACTTAACCAACTGAGCCCCTGTATTGCTTTTATATGTAAAGGTATATTCGTTATTGTGACTAGTATCGCTTACTCTAAGAACAAACTTTTATGTATTTTGTTTTTACTTTATTTGTTTTTTTATTTTATTCATTGTTATTTTTTGATCCTTTTTACCAAATTTTTCAACCTCCTAACCCCCACCTCTGGCAACTGTCCATCTGTTCTCTGTCTCTGAGGTTTTGTTTGTTTGTTTGTTTGTTTTTAGATGAGACATATAAGTGAGATTACACAGTATTTGTCTTTTTGTCTACTTATCTCACTTAGCATAATGCTCTGGAAGTCCATCCATGTGGTCACAAATGGCAAAATTTCACTCTTTTATATAGTTGAATAATATTCTGTCAAATATATGTATATACATATGTCTCTATATATATCTTAGCTATTGCATATAGTGCTACAATAAACATATATCTTTTCAAGCTAGTGTTTTAATTTTCTTTGGATAAATACCCAGAAGAAGAATGCTGGGTCATATGGTAGTTCTATTTTTAATTTTTTGAGGAGCCCACATACTGTTTTCTATAGTGGCTATACCAATTTATATTCCCACCAACAAAGCATGAGGATTCATTTTCCTTTATATCTTCACCAATACTTGTTATTTCTTGTCTTTTTGGTGATAGCCATTCTAACAGGCGTGAGGTGATCTTTCATTGTGGTTTGGATTTGCATTCTCCTGATGATTAATGATATTGATATTCTTTTCATGTACCTATTGGCCATCTGTATGTCTTCTTTGGTGGGGAAAAGGTCTATTCACATCCTTTGCCCATTTTTTAATCATATTGTTTTGTTTGTTCGCTATTGAGTTGTAGGAGTTTTTTATATATTTTGGATATTAACCCCTTGTCAGATATATGATTTGCAAATATTTTCTCCCATTCATTATGTTGTCTCTTAATTTTGTTAATGGTTTCCTTTATTTTGCAGACTTTTTAAAAAATGTTTATTTATTTATTTTGAGAGAGAGAAAGGGAGGGAGGGCAGGGAGAGAGGGAGAGAGAGAATGCCAGGAAAGGCTGTCAGCACAGAGCCTGATGCTAGACTGGATCTCAAGAACCATGAGATCATGACCTGAGCTGAAATCAAGAGTCAGACACTTAACTGACTGATCCCCCCTGGTGTCCCAGGGCACAGCTTTTTAGTTTGATGTAGTTTGACTTGTTTACTTTTGCTTTCATTGGTTTTTATTTTGATTTCAGATTAAAAAACAGTTATTGCCAAGACCTAGGTCGAGGAGTATATGGTGTGTGTTTTCTTCTAGGAGTTTTATGGTTTCAGGTCTTATGTGTCTTTAATCCATTTTGAGTTGATTTTTGTATATGGTGTGAGATAATGCTCCACCCTTTTGCACATGGCTGTCCAGTTTTCCCAATACCATTTATTGTATATTATTAGCTCTTTTGTCATTAATTAATTGGCCATATATGCATGGATTTATTTCTGGACTCTACTCTGTTCTATTGATCTATGTGCCTGTTTTTATACCAATACCATGCTGTTTTAATTACCAAAGTTTTGTAATATAGTTTGAAATCAGAAAGTATAATGTCTCGAGCCTTGTTCTTCTTTCTCAAGATTGCTTTGGCTGTTTGGCATCTTTTGTGGTTCTATACAAAAGTTAGGATTGTTCTGTTTCTGTGAAAAATAACATTGGAATTTTGATAGGGGTTGCATTTGATCTGTAGACTGCTTTGGGCAGTATGGGCATTTTAACAATATTAATTCTTCTAATCCACGAGTACAGAACATCTTGCCATTTATTTGTGTCTTCAGTTTCCTTCCTTAACATGTTATAGTTTTTAGTATTCAAGTCTTTTATCTGTATTAATATTCTTTAATAAATATTCTGCTTAAAGTAACAATAATAATAACAGCTGTTCATAGTTAAGTTCACCAATGCAGTCCTGTTTCACTTATTTAAACATTTTATTTAATTCTAATTGATAATTGTAATAATTTAAACAATTTTTTTTAAAGTTTATTCATTTTTGAGAGACAGAGAGAGACAGAGCATGAGTGGGGAAGGGGCAGAGAGAGGGAGACACAGAATCTGAAGCAGGCTCCAGGCTCTGAGCTGTCAGCACAGAGCCTGACGCAGGGCTGGAACCCACAAACTGTGAGATCATGACCTGAGCTGAAGTCAGACGCTCAACCAACTGAGCCACTCAGGTGCCCCAATAATTGTAATAATTATTTTAGCAAAATCATTATGTTATTACTATTCACAGCTAACAGTTATGAAGTATTGTCTATGTGCCAGGCACTATGGTAAATGCTTTAGAGACATCATGTCATTTTAATTCAGAAAACTCTGTGATGTGATGTTATAATCCTGAGGCTCGAAGAGTTTAAGTAATTTATTTAAGTCACCCTAGGTGTGAATTCACCCTATCTGCTCCCCCAAATTCGTGCTTTTGTCATTTTACAATTAACATCTTAATTTTCTTCCTGTATGTGAGTTTACATCAGTTTGGTGCCACAATCATCACTCTTTGAGCGAGTTTTATATATTCCACAAAAAATTTACGAGGATCCTCTTCTTTTTTTAAGTGGAGGCTGAAGTTAGCAGTTTAGTGATTTAGTAACAATGTGACTTCCCTATTCGCCTGTTGTGACTTTGGAATTGTAATTTCTCTGCAACTCTGGTCATACTGGTTTCCATTTTTTTTTGTGTTTTTTTTTTTCTGAAGGTGTTTCTGATAATTAATTTCCTCAGAAATAAGATCAGTGCATTTACTCCAGTTCTTCACTGAATTTCCTGCTTCTTTTTAAATTCGTATCCCACATAACACATCAAGGTCTTTCTTTCTGCCCCCTCTACTTGTTCTTTTGAGACTTGTTTCTTCTGCTCAAGAACACTTGATCTTCTGCAGTTTTAATGAAAGTGTCTGTAATGTTTGCTGACGAACTTCCCAGGATCTGAGTCACTGACCTGAGTGGTTTGGTCAATTGCTAGTCTTGTGGATGGCCATGAATTGTGCTGCCACCAATGTAGAAACTGCATCTTGGAATTAAACAATTTGTGCTAACGATTCTGAACCCATAACTGTCTTTCCCACTCATAAACTAATCTCTCCACTTAGCACATTTTCACAGATTTATTCTCATGTGCCACATCTGTAACTAAACCACATTAATCATCTAAATCTGAAGTTCTCTTTAAAATGCCATACTGGGGGTGCCTGGGTGGCTCAGTCGGTTAAGCGCTGACTTCAGCTCAGGTCATGATCTTGCAGTTCGTGAGTTCGAGCCCCACGTTGGGCTCTGTGCTGACAGCTCAGAGCCTGGACCTGCTTTGGATTCTGTGTCTCCCTCTCTCTCTGCCCCTCCCCTGCTCGTGCTCTGTCTCTCTCTCTGCCAAAAATAAATAAACATTAAAAAAAAAAATAAAATGCCACACTGTATTTTCTAATCTAATCCATTTTGCTAATAAATATTCCTTAGAAAAGATGGCACTTAGAGTTTTGAATATTATTTTTCGTTATTCTAAATTTAAGTGATAGTTAAACCTGTCCATCAAGCTTCTGGCATCTGGTTGTATCAAGTTCTATAGGTATTGATTGAAAAGTATTGATAAAGACATTAAAATCTAGTTAGTTCTTAATTTGAGTCATTAAAGAACAATATATGGCAATTAGTTTATACCAGTTTACATGACCACATGACCAAACCCCCATAGACTAAAATAATAAAGACTGCTTTTGAAATGAAAATGTTATGTGAGAGGAGGTACTTAAAAATCTACTGTGTGAGATGTACATGCTGATGATCAGTGATAACTCCTCTCATATCCAACTGAAACTAAAGCTTGAAAATATACCTTTCAAACTCTATTCCACAGTGTAGCCATTAGAATACAACAATGTGAGTTAGCATATGAGATGTGCAAGATTTGGACTCTATTCTGTCCAGAAGAAAAGTCATGACTTTGTAGTATGTGCAGGTACATGAGTGAGTACAGCAGATGGCAAATATGGAGTCTTTTCCATGACGTGTCCATGACTTTCAAGCATCCTCCAAATAATTACCTATTTTAGTGCTGCTGTTCTGGTAGTTTGAGATTTTCAAAAAGACTTTGTAACTCTTGCCCTATGCATTTCCAACAGTTTTATAAATTTCTATCACCCTCTATTAAATTTTTTTATTCCAAGAATTTAAAATTCCTTTTTTATATACAGAATTCTGGCTGACACATTTATTAGTACCTTAACTTGAGTAAACTGTTGTATCCTTGACTGGTACTGGAACTTTAAGTATGTTTCCAAAGAATGGATCTGTTAAGTTTTGTGTGGGTGCAGACATTTTGAAAAGGCAGGATTAAAGCTTTACAGCACAACAGAATCAACAAAGGAGGCAAAGAGAAGAGAGAGTGTCAAGGAGGAATATATAAGCACTTAAGAGACGTGCGAGAGATGATAAAGACAATGCTTACAAACCAACAGTCTAGGTTTGGGCCTGGTGAAAAAAAATGGCAGGTATATGCCAAGAATTTCTATTAAAGACCACCTACAATAATCAGTGGCAGAAAAGCCAAGTTAGATTTTGGTATTATATACATAGAATAGTTTCCATCCTGGCATAACAAGCTGAATAAAGAGCATGCTATATAACTTGACTTTAAAGAGTGACTTCCTTATTCAATAGACAACAGAATCACATCCACTGAAATTACGTTTTGGCAAATGCTGAGACATCTTCATTAACCATTACGTATGGTTAAATTCTGCTCTACACCACTCTAAATAATATTCTTAGCTCACTTGAACGCTCTAAAACTCTAAGACTTGTCCTCCTCTAGAATAACTGAATAAAAATTTGGCATTATGTACTATTTGATTACAAAAATCTAATTAAAGAGAAATGAAAAACATTCAATTCATAAATTAAGCAATTATGGGTTTAGACATTCAAGTTCTTACCAGTAAAACCTCCTTGAGCCTCCAGGATATCTAACAATGACCTTGGAAATGTCATCTCTTAGAAGGTAATTATAAAATTTTTTTAACGTTTATTCATTTTTTGATAGAGAGAGACAGAGCGTGAGTGGGGGAGGGGCAGAGAGAGAGGGAGACCCAGAATCTGAAGCAGGTTCCAGGTTCCAAACTGACAGCACAGAGCCCGATGCAGGGCTCGAACTCACAGACCGTGAGACCATGACCTGAGCCAAAGTCAGACGCCCAACCGACTGAGACACCCAGGCGCCCCAGAAGGTAACTATATGTACAAACACACACGTGCATATATGTGTATGAGGGAGCAGGGTGTGGGAATATTTCTTGGGAAATGGCATGAGGGAAATTTCTGTGTAATAAAATGTTGCATATCTTGACAGGGATATGTTATCTGTTTATTGAAACTCATTGAATTATGCATTTAAAATTGTGAATTTTGCTTTTCGTTACAGGTTCATTTTACCAAAACAAACAAATAAACAAATACCCCTCAAAACAAATATGGATTCTAGTTAGTGGGACTGCTTTGTGGTGGTGGTCTTTATTAACAGTTTGGAAACTATTTGTATGCATTGAGGCTTATGCAATGAATAAATTCAACGAGAATAAAGGGAAGCAGAGTTATCACTGTCAAGGAAGGCACTTATAAATATGAAGAGGTGCCTCAAATATACAGTGTTTACAAATGAACACACAGTGTATATTTAAATATATACATATTTTGAATATATGTATACACATATATACATATATATTCCAATATGTGTATATAAATGATTACTTGAGAGATACAATAATAAACACATAGGTTGTATATGTAAATATATTCCCTAGTCCTCTCCTCTCGGAGGACTTGAACACATGAACCCTTGTAGTATCCAAATCTTTATTTATAAACAATATTCTCCATGGAGAGAAATCTCAGCTTCTTGAAGAAAGGGCTGAGGGATGAGCCTGGGTCGTCTTGGGCTTCTACAATGTAAAGAAGTGTTCAAAAAATGACAGGGACTTGTCAAACCTACACAGATTACAGACTTCTACTGGCTGAATCTAGGGCAATTAGAACATATAAATAAATAATAACAGTAATGGAAAATAACCAACTAAATGAAATATAAACCCACAGGTCCAAGCTGATATAAATAAATGAATAAATAATTCAGCCAATGATAAAGAAGGAAAAAACTCTTTCTTACAGAAAACCAACTAATAAATGTAGAAGAAATGATGGATTTGGGAATTTAGCAATGTATATGAAAATAGCAGGTGAAAACTTGATGAGAAACTGAGCATTTATACGGTATTGTCCCATAACTTGCTTATTCATTGTAAAGTGAAAAATAGACACTCTACTGGGGAAACTGACAGACCACCTGAATTTAATGACCACAGTTAATGTTAGTAATATTGGGACAAGCTGTCATCATGGGACTTCTGTATGATGCACTCAGGATACAACACTACTTGTCAGGCATTCCTGACCCTCCCACCCAATCTCTATTCCTCAAAGCATCATAAACTAAAGCTAATAGTGGAGAAATAATAGATAAATCAAAATTGAAGGACATCCTACAAACCCCTTGAAATTACTGGCTTTTATTTTTCAAAAATGCCAAAGTTAAGAAAGGCAAAGTATAACTGAGGAGTTTTGTAAAATTAAAGATTAAAAAAAGATATTATAATAAATGTAATGTATTATCCTTGGTTAGATGCACTAGGAAAAAGTCACTACAGGAGACATCATTGGGACCAATGATAAAATTTGAGTAAGAACTGCATACGACTCAGAGGAAAATAGTATAAGAGAGAGAAAAGGAAACAGAAAAATAATGTAACTGTAGCAAAATATCAACAATTGGATAATCTGAATTAAGGATGGATAGGAATTCTTTGACTAAGTAACTTTTCTGTAAGTTAAAAATTATATAAAAATAACGATGTATATAAAAGGTATAATTTTAAATACAATTAAAATTAATCAAATGCCTAGAAAGAACATACATAAAATAAGTATTTAAAAGTCCAATATCCCTATACAGCATAGAAGCAGCATTCTGATAAACACCTGTGCTGTATGGAAGGGAGATTTAATTACTAATCTCAGAACACGTGCCGGAGGGGCAGGGATCTTTAGGGGACTTCTTCAAGAACAAAAGAGCTGGCAGGCACCATTTCCCTCCCCTGCCCCCCACCTAGATACACGGCTACCTGCTGGCATTAGTGCAAACACTCTCCACCTAGATGCCCTTGCCACCACAAGATGCCCTTGCCACCCTATTCTCCTGCAGACCCCACTCTCCAGCCTGCTCTTGGCAGGAGTTCTCCAAAGCAACTTCAGGTCTCCTCCCACAGCAGACTGATGCAAGCTTTGCTAACACTGCATGTTCTGCCCACTAGCTCTCCTGCAGTCAGACCCCATCCAACTCACCTTTGGCGGGAGTACATCCAAAGGAGTCCTACAAGCCTAACAGTGTGCAAGTATCCCCAACACAGGCAGCAGCACTCCAAAGTGCCTCCTGCCCTGGGGAGATGGGAAGATAACCACACAAATGAGTTCCACTCCTGGGGGCAAACAATCTAGTCTGACTGCAGGCCCTGCCCACCAAAGAAAGCCTCTCAGGGCACAACACAGGGAGAGCGCCTTGTGGTTTTATGTGACTAGAGCTCTGGCAAATTCTTCCGCTGACCCAAACAGAGCCCAAGGTGGCCCTAGACAGGCCCACTAACAACAGAGACACCAAACTCTGCCCACAACAGGCAAAGAGAGCTATGCAGATGAATGGACTGAAGGCAAATATAGCCCAGCCACACAGCAGGGAACACACAAAACACACAGGAGACACTGCTGAAGTGCCAGGTTCTGGTGATCAGGGGACACTGAACCGCAGGACATTACAGGATCACTTTTTCATGAGGTGCTACGTGTGAGAGCAGGAGACATAGCTGACTTCCACAACAGAGAAACAGACATAGATAAAATGACGAGACAGAAATATGTTTCAAATGAAAGAACAGAACGAAATCACAGCAAGACAGCGAAACAAAACAGAGTCAAGTAATATGCCTGATAGAGAATATGAAGTAATGGTCATAAAGATACTCACTGGATTTGTAAAAAGAGTAGAGACTATCAGCGAAAGCCTCAATAGATAGAAAACAGAAAAAAAACAATCAGAGATGGATAACTCAATAACTAAAGTTAAAAATACTGTAGATGGAATAAACAGTATACTAGAAGAAGAAGAGGAACAGATCATTGACCTGGGGACAGAGTAATTGAAGGCTATCAAAGTGAACAGGAGAAAGAAAAAAAAAGTAACAATAAAGAGATTAGATTAAGGGAACTCAGTGACACTATCAAGCATAATAACATTTGTATTATAGGGGTCCAAGAAGAAGAAGAGAGAAAAAAAAGAGACAGAAAAGTTATTAGAAGACATAACAGCTGAAAACTACCCAAATATGGGGAAGGAAACAGACATTCAGATCCAGAAGGCACACAGAAGCCCCCCAAAAAATCAACCCAAGGAGGTCCACACCATGGCACATAGTAATTAAAATGGCAAAAGGTATAATAAAGAGAGAATTTTAAAATGATAAGAGGAAAGAAAACAGTAACATCCAAGAGAAACCCCATAAAGCCATCAGCTGATTTTCAGCAAAAACCTTGTAGGCCAAAAGAGAGTGGCATGATATATTCAAAGTGCTGAAAGGAAAAAAAAAATTCTGCACCAGAAATACTGTATCCAGCAAAGCTATTATTCAAAATAAAAGGAGAAATACAGGGTTTCCTATATAGAAAAAAGTTAAAGGAATTGATCACCAATAAAACAGCATTTCAAAAAAATTTAAAGAGGAATCCTTGTGTGGAAAGTTAATACCATAAATAGGAATAGCACAAAAACAGTAAATCAAGCATACCTATCAAAATCCATCAAGGAATTCACAGAATAAAATGTGTGAGGAAAAAGAATTAAAAATATAGGGCTTTTAGAAAGGGCTCAAACTTAAGTGACCATCAAGTCAATATATAGTGATATATGCATAAGATAACACAAAACCTTAATGGTAACCACAAATCAAAAAGCAGTAATAGATATGTAAAAAATAAAGAGAAAGGAATCCAAGTATATTACTAAAGAAAGTCAGCAAACTGAAACAGAAGAGAGCAAGAGAAAAAAGAAACAGAAGAGAGCTAGGAAACAAGCATAAAACAAGTAACAAAATGGCAATGCACACATTTTTATAATAACTTTGAATGTAAATGGACTAAATGCTCCAGTCAAAAGACATAGAGTGACAAAATGGATAAAAAAGCAAGACCCATTGGGGCACCTGGATGGCTCAGTCAGTTAAGCGTCCAGCTTCTGCTCAGGTCATCATCTCATGGGTCGTGAGTTCAAGCTCCTCATCAGGCTCTTTGCTGTCATCACAAAGCCCACTTTGGATCCTGTCTGTCTCTCTCTCTGCCCCTCCCCTGCTCATGCTGTCTCTCTCAAAGATAAACAAACATTAAAAAAAAAAAAAGGAAGACCCCTCCATATGCTGCCTACAATAGACTCATTTCAAACCTAAAAACACATGCACATTGAAAGTGAAGGGATGGAAAAGCATTTATTATGCAAATGGAGTGAAAAGAAAGCCAGGGTAGCAATAATATTTACATCATAAAAAATAAACTTTAAAGCAAAGACTTTAACAAGAGACCAAGAAGTGTTAACTATAACACTACATAATCATAAAGGGAACAATCCAACAAGGAGTTTTAACAACTGTAAATACTGATGCACCCAACATGAAAGCACCCAAATGCATAAAACAATTAACACCCAACATAAAGGAAGTAATTGGTAGTAATACAAAAATAGTAGGAGAGTTTAACATCCTTATAAGATGAATGATCATCTAAGTAATGGAAAGATCATCTAATGGTGACATCAATGGATATTATCAATTATATCAATAAATAGATCATCCAAACAGAAAATCAACAAGAAAACTGGCTCTAGATGACACATTGGACCAGATGGATCTAACAAATATATTCAGAACATTCCATCCTAAAACAGAATGCATATTCTTTTCAAGAGCACATGGAACATTCTCCAGAATAGATTAACATGTTAAGCTACAAAACAAATCTCAACAAATTCAGAAAGATTAAAGTCATACCATGCTTCTTTTCCAACCACAAAAATATGAATTAGAAATGAACCCTAAGAAAAAAATCTAGAATGAACACAAATATAAGTAGGTTAAATAATGTGCTACTAAACAATGAATGGGTCAACCAAGAAATCAAAGAGGAAATAAAAAAAATACATGGAGTAGAATAAAATTAAAACACAACAATCCAAAATCTTTGGGATGCAGCAAAAGCTGATTTAAGAGGGAAGTTGAGGGGCGTCTGGGTGGCTCAGTTGGTTAAACATCTGACTTCAGCTCAGGTCATGATCTCACAGTTCATGGGTTCGAGCCCCGTGTCAGGCTCTGTGCTGACAGCTCAGAGCCTGGAGCCTCCTTTGGATTCTGTATCTCCCTCTCTCTCTGCCCCTCCCCTGCCTGTGCGCTGTCTCTCTCTCTGTCTCTCAAAAAAAAAAAAAAAAAAAAAACATGTTAAAAAAAAGTAAAAACAAAATAAAATAAAAATTAAAAAAGAGGGAAGTTGATAGCAATAGAGGCCTAAAGAAGAAAAAAGAAAACTCTCAAACAACCTAATCTTACTTCTAAAAGAGCTAGAAAAGTAAAACAAAACTCAAAACCAGTAGAAGGTAGAAGGAAGGAAATAATAAAGATCGGAGCAGAAACAAAATAGAAATTAAAAAAAAGAAAAAAACAAACTAAACCAAAACAACAACAAAAACAATAAATAGAACAGGTGAAAGAAGGAGCTAGTTCTGGGGTGCCTGGGTGGTGCAGTCGGTTAAGCCTCCGACTTCAGCCAGGTCACGATCTCGCGGTCCGTGAGTTCGAGCCCCGCGTCAGGCTCTGGGCTGATGGCTCGGAGCCTGGAGCCTGTTTCCGATTCTGTATCTCCCTCTCTCGCTGCCCCTCCCCCATTCATGCTCTGTCTCTCTCTGTCCCAAAAATAAATAAACGTTGAAAAAAAAAAAAAAAAAAAAGAAGGAGCTAGTTCTTTGAAAAAATCAACAAAATTAACAAACCTTTATCCAAGTTCATGCAAAAAAAAAAAATGAAAGAGAGAGTGGGAGAGAGGACTCAAATAACAAAATCAGAAATGAAAGTGGAGAAATAACTAAATAACAATCAACACAACAGAAATCCAAAGGATTATAAGAGATTATGAAAAATTATATGACAAAAAATTGGGTAAGTTTCTAGAAACATATAACTTCCCAAAATTAAATCAAGGAGACACAGAAAATTTGAAACAAAACTGATTACCAACAATTAAATTGTATCAGTAATCAAAACACTCCCAACAGACAAAATTCCAGGACTAAATGGCTATATAGTTGTATCCCACCAAACATTTAAGGATTAATATTCATTCTTCTAAAATATTCCAAAAAAAATAGAAGAGGAAAGAAAGCTTCCAAAGTCATCCTTGAGACCAGCATTGCCCTGATACCAAAAGCAGATAAAGATACATGAAAGAGAGAACTACAGGCAAAATTTCTGAGGAACATAGATGAAAATATCCTCAACAAAGTATCAGCAACCAAATGTAAGTGGGATTTATTACTAGGTTGCAAGTGTGATTCAATATTCACGAATCAATCAGTGTGATACATCACATCAAGAAGAGAAAAGATGAAAACAATATGGTCATTTCAATAGATGCAGAAAAAGCATTGGACAAAGTAAAACATCAACTCATGATAAAAACCCTAAACAAGGCAGGTTTGGAGGGAACATACTTCAAAATAATAAAAGCCTTAAACGAAAAACTCACAGCTAACATCATACTCAATGGTGAAAAACTCAGAACTTTTCCCCTAAGATCAGGAACAAGTCAAGGAAATAGGTTCTATTCACATAAATGGGTTAGAAAAAAGCTTAGGGCAGAAAGCCCCCACCACGGGGCAAAAGCCACCACCACAGGGAGAAAGCCGCCGAGGTTAGCTAGAGAGATATTGTAATGGGATCAAGAGTAACCTGTCATATCATCTGTAGGAAATTACTTTGCATCTGACACCAATATACTATTGTACTTTGATCACAAATTCCACTTGCCCCCCAGACCCTTTGCTTTTTACACACAAGTTAATGATTACTATCTGGTTGTTTTCTCCACATTTATGTAAGACCTTGTTTTCTTCATGCTCACCACGTGGGTAATATCTTGTGAGCTCAATAAATAACAGAGACAAAACCCCTGTTAGGGGCTCTTATCTCCTTCCAGACACTAGCCTCTCTTATATTCAATTCTGTGTCTGATCTCTTGCTGCACAAAAGTGAACTCCAGACTCATAGTCTGCGACAGATGATGACCCCGACATGATAGAAGGAGGTATGGTTAGAAGTTGACGTGATAGAATGCAACATGAAGCCCACGTGATTAGAAGAAAAGCCGACGTGACTAAGAAGTTGAGGTGACAGAAGGGGATGTGATCAGAAGCCCACATGGCAAAGAGGGCAACGTGGCTAGAAACCGATGTGGCTGAGAAGACGACTTAATGCAAATACTGCTGAAAGCCACAGAACAACCAGAGCTCTAAAATAGAAAAAGTGCACCAGATTACAATCTCTCCTGATGAGGTAAGAGACAGGCAGAACTATACTAGGATTCGCTGCAGTGGAACTTTTGAGAGAATTATTATGGGAGACTTCCTATCCCTAGAACAGAAACAATACATTGGTATAGCACTTCTTAAATTATTAATGATGATCCAGCAACACTGCCCTTGGTTTTCCGAGCAGGGAACCTTCTCTCTACACATTAGGGAATCAATACGTAAACACTAAAGTCACGCCATATGCAAGGCACCAATGTTCCCCCTGAGGTCATTCTTACATGGTCTATTGTCTGTACGGCCATTCTCCCCTGAGTGCGGATGATGTTTATGAAGATACAGACACACCCAAAGTAAGCAAAACTTTTTCCAAGCAACCTAAGCCTCCTTACAGAGGAGTGTCCTTTAGCACCCCTACATCCAGAGAACGCTGACTCCCTCCTTTGTCATTGGGAAAAATCTAACCTTTTAAAGGAATGGAAGATTCCCTCTGATGACATCCTTACGCTGATGCTACAACCTATTAAGAATGAATGCCTTTATGGTGTTTATAGATGCCTCAGGGAAAACTCACAAGGCTTCCTGCCTTTGGAAAACTGGAAAGAACTGGGAACAATTGTTAGTATAACAATTATACTAGTTATTATACAATTATAATAGTTATTATACACTGGATCAGTGTATAATACATCCAACATTCAGTACTGTGAGCCATATTATTATCTATAGAAACCTTTTCCCAATTCTTAAGTATTGTCTCCGAGATGTCAAGGAGCAAAGAACACACACTTCAGATTTCCGCATAGTGTTCCAGGTGAAATTTAAGCGTGGGAAACAAATTGTCTTAGGTGGACCCAAACATTAAGTTTGTTGGTTTGAAATAGACTTATTTACCAAAGGTCAAATAAGCTCATGTTATGACTTAGAGTAATGGTTACCTTTGTCTCACAGTTTTCATGGGTAATTGTTAAGCTGTCTTTCAAAGGCTTTAGTGACCTAAAAAATTTTGCTTGGATGATAGATTGGGATTGAATTTGTTGGACATCTAGGCCTTTTCTAAATAGGATGGGATGCGAAAGCATTGATTACTAAATAAGGCTTATCTGCTTTTTGACTTCTTATTGCAGAGAAACAAAGGATATTTGGGTCTGATGGTAAATGTGCTTTGTGCTTTATAACTTTCTGAGTTTTTTTTAAAAAACAAATTTCCCAAGATTTAAATTGTAAGTGAAGTCTTTCTGACCAATTAGGCTTCTTTGTTATGCTAAATTACTCTGAAAGCACTGCCAAACAAATAATAAGCCTTAGGTTACATTTGAGTAAATGCTATAACTATTCTAGAGATTACATGCAATTCCTAGTTTTAATATTTTTTGGTATAAGGTCATCACTTGATACTTTGATTACTGAAGTGTTATGTGCCATAGAAATAACTGAATTTCCTTGTCAATTGCATTAGATCTTTCAATCATGTCCATATTTGAGTTTTTTTGTCATAGTTTTGGACTCTTGTTGGAAGATTTCTTCACCGCTATAACTTCCAGTAGACAGATGATCCTTTCTACTCAAAGATACTCCATTTTCCCTAAACTCTGTCTTTCCCTTTAGTAACTGCCCTATATCTAACCCAACTGAGCAATGTTGACCCATTTGTGGGGACATCTCTACACTCCTATTCAGCAGGAAGAAGTTACAGAAGAGAAGACCATCCACCCTCAGCAACCTTAAAGATTTTAAGGGTCAAAATTGTTCAGTGGAGAATGATGTGGGAAACAAAGGCAGAAGGAAATGGCAGATAAATTTCTGTATAATCCACAAGGCCAAACAAGTGTAGAACGAGCACATAATAAACTTAAAAATACATTTAAAAAAACAAAAAAGGGGCAATAAGCACTCTTAAGTTTTTAAATCTTGACCCTGAGGGACTAACCGCCGCTGAACTACATTCTTCTACATTAGATAAACCCTCTCATCCTATGGTGCTGGTTCAAACTTCTCGCCTGGAGTCTAGAATATGCTTGTGTTCTTTCAGATTCCCGACCCCCGTGGATTCCCTCTCAGTTGGTGAAGCTGTATCATAGCATGGTTGAAACCCCTAGAATATCTTCCAATCAACCAGGACTTCCAGAGAGTGACTATGAATGAGTGACCACCACTCCCATTTTTCAAGATGGAAGAAGCCTCTTCACCGACTCCACAGCCTGAAGCCATTCCACAAACGCAAGTCCTTGCTCCTGATATAACAGGGGGAAGACTTAAACCAGGATGGTGTTCTCTTACAATACAATGGTATTGCATACACCCCTGATGTGCATCTGATGGCCATGATCTCCATCAATGGTATTCATTAACCAGACAAAGGTGATTCATAGGCTTCTTAATCATGGGTATCCTAGCCGCAGTAAGCATTATAGCCTCTGCTGCCATTGCTGGAATTAGTCTTCACCACACATCAAACTGCACATGTACTTAATTTACGGTTAAATTCTCCATTCTAAGCTGCCCTGTGATAGAAAATTTAGATGTGACATTATACTAACAACTACAATACTCCAAAAAACTAAGACACGAATGTCAGACTCATGGCCCCTTTGGAAAGACTTTAACCCTCTCTCTATTGGCTAATGCCCATCTCAAATTCTGGATAACTCTGAGAAGTGGAATACTTTGTGTCTCTTTTTATGCCTTTGCAGAATCACCCTCCAAACCACCCGGCAGCAAAAGAAGGATCAGAAGTTTGTCATGACAGTCCTTGCATGTAAACTTAAGAAGACAAAGAAAAAGAAAAAAGGGGGAACTGTGGGGAAATAGGTTCTACTTACATAAATGGGTTAGAAAAAAGCTTAGGGCAGAAAGCCACCATTACAGGGTGAAAGCACCCGAGGTTTGCTAGAGAGATATTGTAATGGAATCACGAGTAACTTGTTATATCACTTGCAGGAAATTACTTTCCATCTGATGCCAATATACTATTGTACTTTGATCACAAACTCCACTTGCCCCCCAGAACTTTTGCTTTTTACACACAAGTTAATGATTACTATCTGATTGTTTTCTCCACATTTATGTGTATAGAAATGACTATGTTTTCTTCATGTTCACCATGTGGGCAATATCTTGTGAGCTCAATAAATAACAGAGACAAAACCCCTGTTCGGGGCTCTTGTCTCCTCCCAGACATTAACCTCTCCCACATTCAATTCTGTGTCTGCTCTCTTACTGTACAAGAGAGAGCTCCAGACTCAGAGTCTGTGACAAAGGGTGTCCACTCTCACCACTTTTATTCAACATATTGCTGGAAACCCTAGTCACAGAAATCAGACAAGAAAAAGAAATAAGAGGTGTTCAAAATGGTAAGCAACAAGTCAACCTTTCACTATTTGCAGACAGCATGATACTTATATAGAAAAGTCGCCACCAAAAAACTACTAGAACTGATAAATTATTTCAGTAAGGTTGCAAGACACAAAATCAATATAAAAAATTTCTATACACTAATGACCCAGTAGCAGAAAGAGAAACTCAGAACCTCATCCCATTTACAATTACACCAAAAAATAACAAAATGCCTAGGAGTAAACTGAGGAGGTGAAAGACCTGTAATCTGTAAACTATAAAACAGTGATGAAGGAAATTGAAGACAAAACAAAGAAAGAGAAAGATATTTCATGGCTGTGGGTTGAGAGAATAAATACTGTTAAAATGTCTCTATCACCTAAAACAATCTGCACATTTAATGAAATCCTTATCAAAATACCAAGAGCATTTATCACAGAACTAAAACAATTAACCTTAAAATTTGCATGTAAACACAGAAGATCCTGAACAGTCACAGCAATTTTGAAAAATAAGAACAAACCAGAAGCATCACAACCCCAGATTTCAAAATAAACTGCAAAGCTGTAGTAATCCAAACAGTATGATCCTGGCACAAAAATAGACACAAGAATCAACAGAACAGAATAGGGAACCCAAAAATTAGGCCACAACTATATGGCCAATTAATCTGTGCCAAAGGAGGCAAGAATATCAATGAGGCAAAGACAATTTCTTAAACTAACAGTGTTGCGAAACCAGGAGATCAATCTGCTAAAGAACAAAATTGTACCACTTTCTCACACCATCCAGAAAAGTAAATTCAAAATGTATTAAAGACCTAAATGTGAGAACCGAAACCACAAAAATCCTAGAAAAGAGCACAGGGAGTAATTTCTGTGACAATGTCTATAGCAACATTTTTCTAAATAGGTCTCCTGAGGCAAGGGAAACAAAAGCAAAATTAAACTGTTGGGACTGCATCAAAATAAAAGCCTTCTGCACAGCAAAAGAAACAACCAACAAAACGAAAAATTAACCTGCTGAGTGGGAGAAGATATTTGCAAATGCTATATCTGATAAAGGGTTAGTATCGAAAATATAAAAAAAAAAACTCATAGAACTCAACACCAAAAAAATCCAAGTAACCCAATTTAAAACTGAGTGGGGATATATAAACAGACATTTCTCCAAAGAAAACATACAGATGTCCAAGAGACGCATGAAAAGATGATCAGCATCACTCATCATTAGGGAAATGCAAATGAAAACCACAGTAAACTGTCACCTCACGCCTGTCAAAAAGGATAGAATCGAAAACACAAGAAAGAACAAGTGTTGATGAGAGTATAGCCTTAAAACAAAACAAACAAACAAAAACCCCAGTACACTATTGGTGGGAATGCAAACTGGTACAGCCACTGTGGAAAACACTATGGAGATTCTTCAAGAAATTAAAAATATAATTACCAAATGATCCAGTAATTCTACTACTGGGCATTTGCCCCAAAATATGACAAAACTAACTTGAAATGATATATGCACCCCTATGTTTACTATAGCATTATTTACATTAGCCAAATTATGGAAGCAACCCAAATAGCTGCCCATTGATAGATGAAAGGATAAAGAAGAAGTGGAAGATATATACAATGGAATATTACTCAGCCATAAAAAAGAATGAAATCTTGCCATCTGCAACAGCATGAATGGATGTGGAGAGTATAATGCTAAGCAAAATAAGCCAGAGAAAGACAATACCATATGATTTCACTGATGTGGTGTTTAAGAAATAAAACAAACATAGAAAGAAAAAAAAGAGAGCAAAGGGTGGGGCCGGGATGGGGCAGGGGGAGCAGACTCTTAAATGTAGAGAACTGACGGTAAACAGAGGGGATGGGGGTTGGGGATAGATAAAATAGGTGAAGGAGATTAGGAGTACACTTATCTTCATGAGCACTGAGTAACGATGTATAGAATTGTTGAATCACTGTATTATACATCTGACACTAATATAATACTGTATGTTACTTATACTACATTTTAAAAAATAATGAAAGTCTAATATCTTTGTACATTACTGAAACTTTTAAAAATTCCTAAATATATTGGAAAACTCACTAGTGTAAAATGTCAAGGCTCTCCTAATTATTCTATGTATACAATTAAGTTCAAATAAAAATTAAAACTTTATGGAAATGAACAGAAGGATGTAAGAATGATATGAAATAATGGGTTGAAAGAGCTATAGCAGCTTTAAGAAGATCAAAATCTGGAGAAATTATACTCCATACTAACTCAAAACCTATAATATTGAACAGAGTGTTGTGTTCGTGAAAAAAAAGACAGACTAATGGAACAAAAAAATTAAAGAAATAGACCTACACATATATGGTCATCTGATGACAAAAGTAACATTTTAATGCAGAGATGATATATGATCTTTTAAAACAACAGCAACAAATCACTGCGTTTTCCAATGGGAAGAAATGAACCTCAATTCCTACTTCAAACCATACACATCAATTTTAGAAGGACTTTATATCTAAATGCCAAACTTCTGGCAGATAACATGTAGGAATCCTCTATGAACTCAGAGTAGCAGAATTTTATAAACATTTCACAAAACGCATATACATAAAAGGTAATACTGAAAAATTTGAATTTGTTAAAAACAAAACTTTTTTTTTTAAGGTTTATTTGAGAAACAGCATGCATGCGTGCTCTTGCATGCACAAGCAGGGTAGGGGCAGAGATTGGTGAGAGAGAATCCCAAGCAGGCTCTGCACTGTCAGCACTGAGCCTGTAATGGGGCTCCATATCATAAATCGTGAGATCATGACCCAAGCCCAAAATCAAGAATCAGAAGTTTAACCGACTGAGCCACTTACATGCCCCAAAAGAAGAATATTTTTTTATTGTAGGATATCATTAAGAGCATGAGAATCAAGTGTAGGAAAGATACTTGTAGTCCATATTTTTGACAAAGGACTCCATGATATATAAAGATTCATAAATTGATTTAAAGAAAGTACAATAGAAAAATGAAAAAAAAAAGACTTAAATGGGTGCTTCACAAAAGAACATTCTTTAATGGCCAATAAAGATATGAAAAGCTGCACAATAGTATCAGCATTCAGGAAAATGCAAACTAAATCCAAAATTGAGATAGGAGTAGCCATAATCAGAATGGGAGAAAAATTAGCCTGATGATACTAAGAAGTATCGGCAAGTATTGAACCAATAGGGAATTCCATGCATTACTGGTAGGAGTATAATGAAAACAAACAAACAAACAAACAAACAAACAAAAAAACTGGACACTTTGGAAAACTATCAATATGTACCCAAACTAAACACACACATAGTCTTTGATCTGAAAGTTTTCTCCTGCACATATATTCTACAGCAATGCATACAATTTTTCACTAAAAGCCATGTACACAAACATTAGCTGAAGAATTATTTATAATAGCTCCAAACAAGAAATATTTTTAAATATAAAATGGAAAAATCAATGCTGATAAATTCCTATAATAAAATGCTACACAGCAATTAAGAAAATAAATTAAATTGCTTCCTTATTCTTTTCTCCATTTTATGAGTTTTCATTAATGACCACAGTATACTTGGGGTCTTAGATTTTTTCAGTCTGATTTCCTCAATCTTTGCTGATCATGATGATGGGTCATGCTTTGCTGCTTAGTAACTATTTGGAATTTGGAGACTGTGATGAGAAAATTGGTGTTGGGAGTAGAAAAAAAATAGCATTTGGGGTTAATGCAGAAAAGAGTACATTTTTAAAAATTTAAGAATACATTCTGGGTAGGCTGATTATTGCTCATAGTCATTAATTATGAAACTTATGATGTAATAATGTTTTAATTAAGATTTACTATCCTAGTATTTCATCAATGGCAGTAGTTATCCTGTTAGCATTATCTTACAAGAAACTCATTCATCCGTTTTTTCTATATTCACAAAAATTCATTTAATGCCTACATTTTCAACTTCGGTTTATCCTAAACAGAACAACCAGGATGATTCCATTCAAATGTAACACGAGTCCCATCACTTCTGTGTCCAAAACTCTTCTAAGTTTTTTTCATCTTATTCAGAGTAGGAATCGAAGTCATTATATCGTTCTTCGTGGCCCTGCCCATTCCGGCCTTGCTGTGTCTCTGTCTCCTACTATTCTGTTCTTAATTAACTCAGCACCAGCCAACTCAGACTTCTCTTTCTTCCCTAAAACACAGACAGCTAATGGTGTCAATTTTTTCCTCTACTTGGTATGTACTTTCTTTTTTTTTTTTAATTTTTTTTTCAACGTTTATTTATTTTTGGGACAGAGAGAGACAGAGCATGAACGGGGGAGGGGCAGAGAGAGAGGGAGACACAGAATGGGAAACAGGCTCCAGGCTCTGAGCCATCAGCCCAGAGCCCGACGCGGGGCTCGAACGCACGGACCGCAAGATCGTGACCTGGCTGAAGTCGGACGCTTAACCGACTGCGCCACCCAGGCGCCCCAATTGGTATGTACTTTCTTGTCATCTTTCAGGCCTTTGCACAAATAATACCTTTGCCAAGGAGAACTTTCCCTGATCCTACTGTTTAAATTTCCAAACTACTCCTGATACTCAATTGCCATATTCTCATCTTTGTTTTTCTCTGTAGTGTATATTATTTCTCTTCGGAATACATATAATTTTGTTTTTTTTAGTTTACTATTCATTTATTTGGTTGTTACCTACTATTCTCAAAGAGAATGGGGGTTTGTGAAGAAGGACTTTTCTTTTTTATCCCACCTTGTGTTCCCAGTACCTTGAAGAGTGTCTGGAATGTAGTAGATTATGAGAAGCTATTTGTTGAATGAATGAATGGAAATAGAGCCTGTACGGCAGATGCTTAGACCCAGAGGAGATAACCATAGTCACGCTGTCTTACAGAAGATGAGGGGATGGGATGACAGGGCAGAGACTAGCTCCAATACCAGCCTTATTTTATTAATCTAAAAGCAAAGGCCGGGGGCCCCTGGGTGGCTCAGTCAGTTGGGCATCTGACTTTGGCTCAGGTGATGATCTCACTGTTTGTGAGTTTGAGCCCCACACGGAGCACTTTACTCTTAGCACGAGCCTGCTTTGGATCCTCTGTCTCCCTCTCTCTGCCCCTCCCTGTCTCTCTCTCTCTCTCTCCCTCAAAAATAAATAAAAATATTAAAAAATAAAATAAAATAAAATAAAATAAAATAAAATAAAATAAAAATAAAGTAAAATAAAATAATAAAAGCAAAGGCGGGAGATAGGATTCCAAATGTAGGTAGCCATGTCTATCTGTAGGTAAATGTCTATCTGGAATGGAAAGAGGGGGGAGTATTTCTCTGCTGCCATTTCTTACGAAGGTATCTGGCAAGGTCACTCAGCTGATAGGAAATACATGTAAAGTTTTGGAAATCATAGCCTTTCTATTTTAGAATCAAGAGGCATGTAATAAGAAATGGGAGAAATTAAAAGCAGGGGGAAAAGGTGAAAACATATAATGATAGCATGAAGGAGAGAAAGTGTTTCAGATTGCAGTGAGGCAAACGTATAACTACACTGCAGAGAAATTTGCCCTGGGCTCCCACAGTAGAAGTTTCAGAAGAAAAGGAAAAATAGAAAACTTTTCTAGAATTGTATTTTGTAGAACTTATTAATTTTGCAGTGAATTTTAGTAGATACGTTATACATTTCTTTAAGAGTCTTGGGGCAACTTATATACTTTGATATCCTGAAATCAGAATGCTTAGGGAAACAAAAAAAGAAAAGCAGAGAAAGTACTGTTACCAGGAAATCTGCAGTGAGTTGATGCCTTCAGGTACCGACACTAACTGGTTTTTCTGGAACATACAACCCAAGGATAAGCAAGTTGAGTTAAAAGAAGGAGGAGGGTGAGGGAGAGGGCCAACTTATAAATTCATTTCAAGAAACAAGCATTTTATACTGCCAGTCGAATTCAAAGAGGAATTTATTATGAAGAAGGGACTTGCATTTGAGGTATTGGGAAAAAATAAACAATCTTGACATGTTGCGGAACTTCAAAATAAATGGCTCAAATGAACATTTCTTATAGCCACTTTCACTCTTTGTGTGTTGGGTATTACTCTAAATCTTAACTCAGTGAAGGCATTATTTTTTGAGCACCTGAGATAATATGGTCCAAGTATTTTGGTTTGTGATGTCTTAGTACAAGAATAGACCTCAGGGAATCTGAAGAAAAGGTTAATTAAAATGTTTATTTGACAGATTCTCAAATACCACACGTTTAAAATGGCCTTTGGCGGAAGTTCTCATTATGTTGTGAAAATTTAAGATCTGTTCTTGTGGAGTTGCCTGTATCAGTCTGTTTATTTCTAGATGTGGCTAAAATCAGATCAAAATTTATCCTTGGAGGGCAATATAAAACATGGTCAAACAACTGAGGCAAGAATTTGCTTGAAATCATGGACAGCATTGCCATTTAATACAAAATTGACAGATTTAATCTAAATATTTTTTTAATGTTTATTTTTTTGAGAGACAGAGCACAAGCATAGGAGGGGCGGAGGAGAGGAAGACACATAATCTGAAGCAGCTCACGGCTCCAGCTGTCAGCACAGAGCCTGACAGAGCAGGATTCAAATCCACAAACTATGAGATTATAACTTGAGCCGAAGTCGGACACTTAACCGACTAAGCCACTCATGCGCCCCTATTTTTAAATTTAATCAAAATAGAACTACATAGCTTCTGTAGAACAATTTTTTTAAAGATAGACTTTCCATTAGGTGTTAATTGCGAATAAAATGAAAATAGCTATTTATTGACTATCTACCACATATCAAAATCTTTCTAAATATCCTCTATTCTATCATCAGAGTCATACAACGCAGAAAAGACCTTACCTTTTACTCATCACAATTGAGGAAACTGAGGAATACAAAGAAAAAGAGTTTAACTAAAGCCACTTAGTTAAAGGAAATGCCAGACATGTAACACAGGTGTGGTTTTAACCCTACAAGGTGGCCTCAACTTGTTGAAAAGAAAAATCTTTGAGTAGAGTTATGTAGTATTATACTATTACTGAGGGATACATTTACAAAATATAATGACTTTATTTTAGTGTAATTGATAATAAATTGTTTTTGACAGTAATTACTTGCGTGTTTCAGAGATTTCTTCATTTGTTCCCATTTAGAAACAATAAAACAATGTTAATAGCCTGGAAAAAGATGTTTTTTCTTGTTTGGCGTATCTGGGTACATGCATTCCATTAATGGCTGTCTTAAGTTGTTTCAAATAGGTGTTTTGAAAGACTGGACTAAAACATGGTCCTTTCAGGTGTAAATATCACTTAACATAAGATCTATTAAAACATTAATCAACTTGGATTTTAGTAGACCAGGTTTGAGGAAGTGTTAATATCACAGGAACTATATCTAGAATCTAAATTTCCATCCCTACAAAACTGATAATGAATGCTGTGAGAATTCTTTTGCTCTAGTGAAGGGATGACAAGTATTTATCTCTGAAAATTAGATCACATTTAACTTTTAAAAGAAACTTCTCCTGGGGACCATTGAGTCAATGAGGGTGAAGAGTCTCTTCACCTCACACAGGTTAGGTATACATTCCACAACTTAGTCAAAAGTAACCCAATTCCCAGTGGGCTACAGACATTCAGTTATAAGAGATCAGAAAGTCTTGAGGATGTAAAATCATTAGATCTTATTAACAACACCCCGAATCCTAAAAGCTTAAAGGAATCTTTTCAGAACTGTGTTTTGGAGTGAATGTTCTCTCCAGTTTACAAGAGAGTATCAGTTGAAATAGGATTCCTCTTTCTAAAGAAATAGCCTGCCAAAATTAAAATCTTTGATAGGTAACACAGATCCCCCACTGAGATTTATTGTAATCCTAATCATGGTCTCATTCTTTTTTAATGTCTATTTATTTATTTTGAGAGAAAGAGAGAGAGTGCCAGCATGGGAGGGCAGCAAGAGAGGGGAGAGAGAGAATCTCAAGCAGACTTTGTGCTGTCAACACAGAGCCTGATGTGGGGCTCGATCTCATGAAACGTGAGATCACGACCTGAGCCCAAATCAAGAGTCAGATGTTTAGCTGACTGAGCCACACAAGCGCCCCTCTTGTTTTTAAAACCCAGTATTATTTTATCAAGTCTTCAGTTACCTGCAAGAGAGTTTCACTTGAGGTATTGTCCCTATAACTTTGCCAGAAATTAATGTTCAGGCAATATTCATCATACCGAGACCACAGAATATCAAGACATCCGGGAGTAGTCAAGGCTACTTTGAGATAGTCTAATACCTGTTGATGGGAAGTAAATTTTTTTTTTCTCCAGAAGGGAAAATGAATAGTGTAGTATATCCTTTTGTCCTTTGGAGGTTAACACTGAAACTGATAAATTATTTTCTCCATTTAGAAAAAACATTTTTTCCTATAAACCAATGATTATACCTCAGATATATTGTGTATAAAATATTTTTTAAGTTTATTTATTTATTTTGCGAGACAGCATGTGAGCAAGGGGAGGGACAGAGAGAGAGGGAGACACAGAATCCCAAGCAGGTTCCATTCAGCAGGGACCCCAACGTGGGGCTGGATGTTATGAACTGTGAGATCATGACCTGAGCTGAAATCAAGAGTCAGATGCTTAACTGCTTATGCAACTGAGCCACTCAGGTGCCCCTAAATTACTTTAAAATTACATTGAGGATCAGAAGAAAATTTGTATTGCTGGTGAGTTTTTTTTTAACTGAAATATTTCAAAAAGAAAATTGGAGAGAATAGGACACATGCCCCCCAAAATTTTAACAAACATGAACAATCATGTATTTGGTTCATTTTTTTTTCACTTATATTTAATAAACAGTTCAGATACAGGTATAGCCTTCTTTTCATTCCTCCCTGATGACATTTCTCTTCTTTCTCACACTTTTAAAATTCTTTCAAATTTTTCCAATAGTATATTTTCCTAAGTACCTCTCTAGGGGCTTTTAATATTTAAAGCATGACGTTAAATTCAGCTGGGTTTTTTGTTTTGTGGCAGTTACATGAGCCTAGGTGGTCACAGTATTGAAGTGTCATGCACAATGTCTAACATTTTTGCTTTTTCTGGAGCCAATGAGGGCTCTACCAGAGAGTAAGATTTTGACTCATTTTGGGGCACTTCTTAATTTTTAATTTTTTTCCCCCTCATCATATCTTTGAACAGTAGGCAAAATTCCTGTTGCTTTCTAAAGCCACCGTGAAAATTTTTGTCCCTCAATCTTCATGGATTGTAAAGTTAAGGATGAGTCTCTAGGACATCTGAAATGGAAGTATGAGGAACTTCACACAACTGCTCTGCAGGAAAACCACCATACGAATCAATATATTTTGTTCAGATGCTCCCCTCATTTATCTCTTATGTAAGTATGCCGGCCCAAATGTGCCAGGGAGATCTATAATATTCTATGATAAAGGAGATTCAGATAAGGACATTAAAAAAAAAAAAAGGAAGGGGCACCTGGGTGGCTTGGTCAGTTAGGTGTCTGACTCTTGATCTCAGCTCAGGTCATGATCTCATGATTTGTGAGTTCGAGCTGCTTTGGGCTCCACACAGCACAGAGCCTGCTTGGGATTCTGTCTCTCCCTCTCTCTCTCTGTCCATCCCCGCCCCCCGCCCCAACCTCTCTCTCAAAATAAATAAATAAACTTAATTTTTTTTTTAATTTAAAAGAAAGGAAAAATGAATCTCCTAACTTTGCTCCAAGAATGTAGAAAATTAATTTTGTCATTTAATAAACTATTCCTTTTAAAACATACACATTTATGAATGTAAAAAGGGGTATATTTTCTGTTATATATAATTGTCCCTTTACTTTGCCATTCTTTGTCCGTAAGTCATTCTATGGTGGTAAGTTATTTCTCTGGAAGATATTATGTACTTCCCTACACATCTAAATTACTACTGCTCAGACACTAAGCAGAATTGGCTTGATGTTCTTTTAAACAGCAACCTGGTATAAAACCAATTTAATCAAGTTGATTGACTAGGACCACAAATCAGAATGTAAAATATAAACCCTGAGAAATACGTACGCCTTGCAACTGAAAATGCTCTGTCAGCTTTTCCAAATATCATAGCAACTGAATTACCAAAGGAAAATAGATTTTTTAAAAAATAGAAAGCTGCACATTTGTCATCTAAATTAAATACGCTTGAAAAGATCTCATGCAAGTTTCTAAGTTTATTCTGTGAGTATAAACTCATTTTAGATGGCAGACATCTAGTTGTTTTGATATATCACTATAATCATAAAAGCACAAAAGGTAAAACATAGAATGCATGGCGGTAAATTTTGAAAAACACAAATAAAAATATTAGAGAAACAGTAGCCAGAAGCCAGTGTTGACACCTTCACCTCATCGCGGTCATATCGTTAAGATTCGTGTAAGAATGCTGCCATGGTTATGCTAACATACAGGAAAAACATTTTTGCTTATTCAAATATTCATGATTATAATAGATAAAATTTTAATTGCCTGTTTTCCTTGAAATGTAAATATTTGTGAGATATGAACTGCTCTGTAAAGAAATCTTAGCTTGAGAAATATTAAAAAAATGAATTATTTACACAAGTAATTTTCCCAGTCTTAAAATATAGCCTAAGCATGTTTATAACTGAAAAATAGGATTTACATCTTTATGTACAGACGAGTTTATATGTACACATGTGATTAATATAAACTCAGAATGGATCATATGCTAAGACTATGGTTCAATAAACAAAGACATCTATAGTGATGACAAGAGAGTAATTTTGGAAAACAGTATCTTATATCAAAATTTTATTAATAAGCTTAACCTAAAAAATCTTTCAGTTTTCCCTCAGGCCGTACATTCTTTTTAAACTCCATTAACTGTTAAATTCCTGAAATTGCAAAGGACAAAATGAATTTCATTAAAAGCTATTTATCTCCCTCCAGAGAAATGGTAAAAGTCCAAGGAAATAAGCTAAGAAGATTACAAATAATATCCTTCTAAAAAGACTTTTTAAAAGAACTTCTAAACATGTAGCTCCTTCTGTTCATTCACCTACCAAAAATGTAATTATAGAAAATAAACATCTGACTTCAATTAAAATGAATGATTTGAATTTTGAAGAACAAAAATGTGTGTCTTTCATGGATTTTAACATTGAACCAAACTGAAATAAACAGATGAGTGCTATTTTAACAAAATAAAAATCTCTAAAATAAGTGTATAGTAAATTCTAGCTAGCTCATTAAATTCATACAAAAATTAATATATGACAAACTCTATGGGCATATACAAATAGAATGCATTTAACTAGTCTAATTTTTAAATTTTTTTTTTTCAACGTTTATTTATTTTTGGGACAGAGAGAGACAGAGCATGAACGGGGGAGGGGCAGAGAGAGAGGGAGACACAGAATCGGAAACAGGCTCCAGGCTCTGAGCCATCAGCCCAGAGCCTGACGCGGGGCTCGAACTCGCGGACCGCGAGATCGTGACCTGGCTGAAGTCGGACGCTTAACCGACTGCGCCACCCAGGCGCCCCTAATTTTTAAAAATCACATAGAGAATAACTCACCCACAGCATTTATTTTACTGAATGCCACTCTAGGAGGATAGTATTTAATATGTATCAAGTACTATTAATAAATCATCACCTGGTGTCTTAATGTCGAGTTGAAAGTTTATTAAAATTTTCAAGGTACTCAAGTACAGGAGAGGAACATTTTATATGATAGAAGTTTTCTGAAAGAAATGTCAATATTTTGAAACTAATTGGCTTAAAAATTTTTTTTTAGCGTTTATTTATTATTTAGAGACAGAGACAGAGCCTGAGCATGGGAGGGGCAGAGAGAGGAGGAGACACAGAATCCGAAATGGGCTCCAGGCTCTGAGCTGTTAGCATAGAGCGGAGCTGGGCTGCAACTCACAAACCGCGAGATCGTGACCTGGGCCGAAATCGGATGCTTAACCGACTGAGTCACACAGGTGCCCCAATTGGCTTTGAATTTAAGTATTAAAAAAAATTTTCATCCTTATACGTAATGTAACTTTTGAGATTGTAATGAATTCAAATTTCATGCTCAAGAATTCTTTCATTATTAACTACTGCTCTTCAAATTACTTGAACAATGTCTGGTACTTAACAGGTATGCAATAAATATTTATTGAATAAAAGAATATATGAATGATTAAAATATATTCAGGGAATGATGATACTTGCTTTAGTGAATTTTTGCAATGAGCTGAATATCTTTGATAGAAAAATAATCTTTAAAATCCATTTTTATTTATGGCTTTCAAAAGGGGTTTGGGAGAATGATACAGAAGTATATGTCCATGTATATGCATGAGAGAGAAATTTTAGACAAAATCCATTTCACAAATTGCTTGCTTTGACACATTTTACTTAGAAAAGAGTATATTTTGTTTTCATTTAGATCACATTGTTATTTTACAGGGCGCCTGGGTGGTTCAGTTGCTAAGCGTCTGACTTCAGCTCAGGTCATGATATCATGGTTTGTGAGTTTAAGCCATGCATCAGGCTCGGCAGACCCCGCTTAGGATTCTTTCTCTCTTTCTTCTCTCTGCCCCTCCCTCCCTCTCTCTCTCTGTCAAAATAAATAAATTAAAAAAAATAATAAAATCATTTCAAATGGGCATAGTAAAAATGTCATGTAAGCTGCAATACCTTTAAAAGCCCATTTCATAATAAAGCTTTTTTTTCTTTTAATGTTTATTTATTTTTGAGAGAGACAGAGCATGAGCAGGGGAGGGGCAGAGAGAGAGGGAGACACAGACTCCCAAGCAGGCTCCAGGCTCTGAGCTGTCAACACAGAGCTGGATGCGGGGCTTGAACTTACGAACCACGAAACCATGATCTGAGCCAAAGTCCGATGCCTGAGTGAGCCACCTAGGTGCCCCAAAGCCCATTTCAGAAGAAAAGAATTATATGCATTATATACACAACATTTTATATATAAGTGACTATATATGTAATGACAAAACAAAGATGACAGTGGCTTGCAAGCAAAGGACAAAAATTTATGAAAAACAGTCACAAGATCTGAAAAATTATAGATATTTGAAAAGTCAAAGATATTTGGAAAAATCAAAGATGCCTGGATCCATTTAGTATCAATTCAGTAATGTTGATAATTCAGCACGGCATAAAAAATGATGGATGATATAATGGACCTGAATAACCATGTTTGTGTAATGAATTTTGACAGGTCAGGGAGCTTTCTTCTTGACTCAATACCACATTCTTGACTGTAACAGATATGAGAATTTTTGAAAAGTGAAGATCTCTTTTTGAAGGAGAAATTACATTGACTTTGGGAAAAGTAATCCCGATTGGAAAAAAAAAAATCTCAGGGCACCTGGATGGTTCAATTGGTTAAGTGTCCGACTCTTAATTTTGGCTCAGGTCTCCATCTCATGGTTGGTGAGTTTGAGCCCTCCACTGGGCTTTGTGCTGATAGCACAGAGCACGCTTGGGTTCCATCTCCCTTTCTCCCTGCCTCTCCCCTGCTTGCTCTCCATTTTTCTCTCAAAAAAAAAATAATAATAAATAAATAAATAAAAAATAAAACCACTCTCAAGGGCTATGTAATGCAAATAACCCTGATTTTTATACTCTGTCAGACGTACCCAGTTGGTACAAGTAGCGATGTTGCTACTTGTCAACTTGTCTGAGCTGCTGCTATGGTCTGCGAATTTATGACTCCCCAAAATTCATACATTGAAATCCTCACCCCCAAAGGTGAGGGTGTTAGGAGGGAGGGTACTAAGAAGCGAGTTCCACCCTCAAGAATGGGATTAGTGCCCTTATAAAAGAGGCTCCTGAGAGATCCCTCCCCTTCTGCCACGTGAGAAACAACAAAAAGTTTGCCAGGTGGACGAAGGCCCTCACCCGTCTCTGCTGTCACCCTGATCTTAGATTTCCAGACTCCAGCACTGAAAGAAGTACATTTCTGTTGTTTTTAAGCCACCCAGTTGTAGTATTTTATTATAGTAGCCTGAAGGGGCTAAGGCAGCTGCTGAAACTCCCTCTGAAACTGGTCTTCATTTTCTCATTAATGCAAGCAGAAGGGGGTCTCCTCAGCACCGAAAACAACTCTTAATTAAGGTCCTGAAGAATATCATGGCCATTCTAGTATTTAGTCCAACTTTCTCAAGAACGTGTGGCCAATTTTGTTCCTCTTTTACCTCATTTGTCTCATTGTCACAATCAAAACTGGCCCTCCCTTTAATAACCACCTACCACCTCATAACCAACCCCAAGTATCCTAACTCAATTTTTTTCTCAAGAAGTTGAGTCATCTTTAACTCCCCCCACTCCTTTTAATAGCATAGGTATACATCTACCATTTTAAATTTTCTTTTTATAAATTCTCCCAGTACATGAAGGGGTCCTCATGCAAAGAATCATTTGCACCCTATTCTGCCACAGAGCTGAACTGTCTAAGATTCCAAGGTGAGATTGCTGATTATTCCTCTAAGACACTTTCTATAATATATGTTATTTTCTTGTGTGGCAGGAAAGCATTTAAATTCTTTTTCTTACCACTTATAATTCTCCTTTCCTTTTCTCAGGCCTTTTAAGAAGGATGAATTTTGAAGAAAACCGTTTTGCTAAGCGAGATGATGGGTGCAGATAAAAACGGGAGTGGGAAGAAATGGCTGTATTTTTCCATCTTAAGAGAAAAAGAAAGGGGGGCACCTGGGTGGCTCAGTCAGTTAAGCATCTGGCTTTGGCTCAGGTCATGATCTCACAGTTCGTGGGTTCGAGCCCTGTGTCCGGCTCTATGCTGACAGCTCAGAGCCTGGGGCCTGCTTTGGATTCTGTGTCTCCCTCTCTTTCTCTATCCTTCCCCTGCTCACAGTGTCTCTCTCTGTCTCTCAAAAGAGGAATAAATGTTAAAAAAATTAAAATGAAAGAAAGAAAGAAAGAAAGAAAGAAAGAAAGAAAGAAAGAAAGAAAGAAAAAGAATTAGAAAGACATCATGATAAGAATTTGAAATAGAAGAAAGGTATAAGAGGATTAGAATGTGGGTCAAAGAAGAAATAAACCTGTTTACAAGGAAGAGAGGAGAGAAGGATTTGTGGCAGCTCTCAACTTGAGAGGAATTTTTGTAAATATGAGAAAAGGCTAACAGGCATGTTTGGAGTGTTTTGTGGTTTAATGTGTGAAATGCTTCCTTCTTTTTTCTCACCATGAAACTCTTGGAAAAAATTTACATTTCTTAACGAAGTAGGGAAGCTGGATGGACTCCATTTTAGAAAGGCTCTACCTATCTCTGTTTTTCTGTGAGGTCCCATTTACTCATGTTCTATATTTTAGTCTCTGAATAAGCCAAAGGAGCTATGTTCCCCCTTCAAGGGGGAAGCGGAGAAAGTTACTCATGCTCTGAGTTTTGTTCTAGGCCCCACACACCCAATAACACCTAGTGTTGCAGGACATTAGCTTCAAACAAACCTTGGCTGACACTGGCATCAATATCTCCCTACCTTTGGTGATGTGCGGAATAACACCTACTGTTCACTATTCCCTAACCTGGATTCCTGGAAGAACACATAGACCCTTTTCTAATATAAACCCCTGACCCCAAGCAATGATGAGATTCACTCTTCTCTCCTTTTCCAGTCTCCCAGACACTCTGTCTGCTCTTGTCTACCGGTCACTTAAGCTATTCAATAACCTCTGTTTTCACTTCCTCTGGCTGGCATTTGATTCTGTCCTGCTTGAAGCCAAGGACCCTCTGCCTGACCCTGTGGAACTCTCTCTTGGGTTCTCAGACTCAGCCTGCCTGTGCCATTACCAGCGCCTTGGGTGTTAGATTTACATTTCTTTGTTTGTGGAACTTCTCTCAAAGTTCCAACGACAGTTCCGGTCAAGACCAAGTACACTGGCACCCCTAAAAATAGGCTACAGGTTTTACAATACATATCTAATACAAATAAAATTCCCCTTCTCCTCTGAGCAGACTCATCAATGACTCAGTGGGTACTGAATTTGTTTCCATAGAGTAACAAGATCTAGTTTCATCTGCAAATCATGCCATAGCCTGGCTCCTCCTGATTGTATCCTAACACTCCTGATTGTCCAACATCCCCCACCCTCTTTATTACACAATCTAGACCTTCTGATTTCTCTGTATTGAACATCTTCTGTCCAACCTTCCTGAATCTGAAACCACTATATTCATTTTTATCCTTTACATGCCATTCTATGTAGCCATTAGGATGTTCTAGTTTCTGCTGAATTACACATTCATCCATTCATTTTGTGAGTGTTGACTGATCTACGGCCACCTGCCAGGCATTTGTTAGAGGTGGGTGTTGAAAGCTAAACAAAATGGACATGGTTCCTGTCCTACCGGAGTTTATGTTCTAATGACAGCCAATAAAGTGAACCGTATAACCCTAAGTGCTAAACGTATTGCAAAAACAGAGAGAGTGATCTCAGAGATCGTGACAGGAGAAATGAAATCTTCTTCATGAGGAGATGACACTTTCTGAAGGCCCTCTTTAATCATTTTTCATTTTCATATTAACGAGCACAATTTTAAAACCATATATTGTTTATTTACTTGAATGAATTTGGAACAGGGCAAAAATTGCAGAATTGTGGTCAACTACAAATACATGCTTTGCTAGGTTGATTACTTTTTAAAGAAGCACACCAAAAATCACGGGGTGCCTGGGTGGCTCAGGGGGTTAAGCGTCCGACTTCGGCTCAGGTCACGATCTCACGGTTCATGAGTTTGAGCCCTGCATCCAGCTCTGTGCTGACAGCTCGGAGCGTGGAGCCTGCTTCGGATTCTGTGTCTCCCTCTCTCTCTGCCCCACCCCCTGCTTGCACTCTGTCTCTCTTTGTCTCTCAAAAATAAATAAACGTTAAAAAATTAAAAAAAAAAAGCACACCAAAAATCTTGAAGAATTTGCTATTTCCTCTTTTGAATTCTCCAGGAACATTTGGGGTTTTCTTTGCTATACTTTTTGAATGAATTTACATCACATTTTCCTATTAATGTCAGCAGGTTTTAAAGTTCCATTTTTGCTTGGGGAGTGGGGAGAGTCTTATTTTGCTAGAGGCTTATTTGACCATTTTTATTAGCAGCAGCTGTTGTATTATCTGTGATTAGATTTCACCTGCATCAATTCATTTCTCTCACCATCCACAGTTCAACGTAAGTAAATAAACTTAAAACCAGCATAAGAGACAACTAAGGGCAGAGAGGACAAAATAAATTCAGCACCTAAGTAATAACCAGCAGCAGAATAAAATACTATATTTTTATTTCAGTGCATTAAGTGGAAAATACAAATAAATATGCAGCCATATATTTTGGATAAAACTAGCAGGTTATAAAGTCAAGCAAAACAGGCTTCTTACACAGGGTAATTAGCATTGTGCAAAGAGAGAACAAGATATTAAGCCTTGACGTTCTAGATTTAGGGTCTCCGCCACTCCATTCTAAGTTGAACTTTCTTGAATTGAGAATAAGTTTTCCTTGGAAACAATGCCACTCATGATGGCTTGATGTGTATGTCAACCCAGGGAAGCTAATTTAACCTATAATGTGATTTTGGGGACAATATCATATTAGCTACCATATCATCTGTACAACCATATATACACAATGCTTATGAAAAAGATGCTCCTTTCAGATGAGTTCATTACAAATTAAAATAACAACACGCGAGCAAACAATATACTATGACAGAGTTAAAAGGCAGAAACAAAAAACTGATACAGAACAACACAAACCAAATCAAATAAAAATTGTCATATCTCTAAGAACATGAAACAGTAACAGTCTGAAATAAATGACAAAAATTCTTTCAGAATCACCTTAAGAAAGCTGTCTGCCATTCCCCCTAAAATAAACACACCCACAAGATAGCATTTGGCTCGCACTTTCATATCACCCTTGGCATAATTCTGTCATCAAGTTAATGCTGCTTTACTTGTGTGTCTCTCCCATTGTATTATTACCTAATTGAGAAAAAAGAGACGAAATCTTCCTAATTTCTAACACGTAGTCAATGCTCAAAATATCTTGAGAAACTGAATCCTCCCTATGTTTCAAAAAAGCAGTTTTAAGTATATTTACAATTCATAAGCTCTCTGGTTTTATAATTTTACATTTGACGGTTTGCCAAGTTGATTTCAGGACCCAATTCATTAACATTTGTGTGATTGTTCTATGCCTCTCTTCTCATCCCCTCTCCTCTCCCTCTCTCCCCAGCCCCCCATACTCACTGAGGAGATTAGGTTTCTATCAAACTGGTTCCCTGGCCGGAGAACCTAAGTCAATCTACATTACAAAGAAAGGAGGAAGTGAATGCTAGGAGGTTCAGGAAAGAACAGTGAGAAGGAAAAATATCCTTCTGAGAAATGCTGCTATGGGTTGTGACTTAGAGACTTACTGACCTTTCCTTAGAAGCACAATTTAAGTATTGGAATGGCTTTTAAAACCATTTTTTTTTGCTGACTGGACTGTGCAGCTTTATGAACTCTGCAAAGTTTCGTCTGTATGAGTTGCTGGTTTTATTAAGATTATATTGGGGGAGGCGAATGTCCAGGATTTGGGACTTAAACTGCAGCATTCAGCTGCATCACGGATTAAAAGCTTTGCCTTAGATTGAACCAAGAATTTACCTCATCCATGACTATCTGATTTGGGGAATATGCTACAAAAAATAAAATTTTAACAGGTAGGGGACAATCAATGTAGGTCTGAGAATATAGCCACAAAATCAATGCTAAAATCAGAATTTCTATTTCTTTTCTGAGTATAGTTTGGAAGTGACCATGTACTCAAATAAAGATGCTTAAATGAAAATGTATGAATTTATGAAATGAAAGTCACTTTACCTTAAATAATAATAATAATAATAATAATAATGTATATAGCAACAATAACATCTAACATTTACTGAGTGCTTTCTTTGTACCAAGCACTACTTTGAGAACTTTACATATACATCGATTTATTTAACTCCCTCAATAATCCTTTGAGGCAAAGGAACTAGGTCCCATTTCACAGATAAGTAGACTAAGGCACAGGGAGGTTAAATATTGGGTCCATAATTAAGCATCAATCAAGTAATGGAGCTCAGATTCAAACCTGGGAAGTCTGGTTCGATAACCTTCACTCTTACCCACCCATACCATCATATTTTCTAAGAAGCCAGCATCCTTTGTACCCAGCTAGAAAAGGTCAATGACAGACTTGACGGAATTCGTGGAATGCTGTTTCCCTGCACCTGCAGTGAAACAAAACAAAACAGATCCTCCAAGAGGTATGAATGCTCTTGTCGGGCTTGGAAATAAGAAGGCTTTGGAGCCACAAGTAGAGGCTGCTTTCATTTGGAAAATAAAGGCATAAAAGTAGCTTTTGTTATGGGTAGGCGTAGTGTCTTTAAGTTGTGTTTGGCACACGGCAGTGGCTAAGACACTCTGGGGCACAAATCTCCAGGGTACATCAGAGCATATTATCCATGAACATACATCATCCATGACTTCATATTTGTAGAGGACGGCCTCACTGTTCCTGCGTGGATGAACTGCAGTGCGTGCAGAGCCTGAGACTTATGTCAAGTGTTAAACAACATGTTGGCTGAAAAGGATAATGGGCTCCACTTTTATGTTCCAACTGGCATATCTGTGAGAACGGGCTGTTTGCCAAAGAACGTTAAAATTAAGCCTTAGAGAAGTACAAAGAGCTCCACGAGATTCATTCGGTAGAGAATTATGATCAAAAGTCATTAAAACTGGATTCCTCAAATTCTACTGGTAAAACAAATCGGGACACAGTGAAAGCTGGCAAACCCATGCGAAGACTAATTCTCTCACAAGACTGAAATCTTGACATTACTCTCCAGCAACTGATTCAAGCTTCACAAGTACAAATTAAAAAAGGACAGCCTGAGTTATGTCACTGATTTTCTTTAAAAATGGCAAGTACCATCTTATTGGTCGCAACATGAGTGATCTATGTAAGGGAATATAGATTTGAAGTATCAATGAGTAAGCCTTTTTCTTTTTAATTGAAACTTGCCATTATGCAATTGAGCTAAAACAAATTTTTAGAATTAGAATGGGTATGCATGCCTCTGGGGAAATCTAGTCAGCCAGCTTGCCGGAGTTACACATGGAGATATTCACTCTTTAGTCAAGTTTTTGTCTGAGTAATGTTATCTATTTATTTTTGATTAATGTATTTTAGATGATGGGTAGCCTTGTGACTAAATGATGAAAAAAAGCTAAAATATATAGCAGTGCAAGCCAGCACGAGAGAAATAGAAGGGCTAATTTAAAAAGGATTATTATTCACAAACTCAGGAGCAATTTTAAAGGGGCAGTTAATAGGACAACTCGACAATGAACAGCGCTGGCTTCCTCGTTCTCTCAGACGCTTGCAGACGCTAAGGAGGTGGTGTATATGCAGAACTGAGGGAGAACCATCTCCCATCTCGTGAGGATGGATTAAAAGCATAGACACGTTGAAGAACTAAAGCAAATAATGATATCTTGGCCCAACTCTATGTGATTGAAAAACAAAGCTAAAAGAGAAATGAGTGAGCTAATGAATGAAAATTAGAAATACAGGGGCATCTGGGTGGCTCAGTCAGATAAGTCACCGACTCTTGATCTAGGCTCAGGTCATGGTCTTGTGGGTTGTGAGATCAAGCCTCCCATCAGGCTCTGTGCTGATAGGGCGGACCCTGCTTGGGATTCTCTCTCTCCTTCTCTCTCTGCCCCTCCCTTGCTCATGTGCGTGCATGTTCTCTCTCTCTCTCTCTGTCTCTCTCTCTCTCTCTCTCTCAAAATAAGTACACGTTAAAAAAAGATTTTTAAAAAAGGTAATTAGAAATACAAACTCTGCTATACCAGGGACATTCATATCAGTGCTGGGTTAATTTATTAAAACTTGCACCCATTGGGAAACGTAGACAAACAAAACATTATCTTTGCATTGTCCTATACTTGTTGCCCTCAGGAGCAACATCTTTACTTACTTAGAGATCAACCCAGCACTTTGTACTGCAGGCCACAAATTGCTTTACAAACTTTCATGTTGATTTTAACTGGATTGCCAGATTTGCTTCACAGCTTGAAGCAAATCATATCCTCTAATATCTGATAAACAGAGACGTTGTTTTTAAATGGTGCATGTTCCATTTAAGGGAAGTGTAGAATTGCCTCAGAAACTGTCTGGTCCATCTGTAAATTCGGTGGACACTTTTACTTAAACGTGTAACCCTGGCACCAAAATGTTTTGGGAAAATAGTCCTTCAGGAGTGAGCATATTAGCTCAAGCTATTAAACTTTCATGGTGCAGAAAGTGAATACATTTTAAAAGCCAATTTTACATTTGAGGTCTACTAGGTACATATTTTTATTTAAAAAGTTCTACTTTTTCAGGATAAAGGTGAGACTCTCTCTAACTGAATCTAGCAGGCTTTTATCTCTGTAGTAGTGAAAAAATAAATTCCATACCGTTTTTTTCTGGTAACTTAGAAAAGAATGCCCATCGACATACACAGGCACCCTCATCTAAAAGAAGGTTTTAGAGAAAATGCTTATGTCTGATTTATAGCTTCCCAAAAAATAAAGTTATTAAGAATAAATGCGTTTGTTCTGCTGACCACCCAGATTTAGCTCTCCAGGTGAAATCACAGTATTTCGGCCATCCAGTGGACCAAAGACAAAGTCTACTACAGGATATGTGTCTGTGCTAGAAGGACAGCCATTGTATTTTACAATTTATTCTTTATATTCAGGGGTGAAACGCTGAAAAATAGTTCTTGCCATAAATTGAAATTATTATAGTATCAAAAGGAAAAGGTCGGCAACATGTTTTTATTTGAACTAGAATTAAAAATAGTAATATTGAATAGAGCAGTAAATTCATGCATTTATAGTTCACTGTCAGAATAAACACTTATTCAGGTTCCTATGCATACGTAAATAACTCAAATAGTTTGAGTTTGGAAAATTACTCAAACAGTCCATTAAAAGGCCCACTGAAAAATTAGACTTTATTTCCCGAGATCTACAAAGATCCTACTAATGCAAAAGAGTTATATTAAAAGTAGAGTGGATATAACATTTCTTTGCTTGAAAACATGAGTGGTTGGATATTATAAAATTGTGATATTGGGATTCTACATCCTCTGAGGGGTTATACATCTACATACATATATGCACATGCATATATTCTCTCCGAGAAGATTGTTTCTTAGCCTTTAGTTCATTAGCCTTACGTCTGTCTGTGCTTCACACTTTCTTATTTAGAAGGTTTTGCCTCTCGAGACAGCATACCAAATCTCTAAGTGAAGGGACTGCTATAGTTGATATGTAAGCTGATGTGTATCACCTCCTGTCTCCAAGGAAAAGACTAGTCTGAGAAATAATTTGTAGTAATAAAGAACCTTGACCTCTATTCCCCACCCTTCTCTCCCTTCCCTCCTCCTCCCTGCTCCCTCCTCAGACTTGTCCCACTAATAAAAGAGAATAAAATTAAGACAATCTACCGTGCGCTACCCACAGTGGAAGAATTTCATCATTTTATTTACAATATATCTGAAACTGTTTCAGCATTTCATGGTTAATAAGCAGTAAGGGATGTTTGAAAAGAAAAAAAGAACAAAAAAAAAAACCTAGCCGAATAGGCTTCTTGTCTGACACAAAGCTTTCCTCTTAACTATGTCTATTGTTAATTGCTTTGAATGACAACATATAATTCAATACTCTTGAAGTCGCTTGTTCTCTGTTGTGTTTGCTCTGATTGCCTGAAAGAAAAGCATGTGTTTTAAATTTCTTCCTTTAATTAAATACACTCTGTGAAGGCTAATTTCTTAGGAAGGTGTACTGGTCTATTGGTCTCATATCAAACATATTTTTGATCTCTTCATCTTTTACGTTTTCTCTCTCCACTAGTCCAGGAAAGGCTGTTTGGCTGCAACCACAGTGACTGCTCACCATTTTCATACACAGTGAGGACACCTGTGTGTCCTATTTTGGCCACTATGGAGTCCTCTTCCTAGAAGGGACAGCCCTTCTCTATGTCTCCTGGAGGATGTAGCCCCAGCCTGGATATGGATCTTACTTATTTTTGAAGGCTCCACAACCATCTATCCTGGACAATCTGGACTACAACTGTTCGTGGTTGTTTAGCCTGATTATGTTATGTCACAAGTTCCCCCATTTCCCGTGGGGGATTTAGAGAGCTAAGAAATGGTAAAGGAGCATCACAATCAATTTCTAGTGCTGTTTCTATGAAAATAGGAAATCTTCGAAGTTAGAAAACCCCTTTATTATGAAGGTAGGTCGAGAAGCACTGTGATACAAAGCAGCATCACTTTTCCTCTCTTAAAAGAAATTAGTTAATGATAAGCACAAAACGCTCTCTTTTAAAGTGCTATCTTGATGGAAAATGTGCTGGGTTTTTCTGTTCATGGGCTAGGTCAAGATGAATTGCAGTAACCCTAGTATTGATTTCCTTTTGTGATTTACTGAAAGTAGATTTTGCTAAATTAAGCATCACACGACTTTTAGCTAAAATTATGCCTGAGCGTGAGCTACTTTGGAGACTCACCGTGACATAGCTGTTGCTACGTCTCTGCTTCAACCTTCTGTTGGGCTGTTTGCAAAGAAAAATACCATGTAAATAAGATACCATAACTTAAAAATCTGGTACTGATTTGTGTCCCCCCCCCCCAGTTCCTATGTTGAAGTCCTAACCACCCATGTGATGGTGTTTGGAGATAAAGCCTTTGGAAAACAATTAGACATACAAGAAGTCATAAGGGTAGCTTCCTCATGATGGGATTAGTGACCTTATCAGGAGAGATGCTGAGAGCTTTTTTGCTTTCTGTCTCTGCCATGTGAGCACACAGTGGGAAGACTTTCATCTGCAAGCTAGGAAGAGAGCTTTCACCAGGAAATGAATCTGCCGGCGCCTTGACCTTAGACTTCCCAGCCTTTAGAACCTCTCTTGTTTAAAGCCACCCAGGCTGTGGTATTTTGTTACAGCAGACTGAGCAGAAAGACACTTCCCAACTGGTGGGTTTGGAAGAAGCAACATAATTGCAAATAGCTCCCGAACTAACTTTGAAGCTAAGATCCTTCATGCAGACTGAGTGCTAGCTGAATAGCACAGAGCATTCTCAAGATCTTACTTCAGGGTTTGGATAGCCAGTTGTCCACAGGTTGTGGCTTGCCTTCCATTCCTCAAGTTAATTCTACTCACTGATTCTAGGAAAGCCTCTGAGGACCATCTGAAGGTAAAAATAGAACTCTTTCTTCAGTTAACACCTTTCCGTCATAATCAGAGTTCAGGAAGATTTAAAATCTAAGCCTAAGAAGCTTGAGTCAGGTCTCAGGCGATGCCCGAGACTCTAAGATTCCTTCTGGTGCTAAAGTCAGATTTTCTGACAACCTCAGGGGGCAAAGCTCTTCAGGAAGCGTAGGTCTAGGAGAGTTTAGTCTAAATCTGAAACTGCGTCTGGGTTACAACATCCGCAAACCACTGTCTTTCACATTAGAACTGTTCCCCTGGAGTGAAGTTGAGGCAAACCATCAACCATCTATAGGAAAGATTAGAACTCATGCAAACAACCAGAGACTTTTCTCCTTTGAATCCTAGCCATGAGGGTCAAGAAATCATCATTGTCAGGGGGCCTGGGTGGCCGAGTCGGTTAAGTGTCTGACTTCAGCACAGGTCATGATCCCATAGTCTGTGGGATCAGGCTGTACTGACAGCTCAGAGCCTCGAGCCTGCTTTGGATTCTGTCTGTCTGTCTGTCTGTCTCTGCCCTTCCCCTGCTCACGGATCTTCTCTCTCTCAAAAATAAACAAATAGTTAAAAATTGTTTAAAAAAATAAATCATAGTTCTCTTATACATTTCTAGAAAAAACAGTGAAGTAAAAAACTTTCCACTTAAAGTTGCAGAAATAAAACAACAGCAAATACATTCCCACTTTGGTTAGAAACCACACGGTTGTCAACAACGTTAACAACATTTAGATCAAATTCCTTCGATAAATTAGCAGTTTTCATATGTCTAGTTTACATGGGCTCAATTATAGGTGTGGTGAAACTGGGGTCAGATTAATGGCAGAGGTCCAGATCTGGTTTTGATTACCAAGATTTGCAGAATATGTTTTTGTGTTTAACTCTTATTGTAACTTTGCCAGTGAGAGTTTGCCTAACCTCTGCCTCATGAACATCAAGTTTCAATTCCCTCACATACTTGCACGCTTTTAATTTGTATCTTCAACCTCCTTGCCAGAGTCCTGCCGTTCCTTCCACTCCCTAAGGCAACATTACTAACTTCCGTAGGGATGCTTCGGTCTATACCACATTCAGGCAACAACTCTTTTGGATCTTCCCGATTAGAGCAAAGCTCTAGTATTTAACTTCTAACCGTACAAGTAACACTGACTTGGAATTAGTAACAGCCTTCAAAATGAGCTTGTGACCAATATTGTATGTACTATTAATTTCTTCCAATGTATAATTAATTCACAATAGCATTGAGTTCAATGCTCATTATAAGAAATTTGGTCTTTTAGGGCCCAAATTATTACCTTTACAGATGTATCTTTTTCTCTATAAGGGAACTTTATTTTCACCACAAGTACTGTTTTAAGTTAGTGTTATATACATCTGAAACTAGATTAAATAATTTCCTATTGAGTGAATGATCTCTTAAGCACACAAGCCTAATTGTTTATTATGGCTTTCTATACTTAAATCTGTTCTACAGTAAGATATTTAACAAATACAGGGCGCCTGGGTGGCGCAGTCGGTTAAGCGTCCGACTTCAGCCAGGTCACGATCTCGCGGTCCGTGAGTTCGAGCCCCGCGTCAGGCTCTGGGCTGATGGCTCAGAGCCTGGAGCCTGTTTCCGATTCTGTGTCTCCCTCTCTCTCTGCCCCTCCCCCGTTCATGCTCTGTCTCTCTCTGTCCCAAAAATAAATAAACGTTGAAAAAAAATTAAAAAAAAAAGATATTTAACAAATACAGGTATTGAAAATTGTCGAGGCATAAGTAAAGAAAATTGCTACTCGTTGACTCTGGAAAATGTAAGACATAAAACTCCACCAAATGAGAGATGTGTAAAATTTTTCACTTTGTTGGGAATTTTCAGGTGTTATAAAAAAGTTTTTGAAAACACAAGGTTAAAATTAAGGCTTGTTTAAAAAGGCAATAAGACAATCACCTCTGTAAGAAATGCAGACCTAATTATTATGTATCCTAGACAATGTCAGTGTAACCAGGCCACTGATGGAAACATGCTTCTGTTTTTATTCAAATTGTCCCCTGGCAAACCTGGATGGCATAATCGGTTAAGGGTGTGACATGTGATTTTCCCTCAGGTCATGATCCCTGGGTCTTGAGATGAAGCCCCACATCAGGCTCAGCCCTCAAATGGAGTCTGCTTAAGATATTCCATCTCCCTCTCCCTCTGCCCCTCTCCCCTGCTCATGTTCCTTCTCTCTCCCTTTCTCTGTCTCTCTCTTAAAAAAAAATTATATATATTTAGATATATAGGACTCTAGGATTTAGAGTCAGCATTGAGTTATAAAATCCCTATCCGAAAGTATAAGGATGGAAAGAAATGCAAAATATGTCTGGTAAAATAGATACTTAAAACTCAAACCACTTAACTCCTCCACCCCACTCATCCATTTCCAATACTTTCCTTGATCCCTCTGCCTAAGGATCCTTTGCTGTTATCTCTCCATTGACATTCTAGGCTGCACTGAGAAAAGCCTTTTTCTTTTTCTTTCTTTTTTTTTGTTTGAAAGTATAGAATTTCCAGATATCCAAATATTTTGAGGGTGGGATGGGAGAGAAACAGGAGAGAAAATGACAGAAAGTTAAGGATTCTTTAGTAATTCATAAATAGCATTTGAGCATCTATTTTTATTTCATTAAGATCCATATGTTTAAAATATTTATGAAATACAGAGGATTCCTAAATAAAATCTTAGCTTTTTTTTCACTGTCTCTTAAAGAAACAATTTAACTATCTTCTCATAAAAAAGTAAATGACAGTATTTGTCATGATATTATAGAGATGCTCAAAGGAAGCCAGGATATATCTGCAGACTTATAGAAACAAAGGAAGGATTTATAGGCCAGAGCCACATAAAACAGTCAAGAGGGTTGAAAGAATAGATCTTGAAGGCACTATGCTAAATGAAATAAATCAAAGACAAACACTGGATGACCTCACTTATAAAATAAATAAACTCTGAAAAAAGAGAGAGATTTGGGTTATCAGATTTGGGGGTGGGGAGCATTGGAGGAACGGGGTCAAAAGATCCAAACTTCCAGCTATAAGATAAATCAGTACTAGTGATATAACGTACAACATGATTGCTGTAGCTAACACTGCTGTATGATATATACAAAAGTTGTTAAGAAAGTATATCCTAAGAGTTCTCATCACAAAAAAATGTTTTCCCTTTTTTCTTTCTTTTCTTTTTATACTATCTACATGACAAGATGGATGTTGGCTAAACTGGTTGTAGTAATTATTTTACATTATATATAAATCAAGCCATCTTGCTGTATACCTTAAACTTAGATAGTGATATGTATTAATTATTTCCCAATAAAACTGGAAGAAAAAAGTGTTAAAATAAATAAATACATATGTTATATATATAATAAATATATATTTAATAAAATATAAATATATTACACATATTTAATAAAATATAAATAGTATATATATACATATGTACGTGTGTGTATATATATGTATATATGTATATATACATATATATACTACTAAGATAATAAAGCCAAAAGCCTTTAGAGATGAAAGATTGTTCTTTGTAGGTCTCAGGGAAGTATAATGCATAATTAGCAGAAAGCAATTTATATAACAAACTGTTGAGACATAAATTACTTGATAGCATATTTTACAGATTTCTTTAGTCATCTGTTTGTTTTTTTTTAATTCACTTAATTAAAAAAGCAATCCCAGTTTTAAAACGACATCACAATGTCATTTATATGGTGATACACTGATAAATCGCTAATATTTCCTTTTGCTGTTTTCCAAATCTTCTGTTAAAAATCTAAATTTCTTATGAAATATTAAAATTTGACGTCCTTACTATCTTTACAATGCTATAATGTAATTATAATGTATAATGTATTTTTTGAGATGAGGCTCTTAATATTTTCTTCCTTTGAACTAAGCATTTTTACCTCTAGACTAAAAAAAATGGGATAAATGTTTACATTATTTTCATAACTGAGCATGTCCATAGAATAAAGTGGTTTACTCTTGGACAAATTAATATTTTTTCAACTATGCCAAATACCATATTATTTATACTCTGCAAACACCTACAGATTCTCTCCAAACACTATGCATTCTCCCTATCCTATAGATAGATGGACATTTTAAAATACAAAAAAAGCCTCTACATTGTTACAGTATTGCCACAAACATTGTAGTGTAAAGGAATCCAAAGTCATTATCTTTCTGTTGCAGAGATCAGAATCTAAGTGGATAATCAGGGCTGCAATCCTTCCGGAAGCTCAAAGAGGGTATATTTTCTCACTTGTTCCAGTTTCTACACTTCCACACCCATTGGCTCCTGGCCATGAATCAATGCAATCTCTGCTTCCATCATCACGTTTGCCTCTCTGACTCCCCTGCCTCCTTCTTTCCTTTTAAGTACCCTTGTGATTCCATTGAGCCCACCATGATGAGCCAAGATAATTTCCTACCTCCAAATCCTGACTATAAACCCATCTGCAAAGTCCTTTTGGTCATGTAAAGTAACATGTTTAAGGGTTCCGGGGGTTAGAACATTGGCATCTTTGGGGAGATTATTATTCTACCTGCCACAACTGCCTAGTCCTCAGTGTCCACTGGAGATCTTCAGAGCAAAATTAGAACGCTTTTTAAAAAATCTACTTTTTATTGTGTTCCAAAAATCTTTAAAAAGCACCTCAAATATAGAACATTTTTGTGTTGCCTAGATATGAATGCATAATTCTTTTCAACATCTTAATTAATATGGTTCAATTAATCTATATCTGACACCTAAGTAATATATATGGGACATGATGGTACTTACTGTACATCCAGGGGTTGCTTCCTGCAATAGTATAGAGGTTGTCCAGGTCTTGTTAATGACTAGAATTCACTGGAGCCATGTGATTTTCTTGGGCCCTTGATGATGATCATATGTATGGTTATCAACTCCTTAGGCATCTGTAATAAGTTCTCAGAGGCCACTCGAGTATTGGCTGAATGAATATATTTTCAACTCCTCATCCTCCAAATAATATGTCTTCCTAAAAGGATATTAAAGAAGAGACATCAAATTCAAATTTGATAAGTGCTCTCATTCCTTTCCAGGTAAAATTTGCTGACATAAAAAAAAAAAAAAACTAGCTACTTAAGATTTACCTACTATGAATCAGTTTCATTTACACACACCTCCGCCCACCCCCCCCCCAACACTACCCCAAAGTAAGAATAAATGGGCATTCTGTAAGCTATCATATCCAAAGGAAAAGAATGGGAAAAAAATTTCATTTTCCTGTGTGGACTTTCTTTAAATGCAGCCATATGCCCTTATTTTCCTATTTTTGCCTAATTCCTAAAGTTCCTTTGAGAATAGGCTGTACAATCTAAAAAGTGTGTGTATATATATCCTAGGACATAGGAGGAACTTTCAAATTATCTCTTATCTATGAGTTAAAAGAGAGCCCGTATCCTATCCTGGCTGCCAACAGACAGTCTTCTGGCCTTCATTCTGCATTCAGAACATTCCATCAGTCTCAGTCAGCCTGAACTATCATCACTGTTGGTCTGAACATTCTCCTTTAGTCCTACTGTGTGTATGTGTCTGTGTGTGTGTGCGCGCACGCATGTGCCTATCTCCTTCTTTATTGCTCCCTTAAGGAATTGAGATTATTTTTGACCTTACTTTTGTCCATGAGATAATGAAGATTTAAGATTAAATGTGATATCCACTGTTTCTCCAGTTGAAAAGTTATCACCATTGTACAAGACTGTGCTAATTTCTTGAAACCCTAGAGAATCCTACTTCAACAATGTAGAAGACTGATGATATAGAATTGTAGTTATACATTATAAAATAATAAAATGAAGATTATTTTTTCAAGCCTGGGAGATTTTATTTAAAATAAAATATGTATTATGGCATGTGATACAGATTTACCATAAATCCTCTTGTGTTTGTTGGAGTTGGTAAAGCATAAAGAGGGGTGATGACAAAAAGGGAAAAGATGGCCGTGTGTGGTTCGGTGTGTGGGTGGCATTTCATCCCGCAGGAATGTTCAGCTTTCAGGTCTCGAATAACATGGGGATGGTTGGGGGCAGGTTGTGTGGAAGTGGGAGGAGGCCTTTAAACCATTGGGTCCTTCTTAGTGTCTTTCTTTCATAATTTGATATGTAATTTGATATGTAATAATACAGTAATAATTCAGAGCATCTGGGTAATACAAATTGTTTATTAAAACATGGTCAGGAACTGATGGGTCTGACATTTCTGTCTCATTTGCTGAACATCAGCATCAATTAAATGGTTGTGTACCTTTCTCTTATACTATAAGTGAATCCTTTCCAACATACTTTAAATGGGTAATGAAGTCATGAGAGGGGGCCTATGGAAACAGATCTACATCCTTTAAGTCCTTACTTAGAAAACATAATTTAAAATTTTTATGATCAACTGTTGTTTAACCTGCTGTGATTTAATGAGACATTTCTCCCAGAACCATCACTGATGCAATCAGGATATTTTCAGTAGTCCCATAATGGCAAGAGTTTTTCTTTCCTTTCAGCTGGGCTCTTTAGCGTATTATAAGGCAGCACAAATATGATAGTTTAGGATAAAGATGCAGAATTATGCTTGAATTTCTCAGATTAAATATTTTGAAATTATTATCTTAAAATATTTTCTTTTCAAAAATTTCGAGGTGTTTACTCAGTATGTTAAATATTAACAACTCATACATATCTTATTAATGGAATTTATTACAAAACTATGAATATTTTATTATGTTTGTATCCAACATAAGTTAGTAAGTGCCATAAGGGCAGAGACCATGTCTTAATCTTCCATTTCTCAACAAATCAAATGGTGTTTCATGTAAAGTAAGTGTTCGATAAAAGTTTTCTAAATAAATAAAATATCACCACAAAACCAGTTCTATAGAGGAAGAGCATAGCTACATAACTAGAAATTAGTGAGTTTTATAAACCACAAAAGGGTAACTTGATTACTATATATAATACTCAACCATTTGCTTTTGTAGACATGTGAATATATAACTAAGTACTATTTATGGTTAAGGCTCTAACTTGTGAAGACAAGGTATGAAGTCAGCAGGATTCCTTAAAATTTTACAGACATTGTTGATGACTATAAACTTTCTTGACTCTAGAACTGACTGTTAAATGGGCAGAGAGAGGGGTGGCTGGGTGGCTCAGTCTGTTAAGTGTCCAACTCCGGCTCATGTCATGGTCTCATGGTTTGTGGGTTTGAGCCCCGTGTCAGGCTCTGTGGTGACAGCTAAGAGCCTGGAGCCTGCTTGGGATTCTGTGTCTCCCACTCTCTCTGCCCCTCCTCCATTCATGCTCTGTCTCTCAGAAATGAACAAACATTAAAAAAAATTAAAAAAATAAAATAAATGGACAGAGAGAGAAATATAGACACATATCTATTTAATATTAAATACGTAGCTGAGGATATCTTAATATAAATAGTCAAGGAATATGCATAAAACTATAAATCTAGAGTGTTTCTCAACTGGGCCTAATTTGTCCCTCTTCCCCACTTGGGTATATTTGTCAGAACATGGGAGGGATATTGGAATATACTGGGTAGTAGTTAGGGATAATGCTGGACATCCTATAATGCACGAATAATTATCTGGTCCAAAATTTCAATGGTCCTGGGGTTGCGAGACCCTGAACTAGAGGCTAGCCATTCTCCTCTGTGAGGAGAAAATAAACAAAGTTCTCCTCTGTGAGTCCTTTCTACAAATAGGGACACTGTGCTCTAGAGGAAAAAGACATATTAGTTTCAATATATTTTTAAATTCTGTGTGAATGTATTCTTCAAACAAGTTATAAACGATCTTGAGATATAATTTGCTATCAAATTATAGGCAAAAGTTAGATTCTGGTGGCTCTATACCTATTAAACTTGAATATTCATTGTTTTTCTGATTAGGTATGCTTAATATATGTTCTTTTGCATGATTACTATGCATTTAAGTTGAATGTACTAGAATAAAAGGCTTCTTTATTAACTGATTTTGTACATTATCTAATACAACAAAAAACCAATAAAATAGAATATATCCTATTTTCCAAGTGCAAGTAAAATTTTCATGATTTCCACTAGGAAGAAAATGAAAATTTTTGTTAGAATTTTTGGCATGGTCCAGATGTAGAATATTTTATGAAACAAAATGATGGAGTTACTTTACGTTTATGAGTAAATCTAGAGTTTTAACTTTTGTCAATAAGTTGAAGCCATTATTTAGAGGTCAATGTAGTAAAAATGTCAGTCAAGAAAAAGATGGTTATGCCCGAACGAAAGGTTAGGTTCAAGAGTGCAGTCAAAGAAGTTCAAAATTGTAAAAATGAAACAAAACAAAACAAAACAAAAGAAACAAACCAAACCAAACCAAACAAACAAAAGACCCTAAGAGCTAGATTAAGCCATAAGAATTGTACAGACATTAAAGGCAGAAAGAAATTGAAGGAGAATCCAGAAGTTGTATTTTAGGTTTGAAAGTTGGCCTAATAAATATAAAAATCTAGATGTGTTTTCTCCAAATATAGAGAAACAAATCCTTTCCATTTTACATGAGACTCCCAGGTCTTTTGGGAAGTACAGGACCAAATCAAACAAGGACATGTTCTATCTTCAGGAAAGAGAAAGTCTGATCCAAGGTTAATATTGGAAAACACATGTGAAGCATGGAGGTCAATTTAGTTCCAGAGGTGTTGAGGTGAGTGACAAAACCTGTTCATGAACTCAAATGATCAGTTTGTATTCATGTATTCATCCTAAATTGAGAACAGGATTTTCTCTAGGTCATAGGCTGCTCGTGAAAACTGAAGAAAAGTCTCCCTGGCCTGATAGTCTACCCTCCAGCAATTACTGCTGTAATAAGGGAGAATATTAGTAATAAAGCAAAGTAATACCTCCCATTTCCAACAAATGGAGAATCTAGGTAATTCTCTCTTTATACAAAGAATGAAGAATATGACATATATATCTCGATCTTTGCCAGAAACAATTGCCCTCTATTGCATTTTTGGGAAAAATATTTGTGTAATTCCCTTTTGAGAAGTGACAATGTAGAATTCTCAAAGAGCAAAGGTTCTAAGAATATGTTTTATTTCACTTTTAGTTTCTGGTTTCTGGTTCAATATACATACTGAGTTTTAGCACATTTTTAATGGATTTGGCTTTGCTTAAAGCTATTAATTGGAATTATGAAAACAATTATTCATTCATTCCATATACCTGTAGAGAGAACTGAATACTATTGTGAAGTAAGAGTAACTTGAGTTGCAAACTCAAACAACCCACAGTGCACTCTAATATCCAACTGCCATTTCATTAAATCTTTTCACAATTACTTAGAATTTGTTGGCTGAAACATTTGCTACAAATCATTGCTAATGTAGCATCTTAAATAACTTCAAAAATGAGCTTGTACATTTCTATTAAGTAGTGTTAATGAACAATTTAAGAAGCAAATATGCCAGCATTCTTTGTTGTTTTTTTTCTCACTTCACATTTCTTTATGTTGTTATTTTTTTAAAAATACTAATTTTACCAACTGGGGGGAATTTGTGATAACAAGGCAATTTTTCAGGAATATTTGGTCACCCCAAAGTCCCACTGGCTATTTCTTGGATAAAATAGCCTTTGCCATGGCAAGGTTTTTATGAAGCAATTTCTACCAAGAACTTTACTCTCCCACTCTAAACCCCCTTCTGCGCATCTTTGGGCACCTGGGGTCTGTTTGTTCAAATGTAGTACAGATTTTATTTCATCCACAATACCCACTCACCTAAAGAAAGTTGCAGAAAGAAATGAAACCAGTCTGTCTTAACTTTAAAAAAAAAAAAACTACCTTTTTATATAACTGATACCTGGTATGTGTCCCCAAGACTAATTAACCAGTTTTCAATACAAAACAAATGACATTTCATTATTTAGTTTCATCCACTTGTTTTCCAGGTACTTCCGTGTGGGATGAGGAAGAACAGAGCTCAGTGATATTTTAAGGTTTTGTTGGCATTTCCTTGTTTGTTTTTAACACAGTGTGGGCAATGCAACAATCCTCCTAGTTACACAAAATAGAAGAACAAGTACTCTGTAGGAAGGGCGTGAACAGCATCCTTCCTGGGCTTTAGTAACAGTGTTTCTAACTACTCATGTGTGTTGGTGGGTAGAGGGAAGCCAGCTGACATAAGGTATCCAGAAAACTTCTAGCAGAGCCCCAGCATTGTTTGCCTGGAGCATAAATATGCTCACTCTGACTCTTACTACAAATTGTCCAAGGTAGTCCCTGTGCTGTCACTGGGGAAGATAAAGGCAAAGAAGACCTTCAAATAGATCTGCAATTAGTTGAAAAAGACAAGACCAATGGGCCCACTCTGGGATGAACCATTGGGCTAGTGTGAAAGGGTACTGTCTGCAGGGGTAGGGATGAAAAGGGGTACAAAGAAGGGGTAAGTGTCTCAGATCAAGGCATTTGTCCATGCTATGTCCATGTTGTTGTTCATCCCTCAGGCACAAAATCGCACCCAGAAAAATTTCAGCAGATCAAAAGACCAAGAACTTTGATTCTCTTTCCCATTTGGTGTGGTGTTTTCTTGTTTAGATGAACCTTACTATCTTTCTTTCACTCGTTTGCTTCATGCTGCTATTGCACATGAAGTTTACAGCAGGAACACCACTTTAGGACGCCCTTTGTGGAATGCAAACACCATCTCTAAAGTTCCACCTTTGGCTCAGCCAAAGAAGGACTGGGCCTCAAAGTTAGCTTAGCCTATGTATTCCTAGAATGTCTCATGAAAAGAGTTACATGCATGTCTGTTCCTCATCTGAGCCACAAAATCTACTTTGTATTGCAGAAAGTATTACTGCAAAATACTGCTACTTTGTTAGCAGAAAAGAATTCTGCTAACTTTTTAAAACTATTTAAAAATGTTCATTTTTTATTTATTTTTGAAAGAACGAGCAAGAGCGAGAGAGCTACAGCAAGCACAAGCAGGGAAGGGGCAGAGAGAGAGAGAGGAAGAGAGAGGGAGAGAGAATCTGAAGCAGGCTCTGTCAGTGCAGAGCCCAATGGGAGGTTCCAACCCATCAATCTGTGAGATCATGACCTGAGGCGAAGTTGGACACTTAACCGATGGAACCGCCCAGAAGCCCCTGTGAATTCCACTAACTTCTCATTCTCACCCCTGAATCACAATTGCTCATATAAAGGGGCTGGTCACCTTTTATTTACCCTACAGTTAAGACATGTTTTGGTCTCCCTCTAAACACATCCTTCTTTTCCTTTTTGTTTTCATTTTTTTTCTTTTCCTCTTCTCCCTTCCCCTCCTCTTTCTGTTCTTTTCTTCCTTCATTTCTTTCTCTTTCTTTCTTTCTTTCTTTCTTTCTTTCTTTCTTTCAGAGCAATGATTCTCTGATATTTCATTTTAAAAGACTTTATTCAATGTTTATAGATCTAAAACTGCATTCAAATGTCTTCCTTTGAAAATAATCAGTTCTATAGTTAAATTTGATTTCATTATTTTGGGGGGAAAACCTTTAGATTTAAACAATAGGGTTTATTTTGTGGAACTATTTTCATTGTATTCTTTGACTATCATATCTACTCTGTAGAGAATAGCTTACATATTTTGAGTTAAGTAAAAGCACTCTGGGAGATTTCTATTTAAAGAGTATTTTGGGGGAAATATTTGAATCTTATTCTAATGACTACAGTAATGATTTAATATTAAATGGATTGGATGTGTAGAAGTTAGATGTGTAGAAGTAGTATATTAACCAAGACCAAGTATCATATTTTTTCAGACAAGTTTTTTTGTATATTTTATAATTTGTTTCAGTCATACTTTTTTCCCCAAGAGTTTCAGTTTATTTGCAACCATCAGTGGTAAGTGATAAAGCAAAGTCTAGAGTATACAAATGTTTCAGTTTTACATCAAGGATTGAAGATTAGTTGACTTTAAAAAAAAAATACAACAGAAGAAGGGTGTACACATGTAAAAACCTAAAACAAACACTTAGCCATTTAACTTTATAACTGATAAATGGAAAAAATACACATTTTTTTTGCTATTTTCTTATATTAGGGGAGCTTCTCTCGTGTGCGTGTGTGTGTGTGTGTGTGTAATTTATTGTCAAGGTAGCTAACATACAGTGTATACAGTGTGCTCTTGGCTTCAGGAGTAGATTACCGTGATTCATCACTTACATACAATACCCAGTGCTTATCCCAACAAGTGCCCTCCTCAGTGTGCATCACTCATTTCTCCTCTCCCCCAACCCTGCCTCCATCAAAATTGTTTGTTCTCTGTCTTTAGGAGTTTCTTATGCTTTGCCTCCCTCTCTGTTTGCAACTTATTTTTCCTTCCCGTCCCCCATGGTCCTCTGTTAAGTTTTTCAACTTCAACATGTGAGTGAAAACATATAACTGTCCTTTTCTCACTGGCTTATTTCACTTAGCATAATAGCCTCCAGTTCCATCCACATTGTTGCAAATGGCAAGATTTTATTCTTTTTCATTGCTGAGTAGTATTCCATTGTGTGTGTGTGTGTGTGTGTGTGTGTGTGTGTATCACATCTTTTTTATCCATGCATCAGTTGATGGACATTTAGGCCCTTTCCATAATTTGGTTCTTGTTGAAAGGGCTGCTATAAACATTGGAGTATAAGTGCCCCTATGCATCAGTACTCCTGTATCCCTTGGTTAAATTCCTAGCAGTGCTATTGCTGGGTCATAGGGTAGATCTATTTTTAATTTTTTGAGGAACCTCCACACTGTTTTCCAAAGAGGCTGCACCAGTTTGCATTCCCACCAACAGTGCAAGAGGGTTCTCGTGTCTCCACATCCTCTCCAGCATCTATAGTCTCCTGATTTGTTCATTTTAGCCACTCTGACAGGCGTGAGGTGGTATCTCAGTGTGGTTTTGATTTGTATTGGGGAGCTACTCCTAATACGGTATGCTGTCACATCCAGATTGGCCCATCCACTCTGGTATCATTTAACACTGATGAGGAGTGCCATGTCTTTTAAGGTTTTTTGATCCTGATCTTGTATCACTGGGCTTCTCAGCTCAAATATCAGTGTTCAGCCACAGCTCCATCTTTAGCCTTCAGTTGGCCTCAACAACCACTCAACTGCCGAAGATTCCTAAATCTGTGCCCGTAGCCTAGAATATTTCTCTGAACTCCAGACCCCCCCCACCCCAACCCATACCCAACTGCTTCCAGGCCAACTTCATTTGCACACTTCCAGGTTTCTCAGATTCAGTATTTCAAGTCCTTTTGCAACTCCACCACCACAACTTCAATCCACACATCCCATCTATATTAACAACTTCCAGAAAGGTCTCTCTCCACACTATCATTACTTCAACCATTCATCTAAACAATTGCCGAGTTGCACTAAGCCATTTTCCTGCATCTGGTGTGGCCCCTGCCTCCCCCTGCATCCTGCCTGTTGCTGACAGACTGCCTTTTCTAAAACACAATCTGTATTGGTCAATTTCTTGCTTTATAAGCCGCCTGCTTTCCACAGGCAGCCTCAATTTGTTCCTACCTTTCTGGGGCTATCTCCTTCCACTCTCTGCATACATATGTTTTCTCCAGTAGAATGGAATTTCCTGCAACTCTCCAATTTTGGCAGGATTTTACACTTCTGTGTTCACACATGCTGACTCTGGCATTCACTTGTAATCGTTCTCCAATCATTTCAACCAGTTAATTCCTATCTTCCTTCAAATCAGCTTTTGTGTCAATGCACTCAAAGACTTCTCTGTTTTACAGCATATGTTTGCCTATGTGTTTGCCTCACTTTACATTGTATCCTGTGCACAACCTTATCACAGCGCTGATCTCTCTCTGCCTCCACAATGACACTGTTACCTTTCAGTGTGAGGTTATGTCCTATAATACTAACTAACATGCATAACTTCATTGAATCCTCACAACAAACTTATAAAGAAGCTATTTTTATATACCCTTTTACAGATGAATACATTGAGGGAAATAAAATTAAAAACAGAAAACTCACAAAGGCCACAAGGTAAAATTTAAACACAAGAAATGAGACTCCCAAACTCACACTCTTAACTGCTACATTATTTCGTGTTTATTCCTAATTCACAATTATAATACACATTCTATAAATGTTGGTTAAGGAATGAATGAATGCTCAGGAGCGTGCTTTGTCTTAAATGGACGTTTTAACAAAGATGTCATACAAGAACTACAAGGCGTAGAACTCAGGTCATATGAGTATTCTTTAATTAAGTCCATTAAGGGTCTGCTGCTATATCCTGCCTTTGTTTTGTTGCTTATATAAAAAACACTCACTATTCTTGGATATTCAAGTTGCTCAGGTCACCTAGAGAACACTATTCTCCCCTGATACTCTCTTTCATGACTGTGGTCTCTGAGTAGAAGATGCACAAAACCCATTACACACCTTTTTCTCTCTTTTGAAGAGATTATTGGGGCCATGATGCTCTTATAATATCCTGCTCCCGCAGAAAATGAGTATTTTTCCAGGAAAGTCACTTCTTATTTTTGTGTCTTAACTTTTTCACTTGGGAAATGAAGAAAGATTTAAGAGAAAAATATTTGCCTAACATTTCAGAAGAGTTTTGGGGATAGTAGATAATGAAATAATGATTTCTAAAACACTAGCAGATTTGCAGACAAAAGTTGCTGTGAGATGCAAAGATGATAAGAATTTTAGGGAAACAGTCCATTTAATAGCCATTCACCAGAGAGGTTTAATTCTAAGAAGTGCTTAAAGAAGTACTTTGAGTTAGCTGTTAAAGTCCAAGTGATTATTTTAGGACTTTAAAAAATGCCAACTTGGGTAGAAAACAAATAAGCAAGTCATAAACGTGTCAACTTTGCTAAAAATCAGATTCTGTTTCCTAAATTTAAAATGTAGTAAGACTGGTTACTCTGTATGGAAATAAACAAAAAAATTTCAAAGAAAGTAGAAATAAGCATGTTTCATAACAACAGAAAGCGTAGAGAAAGAATCATAAAAAAAAGATCTTGAAACATTTCCCAGATTTATTTCAATATAACTTTTAGGTATAAAATAATGTAGGATATGCCATTTCTGTATTTATATTAGAAAAGAGAATATGACAATTATAAAGGTGGATAAAAAGTATTATCCATTGTTTTTGTCATGTTGGTAAAAAAAAAAAACAAAAACAGAAACTTATTGTCCTAAATTTCTCTTTGGCACAGAGTTGGATTATTTTCTTCAGACTACCATATTTTCAGAGAATTCTTTAGGAACTTCGTTATCAAACTTGAATGAAAATATATTAACAACTGTAAGCTTTTCCTTCAAAAAAGATACCTTTTTATTAAATTACTTTCAATTATGACCTATTATCTAAATGAATAATTCTTATTCTTATTTTCTTTCCAACGTATTTTGGTTACCTATATCCATACTCAAGAAAAATAAAGAACTTTTAAGGCATAACATTTCATTTTAAAGTAGATTAAGACTCACAATAAGGGTAAAAAGTAGTACACAGCTCCTGTATACTTTTTACCCAACTCTTCTAAGTTCCAACACCTTCTAACCAAACAACATTGTCAAAACCAGGACATTAACACAGGTGCAATAATATTAACTTAGGTATAAGCAAAGGTAAACTTTTAAGTTATAGAGAGATATATACATAGATAGATGATAGACAGATGAATGATAGATTATAGAAAACTACAAAGACAGATGATATACAGAATGCTAGATAGATAGATAGATAGATAGATGATAGAGTTTCATTTCTTGAAATAAAGATAGAAGAGTGGATAATAAATGACTTCAGTTTACATGAAAATGAGGCAAACATAACCTTTATTTTGCCACATCAACCTCTTAACCCCTCTTATTCATTCTCCACATCTCTAGATGCACTGTTATCACAATTATTCATTCTGTTTCTGGCCATAACCCCACATGCCCTTCTGCTCCTTTCTGAATGTCCACATCCTCTTCTGTGATGACTCAAGCCAGCATTATTTCAATAACTGGCTCAGGGCCCTCTGACTCAAGACAAAATCCTTGCTCTCTCGATACACAAAGCAGTCATTTGGTTTTGTATTTTATAGCACTCATGCATGGAAAGTACATTTTTTCTTATTATTGGAAATGTCCTATATTATTATTTTCATATTTGTCTGACTTTGTGCAATAGAGTATAAACTGCAAAAGTTTTTCTTCCATCACTTTTGAATTCTCCTAAGTGCACAATCAATTGTGCATTTGATGAAGCCTAAACATGCTTGTGGAATAGAGCCTACCTTTGGCACTAAATGCAAACAGAGCAATTATAAAAGGACATGTCTGCTTAAAGACATTTCAGGAAACACATATGTAAATTGAAATTTCAGGAACAATCCACACTTATTCAAAAAATATTTCTCTTGGCATATATTTGAAGGTAAAGGAGAAGAGCTAGAAAGTCAAGAATCTTAACTGAAGTGACTTGGAAAGATTGAATGTAAGGATTTTCCAAGTCCTGCCCCAATTCCTGCCCACAAAATTGAACATTAAATGCTTATTATCTTGGGCTACAAAATATGCAAAAAAGGTGAACATTTGTTTTAGCATGAGATAGAAGTTCAGTCCTTACATTAACAACAGACTATTTAAAAATAGTTTTATGACTGTTAGGACATTATAGCATATGATGTGTGCGTTTATGTTATTATCAGAAAATAATTAACATAGCACATGAACTCAGAAATCCTTGACGAATTTCATATTCACTATTTTGAAATCAAACAGAGGCAATAATAGTGAAAGACTCACTAAAAGATAGCATCTGTGCATTAAACTGAGAAAAAAAAAAATCACAGGGGCACCTGGGTAGCTCAGTGGCCTAAGCGTCTGACTCGATTTCGGCTCAGGTCATGATCTCACGGTTCATAAGATTGAGCCCTGTGTCAAGCTCTGCACAGACAGTACAGGGCCTGATCGGGATTCAATCTCTCTTTTTTCTCTGCTCCTCCCTCTACCTCTCTCCCATTCTGTCTCAAAATAAGTAAGTAAACTAAAAAGGAAAAAGTCACAAAAATCAAGCTAAGGTATATAATATTGAGAGCTGGACACTGAGGGAGTTGGTTTTAGACTAAGGCCATACATGTACAAGGCTGCTAAATAGAATGGAACTGAATATACCCACGATTTTTATATCTATATTATACAGTGATAAACATATTTATGCTTAGTTTAATAGGGATGTATTCCTTTTAATTGTACACACCCACAAATCCACATAAAGAGAACCAGAAGTCCACTAATCCTGTTTTTAACTGAGGGCTTCCAGTGCATCCCAGATCTTTTTCAGAGTAAAGCTGTCAACGAAGCCTTTGATTTTCCAGAGACATTAGCTTTATCCTATAAATTACATTTGCCTAAATTCGAAGGGTCTTGTTTACCTTCAAAATCTTATGTCTTCATTGTGAAGGAGCCCCCGGTGTGTGGCCATTTCTTCTTGGATGCCCACATTTTTCAATTTGTTTCTCAACTGGCTTGCATAATAAAAACTCTATTTTTTTTCAGAACATGTAAATATATCTATTACCATCAAAATAAATATTTAATCAATTTTATTATAATTAGATTATCAACTAATCACTTGACTCTGAATGTTACATTTTGGAAGGGACATAAGCATAGATGATAAACAAAGATGATAAGCAAAGGGCCAGAAAGTTTATGTGAAAGTTTATGTTGTAAAGACCAAACAATTCTGATATTGTAAGTCATATTCTAATTTTTAATTTACTTTTCAAATTTTTAATTATAATATACTTTAAACATGTACTAGTATAGGAAATAATATAAAAAATAGCTATATACCAATCACTGGGTTGTTTCAGAGATGAGAAGATTTTGTCATATTTGTTTCAATCTCCGTCTTTAAGAAAAAAAGAGAAAAAAGAAAGAATACTGATTTTCCAGGTCGATACGCTATTCACAAAACCCTGTTGTCTGTTTCTTAGCTTGAAATTATTGCTGAGTTTTATTTTTGTGAAAGGTTAATAGTCTATTTAGCAAAGGACTTTCATCTATTAGCACATTTGATCCTCCCTATACACGTGAGAAATGGTTAGGGTGCATACTACTCTCTGTATTTTACAAAAGAATGAAGCATAGAAATGTTAAACGAGTTTCCCAAGATGTCAAAGTGATTCAAAGAGAACTGGACCAACTTCTGACTGCCAGCCTGCATGTGTCTCTATGTACCATGCTGTATATGTTACAAAGTCATAACTCAATATCAGAATATATGAGCACAACATAAAGAGGAATACATTTCAAAGCACAGTTAGAACTCTAAATTTTTAAAGAACCCAAACTTATCAATATTTGACCATCACCAGAGCTGTCAACTCATCAAGAAAATCTTAATAATCCTTTCAGACTCCCAGGAGCTACTGGTTGTTTCTATACCTTTAAGTAACACTTTATCCCCTTCTAAAATGCTTTCGGAGAGTCTCTTTGTCTAACTGTCCCAACAACCCTATAAGGCAAGAGTTTTGTTAGTAATCTTTTTGCCAACGAGAACGTAGAATTGCTGAGAATTCACATGTTAGTAGTGTCTTAGGCCAGCAGTCCCCAGTCTGGGCCGCATCACCTGGAGAACTTTAAAATCCTTAAGGTCACACCGTGTACCAAAAAACTCAGAATGTCTGGGAGTGGGTTCCAGGCATGGCTACGTTTTAAAGAGCCAGGGGATTGCAGTGTGCTATGAAGTTGGGGAGCCACGAATTGAAGCAGTGGCTGCACGACAGCTTTTTGTGCTCCTGGTCTAGCGTTGCTTCTTCTACGGCATGAAACTGAACCCACACCTGAGCTTGCCGTCTTTCCTGCGGGCATCTGCTACCCACAGTTTAAGGAAATTCACTTGGCCCTTCATTTTGATTTTTCGTTCCATTTATGATTAGAAACAGATCTTTCTATGACATGCAGTCACCACAACATCTTTGACCCCCTGTCAAGCTGCAGCTGAAGCGCTAAGTTAACTATCTAAAGCACTGACCTTTAATAACCTCGATTCTATTTTTAGCTCAACTTGTCAACGGCCTATGAGTCTATCCTTGTGACAACAGTGAACAGAACACTTCTCTCTCTTTAATCTGAATGTTAAGTCCATGAAGGAACTTGGAACACCTTCTGTACTTTAAGATGGAAACAGAAAAGCCATGAATCAATATAATAAATCTCACACTACCTACAACCTCATATGCCAACAGCCTTGGATGAGTTCAACAGGCCGAGGTGCTTTCAGCTATTTTGATGTAACACGGAGGATAATGATGTATCTCCCAGGACCTGCCTCTTGATGACCTATCAGCAGTTCTCCAAGAAGCCTTAGCCCACATGTCTCCCTGTCATCCTTGTATCCTGAAGAGTATTTGGGAACTACAAAACCCAGACATCACGTGCGAAAGGTATCTATTATTTTCACCACCGTACAAGCATTCACAACATTAGAAATTTTCCAGCTGGCTCTCAGAAATGTGGATGCACCATGCTCCCTTAATTTGGAACAAGAAAGATTGGCTAAGAAAGTCTGCTCTAGTCTTTCACTCCCTTGGAGAATATGGGTTGAGAAATGAGAAGGTAAGAAGCTTCATCAGAGTTGTCTATGATTACTCAGGGTCTTTACTAGTAAACACAGAAATTATGAATCTATATTATGCATGACTCTATCTCCAAGAAACTTCCTAGATTTGTAGTGGCCTGATAAGAAACACCACACATTGTACCAATATAAGTAAAGGAATTATTTCACTAGCAACAATACTAGTGTTAATTGATCCCACTTTGCCATTTGGTATCTTTTGGCTATCATATATCAGCAGGCTTAACTTTCTCTTTTAGTACAAGAAAAATCATCCTTAGAACCATCACATACTTCACTGAACTTTTATTTCTACATGAGAGAAGTCAATCTTCAGATATAACTAGCATTGAATTAATTTACTACTTAGATTAACAATAAAGTTATTGAAAAGTACTTTAAATAATTTAAGAATGGAGACTAAGTATCCCCTTAATTTTAACACTGTAAATCTTCTGAATTTTACTCAACATAACATTTTCATGACTCAAATACCCTTTTCAGGAGGAGAAAATTTTAAATGGCATTAATAAAAAATTTTATTACCTATTGAAACTGCTTGTGATGTCCTCCTTTAGAAAAGCCCACTTCTTAAAGACTAGTATATAGGCAAATAATTGCGCATGAATAATAATTAAAATAAATTTTAAATAAGATCAAGGTTTTCTGAATGAGATATATATCATGATTTACAGCATATATTTATAAATTCATTTGAGGTGTTAAAGAATTTATTTAAAAATATATATATATTTTAATTAAATTTTATGTAAATATATCTATACATATAAATTCTATACATGTAATGCTATATATTCTCTCTATGTAAATTCTATAATATATATATCATATATAAACATTATTTATATATGTATATATTCTACATATATATTTGCCTTGTGCATTGTAGCTATGATTTACCTGAAATTTATTTTTGTAGATTATATGAGGTAGGTAGTCATCAAGTTTTCTTTTTATCATATGACTAGACAGCTGCCCTAGCAAGGTTTATTGAAAACAAAAATTCTTTCCCCACTTTAAAACAGTGATAACCTCTGTTGTGTATCTGTTATATCTGTGTGGGTCTGTTTCTGGACTCTCTTCTGCCTCACTGATCTATTTTCCTATTGCTGGGTCAGTATGTTGTTTTAATTACTTTAACTAAATAGTATAAAATCTAGTAGAACAAGTTTTACCACCTAACTTTTCAAGAGTGCCTTGGCTATGAGACATTTTCATTTCATATTATTTAAATCAGCGTGTCAAGTTTCCCCGTCCTACCCATATACACATACAACTGTTGGGATTTGGATGGAGTCTCACTAAATCTATGAATCAGTTTTTGGAGAATTGACATCTTAAAGCTATTGAGTCTTCCAGTCCATGAATGCAGTATATCACTGGGTTTTAATATTGCTCAATAATCTTTTATAGTTTTCTATGTAAAGTCCTTGCACATGTTTTCCCAGATTTATTCCTAGGTATTTTTTTATACCACTGAAATGACTTAATATTTATATATTTTATAAGTTTCCAACTTCTTGGTGCTTATATACAGAAATAGAATTAACTTTCAATACTGAGCACACACCCACCAATGTTTCTAAATTCATTTATCAATTCAAATATTTATCTTTCAGCTCATTTGGATATTCTACATACACAATCATGTTTTCTATAAATAATGAATTATTTTTTTCCTTTTCTACATCTTTAAACTTTTTTTTTTTCTTTTCTTATTGCACTGGCTGGGATTCCTAATACAATGGTAATAGAGGGGATACTTGTCTCATTTCCATTTGCAGGAGCTAACCTTTTAAGTAAGATGTTTCCATAGGATTTTTTCATAGATACCTTTTATCATAATGAAACATTTTTTTCTGCTATTCCTAATTCTTTATTCCAATTTGTATCCTTACAATAAATCCTTATAATTTAAGAAAACTTGCGTATGTATTCTGACTCCAAAAGAACCTAATTTAAATGATTATAATTTTGTCACTATCTTTTAAATATTTATTCTTCTAATTTTTCGTGTTTTATTCAGTAAGGTAGAACATCCAGAATGATATTGAATAATAGCAGTGATGGTAAGTATCTAATCTTGTTCCCGACATTAATGAAAATGCCTCTTGTATTTCATGTGGACTCTATTTGCTAATATATGTTTTATTTATAACTTTTACATCTAAGAAAAACCACAGGATTTTTATATGTACATTTGTAAGTGATTTTGGTCTGAATAAATCACCAATCTCACCTGAATGATATTTGATAGCCAAATTCTTTTCTGTGGGTCTACTTTGTGATCTGGTCTTCAAATATCCCATATTAAATAATCCTCACAATGCTTAAAGAGCTTTTTTTTCTTTTATTGTTTCCATAAATAAAATAGTACTGAATAAATGATGAGACACATTGTCTGATCATAAAACTTTATGTTAGCAAGTTGCTATACTGATCTGAGATAAAGATTACCATTTTGATTAGCTATTTTATAAACAAATGAATACATTGGATTAAGATAGAGCATATATCTCCCTGCCCCAAATTCCATGATGTAACATAAAAAAAATGAACATAGTGAATCCAGTGCCATGTGCGTAAATAAGAAATAGTATTATTAAAGCAAAGGAATTTGATAGGATCCTTGAAAGTTTAGAAAATACACAGGGCTCTAATCTATGGAAAAATAAATGTCTAAAATGAGTGCTGCAGTTATTTTTAAAGATAGGAATGATGTGTGGAAGCTTAAGGTCTAGAATCAATAGATGAAAAAAAATGACACATGCCTTGGAAAAATCTGTCATGATTAAATGGAGGCTAAATTAAGAGAAGGTGGAACATCTGACAAAAACATGACAAATTTTGCAAGTGGACATCTCCAGGAACATTTGTGCTAAGCAGCAAATAAGTGACCCTTTTATCTCCAGGTTATAACCAATATGCAGGAACTGGAACGGAGATTCAGGACAATTGCTGATCCAGGTAATTGCTGATCCTGGAAAGAGCAGGGACCTCTCACATATAGGAGTCAAGTCTCAACTTGGAGTCACCAGCTCAGACCTAAGTAAACCTAAGAAGGTGAATAGGGATCCTCAACTATAAATATGAGCAGACAGCCACAAATTCCCAACGCTGGAAGAAAATCAACACCATAAGAAGAAACAAATATCTATACAACTAATAGCCAATGAAATTAATAGAGCCAACAAAGATGAGAAAAAAACATGTATAAGGTTTGTATATCTCCATAGATACAAAGCAGGATATGTCTGCTCAAAATATAGAATCTGCCAAGACAAGTTTTGGAAACTGAAATTTTCACTTTTAAAGTTCAACAGTTTTTTAAAGTTCACTTTTAAAGTTCAGTTGGTTAAGCGTCCAACTTTAGCTCAGATCAGAATCTCATGGTTCCTGGGTTAGAGCCCCATGTCAGGCTCTGTGCTGACAACTCAGGGCTTGGAGCCTGCTTTGGATCTGTGTCTCCTTCTCTCTGCCCTTCCCCAGCTCATGATCTATCTTTCTTTCTTTCTTTCTTTCTTTCTTTCTTTCTTTCTTTCTCTCTCTCTCTCTCTCTCAAAAATAAATAAGCATTAAAAAATATACAGTTCAATGGATAGAGTAAATACCAGAATGGACAATCTTGAAGAGAAAATTGGTCAGGTAAAATGATTAAACTTAGGGATTTTCTCAGAGTATCAGGCAAAAGGTGAAGGAAAGGGGGTATATATATAGGTGATAAGGGATATGGAAGCTATATCCAGAAATCCAAAAATCTCTAATTAAAGTTTGGGAAGAGAAAATAGGAAGGATGAGGGAAGGGGCTGCCAGAAAAAAATAATGGACAGAAATAATAATCCAAGTCCTTTGCTTCTCCCTTTTAGTCTAGTCTAAGAACTATCTTCATGTTAATCTCTCAGCATAGTCTGAAGAGATCAAATATTTATTTTCATGATTTCTTAAAATAGTCTTATGAAATATAATAATGAACACAATAGTAGAACTAATATTTAATTAAATTTCAGCATTTTTATTTGCCTTCAGTTAACACTTTCCTAGCCCTGTGGAGCTTGGATATGAAAGAGTATGCTCTACTTGGCCAACATAGCTATTTCCATAATTTTTCTCCAAATATAATTACACACTTCCAATTCCAGATACATCAAATCATGGTGGAAGGAACGAAATGGCTGAAATTCTACCAACCAAACAACCAATGTGCTGAATACTCATGTACTGAATAAATTAAGTTTACAAGAGATAAGGAGTAAAGACCCTCCTATCTTTACCAATTGTTTTCTCTCTCCATCATATAATCCCAAATCTTCATAACATTAACAAATTATTTCCTTCCCCCCATGGTAGACTAGCCTTTATTATTCTTCAACCTGTTTTAAATGTATGTAAATAATAAGCAGCTGATTTGTTTTCTCTATAGCAATAATCAATAATTTGTGGTGGTTTTTCTCATTACAGAAATTGTATCTCATATTTCATAAACTCTATGGCAAATACTCCATATGGCAGAGGAGACCCATTCCTGCAATTGTGTTTGTTAAGACTGAAAATGCCATTTCAAGTAGGTGCACTAACGTTTACAGCAGAATCAAGATTTATTAAAACTACTCCACAGAGCAACATTGTACAGAATTTATGAACTGTAAAACTGCTATAAAGGTCACTTGAGATGCAAAAGTTTAATTTGGAGTATCATGTTATGGTACAGAACCGCTACACTCAGTGCTTGTTAAAATAAATGGTTTAAGGATATTTGTCTCAGTCTGCGGAGTTTATGAACTCCAACAAAAATAATTTCCTATTATCTAATATTTTACATAGGTTTGGTTTCTTTCAGGTTTGTTCACAAATCCACAACTTATCTCATGTGTAAAATAGCAAAGAAAATTGATACAGATTTGATCTCACTTTCAAAATTCACTGTTGTTTCATAGAGCGTACCGCATATCATTACTGGCCCGACTTCCAACATTTACTATTGCAAATTGTCATTCATTCCTCTTTTGATACCAAGACATTTAGGAATGGACAACTTCTTAGGAAATATAGCAAAAGCGAACAACACATTGAGTATTTGTAACAGGAACATTTGGGAGAGCATGGTTAAACCAGATTATAAATTATAAAAATGTCTTAATTTATAATATTATGCATGTATATATATATATACATATATGTATATATATATGTGTATATATATATGTATATATATACATGTGAAAAACAATCAAAGCAAGTAAAATGTAAAGAAAAGTACCAGTTTTAGAGAGTTATCACTTTTCGTATGATAAATATTGTGCAATAAAAAATAACAAAATGGAAAGGTAAGCAACAATGGGCATTTTCAAAATCTTTTCTGTAGCAGATTCTATTAATGGTAAAAATAGTATAAAATTATTTCCTATAATTTAATTATACATCAAAACCAGTATTTATTGGGGTGCCTCGTGGCTCAGTCAGTGAAGCATGTGGCTCTTAGTTTTGGCTCAAGTCATGATCTCACAGTATCTGAGTTTGAGCCATGCACTGGGCTCTGCCCTGACAGCACAGGGCCTGCTTGGATTTGCTCTCTCTCACTCTCTCTTTGCCCCTACCCCACTCTTGCTCTCTCTGTCAAAAATAAACTTAAAAAATATTTTTAAAAACCCCAATATTTATTATCAAAGGTCCAAAATGTAGAATCACCATATTATTTAATATATGTGAGATTTCTAATTAGCAGAGTAACAAAGTATAACTTTGCCATAGTATTTACATTGTTAATCTTAGACTATAAAATACTATACTCATCTCTTGAACAATTAAAAAAATTTTAAATAGTCTCATTAAATTTTAAACACAAAGAAGTATCAAGGAATCATGGGATTCCATTGTCCACTGTGCGATTAAAATAGTAAACATGATACGCCTCCAAAATTGCCAGAACTGAAAATTTTTTCCCATGATGAGAAAAGTATAGCTAAAATGTTGTGCATATCTATAATTTACTAAGAATTTTACTAAGCAATTATTTGGAATTATTATTTTTTTCTTTTCATAATCCTTTATCATAGATGTTATTATTACCATCATTTTCAGGATGGGAAAACTGAAGCTTAGAGGGTTTAAGTCATGTTCCCAAAGTCATGCAGACATACAGTGAAGCTAAAACTTGAACCAGTGTTTCCTGTCTAATTTTTTTCTAACAGAGCATTGCACCTTATTGTACTGTATTTAGCTACAGTCTATTAGAGCAGGGCATAAGGTAACATCCAGGCAGAAGAATTAAAGATTATTGTGGAAAGTGTAACTGTTTTTAATCTAAAGGACTGTTTGTTCTCAAATATCCAGGGTATATCTCTACCTGAAATTGTAGGTAATGTATTAAAAAAAAAGTGGTAGAATTCAGTTTATTAATCCAGGTCTGATATCATCTGCACACTTTTCTCCCTCTCACATAGTCCAGTGATCACACTCCTCATGCAGTTGTAAATCTCACTATCTTTCTTTGGCTTCCTATACCAGATTCATGCTTTTCCATCAGATCCAACCCATCAACACCCACCCCAATGGATTGAGAAATCTGAAATAAAGTGGTTTCTTTTCTTGGACAATAGTTCCATGACTCAGACCGCAAACCCATCAGGATCTTACTTTGCCTTTAGAATCTTGTCAATGAGTACCACAGTACATAATCATGGGAATCTGTCTGCCCACACCCGTGACACAAGTTAGCACTCTCTTTGAGGTCTGATCCTACCCAATGCTTTTACTGATCTCTGGAAGGTATTCTTTATTCCCTTGTGAATCACAGAATTTTATAAAATTGATTTCTCTTTTTTTTAATGTTTATTTATTTTCGAGAGAGTGTATGCATACAAGTGGGGGAGGAACACAGAGAGAGACAGAGGATCCGAAGTGGGCTCTGCTTTGACAGCAGAGAGCTCAATGGTGGGCTCGAACTCACCAACTGTGAGATCATGACCTGAGCTGAAGTCAGATGCTTAACTAACTGAGCCACCCAGGTGGCCCTATACAATTTCTTTCTAAACTTAGGGCATTATTCACAGACATTACCAAGTGAGAGCACATTTTTGTATCATCATTGTGTGTTCATTCTCACTAACATCTGCTCTACTATATGGTTGTGTAATGGCAGGAATACCTATAGATAGAGTAGTTATATAAGGTAGATTAATATTATCTGAGACAGATTATCTCACTAATTTAAATGATGAGCTTTGAAGAACTCTAGATAGAAGACAGAACTGTTAGCAATTAATAATTCATTCTGATTCAAGAAAACAAGTTTAACTCAAATATTCATAAATCAGAGTGGAGTTTAGAGGCTGGACATAAAAAACAGAATGACATAGCGAGACTAACCCAATCATGACTAGGGGAGCTCTTCCCTAGCCACTACTAAGTAACATTTCGCCATCACCCTAGAGAGAAGGTATCTAGAATATGCCAGTTGTACTGCTCATATATGTAATTAGTAATGTGCACATCACTTTACTTATGACATACTATAAGTATGACAATACTTATTCTCTAAGTATGTATTTATTTTCAGCTAGTTCTTGAGTTATATTTTTTAAAGTTTATATTAAAAAAAAACCTTAAAATGTAATACAGTGAGGTACCAAATCTATGGAAACTAATCAATGATTTTGATATACAGCTGGAGATGTCCAGATAAGCAGCAATGCTTTTTATAGATTGGTGGGTTTGTAAGAAATCCCAACTTGAGAGTACCACTGTGTTCAGCAATAAACCATGTTTATTTTCATCAAATCCAGAGACAAATGTACCCAAGAACATGCACGGTATAGCAGCTCTCTAATGCTGGGGAAGGTCCCCATGATAGACAATGACCACTGGAATAGTTTTAGGCAAACCATAATCTAGTTCTATAACCTATCTTTCTGTCTCTATTGATCAGATATAAATAGGTCATTATACAAATACATACCTCACTGGAATTTCATGATTTCTTTTGTTTTTTTAACACATAGCGAGAGTAACTAATTACATTCGTTGTATAGCCTTGATTCAGCTACTATTGTGACTGAATGAACAGGAAGAAAGCATACGGGGATCAAGAGAGAGTAAAAATCCAAGGGAAGATTTTGTTTTTACAGAGGATTCATTTAAAAATTTTTTTAATGTTTATTTATTTTTGAGAGAGAGAGAGACAGAGACAGAGAGAGAGACAGAGTGGGGAAGGGACAGAGAGAGAGGGAGACACAGAATACAAAGCAGGCTCCAGACTTTGAGCTGTCAACCCAGAGCCTGACACAGGGCTTGAATTCAGGAACCATGATATTGTAACCTGAGCCAAAGTTGGACACTTAACCGACTGAGCCACCCAGGCGCCCCACAGAGGATTCATTTTAGATGAAAGTCTTTTTCTTTTTTTAACTTTTTAAAATGTTTATTTGTTTTTGAGAGAGAAAGGCAGAGCACAAGCATGGTAAGGGCAGAGAGAGAGGGAGACAAAGAATCTGAAACAGGCTCCAGGCTCTGAGCTGTCAGCACAGAGCCCAAAGAGGGGCTTGAATTCAAGACCTCTGAGATCGTTACCTGAGCCAAAGTTGGAGGCTTGACTGACTGAGGCACCTAGGTGCCCCTTAGATGAAAGTCTTAATTTGTCACCTAATTGCAGAAATAGTTCAGTAGATTTGAGGGACATGGTACTAAGAGTTTATATGTTTCAAGAACTATAGAAAAACAAAAAAATTGTACTTGTTGATTTGAAACTGCAGAAAGACTTGTTAACAACTTTGAAAACTTCACATTTAGTACTGTAATATTCCTGCAAACAACCCTCCTTCCTGCCTTGAGGACAACATACCATTCTGGATTTCTAATACATTTTTTCAAGTGGTAAGTGTGTGTGTGTGTGTGTGTGTGTGTGTGTGTGTGCATGTACACACATGTGCATTTACGTATTTTAATATAAAGTTAGCCTATATGGTCAACAATTTCAGATAAGCCATGTGGCTATGAGATGCTTTTGTATCAAAAAAATTAATCCTTAGGAAAACAGAGTATATAATTTTGAACTTAGAATGTCTGTATCTTTTCATATTTTCAATGTTCTCAACGTGGCTTATAAGTCATTTGGAATTTGGCTTCAGCCTAATTTTCTAACCATACCTCCTAGAACTCATTATCCTCCTCCCTTAGTACTTTCTAGGCAACCAGGTTAGTTTTTAGTTCCTTGAAACATGCCAAACTCTTTCTTGGCTTGGCAATAGTCCATGCAATATTTTTCTCCACCCTGAGCATTTTTCAAATATTCTTCTCTTGCAACTCTTGGTAATCCTTTGGGTTTCCAATACAGTGAAATTTTCTCTGATAAGCTTTGTTGGACCATCTTTTTTAAACTAAATCTTTACTTTCATTTCCTTCATAGCATATTTCATAAATCATGTTGTATATTTTCACTTGTTTAAAATGTATTGCCCTCATTAAACTGTAGATTTTAAAAAGGCAAAACCATTGCTTATTTTGTTCACATAACTAGAAAATTGTAGAAACTAAAATAATTTTTGTAATAAGGTGAAGGGAATCCCACTCAATCATTCTAGGTTTCCCATGAAAAATCCAGATAAAAATAATTTACTCATGTACCTAAATAGATGTTTTCAGTGTGACCTTTTTTAAAATTAGAAAATTGTAAGAAATCTAAAAATAATGTATTTTCTGGGGGATATAAAACTGTATGCTTTGTATTTATATGGTATTTATCCAGTGAATAAAATTATATAGGTTAATTATTCTAGGTTATATCAGTCACACCTAGGATAGTTCAAGTACACATTTTGTATTGATAATTTTTCATAATCTATATCTATCTATCTATCCATCTATATATGTATATAGATAGGATAGCATACTAGAAATTTTAAATAGGTGTCAGTTATCTGAAGAATTCTAGCACTGACATAGTATCATTTAAAATATATGACTTAGGTACAATCTCACGAAAATGTGGGTAGAAGATAGTGGCGTAGGAGGACGCTGGGCTCACCGCGTCCTGCTGATCACTTAGATTCCACCTACAACTGCCTAAATAATCCAGAAAACCACCAGAAGACTAGCAGAACGGAGTCTCCGGAGCCAGGCGCAGACAGGAGGCCCACGGAAGAGGGGCCCCTCCTGAATCAGATCACCGAAGGAGAAGCGAGCTAAGCCTGCCCCTCCAGCCCCCATGCACCTTGCCGATCCACCCCAGCTAATACGCCAGATCCCCAGCACCACAAGCCTGGCAGTGTGCAAGTAGCCCAGATAGGCCACACCACCCCACAGTGAATCCTGCCCCTAGGAGAGGGGAAGAGAAGGTACACACCAGTCTGACTGTGGCCCCAGCAGTGGGCAGGGGGCAGACATCAGATCTGACTGCGGCCCTGCCCACCAACTCCAGTTATTCAAGACAGCACAGAGGAAGTGCCCTGCAGGTCCGCACCACTCCAGGGACTATCCAAAATCACCAAACGGAAGAATTCCCCTCAAAAGAATCTCCAGGAAATAACAACAGCTAACTAACTGATCAAAAAGGATTTAAACAATATAACAGAAAGTGAATTTAGAATAACAGTCATAAATTAATTGCTGGGCTTGAAAACAGTATAAAGGACAGCAGAGAATCTATTGCTACAGAGATCAAGGGACTAAGGAATAGTCAGGAGGAGCGAAAAAAAATGTATAAACGAGCTGCAAAATAAAATGGAAACGACCACGGCTCGGATTGAGGAGGCAGAGGAGAGAATAGGTGAACTAGAAGATAAAATTATGGAAAAAGAGGAAGCTGAGAAAAAGAGAGATAAAAAAAATTCAGGAGTATGAAGGGAAAATTAGAGAACTAAGTTATGCACTAAAGAGAAATAATACACGCATAATTGGTATTCCAGAGGAGGAAGAGAGAGGGAAAGGTGCTGTAGGGGTACTTGAAGAAATAATAGCTGAGAACTTCCCTGAACTGGGGAAGGAAAAAGGCATTGAAATCCAAGAGGCACAGAAAACTCCCTTCAGACGTAACTTGAATCGATCTTCTGCACAACATATCGTAGTGAAACTGGCAAAATACAAGGATAAAGAGAAAATTCTGAAAACAGCGAGGGATAAACGTGCCCTAACATATAAAGGGAGACCTATAAGACTCGTGACTGATCTCTCTTCTGAAACTTGGCAGGCCAGAAGGGAATGGCAGGAGAGCTTCAATGTGATCAACAGAAAAAATATGCAGCTAAGAATCCTTTATCCAGCAAGTCTGTCATTTAGAATAGAAGGAGAGATAAAGGTCTTCCCAAACAAACAAACACTGAAGGAATTCGTCACCACTAAACCAGCCCTACAAGAGATCCTAAGGGGGATCCTGTGAGACAAAGTACCAGAGACATCACTACAAGCATGAAACCTACGGACATCACGATGACTCTAAACCCGTATCTTTCTATAATAACACTGAATGTAAATGGACTAAATGCGCCAACCAAAAGAGATAGGGTATCAGAATGGATAAAAAAACAAGACCCATCTATTTGCTGTCTACAAGAGACTCATTTTAGACCTGAGGACACTTTCAGATCGACAGTGAGGGGATGGAGAAGTATTTATCATGCTACTGGAAGTCAAAAGAAAGCTGGAGTAGCCATATGTATATCAGACAAACTAGACTTTAAATTAAAGGCTGTAACAAGAGACGAAGAAGGGTTTTATATAATAATTACAGGGTCTATCCATCAGGAAGAGCTAACAATTATAAATGTCTATGCGCCGAATACGAGAGCTCCCAAATACATAAAACAATTACTCATAAACATAAGCAGCCTTATTGATAAGAATGTGGTAATTGCAGAGGACTTTAACACTCCACCTACAGAAATGGATAGATCATCTAGACACACGGTCAATAAAGAAACAAGGGCCCTTAATGATACATTGGATCAGATGGACTTGACAGATATATTTAGAACTCTATATCCCAAAGCAACAGAATATACTTTCTTCTCGAGTGCACATGGGACATTCTCCAAGATAGATCACATACTGGGTCACAAAACAGCCCTTCATAAGTATACAAGAATTGAAATCATACAATGAATACTTTCAGACCACAATGCTATGACGTTTGAAATCAACCACAGGAAAAAGTCTGGAAAACCTCCAAAAGCATGGAGGTTAAATAACACTATACTAAAGAATGAGTCAACCAGGCAATTAGAGAAGAAATTAAGAAATGTATGGAAACAAATGAAAATGAAAATACAACAATCCAAACGCTTTGGGATGCAGTGAAGGCAGTCCTGAGAGGAAAATACATTGCAATCCAGGCCTATCTCAAGAAACAAGAAAAATCCCAAATACAAAATCTAACAGCACACCTAAAGGAAATAGAGGCAGAACAGCAAAGGCAGCCTAAACCCATCAGAAGAAGAGAAATAATAAAGATTAGAGCAGAAATAAACAATATAGAATCTAAAAAAACCTGTAGAACAGATCAACGAACCAAGAGTTGGTTTTTTGAAAAAATAAACAAAATTGATAAACGTCTAGCCAGGTTTCTCAAAAAGAAAAGGAAGATGACTCAAATAAAATCATGAATGAAAATGGAATTATTACAACCAATCCCTCAGAGATACAAACAATTATCAGGGAATAGTATGAAAAACTATATGCCAACAAACTGGACAACCTGGAAGAAATGGACAAATTCCTAAACATCTACATGCTTCCAAAACTCAATCAGGAGGAAATAGAAAACTTGAACAGACCCATAACCAGTGAAGAAATTCAATTAGTTATCAAAAATCACCCAACAAATAAGAGTCCAGGACCAGAAGGCTTCCCAGGGGAGTTCTACCAGACGTTTAAAGCAGAGATAATACCTATCCTTCTCAAGCTATTCCAAGAAATAGAAAGGGAAGGAAAACTTCCAGACTCATTCTATGAAACCAGTATTACTTTGATTCCTAAACCAGACAGAGACCCAGTAAAAAAAAAGAGAGAACTAAAGGTGAATATCCCTGATGAATATGGATGCAAAAATTCTCAATAAGATACTAGCAAATCGAATTCAACAGCATAGAAAAAGAATTATTCACCATGATCAAGTAGGATTCATTCCTGGGATGCAGGGCTGGTTCAACATTCGCAAATCAATCAACGTGATACATCACATTAATAAAAGAAAAGAGAAGAACCATATGATCCTGTCAATCGATGCAGAAAAGGCCTTTGACAAAATCCAGCACGCTTTCTTAATAAAAACCCTTGAGAAAGTCGGGATAGAAGGAACATACTTAAAGATCATAAAAGCCATTTATGAAAAGCCACAGCTAACATCATCCTCAATGGGGAAAAACTGAGAGCTTTTTCCCTGAGATCAGGAACATGACAGGGATGTCCACTCTCACTGCTATTGTTTAACATAGTGTTGGAAGTTCTAGCATCAGCAATCAGACAACAAAAGGAAATCAAAGGCATCAAAATTGGCAAAGATGAAGTCAAGCTTTCACTTTTTGCAGATGACATGATACTATACATGGAAAATCCGATAGACTCCACCAAAAGTCTGCTAGAACTGATACATGAATTCAGCAAAGCTGCAGGATACAAAATCAATGTACAGAAATCAGTTGCATTCTTATACACTAACAATGAAGCAACAGAAAAACAAATAAAGAAACTGATCCCATTCACAATTGCACCAAGAAGCATAAGTACCTAGGGATAAATCTAACCAAAGATGTAAAAGGTCTGTATGCTGAAAACTATAGAAAGCTTATGAAGGAAACTGAAGAAGATACAAAGAAATGGAAAGACATTCCCTGCTCATGGATTGGAAGAATAAATATTGTCAAAATGTCAATACTACGCAAAGCTATCTACACATTCAATGCAATCCCAATCAAAATTGCACCAGCATTCTTCTCAAAGCTAAAACAAGCAATCCTAAAATTTGTATGGAACCACAAAAGACCCCGAAAAGCCAAAGTAATTTTGAAGAAGAAGACCAAAGCAGGAGGCATCACAATCCCAGACTTTTGCCTCTACTACAAAGCTGTCATCATCAAGACAGCATGGTATTGGCACAAAAACAGACACATAGACCAATGGAATAGAATAGAAACCCCAGAACTAGACCCACAAACGTATGGCCAACTCATCTTTGACAAAGCAGGAAAGAACATCCAATGGAAAAAAGACAGTCTCTTTAACAAATGGTGCTGGGAGAACTGGACAGCAACATGCAGAAGACTGAAACTTGACCACTTTCTCACACCATTCACAAAAATAAACTCAAAATGGATAAAGGACCTGAATGTGAGACAGGAAACCATCAAAACCCTAGAGGAGAAAGGAGGAAAAGTCCTCTCTGACCTCAGCTGTAGCAATCGCTTACTTGACACATCCCCAAAGGCAAGGGAATTAAAAGCAAAAATGAATTACTGGGACCTTATGAAGATAAAAAGCTTCTGCACAGCAAAGGAAACAACCAACAAAACTAAAAGGCAACCAATTGAATGGGAAAAGATTTGCAAATGACATATCGGACAAAGGGCTAGTATCCAAAATCTATAAAGAGCTCACCAAACTCCTCACCCAAAAAACAAATAACCCAGTGAAGAAATGGGTAGAAAACATGAATAGACACTTCTCTAAAGAAGACATCCGGATGGCCAACAGGCACATGAAAAGGTGCTCAATGTCGCTCCTCATCAGGGAAATACAAATCAAAACCACATCAGATATCACCTCATGCCAGTCAGAGTGGCCAAAATGAACAAATCAGGAGACTATAGATGCTGGCGAGGATGTGGAGAAATGGGAACCCTCTTGCACTGTTGGTGGGAATGCAAATTGGTGCAGCCACTCTGGAAAACAGTGTGGAGGTCCCTCAGAGAATTAAAAATAGACCTACCCTATGACCCAGCAATAGCACTGCTAGGAATTTACCTAAGGGATACAGGAGTACTGATGCATAGGGGCACTTGTACCCCAATGTTTATAGCAGCACTCTCAACAATAGCCAAATTATGGAAAGAGCCTAAATGTCCATCAACGGATGAATGGATAAAGAAATTGTGGTTTATATACACAATGGAGTACTACATGGCAATGAGAAAGAACGAAATATGGCCCTTTGTAGCAACGTGGATGGAACTGGAGAGTGTGATGCTAAGTGAAATAAGCCATACAGAGAAAGACAGATACCATATGTTTTCACTCTTATGTGGATCCTGAGAAACTTAACCGAAACCTAAGGAGGAGGGGAAGGAAAAAAAAAAAAAAAGAGGTTAGAGTGGGAGAGAGCCAAAGCATAAGAGACTGTTAAAAACTGAGAACAAACTGAGGGTTGATGGGGGGTGGGAGGGAGGAGAGGGTGGGTGATGGGTATTGAGGAGGGCACCTTTTGGGATGAGCACTGGGTGTTGTATGGAAACCAATATGACAATAAATTTCATATATTGAAAAAAAATAAAATAAAATATTTATGACTTTAAGCACCTAACAAAGCTACAAATGAAAAATTGAAAAGTGAAATAGAAAAAGTCTAATATACAGAAAAATTTTATCACAATTCTCAATAAATGTTGAATATTGAAGATCAGGAATATTGAAATTCACTGACTATAGAAAATTTGAGAAACATTACCAAAAATCTTCATTTAATATGTCTAAAATATTACATAGCATCACTAAAGAGTATATACCCTTTGCAAATCTATATTTTGAAGGAGGACTTATTTCAGGGATTGGATCATATTTTGAATTCAATGATAATTATAATTTTATGCTATTTGGAATTAAGTAATAATGACAGTACCACATATATAAACTCACAGATACTGCTAATACATATTATAAAGGACAATTTCAAATCTTCAAACCGATGTTAGATTCCTATAATAGCATATGTCAAATATGCTCTCCCAAAGCAGTCTATATTTTTAGTAATCTCTAAAAACACAAAAGTAGTTCCCAGGAATTACAGAAGTAGCCTGTAACACTGTAGCAATAACAATGTGATTTAATGACTATTATTATATCCCATCCACCAAGTGTAAAGGAGACCACTGTACTTAATAGTCCATCCTTCCTTCTCCCGCCCTGACATTTTTTTTTTTGAAGCACAGAACTGGCAAGTATAGAGACTGTATTTTTACCCGCACTTACCATGTGTGGTGACCATGTACATAAGCTCAGGCCAATGAATTGTGCAAGTATTGGGTGCTAGCTGGTGGAAAATCTCTTAAGAAGCAGCTTATGTGTGCTCTTTACATATCTGAGCATGTGATTTTAACTGCTGGAGCTACTAACTTGACCCATGACCATGAAAATTATGTATTAGGGATGGCAGAGCAGTGAGATGGAAGGGATCTATATCCCTAGAAACCTTTTAAAGCCACCAAGGCCTGACTGCTTCTACCTGTACTTCGTGTATGAGAGAAATAAGTTTTGATCACAATTATGCCACTGATATTGATTTTCTGTTAACATAGTTAAACCACATGGGTATATTATGCTCTACATTTTACATGCCACTTTATTTAATCTGTGTACAGTCTCATAAGGGAGAAACTATTATGCTTGTAAGTTTGAAAACAAGATTTCAGGTTTGTCTATGTTCTCAGTAAAGAAAAGAGCTGAGTTTTGAACTTAGGCTTGTCTGGCTCCAACAGTGCATTTTTACTCACTGATCTCTTTCTTTCTTTCTTTCTCTTTCTTTCTTTCTTTCTTTCTTTCTTTCTCTTTTCATTTTCCAACATTTTCATTTCATTTTTTATTTTGTTTTAATATATATTTAACATATATATATATTTAATATATATTACTTTATTTTTTTAATTTAAATCCAAGTTAGTTAACCTATAGTGTAATATTGGTTTCAGGAGTAGAATTTAGTGATTCAACTCTTACATATAACACCCAGTGCTCATCCCAATAAGTGCCCTCCTTAATGCCCATCACTCTTTTAGCCCATTCCCCATCCAATACCCTGCGAGCAACCCAACAACCCTCAGTTTGTACTCTGTATTTAAGAATCTCTTATGGTTTGCCTCCCTGTTTTTAATCTTAATTTTGCTCCCCTTCCCCTATGTTCATCTGTTTTGTTTCTTAAATTACACGTGTCACTCACCGATTTCTGCTATTCCATATTATAATGCCTTCTGAGGACACTATCAGTGCCTAAAACATTGATTCACTCTTTGTATATTACCTAACACATAATGGACATTTAATAGATATTTATTATTCAAGTCATCTAACACCACAGGTTGATAGGACATAGATAAAGTAGGAGGAGTAACTGTAAGGAAAGGAAGTACAGTTGACCCATGAATGAATATAGTGTCAGAGGGACTGAGCCCTGGTGCAGTTAAAATTCACATAGAACTTTTACTCCCCCAAAACTTAACTGCTAATAGCCTACTGTTGACTGGAAGTCTTACCAATAACACAAACAATTAACACATTTTATTGCATGATATGTGTAATATATATGTGTAATGTATTTTTACAATAAAGTAGACTAGAGAAAATAAAATCCTATGAAGAAAGATCACAGAGAAAATACATTTACAGTACCACACTGTGTCTATTGAAAAAAAAAATAAAAGAAACTGCATGCATATAAAGTAGACCTGCACAGTTCAAACCCATGTTGTTCAAGGGCCTACTGTATTTTTAAAAAGGCACATATGGCTGCTTCTCATGATCAGAATGGTCCCTAAACTTTTGAAGTGAATTCATATCTGTGAAAAATTGTCTCAAAATTATAAGGATAATTTTTGGATAAAAAGTAGTATCAAGAAATGAGAACACAAAGTGAAAGATATCCTGAAAAATAAATTAAAACTGCTAATTTCTTGTTGTACCCTTACCATACTTGTCTTTTTAGGAAAATTTTAATTCTTGGCTTATTTTCATCTTCTGAAATACCAAATAAGATCTTTTTTTCTCAGTACTCTATTGTAAACTAAAAGTTTAAAAAGGAGCTTCCAGATAAACATGATTTTATAGCCTTTGTCTCTAGTAAAAGGAGGAAAAATTAGGGGAAAAAAGGTCATTAGCTCATACTATGTGAATGTGAGAAGAGATCATAGTGAAAAAGTTAATCTCAGTAAAGTTTGAGAGCATGGAAAACAGAACAGAACATGGTTCCCTCCTAAGAAGAGGAGAGAAAGTTACTGCTTTTTCTTGGAAGAAAGATACTGACAATGCCTGGTCCCTTACACTCTGCGAAACCCCTGCATGCTAAGGCTTGTAGGTACTGGGAAGAGTAAAGTTTAGTAAACAGAAACACATCAAGGAAAGGAGAGAGAAGATGAAGAAAATGTAAAAATGAAAAAAAGACAAGGAAAAGGGACAGAGAACAAGAAAATGTTTTAAAATAAAAATATGACCTTTTTGATGTTAAAAAATCAATATCCTACAGGTTCAATACCTAACAGGGAAAAAAGAGAAGAAAAGTTATGTAGAAATTAGGAAAGAATTTAATTAAATTTCTCATTAACTGAGTTTTCAGATTTAAAGGGTCAAAAGAAAAGATGACAAAAGAAAAACATTGTCACATGAGCAAATCATGAAATTTCAAAGCACTTAAAATAAAATTAAGATCTTGGAAGTTTGCAAAGGGTAGGTAGGTGGGCAGCTCATATAAACGAATGGGAAAAGTAATGGCATCAGAATTCTGGCCAGCATAATTTGACTTTAGAAAATGGTGGAGTCAAGATGTAATTCCGTAGGATAAAGTATTTTTTAATCTTTTTTTAACATTTATTTATTTATTTTTGAGAAGAGATAGAGCATGAGTGGGGGAAGAGAGAGAAAGAGGAAGACACAGAATATGAAACAGGCTTCAGGCTCTGAGCTGTCAGCACAGAGCGCAACGTGGGGCTCGAACTCATGGATCGCGAGATCATGACCTGAGCCGAAATTGGATGTTTAACCAACTGAGCCACCAAGGCGCCCCTAGGGTAAAGTATTTTTAATCTAGAATCTGATACCTACCCATACTGCTAATTAAATCTGAAGACAGAGTAGAAATACTCTCAAATACCCTAGGGCTGAGATACACATAACTTTTATGACACTACAGGCTATGCTTCAGAACAAATAAAACTACAAGAAAGAGAAAATGCAACAGAGAAACCTGCCTGCAGATGACAATAGTAGATAGTCTGGACTGTAGCATGTGGGTCTCCAAGAAATAGATGGGTAAGTTTGTGGTATGAAAAAAATACACATTCAGAGTAGTCTTAAGTGAGAGTAGCTCTAAAATGAATAGTGATAAGTACATAGAAAATGAAGCCAATGGAGTGAGTACTGAAAGATATGAATTTATTGACATTATGATGCTTGTAGAGTTGGAGTTTCTGGTGGTGTTCTCTGGTCCTTTCTAATCTTTGTTGCTTTTGGTATTTATTTTTTTTTCATCTTTTCACCCCTCAGAGAGTCCCCCTTAAAATTTCTTGCAGGGCTGGTTTAGTGGTCACAAACTCCTTTAATTTTTGTTTCTCTGGGAAACTTTTTATCTCTCCTTCTATTTTGAATGACAGCCTTGCTGGATAAAGAATCCTTGGCTGTGTATGTTTCTGATTCAGCACACTGAACATATCCTGCCACTCCTTTCTGGCCTGCCAAGTTTCTGTGCATAGGTCTGCTGCAAACCTGATCTGTCTTCGCTTGTAGGTTAAGGACTTTTTTTCCCTTGCTGCTTTCATGATTCTCTCCTTGCCTGAGTATTTTGTGAATTTGACTATGGTATGCCTTGTTGATGGTCGGTTTTTGTTGAGTCTAATGGGAGTCCTCTGTGCTTCCTGGATTTTGCTGTCTGTGTCTTTCCCCAGGTTAGGAAAGTTTTCCGCTATGATTTGCTCACATAACCCTTCTACCCCTATTTCTCTCTCTTCCTCCTCTGGGACCCCTATGATTCTGATGTTGTTCCTTTTTAATGAGTCACTGATTTCTCTAATTCTTAAATCGTGCTCTTTTGCCTTAATCTCCCTCTTTTTTTCTGCTTTGCTATTCTCTATAAGTTTGTCCTCTATATCGCTGATTCTCTGTTCTGCCTCGTCTATCTTTGCTGCTGCTGCATCCATCCATGATCGCATCTCAGTTATAGCATTTTTAATTTCATTCTGGCTATTTTTTACTTCTTTTATTTCTGCAGAAAGGGATTCTAATCTATTTTCGACTGCAGCTAGTATTCTTATTATCGTGACTCTAAATTCTAGTTCAGACATGTTGCTTGTATCTGTTGGTTAAATCCCAGGCTGTCGTTTCTTCACGCTCTTTCTTTTGGGGTTAATTCCTTCATTTTGTCATTTTGAAGGGAGAAAAGGAACTAATGAGGTAGAAAAATTGAAATTAAAAAATTAAAATTAAAAATATATTAAAATTAAGAATTAAAAATTAAAAATTAAACACACACACACACACACACACACACACACACACACAAACAAATCGAATAGATTATGCTAGATCCTAGGTGTGTTTTGGTCTGGGTGTTGAAAGTGGCTTGATAGATTAGAGAAATGAAATGCTCCAATCAAAAGACATAGGGTAACAGAATGGATAAGAAAACAAGATCCATAAATATCCTGTTTACAAGAGACCCACTTTAGACCTAAAAACATCTACAGAGGGGCGCCTGGGTGGCGCAGTCGGTTAAGCGTCCGACTTCAGCCAGGTCACGATCTTGCGGTCCGTGAGTTCGAGCCCCGCGTCAGGCTCTGGGTGGATGGCTCAGAGCCTGGAGCCTGTTTCCGATTCTGTGTCTCCCTCTCTCTCTGCCCCTGCCCCGTTCATGCTCTGTCTCTCTCTGTCCCAAAAATAAATAAACGTTGAAAAAAAAATTAAAAAAAAAAAAAGAAAAAAAAAACTTCTACAGATTGAAAATAAGGGGATGGAGAACCATTTATCATGCTAATGGTCAACAAAAGAAAGCCGGAGTAGCCATACTTATATCACACAATCTAGACTTTAAAATAAAGACTGTATCAAGAGATGCAGAAGGGCATTATATCATAATCAAGGGGTCTATATACCAAGAAGACCTAACAATTGTAAACATTTATGCGCCAAATGTGGCAGCACCCAAATATATAAATCAATTAATCACAAACATAAAGAAACTCATCGATAGTAGTACCAAAATAGTAGGAGACTTCAACACCCCACTCACAGCAATGGACAGATCATCTAATCAAACAATAAACAAGGAAACAATGGCTTTGAAGGACGACACATTGGACCAGATGGACTTAACAGATATATTCAGAACATTTCATCCTAAAGCAGCAGAATATACATTCTTCTCCAGTGCACGTGGAACGTTCTCCAGAATAGACCATATACTGGGACACAAATCAGCCCTAAGTAAGTACAAAATAATCGAGATCATACCTTGCATATTTTTAGACCACAATGCTATGAAACTTGAAATCAACCACAAGAAAATTTTTGGAAAGGTAACAAATACTTGGAGACTGAAGAACATCCTACTAAAGAATGAATGGGCTAACCAAGCAGTTAAAGAGGAAATTAAATAGTATAATGGAAGTCAATGAAAATGATAGCAACACAACCCAAAACCTCTGGGACGCAGCAAAGGCGGTCATAAGAGGAAAGTATATAGCAATCCAGGTCTTCCTAAAGAGGGAAGAAAGATCTCAGATACACAACCTAACCTATGCCCTAAGGAGCTGGAAAAAGAACAGCAAATAAAACCCAAAATCAGCAAAAGAAATAACAAAGATTAGAGCAGAATTAATGCTATCGAAACCAAAAAAAAAACAGTAGAACAGATCAATAAAACCAGAAGCTGGTTTTTTGAGATAATTAACAAAATTGATAAACCACTAGCCAGTTTGATCAAGAAGAAAAAGGAAAGGACCCAAATAAGTAAAATCAAGAATGAAAAAGGAGAGATCACAACCAACACAACAGAAATAAAAACAATAGTAAGAGAATATTATGAGCAATTATATGCCAATAAAATGGTCAATCTGGAAGAAATGGACAAATTCCTAGAAACATATACACTACCAAAACTGAAACAGGAAGAAATAGAAAATATGAACAGACCCATAACCAGTAAGGAAATCAAATTAGTAATCAAAAATATGCCAAAAAATAAGTGTCCAGGGCCAGATGGCTTTCCGGGGAATTCTACCAAACAGTGAAGGAAGAGTTAATACCTATTCTCTTGAAACTGTTCCAAAAAATAGAAATGGAAGGAAAACTTCCAAACCCTTTCCATGAAGCCAGCATTACCTCAATTCCAACACCAGAGACCCCACTGAAAAGGAGAACTATAGACCAATTTCCCTGATGAACATGATGCAAAAATCCTAAAAAAGATATTAGCCAACCGATCCAACAATACATTAAAAAAATTATTCACCACGACCAAGTGGGATTTATACCTGGGAAGCAGGGTTGGTTCAATATCCACAAAACAATTAACGTGATTCATCACATCAAAAAAAGAAAGGACAAGAACCCTATGATCCTCTCAATAGATGCAGAGAAAGCATTTGACAAAATACAACATCCTTGTAAAACCCTCAAAAACGGGAACCCTCTTGAACTGTTGGTGGGAATGCAAACTGGTGCAGCCACTCTGGAAAACAGTGTGGAGGTTCCACAGAAAATTAAAAATAGACCTACACTATGACCCAGCAGTAGCACTGCTAGGAATTTACACAAGGGATACAGGAGTACTGAAGCATAGGGGCACTTGTACCCCAATGTTTATAGCAGCACTCTCAACAATAGCCAAATTGTGTGTGGAAAGAGCCTAAATGTCCATCAACTGATTAATGGATAAAGAAATTGTGGTTTATATACACAATGGAGTACTATGTGGCAATGAGAAAGAATGAAATATGGCCCTTTGTAGCAACGTGGATGGAACTGGAGAGTGTGATGCTAAGTGAAATAAGCCATACAGAGAAAGACAGACACCATATGTTTTTACTCTTATGTGGATCCTGAGACTTTAACAGAAACCCATGGAGGAGGGGAAGGAAAAAAAAGAGGTTAGAGTGGGAGAGAGCCAAAGCATAAGAGACTGTTAAAAACTGAGAACAAACTGAGGGTTGATGGGGGGTGGGAGGGAGGGTAGGGTAGGTGATGGGTATTGAAGAGGGCATCTTTTGGGATGAGCATTGGGTGTTGTATGGAAACCAATTTGAAAATAAATTTCACATATTAAAAAATAAATAAATAAATAAATATAAAAAAAAAAGCCTCAAGAATGCAGGGATAGAAGGATCATACCTGGAGATCATAAAAGCCATATATGAACGACCCAATACTAATATCATCTTCAATGGGGAAAAACTGAGAGATTTCCCCCTAAGGTCAGGAACAAGACAGGGATGTCCACTATCACCACTGTTATTCAACATAGTATTGGAAATCTTAGCCTCTACAATCAGACAACACAAAGAAGTAAAAGGCATCCAAATCGGCCAGGAGGAGGTCAAACTTTCACTCTTCGCAGATGACATGATACTGTATATGTATATGGAAAACCCAAAGATTCCACCAAAAAACTGCTAGAACTGCTTCATGAATTCAGCAAAGCTGCACGATATAAAATCAATGGCCAGAAATCGGTTGCATTCCTATACACCAACAATGAAGGAATGGAAAGAGAAATCAAGGAATCGATCCCATTTACAGTTGCACAAAAAACCATAAAATACCTATGAATAAATCTAACCAAAGAGGTGAAAAATCTATACACTGAAAACTATAGAAAGCTTATGAAAAAAATTGAAGAAGACACAAAGAAATGGAAAAAGATTCCATGCTCCGGGATAGGAAGAACAAATATTGTTAAAATGTTGATACTACCCAAAGCAATCTACATATTCAACGCAATCCCTATCAAAGTAACACCAGCATTCTTCACAGAGCTAGAAAAAATAATCCTAAAATTTTTATGGAACCAGAAAAGACCCCAAATAGCCCAAGCAACCTTGAAAAAGAAAACCAGAGCAGGAGGCATCACAATCCCAGACTTCAAACTATACTACAAAGCTGTAATCATCAGGACAGTATGGTACTGGCACAAGAACAGACACTCAGATCAATGGAACAGAATAGAAAACCCAGAAATGGACCCCCAAACGTATGACCAACTAATCTTTGACAAAGCAGGAAAGAATATCCAATGGACTAAAGACAGTCTCTTTAGCAAGTGGCGTTGGGAAAACTGGACAGGGACATGCAGAAGAATGAACCTGGACCATTTTCTTACACCATACACAAAAATAAACTCAAAATGGATGAAAGACCTCAATGTAAGAAAGAAAGCCGTCATAATCCTTGAGGATAAAGCAGGCAAAAACCTCTTTGATCTTGCCCACAGCAACTTCTACTCAACACGTCTCCGGAGGCAAGGGAAACAAAAACAAAAATTAACTACTGGGACCTCATCAAAATAAAAAGCTTCTGCACAGTGAAGGAAACAATCAGCAACTAAACTAAAAAGCAAGCAACAGAATGGGAGAAGTTATTTGCAAATGACATATTACATAAAGGGTTAGTACCCAAAATCTATTAAGAACTTATCAAACTCAACACCCAAAAAACAAATCATCCAGTGAAGAAATGGGCAAAAGACATGAACAGACACTTCTCCAAAGAAGACATCCAGATGGCCAACCGACACATGAAAAAAATGCTCCACATCACTCATCATCAGAGAAATACAAATCAAAACCACAACGAGATATCACCTTACACCTATCAGAATGGCTAACATTGACAAATCAGGCAACCACAGATGTTGGCAAGGATGCAGAGAAACAGGATCTCTTTTGCATTGTTGGTGAGAAGGCAAGCTGGTGCAGCCACTCTGGAAAACAGTATGCAGGTTCCTCAAAAAACTAAAAATAGACTACCCTACGACCCAGCAATTGCACTACTAGGCATTTATCCTAGGGATATAGGTGTGCTGTTTCGAAGGGACACATGAACCCCCATGTTTATAGCAGCACTATCAACAATAGCCAAAGTATGTCAAGAGCCCAAATGTCCATCGAGAGATGAATGGATAAAGAAGAAGTGGTATACACACACACACATACACACACACACACACACACACACACACACACACACACAATGGAGTATTACTCAGCAATCAAAAGGAATGACATCTTGCCATTTGCAACTACGTGGATGGAACTGGAAGGTATTATGCTAAGTGAAATTAGTCAGAGAAAGACAAAAATCATATGACTTCACTCATATGAGGATTTTAAGAGACAAAACAGATGAACATAAGGGAAGGGAAACAAAAATAATATAAAAACAGGGAGGGGGACAAAACAGAAGAGACTCATAAATATGGAGAACAAACTGAGGGTTACAGGAGGGGTTGTGGGGGGTGGATGGGCTAAATGGGTAAGGGGCATTATGGAATCTACTCCTGAAATCATTGCTTCACTATATGCTAACTAACTTAGATGTAAATTTTAAAAACTAAAAAATAAATTTAAAAAAATGAAGCCAATGGAAAAACTATGAAAAACTTAATAACATCTAAGAAAAACATAAAATGGTGGTCTGTAAAAAAAATCAGTATCTATAGGCCATATTAACAATGACTCTTGATTTAACCAAAATAATATGATTTAACAGTATTGAGGCATGGGAAGAAGTGTTAAAAAAAGACAACTTCTCAAAAGAAGTTAATATTGATGTTTAAATTTATAATTGGTGTTATATGCATGCAAGTTAGAAATATGGAGTTACCACACCTTCAATATTCAAAAGTATTTTAATTACTTTTTTAAGAATTTATGTCATACTGTGCTGCACCTCAGAATGGTAAATGGTTTTGCAAAAAGAAATCTATTTGGACTCATTTTTCCATTTATAGGAGAGGAACACATTTTCTTTTTCCTCTTGAATCACCACTCCATGATACAGCTGACTTTCACAGAAAATCATTCCCTAAAATTTTTCATCTGGTCAATTCTTTGTTAATAATGATGGAACATATGGTCCTAAGCCAGATGCACTACTAGTTCACGCTTTGCCAAAATACTTCCCTCCATCATGTAGGTTCCAGTTATCAAGGACATAAAAGTGAGCTCCTTCTATGTATTACAGTCGAACAGTTGCATTCTACTGACTCATCTCTATCCTCAGTCAGACAAGACACTTTTCGGATGACAACAAGAAGATAACAGATACCCACTGAGAGGACTAATAGATCTTTTTCCTGCATGTTTGGCTAATGAAAGTGACTGTCATAGAACTTTACTTAATTATGATAATTCAGATATGATGTGTAAGAGAGTTAAAAGTAAAGCATTAAGTAAAACAGTAATTTAGCAATATTTAAAAATGTATTTTGATAAGAATAAATTATACATTTAAATATGCTTAACCAGAAGGCAAATTTTTCTAAAATGATGATTTGGCATATTTCACTAACATTTTTTTTTAATTTGAAAGATCAGAATTTGAAGACGTGGGATTTAAAACTAATACTGCTTTGAGTATTTTTTTCATGCTGATATAATTTTCAGTTTCTGTTATAAGTGGCACTAAGAAGAATTAATAGATGTTGTATTCTTTCCTATAGTATTTAATTTCACTTAAAAGTGATGCAATCAAAGAAGTAAGGTGCTTTTCTCACTGCCTCTTGTTCTTTTTTGTTGCCAAGTTTTAAAGAAAAATTTGTATTTATATCTTACTTGACTTTATTTAAACAAGTATGATATATTCCTTTCATCCTAAAGAGCATGAAAAGCTCTTTGGGAAATATTTTCCTACATGTGGTAATAATGTCTCTACTTTATAAAAGTTATGGCCATGCAGCTTCCTGGCTGTATTGAAATGGACAGGTGCATTGCTTGGTCGAGGGATGGGACCAATAAAGACAAAAATTTGCCAATGAATTTATTTTTCATTTAAATTGTTTTGTAACAGTGCAATGGTTTTACCTTGTTTTAACGCATTTGTTTAGATTTTTCCCCTTGAAAGTGATGGCCTATACTGTCAAAGAAATTAAGTTGTTAAAATCAGGCATATTTGAGAAATAGTCATCTAGCTTAACTTATTAATGACCACCAGTGATTGATATATGGGAGGAAAAAGTTTTCCTAGATCCTCCTGAAGTTTGTGGCTGTGTCTGAACATGAAACTGACACAGACAGATTGCACAGGAGAAAAGCATATCAATTTCATTGGAATTTTACACCTAAAGTGCAGCCTTCACAAGAGAATGATGGCTATAAGGGGCCAGAGGAAGAAGGCACTATCTCTTTCAGACAAAGAAACAGGGCATTTGTGAAGAGTTGATGAGACAAAAAGGTTTGGCCTAAGGATGGTAAATGGTGAAGAAGTAATGAGGAAAGGGGAACAGTTGGTTTCACGAGGTTTGTGTGTACCTATTTTTTAGCCCCCAATTCCCCATCACTGGTGATAAAAATGTTTTCCTTCCACCTGGTACAGAGAGGGTACCTTTCACATGCAAGATTTATCTCTTATTTTCAGGGAAGAATAGCGAGAGGTTGGAAGGTCAGAGTGACCTTGCTTCTGCCATTTTCTCAAATTCCTTAAGATTTTGAATATGCCAAGGAGTTATATTGGGGTACTGTGTCCTGAAGCCCAATACAGCAAATGTGAAAATGCATATTTCAATACGCATCATATCCATAGAATGTAGAAGGATCTGTTTTAGCTGTTTTATAGGCTTTATTAGGATTCTGGCTAGTATTAAACATGAGTTGTAAGAGGAAAGGGTAGAAGGAGACCTTACAAAACTAAAGTCTGGAGCTGTGGTGTCCAATTTGAGAGCTTTTAGCTACAGGTTGCTACTGAAAACATGAATATGGGAAGTCTGAATTGAGATGGGCTGTAGGTACAAAATACACACTACATTGCAGACTTAATATGGAAAAAAAAAAGAAAGTAAATACCCCATCGATATTTTGTAAAAGAAATTGATTACATGTCAAGCTGATATTTTGGACACATTGCATTAGATAAAAATATGTGATTAAAATTTGTTTCACCTCTTGATTTTTCTTTTTTAATGTGGCTATTAGAAAATTTTACATTGCATATATGGCTTGTATTATATTTCCAGTGGCCAACTCTGATGTATTGAGAAGTTATCAGACTCTGGATGTGTCTAGAATGTACGGGCAACAGATGGATTGCATATGGAGTTTGAAAGTATGAAGTCAACAATAACTATAAAAGTTTTTTTTGGTCAGAGTGACTTGGAGGATGGAATTGACATTTTAAAATCAAGATTGGAAGAGTAGAAGGAACAAGTGTGGACAGCAAGGTTATGTTAAGCTTTGGATGTGTGAGGGGCAAAATACCACGAATGGGAAATCTGAAAAGATAAGACTATATTTCATGCTAATCTCTAGTTCTTTTAGAAGTTGCCAATTAGAGAAGAGCAACTTGAATGTCCTTAATCTTCACTGGTTTGGGTACAAATAGGAGCATGTTAACACAAAATTTGTCTTGACCCCTCGTTTTAAGTCAGAGAAACTTCACATCACCCAATGTCCTCCCCAATTATGTTTGGCTGTGCATGCTTCTCTGTAAAGATGGTATGTTATTCCATCAAGTAAAAATGGTACTCTGCTGATCTGAGCCAAAGATGGCACTTCATGGGGTGTCTGGGTGGCTCAGTCAGTTAAGCATCTGACTTCGGCTCAGGTCATGATCTCATATTTCATGAGTTCAAGCCCCACCTCGGGCTCTGTGCTGACAGTTCAGAGTCTGGAGCCTGCTTCAGATTCCATGTCTCCCTCCTTCTCTCTGTTCCTCCCACACTCACACTCTGTCCCTCTCTCTCTCAAAAATAAATAAAGATTTAAAAAGAAAATAAAAGATGGCACTTCGTGCCTAGGCTGTCATGGTCTATGGAACAGTGAGACAACAGTGGGGCATTGTGTCATAATTCCAAAACAGCTCTTATAAAACAAAACAAAAAATTTTTTCTGTAAGACACAGTCAAAATCTCTTCACTGGTACTCAGAATTAGTATATTAGAACAAGTCTAATAACATTAGTAACAGGTCTATCACCATCCTGATGCATACTGTATTCATGCTCTCAAAAGTCTCTAAACAGAATTATACCTGTTCTCCAATTCCCGCCCCCATGTATATCAACACAAGGGAAGTACACATGATATACACCTATACACCTATAGGTGACCAGACACCAGTGCAGCAAACAGCTAGATTCTAAATGCTAATATAAAGCTCAACTAAAACACTTTGTTATAATTGGTTGAAGGAATTTTCTCCTACTCCCTGATCCTCATCAGTAGGAAGATTGGTCTTCAATGGAGGTCTTCTCTCTGTGGTTCTGTATTCCTTTTGCACAGAACCTGAACGTTGCAGCAGATAGAACTGAGTTTGAATGGGCTGAGAATTTGGAAAGCTATTTCAAATGTCTCAGATAACAAACCCAAGAAACTAGTATATAGACTCCATAAAGATAAATAGATAACTCTCCATTTGGGTTTTTAATGTGTTAAGTTCTACTTCTGTTAACAAAAGTAAAAAAAAAATACTTGTGACTATCACAAACGGTTTAGAATGCTTTGGCACCAAATATATGAGCTACATTTCAATGCATGTGTGGTAGACTTTAAATATAGCAAAATGTGTTATAATTGAAGCTCTGATTTTGCTTCGTTGTCAACTCTGATTTAACAGTAAAGGAGCCTGCCAACTTCCAGTTAGCCTGGAAATTAACTTACCTGGGAGCTATTTTTCAGTGAGAAAAATTAGAATGCAAATAGCAGGCTAAATATTTGGTACACCAGAAGCAATATTGTTTGAAATACTTACTCTTCAGTTTTCATGATATTGTAACTTATTTAAAATGTAATTTAAGAAAAATTGGCAAAAATATTTTAATTTTTTCAGTTCACTAAATTTATATTAATATCATAACAAAACCCATGGATTTCTGAGGCAATTATTTGTTCATGAAAATACTTCAGTAGGTGTTTATAGTTGTTTAGTTTCCTTACTAAACTTTCTAAATCATAAATTTACAGTAAAAAGTTTTTAGGGGTGGCTGGGTGGCTCAGTTGGTTTAGCATCCGACATAGGCTCAGGTCATGATCCTGCAGCTTGTGAGTTCGATCTCCATGTTGGGCTCTGGGCTGACAGCTCAGAGCCTGGAGCCTTCTTGGGATTCTGTGTCTCCCTCTCTCTGCCCCTCCCCAGCTCACACTCTGTCTCTCTCTCGAAAATAAATAAACATTAAAATTAAAAAAAAAAGTTTTTAGAATCACCTGTCTTTATTTTTATGTAGTTTAAGTTTCTCATATTTAACAAAATCAACAAATGTTAGTTAAAATAATTCAGTTGGTTTTATAAAAATCAATTCCTAAATGTGTGATAGAGAGAAATCATTTAAGTAGCATCATGCTAAATGTATACAAGAAAGTTAACAATTTCAGTTTTTTCAATGAAGACTATTTTAGTACGTGATTTTATTAATAGAGACTTTTTGTCACAATCTAAACTTTTGATAAAAATATATTACCTTTGTTTACATATGATGTTAAGATTTGGCAGTTTGCTTTTTAAAAAAATCTTTTAAATTTAAATCTGAGTTAGTTAACTTGTAGTGTAATAATGATTTTAGGAATAGAAGTTAGTGATTCATCACTTATATATGACACTCAGTACTCATCCCAACAAGTGTCCTCCTTAATGCCCATCACCCATTTAGCCCATCCCCCCACCCACTACCCTTCCAGCAACCCTCAGTTTGTTCTCTGTATTTAAGAATCTCTTATGGTTTGTCTCTGTTTTTATTTCACTTTTGCTTCCCCTATATTCATCTGTTTTGTATCTTAAATTCCACATGTGAGTGAAATCATATGGTATTTGTCTTTCTCTGACTGACATTGCACTTAGTATAATATTCTCTAATTCCACCCACATTGTTGCAAATGGGAAGATTTCATTCTTTTTTTAATCGCCGAGTAATATTCCATTGCATATATATACCACATATTTATCCATTCATCAGTCAAGGGACATTTGAGTTATTCCATACTTTGGCTATTGTCGATACAGCCGTTACAACCACTGAGGTGCATGTGCCCCTTAGAGACAGCATTTCTGTATCCTTTGGATAAATAGCTAGTAGTAAAATTGCTGGGTCATAAGGTAGTTCTATTTGTAATATTTTGAGGAAGCTCCATAGTGTTTTCCAAAGTGGCTGCAACAGTTTGCATTCCCACCAGCAGTGCAAAAGGGTTCCTCTTTCTCTGAATCCTTGCCAACATCTGTTGTTGCCTGAGTTGTTAATTTTAGCCATTCTGACAGGTGTGAGGTGGTATCTGATGGTGGTTTTGATTTATATTTCCCTGATGATGAGAGATGTTGAGCATTTTTTTCATGTGCTGTTAGCCATCTGGATGCCTCTTTGGAGAAGGGTCTATTCATTTATTTTGCCCATTTCTTCACTGGATTTTTTTTTTTGGGGGGGGAGGGGTTGAGTTTGATAAGTTCTCTATAGATTTTGGATACTAACCCTTTATCTGAGATGTCATTTGCAAATATCTTCTCCTTTTCCATCAGTTGCCTTTAGTTTTTCTGATTGTTTCTTTCACTGTGTGGGAGTTTTTATCTTGATGAGGTCCCAATAGTTCATTTTTGCTTTTGTTTCCCTTGCCTCTGGTGACATGTCAAGTAAGAAGTTGCTGCAGCCATGGTCAAAGAGGTTGTTGCCTGCTTTCTCCTCTAGGATTTTGATGGTTTCCTGTCTTACATTTGGGTCTTTCATCCATTTTGAGTTGATTTTAGTGCATGGTTTAAGAAAGTGGTCCAGCTTCTTTCTTCTTCATGTTGCTGTCCGTTTTCCCAATACCATTTGCTAAAAAGATTGTCTTTTTTCCAGGGCGCCTGGGTGGCGCAGTTGGTTAAGCGTCCGACTTCAGCCAGGTCACGATCTCGCGGTCTGTGAGTTTGAGCCCCGCCCGCGTCAGGCTCTGGGCTGATGCCTCAGAGCCTGGAGCCTGTTTCTGATTCTGTGTCTCCCTCTCTCTCTGCCCCTCCCCCGTTCATGCTCTGTCTCTCTCTGTCCCAAAAATAAATAAACGTTGAAAAAAAAATTAAAAAAAAAAAAAGATTGTCTTTTTTCCATTGGATATTCTTACTTGCTTTGTCAAAGATTAGTTGGCCATACGTTTTTGGTCTATTTCTGGGTTCTCTATTCTGTTCCACTGGTATGTTTTTGTGTGAATACCATAGTGTCTTGATGATTACAGCTTTGTAATACATCTTGAAGTATGGAATTGTGATGCCTCCAGCTTTGGTTTTCTTTTTCGACATTATGTTGGCTATTCAGGATCTTTTCTGGTTCCGTACAAATTTTAGGATTCTTTGTTAGAGCTCAGTGAAGAATGCTGGTGTTATTTTGATAGGAATTGCATTGAATATGCAGATTGCTTTGGGTAGTATCAACATTTTAACAATATTTATTCTCCCAATGCTTGTGTGTCTTCCATTTTTTTATCTTCTTCAATTTCTTTTTTTTTTTTTTAATTTTTTTTTCAACGTTTATTTATTTTTGGGACAGAGAGAGACAGAGCATGAACGGGGGAGGGGCAGAGAGAGAGGGAGACACAGAATCGGAAACAGGCTCCAGGCTCTGAGCCATCAGCCCAGAGCCCGACGCGGGGCTCGAACTCACGGACCGCGAGATCGTGACCTGGCTGAAGTCGGACGCTTAACCGACTGCGCCACCCAGGCGCCCCTATCTTCTTCAATTTCTTTCATGAGCTTTCTATAGTTTTCAGTGTATAGATTTTTCACCTCTTTAGTGAGGTTTATTCCTAGGTATTTTATGGTTTTTGGTGCAATCATAAATAGGATCGATTCCTTGATTTCTCTTTCTGCTGCTTCATTATTGGTGTATGGAAATGCAACTGATTTCTGTGCATTGATTTTATATCCTGCAACTGCTGTATTCATGTACCAGTTGTAGAAGCTTTTTGGTGCTGTCTTTTGGGTTTTCCACATAGAGTATCCTGTCGTCTGTGAAGAGTAAAAGTTTGACTTGCTCCTTGCTGATTTGGATGTGCTTTATTTCTTTACGTTATCTGATACCTGAGGCTAGGACTTCCAACACTATGTTGAGTAACAGTGGTGAGAGTGGATATTCTTGGGGTGTTCCTGACCTTAGGGGGAAAGTTCTCAGTTTTTCCCCATTGAGGATGATATTAGTGGTGGGCCTTTCATATATATTTTTTATGAACTTGAGATATGATCCTTCTATCCCTACTTTCTTGAGGATTTTTATCAAGAAAGGATGCTGTAGTTTTTCAAATGCTTTCTCTACATCTATTGAGAGGATTATTCTTATCCTTACTTTTTTTAATGTGATGCATCACATTTATTGATTTGTGGATACTGAACTAGCCCTGCATCCCAGGAATACATCCCACTTGATCATGGTGAATGATTCTTTCGATGTATTATTGGATTTGCTTTGCTAGTATCTTGTTGAGAATTTTTGCATCCATGCTCATCAGGGATATTGGTCTGTAGTCCTCCTTTTTAGTGCTGCCTTTCTCTAGTTTTGGAATCAAGGTAATGCTGGCCTCATAGAATGAGTTTGGAAGTCTTCCTTCCATTCTAATTTTTTTGTAACAGCTTCAAAAGAAGAGGTGTTAACTCTTCTTTAAATATTTGGTAGAACTGAGGCATCTTGGTGGCTTACTCGGTTAAACATCTGACTTTGGCTCAGGTCATGATCTCACGATCCATGGGTTTGAGCCCTGTGTCAGTTTCTGTGCTGACAGCTCAGAGATTGAAGCTTGCTTTGGATTCTGTGTCTCCCTCTCTCTCTCTGTTCCTCCCCACCGCCACACACACACTTACTCTCTCTCTCTCTCTCTCAAAAATAAGGATTAAAAAAAATAAAAATTAAAAAAATAAAAAGAAATAAATAAATGTTTGGTAGAATTCCCCTGGAAAGCCATCTGGCCCTTGACTTTTGCTTGTTGAGAGATTTTTTATACCTGATTCAATTTTTTTACTGTATGGGTCTGTCAAATTTTCTATTTCTCCCTGTTTCCGTTTTGGTAGTTTATATGTTTCTAGGAATTTTTTCTTCCAGACTGTCCAATTTTTGGCATATAATTGCTTATATATTCCCTGATTATTGTTTGTATTTCTGGAGTGTTTGTTGTGATGTCTACTCTTTTATTTGTCATTTTTTATTCGGGATCTTTTATTTTTCTTTTTGATCAATTTGGCTAGGACTTACCAATTTTGTGAATGCTTTCAAAGAACCAGCTTCTGGTTTTATTGATCTGTTCTGTTTTTTTTTTTTTTTTGATATCATTGATTTCTGCCCTAATCTTTATTATTTCCCATCTTCTGCTGGGTTGATCTTTATTTGCTGCTTTTTTCCCAGCTCTTTCATGTGTAAGGTTAGGTTGTGTATTTGAGATCTTTTGTTCTTCTTTAGGAAGGTCTGGATTGATATGTACTTCCCTCTTGTCTTCATTGCATCCTAGAGGTTTTGGAGTGTCAAGTTTCATTTTCATTGGCTGCCATGTACTTTCTATTTTTCTCTTTAATTTCTTGGTTAACTCATTCATTCTTTAGTATGATGTTCTTTAACCTCCAAGTATTCATGGTCTTTCCAAATTTTTTCTTGTGGTTGGTTTGAGTTTCATAGCATTGTGTTCTGAAAATATGCAAGATATAATCTTGATCTTTTTGTATTTGTTGAGGGCTGACTTGTGACCCAGTATGTGATGTATTCTGGAGAATGTTCCATGTGCACTGAAGAAACATGTATATTCTGCTGCTTTCGGATAAAATGTTCTGAATATATCTGTTAAGCCCATCTGGTCCAGGGTATCAGTCAAAGCCATTGTGTCCTTGTTGATTTTCTGCTTACATGATTTGTCCATACCTTTAAATGGGGTGAAGTCCCTTACTATTATGGTATTATTATCAATGTATTTCTCTGTATTTGTGATTGATTGATTTATATATTTGGGTGGTTTCACATTGGGGGAATAAATATTTATAATTGTTAGATCTTGGTGGATAGACTCTTAATTATGATACAATGCTTGTCTTCATCTCTTGTTACAGTCTTTATTTTAAAATCTAGTTTGTCTGATATAAATATAGCTACTCTGTCTTTCTTTTGACAACTATTAGCATGCTAGAGGATTCTCTGTTCCCTTACTTTCAATCTGAAGGTGTCTTTAGGTCTAAGATAGGTCTCTTATAAGCAGCCTATAGATGGGTCTTGTTTTGTTATCTATTCTGATACTTTATGTCTTTTAATTGGAGTGTTTAGTCCATTGACATTTGGAGTGAGTACTGAAAGATATGACTTTAGTGCAATTGTGTTGCCTGAAGAGTTGGTATTTCTAGTGATATTCTCTGGTCCTTTCTAATCTTTGTTGCTTTCAGTCTTTTTTGTTTTGTTTCATCTTTTCTCCCTTCAGAGAGTCGCCTTAAAATTTTTTGCAGGGTTGGTTTATTGGTCACAAACTCCTTTAATTTTTGTCTGGAAACTGTTTATCTCTCCTATTTTGAATGACACCTTTCTTGATAAAGAATTCTTGGCTACATATTTTTTTTCTGATTCAGCATGTTGAATATACCCTGCCACTCCTTTTTGGCCAGCCAAGTTTCTGTGGATAGGTCTGCTGTGAACCTGAGTTGTCTTCTCTTACTGGTTAAGGACTCTTTTTCCCTTTTTGCTTTCATAATTTTTTTCTTTTTCTGGATATCTAGTGAATTTGACTGCGATATGCCTTGTTCATTGTCTGTTTTTGTTGAATCTAATGGGAGTTCTCTGTGCTTCTTGGATTTTGTTGTCTATGTCTTTCCCCAGATTAGGAAAGCTTTCCACTATAATTTATTCACATAAACCTTCTGTCCCTTTTTCTCTCTTCATCTTCTGAGACTCCTATGATTCAGATGTTATTCCTTTTAATTTAATTTATTTATTTATCCAAATGTTTGTTTATTTTTGAGAGAGAGAGAGAGAGAGAGAGAGAGAACACAAGTGGGGGAAAGGTAGACAGAGATGGAGACACAGAATCTGAAGCAGGCTTCAGGCTCTGAGCTGTCAGCACAGAGCCCTGATTCAGGGCTAGAAGCCATGAACTGTGAGATCATGACCTGATCTGAAGTCGGATGGTCAACTGACTGAGCCACCCAGGTGCCCCATCAGATGTTATTCCTTTTTAATAAATCACTGAGTTCTCTAAATCTTGTATCATGATCCTTGCTTTTGTTTCCCCCTTTTTTTTGGCTTCTTTATTCTCCATAATTTTACCTTGTATATTGCTGATTCACCACTCTGCTTTGTCCATCCTTGTCATCATGACATTCATTGGAGAGTGCATCTCAGTTATAGCATTTTTAATTTTGGCCTGACTAGATTTTATTACCTTTATTTCCACAGAAAGGGTTTATCTAGTGTCTTCTATGCTTTTTTCAACTCCAGCTCGTATTCTTACTATTGTGGTTCTAAATTGTAGTTCAGACATCTTACTTATATCGTGTTGATTAGGTCCCTAGCTGTCATTTCTTTCTGTTCCTTCTTTTGAGGTGAATTCCTTTATTTTGTCATTTTGGAGGAAGAAAATAATAATAAAATTAAAAATTAAAATTAAAAAAATTAAAGACAAAACAAAAAACCATATAAAGAAAGCTTTATCCTAGGTGTGTTTTAGTCTGCTTGTTGAAAGAAGCTTTATAGAATAGAGAAAAAAGGGATAGGAAAGAAAAAAAGGTAAGAAAAGATTTTAAATAAAAAAACACATTTATATAATAAAATAGAGTGAAATAAAATTAGGAAAATGAAATAGAATAAAAAAATTTTTGAAAGTAAAATAAAAATAAGTGTCTCTTTCTGTATCCAAGAAAGAGAAAGAAAAGAAAGAAAAAAAGAAAGCAATTTAAGCAAAGAACAGAGTCAAGACAAATAAACGAAGCAGCAAGCAGAATGAAACCCAAATGAAGTACATCCAGTTTCCCCTATGAAGCCCTCTATTTTCCATACACAAAGCAGGTGGAGTGCCATGTGCTGGTCATCTGGAGACATGCTTGGAGGGCGCAGTTGGGTGCAGCTTGATGTAATAGCTCTGTTCTCCAGGATCTGGCGCTGCTTAGCTTACTGGAATGGATCAGTGTATATGGCTGTGCATGGGAGAGGTAGAAATGGCTTCACCCAGCTCCCTAGTCTCTGGTGCAAGAAGTTCACATTCTCAGCAACCCGCAATCAAGTATCCACTGTCTGTCTCAGGCCTTTGTTCATTCCCGCCTCTACCCTGTCCATGTCCAAGCTGTTTGTCTGCCAGGCAGCACCGCCCTCCAGAGTTTCACTTCAGTTTTGAACAAAACCTCAGACTTAAGAGATACACATGGCTTAGACTCACACAGACTCTATGAGCGAGGGTCCCGATGAGGGTCTCAGTGAGCAGTGGCCAGGTGCTGACTTGCCCCAGAAAATGTTCGTGTAATCACACAGTTGCAGAGGTTCAGAGAATATGGCAAATCACAACACACAGCCAGTGCCAGGTTTTGCCACACTCTGGAGCGTTTGTCCCAATACCAGCTAACATGGCTGGTCTCTGGGGTCCACTGGGACCTTTGCCTGTGGGGAAACCATACGGCCTCTACCAAATAAACTTAAAGCAGGGTTACCACTTATCCCCATATGGCACAAGGACCCCCTCAGACCCCTTTGCCTGCTCCTGGAGATTCACCCAACTTCCTCACCAGACCACTGTCCGGCACTGAGCGCCAAAACATCAGACACCGCATCCACTGTTTATAGAATCCTGGGGGTATTGAAACCCTCTCCTTTCTCCCTGTCAATGGTTTTGGGGAGTAGATTTTTGTTCAGTTCCTTGTGAATGTTTTCACTCTTTCTCTTTCTCTCTAGCCACTTTTGGTGGCTGATGCACTGCACTCTCCCCCTTTCCTTTGCTCTCTCTGTCCTCTCTTCAAGAAAATGGCTCCCTACTCTCCACGGCTTTTCTCCTCCAGTTTACCTCTCCACGCCATATACCTGCCTAGTTCTATGGTTCAAGTTATGCAGATTATTGTGTTAATTCCCTGATCAATTTCCAAGGTGTTCAAAATGGTTTGGTGCTGATCTAGTTGCATTTCAAGGGCAAGACAAGCTCAGGGTTTCCATGCTGCTCCACCATCTTAACTCCTCCAATGTTACTTTAGCAGTTTCCATTCTTAAAAAAATTCTATTTCTCTGACTCCTGGGGAGGATAGTAGAATAGGAGGATCCTTGTCCCACAGATACACCTAGATGACACCCACATTAGTGTAAATAATCCACAAAATGACCCAAAGACTGGCAGAACAGACCCTCCACAGCTAGCCGTACAGAAGAGGCCATATTAAAAAAAAAAAGTAGGAAGGATAGAGATATGGTTGAGAAATAAACTGAACCATGATAGTGTCCATAGGATGGAGGGACACCACAAGTATTGATAAGAGAAAGGAACAGAGCCCATAGCAGGCAACCCAAGCATCATGGACCCACATTGGGAAGACAAATCCTCATAACATTAGAGTTTGAAGACCAAGGGGCTTAACTTTGTGAGTTCTTGCCATCAGTGGGGTTTAATACTTGGAACTTTAAAAATGTGCACTCAACTCTGCTCTGGGAGAGATGAGGAAAATATAAAACTGAGTCCTCATCTATAAAAAGGACAGCATAACAAACAACCCCGCTGAGATATAGCATACATTCAGCAATTTGTGAATTGCTGGGGTATATAGGAACGAGATTTACTTACTAATCTTAAAACAGTTCTGGAGGGGAAGGGATCTTTAGGAAGCTTTTCCAAGAACAAAAGAGCTGTAAGACACCATTTACCTTGCCCTACAGCCTAGACAAAATGAGAACCGTGGGAACCAGCCCAGCACAAACACTGTCCACCTGGTTTGCTAATGGAGTACATAACCCTCGTGCTCTCCTGTGAATGATATCCTCCAACCCCACCTCTGCAATTCTCCACAGTAGCTACAGGTCTCCTCCCATAGCAGACCAGTCCAAATCTTGTTAATACCTTACAACCCACTCTGAGGGCTCCTAGAGACCCATCTCAGCCAACCTACCCTTGGCAAGAGTCCAGTCAATGTGGCACCACAAGCAACACAATGTGCAAGCAGCCTTGATAGGAGTCAGAACCACTATAAAGTGACTACTGGAGAGAGGAGAAGATAACTACACACACCAGTTTAATGTAGACCCAGCACTTGGCTAGATGCACATATCTGGTCTAACTGTAGACAACATGCACCAACAAAAATCTCCCAGGGGAAAACACAGGGAGAGTGCCCTGTAGTTTGATGGGATCCCAGCTCTGGAAAATCCTGGTATGAATGACCCAACTCAAGCCCAACATGGCCCCAGACTGTTCCAATAACAGCACAGCCACCAACTCTACCAACAGTTAGAGAGCCATTGCATGTAGCTGGACTGAAGGCAAATATGGCTCAGCCACAACAATAGGATGCACACAACACACATAGGAAGCACCTCTGAAGTGCCAGGTTCTGGTGAACGGGGGACACTGAACTGAGGGACCCTACAGGAGCTCTTCTTCAAAACGCCACCACTTTTAAGAGCAGGAGACATGGCTAACTTTCCTAACACATACAAACATATGTAGTTAGACAAAGTAAGGAGACAAAGAACTATGTCCCAAATTAAAAAAAAAAAAAGAAAGAAAGAAAGAAAGAGGGCAAAATCAGAGCAAGAAAGTTAAATGACAAAGACACAAGTAATATGCCTAATAGAGAATTTAAAGAAATGGTCATAAAGATACTCACTGGATTTCAGAAAGAGTTGAGAACCTCAGTGAGACTCTCAATAAAGAGATATAAAACATAAAAGATAATCAGAGATAAAGAACGGATCCAAGAAGGAGAAAAGAGAGCAAGAGGGCACAAAGAAAATTCATTCAAAGAAATGACAGCTGAAAGTTTCCCAAACTGGGAAAGGGAACAGAAACCTAGATCCAGGAAGCACAGGTAACACTCAATAACATCAACCCAAAGAGGTCCACACCAAGACACATAGTAATGAAAATGGCAAAAAGTACTGATAAAGAGAGAACTTTAAAAGCAGCAAGAGAAAAGAAAACAGGTGCATAACAAGGGAGACCCCATCACGCTATCAGCTGATTTTTAAGCAGAAACTTTGCAGGCCAGAAGGCAGTTGTATGATATAGTAAAAATGCTGAAAGGAAGAAAAAAAAAGAGTGGCCAAGAATACTCTATCCAGAAGGCTATCATTCCAAATAGATAAAGAGTTTCATAACAAACAAAAATAAAGGAATTTATCACCACTAAACCAATGTTACAAAAATATTAAAGGGAATTCTTTAAAGAAAAACCATAGCCAGGAATAAGAAAAGGAAACGAAAGACCATAACTAGCAATAATTAGAAAGGAAAGACCATAACTAGGAATAAGAAACACAGGAAGTACAAAAGTAGTAAAATCAAATATGTATGTGTGTATATATATGTGTGTGTATATATATATGTATATGTATATATATGTGTGTATATATGTATATGTATATATACATGTATATAAATATATATATGTGTATATATATTTGTATATATATGTGTGTGTGTATATATATATGTGTGTATATATATATATATATATAAATCAGTCAATTGATTCACAAATATGGTGAATTATGACACCATATGCCTCAAACTTGGAGGAAAGGGGAGTAAAAACTTAGGGCTTTTAGAATGGGTGCAAATTTACACAACTGTCAACGGAGACTCTACAAGCATAAGATGTTATATATAAACCTAATGGTAACCACAAATCAATATCTGGTAATAGATATGCAAAAAACAAAGATAAAAAAAACAAACATATCACTAAAGAAAATCAGAAAATGGTGAGAGAAGCGAGCAAGAGAAGAAAGGAACAGAGGAGAACTAAAAAAACAATTACAAAAACAACAATAAAAAAGTAACAAAATGGCAGTAAGTACATACCTATCAATAATTATTTTGAATGTAAATGAATTAAAATCTCCAAACAAAAGACACAGGGTGACATAATGGATAAAAAAGCAAAACCCATCTATATGCTGTCTACAGGAGACTAATTTCAGATTTAAAAACACATATGGATTGAAAGTGAAGGAATGGGGAGCTCGGGGGCTGCTCAGTTGGTTAAGCATCTGACTCTGGATTTCGGCTCAGGTCATGATCTCCTGGTTTGTGAGATCAAGCCCTGTGCTGTCAGCACAGAGCCTGCTTGGGATTCTCTCTCTTCCCCTCTCTCTGCCCCTCCTCTCCTTGTGCTCTTTCTCTCTCTCAAAATAATAAATAAACATTAAAAAAATAAAAGAAAGTGAAAGGATGGAAAAGTCTTTACTACGCAAATGGAAGTGAAAGAAAGCGAGGGTAGCAATACTTATATCAGACAAAATAGTCTTTAAAACAAAGACTGTGACAAGAGACAAAGAAAGATATTCTGTAATCATAAAGGGAACAATCCAACAAGAAGTTATAACAATTATAAATATTGATGGACCCAACATGAGAGTACTCAAATACATGAAGCAGCAATTAACAAATATACAAGAATTAACTAGAAGTAATACAATAATAGTAGGGGAATTTAACACCTCATTTATAACAATGGATAGATCATCCAAACAGAAAATCAACAACAAAACAGTGGCTTTGAATGACATATTGGACCAGATGGATCTAACAGATGTATTATTTCATCCTAAAAAAGCAGAACACAATATTCAGAGATGCACACAGGAGGGTGACTGACTGGGCGGCTCAGTCAGTTAAGCATCTGACTTTGGTTCAGGTCATGATTTCACAGTTCATGAGTTTGAACCCCTCATCAGCCTCTCTGCTATCAGCACAGAGCCCCCTTCTCTCTCTGACCCTCTCTCTCTGTCTCTCAAAAATAAATAAACCTTAAAAAATATCTGCATGGAACATTCTGCAGAATAGACCACATGTTAGGTCACAAAACAAATCTCAACAAATTCAAAGCATTCCAAGTCCTATCATTTATCTGTTCCAAACACAATGCTATAAAGCTAAAAACGAGCAAGAGAAAATCTGCAAGTAACAAATACCTGAAAGTTAAGTAACCCGCTACTAAACGATGAATAGGTAAATCTACAAATCAAAGAGAAAATAAAAAAAAATACATGGAGACAAATGAAAATGAAAACACAATGGTCCAGAATATTTGGAATGCAAAAAAAGCTGTTCCAAGAGAGAAGTGAATAGCAGTATAAGTCTAGCTCAAGAATCAAGAAAAATCTCAAATAAAGAACCTAACATTAACCTAAAGGAGGTAGAAAAAGGATAAACAAAACCCCAAACCAGTAGAATTAAGGAGATAATAAAGACTAACACAGAAAAAAAAAGTGAAATAAAAAACTGAAAGAAAAAAAAAAACCAATAGAACAGATAAATAAAACCAGGAGCTGGTTCTTTGAAAAGATCAACAAACTTGATAAACCTTTTGAGAGACCAATTTTAAAAAAAGGCCAGGGGGTGTGTGGAGAAAGGACTTAAACTCAGAAATCAAAGAGGATAAATAACAACCAATACCACAGAAATTCAAAGGATTATAAAAGAATATTATGAAAAATTATATGCCATCAAATTGTACAACCTAAAAAACAATGGAAAAAGTCTTAAAGACATATGACCTCCAAAACCACATCAGAAACAAACAGAAAATGTGAACAAATTACCAGTAGTGAAATTGAATCAGTAATCAAAAAATCCCAACAAACAGAAGTCCAGAACTAGATGCTTCACAGGTGAATTCAACCAAACATTTAAAGAATAGTTAATACCTATTCTTCTCAAATTAGTCCAAAAAATATAAAGGAAGTAAAGCTTCCAAATTCATTCAATGAGGCCAGTGTTATCCCGATACACAAACCAGATGAAGACATCACAAGAAAAGAGGACTAGAGGCCAATATCTCTGATGAACACAATGCAAAAATTCTCAATAAAATACTAGCAAACCAAATACAGCAGTACATTAAAAAAATCATTCACCATGATCAAGTGGGATTTATTACTAGATTGCAAACGTGGTTCACAAATATTCACAAATCAATCAACAAGATACATAACATTAACAAGAGAAGGTATAAAAGCCATTTGATCATTTCACTAGATACAGAAAACATTTGACAAGATACAATATCCATCCATGATAAAAATCCTCAACAAAGAAGGTTTAGAGGAAACATTCCTCAACATAAAAAAGCCATATATGAACAACCTATGGCTAACATCATACTCAATGGTGAAAATCTGAGAGCTTTTCCCCCAAGATCAGGAACAAGAAAGGAATGTCCACTCTCACTGCTTTTATTCAACAAGCTACTGGAAGACCTAGTCACAGCAATCAGACAACAAAAAGAAATGAAGCCATCCAAACCAATAAGCAAGAAGTAAAAGTTTCACTATTTGCAGATGACATGAAATCCTAAAGACTCCGCCAAAACACTAATTCAGTAAGGTTGCAAGGTTACAAATCAATATTCAGATATCTGTTCCATATCTATACACTAATAACCAAGTAGCAGAAAGAGAAATGTAGAACACAATCCCATTTACAACTTCACCCAAAGAATAAAATATTTAAAATAATCTTAACTGATGAAGTAAAAGACCTATACTCTGAAAACTATAAAAGTGATAAAAGAAATTGAAGATGACCAAACAAATGGAAAGATATTCCATGCTCCTGGACTAGAGGAACAAATACTGTTAAACTGCCCATACTATGTAGATAAATGTACAGATTTAATACAATCCCTATCAAAATATCAACAGAATTTTTCACAGAACTACAACACATCATCCTAAAATTTATATGGAACCACAAAAGACCCCGAATAACCACAGCCATTTTGAAAAAGAAGAACAAAATTGGATATAGCACCGTACCAGATTTCAAGATATACTACAAAGCTGTAGTAATCAAAACAGTACTGTACTGGTAGAAAAACAGACACATAGAACAATGGAAGAAAACTGAAAGCCCAGAAATAAACCCACAATTATATGGTTAATTAACCTATGACAAAAGAAGTAGAATATGTAATGGGAAAAAGACAGTCTCTTCAACAAAAGATGTTAAGAAAACTGGACAGCAACATGTAAAAGAATGAAACTGAACTACGTTCTCACCTTATACACAAAAGTAAACTCAAAATGGATTAAATACCTAAATATGAGATCTGAAATCATAAACATCCTAGAGAGCACAGGTAGTAATGTCTTTGACATTGGCCACAGGAATGTATTTTTAGATATGTTTCCTGAAGAAAGGGAATCAAAAACAAAAATAAATGATTGGTATTACATCAAAATAAAAACTTCTGCAGAACAAAGGAAATAATCAGCAAAAGAAATAGAGAATCTACTGAATAGAAGATATTTGCAAATGATGTATTTGATAAAGGTTTAGTATCCAAAATATATAAAGAATGTATACAACTCAACATCAAAAAAACCCTCCAAATAATCCTATTAAAAATTGGCAGAAGACATAAACTGGTATTTCTCCAAAGACATACAGACATACATAAAGACTGACAGACACATGAAAGGATGCTCAATATCACTTATCATCAGGGAAATGAAAATCAAAACCATAATGAGATGTCCTCTCACATCTGTCAAAATGGCTTAAAGCAAAAGCACAAGAAACAACAAGTGCTGGCAAGGATATGGAAAAAAAGGAACCTTCATGCATCTGTCAGTGAGGATGCAAACTGGTTCAGCCACTGTGGAAAAGAAGAGTCTCCAAAAAACAAAAATAGAATCACAATATGAGCCAGTAATTCCACTACTGGGTATTTACCTAAAGAATACAAAAACACTAATTTGAAAAGACATACACACCCTGTGTTTACTGCAGCATGATTTACAAAAGCCAAATTATGGAAGCAGCCCAAGTGTCCACTGATGGATGAATGGATAAAGAAGGGATGATATATATATATGCAATGGAATATTAATCAGTCATAAAAAAGAATGATATCTTGCCATTAGTGACAACATGGATGGATTGAAAGGGTATAATGCTAAGTGAAATAAGTCAGTCAGAGAAAGACAAATACCATAGGATTTCACTGGTACGTGGAATTTAAAACAAAACAAAACAGAACAAATGAACAACAAAGAGACAAAAACAAAAAAACAAAACCCAGACCCTGAACTACAGATAACAAACTGGTTTTTACTAGAGGGAAGGTGGGTGAGGGGGATGGGTGAAATAGGTGAAGGGGATTAAAAGTAAATTTATCATGATGAACACTGAGCAATGCATAGAATTGTTCAATCACTATATTATATACCTGAAGTATAGGACTATATGTTAATTATATTGAAGTTAAAAATAAAAAAATTAATGGCTTTAGAATAATAATTTATAAAATTGTGGACTCTTTTTAATTTCAATGATGTCTGTATAGTACCTCAATGATTCCTAAGCCCATTTTAGATATATTTAAAGACTATTGCCTGTTATTCACCAATCCCTATTCTAACTTTTATACACACAAACACACTTCTAATTGAAAACTATAATCATGGACATCTCAAACAGGCTAAAAAGAAATCTCTATTTTACTGTGTTATAGCCCAAATTCATTATCTTTATTTTCTATGATTCCATATTCAATTACAGTACTAGAAGCTAACATATTAAAGACTTAGCAGCTATGCAATCAGAATTCAAAAGTTCACACCTTTTAATGATATCTCTTGGATTTCAGTTTTAATCAAACTAATAAAGGAAAAGGGAAAATATTATGTTGACATTTTTTAAGGAAATGCAATAGCCTACAACTCAACTGAAAAGCCAAAGAACAAGCAAAGCACCCTCCATGCAAAGTAAGCGCTACACAGTGCAGAACCATATGCATGCACCTCACTAATAGAAAACATTCCTGCAACCACATTATTTTTTCATTACATGCAATTCTGTAATTACTTGGGTCTCCTAGAAGAAGATATTTTCCCTAGTAGTATGCAAAGAAAACAACATGTTTAATAATGAGAAAGGGAACCTTATAAAACACAGCAATTAAATAGAGATATTCCAATAAACACCAAAAGTAATGTGTATTTATAATTATCACTCAATGCATTAAAAATATGTCAGTCCTTGAAATGACTAATTTACTCAAACTGGACTGGTGGTCTCAGGATCTCTTGATCTTAGCCAAAAGGCAGAGAAGTGATAGGCCTTGGGTTCATGAGACATTTGAGCTCTAACCAGCACCGATTTACTTGGCTGTAAGAAAAAGTACAAGACTGGAAACACAACATGAGTGAAAATATCACAGCAGAGGTGTTAGTATTGTTAGGCCTGACTTCTAAATATCTTAGTAATTCCACGTTAGGACAAGTTGGGAAAAAAGGCTACTACAAAGATATGGAACAATGTAGTATGAAGTAGTGATAAGCTCTGGGTTGTGCAAAGCTGCTTCTTAATAGCTCTAGTTAATTGTTATTTGAAAAATAGTTGCAGCAATTAGGTATAGGTGATCTTGTTTGGATTCTCATTTATCTCGCATTTGGTATTGGTTTTTTGAGCTCGTGTTATAGGAAGGATTTGACAAAAATCCTTAGGCATCTGAGCTAGAGCAAAGGCCAAATATTCTGTTAGCCCTCTCCTTGAGTCATATTCTGTGTTGATAGAATCGCAACAGGGGAGGAGTCTGCCTTGGCCCCAAAAGCGTTTCACAACGGGGCTGGAGATGAGAGTGTAGTAGGACTTCTCATCAGCCATTGAAACCTAGTCCTCCTAGTCACATGGGAATACCTTCATTTTCATTGAAATTTTGGTCATTGGATCAGGGAGGGGCCACTGCTGTGTTCTCCTCTACAAGACCTCAGTCACCTCCTGGCCTCTGAGCTCTCTGGTCCACATCTGTCCTCTCACAAATACAGAGGAAATCATTCTTCCGTTTCTCCATATCTTGCTACAGTCCAGAGAGTGTCCTAAGGGCAGACACAGGCCCTCCTGCCTGGACACGTTATTCTTTGTGCACTCGAACACTGCCGGCAACTGGAAGAACCTGGATTACCTCATGCTTTCCTAGAAGTGAAATATTTCCCATCTCCTTGGGATTTGTAAATCTACATGTGAGTTGTAGATATATCAAAGTATCATTTTTTTCTATTTGACTCTCTAGTTTCTGTCTCAATCAGTTGAATGTTAATATATATCTCCCTATTTCATAAATATTTTCGATATAGTTCTGAAAATATTAACTTTATTTTGAATAGCTTTCTTTTTTTTTTTTTTAAGTTTATTTACTTTGAAGGGCACCTGGGTGGCTCTGTCAGTTAAGTGTCTGACTTCAGCTCAGGTCATGATCTTGTGGTTCGTGAGTTTGAGCCCCACCTCAGTGTTGACAGCTCAGAGCCGGGAGACTGCTCACATTCTGTATCTCCCTCTCTCTCTCTGCCCCTCCTCTGCTCATGCTGTCTGTCTCTCTCTCAAAAATAAACATTAAAATTTTTTTTCAAGTTTATTTATTTTGAGAGAGCAATGGGGGGAGGGGCAGAGAGAGATGGAGAGAGAAACCCAAGCAGGCTCTGTGCTGTCAGGTCAGAGCCCAATGTTGGGCTCCATCTAATGAACCCATGAGATCATGACCTGAGCCGAAATAGAGTTGGATGCTCAATGCACTGAGCTACCCAGGCACCTCTAGAATAGCTTTTCTTGAAAAATTCTACCATAGCAATGCATACAATCAATTCAATCACTCCCCTACTGCTGGCCACTTATTTTTTCATCACTTTTTCATTCATTATTGGAATTAACTTTTACATTTACATTTTTCCACTTTCAAAAGTATATTATACTGTACTTCTGCAGTAGACTACTTGAAGTAGAATTACTTTATCAAAAGAGATATGACTTTTAAAATGAGCTTAAGCCTGGACATTTTGGTATTTTTTAGAATTCAACATACAGCTATATACATCTATGCATATGCATTTATACACACACACTAAACTTAGAACAAACGTGATGATATCACACATGGTGAATGAGTGTAGTACTAATCCCCCCCATTTCCATCTCCCTATTTTTTTTTAGTAATAAAGCTTTTGAGTTTACCTAGATAATTAATGACTATAAGCTATTGCCTAAACTTCTTACAAACAAATGCAATTTGTGTTTTAGCCAATGGTTATATTATTGCAGTTTATTTTTTGCCACTAAAAATATTCAATAAATATTCATATATGCGTAAACATTTCAAGATGGGATTATTTTAGGCAAAAATACGAACAAAACTATTTTCATTGTACTTGATCTTGTCAGTTAAAAAAATATATATATATAGCATTGAATGAGAGTGTCCTTTTCCACACATCATCACCAACAGAAAGTATTTTTTTTTTAAAGATTTTTTTTTCTTAATGTTTTTATTTATTTTTGAGACAGAGAGAGACAGAGCATGAGCAGGGAAGGGGCAGAGAGAGAGGGAGACACAGAATCGGAAGCAGGCTCCAGGCTCTGAGGCATCAGCACAGAGCTCGATATGGGGCTCGAACTCACAGACTGTGAGACCATGACCTGAGCCGAAGTCGGACGCTCAACCAACTGAGCCACCCAGGCGCCCCAACAGAAAGTATTTTAATTCTTGTTACATTTTCCTCACTGGGAATAAAGTAGTATTTCATTGTTACTTAGTTTGCATTTTCTGGCTTACAAATGAATTCAAATATATTTCTCTATGATTGTTGACATTTCCCTTTGTGCTTTTATAAACCTAAAATTAGGTTAACCCTAAATGTATATTAACCCTTATTCTATTGGATGACTATTTCAGCAATTGTAGGATATCTTTACATACACATATATATTCATCATATATACATCCTTTGTCTTTCATTGTCTTTGTTCTATTTTCCCCTAATAATGTTTGTCTATTTACTGTGCATATGATACATTTTAACAATTCAATTTTTAAGAACTATTTATGAAATCTCTAACATTCTTTTTATATTTTCTTGATTTCTAGAATTATTCAAGTGGACCACTGCTAAAATGTTGATGTGATCTCTTAGATTGTCCTGTAATAATGTATTTTTTTACTTTTTTATGTTTAAAAATTTCATCTGTTGGAATTTTTCTATATAGTATAACATGAATATACATTAAAATATTTTTTTTGATGTTTATTTATTTTTGAGAGAGAGGAGACAGAGCACAAGCTGGGGAGGGGCAGAGAGAGAGGGAGACCCAGAATCCAAAGCAGGCTCCAGGCTCTGAGCTGTCAGCACAGAACCCGACGCAGGGCTTGAACTCACAAGCCACGAGATCATGACCTGAGCCAAAGTCAGATGTTTAACTGACTGAACCACCCAGGTGCCCCCATGAATATCCTGACTATCCATTTTTAATTCCTTTTAAATATTTCAGGTTGTCCACAACATCTTATTAACTATTTTTTTCCTAGTTTATTAAATTACAACCTTTTTATGCATACAATTCTCATATAGACTATGATCTTTGATTTCTCTATTCTTTTTTACTTATATATTTAAATTTCTATACTGAATATTGCAGTAACTTTTAAACTATATAAGCACCATGCAATATAATATTAACTTTTTACATCTATTATACTTCCAAAATTGTCACCCTAATAAGCAAGACAAACAATGGGGTGGAATATTTTTTTCTGGCTAAATAACATCAGATGTTAAAAAAAAATAAATTCCATTCCTATAAACTTCTGGATAAAACTGAACAGTAACAACAATTAACAAACATTTTAATTCAGTTTTTGCTTGCAAAAAAAAAGTGAAATGAATCAGTTTGGTGGAAACCAGACCTGGAAATATTCCCCAATAGCTATGAGCTTTGTTTTTTATGCCTTCAGATACACAAGAAGCCAGCTCTTGGGAATATTTACAGCAGAGTTGTAAGCAATCTCTTGCCTAAAAAGAGAGCACTTGAGGTGTTCCTTCTTCCATGAAAGAGAGAACAGAAAATATTGGCTTAACTGCCAGTGAGATGACAAAAACCTATCTTTTCTTTAGGCTCTGAGTTGTGGAAACATTAGTAATTCTATGATAATTCAAAGCCCTAGCCTATGTGTAGGACTGGGAAGATGACATGATGGTTATGAAATGCGAATTTACACTATCGCCATGGTAAAGAAATTCTTAACACTAAGAAAATAACCCAAAATATATCTCTCCATCGGTGATACACTTGGGGTATGTGGCTCACCAGCAATAGAAAAATCACGTTTGGGGGCATGATTCATCTACACAGATTACATAAGGTTTTCACGGGACTAGATGTGGGCCACTCACATGAGAAGGCCAATATGAGCTTTTATTAGTTAGTCCCTAGTGTAATAAACTGTTATGAATATTTTCCAAAGCCTAGACACATATTGAAAGCTGCTAACTCATTTTATGAGGAAAATCTAAAACTAATTCTACATTTAAGATGTTTTCCCCATTAAAAACATACACATGTTGTCCATTTTATTTTTAATATAGTCACCCCAACTATAGATAAGACATTCTGTAAATATCATAGTTGGATATATCAGCAAATGTTAAAAAAAAAGCATCATAAAGTTTAAATCAATAACATAATTATGTTTTAACACAAAGACATATTTTAATATGCTGAAAGATAATTAGAAGTGACCATATTGCAAAGGTGTTTACAGTATGGACTTTAATGTCAAGGGGCTTATGGCCCAAATCTCAGCTGAACAATGTTTGTATATCTATTTTACTCCTGTCCATATAATGAACATTATAAAATGGGACTCAAACATTTTTTTTTCTTAATATAACACAATGGTGACCTGAAAACAATAGCCATCATTATATTCAGAAATAATTTTGAGATAACTTTTCCTTAACTGAGGAATACAAAAAGAATACAAACCTTCACAATTGTCATGATACTGACATTTTAACAAAACGTTAAAGAACTAAAAGAAATGAGTTTGAAAATGATACAAATTTCTCATTTTCAGCAATATAAACATATAGCTGTAAAACTTAAATTTTCAGCCAATCAACACACAGAATCAATTGTATTAAAAAAGCAGGGTAGAAGAAAAACATATATGACTCAGAAACTTTACTTTCCATTTTTTTTTTCTTCATCTTCTTTTGTAGCTTGTGTTTTTGGTGTCCGATCCAAAAAAATCATTGCCAAAAACAATGTCCAGGAGCCATTTCCTCTGGTTTCCTCTAGGAGTATTACGGCTTCAGACTTTTATTTAAGTCTTTGACCCATTTTGAGTTAATTTTGGGGAGTAATGTAAGATAGGGGTCTAGTTTCATTCTTTTGCATGTGAATACCCAGCTTCTCCAGTGCCACTTATTGAAAAGACTATTTTTTCCCCATTTAGCGTCCTTGATTCCCTGGTCAAATACCAACTGATCATAAATGCATGGGTTTATTTCTCATCTCTTGATTTTGTTCCATTGGTCTGTGTGCCTGATTTTACAACCATAGTACCATACGGTTTTGATGCCTTTGTAATACAGTTTAATTTATTTAAGTTTATTTGGAAACACAGAGAGAGCACATCCACATGAGTTGGGGGGGGAGGCAGAGAGGAGACAGAGACTCCCAAGCAGGCTCTGTGCTGTCAGCACAGAGTCCAACTCAGGCTCGGGCTTCATCTCAAGAACTGCAGGACTGTGACCTGAGCCAAAATAAAGAATCAGACGCTTCACTGACTGAGCCACCCAGGCGCCCTATTGCTGTCCTTTTATTCCTGTAACTTATTCATTCTATAACTGGAAGCCTGTACCTCCTACTCGTTTACCTATTTTCCCCCCTCTGGTTTTTATTATTTAAAAAAAAAATTTTTTTAACGTTTATTTATTTTTGAGACAGAGAGAGACAGAGCATGAACGGGGGAGGGGCAGAGAGAGAGGGAGACACAGAATCTGAAGCAGGCTCCAGGCTCTGAGCCTTCAGCCCAGAGACCGACGCAGGGCTCGAACTCATGGACCCCGAGATAGTGACCTGAGTTGAAGTCGGACGCTTAACCGACTGAGCCACCCAGGCGCCCCAGTTTTTTATTTTTAATGTTATTATGATAGAATTATTTTCTTAATTTCCTTTTTGGATTTTAACTGCTAGTGTATTGAAATAGAACTAATTGGGGCACCTGGGTGGCTCAGTTAGTTAAGTGTTGGACTTTGGCTCAGGTCATGATCTCATGGTTGCTGAGTTCGAGCCCCACATCAGGCTCGCTGCTGTCAGCACAGAACCCACTTCAAATCCTCTGTCCCCCTCTCTCTCTGCCCCTCCCCGGCTCTCTCTCTCAAAAATAAACATGGAAAAAGTATTAGAAATAGAACTAATTTTTACATGTTTGTCTTGTAGCCTACAATTTTGCTAAATTAAATTATGAATGCTAATAATTTATATATACTCTTTAGGATTTCCTACATATAAGATCATATTAGGTGAGAATACAATTAGTTTTACTTTCTTATTTCCAACTTAGATGCCTTTAATTTTTTATTCTTGCCTAATTGCTCTGGCTAAAATGGCTAGTAGAATGTTGAATAGAAGTGATGAAAAAGGGCATCCTTGTCTTACTCCTGATCATGGGAGGAAAACATCCAGTCTGTGGCCACTGAGGATGATCTCAGCTATGAGTATTTCATAAATATCCTTAATATTAAGTTGAATAAGTTCCTTTGTATTTCTAGGTTTCTGAGTGTTTTTATCATGAAAGATGTTGGATTTTCTATGTCTTTTCTATAATTAAGATAATCACATGGATTTGTCACCTTAATTCTGTTAATGTGGCATATTACATTGATCTCTGCATGTTTTACCAACATGGCATTTCTGCAACAAATCCCATTTGATCATGGTGTATAAATCATTTTTAATTTGTTATAGAATTTTTGTCTACATCAATTAGGGATACTGGACTGTAGTTTAGTGCGTATATTTTCTTGTGATGTCTTTGTCTGGCTTTGATATCAGGGTTATGCTAACCTCATAGAATAAAAATAAGAATTGTTCTCCTTATTAATCTTTGGGAAAAGTTTGAGAAGAATTGTTCTTAATTCTTCTTAAAATATCTTGTAGAATTTGCCAGTGAAATCTTCTGGTACTGCCCTTTTTCTTTGTGAGTTGTTGTTGTTGTTGTTGTTGTTTTTAATTTATTTATTTATTTTGAGTGACAGAGAGAGAAGGAGTATGCATGGGGGAGGGGCAGAAAGAGAGGGAGAGAGAATCTCAAGCAGGCTCTGTGCTGTCAGTGCAGAGCCTGACATGGAGCCAGATCTCATGAACGATGAGATCATGAACTTAGCTGAAATCAAGATCCAGATGCTTGGGGCGCCTGGGTGGCGCAGTCGGTTAAGCGTCCGACTTCAGCCAGGTCACGATCTCGCGGTCCGTGAGTTCGAGCCCCGCGTCGGGCTCTGGGCTGATGGCTCAGAGCCTGGAGCCTGTTTCCGATTCTGTGTCTCCCTGTCTCTCTGCCCCTCCCCTGTTCATGCTCTGTCTCTCTCTGTCCCAAAAATAAATAAATGTTGAAAAAAAAAAAAAAAAGATCCAGCTGCTTAACCAAATGAGCCACGCAGGTGCCCCCCTTCGTGAGATTTTTAAATTACTGATTCAATCTCTTTGTTTTCTGTAGGTACATTTAAATATTCTATTTCCTCTTGAGTCATTTGGTAGTTTGTGTGTTTGTACGAATTTGTCCTTTTCATTTATGTTATCTATTTTGTTGGCATATAATTGTTCATAGTATTCTCTTATAATCCTTTTTATTTATGCAAGGTTTGTAGTGATAACCCCTCTTTCATTTCTGATTTTAATAATTTGAATCTTCTTTTTCTTAATACATCTACCTAAACTTTGTCAATTTTGTTAATGTTTTCAAATAACTAACTTTAGGTTTCATTGATTCTTTGCATTATTTTTTGAGCCTCTGTTTCATTTATCTCTGCTGCGTATAATATCCCAAATCTAGAATTCATTCAGATGTCCTTCCATGGGTTAATACTTAAACAAATTTTGGTACATCTATATCATGGAACACTATTACTGAAAAAAATCAAAACACAAAGCACTCTGGATAAATTTTCAGAGATCTGAGCTGAATAGGAAAAACAAAGCCAAATCCAAAATATTTCTTACCATATGATTTCATTTTATACCATATTCCTGAAATAGCAAAATTGCAGAAATGTAGAACAGATTAATGGTTCCAAGGGGTTAATAAGGGAATTGTGGTAGCAAGGAAGTGGGTATAGTTATTCAAGGGCAATGTGAGGGATCACTGTGTTGGTGATGAAATTGTTATTTATCCTGACTATATCAACATTGGTATCCTGGTATTACAAGATGTTATCACTGGAGGAAACTGAGTAGAGGATGTACTGGATTCCCACATTTATTTCTTACAATCTCATATGAATTTATAATTATCTAAAAATAAATAATTACTTTTAAAAAGTGAAGTAAAAATATTACCAGGAATTTTGATTACGAAAAAATTAGGTTTGAGCAAAGAGCATACACAGCTTAATGAGAATACATTTTACTTTACTGTCCTCAGTGCCTCACACATAATAGTTGTTAAATAAATAAAAAATTCAAATGATAGATTATTTTTTTACCCATTAAAATGTGCTAACTTAAAAAAATTGCTTCCCACTGTTAATAAAGGTGTATAGTCAAGTATAATTTAGAGTTGATGTCAATGCAAATTTTAGAGTCCTACCTATATGTTGTTTGGCATTTAGGGAAATAAGAGTTGGTTGATGTCTTTTGTATTAATTTTCTCAATTTTATGTAATGCTATTATATTTCCTTTTGTAACTATTTAAAGTTTATGTTTTCAATGTTCAGGATACTTTGATTTGAGTAAAACTTCCCATTTTATTTTATTTTTATTTTTATTTTTTTCCCTTTATTTTAATGAATTGCGCAATACGTTAGAAATATTAGGTCCTCTTTGTTATTAACTATTACATACTATTGTTTTTTGCTAGCTTATTGGTTAAATAAATCTAGTACAGGACTTTCCTTTACAAATAATTATTCCAAATGCAGACGAATGAGGAAATACTTTTGTCCATTAAAGGAAGACATTTTCCTTAGAAAATATTTAGAACCTCAAAAGGAAACCACTCTGGGAGTGGAAAGTCTTCTGGGAAGATGGCAGAGTAGGAGGATCCTAAGCTCATCTCCCTCCATGGATACATCTAGATAATACACCCACATCAGTGTAAATAATCCAGAAAATGACCCAAAGACTGGCAGAAGGGACTCTTCCCAGCTAATCATAGACAAGAGGCTACATCAGGAAAAACTGGTAGGAAGGGTGGAGATGGTCAGAAATCACAATGGTACATGAGACTGTCCCTAGGATGGAGGGACACCATAAACATGGGATAGGAGACAAGCAGGCATCCCAGGCACAGGGGACCTGCACTGGCAAGATGAATCCCTGTAACATTTGGCTTTGAAAACCAGAGGGGCTTAACTTTCTGAGTTTTTACAAGTGGGGCTTTACACCTGGATCTTTAAAATTCAGTGGCTCTACTTTGACAGAGCTGGAGAGCAATAGGAAACTGAGTCTCCACTCTTAAAGAGACAGCATAACAAACAACCCCACTGAGGTATAGCATGGAAGAAGCAGTTTGAAAAATGCCTGGGGCATATGGGAAGATTTATTTATGAATCTCAGAACAGGTGCTGGAGGGGTATGGATCTTTAGGAGACTTCTCCAACACAATAGCTAGAAGGCACCATTTCCTTCCAACACACCCCAGCCTAGGCCAGGCACCTGAGGGAACTAGTCTGGATACGCCACCTAGCTTGCTAACAGCATGCTCAACCTCCAGGATCTCCAGCAGAACTGCCCCCTCAAACCTGCCCTTAGTTCTCCAGGTCTCCTCCCACAGCAGTCCAGCTCCAATCTTACAAACACCCTGGGCCACCCTCCATGCAGGTATGCCCCATCAAACCCAAACTCAGCAGGACTCTAAACAAAGTTGCACTACAAGCATGGCATTATTCAAGCAGCTCAGACAAGAGCAAGCACAATTCCAAAGTGACTGGCCCAGGAGAAAGGGGAAGATAATCACACACACCAGTCCAACTCCTGCCCCAGCAGTGGGCTGGGGGTAGCCATGTGGTGTGATGGCAGGCTCCACCCACCAATGAAAACCTCTTGGTGGACAACACAGGAAAAGCCCTGCAGTTAGGTGATAATGCAGCTCTGGGAAATGCCTGGTCTGAACAACTCAAGTACCAGGTGGCCCTAGCCTGGCCCATTAACAACACAGGGACCAAACCTTGCCCACAACAGGCAAAGAGAACCATTGCAGACTACTGGATTAAAGGCAAACACAGCTCAGTCACATCAGTAGGACGCATGTAACAAACATAGGAGACACCCTGAAGCACCAAGTGCTGGTGAATAGAAACATTGCACTGCAAGGCTCTATAGGAACTCTTAAGGTCACTACTTGCAAGAGCAGGAAATGTAGCTGACTTTCCCAACACATAAAAACAGAGTAAGACAAAATAAAGAGACAACAGAACATGCCCTAATCAATAATTACTTTGAATGTAAATGGACTAAATGTTCCAATCGAAACATATAAGGTAACTGAATGGATAAAAAAGCAAGACACATCTATATGCTGCCTATAAGAGATTCATTTCAGACCTGAAGATACAGGCAGAGTCCAAGTGAAGGGATAGAAAAGCATTTATCTTACAGTTGGAAGTAAAAAGAAAGTTGGGGTACCTATACTTATATTGGACAAAATCTATTTTAAACAAAGACTGTAACAAGAGACAGAAGATGACACTACGTAATCATAAAGGGAGCAATCCAAGAAAAGGTTATAACAATTATAGTATTTATGTGCCCAACGTGGAAGCAGCCAAATATATAAAGCAACTATCAACAAGCATAAAGGAAATAAATGATAGTAATACAATAATAGTATAGGATTTTAACACCCCATTTACATCAATGGATAGGTCCTCCACACAGAAAATCAACAAAATCAACAAGAAAACAGTGGCTTTGAAGAACGCATTGGACCAGATGGATATAACAAATATATTGAGAATATTCCATCCTAAAACAATAGAAGACATATTCTTTTCAAGTGCATATGAAATAGTCTCCAGAACAGATCACATGCTAGGTCACAAAACAATTGTCAACAAATTTAAAAAGATTAAAGTCATATCATGCATCTTTTTCAACCACAATGCTATGAAACTAGAAATTGAGCGAGCACAAGAAAAAATCAGGAAAGAAGAAAAATACACAGAGGTTAAATAACATACTACTAACCAATGGAAGGGTCAAACAAGAAATCAAGAGCAAATAATAAAACACATGCAGACAAATGAAAATGAAAACACAACAATACAAAATCTTTGTGTTGCAGCAAAAGCTGTTCTAAGAGGGTAATCCATAGCAATACAGGCCTACCTGAAGAAGCAACAAAGATCTCAAATAAACAACATAACTCTACAGCTAAAGAGCTAGAAAAAGAAGAAAAAACAAACCCTAAAACCAGCAGAAGATAGGAAATAAATATTAGAGCTGAATGAAAAGAAATAGGAAAAAAACCCCACATTAGAACAGATCAATGAAACCAGGAGCTGGTTCTTTGAAAAGATCAAGAAAATTGAGAAGCATTAAGACAGACTCATCAATAGAGAGAGAGAGAAAGGACTCAAATAAATAAAATCAGAAACAGAAGAGGAGAAATAACCAACATCACAGAAACACCAAAAATTGTAAGAGAATATTATGAAAAATTATGTGACAACAAATTGGACAACCTAGAAGAAATGCATAAGTTCCTTGAAACATATAACGTCCCAAAACTGAATCAGAAAGACATAGAAAACTTGAAGAGACCAATAACAAGCAATGAAATTGAATTGGTAATTAAAAAACAAAACCAACAAAGTCCAGGACTGGATGGCTTCATGGGTGAATTCAATCAAACATTTAAAGACCAGTTAATACCTATTCTTCTCAACCTATTGCAAAATATACAAGAGGAAAAAAGCTTACACATTCATTCTATAATGCCAGCTACCTAAAGCAGATAAAGAAACTACAAAAAAAGAGAATTACAAGCCAGTATCTCTGATGGACATAGATAAAAAATCCTCAACAACATAATATTAGTAACTAAATTCAACAATACAATCAAAAAATTATTCACCAAGATCAAATGGGATTTATTCCTGGGATGCAAAGGTGGCTCAATATTCACAAATCAATCAATGTCATACATCACATCTGTAATAGAAGGGATAAAAAATGTGTAATTTCAATAAATTCAGAAAAAGCACTGGACTATGTACAAATTCAGATAAAAATCCTTAGCAGAGTAGGTTTAGAGGGAACTATCTCTAATATAAAGTAGGCCATATATGAAAAACCCACAGCTAATATCATAATCAATGGTGAAAAATAGCTTTTCCCCTTAGATAACGAACAAGACAAGGATATCCTTTCTAACCACTTTTATCCAACATAGTACTGGAATTCCTACCCATAGCAATAATACAAGAAAAGAAATAAAGGCATCTAAATTGGTAAGAAAGAAGTAAAACTTTCACTTTTTGCAGATAACATGATACTACATATAGAAAAATTAAAGACTCTACCAAAAAACTACTAGCACTGATAAATGAAGTCAGTAGAGTCACCAGATACACAATCAATATATATCAATACCAACATACAGAAATTGGTTATATTTCTAGACACTAATTATGAGGTAACAGAAAGAGAAATTAAGAATACAATCCTTTCACAATTGCATCCGATATAACAAAATATCCAAAAATGAACTTAACCAAGGAGGTGAAAAACATGCCCTCTGAAAATTATAAAACATTGATGAAAGCAATTGAAGATGACACAAACAAGTGGAAAGTTATTCCATAGTTGTGGTTTGGAAGAACAAATATTGTTAAAATGTCTATACTACCAAAAGCAAATCTACACATTTAATGCAAACCCTATCAAAATACCAATAGCATTTTTTCATAGGACTACAACAAATGATCCTAAAAGTTCATGGAACCACAAAAGACTCTGAATAACCAAAGCAATCTTGAAAAAGAACAAAACTGTAAGTGTCACAATCCCAGATTTAAGGATATACTACAAAGCTGTCATAATGAAAACAGTACAGTAGTGGCACAAAATTAGTACATAGATCAATGAAACTGAATAGGGAGCCCCAAAATAATCCCATGATTATATGGTCAATTAATTTTTGACAAAGGCATGAATACACAATGTGAAAAAGACAATTTTTTGAACAAATGGTATTGGGAAAACTGGACAGCTACATTCAAAAGAATGAAACCGGATCACTTTCTCACACCATAACAAAAGTAAATTCAAAATGGATTAAATATGACATCTGAAATGGTAAAAATGCTATAAGAGAGCACAGTCAGTAATTTCTCTGTTAGTAGCTGTAGCAACATTTTTCTATTGTCTCCTAAGGCAAAGGAAATAAAAGCAGAAACTATCGGGACTACATAAAAATAAAAAGCTATGTCAGCCAAAGAAAACATCACAAAACAATAAGTGAATCTCCTGAATGGGAGAAAATATGTGCAAAGGACATATTATAAGGAGTTAATATCCAAAATATGTAAAGAACTTTTACAACTCAAAACCAAAATTCCCAAATAATGCTATTAAAAATCGGCAGAAGACATGAACAGGTATTTCTCCAAAGAAGACATACACATGACCAACAGACACATGTAGATACTCAGTATCACCCATTATCAGGGAGGTGTAAATCAAAACCATGCTGAGATATCACCTCCTACCTGTCAGAATAGTTAACATCAAAAACAAAGAAGCAAGGGTGGATGAATATGTAGAGGAAAAGGAACCCTCCTGCGCTGTTGATGGGAATGTAAAATGATGCAGCCACTGTGGAAAACAGTATTGATTTTCTTCGAAAAATTAAAAACAATTATTGCATGACCAGGAATTACACTACTGGGTATTAAAGCCAAAGAATATGGAAACACTAATTCAAAAAGACGTATGCAGCACTGTGTTTATTGTCATATATATTACGATGATCAAAATATAGAAGCAGCCCAAGTGTCCATAGATAGATAAATGGATAAAGAAGAGATAGTGCATATATACTATGGAATATTATCAGCCATCAAAAAGAATGAAATCTTGCCATCTGCAATGACATGGGTGCGAATGGAGAGCATAATGCGGAGTAAAATAAGTCAGACAGAGAAAGACACATGCCATATGATTTCGCTCATATGTGGAAAGTAAGAAAGAAAACAAAAAAAGAAAACAAAAGATAAACCAAAAAAAAAAAAAAAAAACAAAAAAACCCAGACTCTTAACTGTAGAGAATTGGTTGTTACCAGAGATCAGGTGGGTGGGGAGACGGGTGAAATAGGTAAGGGAATTGAGAGTACACTTATTGGGATAAGCACTGAGTAACATAGAATTACTGAATGACTATATTGTACACCTGAAACTAATATAACATTGTACAGTCTTGATATTGGAATTTAAAAAACAAACAAATAAATAAGGGTTTTAAATAAGAAAAAAATAAGTGGGGAAAAACAAGAAAACCACCTCTACTATTCATTGGTCTTCCAGAGAAAGGCCTCACATTTTTTTGAACTTAAATTTAGAAAAAGTACATTAAATAAGCCTTTGTCTTTACATCTAATGGATGACATTTAATATTTTATAATATAAATGGTTTTAATACTGCTATATTATATAGAGTATACATTTGGAGCTGCAACTACATAAACGTGAGGGCAGACAGATACCAAAGTTACATTAAATCTTCTTTCATGACCATGCATGTCTAAACCTAGAGGCTATTTAGGGAATTTCTGAATTAACAGTGGATTAAAACTTCTCAGTAATGTTAAACTTCTACCTCAGAGCAGATGTTTTTAAACATCCTTTCAATCATCAAAAGCCATATTACCACCATTGGAAAGATATTATGGGCCATTCATCAACTGTACATTTGGTAGTATTATTAAAAGGGAAAAGCCCTGATCTCAGAAGTGAAAACCTTGAGGGAGCTGAGAAAGTTCTATAAGATTTTTAAAAAACAATCAGAAGCACCATGTCATAGTATAATCCTTCCAAAATTGTGCTATTGCTAAATAAATAAAGAGAAAGAATAAATGCAAATATTCAGACTGTTAAGAATGATTTTTCTATTTCATAAACAGACCAGAAGAAATTGAATTTACACTGCATCAGATTTAGTTATTAATATACAAATGACTAAATATAATCCTTGCCTCAAAAAATAATTATTAAACCAGTGATAAGTAATTATACAGAATTATTTGTCTTACAAATATTCTCTAATTTGCAATATATATACATATATGCATATGTGTGTGTGTGTATATATATATAGATATATATATATCCATTTACATATATATCTTTTTTTCCCTCAGTGACTACTGCATTTTAAATCCCAGGAACATAAAATGTAGTATCTGTTTTTGACTGTGTATAGTCACTCCAGGGAAATGGGGAATAAAGACAATTATCTAAAAACTTCAAACCAAAATACATTTGTGATTTATTATTCAACTACTCTTATTTTCAACAGTGCATTTTATAAACTATTGCTGTATTTTTCCCAGGATAGAAATGGATAAGTTTACGGATTAAAACTCTGAGGCAATCTAGCTTGTACTTTTTTTCTGGACATTTACTTTCAAAAAAGTGGCATTGTATTTTATTTTTCAAAAATAAAAATGATAAAAGTATTTGGATGGATTATAGTAACTTATTAAAAATCAAAGATATGATCACCTAATATTGAGAGAAAGAGATAAGTGAAATATGAGAGAAACAAAGAAGTAACTTTTTTTAACCAAGGAAATTAGTCACAGAAATACTGACAAGTCAGAAAGGCACGGGAAATATTTTTCACTGCACAGAGTTGGCTTCCTAGTAAAACTGAAAACAATCGTCCTTCAGCCTGTGGCTCAGTTTAAGAACAGTGGCTATCAAAATTGTACAATCCATGCTCCTGTCTTTTTTTGTGTTAAAAAATGAATGGTAAGGTGACTTAAGCTTTTCCTAGTACTTCTCACCTTGGTGTCACTTGAAAATGTCAAAATATTTTAACCATGCTGATTATTAGAATTACTTGGAGAAAAAATAATTTTTCTTTCAAACGTCTTTATAATAGATGACAATGTCATATGGGTCCTGGACAGACTTTCTGAAAGACATTTCAGTAGATTTCTACAACACCGAATGTATCTTGAAAATAATGAGGCGCCTACCTGCTCTTTAGTAAATTTATTTTAATAAATACCAAAATGAGCAGACCAAGCCATCTGCGTTCTTCCTGGTAGTAATAAAAAAGGCATTTTCTTGATGATGACATATTTCTCAGAGTGCACCAAGCACTTTATTTTATGATGGTATTTATACAGCTTCCTCCAGATGAAATAATGCAAGATGTTTATTATTTCAGCATCTGCTCCCATATTCTCTTAGCCACTTGAACAGTGACTCACATTTCTTTGAAAAAAAATAAAATCACTTGATTGTTTCATCTTATAGTCACACAGATAGGCCTGTTTTCTTTTAGAACATTGTTCTCTCAACCCAACAAATGCTATAAAGGAGAAATGTAAATTTGATGAATCAAGGGAAGAGAAAAAAAAAGGATAGCAATAAAAAGTATTTATAAACAAGTCCTTAGCTATCTTGTTTACTGTTATGGATATATTTATTAATCCTCCACTTGTTTGAAGGGATCTCATATGCTGTCCTGCATTATGTTTTGCATTTCTTCTCATGCAAGCAAGAATGGAATTTTAAAAACATGTCCAGCTACTACTGCTACTCTTTTACTCTCAGAATCACTAAACCTCAGATGCTTTACCTGTATTTATGTTCTGGAGAAGTAGAGAGTGGCAAGTGTGGGAAGTATTTACTGGAAGACCCTACTTCAGGGTATCTCCTCTGTTGATCTATCACCATACTAAATTCTGACAACTGAGCCTACTTCTTTTCCACACAGTCTCTAACATATTCACATGCGTTCATACATCTTTATTTCTTAAGACTTAAGAAAAGTCACTTCTTTTTGCTTTTATTACGTAGCATATCCCTAATAAAGGGCTGTGGGAGAATAAATGATTTAACTAAAATAACTGCAATTAACAGGAGAGATGTTGACATTGTGTCACCTTCTTAAAATAACAAAAGACAAAAAACCTCATTTGAAAGTATGGCATACTATATAATTCATAAGTTGGGATGATACTAAACTAATACACAGGTCTGACCATCTCAGTGATGTGGGGCCATCTCAATCCAGTCAGATATCTTTGTGCCCTGTTGTACCAGGTGGGTGGCAAAATTTTGGTTATCATCTTGACTTCTAAGGGTTTCCCATCCTGAGAAAAATATAAACTTTAACAAATTAATGAAATTGTGTTTCTTATTATACTTTCTTATCCTAAAACTCCACCTTTCCATTTTCATTTATATAGTTTTTTTTCCATTGTTAACAGGCTACTACTGCATTTAAAGTATCCTACCTTAGGGCACCCGGATGGGTCAGTTGGTTGAATGACTGATCCCAGGGTTGTGGGATCAAGTCCCGCATCAGGCTCCGTGCTGAGCATGGAGCCTGTTTAAGATTTTCCATCTCTCTGCCCCCTATTCATGCTTGTGAGCTTTCTCTCTCTCTCTGAAAATAAAATAAAATAATAAAATAAAATAAAATAAAATAAAATAAAATAAAATAAAATAAAATAAAATAATTTTACCTAGAATATGTTAGCAGGAAAGAATATATAGGACTTGGTGTTTGCATGAGAAAGAGAGATGTCGAGAGTTGACATTTCCAATATTAGAAGAGGGTTGGTTATTTTAGGGCAAATGGTGATTAAAAAGCTAGATTTGGGATGTGTTAAGACTCAGATAATGGTAAAACCAGTTTCTGTTACTAATTAATCTAGGGAATTATACTTATATACACATTAAGTATTCCCATCTGTTATGACTATGCTTTCATTTAATCAGAAAGTACTACTAGATTTTTACTGAATAAATATAAGAGCTAATTTTAACAGTTTAATATGGGAGGGAGAGAAGAAAAATGATACATCTACCATCTTCATAGCTTGTTTAGGACACTAACATTACTGATATATTCTAAGCCAAGTATCTAAATACTTCTCATTGGAGGTGTTACTGTGTGTGGTTCAGATTACTAAATCTTGATTGTCTCTAGACCTTAAAAACTAACCCAGGCTGGGTATGAGTCAGAGCAAGCCCAAACTCTCAGTTTTAAGAAAGTTCTCTCATTCTGTTAGGCCAGGGAAATCTTTTGCTAATTCTCAGGGTCTCTAATAGGAGATCCCTTCCTGTTCCAGGACAAGAGCCAAGTTATTCAATTGCTTTAGAAGAATACATTAAAACAGGCCAACAAGGAATTTCCAGTGGCCCTTAAAGCTAATCTAAAATACGAAACCAAAGGAAAGAAAGAAAACTAATTTGGTAATAGAGCAAGTCCATCCAAACTCACAGGCTATGTGCTTGAGTCCTTATTCCATTTCATTTTAGTAATGGAAAAAAAGGCTTGGGGCAAATACACAAGGCTAATGCATTAGTTTCTTTCCTTCATTTTCTTTAAATCAGTGCTATACTCACTTAACCCCTCTACCAAAACCAAGTTCCATCTAAACTTGGAAAATTCATTATTTTACTTTCAGGACAAAATCACTATTTTTCTCAATTCATCAAACCCATTAACTTTGCAAGCAGAAAACCATCAAAATTATAATCTAAAATTTCAGTTCAAAAAATATTCCTGAAACAAATGAATCCACAACCCTTCAGTGTAAATAGAAGGTTAATTCTAAGGAATTCGATTCCCAGTTTCCAGAGATATTCTTTACAGCTACAACATACTTTGTGCTGTCAATATTACGAGGAAAAAAAGGAAGAAAATCAATAAAGGAATGTATTTTTTTATCATATTTTGTTTTTTTGTGTTCCTATTTGGCAATTTTGAAAGCAGAGAGAAAATTTTTTATATATTTCAACACTGACCCATGCAATACAAGGCTGTTATTAGTGACAAGTTACAATTGAATACAACCTATAATTACTGTAGCAGTATGATGATGTCTACTGCTTAGCTAGACTAATAATTTCAATAACAACAAAAAGTGATATTTTAAGCAAGTTACCTAATTTTTCTCATATGGGGGGAGCCAAATATGTTTCAATTACTTAGAATTTTGAAAGTGTTCATTTCACTTCCATGGAGATGGTAAGACACAACAAATACACTGTTTTCAACTGTCAACGTTTAAACTTAAAAATTGAGAAACTTTTTCAAAAACCCTTATTAAAATTCTCTAGAGATTAAAAAAAAAGCCTAACATACAATAGTTCTAATTTATCTACTGAGTGATAAGGAGAAGCAGTCCATCATATTTCTAATTAAAATCCTCCAATAGAAATCACCTTGCTTTATGAGGCCCATTTGTAAGCCTGGATTTGACACTAATGTGTGATTACGGAGATAAATTATGATGTTCTAACAAATGTAACTAGGAGTGCATAGGTTAGCCATCAGCATAATTATGTTCCGTAAGTATTAATGACTATTTTTCATAATCATAAATGGAAATTACTTTTTAATTGTTTTCATAGCAAAATCACCCCTTCACCTATTCTTGTAAATATCTGTTTACTGTATTTCTGTCTCTATTTCTGATGGTTATGTAAGAATGCAGCTGTAATATCTATCACTAGATAAGTATTAAATTTTTCATCATGTTTTACAGGAATTAATTCATGTAAGTTTTATTCATACTCAATACTGGTATTTTCTACATAAAAAAAAGGTCAATAATGCTATTTTGTGGAGTAGATAAAGAATCCCTTAGAAAATTTTCAGTTAGCCATTTTCCAAACATAATGAATGAATAATGCATCAGTACTCCCATTGATTTGTAGTGCTTCTTAATTTCAGAGTGCATCCTTTTACGTAATATAGCTGTATTTCGGGGCTCAAGGTTCAATTTTGCTCATTGTTCTATTTTGAGCAGCCTCATACTGTCTTTATATGGAGCCTTTATGATATCTTTTACCATCTGGTCTCATGCCTCTCTCACTTCTTTATGTTTTGCAAATAAATTTCTAGTTATTCTTGCCGGTTTGCTCGCGTGGATCAACTTTTGAACTGTTTTGTAATAACTTTTTAAAAGCACCGTAAGGTCGTTCTTTGAGGTTTGTATTTATGGGTTAATTGGAGACAAATGGATGTTTTCACAATTTTATGATTCACATGGAGGACAACAAAATTTTTTAAACCACTTCATTAAAGTATGATTGACATACAAAAAACTGTATTATATTTATGTATGCCATAATGTATACATCATCGCCAAAAGTTTTTGCCTACCTTATTGGGTTTTTCTGTAGAAGCACACTTAACATAAGTACTACCCTCCCAGCCAACTTTTAAGTATCCCAATACAACGTGGTTAACTATGCGCACTATGCTGTTCAGTAGATCTCTCAGACTTACCCATTCTGCATAGCTAAAGCTTAGTACCCCTCGAGTAATACCTCCCTGTTTCCTGCTCTCCCCAGCCCCTGGCAACCACCATTCCACTTTCTCTTTTATGTGTTTGACTACTTTAGATTTCTCATACAAGTGATATCATGTACTATTCGTCCTTCTGTTTCTGGCATATTTCACTTATTGTAATGCACTCCAGGTTCATCCATGTTGTCAAAAATGTCAGAATTTCCTTCTTTTTAAATAATGAATAGGGGCACCTTAGTGGCTCAGTTGGTTGAGCCACCGATTCTTGATGATCCCAGGGTTGTGGGATTAAACCCTGAGTTAGGCTCTGCACTGAGCAGGGAGCCCGCTTAAGATTCTCTCTCTTTCTCCCTCTCTCTCTGTCTCTCTCTCTCTCTCCCCCACTGCCCTGCTTGCACATACTCTCTCTTAAACAAAAAAATAAAAATTAGAAATAATATTGCATTTATATAAATACCATTTTCTTTATCCATCCATCCATCAAGATGGTTCCATGCTTATTGCCTATTGTGCTGAATGCTACTACAAACGTGAAAATATAGATTATCACTTTGAGATCCTTTTTTTTCAATTGCTTTCGATAGAGACCCAGAAGTGCAATTGCTGTATCATATGGAAGTTTAACTTTCAATTCTTGAATTTCCATAGTGGCTGCACCAATTTACTTTCTTACAAAGTATAGAGATGTCCCCGTCTCCAAATCTTGCCAACACTTATCATCTTAGTCCGGTTAGGCTGCTGTAATGAAAATACCACAGACTGAGTGGTTTAAACAATAAACATTTATTTCCCATGCTTCTGAAAGGCGATCAAGGTGCTGGCTGACTCAAACGCTGGTAAGGGCCTGCTTTCTTATTCACTGACTGCTGTCAACTTCTATACACTTACGGGTGGAAAGAAAAAGGGAGTTTTCTGGGGCCTTTTTTAAGTAAGGGCACAATTTTTATTCATGAGAGCTCTACCCTCATGATTCAGCCATCTACCAGAGGCTCAATCATTAAATACCATCTACTAGGGGGTAGATTTCAACCTACATATTTAGGGGGACACAAACATTCAGTCCATAGCATTTATTACCTATTTCTTGTCTTTAATATCCATCCTAATAAGTGATATCTCATTGTAGTTTTGATTTGCATTTCCTTAATTATTAGTGATGCTGAGAACTTTTTCATAAATCTGTTGGCCATTGTAGGTCTTTTGGAAAAAAGGGTATTCAGTGCCTTTGCCCCTTGTTAAACTGGTTATTAACTTTGTTTTTTCCCCTTGTTAAACTGGATATTAACTTCATTTTTGCTATTCACTAGTATGAATGTCCTATATATTTTGGATATTAATCTTTATTATCAGGTAGATGCTTTGTGGATAGTTTCTCCCATTCCATATGTTATCTTTTCAATTCAATAATTTTGTGTTGCTTTGCAGAAACTTTTTAGTTTTATGTAGTCACACCTGCATATTTTTGCTTTTGTTGTCCATGTCTTTGGTGTTATATCTAAGAAATCATTGCCAACACTAGTACTTTTCCTTTTGTCTTCTAGGAGTTTCACGCTTTCTGATCTTACATGTAAGTCTTTAATCCATTTCAAGGTAATTTTTGTGTAGGGTCTAAGATGAAGGTCCAATTACATTCTATTGCATGTGAATATCCAGTTTTCTCAACATCATTTATTGAAGACTATTTTTTCTCATTGTGTATTCTTGGCACTCATCAAAGATCAGTGGGCCATATATGTGTGAGTTTATTTCTGGGATCTATTTTGTTCCATAAGTCTACACAGTCTTTTTTTTTTTTAATTCCCATATCATAGTATTCGGATTACTGTAGCTTTGTAATATATATTAAAATTGGGAAGCATGGTAACTCCATCTTTCTTAAAATTGTTTTGACTACTCAGGGTCTTTGTGCCTCATATGAATTTTAGGACTTTTTCTATTTCTGTAAAATATACCAATGATTTTGGAGAGACATTGCACAAAATCTGAAGATAGATTTGAGTAGTATGTTCATTTTAACAATATTAATTCTTCTAATCCACGTCACAGCATGTCAATCCATTTATTTTTTGTCTGTTTTTTTTCCATCAATGTTTTATAGTTTTCAGGGTACAAGTATTTCGCCTTTTTGGTTACATTTATTTCTAAATATTTTTATTGCTTTTGATGCTATCATAAATGAGATTATATTAATTTTCTTTTCACATAATTCATTGTTAGTATATAGAAACACAACTGATGGGCGTATATTAATTTTGCATTATGCGACCTAACAGATTTGTTATTTCTGATAAAAAAAAAACGTTTTGTTACAAAATTATTAGTATTTCTGTGGAATTTTTAGGGTTGTCTACATATCAAGTGCTTGCTAACAGAGATAATTTTACTTCTTCCTGTCTGATTTGGATGTCTTTTATTTTTATTTAATTGCTCTGTTAGGACTCCCAACACTTTTTGACACATGTGGTCAGAGTGGACACCCCTGCTTCTCAGAGGTAAATCTTTCAGTTTTTCCTATTTCAGTATGGTGTTAGCTACAGGTTTTTCTTATATGACCTGTACTGTATTGAGGTAAGTTCCTTCTATGCTGAAAATTTTCATAGCTTTTATCCTGGAGTGGTGTTGAATTCTGTCATCTCTTTCCTACATCTATTGAGATGATCATGTGATTTTTATCTTACATTCTGTTAATGTGGGGTGTCATATTGCTTGACTTGAATATGTTAAACCATCCTCCTATTCCAGGAATAAATCTTATTCTGTCATGAGGTACAATTCTCTTAATATGCTGTAGAATTAGGTTTATTAATATATTGTTGAGAATTTTTACATCCGTGGTTATCAGGGAAATTGACCTGGAATTTTTTTGTGAAGTCTTTATCTGTCTTTGATATCAGGATGATACTGGCCTCATAAAAACGGCTCAGAAGTATTCCCTCTTATATTTTGGGGACAGGTTTAATAAGGACTGGTATTAATTCTTTAAACATTTGACATAATTAATCTGTGAAGCCATCTGGTCCTAGGGTTTTCTTTGTTGGAAAACTTCTAATTAATGATTCAATGTTCTTATTTGTTATTGGTCCATTCAGGTTTTGTATCCCGTAAGTTTTGGTAAGCTATTTTTTCATTTAGTTTGTCACAAGATATACCTAATTTCCATTCGAGGTCTTCTTCGGTCCGTTGTTTGTTCAAGAGTGTGTTGTTTAATTTTTATACATTTGTGATATTTCTCATATTCATTTTATTATTGATTTCTTTATTCCATTAAAATTAGGAAAGCTACTTGGAATGATTTCCAACTTCTTAAGTTTGTTAGGACTTGTTTTGTCACCAAGCCTGTGACATATTCTGGAGAAAGTTTGTGTGTGCTTGAGAAAAATGTATACTGTATCTGTTGGGCAGAATGTTTTGGACTGGTCTATTAGGTCTATAGTCCTGTTAAAATCTGCGATTTCATTTTTGATTTTCTGTCGGGACACATTGTTTCATTAACTCAGTTGTCCAAACCCTACTCTCAAATATGAAATGACCAATATATAACCACTTTTAACATAATGAAATGGCAATTAAGTTAAATCTAATACATAGTTTAATGAATAAGTTATCCTTTCCATTAACATAATCTCTCTGAAATTATTTCTCTAAACTTTATAAAAGATGTCAATTGTGGGGGCGCCTGGGTGGCGCAGTCGGTTAAGCGTCCGACTTCAGCCAGGTCACGATCTCGCGGTCCGTGGGTTCGAGCCCCGCGTCAGGCTCTGGGCTGATGGCTCAGAGCCTGGAGCCTGTTTCAGATTCTGTGTCTCTCTCTCTCTCGGCCCCTCCCCCGTTCATGCTCTGTCTCTCTCTGTCCCAAAAATAAATAAAAAACGTTGAAAAAAAAATTAAAAAAAAAAAAAGATGTCAATTGTGTAAATTATTTTAGGGCAAGACTTATGTTTTCTTGTATCTATAACCTGTAAGTGGGGTTCTGTTTGTTGAGACCTTTTTTTTATATTCCCTTTTCTCCAATACCCATGTAAGTCAGTTAATATTAAGTTTATATGTAAGCTTAATAGTTTCCTAAAACTAAGGTGGTCCATTAAGACCTGCTCTTTATGCCTCTCCAACAAAAAGGAGAAAACTAATCAAGACTTGCCTGTAGTCCAATGTTAATTGGTCATCTCAAGGAACATTCACAAGGAATATTCAAAATAGTCTCCAGATTTGTTTAATTCCCAGCAGTAGAGACCTTTTACTAATTATTTCCACTTGCTCTTACTGATTTGAAATATTTTCAAAAATGAAATACTTTTATTGTCACTGTTATCAATTTTTACATTGGCTAATTTGACTTTATATTACCCAGCTGATTATAAATTATTTCAATGAACATGAACTCTTATAAGATCTTTAAAATTCCTGACTTACCCAGGAGACAATTACACATTGTATAAAAATATACTAAAATTAACGTGAGCATTCATTCATTCCAACTTCATTACAAAACTATTTATTATGATCTATAACTGAATCAAGCTGGTCAAGGGATCTTTAAAACTGAGTGACTGGTGAGATATTTTGAAGGGCACCAAAGGGCCTTTATTTCATGGGCAAGACCTCAGGACAATTTTATATTAAAGTGAGACTTCACTGTGACTGCTTTGTTTTCTCAATAGCTGTATTGAGATGCAATTGATATACAATAAACCACACATATTTAAAGTGTACAATTTGATGTTTGAATATATCTGTACACTCATGAAACCACTGCCACGATTGAGAATGTGAACATGTAACCATTTTATGTATTTGCCTAAAAAAACATAGCTATGTTTTCTAAAAATTCAATTTTTTCTTAAATTTTCACTTTTATAGTTTCTTTCACTTTGAAATTAGGTCATTTTTCAAAAACAATAGTATATACAGATTTATTAAGGCAATTGACCACCACAGCAGTAGCAGCAAAACAACAGCAAAATACAGAGAGTCTTTCTGAATAGAGACTTCTGCTTACTCAAACAACACATGGGCATCTTTACAGTAACTGTTTACTGTGAGGTAGTCTTTAAAATTTAATGTAATCTTATTGCTGTAATTATCTCAACTGACAATTTGTCTTATCTACCTAAAAGTAGAAATGTTTGCTTTTCAGAATTTTCATCTACTCTCTTCTGCTCCCCAGATTACTACTTCTTTTATCTTCTAATTTATCATCATTTATACTTGGGGGATAGTTTTTGTATAAATATACACCCAAGGTGTTAAATTAGAACTTAAAATATCCCTGGTGATTCAGTAAATAGAAGTGTAGGCAAAAGAAGATTTCTAATAAACTTAGGGTTCATGGAATAAAAGCTCCTTATAATACTAGTTTACTGAATACTTAAAATTAATTTTTAATGTTAAGAAAATGAAATTTTGAGTTAGAAAATTTAAAATAAAGTCTTCTACAAGATGAATTTTGAATTATAAACTTTCAATAAAAAATTAAATCAATTAAAACAAATTGAAGTTAGCCATTCCCATTGTAGATTAAGATTAATTGGTATCAATACGTATTTTTCTTTTTAAAATGTTGTATGCAAGTAACAAATTTCTATTTTGATATTAGGAAAACCATGGGAGAAAATATAACAATTTGCCTAATGTGTGACTTTGAGGGATATTCATACAAGGATTTCATATAAATATACTATCTTTTCAGATTTTTTTTGGAAAAAAATATATTTATGTCTACAGTATAACAGAGGCTGATTATACTTGATAATGTAAATTTGCTTAAGAATGTTAAAATAGTAGTAGAGGAAAATGGGAGCAAATTAAGGTATAGTTTGTCAGTCCATTCCAAATAATTATAACAGTGTTAGGCTATAGCAAGCACTTAATAAATGGTTTTTTAAATTAGTATAAAAAAGAGATTATATTTCATACTAGTCTCTCTAAGACTATTATACTTAAAGACATGTATTTTTCAACTTGTGTTTTTAAAAATATATACTAGGAACTTTTAAGAGGAGGGATGTTATATTAGCAGGAAGGAAAAGAAAACAGGGATGATTTATTACAATTTTCAACTGTATAAATTATAGACCAATAGATATCTAAGAACCAAAATGGGAAAACAACCCATAGCAGGCAGAAATCTTATACTTAATTACCTATTTTTAAATTAGGGTTATATAATTTAAATCTACCTCCTCCCCCAAACACACACTCTTCCCTTGTTAACACTGTACCCATTTTCTTCATTTTTCTTTTGCAAAAAAATTCTTTTTGCTTTTCATCTTCTCTTTTTAATTCCCAAAGCTGTATTCATACTCAATAAATTCCATTCATGGCAGTGATTTCCACAAAGGGTTGACTGAGTTTCAACTTTCATTCTTCTCTTCTATGACCTTCTTTTTACCCCTGACTTTGCTGCACTGCCTGGCAATTGTTCAGGAAGCTACTGTCTATCACTTAGTCTCCAGAGACAGATACAAGAGAAATGGATCAAAATCACTCCTGAAGTGGCGTTAAGGAAGGAATCAGTGATTCAAGATTTCTATCTCCTATTTAAATTGCAGGAAGGAAGCAGTTTGGTCGAAAATCTCATCTATGATGGACTTGGAAAATCTTTTTATTGAGACCTCGACATTTGGTCCTTCTTACATTATTTTGTTAAATCTTTCTATTTACCTCAAAAAATTGAGGATTTCATGTGCTATCCAACGCTTCACATGATAGTAAATGATAACTATTAAAACCCAAGGTCTCTTTTTAAACATTTGTCTTTGTATTTATTTATTTTTTAAAAACATTTATTTATTATTGAGAGACAGAGAGAAACAGAGCATGAGCATGAGAGGGACAGAGAGAGGAGGAGACATAGAAACCAAAGCAGGCTCCAGGCTCTGAGCTGTCAGCACAGAGCCTGACACGAGGCTTGAATTCACAAACCACTAGATCATGACCTGAGCCAAAGTCAGACGCTTAACCGACTGAGTCACCCAGGCGCCCCTACATTTGTCTTTTTAAAGAAGGTCATATAGTTTTATGATATTTATAATTAATATATTGCTTTCTTAGGCCTCTATCATGTTAAATTCACTATTTCAGTTGATTATAATCTTACAAAGATGTAGAAAGTGAATCTGCCCTCAAGTAGGAGTTAATTTTGAAATTGCTGATTTTTTAATTGAATTTTGAAATTTTCCATAATAATAAAATATATTTTCTCAACCTATTTTTGGGAAATTTCGAATCCCAGAATTCATAACATTTATCTAGTAATCAGAAACATTAAACTGTGCAATGCGGTGGTTAGAAGCCTGGGGGCCTTGTGAAATCACAGAAAACTGAATTTAAAAACTCTGTTGTTCTACTTGTGTTAACCCAGGCTAATGGCTTAATTACCACATGCTTTAGTTTATTACTCTGTTAAAAGGGAAAATAATAACTACCTCATAATGTAATTGTAAGGATTACTTCAGGCAATGTAGGTAAACTACCACCCATAGTACCTACATCATCATCAGGATTCAATATGTAATAGTCATTAGTGTTATTTTGTTTAGCCTAATGGCTAAAAGTGTAAGCTCTGGAGGTCTGTGTTTGGTATGAATAGGTTGGCTCATACTAGAGTAAATCCGCCATTAGCAACAATAATTTCTAAAAAATATAAAGAAATAGAAACCTCAAGTTTATGAAGAATTGACAAATACATGTGGATTCTGGAAAGGATGATTAGAAGATGATACAGGCACAGGGACAGGCTTCCTGTTTGATCACTTTTAGCATGAGCAGAGTCTAAAGTCTGCATTTAGTGGTTACACAGGGAAGATGTTCAGCCCTTCTGGCCTGAAAAAAGAAGAGTTGAGGTGACCACAGGCTCTGGGAAGGAAGAAGGAAGTCCCATAAAGAAAAGATCCTGATAAGGAGTTATATATTCTACTTAGGAAATCTTTCCAATTTTTACCTGACTCTTATACAACTGCGGTGCAGACTGATAGCAGTGAAAAATTAATGAGCAGAGATTTATGCTCCTCTTCAAGCAATTAAGTTTGCAGTTTGACTCTAAGCAAGTTGGTTGCTTCCTAAAACAAAACATCAAGATTCTTTGGTGGATATATCAGAATCTAGATTCTCCACAACATATTATTTGCAATGAAGTGAAAAAAAATTACTTGACATAAAAAGTACTATGAATATGTAACCTTTTCTAAGATACCAGAAAATTAACAGAAGAAAATCCCTAGACAAACCAAATGTGGGAATTAGCAGACATAGGAGTTAACATAATTGTTATTACTATGTTTTATGACATAAAAGAAAATATGCCCACAATGAAGATTATACAAAAATCTCAGGAGAGAAACAGAAAATTTAAAAAGAACCATATAGAAAACTTAGCACTGAAAAATATGATGTCTGAAATTTAATTTTCACTGGATGAAGTCAATATCAAAATGGAGAGGACAGAGGAGTGTATCAGTAAAAATGAAAATGGTTTAATAGACATTACTTGATATTTATACAAGAGAGAAACTTGAGTAAGGACAGTCTCAGAAACCTACATGATAAAAGGTCTAACACATGTATTACTGGACTCCCAAATGGATGGAGAATGAGACAGACAAAGCATGTGTAAATATGGTGACCAAAAATTTCCTCAAATTTTAAAAGCTGTGTATTTATGTTTCAAAAATCTTACCAAGTCTTCATAGTATAAATACCATTCAACATGGCTTTATAACTGGCAATATTGGTTTTTACAAAGTGTACTTTGATATTAATATAGCTAGTATGCCTTTATTTGATCAATATTTCATGGTGTAACTTTTTAATCATTTTACACTTTATTATTATCTTTATATTGAAATTCTGTTTCTTGTAAACAACGTATACTTGGTATCATTTTATATCTAGTCTGACAATTTCTGATTTTTATTTGGAATATTTAGATCATTTCCACTTACTTACAATATGTTACATTTTGCCTTATAATTTTGCTATTTTCTTTTCTACTTTTCTCCATCTATTCTTTTTTCCTACTTTCCTTCTTTTTTTGGTAATTGAAAATATTTTATGATTCTATTTTATTTCTATTATTGGTTTATTATATTTTCATTTTCTAGTGTTTGCTGTAGAGTTTATTGAATGCAATTTTAAGTTACAGAGTATACTTTAAAATAATATTTGCCTATTATCTGCACCATTTTGCATAGAAGGTAAGAGATCTACAAATAGCATAATTCCATTTTGGGTTTGACTTTATTTTGTTTTATTTTTACCCTACCTATGTCAGAAACTTTAAAATATATTTGCTTTCAACAACACTTGTCTTCTAAAGAAATTTCAAATTTAAGGAAATCAACTTTTAACTTTATATTTATAGTTGCTAAAATACTTCACATTAAATATGCTATTCTGTAGTTCCAACTCTTTTTCATTTCTTTTCTGCTTGAAGAAATCTTATTAACATTTCATATTGTATATAGATCCACTAGAGACAAATTCTCTGTTTTTATGTGCCCTCAAAAAAGTTTATACCCTCCTTCATTTTTGAAGTATGGTTTACTGTATAGAGAACTCCAGGTTAATAATTTTGATTTTTCTCTCAGCATCTTAAAGATATTCCACGGACTTCAGAATTTCATGATTTCTGACCAAGGGTCTGCAATTTACTTGTTTGTTTCCCTACAGGGAAGGTGTATTTTATCCCTTGTTCCTTTAATCTTTTTTTAATCTCCCCTTTTCACCAGTTTTGATTATGGTGTGCTTAGGTGTGGTTTGCTTCAGACTTACTTCCTTCGATTTCGTTAATATCCTTGGATCTTTGAGTTTATAGTTTATGTCAAATTTGGGGGAAAAAAAACTGGCATCATTTCTTGAAACATCTCTGCCCTTACTTCCACTCTTTCGTGTCCTTCTGAGACTTCAATGTGGAACATCTTGATATTTTCCCACAGTTCCCTAATATTTTGTACATGATTTTTTAATCTTATTTTCTCTCTGTGCTATTGGTTGGGTAGTTTATATACTTCTATTCTTAAATTAACTGACCTTTTCTTCTTGTAGAGTCTAATTTTCTATTAGACCCATTCAGTGAATTTTTGATTTCAGTTATTAGATTTTTAAACTATAGAAATTCTATTTCGTTATTATCTTTATCAAAGAAATACATCTTTGTAAATCTTTGAGTGTATTTATCGTAGCTATTTTTAAATTCTTTTCACCAATTCCATTTATAATTGCATTATGTGTTTCTGTGGACTGTTTTTCTACCCGTTATAGGTCACATTTTATTGCTTCTTTGGCTATTTAGTTCCTTTAAAAAATTGTTCTGGATATTATAAATGCTACATTGTTGAGTGTCTGGGTTTTGTATTCTTTGAATAGTTTTGAACTTTGTTTGGGCCCTTAGTTAAGCAACTTAAAGATCAGTTTGGTACTAGTGAGGATAATTTTTCAATTATATTATAGTCCACTGAGAGGAGCATTTCTCTAGGTCTAGTTTAAACATATTGCCAGGGCGTAACCCTTCTCAGGTCTCCAATGAATGTATTGGTGTTTGACTGTGCTCTCTCCAAATGGTTTGTCAGAAATCACATCTCCAGCACAGTTTGAACTCTGGGATTGAGCTACTTAGGTTTTTCCATTCCACAATCAATTCCAGCTGACTCAGCCTCTATATCTCTGTCTTTTCAGTTCACTGAGATTGCTCTCCCGTGCTTCAGGTTCTTCTCTCTGTAAAAAGTGTCTTTAGGCAGAATTTTGAGGTGGCTGTATGGCTCGCTTTGTTTGATTTTTCCCCCTTAGGGAGCCACAGTCTGGCAATTCCAGTGATCCAATGTCTGATATCAACTTGCTCACAGAGTATGTGTGGTTTTCCAGTTGTTTATGCTGAAGAGCTAAGGCCAGTATAGTAACAGTGTCTCCAAAGAATACAAGTCTCTTTGTTTAGAGTAAGACTGAGTAAAAGAATGAATATATCCCAAGAAACCTGTTAAGTAAATAAGACCGTTGGTATTATTCACATAAAATAAAATAATTAAGTTAATATGAACTTAAATGATATTTAGTGGACATTAATTTATCAATTTGGCAGAGGATAAGGTGGTGAAAAATAGGGCACAGTATGTGTAAACTCAGGGGGTATAGGATAGTCAAAGAACTGTAGACATTTCCCTCTTATAGGATGCATGAACATAAATGGATTAAGCTCTAAAATGAATCGATTTCTTTGTCCTCCATGCTAAAACATGTGGATGTTACAACAGAAATAAGTGGGGTTCTACTGAAGAATTTTGACGTAACATGATAATATTTCTATCTTGGAAAATATGCTCTTATGTATGTGTGGAAAATGGAGTTGATCTCGCCCAGACTGCGAATAAAAACCTTGTAGTCAACACTGCAAAATGCCCATAAAAATTAAAAAGCGGTGTTGAAAGACATGATTAAGACAGGGATAGTGAGACTGGGAAAACAGGAGACTAATTTTAAAGACATTAAAAGAATATAGAGAGCATGAAAAAGTACTATGATGTTTGGTAAAAGGCAAGTTTAATGCATATTCCAGGGGAATGATGATCTGCTTTGCATATTTCTGGACTTGATGGGAAAGAAGACTATTTATGGGAGAATAATTTTGTTTAGGGCATTTATATAAAAAGTACTTTAATTTTTACACATATTTCTATCTAGCTTTAATTAAAAACCAGTGATCTATTTATTATATTGCCCTTGGCTTTGGTCAAAACCTTAATAGCATATGCATGTCCATATATTAAAAAAACTAATATAAGAAAACTCCAGAGAAGCATTAAACAAACAGCAAACAGGCAAACATATGAAATCACTAGGATGGAAAGGTTCTGATAAGGATAAAAACCTTCAATAAGCCAGAGCTCAGCCAAGAAACCAAATTGAAAGGAGAACAAGGATGAAAGATTTGGAAAGGACCTTGAATTTTAGCATAAGAGATGTAGGTTTTGTTCAGTATGTAAGAGTCTCTGAGTAGAAGTAATGAAGATTGGGTAAGAGATTTGCTCATTAAAATTTAACCAATTTGTAAAGTTGTGATCTGGTTACAGAAGATATCCTGTCATTAACTATCTTGCAGATGTATTAGACACAGGCTTTGCCAGGTAACACACATGCAGAAGAGGGAAGACCGATAAATTTCTTGATGTCTACAGGAACTGTTCAGATCTATAAAATGAATTTTCATGGTTTTAACGTGCTGTACAGATTGCATTTTCATATGCTTATACATATGACGTATTGGTCAAAAACCGATCTTTTTTAGATATTGAAATTATAAGTAAATGTGATGTAAATTATTAACAGTGACATTAACCATCAACAGCCTCTGAAACAGTACTCACTGGGATGCTATTCTCTAACATAAAATTTCTTAAAACATTATTTATTTGACAAACAGACCAGAGAATTTCAAGCTAGAAGAAGAGCCGCCATTTAATATAGTCCCATTATTTTATGGGAAAGAAAAACTGTAGGAATTCAAGAAATAATATAAAAATATCCAAATTGTGTCAAATTCAGAGACAAAATTTCATAGTTTTCACCTTAATTTATCACAACAGAACAGGATGTAGATCCATATTTATCTCTTATTGGGGTTTCCAATCAATTATACTCAGATTTAATATCGGCTCCTGATTAACTTCTTTAGCCATCAACCCAATGTGATGATTTATGTTAAGTGACAGGCACAGGTACTTCTTTATGGGAGTAAATCTTGTCAATAAGAACTAGAATATAAGGGGGCGCCTGGGTGGCGCAGTCGGTTAAGCGTCCGACTTCAACCAGGTCACGATCTCACGGTCCGTGAGTTCGAGCCCCGCGTCAGGCTCTGGGCTGATGGCTCGGAGCCTGGATCCTGTTTCCGATTCTGTGTCTCCCTCTCTGTCTGCCCCTCCCCCGTTCATGCTCTGTCTCTCTCTGTTCCAAAAATAAATAAAAACGTTGAAAAAAAATTAAAAAAAAAAGAACTAGAATATAAGACAATTTGGGATAAATCAATGATGATTCCAGCAAAGGATCTAATAACAGTTTTATCCTCAAAGTCTTATTCACTAATAATCAGAGCTCAAAACCAGAGCTCAGGAGTGAGCTCTATCAGCTATTAAAACGCCACTCGCCACCTGAAGAAACATGACCCACTATTCTAAAGGTTTGGGTCTTGCCTGGGTTTGCTTTGATTCCTATTTTGACTGCTAGGGGATCTTGTCTCTCTTCTTCTCCCTTTCCACATTCAAGATTAGAATTGGTGACCTACTTCCCATTCATTCCATTTCTCTGGCTGGGCATTAGTACCTGCCAGTGTACAGCCAAGAAGAGACTGTAGTAATATATATACTGCATACATAATATACTCCCTAAATATTGTAATTGAATGTTTCAATGTAATTGAATGTTTCAATGTAATTGAATGTTTCAATGAAAAAAAGCATGTAACTGTTGGACATATACTAGATTTTGAACCACTATAGAATATTAAATCACAATCATATATGCAACATTCCTGTATCTGTTTTGTGTCTGGTAGTGGCAGCTGTGTAGATTTTGAATACACTAATTAAAACCAGCTACTAAACCATGAACGCCATCTTGTGGGGAGATCTGCCACTATTGTAGCATGTTGTGACCCCTCGCTCACCCAAATGTCAGCTCCCTAGCAGTTTTAGTTTCCTTCTTCAGATTATGGTGCTATCCTTGTAACCTTCAATCATGGATAAAAGTGTTTTCATATAGAGACACATCTCGAAATATGGGACTCCAGATAGAATTTCATAAAATGTCATCTCCTTTACCTTGTCTTATCTCTCTAAGCCGTCTTATTTTGCTTCCTTGAAAATGAGCCTCTCCCCACCAAAAGTTTAAAGAGTCAAGTATTGTAAAAACAAAAAAAAAAAACAGAGGAAAACACTGTGATACTTTGAAACAGTCAAAGCATTAGTATCAAAATGTAAAAGTAAAATGCAAGAGTCGTAAAGGCACACTTTAAGACAGCTAGTGACATGCAGATAGGTTTTTCTCATTGACAAAAGACAGCACAAGAACTATCAGATAATAACAGCTCAAGTACAAGAAATTACTTTCTAAGTATATATCTAAGAATGTTCTGGAATTATATTGTTTCCCTCTGTATCAATTAACAATGCATCAAATGACAATGTTGTTACTTGAATGTATCATCGTTTGTCTCTACTCCAGAGCCAATCTGGTTCTCTTACCAAAGCCTCTGGGGACAGGCATTCTGCACAGTCCCAACTTAATTATTCTCTTTTTGTGTCCTCAAATCGTGATGGTACATTCAGCATTATATTTAACTTATAGATTGAAAAGCATGCCCCTTTACTGCAAATTGTAAAAGCCAAAGTCTGATAAGAAGATTAGGCAGCATTCTATCAATATTACCCAGGAATTGTTCTGAAAAGATAATGCAAAAATGTTCTATTAATGCTTTGTCAGAATCTGCAATCTTTACTAGTCTGTGTCTATGATCAACTTGGTAACCAAAAACATAATTATATATAAAGGGATTTTTCATGCCTAAAAGACAAAGCAAATGAAGCTCCTGCACCGAGATTGCTATTGTCATTTTATACTTGAAGCACATTTCTCAGATATATTTTTTAAGTTCTATATTGATCCTCAAAATGTTCTTGGGTGAGGACATAAACATGAACACTCATTTTGTTGGGCACCTTTTGTCCTTGTTTTGCTTTTCCAACACATAAAATACAGGAATGATTTTAACTATCTAAACTTTAAGAAGGTTATGAAAATGAATAACAAAATATCACCAGGTACAGAAAGAAATAAATGGGACATTATTTTTATTACATTATACCCTGCTTCATCAAGAATGAGGTCTTGTGAAGTTCATGAGCAATATACTCCAAGTGTTCCAGAATTTGGACACAAAGAAGTTGAAACAAAGAACAGATAATAAAAAATTGAGAAGAAATTAAGTTAGAATACATTTAATATGTTCTCTTAAAATATTTTAGAGATACTTTATAATTATCATATTTGATATTAAAGACATTGTACAATGTGATTATCTCCCTGGGGGAGTTCGACATCTCTCAAGTTTTTTGTTTTTTGTTTTTTTCTTCTTCAGAGTAATTGTTAGTGGTTAGAGACTGTTCTGTAATGCATGTACATGTGTATATCTTTATTTAGTCAATGTACATGTATGCATGCATATCAATAAATATTTTGTTATAAAGACTATTTGTCAAACATGAAGAATTGAGGGGAGAATATTGGTGAATTCTCAAGTCACTTTTTTTCTTTTATAAAAGGGATTGTCCTTAGGAAAATGGTGATTCTAAAGTAGGCTGTATTTTATGGGTAGAAGATATGAACAGACATTCATTTCTCTCAAGAAGACATACGGATGGCCAACAGACACATGACAGGGTGCTCATCACCATTTACCATCAGGGAAATGCAGATCAAAACCACAATGAGATACCACCTCACACCTGTCAGAATGGCTAAAATCCACAACACAAGAAACAACAGGTGTTGGTGAGGATGTGGACAAACAAGGATCTTCATGCACTGTTGGTAGGAATGCAAACTGGTACAGCCACTGTGCCAAACAGTACGGAGTTTTCTCAAAAAGTTAAAAATAGAACTACCTTATGATCCAGCAAGCATACTACTGGGTATTTACCCAAAGATACGAGAACAGTAATTCAAAGTGATATACGCACCTCAGTGTTTATAGCAGCATTATTTACAGTACAAGATATGGAAGCAGCCTGTGTCCATAGATTGAGGAATATACACACACACACACACACACACACACACACATACACACACACATATATATTTGAATGGTATATATATATTCCTATATATATATGAATGATAAATTATAAACAGATATATATATATATATATATATATATATATATATATGGATATTATTTAGCCATAAAAAAGAATGCAATCTTCCCTTTTGCAAGAACATGCATAGAGCTGGAGAGTATAATGCTAAGCAAAATAAGTCAGTCAGAGAAAGACAAACACCATATGATTTTACTCATGTGGAATTTAAGTAACAAAACAAATGGGCAAAAGGGGAAAGAGAGAGAGACAGAGAGAGAAACCAAGAAACAGATTTTTAACTATAGAGAACACACTGGTGGTTACCAGAGGGAAGGGGATGGGAGGTGGAGGGACAGGTGAAATAGGTGATGAGGATTAAGGAGGGCACTTGTATGATGAGCACGAGTGATGTGTGAAGTGTTGAATTACTATCTTGTACATCTGAAACGAATGTAACAGTATATGTTAATTAACTGAATTAAAAATTAGAAGAAAAAAAAAGAAGTCAGAAAATAAAGGTGTGATTCTCCCTGCCCATCAAAAATAAGGCAGACTGTATTTTCATAACTTAAGTGTTTCAGTATAATCTAAAATTGGCATATATATTTAACTGTAGTATTCTGAAGTTTTCAAATGAATACAAAAGTAAGCAGCATAGTAAAATGAACTCCCATCCACCTTTTACCCATCTTTAAGAGTTATGACTCATGGAAAATCTGACTTGTTCATTGCTTACCTCAAAAACTTAAAAAATAAAACAAACCACAACATCACTTGTCACACCGGAAAAGCATTAATAGTGATTTAGTAATAAATATCAGTGTTCAGATCTCTAATAATTGTTTCACAGATATTTTATTTGACATACATCCCTTCACAGACAATGTTCAATTAGTCCTTTTGAATCAGAATCAAACTAAAATCCCCACAGTGTAATTATTAAGTCTCTTTAATTAGTAAGTCTCTCCTTTTTCTCTCCTCCCTTCTCTTCCCTTCCTTCCCTTCCTCTCTTCCCCTGCCAAGCTGCCTTTCTTCCCCTCAAGCCCTTCCTAGAATTTATTTGTTGGAGACATTGAATTTTCTGTTTTGTAATTTAAGTCTGCATTTTTTAACATGTTCCTCTGTCCTCTGGATTCCCTAAAATATTGATAATGAGATCTCAGCCTCTTTCAGACATTTCATATTAGAGTATACTTAGAGAAATATACTTTTGACTGATTTGTTCAATTTTCCCTCACAGGATATCTTTTCATTTAGTTTATTTTTATCTGTCTTAGTCTCCAAATATTTTTATTTAAGCAAAAATGACATAGTAATTTTTCCTGTGGCATCCCGAATTGGAATATTCTTAAAAATACATTCCTGAGACTAATTCTTTAAGCTCTTATTTCTAACCCAGATTATTTCAATGTTTGTGTTGATGCTTATTTTTTTAACCATTACATTGACATATTTACAATATTATATCTTAGAAAGAACAAACAGTAATAAAAACGATGATACAATGGACCATGCATTATCAAAAAACACACTGATGCAAAGAAAGCACAATGATCTCAAAAAAGAAACTTCTAAGTTGGTTTTTCTCTATTTAAAATAATCCTACTTGAGGGGCACCTGGGTGGCTCAGTTGGTTAGGCGATCAACTTTGGCTTAGGTCATGATCTCAGTTTGTGAGTTTGAGCCCCACATCGGGGTCTGTGCTGACAGCTTAGAGCCTGGAGCCTGCTTCGGATTCTGTGTCTCCCTTTCTTCTGCCCCTCCCCCATTCACGTTCTGTGTCTCTCTGTCTCTCAATAATAAATAAACGTTATTTTTTTTTAAATAATCCTATTTTAAAGGATTAAATTGTATTTTCAGGGTTGGGAAGAATTATATAATTTGGATCATGGATTTGGATAATCACTGACATGAAAGGTTGAAAGTCCCTCATCCATTGGAAAGATCTTTGTTTCTTTCTAATTCCACCTCCTCTTTATCCAAACATGATGCCCCAGCTGCTTTTGCTCTCCTTTCTCCCTGTATTACTGCACTGCACTTTGTCCTTGTGTAATAACTTCTATTTCAGATATTCTGCCACTACCTTCTTCCTTAAAAAAAAAATCTATGCTCTTACTCTCCTTCTATTCACACAGGAACATATTTTAATAATAATCTCCTAAATTCAGCACAAAAAGTCACTAAGAAGGACTTTCAGACTCTGGAAATACCACTGGAAGATAAATTTGTGCCTTTCTTTTTTAAGTCAGCATATCAACAATGTCATGAGGCCATATAAATGGTGAGTATTGTCCAACTACTACAGAACTTCATTCTAGCTTACAGATCTGATCCTCAAAATGAAAATCTTTCTCCCAGTCACTTGATCTGCAAATGGTGAAGCAAACTTCAAAATGACTGCACTGAGCTTCCTTGGTTATAATGTGGATACTGGATGAAGTGGACTATGGGCTGATAAGTACTTCCAAATTTCAAATGTGATATATATTCTGAGCCCATAGTAATAAGCCACATTTATATGCTGAACAAAACCACAAATGTGTCTAAATAAAGAAATGTTTTAGATGTGTTTATACAAGTGAAAATTCCCTTCGGCTTCACTACCTGTCTCTTCCAATGTCTGTGATAAAGACGAGAGTATTTAATAAAGGACATTTACGGGATGAGTCTTTTAAAATTAATTTTAGCTAAGCTACAACAAACATAAACTGCAATAGCATTCCTGGAAAGGAACTGTACTACAGAGCAGAATTTTTGAGAGGAAAGTAGTTTAAGCAAAACCAGGGTATCAAAAGCAGAGAGACAGAACAGTTGGCAAACACCTCATGGGTTTAACAAGAATTTCTTTGTTTGGCATGCATAAATGTTAAATAAAAATACAGTTGTTGTGAACACCAACATTATGCTTAAAACAGGGAACAGAAGTAGACAAGATGGACTGAAGTCTGTTGACTCTTGTACAAACTGAGACACCTGGCTGTTAAAGATAACCTTTTGATATATAATGGAGAGGAGATAATGGTGAGATGCAGGCTTAAATGAGACAACTCAAGTATTATAACACAATCTTAAACATTACTTGAAGTTTTTAAATAAAGTGTAAAATTTTTTTAATGTTTATTTACTTTTGAGAAAAAGAGAGAGAGACAGAGAGAGAGAGAGGGTGTAAGCACGGCAGGGGCAGAGAGAGAGGCAGACACAGAATCTGAAGTAGGCTCCAGGCTCCAAGCTGTCAGCACAGAGCCCAATGTGGGGCTTGAACCCACGAACCGTGAGATTATGACCTGAACCGAAGTCGGACACTTAACCAACTGAGCCACCCAGGGGCCCCTTGAAATAAAATAATAAAAAAAAAAATTAAGTACAGAACTTGATGCATGTTCATGATAAAATGAGTTTTCAGCATAAACCCACCCAACAATAAATATGCCATTTGTGAACCTGTGGTTAATTAGTACAAAGAGAAAGCGATTTGCTTTTAGTGGCTAGGCCAGAGACGATATTTATGCAAGCAAATATATAGAGTGGAGAAAAGGGTGAGGAAGGAACAGCACAAAAGAGTTAAATACTTGGAAAAATAAATAGAACAATAACTTTTAAAAGCTACGCTCAGGTGAGAATCCAATTATGATAACATTATCAGGAATGTATTTTCCTCTTTTATAAATGGAAATAAAGTAAAGCAGCACCTCTCATTTTGAGGTTGATCATGTAGCGTTGACCTAAGTGATCTGTGTCAATAAAAAGGAACTGAATATGAATATGTTCTTGAAGGCCAATGAGATTTTCTGTCTAAATAAAAGGTAACAATAAAAAACCTGATTTTACAATAGTCATGAAAATGATACTTTCAATTGTTCATGCTCCATGCCTATTCAAAGAACTAATTATCTTCCAGAATTTGGCATTGAGCCACAATGGAATAAAATGTAAAGTACAATTAGCTATTTATTAGTACAATTTATTGGAATGTAATATAATGCAGTATTCATTTGAATTCAGTTGTATTTATTTCTCTCCAGAACTGCCAATCAGTAACACAGCAATAAATGCTCATTATTTATTCTTCTACCTCTGTTTCCACTGAGCCCTGGATAGTTTTAAAGGTATATAAATTGGGTCTTCAAGGTTCCATACAAGTTAAATAATAACTTACATGTTGCCACCAAGAAGTATTTATATGCATATTTAACCCATTACACATTTTTGCTTTATTCAATGACTAACTTTTGTATAAAACACTATTTCTGTATTTATATACTGCTAAATCTTTAAAACATAGTTACATGTTAAGATAGTCTTTTAAATTTCTGTATTCCATAATTCATGGCAGAGTTTCCTACAAGTGACGAAGTGTAGAAATAAGCACTTTAGCAAGAAAATTCTCCAAGGCAGCCACTCCACTCTGCATTTTAGCAGGAGCCTATGGGGAGTTGTGGAGTAGAAAACCCAATTTATCTGCCATTACTGTTGTCTTGGGGAACCAGCATCTTTTGCAAATTTAAGACCCAGTGAATGTCTCACATTTCCCCAAAGAAAGAAGATTGAATTTTATGTAAATATAGGTCCAATGACATTTAAGCTTATTCTATGTGCCATAAACTATCAACGAGCATCAAAAAACAGATACTGCTTTTTAAAAGTTCTCCACATCTAAAATGAACATGAATTTCATTTTTTGAGAAATAATTATTGTAACAAAATTCTGACAAGACATGGTCTTATTACTTAAAGTGTTAACATTTAGACTAAGAAACATACAAGGTTATCTCAGGGACTGAAACAGCTCACCTGTAAGGTCATGCTATTGCTTTATCTTGAATTACAATTGAATATAGCTTGTGACCTCAGAAATTAAGATAGATGGTGGACCCTCTGCACAGTGTTGACTTTCATTTAAAAAAAAATCCTTGTTATTCTTTTTAAACTTTGTTCTCAACAGAACACTGGCCCTTTAGCATGCAGCTTAAATTAGCTAGCCAATGATAATCATTCTCTCCCCTTTATGAAGATTAGAAGATTGAAAGTACTCTGAAAGTTTTTTTTTTATCAACTAAAACCTTATTAATGTGTATTTTTTTGCATATTGCATATAATGAAAATTTGGAATGAAAAGGCAATTGAGAATTTGAATTGCGTACTTGGTTCACTATTTGTTTTCACTTTCCTAAAACCTCCTATTTATTAAAAAAAATTATTTTCTTTTTATAGGACACAATCTGATCTCTATCACTCCCTCTCTTTAAAAAATACTTCTCTCTCAAAGATTAATAATGACATTTAAATTACCAAACCTAGTGACCTTTCCCTCTGTTATTTTCATTGATTATGTGCAGCATTTGAAACACTTGCCTGTCATTCCTTTTTGAAATGTGTGTGTGTGTGTGTGTGTGTGTGTGTGTGTGTGCACAACTGGCTTGCTTCAGCATGCTGATTAAAGGTTTAGAAATATGAAATCCAACAGACCAGCCATATCTACATGCTAGCTGTGTGACCTTAAACAAGTGACTTAGCCTTTCTAATATTGAATCCTCCACTATTCAAGGGACACTAAAATAATGGGACACTATTGAATCTTAAAAGGGTAACATCTATAAAGTGGTTAGATCTACTCTTGGTCCGTGGTAAGAGCATAATAAATACTAGCTACCAGAATTATCATTATTCACCAACACTATTGTGTTTTTCCTAGCTCTGTGCTGGTTCCTCCATATTCTAATTTATAAACTCACCCATTTCTGATTTCGGATTATGGCCTTGCTATTTTTTCACTGCAGTCTCAGAAATATCATCCTACCCAAGGTCATTAAAAGAAGGCAGGAATTATTCTTATTCTCTTCAACAATGAGACTATATCTTATCTGCTATATTAAGACAGCTCTACCCAAAGACTCTTCAGTCTTTGGGATTGCAGATCACCAATATCGTTACAGGTACAAACAGTGTCTCACATCAATCTTCTGTTTCAAAACTGCACAAGTGCTTTTATATAAATACAGTGTATGGTTGGAACAGAGCAATAAGTAACACATTTCTGGATAAAGAAAGTGGAGTTGAGTAGAAAGAAATGCAGGGCATAGAGGGAAAGAATAGTTGGGAACATAATGAATGTCTCCAGCAAGAAGAAATTCTACTAAAATCTCAAGTAAATGCAACGGAACCAAAATACCTCAGTGCCAAGGAAATGTGAAAGAGCACCTGTACGGGGTTGTACCTGGCTGAGCATGGCTTTGCATGAAGAAAAAGTGACCTGCTAGGGCAGGGAGGCATAGAGTGTGCTATCACACCGTGCATCTTGAGCTTAAGAAGCTTAAATGTGTCTGTCAGTTGAAAAAAAAATGATGTAGTGAAGAGAGTAATGAGTGCCGTGAACTCCTGCATTTTGCTGAATTCTTGCTACTTGCGAGAGGCTCTCATACTGGCAGAATGGCTATGGGGGGAGGGTGGGGTGAGACTGGACACACTTTCATTAATCAATTGTCAGCCCTCTCTCTCTCTCCTGGACTCAACAGCTGATTTTCCAAAAGGATGTCATCTTCTGGATGTCTGGTCACCGTTGTACATTCAAACTAGCCCTGGGATCACTATGTTCCCATTTATTCGCCCCAGAAAGTTGAGAGTCCTCTTCAACTCTTTCTTGGTCTGCATGATCAATCTGTTGCCAAATCTGGCAGTTCTAGCTGCCCGTGTCTCCTCCTCCCTAATTGTGCAGCCACAACTCTCACTGTGATGCTTGTTCTTTTTTTTTTTTACCATATTACAGCATCTTCTGGATGTTTCCTTCCCTTCCAGTCTTTCAAGTCTTGAATCCAACCTCTTTATGGTTTCCAAGTATCCAGAAACAGAACTTCAGTCAAGCCACTCTTACAGCAAGTCCATGGACATGGTTTTAGCAATCCGATCTGCCTGGCATGCAAGTTTTCTCTGCTATGGTCTCAAAATATTTTCTGATCTTATCAACTGAGCCAGTTGTTTAATTCATTCAAAAAATAGGCATTGAGAGACTATTACATATGCTCAGTTGATACTAGTAAAATATGTACAAGGCTCCTACTTTTATCCCACTTATATTATAAACAAGGGAGATCAAGGATTAAAAAAAAAGATAAAAATAAATAGAACAGGATGATACGATGGAAGATAAAGGAGAGAGACGTTTCCATTGTAGACAGGTAACCAGGGAGAGCTGGTCTCTGGAGCAGGTATTGGAACTAAGATCTGAATGACAACAGTCAGCCAACTTTGAGAATATCTGAGGCAGAGCCGTCCTGACAGAAGACAGACAAAAACAAAACCTCAAAGCTAACCAACCTCAACACACTTTAATTCACTCAAGCCAACGCTTGACTTCTGGCTGATTCATGACCTTTCCTGTGCAATTTTCCACATTACTGCCATTGGTGATGACAGTTTCTCCGACTCTAATCCTCTTTGTCGAAATAAAACCCATCCTTTCAGCCCTGATTCAATTACAACCCTGAAGTTTCCTCTTTTCATCAAAATAATATGACTTCTTTCTGGCCTTTCGAACTCGGATCTTTCTTGGGGCTTTGATTGTATTTCATCATTTATGTACTTATTTGTGTACTTAGCACATGCCCTCTAATAAACTGCAAAGTTCCTGAGGACAATGTTATTGATACATTATTTTTTCTGTTCTCTACAGGTCTAGAGTAATGCCTTAAACACAAGACTTGTTCAAAAAATATTTGTAGTATTTGAGAAAAGTTACATTTTTATTTAAGCCTCAGACTGCCGTTTATTAAAGTTCAGTCTGCATTGATCAGAATGACTCCCAATTTCCCTCTAGACACGGATGTACAAAAGTCTCCGCTGTCTCATCTCCAGTTTCCCCTTTGCAACTTCACTTTTTTTACATGGTACTTTTATTTTTTGATTATCCATCCATCTTGAACTACTTTCATTTGCAGTGATGGGTCATGCCCTGTCTCAGGGTTCTCCTCTGACCCTCTACTACCAGTTCCCACTCCCACCCTCTCCAGTGTCCCCACCTGCAAAGCAACCCAGTACTTCCTATGCCAGCCTAAGTATCACACCCTCCAGGAAGAATTTCTTTATTGCTGCCTCTGCCCAGATATGGGTTAGGGGCCTATCACATGTGTTTCCTAAACCCCGGTATTTATTTCTGTTGCAGCTGTGAAGTGTAACGGTCTATTTAGTTATTTCTTCAACTACACTGAAAACTCCTTAAGGTAGGAAATGGACCGAATTTACACTCTTATATTCCCCAGTGATAGTATAGTTTCGGGTATCTAATCAGTTTTCAATAATATCTTTGAATGAGTGAATGAACTGATCACTCGTAAATGCCACAAGAGCATCATGTATTCTCTGCTGCATCCCCAGTGCCTAAAATAGTATTTGGGCATATGGTCAGTGCTCAATAAATGTTTAAGTAAATGTACAAATGTTAACAGTTTTGGGGGCACCTGGATGGCTCAGTTGGCTGAAAGACTCACTTTGGCTCAGGTCATGATCTCACGGTTTGTGAGTTCAAGCCCTGTGGCGGGCTCTGTTCTGACAGCTCAGAGACTGGAGCCTGCTTCGGATTCTGTGTCTCCCTCTCTCTCTCTCTGTGCCCTGCCCCCACTCGTGCTCTGTCTCTCTCTCTGTCTCAGAAATAAACTTAAAAAAAATATTTTTAAAAATGTTAACATTTATCAATATCTGTTGTCATCTATGTTTTCAAGACTGAACTAGATCTCAAAAGGAATATACTGAAATGAGTACAAGGCAGTGCTTTCTCTCCAGAACTTAAGATCTTTTAGGGAAATAAGATATTTTAACATAATTTACAAGTGGCAAACCAACACCTTGGGTTGTTTATAGATAAATATAACATTTGTGAACTAAAAGATGGTCATGGAAGCATTGTACACGCCTTGAAGTAAAACTGGGTTTAGTTATAATTATGGGCAAATTCTTTTTACATTTTTCGTCTTCAGAGTCAGCCAATGTAACTGAGGACGGTAACCTGTTTGAGGGGAAGATGTGCCTAGAAATTTGTTTCCACACTTTGGTACCTATTGTCTAAGTCCTAAGTGACAAAAAGAAAATACTAACCATTTTCTTCAGTATTCAAATGCTTTCATTGGTAGCATTTATTCCTGATACTGTACATATAAAGTATAAAGCTAAATAAAGATATGGTCCCTGCTCTCTACTGAGCATGTTTGTTTTGGGTAATAATAGAAACACCTATTTCTTATGGGTTATGTACATTTCTCTAGTAAAGCTTCCTTCATAAATTACATAAGGCAACACATTCCTACCAGTTCATTCCAGAAATATGAATTATTATTTGGGCATTTTTTAAAAAGTGATTTATCTATTTTGAGAGACAATGAGGGAGAAAGAATCCCAAGCACACTTCACACTCTCAGTGCAGAGCCCAACAGAGGGCTCAATCCCATGAAACAGGACATCATGACCTGAGATCAAGAGTCAGACACGTAAGTGAGACACCCAAGCACTCCTATTTGGACTTAACTCTTAAACAGTACTTATACGGACTCCCTAAATGAAAAATGACACATATGGATAAAATACTGCTGAATGACATATGTGGATATTAAAAAAATGCTGAAAAATAACTTGAAAGTACTAGATTAAGTCTAATGCCTTTCAAAAAGAGGGACAGTTTATTTGAAAATTGTCCCACATGACAATGTATGTTATCCCTAACACTTCGTTTTCACTTTATTTACATTTACCACTACATACAGATTTGAAAATGATGGCAAAGAGTATGAATGCTGTGACTTAAGCATGTACTTTACTAGGACATGTTTTAAGAGTCGAGTTTAGTTATGTAACCTATCTGCGGAAAATCCCTCTGGATACGTTTTGTGATGGCAAAAATAAATCTCATTCCCGTAAAATGGTCAGGATACTCCTCAAATCTGAATAAAATGGCACAGAGATGAATCACACTAATATTGATTGGCAATATAACTGTCAGGGTATTTTAGAAACATTCCTCCTTATAAATTTGTTTAAAAATGAACATGTATGTTGAGAGGAAAGAAATTACATGTAAATATCTGTACTGTATTGGTAGGTATAAATCCATGAATAGTGAAAGAGAAAGGACTTTGTGCAACTAAGACAAGTAAACAATAAGGCAGGTTTTGTGGAATGAGCTCTGGGCCATGGCTTATAAGAATAAGCACCAACAGTTAGCAATCACCACGGAACATTCTCTTGCTCTGGGTAATATTTCTGGTCTCAACTGAGACAATTATTTTTGTTGTTGTTTGTTTGTTTTCTCCGCTGTCCCTGCTGCCTTTATGATGGTTTTCGCTGTTGTTAGTAGGCAGTATTTCCTTTGTCAACAGCTGTTCCTTCTTCCCTAAGCTCCAGGTATCCCCCGTGGATATTCAACTGTGGTGCATCCAGAATAATTTTTTTTACTGGCTCTGTTCATATGGTTTGAACTGTTCCTTGTGATCTTTGATAATTTTTTTATATATATTTTTTAAAAATTTAATGTTTATTTAATTTTGAGAGAGAGAAAGAGAGAGACAGAGACAGAGACAGAGCCTGGGTGGGGAAGGGGCAGGGAGAGAGGGAGACACAGAATCCAAAGCAGGCTCCAGGCTCTGAGCTGTCAGCACAGAGCCCAACATGGGGCTTGAACTCACAATGACCAGTGGGCAGAAGGAAGGGAATCTGACAATACAAAAAAAATACAGATGCTCCCCAACTCATGATGTTGTGACTTTAGGAGGGTGTGAAAATATTACATATTTAGTAGAAATCACACTTGGAGTTTTGAATTTGTATCTTTTCCTGGGCAAGTGATTTATGGTCCGATACTCTCTCATGATGTTGAGCAAGGGCAGTGCCCTGTCAGCCACACGAACACGAAGGTAAACAACTGCGACACTTAAAACCATTCTGGACCCATACAACCATTTCATTTTTCACTTTCAGTACAGTATTCAATAAGTTATAGGAGATATGCAACACATTATTATAAAATAAGGTTTGTGTGGAGGATTCTGCCCAATCGTAGGCTAATGTAAGTGTTCTGGGCACATTTAAGTCAGCTTAAGGAAAATCTGTAGGCATTTACCCTTATGGAAATCCAAGCAGGAGTAAATAGTAATGTCTTCATGAGTAAACACAGCCTAAGAAAAAAGGCTGTCATCAGTTCAGGAATTTGAACTTTCCACAATAGCACATAAGAATTTACTTAGTTGACCCCAGGAACTGTGATGTGACTCAGACACAGCTGTAGTTTACATCTTAGAACAAGGTCAGCTACCAAAAATAAGGCAGCAGCAGGTCTTACAAAGGTTAGATTTCAAGGATATCTAAGAGGTGAGAAACAAATCACAGAATACCCAGAAGAGAAGATACCATACATAGTAAAATTTAAAAACAAACAAAAAAACAAACAAAACCCCCCCACAAAAACAACAGTATTTAATGGAAGCTGTGTAAGTGTAGTGTATCCTTCAAATACCTTATATGGAATTTTGGTTCAAGCCCTGTCCCTGTTACTTATGCCCCTGTCACCTTGCCCAAATACTTAATTTTATCATAACTCGGCTTCCTGGTTGTTAAAGTAGGAATAACAATATATACTTCCCTGGTTGATCACGATGATTAAATTAGCAAATATATAAATATGAAAAATACATACATAAACACCCACAGAATCGAGCATATAGGAAGATTGAATTAGTGTTATTATTATGGTGATTATGAAAACTAGAATTTGAAATGGAGGTCCCATGGGCACCTGGGTGGCTCAGTCAGTTAAATGTCCGACTGCGGCTCAGGTCATGATCTCATGATTTGTGGTTAAGAGCCCTGCGTTGGGCTCTGTGCTGACAGCTCAGAGCCTGGAGCCTGTTTCCGATTCTGTGTCTCCCTCTCTCTCTGCCCCACCCCTGCTCATGTTCTGTATCTGACTCTCTCTCAAATACAAATAAACATTTAAAAATAAATAATAAAATAATATAAGATAAAATAGGTTCTATTTCAAGAGCAAAGAGAAAGTACAGCTCCATCCACTCAGCTTCAAATCAGAGGTGGATTGTCCATCAGTTTTACTTGGTCCTAAATCATCTGATCTAGAGCCTTTTAAAGGCATGTAACGTGGGGTAAAGCTTGAGTGGAAGGGAATAAATGCTTCAGGGTGGGTTAAGGAGAGCTAAAGAAGCTAGAAAACAAACAGACTTTGATAATCTCTCTAACACACGTGATTGATAGTATTCCTCTAGGAAATCTTGTATATTCACAGGACACTGATGTTACACTAAATCATAAGATTGACAAGAAAGCTGAGAAATGAAGATCGACAGTCTTAAACATTCTAGAGTGGCTATTTTCTTTCCTGGAAGCATAATATATGTATAATATGACAAATTCAGCCATTATCTGAAATTAAATTCACTTAATGGAATTAATAGTATCAAGTCAAGCCTTAGAGAAACTTTTTCTTCCTTCCTGGAAAAAGTAGGAATAATATGAATGTGGAAAAATTTCATCCCTGATACAAAATCCACTTCAGTGAATGTACTGGCTTAACAATTGAATGCTTTCCCTTAAGAAGGAGCTAAATTGAATCTTATTTTCCTCAGTGCTGGCCAAGATGCTGATAAGTCAGAAATAAAATGGAGTAGAGCTATAGTGGTTGACTGGTCTCCAAGGGCTCATAAAACACCCATTTGTTTTTGTCTATTGCCTAGAAAATCAACTTAAAACTTTAGAGCAATAGTTCCAAAGTCTTAAATAAGGACATGAGGAGTGAGTTACTTATCTTTAGAGTTAAGTACTTCCCAAATATTCTATTACATTCAATGTGGTTTGGGATCAGAGGAGCTATAGAATAAGACTTTGAGATGAACCAGTCGTTACCTCTCTTGTTAACCATCTTTTCCAAGACTACATATTTAGACTTCATTGTAAATACAAAAATCCATAAACACAGATTTGGATCTGAATTTGGATCAGAATTTGCTTAACAGATACTTCCAATAATTAAAATGACTACTCAGTCAATAACATCCTATATTGACCAAATACTTATAGCTGTCATGTTCTGTGTTCATTTCACTTCGCCATTTCTGGGAATCACCTTGTTTTTCCTCGCTCCATTTACATGGAGCTGTTATGTTTTTATAAGATGATCTTGTTTATCTTGTTAAAAGCAATATGCTCAGGAATTGGTATTTGACTCAAGCTGGGCAAATGAGTTCACTCCACAAAAATGTCACACTGGGGCCAAGAAAAATTTTATGGAGGATCCCTCCTGAAGACTGAACAAGAACATGTAAACTTGGAATCTGTTATAACCATGCTTTCAACTATGTGGACTAAGAGAGAAGACAGTGTTATGCCTAGGCGTGCAGAAGAATCAGACAGGAGATAAAGACAATCTAGTTCTAATTCTACTGCCTGAGTTTATCTCATTCCTGAGGTTCTGTTGTATTCCTTCCTTTGATGGTCATGCAAAACTCATGAAATCTACTGAGTTTTCTTGTCTAGTTAAGCTAGTTGGACTATAATCCTGCTTTTTTGCAACTAAGAGTCCTCACTAAAGCATACTATGATTCTGTTGAGTACCTGGGAAAAACCACCACAAACATTTACCTTTTCAAGTTTTCTTCAATGATCCTGCAGCTCAGTATTCTTCACATATTTGATTTTAAAAAAAAGTTTTTTCCAAATCTATTTAATGATGTACTGAGTTGAGCAAAGCTCAACTTTTTTTTTTTCTTTTGGCTGTACTCTCAGAACCTTTTAAATACCACATGCATTTTGACTCTCTATAAGCATAGTATATTGTATAGCATTTTGCACCCATATGTGATCACAGATAGGATCCTTTTCTGAGGGGCATCTTCAGAAACAGTATTTCACAGAAAATCCCTTGGAATATGCTCATCTATTCCAACTGCTTAAAGAAGAACATGAGGCCAAAAAAATATGATTTAACCTAACCCAGATCGTGGTCAGAAGACAACCATTATGAAAATCCAGATTTCCAGTCTCCTTGTCTATTTCTACATCCATTATTATATGCTTTCTGTTGTTATAACCAACAGGCATGGAAAAATAAACAACCTAGAAATGGATTTCAAAACAGAAGACCTCATTAAATATTACAGTCATTTTCCATGAGGCACATGTTGAAGTGAGTTTGTGCAGATGCAGCAAAGCAAGATGGGCGGAGAGAAGACTTAGGAGCCAATACGTCCGGGTTCCGAATCTGGTTCTACTTCCTTTTAGTTGCATGACTCTGATCAAGGATGTTAACCTGTCTTGCCTCATTGTCCTCACCTGTAAAATGGGGACACACTACTATGACTCTGTTATGATGGCTGTGAGCATATGATTTAATAAAGGTGTAGCAAATCCTGACAAGTTGTTCACTTGTCATCAATCTAACCACATTCCACAAGCCTTCTTGCATTGCAAGACAGCATCTTGTGGGACCTGAATTTAAAACTGAGATGTGTGGGAAAAGAGTTAGAATGTAGATCACACATTTTGTGAGTACAAGTTTTGTCATAGACAGTAAGATGGCAGAGCTGGCAAGCCAAACAGCAGGTTCTCAGTCCAGCAGCTGGCTCCTCAGAGTGGAAGGAGAAGCAGCTCCTGTGGAGATCCCAATCTGTGGCAAGTTTGGGGAGTTCTGGATGCAAAGTCTGATGCCTGTATTTTCAGCCCTCCTAATGATTCTCCAATCCATTTAATACCCATAACAAATCCCTTTCTTAAACTTGCCTTAGTGGATTGGATCTCAAAGAAGCAGCTCTGAATGAAAAACACACACACACACACACACACACAAGCAAAAACCAAGTTCTTATAATATTGCATGGAATGGAGGGCACACACTTACTCTCTATTATTGCTTATGATTATTATTTGGGGGACTACCATGCACCAATATTTTAGGTGTTACGAGGATGCACTAATCGCTACCCAGTATCCAGAAGTAATAGGTGTTCCTCAAAATGGAAAACTGTTAGAAGAAAGGGTAGATACTAAAGAGAAATGCAATTATGTGCATGATATTGGCATCCCTTCATTAAAGGAACTGTATATTGTTTGTATTTGTTGTATGTGAACTTTGGCCAAATATTTCCAAAGAGAGGGAGACACAGAAACGAGAACAGTTGAAGAATGGCAGAGAGGAAATAGGGACGTAGCACTCATAGAAGGAATAGAATTATTTCAATACTATATCTTCGACCATTTCTGTAACAGAACCTAAAATGTGAATCCTACCAGTTACTTAGTCATTTAAGAAATGACTTCAAAGAAGAAAATATATTTCTATCATCGGGGAGCAATATGAAGAAAACCTATTTATGGAAATCCAATTACTCTTGCCCAATGTGCCTTCAACTTGGGTAACATAGCTACAGACATGAGCTTTCACTAAAACATAGCTCTAGTTAAAATTCCTCTTTTCTTCAATATTATGTTTTTAAACTGAATGTAGCGTTTCTTTCTTTTCTTTTTTTTTTTTTTTTTTTTACATAGAGGGCAATCGTTTCAAGGATTTATACAAGAGTTAATGAGTGCCTCTCATCTGTCTTTCTTCTTCCTACTTCCCATAAACCACAAGTTGTTTTTCTATTCCTCCAAAAATAGACCACCATCACAAGCTTCATTTGATCACTTTATGTTACCAGTTATTACAAGCAAGCTAATATGTAAACACGAAAAAAAAAAGGTACCAAAAAGATAGTATAGTTTGGAAGACAAGCGACTTGAATAAACACCAGAAAATGACAGGTATACATAGATGTCTGCTGTTCAGCCACTTTGGGTCTTCTGAAGAAAGGCTGTAAAGAATGGAAAGCATCATAGATCCTGTCACGAAAATTTATCTATAGTGTCCCTGTTTTACTATAATTTTATTAAAGCTGGTGTTTCCACCTGACCACAGAAGGGGCAGCACCAGCCATCAAGTTACCCTAGACAGACTCTGGGATCTCTTGTTCTGTGTCCCATTTCATCACCTCAGACCATCTAGTCATTCACACCATCTTGCAAATTCTACCTTCCAATTCTACAAACATGCCTCCCATTACCACTTAATCATCTCTTGGCCAAGAATCTTTCAGACTCTTTTCCTCTCCTTCAATCGATTTTCTACCTTATCATCAAAAGGACTGTGATTTTTTTTTTAAATTTTACTTATTTATTTAAAAAATAAATAGAGTGAGCAGGGGAGAGGCTGAGAGAGAGGGAGAGAGAATCCCAAGCAGGCTCCACAATGTCAGTACAGAGCCCAATGCGGGGCTCAAACTCATGAACTCCAAGATCATGACCTGAATAGAAATCAAGAGTTGGACACTTAACCGACTGAGCCACCCAGATGCCCCAAAAGGATTGTGAATTTTAACCTCTGTAACATTCTGACAACCTGAGTAGCTACATAACACCTCTTAGTTTTTCGGTTATACTTTATTGAAGGATTACAAATAGCCAGGCATGGTGCTGACTATATCCCTTAACACATATTATTACATGTACTGGTCACAATAATTTTGAGTTAGATATCCTAATTCACCACACATAGAGTAAATGCCAGAGCCAGAACCCCAAAGACCCATGCTACTTTGAAATCAAGTGGACTCTTGGTAAGTATCTGATGAAGATCAAATGTCATTACTATCAGCTCGCCAGCGCCCTAACAACTCCTGATTAATGAAATGATGAGAAGGGAAGGCATTTGCCAAGTAATAATAGTCAACAAAGAAGCTGACTTTTCATCTAAAATATCTATAAAAAAAAAACTCACAGGAGAAATTCCATGAACGTAGTTTGAAAAAAAGGGGGGGGGGAGAAGAAAAAAAAGCAAAGATATCCTAAACACTGGGTGAAGCTCATAATTTTTTTTTTCAACATTTATTTATTTTTGGGACAGAGACAGAGCATGAACGAGGGAGGGGCAGAGAGAGAGGGAGACACAGAATCGGAAACAGGCTCCAGGCTCTGAGCCATCAGCCCAGAGCCTGACGCGGGGCTCGAACTCACGGACCGTGAGATCGTGACCTGGCTGAAGTCGGACGCTTAACCGACTGCGCCACCCAGGCGCCCCAAATAATTTTAAAAGCCAGGTAGGTCATCACGAAATCAATGTGAGAACACAAACTATAAAACATTATCTTCATTTTTCCTTACAATCTCAACCGTGTGGGCCCTTATAATAGTCATCTTGAATTTTAAACTTATGTACCACATCATTTTGCATAAATTTGTTATACACAATAGTCAGGGTCTGTCGGAACCCAAGCAAAAACAAAGAGGTCGTCTATGATCATATGTGCTTGGAGGGAAGTTGCTATGTCAGGGTCGTGAGCTATTTCCCACGATCCTCATATCAGTATTTGTCAATGGTCTTACTGGGGACCTAAGTTCCAGGTTATATTTGTAAATATTTAAAGGATTAAAAAAGGGTTTGGTGTTGAAGTAATTCTAGGAAATTACCAGGACAGATTCTCACACATCTCTACTATTATGCCATGGAATTTAGCAGAGTGAGAGGATTCAAAATACCTTAGCCTGTGGGGTGCCCGAGGAAGGCATTGTGAGGCTAGAGACAGATATGGCCAGTTTCAGTTACATACCACAGAAAGCTGAACAAACTGTAGTATTTTCTATGAGTACCAAACTATAAAAAAGGCTGGAAGCATTACGGTTTTTTGTTGCATGAAGCAGACATCAGATCTTGATAAAATGACTAAAAAAAAAAAAAAAAAAGGAACCTGTTGATAATACCAACCTGTATATAATGGGTGAGAATATACTTTTCCAAAGGATTTTGGAGTTGTATTAAAAGGAATGATGTTCAGGTGGTCATAAGTGGCCAGATTGGCACTACTCTGGGTTAAAGGAAAACAAGACTTAGAGTTGTCAGTTCTTTTGTTTTGATTTGATTAACTTTAAATGTTTTACCTAATTTTCCAAAGTTTTAATTTGCATTATAAGTTATAATGCAAGAAACACATACGCATTTTCTATCTGTGATCCGAAAATAGGCACTTGGCCACCAGATATTTGTTCACAATTCAAAAACACTCTACAAAGCACATCTTGTTAAATTTGTTTTGAACAACATTTGCTTAAAAGGCTTGTTCTTATGCATCTTGTTCAAATGCATCTAAATAAAAATAGAAATAGGAATAAACACAATTAACAATATTAATAGGCTGCTCTCAATGATCAGGACTAAAGTTGGTAATTATCACAATTTCACTTCTGTAGGAGTTCAGTTTTTTAACTCTGGTGAGAGATTGGGTTGACAATGTGGGGCTTTGCTCTAAGCACAGTGACTGCTTCGTAAACGGAAGAGTTCAAATTCTTCAAGATGGCCAGAACAGATTCACCTGAATCACCCTCACGTTTTAAACGTGCTAAAAAGTAAAGAACAGATAGTAAGAAGATGAAAATTTATTTGTGGTGGTCCACTCACCAGTTCCCATTGAGTCCAGTCTTCTTTCAAAGTAATCTCCAAACAGGAACCAAAATTAAAAAATAAATAGGCTTGAAAATCTTCCTGCCGTTAAACTTTCAATACTATTCCAATACTGTTTTAAACTTAAAAACAGGACTTTTCTTTACGACCTATAATGTCCTCTCTGATCAATTCCCTGCTATCTCTCTAGCTTCAACCTATTGTTCTGTTCCCAGAATATACAGCAAATTGTTTCCACCGTAGGCTTCTTCACGTGTTATTAACATTTAGAATGGTCTTCACCTGCTGTTTGTAAATCCTGCCTCTCCCCATCTATCAGGTCCCAACCTCAATTACTCTTCTTCTGAGGGTCTTGACCAAGAATGAGAACTACTCTTCCCCTACCTTCAGCCCCCTAATATCCTGTATTAAAGTACCTGCCTTGTTTCCTTCATAGAAGTTCAGAATTCGCAGTTTATGTAATTTTTTATGACTTGTCTCCCAGAGTAGATGACGCATTTTATAAAGGCAGACACTTTATTTGCTTTACTCATAACTATATATTCTGCACCTAGCTACGTGCCTTTCACAGAACAGGTGTCAGTACTTATTTGTTAAATGAATAAATGACTTTTGGGTCTCTGTTTTCCTCACATATATTTTTCAAAGGAGAGGAGGTCTTTTTGAGTTCCTGGGCGCAGTTCTAACGTGTGTGTTGAGGGCGGAGGGCCTTTTCTCACACACCACCAAGCACTTCTCGGACACCAGGAAGTGGGGGCCAGGAATTCAACTCAATTTTGACACAATCTCCCAGAAACAGCAAGAGGCTCCACAGGTTGAGGGCTCAGTCCTACAAGTCTGCCCATCCCCCCAGACTCCAGCCTCAGGCCCAGGTTGTGGCCTGTGCTTTAGACCACCTAGCTATAGCTCAGAGGTTCCCACAATCCCTTTCTTCGGTTCAGATAATTTGCTAGAGCGGCTTACAGAGCTTAGGAAAACATTTTACTCACTACAAGTGCCAGATAATTGTAAAAGGATATAACTCGGGAACAGCCAGATGGAGGAGTGCACCGGGCACAGTACGGGCAAGAGGCACGGGCCCTCCATGGCTTCTCCAGGTGTATGACTCTCCCAGCACCTCCTTGTGTTCAGCAACCTGGAACGTGGAAGCTTTCTGAACCTTGTTCTTTTGGATTTTCATTGAGGCTTCATTAGATAAGCATATTTGATTCAAGTAGTGACCACTGGCAACTGATTCAACGTCCAGCCTCCTCTTCTGTCCCCAGAGGTCAGGGGGTGGGAACGAAAGCTTCAACTCTCTAATCACATGGTTGGTTCTCCTGACAACCAGGCCCCAACCTTAGTGACGTTGGGGTATTCCAAGTCACCTCATTGATGTGATCATTCTCATCACTTAGGAAATCCCAAGAGCTTCGCACTGGAAATGGGGACAAAGACCAAATACACATTTCTTATTACAAGTAAAATATATCAGAGGGCTTATTATCTTACTGCCATTTCCTATATTCCTGAAAGCAATGAAGAGTCCTGATGAATGCCTGTTCTGCTTGTACCATTGACTCAAATGAAGGCAAGGTGCTAACTCCTGAGGGAATTGGGCCTTGTGTTTCTCTCTGTGCTATGAGGTAGTAATAATGTCAGAAAATGCTTTGATGCTGTCAACCTTAAAAATAATATAGCCAGTTATTTTACTGGTAAAATGAGTTTAGTGAGGAATTGCAATTTGGGAAAAACTAAGGCGAACCATGGGCAAGTTCGTAGAGACAAAGGGCAGGTCAGCTTTTATTTTTAAGAGGAAATTGAGCTGCTTTGAACAAATGGTCACTGAAGATCAAGAATTTAAGTTTGTGGTGGTTTCTCACTGGCTGCAAGAAGTGGTTAGTTCATTTGCTGCTGGGGCAGAGAAGGATGTTTTTCTTTTCTTTTCTTTTCTTTTCTTTTCTTTTCTTTTCTTTTTCTTTTCTTTTTTCTTCCTCCCTCCCTCCCTCCCTCTCTCTCTCTCTCTCTCTCTTTCTTTCTTAAAAGCAGTAGCTAAAATTCCTATGTGAAAAATGTCTTCCCTTTCTTCCTGCTGATTATGTAAACTACAAGGAGTGTGGTACGTGCACCCAAGAGCTCCCCCTTCAGGGTTTTCCAACTCCATTTTAAATGAGGGTTCCTTGGGTGCCTGGGTGACTCATTGGGTTAAGTGACGATTCTAGATTTCAGCTCAGGTCATGATCTCAAGTTTGGTGAGTTCAAGCCCTGCATCAGGCTCTATGCTGACAATGCAGACCCTGCTCAGAATTCTCTCTCTCCCTCTCTCTATGCCCCTCCCCCACTGACTCTCTCTCTCTTCCCACCCCCCTCAAAATAAATAAAAACTTAAACAAACATAAATAAGGGTTCCTTCACTGTTTTTCACAGGTGCTATCTTCATTTCCTTCTTAGAGGTCATTTCCAACGAGGAGTCCTCTAGAAAATTATCAGTTTAGCTTGCATTCAGGTCATATAAATGGTATGTTACAGCTACTTTAAAGCATCTTATAGGAAAATATATAATAAATAAACAGTTCCTTTCTTATTTTCCCTCTTGGAGAAATGTTGACTTTTATACATATGATAGCATGTTCCTGCTGCTTTCCAAACAGCCTAACACCATTCAATTAAGAAACCTTCCCAGCTGGCATAGCCAATAAGTACTTGAATTTTTCTAAATGTTTTTTTGGTATCTTTAGCCCTGAGGTCTCCAGTTTTCTCTATGTTGCAATTTAAATGTGAGTTTCCTTTCATAGCCTCAAGGTTAGCAAAAGAAATAGAATACACTTTTTTTTTTTTTGGTTTCCACTTTTCCAAACAGAGTGTGTAGGAAAAAAGCAAAGATTATGCCTTGAAATTGCTCCGTAATCGCTTAAAAATGTGTACAATTAAGCCTATGTTTTAGAAAACGTTTATAAAAGAAATCTAATCAACTTTTTAAATAAATATTCATTTTCAATTGATGAGTTGTTTTTAAAAAACAGAATATTTCAGTTTCCATCAGAACACAATAAGGCTTTGATGTTTTACACAAATTTGATGCTGGGGACCTCTCTTCCTATCTAGTAATAAGATACAAATGACATAATAATATAGGAATGTTGAAACATGGAGCCACTAGAAATTGCATTGCTCATAATAATAAATTACCTTGATTTTGCGAATATTTTAATAATTATCTAAGACAATTTATGAAACTCAAAGGTTTGATTAGTCCGATGACAGGAGTAAAGCCAGCAGAAAGGTGAAGTTTTGCTGATAGTTCAGTCTATAGCTTGCTGGCACTACTCGAGCAAAGTACCCCAAACTAGCAGATTATACAACAGAAATCGGTCTCAGTTCTGGAGGCTGGAAGTGGAAGATCAAGGAATTGAAACACTGTTTCCTTTTGAGGGCTGCAAAGGAGCATCTATTTCACGCCCCCAGTCTAGCTTCCAGTGGCTTGCTAGAAATGTTGGGCATTTCTTGACTTGTGGAAGAAACTATATGGAGAGCAGTCATATTGGACTAGGGCCCACCCTGATGACCTCATCTTAACTATTACCTCTGCAACTGAACAGGGAAAGGGTTAACGTTAGGCAGGGAAAGTTAAGGGACCTTCAGGGAGGCAGGCTGCAGCTGTAAGTGGGAGGCTTAGAAAGCCCAAGTGGCAGTGGAGTTTGGGAAAAAAGAGGATGAGATAAACATGTTTGGCACCTGCCTGAGCTAGGTGTCACGGATGAAGTCTCAGATAATGTCCCAATAAACTTTCTGATAAGGTCCCAATAAGAAGTCAGAGACAGAAATCCTCAGTGGCTACCCAGTCAGGACCCCTCTCATTTTTGGGAGCTTTGTACTTTCCCTCAATAAACTCTATTGCTTTGCTCACTCTCTGTTGTCCGTGAGATTCATTCTTCAACGCCGTGAGACAAGGGCCGGCATCTCTCCGGTCTATAACACAGTAACACAATGACCCTACTGCAAAATAAAGTCGCATTTTGAGGTATTGAAGATTAGAACTTTAACATATGGATTTTTGTGGGGATTCAGTTCGACCTACAACATTTACTATAGGTTAAGTATTTGCCTTTCCTTAATCCCACCAGCCCCATAGAAGTATAAGTAAATTATCTGGAGTCACACAAGTGGCAAATGCCAGATCCAGGAGTTAAAACCAGACTTAACTGATTGCAAGGCCCATGTCCTTAAAAGGACATTTTGAAACTTCTAACAAAAGAGTACGTTCAAACAAGTTTCATTAGTGACATAGGCCTGAAAGTAGCCATATTTGTTCTCAAAAAATTATATTTAAAATGATGGTTTAGGGCACTGCTTATGGTGACAGTTTCACAGGTGTATATTAGTATACTATCTTTGAACTCATCAAGTGTATGCATTAAACATGTACAGCTTCTTTAAAAAATTTTACTTAGTTTTGAAAGACAGAGAGAGCATGAGTGGGGGAGGTGCAGAGAGAGGGAGACAGAATTTGAAGCAGGCTCCTAGCTCTGAGCTGTCAGCACAGAGCCTGATGTGGGGTTCGAACCCATGAACCATGAGATATGACCTGAGCCGAAGTCGGATGCTTCACCAACTGAGCCACCCAGGTGCACCAAACATGTACAGCTTTTTTGTATGTCAGTCATACCTCAATAGAAAAGAGTAGTGCAGTCAAGAACAATGACAAATGAGCAGCAGGAAAAAGAAAAAGAAAAAGAAATGATGGGGGTAAAGAAATGGCATGTAGATATCTAGAAAGCAATATTGCTACTTATCCATCAGAGTTGTGTTTTGTTCTCCTGACGGCTTCTTTCCTGCATAGGGGTAAGTAGTAAATAGAAAATAATATCCAAACTTTGTTTCCCTAAGTCATAACTCAAACAACACGTAGGAAACAAAGATACGGGCTTACAACCCTATCTTATAAAGCCTCACCTCTAACCCAGGCAGCTCTTCTGTGACTTCATCTTTGAAATTTCAGACCAGGTAATCTATTTCTTTGAAATTAAATTTCTGATATGGAAAAACATCCAACATATATCATTATAAAGCCTTTTCAAGCCATTAACTGCTATTATAAGCATGTAGCATTCATACCTTGCAAATATGTGTCATATTATGTATGCAAGCATATATAAATTTGATTGGGGGGTGAGTTGCTGGCAACATTTGGTTTGCTATTGCATTTAGTGTCCCTATACTTCTTTTCTTATCTTTCGGTTCTCAAAAATCCAAATTGGTAGCCTTATACTGGAATGTTCCCTCAAGCTCATGCTGTAGGAACCAACATACTTCCCAGCCCCATGTTAAAATTTATTGAAAACAAACAAAATTAAGTATTTGTTCTAAGACCTACTTGCGTTTGAGAGAGAAAATGAACCCACCAAAATAGCTTGCTTATTAAGATTAATGACTACTCTTCAAGAATCACTTCAAGATTTTCCCTTTACTGTGCCCACCAGTCTAAAGCTTTTATATCATAATTTATGCCCAATTCCAATCAGTTTCAAGTGTTTGAAGAATCACCTTCAAAATCACATATCCCAGACCTCAAAACAATATCAATATTTTCTCCTGACTTTCCCTTTCAGAAAAGCCGCAGTCCGCCAGGAAATTAGGATTACAGGACTACACAAACCAAACAATTTTTCAAAAATAAATACAAATTACTGATTTGCTGTAATGTAATATAACACATTACAGCATATAATGTTAATATAATGTTGATATAGTAATATGTTACATCTCAAAATGTAATGTAATACATCCAATAATTTAATATTTGTGCTAATTCTTCTGTACTCTTTGGAGACTGTTGCAAATTGAATTAAGTGTAAAAATGTATATGCATTCTTAAGGTATATAGATATCTTTTATTTTCTTTCTTTAAGAATCATAGAAAAAACCTTGTGAAATAAGTTAAAGTTATACCCATTACAAAAACCACAGAACCCACAACTCAGAGGAAGTAAGTTCATTTAGGTACTACCTGAATTAAATCCTTCAGATTTTTTTTTTAATTTTTTTTTAACGTTTATTTATTTTTGAAACAGAGAGAGACAGAGCATGAATGGGGGAGGGGCAGAGAGAGAGGGAGACACAGAATCGGAAGCAGGCTCCAGGCTCTGAGCCATCAGCCCAGAGCCCGACGCGGGGCTCGAACTCAAAGACTGTGAGATCGTGACCTGAGCTGAAGTCGGACGCTTAACCGACTGAGCCACCCAGGCGCCCCAAAATCCTTCAGATTTAAAAGCTCATGTTCATTATCTCATGCCATACTTTCCCTCTGGTACTTAGGAAAGCAACAATTTGCGACCTGCAATACAAGTTATCTAATATACTGGAGGATTTTTTATTTAAAAATTAGCACATTATCACCTTTGTACATTTCGTTTTATATTAAAATGAGGGTAGCATTTTCAACGTATTTTTATTAGCACTTATTTCACATTGAGATCACTTGTTTATACATTTTTTCCCTCAATCTCTTTGGGGCTAGAGATGGCATACCGTTCAGGTTTACATCTCTTTCGTTGAATGATGTCTAGAAGTTAGGGACTCAATAGGGAAACTTATATATCAGTTGAATGAAGGAACAGATGAATAAATGAGCAGAAGTTCTAAACAAAACGAGGGCTTAATTATATAGCCATTTATTTTTTTGAAAAAATAACTGAATATTTTCTAAATATAACACAATTACCATTTCTTAATTTTTTTTTTTCATATTGGATTTTTCTTACAGTTAGGCCTTGTACTTCGCTCCCTTTTATCACGCTGTGGTCTTTTGTTACGCACATTTTACTTAAAAAGAAAGGAGGCCTGAGCAGATAATCAGGAAAACAAATATATTTCTTACACAACAGAAAGAATACACCATACTTCTAATTTTGTTTTCTGCTGAAACCTTCAGGGCACAGTACAGTCACTAGAGCTAATTTGTACACTTAGCATAAGAAAACAGTCACGATAGTTCTAAAATCATTATGTTTGTGAAGCAAAATGCACCAATTCTTGTACACGTCTTACGAACATTACAGCACAGTTCAGGACGGAGCACATAGCATTAAGCAATGTGTCTAGAGTAACGAGAAACATCACGTTCCTGTTGGAAAGTGGCCAGCCACCAGAAGCAACATTTTGCAATTCTTTTAATAACCAAAAGTGGCCTAACTTTCTGTTCTTCAACTTGCTCACTGTTGCAGGCCCCTTTGGAGTGTTTTGAGTCCAACCTCAGTAAATCAGTCTCAAGGTTAAACCGCTGCGACTGCTCATTCCCTTCTGCTTCCTTCCCTGCATGACAGCACGGTGTTAGGCCTCAGGTTGCTTTGGAGGGCCTGTAAAACACTTTGTTGCTCACTGGGCCATGATTGTACACACTGGTGTTTTTGTATCTCTTGAGATCGCTGAGGGACCAGGACCTTTCGTAACCTTTTACTGATAACTCATAAACTTCCCACTTGCCAAACCCTGCTTATCGCATCCTGAAGCCGCCGGGTGGTCTGGCTGCACTCTTCAAACAGTGCCAAAGTCCCACTGAGAGCCAGTTTCTGCGAGTAAACTCCTTGCGTAAAAGAGTGTTTTATTTCTTCAGGTTACCACCTAGAATCTCGAGCGCATTAATGGTGCCCACGCGAAAGATTAAAAGCAAATGACAAAAATGCCCAAGTGGCAACTTGCTATCCTAAAAGAGTGCATACGTCTCTGGCTTTCTGAATCTCTTAATTCACTCTGAAAATATTTTTTATACCTCTCTTGTTGCTCCCAATAATCCCATAAGACTCAGGAGATGGATTATTATTTCATAGACAAGGATGTTGAAGCCCTTTTCCCAGTTGTAGTCTTATATACAATGAAAGTTGGGTTATCATGTTTATGATTATAAAATTAAAGGGGCGCCTGGGTGGTGCAGTCGGTTAAGCGTCCGACTTCAGCCAGGTCACGATCTCGCGGTCCCTGAGTTCGAGCCCCGCGTCAGGCTCTGGGCTGATGGCTCGGAGCCTGGAGCCTGTTTCCGATTCTGTGTCTCCCTCTCTCTCTGCCCCTCCCCCGTTCATGCTCTGTCTCTCTCTGTCCTAAAAATAAATAAACGTTGAAAAAAAAATTAAAAAAAAATAAAATTATTGCATGGTCATTATAAAATACTAGAAAAATAGTGAAAAAAAACCAGAATAAAATTGTCTTTAATCAGCCCAACAAGAAATACACAGCAAACTTTTTCATGCTTATATGTATTTATACATTTAATGATAAACTTGCAGTTGTGTATTTGTTTACTCAATAATGTATCTTGAGCAATTTCTGAAATTCAAACTCATTTTTGAAAACTTGATATTCAGTAGACACAACATATGCTTACTTAATGCATGTGAACTACTTTTACTATTTGGCTGTGGCAATACCTTTGTAAAGGACTCTGTGCTTTACCTATGACTATTTCTTTCTCATACAGTCTAGAAGGTAGAAATAGTACGTTAAAAAGCATATACGTGCAATATCCAGAGTCCTGATTTCAACTGCCACATTACCCTTATAAAGACTGAAAAAATTACATCCCCATTACCAATTATGAAAATGTTTTCTGTCACTATGCACGTGACCAACTCTGAAAGTGTTCATCATTTGAAATCTTTGCCAATTTGCTAAGTAAGTAATGGTAAACTGTTTAAATTTGTGCATGTTTGATAGTCTTTGAGGGTGAACATTTCTTTCTAAGCATTTGTTGGCCACTTATGATTGTTCTTGGTACATTGTTTGTTTATACCCTTTGGATGTTTTTCTTTGGAGCATTTGTATTTTGCTTTATGCGCTTACCCAAATCCTGAAATAGAAATTGTAATTTTTTTCCAATAAACTGTTTACTTTTAAGATGATTTCAGTTGTGATTTTTTTTTATCTACGTTCATAAATTCACTAGTATTTATTTTTATGGTCCTTTCTTTTGGAAATCTTCTCTAATTCCAAGATCAAATATGTGTTCACTTAGATTTTTTTTTCAGCACTTTCATCATTTTAACTTTCAAAACCGTCTGGAATTATACTGGCTAACTGGGCAACATAAAGATATTTGTCCAGAACTGTGTATTGGTTGATTCATTTAAAATACCACATGCATACTGAATGGGCCATCCAGGCTTGAGTCTGTCTCTAAACTTTCTGCTGTGTTCCAAGTATTTTCTGTTAATTCATAGAACCATGAACACGCTTTTATAACGAGCATAATTTTAATTTTTTTTAACGTTTATTTATTTATTTATTTTTATTTTTGAGACAGAGAGAGACAGAGCATGAATGGAGGAGGGGCAGAGAGAGGGGAAGACACAGAATCGGAACCAGGCTCCAGGCTCTGAGCCATCAGCCCAGAGCCCAACGCGGGGCTCGAACTCACGGACCGCGAGATCGTGACCTGAGCTGAAGTCGGACGCCCAACCGACTGAGCCACCCAGGCGCCCCAATAACGAGCATAATTTTAAAATATCCTACAGGATATTCGTCTTCATTCTATCTACTAAACATTTTATCTGTTTTTCCATTCCCCTGTTCTACCATGTGAATTTAGAATCATTTTTTAATGTTAAAAATAACTCATTGGCATTTCAATGGTATTAAACATATTCACTGTTTTGGGGGAATTCGTAGCTATATGTTTTGAATTTTTAAATCTGGGAAGGGAAATTAATCTCTATTCAAATCTCATTTTTTAAACAGAAACTTTTTTATATATTGTAATTCTTTCATGTTCCTCATTAACATTATGTTTAAGCCTATGTTAAGCAGGTTCACTGAATCTGTGGTTTTAAATATTTATATTTAAATTAAAATTATATATTTAAAATATTTGAATTCATATCTCAAGACGCAAACTTTCTGCTCAATTGCTGATTCATATTCATTAGTTTACCAAATGTTATTACTGAAATATCAAATGTTCATCTAAATTTAAACCAAGACAAAAACATGATTATTTTTCTGCACAAGGAATGTCAGCTCTTTGGGAGGTCTTCCGTAAGCATAGTAGATAACAATAAATCACTGCTGTAAGTTTTCACCCTATTATTCTGCTTTGATTTCTTCTGAGTAGTATTAATTACCTAAAATTAGATGGTAGATCAATACATGTATTAACTATCTCCCTTAAATGCACCTTAAAATATACATTACTTGAGAGTCTGAACTTTGCCCTCCATACCTACAGCCCTAGCAACAGTATCAAACATAGTTGCTACTACTTAACAATTTTTAGGGGAAAATTAAAGAGGGGATACTTGTGCATTTATTTGGCATTATCTGCATGGTACCTCTTCTCATTACATTTCTTTAACAAATATCTGTTTGTGTCAAGAAAATTATTGGGTTTTTTACATTTATTTTTTTGACATTTACCTTTCTTTACTTTCTTACGAGTTATAAACAGTTTTCTAATTGTTGGTCTTTTTGTTTTTCCAACTATGCCATAATAACATTGGCTAATACTTATAATTTTAAATATTAACCTTTTTCTAAAAATCTGGGTAGAACATTTAGAATTGTCTTAAATTGTAATGATAATAATGGAGATCCTGATTTTGTTCCAGACTTTAGAAAAAAATGTATTTTTTAAAAAAATGTTTAACGTTTATTTTATTTTTGAGAGAAAGCATGCGCACAAGTTGGGGAGGGGCAGAGAGAGAGGGGGGTACAGAGGATCTGAAGCAGGCTCCCTGCTGACAGTAGAGAGAGCCCAATGCAGGGTTTGAACTTGTGAATCATGCCCTGAGCCAAAGTCAAGCACCCAACTGACTGAACCATCCAGGTGCTCCAGAAAAAAAAATGTATTTTACCTCACAACTAGGTTTCATGTTTGATTTTGTTTTGAGATAGTCTTCCTCATTTTATTTTTTTTTAAGTTTATTTATTTATTTTGAGAGTGAGAGAGCATGAGCAGGGGAGGGGCAGAGAGAGAGGAAGAGAAAGAATCCGAAGCAGGCTCTGAGCTGTCAGCACAGAGCCCCATCCAGGGCTCGAACTCATGACCTTGTGAGATCATGACCTGAGCCAAAATCAAGAGTCAGGCGCTTAACTGACTAAGCCACTCACGTCCCCCATCTTCCCCATTTAAAAAAATTCTTTTGATAACCATTTATGAAGACCTTTAATCAGAATGAATACTGTTTATTTTTCTTCTGAAACAAAATCTTTTTTAGCATGTGTCTACAGAATCATAGTTGCTCTCATTTGCTCTACTCTTGAAATGATTTGTATTAACAGATATCTTAATCTGGAACCGTTCAAAAAGACCTGAGATGAATCCTACTTCATCGGATAATCAGATGCTTTCTTCATGGTCAGAATTGCACTAGTGTTATACAATAAATCAGGAATCTTTCCTTCTTTTTCAAGTTTGAAATAGTTTGCAAAATAGGAATTTTTTTCAATAGTATAAAATTCATTATCCCTAAGTGAATCCTCAGCTCACCAAATTTTTTAATAATACATTGATGCATTTTGCAGTTCATTTCCTTGTCATTGATTTATTTAGGTGTTCTAAATCTTCTTCAGTTATGTTTAATAATTTATTTTGCCCATGAATTTACATCCATTCTATTAAATTTTTCAAATGGTTTTGTTGTGCATAGTTTTCTTTCAAAATTTAAAGTAGTGGTGCCTCAGGGTTATCTTTTTTTTTTTTAATGTTTGATATTTGTACTTTATTTTCTAGGTTAGATGGTTTTATTATGAATTTTTTTTATAAGCAAGCAATTATATATATATATATATAGAGAGAGAGAGAGAGAGAGAGAGAGAATGAGCAGGGGGAGGTGAAGAGAGAGAGAGGGGGGTAGGCTCCCCGCTCAGCACAGAACATGACACAGGGCTGATACTACGACCCTGGAATCATGACCTGAGCCAAAATCAAGACCTGGACATTCAATTGACTGACCCATCCAGGTTCCACCAGTTCTTTAATTTATCAACGTCTCTATTTTTCTCTTTATGTATGCATGTATATATGTATCATGCAACTGTTTTTGGATGTGTTAATATAGTAAGGCTTTAAGGAGCACTGGAGTCAGGCTGTGTTTGAAATATAGCGCCATCACGTGTTAGCTTTGTGACACTGCAGAGTTGCCTAATCTTTCTCTAGCATGGTTTCCTCATATGCAACATAGGATAATAATATTGCTTATTTTATAAGCTTATTATGAAAAGTACATGAGGTAACACATGCAAGGCAAAATAATCAACAGATTTCCAATCATATTTACCTTTCATTTATTCGAAAGCTATTTTTCTGACTTCTAAATTTGAACACATTTCAATTTATCTTTTTTTCAATGCTATTCCTTCTCAGGTCACTCTATTATTACTTTTTCTTTACTGTCATCATCTCTGATCTCCAGCTCCTTACTCTCAGGTAGAATTAACCACTTATTTCCTTGAATCCCCAAGGGATATGGTATACACTATACCCTATTCATACTTGTATTGCACAAGAATGTGCAAGAGTGCACTCTCTTTTTAATAAAAAACATTTTATCCTCTCCAACACTTTAATAATTAGAAATTAACTATTTTGAAGCCAAGGTTTTATTTTATTTAGTATTACAAACTAGTAATGAAACCAAATTACTCCTATCTAGAAGGACGCTGAACACAACATAGGTTAAAGGACCAGTGATTTGGACCAATAATACATCAAAGTGATACAGACAGGGGAAAAATAACAAATTTCCATTTAATTACACAAAATTAAGGTTATCCTAAATTTAAATTAAGTCTAGTTTCCTAGTGAGTAAATAAATAGATATCTTGATGTTCTTTTAAGAGTTTTAATTTCAGAATGTATTAGAAAGTATGTTCTATTCTGTCATGTCTTTTACTCATGTCAGATCAAACGGCTGTAAATTAGAGAAATCTTTTATAATAGTCCCTCAATGTCTCTCAAAATAAGGTGCTAAATATTCCCAGCTCAGACTGATTCTTCATGTTGGGCCAAAAATCTACACAATATTAAATCTTACCATTTTTTTTCTCTAATAATAAATTCAGTTGTCAATATTTGCTGATGTCTGTTTGGATATCTGTCTGTTTATATATATATTTTTATCAATAGGAACATTATCCTGAATGCTCAATATCTAAATTATGATTTAGTTAAGCCTACAATACAGAAGTTGAATAATAGATCTTAGATAACATTTTCAACCTTTGATATGATTTTAGGCCTAAATGCCCCTGAAATGCAAGTTAATGAAAACAGCTGTAATACAGTCAATAAATACAATGGTTACAGATTAAATGATATGGACCATCATTGCTAACTTGAGAATTATGATGAAGTATTAACTCCTTACTAAGGCAGCAGATAGAGACTGAAATATGTATTGTCCAGCTCCTAAAAGTAGATGTAATTTATACGTCTTTAAGATTATATCAATTATAAAGTTATAACCCCATCTAGCTAAAGATATTTTTTCTATAGAAATCCACAACTACTCATTTTCATCCTAAAACATAAAGTTTAACTAATAAAGTTCTCACAGATCTCCTGGAGTTTTGGGAATGCTTTTATATAGCAAAATAATCTACAATCAAAAATGCTTATTAGCACAAAAAATGAATGACTAATGCTTATAACGTATTACATGAAATATTCAGTACCATGTAACAATAAAATTATGAATCAGAAGATGTCTGGAATGTTAATTTGGTTCATCTCATCTTAACTAGATGTATCTATTTTATTTTATTTTTTTATTTTTTAATTTTTTTATTTAAAAAAAATTTTTTTTAACATTTATTTATTTTTGAGACAGAGAGAGACAGAGCATGAATGGGGGAGGGTCAGAGAGAGGGAGACACAGAATCCGAAACAGGCTCCAGGCTCCGAGCTGTCGGCACAGAGCCCGACACAGGGCTCGAAGTCAGGGATCGTGAGATCATGACCTGAGCCGAAGTCGGCCGCTCAACCGACTGAGCCACCCAGGCATCCCTCTATTTTATTTTTTTATGTTTGTTTATTTATTTATTTAGAGGAGGCGAGGGGCAGAGAGAGAGGGTGAGAGAGAATCCCAAGTAGGCCCCACCCCACACTGTCAGCACAGAGCCCAGCATGGGGCTCGATCTCACCATGACCTGCGCCAAAATTTAAGGTGCCCCTAGATATCTGTTCTCTAATAAGAAGCAAAATTAATTGACGGATATCATCCTAGAACAGTAGGTGAATTCTAATAAGGCTCAGAATCCAGGTAACTACCATGTATACTGTTCTTATGTGAAAGACAGTAGACAATATGCTATTTATGGTATATCTTTCACCATATATCAGAAAAATATGAATCTCAAGGACTTAGAATATATCCTGGATCTTTTAATCCTCAAGGTAGACTACTCACCAGGATTCTCTTTTGGGAAACTTTCTTTCTAAGCCCTTTCTGGAATCTCATTCTCTACTTTCTTTGTGTCCCACTAAATGTTAAAATAATATATTGTAGATTTTTTTGAATACATACAAATTTAAAGCAAAAACCAAAATGAACCATATTCTCATCACCAAGATAATTTTCTATATTGGACAAGGTTCTTAGTTGCAGAGAACAGAATTCACTCTTACTACTTTAAGTGAAAGAGTAATTCATTGAAGAATTGTAGAGAGCTCCCAGAGTCAATGCGAGAACTTGAGAAAAACACTGAAGGCACTGCTCCCAGTAAAAGTTTTCAGAACTATTGCGCAGCACTATCCTCCTGTAGAAACCATGGCTGCAAACAACACAGGACACTAGGGACAGAAATTCTTCCCGCAACAACCACTAGCACAGCATCAACCCCATTTCTGTGGCAGGGACTCAATCTAATAACCACTGTTTTTCACTTCCCTGACCTCCCAGAGCCAAGTAGCTCTGAAGTCACTTATAACAGCAAAGTGAAAGGGGCACCTGAGTGGCGCCTTCAGTCAAATGTCTGACTCTTGATTTCCACTTGGGTCATGATCTCGCAGTTTGTGGGATGGAGCCCCACATCCAGCTCTATGCTGACATTGTGAAGCTTGCTTGGGATTCTCTGTCTCCCTCTCTCTCTGCCCCTCCCCTACTCGCTCTCTCACTCCCTCTCTCAAAATAAGTAAACACTAAGAATAAAAGTAAAATAAAAAAAGCAAAGCGGAAGCTCTATGCAGGGCATGTCCCCTTATTCTGCTCTTTCTAATTAGGACACAGAAACCCAGCTCATTCTTTCTAATGATTGAGTCCGTCAAATAAACGTATCATAATTTAATTGGACCTCCTTAGTGTTCCTAACTTTGTTCGAATTTTCTTTTTGCTATCGAAAACTCTTGAAACAAACATTTCTGAATGTACATTTTAGCATGTGGACCTGTTTAGTGTGAATTCCTAGCAGTGTTAATTGGTAGGTCAATGGGAATGTATATCTTAAATTTTGAGAGATGTTGCTAAATGCTTTCTAAAAAGGTATATGAATTATATACAGACAAAATTTATAATCATGGATGTTTCTTCATACATGGAAATTTTAGTACTAATATTATATACAAAAATACTACTTCCTTTATCTCAGAACTGCTTATTTCTGATTTTTCTATTAGGTTTTTTACAATTTTGATATATATTACTTTACATAAAGGAAATGAACCATGTTTGTCACATATTTTCAGTTGTTTTAAAATTTAAAAAAAATATATTTATTTTCTAGTATTAACTTTTTACTTGTTTTATAATAACTTTTACTTCATCATTACTATTCTCTATTATTGATCATGTTCCTATTCCCCTATGCTTATTGTGATTATCTCAAGCCACTCCTCTATTTTCCTTTCTAAACATGAATTTTTTTCTTTCTTGTGTATTTGCTGTTTATACAATGTTGTTATTCTTCTTCCTCAATCCCTAGCACTATAATCTTCCATTTTCCCCCTCTCCTATTTTGTTATTGTGTTTATATCATTTTCTTTTCAACTTCTACCCTCCTGTATATCATCTAAACAAAACAAAAACACTCAAGGGAAGATATTTTTTCCTCCTCTTCTCTTTGTTTTGATTATTTCCAGAATGAATCTGCATTTTTATTTGTCCATAATCTTTCCTTAATTTTCTTCATTCATTGAATTATTTTTGGCTAATTGCCATTTTATTTATTTCTCTTTTCCCTGCCACTTCCATGGGAAGAGCTCTTTTGTTTTACATGAACACAGAATGAGTAAAGTTTCCTTTTTTTCATTTCCATCCTTTCTATTTCATTTGGAAATTGCATTTTTCCCCTTATGTTAAGATATATTTATGTTGTGTTTTCTTTCTTCTTTTCTTTCCTTTTCTTCGTCCTTCCTTCTTTCCTTTCCTTCCCTTCCTTTTCTTTCTTTTCTTTCCTTCCTTCCTCCCCTTCCTTCCTTCCTTTCCCTCTTTCTTTCTTTCTTTCTTTCTTTCTTTCTTTCTCTTCCTTTCCTTTCCTTTCCTTTCCTTTCCTTTCCTTTCCTTTCCTTTCCTTTCCCTTTCTTCTTTCTTTCTTTCTTTCTTTCTTTCTTTCTTTCTTTCTTTCTTCTTTCTTTCTCTTAGCTAGAGGATTTCATTGTCCACCTGGGATTTTGGAAGGCTGAGCTGACCACTTCTGGTTCTGTTCATTGTTTGATAGGCATGGAGGACATGGTGAACAGTCCATGGGAGTTAGGAAACACTTGGTCTATTCTAGGCAATTTTTATTCTTGGAATTTTTTGTCTTTTCTTTCTTTTTCATGCCTTTAAACATTTTTAATGGGGCTTAATTCTTTAGTTTATTGATTATTGACTTTTTTTCTCATTAAAAATATAATTTGGCACAATTTAATTACATTTTAGGGAAGGAGATGTTTTGATTTGACTTTACTTTAGATTTTTAACCAGTACATCTTTGTTACCTTTCTTTTTAAAAAATAACAGAAAGGAGGATTAACAACTTAAAAAATGATATAATATGCACAACTAATTGATCTTATGAGAGAGGAATAGTGTGGCTGTGCTGTATGAGGTAGAAAAACTTTACCACTATTTTATGCTTTAAAGTATATGCTCTTTTAGCAGCTTCTTCAGACCATGGCATATATGTTCTTAAGTAGTGTTATTTTTACACTGGCACAAAAAATGACTATTAAAATTCTTTTTAATTAAACTGAAATAAATAACAGCAATTGAGGACATATTTGCAACAAGTATGAAAGTAAAAGGATTAGAATTTTTCATATATGATGAGTTTATTCTAATGGATATGATAAATACCAAAAGGTATGGGAAGATAACTTGGGAGAGAAAAAAAAGCCATAAGCCTACAAACAATAGAGAATGAGGTTCAAATTTCTTAACAATTGAAGAAAGGTATGATATGTACCTATTAAGCTAGCAAAATACGAAACTTGTAATAAAAATGAAAAATATGAAATAAAGAAATTGTAAACCTAAGAAATTAAAGCAGAATAGACATTTCCCACCACTACAAATGAGGATGGAGAATTGTACAGTTTTGGAGGAATCTATTGGTAAAATCATTCACTTTCACCTGCTGAACCCCAAAGGTAGAGCTGTAATGAATACAAACATTGTCCCTGATGTCATGAAGCCTTCTACTGGGAAGATAATTGAGGTAACTGTTAAAAGAGAAGAAATACAGATACCATATGTTTTCAGTCTTATGTGGATCCTGAGAAACTTAACAGAAGACCATGGGGGGAGGGGAAGGGGTAAAAAGAGTTAGAGAGGGAGGGAAGCAAACCATAAGAGACTCTTAAAAACTGAGAATAAACTGAGGGTTGATGGGGGGGTGGGAGGGAGGGGAAAGTGGGTGACGGGCACTGAGGAGGGCACCTGTTGGGATGAGCACTGGGTGTTGTATGGAAACCAATTTGACAATAAATTTCATATTAAAAAAAAAAGAAACACAGTACAGGTTGCAGGGATGTAATCCAGTCTTTAAAAATGTTCATATATTTTTACATACAAATTAAACTGTAGGAATTTATCCCAATATAAACCTGCAAAAAAAAAACCCATAATATTTTATGCACTGAGAACTCTGATTGCACTATTAACAAAGTGAAAAATTATGAACAACCAAAACATTCAACTTTTGGAATAACTACAAACTAAACTCAGCAAAAATATACAAAAGAATAAGATATAACCACTAACTAAAAATAATATCTACGAAAAACCAGTAAAATGGGATAACTTTCATTTATAATGTGATTCTTAAGAAAAAGTAAACTTTTCAAGTGTAATGTGATTTTTATCATTTAAAATATACGTAAACTGAACAAAATAACTGAGTAAATATAAAGAGTGGCCAAAGAGTAAGATGATGTATCTTCATTTTTATGTACTTGCCATGGACAAGATTCTTATAATAAAATTAGAATAAAACTTAAGACATAAATACATACAATTTATAGGCAATTTATTTTTATTGTATCCTTATAATTGGTTAAATTTTATTTTTTTAGAAATAGGTACATATGAAATGAATGATTTAAAAGATATAAACTAATATATAGTAGAAAGAAGGCACCTTGGCCCATAGTCTTCCAGCCACTTAATTTCCGTTTGCATTGAAAGGAAACACTCTCCCTCCTCACCAGCTACTTATGTGTCTCAAGATGTATGTGTGTAATATGCACTCACTGGTTAAGTCTCTGAACCTGTATATCTCTGATATAAGAGGACACAGTGTAGCGAATAGACGTGAAATCAAAATACTCACTTGTGTTAGTTCTACCACCCAGCTCATTCATCACACTTTGGGATTCCTTCCTGTTTCAGATTCCTTATGTACAAATGAGGAAAATAGCCTCTTGCCTGCCACTCTCAGAGTATAAATAGATCTGATCAAGTATGGACAGTGGTTTGGAGCAGGGTCTCTGGAACCATATTTATCAAGCCATTTAGGATTATGTTGTTTAATTTCTAAATGTTTAACAATGTTATTGGAGATGTCATTCTGAAAAAAATCTAGGTTGATCTCTCTTTTAAAACATGTTTTTCCATCATCTTCTGGCTTGTGTGATGTTTGAGGAGATCTTTTATCAAATTTGTAAATGTTTATCTATTCTCAAAATGTTTTTAATATTTTTATAGTTTTTTACATTTTTTCTATATTGTTTCTCAAATATTTTCTCTTTTATCTTCCAGGACTTCAGTTATCAGATATTACTAATATTATCCCATAGATCATTTGGTTTAATTATTTTTGTTCAGTTTTTTTTTTCCTCTGAATGCCTCATTCTGCACTGTCTCTATATGTTCAAGTTCACTATTTTTTTTCTTTTGTGATACCTAATAAAGTTAATGTAATAAAGTAGAAATTTTATTTCCCATATTTTACTTTTTACACATGGGTCTCATGATTTTTTTTCACATCTCTTTATCTTTTCATTGTGCCCATGTTTTCTCTTATACCCTTAAACATGCCTTTTTTTCTAGATTTTTAAAAATCTTTATTTATTTTTGAGAGAGAGAGAGAGAGAGAGAGAGACAGAGAGTGAGAGAGCAGGGGAGGCATAGACAGAGAGGGAGACACAGACTCTGAAGTGGGCTCCAGGATCTGAGCTGTCAGCACAGAGCATGATGTGGGGCTCAAACTCACGGACCACGAGATCATGACCTGAGCCAAAGTCGGAGGCTTAACCGACTGAGCCACTCAGGAGCCCCAATGTTTATTTATTTTGAGAGAGAGAGAGAGACAGAGCATTATCTGGGAAGGAAGACACAGAATCTGAAGCAGGATCATGACCTGAGCTGAAGTTGGATGCTCAAACGACTGAGCCACCCAGGTGCCCCAAAAACATGTCTGATAATTCCCCATTTTATCTCTCCAGATTTGTTTCTATTGACTATTTAAAAATACTCATATTTTCCTGTTTCTTTGTATAACTAAAAATTGTTGCCTGGATGCTGGACATGTAAAATTACATTTTTGAGGGATAACTTATATTTTGTTTCTTCCAAAAAGTTTTGAGTAAGTTATGAAAAAAGATATTTACAAATATTTCACAGGTTGTATGTTTGTGCACATGTTGCTTTGGTTTGTTTGTTTATTTGTTTAAAAGTGTGAGTCTAGAGTGGTCTTTAGGGCGAGTTTAGTCCCACAGCTAAGCATAATGCCTCTGGGGTCCTCATTTAAGCTTCAGGTATTCATCAAGGTGTATTTAATCTAGCATACAAAAAGCCAAATGATTCTCAACCTTATCTGAGTTTTTGCAATAGTTCAATTTCAGCTTCTAAACAATTGTACTTTCTCTCATAGCAGCTCTTTTTCAAACTTTGTAGTTTTTTCTTGTGCTTGTATAGACTGGTATTCAGGTAACCAACCAAATCTTGAGAAGACTCTCATGCAAAAAACTGGAGCTCTTCCTCTCTTTTGTTCCCTTTTTTTTTTCTTCTCTTTTTTTCCTGAGGTGAGGTCATGTATTTTTAAGCCATCTTAAACTCCTAAACGTTTAACCACTGCTTCTTTAATTTGGCAGAACTGTTGGACTCTTTTTACATTGACCCTCTATGCACTGTTGGCTTCATAGAGCTTCCAGGAAAAAAGCTTGCTTTATGGTTGGAATCACCTTGCTTGATTTCTTTTTATTAGGAGTAGGGCTCATTGTCCTAGATCTATAAGCTCTCTGTTGTTTTGTTTTGTTTTGTTTTAGTGTTTGTGGGGGTTTTTTGTGTGTGTTTTTGGACTTTTTTTCCCTAATAGCCCAGAGTGAGTCCTGCTGCATTTACTTCTTTGTGGGCAACTCTCACTGTCTGAATTTAAATCCTGACTTTGCCGCTGAGAGGATGTGTGACCTGGGACAAATTATTTACTTTCTTGCCTCTCTTTCATCATCTGCCAAAGGGAAAAGATAATAAAACTTAATCTGCAGGGTTGTTGTGATGAGTAGGTGAGTTAATGTTTACAAATTGCTTAGAAAATGCTTGGCATGTGGCAGGCTCCTTGGAAGATAATAGTTGAGGTTCCAATGGTAAGCAAATGCAGTCACTGTCAGTGCCACCATGGAGCATAGCAGCCGGGGGGGGGGGGGGATGCTATGGTGGAGAAGTACCCCATGTTCCTCAGGATCACGGCAGGAAAGGCTTCCCTGAAGAGTTGGTATTTGAGGTGAAGTCTGACAAATTGATATTTGAAGTGAAATTTGATATAACAAATTACCCTGATTCTCTCATTCTTTAAAACAGGATACTATAAACCACTTTGTCCTTTTTTTATTTTTAAGTTCTGTATTGGATTTCAGTGGGTTATTTCCTGCAGTTTGAGAATTTGATGTAGTTTGCTAAAGTATAGAATATAAAACATTCTTGAAATGTTGTACATTTCCTCAACACATTTGGATTCCATGAAGAACAAAATATCTATGTCAAATGGTATTCAATGCTTTTCTTTTTTTTGTCCAAAAAACCAACCTGACCTGAATAAATCTTGTACCTTCAATGCTGTGGACATTTGCTTTACTTTAGGTGCCTTTAAAAAATCTCTAGTAAGGACAATTTTATATTTTTCTTCCAAACTGAACTATGCTTTTACATTCTGGTGGCTTACAACATAATCCTTTGGCCTTTACAAAATTCTATATTCCCTTCCTTTAACTTTGCAAAATTTTGGTAATTATTGGTACTTCTGACAATGTAAAAATTGAGCGGGTGATGATTCATGGAAAATTTATTCATTCTCTGCATTTGTTAGAAATTTGATCAAATAGGTAAACTATTGGTTTAAAAATTGAATTAAGATATGGGAAGGCATGTTATTATTCATTTTGGAGGAAGAAAATGATAACAGAAAAGACATCCTGTGGACTTACTAGAAGAGTGAGTATATACAATGTATGGATATCTGTATCTATATCTGTATCTGAATATAATTTACAAATTTCTTTTAAAAAGTTCTATGTAACTTTATAATGACTTTTATTTTGCTATTAGGTTCAAAGTAAATGTGTTTGAATTCTCCAATTAGTGGAACCCAGATAAATTTTTAAATGTTTATGGAACCATGGAGAATAAAATCTTTACCTTCTTAAAGAAGATACATTTTTACTCTGTAGAATGTTATATATTTCTCTCCACCAAAATCTTCACATCCTATCAGAAGTCTAAACCAGCCTCACTGGCATAAGAAGATTTAATTCATTTTTCACTGAAGTAGATAGGATTTTATTCATTCTATAAACGAATAAGATTACATATATTTTAATTCTATACAATTTTCTATGATTGATATATAACAAAAGGGAGAGATATGACTGTCTTCTTCCTCATAAGTAACCACTAACTTAAGGTTGTTTATTCATCTTCCCCATGGATATTCTTGTATTTTAGTTTTTGTGTTTGTGTCCATAAAAAAAGCAGAAAATTTTGCACCTGGTTAGCTTTTATATAAACACAATCTGTACAATATATGGCAATATTTAATTTGCTTTTTGTTGTTAAACTTTGTTTTTAAAACTTATCCATATTCAATCCACAATTTACCATCCTCCTGTTACATCTATTAAGATACTGTTAATTTTCACCAATATAAACAATGTTACCATAACTGTTCTTCTGGAAAGATTCAGAGTTCCTCTAAGGAATAAATTTGGAAATATAATTGTTGGATAACTACTGGGTTATATATTATAAACAGCTTCTTTTTACTAGAATGACCAAATTACTCTCCAAAAATTTGGTATCAATTCATGCTGCCATGAATGGTTCGATTGTTTCTATTTCTTAATATTGTTGACATTGTTTGTTATCAGAAATATTTGACAACCTACTGGCATAAAGTAAAATGTCATTACAGATTTATGCTTTTGTAAATTTTTAATTTGGATACCATTGCTTGCTATTTATAAAAGTTGCAAATATCCGTTTTCTACCGGGGAATGGCATTGTTTTAAATTTACCATGGTATCTTGCCTTTTTTTTTTCTTTTTTTCCTTTTTAATAATGCAAGTATTTACTTGTAAATTTTACTCATGAGTTTTAGTTTCTGTATCTTTTTAAAAGTATCATTCTTGGGGGTTCCTTGTGTGGCTGTCAGGTAAACATCTGACTCTCGATTATGGCTCAGGTCATAATCGCAGAGTTCTTGGGATAGAGTCCCATGTTGGGCTCTGCACTGACAGTCTGGAGCCTGCTTGGGATTCTCTCTCTTCCTCTCTCTCTGCCCCACCCCCACTCTCTCTCTTAAAATAAATGTATAAACTTGAAAAATAATAAATAAGTAGATAAAGAAATATTTTTAAAAGTTTAAAAATTTTTTTAAACTAAGATCACAAAGATATTTTCCCATATTTACTTCTAAAATTTTTGTGAAGTCACATATCACATTTGGGTCTTTGACCCAACTAGAATTGGCTTGACTTTCAGGGTACACTAAGAATCTGGTTTTATTTCATTTTTCTCTGCATAACTAGTTATGGAAAGTAATTGCTTTCTCAACTTTTAATGCCCTCTCTGTTGTGTCATGTTTCCATAAATGCTTTCTCTGTTCCATTGGTTATTTGCTTATCCTTGTACCAATGTCACACTGAAATAATTACCACTGCATTCTAATGTCTTAACATTAAGGTAGGAAAAGAAATTTATTAATTCAAATTTGATTTAATTAGGTCTTATTTTCTACCCTCTATATCATTTTAAGATCGACTTGGTGTAATTTTATATTACATTAGTGAGACTGACATACTTACAATCTTAGTCCTGATGTTTTTGCCTTTCATGATGAATTGGGTGCTTTTCCAATATATTATCTAATTCGATTCTAGTGGTATATAGAAAAAAGAAATATATATATATATATATATATATATATATATATATATATATCGATCTTGTATCTACCAGTACATTCTTATAATTTCTAATAGTTTGTCTGTGATTTGATGATTCTTTATTTTATTATTTTGTATAGAATTATGTGGTTATTTGACTTTTCCATATGGAACGTTCCATTTGATTGTGTGTACAATCATATCACCTGCAAAAAAGTGTTTTCTCTCCCTTTCCAATAATAATTATTTTTTGCCCTCATTTTATTACATTGGCTAGTACCTCTTGTACAATGTTGAATAGAAGAAATAGTCTTTTTTAGAATTAAATAAGAAAACTTCTAAAGAAATTTCCTTTGTTTCTTAGTTAGCTAGGTGTATTTTTCATCTTTTGAAATGTTGGGTATTTTTTTCCCTCATTTAAATTTTTTTAATGTGGAGTATTTGTTTGATAATTTTTTAAATGTTGAATCATTCTTTTTTATGTTTATTTTTGAGAGGGATAGAGACTGTGCAACTGGAGGAGGGACAGAGAGAGAGGGAGAGAGAAAGAATCCCAAGCAGGCTCCACGCTGTCAGTGCAAAGCCAGAAGTGGGGCTCGAACTCACGAAACGGTGAGATCATGACCTGAGCCAAAACCCAGGGTCAGGAGATTAACCAACTGACCCACCCCGGCATCCCAATGCTGAATCATTCTTACGTTGCTGAGATATAATCTACTTAATCACAGTGTATTTTTAAATGCATTCCTGAATTATATTTGCTAGTACTTGAAGTGTGATTTTATGAATTTAACTCTAAAATGAGACTTATAAGTTTCTCATATATTGTTGTTTTCCCCCAGTTTTAATAGAGAGGTTGTTTTAGACTCATAATATAAATTCTGTATCTTCCATGTTTTTCTATCCTTTAATTATTCTTTAGATACAGGGATTATGGCTTCTTTAAACTGAGGTAAAACTCAAAAAGTTTCTGATGGAATAGAATTTTAATCATTAACTCATCTTAAAAGTAGTTTCTATCGTCTTTTAGGCTTTCTATTCCTAATTAATTACAGAAATTAATGTTTTCTAGAAAATGTTCTTGCTAACAGAAGTCTCCATGTTTATTGGCACTTGTATTCATATTTCTTTATGGTTGAAAAATATCTATTGTTTGTAGTATTACATTTTTATAAAAATTACTGTTTTCTTGATCAGTCTTTCTAGGAGTCTGTCTATTTTATCAGCAATTCTAACAATCCAAAGTTTACTTCTTTCTCCTTTTTAAATGTTGTCTTATTTCTACAATATCCTTCTTTCGGTGTTCTTAGACTTACACTGCAGTGTTTTTCCTAATGTCTTGTGTTGAATATTTAACCCTTTAATTACAAAATCAAATTTACCTCTAAGTTAAGCTGTGACTGCACCTGCACACTTTGTTATATATGATTCACATTGTGCTTCAGTTACTGTTTCTTACAGTTTCAGTCTTGACATTTTTCTTATGCCATCAATTTGAGTATGTTTTTTAGTTTCCAAAAAATATAGAAGTATAGTTATATTGCTAATTGTTGACTCTTAATATAATTTCTGATTTCTAATGTAGGAATTGCATTTAGATCAGAGAATAGAACCCAATTCTATTAAATGGGTTGACGCTTCTGTAAAGACTAAATCTCGGCTCAATTTTTTGGTAAATGTTTCATGTTTTCAGGGAGAGAAAACACATTCTCATCTTTTGGTATTAGAATTGATAGCTACAAGTAGATGACGTTTGTAGATTTTAATTTCAATTTTTCTGTGCTACACTAGTATTTCTTGGTTTGATTTATTTCTTCATGATATACGTATACCAATATCACAAGGAAAGTTTGACACATTGGCCATTATAATGGCAAGTTTTGTTAGTTTTTGCTTTATGTAATTTAAGATTTTATTAACTGTAGACTCATTTGTAATCAACCTCTTTTAGTGATGATATACACTATGTACACCAAAGAAATTTAATAGTGGAGGAGATATTAAGATGTCTAGTTATTTACATTTTATGCCCTCCTTCGTAGTTAAAAGAAATAATATTTATATTTACGTATTAGTGAGATTGATTTTTCTGTATGTTCTATAAATTAAGTCTAAGAGCATTTCTAAAATATGAATTACAGGAATGTTTTGGATAATGGTGGCATTGTTGTTATAAATGCCTTTTTATAGCCATCATTGTGAAGGGAAGAGTGTCATTATTTTATCACTATATAGCATGTATAAACCTAGCTACAATGCAATGCCCATTAGAGAAGATCAATCTACTTATCATCTATCTGTCTATTATCTATGTTAGAGACCGAGGAGCTATCATTTAGATGCAAACCATTAATTTTTATTTTCTGGACGTGGGTTGGCAATTAAAATTTTACAGTGTCTCGGAGTTTTTGAGAGAGAATCTGAATGCGTCCTGTTTGTTGCTCATTTAAAATAGGTTGAACACCCACCTAATTTTACCCAGGAAGAGGGTGGGAGTATATGTAGGAAGAATAAAACAGAAGAGAGGAGGGAAACAGGGAGAGTGAGAGACAGAGAGGGCCTATTAGTGAAAGGTGTTATCTGTGAATGAAGATTGCTATTTATAGGCATTATCAAATGTTCATAAGAATGTGCAGTCAAAATTATTTTAAAAGCATGTTGGAAGGACTCAGAAAGGCTCTGTGGTTGGAAAGAGTCACAGTGACTCCCAGATAAAACTACTGAAGGTGGGAGAAGGGGACGTGGAAGTGATTCTATTTATTTATTTATTTTAGAGAGAGAAAGAGAGAGAGAACATCAGTGGGGAGAGGGACATAGGGAGAGAAAGAGAGAGGATCTTAAGCTCAGCACAGAGCCCGATGTGGGGCTTGATCCCATGACCCTGGGATCATGGCCTAAACCAGAGGCTCAACCGACTGAGCCACCCAGGCACCCCTGGAAGTGATTTTAATGAGTTGGATAAACTACTCCCTAAAAGGTTTAATTTATTTTTTAACTTTGTTTTTTTTAAAAGTAGGCTCCATGCCCAGTGTGAGGCTTGAACTCATGACCACCATGAGATCAAGAGTTACATGCTCTATTGACTGAGCCAGCCAGGCATCCCTAAAAAGTTTAATTCGGGTAACTGATTAGAACTTTGTAATTGAGCACCATAGCAGGGAAGGCATATCACTTAAAGTTTCTGCCATCCACAGACTTTGGAATGGTTAAGTGCTTCTGAAATTTTTTAACATACGGGAGAAAGCAGAGAGATAGACTGTCAAAGACGTCTTTCCTACTAATATGGTAATTTGGGATTAAGGAATCATCATAATCCAATTTTGCAGGAATGGAATCGGATAGTGGATGTTATTGGGGCCAGGCTGAGCTCTTTACTCCCATCCGCTATGAGTGCTGGTTGATAATTTACAGCTGTCCTCTTCTCTAGATAACTGCCATTGTCCCAAAGAGATCCATCTCACCTGCTAACGCTCCGCCCACACACCCACCCCCTGGAGCCAATCTTGGCCAATGGGGGATGAAAGGCCAGCCCTCTAGCTTCCATCTATGCTTCAGATTTTTAGGGGTTTCAAGCTGGAATCAGGTGTGACCTGAGACCACATCCTTGCTTGGCTTTTATCCTATCACTCCTTCTCCTTAGAGAACTCTACTCACTTGTGTAAGAGTCCTTTAATATAGGTTTTTGTGGGGTGTTTTGTCTGTTTTTTAATGCTGTCTTCACGTAGTTTTGACGCCTTGGGTAGAGGCTAATCTGTACCCCTTCTTGATTGCCTGATTAAACCCACACCCAAAACACCTCCCCCATCAGAATCTAATACTCCTGACTGCAGTAAGCTACCACTCGAATATCCCAGGGCCAGGTACCTGACAACTGGGGATTGCTGCTGCTGTGTCCCAGATCCAGGTGAAATTGTACAATTATGCAAACCAGCCAATCCTTGCCCTTTCCTTCCTGTAGAAACCACAATAAAGACTCTTGCTCCGATGTCCTTCTCTCCCTCTGCCTCGGGAACGACCCTGGGTCAGCCCCCTGAGCAGCCAGCCAGCAGCTGTGTTCTTTCCAGGAAAGTGTGAGTAAAGCAAACATGTTAAGATCTTTCCATTTTTTTCTCTCTTGACTTCGACCTAGCCTCAGCATACCTCACACAAGGTCAATATGCTTAAAACAAGCCCCATCTCAGGTTCTGCTTCTAGGAAACCTGCCTAAGATAGGTGGTGAATGTTGGAATATCAAGATTTCACATACATTTTAGAGAAAACCTAGGGCTTCAGAAATCATGGAATTCAGTGTTTTTCAATGTGGACCATATATATGAGTCACATTTGGTGTAATATTTATCTGTTTTGAAATGTGCATGTCCATTTCTGACTCCCAGAGTTTCAGGTTCAGAGTATCTGTAATGAAACCACAGGCACCTGTATTTTTAAAAAATCTCCACTGTCTTGTGACATGGAGCCATGATTAGAGACCACTGACTGAACCCCCCTTCTCTCATTTTATAGTTGATATGTCCATTTATATATTCACTATATTGATGTAGAGGCAAACAAATTATGAGGCTATTGGTATTTTTATTACCCTTAAAATTCCTTCCATCTTTTCCTTTTCCTTTTTATTATTTTTCTTCTGTATCGTGATGAAATTTCAGTTCTTCCATGCATCCTATTTGACCTTGAGAAAATTACTTATCTACTCAAAATCATTTTTCCTTTTTAAATTAAGTTATTGCTATGCAATTTGCAAGATAGTACAGAACATAGAGAAAAAGTATGAGAATTTCAAATGTCTAGACAACAATTATTAGAGTAATAAGCACACAATTTATTTCCTTCCTCCTTTCCCCCTTCCCTACCCTCTCTACTCTCTCTACTCTCCCTACCCTCTCTTCCCCCCCTTCCCCCTCCCCCCCCCCTTCCCTTCCTTCCTTCTGTGTTTTAAATTATCCTTAAGGTTCTTTGGACCAATTGAAGATATTTGGCCTTGGAGTTTATGTAGCTAACTTGCCTTGATGTATCTGCATGTGTAATATACACTCAGGCATTCAAGTATCTATCATTTTGATGAAACTTCCCTACTTCAGAAACACCTGTCCTTGGATTATAATGAAACAGCATAAAGGCTAAGTAATAAAGCCTTGGTGGGAGGGGAACCATGACATGAAAAGCCCAAAATTTTAAGTAAATAAGGTTTATTGAACATTATAAACAACTATATTGAACTGCCCATGGAGAACACTTTATCCTTGGTTGCACTGAAGATAAATATTAAAAACAGAAATAAGAAGCAAATATACATTCTTACTATGCAAAACCTCAATCTTATTTGGCTTATAACTTTGATGTTGTAATGCTAGTGTTCACTGACATTTAATTTTTGGTATAATATTGTCCCTACTGCTGCCTGCCTTTATACTATATAATACAAGCTATTGTCAAAAATGACTTTGAGAAGCCTTTAGGGGAACTCATTAAAATTATAGCACATAAAGAAAATAAAGCCTGGTGGCTACAGAATAAATATAACTTGTTTTTTTTTTTTTTAGACAATGCAACTTTGTGAGGCTGTGAAACTTTCTTATTCTTCACTCCCACGTATATTCCCCCTAAATGTTTTTGTCCCCCTTGTGATTTCTCACCCAAGTTCTCCCTAAGAGAACTCCCCACCAATTACTATTTTTAATGTAATAGTTACTAAAATATAGCTTAAAAATTCTAAAACAAATTCCAAATAAACTATTTTTTTAATAACCACCGAAGTGTGCTATTTAAAGGTAAACATTACCTACCAGAAAGCCCACCCCATGTCTTACTCAATTTATCTATTTACCTCTGTGTATTAGAATCTATATATTGATAAATGAGATTTGCTTGAAGTAAGGCAAATGTATACTATGGTTCAGTGATTCCTGAAATTAAATTCCAATAAGCTAAGTCTTTAATCCTTAGGTGGAAACTATTTATAATAATGTAAATATGAATAATATAATAATATTATAACACATAACACATAAAATAATACAAATTAAATATAAAAATTAATACCTAATCATGCATTGTAGAAATCTAACAAATTTGATATAAAAACTTAACACTGATAGTTTGTAATTCAAAGATGAGAGGTACCTTTTAAACGTGTCTCTGAGTCTAAAGAAAACAGATTATGACACTATAGACCTATCTAATATAAGAAGGTAGCTTGCTATATTCTATCCTTTGTTTTAATTTTTCGATTTTATCACTAGCATGGTTGAATAATTTCTTGCTTATTGACTTTATATTTCTTTTTAAAAGTTGTATATTTTAAAATATATATTATAATGAAATTACACATTATAATTTTATAAATTATGTATTATTTTATAATTTATGAATTATATTTATTTAAAAATATTTAAAGAAAAAAATTTTTAATGTTTTTATTTATTTTTGACAGAAAGGCAGAACATGAGCAGGGGAGGGGCAGAGAGAGAGAGGGAGACACAGAATCTGAAGCAGGCTCCAGGCTCTGAGCTGTCAGCACAGAGCCCGACCGGGGGCTCAAACTCACCGCAAGACAATGACCTGAGCCCAAGTCTGATGCTCAACCGACTGAGCCACCCAGGCGCCTCAATTTAAAAATATTTTAATTATATATAAATTAATCGTATGTTTTGAATTATGTAATTTTTACAGATTATAATTCCTTTTTAAAATTCATGATGCTTCATTTTATGTGTTAACTTGGCTAAGCTGTGGTGCCTACTTCTTTGCCCAAATACTGATCTAGATATTGTTGTGAAGTTATTTTTCAGATGTACTTAACATTTAAATGAATAGACTTTGAGTAAAGCCAATTACCCTCCACAATGTGGGTGGGACTTATACAATCAATTGAAAACCTTAAGAGAAAAGACTGAGATTTCCTAGAACATAGAAACATATAGCAACATAGAAACCTTGACTTAGTTTCCAGTCTGTAGATTTTGGATTAAATAACCAATACCAACACTTCCCTCAATTTCCAGCTGCTGGCATAATAGCGCTCACAACTGCAAAGGACAATTCTTTAAATCTCTCTCTTTGTCCTATTATATATAAAAGTAGGATATAGGGGCACCTGGGTAGCTCAGTCGGTTAAGCAGACAACTTCCACTTAGGTCACGATCTTGAGGTCAGTGATTTCTGGCCCCAGGTTGGGCTCTGTGTTGACAAGTCAGAGCCTGGAGCCTGCTTTAGATTCTGTGTCTTCCTCTCTCTGCCCCTCCCCCACTCACGCTCTGTCTCTGTTTCTCAAAAATTAATAAATGTTAAAAAAATTCTTTTTAAAAGAATGATATATGCATAAGAATATATATGTATTCCTCCTTTTATCTATAACTATATAACTCCTATTACATATATGTATACATACATATATAATTCCTATTATATCTATTACATATATCATCTATATATATTATATCCAATAGGAAATGTATAATATCCTATTGGTTCTGTTTTTCTGGAGAACCTGAAGTAATACAGTATCCCTTGCCTATTTTTCTATAGTATAGTCACCTATTTGTTTCTGAGAAAATTTGTTTACTTAATATTTAACCCTTTAAATGTCTCATGATACAATTATTTTTCTTACAATATGTGGTTTGATTTTTGTTTTCCAATAATAGAAGTCTTGACATTAAAGAAATTTTTTTAAATTTTATTTAGAGAGTTTGGGGAGCAGAGGGGGGGTAGAGAGAGAGGGAAGGTGAAGGGGGAGAAGAGAGGGGGGAGAGGGGGGGAGAAGGGGGAGAGAGTGGGGGGAGAGGGGGGAGAGAGTGGGGGGAGAGGGGGGAGAGAGTGGGGGAGAGAGGGGGGAGAGAGTGGGGGAGAGAGGGGGGAGAGAGATGGGGGGAGGGGGGGGAGAGAGAGAGGGGGGGATGGATCCATTAAGAGAATGGATCTTAAGCAGGCTCCACGCTCAGCACAGAGCCCAATGCAGGGCTCCATCCCACGACCCTGGGATCATGACCTGAGCCAAAATCAAGAGTCAGACTCTGAACCAACTGAGCCACCTGGGAGTTCCAGTTTTAACTTTTTATAAAGCATTTTATTTCTTGTGTATTTTATCCTGTAAATCTCTTTCCTGGACAAGATCAGATATATTTCCCCCATACATATTCATCTAACTATAGTTTTATTTGTTACATTTAATTTAGTAATCCATGTGGGATTTATTTTGGTATATGGTGTAAGATTAGAAGTTACAGTTTTCCTTACATAGTTTATCACTTTTTTCAGCACCATTATACCATTAAAAAAAAAAAAAAACAAAAAAAACCAAAAGCCTGCTGATTTGAAATATCTGCTTCAGCTGGGGTTGCCAGATTTGGCAAATGGGTAGATAGGATACCCTGTTAATTCTGAATTGCATATAAAAACAATTTTTGGAATAAATATGTCCCATGCAATATTTGAATCCTATTTAATACCAAAAATTATTTGTCATTTATTTGAAATTCATATTTAGCTGGATATCCTGTATTTTATCTGACAACCCTACCTTTAGCTGTTATTAAATTTCTTTCTGTGCTTTCTGTGCATTCTAATGAGTTTCCAATTACAAGGAGGAAGGCTGCTGATAATGGTGCAAATGCAGTGGAAGTCATTAGAGATAAGAGAACCCAAGTCTTAGACATATCATTTTCAGTTTCACCAGGACTAGTGAGTTACATGAGCTGTAAATTCTTATTACTATTTTAAAAAGGTCTAAGATGGTTTTTGATTATTTGGAACCATAAACATTTTAAGTGACATAGAATACATTGTGTTCTTATAACTGAAATTAATGTACATTTTAGCTTACTTGGGGAGAAGCAGGTGAATTATTTTATAAAATAATAACCATACTATCTCTTTGACCTATATCTAATTTTGAATATATTTTTGGATTTAAAGAAAGCACAGAATTGCCATTGTAAATAAACAATGGAATTCCCAGAATCAGAGAAAGAAACAGATAGTGGAAACTTGAATATAACAGTAAAGTTTTGATACTTTGGTTACTCACCTCCTTAGAATGCAAAGAGTAAGATGCATAGAGTCTGAGGTAGAGAAGCACCAGTTTTCTGCATGACTGTACTTCATTAGAGTCTTAACCATTTTATTGTGACTCTTCTCCCTATGGGAATAGTTAACATTTTAAAACATAACAATAAAGATATTGCTGGCATAGGGTTCCTCTTAAGGGATGGAAGTAATTCAGGGAAGGTCATGATATTCTGGGAGCTAAAGAATCCATATACTTGTGTTTACTGCTCATTTCCCTACCTTCCCTAAAGGTAGAAGAGAATGTCTGTGTTTGGATTCACCAACACTGCAGGATAAACTGAGCTGACTTTAACAGTATTAGAGAGTAGTAAGGCCTGAGTAGGAAAATGTGAGTTTCTAAAGGTGATAAAAAGAGTGTTCCTTGAAGGAAGTTATAACTTCAGTGCAAGGAGTAGAATTTTCTTTTTTTTTTAACTTCTTAAAAAATTATTGTTTATTTATTTTGAGAGAGAGAGACAAACAGAGTGTGAGTGGGGGAGGGGCAGAGAGAGAGGGAGACACAGAATCCAAAGCAGGCTCCAGGCTCTGAGTTGTCAGCACCCAGCCCGATGTGAGGTTCAAAGCCATGAAGTATGAGATCATGACCTTAGCCGAAGTCAGACACTTAACCAACCGAGACACCCAGGCACCCCATAATTGATAAATTTTTAACAAGAGTGCTCCTATTTTGCCAGTCTACCATTTCTTACCAAATTATATTTATATCCTGTTTCAGTACATTAGAACTGATTTGTAACTAGCATGCTGAATAATTTAGAATTCTGTGTCAGATTATATTTTCAAAGGACTGCAACAAGAGTATCTGCCATCCAACGTGTTCTTCATATCCTTTGTATTGTGACTTTGCCACTAACCCTCCAAAAGTGAAGTCTATTTCTTTACTCCCTTGAGTCTGTTTGGACCCTATGACTGCTTTGACCAATAGAATGAAGTGAAAGTGATGTGTGACTTCTAAAGATAGGTCATAAGAAGCCGAAACATTATATCTTGCCTCTGGGTTTTGTGGAATGCTCACTGTTGGGAAATTCCCTCTTGGAACGTATTCTCCACTCTATGAGAAGTCTAAGCCATATGGAGAGGCCATCTGTAGGCACTCTCATTGACAACCCCATTTGGGTTCTGAGCTGATAGCCAACCCCATTACTAGTGATGTGACTGAGCCTTCTTGAACATTGTCCAGGCTTGAGATCACTATCATCCTCGCCACCATCTGTCTGCATTATGTACAAGGACATCAAATGAGAACTGCACAATCAAGCCAGAAAACTATGAGAGATAATAATACATTTATTTAAGTTAATAAATTTTAGGATGGCTTATTAGCCTCAACAGATAGCTAAACTGATGGTTAGAATAACTTGGAAAGTAGACCAGGCAGAATCCATAATTGACTCACCATTTCAGATCCTACCTTTCTCCACTCCCCAAATGTGGCATTGTCATTGAAGAATTGAAATAAAAATTTTCAAATAATTTCTAGTTTATCATTATGTTTTATTTCATTACCCCTGTCCGTGTCATTGGAATTAATGACTTCCTTTCAGATTTCAACTACAAGGAGTCAACCCTAGGAAGAACCACATTCTTTTCCTAATGATGTATTTTATACTGCTGCAGTGATACCCAGAGTAAGGAAGTCTTGGTTTTCCCAGCAAGGTGACTGGGAAAGTCTGTAGACTTCCCAAAGCACAGTTGGTAGCAATTGCAGTAGGAAGGTTAAATACACAAAAACATTTAACAGCACAAAAAGCTGTTGATTGGAAAGTGGCTATATAGATAGCCTACCCTACTCTATGTGTTCTTTTAATGTGGCATGGTTGTAATGAGAAAAATGAAATGAAAAATTCCAATAACTCTTGGATCAGTGTGCGAAAGCTTCAGTTATAATAATGTCTTTGAACAAAATGAGAAAAAATAAATACATTTAACTAAATTATTTGTTAAAACCAAAAGCTTTTTTAATATTTGTTTTGCATTTTTTAAATGAGTTGTCAATAGCAGTTAATGTGCAGTGCTCACTAATACCATAGTCAAAGTCCATCAAATGATGTAGCCTATTTAGAATTCAAGATTATTTTGTGATATCCAAGGAATCAACTGATGGAGAACGTGTGAAGAAATGGCATTCCAACAAGGTAGGTCTTGCACTGGCACCCACATTTTTTCTGCTAAACTGTAGAACTCTGGCTGATTGTTTTATCTTAAAATAATGACCTTGTTAAATTAAATAAAGGTTATTTTCAGATAGCTTAAAATGTCATTAAAATAGTGCTTCATAGAATTCTAAGGTCGGAGAGCGATATGACTGGTTTCTTTTTTTGTCATGAAGATGATAAAAAATCTTGGCTAATTAAGGACTACAAGTAATTGGCATTTTTGAAATAGTATGATTAAATTAATATATATATATTGTATTTATTTATGTATATTCATATATATATATATATATATATATATATATATATATAATTTGCACTCACTTTTGGTTATAGAAAGTACTTTCCAAACTCTAATTTGTGGTAGCTCTGAAGATTCTATTTATACCTTTGTGAAGTTATCTGCCTGTGCAATTATTGCTGTCGAATGCTGGATTCCTCCCTTTGCCAGGGGGAAGCAAATTAAGGGCCCATCAGAACTATTTCCTGAAATCTAGAAAGCAGAGTGAAGAACGATCTTCATTTTCAGTACAACATGCAAACAACAGTAATAAAGACAGTGGACAAAGTATTGTTACTCTTGGTGGAAAAAAAAAACAAAACACTTCATCAGAAAGGGAGAGGAGTGATATTGATTAACGTGAAAGGATTAGAACTTTTCTTACTCTGCTTCAGGTGTTCAAATTATTTGATTTTGTTCATATGGTTTGCCATATCAAATTTGTGGATTTAGTGGTCACTTGATTGACATGTGTAAAAGATGATTCCATTATGCAAGCTAATTCTTCTTAGTGGGGTATGTTTTTAAAAATCTATTCTAAAAAAAAAAAAAAATTAAAAAAAAAAATCTATTCTATCCTGCACTGTAAATGGCAAGCTGAATTGACAATAAAATTATGTATATGTCAAATTTGGTCCCTCATTGCTTGACAGGAACACGTTGGCTGACAGAAGAATCCAAAATCTTTTTCAAAATCACATTTTTCATTTTTAATTACTCATGACGACCAAATTATAAGGATATGTCTTGGATGAATTTAATCTTTCCCTTTTCATAAGGATTTTGTATTAAAGCATAAAATTAAGGTGAATTGACTTATATCTGTCTTCAGAAGATATTTGGCATTAATGGAAACAATTATTCTATTCCTTGCCAGAATGTCTGGATAAACTGAAATGAGTATAATTTATCACAGTGTTATTTTTTTTTTCAGAAATGAGACAAAGAAGCACTATAATGCATTCTGTTTCCATTATGCCATTTCCTTCAGACATTTGCCACATTATGAGCTCCTACAGGGAAATCATTATCTTTCTTATAACAAAAAAAAAAATGAGGCAAGTCACGATTTCATTACCTATATTTCAAAAAGTTAAGTGATTTAAAATGTCTGCCCTGGGAGATCACTGCACTTGCTTGTCTGTGCTTCCACAAGCACTGTTATTCTTAGCTAGAATCATTTTTGAAATGCCAAAAGTCAGGCAGAGTAATGTTTACCAGATTTAACCTCGTTCACTTTATTGGTTAAAATGAATACACTGAATATGTGCAAAAGACATGAAAGTGCCCATTCAGAAAAAGACAATAAGTAGGTCTCATCTAGACATTCATGTGTACAATTACTAGTATTTTCACATGACTTCGAATGGCTAAAACGTTATGCTTATCTGGGACAGGCACTGAATAAATATCCAAACAACAGAAGTAAATGTGCAATGATGGCAATTTAAGCAAGGTCTGTTTGAACATGACAGTTAATTCGTCATGTCCCAGTGGACTTTGGAGCAAAGCAAAACCATAGTTCCAGCCTTGTACCTGGCACTGTGACCATGAGCAACTTACTTACACTCCTATCCTCAGTGTCATGAATTCTATGCTCTGCTACCCAGATCTCTATTTTGGGACTGAAATTTTTTTCTCCCAGCAGCTGAAAGGCTGTTGAGCAACTGATCTCAGCTGCTAGTCCTTTCCTAGGTTTATACTAGTCTAAAGAGAGCTGCCTTGCCGAAGTCTACACCCTTCTTCAGAGGTGGACGACCAAAGAAGAATGAGCCAAAAATGTCTGGTAGGTCACTTTGCATTCTAAAACTCACATGTTTCATACAAGGGATTAATATAATATGATCCACATATAGGGTTATTAAATACTACCAACACTGGATAGAGCCCAAAGCATGGAAAATCCAGGCTAATGTGCAAATGTCTCTTGGGTCAGATGACTGTGTTATTAGATCTATCAGTAGTGCAAAAGGATGCTATGTGACATTTCTGGAAAGCACCAAAGGGAAAATCACAATACACTCCCAATATTTTGGAGCAACGCTATGCCATCTTCAGGAGAATATTATATACCAACTAAAAAAGAAGCTGAAACATGATTCACAGATGTGTTGGCTCAGGATGGTCCTCACTGCAGATAGTTTTGAAAGATAAGAGGGAGGAGAAATCCTCAGAAGAGTTTTGGGTGGTGCATCAGCTATTTGCCAGTGTAGAAAGGGAAGTGTCCTTTGGTAAGAATGTATAGCAACTCATGTGCGGTGGTGAGAAGCTAAGACATTTGATCAGGGACAAGATGGAATACTTGGGAAAAGCAGGTCAAAGAACCTATGTGGACACAAATTTCAATATTGTTGTTATTGTGTGCTAATGCCCATCAGAGAGCATCCAGTAAGGAAGCATTACTAAATAACACAGAATTACCTGGACAGATGATATGTGCCAGCCTGCCTTTAGCCACCCCAGTGCTGACACATGAGGACGATTGGGAAGCCCTAGTGACAATAATGGAGGCTGACAAAAGGGTGCCGACACGAGCCCAACAAAAGGGGGTCCTGCTCATTAAGCCCAATTTATCTGCTTCTGATGAATGCCCAGTGTGCCAGCAACAGGTTGACTGTTGGCTTCCAATAGAGAACCATCCCTCAAGGAGGAGAACCAGATAGTTGGCCCTGACTACAGTGCACCTCTTCCACTCTGAGATGGCAATTTATACTCACAGGAATTGTTATATTATGAACATGGGCTCCCTTTCCCTGCCAGCAGGGCTTTAGTGAGCACCATGATGCAAGGTCTTGAAAAATTTTTGACTCAACAGTCAGGAACCCATATGACGTCAGACCGAAGGGCCCACTTTGTAATGGGAAAGTCATGGAATGGATGTATGGTTCCTAACACGTAGTGCACTACCCAGAAGCAGCTGACCTAATAGAGTGATAGAATAGCCTAATGAATGTGTGGCTAACACACAAGAAGCATGCTCCTCCAGACTAAGGATACTCATTAAATTAGTGACCATAGTATGGTGCTGTGTCCTCCAACAGGTAAAGTTCTTAAGTCTTGGAATCTACACATGGATGAAGTAGCCTCCTATACCAACACTCCCAGTAACCCACTTGTGGGTTTTTTTTTCCCTGAAACTCTGAGCTCTGTGTATATTAGAAGTCCTGATTCCCAAAGAGAAAATGCTGCCACAGAAAAGGTCACAGCAATGATATCAAACTATAGCTAGAAACCAGAGAGTGTAGACTTTGCTTGCTAAAAAAAGAACAAATAATAAGAATCATCATCTTCACAGGGTGAGGCTGGGGGAGACAACTGGCCCTGATAATCATGAGGAGGTGTGGCTACTGTTGCAGACTCTGGGTAGGGAGGGTACCTTTAGCATCCGTGGGATCCACTTTGGCATCCTTAGGACTCACTTGTCCAAGTGTGATGGTAAATGGACAAATGAAGAAACTGCAGCCTGAAAAAGCCTTGGAAACCAGAAATGTAGACTGTTGAGGGATGAATATCTGCGTAGTCTCACCTGATTTTAAGATGCCTAGACCAAGAGAGGTTGTAGAAGGGTGAGAAGAATCTAGAGTGAACAGTGGAGAAGGGAGATAATAAGCGTCAGTTGCAGCCTTGTAAACAGCTATAGTAACATAGGATATTGTTTATTCCATTAACCTTCCTCTTGTCAGTTTCTCCCAGGAAAAGAAATCCAGCAGAATCCTGAAGGTATAAATTGTAGACCTTATATGAAGCAAGTGAATCCTAGCAAAGCATGGGATGCTACTCCGTAGCAACTGGATTCCTTTTAAGGCTAAAAGATTAAATTCCCTAGCTCCTGAGAAGGTTGCCAACTGAAAGATTTCAGCTGTGAGCTCTCTCCAAGAATAACCCTCAGCTGCAAAGAGACTCTTTACTTGCTTGAGGTCCTATCACTTCTTGCAAGGGCAGCCAACATCCAATGACTATTCAATGCAATGACAGAAGGACTCAAACCCTTGTGCCAACTGAAGATACCTCTGCATGGTCCTTCCAGCTTTGGAAGTCCCCTGATGTCAACTGAGGCTATGCTACCACCTAACTTCTTTTGTCCCTTCAATACAGTTAAGGGCCCTAAGAGCATTCCTTAATACACTTCCTATTTGGCATGGAATTGGTCTCATACCAATCAGAGACAGTAATATCTGACACTGAATACACATCTGTAAATGTGGATGATCACATTTATATCTAGTTTGTGAAGGTTGTATAACTTCATGGTTATAAAGTAGCATACCCAGCCCTCAATAAAAATTATTCCCCCTCTCTGCTTTGTTTTGTTACTGAATACAACTAAACTGACAAAAAAGTCATGTTAGCAGTTTTCCATGCTAACCAGACCTTTTCCAAAGGTAGAAGAGTAGAAAAATCTTGGCACTATGGAATCCCATCTAAGGGCTCCTTTGGGACCTCATTCATGAAGTTTCTTTTTAATAGACTTATTTGAGCTTGCTCAGCCGACTTAAACTATTTAGTCCAATTATTATGAGATTTACCTTCTTTTTCTTTGTCCTATTCTTTCTTACTAAGACTTTATTATTGTTATTTATATTTGTAGTCTGAATTACATGGATGCAATTCTTCATATATGTAAAGTAACATATTTTTTAAAAAAATGGAATTACTTTTTTTCCCCCACAAAGCAACTCCTGGGAAAAGGATACAAACCCAAAACACAATGTGAACTTGGTTTTTGCTTGATTAAAATTGAGGTGTTGATATTTGAAAGTATAAAAGTTATTCTGATTTCCTTTGGTTTATTATCAGATTATATTTATAATATAAATGGTTCTGAATATATTTAACGCCAATGTATTATTTAAAATATTAGTAACATAACAATAAGGGTTACTTTATGATACATTTTAAATTCATCATGCACCATTTTGACTGCACCCTCTCTGTGAAAGCAATTTGGTTCCTTTGAAAATAAATTTTCTAAGAAATTTCCTGTGCACTTAGGAAGGTCAGCTCAAGCTAAAGGTCAGTATTTGGGGTTTTTAGTCCAAATGTTCCTAACCCCACTTGCTATAATATGTTCCAACCCAAGATTGAGGTCAACACATAGTTTATAAAAATAGCAAGAGATATTCAATTTTCCACTTGATAGATGAAAAAATACATCAAGTTGAGGAATAAGTCATAGTCTATTATGGAGAAGCCAGATTAATTTCTTCAAATAAATCAAGAAGTTGTTGCCAGAAATTTAAAACAAAACAAAACAAACACAAACAAAAAAAACACACACACAAAAAAGGACACAGGATGACAGCATAATAATGTGGAAAAGAATACAGGATATGAAGCATAGAAGGCTTGGCTTTAAGCATGTCTGCTCTGTGCTATGCTAACTTTGCTCTTAATAAATCTTTTAATTCAAGACACCCCTATTAAAACCTAAAATTATGCTACTGTGTCAAAAAACTAGCTCTCTGCTCATGAGCCAATCACTGAAATATTCCTTAGTTATAAAATTAAAAAAATTAATAAATACTTCTAGCCCAGTGTTTTAGAAATCTAATATTTATGTTTTTTTAACTTACAAGTTTGACTGAAAGATTAGATAAGTAATGAATGTAGAGTGATTTATATTATACTTATGTTAACTAACTTGAATTTAGATAAAGAAATTAAAAAGTTTTTTGATAAACATATAGACTGTTCTTCCTTCTACAAATAAACAGAATTAAATATAGCAGTAAAAGCACAGTAATTCAACTGTATACAAAATAGCTGCTATATAAAATATCAATTAGTGTTCTTAAAAACAATACATGGTAATATAAAATGTAACTGCCATATAAGAAACAAAAATTTAAAAAGTTAAATAGATCATACTTATAGTGTCTTTGCTATAAGAACAAAGGGGGCACTTGTTCACAGGAAGTTGACTCCAACAAAACAAAACAAAACAAAACAAAACAAAACAAAACAAAACAAAACAAAACCTTCCCTGTACTTGGAGGGAAAGTCCACTTGAAAGAAATAAGCCTCAGAGACTCTTCCCAGTAATTTCAATATTGAGAGTAGAGTCACTTCAAAATTTTGAAGCTAGCAAGGTTCTAGCTTCTAGAAACTCACTACGTGCCCTATTTGTTTTGTTCATCTTGTTCATTGCAATCTAAAATGAATGATTAAAAAAAAACCCATTTGGGGGTCACGTGGGTGGATCAGTTGGTTATGCATTCCCTACTCATGCTTTAGGCTCAAGTCATGATCTCCTAGTTCTTAAATTTGAACCAGCCTGCCTGGGATTCTCTCTCTCCCTCTCTCTCCGACCCTCCCCTGCTTGCTGTCTCCTTTCTCTCTCTAATAAACATTAAAAATTAAAAAAAAAACACTTATATGCCATTTTATAAGGTCAACTTTGCCTCATGGAGACTGTCCTTAAAGATAGAGGTTTTCCCCACTTTCTCCATCTCATACATATTCCTCAGAAACCCCTATGCAAGTTTTTTAATAAGAATCCCAAACTTCTCAGTAACCATTTAAAAACTGGTGTAGTTTCATTTATTTTCTTAATAGCTAATATGAATCTCAGATTTATTTGAGAATGCTCACCAAAACTGATTTACACTAACAAATTTTTCTCAAGGAAAAGACTCCAAGTGAAGAAAGTAGGAATTCAGATCAGCGATTTTATAATTGCTTATGACTTGCAGCTTCCCATAATTTTTATCAATATTGTTGGTCACCATTGTCTTTTGATGGACTTTGCTTGCATCCTGTTCTGTTTTCCTCTATAAAGAGACAAAGAGAATTGGTAAATCCATATGTGGATGTTGTTAGTGACTTCCTTGTAGGAGTAAGTATCTCAAAAGAGAAAAAGATAAGGGCAGATTTAACCTCAAAACAATGTCTGATGATGACGTGGTGGAATCTCTCACTCTCCTCATTATTCTGCCATCCCAGCAGCCAGGCAGGCAATTGCTAAAGGCTGACCAGGTTTTCAAAAGAAGAAATGAGCAGGATTCAAATTAAAAGGACATAATTCTGCTGTCACAACACCCAGATGGAATGCTTTGCTGAGTGTCAAATTTATTGATGACCCAATCTTAATAACATTTTCTTCTCTTATTCTTCTAAATTCAGAAGAAGTTTAGCTTTAGAAGGAAGGCAATATATGTCCATGAAAAATGAATTATAATAAAGTGAACACATATTTTCAAATGTTAAGTCTTAAACCTAATAAATTAAAAATGTCTTCTGTCCAATATTAGTTGATGATTTTTTAGCAACCTAAGATGGCAAGGTTTATATCTCTTAATTTCCTGTAACTTGTCATCTTTTTTTATAATTTTCAAAATCCTACACCCTAGAAATGTCAGAAATCAATCATGTAAATAATTTCTCCTGATTATGAAATATTATCCCTGCAGAAGTTGTGAGGGCTCCAGAGGTGTTACATTCTGAATAACATACAATAGAGATGAATCATCTTTCATAACTGTAAATAATTTCAGCATCACTTGTAATACAGGGGAAATAAAGATACAGAGTTTTATCTCTATCAGTATTCTCCATAATATTAATCCTTTAGAGTTTCAAGTCTAGCAGGAGACAAAGACGGAGGTTCACAAAATGCACCAAATTCAAAACTCCCATATCAAGTTAGGAGTAACCAAAAGCAACTCTTGCTAGAGTGACTTAGATGGAGACACAGGGACTGGCCTCTGAAGGAAAGGTGGTAAAGAAATAATGGCATTCCCTTGGGAATAGCAGAAAATAAATCCTCCTTTATAATTTATAATAAATTCTGGCTCTCAAGTGGGTTTGGGCTAGGATTCATAATTCACCTCCACCAAAAACAAAAAACAAAAACAAAACAATGAAAGTTCAGAATTCAATTTAAAATTGTTCTAGGTTGGTAATGCAAAGCATAGTGCCTGTAACACAAGAAGGCAAATATTCTAGACTAGAGAAATCCATTTTAAATTATGCTTTGTAAACATGAGTTTAAAATAAAATCGTGAAGCCTATGTAGAAACAAATCCACACAAGTGAGAAAAGGAAAAAAAAAGAAACCACACACTGCAAGACTGCACATTGGAATAAATGAGTAAAAATATGAAATATTTTTAGAATGCTTAAGGAAATAAAAGTGGGTAATCAAAGAACAATAATGAGATAAGAAACTGTAAAACTGCCTGTGAATATTCGAAACTAAAAGGAAATAACTTTGAAAACCTCCAAAATACAATAATATGATTATTGACAAAAGGAAATTTATGGACAAATTAAGCAGTAGTTTAGGTATAGCTAAAAAATAAATGGGAGAAGTAGAAGATACACTTCTGAAGAAGATAACAGGACGCAACATAGAAAGATGATGTGAAAATAGGGACGAGGGCACAAACAGGCATGACAAATAGAGAAAGAAAATCTAATAGAAATAGAGGACATATTTTCAAGAGATAATGCCTTAGAATGTTAGAAAGTTGGAGGAAAAAATCCCCCGCTAATTGTTGGTTCCAGGAAGACTAAAAACCCCAAATGAGATAAATAGAAAGAAATCAGTACTCAGAGACATTACAGGGGATGTAAAACACAAAACACCAGGGAGATCCCTGTAATAAATCAAAGGAAAGCAGCGTACCAACACAGAATGATATTTAGGCAGACAGCTCAATCTCAACAAGAAAAGTGAACTATTAAAATAGCCACATAACATCTTCAGTTGCTTAAATAAAAATAATGGTCAGGTTAATATTACACACCTAAACGAGTGATCTTTCAGTATCAAGGGGAACTTAAAAATATTTTAATATAAGGCCAAAACACTTCTTTTTTTTATTTTTTTTAATACTTATTTAGTTTTTGAGACAGAGAGAGACAGAGCATGAACGGGGGAGGGTCAGAGAGAGAGGGAGACACAGAATCTGAAGCAGGCTCCATCCAGGCTCTGAGCTGTCGGCACAGAGCCGGACGCAGGGCTCGAACTCACGGACCGTGAGGTCATGACCGAGCCGAAGTCGGACGCTCAACCGACTGAGCCACCCAGGCGCCCCAAGGCCAAAACATTTCTAAGAGGAACTTATAAATGACAGATTTCAGAAAGAAGGAAAGATAAGCTAGTATGAAATGTGGCAAAAAAAATAAGGAATAATTGGTCAAGAAAGTGATCAACATGTGTGTAAATCTAAACAGACACTGTACCAAATAATGATGAGAATGGAATAGCCGTATTTATACCATATGATATAACCTTTGAGAATTATTAGAAATAGGAGGGGAACTCATCATTGCTATTCTAAGGTTTTTGTTGTTGTTGTTTTTTTTTAAAGTAATCTCTACACCCAACATGGGGCATGAACTCACAACCCAGAAATCAAGAGTCATATTCTCTACTGACTGGGCCACCCAGGCACCCCAGGAGGGTAATTAATTGGCAGTCAAATTATCAGGAACATATAGCAAATTGGAAATTTCATGCACTTAATGGCATAACTCCAAAATGAGAAAAAAAATCACCACCAAAAGGGGAGACTTTAATAAATAGCTTACAGTAACTGCAGACCAACTACATAAAAATTTGTCAATAAAGAAATGGATTTTTTGAGGAACATTTGTGGGAATACGAAGCACTGTGTCCCCAAATTGGAGAATACACAGTCCTTTCATGTACCTATTAAGAAGCAAAAACAAGGGGCATCTGGGTGGCTCAGTCGGTTAAGACTCCGACTCTTGATTTCGGCTCAGGTCATGATTCCAGGATCGTGGGATCAAGCTCCACATCAGGCTCCAAACTGAGTATGGAGTCTGTTTGAGATTCTCTCTCTCTTCCTCTTTCTCTTCCCTCACTTGCATGCACTCGCTCTCTCTCTCAAAATAAATAACACAATTTAAAAAAATAAAATAAAAATTAAAAAAAATAGCAAAAACAAGAAGGAGGTCATACCATTCACACATTGGTAATGCCAAATAATTAGTTTCATACAAGAAATATCTGCTGACAAAAATGAAATGAAGCAAAAATAAAATTAAATACCAAAAATATAAAAATAAAAACCACAAGAGTTTTACCAAAAGTGCAAATTTAATCTCATTGGTAAAAGAAAAAAAAATACCGGAAATTCAAAAATATCAAATTAGGGGTGCCTGAGTATCTCACTTGGTTAAGCATCCGACTTCAGCTCAGGTCATGATCTTGCTGTTCATGAGTTCAAGCCCCACATTGGGCTCTGTGCAGGCAGCTCAGAGCCTGGAGCCTGCTTCAGATTCTGTGTCTCCCTCTTGCACTCTGTCTCTCTCTCTCTCTCTCTGTCTTCAAAAATAAATAAACATTAAAAATATTTAAATTCAAAAATACCAAATTAATTATTCCTTGAGTTGAATAACATTACAACGCTACTACAAAATCAATGAGTTAAATGTCTAAGTTTTAAAAAGTAAGCAAGAGTGGGGCGCCTGGGTGGCGCAGTCGGTTAAGCGTCCGACTTCAGCCAGGTCACGATCTCGCGGTCCGTGAGTTCGAGCCCCGTGTCGGGCTCTGGGCTGATGGCTCAGAGCCTGGAGCCTGCTTCAAATTCTGTGTCTCCCTCTCTCTCTGCCCCTCCCCTGTTCATGCTCTGTCTCTCTCTGTCCCAAAAATAAATAAACGTTGAAAAAAAAAAATAAGCAAGAACAGGAAAAAAAATAACCTCACATGAAAGGAGAGGAAATAATTAATAAAAATAAACCAAAAATTAATGATATTAAAACATATCTAGACAATGAATGATACCCTAAATTAGCTTGTTGAGGAGCATAATAAAACTGACAAAATTACTTGGCGAGACTGATCCCAGCTGAGAGAGAGAGAGAGAAATGAAACCAATAAAATCAAAATGAATTACACACAAAGCAGGGTGGATTAACAAGTAACTGCATATTTGGACAATATCATAGCAATAAATGCTAACAATTGTGTGAAGTGGGTAAATTGTAGAAAAAATGTAAAAGCAGCTAAAAATTTCAAAAGAAACTTAACAAAAGGATAATTTCAACAACCCTTTCCCAATTAAAATATGTAGTAGCTTGTTAGATATTTTCGCACAAAGGAAGGCATCGGGCCAAGGCAGATGGCCCACCCAACGTTTATGAACCAGGTGATTGTAATCTTACAAAAACTTTTCCAGACAATCAAAAAGAGGAAAAGTAGTTTATGCCTCATATACCATGATAACAAACCCAGAAAATTATGATCTGAGAAAGAAAAGTATAGGTTTATACTCCTCCTCAACAGAAAGGCAAAAATCCAAAACAAATATTAAAAAAAAACCACAAAAAACTCAATTCCAGCAAAATACAAATTGTGTTTACCTAGAAATGCAAAGGTAGTTCCGTTTCAGAAAAGCCACTTATATAATTTGCTACGTTACCTAGCCAATGCAAGATATGGGCATGATATGAGGTGCGAGGAGGCGGGATGGGCATCAGCATTTGGGGGTGTTGCTCCACCTAAGGCCACAGATGCCCACGGGTGGCTCTCTCCTGCAGCCACTGTCTCCTGGGTTTCTGTTAGCAGTTCACTCCCCTTGTTCCCTCCCTTCAGGCCCAGGCTGAGGAACAACTTCCTGAAGGTTCTTGGACCCTGGCCATTTGTCCTTCTCTTTTCTCTACCTACAGCTTACGAAGTATTCGTTGCGGTGCTTAGGTGGCTCAGTCGGTTGAGCATCAGACATTGGCTCAGGTCATGATCTCATAGCCCGTGAGTTCGAGCCCCACATCGGGCTCTGTGCTGACAGCATGGAGCCTGGAGCTTCTTTCAGATTCTGTGTCTCCCTCTCTCTCTGCCCTTCCCCTGCTCTCTCTCTCAAAAATAGAAAACAAGCACTAAAAAAAAATTAAGAAGTATTTGTTTATTAAGTTAATAATATTAAGTTACTGTTCATTATATTATTTTTCAGTTACTATTATTGAATGATAACATCTGCTTCCTGCTGCTACTTTGACATAACTGTTTTCAAAAACTGTTTGGCATTATTCAAAAAAATTAAGATGATTATTCCCATAGATGTCCCAATTCATTCCTGGGTATCATCTGGGCACATTAGTACCATGGATAGGTTACATGTGTGCCTGAGGACTTCTCCACTTCAGCCCTCGAGGGGCAAGGGCAGGGCTGGCAGAGGGCAGTTACATCCCATGCACTAGTCATCTCCTCCTGTGAGCAGATCCAACTGTTTATTCCATTATAAGAGATGAATATGAGTGTTTTATTACGTGGACAATTTGAGGAATTTCTTCCTTAGAGAACCCTTTCACATGTGGCAACAGGAGATTGATACAGGAATGTTCACCGCAGCCTTATTCATAATGGCAACAAATTTCAAATAACATGAATGAATGTCATATAATCTGATATGTTACAGCAATAATAATGAATGATATAGAGGATGGGCCTATGTAGCATGTTACATGAACCAATGTGGATCAATCTTTAGTCATGTTGAGCAAAAAAAAAAAAAAGATTTAAAAATAAATCTATACAGTGATTCCATAGTTATACAATTCAAACACAGGTAATACTCACCAATGTTTTGTTAAAATACACATAAAAGTGGAGACGTTATAAAGAAAGGCCAAGGAATAATGGGTACACAGTTCAGGAAGAGGACAGTGATTACCACTAGGTCAAAACAGAGAAATATCTAGCAGAAGCGGAGAGATGACCTTGGGTTATTGTACTGTTCTAGATTTTAAGCTGGGCGGTGGGTGCATGTGTGTTCATTTTATTCCTTACCTCAGCATTAGTTTGAAGACTCTTGTTTTCATACGTTCACCTTACTTTAAAGCATATGTGTGTTTTGAAAATAAAAACATTCTACTAAGATCTGCATGGATGCTACCTTTGAGGTATTCAGTATATGTAGCTTAGAAATAAAAATAATAATATAGATAATTTTTATAGATACTTTGTTTTGAGCAAAAATAACCCTAGAGGGACATAAAATTCTGGACAAAGTACTAAAATCATACACTGGTTCATGTTTTATCCTTTGCACCTTCTAGTACCATTCACAATATAATTGGCATAATTAATGAACAGTGTGATAGGAGAAGCAGTTCCAGCAGTAAAAGGAAATTGTTTCGTGCACTCCTGAAAGCTGTGTAAAGGTACTGCTTGCAGAAAGGAGAGGAGAGGATGATTGACCTCTGGCCTTACCTAATGTTTGCACTTGATTGCTTTATAAAAACTATGCCCTTGAGAAAGGCTTAAGGTAGTCATAAAATGGTAACCAAGGCCAAGGAATTCTAAAATTAAAACATAATCCATTCCAGAAGGATAATTATATTAGTGACAAACCACAGCTGTATAAATCAGTACTGGAAGTGGCTTCCAAAGACTGATTAAAAGAAATCCTGCCCACAAGGACATTCTACTGCTTCGAAACAGTACTGGCAGAGGTTTCTTATCTCTGCCATTGAAGATAACAATTTGCTTCATCTTAAGGTGAGGAAGTGCTCATCTAGCCAATATTTGTTCCTTGGAAAGGGGGGACTTGGAAATACATACACAGAAAGACAATGGCAGTAACAGGATGGATGGGCAGGATGGATGGAAGGAAGGAAGGAAGGAAGGAAGGAAGGAAGGAAGGAAGGAAGGAAGGAAATTATGCACTCATCTAGGTTGTTAAACTTCAACTGATACATGTTTTCTGAGGTAAAATTGAATCATTGCCTCCCTCTCTCCCCAATCTTATGGAACTTCAATGTTTAAGAATCCATTATTATCAATGAATATCATTCTTATCAATGCTTCTTTCTTTTGAAAAATAATGGCTCCTGTTATTGCCATTCTTTTATCTTGTGTCTCTTTGTCATAGGACTTAACAACTTATTTAACCTCTCTTTTAAAAGAATTTTATGGTGGAAAGAACTGGAAATCCTTCCATCACTCTCAAATACAACTTGTGGGCAGACCGAAAGGAATGCAAAGGGAGATACTATTATAAAGATATACGTTACATGTGATTCAATGAATATTTAAAGGTACTCAGACAAGCTAAGTGTCTGTAGACGTATAAATGGATAAAGAAAATGTGCTACATCAGTTGACCCTTGAACAAGTGGGGGTTGGGGCACTGGCCCCCACACAATGAAAAATCTGAATGTGACTTTTTACCCCTAAAAACCTTAACTATTAATAGCCTACTATAGACCAGAAGCCTTACCAATAACATAGTCAATGTGTTTTGTATGTTATACGAACTATATACTGTACTCTTACAATAAAGTAAGCTAGAGAAAAAAATATTAAGAAAATCATAAAGAGGAGAAAATATGGTTACTGAACTACACCTGAGTAGGGGCACCTGGGCAACTCAGTCAGCTGAGCATCTGACTCTTGATTTCGGCTCAGGTCATGATCTCAGGGTTCATGGGTTTGAGCCCCACATAGGGCTCCTTACACTGACAGTGGAAGGCCAGCTTGGGATCCTCTCTCTCTCTTTCCCTCTTTCTCTACCTCTCTCCGGCTCATGAGCTCCCTGTCTCTCTCTCTCTCTCTCTCTCTCTCTCTCTCTCTCTTCCTCTCTCTCTCTCTCTTTCTCAAAATAAATAAATACGCTTCAGGAAAAAACACCTGAATGTAAGTTGCACTGCACTACCACCTGCACTGTTTAAAATCAGGTGGTTCAAGGGCCAACTATAAATATGATCGAATATTATTCAGCCTTAAAAAAAATAAGGAAATCTTGTCATTTGCAACAATATGGATGGACTTTGGGGACATTATGCTAGGTGAAATAAGCCAGACAGAGAAAGACAAACACCACATGGTACCACTTAAATGTGGAGTCTTGAAAAAACAAAAAACAAAAAACAAACAAACAAAAAAACCAATCAAACAAACCAACAAACAAACTCATAGAAAAGTGACTATCAGGGGCTGGGGAAAGTAAGAGGCTGGTAAAAGGATACAAACTTTCAGTTAAAAGATAAGGTCTGAAGATATTATAACATAGTGACTATAGTTGATAACACTGCAGTATATAATTAAAATTAGCCAAGAGAGTAGAACTTAAAAATTCTCACCAATCAATTAATCTGTAGGTGATGGATATATTAATTAATTCAATGAGGGCAAGTCTTTCACAACGTATACATATATGAAATCATAACATTGTATACTTTAAATACCTTACAAATTTATTTGTCAATTTTACATCATTATTTAAAGAAAAATAAAATAAACAACAACAGCAAAAATAGAAATTCTCAGGGTGAGGTATGTCCTGGAACATATACACTAACTAAGAGTTAATAGATCTTAATTCTAAGTACTCTACTTCACATGCAACTCAATTTCTTTCCATGTTTGTTAACTGATTCTAATGACCAATGGACTCTCTTTATCAACATAGTAGGGGGAGAACTCACGGAATTGGAAACCCACGGCAAGATTTTGGGTTAGTACTAAACAATGACCTTAGAGCGTACAGCACTGCTCAGAAAATGTGTTTCTCTCACTCACATATTAGAATTATGTACTCAATGTACATTTATTACTTCCTGCCTTCGGTGGAAGGAATTGGAGTAAGAAGTTTTCATTTATGTTCTAAATCATACTTTCCCATTTACTTGATATCTAGACACTGGGCTCCATTGATGGAAGGGTGATATTGTTTCTTTCTGTCATTCTAATACTCAGGAGGCATGAGACTCCCTTATGTAATTTTAGGATATAAAAGGCATTTTTACTTTAATTTTTTTTAAGTTTATTTATTTATTTTGAGACAGAGAGAATGCATGAGTGCATGAGTTGGGGAGGGGCAGAGAGAGAAGGAGAGGGAGAATCCCAAGCAAGCTCTGTGCTGTCAGTGCAGATCCTGACATGGCTCGAACTCACAAACCATGAGATCATGACCTGAGCTGAAATCGAGAGTTGGCTGCTTAACAGACGGATCCACCTAGGCACCTCTACATAATGCGCTTTTAAAATTATAAAGCAAGGGGAGCCTGGGGGGCTCAGTTGGTTAAGCTACCAACTTTGGCTCTGGTCATGATCTCACAGTTTGTGAGTTTGAGCATTGGGCTCTGTGTGGACAGCTTGGAGCCTGGAGCCTCCTTTGAATTCCATGCCTCCTTCTCTCTCTGCCCCTTCTCTACTCGTGTTCCGTCTCCATCTCTCTCTCTCTCTCTCTGTCTCTCTCAAAAATAAATAAACATTAAAAAAAGTAAATACATACAATTGTAAAGTAATATTCAAGGTTAGGAGTTACTATCATTCACAGCAGGTGCTACAGAAAATACAGAATATATTCTATAAAATATAGAAATCAAACTCTCTGACCTTTAGGAAGTCATCAAGTTGGAATGACTAGGTGTTTAGACCCCTATCCAGTGTGATCCTATTAAACCATGCTTCTTCATGATAATTTAAAAATTAATAAAATAATTGAATGGGACTTGATATATGATATGTAGTAAAGGAAGTATGACTTTTAAAAAAAGTCTTAAATCACCTTCTAATTAAATTATGTATTTATTCAACGCTGACAAGTGCCTTAAATAAGACTTTTAAGGCTAACACAAAAGATAAAGCAGTTGAATGACAGGTACCTAAGGATTGTGAGTTTTATTGCGCTCAAGTAATATTTTCAGGTTTTACTAATAGTTCTAAACAATTATAAGCCATTTTGTATATGATATGAATATATTAAGCGTATCTAATGATTTAATGACAATAGTTTTTATGGAGGGTTCATAATTTATGGTGAGCAGACATAAAAATTGATATCAATCATTTAGGTCTTCTAAAACTCTAATACATATGGACACAATTGTGAGGCATATGCGTCTCATCTTAGCAGAAAACTGAACATGAAAAATGATATCCAGAAAACTGGTTTTTCAATGGCTCAAAAATTAAATACAAAGTATCTCCTCATACTTAGAAAGTTGTTAAGAACAAAATAAAGGAGGGGCGCCTGGGTGGCGCAGTTGCTTAAGCGTCCAACTTCAGCCAGGTCACGATCTCGCGGTGCGTGAGTTCGAGCCCCGCGTCAGGCTCTGGGCTGATGGCTCAGAGCCTGGAGCCTGTTTCCGATTCTGTGTCTCCCTCTCTCTCTGCCCCTCCCCCGTTCATGCTCTGTCTCTCTCTGTCCCAAAAATAAATAAACGTTGAAAAAAAATTTTTTAAAAAGAACAAAATAAAGGAAAAAGGAGACACACAGTAGGAACACATAGTAAACCAGTAAAATCAGTTAAGTCAATCTGCAGCATGTTTTCAGTTAAACAGCTTTTGAAAAAATAAAAATTTAACCAAAGATAAATTGCAAAAGCAGCTGGCTATTTACTGTTTGATTTTACATAGTTGTGTCCACCTCTGTGTTAGGTGTTGTACTTGATGGAATGCAAAAATGACAAACTTTGTGCATTCTTCTGAGATAGTTGGACAAAAGGGGGGTTGAGAGTTGGAGCTAGTTGTAATCTTTTGCTAAGAAGTCAAAGGATTCAGTTTATTGTTGTAACCTTATTTACTTTCTAGGACCTTCATGACCATGTTACATAGAAATGGGAAGATGAAAGAGACCATCTTTCATTGTTCCTTCTTTCAGGGAGACAACATTCAGTCTTGAACTGCTAACTACTTATCTCTTAGTCATTCCCTTTTATTCCTTTGGGTTTATAGTGAAGGGATATTAAATTTCATTCAATGCTTTATCTCTCAGTGAAATAATGCAATGATTTTATGTTGATACGTATGTTTATACGGTGAGTTACACTCATTGATTTTTGATTGCTAAATCAACTTGCATTCTTGGGATAAACCCTACTGGTTTATGATATATTATCCTTTTATATCACTGGATTCAATTTGCTGATGTTAAGGATTTTTCTGCTATGTTCATAAGGGAATTGATTTCATTTTTTGTTTTTTGTTTTTTGGAACTTTCTTTTCTAGTTTTGTAGGAGAGTAATATTGGCCTTTTAGGGTGGCTTGCAAAGTGTTTGTACAACTTCTGTTTTGTGAAAGACATTGTGCAAAATCAGTGTTCATTTGAAAACTTTCTGAAAAAGTGTGGGGCTAGATTTTTCTGTATGGGGAGGTTTTAAACGAAGAATATAACTGTTTCAATAGACTTAGAATTATTCAGGTTATCTATTAATTCTTAAGTGAGCTTTGGTAGTTTGCATTTATCTTGCAAAGAACCAAAGATATTTTCATGTAAGTTATCAAATTTAGTAGCATAAGGTTGTTTTCCTAATATTGCTTTACTTTCTTTTTTTGTTTGTTTATGTATGAGAAAGAGACAGAACGGCAGCTGGAGAGGGGCAAGAAGAGGGAGGAGACACAGAATCTGAAGCAATATACAGGTTCTGAGCTGTCAGCATAGATCCTGATGTAGGGCTCAAACCCATGAACCGTGAGCTCCTGACCTGAGCTGAAGTCAGACACTTAACCAACTGAGCCACCCAGGCACCCCTGCCTTACTGTCTTTTAATGTCGACTTGATCTGTAGTAGTCTGTTCTCTCTCGTTCCTATGTGTCTTCTCCCCTTCATTCATGATTAATCTTGCTGGAACTTTATACTTTTATTGATCCTTCTGAAGAACCAGGTCTGATTTTATTGACATTAACTATTTTTTTTGTTTAAAATTTTATTGATATCTATATTTATTACTATCATTTTCCTTACTACTGCTTGTTTCAGGTTTAATTTGTTCTTCCCTTTATAATTTCTTTAAAAAATGTGTATGTATGTGTACATACAGGGCTCCATCTCATGAACTGCGAGATCATGACCTAAGCCAAAATCAAGAGTTGGATGCTTAACTGACTTAGCCATCCAGGACCTCCCTTTTTAATGTCTTAACATGAAAGATTAAATCATTTATTTGAGCCCTTTCCTTTTTCCTAACATACATATTTAATGGTATAAATTTCTCACTAAGCACTCTGAGGCCCACACATTTTGATGTTATAGTTAAGTTTAATTTCAAATATTTTCTAATTTCCTTTCTGATTTCTTTTCAACCAACAGGTTATTTAGAAGTGCGATAATTCTAAATATTGGTTATATTTCAGAAATTTTTCTGTTACTAATTTCTAGTTTAGTTCCATTTGGTCTGAGATCATACTTTGTGTGACATTTAATTATTTTAAGTTTATTAAAATCTAGTCTATAGAGCAGGATGTGGTCTATTTGGGGGAATATTCCATGTGTGTTTTCTATTTTTGGCTGAGTTGACTGATAGTGTTGTTTCCATATTCTTTTTATTCATTGACTTTTTTCCTCCACTTTTTCTATCAATAACCAAGAAAGAACTGTAAAAGTCTTCAACTCTACTTGTGAATTTGCCTATTTCTCCTTTCAGTCATTCCAGAGTTTTTAAATGTTGCATTTTTGAAGATCTTGTATTATATGTATAAATACTTAAGATTATTCAATCTTCTTAATAAATTGACACTTTTCTACTTACATAATGCCCACCTTTCTTCTTGTAAAGTATATTTGCTCTAAGATCTACTTCTTAAATATAAATATGGCCATTGCCACTGTCTTGTGGTTAAGATTGGCACTGTTTATTTTCCCGCCCTTTAGTTTTCATCTGTAGATGCTTTCATATTAAAATTAGTTTATCATAGACAGAATATACTTTCATCTTACCTTTCTATCCCATTGGACAATTACTAGCGCTCAGGTATTGTGTTAGACTATTTGTACTCATGCAACTGTTGACACTGTTGGGTTTGTAAGTCTACCATTTACCATTTCACTAGATTCTACCTGTTGCATGTGTTCTTGGTTCCTAGTTTCCACTTCTCTGCCCTTCTTTGGGATTGAGCATTTTTTATTATTCATTTTTTCTCATTTGTTTATTACGTTTCCTTGTTTTTTAAAATATATATAGTTGTTGCTCTGGGATTTACAACATGCATCTTAGTCTTATCACAGTCTATTTTCATATAATATTATACCACTTAACAGGTGGTATAAGAATCTATAGCAGATTTCAATTTCCACCAATCCATTCTTTGTGCCCTTTTTATCATACATTTTACTTCTACATATGATCCAAAATCTCGTTGTTAATTCTACTACAAGTAGTCAATTATCTTTTTATATTTACCCTCAATTTTTCTGTTTCTTGTGATTTTGTGTGTGTATGTTGATCCAAATTTTTACTGTCTTTTTAAAAAATTTTTTTAACGTTTTATTTATTTTTGAGACAGGGAGAGACAGAGCATGAATGGGGGAGGGTCAGAGAGAGGGAGACACAGAATCTGAAACAGGCTCCAGGCTCTGAGCTGTCAGCACAGAGCCTGACGCGGGGCTCGAACTCACGGACCGCGAGATCATGACCTGAGCCGAAGTCGGCCGCTTAACCGACTGAGCCACCCAGGTGCCCCCCAAATTTTTACTGTTATGTCATATTCCTTCTGTATGAATAATTTCCTTTAGTAGTCCTTGTAGTGCAGGTCTGCTGGAAATGAATTATCTTCCCTTTTATTTCTCTGAAAAGGTTTTATTTCTATTTTATTTTATTTTATTTTATTTTATTTTATTTTATTTTATTTTATAGTTTTTAATTTGAGCAAGAGAAAGTGTGCAAGTGGGATAGAGGGGCAGAAGGTGAGAGAGAGAGATGATTATCTTGTGAAATTTGCTATGGGATGTGTGAAAGGGCGGGCCTATGCCAGCCTTCACCTTGACCACGCCTCCTCCCCTTGAGTAACCCCCCCCCACCTGCCTAACAGGACTCGGACCCTTCCCCAGCCAATCGGCTGAGGCCACAGCCATTACCTCACCAACTGCCCCTAGGCCCCAATAAAACCTTTGTCCTTTTAACTGGCTCTCTCTCCCTGGTATCTCACAGCTGCGTCCATGCAGGTAGGGGATTGAGCTCGAGCTAGCTCGAATAAAGGCTCTTTTGCTTTTGCATGGGACTCGGCTCCCTGGCGGTATTTGGGGATCACGAATTCTGGGCATAACAACGTGCTCAACACTAAATTCTAATTTTATAGATTATCACACTTTGGCTTGTTATTAGGGTGAGAGAGATGTCTCTTGCAGCTTTTTACATCTTAACTATAAGCAGAACAAGAAGTTCATGTTTGAGGTCTTTTAAAAATCTATATAAATATAATGCAAGGATATCTGCTAAGAGTGAAGACTGGTGGTGGTATGGAAAATTTTAAGAGAATGAAAGAAGTTGAATACAGCTAGTGCAGATAAAGGAAGAAAAAGAATAATTTAGAGAAGTATGAAAATTTGGCAAATTTGAATGGAGATGTTATGATGCTAAGTATTGTCATTTGCCATGGGCAATACGTATCATTGTGAAATTTTCTCCAGGGTCACTCTGCAATAAAGCCCAAGTGGGAAGGATGATAGCAATAGGCACAGTGGATTAACCCAGTTATGAAGGTGTGTCCAGTTTGTAGGATGGTCAAACAAACAAAACAAAAAGTTGGAGGATACTATTTGAAGTAATTTAACAATGTGTAAACTTGTTAAAGAACTGAAGACAGGAAATAGCTGACAATTTGCAAGGAAATACAGCACTCAAATCAACGGCAGAAATAAAATGTGTTTCAGGATTATTATAGTTTAGGAGCCATGAGAACTGGGAGACAGTATTCAGTGAGTGATCCACATAGCTGATGTCTACCAGCTTGATGGCAAAACATGAAACACATATAAAGAATATGAACCAAAGGACGAATTCTTTAGTGAATGAGAGGAAGGAACAAGAAGGTACACACAAAAACATATTTTGAGGGATACAGAAAAGTAGCGGTCTGGAAGTGCCTTAGTGAGCATGAAAGTCACATACACATCCTAATAATGAGTTACAGGAGCAATGGCAGAATTAGTCATATATGTTTTGCCCTCAGTGCATAGAGGTGGAGGAAACATTCAGAAAAGACACTGAGGATTCCAGAGTGATTGGTAGAAAGTTTTGGAAGGGAAGATGGTAATTGACATTTGAGTCAGAGAAGGATAAATACAAAGAACAGGATAAGAATGACTGAGAGAGGTTACATACTTGTTACAACCAAAGACCACAGTGACATAAGGTCTGAGGGGTTTCGCAGGTTGTATGTAGTCTTCCCGAAGTTTGTAGCTGCAACCCTTGTACATGAGAGTCACACCCAACTTATTCATGGGTCTCAATTGTTCTTAATGGTGTTTGCTGCAAATGGAGCCATTTCCACATAAAGCGGCAACGTCAATTCATTGATTAAAGGCACAAGGTTCTGGTGCCATGTGTAGGGGACTATTTCCCTTCTTATCTTAAAGCAGGTAATTGTGGGTTTGCATGCAATCTTCCGGGTAGAGAGAAAAGTAAAGTTTTCCTGGTCTAGGAGCCATTCTCTATCCTTGAGATGATGTTGCATATTTTAGCATTAATTTTAGAACGTTTTGCCAACTAATGTTACTCAACATCAAAGCCAAACATTAGTGGCATGTCTTTCTGAGTGGTGTGCAAATCTTTCATGTAATAAGGATGGAGCACAGCAATCACTGAGCTGCTCAGATATGGCAAGATTTTGCTTTGCAGAAATAATATCACGGCACCAAGAATCCTAGAGGGGCGCCTGGGTGGCTCAGTCGGTTGAGCGTCCGACTTCGGCTCAGGTCATGATCTCATGGTTCGTGGGTTCCAGCCCCCCATCGGGCTTTGTGCTGACAGCTCAGAGCCTGGAGCCTGTTTCGGATTCTGCGTCTCCCTCTCTCTCCGCCCCTCCCCCACTCGCGCTCTGTGTCCGTCTCAAAAATAAATAAACATAAAAAAAAATTAAAAAAAAAAAAAGAATCCTGGAAACTAGATGCCAATTATCCCGAACAAATTTTAAGGATTCAGTACAACTCAGTTAAAATGCAAAGGATTTTCTGTGGAAATAAAACAAGAAAATTCTAAAGTATTTAGGAAATTAAGACTAGCCAAGGCAACTTTGAAGAAAAAAGAGAATGGACTTATTCTACCCAGCAGTGAGATTTGTTATAAAGCTACCACATCAAAATAATCTGGAGAGAAAAGCAGACTAGTGGGTTAGAATAAAAAATTTAGAAATAAGCTGATATATAAATAGACATTTGACACAATACAAGTGGAATTGCAAAGCAGTGGAAATAGAAAGACAATTTCAATAAATAGTTCTACATCAATTGCATACTGTTAATGAAAAAATAAACAGGAAATAACTCCTATTTTATAACATGCAGAAAGATCAAGTTCAGATTGATTATAGATTTAAATCATATAAGACAAGACAAAATCATGGATTGGAAGAATTAATACTGTTCAAATGTCCTTTTCACCTAAAGCAATCTATAGAGTCAATGCAACCTCTATCAAAATTCCAACGGCATCTTTTCACAGAAAGAGAAAAAAATAATTAAAAAAATATAGAAAAATATATTCAGGGCTTTGAGGTAGAAAAAAAATGTTCTTGTTCAAAATACTTAAGTATTACCCATAAAGAAAAGACTATATTTTGAACTTAATTATGCTCAAGATGCTCTAAATATTAAAAGCATCCATTCTGTTGAAAATACCCCAAGGAAAAGCAACTGGTGACATGATCATTTAAACAAAGCATTGTTATGTACAAGCCTGAGAGCATGGAGAACTGAGAATGCAAAGGTCAGCCACAGACTTGAAGAAAATATGTCAACACATGTAAGGTACAAAAGGCTTGTTTTCAGAAATACAAATAGCTCCTATAATTAAGAGAATGAACACTAATAGAAATATGAGAATAGATGTGAATGTGTGTTTTCCAGTGAGAATATCCAAAAGGGCAATATACATATGAAAAAGTGTTCAAGCCCATTAGTAACTACAGAAACGCAAATTAAAACCAAGATGAGTGCTTCAACACACCCACCAGGATGACCAAAATTACAAAGTGTTCAAACTAAGTGTTGGTAAAAATATGAAGCAAGGATGCAAGTATAAATTTATAAATATACTTTAGAAAATTACTTGGTTATTATCAACTAATGTTCAAAGTACGCACCCCCGATTGGCCCTGGGATTCCATCCCCACATACATGCCCAACATAGAAGTGTACGTAGTAGTCCAACAGATATGCACACCATTGTTTTCAGTTATCAGCATTATATAAAATTGCCCAAATTGGAAATGATGCTGTTTCTTTTTTTTCTAAGTTTATTTATTTTGAGAGAGAGAGAGAGAGAGAGAGAGAGAGGCAGGGAGGGGCAGAGACAGAGGCAGACAGAAAGAATCCCAAGCAGGCTCCACACTGTCAGAACAGAGCCCAACATGGGCACAGAACCCACAAACCTTGAGATCATGACCTGAGCTGAAACCAAGAGTCAGATGTTCAATGAACTGAGTCACTCAGGCCCTTCAATGATTCTGTTTCTTAACTAGAATAAATGAGAGCATATTCATATAACATGATACTATATACCAATTAAAATGAATAAGCCTCTGCTTATGGTTAAATCTCACAAACATACTATCAGATGAAAGAAGTCAACTGCAAAAAAAAAGAAAAAAGAGGAAAATAGAAGAGAAGAGGGGGAGTGGGGAGAGAGGAAGGAAGGAGGAAAATACATAGTACATGACTTCACAAATGTAAAATTGAAAATAAGCAAAACTAGTCTCACCTAGTGAATACTTTTAGGGAGAAGGGAGGTGAGAGAAATAAATGAGATTTGGGGAGTGCTGGTGATGTTCTATTATTTATCTTGGGTGGGGATTACACAAGTGTGTTTATTATACGATCGTCCATCCACCTATACACTTAAGGTTTGCAAACTTTTCTTTCCTAATGTTATCTTTCAATAAAAGTTTAACTTTAAATATGCATTTCCAAATTATAAACTAAATTAAAATACATGAGTCAGGGTTTAATTTCTGGAGAGCTACCTATTACCTAATCCCTAATTGCCCACTTTCTTTAAACATAACTTAGATGGTTTGTGGCTTAGCTTTCATCAATAGTTTTAATTTTGTTCTTTTCTCTCCTGATTGAATGGAGACTCAACTGGCTTCAGTCCAATAAGCAACTCATTAAGGCTAAAGATTCCCTCTGTTCTCACCGTACCTGCTACTTTACAACTCTGCTCAATTTTATGAAATTAGTGACACCTTTGCTTTTTCAACAGCTATATTTTTTCTTAATGTCTTCATAATTATAATAGTGCAATATAATATTTTAACATTTCTTCAAACCTAGCTATAGATAATACCACTGACAAATCTTTATTGGTCATTGATAGGCTCCACCAACATATGAAAATACAAAATATCCAGGTCTTAGATAATACATAAAATTTTGCAGGCAAAAATAATTATAATGATGTGAGTGTGTAACTGACTATAGAGTCAGTTGTTGAAAAACAGAATACATTAAAATTAAATATGCCCAGAATCCTTTAAGTTATTTTATAATAATTTATATTTCAGATATCCATATGTATGATCTTCCTTAAGCAATGCTTGGTCTATAGACATACGTTTTGTATATTTTTCAAATAATCTTAAAAAACAGTTTCTTGGGGCACCTGGCTGGCTCAGTCGATAAACCATGAGACTCTTGATCTCAGGGTAATGAATTCAAGTCCCACCTTGGGGTAGAGTTTACTTTAAAAAAATGGTTTTCTCTGGCCATAATGAATAACTGTTATTATTGGGGAATAAAGAAAATTGAGCTGTATTTAGTTCTTTTCCCCTTTCCTCAAATTACTACACCTTAATACCTTATGTTTTCACAAATTTAGAGTATCATAACTATTTAAACAAAACTAGACATGTTGCCATCATTCTCAATATTTTAATATTCAAAAAGAAGGGGTAGGGTTATAAACTGTTTTGAACAATGTGTGATCCATAGCACTCCCCTATAAGTGTTTGCTAAAATAAAATAAAACATGGTATAAGTAAGATAAAATAAAATCTTCCTTGATATGGTAACATCATAAGTTGCTTTTAGATTCTCTGTACCTGGCAAATATTAAGGGTCTCTCTCTCTCTCTTTTATGGGTTTCTTGGGCTCTTCATTTTATTATTGCTGTTATGATTATTAGAATTTTTTTCTAGGGGCACCTGGGTAGCTCAGTCAGTTAAGCATCCAAGTCTCGGTTTCAGCTCAGGCTATGATCTCACAATTCATGTGTTCAAGCCCCACATTGGGTTCTGTGCTGACAGTGTGGAGCCTGCTTGAGATTTTCTGCCTCCCTCTCTCTCTGCCCCTCCCCTGCTCACTCTCTCTCTCTCTCAAAATAAATAAATAAACTTAAAAAAATTGTAAGAACTTTTTCTGTAGTTATTTATTTTCATCTCTTTCATTATGATTTCTTCTTTTAGTTTATATTTTAATTTTTTTAATGTTTTATTTATCTTTCAGAGAGCATGAGTGATGAAGGCACAGAGAGAGGAGGGGACAGAAGACTTGAAGTGGGCTATGCACTGAGGGTAGCAAGCCCATTGAGGGGCTCGAACTCATGAACCGAGAGATCATGACCTGAGCTTCAGTGGGACACTCAACCACCGGAGCCACCCAGACGCCCCATTAGTTTTATATTTTAAAGATCTGATATACTTCCTTTCCCACACACGTATGTATCCATTTAGAGTAAATATTTATTATTTTGTAATTTTAGATTTGATTTTTTTTCTGTCTACATTTTTGTTGAGGGCCTGTGTTAGGGGCCAGTGAATTTTTTCTCTGTTACTTAAATTATTACAGCAATAATAATTTTTGCATATCTTCCTTCCCATGCTCACTTTCAAATACCACATTTACATATACTTCCACAATGCCTATTTCTTTTTCTGAGATTTTGGATTTATTTCCACTGATCAATTTATTTATAACCAAGAACTATACTAATTTCATTTTTGCCTTGAATTATATCTTAATATAACTTTACTCTTTACTCTTGCAGTGTTCAAAACCTTCTAAATTATTTTCACCCTATTTTTGGATGATTTTTAGAACCACCTGAGTCTTACAGGATGAGTAGGAGTGACCAGATGAACGTGGCAAGGTCCATTTCAGGCACAGGAAGCCTTAGATGAAAGGCATAATACCATAGACCATGGAACTTTCCATGAATTGCAAATGGTACAGTATGCTTGGACTGAATAATTTGACAAGGTGAATGGCACAGGTGGTGTTAGACAGATGGTCAGAAGCAGGTCATGTAAAAACTTATAAGGATTTTATTCTGAAGATTATAAAGGGTTTTCATCCAGGAGGAAACATGAACAGATGAGTATTTTTAAAAAGATCACCTTGGGGTGCCTGGGTGGCTCAGTCGGTTAAGCGGCTGACTTCGGCTCAGGTCATGATCTCACGGTCCGTGAGTTCAAGCCCCGAGTCAGGCTCTGTGCTGACAGCTCAGAGCCTGGAGCCTGTTTCAGATTCTGTGTCTCCCTCTCTCTGACCCTCCCCCATTCATGCTCTGTCTCTCTCTGTCTCAAAAACAAATAAACGTTAAAAAAAAAAAATTAAGGAAAGAGGTTGAAGATGGCGGCGTAGGAGGACGCTGGGCTCACCGCGCGTCCTGCTGATCACTTAGATTCCACCTACACCTGCCTAAATAACCCAGAAAACCGCCAGAGGATTAGCAGAACAGAGTCACCGGACCCAAGTGCAGACGAGAGGCCCACGGAAGAGGGTAGGAAGGGCGGCGAGGCGGTGCGCGCTCCACGGACTGGCGGGAGGGAGCCGGGGCGGAGGGGCGGCTCGCCGGCCAAGCAGAGCCCCCGAGTCCGGCTTGCAAAAGCGGAGGGGCCTGACGGACTGTGTTCCGACAGCAAGCGCGACTTAGCGTCTGGGAGGTCATAAGTTAACAGCTCTGCTCGGAAAGCGGGAAGGCTGGAGGACAAAGGGAGGGTGAGCTGCGGAGCACCCGGACGACAGAGCTCAGTTTGGCGGGGAACAAAGGCGCTCGCCAGCGCCATCTCCCCCGCCCATCCCCCAGCCAAAATCCCAAAGGGAACCGGCTCCGGCCAGGGAAATTGCTCGCTCCGCGCGAACACCCAACTCTGTGCTTCTGCGGAGCCAAACCTCCGGCAGCGATCTGACTCCCTCCGGCTGCCACAGGGCCCCTCCTGAAGTGGATCACCTAAGGAGAAGCGAGCTAAGCCTGCCCCCCCTGCCGCCGTGCACCTTGCCTTCCCACCCCAGCTAATACGCCAGATCCCCAGCATCACAAGCCTGGCAGTGTGCAAGTAGCCCAGACGGGCCACGCCACCCCACAGTGAATCCCGCCCCTAGGAGAGGGGAAGAGAAGGCACACACCAGTCTGACTGTGGCCCCAGCGGTGGGCTGGGGGCAGACATCAGGTCAGACTGCGGCCCCGCCCACCAACTCCAGTTATACACCACAGCACAGGGGAAGTGCCCTGCAGGCCCTCACCACACCAGGGACTATCCAAAATGACCAAGCAGAAGAATTCCCCTCAGAAGAATCTCCAGGAAATAACAACAGCTAATGAGCTGATCAAAAAGGATTTAAATAATATAACAGAAAGTGAATTTAGAATAATAGTCATAAAATTAATCGCTGGGCTGGAAAACAGCATACAGGACAGCAGAGAATCTCTTGCTACAGACATCAGGGGACTAAGGAACAGTCACGAGGAGCTGAAAAACGCTTTAAAGGAAATGGAAAACAAAATGCAAACCACCACGGCTCGGATGGAAGAGGCAGAGGAGAGAATAGGTGAACTAGAAGATAAAGTTATGGAAAAAGAGGAAGCTGAGAAAAAGAGAGATAAAAAAATCCAGGAGTATGAGGGGAAAATTAGAGAACTAAGTGATACACTAAAAAGAAATAATATACGCATAATTGGTATCCCAGAGGAGGAAGAGAGAGGGAAAGGTGCTGAAGGGGTACTTGAAGAAATAATAGCTGAGAACTTCCCTGAACTGGGGAAGGAAAAAGGCATTGAAATCCAAGAGGCACAGAGAACTCCCTTCAGACGTAACTTGAATCGATCTTCTGCACGACATATCATAGTGAAACTGGCAAAATACAAGGATAAAGAGAAAATTCTGAAAGCAGCAAGGGGTAAACGTGCCCTCACATATAAAGGGAGACCTATAAGACTCGTGACTGATCTCTCTTTTGAAACTTGGCAGGCCAGAAAGAATTGGCACGAGATTTTCAGGGTGCTAGACAGCAAAAATATGCAGCCGAGAATCCTTTATCCAGCAAGTCTGTCATTTAGAATAGAAGGAGAGATAAAGGTCTTCCCAAACAAACAAAACCTGAAGGAATTTGTCACCATGAAACCAGCCCTACAAGAGATCCTAAGGGGGACCCTGTGAGACAAAGTACCAGAGACATCACTACAAGCATAAAACATACAGACATCACAATGACTCTAAACCCGTATCTTTCTATAATAACACTGAATGTAAATGGATTAAATGTGCCAACCAAAAGACATAGGGTATCAGAATGGATAAAAAAACAAGACCCATCTATTTGCTGTCTACAAGAGACTCATTTTAGACCTGAGGACACCTTTAGATTCAGAGTGAGGGGATGGAGAACTATTTATCATGCTACTGGAAGCCAGAAGAAAGCTGGAGTAGCCATACTTATATCAGACAAACTAGACTTTAAATTAAAGGCTGTAACAAGAGATGAAGAAGGACATTATATAATAGTTACAGGGTCTATCCATCAGGAAGAGCTAACAATTATAAATGTCTATGCACCGAATACCAGAGCCCCCAAATATATAAAACAATTACTCATAAACAGAAGCAACCTTATTGATAAGAATGTGGTAATTGCTGGGGACTTTAACACCCCACTTACAGAAATGGATAGATCATCTAGACACACGGTCAATAAAGAAACAAGGGCCCTGAATGAGACACTGGATCAGATGGACTTGACAGATATATTTAGAACTCTGCATCCCAAAGCAACAGAATATACTTTCTTCTCGAGTGCACATGGAACATTCTCCAAGATAGATCATATACTGGGTCACAAAACAGCCCTTCATAAGTTTACAAGAATTGAAATTATACCATGCATACTTTCAGACCACAATGCTATGAAGCTTGAAATCAACCACAGGAAAAAGTCTGGAAAACCTCCAAAAGCATGGAGGTTAAAGAACACCCTACTAACGAATGAGTGGGTCAACCAGGCAATTAGAGAAGAAATCAAAAAATATATGGAAACAAACGAAAATGAAAATACAACAATCCAAACGCTTTGGGACGCAGCGAAGGCAGTCCTGAGAGGAAAATACATTGCAATCCAGGCCTATCTCAAGAAACAAGAAAAATCCCAAATACAAAATCTAACAGCACACCTAAAGGAAATAGAAGCAGAACAGCAAAGGCAGCCTAAACCCAGCAGAAGAAGAGAAATAATAAAGATCAGAGCAGAAATAAACAATATAGAATCTAAAAAAACTGTAGAGCAGATCAACGAAACCAAGAGTTGGTTTTTTGAAAAAATAAACAAAATTGACAAACCTCTAGCCAGGCTTCTCAAAAAGAAAAGGGAGATGACCCAAATAGATAAAATCATGAATGAAAATGGAATTATTACAACCAATCCCTCAGAGATACAAACAATTATCAGAGAATACTATGAAAAATTATATGCCAACAAATTGGACAACCTGGAAGAAATGGACAAATTCCTGAACACCCACACTCTTCCAAAACTCAATCAGGAGGAAATAGAAAGCTTGAACAGACCCATAACCAGCGAAGAAATTGAATCGGTTATCAAAAATCTCCCAACAAATAAGAGTCCAGGACCAGATGGCTTCCCAGGGGAGTTCTACCAGACCTTTAAAGCAGAGATAATACCTATCCTTCTCAAGCTATTCCAAGAAATAGAAAGGGAAGGAAAACTTCCAGACTCATTCTATGAAGCCAGTATTACTTTGATTCCTAAACCAGACAGAGACCCAGTAAAAAAAGAGAACTACAGGCCAATATCCCTGATGAATATGGATGCAAAAATTCTCAATAAGATACTAGCAAATCGAATTCAACAGCATATAAAAAGAATTATTCACCATGATCAAGTGGGATTCATCCCTGGGATGCAGGGCTGGTTCAACATTCGCACATCAATCAACGTGATACATCACATTAACAAAAAAAAAGAGAAGAACCATATGATCCTGTCAATTGATGCAGAAAAGGCCTTTGACAAAATCCAGCACCCTTTCTTAATAAAAACCCTTGAGAAAGTCGGGATAGAAGGAACATACTTAAAGATCATAAAAGCCATTTATGAAAAGCCACAGCTAACATCATCCTCAACGGGGAAAAACTGAGAGCTTTTTCCCTGAGATGAGGAACACGACAGGGATGCCCACTCTCACCGTTGTTGTTTAACATAGTGCTGGAAGTGCTAGCATCAGCAATCAGACAACAAAAGGAAATCAAAGGCATCAAAATTGGCAAAGATGAAGTCAAGCTTTCGCTTTTTGCAGATGACATGATATTATACATGGAAAATCCGATAGACTCCACCAAAAGTCTGCTAGAACTGATACATGAATTCAGCAAAGTTGCAGGATACAAAATCAATGTACAGAAATCAGTTGCATTCTTATACACTAACAATGAAGCAACAGAAAGACAAATAAAGAAACTGATCCCATTCACAATTGCACCAAGAAGCATAAAATACCTAGGAATAAATCTAACCAAAGATGTAAAGGATCTGTATGCTGAAAACTATAGAAAGCTTATGAAGGTAATTGAAGAAGATTTAAAGAAATGGAAAGACATTCCCTGCTCATGGATTGGAAAAATAAATATTGTCAAAATGTCAATACTACCCAAAGCTATCTACACATTCAATGCAATCCCAATCAAAATTGCACCAGCATTCTTCTCAAAACTAGAACAAGCCATCCTAAAATTCCTATGGAACCACAAAAGGCCCCGAATAGCCAAAGGAATTTTGAAGAAGAAGACCAAAGCAGGAGGCATCACAATCCCAGACTTCAGCCTCTACTACAAAGCTGTCATCATCAAGACAGCATGGTATTGGCACAAAAACAGACACACAGACCAATGGAATAGAATAGAAACCCCAGAACTAGACCCACAAACATATGGCCAACTCATCTTTGACAAAGCAGGAAAGAACATCCAATGGAAAAAAGACAGCCTCTTTAACAAATGGTGCTGGGAGAACTGGACAGCAACATGCAGAAGGTTGAAACTAGACCACTTTCTCACACCATTTACAAAAATAAACTCAAAATGGATAAAGGACCTAAATGTGAGACAGGAAACCATCAGAACCTTAGAGGAGAAAGCAGGAAAAGACCTCTCTGACCTCAGCCGTAGCAATCTCTTACTCGACACATCCCCAAAGGCAAGGGAATTAAAAGCAAAAGTGAATTACTGGGACCTTATGAAGATAAAAAGCTTCTGCACAGCAAAGGAAACAACCAACAAAACTAAAAGACAACCAACGGAATGGGAAAAGATATTTGCAAATGACATATCGGACAAAGGGCTAGTATCTAAAATCTATAAAGAGCTCACCAAACTCCACACCCGAAAAACAAATAACCCAGTGAAGAAATGGGCAGAAAACATGAATAGACACTTCTCTAAAGAAGACATCCGGATGGCCAACAGGCACATGAAAAGATGTTCAGCGTCGCTCCTTATCAGGGAAATACAAATCAAAACCACACTCAGGTATCACCTCACGCCAGTCAGAGTGGCCAAAATGAACAAATCAGGAGACTATAGATGCTGGAGAGGATGTGGAGAAACGGGAACCCTCTTGCACTGTTGGTGGGAATGCAAATTGGTGCAGCCACTCTGGAAAACAGTGTGGAGGTTCCTCAGAAAATTAAAAATAGACCTACCCTATGACCCAGCAATAGCACTGCTAGGAATTTATCCAAGGGATACAGGAGTACTGATGCATAGGGGCACTTGTACCCCAATGTTTATAGCAGCACTCTCAACAATAGCCAAATTATGGAAAGAGCCTAAATGTCCATCAACTGATGAATGGATAAAGAAATTGTGGTTTATATACACAATGGAATACTACGTGGCAATGAGAAAAAATGAAATATGGCCTTTTGTAGCAACGTGGATGGAACTGGAGAGTGTGATGCTAAGTGAAATAAGCCATACAGAGAAAGACAGATACCATATGGTTTCACTCTTATGTGGATCCTGAGAAACTTAACAGGAACCCATGGGGGAGGGGAAGGAAAAAAAAAAAAAAGAGGTTAGAGTGGGAGAGAGCCAAAGCATAAGAGACTGTTAAAAACTGAGAACAAACTGAGGGTTGATGGGGGGTGGGAGGGAGGAGAGGGTGGGTGATGGGTATTGAGGAGGGCACCTTTTGGGATGAGCACTGGGTGTTGTATGGAAACCAATTTGACAATAAATTTCATAAAAAAAAAATTAAATAAAAAAATTAAAAAAAATTAAAATAAATAAATAAATGAAAAGATCACCTTGATAACATAAAAAAATGAATCAAGTGGAGTGAAGAATGAGACCGAGATGCTTTTGTGATCAACACAAGAAATGTTAAAAGTCTAAACTAAGGCTGTGAGGCTGGAGAGAAGAATATAGAAGATTTGAGAAAGTAAAAGAACATGTATGAGGAGGTGCAAAAAACATGATTTTAGTAACAACTGTAGTCAGAGGTGAAAAAGGCAAGGAGCAGATGAGTCAAGGATCACTTCCAAGTTTCTGTCTTGAGATAACCAGGAAAGGTGTGCTTGTTAGAGACTGCCTAATAACGTACCCATATGAGATCCATCAAGGCACATATATGAAGAGAAATATGAATTGAAGATATGCAATGAAATATGACTAAGAGATAGTTGTAAATGTATGTCAGGTGCTCAGGAGAACCAAGGAGAGTGGTGACCCACATTTAGAGGTTACTCCATCTACACTGAGATCATAGGGTTAAATAAGATTACTCTGAGAAAGCAAGAAAAGGCCGAAGATGAAAACACAAAAGCACCCACATTTAAAGAGTAATTAGCAGAATAATCATCAATAAAGACAATGAGGAGAATGAGGGTGAGCAGTCAGAAAAGTAAGAAGGCAAGAAGAAAAAAAAAAGTTGTTCCTTGGAAGACAGGGATAACTTTTCAAGGAGTAAAAGGCAGTCATAATTTCCAAAACTTGCTGAGCAGGGATGAGATAAAAAATACATCCATTGGATATCACATCTAGAACTTCACTGACAACTTTTTTGAGAGCAAAGTGAGGTAAAGAGACAAAGTCACTGTGTTGCAGAGAATTGATAGTAATTCCAATCAAGTATTTATCTATTCTCTCAATGTATACTTTTGCCAGTGCTACTATGGGTCAAGAACCGTGCTGGATATGGGTCTATAGCAATGAACAAATCAAATTCTCTGGCTTAGTAGAGATGACCCTCTCCTCTGGGAAGGGATAAATCATGAAGAAACAGTGAAGAGATAAAACATAAATGAAAACAGAGAAGACCTCCGTGTGGAGTTTAAGGTTAGGGCTGAAAGAACGGAAGGGGAAAGCACTATGAAGAAGAACACTGTGGGAACAGGCTATGGTCAGTGGCTCCCAGACAGGTGCATGTGTGGTGGGACTGAGGCAGGATATGGAGCCCAGGGTGAAGAAAGGGAAGAGCTCAAGAGATGAGGGAGAGAAGTGGGAGAGGGCTCAGTCATGTCTGGGCCTTGAGGAGAATTTCATGGGGAATTCTAAATTTATTCTAAGTATGTTGAGTTGACTTAGGGAGGGTTTACCATGATTGCACTGATTTGCCAAATGTTAAAAGAATCATTCTGTTGCTCTTTGGATAACAAATTGTGAAAGCAAGGATACAGAGCGATGGTAAAATTCTGTGCAAGTGGCTGTGCAGAAGGAAGGGGGTGGACTAGGGGGATAGCTAGATTGCAGTGAAAGGGAAGAGACGGGCTTAAATCTGAGAGACCCAAGTCTATTCAGTGATGTAGAGGAAGAGCCTGTGGTGAAGGCAGGTGAAGACACCATCAAGAACGTATGATTAATGTCGGAAAGGTTTATGGTGAAAGAAGGATTCGATTTGGGCCAAAGGAGGGATGACTCTTCCACTGATTTAGAAAAAAAGGAAAAGAAGGGAAGCCGATTTAGCTAATTTTATAATGGACACTCAAGAGGCTGAAAATGTCTTTGTCTATTATTGGCCTCTATTTTCTCCATCAAATAGGTAGGAAATTTCAAAAAGGACAAGGAAAAAGGTCGGTGTCAATTTTGGGAAATGGAAAAATTGACATTAGAAACACATCAAATGGTTGCCAAGCATTATTAAGGCCCAGTTGAAAACTGAAGTGATGTATTTTATGACACAAGCATAAGCTTGTCATTTGGCACAATCATTTATATGCATTTCAATCCTTATACTGGGCCTTGAAATATTTTCCTGACATTAAACATGTTTGATAGGCATGCCCTCAAAACACTGTGTATTGTTCTTATCATTGTTTTCTGTTAATTTTTTATTTTCCTAAAACATGATTTGACAGATTATCTTAATGGGATGATGCTGATAACTATGATTATATCAATGTATCACATCCATCACAGGAAAAATGTTACTTATAGAGAAGTAAAGATAAATGCTCTACCTTTAGATATCATGTCAAATCTCATGAAAGAAAATATTTCATGAAAAGTGTCATTGTATACAACCTATTGCTAATAAACTATGAATGCCTGAATTTTATCTCTATTACCTGAGACGCTTTAAGACTAAATATAAATGTTCATTGTGGGTAAGGGAATTAAAATTGCACATTGAATGAGTGACTGATTTAGACAGAAATAATCCCAAACTATTTATACTTCAACAGTCATGGTTTAAATAATAAGCATACTGGGCAGTGTTCTTATTTTAGAAAAAAAATATCTTTCCGCATATATTCTATTACATTAGAATTATTTTCAGAAACAAGTATTGCATTGTAAAATGTAATGGAATCATGGAGAAAGATGTGACCTCTGACTGAAGTACATTTTATTATAATAATATTTTATACTTCTGGAATATTTGTTATTTCTTAGTGCTCAGAAGGCAAGTGTATAAGAAAATATCTAACCTAATTATTTCTAAGTGTGTACTTTTACTTTTTGCAATATTATCTGAATTAGTTTAGTGTCAAAATTACTGCTGATTGGGTACATAGCTATATTTCACTCAACCTTAGAAACACTTTTTTTTCCAAATTTCTCAACAACTGAACAAATGTAATTGGCACGAAGATTCCAAGAGCTTCCTCACTCCCAGATAATTTGATGTGCTCCACTGGCATACACTTAAGCTTATGTGGAAAGCAGGGGCAGTGATCTCCTCCTAGGGAGAATAAAATGATCCATGATAAAGAAATAAGGCAAGAACCACATTTCATTTAACAAATATCAATGCAGACAGACCCTGAGGCTTATAAATATCACATTCCAGAATAAATTATGTAAATTAAAATGTGGATTGTATAGTTTGTTCCACGTATTCTTCCATTGCCCTCAGCCTTACTCCTTTTCCAAGCCTTGGCAGCATGTGAAAAAGCGTGGTCACAAAATGGGTCACCAGTTAGCACCACCCAGGCTGAGAATGTGTCTTCTACACTTCTGTATATTCAAGACTGGGATTAAATACTAATGTAACAAATAAGAAGGGTTTTCTCAGCCAGCCTTGGAAAGCCAGATTAGCCTTCTCAGAATCCAGGGAATAACAGATGAAAGGGAAACCCAGTCCTGGGTAGGAGTTGGAGGTAGGATCCTAGTGATTATTTTTAATGGTCTACCTATGACCGTATATCCCACCTGGGGGCATCTGCAAACACTGTTATCTTCCCCAAATATACAAACCTCCAAAGTGTATATATCCAAGTGAAGAAAAATGTAGAGGTCTCTAGTTTCTGTGCATACAAGGTGATTTGCAGGGTTGATGGGGTGACAGTGGGGCAATTAGCCAGTGCAGCCACTGAGTTCTTCAGACTGTCTCCAGCAACATTCACTGTTTGCACCTCAGAAATTCTACTCAGTTTTGGTGCACCAGCCTTAGACCCTAATTTTCCTTTCTCCCTGGAAATTGAACATTTGAAGCTATCTCCTACTATTTTTCTTAAGAACAGCATAAATAGATTTTACATTTTTTAGAAATTGAATGTTAGGGAATCTAAAGAAAATCTGCAGCTTTATTCTTCCTACCTTTGAATCCTTTGCCCAGAGAAAGGAGATGACCACAGGACACTAGGTCATATTTTTCTACACTTAACTTCCAAACTTGACAGACACAGCAATTGAAAACCTCAGTACAGCATCGCCCTGTGTTATTTATAGGAATTTTTAAGGATCTGTTTTCAAACATTACCATTTAACTATAAAAATTCAAGGAGTGTGTAGGAAAATATTTTTTTATGTTTTATATTTTATTTTTAAAATTTTTTTAACGTTTATTCATTTTTTGAGAGAGACAGAGCGAGAGTGGGGGAGGGGCAGAGAGAGAGGGAGACACAGAATCCCAAGCAAGCTGCAGGCTCTGAACTGACAGCACAGAGCCCAACACAGGGCTCAAACCCACAAACTGTGAGATCATGACCTAAGCAGAAGTTGGAGGCTCAACCGACTGAACCACCCAGGTGCCCCTTTTTCATGTTTTATTTCATTTTTGAGAGAGAGAGAGAGACAGAGTGTGAGTGGGGGAGGGGCAGACAGAGAAGGAGACACAGAATGTGAAGCAGCTCCAGGCTTCAAGCCATCAGCACAGGGCCCAAAGACGTGGGGCTCTGGCTCATGAACCATGAGATCATGACCTGAGTCAAAGTCGTACGCTTAACCGACTGAGCTACCCAGGTGCCCCAAGGGGTGCACAGGAAATATTAACCGAACTTTTCTTTTTTAACTTATTCCTACAATCTTTCCATTCATTATATTTCCTTATAATGTTGTACCCAACTTCTGTAAGTATAGCAATAAATCTTGAATATCGATTTTAACAAGATTTGTTCCATATTGAAATAGAGAAAAATGTATGCTTTAATATTTATCTTTCCTTATTTTCCTTCCTTCCTTTTCTCCTTTTCTTCCTTTCTTCATTTTATTTTTTTCTATCAGAGGTACCAAAAAGATCAAGTAACTTCTCAGAAAATATATTCCTTATAAACCCGCATAACACCGAGAACACCACGCCCCCACTGCCACCATCAATCACCTACTTCACAATTTAATAGGATATCACCATTCTGTCTACTTGGAAACTTGCTGAAAAGGGATGCATATACTAGTTCTATAAATGCTCATAACATTTATAAAAAATGTTAGAAATGGCCATAAAGGGCTACTCTCTCTTGTCTATCTCTCTTGTCTAGAATTCTGGATTGAGTTATAAATTTTAAATGCTCTCAGTGATTATTACTCCCTTTCCTTTTTGCCACAACTGTGATCCAAACTAAAATAATGTTAAACTATAAAATAAGAGGAAGGAAGCCATGCAGGTTTAGATTTTTCTCATAGTGACTATATTGATGTGCTCTGTACTTGGGATATAGACGTTCCTTCAAAAAATGTCTAGTTTTGTACTGGATATTATTCTTACACTGCCAGTGTCCTAAGTGTGTGTTGAGTCTGCCTGTTGGGTTTTCTAGCACAGATATCATTCTTTCAATATCACTGGTCTCTAGGGCTAGAGTTGGTTCATACTTATGATTCTCTGCCTCCTTCTAAATAAACCACTTCTTCACTGTTCAGAATTATCTTTTGTGGGTTTATGACATATCTGTAGACCAATCAGCAGAAATTTATTAAGCATCCAATAAAAGAAACACTATAATAGGTACTACAGGCAGGACAAGAAAAAAAAAGGCAATTTTTTTTTAATTTTCCCTTAGATTTTTTTTTTTAAATTAAGTTGCTGAAATGATGAAGGAGAATGGGACAATTAAAAATATTGCTAACAGTTCAGGGACAGATGTGCTGGATAAAAAAAAAAAAAAAAAGAATGATAAAAGCCCCAGGATTTCAAAAGAGAGTAAAACCCATTCTGGATTCTGTTTCTCTTAGAGAAATTCAGACTTGATCCGTCTTGAGAGATAACTAAGGTGTTTAATAAACAATGAAAAAATGGACCAGATGTTCATGACATCTAAAAAGTATGGGCAAAGAGAATGTACACGTCTTATTTGAAGGCTGGTAAATGATGAGCTGCAGTGAAGGCTTTTAAACTGTGGATAATGGGAGATAAGTCTATTAAATGGGTTAATTCACATTATAAAGGGCCTCAAGTACACTGCCAAGGAATCTGGTATAATGAGGAACCACTGAATTTTTTAAACCGAGAAAGACACAAATGAAGCAGTGTTTCTGGATTGGCTTGGCAGCAATGTGCAGTGCATACTGGAATCAGGAGATCATTTAAGTCAAAATCTCCCCTTAGATACCACTTGATAATATGAGAGTTCTCTATCTGATCTAGAATGGCATTATACTTCTCAACAGCAGGAACTCCTCTTGACAGCAGGTGTCAGATCAGGAAGCTTTCCCCAAAGCTATTGCACATGTTCACAACTCTGAATCGGCCAGCCACACCCAGGACACTAGACAAGATGTTGGTCTAAGAAGAGAGTTTGCAATTACAAACTGGTTTCCTTTCAAACTTAACCCCTGCAGTATATGAAGATGCATTTATAGTAAGTTTTCATACTGTGATTGATTCCTTTCTGGTTTCAGTACATGGCCCAATGTTCATTTTCCCAATGTTCTGAAGAGATACTGCTTTCTGCTATGTATTATCATAGATGCCAGTCACTTCATGTGTTTCTCAATTTCATTCCACTTGGCTTTTAGATAAAAATCAGTTACGAGCGTCCGTGATAAAGAACAATTAAAACTGTATTCTCTCAATTAGGTTGTGTATAATTTTAACAAGATTCTAGTCTTCTAAGAGTTCACGGACTTACTGAATGGTATTATATGGTATAGTAGATGCTATTAACTGTTCCACAGTTTGGCTCTTCAACTTCCTAGGGACTCAATTCCACTTATTTTCAAGACTGCCTTGAAGTTAAATGTTGCCATGGAACCTGATTAAAACCAATAGAATGTGATCAGAAGTAATGAGTGTCATTTGAGCTAACTCCTTAAAATTCTCGTGTATACTTGCCATGTTCTTCACCTCTATGGGAAGCTACAATGGGGATAATACCAAGGTTGACTTCATAAATCACATACAGAGGATAAAATAATCTTGATTAACCCAGACTCCTAATGACTTTGAGGAGATACATTATCCCACTGATGTATCCACCTATTGAATACTGGTACGTGAGTAAGAAACAAACTTCTATTGTTAAGAAATTCTACTCTATTCTGTTCTATTCTATTCCATTCTCTTGTACATTGGACCACTATGCATTTTGGGAACTATTTGTTACATAGAGTTAATCTACTATAATTGTACACAGACAACAAGTGGTTTGTTCTATTGTGAACAACACAAAAATGGCTTTAAAAGGATGTAAATTCAGGGGCATCTGGGTGGCTCAGTCGGTTAAGTGTCCAACTTCAGCTCAGGTCATGATCTTATCGTTTGTGGGTTCGAGCCCCATGTCAGATCTGTGCTGACAGCTCGGAGACTGGAGCCTTCTTAAGATTCTGTCTTCCTCTCTCTCTGCCCTTCCCCTGATCACACTGTCTTTCTCTCTTTCTCTCTCTCTTTCTCAAAAATAAAATAAACATTAAAAGAAGGATGTAAATTCATGGCAAGTTAATTTTTTAGTAAGAGATTTATGGTCAGCAAAACTTTAAAAATACAAAAATTAAAGGGAGCCCTGACTACACAATTTTTAAACATTTGACATATATAAAACATAATTGGCCATATTTAGATAAGTAATCACTGTCAAAGATTCTTTATTAGTTAATGTGTTGGGTTGAAAGTAACTTTAAAAAATACAGGGGTGTCTGGTGGCTCAGTTGACTGAGCGGCAGAGTTCGGCTCAGGTCATGATCTCACGGTTCATGAGTTCAGCCTCGCATCGGGCTCTGTGCTAACAGCTCAGATCCTGGAGCCTGCTTTGGATTCTGTGTCTCCCTCTCTCTCTCTCTCTCTCGCTCTCAAAAAAGAATAAACATTAAAAAAAGATAAAATAACTTTAAAAATATTTATGTGTTATCACCAACCCCCCCTTTTTACGTTTCTTTTAACTTTTTTTTCAAACCTAAGGAAATTCTACAATAATTTCTTACCATATTTAAAGGCAAACATTTTAAAGAAGTTTTCTTTTTTAAAATGTGTCATTTAGCGAGAGAGAGAAGGAGACAGAGCACATGAGCAGGGGAGAAGGGCAGAGGGAGAGTGAGAGAATTTCAAGCAGGCTCCATGCAGCATGGAGTCTAACATGGGGCTTGATTCCATGACCCTGGAATCATGTCCTGAGCTTAAATCAAGAGTTAGACACTCAACTGAGCCACTAAGAAACTTTCCCTAAAGAAAGGACGTCCCTAAGGAAACTTTCTTAATCATGGTTTTCAAATATATTTTCATATATGGACAGTATATATACCTTTACTTTTTAGGAGGTCAGCTACTTTGGTTATTTGACCAGGATTGCTTCAAATACATGCAGAACATGCTACGCATGTCACACAGTTACTTTTAGTAAGTACCCTTTCTAAATCTGTTAAAAAAGAAACTGTCTAAGATGCTGAAGGAATAGTTAGGACTACAGTGGATTTCAAAGCTACCTCCATTTCTTTAAATATTATGGTAAAAATGTAACCTGTGTTACACAATTATGTTCCATTCACAACTTCAGTCATTAAATTCCATTAATCATCTATTTGGAAACTATTTGATAGCCCCCTATTTTCATCTCAGGGTGATTTCAGTGTTTTGAAAATGTATCTATTCTCTCCCTGCTTTGCTTCTTTATTGTGTACAGGTGATGAACTTGATGTAGAATGGGCCTTCTGCTTAAAAAGATATGTTTTTATAGGGTGTCTGACAGCTGGAATTGAATAATATCTTTTCTAAGGCATTTTACTATGAAAATTCTTTTTTAGAGTCAGCCTCACATAAGGCTTGGCTTTTTGTTGTTGCTAGTTGGGTCTTGTTTGTTTTGGGTGATAACTAGAGATCACAAATGATGAATTCAGTGGCCTGCAATACTTTAAGATCCTTACTTGGAGGCACAAGTCCAATATTTAAAATTACATTTTGAAATGGTAGCCAATTAAATTGTTAACATTAACTACAAATGCAGTAATAGTCTGAATATATGCCTGACTCTAAGATTTTTATGATAAACTCCCCTGAAAGATTGTGTGTGTGTGTGCATGTATTTATTTGCTTGTTTGTTTGAATTGGCCTTTATCTCAAGGATTTTACTATGACTTCCTCACATTTATTTCACCTTACATGAAAGATGCTTTCACATGCATTTCCTAGGGAATTTTTATTTTTCTTGTTATTATGTCTTATTTGTACTACTATCGATTACACAAGTGATCTAATTACATATAACTAATAATTATGTTCTAATTTCCTATATATTGCTGAGGACACCTCTGCAATACATTGTTCAAAATACACTGCCAAACACTAACAATGGAGTCATCTTAAATGTGACTTGTAATATCCTATTCATGTCACTTGAATCCTTTTAATGAATTCTTATATACACAGTCTCATCAGTAATGAATCTAAATCATTGTTGATACTTGATACTAAAGCATTAAAATAATGTGACCACAACTAAGCAATGAATCATTCAATCATCACTGAGATTCCACCATTCAGTACCTTATAATGAAAATGTAATTGTTCTTCCTTAGCCTAGTATTCATGATAACAAACATGAATTCCCTATGTCTTTCTTCTTTTTCTTTAAGTGTTAAACATTTTTCAATATTTTCATTAAAAAAAAGAAAATTCAAAAACATTTCTAAATCTCTGTTGAGGTTTTATGCTAGGAGAGTAACTTCAGATGAATAAAATCACCTTGGAAAATGTACAATATTTTTGGAATCAAAAGAATTATTTTAACTATGATTATTTCTACTAATTATACACAACATATATTAGGTACTATAAAGAAATTAACTGGTATTTCTGGGGAAGATGGCAGAGTAGGAAAATCCTAAGCTCACCTTATTCCATTGATACAGGTAGATAACACTCACATCAGTGTAAATAGCTGAAAAAAAAAATGACTCAAAGAATGGCAGAACAGAATCTCCACAGTTAACTGTAAAGAAGAAGCCATTTGAAAGAGAGTAAGAAGGGAGGAGATGTGGTCAGGAGTCAAATGGACCCATGGGACTGTCCATAGGAGTGAGGGATCTGGCAGGAGTAGAGAGGGGAAAGTAGTAGATCCTCAAGCAAGGTACCCCAGACACAGGTCCACATGTGGAACAAAAGTCCCTAGAACATTTGGCATTGAAAATTGGTGGAGCTTAAAATCTTAATACCTTAATACTTCAAAAATCAGTGGGCTCCACTCAAGGAGAGCTGGGAGGACAGAGTTCCCACCCTTAAGATACTATTGCAATACTACAAATAGACCCTTGGAATATAGCATAGAAGCAGGTGTTTGAAAAATGCTTGGGATATATAGGAAGACTTATTTACTAATCTCAGAACAATGTTCTGGAGGGGCAGGGATTATTGGGAGACCTCTCCAAGAACATAAAAGCTGGCAGGCGCCATTTCCCTCCTGTGCCCCCACCCTAGACACAAGGACCCCTGCAAGGACCAGCATGGTACTAACACTTACTACCTAACCTGCCAACCCACGACCCACCCTCATATTCTCCTGCAGACACACCGCTCCAACCAGGCCCCAATCCAATTCTCCTCCCACAGCAGACCCACACAAACCTTACTAACATTATATGCCCTGCCCCTGACTCTTATGCAGCTCTGCCTACTCCATCCAAGCCTGGGGAGTAGTTTTCCCCAGATGCTGCGGGTCCCCGCCCACAGTAGACATTTGCGGACCTTGCTGGCACTATACTCCCCACCCCCACATTCTCCTGCACAACTGCCCCCTACAAAGTGCCCTTGACCATAACCCATCTAAAGCAGTACCACAAGCCTAGCAGTGTGCAATTAGCCCTGACAAGGGCCAGCACCACTCCAAAGTGACTCCTGCAATATGCCTGATAGAGAATTTAACATAATGGTCATAAAGATACTGGATTTGAGAAAACAGTTTTGGACCTCAGTGAGACCCTCAATGAAGAGGTAGAAGACAGAAAAAAGAACCAATCAGAGATGAAGAAGTCAATAACCAAAATTAAAAATACATTAAAGGGAATAACTAGTGAATTAGAGAAAGCCAAAGAATGGATCAGCAACCTGGAGGACACAGTAATGGAAAGCAATCAAATTTAACAGGAGAAAGAGAAAAGAATAACAAAAAATGAGAATAAATTAAGGGAACTCAGTGACACTATCAAGTGTAACAACATTCATTTTATAGGGATTCCAGAAGAAGAGAGAAAGGGGGGAAGAAAATTTATATGAAAAAATAGTAACTGAAAAAAATCCTAAATCTGGAAAAGGAAACAAATTCAGATCCAGGAGGCACAGAAAGCCCCCAACAAAATCAACTGAAGGAAATCCACACCAGGACACAGTAATAAAAATGGCAAAAAGTGCTGATAAAGAGAGAATTTAAAAGCAGCAAGAGGAAAGAAAACAGATATATACAAAGGTAACTCCATAAGGCCATCAGCAAACTTTTCAGCAAAAACTGTAGGCCAAAAGGCAATGGCATGATATATATGAAGTCCTGAAAGAAAAAAAAAAAAAAAAAAACCCTACAACTAAGACTATTCTATCCAGCAAGGCTATTTTTCAGAATGGAAGGAGAGAGAAAGAGTCTTGCAGACATACAAAAGTTAAAGGAATTCATGACACTAAACCAGTCTTGGAAGAAATGTTAAAGGGGAATCTTTGAGTGGAAAGGAAAGACCATCACTAGGATAAGAAAAGTAGAAAGGATAAACGCAGTAAAAGTAAGTGTATTTATAAAAATTAGTCAAGGGATTCACAAAATAAAAGGATGTAAAGTAAGACACTATATGCCTAAAATGTGGGGGGGGGGTGGAGGAAAGACTAGGCTCAAACTTAAGAGACCATTAAATTAATATACACTGGTATATGCACGAGATGTTATATATAAAACATAATGACAGATCAAACACTGGCGATAGATATGCAAAAAATAAAGTGAAAGAAATCCAAGTATATCACTATAGAACGTGAGCAAACCAAGGGAGAGGAGAGCAAGAGAAGAAAGGAACAGAGAAGAAATACAAAAACAACTGTAAAACAAGTAACAAACTGGTAATAAGTACATACCTATCAATAATTATTTTGAATAAAAATTAACCAAATGCTCCATTCAGAAGACACAGGGTGATGGAATGTATAAAAAAGCAAAACCCATCTGTATGCTGCCTACAAGAGACTCATTTCAGACCTAAAGACACATGCAGATTGAAAGTGAAGGGGTGGAAAAGCATATGTAATGCAAATGGAAGTGGAAATAATAGTTATATTAGACACAATAAACCTTGAAACAAATACTATAACAACAGAAAAAGAAGGACCTATATAATCATAAAGAGAAGAGTCCAACAAGAAATTATAACAACTGTAAATACTGATGCACCCAACATGGAGCACTCAAATACATGAAGCAGTTAGTAACAAATATACCAGAAGTAATTGACAGTAATACAATAATAGTAGGGGACTTTAACACCCACACCCCACTGACATCAATGGATAGATCATCCAAACAGAAAATACACAAGGAAATAGAGGTTTTGAATGACACATTGGACCAGATGGATCTAACAGATGTATTCAGAAAATTCCATCCTAAAACAGTAGCACACATTCTTTTCAAGTGCACATGGAATATTGTCCAGAATAAATCACATGATAGGCCACAAAAACAAGTTTCAACAAATTAAAAGAGACTAAAGTGTCTTTTCCAATCACAACGCTATGAAGCTAGAAATCCTTCACAAGAAAAAAATTGGGAAAGAACACAAATACATGGAGGTTAAATAACATGCTAACTAAACGATGAATAGGTCAATCAAGAAATCAAAGAGGAAATCAGAAAATACATGGAGACAAATGAAAATGAAAATGCAGTGGTTCAAAATCCTTGGGATGCAGCAAACACTATGTTAAGAGGGAAGTTTAGAGCAATCATGCCTACATGAAGAAGCAGGAAAAGTCTTGAGTAAATAACCTAACTTTACACCTAAAAGAGCTATTCAAAGAAAAATAGACAAATCTCAAACAAGTAGAATGAAGGGAATAATAAAGATTAAAGCAGAAATAAATGAAACAGAAACAAAAAAATCAATAGAACAAATAAATGAAACCAGGGGCTCATTCATTCAACAAATTTGATAAATCTTTAGCCAGAATCATAAAAATAGAGAGAAGGTGAGAGGGAGAGATCTCAAATAAACAAAATCAGAAATAATAGAGGAGAAATAACAATCTATACCACAGAAATACAAAGGATCCTAAGAGAATATTATGAAAAACTATATGCCAACAAATTAGACAACCTAGAAGAAAAGGATAAACTTCTAGAAACACGAAACCTCCCCAAACTGAAATCAGGAAGAAATAAAAAATTTGAACAGACCAATTACCAGCAATAAAATTGCATCAGTAATCAAAAAATTTCCCCTCCTCCCCGCAAAAAAGTCCAGGACCAGATGGCTTCACAGGTGAATTCAAACAGACATTTTAAAAGAGTTAACAATCTTCTCAAACTATTCTGAACCTATTTCAAAAAATATAAGATGAAGGAAAGCTTCCAGTTTCACTCTATGAGGCTAGCATTACCCAGATACCCAAACCAGAAAAAGATACTACAAAAAAGGGGGGAGAGGGGGGATGGCAGGCAGTTATCTCGGATGAACATAGATGCAAACATCCTTAACAAAATATTAGCAAATAAAATCCAATAATACGTGAAAAAAACTTTCACCATTATCAGGTGGGATATATTCCTGGGGTGCAAGATTGGCTCAATATTCACAAATCAATGTGACACATCACATTAACAAGAGAAAGGATGAAAACCATATGATCATTTCAGTAGATGCAGAAAAAGAATTTGACAAAGTATAACATCCATTCATGATTTTTAAAAACCCAACAAAGTAGATTTAGAGGGTACATGCCTCAGGATAATAAAGGCCATCTATGAAAAATCCACTGCTAACATCACACTCCCTGGGGGGAAACTTTCCTCTCTCACCACTTTTATTCAGCATAGTGTTGGAAGTTCTAAGCCATAGCATTCAGACAGGAAAAAGAAATAAAATCCAGCTAAATTGGTAATGGGGTAGTAAAACTTTTACTATGTGCAGATGACATGATGCTATATATAGCAAACCCTAAGGATTCCACCAAAAAATACTCCAACCAAAAAAAAAAAATATTAGAACTGATAAATGAATTCAGTAAACTCACAAAATATAAAATCAATATACAGAAATCTGTTGTATTTCTATACATTAATAATGAAGTAGCAGGAAGAGAAATGAAGAAAATAATCCCACTTACAATTACACCCAAAATAAAAAAATACCTAAGATCAACTTAACCAGAGAAGTGAAAGACCTATACTCTGAAAACTATAAAACACAGATGAAAGAAACTGAAGATAACATCAAGAAATGGAAAGACATTCCATGTTCATGGCTTCCAAAACATTTGTTAAAATGTCTATACTACCTAAGCAACCTACATCCTTAGTGTAATCCCTATCAAAATAACAACAGCATTTTTCACAGAATCTTGAGATATGTATGGAACCACAAAAGACCCTGAATAGCCACAGCAGTCTTGAAAAGGAAGAACAAAACTGGAAGTATCACAATCCCAGACTTCAAGATATACCAAAAAACTGTAGTAATCAAGACAGTATGGTACTGGCACAACAATGGACACATAGACTGGAACAGAACAGAGAGCCCAGAAATAAATCCACAATTATATGGTCAATTAATCCACAACAAAGTAAGCAAGAATAAGAGATGGGTAAAAGTCTCTTCAACAAATGGTGCTGAGAAAACTGGAGAACTATGAAACTGGACCACTTTCTTACTCCATACACAAAAATAAATTCAAAATGGATTAAAGACCTAAATGTGAGACCTGAAAATATAAGATTCCTAGAATAAAATATAGGCATTAATTTCTTTGACATCAGCTGTAGTAACATTTTTCTCAATACGTCCCCTGTGGCATGGGAAACAAAAGCAAAATCAAACAGCTGGGACTCCCTCAAAATAAAAACTTCTGCACAGCAAAGGAAACAATCAACAAAACTAAAAGACAAACTACTGAATAAGAGAAGGTATTTGCAAATGACATATCCAATAAAGGGTTAGTGTCTAAAATATATAAAGGACTTATACAACTCAACATGAAGAAAACAAATAACCCTATTTAAAAATGGGCAGAAGACATGAACAGATATTTTTCCAAAGAAGACACACAGATGGCCAACAGACACATGAAAAGATGTTCAACATCCCTCATCATCAGGGAAATGCAAATGGAAACCACAATGAGATGTCACCGCACACCTGTCAGAGTGGCTAGAATCAACAAAACAAGAAACCTCAAGTGTTGGCAGAGATGTGGAGAAAAAGAAGCTCTCATGAGACTGTCAGTGGGGATGCAAACTGGCATAGCCATGGTGAAAACAGTATGGAGTTACCTCAGAAAGTTAAAAATAGAATTACCATATGATCCATTAATTCCACTACTGGGTAATTACCCAAAGAATACAAAACCACTAATTTGAAAAGATACGATGAGCACTTAGTAATGCATAGAATTGTTGAGTCACTATATTTTACACCTGAAACTAATATAATACTATACATTAAGTCTACCAGAATTTTTAAAGAGTAGAAAAAAAGAAATTAACTGTCCATAATTAGTCAGTTTTTCATTTTTATTCATTTTATGTTTTTAAATTAAACACATACTATATGATGTTTACTGTCAGATTTTAAATGCTTCTACTGCAGCGCATATTTTAATTTTTTTACGTCCTTGTGACAACTCTCTGGGATAAGCCCTATGCTTATGACCTTGTTAATATGAGAAATCTAAGCACTGTGGTATTAGGTACCATGTCCAAGGGTACGTGACCACTGAATCACTGAACGGGGATTCAAACACAGCCTGAGTGGACCTTAGGACTAGTACGTTATGCACGGTTGTCACACACTCCAATTGTAATTCTCTCTTAGTCATCAATCAATCAGTCAAACAATAGTAACAAATATCACTATGCCGCTGTTTACTGGCAGCTTTGTTAAGTATCTTTTCTTTGAAAACCAAATCGAGCAACAAGAAACTTGCCCTCCCACTCTCTGTCACAATCACATTTGATTTTTCCTTTGGGATTATCTTGTTTATCATTTTTAAATTTATTTCTTGTTTTTTTTTTCATGTTAGTTTTTAAAATTTTTTAATTGTGCTAAAGTGCACATAATATAAAATTTAGCATGTTAACCATTTTACATGTACAGTTGAGTAGGTATTTACACTAATATTGCAGTGTGACCAATCTCCAGAACTCTTTTCATCTTGCAAAATTACGTCTCTCCATATCTCTCTTCCTCCAGTCCCTGGCGACTACCCTTCTACTTTGTGTCTCTATGTTCACCCCTAATGAACACTCGGGTTGCTTCCTGTTATTTGTTTGTTTTGTTTTGTTTTGTGTTTTTAGGAACTTTTACTTTCCCTGTGCCTCAACAGATGTCTAAGAATCTCATGGAACACAAAATTATACCACTAATTATAGGTCTCCAGTTTGGAGTATCACAGCATCCTGGATAATCTGGGGTGAATGAGAACTAAGATTTCTATAAATTACAGACATTTAGTAATGGTTTTAAAAGTCACATGTATGCTTTAATTAAGATTAGAAAAAGTGAGAAGAAAATCATGCTGTCTTTAAGATATTTCATCAATAGTAGTTTGATAACATATTCTGTATGGTTAAACAATAACCTAGAAACCCACATAAACCATGAACAGACTTCCTAGTAATAGAACTAACCAGGGGTAGGAGGAGAGTAAGTTCTGGTTCTGTAAATTCCCAAGCTCAATGGGTTGGAATGAATGTCTAAACCTCTATTTCCTACTTGTAAAAAATTATGAGGGAGTGTGGGGCAAGTTGATGGCAAAGTACAAGCTAGCACACCCTCCATCCCCAAGTAGGACATGTATGATATTCCTCAGACATTCCCAGCTACCCCAAAACAGGAAAGGACAAAAAAAAAAAAAAAAAAAAAAAAAAAAAAAGATTAAACTGATGAGTCTATAACAGTTTACCAAGAAAAGTTAATCCCATCATAGCCTAAAAGCCAGGAACTCCCTACTGCATTAATATTAATGCTTACAAGAGGGAAAGCAACCTTAGCTTGACAAAGTTAGGCCTCCAGTAAGTCTTTAGCATGTGAAAGTCTCTTTGGAAGTTCCTTCTAGATTTTATCTCCCCCACTCCATAAAAGGGTCACCCCCTACACTTGCTGTGCAGCTCTTCCTGCCCACAGGTACTGTCCATGCTTTCATAAATCACCGTTTTGCACCAAAGATGTCTTCAAGAATTCTTTTTTTGGCCATCGGCTCCGAACCCTAAGAACCTCCCACCATCACCCCAAAACTTCATCAAAAAAGGAGGTTGGACCAAGCTCTCCTACTTTGTGAACTGCCATTGGTTAATCCCTCGCTCAAAATACACATAGGGTGAGGTTCCCAAAGTTTCTCAGAGAGTGCTGAAACTCACCTAACATCTCTTCTCTAGAAGAACAAATTTTGCTTTGGCAAAACAAAGTTCTAAATCAAAGAGAATTTCTGCAAAACAAATTCACACTTTGAAAATAAATACTTGCAGACAGGGAATACACTGCAGACAGGCAGTGATCAGAAAATGAAAAGCCATTTTGATATGCCTCCATGTAAAAGGGCATATCCTCCAGCTTGAAAGAGAAGTGTGTTTTTCAGCATTGCCCCACAGCTCACCACCTCTGCTTTGAGTCAGCACTCTTTTCCCAGGTGCATCCCTTCTTCAAAGGCCACATATATATATGTTTTGGACATGAGCACTGGGTCATAATTTTCTCTGTAATTCTAGACTTTATTTTCAAGACGGGAATTTTCAAGGGAGCAACTTGTGCACAGTGTGCTTTTGGAAAGTCCTAAAGGTTAAGTAGAGTATCAAGGAATTTGAAAGCCGAGGGACCTATGAGTTTTCCTGACCTAACCATTCATCATGAGCCTATCATTTGACCCCTGGGGTCCAACTAATATATTGCATATAAAAAGTAACTTCTTTTTCTAGTTCTGGCCTCCAATGACCTAGCAAAAATCGGTACAGATTTCCAACAAACATACTCTCTTCTCTCATGCCATCCAGTGTTCAATTTTCATTTGCATTACTCCTTGTAATACAGAAATAAAAGCTTTAAAATTGGAAACTTGTAAAATGCTTCTTCTGAAATCCCTACTTATTTAGCCCAGTTTATATCAAGTTCATAAGAACAGGCCGGGCCCACATGTGTCTGTCAGCAACGTATCCAGTTCACTTGGTTAACCCAGTTAGATCAAATCTGAAAGAAAGTCAAGTTGCCTTGGAAGGGAACAAATAAATATAGATGGCCCCACATTTTGACGGGTTTTGGGTACTTGTAAATCTCTAGCAAATACTCTGTGAGTATTGAGTAAATGAATTTATGTCTTCAAATCCATTCATATCATTAAATGTACCTTTAAAGGCAAATATCTTAAAAAATTTTTTTTTCAACGTTTATTTATTTGTGGGACAGAGAGAGACAGAGCATGAACGGGGGAGGGGCAGAGAGAGAGGGAGACACAGAATCGGAAACAGGCTCCAGGCTCTGAGCCATCAGCCCAGAGGCCGACGCGGGGCTCGAACTCACGGACCGCGAGATCGTGACCTGGCTGAAGTCGGACGCTCAACCGACTGCGCCACCCAGGCGCCCCAAGGCAAATATCTTAATAGAATGAAAATTTCATTTCTCAAAGTATAGATTTAATCTCCCCAAATCTCACCTTTCTCTATGCTGCTTCTTTTCTTTGGAATGACTCTCAGTTTTTCTCCCTGGATACATGTGGTTCCCCCTGTCTCTCAAAATCACACTTATAAAAGGAAAACAATTTTAAGTGCATTTCCAGGCACTTACCTGCTTATCACCATGCCATTTTCCTGGATAATTTTCATAAATTTCATCACTGAAGAATCCTCTTTGCCATTGACTTCTCCTTGGCCAGCTGGTGCACAGGTTATGATGAAACTGTCACCCTGATTTCATTGGAAGTCATTCTCCTCTCAACAACTCGCATCATGATCCAGCATCTGCAGTGTGGTAGAGTCAAACACTGTAAAACACATGCTCATGACCAACAGAGCAAAATTCATGTCCTTTCTGCCCAAACCAGTATCTCCTCAGAGCGGTTCCTATAAGCAAAGACTTATTTCACCACCAGTGCATGCATGGACTCTATGGATACCACCTAATTATGAAATGTCTGCATGGAGAAGTTTCCAAGTTCACTAAATATTTATCTTCTTGGTATAATAGTGAAGAAACATCCCTTAACCTGACTGTATATTCCAGGGTGCTAAGGATCAAAGACTTTTCTGAAACCAACCTAGCTTCCTGTGGTGTCTTTACAAACGGAGTCCTAATAAAGGAGCCCTGGGATAATTCAGTACTTAATTGAACCAAACAGAGTTTCAGTCAATTAGAGATCTACATCAGGAAGAAAGACCATGTAAGCCTTTTCAAAAAAACAAAAACAAAAAAGGCATTCAAATAGCTGCAATGCTTTAAGAAGCCATATATTTTTAAGTCATTGTAAAAGAAAACTAGATAATTTCTGAAACTGGCCTGGAGGCTAACGCACCGTATTGATTTTAAGGCCCCCCATGTGTGAGAGAGTATTGCTATCAACATAATTCTTTGGTAGTGATTTGGCCCTTGGATCATCAGAAATCACTTTAAATGTACTTTGAGTGACAGCTCCTGGTGTTAGTTATCATTATCAACAAACAATTCCTGAATGCTGACTAAGTATGTTGCAATACTATGCTGGGATTGCCATTAGCTGTTTCAGACTACAGCATTTCCAAAACAAAACCTCATTGACAGAATAAGCCCCCAGGAAAGAACAAACATTTTAGCTGCTGTTTTCATGGCAGATAGATACTACATTCCTGCATAGATCACTGAGTGCCCTCATTTTGCTATATGACAATGACAAGCATGTTATGTTTTCCTTCTGAGTAAAAATTTAATTCCAATTATAAAGAAACAAAAATGAGGGAAAGCTCGTTGACAAATATTGTTTAAAATAATTTTTTATACAATATGCTTTCTATAAAATTATGATCATTGCCAAGAACACAGATTTAACCTTAATACATTCAACTGTAGGATGAGCTAAATTAAGGACCAATGCAGTTTTAATTGTTTAGGAAAAAAAAAAAACCCAGACAAACAATAAGAAACCAAGAGAGAGGTTAGATGATGGATACAATCCAAAGAATTTTACTAACATCAAAAGGCGGCCTCTAGATTTTAACAATCCAATTCCTATCAGTTTTAGGTATAACTTATTCAACCTCTTTCTGTGTTGTTGGGGAAAAGGTGACAGAGATAAACCTTTGGTGATTCAAAACTTTTTATACAATAAACTTGAAAGTTTATACAAATCACCAAAGTCACTCCAAACTTTTCCAGATCTGACATTCCCTAGTAATGAACTGAACACTCTTTGTAGCAATTAACGGGTAAAGCATCAGTTAAGCTCTAAAGTTGTTACTATAACCTGAGAAGACTTTAAACTCCCCCTACCATTCACAGCTAAAAGGCCAACAAATAAATTACTACCTTAATATATTCACTGAAATGGCCTGCAAGAGTTAATGGTGTTACCCAAGAGCCTATTTTACCTTCAGAACACCTTTGTACATAAACCAAATCTGATTCAATGTGAAAAGAGTCAATCTTACTGCATTCCCTTAACCTAAGTGGGAACATATTTTTATCCCTATGTTGTAGACAAGGAATTGAGACACAGGAAGGAAGTTTACTCTCAGATGGATAGCAACTTCAATAGAACAGCCAATGCTAATATCAGGCTTGTTATTAATTTGATTCTAAAAGTCATATTAAATAGCCCTTAGAGTAAATGTACAATGACGTTCCTGGACAAAATTTCTGGTTGCTAGTGCACTTTGCAGTTCATGGTTTTCACACTAGCGGTTTATTGGTACAACGGCAGCTATCTTCACTCTTCTCTGCTATGTAATTTTTAAAACAATCCTTGAAGGTAGGTTATTAAATGTGGCTATTTTTCAGTGAATTTAAGTATTGCTGAAAAACAAAAGTTCGAAAATAAGTGAAGTTACAGGAAAATTAACCAGAGTCAAAATTTAAATAAGAGGGCATCAACTTTAGTGCTAGAATATTTTCTTTAATATCAAAGTCAAGAACATTAAGGCATAAAGTTGGGTACTTGCCTTGCCTGACAAAATACAAGGGTTCAGTTAGTATATGTCTTGCTATTTTTCAGTGAATTTAAGTATTGCTGAAAAACAAAAGTTCGAAAATAAGTGAAGTTACAGGAAAATTAACCAGAGTCAAAATTTAAATAAGAGGGCATCAACTTTAGTGCTAGAATATTTTCTTTAATATCAAAGTCAAGAACATTAAGGCATAAAGTTGGGTACTTGCCTTGCCTGACAAAATACAAGGGTTCAGTTAGTATATGTCTTGCTATTTTTCAGTGAATTTAAGTATTGCTGAAAAACAAAAGTTCGAAAATAAGTGAAGTTACAGGAAAATTAACCAGAGTCAAAATTTAAATAAGAGGGCATCAACTTTAGTGCTAGAATATTTTCTTTAATATCAAAGTCAAGAACATTAAGGCATAAAGTTGGGTACTTGCCTTGCCTGACAAAATACAAGGGTTCAGTTAGTATATGTCTTGCTGTGGTGACTTAAAAAAGACAAGGAATTTGGCATATTAGTTTGGCATTGTCTCACAACTACCATGCCATCTGCACTTCAAAATTTAAGTAAGAGTAACAGTAATGCTGGAAAAGTTTGGTGAATATAGTTTTGTCTTTAGAAGAGCAAACTATGCTACTTCATTAACGTTTTCCTCCAAAGGAGATTTGCAAAATACAGTTGGCAGGATTTAAAAAAAAAAATGCTAGGGCTGCATTTTAAAAGTGTGGCTTTTTAAAACCACTGTATAAATACAGATAAACTTTATATTCATTCCTTTACTGTTTACTAACCACACGGAAAGGAAGAGTTTAAAAGCCCAGCAAGCTCTCATATTGCAGTTTCAGATACCACATTTCTCCAAGGGTAAACAGAAATAATTAAGGTAATTATTGTTTGGAACCTCTGGCAGCAAAGCACATGTTTATTTTAAGCAATAGATGTTCAAAAGATCTTTGAAAATGTATGATTCTACCTGAACCGCTTCATAAGAAAAGAGAAAAAATATATATCCACAGCCAGATTTTTACAAGGCTGCCGCAGCTTTCTTGTCCATGTAAATAGCTTCACTGCTGAAGAGCTGAGTCATTGTTTTTTCCAAGAGTCCTTTCTCACTAAGCAAAAGAAAACAATATATTTTCCCCCAGAAGCCAACGCGATGTGGCCATTAATTAGAGTGCCTATGGGTGGCATTTGAGACTCTACCAGTCCAAACATTCTACATTGTGGGTAGGGTATCAAATTAACCACAGTGAGAAGGCTTGGAGAGGTTCTAGCATGCCAGCAACATCCCCGGCCCATTTCGGATTGCAGAATGAGGAATTTGAAGGACTATTAAACACTCTGTAAAATGCTCACAACAGATCAGCATAAAGCCATACAGTGCAGGTGTTCCTGTAATTGGAAAAATGCTCTGTGTTCAATGGCCCCTCAAATTCACCCTCGTCTCAGGCGCTCCTCTGGGTTTTACAAAGCAGTTTTAGGAAACTAACTGCTGACTGGACTCTTCCGAAGATTTAGGCTTACACACGTTGTGCAAAGTCAAGAGATGAGTTTTATTTTGCATCCACCTTTACTTAAGGAGCTGGCGTCCCTGTCACGAAGACAGGCATGTATGGCTCCTTTCACAAGGCTGCTTGAAATCAAGGATCCAGATGCATGAAAAATTCACACGTGAGGAATTAAAGAATTCATTATATGACAAATATATTATAAATATTAGAAACTCTTTTATTTATAAAACTATTTTACCACTTTGAGGTAACTATATTCACAGAGGAATCCATACATTAATCCAAAGAATATGATCGCATGCTTTATCTGAATACTTCTTGCGTTGGCTAGAATGTATCGGACTGCTGATTTCTGTTATTTTTACAGAAGGATGTGCTGATAGAATTGTAAAGAACCAGCAAAGGAAGACTATCTGTTGGGCATTTAGTAGGCAGAGTGCTTTCCATCCTTTATGTTCTCTCCTTAGTAGTGTAATCCCTTTGTTTGGTGGGCCATGTTCACGGACTGCTTTAAGAAGCATTTGCTTCTTTAGAAAAATCGGTAATTTGGCTGCGTTGTTAAAAGCAGTATTGCTTGTATTTGAAAGAAAACATTTTCCATCCTAATTATGTCTTCTCCTTTTTCAGTTGCAGGTCATGAATCTCTGAAACAAGATGCTGTTTTCTTGCACAGCTATCTGGACTCGCTTATCTGCTTGAAAACTAAATACCTTGTGCAGAAAGGCTACTCGCACAGAGCAATGGCCTTCTATGAGAAAATACGTCAGCACTAAACATCTCATTATTAAGAAACTTCTCACCAAATTAATTATTTTCTTTCATGTAGGGCTAATGATACACATGGTAGCATGTGAAGCCCAAATATTCCAAAGATCGGAACGTGGAATAGAGAAGATCCATTCTAAACCTTCTTACGTTTTCTTTCCAGATATTACAGAGCAAAGTCTGAGGCGAGGCTTGTGATTCGTCATGCTGATGACCAAATATAAGCAGTGGAAGAATTAGATGTTAGTTTAGGTAACAAGAAAATTAAAATTAAAAACCTCATTAGTTACATAACTGAAATGGATCTTGTAAAGATGGGAAATGAGACCACCCGCACTCAACAGAACCAAAGCCAGACAAGGACTTTCATGAGTATTTTGAGTTCTCTTTATAAATTATATAAAATACGACAAATATGATAAAGAATGATGATAGTATATTTGATTTTGATAATAAGACTCCTCACTGGCAAGTTGTCTTTATGGAGTATTTGAAATGATCAGGAACTCTCCTTATAGTTCATATGTTATTAGTTAATTTGGTGAAAATGAAAGTTAAGTGGCTAAAATATTTCTCAAAACTGACAACAGCCATTGGAGGATTAATCTACTTTGGTCATTCTTATCATTATACCATTAGTTCATGTACTGGTCATTTGTTATTATATATTATATGTTATATATAATATATACTTTCCCATATAAAAATTACCTTTTATGGATACGGTATCTTTCAAACAAAATTGTGACTATATGGGAATGTTTTTATAATACACGTGGATGGTATGCATGCTTTCTAATGACACACTGGTACAGACGTATTGAAAGTATATTTAGGAACATGTTGCACAACAATGAAGGATTCCAGATTCATTTCATTGGTACGGATTTTTTTTTGTTTCATTTTATACTACTGTGTGTCATTAGTTAACTGCCATTTTCTTATAATTAACAAATATAACTTCTAATTTTTAACTGGTAAATTATCGTTTTGCCTGGGTTTTCAGGTCGAGGGATAATTTAACAAAACAGAATATGGTAAATGAGCAAACAGGTTATAGATAAAGATTTCATTATGCATAAGATACTGTAGGGCACCAATGATAATACAACTATGAATGTTAAAATACATCAAACTTTAAAGGATAAGAAAATTTCAAATCATTGCCCAAGTAAAGATCTCACAATTCTTATAAATCATAATTACAACAGCATTTTAAAAAGGTGAAATTAAAGGATTAAATGTGTGTGTGCATGTAATACTTTCAACAACAGACATGCTTCATTGGGCACAATAGACGAATTACCATAGAGCTGTTTCCTTTATCCCCCGCTCTGGTAAATTATTCAAAAGTTAAATACCTGAGGGAAGATTGCTAATTAAAGGAATTCGATAATGAATCATTTTGTTAATATAAAACTTAATCTTCTTGTTAAACGTGGATTTTCACTTATAAAGTTAATTTTAAAGTTGATTGGAATTGGGCACAAACATTTGTTTATGTGTAATGGTGATGGTGTGTGTTAAAGGAAGACCTCAGTAAAATGATACACAGAGTACCCGTCACTTAAAACCTATGATCATCACAAGTGCTCTAGGTTCTGTACCACCCAAGAGAGATTTCTCATTCATTAATAGCATACACAGGGTCAGTGCTTAACATATTCGCACTCTTTCAGTAAGTTTTACCAACCTTAATCGCTAAGTCCTATAAGCAAGACTTGAAGAAATAAATAGAAAGTATAAGCCTTGCCTTCTTAAACACATAATTTAAAAACTTGGAAATAACTGAATATTGAAAATACAATAGGGGATTGGAATAGGGCCTTTAAAAATAAAATTATTTGTTTATTTTTAATTTCAATTGTTTCTTTAATTTCAATGTTTATTCTATTTTATATATATTATATATATACATACACATACAAAGGAATATATGATAAGTACAAAATGTGTTATGAATGAGTTATGTGCATGTGTGTGATGAGAAATGGTGATAAAACTGTACGTATTATTTTTGAACTTTCCCACTTTCCCTAATATTTGTGTTTTCCATTATTACTATGAGATACTGTTGAAATACTATTGTACCATATATATCGTAATCTTCAGAATAACCTTCAGAATATAAGAGTTATAGATAAATATAGCAGAATAGATATAATTGAGCACTAAAAAATACTTCATGCATCCAAAATAAAGCAAAAAAGTAAGCACAGAACAAAAATAGAGGTGAGATGAATACAAAACAAATACCAAGATGGTAGACTTAAACCAGTACATATCAATCACTGTATTAACTTGAGAGACTAAGAGAAAAATTACCAGGTGTACTCACAACTGCAAAGAAAAGATTCCCCCCCCCCCCCCCCCCCCCCCCCCCCCCGCCATTCCCGAAACCAGCCAGGGCGTGCCCGGTTGTAGTCTGACCTAAAGGTGGGAACCAATCAAGTTCTGCTGAGCGTTCAAATTCAAGTGTCAACCAATAACAGCTCTGTAACCTCAAAAAAATCCCTAACTTGTTTGTGCCTGTCTATAAAAGAAGCTGTAAGATCCTTGCTCAGGGCCTCTTAGCGTCACCGGCAACGAGTGCGCGGAGGACCGGGTTCGAACCTGCAATAAACGACCCTTGCCACTTGGCTTTGACTCTGGACTCTGGTGGTTTGTTTTCGGGGGGGTCTCTCGAATTGGGGCATATCAAACTAAAATGCAACGAGTACAATATGTAAAAAGTAGAAATAGCCATAATAAAGAAAGAAATGTAATTAATTATTTTTTAAAAGTTCAAACTAGCAATATGTTTTTTAAAAAAACACAAATATAAATATAAAGGGACAGACAGGTGGAACATACACGAAAAGAAAAATACAGACCAAGATATCATTACGTGTAAGAAAACTGGTGTGGCTGTATACTATCAAAACAATAGCCTTCAAGAAAAAAAGTAAACTTCAAGTAATCAAAAACAAAGATAAAAATTTCATGATCGTGAAAGTTCAGTGAAACAGGAAATCGCAAACAATTTTAAGTGCATCTAATAATAGTTTTTCAAGAAAAAAATAGGGTAAAAACTGACAGAACCAAGGAGAAAAAGAAACAAATGGAGACTTTAATACCTCTCTTTCAGTAATTGATAGAAAAATGGGAAAAAATAAGTAATAACATGTAAGATTTAAACAATACTATTCAGGCAAATTGCATAAATGACATTTACAGAACATTACAACTTTAAAATACATTTTTCAAGTGAACATGGAAGTTTCAAGGCAGACAATAGATCGATTAATAATTCAAAATGTTTATTCAATTTAATAAACATTAAAGGAACAAAAAAGAATATGTTCTGACTCTCTTACTATAATAATATTAAAATCAACATCAAAAATAATGTAATAGCTAGAAAATCCCCCAAATACTTGGGAATTAAAACAATGAACTTTTAAATTACTTAAAGATGAAAGCATTTCATACATAATTTAAATTATTTTAAAATTATTTTAAATAATTTTATACATAATTATTTTGAAAATGTATTAGAAGAGAAATCTAAAATAAATTACCTAAGTTTATATCTTAAAAAGCTACAAAAAAAGAGTAAATTAAACACAAACACAAAGAAGATAGAAGAAAGGATTCAATAAAAATAAAAATGAAAATAAATAAAATAGAAAAACTGATAAAGGAGAAAATTAAAAAGACAAAATCTAACACTTTGAAAGGATGAATAAAATTGCAAGATGAATCAAGCAAAAAGAAACAAAATAATTTACCAATATGATGGATGAAAGAAGGGACTCACTGTATACCATACAAACACTGAAGTCTTTATGTCAACAAATTAGATAGAATAGAAAAATTCCTTTTAAAACAAATGTTACCAAAACTAAAATATAAACATATAAGGAAAATGTGTCTATACTGAATTCATACTTTAAAACTTTTTCACAAATAAAATACAGGTATAAATGGCTTGCTTGGTAAATTCTATCAAATAGTTGGTGAAGATATAATACCAACCTTAAAAATTCTCTTAGAAAATAGTGAGTAAAAGAAAAACTGTACAACTTATCTAATAAAGCACCCATATGAATGATATCAAAACCTGACAAAGATATTAGAAGAAAAGAAAATTGCAAAGAGGTACCTATAATGAATATGCTCAAAAGCCTTAAAAAACTTATTAGAAACTACAATCCAGTAATAGGCACAAAAGCACAATGGCCAAATGAGGTTTATTCTAGGGTCTTAAGCAAGATTGTTTAAACATTCAAAAATCAACCCATGTACCCACCATACTAAAACAATAAAAAAATATATCCTTTCAAACGGTGCAAACAAATCATTTTATAAAATTACTGGATATTTAAGTTTTAAATATTATGGAGAAAATTGGGAATAAAAAGGAAACTCCTTGATTTGGCAAAGGAATCTAAAAAAAATACCTCTAGTAAACATCCTACTGTATGCTAAAATGTGTACCCTGAAAATCTATGCTATTATATAGATAAATTAAACTCCAAAAATATGTTTGTCAAATGTTTTATGTGTGCTTTAGATACTAAGTTATATTCATCAATTATTTGGTGAAAGTTTATACATAAACATGCACAAACACACGTAGTCTTATTAATCATGTCACTGAAATCACCTATATCTTTACAATTTTTTCAGGGATAGGTGTGTGATTTACTAAGAGATATTTTTATGTCTCCTAATGTTATTTTACAATTTTTATTTCTGCATATAATTCTATCAATTTTTGCTCTATTTTAAGTCTGAGTTATTAAATGCATCGTGGTAGATTATAAAAGTGGCCACAAATTCTCCCCCTCTCTGAATTTACCCCTTCACGCATGGATGTTTCAGGTCTTCTATTGAGGGGTGAAGACTTTTGCTCCCTTGAATCTGGTTTAGCCACGTGATTAGTTTTGACAGATGGGACAAAGAGATTAACAAAAGCAGAACACAGGAAATCACTGGTGCGTTGGCTCTCTCCTTTCTTGCTACTGTTACCAGGGTTATGTGAAGAAGTCAAGGATATCTGGTAGTATGATGACAAGCAGTAATGCTGCCACTCTAGTCATTCAGGGTGAGAACCATAGGGATGAGTCCCACATAAATTGTCAGCCCACTTAATCAGAAAACAGTAAGCATAAATGAAGCCAACAGTCTTAAATGGTTTTTTTTTAAACTATATTTACTGATAAAAGATTTATATTCACATTGTTCGGGCGCCTGGGTGGCTCAGTCGGTTAAGCAGTGGACTCCGGCTCAGGTCATGATCTCGCGGTCCGTGAGTTTGAGCCCCGTATAGGGCTCTGTGCTAACAGCTCAGAGCCTGGAGCCTGTTTCAGATTCTGTGTCTCCCTCTCTCTCTGACCCTCCACCGTTCATGCTCTGTCTCTCCCTGTCTCAAAAATAAATAAAACGTTAAAGAAAAAAAATTTTATATTCACATTTTTGGCTGATTATTGTTATTAGAAATGAATTAAGATGAAGTATTTTTAATTTTTCTCAATTCTACTTTTTTTAACATACTAAATATCAATAAATATAACAACACACAAACAAAACACTTAGGGGTTTTCCTCAATAATTTTTAAGAGTGTAAATGAGTCCTAACACCAAAAAAAAAATTTGGAAACCTGTTAGATTCATCTAATCTAAATTAGATGCAGTTTCGACAATTATATTTTTATCTGTCTTCATGCATTTCATCTATTTGCCTTACTGTAATATATTCTGTGTAATTTTCTTCAGAAAAACTTTTCTAGTTCACTAGTTCTCTTTTCAGTTGTGTCTAATTTACTCTTTGATCTTTCCATTGAGTTTTAAATGTCAATTACTTTTGGGGCACATCATTTAAGCTTCTGAATCTTGGTTTTGGCTCAGGTTATAATCCTAGGGTCATGGGATTGAGCCCTAGGTAAGGCTCTGTGCTGACCATGGAGCTTGCTTGAGATTCTCTCTCTCTCTCTCTCTCTCTCTCTCTCTCTCTCTTTCTCTCTCTCTCTGCCCCTCCCCTGCTCATGTGCACACATGCCTATGCTCTCCCATAACTAACTAAATAAATAAAATTTTAAAAATAAAAATAAACATCACTGACTTTTTCATATAAAGGCATTTTATATGTCATGTCAGATATTTCCACTCTATAAAGTCCTTGGTGTTATAAGTCTGATATGATAGGCCTTGATTACTCATACGTTATTTTTTTTATTGTTAAATTTTATTCATCCAAACCTGATTCACATAAACACTGAGGGCCTGGATTGAGGATGAAATTCATTACATCAATAGTCTTTTATTCCTGACAGGAGGTGCTAACCACCTGTAAGCACTTTAAGTTGATTTTTATAGGTGACATTTCCCTGATTAGGCAAAGACTGTAAATTCAAACCACAGATCCTCATAAAGAAAGGCTTTGTAATTCTCAGGGAAAAAATTAGTATCATCATGTTTGTTTCTCTCACATGGAAACTACATTCTAAGAGGACAGTTGTCAGCTTAAAACTTATGCTGAGGTGATTACACTTTGTGTTGTGCCATATTTACCCAGAATTCTCAGATTTAGATTCTTCTCTCTGCCAGGCCTAAATTCTAGTGTCCTGTTTCCATCAAAGCTCTTTTCCTGCCAGAGTCCTTTCAGAGGGTTCAGGGTAGCCCCAGTCTCTTTATTTATTTACCACTCTCGTATCGCCTTACTCTCTTTGGGAAGAAGCAGGGTACAGAGGCCCCTGGGGATCTCCATCAACTTCTTATAAACTCAGCAATGCATTTGAAAGTTTACAGTTGTAAATGAGCCAACATCTGTATGTTTTCTGCTAGAAGGGCATTTTAGAACATCTACTCTGCTATCCTGATGGAAATTAAAAACTGGACCTTCGGCCTTAGGTATTTTCTGAAGTAATTTGTTAAATATTGTATCATGACACACATAAGATGATCAAACTAGGCCTGTATCTAAGCCACACAGCTTAATTTTGCTACATTTGAAAATTATAAGTAAAAGGTAAAAGTTAAACAAGATTCCAAAATTATTTCTTTGGGGTTAGGCAAACTTGGAATCTGCTTGGTTTCAGGCAACCAGAGAAGAGTGGAAAATTACTGTTTCAGGAATGTGGGCCCTAGGAAATATGGCTCAATATGTACCTGTTTTACAAAAAAATAAATTTATACAGCTGTGAACAAAACCACTGTAATTTGCAACACTCCCTCATTTTCTGAAGTATTCTATTTCTCAGTCTTTGCTGAGTCATATGGCTCATCAGAAGAAAACAAACATTCAGGCTCTCCCCTACTGTATTTTAAACTAAGTGATATGTTGGAAATTATAGAGCTGACCAGCATGATAGGATTAGAATGCTGACGCATAGATAATCCAACTGTTTTTTTTAGCCCATTCAGCTCATGCAGTTTGGTGTAAACACTGTAATATCACCTGCCTCCTTCTGCATGCTCATTAAAAAATACAAATAAATCCAGGCTTACTTTGACTTTAACGGTTATGGTGTCTGTGTTTTGCATTCTACACTTTCACAGTTCTGCTCTAATTCCATTCAAAGTATAGACTGAAAATTTTCACTTTATAAAATACAACTTTCTTTCTTTCTTCCTTCCTTCCTTCCTTCCTTCCTTCCTTCCTTCCTTCCTTCTTTCCTTTCTTTCTTTCTTTCTTTCTTTCTTTCTTTCTTTCTTTCTTTCTTTCTTTCTTCTTTCTTTTCTTTTTTTTTTTTTTTGCAGTTTAGAGCTTAGGGGTTTATCTTGTTTTCAGCCAATGAGTATGACCCATGTACTGAGTGTACTGAATACCTGATTTGTGGTGAAGAAGTGATGGGGTGATTTGAAGTCAGAGTGTCTCTTTTAAAATATCACTGACATTGGGGCACCTGAGTGGCTCAGTCAGTTAAACGTCTGACTTCAGCTCAGGTCATGATCTCGCGGTCCGTGAGTTCGAGCCCCGCGTCGGGCTCTGTGCTGCCAGCTCAGAGTCTGGAGCCTGTTTCAGATTCTGTGTCTCCCTCTCTCTGACCCTCCCCCATTCATGCTCTGTCTCTCTCTGTCTCAAAAATAAATAAACATTAAAAAATTTTTTTTAAAAATATTACTGACATAGATGGCAGAAGATCATGGAAGCTTTTTGTGTGTCTTGAGTCCGTGAAATACAGCCAGACCAACACTAAACCATCCTACAAACCTAGAAAACTGATTGGAGGATTAACACAACAATCTGCACAACCTGAACCATAGAATTCAGCAGGTGCAGGGCATGGAGAGGTGTACTTGGGGAGAGAGAAGCCACGGTGGGCAGGGATGTGCTTTTGAAGGTGGAAAGAGGACGGAGAAGGGGGCTGGGCAGGGGGTGGAGAATATGGGAAAAGCACCCCTCCCCAAAAGCAGCTGAACAGAAAGTGGAAAATTGGAAACAGCCGCAGGGACTAAACTAAAAAGGGAGAAAAAAGAAAGGAGAGGGTTCAAATTCCATTAAGACTGTAAACAAGGGAAGCACAAAGGCTGCAAATCCACAGCTTGATATCTGGCGGTGCTCTGGTGGGAAGGACGAATCCCCAGGAACTGAGTGGGGTCTGGGAGATTCTGGGACCACACGGGAAAAAGTGGTTCCACTTCTGGAAGGACATTTGGTAGAGACAGTTGAAGCCACCTGGTCCCAGCAGACCCCAGAAAACGGCCACATTCGCAGGTGCTGGAACAAGGTCGTTAAGGGTGAAGACTTGTGCCAGATGTGTGTTGTGATTTTCCATAATCCCTGAAACGCTGCTGCTACACTATCTCTCGAACTTTTTCTGGGGTGGGCTGGCACCTGGCCTCAGTCTTAGGGCACCAGCAGCAGCAGGGTCCCAAAAGCATTCCTGGGTGCAGTTGGCATTCGGCCATTGCTTGGTGAGACCCTCCCACAGAAGGGCAGACCGGATCAAAGCCGCAGTCCTTCAGAAGTGAGGGGCCAGGGAAAACAGCTGCATCTGAGACAAAACTTGGAAGAGAGGTACTGCCTGGGGCCTGGTCATGGACAGTGAAAAAGCAGGGAGTGGATGAAAGCTGAAGACAGAGGATGGGTGCAGGATTTCTGATCAGGAAGAACAGAGTTCCTTCCTACACTAGAGACTGGGTAGCTGGGTGACGCCATTTTCAGCGATCCTGCGCATGAGCATAGGCACCTAGGAGCTCCACAACACTCCACCCCAGTAGGCTAGCAGCGCCATCTAGTGGAAATGGAGCAATTACACAGAGCCCCGCCCAAGGGGGCCAACCTCCTCTTCAAGAACACAAGTCTCACCCCTTACTTAGTTTATGGACTATAAACTGCTTCACAGTTTAACTTCTAGGGGAACATGAAGTAATTTCAGTCCTATTTCAATCTGTTAGCAGGTCCATCGATTGAATTTTCTTTTTTTTTCTTTTTCATTTCTTTTCTTTTTCTTGAATACAGAAAGAGAAAAAATTCATTTTTATTTTCAGTTTTTATTAAAACTATTTTTCTTTTCTTTTTTTTAATTTTTTTTTTCAACGTTTATTTATTTTTGGGACAGAGAGAGACAGAGCATGAACGGGGGAGGGCCAGAGAGAGAGGGAGACACAGAATCGGAAACAGGCTCCAGGCTCTGAGCCATCAGCCCAGAGCCTGACACGGGGCTCGAACTCACAGACCGCGAGATTGTGACCTGGCTGAAGTCAGACGCTTAACCGACTGCGCCACCCAGGCGCCCCAAAACTATTTTTCTTTAATTTTTTTCTCTATTTTTTAATTTTGTGTAAATTTATTCAAATTCTATTTTACTTCCATCATTTTAGTTTACTACAGTGTATTCACTTTTTCAAATTTTCAAACGATTTCCTTTTTTTCTCTTTTTTCTCTTTTTCGTTTCTTTTCTTTTTCTTGAAAACAAAAAGAGAAAAACTCATGTTTATTTTTAATTTTTATTAGAAATATTTTCTTTAATTTTATTCTATTATATTCTTCACTTTTGTGTAAATTTTTGGAATTCTATTGAATTCCCATCATCTCATTTTAGTCTACTCCAGTGTATTTATTTTTTCAAATTCTCAAATGATTTCCCTTTCCCCCAACTTTTTTTCTCTAATCTGTCACCCACTTTCAACACCTACACCAAAACACACCTAGGATCTAGCATCATTTATTTGATTGTGTGTGTGTGTGTATGTTTAAGTTTTTAATTTTAGTATTTTTTAAAATTTTAATTCCTTTTAATTTTAATTTTTCTACCTCATTAATTCCATTTCAATTTTCAAAATGAAAAATTGAAGGAATTCTCCCCAAAAGAAAGAGCATGAAGAAACGACAGGCAGGGAATTAACCAACACAGATACAAGCAAGATGTCTGAACCAGAATTTAAAATCATGATAATAAGAATACTAGCTAGAGTGGAAAATAGATTAGAATCCTTTTATGCAGAGATAAAAGAAGTAAAAAATAGCCAGAATGAAATTAAAAATGCTATAACTGAGATGCAACCACAGATGGATGCAGCAGCAGCAAGGATGGATGAGGCAGAACAGAGAATCAGCAATATAGAGGACAGATTTATAGAGAATAATGAAGCAGAAAAAAAGAGGGAGATTAAGGTAAAAGAGCATGATTTAAGAATTAGAGAAATCAGTGACTCATTAAAAAGGAACAACATCAGAATCATAGGGGACCTAGAGGAAGAAGAGAGAGAAATAGGGGTAGAAGGGTTATGTGAGCAAAGCATAGTGGAAAACTTTCCTAACCTGGGGAAAGACACAGACATCAAAATCCAGGAAGCACAGAGGACTCCCATTAGATTCAACAAAAACCGACCATCAACAAGGCATATCATAGTCAAATTCACAAAATACTCAGGCAAGGAGAGAATCATGAAAGCAGCAAGGGAAAAAAGTCCTTAACCTACAAGGGAAGACAGATCAGGTTTGCAGCAGACCTATCCACAGACTTGGCAGGCCAGAAAGGAGTGGCAGGATATATTCAGTGTGCTGAATCAGAAAAATATGCAGCCAAGAATTCTTTATCCAGCAAAGCTGTCATTCAAAATAGAAGGAGAGATAAAAAGTTTCCCAGACAAACAAAAAGTATATATATATATATATATATATATATATATATATACATATATATATATGTATATATATATATACACACACACACACACACACACACACACACACATACATACACACACACACATACACACACACACACACCAAAAGCAACGAAAGATTAGAAAGGACCAGAGAACATCACCAGAAACTCCAACTCTACAAGCAAAATAATGGCAATAAATTCATATCTTTCAGTACTCACTCTAAACATCAATGGACTCAATGCTCCAATCAAAAGACATAGAGTAACACAATGGATAAGAAAACAAGATCCATCTATATGCTGTTTACAAGAGACCCATGTTAGACCTAAAGACACCTACAGATTGAAAATAAGGGGATGGAGAACCATCTATCATGCTAATGGTCAACAAAAGAAAGCCGGAGTAGCCATACTTATATCAGACAATCTAGACTTTAAAATAAAGACTGTATCAAGAGATGAAGAGGGGCATTATATCATAATCAAGGGGTCTATAGTCCAAGAAGACCTAAAAATTGTAAACATTTATGTACCAAATGTGAAAGGACCGAAATTTATACATCAGTTAATCACAAACATGAAAGAACTCATTGACCGTAATACCATAATAGTAGGAGACATCAACACCCCACTCTCAGCAATGGACAGATCACCTAATCAAAAATCAAGAAGGAAACAATGGATTTGAATGACACACTGGACCAGATGGACTTAACAGATATATTCAGAACATTTCATCCTAAAGCAGCAGAATATATATTCTTCTCCAGGAGAACGCACATGGAGCATTCTTCAGAATAGAACATATACTGGGACACAAATCAGCCCTAAGTAAGTACAAAAAGCTAGAGATCATACCATGCATATTTTCAGACAACAATGGTATGAAACTCGAAATCAACCACAAGAAAAAATTTTGAAAGGTAACAAATACTTGGAGACTGAAGAACATCCTTCTAAGGAATGAATGGGCTAACCAAGCAGTTAAAGAGGAAATTAAAAAGTATATGGAAATCAATGAAAATGATAGCAACACAACCCAAAAGCTGGGACGCAGCAAAGATGGTCATAAGAGGAAATTATATAGCAATCCAGGCCTTCCTAAAGAAGGAAGAAAGATCTCAGATACACAACCTAACCTTATGCCTTAAGGAGCTGGAAAAAGAACAGCAAATAAAACACAAAACCAGAAGACAGGAAATAGCAAAGATTAGAGCAAAAATTAATGCTATTGAAACCAAAACAGTAGAACAGATCAATGAAACCAGAAGCTGGATCTTTGAAAGAATTAACAAAATTGATAAACCACTAGCCAGTGATCAAAAGAAAAAGGAAAGGACCCAAATAAATAAAATCAAGAATGAAAGAGAGATCACAACCAACAGCGCAGAAATAAAAAGAATAATATGAGAATATTATTTGCAATTATGTGCCAATAAAATGGGCAATCTGGAAGAAATGGACAAATTCCTAGAAACATATACACTACCAAAACTGAAACAGGAAGAAATAGAAACTTTGAACAGACCCATAACCAGTAAGGAAATCGAATTAGTAATCACAAATCTCCCCAAAAACAAGAGTCCAGGGCCAGATGGCTTTCCAGGGGAATTCTACCAAACATTGAAGGAAGAGTTAACACCTATTCTCTTGAAGCTGTTCCAAAAAATAGAAATGGAAGGAAAACTTCCAAACTCTTTCTATGAAGCCAGAATTACCTTGATTCCAAGACCAGACAGAGAACCCACTAAAAAGGAGAACTACAGAACAATTTCTCTGATGAACATGGATGCAAAAATCCTCAATAACATATTAGCCAACCGGATCCAACAATACATTAAAAAAATTATTCACCATGACCAAGTGGGATTTATACCTGGATGCAGGGCTGGTTCAATATCCGCAAAACAATTAATGTGATTCATCACATCAATAAAAGAAAGGACAGGGGCGCCTGGGTGGCGCAGTCGGTTGAGCGTCCGACTTCAGCCAGGTCACGATCTCGCGGTCCGTGAGTTCGAGCCCTGCGTCGGGCTCTGGGCGGATGGCTCGGAGCCTGGAGCCAGTTTCCGATTCTGTGTCTCCCTCTCTCTCTGCCCCTCCCCCGTTCATGCTCTGTCTCTCTCTGTCCCAAAAATAAATAAAAACGTTGAAAAAAAAATTTAAAAAAAAAAAAAAAAAAAAAAAGGACAATAACCCTATGGTCCTCTCAATAGATGGCAGAGAAAGCATTTGACAAAATACAACATCCTTTCTTGATAAAAACCCTCAAGAAAGTATGGATAGAAGGAGCATAACTCAATATCATAAAAGCCATATATGAACAACCCAATGCTAATATCATCCTCAGTGGGGAAAAACTGAGAGCTTTCCCCCTAAGGTCAGGAACAAGTCAGGGATGTACACTCTCACCACTGTTATTCAACACAGTATTGGAAGTCTTAGCCTCTGCAATCAGAAAACACAAAGAAATAAAAGGCATCCAAATCAGCCAGGAGGAGGTCAAACTTTCACTCTTCACAGATGACATTATACTCTATATTGAAAACCCAAAATATTTCACGAAAAACTGCTAGAATTGATTCATGAGTCCAGCAAAGTTGCAGGATATACAATCAAAGCACAGAAATCGGTTGCATGACACCGACATGCACCAACAAAGAAGTGACAGAAAGAGAAATCAAGGAATCGATCCCATTTACAGTTCCACAAAAAACCATAAAATACCTAAGAATAAGTATAACCAAAGAGGTGAAACATGTATACACTGAGAACCATATAAGACTTATGAAAGGAATTGAAGAAGACACAAAAAAAAAAAAGGAAAAAGATTCCATGCTCCTGGATAGGTCGAACAAATATTGTTAAGATGTTGATACTTCCCAAAGCAATCTACATATTCAGTGCAATCCCTATCAAAATAACACCAGCAATCTTCACAGAGCTAGAACAAATACTCTTAAAATGTTTATGGAACCAGAAAAGACCCTGAATAGCCAAAGCAATCTTGAAAAAGAAAACCAAAGCAGGAGGCATCACAATCCCAGACTTCAAGTTATACTACAAAGCTGTCATCATCAAGACAGCATGGTACTGGCACAAGAACAGACACTAAGATTAATGGAACAGAATAGAGAACCCAGGAATGGACCCACAAATGTATGGCCAACTAATCTTTGACAAAGCAGGAAAGAATGTCCAATGGAATAAAGACAGTCTCTTCAGCAAGTGGTGCTGGGAAAACCAGACAGCAACATGCAGAAAAATGAACCTGGACCACTTTCTTACACCATACAAAAAAATAAACTCACAATGCATGAAAGACCTCAATGCAAGACAGGAAGCCATCAAAATCCTCAAGTAGAAAGCAGGCAAAAACCTCTTTGATCTTGGCCGCAGCAACTTCTTACTCAATACATCTCTGGAAGCAAGAGAAACAAAGGCAAAAATGAATCACTGGGACCTCATCAAAATAATAAGCTTCTGCACAGCAAAGGAAACAATCAGCAAAACTAAAAGGCAACTGACAGAATGGGAGAAGATATTTGCAAACGACATATCAGATCAAGGGTTAGTATCCAAAATCTATGAAGAACTTATCAAACTCAACACCCAAAAAACAAATCATCCAGTGAAGAAATGGGCAAAAGACATGAATAGACACTTCTCCAAAGAAGACATCCAGATAGCCAACTGACACATGAAAAAATGCTCAACATCACTCATCATCAGGGAAATACAAATCAAAACCACAATAAGATACCACCTGACACCTGTCAGAATGGCTAACATTAACAACTCAGGCAACAAGAGATGTTGGCAAGGATGCAGAGAAAGAGGATCTCTTTTGCATTGTTGGTGGGAAGGCAAGCTGGTGCAGCCACTCTGGAAAACAGTATGGAGGTTCCTCAAAAAACTAAAAATAGAACTACCCTACGACCCAGCAATTGCGCTACTAGGTATTTATCCAAGGGATACAGGTGTGCTGTTTCTTTTTTTTTTTTTTAATTTTTTTTTAACGTTTATTTATTTATTTATTTTTTTTTTTTTAAAATTTTTTTTTCAACGTTTTTATTTATTTTTGGGACAGACAGAGACAGAGCATGAACGGGGGAGGGGCAGAGAGAGAGGGAGACACAGAATCAGAAACAGGCTCCAGGCTCCGAGCCATCAGCCCAGAGCCTGACGCGGGGCTCGAACTCACAGACCGTGAGATCGTGACCTGGCTGAAGTCGGATGCTTAACCGACTGCACCACCCAGGCGCCCCGAACGTTTATTTATTTTTGAGACAGAGAGAGACAAAGCATGAACGGGGGAGGGTCAGAGAGAGGGAGACACAGAATCCGAAACAGGCTCCAGGCTCTGGGCTGTCAGCACAGAGCCCGATACGGGGCTCAAACTCCCGGACTGCGAGATCATGACCTGAGCTGAAGTCGGCCGCTCAACCAACTGAGCCACCCAGGCGCCCCCAGGTATGCTGTTTCGATGGGACACATGCATCCCCATGTTTATAGCAGCACTATTAACAATAGCCAAAGTATGGAAAGAGCCCAAATGTCCATCGATGGATGAATGAATAAAGAAGATGTGATACACACACACACACACACACACACACACACACACACACACAATGGAGTATTACTCAGCAATCAAAAAGAATGAAATCTTGCTATTTGCAACTATATGGATGGAACTGGAGGGTATTATGCTAAGTGAAATTAGTCAGTCAGAGAAAGACAAAAATCATATGACTTCACTCATATGAGGACTTTAAGATATAAAACAGATGAACATAAGGGAAGGGGAGCAAAAATAATATAAAAACAGGGAGGGGAACAAAACAGAAGAGACTCATAAATATGTAGAACAAACTGAGGGTTACTGGATGGGTTGTGGAAAGGGGGATGGGCTAAATGGGTAAGGGGCACTAAGCAATCTGCTCTTGAAATCATCATTGCAGTATATGCTAACTAATTTGGATATAAATTTAAAAAAATTAAAAAAATAAAATTAAAAAAATAAAATAAAGTATTAGTGACATAAACCCTGAAGTTTGGGGTCTCCTTTTTTTTGTTGTATTTCCAATGACATGTGATAAACCTGAAAAATAGAGCTTTTTGATAATAACAACACAAAATAGAATAAAGAGATACATGAAATAGTTTGGGCCAATGAAAAAGAAAAGATTCACTCCATTAGTTAAAATTTATTTAACCTGGTTATATAGGTTATATCTGTGTATACCTCAAAGATGTTTTTTCAAAATAGCACTAATATATGAGAATTTGAATAGGCGCCTGGTTCTGCTGTATGTTGTATTTTTATGTCTGCATATGACAGAAGAGTTTTGTACATTAGGACAAATCACCCAGGAAACTGCCTCCATGACAGAGACACCCCCCCCCACTCCTCCTCAGACTCCCAAGCTCGTTCTTGGTAGAGAGGGCTTTTGGGATCTTTGGTACTTGCTTGTGGACTCAGAAATGCATTTAAATCTTTATGGTTGTAATTTATGCAGCATGTGTGTGTTTTACAGTAGAAGGGCATTTTAGAATATAGGTCCTATCATTCTGATGGAAATGTAGTCACCATGTTTAAATGATTAAAAAAAATAGTGTCTGTGAAATAATAAACATATATATTAGTCTTTACCTCAGGTTTCTGACAGAGTTTTTAAAACCCTTATAAATAGGAGTGCTAGGAGAATCATTTGTTCTAATATTTTGTCTTTGACCCTAGTTTCCGACACAGAGACCTTAAATTCCTTGGAATTTCCTGGGTGATGGAACTATCTTTTGTCCTAATGAGGCAACTCCTGATGGACTCCTGGATAGGGGCTGGACAGCACAAGATCAGTCATGACTTGAAGCTTGAAACATTCAGACCCAACTCCTATTCTCTGGAGACAAGGGAGTAGCTGTAAATGGAGTTAATAATCCATCATGCCTATGTGACAAAGTCTCCCCCATTTCTTTTTAAAGTACAAAGTCTGGAGGAACTTGGGTTGGTTTTGGGTTGGTGATCCCATCTACAAGGCTGAGTGTGTCATACCTCAACTCCATGGACACTCCAGAAGTTCCTGGCTTCTGGACTCTTCCACAACTTGATCTATGTATCTCTTCATCTAGCTATTCAATTATATCCTTTAAAATATCCTGTGTTATAAATTAGCAGTAGTAAGTAAACTGTTTTCCTGGGTCTGTGAACTACTTATTGAAACCAAGAAGACGGTGGGAACCTCTGTTTTTTTTTTTTTTTAAGTTTATTTTGAGAGAGAGTGGGCATAACCATGAGTGGAGGAGGGGCTGAGATAGAGGGAGAGAAAGAATCCCAAGTGGGCTCCACACTCCACACTGTCCAGTGCAGAGCCCGATGCAGGGCTCAATCTCATGAAGCGAAGAGTGAGATCATGACCTGAGCCGAAATCAAGAGTTGGTCCTTAACCGACTGAGCCACCTGGGTGGGCACCAGAACCTCGCATCTGTAGCCAAGTGTGGGTAACCTGGGGACCTATTATATGTGATCAGTGTCTGAAGTGGGGGACAGTCTTAAGGGACTGAGCTCTTAACCTGTGGGGTTTTAGCTAACTCTGGTTAGTGACAGAATTGAATTATAGGACACCTCGCTGGAGTCAAAGAATGGGTTAGTGTTGGAAAAAACACTATGCCTCTGGTCAAAGAAGTGCTCTGAGTGAGTAGTGAGTTTTTATAAACCAACTTCTTAAAGGCAACTTAAAGGCACATAAACAGCAGTGAAGCAATGCATATTTCCTGTTCTCAGGCCTCAGTTCTAAGCCATTACAATGAATATCCCCCAGAAAATGCTTTGATAATTTTCCAATGCTGATGAAGTAAGACTCTTATGGGATTATGATGGACAAAATTACTTTTCCCAAAATTTATACGTTGAAAACCTTATCTCCATGTGATTTTATTTGGAGATAGGGCCTTTAAAGAGATAATTAAGATTAAATGAGGTAATATGGATGGGTCCCTAATCTGATAGGACTGGTGTCCTTATAAGAAGAGGAAGAGACATCACTGAGAAAAGACAATGTGAAGATAGAAGGAGAAGTCAGCCATCTGTAGGCAAAGAGAGAGGATTTAGGGGTAAGTCAACTCTGCTGGCACTTTGATCTTGGACCTCTAGCCTGCAGAAGTGTAAGGAAATAATTTTTTTAAGCCACCAGTCTATGGTATTTTGTTATGGCAGCCCTAGTTGACTAATACAGGTATGCTCCAGAACACAGAATTATAAAACACAAAGGATATTTTCCAAATACATATTTTAGTGATCCTCAATCTGTGTGGCATGAATAGCACAGAAGTTCAGAAACAGGTGCCTGGGTGGCTCAGTCAGTAAAGCATCTGACTTCAGCTCAGGTCATGATTTCATGATTTGTGAGTTCAAGCCCCACATCAGGTTGTCTGCTGTTGGGGCAGAGCCTTCTTCGGATCCTCTGTCTCCCTCTCTCTCTGCACCCCACCCACAGGCTCCTGCTCTCTCTCTTAAAAACAAATAAACATTAAAAAAAAACAAAGTTCAGATAAATTACTTCATTACTAAATTTTCATAGATACAAAATTATTTCATAAAATACTACGATATATTTTTTAATGAAGAAAATGCTAGTGAATTCAAATAATAAAAATGACAATGATAGCTATGTATATTTAATAACACAATATAATTACGTAAGATTTTGCCCTAATATTATAACATTTGGTAAGTATTTCTTCTATGCCAGACCTTGTACTCTTTTCATGCTTTCTTTACTATGAGAAAATTAAAGTGTGCAGAGATACTAATTAATGCATAAATGGTCCTAGAGTTAATAAATACCTTAGGAATCTAGCACATTCTTAGGAATCACTTGGCAGTGTGACCTACAGGGGAACAGCATTCATCATATACTTCAAAGCAGAATAAAAATTATACCAAAACATGGACCTGGTCCAAGACCGCATTTATCAGTTGAGTAAGCTAAATGCCAAGAAAGTTTAAGAAATATGTTCAAGATTAGACATCTATTTAGCAGTAGAATCAGAACTAGAACCCACAGTGATTCAATAATAGTCAAAATCTCCTTCCTTCCTCTCCTATATATTAGGAAAAACATAAATTTAAAAAATGATTCTAAAACTAAAATTATGTACCAATAAAAGGCACAGCATAGGGAACATAGTCAATGACACCATAATAGTGTTGTTTGGTGACGGGTAGCTACACCTGCAGTGAGCATAGCATAGTGTGTAGAGAAGTTGAATCACTATGCAGTGTACCTGAAATTAATGTAACATTGCACGTCAACTATACTCAAATTGAAAAAAATTAAAATTATGTATGATACTGAAAAATGTGAGTTCTAACCAAAACAAATATCAGATGACAAAAATAATTTATGATTTACTTTATTTCCAATTCTGGTAGTTAGATTTCATACAATCCTAATAAGAACACTCACAGTTTTAGAACATTTTATACCATTCATGCTTACATTAAAAAAATGTATTCAATGGGAGAAAAGGAGAGGATGGTGGCAGAGTAGGAGGACCCTAGGCTCGTCTACTCCCATGATCTCAAGTAGATAACTAGCAAATCATCCTAAATGCCCTAGAAATTGACTTAAAAACTGATAGAATAAACTCCACAACTAAAGGGAGAGAAGAGGCCACATCAAAGAAGTGCCTAGACTATACAGCCTATTGGATTTTTGCTTTCATGAAATTAATTACAATTGATAGACCTAAAAACCTTGTCATTAAAATATTTTTCTTTCGTGTTGTGCCTGGGTGGCTCAGTTGGTTAAGCATCCAACTTCAGCTCAGGTCATGATCTCACGGTTTGTGAGTTCAAGCCCCTCATCAGGCTCTCTGCTGTCAGTGCAGAACCTGCTTTGGATCTTCTGTCCCCCTCTCTCTGCCCCTACCCTGCTATTCTCTCAGTCTCTCTCAAAATAAATAAATAAACTTAAAAAAATGTAACAAAACTTTTCTTTTATATTGAAAAAATAATGTGTATCCTCTGTTTACTGGTGAAAAATGCTGTCCCTTTGGATCTACTCCCAATTAGACAAACTTTTTAATAAAGTAATTTAACATTAAAAAACTTATTCCATGCAGAACTGATGTTGATAAAATATGGGCTTAAACAAATTTTTAATAAACAAGAAATGATAAATAAAACTTCTCCATGATATCTTAAAGAAAAACAACTTGCAAATTGTAGATTGAGAGAATTTTGATAATGAAATATATATTTAAACATTCAGTTTAGGTTTTCATTTTGAATTTTAAGCTTCTTTTTATAAACATTAAAGAGTAAGAATTGGGAGTACTTAATTATAAGTTTAGTTTTTAAGGACATAGAATATCTTCTAAGCATGCACATGAGTGGGGAGGGGCAAAGAGAGGGAGAGAGAGAGAGAATCCCAAGCAGGCTCCATGCACAGCACAGAGCCAGATGTGGGGCTCGATCTCATGACTGTGAGATCATGACCTGAGCCAAAATTAAGAGTTGGACACCTAACCGACTGAGCCATCCAGGTGCCTCGTTTGTTTTTCTGACTTAATATTATAGGTGTTTCATCTGTTCTTCCCCCATCTTATCTGACTCATATAGGATTTAGACAAAAAATCTTAGAAAATCAGTATGATTGGAATTTTCAGGAAAAAGGAATCTATGGATCAATCCTGAAGAAAATCTTGATGAAATGTTTTCATCTAATTTAAAAGGCCAAATTTGGAAAGAAAATAAAATATTTTGATAGAAACATGCTTTGCTTTTATTGTCATTGTAGGAAAGTTTCCTAGAAATGTAATGGATCCTAGATCATAGTGAGCTTTCTATTACAGACAATTCTCATTAGATAAATGTTAAGTGAACATCACCTATTCTTGGGGCCACTCCAGTTGGGAATGCCATGTGGAAACTATCATGCAGATATCTGAAAAGCTTCAAGCAGAAGAATGTGTATTCCTCCATTCATGTCTAATATTGATGAAGTTTATTAAATCACACCTGAAATCTAAATTTGGTTGTATTGTTTTTGTACAATATACAATATCCTGTTATATGGTATGTTATTGATAACAATAAGCTAGTAGTCTCCAAACTTTCAATTTGAATCTGGTTTCTTAAAAATATTGTAAGTAGGAATGTTCCATTTCTTAAAATATAATATCTACATAAAATGAATAGATATCCCATTAGTAGCTAATCACTCTTTAAAACATTACTAGGAATAATGTAAAATATAAGATTGGAATATCCTTCAAGAGTATAGATGCAAAAATTCTCAAGTATTACAAAATTAATGAAGCGGCACATTAAAAAGGTGATACACCATGATCAACTGGGATTTATCTCTGGGATACAAGAATTTTGGTTCAACATATGCAAAACAGTAAATATGATACAGCACATTAATAGAATAAAAGATAAAAATCATATGATCATATCAGTAGATGCAGAAAAGCACTTGACAAAATGCAACCTTGCTTCATGATAAAAACACATAACCAATTGTATATAGAAGGAAGATATCTCAACACATTAAGACCATATATGACAAACCCAGAGCCAACATCATACTCAGTGATAAAATGATAAAAAGATCAGGAATAAGACAAGGGTGCCCACTCTTAACATTCTTATAAACATACTCCTGGAAGTCCTAGCTAGAATAATTAGGCAAGAAAATGATATACAAGGCAATTAATAAGAAAGAAATAAGTAAAATTAACTTTGTTTACAATGACATAAATCTATAGAAAATCCTAAAGATGCCACCAAAAACCTACTATAACTAATCAACAAATTCGATAAAGTTTGCAGGATGTAAAATCAACATACAGGGGCACCTGAGTGGCTCAGTCAGTTGAATGCCTGACTCTTGATTTTGACTCAGGTCATGATCTCATTTTTCATGAGTTTGAGCCCCATGTCCGGCTCTGCATTGATAGGGTGGAGCCTGCTTGGCATTCTCTTCCTTTCTTTCTATACCTCTCTCTCTCTTTCTCTCTCAAAATAAAGAAACATAAAAAAATAAACATACAGAAAAGAGTTGTGTTTCTGTACACTAACAATGGAATATCTGAAAATGAAATAAAGAAAATAATCTCATTCACATTAGCATCAACAACACCAAAATACGTGGGGATAATTTAACCAAAAAGGTGGAAGATCTGTACACTGAAAACTGGAAGGCTTTGATGAGACATTGAAGAAGACACAAATAAATGGAACAATATCCTGTGTTTATAGATCAGAAGAATTGATATTGTTGAAATGTCCACACTAACCAAATCCATCTATAGATTCAATGCAATCACTATAAACATTCCACTGGAGTTTTTCACAGAGGTAGAAACAACCTAAAATTTGTTTGAAGTCCCCAAACAAATTTTGTCTCTGACTGGACAAAACAATCCTGAGAAAAAAAGAACAAAGCTAGAGCCATCACACTTTCTGATTTCAAACTATATTACAAAGTTGTAGTAGTCAAAACAGCATGATATTGGCCTAAAAACTGACATACAGACCAATGGAATAGAATCAAAAGCCCAAATATACATCCTCCCTTGTATCATCAACTAATACTTGACAAGGGAGCCAAGAATACTCAATGAAAAAAGGAATACTTTTCTTCAGTAAATGGTGTTAGAAAAATTGGATAACCACATGAAAAGAATGACATTGAACTCTTATTCCCCTCCACTCACAACAATAACTTGAAATAGATTAAGGACTTAAACATAAACCTGAAACCAAAAAACTCCTAGAAGAAAACATAAAGAAAAAACTCTTTGACATTCATCTTGGCAGCAATTACCTGGATATAATAGCAAAAGTACAAGCAACAAAAGTAGAAACATATGAGTGGGATGATAACAAAGTAAAACTTCTGCACAGAAGAAGAAAGCATTAACAAAATCTAAAGGCAATTTATGGAATGGGACAAAATAGTTGCCAGCCCTGTATTGTATACAGGGTGAACATTCAAAACATTTAGAGAATACAACTCAATATTAGAAAAACAACCCAATTCAAAAATGAACAGAGGAACTGAATAGACATTTTTCCAAAGAAGATGTTCAAATGGCCAACAGGTTCAGGAAAAGATGCTCAACCACTAATCATCAGGAAAATGCAAATTAAAGTCATTATGAGATACCAACTCACCCGTTAGAATGGCTATCATCAAAAGACAAAAGACAGATCACAAATGTTGGCGATGGTTGAAGAAATGTTGGTGGAGGGGCACCTGGGTGGCTTAGGTCCTGACCTCACAGTTTGTGGGTTTAAGCCCCACATCAGGCTCCGTGCTGATGGCTCAGAGACTGGAGCCTGCTTCGAATTCTGTGTCTCCCTCTCTCTCGGCTCCTCCCCCACTCATGCTCTGTCTCTTTCTCTCTCTCCTTCAAAAATAAATAAAAAGATTTTTAAAAAAATTAAAAAAAAAGAAATGTTGGTGGAAATGTAAATTTGTGGAGTTAGTATGGAAAATAGTAGGGAGGTTCCTCAAAAAAATTAAAAACAGAACTACCATATGATCCAGCAATCTCACTCCTGGATACATGTCCAAAGGAAATGAAAACAAGATCTTGAAGAGATATCTGCACCTCAACAGTACTATTCACAATGGCCAAGATATAGAAGCAACTTAAGTGTCCATTAATGGGTGAATGGATAAAGATGTGGTAGATAAATATACAATGAAAAATGTTTAAATGGGAGAAAGAAGGAAATCCTATCAATGGTGACAACTTGGATGAATCTTCACTACATTATATTAAGTAAAATAAGTCAGACAGAGAAAGACAAATACTATATGGTATCACCTACATGTAGAATCTATAAAAGCCTAACTCAGATAAACCACAGTAAACTACAGTGGTGGTTATCAGGGATTGATGGGGGAGTTGGGGAGATATTGGTCAGAGGGCACGAACTTCCAGTTGTAAGATTAACAAGTTCTGAGTATCTAATATATGCATGGTGATTATAGCTAATAATACTGTATTATATACTTTAAAGTTGATAGGAGAGTAGATCTTAACTATTCTCACCACAACAAAGAAATGGTAATTATGTGATGGGATGGAGGAGTTAGCTAATGCTATGGTGGTATTTTGTAGTAGATAAATGTATTAAATCAATAGGTTGTATACTTTAAGCTTACACAATGTTGAATCACAATATTGTACACTTGAAACTAATAGTACATTGTGTGTTAACTAACTGGAATTTAAGTAAAAACTTAAAGAAAAACTGAAAAAAAATCAGCTCTCCCTATTTATGAAGTCTTCTAATTATGGATGTTTCTTTCCTTGTGATTGCAAATTCAAAGATAACATACCGCTGACCTCTTTTATGTGAAATATTTTTGTGTCTAAAGGAAAATTGTATCTGGGAAATTCTATGAACATAGTTAAGATTGCATTTACCAACACTAATAAATAATGTAAAAAAATCCATGAATATTGATTTCAGAAAACCTTCTCTTTTAGAGATGAACCACAAGTGTAAGTTAAAGAGCAGTTCTTTTGAAATGCAGGACCATAGGGGATGAGCAGTGTACGTAGTTGCAAATATTAAACTTGTTTTTTCATTTAGAGAAGGTAATGGGTTTCCACATATAGCTATTATGTAAAGAAGGATTTGTAAATGCTTATTCTTTGACCATCTGCCATTCACTGGAAATAACTTTTTTAAACAGGTTATAAGTCACTGACTTCTGAAGGTTAATTTAAAAATTTTTTAAATGTGTGTTTATTTTTGAGAGAGAGACAGTCTGCAAGCAGGAGAGGGGCATAGAGAGAGGGAGATACAGAGGGAGAGGGAGAGGGAGAGAGAGAGCTGTTAGCTCAGAGCCCGACTCGGGGCTTGACCTCATGAACTGTGAGCTAGTGACCTGAGCCGAAGTCGGATGCTTCGACTGAAGCCACCCAGACGCCCCTGAATGTTAATTTTTAAGAAAGAACTTTCATCTGTGAAAATAAAATATTTGGAAAACAAAGGTAAGATTTTAAAAATTATTTAAATATTAAGTAAATATAACCTTACGTCAATATCCACTTGATTAGATAAAGAGATGGTAGTTATAAAAAGACATGGAGAAACTTGAGAAATACAATGTGTATTTGTATTTGTACTCGAAATACTTTCGAGGATAGTAGAACTATGTTTCATAAGATTACTCAGCTATGAGCTCAGATACAACTATTCCATGTATAAGTTTGCATAATCCTACCTTAAATAAATCTGCATCTTTCATATTTTCCCCCCGTGGGAAGGGAATGCCAACATAAAATATCAGATCATCAACATATTAAAACCTCAACCATTGACTTATCATCTACAGTTTATCTTCCTCAACCTCTTCAGCAGGCCTTCTCAAGCGTTAGCCATAGTTTTCGATCATAAGACTATACTTACTATATTCCACTCCACCCACTGCACTTGACTGTAAGCATTTATTAAAAAATGTTTATTTATTTATTTTGAGAGAAAGAGAGAGAGAGGAGGAAGAGGGGCAGAGAGAGAGGAGGAGAGACAATTCCAAGCAGGTTCTGCTCTGTCAGCCCAACATGGGGCTGGAACTCACGAACTGTGAGATCATGACCTGAGCCAAAATCAAGAGTCCGATGCTTAGCCGACCGAGCCACCCAGGGGCCCCACCTTTAAATACTTTAAAATCAGAAATGCCATTTGCCTTCACCATCGTAATCAAGGGCCTGTCATGGCTTGGCCAATTCTGACTCCCCACATGGTATGCTTACATGTATGTACAGTTTACTTGTTATCTTCAGCCCTACCTCCTTCACACTGGTGTTTCACCTGCCTCCTCATCAATAATTGTGAAATTACAAATTCACAAGCCTTCTTATTAAAATTAGAATTTGTGGAAGGGTCTCGAAATTATTTTTAAAAATTACTGAAATGCAGCAACTGTGGAATTGAATACTCTTTCCTCATTACTTAGAAAGAGGTGCTGAGTACTACAGAACGTTAATGGCTGGTTGTTGACTGGGATTGACTGGAACCTATCTAACAAACTATTTTCAAACAATTAAAATAAATCACTGCAATTACATTGCTTCCTCTGGCTATGTTATTTTTAGTCACAGGTATAATAAGATTTCCCAGTAGGTTTTAGAGAAAATGGGGGGGGGACCTACTTGTGGCATGCTAAGCATCCCAGAGATCGTGAATTAATGTTGGATAGAGCAATCAAACCAGCAAACACTGGCAACAGTCTTAATTTTCTAGTTAGAATTCGTTGTGGGTGGGCAGGTCAATCACTGCCATTTAAATCCTCACACCTGTGTATCTTCACTGTTTGGATCAATGACAAACTTAAAAGCAAAACAAGCTTCACCCCCAGAAAAACACAACTCTTGAAATGACGAGTGACAAATTCTACAAAGGAAAGTGCTGGCCTGTGGTGTTCTTAACTTTTTTTTTTTAAGAAGGATTTATGTTTACTGTAGGCAAGCGCACGTGTCTTTGCATACTGATGAGATCTCAGGTGCAGTGTCATTGAACTTGAGAAAGCCAAGCTTGCAAAATGGAGGAATGTAGTTAAGTAAAACTGCTGCAGATTGTAACCACCTGCTGTCAGGCTGGCTCTGTCAGTGCGGGAAGTGTATTTCCAAGTTTTCAGAAAACAGATCGACCACTACTCTTACTCTCACAGAATACTGATGAGTGAAATGGTTCTTAAATTAACCTGAATTTCACTATTAATCTCTACTCAAGAGAGAAAGATGTGAGTGAAGGTTCATGCTCAAAGTAGAATGTGTGTGTGTGTGTGTGTGTGTGTGTGTGTGTGTGTGTAGGGTCATTGGTCAGCGGAATCATTCACAGAATAGCTTAGGTTTTAAAGCATATTGTAAATTAGCAACTTAATTTAACAGATATATACTAAAATGTTAATCATGGGTTACATATGATACCAGTTATTATTACCAGAATATAAGTTTTATGAAAGTGGGCATTTTCCTACTTTGTTCACTGCTATACCCTCAGCATTAAGAAAAAAGCTGATCTCGTGGAAGGTATTTAACATATATTTGGTAGAATAACAGGGTGTATACTTCTAAGTTTATATGATTATTTATAAATGTTTTCCCCTTTCACTTATATTAATGTCTTATTCTCCTACTCAGTATCCCATGAAATTCAAAGTAATTCATCCTACCGTGCGCCAGGAACTTTCACGTACAACACATTATTTAATGCTCATACAAGTTTATCACATTTCATATTTTACAAATAAACAGAGTGAGACTCAAACGCTGTTCAAAGAAAAATCAAAGATTAGTTAGTAAATACTGGAGTTTGGTCTTGAGCCACTTGATGGTGTTTACAAAATTTAGGTATCACATGTATTCCAGCTCCCGTTTGGACTCTGTTGCATTGTGTTCATTTCTTCAACTAAAGTTGTGCATCTAAAGTTGTGTTTACCCACTTTGAGTTTTTTTTTTTTAATTCTATTCCATATCATGTATTTGCTCATTTATAATTTACCCCTACTTACTTGCAGAAGGAATGAAAAGCAAGTGCTCCTCACTCTACAGTCTTCACCAAAGAGACTAGAAGACCTGGCAGGTGTCCGAAACTCAATACAAAGCATCAGGGATGAAGGCCCAAAGGAACGGTGTGTCTCATCCTACATAACATCCGACAGTGGAAACAGGTAATGACAAGAGTCTCTTGGAAAGCAGGATAGAGGAGACCCAGTAAAAGAGGAAACATAGACACACACACACACACACACACACACCTGCCTTTAAAAATATATATATACATAGTTTGGAAAAAATAAAACATAAACAAAAGAGAGAGAATAGTATAATAAAACTGTTGCATCTATCAGTTTCAGCAATTACCAAACTATAGTCAATCTTATTTCATCAACATTGCCCTCTGCCCTCTCCTTTTCTCATCCCCCTGGATTATTATGAAACATATTCTCAACTTCATATCATTCCATCTGTGAATATCTCAGTATGTAACTAAAAATAAGAGTAATTCTTTAATATAATTAAATAGCCTAGCATTTCTTATGTATCTCATATTAGTTTAGGTTTATTTGATTGAATCGGGATCTAGACCAGATCCATATGTTGCAACTCGTTGATATGTTTTCTAAACCTCTTTTGATCTTTAGTTTTCTCTACTAATTTCTTTCTTTTTCCTTGTGAGTTTTTCTTCGATTTTTTTTGTCTTGTGGAATTTTCCACCCACTGGATTTTTCCAGCAGAAATTTTTCCCTTGATGTCATTCATCACATCCTTTGTTCCCCATATTTCCTGTAAATTGTTATTTCTAAATCTAGAGGCTTACTCAAATTCCAATCTGATATTTTCACAAAAAAAGGTTTGTAAGTGGTGGGAGCCATCTGGAGGCATCCCTGTCGTGAAGACAGCAGCCATTAATGACCCATGCCTGGATCCATTATTGCATTAGGTGTTGCAAAGTGGTAATCTTATTCTACCACTTCTTTTCCACTAATTAGTGAGAATACATCCGTGAAGAGAAACAATCCCTTCTGTGTGCATACCCTGAGGAGAGGTTTATATAGGAAAGACAGAATGAAAGCTTGATTATTGAAAACTGGGACATGTTTGAGGGTAAAAGGGGGTCAGATTCACAATGATACCAGAGCAAAAGGTGTAAACTTGGTAAGTTCCAAGCAAGATAGAACATGTGGCTGCTTTTTACATAATTCGTTGTTACTTTATAAAAACACACACATGTACTTTTTTCCCCACCAGCCTACAATACGCATATGGTGGGATTAAAAAATATTCAAACATGGCTATTTTATAGTCCCTGACTTTATGAAGATTTCTGAGAGAAACACTAAGACAGAAGTACACTCACAGCTTTATGGGCCAAAATAACAGAAAGTTGAAAGGTTGTAAATGGTTCTGCCCACATCCCATTTATCAGAATTCAGGCACATGCCCTCCCCCAACCAACAAGGGAGGCTGGGAAAATTCTGGCTATTTTCCCAGAAGGAAGTTGTAAAAGGGATGATGAGCAATTAGGAAAATTATACAGCATGCTGTTTTTGTGGAGTAAAAAAATGAATTTTGAATATATGGAATTTATTATAAGATACTCATATGCATGTGTACATGCAAGTTCATGATAATATTAGTTTCAGATTTTTGCAGGCAGCATTCAGGTTTAATTATATAACCTCATCTTTAAAAGGGCTAGGACTATTATGGTAACTAAGAATAGGATCTTGGTAAATCTGCCAGGTCCATACATAACTTAATTTGATATTTAAAATAAAAGCTTAAAATAAAGCAAAAAATGTTTTGTTAGCTTAGAGCCCCCCAATTTCCTATTTCACTTGGTTTAGATGGATGATGTCTTTTTTTTTTGGTCTGTTTTTGTGTTTAAATCTGAAGTGGTTTTCTTTCACAAACTAAAATATATACTTACCAGTTTAAAATTTCCATTACTACATCACAAAACACTTGACATGACTGAACTTCAGTGAGAGTAGCCTTTAACCACTAGGTCATTAGAATCAATACAGTAAAAGGACATCGGGATGTGGCTTCTCAGTGCAGCTAAACTAGCCAAGTGGATCATTCATCTTATTTGTAATTGCATCTATATAAAGTAATTGTTACAAGTGTGTTCTATCAACATGATTTTATCTTCTTGTAAAACCAGATCAAGAAATGGGTATTTTGGATTTGATGTGAGTCCATGTCAGAGAAGAAGCAAGGGACAGAAGTGCATTGATTGCTAAATGAAGTCTCAGCACCTACAACCTATGGTCCCTTCTCATGATGATGATAGTACATCAGCTGCTATGCTCCAATTTGAAAACAGAATTTATTAGAGGGTTGGGAATATTTCTTAGCTTAAAGTAGACTGATCTTTAACTGCATGTGGGGATAGCAATAAATCATGCTAGATCAAAGGTCTGCAAGTTAATAGCTAAAAAAAGATTGGAGTATTTTCCTTCATTTTAGTCTAAAATCTCTCGAGTATATGCAATGTAATAGAAGCAGATAACTATGTCCATATACAAATTGTCTTGTGTTTTACATCCAGACATTGAAACCCCTGCTCAACATTTCCCTTCAGGTCCAATTCATGAACCTGATACTTATAAATTTAAGAATCAAATTGCAGATCATTTTAAGCTGCATGTAAGGCTGAATTGTGAACTCACAGTGAATGGAAATTTTCAGTACACATTTGTTCATTCAGGAGAAAATAGAATGAGGCTTTTTGCCATCTGATTTAAGAGGAAATCAAATATTATAGAATTGATTTGAAGATGCAAACTGATTTTAATTGAATTCTCATCATCTTCTACCATTGACAGACACTTTAGCTTGGTTAGGTGATATGATTCATGAGATTTTAAATGTTTTCTTAAAAAAATAATTTGCATGCAATTTGATACTTGGATTCCAGAAAACTTATGTTTTGGCTATGTTTCCTCACAGTGGGAGATGGAAAACTAAAGCCATAATAGACTAATTAATCAAATTAAATACCATAATGCTTTCAATTCCCCACATCCCTCTTTGCTCATAGACACAGACCATGTCTAAAAGGACTCTAGAATAATGCTCTGTCTTAAAAAGGAGAGAACATTACATACATTGCTTAAAATTTGGTAAAATCCATTCTAATACTCTTACATATACTAAGGACATGGGCTACATTAAGAAATGCTATTAAAATTATGGTATTTTCAATTACTGAACCAGTTCTGATTTGGGCCCCAAATTATCCCAGAGCCAAATGTGAAGCTGTTTCTAACGTAGAGAATATCTAGGGTAGAGGATATCTAAAATACTCTCAAAATTATTCATTTGCCGTCTTCTCTTTTTTAGTGACATTTTAATTGAATGTATGGATGTCTGAGTAGTTTTCCAAAATTCTTTAACCAGATAATTTCTAATTTTATAGGAAAAGCAGAAGTCAGTTTATCCTTAGGATTATTGTGCATCAAATAAATAATAGACGGACAGAAGATTCTAAGGAGTTTATCGTGGCTTCTCTACTCCTCCGTAATCAACTAAATGTCTTGTCACGAGCTTCTGAATCCAAGAAAACACAAAAAAGTATTACCTGACAGATAATTCTTTATTATGTGGACAAGACAGCCTTGTACTGGAGGACCAATCTCCTTAAAAAATATTAGCTAAACTGCAGCGTTGGCAACGTATATTGGAGGACAAAGCAAAGCTGCATGAGCCATGTGAATGAATTCTCCTAGTTGTGTTTACCAAATTATCTTTGCCTTTTTTTTTTTAATTTTTTTTCAACGTTTTTATTTATTTTTTTGGGGACAGAGAGAGACAGAGCATGAATTGGGGAGGGGCAGAGAGAGAGGGAGACACAGAATCGGAAACAGGCTCCAGGCTCTGAGCCATCAGCCCAGAGCCTGACGCGGGGCTCGAACTCACGGACCGCGAGATCGTGACCTGGCTGAAGTCGGACGCTTAACCGACTGCGCCACCCAGGCGCCCCCTCTTTGCCTTTTTTTAACGTGGCAGTTTTTTTTTTAAGAATGCTAACGCTTTTATAACACATGGGCAGAATGTGGATTGTGAAGAAAAAGGGAAAGCCCATTCCACAAGTGAGGAATTGCTCATTAAAACTCATGTCAGGACTTTGTAGGGCACATTGAGGCCATGATTATTAGGACTCTCTGCTGGAATGAAGGTTCAGTTTATATGAATAATAAAAAATGCATGTTAAAATTTGGTAATACCACTTACAGGTTCTGGAATTTTTCTTAAAGAAGAAAGGACACATTGAGATACTTGAGTCACAGGTGATGTGATGAGAGGGAGGTTTGCAGATTAATCTAGCAGTTGTATGCCAAATGTGTTGGATTAGAAGAGACTGGAACCTAGGAGATCAGTAATATATTTTTAATATAAATTGTATTGAAAGAAGCCTATGGTATTGGTCATAAGAATAAAAACAATGGACTAAATGTAAGAAACATAAAGAGGCTCGTGGGTGGCTTAGTCAATTAAGCGTCTGACTCTTGGTTTCTATTCAGGTCAGCATCGCAGTTTGTGGGTTTGAGCCCCATGTCAGGCGCCACACTAGCCTGTTTGGGATTCTCTATCTCTCTCCCTGTCTCTCTGCCCTTCCCCTGACCATTCTCTCTCTCTCTCTCAATAAATAAATAAGCTTAAACAAAGAAATATAGTTAAAGAAGATGACAATGACTAAGTGGACTTTCTATTTGGAGTTGATAACTCTAAAATGTTTATTACACCTTTATTATCAGGAAAAGTATACTGTTGTAGACAGAAATCATTATAGCCAACACAAAATAATTAATATATGAAATGAGAGCAATTAAACAGGTGAGTTGTAAAGAAAAAACTATGTGGTTCATATCTTGTTGCAACAGTTCTCTGCTGAGGAACACTGACCAAATGACAGTTTTTATAAGATTCTTCTTGCTAAACTATAAAATGGAATAATAAAGTACCTACCTGTAAAGTTTATTGTGAGGTTTATTGTTTATTAACAAATACAGTCCATGTACAGTGCTTGATGCATGATGTCTCAATAAATGTTAGTAACTTCTGTTGTTGCTATTGTGCTGGTGGTTATTGTTGTGTTTTGGAAACCAGGGAGATAATCCATTAGGAGAAAAATTGGGGTATGATTTAAGATATAGTCATCCTACTGAATAGTCAAATAGGCTGCTGGAGATAAATGATTATAGTTCGTGGCTGGTTCCCAGCTTGAGACGTGGAACTGAGAAGAATTAAAATAGGGATAAAAGTTCACATTATGGAATTGACTTCCTTTTACTGGAATGAGGTAAAATGAAAACAGGAGAAGTCAAACTTCTAGTTTTTCTTCACAAAAGAACTAGTTAAATGGCAATCACACACCAGGATTTCAGGCAACCAACTCTTAGAATCTAGAAACCCATGTGCCGATGCAACAAACATCCTTCCTCAAAGAGGTCAAGATGCTACCGTATGGTATTAGGGTTTCCTAAAGAGTTTTCTGCAGAGTGCTCATTCCTGCAGATATTTCATTTAGAAAGTTTTCATATCTAATCTGCTTTAGAAATCTATTAGAGATCTGGAAAGTCCTGCAGGAATCTTGTTTACTTAAGCCAGAATTCCTGAAGTTATTCAAAGAAATCCTCCCCACTTCTCTATTATATCTAATAGCAATCTGAGGTATTTGTGTACTAAGGGATGGACTTACTCTATTTATTGGTCAGAATCTTTTCCAACCCAGACAAACCTTTTGGGCAGGGAGAGATAATCAGCTCATTTTATACTTTGCACAAAGTAGATAATTCCTCAAAAATCCTCAAATTCCTCTGAATCAAAGACCACACAGAGTTATTGACCCCAGAATAAAACTGTTGGTCCTTGCCTCTGTCTTTGTCTTTTGCATCTGTCTTTGTCTGTCTGTGACTTACAACCTTGAACTTATCTGTTCAGACCCTGATAGCAAAGTTCTGTTCACCTCTTCCCCTGTTGAATTCAGACAAACCACTCCTCCCAGATTTGTTTTGTGACCGCTTTGTACACAGTGATACAATATAGGAAGGGAAAATATTGGTATAAATGTACAAAATTGTAAGGTTCATATATATTTCAGTAAGTTTAAATCTGTAACCTAGAGATAAGAGTTGCAGGGCCCAACAAGAAGTGTTACAATCTGCAGAAGACCATTCCTACTTATTCTTTGTTAAGCAGGAACTTAACATTCTCTCTGGGAAATGATCATAAAATCCCTCCCATTTTCTCTGCCACCGTCCAAGAATTATAATGAAGTTAGTGTCAGCCATCATTCCTTGTTGCTATGCAGAATGGATTTCCCCTGGAACTAAGGAAAAAACTCATGGAGAAAATTTCAGAATGAAAGAACATTCTACCATTCACTCAACTCTAACTAAACTGATAGACAGACAGATAGAGATATATAGGTATAGATACAGATACAGATATAGATAGGTATGTATATAAATATGTAAAAACAATGTTGCTCAGAATAATAACCACTTTCAAAACTCTCTGAAATACCTTAGAATAATGCAAATTCTACATTAGACAAATTGTTTCATGAAAACATAATAAATTTTAGAGATGCGTAAAATTTTGTGTTACTTTTGGAAACTCAAAGTAATCTAGGGCTACTCTGTCACTACAACCTCAAATAATAGTACAAGATAGTCTAACAAACACAGTCTGTGTATCCATTTCCTATGAATTTTTAATTTTCAGTGCATCAGCTTATGTTATTTCAGGTGAGTGTGTGTGTGCGTGCGTGTGTGTGTGTGTGTGTGTGTGTGTGTGTTAGGTGTCCAGCCCATAATAAGCAATAGATTGGTAGTAGCTATTTTTTATGAAATCTGCTAAAAACGTTAGACTAATACAGTTTTAGTGTCAAGACCACTTGGAAAAAACATGAGGCTTGGTCCTTATCTACTTTATTCTGGAATGTTGTCAAGAAGCCAATTTTAAAAGTTGGAAGAAACTAAAGGAACACATTTCTGTAAATGTTGTAAGACATATTTGAATATTGTAAGACATATTTGTATGGTTAAATGTTGTAACACATATTTGAATATCAGACACATAGACTGGTTTCAGTAGTATCTGATGTTATTGATAACTATATGTTTAGATGAATAGATTGCTTCATTGTTATTCTGAACATTTCCATAGACCAGGTTGTCTATGTGACTGGAGTTTGGGGAAATGAAAACTCTGACAATATTTGGTGGATTATGTAATCTGACATGCTTTGGCTCAATAAGGCCTCATACACCTCAAGCAAAGAAGTTAAAATCACAGAAGAGATAATGTCCAAAGGACCATGTTTTAAAAGATGTACTACAAAGTTTTCTGCTACTATTTACATGGTAGAATATAACTGGAGAGCTTTTAAGCTGGAATGTTATTATTACATTTATGAAAATCATACTGGTGTAGTAAGGGGAGTGGATTAGTGCAGGAGAAAGATTAGAGTCTGCATGCCAAACTAAGTTAGAAATATGTTCCTGGCTTTCTCTAGGTGACTTAAGGTGATGAAAACTAATAATGTTTATATAAAACTGATGTTTGATAAACAGAATATCCACAGACAAGCCTGGTAATTTAATTGAAAAGTAGGTTTTATCAGATAGAAAATAATTTGGCTAAAAGTAATAGAAAAATCAACTCAAATTAACTTAACTGGTGTGGTTACAATGAATTAGCTCACAAACACTAGTTCCAGAGGCAAGGTACTCCTGGCATTGTATTGCCAGAATGTTCTTCACTTCTCTGAATTCCCTTGGCCCTATTCTTCCTTCCATTTGTCTCATTTTCAAAATGGCTGAAGCAACTCCAAGAATCACATCCAGACATAGCAGAGGTGTAAAGGACCATCTCTTTTAGTATCTTCTTATGACTGAGAAAACCTTTTGTAAAAGTCCCCTTCCTGTCTTCTTTAAATTTATCCTTAAGTTTCACTGACCAGAAATGAGTGAGTTTTATGTCCACCCCTGTCAGAGACACCGACAAAACCAATGGAATTATAATGATTGGCTTTAACAAGAAGAATGTGTCCATGAGCTGTAAAAAGGGTGCCACTCTCTAAGGGTGGGTGACTGAAAAACTGAATTCTGGTTAGCATGGAAGGAACAAACAGTGTTGAGTAGTAAACCCAAAACATTATACTGTCATGAACAGTCAACTAATATATATCATTACTGGAAGGGGTGCTTCATCTGGAAAGCAGAACTTTTCTACTAGCTGCTGCTGGTTTCCAGAACTCTATTATTCTAACACCATATTTCCAATCAGATCTTTACATCTACATAATTTTTCAGACTAATTACGGAAGAGCATGTTCCTCCTTTTCCCTTTTAAAAATTTCTACTCTCCCTTGAATGTATTTTTTTCTAAAGCAACTTGGATGACAGTGAATGAAAAGTTCATTCAAATACAGCCATTTTCAGGGGTGCCTGGGTGGCGCAGTCGGTTAAGCGTCCGACTTCAGCCAGGTCACGATCTTGCGGTCCGTGAGTTCGAGCCCCGCGTCAGGCTCTGGGCTGATGGCTCAGAGCCTGGAGCCTGTTTCCGATTCTGTGTCTCCCTCTCTCTCTGCCCCTCCCCCGTTCATGCTCTGTCTCTCTCTGTCCCAAAAATAAATAAACGTTGAAAAAAAAATTTAATACAAATACAGCCATTTTCAGGGTTCTGGGTGGCTCAGTTGATTAAAAGTCTGATCTTGGTTTTGGCTCAGGTCATGATCTCACAGTTTGTGGGTTTGTGTCCCATATCGGGCTCTGCCCTGGCAGTGTGGAGGCTGCTTGGGATTCTCTCCTTCTCTCCCTCACTCTCTCTGCCCCTTCCTGATTGTTCTCTCTCTCAAAATAAATAAATATACATTTAAATATGCATATATATATATATATATATTTAAGATGAGCCATTTGAGTGTCACTTTCCACCCTCAGATTTTATGGATGATATAATGAGAAATATAATGGAAACTTAAGGCAGTTTAATATTGTTTCTTATGAGACCGTGGTGGTGTACAAATGGTGGCTCTTCAAGTGCATTCTGTCTGAAACTGAAATTCACATGTAAACAGTCTAGTGGGTTTTCAAGCTGCTGAGGATTTGTTCTCCCACTTTTTGTCAGTAATCATCTTTACCCTCAATCCACTACTCTCTGTGACGTAAATTCTAAACATGTCCTATTAAGTGAAAAATAGTGAATGATCTTGAAATTAATCCTATTTGATGAAATCAGCAGTGAATGTACATAGAGATCAAGAACATTGGTAACACATTAAGATTTATAATGTTATTTTCAGTAATTACAAACACTGTGTTCCTCTTAAATATGCACTATAAGCATTGTGAATACGTAAATGGTTTATTTGGCATTTCAGCTTTTATCATAGAATAAACAATAAAATGAAGATAGTTTTATCCTTTAAGATAGCACATTAGTAACTGAACATGACTTGCATAAAGTAGTTCAATTCAAAGGAAACAATAGTAGATTGAACAAAATCAATGACATCAATAACAAATTACAATTTGGGGAATTAAAACTTAGTTAAGACAGACAGCTGAAGATAGAAAAGAGAAATAAATGAAGGAAGGGGAGAAAGAAGGGATGGATAGAGGAAGGGAGAGAGAGATGGACGAAGGAAGGAAGAGACTTACTTTGGTTATATGTCTTAATTAGATTGTGAAGGTGCTGTAGCACATGACGTTTGGTGTGAGGCTTCACTAATTTATGTGTATATATTTTGTTGCCAGAACCTACAAATATATTGTATGCTTAGAATCATTCAATTAATAAATAAATAAGTTCCCTAAAATTATCCATTGCAATCACATTACTTAATAGTCAATTGAAATTCCACATTAGAAACCAATGACCCTTTAGAAAGCACTATCATGGTTTTATACTGAATATTGGGACATTTCAAAAATAATAAAGGTATTTCTCCAAATAAAAAAGAAATAAATGAATGACTCAAATATCCATAGTGAATATTACAGAGAATGAAGTGAAAAGAAGATAACACCTCATGTGCTAGTTTTCTGATTATTGTCAAATAAAATTACAGGGCAAGAGACTGATTACAAGGTATAAATATTCTGAATATGCAAAACATATAAATGCAATGGAATCTCATTATTCATGAACCAACTCATTATCTATTGTTTTCTTCCTTTTTCTGCCTTTTTATTTAATAGATTCTACAATCTAAGAGTTTTGTAACCCCCAAAACTCTCACTTCTATCACCCTTCAATCTACTATGGGATTTTGCCAATTTCCAAGAGACTGGATATTGAGAAGACAAAAAAGGAAAAGCCTATAAAGAATATTGGAAGAGAAGGACATAGAATTCATGTGAACTTTCATACTTTAAAGACCTGTCCAGATCATTAAAAGAGCAAGTTTTTAGCCAAGGTTTTTGTTTTGTTTTGTTTTGTTTTGTTTTGTTTTGTTTTGTTTTAACTTTTTCAAAGTAATTCATGTTACAAAGGCTGAACCCATCTGAAACTGTATGGTTGACAATTTCAAAAATTTTTCCAGTAGATATCAAGTAAATAAATCATCTGAAACATCTTGTAGGAGACTTTTCCTTTGTCTGAAAGCTGGCACTACCTGAAAATATTTCATCTACGGTGTCAGAGGGATTCCTGGAATGCTGTTAATGAATGAATCAGGAGGGCAAGAAAAGAACCTTGAATTTACTTTATTGGATTAATTATAACTCTGAAAAGCCATTACTGCTCAATTTGTGAGCTCATAAAAATCTCCTTTATAAATAAAGGAGACTGTGTTGGGCCCTGACTATTGGTCTGTTGTAGCCAGTGTGCTTTATTCTCTCACCTGAAGAAGGATAGATGTAAGAAGCAGGTTAACTGCTGGTTGCCTCTCAGATAATCCCTGCCTTGAAGTCACAGACCATGACCAAGATAAAACACCTAAAACACTCTCTTAACAGAAAAGAAGGAGACCATTGCCTGGAGGAAAAAGAGATTACCTGTATGCACATCAGACAGGACCCAGGAGCACAGACCCAAATACCATATAAATCCAAACTATTTTCAATCAATACTAGAGCAGTCAGTAAATACTCTATGATCTCAGGGTAAAATAACGTTCAGAATTTATTTCCTCATGGGAAAAAACCATATTTTCCAACAGAAATTATATTTTCTGAAGCAGGTAAGATTCACTTGGATAACCCCTGAGGCCTTATACTCACTCTAGACCACAAAATAATTATATGTCTGTCTGAATATTTGGCCTAGGTGAGGGAATCTGGGCACACTTTATCAGGCAATCCTATTTCCATACCATTTATTGTACTCAGGGCAGTTTGGAGCACACAGTGTACAACAGGCATCCCGTTAAATAGAGATTAGTGTGCTTGTTGAGCAATCATTCAAATCCAAGTGAACTTGAACCCTTAAAAGCTGCTTAAGCACCGCCAAAATAATACTGTCTTTCCTGTTCTGGTTCATTGTTTAATTTCAGGTGGGGGAAAGAAATCTGAACTGCCAGAACATGCATAATGAAAAATGTGATTTGATTTCAGTTTTCAAATATACCAACCAAGATTTTTCTGCATAATATTTTAGTTCTTTGTATCAATAGAATACTTATCATGTGTAGAAACCCTTCCCATGAGACTTGAAAAATATTATACATATTCACAGTAGCCATATTAAAAAGAGATGCTACTTGACAGGCCCAGTCTTGCCTCTGGCACTTGGAGATTTCATACCATTTAATAAATTCAGCCAAATATATAGTTCAAGAGTCCTCCTCCAAAAGAATAGAATAAAGTAAAGGTAGTCTCTCCTGCTTAGGAATCTCCACTTTAGGATGGGGTCAGTGGAAAATTACTTGACATTTCAGCATGTCTAACTTACGCATCAAGAGCTAGAAGCAAAGGGGCACAAAATCATTTCTCAAAACTTTCCAGTGTGCCTTGTTGCAACCGTACAATATTCATTAAATGCGCTTTAGATGCCATGTTATAGTTTTGGTGTGGAATACTGAAAACAAGCATTACAGCCTAAAGCCTACAACAGAGAGAGCAGCTAACACCCCTGGAAGGAGTCCTGACCAGGGATACGAGAGGGTATAGTATTAAACCTTGTAAAAATAGGTGAACAAGATTTTGTACCTTCTCTAGGCAAAAGGTAAACTGCACACTGAGCACCATTTACAATGAGCACTTACTGATTTCACTTGTAGGAAAATTGATAAACGTGTACGGCACAAAGAAGAGCTAGATAAACCAATCCTCCAATATTTCAATGTGATAATACAGAATAATTGTAGTTGGCATACTACAAATAATCTTTATCTATAGAGTACATGGTTATTGATTTAAATACATTTCATAAAGCATTCTTTCAGAGATTACTTTGGGCTCATTTGTATTTACTTACATTTTATTAAGTGAGGATGTATATGTTTCTTTTCTCATGGGCATGATAATAAAAGTGGTTTCTCTCCTTATATGTAAATTCCATGAGTTTATTTGTACCCTGAAATTATTAGCCTGATGGGATATTTTGTAACAGAGAAATTTAGAAAGATGATATAATTATAACTCAAGTGGCATCAGGAAAATACTGACCGGAGGAAACCAGAATTGAATTCCAAACTTATCAAGTTGGTTCGTCAAAGTCCTGGAATTTCTCAAGAGGAGGAAGGCAAGAGTGTATCAACTTTAATAATAAAAAATACAGAATAGAGGGTCTTAAAATGGCTCCAACTGATGAATCAGACAACAGGGGCAAAAGGATAGGTAGGATACAAATCAAAGCGGAGACACTGTGTCTAAGATCTAGGAGAGGTTTGTCAGTCTATAATTGGTAAGGATTGAGAAACACAGGACTGCAGCCTCAGGGTGATATGATGGCTACCATTAAAGATATGTTCTCTGAAATTCTAAGTAAGTAAATATTCAGTTGTTATTGGAACAAACTTGGAAACACTGAGAATAGCTATACAAATTATTGAAAAATAGGAACAGGACAAATAATTGATTAAAAGAAATGGAATAGGACAAGAACTTGGTTTCTTTTATACTAGATGAAGTCATTGCAGATGGAATCTGCAAATGGAATCATTGCAGTGTGAATCAAGTAAACAGTGTCTAAGTTTCCCTCTACTCTCCTGCTAAATGGCAAGACTAATCTGGAACTAAATCAGATATAAGTTGATTACATTCCACTACGAACACAGAAAACCACAGATGTGAGAAGCCCAGTCAGGATTATACATGTGTTGTACTTCCAAAGTGAATTATTTTCTTTGTCCTCTGTACCTGGTCATAGAGATAGTCTAAATTTCCAAGTCTCTCTTGGAATACATATGCTAAAATGACTAGACTCAGGCTAATTAGATGTAAGGGGAAGTGATTTAATTAAAAGTCTAATCTATTTCCAAGTTAAGTCAAGCTGTTTCCCTGGACATTGATAGCACCGCCCACCCCCAAACACCACCACTTTTCCTCCTGGCTAGAAAATGAGCACAGTGCAGTAATCAAGCTTCAGTGTTTTAGAGAAGCATAGGATCTTAGGGAACCCACAAACAACAAAATGGAAGCAACCTGGGCTTTAATGACCTCAAGGAGCTCCAGGGCCTTCATGGCCATAGACAGATGGGTACATGAGTGAGAAACAAAAATACATCACATTTAATCCACTGTGTTTGGAGGTCTATTATTTACAACAGCTTAGCCTTTCTCCTAATAAGCTCACTAGAAAAAAGAAGTGTATTTGTTATATCACTATTCTGGCCAATACCGAGTCTAGAAGAAAAGGTAAAAGGACATGTGAGGGAAATCGTCATAAAGCACCAGCATTGAAAAGGAGATGCTTTAAATTTGACTTAGTTATTTCCAAATATGGGAAAATTTTCTCTATAACATGGAGTTGTAAAGACAAGTGGTAGTTATTAAAACTACTCATACATTTTCAGTTCAAAATTGAAGGCAGTGTTTAGTTAGAAACACCAAGAGCCAAACAGCACCTCTACTAGACTTCATCATGAAGCTTTCTCACTATGGAAGCTTCTCTGTCACCTTCATCCATTCTCTGTCACTGTCTTTGTAATTGCCCATTATGATACAGGAATACAGTAATGTGGTCTTTAATAGCAAGATGGTGGAGACCTTTCATTTACATGGGAGTTGTCACTTTAATGGATTGCAAATTTCATTGTTTAATGTGCTTTACATATGATGTTTTCTAGTTCTAGCCAGTTGTGATCTCTTCATTTTGCCCCACATATCAGGGTATCCTTGTTGATTGGCTTTTATACTCAATCTCAAAAGAGAGTACTTGTTCGACAAGTCTCTATAACATCATTTTATGGTCAGTTTCTATGGTCAATAAAAGCAATATTTAATTGTGTTTTACCACCTATTTGTATGAATTATTGATTTCATAATATTGATATTTGTTTGATGATTACATGCTGTAATTTCTAATAAGTTTATTGGCATGTACTATTATGTCAGTTTATTACAAAGATAATAATTACCATTACTAAACTATTAGTACACTAACAATTATTAGCAAATGTATGAGGCTAAGTTATTAATAACTTGAATCATAGCTAATATAATAGTTACTTTATCTGTAGGTTATCTCACAAAGCTTTGTCCTAGGCATTACAAAATATTGATTAGCTCTATTGTAACAAATGTTGTTATGCACTAAACTGAAATAAGAAAAAGAAAAAAAAATTATTCTTTTAGTCTTTGATTTTTCCATTTACTTTTTCTAAGTCTGGAACTCATTAGGATCAACTCCTTGCAAAAGAATCTTAGTTTGTATTGTAGCTCCATTATTCACATTGTGAAAAAACTTAAAGTAGGGCACACATCTTTTATTATTTTAGTTGTCTGTTTGTGTTAATTAAACAGCATTAGGCTCAGACATTTGCCCTCAGTTAACATTGTAGCGTTTTTGTTTTGTTTTTTAATGTTGTGGAGAAATTCCTCCTTCCACATTTATTTAAATATTTACTTGTTCTGAGAGAGAGAGAAAGAGAGAGAGAGAGAGAGAGAGAGAGAGAGAGAGAGCACTCTCAAACATGAGCAGGGGAGGGGCAGAGAGAGAGACAGAATCCCAAGCAGGCTCTGTGCTGTCAGTGCAGCGCCCCACGTGGGACTCAGTCTCATGAACCTTCAGATTATGACCTCAGCCGAAATCAAAAGCTGGATGCTTAACTGACTGACGCTCCCCAGTACCCTTCTCCCTCCACATTTTGTCAGAAATGACACAATTCTCTATATAGCCTCCATTTTTAAGTTTGATAAGGCTACTATAATACACATTGGATTTGTTTTCCTAGGGATTTAAAGTCAAGTTTGAACAGATTCATGACAATATCAAAATTAACACGGGGAAATCTGTAGCTACGAAGCTATTTTAAGGGGTTTATTTTAATGAGGAGATTAGAAGATGGCAACCTTGGAGAATTATACATTTTGGTTATTCCTAAAATGTTTTACTATTTTACCTTAATAATTAGGAAAAGTCATAAAGACAGTCAAGAATAAATTAATATAAAGCTCTCTTCTACTGGACTTTACCTAAAGTTTAGAGTTAACATACAGGTTTAAAATTTAGTTTTGGATCAAACAATTTCACTTTCCATTAACAGTAATATGTTTTCTATCTAAAGAGCAGATGTCTGTATGTCATCTCACAAAGCTTAGTCCTAGGGATTAGAAAATATTGTTTAGCTCTATTGCAAAAAATATTGTTATGCACTAAACTCAAACAAGAAAAAGAAAAAAAATTACCCTATTAGTCTTTGACCTTTCCATTTACTTTTTCTAAGTCTTGAACTCATTGGGATCAACTCCTTGCAAAAGAACCTTAGTTTGTATGGTAGCTCGTTCCAAATATTTATTATATGATTGAACTGATTCAAACTACAGAATCTTTAAATTAGCACAGATGGAATTTGAACAGTCACAATAAATCATAAAAAAAAATTGAAGCATTCACACTCAGCACTTACACCTTCAGCTATTATAAACCCTTAAAATGTTAAACTCAATTTGAAAATGTATTCATTTAATTCCCAATATATCACTTGATGCTTTGTATGTGCTACCTGCTGTTCTCCTATTTTCTCTGACAGGGGATGATACATCAGTAAATAAAGCAGACCAATAGCCTTGCCTCCTGGAACTTACCTTCTAGCAAGAGGAAGAAGGAACAAATAAACGTAATAAGTAGTTGAAGTATTTTATAGGTTCTAAGGTGATGCATATTTTGCTCTAAAAAACAGAGTACAAAGTGAAATAAGTCAGAGAAAGACAGATATCATATGTTTTCACTCATATGTGGACTCTGAGAAACTTAGCAAAAGACCATGGGGGAGGAGAAGGGGAAAAAATAGTTTCAAACATAGAGGGAGGCAAACCATAAGAGACTTTTCAGTACAGAGAACAAACTGAAGGTTGATGTTGGGGGCGGGGGGGGGTGCAGGGGATAGGGGGAAATGGGTGATGAGCATTGAGGAGGGCACCTGTTGGGATGAGCACTGGGTGTTGTATGTAAGGTATGAATCATGGGAATCTACTCCTGAGCACACTGTATACACTGTATGTTAGCTGACTTGACAATAAATTATGTTTTAAAAACAAACATAAATAAATAAAAATAAAAAATAGAGCACAGTAACAGGACATGAGTGTGGAGAATGTACAGGCTGCAATTTTAATTTTTTTTTTCAATGTTTATTTATTTTGGGGACAGAGAGAGACAGAGCATGAACGGGGGAGGGGCAGAGAGAGAGGGAGACACAGAATCGGAAACAGGCTCCAGGCTGAGCCATCAGCCCAGAGCCTGACGCGGGGCTCGAACTCACGGACCGCGAGATCGTGACCTGGCTGAAGTCGGACGCTTAACCGACTGCGCCACCCAGGCGCCCCCAGGCTGCAATTTTAAATAGGGCAGAGGGTCAGGTTAAATGTCACTGTGGAGGGGGAAATTCGTGCAAAATGAAAAGATGTAAGCAAATGAATCAGATGGATATCTGGGGGCAGAGAATTCCAGAAAGAGGAAATAGGGATGAAAAAAGCCCTAAGGTGGGAGCACGCAACGTGAGTGTCTGGACAGCAAATCACCCAGCAGGTCTCAGTACAGGGAACAATGAAATGCTAGATAGTAGGAGAGGTGGGAATATGGAAGCAGTGAGGACAGGTCAGAGATGGGGAAGGCATATGTTTGTAGGACATTTTAGGATTCAGAAAATGATTCCAATAGAAAATCTTTCAATGCTTCAATAGATAAATTTTAGTGTTGTTTTCTAATTTTACTTTTGTTGAAAAAAATCTCTGACAGCAAAAGATAAGTGAGGATAATATGTCACTATGTGTTGGTTAGTTTTGCTCTACATCAAGCTTGAACAGGAAGACTAAAAATGATGTGTTAGTTTATTTTTATTTCCATCAGAAATAATTTTCCATCAGAAAATTGATAAGAAATGGGTCCTTCTTATATTTAAAGTATAGGAGGAGAAAGAAAGAAAACAGAATGGGGATTCCTGAATGTAGTAAGACCTAATTCTTTCCTGTGTTCGAGCATCCCTCGTCATCTGAAATGTAAATTTGAATCATGTACGTTATGTGTCAATGATTCCACATTTTTTGAAAGCCCAAAACCAATCTATAAGACTCATATGTTCTTAACTCTTCTGTTCAGAAATAAATGACATCTAACACAAGCAATGACAAATGACTCTTTTAACCTTGAATCAAACTACAGTAAATGCCAACAAGGCACTTAGAAGAAGCTATTCCATTTTGTGTACTTTGTATCTTTCGGAGGCTTAGCCACATACCAGACTTGAAATGGTTGTGTTCAGTCATTTTAGTTACTGGTGCACCTATTCCTCCATAATTCAAAAATAACTAAAAGGATTATTTTTTCTCAGAGCTTTCCAAAAGAAAACACCTTATCACCTAGATGAAGTGTGGAAAAGTTGAATTCTAAAGCCAAAAGGGTTATGAATGTCCAGCGGACTGAAAACATAAGATTATAAAAGGCAACTGGAATGGACATTGTTTTTTTTTATCGTCTTGGCCATTAAACACTACATTTAACATCCCATTTTTATCTCCTGGTCTTATTATTATACCCAAACCTATGCTGTTTAAACACACATTAAGAAATCAATTCATGTTTTTGTTTTTGTTTTTTTCCTGGTAAAACTGATGAAAAACAGAGGAAAGTAAAAACATAATCTAAGGGAGGAGTAGAATGTAAACAATCAGCCATTTTGCCCAATAGGCTATCTATTCATGAAATAATTTACTCTTATTTCATACATACAGATTCTAATGGTATAGTAAAATTGTTTTTAGAGACCATTTTCATTTCGTCTGAAGGGTACTCTCTTTGATATGTGGTACTGTGACAGCAAAGATAAAGTGCTAAGTGTTAGCTATCTCATCTGCAATTCAAGATTTACTGTGCTATTCAAATCAATCGTAATGTAATATTGACAGAGCGAAGGGGGCCATCTCAATATGTCTCAATATATCTCCCTCAGGGCAGATTTAGTCCCCTCAAATTTTCAATGTGTGGCCTCTTAATAAACATAGATTCTTTCTCACATAACAGCGTCTGCATAACTTCTGTTATGACTTTGAGGCAGTGACACTTATGGTGGAGTTATTCCAGCTTCTTCCATAACAAATGTATCATCAATTTTGCACTCGTCAAGGAAGACTGGAGTCCCAGTGGGTCCAATTGTAAAGAAGTTTGCCATGTTCTCTCAATCCCTGTTTCTTTCCCCCATTATGATATAATTTCAAGGGATCTTGTGAAATGAACCATGACATGCCAAAGGCTGGGCTGGCCTTATGGATGGGCAAGTAGAAATGGAAATTAAGTAGAGAAAGGAAAAAGGAGACCAGCTTGTGCTTAAAGGTCACACAATTACCTTATCATGCTATTTCACACTTAAAATTTAATTTAGATTTCTTAAAACTTCTACCTCAAGGGTGCCTATAAAAATCAAATACCACTGAGAGTGTTAGGAACATAAAGTTAGAATAAATTTATCTCAAATGGTTCCTAGAAGAGTTTGCTGGAATAGAATAGAACAATTTACATCTTGATAGGACTGGGGAAGGCTACCCGTGGTGCTGCTATCTGTGCATACATAAGCATCTTCAGAAGAAAAGTGATGCTGAAAATAGATGCACAGAAGGCAAGGCAAGTTTCACTCATGCCAATATTTTGCCTGAATCCACGTTAGGCCACCAAAAGCAAGCCTGTTTCACCTCCAGCTACTTCTAAGGGGCAGTAAACGTGATTCTGGTGAAACATTAAGGATGCAGATTGCCCACCCCTAAGAAATTCTCAGGTCATCATTTCCTGCACCAAAACATTGCTGAAAGTCCTTTATTCACTTACTCATTCATGCATGTACTTAAATGTTAATATGCGGAATTTGCTTGAAATTGTGGGCAGCACTCTGAAAGATATAGAAAGGAAGGGAGCATGACCGTTTTCTCAAGGAACTCACACTCCAGTGGGAGAGATAAAGTCAGAAAAAAAATTGTCATAAGAAGAAGAAGGTGATGGAGAGAGGTTAAAAATGCTCTCAAGAGTGCATAATTTGAAAAAGGAACTTTGACCAGGAAAATGAAAAAATTCTTGATGGAGGAAATAGCATTTGAAGTGGGCTATGAAGCCAGATGGTTTCAACAGGCAATGCTGGTGACAGCCACACTCAGTATATATTGAGTAAATAAATGAATAGTATAGAGTTGAAAGTGTATTGGATTAGTATCAGTGATGTGGAGTCTACCTCCAATTCTGTTATATTCTCTTGGGCAACCTATTAAACTTTTCGAGCCTCAATGTCCCCCTCTGCAAAGTAGGAGGATTATATTGTCTTTAAAAATTTTTTTTTAATGTTTATTTTTGAAGGGGAGAGAGAGAGAGAGAGAGAGAGAGAGAGAGAGAGAGAGACAGCATGTGAGCGGGGGAGGGGCAGAGAGAGAAGGAGAGACAGAATCCGAAGCAGGCTTCAGGCTCTGAGTTGTAAGCACGTGAGATCATGACCTCAGACTAATCTGGACACTTAACTGACTGACTGACCCAGTTGTCCTGATTAAATTGTCTTTAAATTCCTCTGTATAATTCTATGAAGGCAGGGAGCCCATGTTTCTTTTTCAAGTTTCCTGTGGAGAAAATGACTATATTCTTGATAGTATTTAGTAAAGTGGCAGAATTCTACAGAAGATACTGTGGTTATCCAGCTTCCATTCTACCCTTCTACACTTCCCTTCATTTTGTGTAGCTGCCAGGAAGTTTGAGTGGGGTTCCCTTTATCCCCAGATCCAAAGGTACTTCCTGCTTTTCCACTACTTTTGACCAAAAATATTATCTCATCATTCAGCATCTAACTCAGTCTCACACCAGGACTAGGCATAAATTGGTTCAAAGCTGACCAATGAGACCAAACTTGGACATTTATTCAATAATTGAGGAAGGTAGTCATTTTTCTCAAACCGGATGCACAAAAGAAGCTGACAGCTATCCAGTGACCACAAGGATAACATCTTGAGGATAAAGGTGACAGACAAGAGGTGAAGATGCAAAGACAACCGGTGACATGGAAACAGAGCTCTGCCCACACTGACTGAAGCCCATCTATCTTTGGACTTGTTCATTTGTGAGCTAATAAACCCCCTTCACTGTTTAAGGCATATGAGTTTGACTTTCTGTGTCTACCTACCACTGTTGTAAACCACTAAACCACTTAAAGATTTTTTTAATAAAAGTATTTTTTTCTAAACCAATTTTACTAAACAAATCAAGTACTAAACCATGCATTCAAACATTCATCTTCTCAACGAGAGAGCTTACAAAAGCTTATCTGACAAAATTTCCAACAAAAAAGGCTATGGCTTTCTCTCTCTGAAGTGGAAATCATAGTTACCTTTTTGGAAGAGCTTTAACAAGAGAAAGGATTTTGAAAGGATGAAAAGAAGAGAATGTCTATTCTCTAGAGACTTTCAATCATTCTGGTATAATTTTAGACCAGGATATTTTTGGTACGATCCTTACTTCCCACCCCTTTAAAACTTGAACCCCAACTCATTTCCCAGGGAGTGCCAGTGTTTTCAAGAATTGAAAAGAATAAGGAGTAACCTTTAAAGTCATGTAGCGCACAGCTTTCTTCTACATGGGAGGCTCCTGCCTCCCAAAGAGGGGAATGGCCTTGCTTGGGAAGGTCAGTGTCAGAGTGGGGACAGGATCTCAGGTGTATGTGCATCCCCCGACCCCCAGCCAGGCAGCCTGTACTTCATTTCAGCTGCACGATGCTCTGATTTGGCTACAGAATCTGTTAGCCATCCAGGTATGCACACACCTGCGTTAATGAATTCTTTGCTTTTCCTTTAACTCCCAATTCACAGATTGTAAAGAAGCACTGAGAATCAAAGAACCCAAATTACTCAAACGAACATTAATGGTTGACACAGGACTAAATACAGATCTCCAGACTCTACCCACATGCTCATTCCTGACTTGCATTCCATTATCCCTACTGAGTAAACAGCACACCTTGAATAAATGTTTCCCTAAATTTTTTGATGAACAAATCAACTTTTGTGATTACAGTCATGAAAATGTAGAGTTTGGGAATTGGAAAAAGCCTTAATGAAAACTTTCCACAATTAATTATGATACCAGAATCTACTTGCTAGGCCTGTTATTTCTTGGAGAAGAAGAAGGCAGTCTCCACTCTACAAAACAAACATCCTCTCATTTTTGTGGGGGCAAGGCATGTCATGCAAATTTGAGCACTAAGGAAGTATTTGAAAATATTTCTCTTGCTATTTACTACAATACTTTTATGTAACAAAACCAGAGAGAAATATTTAGGGAATAGCACCCTATGTTACTATAGCATTTAGTATGTACGAAAACCCTTTCTTGAATTACACAGATTATTGTATATAACTGCACATTGAAATATGACTATATATGAAATGTTACTTCTCTTGTCTGTTGTTAGTTTTTCCTGACTTTGAATTTCCTTTAATGAATGCCAGGAAGAAATTCCCTTGTCATATATTAGGCTGCCATACTTATGCTTTGCTTTGGTGGGGAGTTTTAATCACGTATTATATCCCAGTACCAGAAAGATTTAAATTGTCTAATTCAAATATTCAGATGACCAAACAATCTTTTCCTTGTGATCAGAAATAACTACTAAGTATCATAAGCTCTGAGACAGAAATGCTCAGCTGTATACAAATTATAAGATATTCTGAAATATCTATGGAGTTTTGAGAAATTAGTTACCTATTTGGTTGACCTACCCATGTGGGCACTTGCAATGATATATTTTTTTTGTTGGCTCAACTTTCTCTTCAGACTGTGATTAATAATAGGTAGTGGTTACGTTTTTTAGAATTTATTGAATTTATTGAGGACCACAATTATATATTAGATAAAAATTGAAATAAACAGGCTTGGTTACTCTAATGTACTATACATGAGGACATAGAAAGTATGCTGAAGAAAGAATGAACGTTAGCCCCAGATAGACTTCAGTTGAAATCCTAATTTTAATGTTTTTTAACTGATGTTTTGGGAAATTCACTGAAATATATTTGGCCCTCTCTTCTCTTTTTGTAAAAAGGGAATACTAGTATCTACTTCTAAGAATTTTTTTTTGAAAATTAGAATTAACTATACATGAGTTAAAGAGAGTCAACAAATTTGTAAGTCAACAAATTGGATGTTTGTGGACAACAAACACCAAGTTTTCCATTTACAGCGATAGTTTAATAGGAAACCATATGACTCTAATCTTTAAAAGTCATGTCTATTTTTATCACTTATAAAAACAGATTCACTTTCACTTTTGCCGTAATATTCATCATTAAACAACATAGCGGGCTACATCTCATACTTCAGTAACCCAATAGGACTGTCACAAATGGAATTATTTAGCACTGAAAATGAATGAGCACCTATGATTTATTCAATGTCATATGTTAGCATGGCCTCAGTTACTTAGAGCCTCTGTCTCTTCTTACTTTCTTCCAGTGAAGAAGCTTCTAAGAACTAACACAATTAAAAATAGATTTAATGCCAAACTAGGATGAGAACTTGTTCACATCCACTGGTGAAAACAATATTATGTGATTAAACTACAAAGATAAACAAGTTAGCTTATAAATGGAGAATGCCAGGGGCTCTCAGCCCTTTGTCATTCATATTTTTAATAACATGAAAACAATTTTTTTATGTCGTGTTATAACTTATCACCTGTCGTTTAAAGAACTATTGTGCTCAGATTAGTATGATGTTGGATGTGGTGTTGTAAACAGCTTTGTAGAAACGTTGTTTTCTGTTTCAGAAAATGCCGTGATGTGTGTGCTAATAACTAGCTGCACCAGAAGAGAATGAAATGGTTCTAGTTTCCCCACACTCTTACTTGTTGATAATCAACTTCTCAATGTCTTTTTTGTATGTCTTTGCTTTCATCTTTCTTCCCTATTTCTTAGCCATATTGTCAGCTAGGAGACAAATTTTTATATGCTATCAAATGTGGGATTAAGAAGTATCATGAGAGGATTTCAATATAGCAACTGTTTGGCTAAGGTCATGCCACAGTGAGATAGAAAGCGATGGATAAAAAGAAAAATCACTTAAACATGAGGAAGTATTAATAAATCAGGAAAAATCAAGTGTGCAAGGGGAAGCTGGGTGTTTTGTATTCTGTGTTCTCAGATATACAGTTTATCACCTGTGTAATTACTCTACCATGTAGGATATGCATTTGAGCAATTGCTGTAAAGTACTACAAAGTACATACAGCAAGACCTCTTCATAATATTTCCCCACTTAATCATTTCCATATGTAGGAAGCCCCTGACTTATACAGACATGACCCTCTAGGGGTGAGGTTCAAGCCAGGGACCCAACCAGCCCTCCCCATCCATTCCTTGGAATTGTATTAATGATGTATAAGAGCTTCATGGGTGCTAGGGTTAAAAATACAAGCCAAAGGACATCAAGATTCAGTCTAACGAAGAGGAAGGACAGTAAATAAGACACCTTTCCTTTAGTAGAACATAACTTTGAACAAGTTACTAATATGAACCTCTGTTTTGTCATCTATAAAATATGGATAATAGTTGCCTTGTGGAATGGTTTTAAGGCTTAAATTACGTGTGTATGGAAGATGTTTAGCACTGTGCCTGCAACAAAGGAAGAACTCAAATAATAGGGGATATTTACGTATTGCTATTATAACTCATGCTAGTTTTATTATTGATGGTATAATGCCATATTAAAATGCTTTTCCACCCAATTAGATGATAGACTAGTTAGCACATTAAAATATGCAGGCATGTTAAAAAAGTAATTGTGCCAGAAATTATATGTGATAATTATAAATGAATGCCAGGGAACCCATGCCAGAGATGTTATTTTTAATATTTCTCTCCAAAAAAAGAAAGAAAGAAGGAAAGCAAATTAGAGCTGGCATGACGTTCTTATTCACAAAAAGATCAAAACGAAAGATAAAAATAGCTTCCATGATGGTTATTAGACCCATTCCTCAACACAAAGGTTATAAAAGATTCTACAACTATGTGTCTAATGTAGAACATCTGAATACAAATAACAATTTTTAAAGCCTTAATCAACAGTCTAAAAGTTAATATCTGATCAAAGATACACAGGACAAAAGTAGCTGAATAACAGATCAGAGATATTGGAAAACATCAAATGTGGTTTTCTTAACAGTTTTTAAAAAGCAGATAGTTATTGAATTTGTCTGGTTGGCTCTCCTTTATCTCTTTGTTGACACAGAGAATTAAAACTTTCCATCACTGTAACGTTTGTCCCTAATTTTGTGGTGGTTATAACAATGGCCACTGGAGGACAACTCTGCCCCAGACTGGCAGCTAGTGTGACCGAACACTTGTTCTAGGCTAATGAACATTGATTGCCTCCATGCCCATCAGCTAAATCAGGGACAGTTTTAAACTCCTGGGCAGGAAATGATTTGATGACCAGGTAGGGCACTGGGGAGGGGACCATGGCAGAAAACATCTTATTGACAGTCAATTGTCAGGTTCCAGGAAGAAGGGGAAGGCTTTGTCATTGTTCTACACTTAGGCTAATTCTGACCCAAACAAGTATATGCAGGAAATGCCTAGGAATCCAAAGGCCCACCTGTCCTCACAAATACCATTCAAACATTTTGGCTGACAATGCCACTGAAATGAGAGAAAAATACAGTTTCAACCTTTTAAATGGGGTGTTTCCTTTAGGTATTACATATATCACAGAAGATAGAAATTACATGTGATGACCAGAATGCTGAAAACAGAGAAACATCAAACTTTTATTTCTGTTCCTGAATTTCTTTGTTTTCATGATAGAGTTACGGATGTTCCTCTTAAAAATATGAAGGTGAAAGTGTGATGAGGAATCTTTGTTTTTCATACTGGTTATATAAACTACATTTGTGGGTTTTTTTAGTTTATTTATTTTGAGAGAGAGAGAGAGAGTATGCATAAGTGGGGGAAGAATAGAGACAAAGGGACAGAGAGGGAGAACCCCAGCAGGCCTCACATCCTCAGTGCAGGGCCTGATGCAAGGCTTGAACTCGCAGACCATGAGATCATGATTTGAGCTGAACTCAAGAGTTGGATGCTTAACCGAATAAGCCACCCAGAGCTGCCAGCATTTGTGGTTTTTAAGAAATCTGGCACACTACTGAAGAAGTTTACTAACACACGGGATGCTAAAAAAATTTTGATAAACTACCTTTATGCCTCCCTCATTTCAACGGACTGCTTCATTTGTTTTTGTTTTGGTGGAGGCTGGAAAGAGAGTTGGTAGAATGGCTTTACTGATAGGACTAGAAGAGGCGGACTATACAAACTGAGAATGTGTGAAAATAAGCAAAGGCGTTAATTTTGAGGAAAAACGCTTAATTCAGCATCTTAAATATCACTTCCCCATGAGATTAAAGATAACTACTAATTATGTATTGCACAAAAGAGCTATAAAATCAGCAAAGCTGAATCTTTTTAAGTCGTATCTCTTTTAAAATGATATCTTAGCCTCATTATTATATGAAAATAATGTGCTAAAGTATTACTATGAAGGAACTTCCGCTCCCACTACAATAAATAAGGCCTTGGTTTGCAAGTATTGAGAAGGAATGTAAATAATTATATCAATTTTAAAGATGTGCCAAGGATATAAAAGTGGCTCAGAGATTTGTGGGTAGTTTACTTAAGACATAGGAGGGATATACTGACATGCTACAAAATTTGGGGATAAGGTTGGTAAAGTACTGATGAAGCAAAAATACGTGAGCTTTGGTAGATGTGCTAATAGTGAGTATTTTTGTCTCCATTAAGAGTTCACCACCAGGAAATATGGGATCACAATGCAATGATATCAAGGTGACGTGATGCTGTCTCTAGAAGGGCATTAGCCCATCTGAAGTCTTAAAAAGTAAAATTTAATGAAGTAACATCTATTATTGTCTCCACTTCTCTTCAGTGTGGGAGGAGTCTATCCTCTGGGATAAACTGTTGGATCTCACTGTTGGTCACTGAGAAGAAGCATCAGGACCCTGTAATACTAAAATACCATCCCAAGTTATCCTTTATACATTTTGAATTATTTTGGCTTTTCACTCAGTTTACTATGCAAGGATGAGAATTTTCTGCTCAACAGAGGAGAAAAATCTTAACCACTTTGCAGTATTAATTTTATTTTAGGAATTTGGAATTTTGATATAGTCAAATCTTTTGCCAGCTCTTAATTCTAATACACAGGAGATAATTAAAATGACTCAGATTTGGTATTATATACACAGGCAACCTGAACTGAGAATTAAGCCAATGGAAAACTATTTTTAAAAATAAGCTATTTGTTGTTCCTGTTACAAAATTCCTCTAAAATAGCAGCATAAAACAGTAATGATTTATTGTTGCCTATAATTCTGCACATCGGCCATCTGGACAGTTCTTCTGCTGGTCTAACTGGGGTTCACTCATGCAGCTCTAGTCATCTGATGGCTTGAAGGGACTGGAAAGTCAGGAGAGTTTCACTCACTTGTCTGGCAATCTGTGCTCTGTTGTTGGGGGGCCATTCAAAAGGTCAGCCTAATATCAAGAGATTGGAGGGACCCCATCTCCTGATGGAAGGAATAACAGCACGACATAGCAACGCAATGAGGAGGCAGCGATGTTTTCTGCATTAGCAGCATAATTCCATCCACTCTGCATCATGCTCCAGGTGTTCCCATTGTGCCCTTCCGGGCTTGCTTAGTATCTCAGTTCAATACTTTACAAAGGACGTAAGTAAGACCAAAGGTAGGGACATGGGAAGCAGAAGCAGGAGTTACAACAGTAATTGAAGAGTTATTTTTGGTTGTTGTGTTAAATCCAAACTCTGTCCTTAAACAAACAAACAAACAAAAAGATTATGGATCTGTGTTGACCTTCACAAAGAAAAAAAAATCAGCCAAATGTACATAGACTTTAGAGAAAAAAATATTCTCTGAAAAATATTCCATAAAAATAAGGCATGTGGGAAAATAACTACTTGCTACGAGGCTAACATAAGAAATTTGCACCAAAGTGCACTTACATCCATCCAACATGGAATTCACAAGCAGATCTTTTGTGTAAACCTAAGTGCCTCAAAAATTGTCCCAGCCACCTTGCTCATGTTTTTATGTTTTGTAATAAAAATATTTTCCAGCTCTGAATAAAATCTAGTTTGTATCAGAAAAAAAATAATCAAAAAAGTATATGTTCCATGAGAGCATGGAACATACACATTTTTCAAGATGTTTTAAAAACAGAAATAAATAGTAGGTATGATATCTTTTTTTGTTTAAATTAGAAAAAAAAAGTATGAAGAAAGAAGATCACTAACAAAATTCCCAAAGAAAATGAAATATTAGGTATAAGGGAACCACTTAACAGTAGCTAAAAGGAAAATTGATGACAACTGAGGTTCCTGGGTCCCTGAACAACTTCAGCTGTTCTGTCCTTAAACTTCAAACAAAGGAGATGTTGGGCCACTGGGAAATTACTGCTCAAGAACCTACCATGGCTTCCTTTTAACCAATAAATCAAAGTCCTTCTTGTGGAGACATAAGAGTTTCTACATGCAGCTCCCACTGGAAGTGTCTAAGCTGGTCTGCCCCAGCTCGCCAGAAGGAGCCTTCCGTCAGCTTAGGGAGCCACGTTCACACTCACTATCAATCATGCAGCTTTCCATCTCCATGCTGGTGCTCACATCCTATGCATTCTCAGTCTGTCCATCTCCAACACCCTCTGTTAAACTCTATCCAACTATTCTAGGCCACACTGACCTTCTCCTTCCTTACTTCCCTAGGGAAAGTTTGGAACCGATAACAGGCAAATAATAATTCAAGAAACAGCAACAGCTTCTATGTTGGGTACTTTTTATGTGCCAGTACAATGAGTGAGGTCATATTTTGTTTTTCTAGCTCCTGCTCTCGCTCGCTCTCTCTCTCTCTCTCTCTCTCTCTCTCTGTCTCAGATAGCATCCTTACTGCCTAGTAAGCAATGATCTTGGCCTGTTGTATACAGTCTTGAGGAAAATTCCAAGAGACTATCTTCCAGTACAAACCCTAGAGGACAGATCTTTCTCTCCTTATTCCAGTGGCCCACAGGCAATAAACACAGGCCTTTGGCTCTCTAGCAAGTGATGAAAGGAGTAGTAGGATGGCCAGAAGTCATTCACCTTGGTGGTGGCTATCACCAGAGTAGGGTTCCCAGAGTCCTGTCAAGGCTCTTTCAGCTATAAGACCACTGTTTTTCTTCCTGCTTCTTATCTTTCCGGAACTGCTTGGTTCATGTCATTCCTATATCGGCTCTAGGAAGATTTCCATTAATGCTGTGAGTTCCCTGCAACTTTTCAATAAATTGTTTTATTTCAATTAGCCTGAATCTCTTTCAGTTATTTGCAACCTGGTATTGTAAAAGAACCAAGCCCTATGGAAAGTATAGACATAGCAGGTATAATTCCAAGTTACAGACACAGTCCAGAGAAAAGCTACTTTTTTTGTTTTCCCATAACTGCACTTGATGGCTATTTTGTTAGATGGTAGAAATGATTCTTAGTTAATTCAGGGAAATCTTAGTCATTTCCATGTTTCTTCAATCAGTTTAAACCCCCCCCCCGAATTCTCAGGGTTGCTTCTGGTTCATGAGGCTTATAAGACATGGGCAAGTAAGAAGGAGGCTCTGTCTCTCCATAGTTATTACCTGTCCATGCTGGTATTCATCGTGATGCCTGATTTCCTACCAGATTCATGACCATTGTTATGGGCTGAATTATGACCATTTCTCCTCAAAGTCACATGCTGAAGCCCTAATTCCAGTGCAAGAGGATGTGAACCTATTTGGAGATAAGGCCTTTAAAGAGCTGATTAAGTGAAAATGACACTGTTTAGGAGGGCCCTAATGCAATCTGGCTGGTGTCCTGATAGGAAGAGGGAATTTGGACACAAAAAGAGACACCAGGGATATGAGTGCACAGAGAAAGGACAATGTAAAGACACAATATAAAGGCAGACACCTGAAAGCTATGGAGAGAGGCCTAGGAGAATTCACACTTCCAGTCTCCAGAATGGCGAGGAAATAAATTTCTGTTTAAGCCACCTGGTCTGTGGTACATAGTGAGGGGAGCCCTGGCAGTCTAATACCATCGTTGCTAACCATTGCGGTTTACCAACTCCTATTCCTAACCTCTACAGATTTAAATCTGAAGCTCCTTCATACACTTCCTTGACCTTCCTGGGCAGTTCTAATTTCCTCTAAAACCCACATTCTTTTTTTAAAAAAAATTTTTTTTCAACATTTATTTATTTTTGGGACAGAGAGAGACAGAGCATGAACGGGGGAGGGCCAGAGAGAGAGGGAGACACAGAATCGGAAACAGGCTCCAGGCTCCGAGCCATCAGCCCAGAGCCTGACGCGGGGCTCGAACTCACGGACCGTGAGATCGTGACCTGGCTGAAGTCGGACGCTTAACCGACTGCGCCACCCAGGCGCCCCAAACCCACATTCTTAAACACTACCTCAGACTATTTCCGGCCAAATTATACTATCAGATTGCCTGCTTCATGCATGGATGTATACCGTGTCCTTAAGGCAGAGTGCATGAGGTTACTAAATAATTAAACTCAAAGTCATATTGATGGCTGACACCTTCATGGATTTGGGGGCCAATTTAATGTTTGTAGAGTCTCTTCACTTTGCTCCAGGACTCCTGTCCCCAGCTAAAGTATCTTCTTATGAATTGATTAAAGAGGAATATTGGATGTGGGTCTCACCACACAATAACAACTGCTTTATATGGAAATATTTAGGACAAACATTATAACAGTTTGATTTATACAAAATAAAGTTTCTATAAAATAACTAAAGATACACACGCACACCCACCCACACACACACCCACACACACACACACACACACACACACACACACATATATATATATATATATATATATATATATATATATGATGACTTTACTTTATATAAAGTGGCTAATTCTAGAAATCCTTGAAGTGTTTATGTTACTAGGTTGGGATCAAAGTGAAACCAGTGTATTGTCCTGTTCAGAGTGGCCACTTAGTAAATATTTGTTTAATCTTTGATGCACAGCATAATTAACATCAATTCATGATCTGCTGCTATCAACAATAATTTGTTAAAATTTTCACCTTTTGTTTTAGAAACCATAGGTGAGGAAAAAGAGCTGATTTTCCAGCTGAGAGATGAGCAAAAAATGTTGCTGGGCAGCCAACATCTGGTATCATTTAAGTCTGGACTGGACAGAGAGAGAAGAAAAAAGATTATACCAGAGGGAATAATCCTGTGTTTCAGGGAAAAGATGATACAGTTGGTCTTTTCAGAGATGAAGCACCTTCCATTTTGCAGCCTCACTGCAAATAGAGTGTTTATCTTTGTTTAGTTTCTTGCGTTCCATTGTCTGGTAAACAAACTCTGGAGTCAAAAATGCTAGAATCCCATTTTCCCAAAGAATGATGTCAAGGTATCTTAACCTTTCTAACTTCTTAGCAAGCTACTCTCGAAGGCTGCCACAGGTAAAAGTGCATTACATTCAAATGGAGGGTTTGGGTGGTGGTTCTTTCCAGGAAGGTAAGCAAAAGGAAGAAGGTCCTTTCCAGGTCAGTGTACTATATGATTACCAGGAAATTTGAGCAAATTAAATCAACTTGTGCTGGGAGTACAGATGTTATAAGTAATAACTCCCATTTAAATCAGTGGTGGATTGAATGTTGTTCACTTACCTTTAGAGCAATGTTAAAGGGGACAGAGTTCGGTGTATCCGAAATGCAGCCACACAGCTGCTATATACAGAAATATAAATTTCACCCGAGTCACATAAGCCTGAAATGAGCAGGATGAAGTATCACACCCCTTGGCCTTGACACCCTAGAACCCCTCACTTGCCGCAGGAATTAATCCAGTTTCATTCATAAGCATTTTTACTCCCGCGACTTAATGACCCCTTTGTGCAATTATGATACTGTTCTTGGTTCTATATGACTATAGTAAAAGGCTATGAGTTATAAACTTTATAACAGAGTTACAATATTGATACTAAAATTTAAATGAATGCACTAAGGCTGGAAGCTGACTGCCTATAGAGATAGGTCTATCTCTTGGGGGAAAGCTAGACTATGAGAGTCATATCATACCAGATATATGTGACAAAAATGGGCTTACTACTTTTACCTAAGAAACCTATTTCCTATAACTGATGTCTCTGGTAATTTAAGATCTATTTCCAGGTGATCTCAGATATCATGTGGTTATAGTATAGCAGGTGATTCTGGGCAAGAAAGTGAAAGTTTGAAGACACTGCAATCACTAGTAAGAAAATAAGCCAGAGTTTAGCTACCGTTCTTTAGGATTATCATACACACACACACACACGTGCACACACACACACACACATCAGGGTGAAAACTCCTAGCAAATTTTAAATATTTTCCCTTGTAATAGCCCAGATACTCATTAGTTGTCTGATCTCTGTTGGAAAAAAAAAAGAATTATATCTAATAAATGGCTGTGGGTTTCCGGACAAAAATACTCTCTTTTCCACCTTGCAGACTGAGAGAGACCATGTTGGAGGTGTGGTTGGAGCTGTTGGCCTAGTTGGCATGCTAATCCTGAATCCCAGAACCCACAGGCTTACCCACCCTGTGCCTGCAGCCCCCACCTCCCTGGGAGCATAGTCTCTGAGGAAGCATTGCAGCTCACCCCCACAGCAGCAATTCATTTCCCTAAAAAGACAGAAGAATTGAAGAGACAGAAAGGTTGGAACATTGTTTCCCCCAATTTTTCAATTGATCAGCCACCCCCCCTTCCCAGGGATGACATCAGTAAAGGAGGGGATACAGAATGAGCAAAAACTATCCATTTTAAGAGCTAAGATTAATTCATTACTACTGCAGTTTATTATTATGCAAAAAAGACACCAGTCTCACGCTAGCGTGTCTTCAGGTTAGTCAAATGCCCTCTTAGATGGCAGTCAGAGACAGCTAAGTCAGGCTTATATGGGTGATTGTTTGGATGAGAAGTGCAGGTTCAAAGAAGGAAATACAAGGGGCTGCCTGACTGTGGCAAGGACGATTATTATTCACCCTTGTGTCACCAAGTCCCAAGAACAGGACAAGGCACTCATTAAATATTTACTGAACGTAACTGATATGTAGTAGCACTTCTGAGAATAAATACACAATAATGCAGAGTTGCATGGCTTCCAACGACAGTGGGTAAAAGTAACAACTTGGGAGTTAGACTACCTGTAGTCAAGGTCAAATACAAATCCACTGTGTGCTACATGGTGACTTGGGTGAGATACCTAACCCTTCTGTGCTTCTCTGTTCCCTTACTGGTAAAATGCAAATGAGATAGTATCTACCTGAGAGGGCTGCAGTTTAAATACAGGAGGTAAGACAGGCATGACATAATGACTGGAAATAGTAGGAACTAAAATAGGTTATGAAAAATATAAAATTGCTTATGAACCACATATGCACTTAACTGAGATAGAGATTTCCCTAAGGATCCTTATTATATGGGGAGATACTTCTAAGGACATTTACAGATGGTAATGGAGAGGTATCAATAAGGACCAACACAGACAGTAAGAGAATAATATTGGATGCCACTATGATTCTATGCAGCTTCCTTTTTCTAAAGAATCCGATCACTGATGCTTTCATTTTTACACATTTAAATTAACAATACTTGGTCATATATATTCCACCATGCTCAATGCTTCAGTCAGCATTTTGGTCCTTTCTAGCAACCTTGTCTTAGGTAAGTGTGCAGCCCAGCTAAAAATCAAGAATGGAGAACTTAATAAAATATGCAATAAAATGTGCACAGAATATTTTACCAACAATACTTAAATTATGTTACATTTTCGAATTTCCGTATCTGGGTTTGTTGAGTTAGGCACAAAATAATTTGTTATCCACTTGTCTGTGAAGAACAGATTTTGCACAGATTGGAAACTGGTTAAACTGTAATGACTTGCGACAAATTTGGAGAGAAATTGAATTTCTTAACTGGTAAGATGAACCTCAAAAACAGATCAAAGGGTAATACACTTTAACAGGAAGATGTCCAAGTAATGTCGTGGGTGGCAGTAGCCAGACCTTAGTCACCAAGCACACATTGTATTAGGTGCTTACTTCAGACTCTTCCATTCCGTACCTGAATAGACTTTGAGTTCTGCCTGAATTTCTTTGAGGTCACTTCATACTGTAACCCAGATATTTATTTTCACATCTCACAATTCCCTTAAGGCTTCTCGGTTGTCCTTTACTTTCATAACCACATATAATGCCTTGAGAGATCCTTGTTCTATAATTAATGGGAAATCTATTTTTTTCTTCCACTAACTCTGGGCTGGGGGCTATGGTATAAATTACATTTTTTCCCCAGTAAATTCTTTCCTTTTATGATAGTTTTCTATTCACTAAATTATTGATCCTTACTCCAGCCAATTTTTAATGACTGTTGTGCCCTTTTTCTGTACTATGCCCCAATATGCTGGATCTCAATTCTTTCATTCCCCAAAAGGCCTACCACCATAAGGATAGACTACTGACAAGAGATTTTTCTAAAATTTTGACTTAATTAGAGAGATTTCAGAATGTCACCAGACTACCAACAGCTGAGATTAGAATGTTGCTATCCCAAAAATTCATGAGCCATTTACTGAAAGAGATAATTTCTCCCAGTGTTTGTCCATAATTCCTGCCTTAGAGTAGCATCATCTGGAGGAAGACTGCTTGTTTCAAGATTCTTCTCCCCTTTCTAGGTACCAATCCTCAAACTCTGCCTCCTTTTTTGACTTTCTCTGTCAAGCAATTGGCTTTCTGCAACTTACCCCAAATTGGTCCCAGGGACATCATTTGAATAAGAGAGAATTCATTAAGGTGCTCATTACATAAATAGCTATCAATACCTGAATCTCACTTCTGTGCAGTAAACACACTGGAAGGAAATGGAAAATGGAAATGATATTTTCCTGTTAACGATTATTGAACTGTTAAGCTTTCCTACCAATTTCTGACTACAGAAAAACAGCAATGGAAATGTATTTCTCCTCTGTCCAGAGTAAACCCTTAAAAGTCATGTTTTTATTACTGTTATTTATACACTTGAATTATCTCTGTACTAGACCATGAGATCTCCAAAGTCAGCGTTCAGTTTTGATTATTAGCTAAATAGATCATAGTACCAATTGTGTACATTGGGCCTTCAGTTAAATACATGCTGAATGAATGTCAGTAGAGGTTAGAGAACACCTAGAAAATGGAAAATTTATATTAATATTATAATTATGCAACTGTACCTAGAAAAATTAACAATTTTAAAAAGAGTTGAACAAAATATAAAGAATTTGAAAAGTCATGACTCAATGCTTATTATACATACACCGTAAGGAAAACATACAGCTGGGTTTTGAGGTGTGTTCTTTGGGCAGAATGTTCTAATGGGTGCCATGGATGCATTTCAAAGATAAGCATGCTTGCCATATGCCATGTTCCAGTTAGTCCCATTCTTATCTATAGTCTCACTTTCCATGGTTTCAGTGGCCTGCAGTCAACCGTAGTCCAGAAGGAGATGGTCATCCTTCTGATATTGAGTCAAAAGGTCAGTAGTGGCCTAATGCTACAACACAACACCTGTATCATTCACTTCATTTCACCTCATCACATCTGCATTTAATCATCTCACACATCACAAGAAGGGTTAGTACAGTACAGGATATTTTGAAAGACAGAGACCACGTTCGCATAACTTTTATAACACTATACCATTATAATTGTTGTATTTAATTAATTACTATTTAAAGTTTATTTTGAGAGGGAGAAAGAGAGTGCACATGCGAGCAGGGGTGGAGTAGAGAGAGAGAGAGAGAGAGAGAGAGATGCAGAAGGAGAATTCCAAGTAGGCTCTATGCTGTCAGTACAGAGCCTGATGCAGGGCTCAATCCCATGGGCCATGAGACCATGACCTAAGTTGAAATCAAGAGTCAAATGTTTAACCAACTAACCCACCTAGGCTCAACTGTTCTATTTCATTAATAGTTATTGTTAATCTCTTACTATCCCTAATTTATAAAGTAAATGATATTATACATATGACAGCATAGGAAAAAATATAGTATATTTAGGGCTCTGTACTATTTGTGGTTTCAGGGGCCCACTAGGAATCTTGGAATGTACCCCCATGGATAACGGGATATTTCTGTATATAAAGGTGGTAGTGGAAAATATCACAGTCTGACCACATTAGTGGATGATTTATATCTTACAAAAGCAAACTGAGAGGAAATAAAGCCATGATGTCACGTCATCATGCCACCAGTTCTTATTACGTTGGTAGTTAACAATGAAGACGCTTGAGATAGAGAATAGGACAGTCCTTTTGGCTAGATTCATTGATATCTTGTTATTTAACCATGTTGGAAAATTACATTCTAGCACATGAAGAGCAGTACTTCCTAATCATTCCAATTAGCTCCCCAAACCAGTCATTGGAAGGACTCTTTCTTCTACTACCTACGATGCTAAAAAAAGAATCAAATAAATCACATTTCCTTCATTTTAAACTTCCCCCATATAACATGTTACTGTGGAAAGCTGCTCTTGCTTATTGCTATTGATAAGAAAAACAAGACCATGTACAGAGGAAGATTCCTTGGTCTGGGTCTTGAGAGAGAAAAAAAGGTTTAGGGGCTACATGTCTAGGAAAATATCTATGGTAGTGAGTTAATGGTCTTTCCAGACTGGAACTGACAGAACTCATGAAGCACTCTAGTCAAGCTGGGTCTGCAGGAAGGCCAGCCAATCTAGCCATGCAATGGCAATGATACTTAGATGCTATATTAGTTTGCTCAGGCTTCCATAACAAAGTACCACAGACTGGGTGGCATAAAAACAGAAATGTACGTTCCCATGGTTCAGGTCTGGTTTCTTCTAAAGCCTTTCTCCTTGGCTTGTGCATGGCCACGTTCTCCCTCTGTTTTCACTTGGTCTTTCATCTGTACACATGCATGCCTGCTGTCTAAATTTCTTTTTCTCACAAACACATCAATGAGATTGTGTTAGGGCCACCCTAAAGACTGAATTTTAGCTTTATTGTGTGTTTAAACACCTTATCTCCAAATATAGTCACATCTGAGGTATTGGGTGTTAAGACTACAATGTATGAATTTGGGGGAGGGAATAAGGCAAGGGTGGAATTGCATCGTGACCCATGCCTGTGTGATATATTGATAAACTCCACATGCCAGAGAATATTGTTTTTGTCAAATAAATAGGAATCTACTCAAAGTTTGAAACCCTGTTGTCATGACATGGACAGTCCCTATGTCCTCATTTGTCTATAGGAATTCCATGACAAGTTGTTTTTTGGTTTTGTTTTTTTTAACAAATGATCTGGTAAAATGAAGTTACTTTCTACAAAGAATAAAGTAGTTCTTTAGGATGACTGCATAATTTTTAATAAATAATCTGTTAGACCACTATAAGCAGAAAATCAATATAAAGTCTGTGCAAATTTCTAATTCTATCATCAGGCATGTAACAATTTTGGAGGAAAAGCAAAATTTAAAATACTTAACAGGTGTTTAGTGCAACTTTGTATGTGGCACTATAAGGGGTACCATATAAAATAAAGCTGAAAAACTATAGTTTATTGTGGCTCCAGTAAAGACTCTTCACCTCTAAAAGATGAAAGAAACCATGAGATAACCTCACAAAATGAATTCTAAACCCTCACAAAATTAGAAAGTTTCATTCTTAGACAAAAATTGAGAAGTTAAAAAAATATAATTTTGTAGCAGATATTATTTTATTCTATATTTTAATGAATAAAAGTTATTTTTATAGGATGACAAGCCTATGTAATAGAATTTACTTATGAATTAGTATGACTTAATTTTATAATTTAAACCACTTACTGAATCATATGAACTGTTTGTCTAAAGAAATATAAAAACAAACATTAACCATGCTCAAAACACTACTCTCTACATGAATGAATATATTTTTTCTGACAGTCTTGGAATTATTGAATGTCTGCTATTTAAAAATAGTAGGAGGATTTGTTTCTATATCTGGCCATTGATCACTTTTAATATCCATTTCAAACAACCAAAATCAATTCCACAACAAAGAATTCAGTTATTTTATAAAATCACAGCAAAAAAGAACATAATTACAAGAAATAATGTTACAAACAATGCTTATTAACTATAATAAACAATATTACAAATAATGCTTATTAATGTTGATAAAATGATTCTCTCATGATACACTCCTAATTTAATACTATCACTGTTTTATAAAAGATCAACATATTTTTTACTGAATATTTACTACACCCAAAATAAAACAAGGTGCTATGTAGTATACGGCGATACATAAGGTGAAATCCAACATCCTCAGGGAGCTTACAACATTGCTTAAAAGTTAATTTTACCTATTTGTAGAATAAAACATTAGTAAAATAACACATAGATGAGGCAGTAATGTAAAAGTATGAACAGAGTTCAAGAGAGGTAGAGAACCCATTCTTGTTTGTTTATGAAGTCATATTAAGAAAGAATTAAGTAGACAGAACTTAAAAAAATACTTAAAGAATTAAGAATATTTTTGTGAATAAAAATGGAAACAAGGAGTTAAAAGAGTGAATTCCAGGTAGAGGAAACAATGTAATTACAGACATTAAAAAGTTATACTATGGAGTATGAATAAAAGGGTTTGATTGGATGGATTGGATGGTAAACTTTAGGGAAAAGAAGATAATTAATTTGCTTTTGGGAATATGATCTGGATGTATAATAGAGTCTTGAATGGCTCGATATGGCAATGGGTAACCTTTGTAAGTTTTTGAATAAGCTAGCAAATCAGAAAGAGTTGAGCTTGATATATGATAGTCATTTAGGAGTAATTTTCAAAAAAGCAATGGGAATGTTTATAACGTCTAAAACAAAAAGTTTAGATAGGATAACCTTACAACCTGATTTGCCCAAGACACTGTACATTTATTACGTACTGTCTTAGCATATCTCCTTTCTCTGTCAAAAGTGTCAATTTGGATCATACTTTATATAGTCACCCTAAACAGAGAGAAATCAGAAACCTCCAAGAACACTTACAGGTAATGATTATAAATGGAAAACAAATCCAGAAGGAGGTAAGGAAAAAGTGGGAAAAGCATAGAAATCTCAATTCCAATATGTTTACTGATAGTTATAACTGGTCACACATTATTGTATTTAGTATTCTTCACACAAAGCATGGAGTTATCCCAATTCCCATGTTAATAAGGAGTAAGTGCAACAAAACATTTACAGTAATTTATTTTTTTGTTTTAACATCATAACTTGCTTTTCTAATTTTTAAAGTAACTTTAAAATAGTTTACACTCCTTAAACTGATACCAGCTCAAATCAAAAGAAATCGGTCATGAATGTGATACATAGTACAGACCAGGAAACCGCAAGCAGTCTATCAAGTGGATTACTCACATGTACAAAACAGAATTCATTTGTGGAAGACTATGCATGTTCTTTTTAATATGATTCTATTTATTTTTATCCAAGTCCTCCATTAAATTTTAACCTTCCTGCAGGCAGTGGCAGTTCCTTTTCTATTTCTAGTCAAATGCCTGATTACATGAAATAAAAAGTGAGGACTGACTGACTAGCTAAACAGTTTTCCGTGAGAGAAGGAAAATGCAATGAGTATGCATATACCAGCCACTTAAATATCTCACTAGCTGCATTGTGTATGCAAGTGTTTTAATAGCTTCACATCTGTACTGCTAACCTAGCTCTGTGACACATCCAGCAAATTTCCCACATCAACATCACGCTGTTTGTTCATATGTCTCATGTTTAACATTTTTATTATGTCACATTTTCCCTACAGAAGCCTGATCTCAACGGAGAGCGCTGAGACGGGAAAGCAAATACTTTTTATAAAAGAACTATATTTCTTTGTTATATTGAAATATTAATAAGTTTTCAACTATTTAAAAGCCAATTTGCTTTTACTAAAACTTCTCCATTGGACAGCTGTGATAAATTTTTAGTAGAAATACATTAAGTAACACTGGCATGTTAAAAGAATTAATATAGTTACAAACTGCCTTCTAGAATATTAGATTCTCCCATTCCTCTGTGTTTCATTGCCTGCTATCTCTAAGAAGGTTGTGTATAAGTACCCACGTGTCCATCTAACAAATGGAGATTGTGAAGTTTCCCTTGTTAAGAATTTGGATTAACAAAATTTTTTTTGAAGTTTATTTATTTATTTTGAGAGACAGAAAGAGCGAGCAGGGAAGGGGCAGAGAGAGAATCCTAAGCAGTTTCCACTGTCAGTGCAGAGCCTGATGCAGGGCTTGAACTTACAAACCATGAGATCATGACCTGAGCCAAAACCAAGAGTCAGATGCTTAACCAACTGAGCCACCCAGGCATCCTTAAGAATTTGGATTTTTAAGGCATATTGTAAGAATAGTCTTAAGTTGATCAACTCCCTTTCTTTTACCCTTTGTCACTGTCACTTTGTAATTATTGATATGGTTTTCCAGAAAGAATGGCTTACTCTTTACTTTGTTATTGAAATTACATGGGGGTATTTTCACATTCACTATTCACATCTTGAAAAATAAAAATACTTATTTTAATGTTTTAAGTATTTATGCAATAAAACTTGAAAGCACAGAATAGACCCTGGAACATTTTAGAAAAATGATACCATATTAGTTCTGAATGATGACAAAGTTAAACTCTGAACTCTTGACTTGGCTTTTGCTTACTCAGGTTCTTCTCATCACTTTGCTTCTTCCTGATATCTCGTTTATTGCCAAGTGGTTAAAATAGAAAATGCAATATTAGCAGTTTTTTTCTTTGTAGAGATATAGTTTATATTAAATGGGGGCCCAAGATGTTGACAGAGGAAGATCTTTAACTTGCCTCCCCATGGATGCAATGAATCTACCTACAAATAGAGCAATTCTCCTGAAGAAGAACTGAGGGCTGGCTAAACAGCTTCTGCACAACAAATGATTCTGCCCTGACAGAGAATGGCAGAATAGACAGAGACACCGTAATGAAGGGACATAATGAAGTGTCACCTTTGACACTGTAGATCGCAGTGTGCGGGAACAGTACTGAGGAACTGTGAACAGATTCATCTGTCCTGAGGCATGGGAAAAATGCCACAGTTGAAAAAGCAACTATAACGTAAAGGAACGAGTCCTAGAACCCTGCCAACAGTGGGGAGCTGCTGGAACTCTCTCCAGGGCTAGAGGTGCTGGTGAGCGCCATTATTTACATTCTGGTTTCAACTTGATAGTGCAGATAGAAGCAGGATCTGAGCTCCCTAGCTGGACTGCTGTCTCAGTGAGTGCTGTCTGGAGTTAGGAGATGGGTGGGTGCCACTGTGTCCATTCTTCCTCCACCTTGATAGTGCAGAGGAAAGCAGGGTATAGTGTCCTGGCCAACCCACCACCTCAATTAGCTCTGGCTCTAACCCACACTAGTCCAAGCCACCCCCCCACCCCAGTCAGCTCCAGGACCTATGCCCATCCAACCTCTACCTGTTCTACCAAGGTGGCCCCAGGGCAGTTGCATATCAGGATACCCCTGGACAGTGCCCACTATAGATTCAGCCATTATACCAACGTGACATAGGTGAAAGTACCCCAAAATACCCCAGGCCCACCCATGTATCAGTTACAGAAGACTCACCAGGGAACCCACTGTGCAGAGTGCCCTGTGACCTCTCAGCCCACTCCCACCTGAGGTCCAGCTATGTCACCAGAGTCTCCTGCAGTGAGCACAACAGGATCACCTGGCCCATGTCCATTTTATCTCCTGAAATCCTGCCAGGGAGCCCTATGATTGGAAAGCTCTGGGATTCCCCACCTGATCTGCATCACTTTAGCTCCAGTCGTTCCTGCTAGGGTGGGCCCAGCATGGAATGCCACAGGACTGCCAGCCTGCACCTTCTACAGCCATAACCAGCCAGTCTAAACCTCCAAAAATGTGCAAATTATACAGGGACTTTTCCTAATAAGGCCATTCCTTTAACACTACAAGAAATAGCTGGCCCCACTAAAGCATAGAAACAAATACCGTTTTCAAGATACAATATTAATATAGAGATATCTGTTGCATTTCCTTTTTTTAAAGTTTATTTATCTATTTTGAGACAGAGAGAGAGAGAGAATCCAAAGCAGTCTCCACACTATTAGTGCAGAGCTCAAATTCACAAACCATGAGATCATGACCTGAGCTGAAATCAAGAGTCGGATGCTTAACCCAAGTGCCCCTGTTGGATTTCTATACACTATTAACAAAGTAGCAGAAAATGATATTAAGAAAACAATCCCATTTGTAATTGTATCAAAAATAATACAATAACAAGAAATAAATTTAATCAAGGAGGTAAAAGATCGTCAGTCTGAAAACCATAAGACATTGATGAAAGAAGCTGAAGACAACAGAAACAAATGGGAAGATACACCATGTTATTGAATTGGGAGAAATTATATTGTGAAAATATCCATACTGTGAAAATACCCAAAGCAATATAGAAATTCAATATAATCCTTATCAAAATGCTAACAGTATTTTTGGCAACACGAGAATAAATAATCTTAAAATTTGTACAGGACTACAAATAACCTTGAATAGCCAAAATAATCTTGAGAAAGGAGAACAAACCTGGAGGTATCACAGTCGCAGATTTCAAGTTATAATCCAAAGGCATAGTAATCACAACAGTATGGTACTAGCACAAAAATACACACATAGGTCAATGCACCAGAACACAGAGCCCACATTTATACACTCAATTAATCTACCACAAGGAGGCAAGAACATACAATGGGGAAAGCACAGTATCTTCAATAAATGGCGATGGGAAAACTGGACAGCTACATGCAAAAGAATGAAACGGGACCACTTTCTTATACCATACACAAAAATAAACTCAAAATGCATTATAAACCTAAATGTGAGGCCTGAAATCATAAAACTCCTAGAAGGAAACATAGTCACCTCTTTGACATCAGCCTTAGTACTGTTTTTCTGGATCTCTCTCTTCAGGCAAGGGAAACAAAAGCAAAAACAGAAGCATCCTACACACCTAGAAAACTGATTGGAAGATTAACACAACAATCTGCACAACCTGAACCACAGAATTCAGCAGGAATACAGCACGGAGAGCTGAACTTGGGGAGCAAGAAGCCACAAAAGGTAGGGAACCCCTTTTGCAGGTGGAGAGAAGATGGAGACTAGGGAAAGGGGGAACATGTGGGAAAAGCACCGGTCCCCAAAAGCAGCTGGAAAGAAAGTGGAAAATTGGAAACAGCCACAGGGACTAAACTAAAAAGAGAGAAAGGAGAAAGGAGAGGGTTTAAAATCCATTAATACTATAAACAAGGGGAGCGCAAAGGCTGCAACTCTGCAGCTTGATACTTGGCGGTGCTCTGGTGGGAAGGGCGAATCCCCAGGAACTCAGTGGGGTCTGGAAGGTTCTCAGGCCACACAGGGAAAAGTGGTTCCACTGCTGGAAGGACCTTTGGTAGAGACTGTTGAAACCACTGGTCCCAGCAGACCCCGGAAGGTTGTTGAGGGTGAAGCCTGTGCCAGGTGTGTGTTGTGATTTTCCATCATCCCTGAAACGCTGCTGCTACACTGTCTCATGAACTATTTTTGGGGCGGGCTGGCACCTGGCCGTAGTCTCAGGGCACCAGCAGCAGCAGGGTCCAGCAAGCGTTCGTGGGTGCAGCTGATATTCGGCCATTACTCATTCGGCCAGTGCTCGGTGAGACCCTCCCACAGAGGGGCAGAACGGGTCAAAGCCTCAGTCCTTCTCAAGTAAGGAGCCGGGGAGAACAGACACATCTGAGACAAAACTTGGGAGAGAGGTACTGCCTGGGGCCTGGTCATGGAGAGCGAAAAAGCAGGGAGTGGACAAGAGCTGAAGACAGAGGACAGTGCGCGATTGCTGATCGGGGAGAACTGAGGTCCAATACTAGAGACTGGGTAGCTGGGTGACGCCATTTTTACCACTCCCACACATGTGCATGTGCACCTATGAGCACCTCAACAATCCACCCCAGTAGGCTAGCAGCTCCATCTATTGGATAGCGGAGCTGTTACACCGAGCCCCACCAACTGGACCAACTTCGCTCTTCAAGAACACAAGCCTCACGGCTCGCTTAATTTATGGACTATAAAGAGCTACATGGACTGACTTCTAGGGAGAAACGAAGTAATTTCAGTCCTACTTCAATCTGTTAATAGGTTCATCTATTCAATTTTCTTTCTTTTTTTTTTCTTTTTCTCTTTTGCACTTCTTTTCTTGTTCGTGGATACAGAAAGTGAAAAAACTCATTTTTATTTTCAATTTTTATTAAAAATATCTGTGTTTAATTTTTATTACTATATTTTTACTTTTGCATAAATTTTTTCAACTTCTACTTTACTTCCATCATTTTATTTTAGTCTACTTCAGTGTACTCACCTTTTCAAATTTTCAAAAAATTTCCTTTTTTTTCTTTTTCTTTTCTACTCTTTTTCATTTCTCTTCTTTTTCTTGAATGCAGAGAGAAAAACTTCATTTTTACTTTCAATTTATTTTAAAATATTTTTATTTAATTTTTATTAGTACATTTTTTCTTTTATGTAAATTTTTTCAAATTCTATCTTACTCCCATCATTTTATTTTAGTCTACTACAGTGTATTCACTTTTTCAAATTTTCAAACTATTTCATTTTCTTTTCTTTTTTCTTTTTTTTATCTTTTTTCTTTCTCATTTCTTTTATTTTTTCTTAAATACAGAAAATGAAAAAATTCATATTTCTTTTTAATTTTTATTAAAATAACTTTCTTGGGGCGCCTGGGTGGCGCAGTCGGTTAAGCGTCCGACTTCAGCCAGGTCACGATCTCGCGGTCCGTGAGTTCGAGCCCCGCGTCGGGCTCTGGGCTGATGGCTCAGAGCCTGGAGCCTGTTTCCGATTCTGTGTCTCCCTCTCTCTCTGCCCCTCCCCCGTTCATGCTCTGTCTCTCTCTGTCCCAAAAATAAATAAAAACGTTGAAAAAGAAAAAAAAATTTTTTTTAAATAACTTTCTTTAAATTTTTTCTACTATATTCTCTACTTTTGTGTATACTTTTTCAAATTCTATTTTACCCACATCATCCCATTTTAGTCTACTTTAGTGTATTCATTTTTTCAAATTCTCAAACTATTTCCTTTTTTTCCTCTCCCCCATTGTTTTTCTCTAATCTGTCAAACCACTTTCAACACCCAGACCAAAACACACCTAGGATCTAGCATCATCTATTAGATTTTTGTCTGTGTGTGTTTTTAATTTTCAATTTTTAATTTTAATATTTTTTTAATTTTAATTTTTTAAATTTCAATTTTTCTACATCATTAGTTCCTTTCTCCCTTCAAAATGACAAAATGCAAAGCATAAGAGACTGTTAAAAACTGAGAACAAACTGAGGGTTGATGGGGGGTGGGAGGGAGGGGAGGGTGGGTGATGGGTATTGAGGAGGGCACCTTTTGGGATGAGCACTGGGTGTTGTATGGAAACCAATTTGTCAATAAACTTCATATAAAAAAAAAATGACAAAATGAAGGAATTCATCCCAAAAGAAAGAGTATGAAGAAACGACAGCCAGGGAATTAACCAACACAGATACAAGCAAGATGTCTGAACCAGAATTTAGAATCACGATAATAAGAATACTAGCTGGAATCGAAAACAGATTAGAATCCCTTTCTGCAGAGATAAAAGAAGTAAAAAGTAGCCAGAATGAAATTAAAAATGCTATAACTGAGATGCAACCACAGATGGATGCAGCAGCAGCAAGGATGGATGAGGCAGAACAGAGAATCAGCAATATAGAGGGAAAATTTGTAGAGAATAATGAAGCAGAAAAAAAGAGGGAGATTAAGGCAAAAGAGCATGATTTAAGAATTAGAGAACTCAGTGACTCATTAAAAAGGAACAACATCAGAATCATAGGGGACCTAGAGGAGGAAGAGAGAGAAATAGGGGTAGAAGGGTTATGTGAGCAAAGCATAGTGGAAAATTTTCCTAACCTGGGGAAAAACACAGACATCAAAATCCAGGAAACACAGAGGACTCTCAATACATTCAACAAAAACCAACCATCAACAAGGCATATCATAGTCAAATTCACAAAATACTAAGGCAAGGAGAGAATCATGAAAGCAGCAAGGGAAAAAAAGTCCCTAACCTACAAGGGAAGACAGATCAGGTTTTCAGCAGACCTATCCACAGAAACTTGGCAGGCCAGAAAGGAGTGGCAGGATATATTCAGTGTGCTGAATCAGAAAAATATGCAGCCAAGAATTCTTTATCCAGCAAGGCTGTCATTCAAAATAGAAGGAGAGATAAAAAGTTTTGCAGACAAACAAAAAGTAAAAGTTTGTGACCACTAAACCAGCCCTGCAAGAAATTTTAAGGGGAACTCTCTGAGGGGAGAAAAGATGAAAAAAATATATATATATATTTGGTGCATATATATATATATATATATATACACATATATATGTGTGTGTGTGTGTGTGTGTGTATATATATATATATATATATATATATATATATATACCAAAAACAACAAAAGATTAGAAAGGACCAGAGAACACCACCAGAAACTCTAACCCTACAAGCATCATAATGGCAATAAATTCATATCTTTCAGTACTCACTCTAAACGTCAATGGACTCAATACTGCAATCAAAAGACACTGGGTAACAGAATGGATAAGAAAACAAGATCCATCTATATGCTGTTTATAAGAGACCCACTTTAGACCTAAAGACACCTTCATATTGAAAATAGGTGATGGAGAACCATCTATGCTAATGGTCAACAAAAGAAAGCCAGAGTAGCTATACTTATATCAGACAATCTAGACTTTAAAATAAAGACTGTATCAAGAGATGAAGAAGGGAATTATATCATAATCAAGGGGTCTATAGTCCGAGAAGACCTAACCATTGTAAACATTTATGTGCCAAATGTGGTAGAACCCAAATATATAAATCAATTAATCACAAACATAAAGAATCTCATCAATAGTAATACCATAAGTGTAGAAGACTTCAACACCCCACTCACAGCAATGCACAGATCATCTAATCAAAAAATCAACAAGGAAACAATGGCTTTGAATAACACATTGGACCAGACGGACTTAACAGATATATTCAGAACATTGCATACTAAAGGAGCAGAATATACATTCTTCTCCAGTGCACATGGAACATTCTCCAGAATAGACCAAAAGTAAGTACAAAAAGATCAAGATGATACCGTGCATATTTTCAGACCACAATGCTATGAAACTCAAAATCAACCACAAGAAAAGTCTGGAAAGGTAACAAATACTTGGAGACTGAAGAACATCCTACTAAAGAATGAATGGGCTAACCAAGCAGTTAAAGAGAAAATTAAAAAGCATATGGAAATCAATGAAAATGATAGCAACACAACCCAAAACCTCTGGTATGCAGCAAAGGCAGCATAAGAGGAAAGTATATAGCAATCCAGGCCTTCCTACAGAGGGAAGAAAGATCTCAGATACACAACCTAACCTACACCTTAAGGAGCTGGAAAAAGAACAGCAAATAAAACACAAAACCAGCAGAAGACAGGAAATAATAAAGATTAGAGCAGAAATTAATGCTATCGAAACCAAAACAAAGAACAAAACAAAACAAAAAAACCCAATAGAACAGATCAATGAAACCAGAAGCTGGTTCTTTGAAAGAATTAACAAAATTGATAAACCACTAGCCAGTTTAATCAAGAAGAAAAAGGAACACACCCAAATAAGTAAAATCAAGAATGCAAGAGGAGAGATCAGAACCAACACAACAGAAATAAAAATAAGAGAATATTATGAGCAATTATATGCCAATAAAATGGGCAATCTGGAAGAAATGGACAAATTCCTAGAAACATATACACTACCAAAACTGAAACAGGAAGAAATAGAAACTTTGAACAGACCCATAACCAGTAAGGAAATCGAATTAGTAATCACAAATCTCCCAAAAAAGAAGAGTCCAGGGCCAGATGGCTTTCCAGGGGAATTCTACCAAACATTGAAGGAAGAGTTAACACCTATTCTCTTGAAACTGTTCCAAAAAATAGAAATGGAAGGAAAACTTCCAAACTCTTTCTATGAAGCCAGCATTACCTTGATTCCAAAACCTGACAGAGATCTCACTACAAAGGAGAACTATAGACTATTTCCCTGATGAACATGGATGCAAACATCTTCAACAAGATATTAGCCAACCGGATCCAACAATACATTAAAGAAATTATTCACCACAACAAAGTGGGATTTATACCTGGAATGCAGGGCTGGTTCAACATCCACAAAACAATTAATTTGATTCATCACATCAATAAAAGAAAGGACAAGAACCCTATGATCCTCTCAATAGATGCAGAGAAAACATTTGATAAAAACCCTCAAGAAAGTACGGATAGAAGGAGCATACCTCGAGATGATAAAAGCCATATACGAGCGACCCAATGCTAATATCATCCTCAATGGGGAAAACTGATAACTTTCCCCCTAAGGTCAGGAACAAGACAGGGACATCCACTCTCACCACTGTTATTCAACATAGTATTGGAAGTCTTAGCCCTTGCAATCAGACAACACAAAGAAATAAAAGGCTTGCAAGTCAGCCAGGAGGAGGTCAAACTTTCACTATCCACAAATAACATGATACTCTATATGGAAAACCCTTAAGAGTCCACCAAAAAACTGCTAGAACTGATCCATGAATTCAGCAAAGTTGCAGGATATAAAATCAAAGTGGAGAAATCAGTTGCATGACACCGACATGCACCAACAATGAAGCAACAGAAAGAGAAATCAATTGAATTGATCCCATTTACAGTTGCACAAAAAACCATAAAATATTTAGGAATAAGTGTAACCAAAGAGGTGAAAAATGTATACACTGAAAACTACATAAGACTTATGAAAGGAATTGAAGAAGACACAAAAAAATGGAAAAAGATTCGATGCTCCTGGATAGAAAGAACAAATATTGTTAATATGTCGATACTTCCCAAAGCAACCTACATATTCAACGCAATCCCTATCAAAATAACACCAGCATTATTCACAGAAATAGAACAAATAATCCTAAAATTTTTATGGTACCAGAAAAGACACTGAATAGCCAAAGCGATCTTGAAAAAGAAAACCAAAGCAGAAGCTATCACAATCCCAGACTTCAAGCTATACTACAAAGCTGTAATCATCAAGACAGTATGGTACTGGCACAAGAACAAACACTCAGACCAATGGAACAGAATAGAGAACCCAGAAATGGACCCACAAACATATGGCCAACTAATTTTTGACAAAGCAGGAAAGAATCTCCAATGGAATAAAGGCAGTCTCTTCAGCAAGCGGTGCTGGGAAAACTGGACAGCAGCATGCAGAAGAATGAACCTGGACTACTTTCTTACACCATACAAAAAAATAAACTCAAAATGCATGAAAGACCTCAATGTAAGACAGGAAGCCATCAAAATCCTTGAGGACAAAGCAGGCAAAAACCTCTTTGATCTTGACCACAGCAACTTCTTACTCAACACAGCTCTGGGGCAAGGGAAACAAAAGCAAAAATGAACTACTGGGACCTCATCAAAATAAAAAGCTTCTGCACAGAGAAGGAAACAATCAACAAAACTAAAAGGCAACCAACAGAATGGGAGAAGATATTTGCAAACGACTTATCAGATCAAGGGTTAGTATCCAAAATCTACAAAGAACTTATCAAACTCAACACCCAAAAAACCAATAATCCAGTGAAGAAATGGGCAAAAGACATGAATAGACACTTCTCCAAAGAAGACATCCAGATGGCCAACTGACACATGAAAAAATGCTCAACATCACTCATCATCAGGGAAATACAAATCAAATCTTCAATGAGATACCACCTTACACCTGTCACAATGGCTAACATTAACAACTCAGGCAACCACAGATGTTGGTGAGGATGCAGAGAAAGAGGATCTCTTTTGCATTGTTGGTGAGAATGCAAGCTGGTGCAGCCACTCTGAAAAAAAAGTATGGAGGTTCCTCAAAAAACTAAAAATAGAACTACCCTATGACCCAGCAAGTTCACTACTAGGCATTTATCCAAGGGATACAGGTGTGCTGTTTTGAAGGGATACATGCACCCCATGTTTATAGCAGCACTATAAACAATAGCTAAAGTATGGAAAGAGCCCAAATGTCCATCAATGGATGAATGGATAAAGAAAATGTGGTATATATAGACAATGGAGTATTACTCGGCAATCAAAAAGAATGAATTCTTGCCATTTGCAACTACGTGGATGGACTGGAGGGTATTATGCTATGTGAAATTAGTCAGTCAGAGACAGACAAAAATCATATGACTTCACTCATATGAGGACTTTAAGAGACAAAACAGATGAACATAAAGGAAGGGAAACAAAATATAAAACAGGCAGGGGGACAAAACAGAAGAGACTCAGAAATATGGAGAACAAACTGAGGGTTGCTGGAGGGGTTGTGGGAGGGGGGATGGGCTAAATGGTTAAGGGGCATTAAGGAATCTACTCCTGAAATCATTGCTTCACTATATGCTAACTAATTTGGATGTAAATTTTAAAAAATAAAAACTAAAGTTAAAAAAAAAAGAATGAAATCTTGTCATTTGCTAAAACACGGATGAATCAAGAAAGTATTATGCGAAATGCAATATTTCAGACAGAGAAAGACAAATGCCATATTATTTCATTTACACGTGGAATCTAAAAAATAAAAGAACAAACAAAATGGAAACACACTCAAATACAGAAACAAAGTGGTGGTTGCCAAAGGGGAGGAAAGTAGAGGGAGGGTGAAATAGGTAAAGGGGATTAAGAGGTACATGCATCCAGTTACAAAATAAATAAGTCATGGGGCTGAAAAGTACGGCATAGAGAACATAGTCAATAATATTGTAATAACACTAAGGGGACAGATGGTGAATACACTGTTACGGGGAACATTTTGTAATGTATAGAATTGTTGAATCACTATGTTTTTAGACTTGAAATTAATATAACACTGTATGTCAATTATACTTCAATAATAAAAAAATATACACGCAAAAAATATTTGATTTAGATAGTTTAATAAATTTTGATAAAACATATTCCTATATAATCCCCCCTATCAGGATGAACTGCATTTCCATCACCCCAAAAGTTTTCTCATGTCCCTTTGGTAGTCATCTGTCTGCTTTCCCATTCCCCCAAAACTACCTGTCACTGTCACTTTGCCTATTCTAGAATTTCATATAAATGCAATTATATAATACTACTTTTTTTGTGTGTCTTGATTTCTTCATTTAGAAAAATGTTTTGAGTTTCATCTGTGACTGTGTATATCAGTTGTCTGTTTCTAGTCATTGGGGAGTAGTTTTCTATTGTGTGAACATTTTTTTACCCACTCATCTATTAAGAGGTATCTATTTCGGTTGTTTGCAGTACTTGGATATTCTAAATAAAGTTTGGACAACCCTTGAATGTACGTGTTTTGGCGTATATGTTTCACATCTCCCAGTTAAATGCTTTGAATGAGGAATTGTGTGTAGGAATGTATTTATCTCTTTTAGGAACTACCAGTTTTCTTCAATAGTTGCATGTTCTCTACTCCCAACAGTAGAAGAGGGAGTCTACTTGCTCCACATCCTTGCCAATTTGCTGGTATATTTCACTATACTCAGTTTTATCGTTGAAAGAGATGAACTTTTGCAAACCTGTGTACAAAATCCTATCTCCTGGGGCACCTGGGTGGCTCAGTCGGTTAAGCATCCAACTTCGACTCAGGTCATGATCTCACAGCTTGTGAGTTTGAGTTCCATGTTGGTCTCTGTGCTGGCAGCTCAGAGCCTGGATCCTGCTTTGGATTCTGTGTCTCCCTCTCTCTGCCGCTTCCCCAGCTCACTCTCTCTCTCTCTCTCTCTCTCTCTCTCAAAAATAAATAAACATTAAAAAAAATCCTATCTACTGGAAACTTTCTCTGGTCACCTTGTGTTTTTTTTGCATGTGTACTTCTGTTTGGTTTTTTGTTTGTTTTTGGTATAAATAATACCATCACTAGCCTCAGTTTTTTCTAACAATCTCCTTTGCATTTTAGGGAGATTGTCTTTCCATGATTCGACACTCAGACATTTTTAAAGATGCATTCTAGTTTTCCATTAAATACAACATATGTTAAAGAAAATTAAACCATAACAAAAACAATTTCATCACATTGACCTTAACATCTTATGGTAACAAATGTATTTCTCTCTATGATGAAAGCACTCTACACAAGGAAATGATTGAATTTGATTTTTACAATGATCTCATGAGTAACTTTTTATTTTTTATGAGATAATTCATTTTTTAACATTTATTTATTTTGAGAGAGACAGAGAAAGTGAGCAGTGGAGAGGCAGAGAGAGAGAAAGAATGAGAATCCCACGCAGGCTCTGTGCTGTCAGCACAGTACCCCACCTGGGGCTTGATCCCACAAACCATGAGATCATGACCTAACCCAAAATCAAGAGTTGGACACTTAGCTGACTGAGCCACCCACGTGCCCCAAATAAGTAACTTTTTAATACAAACTTCTCATTTCAATTATAGGCAAATGTGGTATATTAATGCTCAAATAATTAGATATTACTTAGCATTAGATAATAATTAGATATCCATAAATGTAAATAACTTTTCTGAGTCTCAGTTTTTCATAAGTTAAATGAGGTTATACATAACTATTCCACAGAACTCTTTTTTATTTAAGTTTATGTATATGTGAGAGAGAAAGAGAAAGAAAGCACAAGTGGGGCAGGGGCAGAGAGAGAGTGAGAGACATAATTCTAAGCATGCCCAGTGCTGTCATCATGGAGCCTGATGTGGAGCTTGAACTCATAAATTGTGAGATCATGACCTAAGCCAAAACCAAGAGTTGGTCACTTAACCAACCTAACCTCCCAGGCTCTCCACAGAACTCTTGAGATGATTAAATGAGTCAATATTTGTCAAAAACTTAGCATTACTTCTTGCTCTTTTTTTCTTCCAAAATGTTATTTAAATTCTACTTAGTTAAAATATAGTGTAATACTGATTTCAGGAGTAGAAATTAGTGATTCATCACTTACATATGACACGCAGTGCTCATCCCAACAAGTGCCCTCCTTAATGTCCATCACCTATTTAGCCCATCCCCCCATCCAACACCCCTCTAGAGACCCTCAGTTTGTTCTTTATTATTAAGAGTCTCTTTTGATTTGCTTTCCTATCCTTTTTGATTTGCTTTCCTATCCTATCTCTTCCCATAAGATCATGTATTCGTTTCCTAAATTTGACATGAGTGAAATTATATAGTATTTGTCTTTTCTGATTGACTTACTTTGCTTAGTATAATACACTCTAGCTCCATCCACATCATTGCAAATGACAAGATTTCATTCTTTTTGATGATGGAATAATATTCCATTGTATATGTGTATACCACTTCCTTCTTCTTTATCCATTCATCAGTCAATGGACCCTGGGCTCTTTCCATACTTTGGCTCAAAAAGTTAAAAATAAAACTACCCTATGATCCAGCAATTGCACAACTCTATATTTACCAAAGGTTACAAAAATATAGATTTGAAGTGGTATATGCACCCCAATGTTTACAGCAGCATTATCAACAATAGCCATTTCTTGCTCTTTAGGAATGCACAATACACTTAAAAATGAATAAACGCTGGTAACCCCACCCACATATAATGCTTCTACATGATCAAATATGTACCAGCACAAAGAGTCAGTTTCTATCAAATTTGGATATCTTGTAAACCATGTTCTTCAAAATGGGCCATTTAATAAGCTGCAAATTTCCAGAGAGTTCTTGTTGTCTATTTGTTTTGTTGTCTTCTCAAATTTTCAGTATGTCATCTACTATATTTGGTTAGTGGCTCTGTAATACAACAGAATCTAGCAGAGTCAAAATTCTGGCAGCATCTTAAAACAATGACCAAAAAAACCCACACAAACACAACTGAGCTGGCCTTCCTTATATATGCTAGTTGTTTTTGTTTGCTTGTTTGTTGTAGTCCCCATCCCCGCTAGTAGAATGCATTGATCCTGATAGTGTATATGCTTTTCACTACAGAATAATAATACTTCTAACTTTAATATCACATGCATTTTAGAGTCTCCCATGAAAAGGTGATCTGTAGGCTGAAAGAGTAAGATTACCCATGTGGAAATCCACATAGCGGGTCTCCCTTCTCCAGTTAAACTCAGCGTATCCTCCCCACACAGGCCTCAATTCACACTAAGGACATTTTAGGAAATGAAGACAAGTTTTCCTACCTTTTAGATTCTACTAGGCAGGTATATTATTGAAATACTTTGGGAAAGTGTTAGGCTTTACTATCAGTGATATAATCAGGTAATGTGCCCAAATAAAATTTATGGTAAAAATAGAAATAAAAAATATTTTGTAATACTTTGAATTTATGGAAATGAGTTACCGTGTTTCTGAATTCTATGCCCTTGGATGTCAATATAAGTTATTCATATTTAAACTTCCTCAGATTCTCATTTTTAGCATACTATAACTCAGTGTAACTTTTTTGAAGTCATATGTGGGAGCCTCAGCTGTTAGCCCCAAATCAAAAACAAAATCAAAACCTACAAAAATGTACTCATAGTGCTGTATTTCATGAACTGCCATAGCAACTTCTATTAATGTAGTTATAAAGATTTTCACTTTTTGTTTTCGTTACTTTTAAAGTCAATTTGAAACCTAAACTGCACATCAGACAAATAATTGGTGCTCAGATCCTCCACTGATGAGCATGGTGTATGAATAGGATGGATCTCCATAAATCTGCTTATAATTTTCCTCTCACAGAGTTCTCTAAAATAAGCTTGATTTGACTTTTAGTGAACTTAGTCCATTTTGGAACTTTTAAATCAATAATAAAAACTTCTAATCTGTGCTGCCCGTCTCTAAATAGCCATGCTATTGTCCTAGATGTGTTTTTGTACACATCTGGCATTTCAATTGTTAACGTCTCAATACTACAGGTGCCATATTTGATGAGGATTTGTGTCAGAAAACCACGAAAAGAAGTACTATTAACATCTGGCCAATATATACTCTATAGTATTGTCATTTTTTTCTAAAATGCAGATAATTGCCAGCTTGTCAGAGTGAGCTATTAATTCCCTAGAAACGAATGCAAATGTGAAGAAACATGCTGATTTTTGAAAACACTTTTCACAAGAACCAAAGGACAATATGTAATTTTCAGATTTTAAAAATTCCTATTAGAGTGATTTTTTATGCCCTTTTCTTGCATGGTATCTTTCATTAACTAAATCTGAGTTAAAGAAAACAAGTTTTCTCTTCCATTTACATTGATAAGTTCAATGAATTGGGAAAGGTAGTGAACTGGAAAAATATGAAAATTGACTCTTTAATGATGTTTATTAAAGAATACGAGTTTTATACATAAATGTATATTTTATTTCCTCAAATATGTTTATTGTCTACTTTGTCTATTCAGGACTTTTCTTTTTCTGTTTTCACTGTCAGGAGAAACTGCATAACAATGGAGTCTTGCTTTTAAAGACCAAGTCTGTACAAGTTGCAAAAAGATATGAAGACAGAATTTTTCATTAGAAGCCATAATTATCAACAAACTGCCAAGGTTTAGAAAGTTAAATGCTTGTCATAAGGTCATTTCACTAGTAAGTGGAAGACCCTGGATGTAAACTCACGTACATCTTAACACAGATCTAGTGTTCTTAGTCTTTATTGTATCAGTTTTAAAAAATCCTCATTGATCATCTTCATGAACTGCATGGTACACTAACTCTTGAAATTCCTCATTATTTTCCTTTTTCCTCAAATAAGTTCCTCTTTCTCCTTGTATAGGTTCTACCATCCTCAATCCTCAAAATATCTGCTCCATTTTCCACATCCTTGGTTAAGTGTGATGTATTTTGGTTTAAAATGTTTACCATCCTTTTGTATCTTTTAAGTAATTTTTTTATTTGTCTGTTTTTGGCATAACCAGCTTTTCCCCACCAGCCTACACATTTATAATTCCGGTATTTTCCCCAAATTCTCATTGTTTAAAATAACATAAACATCTGTCTATAGCAAAAGCCTCTTCATTTCTTTCATGGACGTAGAGTCTTTGCAAAATTAAACAAAACTTCAAAACAGTTAAGAGACTGCATCTTATTATTAGATAATATCTAAGTTTTTTTCCCAACTGCTTTCTTAACAGTTACATGATGTAAAGTTATTCGTTATATTATTTGTTGATAATTTTAAACCATAAGAGACTCTTAAAAACGGAGAATAAACTGAGGGTTAATGGGAAGTGGGAGGGAGAGGAGGGTGGGTGATGGGCATTGAGGAGGGCACCTGTTGGGATGAGCACTTGGTGTTGTATGGAAACCAATTTGACAGTAAATGTCATATTAAAAAAAAAAAGCTAAAAGAGAACTTACCAAAGACTCATTCACCTATTTTATTACTGAAAAAATGGCAGCACAGAGATCATGAGTGTCCTGCTCAAGGGTACAGAGTTAAATATTCTGGAAGAGATATAACTCATTTGCCTCCGTGTTGGGAGTTTGTTCCTTAAGCTGTGCAGTGATAAACTATTCCAGTTTTCTTTTGGAATGTGCATAAAATGTTATACTCATGACCACCATCCACACATACAACCAAAAATGCTTATTAAAATAAACAATAGTCTTACAGCATTCAAACTGAAAATTATTTGAGGTCTAGTAAGGTGCTTTTAGTTTAGTTTTAGAATATTTGATAAGCACACAGAAATTGTCATGCATTTATTAGTAAATACATAAAAATATAAATTCTTTTCCTATGATGTAAAAGACAACCCTTGTGATATTAACACTTTAATGCACAGAATGCTAATATTTATATTTCTAATACTATATCAGATAGGATTGGGTTAGTCTGTATATAATAGAAAAATGAAAATAATAGTGGCTTGACCATACAAGGTACTTTCTCATGTAATGGTAGTCAGGAGGTTTAGAGTCCAAAGCTGATTAATGGGTTTCATGAATGATGCAAAATCCTTGATTCATTTTTGCCACCTTCAATCCTTAGCATGTGACTCTCATCTGCAAGATTACTTCATGGCTAAATATGGCTGCTGGGATCTTAGCTATCAATCTGCTTTCCGTGTAGCAAAAAGGAAGGCAAGGAAAAGCACAGAATATATCACCTCTCTCCTGAGTCAGTACTCAAGTAACTTCAGAGAAGTTCCACTCGCTGGTGTTTATGTATCACTTGACAGAACTTATACACAGAGGCTACACCTACTTACAAGAGAGATTCAAACATCACTTTATGTTAGATTCATAATAAGGAAAGGAACAATGATATTGGGTAAAAAATAGCAATCGATCCAATATATGTAAACTGGAGAGTGAGGCCATATGAAATTTTAATTTATAGCCTTGAAAAATATACCAGCATGACAATACAGTAAAAAGGAACTTAAAATTGCACTTCAGAAAATATGAAGAAAATTATATGTGGTATAATTTTAGATCTACTTCTAAGAAAGTAGATTACAAGCAAATCCTTGCAAATGTATGTACCTTAGTTGGCTTACTTATATCATAAAGAAATTAAATCTACTTTTGAGATGATGTAAAATAATGCTAATGACAAAGATACCAGATGTGAAAAAAAATTTTTATTTGTGAATGTGTAAGCCTATATATGTGTGTGTTATACATATAAATTATACCGATATATATGTATTATATGTAATATATAATATAATAATTATAATATATAAATATAATATAATTATAATTATAATACAATATACAATATAAAATTATAATATAATTATATAAAATTATATTTAACATATAATCATATGTTATATATAATTATATTTAATATAATTATATTTATATATTTATATTATATTTAATATTTATTATACATATAATTATATAATATATAATATATATTTATTTAATATTTATATAATATACTCTATATCATTTTAATATAATATATATTTATTTAATGTTTATATTATATTTAATATATAATTATATATAATTATATTTAATATATAATTATATCATATGATTATATTATAATTATATTAATATTATTTAATTATACTAATTAATTAATAATAATATTAATTATAATAATATAATATATAATTTGGCAGTGCTTATACACAGAGGCCACACCTACCTACAAAAGAGACCAAAACATTACTTTATGTTGAGTTCATAAGAAGGAAAGGGACAATGATATTGGGTAGAAAAGTCGCTATCTACTCGACATATATAATTTGGAAAGTAAGGCCACGTGATGATATTATTTTCCCAAATATTAGTATTTTCCATGGAAAGTAAGCAAATCCAAGGCTACGATCCTGAAGTAGTACTCTTATTTCCATGTTACCTTTTCAGCTATGATATATTATTATCATAAATCTCCTATAGTGTATTTTTTTGAGTCTGAATATCCTTAGAAAATTATTTTCTCCCATTTACCATTCTAATTGTTCTTTTAGAATTACAAACACATAAAATCAGTTGATTATGGAATTACTAAGTTAATAATTGGCTGTTGCTTAATCAGTCTTTCTGAGCTAAAGCCAAATTAAATGTGAACATTTGGGTCATGAAGCTGGATGAAATGATTGATTTTGTCATATAAGATTGGGACACTTCAATGTTCAAACTGGAAAACAAAAAGTTTTAGTACTAAATTATATTCTTTGGTCATCAAGTGAATGGCATTTTCTGCCTTCATTCACCCTATTTAGTACAATATTAATATTCTATCATTATTGCCTTCTTGCATGATATATCCTCTTAGTGCTTCAGTTATGAAATATATGAATTGAAAGCTAAAATGTCTTAACATCTGTATTCCAATTAATAAAATACTTAAAATACATCAAGAAACTTTAGATAGACAAATTAGTTTTTATTAAGTGGTAAATCTAAGTGGTCCCTAAGGAAAACTAAAGAATTATAAATATCAAGGAAAAACTACTTAGAATTGAACTAGACAGTTTGATTTCAGAGAGAGCATTATTCCTAAATCTTTTCTAAGTAACTCAGGACATTTAATTCTGAAAGTTCTAGATAGTCAAATACTATAAAATTAAGTATTACTGGAACTAGATACAAAATTTTCTTTAAAAATTGATCTAAGTCATTTCTATTTCTGTAAACATTCCATGAAAAGTACATTACAAAATATTAGTATACCTGTCACTAACTGTAGGTAGGTGTTTATTCTTCAATTTCTCAAATATCAACGTAGATATTTGTTTTTCATTTCCTCTAGTAGGTAACACATTCAGAATTGTACATCCTATATTTAAATTTAGAAACAGTTTGAATAATAGATATTAATTTCATTTAATTAATGCCTTAGCAAATAAGATAGCTCTACATTTTCAGACATTCCCCATTTACTGAATTTTAGTTGTGGATCTGGAGGCTAAATCACATTACAGAGAATCTGCACAGAGATTACAGATTACAGAGCTGAAGATTACAGAGAAACATCCTGGCATCACCCCATCCAGAAAATGGGGTTTTAATAAAATTTGCCTTATGTTCTTTAATGGCACACATACATACACAAATCACCTAATTCCTGTAATTTGCTAATTAAATGTACAATGCTGGTCCTAAGTACATTTTTCCCACCTCAGAGCTTTTTATTTTCACTTGTATAAATTTGTGGACGTACTTTTATATTTGTCACTTTTTCTCATTTCTTCTCTGTGACCCACGGTCCTTAATCATTTTTCTTAACACTTGATTTACCCTGACATGTTAGGCCTTTATTTACTTATCATTTATATTTATCACTTGTTTTTTAGTTCTCAACTAAAATGAAAATCAGGGCTCTTGTCATTTTTCCACTATTCTGTCTTTCTCCAGCCTTTGAACTGTGCCTCGAACGTGCTAAATCCTCTATAGCTACTTGGTGAATATATGAATAACCAAATTATGCATCACAATTGCTGCCTCTTACATTGGCACTGATTCCTAAGTAATGTCCTGCCTCTGTTCTTGTTTTCTTCTAAATTATTCTCCACAAGTCTGCCTAAATGGCATTTTCAAAACCTAGTCATTCTCCCTTCTGTTTAAAATCCTTCAAATTTGCCATTACTGATAAGATAAAAGCCAAAGTCCATGGTGTGGCTCACAAATCCCTCTTGACTGAAACTTTGCCCTGCTTACCTTCTCTAGTTTACCTCCCTCACTTCCTGAATTTAAGCTACAGCCCCCATGTTTCCATTTTTCTGTTATACCTTACATAGTCCCAAACCAGAGTCCCTTGAAAAGACTTCTCTGAACACTTAAGGCCTTGCGAAGTTGGTGGAGTTGGAGGACCCTGAGCTTACCCCATCTCACATTTTCAACTTCATGTGATCCACATTCAAGTCAATAAACCAGAGAATAATCTGAAGACTGGCAAAACAAACTCCACACCTTAATACAGAAAACAAGCTGCATCTGAAAGTTTAGGAAGGTCAGAAAGGTGGAGGGAGGCTGGCTTCAGGAGAGAGGGAGCCGCATGCATGAAGAGGGCAGAGAAATGGATCCTCACACCTGGGAGCTCACCCAGGGAAAACAAATCCCCGTAACATTTGCCTTTAAACACCAAAGGTGCAGAATTCCATGAGTGTGTAAAACCAGTGGAACTTGGAACCTGGAGCTTTAAAAGTCAGGTTACTCAGCACTGGGCCAGCTAGGAGGGTGAGTGATAGCTAGGTCACCACCCTTAAAGAGACAGCAGGCTGGGGTCACCTGGGTGGCTCAGTTGGTTGAGCATCTGACTTTGCTCTGGTCATGATCTCATGGTTGGTGAGTTCAAGCCTTGCATCGGGCTCTGTTATGGCATCTCGGAGCCTGGAGCCTGCTTTGGATTCTGTGTCTCCCTCTCTCTCTGCCCCTCACCCACTCACACTCTCTCTCTCTCTCTCAAAAATAAATAAACATTAAAAAAAAAAGAGAGAGACAGCAGGCTGTTCAGAAGGGCAACATAAAAGTGGCTGGGGCAAATGGGAGAAAGATCTGTTTATACAGATTTCAGAGTATATTGTGTGCCTTTCTATGAAATAGAGGGAGCTGGCAGGCACCATTTCCGCGCCCCCCCCCCTCCTGCTGCATAATCACAGAGCACAAGCGGGAGGTAGGGCTACAAAGATACTTACTACCTAACCTTCTAGCAGTGCACCATGCCCATGAGTTCTCCTGAGGGCTCACCCACTTGAAGCCTGCTAGCTGGCCTGGGCTCAGGGCAAATTCGGTTAAAGTTGCACATGCACCCCGCCCAGTCTCCAGGTGCAAACAGCTGCTACAGTGCACCATGCACTTCCACCATGCAGCATCCAGCTACAAGGTGCACACCTCTCACCACACACACCATGCCCAGCTGCCACAAGGAGACTAACTGCCATACCATACCCTTCATTCAGCCCTAAGCCACCATAGCACTTCAGGGGATCAGGCATAGGACTAATGGACCAACACAACTTTTGCTAGCACCGCTGCACTGGTCCCAAGTTCCCAGGCAGGCACTTCACTCAGAGTATGCCTTTCCCTCAGAGTAGGCCTGTCTGGATCCCATTGACATCACATAAAGCTAGTACAACCCGCAACAGGCAGAGAGTCAGAACAGACGACCACACAGAAAAGTGACTCAGACACAACAGCAGGGTGTAAGAAACAGGGCTAGGATACTTTCCTGAAGGGCCAGGTACTGGTGAACAGGGGACAGTGCACTTCAGGGCATTACAGGAACTCTTTTTCATATAGCCACTACTTTCAAGAGCAGAAGACACAGCTGATTTTCTTAACAGACAGAAACAGACACAGAGAGGCAGAAGTCCTCATAAGGAACTTAAAGGAATAATCACAAGGATACTTACCAGATTTGGGAAAAGAGTGGAAAACATAAGTTAGACCCTTAACACAGAAATAAAGAGTAACAGCAGAGATAAAGGGCTCAATAAATGAAATGTGAAACATGCTAGATGGAATAAACGGCCGGACAGAAGAAGCAGAAAAATGAATTAGTGACCTAGAAAACAGTAATGGAAAGTAATCGAGTTGAAGAAAAGATAGAGAAAAGAATTATGCAAAATGAGAATAGATTTAGGGAACTCAGTGACCCCATCAAATGTAATAACATTCATATTATAAGAGTCCCAGAAGGAGAGAAAGAAGGGGGCAGAAAATTTATTTGAGAAAATAATAGCTGGAAACTTCCCTAATCTGGGGAAGAAAACAGATATCCATATCCAGGAGACAGAGAGTATCCCCAAAATAATCAACGAAAGTGGGCATCCATTAAGCCATATTGCTAATAAATTTTCAAAATATAGTGATAAAAATATTTTTAAGGCAAAAATTTTAAGACAAAAGAAGTCACTAACTTACAAGGGAAAACCCATGAGGCTACCAGGAGATTTTTCAACAGAAACTTAGCAAGTCAGAAGGGAGTGTGGGGATATATATGAAGTGCTTAAAGGGAAAAAATCTGTAGCCAAGAATACTCTATCTAGGAAGGTTATAACTCAGACAAGAAGAGTTTCCCAGACAAACACAAACTAAAGGAGTTTATGATCACTAAACCAGCTCCACAAGAAATATTAAAAAGGAGTTTTTGAGTGGAAAGCAGTGACCAAAAGGGACAGTATAGAGGTAGGAAACACAAAAACATTAAAAATGAATATTTCTGTAAAAAAATCAGTCAAGGAACCCACAAAAAAGGATATGAGTATAATAACATACACTTAAAACATGTAGAGGAGAGAAGAAAAGAATGTGTCAAACTTAAACTACCATCACTTTAACATAGACTATATGCAGAAGAGGTTATATACAAATCTAATTGTAATCATGGGTCAAAAAACACAAACATGCAATGAAGAAAAAAAAAATCCAAATATATCACTAAAGAAAGTCAGCATAACATGAGAGACAGACAAGAAAGGACCACAGAAAATCTTCAGAAACAACCACAAAACAAATAATAAAATGGCAATACACATCTATCAATAATTACTTTAAATGTAAATGGACTACATGTTCCAATCAAAAGACAGAGAGTGATAGAATGGATAAAAAAAATAAGACCCATCTATATGCTGCCTATAAGAGACCCATTTTAGACCAAAAGACAGCGGCAGATTTAAAGTAAGAGGATGGAGAAACAACTTCCATGCAAATGGATGTTAAAAAGAAGCCAAAGGAATAGTAATTATATCAGACAAACTAGACTTTAAAACAAAGACTGTAACAAGAGACAAAGAAGGATGATATATGAAAACAAAGGGGACAATCCATCAAGAAAATATAACAATTAAAAATATTTATGTGCCCAATATAGGAGCACTCAAATTCATAAAACAGTGACAAACATAAAGAAATTAATTAATAATAATAAAATAATAGTAGGGGACTTAAACACACCACTTACATTAATGGGCAGATGATTTAAACAGAAAATCAATAAGGAAAAAATGGCTCTGAATGAAACACTGGAATAAATGGATTTAACAGATATATTCAGAATATTCCACCCTAAAACAGCAGTACACATATTCAAGTGTATGCTTTTCAAAATATATCACATATGGGCCCACAAAACAAACTTCAACAATTTCAAGAAGATTGAAGTCATACCATGTGTATTTTCTGACCACAATGCTATGAAACTAGAAGTCAACCATAGGAAAACATCTGGAAAGGCCTCAAATTCATGGAGGTTAATAACATGCTACTAAGCAATGGATGTGCAACCAAAAAATCGAAGTATAAATTAAAAACTACACGGAAACAAATGAAAATGAAAACACAATGGTCCAAAACCTCTGGGATATAGGAAAAGTGGCTTTAAGAGGGAAGTTGGTAGCAATAGAAGCCTATCTCAAGAAGCAAGAAAAATATCAAATAAACAACCTAACCTTACACCTAAAGAAGCTAGAGAAAGAACAAAAAACAAAGCCTAAAACCAGCAGAAGGAAGGATATAATAAATATTAGAGCAGATATAAATGATATAGAAACTAAAAACAAACAAATAAACAAAAAAACACAATAGAATGGATCAATGAAATCAGGAGCTGGTTCTTTGAAAAAATAACTTCTAGTGAGACCTATTAAGAATAAAAGAGAAAGGACTCAAATAAATAAAATTACAGATGAGAGAGGAGAAATAACAACCAATATCACATAAATACAATCAGGAGAACGTGAAGAAAAATTATATGCCAACAAATTGGGCAATGTAGAATAAATAAATCAATTCCCGGAAATATATAAACAACCAACATTGAAACAGGAAGAAATTAAAAAAAAAAGAACAGACCTATAACTAGAAAAAAAAATTTGAGTCCGTAATCAAAAAACTCCGAAAAAACAAAAGTCTTGGGCCATGTGGTTTCACAGATAAATACTACCAAATATTTGAAGAGTTAATACCTATTCTTTTCAAACTATTCCAAAAAATAGAAAATGAAGGAAAATATCCAAATTCATTCTATGAGGCCAGCATTACCCTGATACCAAAACCAGATAAAGGCTCCAGTAAAAACAAGCAAACATACTAACAAACAAAAAACAGGCCAATATGCCTTATGAACATAGATGCAAACATTCTCAATAAAATACCAGCAAAGTGATTCAACAATACATTGAAAAAAATCACTCACCTAATCAAGTGGGATTTATTCCTAGTTTGTAAGTGTGGTTCTATATTTGAACATCAATCAACATGATACATCACATCAATGAGAGAAAGGATAAGAACCATGCAATAATTTTAATATATGCAAAAAAGCATTTGACCAAGTACAACATCTATTTATGATAAAAACCCTCCACAAAGTAGGTGTAGAGGGAACATGTCTCAAAAAAATAAAGGCCAAAAATGAAAAACCCACAGCTAACTCAATGGTGGAAAACTCAGGTATTCTCCTTAGGTTAGTAATAAGAGAGGGATGTCCACTCCCACCACTTTTATTCAACATAGTACTAGAAGTCTTAGCCATAGCAATCAGACAACAAAAAAATAAAAAGCATCAAGAACAGTAGTGAGAAGTAAGACTTTCACTATTTGCGGATGACACGATACACTATATAGAAAACCCACAAGACTCCACAAAAGAAACTGCTAGAACTAATAAACAAATGCAGTAAAGTTTCAGGATACAAAATCATTGCACAGAAATCTGTTGCATTTCTATACACCAATAATGAAGCAGCAGAAAAAGAAATTAAGGAAACATTCCCATTTATAGTTGCACCCAAAATAATAAGATACCTAGGAATAAACTTAACCAAGGAGGCAAAAGACCTATACTCTCAAGGCTATAAAATACTGATGAAAGAAACTGACGAGGATACAAAGAAATGGAAAGATATTACATGTTTATGGGTTGGAAGAACAAATACAGTTAAAATTTCTATATTACCCAAAGTAATCTACATAGTTAGGTATTTTTTTAGTGTTTATTTATTTTTGAGACAGAGAGAGAAAGAGAGTGAGAGGGGAGTGGGGCAGAGACAGAGAGAGACAGAATCCCAAGCAGGTTCCACACTGTCACTGCAGAGCCCAAAGTGGAACTCACAAACCATGAGATCATGACCTGAGTAGAAACCAAGAGTTGGGCACTTAACTGACTGAACCATCCAGGTGCCCTTCAAAGCAATCTACTTAATTTAATCTCTATCAAAATACCAATAGCATTTTTCACAGAACTGGAATAAAGAATCCTAAAATTTGTGTGGAATCACCAAAGACCCCAAATAGCCAAAGCAGTCTTGAAAAAGAACAGCAAAACTGGAGGTATCACAATTCCAGACTTCATGTTATATTACAAAGCTGTAGTAATCAAATCAGTATAGTAATGGCATAGACACATATACCAATAGAACAGAATAGAAAATCCAGAAATAAACCCACAATTATATGGTCAATCTTCCAGAAAGCAGTAAAGAATATCCAATGGGGAAAAAATAGTCTCTTTAACAAATAGTGCTGGGAAAACTGGACAGCTACGTGCAAAAGAATATGACAGGACTACATTCTTATGCAATACACAAAAATAAATTCAAAATGGATGACTAGAAGCGAAAACAGGTAGTAACTTCTTTGACATTGACTGTAGCAACTTCTTTGTAGATATGTCTCTTGAGGCAAGGAAACAAAGCAAAAATAAACTATTGGGACTTCATCAAAATAAAAAGCTTCTCTACAGCAAAGGAAACAATCAACAAAACTAAAGAGCACCTAGGGACTCAGAGAAGATATTTCCAAATAACATATCTAACAAAGCGTTAGTATCCTAACTACATAAAGACCTTACAAAACCCAACACCCCAAAAAACAAATAACAGAATTAAAAATGGGTAGAACACACATTTCTCCAAAGAATACATACAAATGGCCAATAGACACATGAAAGATGCTCATCAACATTTACCATCAGGGGAATGTAAACCGAGACTACAATGAGATATCACCTCACACCTGTGAGAATGGCTAAAATCAACAATACAAGAAGCAATAAGCTTTGCTGAGGATGTGAAGAATAAAAGCCCACATGCACTCTTGGTAGGAAGGCAAACTGATGCAGCCACTGTGGAAAACAGTATGGAGGTGCCTCAGTTTAAAAACAGAACCACCTTATAGTCCAGCAATTGTATTACTAGATATTTACCCAAAGAATACTAGAACACTAGTTCAGAGGGATACATGTACCCTTATGTTTATAGCAGCATTTACAATAGCCAAGATATGGAAGCAGCCCATGTGTCCATTGACTGATGAATGGATAATGTGATACACACACACACACACACACACACACACACACACACATACAGGGATACACATACACACACATACACACACTAGAATGTTACTTATCCATAAAAAAAATTAAATTTTACCATTTTCAAGGACATTGAGGGAGCTAGAGAGTATAGTACTAAGCAAATAAGTCAATCAGAGAAAGACATATACCATATGATTTCATATGTGGAATTTAAAAACAAAACAAGCAAAGTGAAAGAGAGAGAGAGACAGAAATCAAGAAACAGACTCTAATTATACAGAACAGCTTGATGGTTACCAGAGGGGAGGGGGGTGAGGGGATAGACAAAATAGGTGATGCAGATTTAAAGAGTGTGCTTATTGTGATGAGCAATGGGTGATGTAAGGAAATGTTGAATCACTATATTGTACACTTGAAACTAATATAATACTGTATGTTAATTAACTAGTATTAAAATAAAAATTTTAAGTAAAAAAAGTAAAACAAAGAGAAGACTCTTTTCTTACTTCTTACTTTCCTTTTAGCACCCTCAACTTGAGATTTCAAGTCAAAAGCTGTGTTCTCAAGGAAACCTTGATAATACCCAGAGTCTATTAGGATTACTCAACATAGAATCTCTAGCTCCTTATGTTTTTTCTTCTTCACTCTTGTCACTTAAAGTATATTTTTGTAGAACTATTTGATGAAAATCAATTTTCTCCACCAAGTTTTAAAGCTCAGTGGAGACAGAAATGGTCCATATTTATATCTCCACTCCCTGGTACATACCAAGTGCTTAATAAGTATGCAATAAATATTTTTTTAAATTATTGAATGAATGTCCTGTATGTGGCATTTGAGGTTGTACTGATATCTCACAGAACCCTCATTGTTAAATGGCATGCAAAAATAATCTTTATATTGTCTTCTTCTAAAATTTTTTACACGTTTATTTATTTTTGGGAGAGAGAGAGTGTCAGTGGCAGAGGGCAGAGAGAGAGGGAGACACAGAATCTGAAGCAGGCTCCAGGCTCTGAGCTGTCTGCACAGAGCCGACATGGGTCTCAAACCCATAAACCATGAGATCATGACCCGAGCTGAAGTCGGACACCTGAATGACTGAGCCATCCAAGTGCCCCAGAATCATTATAGTGTCTTAAGAAAAAAAAGAAAATAGACTTTAAAACAGACTTTAAGAGGAACCTGGGTGGCTCAGTCAGTTAAGTGTTCAACTCTTGGTTTCAGCTCAGGGCATGATCTCACTGAGGTCAAGCCCCACGTCAGGCTCTGACGGTGCTGAGCTTGCTTGGGATTCTCTCTCTCCCTCTCCTTCTGCCCCTCCTCTGCTCCTGCTCTCTCTTTCTCTCTCAATCTCTCTCTCTCTCTCAAAAATAAATACATAAACTTAAAAAAATAAAACAGACTTTAAAACAAACACTATAGAAAAATAAAATACCAACAGAAGACTTGGGGAGATGGCAGCGTAGGAGGATGCTGGGTTCACCCTGTCCTGTGATCACTTAGATTCCACCCACATTGGCCTAAATAACCCAGAAAACCACCAGAAGTCTAGCAGAACAGACTCTCCAGAGCCAAGCATAGACAAGAGGCCCACAGAAGAGGGTAGGAAGGGCGGAGAGGCGGTGCATGCTACATGGACTGGTGGGAGGGAGCCGGGGCCATGGAGGGGCAGCCCACCTGCAAAACAGAGCCCCCAAAGTCTGGCTTGCAGAAGCAGAGGGGCCAGACTCCTTGAGTTCTGACAGCCAGTAGGACTTAACATCTGGAATGTTAAAAGTCAACAGCTCTGCTCTCGGAGAGCAGGGAAGGTGAGAAGACACCAGGAGGGAGAATTGTTGAGCACTGGAACACAGAGCTCAGCTCAGTGGGGGAAGAAAGGCACTGGCAAGTGCCATCTCCCTCTGCCATCCCCCAGCCAAAATTCCAAAGGGAACCAGATCCTGTCACTGAACTGGCTTGTGCTGCGCAAATGCCCAATGCTGTGCTACTGTGGATCCATCCCTCGGATGGGCCTGCCTCCTTCCCAGTGCTGCAGAACCCCTCCCACAGGGGGCCACCCATGGCAAAGGGAGCTAAGCCTGCCCCTCCTGCCCCTGTGCACCTTGAGGATCCACCCCAGCTAATACACCAGATCCCATTGAAGCAGCACCACAAGGCTGGCAGTGCGCAAGTAGCCCAGACAGGGGCCACACCACTCCACAGTGAGTCCTGCCCCTGGGAGAGGGGAAGAGAAGGTACAACCAGTCTGACTGTGGCCCCAGCGGTGGGCTGGGGGCAGATATCTGGTCTGACTGCGACCCCACCCACCAACACAGTTACTCCAGACAGCACAGGGGAAGTGCCCTGCACTTTGGAGGCACCCCAGGGACTACCCAAAAAGACCAAATGGAAGAATTCTCCTCCAAAGAAACTCCAGGGAGTAGTGACAGCTAACGAATTGATCAAAAACGATTTAAGCAATATAATGGAACAAGAATTTAAAATAATAGTCATAAAATTAATCACTGGGCTTGAAAAAAGCATAGAGGACAGCAGAGAATCTATTGCTACAGAGATCAGGGGACTAAGAAACAGGAGGAGCTGAAAAATGCTATAAATGAGGTGCAAAATAAAATGGAGGCGGCCATAGCACAGGTTGAAGAAGCAGAGGAGAGAATAGGTGAATTAGAAGACAAAATTATGGAAAAAGAGGAAGCTGAGAAAAAGAGAGATAAAAAAATCCAGGAGTATTAGGGGAGAATTAGAGAACTAAGTGGTGCAATCAAAAGGAACAATATCCGTATCACAGGAATTACAAAAAAAAAAAAAAAAGGAATTACAGAAGAAGAAGAAGTGAGAGAAAGGGGCTGAAGGTATACTTGAACAAATCATAGCTGAGAACTTCCCTGATCTGGGGAAGGAAACAGGCATTGAAATCCAAAAGGCACAGAGAACTCCCTTCAAATGTAACTTGAATCGATCTTCTGCACGACGTATCATAGTGAAACTGGCAAAATACAAGGATAAAGAGAGAATTCTGAAAGCAGCTAGGGATAAACAGGCTCTAACTTACAAAGGGAGACACATAAGAGTAGAGGCAGACCTATCTACTGAAACTTGGCAGGCCAGAAAGCAATGGCAGGAAATCTTCAGTGTGATAAACAGAAAAAATATGCAGCCGAGAATCTTTTATCCAACAAGTCTGTCATTCGGAATAGAAGGAGAGATAAAGGTTTTCCCAGAAAAGCAAAAACTGAAGGAATTCATCACCACTAACCCAGCCCTAAAAGAGATCCTAAGGGAGATTCTGTGAGTGAAACATTGCAAGGACCACAAAGGACTAGAGATATCACTACAAGCATGAAACCTACAGACATCACGATGACTCTAAACCCATATGTTTCAATAATAACAGTGAATGTAAAAGGACTAAATGCTCCAATTAAAGACATAGAGTATCAGAATGGATAAAAAAACAAGACCCATCTATTTGCTGTCTACAAGAGATTCATTTTAGACCTGAGGACACCTTCAGATTGAAAGTGAGGGAATGGAGAACTATCTATCATGCTACTGGAAGTCAAAAGAAAGCTGGAGCAGCCATACTTATATCAGAGAAACTAGACTTTACAGTAAAGGCTATAGAAAAGATGAAGAAGGACATTATAATTACAGGATCTATCCATCAGGAAGAGCTAAGAATTAAAAATGTCTATGCGCCAAATATGGGAGCCCCCAAATATATAAAACAATTAATCACAAATATAAGTAACCTTATTGATAAGAATGTGGTAATTGCAGGGACTTTAATACTCCACTTACAACAATGGATAGATCATCTAGACACAGGATTGATAAGGAAACAAAGGCACTGAATGATCCATTGGATCAGATAAACTTGACATATATATTTAGAATTCTGCATCCCAAAGCAACAGAATATACTTTCTTCTTGAGTGCACATGGAACACTCTCCAAGATAGATCACATACTTGGTCACAAAACAGCCCTTAATAAGTATAAAAGAATTGAGATCATACCATGCACACTTTCGGACCACAATGCTATGAAACTTGAAATCAACCACAGGAAAAAGTCTGGAAACCTCCAAAAGCATGGAAGTTGAAGAACACCCTACTAAAGAATGAATGGGTCAACCAGGCAATTAGAGAAGAAATTTAAAAATATATGGAAACAAATGAAAAGGAAAATACAATACAAACCCTTTGGGATGCAACAAAGGCAGTCCTGAGAGGAAGACACATTTCAATCCAGGCCTATTTCAAGAAACAAGAAAAATCCCAAATGCAAAATCTAACAGCACATCTAAAGGAACTAGAAGGAGAACAGCAAAGATGCCCCAAACCCAGCAGAAGAGAAATAATAAAGATCAGAGCAGAAATAAACTATATAGAAGCTAAAAAAAAACAGTAGAGCAGATCAAGGAAACCAAGAGTTGGTTTTTTGAAAAAATAAACAAAATTGATAAACCTCTAGCCAGGATTCTCAAAAAGAAAAGGGAGATGACCCAAATAGATTAAACCTGAATGCAAATGGATTTATTACAACCAATCCTTCAGAAATACAAGCAATTATCAGAGAATACTATGAAAAATTACATGCCAACAAACTGGACAACCTGGAAGAAATGGACAAATTCCTAAGCACCCACACACTTCCAAAACTCAAACCAGAAGAAATAGAAAATTGGAACAGACCCATAACCAGTGAAGAAATTGAATCAGTCATCAAAAATCTCCCAACAAATAAGAGTCCAGGACCAGAAGGCTTCCCTGGGGAATTCTACCAGACATTTAAAGCAGAGATCATACCTATCCTTCTCAAGGTGTTCCAAAAAATAGAAAGGGAAGGAAAACTTCCAGACTCATTCTATGAAGGCAGCATTACTTTGATTCCCAAACCAGACAGAGACCCAGCAAAAAAAGAGAGCTACAGGCCAATATCCCTGATGAATATGGGTGCAAAAATTCTCAACAAGATACTAGTAAATCGAATTCAACAGCATATAAAAAGAATTATTCACTGTGATCAAGTAGGATTCATTCCTGGGCTGCAGGGTTGGTATCAATGTGATACATCACCTTAATAAAAGAGAAGAACCATATGATCCTGTCAATAGATGCAGAAAAAGCATTTGACAAAAGTCAGCATCGTTTCTTGATGAAAATCCTCAAGAAAGTTAGGATAGAAGGAACATACTTAAACATCATAGAAGCCATCTATGAAAAGCCCACAGCTAATATCATCCTCAATGGGGAAAAACTGAGAGCTTTCCCCCTGAGATCAGGAACATTCAGGGATGTCCACTCTCACCACTGTTGTTTAACACAGGGTTGGAAGTCCTAGCATCAGCAATCAGCAACAAAACAAAATAAAAGGCATCAAAATTGGCAAAGATGAAGTCAAACTTTCACTTTTTGCAGATGACATGATACTCTACATGGAAAACCCAATAGACTCCACCAAAAGTCTGCTAGAAGTGATACATGAATTCAGCAAAGTCGCAGGATACAAAATCAAAGTACAGAAATCAGTTGCTTTCTTATACACTAATAATGAAGCAACAGAAAGACAAATAAAGAAACTGATCCCGTTCACAACTGCACCAAGAATGACAAAATACCTAGGAATAAACCTAACCAAATATGTAAAAGATTTGTATGCTGAAAACTATAGAAAGCTTACGAAGGAAATTGAAGAAGATATAAAGAAATGGAAAAACATTCTGTGCTCATGGAAGAATAAATATTATTAAAATGTCAATACTACCCAAAGCTATCTACACATTCAGTGCAATCCCAATCAAAATTGCACCAACATTCTTCTAGAAGCTAGAACAAGCAATCCTAAAATTTGTATGGAACCACAAAAGACCCTGAATAGCCAAAGTAATATTGAAGAAGAAGACCAAAGCAGGAGGCATCACAATCCCAGACTTTAGCCTCTACTACAAAGCTGTAATCATCGACAGCATGGTATTGGCACAAAAACAGACACATAGACATATGGAATAGAATAGAGACTCCAGAATTGGACCCACAAACGTATGGCCAACTAATCTTTGACAAAGAAGGAAAGAATATCCAATGGAAAAAAGACAGTCTGTTTAACAAATAGTGCTGGGAGAACTGGACAGCAACATGCAGAAGATTGAAACTAGACCACTTTCTTACACCATTCAAAAAATAAACTCAAAATGGATAAAGGACCTGAATGTGAGGCAGGAAACCATCAAAACCCTAGAACAAGCAATCCTAAAATTCATATGGAACCACAAAAAACCCCGAATAACCAAAGTAATATTGAAGAAGAAGACCAAAGCAGGAGGCATCACAATCCCAGACTTTAGCCTCTACTACAGAGCTGTAATCATCAAGACAGCATGATATTGGCACAAAAACAGACACATAGACCAATGGAATAGAATAGAAACCCCAGAACTAGATCCACAAATGTATGGCCAACTAATCTTTAACAAAGCAGGAAAGAATATCCAATGGAAAAAAGACAGTCTCTTTAACAAATGGTGCTGGGAGAACTGGACAGCAACATGCAGAAGAATGAAACTAGACCACTTTCTTACACCATTCACAAAAATAAACTCAAAATGGATGAATGTGAGACAGGAAACCATCAAAACCCTAGAGGAGAAAGCAGAAAAAATCTCTTTGACCTCCACCTCAGTAATTTCTTACTCAACATATCTCCAAAGGCAAGGGAATTAAAAGCAAAAAATGAACTACTGGGACCTCATCAAGATAAAAATCTTCTGCACTGCAAAGGAAACAATAAAAAAAAACTAAAAGGCAACTGGCGGAATGGGAAAAGATACTTGCAAATGACCTATCAGATAAAGGGCTAGTATCTAAAATCTATAAGGAACTCACCAACTCCACACCTGAAAAATAAGAAGTCCAGTGAAGAAATGGGCAGAAGACATGAACAGACACTTTTCCAAAGAAGACGCACAGATGGCCGACAGACATGGAAAGATGCTCAATTTCACTCATCGTTAGGGAAATACAAATCAAAACTACACTGAGATACCACCTCACGCTGGTCAGAGTGGCTAAAATGAACAAATCAGGAGACTATAGATTCTGGAGAGGATGTGCAGAAATGGGAAGCCTCTTGCACTGTTGGGGGGAATGCAAACTGGTGCAGCTGCTATGGAAAACAGTGTGGAGATACCTCAAAAAATTAAAAATATATCTATCCTATGACCCAGCAATAGCACTGCTGGGAATCTACCCATGGGATACAGGAGTGCTGATGCATAGGGGCACATGTACCCCACTGTTTATAGCAGCACTTTCAACAATAGCCAAATTATGAAAAGAGCCTAAATGTCCATCAACTGATGAATGGATAAAGAAGATATGGTTTATATATACAATGGAATACTACTTGGCAATGAGAAAGAATGAAATCTGGCCATTTGTAGCAACGTAGATGGAACTGGAGGGTATTATGCTAAGTGAAATAAGTCAGGCAGAGAAAGACAGATACCATATGTTTTCACTCATATGTGGATCTCGAAAAACTTAACCGAAGACCATGGGGAGGGGAAGGGGAAAAAAAAGTTAGAGAGGGAGGGAGGCAAAGTGTAAGAGACTCTTAAGGACTGAGAATAAACTAAGGGTTGATGGGGTTGGGGGAGAGAGTGGAAAGTAGGTGATGGGCATGGAGGAGGGCACTTGTTGGGATGAGCAGTAGGTGTTGTATGGAAACCAATTCGACAATAAATTATATTTTAAAAAATAAAAAATAAAAACAAAACCAAAAAAGAATGTATCTCAACATAATAAAGGCCAGATATGACAAACACACAGCTACCATCAAAGTGAATAGTAGAAAGGTGTCAGCTTTCCTCTAAGATCAGAAACAAGACAAGGATGTCTACTCTAACCACTTTTATTCAACACGGTGTTGAAGTCCTAACCAGAGGAACTAGGAAATAAAAAATATGCATTCACATTGGAAAGGAGAAGTAAAACCATTAGTCTTTACAAATAATACAATATTATATAAAGAAAACCCTAAAGACTCATCCAAAACATTGGTAGAACAAAAAAATTCAGTAGATTTGCAAGGTACGTTGATACTCAAAAATCCGTTGTGCTTCTTCACACTAATAGTGAACTATCAGAAAGAGATATTAAAAAAACAATCTCATTTACTATAGCATAAAAGTCTACAAATAAATGTAATCGAGGGTGTGAAATATCTGTATGCAGAACACTACAAGAAATTAATGAAATAAATGGAAGACACAAATTATGGGAAGATATTCTGTGTTCATGGATTGAAAAAATATCGTTAAAACGTTCATACTCCCCAAAGCAACATAGACACTCAGCGCAATCCCTATCAAGATTCCAATGGTATTTTTCACAGCAATAGAACAAACAATCCTAAAACTTGTGTGGAGTCACTAAAGTTCCTGACTGACCAAAGCAATCTTGAGAAAAAAGAAGAAAGCTAGAGGCCTCATGCTCCCTGATTTCAAATTATATTACAAAGTTACACTAACCACAACAGCATGGTATTAGCATAAAAACAGATACATAAATTAACGGAACAGAATAGAGAGCCCAGAAATAAACACACACATATAGAGCCAATTAATTTACAACACAGGAGTCAAAATTATACAACAAAAAAGGATAATCTCTCAATACACAGTGTTGAGAAAACTGGATAGCCACATGCAAAAGAATAATCCTGGACAACTATCTTACACTATATACAAAAATGAAGTCACAGTGGAATAGACATGGCTATAACCTGAAACCCTAAAACTTTGAGAAGAAAATATTAGTAAGATCCTTGACATGTCTTAGTGATTTTTTTAAAATTAATATGACACCAAAAGAAAAAGCAACAAAAGCAAAAATAAACAAGTTGGACTACATCAAACTAAAAATCTTCTGCACGCAATAGAAACCATCAACACATGAAAAGGCACCCTGCTGAATGGGAGACTATAATTACAAATCATATATTTGATATGGAGCTAACATCCGAGATAGAAAAAGAACACATACAACTCAATAGCAAGGAAACAAACAATACAATTTAAAAATTGGCAGAGCAGAATAAACATTTTCCCAAAGAAGGTATACAGGTGGCCAAGAAGTATATGAAAAAATACTCATCATTAATCATTAGGGAAATGCAAATCAAAACTACAGTGATATGTCATCTCACACCTGTTAGAATGGCTGTTATCAAAAAGACAAGAGATAACAAGTGTTGGCACGGTTGTGGAGAAAAGGGAGCCTTGTGCATGGCTGATAAAATGTGAATTGGTACAACCACTATGGAAAACACTATGGAGCTACCTCAAAAAATTAAAAGTAGAAATACGTGATCTAGCAATTCCACTTCTGAGGTCATACAAAGAAAATGAAAACACTCCTTCAAAAATATACACACTCCCATGTTTATTGCAGATGTGGAAACAATAGGTATTTACAATAGGCAAGATGTGGAAACAACTTAACTGTTCATTGATAGATGAATGGTTAAAGAAATTGTGGTGTGTATAGATACCCAATGCAATATTACCCACCCATAAAAAAGAATAGAACAAAACAAAAAACAGGCTCAGAGATGGAGAAACAGAAGAGACAGATGGGTGGTTACAAGAGGTTCAGGAGAAATGGGTGAGTTTTTATTTTTATTTTTAGTTTAAATACATTGAATTAAAAATTTAAAAAAGATTACCAACAGCATTAATTAGCAATAGTGAAAAAAGGAAAGAAAAAGAAAATCTTACACAATTGTAAAAGAAAATAGGCAAATGAGAATAAAAAAACTTAATGCACAGAAATTTTATTTTGCCCCAGTAAAATTTTTCAATGTGCTAATTTAAGATTGCACACAAAGAAACAATTACTTAATTTTTTATCATTGAAGAATTTACTTAATGTAACAATTAAATAAAATTCACATAAGACTATCTACCACATCACTAGTATATACAGATTTCTATTTTGCTACAAGATAAACTTCCATAGATAATAAGGAACATTATTATTAGTAACTAGTAACGAGTATTATTTTTATAAAGTCAGATTTTTTTTCACATTTATAAGTGCAGGTAACTCTTCAGTTTCTATCATCAGCAATAATGTTGACAATTTCCCCTCATTATTATTTAGTTTATCCCTACAACATCCCATGATGTATGGTAACAAATAAAGTTCCTAGATGTTCTCCTAAGAGTGTGCCTTCAATGAATGACCCACCTCCACTCTCCAGCTGCCTTATTCAAAATACGAGGTAGAATCACTGCTCCCAAAAGAAATTTTACACTGTGGGCCCAAAGTGTATATTTCCCATGACCACTACAAAAATATTTTTAAAGGATCATTGTCAAGCATTAGAAACATTTTGAGATGTGGTGGTGATTACATTCACACATATGTCATCATTTCGTACACACAGTTGTTAATGTTTATGGTTTATAAGTTATACTTCAATGTATCTAATTTAAAGAAAAAGTTTGCACCCAAATGATACCAGAATTTACCCACGCAGGGCCCCATAAGCGTGCTAACAGCTGTGAATGGTCAGCAGGGAAGTAAGGCAGTGGGGAATGCGGTGTAGCAGTGCCCTCTGCTGGTAGGTTAGGTCAGGAGCAAGGCTGCAGGTGCAATAGGTGCGTGCAGTAAGTACTACATCCTGTATATCAGAGTTATATGTGGATTATGAACTGGCAGAAGACCCTTGACTTCTACCAAAACAAACACAGCAAAAACAGGAAACATCACATAACAATCTGTACCTGACACTTGTTTTGATAAGTTGAACCGGTCTTCCTAAATGATAAACACCTGCCTGTTCCCTGTAGGCAGTGGAATTCGCAAACCCTGTCTATGACTGAACTCCATGCACTCCAAGTCCTTTCTCCCCTTTGCACCTATCTACATACTATTTCGACTGCCCGACCTGTTGTCTTCATTTCTATTTGTCAAACTCCCATGGTTCTTTAGAGCCAAGCTCAAATGTCACTGTGCTCATCATCTCACTGCAAATGTAGATTTACAGTGTCATTTCATGTATTTAACATTGATACAAGACTCAGCTCCTTTTTTGCTTTAGTATTATTTTTTTTTTGCGTTTTGATACCACATTTGGTTTTATGAGACCCCTCCTCCTTTTTTGGAAATACATGTAACTGATTTTCACTTAAAGGAAATGCTTGAAGACAAGTGATTAAGGAAATGATCATACATGTTGTAATGGAACATAATTTTGCTGCCTCTTTTAGCAAGTATTTTTGTATGTTTCACTCCCAAATTGTTCCTTTAAGAAAAGCCCCAGCATTAAAGTCTATTGTTTCCCAAACAAGAACAATTCCACAAGTTTATTTTGGTGTTTTCTTTGGCCACATAGTTCAGCAAGCATGCTTATCACCTTCCATTTGAGCTACAACACACACACACACACACACACACACACACACACACACACAACAGTGTTTTCTTTCTTGATTGCTTTGTTATCTGTGCAATGGATGACGATTCATTTTGTTCAATGAGGAAGGAAAGTAGCTGTGATTAACTTCCCCAACCTGTATTTATTGTGGCAGAAAACACTATTACTGGCTAAACTTTTGAGAACATGGACCCAGTGTAAAGGATGAGCATTCAAAGTGTTAGAAATTTAATTCCAGATATACAAGCAATAATTCTCAAACTGTCCAGCTTCTGCTAATACAAAATGACACATTGGAGAAGAAAACATTCATTTCCTTCCCGGAGCTTGTCCAAGTTGTCTGAGCAGTTGAAATTTTCTATTACATAAAAATGGCCACTAATGCTTTTCAACAGTTGTCCTTGGTGCACAATCTCTTAGGTTTGCAAAGAAAACATTTCCCACAATACTGTCCCCACACAATGCACACATTATCTGTATAAAAATGAAAAGAAAAATATTGTCCAGAAAAGAAATATGGAAGAAATGTGATATAACAACTTAATTACAAGGGATTATAAGATGTCAAATAAGTCACAAGTATGAAGATAGGAGAAACAATGGATGTCCAGCTACACACAATCAGTGCACATTTCCCCCAAATCACTTCACTTTTATTAAGTAATAAACACAATGTACTGTGATATGTACAGGTATCTATGGCATCCTTGCTTTTCTGGTAAATTAATTTACCAAATGCACCCAAAATCATCCAACAGAATATTCCCTTCAATACACCCTACTTCTTCACATGTACTTAGGTTTTCAACTGGTATTTTCATTTTAGTATCACTTTTCAATGCAATTTTCAACCTTCACTGTTGTATCTTGGGATTTATTAACCAAGTAGGGTGACATTCCTGGCAGGAAGATATGGCCAATGTGGGGAGGAGTTTGAATCTGGCTCTTGGTCAGCATGAAGGTGCCACTGGTGGGGAGATACAATGGCTCGTTAGTTTCACCTACATCTTCTTAATTATATGTCCTCTATATGCCATACACTGTTCTAGGTTCATTTGGATTGGTTCTAATAAGGATGTCTATGTGAAAACAGTGGTACAAATGATAATCAGGTTATTAGGATTAGGTTATTTGCCAAATCTGTATGATGTCAGAATTCCACATTTTAGTAGTGGTTGACATCCATAATTTCTGCTACAGATCCTACCTTCCTCTACGCTGTCAAGATCGAGATAAGGATAAGATGGCATCCTAGGGCAATTTCTGGACTAAACAATATACTGGAAAAATAATCATAAAATGGGCCTAAGTCATTTGTATAGTTGTACAGGTCGTCCAATGTACATGAACCACTCATTGAGCGGTGAATGGGGATGAATTCAGCACCTTCTCTGTTGTGCAGACCATTTAGCCTGGCATGGCGTTGCATCTCCCCAGAGCATAAGGAACCTTTAATAAATTACAGAATACATAGTCTACATACCAAGTCACTCACCATGTGCACAGGATATAGCCAACACCCAGAAGATGCTCCTTTTTCTGATCTGCATAAAGATTCCCTTACAGTCTTTATCAGTCTGGAGTCAGCATCCTGAAGATGCATAAGCACTGGAGACTGAGAATCAGAATAGAATCACTGAGTCAAGGAAATAAGAATATGAGGTTCCACTTGGGGAATGGTACAGAATTGCAGAAGCTTTCACTGGGACCGGCTAGTCCAGGTGAGGTTTGAAATACACGATTTAAATCACCACAAAGACACCCAAAAGTAGAAGTGAAGGCACCACAATATCTCAGGGCAACAAAATCCGGAATTTCATCAATATTAAGCTGCTTGAGGGCTTTCTGCTGCCACTCAAGATCAGTCTCAGATCTGGAAAAACACAAAGCCTATGTGTGGGGGGATGAAAGATCCAACTGAGGAACAGCTGAAGGGGGCTAAGGGCTTAAGAAGGATACGGAAGGCCTGTCTCTGTCTACGCTTGCCTCAGCTTTATGTCAACAACTGCAGGGCACCTCAGACCCAGTCCATGCTCCATTACGGCTACAGGCTCTGCGTGTTGGAGCTCTAGAGACATTGTGTGAAAGAGGGTTAAGGGAAGTGCATGAGAAAGAGATGAGTCTGCTTATCAGTGTACAGTCTGACTGTAAGCACTTTACCAACCTGTGCACCAGCAAACAATTCCATGTCCCAGCCTTGGGAGCCACATGCAAAATCTTTCCTGTTGCATTCACTTTCATATGTTTGTCATAACTTATTTTCTCCTCTAAAACAGCCAGAAAAAGTAACCTGAGGTTTTGTACCAACTATTTCTTTCTAACCTGTAGGGTAAGGTGTTCAAAGACTACAGTCATGAGTTTACACAACTACCATTTTGCTCTGCTGAATATCATAGCCAATAACTGGATCCTACTGTGCCCATTCCTAAACTGCAAAGAAACTAGGTAAGATAGAGAATATATGTATCAAAATGTGCACATCACTGACCCTGGGGAGAATAAATCCAGCATGCACACCTGGTAGGTGAGTATGCTGGTATGTAAGGGACAATACCTTTCTTTTTTTTTTTTAAATTTTATCCAGCAAAAATATGTGAACCCTTATATGTACTAAGCATAATCTCTGTACCCACCAAAACTATAAAATTAAAGCTTCCAATAAGCACCCATAGTTGCTACAAGTGATGTTTTTGTTGAATTGGGCTTGTCAGGTACTTCTTCCCAGGACAAGCAATCCACTGGCAGAATGCTTTGCTTCCTACCAGCTAAAATCACTCTCCTATAAAATGCCATTCGTGAATCAAAACCATTCTTCAAGGAGTTTTAAAATACAATCACCAGCATTTCCTCAAGGTAGGCAGTTAACCTCTGCATGCCTTAAATACTCTGGGAAATAGGAAAACGATGCTTGGTGTAGAGCAGACTGAACGGAATACGAGTGTTTCACAGGTTGGAAATTCTGCTATTGTTTTTCTATGGTGCAAATTCTAATGCAGCCTCACAGCTTCCCTCTGTGTTCCTAGCATAGCTATAAAATGTTCTTTATAGATGGAAATGATTGCTGAGTGGAGTCTCTAAGGAAGAGATGTGGTTTGCTCCTAAGCCAAGAAATAGCAATATCAAGATGTCCCCACAAGGCATTAGCTCTTGATGTGAGCCTGTGATGGCTCCCATGGGCTTCCTTGACTTGATAATGCTTTCGGTGCACAGCTACTTCTTCCAGAGACTTCCCAGAGGTCTGAGAACATGCCAGGGTCAGTATGTAACCCATGGGCAGGATATTTACCAGAAAGTACCTGAAGCTCTGTGCTTTGGCATGAGACATTCAGCTCAGATGATCTTTCAAGAACTGATGTATCACTTTGAAGCAGAGTTTGTGTCCCTGCATTAAAATGATGCTTTTTGTACTTAGGTGAGCCACTTCCCCATTCACTGCTCTGAGCTCTCTCAGGAGCACACCCCAGAAGGTCCATTTGCCAAGTGTGGCCTGTGCTTCACTTCTGCCCTTGATTGTCTGAAAGTGTAAATTATAATCCAGATTCAACCCTATGAATAACTCCAAACTCAGAGCACTGAAAGAGCTAACACAATGTTGATAAATATTTAACATTAAAAGGATGATGTTTTTAAAAAGGGAAGATATAGTATTATATTATCTATTTTTTTCTAAAATCAAGAAGTCTCATTACTAGTGTCACATGTGTATTAATTGTTACACACATGCCTTCCCCTGTACTTTAGCTCTCTGAACATCTACAGTGACAAATTTCACATCACTGACACTTCAAATAATGAATTTTTTTCCCCAAAACCTCACAGTACCAGGAATGAACCCACAAATAAGAAGAATTTCAAATATTCTAAATACTTCTCCTGAGTAATGAATACATCTTTTAATTTTATATCAAATCATATATATATACACATATATATAATTGGAAAGTTGCTTCTATTCATTTTATATTGTTACAGTTAATTCCTTAAAACACGGTACTGTTGGGGCGCCTGGGTGGCGCAGTCGGTTAAGCGTCCGACTTCAGCCAGGTCACGATCTCGCGGTCCGTGAGTTCGAGCCCCGCGTCGGGCTCTGGGCTGATGGCTCGGAGCCTGGAGCCTGTTTCCGGTTCTGTGTCTCCCTCTCTCTCTGCCCCTCCCCCGTTCATGCTCTGTCTCTCTCTGTCCCAAACATAAATAAAAACGTTGAAAAAAAAAATTAAAAAAAAAACTAAAAAAAAAAAACATGGTACTGTTTCACCATTCAACATGGTACATCCTACTAAATTGATTTCACGATCCACTTATAATTTGAAACCAACAGTTAGATTAAAATGATTACAGACCGTAGAGTGATTTGCAGAATGCTGCAGGATGTTGAAAAGACCCTCTGGTGAACAGTATTTCTTATCATCAGAGGTAATGATGAGGCCATTAGCAAAAGGCACTGCTCTGGAAAACTGTTAAAACACGTACCTTTAGAGGTGCCTGGGTGGCTAAATCAGTTAAGCGTCCAACTTCAGCTCAGGTCATAATCTCAAGGTTCGTGAGTTCAAGCCCTGCATAGGACTCTCTGCAGTCAGCACGGAGCCTGCTTCAGATCCTCTGTACGTACGTACACACACACACACACACACACACACACACACACACACACACACACCTTTAAGCTGTGATATCCTCTAGTCTAGGATCTCCGATTACATGTGCCATCTCTCTCTCCTTTAGAGATTGTTAATTAACCATTGCCTATCCATAATGGTATCTTTCTCCTTGAGCCTACCTAAGACTTCAGATCCCTTCTCAATACTCCATTCCAGGCAATGGCTTGTTGTAATTGACAGGAAACACAACACCTATCTGCCTATCTGATTCCTAGACTCTTTTTATGCTGCTTTTGAGTCACCTTCCAATTTGCTACTTCTAGATAGATGGGGAACTTTGAGGATGAGATAATAAAAAGAAGGACAAAGCAAAGAGCTAGGTGACTAGAAACAACCCAAGGGGTCTCACCTAGTTGATGAGGACTCAGGATGCAATAGACTATGATACAAAAAACTACATAGTTTGTCCCAAATTGTTCCATCTTTTATTCTGAAATTTCTGATCCTCCAAACTTTAATCATATATCATCATTTTTTTGTAAAAGTCTAGCTTGACAAATGAGCTGACACAGGTACTTATGCATGCTCCATAAGGATACCAGATGTTTCTTCTGTTATCTGTTTCATTCTAGGTCTGCTTTCCTTCTTGGTATCTGTCTGAATTTACTCTTCTATCCATCAGTATGTTTTTCCTTAGGCTATCCCTTTATTAGGAACAATCCTCCCTATCCAAGAGATATTCTTGGTTATATCTAACCCCGGGTAACATTCAAGATGTGACTTTTTTTATACACACACACTGATGCACATTTTATTCCACTATTCCAAGGCCTGAAACCTATTCAGTACCCTATAAACATTAATTAACTTTCTATTAACCAATTATATCTGCATAAAATTTTAAAGATGATAAATTCCAGAAATATATAACCTGACGAAACACTGATAAATGTTATCTATTTGTGTTTTTATGATTCTGAGTTTATTTTGACTCTTGCTTTGAAGGCAGGTACCATATCACCTTCTCATTTTTTAGGTAAAATTTCTAAATGATAAAATGCAAAGAATTTAAGAATATAATTCAATAAATGTTGACAATTTATACAACCAAGTAACTGACACCCTAAATAAAACAGTTATTTCTATTTCCCCCAGAAATGTCCTTTATGCCCTCTTCTGATACCTCCATAAGCAATCATTGTCCTGATTTCTATCTTTATAGATTGATTTTGTCTTTTTAAAACTTTTTTATACTTATTTTAAGTATAACATGAAATGTATAATTTTAGTCTAGCTCAATTTGCTTAGCATTTTTGGAAATGTATACATCAGTGGCTCTTTCTGCTTTATTGCCCAGTAATATTAATTTATCCATTCTCCTAATGATGGAAATTTAGTTTGTTTCAGTTTTTGACTACTGTAAATAAAAATTCTACAAAAATATTAATGCAATATTTTGGTAAATATATGTTCTCATTTCTCTTGGGCAAATACAAAGTAGTGAAACTATGAAGTGTTTTTAACTTTATACCATTCTGCTGAACAGTTTACCAAAGTGTACTACTTCATACCCCCGCTGACCACATAACACTATACACTTTTGTTAAAAGTTAGTGTTGTACGTCTTCTGAATTTTCCCCATTCTGATTGTCCTATCACCTTCTGGTATTACTCTTTTAGATCTTTGGTTTATATAGTAAGTGTTGCATGGAGGTCTGGTTAACTATACCGGAGCCTATATGTACAGCTGAACACAGTCATAAATGCTAATGAGAGAGACAGAGGTGATAACAGAAATGTTGAAATGAGCTCTCATACCTACAGTTAGAAATATTTTTATATCTCCCAAAGACAGAGATACTGTATAAAGCCGTATCTACTGTTTCTCTCTTCTTTCTGGTATTACCTGAGTAGAAAGTTCTTTAGGCTAATTTTACACAGAGACAAAAAAATCTAATCTATGACTTATATCTAAGATCTTAGATATCTTTTATTCTCTAATATTGAACTCATTCACATTTTCTTCATTGAGCTCAGAGTAAATAACTGAACTGAGTCAAAAAAAAAAAAAGGTAGGTAAGCTCTATGCGCCCATTCTATAATTAGATTTAAATTCACTTAACAATATTGTTGCGAATTAATTACATGCAATTTTACGTCCCTAGCTGTCATGTTATAAATTGATTTTAATGAATGGAAAGTACTGGGAAGCCAGTTACTAGAGCTGCTTCCCATCATAGGTTTCTTATTCAGCCTTCAGATTAATCAGCACTCTTACTTTCTTGTTCAAATTTCCCACATGTAAGTTTGGGGAGGATTATGGCAGAAGCAAAAGTTTGTATTGGAATACTGCAAGCTGGGAATCCTTTGCTCTCAAATCTTGCTATGTTGACATGATGTTTTCTTCCATCCCTACCATCGAAGGATGACTCAATCCTTCCCCAGACTTGTCACATGCCTTAGCAACCTCTATTTCAATGTCTCTCTCTTTCTCTATCTCCATCTCTTTGTTTTACTCTATATTTTGACTCTCCTAATACACCAAGTGACTCTGAACTCTCTACCTATGAGATTCAGATATATTTTCTTTTGAAAAAAAAATTCTTTATCAAATTCACCCCTTTTCTCATTCATTGCCACTGCTTTAATTCAACTCTTACTTATTTCCCATTTTAGCATATGTAATTTCTAAAACTAATTCTTATCAATTTCTAGTCTCTTTACATAAAAAAATCCATATATATATGTATATATGTGTGTATATAGATATATATATCTATATATATGTGAATATAGAAATGTATGTGTATATATATATAGATACATATTTCTTAATATTCTTAATATTTCTTAATACTTCTTCAAAGTATCCAATTTTCCCCACAGTATATATTTCGAATTCCTTAATCAGGCAAAAAAATAAAGTGTCATTATTATCTTGCCTCAAATCTCCAGTTTCATTTTTCCAGTCTTTCATATGTGCAGACTTCAAGTACACCAATTAATTGCTAGTCACCAATTAGAACTTACCCCTTTAGAGCATCAAAAATTTCCATAAGCTATTCTTTCTGTCCAGAATGCTTTTCTTCTTTATTATAAGCTTTACTATAAGCTTACATGTTCTTCAAGGCCTTTCTCCCATGCTACTTGCCTTGTGATATCTCTTTCTACTAGAGTTGGCCATGTTAGTTTCTCCCTCTGCACACCCACATTCTCTCATACCAGTCTCTCATTAACACATAACTTCCTATTATTCAATGCATTTTAACTTTCAGTATCCTACACTATTACCTTATTCAGTACTTAGAGTCTAAAGTGAAACACAAAAAATGGGAGCATAAAGTGAAAATAATAAAAACACAAAACCAACAATGAGAATCCATTGGGAAAATTTCTCATTGTGGATTTACACACTAACGCTCAATTATTCAAAATAGCAGATTTTGCTTTGGTGCTGGAAAAAAATACTGTTTCTTCCATTGATTATCACATGATGTATTTAACTTACATTTAAGACTTAGCAATAGATTATATAAATTTAGTGTATACACATGTGTGTATTTGGCATACACTTCATTTTGAGTTTCTGGAATAAAGAAATGGAGGTGTTATGTTCCTTTTGTAGACAAAAGAAAACAGGTTTTAGGAGCCCAACTGTCTTGCCCTAAACCATTCTCCTCACTCAGTTACTGAGTCATAGAAATAGATTTTGAATCCAAGCGTTTTTATATCAAATTGTCTGTGCCAAACTATTGTTAGATTCATAATAATGAAAAAGAAATTGCACAAAATAAGGCAAAGTAGAAACACTCAAAAAATTCTGAAAAAAACTAAAAGACCTTGAGCTTTGCTAATTTTCATTTAAAGGTTATAGGGACTTTGAGAAGTTCCAGATTTACTACCTTTGAATTACAAAAATCAGTCAATGACTTCATGATGAAATAAATACAGACTTCTTCAAAGAGTCAAAAATCTGGAAAAAGCTAACATGGTTAAATCAAGACAGTTGTAATTTGGTTACATTACTAGAATGTGCGCACCAAAAAGCAGCAAAAGGAGGGAGAGATTTCCTATTTTAACCACATTTTCAACTTATATCTTAAAATCTTCAGGTATCAAGTTTCTCCTCCATATTTCTATTTTATATTGTATAACTGGTGGTAAGGTACAAATTCTCCTAGAGAAAGTAAGCTCACATTTATTTTAGGAGCTCTGGTACAGTAAAATGTTGCTTGACCCCAAACACAGGCATGAACTGTATATTCCAAAGTTTGACTCTTCCAAGTTAAAAAAAAAAATCACTGTGATTTGGTATCTTTTGAAAAAAGCTCAATACTTTCGAAATTTGTCCAGAAGACACAGTCAGGATAACTTTAAATAGTTACCCAGTAGGAAAAGAACAGCATTTAATAAGCACATAGAAGACACAGATACAGGATAAAGGGGAGATGAAATTGAATCTGATCAGCACCTAGGTGTGACAAACGTGCCGTGAAATTATCAACTAAAGGCAAGAGCAGTGTGACTGCAATACGAAGCACTAATGCTGGAGGACACGGCCAGGTGATACTGAGATTGAAGAAAAGAAGGTAATTTACCCTCTCTTTTTATTTATATAAATAAATCTTAGAGAAAGCATGCACCAGGACTCCAGGAATAGTTGTTAAGAAGCTTCTTCATAAGCAAAAGAAAGAATCAGCATGAAAAAGAAAAAGAAGCTAAGAAATGGAGAGCCTACTTTCAAGGACAAAACCTAACAATAAGGAAAATTTTGAGTATTCAGTGTGAATTTTTTTGTTGTCGTTGTTTTGTTGTTGCTTTACAAAATGCCCACGTGAAGAAAATGCCTCTTACAAGCTAGCACTATGAAATATTAAGTTGTCTTTACCTACTAAAAACAATTTTTGGCAAATAAGTGGATCATAGCTAAGGGTTGGAATTCCTATTAAACTACAATCTAAATGTGTTTTGTTTAAGGGAACTATTACTTAGAAATCATCAGAATGCAGCAGAAGTTCCCTTCTCAATATTGCTACTCAGGGACATACATCTGATCAGCATTGTGGTAAGCATATTTGTTGCAAGATGATTTTCTCTAAATTCAGGTATGAATTTAAGGATTCCAAAGCAGAACAGGTACCAACATAAACAAAGTCTCTGCCTTACCTTGCTATAGGTGATTTCTCTTCTGTGCTTCCAATTCAACCTCTTTGAAAAAGGGTACACAGAGACAATAAGTACAGAGGACCACACTCTGGCACTGTCTTTAATCCTGCAGGAGCCATCCACATTATGCTATGTTGGGTCATTCTCTGACTTCAGAATTATTTCAGACCCCCCACCCTTTCTACTCTCTCGTGTTGAACCTTCATCCAGGGCCAGCTTGACCTCAGTGTCATGGTCCTGCACCTCCCTGCATACTCTTTATCTTGGAGCAGTGAGATTTTTGTTGGACTTTGGCAGCTCAGTCTCTATACTAAATCACTTAGTTCATTGAGTGAGAGAATGCATTTTGACTTGAATTAAGTTTTCGTTTATTGCTTTACTTTTGAAGATCTAGTTTGCACTGTAGCTGTAATTATGTAATATCACATTTTTCCCTTAACTCGGTGGGCCACCCAACATCTGGCCATGCTATTTTCAGAGAGATGGAGTCTCCTATGGAAGTCTACACTCACAGTACCTAGGCTTTTGTCTGTGTGTTTTAAATACGTCAAACTGGGGGGGCACCTGGGTAGCTCAGTCAGTTGAGGGTCTGACTTCGGCTCAGGTCATGATCTCACAGTTTGTGGGTTCGAGCCCCGCATCAGTCTCTGTGCTGACCGCTTGCTCAGAGCCTGGAGCCTGCTTCAGATGCTGTGTCTCCTTCTCTCTCTGCCCCTCCCCCACTCACGCTTTGTCTCACTCTGTTTCTCAAAAGTAAATAAATGTAAAAAAAAATTTTAAATATGTCAAACTGGGTGATCAAATGGTAGAGTACACAACTTCATAACCTTGAACCTTGGCAACCTGTGTGAAGAATACAAACTTACCTATATATCTGATACCAATCACAACATAGCTGGCAAAGGCAAAGATAAACATATCGATCATGGACACAGTACACTGACTTGTGTCCTCTCCCCTAAACAAATTCCCTTCATAAAGCACACACATATACACACACTCATTCATAAACACACAAGCATAAATATATTTCCCTAATGTGGCCATGGCTTGTTGGCAAGACTACTTAACCATCTATCTTTTTTCCCATTTGAATGTTTTCAAAGAAATAATTTTTTTAGTATCTGCAGAAATTTTCAAACAAAAAAGCGTTACAGGCTTGAAGCCTTGAAACCTATATGAAGGAGAAGTAGCTATAGGAGATTAAGGACTAAAGGAGGCACACTGATAAGTCAGCTGATGATTACAGGTTACATGGAAAGTTTATATTGAAGTGAGAAAATACATAACACATTACCCATGATTAAAAGATAAGATAAAGATACAAGAATGCAGGAAGGGCTACTATTTTTTTCAGAATAACTCCCCAATCTTACAAAATATAAGCTATATTATGTACTTATTATCTAAAATGTCTTAGAAGATGTTGAAGTAACCAGATATATACCACCAAATAGTATATTACATAGAAATTGAGAGAACCACAGGATATTTAAATTATAGCAAAATAAAGGTAGAACTTCTAGTAGCTGAATATTGATGTGGATGGGGTAGGGGTGAACCCAGAAGTTTAGGAAAACAAATAAACTTTGGGTAGCAATGGAAACAGACCAGAAAAAGACACTTGGTAATCCTCTCAATCAGCTCATCCAGAGAAGCACTCTCCCTGACAAGTGCTCTGATTCAACTACAAAGATGAAGTTGATGATTTACCAACAGGGGCAAAGAAAAAGTTGAGTACACAGCAGCTTCTGACACTTCTAAAGTAGCACGAGCTTGTGTGTGTATAAGCCATTGATTTCACCTCTAACCACAAAGTTGGAAAGAACCATTTCAGAATTACAAGTATGATTTTACGGGGGTCACAGGAATGCTGTAGGAATGGCTATAACACTGGAAAGTCCCAGGCACTCAAGCCAATGATCTCTATATGAAGTGGAATGCAGGATTTAGATCCTTCCCTCCTCTCATTCCATCCTCTCCTCCAGTTTTAGGGAGAAGTAGTATCCATAAAGCTGGATATCTGTGTGTGTGTGTGTATGTGTTAGAAAGGAGATAGTCTATGGATGAACAGTTTTCTATGAATAGCCTCATGGATAGCCTTTTTGTGCGTGTATGAATATGTAACACTGATCAATTAATTTAAAACATCATGACCACTATGAACATAAGGTAATGTCCAGCCAGTGCAACACTATACACACATTCTAGCCAAATCACTTCAGGAAAAATCTGCCTTTGAGTTCTGGAGATAAAAGGTTTGAAAGAGACAAATGTCCTCTGTTCCTCTTGTTACTTTTTGGACATAAACCCATGACTCATCTCAGCACTACTTTAGATTTACCCTGACCAAATCCAGATGTTTTTCTGTTCCAACTCTGTCATCCATACCATCCGTGCAATCTGGGTATGTTTGAACTTGATTTTGGACATTTTCTTCTGCTATGTAATCCCAGGACTTTGGGGTTCATTTTATGTGATCCACATAGACACTAACTTATCTGATTGGCATATAATTTTTTGGTTTTTGTCACTTGGCTTCTGAAAGGAACAATTTCTCATGTGGACTAAGTGTGATTATTCAATCTATATTTGAGTTTTAGAACTTGGCTGTGGCAACCAGACCTTCACCACAGCTATAAGAATAACTCTAATTTGGGGTGACTGGGTGGTCAGTCAGTTGAGCATCCAACTCTTGATTTGGGCTCAGGTCACTATCCCAGGGTCATAGGATCGAACCCCACATCAGGCTCCATGTTGAGCATGGAGACTGCTTAAGTTTCTCTCTCTCTCTCTCTCTCTCTCTCTCTCTCTCTCTCTGCCCCTCTTGTCTGCTCACACACACACACTCTCTCTCTCTAAAAAAAGAAAAGAAAAAGAATAATTCTAATTTTTCTAAACTCATGCCCAGTTTCCCATACAACATGGGGGTTTGTTACTTTCTGGACAATAAGGGAGTGTGATAAACAAACACAATACATTTTCTTCATTTCAATGGCTTAGATGTTATAAGAGAGACATGAAGTTATGTATCACACAGAGTTAGCAAGGGAAGATCAAATGAGGAGTTAAAACAAATATTATAGAGTTATAGTCAGTATGCTCAGGAAAATCTTCCAAGAAATGAAACTACCAAGGGTGAATTTGGAAGAAATTGCAACATAAAGAGGCCAAGACTGAGAAAGAGGTGACAGAGATAGCCTAGACAGAAGGAAGAGTATCAGTGAAGAATGAATAAGCATATGTCTTCAAGGTAGGCCAGTATCTTATTCTGTTGGAGGGGGAAGGTGAACTACAGAAAATAAGGCAGGGGAAAAGCAGTTAATGTGGAGCTGCATGATTAGTTTGGGCCAGTTTATACAACATATATGAGTATGGCATATAGACAAAATATAATGCAAGTATCAAAGAGATCCTATAAAGACATACATTTTAATGGGGGTTTTAAATCACCCATAGGTGAAGCAGGAAATGAATGGTCAGAATAGAAAGTTACTTCTGTGCAACAAGTAAGCCAAGGATGGAAGACAGTTTTAAAAAATTAGGACATGCTCTATGTATGAAAAGCTATAAATGGATAAAGTTCAGAATAACATAACTAAACCTTGAAATTAGGAATTTATGAACATTATTATCAGTATCAAAGAGCATTTACTGAACATATGCTATTTACTAGGAATTATGCTAAGTACTATAGCACTTTATCTCACTTAATCAGCAACAGAAAGCCTATGACCAATAGGCAATTGGAAATGTGAGCATAACTTCTAAGTAATCATTTGGTAAAGAAGAAAAAAAAAAAAAAAAAAAAAGCAATTGCAAAATATGTGGGAAAAACCCAAAGCAATATGCAGTAGAAAATATATAGACTCTAAAACATAAAAAAATAAGAAATGTTGACTATAAATGAACTTTTATTTAAGAAGCTAGAAAACCTTATTAAATAACTCAAAACAAATTGAAAGAAAGGAAATGATAGAAATATAAATTATTAAAGTAAAAATTAACATATAATAGAGTTGAACAAAACCAAATATCAGTTTTACACAGAATAATAAAATACAAAGAAATAATTAAATAGAATACACACAGATATACACAGATAGAGCAGTACCAACTGCAGTGTAGTTCATAATCGAAAATAAGTCATGTTTATTAGAGGATAGAAAAATCAGCCTTAAAGTAAAAAGTATTATAAATGATGGAAAGTAGCAAAAATCATGGTGAAGGTACAGAATGTGAACAGAATAAATTTCTGTATTTAATCAATTCTCCATGTCTCTCCTTTCTTTCTATTAAGCATGTTACAGATACTTAAACCATTTACTTGTTTTCCAAAAATATATTTAACAATTTAAAGGACCATCTGTTTTATGTAAATACAGGCTAGAGGTTTCTTATTTTGCCAAATAATTAAATATTCTATTAGACCAAATATGAAAACATATCAGCAAATTAAGATGTATGTTTCAGTTACACTCGTAAGCAAGCTATAGAAAATTACTTTTAAGTGACTTCAGTTTAATTCATTTTCTTTTCCAAACATTTATAAAATAAATCAGCTTATAATTGGTTGTTCCTTTAAAATGTTCCTAGGTAAAACTTTTAAAGTTTTCATTTTAAGAGCAGGTTTATTAATTAGATCATTTTCAATACTGGTTATTAAACAGAATATTAATACATTATAAAGTCACAACTACAAATAGAAAATTACATTGACTCAAGAAAAATATAGGACAATGGCCAGAAATGAGGATAAAGAGATCTATATATATATAAACACAAAATGTATATAATAATGTTAACACAAATCAATGAAGAAATGGTATACTGTTTTGGCAGAAGTTGTGATTAAATTTACCATATCAAGAAAAATAAAGCCAGATCCTTACCTAAAACAATATACAAAGACGAACTGCAGATGCTAAAAGGAAAGATATGAAACTAACAGTCAATAAAATGGGAAAATATCATTGGACACAGTGATCAACATGTTAACAATAGTTAATTACATAGGAGAATATCTTTGACACACTCAATTTCTCAAGTAAATATTCAAAAGTCCAAAAATTGCAAAAGTAAATTGATAAATTTGATTACATAAAATTAAGAATTTCTTTCCAATGAAGAACATTGTGGGTAAATCAATTAATTAAGAAAGGGTTAGGATAAATTACAGGGAGTGTCTAAAATCAACAAGAGACCAGTAACTAAATATAAAAGAAACTCATAAAATCCATGAGCAGTATCAACAAAAGGAATTCCAAAATTAATAAGGGGAGTGAAGGAAGAATAGACATTTTACAATGGAATAAGTTCCAAAGGCCAGTTGTATGAAAGGGTTTTCAAACACATAATAAGATATATACACACATTAAAATTACAGAAATATATAATTTTATAGTAACTATGTAGGCAAAAATTATCTGTAGAAAGCCAGATAATTCATGAAATTAGTTGGGATGTGGGAATACAGACATTCTTATATAGTGCTAATGATAAAAATTCTTAAACCTTCTTAGGAAGTGGGAAAAATACAAAGACAAAAACACAAAGACCAGAAAAGTAGTACAGAGAATATGAAAAATTATAAGGACAGAGCAAAATTCCTAAGTCCAAATAAAAGGAGTTCCAGAAAACAAAAAAGAAAAAAGAACAAAGAAATGGGGAGACGGTTGGAGATGAAATTATCAAATAAATAATTCAGGAAAATATCCAAAACCTGAAAGACTTGACTTCCAAGTTGAAGAAGTGCAGCATAATGAATCATAAGAGAATTCATGCCAAGGCATATCATCAGGAAAATTCAGAACACAAGAACAAAGAGAAAACCCTAAAATCTTACAGAAAGGAAAAAAAAAGTCACATATAAAGAGTAGAAAACCAGACAAGCATCTGAGCTCAACAGCAATGTTGGAAGGTAGAAAACAGCAGAGCAATGGTCTCAAAGTCAAGGAAAAATTGTTTCCAAATCTTAATTATATACCCAGACAATCAATCAACCTAAGGCTTGAACTTTTGATAACTAATATTATAAAATTATTTTAATGCATTCACATACAGCTTTGGTAAAATGAAATAATTTAAAAACTGATAATTTGATGCCAATTCAACCAGAGTACCAAAACTTCATAATATTATTAAAATCACCCAACCCACACCTTATTGTTTAAATTTTTTTGTAATGTTTATTCAATTTTGAGAATCAGAGAGAGACAGAGCATGAGCAGGGAAGGGGAAGAGAGAGAGAGACACGAAATCCAAAGCAGGCTCCAGGCTCTGAGTTGTCAGCATAGAGCCCAACGCAGGGCTCGAACCCACGAACTGTGAGCTGATGACCTGAGCTGAAGTCGGACACTCACCGACTGAGCCACCCAGGTGCCCCTCACACCTTCTTGTTTAGATTACACACCCAAAAAATACTGAATAAGCATTTTTATCTAAATTCTTTATTTGAATATTCAGATCATGCATTCATTTTATATCCAAGTTAATACCTGTGATTACTCACATGAATATTTTATTTATACACACATATATGCACTTACACACATGAACACTTATGTAAACACACACTCACATTCCTACCAATGCATTTAATCTAATGTCTTTCCCACAATGACTAATTTATTTAACTTTTATGGAGAAACTGTTTTTAGCACTGTATTACTAATTCACAAATGATGCCTATTGTCTAACATTCTGATATCAGGGTTCTGAAGGTTAACAAGTCACCATTATCCTTGAATTGTTGTCCAAAATAATTTACTACAACTCAAATTTATGTGTTTAGATATTTCTTTATGGTTGGCTATACTCCCAAGAAGAGATTTGAGAATTTGATTCTGAAGGTCTGAGCAGTAACACAGTTACTGACCCACATTATCTTTACCTGGTTTATTCCATTCAAATAAAATTTCATTCTGTTCACTACCTCAGTAAGTTCATTGAGTCTTCCATAGAATGTTATGGTAAGAAATTACATCCTTCACCATGTCTGGCTTTTTACAGCATTGTATGTCTGTCACCTATCTTCCCAAAGACCTAAGTATTTACTAGTATCCTAATATGTGATAACTAGCTTTCTTTGTTTAGGGTACACCAGAGCAATTACATAGCAAAGACGTCTATCTAAAAAAAAATGGTTTCTCAAAGTAATAATTCTGCAGATAATTTTTAGAGAGATAGGTAATGGAAGCAGTACAACTAATTTTTAAAATTTAAAATAACTAATTTTAGATGCATTACTAAATTACTCCACCCAAAATGAAGACAGTTAAAATTTAAGTAATTGCTTTAATGGAGATTAGTAGCAAATGCCAAAAAGAAATGAGTGGTATATTTTTAGAGACATTAACCTGTCAAGGATTACATACTAGAAGCATATATTTTGGCTTTGATTGCTTCAGAAACAAGCATCCCTTTGAGAGTTTTAACAATTCACATTGATTTCCACTCTTCCTGATAAATATGTGGCAAACATTTGTCGTAGCACACCTTGAGCTCATACTAAAAGAGAGAAATCAAACTATCTACCAAGTCACCATATTCTCTCCTTTCCAGAATTAGCTGCCAGTAGCCTTTTAGTTATGACCCTACGTTTTCACATCAAAAGTCACTAGAGGTTAACTTTTCGTATGATTTATTCTTTAGCAGTACTGCATAGACACAAAAGAGTAATATGTATGTTTTAAAATACATATATTCTTTAATTGCAGTTAGTATGGCTACTTAACAAGGTATCCAAAATATAATGGCTTAAAACAATACCATTATTTATTTTTCTAACTAATGTCCAATTTCAGCTTGGCCTAGCGGAATTGTTTGATTTGCTCCACTTGGCATCAGGTGGAACATCTTAAAATCCGGGGGTTATAATCATTTGAAGCCTTAGTAACTCAAATGTCTGGATGTTGATGCTTGGTATGCCTGGGACCTTGCTTGTTGTTATTGCTTAGAACATCTGTACGTGACTTCTCCATGTGGTGTAGGTGTTCTTACATCATGGTGGCTGGGATACAAAAGCAAATGTTGCGGGAGACAGAGAGAGCTGGGCAAGAAAGCTGTATCATTTTATGGGCTAGCTTCAAAAATCACATAGTATAAAATTCTCCCACACTATTGGTCGGGACAGCCATAAGCTCCATTCTATGTAAGGAGAAAAGACCTCTTGCTTCTTCATAAGAGGGATGCCAGCCATAGTGTAAGAAGAACATGTAGGATGAGTTATAGATATGAATATGTGTGTGTGTGTGTGTGTGTGTGTGTGTGTCTGCGTGCACATGAAGGCACAAACACATGTGTAGAAATATTTGAGGGATGCAATGTGGTAAACTTGGCCTCATTTTAATGCCAGTGGAAATATAACATTTTATTACTTATGGAAATTGTCAGAACTCTCTTTAAGAAATTGATAAAGAGTTATCTCACTCCACTCAATGAGTAGGGTCGGCACTGTCAACTATGACACTTTTATAAACACTTAGATTCTGGGAAAAATAAAACCAATTACAAATAGGAGAGTAAGGCGCACCTGGTTTACTCAGTCAGTTGACCATCCGGCTCTTGATTTTGGCTTAGGTCACAATTTCACAGTCGTTGGGCTCTGTGCTGAGTGTGGAGCCAACTTGGGATTCTCTCTCACCCTCCCTATCCTTCCCCTACTCCTGCTTTTTCTATCACAAAATAAATAAATAAACATTGAAAAAAAAAAGAATAGGAGTAAAAAAGTATATCATGGAGAGGGTATAGTAAAAGGCCGTTGTTTTTGCCAGTTAAACATTCTTTTTTGGTTTGTTTTTTGTTTTTTCAAAAACACTCTCTGTTTACATTTGGGAGGCTTAGTCTACTGGAGTAGTTTATAATATCTTTTTGTACCTGTGACAATCATTGACACATACCTACCCAATAAGATACATCCATTCCCTTGGCCATAATGATGGGCTCAGCAGTAAGTTATAACAAATGTTTATCATTCCTGGAACTCTTGCTCACACTTAGGGGAAAATTATGATCATTTCCCCTTGCAGTGCCCAAAAAGGTGGGATACAAATCTGTGTGTCATTGGTCTTTTTGCTATTGAAATAAAATCATAAAGAAAAAATCAAATACAGAAACAAGCACTTTATGAGTCATTTGAATTTTTAGATGTACTTAAGATACAACTTAGTTCCAATTTGTTCCATAATGTGAACAAATTCATTCATACTTTTTGATTTTTTATTATTTCAGGTCAAACAGGTTTCTATCTCTTACAATCAAGAACACTGAATAAATAGCATGTGGGCATTAGGAGGAAAAGAGTAGAGGTAGAATGGATATCTTCACATTGAAGTACAATTAATCATACTATAAAAATAGCAATAAGGCAGTTGTAAATCCAACCACATCAATAATTATAAATGTAATTTAAAGGCAGAGATTTCCAAATAGGATTTTTAAAAAATACAGCTATCTAATACATATAATTAAGAGCCTATTTATTTTATTCTATTTATTCTATACAAGTATTTAAAGTGAAATAAATATGGTAAGAATAAAGCCATTAGATCTTGGCCGACTACTGGTGAGAAGTCAAATATTTAGACCCATTAGAACCTTGAATGAGTAAAGAATCAACAATCAAACCCATCAGTAATGAAGCCCTAGTTAATGTTATAGCCTTTTTCCTTTATTTCTGTTCAAATTACCTTCTTTGTTTGTAAACTATTTCATTTGTTTTCAAGTATCCTTTTAATTTCCAGAATGACTGAGTGAGGAGTTCAATAAAATCTCTCCCTCAAAGCAACAAAAAATTAAACAAAACTGTCAACCAAGAGTTCCATATGCATATACTATTGTTCAAAAATACATCATTAGCAGACCAGTCTTAAAAACATGCTAAGGAAATATTCAAGCTCAAAGGAAAAAGCAACACAGTAACTTGAATCTACATGAAGAAATAAAGATTCCAAAAAAATATAATCTAATTATCTATCTTAAGAACTGAGAAAGAAGAATAAACTAAACATTAAGAATAAAGAAATAATAAAGATTTGAGAGGAAAACTAGAAAAATCAATAAAACCAAAAGGTGGTTGTTTAAAAAGATTAATAAAATTGACAAATATTTTGGTAGACTGACAACTAAAAAAGATGATATAGAGGCACCTGGGTGGCTCAGTTGATTGAGCATCTGACTTCAGCTCAGGTCATGATCTTGCAGTCAATGAGTTTGAGCCCCGCATCAGGCTCTGTGCTCACAGCTCAGAGCCTGGAGCCTGCTTCAGATTCTGTGCCTCCTTCTCTCTCTGCCCCTACCCTGCTCACACTCTGTCTCTCTGTCTCTCTTCCTCTCAAACATAAACATAAAAAAATTTTTTAAGGTGATACAAATTAACAAAATCAAGAATGAAACAATGTACATAATCACTTATATCACATATATTAAAATTATTATGATAATAATATGAAGAACTTGATATTAACTATGAATATATTAGCATAGAAATGGAAAAATTTCTAAAAACACAAATTTCCATAACTCAAGGAGAAAGGTGAGAATGTAAACTGGTGCAACCAATGTAGAAAATAGTATGGTGATTTCTCAAAAAATTAAAAATAGAAATATCATATGATCCAATTTCTACTCTTGGATATTTTTCAAGGAAAATGAAACACTAACTCAGGAAGATATATATACCTTTATGTTTATTGCAGCATTATTTACAATAGCCAAATTGTGGAAGCAACCTAAGTATCCATCAACAGAAGAATGGTAGAAGAAAATGTGTTATATATACATACATACACAGACACACACACACACACACACACACACACACACACACACACAATGGGATATCAGAAAGCCATAAAAGGATAAGATTGTGGCATTTGAGACAATATGGATGGACCTAGAGGGTATAATGCTCTAAGTTATAAATGAAATATAATGAAATAAATAAGTTAGAATAAGAAAGACAAATACCATATGATTCCACTCATAAATGGAATCTAAAAAAATAATAAGCAAACAAAAAATCAGAACTATAAATACAGAGAACAAACTAATGGTTGTTGGAGGAGAGGGGTGTGGAGAATTGGACAAAATGGGTAAAGGGGAGAGGGAGATACAGGAGTCCAGTTATGGAATGAGTAAGTCACAGAAATAAAAAGCAGAGCATAAGGAATACAGTCAATGATAATGTAACAGTGATGTAATGGGACAGATGGTAGCTATACTCGTGGTGAGCATAGCATAATGTATAAACTTGTCAAATCACTAAATTGTACACCTGAAGCTAATGTGACACTGTGAGTCAACTATACATACATACCTAAAGAGGAAGAAGAATAAGAAGGAAAGGGGGAGAGGAGGAAAGGGAGGAGGAGGAGGAAGAGGAAAAAGAAAAAGAAGTAGAGGAAGAAGAAAAAGAGAAAGAAGAAATAGAAAATCTGAATAGAACAGGAACAAAGTAATTGAGTTAGTAAATAAAATTTACAAAGAAAACTCTAGGCTCTGATAACTTCATGGATGCCTTCATTCAAACATTTAAAGAAGAAATGCTAATTCTTCACAAACTGCCCCAAAAAGTAGAAATGGAGAGAACACTTTCCAACTCATTTTGAGTCCAGTATTTAATACCAAAGCCAACTACATCACAAGGAAAGAAACATTTGATAAAATTCAACACCCATTCACTATAAATCCAACATTCCTTTACTATGAAAATTCTCAGCAAACTAGAGGTAGAGGTAGGAGAAAAACCTCCCAACATAATAAAGAGCATTAAGGAAAAACCTACAACTAACATTACATTTCATCATTTAAAAGTGCATCCTTCCTTCAAAAAACTGGAAATAATACAAAGATAATGACTTGTTATGTACACTGAACATTAGACTGCAAGTTCACCAAATCTAATAAATCAACATAAATAAATAAAAAGCATCCAGATTTAAAGAAAGACATAACATTGTCTTTATTTGCATACAACATGATCCTCTAGATGTAAACAAAACACAACACCCCTAAAAAAATGCACCAAAACACTTCTAGAAGTAACAAATGAGTTCATCAAATTAGACAGATGCAAGATCTATCTACCAATGTCAACAAATATCTATATACTATCAATAAAAAGTCTAAAAACAAAAGTAAGAAATAAATTCATTCCTGGGGTGCCTGGGTGGCTAAGTCTGTTAAGCGTCTCTCTCAGTTTTGGCTTAGGTAATGATCTCAGGGTTCGTGAATTTGAGCCCCACATCAGGCTCCATGATGATGATATGAAGCCTGCTTGGGATTCTGTCTCCCTCTCTCCCTGCCCCTCCCCTGCTTGCTTTCTATCTCTCTCTAAACAAATAAACAAACACTAAAAAAATTTTTAGTTAAAAAAATGCATTCCTAGTAGCATAAAAATATATTTCAGAGTATGTTTTAAAAAGTACTATAAGACTTATACACTGAAAAATAAAAATCGTTGCTGGGAGAAATTAAAGAACATCTTTAAGAAACAGGCCATGTTCAGCAAAAGGGAGACTCAATATTGTTAACGTGGCATTCCTTCCCAAATTCATCTATAGATTCAATGCAATCCCTTATTAAAGCCTCTGTGATTTTTTTTGCTTGGGGTTGTTATTGTTTTGTGTGTTTGCTTGTTTGTTTGTTGCAGAAATTGATAATTTTGTGGCAAATTCTAAAATTTACATGGAAATGCAATCAAGACGTCAGGTATAGAATTATAGATAAATGGAGCATAATTCAAAGTCTAGAAATAAATTTTCACATTTATAGTTAATTTGCGATGAAACTGCCAAGGCAATTCAAGGAGCAAAACTACTATTTCCAACAGATGGTGCTGAGACAATTGGGCATTCACATGCAAAAAATATAAATTTATAACTCTATTTTCAAATGAACTAAAAATGAATCACAGAACTAAATGTAAATACTAAAACTATAAGTCTTTTAGAAGAACACACAGGTATAATTCTCTATATCCTTAAGCGAGGGCCAATAAAGAAAAAATAATAAATTAGACCTTATCAAAATTTTAAATGATTATACCTCACACATGCACACAAAAAAAACACCATTAACAAAATAAAAGGAAAAGTCACAATAAAATGAATTACTTCCAGATCAGACTTCAGATAAAATACTTTTATCCTAATTATATGATAACGCAGTTCAAAAACAAGAGCACAGAAACCCAATGAAAAAATGGGCAAAAGATTTAAATATACACCTCACCAAAGAAGATGTATTAATGGCCAATAGGTAAATGGAAAGATGCTCAATATCATTAGTTATGAAGGAAATGTAAATGAAAACCACAAAGATACACCATTTTACATGCACTAGAATGGCTATAATAAAACGATATACAATAGCAAGTGTTAGTGAGGATATGGAGAAAGAGGAACCCTCATACACTGTAGACGGGAATGTAAAATGGCACCACCACTTTGGAGCAGCTTGAAAGTTTCATAAAAAGTCAAACATAAATTTACCCTATGACCCAGAAATTCCACTGGTTGGAATTTACCCAAGAGAAATGAAAATATGTCCACACAAAGACATGTATTCAAATGTTCACGCAATCATTATTCTTAACAGCCCAAAATTAGAAACAATTCATAATTCATGAATTAATGAGTGAATGAGAAAAATTTGCATATTCATACAATGGAATGTCATTTGGCAATTAAAAGGAATGAAGTACTAATACATGGTATCATATAGATGAATTTCAAAAATATGCTAAATGAGAAAAGTCAGATTAAAAATAATGTATGATTCCATTTATATAAAAAGGCTAAAAGAGGTCTTTCTATAGAGTCAGAAAGTAGATTAGTGATTACCTGAGCTTTCAGATTAGAACAGGGATTGTGTACATACCCAAGAAGACTCTTTCTGGGGGAACGGAAATGTCGTAACATAGGACTGTGGTAATGGTTACATAACTCTAAATTTACCAAAAATCATTGAATCGTACACCTAAAGTGGTGAATTTTATACTATGAATTTTATACTTCAATAAAGTTCTTTAGGCTCAGTCAGTTAAACGTCCAAATCTTGATTTTGGCTCATGATCTCATGGTTCATCGGATCGAACCCTGTGCCTTACTCTACACTGACAGCATGGAGCCTGCTTAGGATTCTCTCTCTCCCTCTCTCTCTGCCTCTCTCCCCTGCTCATATGTGCTTTATTATTCAAAACAAATAAATAAACATAATAAGTAAAGTACTTTAAAAAGAATTCTTTAAATAATTTTATTACAATGAGTTAACTTAAGTATACTTAGCACTGAAAATAAATAAAGACAGAATTATACTTTATTGTGTCCCTTGAGAAGTAAACACTAGGATAAAATGTTAAGGAAAACATGGCACTATTATGATATAGGGCTTATTTTAATTGTCTTCAGCATAGAAATTAATCGAAAACATACCACAGAAAAACTATTGGACTAATTATAATGTTATTAAAAGGTAAAACCACTTTTCTCCATTTATTAGAAGAAAAAAATGTTTCATTGTATTTTGCTTAAGATAAGCTATTTCAAATATTTAAATCAACTACAATTTTGGCATTATTTCCCTTAGGTCTTTAATTTCTTCTGAAGGTTTAATTGCTAATATAATAATTTTAAATATAGGGTCATACTTTCTATAGCAGATAATTAAAGTGTATAAACTGTGAACTGGATTTTACACAGCCCGAATTACTATAAGCACTACACATCTTCTTTTATATTTTGTCAATTTGAAGTTTATAAAACATTCATAATATTTCACTTATTTATTCAGCAAAAGATAGATTTGTCATTTACGATACATCAGACAAAATTCTAGGTTCTGGAAAATATTAGGACTAAAGTAAACCAAAAATCCATGAATTTGTAGAACTTATACCCTATTAGAGAAAAATTTATTTCATGTCTTTTCAAACACTTCCAGTTACAATTTATTATTATCTAAAAGGGCTTATTACTTAAATGCTAAAGTTTTTTTGCAATATTATTTCACTCTAAAACCAATGGTAAAATATAGTCCAAAGTTGTGTCCATGCTCTAGGATATTTCAGATTTAGTTTCAGATAGCAACATAAATCAGTCAGATATATACTTTTCTACATTAGGATACATCAGAATAATGTATAAATGTTCTGTAGGTATATAATTTTAGTAATGCTACCAACTGAAATTCTAACATAATGAATTAGAAAAAAGGCAAAATAAAAGCAATATATTTGAGTAGGAAGAGGTCTTGCTATACAGTACTGGGGACCATATTTAAAATGTAAAAACAAGAGGTACCTAGCTGACTCAGTCAGTAGACCCTTGATCTCAGGGATTCTAAATTCAAGCCCCACAGTGGGTATAGAGATTGCTTAAAAATTAAATCTTAAAAATAATAAAATATAAAAAAAGCCCCTACTTACATAACTTCACCCAAACATAGAAGTATTTTAAAGGAAGCTGTTTTATGTTAAAAATGCATTACCTATTTAAGAAAGAACCCTGGCACACTTATGAAATAATTTTTAATGCTTGCTTGATTTGGTTATACAGATTTTACTAACACAGGGAAAGTGCCTCTATTCTCACTGTTTTCTGGCATAATGTGTAACTGAAATAATTATTGAAAATAACTGAGTAAAATTTCATAGAGAACTTTGACTCACTGTTTTTCTTAATTGATTCTGTTAGTTTCTCAAAACTTACTGTATATTTGAAAGTGATAATATTCTTAGCTAAGAAACACTAGATACTTAGTTTGTGTTATATATTGTTAGGTCTTCTAAATAGCTTATCTAGTAAATCTTCACAAAACCCTATGAGAAAGATGTTCTTTAACATCTCTATTGTAAATATGTAAAGATAAACTGGAACTTATATTGGGAAAGGTGTAGGGGGGCACATAACTAGGAAGAAAAGACAGAATTCAAATACAGACTTGCATCTAGAGTTTACTAAATCGAGAGACCCACTTCTCCGTTTATATTTACCACTATTAAGATCCTTTAAAAGTGTCAGGGAATAATAATTCCAGGCAAGGTAACTCTGAAACTATAATAAATAAAATAAGGCCACCTCATAATTTTTTTGCCAAATAATTTTTCTATCTAAGAACAGACAAAAATAAAGTCACTGTGGCACCCACTATATAGCAAACGTGTGCCTACTCTAGCTCATATAAGGGCATGCTATTTCTTTACCCTCATATATTGACCCTCATTGTGTTCTGTCTTCCTTATAGATAAGATTCACTGAGATGACCAAAGAAGTGCCTCTGCTTTCTGAAAACATCCATCTAAAACAAACCCTCCTGCTTCCTAGGTCCTTCCCTAAATCTCAAAACCAAAACTCAAGTTCTATAATAGGTGCTTTCTAGCACCTTCTAACTGAGATACTCCAGAGTTCTCCCAAAGTATGTCCTCCCTTGCTGTAATGAGTAATAAACCCAACTGTTCAACTGCATATATGTTCCTCGTCCTCATTTGAGCCATCAATTAGAAATGCAGAATGATTTGAGGTGTGCTGATTACCATGACTATATATTCATGGTAGTAGATTCAAGTGGAAAATATTAAATAGGTTAATTTTTGTTATTTTAACCCAAATGATACTTCCTTTATTTTTCACCTCATCTTATCAGTTCTTCATAAAGGGCAATCAACTTTATTCCCTGCTAATTAGGAAAAGAAAATGTGTTTACTCAATTTTGATATTAGACATTATTTTCAGAGCTTAAAGTCTAAATAGGAATACTAGATGTTCAGGGCCTTCAACATGATCAGTTATAACTGCATAAATATTTCACTGGTTAATTTTGTAATGACAAAATCATCTTTGAAAAATAGTTTTCAAAAGTCTTTGTTAGGTTGATTCTAATATTCACATTTCATCTTAAACTTTATCATATTAAGACTGTATTTTCAAATAACTGGTTATGGTATGTCTTTATGTGGCCTATAATAAATGTTATTGTGTGGATCAAATTAGAGAACATTTGAAAATGAATCTAGGATAGGGGCACCTGGCTGGCTCAGCTGGTAGAGTGTGCGACTCTTGATTTCAGGGTTCTGAGCTCCAGCCCCATGTCAGGGATAGAGATTACTTACAAATAAAATCTTAAAAAAAACCAAAACAAACAAACAAACAAACAAAAAACAACGATGGGGCGCCTGGGTGGCTCAGTTGGTTAAGTGTCCACCTTCAGCTCAGGTCACGATCTTGTAGTTCGTGGGTTTAAGCCCCGCATCAGGCTCTGTGCTAACAGGTCAGAGCCTGGAGCCTGCTTACAATTCTGTATCTCCCTCTCTCCGCCCCTCCCCTACTCACACTCATTCTCTTTCACACAAATATTAAAAAAAAAAAAACCCATAAAAATAAACAGAAGAAAATGAATCTACGATAGATGTTGGCACAGTGGTATTCCATACATAATCTTTCCTTTCTCCCTTCCCTCTTTCAGTTTAAAGTGATTGATAACATTCCTTTCAGCTAGATTATAGTCTCAAGGGGATTTTGGACAAAAACTGTCACTATTGGTCAAAAATAATCCAAATAAAGTATTCCAAAGATAACTGACCCTCTGGTTTAAGTCGTATAAATTATTTTATATGTTTAAATTTTTTTTTCAACGTTTATTTATTTTTGGGACAGAGAGAGACAGAGCATGAACGGGGGAGGGTCAGAGAGAGAGGGAGACACAGAATCGGAAACAGGCTCCAGGCTCTGAGCCATCAGCCCAGAGCCTGACGCGGGGCTCGAACTCACGGACCGCGAGATTGTGACCTGGCTGAAGTCGGACGCTTAACCGACTGCGCCACCCAGGCGCCCCTTATTTTATATGTTTAAACCCATCAGATGCCATGATTGATTGGAATATAAGCATGATCCAGAAATACAAATACCCCATATATTCCAGAAATCCAGGAATGTCTCTGACTTCTATTTTCCTACATCTCCATTGTGTTTACAGTAACACAGAGCCTTGTCATAATTTTTTCCATAACTTTATTCCAACTACCACTCTCTTCTAGAGATTTTACTATCTGTCGGATATTACAACAAAAACAAAACTATGACCCACTCCCCATTAAGATTTCCAAACTTTTTACCCTATGGCCTTTCCAAAGGGTATCATGCACTTATTTTAGATTCCATAATCCATCATTATAATCACCTTCTTGATTTTACGTTCCATCTCTTACTTTTCTCCTCTTCCTCAAGTATAAATCACTGGTAAAAATCTTACCCTCCTAAAATTCTACTCTTTTCACATTTGTTTGCTACCCCAAATCAAATAAGCATGGCTAGAGAAAACTACAGACCATGCTTACTGGTCTCACTTTTAAGATCAGAATCACAAACCTCAAGTGAGCCCTTAATGCTTCCTGGTAATCAAATAGCATTTCCCTAGTCCCTTTGTCATTTGCCCTAGGATATTCAGTTCTGACTTCTCTTTCTTCAAACCTCAAATCTCTCTCTCCTCATTTTCAATCTTGGCTAATAGTCTTTCTCATTATATGAATGAGAAAACAAAGGTAACTGAAATACATTCACATTTTCCTACCACCATCTCTCCCATTTTCTAAATTTTTTTTAAATGTTTATTTTTAAGAGGAGAGACAGAGTGCAAGCATGGAAGGGGCAGACAGAGAGGGAGACAAAGAATCCGAAACAAGCTCCAGGCTCTGAGCTGTCAGCACAGATCCCGAAGTGGGGCTCGAAATTACAAACCGTGAGATCATGACCGTGGCTCATAACCTGAGCCGAAGTTGGATGCCCAACTGACTGAGCCACCCAGGTGCCCCACAACTCTCCCATTTTCTATCCCAACTCTCCCTCCCCTACCCTCTCTCCCTTTAATCCTATTACAATGGTAAACTCCCATGCTTTTATTTGTGATAATTCCCTTCACTTGAGGACTGGACATTATCTTCAGTGGAAGCAGACATCTTGCCTAGATTGTTCTTAACCCTCCTTTCCACAAAGAAAAGTTCCCAGTTCTTTCTAGAAGGGCAAGTTTGGGAAATGAGGAAGAGATCCAGATAGTTTGTTATTGCTATAGCTATTTGGAGAAGAGAGAATTAACCTTGATCTTTTTTGGTAAAGTCTCTGAAAGTAAAAAGAAATGTTGAGATTAATGATAATTCAAAATTACTGGTTGAACATGAGCATTCCAGAAAAATGAGAGTGATCCATATCCCTATCACATGATCCTGTGGAAGCAATAAATGAAAGGTGATGAGTGAGGTATCAGGTCCTAAGTGGATCAGAAGCACTGCACTTGGCTTCCTGTGGCTGAAAAAAGGGAAGGAAGGCAGATTAATCTATGTGTGCACCACAGGAGTATACAGAATTAATGACAGAAAAATCTAACAACTGTGTAGGAATCTGATGACTGTAATGAGGGACACTCAGTTGAAAGCGTTATGTACCATATAATAAAGTGGAAACATGGCAAGTTGAATAGAAGTTAACAAGGAAAATTGTAGAAGTCTTTCAAGCAGATGGGATCAAAACCAAACAGGTCTAGTTAGAGCTTAGCAGAAGTCAGCCAGGCTTTTTTGGTGATGACCAGAAACAAGCTATTACCTAGTTATGTAACGACCCTAAGTAGGCTCCCTTATCATAGATCACGTGGAAAACATGGAGAATTGGGTAACCCTGACTTGATTGAACTCATACTTATCTAATGACATATTTCAAATGTTAATGTTTGTGTCTTTATTTCCCCTGCCACATTGTGTGTGATCTTTCTCCTAGATAGCCAGAAGAATTTTTTTTTTTAAATGAAACTTCACACTGCACAACTTTAAAAGAGGAGGTCAATGCTGAAATTTTTTTTTCTGTTGTTGTTTGTTTGTATTCCAAGAGATTTCTGAGGATTAGTCAGGAACCTATAATGAAATCAATTTTTGCTGCATTATATGGAACTGGAAAGATCATAGAGGAAGAAACCATCTTTAGAACTACTCTTTCCACTCTTAAGAAATCTATAGAAGGGGTCCTCTGGTTAGAATAAAGGCAATGAGACATGAATGGGTGTTACCTTGGAGGACATGAGTGTCCCTACTCTCTCTAGGAGAGAAAGGTGGAGTGAAGGCTGCAGAAGCAGGTTGCACGGCATGCGACTTGTGTTTGGACACCTTGTGGGAATTCAGCAAACATGAAAGAGTCAATCAAGTGCCTTTAGCACAAGTGAAATATTGCCATAATTCGTCATGGTAGAAAAACCCTATTAATTGTCTAATTTCTATAGAGTATGGTCTTCCTTTGCCAGCAGTATGCATGTGACCCATCCTTGCCCCATTTGGACTTCCCTGGATTAGATAGACAGCTTCATTTTTTAATAGACAATCATAAGTACCACATGAATGAAACAGTCATCCTTGACTTTGACCTTGAAGCTCAGAGGGGTAATCGCTTTAATGAAGAGAAAATTCTCACACTGATATTTTAGTGGGACTTGAGAAAACATTACATCTAAAATGACTAAAAAAAATGTAAATGATGAAGGTTGGGTTTTGTAACATTAGATGAAAAACAATACTCAAAATAAAGACCACATTAAGTTCTATGAGACAAATTCAAAAGCATACAAAGACAATTACACATCCAAGCTTTGAGTGGACAGCTTGAGGCCTGTCAATACTAGATTTGCTACATTTTCATCTTGTAGATTTACTGTAATTTTTTTTTTGTATTTACCCTCTAATTACACTGCAATCCTTGGGGAAGTAGGGACTATGTGTTACTAGTTTCTCTAGCCAAAGAAATTACTAAATTACCTAGAATATAACAACTGCTCAACAAATAGTTTTGAGTGAAAAAATTACAAGCATGTGGAGATAAAAATAACTCATAACTGTTTCCTGCATTGCCATGATAAAAGGAATGGAATAATGGAGAGGACCGTTTCTTCAATTTACATTGCATGTCTGGGTCATCTGAAAAAATTCTTGCTTTAAAATATTGTTTGTCTGGGTGGCTCAGTCAGTTAAGCATCTGACTCTTGATTTTTGCTCAGGTCACAATCTCATGGTTCATGGGTTCGAGCCCCTCCTTCAGGTTCTGCGCTGACACCAGGAAGCCTGCCTGGGATTCTCTCTCTCCCTGCCTCTCCCCAAAATAAAGTAACTAAACATTAAAATAATAGTAATGAAATAAAATATTGTATGTCTGAATAAATAAATCTACATCATGGTGAACCCTTAGAGAGCTGTAAGAGTTAAGTACCCCAATAATGCATTCAAATTTTTTTCTCCATTGAGTATTCTCTGTCATCTTAAGTAAATGAAAACTATTATGGAATGTATGGGAGTTAAAGTACAAAAGTGTTTCTCATTAGTAATTTTGGGGAGATCTCCACTTTCTGCCTTTACAAATTCTCAGGCATACACACTGATAATCATTTCAGGCAACGTAAGAGAAAAGGTGGAGAAGAGACTGTCCGATGGAGCACTTTGTTTAGAGCACATATGGTCCCATATAAACCAGCTCATGTGGGAAAGCTGGGACAACTGCTATTTTTATGTAATTATTGTTCATTCTATGGCAATATTGAAGAATACTTTGAAAAACTTTTCATTCTACAGAGTATTAAATGGAAGTGTTAACAGAAAAAAAATATTACTTTTTCTAGTGTATAGCCTTAAAAGAATCATCTCCAGAACCTAAGTGTTATTGATTACACAAATGCTCCTCAGAAAAACTGACTTTTCATTATTTAATAAACCCATTCATTCCTTAAGCATATATTTTCTAGCATATATTTTCTAAACTGCAGTATACAACAGGTGCTTGCATATAGCCGAGTACAGATAAATCCCTGCTCTCACCCAGGGACCCTCAGAGAAGAGCTGTGGAGAGGGGTGGAGAAAGACACTAAACAGGTAGAAACATGAGTAAGAGAACCTCAGAATCATGTTCCATAAAGGAAATGTTCCATAATGGAAAGGTGGGTTCAGACAGTAGGTGAAAGGACGGGCCTATTTGAGGAAGTAAACTGATGCCTGAAAGATATAAAAGACCCACTAAGTGCCGAGACCTTCAACATGGTTCTTGTCTCCTTCTGCAGAAGCTTCATAGCCTGGGTAGTAATCAAGAAAATAATTTTAGTGTAAACAAGAGCTCAGAGTCATTCAAAAGAATCATTATGGGGAGAATTAATAATTGTGCAAGAGACAGTTATTCCATAAAATCAGAGAAATAGGTAGGGGGCATTTAAGAGAGCCATTAAGATATTAGTGGAACTAGTAAGCAGCTTTCCAATGGTAAACATACCATTTAACACTTACACTTAAAAGCTGAGAGTAAGCAATCATAGAAAAGAATATTCAAAACCAATTAATAGCCTAAGGCAGACTCTACCTAAGTGTGAAAGAGAAACACAAAATATTTAGCAACTGGCCACCATTTTCTCTTAACTTCTTAAAATGTTGAGTTATTTAACTGTTCGTCTTTCATTTCTTTTAAATTAGCCAATGTTTTCTCAGCCGTTAGTGTTACTGAGCTACCTGCACATCTCTCTCAGCTGTCCACAGTGGCATGTGATTCCACCAGTCATCCATTCCCTTCTTTCCCCAATGATCGTTTATTGTTATTGAAAACGTATATATTCTGTGGTAAGATTTAAAAAAAAATGAGTTAAATACAAACCCATTCCCACACAATTTAGGCCTGTGTTTACTTAGTGAAAAATAAGTCACACCAACCTCTTGGTAGCAATTATCATATACAGTATACACTTAGGGGTATTCATAAATAGCATGGGATGAAACAAATTTCACATAAGATATTCTGAAAGATCAAATTAAGAAGCGCAGTTTCCATAAATTTTAACCGTGAACTTGAAATCAGCAAATCACGTCCTTAGCATAGTTAGCATTGTGTGATCGTCTATGAACTTCTGAGGCTTAAGTTCCCACAACCCTATTTTCTCCCAGGGAGAGTCTGTCAAGTTACACATGGAAGCACAGCAAAAGCTATGAGAACCTTGAATATAGTCCAAATGACATATCCGAGTTTGGCTTTGGCCTCTCTTTTGTCCCTTTTCAATCCTCCTCTTCGATCCCTCCTCCCGGAATGAATACAAGGCCGCCCAACCAGAACTACTGCAGGGATTAGAGCAACCACTATTTTTCCGGGCACTGCAGTGCCTGTAAAACTTTAATGAACTCATGCAACTTTTATCGTTTTCTCTTCTTTTTGTCTGGGGTGTGATATAACCACCACCACAAAATTAAAAATAAAAAAAGTGTAAAATGTAAAGAAATAAAAAGAAAAAAAGGCAAACAGAGCAGTAGAGATTTTCATGAAGACAAAACTCACAGTTCTTTCACTTGTGCTAGCAAGACCAGGAGCCTTTATTATCCCTGGGAATGATGTCTGACAGAACAGAACTAAACGGAACAATCAGGAAGCTCCATATAAATCCATAAGAAAATCAAAGGTTTGCACACGGTCATATTTACTGTCGGCCCTTATCTAATAAGAAACACTAATTTAATTCGTTCTTTTGATTACATATTTTAAGAAGCAAGAAAATGGATTTTTAATGATTTTAGAACTGTTTTTCGGAATATTACAAATGATATGTACTAAAAAAAAAAAAATGACCATGCTATTCAGAAGTTTAAATTCAACACTCAATCCTCTTTTTCCTATCTTTTTCATCTCCTTAAAAATCTAGTGTCGGGGCGCCTGGGTGGCGCAGTCGGTTAAGCGTCCGACTTCAGCCAGGTCACGATCTCGCGGTCCGTGAGTTCGAGCCCCGCGTCGGGCTCTGGGCTGATGGCTCAGAGCCTGGAGCATGCCCAATTCTGTGTCTCCCTCTCTCTCTGCCCCTCCCCCGTTCATGCTCTGTCTCTCTCTGTCCCAAAAAAATAAATAAACGTTGAAAAAAAAATTAAAAAAAAAAATCTAGTGTATCATTTTGAAGAGCACATATGAAGCCTCATACTAGTTTTTAGTAAGGTAATTTGCCATTTTTAACATAAAAATCTTTACATGGCTTTCTTTATTCCCATTAATCCTTTCTTAATTTCCTTATGTTCATTAATAATCCATTTTTCTCGCACGATTAAATTCATCCGTTAACCCAGAAAAACATCGTATTCAAAATAAATCTTTTCGAAACTAGAGACACTGCTTTTATTTTTCCTAGTTGTAAAGTTTTTTTTTTTTTTAATTTTTTTTTTCAACGTTTATTTATTTTTGGGACAGAGAGAGACAGAGCATGAACGGGGGAGGGGCTGAGAGAGAGGGAGACACAGAATCGGAAACAGGCTCCAGGCTCTGAGCCATCAGCCCAGAGCCTGACGCGGGGCTCGAACTCACGGACCGCGAGATCGTGACCTGGCTGAAGTCGGACGCTTAACCGACTGCGCCACCCAGGCGCCCCCCTAGTTGTAAAGTTTAAAAGGTGATCACAGGGGCGCCTGACTTCAGCCAGGTCACGATCTCGCGGTCCGTGAGTTCGAGCCCCGCGTCAGGCTCTGGGCTGATGGCTCAGAGCCTGGAGCCTGTTTCCGATTCTGTGTCTCCCTCTCTCTCAGCCCCTCCCCCGTTCATGCTCTGTCTCTCTCTGTCCCAAAAATAAATAAACGTTGAAAAAAATTTAAAAGGTGATCACATTCTGTCTGTGAGTTGTCGAAATATTTCCTATTTAACTTGCGGCAATCTTTTGCTTTAGAGTGTGATCAGCATGTGCCGTTTGGAAAAAGAATAAACTTCCAGCATAAACATAAAGTGTTTGCATGAAACCCTCTGAGCTCCAAAGCGCTTGTTTGCTTGGAGGGTTAGCACAGTTCATCACAGCCTAATTTTCCAGTTTGTTAATAAAGGTATGAAAGCTATCACTATAAGAGAAATATTAAAGTCAGATATGATTCTAGTATGACCATGGGGATGAGTTAAAGTGATAGGGCACTAATTACTGCCTTTAATAGGGCATTAAAGGCTGGACACCATAAACCCTATTTTATCAGGGCACAGGTAGCAAATCCAGCAAGTGTTTTTAAACCTATAACATCCTGAAATGTAGTTGCAGAAATAGTACGATTTTACACTCTATCAGTCTCTTTGTATTTACAATAATAGGAACATATCTGATATTCCTAAAGTATATCATGTTGAAATGAGATTTCCACATTGAACAACTAAAGCAAATGAATCACAAAAGAGGAAAAAAAGTTATCTAGCTTAGCTATTCTATTTCAATTAGCCTGCCTGGAGTCTCAATTGAAAGACTAAACAAATCTATTAAGTGAACACACATATTCACTCGTCACGCTGTTGTTAAAGACTGCTCTAACTTTCTGATGTTTATAGGTACGGTATTTATCAAGAGAAATAAGCCTATCAATTACTTTCTGGCAATTCACATTTATAATGCATTGTACCAATACATATTAATTACAGGACCACAAAACCATGAAAAACCCAGTATGTTTATATGTAATAACAATGATAATATTTTCTTCTGTCATGGGTTTTAATATTTCAGGACTGAATGTTCTTACGAACTTCACCATGTCTCATAAACCATAACAAATGAACCATACTTGAAAATTTATTGGAAATTTTCAATTAATTATTAATATGTTGTTAGTGACTTGAGCACAAATGGTATTGTTTTATAGTCTGAACTATCCCAACACTAGAAATATTCATTTTTAAGAAGATATTAAGAGTTATATAATAGCATGACTAGAAAAATTAAAGCTAATTTTCTCACTGGAGTTATAGCTGACCTTTGTTTAGGGGTGCCAAACCCTGAACAATTAAAAATCCACATGTAACTTTTGACTCTTTCCAAACTTAACTACTAAGAGTCTACTGTTGACCAGAAACTTTACAGGTAACATAAACAGCTGATGTGCACATATTTTGTATGCACTGTGTATTATATACTGTATTCTTGTAAGCTGGAGAAAATAACATGTTCTTAAGAAAATAAGAAAGAAAATATATTTACAATACGGTACTGTAAAAATCACCCATATAAGTGGACCCTTACAGTGGAAACCCAACGTGTTCAAGGATCAACTGCACACTGGGTTTTGAAAAAAATATCATTGTGAAAAATTACAAGGGCAAGATACATTTGTAGCATCTTTTAATTAGTGTCATAATCCTGTAGCTAAAATGGAGAATATAAAGATATGTAAAAGATTTACTTTTCATTTCCTGAGTATCAACTATTAATTGTTTCTGAAATCAACTGTGGCATGTGTGAAGTAATTTTAACAGTGAGGAAAAAAAAGAAACCTTGGATTCTCAACATGTTTCTTGAAAATTAAAGCAGTAGGAAACAGCTATATTTTCCTATTTCCATATGAACATTTTTAATAACCCCAAGTCCTCACTACATGCATGTCCTGATTCTACCAGCTCTGTTTGGCTCCCTTATTCTTTTGAGACCTCATCAGTATCATAATCTTCCCTTCTGACAACAGATGTTCATCTGGAATGGTTTCTAGGCTATCGGATGTGGCACAAACTCTTGCAAAGCCAGTTAGAACAGCACCCACAACTGACATACACTAACATTAACAGCATGGAGGAGTTTTTCACATGATGCTTCTGCTCTGTGCATCATCCCACAGATTGTCTTCAATCGTAAACTGAATACAGTTCATATTTTCTCTGAAAGATTGTTAAACCATATTTCTCATTGCGTGATCTAACAACACTCAAGCTTCTGGTACTTCATTCAGCACTATTCTACTAGCATAAGTGAACGTACAGAATCTCTTTGAAGAAGAAGAGGAAGACTATCAGATGTCAAATGATACCTACAATAGATAAAATTATTTGGGAAAGTAAGATTTGGCTGTTGAAATTGATGTTAGTTGTACATTAATGTGGAAAAATAGATAAGTAATATTAAGCTCAGGTCACGATACAAATGTAAATTTAGAATAACTCACTAGTTGTGTTCAAAGCCAATTAACTCTAACTCTATTAAATAAGCTGACATTGGCCTCAACCTATATAAATGTCATTAACAGTCCAATAATATTGAGACAAATTGTGTCAGTCTATAGTCTATAAAGTTTCCTTATACCTAGGAATTTTTATGCTTGCTATAATATAATGCCATTCTTTGCTAAAGCATTACTGAATGAAAGTTTTTTATTCAAAGTTTCAAAGTTTTAACTATAAGATTGCATGAAATTATATGATCTAATAATAAGCCAGCAATTTATACAGCATCTACCAAAACTACATCTGGAGCCCAACAGTAAAACTCTACAGTAGTACATTAATTAATGCACATCAATTTTTTTTTTTTGCTATCGAAACAAATCTATTCTAGATAGAAATACATTTTGTTTTTCCAAGTACATCCTTTTCCTACTTCTTCATTTGCCTTGTATTTGTTCGGTCTTATTACTGATGACTTTAAAATATATTAACAAAAACAAATTGCACAGTTAACAAAAGAAGGACATTTGAGGAAATATATGTCATGAGAAATATCCTAGCCCTACAAAACAAGGAGGAAACTTCAACAGGGAACATTTACAACTAAAGAACACCAAGCAGTCAACCTAGCTCTGGAGAAACGAGACTTCCTCAGAGCCATTAGGACAGGGCACAAGCTCATCACAGCCACCCAGAGCTATGTCACTAGTGCTTGGCACCTAGGTTCTTCACTCTTCTGCTTTCTTCTTCTCAGTGACTTCTATTTAATAACAGCTCCCTTCTGCCATATAATTTTTATTTGTGTGTAGTTTTGACTTGTTTTTGCACCAACTCTATGTGAATTTCAAACTCATCTTCATCTAATGACTTTCTCTGAGTCTCAGATTCTCCACAGAGAAAAACTGAATGGCCCAACCCATGGATTAGTTTACTTTGTGATAAAAACTCATTACAGGTCTAAGAAACTGAGACCAGTGAGGTGAGGTTAAATAGCATATTCCTCTCTGAGTAGACCCATTCCTTCAGAAGAGCTTGTGGACTGGGAATGATATATATGTGTACATATGTGTGTGTGTGTGTGTGTGTGTGTGCATGTGTGTATTTCTTTCTTTCTTTTTTTTTAATGAGGCATGGGCTCAGCAAATAATACATGATGTACTTTCTACAGTGGAAAAATACCAGTTTAGATGTCCAATATTCATAACAAGCTGCTGGAGATCATTATTATGAGAAAAAAAATAATTAATAAAAATTGAGGATAAAGTCTCTACTATATAAGGAACACAATGATTTTACTTGAAATTTAATAATATCAATCCATGTTACTGCTGGGTGGCTTGAAAATGTGCTTCTCATGGGTGGTCGTTGGAAGTTACCAAATTTTCTATCAATCTATTTACCAACCAAAAGCTTTCCAGTTATATACTAAATATGCATACATATATGTGCATATATACATTCTCATAAAATATACATTCTACATGTATATTTATTTGCTTATGTATTTATTTGTGCATACATGTCCCTGTGAAATTATCTACATTTGGAATGTAAGAGTTATTGATTTCCCAAGAGATGCCTTCTATGCTGTCACATACTCCTCACTGAGAGAAGAACTGATAATAGGGAGGATATATCTCAGTGGCCTAAGGCAGTGAATAAGGGGGCAGGTAGGAGAACTTCCATAGTCTTGTAGTAGCTCCCAAGAACTCTTTAAAGGCTTCGCAAATGGGGACTTCTGTGGCTTCCTTTGTCTAGGTCCACATAGTTATGTTACATAGAATATTAAGTATGAGGTCAATGCTATATTCTAAGAAATCTAAATGCCAAAGACTTGTATTCTTTTTACTCCATGACAAAAACTATTGCTTGATTTTTTTAAATATATTTTCTCAAGCATATATTGCATCAGATTATAAATCTTATTTTTAAAAAAGGAGAAAATTTTAAGAGTAGGAAATTTAAAACACCTAGAGTAGTGCTCTAGTGACACAGTTATTAAGAGAGAAGTAATTGGCCTGTGGTAAGTTGTATAGTGAATGTATTCTTTAATGATGATTAAAAAATAGAATATTCAATTTCTCACAAACTTCTAATAGAGGCCGAATTACTTAATACATAAATACAAAAATAAGCAGATTTTTCTGTTTATATATTGACTTGCTCTGTGTATACATTTCAATTTTTGTACCATAAGCATGTATTAATTACTTTAAAAATCAATACATATTTTATATAAACTGATAAGGAAAACATATCGAAGAGTGGAAGGTGAAACATAATGGACATCACATCCTGGATATGAGGAGGCCATCAAAGAGAAATGTAGTAAAGGAATATTTAAATAATCTAGGAAAAACTTGTACTTCTCGTATCAGAAATACTATATATCATGATCTCAAGGAAATCCATCTGCAACCAGAAAGAAATGTTTTTCAAAGTTACCCACAAATACCACATAATACCAGAATTTTGAGTAGGGAATATTCACATCAGCCTTTCCCCTATGTGAATTCTGAGAAAACCATTACTACCTAATTGATGGCAGTGTGGGCTGAGAGGAAATGGAACACCCTGCCCTTAGCCAGCACCAAGCCTAGATATGAGTAAAAAAGTAATATTAGCATGGGGCTATAAAAATAATCTTCAATTAGGAGGGAAAATAGTACTTTCTATATACAGAAAAAATATGTTTAATTGCAAGAGCCTTCCTGAACAAAAGAGGGAATGTGTTAAACAATAGCTCTGTATTGCAAAATAAAAGAAAACATGGGCCCTTCCAAAAATACATGGGATGGATACACATGGATTTGTCAGCAGCCAGGTGAGTAACCTGGACCCAGAGCAAAGACCACTAAATGTTGGAAGTTAGTATTTCCCATCATTTTTGCCTTCTCCCTGCCAACAAACTAAAATGTGTTCCACATCTAACCACAGAGCTGGCAAAAGACACAAGCAAATAAACAAACCATCAAATGAAAGTATAATCTAAAAGGTAAAACAAAAACAAAAACAAAACGACAACACCAAAACAGACAAGGAAAAATAATACCAAAATTTGAAATGCCATCTTTAAAATAAAATCAAATAGATATTTGATGAGAACAAAATGGTATCATGTAGAATAATCAGAAGGTAGAAATTAACGGTTAGGATTACCCAAATAAAAATTCAGTGGGAGTAATGGAAGGTAAAGTTCAGAAAGTATCTCAGAAATTAGAAGGAAAAGATGTAAATAAAAATATGTTTAAAAATTAATTTCTACAGTGAGTTTATGAAGGTTTTGGCAGGAGGGATGTACTTCTTTTTTATTCAGCTTATTTATTTTTGACTGAGAAAGAGAATTAATGGAAGAAGGGGAGAGAAAGAGGGAGAGAGAGAATCCTAAACAGGCTCCATGCTGTCAGTGCAGAGCCCAACATGGGGCTCAATCTCACAAATGATGAGATCATGGCCTGAGCCACAATTAATAGCAGCTGCTCAACTGAGGAAACCTCAGGTTTCTCAGGTGTCCCACGAGAAATGTACTTCTGAACCATCTGTCTACAGGTGGAAATTGAAGCCATGTCATTTAAGACACTGACTAGAGAGAGAGAACCATGAGAAGAGATGAGGGCCCAAAACTAAGTCTTCTAGAACTCAAAAATTTGGTGGTCCAGAAGAAAATAAACCTGCAGACAGAAAAGGAGTAGCTGGAAAGGTCAGGGGAAAGGTAAGAGATTGAGAAACCAACTACCCAAGTCAGAGAAACAGAATGGTCAACATAGAGAATGTTAACGAGAGTTCAAGTAAGATGAAAACTGAACACAAATAACGCAATATACAGGTGATGTTGAATTTAGTAAAAGCTATTCTGGGAATGTATCAGATTAGAAGTTGGATTTTAAATTCAGGGAATAAGTAAACAGAAATAGAAAGATGAGGTAGCACCAGTAGGAAGAAAGAGGCAGAATACATCTTTAACATGGTAAGAAAATATTTGTATTATTTTTCAAAACCACAGCCTAGATTGCTCTTAAAGTAAAACACTTATAAAGTATGCTCACTAAAATCAAGAACACATATAAATAACTGATTTAGTGGGGAATATAAATTGCTTATATATAAAGATGAAACTGTTTTATTTATTCCAATAAATATTAAAAATTGTGCTTTGTCTTACTAAGTACCTTCTTTGCAGTCAGATTTCATATTTCTACGGTGGTATGGGTTCTTTTAGCCTCCGTCCTAGTCATTTTAAAATTGCAAACTCACATAATTAAAAATTATTTCCTCTTCCCACTCACCAAAAACGTGGAACGTGTGTTTTGTTTTATGTGTATGTGTTTCGGGGACAGGAGTGCTTTCCAGCACATATCATTCATTCCAGTTTTCAGATGGGGAAGAGGAACAAAGAGTAAGAATAAGTCTTTTGGGATTGCCATTGAGGGAGTAAGAACTCTTTCTGGTGGTTGCCATTTCTGTTTTACCAACATTGACCAGTTCTTTTTTCCCCCGTATTTGTTGATTATTTTAGAGAAGGCTATGCAAATCTTGCTCTTGATATGGTATATCTACTCCAAGATTCAAGTCCCAACAACCTTTTGTGGTTTCCAGTGAATACTCAGAGGGAAAGCAGACTGCCTCACCAGCAAGTCTTCCCTCAGCTCTGCCGTCTCTCTCTTCGCCTCTTTTCTCCACATTTGACTAACACTATGCACTGGACCAATATAATGGTAGAGCAATATTCAAATGAGAAATGATCACTGTCCTCCAGAGTGAACAGTTCACATACTCAAAATCTTTCAAATGGTTCTCTACTCCAACATAAGCCGAAAAGAACTAACAGTCTCTCTTCATGGCCACTACTTCTCCAAAACTTAAACACTAAGGAGACATAATGTTTGTTACTAAAGAGTCAAGATTATATGGGATGAGTAATTCTGGCTTTTCTAGCTGGCATTTCTCAACCAACTCTGAGAGGAGGATATTGACCTCACCAAATGTCAGCTTTGTGAATCAGGCATATATTCTGTTCTAAGCAATAGGCATGAAATGCCAGTGTTATAGAGTGGCATCAGAATCCATCCTGTCACACTTGTACTTGCCATAATCATTTAACATCGTTGCTTGGATTCTGTCTTACTGAAGAAGAGGAAAACAGAGACAACTAATATGTGTGTATTTAAAGAAAAAAAAAGATGGTCATTTTGCAGATGACACTCCAGTTTAGAAAATACACACAACAAATAAAAATTTTAAAGTACTAAAATTGATAAGAGAGCTCAGGAAATGGTTATTAAACAGAGAGAAATAACATCTACTTTTGGTTAGGGTATAGGGAATCAAGTATCATCAAATTTAGCTAATAATGATGTAAATTAACTTTTAAAATTCTGAAAAAATTTAGAGTATATCAAGACTGAAAATGTTAATATCCCTTGACCCAGTGATGCTCTTTCAAGGAATCCATCTTATTTTTTAATCGGTAAGAATTTATATTCTAAAATTATTATTAAGACTGTATTTAACATTGATAAAACATAAAAATAACAATAGGAAATGAGCTTTAAAATGTGGCATTTCCTTACAATGTGTTATCATACAGTCATATTATATTATATTTATACTTTTTTCTTACAATATAAAAAAGTCATGATGTGATGTTATATGAAAAAACCAGGAACTTATTTGTATGTAAGGCAGACCACATGCAACTTTTTTTTTCATATGCAAGATATAAGATAAAGTCCTTTGTGTCTCAAGATCAGCTGAGGCCAAGATAAATGCATGTCAAATACCCAGCTCCTCCTAAATTTCTGCTTCTGTATTATACAGAGCATGCCTTCACATCATAAAACTAGTTTGTTCTACATTAGTCCAATATCTACCTTGAGAGTAAAAAAGCTATAATATGTTCAGTACTAATCGTCAGTGATATAAGCACCCCATTTCTCTGAGGGTAGGGTGGGTCTCTCCCTTACTCAAGCCAAATGAAAAAGACTTTAATAAAACCCCTCATATTGGCACAGGTTCTACCACATGTTGGCTTAGTTAACAAAGAAGCAAACAGGAGCACAGGGATGGAGCTGTGCTTGCCACTGTTGGTACAGGGATCCTGCCCAAAGGGGCCATGAAGAAGGGAAAGGAGATCTTCGTGGAAGGTGGGAAGTTGAACACCTGAGGGTGTGACAGGGTAGTGGGTAAGCCATGGGCTACAGGTAAGATGTTGCCAATGTCAAAGACATTGCAGCTAGAGGTCTAAGGGGTGCTTCTGGGAAACTACATCCAAAGAGAAAGAGCCAACAACTTATCCACATTACCCACATACAACGTCACATCACACAGGTATCAGACGGATTACTACTGCTCCACCATCCCTGTGCCAGTCACCCATGATCCCTTCAACCAGGGACACAATCTGAAAGTGACAGAAACCCTTGTTTGGAGTTATGATATTACATTAGACTTCTATTTATTTTGGAGTTAATAGAACAGAACTGCCTAGGATTTCACCTGGGGGCAGAGAAATGAGCAGAAGAACAAATTTAATAGAAAATGTTGAATTAAGTTAGTTATTTTATAATTGGACCCTATCAAGTTATACTTATTTGATCTACCATTTAAATGTATATAACATTTTAAAAATATGTAATATAATATAGAATAATATTTATAGAGGTTTTTAGGCAATAGATTTATAGGTAATTTCTGTATACTCTGTATATTCTGTTTTTATGCAAAACAATATTAATTCTAAAATCATAACAAGTTACTGAAAAATAAATGAAGCTACCAAGATAGGAAAGTAATTCCAAATCCATACTTCCCAAATCATCTTCCACCATGTTCACACTAAGGTCACTAAATCATATACTAATCCTGGAATCTGCTCATATGAACTTTGTTTTGCCTCTGAATCTTACAACAGTCCAATTCTCTCATGCACACTGTGACAATTTTATCACTGACCTTAGCTAAGGGAATATTGCAAGATACACTTTTTTTTTCAAATTATTGTGATAAATTATAGAAACCCAAAGTTCAAGAACAACATGGCGCATACACTAGGTATTAAATAAATGCTGTCTGAAACCAGAGACAAAACTCATTATTTTTTGAGGACTCTTGCTTGTCTATAGAATAAGATGAAGTACTGATTCCAAAATACATAAAGTATGCTAAATAACTACCCATCACCTCACTAATTAGAGCTGGCTGAGCAATATATGCTGAATCTTCATTCCACAAACATAGAAATCTTTGACAGCCCCACAATTCTTCAGAATGACCCATTAGAAAAAGGTCCATTTAATTGAAATTCTTAATTGCAAGAGGGGAAGGATTCCTGGTTTATTGTTTACTCTTGTCTATACTTATCCCTGCTTCAAACAGAATGTGTCAATTACGTTCTAAGTTATTCACTATATTCAGACCAGGTGCCCTCAATTGCTGTAAACAATGGCCTTCAGTTTTCTTATTGCACTATAAATTTGGCAGGATATCGACTGGGAAAGGTGCAGTCATTCGCCATCTCGAGTCAGTTTTCATGCACCAGGCTTTTTTCCCCAACTGTGAATGTGTTCTGCTTGTCAGCAGAGTAAGTAATTAAAAGGTTCAGTGGTTAAATATTGCTACAAGTAGTTCAAAAATAAATTGTCATTTTAAAAGACAGACGGAGAGACAAACACAGATGGATAATAAATGCATGATACATGGACTGATGTGGAACTAGAAAAAGAAATGCTGACACCCTTCTTCACTAAAAGAAGACAGGCAGCTAAATTTAAGGGTGGGGGAAGCCCATAAAGGAATAAGTTGTAATCGTGAGGCACATTATGGTATTCAATGGCAGACACTTTATGAGAGAAAAAAATCAATATAAACATTACATTTGTAAACTAAAGTCGGGGTTATTGTTTCATTTGTCAAGGTTTTAGACCACAGAGTAGGAACATTTAAATGAGTGATTTAAGTCAAGCTAATCTTTCTGAGATTGTCCATTTATCCAAAACATTAAACTTAATTGGCACTTCAAGACAGATTACTTTTTTCTTTCTATCCTGGTTATCTTGACTCTCATCACTGGCTTCCCGCTGGGGTTTTGTTTTTGTTGTTGTTGTTGTTGTTTGTTTGTTTGATTCTTTTTACCAGACTCCTTAAGTCCCATAATTGCTGTTAATATGTATATCCTCTATCACCCCTAGGCTCACTAATATCTGACAGCTCGCAACATCCCCAAAATTTGAAAAGGGGGAAAGGAAAATTTATGATAAAATATATTTATATTTTACCTATTTTAAGATAAATTCATACCAAAATATCCATTTTCTCTTAAGAAAAATAATTGCAGGTATTTGTTATAATCTGGTTCCAAACATCATTACGTTACTTTGGATTTTTTTGTTTTTTAATTATTATCATTAAGAAAGCAAGCCACAAGAAAACAGTCACTTGTAGCCATAGCTTGTCTGATTTCATCTCTTCTTAGTTCTCCATGAATAATGTACAAAACAGAGAGAAAAGATGAGGAACTTCATCCAGCAGAAGGAAAAAGAAGTGTATTATAGCTTGCCGTGACTATTCCTGGTATTTGAAGTTCCCTGAAGAAATCTGTGTTTGTTGTTTATTTCAGCTATCTTTCCCACGTGGCACTCAAGTCTGCTCCATATGCTTTCTTATTAATCCTCCCAGTGGTTCTGTGATACACTTATTTTTCCGATGAGAACACTAATTTAGAGAGCCTGGAATGATTTTTTTCCTTAAAGGTTCACAGCTAGTACATGACAGAACTGGAGTTTGTATCAGTGTCCCATTGGTAAGGTGACAACCTAGTTCCCTCTCAGGCAGTGAGGGTCAAAGGAATGAATACATGCAGAGCACTTAGAAAGATGCCTGGCATAGATCCAGCCCTTGATAAATGATTATTGTATCTTGGGGCTTCTTCTGCTAAGGTCTATGAAAGAGAAATGAACAGCATTTCGGAATGTCCTAAAATAATAATTCTCAGCATTGATAATGGACCACCCACATTAAAAATAATGTGGTTGTTTATTAAAAGCGAAAATTCCTGGATGCTATCCTAGACCTCCCAACTAGAAACTAGAAAGGAAGGTTGGAAAGCTCAGTCTTCAACACACATCTCCTCAGAAATTTGGAGCACATTAAAGTTTGAGAAGTGTCCTATGACTTGGTCAGGTTTATTTGCATAATTTATAATGTGATTTTTCCAAGGCGATGTGTAAATAATTTAAGATGTTGATGATAACAGAAATGATAGACTAAAGTTTACATTTGTTTAGTGGTACGTTATTTGGATATTTTATAAGTCAAACATCTACAGAATGAGAAATTTGACCAACATTCCTACTCCTTATTATTCTTATCACTTCCATATTTAAATATCTGTTATGTTAGAAGAGCTTGAAGGAAACATTACTGTAGTGTCAGCTTTCTTACATTCACAGGTCAACAAGAATTACCAGTTTTCTGATAATTAGTTCTCCTAACCTATGATCAGGACACCACAGGGGTGAGTCAGGAACTGCTGTCTACATTGTTCTTATAACCAGTCACAATGAAGTGTTCTCAATTATCCAAGGTCACAGACAACCAGAGAAGCCTGATCATTGAAAACTTGGCTAATAGGAAACGACCAGAGTACAGTAGAGCAACCGGCTTGTTAGAAGCAATAAGGATGCAAGGAGTGAGCTAGAATTAAGGGACCCTTCAGATGTCCAATCAAGCACATCTGCCAGCAGCATCAATGTCTTAGCAAATCTTAGGTGCAAAGATGGACATGTAATATGTCACCCATCTCCTCGCTCCTTTAACCTCTGACCTGTCTTCCTTCTCTCCACTGTTTCATCTGTTTTTTTACCTCATGTGCATTATAACTAATCTAAAACATTATTTAAGCTAAAATCCTTAACTGCTTTATTTAAATTTTTAAAATCTGCAATTAGTACATCCATTAGGGAATTCTGTACCTCTTATACATACCTATAACTCACTCACTTTTCAGCTAAAATAGTCTCCTCTACCCAAGTTTAAATCTTTCAAATGCATAGGTTGCTCTTCAGAAATAATGCAAGGCAATGATTCACTGTGGGCTCAGAGAACTAGACTATCACATAATTAGATCTTATGAAATCTTTTAAAGATAGTCAAAATGAAGCCAGGTTTCTGGTATAAATGCAAAATGTCAAAGATACAGCCAATGAAAACATTGATTTTCAATGTAGTCTTGTGCTCCAGACTGTAACATTTATTTTTGAAATAATGACTCCTGCTTCATATCAATAAAGTGTTTGAAAGAAAAAGTGTGGTGTAATACTCATATTCAATCATATCAATGTCGAAAAGCCATTGTTTTTGTAAAAGTGAGTTTTAGATGTTTGAAAAATATAATGTCAGAGAACTCAATGGTTTGCTTCAAAGATATTCCTGGCATGTTTCATATCACACTGTATTCATTATTGCCATCAACTGGGGCTGTCTCTGTATATAGACTTGGGAGTTTGCAACCATGACAAATGCCAACTGACTTTCATCTGTTGGACAAAACCCACAAACTTAGGTATTACTACTTAATTTAGCATCCCAACTTCAAGGAAGCCCACATGTCCACAGATTTTTGAAGACACAAACCTAAGTATTTAGATGTCCCAAAATGCAAAGGAAAATATAATTGTTGCTATTTTGCACATGAGAAAACTATGTCCCAAAATACCTGGTGCTTTCTTGAGGAAGGAAGGGAAACATACCCTATATCTTAGATCTGTCAATATAATACCCATTTTTTTGATAGAATGAAAACAATAAAAACCAAACACACAGAACTTCTTTCCTTGGTTTGGGAGGGGAACTAAAAATATCATTGGCTATTATTAGAACACAATAAGTGATCATTAATTGCAAAGGGGATCCAGTGGCATTTTTCATTCTGAATGTGGTCTGGTGCTCTTATTAGTGGATTCTTTGGAACTGGGAAGGCTGCCCTTGATCTCAATCAGAGCCCCTGTACTGGCGTTGAGTACAGGTAGCATATGCTGGCACAATGGTCACCTCTGAGACCAGTTGTCCCTTGTCTCTCCCAGGCTGTCTTGCCATATATCACATATCAGTAGAGGCAGATATCAGCAAGCAAGTGATAACTGAAGCTTGATGATGCTTAGAGAAAACTCAATGAACTAAAGGAATTATTTCAAATAGAGTTTTCATGTACCTTAGTTTTGGAAATGAGGGCTAAAGATGTCACCAATGTCAAAGGTCTCAACATCAAGACTAATGTAAGGGTGAGTCATTTCTATATTTACACTTACCTGGATATATAATTTTTAAGATACATAAGTCTCCAAAATGGAAATAAGATGTATAATAACAATGGCAATAATAATAACATGCGCTAACACTGAGAGTTATTACTGTGTTCTAAACACTTTATGTATAATTTGTAAACTGTATTTATATTAATCCTACCAATAGTCTTATGAGAGCTGCTATATTATTCCTATTTTACACATGAGAAAGTGGGTACAGAAAGATTAAATAATAGGAAATTATCTCGTTATTCCCCACAATTCCTTCATTTTAAATGTGTTTCCTTCTGTATGCATGTAGAGCGTCTCACCTCATCTATTTGCAGAGCTGATATTCAGGGTCTCAGAACATGGTCACGTCTTCCTGCATGCATGTTGTTAAATACATTTACTATCAACCCAAACTATATGCTTGTGTATATCAGAGTTTCTTCCCCTATATTTCTAAGATGGCTGGAAGTTATCTCTATTGCTGCAGAAATCACTACCCAAGGCATGAATTTCCTGTCTCCTTCCCTACTATAAACTGAATGTATGTGTTCCCTCAAAATGTATATGTTGCAACCTAATCCCCAAATGTGTTGGTATTTGGAGACAGGGCCTTTGGGAGCTTATTAGATCATGAGGGTGGAGCCCACATGAATGAGATTAGTGACCTTTTAAAAGAGACCCCAAAGAGATCCCTCACCTTTTCCACCATGTGAGAACACAGCCAGAGGATGGCCATGGATGAATCAGGAAGCAGGCCCTCATCAGACAAGGAATCTACCAACACCTTGATCTTGAACTTCCCAGCCTCCAGACCTGTGAGAAACGAATGTTTATTGTAAGCTATTCAGTCTATGGTATTTTTGTTATTGCAGCTCAAGGAGAGTAAGCCATTCTCTGACTAGATTATGACTCTCAAAAGGCAAGAATTAATTTGTGCATTATTTCCATTATATGGCAAAGTACTTTACATATAGTGGTGCTTAATAAGTATAATTGAGTGAATGCAAGAAATTGGTGGCACTGACACTATTTTCTCATTTAGAAACAGGGAAAACGAATAATATGGCATCACGAAATAGTTGTGAAAATGGATTAAAAATATAAAATATGTATACTTATTGACAGGGGAGATACCATGATCACAAAGGTGGTTTTCCCAGGGCGAGGCTTATCCGTTGCATTCTGGATGTGCTGACTCCTGAGATTTCCCCAAATGTGGGAAACTTGACTGCATAATTTGTGGTAGTGGAGGACTGTTCACGCTTTTCCCAGGGGAAAAAAATATAAAATATGTTTAGGAAACTATAAAATGCCTCGTATATATGAATCAATTTGCCATACACACTGGACTTAAAGCAACAAAAGTTTAAGTATTGCTCCTACCTAAAAACTGAACAAGATCACAACTTTGAGCTGTTCCAAAGGTCAAATTCATTTACTGAAAGTTTATGGCACAACTACTCCACTACAGTTATCTTAACAACTATACAAAATATATATATATATAGCATATATATATATGCTTCTTAATTTGGGGATACAGTTCCTAAAACAGCAACAACAAAAAAAGAAGAAATCCCAACCTAAATAGATTAAGTTTATTCCAAATGGATACAACTCTAGTCTGCCAAACCATTTATGAGTCAACGTTCTGCTTCTCGTATGTTCCACTATTTTAAATGATCACAAGAGATTTTTTTTTTTCTCCTGCAGCTTCTGTGTTTCCCAAGGATAAGTACTGATATGCCTCCTCCTCATTATAAATAGCCCTCAGTAATCCATTTTTACACTAATGGGCTACTTGGCTCTTTGTCTATGCACTCTTAAATCACCTGCAGTGTCGGCACCACTCCAAACCCGTGAGACTAACTCTGGCCCAGATTAAAACGTACACTAATAGGATTAATTCCATTTTGTACCTGTACACATTCTTCTCCGCATCTGGTACTTCAGTTTCTAGTAACTGAAATCCCTGAAACTTATTTTGTGGTCCCATATTTTCTATCCATAGCACCAGTTTCTTTAAAGCAAATATCCTAATGTCTGAGATGCCTAAATAAGTCTGCTGAACTTCTTCAAAAGTCTATCTACCTTTCCACTGATTTCTTGCAATTGGAATCTTGTTGATCATTTTTCTCCAGCTGCTTAACAGATTTTGGAAATTAATTTCAGTTTGAGCACTGACTAAAAATTTCCCAGTTTGGAGCGCCTGGGTGGCTCAGTCATGAAGTATGTGACTCTTGATTTTGGCTCAGGTCATGATCTCACGGTTCATAAACTCAATCCCCATATCAGGCTCTGCACTGACAGTGTGGAACCTGCTAGGATTCTCCCTCCCTCTCTTTCTCTGCCCCCCTTCTCAAAAATAAATAAATAAACTTTAAAAAATCCCCATTTTACCCGCCCTTCTAGAGAAAGGTTACTCTGTTTCAGCTCTACCTATTGGTACATATTCACATGTTGCTAACATTGGAAAATTTGTGGCTGGGCTTTATCTTCATAGTCAGATATTCAATGTTCTTTAAAAAATTAAATCAGCTGTAAATTAATGCAGGCATGAGAGATAGCTGGTATTGATTATATGCACACAGAAGCTTCCTTCTTTCCTTGCAACTTTTTCCTTCCTTTTCATTTTCTGGATTCTAGGTGTCTGCCTGGAATAGTGATTCTCAAAATTTCCCCAAGTCTCTATCATTAAACTTCAAACAAACATACATTGAACAGCAAGTTCGTTCCTGGGACTGTGGGGCTATAAACACATATATGATGTCTTCTTTATCCTTGAGTGATGAGAAGTCATTGCAGCAGGATGAGAACCAAAGTCCAAGTCCTATCATTTCAGTGCTCCATGGGCTCCTATGAGTTTCTTCAACACGCTAGTCATACCCTTCCTGGATGCCTATGAAGTTTTCCTTCCAGAAAGTCACATGGACCATTTTGTCATCTCCTGCCTATCTTTACATCACTGTCACTTCATCAGTGAGACCTTTTCTGAACAAGTCCTGTCAGCCTATAGCTTACTTTCCTACCCCAAGACTCTTTATCATCCCTTACTGCTGTGTTTTTCTCCATTGCACTTCCAATGTACTTTATATTGTATATGTATATGTACAGGAACTCAGCAAAAACTTGAATTAGTGAATGAATGAAGTACCAGAAGTCAGGAACCATATGAAATCATGAAGTAGACATCATTTCTAGTTGAGGAGGTTAGGAAATCCTTGACAAAAAATTTCATTTGAGTTGATCATTTTAAAACATGGATAATTATGATAAAAAGAGGAAGGTTCTAAGGCAGTATAAGCCTCATCAAAATGCAGATGACATTACCACAAGTTCAAACTCTTGCTAGCAAAGGAGACTCCCTCCCTGTCAGTCTAGAGAATGGAGAACATCAGCCTAAGCAGAGGGGTTGCATAGAGAGAAAGTTATCAAAACCTCCAAGCTTTTTGTGGAGGACCTGAAACACTTCAGAAAGGCATGTAAAATTTACTCAAAAGGCCCTGAGAGTCATTGAGGGTGTTGGGAAGGAACATTCTGTTAAAATTTAGATCTTATTAAAAAATAAGCACAGCATAAGGAAATGAAACTAGGGTCACTGAAAAATTAGAGCTCAGGTAAAGGTCCCATGATGGATGTAAATAAAGAATGATAAAAAGTAGCATAAAAAAGTAGCATTCTTTTTTATTTAAGTTTTTATTTTAACCCAGTTAAACTACAGTGTAATATTAGTCTCAGGTTACAATATAGTGATTCAACACTTCCATACATCAGCCCGGGCCCATCGTGACAAGGGTGCTCTTTAACCCTCATCCCCTATTTAACTCATCCCTCCATCCTCCTCCCCTCTGCTAACCATCAGTTTGTTCTATATACTAAGAGTTCGTTTCTTGGTTTGTCTCTCTTTCCCTCTCTCATTGTTTCCCTTTGTTTATTTTGTTCTTAAATTCCACATGAGTGAAATCAAATGGTATGTGTCTTTCTTTGACTGACTTATTTCACTTAGCATTATACTTTCTAGCTCCATCCATGTTGTTGCAAATGGCATGATTTCATTCTTCTTAAGGTTGAATAATATTGCATTGTGTGTGTATATATATATATATATATGTATGTGTGTGTGTGTATATACACACACACACACACACACACCACATCTTCCTTATCCATTCATCATTGATGGACACTTGGGCTGCTTCAATATCCTGGCTACTGTAAATAATGTTGTAATTAACATAGGGGTGCATGTATCCCTTTGAATTAGTCTTCTTGTTTTCTTTGAGTAAATACCCAGTAATGTGAATGCTTGATCATAAAGTAATTCTATTTTTAACTTCTTGAGGATCCTCCAAAGCTTCCCACAGTTGCTGCACGAGATTGCATTCCCACCAATAGTGCAAGAGGGTTCCTTTTTCTCCACATCCTTGCCAACACCTGTTGTTTCTGGCATTGATGATTTTAGCCATTCTGACAGGTGTGAGGTGATAGTTCACTGTAGCTTTGATTTGCATCTCCCTGATGCTAGATGATGATGAACACCATTTCATGCATTTCTTGGCCATCAGTATGTCTTCCTTAAAGAAATGTCTGTTCTTTTGCCAATTTTTTAAATGAATTATTTTGGGGTTTTTTTTTTTGGTGTTGAATTGTATAAGTTCTTAATATATTTTGGATACTAATCCTTTATCGCATACGCCATTGGTAAATACCTTTTCCCATTCCATAGGTTGCCTTTTATTTTTGTTGATTGTTTCCTTATCTGTGCATAAGCTTTTTATTTTGATGAAATCCTAATAGTTTATTTTTGCTTTTGTTTCCCTTTCGTCAGGAGACCTATTTAGCTAGAAGTTGCTACAGCCCATGTCAAAGAAGTTACTGTCTGTGTTCTTTTTTAGGATTTTTATGGTTCCAGGCCTCATATTTAGGTCTTTAATCCATTTTTAGTTAGGTGAAAGTGGTGTCTAAGGTGAAAGTGGTCCAGTTTCATTCTTTTGCATGCAGCTGTCTAGTTTTCCCTAAACCATTTGTTGAACAGACTGTCTTTTGCTCATTGCATATTCTTTTCTGATTTATGGATTAATTGACTCTATTTTTGTGGGTTTATTTCTGGATTTTATATTCTATTCCATTGATCTATGTGTCTGTTTTTGTGCCAGTACCATAATGTTTTGACCACAACAGCTTTGTAAAATAACTTGAAATCCAGAATGGTGATGCCTCCAGCTTTACTATTCTTTTTCAAGACTGCTTTGGCTATTTGGGGTCTTCTGTGGGTCCATACAAATTTTAGGATGCTTTTTTGTAATGCTGTTGGTAATTTGATAGGGATTACATCATTAAATGTGTAGATTTCTTTGGGTAGTATAGACATTTTAACAATATTTGCTCTTCTAACCTATGAGTATGGAATGTCTATTTATTTGTGTCATCTTCAATTTCATTCATCAGTGTTTTATAATTTTTCAGAGTACATGTCTTTCACCTCTTTGGTTAGATTTATTCATAGGTATCTTACTATTTTTGGTGCAACTGTAAATGGGATTATTTTCTTAATTTCTCTTTCTGTTTTTTCATTATTGGTGTATAGAAATGCAACATATTTCTATACATTGATTTTGTATCCGGCAACTTTACTAAATTCATTTATCAGTTCTAGCAGTTTTTTTTTGGTGCAATCTTTTGGGTTTTCTATATATAGAATCATGTCATCTGAAAATAGTCAAAGTTTTACTTCTTTGCTAATTTTGATGCTTTTTATTTCTTTTTGTTTTCCGAATGTTGTGATTAGAACTTTCAGTACTATGTTTAATAAAAGTGGTGAGAGTGAACATCCTTGTCTTCTTCCTGATATAAGGGGAAATCTCTAAGTTTTTCCCTATTAAGGATGATAGTAGCTGCGGGTTTACACGCATGGTCTTTATTATTTTGAGGTATGTTCCCTCTAAACCTACTTTGTTGAGGGTTTTTATCATGAATGGATGTTGTCCTTTGTCAAATTCTTTTTTTTCATCTACTGAAATGATCATATAGTTCTTATCCTTTCTCTTGATGTGATCTATCACTTTGATTGATGTGTGAATATTGAACTACCCTTGCAACCTGGGATTAAACCCTACTTGATCGTAGTGAATGATTTTTGGGGGGTATTTTTGGGGTTCAGTTTACTAGTATTTTATCGAAAATTTTGCATCTGTATTCATCAGGGATATTGGCCTGTAGTTCTCTTTTCGGTGTCTTTATCTAGTTTTGGTATCAGGTTAATGCTGGCCTTATAGAAAGAATTTGGAAGTTTTTCTTCCTTTTATATTTTCTTGGAATAGTTTGAGAAAAATAGGTATTAACTCTTCTTCAAATGTTTGGTAGAATTTGCCTGTGAAGTCTTCTGGTCCTGGACTTCTGTTCATTGGGAGTTTTTTGATTACTGATTTAATTTCTTTATTGGTTATGGGTCTGTTCAAATTTTCTTTCTGTTTCAATTTTGGTAGTTTATGATCATAGGAATTTATCCATTTCTACTTGGTTGCCCAATTTGTTTTTGGCATACTGTTTTTCACAATATTCTCTTATGATTGTATTTCTGTGCTATTAGTTGTTGTATCTCTTCTCTCATTTCCGATTTTGATTCCTTTCTCTTTTGTTCTTGATAAGTCTGCATAGAGGTTTGCCAATTTATTGACTTTTTTCAAAGAACCAGCTCTTGGTTTCATTGATTTGTTCTACTGTTTGTTTGTTTGTTTTTTAGTTTCTATATCATTTATTTCTGCTCTATTCTTTATTATTTCCTTCCTTCGGCTGGTTTTAGGTTTTGTTTTCTAGCTTCTTTAGATGCAAGTTTAATTGTTTTATTAAGATTTTTCTTGCTTCTTGAGGTAAGCCTGTATTGCTATAAACTTCTCTCTTAGGACTGCTTTTGCTGCACCCCAGAGGTTTGGACCATGGTGTTTTTCTCATTTGTTTCCATTTGTTATTTTCATTTGTTTCCATTTACTTTTTAATTTCTTCTTCGATTACATACTTGACCCATTTATTGTTTAGTAGCACATTGCTTAACCTTCATGTGTTTGTGGTCCTTCCATATTTTTGCTTGTGGTTGACTTCTAGTTTTCATAGTGTTGCCATCAGACAAGAGGCATGGTATGACTTAAGTCTTCTTGAATTTATTGAGGCTGGATTTGTGGGCTAATATGTGATCTCTTCTGAGGAATGTTCCATGTCCACTTGAAAAGAATGTATTCTGCTGTTTTGGGATGGAACGTTCTGAATATATCTGTTAAATTCATCTGTTTCAATTTGTCATTCAAAGCCATTGTTTCCTTGTTGATTTTCTGTTTAGATGATCTATCCATTGATGTAAGTAGGGTGTTAAAGTTCTCTACTATTATTGTATTATTATCGATTAGTTGTTTTATGTTTGTTATTAACTGTTTCATGGATTTCAGTGTTTTCATGTTGAGTACATAAATATTTACAATTGTTTGTCCCCTTAATTATTATATAGTGTCATTCTTTGTCTCTTGTTAGAATAATTGTTTTAAAGCATTTTGTCACATATAAGTTGCTTCTCTGGCCTTTCTTTTCACATTCATTTGCATGACAAATGTTTCTCCATCATCTTCAATCCGTAGCTGTCTTTAGGTCTAAAATGGGTCTCCTGTAGGCATATAGGTGGGTCTTGTTTTTAATCCATTCTATCACCCTATGTCTTTTGATGGGATCATGTAATCTATTTACATTTAAAGTAATTATTGGTAATACGTGTTTATTGTCATTATAATACTTGTTTTGTGTTGTTTATGAAGATTTTCTCTCATCTGTTCTTATCTCTCTTCCATATTTTGTTGATTTTCTTTAGTGATAAACCTGAATTTCTTTCTCTTTAATCTTTGCATATTTATTACTGGTTTTTGATATATGGTTACCATTAGGTTACCACTAGGTTTGTATACAACCTCTTCTACATATAGCAGTCTATATTAAGTTGATGGTTATTTAAGGTTGAATCCAGTCTTTTCCCCTTTCCTCCCCATGTTTTAGGTATATGTTACTGTATTTTATATCCTTTTTTTTTTGTGACTTCATTGACTGATTTTTTACAAAAATACTTATTTTTTACTGATTTTGTGTTTCCTACCTTCATACTGTCATTTTTGGTCCTTGTTTCCACTCAAAGAGTCCTTTTTAATATTTCTTGCATGACTGGTTTAGTGGTCATGAACTCTTTTAATTTTTGTTTGTCTGGGAAACTCTTTATATCTCTTTCTATTCTGAATGATAACCTTGCTAGATAGAATATTCTTGGCAGATTTTTCCCATTCAGCACTTTGAATATATCATGCCACTCTCTTCTTTTTTGCAAAGTTTCTGTTGAAAAATGTCTTGCTAGTCTTATGTATTTTCCTTTGCAAGTTATTTTATTGTATTTATTTTTTATTTTTTATTTTTTTGCTGGTTTAAAATTTTTTTTTTGTCACTGTATTTTGTAAATTTAATTACAATATGTCTTGCTATTGGCCTGCTTTTGTTGATTCTGATGAGAGCTCTCTGTGCCTCTTGGACCTGGATATCTTTTTCCTTCCCTGAAAAGAATAGTTTTTAGCTATCATTTCTTCAAATAATTTTTCTACCCCTTTTCTCTTCTTCTTCTGACACTCCTATAATACAAATGGCATTATGTTTAATGGAGTCACTGAGTTCCCGAAATCTATTTCCATTTTGCACAGATCTTTTCTCTTTTGTTCAGCTTGATTACTTACTATTACTCTGTTTTCTAGGTCATTAATTCATTCCTCTGCTTCTTCAATCCTGCAGTTCATGCCATCAAGTGTGTTTCTCATTTTATTTACTGAGCTCTTTATCTCTGCTTTATTCTTCCTTATCTCTGTGTTATAGGTTTCACTCATGTCTTTCATTCTTTGCTCAAGTCCAGTGAGTATCTTTATTATTATTGATTTAAATTCTCTATCAGGAATGTTACTTATATCTATTTTGCTTAGACCTCTGGCTGTGGCCCTGTCCTGTTCTTTCATTTGGGGTAGATTTCTCTTTCTCCTCATTTTGTCTGCCTCTCTGTGACTGTTTCTATGTGTTAAGAAAGTCAGATGTGTCTTCTGCTCTTTAAAGTAGTTACTATATGAAGAAGAGGTCCTGGAATGTATTGTGGTGCTCTGTCCCTTGTTCACCAGAACCTCTCCCTTCAGGAAAGTATCCTATGTATGTTGTTTACACCAGGTTGTTGTGTCTGAGTTGCTTTTCCTTTCAGTGAAGTCATCAGCACTGACTCTCTACCTATTCTGGACTGTGCTTACTCTCTGTGGTGTTAGTGGGACCCAGTCAAGCCAAATGTGAGGGGGTGTGCCTGCTGGGGCACTTGGGAGTGGAGCTGGTGGTGCTAGCAAAATATGCATTGGTCCACTAATTCTGTGCCAGGTCTCTTGAAGTGTTCCAGTGGTTAGGGGTTGCTCACTGGTTGGCTGGGGTTGCAAGGCTGTCCGAGGCATGATATCTGAGTGCTGTCATGTGGCAGTTGTGCACCTGGTGGTTGGGTGTGGCATCTGTGTACCTTTACAAAATTTGCCATAAGCCCTGGGCTGAGGCTACAAGTGTCTATGTAGGCCTGCCTCCCACAAGTGGGTCTGTTTTTATGCTGGGGGTCGGGGAGGAAAACGGTACCTGTAGCTCCCTCTGTTTCAGAGTTCTCCCTCTGAAATCAGAATGAACAGATCTATCTCCCATTTTTCCCCAGGATTGTATAAACTGCTGTGTTTTTTTTATATAAATTTTTTTAACGTTTATTTATTTTTGAGACAGAGAGAGACAGAGCATGAACAGGGAGGGTCAGAGAGAGGGAGACACAGAATCTGAAACAGGCTCCAGGCTCTGAGCTGTCAGCACAGAGCCCGACGCGGGGCTCGAACTCATGGACCGTGAGATCATGACCTGAGCCAAAGTCGGACGCTTAACCAACTGAGCCACCCAGGCGCCCCTAAACTGCTGTTTTTATTTTACCTCTGGCACAGGCTGTTGTCTCTTTAAGGGCAGAGACCCAGCTATCACTTGCCCACCTGTCTGGCCCAGTCCTGAGTCAGTTGACTTTTAAAGCTCCAGGTTCCAAGTCCCATATATTTACAAACTCATGGAATGAAGCCACTCTGGTTTTTAAAGGCAAAAAGCTTGGGAATTAGTGTTCCCTTTGTGAGCTCCCTGTTGCAAAGACCCATTTCTCTGCCCTCCCTGTAGGTGAAGCTCCCTCTGTCCCGTGGGCAGCCTCCCTCTGCCTTTTTGACCTTCCTAACCTTTCAGATGCAGCTTCTTCCCTACATTTAGTTGTGGAATTTGTTCTGCCAGTCTTCAGGTTGCTCTGTGGTTTATTGACTTGGATGTGGATGATAGCTAGTTGTGAACATGGGACAGGGTGAGCTCAGGTTCTTCCTATTCTACCTTCTTACCAAACTCCTCTCAGAAATTAGCATCCTTAAGGTAAGAAAAACAATCTGAGTGCCTATAAAACTTAGATATTTTATACTCAAATCTGATATATCAGTATATATGTACTGATTGCTCTTTCTTTTCTGCCTTTCACAGTAGAATTTTCCTCAGAAATAGTTTCAAATAGAGACTGGTGCAATCATTTTCCTCAAAGTACTTCTTCATGAACAAATGTAAAATCATGTTCAAAAATTGGCTTCTAAACCATGATAAGCATTAATGCTGCTTCTATTCCAACTATTTCTCCTATTAGTAGTGGAGGGGAAAATACACCAGCTACATATTGTGACAATTCACAGAGCATCTTCAGAAGAGATCAATATATTTCAGTTCTAATGAAAAGTATATCTATGTACATTCAATGGTAAAGAAATACCATCTAAAAAAATAAAAAAACTGGTCTGTGGTAAAGAAAAGAGGACCTCGGTAAGGATCCTAAATGTATGAGTTGCCCTTACCAATAATTAAATAGGTCAAATCTGGTCGAATAGTCTATTGATAGGTAAACTGCAACTGTTTCTAGAACCTAAAGGGGAAAGTTTAATTTTTTTATTGCGTTGATGAAAATCTCTACATGATGCCTCATATAATGCACATACTAGGCTCTTCTCTAGGAATGAACCTTTGTTTTAGACTACCTAATGGATTTTCAAGGACAAATTTTATATGATGTGACTGAGTTTCTGAGAACCCATGAATTCCTCTCAGAGAAAATGCCTATCACTTCACCAGAACATAAAGTGTAGTCTATTTTGAATTTAGCTTTTAAGGATCAAAGAAACAAATTCTGTTACTGATGACAAATATACACTGAGTTTCTTTGCAAAAATTGTATAGAATGTAGTTTTGGAAAAGTCTACTAATAGCCTCTTGAAAAAAAAATTAATAATAAAACAAATGGGAAGGGAAAACATCATCATGCCAAGCCCAAAGAAACTGCCAGATCCAAGATCTTTCTGAAGCAATTCTGTTGACTTTGTACAATTATTCTCACAGGGGCTGATTCTGAATAGAATGACAATTAAAGGCACTTAATGTGAAACAAGGACTATATGAGAAAATACAAACTGCTTTCAGCATTATCTGCTTTTGCACTCCCCAAGAATGCATCGATAATAACAATGAGTGTGAGCCAAAATACATGATGCCTGTTATCAGCGAATAACAGAGGAGAGTTAGAAATTGAGACATAAAACATTACTTACTTACTCAAATCAAACCTCTGTAGTTTATCTGCCATAAACCATGTACAAGTAAGCCCTGATTTTAACATCTGAGAGCAACAAATTATAAAATATTCAAAATAGCATTAGAACTGTTGACAGAAGCATTTGGTTCATGTTTACTTGAATCTTAGATACTTTCAAACTGAGTATTAGAGTGACTGGCTAATGTGTTTTGTAATGCAAGGCTAATACTAATTATATCTTTTGCTCAGAACACATTTGCCTAAGATAAACTTCCCAGGATGGATGAAACTCCTGGAAAGAGTACCAAATCTTTCAATCCTCCAGGAAGATTAATAAATAATAGGAGTTAATATACAGTGCCATGAAAGTGTTGATTATCAATACTTTTATATGATACATCTCTCTCAGTCAGATCCACTCAGATCTCCAGGTATTCCCAGAAGGACAATACAAAGTGCCAAATAATAATGGATGATAAAACTCTGGCCCTTGAGCCGCTAGATAATTAATGTTCATTTTTTTTTCTTATTGCAAAGTAATGCACACTATCCCCACACATCCTCCCCATAATTTAGTAAAAATGCAAATTCTTCATCCAATGTGCATGCACACCTCTAGAAAGATAATGGAGCCATTGTTACCAGTGCAAACATGTGAACCTATTAAATTCAGATTGACATGTATTAAAGAGGAGGGATAAGATCAAGAAAACAGAGATGCCCAAAATCACAGAAAATGTTATTGTGCTGAAATCCAGAGAGATGTTAAAGTTTCCTCAGAGTAGCAGAAATCAAACATGCAATCTAGTGAATATGAGCCAGATATTTGACAAAGCACTTGATCAATGTACATCTCAAATTAAAAAGTCACAAGGCGGCAGGGCACGTGAGTGGCTCAGTTGGTTGAGCAGCCTCCTTTGGCTCAGGTCATGATCTCATGGTTCGTGAGTTCAAGCCCTGCATGGAACTCACTGCTATCAGCTCAGAGCCCACTTCAAATTCTCTGTTCCCCTCTCTCTCTGCGCCCTCCCTCTCTGCCCCTCCCAGCCTCTCAAAAATAAGCAAAAAAAATTTTTTTTTAAGTCACAAGACTCCAATACAAATGTGTGATTTTAAGAGGTCAATCTTCCATCCCATACCTGGATAAAAGGAAGATCTATTAAAGGTGGAATGTGGAATCCTGGTTACGTTCAGAACTGCACTGTCTGTAGGGGGATGGACCAACAAAAGGAGGCCTGATTATGTCACTTTCATTTTGCACTATTTGAAAAGTTACATCCTTTCATGATAGGCTTGCTTTGTGTCTGATGAATATAGTGGGACTTTTTTAGGAGGGAAGAGTTTAAGTTTTCCTTACACACCATTTCAGTTTCATTATAAAATTTATGTATTATTAAAGAAAGTTACAGTTGTAGAAATAGCAATTGAGAAACTTATTGTCCTCCAATAAATACAAACACTTATCAAGTAACCTTCCCCTTTAATTTTCATCAAATATTACCATCTTTGTGGCACTTTAACAAAGGCCTCAACTTTACTGTTAATAATTCAATTGTATTTAATTCTTTATAGATTTCATCAAATGTATAGACTCTTTCATAGAAGCTTTCTATTTACATCCCGGTGCAGTTTTTTTCTATAGTGGTATTTCCCCACTGATCATCTCTGTTTAATATTTATTTTTATCAGTGTATATTAAATGATTTTCATGAATAAAACAAAATAAAAAACAACTAAGACGGCATCGGCATTATTTTCTCCTGGAATTTATTTTTTAAATAATGGAGGGAAAATATGAATTATTAATCTGCCATTAATAAATGGAACTTAATAAATGGCAGATATATAATTCATAATGAGAAAAAACTATTTTTTCTCGCCTGAGAATAATGGAAAGACACGTGAAACAGCACTTGTTGTGAAATCACAAGACCATCAGCCATGGATACCCCATTTGCCAAGTTTTAGTTGCATTGAGGAATGCCATCAGGTTGGTGTTTCCATGCATATGTACCCTTTCCTTTAATTTCAACCTGTAGAAGTGATAATATTGTTTATAGCACAGTAAATATTTCTATAAAACTTGTTACCCAATAGCTGAAGGGCTAAAATAAAGACTTTTTTTTAATGAAAAGTAAAATATCATGATCTCAAATGATTTGCTAAAGATAGAAAGGTAATACTCAAAAGTAAAGATTAGCAAGTTATAGGCACCTATTTCTAAATTTTTGGAACAAAGCTATCCCAGAAAAAAGAAAAGTGTGGGGTTTTAGATTAGCTTAATGCGAAATACTTGACAGATACAAAACACACAGCTTGCCTCTATGCTTCTTTTTTTGGACCACATATTTGAATGAAATTACATCTTCATATCACACCGAAACAAAAAATGTTGCATAGATAAAAACTTGGTTTTATGCCTTCTTTTGAAGATCAAAGAAAATGCCATGACTTCTAATGTTTGACATATATATGATATAAAGATCCCAAAGCGTGGTTTTCATTTTAACATATTTTCTATAAGTCATATTTCATGACGATATAAATGCAAGATCTTTTACTTTCCCTTTATCTATAGATGTGTTACTTGCTCTTTTTAGTGAATGTATAATGAAATAGCTTTGTGTTTTTCTGACATAGATTTAGAAAGGCAAATATGTCAGGAGATTGGAAGAAATTAATTCTTCATTCACATTCCCCTGTAGATTCCAAACTGATTAAAACTAGATAGAGGAGCAGAACCAATTAAGAATAGACATAACCTGTGCAACCATTCGTGGTATTTTTGCACAGGAGCCAGAGGGGAATTAAAATGCAATGCTGCTTTAGTAATACACGCTCTGGATAGGGTGCAGTTTGGTCTGGCAGCAAAAATGGACTCTCTCTGATCCCTGTCCTGACTTGGTTTGTATGACTAAACTTGCTTCAATGAGCTTGAAGAAACAGGAACCACAGAAGGGTGGATGAAATGTTCTTTCTTAGCCTCTCTTCTTTAGGATGGCAGAGGCACCCAGTGTCATGGTCTGAGGCAGGAACACAGGAAAGGGAAGACTGGAGTTCTGAAAATATCTTGTAGCAACTTTAGTGCAAATGGTATAATAAAAAATGCTTTGGGGTGCCTGGGCAGCTCAGTTGGTTAAGTGTCTGACTCTTGATTTTGGCTCAGGTCATGACTTCATGGTTCGTGAGTTCGAGTCCCTTGTAGGGCTCTGCATTGACAGTATGGAGCCTGCTTGGGATTCTCTCTCCCCCACTCACTCTGTTCCTCTTCTGCTTGTTCCTTCTCTCTCTCTCTCTCTTTCTCTCTCTCTCTCTCAAAATAAATAAAACTTAAAAAATTATTAAAACTTTTTTTTTGCAATGATTTCACACACACACACACAGAAAGGTATCATGCTGTAGACAGAGGCAGGATCGAAATCCTAATTTTGCTGCTTTATTGTGTCATAATGGTCTCATCCATATAAAATACAGAAAATAATACTGCTGGTATCAAATCAAGAAAGCTCTCAATTGTAAGACAAGATTTTTTAAACGCCACTGGGAGAAAAATTGAGAAAAAAAATCACAACCAATTGAAATATGACAAAAAGCTCTTAATGCTATGAATTTCTGTTTTGTGAGCATATTGAAAGACCTCTTCTAGAATTAATTATACATAGATGTTTTGAATCATACACACTGTCATACATATATAAAAAGTAGAATATAAGTAACATAAATTGGTTTAGATATTCTTAAGCCTTCTTCATACTCAGATTCAAACTTCCAAATCAGTTCTTGAATCAGATTTGTCAACATCTGAGTTTTTCATTATAGCTTCTCTTGTGCCATCAAAAGTGTTATGGGTACAGCATTTATTTTTAAAAATACATAAACCCACTAAAAGCCATTGGCATCGGGCTACCCCGCTGTGCAGGTGTAGAATCTGCCTACTGTCAACGCAGGTTTAGGGATTCTGCTGCACATGTGTGGCTTGCTACTCTCCCACTATCACCCACCAGCTATGCGGCTCCTACGAGCTGAAAAGCACTTCATTTCTTGTACCTGGGATTTCCTTCCTAGCTCATGACATCTATTCCTCATGTTTTAAAGGCTGGTAATTTTCAGGTTCTCGCATGTGCGGGTTGTAACAAATTCCATCTCCACTTCTGGCTCACACATAACAATTGTAAGAAGTCATTAGTTTTAAGACATAGCTTGATTTGAGAACTCTTAAAATATGAAAAAGTATGTATCAGAGAACTGATGAGAAATAGTAGTTGTTATGTAGATTTAAATGAGTTAAGCCATTTGAAGACCCTGGAATAATGGCCGATCCATTGTAAGCACACACCACATGTGGTGAGTTACCATTGCTGCTAGCTAATCTAGCACATGTTAACATGTGGCAGTTGGTTAATTAGTTTAGGGAAATGCTACTCTACTAGTCTTCTGTATTTTTAGCTCCCTAACAATGAAGAAAGTTTTTTGGAGAGCTAAATGCTTAAGAGATTAGAAAATCTCTCTAATCAATGGCTTCTATTATGTTGAAAATTAAACTAGGGTTTTTTTGTTTTTGTTTTTGTTTTTTTAACAAAAGAACTATAGGTAACGTCAACACCAGTGTTACAACAAGTCCTACTTAAGGTATCTGTACAATCAGTATGGCACTCAAGAGAGTTATGAGGAAAGAATGAAAGAAAAGAAAAGAAAAGAAAAGAAAAGAAAAGAAAAGAAAAGAAAAGAAAAGAAAAGGGTGGGTTTTATAATAGACAGAATTATCCTGACTTTCTCTAATGTATCCTATCTATCAACCTGAAGAAAAACGAAACAGCTTTTACTCTACACAAATGCTTAGCCATTTATGACCTCCTGAAGTGGGGGTTTGGGAAAAAGGTTGCCCAGTGAGTCTGTGATACTGCTTTTGGTATACGAAGAAGCAACAATGAGCCCCTATCCTGCCGTTTGTTTCTGTTTCATAACTTCACCTTCTATTTACAATCCAGTACATTTAAACCCACGTCACTTACAACAGTGAAGGATCGCTGCCCCCTATAGACACAGATGTATTGGGGAAGTTTCATAATTCAGAAAAAAGAGAGTATTCCAGAATTTAAATTAGGAATATTTTGTTAAAACAGTACCTTAGCAAACAGAATTAAGAGCTTACAATAGAACAATCTTTCAGAGGCAAGTCTTTTGTCTGTTGTTTTCTTGCCCAATCAAATCATTTACCCAAAGAGACATCAGTGTTACCTGTGAGATGGATGAGGTATATTTATTTATATTTAATACACTGAAGTTTCAAAATACTAATTTTCCACCCAGTTGGAAACACGTAGAAATAATGTATGTGGCTTCCTAGTTTGTTTTCTAAGAGCAGCTTGCTAAAAAAACGTAAAAACAACTGTGATTGTATAATAAACAGGAGTCTTCATTCTCCCCTAACATAAACAAAGAAAAAGCGAAACATTGTAATTGCTGAAAGAAAATAACATACACAAAGTAAGAATCCAATACTAAATCTCTATTGAAGTATTTCCTTATTTATCAAAGAGAAATGTTCCCATATATTTCCCACAAATGCATGTTTTCAGCAAATCAGCCAGATGTCCAAACAATGAAATTCCATCTTGTGAAAAAGCCTGTGCTTGTGGTATTTCTGACAAACCCACGCCAAAAAGTGGCTCTGGCCAGCTTCCTCTTTCTTATGCTCACAAGTCAAATTTCCAGATAGGAGTGATTCAGTTACAGTTGGAATTGAGCATGAATGCCAGGAATTGATCCACACCAATTCACACTTTGTTAATGCCAACATTCTTTGGTCTTAACCTGGGCACTTAATCCCATGCTCCTGCTTCAGGACCCTTTTGATTTGGGAAAAGTTTGGCCTAGAACCAAAGAACAGTTTTGCTAAAACTGAGGAGATGGAATTGCTGAGGTATTGGTTACCTTACTCAAACAACAGTCACTACGTGTCTGAGAAATGTTTTGATAACAGAGTGGCACGCCCATGCGTTCATCTCCATGAAGCTTTCCATGATTCTCTCTCTTAAGGCAATCAGTATTAGTTTCCATGAGACACACCCTGATGTGATATACACCATGCCTTTCCCTTTCTCAGCATGACTCAGAACACAAAGCTACTCAAATACGGAGTGAACTGAGAGTTCATATATTGTAAGATATAGGTCAGTGCAGGAAACACAGAGTTAGTCTCAGTAAACACCATGAATGAATTAAATTTCTAACAAAACATTCTACTTATTAATATGTTTATACCAAACAAAACTGATGGCTCTGTACGTACAGGAGTACAAAAAATGGCTTACCGATTATGCCTTTAAAAGACAGCATCAAGGTTGTATGACCAAGGCCACTAGCAGACTCTGACTCCATGTAGGCAATGAGGATAGTTCATGAGTATCTTCCTTTGGTGAACGCCTGGAAGAAGAGAAGATGGTAGGGGGTGAGGTGTGAGATTACATCATAGCCATGAGTTTCTTAACTTCTTTAAGACACTAATGTCTTCAATCCACATTTGTCCTGAAATCCTCAGATTCTAAAGTATTCTACCATAATATGGTAGATATTTCAACATATTGGTGTTGGTTCTCTCTTTTCTACTCAGAAAAGGACACAAGAATTAGGAACTCCTTGATACAAAGGGGTAAGAATTACCCTTTATCCCCTATTCCAAATTTCTGCCTTAAGTCAAAATTTGCTTCTCACTCAAGATTACTCAAGACAGGGGCGCCTGGGTGGCGCAGTCGGTTAAGCGTCCGACTTCAGCCAGGTCACGATCTTGCGGTCCGTGAGTTCGAGCCCCGCGTCAGGCTCTGGGCTGATGGCTCAGAGCCTGGAGCCTGTTTCTGATTCTGTGTCTCCCTCTCTCTCTGCCCCTCCCCCGTTCATGCTCTGTCTCTCTCTGTCCCAAAAATAAATAAACGTTGAAAGAAAAAAAAAATTTAAAAAAAAAGATTACTCAAGACAGGCAGAAGCTTTGTTCCAATTTATAGATAAGGTACTGTTCACACTATCAGAGTAGAGACATTTATTATATGCAGAGATTTTATGGGAATTACCACTCCCATTCAATGAATGAGGAAATCGATGATCATACAGATTCAGTGGCTTGATCAAGATAGACAACTGATATGTGAAAAGCAAGAGTTTGAACCCAGGTTTGGCTATGCCCTTTGCATTGTATTTTACTCATAACCACTTATGGTCAGAGTTGGATTACTACACCTATAAACCTACAAAACTCACTGGTTTCATCAACATATGCCCCCTGTTCTACTATAATCTAGAACTTCTTTGGATAATTATAATCAGACTTGCACTTAGATGTAGAAAATTAATCAAGGACCATTTATCTACTTTTAGCAGTATAAACTTATTGCCTACAATTATGGAAAGCTGTCTTCAGGGCTTGAAAATAAATCAAAGGAAGGACAAGTAAGAATTATGTTTTGTACACAGTTCAATCAATGTGGAGTCCATACTGTAGAAATTAAAAACACAGAGGGCATACTTGCATCCTGAAATATTTAAAATCAAAGATTAGTACCTATCCTCATATATATGCAGTTAAACAAGTCAAATTGTCTTCTGTTTAATTAATGAACCAAATGATTTGAAGTAGCAGTATCATAAAGCTGTGCTGAACCAGTAGTGTTGAATCCATTTTTTGCCTAAGTAATGAAGGCTACACGGCTCCCGGTTTTTAGTAACACATAATAGGCAATCAAATGTTAGCCTCATGCTTAGATTGTGTGTGAGTGGCCTCAAACTATACTTGAATAGAATGCTAGAGTTAGAAGAACTGATGTAGGTAAAGCAGACCTCACAATGCAAGAGTGAATAAAAGGGATATAGAAACCCCACTCATGAACTGTCTTGACCCAACAGTGGCTACAAATTTGTAGGTGGGAGAGAGAAAGTGGAAGGAGTGGGAATTTTTTCTATGCAAAAGTATTTTTATAGATTTTGAAGGAGTAGTATATTTAAGTTGATTTTCACCTATTGGGAAAGGCAAGAACAAAGCCCCCAAATTCAAAAATTGTAACATGAAGCATCAAATAGATGATTTCTTAACAATACGAATGTGTTGATATAGGGAAAATTATTAAATATTAACATGAAAACCAACTCGTGCGCAATTCAATCTAGATCATCTGGCAATAAAACTTACTGAAGCATACATTCAGTCACAGCACAGAAATAAAGTGATTGCCATTTTTTAAATGTTTATTTGTTTTAATGAGAGAGAGAGACAGACAGAGCATGAGTAGGGGAGGGGCAGAGAGAGAGGGAGACACAGAATCAGAAGCAGGCTCCAGGCCTCAAGAGGTCAGCATACAGCCTGATGCAGGACACGAACTCACAAACCATGAGATCATGACCTGAGCTGAAGTTAGATGCTTAACCATCTTAGCCACCCAGGCCCCCTGATTACCATTTTTAGAAATGAAAAAAAAAAAAAAAATGTCCGTGGCAATCCAAAGATCTGTTCTGAACTGTTACAATGAGACCATGAAACTTTCAGAACAAGTGCTAATGATTCCAGCACCAGCATTGACAGCAGGAGGTCAATACACATTTGTTGAATTAATAAATATGTTGTGATATATAGCCAGGAAAATGTACGCTAGGCCTTCCAAAAGCAGGGTGGAAAATTCCAAAGAAGAAACAGTGTTTATAGGGCATCAACATGAAAATTGCAAAGGAGCAGTTGATGTTGAATCATATTTTCCCATCAATGTGATCAACTGTATTTCTAAGCAACATGTAATACAAGTCCTGTCATGTCTCAGAATTAATAGCCCAGGGTTCTTAATTCTTACTAAGGTTGACAAATTATTGTTCCTTATGGCACCAGTCACACTTGATCATGAGTAGCATCTCTACACGTTACTCTCCTTCTGTCAAATGGAGCCTAAGTTTATTTGTCTAACACCAAATGCCAAAAGCCCTATGATATGCAATGAATCAAGTGTTCCCCATTAATGAGCAAAATGTCTCATGTGTGGAAAATGATTGTCCATCTTCCAAATAGCTTCACGCAAAGCCACTGTTGCAAAGTTATTATTTTATTTCCAGGGTAAATGACTGCTGTCTAATATTTTTGGAAGTCGCACTAAGTTGTTTTCAAGTCATTGAGCCTGGAGACAGTGAAATGTCACAGATTATATGTATGTGTATGTATGTATGTATGTATCTTTTTCTTGGCATCATCACACACTTGTTTTCCTTAGCATCCACAGCTAATGGCTCTATTACAAGGATAATGTCATGCTCACATTAAATTAATTAACAATATTTGAGGGGGAAAGTGTCTCTTAGTTCTGCTAAGTGTTCTAAAGAGTACAAATTAAAGTACCTATTCTATTAATTAGAATGCACTAGTAAGAAGGAAATCGGGATCTGAAAAGGCACAGCCATCAGAGCACAAAGGACAGGGCTGAAATTTTGGACTGGTTGCCTCACTTTTTATATTGTCAGTTTGATCATCTAGAAAATGAGTATAATTGTACCAATTTCATTATGAAGGTTAAATAAAATTAAATAAAGCACAAAGAATAGTGCTCAGCACATGGTAGATGGTCAAGAGATATTAGGATTTTATTTTCCCACTTTCACACATCTGCACTCCCATGTTAATTGACAAGGGAAGAAAGAAAAGTCTCTTAAAACTCCTTTTTTGGTCTAAATATACAGTTCATGACTAAGGAATGACTGATTAGCTCGTAAGCCTAAAAGAAAGAAACAAACAATGGTAGATTTCACATTTATTAGGTATTCTATCTACATGGGATAAATTTGGTATAAATCTTTATGCTCTTCATCAGCTAAAGCTTTCAAAAGGATATGACTGTCCCAGTTCTTAGTCCTAGCCCTACTCCAGTCCATTTCCTCTTTCATGGCACAGATACCTCAGCAGAGGCAGACAGGTGGGTTGAAATGTTAAATTTCACCTTCTTGACGTACAGCAGCTCTTATCTAATCATGACAGAAGACAATCTACAGATTCAACACAATCCCTAACAGTACTTTTAACATAACTAGAACAAATAATAGTAAAACTTATATGGAACCAGAAAAGACTCCAAATAGCCAAAGCAATCCTGAGAAAAAAAGAACAAAGCTGGAGGTATCACATTCCCGTATTTCAAGACAGACTACAAAGCTGTAATAATCAAAACAGTATGGTACTGGCACAAAAATAGACACTTCAATGGAACAAAACAATAGCCCAATATCAAACCCATGCATATATGGTCAATTCCTCAATGGTAAAGGAGGCAAGAACATACAATGGGGAAAAGACATCCTCTTCAATAAATTGTACGAGACAGCTTCATGCAAAATAACAATACTGGGCCACTTCCTTACACCATAAACAAAAATAAACTCAAAATGGATTAAGGACCTAAATGTGAGACCTGAAACCATAAAACTCTCAGAAGAAAACATAGGTAGTAATCTCTTTGGCATTGGAAGTAAACAACTGCAATTTGATGTTGTATTATCCCACTATCCAGGATTCTCAGGGTAAACATCTCTCTATGAGGTCAGACCCTTCTGGCCCCATCAGATGAGAGTTCTCATAAGAAAAAAAAAAAAAGATCCTGATCATACTGTGGAAATCAAGATATTTCCAGAATAACTGTCTGTAATCCGTCCCTTCTTTAAGGTTGAGCACCCTGAAGTACTTACTTCTTTTTGATGTCCTAAAAATATTAAATTCTTTAACTCTACAAAGGGTTTCAGAAAAAAAAAACACAACAAAGATTAAATGATGATAAAAACATCATCATTAATAAATATCCTTATTGTAATACTACAGTTACTTGAAAATTGGTTATTCATTTACAGAATTAAAGCTAATTTTTATTAATATGATTTAAGTGGCTAAAAAATTATTTATTGGCCTTCTAGATAATAGAATTCCCTGTGCCCACCTATTATAATACTAATGTAAAAGAAATAAAAAGAAAAAAGCATTCCTATGCAAACAAAAATATCATGCAAAAATTTTACTTAAATTGTATTGATTAAGAGTTTTCACTTAATCCTTTATACTTATGTTCCTACACCAGGATAGAGTCAAATTATTCCTTTTAAAAGGTGTTTTCAGATATTAACTCTTATCAGTAAAATAAAGCATCTCAAGGCATGATTTAAGCAAAGTCTAAAGATCATTTCAGAAGGTAGCTCAATCTCTCAGATTTAATCCAAATCTTATCTTCCATCGTTGGAACTAGCATCCTCTCCTAAATACTACATTTAGCTTTATAAGGATTCAGGATTGTATTAAAAGGGTTTTCCTCAGTATAGGTATCAAAAACTTACTTGTCTTTTGAAACTAATGAGATAAAAAAAAAACCTATAATATCACAAGGTTAAAATTACACACACACACACACACACACACGCACACACACACTGCTATTTATTCCAATAATAGATTTGGAAAAAAGAAAGTTGAAAACAAGACCATCACAGGGTTGTGTATGTAATGGTGTAAGTGCCTTTTAAACTCCTTATTGAATAACCTGGTTTATGCCAAACATTCCACCTTTATTCAAATGCTATAGAGGCTATGTCAGCAGGTGAATCTTAAACTTGAAGTCCTGACCTTAGATCACAATGGTAGCACATAATCCTGGTACAACACTGTGATGGCTGACATTATAAGGTTATAAAGAGCTCTCAGCTCCAGTCTGCCTGACACAGCACAAAGATAGAGACTATTGTGCAAAATTCAGTCTAGTCAGTGTCTTCCTCTTACAGGCCTTCACTCACTCAGGGCCCCAAATCAGACTATACTTGATCCAACTGGACAAACTGCCAACATGCACTGAACATAATTTCATTTGTTAAGGGCTTTTTCGAGACAGAAACAAGACTGAGAAGAAAACTATTGAGATCTTTTTGTTTGTTTGTTTGTTTAACTGAATTTAAAGGCATTACATGGATACCCTTAAAGAATGGAAATTGGAAAGAGGACAGCTCTAGCCTTTAAGACATTGCCTGGGCCATATTCCTATATCAGTGTCTCTACTCCACCTGACTAAAGCGAGGTGGATTCACTCAATGCATGACCAACCTAGCCCCTTTCTGACAAGACCACTGATATGAAAAGTCATGGTTTCAGCTCTGGTGTTATTTATGTTTTGGATCACTAACCTTAGACAGGTAGCCAAGCAGCTCATGCTATAGGCCAATGAACATGGCACCAACAGTTCTGATTTCAAGGGCCCTAATGATGGGCAGAAATCTTGAGTGATAACCTATGATAGGAAGAACTCCAAATACTATTACTAATCACCTTGTCAGTCCAGACCAATGTTGGAGTCTGAATTTTTTATGAAAATCTCAACTCCTGCTTCTAGCTGAATGCCAATGCACTTTAAACCTTTTCTAGATGCACGAGTTTAAACATTCCATAACATGCTATATAATGAAAAAATTAAACACAAAGAATATTCCATATATGTTCTTTGCCATCTGCATGTACACATATGCAAACTGTGGAGCATGAAGACTCAGCTACCAATCCCAGGTAAGGACTCCTTTTGTGAGGAAGATGGCAAAGATCATAACACTACCAATCACAGACCCAGCCCAAGGCATCTTCTATATATTTGGAGTGACCAAGAAGGACTCAACACAAAAGGCACGAGTTACAACAATGCTTTCATCACAGAAAGGAGAAGATATGTAGCAAGATCAGTGTCTGTAGCGTGTTGGCCTCCCATGGTCCTCGGTCCCTCCTGACAGCTGACACAGGGCAGTGGACTGCATACACCCCTCTCTTGTTGCAGTGATGTCCTACTCCCTTCTCGGAGGGGCAGATGCACCGCAAATCTGGCAAGGTGCATGTGAGGCACACGCTGAAGCAATATGAGGTAGTCAGCCATGCGCCCAGAATGGGGAAAGGTTTCTCCTAATAAGGAAGAGGAATCCTGGACCAAGCATCAACTCAGAACCCAGCTTCCATACAGCAGATTGTTCCAGGCCCAGGACACTGGATAGCCATATAAGGGAATACTGTTTATTCAAGAAAAAAATGAAATTCTGATTCATGCCACAACATAGATGAACCTTAAAAACAATATAACACTGAGCATATGTTATGTGCCAGTGATTGTCACATTGACTTTGGAAATGACCTTATGTGATTGGTTCTGTTTTAATCCCGTTTTACAGTTTGAGGACTCGTGTTTTGGAGAGATTAAGAAACTCTCCCAAGGCCAATCAGCTAGCAAAGAGCAGAGCCGGGAATCCAACCTCAGAGCTCTGACTCTGGAATTCACACTCTTATGGAAATGCAGCATCTCCAGTAGTAAACCCTTGGGAAGGCCTGAAACATGGTAGGCGATTATTTTTGTATATACGTGTGTTCTAGTCATGGTAGTAAATAAGAAGATTAAGCTGCCAGGTGTTCAGTTGCGGTTCCTTTTCTGCCTGCTTTAAAATAACTCTGAATGAAGACGTTATCAGACCAGTCGACATTTTAAAGTGCTAAACTTTTCCATAAACACCTGGAGTTGGAGGCGGCAGCAGGGAAATAGGCCAGCAAGAATTATGAGAGGTTAGGCCCATTCCAAGGTAAACACACCTTAAAATATAGACAAGTCCAAATCAAAATAGGTCTGCTGATAGCTTTTTTTTTGAAACTGTGGAATATTTTGAGGACATCTTGCTGTGTAAAACAAAGTCAAAAATAAAATGGAAAATTTTCAAAAAACTTTCCTGTCAGTCATAATAAATTTGTAATCCAGAAACTAAAGTAGCATTTATCACACATGGAACATAGGCAGGAATAATTAGAAAGTATTATGGAAGGGAGAGGATTGTACTTTAGGGATCTAGATATATTAAAATAAAATTTTAAGATAAAACATTGAATAGATAATATGTAATTGTAATTCGAAACCATATCCAAAACAGTTTATTTTCAAGATGCATTCTTGTTGAATCTGATAAGCTTATTTTGGTCCTATAAAAAAATCCCAGAATTGCCTGTTTTTATAATAGTCTATAAAGATGTATTTGTATGCACAACTCCTCATGAAATATCTGTCAGAATGCAATCTGCAGGTTGGGATGGGGAATGAATCAGGTGAGTCTTGTGCTACTAATTTGGCAATAAGCCCTGAGTTTTTATTTGGCCAGTGAGCAGGCCTGTTCCAGGCAATCAACAATTTTCTGGGCATCTATTATGGAGTCATTAAGAAAATTCCAATTACTACACTTGGCAATATTTTGTTTGTCTGCTTCCAGCCCCTGCTACCAATATAACTTGAATTTCTAATGCCCCCTTGGGAGATTATGAGTGAAGAGTATTATTATTTTGGTCTATTGGTACTGACTAGGTCTACTAGTTCTTGCTTTGATGAATTCAGATTAATGACTTTGTAATGTTGTAACATTTTCCTTAGCATGCAATCAAATGTAGGTAGTATGGCAACTGTACCTTGGAATATATTCTGAATGCATTTATAGTGGATGTTTCCAGTTTTCTTATTCCTCTCACCATTTGTAAGTATCTCTCTATCTGTTCCTAAAACTGTTCTTTCTCTTTCTTTCTTTAAGGATCCAGATATTCTAGGTCGCTTCTGTATCACTTTGTTACAATCCAGACAAATAGTATACTAAGCAATATATTTGTTTCTGGCATATAACCTAGAAAGTAATATTATTTGTTTCCTTGTTCTAATGAGCTAATATTACTCCAATATCCTCCTTATCAGTAACTTTTTATAAGCATATACTATATAAAAAGAACTGTATACAAAGAACACAGTGCTAAGTCTTGGCAGAGTTTCTGGTACTAGTGTGTATTTTCCAGGAACACATAATGATGCTCTCTGGCTGAGTTTTCACCAATGTAAAGATAAGAACGTCACCTTTACTAATCGCATCCTCCTCTGAAGAGAATTATTACACATTATTACACATTTTCTCTGAAGGATGATTATGGCTGCACACACACACACACACACACACACACACACACACACACAAACACGTTGTTCTTTCTGGGATATTTCCAGAACCTAATGGAATTCCTATTCATCATACTGATATGGCCACTTTAACGTGGTAGTTGTGGTTCCTGTTGAAGCTTGGTTACATCATCTGTTCACTTACCATAAGCATTGTCTCCATTCCTGAAGGTGGTACTATTGCTACCAGCATTATTCTAGCTCCCTCCACACACGTGCACTCACACACACATGTATATACATACTTGTATTGGGCAGACGGGCAGAAAGAGCTCACTCTACGGATAAAAATAAATCTGTTGATATCCAACCAATATTACTGGGATTTATTTTCCCCTCAGAGTTTTTTTTCTCCCTAAAATATTCTATGGATATTAAGGGTTAGCATTTATCCATTGTCTCTTAGACTTGATAAAGAGTTTAATTCGAAATATTGGTTACAATCTCCAATATATCTCATCTTTGGGTCTCACATGAGATTTACCAGGATCTTATGAATATAGAATCTCTAATAACCTAACAACAGAAAATAACTTCTCTTGCACATTCTGAAATTCTCACTATTTACAAATAATTAAATATATAGTCCCTTCCTTCCAAGGTTTACAGGTTAAGAGAAAAGAATGATACAGGGGAGAATAGGTAATTTTCCCCAAGGGCTATTTTGTTCTTGCTGTTGTTTTTTGTTTGTTGTTGTTTTTAATAATTAAGTCCTCTAATTCAACGTTGGGCACAAAAGTATTACGGGGACCATTGACTCAGTGGTCAGTGTAAATATTTCTTATGATATCCTATCATTACAAAAGGAAATCTACTAGTAATCAGAATGCTTTCATAGTATAAGAGCTTCAAATCCTGTGTCTTTTTTGACAATGTGGAAATTTGTTTAAGTGGACATTGGTATATAGATAAAGGAATAAAATATTATAGTTCAGTCACTTTAAAAATTAATTTTGTTGGGGCGCCTGGGTGGCTCAGTCGATTGTCAACTTCGGCTCAGGTCATGATCTCGCAGTTCGTGAGTTCGAGCCCCGCATTGGGCTCTGTGCTGACAGCTTGGAGCCTGGAGCCTGCTTCAGATTCTGTGTCTCCCTCTCTCTGCCCCTCCCCTGCTTGCACTCTGTCTCTGTCTCTCTCAAAAATAAACATTAAAAATTTTTAATTAGTTTTGTTTATGTTACATTACATTGATATTTCATTCATTGATTATTATTTTCCATATTTATGTTGATAATTTCAAGTCTATAAATTTGTTATTTTTTATACCTGATATTTGTATTTTCCAGACATGGTGACCATGTGTCCCTATTTGCTTATGACAGTCCTTGTTTATACTAGTTTTTCTTACCTAATTATTAATTAGTGCCTCTTTTCACTCTTAAAGATTTAGAAAATGAGTTTTATGGCCATCTTATTCATAGATGTATTAGTTTGGATTCATCCCACCCTACCACAAAGCAAAATGTGGGCTACAGGTTTGCATACATGTAGTTTACTATAGGAAGCAAGCTATGGGGACAGGTTTTGAGTGGAGCAGGAAGAGTAAAATGGGGGAAAAGGAAAGGCAATGCAAAGATAATCCTGGTCACCTGGGCAGCTAGACACATTTCCTTCAGGGAACTCTAAAACAGAAACTTTCAGCTACTAATTTTGTATTCTATTAGATGAGGATTTCTCCAACTTTTTTCTATAATTTTTTTTAACATTTATTCATTTTTGAGAGACAGAGAGAGACAGAGCATGAGTGGGGGAGGGGCAGAGAGAGAGGGAGACACAGAATCCAAAGCAGGCTCCAGGCTCTGAGCTTTCAGCACAGAGCCTGACGTGGGGCTCAAACTCACGAACCTCGAGATCATGACCTGAGCCATAGTTGGATGCTTAACCAACTGAGCCGCCCAAGTGTCCCTTCCCCAAGGGTTTTTATTCCAAAGTTAGTGCATGCCTCAGATTGTCTGAGTAGAATTCTACAGTGGTCTCACACAGTGGTATTGGATAGCAAAAAATATCTAGTGCAGTTGAGACAAAATATCATCAGGCTAAATATCCGTATTTAGCTGCTTTAGCAAAGTTGGAGCAAAATTAAGAGCAAGTGAATGAAGACAAGGCACAGAAGATGTCAAAGACAAGTGGCCACTTGTACCTCTTAGGTCCACTACTGTTCTAAATTAGTTACAGTTTCTCAGAGAGTATTTAAAAAGATAGTCAGCCTCTAAGGATGTCACCAGAAAAAAAAAATACAACCCAATATGTGATGAATATAGACACAAAAATGATCAACAAAATATGAGCAAACCAAATTCAATACAACAATAGAAGGATTATAAACCATGATCAACTTGGATTTATTCCAGGGATGCAAGGATTGTTTAACATCTGTAAATCAACCAGTGTGATACATCACATTAACAAAATGAAGAACAAAATATTATGATCATCTCAATAGATGCAGAAAAAGCATTTGACAAAATTCACTACCTACTTATCATAAAAACTTTTAACAAAGCAGATATAGAGAGAACATACCTTAACACAATAAAGGTCATATATGATAAGCCCACAGCTAACACCATATTCAAAAGTAAAATCTAAAAGCTTTTCATTAGAATCAGGAACTGGACAAGGGTTCCCACTCTGACCACTTTTATTCCACAAACTATTTGAAGTCCTAACCACGGCAATTAGGCAAGAAAAATAAATAAAAGACATGCAAGTTGAAAAGGAAGAAGTAGAACTCTTAGTATTTTCAAATGACATGATCTAGAGAAAAAAACCTTCTCCACAAAACAAAACAAAACAAAACTGTTTGAACTATTAAATCACTATGATACTGGCATAAGAATAGACACAATGGAACAGAACAATAGACAGCCCAGAAATAATTCCATGCATTTACAGCAAATTGATCTCAGCAAAGGTGCCAAGAACGTACAATAGGAAAAGAATATCTCAGGAATGCTGGAATTATTAGACCCAGAATTCAAAACAACTATGATTATTCTGCTAGTGATTGTTTCAGGTAAAGTAGACAGCATGAAAGAACAGATGTGCAATGTAAGCAGAGAGATGAAAATCTTAAGAATGAAAAAGGAATGCTAGAAATCAAAAGCTCTAACAGAAATGAAGAATGCCTTTGATGGACTTACTGGTAGGCTGTATATGGCTGAAGAATGAATCTCTGAGCTTGAGGCCATCTCAAAGGAAACCTCCAATACTGAAAAGCAAAATAGAAAGAAAAAAAAAGACTGGAAAGGACAACAAAACAGAAGAAAATATCCAAGAAGAGTGGGTCAACTACACAAAGTGTAACATCCGCATGATGGGAATATCAGAAGAAGAAGAGAGAAAAGGACATAAAAAAATATTTGAAACAATAACAACTAAGAATTTCTCCAAATTAACCTCAGACAAAAAATCACAGATCCAGGAAGCTTAGAAACCACTTAGCAGGATAAATAACAAAAAAACTACACTTAAGCACATAATTTTCAAATTACAGAAAATCAAAGATAAGAAAAACATCCTGCAAGAAGTTGAGGGGAAGTGGGGCATGGGAAACAACTTGCCTAGAGTAAAGCAAAGGTAAGAATTGTATCTGACATGTTCAAGAGAACGGTTGTTAACTCTTCTTTAAATGTTTGGTAGAATTCCCCTGGAAAGCCATCTGGCCGTGGACTCTAATTTGTTGTGAGATTTTTGTTAATGATTCAATTTCTTTACTGGTAATAGGTCTGTTCAGATTTTCTGTTTCTTCCTGTTTCAGTTTTGGTAGTTTATATGTTTCTAGGAATTTGCCCATTTCTTCCAGACTGCCTAATTTATTGGCATATAATTGCTCATAATATTCTCTCCCTATTGTTTGTATTGTGTTGGTTGCGGTCTCTCTTTCATTTGTGATTTTATTTAGTTGGGTCATTTCCTTTTTCTTTTTGATCAAACTGGCTAAGAGTTTACTACTAAGAAACCATGCAAGCAAGAAGAGAATGGAGTGAAATATTTCATGTACCAAAAAGGGGAATAAAACAACCTAGAATTCTGTACCCTGGGAAACCCTTCTTCAAAAATGAGAGACAAAGACCTCTGACAAACAAATATAGAGAGAATTTGTTGCCAGTACATTTGCCTGAAAAGAAATGTTAAAATACAGTTCCTTAGAGAGAATGCAAATGGCATAGGTCAGAAACTTAGATCTGCATAAAATAAGGAGGTGCACTGGAATGAAAATAAGTGATGTTGAGAAAACTGAGGTTCTGAGAGGTCACCCAGCTACTAAGTGATGTATCTCAGCATTAAACACAGTTGCAGTGGCTCCAAAAACTGTATTCTTTCCACTATCATGCTGCTACAAAGGATGGAGTTTCAGGAACGCGTTATGTTCAGGGGTCAAAAGGACACAGAAACCTGGATAGAAGAATGTTTAGTGGGTATAATGTTATAAAGGCCAAGAGAAAATCGAGTTTCAAGATGGTAGAACTGGAAAACAGTGTTAGATATTGCACTTGGTGAACAAATGGTTACTAGTAATTGTGGACTGTTGAAGGAGGCTGTATCAGTCAAAAAGAGTAAAGGTGCCTGTGTAGGAACAGACCTTACCTCTTATGCCCCTGCAATATTACTGGTGGAGAAACTTCTACTGTGGTCAATTCGGTTCATTGATGAACATTCCATGTGGCTTATTGGGGAAGCCAAAGCGTTTGTTCTCACACAACTCAAAACACTTATTTTCAGGTCTGAAGACAACCAAAGAACACACAGCCTGAAGGGGAACTAAGACACTGGCCTCTTCCCATTTCACATCTGCTTTTGTCCTACCACTTTTCTTCTGCTGCTGGTCAGGAGAGCACAAACACCATTCCTCTGCTGGACCAACCTAAGGTTTAGGGGTCCCTTGCCAGAGAAGCATTCAACTGCCATGGTGCTGAAATATTAAGATGATCATCAGTTCCTCTAAGAATTTAAAAAGAAAGATATCTCCTTCATCTCATCCATGCATTTTACACGTCTCTGTTACTCTTTATAAAAGAAGAAAAGAAGGAGGAGGAGGAGGAGGAGGAGGAGGAGGAGGAGGAGGAGGAGGAGAAAAACTAATAGCCATCTTTTAGATGATGGCATGGTTTGTTTTTTTTTTAATTTTTATTTTTATTTTTTTTTATATATATGAAATTTATTGACAAATTGGTTTCCATACAACACCCAGTGCTCATCCCAAAAGGTGCCCTCCTCAATACCCATCACCCACCCTCCCCTCCCTCCCACCCCCCATCAACCCTCAGTTTGTTCTCAGTTTTTAACAGTCTCTTATGCTTTGGCTCTCTTCCACTCTAACCTCTTTTTTTTTTTTTCCTTCCCCTCCCCCATGGGTTCCTGTTAAGTTTCTCAGGATCCACATAAGAGTGAAACATGGTTTGATACACAAAAGTATATCAAGATTTTCGCTACTGAATATATCTATTTTATATATGTATGAGTAGAGGTTTTTAATTTCAAAGTTTCAGGCACTATTGGATAATTCTGAGAACGATATTTTTTTGCTACTGAGTGTATTTTTAACATCTGTAAGATTAGAAGTTTTGCATTCAAAAGTCTCCAGCAGTATTACAAAATGTCAGATACATAACTATTAGTAGCAGCATTATAACCCTAATGGCTAACAATGTAATGAGCACTTTCAGCTTCATAAACAGATGTAACAGAACTTATAAATGCATATAGTTTCCCCCCTAAAATATGAATCAAATCAATAATTTTTACGCTTACAATTGATTCTATAGAGTTTTATCAATGTGGGGCAGTGAACATTTCTCCACAAAGGAAAAGACCTGTACTCTATGACACCGTTTGCTTTATCTGTAAATGTTCTGAATATGTATAATAAGCTACAGCATCTTAGGAACCCGCAATAAGAGAGATAGGAACTTTCTACCTGCTTGGAGTCTGGAGTAGCCTTTGAGGGAAGATAGTTCATCTTCTGAAGAGAGTTGAAAAGATTTGCATAAATTATTTCTTGTTCTTATTCAATAACCACCTATAGCCTCCAGGAAAGCATCAAACACATCTAAAGGAGGAGGTCTGTTACTGTTCGAGTGACTGCCTGCCTTTCACAGGGGATGTGTGGTAGAAGTTTAAATCCACCCTTTCACATGATACAGAACAGGGCAGGCTATGCTGCTGCTAGAACTCTCATGGTTTCCCAGTTGTCAGTTGTTTCCAAGTCTCCTCATTACGTTAAATAATGTCCAGCAAAGTGTCGTGGAAGATCACCATACGGGAAAAGTTATCAGGTGACTAATGAGCAGACAACAGCCAAGAGTTATCTAAGGGAAAGGGAACGCAGCTCCTCCTGAAAGGAGAGATCATGCCCACTAGCAATCAGGTGAAGAACCCAGCAAGAAGAGTCACACACACCTCGTAAGAAATTTAGACCTCACAGGAAATCCCTTTTCCACAATATATAAAGATCTCTCCTGGAGGGATTGATTCAAGGATCAAGGATCTCTACAAGACGCTGAAAGACAAGGGGATATTGTAGGATTGTTATCCATAATCCGCCAAATGCTGGAAAGGATGCAGACCTCAGATGCTCAGAAATTGCTGGTGGGAATGAAAACTGAAAGATAGTTTGGAAGTTTCTAACAGAGTTAAACATGCATTTATCAGATGTGCCAGAAAAGCTACTCCTAGATATTTACTCATGAGAAGTTAATACGTACATACACACAAAATCTGCGTGTGAATATTCACAGGAACTTTATTCATAATTGCCAAAAAAATGAAAACCAACTAAATGTCTTTTAACTGGTGAATAAATATACTTTATTATTGTCGTTAACCACAAGTTGTTTGTAGATGCCCTTTTTAATGTTGGAAATGTTCCCTCATATTCCTAGCTGGTTGAGAGGTTTGTTAATTTCTTTTTATGGATGGGGTTAAGTTTTTTTTTTCTGCATCTACTGCAATCATCATATGGTTATACTTACTTAGTACATTGATATGATAAATTACATTGTTTGATTTTCAACTGTTAAATGAACCTTGCACACATAGGATGAAATAAATATATTTTGCTATGATGTACTATCTATACTATGTGTCACTGGGTTCTCTTTAATAAAATTGCTTTGAGAAATTTTGTGTTTATGCTCAAGAGGAATGATTTAGAGTCTTGTAGTTGGTTTATCTTGAAATGTCTTTCTCTGGTTTTGCTGAGGTCATTACACCCTCATAAAATGAACTGGAAAGTACCCCTACTTCTTCTATTTTCAGGGAAAGTTTGATACAATATATACAGAATATTGTCATATAAATATAGAATTTATAATATATCTTTAAGTTGTTTTTTTTTTCAAATTCACCAGTGAAACTGTCTATACATGAAGTTTTTGGTTTTGGGGGCTTTAAACTATAGATCAAGTTCTTTAACACACATTAAATCTACTAGGTCCAGGAAGCATAGTTTAATTTCAATTTTTGAAAAATTAATAAGGCTTGTTTTATGGCCCAGGATTAGGTCTACCTTGGTGAATGATCCATGTGCACTTAAAAAGAATGTGTACTACTGTGCTATTCTATGGTGCGTTTGATAAATGCAATTAGCTTAAATGTGCTTGGTAGAGTTTTTCTGGTCTTCTATGTTCTTACTAACCATCTATTATTTCTATCAATTACTGAAAGAGAAGTGTTAAAACCTCTTATATAATTGTGAATTTGACCATTTTTTTCCTTTAATTTCTAACAGGTTTTGCTTTATTTGAAGCTTTGATGCATAGACACTTAGGATTGTTACGGCTTCTTGGTGATTTGACCTTTTTATCATTACAAAATATACCTTTTGATGTTTGCTGCCTGAAGTCTACTTTGTTTGGTGCTAATACAGCTAATGCACATTTCTTTTGATCACAGTCTGCTTGATATGTGTTTTTCCATACTTTTACCTTCAACTTATTTGTATCTGAACTATTTCTAATAAGTAATTTTATATCTCCGTGACTTGGTTTTCCTGTTTGCTAAAGGCATCATAATACCTGTCCTGCCTGCCTTATATATAGGGTTATTGTAGAGATTAGATGAGATAATGTACATAAAGATGTTACATAAGTGTTAAACGTTATCATTATTTTAAGATTTTATAGGTCTTACAAAAGAAGCATTTCAGGATATCCAATTTATCAGAGGTATACAGAATGAAAAAGATGAATGAAGGTAGAGGGTGAGACTCCTATCTAGAGGCAGTTTCAGTGATCTATTCCTTAGATGGCAAAGGTCTTTAACCTTTTTGACTCATGTCCTTTACAATAGTCCCTCAATTATTTTCAGCATAACTTTATTTGATGACATGATTTTGTTGCACATCACACTCCAGGTTTTGTGAAAACAGATATATGTTGAAATGCTATGTACTCAACCTTGCAAATATATGTTCCCTAGGGGTTATCACACCATCATCAAGAATTCTGGCTTTGAAAAATTTCACATTAAGTAAACTTCTGGAAGTTAAAGAAGCTTTTTCACTGGGAACATTTTAAGATCTTTCATATGTTAACGGTCATTGATTAATCTGTAATAAATTGTTATGTTTGTGTGTAGAATATGTTAAGAAGTAGGAGCAACTCTTTTGTGCTCCTGGAAAAATCCCACTTCATAGGAATATATGATTAATCAAACTGCCCGATGCATCAAGTTTGTATACTCTAGTTTCATGTCAAGTATATTATTATTTGATTAGAAAATAAATCCAAGTGGGGCGCCTGGGTGGCGCAGTCGGTTGAGCGTCCGACTTCAGCCAGGTCACGATCTCGCGGTCCGTGAGTTCGAGCCCCGCGTCAGGCTCTGGGCTGATGGCTCAGAGCCTGGAGCCTGTTTCCGATTCTGTGTCTCCCTCTCTCTCTGCCCCTCCCCCGTTCATGCTCTGTCTCTCTCTGTCAAAAATAAATAAACATTGAAAAAAAAAAAAAAAAGAAAATAAATCCAAGTACCTATTTAAAGTGCATGGACATTTTAAAAAGCAGTTGTCAGGACCTCGGGCAATGTTAGGTTAGCAGAGTGTCTGGGGGGAATAGTCGGATGCAAGCATTTTGATATGTATCAACAAAATTAAACATAACAATAAGAGGTGTAGAGAAAAAAACAATCATCAAAATGATCATACCATGTCCAGCTCTTTCTTGCCAGTTTACTGTTCCTCACGTTAGCTACTTCATCACTAAAATTCACAGCAGTGCATTGGACTGATCAAGCCTGTCCCATCTCTCTTGCTATGTTTTTTACTTTATATTATAAATATTAAATAAGTAACAATGGTATACATTTCCCTCCTCATTTTACTAAGACTATTATTATGCGAAGAAGACATAAGGAAAAATGTTTCCTACCTTATTTTGCACATAAAATATTAAAACAGTAATATTTATATTGTGTTTAAATAGCCCCGCTCAAGACGAAACTGTCCTTTACATATAGGACTATTTGTCCAGTTTGGGCCCCTGTCAGGAACTAACCAAATTTTTCTTTCAAAGGGCCATAATACAAACTTTCCTTTTACCCGGGTACTTCAGAAATACCATAAGAAGGGTAAGGCTTTGAGGAAACACCAAGGTGAAAAGAAAAAAGAAGAGAAGAGAAGAGAAGAGAAGAGAAGAGAAGAGAAGAGAAGAGAAGAGAGAAGAGAAGAGAAAAGAAAAAGAAAAAATGGCTTTCTGTACATAGTACCCACAGCATCTACTTGTAACACAAGTTTATCTATCTGAAACAAAGCACCCCAAACTGTTGATAGTTTTGTGTTAGTAAAGACATAGAGGAATACTTAAATGCCCACAAAAATGGTCTACTAGGCAAGAACAACTTAGAGGCAAGAGTCATTCCATAAAATTCAACATTTTAAAGTAGATAATTCAGTGCTTTTTCATATATTCATGCAACCATCACTATTATATACATCCAGAACATTTAAGCACCCCAAAAAGAAAACCCCTAACTATTAGCAGTCAACCCTCATTTGCCCTTCCCTCAGTCCTGGGAACAACTAATCCTATTTTTTTCAATCTCTCCCTTTGATTCTTCCCATTATTTCATATAAGTAGAACTACAAAATGTGTGGCCTTTATCTTGGGTTTATTCATTTAGAATACTGTTTCAAGGTTCTTTATTGTTGCAGTATGAATCCATAGCTCATTCATTTTTAGGACTGAATAATATCATATAATATGGATATACCACCTCTATCCATTCACCTCTTAATAAACATTTGAGTTTCCATTTTTTTGAATATTATGAATAAGGATTCTATGTAAACATGTATGCACACATTTTTGTGTAAACATAAGTTTTCAATCCTCTTGGACATATACCTATGTGTGGAATTTGTGGGCCATATAATAACTATGTTTCATCCTATGAGAAACTGTGAGATTGTTTTCCAAGCAATACATTTGTATATAGAAAATTCTAAGGACAACCCAAAACACTCTTAGAGCTGATAAACAGACGAGATTATAGGATAGAAATTGATATATAAAAATCAATTTTATTTCTGTATACATTTTATATTCCCACCAGCAGTGTAAGAGGGTCCCAGTTTCTCCACAACCTGTCCAACACGTGATACTATCCATTAAATTACAGCCACCGTGGTAGAAGTGAAGTAGTACCTCAATATGGTTTTGATTTGTTTTTGCCCAGTGAATAAAATGCTAAACATTTTTTCATGGGCTTGTTAGCCATTTGTATCTTCTTTAGAGAAATCTCTATTTTAATCCATTGCCCAGTTTTTAAATTAAGTTGTCTTTCTTTCTGTTTTTGATTTATAACAGCTCTTCATGTATTCTGGACTGTGTATGATTTGCAAATACCTTCCCCCATTATGTCAGTTGTCAGTTCTCCCATTATGTCAGTTGAGGAAGTGTCCTCAATAATATCCATTGAAGCAAAAGGGTATCAATTTTTATAAAGCACACTTTATCTAGTTTTTTCTTCTGTTACCTGTGCTTAATTATTATGTAAGATATAAATGACTAATCAAAGATAATGAAGATGAACACCTATGTTTTCTTATAAGAATTTTATAGCTTTTGCACTTTTAAGTCTTTGATCCATTCTAAGAAAAATTTTTATATGATGTGAGGTAGGGGTTCAAATGCCTTTTCTGCATGTGGAAATCCAGGTGTCCCAGCAACTTTTGCACAAAAACCATCCTTTCCCCACTGAGATGTTTCAGCATCTGTTGAAAATCAAGTGACCACTAACCCATGGATTTATTTCTGGACTCCTAATTTTATTCCATTGATCAATACATCTATCTGTAGAGTAGCACCACACAGTCTTGATTACTTTTAAAACTTGATGGTTTTGTGTTAAATTTTGAATCAAGAAGTATGAATCACACAACTTTAATTTTTTTCAAGTTTGTATCATCTATCCTGGGTCCCTTATATTTACATATGAATTTTAGGATTGGCTTGTCAATGTCTGGGGAAAAAAAAAAAGCTAGGATTTTGAGACAGATTGTTTGAATCTGTATATAAATTTGGGTATTATTGCCATATTAATAATATTAAATCTTCCAATCCTTGAACACAGATATATTTCTTTTATATTTAGATCATCTTTAATTTCTTTCAACATTTTGTAATGTTCAATGTATAAGTCTTAAAATTCTTTTATTAAGTTTATTCTTACATATTTTATTTTTTAAAGTTGTTGTAGTTGGCATTTTTTCCTAATTTTATTTTTGGATTGTTCGTTGATAGTATACACAAATATAATTGATGTTTGTATATAAATTGTTATCCTATAATCTCCAATTTGTTTATCATCTCTAACAGTGTTTTGAGTTGTCCTTGGAATTTTCTATATACAGTATCATGTCATTGGAAAATAGACATAGATTTACACTTTCCATTCCAATTTGGTTATCTTTTTTTTTTAATTTTTGAAAAATTTGTATTTATTTTTGAGAGAGAGAGAGATCATGAGCAGGGGAGGAGTAGAGAGAAAGGAAGACACAGAATCTGAAGCAGGATCCAGGGTCTGAGCTCTCAACACAGAGTCTGACAGGGGGCTCTAACTCACGCACCACAAGATCATAACCTGAGCCGAAATTGGATGCCCAACCAACTGAGCCATCCAGGCACCCCTGAGTATCTTTGTTGTTTGTTGTTGCTGTTGTTTGTGGGGGATAAGCTTAGGAATCCCCCAGGCTTATAACCAATGTGTTGGTAAAGCATAAAGAAATACAAAGTCATAAAATGCTCACACTCGAGTTTGGGTAAACCAGATTGGCACCCCAAGAATAGGGAGGTGCAAAGGCACCCCAAAATAGGAAGGTATAGGGAAAGGCCTAAAATAGGAACTGCGCAGAGGTGCCCAATACATAGATATATAAAATAAACAAGATTAGATATTCAGGGTAGAAGCACCCCCAATTTAGTACTATAGCAGAAAAGCTGCTTTCACAGGAGGATAGGGCCAGGTTAGGTAAATTGGTGAATTGGACTATGAACCACTGCACTGCAGGCAAAGGAGCCCAGAGAGGAGATGGTTAAAAAAGAAAAGGTGCCTTGTCAACCCTGAGGTTATTTGTCCTACCTGTCTCATGCCCTAGGCTAGCTAAGATAAACAGAGGTGCTGCCTCACGTCTACTGTAAACAACCTTCCTCCCAACTGCCCCTTGCCAGATTTTGTTTTGTATTAACCCAAACCTCTAATCCCAAATATCATCAAGACCCCCTTTCCCTCATGTCTACAAGTTAATGTTCACAAATTCATTGTCCCTTTGTGCACATCCATCAACACATTTGTAAGTCTTCTGATCCTAGTAAAAACGGGGCAAGGACCCTTATTTGGGGCTCTTGTCTTTTCCCAGACATTAGCCATCTCTCGCTTTAATTCTGCATCTGCTCTTTTGCTGGCCAAAAAAGAACTTTAGAGTTAGAGTCTACAACAGTTGTTGTTGTTGAAATTTCCTCCATAAAATCTATAATAAAATGTTTAACAGAAATGGTTGAGAGTGTTTATCTTTCTTTTTCCTAATCTTAGGGAAAAGCTGTCATAGTTGCATCATGAAGTATGATATTAGTTGGGGTTTCTCCCAGGTTTGTTATGGACTGAATGTTTCTACTCAAAATTCATATGTTAAAAACTTAACCCTTATTTGGTGGTATTAAGAGGCATCAGAATTAAAGAAATATGCAGTTTAACTTTCATATATGCTTTCACATTCTACTTTCAAGAAAAAAAAATGGAACTACTAGAGAGGAAATCAACATGAAACCAGAAGAGTGGAATAATATTATAAATCAAGAGATATAACAGAGTTCCCAAATCCTAATTATAAAGGAAACATTGTTTTTCACTTTTATTCCTTGTTAAATCTGGAGAACTGTGCTCCGTTCTGGGCTCCACATTTGAAATGGTACACTGGACCAAGTCCAAAGAGAAAAACCAGGAATTGGATGGGGTATGAAGTGAGACAAAGTTGAGACAAGGTTGAGGCTAATTTTAAGCATGTGGATGAGAGGACTTACCCAGGAATCTGGTAGTTTTATTCAAATTTTTAGAAGATTATCATATGGAAAAGGAATTACGCTTATACTATGCTTTCACATCAAGTAGAATTAGGATAACAAGATGTTTCATCATTAACAGGTATCAACTCAATTTATATTTAAAAAAATACCTAAAAACAAGATAGTCAAGATAGAATGCAACAGGAGATAGCAAAATTCATCTCCTTATTAGCAGCAAAGGAAGGGCAGAAAGGTGTAAGTAGAGATTTAAGAAGCAGATGGGATTTTGATCTGCAAGTCCTTTCTAACCTTGAAATTTTGATTCTAGAATCATGTCTCATATAAGTGTTTGCCCTTTCAGGCACTCTGCCTTTGAATAGTCTGACTATTCTATGACTACTAAGAATAGAAATAGTGGACCTCAAATGCTCTTACTAATTATAAGGATCCAATCAAGAACCATAATTATTTACTCAAAGTTTCAAGCAGAGGGAAAAATGACTTTCTATTCTATGTATCTCAAAGCATCTAAATTTTTTAAAGGAAAGATCATCAATGAAATTTCCTATGTAAAAAAGGACCTAGAGAATAACACAGTCTCTTTTCTACCAACACACAGTCAGAAGCTCTATTTTCATTTTCATTATAACAAAATGTGTGTTAACATTGATCTAAGTCTTGAAAAGCGCTTAATGTAACAACTGTGTAAGAACTGTATGATAAATTCCTCTACTGCTTTCTCCTCCCCCAAAGTTCATGTATTTTATTAGATGAAAGGCGAGAGAGAGAGAGAGAGGGAGAGAGAGAGAGAGAGAGGGAGGAAAGAAAAGTTTGGCTGATGACTGGTTATTCTGATACATTTTATAGACTAGTGTATACAATCAAATCCATGGTTATATCCTTATCTCTTTCTGAGGAAATGCTTTTCACAACCATAATTTTGGCAGACATCTTCCTGTTGTGGAGATCAGGAGTAAAACAAATGTTTATTGTTACACTCTGTCTGGCCAGGAAAATTATCATAGCATAAAATACCCCGTTTCACTAAACATTTTATTCATGGAATGAAAAATCATGCTGCACTGTTTCCAAAAACGATGCTCTAACAAGTAAAACATTAGCTGGAGAGAACAATGTGGTCACAGATGTAAGACCATAAGAAAAACAAAAACAAAACTGGATACACACTAAAGCACTGAACTGACATATACCTGCAGATTCTCTTGTGGTTATTTTGTGGTGATTTTGTTTATAATACAAACTTCAAGAAAGCAAAAGTTTTTCAACTGGACTCCTTGAGTATAATTGCTAAATTTTATTTTATAATTCATGCTATCTATCTATCTATCGCTACCTACCTACCTACCTACCTACCTACCTATCTACCTACCGATCCATCCACCTATCTAGCTACCTGCCTACCTATCTACTTATATACCTGTCTAGTTACTTCCAGTGAGTAGAAGGTGAAAGAAGAATGTTTGGCTAATGTAAAATTATTGTATCTATTCCTTTAAGATATATGAGAAGATATTTATAGAAAAAAAAACAAAACAAATGATCATTCAGGGTTTTTTCCCTTTGTTGAGTTGGAATTTTTGTTTGGGTTTTCTCTTTAGCCTGTATTCAAAATAGTGAAATTCTGTAACAGCAGTTTTGTGCAGGAAAGACTACAAATCAAGGATATAACCCTTAATCTTGTAACAGTGTGAAATCTCACAATTTCAGGTATTTTTGTTCCCTTATTAAGCATATATGATCATCTGGTATCCTGCCTTGTGGAATAGTTATGAGTTATGAGATTATTTAATAAAGATAAATCAACATCTTCTCATTTCAGTCTCCAAAGATTATAGGGAACTGCAAATAAATTTTCTACCTAGATTACTAAACTGTTGACAGCTTATATGTACACTTGACCAACCAGACTGTTTCTACATTATCAAGAACCCTCAGTAAATCCAAAATTATACTTTGGGAGACGATTTAAACTTACTTAATGATGTTAATAGCATTATAGAGCATTCCTTATGGATTTATTATTTTTTGGAATTATTTTGGATTTGATCTAGATTGAAAAAGGTTTGGCACTTGGCCTGAGGTACTATCTGTTTTAACATTAAAAATATAAATTTTTGTATCTTTTTTAAAAAATATAGTGTTCTCTTTGGCACCACCTCAGGGAATTTTTGTTGGAAAAGACATTAAATTGTGCATATTTCTTGAATAGCATTATCCCTCAGTTTTTAAATTTTTATGATTTTTTTCTCATCAAACAAAATAAAAAAATGTAACACAGTGACATGGAGCTAAGAATGGCCAAAACCTGAGCTGACAATGTACCTTTAATTAATTTTCCTTAATATATAAGAAAGAACAAAAGAAAGTTTCCTGCCTCACGTATGCCAATTTCTAAACCTAACAGAAATGGAATCACACTGATATTGTAAGGAATTTGCATGAGGCAGGCATCACAAATGTAAATGCTGTCATTTTTCTTCCACCTACAAGAAAGATTTCTTATCTAACTAGATTAAGACAATATGTATTTACATTTATTTGTCTCTGCTGTATTTTGATGTGAAACATGTTCAATTTCATTTTGGTTACTATTTTGAAAGAAAACTCTTAACCATGTGGCAATAAAAAATAAATCTTAAAAAAACTATCAAATATTGTTCCCAAGCAAAAGTATCCCTCCTAATCCCAGCTTTGCAATGCAGCTCATTATTGCATGTCCTCTGAATTGATTTTATTCTCCAGAGTTTCAGAGAATTGTTTTCAACATACTGTTTACTGTTATTCCTATGCAGATTTGCAATGCTGGAAAACTAGCTTCATGATTTACTGTTGTTTATTTGGAATCCTTTTAAGAGAAAGGCACTGCAATTGATCTTAATAGGGACATGTTTACAAGGAATTTAGCTTGAAGAATACAACGAAGACTTCTTAGATTGTTTTAATATTGAAAGAGGCATTTGCTTGTATATCAATACCTGCCTTTCAAAATATAAGAAAAATTTAATTGCCAAAAGACAATTTAAAAAAAAAAGTAATTTATTGCTGCCTTGCTAAAGCCTCCTTTTTTTATTTTATTAAGAAAAATAATGCAAAGCAGATATATAATGTCAAGTTAGTAGCAAGTTGGGGGATAAAAAACAGCTGAATTATGTCAAGAATATTACATATGATGCTTATAACTGTTATGATATTTCTTCTGAATATATGTATGAGTATTTTCAGTGCGTTCTACTCAGATAATGCAACATATTGCCTCAACATAATTAGATAAGAAATCCAATCTTTCTTTTAGGTATAAATGAGACCAAGAAAATAATAAATGATATTTACTGTTAGACTACTAGAATCTATAAGCTTGTAAAGCCCTAAACAGATTATAGTTTTTTTTTTTAAGTTTATTTATTTTTGACAGAGAGAGAGAGAGAGAGAGAGAGAGTGAGCGAGCATGAGTTGGGGAGGGGCAGAGAGAGGGAGACACAGAATCTGAAGCAGGCTCCAGGCTCTGAGCTGTCAGCGCAGCTCATGCGGGGCTTGAACTCACGGACGGTGAGATCATGACCTGAGCTGAAGTCGGACGCTCAACAGACGGAGCCACCCAGGCACCCCAAACAGATTATAGTTTTAAACATTTCTTTTCAGTACTTAGTAATAATTAGCTGACTACATTTTTCTGAATCAAAAATTGGGACATATGTCCTAACATCTTTTATCACCCTGTTCCAGAACTGGGACATACCATCTGGAATCTTGTGACAGTAAACACGAGTAAAAATGACTGGAAATTAAGAACTATACGTTGATGATATGAAGACTGACACTATTTAATGATGCATTTATATCTTCTTTGTTGTTTGGCCTATCCTACAATTTAGAAATATAAATATTTTGTGCCCTTTGTTCAAAGGAACTCACTTTTACAAAACAGCAGCAGACGTGTTCTCAACATGTATGGGTTGCAGAGATGTCCAAAGGAAGGATGGACAAGACTCTTTAGAAAAGCTCATTTTGGGGGCATCTGGGTGGCTCAGTTGGTTAAGCATCCAAGTCCTGATGTTGGCTCAGGTTGTGATCTCGTGGTGATAGGGATCAAGTCCCTACTTGAAGTCTGCACTGACAGCATGAAGCCTGCTTGGGATTCTCTCTCCCTCTCTGTCTCTGCCACTCCCCTCTTGTGCTCATTCTCACTCATGCTCTCAAAATAAATAAATAAACATTAAAAAAAAAAAGAAGTGGTCATTTTTGTGGTGCTCAGGGAATTTATATGTCTGTGAGTCCCAAAAGTAGCTCTTTGGAGAAAAATTAGCACAGCAAAGCACTCTCCAAATAGATAAATAAATTGTAAAATATAAAATTTAGAAAAATCAATAATTATATCTTTATTCTTAATATTTGTAATATAACCAGACTACTATTTTTGCTAGTCATAATAATAAAGGAAGTTAGCTTTAGCCATTCAGTAATTTTGGAGTGACAAAGTGATTCATTTTTGTACCTTAGAAACAATTTTCAATAAAATTGAAGATTAAATATCTTTATCTGCATTCTACTATTTCCAAGGGCAACATGAAGAAGGCAAGTAATTCTATAGAATATAAATATAAACATAGCAGAAATAGTAAGAAATCATTCCAGTCCTTGGGAAAATGACACAATGCCAGCAACAACTTAAAAAGGGTTTATGAAAGAAAATCTGGTGCTGAATCAAATAAAAAGGCTAGGTTTTTTGTTTGTTTTGTTTAGGGCTTTGTTTTAGCTGGGGGTGGGGTACCTAGAGATATCTCCATTCTCCACATTTTAGGCAATGTAAACTTACAGGCTTACTAGCTGGAGGTAGTAAACTGGATTTGGGTAGCCAACAAAGCAACTAAGCACTTAAGGATAAACTGTTGAAGTAAGAAAGGCTCACTCATGTAGAAACCCATACAAAATGGCTGAAACAACAAATACATCATTGAACAACTTCTTTTTTTTTTGTTTTTTAATGTTTATTATTTTGAGAGAGAGAGAGACAGACAAACAGACAGACAGATTGTAAGTGAGGGAGGGGCAGAGAGAGAGAGGGAGACACAGAATCCTAAGCAGGCTCCAGGCTCTGAGCTGTCAGCACAGAGCCTGATATGGGGCTTGAACTCACAAACTCTGAGATCATGACCATGACCTGACCTTAACTGACTGAGCCACCCAGGTGCCACATTTTAATTAATTAATTAATTAATTTTAACAACTTCTAAACTAATACTAAACATGGGTGCATGAGATGCTAGAGAGCATAGTGGGAATCAAATCCCTGGAAAGAGCTGGGAATACGCTGTACCTTTTCATGCATTCTTGAACTTAATGCTCAGGTGGCAAAACGTGGAAATTTTCTGGCTTGGTATGCTTCAGTATAACTTCTGCATAAGTACTTGCATAATCACTAAACAATATAGCTAAATGGAAAACCTCAGGAATCTAGACAACATTTTACAAAGCACAAAGAGGGTCACCTGGCTGGCTCAGTCCACTGAGTGTCCAACTCTGATCAGTCATGAACTCGCAGTTTGTGGGATTGAGCCCCACATCCACACTCAGTGTGGATCCTGCTTAAGATTCTCTCCCCTTCACTCTCTTCCCCTCAAGCATTCACACTCACTCTCTATCAAAATAAATAAATAAAAACATTTAAATAATTAAAAATTAAAAAAAAATAAAAAGCACATAGAAAAAGCCTGACATGAGACATTGATGGTTGCACACTATTTTGCTGTTGGAGTCCAAGAAAATTAATTGCTTATTAAAGCAAAGCAAAGCAAAATAAAAACAACCTTCAGAAGAACAAAACAGAATCCAGAGTTGCTACAATGTATTGTGTGCAATGTTCGATGTTCAAAAAATAAATATTATATATAAAAGGGTCAGGAAATAGGCAATTCAGAGAAAATTTCAATAGGAACTGACTTTTATTGGCACAGATATTCGATTTAGCAAAAAAAAAAGTCTTCAAAATATGTATTACAAATAAGTTCAAATAATCAGGACTGTGAACATGTCTAAAGGACACCCATGTTGGGGCGCCTGGGTGGCGCAGTCGGTTAAGCGTCCGACTTCAGCCAGGTCACGATCTCGCGGTCCGGGAGTTCGAGCCCCGCGTCGGGCTCTGGGCTGATGGCTCAGAGCCTGGAGCCTGTTTCCGATTCTGTGTCTCCCTCTCTCTCTGCCCCTCACCCGTTCATGCTCTGTCTCTCTCTGTCCCAAAAATAAATAAAAACGTTGAAAAGAAAAAAAAAAATTAAAAAAAAAAAAAAAAAGGACACCCATGTTTAAGGGACAGATGCAGAGAAGATAGCCATGGAAGAAGTCCAGAAGATAATGTCTTGAAGGTAAATGAAGTCTGAAAAAGTATGCCATTAAAAAACAAAAAAGAGGAAAAACAATGGAAGAAGAGTGTTAACAAGGCCAAATGCTCCTAACATGTCAGGCAGAATGGGATGGAAAGGGAAGCATGAATGTTAGCAGGTGAGGGGCCATTGATGACCAAGCTAATGGTGTTTCTTCACATAAGTAAGATCAGAAGCTTAACTGAAGTGAGTTGAAATTAAATGTAAAATTAAGTGAATAAATCCTCTAAGGAGGTTAAAAAGTAGAAGACAGTAATTGAAAAGACAGTTAAGGTCAAGAGAAGTTTAATGATAATGAATATATGAAGGGTTTACATATAGATGGTTAGACTTAGGACCCCAAGAGAACACTTAACAAAATTCCAGAGGAAGTGTGAGGCTTCCACAAAAGTGTGCTCTGTGCAGGCATGTGTGTGTTTGGGGGGAGGAGAGTCTTTCTGTACAACAGGGAGAAAGATCCAACAAAGCTGGTTTTAAAATATCAAATATTTTTCACAGTGGTCGCTGTGTGGTTGCAGCTGTGACGCAGGGCTCCTACCTCGGTGCTCACTCCGTGGCCACAACGTGTTTTCCATCCATCCCCGACATCAAGCCCCAGGAGAAGGCCTCAAAAACATACATCCTAGTTCTGGTCATTTGGTGCCAATTCCTCCCTTGTTGTTAAATATTTTTAGTATCATCCTTGATTACAGGAATAGTGACTATAGATTTTGATCTTGAAGCAACAGAAGATAGGGAAGTCCATGTCTCAAAATTTCAGTTATTTATATGTTATAAATCATCTGCTGAGAGGGATAGAGAAAAGATGATTTGGAGAACACAAGAAAGAAGATAATCTACATCATAGAATTGAAGTTTCCTAAAAAAAGTCATCGGCCTGGCTGAGGCTGGAACTCATAAAGTGTGATAGGGCTATCACCACTGTTATATGACATTTCTTAAGAGGAAGCAGGAACACAGAAACCTAGGAGTTGGTTCCATTTTAAAAACTGTTCAAGTCATGGCAGTGGAAGGACAGGGGAGCAGAAAAATGGAAGGCACTAGACATAAAGCCCTTATTGACTGTGAGACCAGGTTAGGTTAGGTTGGAAAGGACTTCAGATCAAGAGGGAGCTGAGAGATCATGAGAACAGGCAAGACTCAAGTCACCAAACCCTGGGTCACAATAAAGCCACAGCTTGGTGACTAAGTTAAACAGATAGGATGCTGACATAAAGGAAGAAAAGGAATAAGAAGAGACTCTCAGGACTTACAGTTCCAAAGACAGAATAGTTCGAGATATGGTGTGATCTGGGGATCAGTCATGGGAGAAAGCTAAGTGAAGCAGAATAAAGTTCTCCTGAGTCAGGAAGGGCAAGGCTATTTGAATCCAAGATGATGATGACCATATAGATGCTGTAAATTAACAAGGAAGATGGCAGGAGACAGAGTAAGGGGAAACAAACAAACAAACAAACAAACATAAGCCAAGTTGTATAGAAATGTGACAAATGACAATATAGAGGATGAATGCCAAATCTTTAAGCAATTTAAGGGCAGAAGAGAGATGGAGGCAGTTGCTACGCTGGTTGTAAGGTTTCCAATATGATTCAGGCAGGAAGATTTGCAAACGAGAATGCCTAGTAGGACTGCAAACTTCAGTCCTTAAAATAATAAGAAATTTCCTATCACAAAGCATTTTTTTTTCCTAGCAGCACTACCCATATAGGTATATTTGCCAGAGGAAAAATGAAGTGTGCCCCTCTGGATATATTCATACAAACTTGGACCTTATGTTTCCCTTTTTGAAACAGACTGGTAAAGTCTACTTCTCTGAGAAATTCATAATACTGCCTTACTATTCAAGGCTCTAACATCATTCTTTGCTGTTATGTGAAATGAACGGTGGATTGTCATCTTTGAAAGCGCTGCTCTCCGGTTGAACCTGTAATGATTTGTTTGGCCTTTTATTGCTTGAGAGACTAAGGGGAGTGGGGCTGCCGAGTTGTTGGAATAAGAATGTTTGCCCTGGGATTGCTACAGCCACCGACCTGACCAAGAGGTTATATTCCCCAGTTCAGCATTTGCCTTTTTTATTGTACTTTTCTTTTGTATGTAGCAATAATAAATAATACATCTCTCAACACAGACACCCATAGCCATGGAATTCAAAAGCCATTCAATATCAAATTCTCCCTTTGGAACTCAGAGCTCCTGCTTGATATTGCCACATCCCCAATATTCAGAGATAATAGAAAGTTAGAAGTTTCAAATACCTTTGCTGTGTTGTAAAGCCAAGGATATACAGCAAGCAAGACCAGCATAACTCAAACGGGGTATCTTTCTCAAGCAGTAAAAATTCCCAACCCATTAAAATGACTGATAGTATTGCTCTATATTTATATAGTGTCCTCCTACAAAGGAGCTTAAAATGTTTTACTAACATTTTCTCATTAACTTTAGCTTCATCTCTATGAAATATGTGGTGAGAGTTGTTACTGCTATTTTTCCTTGCTTTACCTGTAGTTAATGTGATGTCTGGCATGGGGAGACCATAAAGCCAAGGTCATTCCTGTGGACTGGTGATTACAAGACTTGCTTTTATTTGTTTTCCCCTCTTTGCTCTATGGTCAGTGATAATGTCTCCTCAATTTAGATGTTCAGTACTTGTGTCAGGCAGCTGAGAATATATCTAGTTGAGTATAATTGGGCTAAGATTGTACATTAAATTAATGATAATATTGGTAAACTTTCACTTATTAAAGTTCTTAGCCATTAATGAAATGCTTTGAAAATAGTCATGTGTCATTTCTCTGAGAGGGAGTCAGGAAAAACTGCAGGGATAAATAAGAGAGAAATCATTAATCAGCTCTGTACAATCTGCTTTTAAAGAAATAAGAATTCAAGAGAGAAGACAAACACTGACAAGCACTAAGATTACCTCACTAAAATTGTTCTTAACATGCATGGAGCCACCTCTTAAGAGTCTTCTGTACTATAATATTTCAAAAAAAAAGTCTCTGTATTCTTATAAGTGGGAAAGCTCCCTCCTTCCATTACATTATGCAAAAGCAAATCTACTCTAGCTCTCATCCCAATTTTTCAAATATGTGTCTACATACCAGTTGCTGCTTAGACAGTAGATCTGCTTGAAGGGAAGTGAGCACAACTTATCATCATAGTCCAGGGCCGCTACACATGAAGAATGAGTGATTTAATCAATCTTTGCAGATTCCACTGTATCTTACTGGCCCACTACATTTACACACTGAAGAAGTCTGTAGCTAAATAAATGATAGATGAAGTAATGAATGAAGACATTCAACTGATCAATAACTGTACTGTGACAAACTTCAGCCTCCTTCAGGCAGCTCTCAGTAGAAGAGTTCTTCAGGAGAATGGTTGGATTTCAGCACCTAGGAGTCATTAAGCCACGTGCAAACTCAGCTATTGACCTGGGCCAAACAATGAGCCTCTTGGTCTCTAGAGTTTATTCACAATGAAAAAAGATACAGCTACTGGGTACAATATTTTGTTGGCAATGCTGTGCATAAATATGTCCATTTGTGTTTTCTTATTTACAAAAATGAATTGGCTGCCATCTTGAGTATCTACTTTTAACCAAGGTACTAACACAATTTTTTTTAAGTTTATTTATTTATTTTGAGAGAGACAGAGAGCGCACCAGTGGGGGAGGGATAGAAAGAGAAGTAGAGAGAGAATCCCAAGCAGACTCCATGCTGTCAGCACAGAGCCTGAGGTAGTGCTCAACCTCACAAACCATGAGATTATGACCTGAGCCAAAATCAAAAGTCAGTCAGCCAACGGACTGAGCCACCCAGGCGCCTCTACCAGCACCAAATTTATAAGTATTTTATTTACCCAGATCTTCCTCCTGTCCCCAGACACAGGCAGAGCCACAACATTCTGAAATATTTAAAATTATTCTATGGTTGAACGCTGGTGGAACAGTTGGAACAATGTGGGTCCGTACAGTAGGTTAATCCAATGTTCTGCCAGAGATGGATATGTCTTCACTCATGTTCTCTTCTCTGAATCTCTACCATTTTTTTTATCATCTTTTGGGTTTTTCTGTCAGCCCCATTTCTGATACATATATGCATATGTATACATATGCGTATATGTATGTGTGTATATATATGTATATATATATTTATGTTTATATTTCTTTTAGGACAGCATTATACAATGGTGATAAATATTCAATAAATATTTAAATGAATTTAAAAGTATATACAGGAAGAAAACATAATCATCAAAAGTCATATGATTCCAAACAGGGAAAATTTTTTACTTACCTTATATTTCCTTCACATAGTACCCTTTAAACTCCTTTAAAGAAGAGATGGAGTTTAAAGAAAATGTATATACATTGTGATAACTATATTACATCTCACTTGATAAACTGAAAATTTAAATATTTGGTGTAAAAATTTAGAAATATATTTTCATCCTATTAAAAGGCATCCTTATTGATATAACATTTAGTGTTAAATCATGTCATTAATAAAGTTACAATTTGCTGACAAAGCATTGCAGTGAGAACTTGTCCCAGGTAATTAATTAACTCAGCCACCATTATGCATTGTCAAACACAGGGATCAGTATTCTGAGAGATTAAGAAAAGTATCTTTGATGGTATTTGAATAAATTCCTATCATTCAGTATCCATTTAGCTCAGTGGTCCTGTTTTCCTTGAGCTTTATTATTGTTATTATTATTTTAGACAGAGAGAAAGACTGAGTGAGCAGCAGAGAGGGATACAGGGAAAGAAAGAGTCTTAAGCAGACTCCCAGCTCAGCACAGAGCCCGATGTGGGACTTGATCCCACAAGGCTAGCATTATGACCTGAGCCGAAATCAAGAGTCAGACACTCAACTGAACCACCCAGAAGCCCCTGTTGCTAGAACTTTTAAAGATGCTATTATCATAATCGTGCTAACTCTGGTGAAGAAGCACTTTGCACTAGTGACTACACAGTAAAGGCCCAGTGACAGCTCTGAGATCGTGTTGAAATACAAGAGATTAAGTACTTCTTATCAATCAGTACACAATTGCACCATTAAAATGCATGAGTTTTCCCATGATGGCCCTTTTCAGTAATAAGAAATTGCCCAGGAAGTTTCTTTATTAAAATATTGAGGATTTAAATAAATAAAAAATAAAATTTTCAGCATTTTTCCAGATATTTCCTTTTCAAATAGACATTAGCTTTTCTAAGGACCCAAATGCAGAGTGAGTATTCTACTGAGTTTTTGATTTTGGTGTACAGATTCCAGACCAACGTTTTTGCTTGTCCATATGTTTTTGCCTATCAACAGGAAGAGATTAACCAGCTATTAACAATAGTAATGACAGTTATAGTAGTAATAATAATTATATTTTAGTTTAATATTTACTATGTGTCAGGCTTCATGTCATGACTATTGTTACTTTAATACTAAAGCCAGATAAGGACACTTCAAAAAAAGAAAATTACAGGCCAAATCACTGACGTACACAGATGTAAGAAGCCCTAACAAAATACTGGTAAACTGAATTCAACAATACATTAAAAGGATCATACACAATGATCAAGTGGGGTTTATTCTAGGTATACAAGAATGGTTCAAATCAATAAAGGTGATACTTCAACAAAATAGAAACTATAAACCATGCAATTACTTCAATAGATGCAGAAAAAAATCATCTTACCATAAACAACATCTACTCATGATAAAAATGTTCAACAAAGATAGAGAGAGAATGTACCTCAACATAAAAAGACCGTATATGACAAGCCCACAACTAATATCATAGTAGTAAAAACCTGATATCTTTTTCTCTAAAATCTGGAACAAGGCAAGGATGCTCATTTTTGCCACTTTTATTCCACATATTCCTGTAAGTCCTAGCCATGGCAATTAGTTAAGAACAAGAAATAAAATGCATCCCAGGGGCTCCTGGGTGGCTCAGTCGGTTGAGCGTCCGGCTTCGGCTCAGGTCATGATCTCACGGTCTGTGAGTTCAAGCCCCACGTCAGGGTCTGTGCTGACAGCACGGGGCCTGGAGCCTACTTCGGATTCTGTGTCTCCCTCTCTCTCTGCCCCTCCCCTGCTCATGCTCTGCCTCTCTCTGTCTCAAAAATAAATAAAAACATTTAAAAAATATATAAAAAAAATAAAATGCATCCCAATAAAAAAGGAAGCAGTAAAATTGGCTCTGTTTACAGATTACAGGATCTTAAAAAGAAAGCCTCAAAGACTAAACCACACACACACACACACACACACACACACACACACACACACACCTATTAGAACTGATACACTTAGCAAAGTTTAATAAAATTTGGCAAAGTTGCAGGATACAAATCAACATAGAAAAAGGTACATTTGTATATACTAATAACTAACCGAAAGAAGATTAAGAAAGTAATTCCATTAAATAGAATTAAAAGAATGAAATATCTAATAATAAACTTAAAAAATCTACAGTAATCAAAACAATATGCCACTGACATAAAACAGACAAATAGACCAATGAGGCAGAATCAGAGCCCAGAAATTGAGCCACAGTGTGTGATCAGCTAATCTTCCACAAGGCTGGCAAAATATACAATGGGGAAATGACAGTATTTTCAATAAAAGATATTGTAAAAACTATATCCATAAGCAAAAGAATGAAATTAGACTCATATTATGCCACAAACAAAAACAAATTTAAAATGGGTGAATGACATCAAAATTATACCTGAAGCCATAAAACTCTAAGAAGAAAACATAGAAAAAGAGCTTTTTGACAATGGCTTCGGTAATTATTTCATAAATATGAAAGCACAGGTAACAAAACAAAAAACAGACAGGATCACATCAAACTGAATACTGAAGCAAAAGGAAACAACAGGATAAAAGAGCAGCCTAAGTAACTGGAGAAAATTTATCCAAACCATATATCTGAGAAAGGGTTCATTTCCAATATATATAACAAAATCCTATGACTTAACAGCAAAAACTTAAACATAAATTAAATAATTATTTAATTAATAACCTTCTCCATTAAAATGGCCAAAGAAAGTAAACAGACATTACTTCAACGAAGGCATACAAATATTTGGCCAACAGGTGTATGAAAAGGTGCTCAACATCACTAATTACTAGGGGAATGCAAATTAAAATCATCCTGAGACATCACCTCGCTGGGATGCATATTATCCACACACACACACAAAAAGAGATAACAAGCATTGGAAATGATGTGGAAAAAAGGGAACCCTTGTATACAGTTGCTGAGAATGTTAATTTGTACAGCCACTGTGGAAAACAGTATGGAGATTCCTCAAAAAATTAAAAGATAGAACCACCAAATGATCCAACAATGCCACTTCTGGGTATATATTGTATTGAAAGGAACCGAAATCAGTATCTCTGAGAGATATGTACGCTCCTACACTCACTGCAGGAATAATCACAATAGCCACGATATAGAATACGATGGTATTCATCCATTACCATCAATGGATGAATAAAGTGCAGTATAACTATAATCAAATATTATTCAGCCTTTAAAAGAGGGAGGTGCAATTCGGTCCATTTGTAACAACAAAAATAAACTTGGAGGACTTTATCCTAAAGGAAATAGGCTAGACACAGAGGACCAATGCCACATGATACCACTTGTATGAGAAATTTAAAATTCTCAACCTTCTAGAAGCAAAGAGGAGAATGGTAGTTGCCAGGGGCTGGTGGGGGGAAGGGAACACTGGGAAACATTGGCCACAGGGTTCGAAGTTTCAGTTGTGTAAGATGAAAGAGTCCTAGAGATCTCCTCCTGTACAGGATAGTGCCTGGAGTTAACAATACTGTATTATAAACTGAAAAATTTGCAAATAAATATTAGATTGTGTTCTTTATCACAAAACAAGGAAAGAAAGAAAGAAAGAAAGAAAGAAAGAAAGAAAGAAAGAAAAAGAAAGGAAGGAAGGAAGGAAGGAAGGAAGGAAGGAAGGAAGGAAGAAAAGAAAGAAAGAAAGAAAGAAAGAAAGAAAGAAAGAAAGAAAGAAAGAAAGAAAGAAAGAAAAGCAGGCAGGAGGGAGCTTTTGGTGGTGACGAATACGTTTACAGCATAGATCATGGTAAACAATTTCATGCCTTATACTTGTCTCCAAACTCATCAATGTGTATACATTAAAATGTACAGCTTGTATGACTGTACAATCATATATCAGTCATACTTCAATAAAACCTTTTTAAAATATATGAATTAAAAATATAAGTATATCCTTAAATGTCATGGGGAAGGATAAATGGATACAGCACAGCAGGTGATGCCACTTTAGAGACAGTGCTGAGGAAAAGCTTCTCTGAAGGGCTGATTTTGAGCAGAGACCTCACTGAAGTTAAGAAGCGGGTGGTGGGTAGTTCTGAAGGAAGAACACCACAGGCAGAGTGAAAGGCCTTGACATGGAGACATGCTTGTTCAGATACTGCAAAAAAAGGTCAGTTGTGACTAGGTCAGAATAATTGAAGGGGAGAGTGGTAAGAGAGAAGTTTGAAGAGACAGAAATAGCGGTGGTATAAATCAGGCGCTCAAGCCTTCGTGTGCACTTGGAATTTTATTCACAGAGGTATTAAGCCATATTACATTCTCATCTCACCTCTTTGTTTCTAAATTGCTTCCAAGGTTTATGTGTGTTGATACACATCTTACAAATGCAACAATTTTTTACATCTGCCTCTTTCTGATAAACAATTTATGTTCCTTATACTTTCTACATTGTTGGGTTGTTGTTTTTCATTCATAAAGTCTCCGCCTTAAATTAAGAATACATACACATTGGGGCACCTGGGTGGCTCAGTCGGTTAAGCGTCCGACTTCAGCTCAAGTCACTATCTCGTGGTCCGTGAGTTCGAGCCCCGCGTCGGGCTCTGGGCTGATGGCTCAGAGCCTGGAGCCTGCTTCCGATTCTGTGTCTCCCTCTCTCTCTGCCCCTCCCCCGTTCATGCTCTGTCTCTGTCTCAAAAATAAATAAACTTAAAAAAAATTAAAAAAAAAGAATACATACACATTTATTACGACTGATATTATGTCATAGTTTCTATGACTTAGTTTTGTGGGTTTTAATTGGCCGTATTTTTGCTTTGCTTTTACAGGTCTCTTTTTCCCGCCCACTGTGGGACAGATTGCATTGCCTTAATTTTCTTGTTGGCTTTCTCTGGTTTGAAATTAAAGCAGTATCATTACAGGTTTACCTTTAAATGCTTACCATCCATACGTACCTCTTAAAAGGCAAAAATGATCCCGGAATTAAAATAAAAACTTTAAAAAATGTGATCCAATATCTTTGTCATCTTCCCAAACAATGCAGTTCCATACCCTTCAAATCCTCTGTACTTTTGAAACCTAGTATTTAATGATTATCCTTTTAAAAATTTCACCAAAGTTTTCATTAGCTTTCTCTTTAATTCCAATAAATACCTACTTAGATATAACAACTTTTACCAACTTTGTGTACAAATGCTTTGTATCTACTTCCTCATCTGTTTTGTTTTAAGTACTGAAGTACATATTTTGGGAGAATTTTCAGTGAGCCTCTATGAGGAGGAAACTCAGACTTTTATGTTTTTATTTGTGTTCTGTGGAGTTTAGTATAAACCTTCAATGTGAGCATGGATGTTCTTCAGTTCTTCAAAAATTTCAGCAAATTATCATAGAATTCCGCCTCATCACCACTTTCTCAATTCCCTGCTTGTGCAGGGGATTTTAACAGACAAAGGCTGGCGTTTGCCTTTATTCCTCCATTTTTCCAATTCTCTTTCATATTTTCTATTAGTTTTCCTCACTGATCTATAGTCAGTGATTTCATCATGCATATATTCCAATTAATTAAGCCCACTAATGCTTTACTGAGCTCTCTATAACCTAATGTCTAAAATATCTGGTGATTTTTTTAGGAAGATCTATTTTTAATACAGTTTCATTCTTATTTAATGATGTGTTTCCTTTCTCTTCTATCATTTCAAATACATTTGATTTAAACCTCAGAAGTTGAATTCTTAGAGTATCAACCTCCTGGTTCCCTGTAGTAGTTGTTATTTTTTTTATGGCAATCTTACGATGTACATGGATTTCCCTTTGAATCAGAATTGTCTCAGTTTGTAGCATTTGTTCTTGTGAGGGTTGCAAACTTTTCAGAGTCTGGGCTAATGTTATGCCTCTGAATGAGGAATTTCCCACCTATGCCATGTGAAATTAGACTCTATATCATCACTTGGCACCTGCTTGGCATCCAGTTTTGGGTTGGTGATGATATTCCTCCAGGCTGATGGGCACTTTTCCTAGTCTCCATGACCACAGAGGAAGCAGTACTTTAGGATTCTTGGCTGTCTGTAGGGAGCTCGGTTTTGGTTTCTCCTCAAATAGACTTGGACTCTCATCTCCTGTCCTCATGCTGGCAATAAAACCCTAGACCCCAAGCCAACACTTGGTTCTAATATTCACATGAACGATTTGACTTACAGATTCCTCCCAGCAATAGTTGCATGAGTATTTTTCTTTCTTTCTTACAGTGCTGCCTTATCTGTATTATATATATTTCCTCATTGAACTAACTCTACCTAAAATCTCTCTCTAGAACTAGAATGCTGCTCTAGATTGAATGTTTATGTCTTACCAAAATTTAAAACCTTAATCCTCAATGTGATAGTATTAGGGAATGGGGCCTTTGGGAGGTGAGCATGAGGTTGCAGCCTTCCTGAATGGGATTAGTGCCCTTACAATCAAAACCTGAGAGACCCTGTTCTTTCCACAATGTAAGGACAGACAAGAAGAGAGCTGTCTAATGAACTGCGAAGTGGGCCCCCATCAGATAATGAATCTGCTTGGCAAGTCCATATGGAACTTCCCAGTCTCCAGAACTGTGAGCAATAAATTTCTGTGTTTATAAGCTACCCAGCCTAAGGTATTTTATTACAATAGCCTGAATGGACTATGACAAGTGTCAAAAATCTTTAAGTTAGAGAAAGCAATTTAATGCCAGTCCAAAACTCCAGGTATCATGAAGCCAAGTACCTGGTTGAAAGATACACTCTTTCATCACTAACTGGGTGGTTTTGGCAAAATGGCTTAAACTATCTGAGTCTCATTTTCTTCCTCTCTGCTTGACCATACCTCCTTTTGTTAATTTGTCATTCTCTTCCTGGATGCTTTTTTTTTAAAACCAAATAAGCTACTCAGAAGTGGGTTTGTTCTACTCATCCATATGTCTTTCCTTTTAAAAAAAAAAACAACAAATCTTTTTTAAAAAACCTTATTTAAATCTCAGTTAACATACATGGTAGTATTAGTTTCAGGTGTAAATAAAGTGATTCAACACTTCCATACAATGCCAAGTGCTCATCACAACAGGTGCACTCCTTAATCCCCATCACCTATTTAACCCATCTCCCTACTCACCTCCCCTCAGACAACCCTCAGTTTGTTCTCTGTAATTAAGAGAAAAGGTTTCTTGGTTTGCTCCCCCTTCTTTTCCCTTTGCTCATTTGTTTTATTTCCTAAATTCCACATATGAGTGAAACTATATGGTACTTGTATTTGACTTATTTCTCTTGGTATTATACTCTCTAGTTCCATATTTCTTTTCTACTCATTACTGCATTAACTCTCTGAAATCTACTTTATGAGTGCACCTTTGTAATGAAATTGTTCAGTTATTTTTGTTTCAGATTCAACAGCTTTAAGTGAAATAGAGCTTTTTCACCAAAATTCTCAAAGTCAGGGAAAGCATGATTTTGAGACTCATTTTCCCATGTGATTCACATTGATTGGGTCTCATCGGTCTTCCTTTAGCCTTTGTGAGTTGATGGAAATGATGTTTGGGGCAATGTGGCAGCTAAGTTCCTTTATGACTCCTTACTGGTCTACGGATTTTCCATCAAACATCCCAATAGAAAGTCTGAGTTAGAATAGCAAAAGAGCAAATAGTCCAACAGCATGTCTTAAGTGAGGAACTGTGTTCCTGAGACATCCTTAAAGTCCCCCAGTCAAAATCAGAGGAAGCAATGAGGATGACACAGATTGATTCCGATAGAAATGGAGATAAAATCTAAAAGTTCTAATCCCTGGCTTACACCATACGTGGTGTAAAAAACAGATAATTTTAAAATTTAAGAAAAAGACTGTATCAGTTTCTCTACCTAATTCTTAAATATAAATAATAGAGAAGTCCCTCATTCTTTAATTGAAATATGTGAGCACTTAATGTATTCTAAATGGATGATTGGTATTGCCATGTAAATTCTTATTCAGAAGTCCCATACCATGAAATGTCATAACACTTAATTTGGCGTATAACATCCTATAATTTTTATGTTCTACAAAACTAAAAAGATCACCTGCAATTAATTTTCACATAACATTAAAAAATCATTTTTATTACTTATAACTACTCTTTGAATACAAATGCAAAATGGAAAAAAATGTTAAATAATACTTACAAAAAAAAACCACTAAATAAAATTAATCTACCTCTATGCTGTATCTGCTACCACAATTTCATATGAGCCATAACAGAAAGTAATAGGCAATATTTTAAAAAAATTTTTAAAGTTTATTAATTTATTGTGAGAGAGAGAGAGAAAGAGCAAGGGAGAGGCAGAGGGAGAGAGAGAGAATCTCAAGCAGGTTCTGTGATGCCAGCACAGAGCCTGACGCGGGACTTGAACTCATGAACCATGAGATCATGACCTGAGCTAAAGCCAAGAGTTGGATGCTTAACTGACGGAGCCACCCAGTTGCCCCAGTAACAGGCAATCTTAAAACACAGAAAGCCCATGTGGCTCTATTATTTTTATAAATGCTTTCTTATTTTCTATTAAATGATTTGAAGCAACAGTCTAAAACATAATGAGCAAATTTTCCTATAAAATAAAGAAATAACTCGAGTAGGATGTTGATGTTGTTGTACAGAGGGAGTAGAATGCATGTGGATGGAATTAATTTGCAAACGGCAGTCCAATGTTACTAAAGGCTGGCAAAACCGAAAGCCCCTAAAAAGCTTCCAAGTAACTTCTGGCTGATCAGCTAAAACCTTGTAGTTGATTACTAGCACAACGTATCAGTAAAGGCTTAAAATATACATATAATTATGTGTTACAAGAGATTTATGGAAGTAGGTATGTTTTAAATGTACACCTTAAATACAAAGATGGATTTGAAAAACAAAAAAATCTGCCCTACTATTAGGTTAGGACAGAAACAAAAGATTTTCCCATATAGGCAAATGTCAATATTGTACGTGCTCATTCCATGTTTAGACTCCTTCTAAGGCATTTTGCATTCGGTGTTGCACATACCAGACAATGTCATTTGAAGCCTTTTCTGACTTTCTTCTGGGTCTACCACGCGGTTTTAATTTTCACAGTTTAATATCTGCACTTGTCAGCAATGTACATAGCAAAATGCTGATCTATGGCACTGCAAAGCAGAAAAGGCCAGGCATGATTACTTTGATTACTGTAAAGATGGATCTTTTGTGTGTGTTTGTCAGCCTAAACGGAGATGCACTATGAAAAATTCAAGATGAAAGCATTGTCGTATTGGATACATATGAGCTCGGAAGCCTACTGAGTAACATAAGAATTCCCCCATAGGACTGAGAGCCTCTGATAATCTAGATTGGACCTTTTGAATTAATGCTGTGAACTCTTCGCTCACTACATAATTGCAGTTAGAGAACTGTTCCTGTAATTGACCAAAGTTATCAAGTTTCTTACCTACTTTTACTTACCTTGACAGCTCACAACTGTGATACAAGGCAGCTGCCAGGATTCAGTACAGCCATTAAGTGGCAAGAGAAAATTGCGGAGTTCAAATGAGGCCACCAACTGAAAATGAACCTCAGTTTTTGGATTCAAATGTACATCAATTGCATTCTGCCTGGTTTGTCTATGAATTTTATTTTCCATTAATGTGAACTGAGACTAAAATTATAGTTGAAACTCTTCCAATAAATTCATATTGTTTTTCAGAATACTAATGATATACTTTCTTGAGTTAATTTTGATTTCAAGAAAGGTTCTCTAAGTGCTTATTTTAAACTCTTTACAGGTTGCCCAATTTTTCAGTGGAAAAAAATGCACTGAATTAATATTCATGCGCTAACATGAACAGTCACAAGGTAATGATGTGATTTGTCTACATTGACCTGACATATTGGTTAAGATGGTCCCACTCTGGTGATTTGAACTGAAAAAGATTTCAGAGAAATCTCTCAGGTATGATGTGAAGGAAACAACTGGTAGGTACGGACTGAGAAATATATGCTGCCTTATAAATATTCATACCAAGTTTTCCAACACAAGTAGAATGGCAATACCTCAGTAAAACCAAAAGTCCTACAACCAAAGGCAGCTGATTCCACTTTTTCTCTTTCTTTAACTTTACAATTTATCTCTCTATGAGCATTCATATGTCAAGGGTTATAAAAGTATCTCAAGGGTTATAAAAGTCATAACGTAGTAATGAATTTGTTTACAAAAAAACGTTTTATTGATATAATAGAATTACTATGGTATTAGGTGTCTTATTACCCATATTGACCTTACTGGTCACTAAACAAACTGGGTCACCTGTTTAAACTTTCACCTCATATTCAAAGTCTAACTATAATGAGAGCAAGGTGATCGATAAGGGTTGCTTTGGGCAGTGTTTACACTGCTGACCCTCCACATTTTTCTAGCAGTAGTAATCTAGAATTGCCGTTCTTTATTAAATTAGCTCTATTAAATTTAATATTGGTCATTTACAAAAAATACCACTGAAGTATTATTCTCTTCCTATTAGAGATATATTTCAGCCAATCCTGCACTGGTGCCAAACGAAACTTGGTTTTTTGTTTTAAATGTTTATTTATTTTCGAGAGAGACAGAGCACGAGCAGAGGAAGGGCAGAGAGAGAGGGAGACACAGAATCCGAAGCAGGTTCCAGGCTCTGACCTATCAGCAAAGAACCCAACGTGGGGCTCTAATCCACGAACTGTGAGATCATGACCTGAGCCGAAGTCAGAAGCTTAACCAACTGAGCTACCCAGGCACCCCAAAACTTTTTAAGAATCTAAAATTTACCTCGAAGGAGTTTCACATCTGTTAAATTTAAGTATCTATTCAGATTATTTTGCTTTGAAGTACGAAAGCAACTCATATATTTAAGAAGACTTTTAAGAAAAATGTAAAACAATTAGTAATTATGTGCAATTAGTACATTTTAAGATACTGATGCTGATCTTTAACCATAGAAGAGGGATGAATTCTAAAAGATCAAAAACCTAGAATTACTCTTCCAAAATAAGATATAGAGAGATATGAAAAATAGAAAAAAATATCTTCCAAAATCACATTCTCAAAAATTTATTCTTTGCAAATTGGTAAAAGGGAAAAAGTTATTGTGCCATCAATTGCAGAACATTATCATGTTTTGTGTTCTCTATCCAAAAGAAGTTACTCTATTCCCTTTGAAAAGAGGAAACAAGATCAGTATCCCCCTTAAATGAACAACAAAAGGAAGGTAAGGCATGGAGAATTTTTGCTTTTTATCCACTAGTGAAAGATTAGTGCCATTATGTATTAGAGGTCTTGAATTTATCTTCTTATCTGCATAGAGCAAAGTAATCTGGAAGTGATTCAAGTCATTATTTGTCTCCTTTCAACACGAGGTATATTAAATAGTATGTAAATAAACATGTCAAGTAAAACCTATTTATTGTCACAGGAAAGCCATTTGGTAGACAGCTTGTCAGAGACTGGAAAATTAACGTCTTTTCCAGATACTTTTTCTCCCAAACAGGCTGATACATTTAAGATAAATATATAGCCTGGCGTTATTAAAGGTATAACCATGCCTCCTGCATCTCGAGCTCAATAGAAAGTAGTAAAACAAATTTTAAATTTTGTGATAGCTTTGACACAAAGTAGGTTTGTGTTTTAACTTTAATTGAATTTTTATCATTTCGTAATGTATATCTATGCTTGTGTGTTCATTACTCCACAATAGAGAAATTTGGCATTGATCACACTTACCAAAACATGAAATGAAAGACAGTTGGAAGAGCTATTCACATGCACCATTGTTTTTAATTAATTTGCTGCATAATCCTCCTGCTCTTTTTTTTTTTAAATTTTTTAAGTATTTATTTTTGAGAGAGAGAGCGTGAGCAGGGGAGGGGCAGAGAGAGAGGGAGACACAGAATCTGAAGCAGGCTCCATGCTCTGGGCAGTTAGCAAAGAGCCCGACACAGAGCTTGAACCCATGGACCGTGAGATCATGACCTGAACTAAAGTCAGATGCTGAACCGACTGAGCCACCCAGGTGCCCCCCTCGTGTTCTTTTATAGCAAGGTAACAGAAAGTGAGGATTGGTCTCAGGGAACTACTGCAAAACCTCTTCTGGACTAGAGCTCTTGTCAATGCCTCCTAAGATTTGAGAAAAGAACTACCAAGTTTGATGTATCTAATACCCTCCTTCCTTAATTAAGTAAACTACAGCAAGCAAAGACAGCAATAATAAATACAGAGATCAATCAGGGATAATATGGAAACAAACACAATTTTTGGTTATCATAACAATCTGAAGAATAAGGCTTTAAAAAAACCTAAATGTTAAACCCCAAACACAAACAAACAAAAAACATTATTCAGCAATTAGGTGCGTGGTGTGCATGAGGGAGTGACAAACGCATCAAGTTGCAAAGACTCAGTGGTACCAGGAAAGATACCAGTTCTGAGACTTATTAACGAGCTAATTATTAGAAGTAGTCGTTGTACTAGAAGTAGCTATGGATTTGGAATAAGCCATCAACACCAATTTATAGAGTACAGATTTACATCTATATACAGAAAAGTTCACTAAGTTTAGCAAGGGTTGAACTTAATTTCCTAACAGAGATCAATCCTTTTTCTTGATTCAAAAGCATCACATACTAACCAACAAGGTAATTGGGCAGTTCAAACACTTCAGTGATTTCCCTTTTTCTAACAAATTAAATACAAAATCCTTAACTTGTGTTCTGGGCTGACCTAAACCACTTTGGCTTTTCACATTTATTAATTTTGGTGGGAGGCAGGTAATCAGTCTCTAACAGATAGATGTAGTTGAGAACTACTGGTTCCTTCCCCACCGCCCCCCCCCATCAGCACAACCAGATGGAATGAAATCAAATCTCTAGAGTTTATTCTATCCCTGATTCGCACACACATACCAGCTACCTGGCACACACAATATTGTGTCATCTTTTTTTATTAGACCAATAATATCTCAGGTCTTTTTCTTCCCTTTTGGTTCTTCAACTATGACCTTGCATATGAGATTCACTAGAGGCAAATGGAACATATTCCAGGACAGAATTAGGCCATCTTTGTTACTGGAATCCAGGGGCAAAATAGGGAAAATGAAAACCTAAGACAGGAATGTGTTCAAAGGACTGTAAGCCACTAAGGTCTCTAAATTCTCATGCCTTATCTGTGCAAGTGTGGAGGTACTTGGTAAGTTACCAAGCCCATCCATGCATCTCTAATGAGATATATTTCAGCAATGAAAATATATTTCTAGCCTTCCTTATGCTACTTAAAAAAGTGAGTGGCACTGATTAAAGATAACAGGTAATGGAACTACCTGCAACAGTTCTCTTTGAAGTACCCATTACAGTCTTTTAAATGCCAGATAACCACCCTGGACTGCGATTACTATTTATTTGGGGATATTTAAAATGCTACCTAATGCCTCTAGGGGTAGATTAAAACTAATACCTTTCTGAAAACATTCTAGGGGTGCCTGGATGGCTCAGTCCCTTAAGCATCCAACTTTGGCTCAGGTCATGATCTCGGAGTTCACGAGTTCAGATTCTGTGTCTCCCTCTCTGCCTCTTCCCCACTCATGCTCTGTCCCTCTCTCTCTTTCTCAAAAATAAATTTAAAAAATTAAACAAAAACATTCTATAACACTGTGCTAAAGTGCTTTTTTTTTAATCGCAGAAAAATATGACATATTCAAGGCTCTCTGTGATATGGTTCTATTTACAATCTTCTCTAAAATTTTCCTTACATGTGCCCATCAAATAACACACTAGACTTGAACATATTCTGTGCCACTGTCTGCACTACTTTTTCTATCTGGAAAATTTTATCTCTCCCTGTTTCTATTCCAAATATGTAATCCATCCTTAAAAACTCATTTAAAAAATTTTTTTTCAACGTTTATTTATTTTTGGGACAGAGAGAGACAGAGCATGAACGGGGAAGGGGCAGAGAGAGAGGGAGACACAGAATCGGAAACAGGCTCCAGGCTCTGAGCCATCAGCCCAGAGCCTGACGCGGGGCTCGAACTCACAGACCGCGAGATCATGACCTGGCTGAAGTCGGACGCTTAACCGACTGCGCCACCCAGGCGCCCCAAAACTCATTTTTAAAACAAATTCTTACTGCCTTTATTATTTGCTTAATAACATTTATAAACATACTTCTACATAGTTCAATATACAAATATATATATACACATATATATGTGTGTATACACACACATACATACATACATACAGTAAAACCTTGGTTTGTGAGCATAATTCATTCTGGAAACATGCTTGTAACTCAAAGTACTTGTATATCAAAGCAAATTCCCCCATAAGAAATAATGGAAACTCAGATGACTCATTCCACAACCCAACAGTATTCATATAAAAATTATTACAATACTATAATATAATATAAAATAATAAATAAAATACAAAATATAAAGAAAAATAAACAAATTAACCTGCACTTACCTTTGAAAACCTCATGGCTGGTGTGAGGGAGACAAGAGAGAGGAGGGTTATTGTGTAACGGCTTTGATTATCACTAATGGAATCACTGCTATCAATAGGCTCAATGGAATCTTTTTCTATTCATGCAACTTTAACCAGAAACGTATCCAATGACACTTGTTTTTGCCACCTTTGGAGGATTTCACAGAAATGTGACATTGCATTGTCATTAAACAGATTCATCACTTGCACTGCTACAGCCTTATTCAGGTGGTGTTTTCTACAAAATTTTGCACTGTTTCCCACATTTTACACATCTCCCTTATCTCATTTGAATTGAGGGATTCCTCTGCCTTTTTCTCCACTTGTGCAGACGAGATGCAGACATAGACTTCTTATAAAATCTTGGAGTTTTGGCCTATTTGCATACCTTGTTCATACTTCTCAATGATTTACTTCTTAACTTCCACCATAATCATCTCCTTGCTCCTACTACCATTCTTTTCAATCTTTTCCTGCACGGGGGCCATTGTATACACTCACACGGATGATGACTACAGTACAATATTAAGAAACTCTTGTCATATACTGTATTTAATGTAACTGGCAATAAGGCAGCAGAGGAAAGGGTCCATATCTGCAGGCAGCCTGACCTAGAAGGAAGCAAAGCATTCCTAAGCTTCCTCTTGTATGGAAAAGCAAAGGACTGTCCATAGGTGCTTTGAAGCGGCAAAAAATACACTAGTACCAGCTGTGGGCACCTGCCAAAGTTCTGAAAAATCACTGATTTCTCCCAAACACTGCAGCCTGAAACCAAGCATCCGAACATGGGAGACGATCACCCACAATCCCACAGTGAGAGAGAGAAGAACCATTGGCTCAGTTTTGATCATGTGACATTCCCTGTCACATACTACTCAATTGCAAGACATCGCATTTATCAATTTAAAATTTATTATAAGTGTTTGCTCATCTTGTGGAACCCTTTAGTCACAATCCAAGGTTTTACTGTATATTAGATAAGTATTATATATATACATATGTATATGTACATATACATATATATGTGTGTATATATAATTTACATATCTATACAAACTATAGAGTTAATAACTCACTAGAATTTTAATAACCAATTTTATTATCCTTTATTTCCTGTATATTTATTGATTATAGACTATATTTTAAATAATGGACCAAATGATATATTTCGTCCGTGAACTCAGGTAGCTCACCAGCAAGCAACCCAGAGAAAAACAACGTGATGAGTGGTCTAGTGGAGAAATTTATGACAAATATGCTGCTAATAGAGCCTAAGGGAAGCACCTTCTAAGTCAGCTTGGGAGAATCTTTAAGGTTTTTCCCAAAAAATACTGCTTGAGGTGAGATTGAAGATAAATAAAAACTGTTTTATTTTAAAAAGGAAAAGGTGGAGAAGTGTGAGAGAACAAAATCTGATTTTACAAGAAGATTTTATGACTATTTTTGTACCTGGTTGTTACTATGTATGTGTGCCACGGGGAGAAATTTGAATCACATTTTATAGACTGTGGCAACCAGTGAGATAGGAAGCATAGGGAATGATTTCAACTTACCATTTTAGAAAGATCACTCTTACTGCCTTATGCAAGATGGATTGGGGAGGGCAGGGTGGAGTGAGATAATCAGAATTGGTAATGGTCAAATGAGTAATGAAGAAGATCTGAAGTAAGCCAGTGACAATGGGAATAGAGAGGGTGAAAATGGGACTAAAATACAGTATTTCATTAAAAGGCATTAATATTGTTCTTTTTTGTGGGGCCTCAGAGGCGGCAGGCTGCTTCAGGATGAAGCTGGATGTCTCTTTCCCAGCTACTGGCTGTCAGAAAGTCACTGATGGACGAAGAGTGCAAACTTCATACCTTTTATGAGAAGTGTGTGGCCAATGAGGTTGCTGCTGTTGCTCTGGGTGAACAATGGAAGGGTTATGTGGTCTGAATCAGTGGTGGCAATGACAAACCAAGCTTCCCCACAAAGTAGGGTGTCTTGACCTATGGCCATGTCTACCTGCTACTGATGAAGGGGCCTTCCCGCTCCCAGCCAAGGAGGACTGGAGAAAGAAAGTGCAAATCCATTTGTGGTTGCACTGTGGATGCTAACAGTGTGCTCAATGTGATCATTGTAATAAAAGTGGAGAAGGACATTCCTGGACTCACTGATACTACTGTGCCTCATTGCCTGGGGCCCAAAAGAGCTGGCAGAATGACAAACTTTTAATCTCTGTGAAGATGATTTCTACCAGTATGTTATGAGAAAGCCCCTAAACAAAGAAGGTAAGAAACCTAGAACCAAAGCATCTTCAGCATCTTGTTACTTCACCTGTCCTCCAACACAAATGTCAGCATATTGCTTTGAAGAAGCAACGTGCTAAGAAAAATAAGGAAAAGGCTGCAGAATATGCTAAGCTTTTGGCTAAGGAGGCCAAAGAAAAACTCCAAGAACAGATGGCCAAGAGATAGAGGCTGTCCTAAGAGCTTCTACCTCTATGTAGGAGTCCTATCAAAAAGGAGATTTTCTAGGAGTCACAAATAAATAAGATCAGACTCAATAAATAATAAATGAAAGAATGAATGAATGAATGAATGAATGAATGAATGAATGTTGGGCCCAATGTATCAGTGTGTGTGCTATAAAATGAGAGCAGAAACACAGAAAGAGAAGCACTCAGCGGAGACATAGGAAGTCAGTGGTTTCAGTTTTAGAAATGTTGACGCTGAGGAATAGAATGTCTGAAAGCTATTTTTATATTGACTCTAGAGCACATGAAAAAGTGGTTGAGAGAAACACAAATTTGGTTTCATTATAAACTACTAGATAAAAGAAACTGTACATGAACAAGACTGCCTGAATAGAGCAATAAACAGAAGGAAAAGACGGTATAGGACTCAACCCTTGGACATAGGGTCATTTAAGATGTGGGTGGAGCTAAATAAATCTACTGAATAGACATAGGAGGGAGTGGTCAGAGAATAAGAATGGAACTCAGAGGAACTGAGGGAATGACAAGCAAGAGAGGAAGGAATTTCAAGATAAAGACTGTCCACATTGTCAACTGCTTCAAGACATTAAGTAAAAGAAGACCAAAAAAAAAAAAAAAAAAGAATCCATTAGATGATTCCTAGAAACTCAGCGGTGACCATAGTGAAAACAGGTTCACTGAAGCAATGGGACAGAATATAGATGAAATAACTTATACAATGTTGCCCGTATTCTCTCTTTAAATAATAGTATTAAGTCATTTTGTTCTTTTCTAATCCCCACTACTATTATGCCATAATGATTTATCTTGGTTTCTACTTTACCAGGTTATATGGTTATATGTCACTAAAATATTTCTGAATTATTTGATCTTGTACATGATATCAAAAATAGTAAACTTGAACAAAAGCCCAAATAGAAAATTCATCTGTAAAAAGTATTCTCCTACATATAAAATCCATAAAGTTTATTTCCTAGGGAAAAAAATTTAATAAAAGTCCCATATCTGGTACAGTGCTGCTCATGTATTTTGAATTACATAGGGAGAAGAGGAGCTTATCAAGGCTTGATACTCTTCGAGCAAATATGAATCCCAAGTACTTCTTGAGGAAGAGAATCAAGTAATTTACATTCTTGTATTGCAGGATTAATAACCTCAGGGATATGCAGGAAGTTAAAGGAGTCAGAGGCTCAGTGGGCACAGAGAGAGATGGCTCGGGAGCAGTTTGGGCACATAAAAGGTAACGTGGGAGTCCATCCAATCACAGCTGTTGTCTATTGTAGACAATCATTGTCTTTGGCTCACCAATGGACTTTGGCTTTTCAAAACAAACAAACCTACAAAAATGCTTCTTATGGTCAAAACTGCAAAGTTTGGCACCCAGAGAGCTTAAAATCCAAGACCAGACGATAATCGATTGTGTACAGTTTGCAGTGATTCTCCCAAAGGCCATCGTGAGCATTTCTACCACTTTCTACCCTGTGCTTCCTGCTTTTGTGATTTTACTCATCTGGGCTATGAGAATACACCACAGGAGGTGATTCTGGACCTGGACTAGATAAACGATTAATTCTCAACTTAGCCAGTAGCCACTACTGCTGGCTTCAGCTGACAAGCAGCAACCCAGACTCCAATGCTGAGTACACAGACTTAGAAAAAGCCCTGAAGTGTCATGACATTTGCAATATGTGTAAATGATGATCCTCTTTTAATAATTTCCTACCTTCAGAGCACCTGGGTAGCTCAGTCAGTCAAACATCCAACTCTTGATTTTGACTCAGTTCATGATCTCATGATTCCTGGGATAGAGCCCCATGACAGAATGGAGCCTGCCTGAGATTCTCTGTCTCTCCTTCTTTCTGCCTGTTCCTTGCTTCTTCATTCTCTCTCAAAATAAATAAACTTACAAAAAATTAGTTTCCTACCTTGTTTTCCCCAGTGATATCCTAGTGACGAGGAGCAGCCTGAGGAAATCTACCATTCTCTTTCTTTTTTTCAAATTGCCACACAATAGCATGATTTAGCCTGTTGATTTAATGTATTCTTTATGATTGTTAAAATCAGTCTGCTTAAATAATATGCTTAAAACATATTAAATGTTCAAGATTGCCAGAAATTTAGATCTCCCTTCTTTTTTAAGTTAATTTATTTATTTTGAGAGAGAGAGAGAGCAAGCTAATGAGCAGGGGAAGGGCAGAGAGAGAGGAAGAGAGAGAATCCCAAGCAGGCTCTGCACTGTCAGGACAGAGCCCAATGTGGGGCTCAATCTCACAAACCATAAGATCATGACCTGAGCCAAAGTCAAGAGTTGGGTGCTTAACCCACTGAGCCACCCAGGAACCCCAGAACTCCCTTATTTAAGACCAATTTAAATCGAAGATACCTGTACTTAGTCTCAGAAATGCTGCTGTATTTACAAAATGCATAAAACAACCAAGTCAATGCAAAAGGCCTATTCCAAGTATACTAATGGCAATTTCTTTTTTTTTTAATTTTTTTTGAATATTTATTTTTGAGAGAGAGAGAGAGAGAGAGCACGAGCATGCGAGCAAGGGAGGGGTAGAGAGAGGGAGACACAAAAGCCAAAGTAGTCTCCAGGCTCCAAGCTGTCAGCACAGAGCCCAAAGTGGGGCTCAGACTCATGAACCATGAGATCATGACCTGAGCCCCATGAGATCATGACTTGAGTTGAAGTCTGATGCCCAACCGACTGAGCCACCTAGGTGCCCCAAATTGAATTTATTTTTTTTAAATTTCAAACCAGATACTTTGGTTATCCATTTACTTTTTTAACTATTTCATGACAAACAGAGGAATATTTATTAGAAAAATAACTAACAACAATCTCTTGGTTAAGATGAACTTTCTCTCCCTACTAGATCCCTCTATGTCATATAATACTTTTCTCTTTTTTTATGCCTTAATTTTCCAGAGCAATGATTTTCTGTACACACACACCCACCATCCCCCCCCCATACACACAAATGATTAAAACTGATTCAAATAATCTAGAGGCTCAAATAATGTCTAGAGAGTAAAACAAAGGCATTTAACATCTATTCAATACGTCACTGGTGACATCTTCTTGACCAAGGCCATACTGGTCCATAAAAGTCCTTTGTTTCTCCTTCACTTGACCACAGAGATCTGTAGAAAGCTGTGAATATCATGGCCATGGGTTCAGTGTCCTTAGTTTTGCCAATACCCATTCCTAGTGAAGTCTTATTACCATCTCTGAATACTACTTTGATGGGGGAAGAGGTCCTTAGAAAGTATGAGATTATCCTACATTTCCTTACCGGTATTTGAGATTATCCTACTCTTTCAGAATACATAAAGACAATCTCTTCTATTTCCCTTCTTGATAACTTACTTTTTCAATGTTTTTAAGCTTTTACAAACAGAAAAAACAAATTCACAAAGAGCTGTTGCCTTCCTAAAATTCTGATTCAGCTATGCAAAGATCCCTGAGACTAGGAAACACAGGGGGCCTTCCTACTGAGATGGAGGGACAGGAAGGGACCAGAGGTAGATAATCCAAAGAGCAAAATACCAATATCTCAGAGTATCTGGCACAACGGTGGTTAAGAACCTAGACAAGCCTATGTTCCAATCCTGGTCTTGCCATTAATAATTTGTATGACCTGGAACAAGACATTTGACCTCTTTCTTTCCTCAACATTTTATTGAAGAATACTGTATAAAAATATATATGCTACTATATAGAGAGAAAAGTACATTTGCCTTAAGTGTATAACCCAACACATCTCCCCAAGGTGAACAAACCTAGGTAACCAGCACCCACATCCAAAAAAGAATGGCGTGGGTGTCCCAGGAACCCCTCTTCTCATACTCTTTCTCACTTGCTAAAGAAAACACTATTCTGGATTCTAATAGGACAGAGTAGTTATTGTTGGCTTCCATCTACACTGCCTCTTAGCTTCTCTGTGCTTCATTTGTGAAACGAGAATTATAGTAGTATCTTTATTCTGGGTTTGTTGTGAAAAGCAAATGAATTAATATTTATGAAAAGCTTAGACGAGCCTATTACATAGTAAGCATTTTGCAGTGTTTGTTAATTAAAATAAAATGTCTTAGAAAAATTAATGAATGCTTGAGTTTTGGTTTAGTTTAAGTTGTATAAACCTAATCTATGAATTTGAATCAAAAATAGGTTAAGTTCACATGAGGAAGTAAATGAAGATCTATTCTAGTTAAACTAAAAGTCAATTTCACAAATGTATCCTTCACTTTTAAACAACTTTAGAAAAATATTGTGTAGATTTCTTAGATGGGTTTGACTGAATAAAATTTAAATGAAGATATCTCAATAGTAATTAAACACGGTTTCTTGCTGAAACCCAACACTGTTTCCTATTGTGAAATAGTTATACATCAAATTGTGTGCCATTTCAAAGAACTGCTATTATTAAAATTTATTTATTTATTGAAAATTTGCATGTGAGTCATATACAAATATTATTAACCTAAAAAAGTAGACAATAGGATGACAAATCTTTGGATTGAATAAATGTGGTTATTGAATTTTAAAAATATACCTTTATTAAAGAAAATATAGCTAGAAAATATACACCTGCCATCAGACTAAAATGGTTCACTACATACCAAAAGGGCATGGGATCAACATAAGAATACCGTTTCATTTATCACCATTTCATGGTAATGATTTTTTTGTCCTTGGAAATAAGGAAATTTTGTGCATGAGCTACCAGAAAACAACATGACTTGACTCCAAACACCTTTTTCTTAAAGGAAAAGAAAAGAAGAAGCAGAAAATAATTTTTAGAAAAATGCATAGATTAAAATGCAATTTCAAACAAATTTGAATATACTATTTCCTTTTTTGGTTTATTAATGAAAATTTATGTGATTACTTAATTTTCTGCAAATCTTTATACTTATTCACTCATAAAAGACACTTCTACCTATTTGGTGTTATGACACAACTAAACAATTATATTTGAAAATACAATATTCATTGCTACATTTGGAAATGCCTGCCAAAATGACCGACAACACTAAACCTTAAAGGGTTTAAGAAAATATTTAATAAAGAAACCTAGAAACACATCATGTCAAGTTTAGAAGTACTCATGTAGGGACCCCTGGGTGGCTCAGTCGCTTAAGCGGCCGACTTCGGCTCAGGTCATGATCTCGCGGTCCGTGAGTTCAAGCCCTGCGTCAAGCTCTGTGCTGACAGCTTGGAGCCTGGAGCCTGTTTCAGATTCTGTGTCTCCCTCTCTCTCTGACCCTCCCCCGTTCATGCTCTGTCTCTCTGTCTCAAAAATAAATAAACGTTAAAAAAAGAAAAAAATTAAAAAAAAAAGAAGTACTCATGTAGAAGGGTGATTCTCTGAAGTTTCATTTCTACAAATGAAGTTACAATATTTGTAAACTATACTGAAAAGTCCAAGAAGCAAGAAAATAAGTAGCCCATATTTGGCAGCATCCAGTTGTTTTATTTATTTTTTAAAAAAATATTTATTTCTTAAAGGTTATTTATTTTCAGAGGTAGGGGTAGAGGTAGAGAGAGAGGGGTACAGAGGAAACCAAAGTGGGCTCTGTGGTGACCGCAGAGAGCCTGATGCGGGGCTCGAACTCACAAACTACAAGATCATGACCTGAGCCAAAGTTGGATGCTTAACCTACTGAGCCACCCAGGTGCCCCTGGCATCTTATTGTTAGATTTATTATATTGCTGGGGGAAAATATTTGACTTTTTCCTGGGGGGACAATACCTGGGCCTTAGAATTTGAGCTTTAAAACACTTTTAGGTTATCAGAGGTAGTGCATGTTTGTGAGTATGCGACTGCTGCATACTATTGCTGCAACAATGGTGCCCTCCCCTCTGAAGGGTGTCACCCTTGCAATCTGATATCACTATCTTGAAATTATTAATTTTTGAATAAGGAGTCCCCATTTTCCTTTCTTTTTAGACCCGGCATATGATATAAACTGTCCTGAATAGTTACCTACTCGATACCCCAGTTCTGTGACATACATGTTCAGTGGACATTCAGCCCATTTATTTCCCCTAAGATCATCTGAAAAGAATGTAGGTAGGAGCACTGGTCTCACCACAGTCTTGAATCATAAGTCTGTGTAAATGGACTACATACATGCTTTGGTCTCATTTCCCCTTGTGTGGCCTGGAATTTTTTTTCCCCCTTTTTGTTCGATGCTACCCTCTTCTTCTGTATCCTTAGACTCACCCACCTCCGTATTAGTTTACTTTTGGCCAAAACATGCCCAAATATCCTCCATATTTAGAAAAAATGTCTTTTGCTAAATTTGTCTTCTATTTAGAAGCCTACCGTTTTACAGCCAGGAATATGAAGCATGATATTCTTTTCTTCTTTTTGAAAGTAATATGAACTCTTAACAGGACACTGAAAAATATATTTAAAAAAAATTGTAAAGGTTGGGGTGCCTGGGTGGCCCAGTTGATTAAGTTCCTGACTCTTCATTTCAGCTCAGGTCCTGATGTCACAGTTCATGGGATCAAGCCCCACACCCAGCTCTGCTTGTAATTCTCTCTGTCCCTCTCTCTGCCCCTTCTTCACTTGCACATGTTTGCTCTCTCTCAAAGTAAATAAATATTTAAAAAAAATTTTTAAAGGCAAATTGTCATCCATAATTTTACCATCAAGAGAAAATAATGCTTAAAAATATTATATTTCTTTGCCCTTTTTCTAAGTGTTTAACATCTTTACAATCATATCACTTGTTTTGAAAGTGTGATCTATGAGAGGACCAAAGAAGGTCTTCAATGCTCAGGGGATTCATGAGATCAAACTTATTTTCATAATAAATAATGTTAAGATTTTATTTTTATTAATGTTAAGGTTTTTTTTTATTTTTCAGCATGTTCACATTTGCAAATATCGTGCTCCAGGGAGGATAAGTAAAGCTCCTATCTCCTTAGCCCAAATCCAGAAGATGGCCTCAATTCATACTACTGTATTCTTTACGGTCACATCTTCCAGTGGGGAAAAAGAGGAAGGCTTTTTTTACTTAAAATGACCTTGATGAAGCAGTGGTTTTTTTATTAATTTTATTAAATCTCAAACCAGAAGTATGTATTAAAAAATATTCTGTGTGATGAAATGAGAAAACTACATAAAGCTCTTCTGTTGTGCAGCAAATGAAGAGAGCTGTCTCAAGGAGAAGCATTTGCACCACTGTTTGAGATGTGACTAGAACCAACTACTGTTATCCTGGAGCACCATGACTAACAGAAAATCATTTATTCAGACTTGAGTATTTAACAACAGCAACAAAAAAATTTTTTTTCAAAGATGAGCACAGAAAAGCTAACACTGTAAGGGAAACAGTAGACAAATTTGTTGCCAATGATAAAATTCAAACTTCCAACTGAAAATGAAAATTTTAGAAAGCACACAACCACCACTCTGGGCATTACAGCCTCAGAGTAATTACTTTTCTGGTAAGATTGGTGGTGATATGAAAAAATGCAATTTTTCATATGGTATAATTAAATATGTTATTTGGAATATGTGTATAACTCAACAAACCAATATTTTCCAAGATTATGCATTAGTAAAAGAGCCATTCAAAGTATAAGATAAAGCAATGGATTTTCATATAACAGTATGAAAAAATCCTATCAATGATTTCAGATTCCATGTTGCAACAACCTTTAAGAAATTACTACTTGTCCAGTTAAAATGTATTATCCACAAAAAATACCATTTTACTTTCAAAGCCTACTTAAATATTTCTCTCATTTCTAAGTACATATTTGTGGGAGGTTTGCTCTTCTTCATATTTTTTAATTCAAAAAAAAAACTACAAAAGATTGAATAAGGAAGGAAATAAGAGAATTCATATAAACCAAAGCTACTTGGGATCTTCAACATTTTTTGTGAGCATAAAGGTTTCCTGAGATGAAAATATTAAGAAAATTTTTTAAAACTTTTAAAAGCTTGCTGCAATGTATCATTTTTTTACCCCACATTTTTTCACTTAATATTACTTATTACTTGCCAAACACTATAATTTTTTGAACTCTCTTTTTTTTATACTTTTTTTTCTAATGTTTATTTTTGAGAGAGGGAGAGCACATGTGAAAGTAGGGGAGGGGCAGAACGGGGTGGGGGAAGAAAGAGAATCTAAAGCAGGCTCTGTGATGACAGCAGAGCGCTCCACACGGGCTCAAACTCATGAACCTTAGATCATGACCTAAGCCAAAGTCGGTGACTTAACTGTATAAGCCCCTAAACTCTCTTCTAACTAGACTAGCAACAATTTGAGTCTGAGTCATATTCACAGTCATATTCCCAATATCTAACATAGCACTCATCATATGTAGTTAGCATATGTTCTGTAAATGTTTACTGATAATGAATGAATTGCGATCTGACAAATCAAACATGTCAGCAGTATTGAGTTCCATTATATTTTAATTCATGGCTCATTGCTTGCTTTGGATTAGCCCCCATGTCCAGAAATGGTTATTGAATCCTGTTCCAACACTTAACATGTGAATTACTCCCTGGAAACATCTAGGCAAATCACTTAACAATGAAGCTGTTTGACTGAGTGGGAAATTCTCTAATCTAAATACTTGGATTTCTAATCACAATTCTAACAATATTGATATGAAGTATAATATTGGAAAAATTAATTATCATATGCTTCTCAGTTATAAATTTTATACTTTGTATACCGAACATAAATGCTTGCATTAAACCATGACAACACAGAAATTGTAATGCATTGATGCTTTAATAGAGTATCATAAGAGAAAGAGACAACTATGAAAGATCAGTGTACAAGCTTGTGCCACGCAAAGGTGTAGGTGCCAAATGTGCCCAAGGGCAGAAGCTATGAGATCAGAAAATTAAGGGCAAAACCTGAAAAAGTAGCAGAGAGAAATAAATACTTACGTAGTAATTATTTAAAGTAATTTGGTAACTTAGTAATTGCTTAAAGTAACAACAAACAGACTCTAAATAGTGTTCTTGGGGCACCCCGGGGGGCTCAGCCAGTTAAGAGTCAGACTTCAGCTCAGGTCATGATCTCCTGGTTCACAAGTTCAAGCCCAGGGTCTGGCTCTGTGCTGACAGCTCAGCCACCGGAGCCTGCTTTGGATTCTGTCTCCCTCTCTCTCTGCCCCTCCCCCACTCACGTGCGCTCCTGCTTTCTTTCTCTCTCTCAAAAATAAACATTGAAAAATTAAAAATAATAGTGTTCGTGTCAAAAACAGCATGTATGCACTTTTTTAAAAAAAAGTGAGAATCCTATTTAAAACCCACTTTCAAAAACACTGTGAACAAAGTTATTTTCAGACATTCAAAGGCCAAAATCTTTATTATCTATAGATCCTTGTTAAAAATAATAAAATAAAGAGCTCTTGATTGAAATGGATGGAGTAAAATGTAAAAAGAAATTATGGGAAAAATCAGCACTGAGTATAAAGAAAACTAGAAAAATAAATTGGTGAAATAAAATTTAGGTCAAAATGAAATACTGGACTATAAAAACACAGATATAAAAGGAAGGAATTATAGTACTCTGAATCCCCTAAGGTGTGTGGAAAATTTATAGTGGATATTCACCTTGTTAAGAAAGTTTAATGTTAAGCTTGTATTTTTAAGATATAAGGAGGATAATAAAAATAATATAGAGTACACAAATTTCATGGTAGTAGGGTGGAAAATGAGGTAAAATAACATCAGATAATTACAGGGTAAGGCATGAAACAGGGAAAGAAGAAGCAAAGAAAAGCAGGCTTCAGTAACACAAAAATAAAAGTTGAAATTAACTAAGACCGGAATTTCCTCCTCCGTTCAGAAGATGTGCTATAGAAAAACAACTTTCTGTCAGACAACAGAGAACACCACAGAAACTACACAAATCTTCAAACTGCCAGCTGAGCATCTGAGAAAAAGTATGTTGAAACTAATCGTGGATAGTATTGGGAAACAAGGAGAATGTATTTACCCTATCTGTCAGCAAACATTTGGTGCCTGCAGACTTTTCCTTTTTCAAGAGAAAATAATCAGACAAAATAAACAACCCACATAAAGCCTGGATAAGAGGCATCTTCTAAACAACATTTCCCAAAGTCCATGCCTCAGGATTTACTCCGACGCTACTAACAGGTAACGTAAGGGACAAACCCTATAATAAAATGTATTTTTAATAAATTTTCAAAATCTGACTTAACTGCTAAAGTGGTTTCTGTATTTTAGGATCTTTTTTGTACTTTGAATACACTGTTATTCATTGTGATGAGTAATTACATCCTAAGTGATGAGTAATTGCTGAGACTTCCTCATGGAACTGGTATTTTCAGACACATTTTGGGAAATTAATACAGAAATATGTGCAACATTTATTGTAAAATTATAGGATCGAACCACACAAATGATTATATCTTAAATGTCCATATATACTTCCCTTTGGTAAGAGAACACCAGAGAATGATTTTCTGTATGATGAACCTATATGAGAAACAAAGACAAATGAACAGAGCGTAGTGCTATGGGTAGTAAGGTAAGTAAGTGCATATGACTTACTGTGTCCATAGGAGGTTATCTAGCAGTACTTTGTAAAAAAAAGTCTTTTAAAAAGAGTAGGAGGGTCTGAGCTAAGACATGATTATCAAGTCAGAGATGTTTGCAAGATGAAATACTGAGGGGAAACTGGCTGCTGGTTTGAGGATGACTGAATTTAGCATTCTAGTTTCAGAAAAGATATGACCACATCCAAAGTCCTAAAAGGGTGAGATATTCTAAAAGTGAAAATATCTGGGTGCGGTTGAAGTTCAGAGTATGAGATGCAGAGGGAGGAAATAGCCTGCTAGAAAGGAAAGAAGTTGCACTATTGTGAGAGCTCATACAACATACATGAAGAATGTGAACTTTATCTCAACAGCCATAAGGAACCAAGGAAAAGTTTTACACAGGTTAGGGGGAAACCCCACTTTTGTTACAAAGATATAAGAATAGAAGAAAGAAGAAAATCTGGATGAGATGATGATGGCCTAAAAGTAAGAGATAAAAGGGGCGCCTCAGTGGCTCAGTTGGTTAATCATCAGACTTCAGCTCAGGTCATGACCTCACGGTTTGGAGATTGGAACCCTGCGATGGGCTCTGTACTGACAGCTCAGAGCCTGGGCCTGCTTCAGATTCTGTGTATCCCTCTCTCTCTCTCTGCCCCTCCTCTGCTTGCTCGCTCTCTCTCTCTCTCTTAAAATAAATAAACATTTAAAAAGATAAGAAAAAAGAACACTCTAGAGCAACTTGATTCTGAAGAACTGTACAGGAGACAAAACTGGGTGGGTAAATTAGGATATTCCCAAATGTGTTGTCATGGGGGCCTCAAAAGCCTTCAGAAGTCTTTTTCAAGGAGGACAATATCACTTCAGTTCTAGCCAGGGAAGACAAAGTTAAAAAAAAAAACAAAACCAAAAAACCCAAAACAACAACAACAAAAAAAACTTTGACACCACATCCTTGGCCAAAGCAAAGAATGAGTATGTGGGAAATGTAATCACTAGATCCAAGAACTAAAGTCTGGGAAGAAAGAAAAGAAAAGAAAAGACAAGACAAGACAAGACAAGACAAGACAAGACAAGACAAGACAAGACAAGGAAAGGAAAGGAAAGGAAAGGAAAGGAAAGGAAAGGAAAGGAAAGGAAAGGTAAGGAAAGGAAAGGAGGAAGGATGGAAGGAAGGAAGGAAGGAAGGAAGAAAGAAAAGGAAGGAAGGAAGGAAGAAAGAAATATCAACAAAATATGAAATTAATGTAAATGTGATGTAAAAAAATAAGGACATCAAACAAAAGCTTGAGGCTATTACAGGGAGAACTGGCAGCTCATCTTGAGGAGAAAAAAATAAAAACGTGCAAGGGAATTCTTCTCCATGTACACAGAAGTTTTGCTATCCTGAAATCTGTGTATTACTTAAAAGAATTACAACCACCCCAAATCCCAGAAACCCACTTTCCCCACAAAACCCACACAGCTATAGGCCTGAACAAAACAAAAACATCAGCACTGGTGCTGCCATGTTAGTTTCTACAATAAGGAGTCAAGACCTGCATAGCTCAATAGGACAGACACACAGGGAAGTCACTGGAACTCTTTCTGATGATTTGGGGACACAGTAGGAAACCTAGAGAGAAAACACTGGTTGAAAAAATATGCAGAAAAAAAAATGATCAATGCAAAATATTTAAAACAAATTGTATCTCCAAATTGTGTATGTGGGGTGTGTGTACATGCTAAAAGAGAGAAGAGAAAAAATTTCAAATATATATGAAGGTAAAAAAAATATGAAGAATAATACATTTAGGGGGAATAAAAAAGTAAAACATCTTAAGGAACAGGTGATGTTAATGTGAAAAACTTGTGCATCTCAAAAAGAAACATTATGAGACAAAATATAATCAAAACTGTATTGGTAAGACAGTGAATCACATCATATGGAAATGTGGAGTTGTACATAAGATTTTTAATTAAAGTTTTCTGGATGGTAAGACTACAAACTCATTCCTTTTTTTCATTTCCTTTTACATTATTTTTCACTTCCTGAATTTTCTTCAATTAATTAAGATTTTAGTTAAACAAATGTTGATCTGCGCCTTCTATAGCCTGGGCACTGTGCTAGATGGATACTTTGGACACAAGAGTAAACATACTAAATATAGTACCTGCCTTTCAGGCACTAATTGAGTAGAAAGAAATATTGAGAATTAAAGAAGTATAATGTACTGTGAAGAAGTACTATTACTATATTTAATTGTAAAATTAAGTGTATATATATGTTTATAATTTTTGTATACACACACAACAGCCCTTTGGAGTTGGCTAGCAGGAAAGAAATCAGAAAAAAATAGTTTATGTAAAGAAATGGCTTATGATGACTGGGCATCTGTGTAATAGGTAAAGCAAATTTACATTTCTAAGTCTGCTGTATTAGGAGATGTAGGACTTTGAAATAGGTAAGTAGGATGTTACCTGAAAGGCAATGTAGAATTTCTAGAGAACATGATATTGTTCTACTGTGTGAGAGCAAGAATAGAGGTAGAAGATGGAGACTGAGAGAGACAGGGGAAGAAAGAGAAGGGGAGGGGAAGGGAGGGAAGGGAAGGAGGGAGGAAAGAAGATAGAGGTATCCCCATTAGCTTAAGAGTCCAGACTTCTAGCTTTTCTATACTCCCCTGGATTCCCTTACCTCCTGCTATCTATCTCACTGAAACACACTGTTCCTTGTCCCAATTTCTTGGGTTAATTTTTATAGCTATTTTAATTCTTCAGCAAGCCCTTCTTAGTGATTTTTCATTTGGATCATGAAATATCTCTACAGTCTTTACCTTGTTAAGCTTAAATGCTAATGCCCCTCATTATGGCACAGTCTTTACCTGTGGCAATTACACCTGAACACAGGGGGACTATTTGGCTCTAGATGAAATAGCTCAACTCTTGTTTAGTCTAATTGCAGGTATAAAATGAAAAAAAAATTGAATCAGGTGTATGTTCTCAAATTACCTAATGGCAGGAAAAGGTGGGGGGGCGGGAATTAACATGTGGATATTTTCAGTCTATTTAAAAAAAAAACTGTCAGGAAACAAAATTATTTGAAAACTGGTTGCAGATACTTCCAGCCTTAGCAAGCATATTGATTTGAGAAGTGAAAAGAGTTTATAATGAGTTCCCAAACCTAAAGTTCAACACTCCAAAAGGAATCTTGTCCTTTATGATTGTGATTTTAGAACCAAATTCTATGAGTGCGTTCGCTGTTTGGTGACTCCTGATGATAGGGCTTTTTGCCAGATTCTTGACAATATCAATAAACACACTTTCAATCCGTCACACACTTCTCACTCCCCTGGATTTAACACAGTGGTTAAATCCAGTCTCCCTATCCCCAGGAACGCCAAACTTAAACCACGATTATGTGCACACTTGCAACACGACCCCTTGGGAGTGGAATTATGCCACTGTGTATGTACTGTAATTCAAATAAGGCACAGGTAGAAACAGAGGAGAGCAGGGAGGCTCCCATTCTATATTTATTAAATTTTGATAATATTATATTTCCAAATAAAAAGATTTTTTCTAAAACTATATTTCATCTATTTCAGACTGATGATATATTACTAATATATTGAAGCTATTTCACTGAGTATAAATCTCCAATAGGTATATTTTTTGAAGAGATGGAGAGAAAGAGAAAGAAGGAAAGAAAGGAGGGAGGGAGGGAGGAAGGAAGAAGGATGGAGGGATGCAGGGAGGAAGGAAGGAAGGAAGGAAGGAAGGAAGGAAGGAAGGAAGATAAAACTTGTCTTATATTCCTAAAAGTTCTTGTGTTCAAACACTGTTCATTATTTTTTTCTCTAAGTATCACCCTGAAGAAATTATAATTCTAAAACTCTAGAATAATTTGCATTTTTGTGATTAAACAACCAGTGTGAACTCCCTAAATAGTCCACGGGGGTTTTATAATTGAGATTCAAATGTCCAGGTTGTACTTAATCATTAAACAGGGTTCCACGCATGGTTTGCGAGCTATTGTAAACCAAATCTCATGGAAAGAACCCATGTTTTAATCTCATTTGTGATGCTTGGGGACAGAAGGCATTGAACTGGCTTTGCTGCTTCATGAAAACACTTTTCTTGCCCCTCCAACAGTCTATACCATACGTTAATCACATGTATATGAGCATAAAGGCATTCAATACACCTAATTCTCTGGAAGGTGCTTCTGCAGGCACAAACCCAGAAAAATAAGCCAAAGTCTTTAACGGAAACTCTCTCTGGGCCTGAAAGGCCCTGTTCATTCAATTCTCTTATCTCTCACTCTGACCTTGGCCTCATTTCTGTCCACCCTTTTGTGCATTGAGCATCTCAAATCACAACCATCTCCACTCAGTTCCCACCCCTTTGTCTCAGCAAAACCTCTGCCTCCTGTTCCCTCTGCCTGAAGGGTACCATGTGCCTGCTTGCGCTCATCAATCAGATCTCAGCTTACATGTCAGCACAGCCAAGAAGCTGTCCTTGATCTCCTAATAGAAATTAGTCCTCCCTTTTATATGCTTCAAAGAACTCACCACAAGCAACTACTATCCTATTCTCTTCCTTCTACCCTATTTCCTTGTTTATTATATATCTAGAGTATGAGCTTGACCAATATCAACACAGTTATATTAACTATCTTATCTACCATTTTATTTCCAGCCTGGGGAGTAGGGTGCACAATACATATTTTTGGAATGCTTGGACAAAGTACTTGAGGATCTTTTGATAGGCCTAAATATTGATTATGTCATTCTAGCACCATTCTGTTAAGAGACAACTAATGGTCTGCAATGATAGAAAAGAGGTACTACTGAGATTTTTGTATTTGTTTGGTAAACTAGTTTGGCATACTTAATGGCAAAATTTTAATGCTTGCTCTGGATTTCTCCACCATTGACTAATAAATGAAGGAAAAGTACCACTGTTTCTCTAACATGAGGTAATCTCAGTGCAACAGGAGAATGTTTGAAGTTACTTAATATTTGGCTAGCTGTATTTGTGTATACACACACACATGCACACACACCCACACACACATATAAATCCCACAGAATCTTGATACACTGGTATTTTTAAAAATTGAAGAAAATTGGAATGACTGAAGCTTTTGTTCTAATTCTTTTGGATATATATTTTGAATATATAGATAATTACAATGCAATCCAAAGAAATAAATATTTCTGGAACAGTTCATTCCATCAGACTTCTCTAGTACCTATTTTTTGTCACTTTTAGCCATTTTGTATATTGTAGAAATACCAAGATTTTCTCACTCAGGGATAAATTAGTTCCAATTAAGATTGTTTATTTACAAAATCTGTTTAACTGTAGTTATGACAGGCATAATGGAAAGGAAGTCTGCAAATTAGTAGGATAGAAAAAGCTTCCCAGGGAAGAATGAAAGCGAGACATTGTTTGCTAGAAAAAGAATAAACAAGAGATGACTAGTGAGAAAGAAAAAAAAATTATGAATGTAAAAGAAAGCTAATAGGGCATCCTCTTCCAGGGAATATCAATAGTCTTCCAGAAAAATAAATATAGATGATAGACAGATAGATGATAGATAATAGACAGACTTTATGACATGAGAAGAATGTATTTAATTTAAATTTTAGTATTCTAACTCTAAAATTAAAAATCGCTTGACCTTGTGTTGGTGTCCCAATTTTTGTTTTGAAATTTTAATAAACTTAAATCCAAGAGTTTAGGAACCAATTGATGCTACAATAGATAGAACTAATATAAAAATGATAACAGAAGCAGAAATATCATGAGAAGATATCAGCTAACAAAGCATAAGATTGCCTGTCTATTTATTCACCTAAAGTTCTGTGATAAGACTACTAAGACTGAGGTTGATAGTTTGAGAGAGGCACTTCAGCCAAATCTGTTTGCTAACCATTAAATTAATGTTGGGCTACAGTTAATCAGATTAATTTTACTCCAGCAAGAGGATATATACTGTTTTCCATATATTCCAGGAATTTGGGGAATGGAAAAATGCCAAACCAGAAATACTTTGTGAACTAATAGCTAACAGATTTCAGGTAAAATTGAAATAGCATGGCTATAACAGTGTTTACAAGGTGATGCTTCAAAGTTATTCAAAACTTTTTATAAGGCCGATTTGTGGGTTTATGACTTTTAAAATAAAAATCATTCATTAAATATCATTTATGATTTTGCTACTTGATATTCACAGATTAGCAAAAAGAGAAAGTAGAAAAATAGATTTATAACGTGTCCCTGAAAATTTAAGTTTTCATGTTCTTAAAGTACACATCATTGCAAGAGGGGCAGATGGTGGAAGAATGGGCCAAATGGGTTCAGGGGAGTGGGAGACACAGACTTCCAGTTGTAGACTGAATAAGTCACAGTGATCAAGGTAGAGCATAGGGAATATGGTCAGTGGTGCTTTAATAGTGTTATACGGTGACAGATGGTACCCACACTTATGATGAGTATAGCATAACATAGAGACTACTGGAATCACCATGTTATACACAGAAACTAACATAGTATTGTGTGTCAACTAGTTAAATTAATAAAAAATGAATAGTTAACCAAAGATCCTAACAAACTTCTTAAACATGGAAACAAAGGCAAGAAGAAGGGGAAAGAAAGGCAGAAAGGAAAGAAACAAGAAACGGAGGAAGGGAGGGACAAAGGAAGGAAAGAAAGAACTTAATGAGGACATTCTGGAACAACACTAAATCAATTTTAGGAGTAACAAATTATTTGTTTAGAAGGGTGTAGGTGTGTGTCTGCATCCATTTGTTTGTGTGAATAATATATGCTTAACAAAACTTGAAAATAGTTGACACCAGGCTTAAAAGTGAAAATTTCTTATTTATTTATTTTTTTTTTCAAAGTTTATTTTATTTTTGGGACAGAGAGAGACAGAGCATGAACGGGGGAGGGGCAGAGAGAGAGGGAGACACAGAATGGGAAACAGGCTCCAGGCTCTGAGCCATCAGCCCAGAGCCCGACGCGGGGCTCGAACTCACGGACCGCGAGATCGTGACCTGGCTGAAGTCGGACGCTTAACCGTCTGCGCCACCCAGGCGCCCCTGAAAATTTCTTATTTTTATTTAAATGGTGAATTTAAATCTCATTAAAAATAAAAATGACATTTTATTATAAAGTAAGTTCACACATTAATAAAAACCATGTTATCTTTTTATTTGTACTGGGAGTTAAGGAGCCATCGGTTTTTATTTTTTTTTTCAATTTTTTTTTTCAACGTTTTATTTATTTTTGGGACAGAGAGAGACAGAGCATGAACGGGGGAGGGGCAGAGAGAGAGGGAGACACAGAATCGGAAACAGGCTCCAGGCTCCGAGCCATCAGCCCAGAGCCTGACGCGGGGCTCGAACTCACGGACCGTGAGATCATGACCTGGCTGAAGTCGGACACTTAACCGACTGCGCCACCCAGGCGTCCCCATCGGTTTTTATTTTTAATTAAAAAATCTTTTTAATGTATGTTTAATTTTGAGGAAGACAAGAGACAGAGTGCAAGTGGGGAAGGGGCAGAGAGAGAGGGAGACACAGAATCCAAAGCAGGCTCCAGGCATAACTCTCAATATAGAGCCCGATGCGGGGCTCAAATTTATTAGCCATGAGATTATGCCTGAGCCGAAGTTGGACGCTTAACTGACTGAGCCACCCAAGCACCCCTAGGGAATCATTGTTAATTCCTGAGCTAAGAAGTGATATAAGTAAACTGGTAGGTTCATAATGAATGTGCAAACTAGGCCACTATTAATCCTGCCATCATGGTGGGAATAGGAGGAAATGGCCCAAGGACCTTTAAACTATTCTCATGCATGTAGAGCCTCAAATTTAGAATTGATGTCACATAAAAATGAGTTTACCATACCTGAGGTTATAAAAGTAAAGTAGTAAGAGCAGACAATTTTCAGAATAAATGGGAAATCACAAATGTGGAAAAAAAAAAAAAAAGAAGACAAGATTGCAATTTAGAAGAGAGATCAGGGAAGAAGACATAGATGTGAGTTACCCTCAAAGAAGTGACTGGAAGCCATGTAAGGTGACAAGGCCCTGAAATGAAGAGTACATGAGAACAGGGCAACAATGGAATCCCAATGAGTATATATGTTTAGATCACAAAAAGAAGAAGAGAGAAAACTGGGGTACCCGGGTGGCTCAGTTGGCTGAGCATCCGACTTCGGCTCAGGTCATGATCTCGCGGTTTGTGAGTTCGAGCCCCGCGTCGGGCTCTGTGCGGACAGCTCAGAGCCTGGAGCCTGCTTCGGATTCTGTGTCTCCCCCTCTCTCTGCCCCTCCCCTGCTCACACTCTGTCTCTCCCTCTCTCTCAAAAATAAATAAAAAAATTTTTAAATAAAAAAGAAAACTGGATGGCAAAACATGAAAACTAATAAAGATTCACAGAAACCAAGACCATACTGTAAACACAATGACTTGTCTGTGGCTAGTACAAAACATCTATGGGCCAGCTCAGCTCTATCTTGTAGTCTTTTTGCTAATTTAAGTTACTCCCTTTAGCCATTCAGGGCAATGATCAAACTGAAATGGGCTATCAGTGATTTATATTCCAGTTTTCTATGAGAACCATTGTTTCAGGGATTGGGGCCATCTTTCTGACTCCTCTGAGAAAAAGTGAGCCCCACTCATTTTAAAATGCTGTATCAACTAGGAGTTATGACTTGTGCTCCATTTTGCATCTAAATTGGTATATTGGTATAGATCAAAACTCCAAGAAGAACAGACAGCAGCTGACTGGGGACCCAAGAAAGAGCAATATCCATTGAAAACAAGTATGAAAAAATACAACTGGACAGCAGAATTGGGTAGTGCTTTAAGCCTCGGTAACAGAGCTTTATTTCACTGAGTGCCTTATAACCTATTCCCTCCATCTGCCTTGGCACAAACAGCTCTAAGGACAGCTTTCCTTCTACCTCCTTTTCTCCATGACCAGAATCTTGAAAGTTAAATTGATTCCTTTTATTGTCCGCTCCTTGAATGGAAGCCAAACCAGCCATTCACTGCAGGTGGTTATCAGTCAACACTTGCAATTATGGTCCAAACAGGTTTTCCAACAGAAATACATCACATTATTAAAGGCAATGCATAAAGTGTTTCTTAAAAGATTCAGGGATGCCAACAAACTCACATCTAAAAGGAACTTTAAAAATGTTTCATATGATGGATGAATCTTCATAGCCCTGATTTTCAAAAGTTATCTTGAATCATTTTAATGGTTTCCTTTCTTTTTTCTTCTCAAGAAAAGCATTTAAAGGAAATGGGATAGGTTTTCTTTTTTACACTTAAAAAAAAATTCTGGGTATTTACTCCAGAGACAGACCCTGTTTTAGACACTGGAGATACAGCGATGCATATGACAGACATAGACTGTATCCTCAAGGAACTTACATTCTGGTGCTTAAGGAAGAGAGAAATTAGACCAATATCTACAAATTAGTATGGATAATGTTAAACACTATGAAGAAATTAAACAGGATAAAGACATAAGGAGTGACTTAAGGGCTATTCTGGTAGGTGAAGATCTGTTTAAAGAACTAGCTTTTGAAATGAAATGTAAACAATGGAAATAAGATAGCTATCCAAATATCTGGGAGCACAATTCCGATCTCAGAAAAGCAATGAAAAGCCCTAACACAGACACAGAACAACAAAAACAGAGAGTCTGGATGGGTCAGGGGGCAAGAGAAGATTGATAAAGATGATGTTGGGGAGGAAGGCAAGGATAGAATAATTTACAACCTTATGGTCCCTGTGAAGAAATTAGGGTTTTACTCTGCAAAGGTAAATCCTTGACGTGTCCTCAAAAAAGCAATGGCACAAATTCATTCTTTCTTTCTACATGGTGGACTCATTGCAGCAGAGCAGAGCCCCCACTTTCTTTCCCTACATAACTGCGAGGTATAATGGTGCTTCCCTCCCTGAAGAAAAAGCAAGGAGTGAAAAATACCTCTACATTCAATAGGCCAAGGAGTTCCACCTAGGGAAGAGCTTTCACTAAAAAGCAATCCGTGATTTCCACTAGACTCCTGATGAGGTCTTTGTTAAGTGAAACATATTTTCTCAATTCTTACACCTGAACACATCTCCTCTCCCTATTATTTTAGCTAGAAGCAATAAGAGTGTCCAAAGATGTGCGATTTTAGGAGGAGTAATAGGGCACACGTTCTCAAGTGGAAGACCTTTTGGAATGATTCACAGATTACAGCCACAGTTCTGCAGCAAAGAGAAATGGCTACAGCAGCCCTCTGTAAACAATAATGCATCATGAGAGTAAACATTATTACAAAAGTTGAACACCAAATATGCTTAAACCAGGACAGGCACCTGCACTAAACTTCTGTTTCTTATCCCTGGGCCCATTGAGTCTCTATTTGTAAGCAAGTATCAGAGAAAGATATTTGGCTCTGCGCTGACAACCAATCTATCAGAGTTGGAGGCTTTGAACTCTCTGAATTATTTCCCAAAGTAAAAACCTCAAGCTGGAGAGAGTTGTATTCACCTAGGGCATTTCTGTGAAAATAAATATTACATAAGGGAAACAATGGATATAATCAATATTGAAATTGATATATTCTTTTCTGACTTTCAGAAGACACATGATATGCATAAAAATGAATTTCTCCTTGTTTATATTTTTAACACTGAAATTGACTGAACAAACTCTTTGATGCAAATATTCAATCGGCCATTTGCTCTGTAGCACCATGGTACAAGCTCATTTTACCAAGGGGGAAAAATTAAAGCTACATGACAGAGTAGCTCTGGAATGCTTCACTGATGTTAAGAGTAATACTACGATTAAATATCAGTTTAAATGACTATGGAAAATGCTGAAAAGCATTTTTTTTTCCATTTAAACTTATCAGACTGATAATGCCAAAGTAGAGACACAATTTCCCCCCTTAGCTATGATTAGTCTGGTATGTAGAAAACGTATGGATGATTTTTCAAGGTCACTGGGGCCTATAGACATACTGAATCCACTGTGCTGCAGGAGCACAGAGCCCTGTTGGCTTGAAGAGATACTTCAGAGGCCTCTCAGCTAGATGAATGTACTGTTCCTGGTTTTGTTACCTGAAATCATAGAAGGAAAAGGTGGCATGTCTTTATGAAGCCAAACCCGGCCCGTTTCTCACTCTGATGATCAAATTATATAATATTCTAATAATTTCTAATTTCTATTCTGATAATAGTAAAATAATCTAGGTATACCAGATTCAAAAGTTTTCATTATTTCAGTTTTGTCAAACCAGAGCAAATCAAGCTTTGAAAGAGTACAGAAATGACTTGTTCCATATGACACCCAGGTAGTACCAGCTTTTTGCATTCCCTGTAGGAAATTTAAATGGGATATGACTAAAAAATTCATAATGAAGTTATTTTCCATATTGGGGTACACAAAATTATTAATTCACCTCAAAAGATAAAGGTTAAAAGGGACTCTGGTAGAAGTATGTATGGGAAAAATGTTAATAAAATGAGAGAAAAATTATTTGCTAAATTACAAAATATATACAATTGAAAGGCATTCCTGAAAACTAGAAAAAAAGTACTTTTAAAACAAAAGACAAGATTTCCTTTTATTTTCTGAACCCATGAGATAAATATTTATAACCATTTAGCCATACGTACTAGGTGTTTGAAATTTTTATGTATGCATGTATGTACAAGAATTATAAGCAAATTTTCACTCTGGTTCTTTCACTTTCTGGACTATCCATCAGTATAGGAAATAATGGGGCTTCTCCTTTCCAGATGCTTCTTTCTAGGACATTTATCAACTTTGAGTTCCAAGTAACCCATTCAAATGCCGAGTGATTTGATGTTGCTAACCATGAGTACAACTTTAACAGCCAAGATCAGGGCTCCGTAGCTGGACTGTCTGGATTGAATCCTGGCTCGATTTCTTAGTTCCTATGTGGCAATTTCTTTAAACTTTTTTTGATGTCCTTAAATTTAAAATGGGAATACTAATTTGATGAAGTCCCAATAGTTCATTTTTGCTTTTGTTTTCCTTGCCTCAGGAGATGTGTTGAGTAAGAAGTTGCTGCATCCAAGATCAAAGAGGTTTTTGCCTGCTTTCTCCTTAAGGATTTTGATGGCTTCCTGTCTTACATTTAGGTCTTTCATCCATTTTGAGTTTATTTTTGTGTATGGTGTAAGAAAGTGGTCCAGGTTCATTCTTCTTCAGCACAGCAAAGGAAACAATTAGCAAAACTAAAAGGCAACCGACAGAATGGGAGAAGATATTTACGAACGACATATCAGATAAAGGGTTAGCATCCAAAATCGAGACAGAACTTATCAAACTCAACACCCAAAAAACAAATAATCCAGTGATGAAATGGGCAAAAGACATAAATAGACACTTCTCCCAAGAAGACATCCAGATGGCCAACCAACACATGAAAAAATGCTCCACATCACTCATCATCAGGGAAATACAAATCAAAACCACCATGAGATACCACCTTACACCTGTCAGAATGGCTAACATTAACAACTCAGGCAACGAGAGATGTTGGCAAGGGTGGGGAGAAAGAGGATCTCTTTTGCACTGATGGTGGGAATGCAAGCTGGTGCAGCCACTCTGGAAAACAGTATGGAGGTTCCTCAAAAAATTAAGAATAGAACTTTCCTATGGCCCAGCAATTGCACTACTAGGTATTTATCCAAGGGATACAGATGTGCTGTTTTGAAGGGGCACATGCACCCCAATGTTTATAGTAGCGCTATGGACAATAGCCAAACTATGGAAAGAGCCCAAATGTACATCAGTGGTTGAATGGATAAAGAAGTCATATATATATATATATATATATATATATATATATATATATATACACACACACACACACACATATATATATATACACACACATATATATATATATATATACACACACACATATATATATACACACACATATATATATATATATATATGTATGTGTGTATATGACTTATCCATTCATCCACATACACACACACACACACACACACACACACACACACACACACACAATGGAGTATTACTTGGCAATCAGAAAGAACGAAATCTTGCCATTTGTAATTATGTGGATGGAACTAGAGGGTATTATGCTAAGTGAAATTAGAGAAAGACAAATATCATATGACTTCACTCATATGAGGACTTTAATATACAAAACAGATGAACATGAGGGAGGGAAAGCAAAAATAATATAAAAACAGGGAGGGACACAAAACATAAGAGACTCTTAACTATAAATAAACAGAGGGTTTCTGGAGGGGTTGTGGGAGGAGGGATGGGCTAGATGGATAAGGGGCTTAAGGAATCTACTCCTGAAATTATTGTTGCATCATATGCTAACTAACTTGGATGTAAATTGCAAAAAAAAATAAATAAATAAATAAATTATTAGGGGGAAAAAGAAAAAAAAGGAACATCTTCAGATGTCCTATCATGAAATATAAAGCCTTGATTGGATCCACACTGTCCTTTTCTCCTTCAGCCATTGTTTGTTAGAAGTGTTTCTTACCATGCAAGGTTAATTTCTCCTCCTTCACCCTGGACCCTGCCTCCTTCTGCTTTCTCAGCTATGCCAGTCTATAGTCCATCTATGACCTCTACTACATTCTCACACTCTCTCCGTAAGGCCCATTCCCATCATCACTGACATTTTCTAGGTCTCCCCCAATTTAACCAAAAATAAAATAAAATAATCTCTTTTGATTGGGTCTTCTTTTTAGTTATTTCTCTGGCTCTCCCCTTGCCTTTGAGCACAAACTTATTAATCCAAATTCCCTACCTGTGCTGGCTCTAAGTTCTTACCTTTAAGTAAGAAGTCCCAACTTCACTGCAATTGAACCTTTGCCCCAGTTGCCCTCTTCAACTGACCTTGCAAAGGACAAATGACCTTCATGTTGCTAAATCCTCTCAACATATTTGCTATTATACAGTGCTGGATTTCTCAGAGCCATTTTATGTTGTTCACTAATGTTATCCTTCTGAAAAAAGCTCTCTTCTCACGATTCCACCTCTGTGGTTTTCCTTCTCTACCTCCTGCCAATCTTTTTCACTATCTTATGAGGCTTACTGGTCACCCATCAATCCATTAAACATTATTTTTCTCTTAAGCCATCTCCTCTTATTCTTTCTTTCTTTCTTTCTTTCTTTCTTTCTTTCTTTCTCTCTCTCTCTCTCTCTCTCTCTCTCTCTCTCTCTCTCTCTCTCTCTCTCTATTTCCTAAGGTTGAAATCTGTATATTCAGTAGCTTTCTAGACATCCTCACTTGGCAGTCTCACAGCACTTTGAACTCAACGTAACCAAAATTGAACTGCTCATTCTCTCCCATTAGATTAACCCTCAACAAATCTCCCTTCCTTCAGTGCTCTGTACATCAGTAAAATGCATCACCATCTCCCCTAGCACCTAAGTTCAAATCCTGGGAAACATCAACACCTCCTAACACCAAATCAATGATCTAATCTTGACAGTTCCAATTCAATCCAACTTTTTCCTGTCCCTGGTGCTAAATTAATCCAGGCATCCACAGTTTGTCTTCTGAAGTATGACCAAAATAGCTCCTTCTCACATCACATTCTGTACCCTTGCAAGAGATTTCTCACATTCCAAAGGTATACATTCCTCAACAATTACCTACACATTTAATGACTTTCATGGTTTCTGACTGTTGAAATATTGCTAAGTACCTTGAAATGGTTTAGAAAGCCCTCTGCCATCTGGGTTCTGCCTACTTCTTCACTTATAGTTTGTCAATGTGCTCTTAGCGTTCTATTCTTTGTCTCCAGGCATGAATTTCACTGGTGCTGGTACTCTGTCATTCATTCCTTCCCTCTCTGACTAGAGAAGGGATTCTCATGTTGGTGAGGTTAAGTGTGACTTCCTCAGAAGGCCTTCTCTAGCATTCTGAAATTTTGTCCCTTCTGTGTGTTCCTACAGGGCCATATTATTGTATTTAGTTGTTAAACTGAGGGTCTGCCCTGCTGGGCTGTAAACTCCAGGATTATTTATATCATAGGGATTGTGCCAGTGTTTAGTACCGAAGCATGGCATGGAGAATATATAATCAATATCTGGAAAATCAAAAAGTTAATGAAATAATTATTAATTGAAATCTATTAAAGAAGGTTTCAATGGTTAAAAGTGAAAGTTAAGAAACCTGTTGGATTTGTTTTACATATTGGTCAAACACAGAGGATAGATAGTGGCCAAATCCTTCTACAAAATATTTGCTGAAGTCAAGAAAAGTATTCCAATTTGAGAGTTCTGTTTGTGTGAAATAGTTCACTGCCTCTAACATAAATAAGCAATGACCAATGGTAAAGCAGGAAGCAAGGTAATTTGATTTAGCATTTTTATGAAACATCCAGATCCCAATGTAGAAACCGCCTTAGAAAGTAAGCCTATGGAAAACAGCATGCACTTTTTGGTCTGATGATTTGCACAATAAATTATAATAAACACCTATTTCATAATGCTCTTAATTTATCAAACTCTATGGTTATTAGGTAGGCCTTTAATAAATGCTTCTCTATGACTATAGATTCATCTGCAAGTAGGTTTGTTGTCTTTTAGAAGTTGTTTAAATAAACAAAGGAATTTTTGATGGTGAGTCAGAGACATCTAAAATTAAATATTGTGTATTAACTTTGGAGCCCTTGATAAATGATTTAAAATCTCTTTACCTAAATTTATTCATCTTGAAAAGAGTTTTGTTTGTAGACTGAAGTTGGGAATGCAAAGAAGGAAGCATGGAAACGAAGGAAGCATGGAAACTGGTCCTCAGTGAATTCTATACATACATCTCACTCTTGGAACTGATGCCAGAGCTTCCCAATCTACCATCAATCCTACTCTTATGCCTTCCATCGATATGCTTCTGGTTATGTCATTCATTCATTCATTCATCCATTATTTTAACACATTTATTTAGCATCAGGCACTGAATTCATTCCTGTGGACACAGCAGTGAACAAAGTAGAAATGATATCTTCCCTTTTGGAACATTTGGTCTGGTGTATCATTCATCTGTAATTAATTTCTATACACTCTGATCACTCTGCCTATACTGAGAGCCTCTGTAGAACAGGTACTATGACTTAGTCAATTATATACCTCTAGAGCTTGGCACTTCATGGATGCTCAGTGAAATGGTCGATCTAGGATACTGGATCTAGCTGGATAGTTGGATTAATAATATAAATTTGAGAGGCGCCTGAGTGGCTCAGTCAGTTAAACGCTCTACTTGATTTTAGCTCAGGTCACGATCTCACAGTTCCAGTTCATGAGATTGAGCCCCGTGTTGGGCTCTGTGCTGGCAGTGTGGAGTCTGCTTGAGATTCTCTCCCTTTCTCTCTGCCCCTCCCCTGCTCCCTCTCTGTCTCTAAGTAAATTTTTTTAAAAAGCATATAAATGTGATTCCTCCTATAAAATTCAATTATAATTTTATTGCCACTACAAAGTCTTATCTATATTACCACCTTCTTAGCCCTGTAAAAATTAGTATTTCTTTTGTGCTCTTAAGTCACCTTTAGTTATACTTCATTAGTGTATATTCATATTGCTTTATAATCAGATCTTTTTTATCTCTCCTTTCTGGTTGCTCAGTCTTTTGAGAGTAAAATTTGCTTCTTCTCCAGAGCCTTTAGAATACTGAATTGATGATAAAGGAATGCACAAATGAGTGACAAAATGGCTGTCCCAGAAAAAAGTTTGTGCATTCAAGAGTGACAAACTAGGGGCATTTGGGTGGCTCAGTCCTTTGAGCCCTCTGACCCTTGATTTCAGCTCAGGTCATGGTCTCATGGGTTTGTGAGTTCAAGCCCCATGCTGGGCTCTGTGCTGATGGGAAGAGCCTGCTTGGGATTCTCCCTCTCTTCCTTCACTCCTGTGCTTGCAGTCTCTTTGTCTCTCTCAAAATAAATAAATAAATTAAAAAAAAAATGAGTAGCAAAGGAAAAATCTCATCAGGATGCATATTTCAAAAGGTAGGGATTCCTTCTAAATATCATTTAATGTGTTCAGGGGATTAAAAGACAAGGGGAAAATTAGCTATTGTCATAGATAAACTTTGTAATTTACATCCCATAAAAGGTTCTGTGCTTATTAGTTTAAGAAATATAAGAATACAGCATTGTGGAAATGAATTACGTAAGCCAATAAATAGACCTTTTTATCCCTTTGTTTCTATTTTCTTCACACATTTTTAACTGTTAACACCTACCACTACCATCCCACCTTCATATTACTTAGAAGCAAACTCTTAGCCTTTAACATAGTTTATGAATATAAGACATCACTAGCAAGCCCAAGGAACATCATTTAATGAATACTTATTGAAACTGTGAAGTCCTAAGCCAGAGGCTGTGAAGGAGGTTAAAAGAACAATGAGACATTATTAATCTTGCCCTTGGCCTTATAGCAGAGCCAGGATGTATGTTCAAAGAATTATCAAAGCATATAGAAAGTGTTCGGTGCCACTCTAAAGTTTAAAGGCAAAAGTAAAAGGTAGGACGTTGGTAGTGATACGAAAGCGTCATGAAGCAGGTGACATGATCTAAATGTAGTTTAAATAATCATAAATTGAATTATGTACAGAAAAATCTAATTTGGATACAGCACAGACGTCTGAGGGGAAAATGGGGATCCAAACTTCAAAGTAAAAAAATAGATTTAAAAATTTTCAGTTCAATTCTTCTTGAGTTAAAAGTGTCCCAGAGTTACCCTTCAGAACACTACAAAATGATTAATGTATCTTTTTATTTTTCTCTTTACACAATTGACATATTTATTTTTCAAGTGTGATTATATTAGACTTTTAAGTTTACTGAGTTGTTTTATTTTCTATGTCCTAAAACTTTACAACTCATACAATTTTTTTCTGCCAAATAGAATATCTTACCTGATACTTAAATGCCACATTGCTTATTTTTTCCACATTTGCCACATAGCATATTTTAATAAAATGATCTCTCTACGTGTGGGTTTTCTTCACTAGTTGCTGAGCTCTTGGTGTCTAAAACTATGTTTTACAATTTTGGAATTTGCATAACTATATATAGTATACACATAATAAATACTTATTGAATTGTTAAAAGACACTAGTGAAAGTACAAAGGTGAAAAAACTACATTCAAATTTTGGCAGTGAAACTCATTTGTAAGTTTGAGGCTTCTTGATTACATGAAGTACAAAACGCAGGTTTGAGGCCAAATTATATGTAGTACCAGAAGTGAAGATTCCCTGTGATATTGACTTAAGTAATTTTTATATGGAGAGAATAAATTCTTTTTAAAAATATCCTCTAAACAGATCCCAGACTCAAAACATTGGTACGTCTTTTAACAGGTAGTTTCAAATCAAACATGTTATTGAGCATTTCACTATTGTACGCTCCAGCATACAATGCTCACAGGTATTGAGCATTTCACTGTTGTATGCTCACAGGTATGTGAGGGACAGAGCTGACCAACTCTTTTACCTGAGAGTAATTTAGTACCTAAATCTCTGTACCATCCCACTACCACATATCTCTTCCCTTCCCCTGAAATTATTTCTCTAAAATGGTTCACGAAGATTTGATAAATACTCTAGCAAGCTTACAAAAATAAATTATATGAAGACATTTGAAGATTGCTATTTGAAAAGTGATTTATCACTTTTACTTACTCTCATGTAATTCATATCTAGTATTGCAACTATTCGGACATGATTTTCTTATTTTGGATTTCTGTGGCTATTTAACATAAATAAATCGGTGATTTCATTTCTTCTAATATTCCTATGTTATTAATTCCATCAATCATTTTTTTCAAACTTCTCCTACCAAAAGAAATGCTTGACAACATCTGAAATTATGATATGGAGCAGTATTTAACAGCTATATGTAAACTCAATTCCTGTTCTTGGTAAGAGGCATCTGCAGGCCTTTGTCAAAATAGTTACCAAGGCCTCATGGCGACCACAATATATTTTAGATTTACCCCAAACTCCTGATTCAGCCAAACCCAGTCTGTGTCCTGCCAGACACTTAACAACACATAATACGATGTAGGGTCTTAGGAGTTTCCACCTAGCATTACAGATCAGTTTTCAATCAGACATGCCCAGATTTGTTAGATGAGCAAAGTTTACCTGCTTAATGTGGTTAGTCGGCAGACTACATTTTAAGTAGGGCAGAAACATAAAAGTTTAAAGTAGCATTTTGCCTTCATAATCTGAATAAACATACTGGCGTAACTGAATCACATTTGACTCTGGAATCTAACATTACTGCACTTTTGGTTTTAGGTCCCCCTCTGAAAAGGACATTAAATGACACCTGTGCTCTCTGCCAATCATTTCCCCCAGTCTTTATGACTATTCTTACAAGAAGTAAAGTGTATTCCCTTTCAAACTCCCCCTTTCCTTCCTCAGCAGATAGTCTACAAGTCTTGATTATCTCCTATTTCTTCAGTGTCCTTATTGACTCTTGTTGTTTTTACAAAGTGCCTTTCATCCCTTCACCCCCAGAAATAAGGACTCCTCTTTTCTTCATGTATGTATCCCAACATGATGAACACCTCTTCTAAGTCAGCAATTGTGCTGGGCACTGGACAAATTGGTAAAGAAGGCTTACACAGTCCTATCCCATGGAGCTTTCTGTTGAATTGTATACTTCAGATTAACGGTGCAAACAGCCACTGTGGAAGGGTTTAGCAAAAGGGGTTACCAGCCGGGAGTAGAGAAATTCTGTAAAGATTCTAACAGAAAGTAAGATTTGATCCCAAAGACTCCACGGAGTAGTTTTCACATTTGAGTGTGCTTCATGTAGAGCATAGCAAAAATACAGATTCCTAGACTCTGTTCTTAGGGATTGTGACTTAAAAAATCTGACAGGGGGGTTCATAAACGTGCCATTTTAACCAGCTGCCCAATGTTTGAGGCATAAATTTATGGACCAAACTGTGGGCACCACCGCCCTACCAGTGAACCTAATATAAAAGGATAAAAAGGAGTAGACAGCTCTTAAAACTAGCAGGCTAAGTGTGGGGTGACCAGCAGGAGTGAGGAAGAGGAAGCAAACAAGGTAGCTTATAAGGTCCATATAAAGAAGGATAATTGGTAGAAGAGAACCTGGTCCTTCTTTCTCCAATTTGAATTTGTTTCCTTTTGCTCCAGTGAAGGTATACTGTAGAGTTTAAGAAAGTCATCCAGTGATTTGTTAAAATAGTTTTGAGAAGTTACTCTATACCAGCTTTCTTCCACCTAAAAAACAACGCAGCATCTCTGCCCTCAACAAATCGGTCTAGGGCGAAACGCTGAGGAATAAACAAATTTCAAAGGTCTATGAGAACTGCTGTCATGGAGATGGGGGCAGATTTACCACAAAGCCTATCAAAGCATCAAGGCCTCTTCCTTTCACGGTTCCTTCCAAGGACCCACACCAGATTTGTATTCCTTATCTTAAAGCAAGGTTGAAACATTCTAAAAGCTTCTGACCCCATAACACCTGGATCCATCACTAAAGAGTGATATGCTTGAAATAGATGTAAGGGTGATAGATACTCTACCTTTCTAGGAAATCAGTAAAGAATCAAAACGCCAGTGGTTGAGCTGATAACAAACTAGGATTTATTTGGAGAGAAAAATATCTGAATAGTGAAAATATTGGTGGGGTCAGTAACATGTGACAAATACAGTAGCAAGGAGTGAGTTCCTGTGCCTAGAATATATGTCTGGCAAATATGGATGGATGGATGGATGGATGGATGGATGGAACAGAGGAGAAGCTGCCTACATAATTGAGGGACAAAGGGTGAAGCGTCCCATGTAGGAAGGTGGGGGCTTGGACTTTACTGTACCTAACAGGAGTATTTAAGTCCAAAGGGGCTTGGACTTTACTATACTTAAAAAAGCTCTGTGCTTTTTTAAGGAGTACTTAAAAATACATATATCACCTGCGAGTCGTTTAAAACTACCAAAGCCTAGGCCACAGCAGCAGATAGTCTGTTTTCACAGGCGTAGGGTGGAGCTTGAGAAGCAGTATATTTTGTATTAAATTCTACGACTGAGAATAGCATGAGAGCATGAGAAACTCCGTCTAAAGAAATGGCTGTAAAGCAAGACCAGAAAGAAGGAAGTGCAGGCAGAAGCTAGGCACACAGTAACCAGAGCAGTACCTCAGGCTGAGGAAGAGAATTTGTAGTCTGAGGAGGGAAGGGACCCGGAAGTGAAAGCAGACCACTGTAGGAGAGGGTAACCATCAAGGAAGAAAGTGTGCCAGGCCACTTAGAGGAAAGAAGCAGGGGCTTGATTACTCAAGTCTTGTGGGACATGAGTTTATATTTTATTCTAAATATAAAAGAAAGTTATTGAGCGGTACTGATTGGGGAAAATGACATGGTCTAATTTTTTTTTTTTTTTTTTTTTTTTTTTGTAAAACTGTCACTTTCGCTTTTGTGTGCAGAATGGAGTACAATGAACAGGGAAGAACTGGGCCAGCTTCTTTAGAGACTATTTCAGAAATGGCTAAGAACAGGGTGATAACAATGGAGATGGGATAGATTTAACCATTTATATTTATATAGTATTTTCTTGCCTGATAGGTGGGTGATGATCATGCCCTGTCTACCACAATGTGCTTATACCCTTTGCTTAGCAAATGTCTGGCACCCAGTAATTATTGAATGATTTTTACTGACTTGAATACATTAATTATGGAGTCAGGGAGAACAAATAAGAAGGAGAGGATTCCACAGATTATAGGAGTTATTATAGGAGATAGTAGGAGTTAATGACTGAATATGGGAGTAGATGAAGACGAGAGTTACAGATTAGGCAGCTATGGGTATAGGATAATGTCCATTAGCAAAAAATAAGGGTAAAAGGAATGCTTTACAAGAAATGAGACAGAATGAGATGAATCCACGATGTAATTAGATTGAAGGGTTGGCTAGGAGCTGTTTTTAAACAATCAGGATAATAGGGATCTTTCCAGAACTACCTGGACAGGAGATATGCATTTAATATTTACAAACACAAATGCTGTGGTTGTAGTAAGATATATGTTATAATATGCTTGAGTAAACAGATAGGAACTTCTTTCCTTTTTAAATATGCATGCCCATATTTTACAGCTGTTAAGCTACTTTTCTCACATTCTGAAAATCTCACAAGCACCTTATATACCAGTAATTATAATGTCAAATACATGCAAAGAGATACTAAAAAAAACACATTTATTTTTTTAACGTTTTTTATTTATTTTTGAGACAGAGAGAGACAGAGCATGAACAGGGGAGGGGCAGAGAGAGAGGGAGACACAGAATGGGAAGCAGGCTCCAGGCTCTGAGCCATCAGCCTAGAGCCTGACGCGGGGCTCGAACTCACGGACCAAGAGATCGTGACCTGAGCTGAAGTCAGATGCTTAACTGACCGAGCCACCCAGGCACCCCTAAAAAAACACATTTAAACACAAGTTTTTTAAAAGTTAGAGAATAAGTACATAGATTTATATAAAAAAAAAAACTAACCATGCTGTACTAATATCCCATATACAGTATATAATAATCTTGTTATTTTACATGTTGGTATCAAAAATAGCTAACAAAATGGGGCACCTGCATGGCTCTGTCAGTTAAACTTCTGACGTTGGCTCAGATCATAATCTCACAGTTTGTGGGTTTAAGTCCCGTGTGGGGTTCTTTGTTGTCACAGAGCTCGCTTCAGATCCTCTTCCCCCCTCTCTCTCTGCCTCTCACCCACTCACTCACGTTCTCTCTTTCTCTTTCCAGAAAAACATTAAAAAAATAACAATGTTGCATGTAGCGCTAACTGCTTGACATAAATGATCACACTGAATCTTTACAAAACACCTTCCAACAGATATTTTTATTATTCTAGCTTATTGATTTAGTTTTAAAACTAAAGCTGATGCTTTAAATAATTTGCCTAAAATTGCAGAGCAACTATTTTAACCCAGGTTAGCTGACCAGAATTGCTCTTATTAACTGCTACCCGTAATTCTAATCTGTTCCAACGTTGCATTACTGACAACATCATAATCTCCAAATCTGAAGGTGATGAGAAGAACAACAGTTCAGAGAAAATAAAGCAAATCCTAAATACCAAATAAATTACAAAGGATTCAGAGCATATATTTTTATGTCACAACAAACGTGCTCAGGGTTCATTATACATTAAAACAGACAGGAACTCATGTAAGGTTCAAAAAGAGGATATGTTCACATTTTTAGGTATAAAGACAATTACTTTAAGAACAGTATATATATATATATATATATATATATATATATATATATATATTATTACTTTAAGAAAAAAGCAAATAATGTTTATGTCAACAAAGAGAAAATAAGCAAATGGGCCTGGATGCATGAAGACCTGCATGAAATTCAGGAGAGATGAAAGAATAACTTGTGAAAAAATAAAGAAAATGAATATGATCTTTGGCTACTGAGAGAGGGTTGTTATCTTTATGAACGACAATTAGAGAATTTAAAATAGATGTGTCTGGGTAAGTTATCATGTCCAATTCGGAGGCAGAGAAATAAACTGAATGACCCAGCTACCCTTTAGATCTCCAGACTGGTCTAAATAACAATAGCAATTCAACATTCGCTTTAATCATTATGCAAAGTAAAATTAAAAGGAAAAATAAATGCAAGCTTGATTCATTCTTATATCCTTACTTTCAAGCTACTTAAAGCCAGATGCTCCATCCTTCACTATCCAACTCTTTTGATTAGTTTCATTCTGTATTCAATGTGACAGGAAATTCTGAAAACGGACTCACTCATATACATGGAATGACAGGATATATATGTTTATAATGACTATATACATTGACGTATATATGATGACTATATATACACATAATGACAGAAAGGGGATTATAATCAAAGTCTTATGCACTCACTCCATTATACAATCTCCTATCGTGCTTGCACCTGTCTCTTTCCCTCTGTCATGTATTAACTAATGATGAAAAAGCTGAAGCACTGAAAATACAGTCTATGATGAAATCTAAAATTGTAATTGGGCACCAAAAATTCAAATTGCCGTCTGAAGTGACCACACTATGATTATATACCATTAAATGAAAGTATCTGTTAAGGATACATTCAGCTGTAAGTGACAGAAAACACATACCTGATTCTCTGGAAGTACATGTTCTCTCCTAACAAGAAGTTAAAGGTGGGGCAAACTTCAGTCCTGGGTGATTCAACAGCCCATCATTGTCAATGAAGACACAATTCCTGGCACTGGGCTCTTCCATCTTCACAGTCCTTGCCCTCCACCCCAACCCCTCATGGCTACAGGATGGCTGTAAAATGCTATGTGTCACCTGGCATTGTCAGCAGGAAGAAGAGACGAATTGTCTCTCAAGAGAGAAGAAACTATTCTCAGAAGTTCTACAATAGAATTCTTCATGTTTTATTGAGCAGAATTAAGTCACAATATGATCCCTTAAAAAATCATTGGCGAGGAGGATGGGATTACTTATATACTATATGTGGTAGAATAACTATTTGGAAGTCAGTTACACTGGCCAATTTAATAAGTATATCTCTGTAATGAAGAATAAGTTTCTATTTATTAAAAAGCTATTGAATAATTAATGAATTAGGACATTAAGGAATAATTAGGAAAATGATCATGAAAAAGCATATATAACTCTACTCCTGAAACCAATGCTACACTTTTTGTTAACTAACTTGAATGAAAAAAAATAATAAATTAAAAAAAAATGCAACACTATTGAAACGTCCACAGGTATATATGCATTACTCAGTAACACAGAATGACACTACATAATCATCTTGAGCAAACAAATCTATAAACTAACTTATATACCTGATGCTGACATCCAAAATGTAGATTAAGCTTAAATTGTTCTCCTACTGTAGTTATCTGGGAAGAAAAGTAAATAAGCTAAAATTAAACATATTACATAGGTTTTGCATAGATTTTGGTCATTTCAAGTGACACTTCATGAGCATATCAGTAAATTAAATTAAACTAAAATTCACTAGAATGGCATTTTTAACCTCTTCTTGTTGGATATCTGGATATTTACTGCTATGGATCATTTGTGTAAAGTTGTTTTATTACAGCCACAAAGTAATCATGTGTTAATAGGAAGAAAAAGGCATGTTATTACCTGTCACTGCAGCAAAATTATACTTCTGGCTGCCATAATTATTCATATTGTGACTTTTTTAAAACTCTCTAACCAAAGGTTGTCCTGAGAAGACTTTTAACATTTATTATTAAGACAGAAATGCTCAGTAATGGCTGAGACTTATGGGGATGTTGCTTTTTAACAAATTTCTTCTTAAACCAAGTTACTGGATTTTTTTATTCCAAATATTTCAAAAATTTGAACATATTTTTAAAGAATAAAAGGTTAGAAAATGTTCATTCTTTTTACTTTTCAATACTTCTTTACTGGCCTTCCTTGACTATGCTTGATTTTGGAATCTGACAAGCCTAGCTTCTAGAACTTGAACAGAAGTTAGCTGCCTGAAAGGCAGTAAAGATCTGACTCCTCTAAGTCATGTTTTTCTTACATGAGAAATGGGGTGTAGGATGTTTTTGATGATTAAAAACAACATATATGCTCATCACACAGTAGCTGAGTCTTAGTTATAATTAGTGACATATGTTGTGGTAACAGTGCCTTACAAAATGGCACAAGCTTAAACATTCAACAAGCACTTACTTATTAAATGAATAAATGCACAACCTCCATTGCTTACCAAACCAAATACAGTAAAACCCTGGATTGCAAGTAATTTGTCCTGTGTTCCCCAAGATGAGCAAACATTTCTAATAAATTTTAACTCGATAAAGGAGGGGTCTTGCAATGTGAGTAGTGTGTGACACTGAATGTCACATCATAGCAAATGAGCCAATAGTTCTTGAAATTCGCTTTGATATACGAGTGCTTTGGATTACAAGCATGTTTCTGGAATGGATTATGCTTGTAAACCAAGGCTTTGCTGTATTCTATATGAGAAAAGGAGAGGAGGAGGGGGGACACAGGGAGACGGAGAGAGATGGGGTTAGGACAGATGAACAGACAGAACACAGGGGAATTTTAAGAGCAATAAAAACACTTTATATGATAATAATGGACATTTGTCCAAACCCATAAAATGAACAACATTGAAAGTGAACCCTAAGGCAAACTATGATTTATAGTTTATTTATAGTTTTTTTTTAAAATCATAAATTACAGTTTAAATTAGGATTTAAAGTGATTTTAAAGACCATTTTATCCAACCCCTTGTTTTACAAAACAGAAAAATGATGTCCAAAAGTTAAGTGGCTTATTCATAATGTCATGAAGGGGGAAATATGGGGGAACAAAACTGGATTATATGTCAGTGCTGGTTCTTCTTTGTAAGACATGTACCATTCTGCTGAGTAATGTTTATAATGGTGGAGCCTATTCATGTCTGGGTGAAGGGAGTATATGGAAAATCTCTGTACCTTTTTCCCAATTTTGTTATAAACTGCTCTAGAAACTAGAGATTTAAAAATTTTAGAAAGGGCAATCACAGGCATAAAAATTGCCAATATTTACATGGAAAAGTATCCTATATAATTAGCCATGAGGCAAATGTGAATTAATGTGAATCATCTCCACAAGGAGATATACAAGACATGGAAAAAAAAATTAATGACACCTAACCCGAGCAAGAATTTGTAGCAAATGAAATGCTTATATATTGTTGGTAAGAGCATAAAATGCTAGTATCACCCTGCAAACAGGGTGACCTACCTGAAGACCCTGCAATTCCAATTCTAGTTCTTTCACTAAAAGAAATAAAAACCTATCTACAAAAACTTAACAAAAAAACATTCAAAACTGACAAAGTTTTCAATTGGTACTTCATAGCAAATACTATTTTTAACCCATACCTATAATTTTTGGTGACCAGAAGAAAAATATATATATTTTTTAGACAACACAGTATGTTCTGTATGTATTAAAAATACACCATAAGTAACTAAAATATAAAAAAAAGTCTCAGTAGTTGATGTTATTATGAAGTCATTTTTATAACAGATACATAGGGTCATCTTCTACTAGTTTTTCCTTGATTTCATCAAAACTACATAGAAAGATTTCTGCTTATTTGAAAAAATATCATAAATTACACTTTAAATTAGGATTTAAAGTGATTTTAAAGATCGTTTTATCCAACCCTTTGTTTTATAAAACAGCAAAATGATGTCCAAAAGTTAAGTGGCTTCTTCACATTGTCAAGGGGAAAAAAAAACAAAAACAAAACAAAACAAAACAGAATACAGCATGTAACAAAGTGTAGAAAACTACAGTACTTTTAAAGCTGACCTATTACATTTATTTCTATTGAACATAACAGCTTCTACTACACATATTTTATTTTTCTCTGATGTATGTCTGTTGATCTTAACCATCTATCATACAATTTACTGTTCAAAAGTTGACTAGTTTTCCTATGTTTCCATTGACACTAAATACAATATCGGCAAATCTATTTCCTAATATTTTTCCAGCTTTATTGAGGTATAATTGACGAATAAAAATAACGTATATTTAAGATATACAACTTAATGTTGTGGTATATATGTATACAGTGAAAAGATCATTACAATCAAGTTATCCATCAATTCGGTTACTATTTTCTTTGTGTGTGTGTGTGTGTGTGTGTGTGTGTGTGTGTACACGCATACAGTGAGAACACTTAAGATCAACTCTATTAGCAAATGTCAAGTATATAATATGGTGTTAACTACAGTCACCATGCTACCTAAACATTATTTCCAGAACTTATTCATCTTGTATCACTCAAACTTTATACCCTATGACCAACATCTCCTCATGAATTTTTTTCATGAGATGTCAAACTAGTTTGCACTAATTAAATTAGATGACCTCTCATACTGTCAGGATTTAAAAAAAAAATCTATTTGTAAGTACAAAGCAGAGATCTGGCAAAGCAAACATTAGTTTGTTTTTTTCCAGATAGCATGTGTATGGGTATCCTCATCCAGTTGTATTTAGCTTTCTCTGACCATTTGTTGTTTTGTTGCAAAACATCTAGAGTATGGCACTAGCCACTAAGAGCAGCTGCAGTCAGGGCAATGTAGTTTGCAGTGATACAAACAAGACTTCTGTTAGAAAGGGTGAAATGCAGCCATTGCAACAAAAGGTACTTAGACTATTTTCATTCAACTTGTCGATTCACACACATTCCATCTGCATACTGTGAATAAAACAATTTTTCTGCCGCTCCACATCTAAGTACTTAGAAGTCAACAACAAGGTGTTGCATGGTTTTTATTTTGGTGGCCAGATGAATATTTGAAGCACAGTTCTCTGGATCTCTTTATTTACACAATAACCTAGAAATGTATTTTCTCTATGTCAGAACCTTAGTGAATGTCTTGGTTCCTTTGGAGTGCTACGAAAAAAGTACCTTAGAGCGTGTGTCTTAGACACAACCGAGAAATGTCTTTCTGAGTTCTGGAAGTTGAGAACTTCCATAGTCTAGGTGGTGCCAGTAGCTTTGGTGTCTGATGGGAGTCTGCATCTTAGTTCACAGACTTTCAGTTTTTAGCGGTGTTCTTATGTGGTCCAAACAGCAGGGGAGCTCTCTGGGGCCTCTTTTATAAGGGCACAAATCTCATTCATGATGGTTCTGTCTTCATGACCTAGTTAGTCACCTCCCACAGGATCACCTCCTAATACCACTACCTTGGGAATTAGGATTTCAACAGGAAGAAGATACAAACATTAGACAGCAACAATGATGTAAATAATTTTAAACTTGGCATACGAAAGTTTTTTTTTTAATTTTCTGTCCAATTTGCTCATCTTGAACATGTACTTCCTCCTAACCAATAAAATGACTACGTATTCACTCTAACTCAAAAGTTCCCTTCAGGGACCAAGCTTATTCACATTAATTTTTCACTGACTAATAAGGTTTTTCAAAGTCATGTATTAGTTTCCTTGAATTTTCATTGCATTTCAACTATTGTATATTCATTATTCAAATTTTAGTAGAAAAAGAGTTTGGTCAAAAGAATATGCTTCTAAATGTGGGTCTTAAAAATCAGTAATTCTGTCTTACATCAGTTTGGGAAGGAATTCTTCAAACCTCCAAATTTGCACAAGTTATGAACCCAGGAATTCTGTTAAGGTAACAGATTTAGTTCACTGAAAGGAAAACAAAACATTGCTCCAAATGAGAACATTTCTGACAAACATTTAGATGATAATATTAAAATGTTTTATATTGTTTTATTTTATAATTTTCCTTAAGAATGGAGAGTTGAAAATCAAAGTTTTCTCCATTTGGGGAAATTCTATATATTTAAATAATCTTTTGTGTAATTGTTTCCATTTATATGGGTGTTAAATCTAATTAATAGAGATCAAAATAGCATAAGATATTTTATATTAATATGTTTTACTCTATTCTGGTGGTTCATTAAGTCAATAACATCTAATTCCCCAAACTGTGGGAGGTGCTGGTGAATAGGGATTTGTAGAAGTTTTAAAATATTTTCAGGAGATTACTTTTAAATGAGAATTAAGAAAGCTTCAAGATGTTCTAACATTATGAACAAAATTGCATTCCACAGAGGTTTAGATAAAGGGACAAATAAATTGTTAGAAGTTCTTATAATGAAAGCATTAAGAGGTGGTCATGTTAAGGTAGTAGAGAAGAAAGAATAGATTTTTAGTGGTGCAAAACAGAATTAGAGAGTATAGAAAAGGTGAGCATGTCATGTAGGGAACAGAGCATAACAGACCTGAGAACAGTATCATTTTGCTGAGTTGGGGAGGCAAGGGAATAAGAACATCACAAACCTGGGATGCCCGGCCAGGTACTTAAAAAAAAAAAGGTTATTTATTTATTTTGAGAGAGACAGAGACAACGCAAGCAGGAGAGAGGCAGAGAGAGAGAGAGGGAGAATCCTAAGCAGGCTCTGCAATGCCAGCGCGGAGTCAGACATGGGGCTCAAACACACGGAACTGTGAGATCATGACCTGAGCTGAAACTGGGAGTCAGATGTTTTGCCAAGTGAACCATCCAGGCACCCCACAGCCAGATATTTTTTAATTTGATGTTAGAGACAGGTAGGTCTGAGGATGTACAAGGCATATGATGAGAGCATCCACAGACTAGAGATATGTTGAATGCCCAAACCATTGCAGAGCTTGGATTGACCTTGCTTGGGCATGACGGATGATGGCTGAAATGCCTACACAAGATGGATAAAATGGTACCCAACCACAGCACTGGGAAGTTACACTGAGCTGATGATGTTTATTTGAACACCTGGTTTGTCCTATAATCAGGTTCTATTTATCATCTCTTCAGTGACCTGTTTGGCAAGTTCTATGCATTAGGAATAAAGCAATCAGAGCATACATTTAGTCACAAAGGCTTATGAGCACATCAGTGGGCCCAATGTAGTATTTTCCCAGCCATCTCATAATGAAAACTAAACTGACCAAACTTTTTTTAAAGGACATACTAGAAAAGGCCATGCTGTAACCTGCCAGCTCAGTTCCAGGGAAAACTATTGAGTGAAATTTTATGTGAAGACAGAATGTCTATGGAAGTTTTCAATATCATGATGGTAGGGATATGTTCTAAATTATGATGATGATTAATAACCCCACAAGCCCCTCTATTGATCCTCCAGCTGGCTTCTTGCCTTTGATGTTCAATATATTTATGCTAATTTAGACTCTAAAAATAGTCTACTGTTTAGTTGCTAATGTTTTCGATGTTAGCAGTTATTTTTTGTTGCCCTGATTTTAATTTAATCTAATTTAATCTTTGCATATAGAAAATCATTTGCATGACTTGAAAGTCAAAACTGTTGTTTCTAAGCATATTCAGAAAAGCCTTGCGTCTATTCCAAATTCATCTACTTTATTTCTATCCATCCTTTTCATTAGTTCCCTGTTTTATCATATCCAGGTTGTCCAGTTTTTGTATGTACTCTAACTTCGTTTTTTTTAAACACAATATATACAATATCCCATACCTCCTGCTTTGATCACTTACAAAAATATTCTGACAATCATACTTGTACATTCTGAGAGAGTGAGAGAGAGAGAGATTATAGTTGACAATACTCCATTTGGTGGTGTACTCTAGAGAGATGGACATTAATTTTATTTCTTAATCTTCTCTTTTTACAAATAATGCCACAGTAATACAACTTGTGCATGTTTTTTTCCCTATATTTTTGAAGGTGAATCTTCCAGCTATATTTACAGAAAAGGGATTGCTGGATAAGAAGTAAACACAGTGATTAGTTTCATAGATATTACCAAGGGATCCCCACGCTTTAGCAATTTGCATCCCCACCAACACTGCATCAGAGCGCCTCTCTGCACCTTGCCATCAGGGTGTTTCCACAGTTTTCAATTTTTGCCAACCTGATATGAGAGAAATAATACTCAGTCCTACAAATTTTCTAACTATAGTACTTAACAAGCATTACTGAAGGAATAATAACTTGCTCTAAATTTTATAGTTTTAGAAATGCTCAGTTATTTAGAAATAGCTCTTTAGTGTCCTCAATTTGCAGAACAACTTTTAAAATACCAGTAACAGACATCCCGGTATTGGTCCATTTACCAGACAGGGAGAGAGGTGAATCCTTCTTTGTGCTTCCCTAAGGGACATTTAGAAAGCAAAGTGTACGCGTCATTTGGAACTGAAAAGCACTCAGTAGCACCTTGTCCAACATTGCACGTGATATGGCTGGACATGCTACATAATGGTCATACCGTTCCAACCGAAACATACGAATGCTTCTTCCGTTTTTATAAAGAAAATGATTTTGATTCTCTTCTACATGAATTGTCAATCTCCTAAGATTTGACAATGAGTACACCATCCATTATAATTCCCCAAGGAGTAAAAAATATAATAACGTTTTTCTTCACATGGAACAATTTTAATTTTAAAATTTTTTTTTCAACGTTTATTTATTTTTGGGACAGAGAGAGACAGAGCATGAACGGGGGAGGGGCAGAGAGAGAGGGAGACACAGAATCGGAAGCAGGCTCCAGGCTCTGAGCCATCAGCCCAGAGCCCGACGCGGGGCTCGAACTCCCGGACCGCGAGATCGTGACCTGGCTGAAGTCGGACGCTTAACCGACTGCGCCACCCAGGCGCCCCAATTTTAATTTTAATTTTAATTAATTTAATTTTAATTCACTTGATGTGGCTTTTCCATACATTCCTTGAAGCCACTTTTATCATCCATGAAAATCACAAATAAAAAGGACAAATATTTTGATATTCATTTTTCCCCACAAGGGATACTTGTGCTACTCCATGGCAAGTAGCTATTTAGAACTGGTGTTTTCAATGCTGTTGAACTACCAGAAAGCAAGTTTCTACCTTTTCTTACCACTATTTTTTTTTTTTTTGCTCACAAGATAAATGAAAAATAACTCAAAGTACTTAATACTATCACTAAGATTATTTATTCAATTATCCAAACAAAATTAAGGTAGTTTTGTTATATTATGTCATGCTAGAGAATAAATTATTATTAATAAAATTCTTGTAAGGGACTCTTACATTCTAGATCATATTTAAAGCCACAGTACTTTTGGGTGTCAGATTATTTTAGTTCGTACTTGTGGAGCTTCATTCTACTTTTATACTTTTTTCTTTCTTTTTTTTTAATGTATGTTTGTTTGTTTGTTTGTTTATTTTTTGAGAGAGAGAGAAAGAGTGCAAGATGGGAGGCAGAGAGAGAGAGGGAGACACAGAATCCAAGGCAGGCTCCAAACTCTGAGCTGTCAGCACAGAGCCTGTCAAAGGGTTTGAACTCAAGAACCCTGAGATTATGACCTGAGCTGAAGCTGGACACTTAACCAACTGAGTCACCCAGTACCCCAAACCTTTTTTTTGAAAGAGAATCAGGAATACATGAAAATGGACCCCATGGCCATCATTAACTTTTTAATGGGGAAATCATACTAATGGTAATAAGTGCTTCATACTAATAGTAATAACTTCATTTATTTGCCAAACATCCTCTCTAATTTATAAATAAGGTACATTCCATAGATGCTTTAGTTCATAAATATACCCAATCTATTTGGATTATAATATAACTAAAACTCTTGTATTTCAGTCTAGAAGCAAAAAATATCTTGAGAAGAAATGTTTTGAAATAGGTATTTTGCTACTTAATAGGTTAAGAGATCGTAATGTGTAATAGGTATAGGTTACTTATAAGGTATTATCTAGGTAATAGGTACAGATTAATTATTTCTAATAGGTAAAATGGGGAGAGAAAAGCTGCAGTGGTCACGCAAAAATGCTGACTATACACGCATGAGTGTATTTTCCAACTCTAAAAAGGGTTCTGATAACAGTAAAATAGACCAATTTAACTTGTCACAGTCATGTGCTTTCCACATCTCTATCCCCCCAGCTGGGTGTTTTCATGCAGCAGTGAGCCCAGCTCTCAGACGCAGGAGAAGGTAAAGCACCTTCTACCACTTTCCACCACTTAAACATTTTATAAGAGGTACTGTACCCTGTGCACTAGTTTCCCTTCTGGATCTTTCCAGTTCCTCAAGCCATATCCACACTCATAATCCCAATCCTCCGCAAGGCTACAAATAAAAGGAAAAAAAAAAAAAAAAAAAAAAGGACGTTAGAGTGGGAGAGAGCCAAAGCATAAGATACTGCCTTTTTAAAATGCAGATCAAGGGGCGCCTGGGTGGCACAGTCAGTTGGGCGTCCGACTTCAGCCAGGTCACGATCTCGCGGTCCGTGAGTTCGAGCCCCGCGTCAGGCTCTGGCTGATGGCTCAGAGCCTGGAGCCTGTTTCCGATTCCGATTCTGTGTCTCCCTCTCTCTCTGCCCCCTCCCCCCCCCCATTCATGCTCTGTCTCTCTCTGTCCCAAAAATAAATAAACGTTGAAAAAAAATTTTTTTAATAAATAAAAAAAATAAAAAATAAAATGCAGATCATAAATAATAAATAAATAATAAACAAATAAATAAATAATGAAAATTCAAAAAAATTCCTCCACTTCCCTTTTAAGAGCCTCAGACTTTAGCTTCCCTTCATCTTTCAGCCCCAGAGCCTATCCTACATTTCCAATCCCATAACGCTGGAGACAGAGTACACATATCTTCTTTCTAGGAATACAGTAGGCATGTGATTCCTTATTGTTTTGATTTTAATTTTTTCCACTTAAAATTCCCTCTTCCACTTTCCTGACTCACATGTCATGTGATTAATTCCAATCAACAGAACTGGTAATTAGGAGTGTCCCTTGAGAGGCGTTTAAGAATAGATTGTGCCTTACCAACACTCGCTACCTGCCCTGCGGGGGTGGGGGGGGATGCAGACATTGAAAAGCCTCAGAAAACAGCAGAACTACCCTAAGGAAGGAACCCAGGTTCCAGAATCACTGTGAATACTATAACCGCCCACCTTTAGGAACACCCACATTGGACTATTATGTGTGCAGTAAAATAGCACCTATTAGTAACACACTGGCATTTTGGAGTTGATTTGTTATAACAGTTTTAAACCCTAAATAGTACAGATCCTAAGTAAAAAGGAACATTATACAATTTACAGTGGGCAACTTCTTTCTAACGTTCTCTTTTTGTTAATTCAGAAAACAAAATATTTATTTTTTTAATTTACTTATTTATTTTTTAATACTAAATTTAAAAAATTTTTAATTTCAGTATAGTTAACATACAGTGTCATATTAGTTTCAGGTGTACAATTTAACTATTCAACAATTCCATACATTACTCAGTGCTCATCATAAGTATACTTTTAATCCCCTTCACCTATTTCACCCACTTTCCCGACCCTCCTCCCTTCTGGTAACCATCTGTTTGTTCTTGGTAGTAAAGAGTCTGTTTTTTGGTTTGTCTGTTTTTTAGGAAAAAAATATTTATTAAACACTAATTTTGATTAGAATACCATGCTAAATTCTTTTGTGAATGTGGTCATGATGAAAGATCAAAGCATGGTCTTTATTCTTAATAAAATTAAAATTTAATATTATCATAGTTTTGACTAAGCTATAAAGGGATCTTCCTTATTAACCCTGTCTTGGAAAATAAACTGTGTATATAAAAGAACAAGTGTGAGAGACGTTTCTAGCCCTGTATTTTATGCCAGTGAAAAAAATCCTGTCAAAGGTTGTTTATGAAGTATTTCTACAATTTTTTTTTATTAAGACTCTCCTATGTAAAATGTATTACATGTCGCCATAGAAACTTGAGAAAGTACAGAGTCCCTGCATTAAATGAGTTAAAAATATATATAACAACAACCTGGTAAGTCAGAATATTTTCTACTTCCATTTTGATGGGAAGTCTTATATATATATATATATATATATATATATATATATATATATATATATATATATATGTTTTTCTCAATATCAAATAGTTTTAAATCTAATAGAGAAAACAAATAGATAATAAAGGCAAAAGGAAGATAATTAAAACTCCATAACAAGATTTTAACTAAATTTCTTTTTCTTTAATGAGAAAAACAAAGTTTCTTAGCAACTAAAATAATTTTTCCTAAAAAGGGCAAAAACAGGATCTCGAAATAAGAAATTCAATTTGAAAAAAAAAGAAAGAAAGAAAAGAAAAAACATTCTCAGAGCCAGGGTTCTCCTAGAATAATATGGCATCAGTATAACATTCACAAGACTCTACTTGAAATTTTAATTATATTTATGCTATTTGAGGCCAACCGATTTACTCAGTCCTGGTTCTGAACCATATTACGATTTGAACAATATAGTCAGAATAAAACTGCTTTAAATAAAGGGGTACCTTAAAGATAATCACTAGATTGGCTCAGGAGAGTACTATCAAACGCCATGATAAGACAGCAGAATCCTTTCTGATTTTTAAAGTAGTTCAATGAACAAATCATCTATGTGGTATTTCTTAATGGCAAGAACCTCTTGTTTTCCTTCAGGAATCCTATACATAAAAATCCTGCTACAATTAATCAAAATACTCAGTTCTGCCTAAGAACAAGTACATGGACAAATTTGTAAAGAATCTCATATTGTAACGTAGAGTTTCAACAATTTCATTGCAGTTCAAATTTTTTCCACTGTATTTTTCACCCTAAGTCACATAACACAATGTTTACTTGGAACACTCAAGGACAATACACACTAAGAGAAATGATTTTTATGATGCATTTAAATGGAAGAGACGTTTCAGCCAGAACAGTACTTTCTCAGTAAATGCCCAATTTTCCATTGCTCTTGAATTAAAATTTACTATTTACCTCAGGAACATTAAAAAACAACAGAGCTTAATTTTGAGATGTTAAATGAAAATCTGAAATTGTTTGAGGAGTGCCTTGGTGGCTCTGAAACAGTGAAGTCCCTTAGTATTTAAGAATGTATTCATTTTGGTTGTAGATAAACTAGTCACATCCAAGTATATAATTCTAGTCCCCAGCATTAGCATTCTCAGCGAGGCAGGCAAATAGATAATGGCCTCTCATCGTGAAAAGTTATATTACTAATTGACACCCCATATTATTTCCATATAAAGTTTATCAAAGCAATAAAACATATTTTTTTGTTTTACTATTATCATAGGTAAGTGGGTTTTTTTTCTAGTTTTCTTTTATTTATGCAAAGTGCTTCTAATTATTAGCCTTAACTCCTTCTTGCATTTACACTGAGATTGCTGTTTCTTGCACCATGTAAACTTTAGAAATATATAGACACTCATTAACAATTTTGAAACCATATAAAAATAAAAATGCCAAAATTAGCATTTATAGCACATAGCTTGTGAAGAAACTATGACTAGAAAAAAATAACAAAAAATAGTCAAAGATTAAAGATTCCATTACTCTCCTAAATATGCTAATATTTTTCAAAATTTTATTCTAATCAATCTGTTCTAAAATCTAATATTTAACATGAAGAAACTGAAATAATCCTTGAATAATTTAACTAAATCTTTTCGTACGTGTGTGAATACATATTACCCTTTCTTATAACATTCAAAAATCCAAGGCTATCACCAATGCAGTACCTTTATCTAGTGATAGGTATTCCAGGAAATAACCCTAGAAAGAAATAGGCACTGTAATTTACTCTATCAATGAATCAATTGTTAACTGAGCTGATTCATATAGCAATATGTATAATTACTTGATATTTGTTATATTCAAATTTTCATTATGGGATATTAGCAAGATTTAGCAATATATTGTTCTTTCTCTGTTAAGTTACAGTGAAGAAATTAGGGGTGCCTGGGTGGCTCAGTTGGTTAGGCATCTGACTTCGGCTCAGGTCATGATCTCACAGTCTGTAAGTTCGAACCCCACATCGGGCTCTGTGCTGACAGCTCAGAGCCTGGAGCCTGCTTTGGATTCTGTGTCTCCGTCTCTCTCTGCCCCTCCCCTGCTCATGCTGCGTCTCTCTCTGTCTCAAAAATAAATAAAAACATTAAAACAAAAATTTTTTAATAATGCTACTGGTTACATTTCTTCCTATTCAGAATATCTTTCCAATTATAAATTCCTTATATTGAGGCTTGGTCTAACATCTTTATGAGAACTAAGCCATTTAATATAGAGCCATCTGGGTGTTATGGAGCCATCACATGCTAAAAATAGAGACAATATTCTGCTCTATTTTTTTTGTAGGGGTGTCTCTAAGTTGATCCTTTCTAGTGACCACTCTATCCTTTATTTCTTATGTAGTCTCCCTTACTAATTTGATGTCAGAGACTGATAGTGTTCAACAAAATTTATTCTCCCATTCCTTATGAGCACATGTATAGATGACATTTCCTAGCCCCTCTTGCAGTTAGGGGAGGCCAAATGATAATTTAGCTAGCAAGAGCGTGAATGGAAGTGACATGTGCCACTTGAGCTTGGGGCCATCAAGATAGCAGTATGGCTCCTCCATGTTTCTGCCAGCGGGGATTGGAACAAGCAGATGCCTTAGAAGCCCTGTACTAAGAATTGCAGGGGTACCAGGTCTAAGTACCCAATAATGTACAGACAACTTCCTGCCTACCTGAAACACCAACACAGACCAATGACAGAGGGATAAAAAATAACACTCATTTTGTTTGGGTCACTAAGTTACTGTTAGTCCTTGTGTCATAGAAGTTTAGCTACCCCACCTGATATAGAGCTCACAAATAGGGCGATATCATAACAAAAATATATGGCATTTGCTTAGCAGTCACATAACACATGGTAAGTAAGTATAATGGTCTATAAAACAAATAACCCTCTTTATGACATGATAAAACTTATGGTAAATGGCCATGTGGGCAAAACTAGAAAGATCCTGTTTGCTTCCAAGAGAGCTTATATCACTAGGATTTGTATTTAGAAAGAGACAGAATATTAGTGTTTGGACTAATAATGGCTCCTCCCTCCCTTCCTTCCTTCCTTTTTCAAGATACAAGAAGAAATGAATTCAGACAAAACGTAACTGTTTTACAATCAGAAATGATGAGAGAGTTCAGAATTAAGATGAAGAATTACATATCTGAGGTTGGGTCCTCTGGAGCAGACTATGAAATTTAAGAACAAAAAGAAAAAAGAACTGAGTAAGCAAAAGAGAAAAAGGAAGGAAATCAATCAAAGTGGACATTATCAAGGAGACTGTAGCAGGCTCAGTCCTGCTGGGGAGCTTTGGGAGAAGGTCTAAAATACACTTCAGATTTATCCCTCCCAAGCAGTAAGAGGTTGGGTTATATAACCTTAGTCCCATCTGCTCCTAGGGTCACTACATCCCTGGTGTTTTTTACTTGTCCCATGCACATACACTAAGATAAAGTCCTCAAACAAAGGAGTGTAGGTCCTTGCATGGGTAGGATAGTGTGGACGCATACCTGAGCATGCTGAGACAAAACCACAGGGCACTAAGAGCACCTGCTATAGTTTGTATGGTTACTCACAAGTATAACAGACTAAGAATGAATACATTATGAGCCTAGTAAGTTTGAGAAGAAATTCTAATGCAAAAGAAACCTCAGATGTAGTCTAAGAAAACCTGTGAATTCAGGAGCTTTACATTATCCTCAAGCCCCCAAACTTGGACCAACAGAAAGAACTGTATATACCTAAAGAAGATATAGCTACTCAAAGTCTATTTTAGATGTGGCTGTGAAAAATAATGGATTAGGAAGAACCTGCCAGCAGGCAAAACTGGGTATGATGTAGAACGATGGACAAGAATTTTCCTCCCATGGAGTAGAACCAGAGTTGAGTCAATAAACTTGTCCCAATGCCCAGGCAGACGACCTTTACAATTTCTGCCCTGCAAGACTCCAGAACTGCTTTAGGCCAAGTTCTACCATGTGTCTGCCATTCTTTTAGTTTCACTGTACTCTGTGTTCTCCCATTGTATATTAGGTATAGATTGTCGCTTACCAATACCTTGTCATTTCATTCAGAGGTCACAAAATCCTAAATTTAGAACGCTCTAGAGGCATCACCCAGAAAATCTAAATGTAGTAAGAGAATACTTGTCTTCTTTGGGGGACAGTATGATTACATTTTAATTTGTAAGAGAATAGTTGCTTTTTAAAACAGCGGTATGACAAGGATTTTATTTTTATTTTTTATAAATTTAAATATGGATTTTATAAAAGTGAGTGCATGCTGAGTAGTAAAAGGATGGATTGGGTGGTGAATGTCTGTTGACGCTTGGTGCCCACCTACATCCATGCTATGCTACAGGCTATGCTGGAAGTGAGTAATACATTTTTCAGATCCTTTTTCTGTCAGGGTTTTAGATACAGTTTGGATTCTAGCATTTGGATGCACCAGGCTACATTTTTGATCATGGAAGCGAAAGAGGTGCTATTTTTCTTCCAGTAGCCATAGTGCCTGTGGATAGGCTTCAGGAGACGTGAATTTTCTGTACTGGTTGCACATGTTCTTTGGCCACTCAGCAGCCAAGTATCTTGACATTCAGATGGCAACAACTTCTGGATACTCTTGACCAGAGCTTCAGAGGCATAACTTAAAACTTAAGAGGTCTCCTATCTTTCTTAAAATTCTTCAGACTTTCCAATTGACATATTATGTATGGGAAGAAGGATACACTTACAGGTTTGCTGGCTGAAGGAGCAGACTATGGAAGACACTATATGTTGGCTGCCAAATCTATTTTCTCCTCCCTGTCTAGGCACCTCCTAGATTATACTGCCCAAGTGTCCAGGAGTTAATGTGGCCATGTCACTAAATCGTAGCCAATGAAATTTGAGCAAAAGTGATGCATGCCACTGTTATTCAGGGCCATAAGACAGCGGCTTGCCTCCTCCAAATGTTCTTCTTCCTTCTGTGCTGGCATGTCAGTGAATGAGCCGTCTTGGAAGCCACATGTGGAAGATGGCAGAGATGTGACAGCTCAGTTCCATGAATACAGGGTAGTCTCAAACATTGCTTTGAAATGTTGTATGAAAGTAATAAAGTAGTCTCTTGTTTGAGTAGTTATCAAGGCTTTGTCCCTGCAAACTACAAGAATGAACTGATTTCTTTTCATTTTTTTCCTTGAATTTTGAAATAATTATAGATTCACAGGAATTTGCAAAGAAAGCACAGAGGTCCAATGTACTCCTCAATGAACTTCCCTACTAGTTACATCTTGCATAATTATAGTAAGGCATTTGATATTAGTATAATGCATGTGTACACGTCTATCATTTTGCCACAAGTATAAAGTTATGTGAACACCACTATCTCAAAATGTAGAAATATTCCATTACCATAAAGATCCCCCTATGCCCTTACAGTCACACTTCCATTTTCACCAATGCCTCTAACCTCTGGCAATCACTATTATGTCTTCCATTTCTGTAACTCTTTCATTTCAAAAATGGTATATCAATAGAATCATACAGTAGGTGATGTTGTAAGAAAGGCTCTTTTCACTCATCCTGATGCCCCTGACATCCATCAAAGTTGCCGTGATTATTGATAATTTGTTCTTTTTATTGCTGAATAGTATTCCCTGGCTCTATGGATGTGACATACTTTAACTTTCACCCATTAAGAAACATTTTGGTTGTTTCAAATTTTTTACTATTACAAATAAACCCACCATAAACCACTGTGTACAGATTTTTGAGTGGACATTAATTTTCATTTCTCTGGGCTAAATGCCCAGGAGTGCAACTTTTGGGACATATGGTAAGAACTTATGATAGTTTTTAAAAGGAAACTTTCAAACGAATTTCCCGAGCGAATACATCATTTTCCTTCCTCCCCAGCAATGTATGACAGATCCCGTGTCTCCGTACTTTTATCAGCTTCATTATAATAGATGTATACAAAGATCTTATCACAGATCTTTTAATTTACATGTCCCTTATGGTTCATGATGTTGTACACTGTCATGTGAATATTTGTCACCCAAATATATAATGGCATGTCCCTTCATGTCCAACTGGATAGTTTAATTGAGTTTTGAGTTTTGGATAAAAATGTGTATCTTATCCTAAGCCAAATCAAGAGCTGACAGCTGAACCAGGCAAGCCTTCACCTCTCTAAACATTGACATGTTTTTAAATGTTTTATTTATTTTTGAGAGAGAAAGAGAGACAGAGTGTGAGCAGGGGAGGGGTAGAGAGAGAAGGAAACACAGAATCTGAAGCAGGCTCCAGGCTCCGAAGTGTCAGCACTGAGCCCCACATGGGGCTTGAATTCACAAACAGTGAGATCATGACCTGAGCCAAAGTGGGATACTTAACCAACTAAGCCACCCAGATGCCCCTAAACATTGACATTTCTAATAAACCTCTCTAAATCTTAAATGGAATCTAAAGAAGAAAGTGCTATATTCTGGGTTTACCCAGAATTACATGATTATTAATTTTGTAGCTACCAGAATAGAATAGCAGTTCACATTATAAATCGAATTCACTTAGAGAAAAACAAACTTGCATTTTTAATACACCAAAGTCTGTGAACTGTAAAATATGCACCTGCTCCAACTATATGCATCACACAGACTAAAACCATCCTGAAACTTGCCAGAATCCCTATACCCTTTCCATCCCTAATTATGAAAGATATACTGAGATTCAAAACTATAAGATCAGTGAAAGGGAGAGAATTAGAAATAGAATAAGTGTCAAGAACTCCAAAAAAAATTTTTTTTGGAAATGTTAATGGCTTGGGATCTGAGTATCAGTATTTCCAAAAGGGTCAAAAAGTTCACCTCCAAATACTTTCCCTTATCTTGAGCTATGCCTTTTCAGGACATTCTGGATGAAAGTCCGTGTGAAGTCAACCCCATTCCTAGGACTCTAAGAACAGCCCAGTCATCCACTCCTTTGCATGGTCAGTGTGTCCCTAGTTATAAACCAATTCCATACATGGTAACTTTAACAGGAAAAGCAAAACTGTTTTGTAGAAAGCTAATCAGCAAAAATCAGATATAAGCATATTTACATCCTAGTTCTATCACTCAACCAGATAAAAGTGTAATGAGGATAAACAATCCACTAACAGAGTGTTGTAGTGAAAGGCAGGACACATAGTACATGCTCAGTGTATGTTAGCTGTTTTCTTAATCTGATCAAATTCTACTTCTCCATTCATAGTGATATTAAGTAACTGGAATTGTATTTCCTTAAAAATATGGACACTTACTCTTCCTATGTCAAAATATTATAATGCTACATAATAAATGATAGATCTATGGGATAGCCCATTAAAAACTAATAATTACTTTATACAAATAAAATACAACCATAACTATTATATCATCATAGTGATTACTATCACAATTGGTTAAAAGCCTAACTTTCTCATTAAATAGCAAGTTTTGAAAAATCTTTCAGAAGCGATGGATTCCATGCTAAAATTGGCACAGAAAAAATACATGTTGCATGTATAAATTAATATTAAAAGAACTATAAATCACTTGTAACATTCAGCTAGCATTATTTGAAAATGTCAAAGACAAGAGTACAGCTTGCTATTCTGAATACAGTATTTTTTTAATTCTTTTTATTTTTTACAATGCTCAATCAGATTGGCACAAACTTTGCCAAGTCTCGGGTTAGAAGGGATCTATAAACATTTCAATTATTTAAATTTTCAGTTCAGTGGGAAAAAAGTCACTATTTTCTTGCACCATTACATGGTTGAATAGACTAAATTAAACAGGTGCATAGTTAAGGTGCAGCTGGTTTCATCATTCTAACATGAATGATATGCAACTCCTTTGTTTCTCACATTTGCAGTTATAATAAGTTGGAAACCATCAATTTTCAGGTCATAGAAATAAAAATATTATAAACAAATAAGTTAAATAGACATATTCAAAAGCACTATTTTTAAAAATTATATGTAGTTTACCTGCATAATTTATATGTGTATACACACATAAAAGTATTAATGTAAATATTTGATTTACAATAATAAACTTTGTGTTCCTTTGTCTTGATTACCATAGGCTTATTACCATTGGAAGTAAGTTGGGTTTAACTCAATATTATCATCATGAATTTTATTAGATTATTTATGGAATTCAGGAAATATTGCTTTTATATTGTAAGCCTTTGTACAGTTACTTAAGTTCATGACTTTTATTTCTGAAACTCAGAACTCTATGGACGTTGGATGTATACTCCCTTATCTTTAAAAGGGAGAATATAGTTTCAAAAGAAAGACTTTGACTTTATAAGTTGTCTGGCATCTGTTTCTATATTAAGTGACAATTTAGAAATTTTTCTACATTATGATCTCTTGGTGCTACACCTGTCACAGTATCTCAAATGATTTCACATTAGACCAGAATGATTCATATTAGGTTTAAAATTTAGCAGCAATATTTACTCAGAAGTAATAGACTGCTATGGGTACAAAGAAGGGTCAAATATTATCTACTTTTCTGTAAAGAAAGGCCAGATCCTAAACAGTAACATTTGCATGTATGGTACCTTTTTGTGGGGAACTATAATTTCTCTTGAATAAAGGGAGTAACAGAAAGATAAAACACAAGCTAGAAGATGGGCTTTTAAATAAGTACAACTAACTCTCAATTATCCATGTAAAGTTGTACTCATTGCTAGACAGAAGGTTAAGGCTCACTGGACTGGGCCATGATGTCCAGTTGGTGCAGTCTCTTGTCGGACAGCTGTGCACTGTTACTCTTTGGCAGTACACCCACCCTGTTTCTTTATCAAAAGAAAGAAGGATTGTCAGAGGAAGACAGCTGAGTTGACTCCATTTCATGTCTCTGTATAGAAATGTTCCCTCTAGTTCATGAAGGAGCATAAGGCAGGCTGAGGACAAAGCACAAGCTAACAACACCCCCCTCTGCCCAGGTGGGACCTGTGTGACATTCCTTAGGCACTCCTGGCTGCCTAAGAACAGAGAAAAGGAAAAAAACAATGTTTAACTGATAGAGATCACAGTCATGCAGGACATGAGTCTCCATGAGCTGGGTGGCTCAGACAGTTAAGCATCTCTTTTTTTTTTTTTTTTTTTAATTTTTTTTTTTTAACATTTATTCATTTTTGAGAGAGACAGAGCATGAATGGGGGAAGGTCAGGGAGAGAAGGAGGCACAGAATCTGAAACAGGCTCCAGGCTCTGAGCTGTCAGCACAGAGCCCGACGCGGGGCTCGAACTCACGGACCGCGAGATCGTGACCTGAGCCGAAGCCGGCCGCTTAACCGACTGAGCCACCCAGGCGCCCCAGCATCTGACTCTTAAATTCGGCTCAGGTCATGTTCTTGGAGTTTGTGAGATTGAGCCCGAGTCAGGCTCTGCCCTGACACAGGGATCCTGCTTGGGATTCTGTCTCTGGCTCTCTCTCCCTCTCTCTCCCTCTCCCTCCCCTCCTTTTCCCTCTCTCTCCCTCTCTCTCTCTCTCAAAATAAATAAATAAACTTTAAAAAAAAAAGACGAGGCAGATTTTTCTATACTCACTACCTCACTCCTCAGCCTATGCTTTTCCCAAAAAATCAGTTTTTGCCTGCAAGACTTCTCCAAAGCCAAAAACTATTATCATAACATAAGCTCTTGAAGTACAGAAAACTAAGCATTCTGGGCCTTGAAAAATAAGGTTTCAGATTCTTCTCTTCTTTGTGAGAGGCACACTGAATTTCCTGGTGATGAGAACCAATAAATCTGTGTTCTGTTTCATTAGCAAGCTTGTGACATTGGTCAAATATGCCTAATCCCTACCATTCCTATCCAGAAGGCTAAAGAACATTCAAAAGCACTTCCCTTGAAGAGAAAGAATGATAAGAGTCCCAGTTCTTAAGTGTTCTTGTGCACCGCCCCCCATACCCCATCACTTTGTCAGATGATAGATATGTTAATTAGCTTGCCTGTGGTATTCCTCTCACAATATATAGACCAAAAACATCACATTGTGCTCCTTAAATATATACAATTTTTCTTTGTCAGGTATACCTCAATAAAGCAGAAAAAAAAGAAAAATAGAATATAATTTTTTAAAAATAGTCCCTGTTCATTTTAGATGTCTCTGGGACAGGAGAGGTACAGATTTTGAGCAAGCACTGGAGAAAATGGCTTGGTAAGGCAGTAAAGCCACGAAAGCAATCAGGCCAGGAGCACTCTGGCATGGCCCTCACATAAACATGTCAACTTTTATTTCACCTTTCAAATATGGAGTAACTATAGCAAAGTAGTAGGGGAAAATGAGTAGCTATTTCCTGGCCTTTTAGAAAATGAGTCCACAGAAGTCATCCTTGCCCTTTGCTGGAAAGAACCTACTGCAGGCTCTCACCTGGGGGGAAAGTACTGCCTTTTCCCACTCAGAAGGAGAGCACATTTTTATTCTGTCATTCTCATTTCCTTGAATGAGGTGAGGAGATGAGTTAACTGGAATGTTCTCTCTGTCCAAAGGCTGCTCTTTATAGCCCTCAGGTCACTCTGAGTCATTCAGATAAATGTCACCAAAACTCCCAAATGCTACTGACCGTGTCAACTATTTTAAAATAAAACTGAGCCTAGCTTAAAAAGTTTTTTGAATGAATATGTCTCCCATGCTTGATTCATTTATATTATAAAAACTAAGTTTTTCTTCGAAATAGTGAAATTGAAAATACTTTGATAATCTAAATATTTTAAGAATAAAACTACACCACTAAGTCTGTCATGAATTCGATTCATTGTAGATTCTCCATATCAATAAAGCCAAATGATAGGAATGTAAGGGACAGCATTACATAAGACTACTTTCTAAACTTCATGAAATGATATTCAAGTAGTTTTGATATAATACAGACATGTTGCTTGGAATAAATATTATAAGAATTCTATCAGTGAGGTCAATAGTATTTACAATTATTTATGCTGCCAACATAATGGTTATTATTACTTGGCAAAGCATACTTTATGATCTACATTTTGTTATGGGTTCTGATGAGGTTTTGGAGTGATGGTGGAGTTCAGAGTTGACGGCCAAGAAAGAATTCTTGAAGATGTCTTTGGTGCAAAAAAGTGATTTTATTAAAGCACAGGAACAGGACCCTTGGGCAGAAAGAGCTGCACTGGTTGTGCAGAGTTACTGGTTATAACCTACGAAGCTGGGGGAGGTAAAGGCCTCCAGAAGGGCTTTGATATGCTAAAGAGGACACCTAAGATAACTGAGGCCTTGTATTATGGAGCTAAGGTTGTTTTTTCTCTACTAAGGCATTAACATTGGGAGAGTAGGGGGTTCCTGTATTTGCCTCAAGTATTTGTCAATGGGCTACAGGTTATAAGGAACTTTAATATTACCTACCATTTCCTTCTTGCCTTTGTTCCCCACAACACTATGGAGGGGAGGGTGATGTTAGGGGCTCCAGAACACTGAGTCTGGAGATTAGGCTATTGACAAGACTGTCTTTTTCTTGTAATTTATTAAGATATTTATAAACTGATGGAGACTCCTGTCCTGCATGACTTTGATCTCTGTCAGTTAACCATTTGTTTTCTTTCCTTTCCTTTGTTGTTAGGCAGCCAGGAGTGCCTGAGGAATATCCCAGATACCCCACCTTGGGAGGGGGGTGGCGTATGCTAGCTTGTATTTAGCCCTCAGCTTGCCTTATGGTTCCTCATCAGGTACTTTCATGTATTCATATTCACTTAATTTTTTTTCATCACTATGACCCCATCGTGATGCTGCTAAAAGAAAATCCAGAGATGGCCAGGAAACAATAATGACTTTCAAAGGGCTTGCATTTTAGTCAAGGAAGATTATATACTTGTATTTCAATATTTAATTCTACAATGAGTTAAATAAAGTTCTACAATGAGTTCTACAATGAGTTAAATAAAAGAAACAATGTTTAACTGAGCAGGTGAGTTCTGGAAATCTCTGTCAGTAAGAAAGAGCTAAGCAAAAACATAAAAAAATAAGATGAAAGCCAGCTAAAAAATAAGAAGAGTATGCTCCAGGCAGAAAGAAAGAAGGTGAAAGCAGAACTTGGCACATTGAAAGAACTGAAGGAAACACAGAATGTCACAGAATAAAGTGAAAGTTATTGAGGTGGAACCTGGTAAGAAGCAGCTGAGGAACAAGCAGAAGCCAAACCCTGAAAGGTCAGGAATTTGAACACTTCGGGGAGAGCAAGAAATCTTTAAAAGGTTATAGACAAAGTTGTAACAACAGATTTCTGTTTTCAAAAGGCAGCTCTGGCCGTAGTGTGAAATATGCATTGGAGGACAAGATTAACTAATTAATTATTTCAAAGAATTCATGATGAGGCGGTCGTATCACACAGAAGAGACAATGGTGATGTGAACGGAAGAATCTGCAATGTGAATGAAGTGAAATTCAAAGGAAGCAATGGCCCTTGAGTTCCTTGATATATTACAGGAACTACCTGAAGTCCACAGTTGCAGCTAAACCATGCTATGTGCCTCTCAGTGACGTATCTTTTTTAAACTGTGTTTTCAGAACTCTCTGTGATAAAGAGTAAGAACTGCAAAAAAACATAGTATAGGACACGCAGGTGGCAGTACACAGCTTCACCCTAATGATGAGATGTGCAGTGCCCAACAGGTGCACACAGCCCATTAACCCCTTGTTCCAGTTTAAGAATGAAAGAAAAATAACATTTTTTCTTTCCATTTCCTTTTTCTTTTTAAATGTGGCTACTGAGTTATTGGGATATGAATTCTCATTAAGTTTTTTAGACCCACCTATCTAAATAAGTGAAACTGGTAGGTTGGCATAGAGCTGCCATGAAAATGAAACTACTGAGAAACTAATGGCACTGTTTAGTGGATTCAGGTTGCAGCTGCTATGTTTGAACAAACAAACACAAATGCAAACACTGTCTTCAAAGCAAGAGCTGGTTGAGTTTTGATTTTGAAGGTGAGGCAGTTAGGAGTGAGACTATGAGAGTGACAGTGCTGCCTTCACATTCAACTTGCCCCAAAGCAATTTGTAACTTGCGGGTTCTCCATTCAGATCCACATGCTCTGTCAGTAAATGCTACCACCAACCACTCAGCTGGATAAGCCAGAAACTAAAAAGTAAACTTTGCCACCTTCCTCTCACTTACTTTGCAAGTCCTAGCAACCCCTACTCCTGAGCATTCAAGCCTCCTCCATATTTCTGGATTGGCTGGTATCCACTTTCTTCCACTCCCAGTGTCACTATCCTATGTATGCTACCCAGAAGAAAAGGAACCAGAAGAGAAACTGAATGAGAAAGTGTTGGGAATTAAGAGAGAAAACCAGGAGATCTTCCCAAGGACTAAGGTCAGCCCAGTGTGGCTGAATGATGAAAACAGGATATAAAGTATTTATTGAGTTTGGATAGAAGAAGAGTGCTAGTTTGGGAGCACACTTTTACTGGATACTGAAGCAAGATTCTCCTGAGCTGAAGAGTGAATTAAACTACAAACAAACAAAAAACAATAAAGACTAAAAGAGTAAAAAATAATTCTTCCAAGCAGCCTAATAGAGATAGTTGTAGTTCCCGACAAGAGATAGGTCATCAATGAAAGTTCTGGATCTGTGTTGACAGTCATGTTGGGGAAGGGGAAGGCTCTGAGCATATTTAAATGCTGCTAGGGCAAATCAGTAGAAAAGTTTTAGAAACAAGTGAGAAAATGTAATTGAAGAAGATAGAACTAAGAGAAGGTAGAAGTGGGCCAACATGAAAAGGGTAACACTTGGATTGTAGCAGAAAAGAGGAAGAATGGATGGGTGTGTTTTTAATCTGTAACTATCATTTATTCATCTAGAATTTACAGAGAAATTGTAGGTAAAAGTCATCATAATAGTTATCTTTCTCTTGTAATTGATTTAACAGACATACTTGTGTGATATTAAACATGGTACTGGCTAAAATGACTAATAAAATAGAGATACAGATGTTATGACATTTATTCATAGCCCTATTTCATTTTATATTGTTCTTAACATCAATAATGTTTTCTTTGATGAAAAAAAGTCTTGCATTATATTGTTTCTATTTTCATTAACTGCTTTTTTCTTTTTGATTCATGAAAATTTTATTATCTTGATTTTTAATTACCCTGATGAATATAACTTCATAATAAAATTAAACCTTTATATATTGGTATCAAACCATCATGCTGATCATTTTCCTATTTGGCACTGTTCTGAATTTCCACAGAAACACATGAGAAAATTAGAACACATACACATCCACTCAAATTCCACTGTCTTCTAGTGCCTCCCAATTTTTTTTGGTGATAGTATTACTCCTTTTCTTACTAGAGTCTAACTTTACATACTTAAGTGATAAGTACAATATGATTATATTGGTGAAAATATGGATGCATTTATTTACTTAATACTATAATTTATGTTTAGAGAAGTATCAGGTTTATAAACAACATTATGCAGAAATTATAGAGTTCCCATATACCTCATTCCCATCCACCCATGCCCACACACAGTTTCCCCTATCATGAACATTCTGCATTCATGTGGTACATTTGATATAACTGATGACTCAATGTTGATACATTATTATTAACTAAGGTCCATAATTTACATTAGAATTCACTCCTTGTGTTATACAGTGCAATGGATTTTGACAAATGCAAGCAGCAATGTGTCTAACATTACTGCTCCACTGTCCTAAAAATCCCCTGTTCATCCTTCCTCTCCTTTCCATGAATTTCTGGAAACCATTTATCTTTTCACTGTCTCTAGTTTTGTCATTTCCAGAATGTCATTTTGGAATCATACAGTGTATAGCCTCTTAAGACCAGTTTCTTTCACTTAACAATATGCAGTTAGTATCCTTCATATCTTTTCCTGGCTTAGGAGTTCCTCTCGTCTCATCAGTGAATAACATTACATTATATAGATGTAACAAGTTTGCTCATCCATTCACTTATTGAAGGACATCTGGCTGCTTCCCATTTTTGCCAATTAAGAACAAAGCTGCTTTAAACATTCATATGCAGAGTTTTGTATGAACATACGTTTTTAACTCATTTGGGTAAATATTAAGGAATGTGATTACCGGATCATATGGTAAGCCTATACTGAGGTTTTTAAGAAACCACCAAGCTGTCTTCCCAATGGCTTTACCTTTTTACACTCCTACGAGCACTGAAGGAGAGCTACTCTTGCTCTACATTCTTCCCACCATTTGGTGTTGTCAGTGCTTTGGGTTTCAGCCACTGTCACTGGCGTCTAGTGGTATAGCATTGTTTTAATTTGCAACTCTCTAGTGACATCTTTTCACATACTTATTTACCATCTGTGCATCTTCTTTGGGGAGGTATCTGTTCAGATCTTTTGCCTATTTTTTTTTAAAAATCAGGTTGTTTTCTTATTATTGAGTTTTAAGAGTTCTTTGTATATTTTAGATACAAGTCATTTAATAGATACATGTCTTGCAAATATTTTCACCCATTCTGTGGCCTGTCTTTTCATTCTCCTCAGAGTACCTTTTGCAAATCATAAGCTTTAATTTTAATGAAGTCCAATTTATCAATTTTTCCTTTCACAGATTGTGCTTTTGGTGTTGTTTATAAGAAGTCACCACCAAACCCAAAATCACCAAGGTTTTTCTATGTTGGCATTTAGAAATTTTATAGTTCTGAATTTTACATTTAAGTCTATGACACACTTGAGTCAATATTTATGAAAGGTATAAAGTTGTGTCTATATTGATTTTTTTGCATGTGGATATATAGTTGTCCTGAGCTATTTATTGAAGAGACCACTGTTTGTTTACTGTATTTCCCTGATTTTTTATCAAAAATCAGTTGACTATACTTGTATAGGTCTATTTCTGGATTCTCTATAGTGCTCCATTAATCTATTTGTCTATTCTTTTCCCAATACCACACTGTATTGATTACTATAGCTTTATAATAAGACCTGAATTTGGGTAGTGTCAGTTTTCTGACTATGTTCTTCTCTTTCTTTTAAATTTTGTGTTTTTTTTTGAGAGAGAGGGAGTACCAGCAGGGGAGAGACAGAGAGAGGATCCAAAGCAGGCCCCACACTGACAGCAGTGAGCCCAATGTGGGTCTCGAACTCACGAATTCTGAGATCATGCCCTGAGCTGAAGTTGGGCACTCAACTGACCGAGCCACCCAGGCACCCCTTTTCTTCTTTTTCAATATTGTGTTGGATGTTCTGGGTCTTTGATTTTCCATACAAACTTTACAGTCAGTTTGCTAGTATCTACAAAATAACTTGATGAGAATTTGATTAGAAGTGTGTTGAATTTATGCATCAAGTTGAGAAGAACTGACATCTTAACAATATTAACTCTTCTGATCCAAGAACATGGAATATTTTGCTATTTATTTAGATCTTAATTTCTTCAAATAGAGGTTTGTATTTTACTTATATACATATATTTGTTAAATTTATACCTGTTTCATCTCCTTTTTGTCGCTAATATAAGTGGTGCCGTGCTTTTAATTTCAAATTCCAATAGTTCTTTCCTGACATGCAGGAATGCAAATGACTTTTGTATATTAACCTTGTATCTTATAACCTTTCGAAATCACTTATCAGTTACAAGAGTTTGTCAATTCTTTCAGATTTTCTAATAGACAATCAGGTCAAATGTGAACCAATGTATTTTTATTTATTTCATATATGTATACGTGTGTGTGTGTGTGTGTGTATATACCTTCTTTCTTTCATTACTTTAGCTAGATCTTTCAGTACATGTTGAATAGGAAGGGTGAGAGCAAACATCCTTACCTTATAACCAATTTTAGGTGGAAAGCATCTAGTTTCTCACCATACATATGATGTCAGCTGTAGCTTTTTTGTACAAACTCTTTAAGTTGAGCAAGTTCCCTCTCTATCCTAGTGTGCTGAGACTTTGTCATGAAGGGGTGATGAAATATGTCAAATACTTCTGCGTCTATTGATGTGATCATATGATTTTCTTCTTTAGTGTGTTTATGTAATAAATTACAACTTAAATTCTTTTACCTGTTGAACTAGCCATGTATTCCTGTAATATATCCCACTTGGTCATAGTATAAAATTATTTTTATACATGACTAGATTCAATTTGTTAACATTTTGTTGAGGATTTTTGCATCTATGTTCATGAGAGATCATGGTCTATAATCTTTGCTTTAATGTCTTTGGTTTTGGTGTTCAGATAATTCTGGCTTCACTGAGTGAGTTAAGCATTTCTTCTGTTTTTGCTTGCTGTAAGGTAGAGAATTGGTATCATTTATTCTTTAAATGTTTAATGAAACTAACCATTGAAACCACCTGAGCCCAGCACTGTTTGTTTGATAAAGTTATTAATTATTGATCCAATTTCTTTAATCAATATAAGCCTATACAGATTACCTATTTCTGAGTGTGGGCAGATTTTGTCATTCAGGGAGCTGATCTGTTTCATTTAAATTATCAATTTGTGATTGTTCATGAAATTCTGTTTTTTTTAAGTTTGTTTATTTATTTTGAGGGAGAGAGGTGGAGGGACAGAGAAAGAAGGAGTGAGAGAATGCTGTTAGCATGGAGCCTGATGTGGAGCCTGACCTCACTAACTGTGAGATCATGACCTTAGCTGACATCAAGAGTCATACACTCCACTGACTGAGCCACCCAGAAGCCCATGAAATTCGTTTACTATCCTTTTAATGTTCATGGGATCAGTAGTGATGGCCTCCCTTAATGTTCATGGGATCAGTAGTGATGGCCTCTCTTTCATTTCTCATACAAGTAATTTTTGTATTCCATTTTTTTCTTACTTAACTTGGATGAGGTTTTATCAATTTTAATGATTTCTTCCAAGAACCACCTTTTAGTTTTTGGTTTTCTCTATTAATTTCCAGTTTCCAATTCCATTGATTTCTTCTCTAATTTTTATTATTTTGTATCTTCTGCTTACTTTGGATTTAATTCATTCTCCTTTTATAGCTCCAGTATGCATTTATGTTTACCTCTAGTCATCTATCATTTCTCTCCTCATTAAAGTCTTACCTCTAAATGGCCTAGAGCAGCAAAGCAGTCATTACTTGTCTCTGAGTATAAAAGGAGATTTTGGTACACATGTGATAATGATCTGAAAGCAAGTGATTTGGATTTGCAGAAGCTAGTAGGAATTGTGAGAAAAAAGAATTTTCTTGAAACTTTTAATCTGGACTCTAGATATCAGTAAAGCTCCCAGGATTAAAGCACAGCAGCTTAAAAAGAGAGTAAATGGACTAGGGTAAGACTTTAGGATGGTTGCTAACACACAAAGAAGGGCAAAACACTTCCTGGGATGGAGACAGAATCTAGTAGAAAGAAGACTGGAAAGCCAAATTGAGATACACGTCTCCTACTCACCCCATCCCCTTGAACTCAAAGTCCTGAGAGGGGAAGATGCAAAAATACTAAGGTAGGGTTCAGCAAGTCCAAGAAACATGTGGTATCTTTTCATTTCCACAGGTGGAGGTTTAGGAGACAGAAGTTTTTTAAAGAAACCAGATTTTCAAAAGAGCTTCATATCCTACAGGTTTACAAAAAGGTACAGAAGACCAAGAGTTAAGGGAGATTTCCAGGCACAAAAGAAATTGTATGGGCTTGTAAAATCCAGCCCACTGTATACAGAAATTTTCAGACCTATGGAAGAGACTGGGAATACTGAGATGACTGGTAGACCCAGGGAAGCTTGGGCTTAGCAGAGGAGGTAGCAGTATGTGGAAATGGCAAAGACCAGAGTCCCTTGCAGCAAAGACCACCACAATTAAAAGGCCAGTTTGGACCTGTCATCCTTCACCCAATACAGCAGCAAAAGATGACATTTCCACAAAATTAAGCAAAATGAGAAACAACTAAAGGCCTCAAAAATCTAATCTAACTTCTTGTTACCAGAACAATACATAAGGCCCTAGGTAATTTGGTTTACTAGTGGGAAGAATGGTTGAAGACTTCCTAAAATAACATGTACCCAAACTGACTGAGTTCTGTCCATTATATGTCTCTTGGCATGTGGCTTTAAGTCATGTGATTTTCTGTGTCCAAAGATGTGTGAGTAGATGCAACTTCACTATATGCACATAGAAGGTGTAAGAGCTGCTGCATGTTTCTGTTGGCACTCGTGCTTTTGAAAGAAACATGATAGTGATTTAGGAGAAGGAAATCAAAGATATTGTCACTTTTTTTTCACAGATTATAATTTTGCAGCCCCGGGTGAGTTCAATAATTGACATAAACTAACACAAATGGTAGGGTACAGAGCAACACATGAAGGATAAAATTATAAAATATGAAAATGCAGAATTGGAATCTTACATATGATTTGATCCAAACCCCTATTCTACAGAGTAGAAAAAGCCATAGACCATCTTCACCAACTGCCAAGTAACTGTAGTCCTTATGGAATTAACACTGACACTAAAGGGACAGTGTTCTTGCACTAAAATTTACTGTCTAGAACTAAGCCCTTGATATCCAAGCTTATACCCATTCCACATGGAAAGCAAGTATTTCCTTTATTCCGTGTTCTTCATCAAATTGATTGTTTTTAAATTTCCAAATGTCACCAGGGAGAATCAAATTCACTCATTCATTCATTCAATGAATCATTCATTTATTCACATATTCATCAATAATTATTACCTACATATTGTATGTCCAGCACAGTTCTCAGCACTAGGGATACAGGAATAAACAAAACAGATAAAATATCTACCCTCATAAAACTTAGATTCCAGTAGGAAAAAGAAGACAGTATATAGGCAAAAAGTAAACATGTGATATATAATATGGTAATTACTACCATGGAACATAAAAAGAGTAGAGGAGATAAGAATCGCTATATAACATAGAGAATCAGGCAAAGCCTGTGTGGTAAGGTAACATTTGAGAAGAGACACAATGGAAGTGAGAAAGTCAATCAGTATCTGTGGAAAGAGCATCCCAGGAAGATGGAACAGGGACTGAAGAAGCCCTAGGTACAATAATGCTTGTTATTTTCAAGAATACGGAAGAGGTTAGAGTAAATGGGTAGGGCATAGTGAGAACTGAGATCAGATAAGTAGTGGTGGCAAGTGAATGGTCTAAATAGGACTTTGGAACTTGCTCTGAGTGACTGAGGAACCTGTTGACAACCTATAGAAACTGGAGCAGTAGTTAAGAAGCTCCTACAATCAGTCAAGTAAAAAAGAATGGATGGTGGCTTAGGTCACATTTGTAGTGGTGGAATGAATGAGAATTGAGCAAGATTTGGTTGTATTTTGGGGGCGCCTGGGTGGCTCAGTCGGTTAAGCGTCCGACTTCAGCTCAGGTCATGATCTCATGGTCCTGTGAGTTCGAGCCCCGCGTCGGGCTCTGTGCTGACCGCTCAGAACCTGGAGCCTGTTTCAGATTCTGTGTCTCCCTCTCTCTCTGACCCTCCCCCATTCATGCTCTGTCTCTCTCTGTCTCAAAAATAAATAAACGTTAAAAAAAAAAAGATTTGGTTGTATTTTGAAGGTATACAGAATCTGTGATCAACACATGAGGACAAGAACAGTCAGAGTCACTAAGTAGGTTTCTGGTTTTTGTTTATATTTCCCTTTTTGTTTGTTTTCTGCAGTAAGGACAGAAAAATCCTATCAGCCATTTCCCCTTTGACTTTATCATTGGTAGGAACAAATCTAAATTTCAAGAAACTAGTCTACCCTCCTTCTGCGCGCGCGCGCGCACACACACACACACACACACACACACACACACACACACAGTGTTAGAAAGTATCTATTCAAATATTTCACCATCTCATCACCTTGCCCTCACTTTTCTATCCTGCTCAGTACAAAAGCTAACCACTCAAATCCTAGTCTATCCTTTTCTGTTCTTCTGTAATCTTGAAAATTAAGTTTACACACAGAGACTGAGGAAACACAATCCAGCACAAGCTATTATTTACATTTAAACCACGCTGTGTCCTAGACAAGTTACCTGACTTTTCCAGAGTGACATCCTGAAGAGAAATCATATAACTTGCACTTCTATATGCTTGTCCTACATTCCATTTACCCTCTTTATCTGAAATAATATATTTTTCAGGGGCACCTGGGTGGCTCATTCAGTTAAGCGTCCAACTTCAGCTCAGGTCATGATCTGACAAATTCAAGTGTTCAAGCTCTGCATCAGGCTGTCAGCACAGATCCCACTTCAGATCCTCTGTCCCTTTCTCTGCCCATTACCCGCTTGTGCGCGCTCTCTCTCCCCCCTCTCAAAAATAAGAAATAAAAATTAAAAAATTGAAATAATCTTTTTTTCAATTCTCCTTCAGAAATATACAAGGAGTCAGTGTTACCAAAAAGAATATCCGGCTAAAGTTGGTCCTGGGCTGACATTTTCTATTAATTTATACTCCTTTACTTTGAAATTGTTAAGTATCACTTAAAAATAATACATTTGTCTTTAATCATTCAAATCCAAATTCTGATCTAAAACTATCTCTTAATGTACCCTCATCTCTTGTCTTGGTCTTTTGACATAGCAAAATTTCTATGTATACTATCTCTAATTCCTCTCTATTCATAACATCTAACCATATTGTCATCCAATCACTCCACCAAATAACTTCTATTCACAGTTATCAGTGACTTATGGTTTGTAAAATCCATTGTCCAGTTCTCAGTCCTCATCTCCCTTGACCCATAAACAGTTTTTGGCAGAGTTGTGCATTTTCTGTTCAAAAAGTGCACTCACTAGGCTTCTGAGAAAGTGTCCACTCTTGATTCTCTATCTGCCTAATGGGCTGCATATTCTCAATATCCTTATCTGGTTCATTCACCTCTAAATGTAGGCACTGCCTGGAGGTGAGTTCCCAGAAATCTTTTCACTATACATATTCACTCTGGAGTCTAGATGAACTCAACTCAGTTCATGACATTAAGTAACAACTGTACACTGATGATTCCAAAAATTATGTATTACATCCCATACTTCATTCCTGAATTCCATATTTGTCTGCATATTTCCATTTCACATCTAAGAGACATCTCAAACTTTGCATGTCTGAAACCCAGGTTGCTATTTTACATCCTCAAAATTGCCCTTCTTATAGTCTTCTCCACATCAGTTAATAGCAACTTTATTCTTTCAGTTGTCTAAGCAAAAATGGGCTACTTTTTATTCTCACAGCCACATCTGATCCATTAGCTAACTATACCCGTCATATTTCAATATGTCCAGAATCTGACCATTTCCTCACTTTCGTCATTACTATCCTGGCCTATGCTAATATCATTTCATCTCGGATTATTGCAACATCCTTCCTCTTCTCTCTGCTTCAGCTTTGTACCTTGCACAAGAGTCAGAGTGATTACTTTACATAATAGAAAAGACATTACTTCTGTGCTCAGAAGCTTTCTATTGGCTCCCGTATCATTCAGAGGAAGCCAAAAGCCTTACCACTGGCCACAAGGCCTTCCTGATCACACGTGTCTTCTCCTGGAGCTCTAATCTTAGATGTTCTCCTTCTCCCTTCCACTCACTTTGCTTCAACCATACTGAACCCCTTACTGGTCCTAAATACAGCAAGCAGAATCCTGCTTTTTGGAAATGTTATTTTCCCAGATACCTACTTGGTTTATTTTCTTTTTTTTTTTTCCTCCATGCTGAACAACACCTTATCAGGATGACAACTCTATATAAAACAGTATGTCTCCACCACTCCAGCTCAGCCAGGAATCATCTATCCCCCCTCCTTTGTCTCCTTTATCTTTTTTTCCATATACCTGACACTATCTAATGTACCCATTTTGCTAGGTTTTATATTTATTGTATGCCTTTGACATTAGAAAGTGAACTCTGGACAGGGACTTTGCTTTGTTCTTGCTATGTCCAAGCACCTAGAATAAAGCCTGACACATAGTAGGTGCTCGCTAAGCAGAACATCTAAATGAAAGACAAAATATAAAGCCAAATGTTGACAGCAACAAAAGATAATTTAGACAAAATTCATTTTGTTTAAGTACCAGAGTCCATTTACAAACTTGGAAGATCTAGTTGACAAGCCACATTTGGGAGATGTAAATCTTTCTTTCCACTCCTTTATAGACTTTAAAATAGTCACAGTATTTTGAAAATGCACAATTCATACTGAAAACCAATTGGGAAAAAATGTGTTATAAAAGTTTTCTAGGGTTTATGTTTGTAGTAAAATAAATGTTAGAGTACAATCATAATTCCTGTCTCCTGACAACTGCCATCTATATATAAATCTGTTTTAGAAATGGGCCAAAGGATACATTGTAGAGTATCACAATGAAATTTGATTCAAATGAGTTTTCATTAAAATATACTCCTTAATATATTTTATTCTGTGACAGTATATTTTTAAATCTTATATCAGATAACTACTTATTAAGTCAATTATTATTTTAATGTACAATTAAACAAAAGCTTTAAAAATTGTACATGACAGGAGTGCTTTCAAACTGTGTCAAATAAAAGCTTGTATGTCTTAGTTGACATATAATTCAGTGGCTAATATAAACAGATTCCACCCTAAGAATGAAAAATATTAGCTCTTAAATCTTCATTTCAGGAACCAGAACCGTATGTTCAGTTGATGGCAGTAAAAGTTTTAGTACATGCACTTCTAAATTAGAAATATCTCACTGTAGCAGATTTTGTGACTATGAAATGGATCTAAATGAGAGGATTTGAAATATTTGGTTTCACAAGTGAGAAGAATTATGTTTTTTTTTTAAGTTGATTGCTTTTATATGAAATGGAAAACCTTTAGCCAAGTATTTGCTATAATTCCTTGAAGGACTTTGAAAAATAGGCAAAGATAGTAGTGCTACTCCCCACAGAAAGCTGGAAGAGGGCATCAACCCACCCTTCTCATGAGCTGTATATTGAGAGACAGTTGCCAAATAAGGAGCATGAGGGGATGGGAAGGGTTTTGGGCAGGTGGAATCAGGCTCCTAGACCAAGGGTAAACGTGGAAAAATTCTGCCAGTTGCCCCCAAGGCCATATATGTCTAACCTGACTCTCTTTGCCAGAAATCTCTAAATCTTGAGTAAAAATAAGTAGATAGATAGATGAATACAAAATTATTATGCCTGATATAAGAGAATTTTGTACCCAAAGCTGAACTTGTGGTAGAAGGAGATGGCCTGTGTTGTTGTGTAACCAACTAGAAGCAAAATCCTTGATAAAGTAAGCTCTAATATCAGAGGTTTGAAATGTGGATTATGTATATCTAAATATTGGAGAAGCAGGGAGTCTTGTAATTGAAACCTGCATTGTATTTGGGGATTCTCATAAGGGAGCTGTGAACTGAGCTATAATTCCCAGTAACACTTTAGGTTGAATTTTAACTTAGTGTAAAGTGTATTTCCTCCATGCCTGCCAAACTATTAGATGCATAGTACATAGAACAATGGTGATAAGCTGGCATGAAAAATGATGCTCCTTATAATACTCTGGGATAGGCATTATAGATCTGATGGAGCAGAAGAATAGGAAAAGAATTAAAAATTGATTTTTGCATAATATATCAGTCATACAGATCATTATATGATTTTACTAGAACAATTAAGTCTTTGGGATTTCTTCATGAAATAAGTGGCAAGAGAATATTTTGGATGTTAGTGTTTAATACAGCCTCAACTGACTCACAAAGTCTTTTAAAATTGAGTCTTTGGAAGAAAAAGAAAGGAGACTTATTTGAGCTCATTAGGCCCTTGTACTTTGATTCAGTGTTGAGAAAGATTTTCTGTTAGAGATTTGAATTTGTGTGAAAATTGGAGAATAGCTATTAAGTCCACCTTGGAGCTACTGAATGAAACCACACAATAGCTGAGTCCAAAATGTATCTTCTTGGAGCCCACTAGTTATATTCATGACAGCAATAATTGTAGAAAAGAGAGGGGATCCAATATGGCAGCATAAGAAGATCCCAAACTCACCTCCTCCCATGGACACACATGGATAAATCTATAGCTACATCTAGATGATTTCCCTCTGAAAAAAAAGATGTGAAAACTAGATAAACTGCTCTCCACAGCAGAGGATAAAAGGGCCACTTCTACTTGGTTAGGAGAGACAGAGACATGGTCTTCGGTGGTGGGGGAAGAAAAAATACATACCTGATGGGGCAAAACACAATGGGTAGGGATTTCACTAAATAAGTACTTCTCCTGAATAAGTGAGAGGCTAGTGCATTACATCAGACATCCCAGATCCTGGGATCTATGCCACAGAGATGAGCTCCCAGAATGCCTGGCTTGGAAAACCAATGGGGTTGACGTCCAGGGGTCTCCAAGTGCTAGGAAATTGAGATTCCCCTCTGTGAGGGCTTGTATGTAGTCTCTTCTGACCCCAAAGCACAGCAAAAAAAAAAAAAGGTGCAGTTTAAAAAGTGCTTAGACTATATGTGATGGAAATTAATTTGCTGATCTTGGGGGCATCAGCTGGAAGGCAGGGGACAGTTGATACACTCTCTTTAGATAGAGATGCTGGCAGACAACACTGTTACACTGTTCATATAGCCTGCTAGCACAGGCAGGTGAACTCAGATCCTATAACCTAGAGCTGCCTTGTTGAGATGTTTGGGGGTAAGCAGTTGTAGCACTTGCTGAGGCAAGACAGCATGGGCAGTTACAGTATTCCCCTACTGCTTAACTAGGGTGGGAGAGCACCAAAGTCTAGGAAGTTCTCCTGTTCCCTAGCTAAAGTCTGATAGCTCAAGCCACTGTGAGAGTTGCTCACTCCCTTGCTAGGACCAGCAAGTGTGAGTGGTGGCAGCATTCTCCCACTCCTAGCCTAAAGCCAGTGCACATGCACAGACAAGTCACTCTCCTGCGCACTGCTGAAGCCCACAGCCCACACAATCAAGACATTTTCCCACTACCTTCTGAAGCCAGCAAGCATGTCCCACCTGGGACAATCTTGAGCTGAAGAATACATAACTGAAATGAAAGATAAACTAGAAGGAATCAACAGCAGACTAGATGAAGCAGAATAACAAACTAATAAGCTGGAAGACAAAACAATGTAATTCACCCAGACAGAGCAGCAAAAAGAAAAAGAACTTAAAAAAATGAAAATAATGTAGGGATCCTCTGGAATAACATTAAATGGAATGACATTTGCATTAGAGGGGCTCCAGAAAGAGGAGAGAGAGAGAAAGGGGCAGATAACTTATTTGAAAAAAAAAAAATAGATTAAAACTTCCTTAACCTGGAGAAGAAAATAGACATCCAGGCCAAGAAATACAGAAAATTCCAAACAAGATGAACCTAAAAAGAGGCACACCAAGACATATTATAATTAAAATGTCAAAGTTCAAGATAAAAAAAAAATTTTAAGAGCAGCAAGAGAAAAACAAATTATTACATACAAGGAAAACCCCATAAGACTATCAGCAGATCCTCAACAGAAATTCTCAATTCCAGAATGGAGTGGCATGATCAATTCAAAATACTGAGAAAAAAAAAGCAAACAAAAAACAATTTCCAACCAAGAATACTCAACCAACAAAGTTACCATTCAGATCTCAAAAGAGGTAAAGAGACAAGCAAAAACTAAAGTTTACTGATACTAAACTGACCTCATAAGAAAATAATAAAGGGACCTCTTTAAGGTGCAAAGAAATAGCAATAATTAATAACAAAAAAATCCAAAAGTAAAAGTCTCAATGGAAAAGGTAAATATACAATAAAGACAGTAAATTAATCACTTATAAGGCTACTGAGAAAGTTGAAAGACAATAGTAGGAACGTTAATCAAAACTATAATAATTAGTTAAGGGATACATAAATAAAAAGATGTAAAAAGTAACATCAAAAACATATAATGTGTGTGGGTCTGTAAAAATGTAATTTTGCAATGTGTTTAGGTTGCTATCAACTTACAATAGATTATATATGTAGGATAATATATGTGAACCTCGTGGTAACTCCAAAGCAAAAGCTTATAATAAATACAAAATAGTAACAATAAAAACGAGAAAAGAATCTAAGCATGCCATTAAAGAAAACAAACCACAAGGAAGAAAAGAAAGCATAAGAGAGGAATTACAAAAACAGCGAAAAAAAATGAACAAAATGGCAATAAGTACATACTTATCAATAATTACCTTAAATGTAAGTGGAGTAAATTAGCCAATCAAAAGACACAGTGGCTAAATGGATAAGAAAAAGAAAGATATATACACACTCCCTATAAGAGACTCAATTCAGGTATAAGGACACATAGGGACTGAAAGTAAAGGAATAGAAAAAGATACTGCATGCAAATGGAAATGAAAAAAGGTGGTGTAGCTATAGTCATATCAAAGTAGACATTAAAACAAAGACTATAAGGGGCACCTGGGTGGCTCAGTCAGTTGGGCATCCGGCTTTGGCTCAGGTCATGATCTCGCAGTTTGTGAGTTCGAGTCCCACGTTGGGCTCTGTGTGGACAGTTCGGAGCTTGGAGCCTGCTTAGGATTCTGCACCTCCCTCTCTCTCTGCTCCTCTTCTCTCTTTCTCTCTCTCTCCAAATTAAACATTAAAGAAAAATTTAAAAAAAAAAAGACTATAAGAAAAGATACCAAAAGAGAGCACTACGTAATAAGAAAGGGGATAATCCAGCAAGAGGATACAACCTTTATAAATTTACATCCAACATACATGGGGGCACTAAAACATATAAAGCAAATGTTAACAGGTGCAAAGGGAGAAACTGACAACAACACAGTAATAGGGGATTTTAATATCCTACTTATATTATTGGATGAATCATCTGGACCGAAAATCAGTAAGGAAACATGGGCCTTAAACGATGCATTAGGTCAGAAGGACTTAACAAATATATACAGAACATTCCATCCAAAAACAACAGAGTACACATTCTTCTCAAGTGCACATGGAATATTCTCTAGCATAGATCATATGTTTGGCCACAAAAAAAAAATCTCAATGATTCAAGATTTAAACCATATTGAGTATCTTTTCCAACCACAATAATATGAAACTAACAGTCAATTACAAGAAGACAATTGGAAAAACTACAAGTATGTAGATGTTAAACAACAAGCTACTGAACAACTACTGGGTCATACAAGAAATCAAAAAATACTTATATGGGTTTCTACGTGGCTCAGTTGGTTGAACATCCAACTTTGGCTCAGGTCATGATCTCATGGTTTGTGAGTTTGAGCCCTGAGTCAGGCTATGTGCTGACAACTCAGAGTCTGGAGACTGCTTCAGATTCTGTGTCTCCATCTCTCTCTGCCCCTTCCCCTGCTCATGCTCTCTATCAAAAATAAATAAACATTAAAAAAAAATTAAAAACTACCTATATACAAATTTTACATTTTTGATATACATATTCCTCCCAAATTCTTCCAAAAATTAAAGAGGAGGGAAACTTCCAAACTTTCAAATTCATTTTATAAGGCTATCATTACCCAGATACCAAAACTAGACAAGGACACAACAAAAAATTATAGGCCAAATATCCCTGATGAACAGAGATACAAAATTCCTCCTCAAAATATTAACAAGCCAAGTTCAATAATACATTAAAAGAATCATACACCACGATCAAGTAAAATTTATTCCAGGGAGGCAAGGATGGTTCAACATCTGCAAATCAATCAATATGATACACCATATTAACAAAATGAAACACAAAAACAATATTATTATGTCAATAAATACAGAAAAAGCCTTTGACAAAATTCAATATCCATTTATGATAAAAACTCTTAAAATAGATACAGAGGGAACAAGCTAACTCAATAGAATAAATGCTATATATGACAAACCCACAGCTAATATACTCAACAGTAAAAAGCTCAAAGCTTTTCATCTAAGAACAGGAAATGCCACACTCCTCACTTTTAGTCAACATACTATTAAAATTCCTAGCCAAGGCATCCATAATGTAAATGAAAAAGTAAAACTGTCAATATTTGAAGATGACATGATACTATATAAAGAAAACCCTAAAGACTCCACCAAAGAAAATAAATAAATAAAAACTAATAAATGAATTCAGCAAAGTTGCAGAATACAAAATGAACATGCAAAAAAAACCTGTTTTCCTTCTACATACTAATAACAAACTATAAAAAAGAGAAATCAATAAAAAATCCTATTACAACCACATCAAAAATAATAAAATAACCAGGAATAAACTTAACCAAAGAAGTAAAAGACCTGTACACTGAAAACTAAGAAAGCGATGAAAGAAACTGAAGACATAAATAAATGCAAAGATATTTTTTGCTCATGGATGGAAGAATTAATATTGTCAAAATATCCATACCTTAAGCAATCTATTATTATTCAATATATCCCCTATAAAAACTTCAAGGACACTTTTCATAGAACTAGAACAAATAATTCTAAAATTTATATGCAACCATAAAAGATCCCAAATAGCCAAAGCATTCTTACAAAAGAACAAAGCCAAAGTTATTATGCTCCCTGATTTCAAATGATACCATAAGCTGTAGTAATCAAAACAGTATGGTATTAGAATAAAAACAGACATACATCAATAGAACAGAATAGAGATCCCAAAAATAAACTCAAGCATAAATGTCAATTAATTGATGACAAAGGAGGCTAGAATATACAGTGGGGAAAGGACAGCCTCTTCCATAAATGGTTTTAGAGAAATTGGACAGGTATGTGCAGAAGAATGAAATAGAACCACTATCTGACATATCCAAAAATTAACTCAAAACAGATTGAAGACTTGAATATAAGATGAACCCGTAAAACTCCTAGAAGAAATCACAGGCAGTAAGATCCTTGATATAAGCCTTAGCAATGTTTCTTTTTTTTTTACAATCTGATTACATTAAGACTGTATCAAACTATTATTCTTCTGCCCAGTGAGGACACCATCAACAAAACAAAAGGGCAATTCTACTGAAAGGAGAAGATAAAGGGTTAACAACCAAAATATATAAAGTATTCATACAATTCAGAAGCAGAAAAAAAAAACTCAATTAAAAAGTGAACAAAGGAAAAAAAGAAGTGGACAAAAGATTTGAATAGACATTTTTCCAAAGAAGACTTAGAAATGGCCAACAGGCAAGTTAATACATGCAAAACATCACTAATCATCAGGAAAATGTAAATCAAAAGCAAAAAGCAATATCACCCTACACCCATCATAATGGCTATTATCAGAAAGACTAAAAATAACAAGTGTTGGCAAGGATGTGGAGAAAAGGAAACCTTTGTGCAGTGTTGGCAGGAATGTAAAATGGTTCAGTCACTATGGAGAAAAGTAGGGAAGTTCCTCAAAACAAGTACAAATGAGCTGACATATAATCCAGCAATTCCACAACTGGGTGTCTATGTGACAAAAACAAAAACACTAATTGGAAAAGATACATATATGCCTATATTCATTTCAGCATTATTTACAATCTCCAAGATATGGAAGAAATCAAAATATCCATCAATGGATGAATGGATAAAGAATATGTGTTATATATATGCAATGAAATAGTACTCAGCCATAAAAAGAAAAAAAATAAAATCTTGACATTTGTGACAACATATATGGACCTTAACGTTAAATAAGTGAAATAAGTTAGAGAGAGAAAGAAAAATACTGCATAGTTTCACTTATAGGTGAAATCTAAATATCAATACAAACAAACAAAACAAAACAAAACATAACATAACCCAGACTTACAGATGCAGAGAACATGTTAGTGGTTATTAGAGGGGAAGGGTTTTGGGAGATGGACAAAATGAGCAAAGTTTTTAAAAAGTACAAACTTCCATATATAAAATAAGTAAGTCATGGGGATGTAATGTACAGCATGGAGAAAATAATGCCTGTTGTGGTGATCATTTCACAATGTATATAAATGTCATATCACTATGTTGCTGCACACCTGAAGCTAATATGGTAAGTTAATTATACCTCAATGAATTTAGGAAAAAAATGGTGAAAATTTTCAAGTGTTTTTTAAACAAAAGTACAATTAGAAGGATTGAAATTTAAAATTGGTTTTGCCATTTTAAGGGAGGGGACAAGATGGAGGAGCAGCATGGAAGTTGGTTTTGTGTCTCGTCCCTGAAATGCAGCTAAATCAACACCAAACCACCTTGTACACCTGGAAAATTGATCTAAGGGTTAACCTGAACCACAGAACTTGGCAGGAATTCACCCCAAAGGAAAGAACAGGAAGAAATGACAGCTATGGACTTAATCAATACAGATATAAGCAAGATGTCTGAACCAGAATTTAGAATCACGATATTAAGAATACTAGCTGGGGTTGAAAAAAGCATAGAATCCCTCTCTGAATAGATAAAAGAAGTAAAATCTAGTCAGGACAAAATTAAAAATGCTGTAAGTGAGATGCAATTTCGAATGGATGCCATGGCAGCAAGGATGGATGAAGCAGAGCAGTGAATCTGTGATATAGAGGACAAACTTCTGGAGAATAATGAAGCAGAAAAAAGAGGGAAACTAAGGCAAAAGCGCACAATATAAGAATTAGAGAACTCAGTGACTCATTAAAGGAACAACATCAGAATCATAGGGGTCCCAGAAGATGAAGAGAGAGAAAAGGGGTAGAAGGTTTATGTGAGCAAATCATAGCAAGAAACTTTTCTAACCAGGGAAAAAGACACAGACATCAAAATCCAGGAAGCACAGACAATTGCCATTAGATTCAACAAAAACTGAACATCAGCAAGGCATATCATAGTTAAATTAACAAAATACACAGACAAGGAAAGAATCATAAAAGCAGCAAGGGAAAAAAAGTCCTTAACCTACAAGGGAAGACAGATCGGGTTTGCAGCAGACCTAGGCACAAAAACTTGGCAGGCCAGAAAGGAGTGGCAGGATATATTCAAAGTGCTGAATCAGAAAAATATGCAGCCTAGAATTCTTTATGCAGCAAAGATGTCATTCAGAAGAGAATAGATGAAAAGTTTCCCAGACAAACAAAAACTAAAGGAGTTCATGACCACTAAACCAGCCCTGCAAGAAATTTTAAGGGTACTCTATGAGGGGAGAAAATTTGAAACAAAACAAAAAGACCAAAAGCAACAAAAACTAGAAAGGACCAGAGGACACCATTAGAAACTCCCAATATATAGCCAACACAATGGCAATAAATTCCTATCTTTCTCTACTCACCCTAAACGTCAATGGAATAAATGCTCCCAACAAAGACATAGGGTAACAGAATGGATAAGAAAACAAGATCCATCTATATGCTTTTTACAAGAGACCCATTTTAGACCTAAAGACACCTTCAGATTTAAAGTAAGTGGATGGAGAACCATGTGTCATGATAACAGCTGCCAAAAGAAAGCCAGAGTAGCCAATACTTATATCAGACAATCTATATTTTAAAATAAAGACTGTAACAAGAGATGAAGAAGGGCATTGTATCATAACCAAGGGGTAAATCCACCAAGAAAACCTAACAATTGTAAACATCCATGCCTCCAATGTGGAGGAACCCAAATATAAAAATCAATTAATCACAAACATACAGAAACTCATTGATAATAATACCATAATGGTAGGGGACTTCAACACCCCACTTACAACAGTGTAAAGATAATCTAAACAGAAAATCAATGAGGAAACAATGGCTTTGAATGAAACACTGAACTGGATGGACTTAACATATATTCAGAACATTCTGTTCTAAAGCAACAAAATACACATTCTTCTTGAGTACACATGGGACATTCTCCAGAATACGTCACATACTGGGACACAAATCAGCCTTCAACAAGTACAAAAAGATTGAGATCATACCGTTCATGTCTCCAGACCACAATGCTATGAAACTCAAAATCAACTACAAGAAAAAATGTGGAAAGACAAAAATACATGGAGACTGAAGAACATCCTACTAAAGAATGAATGGGCCAATAAAATAAAGAAGTAATTAAAAAGTACATGGAATCCAATGAAAATGATAACATCACAGCCTAAAACTTCTGGGACACGGCAAAGGCTGTCATAAGAAAGAAGTATATAGCAATCCAGGGATTCCTAAAGATGGAAGAAAGATCTCAGATACACAACCTAACCTTACACCTTAAAGAGCTGGAAAAAGAACAGCAAATAAAACCCAAAACCAGCAGAAAACGGGAAATAATAAAGATTAGAGCAGGAATTAATGCTTTAAAAATAAAAAAAAAAAATAAAAAATAAAAAAACACACGATAGAACAGATCAATGAAACCAGGAGCTGGTTCTTTGAAAAAATTAACAAATTGATAAACCCTGGCTAGTTTTATCAAAAATAAAAAACAAAGGACGCAAATAAAATCAAGAATGAAAAACGAGGGATCCCAACCAACATGACAGAAATACAACCAATAATAAGAGAATACTATGAACAATTATATACCAATAAATTTGGCACTCTGGAAGAAATGGACACATTCCTAGAAACATATAAACTACCAAAACTGAAACAGGAAGAAACAGAAAATGTTAATGATACTAAAATTTTAACAAGATACTAGCCAATTGGATCCAACAATACATTAAAGGAATTATTCACCACGACCAAGTGGTAATTATACCTGGGATGCAGGGCTGATTCAATATCCGCAAAATAATCAATGTGATACATCACATCAATAAAAGAAAGGACAAGAACCACATGATCCTCTCAACAGATGCAGAAAAAGCATTTGACAAACTAAAGCATCCTTTCTTGACAAAAACCCTCAAGAAAGTAGGGATAGAAGGATCATAACTCAAGACTATAAAAGCCACATATGAAAGACCCACTGCTAATATCATCCTCAATGGAGAAAAACTGAGAGCTTTCCGCCTAAGGTCAGGAACAAGACAGGGATGTCCACGCTCGCCACTGTTATTCAACACAGTATTGGAAGTCTTAGCCTCTGCAATCAGGCAACATAAAGAAATAAAAGGCACCCAAATCACTCTTCACAGATGACATGATCTCTATATGGAAAACCCAGATTTCACCAAAAAAACTGCTAGAAATGATCCATGAATTCAACAAAGTTGCAGGATACAAAATCAATACACAGAAATCAGTTGCATTCCTATACACTAATAAGGAAGCAACAGAAAGGGAAATGAAGGAATTGATCCCATTTACAATTGCACCAAAACCCATAAAATACCTAGGAATAATCTTAACTAAAGAGGTGAAAAATCTATACACTGAAAACTATAGAAAGCTTATGAAAGAAGTTGAAGAAAACACACAAAAAAAAGGAAATATATATACACACAAACAATACATACAATGGAGTATTACCTGGCAGTCAAAAGAATGAAATCTTGCCATTTGAAACAATGTGGATGGAACTAGAGGGTATTATGCTAAGCAAAATAAGTTAATCAGAGAAAGACAAATATCACATGACTTCACTCATATGTTGAATTTAAGATACAAAACAGAGGAACATAGGGAAGGGAAGCAAAAATAATATAAAAACAGGGAGGGGGACAAACCATAAGAGACTCTTAAATACAGAGAAGAAACTGAAGGTTGCTGGAGGGGCTTGTGAGTACGGGGATGGGCTAAATGGGTAAGGGGCATTAAAGAAGACACTTGTTGGGATGAGCACTGGGTGTAATTACACATAGGGGATGAATCACTGGCATCTACTGAAAACATTATTACACTGTATGCTAACTAACTTGGATATAAATTATAAATAAATAAGTAAATAAATAATAAAATGGGTTTTGATAAATGTATAATGACATGCACCTACTGTTTTATCATACAGAGATTCACTACCCTAAAAATACTCTGTGCTCTGTCTATTCATCCCTCCCTCCGCACTAAACAACAACCAATGAACTCTTTAGTGTTTCCAGAGTTGTGCCTTTTCCAGAATATCACACAGTTGGAATCATACACTATGTAGTCTTTTTGAGATTCTCTTCTTTCATTTAGTAATATGCATTTAAGTTTGCTCTGCCTTCTCATGGTTTGATAGATTATTTCTATCTAAATAATAATTCATTTTTGTTAAACATTTGTCACAATGCAGAATGTGTATCTCTAAGAATGAGCCCCAATGACTTTAGGTGATAATTATGTGTTAATGAAGTTTCATTGATTATATCAAATGTGCCACTGTGTTGCAAGATATCAATAACAGAGGAGATTCTACATGTATAAATGGAAAGGATAAATAGGAACTCAGCACACTTTACAATAAATTAGGCTATAAACCTAAAACTGATTGAAAAACTGTATATTCATTTAAAAATTTTTTTTAAATATATTTATTTATTTTAGAGAGAGACAGAGACAGAGCACAAGCAGGGGACAGACATAGAGAGAGGGAAACACAGTATCTGAAGCAGGTGCCAGGCTCTGAGCTGTCGACACACAGCCCGACATGGGGCTTGAATTCACGAACCATGAGATCATGACCTGAGCTGAAGTCAGACTTGTAACCAACTAAGCCATCCAGCCACCCCAACATATATTCATTTCATTTCAAATTTTAAATCTCACTGGGCTATATATTTTCCAGTTCACTAGAAAGAAAAGATGCAAAAACATAATAAAAAAATAAAATTGATAAAAATATAAATAAAAGATAGAAAACAGAAAAGGCAATAGAAGTCATAAAATGTAAAATCAGAGCCAAATATACTTATTTGACTACATGTTATAAAAGGGAGTTTGAATGAAAGGATTTACTCATCATATTAGTGATAACACTTTAATTATACTAACTCTGTAATTTTCTGTAAATGAATTTCCAAATATGTTTAAATTCAAATAGATTCCAGCAAGAATATTTCAGAACATGACAAAGTACCTCTAAATTTATCTGATGAATGACCAAGCAATAAGAACCAGTATTAGAAAATAACAATTTAAGACATTTAAAATAAATATGATTTTAAAATTGAGCAAATTTAAAATGGCCCAAGAATTCACATATAAATGGAAAAGAATTGAAAGCACAAAACCAGTCCCAGGTGGAAGAATTTACTATAATAACACAGTACGTTTCATATTAGTAAAACCAGAACAATTGTTCCTTTCATGGTGTTAGCATAAATATTCATAATCAAAGACAGAGTTAGATCAAGATCTCGTACCTTATATTGAAATTAACTCCAATAAGAAATACAAAAAAAATGAAACAAAATAAGAAAATTGTGTTTGTTTTTTTTCTTTCTGATCTTAGAAGAAGATGCCTTTTAAATTATTTATGAGAGGGCCACCTAGGTGGCTCAGCCAGTTAAGCATCAGACTCTTGATTTTGGCTCAGGTCATGATTTCACATTTCGTGGTTTCAAGTCCTGAGTTGGGATCTGTGCTAATGGTGCAGAGATTAGCTTACTTAAGATTCTGTCTCTGCCCCCTCTGCTTGCATGCTTCCCTTCCTCTGCTTGCATGCTCTCTCTCATTCTCTCAAAATAAACATTAAAAAAAAGTTTTAATAAAATTATGTATCACAGAAAAACCATATAAAGAAGGGTGATAAACTATAAAATATAAAATTATTACACATTACACCACCATGTAAAGCAAAAGACAAATGATGGAAAAATTATTAGAAAGTAAGTTACATAAGGGTTAGTGTTCTTATAATATACAAAATATACTTTTTATTATTATTATTGCCTGTCTTCCAGCATTCCATTTCTTTACTGATGCCCTATATTAAAACATAACCCTGCCTCTGTAGCCACAGTGGTTGATTCAGGGAAAGGAATCTGAGCCAAGGTAGACTCCAGCCCCTAAACACTGACCATGAATCAAAAAGGGTGCTGGCCAACCAGGACTATCAACTTCTCTCCTGGAATGTCTCAAACACCTAATGGAACTGAGCTTCAGTCTCTCTATGGAAAGATTATGAAACACCTGTTGCAGAAACTATAATTTTCTATATTCACAAACAGAGACAAAGCTGATCTGAGAGCATTATGCTCACTCTTTCTCTCTCTCTCTCTCTCTCTCTCTCTCTCTCTCTCTCACACACACACACACACACACACAACACATGCAGTCCTAATTTTTAGAAATTAACCCAGTTTTTAAGGAACTTACAGAGTAAAATATGGGCATTTGAATGACCCAAGAAAATACATATAATACATATAAATATAAAATACATATAATACATATAAATACATATAAAATACATTTATCTGTATTTATACACATATATATACATATGTATATATACACACATATATATACATATATATTAATAAACCCAAGAAAATACATATAAACATATATATATACACACATATATATACATATATATACACATATATACATATATATACACATATATATATAAATAAACCACAAATACACACGTAGCATTGTGAAAATCAAAACCTAATTAAATCATGCTAGTTATTTAACATTTTTAAGAAATCAAATGTTTCTCATTTCACTGAAAAAGTATTCACCAGAGTGGGAAATCCCTAATCAGGTCAAAAAGAATTTTTGGAAAAACATCCTGTTCATGAAATTTCACTTAATAAACTTCATTTACATTGTACAGCACTTTTAAGATTTTTTTGTTTGTATGTTTTTGGCTTCTTGCCTGTTATGTACAGCTGCCAATGCCATCTTTAGAAATTTTTTTAAGTTTTTTGCTTTGAGAGAGAGAGACAGCATGAGTAGGGGAGGGGCAGAAAGAGAGGGAGAGAGAGAGAATCTCAAGTAGGCTCTGCACTGTCAGCACAGAGCCTGATTCGGGGCTTGAACTCACAAAGTTGCCAGATCATGACCTGAGCCGAAACTGAGTCGGGCACTTAAGAGAATGAGCCACCCAGGCACCCCAAGCCAATGCCATCTTAAAAGGGAATGTTGAGTTATTTTCTGTGGGGGATAAGCTTAGGAATTCCCTGAGGTTGCACCAATGGGATAACAAGGCATAAAGAATTACAAAGCCACAGGATGAACACACCCAAGTTTGGGTAAACAAGATTAGGTAAACAGAGCAAAGGCCCCCCAGTATAGGACAAAGGTATAGGAATAGGAAGGCCTCAGGATGAAAGCATCCAAGATTAGGTAAACAAGATTAGGTAGTCAGGGCAGAAGAACCCCCCAATTTAGTACAATAGCAGAAAGCTTTCATAGGGAAGGAAGGACAAAAACAGGAAAACAGGGCTTTAGACCTTAGCAGGGTAAAGTTGCCCAGAGCAGAGCTAATTAGCAAAAGAAAGATGTCTCATTGACCCTCAGGTAGCACAGTCTTTCTTGTCCCCTAGGCCAGTTTAGGTAAAAAGCGGTGGTGCCTCATGCCTGCTGTAAACAACCTTCTGCCCAGCACCATGATTCTGTTTTGTATTGACCCAAACCCCTAACACTACATATCTTCAAAACTCCCTTTCCCCCACACCCATGAGTTAATGTTCACGGTTTCATTGTCTCTTTGTGCACGTCCATCACACTTGTAAGCCTTCTGATCCTAATAAAAATGGAGCAAGGACCCTTATTCAGGGCTCTTGTCTCCTTCCGGACATTAGCCTCTTTCACATTTCAATCCTGTGTCCACTCTCTTGCTGGACAAGAGAGAACTCCAGACCCAGAGTCTATGACAATTTTCTACCTATTGTTTCTAAACTCTTGCAGGAGGGTTTTAATTGTATTATCTCTGATTAGGCTGTATAAATCAAATACCTTACTTTGTACTGACAAGATTTCTCTTCTGAAGCATACATAATATCATTGTTAATAATTACTAAAGACATTTATTCCACAAAATTTTTATTTGCTTTATATAGAATTGAAATTTAATTATTATCATAGACATAAAAAGTAATCCTTTCAAGATACAGATGTCTAAATAATTTACCAAAGCACTCTAATTTTAAATTGCATTTATCAAGTGTATCTATATTTCTCTACTAATTCAGATGAGTACATATTTTACATCACTGCAAGTCTTGTGGTTTAAGGACTTTTGATAGACATTAATATTTTTATCACATTTTCCCCGAAGCAAGCTAATTAACACTATTATTTTCAGTTAGAAATATAAAATGTATTTCCTGTTTTTGATGACTTTGAAACATAACTCTTGGGATATAATCTCTGTGTGAAAGGCATAAAATGAATTGGCTGCCAAACAGTATGCATTTTTCCTGTAATGAAAATTTCCTTGACAATATCATCCATCTTCTATTGCCTGATGGGCACATAAAAGTCAAGCTTTCTAACATTGTTAGATGTTATTTGTCTTGAACTTGTGCCAGCTTCAAGTATCACAGAAACTGGGCAAGAGGCCACAAAATGCACACAGAAACACAAAATTTGTATCATTGTACCTCGGGAAGTAGGTAAATATGTTAGCCTTTTCTAAAACAAATACCTTTTTTATGAGGTATACTGAAAAGTAGACTGTAGCTTGAGTGCGATGCCAGTAAGAGAGATCCTAATTCCATTTAGCCATTATTTATTATCTAATTTCAAAAGTACTGGCAGAAGGTCCTTATGATAGGAAGTCCATTTGAAGTGTGTGATTCATGTACTTCTAGATATTAGAGTAGGGAAAGTTGTGTGGTAATTTGTAAAACCAATCTAAATACCTATACATGTTTCCTTACTTGTGATGACCATGTGTGTTGATTTGAATCTTCCTATTTATGAAAATAGGTTAAATAAATACATGCCTCTGTAAGATTAATAACTGACTTTAGTGCACAGGTGCTATATAGGCATACCTTATCTTATTGCACTTCTTTAATTGTGCTTTGCAGTAGTGCATTTGTACAAATTGAAGATGTGTCTTGGCAACATTTTTTTTCCAACAGCATTTGCTTACTTTGTGTTCATGTCACATTCTGAGGCTTGTAATATTTCAAACTCTTTTATTATTATTACATTTGTTATAGTGATCTGTGATCAGTGATCTTTGATGCTACTATTGTAATTGTTCTGGGGTGCCACTAACTGCACTTAAGTTTGTAAGATGCCAAACTTAATCCAGGAATGTGTGTGTTCCGACTATTCCATGGACCAGTCATTTCCCAACTCTCTCCCTGTCTCTGGGCCTCCCTATTCTCTGAGACACAAAATTAAAAGCTATAAATGATTAAACTCAGTGAGGAAGGCACATCCAAAGTCAGGATATGGCAAAAGCTAGGCCTCTTGGGCCAGACAATTCATCAAATTGTTAACTCAAAGGAAAAGTTCTTGCAAGAAATTTAAAGTGCTACTCCAGTTAACACATGAATAAGAAAAAAAAAAAAAACAGTTGTCTTGCTCATATGGAAAAAGTTGTAGGGGTCTGGACATATGATCAAACAAGCCACAACATTCCCCTAAGCCAAAGCCTAATCCAGAGCCTCAGTTCTATGAAGGCTAAGAGAGGTGAGAAAGCTGTATAAGAAAAGTTGGGACCTTCAAAGGTTGGGTTATGGGGCTCAGGAAAGATGTCATCTCCATAACATATAAGCATAAGGTGAAGGAGTAAGAGCGGATGTAGAAGCTTCAACAAGTTATCCATAAGATGTAGCTAAGACAATTCATGAAAGGAGGTAAACTAAACAATGAATTTTCAATGCAGACAAAATAGCCTTCTAATGAAAGAAGATGTCATCCAGGACTTTCATAGCTAGAAAGGAGAAGTCAAATATTAGATTCAAAGCTTCAAAGGACACAGTGACTCTCTTGTTAGGACCTAATGAAGCTGTTTTACTATTCTGAAAATCCTAGGGCTCTAAAGAATCATGTTAAATCTATTCTGCCTGTGCTCTATAAATGAAAAAACAAACAAACAAAAAAAGCCTGGATGACAACACATCTGTTTACAACATAGTTCACTGAATACTTTAAGCACACTATTGAGACCTACTGCTAAAGAGAAAGAAAGAAGAAGGAAAGGAAAAGAAAGGAAGGGAAAAAGGAAAAAAAGAAAAGAGAAGAGAATAAAAGAGAAAAGAAAAGAAAACAAAACAAAACAAAAGAAAACAAAAGAAAACAATAGAAAAGAAAAGATTCCTTTCAAAATATCAGAGTTCACTGACAATATACTTGGTCACCCAAGAGCTGTGATGAAGATGTACAATAAGATTAATGTTTTCATGCCTGCTAACACAACATCTATTCAGCAGCTCATGGATCAAGGAATAATTCTGACTTTCCATTATTATTATTTAAGAAATGGATTTGGCAATGCCACAGTGATTTCTCTGATTGATCTGGGCAAAGTAAATTGAAAACCTTTTGGAAAAGATTCACCATTCCAGATGCCGTTAAGAACTTCATGATTTATGGGAAGAGGTCAAAATGTCAACATGAACAGGAGTTTGGAGGAAGTTGATTCCAACCGTCATGGATGACTGTCAGGGGTTCAAGACACCAGGGGAGGAATGAACTACAGATGTGGTGGAAACAACAAGAGAACTAAATTAGAAGTGAAGCCTGAAGATGTGACCACATTTGCTGCCATTTCATGGTAAAACTTAAATGGGTGAGCGATTGCTTCTTATGGATGAGCAAAGTGGTTTCTTGAGATGGAAACTACTGGGAAGATGAGTTTGTTGTTGAAGTGAGAATGAAGATTCAGAAAATTATCTAAACTTAGTTGATAAAGCAACAGCTTTTAATTGAGAGGACCAGCTCCAATGTTGGAAGAAATTCTACTGTGTGTAATATGCTATCCAACAGCATCCCATGCTACACAGAAATCGTCCATGAAAGGAAGAGTCAATCAATGCAGCAAACTCCATTGTCCTTATTTTTTAAAAAATTCCACAGCCACCCCAACCTTCAGCAACCACCACCCTGATCAGTCAACAGCCATCAACTTTGAGTCAAGAACCTTGACCAGCAAAAAGATTGTAACTTGCTGAAAGCTCAAATGATAGTTAGCATTTTTAGCAGTATTTTTAAATTAAGGTATCCACATTGTGTTTTAAGACATAACGCTATTGTACACTTAATAGGCTACAGTATAATGTAACCATAACTTTTATATGCACTGGGAAACCAAAAGCCTCATTTGACTTGCTTTACTGAGATACTCATTTTACTCTGGTGGTTTGGAACTGAAGCCGTAATATCTCTGAGGTATGCCCGTACATTTCTCTAAAGCTGTGTTCACTTTCACATTTGATTATTGTATTTATGATTTGATATCAGCGATGAACCCCATGATGCCATAGATTTTTCCAGCACCTGCTAGAACAATTGATTTTGCTGCTGGAATTATGAAACTACCTATGGCGTGTATTTCATCCTCTTCTGTCCATAAACCAGATAGGAATGACCTGAACTTAACCACCTTAGTTCAGATTTTTCTGTGTAGTTTATGTTTGTGAGCTTTTTTACAATTCAGTTTTGAATTTATAAATTTGTATTCATTCTTAGAGTTACTGACTTACTATTCTACTTCACACGATGTCAGTAGTCTTAATACACTAGCTGTCTTATTCATCTAAGTTTGTAGCCTAATTAATAAAAGCTAGAGGGAAGAAATGGTACCATGAGTCTAGAATACAAATTTTAGAACAGCTTAAATTTTGAAAAAGTTCATAGAGTATATTATGAAGTAGCAGATATGCAGAGTTAAAATCCATTCTTTTTTTTTTTTTTCAACGTTTATTTATTTTTGGGACAGAGAGAGACAGAGCATGAACGGGGGAGGGGCAGAGAGAGAGGCAGACACAGAATCGGAAGCAAGCTCCAGGCTCTGAGCCATCAGCCCAGAGCCCGACGCGGGGCTCGAACTCACGGACCGCGAGATCGTGACCTGGCTGAAGTCGGACGCTTAACCGACTGCGCCACCCAGGCGCCCCTAAAATCCATTCTTATGAACCAATGTATTCTATAAACTGGGAGAAAATTTTAATGTGTGAAAAGTAATGGCTGTGTCATTCAACAGAAATACATAATTAATATGTCAAGAATGCTGTTTATATTTGTGTTTTTGTAAAATTTAGAGACATATGGGAAGAAGAAGGAAATGTTTACTATCACAGAGGTGTATATAATGCTGGAGGGTGGTTTTAGACAAGAGAGAGGACTTGCATCATCTAGATATGTTACTGTCAGGTGTGTGGAAACACAACTAGTCATGTGGTCTTCCCCCTCAAACTCACTGGGCAATAGTCAGTTCACCATCGCTGAGAGCACTTACCCACTCTTAGTCAGAGGAGAAACTGTATGCTGCATTCAGAGTCCATCACATAGGAAGCTCCTGTAGGATAGAGACAATGGATTATTTGACATTTTATCTACAGTGTCTAGTACAAAGCCCAGAACACAAGAGATACTCTATGTAGATATTCACATTCACTGTATGTATATATATGTATGTATGCATATGTATGTATATACTCTATATAGATATTCAATATAGAAATTCACATTTGAGTCTGTGCCCAAATCAGCAGCAGAATCTCAGAACTGTCATTTAGCCACTCATTTCAATGCTCTGATTCCTTATCCTTGCTAGTCAAAGAGTAGTCTGTGGGTCTGAATTTCAATGGGATCTTCATGTGAATCATGGGAACATGAAAGTTGAAGTACTGCCTTATCTCACGTATGACAGGCTCTCTACTACACACAATCACAAACAATGGTTGCATGTCGAGCATTTAGGTATATTGGCTCTGCTGTCAGATAATTGGGACTTGCCTCTACTTTTTTTACTAAGCATAGAATTTTGGGGCAAGTTATTAAATTTTGCTATATCTTGGTTTTCTCACATCTACACTAGAGGCAAGGGGTAATAATAACCTCTTCCATACTTAATTTCCATTAAGTATTAAATGAAGTAGTACTTACTATTGCCATATGCTATGTACAGAATAAGCATTATCAACTTCTTTAACGTGAATCAGAGACCTACAAATGTGTACACAAAGATTTTTCTATGTTCCACAACTAATGTCAATTGAAAATCATGGAACCCTCTCATCTCTAGCTGTCAATTAATATGATCTACAAGAATTATGTGTATGTAAGTGTACTATTGGTTGGTAGGGAAGATCTCTCTCTCTCTCTCTCTCTCTCCCTCCCTCCCTCTCACCTATCTCTTTCTTTGCTTTCATTCTCCCTACCCATTTTGTCACTGGACAAACCTGAGGTGGGGGGGGGTCTCTTCATACAGATTATTTATTGATTTCTTCTTTAAACAGCCCCAAATCAGTATCCTGGAGGTAAGGGCCACCCTCACAGCAATAACTGCATGACTGAAGTACCCTGGACTTAGGTTTGAATGAATCCCTCCACTGTGCACAGGGGTACAACAGATCAGTGGGTGTTTTTCTCTATAACTCTCAGAATTAGGCCACAACAGAATGGGGCCACAGCCCAGAGGCCCATAGATTGACACCATTCTCTGCTGCAGCCCCATCTTCTGCCGGGAGGACTTTCCTCTTTTCTTTTTACTGTCTTGGGTATCTCGCCTCATTGCCCTCATCGTTCTCTGTTTTTGTCTTCATCTGATCATTCATTCTGGGTGGTTATGGAGAAAAGGGAACTCAGTGATTTCCTACTTCCTCTGGGGAATGCCAGTCAATTTTCCTGGGATCAGTGTCTCACAACCACTTAGGTCATTTTATCTATGGCCCAGGTGTGGGTATTCAAGACCTAGAGTGGGAAGATTAGTCCTTGGGCATGGTATTAAGCAGCAGCACTAAATAAAGCCCAGGCACATTGGTTACGTATCTTGCAAGGGGGAGAGAAGAGGAGTACCAAATACTCCTCCTTGCCCCCTTTATTTCTCATAGTGCTGGGGCCACTGGCCACCATGATGTGCAACTCAATACCATTGGGGTTTAGGAGAGCACACAACAGCAGCACGGCAAGCAGCAGCACAAGAGCAGGGCTAGGTCCCTACCCTTGTCACTACCCCAGCCTTTACTCTTATGACACAATGGGAAATCATTCTTAATTTTTCTCTTGATGACCTGAAACTCAGCCTTTCTGCAAAACCTTAAGTCAACGAGCTACCTTCCTGAATGATGGCTGGGTGATTGCCCCAAATGATCTATCTCCATTCACATGCTAGGCACAGTATCCTGGAATATTTATCTTTGAGAGCTCTAGCCTGCTCAAGTACAAACAGGACTCAAGAGCCCACCAGTTAAGACACTATGTTGTCATTGCCCCCAGTTCTTATTGATAGATCAGCTTCTCATCATACTCTGTATGAGCTTGTCAGGCCCCCTGCCTCAGATTTGGTGGCAGGAGTCCCAGAGACCACCTGGCAGACACAGGCCTTACCCAGCATCATCTCATGCCATGACATAGTCAAATTACAATAGTTCTCACATTGCGGGGAAGAATGATGCTATAGAATGGAAGATGGCAGCACTGAGAAGGACAACAGAATACTGCACAAGCAAAAGCACGAGCCAGCCAGCAATTGGTTCTGTCCCAGGAAGCCTTCCCCAGTTAGGGGAAGTTAGGAACCAGTTAGTTAGCTAAGGCGCATCAGGTAAAGCTGTCTGGGTGCCCTCTGTCATGATTGGACCATGCTGCTCATGACCCCAGTTGTTTTGTTCAACTCTTCACTCCCTTGGTGAAGTACAAAGTCTTGCCCTGGGGTTCTAGAGATGGGTGAACACATGTCACTCAAAGCTGGAGAGATTAAACAGACAACAGTTTATTAGTCACATACACACACAGACCAGGGAGTAGGCCATTACATTATATGCAGGGCCACACTGGAATATCACTTAAGAATAGAGTGAATGAACCAGCAGGGGCTGTGGGATGTCCTACAGTAGTAACAAGATGCCAACGTTCCCCCAAGAATATGTTTATTTGAAAATTCCTCACATTGGCAAGGAGCTGAAAATCAACAGGGTGACAACTAGGTAGGGTGTAGCTGGTCTAGCTGATTCAGGGAAAGTAGCCAGGTGATGAGCCTTTCCCATCTAACATTGGGGATCCAGAGCTGACAAGGGCAGAAGAACTCACAATGAAGTCTTTGGGACCTTATGGGACTCAAAGATATCAAGGCAGTACGTAAATTTTTAGGACTTACAATACATCCCCTCAGTGGATTTCTAAAAGAATTGTAGAGCTAAGAATGTTAGCAATTGCTACTAAAAATAGAATTTATGGCAAGATTCTAGATGAGAATCCAAGAAAAGGAAACATTCTTATCCTCTCATTTTACTCCATTTCTAAGAAATGTTGAGGAGGAAGAGAAGCCCCATTTGGTCTCTATGATTGGCATTTCTATAAATATAGGGAGAGGCATCATGTGCTTGTAATACAGGGTATACTTCCTAACAAGTACTCTAACACAGTCTTCCAGATGGCTGGGACTGACATCAGTCTTAGAAAATTAGGCACCTATTTTTATTTATAATACATAAATTTACAATTACATAAAATTATTCTTTTTTATGTTGGTATTAAAAACTGGGTTCATCTTAGTGACTCTTATGTGGCAAGACAAATATGAAGGAAGTGGAAGAGGAAAGAGGAAGAAAAAAGAATAGAGAAATGCTTTTAAATTATGCATATGAGGGGCGCCTGGGTGGCGCAGTCGGTTAAGCGTCCGACTTCAGCTCAGGTCACGATCTCGCGGTCCGTGAGTTCGAGCCCCGCGTCGGGCTCTGGGCTGATGGCTCAGAGCCTGGAGCTTGTTTCCGATTCTGTGTCTCCCTCTCTCTCTGCCCCTCCCCCGTTCATGCTCTGTCTCTGTCTCAAAAAAAATAAATAAACGTTAAAAAAAAAAAATTAAAAAAAAAAATTATGCATATGAAAATGTTTACCTTTAAAATGCTATTTCTATCAGCAGTGTTTTGCATTTTGACCAAAGAACTTGGCAATTATAATTTCTGCATAAGGAATATATTAAGGTTCTAATACTGTATTATATTTAGATTTTTCTAAAGAAGAATCAATGAAGCTGCCTGGGAGGAACAATCGTAAAACAAGTGTGGCGCTTATTGCAATATTTTCACAGTTTGAAGGTCAAGCGAAGGCCAATACTATGGGTGGGTCGAAATCTTCATTCCCAGTGCATCTCAATGGCAACATTGTCATAATTTGGCTTCACATTTATCTATGATTGAGGACTGTCCCACATACTGTAGGATTTTTAGTGTCCTTAGTTTCATGTGTCCAATATCAGTGGCATCCTGAAGCCATGGTGGTACCCAAACAATTCTCCCTCCCTACACACACACACACACACACACACACACACACACACACACACACACACACGCACACACACATTTCTAAATAAATGAGGGACAGACAGCAGTATAATGTTTGAAAGACACTGTTTGGAGCCACAGCTTTGCCCAAGTTCCTTTTGGGTATTTTAGTTTACATTCCTCCTAACTTCTGGCAGGTCATAGACTAATAAGCCTAGTTTATAGTCCTGCTGTTTATTCACATATCTTCTATGTTTCCATATTTCAATGAGAAGGCAAAGGATTTCAAATCGGTTATCTCAAGCAAGAATGACATTAATCAAGAAACCAAAAAACTTAAAAGAAATTCTAATGTTTACTGAACACAAGTGGTAACAACTTTCTAAGGCAAGACACGGATTTAATCACCGTTTATTATTTCACTGTCACAACAAATAACATCTTCAAGTGATACGCCTAGCTTTTAGTATGGAAGATATCTTAGACCATTTGAAAATAATATTTGACCTCTTCTGTATCAGATCCTTTTCAGAACTGAAAGGTGTTTTATTAATGGCTCTATTATTCTTTATTTTCCATAGAAGCCTCAGACCACATTGAAAGTAAGTGCTAAAATGTTCTTAAGAAAAGCTGGATCCCGAGGTTTGGTGTGTGAATGTAGGACCTCAATAAATGATGTGTTAACTGAATACTTTCATTATCACATTGTACTTGTCGTTTCATTCAGCAAAGACTCCCTCACCTCTGGACATTCCATTTTGGTGATTTTAGAAGAAAATTACTGTTTTTGTTGTGTTTTACGTTTCTTCACACCCCTGAGGTTATTACTTTACAAATTGAGTATAAATAGAATCATAGATTTGCAATACCATTAATATTCATTTTCTATATCACCACCATTTATCAGATGAGGAAGCTCTGTTACTGCAATTGTGAGACAACACTGAGATGTGGATGATTACCAAAAAAAAAGGGACTTGGTCCTTAATAATAGAGTCTTTAATGAGGTAGAGTTACTGATACTGAATAAAAGTTTAAATTTTAATTGTGCCTAATACACTGTGACTGAGTTTGCTATCCCCAAACGGATCAATTCTATTCATTTCAACTTCTGCCCATTAAGTAGAAAACTCAGAACACTATCACATTTTTGTGTGCATTTATGATAACACAATGAGACCATATTTGGCTGGGATTTGCATCTTGCAATCTTCTATTAGCCCCTAAAAGTGCCCCAGATATTCAATATAAATACATCAGTGAGACATCTTAGGATAATTTACCTGATATGTAAGTAGAACTTTATGGTGTCACGGTGAAGCATGCTGAGGTTTGTACTACTTAGTACATTCCAAATGCTCAACAGCCACATGTGGCTATTGGCTACCTTATTGGACAGTGTGACTCTAGATTTTACTACTATAAAGATGAGGAAAAGGAAACCAAAGAATAAAAATCAAAGGGAAGGAGAGAGAAATAAAACCAATAGAGCCAAATCTATTTCCAACATCTACATCATTGAAAAGTAGTTCAGTTTCCTTCATAGACTAATAAACCTGATGGATTCAAATCAGCTTTTCTCAGGGATTTAGGAGATAGTGAGTGGAAACAGGTGCAGGAAGGGAGAAGAGATTTGAGCTGCCCTAAAAGGCAACACATTATACTGAATACATTGGATAACAATAAGACAAACTAACAACCCTCCAAGAGATCACAATCAAAACTGTTTTAGTTGATTTACAAGATAATAAGAAACTCAAACTTTAGAAACAAGAATGAAAACTCCATTTCAAAGTTCAAGAATAAATGACAGTTTAATACCTACAGATTTTAGGCAAATTATAGAGCTCAAATATCCAAATGTGTCATGAAAAAAACACAGGCAAAAATTTTCAAATTCAAATGCATGTTAAACAAAAATTAGTTTAGAAGAAAAACTTTACCTAGTGGAATCCTACTCCCATCTTTTAAATATTCAGAATACAATTCCCAGATTCTATTCTGTCTTGTTTCTGTGAAATGCAATGCATGTTATACCTTAGCAGTACAGAAGTTGAGAAGACTTTGCAGATTTATCTCTGTAGTTTTCACCAAATAACAATAAATCTATATTCTCTGAAGGAAGTACAATTGAAGACAATGCCATTTTTTTTTAAGAATTTTACCAGAGCACATAAAAGCCCATGAAAAGTTCCTGTCTACTATTTAAAACGTTTTTCTACTACTGATTAAAAAGTTATAAATAAAAAATGCCAAGATACTGAACAGAGAATAGAGATCTGGCTTATAGAGTTCAGACACAAATGACAACAGAATTCCCAAATGACCGATTAAAAGAGATAGCATTGATTAAACCCTTGGAAATAACTGAGTATGTCCAGGTTCCTAAGTGACTTATCATTGGATGAACATCAAAAAATGAAAAGTGACATTTTCCCCTAAAGGGAAAATATATAGCTCTAAATATAGAACATGCATTCAAATAACTACTGTAAAACATTTAGCAAGCTACTTTATATAAGTCATAAAATAATTTAGCAGTTATACTTGGAACTTCCTATAACAAGATCATGACACTAGTGAAGTTTTTCAATATCTCCAAACCTCTTCCTAAAAAAACAAAAATAAAAAATTGGACTTAAAGCACACACAAAAAAACACAAAACAGCACAAATGAACCCTTTGACCAACATAAATGACAGAAAATAACCCAAAGTCCTAAGGTGCTCATGGCTGTGGTTGACTTAGCACCCACATCAGGACCTGGGCAAGATCAGATATTTTATAGCAACAGAAGAGGCAGTTAAAGGACACGACGGACTTACCCAGAAGCCTGAGAAGAAAAATAAATGTCAATGAGTATTCATTCTAAAAAGAGAGGACCCCTACCTAAGTCTGAGAATACCACCCAATGAGGAATATTCCCTATTTTTTCAATAAGTGCAAAAAATTATACACAACCACCATACAACTAATAGAATGGCTGAAATCCAGAACAATGACAACACCAAATGCAAGAAACAGCTCTCATTTATTGTCGATAGGAATGCAAAGTGGCACAGCTACTTTGGAAGACACTTTGGTAGTTTCTCATAAAGTTAAACATACTCTTACCAAGCAATTATGCTGTTTTGAATTACCCAAACAAGGTAAAAACTTATGTCCACACCAAAATTCACACACATATATACGAACAAGCTTTATTCATTACTCCCAAAATTTGGAAGCAATCAAGAAGTCCTCCACTAGGTGAATGGATAAACTGTGATACATCCAGATAATGGAATAATATTCAACCCCCCAAAAAATGAGCAATCAAGTCATCAAGTCATGAAAAACATGGATAAAACTTAAATACTGGTAAGTGATAGAAGCCAAGCTGACAATAGCTACACATTTTGTGAATGTAATTATGTGACATTTTAGAAAAGGCACAACTATGGACACACCAAAAAGATAAGCAGTTTCCAAGGGTTGAGGCAGAGAGGTAAGGGATGGGTAGGTGGAGCACAAAGGAGTTTGAAGGCAGTGAAACTACTCTGTATGATACCAGAATGATGGAACATGTCATTATATATGCACAACCCCAAAGGGAACCCTAATGTAAACTATGGTCTTTGGGTGATAGTGATAACTATGGTCTCTGGGTCAATGTATGCTCATCAGTTGTGACAAGTGTACCACTCTGGTGGGAGTTACCAGTTATGGAGGAGGCTAAAACAATGAGTGAGGGCAGGAGGCCATCTGCAACTTCCTCTCAATTTTGTTATGAACCTATAATCACTCAAAAAGAGTAAAACCTCTTAAAACCAAACTATACACAGACTTGTGAGGATCATGCTGTAGAGGGTCAATGAGAAATTCAGAGACATGCGTGGGTGCCTCAGTCAGTTAAGTAGCAGACTCTTGATTTCGGCTCAGGTCACGATCTCATGGTTCTTGGGTTCGAGTCCCACTATCAGTGCAGAGATTCTCTATCTCCCTTTCTCCCTTTCTCCCTTTCTCTCTCTCTCTCTCTCTCTCCCTCCCTCCCTCCCTCCCTCCCTCCCTTTCAAAAAAAATAATAATTCAGAAGTAAATATTACCTTGAGAAGGACACAACCTAACAAGGGTAAACTACTGGGAATAAAAACCCAATGGTGCGGGCACAGCACTAGAGATAAGAAAGCAAAAATGTTTAGAGAATGAACACGGGAAAGAACTTGGGGAAAACAAATACTAGAAAGTTCAGAAATAACAAAATAGCACATCTACACCTAAGGGCACTGCCTTGAAAGACAAGGCTCAGAGAGCTCTATAGTAGACAGGAGATATTGTCCTAAAGCTGTTTTAGCTCAGAGAGATACATCAGGGCTGTAGAAGAAAAATTGATTTCAATCATTCATGTTCACATTTTAAAAGTGAAGAAAGTTACCCTATTGCATCTCCCTCTCGTGTCCATAGGACCTGGAAAGTCCAATTCATTATGCAGTGGTGCATGTATAGGGGGCAGGGATATTATCTAATAACATATAAATTTATGACAAGAAAAAACAGAAGAAAATGAACTAATTTCTGATAGAAAACAGCAACACACCAGCTCTCATTCATTGTGGGAATGAAACAACAAAGAAGATGAATAATTACAATACCGCAAAATGAGCTAAAGTAAATTAAGGAAATGATACAAGTTTGGAAATAACTGGATAATCAAAAATAAATAAGCTCAGAAAGGAAATGGTTAGACAAAGAAAGATACAAAATGAGAATTGATGGATCATATGAAATAATTAAGACAGAACCAAATTTATAATGACTTAATTTTAAAAAGCTGAAGGCTGAATAACATCATGGAAAATTCAGGAAGGAAATTAGAAGTATAAAAGGATAAAAATTTTTAAAAAATGAATATATTTGGAGTGTTAAACAGCCAAAGAAATGGGACAGAAAAAAAATATGAAAAACTATCCTGAAAATTCTTAAATCTACATGTAGTCATACCAAGTAGCTGGAAAATTTGACCAGAATACTAATCATGATATATAACCTAATATAACACTTGGATTTTAAAGTTAAGGAGAAAAAAATGCTTTTGTCATCCACTCACCTCCCTCAAAAAAATTTATATTATTTATAAAGGAGAGAAAATCAAATTGGCATCAGATTTCTGAGAACCATATTAAATGCTACAAAAACAATGGAGCAACGTTTATAATATTCTCAATGAAAGGGAAGATGAACTGAGATTTTTTATGTCTAGTTGAATTATCCTTGGGTTTTTGTCAATGAGAAGAATGTTAAGAATATATAACAATTCAGGAAATAATACTGTATTCACCAGCCCATTCTGAAGAATCTATTTTACCAATGTGCTTCATAAACCATGAAATGAGTAGAGATTTTCAAGTACAAATGCCTGTGGTAAACAGCGAATATACTTAATTATAGAAATCGTACTTTAAAAAAAGGTAGATAAGGGGCGCCTGGGTGGCTCAGTCAGTTAAGTGTCTGACTTCAGCTCAGGTCACGATCTCATGGTTTGTGGGTTTGAGCCCACATCGGGCTCTGTGCTGATGGCTCAGAGCCTGGAGCCTGCTTCAGATTCTGTCTCCCTCTTTCTCTGCTCCTCCTTGCTCATGCTCTGTCTCTCTGTCTCTCAAAAATAAATAAACATTGAAAAAAATTAAAAAAAAATAAGGTAGATAAGAGCAAAATAAAATAGTGGGCTTCTACAACTCAACAACAAAAGACAAACATCCCAATGAAAAAAATGGGTAAAGGACTTAGACATTTCTCAAAGAGGATACACAAGTAGCCAATGGGAACATTAAAAGATGCTCAACAGTATCCTCACATCATCAGTCATTAGGGAAATGCAAATCAAAACCACAAATAGATATCCCTTCAGGACTTCACAACTACTAGGATGGCTCTACTCAAGATAAACAAACACACAAAAGCAACAGCAACTCCCAGAAACAGAAAATAACAAGCATTGGGGAGGATGTAGTGAAATCAGAACCTTGTAAATTTTTGTGGGAATGTAAAATGGTACAGCGACTATGAAAAACAATTTGATGATTCCTCAAAAAAGCAGCACATGAGATTACTATATGACCCAGCTGTTCCACTCTTAGGGATATACCCAAACGATTGAAAAAAATGGACATAAACAGATACTTGTACACCACTGTTTGTTGCAATATTACTCACCATAGCCAAAAAGGTGAAAAAAGCCTAAGTGTTCATCAATGGATGGATAGAATTTTCAAATGCAGTATATACATACAACAGAAAATTATTAAGCCACAAAAAGGAATAAAGTTCTGCCATGTGCTACAATATGGATGAACCTTGAAAACATGCTAAGTTAAATCAACCAAGCACAAAGGAAAAACGTTGGTATGATTTCACTTGCAGGCAATCCTTGTAACAGAAAAATTTATAGAAACAGAAAGATTAAAGTTGGAGAGGGGTCAGGGAGAGGGAGAAATGAAGAGCTACTGTTTAATCGTTATAGAGTTTCTGCCTGGGATGATGGAAAAGTTTTAGAAATAGTTGTGATGGCTGCACAATGTTGTAAATGGACTTAATGTCAATGAATTATAGGTTTACAAACAGTTAAAATGATCCATTTTTAAATATATATATTTATGGCAATAAAGTTTTGTAAATAGTGGGTATTATAAACTCTGTTAATGTAGAAATAATAAAGTTATTAAAATACAGAATGAGAAGTAGTAGAACTAAAATAAGGTTATGGATTGCAGGGTAGGTGTTAGCTGGCCGGAAAGGATCACCTCTTGCATCTGGCGAATCAAGTCATAGGAGCATAAATTTAATGGGCCAAAAATGTCTAGGCCTGCTGCTCAGTTCTTGTCTTGCTTATCACTAGAATCCCGGGTGTGGGCTGCCTTTCCCTTTATCTGCCTTCTTTGTCTCCTTTGGCCGTTATGAGCATTTTCTTGGCTGTCATTCTTAAAAATGGATTCATTACAAGAATGAGTTATTTTCGAACATCTAAAAATACCTTTTTCCTGTCATATTGGATTAATAGTTTTTTTTTTATTTTCAAATTTCTGGGCTTCAAAGAATTTTCACTTGGGGCGCCTGGGTGGCTCAGCAGCCTACTCTTGGTTTCGGCTCAGGTCATGATCTCAAGGTTTCCTGAGCAGGGCATCAGTCTCTGAGACGAGAGTGCCAGGTCTGTTTGGGATTCTCAGTCTCCCTCGCTTTCTGCCCTTCCCCCACTGGCACTGTCACTGTCACAAAAGAAATACATTAAAAAACAAACAAACAGAATTTTCATTCAAACTTTGGATTTGCTCTACTTCAAGCTAGCATGTGTTTTTGCCAATAAGAAGTCTGATGCCAGCCAAATGTGTATGTATTTGTAAGTGGCCTGTTTTGTCATTTTTTGTTTTGCTTTGTTTGGTTTCCCTCTCCTGTCAGGATGCCTTGAGAATCTTCTATTTACAATGGGTACATGGTTGGCATTTTTTCCCTCCTTCTTCTCCCTTTTCATTTTGAAGCCTCAGTTGTCTCTGAACTCTGAGAAAATAGTGTTTTCTTCTTTTTCTTTCTCTTTTCTTCCAGTATTTCCTTCCCTTCATTTTCTTTTTTTTTTCCCTGAAATTTCTATGAATTAAATGTTGAATCTTTTGGATTGTTCCTCTTTTTTTTTCTTTTCTTCCCCCCACTTCCCTTTATTTTTTTATACACAACTTTGCAACTCTTTTATTAATTTTTTGGAAATTACATTTTTAATTACCAAGAGCTCTTTCGAGCCCTCTATGGCTTTAATTTTTGTATATAAAACAATATTTTTATAAGTATAAAATCTTCTTAAATTTTTCTGAGGATACTTAATGGAAGTGTTTTCAGCTTTGTTGAGGTTGTGTTCTCTGACTTATTCTTGATTATGTGGATATGGTTCATCAATTAGTAAGTGTTAATTTACAGCAATCAGGTAGAGACTTGGGTATTGTATTACCCTCTCCCCCACACCACTAAAATGGTGATATTCTACTCTGAGAAATAAATCTGAAGAGCTTTATTAAAAGTTTGCTAAAAAGCATTACTATCTGAACTTCACCTCTAAATGTTCAGATGCATGTGGCTTAAGTACTCAAAAGAAGACTAATTTTTGAGATAATATTCAAGGTGATTCTTACAATAAGCCAGATTTGGTAATTTGATTCCAAGTTCCTAGATTCAGATAAAGTGAAGGAATCTAAACACTGGGCCACTACTGCTCAGACTGCATTCCAGAATTACTAAAGCACACTTTCTATTGCTTGTGCTTGTATATCTAACCTTTAATAAGTTCCTTAAGAAAATCTTAAGCACACAGATATCTAAGGACTACTAGTCTAATTCAATTCAAAGTTTATCCCAACCTCAAGTTTACACCATCTCACCCTAAAGAACACACAGAACATAAGTCAAGGCCAACCAGCCTGGGCCATGCTGCTTGAGAGGTGCTTTCAGAGTGAGCAGGAAAGACAATGAAGATTATTTGCTTGTTTATCATGTCCTATGGACTCGTTTCATAGGATTCTGATTTTAGATAATGGCTATTTGCTTCTTCTTTCAAGTCCATGCTATTTTGGAACTCCCTTCTCATCTGTTGATATGATAAGAGAAATATGAGTTCTTACTCTACTCTCATTCAACAATGAGAAGCCAAGTAAACTCCATGGTCAGGTGAACAGGAAAGGAAGAATATTCAGTCTAGCTTCTAGTTTATACACACACACACACACACACACACACACACAGGAATTCTGTGGCTCAATAGAATGCAGCAAAACTCATCAGAGTTATAGACCTATAAAACAATTGGTTTTCACAGTAATAAGTTTAATAAAGAGCATGCATTTACTTCTCTACATAAAATGTCACTGCCCACCCCCATCCGTCTGTAATCTCTCATGCTGATCCATTCTTCTTCATAGCACATATTACCACTTTAAAGAGTATATAATCATTTATTTTTATTGTCTTCTCCCTAACTAGAGTTTAAATTCTATTCAAAATGGACATTTGTTTCCTCTCTACCATATCCCTAACGTGATAGGTCTCCAATAAATATATACTGAGTAACTTAATTTATCTTCGTATCTTTTATTATGTCTCCTGGCGTCCTAACTGGAGATAATACATAGGTTTAAGAATGGCTACCGATTGTGCCCACAAAACTTGACTTTGGAACAAGATACAGAAGTCCTGATTCTAGCAATAAGCATTGTTACCAACAATATTAACACTAAAATAAAAGTCAGAGGTGAAAAATTCAATTCAATAAAAGTTTCTTTGAAAAAATTTTTCAGCTTCTGGGGTACCCAACAAGAGACAATTCAACAAGCTTGTTGACTTAAGAAACCAAAGGGTACACATAAAAGCTTTTAAGTCTTTTGGTGGGATTATATATGTGTATACCAAATCTAGAACCAGTATGTCTGTGAAGAATTTCAAAAGTGATTTTATTTCCATTTCTTTATGTCTGAATTATTGGGCTTCATTTTGATAGTCATATGGAATAATGGATATTTAGCATGAAGGAATTCATTACAGAAGCACTGTGGTAGTCTAATGAGATACTTTAAAAAAAAAAGTGTTCAACAGTTCAACTTTATTACTGCTGACACTAGCAGCTTAGATTAGTATGTACTCTCACACCGAAAACGGTATTTGAAGCCAGGTGTACAACTTAAAAACCAGAGATCATAGGTTGTTCCCCCTGAAAAAGGGGGAGGGATTGAATAATTGGTTTATTCCTTTGTAGATCAATACAAGTAGAATTTCTAATTTACAGAGGTTTAATATACAACAAGGTATATGCCTGTAGCTTGAATTTCTGCAGTTGTGGTCAGCCATGTCTAAACTTCACGGGCTACTTGACACAGTCCCTTCCTGTGGTTCCTCATTTAACCTCCTACTGACATCTGTTTCTCTTCTCTAATTCCAGAAAATTAAAATCCCTCTCTAGCAATACTAGTGTGTTCTGTATCTTAGGTAGGTCAAGGTCTATCCTCATTCTCAGTGTCCCTGGCCAGGAAAAAAGACTATTGAGAAACTGAGATACAGCCACTGATTCTGAGGCTTGGCCTCTGAAGAGAAAATATTTGCAACAGGGTATGTGAGGTAAATATTAGAGGATATACTGTACGAAGGCACAGGCCCTGTAGCAGCAATTTATTGAAGGCATACAGACAAAACGTACAAGCCAATTCACTGAGAGTAAGAGCCAGAGACCTAGCATCGTCCTTCCTTCTCCCCCAACACAACTGCCTCTCTGCCTTAACCCCCATCCCATCAGGCACTCTCCTTACTGACCCTCCACTCCAGACACCACGTCAAACACACTGAGGTCCCATCTTAGAGTCTTTGCCCTTATGCTTTGTAGAATGCTTTTCCCCTTGTTTCTATGCACGACTAATTTCCTCACCAATTTTAAGACTTTGCTTAAACATCACCTGCTCTTGAGACCCAGCTTGACCACCCTATTTAATATTGCCCCTGTTCACCTCTATCCTGGATCCTGTTATAGTTTTTCCATAACACTTATCACCTTCTAACATATTATATAATAAACTTATTTATTCTTATTATTGCTTTTATGAACTGAATGGTTGTACCTCCCAAAAACTTATAGTTTAAATCCTAACCCCCAAGTGATGGTATTAAAAAGCAATTTGCTCATGAAAATAAAGTCCTCATGAATGGGATTGGGGTCCTTATGAGAAAAGACAGGGGAAACTTAACCCATCTCTGCTCTCCACCACATGAGGATATGAGAGACGAGGAGGACCACCTGCAAACTAGGCAGTAGGTCCTCATGAGAACCTGACCATGCTGGTGCCCTGATATCTGACTTCTAGACTCCAGAACTGTGAGAAATTTAAGTTACTGATAAGGCCCTCAGTTTATGGTATTTTTTAATCCTAGCCTGAGATAATTAAAACTAGTGCATATTGTTGTTTTCCCACAAAAGATTATAAGTTACATTAGGCCATTTTAGGGATTTTTGTTGTAATGGAATCAAGAAAACCTTTTATTATTCTTAACATGTTTCACAAATCTCAGGTCAGTTTACACCTTTTGATTTGCAGACACTCTTACAAAATCTAACCATTATTTTATATAAGTCTTTATGGTTTTGGGTTACATTCATATATATATATGTGTGTGTGTGTGTGTACACACACACACATACATATATATATATATATATATATATATACACTACACACACACACATATATATATATATGTATATACACACACACACATATATATATGTATGTACACACACACACACACATATATATATATACACTACACACACACACACACACATATATATATATATATATATACACTACACACACACACATATATATATATGTATATATAAAAAGTCTAATTTAATAGGAAGGTCTCCATGCAAGCATTCTTGTTTCTTTATAAGCTTTTTTTCCCTCTCTCTTTCTCTTTCTCTCTTTTTTTCCCCTCACTGGAATTACCTTCAATTGAACTGTCAATGTTATGCATTTACATAGCTTCTCATTACCCTTTAGCTGACTGACTGAGGAGCCTTATCTTTTGAAGACAACTTTCTAAGTTATATGTCCAAACATATCCTACCTCAGACAAATTCCAAGGACTGTCAACATATTTATCATTTATATTTTAACAGGAAGCTCTCATTAGCATAAGTGTGGATGAGAAGTGTCCCCAATTATTTACACTAACCAAGGAATGAACTGTCAAAAGGAAGGCAAACATTCCTCCTGTGTTCAGTTTTAGCAGAATAAGACTTCCAGGAAATAGCTTAATGTGTGAGGTCAATCATCAGCATAATATTTTTTTTGTTTTTGAGCTATATTAGAAAAACATGAAGCTTCTCCTCCATCTAGCAATTTCTACTGGGCAATTTCTACTATTATCTCAACTACTTGGGTTTGTCTCATCATGGCTCCTCAATCATGACCAGTCCATTACGGTTCTACATGTATTTGTGTCTGCCACCCTGTGTTCCTTTCAGATCAGATTCTTTTGAAAAATGATTACATCCTCCTGCTGACAGGTCATCATCATGATTTTCATCTCAACATGTACTAGTATCACATAATATATCATGATCATTTTCCTTTCTTAAATTTTAACGCTTCCTCATCTGTTCTGAGACCATATTCTTTGCAGTGTTCTTCTGAAAACTACCGGGCACTCACATGCCAATCGTCCTCTTTTCTGTAAAGCAGCTTCTACAAAGAATTCTTCAGAAAAGAATGTATCTCCATCTGTAGCTATACATCATTTTATAGTAAAGCAGAATTCATGTCCACAAAGCCAAATTGTATTATTTGACATTGGCTATGTAGATAATTGCTTGATCCCAGTCTCTTCTTTATATTTCACTAGCATAAACTTTAACTTGGAAAGAGATTCAAATACCACTTATTTACCTAAATTCTCTAGTTCTCATTTTAAGACATCAAGGATGTAGACAAAAATAGTTAAAGGAGATAAGCCAGCACCATGAAAACACGTTCATAAACAGAAAGAAGTATAATTTTTTAATAATTGCTCAAAAACTATTCTAATGTAATGAAATACTAATGTAATAGGTGTGCTAATGGAAGTATTTATAGTCTGAAAAATCTTTTAGAGATTTGCCTTTTACTTAGACTAAATCATGATGAAACTATCAGACATGGGAGGAAACTAATTCTGGGTGGTAAGATATAATGCCAATATTTCTCCAATTTTGCCTCAGAGAATAATGAAGCAAAGATCATCATTCATAAAAGCAGTCTATTAAAGACATGTTTAAATGTCTCAGTTGTTAAAGAGTAACTGATGAAATGACAGGCCTTTAAGTTTCTATCTACTTGTGCTCCCTTGATCTTTCAAATTTCAAATCTAGTATCTCAAACACATGGCTTATTTCATTTTATTCAGAATTCAGCAAGCTATAACAACACTAAACATTTTGTTCTGCTTCATTGAATTGAATATACTAGTTTAATTAGTTTGTTAATAAATTTTACAGACTCATAATTTCTGGAAAGAATCAAAGACATTTGTCTACTCCACCAAAATGTATGGCTTTCCCTAAACACATTGCATTTTGACATTGATATATGGTGGGAATGAGGGAAAAGGACTCATGAGTGACCTTGAAAGGCTTCTCAAGATAGCTTACACTATTGAATTTCTGAGCAAGTTAGACACTAGCATGCTTCAAGAGTTCCTCGATGTTTTCCTGGTGACAGATATACCTCTGGTTGCTTGCTACATACTGTGAGATTTGAAAGTGCACAGGGACTGGAATCCTTTGCTACCAAACATATTGGAAAACCACAGACATGATTACACTTGGTGGTTTTATGTGTTTTATCAGCCAGTGACATCATGACAGATGAGAACGTTCTGCCAAGAAAAGTCAAAATTTCCTAACATTAAGGATTTCACAGACAAATCACATGTACTAAATGTCATTTAATATATACAATGCTTTGAATATAATCCAGACCCAAGGCAGGAAAAAAAATTCTCAACCACCAAGATTGTTATAGCAAGACATTTGATTCAGAGCAAAACACTCAGTCAAGATTTGCAAACTATTAAAAGTTAAATAAAATAGTTTGATACCTACAAAAAGGACTGTGTTCTTTTGTTTTTCCACTATTATCTCATTTGATGAAGCATCAAATTCCCTACTGGGAGAAACAGATGAAAGCCAGTAAATAGTAACTTGCTTTTAATGTTCTTCTTTTATCTGCCAATTGCAAAAGGAATACAGCAAGAAGTAAATGAAATGAAAGATGTATGCAGAGAACAGAGCATTCTATCAAAATTGCTTCTCTTAGAGGTAAAAACTCTAGGATAAGTGTGTCCAAGGGGAGATTAAAGCAAGTCAGCAGTGTTTCTCTAAGACAAATTGGCATTACACTTCCCAAGGAAGGGGCTTTTATCAAACACAGTCATTTAGATTAAGTATAATCAAACAAATATAAGCCTGATACACGCTTCCCAATTTTTCTAACACCAAGCTGATCTTTAAAGGATCATATCCAAAAAACAAGTTCCTTAAAAGCTACACTCTGTGGACAACTGCCTAAGAGAACAATGACCCAATACTCATAAAAGGGGGGTTAATAAAGCAGAATGAAGCCATGATTGGGCTCTTTATTTATGAGACATGGAGGAGCAGCTGCGTGCTGTGTGCTACTTTCGAAATGGGTTCCGCCTCCAGCAGTTGTCTGGACCAGATGGAAAACTGACAAGCTCCACTTAATATGTCACAGCATCAGCATGGTCATAAAAGAGTCCCAAGCAATTCTCTTTTGAACAGAAGCCACCTGTTTACTATAAACACACCTCTTATTTCTCAAACTGCAATTTTAATTTGTAACTTGCACCTGAAAGGTAGCATACCTTTGAGTTCAAAGCTGCCAGGCTGCAAGTCAATCATGAGTGTTTGAAGACTTCAAATCTCTGTGGTAGAATTTAGGCAGTTTTAAAATTTGAATGTGTCCGAAGCTTGCTTGTAAATGAGCCAATCCATCTTTTCTTAGAAGGGAGTTTTGTCATAATTATAATTTCAGTTGGCATTTTATTTGGCGCTTGCTTTATTCTAGAACTTCGCTTATTAGAAACAGACTCATTACCCTTTTGGTTATTAGAAACAGATTCATTATGCCTTCTACTTTATCTCAGTAGCAGAGAGTTAGGCTAAAAAACTGAAGATCTGGCTCTAGCCTGTGGCTATTACTTCTTCACAGAAAGAAGGAGTGTTTCATCAGGCATCTGGGGCTCCTTGCCATTCATTACGGGAGATCATTGGTGTCTCTAGGTGTATATGATGGCTTAGCAACAATCATACATCTCATAGGAGGGAAAGAAAAAATTACTTTAAAAAATTGGAGCTAATGCATAAATCTAAAATCAAAGATAACAGGCATTGCTAGAGCATCAATTTATATTACTGTGTTATAAATCTATTACAGTAGACATAATCTCTCTCTGAACCAAGACATTCAGCACAGGAATGAAGCAAAAATAGAAAAAGAAAATCTTGCTTGGATGATGAATTCCACAAGAAATTTATGGTATAGCTCAGTTTTTCTATTACAGGTTTTATTAGGAGCCTGGGATTAAACTTGGATCCCTTCAGGATCTAATGCACAGATAATTTTTCTTGCCCTTTTTCATTTTGGCTACAAACTCACCCACTAAGTTAATAATACTAAATCCAGAGCATGTAAAGGATTCTTCATGTAGCAATATTTTCTAAAAGGCGTAAGAGGAAGGTTCATCTGTGGGGTTGGAGCATAACAGAGGTTAATTGGGAATTTTTCTAGCTGCTCATTTTTTAGGGGGAAAAATCCACAAATGCAGACAACAACTTATGTTGTGTCCCTGTTTCATGTTGATCTGTCTGATTATGTTAGAGGGTCTGAAAAAAAAATATATATATATACACATATGTATATGTGTATTATATATATATATATATATATACACATATATATGTGTATTATATATATATACACATATATATATGTGTATATATATATATATATATATATATATATATATACACATATATGTTTTCTTTTATAGAACCAACTTTTCTGGTTTGTATTTACAAAGAAAAAGCCACAGAAATCACTGGGATTGTTAAAGGGACAACTGATCGCTTAGAATATGTGTAACGCAGTGCTGCTCTGGGAACTCAGGGTACTCTAAGGCAATCCACATCACCATGTCACCCATACCATGCCATTCATTTACAGAGATATCTCACTAGAGACAAGATATTTCAGAAGACAGAAGTGTATCAAGTTTAATGTAAATTATTACAGTGATCACACACATACACACAAAAAAACCACTTTCTTGCTCAGGTCCTCTCCCAAACTCCCACCATAAATAGTCACAGGTCCAGGAGGAAAGACAAATGAGCAAAGACTCTAATGTAGGCATGCAAGTCACATAGTTGATTGCATTTTGATCTCCAGGATCCATCAGCTTTCTATGTTTGACCATATTTTCATCTTCTCAGCTAAGCGACTCCTACAGGGGGACCACAGCCATCATTTTGTACAAATGGGCTTGTGGTAACTCACTTGTCATCCTTCACAGCAAGCCCTGCAGTGCTATTGCCCAGCTTGTAAGAAACAGAAGGATCTCATCAAGCATATATTCAGAGTAAGTGGTGAAAAGTAAAATGTTTCTGACTTTATGCATTTGACCAAATAATGCTCAAGTATTTCTGAATATTTTATCACATCGATTCAAAGAATAAAAGTAAACGTACATCTCTTTTGTGGAAAATAGGCAATCTCTCACTTCAGAGAGGAAAACATAAAATAGCATTTCTTTTTACAAAAGAAATTACCTTAATATTGGGCATGGTAGTCAGAGTGTTTTCCCTAATACCCATAGCATGATCTCATCATTTGTCAGAACACTTGTAACAAATCTTTCTTCAAAATGTAGATGTGCTCCCACAATTAAACATCATTTGTTGCTAATACATCTACTTGGTTAACTACTGATAAGAAAAGGGATAATTTGTATTTTTCAAAAGTATATAAGTGACACTCTTATTTTTATAACATTTTACTGTTTGCTCTTTACAAGGTGTTCTACAAGCGGTTAGCATTTCCTTGTGGTATTTGTCACTATTAACATTCCAATCTTACAGCCAGGAAAGCACAAAATAAAAGATTTATACAATGCTACTGACTAAATCTGGTGCCATGCAGGATTACTCTTGAATTGAGGTAACTGACTACTTTTAATTCAAAAGTTTTATCAAAATAGGTAAGATGTGGCAAAATGAAACTTGCTAAAATTGCTTTTTTTCTGGTCCCTAATATGATATTACCAGTTTATGGTAGAGTAGGTTTTGCCTTAACATTTCAAACTAAAAAATTGGAGTCATTTAGAAAAGTATTTATTATGTGTGTTATACCTTTATATAATTAGAAATAAACATCATATTTTCATTTAATTATTCATGTCATTTTGGGGGAGGGTTAAAAAAATTAAATGATTTCCAAGTAGTTTTTAGGGTCTACATTTATGCAGTACCCACATGAGAATCCTTAATGCTACATAACTTAATAAAGTTTTTTTATACTGTTGTTTATGTCAACTGAGATAAATAGAGCAAAAATAATTAAAACTCTAAAATATTAATTTCCATTACCTTAGTAATTTAATGGGTAACTATTATCAATATTATTTAAAATATTTGTAAACATAGTATTTTAAATTTTTATACTAAAATATGCATTAATTCTTGACATTAAGAATTTATTTTTTTTAATGTTTATTCCTTTTTAGAGAGAAAGAAAGGGAGAGAGGGGCAGACAGAGAGGGAGACCCAGAATTTGAAGAAGGCTCCAGGCTCTTAGCCATCAGCAGAGAGCCCAGTGCAGGACTTGAACCCATAAGCCATGAAATCATAACTTGAGCTGAAGTCAGATGCTTACTGACTGAGCCACCAGGCGCCCCTTGATATGGGGAATTTAAACAGTAGAGAATAATATAGAGTAAAATAAAAGTCCCTTTTCATTGACTTATTCTCACCTAAAACTCAACCAATTCACAAGTTGGTATTGTTATTTCATTTTACAGATAAAGAAACTGAGGTATAGATTGGTTCAGTAAATTGCATGAGTATCAATGATTGAGTAGCAGACTGAGAACTCAATTCAAAGCTCTGAAGCCAAAAGTTCAGATAATTATGATTCTCAAAGTTTAATGAGCATAAAAGACACCAGGTTCTGGCCAAGGTGGAATAAAAGTTTACAGATTTATCCTCCTGTCTGAATCAATTAAAAAGATGGGAAAAATATATGAAAAAACATTTTTCAAGATACTGGACATTAGGCAGCAAAGGACAGTGGTCCCTGAGAGAGGAGAAACAAATGAGACAAACTCTATACTTATGCCAGCTGCCTGGGGAGGGTTTCTAGGTTGAAATGCAGCACAAGGAGCTATTTGTGAAGATCATCAGTCAGCCACAGTTGAGGAGGCAGAAGTGGAAGATTATACCCCTAGAATTCATAGGACAGAATACTAGAAACGAGAGATTGGCAAAAACAAAAGTCTAGAGAACTTTGGAAGGTGGTCCTTATATATGCAGCTATTTAGTGATGCATGCATATTAAAAAACTATGCCAGGGAAAGAACGACCAGAAATAAGAGCTAAAGAACACAGAAGAGTGGAAGTAATGTCCATTCCCACCAACCAGGCTGGAAATCTTCATAATTCACTGGGCACTGAGTAAAATACTCAAAGGGTCTTGTCTTGGTAACAGAGCAAAAATCGCCCTAGACTAAATGCTAACAAAGCTGAAAAGCAAGACCCAATAGATCATATTCTTTCTGTATAAATTAACAATGTTTTTTTCAGGTCTAAAAAAACACAAGGTATCTTTACTGTACCAGGAAAAAGTCATGTGCTCCAAACCAGCATTTCCAACCCAAAGGACAGAAAGCTTAATTTCTGTGTTAAAAAAACAAAACAAAAACGCCTGAAAATGCCACAGTTTTGGATTCATTTTCCAATTGTTCTTAGGAATGAAATAATTTTGGACACCCCTGAGCAGGTACACCCCCTCCTAGACATGAGTACTGTGTGCTAGACAGGATCCCAGGAATCTGAGACTGACCAGGAGAGAGGCTTGATTGAGGAGATCTCTGAGAAGCTGGTTACTAACTTCATGGCTGAGGTCCCTGACATGAGAAGGGTATACCTAGTAAAAATTCTCCAGCAAGAGACTAGTAGTAGCTGAGCCAGAAGAAGAGTCAAGATGGAGGCTGGGACTTTCTAGGGTACCAAGGCATTCCCAAGGTGACCAGAGTGGAAGGAGGGATGGGTGTCCTAGCTGGAGCACCTTCTCTCAGCCTTTCCACCTGCAGAGCACAGGGGTGGGTGAACAGTACTAAGTTCTGGGACACCTGGGTGGCTCAGTCAGTTAAGCATTTGTCTTTGGCTCAGGTCATGATCTCGAGGTTCATGAATTCAAGCCCCAGTTCCGGCTCTGTGCTGGCAGCTCAGAGCCTGGAGCCTGCTTAAGGTTCTGTGTCTCCCTCTCTCTCTGGTCCTCTTCCACTCATGCTCTGCCTCTGTCAAAAAGAAATAAAACATAAAACAAACAAACCAGTACTTAGTGCTGTGCCACGGCCCTTGTACAGAAGTTACACCCTTCAGTGACCTTCTAGAACTGTCTAGCTCACTGCATGCATGTCTTCAGAATCCAGACACATACAAAACACACCATCTATCTAGAGAAGGCCAGGATTGTCTTTGTGTAGTCACTGGAAATCAGGGCAGGGAAAAGGTATATGCACCACAATAGCAACAGAAGTAAAACTAGGTCCAACATAAAAAAAAAAAAAAGAAAGAAAGAAAGAAGGAATAAATAAACAAAAACTAGGTCCAACACAAATAAATAAATGAATAAACAAACAAACAAACAAACAAACAAAGAAGTCAGGAGAAAAATGCAGAAAAATGGGGGACTGTGGGGCAGAGTTACTGAGGCTGGGAGTAGGCAAGCTACAGCACATGCTCTTGGTGCCTGGCATGAGAGGAGTGCATGCACTCGTGGTTTCTGGGGCGAGGGGGGTGGGTGTGGGCAGGGTTCTGTTTTTGATATTAAAATAAGTGACTTCAATGGGGTGGGGGAGGCATCCTACAAAATGTATGGAATGTAATGAAGACAGGGAGGGGCAGGGTGAAACCATGGGCCAGGAGCTCAAGAATATTTTTGGAAAAGTATTCAGTGACCAAAAAGTTAAAACTTACAGTCTGGTATCCACACAAAAATTATGACATATTCAAAGAAACAAAAATATACCACCCATAATGAGGAGAAAATAATTCATTCAAAATTGACTTATAACTAGCACAAATAGAAGCAGAAAAAGATATTAAAACCGTAATCCACATGGCTAACATTGTCCTTAATGGTGAAACACTAGATGCTTTTCCTCAAAGATCAAGAACAAGACAAGGATGTCCATTTGACCACTTGGAATCTATACATATCCTGGAGGTTCCTGCCAGGGCAAGAAAAAGAAATAAAAGGTATCCAGACTGGAGCCCAGATGGCAGAACAGCATGGAAGTTTCTTTGTGTCTCACGTCCATGAAATACAGACAGATCAACACTAAATCATCCTTCACATCTAGAAAACTGATTTGAGGATTAACACAACAATCTGCACAACTGGAACCAGAGAACTCAGCAGGAATTCACCCGAAAAGAAAGAGCTGAAAAAAACCTAAAATCAGGGACTAAATCAACACCGATACAGGCATGATTTCTGAGCCAGAATTTAGAATCATGATAATAAGAATACTAGCTGGAGTCAAAAATAGATTAGAATCCCTCTCTGTGGAAATAAAAAAGTAAAAGCCCATCAGAATGAAATAAAAAATGCTATAACTGAGCTGCAATCTGGAATAGATGCCATAGCAGCAAGGATGGAAGAAGCAGAGCAGAGAATCAGCAAAATAGAGGACAGACTTCTGGAGAATAATGAAGCAGAAAAAAAGAGGTAGACTAAGGCAAAAGAGCACGATTTAAGAATTAGAGAAATCAGTGACTCTAAAAAGGGACAACATCAGAATCATAGGGGTCCCAGAGGAGGGAGAGAGAGAAATAGGGGTAGAAGGGTTATGAAAGCAAATCATAGTGGAAAACTTTCCTAACCTGGGGAAAGACACAGACATCAAAATCCAGGAAGCACAGAGGACTACCAGAAGATTCAACAAAAACCGACCAACAGCAAAGCATATCATAGTCAAATTCACAAAATACTCAGGCAAAGAAAGAATCGTGAAGCAGCTAAGGGAAAAAAAAAGTCCTTAACCTACAAGGGAAGACATCAGGTTTGCAGCAGAGCTATCCACAGAAACTTGGCAGGCCAGAAAGGAGTAGCAGGATATATTCAATGTGCTGAATCAGAAAAATATGCAGCCAAGAATTCTTTATCCAACAAAGCTGTCATTCAAAATAGAAGGAGAGATAAAAATTTTCCCAAACAAAAATTAAAGTAGTTTGTGACCACTAAACCAGCCTCACGAGAAATTTTTAAGGGGAACTCTCTAAGGGGAGAAAGATGAAACAAAACAAAAAAGAGCAAAAGCAAGAAAGACTAGAAAGGACCAGAGAACACCACCAGAATCTCCAACTTTCCAAGAAACATAATGGCAATAAGCTCATATCTTTCAGTACTCACTCTAAAAATCAGTGGACTAAATGCTCCAATCAAAAGACAAATGGTAACAGAATGGATAAGAAAACAAGATCCATCTATATGCTGTTTACAAGAGACACACTTTAGACCTACAGACACCTTCAGATTGCAAGTAAGGGGATGGAGAACCATCTATTATGCTAACGGTTGCCAAAAGAAAGCCAGAGTAGCCATACTTTTATCAGACAACCAAGACTTTAAAATAGACTGTAACAAGAGATGAAAAGGGATATTATATCATAATTAAGGGGTCTATCCACCAAGAACACCTAACAATTGTAAACATTTATGCTCCAAATGTGGTACAACTCAAATATGCAAATAAATTAATCAAAAACATAAAGAAATCCATTGATAATAATACCAAAATAGTAGGGGACTTCAACACCCCACTTACAATTAATGGAAAGATCATCTAAGCAGAAAACCAACAAGGAAACAATGGCTTTGAATGACACACTGAACCAGATAGACTTAACAGATATATTCAGAACATGTCATCCTAAAGCAGCAGATATACATTCTTATCCATTCACATGGAAGGCTCTCCAGAAAAGATCACATACTGGGACACAAGTCAGCCCTCAGCAAGTACAAAAAGATAGAGATCATACCGTGCATATTTTCAGACCACAATGCTATGAAACTCGAAATCAACTACAAGAAAAAATGTGGAAAGGTAACAAATACTTGGAGACTGAAGAACATCCTACTCAAGAATGAATAGGCTAACCAAGAAGTTAAAGAGGAAATTAAAAAGTACATGGAAGCCAATTAAAATGATAACACCACAGCCCAAAACCTCTGGGATGCAGCAAAGGCAGTCATAAGGGGAAAGTATATAGCAATCCAGGCCTTCCTAAAGGAGGAAGAAATGTCTCAGATACACAACCTAACCTTACACCTTAAAGAGCTGGAAAAAGAACAGCAAATAAAACCAAAAACCAGCAGAAGACAGGAAATAATAAAGGTTAGAGCAGAAATCAAGGCTATCGAAACCAAAACAAACAAACAAAACCCCAAACAAACAAATGAACAAAAAACCAGAAGCTGGTTCTTTGAAAGAATTAACAATTGATAAGCCACTAGTAGTTGGATCAAAAAGAAATAAGAAAGGTCTCAAATAAGATCAAGAATGAAAGAGGAGAGATCACAACCAACACAGCAGAAATACAAACAATAATAAGAGGATATTATGAGCAACTATACACCAATAAAATGGGCAATCTGGAAGAAATGGACAAATTTTAAAAACATATACACTACCAAAACTGAAACAGTAAGAAATAGAAAATTTAAACAGTCCCATAACCAGAAAAGAAATTGAATTAGTAATCAAAAATCTCCTAACAAGAGTCCTGGGCCAGATGGCTTTCCAGGAGAATGCTACCAAACATTTAAGGAAGAGTTAAAACCTATTCTCTTGAAGCTGTTCCAAAAAATAGAAATGGAAGGAAATTTTCCAAACTCTTTCTATGAAGCCAGCATTACCTGGATTCCAAAACCAGACAAAGACTCCACTAAAAAGGAGAACAATAGACCAATTTCCCTGATGAACATGGATGCAAACATCCTTAACAAGATATTAGCCAACTGGATCCAACAATCCATTAAAAAAAATTATTCACCACGACCAAGTGGGATTTATACCTGGGATGCAGGGCTGGTTCAATACCCACAAAATGATCAATGTGATTCATCACATCAATAAAAGAAAGGACAAGAACCATATGATCCTCTCAATAGATGCAGAGAAAGGATCTGACAAAACAGCATCCTTTCTTGATAAAAACCCTCAAGAAAGTGGGGATAGAAGGATCATATCTCGAGATCACAAAAGCCATATATGAAAGACCCAACAGTAATATCATCCTCAATGGAGAAAAACTGAGAGCTTTCCCCCTAAGGTGAGGAATAAGACAGGGATGTCCACTCTCGCCACTGTTATTCAACATAGTATTGGAAGTCTTAACCTCAGCAATCAGACAACACAAAGAAATAAAAGGCATCCAAATTGGCCAGGAAGAAGTCAAACTTTCACTCTTCACAGATGACATGATACTGTATATGGAAAATCCAAAAGATTCCACCAAAAAAAACCCTGCTAGAATGGATGTATGAATTCAGCAAAGTCACAGGATATAAAGTCAATGCACAGAAATTGGTTGCATTCTGTACACCAATAATGAAGCAACAGAAAGAGAAATCAAGGAATCGATCACATTTTCAATTGAACCAAAAATCATAAAATATCTAGGAATAAATCTAATGAAAGAGGTGAAAAAATCTATACAATGCAAACTATAGAAGGCTTATGAAAGAAATTGAGGAAGATACAGAAAAATGGAAAAATATTCCATGTTCCTGGATAGGAAGAACAAATATTGTTAAAATGTCGATACTACCCAAAGCAATCTACATATTCAATGCAATCCCTATCAAAATAACACCAGCATTCTTCACAGAGCTAGAACAAACAATCCTAAATTTGTATGGAACCAGAAAAGACCCCTAATAGCCAAAGCAATCTTGAAAAAGAAAACCAAAGCAGGAGGCATCACAATACCGGACTTCAAGCTGTATTATAAAGCTGTAATCATCATGACAGTATGGTACTGGCACAAGAACAGATACTCAGATCAATGGAACAGAATAGAGAACCCAGAAATGGACCCACAAACGTATGGCCAACGAATCTTTGACCAAGCAGGAAATATTCCATGGAATAGAGAACAGTCCCTTTGGCAAGTGGTGCTGGGAAAACTGGACAGCATCATGCAGAAAAATGAACCTGGACCACTTTCTTACACCATACACAAAGTAAATTCAAAATGGATGAAAGACCTAAATGTAAGACAAGGAGCCATCAAAATACTGAAGGAGAAAGCAGGAAAAAACCTCTTTGACCTCAGCCGCAGCAGCTTCTTACTCAACATTTCTCTGGAGGCAAAGGAAACAAAAGGAAAAATGAACTACTGGGACCTCATCAAAATAAAAAGCTTCAGCACAGCAAAGGAAACTATCAGCAAAACTCAAAGACAACCAACAGAATGGGAGAAGATATTTGCAAACAACATATCAGATAAAAGGTTAGTATCCAAAATCTATAAAGAACTTATCAAACTCAACCCCCCAAAAACAAATAAGGGCAAGAAGAAGAAATGGGCAAAAGACATGAATAGACACTTCTCCAAAGTAGACATCCAGAGAGCCAACAGACACATGAAAAAATGCTCAACATCACTCATCATCATTTGGGAAATACAGTCCAAAACCACAACGAGGTATCACCTCAAAGCTGTCAGAATGGCTACCACTAACAACTCAGGCAACAAAAGATGTTGTTGGCGAGAATGCAGACAAAGAGGATCTCTTTTGCAGTGCTGGTAGGTATGCAAACTGGTGCAGTTGCTCTGGAAAACAGCATGGAGGTTCCTCAAAAAACTAAAAATAGAACTACCCTATGACCCAGAAATTGCAGTTAGGTATTTATCCAAGGGATACAGGTATGCTGTTTCAAAGGGGCATATGCACCACAATGTTTATAGCAGCACTATCAACAATAGCCAAGGTATGGAAAGAGCCCAAATGTCCATCGATGGATGAATGGATAAAGAAGATGTGGTAGATATATATACAGTGGAGTATTACTTGGCAATCAAAAAGAATGAAACCTTGCCATTCACAACTATGTGGATAGAACTAGAGGGTATTATGCTAAGTGAAATTAGTCAATCAGAGAAAGACCAATATCGTATGACTTCACTCATATGAGGACTTTAAGATACAAAACAGATGAACACAAGGGAAGTGAAGCCAAAATAATATAAAAACAGGGAGGGGGACAAAAACATAAGAGACTCTTAAATATGGAGAACAAACAGAGGGTTACTAGAGGGGTTGTGGGGATGGGCTAAATGGGTAAGGGGCATTGGGAATGTACTCCTGAAATCATTGTTGCACTATATACTAACTAACTAGCATGTAAATTAAAAGAAATAAATAAAAATTAAAGAACATATATTTTTAAACATTCTAAAAAAAAAAAGAGAAATAAATAAAAGGTATCCAGACTGGAAAGGAAGAAGTAAACTGTGGTGGACCCTTGAACAACATGGAGTCAGGGCTTCTGACTCCTTGCACTGTCAAAAATCCATGTATAACTTTTCACTCCCCTGAAATTTAATTACTTATAGCCTACTGTTGACCAAAAGCCTTATCAGTAACAGCTAATTAACACGTATTTAGTATGTTATTTATATTGTATATTGTTTTCTTACAATAAAGCTAGAAAAAAAGAAATGTGAAGAAACCCTAAGGAAATGAAAATACATTTACAGTATTGTGCTGCATTTATAAAAAAGTAAAAAATAAAAGTCTGTATATAAGTAGGCCTGCACAGTCCATATCTATGTTGTTCAAGGGTCAACTTTATATCTATTAATACATGATATGAACTTTTCTATTAAAAATTCCTAAGGAATCTACTAAAAAACGCTTGTACACTATTGCTAGAAATATACATTAGCATAGACATCATGGAAAACAATATGGAGGTTACTCAAACATAGAACTAGCTTGTATTCAGCAACATCTTTTCTGGGTATATATCTGAAGGAAATGAAAACATGATCTCAAAGACATATCTGCATATTCATATTCATTGCAGCATTATTCACAATAACCAAGGCATGGAAACAACCTACAGTTCAATGATAGATGAATGGATAAAGAAAATGAGGTATACATACACAACAGACTATTACCAATAAGAAAGAAGGAAATGCTGCCATTTGCAACAATACAGATGAATCTTGAGGGCATTATGCTAAACGAAATATGTCAGAGAAAGACAAACACTGTATGATTCAGTTATATATGGAATTTTAAAAAGCACCACTCATAGAAGAAGAGAGTATAAAAGTGGTTATGGGATAAAGTTAATGAGATGCTGGTCAAAAGGTACAAATTTCCATTCATAAGATGAATAACTTCTGGAGATCTAATGTACAGCATGGTGAGTATAGTTAACAATATTTCATTGTATACTTGAAAGCTGCTAAGAGATCTTAAATCTTCTCACCACAATAACAAGAATAATGGTAATTACGTGAGGTAAAATATGTGTAAATAACCTTATTGTGATGATAATTTTGCAATAAATATATATATATATATACATGTATCAAATCACATTGTATACCTTTAACATACATAATGTTAGATGTCAATGGTATCTTAATAAAGCTGTAAAAAATGGATATCTTATATGCCTATATCTATTATAATTTATCTATATTCATATAATGTCAAAATTTATCAAATAGTACACTTTCTGCAAAGTTTATTGTGTATCAATTATATCTCATTAAAGCTATTTTAAAGAAATCTAGGTGGAGCAAAGAATATGACGGAAGTAGAATGTGGTAGAAATGACACTGTTGACTTTTTAAATCTAGGTCATAAAATGTGATTTATCTTCCAATTTATTACTTAAAAATTCACTTGTAGAATCCTGAGCCATCATGTAGGATCTGATTACCTTGAGACCACCTGTGAGAAAAACCAAGCCACAATGGAGGAGCCTCACGTAGGTGTTCCTGTCAACAGCTCTAGGTGAGGTCCCAACAGCAGCATGCATTGACCAAACTGTATGTGAGTAAAAATACTTCCAGATGACTCTAGGCTTCAATCATCATATCAATTTCAGGAATCAAGTCCCAAGAGGCTCAGTCATGATGGTATAAAGACAAGTCATTTAGACCTCATCTTCATTCTTGAATTAAGTATCTATGAGCACAATAACATTGTTGCTTTAAGCTGATGAATTCTGGATTAATTATTTTGTACAATAATTACCAGGGACACTTAAACTAAGTTTTCTGTAGATAACAATCATCAAATCTGTATAACATTTAAGAAAAGACAGCTATTTGAGGACACTGTCAGACAACAAAAAAATTAGGCCGAAGCTGGAGACAAGGCCACCTTTAGATAATTGCATCGGGTGTGATTTCCATATTTGCAGTTTTTGCCTATGGCTTGTTCCAAACTAGACAGCTCAGGGGGACAGAAAGCTAAATTTTCACTGAATCCAAGCTCTAGGTAACAGAGTTTCAAGCTGACAAAATGGCTGGAATATTGAAGGCAATAAGGAGTTACAGAGGGATGAACTTCAAAATCTGTGTTTAATAACTGCTCCGATTCTCTTAGACTAATCAGTTTCTAGGTCTTCTTTCCCACTCTCAGCCCTGACCTAAAGAGAATTCCTATACCATCCACCACTTACCCCAACGTAAACATTGTGTTCACATTTCTAGTAAAGGATGCTTTTAGGGACAAAGAGAAGGGATTGATGAGTGAGCCACACATGATTAGTTCCCTGCACTATCCCTGTATTTCTACTACTGTCAAACTCCTTCCTTTATATCAAGACATAAATAGTAGGTTAACTTCATTTGATAAAATCCTCTATCTAGTCCAGGATACAGCTACTGTCTGTGAGTCAACAGAGGTGCTCCCAGCTGTCTGAGCCACCAAAAGGAGAACTGGATCTCTGGTGAGAGTGCTCATGTTGATAAGTCCACCGGGACAAGAAGCTAGGCTTCTCTTTCCCTGATAAAATGTGGATGAGCATCAGAAGAAATAGTTCTACATGTATTTCCCAGATTTTTATAGTGAAGATGAGCACAATCTTTGCCTTTCCGCTGTTATACCACTCATTTCCCAGGTCTGACTCCGTAATTGGCTCCTTGGGGCATGCTAGAATTTGGAAGCAATGAGGTGTGGTTGGATAGCACATTAGGAGAAATAGCTTCTTGCCGAGTTGCTTCTTCCTGCCAGGTTGTCAAAGGATTTTCAGGCAAGTCAGAACAGTTTCATCAGACAGGGGAGGAGAGACTATTTCTGCTGATAAGGGAGGTGTGGTTGGACTCAAGACTTTGGGTCATCCTCACTCATTTGAATCTTCTCAAACGTTCCCAGTCTATTCATTATATCCTCACTCTTTCCCAACCTATAATCTGGCTTTGATTTTTTGTTATATCCATCCTTCTCTGTCTGCCAGCAATATTACAAAGTGGTCACAGAGACTGCTTGCTTTTTTTTTTTAAACTATGCGTTGATATTTTACAGTTTTAACCTTGCTAATCTGTTTCTAGATAGGCATAGCCAGCACACCACACATCCCTAGCATTCTTCATGCCCTTTTACACAACTCCAGGGACTCCAGTGTGCCATTGCCCATTACAGACTACCAGAATGCCTTCCAAGATAACCAAGCTCTAGTTCCCAATTTCTCTGAAGTCCATTACTGTACCATGAAGTTTCACTGATGAAAGCAACAGAAAGAAAAATTTTGAATTTCACAATTAATTTATTAAAAATTTCAAATTGGAACATATAATCCCCAGAAAAACCTGAGAATCCGCGGAAAGTTAACCAGGTAGAGACAATTCCCAAACTGTCCCCTGGCCTGGTTTCAGGTTAATCTCAAACCCCTGGGTCATTGGCACCACTGATGCTGGGACATCTACTTCTGCTGTCTCTAAAAGCTTATTATCTCTTCCCTATTCTCTGCCAAATAGAGTATTTCCCGGCCTTTCTCTCTTGTGAATCCATCTTGATCCAAGTACATGATGGAAATTGTCACGTGTCAGCATCCTGGCTTCCAGGAAGGCTGGGGAATTAGTTCTACTGGAGTTATCATCAGAAGTGAAGTGAGAATGCTTCAGATATGAAAAAGCAACTCAAAAAGGGGACAGCTACACTGTGGCAAATTCCTCTAATCTATGTGACCCCATAATCTGCATATACTTGTTCTATTAAATTATCCTGTTTAGACAGTATCTGTAGAAGAGGTGAGTGAATATGAAGTTGTAGACAGGCTTCTGACCAGTTTCCATTACTCTGGGAGTAGAGGACATGAGTATTTCCTTCTTTTTCTTTCTTTTTTTAAAAATTTCCTCCCACTTATGCATTTTATCATTTACTATGCTCTTCTTTCACTTTTCCCCAAACTTACAAGATGAGCTCTTGCCAAGCAAATCGTTCCCATGTTTTCTAGTGCAGCTCTGGGTCTTATCTGTGGTCCACCCCCACTGCCTGTGCAGCCGAGTACAAAGGGCTGGTGTGCAAGGACAGAGTCCATGTGGTCTGACAGTCCGTTTACCTGATTGCCCAGGTTCCCTCTAAATCTTTATTTATTTATTTTACTTCAGCTCTAGTGATTTCCTGAATATGTTCTCACTTTTACTCAGGTAAAACATAATGTTCTCATGTTTTTGCTTTTGTTTTCCAATCAATTCTATCTCTGGTGCCTTCTATCTTCCAAAAACGTTTGACAACTTAACTACTGAGGGCACCCATTTGTGCATTAGATCTAGGAATTAGGTATTACCATCCACACTTTAAATAAAAGAAACCTGAGGTTTGGAAAAGTGAAGCTGTTTGCCAAAGGGTGATAAGAAAGGAAGTCAAGATTTTAACTCAATTCTGTTTAATCCAGAGCTCAAGATCTTTACTACTGGAAAAGATATTTCCTACACATTACATAACAGCTTGTTGCTCTAAGCAAATCATTATTTTCCTTACCATCTCTAGTCAGCATTCTAAAGATACTTGTTCATTTGAAATTGTGATCATTTTTATAATTTGAGGTTGCCAGAATTAGTATTGTACCTAGTTAATGCCCATCTATTTTTCACGGAATGATGTTTCCCAAATGTCAGTCTCATTCTTCTCAAATAAACAGGAAAATTTTCCATTTGGAAACTTATTCTTCTCTATGATTTTTCCATTATAAATTTGAATGTGATGCACAGAACGTAACAGCTTGCCTTCACCCCAAGAGTATGAGAGGAAACCACTTTCCTCTGTTACAGCAGGATGAGATTCTGTGAAAGGGTCCAGATTTAGTATATGGTATCAGTAGAAAGTAAAGGAATCTCTAATTTTCACTAGCAAGAAGCTGTAATTACTCCAACAGAGTAATTTCTCTGTTACTGAAAATTGAGCTGGTAAAGCAGAAAGGAAAGTGATACTTTGGTTTGCTAATCCTAAATAAACTACAAAAGTGAGTTGACTTGGAATGGAATGAGCATTGGGACCTTAGGCATACAACTCAAAGCAGAACATCTTGTCTAGTGGGTGTCAGGGTATAAACCTCTTTAGTCAATGTTTTTATTACTAGATACACTAAAACAGTTAACAGCTTGTACTGTAATCTATCAAAGAGTCACTGACTTAAGAAGGGATTTGAAAAGTGCACTTCTGAGAGAAGCCTTGAAAGTCAACTCTCATGAAAAAAGTCAACTACCTATTCAGACATATTTAATATGTAAATAAATATATGCCTTAAAATGTCACTTGCAAATTTATGTCTATTAAGCCTATTATCCTATTTGCATCAAAAATCCATGATCATGGGGCACCTGGGTGGCTCAGTCAGTTAAGGGTCCTACTCTTGATATAGGCTCAGTTCATGATCTTGTGGTTTGTGAGCTCAAGCCCTGCATCGAACTCTGCACTACCGGCATATATCCTGCCTGGGATTCTCTCTCTCTCTCTGTCTGTCTCTGTCTCTCTCTATCTCTGTCTCTCTCTCTCTCTCTCTACCTCTTTCTCTGCCCCTCCCCCATCACTATCTCTCACTCTCTCTCTTAAAATAAATAAATAAAATTTAAAAATAAAATCAACAATGCATAATACAGGGGGAAAACGTCATTGAAACAAAATTAAGGGTGTGTGTTAACCATTAAAATAAGTTTTAGTAAAGAGAAACAATATTTCTGCAAGCAACTGAGTACATAAGTAACATGTAATGGCATAAGAGAATTTTAGCCTTTAAAGGTCCAATAATCACGACTTTCTGACTGGAAATACTGAAACAACTTAAGTTTGAAAATATCACTATTAATAAGCAAATGTATTTTATTTCAGGAAAAAAGTAGATGCCAAAACCTGAAAATTAAAAAAAAAAATAAAATTGAAAGTAAAATGGATAATGCTCTAAGATACACTTAAAAGGGAAACTTGTATTAAGAGTTTTAAATCATACATAGATATACATGTTTATCATCTAATAATTCTGGAATATTTCTGAATCCTATAAAATTTCATCACAACTTTCAAGATTAAAGTATGGGTTTAACAAAGTCAAAAAAGAGGATATTTTAGTAGTTCAAGAGATTTCATCCATAATGATAAGTTACAACCTCTAAATTTAAAGGTCTTAATCATGTCAATGACACAGCCTTTAGAGACAGCTTATACATAATGAGAAAAAGATTACTTCTTCATTCCAAAAAAAAAAAAAAAATGGGGGGGGGGGCGGAGAAAAGGAAGTGCTATTGGATATAAATACCTACCAACAGTTTTAACCTAAGGCCTTTCTTACAATTTCAACCATCAAAATCTTTCAGCTTCATGCCTGCTAAATTCACTGCAAGGTGCAAGCTGTTTGATACACACAATGAAGACTTTTAGAAAAATATAAGTAATGTTTTCACCGGGTTCTTGTAATGGATCTGTTCCAGGTGTGAGAATCACATCTCTGGTTCCTGAATATCCAAACATGATTTAAGGTCCACCAGATCAAAAATGGAAAATTTTCTAAATCACTGGTTTTAACTTTTCCTTAAAACACCTCACTTTCCTCATCAGATAGAGCTATTCATGGTAACTACCTCACAGAGTGGTAAGAATTAAATAAAATACTTAGAATAGCACTCCATAAGATGTGATGATAATAACAATGAGACATTGATGATTATTAAATTCTACCTCCTTTTTGAATCCATATCAACAAGATTAGATATCTGTGCCTAGCGCAGGATAGTGTATTTAGCCAATAAAAGTTTAGGACACCTAGGGGCACCTGGGTGGCTCAGTCAGTTAAGCGTCAGACTTCTGCTCAGGTCATAATCTCGAGGCCAGAGAGTTTGGACCCCACATGGGGCTCTGTGCTCACAGCTTAGAGCCTGGAGCCTGCTTCAGATTCTTGGGTCTTCCCCTCTCTCTGCCCCTCCCCTGCTCATACTGTGTTTCTTTCTCCTTCAAAAATAAACATTAAAAAAATTAGAACAAAAATTCAGAACACCCAATTAAACTTGTATTTCAGATAAACAATAACTTTTTAGTGTAAGTAGGCAATATTTGGGACATAGTTTAACTGAATTTCAGGTAATTGATAAGTTTTGTTTTGCTGTAGAAGAATGTCCCAAAGATTGCATGGGGAATACTTATTCTAAAAAAAATTATCCATTGCTTAACAGAAATTCAAATTTAACTGGGTTTTCTACACTTTATCTGGATATTTTGTTGAAGTATAACTGACAAAGTTATATTAGTTTCAGAAGCATAACAGAATGAATCGACAATTCCTTATTTACTTAATGCTCACTGCATTAAGTATAGTCACCACTTATCACCATACAACATTATTACAATATTATCAACTATATTCCTATGCTGTATTTTTCATCTCTGTGATTTATTTTATAACTAGAAGTATTTCTCTCTTCATCTCTTTTATTTCACCTGTCACTTCACTCACCTCCCCTCTGACAACCACCAAATGCAGTGTCTTGTTTTTGTTTGTTCATTTATTTTTTTAGATTCCATATATAAGTGAATCATGTGGTATTTGTCTTATTTCACTTAGCATAATACGGGCGAGATCCACCCATGTTGTCACATATGGCAAGATTTCATTCTTTTTTATGGCTAATATACCAGTGTGTGTGTGTGTGTGTGTGTGTGTGTGTGTGTGTGTGTGTCTGTGTGTAAACCACATTTCTATATCCATTCATCTATCAATGGACACTCTGTTGCTTCCATTCCTTGGCCATTATAAATAATGCTGAAATAAAGATAAGAATGCATCTATCTCTTCAAGTTACAATCTTCATTTTCTTCAGATAAATACCCAGATGTGGAATTGCTGGATCAAAATATTAAATATTAAAATAGTTCTATTTTTAATATTTTAAGGAACCTCCATAGTGTTTCCCAAAGTGGTTATACTAATTTATATCCCTACCAGCAGTAGGCAAGGATTCCCTTTTCTCCACATCTTTACCAACACTTGTTATTTCCTGTCTTTTTGATACTGGCCATTCTGAGCCGTGTGTGGTGATATCTCATTGTGGTTTTGATTTTTGTTTCCCTGAAGATTAGTGACTGAGAACATCTTTTCATGTGTCTTGTTGGCCATCTGCGTCTTTTTTGGAAAAATGTCTACATAGTTCCTCCACCCATTGTCAAATCAGATTGTTTTCTTGGTGTTGAGTTGTATAGGCTTTTTATATATTTTGGCTAACATCAGATATATCATTTGCAAATATCTTCTTCCATTTGGCAAGTTGTCTTTTTCTTTTGTAGATGGTTTCCTTTGTGTGCAAAAGCTTTTTATATTTGTGTAGTCCTAATAGTTCATTTTTACTTTTGTTTCCCTTGCCAGAGAAGACATATCCATGAATATGAGATTATGCTCATGTTTTCTTTTAGGAATTTTATGGTTTCAGGTGTCACATTTAGGTCTTTAATCCATTTTGATTTTCTTTAGTGTATGGTATAAGAAAGTGATCCACTTTCATTCTTTTGCATGTAGCTGTTCAGTTTTCCCCATTTTTTCTTTCTTTTGAGAGAGAGCATAAGGGATTGAGGGGGCAGACAGAGAGGGAGAAAGATAATCCCATGAGGGACAGAAAGAAAGATGGGGTAGGGGAGAGAGACAAAATCAGGGATCACCCAAAGTGGGGCTCATAGTCACAAACTGTGAGAACATGACCTGAAGTCAGAAGCTTAACCAACTGAGCCACTCAGACTCCCCTCCCCACACCATTTATTGAACACACTGTCTTTCCCCACTGGATATTCTTGCCTCCTGTCTCATTACATTAATTGGCCATATGGTATAGGTTTAGATCTGGGCTTTCTGTCCTGTTCCATTTAAGTATGTGTCTATTTTTGTGTCAGTACCATACTGTTTTGATTACTACAACTCTGTAATATATCTTGAAACCTGGGATTGTGATACCTCCAGCTTTGTTATTCTTTCTCAAGATTGTTTTGGCTATATTTGAGGGCTTTTGTTATTCTATGTAAATTTCAGTATTATTTGTTCTAGATGCGTAAAAATTGCTATTGGTATTTTGATAGGGAGAAAATCAACAAAAAAATCAGTGGCTGTGAATGACACATTAGGCCAGATAGACCTAAGAGACATATACAGAACATTCCATCCCAAAACAGCAGAGTACATACTCTTTTCAAATGCACATGAACAATTCTCCAAGACACATCACATATTAGGCCACAAAACAGGTCTCAATATAAAACTATGAAGATTGAAATCATACCAAGCATCTTTTCACAATGGAGTGAAACTTCAAAATAATGACAGGAGAAAAAGAACTGGAAAAAACACAAATACATAGAGGCTCAACAACCTACTACTAAACAACCAATGGGTCCGTGAAGAAATCAAAGAGGAAATAAAATATATGGAGATGAATGAAAACACAAGTCTAAAATCTTGGGGATTCAGCAAAAGCAGTTTTAAGTAGAAAATTTAGAGCAATACAGATATACTTCAAGAAATATGAGGAATATCAAATAATCTAAATTTACACTTAAAGGAGCTAGAAAAAGAAAAATAAAGCCCAAAACCAGTAGAAAAAAAGAAGCAATATAGACTAGTGCAGAAATAATGAAATAAAAAGATTAATTAAGCCAAGAGCTGGTTCTTTCAAAAGATAAATAGGGATTCCTGGGTGGCTCAATTAAGCATCTGACCCTTGGTTTCCGCTCAGGTCATGATCTCACAGTTTTGTGAGTTCAAGCCCCATATCAGGCTCCAAGATGACAGTGCAGAGCCTGCTTGGGCTTCTCTCTCTCTCTCTCTCTCTCTCTCTCTGCACCCCCCCCAACTTGCACTCTCTCTGTCTCTCTCAAAATAAATAAACTTAAAAAAATTTTATAAAAAGATAAATAAAATGATAAACCTTTAGCCAGATTCATAAAGGGAAAAATAAAAAAGACTCAAATAAATAAAATCAGAAATGAAGAAGAAATAACTGATACCCAGAAATATAAAGAATTATAAGAGATTATGAAAAACTATACACCAACAAGTTGGACAACCTGGAAGAAATAGACAAATTCCTAGAAACAAAATCTTCCAAAAATAAATCAGGAAGAAATCTGAACAGACTGATTACTAGTAATGAAATTGAATCAGTAATCAAAACCTCTCAACAAACTAAAGTCCAGGACCAGATGACTTTAATACCTATTCTTCTCAAGGTATTCCAAAGAAGAAGAAGGAGGAAGAGAAGGAAGAGGAGAAAGAGGAGGAAGAGGAGGAGGAGAAGGAAGAGGAGGAGGAGGAAGAGGAGGAGGAGTTGGAGGAGGAGGAGAGAATGAGGAGAAGCAGAGGAGAAGGGGGAAGAGGAGAGAGAGGAGGAAGAGGAGGAGGGAGGAGGATGGGGGGAGAAGGAGTTGGAGAGGGAAGGAAAGCTTGCAAATTTCATTGTACGGGGTCAACATTACCAATTGTGAAATAGACAAAGATACTAAAAACAAAAAGAAAAAAAAGAAACAAAGAAAGACAAGACAAGACTACAGGCATATATCTCTGATGAATATAGATATAAAAATCTTTAGCAAAGTGAATTCAACAATACAATAAAAAAAATCATTTACCATAATCAAGTGGGATTCATTCCAGAGATGCAAGTGTGGCTCAATACTCACAAATCAATCAATGTGAAACATCACCTTAACAAGCAGAAGGATAAAAACCACATGATAGCCCAACAGATACAGAAAAAGCATTTCACTAAATGCAACATCAGTTCATAATAAACTCTCAACAAAGTGCATTCAGTAATGTTCTACAATATAATAAGGGCCATCTATGAAAACCCACAGCTAACATCATACTCAATAGTCTAGAATAATGATAAGGTTAATTATTCAGTAAGAATTACATAGACCCTTGAGTGAATCCTGGATCTATCATGTAACAGTTGTGTGACCTTGGCCAACTTATATAATAATCTATATGAGCACAGATTTATTTAAAAGTAAAGCCAAATAAAATGTATAATCACCCTTCTGTAACATTACTAAGAAGAAGAAAGAAAATGCCCAATGCAATGACTATACTTTACAGAAATTCAACACTGTCCATTTTTTTCCTCCTTCCTCTCTCAAATATTTCTGGAAACAGAACCTAAATTGCTTTTAAAATTACAATTGTAATTTGCAAAGGTGAATCTTGCAAAGGTGAAACTAATAGACTGATTAAATGAATTATATGCTAAAAGGAGAACAATGGAGAGAGGACAGAAATAACTCCAAGGTGTGGGTAATGAAGGCTGAAAAGAATAGTCAACTAGTGAAAGTGAGTGAATATAAAAGAAAGCATGGTTTGAGAGGGAAGATCATGAGTTTTAAACACAATGAGTTTGAAATAATGACAACTTTCTGTGAGAGCCTCCCAGTTGATCTCCTAAAACTTGATCCTTATCTCAATTTCCTTTTTCAATTATCATTATTCATCAATAAATGAACTAATTCATGTAAGGCACTTGAAATACCACCTGGACCATACTAAGTCTCACTTAATATTAGCCATTATTCAATTCATGTTTGCTCTTATTATTTTTACTACCTTTTCAAATGACCAATTTCAAATTGTGAAATCATTTTTGCCTCTTAAGATCTCCTAGATTTTCTTTTTATACATATCTCCAAAGTCATTTTCTCAAGTTTTGTTCTGATGAAAATAGGAAAACCCCAAATTACCTTTTTTCTCATGCCTACAGAAAGGAACTTTGCTCTCTTGATCTCATGTTCAGACCCACAATCATGTGTGTTTAAAGAAACACAAACTATTATTTAAATGTATTATATATATATATATATATATATATATATATATATATATATATATATATTTATATCTTAAAATGTAGACTTATTAAACTTTGGAAAAAACAGAAAAGCAGGACAAGGATAAAAATTACTCACATTCCTAAAACCATAACATTATCAACTAATATTTTGGTGTTTATCCTTCCTGTATTTTTTTACTTAAATTTTGTACTTTATTGTGTTTATTATTTTTTAAATTTAAATACAAGTTAGTTAACATACAATGCAGTAATGGCTTAAGGAGAATTTAGTGATTCATCACTCACATATAACACTCAGTGCTCATCCCAACAAGTGCCCTCCTTATTGCCCATTACCCATTTAGCCCATTGCCGCACCCATCTCCCCTCCAGCAGCCCTCAGTTTGTTATCTGTATTTAAGAGTCTCTTATGGTTTGCCTCCCTCTCTTTTTATCTTATTTTTCCTTCCCTTCCCCTATGTTCATATGTTTTGTTTTTTAAATTCCACATATGACTGAAATGATGTATTTGTCTTTCTCTGACTTATTTTGCTTAGCATAATATATTGTAGTTCCATTGACATTGTTGCAAATGGCAAGATTTCTTTCTTTTTGATCACCAAGTAATATTCCATTCTCTATATACCACATCTTCTTTACCTACTCATCAGTCGATGGACATTTGGGCTCTTTCCATACTTTGGCTATTGTCGATAGTGCTGCTATAAAAATTGGGGCGCAAGTGACCTTTCAAATCAGCATTTTTGTATCCTTTGGATAAATACCTAGTAGTGTGATTTCTGGGTCATAGGAGAGTTCCATTTTTAATGTTTTGAGGAACCTCCATACTGTTTTCCAGAGTGACTACACAAGTTTGCATTCCCACCAAGAGGACAAAGTGTTCCTCTTTCTCCACATCCTTGCCAACACCTGTTGTTTCCTGAGTTGTTACTTTTAGCCATTCTGACAGGTGTGAGGTGGTATCTCATTGTGGTTTTGATTTGTATTTCCCTGATGATGAGTGGTGTTGAGCATTTTTTCATGTGTCTGTTAGCTATCTGGATGTCTTCTTTGGAAAAGTATCTGTTGATGTCCTCAGCCCATTTCTTCACTGGATTATTTATTTTGGGGGTAGGTTGAGTTTGATTAGTGCTTTGTAGACTCTGGATACTAACCCTTTATCTTATATGTCATTTATAAATAACTTCTCCCATTCTGTATGCTGTCTTCTAATTTTGTTGATTGTTTCCTTTGTGGTGCAGAAGCTTTTTACTTTGATGAGGTCCCAATAGTTTATGTTTGCTTTTGCTTCCCTTGCATCCAGACACAAGTCTACCAAGAAGTTGCTCTGGCCAAGGTCATAGCAATCTTTTGCTATCTGTTTTATCCTCTAGGATTTTGATGATTTCCTGTCTCACATTTAGCTCTTTCATCCATTTTGAGTTTATTTTTGTATATGGTGTAAGAAAGTGGTCCAATTTCATTCTTCTGCATGTCATTGTCCTGGTTTCCCAACACCATTTACTGAAGAGACTGTCTTTTTTCTACTGGATATTCTTTCCTGCTTTGTTGAAGATTACCTGGCCATACATTTGTGGGTCCATTTCTGGGTTCTTCATTCTGTTCCATTGACCTATGTGTCCGTTTTTGTGCCAGTACCTTACTGTCTTGATGATTATAGCTTTGTAATACAGCTTGAAGTCAGGAATTGTGAAGCCTCCAGCTTTGGTTTTCTTTTTCAACATTACTTTGGCTATTTGGGGTCTTTTGTGGTTCCATACAAATTTAGAATTGTTTGTCCTAGCTCTGTGAAGAATGCTGGTGTTATCTTGATTGGGATTGCATTGAATGTGTAGATTACTTTGGGTAATACTGACATGTCAACAATATTTGTTCTTCCAATCCATGAGCATGGAATGTTTTTCCCTTTCTTTCTATCTTCTTTAAATTCTTTCATGAGCATTCTATAGTTTTTAGTGTACCTTTCAGTATTTTTGTAGTATGAGTTTTATAAAGAGTCCTTCCATAGTTTTGTGGCCACACTGCATATCTAGATTTATATGTGATACAAGCTTCCCCCATTCACAGAGAGATGCTTGTGGGTAGGTGCTAATGTGGATCTATAGAATGTGGGTTTATATAATGACAGGGTGTTAAATCTGAGACCTCACCAGATTGAACATTTGCAGAAGTTTTTCAAGACCAAGGGCCCTTATTTCTTAGCTTTAGCACACAAAAATTTCTCCCTGAAAGCCTAGACCCTTTCCATTGGAAGTCACATGACTAAAATGAGTCAGACTATGCCTGACCTTTTCTAGAGAAATAAGAATATACATAACTACCTGAACTTATGACTTCCTAAAGATTGTGCATTTGACTCAAACTTAATCCTAATGCTGCTAGTACACTATAGTTTTCCTACTAACCACCAGAGTATTACCGGGAATAATAATCTTGGCAAATCTGTAACTAGCTAAAATTAAGATGTAAGACTATCCTTCCATCTTTATTCTCCTCTGTGATTTCATTCCCTTGACCAAACTTCCCATCTGTCTTCCAAAGTCTTCCACCAGAACTACCACCTCACAGTTAGAATTCCCTGAATGAGGTGTGTGTCATTGTCACTACATACTCCTATCTATTTCTCTTCATCAATTTCTTTACCAATTTTAAAATTTGTTCAAAGTCAAATATCTTTGCCTTTCCAAGTATAGTTACATATAAATTCACTTTTCATCTCAGTACAATGCTTGTCAAAATGGGAGGACCAGTTTTATTTAGAACCTATTATACATTGACAATTGTATAAAATATAATAAAAATGAATTATTAACAAAATGAACTTTTAAAAAATTACATATAAAAAATAAAGTCCCATTTTATTTTTTTATTTTTTTAAATTTTTTTTCAACATTTTTATTTATTTTTTTGGGACAGAGAGAGACAGAGCATGAACGGGGGAGGGGCAGAGAGACAGGGAGACACAGAATCGGAAACAGGCTCCAGGCTCCGAGCCATCCGCCCAGAGCCTGACGCGGGGCTCGAACTCCCGGACCGCGAGATCATGACCTGGCTGAAGTCGGACGCTTAACCGACTGCGCCACCCAGGCGCCCCATAAAGTCCCATTTTAAACAATCCTAAACATCACAGATACAAAATTATTCTATCAAATTATTTTTAAAATTTCCAATGCTCACTGTTCATTTTGATACTTATTAAGAAAGATAATACTGTCAAACAGAAGTCATGGACTTGACTTTGAGTACTCCTATCTTAGTACACACATACAATCTTAAGTACCACCAGTGCAGCATGGAGTAACACGCTGTGTCATTTCTTGCAATTCTTATTCTTCGATGATTTTTTGTTTCATTTCATCCAAATGTATGAGCTAATGAAGATATGAATCTTGTACTTATATATAACCTACAGCATCTATTAAAATGCACTCTATTATCCATTGCCAGTTAAGTGGTACCTGACAGGTATGTGGTTTATTCTATCAGGCATACTTATCATCCTACTCTTTGTACATATTCTAACAATGGTACAATATTACAACAATTTTTGATGTAAAAATACAAAATGATAGAATTAACTCTCAGCTATAAATCGGATTAAACATGGTAAGGGTATTTTTAAAAATGCTTCAGCAGTCATCTTAGATCCTGAGTCCTAAAAAGGACTCTATTGGGGTGTCTGGGTGGCTCAGTCGGTTGAGCGTCTGACCCGCTCAGGTTATGATCTCACAGCTCATGAGTTCGAACCCCGTGTCAGGCTCTGGGCTGACAGCTCGGAGTCTGGCACCTGCTTCAGATTCTGTGTCTCCCTCTCTCTTCGCCCCTCTCCCATTGTCACTCTGTCTCTCTCTCAAGATAAATAAACATATAAAAATTTTTAAAAAAGGACTCTATCATGCAAAATCACATACAGAAATCTTCCTGAGCAATGTATTACTTGGGCAACATAGCTATGAGGCACCACAGAAGGTAGGATCGGGAAGTGGAAGAAGCTGATCCAGGATGTTGTGACAATTCAAGCCTCCGTGATCCCAAAAGAACTACAGGACTGAAATAGCTCTTAACAGTTTTCCCAGCATATGGCAATGACTCTGGGCCCATGTCACCAATCATCGGTCATAGTCTGTGAGAAGGAAGTCATTGGAGTGTTTTAGGGAGAGGAGTGTCAAAATTTGTCTTATATGTAAAAGGAGCACTCTCAGTGGCATACTGAGTACAGGTTACTGGCTAAGGAGGCAAATGTAGACGCTGGGAGACAGGAGACATGATAATAGTAACCCAGGACCAAGATGACACAGATGAACCTGGTCACGGTGGAGGTGGTGAGAAGCAGTTGCAGTCTGTGTGCATGACTCATAACTAAACAGATTACTAATAGTTTGGATATAGACTGTCAGATTTAAAAAAAAAAAAGAATCCTATAAGGTTTGGGTGTAAAACTAGTTGGAGGAAATAGTCATTCACTGAAATGGAAAAGATTACAGAAGAAATTTGTGAGATGAGGTAAAGGAAATTAGGAATTTAATTTTGGACATGTTAAATTTAAGACACCTATGTAATACCATTGTACAGTTGCAGTTGGGTATAAAAATTTAGAATTCAAGAGAGAGAACCATATTGCAGGTATAATTTGGGCAACAATGAGCACACAGACACTCTCTAAATTGTGAGAGTTAATCTGGTCACTTAAGAAGTAGATGCAGAGAACAAACTGAGGGTTGATGGGGGGTGGGAGGGAGGGGCGGGTGGGTAATGGGTATTGAGGAGGGCACCTTTTGGGATGAGCACTGGGTGTTGTATGGAAACCAATTTGTCAATAAACTTCATATAAAAAAAAAAAAAAGAAGTAGATGCAGAGGGGTGCATGGGTGGCTCAGTTGGTTAAGCATCCAACTTCAGCTCAGGTCATGATCTCGTGATTGGTGAATTCAAGCCCCGTGTCAGGTTCTGTGCTGACAGCTCAGAGCCTGGAGCTTGCTTCAGATTCTGTGCCTCCCTCTCTCTCTGCCCCTCCCCTGGTCTCATTCTGCTTCTATCTCAAAAATAAACAAACATTAGGGGAGCCTGGGTGGCTCACTTGGTTAGGCATCCGTCTTTGGCTCAGGTCATGACCTCATGGTTCATGAGTTTGGGCCCCATGTCAGGCTATGATGGATCAGAACCTGGAGCCTACTTCTGATTCTGTATCTTCCTCTCTCTCTCTGTCCTTCCCCTGCTCATGATCTCTGTCTCTCTCTCAAAGAATAAACACTAAAAAAAAATTTTTAATAAACAAACATTTAAAAAAAAGAAAAAGAAGTAGCTATAGAGGGGCCCCTGGCTGGCTCAGTTAGTATAGCATGTGATTCTTGATCTTGGGGTCCTCAGTTGAAGCTCAATGTTGAGCATAGAGTTTATCTACAAAACAAAACAAACAAACAAGAAGTAGACTTAAAGACTGAACAGACCTAAGGATTAAAACCTATGGCTTTCCAAGTGTCAGAAAACTGAGGAGGAAATCAGTAAATGTCCAAAAAGGCAGAAGAATCAAGAGTGATCGGTGTCACAGAAGCTAAGGGAAGAAGTATTTCATGAAGGAGAGTGATCATATCTGTGTCAAATGTTGCTTGAAATGTCAAATAAATTAATTATTGGAAATGAATCATTGGACTTAGCAATATTAAAGTAACCTCTACTCTTGAAAGACAAATTTTCCTGAAATAAATGGAAGCAAATGCCACATAGGAATTTCAAAGAGTAGGTATGGCCAGCTTTTCCAAAGAGGTTTACTGTGAAAAAGATGAAAATAACAGGTCTACAGCTGGGAGTATAAACTGAAAAGGTGTTTATTTGTGTGCAGTGGGGTTACTTATGTAGAGAGGGGAAAATTAAAGATTAGGAGAAATAGGGAGCAATTACTAAGTGACTGTATTAGTAACAAGGAAAATGAAAGTTAAGATGGCAATGAAATGCTTTTTCACACAAAGCAGGTAAGCAAAATTCAAAAATTCTGATGGCACTAAAAGTTGGCTCGAATGTAGGAAGTCACCAACTCCCCCACATTGCTGGCAGGACTATATATGGTAACAACTACTTAGGAAAAATATTTGACAATATGCAGTGCAGTTGGAAGCATTCATTTCCCGTGATGTCATGATTTCACTTTCTGGTATACCTCCTAAAGCAATGCTTTTCAAATATTAATGTGCACACAAATTCCTGCAGACCTTATTAAAATGCAGACTATGATCCAGGCGGTGTGGGATGAGATCTGAGATTCTGCATTTCTAACAGCTCTCATGTGATGCTGACACTGCTTGACTGTGAATACACATGGAGTCACAAGGCTCTGTAAGAAGCTCTTGTACATGGACCAGGCAACACCTGTAGTGATGTTCACAGAAGCAGTGAAACCCCTTACACCAACCTGACCATCCATTAATATGAGAAGGGATAAACATTATGGTCTATTCCAAAGAAAATACTGTACTAGTCCTATCCCTAACAAGATGGCGTTGAATGAAAACAAGTCAAAGAATGATACCTATGGTATGTTACTCTTTAGGTCAATTTTGTTTCTGAATGTGAAAATATAAAAGTTACAGTGGAAGACTAGACACAAAAATGCATGAAAATGCTTGCCTTTGATGAGGAAGAGGAATGCAATCAGATGAGCAAGGCACTTGATCTTTGTAATATAAAAGAAATGGGCAAAGAGTTAACATGTGTCAATATAGTATGATGGGTATACACTGTATTCGTTCTTTTTAATTTATGGATTTTTAAATGCTTAACTTTTAATCTTATGTAAATATTTTAAAAGAAAATGTTTGGAAGGGAGATATTCATAGAATAATTATGGGACTACTTCTGTGCACCTGGGTTATTTTTAAAAATATCACTCTACATGCTATTCTGTATAGTTGTGGATCCCATACAGGTTTGTGTGCACAGAACAGAGTGGAAAATTATACATCGAACTCAAACTTCCAGAAATGAAGTAGAAGTGACAGAAAATTCCTTACATTTTGTTATATAATCTTTGTCTTATTTTTTCATTTCAAATAATACTCATGCAATATTTTAATACGAACACAAAATCTAAAGTAAAATAAATATAACATCAAATAAATTTCAAAATATTAAAGCAAATTAGCCTAAGAATAAAAAGTATATGTCAGTTTAGGAGATGAATGGGAAATTTTAAAAACAAAAACAAGTAACTATTATGACCTACTATCCAGTACTCAGTGCAATTTACAAAGAACCATATTGTTTCTAATCAAGAACTTTTATTGCAACATGGGGATAGAAGATATTTAATTTCTACCTCGAAACATGGTAACAGACATGTCATGGATTTCCAGCTTCCCTACTTCCTCTGCCTTGCTTTCTTCTTGACTCAACCGCTGAGCCCCAAGCTGTATCCCATAGCAAGTCATACTTCTTAGCACATCTTATTCTGATGAAGTCGCCACAGGTAAGTCTTTTCAATAATTTAACCCACTCAAATCAACAGAACACCTGATTGAAATTCTCTTGTAAAATCACTGCCTTTGCAAGGAATTGCATTGTTATCAGTATAAAAGATAGAAATCAGTATTAGCCTCCATTTTTTTTTTTCAAAAAAGCCTACGCACTACCTAATAGCCAGTTCAAACTGATCATCATGAAGTCAGCCATCTACAGCAATCCAGGCCTCGAATTCATTCATGTGGATCAAAAGCAGAATCTGATATTTAAAATGACAGAAATGTAAAACAGAGTCATTCACATAAAAATATATTATTCCCCTGCCATGTCCCAGGTGCTGTGTTAGACTCAGGAAAACAAAAGCATGACAAAGGTCAGCTTCACGTTTTATCTTTTAGTTAGGCCCATGCCACTTCCCCAGTGTATGCTATAGCTTAGACACATTGCTCAGAAATATCGAGTATGTCTGTAAGAGAAGGAAAAAGAGATATCAACCCATGGTAGCATTTTCTCTACAGACCCTAATGAAACAGAATGTGTCAATCTTTCCCCTGGTGCTAAAGACATTGATGGTTCCATACGAGGAATTCTACCATTGCCTTTGTTCTTTCTTTTACAATCTCTTCCACTCAAGTATCCATTTCACAGACCTCGTCCTTGTTCAATTTAAATGCTCCAAATGGATTTAAACACCAGTCAGTATTGAAAATACTTAACAAGGGTAGTGAAGGCGGCTTTCAGTTTGGGTTCCTGCCCTTATTATCACTACCAGGGTCCCTTGTAGCTGAGATTATCTAAAAGTGGATAATAACACAGAAAACTGGAGGGGGGAGGGGGAAAAAAGAATCCTATACTCAGCAAGCATGTAAAAGACTGGAAGATATATCAAATGAGATGACATTTTCATGGCAGTGCATGTTCGTCTTTCATCAGAACTGTTTTGTATGTGCTACGATGACCTTATTTCTTATAGAGATGTATTTGCAGAAAGTCTCTGATTTTCTTTAATTTTAAGACATTAGAAACACTGTGTTAGCAATTTTAGGCGATCTTTGCTAAAAGTAGCAGTTGGCAGGACTCCGTACTGATGATTCAGCACCACTAACATCTATTCAACACAGACTATTTTGCTTTATTAACCTATCAGCAAAACCACCTCATATACATATTATTGCAAAAATAAAACATAAGATAGCAATTAAAGGAAGAATAGGGAAAAACCTTATGCTTCCTTTCTTCATATTTCCAATTTTCTCACCTAACTCCAAAATGAAAAGAAAAAGAATCTTAACAGAAAAATATGGAGGACACTTTCTTAGACCTCACACCTGTAATGCCTAGAAAATGCTTTCCACCTTCCCTGAGTATCAATGTGTGGTCCCTGTGATCCTGTGGTCCTATGCTGAAAGCTCCCTTTTGCCTGTGGATTTTATCAAGTAGACTCTCATGAGAGCCATTTGTTTGATAAGCCCTATGCTTCTACTGAAGTCCTCAGTCTCAGTCTATAACACTAAGCCAACAATGCCCATTAAGAAAGTCTTCCTAAGATCCAATCTTATATACAATTCTAGTAAATTCTCCAAAGATGTGTTAAGGGCTTACCATCAGGACCCTATGTTTAAGTAGCTCATAGTCCAGAAAGAGAGAGAAACATAAAAGGAAGTGATTGCAGTGCAGTATGGTAGGTACAATAAACAGAAGTTTGTATCAAAAGGTAAAGGAGAATGTGAGTGGCCAGAGAAACGTTTCTCAGAGGAACTGCTGCTTAATCTTAGTTTTGAAGGATGCATAAGCTCTTGTCAAGGGGTCAGGAAAGAGACTTGACAAAAAGAGAGAACGATGCTATATTGTCCATTGCAGAAGCATAGAAGTGTTAATCCATGTAAATTAAATGGAAAACTAAGAGTCTAAAATGAAGGAAGTGGGGGCTGAGGAGTGAAATATGAGATGAAAAAGCAAATATGATGAAACCTGAACCCTGCTCTTTTGATCGGGTGTCAGTAAACTGTGGCTGGTGGCTAAGTCTGGCCCACCACCTGTTTTTGAAAATAAAGTTTTACTGTAATACAGACACACTTGTTCATTTATATATTGTCTTCAGCTGCTTTCAAGGAGTTGCAACAGAGGCTCTAAGGCCCACAAAGCTTAAAGTAGTCACTATCTGACCCTTTAGAGAGAAAGTTGACCAACACCTGACCCGAGTGATGGGAATTTGGTGACATATCCAATGACACATTAACAAGAACAGATTTGTGTGTCGTCAGAGGGACAGAAGCTAAGGTCATAGAGCCAGGAAGATCACTGAAGAAGGAGAAATAATGAGAATCTAAACTAAGGCAGTGACCATGACAATGAAGATGGAGAGTAGGCTCTGAAACCAACTCAAGTTCGAAAGATACAGTAAGGACCTGACAAAGCTTTGTGTGTGGCAGATAAGGTAAACGAAGATTTTTCTGCCACGCTAGTGAGATGGGAGAAGGACAACAGAAAAAAGTGTAGCTTAGGGTATGGGAATATCCAGGTAACAGGATCCCTTCAGTCAGAGCAAAACTATCTTTATCTTTTTAAAATCAACATACATTTTTACTCTTGTTACAAAAAGTAACATGGTACATGTTTGTCGAATAAAAGTGTAAAAAAAAGAAAAAAGAACACAAAACTGTAAAAGTAATCCAAGATGACATATAACACTCTTAATAGTTTTTGAGTGTCTATTGTTTCTATGAACATCCATGCACTTTAATTTTTACTAAAATAGATACCGTTCTCAGCGTGCCTGGGCAGCTCAGCAGATTAAGCTACCAACTCTTGATTTCAGCTGTGGTCACTATCTCACAGTTTCTGAGATTGAGTCCTGCATGGGGCTTGCTGGCAGCACTGGAATCTGCTTGGGATCCCTCCCCCTCTCCCCCCCCTCCCCCCTCCCCCTGCATGTGCACATGCGGGGGCACTTGCCCTCAAAATAAATAAATACACTTTTTAAAAAAATGATGCCATACTTTTATGTTGTTTCATAAAATCCAATAAAGGATGGATACTTAGGGTATTTTCAAATTTTGCTTTTACAAACAGTGCTCTAATTACATTGTTAGATTAATTTTTTATCATGTATTTATTTCCTTAGGAGAAATTCCTATATATGGAATTGATAGGTCAAAGACAATGAACATTTTTAGAAGTACTCTTACTTTACAAGTGTCTTGTAATTATTTGTTTGCAGAATGTTAAAATCCAGGCAAACCCATGCCAGAAGAATGACAATTTATTAACAAAATACGATTAAACTCTAATTATAGAAACAGAACAGTGCCTCCTGAGAAATGTACTGGGAACTTGAAAGTTAGGCATAAAACATCTTCTGTTCTTGTTCTCATCTTGTTCTTTCTCTTTCTGATGGCCTGAGTTTTCTTTTATATTTTCTGAGCTACTACCTCAGGATTTTTAATCACTAGCACTTATTTGGCTCACCCATCTGATTACGTATGGCTCATTACAGTGGCCCAGTATGAACTTTAGTCCCTAAATCTAAATGATCTCATAGCTTTACCTGAAACTAATTTCAGATTTTCTAAAATAAAACTATTAAAGGACACACAATCATTTTGCCCTCACTGAGACCATTTGTCCAGCCCTCCTCTAACGAGGTCTGGCATTAGGTCCTTTATCATTTGTAAGAACCTCTCATCTTTTCTAAAAGCACTTTGAATTGGACAGACCTCTTGATAAAGGATACAATTACAGGCATTTTCTTATAAAAAGCATTCAATAATTTTATGTAATTTTATCAATTAAATATAACTACAGTTCTCACTTTTGTTTAGTATCTTCTGGATATATATATATATATATATATATATATATATATATATATATTTTTGCACCAAAAAAAGAACTATGAACATTTTTCAGATCAAGAATTAAAGCCCCACACTATTATTTTTAATGAATGCTTAATATTTTATTCATTATATAACTGTGACACTTTATCAAAGCCATACCACCTTTGAGGGATATTATTTCAATGTTTAGGTATTAAAAACGGTCTGATGATGAATACATGGGAGGGCTTTTTTTTTTCAGATTATTTATTTAGAAAAAAATCTAGGAGGGTAACTGAGATTTCAAGATTTGCAAATTTTAAGTATTTTGATACACATTGACATTATCATCTACAATTTCCTACTAACTTAGAGGCACACTAGCCCAGCTTGGATCATGGTGGTGTCATTTCACTGTTGCCAAATTTTCATTTATTTTTATGCAACTATTCAAATGGTTATTGGTCATCTGTACTTTTTACCCACAGTCTGGTTTTTTTGCACAGATGAGTGGTTACCTCTTTCTAATTTATCTGCATATTTTTCTTTATCAGATAAGGATCGTAAAATTTCCTCTGACATATTGGTTTAAATTTTTCCCCTCAGTATTTGCACTTTTTTTTAAGTTTATTTACTTTGAGAGACAGAGAACAAGTTGGGGAGGGACAAAAAGAGAGATGAAGACAGAATCCCAAGCAAACTCTGAGCCATCAGCGCAGATCCTGGTGGGGGGCTTGAACCCATGAGCCATGAGATCATGACCTGAGTGGAAATCAAGAGCAGGATGCCTAACCCACTGGGGCAGCCAGGCACCCCCTCAGTATTTGCACTTAACATTGTTTAAGGTAGAATATTTTTCTTGTTTTTAGTTTGATGTAGAATGGAAACTTTTTTTTTTTGTTTGTTTGCATATATGTAGTCAAATCTGTGAATCTAACCACGTAAGATTTGGTGAGACATTTATAAAAGCCTGTCCCAATTATAATTTTTATATGTTTTTTTTATCATGTTACATTCATTTCCAGTATTTAAATGACCTCATTTTATATAGTAAAATCTTTAGTTCATTTGTAATTTGTTTGGGTGTTATATGTGAAGAAGATAGATATAAAGTTTTTCTCAGCTAAATATACTAACAACATAAATTTGATAAATTTTCCTCTCATTAATTTAAAAATCAAAAATTAATATATACAATTTTGGCTTCAGTGTGTAAACAGCAAGTATGTTTACAGTCTCATCTATAAAACTAAAAAAAAGCTGAGCAATTTCCAAGTCAAGGGGTCTAAATTTGTAGAATGAACCACCACTCAAAATGCTAGAGAGGCAGGTACATTGGAGAGATAAAGCATCCAAGATCTGCTTGCCTAGAGCAAAAATTTCTTGAGCCATAAACTGGTAGGAACACGGAAAAGTTAATGTTGATGTTGTAGGTTGAGTGTGGACTAGTACAAGAGAAAGAAATTCCTGGGGCCACAGTCTTAGAGTTCCACACATACATTGGTAGGGTGCATCAGATTCTCACAGTGTGGATTTGAAAAAGATCTCTTCATAGCTTTGGCAGGTAAAAAGAGTAACAAACATGAAATATGCTAGATCTTTCTCCACAAAAAGTCTACTTTCCAGAATAAAGGACTTTGTCAGAGTTCAATTCTGAAACTGTATCCTAACTGGAAGACAAAAATTACTCCCATGCCAGCTTTGTCCAGGCTTTCTGCTTCATCTAATGAGAAGCAAACAAAATAAAAAAACAAAACCATAATCACAGTCAACAGGAGTCAAAGCTTCAAAAAATAGATTGGGAAAACTACAATCAGGGAATGGAGTAGGACAGGGGGCAATAAAAGATATACCATTTGAGAAGGTCACAATCCAGAAAAACAAGCCACTTTAAGACTAAGATTGATTTGGAAGGTTTTAGAACACTCTCCTCAACACCTTCCATCACATCAAAAGGGCTCCAGTATAGTGACAGCACAGCACAGCTGAAAAAAAGCTGTAAGACTCAGAATTCTTCTGAGAAGGATTACTTATTCAAAGTCAAGAAGAGAGACAAAAACAAGGACACTAAAGGGATTTGAAGCCTCTGAAATATATAGCCACAACAAACATCAAATACACCCAACTTTTACGCAGATTAACATAAACCCTTACACTAAAACCTATTTACCTTAGTTCCTATTACCTCACACAATACGTCTAGTTTTCAACAACCAAAAATGTATAAGGCATGCCAAGAAAAAATACACTCTGAAGAGACAAAGCAATAATCAGAACCAGATTCAGATACAATACAGATTTTGGAAGGATGAGACAGAGAATTTAACATAACTGAGATTAATATGTTAAGGGTTTTAAGTAAAACACAGACAACATGCAAAAGTAGACGGCTAATGTTAGCAGAGGGATGGAAAGTATAAGCAAGAATCAAATGAAATTCTACAAATCAAAAACATGGTAATGAAAATGAAGAACAACTCTGATAGGTTTGTTAATAGGTTCAACATGTCCAAGGAAAGAATCTGGGAACTTCAATACAGGTAAACAGAAACTTTTCGAGCTGAAACGCAGAGAAAGTAAAAGATGAGAAAACCATTAATAGAATACACAACAATTGTGGGGCAGTAGCAAAAAGTGCAGCATGTATCTAATTGGAATGTGAAAAAGGAAAGAAAATAGAACAGGGGATTAATATTAGCCAAGAATATTCCAAAGTCAATGATAAACATAGAACCACAGATACAGATACCTCAGAGAACACCAAGCAGGAAAGATTCCAAAATATCTACACCAAGGTTTATCAGATTCAAAACTGAAGAGATAATCTTGAAAGAAGTTAGAGAAAAACAAACAAACAAACATCATCTATAAGCAACAAGGGGGAAAAAAATTACAGCAGACTTCTCACCAGGAAACATGCAAACGAGAAGAGTGCAATATTTATAAAGCTGAAAGACAAAGCTTAGAGTGCAATATTTATAAAGCTGAAAGACAAAGCTTACCAACCTAGAATTCTCCGTCCAGGTTAACTATTCTTCAAAAGTGAAAGAAAAACAAAACTTTCTCCGACTAAGAAAACCTGAAGAACTCATCACCAGTTAACCTGTCTAGCAAGAAATGTTAAAAATAAGGTTTTCAGGCAGAGGGAAAATTATTTACGTCAGAAATTTGGATTTACATAAAGGAAGAAAAGCGTCAGTGATTAAATAAAGGTAAAATGTTATCTTTTTCATATTCTTAGTCGGAAATATGAAAAGTTGTTTAAAATAGCAACTGTATCAGTGTATCAGATGATTATAACGCATAAGTAAAATGAATGACAGCAAAGTCACAAAGAGATGGGGGAGAGGAATGAGAATCCTGTTACAAGGTACTACATGTGAAGGGTGGCAGTGTTTTTTGAAGGTCAACTCAGGTTAGTTAAAAATGTATATGGTAGGAGTGCCTGGCTGGCTCAGTCCGCAGAACATGTGACTCTTAATCTAGGAGCTGTGACTTTAAGCCCCATTTAGGATGTAGAGATTACTTAAAAAATAGAATAGGGGTGCTTGGGTGACTCAGTTGGTTAAGCATCCAACGTCGGCTCAGGTCATGATCTCGCAGTTTGTGGGTTTGAGGCCCACACCGGGCTCTGTGCTGACAGCTCAGAGCCTGGAGCCTGCTTCGGATGTCTCCCTCTCTCTCCACCCCTCTCTCACTCACTCTGTCTCTCTCTCAAAAATAAACATTTAAAAAAATAAAATATAATAAAAATAAAATAAAATAAATAAAACCACATTATCAGGAAAAAATGTATATTGTAAGATCTAGGACAATTATTAAAACACTTTTATAAAAGTATACTTGATAAAAAGATAAAATATAAGCAAATTACATGCTCAATTAAAACCAAAGAAAGCAGAAAAAGGAGAGAAATCAACATTGAAATTTTTCTCCTATACACTTTGCCTGTCTCTGAACCATCCATTCTGTTTTTCTTTTTCTACAGAAATCAGTCACGTTAAAAAATACAAATTTCATTGTATTTGCATTAATCATATTGAATAATTTCAGGGAAAAAAATGATGTCTTGGCCATGCTGAATTTTGTTTTTTTCCATTTAGTGAAGTCATATTTCTCTCATACAAGGTTTGATTTTTTTTCTCAAGGTTTTATAGGTTTTTTTTATCTTCATATAGCCCACACAGCTCTTGTTCAATTGATTTCTTAGGATTTCTATTTTCATTGCTGTTGTATAATAATTTCTTAATCTTTTAGTTTTCCAGCTCATGTGGATCAGTTTCCAAATTTTGCATCCAAGTGTATTTTTCATGCACTCACCACGCTATTTAACTCTCCTATTATGCAAAATACTAATATCATTTTTTCTCTTTTCTAAAGGCAGTCATATTTTCTGCAAATAGTGTCAATTTGTTCTCCCAAATATTAAAATGTCTTCTTTTAAAATCATATTGCTTAGGACTTCAGAATACTGCTATATATAATGGTGCTTACAGGCTTTCGTTATCTAAGTGCTGAATTTAAATAGACAACAGTTTTCTGTTAAATATTAGCTGACCATTGATTTTTTTCATATAATCAATCAAAACTCTCTTCAGTACAGGCATTATTCTAGTTTCTATTTATATAACCAGCTGGACAAGATCCCTGCTCCAGTGGAATTTACAGTGTAATGTAATGAGTTACAGAGTTGCAGTCATAAAATAAATCAATAATTAGATAAACACTAAAATCACTGAATCAAAGATGCATTAATTTTAAGATTTACCATATTTTATGCCAAGGAAAAATACAGTGCCAATTAAACTATTACAGAGGTTGAAAGACATATTCTAATTTCAAAAATGTAAAACTATTTTAAGAATTTTGGTTAACAGTCAATAAAAATAATTGACGGAATAGCCCCAGTAGATTAAACACATGTGGAAAATATCGGCTGGCAGAAGGAACTATTCAGATAGTTAGAGCAGGGTGATGATGTCAGTTTCCTGAGTGGTTTTTATAGATTGGTGGTCAGAGGTGGCTTCTCTGTTTAGGTGATGTTCAGGCAGAGAGCAAGAGTGAGACCAGATACCTGAACAGTCCAGCAATCACAATGCCTACTGAAGAGACCTCAGAGGAGCCACGAGCCCAGTGTTTTGTGAGGAACAGAGCAGCTCCTGATCACTGGAGTGAACAGCTAGGGACGGGGAGATGCTGGCAGGTGAGATCAAGGTAAAAGCAGGTGCACGTTTTACCCGATTACCTTTTCAGAGAGTTTAGCTTTGTTCCAAGTGCAAGGAGAAGCTGCTGAAAGCTTTTAAGAAAGAGGTAGTATGAATTATTTTTACCTTTTAAAAAAATAATTTAAGCAAAAAGTTATTTAGTTGAGTAAGAGTAGAAAATGAAAGACCAGTTAGGAGGCCGGTTTGGTTTTCTGCTGGCTCTGGACTTAAGTGGCGGTGCAGATCGACATAAATAAATTTTAGTTATGTTTTGGCATAAGAGCTGGCAGGACTTGTTTATAGTCTGAGAAGTGGATAAAGGCAAGTGAGAAATAAAAACAGCTCCTAGATTTTGATCTGAATAACTAACTGCATATAATGGGATTTTCTGAGATGGGAAAGCCTTACGGAAGGAAATATCAGAGGAAAAATATAAAAACAATGCTGTCCACATTAAATACGAGATACTTCTCAGACTCCAAATAGAGATCCAATTTAGGAGATAAGAGTTACAAGTCTGGGACTTTGAAGTGACAACAGATCTAGAAACAGAGGCATCATCAATACACAGATGTTCTATGAAACCATCCACCAAATGAGACTGCATAAGGCGAGCTTATAAATGAAGAAACTAAGAAACCTGAAGATGTCCAACCTTTAGGATTCAAAAAGCCAGCAAAGAACACTGAGAAGACATAGCGAATGAGCTCAAACCAGGATTCGTGGCATGCAATGTAAGAAAATATTTTATGAAAAAGGTAGCAAAGTTTGTGTTGAATAAATTGTGTTGAATAAATAAAGAGAAGTGTGGCTTCACGCTTAAAACTAAGGCCCAATATCACATGCTGCCTTGACATCTGGCAAAACCAGGAAGTCCTCAAGTCTAACTGCTTCTACTCCCGTAGATGAGGCCCCCTGGCCAAACTGTGTCGTGACTAAGGCAGCTGGGTCAGCTCCCTCTTACCAGAGAGCAGCAAGTCTCAGTACCTAGCCAACACACACACTTATTCAAACAAGCCAATCACACCCTCCTATGGAAGTCAGAAGTCACCTCACCCTGTTGATACTACAAAGCTGGCCTTCCACAACCCCTGGTTGTCACTCTGCCTCCTTGTACAGCCTGCACGTGGTGACAGAAAGTATGCAGAGTCCTCCTCCCTCTGACTGGGAATATATAGGATCAATACACTGCTGTCAATCTCATCTGTCCAGTGTTGGGTGTTTTGTGTTCAGCCATTCACTTGGCCTGTCTCTGAACCTTCCATTCTCTTTTTCTACAGAAATCAGTCATATTAAAATAAAATACAAATATTTATTACATTTGCATTAATCATACTGAATCATTTAGGGGAAAAAGTATGACTTGGCCACGCTGAAGTTTCTTTTGTTCCACTTAGTGAAGCCATATTTCTCTCAACAAAGCTTTATGGGTTTTTATATTCCACATAGCTTTTGTTCAATTGATTTCTTAGGATTTCTATTTTCATTGCTGTTGTATAATACTTTCTTAATCATTTTGTTTTCCAGATCATGTCAATCGGTTTCAAAATTGTGTATTCCAGGGTATTCCTAGGACAGGAATCCCTCCCTACCAGCGGGATGAACAGGTGATTAAAATAAGTAGAGATCACTGGATGTGGCAACACAAATGCTATTGGATGCATCAATGAAATATGGTGTGAGGAGACTAAATAGAGACAGTAACCACAAAGATCTCTATCAAGAAGTTCCACTGTATTTGGGGGCAGAGCTACTGGGTACTAGCTAGAAAGGAAAGTGAGGTCAAAGGTGGTTTTCTAAAATGCGAGATTCTACAGCATGTATAACAAATGAAAATTAAGAAGGACATATTGATGGTTTAAAAGTGAGGGTTAAAAACTACAGGAGTCAAGTCCTTGGAAAGGGGAGAAGCAAGGAGCTCCAGAGTGCAAGGCTTGCCTTAGAGATTCCATCTGTTGGAACAGGAAGAAGGAAGGGAGGATAGAAAAACACCAATGTGTTGCCCCGTAGATTTGGCCGAGGAAAGATGAGAGTCTTGGCCGGTTTGTCTGATTTTCTTCAGCTTTGTTCAACTGCTCTAGGCCAGACACAGAGAAGACAGAGTAAGGTTTAACCAAGATTGGGATATGCCCAGAAAGCAGGGAAAGAATGTTTACAAGAAACTGAAAAATACTTATTATCATAAGAAAAGAATAAACTCATGCCTAATTAAATAAAAGGAGGGGTTCCCCCCACACTGGAAAGCAATGTCGAATTTTATTAAATATTATATATGAAGTATCCAAATTGTCATGTTCTTTTTCTCCTTCAAATTATTCTTTGTTACATCACATTCTGGTTTTCTTCGCTTACTTTAAAATTTGAGAAGCTAAAGAAAGGACTAAATGCAATGTGCTGAGTGTTACTAAATTACTAAACTTCAAGGCCGCACCTAAAATATAAAATGTATGCTTAGTCCTTCTTGACACCATTTAGATTTTACACTAGTAAATAAGAGGCACACAATCACACCTATGTGATAATAGTTTGAAAATAGTTAGTGCCAAATAAGTCTGGGAAACTCTAACTATGGAAAATTGGACACAGGAGTAAAGCTGCTGCCTTTGGTTCACAGTCAAGGAGCTTTCATCTATCCAAAAGGCAGACCAACATTTCTGGAAAGAGTCAACAGTTTGGTAAGTCTCAGAAAACCAGGCTAGCTACATCTAATTATTGTGGTCTAGTTAATTTAGAACATGGGGTGGATGTTTCAGGTAATTCATACCAAATTAGCATTCAGAATAGAGAATGAAATATATTATGTACTTAGAATAGTACCTGACATAGAGTAAATAACAAATAATAAGGAGAGTTGTTTCTGTTATTATTTTTAATACTGCCAGCAATGCTTGTCAAATATAAGAAAATAGAAAACAATGCCAGGTAAAGTCTATTTTTCATCATGGTGAAAGTATTTTTATCATTTTATTGAAAAAAAAAATCCATAACCATTTCTTTCTTAGATTTGTTTCCTATTGGCTTTTGGAGCCCTTGATTAAAGCATTACCACAAACACGATGACAAGTCTGGTCATAGTATAACAAATGTCAGAAAATTCATGTAACTCCATATCCTGTTCTTTCTGTTTTATCTTAGACACATTTATATCTTTTTAGGTGAGTACTAGAAAGGTTAAAACTCAGTCCAAGGATTACTCATATACTATGGCCAAAAGTGTAAATTAAGTAACTCTTCTATAAGACAGTTTGGCAAAACTAAACTTTTGTAAACTGAACTAATAACATTCTTTCCTGGAACCAACCATGTCTTTTCAAACATTTATCAGTAAAGATATTTACTTTGACAACAACAACAAAAAATTGAAACTGAAATGTCCACTGAAAAACAAATAGTTAAATTATGGCAATAACATATATGCATCAATTAAAAATAATGTTACATAATACTGTATAGTGATATAAAAAGAGATTCTTAACCTATTTAAAAGTTTAGCTGTTGTTACCAAGAACTAATGTAAAATATAAAAATAAGAGACAGTCACTGATAGAAAAAAAAACTGGAAGGATATATACTAAAATGCTAATAGTTATGTCTAAGTGGTGGTGTTAGAGGTAATTTTCACTGTTTTCCTTTTTTCTCTGTGTTTTCTGTTTTTTACAAATGTATTCCTGATTTTATTTGGAAAAAAAATAAGTTTTTTCCAGCTAAAATATAAGATAAAATGATATATAAGCAGATCTACGTCTGACAATGTAATACATTAAAAGTAGTTTATTAATGTCATGCATACTAATAAACATTCAAAACCAACCAGAAACAGAGGATAAAATATATTAAAATTAATAAAAAATATATAATTTATATTTATTCAGAATCAGTCCAATATTTAAGATGCATTTCAGTGAGGTCAGGAATGAAAAGCTCATTTACACCACTTACAAAGACAACAGATGGGTTTATAGTTCCAATAACAACAACAACAACATCATCATCATCATCATCAACATTCACTGAGCCACTTCTCTAGGGATCTAAACCTCTCTCAGAAACAGGGCACATATGGAAGTAAAATTCACTTCTTCAGGGTTCCAGGGAACTACCTAGGAAACTCCAGTTTCAAAACATTACACAGTATCTAGTCACCTAAAAGAGTTAATGTAGTTTCCAGAACAGTCTGACATATTAAATAGTGTCAACAGAAAACAACTGGAGTATAAGGCATAATCCCCGAACAACTGTACTGGGGACAGCATTGCTCAGATGATCTATTATCAGAAAACTGCTGCAGGCATGCCCTACAGCTGATGAGACTTCCATCCCAAGTCACCATTACCCTCAAAGTAGAACACTTGACTAGGTACAAAACAAAATTTAAAACTTGTCAGCTAAGATACAAAGTAAATAATGTGCCAGGAGACAAAAAGAAAAAAAAAAGAAAAACCAAATTGAAGAGAAACTAGAGGCCCTGGGTGGCTCAGTTGGTTAAACATCTGACTTCAGCTCAGGTCATGGTCTCCTGGTTGAGGAGTTTGAGACCCGCATCGGGCTCTGTGCTGACAGCTTGGAGCCTGGAGCCTGCTTCAGATTCTGAGTCTCCCTCTCTCTCTGTCCCTCCCATGCTCGTGCTCTCTCTCCTTCTCAAAAATAAGTAAACATTAAAAACAATGTTTTTAAAAAAGAGAACTTTAAATTAAGAAAGGCTTTGAAATTATCCATTCAAAAATTAGTTCCATTTTGAAACTGTCCATCTGCATATAAATAGGTTTTTTGGCCTTTAAAGGTATGTCTTCTAATTACTCATTTATTTTACAATAGTTTTTTAGTTTAACTTACACTAAGATTTAATTGAATCACTCTGGTTGAATACATGACGTGATTCATTCTCAAAGAATAATATCTAGGCTGTACTTTTCAAAAGAAAATAAAAGCTTCCAAATGTTCTATGGTAACTATGCAATGGAACATAGTAGTAGAGAATACAAGACCGGGAATCAAATGTCTTGGGGTCAAATCCTATTTCTGTTTAAAATTATTTAACATTTCTATGCTTTAGATTCTTTATGTATAAAATGGGTACTTTATTCATTGTATTACCCACACTTAGGTGTACTGTCAGGATTACGTGAGTTATGTATGTAAAAGCATTTAGAAAAGTGCTAGGTACATAGTACGTATGCAACAAGTGTTTATTATTATTGGTTTGCTATAGTATGTATTCATGGCTGCCAAATAAGTCTTGTTTTTAGTTACCATCCTGAATGACCTTCCCTGGAGCAGGTTCAATGCCTCATATCAACTCATGTGGAGACTTTGGTGAAGCACCTCAGTTCTCTATTCTAGTCTTCTCCCATTAGCACTTTTCCCTTAATTCCAACAAAGCAAAACTTATGCTTTTCAAATTTACACATCAGTAAGCAGACAGAGATCGCAAATTGTTGAATGACAGACTCAAGATTCAAAATAATCTCCACACATTGGGATGCCAAACTGGAAGTACCATGACCAAATATCATGTGAATAAACATGACGTCACACATTTGAGATCATAAGAATCATATGCATAAATACAAGATAATGGAAACCTGATTCTAAAAGCTTAGATACAACTGGATATTCCAATCATGCTCTTCTAAAAGCAACCCCATTTTTATCAATATGGAAATTACGAGTCCAACAGAAAAATAAAATAAAACTGATGTAAGTATGGTGGGTAGGGAGAGTTTAAATCCCCTTCCGAATTCGTGTTAAGAGGACATTCTTTGTTCCCCTTCAATATGTCTTTACATGTGCACAGAATTAGTAATATCTTACAAAGTGAGTATGAAGTGTAAAGAAATCCCAAGGCTAAGGCCTAAAGATCTCCAATATTTAGGAAAGAAGAAGGAGTAAGTGACAAAGGACCTTAAATAAAACTGTCAAATTAGCAGGAAAACAAAGGAACAATGGCATGTCATAGACGCTGAGGGAAAACAATGTTTCAAGGAGAAAGTGGTTAACTGTATTGAAGGCTACTGAGACATCTCCTAAAATGAAGACAGAAAAGGGCCTTTGGACTTAACACAGTGACAGACATTAATGGTAGCAAGTCAGTGGAGTGCAGGGCTGTGGTAGAATAGGATAAGGAGGAAATGGGAGGCAAGGAATGGTATCATACACAGATGATTCAACAATTTAAGAAGTCTGGCTTTAAGGGGAGAGGAACCATTTTTAGAGCAGATTGTAAGGTAAAGGATTCCCCCTACCCACCATAGAGTCTAGAATACTTTTGAATGCTGATAAAGAGATCTGTTAAAGAAGAGTAAGAGAATAACCAGGTTCCCATGGGTACTAACTATAGAGGAAATAGGATTGATCATAGTGGACAGAAGGGCAAAGGAGGGTCCACGTGGCTTTTACAAGCAAGGATTTGCCAGAAGAGAAAGGCATTTTTGGCTTTCCATGATCTGTACGCTCAGTTCCTGTTGTTTAGGTTATATTATGAGAGCTCCTTAAGAACAAAAGTAAAGCAATATAGCTGAGGGCAGGGAAGTGTGTATATTCAACCTGCTATAGGAAATAAAATGCACTACTTCTGTGATCCATAGTACTTTGCATGATAATATTCTTAGTGTCTTATTGTTTTTTTAACCTCTTTATAATAATAGACACCATTTATTTAAACCCTATCATGTCCCAGGTACTATAACGGGTACTTTACATATATTAATTTGAATCCTCATAGTAATTGTATGTTATAAAAAGGAGTGTGGGATCCAAGCCAAGAGTAATTTTCCTTCTATGTTCCTAGCCTCTTAGTGCAAAGTATTAAAAACGAAAGAAGATCTCAGTATTTTAGTTTACCTAAATCAAGACATCAAGTACAAAGATAATCATTTCAGACAAATGCTTGCAACTGGTTTATTCATCATGATATTTATTGAATGCCTGCTATTCCAGAGTGTGTTTGAGGTACTGGGATTGATTCAATAGTTTGAAAAAAATAAAGTCCTTGCTCTTTGATGGTCACTTTAGGAATACTGCATCTACTTGGGGAAATGATACAAAAAACTTCATTATTGATTGAATAGAACTATATTAGATACTGATATAAATAAAGCTCCCCCCCAAAAACTGATTTGAAGTAACATATTTTAAAGGATTTGCCAACTATATGCTGATAACGTTTCGCCAACTTAATTCAACACAATGCGCTCCTAACTTACATGTAAAGCTCATAGGCAATGAAGTTAAAATCCAGACTCTAGAATATGGACCAACCATGTTAAGCATTTGTCTTTATTCCAAAAAAAGAATGTATTATTTGCCATTTTGCTATTTCCCCCCATTTTTTTTTCTATTTTGAATAGACTTACAAAAAGAAAAAGTCAGTAAGATGAAAACATAGAGGTGAGGGAAAAGGAGTTAATAAGAAGACACAATTTAACTTTTTTTACGTTTTTGTTTACTTATTTTGAGAAAGAGAGACAACAGGAGGGGCAGTGAGAGGTGAAGATCCTAAACAGGCTCGGCGCCTAACACGGGGCTCAACTCAAACACTGTGAGATCATGACCTTAACCAACATCAAGAGTCAAATGTTTAACCAACCGAGCCACCCTAATGCCCCAGGAAAATACACTTTAAAATGCACCTTTACTACCTTCCTAAACATATACGCACACACACCCACACATACCACACACAAAATTTAAAAGATTTAAATCTTGAGGACTCCTAGGTTTCTATTAACAATATAAACTGCTACACAGGGAGACTAAAGAGTGTGAGGCTATGTGGCCACATTAGCCTGTAGAGAGTTTAGAGTTTCAATTTTGAAATCAGATCGTCTTGGTTGAAATTCAGGTTCTGTGACATCCCTGACATGTAACCTTGAGCAAATTTCCAAGCTTTTTAAATATGGGAATAGCAGTAATGCCTATCCTTATAGTGCTAAAAGGATGATTTGGGTTCATTTAAATACAGAGTTTAGAAAACTATCTGACACACAGTAAACACCCAGTTAGATTACTGATGCTATATTACCACTGTTTTTAATCATTTAATTACACGTTAAATCAGTGTTTTTTAATACAATTCAAGAAGTGTAATTTTGAAAGATAGGCATCTTTCAGATTGCCTAAGTTGTGTTCACACACACACACACACACACACACACACACACACACTTTGGGTCATCACATTCACCCCATTTTATAACAAAGAAGCATATGAATTCCAGTGAGTCATCATAAACCTTTCTCCCTCTGAGCAGTTTTCTAGAGGATTTATTACCATTTATGAGGAAAGAGTCCCCACATGGCATATTATTCCAGATTCTGATTGAAAAACAATTGTTAAATTTGTGGTAGTGATTATGAGTGGAGAGGCGATTTCTAGTTTCATGAAAAAGCATCCCATTATTTTGTTTCCATTTTTAAAATGTACCAGGAAAGTCAGGGGCTATTAAGAAAAATGTATATGACATAAAATGTACCCTGTAAAAAATATATTATTCACTGTTTAATATTTATTGAAACCATTTTATCAGTTCAAGGACTACACTGTGTATTTTCTGTTTCACTTTCTATGTTCTTCTTTTTCAGGGAAATCAGACACAAGTTACCAGGAAATGTTATTTTTATAGCTTATTAAAGAGATTAGATGGAAAGGATCTTTTTTCTATTTCCCTATTCCCATATTTGTCCTTTAGAATAATTCCTGATTAGAAACAAATATTCCACTCAAAACCTTCCTTGTGGGAAGCAAATCAGAACGGGAAGAATGAGAAACCAGGAGCCTGAAAAAGAATTTTGTTTTCCATTTTTAGTCAATAGTCAATCGAGTGAATATACATAACTCAGCTTATTTCCTTTTCCTCATTCCCTCCTCTGTTAAATTAGGGGCCTGATCCATTGACTTCTGAGTTATCTTGAGCACAATCTATAATATTGAGAAACAAAAACTGTGTATGTTATGAAATTGTAAAATGAAAAAGCTTATAATACCACAATCACTTAATAACTTAGCTAATGCATTTCTCCATCAATCTGTCATAAGTTAAAGCAAATGTTAGTTAAATGTTAGTTAAAGCAAATGTAACCCAGGTTTCGGAATAATTCACTATTTTCAACTAATATTGACTGACTATAATTTTCATGGCCTTCCAGAACAGCACCAGGATGTAATTAGTAATATTTGTCTCTGTGCTAAAGACACAAAGAACAACAATCTTATGTGTAACTCCTCATCCTCTATCTTTGCCTGTAACTTTTCCCATATGATTGTAAACACATGTAAGCTTAAGCACATTATTTGGATCCCTTAAAAAATGTAGGATCCTTTGGGAAACACATATTTAATCTTTAGGTAGTCATTTAGAAGTGAGTATAAATGATTTTTGAAATTTTTGAATCTTCCAGAATGGGAAGAAAACAGAACTCATATGAGGACTTTAAGAGACAAAACAGATGAACATAAGGGAAGGGAAACAAAAATAATATAAAAACAGAGTGGGGGACAAAACAGAAGAGACTCATAAACATGGAGAAGAGGGGGTTACTGGAGGGGTTGTGGGAGGGGGGATGGGCTAAATGGGTAAGGGGCACTAAGGAGTCTACTCCTGAAATCATTGTTGCACTATAAGCTAACTAATTTGGATGTAAATTAAAAAATATAAAATTAGAAAAAAAAAGAAACAGAACTAAACTTTGTCTAGTTCTCCATTTTCCTCTAAGCCAGTTCTGATAAGAACAATGTATAACCCAAAGGAATACTATGTATTTATTGTTAAAATATTCATGAAAGAAACAACTGAATCAGTAGGTCAGATTGATCAAGTAAATGTAAATATACACAATTTATGCTTTATACTATATATACTTTAAATATGTAGAATGTTTACTTGTCAATCATACATCAACAAAGCTGAAAAAGAAAAAAGAAATTAGATTGAGCAAATCACTACCTTCTCATAAAATGACAAAAATAAAAGAAATATTTCAAAAGGAAAAAAATCAGGAGACAAGAAAGAGGACAAGGTCTGCAGAATTCCTAAAGAAAGAAAGTATATTAAGCCAACTTGGTGGTGGTGGTGGTGGTGGTGGTGGTGGTGGTGGTGGTGGTGGGGTGGGGGGGTGGGTTGTGGAGGGGGGTAGTTATAGGTGTAAAGAATTCACAAACAAAGATAATAAGGAAGAAAATGCCACTGTGAAGTTTGCAAGGGCTCAGAGTTAAGACCACACAGATGAAAACTGCCCTGACAGAGTTATTAGGAGTAATCAATACGATACGGTCACCAACAGAAGTGTCTGGACCCTATTGTCCACTACACCTTCTTCCCATTTACTGAGCAATGGTCATAAAGAGTGTGTGTGTCAGAGAAAGCAGGAAGTGAGTCTCCCTGAGCAAGAAAATGAGAGTGGCCAAGTAGCTACATCAGGAAACTACAGCACCTCAATTAGCATTCATGCAACACTTTGACACTTCACCTACAGTCACTTATGTCCTATTCCTATCAATTGAATGGCCTAAGGGACAGGACTTTCAAAAAACAAAACAAAACAAAACAAAACAATGATGAGCTAAGCATCAAAACCCCACAAGCATTTGAGCAAGCACGGTGCCAGCAACAAAACACGCCAAATTCAAAACATGCCAGACTCAGTGATCTAACACTGATGCAGATATAATTAGTAAGTATAACTAATACAACGAGGATGTCAGAGACTGTATATACATGAAAAAGAAATACCTGCAGATCTCAGAAATTTTAAAAATAAATTGTCAAAACAATAGAAAACCTAAAAAGTAAAATGTACTCAACTGAAACGCTTATTAGTTGAAATATTCAGAAAAATATTCTTCCATTAAACTACTGAAAAGGCCTGAGTAAAGAATGTATCAGAGATTTACAAATATGAAGAAGATTTAAAAAAAAAAAAGAAATATCTGGGGGGTAGGTGGGCAGTGTAAGTAGAAATTGTAAAGAAGTAAAGAAACGATAGAAAACAACTTCTAAGAATTAAGGCAACTTGAGTCTCCAGACTAATAGGTACCAATAAATACCCAGAATGTATGATAGAATATAGCATAGATCTATACATTGTGTGTATGTACAGGAGAATGTTTTAAAGAATAGGCAAAAACCTATCCATGATCGTACTCCTGGGAAATTAGTAGAATTAAAAAGAGATGGAAAGAAGGAAGAGGTTCTCGAAATTGTTTTGTATGTATTGCTTGAATCTTTTTAATTAAAATATCTACATATAGTGCTTGGTTTAATTAGAAACATAATTTAAGGAAATGAATTAATACTACTTGTAATTGATCAACAAGATTTTAAATGTTAAAACAGAAAGTTAAAAGACAGTGGCGGGAACGTGAAGAAAGGGGAACCCTCTCGCACTATTGGTGGGCATGCAAACTGATGTATCCACTGTGGAAAACAGTATGCAGTTTGCTCAAAAAAGTAAAAAATAGAACTACCCAAAGACCCAGCAATTACACTACTAGATATTTACCCAAAGGATATAAAAATACTGATTCAAAGGGACACATGCACCCTGATGTTTGTTTCAGCATCAACAGCCAAAGTATGGAAGGAGCCCAAATTTATATCTACGGATGAATGGATAAAGAAGGTATGGTATATACATACAGTTGATTATTATTCAGCCATCAAAAGGAATGAAATCTTGTCATTTGCAATGACATGCATGGAGTTAGAGTATATTATGCTAAAGGAAATAAGTCAGAGAAAGACAAATACCATATGATTTCACTCATATGTGGAATTTAAGAAATAACACAAATGAACATAGGGGAAGGGGAAATAAAAAGAGTGGAATGCAAATCACAAAAAACTTTTAACTATAGGGAACAAAATGAGGGTTGATGGAGGGGAGGTGTGTGGGAAATGGGATAAATGAGTGATGGGTATTAAGGAGGGCACTTGTTGGGTTGAGCTCTGGGTGTTATATGTAAGTGATGAACCACTAAATTCTACTCCTAAAACCAATATTACACTGTATGTTAACTAACTAGAATTTAAATAAATTTTTTTTAAAAAAAGAAAGTTTAAATTAATTACACTTTAAGTTAATGGTTTATGTTAAAATAAAATATTTTAATAATTGAAGAGCTAGAACTAAATAATATGAAATAGCCAACAATTTAATATTTAAATTCATGTCAACTATATGAAGTCCCACAACTAGAAGAATTTTCAAAATTAGAGGAAGTGTCTCAATACTTCTTGCTAAACAGTAAATACTTGTAATTCTAATCCACAATTGGACATCCAGAAACTCACAAATAGGAAATGTGACAAGCAGTGTCTTTCAAAGATCTGTGGGAGATGGCACCAATATATTAAAGGGAACATCATACAATGAAAAAAGTAACCCAAAAGATAACAATAAATAAGCAACTGGTATCAATGTCTCCAATAGAAATAGCCTAAAACCAAGTAGATCTGTTTTTCTAAGGGGGAAGTAACGAGGGTTTTGGGAAAAAAAGACATAAAAGATCATCCAGGCTTTTCATATATTATTTGAAAGTAAAAATATTCATTATCTAGCACTAGATTAACTTCCAATGAAAGGCAGGAGCATATTTCCTCCTTTTTCCTAAAAAAAAAAATTATTTATTTTGAGAGAGAGAGAGAGTGTGTGTGTGTGTGTGCATGTACGTATGAGTGAGTAGGGGAGGCAGAGAGAGAGGAAAAGAGAGAATCCCAAGCAGTCTCTGCACTGTGGCATAGCCAAATTCAGGGCTCAAACTCACGAATCGTGAGTTCATGACCTGGGCCAAAATCAAGAGGCTGGTGCTTAACCAAGCCACTTGGGCACCACACATATTTCCCCCTTGAAATTCAGGAATTAAAAACATATCATTAGCATCTGTTGCTTTTACACCTAGATGTAAGCACCCAGTTATATTTTTTGGAATAAATGAATGACCTAGGTCTAGTAAACTCCTAGCATAGGACCTAGTCCTGGTACCAGGACTGGATCATTCTACACTGATCACTACATGTAAAATGATTAATAGAAGTATACAGGTATTTTGCTTTTAAGGCCACTTCCACCCCAGATGAGCTATAAGATCCTGAGTAAATAATTCCCTTATTTTTTAACACTAATAATTGTCTTGCTTCTGTTACCAAGTCCAAAGTAGACATTCACATGAGATGCATATTAGCATTTTTGGTAAAAGGGATACTACCCAATGATATGAATCATTCCACAGTAATATCTTAATTGCCACACAATCCTCTTCTTTTAAATATCTCAAATAATAGAAAATAGAAATATTTAGATGATTTTGCTTCACCAGCAGTTAGAGGCCAAGGTAGAGTACTGACCTCTCTGAATATCATACCTGTGTCATGTAAAGCCCTAATGATGAAACCTCCTTGCATTTAACCAAAGTGTTGGGGTCCACTACCTACTGCAGTAGCACATCCAGAACGTAGACTCAATCTTTCACCATTCAGTCTAGCCTGCAAGAGGTGGAGCGGGAGGGAGGAGGAGAAAGGAAGGACAGACAGGGAAGGAAGGAAGGAAGGAAGGAAGGAAGGAAGGAAGGAAGGAAGGAAGGCAGGCAGGCAGGCAGGCAGGCAGGCAAGCAGGGGGTGGGAGTCTACTGAAAATGATGGATTCAGTGTACCTGGGCACAGAAAAACTGAGGGAGGCTTAGAGAAGAGTAACCTGTTACTATGTAAATGGAACAGAAGGTTTAAATCTGCACTTTTGACTACTAACCTGTGTTTACTCTCTGCACACACTGAGCAAGAAAACTAATCTAAGAAGTTTTTTAGAAAACAAAATAGAAAATCTAACAGCTCTTGAAAAGAAAAAGGAACGCTATCAATCACTAGGTTATCTGACAACTTCTTTAGTTCCCATGTAAACAAACTCTAAATTGATCCTTCACACTCAGAAAAGTCTTCAAATTTCTTATGGAAAATGTACCTTTACTTATGGAAAAAAAAACAACAAAGTTTGAAGAACAAGGTAGATGAAATTTGAACTCAAATGGAATCAAAACAGTACATAAAAAGGCTTATTTTTGTATGAAATTCAACTTATTTTGCATGGAATTATGTTGAAGTCCTAATTAGTAGTTCTAAGGGAAGTGATAACATGGCATTCATTAAATTTTAGTGAGTTTGATATTACCCATAGACTGACAGACGTGACTAATAAAGTAGTATTTCTCTGAGCCATAAGCAGAATATGAGGTAATATCATTTCATGTATTAAGTAATGTTCAAAGCACTTTGCATGTATTTATTTATTTATTCCCCAAACAACCCCATAAAATAGTTGCTATGATTAACCTCATTTCAAAATGAAAAAAAACTGAGGCACATAGAAATTAAAAAGTGTCCAAAAAACAGCACCATGGTTTTGGTACTAAACAGTACTACATGTTCAGGATCATGAAGCTGGAGAGTATGCGTTCCAATTACATACTGCTTCAAGCATCATAGAAACATGTAACCCTACTGACATGTACTATTCACATTATAAACCATCAAGGAGAACGCTTACTGGGGTAGAAAGGGCTAATAATCTGAGAAGGACAGATTAGCAAAGAGTGCCTCTCTCTGAACGCAGCAGACTGAGGATGGATGCCTCTAATATAAAAAAGGCTATTAGTAAGACAAATGTAGAAGGCCACAAGATTAGGCTGAAATTAGGATCCAAGCACTGATGTGTTGAACAGAAGACTTGAGTTGACATTTTAATAAACGCATCCTAAATTCAAAGAGACACAAAAGATATAATTTCCAGCATGTCTTAATACTGAAAATGTTAAGTAAATGGTTAACTTACTCACTTAAATATATCCAGTGAAATTTAAATACCATACAAAATTTATAATTCTAAAAAGGTCTTTTGTAACAACCAGAAATTTTGCGTTACTCTTTTCTCTTTAAATTCCTTTTCATGGGCGCCTGGGTGGCTCAGTTACTTCAGCATCCAACCCTTGATTTCAGCTCAGGTCATTGGTTCCAGGGTCATGGGATGGAGCCCTGCCTTGGACTCTATGCTGAGTATGAAGCGTGCTGAAGATATTCTTTCTCTTTCTCTTTTTCTTTCTCTTTCTTTCTCTCTCTCCCTCCCTCCCTCCCTCTGCCCATCTCCCCTGCTTGCACTCTTTCCCTAAAATAAATTTAAAAAAATTTTTATTCTCACAGAATATTATTTTTATGTAATGTACCTATGCTTGCAAACCTTTCATCAATCACTGAGATATATTTTTCAGGTGATGCCTGAAATACGTATATACGTATGTATAAACATATATATATCAAAATGTATTATTCTTATTTTATGTGACCTTAATTCTCCAAGTGTTTACCATTTCTTCAGAACCAAGTGTTCATGACAATTTTATTAGAATTCAAATGAAAAAAAGAACATAAACATATTTTTTAAATTTTAAGTAATTAATAAACCTAAAGTCAGTTTTCACTGGAAATACTTGTCTTAATAAGATGGATGGAGCCAGTTGACCTTTTTAGTTTTTGATTGGGACATATGACCATGGTTATTACTGATAGAATGAGATCAAATTCAACATCATATTCCTACATTTTTATAGATGCATCTCTGTAAAAACTTTACTCACATAAGTCTAGTAAATGGAGGGAGTTTGGTTACAGCAATGTCATTTTTTAAAAAATCCTTCTGAATTATATATTAAAAATTTCACAGTCATTTGTCATTAAAAACACTCATTGTTAATAATCCAACAGGTTCTCCTGCAGAGCAAAGAAGTGGAAGCTACTTGAACAAGTTCACTAAGTTGTCTGGACCATGGACTCTCTCAACCACGACATTTCATACCCTCTCTTTATGGCTGCCCCAGGACTCTTCAAGACCTTAGCTCACATCACAGGAAGACTCACAGGCGGGGAAAGATGTACTTTCCCTTTTGTAAAAGGCGAGGTCGGAAAAACAAGGTGCGCTCTTTCTTTCATCTCAGACATATTCACGGAAAGATCAGTTTTAGGAACAACAAACAAAGTTAGAATCTGGAAATTTGGTTTCTTAATAGCACCCCGTCTTCATTTACCTTCAGGATAGACATTCTCCAGTGTAGACACCAGTGTTCTGATAGGCAAAGTTTCATTTAGATAGAAATACATCGATGTTTGTATGTTTGTATGTTTGTGTAATGTGTATGTGAGTGTGTGTGTGTGTGTGTGTGTGTGTGTGTGTGTGTGTATTCTCCGATGAGAATTAGCGATGTTGTATTCCAAGAGCCTGGTACCCTGTTAGGTAGAAACCAGACATCCAATAAAAACTAATTTTATCAATTTCCTGTGGCATTTTGAATTTGTGGTTCATACTACCTGGAATCCTCTTCCCCTAGATCATCTCAGGCCTGGCTTCTTGTTGTCACTCAGTTCTAAATTTAAATATCTTCCTGAAGCCTCCTAAACCCTTAGTCTAAAGTGGTTCCCAATTACTTGCTACCACATTACCCTATTTCTTTCCATTACATGGTAATGTTACCCAATATGGTCTTAGGGTATTGTGTGTTTTGTTTTGTCTTTTTGTTTGCTTACTATTTGTTTTCAGCCACTGATTTAAGTTCTGTGAAAACAGGATATTATCTATATCCTTAGTGCCATGACCAGTGCCTGGCACAAACTATGTTTGCTGTGAATGATTAATTAATAAATGAATGAGTTTATTAGTTTGCTGGGAATACCATAACAAGGTACCACAGACTCAGTGGCTTATACAAGAGAAATTTATTTTCTCATGGTTCTGGAGGCTAAAAGTCCAAGATCAAGATGTTAGCATGGAAATGGAATGTACTTCGCTGCCTTGAAGAGAGAGGTGCCTTATCTCTATATTCTCAAGTTCTTGTCACTTGCTTTTATACTGTTTTTGTCCTAATGTTCTCTCCTTATAAGGCCATCAGTCATATACCAATGAGGCCTCCCACATGACCTCACTTTACCTCATTTTATTTATTTTTTACTTTTTAGAGAAGGTGTATGCATGAGCGGGGGAGAGAGAGAGAGAGAGAATTTTAAGCTCCATGTTCAGCACAAAGCCCAATGTGGGCTTGACCCCATGACCCCATGAACATGACCTGAGCTGAAATCAAGAGTTGAAGGCTCAACCAACTAAGCCACTCAGATGCCCCCAATTACCTCTTTGAAAGTCCTCTCTCCAAATACAGTCACAATGTGAGTACGGGGCTTAGGACTTCATCATATGAATTTGGGGTGGGAGGTACATGTTAGTCCCTAACAGTTAGTGAATACTCTGAGTTTTAGATTCTGACCTAAAGTAGCCAAACCATTACCCCTGACAACTAAATTCTGGGACTTCTATTCATCAAGTGCAAAGTGTTATTTGACAGAAACCTAATAAGCAAAGTACAGCCTCCAAAGTGCAGGCTAATAGCAGAGTATATTATACCCACACAAAGTAGTATGTACAAATGATCATAACAACTTTATTCAGAAATGCCAAAAACTGGACCTAACCAAGGTGTCCATCTACTGGTGAATAGATTAATATATTATGATCTATCTTTTCAATGGAATACTATTCTGTAATAAAAAGGAACACGGACGAACCTAGAAAGCAAGATGCTAAATGGCAGAACCCAGAAGACTCTATACTCTATATGGATCCATAGATGTAACATTCTAGAAAAAGCAAAACTTTAGGGACAAAAAGCAGATCAGTCGTTGCCAGGGTCTAGGGGTGGGGAAGAAGATTAATTTCAAAGGCATATGGGAGAACTCTCTGGGGTAATGAGGAAGTTCTATGTCTTGGCCTTGCTTGTGGTTCCATGAAGATATATATTTATCAGAGCCATCAGCTATATGCTTAAGATGGTTTAATTTTATTGTATGTAAATTGTACCTTAAGGCAGCTAATTTCTTAAAAGTCAGAGCATATCAAGAGTACTTAAAAATCTATGTTTTCATCCGATAGCCTGCGATAGGATTTTTGCAAGTATCTTTTCCACATATATTTCAGAAAGAAAACAAAAATGCACAAAGATACACACATTTATGGTGAAACTAGGAAACAGAAATGTAGATTTCATTTTTAAAGTTCTAGAGAGTGCTACAGGAGCAGAAAGCTGTGTCAGTCTGAACCTGGAATTCTCCCTGACAGCTGCTGAGATAATTCCTCATGCATTTCCTCTTGTTGGAATCCCCAAATCCCAAAGCCCTCCCTGAGCAGTCAGTGAGGATGTTGGAAGGATCCCCCCAAGCAATCATTGCTCATCTCCATTGACTAGAACAGACTTAAAGATTTTATACACTTTTCTACTCCGTATCATTTTAAAATGTCCTATGGAAGCACTTCTCCCAAACAATAAAAAAGGCTAATGTTATAGACAAAGTAGCACTCAATACAAACTAAAGCAATTTTAGGGTGTAGACTACTTATACCTCAACTGGAAAAAGGAAGAATCTGGGGGGAAATTTTTTGCCTAGAAAAATTTACAGAGAACAGATCAAGAGGATATTTGCATTTAATTTAAATGTTCTATAAAAGTTAACACTTTCGGGGTGACTGGGTGGTTCATAAAAGTTAACACTTTCAGGGTGACTGGGTGGCTCAGTTGGTTGAGCATCTGACTTCAGCTCAGGTCATGATTCCATGGTTTTGTGGGTTTGAGACCCGCACTGGGCTCTGAGCTGACAGCTTGGAGCCTGGAGCCTGCTTAGAATTCTGTGTCTACCTCTCTCTCTCTATCTCTCCACTGCTTGTGCTCTCTTTCTCTCTCAAAAATAAACAAACACTAAAAAAAAGTAAAAATGTTAACACTCTCAGCATCAAACAAATGCCCCCAGTTTCTTGGCAAGTGACAGAAACACCTGATCCTGAATCCTCAGCAGGACGAGACTTTCCAATGTTGGACCCACCTTGAGCTAGAGTTCACTCTTTGAAATGAGGCAAATGGGAAAGGACTCTGAGATTTCTACACATCCACCCCAAACACACACATAACCCTAATCCCCCCAAATGTCACGCACTGATTAATGAAAGATACCAGGTTTTCATAATCACTGCTGCTCTTTCTTTGGGGGCTGATTTGGTTTAATGATTCCTGACATTTCATCCAGCACACTCTGAGCTTTTTCCCAGCAATAAAAAATAACAGCCTCTCTGCCTGACAGCAAGGAAGGTTTATCCAGTGCTGTCAAATAGATGAACAGTTATGGCTCTCCACCTTACTAACTCACGGCACAATAGGTGCAACATCAAGAATAATTATATCAAATGGCCACGGAAACTGATTCATGGGATGTGCAGGTGAACGCCCGTTTCAAACATGACACTCTCTTGTGTATTCTGTTGCTTCCAGCAGCAAAGGGGTTCTCAAAAGTTCCCTCTGCTCCTCATTTGAGTGTGGAAAGCTGCCAGGAAATTTCCTTTTCAAAAGCTGTGATGCGAGCCATCCCCATCCTGGGCTTTGAGTACTTTCCCCAGGAAGTGGCCCCTTCAGTGCCTACACGGAGAAGGCTGTTAGTATAAGAACACTGCAGTGCGTGGGAGGGGCACCTGGTGGTGTTTGGGGCCAGCCCCGAGTTGTTGAGATCAGCAGAAAGAAATGTGGATAATGGCACAAGCAGCTACCCAGGGGAGTCTGAAGGGAAAAAAAAAAAAAAAAAAAAAAAAGGATTAATGATCTCTGAGACTTGTTCTTTTTCCACTCTTTTCCTGAAATGCCAAACCATGGAGCCAGTTATCCATCAAGAGAGTGAAATATATCAGTGGATGGATTCGGTTTGCTACAGTGACAGCCAGCTCCACTTTTGAATACTCTTTGAAAACAATTTTTACTGTGCAATGCTGGAGAAAGCCAACAAATAATAAACCTGTCGCAGCACTCACCAAGTGCTCGTAAATACAAGAGTCTGTCACGCAGCTGCGAAGGGAAACCATTCCCAAGCTTGAAAAATTGTCAGTGCTTCATCATTGCATCTGATGTCAGTTTTCATTTAGGGCTGTAATTTGGGGCGACTGTGATCTTCAGCATTCTCGGGGTGGGAGCCCCCTGTTCCCACTGGTCAGGAATTTAGAACGGAGGAGCAGCCATCAGGAGGAAGGTAGTTCCTGGAGCTCTATTTATTTTCCCCACGGTGGTACAGTTACACACCAGTAAGTTCATCTTTTCATTTAATTCAAACAACTATACTGAATTGTGCTTATTGTGCATTTTTGCTGACAAAATTTCAAAGGCAATAAAAATCCAGTCAGTGAAAACCACAGGCCTCCAGGCTCTGCCCAGCACCCCCAGCCCGGTGGCACCCCAGGTGGCCTCCCCCAACACTGCCTGGTCTGTCCTCCCAAAGCAGTTCCCCTTATACATCATCCCCAGAGCACTTTGTCCCTGTCTGTCTGATCCTTGTCTGCCTTCTCTGCTCCTCTCTAAAGTGATCCAACAAGGCCTTGACAAATAAAAACAAAAAGAAATCCTCGCACAAACCCTGCTATGAGAGAAATGAGGGCTCTGTGGGACAGCAGGGTGCTGAGCGGACATTTTTCTACCACATCCTGCCACTTTTGTGGGATTCAGCTCCAACAAACTGTGAGCAGATTCTTCAAAAGAGAACCAGGACGCTGTCTGCCATGTACTTTGGAGGGCTCACTGTGGACAGGAACAAGCTGCCGCGTCTAAGAAAGTCTCGTCTCTAACTGAGGTGAAGTTTCCAGGTGTTGGGAAGGTCCTCGTTTCCTGAGAGAAGACAGGTCATACATTTTGGTATTGAAACTAATGAGCTACTGGATTTGGAAGTCACAGCTATACTCATACATCCCTCAGAAAGACATTATTCAGTAGGAAGACGTGGTTTGCTCACTGAGTTTTCTTTTCTCATATTAAACTTTCCCATACCAGAATGATATGGGACAAAGGTACAAGACCTCCCCACTCTCCTGAGCCTCTCTGAACGTTGTAGACAATTTGGGTACAAAGGTGAAGATTCGTTAGTATGATTAAGCAGCCATGTCCAAAAGGGATATTGAGCTGCGGATTGATAAATCATTCCCAAGAAAAACCAGGAGCTAAACTATTCACGACTTGCCATCTCATAACACAACAACAGGATCCCTAGACCCAGACGGACTTCCCATGCAGACTAAGCGCTAACGTAACAGGGAACGCCAATGTTGCTTGCCATAACACGCATGGTTGGACCATTTTCACTGAAAGGTTCAACAAATGAAATACTCAGTTCCAGCAAATGAAAAACAATAGCAACAAAATGTGTTACTCAAAAAAACACACTCACAAAAGTATTGTTGCTTTACCCAGATCTTCCATGGAAATAGTGGTTTATACACTCAGTACAGGAATATTCATTTCATTAGAAAATATGTAAAATAGGGGCATCTGGTGGTTCAGTGGGTTAAGCGTCTGGTTCAGCTCAGGCCATGATCTCACAGTTCATGGGTTCGAGCCCCACATTGGGCTCTGTGCTGACACTGCAGGGCCTGCTTGAGGTTCTCTCTCTTTTTCTGCCCCTCCCCGCCCTCATGATTTTCTCTCTCATTCTCTCTCTCAAATAAGTAAACTTTAAAGAAAAAAAGAAAATACATACTTCTTTTTTAAAAAAGAAAATATGTAAAATAGAGCTATATATTATACCAAACCCATTCATTTTTCCCAATCACTACATATAAAATAACTTAACAAATATTTGTTGACTGATTATGTCAGTCGCTGAGGCCAAAAGGTATTTAAAGTCATACTTGAACTTTCTCACATCTAATCAATCTAAAACCCTGCCAACTATGCCTTCAAAAATAAACTCCGTGTTTCAGTATGAGGATTCTACTCGCTTAACACCATTTTTTTCTTGTCGCAATTGTACATTGTATACATTTATTTGTTCATGTGCTTATGTTCTTTCCCCACCACTAGGTAGATGTGTGTTCATTGTTTGATCACTATCCTCTCACTATTTCCTGGAGTAATTCCTGACAGAGAGGGCATTCAATATTTTCTGAATGAAAGAATGAATGAATGAATAAGTTCCATCACCATAATGTGCACTGTGCTGTCCAATGAAGATAGAAAGGTTAATCAGATAATCTTTCTGCTCTGAAAAATGTAGAGCCTAAAACTAAGTATGTTAATCTGGAATTGATGACATAGCTCCCAAGTATCTTCAAAATACAAAGTATAATCTATTTTTTTATCTACTTGCATATTTTAGTATTTGCTTTCATACTTGAGCCCTGAAAGATGTCAAAGAGAGAGCAAATATGCTAGTTATTATCATTAATATGTGAGATCATTCTCTTTACTAAATAGGGAAGTTCATAGAGCAGTATAAAACAATAGCAATAGTTATCAAAATTCACTAAAATTTAGATATCCTATCATTAGTCTCTGAATTCAGGAATTTCTTGATATTCAGAAGAGACACGTGTTCACTTTGTATATGGTTTTGGGAGCATTCGAATAAGATGATATATCGGTGTGTAATAAAAAAGTGATGTTTGCATCCGGGATTTAATTTTTTCCAGTGTCCAGCTTAGACCTTAAATCACTCTTGTTCAGAGAGAAATTATCCAAACAACTATTACAATGCTGGGAATACTGCTGATGAGAGGTATCTTGGGGGGGCTTAGCCTGTTTCTTTCAAGAAAAGGGAAAATTATAGGATTTAGCATGGTTGTAACAGTGAGTGTTAGGGTAAAGGTTAACCCTATATTAAACAGAGTCCAAATTAAATGACTCCAACAACAAAGAAGTTACTTTTTCCTTCTGCAACCAGTTTGAAACAGTTTCAAAAAACCGTTTCAAAACCAGTTGGAAAGTTGGCAGACAGTCTGAGCTCATTAGGTGTACTTTGTCCACGATGTCATCAGGTTATTTCTCTATTCCTACTTTACTCCCTAGTCTTGAGTGGAATGTCCTCACCTGCACACTCAAATTTCGGTCACCATCACGCTTCTGCAAGGGGAGAAAGGATGTGTGGCAGGTAAGCATTTTCACATACTTGGTCTGGAATTTTCACATGTCACTTCCACTTACACGCCTATCACCAATATTTACACATTCAGCTGAAAATGTAGTCCCTATCTGAGGGCCTGCTTCAAGCCCCCCCCCCCCAGGATAGAGCTGATATGGAATGGGGGGATGAAGACAGAACAAGCATCAGTCCTTGGAATGCTTGTCAAGTTCTCTCTACCCCAAAGTTAACAGATTAGCCTCACTTAATCTAGATGACAGGGGGTTCTTTGGACACGAATAATTTCATAATAGCAAAATTGGTGCTTTAGTACAGAAAAATCAATAGGAGAGAAATTACACTGGGGAAAAAAAAAAAACTTTTCAGGGCACCTGGGTGGCTCAGTCAGTTAAGCACCTGGCTCTTGATTTCACCTCAGATCATATTCTTGCTGTTTGTGAGTTCGAGCCCCACATCCAGCTCAGTGCTGGTGGCATGGAGCCTGCTTCGGATTCTCTCTCTCTGCCCCTCCCCTGCTCACATTCTGTCTCTCTCTACCTCCCTCCCTCTCTATCTCTATCTCTTTCTCTCTCCTTCTCTCAAAATAAACTTTATAAAAAAATAACAATGTTCCCTTTCAAAATTTGTAACAGACAAGTCACATATTCTCCCTCTCCCCCCCTTCTCTCTCTCTCTCTCTCTCTCTCTCACACACACACACACACACACACACACACACACACACACACACACACAAAATAAGTACAAGAGGTAATGTGATCCTTACGTGCTCTGGAGTCTTAGGATAACAAAAGAGCTAATCAGAACAAAAGCAATTATGCATTTTTAGATCTGCAATAGGAAAAAGCAAAATGAAAAACAAGGCCAAGCAGAGAATAGACATGACCAAATTCTCTCATCAGAAAATGATCTTGTTTTGAATTCCCATTGAGGAAATACATAGTATGATTAAACTGAGTGATTATATATAATAGCCACATTTTGATGTTCTTGAATTGGGCACCAAAGATAAAACTACAACATTTTCCATTTGTGAAGACATGCACAGAAGATTGTGGATTAATACCACTATCACCTGCAAAGTTGCATCTTTATGAAGATTCTTTTGTGAAACAATCTCAGGATAGATTATACATATCCAACAGAATTTTCAAGAGGAAAATAAAAATGAAAGAAGCAAAGACAATGACAAACAGATGCAAATACAAAACAAATAATTAAAACTGTAAAATTAGTCTCCCAGGTATATCTTTGTATTTGTTTAACTAGTTTACATGTTCATTTTGTTTTTTTCAGTGATACATGTAACTCCACATAAAAGAAAAACCATTTGTTCACTTAAAGCCTAAAGTACTGTTCATTCACTGTCATTAGATTTGTTCTAAAAGAAATTACCTTAAAAAATAATCAAGACACCATTCAATATTCTATTTCCAATGGCCCTGGAAATTATCAAGAAAACAAAAGGAGGACAAATACTGCAAAAGAGAACAAGAACTAAATGAATTTATATTATGTTGTCACAACTTTTTATAAACTTATTTTTTTAAGTTTATTTATTTATTTTTGACAGAGAGAGAGAAAGGGGGGTGGTGCGGGACAGAAAGAGAAGGAGAAAGAGAATCCTAAGCAGGCTCCATGCTGTCAATACAGAGCCCAATGTGGGACTCAAACCCACAAATGGTTAGATCATGATTTGAGCCAAAATCAAGAGTCAGATCCTTAACCAACTGAGCCATCCAGGTGCCCCACAAATAAATTTATATTAACATCATTCATTAAATAATTGGGATTCAATTCTTTTAGGAATATATTTATTTTCTGTAGTTGTATATTGATAGTCTATGTAAGAAGGTATTACCTATGAAAAATTATCAAATCATTAAAATTAAGTAGAAAAAAAGTTGTTTAACACCTTCCCTAAGGATTTTCTGCATTTCTGTTATGATTTAGAAATACTGTAAATTAGTGAATAAATATTTTTTTTCTTTTTTCAATAGTAAACTGCGAATAACTTCCACTCACCACACATAGAAAGTGACCCCAAGTGAGATCAGGCTAGACTCAAGATATTGGGCAAAGTTAAATTATCTAAGCTGGGCCAGCTGGTTACCTCAGTCGGTTAAGCATCTGACTCTTGATCTCAGCTCAGGTTTTGGTATCAGGGTGGTGAGGTCAGGCCCTGCTTTGGGCTCCATGCTGGGCATGAAGCCTACTTATAGATAAATAAATAAACAAACAAATAGAGATCTAAATTTGGAATAGGAATCAATATGTTTTTCTGTAAAATATCAGAAGAGTATATATTTTTAGCTATGTGGGTCATATACATTCTCTGTCCTATATTGTTTTTTTTTTTCTTTTTACAACTCTTTAACAATGTTAAAACCATTTTTAGCTTGTGGGCATAAAAACAGGGCAAGGTCTTGTTTGCTGAGCTCTGCTCTAAATTATTAACCATGTATTCAGAATATGTCATGTAGTATGTAAAATATTTAATTTGCATATATACACAAATTTACATGTGTGCACATATTTGTATATGTATATATTTATGTGTATATGTTTATAGTGCATATGTATTTATACATATTTATGCATATTTATAATGCACATATATTAATATAGACACGTTTAGGGCATATGTACATTTTTATATGCCTTCATATACCACTGAAAATCCAATAATTATGTTTAAAAAAATAGGAATATTTTCCCTAAAATATAAAAAGAATAATTCTCAATTTATATCTTCTCTATGAATATGTAATTGCAAATAAACATACTTATATATTTTCTCAAATTCCTTATGTTTATTTTTTGAAATTCATTTATATTTTTGTAATTTTTTAAAATTTTATTTATTTTAGAGAGAGAGGTTGAGCAGGGGAGAATTTAATCTGGGAGGGAAAGACAGAGAGGAACACAGAGGATCCCAAGCAGACTCCACGCTGACAGTAGCTATCCAGAAGCGGGGCTCAAACTAACCAACGGCAAGATCATGATCCTAGCTGAAATTGGAGGCGCAACCGACTGAGCCACCCAGGTGCCCCTCATTTATTATATTTTTATTTTTATTTTTATTTTATTTATTGTTTTTCAATATATGAAACGTATTGTCAAATTGGTTTCCATACAACACCAACAGGTGCTCATCCCAACAGGTGCCCTCCTCAATACCCATCACCCACCCTCCCCTCCCTACTCCCACCCCCCATCAGTCCTCAGTTTGTTCTCAGTTTTTAAGAGTCTCTTATGCTTTGGCTCTCTCCCACTCTAACCTCTTTTTTTTTCCTTCCCCTCCCCCATGGGTTCCTGTTAAGTTTCTCAGGATCCACATAAGAGTGAACACATATGGTATCTTTCTCTGTATGGCTTATTTCACTGAGCCTAACACTCTCCAGTTCCATCCACGTTGCTACAAAGGGCCATATTTCATTCTTTCTCATTGCCACGTAGTACTCCATTGTGTATATAAACCACAATTTCTTTATCCATTCATCAGTTGATGGACATTTAGGCTCAAAATGAACAAATCAGGAGACTATAGATGCTGGAGAGGATGTGGAGAAACAGGAACCCTCTTGCACTGTTTGTGGGAATGCAATCTGGTGCAGCCACTCTGGAAAACAGTGTGGATGTTCCTCAAAAAATTAAAAATAGATCTACCCTATGACCCAGCAGTAGCACTGCTAGGAATTTACCCAAGCAATACAAGAGTACTGATGCATAGGGGCACTTGTACCCCAATGTTTATAGCAGCACTCTCAACAATAGCCAAATTATGGAAAGAGCCTAAATGTCCATCATTTATTATATTTTTAAACAAAACTCCCTTTCCTTACTATTAACTCAACAGTTAATAATCAGGGGATAGCCTTCGGTTTTACTATGAAAGATTTATAGTTGATCAAATATGCCCAAGTTCAGACATATTTGTAATAGTATTTATATAGAAGAAAAGATCAGCCTATTATATGATACTGACTGATGTGCTCAGCATTGAACCCAGCACATTACATACACTATTCCAATTATTTCTCACTATCATGCTATGAGGTAGCTATTTATTAGCCACCTGAGAAAGCTGGGGCCTGAACAGCTAAGTGACTTTCCCATGGTCACAGGGCTACTCAGCATTGAAGCCAGAATTTTAATATTTCTCTTAAACTTAAGACTAGTCCCCATTACTATTCTTTCTTTGAAAATTCCAGTCCCACCTACCTCCTCAGGTATCTTATACTTTATAGACCAGGTCTTTGCCTGTTTTTGTATAGCCCAGGGCAAAGAATGGCTTTTACAATTTTTAATGACTGGAAAAAGTTTTTATAACATGTGAGAAACACATAAAGTTCAAATCTGTGTCTATAAATAGTTTTACTGGAAAACAGATATTTATGTATTGTCTGTGGTGGCTGCCGTCCTATTGTGGGAGAGCTGATAGCTGTAGCAGAGACCATGTAGCTGCAAAGCCGAAAATATTCACAGAAAAAGTTTGCTGATTCCCAGTATTAACTATAGATTATCCCTCCCCTTCTATATCAACCTATTCTAACTGTTCTTACTCATACCCAGATCACTTCCATTTGGGGGGGGTGGGGAGTAGATAAAAGATCCTCATTCCACCATTTTTTTCCTTCCAATCACAAATTTGACTCTCTTCACAGCCAAACTGGTCTGGAAAGTTCTCAATGTTCATCTCTATTTCCTTTCCAATCACTCATCAACCCACACCATATTGGCTTCGGGGACTATCATTTTCACAAATAAACTTTCAATAATGTCACCAAAGAATATGCATAGATTCATTATCATTTCACATGTCCTTTCAGAAAGACCATTAACCATTCTTTCATTAACCATTAACCATTCTTTCATTCTGAAGCAAGTTCTTTCCTTTGTTTCTGTGTGTAAAAATGTCCCTTTTTTCCTTCAACTAATATGGCCACTGTGATCTGCCCTGTTAAGAATCCATTCTCCTCTTGGCAGAAGATAAATAGTGGCATTCCTCAGATCCTTGTGTCTTCTTCTGTTTCCAGTACCTGCACTCCCTAGAAAATCTCTTATTCATTCAGTTTCAAATTCCCACCTATAAGCAAATAACTCACAAATTTTTATCTCCAGTGTAGACATTACTTTTCCACTCCAGGTTCATAAATCTGATTTTAAACAATTTTTTTTTTCAACGTTTATTTATTTTTGGGACAGAGAGAGACAGAGCATGAACAGGGGAGGGGCAGAGAGAGAGGGAGACACAGAATCGGAAACAGGCTCCAGGCTCTGAGCCATCAGCCCAGAGCCCGACGCGGGGCTCGAACTCACGGACCGCGAGATCGTGACCTGGCTGAAGTCGGACGCTTAACCGACTGCGCCACCCAGGCGCCCCCATAAATCTGATTTTATATAGCCTCTTAGGTATCTCCACTGAATTTTAACACATTCAAAGCCAAACCATGACCTTTCTGCATGCACCTATTTCTCTTTCACCCCACCCTTTCATTTCAGACATTGTCACCACTGTTCATACAGTGCCTTTAGACCAGAAACCTTAGTATTTGACACCACCCTCCCTAGCGTTCCATGTCCTGTCCATCAACAGATTCTAAATGCTTCTAGAATCCATCTACTTCTTTCCATTTCCCCTAATACCCAAACTCAAACCAACATAACCTTGCATCTAACCTACTTCAATGGCCTCCTAGCTGCTGTCTCAGAATCCACTCTGGCGCTGCCTACCCGAGTCCATTGTCTACACTGTGGTAAAAGTCGTCTCTGATTTGGTGACAGAAGTCTCCATAAAGGAAAGAAAACAAAAACAGGATACTAATGAAATAAAACTCAAGTTGAAATCTGCAACAAGCAATGAGGAAAATATATTTTCAATCTAGCAAAATACGTGGTCAAGATACTATTCTAGATCATGGGGGGAAAAGACATTTTTGGGTTTTCAAAACTCATGATATTTATCTTCCAAACATTTTTAGTGGAAAAAAATTTACTTGTTTATTATTATCGTATAGAAACAGTATCGAAGAGAGAAGAGTATATGGGACACCAGAAACAGTGGACCTGATGTAGTTGTACAATACCATCCAGGCAGTCCACATATAAAGAGAGGCAGAGGATTCTTGGAAGCATAACTTCAAAAGGATTTTGAGTTTGTTTTAATCAGTTGTATGATGAAGCAATAAGATGATGTTAGTGATGTGTTAAGGTATATTATTTCTTTTGCAAAAAAGGAAGGAAAATATATGATGAAGTCTCCAGGGAAAGCAACAATACAACGGTACTGAAATGACATGGTCTTCATGAAAAAGAAAGTGATATGATTTTTAGAAAACACCTAAATATAAAAAAAAGAGAACTTATTTCATCTTGGGATCTAGAATATTCATCTTTGAGTTGCCTGGTTTTTCTTTCTCCAGGCAGGCAGTACCGGTATCTATGAATAATGTTTGGAAGTGCACATTTTTACTGAAAAATGGCAAAATTTCAGAGGCAGACCGCACTAGAAGGACATGGAAGCATACAAAGTCTTGAATTTATAAATTGGACAGTCAAGGTATACTCCTTAAAGCTGCCAGATAAGGAAACAAAAATTTACATATATTAATATTATAACGATATCAATGGAGGGAACTGACTAAAATCCTATCAAATATTGGCAGTAGAAGGAAGTGGTGAGGAAGTGAGGTGAGGTTAGAATAACTTGAGAAATGCCTGTCACCCCATTGTAATAGTGATTTCCTATTACCTATAGCTTGTAGTTGATATAACAAATTAGGGTGGAAATATATTAATTATTAAGGTGGTAATAAATGTGATTACCAGGAGAAGCAAAAATCGGTAAGCTCTGTGGAGAGGGAAGGGGGCTTGGTGGAAGGACTTGGCTCTTTTTCGTACTCTGAGCTCCTTGAATTATTTACTAAGTCAGTGCATTACTTGTATAATAAAAGAAAAACAATAATTCAAAAAAGCAAATTGGAGCATGACTCCATTCAAATATTAAAATTTAGAAGAAACAAAACTAACAGTCCTGAGAAATAATAACAGAAGCCCCAAGAAAATAGGGAAACTAAAAGCAATTGGAGATATTTATATTCTTGGATGTAAAACATCTTGATCTTACTGCCAAAAGAATATTATGTTTAATATATCTCTCATAACAAATAATAAGAAAAGGCTATTAAACACAAAACTCTCACACACACTGCAGTTAGAAATACACAGCATCACAAAGATGTTTGTTATTTCATACGAAGCAATGACGACAGAAATAATATAACAGTAAAACTGTCCTTAGCATACTTCAAACTGAAATAATGTGAGGTGAGAAACCTAAAGTAATCTATATTCTTTACTTATTATGGACAGAGTTCAGTATGAAAGTCCTCTCTCTGTCTGTAAAGACAGTTTGGCTGCACATTGTGTAATGCACATCTGTCATCTGTAATATTTAGTGATGGGAGGGCACTTGGGACCTCCCAGCAGGTGTCTTCATTCTCCCTACAAGCCTTTAAGTACCCATCCTTTGAGTCTTATGTTCTCAGGAATATCTTATATCTTTTACAGTTGAGGAGAGATAAAAGATAACCAATTATATTTAATTATTAGAAGAACTCCTTTAATCACAATTACCTACTATGGAATTTGAGGGATATTTAGTGGAGACCTGAACATGCCTTCCATAGTTATTTACTTTTTGTAGTTAACTTATTTCAACATGCCCAGTAGTGATTAATCCAATGGGAGTGTATATACAACATAGAATCTAATATTTAAAAGCCACTCAAGGATTATAGTCTGAATCACATCAGGCACATAAATTGCTTCTCTTTTATCCCTGAGATATGGTTTGCACACTTCCAAACACAGCCTGATTTATTACTATAAAAAAAAAAAGGTAATAACAAGTGTTGGTGAGGATGTGAAGAAATTGGAACCCTTGTGCACTGTTAGTGGGAATGTAAAATGGGTACAACCCTTAAGAGAGTTGCTCAAAAAATTAAAAACAATCACCATATAATCCAGAAACTCCACTTCTGGGTATATACTCCCTAAAATTGAAAATTGGGCCCCAAGGACATATTTATATACTCATGTTCACATCATTATTATTCACAATAGCTAAAATGTAAAAGCAACACAAGTGAACATCAAGAGATGAGTGGGTAAGAAAAATGTGGAATATACACGCAATGAAATACTATTCAGCCTCAAAGAGGAAGAAAATTCTGACACATGCTATAACATGGATGAACCCTGAGGACATATGCAAAATGAAATAAACCAGTCATGAAAGCAAATACTACATAATCATATAGGATTCCATGTACATCCAGAGAGGTCAAAATCATAGAGACAGAAAGTAGAATGGTAGTTGCCGGGGCTGGGGGAAAAGGGGAATGGGGTGTTAACTGTTTAATGGTATGGAGTTTGGGTTTTACAAGATTAAATGAGCTATGGAGATGGGATGGAAGATGGTGATGGCTGCAAAACATTGTGACTGTACCTAAAACCACTGAACTGTATACTTAAAATGGTTAAAATGGTAAGTTTTACATGTGTTTCACCACAGTAAAAAATATTGTAAAAAAAAAAAGCCTCATTTATTGTTGACAAACACTAGTTACTAGAATATTCCACCTTATACCAAGTTGAAACTTGCGTCACTTTTAACCTCACTGGTCCTGGTGAGATCTTACCTTTGAAGCAACACTGATTATTTTTTCTTCCACACTACACTTCCCTAAACATTCAAACTTAGCCATACCACAATGAAGTCTTCTTTCAACACAATTAAATAAAGTGATGTGGTAATTTTGGTTCAAGGCATAGTTTTGAAATCAGACCAGAGTTCAAGTTCTATATTGGCCACTAACTAGGCATAAGTTTTTGAGAAAGTGATGTAACCTTTCTAAGAATATAATGTATACAAATAATGGTAGTAAACCAGTAAATTATTTGTGAGAAAATACATATAAGGCATTGATAAATAACTTATGTGCTTGAGTCACTTATCATTTTTGTAAGATCAATGTTTCACAGAGTGCTATGAAGAATAACTCATACAATCCACAGAAAAACATCTGCCAATCCTAAAGCATTATACAAGAGTGGTTAATTCTAAGTATGCTTGGTCTTTTAATAATAATGGTCAACTTAAAGTAAGACAATGTGAAACTTATTTAGCTCATGAACTAAGCATAACAAATCAAACTACTAGATATGCTGCATTTTCTATTTTTTACAGGTATGTGCTAGTGACTTATAACCAGGAATTAGTTCTTGTAACTATTGGAAGACATTTTATCCTTAGCAACTATTAACTTTATATCTAAAATACATGGTAAATGAGCCAAGCAGAAGTGAACATTCTAAAAATTTTCATGGAGAAGTAAGTAATTCTTGATTATACCATACAGCAACTACAGAACCAAAAAGAGTGTTATTGTGAGGAATCAATGTTATTACCTCGAGTGGCTATTCAAGAACTTTATGATTTTCAACATTAAGCATGTCATTGTATATCTCTTGCCTTGAAGCTAAATAGGCATAGCCACAGCCCATTGACATTGGAATAACCCAGAGGCCCCTAAATCACATCATGATGTGACTCTCACTCCACAACTTAGGGTCATCTCAAAGAGCAGGCAAGCAGAGCTCTACCATAACACATTTTAGCAAAATACAGTTCTGTTTTTTGCCTTTTTTTTTTTAAGTTTTAGAGAGAAAGAGCATACAAGTGGAGAAGAGCAGGGTGGGGGGTATGGGAGAGGGAAAGGGGGGGGAGAGAGAGAGAGAGAGAGAGAGAGAGAGAGAGAGAGAATGAATCTTAAGCAGGCTCCATGCTGGGCACAGAGCCCAATGTGGGGCTTGATCCCATGACCCTGGGATCATGATCCGAGCTGAAATCAAGAATTGGACACTCAACCAACTAAGCCAACCAAGTGCTCCAATACAATTCTGTTTTTTAATATTAGTATTAATGAACTAATGTACTACAAGCAACATAGCATCCCATGAATAACCTAGGAAATTCACATGGAGCTGGGAATGTTTATTGGAAACAAGGAATGAAATGAATAAATGAAAAGGAAATACAGTGCTTTATGAAACTCATCTACATGTAAAATGAAATACTTCATACTTTTTAGTCATAAAAGCATTAAAAAACAGATAAAAATTACAGTTTTGTAGTTTTCTGTTTAACATAAGACTTTGTTAATACTTTGTAAGAGTATCAATATTTACTTTTTTGATGCTTAAATATTTGATTTTGAATGTACAATAAAGCAATACTAAAAAAACAAAACTATCAACATGGAAACACATACACTCTTTGGAGTTTCTATTTCAAAATTAAATGACTGATCAAAGGAAACCAGAATGTTTTCTTTTTAGTCACGAACTTAAGTCTTCCTTGGTATCATTTAGTATGTTTTAACTCACTGATACAGACAATAGACTGATGCTCGGATTGCTGGCAATCATTTTTGTTTGTTTGAGAACCAAATATCACACATACCTAGGTATCATTAAGAGAATATGAGGACATAAAATCAAAAGTTGAACATTACTGTTTAAATTTGGTGTATATAACCTTTTTTTTTTTATGTTAGCTGTTTGGAGAAGTGATTAAGGACAAATAATTTACAAAATAGTTGCCCGTGGAGGTGGCTCCTTTGTATTACATTAAGATATTTTGCTTTGGAAATCCTTCAGTTCATATATTAGAATGAAGTAAGCCATATAGTGTAAAATACAACTTCACTCCAAATTAAGCAAAGATATGGCAGGTGATTAAATTCATGACCTATGTTTATTAGTATGTGTAACAGTTGATTCTTTCTGGCAGGTAGAGAAGTAGGAAAATAACTGGAAAATAATACTTAAAATCATGTAATTTTTTTAAAGAAGACAAAATTAAAAATGATGAAAATAAGCAATAGAAAATAATTATTGAACACTCAATATATTCCAGATGTTGTATCAAACTTACAAGCTTTATATGCATTACCTCATTTATGCTCCATAAAAACTATTTAAAATAGTTGCTTTTATTAACTTGTTATAGATGATAAAAGAGCATTAAAGGGCATTTTTTTTTCAAAATTCAAATAGTAAGTAAATGTTTTTTACTATTAGGATCAACGAACTAATGTACTACAAGCAATACGGTATCACATTTTATTGTAATGTACTGCAAACAATTTGAATCCTGATCTGTCTGAAGCAAAACACAAACCAACAACTGCTATAATACATAGCAGGGATTTTCAAAAATGAGTTATAACATGAAAAGCAAACTCAAGAAGAGCAAAAATAAGTGAACTACATCAAGCTAAAAAGTCTCTGTATGGCAAAGGAAACCAAACAAAATGAAAGGCAACCTATGGAATTGGAAAAATATTTGCAAGCCACCTATCTGATAACAAGTTAATAGGCAAAATAGATAAGAAACACAACTCCACAGGAAAAAATATTAAAAATAAAGAACCTTAATGGACATTTTTCCAAAGAAGACCTACAAATTGCCAAGACACATGAGAAGGTGATTACCATCATTAATTATGAGGAAGACGCAAATCACAACCACAAGGAGGTATCACCTCACACCTGCTAGGATGTCTATTATGAAAAAGACAAGAAAGCAAATAGTGGTGAGGAAGAGGAGAAAAGGAAACCCTGTAGCCCCTTGTTGGTAAAGTGGTAGAGTCACTATAGAAAATTGGTATACAGATTCAAGAGATTAAATATAGAACTACAAGAAGATCCAACAATCCAATTTCTTGATATATATCCAAAGAAAATAAAATTATTGTCTCAAAGAAATAGCTATTCTGCCATGTTCACAGCAGCATAATTCACAATATCCAAGGTACAGAATCAACCTAAGGGCCCATCAACAAATGAATGAATAAGAACATGTGAGTATATGTATACATACACCTACATATACAATGAAATATTATTCATCCTTAAAAAAGAAAAAATCATTTGGGGCAATATGGATGAAACTTGAGGGCATTATGCTGAGTAAAATAAGCCAGACAAAGACAAATACTGCATGGTATTACTTATATGCAGATTTTTTTTAATGTTTGTATTTATTTTTGATAGAGCATGAGCTGGGGAGGAGAGCCAGAGAGGGAAACACAGAACCTGAGGCAGGCTCCAGGCTCTGAGCTGTCATTACAGAGCCCAATGCAGAGTTCAAACCCACGAACTGTGAGATCATGACCTGAGTCAAAGTTGGACACTTAACCGACTGACCCACCCTGGTTCCCCTATGCAGAATTGTTTTTTTTAAACCTCAACATCACAGAAATCGAGAGTAGAAAAAGGTTGCTGGGGACTTCAGGGAAGGGGAACTAGGGAGAGATTGATAAAAAAAAAAAAAAAGGTACAAACACTCAGTTATGAGATGAACAATAAATAAGGTCTGAAGATCTAATAAGTAACATGGTGACTACAGCTCATAACGCTGTACTGCATAATGAAATTTGCTGAGAGTAGAATTTAAATGATCTCACCCATAGATGGATGGATGAATAGATGGATGGATGGATGGATGGATAAAATATGCAATAAATATGTGAGGTGACAAATGTGTTAAGTAACTAGGTAGTGGGGAAATCCTTTCACAATATATATGAAGATCAAATCATCATGTTGTACACTTTAAATAGATTACATTATTTGGGGGTGCCTGGGTGGCTCAGTCAGTTAAGCATCCGACTTTAGCTCAGGTCATGATCTCACAGTCATGAGTTCCAGCCCCGCATCAGGCTCTGTGCTGACAGCTCAGAGCCTAGAGCCTGCTTTGGATTCTGTGTCTCCCTCTCTCTCTGCCCCTCACCCACTCACATTCTCTCTCTCTCTCTCTCAAAAATAATAAACATTAAAAAAATTAAATAGCTTAATTATACCTTAAAAAAACTGGAAAAAAATGAGTTGTAAATCAACTTAGTTACTATCTACCAGTACTAATTAAAACACAAGAAAAAAGTATACTCAAAATGAAACTATGAGAAAGCATTAGAAAGGGCAAATACTCTTTAATAAACTTTTATTTAGAAGGTAGATGATAAGTTAGAGAAAAATTTAGACAGATTGAAGGCCACATAAAGATATTTCCTACTGCAGAAATGCCACGTGCCAAAGATTAGGTAGAAGGCAGCAACGTAACAGGGTTCCACCAACAAGCCCTAACACAATGGACTGCTGAGAGAATGAAATGATGGATAGTACCTAGGATATAGTAAGTGCTCAATAAAGTTATGATTTTTCTGTCAGTAAAAACCAAAGTATTTTTAGTATTTCCGCCCCTACCACCCCCTCCAAAGAAAGCAAAGGCTACGTGTATCTTAGGGTTTCACAAGCATTAAACATCTCTCAATTTTATCTAATAGTTTCTGAAATTTAAATTCCACTGTACGAAGGAGATCCAACATAGCTGAGAAGTAGGGGGACCCGGAGTTCCCTGGTCCCTCAAAGCCAGCAGTGTTGAGGCCAAAGGACTTTGAATTCCAAGAGTCCAAGCTGCAGAGTGACAGACATCTCCAGGGGTCCACAGGGACAACCTGGCAGGCCATAGGTACGTGACTGCAAGCTGGGAGAGAGAAAATGGGCCGCATAGGCACAGATGGGAGAGATTCCCTTCTGCCGGAGAGACAAAGGGAAGAGAAAGAGAGGCTGGGGAAGTATAGGACAGTATCTGGACAAGAGAAAAACCATGGACCAGGACGGTGAAAGATCCAATCTCTAACTACGGGGGTTTCTCCAGGCAGGGCTGGCTGCCCTGTTGGCACACCTGGGGAAGAGGAAAGCCAGCCCTGGGCTCAGTAGTGAGTTCAGAGACACAGTCCGCAGTGGAAGAAAGCAATCCCCGTCCTGGAGCTGTGGGAAGAAGGTATATAACTGTTCAAAGGACAAAGACTGCCTGTGCCCGCCAGCCAGAGGCCATTTATTGGTGGCATGGAGTGGCACTTCCCCGGAACTGGGGAGCAAGGAGAGGGACCTTTTAAGACACTGGGGTTTGAATCCCAGCCAAGCGCCAGGGAGGTGTGGAAGTCGGTGGAGGGGGACAAACCGCATGCGCGGCACTGTGAGGCGACGCCGAGTGGCTCTTACCTGGAACCGAGGCGCGTGGGGAGGGACCCTTTAAGGCATCGGGGTTTAAATGCCAGCCAAGGACCAGGGAGGCGCAGGAGACAGCAGAGGGGGGACAAACTGCGTGCGCAGCACTGCGAGGCAACGGTGGAGCAGCTCTTGCCCGGAAGTGGGGTGCACAGAGCAGGACCCTTTAAGACATTAAGGTTTAAGTTCCAGCCAAGCGCCAGGAAGGCACGGGACCTAACGCCCTCATTCGCACCTGCAGCACTGTGACGAGGGCCTGAACAGAGCGGTTTGCGACACCCGCTGGTGGAGGAGGGACTAGGATGTCGCCATTGTTCTCCCCAGCACCACCAAGGTGGGGCCTCAGGGAAGGACAGCAGGCCCACCTGGGAGGCGGGACCGCCACACCAAACCACGCCCCTCCGCACCTGATAACTGTGTATCAGGAGCTGGATTGCCGACGAGGAACCAGACAGCACCTCCTCCAGACCAGAGGTGCCACAGGTTCTAGGGCACCCAGCGGTTTTGCATTTTCTGATTTAATTCTTGGACAATTCTTTATATATATATATATATATATATATATATATATATATATATATATATAATTTTTTTTTCTTCCTTTTCTCCATATTTCTTCCCTCCTCTAGTCTGGTTATTCTGGTTGTTGGTTTGTTTAAGCAGACATATTTAAACTATTCTCTTTATACCTGTTCTATATCTCCTTTATTTTCTCCTCCCTCTCTGTCTGTCTCTGTCTCTGTCTCTCTCTCTCTCTCTCTGTCTCTCTCTCTCTCTGGATTAAGCCATATAGGTTCTCTGCCTGGTCAATTTTCTTTCCTTTTCTTTTTCCTTACCCCTGTCATTTCTCTCTTTGTATTGGATAAGGCCTCTTCCATTAACAATGCCCCCACCCTGTTGTTTTGCTGTAACTGGTTTTTTTGTTTTTCTTCTGTTTTGTTTTCTTTTCCAGGGTTAATTCAAGGAACAAATCAAAGCACATCTGATGGAGGGTCCAAAACATCACTACAAGTGGGAACATAAAGCAACCAAAGTCACAACAACAAACAGCAAGTAACACACTACAAAAAATACCTCCTGAAAGCCCAGACCCTGGACACTGTATGACCCCTCTTTAATATAGAAGTGCTGGCAGGTGCAGGTCATATAACAAGCTTTTAAAACACCTAATGGACAGAAAACTAGCCAAAATGATCACACAGAAGAATTCTCCTCAAAAGAAATTCCAAAAAGAAATGACAGCTAAAGAATTGATTAAAACAGATATAAACAATACAACTGAACAAGAATTTAGAATAAGAGTCATAAGATTAATCACTGGGCTTGAAAAAAAAAACATATAAGACAGCAGAGAATCTACTGTTGTAGAGATCAAGGAACTAAAAAATAGTCATGATGAATTAAAAAATGTCATAAATGTAGTGCAAAATAAACTAGAGGTGGTGACAAGGATTGAAGAGGCAGAGTAGAGAATAACTGAAATAGAAGACAAAATTATGGAAAAAGATGAAGCTGAGAAAAAGATAATAAAATTCTGGGCCATAAAGGGACAATTAGAGAACTAAGTGATTCAATGAAACGTAATACTATCCGTATCATAGGAGTTCCAGAAGAAGAAGAGAGATAGAAAGGGGCTGAAGGTGTACCTGAACAAATCATCACTGATAACTTGCCCAATCTGGGTAGGGAAACAGACAATGAAATCCAGAAGGCACAGACAACTCCCTTCAGACATAATAGGAATCATTCTTCTACACAACATATCATAGTCAAACTAGTAAAATAGAAAAATGAAGAGAGAATTCTGAAAACAACTAGGAACAAATGGGCTTTAACCTACAAGAGTAGATACATAAGGGTAGTAGCAGACCTATCTACTGAAATGGGGCAGGCCAGAAAGGAATGGTAGGAAATATTCAATGTGCTAAAAAGGAAAAATATGCAGCCAAGAATCCTTTATCCAGCAAGCCTGTTATTCAGAATAGAAGGAAAGATAAAGGCTTTCCCAGACAAAGAGTGAAGGCGTTCATTACCACTAAACCAGCCCTACAAGAGATGCTAAGGGGGACTCTGTGAGTGGAATGCTGCAAAGACCACAAAGTACCAGAGACATCACTACAAGCATGAAACCTACAGATAACACAAAGACTCTAATGCCATATCTTTCAACCTTAACACTGAATGTAAATGGACTAAATGCTCCAATCAAAAGACATAGGGTATTATAATGGAAAAAAAAAACAAAAACCAAAAACCAAGACCCATCTATTTGCTGTCTACAAGAGACCCGTTTTAGACCTGAGGACACCTTCAGAATGAAAGTGAGGGGATGGAGAACTACCTATCATGCTATTGGAAGTCAAAAGAAAGCTGGAGTAGCCATACTTATATCAGTCAAAGTAGATTTTAAACTAAAGGATGTAACAAGAGATGAAGAAGGACATTATATCATAATTACAGGGTCTATCGATCAAGAAGAGCTAACAATTATAGATGTTTATGCTTCAAATACTGAGCACCCAAATATATAAAACAATCACAAACATAAGCAATCTTATTTGTAAGGATGTGGTAACTGCAAGGGACTTTAATACTCCACTTACAACAATGGACAGATCATCTAGATAAAAAATTAATATACAATAGCCCTGAATGATACACTGGACCAGATGAACTTGACAGATATATTTAGAACTTTTCATCCTAAAGCAGCAGATTACACAATCTTCTCAAGTGCACATGGAACATTCTCCAAGAAAGATCACATACTGTGTCACAAAACAGCACTTAATAAATATAAAAGAACTGAGATCGTACTATGCACATTTTCAGATCACAAAGCTATTAAAGTTGAAATCAACCACAGGAAAAACCTTGGAAAACCTCCAAATGCATGGAGGTTAAAGAATATTCTACTAAAGAATGAATGGGTCAACCAGCCAATTCAAGAAGAAATTAAAAAATATATGGAAATAAATGAAAATGATAACAATAGTCCAAACCCTTTGGGATGCAGCAAAGGCTGTCCTAAGAGGAAAATATATTGTAATCCAAGCCTATCTCAAGAAACAAGAAAAATCCCAAATACAAAATCTAACAGCACACCTAAAGGAAATAGAAGCAGAACAGCAAAGACACCCCAAGCCCAGCAGAAGAAGAGAAATAATAAAGATCAGAGCAGAAATAAACAATACAGAATCAAAACAAAAACAAAAACAGTACAACAGATCAATGAAACTAAGAACTGTTTTTTTGAAAAAATAAACAAAATTGATAACCCCCTAGTGAGACTTCTCAAAAAGAAAAGAGAGAGGACCCAAATAGATAAAATCATGAAGGTAAATGGGGTTATCACAACCAATCCCTCAGAAATGCAAGCAATTATCAGAGAATACTATTAAAAATTATATGCCAACAAACTGGACAAACTGGAAGAAATGGGCAAATTCCTAGATACCCACACACTACCAAAACTTAAATGGGAAGAAATAGAAATTTTTAACAAACCCGTAACTAGTGAATAAATTGAAGCAGTCATCAAAAATTTTTCAACATATAAGAGTCCTGGACCAGATGGCTTCCCAAGGGAATTCTATTAGACATTTAAAGCAGAGTTAATACCTATCTTTCTCAAGCTCTCCCCCCTCCCTCCCCCCAAAAAAGGGAAGGAAAATTTCTGGACTTATTCTATGAAGCCAGCATTACCTTGATTCCAAAACCAGACAGAGACCCCACAAAAAAGGAGAATTACAGGCCAATATTCTTGATGAACATGGAGGCAAAAAGTCTAGCAAATTGTTATTTGCTAGCAAATCAAATTCAACAGCATATAAAAAGAATTATTTACCATGAATGATCAAGTGGGATTCATCCTCGGCTGCAGGGGTGGTTCAATATTTGCAAATCAATCAATGTGATACATCACATTAATAAAATAAAGCAAAGAACCATAGGATATGGTCAAAAGATGCAAAAAAAGCATCTGAGAAAATATAGCATCCCTTCTTAATAAAAACCCTCAAGAAAGTTGGGATAGAAGGAACATACCTAAATATCATAAAAGTCATATATGAAAAGCCCACAGCTAATATCATCCTCAATGGGGAAAAATTGAGAGCTTTCCCCCTGAGGTCAGGAACACAACAGGGATATTCACTCTCACCGCTGTTGTTTAACATAGTGTTGGAAGTCCTAGCATCAGCAATCAGAAAACAAAATGAAATAAAACGGTTCCAAATTCGCAAAGAAGAGGTTAAACTCACTTTTCACAGCTAACATGATACTTTACATGGAAAACCCAAAAGACTTCACCAAAAGCCTGCTAAAACTGATACATGAATTCAGCAAAGTCGCAGGGTACAAAATCAATGTACATAAATGGGATGCATTTCTATGCACCAATAATGAAGCAACAGAAATAGAAATCAAGAAATTGATCCTACTTACAATTGCACAAGCAACTATAAAATAGTTAGGAATAAATATAACCAAAGGCATAAAAGATCTGTATGCTGAAAACTATATAAGACTTATGAAGGAAATTGAAGAAAACACAAAAAAATGGAGAAACATTCCATGCTCATGGATTGGAAAAATAAATATTGTTAAAACATCAATGTTACCCAAAGCAACCTACACATTCAATGCAATCCCAATCGAAATTGCACTTGCAATCTTCTCAAAGCTAGAACAATCCTAAAATTTGTATGGAACCACAAAATACCCTGACTAGATAAAGTAATATTGAAAACGAAAACCAAAGCAGAAGGGATCACAATTCCAGACTTCAGCGTCTACTACAAAGCTGTAATCATCAAGACAGTATGGAACTGGCATAAAAAACAGACACACAGACCAATGGAATAGAATAGAGAACCCACAAATGTATGGCCAACTAATCTTTGACAAAGCAGGAAACAGTACCCAGTGGAAAAAAGACAGTCTCTTTAGCAAATGGTCCTGGGACAACTGGACAGCAACATGAAGAAGAATGAAATTAGAAAACTTTCTTACATCATACACAAAAATAAACTCAAAATATATGAAAGACCTAAATGTGAGACAGGGAACCATTAAAACCCTAGAGAAGAAAGCAGACAACAACCTCTTTGACCTCAGCCGCAGTAATTTATTGCTCGACACATCTCCAAAGGCAAGGATAGTAAAAGCAAAAATGAACTATGGGGACCTCACCAAGATAAAAAGCTTCTGCACTGCAAAGGAAACAATCAACAAAACTAAAAGGCAACCAATGGAATGGGAAAAGATAGTTGCAAATGACATGTCGGATCAAGAGTTAGTATCCAAAATCGATAAAGAACTTACCAAACTCAACAGCCAAAAACAATTAACCCAGTGAAGATATGGGCAGAAGACATGAATAGCCACTTTTCCAACAAGACGCCCAAATGGCCAACAGATACATGAAAGGATGCTCAGCATCACTCATCATCAGGGAAATACAAAACAAAAAATTGAGATACCATCTCACACTGGTCAGATGGCTAAGATGAACAACTCAGGAAACTATAGATGCTAGCGTGGATGTGGAGAAATGGGAACCTTCTTGCACTGTTGGTGGGAATGCAAGCTGGTGCAGCTGTTCTGGAAAACAACAGAGGTTCCTCAAAAAATTAAAAATAGAACTACCCTAAGACTCAGCAATAGCACTACTAGGAACTTATCCAAAGGATACAGGAGTGCTGATCCATAGGGGCACATGCACACCAATGTTTATAGCAGTGCTTTCAACAATAGCCAAATTATGAAAAGAGCCTAACTGTCCATCATCTGATGAATGGATAAAGAAGATGTGCTGTGTGTGTGTGTGTGTGTGTGTGTGTGTGTGTGTATATAGTATATATATATAATATATATAAAAAATATATATAGTATATATATAGTATATATATTATATATACACAATATAGTGTATACTATATATAGTATATAGGTATATATACTATATATACTATAGTATATATACTATATATAGTATATATATACGTATATATATGTATATGTATATGTATACATATATAGGTATATATATATGTACTATATATACTATACATAGTATATATAGTGTATATATAGCATATATATATAGTATAGCATAGTATATATAGTATATACATATAGTATAATATATATATAGTATATATATATAGTATACATAGTGTGTATGTATATATATATATATACAGTATGTGTGTGTATATATATATATATATAGTGTGTGTGTATATATATATATATATATATAGTATGTATATATATACCCCAAAAAGCAAGAACACACTTTACACACTGTATATTAGCCAATTTGACAATAAATTACATTCAAAAATAAATTAAAAATTAAACTGCCTCAACTCATCATGGCTTTACCTAATAGGTTCCTTATTTTAAATTAAAATTTTCATATAAACATGTAAAAGATGTTTATCCTCAAATATCAACTATATCGTTGATTTAGTCTCCACGATTTGTGTCCCATGTCTCCTTAATTTAATCATTTATAATTTTAATAAACATCTACGTATCCTGATCTGAGTTACCATATACAGCTATCAAACAATGGAGAAAAATTACCTTGATGAGAAGTTCACAACATAAGAAAGTTACACACATTCAAGGAAGCTTTACATGTAGTGATAGAAACAAAGAAAGTACTTTGGGCTACAACTCTACATCCTCTATAATACCGTTGAGGAATTAGAGGACTTCATGTTAGAAAATACTGAGTTGGTTTTATATTTAAAAGTCTATTGACATAACCATGGAAGGACCACTAGCACCTGGAATACAGCCTTGGAAGGCAGCAAAGTGCCCAAGGGGAAGAAAACAAAACAAAACAAAACAAAAACTCTAGCCTCAAAATACTCCTTATAAATCTCAGTCTCACCCAGACTTGACATGCTGTAAGACTGATTCCGATGTTCTTCATGTGGTCATAAAATACAAAGAAAGCATAGTAGAAAAGGCAAGAAACTGATGGCATAAAAGCAATGAAGGGAATTCAGTGTTTCTTGTCTCTCCACCAAGTTCTACAAAATCACAAGGCAAAAAGCCTTGCGTCATATGACAACAATAAGCAGAACAGATTCAAACAGGAAAGAGACAATGTATGGCACTCACCATCCTAACTGGATGGTTACCTTTAGTAAGACAGATCATGAGGAAAATTTTTTCCAAGAAGGAGAAATTTCAGTGATGGTAAAACGCCTATATAACATCAAAGCTAAAGTGAAGCTTTGACTGAAACAAGAATACACATGCCAGATAGACAAATAGAGATATAATTATTAAATGAGCAGAAAGGCTCCACTATAGAGACTGCCTCGTATTTTCCACTTTTCTGGAATAACTAAAAACTGTTTTACAGTCAGTAGAGCCTGAGACTTATAATATAGCAGCAATTGTTATTATTTTTATATCAGTTAAAGGACAGTGGGTAAGAGCGGCCCTTTTATTAATGGCAAAGAAGTGTAGATACACACATAAGCAACACTACCATAAAGCAGAGATTTTTAACAAAATCCATATTTATGTGATTATATTTCTGATGGTTGAGAGCAGCTATGATTAATGGAATTCCCTCCTTCTCCTAAAGCAGCCATTTTTCAATTCAAATACAGAATGTCAAGTAAATAAATAAATAAATAAATAAATAAATAAATAAATAAATAAATTCCACTGTATGATCCAGCAGACTGGACAAAGTGAGGCAAGAGTCTGGTGTCTGAGTGCTACCTGCTATTTCTGATCATTCAGACATCAGTCCCCAAGTTTATTTAGTGAGTTCTTCCCTTATAGCAATCTATAGCTGTACTTACCACTCTGGTGGTATCACTACTTGATATTCTCTCTCTTCTTATATATACATCTCTCTCTATATATAGAGATCCTCTTTATTTAATTTCTAATACTATATATAGAGAGAGATGTATATATAATGTTAATGTTACATATAAAACATTATTATGTATATTATATAATATATATTATACATTTATATATTATATATTATTACATTATTATATAATGTTGCTATGTTATAACAACATACTATGTTATAACATACTATGTTACAATAACATATTGTATATATGATATATATATATATATATACACACACACTGCTATATGTAACAGTGAAAAATTTTATATGTATATACATATATTTTTAATTTTTACTGTTCCCCTACTACCTAGAACACGTATTTGTCTATGAAAGCAGATCTCTTTTTCTCTAGCTAGAACTGTGCCTGAAACATAATAGGCTATCAATAAATATTTGTTGAATACATACAAAGTCAAGACATAAGTAGAATTTACTTTAGGACCCATCATCCAATCTTCCTTTAGATCCTCCAGTCCTTGTTCTGGATCATCATAATCCTAAAATATAACCAATATTAAGGTGCCTGCTCCTGGTGCAGGAGAATTTTAAGAAAAGTTTACCTCCTGTATCCCAGGGCTCAGGAAGGCTGACTGAAGACAGCCAGGCAGAATTACCATTACCCTCAGAATATCACTAATAAGTACTAAATCTCTCATTTTCCCTCTCCTCCTCTCCCAGGATTTCCCCCAGCTGTAGTACAGTGAACCTGGGTATAGTGTCAGACACAGAAGAAGTGGGAGCACAAAAAAAGAAAAAAAAAGCCTTATGAAAATATGACTTGTATTGCATGAAGAATTGTTAAGTTTATGTATAAATATTGCTTTATATATATATATATATACACACACACATATATGAGGATATATATAAATATACATATATATGAGGATATATATAAATATATTATAAATAAATATATTTATATTTATTTATAATATATATATTTATATAATTATATATAAAAATATATATAATATATATGAGGATATAATATATATATAATATATAATATAAATATATATAAATACAAATATATATAAATATATAATATATATTTATATAAATATATATACAAAATATAAATAAATATATACATATATATGAGGGTATATATAAATAAATAAATATATATATATATATATATATGTATATATAAATAAATGAGGGATGTCTCTTAACCAGAAAGTTCCAGAATCCTAATGCATCCCATGGAATTTATTGAGATTCAGAGACAATGCTTCCCTGAATTAAGTTTTTAAAAGTATCCTTTTATAATCTTTTCTTTTTTTAAATAAATTTGTGAGGTAGAATTTAATCTTTTATCATTGGGAAGTGTGTCTGAGCAAAGGGACTGTTCGATTTCTTCACTGAAAAGCAGACTTACTCCCCCTTCTTACCATTATCATCTGTTTTTTTAAAAATGGCCTAGCATTTGAATGGAATGTGGAAGGCAATTAAATGGAATATGCAAAGGTAGGGTGCATAGGAAGATGAGAGTCTAGAAGAGGGCAGGATAATAAAAAGATCACTCAGAAAAGCACCTATGACTCTTAGCAGTCAGGCTTCATGTGACCAGAGTGCCAAGTGTGAAACATTTCCTATCCCTAGATGCAGAGCAATAAAACCTGCTCTAAAGAGAAACCATGACCATTTTACACAGACAAGTAGGCCCTAATTCTTTCTTTTTTTTTTTTTTTTGGTAATTCTTTTCATATCTCCTTTCTCTCTCAACTCCTTCATTTTGATACAAAACTGATTTCCCTTACCCTTTAATTTTGAATTGAAATAGTCACTTAAAGATCCCCAGTAAAAGCTCTCATTTCTCAGGTACCATTTTGTTCCTAGCTGAAATATTTGCTGTTGTGTAGACATGACCATACTATTTAATTTCTACATTTCATTCCATATCATGATTATAATAATAGGTGCAATCCTAGGCTAAGCAAATCATTTCTCAGAGAGCATACCTCATTCCTCTAAGGAACATAAACCTTTCCAAGAAAATGGGATCTCATTAACTAACTTAACCAAAAACACACATGCATAATGGCATTAGGCATTTCTCATGGCAAAGTGCCAGTTTTGCATTCCAAATGAATCTAAGAAATAGCACATTAGCCTCTCTGCCAAATTTAAACCACATATACTACAAAATAAAATGGGAACACAGAACACAATAGCTATGACTCTTTGGATAGTAGGATGATATATTTTTTGTGTCAACTTCACTGGGCCATGGAATACCCAGATATTTATTCATCAAACATTCTTCTGGGTATTTCTGTGAGGGTGTTTGGGGTGAGATTAACATCTGAATTGGAAGACTGAGTAAAGCAGATTGCCCTTCATAATGTAGGATGGCCCCATCTAATCAGTGAAAGACCTCAATAAAACAGAAACCAGACCGTCTCCAGAGTAAGAGTAAATGCTCCTGCCTGATGGCCTTCACACTGGGGCATCAGCTTTTTCCTCACTACCAGCTCTAACTAAAACATCGGGTCTTCCTGGGTCTCTAGCCTGCCAACCTTCAGATCACAGCTATACCATTGGTTCTCCTGGGTCCCCAGCTTGTTGACTTATCCTGTACACTGTGGGACCTGTCAACCTCCATAATCTTGTAAGCCAATCCTTTTAATAAGCCCTTCATCCATTATAATTATTTTTGTGGATGTGTGTGTATATATTGGTTCTATTTCAATTTCTATTGGTCCTATTTCTCTGGAGAACCCTGAGTAATACAAACAGAATAAGTTATATTTCAAAAGACAAATCTTTGAATTCAGTTTAGACTTTCAAAAGCTGGGGTAAATTTTACCCTGGTAGTCAACATTGGTAAGGTTTCTGGATCCTCCTCTTTATTTAATTTCTAATACAATTTTCTAATACAAATTTCTAATAGTAATAGTTTAAGATATCACATTTTTTAAGGACATGGTAATGTTCTCTCATATAGTCAGTAGAGGAATTAACTATCATTTCCTGCTCCATAGACTTTCAGTTGGAACAAACCTGAAAGGCAAGCTGATCTATAGCTTCAGTGTCTGGAAGAGAAAAAGAGTGCCAACAAGATGAATATGTCTCCCAAGGGTACAGATCAGCCGAAGTGAGGCTCTGACTCAAATGCAATCTTTAATTCAAATCAGAGTTGTTCTAATACTTTGCATAGTCAGATGTTTGATACATCCAAATAAAATTTACAAACCCAACTGAACTCTACTCAGTTAAACTTCATGAGCATAAATGGGAAGAAAAAATAAAATTACAAAGAGAGATTCTTCCTTGGAATGTTTCACAGCTTTCTCCCAGCAAAGCAAAGCACATACCCTGAGCGGTTACAAGTCGTTGTCTCTGAAGTTGGTTAGAAATCTATTGATAATATTTCATTACTGATAATGCATCAAGGCCTTTTTCAGATTCTAGCTCACAAATGTGGAGAAAATGGATTCTTGTGGGTAATGATTCATTTATTTCAACCCCTCCTTTGCCCTTTTTCATTTGGTGGGATTGATTTCCTTTCTCCATATAATTTCACTTGTCACTATTCATGACTCACGAATTGACCCTCTCTTCTCTTTGTACTTTTCTTTACGAGCCAACTTCTATTCTTAAAAACAATTGAAATGCACAATAAAAAAATATTGAAGATGGCACTTATGCAAACGCTTGCTTTAGATTATGTTTTCTTACTAATATAATGTTCTGTGCTTCAAATTTACCTATGAAGAAATATCAAATTACCACCAAGACTAAAATAGACAAAAACTCCTCAGGTGTCCAACTCCTCTCATCCCACATACACATCCCAGAAAATTTAATCTCGAGCTACCTTTTATCTTACAGAAGGAAGATATGGGAAATAATGGGATCTCTGCCTCTAATTTTCTAAGATGATGCCCAAGCTGTTAAACACAAACACACACACACACACACACACACACACACACACACACACACAATCACAACTCCCTTGAGTTACAGGAAAATAGCCTTCTAAAATCTGGCAAGCTAGGGGGACTCTGTTTTTTCCCCTAATACAAAGACTGAGTCTTCTTGGAGCTAAGTTTGGTTGAAATAACTACTAGAGTTTGATGCTTATACAATTTCCTTATGTCCAAGTATTACTAGTGAATATTGTTTCCAACTGATGATGTAAGACCTGGGAATACAAAGGCAGAGCCAGAGCAAGAACTGAGATTTCTGGACTGAGCCAGTCCCTACCATGTACAAGTAGTGACTCTGAGACTGTGCTTGTGCTACAGTCTTTAGGGAACAAAGAAAACTATATTGAGACTCATGGCTTTAGCTGTTGTGTTCATTATCTTCTCTTTCCAACTCTACTTACTTTATCAGTTTCCTTTTTTGGGGATGGTAGTTCTGGAGTTTTTTCTGAAGTAGAAATTCCAGCTTCTGGCATGACTATCTTCAAGCTAAAATAGTTGGACAAGTTTATTTCTCCTCTTTTGCATGAACATGAGTTACAACAGAACCATATATACCTGGGCAACATCACAGAGTTCTTAACACTTGGTTAAGTTGCATCTTTGAGACAAATTAGCTGTCAAATAATTCCCACCAAGTAAGTACTTATGCACACAATAATGAAATATTTTATATTCAGCTAATGGCTCAGATTCTGAAATATCTTATGTATTTTTTACATGTTATTTTCTAAGCTTTAAGTGACTTAAAGATACATCACCTCAAGAAGGCTTGGACCATTAGAAAGAGGGAACACTGGTTTGGCTGACCTAAAAATCAGATTAGATATATATCTACTATAATTTGGATATGTTGTTCAAGGATCTTGAGTCTCAGTTTCCTCACTGACAAAATATGAAAATAGTACCTACCTTGCAGACTTTCTACAAGAAATAGAGAATAGAGTGTCTTGCCAAAGTACTAGACCCTAAAAGGAAACTGTTCATTTTTAAGAATATGTTTGAAAAGTTCATTAAGAGAAGAGTCAGTGCAAGGGTTTAGGATAGATGGGTTAAAGTTAGATATGGTATCTTTCTGAAATGACCGGGTGGGTATAAAAATTGAGTAAAATGTGTATCTGGACTGGTAAACAAGAAGAAATGCCAGCCATGTACAATCAATCAACCCATCCATATCTGCTAGACATAGTGCAAACATTAAACATAAAACAAGTTAGAAAAAGATATTTCTCCTGCCCTAATAAGAAAGCCCCAGCATCTTGGGACTCTATACTAAAGCTCCTGCAACCATACCTGCCTTCCCCAGCAAGGAGCATTGGAAGGACTATTGCCTCTGATGTAGTGAGGAAGCACACCATTCAGAATCCTTGCTAATTCTGAAGATTAGCTAAAACTGTAAGCAGATGAAATCAGTGAGTTAGCTATTCACAACAGCATAGCCAGAAGATACTTAGAAGACCATAGGGGCCACTCTATTGTGTAAACAACATAGAACATTTTATAGACAATGTTATTCAGGGCATAGTCACAATTTGTGCCTGGCTTAGAGAATTTATCAATATAGGAGTTTTGGAGATCCTGATCATAACAGATACCATTAAAAACAATATCAGTATCTTTGAAGCTTAAAAAACAATTTTAAGACCAAATGGAAGAAGTTAATAATATTCTGTGTTAGCGAGGATATGGGAAATTGGTATTCTTGTTAATTAATATGGCAAGGAAAAATTATTGTAGAAGAAAATTTGGCCTCTAAACTGTCCATAATGCTTTTTATTTGTTATAAATATACATCTATTTAATTATACACACATACACACATATGTGTGTGTGTGTGTGTGTGTGTGTGTATATATATATATATATATATATATATATATATATATATATAACTTAAACAGACTCCAAATCCAACATGGCACTTCAGCTCACAACCCTGAGATTAAGAGTTGCATGCTCTACCAAATGAACCAGCCAGGCACTCCATAAACTTTCCACAGTTTTTGAAGCAACAAATTAAAATTTAAAATTTCTTAAAGGAAATATAGGTGCACACAGTATTCACACAGAAGACATGTTCACCTTTGCCTGACATAAATTAACAAAAAATAAACTGGGTATTTTCTGTTATCCTTTCCCCCTACTGTAATTAAATATGCTATTTTACCTGTCTGAAATACCTTTGTACCTTCTCTTCCTTACCTAACTTGGGCTTCTCCTTTTAGTCTCAGCTCATGTGTCACTTTCTCTAGGAAGCTTTTCCTGACATCCTAGACAAGATAAGAGTTTCCTCCTCTGAATGCCTGTAGAGGTCTCTGCATGCCTCTCTCCCTCTCCCTCCCTCCCTCTCTCTCTCTCTCTCTCTCTCTCTCTCTCTCTCTCTATATATATATATATATATAAAATCATTGTGCTTATCACATTACTTTAAATCTGTTTAAATTATTTTCTTCTGTACCAAACCACAAAATCTTGAGTTACTAAAAATAGCTTTTGAATTGAATTAAAACTATAACTGAATAGGGAATATGGAAGAGACAGTTTGAGGAAAACTACGTATTCAGTTGAGATACATGGAGTTTGCAGTAAAAGAATATTCAGGTGGACATTTCAAGAACTGTTTCGAAAACTGGCAGGTAGAAAATCACATTTGGGAATCAGGAAAGGTGCCAGGACAAGAGAGACTACATGTGAACTCTATTTGTTTAGACATAACACTTTCTAAAGAAATGACAATATTAGGGAGAAAAATAGAGAAAAATAGAAAAGAAGGCAGAAGTAACCTTAGGAAGTATCTACATTTAACCATTTGAAGGAGCAGGCAGTGGGTTTGAAAGGATATGGAGGGGCGCCTGGGTGGCGCAGTCGGTTAAGCGTCCGACTTCAGCCAGGTCAGGATCTCGCGGTCCGTGAGTTCGAGCCCCGCGTCGGGCTCTGGGCTGATAGCTCAGAGCCTGGAGCCTGTTTCCGATTCTGTGTCTCCCTCTCTCTCTGCCCCTCCCCCATTCATGCTCTGTCTCTCTCTGTCCCAAAAATAAATAAACGTTGAAAAAAAAATTAAAAAAAAAAAAAAAGAAAAGGATATGGAGAGGACAATGTCCCCAGTGCCAAATCACAAGGTTCAAAGAGGGGTATTCCATACTCTCATTTCTTGTTACAGTTTATGGCTAGAGCTATGGTTCTCAACCTGGGACAATTTTGTCCCTCAAAAAATATATGACAGTATCTGAAGACGTTCTTATTCACAACTATGGAAGCAAAAATGGAGTGAGGGGAGACAGGATACTAGAATATGGTGGGCAGAACCAGAAATGCCACCTGTAAAATTTGCTAAAACTCCCCAAATGAAATTCCACAGATTGAGGGACCTAAACAACGCAAACATTTTCTCACAGCTCTGGAGGCTGGATATCCAGGATCAAAGTGCCTCAGGAGTTTGGTTGCTCCTAAGGCCTCTCTCCTCGGCTTACAGATGGTGGCCTTCTTGCTATGTATACATTTGGCCTTTATCTGTACAAATCCCCAGTGTCTTTCTGAGTGTCCTAATTTCTCCTTATAAGGATACTAGTCAGAATGATTAAGGCTCACCTAAATGAGCTCATTGTAACTTAAGTAACACTTTAAAGGCTCTATCACTAAGTACAGTTACATCTAAGGTACTGGGGGTTAGGGTTTCAACATATGGATTCAGAAGGGAAACAATTCAGTTCCTAACACTTCACCCTCTAGATACCTTAGAATTGATATCCCTCTCACAAGCAAAATATATTCATCCCACCCCAAGGGCCCAAAATTCTTTTTTTAAGTTTTTATTTAAATTCTTATTAATATACAGTGTAATATTAGTTTCAGATGTACAATGTAGTGATTCAATACTTCCATATAATACCCAGTGGTTATCACAAGTGCACTCCTTAATCCCTATTACCTATTTCACCTATCCCCTCATCCACCTCCCCTCTGGTATCCATCACTTTGTTCTCTCTAGTTAAGACACGGTATCTAGGTTTGTCTCTATTCTTTTCCCTTTGCTTGTTTGTTTTGTTTCTTAAACTCCACTTGTAGTGAAATCATATGGTATTTGTCTTTCTGACGGAGTTATTTCACCTTAGCATAGTACTTTAGCTCCATTCATGTCATGACAAATGGCAAGATTTCATTCTTTTTTATGGTTGAATAATATTTCATTATATATATATGTGTGTGTATATATATATATATATATATATATATATATATATAAAGATGCGATAATAAAGATAAAGATGTGATATATATATATATACATAAAGATGTGATATATATGTGTATATATATACATATATATCACATCTTTATCCATTCATTTAACAATGGACACTTGGGCTATTGCCATAACTTGGCTATTGAACATAACGCTGCCATACACATTGGGGTGCATGTATTCCTTTGAATTAGTATTTTTCTATTCTTTGGGTAGATACCTAGTAGTGTAATGGCTAGTTCTATTTTTAACTTTGTGAGGAAACTCCGTACTATTTTCCACAGAGGTTGCACCAGTTTGCATTCCTACCAACAGTGCATGAGGTTTCCCCTTTCTCCACATCCTAGTCAACACTGTCATTTCTTGTGGTGTTGCTTTTAACCATTCTGACAGGCGTGAGGTGATATCTAATTGTAGTTTTGATTTGCATTTCCCTCATAAGTGATGGTGTCCATCTTATGTGTCTGTTGCCCAACCTTATGTCTTCTTTGGAAAAAAAGAAGTCTAGTTTTTAATTGGATTATTTGGTTTTTGGGTGTTGAATTTTTAAGTTCTTTATATATTTTGGATCCTAACCCTGTATTGAATATGTCATTTGCAAATATCTCCTCCCATTCCATAGGTTGCCTTTTAGTTTTGTTGATAGTTTCCTTTGCTATGCAGAAGCTTTTAACTTTGATGTGGTCCCAATAGTTCATTTTTGCTTTTTCTTCTCTTACCTCAGGAGATATATGTAGAAAGAAGTTGGTATAGCTGATGTTACAGAAGTTACTGCCCGTGCTCTCGTCTAGCATTTTTATGATTTCAGGTCTCACATTTAGGTGTTTAATCCATTTTGAATTCATTTTTGTGTATGGTGTAAGATATTTTGTGCATTTTTGTGTGTGTCCAGGTTCATTCTTTTGCATGTAGCTATACAGTTTCCCCAACTCCATTTATTGAACAGACTGTCTTTTCTTGGACAGTCTTTCCTGCTTTTTTAAAAATTAATTGACCATATAGTTATAGGTTTATTTCTGGGTTTTCTATTCTGTTCCACTGATTTGTCTATCTTCCTGCCAGTACCAGAATGTATTGATCACCACAGCTTTGTACTATAACTGGAAGTAAGGAATTCTGCTGTATCCAGGTTTGCTTTTGTTTTTCAAGGTTGCTTTGGCTATTCAGAGTCTTTTTTTGGTTCCATACAAATTTTAGGATTGTTTGTTCCGGTTCTCTGAAAAATGCTGTTGGTATTTTGATAGGGATTGCATTAAGTGTATAGATTGCTTTGGGTAGTATATACATTTTAACAATATTTGTTCTTCCAATGCATAAGCATGAAATGCTTTTCCATTTCTTTGTGTTATCTTCAATGTCCTTCATCAGTGTTTTATAGTTTTGGGAGTAGAGGTCTTTCATCTCTTTGGTTAGGTTTATTCCTCGGTATCTTACGGTTTTTGGTGCAACTGTAAATTGGATTTTCTTTTTTTTTCCTTTTTTTTAACGTTTTTTATTTATTTTTGAGACAGAGAGAGACAGAGCATGAGCAGGGGAGGAGCAGAGAGAGAGACGACGACACAGAATCCGAAGCAGGCTCCAGGCACTGAGCTGTCAGCACAGAGCCTGATGCAGGGCTCGAACTCACGAGCCTGTGAGATCAGGAGACTGTGAGATCATGACCTGAGCTGCAGTCAGACGCTTGACTGAGCCACCCAGGCACCCCATGGATTTTCTTAATTTCCCTTTATGTTGCATCATTTTTGGTGTATAGAAATATAACAGATTCCTGTATATTCATTAGGCATCCTGTTTATCAGCTCCAGTGGTTTTATGGTGCTCTTTTGGGTTTTCTATATAGAGCATCATGTCATCTGCAAATAGTCAAAGTTTACTTCTTCTCTGAAAATATGAATGCCTTTTATTTCTTTTTTTGTTGTCTGATTGCTATGACTAGGTTTTCCAGTATTATGTTGAATAAAAGTGGTGATGGTGGACATCCTCATCTTGTTCCTGACCAGAGAGGAAAAGATCTCAGTTTTTCCCCATTAAGGATACTAGGAGCTGTGGGTTTCTCATATGTGTGCTTTATTATATCCAAACCCTACTCTATTGAAGGTTTTTACCATGAATGGATGCTGTCCTTTGTCAAATGCTTTTCTTCATCTATTGAAAGGATATGGTTCTTATCCTTTTCTTTATCCATTTGGTTATTTTTTCATCCTACAAGAAGCCATAACTTTATTTATTATATAAACAGTACATATTTCAAACTAAGCTGCATTTATTCTTTTGAAACACACAAAAATGAGCCCTTGTTTTCAGATGGTTACATTGTTAATTTCATAATAAGATTTATAGTATCATTACTGTTGTTCTTCAGGGCTTGGATGTCTTCACTCTTGACACATTTGCATGTGACGTGACTAATTCTGAATCATTAACATCTACATATATTTCATCAACCTCTTCCTCTTCACTCTCCGCTTGTACAGTTGGAATCTGTGTTGAATGTCTGAGACAACTTTACCTTGAACTTTGAGTTTGTCAACATCTTCTAGTCATGCCTGCTAGGACAAAGCCCTGGCCTTGGCTTCCCCCAAAACTATGTAGGTATCTGAAGCTAAGCTCTTGTAGACATCTGGTTTTGTGATGACATAGAGGATATTCTTAGATTTCCACATAGTGACGCTATCATAGACCCATTTTGGACATAGCCTTCCATACCTTGTTTTATTTCTGGCTCTGTTTTGTGCTGCTGACTGGTCCTTCATCAATTTCAGCTGCTGCTGCCAGCCAGGCTTGTTGTGGCATTGCCTGCACGCAATCTTGTTTCTCAAGCTCCGATGCTGATCCATCACTATTGGAATGTGTTCCAGATCTTAACTCAGTCTGGAGCCAGGGTAACTGCTACTGTATAGCAGTAATGTTTTCTGTGGGTTCACCTGGCATATTGTGCAGGGAACAAAGAACCAAGAGGACAGCAGAAAGAGAGTGAACAAGAATATGACCCATGCCTGTTGCAGAAGGATTATCCTTTCTTTTACTGATGTGATATAGCATGCCGATTTGTGAATAATGAACCACGCTTGCATCCAAGGAATAAATCCCTTGACCATGATGAATTATTATTTTTTTAATATACAGCTGGGTTTGGTTTGCTAATATTTTGTTGAGGATTTTTGCATCTATGTTCATCAGGGATAGTGGCCTATAGTTCTTTTTTTTTTTTTGTGGTGTCTTTATCTGGTACTGATATAAGGGTAATGCTGGTCTCCTAGAATGAAATTGGAAATTTTCCTTCCTTTTCTATTTTTTGGAATGGTTTGAGAAGAATAGGTATTAACTCTTCTTTAAATGTTTGGTGAAATTTATCTGTGAAAGCATCTGGCCCTGGACTTTTGTTTGTTGGGAGATACTACTGAATTGATTTCTTTGCTGGTTATCAGTCTGTCCAAGTTTTCTATCTTCCTGTTTGTTTCAGTAATTTATATGTTTCTAGAAATTTATCCATTTCATCTACATTGTTCAATTTGTTGGCATATAGCTTTTCATAATATTCTCCTATAGAAGAATACTCTCTGTATTTCTCCTATAATTATCTGTATTTCTTCTCTCATGTGATTTTGTGTGAGTCCTTAATCTTTTCTTTTGGTAATTCTGGCTAGAGGTTTATCAATTTTAATAATTTTTTCAAAGAACCAGCTTCTCATTTCACTTATCTGTTCTACTTTTTTTTTTAGTTTAAATATCATTTAATTCTGCTCTAATCTGCATTTCCTTCCTTTTGCTGGCTTTAGGATTCATTTGTTCTTTTTCTAGCTCCTTTAGGTGTAAAGTTAGGCTTCTTTCTGGACTGGTATATACTACTTTTGTTCTGTCCTAAAGTTTTTGGACCACTGTGTTTTCCTTTTCATTTGTTCCCATGTATTTAAAAAAACTTTTTTTCCTTATATTTTCTGGTTGGCCCATTCATTGTTTAGTAGTATGCCATTTAACATCCATGTATTTGTGGTCTTTCCAGAGTTTTTCTTCTGGTTGACTTCTAGTTCATAGCAGTGTGGTCAAAAGAGGTTCATGGTATGACTTCTGCCTTATGTTTGTTGAGACATGTTTTATGATTTCGTGTAAGATCTATTCTGGCAAATGTCGCATGTGCACTGTAAAAGAATGTGTATTTTGAGGGGCGCCTGGGTGGCTCAGTCGGTTAAGTTTTTGACTTCAGCTCAAGTCATGGTCTCTCAGTTCGTGAGTTTGAGCCCCACATCAGGCTCTGAGCTGTCTGTGCCAACAGCTTGGAATCTGGAGCCTGCTTCGGATTCTATGTTTCCCTCTTTCTCTGCCCCACCCCTATTTGTGCTCTCTCTCTCACAAATAAACATTAAAATTAAAAATATATAAAAATAAATAAAAATAAAATAAAATAATGTGTATTTTGCTGTCTTAGGATACAATGTTCTGAATATATCTGTTAAGTCCATCTGGTCCCATGTGTCATTCAAAGTCATTGTTTCCTTGCTTATTTTCTGTTTAGATAATCTGTCCATTGATGTGACTGTGGTGTTAAGGTCTCCTACTATTATATTATCATAGATTAGTTCCTTTACATTTGTTTTTGTTGATGTTTTTGGGTGCTCTCATATTGGGTGTGTAAATATTTACAATTCTTAGATCTTGTTGGATTGTCCCCTTTATTGTTATATAGTGCTCTTCTTTGTCTCTTGTTACTCTTTGTTTTAATTAAAAAAATTATTTAAATCCAAGTTAATTAACATGTAGTATAATAACAGGTTCAGTAGAATTTAGGGATGCATCACTTACATATAACACCCAGTGTCCATCCCAACAAGTGCCCTCCTTAGTACCCATCACACATTTAGCCCATCCCCCCACCCACCTCCCCTCCAGCAACCCTCAGTTTGTTCTCTGTATTTAAGAGTCTCTTATGGTTTGCCTCCCTCTCTGTTTTTATCTTATGTTTCCTTCCCTTCTCCTATGTTCATATGGTGTGTTTCTTGGATTCTGCATGTAGGTGAAATTATATGGTATTTGTCTTTCTCTGCCTGACTTATTTTGTTTAGCATAATACACTCTAGTTCCATACACAATGTTGCAAATGGCAAGATTTCACTCTTTTTGACTGTCGATTAATATTCCATTGTGTGTGTGTGTATACACACACACACACACACACACACACACACACACACACACCACATGTTCTTTATTCATCAGTTGGTGGACATTTGGGCTCTTTCCATAATTTGGCTATTATTGATATTGCTGCTATAAACATTGGGGTGCATGTGCCCCTTCAAATCAGCATTTTTGTATCCTTTGGATAAATACCTAGTAGTACCATTGCTGGGTTGTAGGGTAGTTCTATTTTTGACTTTTTGATGAACCTCCACACTGTTCTCCAGAGTGGCTATACCAGTTTTCATTCCCATTAACAGTGCAAAAGGGTTCCCCTTTCTCTGCATCCTCACCAACATCTCCAGTTTCTTGAATTATCTTTAGTACAGCCTTTGTTTTAAAGCCTAATTTATCTGATGTAAGTATGGCTATTCTATCTTTTTATGACATCTATTTGCACAATATATGTTTCTCCATCCCCTCACTTTCAATCTGCAGGTGTCTTCAGGTCTAAAATGAGTCTCTGTAGGTAGCCAATGGATGAATCTGATTTTTTAACCATTCTGTTATCTTATGTCTTTTGATTGGACCATTTAGCCCATTTATAGTCACAGTAATTATTGACAGGTATGTATTTATTACCATATTCTTACTTGTTTTGTGTTTTTTTTCCGGTGATTTTCTCTGGTCCTTTATTGTCTTTCTTTCTCATTTTGATTACTTTCTTTAGTGATATATTTGGATTTCTTTCTCTTTATCCTCTGCATGTTTATTAGTGCTTTTAGATACTTGACTTCCTTTAGGGTTATATATGACCTCTTTGGCAAATAGCAGTCTATAATAAGTTGATAGTCATTTACGTTTGAACCCATTCTTTTCTGCTCTCCTCTCAACCAACAACCCCAAATTCTTAATCCATTCTAGTATCAACTCTAAATCCCAAAACCCATCTAACTATCATCTAAATGTAGTGGGGGTGAGACTCAAAATATGATTCATCCTGAGGCAGAAATTTCTCTCCAGCTATGACCCTGAGAAACCAGACAAGTAATATACTTCCAAAATATGATGGTGGGACAAGCATAGGACAGATACTATCATTCCAAAAGCCAGAAATAAGAAAGCAAAAGGGATCAGGGGTATGAATCAAGTTCAAAACCTATTAGGGCAAATTCCATTAGATTATAAGGCTCAATAATTATCTGAGAACATTTTCAAATGCTTTGTTTAAAAATCTTTTCAGTTAAATATCCATTCACAGATCCTACCTTCCACATAACACGAGAACACAATTCAGCCAACTTCTTTGCCACTTCCCTCCAATGTCTAATAACATGTTCCTCATTTCCACCTGAAGTCTCACCAGAAATACTCTTAATGTCCATATTTCTACCAACAACTTCTTAAATGCAATCTAGACTTTTGCTAACATGCACTTCAAACTCTGCCAGCCTCTGTTCCAAAGCCACTTCAACACTTTTAGGTATTTTATAGCAGCACTCCATTTCTCAGTGCCAAATTCTGTAGTTTTCAGGATTGTTCAGAGGAAGAGAACCAATAGGATGGATGATGGATGGATGGATGGATGGATGGATGGATGGATGGACAGACGGATATATATGTGTGTGTGTATACACACACACACACACACACACACACACATATGGAGAGGGAGGGAAGGAAGGAGGGAGAGGGAAAGAGAGAGAGAGACAGAGAGAGATTTATTTTAAGGAATTGGCTCACACAATTTTGGAGGCTTGTTAAGTCCAAAATACGATGGGGTAGGCTGGCAGGTTGGAGACTCAGGGAAAAGTTACCGTTCAAGTCCAAAGGCACCGTACTAGAAAAACTCCTTCTTGTTCGGAGGAGGTCAGTCTTTATTCTATTGAGATATCCACCTGATAGGCTGAGACCAAACCACATTATAAAGGACAATGTACTTAACTCAAATTCCACCACTTCAAGTGTTATTCTCATACAGGAAAATACATTCTAGAAATATCTAGAATAACATTTGGACAAATATCTGGGTGTCATGGACCAGATGAGTTGACACACAAAAGTAACCACCACACTGTCTCATCCTACAATGCACAAGACATTCCTCTATAACAAAAAATGATGTGGCCCAGAACATCAATAGTCCTAAAGGTGACAAAGCCTGGTCTCAATTTCTGGAAAGATTATGAGCACATTACAATGAGCATTCCATAAATAATGGCACCTATAGCAAAAAAAATAAAGAAGAAGAAGAATGAAGGAAAAAAGGAAGGAAAGGAAAGAGAGGGCGAGGAATAAATACCTAGTAGTGGATAAAGGAAAGGAAAGGAGAGGCCCCTGGGAGGCTCAGCTGGTTAAGCGTCTGACTCCTGTTTTTGGCTCAGGTCATGATCTCATGGTTCATGAGTTCGAGCTCGCCCTTGGACTCTGCACTGACAGTTCAAAGCCTGCCTGGGATTCTCCCTCTCTCTCTGCTCTTCCCCTGCTTGCTCGCTCCCTCTCGAAATATATAAAGAAACTTAAAAATTTTTTAAATAATTTTAAGAGAGGGGAGGAGAGGGGAGGAAGGAAGGAAGGGAGGTAGGGAGGAAGGAAGGAAGAGAAAAGAATAGAATTTAGACACCTTGAAGGTGAAAATGTCATATACTCTCTTTTAGGCCACCCTCAGGTAGGTCTTCACTAGAATTCAGAGAACACTAGGCACACACAGTAAATGTCACTGATTGACAGTAAGCGGGCCCTATGAGTGTGAAAATTAGAGGAGACATGTCACCAGTATGTTTTGTTTCATAATATTTCATGAGAAAACCTTTTTCTTGGCCATGGGTTTACTACATACATTTCAAAGATTGATTATTCAAATAATAGGCTAGGCTTGCTTGCTTGCTTGCTTGCTTGATTTATTTATTTATTTAGCTATCAGCCTGAATCATTTTACAGTAGGTTGTTTCTTTTTGTTTGTTTGTTTCTTTTTGTTTTAACAATCTAAGAGTCTTTTGTTTCCTCAAAGCATAATTAGGGGCTTTTAATGGGAAATAAGGGCACTTTGGCCAAATATACCTACATAAAAACCAGAGTCTACAGATTTAAAAATTACTTTCTCACAAATAATAAATCAAGAACTCTCATCCTTAAAAGGAATTGGTTTGCGTTTTCTGAACTAAGAAAACTCATTAAAAAAAATCATGCATTAATCAAGGTATTATTAGGCTTTCTCTCATAAAAGCATTGCTTTATAATTACTAAATTAAAAATGATATCTATTATTCTCAATACTTGGTCTTGAATGTTTTAATTTCCCCTATAAAATTTTGTAAGAGTTATTTCTGGTCATTTTTTACTAGATATGAATTAAGTGGCTAAATCCTTTCATTAAAAAAAAATGCTATGTTGCATTCTCTACATAACATGTCATAATCCATCTTGAGCAAAGCAGTAAGTGGAGCTGAGAGTGTGATGAATCCACAGACGCTTCACAAAGTCATCAATGAGGTACCGATGATAACTCAGAAATAGCTGTAAGGCTATCTGTGGTGCTTTACAGCTACCAATATGCTGTCAAAAAACAGATTCTCTTTTTTGTCCCAAGTGTTAAGCACTTGTTCTAGATATTTAACTGACCCTTTTAGCTCTGCAGTTCTTCTCTTTCACCCACAGAGAAATTCAATGGTTGACTTTCTTTAGGGTCTAAATGCTGGCCTTAACTGAAGCCATCACATCCTTATGAAATACTGCAGTAACCCTCAAATTCTTTCCTGAGTCGTTCATATACTTAAAGTCAAATCCTGATTTTACAGGCCATTCCTTGGGCTGGCTGATGATACCTAAATGGGTCTTCTGTGGTCTGAGCAGTGTTAGGTGGTCATGATGACAATTTCCCTATTTTTTTTAATTAAAGAAACTTGTACAAAGTGTTTTTGCTTTCCTTGCCAAATCTGAGTCATGTACTTTTAATTAAAAGAAGGGAGACACAAGAAAATCTAATTGATGTGGATCACTAGTTAAATCCTGACGGGTTATCAAGGAATTAGGGAAACAGGATACAGAAAATTTATGTATTATTGAAGGTCAAGTGATACCTGGCTTAAGCATCATTTCTACCACTGGTTAAGGTCACTCACCTTAATCAACTACAAAGCAGAGAAAAACTACCGTAGCTCTGAAACACAATGAAATCCAAATATGCAAGTGTATTGTTCCAAACCTGGCATTTACTAAAACAATGTTTCCCATTTGAAAGATTTCTTGGGGCGCCTGGGTGGCTCAGTCACTTAAGCATCCGATTTTGGTTCATGAGTTCGAGCCCCACTTCAGGCCCTGTGCTGACAGTGCAGAACTTGGAGCCTGCTTTGAGTTCTGTCTCCCTCTCTCTCTGCCCTTCCCCAGCTCACTCTGTCTCTCTCTCTTAAAAATGAACATCAAAAAATAAAAAAATAAAATACCTTTAAAGAAAAAAAAGACAAAGATTTCTTTCCTATAAATGTTTTTTTAAATTTTTTTTACTATTTTATTTTTTTCTTAAGAGAGAGAGACACACACAGCATGAGCGAGGGAGGGACACAGAATCCAAAGCAGACTCCAGGCTCTAAGCTGTCAGCACAGAGCCTGATGTGGGGCTCGAAATCACGAGCCGTGAGATCATGACCTGAACCAAAGTCAGACACTCAACCGACTGAGCCACCCAGGTGCCCCTGTAAATGTTTGTTTTCATTTGTAAGATATCTCTAATGGCACAGTAGTCACATTATTCAAAGAAGAATCAAGTTTGACTCATAACAAAGTACAATTAAAATTTATATATATCTTTCCGTTGAATTGTGGGGTTTTTTAATAAACTTTTTATATTGGAGTAATTTTAGATTTACAGAAAAGTTGGAAAGATAGTAAAGAGAGCTCCTATATACCCCTCATCTACTTTCCTTTATTATTAACATTTTACATTTTCACAGCACATCACTCAAAACAAGAAATGGACATTGGTACCATACTACTTTCCTAAGGCTGCTATAACAAATTATCACAAACTTGTAGTTTAAAACAACTGACATTTCTTCTCCCACAGTTCTGGAGGCCAGAGAACAAAATCAAGGTATCCCCAGGGCCACACTCCCTCTAAAGACCTTGGTGGGGAGATTCTACTTTTTACCTCTTTCCACCTTTGGTGGTTGCTGGAATTTTTTGGTTTGTGGCTCCAATTTCCAATCCCTGCCTCCACGGTCACACTGCCGCCTTCTCATCTCTGTACATCTCTCTGTCCTTTTCTTATAAGAAACTTGCCACTGGATTTAAGACAGCCAGATAATCCAGAATGATCTTATCTGGAGATCCTTAATTACGTCTGCAAAGATACTTTTTCCAAGTAAGGTAACATCACAAATTCCAGGGATTAGGACATGGACATATCTTTTGATTGGCCTTATTATTTTTTTTACTTGTATTACTTTATTACTATCCACTAAACTCCAAATAGTTTTTTTTTTTTTTATCAATGTCATCTTTCTATTCCAAAAACCAGCTGAGGGCATTACAATGCATTCAGGTGTCCTGTCTTCCACATTCTATCTTATCTGTGACAGTTCCCTAGTCTTTCCTTAATTTTTCATGATCTGGAGAATCTTGAGATGTACTGACCACCTATCCCACATAAAACCCCCCAGTGTGGGTTTGCCTGATGTCATTGTCATGAATAGATACGGGGAGAAAATTATAGGGATGAAGTGTTTTTATTGTTACATCCTATCAGGAATAGAGGATATCCACATGACATCACTGCACATGAAAACTTTTACCACTCGTTTAAGGTAGTTTGTGCTAGGTTCTCCCAATCTGGCATTACCATTTTTTTTTTCATTCCCTACTCTATTATTGAGTCACTGAGGTCAGCCTGTGGTGGGTGGGGGAGGGATGAGGGGGATTAAAGCTGTATGTTCTCTAAAGTGAAATAATTACATCTATTATTTGGAGGTTTTCTGTAACTTCTACCTCATTCATTTATTTGTAATCACTTTTATATCAGTATAGACACATGGATATTTATCATATACTTTTGGTTAGTATGATCTAATACTACATTGTCTATTTTGTCACTTAAACTGTTCCAGCTTTAGCAACTGAGAGTTCACTATTTCCGCTTGGCTCCTGTGTCCCTATGGCCTGTCCTCATCCTTTTAGGTTTTCCTGAGTCCTTCTTTACTCTCTGGTACTGCAACATGCCCCTGACTTATCTTGTACCGGTGGCTCACTTTTCCAAGACAAATAAAATATTAAATATTCAAGACTTTGGTTTGGCTCATCTGGAGTAATGAAGAACACTCCCCCGTTGATACCTCTTGGAACCTTAGTAAGGAAAAATCCTGGCACAGTTTCATAAAGTAGTGATTTTAAGGAACATCCAGGTTAAAGAATTCTATGAGATAGGAACTCTTCTTGTAACTAAAATGTTCATGCCTCAAGCAGATGACAGGGCGGTCACACTGAATTCTAGTGAAAGAGTCAGCAACCTTTAGCTCCAGCATGGCCTCAGCTGAGACTGCCAATTCTCTGTTGGTGCAAACTGCGATTGGCTATAGACTGGCAGCTCCCTTCTCACTTGCTTTTAACCTCGGTCAGTGTTTGTAAACCTACAGATGATGCTGTCTCATAAAATCACCGATTGAGTAACACGTTGTTTTCATATAACAGTTTTGGATCTTGAGACTTTAGAAAATTTCACAGTGTAGATGTAGGTCACTTATCCCAGAAATGAAGTGAAACAAAGCTGCATATGGAGCCTACTGGTACATATTTAAAATAAACAGCACTGTGCAAAATTCCAGCTTGGGTATTTACTTATATTTTCCCTAGAAGAGGGAAGCAAAGAGAAATTTCTCTGGTTATTGTTGGACTTTCTGTGAGCCAAGCTATATTTCCCTAATACTACTTGGTCAGCAACACACTAAAACAGGCTAGGTTTTATACTAGGTTATACACTAAGGTACTATATAGCAACAAGGATTACTCCAGGAACAGAAGACACACACACACACACACACACACACACACACACACAAAGATACAAGTACATATGTATAAAGATATAAGTACACAGAAAGAATATGTTTATTATGTATATATGATATATATGTATGCTTATTCCATCACCAAATAGATGGACAAAGAAACTATTCAATACATCATCTCCACTCTAGGAATCAGGAAGCCTGCAGTATGACAAATGAATTTCTTGGTGCAATCACAGTCATTTACTTACACAGCACAAGAATTCAGGAATGTCTTCTGAATCTTTTTATATTAACAATACATGCACAGAGCATCACAAAGTATGTCATATACCTGAAATGTTCTTTAATGTGAGGCTCATTTCAATGAGAAATTTATCAACAGCTACAGAGTAGTTAAACTTCCTTTAAATACAAGCTGTGCTTATATACCCAATGTGCTTATGGCCCGATTAGACAGTTTTCCAACATTTAGTCTGGCATATAAAAAAATATTCTAAATTCTTAAAATGTCACTTCAAGGAAATTATGTATTAAAGTCAAGGTGGAATATATGTGTGTTACTTCCTCTAAAAGAAGGAATCCTTTCAATAAAACACATTTTAGCAAGATGTGCATTGTAAGATTATAAATGGAGAGATGTGACATGATGTGCTCTTTTATTTTCTGGAATGGAAAAAATTTTAAGTAGTGTATTTTGCCTTGTTATTCCCACAAAAGCACTTAGCAACCTTTCATATTTTCAACATCGTTTCTTGACAAGACAAGGAGAAGAGTAATCTCTGGGTGGCACTTCGAAACAATAATCAGAGGAGTGTCATAAGAAAGAACATCATGTCAGCTGCTGGAATGTACAACTGTACTTCTCTAAAAGTCAGAATAAATGTCTTCGTGATTCCTTATCATACAAAGTGACTTTACTTTTGATACCCAAATGAAATCACTAATTCTAAAGGGTAAGGCCTCACAACTAATGTAGCCAGCTTTAAAACAGTAAAAGAAGGAGGACGTTAATCAATTTATTTTGGATTTTTTTGCTGCTTGTCACATTAGTCTTTATTCTTCAAGACAAATGTGATCTAAAATATCACTGAACACGAATTGTGGATAACTCTGAAGAATTAATCTACTGTATTTTGATGTTTGGTTTTTTAAGTGGAGCTATGAAATTACTATCCCTAAGACTTAATTAATGCTAAAACTGGCATTAATTCTATTTCCTGGCAGCATCATAATTTTGGTGAATGGAAAAAAAAGGATTTTGGTGAATGCTGGATTCCCTGGATTTCCCAACTATAAAAGCAACAGCGTTTAACTCTGACTCCATTTCTTAAACTTCTGCCATAAACATAGTGTTCACAGTTGGCCTTGTAAATCTTCCTGCTTCCTATTACTTCTTACATGAGTTTTATATTTAAGTGGGATTCAGGTAGACAACACATAGTTGGGTCTTATTTTTTTTATCTATTCTGATAATCTGTCTCTTTAATAGTGTATTTAGACCATTAAGATTTAAAGGGATGATTGATACAATTGGATTAATACCTAAGATGTTTGTAAGGATTCTATTCCTTCCTTGCATTTGTGTTTTCTTTCTGTTTACCCTCTTTTTGTGCCTTCTCTCATTTTAACCGAGCATTTTGTATGATTCTATTTTATCATCTCTCCAAGCATATCAACTATAATTTTTTTAATTGTTGTGGATGTCTTCAATTTTGTAATGTACCTTTTAATTAAGCCAGTTGCATCTTCAAATAGCACTATACCACTTCAAGTACCTTGTAAAAGAATTTCTAATAGCTCCCTTGTATCCCTTATGACACTGCTACCTTCTATGAACTGAGTCATGTCCTTCCTTCCCACCCCCACCCTGCACAAATTCCTCTGTCGAAGTCCTCACCTCCAATGTGATGGTATTTGGAGACAGGGTCTTTGGGTGTTAATTACATTTAGAAGGAGTCATGAGAGTGGAGGTATCATTTTATAATGGGGAAAAGAAAGCAAAGAAAGAAAAAACAGAGTTCGCTCTCTCTCCCTCTCTCCCTCAGCCACATGAGGACACAGAAAGCAGCCATCTATAATCCAAGAAGAGGACCTCCACCAGGAATCAAATCAGCCAGCACCTTCGTCTTACACTTCCCAGTTTCCAGAACTGGGAGAAATAAATGCCTGTTGTTTAGCCACCCAATAGGCGGTACTTTATTACAGCAGCCAGAGCAGACTAATACTCTACCATTTATTTCACTTAACCATATGCTGCCACATGTTGTTATTATTATTACTTTGTTATTATACTGTGTTATTATTATTATCATTACTTTAAAGGCTCTACTTTTAGATACAGTGTTATTATTATTACTTTAAGGGCTATACTCTTTTAGATCAATTAACAATATGAAAAGTAAAAGAAGTTTTACCTCCTCTGACTCCTACTCCGATGCTCTTCCTTGCTTTATGTAGATACATGTTTTGGACCTATCATTTTTCTTCTTTCTGAAGAACTACTTACAATGTTTGTTTCAGAGCCATTATTTATATTATTTATGTTATTTATATTAGTCCGTCCATCAATGCCCTCAGTACCTGTGCTTCTTTTAAGACTTTTTGTTTTCTGCAATATTAATTTGACAACTCTGGGTGTAGATTTGTATGTATATCTATCCTTCTGGTGTTCTCTGAGCTAACCAGATTTGTGATTTGATATCTCCAATTTTGAGAAATTCTCAGCTGTCATTAAATATTTCCTCTACCATGTTCTTTTTATTCTCCTTCTGATAATCTAAGTCAATGTATATTGTATCTTTTGTCCCACAATTCTTGAATGTTCCCATTTTTTTGTAATTGTTCTTTTTCTGTCTGCATTTTAGTTTAGACGTTTCTAATGATACATATTCAAGTCCACTAGTGTTTTCCTCAGGTGAACCTGAGGTGAACCTGAGCTCATCTACCCATAAGCTCAGAGGCATTCTTCATTTCTTTTACTATATTTTTGATTTCTTAGACTTTCTTTTGATTATTTGATTGCTACTTCTCTAGTATCATTATCCCTCTGTTTTTACCTGTTGACCACCTTTTTATTAGAGCCCTTAACATACTGTTCATAATTATTTTCCATTCAGTGTGCTAATTCCAAAATCTGCATCATTCTGAGTTTCATTCTGATGTTTGCTTTGTCTCTTCTTACTGTTTTTTAGCATGTCTTACAATTTTTTGTTGAAAACCAGACATAGATATAGATCTGCATACCCTTTAGTATGAGGATTTATATTAACCTGGCTAGAAGTTGAGCTATGTTTACTATTTGCTGTGACCAGAGACACCCAAGGCTTCAAATTCCTCTAGAGTTCTTTATGTATGTCTCTAGTTGTCTTTGTGTTTCCTTAAGAATTGCTCCACAGATAGTCCGTGTCTTTCAGCTCAGCTGTAATCCACTGTTACTATACTAGAGCCCTGTTGGTGTAGTGCTAAGGTTTGGGGGACAGGATTCATTCTAGAATCTCATGATTAAATCTCAGTGTTAACCATCAATGTTCACTTTCATTAATGTTCCTTGGCTCTCCTTCCCTTCCTCAGTTGTGATAGAGGATGGTTAGGAGGGGCTGGAGTCCCCAGGCAGGATAATTCGCCGATAGTCTTTGTCCCTGGATACTGGGCCTTTGTTACAGAGAAGGCTCCGGGCATATTTCATAAGAATAACTCTTATCCTACCTGTGCCAGAACCACAACAGCCTTCTCTCAGCTCTTCACCACGAGATCCTGGTGGGATTCCAAGTTCCATCTAGAGTGTGGAGACTCCCCAGCACTTTCTTACTCACAAGTTAGTCTACATTCATCCTCTAGCAATTTATAAAAATTAGCATTTAAGCATCCCTACAAGTTTATGACTGCTGATGCTTTTAAGCTGATCTTGACTGATTTTTTTATATTCACCTATTTCTCCAGATTTCAGGATAGGGGTTTGCCCTGGGACCTCAGTTCCCCACTGGATCAAAAAAAAAAAAAAGTCACTGCTCTTCAATATGTTCAGCTTCTCAGTGAAAGGACAGAATGATGACTTCTAAGCTTTTTATACATCAAGAGTAAGTCATCTAACAGGAAGTCTCCTGACTTAGCATTAGAACAATTTCACTTAGTTATTTCCTCACTCAGGACAGTCTCCAGACCATGGCATTCTCTTATTCAGGACCAAGGGAATAGAGAACTAATATATTCAAAGAGCCAAGCATTCTACCTTTACGCAGTCTTAACTGTAAGCTACTGAATACTGATGATTTGACTGTTCTCTTAAATCTAAAGGGAATTAATCAGTCTTAATAACTGATTCAGCAATTAATAATAGCCATTAATAGAAATCTGGGATACTGGCCTACCAAAGTTTAAATTGAATTATACTTTACATTATACTGTGCAATGGGTTTTAAGAAACTTAATGGCTTAGGTATATTAGAGTGTAAACATAGTATATGTGTATGTTCTCCCCTTTAGTGATTTCAAATTCATTCTCCACTATTCTCTACCCTCCTGCATGCCCTTGTAGACTAAATCAAAAGGCTCCTTAGCCTTCTGGATTCTGGTTGGATTCATGAAGGGACAGCAACTCAGGTGGAGGGAGGGGAGTGAGCTTGAGGCATTAGTTCTCCATCCCTATGTGCTCACCTGTGAGTTCACAGTTCCTCTCCACCATTCCCTTTCCTATGTGAAAATCCTCTTTAGGATTTTCAACTGTCCCTGCTTTTTTGCCCATTCACGCCTCTGCTATAAAAGCCCAATTGTTTATGTGCCTGACCTCTAGGTCAATTTTTAGCATCTAAAGCAGAAAAAACACACAACCCAGATTTATTGCAATGTGATAATGCCATTCCCACACTTCCTTCTTTTTTTCTTTTAATGTTTTTTTTTTAATAATTTACACCCAAATTAGTTAGCATATAGTGCAACAATGATTTCAGGAGTACATTCCTTACCCATTTAGCCCATCCCCCCTCCCATAACCCCTCCAGGAACCCTCAGTTTGTTCTCCATATTTATGAGTCTCTTCTGTTTTGTCCCCCTCCCTGTTTTTATAATATTTTGGCTTCCCTTCCCTTATGTTCATCTGTTTTGTCTCTTAAAGTACTTATATGAGTGAAGTCATATGGTATTTGTCTCTCTCTGATTGACTAATTTCACTTAGCATAATACCCTCAAGTTCCATCCACCCAGTTGCAAATGGCAAGATTTCATTCTTTTTGATTGCCGAGTAATACTCCATTGTATATATATACCACATTTTATCTATTCATCCATTGATGGACATTTGGGCTCTTTCCATACTTTGGCTATTGTTGTTAGTGCTGCTGTAAACATGGGGGTGCGTGTGTCCCTTCAAAACAGCACATCCATATCCTGTGGATAAATGCCTAGTAGTGCAATTGCTGGGTCATAGGGCAGTTCTATTTTTAGTTTTTTGAGGAACCTCCATACTGGTTTCCAGAGTGGCTGCACCAGTTTGCCTTCCCACCAACATTGCAAAAAAGATCCTCTTTCTCCACATCCTCGCCAACATCTGTTGTTGCCTGAGTTGTTAATGTTAGCCATTCTGACAGGTGTGAGTTAGTATCTTATTGTGGTTTTGATTTGTATTTCCCTGATGATGAGTGAAGTTGAGCATTTTTTCATGTGTCAGTTGGCTATCTGGATGTCTTCTTTGGAGAAGTGTCTATTCATGTCTTTTGCCCATTTCTTCACTGGATTATTTGTGTTTTTGGGTGATGAATTTGATAAGTTCTTTCTCGATTTTGGATACTAACCCTTGATCTGATAGGTCGTTTGCAAATATCTTCTCCCATTCTGTCAGTTGCCTTTTAGTTTTGCTGATTGTTTCCTTCGATGTGCAGAGTCTTTTTATTTTGATGAGGTCCCAGTAGTTCATTTTTGCTTTTGTTTCCCTTGCCTCCGGAGACATGTTGAGTAAGAAGTTGCTGTGGCAAAGATCAAAGAGGTTTTTGCCTGCTGTCTCCTCAAGGATTTTGATGGCTTCCTGTCTTACGTTGAGGCCTTTCATCCATTTTGAGTTTATTTTTGTGTACGGTGTAAGAAAGTGGTCCAGGTTCATTCTTCTGCATGTCCCTGTCCAGTTTTTCCAGCACCACTTGCTGAAGAGACTGTCTTTATTCCATTGGATATGCTTTCCTGCTTTCTCAAAGATTAGTTGGCCACACGTTTGGGGGTCCATTTCTGGGTTCTCTATTCTGTTCCATTGATCTGAGTGTCTGTTCTTGTGCCAGTACCATGCTGTTTTGATGATTACAGCTTTGTAGTATAGCTTGAAGTCTGGGATTGTGATGCCTCCTGCTTTGGTTTTCTTTTTCAAGATTGCTTGGGCTATTTGGGGGTCTTTTCTGGTTCCATACAAACTTTAGGATTATTTGTTCTAGCTCTGTGGAGAATGCTGGTGTTATTTTGATAGGGATTGCATTGAATATGTACATTGCTTTGGGTAGTATCCCACACTTTCTTTTCTTTTTCCTCACTTGTTTTCTGAGCCTACAGCATGTTGGTGTTTCTAAAGGAAGAAGGGATAGTGTGCCGGCTGGTCCAAAAGCAACAGTTACATGGAAGAGATGACTGCCTAGTTAAAGACCTTACATGTCTTAATCAGGACAAGCAACTCTGCTCTTGTTTCCAGGAAGCAATCCATCCTAATAGTCTTCTGCTTGCTGGAAACTCCCTCCAAAGTCTGGCAGTGTTGATCATTGGACCTACTTCGTGTGTTATTGTGAATTTTGGCTTTGTTTTTTAATCTTAATAGATATTTAACTGGAAAGATAGGAAAGGATGTAAGGCACTATTTTAAGCCCAAAGGCTGAATGCTGAATGAGTAATGGCTGCTAAATAAATCACATTTTACTTTCCCACCTGAGATTCAACACAATATGGCACTAACTTTCTAATCTGTTTGCTATGCTTGAGTTCAACTACCTAGAAATTCCTAAATATTCCCTAACCTCTGACTTTGTTTTCTTACCTTCTATTATAATTCCCTTAGAGCCAGCTCTACCTATTCAAGTTTACACTTTATTTAAGGATTATCACAAACAGCAACTCCCTTATATAACATATCCTGGTATCTTCAAGAAGATATTATCTCTCCTTCTTTTGAAAAATTTTTGTATGTTATTTATTTCTCTAATTGCCTTTTCACAAGACACAAATGATTCTCATTATTTGCTATAGTTACATAGGTTCTACGAAGTCACTGCAAACACTGAATCAGCAACTACTGAACTCCTCGGGAAAATACAGGGTTAATTCCTATAAGTCTTAGGTCACAACACTGTTGTCAACATTGTTATCGATACATAACCATGTTGTGTATGTGTTTACGTTTGAAAATACCTTACTTACTATATATTTTTATTTCATTAACAAACTCACACCAAACAATACTAAAATGTCATGCCAGAATAAAGATTTTCTGTCACTGTATTTTTTCCATAAGGCACATCACAGTTTCTTTGGACTTAGGAACTCTAGACAGTGTTTCAGAACTACATTTGAAGGGCACACAGGAGTGGCTCAGTTGGTTTATCTTGATTTTGGCTCAGGTCATGATCCCAGAGTGGGGAGATCCAGCCCCACATTGGGGTCCATGCTAGGATTAAAACTTTCTCTCTCTCTCCCCCTCTGTCCCTCCCCTGCTCACTCTTGCTCAAAAGAAAAAAGAAAAGAAAAGAAAAGAAAAGAAAAGAAAAGAAAAGAAAAGAAAAGAGTAAAGAAAAGAAAAGAAAAAGAAAAAGAAAAGAAAAACTACATTTGAGGGACATTTTAAGCAATAAAGTCCTAACAAAAAGCACAAAACGCAACAAAAAAAATGATACTATATAGACTGTAAGGACAGTTGTTTGGTGTGAGAGTGAAAATGAGAAGGCAGAGTACCTCCTTATTCAACCCCAGCTGAAAACGTGCATATCAGGAAACACAAATTTTTCACTACACTGCACAAGTCTCTGAAAGACTGAAAAAGCACTAGGATTATTGATTTTGTTATTACAAATTAATTTTAGTGGTTAGGCAAATTTGAAATCCAAAACATGTGAATAATGAGGATAGGAGTGTGTGTGTATTAGGTACCTGCTCTGTAGCAGGCACTGGATTGGCATTGGCATTGTGGATATATGAAGGAGGGGCTTCCCAACTTGGAAAGGAAGATAAAAAAAAAAAAAAAACAAAACAAAAAAAAACAACTCATGCTTCCAATGTGTTATAAAACATGCAGGAGGAAAGCACATGGTAATATAAGGCCTCATAATGAGACTACCTAGCAAAGTATCAAGGTTCAAGAAAATTTCCGGGAAAAGATCCCTGTGAGCTGAGTCCAGAGGACAATTATAGCAGAAAACTTTAGAGTCTTATTCCACAGTATCTAATACAGTTCCTGGCTTACATTTTAAGTAAAAAATAAGAATAAAATTTGGGGCGCCCAGGTAGCTGAGTCAGTTAAGCATCCAACTCTTGATTTTGGCTCAGGTCATGATCTCACGGTCATGGGATCGAGCGCCATGTGAGGCTCCACACTGGGCATGGAGCCTGCTTAAAATTCTTTCTCTTTTTCTTTCTCTGTCCTTCCCTCCCTAAAAATTAATTAATTAATTAATATAAAACTTTGATTAGCAGGGTCAACTTAGGTTAGAAACATAAAATAGGAGGAAAATAATTTTATATAGCTGAAACTTGAATATACAATGACTTCTAAAAATCTTAGAGACCCATTGCAGCCACTGTAATTACTGAAGCAGACACAGCCCTCTCCTGTTGTACAGACATCACACACTATGACATCACGCATGACTATATGGGGAAAGGCAGAGCACCGGAAAGTAGCAGCCCAAATCTGAGGAGACTCATATGTCATTCATAAGCGTAGACTGAGAAGGAGTCACGGGGATGTAGAAGGATAATGAGTGGTGGCATCCTAAAACCAAGGCAGAAGTTTCATATTGGAGGGAGGGGTAAGTGTTGGAAATAGTCTAAGTAATATGAAGAATGAAACATACCCACTGGATTTCACAGCTAGAAGATCACCGTTGACAGTGGCAGGATCAATTGCTGTAGAAAATTCTAGGCCAAAGCCAGATTGCAGGGCACTGAAGAACGAAACTAATGTTTGTGTGTTTTCTTCTCCAAGTGCAACCACAGTAGCCTTCACCAGCTTCTCCAACACGTCATCTCACTCTGGATGAGGGTCTTAATGTTCTCTCCTTTCGATTTGGTTGATTCTTAGATCTGCAGGTCTCAGATTTTACTTCTTCCGCAAGGTCTTTCCTGAACACCACATGCCACCAACCGTGCTGCATCTTCTTGTTACACATTCTCACAGCACCTATTACAGATTCTAGTTCCCTGTATGAATATTTGAATAACCTCTGCCTCCCCTTGCTGCCCCTAGATGAACACCAGGACCATGCCTTGTTTTCCTGACATGGGCATTCCTAGCACCTGGTGACATTTCCAGTGTGTGATTTTTACTCAACTAGTAACTATGCCCCATATAAGACTAAAAATTCATCGAATTTATTCATTCCTGTTGTTTCCCTGCAGTGCCTTGCATACGTAAGTGCTCAATAAATACATTCAAGCCATCAAACATTACTTAAGTTGCAAAAAAAAAAGGCTAATAGAAAATATCTAAGTTATATAAGCATCCACAGTCTTCCTCCAACACTGTATATTTGCTTTATTCATTGCTGTAGCACCTTTGCCTGGAAAGATGCCTAGCACAGAGTAAACAACAGGTTTTGTTGTTGCTGTTGTTGAAATTATAAATAAATGATTGAAAGATAAAATTATGAGTCGTGGTCTGTACCTTGAGCTAATAAATCTACAAGGCAAATTTCAAAATAAGAGAAAAAGCAACAGCTTCTATGATGATTCTACAAGGCAAAGAATTCTGCCTCTTATTGTAACCTATACTGTGGGGAAGAAAATAAAGACGTACTTTCAAAAATCAAGGCGGCATATCAATTATCTTCCTAATAAGCTCAAATTCAAAAGGTTATGAATAATAAATGCAAGACTCGTGCATAACCAAGGACACATGAAAGAAAATGAGTATGACCTAAGACATATTAAAGCCAGAATAAAGGGAAAATATAAAAACTAAAAAGTAAAGAGAGAAAGATTTTAGGTTAGACATCAACTATAGGAAACATGAAATAAGCAGAGCTTAACGTTAGCCACAAAGAAAATACAAATTAAAAGTGCAGTAAGATTACTACACGCTCACACAAATGGCTAAAAGGGTAAGACTAAAAGAGCAGGCACTGGTGAAGACATGAATCTCTATCTTTTTTTATTGCTGCTGGAAATTCAATAGGTTATAACCACCTTGGAAAACATTTGGTAGTGTCTTATGAAGTTACACATAAACTTACATTATGATGCAATTCCAGTTCGAGGTATTTATACAAGAGAAACGAAAACTTATGTCTACAAAAAGACTTGTATCTGAATGATCACAGTTTTATTTATTACGGCCAACTCCTGGCAACAGTTCAAATATACATCAATAGGTCAGCAGATAAACAAGTTATGGCCTACAATGGAATGCTTCTCAAAAAACAGAAATGTATTACACAGACATTCCACAACATGGACAAGCCTCAAAAATACTGAAGTGAAAGAGGCCATAATAAAAGATACATCCTATCTGATTCCATTTATATGAAGTTCTAGAACAGACAAAACTGAACTATAATGATAGAAATTACATGAGGGGTTGCCGGGGGTGGGTTATGGTTCATTCTACATTTTAAATTTATAAACTCATTTATCGTTGGGAAAGGACAAAAGGATAGGTTTTGGAATGGTGGAAATGTTCTACATCTAATATGAAGTAGCAGTTACATGGGTATATACAATGGTCAAAATTACTACACATTTTTTAAATTAGTGGACTAATTTTACTATATGTAGACTGTACCCAAATATATTTTATTCAGAATGTGAAATCATACATTGACATAAAAAAGGAGAAAAACTAGGAATCTTCAACTTCTATTTTGTTTCCATACTTACTGTTATGGGATATTTAGTAGATACTAAAGATTCAAGATCAGATGTGGTAAGAAGATTACCCAGTAGCATCTGGTGCTTCTAAATTCAAGCTTTAAAACAAGAAATGACACCCCATGTTTTTTGATGAAGGTCCTTCACTGCCCAAACCAGAATCCTCTGACAGGTTAAGCTGTGCTATACACTGAATTGTGTGCCTCCCCAAATTCGTATGTGGGAGTACTAACCCCCAATGTCACCATATTTGGAGATGGGCCTTTTCAGAAGTAGTTAAGATCATGAGAGTAGGGTCCTGATCCAAATGGATTGTCCTTCTAAAGAGAGACACCAGACAGCTTGCTCCTTCCCTGCCATGTGAGGGCACACGAAGAAGGCTGTCATCTGTAAGCCAGAAAGAGTACTCACCAGAAACTGACCCTGTTGGGCCTTGATCCTGGAAATCCAGCCTTTGAAACTCTGAGAAAATAAATTTCTGTTGCTTAAGCCACATGGTCTATGGTTTTGTTATGGCCACTCGAGCAGACTAACACACACTGAAATTGTTTTATCATAGGGTACTAAGAAGCTTCCAGAATCTCTGGCACCACAAGGAAACAAATTTTGGTCACCATTCAGGGATCTGATACTTGAACCTCTAACCAGAGCATTCCAGAAGAACTAAGTATCTCCAGCACACTGTTGCAAGAGTCACCTTTCCCCACATGGCCACTGCCTCAGTTTCCTCTTTTCATTCTTCCAAGTATCCTGTGTGGATGTCTGTCCATCAGAGTGTAGGCAGGCCAGCCCACAGAATCGACCCCACCAACACACCCAGCTCCCTGTTGGTAAGGCCTCTGAGCTGCTTTCAGGGCACTTCAATGAGTTCTTCAAGAAAAGTTGAAGAAAAACTGAAAATATGCTACAGCCAAAAAAGGGGACCAAAGAATCAGAGACCAGACCAGTGAGCTTAATGTTCCTTTGCCTAATTTCAATAAAGCTTATGAAAGGATAGTTTTTGAGCCTCTAAGAGAAAAAAGTCACAATCACTGAAGGCAACACAATTTTATTATGAGCTAGGTTTCTCTGATTGGTACAACTCTCTGATCTCAGAGTGTCCCATACTGTAACTTTCACAAGATTAATAAGTTTGAGAAGCATTCCTAAAATAATTGATTGATAACACCCTGAAAGGAAATTCCTAGGTACCTGCCACTTGAAACATTTTTCTTAATTTTTTTTAACGTTTATTTATTTTTGAGACAGAGAGAGACAGAGTATGAACAGGGGAGGGCCAGAGAGAGAGGGAGACACAGAATCTGAAACAGGCTCCAAGCTCTGAGCTGTCAGCACAGAGCCCGACGCGGGGCTCGAACTCACGGACCGTGAGATCATGACCTGAGCCGAAGTCGGATGCATAACCGACCGAGCCACCCAGGCGCCCCTTGAAACATTTTTAAAATATAAACACACACACACACACACACACACACACACACACACACACACACACACACCCCAGCTTATCAGATTGGCAAATGGTATAGTATTGAGACGTTTTATTTATTTTTGAGACAGAAAGAGAGCATGAACAGGGCAGGGGCAGAGAGAGAGGGAGACACAGAATCGGAAGCAGGCTCCAGGCTCTGAGCCATCAGCCCAGAGCCCGACGCGGGGCTAGAACTCACGGACCGCGAGATCGTGACCTGAGCTGAAGTCGGACGCTTTAACTGACTGAGCCACCCAGGCGCCCCTCAAAGAGTGATTTAAAAACAAATAAAATCATCCATGATGAACACAGATGCAAAAATCCTCAACAAATGCTAGCAAACCAAATCCAAACCACATTTAAAAAAAGCACTCACCACCATCAAGTGGGATTTATTCCTGGGTTGCAAGGTTGGTTCAATATTTGCAAATCGGTCAACGTAACACATCACATCAATAAAAGAAAGGATAAGAACCATATGATCATTTCAATAGATGCAAAAAAAAAGCTTATAAGAAACTACAACATCCATTTTCATGATAAAAATTCTCAACAAAGTCGGTTTAGAAAGGGAACATACCTCAGTGGAATAAAGGACAAGACACAACAGGTATTGCCAAGGATGCAAAGGAAAAAGAACACTCACACTATTGGTGGGAACGCAAACTGGTGCAGCCATTGTGGAAAACAGTATGGAGGTTTTCGAAAAGTTAGAAGTAGAACTACCCTACAATCTAGCAATTGCACTAACGGTATTTATCCAAAAAATACAAAGACACTAATTCAAAGGGATACATGACCCCTTATGTTAATTGCAGCATTATTTGCAAGAGCCAAGATATGGAAGCAGCCCTAGTGCCCACTGATTAATGAATGGATAAAGATGTGGCACATAAACACACACATACAATAGAATATATTCAGTCATTAAAAAGAATGAAATCTTGCCATCTACAATGACAAGAATGGAGCTAGAGAGTATTATGCTAAGTGAAATCAATCAGTCAGAGAAAGACAAATATCCTATGATTTCCACTCATATGTGGAATTTAAGAAAGAAAACAAACAAGGGAAAAAAGAGGAGAGGGAGAGAGAGGGAGAGAGAGAGAGAGAGAGAGAGAGAGAAATCAAGAAATGGACTCTGAACTATAGAGAATAAACTGATGGTCACCAGAGAGAGGTGGGTGGGGGATGGGGGAAATAAGTGATGGGGATTAAAGAGTGCACTTGTCATGATAAGCCTCAGGTGATGTATGTATCTGTTCAATCACTGTACTGTACGCTTGAAGCTAATATAACACTATACATTAACTGGAATTAAAATAAAAACTTACAAAAAGACAATCAAACAAACATGTGGGGGAAGGAGAAAGAATGAAGTAGATTATGAATTGTGTCTGAAATCTCCTAGTGATTAGCCTGTTCCTGGAACTTTTTAACAACAGGAATGATCTGTAAAGTATGTTGTGTGTTCTAATCTCTCCATCTGAAACCCCAGAGAAGGCTTAAGCTGAACTGAGTCTAACAACAGTGGAAGGCAGTCTGGTAACCTGTCAACCGGCTTCCAGAGTAGGCACAAGGAAGGATCACCATCCAGTTTACCCTTCTTCCCCACCACAATCCTCATCACGATAAGAGTTGTCGTGGTATTTAACCAAAGGGCATACTCCTTTGACATTTGGGGTCTCCTGCAATTAAATCAGCTGGCTATTTTTATTATTTTATTTTACAGCTTTCAGAAAAAACAAACATCTGTGACATGCAATTTTGAAAGAGTCAAAGCAGTAAATCATATGGAAAGGGACAGTAGGCACGAATAATTTACATCTTGGTATTACATATACAAAAACAATTAAAAATTTTTACTAGGGGATGACAGGAAGTGAGAACAGCATTATTCTTATTTTAGCTTTTGTTTCAAATCTTCAGGTGCTGGTGAACACAATTCCCTTCAATCATCTGTGTAAGAGCACAATCATGCTAGTTCAAAGCTAATAAACCCCTACAGTCCAGCGTCACTTGTTTACATGATGCATTTTTCTTGGGCTCATTGTGAACATGTTGGTAAGCCTTCCTGCATAACACTGGAGTCTAGACATTGTGAGAAAATGAATCAGAACAAATAGTAATGCTGAATCTTCAACTTCATTTCCAAAATGAAAAACGATCTACCTACATTTTATGTATTTGTATACTCTTGACAAAACACTTTACAAGGTAAATTCGTAAGTAATGATCCCTGTGAAAAGGCTGACAATACCCTTCTTTATAGCCATTTGACTTCTCAGATTTGCAGAGGGAAGAAATGACTGATATTAGCGAGAGAATTTCTAGATTTGATGTGCAGTGTTTGTAAAGAACCCCGATTCATTTTTCTGTATGCTCACAGGACCTTTTCTCACCAACATGTAAGTAAGGGGGAGCTAAGAACTCACCATGAACATCATGTATGTTCTCTGATCAAGTATAAAATAATGGGCCTTCAAATCCTCTTCCCCAGAATGCTGCACGTTTTGATGTAAGATCAGTTCTTACTGGAGCATTCTAAAACTGCCAATTCCCTTGCTGCATTACCTGTTCTTCATATTCTGCCGGGGCCAAATGTGTCAAATGGACAGATTGCTCTGCCAGAGACAGTCAGATTTTGTCAAACCAAGAAAATTAAACCCAGGCCCTGTCATAAAAACACAGCTTATGAGTCTGCCGGATGCACCAGCAAAACTGGGCTCGCTAACAGCTGCGTTCCCTCCTGGCATTTCGACATTGGCCAAATGTTGATTCAAAGCATAACCAAATACGCAATCTCTCAAGCAACCTCTGTTTCAGCTGACATAGCCAAGTGCTTTTGGGTAAGTGGTGTTTGTCAACCCCCAGTCCGAACTTCTGACCATAAAACATGAGATAATGAACAAAAATTAGCTCCAGAAGAAAAGTTTCAGGTGTCTGAACTGGTCTTTTCCTGTTTTTCTAGCCCTTGGGAAAAATAGGAATTCTTTACTTCATCCTTCGTCATGTTTTAGTATTTTAGGAGAGTTTATATTCTCTAAATTGGCTTGGTTTTCATTTAAGATTAGAATTCTAGTTGGATTATCAATAGTGTGATTCTACCAGTTAATTTATGATGATTGAGAATTCCCTATTGAATAAAATTGTCAAAGATTAGATACATAAGAACACAGTCAGGTATTAAGGGGAGATGTACCGTCTGGAGCACTTCCTTCTGGGGTATTACTGGTCTGCCTTCATCCTGTGTTTTCTGATATGTGCCTGATGTCCTCTGAGGCTTATGGATGAGCTCTGCAAGGATTCTAAAGTTTCTACATAAATCTCCGAGTTCTTCATCTCCTCCACATAAATATTCCAAAGAACAGATGGCTTGAAAATTATTGCATCACAAAGCAAGAGAGACATAGGAATGACCTTTCTTGCTCAATTACTAATCATCATCTGATGCCAGCTAATTTGAAAGGAGCAAAATGGTTGTGTCTATCTTTAGTCATAACTCAATTTACAGACAAATCATACACTGCCAGAAAAGTAACACCTACATTGATACTACTATGTGTAAGACAAAATTGGGTTTGGTTTTGTTTTTTTAAAGAAAAACTGACCAACTTTTAAAAGTATCATTTTAACCAATTCTACCTGTGTTTACCTTTTCCTTTCAACCAAAAAGTTAATTTGGACTCAATCTTCCAGAGCAATGAAAAAACTGCGTTCATAATTATTCTTTTGTTGATGGTTTTAATGTGCCAACTCCAATCCCTACTCCCAGTGTTACTTATTTATTAAGTAATCAATTACTAGGACTGATAAAGATTGATTCCTATGGCCTGAAACTATTAATGTATTGCTTGTTATAATTTGCTGGGATTTAGTGTAAACACATATATACAAGTGTCAAATTAAACAGCTATACAATGATTGTAAAATTGGAAATATAAAATTTTAAAAAGCATACTCTTTCAAATATCTCTCAGAGCTCATTCTTCCAAGAATAATTCTCTTTAACTCATTGGCTAGGTGCTTATTTAAGCCATTTCTTTAAATCCCAGGGCAGAGAGGCAACCATCTATGTTTAATTTATTTTCCCATACACAAGTGGATTTGAATTGAAATGTTAAAGGTGTAGGATGTCAAATCTATTTTGTGATGATTCACAACATAAATTAAATGAATACTACAGAACTTTTGGGGGCTCAGCTGTTACTAAGTATAGTGTTTATTCTTATCTGTTTGTTGATTCTTATCTTGTTTCTAATCTTTAAGTAATTTACTCTCTATCCTTTTCATCTTTTTCAGCCTGTCGAAGTAAAACAAAAGATCTATTCTGAAATCTTATCTGTACTGTAGCTAAATCTAACCAGCTACTAAACAGTGCCTCTTTTTCTCTACACTTTGCCTTATAATTCTCTCAAAGCATCTAGGTAACTATTCGTTTGACCTTGAAGGCTTGACTTTTATTTGTTATGAGCCTATGAATTCAAGATCCAAAAAGATGGTCATTACCCCCATAGTACATTCAACAACGTTACAGAAACAGAAGTGGTAAATATAATGCACGGAAAGTTATGGATTATCTGTTGAAGGGGCCCAAACACCAACAGGCAAAGCACTTGAAGGGAGAGGAACCTTGAAGCGGTCATGGATGCAAAGAAAATATGTGAATACAAGTTCTGATCTATGGAAGCCGAAGGAACCAGCAAGGACATAACCTGATTTTATGGCTTAAGCATTTAAGGTATGGAAGATAAAGCAGAACTGTAATTGCAAACACCTCAAAGCACACCTTCCCTGCTAATATCTGGCATCTTAACTTCCTTCCTTTGAAAATACTTTCCGTAACTTAGGATTTGATGTATTTATATGCTATTGTCAACCGGGTAGATTGCCTACTAACTTCTGAGGAAAAGGATCCAACCTATTTTTAATTTTTAATTATTTAGCTGTTAAAGAGGTAACACAGTGGCTTTCATTCTCTGGTATACTTAACAGAGTAAATAAAATATTCACACTAAAAATTCTGTAAATAAATGGAATCCAGTCACTCTAGGCAATATGGGTATTGTTCTGCTGGGGTTTTTAAACATTTAAGTAGCTGAACGTTTTCTTCAACTGGAATCACACACAGCAGTGCAGTATGTAGAACGAATTAAAATGGGGTCAGAGCCCAGAGCACCCCATTCTCCTCTAGGTCTTGGAATGGACCACTACAAACACACACACACACACACACACTTATATACATGTGCACACATGTGCACACACACACACTCAAACAGGGCATGATTCTTGAGGAGGTCCAAAACACCTATTTTGAAAATAACCCTGCTAAATGGGCTCTCAAGACCTCTTCCCACCACTCATTAAGTGTTTTTTACTAAAAAATCATTTTTTACAAAGTCTAAATGGAGAGTACTTTTCAAGTGTTATTTTTTTATCTCCAGCTTTATTTTGTTGTCTGAAAGCACTATCTCATGCTCTGCAGTCTGGAACCAGGCTTTCTAGTTTTTTAATGTGGGCTGTGACATTTACTAATTGGGTGATCATGAGAAAGTTACTTGACTTCTCTGAGCCTGTGTGTCCGCATCTATTCAGTAGCCTAATAAATATAACTACCTTCATAGAGTTTTTAAGTTGTTTTAAATGAGTTAATCCATATGGAACCATTAAAACAGTGCCTGGCCTATATAGTAAGCACTCAGTATGTGTAAGCTACTATCTCAGTTGAATAGATCAAGTACCCACAATGAACAAGGCACAAAGCTTTTCAGGAGACAAAGTCAGTAATGCATAATCCTAGCCCCCAAAGAATTTACAACAGCCTTAGATAAAGACCCTTCAGAAGAGTTCCTAAGATTTATAGGGATCCAGATACCCAAAACATCCCCCTATCTACTTGGACCTAACTAGAGGACAAGAGGCAGATGAAACCCATTAACTGATCCAAGTTCCCATGTCATTAAAAATGGCAGGCAAGGGCCCAGCTGCTCTTAGGCAATGGACCCTCTGACTCACAATAATGTGGAGTTGGAAACTTCTGTGCTCCCTCCACACGCCTACCAACAGGACCTGCATGAGCCTGGGCAGAGAAGCTGCCTGGCCAGCTGCACCAAAGCACAGCACAAGACATAAAAGGACAAAGAGGTCCTGCCTGAAAAGTGAGTCTCAGCTGGTGACAGTTTGGTGGTTTCTTACAAAACTAAGTATACTCTTACCACACAATCCATCAATCACCCTCCTTAGAATTTAGCCAAAAGTGTAAACATTTTATGTCCACACAAAAACCTGCACACATGTCTGTAGGAGCCTTATCCATAATTTCCAAAACTCGGAAGCGGCCAAGATGCCCTTTAGTAAGTGAATGGATAAACAAACTGTTGTACAACCAAATAATGGAATATTATTTGGCACTAAAAGGAAATGAGCTATCAAGCCATGAAAAAACATGGAGGTACTTTAAATTTGTATTACTAAGCGAACAAAAACTACATACTGTACATTTCCAACTATATGTCATTCTAAAGCAGCAAAACTATAAACACAGTAAAAAAAAATGTATCAATGGTTGCCAGAGGTTCAGGCAGGGGGAAGGAGGGGGAAGGATAAATGGATGGAGCATAGAAGGTTTTTAGGACAGTGAAAATAAGCTGTATGATACCATAATGATGGATACATGTTATTATACATTTGTCCAAACCAATAGAATGTTCAACATCAAGGGTGACCAGTCAATTAAACTACAGACTTCAGGTGATTATGATGTGTCTGTGTAGGTTTCTCAGTTGTAACAAATGTACTACTCTGATGATGTTGACAAAGGGAGAGGATATGCATGTGTGGAGGCATGGGGTATATGGAAAATCTCTGTACTTCCTTGTATTTGCTGAGTCTGAAACTGTTCTCAAAAAACAGTCTTTAATTTTATCAGTGAGAAAAAAAGAGTGAATTTTCCCACCCCAGGTCTGCCCATTAGAGAGCCATGGCCAGTGAATGCTGGGCTGTCACGAACCTCACCGCGTTACTCAGTCCATCTGCCAAGAAGAGGAGCAAATAAGCAGATTCAGTGGTTCACAAGGGTGTCAGATGACACCACTGGGAGAAAGAAATGAGGGTATTTTTGTTTCACACAATCACAGGGATGCTAAACTGTCCTGAGAAAAGTGGCATCATTCTGTACAATGGGTATATACCATGAAGAATTGTCAAGCCAAATTACCGATAATGCCTCTTGTAAGAAATGGGGCAAAGGTGATAGAAACATCTCAACATCTCCACTACAGACTAAAGGTCATGGCAGAAAGTCATTTCTCTACGACCGTAAGTGTACAAGTAGGAAAATGGTTGAAGATGTTTTAGAGTAACAATATGATTTTTTTCTGTTTATCCTAGTTTAGTGTATTCACGGGTAGTACTATGTATAGTTTACCACTTTTCCTCAATTCTAATGATAGGAACAAAGATTGCCAAATTCTCCAAGTTTCTCAAGAAGGGTCAAAACTTCCATTCCACTCCCAGTTGAGAAAAGGGTGAGAGAAACATAGCTTATCTCTAAGGGGGCAGCAATGTATAATAATTCGACAACTAGACAATAAACTCTCTTGGGTTTGCTCTTTGTTTTCTCAAAGCATCTTGTTCACAGGAGAGTCAGACTTCCGTGTTTCTGCTGCCATAGGGCAAAAGCATGCATGGCCCCCAGGCCAGATATGTGTTCTTAAATGTAGTCTCCAGTCCAGATCACTCAGCACATAGAGATAGTTTTATCTCCATCTATACAATTTATCCTTCTTCTTCCCTCTTTCAAATTTCAGATAATTTAGTATAGAGATATACATATATGTATAGAGATATACATATTATGACACAGTACATTTAATAACAGCTTTCCAAGGACAAATAAAGTACCAAATTAAAGATCCACCTTAGTTTTAAGACATATTCCAATCTAAAAATGTTCAAATGTGAAGAGGAATCTAGAAAATACACTAATTTGGAAAATATCAGCCATATATGTCAACTTATTTCCCAGCAATGAAATATATAATTAGTAAGTAGTAATAAATATTTATCTGAAGAAAGGTTATATCTAAATTGTATTACAATATATTACTGCAACAATAAAAACTTCCATTCCTGAAGTCACATGGTTTTCAGAATTTTCCTCCTAGCACATAAAACATGGGGCAGCATTGCACCATTCCTTCTGAGCTAACACAACACTGCTTATCAGGTTTTTGTCTTTCTCACTGTCTTCATTGTTGCCATCCCAGTGTACTGAGAACAAAGTACCTTATTGCAGACATGAAGTTGACACAGATAAGGTAAGGAAGGAAGCACAGGCAGTCCTTGGACTAAGGAGAAAAGGTAGAACTGGGCTAGGACCAAACCCTGAAATCATAAAAGATTAAAGGATGTGGCCATGAGACAGAAAAAAATAAAATAAAAAGCCTCAATAGGGGCACCTGGGTAGCTCAGTGGGTTAAGCGTCCAACTCTTGATTCCTGCTCTGGTCATGACGTCATGGTTGGTGAGCTTGAGCCCAGAGTCAGACTCTGTGTAGACAATGTGAAGCCTGCTTGAGATTCTCTCTCCACCTCTACCCCTGCTCACTCACTTGCTCTCTTTCACCCTCCCTCAAAATAAATAAATAAACTTAAAAAAAAAAGCCTCAGGGGTGCCTGGGTGGCTCAGTCAGTTAAGCGCCCAACTTCAGCTCAAGTTGTGATCTCATGGTTCGTGGGTTTGAGCCCCGTGTCCGGCTCTGTACTGACAATGTGGAGCCTGCTTGGGATTCTCTCTCTCCTTCTCTCTCTGTTCCACCCCTACTTGTGCGTGCTCTCTCCTCTCTCTCAAAATAAACAAACTTTAGAAAAAGTTTTCTAAAGCCTCAATCATTTGCAGTCCAAATTTTTCCAATTTTCAACCCCACACAAAGGGTGACTGCAAAGTCTTTGTATGATTGCTAGATGGGAAGAAAAAGCTCTAGAGGAGTTAAGGTTACAAATTCATTTTGCAAGAAGAGTTTTAACAGCCTAGGAGGCTCTAGTGTTATATAATGATACATTTTTAAGGACCTATTTGTTTAAAAGCTAAATTTGTATCCCTTGGAACACGATTTAAAATAGCTAACAATTATAATTAGCTTCAGGAACAAACAAACAAACACAGAATAATATATAAATATTGCCAATTAATGACCCCATAATAAACAGCCTTCAGTTGAATAAATAATCCTTTAGGCTGAGCCCTGAAGTATTAACACTGGCAAAATTAATGAATCTTTTATATACCCTAGTTAATAATAGACTTTAGATCTGACAGGTGCATGTTCCAGAAACAAGCAGAAAGCCAAGTATTATAAGCCTCTCTATCCCTGTTCACTGATTTTATATCAGCTATGGGGCTACTTTCCCAACAAAGATAGCGGCATGTCTTTTGATTGAAGACTTGAAGCTTTTCAAAATTATTTGTATTCATCAGTGACTCATAATCATCATTTTAAACTAACACCACTGCCCCCCCCCCCCCGACCCCGGCCCCAGCAAAAAAAAAAAAAAAAAAAAAAAAAAGGTAACAAGGAGGCCGAAGATGTATAACTTGCTTGTTGAATGTCTGTGCTCCACAGTCAGGTCAGATTGGAATCTCTATTCTGACTTGCATAGCTGTAGGTCCTGAGGCAACTTACTGACTCTCTCTACCTCAGTTGTCTCATCTGTGAAGTGGTTAAAATAAGAGTACCTACCTCGCCAGTTACTACGAGGGTCAGTCCATGAAGGTAATGACCTGAGAATCATTCCTGACACATATCAAGCCCTCAGTAAATACAGCATTGGTGATATTATTGGTATTAGTATTTACTGTACTCCTTGTTTAGGTAGAGAAGAAACAAAAGAGAAAATGCCATTTTGTCTACATATTTTTTTTTTACTGATTCATTTAAATTCAAGTTAGTTAGCATACAGTACAATATTGGCTTCAGTAGAACCCAGTGATCCCAGAGCCCATCATGTACAGTTGCATACAGTAAGCAACGTTAAATACACAACCTACTAATCCTTAAGTGTCAGTCAGACATGTCCAGTGGCATCTTGATTATATTGAAACACACTTGTCTTTTGCCATTATTTCCATTAATGATGTGATCAGGGAGGTACCATTTACAAACCACACCAAGAAGCTTTTATCAGAAGGCCCTGGTTTTCAAAGTACATTTCTTTTCCTGGCCTTTCCCAAAGCACAGGTTTCTCTGCTCAACAATAACATAATTTCTCTTTTGAGTATTTCCCTGTACACTTTGGCTGTGCCGTTCATTCCTTGTCAGGTTTGCTCTTGCACTTTTTACTAATTCTTGTGAGTGCCTCCCCTGACAAAGAATAGAGTCTGGGCCATTAACCCAGTCAAGGGCACCGGGCCACATTTGAGAGATTTTTTTTTTTTTCTCACACACCTTTGATCCCAAGCAATACTTCTTAGCTGACAGTTCACTGAGAATTTAATACATATGAAGCCAAGTTGACAGAGAAGTGTTCACCCTGGCTGCCCAAATGATTCCCTACCCCAGAGATTCTGGTCGATCCCAGGAAAGCCTGTAACCTGCCAAGAGTGGGACTGAGAAACATATTTTTTGCTTCTTTTCCTAGATTCTATGTGCAATAAAAAAAACAAACAGAATAACACTATCCTGAACTAGCCTGTAATCTATGTCACTATCTTTATGCTGCATGACCTCTTCATTGGAAACGTGAAGAGAGATTCATCTCCTGTCTTTTGCAAGTAATTGGATTAAAAATAGACTGAGCTGGAAGTGGTTGGCCCAGATCTGGGAGATCTACTGGAGTATGAAGCTTTCCCTCATTAACAAGTAATCAGAAACCATTAGATACACTAGCCCAGCTACTTATTCAGAAATTGAATGCGTAGTATCTCATGGGCACTGCCAGGAGGGCTGGGGATAGAGTAGTAAATAAAAAGGAGTTTAGCTTTCTAATACATTGTGCCTTCAAAAGCAGGGTTTTATAGGGTGTCTGCGTGGCTCAGTGAGTGAAGTGTCTGACTTTAGCTTAGGTCATGATGTCACGGCTCATGAGTTCAAGCCCTGCGTCAGGCTGTGTGCTGACAGCTCAGAGCCTGGAACCTGCTTCCAATTCTGTGTCTCCCTCTCTCTCTGCCTCTCCTCCACTCATTCTCTCTCTCTCTCAAACATGAATTAAAAAAAATTTTTTTCAAAGAACAGGGATTTATGGACTTGTTGCTTAAGCTTTTTATAAAATTCTGAGAAATTGAGGGCTAACAGACAAGAAAGAAAGAAAGAAAGAAAGAAAGAAAGAAAGAAAGAAAGAAAGAAAGAAAGAAAGAAGAAAAGAAAAAAAGGAAAGGAAAGGAAAGGAAAGGGTTAGCTTGAAAAGGAGAAACTGGCAGGATTTTTTTTTTTCTTTCAGGCCCTTTCCTAAAAGAATAACAATGGCAAAAGCAAAAACTAAGAAAATGGAAAGTACCAAAAAAAATTGAATTTTGGGGGAAAAAAGCCAATTCTACAATTTACAAGGAATAAATAACCTCATTCAGAATACTATCTATAAAGAAAAAAGTTCAGGAATAGGCTGAACACTAAGAAATTTAGTATTTGAAATGTGTTCAATATTCAGTCTACTGATTTCAATGAGTTGAGGACTATTTTCTTCAATAATGTTTCTAAAACAATAAGCAACAGTTTCTCAACAGAAAGGAGTCAGCAGCAGGTGGAGTGTTATTTATACATGAAATGTGGATAAATAAAGGTTGCTGAAATTCAGGAAGTGTTTTCATTGTTATTCCTGCAGAGACAAATGTCAAAGACAAAGTCCTCAAGTTACTTAGAGGTTGTGGGGGCATGATGAGAACACAAGCTGGTCCACCAAAAAAATGCCACGACACAGAGTGATTATGCTGTACCCATGGGCAGCTGAACCAAGCTTGTTGCACACAGACGTTGCTTTCAACGTCAGGTAAGGCAAATTTAAGAACTGCATACTAAGATAATAGTTGTGGACAAGAAGATCCCTATTTCAAACCAAACAACAGTTATCATGCCTTCCAGGGAGAGCACAGATGGTAGTTAACAGATTTCTCTATAAACGCTAAAATGAGGGCATGGAGCCAGATTGCACTAATTGAAGAAAAACTTACTTGCTAAAATACAGTAACTTTTAATTGTTGCACCATCTACCCTTTCTCAGGAGTGAGACTGAAAGAGCTAAGCAATAATGAGAAGCAGATCACAACTCACTGCACATTGACACAGGTGCATATAGAAATCTCCATGTAACATTGCCTCTGCTTCCACGGCACAGAGACACCTTAGATTCATACATACAGATGTGAACCCTTGCTTCCATCACCTTTCAAACAAGTTCATTCCTCCATGCTCCCCAGCCCAAGCAACAGCATCAAAAACCACCAAGCTGCCTCGGCCGGAGTTCTGGCAATCGACTTTGGTTCCTCACATTCTTTTGCTCCTGGACATCTAAACTCCACCCAACCACCCTCAAGTCTTGCTGATCCTTTGACCAGAACGTAACTTGAATCAATGTTTTTCTTGCCACTATCATAGCCCACTTCACCTAGCAGAGGAAAGAGTAATCATTTCTGGAAGAATGCAACATCACATGGAGCTATGACAGTTATTTCGTGAATAAGGGGCCTTTAATAATAAAAAAAATTAGCAAAGAACAGAATATTCTAACAAAACATCCAAGAAAATAATAACAATAGAAACAGGAATACAGGTAAATGATATATTGGACTTAAAGAGGATGAGAAATCTAAAGTAACTATGTAAATATTATGTGCAGAAAACAGAGGAAATGGTGAGAGGAATAAATTTAAAAAATGGAGAATCTCTTCAGACTGCAGGAGTCACTAATCAACACACAAGAAGTTCTAGAATTGAAAAATACCATCATGTGAAAACTTGAATGGGTCTGTGGCTTTGATACAGAACAGAATTATCAAATTTGAACAGTGGTCATTAGAACCTAATCTAAAACACAATGAAAAAAAGTAATGACAAACATGGATGGAACCGAGAGTAAGGAACAAATAACACATCATGAGAAATTCCAGGAATTTGGGGGAAGGGGAAGAAGGGAGGAAAAAGCGAAGTTTAAGATGACAATGGCCAAGAATTTTCCAAAAATGGGAAAAGGGTATCAACTCACAGATCCAGGAAGCCCAAGCAAGAAAAATTCAACAGAAACACACTTCAATCACACTAAAATGTCTGAACAGAAACAAGGGAGTAATTTTACACAGCAAAAGAAAAAGAATGCATTACTCTCAATGAAGAGAAACTCAAGACTGTAGCTGCTTTCTCAATAGAAGTTAATGGAAATCAGAAAGAATCCTTGAAATACTTTAAAAAAATACCTGATTATTCATCTAATACAAATAAAAATATTCCTTAAATATGAGAGTGAAATAAAGATGCTTTCAGACAAGATACACACACACACACACACACACACACACACACACACACACACACACACACACTAAAGTGACTGAGCTATTCAGGCTAAAGAAAAATTACCCCAAAGAGAAATAATGAAATTCAGGAAGAAATGAACAAGAATTAAAAGAATAAATTTGTGGATGGATATAAACATCGTACAACACAATGACAATTGTCTTGTGGGATTTAAAACAGAAAATTAAGGAAAAGATCTGGATAAATGGAGATAAGTTTTAAGGTTCTATCAGTATCAAGGAAGTGGGAAAAGCAATCATTTGCATTAGATTGTGAGATATCACTATATATGTTATAATCTCTAAGATAGCTAATAAAATAAGAAAATGTAAGCTAATATGGGGGAAAAAATAACAAAAGATATGTATTAATCCTAAAGAAGGCAAATGTGATAGTGCAAATGGATACCTAATATGGTGAACTCTTTTCATATCAAGTACTGTTTATACAATATACAGACATTTAAATTCTAGAATATTTACGCACTGGGAGAACAGTCACACTGAAGCTACTCTAGACACCACTACAACTGAACAACAGCCACAAACAGGTATGATTATCTCATACACGGAAAGGCAGAGATTCAGTGCTGCATCCAATCCCAGTAGACCCAAAAGAATGCAACTTGGTATATGCCATGAGCTTCTTTTTTTTTAATTTTTTTTTCAACGTTTATTTATTTTTGGGACAGAGAGAGACAGAGCATGAACGGGGGAGGGGCAGAGAGAGAGGGAGACACAGAATCGGAAACAGGCTCCAGGCTCTGAGCCATCAGCCCAGAGCCTGACGCGGGGCTCGAACTCCTGGACCGTGAGATCGTGACCTGGCTGAAGTCGGACGCTTAACCAACTGGCGCCCCGCCATGAGCTTCTTAAGGATCTCAAACACAGTCTCCTCCAACAGCTCCATGGGCCCATGTCCATGTGGAGAAGATATATCCTTGGCCACATTCAGCATGACCCAATGAAATAGAGAAGGGCAAGGTCATTCCTCATGTTTGCTGCTGGAAAGGCCAATGGATTATACACATCCCATTCCACTCAGACTTTCCTCTGAGAAGCATTACACGAGAGCCCTGATTGAGACCATCCAAGAGCTAATGAGTCTGTGACACCCCACTGCCAAAGCTCAGATCTATTTGTGTGCAAATTCAGGATGCACAGCCCTTATCCATCCATATTTATTTTTTGACATTAAGATAATACTGTTTCTGACCATAAGAATGTTTCTCTTTATAGAGAAGGAATGGGCTAATTGAATGGAGGGAATATCCCATTACTTCTATTAAACCTACTGAAAATTTTCAAGCAAGTTCTGACTGACCTTGAAACATGAGCAAGAATTCTCTTTTGGGGGAAGGGAGTATGACATTGTTTTCTATTTGTTGGTTTAATTACAGCTCCTGAGTTGTAAGCCTATGTAAAGAAACTTTCAGACACAGAGGACTTTATCTCTTAAGTACTCTGCCACATGTTGTGTGATCCCTGAGACTAGCCACATATTCTACATTCTACATCCCTGTGGAAACATGTTTCAGTCTTAATAAGCTTCACAAAATAGCATCAGGGACCACAGAGACAGATAATTGATTCACAGATTCCACAGTCCACACTAGCAAAATAAAGAGCATGTATTTATTGAAGAGACTCAGTTTGTCACTCACCTCCAAATGAACCTCTGGCACAAGGAACAGGCTGATCTGTGATACTTGCCCAGTAGAGAGGGAAACATAACTGATAAAAAACAGTTAATGAACGGAGTAGAAGACAGATTCCTAGAAAAGAGATCACCGAGAAAAGGCGCACATATATGCATGTAAGAGGAAGTAAGGAAGAGGAGATAAGACTATGGAATCAACAAAAAGGAGTAGTTCTAAGAGAAACAAACTATACATTTGAAAGATTATGATGGATAATTTCACCCCTATTCTGATTAAAGAAATGTCTTGTTTTCTTTTCTTTGGTTTTTACTTTCAAGATATCCACCTATGCAAATATTGAACATGGAGGACAAGCATTTTCATTTTTGTCTCATAAATTTGCCCCGTGATAGCTCTTCTATACTTAACCTCCCAGAATGTCTCCTCCTGCTACTGGAGAACTCAGAAGTCTGAAGTGTGGGCCAATTCTTTAATTTTTTACATGTGTCATCTCACAAAATCCTCAGCAAAGTATTTATTCTAGTTTTAGATATGATTACACAAGACCCAAGGCACCTTGGTATCATTGGGAGGAAATCTTTCAGTCCAGCCCTTCCTGTCTGTGGCAAATATTATAGGTAAACTCATGTAGCATCCATACAAATCCACTTTCTTCTTCTTAATCATCTGTCAAAATTGGAAAGCTGAAAATACACCTCCCCAGACTCTCCTTATTGGTTATGTGATATAGCTGTTATGTATACATCTGGAAATGTCTGTGAAAGATTTCCCTTTTCTGATAAATACCAGGAGGGTGGAGATGGGGAACAGAGAGAGTGAGAGAGGACCAGCCCACTGGGAATATTTTCTTACCAACATTTTTTCAAGCTGCTGGCTCATGGTGATAATGAAAGCCAAAAGGCTTTTGGTCAGATTTACTTCTTGTTTACATTTATGCAGACAACGTACCCCTTATTGCACTTAGGCAGACAACGTCCACCACTCCCCCCTACCACCTTAGTATGCCACTCTTCCTGACATGGATACCACCCTTTCCTCCCTCTTGCTGCCTCCAATCAGACATTTGGCTGCATCTCCAAGTGCCATCTTGTCACAAAGCAATAGCCAGAAGAATCATAGGCATTCCAGCTGTTCACATCTTCAATCTTTTGAAATAATGTTAGCAACAATCCTTTCAGGATACTTGATACTTGAACAAAAACCTCCAAATTGTACAAGGCACTGCTTATTCAGATTACCTGCTACTAACTGTCAAAGGTTATCTTCTATTCACACCTAAATGTGACCCTTATATTTAGATCTGTCTCTTGTAAGATGTATATAACTGGGTATAATTTATTCAGACATTTTATTCTACTTTACTATTTGTCTGTTTGTTTGTTTATTCAGAGAGAGACAGAGAGAGAGAGAGAGAGTGTGTGTGTGTGTGTGTGTGCGCGCGCGTGTCTGTGTGTGTGACCAGGAAGGGGCAGAGGAAGACAGAGAGAATATTAAGCAGGCTCCATGCTTGGATCCCAGGACTGTGAGATCATGACCTGGCTGAAATCAAGAGTTGGATGTTTAACCCATTGAGCCACCCAGGTGCCCCCCTTTTTTTAGACAATTTTATTTTTTGCTTTGTATAAACTATTAATATCCATTTAATTATGGCCATATGTGGGCTTATGTCTACTATCATACAATTTTTTGTTGTTATTCCCCTTTGTTTTATCCCACTTTTATTATCTCCTTTGGTTTTCTTAGAGTAATCAGGTTTTATTCTTTATCTCGTTTTCAAATATATTAGTTTGAGAATTATAAATTCTTCTACTATGCTTTTTTGGTATCCCAGGAGATAACAGACATCCTTGATTTATTACAATCGACCATAAATTACTACTTCTACCACTTTTCAGACAAGTGTAGGTTCTTAAAATTTTTTCACAATGTATCTCCTCTACAGTGTAATTTTGTCACTCAGTTTGATGCTACAGATACTCTACAATATTGGGATATATTACAATGTTTTAACAAAACCTAATTATTATTGTGTAATATAGTAAATATTCTTTTATTTATACACAAATTTGTCATTTTTCTTGCTCTTAATTCCTTCCTTCATGTTTATTTTTCTGCTGGGGGAAAACCCTGGCTTGGAGAACTCTCTTTTAATGCCTGTTGGCTGCAAAGTCCCTTCACTTTTACTTCTCTGGAAATGTATTTATTTTGCTCCCACTTTTAAAGAATATTTTGCTAGGTATAGAAGTCTAGGTTGACAGCTATTCTCTTTCATCTTTTTAAAATAATACATATTTTCACTTCTATTAAAAAATTAACTGTATTTCTCTTTTAACGATATGACTTTTATTCTCTGATTCATCATTAAAAATTTTCTTGCTTTTCAGGAGTTCACTAACATGCTAAGGAATAGTTTCTTAGTATTTATATTGCCTGAAGGTCATAGAAGTACTTGAATCTGTGACTAAGTTTTCAATTCAGCATTTCTGAAAGTTGCTAGGCATTGTCTCTTTAAATATTGATTCTGCCACATACTCTCTCCTCCTCTTCTGAGACTTCAGTTGCTTATATTTTAGACTTTTCTACCATGTCTCATATATCCCTTATAATCATCTATACTTCCCATCCTTTTTTGCTTTCCTGCTTCAATATGGATTTTTTTTTTTTTTTTTTACAAACCTATCTTCCAGGTCACTATTTCTCTCTTCAGTTGTATCCAATCTGTTGTTAAGTCCATCTCTAATATTCTCAAGATGATTTTTCATATCATCTTGTTCAATGGACTGTGCTTTTTACTCACTGTAGACATTTTATGTGAGAAAATTTTAAAGGATTTGAATTCACCCTATCCATTACAGACAGCCAACTTAGAATATATTAGGCCAACTTCACCATAGGCAGACCATGCTGTCTTGACAGAGGGTTTCAGCCTTTTCATGGAACCCCACTAGAGGTCCCAACCAAGACCCTGGGTGTTGCCTAGCATTCTTCTTGGAAATTCCTAAATTCCAATTTTAGTTTCCTCAACACCCTGAGATTACAAAAAGTCTGTTCCATATTCAGCTGCTTTATTTTTGACTATTATTTTTCCTGTCCTACACATTTTAAAAAGCCAGCAAATGCCTCAGTGGAGAAAACAAGTGTCAAACTTACTTCTTTATGCTTTTTTCTCTAGGGGTTCTTGGCATCTCTATTTTCGGCTACCTTAGCAACCTCAAAGTTCAGTTTTCATTTGTAATTTCAGTTAGTTTCCTTGAGATTGCCAAAAGCCTTACTATCTTCTCTATCACTAAGCAGCCACCTTCTTCATGACTCTTCATGCCCCCACATTCCCATCCCCCAACTCCCATCAGCAAATGACCTAAAGATAAAAAGAAGCATATGGAATGTTGAATTTATGCTCAAAGACTTCCCTTTTGTCTGGATCCTTGTTTCTCAAAGTCTGGCTGTCTCAGCAACACTCTGGTACCTTCAGAGAGACAGACTTTCATAATTTATGCAGCTTTTCTAACTGTTCCCAGAAGACTACTGACACATTATATGCTACTCCATCATCGCTAGAAGTGGAAATCTCTGTCATATTTAAATTTTGTTTTATTCATGAAAAAAGCCTTTCCTTGGTAGGCTGTGTAAACAAATGAACAAGTGTGATTTTTTTTTCCCCTAGCATACACTAAATCTGAAGGGAAAGTAAGCAGCTACAATGTTATTAGTACTTAAGCAAAAAAAATTCTCACGTGCTATCTTGTTTGAGAAAACTTGCATATCAGCGAAATCAGAGACAGGTGCAAACCCCCTGTATCCTGTTCCATCCCATAAAAGCTCCAGATATGTATCATCATCTTCCACCATATTCCCTAACTTCACTAAAGCAAATGTGATTTATCTTTTTATTCGTTTTTTGTTGTAAAAGCTTTTCTGCATGGAATTAAATATTGGAATCCAATTTAATATGTTTTGTTATCAGAATGTCTTGGCTTTATTTCTTTTTAGCAGCAAAACTAATGTCTTTGGTAGTTAATGGTCCTCACACCAAGAAAAATGTCTAAGATTCACCCATGTTTCATTTAGAAGTAAGCAATCTGCCTGGCTCATTGTCAGACTAAAGAGAGGCCTTAAGGCACAAATAAGTTTCCTCCAGAACTAGAATGAAATAAAGCCAGGAACAAGAATTTCTAACCTTGAATACAGTAATAAAAAAGAATACATTTGTATTTATGTTATGTTCCCTTAAAAATATCAGATTATTATTTCTATGCAATTAACCTATTTTTACCTATGTTTACATACATACATTGGTTTTGCCCAGTTGATTGGTTAGTCAATAGTTTTGTAAAAATCAGAACACATTTCAAATTCTGCAGTTTATTTAAATGAACCATGTGTTAAATTATTTTCTAAAAGGAAGAAGCTCTCAAATTAACTTTCAGACATATAGACAGCCAAAAGTATATCAGATATTAGTCACAGTAATGAATTCTGAGCTTCCCTTTACTCTTCCTTTCCCTATCTATTAGGAATTAATCAAAATGCTTGAAAGAATTACTTCCTTATTAATATATTAAACCGAGGCTGATTGATAAGTCTCCATAGGAACTTTTTTCCAAGTCTTTCCCAATAATTTACACCTTGCTAGAGGATCCTAGCAGACAAATTATCACTGAAAACTTCAAGATGAATAGCAAAACTTGACCTCCCTGTATATATATTAACCCATCTGCCATCACACCAGGCAGTGCACAAAGTACAAAAGGAAAGAACATCAAGATTTCCCTGCTGCTTCAGCAGGCAAAGTACTAGGCTTAATCACTATCCATTCCATAGATAATGGAATGTGGATAGCAATTCACATGGATAGTGATTCCACCAGGCTGTCTTCCTCTAGACAACTTCCCAACTTGGACAGCATTAATTCAATAATGTATAGTAAAATAAAACTAATCCAGGCTGGCAAGTCTGACCAGACAGAACAAAATCTTGGCTCTGTCATTACAAACTGTGTGGTCTTAGGGATGTATCTTAATCTCCTGGATCTCAGTTTCGTCACCATCAAGTTAAGGACTAATATCACATATGTTACAGAGCAATGAATAATAATTTCAAAATTTATATGGATATATTTGTAAGCTCTAAATGATAAAAAAGGTAAAGAATAGTATTTATGTTGTTATTATGTCTGCAAGCTTAATGGAAAAATATTGCTAGTTTTCTCCAAGATTCTATAGGGTCACTATGTCTATACTACAACCAGTTATCCATTTCTATCAAGAAATATGCTATGTGAAATAGTTCATTGCAACAAAATAATTCTATTCCTGTAAGCTTTAAATAAGGTATATTTCTATTTATAGACCTAATTTAAATTCTACTATATTTAAATTATGGTTAACTATATTCCAGGAAATAGCCCCTTTGAAAAAAGATGCTCATTAAGGAAACAAAAAAAATACATTAATATACCCTTACTCTTACACTGATTCTTCATCTGCATTCAAAAGAGGTCAACATGGTGAAAATATGCTAGAAAGTAAGAAGGGAATAAATTTGTCTCCATGACCCAATCCATGCCTCTAACTGTGGTTTAAGATGCCCTATATTCACAAAGTAAACTCTGGGATAAAAAATTAATATTGAATCACCTGCATTATTAAAGACCAACACTTAAAAGCCAAATGCATTTTCTCCCAAAACAAAAAATGCCATCATCCATCCATCTTCTTTTTATTTTCTTTCCTAACAGCTCTATTTCATGGAGAACTTCACTCAACTATTCGTCATCTGACTTATTTATGAGGTCATGGTTGACTCCCAAGAGTCCAAGTGCTGTCCGTTACAGGAATCTAAGTTTGCACAGGGATTTCTTCTGTGGCAGTGACAGACAACAGATTCCAGAATACCAACTGTTGGTTAAAACATCTGTGAAGAGTAAGTCTGCTCACATGACGCATAAAACCGTTTGAGTGTGTAAGAAAATGTGCAAGGCTAGGAGTGTCTAAGAATAAAGAGAGTATTGCTACAAGTTGGAAATGCAAAAAAAACAGAACCGTATCAAAGCCTGGTCTACTTGACCTTGCCTAGGGCTGCTGATGTCACTAACAGCAGATCACAGATTGTTAATCACAGTTAAGTGACATATTATATCTTAACTTTTAATTAGTACCAAATATAAGCAGTAAGAGTGGATGGAGATGGGAGAGTTTATCAGCTATTAAAGTATTGATGAAATGATTAGATTTTTCTATTTTGGTTTAACCAAGATATAAAGAACTATATGTGTCTATATGTATAAAGAACTATACAGTGTCTATAACAGAGTAGATAGCATATAAATATTTATGAAATCAATTAATGTATTGATTAATGAGAAAAAAAATTCCTGGTTAAAGTCTTTCAATAGTAATTAATGGCACCCTATTTTTAAAAATATTCATTTATTTTGAAAGAGAGTTCATGGTGAGAGAGAGTGGGAGAGGGTCAGAGACAGGGAGAGAGAGAACCCCAAGCAGGCTCTGCACTGTCAGCACAGAGGCCAACACAGGGCTCAATCTCAATACCGTGAGATCATGACCTGACCCAAAATAGAGAGTCAGATGCTTAACTGAATGAACCACCCAGGTGCCCCTCCCATTATTTTTTTTTTTAATTATACAACAGATCACTTCAAGTAGTGGCAAATACTCTTCAACAACGAGTACACAGACACTATTACCTATGCTTATAGTCACAGGAAATATCTCTTACATCTGTAAAATATTTCCTGTAGTCAGTGGTAGAAACATTCACATGGTCACTTCAGATAAGGTTCAATATATAGCCACCAAGGTGATGTAAAATCAGGGACTGAAGAACTCTGAGCCTTTTTTCTGTCTCCTGTATCTTTCCAGTTAGTTGAATATTTCAATTCTAGTCAAGATGAAGTCTTTGGTTTCATCATCAAAACAACAGCTTAAAATTAAAACGCAACTAAGTATCATGGCATTGATTCCATAAGGCAGAAGTTACTAAAATAAGTGTATTTATTAAAGTATAATATGGGAAACATCCTCTGCCTCAGCTTATGAAATTAGCAAGTGTGTTTGAGTAATAAAGACCTTCGAAATCAATAGGAATATATAAAAATAATTTGTTTCGCACTACTCAAGTTGAAGATAGAAAAATATACTGTAAAATATTTTACCAGCAGAGAAAAGCAGTAATTGGGCACATAACTTTACTAAACAAACATAGCTTTCAGTCATTACTCAATAAATGTTAGTAAGGGACAAAAGGTAGGGCCCCTTTTGGAGGAGACAGCTGTAGAATGATCAATTTCCCAAATGAAATGTCAAATCAAGGGTCAGATGCTTAAGAGACACCCAGGTGCCCCTTGAAAATAGGATTTCTAATGGCTGCCTTACTTCTATTTTGGATTATACCACCATTTCTTTAACCATATTCCTTTCTGTTGAGGCTTTTCTGTTTCTAACTTGCTTACATTAATTCCCTTGCTACTTTTTCCTATTCTTTCCTTATCTGGAACTCTGCAACTGAGCTATTTAATCCATGAAAATATTTTTGAAAAAAATTCTCTTGCAAAAAAAGACTTAAGGAAAACATGGCCCTATGTGGAAAATGTTTGTTGTTTTCTTACAACTGATTGGTTGTGAGTTTGATTTAAAAAAAAAAAAACACAAAAAAACTATTTTTAAGCTCAAATACAATCAGGTGAGTTTTTCCTGCTCAAAATGTGTTATTATCATTTCTTCTGTAACTATAATTACATTATCCTCTTTGGAGGTTGTTGATTTCCTTTTATACACTTTCAAGTGAATCAGCTAAACAAAATAATCACACACTGAGATGATAGGTGTAAAAGCCACTCTCAAGAAAGTATTTGCAAAAACTATTACATGTTTGGCTTATCTGACACCCAAAGAATAATCAAGCTAAACACCGGGGCTCTAAAAAGGATGTATGATGGTACAGTGTCCAAACATTTATGATCATGAAAATTTTCCTTGTGATTTTGAAAGGTAAGGAATAAAGAAGAGATAAATGCAAAAAATTTCAACAGCCTGAGTACCTTAAACCAAATTAGTCTCTTTCCTAGGAAGAAAAAAAAAATTTATGATAAGAAAGTTTCTCATCTAAAAAAAACTTTTCTTTCTTTCCTTCCTTCCTTCCTCTCTTTCTTTGTTTCTTTCTTTGAGAAACAATCAATAGAACTCAAATCAGTGTGGGGCGCCTGGGTGGCGCAGTCGGTTAAGCGTCCGACTTCAGCCAGGTCACGATCTCGCGGTCCGGGAGTTCGAGCCCCGCGTCGGGCTCTGGGCTGATGGCTCCGAGCCTGGAGCCTGTTTCCGATTCTGTGTCTCCCTCTCTCTCTGCCCCTCGCCCGTTCATGCTCTGTCTCTCTCTGTCCCCAAAATAAATAAACGTTGAAAAAAAAAATTAAAAAAAAAAAAAAAACTCAAATCAGTGAGTCTATTTGAGAAAATATCAGTATGTTTGGCAAATGATAGTTCTGTGCTAGGGGGAAAAAAAGAGAAAAATTGAGTGTAATGAACGGTAGCTTTATGAAAAGTTTAACCAGAAACTCCCATGTTAGGTCCTTACGGTTACAACGTCTCTCAAGTTTGTATTTTTGACCCTGGCCAACACTCTAGCCATGAAAGACGGAGGCTAAAACTAAATGAAGAAGATATAGTTGAGCAAAACAGTTTGCTCGAGCTTCAAAATAAAAGGCACAACTAATAAGATGTTGATGCACCTACAAAGTTTGAACACCAGTGCTATTTTATTGAACAGTGGAAGTTCAAAGAATAAAGGTCATGAGACCTTCAATGTCACTCAAATACTCCATCTAATTTGGAACTTTTAAAAGCATATGTCCCTTTAAAAAACGTCTCTCTTAAAAATCAGAGATCTGGCACTGACACACCAAAGAGCAATACAAGCTGTTTGATAAATACAGCATGCTGGTAACTTTTTTGCTTTGAGCACTCAGAATGCCAAGAAAGTTGGCAAAAACAAAACAAACAAACAAAAAAAACCCTAAAAATCTACCCTGTCCCACAGACTCACACTGGCCAAGGAAAGATTTTTAAGGTCGAATGTAGAGAATTAAATAAAGAACAATTCCTCTATATGTCTCTTTGTTTGGGTTTTCTATGATTTCTTTTACTCTCCGTCCTTCTATTACATCCCAATGCTGTTGTTATATCCTGTTCATCTCAGACATAGTCTTTTGTCCCTTCCTTTCTTCCTTCTCCCTACTTCTCTTTCTGTTTTTCTCTTGTCTTGCCCCCCCTCCTCTACCCCTCACTCTTCCTGTCCTCTCTCTCTCTCCTCCTCCCTCTTCTTGTCTCTCACTTTCTCTCCTTCTCCCCACCTGCCCACTCCCTCCCTTCCTTCCTTTTACCTCCCTTTTTCTCTCTATAAAGAAAATTGTGCCAGAAGTGCCCATGTTGGTACTGGTGTAGAAAGGTCATATTAATGGTAAGATTTTGGCTGACAACTGTCAATTCTCATAAGATCCTTTAGTGTGAGCTTAAAACTGAGTAGTGGTCATAGCACTCCAGCTTAAGAAAGTAGAAATAAAAGATTTTTTTTTCCTGGGAAAGCCTACAGGTAAGAGCAGTGTATCTGCAATGACAGATCATGCCATTTGGATTTTTCTGAAAAGGAAAAGAAATGTTAAACAAAAGACTTATCAACCGTAGTATTGGAAGTTTGCCTACTTTTCCTTTGCTAGTGATATTTTTTCAACATAAAGTCACCATGAACATTATATGCAAATAGTATTCATGAAGAAACATTTGTATTATTCAACTTCTGAATTTATTATTCAGAGCAAAGAAAAATGAAAATTAATTGCAAATGAAGCTGCCAATTATAATTCAAAAATATTTTTAAAATATTCCTGTGGTGACAGAGGCATATTTTTTTCTATTTAATTTAAACAGATTCTAAATACAATAAAGGCCATGTTATAAAGAAGCGTCAGGAAATAGTATAAAGGAATGGCACAAAAGGTAAAGTACAGGTGTTAAAATCAATCTATTTCTTTCAGAGCCCAGTGATTTCTTTGATGTACATACTGGAAAGAAAAGTACCTTTATAGTCTGTTGACAATGTTAACTGTATTTTGGGTACAGTGACAATATACTATGTTTTAAATTTAGAATAGAAAAGGAAACCCGTGATGTTCACAATGATAGTCAAATCAACTATTCAGACCTGAGCTGGATTCTGTTTCCTACTATTTACAAAAATGGCTCTTCCTCTTGACACAGGTGTCACTCATTTTCAAGTATGTTTCCAGGATTGAACCCTTTTGGCTTTTTAATCCTAGGTCAATAGTGGAGGTGTTAGCACAAGAAAAGTTAATACTGATTTTCTCACCTTAGACTAACAAGATTTCTGGATTGCACGGGCAAACAATTCAATAGAAATTTAGAAAGGATATTTTAAGAGCAGGAAATCCCTTGTCAGGGAGAAAAAAATAAAAACTATAGGCAGACAATCCTTATGTCCAATGACTTCTACATTAAAAACAAATGTTTCATACTATTGAAATCATTTCATTACCCAGCTCATTCCTCTTATCTGGAGGTAATTTTTAACAGATTCCAGCCTACTTTGCAGACACAAATTTCCAGCCACTCTCCTTCATGTCCCAAGAGACCATTTCATAAGCAAGCTAACATCAATTCAAACAAGATTCATTTTTTCCATCACTTTACACCCTAGAAAACTGATACAGACTTCCCCAGATGAAGTTTAATACAGAACATAGGTTTATGAAGTGTGGAACCTCATTTCAAATGTACACATAATATATTGATATAGACTTTGGGAACATTTTCAAAGAATACAAATGTGCTGGGTCCAAGGTTTAAATGGTCCTTTTTGCAGAAATAAAGCTCATAAAAGATTTCAGAAGGCCAGAAAACTTTAAAATTTAGTGCCCTTTTTTGAGATTACCCAGAATGTTCTAATTTAGGAACTAAATTGTATATCCAACATGCAAATGTGTAGTATAAGCAATTCATTATATTAAACAAATTTGACAATTGTGGACCTGATTATGAATTTCAAAGTCTAAGTGCTTAGAGAAAAGGTCCATGAGTAAAAACCATGATGACAATAAATAATACATAATACTCTATGAACAATTAACTGTCCCCCAGACTCAAGAATGTGATTAGTCTTAGTGAGAAGAAATATCATGGAATCCATGGACACTCAAAGTCTATATCCAGTCTGAGAAATGTCTAAGGGATCTAATGTAATACACAGAATTGTCTCTTATTACACATCTTTTTTTAAAACTTAGAGATATACCCGTAATCACATCCAATCTTCCTTATGGGTATCATACCCATATGAAACCCTTATGGGTATCAATTATCACACCCTTGCTACCTCAGTTTATATATATTTTAAATATTTTTGAGTGGGTAGGGGAAGAGAGAGAGAGAGAGAGAGAGAGAGATAGAGAGAGAGAGAGAGAGAGACAGACAGAATCTCATACAGGCTCCACGCTCAGTGCAGAGCCCAACATGGAGCTTGATCTCACAACCATGAGATCATGACCTGAGCCAAAATCAAGAGTTGGCTGCTTAACCGACTGAGCCACCCAGGCACACCAATATAAGTTTGTATTTTATCCTAAGTAATGAGCTCCATAACTGAACTGGACTATGCAAAATTATACATCTTATTACTGTCTCCAACTGCAATTTCTGTTTGCTAATTCACTAACTTTACAGTGTGCATCCTACCTCACTCCCCTTGAATCTAAGACTTTTGACTGCCTAGTAGTGTACAATTGATGACCCAGTTCATAAGGAATGGGCAGTTTCCACTTTCTGCTGTAGGAAAACTCACTCTCAGAACCCAGCCACTATGAAGAGAAAGTCCAGGGCACCAGCCATATGAGTCAGCCATCCTGGAAGTGAATCCTCCAATTTCTAGTCAGGCTGTCACAAGAGATGAGACTTGGAACAAAAACAAACCATCTCTACCAAGCTTTGCCTGTTTTGCAAATTCCTGACCAGTATAAATGATCATTGTAGCTTTGAGCTATAATGTTTTGGGGTGGTTTGCAATATATAATTAGAATAGACTATTATGTGTCACTTCTACCCAATTAAATCTTTGATAGGTCATCTTGAAATACTGCAAATTATTACAAAAGTTCAGTTTCTGCTGTCCCCCTATTCCACTGTAGGATCACAAAATGGAAGAAACAAAATTTAGGGAGACCAAGTCTGATACAAGGCCTGGCTAATCCACCAACTGGAGAATCAATGTTGTATCACCAAGATATAAAGTATAAATATTCCGAAAAGCAGTAAATGACAGTACATCTGTAAGATTTAAAATGAAAGCTGTGCTTAGTGTTGTCAAACTAACCCCCAAAAGTTGAATAGTAGACACTGGCCATTGAAACTCAATCTAACAAGGGCATTTGTTGTTTTGAGCACTGGGTGTTACATGTAAATAATGAATCACTAAATTGTACTCCTCAAACAATTATTATACTATATGGGAAGTAACTTGGATTTAAATTAAAAAATAAAATAATTAACAAACTCAATCTATTAATAGGCTGAAATCCTACCTCTTATTAAGTTGCAGAGCCAAAGCTTTGATTCATGTGCAATATACTAAACCATGCTGTCTGCCACATATCAGGCTCTATGCTGTCACATGCACCTTTGTTCTATTGTTTTTCTTAAGATATTGTGTCATCTCATACAATCTTTTCTTTCAGGGAGGAATGTTCATCCTCTTGCCTTGAAACTTCTGTGCATAAGCATGAAAAATACAAGGACAGTGTAAATATTTCCAAATCCAGATCACTATATTTTTCAATTTGGAATTAAAGTTTTATTTTGATTATTACTTAAATATGACAATCATTCTGTCACCAAGGTATATTTGATTATCATTTTTTAAATAGTAATCATCATAAATGACTGACATCAAAATAGAAATTTCTTTTAGAAAATGCCATTTTAAGAAACTGTAATTGCAAAACATGATACTCAGGATGGTCTTATTATTTCCTTCAAGACACTAGGGGGAGAAGGAGTAAGGGCAGCATCAAAAATAGTAGCAATAATAAAAAGCTAATGATAGGGGCGCCTGGGTGGCTCAGTCGGTTAGGCGGCCGACTTCGGCTCAGGTCACGATCTCGCGGTCTGTGAGTTCAAGCCCCGTGTCAGGCTCTGTGCTGATAGCTCAGAGCCTGGAGGCTGTTTCGGATTCTGTGTCTCCCTCTCTCTGACCCTCCCCCGTTCATGCTTTGTCTCTTTCTGTTTCGAAAATAAATAAACGTTAAAAAAAAAAATTAAAAAAAAAAAGCTAATGATATATTCATAGATATAAGAAATAAATATTTTAAAGGTAAACCTATTAATCTTAAAGTAACTCAGGCACAATCTTATTGAATGTTTTCCAATATACACAATAATTAATATAACTTAAGACCTAATATTGAAAGAGGTTATATTTATGAATTCACATAAGACAATTACATTTAGTCCTAAGAACATGTAGAAAGTGGGGCACCTGGGTGGCTCAGTCAGTTGAGCATCTGACTTCGGCTCAGGTCATGATCTCAAAGTTCGTGGGTTCAAGCCCTGTGCCGGGCTCTGTACTGACAGCTTGGAGCCTGGAGCCTGCTTCGGATTCTGTGTCTCCCTCTCTCTGCCTCTTCCCTGCTCATGCTCTTTCTCTCTCTCAAAGAATAAATAAACATCAAAAAAAAAGGGGGGGGCACTTGGGTGGCTCAGTCGGTTAAGTGGCCGACTTCAGCTCAGGTCATGATCTCGCAGTCCACGAGTTTGAGCCCCGCCGTTGGGCTGTGTGCTGACAGCTCAGAGCCTGGAGCCTGTTTCAGATTCTGTGTCTCCCTCTCTATGACCCTCCCCCATTCATGCTCTGTCTCTGTCTCAAAAATACTTAAACGTTAAAAAAAATTTTTTTTAAAAGCCCCCAAAATCTGAGGATTTACCTATTTCTGACCCTGAAGCCTAATGGCCAGCAAGCACTGATAAAAACACATGATGTTAGATATGGACTCTCTGGAAATTAAAAAATAATACAGTGAAAGTTACTATAGTCCCATCTACATTATTTTTTGGTTTCCTATCTAGAGACTGTGCATATTTGTAAAAAATTATGTCCAACCTGTGTCCCATTGTCCTCAAGTTCTCATGAATTACATGTCTTCTATTCTTTATATATCACAAATTGCTTTAGTTATTTTTAAAAGACCTCCCACTTCAAAACAACCATATTTGGGAATATATGATTCAGCAGTTTTCATGATGGGGCAGCTGGAAAAATAAAAAATGATTGATGAAGTGGAGACACTCATTTAAGCCACTGGTAAATATCATGTTATTCTCTAGAGATAAATGGGATTACCACCGTTCTCATATATATGCACAGTCACGAATACATATGTGAGTAACTAATAACATATTGAAAAGAAAAAAAGCAACTAATGTGCTATAAGCATTACTAAGTAAAGAAAGTTCATTATACCCAAAGCAAAAACTAATTTATGTATACATACACACACACACAGCACAAAAATTTTTAATATATGTACATACATATGCCATCTATTTATCTATCCTAGACAATTACTGGCAATAAAAGTTATTTTTTTAAAAAAGTTAGTTTTATTATGAAAATATAAATAATTTGTTGGCAAAACTATTATCCAAGTAATAATATATACAAGTTGAACCCGTCTCATGAACTTAAAGAAAACACGTTGCTTTATTAATAACCTGGCTTGTCATTTGTTTGAGGCAAGAGCTTAGCTTCCGTATTTTTCTCCATGGGTAAATGTGTTACAGATTAAAATACAGATTTAAGTCCAAATAATTCCTTATGTTCAGGAGCAAATCTTTCTAATCTATCTCTTCAGGTTATCTGGAAATCCAGTGCAAGTGTAGAGATTAGAAAGCCAAATTAACCAACTGTCTGTGCTAACCACAAACACTTTTCCTCTGGGGAATTATTTATTTTTCCTGGTTCCGAGAAATACCATATGTCTATAGTAAAGAACCATTAGCATAAGGAAAACTATATCAGATTTTATTAATCCTGTGAGATTCTAGATGGCTTTTCTTAACAACAGTGGAAACTATGGCTCCAGTCTTTAGAGTACAACTTGAAACTAGACAGTAAGGAGTAAGGAGATAAAAACCAGGATCCTGGAATTCAAGTCTCAGTGTTCGTTCCAGTGAGATGGTATGGTGAAAACCAACCACCATGCCTAGACACCCTTGCTGAATCCAATCCAATCTGAGAATTCTATCAGCGCTCAAATCTTAAAGTTTATGTTTTTCTTCCATTGCTTTCTGTGAGTAAAATTTTTAAACTTTGTTTCTTTGGCTTTTTAACTTCTTGCCCGAATTATTTTAGGAAATCTAAGGACTTTCAGAAACAATTCTTTGTGGTATCAGGAACCTAAGAACAGAGATAGTCACAATTCCTGGAGCATAGTTACTACCTCAAGTGTAAATTATATTGTGGACATTTTTAAACATATATTTTACGCATAAGTCAGAGCCTATCATGTAATCGTTTTACCGGAACAATTTTAAAATGTGTAATATTTGCTGCCAAGACCTGAGCCTTTTATGGTTTACTATAATAATATGAATTATAATAAATTTTTAAACCTAATATGTAATCCTCATTGAGAAGAATGTACTCCAACAACTAAGTATCCCCATGTATTTCATTCTTCTCAAAAGTAGTTTAACTGTCTTATTGTTTAACCTCTTGGTAAATTTCCTGATCCAATTTTGACCTGAAAAGTTCTCCTCAAGCATAGTAAACTCAGTAAGTGCTTAGACTTCAATTCTAGAGCGTAGTTTTCTAGCTTTCTTGTTTAATGGTGAATAACAACAGAAGATACAAAATAGAACCATTTCAGCCTAGGAAGCTAAGAAACCATAATAATGCTCCATTTGCGACTCTAAAAAATTACCAAATGTCATCATGTCCAACATCACCAGCAAAATCTCTGAGCTATAGGTTAAGATTTTGAAAGTATAAAGTATCCCACATCCAGGAGAAACAGGAACCCTCTAGCACTGCTGGTGGGAATGCAAACTGATGCAGCCACTCTGGAAAACAGTATGGAGGTTCCTCAAAAAATTAAAAATACACCTACCCTATGACCCAGCAGTAGCACTGCTAGGAATTTACCCAAGGGATACAGGAGTGCTGATGCATAGGGGCACATGTACTCCAATGTTTACAGCAGCACTTTCAACAATAGCCAAATTATGGAAAGGGCCTAAATGTCCATCAACTGACAACTGGATAAAGATGTGACTTATATATACAATGGAATACTACTTGGCAATAGAAAAAATGAAATCTGGCCACGTGCAGCAACGTGGATGGAACTGGAGGGTATTATGCTAAGTGAAATAAGCCATACAGAGAAAGACAGACACCATATGTTTTCACTCTTATGTGGATCCTCAGAAACTTAACAGGAACCCATGGGGGAGGGGAAGGAAAAAAAAAAAAGAGAAAGAGAGAGAGAGGTTAGAGTGGGAGAGAGCCAAAGCATAAGAGACTCTTAAAAAATGAGAACAAACTGAGGGCTGATGGGGGGTGGAAGAGAGAGGAGAGTGGGTGATGGGTATTGAAGAGGGCATCTTTTGGGATGAGCACTGGGTGTTGTATGGAAACCGGTTTGACAATAAATTTCATATATTTAAAAAAATAATAAAATAAAATGCAAATGACAAAAAATAAATAAATAAAAATAAAAATAAAGTATCCCACATGCAGACAGACACGAGTAATAGCTGAGATGGATAGATGGTTGGCAGAGAAGATAAAAGATGATAGATAATAGATAGAAAGATAGATAGATGATATATTGACAGAAAAATTAGATTTACTAACAAAAAAATGAACCAGGGAACAGCTCCAGAAGCTCTCATTCTGAGAAACTGTTTATAGGATTGACCTTCTCCAACCTTTTGGAGATTTCCAGTCCATCCATGTGTGTGGCACACAGAAGGATGGACACGTAGAAGGCTTCACCCATGGGTCCCTCAGTTCTAGGAGGATTACAAATACTGAGATAATACAAATTGGTCCTGGGACTTAAAGTTATGGGATGAGTAATTCATGAAGATAAAAGTTACCACAGAGAATATAATCAATGATACTATAATAGTGTTGTATGGTGACAGATGATAGCTACACTCGTGGCAAGCATAGCATTACATATATAGGTGTTGAATCATTATGTCATTCACCTGAAATTATTGTAACATTGTATGTAAACTATACTCAATTTTTTTAAGCTGGGGGGGAGAATTGTACCTAAATTATCTAAGGATATACTCAATTATAGTAAAGCCACCATGCATAGAAAAGTGACCTGTTTTTCTAAATCATTGTCATCACATGGAATGGATTGGTCATGTCATTTCACAATGTAAAGCAGGTGATGCTACTGTAACATTTCATCTATCATAAGTTTATGATTCATAGATCTCAACAGTCACTAAGTATAAAGTTATATTATTTTGAAAAGTTGTCTCTGAGGTCCGTGATTCATGTTAGTTCATGTTTGTATGTGGTCATAGGGGGAACCACGAGTGATAAGGAAAGAAACAGGCCATTTTCAAAACCTAATTTTCTCATATGAAATTATTAAAAGGAACTGAACAACCCCCTTGCATTCAGCATCCAGTTTACCAGATTAAATCAGGTAAGGAGATGAGTAGGATTTAGAGTCTGAATTCAGATACCTGGAGCAGAAGAACACAGGCCAATGAGAGATCTGAGTACAGACGTTGGCCATGAGAAAACAGGGAAGGAATACAATGTTGTATATAGGAGACTAGAAATGTTAGATCTGGGCATTTCTGATAATCTCAGAATGCAAGATATTTTCCCAGTGGCCCAGTAAGGCCATGGACAACTTAGCTGCTCCATGAAGTTCTTCAGGGCCATAAAGGCAGCAAAGCAGAGAAGACTCAGGTCTTAGGTAGTTCCAACATAATCCCTTTTTTTCAGGATAATGACCTGAACGTGAGCAAAAGTGGATAAAGATAATTTGCCAAACAGTTTGGGATTGGACAAAGAAACAGTTTAGGAATAGATACGTCTTCTACAAGAGATAGATCAAGAAGCTAGTCAAATATTTTTCACAATCCAGCAGGGCTCTGGACAGTAAGCTGTTTTGTTTGGAGTTTTGCAAGCCTAAATTTGTCCTTAATCTTGTTTTCTAGAGAAAAGATACATTTTAATTTACCTTGCTTGCTCAGGGTGCATAAATTCCCCTTAAACAGTGCACCAAAATTTCTAGAAGAAGTACATTTAAATCTATGAAACTCTTTATCTACAATGAGAGTCTTCATGAGGGTCAATAAGATACGTTACTTACCTCAGAAATTCTACGATATCAGAGCAGGACATCAGCATGCTCTATGTCCTCACTACTTCCAAGAAAAAATGACTTTGGGATATGCTCAGCCCTTGCCACTCAAGACAAACAGTGTTAAATATGGTGAAGATAAAATCTGTTCTAACCCACACATTGTAGAAACAACAAAAAAAAAAGCCTTTGAAACTGTACTTGGTGTGTTGCTGTCTAGTAGTCTTTAACACGTATTTAACACCTACCAAAAAAGTTTAAAATTATGGAACAAGCATGTTGTTTCTGCACATTTCTCCTGCACATATGCAACTTTGTATTTGGATTTTTTTCTGCTTTAGGGCAGGACTGACTTGAAATCTATAGATGACCATATACAATCCAAATAGAATCATCTTCTATGTGTGGTGATATACGTATTTGCCATTTACACAAAATATTCAGGGCTGTATCCTCAGGCTCACAGTCTTAAATTTACCTTGAGACTTCTCTCAAAATCTGTTGCATGAATTATTCATGTTTTAAAAGTAAGGAAATCTGATGGCTCTGGTAGAGAAGACAATCTTTAAAAGGAACAAAAGGATTTGGCTCCTTTCACCTCATAGCATCAAAGTCCTCCATGTGGCAGATGGTTGTCCTGGCTCTAAACTCCTCAGTCAACACTAGTCAGGCTCAAAAATAGAAACCCATCCTCCATGTGTCAGCAAAAACTACACACACGCTTATGTTGGAAAAAAAAAAAAAAAAAAAAAAAAGCTGTGTCAAACAATTGCCAACATCTCTATAGTAAGCCAGGCAGAAAACACAGAGTCGCTTTCTGACTCAACCAAAATGACATAACCTTGGTAAAGCAAATGCCCATTTCAAGTATGATTCACCAGGTGCTTTTTCTACTCTTTAATTGAATTCTCTTGGGAATTTATCCTTCGTGTCATATAGAAGATGATAAGACAATGGAAGTGGAAAAAATCCAATCCTCAGAGTCTGAGACCCAGGTTTTCTGTGTAATATTGAGCAAGGACTTTCACCTCATAAGTACAAAAGGTAATTACAATTTTATGGTGGACATTTGTTTGTCACAGATGTCTTGCAAAGCTAAGCAGGTTCAAATATGAGATTCATTCAGATGTGAATATGGCTCAGATATGCTGATTCGGGGGCCTCTGCTAGTCCCCAAATGCTTCACAGTTCTAGTGACCTCATGGGGATTGTTTTTTAACCTTCAGAGATCATCTTTCTTAATATAAGATGTCACTGATTGCACTAATATACTCCGTGATGGCTGTATAACTTAGTTCTTCCCTGATCATTATATTGGGAGGAAGAGATTTCCAGCTAGGCTAAAGGTAGAGCAGATGAAGAGGGAAAATGAAGGCTCAGAAGAGTTCTCCAGGAATTTTAACATGTCTCTTCTTGTACACTCAGAAGACCTGTGTTTATGCCCTGTTCACCTAACCAAATGGGTGACACTGGACAATTCGCTTAACCTCTCAATCTCTTTTCATATCCACAAAATGAGAACAATTATTTCCATTAAAGTTTTGAGGAACAAAGCAATTAGTTAAAGAAGTGGTTGGTGTAACTGAAATGTGAGATGTATTAATTTTTGTCCTGGGCCGTTTAATTCAAGCAAGCTCATTTTCTGGGTGAATATACCATGGTCTACAATTTGGTCTTCAACTTTGCTAGTCCAGAAATTAAACAATAGCAGCAAACATATGATAAAAAAAAAAATCACAGTAAGAGACTTCCAAAAATCACTTCACTTGATATGTAACTAAGCCGTTGATTTATTTTTTATCACAATTTCAGTGTGCCATACAATAGCCATCTACTTTATGGTCTCAAGTTTCCTGAGAAGCTTGAATTTGAACCAAAATGGCCTTTGGGTGTGTATGAAATGAGAACCAAGAGAAGTGGATATTCTTGAGAAAAACTTCATCAGACCCCTTTAGCCACAAAATTCTCACAATGAGCAGACGGCCCCATCCCTCCAGCTCATTACTCCAGCAATACTAAGTTCACTGTATGTGAAGTGTGCTTCTCTGAGTTAAATGTGTTCTCACTGGCCAGCTCTTTCTCTCCAAGAGCTGGGACAGTGAATGCTCAGCCAAGATGATGCCCATTTCCTCCCCCATTCTCTCTTGCCTATCTCCACTAGAGAATCTATATACTTGTTTCTCAGCACCCAAGAAACAAAGGAGAGCTCTTTGGGAGTTCAGTCAAGTGCACATAAGCTGAAGACTTCTGCACCCTTCTGGGGAAACTACTGCATCCCTAACACAAGGAGCAGGCAAACCCATCCCCTACCTTCCTGCCTTTACTACAGACATGATCTCTGGGGTTGCAGCAACCAAGTCTTCTATGATTCAAGAAGTCAAGCTGACACACTTAAGACAGCAAAGCTCAGGTCTAGAAGAAAGCTAGATTGTACTGACATCACCAAGCTGCTCCTAATCCTGAACCATCGATCTAAATACTGTGTTATGACAGTTCATTCAATAGCGTTATTGCCATTTTAAACCGTTTTTAGCTGAAATTGTGGTTTTTGTTTGTTTTTAGTGAAAGTGTTCCTAACATATGTCAATATCAATGGTTAATCTATAGCTAGGAAGCTGACACTTCGGGCCTAGGAGACATTGTATCTTGGAGACTTAATTAATTTATCTTAGGGCAATTAAATTTTCTGTATTACCAAGTTCTTAGAGGGGTTCTCGCTGTAACTCCCATGTATTTCCTGCAACGCCTACCTTACAGGTTTATTGTTAAGATGAAATTGCAATTTCTACAAGTATCCTAAAAACTATAGAGATGTTTACAAAAGCAAAGCAGTCTTATTATGACTTGTAGCATCTTCCAATTCAAGAGGATTGTAAGAGAATGTAAGAAATCATTTATAATCCTCCAAATTAAAGCAATGCTTTGTAACATTCTAATGTTGCTTACTGATAATTTCCAAGATTTTTAGATAGAATTTGTATGTACCATGAAGTCATTATCTACTATATTTTACCTCGCTTATTTTAAAAAATGTTTTAATATGGGTAAGTATTTAAATAAAGATAACAAAGGCTTATTAGTGTGACCAGTCCACCATACTTACCCAGGACTGTCCCAGTTTTTAGCACTGCATTTCTTATATCCAGAAATCTCTCAATACCAGACAATTCTGCTGTTTGCTCCTGCTATGACCTTTCAATCTTGTCATCTTTCAATCTTTTAAGTTGTGTTGCCCTTCGCTGTTTCTAATGTCAAAGGTCCAGTATTCCATTTATTTGTTCACTCAACAAGCATTTGCTGAGCCAGCTTACCTCTATGGCAGGCTCCACTGGTACAAAGAAGAATAAGACATACCCAAAGAGTTCACAAACCTAGTGGGAAGACCTGACCTTGACACATAATGGAATCATTATAACACCACTTCCGAGTGACCCAAGCAAATTTGGTCACTAACATCTATGAAGTTCTCTTGTAACTATCTGTTGCCTCCAGCCCTAAGAGGCAGTACTAACTTTTTTTTTTTTTTTTTTTTTAGCCAGGTAAAAAATTTACAATAAAGGCAAGCTGCAGACCAATTATCCTGCAAACTGAAATATTTAGAAGCAAAGATTCCTCAAAATGGTCATTAACATAAAAAAACAAAAAGTTTCCATAATGTCCTGCTCTCTTTCCTAACTATTCCCATGAAGACTTGACATGAAAGTTTACTCTAAACAGGGGTAGATACATTCTAATGGCAACATAGGCTAACCTTTGACTTCGATTAGACAGAACAGCCCTAAGAGTGTGGAGAAAAGTCCCAATGGGCACTTAGAATGTGAACTCAATACAAAAGGTATGACCCTACCAGGTTGGCCAGATCTCAGTACTTTATTCACATAGGGACAGCAAAGTCCATAAACTTTTTCTAGCTAACTATGTATCTTGAGAAATGTTTATTTTATCAAGAAAAAAACAAAACACAACTATTTATAGCACTCTTTATGCTAATTAGCACATCCTCTGCTGTGGAGTTAGAGGTGAACTACTTGCCATAGGTACCTCTCGAGTGTGAAATCATTAAAATTTTTCAAATGCAAACTAACAATCGCTAGAATATAGATTAAACTTAATTTATACACTAGAAAGGGATGCGTAATACTGAAATATTTTAAGTAAACTATCTTGCAACAAATATGAGATACACAGTGATTATCTTTTTCAAATAAAGAAGTAACTCTTGTGAGGGGCATCTGAGCTCCTCAGTCTGTTAAGTGTCCTACTCTTGATCTCAGCTCAGGTCATGATCTCACAGTTTGTGAGTCTGAGCTCTGCACCGGGCTCTGTGTTGATGGTGTGAACCCTGCTTGGGATTCTGTCTCTCCTCTCTGCCCCTCTCCCGCTTGTGTGCTTCCATGCTCGCTAACTCTGTCTCAAAATATTTTTTAAAAATAATTAATATTTAAAAAAACAAAAGAAGAAGAAATCCTTTTGGTCAAAGAAAATACTTTGGGGGCGCCTGGGTGGCGCAGTCGGTTAAGCGTCCGACTTCAGCCAGGTCACGATCTCGCGGTCCGTGAGTTCGAGCCCCGCGTCAGGCTCTGGGCGGATGGCTCGGAGCCTGGAGCCTGTTTCCGATTCTGTGTCTCCCTCTCTCTCTGCCCCTCCCCCGTTCATGCTCTGTCTCTCTCTGTCCCAAAAATAAATAAACGTTGAAAAAAAAATAAAAAAAAAAAAAAAAAAGAAAATACTTTTGTGTCTCAAGGACTTGACAAGGCAATCCATGAATAAAGTCTTAAAAGCTGAACCTAAGTGTGTGAAAAGGGAGGAAAAGTGACAGTAGGCAAAACAGAGCACCGTGCAAAAGCATCTACATGAAAGGGCTAACTATCTTGGGAGAGAAAACAAGTGGCTGAAAGCTCACAGAATCTCAAGTTGTGAAATACGCCTGGAAAAGGGATTAGAGAAGACAAGATGGTGGCAGGATTCACAGGTGACACTAAGTGGTTTGACTTATTGTTCCAAGTACTGGGATGATTTTTTTTTTTTTTTTTTTTTTTGATAATAGGATGATTTGTTGCTTAGGTAGCAATGTAAAGCACGGACTAAGAGAGAAAGGGGTCAGGAAAACAAATCAGAGCAAGACATGATATAGACTGAATTTAGGCCTCAAAATTTATTCATCTATTCAACACAATAGTAAATGAGCATCTACTAGGTGTCATGCTCTGGATACTGGAAAAATGGCACTGATAAAACAGTCAAAACCTCAGACCAGAATGCCTTTCTGCCTGTTCTCTGGGGAGCTCCTATACACTGTTTTAAAAAGTTCAAGTCTCCCACCTATACAACCCCAGCCCCTCAAGCTGTTGGTGCCTTCTCTTTATATCCCCATTGTCCATATCACACTTTTATGATAGAGTCTATAGCGTGTTATGTATTTTTAATTATGGTAAAGTACACACAACATAAAATTTACCATCTTGACCAATTTTACGTATATAGTTCAATAGTGTTAAGTACGCTCACAATGTTGTGCAACCAATCTCCAGAACGTTTTTATCTTGTGAAACAGAAAAAAAAAAAAAAAAAAAAAAGGTTTATACCATACTCTCTACCCATTCCATACTCCCATTTCTCACTGCCCCGAGCCCCTGCCAACCACTGTCATACTTTGTTTCTTTGAATTTGACTACTCTAGGGGCGCCTGGGTGGCTCAGTGGGTTAAGGGTCTGACTTCGGCGCAGGTCATGATCTCACGGTTTGTGAGTTCAAGCCCCGCATTGGGTTCTGACAGCTCAGAACCTGGAGCCTGCTTTGGATTCTGTGTCTCCCTCTCTCTCTGCCCCTCCCCTGCTGACACTCTCTCTTTCTCTCACACAAATAAACATTCAATTTGACTACTCTAACTACCTACATTCATGTAGTAGAATCAGACAGTATTTGTTTTTTTTTCTGACTGACTTATTCACCCATCATAACTTCCTTAAGGTTCATCTTTGTTATAGCATATATCGAAAGTTGCTTTCTTTTTTTTTTTTAAATTTTTTTTTCAACGTTTTTATTTATTTTTGGGACAGAGAGAGACAGAGCATGAACGGGGGAGGGGCAAAGAGAGAGGGAGACACAGAACCGGAAACAGGCTCCAGGTTCTGAGCCATCAGCCCAGAGCCTGACGCGGGGCTCGAACTCACGGACCGCGAGATCGTGACCTGGCTGAAGTCGGACGCTTAACCGACTGCGCCACCCAGGCGCCCCGAAAGTTCCTTTCTTTTTAAGGCTAAATAATATTCTATCGTGTATGTACATATATATGTACATATATGTATATGTGTGTATATGTACATTTTCTTTATCCATTCATCCCCCAATGGACTCCCACCTTCTTGCTACTGTGTAATGCAACTATGAACATGAGTATGCAAATATTTCTCCAAGACTTTGCTTTCAATTCTTTTAGATAAATATTCAGAAGTACAATTTCTGGGTCATGTGGGATTCTGTTTTTAATTTTTTGAGGAACCACACGCTGCTTTTCATAGTGGCTACACCATTTTACATCCCCGCCAACAGTGCACAAGGGTTCCAATTTTTCTACCACCTTGCCAACACTTCTATTTCCTGGCTTTTTGATAGTAGCCATCTTAGTAAGTGTGAGGTGACTGTCACATGGTTTTTTAGTTACGTTTGTTGTCAGGCACTGACTTCCTTCCAGAGAGAGAACCATGCCATTTCATCCTGACTCACTCATCTCTATGTGGCTAGTGTCTAATCAAATGCCTGGAACACAACATGTCCTCAAAAAACGCTCCTTCAACTTAAATGTTGCCACTGTTAACCATCACTATAAAGCCTCACAAAAGCCTTAGGCTTTTTTGGGAATGGAAGGACAGGTGATTCACTGTATCCTTGCATCCAATGTATTAAGGAAGAAAGGAGTTCCGGCTAGAAGCTGCAGATGGTGGGAGTAAAAAGACGCTAGTCCCATGACCCTTTAGAAGGAAAAGTATAGAAGCGGGGGCCAAACCAGGAACTGACCCATAACTGAAAAATAGCCCTGAGAGGTTGTATTAGAATAAAACCGTATCTGCACATAACCTCAGTCCTTAACCTCTAGAAGTCTCAGTCTCCATCCACCTTGTGACACTTCAGATGCTCCTGTCTCTGGCTATAGGTGCCATTTGATATGTAGGGGGTGCTTCTGTGTTCTTGGTGCTCTGACTCAGAACACAACTAGAGAAACTCTGAATGTTGCCTTTTAATTAGGCTTTTATGATCCAAACAATCTTGGAAGATTGCCCCCTGGCAAAGCAGAGAATGTCATCGACTTTATGATAATTTTACGAATGACAAAACCAAGATTCATAAAGAATATAAACAATGGCACAAGATCAAAGATTATATCCCAAAGGTCCCGATTCCTGCTCTACTATGGAGTTTGGCCTCGTGAACTTTATCAGCAATTTAAAGATGCATTTTGCATATTTCATTGTCAAGCTGTTAATATATTCTTTAACCGCAGCTCAGCTCTTCTAAGGGAGCCTAATTCCCGGCTTTATATTTCTTCTCTTACTTATTATTACAGAATCAGTGGTTCCAGAACTTCGTATTACTCAACATTCCACACTTACAAAGCATTGGTCTTCCTATTCAGTACATTCTTTAAATAATTACAGGTCTCTTTTATACTAAACTCTTCCTTACTTGTTACCCGTGTACATTTTTATCTGCTTTTGGTTCTGCCTTTAAAGTTGTCTCAGCAATGCTAATTATAAAGAAAAAGATAAGGTCGGATTGCTTTTCTTCCCCACTCAGCTCAGAAAATGAATTGCAGCATTCTGCTTTCTTATTTGTGCAGGTAATGATGTATTCATTGTGGCAAAGCCTTCACAGATAATAAAAATTACATGCTTTTTGTAGATGTGCTAATTATCTCTTCCTGATCAGGAAAAAAAACAAAACAAAACATTGAATCAGCTTCCAGCTCCACAGTTTAATTTGCACCCATATTTGAGGCTGGCAAGAAGCATCAGCTATTTTATGTCACTTCATTTTTTTGGCTAGGAAATAAAAGCATTCAGGAAAAATTATTTAAAAATGCTTAAAACAACAAATATGTATGATTAATTGTCGAAGGTCACCACCACTTAAAGTTACAATGCTGATGTAAATGCACAGAAATGGTGAGGAAACCAAAGAATAAATAGGATGGATGGTTTGCAGTAGCCAACGTGAGAAATGAGAACTAATTCAATCTATTTCGGATGCGCAGAGAGCTCCGTTATTAAATGACTATTCGCACCAGCAAAGGAACAAACCATATATTCTTAAGACATAAAATCTACATCATTCCCTGGCAACAGTAAGAGGCCAACATTTTCATGCGTCATTCACTCACTTCTTCACTCTTGTACGACACTGACCAGAACTGTTTGCAGTTGCAGACTAGTTTTACTAGATTCTACTTGTGATAACAGTTCTCTGTAATTTTCTAAAACCCTACTTAGTAAATTTGGTTTAATACCTTATTTTTAGGAGAAAAAACTCAATAGGATTTATGCATATAAAATATTACCTGCCTTACCATGAAATATGGATACCTCAAAATCAAAATGACTCACTGTCAAGAAAGAGAAAGTGACAGAGGGAAAGAGCTTTTCTTTATGTGCTTTGTTTTGGTGGAAACCACATTTCATTTCCAACCAATGGACGTTTTTAAAATAAAAAAAACTGGCTTGCCAATGCTTCTAACACATACAAGTCATAAAGTAAGTAACCCACATTTTCCTCACTCCTTTTCTCTCATCTTATCTGCGCAGACACACAAGCTTCTGTGAAATGTGGGTGCGACGTTTAATATAAGCCCATCATCAAATTGGTGAGCCCATCAGTACAGGCCGGTCTGGATATTGGTTTTCACGGGTTAAAAAGTAACATAAAGTAAGACCTGAAGCAAGAATTAAAATTCAAGTCTTTGATTCCCAATTTAAAGTTCTTTTCACCAAAAAAACTCTAGCTCTGTGACACCGGACAAGGCTTTAAACTTTTTTGAGTCTCTATTTTACTCTCAACATTAATAGAACATGACCCAAAACTGCTCATTGGGTTATTTTGACATAACCACTCACATTCACATGAAAATACAATGTAAAACATGAATACCATAGTCATTTCTTATCCACAGGGGATACGATCAAAGACCACCCTCCAGCAGTGGATGCCTGAAACCACATGTAGTACTGAACCCTATGTGTGCTATGTCTTTTTTCCTACACATAGGTGCCCATGATTAAGTTTATAGACAAGGCACGGTAAGGGATTAACAACAAGGTAACAAAATATAACAATGCACTATAATAAAAGTTATGTGATTGTGGTCTCTCAAAAAATTTAACTATACTGTACTCACCTCTTTTGTGATGATATGAGGTGATAAAGTGCCTACATGATGAGATGAACTGGGGTGAACGACATGGGCTCTATGACATAGAATTAGGCCACTACTGAACTTGTGATGCTAAGTCAGAAGAAGGATCATGGCAGTGAACGGGGGGGGGGGGGGGGAGTGAAACCACAGAAAGCAAAACCTTGGACTGGGGTCAGGGAGACTACGGTATAAAATATGCTGACCTTGAAAATAATACATTATGATTGTATCATTCATCCTTGCATATGGATCAGACTGCCCTCTCACCTGATAATAGTAGTAACTTATGAAAACCCCCATGGGGAAAGGTAAATGAAGGACTAATTCATGAGCCAGCCCAGATATGTGCACTTGACTTGTGTTCTGGCCAGAGAGTCCCTGTTAAGAGCTTGCACTGTTCCCTGATCCTGGTGCCAGGTTACTGTTGCCAATATAAAATGGATAATCCTCAGGGCACCTGGGTGGCTCAGTGGGTTAAGCATCCAACGTCGGCTCAGGTCATGGTCTCACAATTCATGAGTTCGAGCCCCGCATCCGGCTCTGTGCTGACAGCTCAGAGCCTCCAGCCTGCTTCAGATTCTGTCTCTCTCTCTGTCCCCCCGCCACACACACACACTCTGTCTCTCAAAAATGAATAAACGTTAAAAAAAATTTAAGTGGATAATCCTCCTGTGGTAGGTGCATGTATCATTCCCTCCTATCATCCATAAACTGTACCTGGTGCCCCTCCCCCCCGACCCCTGTTATCAATGTCAGGTACTTCTTTCCTCCTACCCCAGAGTTTTTTGTTGACACTAAAGTGCAAGATGCTACAGGACTTTCTCAACATCCATGTAAGTGGAACCCAGACGTGTGAGAGACCTGATGACCCAGGGAGTGACGAATGCAAGACACTTACTACCAGGTAAACTGTGGTGCCTTTCGCTCCTTCGATGACCTGTTTGGAGAAGCACTGCCTTCCCATGGCTTCTCTGATGATATTCCCTAAGGTGCAGCCGTGATCAGCCCAGTAACAACTCCCTTGTCATTTTAGACTCTGCTTCCTGCCTCACTCACCTTTGCATTCCTTCTATTATACTCAGAATAAAGTAGCCTCTAACATTTGCCTCAAGCCCTATGTTCTAGGGAACCCAAATGGAGACAATATCTAACTAGAAATAAGGGGGAAAAAAAGATTAATGACTAATTAAGGGTCCAGCTGAAGATATAAATTGTATACTTACATTCAGTCAGTAAAGAGAATTTTAGGGATTTTTTCCCCCAGCAACCCAGAATAAAAGTAAACAGTAATGAGGTTCATTTATTCATTTAGCAAATTGAGTTTCTTCTAAGTGTCAGCCCCTAGATTGGTTGTTGGAGAGACCAAGATATAAAAACTAGCAACCCAGGGGGGTTCTAGTTACTCTTTCTCCAGAAATTAACATTATACGGTGGGATTTCAGTCAACATACTCCAAGATACAGGTAAAGTGGTATTTGTGAGGCACTGAGAGGAAATTAAATAATATTCTGGATAATGAGGAAGGGTGAGGAAAAAGAAGACCTAGATGAGATGAGATCAAGTTAATAAGGAGGGGGAATTGGGAAAGTAAAGAAATGTCAGAACACATTTCAGACATTAACCCATTCTGGGTGACAGCAAAATCCAGAATATGAGCCTAAGAGTGAGGGGCGCTAACGGAGCACAGATGAAGACAATGGAATAGAAGAATTCAAAGAACTAGAAAGCAGACATGATGGGTGATTTATCAGTGTGACTTGGAAATTTAGAAGATAAAACAGAAGATGTTCCTTTTTATTTTTTTTACCTTAATCTTTGCTCTTTCCTAAACTTGGTTAAGATGACAACCTACAACCGGGAAGGAAAAGTGCTAACTGCACTAGCTACTCAGTTAAAATAACCTGTATAAGTTCTTTATAGATTCTGGATACCAACCCTTTACCAGATATGTTATTCGCAAGTATCTTCCCACATTCCATGGGCTTTTAGTTTTGTTGATTGTTTCCTTCACTGTGCAGAAGCTTTTTATCTTGATGAAATCCCAATAGCTCATGTTTGCTTTTGTTTCCCTTGCCTCCAGCAACAAGTCTAATAAGAAGTTTCTCTGGCTGAGGACAAAGACGTTGCTGCCTGTTTTTTCCTCTAGGATTTTGATGGTTTCCTATCTCACATTTAGGGCTTTAAAAACCAGTTTTGAATTTATTTTTGTGTATGGTGCAAAATTTTGTGTATGGTGCAAAAAAGTGGTCGTTTTATTATTCCGCATGTTGCCATGCAGTTTTCCCAACACCATTTGTGGGAGAGACTGTCTTTTTTTCCATTGCATATTCCTTCCTGCTATGTTGAAGATAAGTTGGCCATATGGTTGTGATTCCATTTATGAGTTTTCTATTCTGTTCCTTTGATTTATAGGTCTGTTTTTGTGCCAGTACCATACTGTCTTGATGATTACTTTGTAATATAGTTTGAAACCTGGAATCACGATGTCTCCAGTTTTGTTTTTGTTTTTCAGGATTGCTTTAGTTATTCAGGTTATTATGGTTCCATACAAATTTTACGATTATTTGATCCAGCTCTGCAAAAATGCCGGTGGTATTTTGAGAGAATTCAACACCCAAAAAACAAACAACCCAGTTAAAAAATGGGCAGAAGACATGAATAGACACTTTTTTAAAGAAGTCATCCAGATGCTTAACAGACATGTGAAAAGATGCTCAATATCACTTATCATCAGGGAAATATAAATCAAAACCACCATGAGATACTACCTCACACCTCTCAGAATGGCTAACATTAACAACACAAGAAACAACGGGTGTTGGCGAGGATGCAGAGAAAGGGGAACCCTCCTGCACTGCTGATGGGAGTACAAACTGGTGCAGCCACTCTAGAAAACAGTATGGAGGTTCCTCAAAAAGTTAAAAATACAACTACCCTTCAACTCAGCAATTGCACTACGAGGTATTTATCCAAAGGATACAGGAGTGCTGATTCAAAGGGACACATGCGCCCCAATGTTTACAGCACAACTATCAACAATAGCCAAAGTATGGAAAGAACCCAAGTGCCCATCAAGTGCCCATCGACTGATGAATGGATAAAGAAGATGTGGTTTATATATATAGATATACACACACACACACACACACATATATACATATATATGTATATATATATATACATATATATATATATATACACACACAATGAAATATTACTCAGTAATCAAAAAGAATGAAATCTTAACATTTGCAGCAACATGGATGGAACTAGAGGGTATTATGCTAAGCAAAATAAGTCAGTCAGAGAAAGACAAATATCAAATGATTTCACTCATGTGGAATTTAAGAAACAAAACAGACGAACATAAGTGAAGGGGAGAAAAAATAATATAAAAACAGAGAGGGAAACAAACCATAAGAGACCCTTAAATACAGAGAATGAACTGAGGGTGGCCGGAGGGGTGTTGGGTGGGGTGGATGGGCTAAATAGGTGATGGGCATTAAGAAGGGCACTTGCTGGGAAGAGCAATGGGTGTTCTATCTAAGTGATGAATCACTAAATTCTATTCCTGAAATCATTATTACACTTTATGTTAACTAAATTAAAATTCAAGGGGCGCCTGGGTGGCTCAGTCGGTTGGGCGGCCGACTTCGGCTCAGGTCATGATCTCGCGGTCCGTGAGTTCGAGCCCCGCGTCGGGCTCTGTGCTGACAGCTCAGAGCCTGGTGCCTGTTTCGGATTCTGTGTCTCCCTCTCTCTGACCCTCCCCCGTTCACGCTCTGTCTCTCTCTCTATCTCAAAAATAAATAAACGTTAAAAAAAAAAAAGTTAAAAAAAAAATTAAAATTCAAAAATAAAAATAAAAAGATGTGGTGTGTGTGTGTGTGTGTGTATATATATATATGTATATATATGTATATATATATATATATAAAATGGAATATTACTCAACCATCCAAAAAATGAAATCTTGCCATTTGCAACAATGTGGATGGAGCTAGAATGGATTATGCTAAGTAAATTAAGTCAACCAGAGAAAGACAAACACCATGTAATTTCACTCATATGTGGAATTTAAGAAACAAAACAGATGAACGTATGGGAAGAGGGGGAAGGAAGAAAGGCAACCAAACCACAAGAGAATCTTAACCATAAAGAAATAGGTACTGAGGAGGGCGCTTGTTGTGATGATCACTGGGTGTTGTATTAAGTTATGAATCACTGAATTCTACTTCTGAAACCTATACTGCATTATATATTAACTAAAATATAAATTTAAAAAATTAAAAACATAATAATCTCTATCAGTCTAGTAATGGATAAAGTAAGATTTCACAGGTCTTTTCTGGATATAAATATCTTAACCATCACCATTGCTATTAAGTCAGTCCTCACAGTGAGAAGTGATAGAAACAGATCAACAGCAGGTAGGAATGAGAGAAAGGAAGGCATTGTTGGAAACAGAGCAGGAAGTTCACCCTGCATGGTAAGTGCAGCAAAGGTGGTGGGGAGGTGAATCCGAGAGAGGAGGGTGTCAGGAAGGCAGCTGTAGAGAATAATGTGTTCTTCTGGGGATGCCAAGTACAGGTGCCCAAGCTGCCATTGTGAAAATGGTGGGCAGGCCTTGCCATTCTCAGACTAAATTACAATGGAATGCAATGCCATGCAGGGTTAATGTTATTGCTTTCTCTAATTATGCCATTTTCTCTATAAATAATACCAAAGCCCTCAAAGTGAGAGATATTCAACCTTATGAGAAGACTTACAAGTACCAGTAATAAACCAAGCTGTGGCTTATCTTGTGACCACACAGTACAGTCCTGCCCCTTGGCAGTCTCCCAGTATCAGAGTTTGGAAGCCTGCAAATTGCATTCACCAGCATCTCCAGCTAGTGGAGTTGCCGAAAAGAGGCCCTCATGAAGGATTTGGAACGTAGAGACAGAAGTCACATGAAAATGTCTCTGGGTGTGGCAGGTAAACATGCGAGCATGTGGCAAACATGAGATTTTTGTGGTAGCCTCCAAGCGTTCTCCTGAAAATCACCTTCTTCAGTGTTGAAGCAAGATATGATTATTGGCATCTGTTTCCTGGATCTAGGACTCTTTGATTCTCTAGCAGCTGACTGTGCACCTGAGAGTTTACATGGCTTGTTATGGCTTTGGCTTTCCCAGCACTTCACAAAGTTCAAAAGCACTGAATTCCTGGGATTAAATACCATTCTGCCTGAAAAACCTGGAGTGATTTCTGGTTTATGCACAAAACTCTGTTATGTATTTTTCTTCATACCACCCATCTTCACATAGAAACTGGTTACCTTTAGTGCAATAGTAAGTTTTTAAGACTTTATTTTTTCGTAAGCTATTGTTTTTGTTTTTTTACTGCTTCCATTAAAATGCCAGAGATTAAACATAAAAATAAGATATCTCTGAAATATTATAAAAATCATATTATCAGAACACATTGATAAGCTATTCTTGCCATTGTAAAATCAAATGAATTAGTAATATACTTTTTTCTTTGGTATAAATCTAACTTTATACATTTCCAACCTGATTTCTTCACTATGTAACTTAATAGAAGCCATAAAATTCAAGAACTGGTTCTTTTGTAATAGATGAGAAAAAAATAAGTTAACGACCGCTCAGACAGAAAAGAAATACTTTTCACCTCTTTCTAGGGAACATTCTTGGATTCAGAAAATAATTGCTTAGTCATTATTAAGGCTGTAGTGAAAAGTGTTAATTAATGTTGACAATAAGCTTTGTAGTTTTGGCATAATTTTAGTTCATTTCCGTTACTTAAGCTTAAAATTGCCAAATTATCCTTTAAGAATTTATTTTTCTCACCTTTTTGTTAGAAAAATGTTTATTATGTTTATTACCATTTCTGATATTTAAGAAGAGAGAGCAATGTTTAGTTTATAAACATCTTTAAAGTTACAGACCAGATAAATCAGTTCAAAGAAGTGCAGAGATGGACATGAACCACGCACACTTAATGGCTGGAAGTCTTCAGCCCCTGGACGAACTGATGCCAACGTAGACCCAGAGACCCCGGTCTAAGAAAGATTCTCAGCCGCTACTTATTTTGGTCTCCTGCCTGCATGAGCAGGAGACCTAGTTATAATAACCATTGAGCTTCTCTAAGAACATAGTAAGAACAACTTAAAGAACAGACTTGGCACAATGGAAATGGGAGAGCAACTGAAATGAGTATTTCATTTCTGAAGGTGAAACCATGGGAGACTAAAGAGGGAACAGTTGAGAAAGAGCATGCTGACCTCATCTGCATGCAACCACTTTGAAGACATCACAGGCAGTGCTGTGAAAAATCTCAGGGTCCAACACTGAGAAACTGAACTGATCATTTCTTGTGTGTGCAATGTAACAACATGCATAAAACTCTAAAAATTATCTTGAGCTAAAATCAGAAAGAAGGGAGAAGAGCTAATCACACAAGTACATACACTCATGGAAAATTTCACCATCTGTATGTTGTTACCTTTTTATTTTGAAAAAGAATCACTAGCCAAGTACTGCCATAGCAACACCACGAGAATCAATGAATTTATCTTTAGAATGTGTACTGTGCTACCAGGTCAAGTGGGCAGGGTGTAACCTTCTTTCTGATAAACATTATTAAGTTCAAGGGTGACTAAAGAAGCCTGTGATCAAAAACTTAAAGCAAGGGGTGCCTGGGTGGCTCAGTTGGTTAAGCATCCAACTCTTGATTTAGGCTCAGGTCATGATCTCAGGGTTTATGAATTCTAGCCTCGCATTGGGCTCTGCACTGTCAGTGCTTGGGATTCTCTCCCTCCCTCTTTCTCTGGCCCTCCCCGACTTCTCTCTCCCCGCCCTCCTCCCCTCCTCCTCCCCCATCTCAAAATAAATTTAAAAAGGGGGCGCCTGGGTAGCTCAGTTGGTTGAGCATCTGACTGCAGCTAAGGTCATGATCTTGCAGCTCACGAGTTTGAACCCTGCAATGGGCTCTGTGCTGACAGCTCAGAGCCTGGAACGTGCTTTGGACTCTGGGTCTCCCTCTCTCTCTCTGCTCCTCTCTCTCTCTCTCTCTGTGCTCCTCCCCAACTCGCTCACTCTGTCTCAAAAATAAATAAAAGCATTAAAAAATTAAAGAAACTTAAAAAATATTAAAGAAAAAAACTTAAGGCATGCTTGAAGCAGGACCTTTTCTATTTTATTTACTCTACTATCAACCACATCACATTTCCTGCACGGGTAATATTGAGGAGAATAATGTTAACAACCAGGTGTTTGTTCATACGCTATCATGACTAATCCACAAAAGACTGAAAATATCCTGTAGAGAGAGAATAAAAGAACACACACACAACTTTCTAAGCATGATATTACTTTGTATATAAAATTCATATATGGACAATCTTTCATCTTTTCATGCTATGCAACTTCTATTCCATAGTTAATAAGACCCAGGTACTAAGTCACCAGTTTCCATCCCATATGAAGCTAGTGGGTGAAAGCTGGCCTGAGCAGCACCATTCATGAACACAGAGATTCTAGAATGCAAGGAGTTCTTGGGATTTACCAATAATTATCTTTTCTAGAATGTTAACTAGGATAGAAAAAGATTAGCTAAATAGAGTTTCACAGGTTCTTAATTCAACCATATGAAAAATATTTGCTCTCCTAAATTATTAAAAACATTAATGGCTATGATCAGCAAGATAAAAGAACTCAAGAAACCTAATATCAAACGATATAGAGATTTTTCTTCCCTTAAATCTGTTTAAAAATCAAACTTCCTCCCCCACAAAAACACAAAAGCATGCATGCCCATAGGTTCACATATTTAATTATCTTTATTTTTTGCACGTGGGTTTTGCTTTTGATTAAAATTCCTATAAAGCTGGGGGTGCCTGGATGGCTCAGTCAGTTAAGCATCTGACTTCGGCTCAGGTCATGATCTCATGGTTTGTGAGTTCGAGCCCCACATCAGGCTCTGTGCTGACAGCTCAGAGCCTGGACCCTGCTTCAGATTCTCTGTCTCCCTCTCTCTCTCTGCCCCTCCCCTGCTCATACTCTGTCTCTCTCAAAAATAAACAAATGTTAAAAAAAAAATTCCTATAAAGCTAGAATACCTATGTTATTGAAATTGAACTACAGTCAATCCACCACTCCATAAAGACGAGTATTCACAAACATTTGACCGTGACAAAGAATATTAGCTTGTGAAATTTATGGTTAGTCTTCACATCTTGGTCTTCCTTATCCTAAGCCCAACGTTTAAACCTAGCTCAAACCTTCTTGTTCCTTAGCACTTATTTCAATAAATGTTAAATAAATGAAGGGAGGAAGAGAGGTATATTGGAATCCACATTTTTTCCTACCCAATCACTTTTCTAAGACTACTATTTATTTCTGTATCTAATCTGATGTCCTGAAATTTTTGCTCCAATACCCAAAGATATAAGACAGAAGCCCCCTATCAAAAAACACCTTAGATTTTACTGAACTCTCCTCTAACCTCAGGCCTTCTCAAGCCATCAGATCACATTCAATTGTCTATTTTCAATGTGATAAGCTGATAATAAATCACAAACCCATAGTGAGATTTTTTTTCTTCACAACTTCTAGATCTGAAATATGAAAATGTTATGGTCCTGGTACATGAAATTGTACTAATACAATTTATTAAATTAGTTTAACCATCCTTTCCTTCAGAAGGATTGACAATAAATTAAGTTAGGTGCCCATCTTTGCTTTTCTGTATCTAGTTGCCCGATCAGCTCAACTTCTTGTATCTGAAACTCTTATCAGACATTATTTCATTTGACTAGATTCTTCTGTTCCAGTAGACTCTAAAAATTTATAATTTAAGATAGTTGCTCCTATCTGAAAGATACACATAAGATCAACTACATAATTAGCCTCTTTAAACCAGCAGGACGTAAATAGGCTTTATTTCTAGGATGACAGAGCAAGTAAAGGAATTCAGAAATGAATAGGGAAAGCCAAAGTTAGCTAATAAATGATATTCATTCATTAAAAATAGGATTTACAAATCATTCAAAATCTCCCTCTTGCTAAATAAGTCATGGGATATGTTTTTGTTCTAAAGACAAAGTGATAAAGTCCAGATAAGAGGGTTGTACCAAATCACCATTATTCACCACACATCTTTAGAAGGCTGAGAATGGGAAAGATAAAGAGAATTAATTCCTGATTTACATTTTCTGCTAATAAAGTGGCAAGGTCTTATGGAACAAACACAACAGCTGCAAATTATGTAATTATGTATCTGTATGCAAATTTGCAGACATCTCATAAATGCTGGAACACTATTTGCAATGCTAATTAAGTGGCTTTTATTGCTGCTGCATAATTCCTACATGTGATTTGGTTCCAGATGTCATTGTAGCTTGTGAAACCTTTATTGTCAGGTTAGCTGAGGTAGCACATATTAACACCACTCATAAAAACTCTATTTATAATTAAATTACTTGCAGTGAATCAGTGGTTTTTCATCATCCCCCTATCCAACTCCACCACTCAGACAATAGGTAGATCGGGTTCCAACTAGAAGCTTGGTCCAAAGCAAATTTCTCTGTATCTACACTCCCACACAAGTGGATAATCTGTTTAATCTCATCCACATATACCACATTCAAATGTCTAGAGCATGGGAAAGTTCAGGTAACAGACTAAAGCCAACAGGGATTGTTAGCAGATGCTATATAACATCTTCTTCTAGGTTTCATAGATATAAAAAGAATAATTCTATTTACTATAATCTAATACCAGTATTTTAATCACCTGAAGAACTATTTCTTTTGTAATGATACCCAGTGTTTTGAGAACCATACAGAATGGTACAGAATAAAATTGATATCACACTTTCAATTTACAAGAAAAAAGTATACATTGAACACCTACTCTGTGCATAGAACTGCAGGAGTTCCAAAGAAGCAAATTACATTAGCCCTCAAATAGCTTATTAATAGTTGGCAAGGCAAGACATAAAAAAGACTTACAATATAACACAAGAATATGAGACCTGATTGTTCATCTGAAACTAAGACAAATGAGTTCAAAGATAATCTTTATAAATGTTTTAATATAATTACTTATTGCAGCCTTTTCCTCTACCGAATCTTTCCTCAGAATCACTGATAATGTAAGAAATATAAACTGGCATTTTCATTGCTTCTTTCTGTTTCTTCTGAGAAGAATCAGGGAAATTACATAACCAGCCTCCGATGTTGTTGGGCTTTCTTTTAGATGATAGCATTAGGGAGATGCATCATAAACTATTTTAAGGAGATGAACACATATAGCAAGGTGCTGGGTGGGAATTTTCTTGGTTGCTAAAGATGGCTAAGACCCCAAAATAAAAGTAAGGCACTAATAAATCCTCCACTTTAAGGATGAATAGCTGATAATCCTGGTACTTCCTGGCAGGGCTTACGATGAGGCAGCACCAACAGCAATGCTACCAGTAACTACCACCCTGCCATACCCTCTCCAGGCTACACAGTGAATAACACGAGTGACTTCATGTATTGTTCCCCATGACAGAGCAGCATTCTAATTTTTATAAAGAGAGGAGAGGATTAAAAATGTCCATTGACTGATTAATGGATAAAGAAGATGCGAGATATATATATATATATATATATATATATATATATATATATATATATGGAATATATATATATATATATAATGGAATATATATATATATATAATGGAATATTACTCAATCAAAAATAATGAAATCTTGCCATTTGCAACAATGTGGGTGGAAACAGTGTATTGTGCTAAGCGAAATAAGTCAATCAGAGAAAGACAGATATCATATGATTTCACTCGTGTGGAATTTAAGAAACACAACAGATGAACACACAGGAAGGGGCAGGAAAAATACAATAAGAGAAAAAACAGAGGGAGACAAACCATAAGAGACTCTTAAATACAGAGAACAAACTGAAGGTTGCCAGAGGGGTGTTGGGTGAGGGGATGGGTTAAAAGGGTGATGGGCATTAAGGAGGGCCCTTGTTGGATGTTATAGTACTTATCCAGTTGGCTAAGTACTGGATGTTATATGTAACTGACGAATCACTAAATTCTACTCCTGAAACCAATACCACACTATATGTTAACCAACTTAAATTTAAATTAAAAAAGAAAAAAGGAGGAGCTTGAGACTGAGGGAGTGTGCAAGAATGGGAATATAGGATATCATTCCTGGCTTGATACTTGCACAGTGGAGAAGCTTTAGGTCCAGCTACTGCTACCCCAGGACGGAGCTGTATGGGAGAGCCCCTATGAGAACTTGACATCTGCATCTGAACATAGGGAACATATGTGAACATAAAGATAAGTGTTCATCTCTCAGCTGGTGAATAACTCAAACAGATTTGAAGGAGATGTGAGAGAAATGGGTCATTTCCCATTGCAGTTCCTTGTGGCTTGTGAGGGCTTAGAAAAGACAATTAGTAATTCCCACGGCTCCACGTGAAAATACAAGGATGGTCAAGGTACTCTACTGCTGGCAGGCAAAGAGGCTCCAAACCTATAGATAGGGACTTGGGACACGAACCCCTGGTGCCAAAGGAAAAATAGGCTACCGCATCATCAGTGAGAATGGGAGCCAAGATGCAGTTGCACGTTAGTGTGGGAAAACATGTGCAGACATGTCAACATCAGCAAAAGCCGTCAGTATCAGAATAAAACCAGACTAAACCACAGCTAGAACAGGGCAGTTCCCCCGCACTACCATGAACATCTTTTGATTCTATTATCTTCTTTCCTGTCCCTGCCCCAATGTCAGAGGAGCCAGCCCCAGATGCATGGAGTTGGAGCTGGAGGTATCTCAAAGCCAGACCATAACCAGACCCCTTACACACACACACACACACACACACACACACACACACACACACACACACTCATATAGAGAAGGAAAAGATGAAAGCTGTAGTTGCAAGAGGAGTGAATTTTAACTCATGCATGAATATGACATTCACATTCTACATTGACCAGAATTAAATTTCAATTTCAATAAGCACTTTAAGGGACATAATAAGGGATGAGACACTTGACTATGTTGTTATGTGTGTTGGGAGGTAGGGTGAGGTTTGGAGGAGAATTTAATATGGGATATTGAAAAATATTAATTGAAAAATAATTTTATCCTATACCCCAATAATACAAAACAAGAATACTGACAATCTAATTTTTTTTTTCCTTCTACCCTTTTCTAAACCTACTTCACTACGCCTTTCAAATGCTCTGCATTCGACCCAAGGAGCAATGCCCTAAGATTAGAAACAAACAAACAAACAAAAAAAAACAGGTTTGAAAACCAAAAGTTCAGAATACTTTTTAAACCCAATTATTGAGATATACTCCACACACAATAACATCCACTTGTTTAAAGCTCTCTGGTTTGGTCTGGTTCTGATGCTGATGGCCTTTGCTGGTATTGAAATGTCTACAGAGATGGTATTCATGTGTTCCTCTCCCCAGTGTCCAACTTCAACTTAGTCCCCATTCTCCCTAAGGAGAGGATAGCCCAGTTTTCCTTTGGCAACACCAGTGACTAATGTCCCCAACCCCTGCATTTGGGTTTGAAACCCCATTACTTGACAGCACTATAGAAATATACAAGTCAATGGTTTTTAAAATATTTAGAATTGTGAAAAATCACAATCATTTCAGAACATTTTTATCATCCCTTAAAGAAGCCCAACTCCATTAGCTATCAATCTCTACTTGCTCCAATTCCCTGCCCTCCACCTGGAGCTCTAGGTAACCAGTAATCTACCTTCCATCTCTATAAATGTGCCCATTCTGACATTTTATATAGATAAAATCATATAATGTGTGTACTTTCATGTCTGGTCTATTTTCCTAAGTATAATGGCTCCAAGGTTCATACATATTGTAGCGTATGTCAATTTATCCTTTTATATTGACAAATTCTTTTATATTGACAAATAATAGCCCACTGCATGACCATATAACATTTTATTTTTCCATTCATCAATAGATATGAGTTATTTCCACTTTTTGACTATTATGAATAATGATGCTATGAATATTCATGTCTGAGTCTTTATGTGGATATATGTTTTTGTTTCTCTTGGGTATATACTCTTGGGAGTAGAAATGTTGGATCATGTAGTAACTCTATGCTTAACATTTGGAGAAACTGTTGGACTGCTTTTTAAAGTACCTGCACCATTTTTCATTCGTGTTAGCAATGTGTAAGGATTTCAATCTCTCCATATACTCATCAACATTTGCTATTGCATGTATAACTTTTTGGCTATAGCCATCCTATTAGGTATGAAGTGGTAACTGATAGTGATTTTAATTTTCATTTCCCTAACAACTAATGATATTTAACATCTTCTCATGTGCTTATTTGTAATTTGTATACCTTCTTATGACAAAAATTTACTAAATCATTTGTTCATTTTTGAGCTCTTTGTCCAATTTACCTACTTGCCAAATTACCAAGTGCCAAACTAATGTTCAATTTATGTTTCTTTCCCTGCTTGCTTTTCCTGTCACATCTGAGAAACTATTGCCTAATCCAAGTAAAAGAAAAAAATTATCCCTCTGTTTTCTTCTAAGAGTTTCATAGCGTTGGCTCTTACATTTACGTCACTAATTTTTTGTTCCTTTTTGTATGATATGAGTGAGGGGTCTAATTTTATTCATTTGCATGTGGCTATCTAGTTGCTCCAGGACCATTTGTTGAAAAGATTACTCTTTCCCAATTGAAATGTCTTAGGACCCTTGTCAAAAACCAATTCACCACAAATGCAAAGAAGTATTTCTGTACTCTCAATTCTATTCTATTCAACAATTTCTTTGTGCCAGCATCATACTGTCTTTAAAAATGTAGATTATAGTAAGTTTCAAAATGAGGAAATGTGAGTAACCAATTTTTTTCTTCTTTTTAAATTCTGTTTTGCCTGTGTTCCTTGCATTTCCATAGGAATTTGAAGATCAGCTTCGTCATTTCTGGAAAAAAAAAAAAAGGGATCTGACAAGGTTTACAATCAATCTGTAGATCCATTTGCAGAGTATGTTCATCTAAATCATATTAAGTCTTCCAAACCATGAACTTTAAATAAATCTTTCCATTTATTTAGGTCTTCTTCATTTTTTCAAGAATGTTTTGTAGTTTTCAGTAAGAAAGACTTGTACTTCTTAAATTTATTCTTAAGTATTCTATCCTGATTTTCAATGCTAATATAAATGAATTGTTTTCACTCTTTTATTTTTAGGTTGTTCATTGCTAGTGCATAGAAATAGAAGTCATTTATTGTTATATCATTGATAGGTCCTGCAATATTACTGTACTCATATTAGGTGTAATAGCTTTTTTTGGTTGATTCGTTAGGGTTTTCTGTATACAAGATCATGTCATCTACAAATGCAGATAGTTTTACCTCATCCTTTCCAATTTGATGCTTTTTTCTTTTAACCTAATTGCCCTAAGTACAATGCCCAAAACAATGCTGGAAAAAAGTGGCAAGAGCAGACATCTTTGTCTTGCCCTGATCTTTGGGGAAAAGCGTACCATCTTTCACTATTAAGTATGGTACTAGCTGTGTGTTTTTCACAGATGTCTTTTATCAGATTGAGGAAGCTCCTCTCTTAGTTTGTTGAATGTATGTCATTAAAGGGTTTGGCTTTTGTCAACTGTTTGTTGTTGTTGTTGTTGTTCTTCTTCTTCTTCTCTATCTCCTGCATCTGTTGAGATAATCATTCAGCTTTTGTCACTTGTTCTATTAAAATGGTGTAGGATAATGGATTTTTGGAATTTAAACAGCCTAGAATTCCTGGGATAAATTCCTTTTGGTCATGGTATAAAATCCATTTTATATGGTGCTGGATTTGGTTTGCTAGTATATTGTTGACATTTTTGCATCAGTATTCAACAAGTCTGTGGTTTTCTTTTCTCATAATGTTCTGTCTAGTTTAGGATCAGTGCAATAGAATAACTTAGGAAGTAGTCTGTCCTTTTATTTTTTTGACAAGTTTGTTAAGGTTTGACCATTCTTTTTTAAATGTTTTATAAATTTTATGAAGCATAAACTTTATTGTACCTAAGGTTTTCTTCATGACAACTTTTTAAATTACTAACTAAATCACCTTACTTGTTGCGTATCTATTTTGATTTACCATTTCCTCTAAGTTCATTTCAGTAGTTTATGTCTTCTTAGGAATTTTTCCATTTTCTCTAAATTACACAGTATGTTGGCATATAGTTGTTCACAGTTTGTCATCAATTTTATTTCTCTATGTTTAGTAGTGATGTCCCCCTTTCATTCCTGATTTTATTAAGTTTAAGCTTCTCTTTTTTTTTTTCTTGGTCAGTATTTCTTTGTATGAATTCAAGCTACCATAAACTCTCCTTTCATTTTAGCCTAAAGTATTGCCTATATCATTTCTTGTCTTGACAAGTCTATTACCATTGAATTCTTTGTTTTTATCTGAAAAGGTCATAAATTCTCTTAGTTTTCAAAGGATTATTTTGTTGAATATAGAAGTCTGTGTTGTTTTCTCTTTCAACATTTCAAATAGGCCACCCTATTGTTTTCTATCCTCTATGGTTCCTGATGAGAAGTCAGGTGTTGATCTTCTTGAATATTCTTTGAACATAACAAGGCAATTTTTTCTTGATGTTTTTCAGGTTCTCTCTTTACCTCTGGCTTTCCATAATTTAATTAAAATGTGTGTACACATGGACCTTCTAAGTTTATCATACTCAGAATTTACTAAGCTATTTGGATAGACTTTTTTTTTTTTTTACTAAATTAACTAGGTTTTGGGTTTTCAAATATTCTTTTTGCTCTTTTTTCCTTCTCCTCTTCTTCTGAAACAACCGTATGCCTATTTTGGTATGTCTTTTGGATTATGATGGGTCTCTAAAGTTCTGCTCATTTTTCTTGTGTTCTGTTTCTCAGACCAGATAATTTCAAGAGAGTTTTCCTCAAGTTCTCTGATTCTTTCTTATTCCTTTCCACATCAGCTCTTGAGCTCCTATAGTGAATTTTTTCATTTTAGTTATTGCACTCTTGAACTCCAGAACTCCTATTTCTTCACAATTTTTCTCTGCATTGATATTCTTTTCTACTTGAAACACTGTTATCTTACTTTAATCCTTTGGACCCAGTTTTCTTTAATTCTATAAACATATTTACAAGAGCCATATAAAGTCTTCATCCTTCAAGCCCAACACCAGAATTTCCTTAAAGATAATTTCTATTGATTGTTTTTTTCCCTGTGTATAGCCATACTTCCCTTTTCACGGCTTGAGTTTTTTATTCTTGTTGTTGACAACTGAATTTTAGAAAATATGATGTGGCAAATTTGACAACAAAATACCTCCTCTTAGGTTTGTCGTTGCTGCTATTTTGTTCTTGTTGCTGCCGCTGTTCAGTGACTTTCCAGGACTAATTCCATATAGTCTGTATTACCTGAAATATGTGGCAACTGAGGTCTTTCATGGATAAACTAATAATTTTTCAGAGGTTTCCTTGAACCATTAAGTTTCCCAGACTTTGCATAAGTTTCTGTGTATGTATTGGGGCATGGATTCAACACTCAGGCTGATTACAACTATCCCTTAGTCTTTACATTCTGCTTATACAGAGACTCAAGGTCAGTCAGAAATTTGGGCCCTCTCAAGTCTCATGGGCATGCGTATGGCTCTACACACGTACGTGGCCTTTTAGATACCCAGGAATTCAATAGAGCTTTTCAAAGAACCATATGAGTATCTCATTACCCAGATATTCCTTTTAAGGTTTTGACCAGGCTCTTGTTTGTGCTAAATGGTACGACTCACACTAGCAGCTGCAACATTAAGCAATTTGCTAACTGTTTTAAATAAATGCATTGTGGTTAAGTCTTTTCCTGAAGAGGAAACTTTGAGTCAGGGCAAATAATGACAATAGCATACAAATGGAGCTTTTCAAAGAGATGCTAGACAGATTAAACAGTGAAAATGCTATGGGAATGAAACTTTTGAGGAGCTCCAAACCCAGTGTGACCTCCAATTGCTGCAAAGCTGCTGGTTTTCACAGTTTCTGTGGTTGCAAGGCTCCTGGCTTTCAGGGCTACTACAAAGCTGGGGAGAGGAGAATCAAAGTAGGTTACAAGGCCACCCAAGTTGGCAATCTTACCTAACTTCTACACTATTTCTTGAGTAAACAACCCTCAGATTGTTTTAAATTTTTAATTGGTTTCCAGATTTCTGAGAAAGTTGATGATGAACAATTTGTGCCACAATTTTCATTGTTTTTATGTTCAGGCAGATTTATGGAGGTCTTCAAGTCCACTATTTTGCAAGTCCTGCCACAGTTAATATGTATGTTTAATTTGGGATATGAACACCGAAATCTTTTTTTCCGTAAACTTCTCAGTTGGTAACTCCCTAATTTTTGCACATTGAAGTGCTTCCAAATAGACTCTTCTGCAGGGAGGAAAATTAAGTTTGTAAGTTATTAAGCTACTATAAAAATATTAAGATTTATATCTGGGGAAAACTATCATTTCATTGATAAAAATATGACATGTAATTATAGCTCATTACCAAGTGAGAGGAACTTGAATTTACCAACTGTTAATATATGTTGGCTGAATGCTTAATAAAGACTACTATCACATGACAATGGAAGACAGTGAACTCATTCATGATTGTATAACTAAAAATCCATAAAGATTTGCTATACATACTAGACATTATCCTTTAGTAATTCTGATTTATTTGCCCCTCACCTTTTCTGCCTACATGAATAACAAGTTCTTAACATGTTAGCTGGGATATTTAAGATGTTTATATAAACTATAAACTTTTTTCCTTTTTTCTCCTCCAATATATTCTTCAATTTCCACTTTCCAGAAGGTTTACTACTGCTTAGCTGGTGAAGACAAAAAATGAGATACTTAAAGAAGAAAAAAAAATGATAAAGTTATTGGTCGACTATGAAAACTGAATTACTTATCAATGTAAAACACATGGAAGATTGTTCAGGAAACTGCCATTTAATATGTGTAGTTAGATCAGCCTTATCAGCCAGGGTTTTGGCATCTTGCACAAGTAGCAAACAATTTGTTAATAAAAAACATCATTCCTGGGTGAGAACAAAGTAATATTGATCTGGGTATACTGCCTCTGTCAAAGACATCACAGTATGAATATGTGAGAATGCATCGTTGTGGTTTTCCATGATGTTAAGCTCAAAAGATTAACTTGTCTCCTGGGCATCTTAAATCAAATTTTAATAATTCCATATAGATCTCACCCATGGTTTTAATTTTTTCTTAATTCCATAGATATTTTATCCCTTTGATAAAGTAAAATTCAATTTTATTTCAACCTTGAAGTATTACCAGTATGTCTCCAATATGGCCTCATATAGTGAATAAAAATACATGAAGACAGCACTTATTTAGAACTTAAGGCACAACTTTCTCTGTAGCCATAAGAACCATAAAAATGGGGGTGCCTGGGTGGCTCCATTAGTTTAGCATCTGACTTCAGCTCAGGTCATGATCTCATGGTTTGTGAGTTTGAGCCCCACTTCAGGCTCTGTGCTGATAGCTTGGAGCCTGGAGCCTGCTTCGGATTCTGTGTCTCCCTCTCTCTCTGCCCCTCCTGAGCTCATGCTCTGTCTCTCTCTGTCTCTCAAAAATAAATAAATGTTAAAAAAAATTTTTTTTAAGAACCATAAAAATGGCCACTGAACCTGCATGGTAGTAAGCCCAAAATATCACCAGGTTATCCAAGCCGCACGTTCCAATCTAATTTCTATGCAGTTTCCTAGTATTACTTTTATAACCTTTACCAATCCTTTCATAGTGATGACTCCTTTGGATGGTGTACCAGCTGTTTTGCTTCTTTTTGCTCTAAGACTGCCTTTTATAGTATCCAATGGGCTGCACTTTTAGTGGTTCTCTTCTAGGAGTGGTACCATTTACCAACCATTTCAACCTTTTCCTTATACTGTTGCCATACAACACTACATTTCTTGTAGTGATTTTTAATCTATCATCTATCTGCTCAGAAATCTTTAATAACTCCCCGTTTCATCCTGTACCAACCCACAGTCTCCACGGCTTTCAAGGATTTCTGATTCATGGTTGAACCCTAGTGATCCCACACAATTACTTACTATTCCATAACCCACATCACCCAAAGCAAGCAAAATGATTTTCCATTATCTTCCCCCAAGTGACCTTCATAGGATTCTTTATTTATGGTCCAGCTTAAAATGGCTATTTTCTCGTTACTCTATAAATGCTGTTTTTGATGTCACTGTTACTGGTGTGGATACTGGTTTAGAGTTTTCTTTACCTGTAGTAGCTAAATATGGTGAACATAATACTTATTATGCAAACCAGGACACTTTTTAAAGTGAAGGGAGTGCTACTCATAATGTACCTGGACAAAAGGCATAAACCGTAATACTTCAGGCAAAGTGGGACAGTCACAAGCAAACCAAGTCTCTTAGTCACCTTATAAGACCATCTGTATACAAAACTTTAAAAATAACATTGCACACAAATTAGAAAATTACTGACCAAATTACAACCCTACTTGGACTCATTTAATTAGCAAGGAGAGAAAAAGGCAGCTGTAATCTTCATAACTTAGACAAATGCAAATCTGATTTTAAAATAGCTATTTCTCAGCCAGAGATATTTCCTGTTTGGCTCATTCTAGTAAGCCACTATCTTTTAAATAGATAAACAAATCCAATACATCAGCAATTTGTATATTAACTTAGACATAGTTGGTGTTTTTTATGCTCATTTTTTATTTTTTGTAAATGACTTTAAGAACCTATTAGGGAAAAAATGTGCTACTTTTATCCTTATCTCATAAAATGTAGCTGCTCAGAGCAGTTCTAAGTTCGTTTCATGACCAAAGGTGAATTAGCCAAATGTTAATATTAAAGGTTAATTCAATTAAATCAAAACCAATCCAATCTATTCATTCTTTTTAAATTTATAAAATACTGATCGAAATCTCTCCACAATTAGTCTGGAGACATCAGGCATTATTAATCGAGAAAACTGAAAAACAAATTGTTTTAATCACTTAGAAGATGACCACATAGCAAGCCACACACCCCAGAGAAGTGAGGAAAAATAAAGAAGGACTTCATATGAGACCATCACCAGAGTGTTTCTGTGAAAAGGACATATGAAGGAGATAAAATTGTGAAGAGCCCAAGGGCAAAAACTTCACCTCTTTTCAGGAGAACAGTCAGAAGAAACCCAGCTCTGAGAGAGAAGATATAGTCTCACTAGGGGTGCCAGTGGACCCTCTAAGAAAAACCACAACATCGACAACTGTATGTAACATTTATTAAGCACTTACTATATATAGGCAATGCTGAACCTTCAGAGCTTTCTCATGCCCAATTATCACCTGAAATTCTGCTTTATCACTTCAGTACCTGGAGACCACCCTGATCAAAAACTATGTTAACAGGTCAATGGAAATGAGTTATTGAGAACATGGCAGAACACCTGTTTATACAGTGATTTAAACAGTGTACATGATTACATGTCCTCGGGCTTATTAGTACCCAGCAGAGATTCATTTTACAGAAATTATGACTCTAATGTAAAACTAGTTTGAGATGTTTTATAAGTAGCCCGGGAGTTCCTTTCACTGTTACTCAGGCACTGTGCAGGTCTTCATTTCTGTGATGTGCTCAGCTCTCACTGCCTTTCATCTTCCAACAAAAAAAAGCCATTTTCCCTGTGGTGGGAGAAATGACCAGGTGGGAAACACTGTTAATTCTGCATGAAAAAAAAATGGGACTTAAAAACAACTGTTCAGCTTTTAAAATCAGTGCTTTGCATTCGTCTGGCACCTCGCACAAGTTTTCAGGCATTCCCAGAGAAGTGGCATTTATCCGGAGCTGCTTTATGCAGATTCATTTTTACTGAATGCGGCAGAGCAGAGACACTATCAGTTCTTTTGCCAAAATGCTGGCTTCTTTACAAGGCGGCCGAGTCCCACGCTCGCAGCACATGCCTCACGGAGCAGAAGCCCGTCTCTTCTCAAGATGGCCACTCTCTTCCTCCACTCCATGAGAGGTTTACTGACTTCACACTGTATTCTGCAAAATTCACCCAGCACCTACCTTCTCAACTCAGGGTGATGCTTTGGAGTTTACAAATCTCCACTGTGGCCCTATCTCTCTATTAGGGTTGGGAGAAACCAGGAAACAGAAAAGAGAAGAAAGACGGCCACCACTACAGAAACATACTCTCAAATCCTTTTCTAAATTTACGAAAGAGTCAAAGCCAGGGCGATCACTATTCGAGTTTACTTTGCACAACTACCTTGGGAACCATGAGATACTTTGAAGCTGATCTCTGCATACCTGTTCTTGAACTCTGGAAGACTTGAGGAGTAATGTTAAGTTGTTCAGACCCGTGAGCTTGCCCACCATGAGCTGAATGCCACAGGCTCAGCCACGTAATGATCTAGGGACCTGGCAGCCTGAGGGGCAGGAGAGGAACCCTTCCTGAGGGGAGCACTGTTCTAAGAGGGGAGATGACAGAAGCTGGAAAGAGAGGAAAAAAAGCAGCCTAGTATTCAGCACACTCCTTTTTCTGATGCATCCCAGGGAGCTGTAAATAGGATTACTGGAAACCCCACTGACTGCCAAGTCAGGGCACTCAGTGGTTCTGCTGACACATTGCAGTGACTGCCCCCCAGAGGGGTGTTGAAGGTGACCCTGGCAGTAGCCAGGGACCAGGACCAGGACCACAATACCCATACTTTCTCACACTTTCAGCACAAAGAGGATCGTCTGCAAGGGCTTTAGGCTAAGAGGCCACATGACAATAAAACCCATATTGGAAAAATTTGTTCTCACCATGCTGAAACACTCAGATCAAGATCCCCCAGCAAGCTCTTCCTAGGGTTTAGAAACCCTGATACATTACTGCTCTCCTGATTCCAATACCTATCCCCTCTTACTCATGGATGCTCCTCAGGGCCTACTCATGAAGCAGCTTAAAAATGAAAGCCACAGGTGGCTTTTGAAAATATAAAGATTTCATTGATCGGCCGGTTCCACCATCACTCTCCTAACAAATCTCTGCAACCTTGGACCACCCATTCATTGCGGAGCACCTATCCAGTGGCAGGCACTGAGAGAGACGTGGCCGACACAAGAAGAGGAGGAACATCTGGCTCTCCTGGGGTATGTGGACTAGAGGTGGAAGTTCAGAGCACATACCACACCAACAGTAAGACAGTTACCTGTGGTGAGGAGAGCCAGTTGGGAAGGAACAGAGCTCTGAGACAGAGACAACGCTGGGGCAAGGATAACTGCTCCAGATGGCGTGTTCACGGGAGGTCTCTCTGAGTAGCTGAGATTTAAGCTGAGATCAGAAAGGTGAGAAGCAAGCACACATTGGACGGCGTGGGGGCGTTTCCTACGGGGAAACGAGCTCAGTTCCGAAAGGAAAGCGGTGAGCCTGAACCTAAGAACTGAAAACGGAAATGGAGGAGGATGAAGGTGAGGAAGCAGGGGGGACTACATCACGCAGCCATGAGACTGGGAGGAAGACTTGTTGTACACTCTCGTACACAAGAAAACCCCTGAAGGGTTTGAATCAGGGGAGGAACATAGTGAAGATAAACACTTGTTGAAGGCAGGCGGGCAGGAAGGAATTCGTCTCCTGCCAACCCCACCTGCTGCAAATGGAGACTGTGGGCGCTGCTTCCTGTGTCTCCCCCACTCCCTCTTCTCAGCATCACTCTCGGGTCATAACCACTTCTGGCAGCAGGAAAGCCAACCCCTTTCTCTCCCTTATAACTCACTTGTTTCTGCACACATTCAGACCTCTTTGGGAGAGTAGAGCCACATGCCAGCATAGTTGCCCTTTGAAAGACATGGACACACAGAATTGCTGGTGACTTTTGCATTTGATAAAAACTCTCTTTTGCAATTTGCTCCCCTCCCCCCACCCAGCTGCTGGTCTCTTCCCATGGGAATACTTATCTACTGGAACGGAAATGCCACAAGATCAGGAGGTGGGTCTTCTTTACTTCAGGTCTGTGTGCAGATATTTTACCTAGCTAGCTCTGCAAACCCAAAAGCACCACGTCTGCCCTTTCATTCCTGCTTTACAGGTATGCTTCCAGCTTCCAGCAGTGTCTTAACATCTATCCAAGGGGAAGAGCAACGAATGTATACTAGTGGCTGTTTTCATTGATAAATAAAATTGAGGGCCACTGGTGCCCTTTGTAAGTACCAAATTTCCCTAGAAAAGCATTGGGTAGCACCAAAAGCAAGGAACTGTAATCCCACTATCTTGAAAATACCTTCTCTCTCTAGCAGGGGAAGGGATTAATCTCTTCAACATGGAGGTTTTAAGATTTTATTTTGACCAAGTTTGTTTCACAAGATTGCCATGGAAATCTCAACTGATCATGAATTTCTGCATTTTTAAAGCATCATAGGTCTGACCTTGTCTTTCTATAGCTCAAGAGAAAGACTTGTGGCTTCTATCTAAAACACTTCATGCAATGCATATTTTGCATAAGTTAAATACTTAATGGGCTGCTCAAGGGTTGTATAATGTTCTGCATTTGGTTTTCTTCCCTTTATTCCCTTTTTTTTTTTTTTATCTCCTCTAGGTGATTCATCAGGCATACTTCTTGAACCAGCTGTGAGAGATTAAGAAATGTTATTTGCATTTATGGGAGGAATTCTCAGGCAAGGAACAATCTGCCTGTTGAATACATTCATGTAAATAGAACAAATGTTTTAAAGCTGAGCAAAATGAAAGCAAGGGGCACATGAGAAAGAAAAAAAACCCACCTCTCAGCATGAGCCATGCAGAACTTTGATCATAACTTCAAATGAGACTAGGTCTCACCACGTGTGACAAAGCTCTGGCTCCAGGATTTCTGCAGCTCTTATTAGAGTTCAGACTCACACTAATAAGGCTTCCCTTTCTCTTTCAATTCCACTGTTGCAGCTGTGGAAGATCCTGCTTTCAAATACGCATCTCACAAGAGAATGTAGGCTACAAGGGAATTGCAAGGGAGGAGGAAAAAAAGCACTGGACCAGGAGTTGAAACACTTAGGTTCTGTTTCACCTGGACCAATGATACATGTAACTTTTATTAACAAAATTAAAACCCAAGACAATTTTTACAACTATAATAAAAGCCCATATTCACTGGGTACTTCGTACGTGTCAAGTAATATATTAGGTATTTTATTAATATAACCTTAAATCTTTCCAACAGTCCTATTTATCTTTTTAACAAGTGCATAAACTGAGACTCGGGGTAAGTGATGTGCCCATGATCATTCTGCTAATTACGAGACTTTGATCAACTAATTAAACGTTTCTGGGCCTTCATTATTTGTTGCCGTCTTTTGTTTTTAAACTGAAAAATGCAGAGTTGGAATGGGTAAGGTCTATAGTTCTAACTCCACTGTAATTTGATCTGAAACAAGATGTGTTGTTTCTCTGCTGCCCCATTCCCCAGAGTCTCTATCACTAGGGCAAGAGAAAAAGAAAGGAAAACAAGGCAGTAGTGATGTAATGGAAATTTATTCGAAGTACAACTTCGGGTATCATTCACAGAGGACACATTCAAGGGTGGCTCTTTCATACTGGTTGGTGGGTGACTTCCAGTCAACTTACTTGTTCTTAATTTTCCACCTAGTTTCTAATTCCTTCATTGTCTGAATGTATAGATCTAGATGAGCTTTAGAATAGCTATACATCTAATATTCTGTATCTAGGAAAACTAAAATAACAAGTTATGAAGTGCTAAAATAAACAACATCAGGCTCAGACTAGGAAAAAAATTTCTTTTACTCTGCCTCTCCTTGCTAGTTCCTTCCTTCTTGTTTTGCTTTCCAAGGGAATCTATAAACACATATGAACATCTTTGTTCTCAAAGCCTAACATTAAGACAATTATAGAAAGGGACATACAGTTTGGTGAATTTTACTGATCAAGTAGAACTGCTGAATGATCTTGATATCTACTAGCTGTTCCATTGTTTCCAGGAAGAGAACAATAATAGTCAACTTTGTGTGTGTGTGTGTGTGTGTGTGTGTGTGTGTGTGTGTGTATACACACACACACACATATACATATATGTATATATATGTAAGTATACACATATATGTATGTATGTATGTATACATATGTGTGTGTGTGTGTACACAGAAAGAGGGGAGCAGTATGGGTAAACTATTTTTAGTATCACCATTGGTAAATGTTAGATTTGATGTGTTTTGTTCTTTTGTTTGTAGAAGAACTCTGATGTCACACAAAACTAAAGTGTGATGTAAATCCCACAAATACCCATGGAAGAGACAAGTTTTATTTTTTTTAAACTGAGAATAACTCATGTCCTTAAAGATTTCAGGTTAATCTTTAATTTGCTGATCACTTACATAACAAGTGAAGAGCTTCGTGTTGTGCAGCTTTGGTTGCAGACCTGTGGTTGAATATTTGTTTGCCAGAGTTCAGAAGTGAGTAGGGGTAAAATCAAAACCCTGTTCAAATTCAGTGACATGCACTCTGCTTATCCCCTTCATCACTACTTTCCTTCCCTGATGAAAGTAATCTGGTTAAATAGTTACCATTGGTACCCTAAAAATACAGCTAAATGACACCAATAATTCAAGACTTATACATATTTAACTGGAAACTAATTTCTAGGTATCCCAAATGTTTCGAATACATTTCCAGATATTTTAATAAACACTTAGAATTCCAAGTCAGAAACTTATTTTTTTTAGGTGGAAATAATCTCAAACTTAAAGAAATGCTGCAGGAATTTTATTGTCACCCACTTTCTGATAAACCTAACGTGGAATAACATCAACTCAGAAAAAGTAGAATCAGAAAAGAAAGAAAGATTGCTAAAGATATTTTAGCTAAAATCGTATTTAAACTCTATCCTGAACTTACTAATTACATGAAATAGATCATTTTTCCTTAAAAAAAAAAAAGAATCCTTCCAAGAATAAAAACAGTACAAAGAACATCCAAACACCTTTAATAAGATTCACTTATTATTAACCCATTTCTTTTATCATGTACTTTGTCTCTTTATCCCTATAACTCTCTCCATTTCTTTCTTTCTCTATGTGTATATAAAACAATTATAGTGAAATTGCCTATGTTGGGGCCTTTACCTTTCAGTTTTTATTTCCTAAAAACAGGAATATTCTACATAACTTCAGTACAATTTTCAACCTAAGTAAATTTATAAAATACTTGTATACATTACTCTTATCTAATTTTCCATATAGTTTCCTAATATTGATCCAATAATATACTTAACAGCATTTTTTTCCTCCTCCGTATAGAATCTAATCTAGAATCTGGAATCGCAATTACTTATTGTGTCAATATCAGAATTTCTAATATTGTAATGGCACTGCATAATCACTTACCATTTTAGTTTAAAAATTAAAAACCACATATATTAAAAAACAATTATAACTATAATGTTATTGAATGCACAATTTTAAGAAGATGTTAACTGCAATATTAATAACCTGAAATGTGAAGGGTAGAATATATAAAGTTTCCATGTGATACTGAAGGTGAGATGTTATCAACATGATATTATAACTGTAAGAAATTTTATTTCTCATGGTAACCACAAAGGAAAAATCTGCAGTAGATACACAAAAGATTATGATAAGGGAGTCAGTGCATACTACCGCAAGAAGTCATCAAATCACAAATAAAGAAAGCAAAAAGCAAGGAATCTACAAAATGTCCAAATATTACAAAAAGCAATTTTAAATCCTTACCTCTCAATAACTACTTTAAGTGTAAATAGATTAAAGTCTCTAAACAAAAGGCAGATAACGACTCAATCAGTAAACAAACAAGGTTCATACACATCTGCCTATAAGACACTTACTTTGACTTCAAGGACACACATAGACTCAGAATGAAGGGAAGGTAAAAGGTATTTATTCCAAGCAAACAGTAACTCAAAGAAAGCAGGAGGACCTACTCATATATCAAAAGAATCAACTTGAAGGTAAAAATGGTCACAAGAGACAAAGTCATTATTTAATAATAAAGGGGTCAATTCATCAGGAAGATTGTAATAATTGTAAATGTTTATGCACGCAACATTGGAAAACCTCAATATATAAAGCAAATACTAACAAGACTAACAGGAAAAATAAAGGGCAATACAGTAATAGGTGGGAAATTTAATACTCCACACTCAGCAAGGGATAGACAATCCAGACAGAGAATCAATCAAAAATGGCAGATTTGAATAATACTGTATAACAAAGGGACCTGACAGACATATTCAGAACATTCTATCCAACGGCAGAAGAATGCACATCTTCTCAATTAGCCACAAAAGAATTTCTAAAACAAACCGTGTAACAAACAATATAGACAAATAAATGTTATATATAATTTAAAATGTAGTCTAAGGTGATCTATTTAGGAAAAAAAGTTTAAAATTGGTATAGGTTTGCATTATCTTCAAGTCATAAAATTAAGAAACAATAAAAGTTTAAAAGTTTTTCATTGGTCGTAATTTGCAATTTTCCCTCCAATTCCAGGGGAACCTCTTCATCAACTTTGGTTTAATATCTAAAACGTGGCTTTGGCTTACCTTGTAAATGTTGATGATATGGGCCATCTGCTTTATGTGACAAAATAAAAGCGATTTATTTCTGTGCCTTTTCTATATGACTAAAACACAACTCAAATTACATCAAAGAACAAACCAAATCACACATTGACATGAATGTAAACACAAAGTTTCTAATATCTTAATGAAGAAGAGGTAGGCCTCAACTGATTACAATTCAAATCATATTCAGATCAGGTTGACTAGGGTTTTTGTATCATGAAATTAACACAAAAAAGTGAAAATTCTAGTAAGATTCTCCAACAGAATAAAGTATTCATCAACCTGGGCCATAATCAGAAGTTAGAAGTGGATACCAATCGTCAAATAGAAATTTAAAACTTAGGCGCACCCAGGTGGTTCAGTTGGTTGAGCATCTGACTTGATTTCAGCTCAGGTCATGATGGCACAGTTTGTGAGTCTGAGTCCCACATCAGGCTCTGCACTGACAAAGCAGCATGTGCTTGAGACTCTCTCTCTCTCTCTCTCCCCCTCTCTTTCACCCTCCCCCCCCACTTATCCATGTGTGTGCTCTGTCTTTCAAAATAAATAAATAAAAATAAATCAATACATATACAAATGAATAAACAAATAACTAAAGTAAACCTAGTGTTTTTTGTTCTGTTTCCCCCTTTATCTCTAATGCTACCTCTCCTTGTTTCTTGAGATCAAACAAATAAGTCAGTAATTCAAGGAACATAAAAGTGAATTATTGGTCTATTGTTGACCCCATAATTGTAGTCTCTACAGAATCCAGTGAAAAATCACTTTGGGTTGAAATTCAATCATCTCAGACTTTCAAGATTTTATATGCTTTCCTTTATCTAAGAAGATGACAATTGATACATCAATGGGCCATCTGCTTTTGAGTTGCTTTTCCAGGTGGATACACACCTAAAATCTTCATTCTAGTTGTTCTCATGAAAAATTACTAGCTTTTAGGAAACGTTTATTTCAAGAGCAATACCAGTATTGAATACCAGTATTCTCAGTGTCTTGGGTGTTTTTTGTTTGTTTTCGTCCAGTTGAAACAATACTAATGCCCAACTCCCAAGTTTTATCTGGATTAAATCAGATTTGTTGATGTATAGACATAGAAGCTAGAATAGTGTTGAACACACTTTTATAAATGCTTATAAATGTTTACTGAATTTGAAAGTCTTGATCTCATTAGTAATTACATTAATTATATACAAAAACAATGAGGAAAATTATTATTAAAAATAGGTTAACAGATTTTAAAGGTAAGTATAGGAAGGGTCTTTAGATTTTAAAAGAAAATTTGATCTAAAAAACAGACCAAATCTTTATTTGTCATTGCTATTGTTTGGCAGGAGAAATTGCAGCTAAGACTCCAAACCAAAAACCAAAGTCACTAATCACCACACATTTTGAGTTCAAATTCTGCTAACATTTTGCCAGTAGTTAGGGCCAGTCTTGCCCAGTTTACTGAGAAGCATCAAATTGAATGGGCCAACAACCACAGCCACTATATCACCAATAAAGATGAAAAGATGAATTTGTAGCTGGAAGGATTTTTAGAATAAAGTGATTGTAGAGAAACTCTTCCCTTTGCTCCATTGCAAGGAGGGGACTCCAAGAGAATCTTCATCAAGATGGCAATGCCTACAAGAGGAAATTGGTACTTTGGTCTCTGGCTACATGTCCATCAGCCAGGGTACTCGACAGTCATCCTCCGGATTATCAGGCATAGGAGAAGAATTTAACAGAGTAAATGGAGATGACAGGAAAATATGAGCTCTCTATGAGTAAAGGGAGAATGAGCCTTCTTGTCAATACCCCACTCAAGATGTCCCTTTAGATAAAGGACCAAGAAGGTGATAGTGGTATGTGCAAAAGGGGTAAAGAGGAGAGGGAAGCAGATTCTGTAGAGGCAGAGGGGAGTAGAAAAGGGGCACTTGGGTGGCTCAGTCAATTAAGTGGCAGACTCTCGATTTCGGCTCAGGTAATGGTATCATGGTGGGTTTGTGAGTTCGAGCCCTGCGTGAGGATCCACACTCACAGTGCAGAGCCTGCTTCGGATCCTCTGCTCCCTCTGACCCTTCTCCATGTGTGCACATGCTCTCTCTCTCAAAAATAAATAAATGCTAAATATTTTTAAATTTAAAATAAAAAATGAAAAGGTCAGTCCTGAGTTATGCAGTGGGGAGGGTCTCTTCCCCAAGTGGCCCTCTGAAGAGTCCTTTCCCCCAGGAGAGAACCACCATTTAAATACCTTCCACTTAGATGCCTGAAAGCCCCAACACTCCTCACTGAGGAATGAGAAAAAGCAACAACCAACCCAAGAGAAGACTGCAAACTTCTTGATTAACCAAGGAGATATTTTTCATTTTCTTTCTTTCTACACTCCCCTCAAGCACACTGAAGCCACAGAACTAGCACCAAGAAAGGGAGAAAGCAGATACAGGAAAGAGCAGAAAAAATCTTCCCTACCCACCCTTCCCTTCCCAGACCTACACTCTGGGCCACAAAAGTAACAGACAGGTCTAACTGCACCAGAAGAAGAGGGAGGTCTTCAGTGGAACATAGCAAACTGTTCCTAAAGTGTATGGAACCAGAAGTAATTGGATGATCTTAAAGAACAAGAATGGAAAATTTACACTATCAGATTTCAAGACTTCCTATTAAGCTGTAGTAATTAAGCCAGCATGGTATTGGTGCAAGCACCAATAACTAGACCAGTGAAACAGAAAAGAGTCCTGAAATAGGTCCATATTTATAGAGTCCCTTGATATATGACAAATAATGGTGTTGAGTAAATGAATATCTGCATGACACGAAGAAAAGAACCTTGATACCCATCTTGCATTACACACAAAAATTAGAGATGGATTGTAAACCTAAATGTGAAATGTCAAACAATGTGTCTAGAATTGGGGCGCCTGGGCGGCTCAGTCAGTTGAGCATCCAACTTGGCTCAGGTCATGATTTCACAGCTCGTGAGTTCGAGCTCCGCATCGGGCTCTGTGCCGACAGCTCGGAGCCTGGAGCCTGCTTCGGATTCCGTGTCTCCCTCTCTTTCTGCCCCTAACCCACTCGCATTCTGTGTCTCTCTCAAAAATAAACATTAAAAAAAAAATTAAAAAAAAAAAAAACGTGCCTAGAATCAAAGTGTGTGCCAAGGTGTTGAGGAACTATAGCAAACTCAAAGGGTGCCATAGGATATATTACATTTGTGAGACAAACTTGGCAGTATTTTTTTTTAATATTTACCTATTTTTGAAAGAAAGAATGCACATGCCCCACAGGGGAGGGGCAGAGAGAGAGGTAGACAGAGGATCCAAAGCAGGCTCTACTGTAACAGCAGAGATCCTGGAGCAGGGCTCAAACTCATGAACCATGAGATCATGAACTGTCAGATCATGACGTGAATCGAAGTCACCTGCTTAACCGACTGAGCCACCCAGGCGCCCCATAAACTTTTATTACACTTTCCCCAGACTACCAGCTCAAGGTCATGTACTCTTTCAACATTACATTATGCTACATTTCATTCCAGAGCATCCTTGGGAAACTAGCTATCAGAAAAAGTACCGTGCAAAAATTAATATGGCAGAGGTTATGAAGGTGTTTGTGTCCAAACCAAGTCTAAGATTCCAAGATTTGATAACTTGTGCAGTGTAATAGGCACACATCTCATTACAAAGTAATTGTGGTTACTTAAGAATTAAATAAATATACTATTTTTCTTTTATTTAATTTGTATTATATTTTCAAACATCGATTATGCTTTAGGATGTAAATCCTTATTAAGTTGTTTGGACCTACCTCCTCACTAAACAGAATTGTTATGTGTTTCTTTCAGCTTATTAGGTCTCTGAAAAAACTACTAATATGTTAAGGTCTCCACAGGCCCAGAAAGTTTGAGAAACTCTGTTGTAGAATTAAATAGAGGGGGGAAACATATTCATGACTTTGCAGTAGTCCAAAATTTCTTAAACAGGAACAAAAAACGCTACACATAAAAAATTAGTAAGTTGGACTGCACTAAAATTATGAACTTCTTTTCACTCAAAGCACTGAAAGGAAGCAAGTTCTAGTCACAAACTTAAAGGAAATAGTCTCAACACATACACTTGAATAAGAATCCTTATCTAGAATAAAGAACTCCTGTAAATCAGGAAGAAAGGAAACACAATTTTTTTTAATGTGCAAAGAACTTGAATATTTTAATATCTGCTTTACCAAATGATCAGTAAGTATACAGAAAAAAGTCATCTTCATTACTTCTAAGATAAATGCAAATTAAAGCCTCAATGAGATACTGCTACAAGCCCACCAGAATATCTACAATGAAAAGAACTGTTAACACCAACTATGGTTACAAATGGAAAACAATAGAAACTTTAAGGTGTCTCTGATACTAACATACTTGGTTTGAGCATTTTGTAAAACTTTTGGCAATATATATGAAAGCTTAAACATATACCTACACTATGACCCATGGGAATTCCATTTCTGGCTATGTACCATGAAAAACAAATGCCTATGTCCACCAGAAAACATCCACAAAAATTGTTATAACATGTTTATTCACAATAGCCAAAAACCAAATCAATACAAATGTCTGTGGACAGGAGAATGGATAAAGAAGTAATGGTATCCTCAAACAGAATATAAAGGAACTAACTACTGTTTCACACAACAACACAAAGGATTCACAGGCTCTGTGTTGCATAACAGAAGCCAGGCACTACAAAACATATACACTATGATTCCGTTTACATCATGTTCAAGATCTGGCAAAAGTAACTGGTGATTATGAATGGAGACCTTTGAGGGAGAGATACGGGCTGGGAAAGAAGCTAATAGTGGTGCTGAAAATGTTCTGTATCTTGATCTAGGTGGTGGTTACTTACTTTGTACTAAATAAAAATTTACTGAGCTGCCATTTTATCCATATACATACACACACACACATATATACAATCACGAAGAAAATCACTGGAATTGAGTTCTAAATAACAAAATAAGACCATTCTGAGCTAATTGCTATGTCATCCGATTGAATGCTTAAGTGTAAGGGCATTCAACCTAGTATAGTGGGTAGCAATTACTTACAGACAAAAAAAAATTACATATTTATATCCCACACAATTTGATAATCCTTAATACACAGGTCAGCAGTACAATATAACACTGTGACTAAAGTATGAGTTTTGGGGTTCTAGCTCCCTACTAATTATCTGTGTAGCCCTAATAAATTACCCAGCCTCTTTTTAAAACCCAAATAAAACTGTTACCTACCATACTGGATTATTTAAACAATTATGGGGATAATAGAGGGTAATCACTAAATCTTTTATCATTACCATTATTTTCATTTCTCTTTCACAAATCTCTAGTAAGCTTACATACAGTTTGTAGTAATTCATGCAACTGCAGCACTATCTTTGAGGTATATACACAATTTTAATTACTTTAAGTTTTAAAACCAGGAAATTAGATGAAGTCGGGAAGAAAACAAGGAGGTAGCATTTAATGGATGAGAATGAGCAAGAGTTAAGAGATTTGGACTACAAGGGCACCTGGGTGGCCAATCGTTTAAATGCTGACTTCAGCTCAGGTCATGATCTCTCAGTGCATGAGTTCAAGCCCCACGTCGGACTCTGTGCTAACAGCTCAGAGCCTGAGCCTGCTTTGGATTCTGTGTCTCCCTCTCTCTCTGCCCCTCACTCACTCACACTCTGACTCTCTCTCTAAAAATAAATAAACATTAAAAAAATAAAGATATTTGGAATACAGCTTTGAAAAAGAAAACATAATGCTGAAGCTCAGTCATTCTATTCCTTAATTCCTACACCAGTGTCTGTGAGCAGGAGGGCCTCATGTTCATCGCAATTTAAAGCATTACTACCCTACGTCTTACAGAAGAGGACTGAGAAGTATCTACTCAACTGCACCAACATTCATCTCCAGAATCAGAGTTATTCTGTGTCTCATGCCAAGATGATACCAGACAAGTGGAAAGGAGAGGAGTCACCATCTCAGAGTTTAGGAAATTAATATGGCAATGAAACTGTGAACACATAACTAGAAAGAAACAGCACAATGACTCAGTGTACATAATGTCTATATCAAAGCAAAATTAATATGTCATATTTTTGAAACTGAAAGACAGTGTGAAATTTTTCTAGTGATTGTTAGATAATAAACAGAAATCAGTTATACTGTACCCATTATTTTAAGACCTGTGAAATGTTGTCATCATTAGGCTGTTTTATTGGTTTTCTTAAACAGAAAAATTACTCATAGCTTTAGTCAAGATCTTAGGCTCTCAACCCTATTTTGTGCTCATACTGTGTTCACTTTCTCTACTGGGAATTCTCTTATAAGATGATTATTTCACAGTGTTGATCCTCAAAAGACGGACATAATACATTAGCAAAGCATTATCTAGAGCCAATACCTGCAATTCTAATATTTCTAAGTTCACTTGAGGGTCTAGAGGATTTTTCAACCTGCTTTATTTGTGTTGAAATAATGTTGACCACTAATAAAAATTATTTTTTTTCCTAGGATGAACTAGTTTTCAATGACCAAAAATCCTTAGCAAGTGTATCTCTTAGCCTTAAAGCACATTCACACTTTAAACAGATACTTTCTTCATCGTTTAAGGTAGGATTTTACGAGTAGTTATGATGAATACAATCTCCTCTTATCTGCTGGAAGGTGAAAACTGGCTGGTTATGTTATCCTTTCAAAATCCCCCTCTCCAAGCCCCTAATCCTGGCCCTTCCATATTCTGACTATTTTTCAGCTGGTGGGATCATACCCAATTAGAACTGACCTCTAAGGCAAACATGGACAAATTAAAGGGCTGGGAGACATTTGACACATCCCTCATGGGCCCTGAAATACTAAAAAACAAAGAAGCCTAAGAGACCAGCAACTTGGGAAAGAATGTGAGGAGTGTTTCACACTGCCCGGGATGGCACAGCTCCGATGAATACACTCACTGTTCTGGAGCAGGTAACATGGGAGGGCAGCCCCAGCTGGGATAATAGGAGTACGCTGACCCATGACTACATCTTGACTGAATTGCAGGTCTTGAATCTAATCATTATGTTAAGAGGAGGTGTTGAGCCTCTGAAAGGAAGGCAAGTCTGGAAAAAGAGACATAGCAATATGTTAAAGCCAAACCATAACCTAAAATCCACAAATACATGTCGTCCCACCTGCTATTTGTTTCTGCCAGAGCTGTCATCCAGTGATCTGGAGATGAGAAAGCGGAGCAAGAGCTTTTACAAGAAGCAATAATGTGCGGTGTGAAATTTTGTCCGTTGTTGAAAGGCCCTATTCCTGTGCAGCATTATTTCCATCCCTTTAGGTGGTGCTCCATGAACTTCAACACGTATCTCAGAAACACACTGGTTCAGCAAGCTAACAGCATGTGCATTTCTACTCTTTTCTATTCGAAACAAGAAAAATGATGAAGCTGTATTCCCTACATCTTGAGCAGCAGCACATCCTGAGAAATGTGTCTTACTAAAAATAAAAATGTAGTCTCCTAGAAAGTAGGCTCTAGGTCTATTAAACATGCTTAGTAACATCTCTTCCTATGTCATCGTCTCCAGGAGCTCCAGAACTCATCAGGTACAGCAGCAGCCTCTGGGAAATCAAACTGGGGACCCAAAGAACTGGGGAGAAGCAGGCAGTGGAAGTTTGGACAGTGTACCTTTTTGTACCATAGGGATATTTTCCCACAGGTATGTATTACCTTGTATTAGGCCAAAGCCTAGTAGTTATAATACCCTACATTTATATCACGCTTGGCGGTTTTACAGATCTTTACATACCTACCCTCTCATGTGAGACCAACAGGGAAATTGACATCAAAGAGTGTTATGTATTTTCTATGAGTAAATGTTGGAGACAAGACTAAAATACAAGTTTCCAAACACTAGCCCCATCCTCATTCCATGACACCATGCTTCTTTTAAGGAAGCGAGAGGGGAAATGAGATCAGAAAGTCAAAGTATTTCCTTCAGAGAAGACAAGTCAGAATCATCAGCTTGGGAGAATATTATCAGTTAACTAACCAAGGCGATGCCACTATGCCTACTTGAAAATCTAGTTCAAATTATTAAAGAATAAAAAACTTATTCCCCTTATATTTCATTTACCAGTCATAAGTAACAAAATAAATTTTAGATATCTAAGAATAATTAGGAATGAATTTTCTAACATTCATAGGGCCAAATCCTATTTCCAAAGTGAAACTTCATCTGAAAACTTGCTAGTAAAATGTCCTTAAAATTAGGTAATTTAAGAATACATATTTTGGGGGGCACCTGGGTGACTCAGTCGGTTGAGCGTCCGACTTTGGCTCAGGTCATGATCTTGCTGTTCGTGAATTGAAGCCCCGTGTTGAGCTCTATGCTGACAGCTCAGAGCCTGGAGCCTGTTTCAGATTGTGTCTCCCTCTCTCTCTGCCCCTCCCCCACTCATGCTCTGTCTCTCTGTCAAAGATAAACAAACATTAAAAATACATATATATGTGTGTGTTTTTGGAAAATGATAAGCTCTATGCACCATTTATTAACAGATGCTGTCACTGTCATGGCTAAGAAAGCAAGAGTAACCCAGAAACCACAGATATAAAATATAAGAACTAAAGGCTTGCAGGTTCTGGTTTGCACAGTAAACAGGGATCAGAGCATCCCTAAGCATGAGTAAGGACCACATAAGCATCCCAATGACACTGACCACATGAGGTTCAGAGCCCTCAGCAGGCCTAGTGACCTGGCAAACTTACTCCTTTCCATTTTTCTCCCGGCCTTCAGTGTAATTTACGTGGCCTATTAACGCTGATAAATCTCAGTTTCTGGTTTCCTAGTGCCTTTACTACAGATTCAAAACCGAGTCGAGTGCTACAAGCCTCATAATTTTACATCCTGTTTCAAGTAGGCCTTGGGGAGACAGCGTAGAGAAGAGCAGGACAAATCTACCTGTGCAACTAGAAACACCACTCAGGACACAAGGCCAGAGCAGAAATGTACTCAGGTACACCAAACACACCTGAACTTGATTTTATACTATTACCTTCTACCCCTTAACAAGTTTTTCCTCTGTAGTCAACCACATGTTTCCATCTACCAGCAGAGTTTAATGCCAGGAGACTCACTACACATGGGAACTCGGAGAGCAGGACTTTCGATTTTGTTCAGTGTTACGTTCCCAGCAATCAAATAGGACCTCATACATAGTGTTTCTTGAATAAATGATTTTGGCTGAAGTTAACACTGAGGTAAGAATTATTTAGAGAGAACAGAAAATATACACTTGACATAATTTAGGTAGTTAGGATTACAGAATGCAAAAATGAAGAGATTTTTATAATTGCATGTGTACCATAAATGTTTTCTGTATAACTGATCTGGTCCTTACAAGACAGACATCATATAACTAAACTGGTCTCCTTCAAAATGTCTTCCCAGTTCTGAAAACAGATTATTTTACTTCATAGTGCCACCTTTTTCTCCCAAACAGCTAGGCCATTCTACTAAACATAATCCAGCGTTAAATATTGCAGAAATAATTACTTGGAAATTCTCTGAATATTGTTGTTAAATACTGCGATTTAAAAAAGAATAATTAATAGACTTGCTTTAATGTCTCACGTCCATAACAATGTCACTAAGAAGTTTAGGGGGGCAAAGGGCAAACATTTGCATGTAACATACCAAAGGGATTTTAAACAACCATCGATTATGAATATCAGAAAATAAAATATTAAGTCTCTTAGGGCATGTTTATCTTTATACTAAATACTGGAAGCGATTTAAAAATAAGAGCTATCATTGACATGCTAGCACCTCCAAGGGAGACTCTGTCCCATACATCACCTGTCCAACTCACATGAGTCACCGAATACAAACCACTCATTCCCTTGATTCCCTTTAAATGATCCAAGAGAACGCTTCAGTCTCAAGCATGCACAATTGGTACTCATTTGCAGGGGACTTCAGGGGAATGACCTTACAAGGAAGTAATGGGCCTTGCTTCCTGAGAATCTCTACCAGGGCATGTAACATAAGATAAATCATAGCAAAGGATTTCTCCAAAGTTTCCTGATGAGCAAACCATGACCTTTTCAAGTGTAAAGTGATGGATTGAACTGGGAAAGCAGTATGTAGATTTTTAAAAACAAGGCTGCCAAGAAACCAATGATGGATCTACACAAGTTAGCTGGAATACCTCACAGGTGTCCTCAGTTGGAAAACAAAAGGGAAAGGTTACATCTGTTTGAAACAAAAGAACTAGTTAAGCAAAAAATGAAGTTAAAATCAAGCTCACTGTAAGAAAGTGTTGCATGGGCCAGGTTTTAATTGCCATATCAAAAGTCCTTGGTGTTCCTGGAAAGGTGGGTGGCCAGGTGTTTGCAGCACGCAGCCTGTCTTCTGTGGCTGGGGCCTCTGGATTGGCTGCTGAGTGGAAACCGAGTGAGGCGCCTTTCAAGTCTATGTTGAACAGAGTAGTGAAAATCCCTTTAGACAACTCACCATGGTGTGAATTTATGGAGTCCCATGCAGACTATGACTTTTATAATAGTCACTTAGTTTTACGCTCACATCACAAATTTCATTACACGCTGGCCCTTGAAGAGCTTTGTACCTTGAAGAAAACAATTCAAATTCTTTAGTCAACACCTGACTCCAAATTCACATCTTAATTGTCCAGAGGGAAGTCTGAGAATGCAAACTGGGTTTCTATCTCCATAGAAAATAAACATTTGCAAAGGCACATCTGCTCTATTTTTTTTTATTCTTACACAGTTATTTTAATTGTTGGTTCCTTACATTTTAACTTCCCCACAGGATCCAATCACAGCTTTCTGCTGCTTTCCAATTACACTGGCAGTGAGAGCTACCAGACATTCCAAATAGACCCCAGACAGAAACTGGAAACCAGGGGAGAGAGTGGGTGCAGCAGGCACTGTTCTGCTGAGCCATCAACTCTTTGATATGTGAGCTGAGGTATTTCTGTTCACAAATGCCTGTCTCACTGTTAAAGTCAAAAGAGAAGACCACCCAGTGGAAAAGTCCCTTTTCCTCTGATAAAACTAGACGCCCTCAATAGAAAGTGTTCTGGGGGTCCTAGCACTGACCCCCCAGAAGAGCACCCACATTCGTCGGCTTTGAAATAACATGAACCTTTAGATACCTTGGCATCTGTCTCTCCTGCCCGTACACTCATCCTAGGTAATGTCTCTCCCTGATTCTCTACCAGGCCAAGATTGCTCCCTAAATCCTAGTCTGCCTGCACTCAGATTAAATTGTGCCTCTCCCTTCCCCTCCTCTGCTCTGTATCCCAGAATACGCCTGCTTTCAGCTGTGTGTCCTGGGATCAGCTGGCTCAGAAGCTTTGGCTTCGGGAGGAAATGGAAAGCCCTGGCAGGCAACCAGAGAGCATAAGAATGGGAACAGAAGGGTATTTCTCCTCCTCTCTTCACCTCAGGCAGCACTGCCAGAAGCAACTGTGTACCTTCAATAGTTAACAGAGCAGGACAAAAAACATGTGAATTTTGGATCTCCTTCTCAGCTGCCAAATAATCTTCCCATTTGACAGGTGAATGCTCAATATATTTGCATTTTTTCTAGTCAGCTTTTAAAGATTCAACCATAAGGATTTAACATTAAAAAAAAGGACAAATATGAAATTCCTATGATCAGGCAAGTGAAGGATTATGACATTCCACCTTTCTAAGGGCACTCAGACTCTTAGAGTACTTCCAAATGTCCAGGAGCCATAGGGCATTATCAACCAGGGCACTTCCAGAAGAAACAAATCTCCGAGAACAAAGTCTGGGAATACACGTTTAACAAGCCCCAGATGATCCTTCTGAACATTAACATTTGAGAATAACTTCACATTTCAGTATAGTCAAAAGCTGCAGACAAATATACAAGGATGGGATTTTTTTTTTCTTTCCACATCTGCACACTCACTCTTACATAATAGCATACTGTCTTGGAAAAAGAAAACAAAAAGGTACATGTATTTTGGTATAAGCATGAAATATGTGCAGGCCCTCTTTTCATTCATTTTAATGGAGAAAAGACAGGGAGTAAAAGAAATCTGATGTGATGTTGGCCAAAAAGAGGGATATTACACTTGGAATAATCCTATATTTTCCAAAATTACATTTATATTCAGAGTCATTAATTAGAAATCATTGGCGCGCACACACACACACACACACACACACACACACACACACTTCTTTCTTCTCTAGGACTCCTTTCAGAGAAGGTTAGAGGAAGCTTTCAGTTATTTTTGCTCTCAGCTTCCACAATTCTAAATCAGATGAAATAGTGGCCTACTTGTGGGAGACTTTTATTTTTATGACGTTCTCCTTTCAGCTGTTATAATAAATATAGCTACCTATAATCAGCATGCTTCAAAACTGGATGGAACCATGGCCTACATTATGCTCCAAACACAATTGCCTTCTGGGAGAAATGTATCTATTTTGAATGCAATCCACTTGAGTCTCAGGGTAACACTGACAGGCAGATGACTCCTTCAGAGTGTCCCCTGTTATAGTGTTCTCCATTTCCAAGGGGAAACCAAATCTTTAACACAACTGGAGTCTTCGTATTTTTCAAGTTATCAAAAACTGTCGTGAGCAAGTGGTGCAAGATGGCAATACAGGAACACCCTCAACTCATCTCCTCCTACAAACACGGTAAATCTACAGCTGTATATGGAACAATTCCTGGTTTAGAAAAAGTGAAAACTAGCTGGAAAGTTCCTTCCATAAGAAGGGGTAAAAGGGTCACATTGGTTAAAAAAAAAAAAAAAAAAAAAAAAAGATGGGGGAGGGCACAATGAGACAGGAAGGGGAGGCAGAGAGGCAGTCTTGGCAAAAACCCATATCTGGCACAACAATCAGAAGGGATCTCACAGGTGGCAGGCTTTCCCTGAGAAGGGGTTTGTACCCCACACTGAGCACCCGAACCCCTGGGCCTGCAATGGAGAGATGAGTCCCTAAAACTGCTTGGCTTTGGAAACCTGTGGGGCTTGTGCCTCTTGAAGAGCTCACACACAGGTTCACCCTGGTACCGAGTGCAAAGGCAGCCATTTGAGAAGTAACTGAATTATATCGGAAGGAGACTCATTTGTTAATCTTAAAGAATCTACTGGAGGGTCAGGGACCACTTCAGACTTTCTTTGGGGGAGCAGAGGTGCTGGCAGGCACCGGTTTTGCACTCCCCACCTACCTGGCTAGTGCAGGTAGGATGTGGATATAGCCTCTCTAAAGCTGTGGCCATGTCCTGTCCCCAGTGTTCTTCTCTAGAATCACTAAATCCACAGGTGGGCCACATCTTCAGTCTTGCTAAATTGGTGGGCAAGCCCTGTCCACAGAGGGGATGCCCCTCGATAACCTACCCTGGTGGGCAGAAGGCTTCCATTTCTCAGCCACACAAAACTCTAACATCAGAAAGACAGTCTGGACAGGCTACCACACCCAGGGCACAGCACTGATAGAAGGCTGAAACTCACCTCCAGTCTACAATAAGTAGTTAAGGAATATATATACAAATAAAAAGATGAGAAATATGACATGAAAAATACCAGCTTCACTGGTGAATGATTCAAAGAATATTTATAACTTTCTCAAATTCTTCCAAAAAATTGAAGAGAAAGAAATGCTTCCAAACTCATTTTGTGAGACCAGCATTACCCTGATACCAAAACCAGACAAGGATACCACAAAAAATGAAAATCACAGGCCAATATCCCTGATGAACACAGATGTAATAATCCTCAACAAAATACTTACAAAGCAAGTTTAACAATACATTAGAAGGAGATGCCTGGGGGACTCAGTCGATTAAGCATCTGACTTCAGCTCTGGTGATGATCTCAAGGTTCGCGGGTTCAAGCCTCATATCGGGCTCTGTGCTGACAGTTCCAAGACTGGTGCCTGCTTTGGATTCTGTCTCTCTCTCTCTCTCTCTCTCTGTGTGTCTCCCCTCCACTCACACTCTCTCAAAATAAATAAACTTAAAAAAATTAAAAAAACAATACATTAAAACAATCATACACCATGATCAAATGGCCATTTGACAAACCTGAACACCCATTTATAATAAACTCTCAATAAAAATAAACTCTCAATAAAAATACCTTAATATAATAAAGGCCATATATGACAAACTGTTAACATCATACTCAATGTAAAAAGCTAAAAGATTTTCCTCTGAGATCAGGAAGAAGACGAGAATGCCTACTCTCACTACTTTTATTGTATTAGAAGTCCTAGTCCCAGGAATTAGTCAAGAAAGAGAATTAGGTATGTAAATTGGAAACGAGTAAGTAAAACTATCACTATTTGCAGATGATATGATATTATACATAGAAAACCTTAAAGTGGCGCCTGGGTGGCTCAGTTGGTTAAGCATCCAGCTTTTGATTTTGGCTGAGGTCATGATCTCACAATTCATGGGCTCAAGCCCTGCTCTGACAGTGCAGAGCCTTCTAGGGATTCTCTCTCCCTCTCTCTGCTTCTCCTCTGCTCTCTCTCAAAAAAAATAAACTTAAAAGCAAAACGAAAACCTTAAAGACTCTACCAAAAAGAATGTTAGAGCTAATAAATGAAGTCAGTAAAGTTGCAGTATACAAAATCAATATACAAAACTTTGTTACATAATTTATACACTATTAATAAACTATCAAAAAAAAAAAAAAAGAAATCATTCCTACTTACAATTCTAACAAAAAGAAGAAAATACCTAGGAATAAATTTAACCAAAAAGGTGAAATACCCATACACTGAAAACTCAGACTCTGATGAAAAGAAATGAAGAAGACAAAAATAAATGGCAAGATATTCTATGCTCATTAATTGGAATAATTAAATACTATTAAAATGTCTGTAATACCCAAAGAAATCTACAGATACAATGACATCCCTATCAAAATCCCAATGACATTTTTCAAAGAAATATAAAAAATAATTATAAAATTTGTGTGGAACAAAAGTTCCCAAATAGCCAAAGCAATCTTGAAAAAGTAGAACAAAGACAAAGATACCACTCTTCCTTATTTCAAACTATACAACAAAGCTATAGAAATTAAATCAGTATGACATTAGCATAAAATACTTACAAATCATGTATCCAATAAGGAGTTAATATCCAAAATACATACAAGACACAACTCAACAGAAAAAAAAAAAACCTGGATTAAAAAACTTGGCAGAGGATCTAAATAGACATTTTCACAAAGAACCCATACAGATGATCAATAGGTACTTGAAAATATTTTCAACCTCACAGTTATTAGGGAAATGCAAATCAAAAGTACAAGGAGATATCGCCTCACACGTGCTAGAATAGCTATTATCAAAAAAGACAATAAATAACAAATATTGGCAAGGATGTGGAGAAAAGGGAACCTCATACACTGTTGATAGGATTGTAAATTGATGGTCACCATGGAAAACAGTATGAAGCCTCATCAAAAAATAAAAATAGAATTATCATATGATCCAGCTATTCAACTTCTATATATTTATCCAAAGAAAACAAAAACACTAATTCAATGAGATATATGCACCCTCATGTTCACTGTTGAATTATTTATGATAGCCAAGATATGAAAACAACCTAAGTGTCCATCAATGGATGAATGGATAATGAAGTAGAATATACACACACACACACACACACACACACACACACACACACACATATATATACATACAGTGGAATACTACTTAGCCATGAAAAATAAGGAAATAGTGCCATTGGTGATGATGTGAATGGATCTTGAGGGCATTATGCTAAGTGAAATAACCCAGACAAAGACAAATACCATATGATTTCACTAATATGTGTAATCTAAAAAACAAAACAAGTGTACAAATAAAACAAAACTCAGATACAGAGAACAAATTGGCAGTTATAAGGGGAATGGCTTTGGGATGGGGGTGGGATGAAATGTGTGAAAGGAGCCAACTGTGTGGTAACAGATCAAGACTAAATTCATTGTGGTGAGCACTTTGTAGTGTATACAACTATAAAATGATATATTGTAAACCTGAAACTAATATAACATTATATACCAATTTTATTATATCAGTAACAAAAAAATAATAGATTTTCATCTGACACGAGACATCTCATGACTTAGGAATGAATACTCATTCTACACGAAGCAGCCATGTGAGCCACCTAATCTTCCTAGATCTCAATTTTCTCATCTTTAAGACAAAGTCTTGAAATTTAAAGATACGTCCAGCTTGAAAGCATATCATGCCATGCAATAGAGAGTCAGCACATTAACCAGACTCCTACCCCAAAACATATTCTATCTTGCACTCCTTTATCAATCTATAAAGTTGTAAATACTAACTTACACAACAACCTTTGTGTCATTGACTACAAAATAATTTCAGGTTAATTTTCATTCTAAGTGCTGGTAAGATAGAGAACACCTGGTCCAGTGCCATGAAATTTGGTGTTAGAGGGGAACAAAGAGGAAATCCACAAGAGGGCGTTGCTCTGGACTGAGGTAAGCTTAATGACTCACAGTGGGGAGTTACCATCTTCCCCACTGACTATCTCAGTAATAAGGAAAATTCTCATCATGTGGAGCAGTAGCTCTAATGCGCCTAGATCTAAACACTTCACCTTAGATTGTCCACAAAAGAGAAAGGTGATTCAGGACTTTCCATATTTTTCTCGAGTACACTGAGGAGTTGGGGTCTCAACCAGAACTAAGAACACATGTTCTGCAGACGGGGAGAGCAGTCCAGAAAGCAAACTGTGGCTTAGAGGAGCTCCTTGAGGTAAACTCTGAGATTCCTTTACAAACCTATAGTCTTTTCTATCCAACAGTTTTCAAACCACTGGAATATAGAATTTTGCACTTAAATCTATTAAGATCCTTTGAAGTCCATTCAGAAATACCAATTTGCTAATATATTTTTATGTAAGATTATTTACATTGAAACTAATGTGTCTTTTCCTGGAATTCTTTTCCAGATAGTGTTGTAGGGGTTAGGGGGTGGAGGGACAAAGTATGTTATTTGGTCTTGAGATATTTCAATGGTATTAGTGCCATTGTGCACAGGAAACTTTATTGTTTCAACTATTATTTCATTTGTATTCAGCCTCAATCACGTTCAAAACAAGTTAATCGAAAAACAAACCACATGCTTCAACTTACTACTTATATAAACATAATAACAACTGTGTTTCAACAACCTCAAGGACAAGAATAGAGATGAGATCACATCCTTGGTTTACTCAAACTTTGGCTTCATTCTCCATTGAATATTTTATTAAAGGAATCAAAAAAGTTGAGACTGGGATGTCTGGGGGGCTCAGCTGGTTGGGCATCTGACTCTTGATTTCAGCTCAAGTCATGATCTCAAGGTTTGTGACTTCAAGCCCCACAGTGGGCTCCACGGTGACAGCATGGGAATCTGCTTGCCATCCTCTCTCTCTCCCTCTCCATCTGCCCTTCCCCTGCTCATACACACTACACACTCCCACTCCCCTCAAAATAAATAAATAAAAATTTTCTAAAAAGTTGAGAAGATTCTATTCTGCCACGTAAACAAAAAGCCACCCGGTAGTTGAGAAATTGAAAGCCACAAAGCTTGGGAAGAAAAATGAATGCTTTGGAGCATAAATTTTTCCATTAAATTATGCCAATAAACTTAGGACCTTGAAAGTTATTCTAGTCAAATATAAAAAAGGAAGGAAATGCTCTACCTTCAAACTAGGAATGGAAATTGAAAGAATGTAGCAAGATTACTAGATCTCACTATGATAAATTAATCAACATACTACTTTTGCGTCCCTCTAATATCCATCACTATAAATTGAATGTAATTTTACTCATTTAGGGTATAATTTTTCTGATTTTTCAATTTAAGAAAACGATAGGCATACCTCCAATTATATTTTCCTTAAGCTCTCCATATGGATGCTTGCTTTTCCACTGGCTAAGAACTACCCAAGATAAATTAAGGATGTTACATTAGATCAGAATAAGAACAACTCCCAAGATTTAAAAGCCACAGAAAGTTGCTGAGCTCTAGTGTTTCTATCCTGTACCAAAGATTGCAATAATACAAGAGTGTATATAATTAGGGTTGGATTAAAATGTAGAATGCCATGTTAAGCTTATTAGCCTCAGTCATAGTAGTATACTAGTCCGCCAATAATCAGGGGACACATGGAATGAAATAAAGTGATTTTATTGCAGTAACTCTATTCCCTTCACTTCTTTCTTCTGTGCCTAATGTTCTTTCTCCTGTCTTCTCCCCACTGAAGAAAACAACTCACTTATAGGATTCAACAGTATATGAATGGAAAGTCAGGATTCGACGGTTTTACAACAGTTTGCCAGCAATTAACAAAGTAATCATGCAGTCATTTAATTTCACTCTAAATGATAGTAATTGAAAGGGTGATTTCTTAATAGTCCTTAATTTTACATTTTTAACACATTATTGTCCAATTTTATTTCAAGGAGGGATCAAACAGAAGAAACCACATATAAAGCCAAGCAGAATAAAGAAAGAAGCTTAAAATTAAATTTGAGACATAATTCCAGTATTATCTTCAAAAAATTCTTAAGTCTAAGTTTGGTTGTATCCAGATGAATCTATGGAGGCCTTTGTTCTGAGATTTTCTTATCTGTAATAGAAATATTGATTCCCCTGCGACCTTTCTCTCTCTTGGCTTTTAGAACTCTAGAGATCAATAATCAGGAAACTTCAGAGAATCACACCATGTGAACAGGTTTGCTTAAGAGCCAAGTATCCAATAACTTCTCACTGATATGGCAGAGGGAATAGCCTCTTCAGAAGCTAGGGGATGAAGCTATTTCTAAGTTGTTATTTTCCACCCAAATATCACATTTTTCCCACCTTCCATCATCACTCTCCCCCCTCCTGTGCAATTTATGCAAATATACAACCTTTCCTCCCACCCTGTTCACACTTCCCTGTTGAGCACACATGTGCTATCTTATTCATCTTGTCTCAATGTCTTATTCCTCCTCCTCATGCTCTTTAACTTCACAAGACCAGTACTTGCTATCTTTTCCATGCTCCACTCCCATGCCTCCTCTCTGCTTATTATCCTCAATAAATACATACACAGAATTTCTACAGCGCTGAATGCATCATGAACAAATATATACGTTAGTTAACTTTTTAGTAAGGATTCACCAGGAGAACACATTCATTGGAGAATAGTTTGGTTAGCAGAAGCCATGGAAACGTCAGCAGAAATATTCCAATTTCGGAAAACATGTCAGAAAAGGCAGTATGCATGAGATGGGATTTCCAAAACTGCTGATTAAGATTTAGTTTCCTGAGCCATGCCTAGATCAAATATTCCTTTCATAATATCAGTATCTGCAGTATCTGAAATACCAGTGGTCTCACTTTGAAACCCTTCATTATCATCACGTCCAAAGCAACTTCAAAGAAGGCTCCGCTCTGAATTGCATTTTCTTCCCAGAAAAGTATTCCAAAGAGTCAGCTTCTAAGGTTGTGGGACAGAGAGAAGTACCCATGGTCTGGCATTGCCTCATGGGTTTCACTGGTTGCTTTATCACTTTCAAACTGGAAAGCATAGCGATGCTGGTAGCTCTAAAATTATACCAACTATCTTACACGCATATTTGACCAGTCCACTTTCTCAAACGACAAAGAGAATAAAATAAATAGGCTAACATGCTTTACTATTGCCTAGAACAACATGAGGCATTATTGACAGTACTGAAACTTGAAAAAGGCAAAGAAAAACTTAAAATACCTAAAGCAGTCTTAACAGCAACTAGCAAAATATTTTTGTTTCAGCACTTAACTCTTTTCCACCAATCACAGCTAGAAGCATTAGGACACACACAGCAAAATAATTTGGGCACAGATTATATAGAATATTATAGGCTCTTTGCAAATACTATCATAAGGGGAGGGCAATGTGAACACTTTGCTTCAGATGTCCTAAATCAGTTAACTTTTAGTGACAATCATCACACACACATTCACACACAAATATTTATCTTCTACAACGAGGCTTCTTGAATAGGGTTTTTTATTCCATGTGATTAACTGAATGAGGAAACAAATTCTCCTAGTAGACAGGTGCTTAGAAGTGGAATTGATGTTTTCTGCTAGATGTGATATTCCTTCATACGGAACATCCTTGATTAAAGAGCCCAGACAATGCAATTCATGCTGAAGGCAGGAAATTTGGTTTGAGAACATAATGAGAATGGGTTCACTGTGCAGCTTTTCCCATTCTCGTTACAATCTTTGTCGAGAGTATAGATTCATATTGTGGCATTTTCAACTCCTATTATCTTTGTCACAAGCATGAGGTATTCGAGTTTTAATGCCTAATAAGTTCTGACCACAGAATCCTACAGCATTGTTATTTTATGCTTCTGGACAGGGAAAGTACTCAGGTCTGTTGGCAAATCCCACTGGTCACAGAGGTGTAAACAGAAGAGGACGGGAATACTAGGTGATCACATCAGCAGACAAGATTTTTAAAAATCTAAGAGCATATTAGTTTCTATCTGGGAGTCTAATGACTATTAAAATTCTGATCATGTATTCTGCAAACAAGAAATACTGCACCCCAAGACACACTCATAACCAAACACATTTTAAATTCTGGAAGAATGTCACCCCAGGCCGTGAGTAGGAAGAGGTGATGCTGTCTTATTCCTCAGAGCTGAACATCGCCAACCACACAGTGATACCAAAGGCAACAAAAAAGATGCCAAATGATGACACTTTTTTATTTTTTTTCTTAGAAACCAGATGTACAATGTACAACTACTTTCTTTCCAGAGATATGATTTCTTTGTTACCTTAAAGTTCACCAATTTGGGGCCCAGTGCTGGCTCCAGTAATAATTAGCTTCCGAGCCTCTATTTCTTCTTCCGGAAGGTAGAAATAACAGTACCCGCTCTGCATATCAAACAGGATTTTGGAAAGAATTACATGAGATGATGTGGCCGCAAACACTTCGACAGGTACAAAGTGCTTTTACAAACATGACATGACCATTATTAAATCATCTTTAAATTAGGCATACACAGACTACTAGTGAGGCCCCATTTGGGGGAAGCTATTATAAAATTCATAACCGAGCCCTCCAATTCCCAGGCAAAGTCAACTAGCACTGAACAAATCACACTGAGGGGCAGTGCAGGGCTGCAATGGAAGGCTTTCCTCCTTCCTTCAGGCGTTTTCGGCTCTGTTTGGGATCCTTCAGAGCACAGGGCAGGAGCCCTTCTTATATTCCCTGTGAGTTTTCTTTCAAATCACCTCTTCTGCTCTGACATGGTTGAAAAATGTGCAAGCTAAGGAAGATAATGCAAATACTGCAACGTTGTCACTTACCATCCCAGCCAGCGCTGGCACTGGGAAAATGAAAAAGCCTCTGACATATTGAAGCTTAGCAGCAACATTCTAACTGGGGCGAGAACAGTATTTTTAATCCTCCCTGGAAAGATCAAATTAAATCAGTGGTGAGTTCTGCGTGATACAGCTCTATGTCACTGACGGTTTGGATGAGAAGCCCAGAGAGAAGTCTGCAGCTCTTGACTTTGTAACCCACGTCTTTCTATAGCAATTCAGCGAACACTGATAAGCCATTCCTGCATGAAGATGAGCCTCAAGACAGTGAAATGGTGTCAGAGGGGAGGGGTGGGAAACACACATTTTGCTGGGCATTTAGATTCACCCAAAAGTCATCCAATTCCACAGCTGAACTTCAAACATGACTCGCTCAGGGGTTTGACTTTCCTTCTCTCTTCAGCAAAGCAATGCATCTGTATATTTCAGTCTATCCAACTATGTATTTTAGCGATTATATATTAAAAGCAGATCCTTTCAGTCAATATTGTTATGAAAGTATAGCTGCATCCATTAAAAGTTCTTTTTAAAGGCAATGAAAACTTGAGGGCAGTAGCTTTCAGTTTTTAGTATGCACAAGAAACATCTGGAAAGCGTAAAAAATGCAGATTCTAGGTGCCTGCTTGCAGAGTCTCACTGAATAGATCTGGAATGAAACCCTAGAAATTGCATTCTTAACAAGCACTCCAGGTGAAACTTATCCTACAGTCTTTCAATCTTAATGTGATTTTTATAATCCCAATTGCATTTAAATCCTTTGAAGAAAAGAAAAAAAAAAATAAAAGGCGGACAGCTCAAAATGCATCTTGACAGTTTTGTAGATAGTCTTAGGTTGGCTTTTGGAGACTTTAAATCAAAATTTTATGGCATATCAATCCATAATATGAATGCTCTTTTTGAACTAAACAAATCAAACAAAGAAAAGCTGTGTTCCCAGAAAATTATTCAGCTCCCCCAAAGCCAATATTTTTCATATGGGATATTTCAAGGAGCCTAGTTTTTTAAGTTCAATAGTCTTAACCACCGTATTTAATTTAAGCTTAAGGCTCTAAGTTTTGGCATTAATTCTGACAGTAAACAAAACTAAAGTATAAAATTAATGCAACCAATTCAAGATGTTCAAATATCCACAGCACATTCAATCAGCAGTGAAATAACACTTCAACACATCCTCATATATAAAGCCCAATATTTTTTATCACGACACCAACATTACTTTTTTATTTTAAAAGCCTAAGAGCAATCACTAATTCTTCATAATGATAGATTTAAGGATAGCAATTCTAATTAGACCAATGGTATATGGCATATAATAAATGCTCTTTTCAAATCAACGTATTATTCTTTAGAAGTACTGAATTCTCCAATTCCGGACAACTTGAAAACCTGTGTGGTATTGTTTTGTTTTTCTTCTATGCACTTGAACTTAGGTTTTACTTCTTATAGTCCTTAACAGAGCTGGCTTCGTGAATGTGTGATATCTATGATCACACAAAGCCCAGACCCTGGTTTAATACTCTACTGTCACCGTCTTGAAAGTTTTAATAGTTTTTTTTTTTTTAATTTTTTTTCAACGTTTTTTATTTATTTTTGGGACAGAGAGAGACAGAGCATGAACGGGGGAGGGGCAGAGAGAGAGGGAGACACAGAATCGGAAACAGGCTCCAGGCTCTGAGCCATCAGCCCAGAGCCCGACGCGGGGCTCGAACTCACGGACCGCGAGATCGTGACCTGGCTGAAGTCGGACGCTTAACCGACTGCGCCACCCAGGCACCCCTAATAGTTTTTTTTTAACGAGGTGCCTCACTTTTTCATTTTTCATTGGACCCTGCAAATCATGTACCTAGTCCTAATTCTTCATAACATTAGGTGTGATTTTCTTTCAATAAGCATTTCAGGCATTAATACAGTGTTTTGATGTGTCCATAATCCACTAATGTATTTGTTCATTGTACATATACTTACTGTCAATCTCTGGACTCCAGAAGGGAAAAAAGATGTAGGCCATGTCCTCATGGAATTCCAATGGAGGGAGTAATTATATCTGCGTTAGAGAGCATGTATTAAATAGTGAATAGTCTTCACAAATACATACTCATGCTTTCATATGAATTTCTTAAGATACTAACAGAAATACTGTGCCTATTATTCTAGATATAAAACGACTGGGACTATGTCTAGAAATCAGATACTATCAGGTATTTACAACAGAATTATGCAAAACAACAGAATTGTTCACTATTTTGCTGATGGTGATGGGAGTCAAGCAGACACAGCCACAGAGTTTCACAATGCTCTCAACACCGTGCAGAAGAGTATGTCTAAGTAACACCTGAACATGACTCTTGAAGAAATAAATCATTTTCCCTTCCTCCACCTGAATATGGATACTGGTTTCTCCATTAACTGGATTTAAGAAATAACCAGATTATGTCTGGCTTAGTTTCACATACACATGTGTTAATAATCTCCACATAACTTCGGGGTAAAGGGCACAGATAAAACCAGTCTGGAATCTTTGAAGGCCACAGAGTACAGGTCAACAGCAGTTATTCTCAAAGCTTGTAAAAGTAAAAAAAAAGAAAAAAAAATACTGAGCTACATGGTGGCCATGTATGTACTTCCAGAAGCAAACGCATATTAGTAAGTCTCAAAGGGGTTTTCTACCCTAGAAGTTAAGGAATGAGGGACAGTATGTACATATTTACAGAGTCTGGGTTCACCCCTGTGATGCATTTTCCAGCCATACGTACTTACCCCAGTCATCCCACTGAATTTTGTTTGTTCAGCAGGAATCGTTTCCCCAAAAGACACCTACATGATAACTTCCCAAATACTGGAATTGTGTTTTTGCCATAGTCCATCTCTGTCTCCAAAACCCTTTCAGAAAAAGTTACTCTATAGACCAAAGATTTCCAGATATTTGAGCTTTGACCATTTTTGGTGCTTATACTTTGGGGTATCTTTTCTTTGACAAGAATAAAAATCTTTTTTTATATATAAAAATGTTTATACACTTTATTTATAAAATTTGTATTTTATTTATAAAAAGTATAAATTCTATCCTTATAAATACCATATTTGACAGAAACTACTTTAGACTTTTACGATCCCTAATTATAATTAGATATTTGGCCAAAGATTTCTATACCCAGATAAGATGAAACAGAATTGCCTTCTCACCTGAAACAATCAAAAATGTAGGAAAATACCCATGAAACTGTAATTTTCAGGGCACTGAGTCAGCTGACAAAGTACATTAATTTTTGAGAAATGACAAACAGATGATGTGAGCCCTACAAGCGCCCCAGCTTACTGATGTGAAGGTTTCCATTTATGATTCAAGGAGGTTGAACTCAAGGGAACCTCAACAGTGTTGAGGACATGGAAATGACAGTCGTGAAAGACAAAAGTGTCTAAAGTGCTAGAGGAGAGAAGATTTCAGAGAAAATTTTCCTGTGCTAGAGTTCTCTGGAGAAACAAAATCAATAGGAGATGATGATAGATAGATTAGATAAATTAAACAGATAGAAAGAAAGAATGAAAGAAAGAAAGAGGCTCACGTGTCACAGGCTGTCAAGTCCCAAAATCTGCAACTGTCAAGTTGGAAACCCAGGAGAGCTGATAATGTAGTTCCAGTCCAACTCTAAAGGACTGAGAAAGACAACAGTCAATAGTTCCATCTCAAATGCTGGCAGACTCAAGACCCAGGAAGAGCCAATTTACCCATTCCAAGACAGGAAGAATTCTCTCAGGGGAGGGTCAGCCTTTTTATTTTATTCAGGTCTTCAGTTGATGGGATGAGACCCACCCATAATCTGGAGTATCTGTTTTACCAGTCTACCAATTCAAATGTTAATCTCATCCAGCAACATCTCCCTAGAGGCACTCATAACAATGGATGGCCAATTGTCTGGGCATACCGTGGTGGAGTCAAGTTGACTCCTAAAATTAACCATCATTTCCCCCTAGACTACTGATGAATACATTAATGAAGTTATCTCAGTTGAGAAAAGGGACCCACTCCAAAGAATTAGAAGTACACAAAAATAAACTCAAAATGGAATAGAGACCTAAATGTGATACGTGAAACCATAAAAATCCTAGAAGGGAGCCATTGGCAGTAATTTGTGACATCACTTATAGCAGCATTTTTCTAGATATACCTCCTGAGGCAAGGCAAATAAAAGCAAAAACAAACTATTGGGACTACATCAAAATGAAAAGCATCTACACAGCAAACAAAGGAATCGACAAAACTAAAAGAAAACCTAGTGAATGGGAGAAGATATTTGCAAATGGCATATCCAATAAAGGGCTAGAATCCAAAATATATAAAGAACTTATAAAACTCAAAACCAAAAAAAAAATAAATAAATAAATAAATCCAATTTAAAAAAACGGGCAGAAGACATCAATAGACATTTCTCCAAAGATACAGAGATGCCCAGCAGACACATGAAAAGATATTCACCATTACTCATCATCAGAGAAATTCAAATCAAAAACCACAATGAGCTTTCACCTTACACCTGTCAGAATCACAAGAATCAAAAACACAAGAAACAAGTGTTGGCAAGGATGTGGAGAAAAAGGAACACAGCGCACTGTTGGTGGGAATGTAAACTGGTAGAGCCACTGTGGAAAACAGTACAGAGGTCCCTCAAAAAATTAAAAATACAATTACTATGTGCTTCAGTAATTCCACTACTGGATATTTACTCAAAGAATATGAAAATACTAATTCAAATAGATATATGAATTCACATGTTTATTGTAGCATTATTTATAATAGCAAAGGTGTGGAAGCAATCCAAGTATCCATCAATAGATGAATGGATTAAGGAGATGCATACATAAAATAGAATATTACTCAACCCATAAAAATGAATGAAATTTTGCCATTTGCAATGACATGGACAGATCTAGGGAGTATTATTACACTAAGTGACATAAGTCAAAGACAAATGCCATATAATTTCATTCATATATCAAATTTAAGAAACAAATTAACAGAGGGGAAAAAAGAAACAAAAAACACTCTTGACTATAGAGAATAAACAAATGGTTAACAGAGAGGAGGTGGGTGGGGACATGTGCAAAATATGTGAAGGGAATTAAGAGAACCCTTATCAGAAAGAGCACTGAGGAATGTATAGAATTATTGGACTCACTATATCGTACACCTGAATCACTGGAATGTAACACAATATGTTAACTATACTGGAATTAAAATTAGGGGTGCCTGGGTGGCTTGGTCGGTTAAGCATCCGACTTCAGCTCAGGTCAGGATCTCGCGGTCCGTGAGTTCGAGCCCCGCATTGGGCTCTGGGCTGATGGCTCAGAGCCTGGAGCCTGTTTCCGATTCTGTGTCTCCCTCTCTCTCTGCCCCTCCCCTGTTCATGCTCTGTATCCCTCTGACTCAAAAATAAATAAACGTTAAAAAAATTTAAAAAAAAAATAAAGAAATAATAAACATAAAGGAATTAGAAGGAGTAATACCCAGCATTTACACAAGAATAAGAAGATTGACCTTTCCTATCAGTAAGAATAGAAAATCCTAATTCACGGATTATTAGAAAGAGAAGTCAAAAATGGCCTTGCCTCAGTTTGAGGAGACAATCAACCCAAGACTCAGTTCTGCTCTTTTCTCCCCTACAATCTTGAAAGCAAGGCCTAAAAGGATTAAACTGTTTCCTACTAATGTAACTGTGTTCTGGTACAAAGCTCAAGAATATTATAAAAACACAAAAACATTAAGCACCCTAAAAGATTAAATTTACAATGCCTGGCATTCAGTTAAAAAAAAAAAACAAAACACCAGGCATGCAAAGCAGCAGAAAAATACATTTCATAATGAAGAGAAAAATCAACCAATTCAAACTGACCCAGACCTTACACAGATGTTAAAATTACCAGGAAACATTAAAACAGTTATTATCATTGTATTCCATATGTTTAAAAAAGTAGAGGCATGAGGGATATCTAAAAGGCCCAAATTGAACTTCTAGAGATGAAAACTGCCATTTTCTAAACAAAAAACAAATACACTAGATGAAAATAACAACAGATTCAATATTACAGAAGAAAATATTAATATACTTTAAAACCGGGCAATAAAAACTATCCACAATGTACAGAGGAAAAATGATAAGAATGACAGCAGATTTCTCATCAGAAACTCCAAGTGAGAAGACGGTGGACCTAAGTCTTTAAGGTATTGAAAGTAAAGACAAAAACAATCAACCTAAAATTCTCTACAGTGAAAATATCTTAAAGAACTCAAGGTCCTGAACTAGAGTTTGTTAAACATATAAATCAGAACTCATTTATTAGCAGCATACCACACTACAAGAAATGTGTGAAATGATGGATCAATGCACATTTTTAAAGCTGAGTGGTCTTCAAGGCCCACTGAACTAATAATTTTATTTCATTTCTAAATAACCCCAGTGAGCTACTTTTGGTTTTGTTTTGTTTTGTTTTATGTGCCTAATTCTACAATGTTGTCTTTTTAAGGCTTTCGACTCTTGGTTCTCACAATTATCACTTGTCCTTTTCTAGAAGTCTTTTTTTTGCCCTAATTTGTTGCTTCTAACCAGTGAACTTAGAAACTACGTAAGAAAATGTATTAGAACTGTAATAAATGAAGCTAAAATAGCTTCATATACCTTAAGCTATTAATTTTGTGTGACACACTTACTCAACAGTATTTATCCACCAGATACATTCTGGGGGGAAAAAAGTAATATTACTATTATTATAAAGAAAACTACTACATATGCAATGTCTGCTGTGTGCTAGTCATTACTCTAAATCCTTCACATACATTATTTCTAATCTCTTCCATAGCCTTTTGAACCTCCAGAGTGTGTTTCTAAAGTAGATAAGTTTAAGAGTGCAAAAGCAGAATGGTAAAGTACTTTAGAGTACCAGTTTTGAATCGAGATATTCCAAATAAAAATCTTAGCTATGCTGCTTCCCGGCACTACATCTGTAGACAGATCACATAGCATTACAGTCTTTATCAAACAAGTCCAAGGGCCATGCTCTTACCACCTGTAATTACAGGAAGTATAGCATACAATAGTGCATTCAAATATATATGAGAATATATAATATATATATATATATATATATGAAGTTATGTGTTCAGAATCTATGTTTAAACAAATATTTAGAAAAACATGTAAATATTTAATTTTTTTTAATGTTTATTTATTTTTGAGAGACAGAGCATGAGCACAGAAGGGGCAGAGACAGGAAGAAACAGAATCTGAAACAGGGTCTAGGCTGTGAGCTGTCAGCACAGAGCCTGATGTGGGGCTTGAACTCGGGCATTATGAGATCATGACCTGAGCCAAAGTCAGACAGTTAACCTACTGAGCAACGAAGGCACCTCCATGTAAATTTTTATGCATAGAGAATGTGTGTGTGTGTGTGTGTGTGTGTGTGTGTGTGTGTGTGTATGCATATGTATGTATACATAAATTTTACTTAACCAATGTTCATAAAATAAACACAGGTGCACTAAAAGTTATCACTATACATCTTCTCACTCTTGTTACCTTGATCTTACTTTACTAACTAACAACGTTGAGGAGACAGAAAATTTCCAACACATAAATGGCAACATTCAGATACCTCAGCAGTAACTAGACTGATTACCCACCTCTAATAACCTCCCAAGCATAGCAAGTGCTACACAGGTTCCTTAAGGGAACCCAAAGTCTGCCAAGAAAATCAGTAAGGAAAATCAGGCCCAGTAGCATGATAGATGGGTTAGATTCAGGCTGTCACTCCAAAGTCTGCTACCAAAATAATCTGCAGGGACAGTGACTTAGCAATGAACCATAACTCAAGTAACTCAACCAGCAGTCACACAGCTGAAATAACCCCTTTTTAGGTCTGATGCTCAAGACGGTGAAGGGTGTACTGCTCACTTTTAAAGGCACATTAATTCTCTCAATGTTCACTCAGCATTTTGCTGGAAGCAATCTGTAGAAATGTCATTTCATTTATGCTTTTCAGGTATGTCTTGAATTTACAGATGGCTTCTTTTCCAAATGATCAATGAACTCCAACTTTAGACTCTTTGAGTCAGAAGAGGAAATCTTTAGTACACAGGTAGACCTAACCCTTTCTCTGATTTCATTTGGACCTCAAATTAATATTGCTCTCATCACTGACACTGCTGCTCATGAGTAATTTATACTTGGTGGAATTATTATCACATCTCATTCAGGGCAGCATCTCTGAAAGTGAAAGAATTAGGGCAGTGAATTTTCTGTGAATATAGGCCAAAGAGTTAATCATTTCAAAGCACAGAGGCAAGGTAGGTAATGGACTGAAGGCCAGGGGCCAAATCAACAGGAGAGACCACTTCCTAACCCTTTATACCCTGACCACTCAGTCATCTTCCCACATTTTCTGTTGCTCTTCTTCCGCCTTGTGTCTCTCTCTAGTCATCTGTCCCACTTCCTCTTCCCTTTTTTTCCTCTTGTCATGCCCTCCACTACTTTCTCCCTTTCTGTCCTTTCTCTTTCTCTTTTATGATCTGCTATTTCTAAACAAACAAACCAAAAGTTCTTATCTTTGGCTACAGTTGTATTCTTAAAAATATATTTTATATTTAAAAATATAACTTATTTTTAAAATATTTCTTTTGGAAATAGAAGTTCAACTTTGAATTATCTATGTTTTGATAACAGCCTGAAAGAATGCCTTGATTCTCTTTCTGAGAAGCTGATAATAAATATGCGAGAAGAACACCAAATAGGAGCCCAAATAGTTAAATACCACTTGATCATATCAACTAGTCGTTGATTATATTAAAAAAATCAATAGTCTTTGAAAACTGGAATTATAAATTACATAGCCATAAGGAGATGTTTTTGTCTAAGTATGCAAATATTCAATCTCTTTACACAAAAACAGCCAGAGGACAAAAATTCAATGGAGATCATGATATATGATGACAAATTCAACAATCACAAAGAGTAGTTTAGTAAAGGCAGTGAGTGGAATACTCAGAAACTCAAGAAAAGTGGTAGAAACTAAAAGAACAAGAAAAAAGAACAAGAAAGCATGGATGGGCCGTAACAACCAGCTACTGCTACAATAACCTTAAATCACCCAAGAAATATATATCGAAGGTCTACTCTATGCCAAAACGCTGTGCCTGGTGTTAAAGCACACAGAATTGCACATGTCGTAGTGGAGTGGAAAACAAAAATGCAATTTTGAGCTAAGAACAGGCTGCACCGGAACATTTAGAATGGGCCTCTAATTCAGATATGTAGAAATGGCTTCCTGAAGGAGGTCGCATCTATCCAAATTAGGAAGGGAATTAAAGGGGTGAAAAAGGTGGGTGAAAAGATTTCAGGAAGAGGACAATATAGTTCATATATAAGGAGGCAGGAGAGCACATACAATTGAAGACATTCACCATGCAGTATCTGCCATCAGAGATTTGGATTCTGTAATTTTCTAAATGTATGAAAATAGGTAATCTCTTTTTTCTCCACTTCCATTTTTGTCATCTGTATAAGGGGCTTATGTTGAAGATAAAATCAGAGTTTTAGACAGTGACTAGCATAGAGTTTAGCACAACATATGTCACATAGTGTCTCACATACTTGCATCTCATCTAATCTACTATACCATAAGATACATCTTTATTTTATGCAATACGGAGGGAAGGAAAAAGAATTGCAATATTAAGCTATAACTAGTTGTGGGGCACCTGGGTGGCTCAGTTGGTTAAGCATCTGACTCTTGATTTCAGCTCAGGTCATGATCTTACAGTTCATGAGTTCAAGCCCCATGTCAGGCTCTGTACCAACAGTGTGGAGCGTACTTAGGGGTCTCTCTCTCTCTCCCTCTCAAAATGAATAAACTTTAAAATTAAAAAAAATAAAAAGCTTTAACGAGTTGTAAGATGCATCCTAATTTCACAAGAACTAAAATGTGAGAAAACACCTGTGTAAATTAGAATGTGTGAAATACAGTAAGTAGTTTACCCCTTCAACCTTATCTAGTATATTGAAACTGAAAGTATCCAAGACAAGACCATTATCAACTGTCAAAATGGATGTGAAAATTTAAACTAAGCATATCAGGATGGCTCCCCCTTGGTATCGTTAGTGCTTCATGATAACAATGTATGTGCAGGGCACCTGGGTGGCTCAGTTGGTTAAGCATCCAACTTCAGCTCAGGTCATGATCTTGCAGTCCATGAGTTTGAGGCCCACATAAGGCTCTGTGCTGATAGCTCAGAGCCTGGAGTCTGCTTCGGATTCTTTGTCCCCCTCTCTCTCTGCCCCTCCCCCACTCATGCTCTCTCTCAAAAAAAATAAACATAAAAAAACAATGTATTTGCTTATTTCTTCTCAAGAGTCAGTATCATATTATTCAGTCAACTAATTATTGAATATTTATTGCTATAATGCTTTAAATGATATGTTAGCACCTCTGTTCCTTCTTGCAGCAATCTCAGTTAATGTTCTGCTATCTTTCAGGCAGGTAGTGGTCAGTTCTTTCAGTATTTTAAGTCCGACAGACCAAAGAGAAGGAACTCTGACCCAAGAAACAACAATAAAACCTGCCCATTCACAATTCATCTCTATTTGCACAACTGGATGTCATTCTAGCAGTTCTTTGTAGAATTCCTGCACTGTTGCTTACCTGTTTTTTAGGTGCATTTAAGTATCAGCCCACATTCCACTCAAGTTAGCAATGCCAGGCAGTCTCAGCCTTGTCTGGCTGGAGGTTCAAAGTCTTTTTGAAAAAAAGCACTACCAAAGTTATTATGCTAGAAATGCTATTTTTCAAATCAGTAAGTAACACAAAAGGGAAACAGGCATATTTAAAGGTTTCCTTAACTCTAATGAAAACAGTTGATGATACTCTCTTAATTGTAAATTTAAAAATATCAAGGGAAAACACTAAGTTACTTTTCAGAAATCAAGTCTGAAATGTTACTAATTCCTAGAGGGGCAAACAGTAAGGAAGGTGAGAGGCAAAATTGGTGACTGACCCAGATTCTGGAACTCCCTGTCTAATACAGCAGCCTACAGAAGTTATGCAGCACTTGAAATGTGGCCGGTCCAAATGCACTTGCACTCTAGATGTGAAACACATACTGGGTTTCAAAGATTTGGTACCAAAAAATTATATTTTTATACTGATTTCAGCATAAGTTTTTTATAATGTTTAAATGTTGAAATAAAAACTATTTTCAAGGTACTGAGTTAAATAAATTAAAATTAACCGCACGTGATTTTTTTTAACATCGCTATTAGCAAATTTTTAATTACATAGAGGCTCACATATTTCTATTGGACAGCACTTTTCTATAAAACAAAGTTCCAGACAAGCGGCCTGGTGGGTTTCCAACACAATGGTGGGGAGACAGAGTCATTTTATTTAGCCCACATGACCTCACTTCCTAATCATTCTATGTGAAGCAATGCATTGAATAGATCTACAACACATTTTTGTGGGAGGAAAAACTGACTATGAATTTAACATGCATATAACAATGCATTAAAAAAGGCGTCCATCAAGTTGGCCGCATTACCCGCCAGAGACCTCTCATTGCACTGCCAACAGAAACATCGACAAGAACTCTTCTTCCGTATATGCAGCCAGCCTGTAAGCCTCGAGGTCTCTGTTTCTTTTCTACTTTTTTATCGGGCCTCTGAAACATAATCTCAAGGGCCAAGAAAGTCTCGCATCTGAATCCCTTTCAAAGATAGAAGAAATATTTATTTTAAAATGTATGAGGTGGTTTCTGTCAACTTCAGATTTTGGTAAGTCTGGAAACAACGTTGTCTACATTTTAAGTGAGAAGTTTAGAGGCGTCAGTAGTATTCGGCTAGGTGCCATGGCAACTCATTGAGTTTCCTGTGCCTGAGGGACCCAGAACCCCACAAGGCCACAAGGCCCGTAGTCACCGGATCCCACGAGGTGATCAACAGCTGCATCTAAGGTGATTTCATCAGGTCCACAAAGCCAAATCTAAGATAGAAGCAAAGAAAACACCCAAATGGCAGGACTGAGAATTCAAAGTCACACATTGTGCCTTCTCTCAGGACGCCTATTTCCATGTGGACAGGGAAGAGCTACACTGTGCAATAAGCCTGAGGCCTGACTGCACATCAGAATCACCCAAGGCCCTGTACTAAGGGTGACCAATTTATAAAGTTTTTCTGCCTCTGGGCCCCAATATGGGTAGTTTTTAAAATCTTCCCAAGAAATGCTAACATGCAACCAGAGTTGAAGATCACTGAACTACAACAACAACTAGAACATAGGCTTGTATCAGAATTGCCCAGAGGGCTTCTTAAAACACAGAGCGCTGGGCCAACACAGTGTCAGAGGTCAGGACGTGGCCTTGGAATCTGCATTTTCACAATCCCCAGGAGATGCTAATGTTTCTGGCCCAAGGACTGTATTTTGAGGACAATTTAGCTATAGGAATGCATAGCCCTTCTCTGCCTCTTTTCATGCACTCTTTCCTCTGTGATAAGGAGTGGTTGATCTCACTACTGAGTGTGGAAGAGGAAGTAGAGTGTGCTCAGCAGAACAACTTCTTTTCTTTTCTCTTCAGATGTGTGAGCCTGGAGAGGTCACACGTCAGGGAAAACTCTGTCTTCAAGGGAAGGAGGAGGCCTACAGGTGTGTTTCGTCTGGTTTGGTTCGGGAAGCAAAGTTCAGTTTAGGAGAAGTATTAAACGACAGAGCTAAAATCATCCCCCAAGAATTTTTTAAATATATAACGTTTTTAAATTTTGGTCTCCATTCATCTACCTTCTGGGACTTTTCTCTCAATATATTATAAGCTCCAGAAGGGGGGGAGAATTGAGTGTTATATATTAGCTTCCTAAAATACCAACATAATTCTCCCCCTTTTGAAATGGTTTCTCTTCTTAGTTTTCTGAAAGCTTATAAACCATCTCACTGACTACCAAACAGGGCTGTAAAAAAGGAGGAGAACATGTGTCCCGTGTTTGATGGGAGCAATTATTTGAAAGACAAAGAAGACAAATAGACACGATATGTCCACGACACACAGTTACTAAAATGTATAGGTGAGCTCAGTGATGCACCACTCCACATACGTCAACGTGTTTAGCTACAAATTTCTATGGCTACTAAATGTGAGAGATGCCCTGGGCACTAGCAGTAAGAAGCACCAAAAGAAACAAACGGTTATCAAGAAGTAGTAGTAGTAGTAATAGCAGCAGCATGTTTTAGTCAAACACCTATTATTTAAATCCCTGCTGTGTGTTAGATAATGTCTTTACTACCTTCTGCACAGCATCGTCCCCCTCAACAACTCTCTGTGTGGGAAGCTATTATTAGGTAACGATACTGAGATGTGGCTGGGTTAATATCTCCCAAAATAAGAGGTAAAGCTGGAACTCACGCTCTGGTCTATCAGGGTAGAAAGCTGATGCTGTTTCCATTATACTGTGTACACATACTTGTAGCCAAACATCGGTATAAGGGCTTTGAAAGATGCAAAGGTTTAGAATGTATAACACCGGCTCCTCAACCTCAAAAAGCATGTAGCCTAGTTGAGAAGATAAACGTATTTAAACCACAGAGATAAAGATTCATATAATGTTATCTTTGACTACATCTAGAAAGTTTTCAAAAATAGTGAAGTGACTAGGAAGAATCCAAGTGCTTAAAACCCAAGTGATGTAAAATACGACTGGTCCCTCATCATCTATTCTGCTTCCAGAAAAAAACTGTATCTGAATGGTCTCTGAGAGATTGAGATCCATTATGTATATTGTATTCTTCTTCTTCTGTAGTCTCCCAAGGACTCACTCAGATAAGACAAGACAAAATTACTTCTTTTTCATACACATAGCTTTATTAATTCGATTAACCTCTTCTGGTCTTTCTCTGGGTTTCTTACCTTGATTAAATCTTAAGGTACAATCTAGTAAATTCCAGATCCATACTGTTCAAAAGAAGAGCACCCTTCATGCCAACTAGTCTTTATGATTCTATTTACTCTCTTCTAAATAAATAAGAACATGGTAATTTGGAGGAGAACAATGAAAAAGATACTAGGAAATTTACCCTTCTATTCCAAGGAAGAAAAAACAGAGCATGGCATCCACACGGTACCAGTATTCAGACATAATTAAAGCATGTCAGAGAAGGAGAATTGTGTGGAGCTTCTGAAATCAAATGTAACAAAACCAAACAAAACAGAACTAGGGGAGAATCATAAAGTAGAACCATCAAAAAGCCAGCGTGCAATTCAGTAAACAGAAACAGTGGAGCACAGCAAAAAGAAGTACTGGATTAAGGGGATCCAAGATTGAATCCCATTTGGCCAACAATGAACTGTGTGATCCTGGTAATTTATTTCACATCTCAGGGCCTTTCTGGATAAAACTGGGAAACTAAACTAGATCAAGGGTTCTTAGAATTCATTTAAGGGGACCATAAGCATCAATGGGAAAAGGCATCTTTATTATTTCTAACCTAACTAAAATTTCAAGTACTTCCTTCAATTATAGATCAAAGTGGTGTACCACAGTACTATTAGCAATACTTGTGATTTTGTTCCAAAATCAATTCTGTATCTTCACGTTACAGTATAGTTGTTACCAATATCTCAACGTATCATTCATAATCACCAACTCTGAATTTATAGTAATCATAAAACTCCAGCTACTTCTCTTTCCTTTAAGCTTTACTAAAGAAACAAATACATTACTGTAACACAATATTCTTTACAAAGCTTTAATAAATCTATGTGGGCCTAACTCATTTCCTTTATAATCATTTGTACATTAGCTTGTGCTTTTTAAAATGTCTTTCTGAGACAGGACTTTACTAAACTGTGGGTAGGGTCCCCTGGGCTTGAGAGTGTCAAGGGCCACTCCCCCTCATCTTGTAGAATCTAAATTTGCCATCTCAGAATGAGAGATGTCTCACAGGTGGGGACGTGTACCAAGGACAAATAGCAGGAGAGTGAAGTAAATACCTTACAGGGAGCACAGTCACAACTACAAACAATAATGGTGCTGGAATCCATTGAGTGCAACTTCACTCATGACTAGGAAATCCTAAACCTACATCATCAATAAGAAATACTTAGGCAGCAAATGTGCCAGTAAGACTGATGCAGACCTCTCAACAGCCCACCCTCTTGAAAAGGTAATAGGGTGTGGTATCCCCAACACTTTTTGGCAATCACTTCCTCATATGGGCTGACCGATGTTAGCAGATGACAAGTGAAAAGACACAGGGGATGCTACGGTCGCACAGATCACACTCAGATGGAAGCATATATATGTGCTTTGAGAAGAATTGGAAAGAACCGCATGCTCTGACGTGTTAAGTTCATGGCTGTTGCTTGGGTACATAAGGTAAAATTACAGCAATGTGCTTACTGGTACAGGCCTACTGAGATGATGCATGTGAACTACTCTGCAAAATCGAGCCGAGCTGCTTCTGGCTGAGAAAAATAAAAGGTTGTCCTGTAAGGAGAAGCATGAGTAAACTGAGATGGCTTCCAGCATTGAAATATAACAGTAGAAGGGGATGAGTAGGTGTCTCTTAAACTTTAACGGGCAAAAGAAGTATGAGGGTGTTTACTAAAAGCGCAGATTCTGGATCAAGAGATCTTCCAAATTTATTAATGTATTAACAGGCAGGCATTCCAACTTCATTATGATGCAGGTGATCTGCGGACCCTACTTTGAGAAAAAGCAGCAGACACTCCTAGTTGGGGAATTTTGAGTCAAAGAAATAAAGAACCAGATAAAAACATCATTTTTGTAAGTTCCCATCTACTCTAGCCCAGGCATATGGCAGGACCTTGTAGATGGATAAAAACCAGAAATGGGCTACAAATAGGCTGTTGAAGAGGCCAAGGAGAAGGACTTTGCCTTCATAACTGGGTGGAAGATCAATGGGTATGGACAATCACAGTGAGGCAAGAGGTCATAAGATACTGGGAGAGCCTTCAAAAAAAAAAAAAAACCTGCTTCCCCTCATATTGTTACATAAAAGGCACACCCTATTAAAAATAGTGTCCTCTAGGGGCGCCTGGGTGGCGCAGTCGGTTAAGCGTCCGACTTCAGCCAGGTCACGATCTCGCGGTCCGGGAGTTCGAGCCCCGCGTCAGGCTCTGGGCTGATGGCTCAGAGCCTGGAGCCTGTTTCTGATTCTGTGTCTCCCTCTCTCTCTGCCCCTCCCCCGTTCATGCTCTGTCTCTCTCTGTCCCAAAAATAAATAAACGTTGAAAAAAAAAAATTAAAAAAAAAAAAAAAGTGTCCTCTAATGTTTATTTTTTGAGAGAGATCACGAGCAGGGGAGGGGCAGAGAGAAAGGGAGACACAGAATCTGACGCAAGATCCAGGCTCTGAGCTATCAGCACAGAGCCCAACATGGGGCTCAAACTCATAAGCCATGAGACCACAACCTGAGCCGAAGTTGGATGTTCAACCCAAGGAGCTACCCAAGTGCCCCATAAAATTCCCACACTCTGTTTACACATTACATATGCCACAGCACCTGGCAACACTGACTCAGAGAGATTCTCAGACTCTTGGATGATCTGGTGTCTCCCTCTGTCTCTGTGAACTCATAAGGGTAAGGGATACTGTTTCAACAACTTTGTACCTCTTGTTGGAATGGTACACTGGCCCAATGGCCAGGGTGCCCCACAAAAGAGCACAATAGATGGGGAGCTGGACTGATGTTAACACAAGTACCAAAATCCCTGTCTTAGCCCACTAATGATTTCAGGTCAGCCAAGTGCCACTCTTGAGTCCATTATTCATCTTCTCTTTGTGAATCACCAGTGAGAAAGCAGACCTCCTAAGCCACCATCCAAGTCCTTGAACCACCGCTCCTGCTCAGAGCACAGACAGAAGCCCTTCAACTACAGATAAAAGAACTGCAGAAGAGGTGTCCTTGGAAACAAATATGCTGATAAATAAGTCCGCTGTGTAGCTTCTCCAGAACAGGATGTGCACTTGAAACTTACAGAAGGGAGAAAACAATGGCGCTTCATGCAAATTAGATCTTAGGAATCACAACTTTGAATTTGAAAGTGGTCATTAGACAATGTCATTAAGCAGAGAAGGTGACAGGAATTAATATTCATGGGCCACCTAAGTGCCATGCACCTAGACAGGTGTTTTATATGCAACATTGAATCTGGTAGCACTAACCAATGATTTGGCAAATAGCATAGTAAAGACTCACAGAGTCAGATGGTCAGAGCTGGGAGGGTAGTCATAAATCATCCCATCCACATCCCTCATTTTGGACACAAGAAAACTGAGGCCAAGAAAGATGAAATGGACCAGGGACTAGACACTGTTTTCTGCTTACCGTACATAACTTCTTCTGAATGCCCTATGTGGCCTCCCACATAATCAGGTATGTGTATTGATAGACAGTAAGAAATTCAGCTCTTTATTGAAAGCCAAAACATACATAGTGGAAATAAACCTCAGTCTGCACAGCAAAGTGGGAGAGAGTAATTTTTTACCTCAAAATTTTTTGAGCTCCTGATTCCATCAGGAAGGGGAAAAATTTGTACCAACGAATTTGCTTCCCTCCCTTTTCTAGAAATTGTATCTAAGTTTCAGTGAATCATGGCATGGAGGAACATGCAGTCTTAGATATCATCTGTCCAGCATCAGATGAGATATTTGTCATCATGTTGGGGAACTCCATACCCATTTATATATGCTTGTCACCACTGGTCACATATTTTTGTCCATGTTTCTCCTTCTAGTTGGTGGATCTGCAGACTATTTCTATGCCATAGATGGAGACATGGGATCTGATCTTACATTAGGGTGACACCCATTATCATGAGAAATTTCATGACTTTTATAACAATGCCTGCCCAAATTCTCTCTGCAGCCATCTCCTCTCCATCCCCTCTTTAAGTCTCCCTCTCCGCATGTAGATCCTCTCTGCTCTTAGACCCCACAAAGCTTTCGTAGAGTTTGCAGACAATCCAGAGCTATGCCTGGAAGACAGAAAGTATGCCTTCTCTTTCTAAAGCTACCATTTCAACAGTAGCCCATTCTACCTCACCCAGAGAAAATTTTCTAGTCCTGGGATTGGGAAAAAAGTAATCACTTTCTTCTCTTTGTTTCCTGGAGTTCTCTGTGGTTCCCTAACATTGTACATATTTATAAATAAAATCAAAAGAGACTGACTTCCTTACATTATTCACCCTGTAGTATCCTACAAGTGAGGCAAGGAGCAAGAGCTACAGGCTCAGACTCAAGGGTGAGAAGTGGGGATGGAAGAAATGACTACATGTACTTTTTTCTGTTGCACTTGATTACCAGAGATTAAAGTCAATGGAAAATGAGCAGGGAGTACAAGAGACCCAGAGGAGGGGCATTTGGAATTTTTCAAGCTATGAAAAACAGTACTTACTTTTTTTTGCAATGACATTCAATAACATGTTACAGAGCAGGATTTTAAACAAACATAGTTTGTTTAAACATCTTTCCTATCACACCAGTGCTTTATTTCTACTTATTTGGTGAACTTTTATGAATCTTTGCTCCTATCTGGTATGCTTTACCTGCAGGCCTACCCATTCTTATTGACTGAGATTCAGGAAGCCAAAGGTACCAAGCCACTTGGTACCGATCCATCCATTCAACCAGGGATTGGAAATCCTTTTATAACGAGATGGAGTATCACTTCATCTAACTCCTACTCAATTCAATCTACAGGGGAGTTACATTTTCAACAAGAACATATTATGAACTGCTGAATCCTGAGGTTTGTTCAAAAAATAGTATAATTAATTTAAATGAATTTAAATTCTCCATTTGCTGTCATAAACACATTAATGATCTGCTCGTGTTGGGGCATTTAATGTATCTTTGTTGATAAGCTTAATTATGAAGGGGAGAATTGGGGCCTTCTGAAGATGTTTTCAAGAATTTTGAAAATTATTTTAGAATAGGATTTTCATTTTTGCCCGGAGGTCAAAGCAGGTTTTGGAGAGGCAAATCAAGAGCCTATTAAAAAGACTCCACTTGTTCCCAGGAAGAACAGCCTCTCTCAGAGTGTCAGTTGGAAGATCGCACACCACTGTTAATTTGAAAGTAACAAGGAATTTTCAACTGACTCCACATTTATCTTGACAAATCCTTTGGGCATACTTCTAAAGGTGAAACTTGCGTGCTCCATGAGTTTTCATTTCCAGGCAAGGGTTTTTGTGGTGCTAATCATGAACTAAAGAACCCAATTATACACTCCTCAGAGAGCCAGGAATCCTGCCCAAAGTTGGGCAGAGTTTGAAGCAAAGTTTACTTCACATAGTTCTCACTTCTTCTGACTATTGGATTTTTATTTATTACAGCAGATTTATCATGTGCTAGATAATTTCACATTCATGGCTTTTCTAGCGCTCAATTTATCAAGGAGAGTGGTGCCACATCCTTCTGTATTTTATCGCAAGTACCATCAGGGTAAGAGAGACAGGTTCTCTTTCTCCTGCAGTGACTTTGCCGCTAAATCATAATTCATAACGATGCGTCTTTCCTGGGTTCAATTTTTAATGTTGTTTCCCTTTTTGGAATGTTTACATAACAGGAAAAAAGTAAGTATTATATATGAGTCACATCCATATCACTCATGTGTTCTCTACTGAGAGGATGAAATCAGATAGCTAAAAAAATATTCCGTGATTTCAGCTACTCGCTTTAGAATTTTTTTTTTTGAAGTTGCACACTTTTTCATTATCAAAGACAAGAAAAATGAGGAGAGACGTGATGAGGGCTGAAGTCATGACTTTCACTTTCTTTCCAAGTTTAAAAAGTGAGGTGGCTGGTGATATAGCACGTTAATTATGTAGTACTCAATCAATTAGAATTGGGACCATATGGATTAGTGAAGGGCCATTATCCATCAGTAAATGAAGCTATTTTCTTTTTATGCTATTTTTCATGCTGTGAGTATAGTTACTAATGAAATCCATTTTACCTTACACAAGACCAACAGATATTCACCCTTTCTCTTGAGAATTGTGCTTATTCTTTCTTAATACTTTTCTCTCCCTACTCCCTTATTTCCTTGTAGAGGGCTTACCTGCAGAAGGTAGGCACATGATGCAGTTAATGTCAATATGGAACACTGACTCTGAAGATCCCCAGTTTCATTTCCTTGAAAGTTAATGTAGATTCTCCAAACAGAGGCATTTTTAATAAGGGTAATTACCAGAGCAGTGATCTTTCCACAAAAGTTCAAAATTTCTTCTTCAAATGACTTCCTAGTGACTATCAGAAGGCAACGTGCTAAGAGCCAAATATCAATGGAAAAACACCCACCGTGTTGACTTTCAACAAAGTACTTTATCTCTCCGAGCCTCTGGTGCCTCATCTGTAAATTAAGGACGATTCTTATTCTCAAATTTTAACAATTTTCTTATCTTTATTCAACTGTGTTGCAAAGGGCAACAAAATTTCATCATATGGATTTGATAGCTCTTATTTTGATTAATATTAAACATGACTATCAAAACCCCCTCCCAAAATCTGTATCAAATTCATTTGGTCTCCTTTTGCCTGTGCCTCACAAGTACCCATCTATAATATTTCAACAACAGGACAACATTTTCCCAAAATTTCAGAAGTTTCAAATGATAGTTTTGTATCCTCCAGAGTTGTGAATGGGAATGGGCCAGCCCCAAGAATATTTACATAAATGCAGTGATTTGTTATTAGCTTGGCAAAGCTTTCAGCATTGTATTAAAAATTTAATATCTATTTGTAAGCTTTCTAGAGATCAGTTTTTATCCACTCACTCTAACTTAAATTCTTGTTTTATACTAATGGTGCCCTAAATTGCTCATTGAAAGTAATTTTAGTCCTCAGGTAAAAATGAAGTCTATATTAGCATCTTACATAAGAAAAATTTACATTAATCAAGACTAGATGACTTTAGGATCATCTAATAGGTTACGGGTTAAAAAAAAAAAGTAGATTAAATTAAGCTACAAAATACTTTTTCAATAAGAAAATCCAGACCTAGAACAATGTGACATTTTCAAGCAACTTAATCAACAAATTAAATCAACAAAATGCAGAAGTCAGTTGTAGCAAAACATACCCAATACATGCTTTAGGTAGGAAAATGCTTGAGGTACATAATATATACTCAGTAAATGTCAGCTCTTATAAGTACAATAATTATTAAAGAGCCTGAGGCTCTGTTTTTCTCCTGGAGAAGTTTTTAGCATTGGGAAAGAGTCAAAAGTCATATTCTTGTTTCTTGTCTGTTCTGCCTTGAGAAGAACTACATGTGAGAAAAATACACCCCTTCCTCACAAACATAAATGAGGTGTAGTATTCTGGGTTTTGTGGTTGTTATTTTGATTTGTGTTTTATTTTTTATCATCTTTTGACAAACACACTAGCTGCTTAATCCCAAAACCATTGTTCTTAGAGCCACTGGTGTCTGTCTTTGAAAGATCTTTCCCATTTAAACAACTGGAGCACCCAGGTGGCTTAGTCGGTTCAGTGTCCAACTCTTGGTTTCAGCTCAGGTCACCACGATTTCAGTTTATGTGTTCGAGCCCCACATTGGGCTCTACACTGAGAGTGCGGAGGCTGCTTGGGATTCTCTCTCTCCCTTTCTCTCTGTTCCTCCCTCACTTGTGGGCTCAATCTTTCAAAATAAACTTAAAAAAAAATTTTAAAGCAAAAACAATTTTAAGTATTATGCTAAGTACCATAGTATCCTAAAGTGAACTCTTATTCCTGTTGCCTCATCTAAGTTTTCACCCAAAGCAGGGGGCTAGGGAGTAAAAACCTTGATAAAATTATGTATTCATTGTTAGCAATCTAAGTAATAAATCATGTGTGTGCATGTGCATATATAGTTATGTATGTGTATATTACTACAAATATATGCATAACTATAGAGTATAAATTCAAATTTTAAAAATTATATGTCAAAGAGAGAAATACAGATTATTTTTATCATTAAAAATTTCAGTTTTTGGGGCGTCTGGGTGGCTCAGTCAGTTGGGCATCTGACTTCGGCTCAGGTCTGATCTCACTGTTCGTGAGTTTGAGCCCCGCATTGGGCTCTGTGCTGACAGCTCAGAGCCTGGAGTCTGCTTACGATTCTGTGTCTCTCTCTCTGTCTCTCTCTTTGTCTCTCTTCTAAAATTAACATTAAAAAAAATTTTTTTTAATTTTATTTTTCTAAATTTTCTATGGGGAATATGTATTAGTTCTATAAACACCACAATTAAAATAAACTATGTCTGGTGATGGTCACACAACAATGAATGCACTTAATCCTATCAAACTGTATACTTAAAAATGATTAAAATAGTATTATGTTCTGTTTTACCACAAAATGACATTAATAATTAATAATAATAATGATAATAGTAATAATAAAAGTATGTCTAAGCTATAAAACACAGTAAGTAATAGTCACCATTCTAAGGCATGGAGAATTCCCACAAGATCATTTGCCCCTTGTATACCCATTATCCCTGAACCCCACATTGAGTCCCATAGAAAGCACTGCTGCTGAAGGTCAGTGTGCCCTGCATGATTTCTCAGGGCTGAGATTTTCTCAGAGTGAGTCTAGCTTCAAGGTCATTCTAGGGTAGTGTGGGTTGGTGAAAGGGGACAGTTTCTAATTACAAAAGCAAAATATGTTCACCACAAAGTTTGGTGGGCACATGGAGGTCACATAAAGGTAGATTTCTCAGAATTATTCATGACTTGGAGCACCTGGGTGGCTCAGTTGGTTGAGCAGCCAACTTAAACTCAAGTCAAGATCTTGTGGTCCTTAAGCTCGAGCCCTGGTTGGGCTCTGTGCTGACAGCTCAGAGCCTAGAGCCTGCTTTGGATTCTGTGCCTCCTCCTCTCTCTGCCCCTCCCATGCTCATGCTCTGTCTCTTTGTCTTAATAATAAATAAATGTTTAAACAATTTTTTTTAAAAATAGGAATTATTTGCAACTCATATTTGAATATTCTTTCTACAAATCTGAGGTCACACTATGTGTATTTTTTTTAGAGTCTTACTTGTACACCTGCAACGTCATTAAATATCTTTCTAAACAGTACTTTCATGGCTGCCTACATACATATCAAATCACTTAACAAATCTTTTGTGCTTAATCCGTTAGAATATTTCTGATTTTTCTCCATGAGAGAGAGTATTGCCAGGAGCATGCTTATACAAACATCATTTTCTTCTCTGTGGATAATGGCATTCTCCTAACTTTTTAAAATAATTAATAAATTTGATTTTTTAGGTTCACAGCAAAATTGAGTGGAAGGTACAGAAAGTCCCCTGTATATCCCCTATCCTCACACACACACAGCCCTCCCCACTGTCCCCATCCCCCCTACAGTGGTACATTTGTCACAATCCATGAACCTACACTGATACATCAGAATCACAAAAAGCCCATTGTTTATTTTAATGTCCACTCTTTGAATACCTTTTTTTTCTACCTAATACATCTTCCTTAAGCTGAATCTCCTGAAGTGGGATGGCTGATGTAAAAGATAGGAACATGGAACAAAGAGTCTCAAGTGTGTACATACATTCGCAAATACATATTTTCACAATATAATTGAGTTTCTCACTGAGTTTTAGCCTGAGGCATTCTTTCAATGTCACAGAATCATTTGCAATCAGACAGGCACAGGTTCTAATCCCAGCTCTGGACTTCCTGGCATGATAATTTTTGTCCGGTTTGGCTTCTAAGCTTCAGTTCCTTCCCACGAAACACAGGGATAGTAATCTCCACCCCATGTGATCAATGAAATCATGTGCATAACGACTCAAAGAAATCATGTGCATAACTTGCTCAGTACTATTCCTAGAATCAGTGGCAATTTTGCCTAGAATTTGCTGGAGGCCAAGTCTGTAAATCTGGGTGAGTTGAAGTTCTGAAAGTCAGAGTTCTTTCCTGACATTTTAATAAAATATACTACATATAGAGCCTGTATCTCCTCCAACTAAAATACTTACTTTGGTCCCTGAGATCATCAATTAGGATCCAGGTTCTCTAGTTAAGTGCCCATGTGAGCAACCTACCTGAATAATCAACAGTATGGTCAATGGGATGATTTGATCCCAATTCATCCTTCCCTCCCTATCCTGGCCAGGATTTACTGTGGATAAATACATTTTCTACCTCCACTGACTTTCAGCCTAGCGATATGATTTGCTTTGACCAATGGCACATGAGCAGACTTACAGTTTACCACATCCAGCCAGAGGCTACAAGTGAGGTGGTGAGGTTTGAGTCACCTTCGGGTGCTCCTTCCCTGCACCATGAGAAGAGTATGCCCTCGGGCTGCTGCCCTTCCACCTGGGCCCTGGAAATGAAAGTCACATGGAACAGATGTCAACTCCACGGCAGCTAACCCATACAACCAACCTGAGAAAAATTAATGTTTGTTGTTTTAAGGTACAACATTTGGGGCCCTAGCTGGCTAATCCCCATGGTTAATTTCTGCCAATACAGACATACTTGACTCCAGAATAGAGACACGAAGGGAAAGGAAGGGGCCTCCTGAGGGAGCATATTTGTTCTGAGACGTTTACTAAAAGCAGGGCCACCACAGTGGCCCAACCCTCTTTTCCCCATAATAAAGGCAAGGTACTACAGAGTGTTAGCAAAGACAATATGCTTGACAAACTAGAGCCAAGGTCCCAAGGTGCACAGGCTGGTAATGGAAGTTTGCCCTGTCTCACTTTGGTTATTCCTCTCTAGGGGTGATTTACAAGGTGATAAAAGACTTCAAGCTACAAAAGGTACTTAGGCTGTTGAAAACCAGCTTTTTATGATCCCCTGTTCTTTATAGTACATGTTGTTTCATTAATCAAATGTTTATTCTATTAGAAGTCCCAACCCTTTAAGATGGTGGGACATTTCATTTTTATTGCCCTGAAGTGACATTAAAATCCCCATGCTCCCCAGCAGGTCACTGGTGAATTCTTGGTGTTCAGACTCTTTGCATCCTCTGTCCTCTTTGGTCCTATCTATTTTGTATTAATAGATTAGACTTCAATTTTTTGCATTTATTTTTTATCATTATTTTTATTTTTATTTATTTTTTTATTTTTTTTGCTTTTTGCTTTGTGTTGTTACTGGAATCGATGGTGAAAAAGTTAGCCAAAATCCTTTTTTCTTCCATCACCACATATTTAAAGCCTGGAGCCAGTCACCGATGTCATAACCAGGCACATGGGCTCGTACAGACACTTCATCCCTTCTGGCCTAAGCTTTAGTGGCTCTGTCTTATCTGCAGCTGGTAAAATCAGATAAACCCATCCCTTAGCCTAGAGTAAAGGCTGAGTCCTTCTCTCCCTTGTCAAAGATGGGTTTTATACTAGAACATCTCTCTGTGCATTTTTATCACCAACATGATTAACTTTTCTTTTTCTAGATTTAATTTTAAGGCTGCTCTGAGTAAACTATGTAATTATTTGTAACCATTCATACATAATCTGTAATCATTATGTAATAGCCACCTCAAATCATTCTTTAGAAACAGATGGAAAATGCATGAGATAGGTAAAAAGATAAACTAATAGAGACAGATCATCTGATATAAATAACATTTTCACTAAATTATAAATACTTCAGAGCTGTTACAAGGTATTTCCATAGAAATGCAACCTCTGTCTTATTACCTAGATTATAAAAGCAAAGATTAGAAGTATTTCTAAAGAAATGACAGACTTCAAATTGTTAGAACAATATTTAATAAACAAGCTCTTAGAGGAAGGAAGGGAGAATAAAGGAGAGGGGAGGGGGGGAGAGGAGGAAGAGGGGAGAGGAGGAAGAAGGGAGAGGGAGAGAGGAGAAGGGAGTGGAAGAGGAGGGGAAGGAAGAGAGAGGGGAGGGAAGGGGAGGAGAGAGGGGAGGAGAGAGACGGAGTGAGGAGAGGAAAGGCTGCTAATCTACAGAGGAAAAAAGAAACTGGGAATAAAGGAACAACACCAAGAACCCTATAATCCTTCCAAGGTCCATCTGTAGGAAGGGAACCCTTTTCTGACAAAGTGTTGGCAGGGCTATGCTCCCTTGGTTAGAAGGCCCTTAAGTATTTTTAGCATGTCTTCACTGGTTTCTTCCCTTGTATCTTCAAACAGGCACAGGCCTCCCACACTGCAGAAAATCAAAATGTGTATTTGACCATGTTTCTTCCTTGTATTTTCCCTTTCCTTTTACAGCAAAACTTTTACTGTTACCAAATCTAACTTTGCTCCAGACTCTACTGAAACCGGCTTCCCAAAGCTGGCAAGCCATCATGAATCCTACACCTACCGCTTCTTCCTCTGAGGTCTCTGTAAAATTGGACGATGATCGTCCCTTCCTTCCTGCAACCTTGTTCTCACAACTATTCTCATCCCACCAGCAAGTCCGTGCCTGCTCCAGGGCCTTCACTAGCTCTTCGCTTCACCGTCTAACTGTGGCAATGAGGCACAACCTTTACCATCTCTCTCCATCTGCTCTCCCTTTGAGCACTTGAGCTTCATGGCCGGGAGGTGGTGGGGTTGGGAGGGATGTTCCTGAAGCATCCGTCTCTAACACAGACCAGGAGCTGATCTTCACTGTCAGTAGCAAATTTCCTCTGGGATGGATACATGCATCTGTCTCACCTCCAGTCTCAATTCGCAAACATTTCCCGTGTGCCTCTAAGGATCAGACCAATAAAGTATCTTCCTTTCTAGTCCAACTACCCATATCCTAATCCAGCCCTCCATTGCCTCACGTGTGGATTACTACAGTCAACACCCCTTAGGTGACCTGAGCCCAATCTCTGCCTCTTCTGCTTTACCAAGACGACCAGTGGTTCCAAACCAACTGTGGGCTTGGCAACAACCTATGGTGCTTTCATTTTTTTAACAGCATGTATCTAGTCCCCCCACATATTCTTATTTAGTAGGTCTTAGGTGGGGCTCCAAAATTTATATACACACACACAGAATGTTTACTAAGCTAGCTGTAAAGAAATATTACAAACTGCATGGCTTAGAACACTAGAAATGTTCATACTTCTAGAGGCTCGATGTCTAAAATCAAGTTGTCTTCAAGGCCATGCTCCCTCTACAGGCACTGGCGAGAAGTCTGTTCCAGGCCTCCCTCCTAGCTTCTGGTAGCTGCTGGTGTTCCTTGGCTTGTAGATGGCCATCTTATCCCACTGTCTTCACAGTATTTTCCATCTGTGTATGTCTGTCTCTGTCCAAACATCACCTTTTTATAAGGACATGAGTCATACTGGATTAAGACCCACCCTAATGACCTCATTTTAACTTGATTAACTCTGTAAAGAGCCTAATTCAAATAGGGTCACCTTCTGAAGCTGGAAGTTAGTACTTTGACCTATATTTTTGGAGGAACACAATTCAATGCATAACACAAGTAATCCTTGTCACATCATAAATTTGTGAACCATCTAATAGGAATTATGTCTCAGACCAAATTTCCTGTTTTCAGAAATAAAATCTTGCAGGGACACAGACACACCTATTCAACTATGTTTTGTCTGTAACTGCTTTCATGTTATGACAGCAGAGTTAAATATTTGAAACTTAGACTATATGGCCTGCAAAGCCTAAAATAGTTACAGAAAACGTTTGTAGGCCCCTGCTTTATTCCACTGCTGCCCAAAGTGATGGGCATTGAGGCAATTTTATGTCACACCATATATGGAACCAAGTAATATCTAATCCGATAGTGAGAAACATTCTTTTTTCAATTTTCTTCCCATTGTTATGGTTACATAAAGGAGATTTCTTTTGTTAAGTATCTTTACCACTTTGTTAATACTTGTTTATCTCTGTAATAAAAAACAGAACAGACTTCAGGCTTACAAACTTAGGCAGAAAACAGTATCTACCTAGAATTCAATATATTTTCATTGGACTAATTATGTTTATTTCAATCAATGGCAAGTGGTATGTTTCATATACAAGTGGTAATGCAATTTCCTTTTAAAATGAAACATTTAAGGGCACCTGGATGGCTCAATCGGTTGAGCGTCTGACTTGGGCTCAGGTCATGATCTCACTGCTTGTGGGTTCGAGCCCTACATCAGGTTCTGTGCTGACAGCTCAGAGCCTACAGCCTGGGCGACACATAATCTAAGGAGACTCTAGGCTCTGAGCTGTCAGCACAGAACATGGGGCTTGAACCCACAAGCTGTGAGATCATGACCTGAACCCAAGTCAGACACTCAACTGACTGAACCACCCAGGCACCCCTAAATTGAGCCATTTAAATAGAAAAGTCATTTAAAGAAAAATATAAATATATAGTAAAAACAGTATTCAGATATTTTAATTTTTTTAATGTTTATTTATTTCCAAGACAGAACAAGAAGACAGAGTGCAAGCAGGGGAGGGGCAGACAGAGGGAGACACAGAATCTGAAGCAGGCTCCAGGCTCTGACCTGTCAGCACAGAACCCAACGTGGGGCTCGAACCCACAAGCCATGAGATCATGAGCTGAACCAAATCAGACGCTCAACCAACAGAGCCACGGAGGCAACCCCTGCCCTCCGGTATTCAGATAGATAGATAGATAGATAGATAGATAGATAGATCTGAATATATATATATTCATATATATATATATATATATATATGTATCTATATATAGATAGATATATCTAATGGCTCAAGTTTTAGAAACATGGCTACTGTCTATACCTTATCATTCGCACCATGCCACTCCCCTGCTCAAACTCCTTCAGTGGGTTCCCTCTTCACCCGTGCATCCAAGACCACTATCTGTTCTGTCCCACTGTCTACAATTTTAGTCAAACACCAGCTGTGCTAGACATGAACAACCCACTAGGCTAGACTCTTTGGTCTCTCCTTGCCAAATGAACACATCTTTGTCTTTTCATCTCTGAATCAGCTCCAACACTTTTCCCAGAATTCAAACTACTTTTTCCAAACCTTGTCTTCTGCTCTTTCTCATCTTTGCCTAAGCCACTTCCTATTCATTTTTCAAGACCATGCTCACACCCCACTGTCTGTGCAACACCTGCAACAATGGAGACACTTCCTGTCAAACCTCTAACTGTACTTCACTATCTGCTCTGTACAAACTGTCTTTTCATTCACTCACTATTTACAGAACATCTGCTGAGCCCTGGCAATACAAGAGAAACATGACAGATGTAAGCGCTGCACTCCCTAGGCTTGTGTTCCTCAGGGGAGGCGGGACAAACAAGTCACCATAGTGTAGTAACGGCCGATGTCACGAAAGGGAAGGTGCTGTGGTAGCAGACAGCAGCGAGAGCTTACCTAGGAGAGAAAGTGACATCAGCCCTCCCTGAGAAGTCAGAACTGAAGGATGGCACTTATCCTGGTGAATGAGAAGAGGGGAGAGGGGGGAGAGGGAAGGTGGTGAAATGGAGGGGGTGAGAGAGGTGGGAGAAGGTTGGCAGTAGAGGGTGGGATGTAAATTTCAAGACAGGAGATGGGAGAGAGCTTGGCAAGTTTGAGGAGGTGCAGGGGATACATGGGAAAAAGATGAGAGAATACGGCAAGTGATGATACTGCAGAGAGGGAAACAATTTATGCAGAGCCATGTTATCATCGTGGCGTTCGACCTGGGAGCTCACAGAATCCACTAAGGATTTAAGCCAGACAAAGATATGATCACATGATCATATTTTATTTTAGAAAATGCACTTTAGCCTCACTATGGAGAACAGATTGAAGATAAACTGGAGAAAGACCAGCCAGGAAGATGCTGCATCAAATAAGGGATACCGAGAGCTGGGAGAGGCGCTGGGAGAGGCAGTGGCAGTGCCACTGGAGGTAGGGACTTGCGAGATGTTTATGAGAAAGGACCCACAGAACTTAGGTTGAATGTGTGGAGGGAAGGAGAGCGAAGAATCTGCAAAATTCCTGGTAGCTGGCTGGGACAACCTGGTGGAAGATGATGCCACTTTATGAACAAAGGAAAAACAAGAGTAGGAAAAAGCCCTAGGGGGAGGGAGGTGTTGGGAAGGGATGGGAAATTGGGATAAGCTTGAAAAAGCTATGAGATCTGTCAGGTGACGATGCCCTGGGTGGGATCAAACTTGGCACCTAAGGCTCAGCAAAGACACAGACTGCTAAAAAGTGGGAAGAAAACTCCAAAAAAAAAAAAAAAAAAAAAAAAACAGCATCTGAGAGGAAAGGTGTCATCATCAGTGTCACTCTGCCCATTATTTATGTTTAACACATCTGCAAGGTCTTTAAAGGCCTGGGTTTTTTTGCGCGTGTTGTTTTGTTTTCTGGAGTTTTTACTCTTTTTTTTTTTTTTTGAGGTTTTGTTGTTTTAGTTTCTTATTTCTCTCATATCCCTGGTATCTAACAATGGATTCTCATGTGACGGACAACTGACACACAGTGTCTTTAATGAAGTTCACAAACAATGAGGCATTAGTCAGCTGAGCTTGAGAGAGCTTCAGAATAGTAAAACAACTGATCAACTAACCTGTGGACTAAATACTATGTGGAAAGTATAGGACAGTTTACCTAACATAGCCTAGAACACAGTCTGCCCGAAATACATGTTTGTGGAATTTGCATGGGAAGCCACTCATGGGTTAATGTGAGCTGTGTCTATTCTAGCCAAGAATGGCAGACACTGGCCACACAGAACACTCACGGTGCCTTCCCGTGGCCCCTGGGCTAGGAATCAGAGCTGGATTCTGGGTCTATTTCCACTATGTAACTGCACTGCTACGGGCAAGTCTCTGCGCTTCCCCGGGTCTAAGTTCATGTTCTGAAGTTCTGTGTTGTCTACTCTATGACTTTGCCTCTGAACATCAGGGATTCCACAGATGCTCACTAAGATGGCTGCTGACGGCAACTGGCCTATAAATTCTATTCAACAATGCACCCCTACAGGCTACAGAACAAAACTTCCTATTACCAAGCGATGCAGACCTGCCAAGATGATATTACATATACAAAAGATTGATTCTTTGTTTTCTGAGTCGGTGTTTGTACTGACCATGTTGGCCAGTGAGCAATTTCTAAGAGTAGGTGACTGTGATTTATTTCCGAATGGTTCTAATCTATTACCTAACACCAATCTCCTACTAATGGAAAGAGGGAAAGGAATAAATTTGTCACTAATCTAAACCTAGCATAAATAATAATTAATTGTCTTTACAGAAAGCTAAGTTTGCTGAATATATTAAGAGTATAAGCAACAAAATAAAACATGACCTTAACAACAAACAGATGGCATTCTCCTTTCTGTGATTATGTACACTTTTGAAGTTTTAGAGAAACCACACAACACGCATGCTTTCAATTATTTTTCCAGCTAACAGAGGCAGACACCAAATCTATTTTTTGCTTTATAACTGATTAGTCTTCCATTCCAGTTCATGTGTCTGAGCTGGAAATTCACCTCAGTGAAAGAGAGAGAAATAAATTTGAGCAACCTCTTGACTTGGCACCCCCAGAAATATTTGGCTAAATTTAAGTCATCATTTGGCTAGGTCCCTTCTCCCACTTTGTTTTCTTCAGAGAAAAACAGGGAAAGGGAACTCAACAAGACTGGATCCAATTAAGCTAACTTTGTCTTTTCCTTTTCTATTGGAAAAATTTATTACACTGGTAAATATTAAGTACACATGGACTTTTCTTTTGTTTCTTCCTCTTTATCTTCTTGGCTGTATCTTTTCTGTTCAAACTGAGAGGGAACACTCACAAATAGAGATGGGAGCATGTTCATTATCTTTGCCCAGAGCATTCTATAGTGTGCATATTATCTGCTGAGGTTTTGCTGCAAGTGGAGAGAAGGCAAAGAGTAAAACTATAATTTCAAAGAGGTAAAAAAAAAAAATTCAAATAGTAAGAAAATATCAGTTAAATTCATCTATTCATTCATTCAAAGGTATTTATGGAATGTTACTGATGTCCCAGTACTTTTCTAGAGTTTGTGAAGATAGTGGTGAGGACGACAAACAAGACACTTACTGTCAAGCACCTTATATTCTACTAAGAGAAGAGATACAATACGTAATATCAAATGATGTCAGATAGTGGAAAGCATTAAGTGTTGTGATAGTGACTGTAAATTTAGCTAAGGTAGCAAGGAAGCCCTCTCTTAGGAGAGGATATTCAGATGAGAGAGGCATCAGGGAAATGCAAATCAAAATTACAATGATGTATCATCTCATACCTGTCAGAATGGCTAAAAGAAAAAAAAAACACAAGAAAAAGCAAGTGTTGGTGAGAATGTAGAGAAAGGGGGACCCTCGTGCACTGTTGGTGGGAATGCAAAACTGGTACAGCCACTCTGAAGAAGAGTACGCAACTCCTCCCCCAAAATTAAAACTATAACTACCCTATGATCCAATAGTAGCACTACTGGGTATTTTCCCAAAAATACAAAAACAAAAAGCACTAGTTCAAAGGAATATAGGCACCCCAATGTTTACAGCAGTATTATTTACAATAGCCAAATTATGGAAGCAGCCCCAGGGTCCATTGACAGATAGATGAATGGATAAAGAAGATGTGGTATATACATACAATGGAATACTATTCAGCTATAAAAAACTAAAAGAATGAAATCTTACAATTTGCAACATGGATGGAGCTAGAGGGTATTACATTAAGCAAAGTAAGTCAGAGAAAGACAAATACCATATGATTTCACTCATGTATAAAATTCAAGAGAGAAACAAATGAATAAAGGGGAAAAAAAGACAAACCAAGAAAAAGACTTAACTTTAGAGGTAACTATGGTTACCAGAAGGGAGGTAAGTAGGGGGGTGGATAAAGAGGACAAAGAGTACACTTACATCATGAGCACTGAGTAATGTATAGAATTGTTCAAACACTATATTGCATACCAAAGCTAATGTAAAACTTTAGATCAATTATACTAGAATTAAAATAAAATTTTGTAAAAAAAGAAATAGAAGAAAATTAAAGACAATTTAATGCGAGCAAGAATCAACTTTTTTTTAACTTTTTTTAACGTTTATTTATTTTTGAGGCAGAGAGAGACAGAGCATGAACGGGGGAGGGTCAGAGAGAGGGAGACACAGAATCCGAAAAAGGCTCCAGGCTCTGAGCTGTCAGCACAGAGCCCGACACGGGGTTTGAACTCACAGACCTCGAGATCATGACCTGAGCCTAAGTCAGCCACTTAACCAACTGAGCCACCCAGGCGCCCTGTGTCAACCTTGAAAAGACCTGGATAGGCTGGGGGTGACGCGAGAATGTTCTAGGCCAGGGCAGAGAAAATTCAGAGACTCTACAGTGGGAAGAGCTTTGTTCAAATTCATTCAAAGATGCTGTCTGGGTGTTCCCATGCATCAAGTGCTTAGATACATGGCATATCTGAAACCCCTAAGAATTCCCGACAACCCTATTTTACAGGAAAGGAAACCGACTGCTGGTAAGATGTAGCTTTCCCACACCAACCAGGAAATAAATGACAGAGCTGGGACTAGGACATTTTCCAACTCCAAACTTGTGCTACCTTGTCTCTCAAAATGATACTTCTGATACCCAATGCATAGAGCTACTGGACTAAGACCAAGACAATGGAACAAGTGTGATCATGTTCTATACAGCTGATATTTTGCCCCATAGTCCTGTAGATGCTACTGAACCATGTGGCCTGTTTGTCTCTCCTTCCACAGCACCAGCTCAAACCCTGCTCTAACACTGCAGCTCTGGGCTCATTTGTAGCTCTCTGCACACTGGCCTCATCTTGTATGATGGTAAAAAGCAGACCCTTCTGACTGAGAAAGGGTTAAAATACCACCATCTTTTTCACAGGCACACTTCGGTCTCAATTTATTATACTTTTGGTTATTAACATATTCAAAGTGGCTTCAATCATTCAGCCAAGAAAAGAATGATTTTATTTGAAATTATGTGCTAAAATCCTACACAAACTCCTACACAGTTAAGTAACATTTCAAAATAAAGCCCATTGTAAGAGGTGGTGCTGTTTCCTATCTGTCATGGGTCCCTTCTTGTCTGGCCTTTGCAGACTGGTCAGCACTGACTTCCAGCAGCGGTCTTCTGTTGGTTTCTGACCACAAACACGTCCTCCAGGTCTACTGATGATTTATTCATGCAACAAACTCATGCATGTGTGGTGCCACAATAGCAAAAATAGACACATAGTCAAATGAACAGGGCCCCTGCCCTCAAAAGCTTATAGGGGGAGATGGTGTGATAAACAGGGTCTCTTGTGGTGAATTATGATAAATGTTTAACTGGAAAGAGGCAAGGGGAACCATAAGGTAGGAGGGAGCACTCCTCCGTATCTCAGTTTTGTATCAAAATGTGACAGTATGATACCTTCCCTCTGGCCATTCTTGCAATCTCTTCTTGGGGAGCCAAACTGCAACTGTCACTCAGGTCGTCGGGAACTCTACCCTGTTAACCATGTTTGTCTCAATAGCTCTTCATCTTGCAATGACTGCCCATCCACATCACTTTTGTATCTAACTAACCACATAATTAACATCAATGGTTATCTCCTTCAAGTCTTTGTTAAGAAATGTCTTCAAGCTTTTCGTCTCTGAATACTCTGCTGCAGGTCACTTCCTCTTAGAAGCCATTTCTATCCATCATTTTACCTGACTTTGTGGTCTATGAATCCTCCCAGTTAGGCCTTGTCATACTTGATGTGGTGACCACATTCTATAGTGATTATTTGTTTTTAAGTCTGTCTCCTCTAGCAGACTGCAAACTCTCTGAAGACAGGGACTGTATTGTTTCTCTCCCCAGAACCAACATAATATCTAGCAAAGAGTAAGCATTTAATAAGAGTTTTTTAAAGTGAAATTATGTATTAACAATCCCAATGGACCCATAAGTAATTATTTTCTCAAGGATACATAAAACCAAAAACCATCATCTCTCTGCTTTTGAAATTGTATTTCAATGGCCCTGAGCCCTAGATTCAATGACATATCTGATGGAATATGTTACACTTGAAGCCTAACAGAAATTGTGTATCTCTAGAAAGACGTTTTCTCCCTCAGTATGACTAGCATACCTTCATATCAGGGAAACGTGAGGCAGTGAGACAGAACTAACATCCCAACAGCTTACCCCCAGGTCACTTTGTTACTCTCCACACTGAAGCTATTTATTAGGGGGCATGATCTGACCAACAGTGTTTTCATGAAATGTGTGTAATAACATTTTTCCAGAGGTGACTAAAAATACCATTTGGAAACCTCAATTAAGAAACAGATGTGATGAAGATATGGCAAGACCCTTGTCCAATTCATCATTCAAGTACTGAGGTCTGTGATATATGGTTGTCTCTGAGTACCTAGCCTGGGAGATTCTGCAAGGTAGGAACTTGTCCTTCATCTCTGGATATTCTATCAGCCTGCACAGTTTGTGGTACCGAGAAGGTTTGTGGCCAAAATCAAGAGTAGAATGCCTAACCAACTGAGCAACCCAAGTGCCCCTTAAAGTAGTTTTTAACAGTGAAGTTCGAAACAATCCGAAAGAATAAAACATTACCTCTTTTTTTCTAAAAAAAAAATGTGGAAAAGCATGTGTGTGTGTACTCTTGCAGAGATTCTCACTTTGTGTGCATGTTTGGTGTGACGGAGGCCAACTGTAGCAAAGAAATCACCCAGGGGGGGCTTCTCAAAGTGTACACACTTAGACCTGGTCTCAGTCTTCAGGGAGGGTGAGGGAGGGTGAAGCAAGGCTTGAGGGAGGGTGAATCAAGGCTTCAGGGAGGGTAAGGAGGGAGGCTCAGTAATGGTTGACTAATGCATGTTGTTTTAAAGGTTTTCCTTGTAACTTTAGCCTGTCCTCTCCCTCCTTTATCTTGCCTTTGTTCCCTCTATTCCTCTATGTAATCCGCTGACCATTCTAAAATACACATCCTTACAACATTTGCATTTTTAAATGCTGGAGGAAACCAGGATGCCATCCAGAATTAAGAGGCATGCACTAAAGAAAGAAGATTCCATTTGGTCTCCGTACTTCAGACACCCTTTTCATCAGGCAAAAAAAATCACCAAGGGAACAATGGGAAGCTGGACTATGTTCTCCCCTTTGATTTTCAATTGATGATTTAATAGAGTGCTTCCTGCACAGATGTAGAGCACAGTCTCCTGATTCATTAGCAATAATGGAATGAGCAGCCATTAATTAGAGAGAGAGATTAGTTTAAACAAAAGGGGATTAAATTTAGATTCACTTATTATCCCTTCCATTGTTGATACTATTGAACCCTGTTGTGAGTGGGATAAGGACAAGAGAATTGGTGATTGTGCAGAATATGAATCAATTAGCAAACACATTACATGCTTGATCTGTGCAAGTATTGCTCTGTTTAAGAAATAAGGACAAGATAGAACAGAACATACATATATAAAGATGAAGACAGAGATAAAGATGAGAGACAAGGATTGAGAGAGAGAGACCCAGACTCTACCTTTTTCTTCCTTGACTATGAAACTTTATTTTTCTTCTAAACTGAGCTGTAACCTCTCTCCCCAAACACAGAATCTATGTGGAACATTTTTCCTTTTTGCCCCAGGAAAAAAAAAAAAATCAATAAGGTCCCTGGGGACAGTTTTCAAAGTATTGCATTTTTACCCAATTAAAACTGCTTGCAGGGGCACCTGGCTGGCTCAGTCAGTACAGCATGTGACTCTTCATCTCTGAGTTGCAAGTTTGAGCCACACATTGGGTGTAGAGACTACTCAAAAATAAAATCTTAAAAGAAAAATGCTTGCATACAGCACAGAAAAATGGTGGTCCCCAATCCTAGTAGAACAGCATAGTTGTGAATGGCAAGATTTCATTCCTTTCATTGTCGAGTAATACTCTATTTTGTGTGTGTGTGTGTACACACACACACATCTTCTTATCCATTCATTCATCAATGGACATTTGGGCTTTTTCCATACTTTGGATATCGTCGATAGTGCTGCTTGGAACATTGGGGTGCATGTGTCCCTTCAAAATAGCATACCTGTATCCCTTGGATAAATACCTAGTAGTGCAATTGCTGGGTCATAGGGAAGTTCTATTTTTATTTTTTTGAGGAACCTCCATACTGTTTTCCAGAGTGGCTGCACCAGCTTGCCTTCCAACCAACAATGCAAAAGAGATCTTTGTTCTCCACATCCGCGCCAACATCTGTTGTTGCCTGAGTTGCTAATGTTAGCCATTCTGACAGGTATGAGGTGGTATTTCATTGTGGTTTTGATTTGTATTTCCCTGATGATGAGTGATGTTGAGCATTTTTCCATGTGTCGGTTGGCCATCTGGATGTCTTCTTTGGAGAAGTGTCTATTCATGTCTTCTGGCCATTTCTTCACTGGATTGTTTGTTTCTTGGGTGTTGAGTTTGTCAACCTCTTTATACATTTTGGATACTAACCCTTTATCTGAAATGTTATTTGTAAATATCTTCCCCTATTCTGTCAGTTGCCTTTTAGTTTTGCTGATTGTTTCCTTTGCTGTGCAGAAGTTTTTTATTTTGATGAGATCCTAGTAGTTCATTTTTGCTTTTGTTTCCCTTGCCTCCAGAGACATGTTGAGTAAGAAGTTGCTGCGGCCAAGATCAAAGAGGTTTTTGCCTGCTTTTTCCTCGAGGATTTTGATGGCTTCCTATCTTACATTTAGGTCTTTCACCCATTTTGAGTTTATTTTTGTGTATGGTGTAAGAAAGTGGTCCAGGTTCATTTTTCTGCATGCTGCTGTCCAGTGTTCCCAGCACCACTTGCTGAAGAGACTGTCTTTATTCCACTGGATATTCTTAACTGCTTTGTCAAAGATTAGTTGGCCATACATTTGTGGGTCCATTTCTGGGTTCTCTATTCTCTTCCATTGATCTGAGTGTCTGTTCTTGTGCCAGTACCATACTGTCTTGATGATTACAGCTTTGTAGTATAGCCTGAAGTCCAGGATTGTGATGCCTCCTGCTTTGGTTTTCTTTTTCAAGATTGCTTTGGCTATTCAGGGTCTTTTCTGGTTCCATACAAATTCTAGCTCTGTGAATAATGCTGGTGTTATTGCAATAGGTATTGCATTCAATATATAGACTGTTTTGGGTAGTATTGACATTTTAACAATATTTGTTCTTCCTATCTAGGAGCATGGAATATTTTTGCATTTTGTGTGTGTGTTTCAATTTCTTTCATAAGCTTTCTATAGTTTTCAGTGTATAGATTTTTCACCTCTGGTTAGATTTGTATTTTATGGGTGTTGGTGCAATTGTAAATGGGATCGATTCTTTGACTTCTCTATTCTTCATTGTTGGTATATAGGAATGCAACTGTGCATTGATTTTATAACCTGCAACTTTGCTGAATTCATGGATAAGTTCTAGCAGTTTTTTGGTGGAATCTTTTGGGTTTTCCATATAGAGTATCATGTCATCTGCCAAGAGTGAAAGTTTGACCTCCTCCTGGCTGATTTGGATGCCTTTTATTTCTTCGTGTTGTCTGACTGCTGAGGCTAAGACTTCCAATACAATGTTGAATAACAGTGGTGAGAGTGGACATCCCTGTCTTGTTCCTGACCTTAGTGGGAAAGCGAACTGATTATCTATTTTAAAAGAAATGCTGGGGCGCCTGGGTGGCTCAGTCGGTTAAGTGGCCGACTTCGGCTCAGGTCACGATCTCGCGGTCCGTGAGTTCGAGCCCCGCGTCGGGCTCTGTGCTGACCGCTCAGAGCCTGGAGCCTGTTTCAGATTCTGTGTCTCCCTCTCTCTCTGATCTTCCCCCGTTCATGCTCTGTCTCTGTCTCAAAAATAAACGTTAAAAAAATTTACAAAAATAAAATAAATGCTTCCATGTAATCATAACTAGGGAATAAGATAATCACAGTTTCTGCACCAGTAATTCTTAACCTTTGCTGGGACACAAACTCCTTTAATCATCTGATGGACCTTTTCCCAAGAAAAATGCACAAAGCACCTATTCACAAACATTTCTTATGTTCCATGAGTCCACAAATCATCTGTGACCCAGATTAAGATCCCTCTGGTATATCAACAACAAAAAGTTCAGCATCACTTTCAAATGCAAATATATGCACCTCACTATCTGTCTCTAGATGCTAGCTGGCCCATCATTAAGCTCCATATTTACTCAGGTATTTAAGTTTACCTGTAAAGGTGTTTTTGTTTTTGTTTTTAATATTTATTTTTGAGAGAGAGAGAGAGAGCATGAGTAGGAGAGGGGCAGAGAGAGAGAGAGGGAGACAAAAGATATGAAGCCTGCAGAGAGCCCAATGTGGGGCTTTAACTCACGAACCATGAGATCATGACCTGAGCTGAAGTTGGACACTGAACCGACTGAGCCACCCAGGTGCCCCCTGTAAAGGTTTAATTTATGCTTTAATAATGTCTCTATACAGAGAGAACATTAAGAAATTAGTCACCTACAGTCCGTATTTTTAAAAACTTTATGAAAATATGGTAATTTCACGAGCATACGAGGACACAGTAATTTCTTCTCATCGTGGTTCTCTTTATGCAAAATTGAAGTAGAAGTAGATTTCTTTTTGTACACTTTTCCTCAACTGTGAGAACTTGTGGCAAATATATGTTAGTCAATCCCAGAAGCCATCATGTCCTATCAATGACTAGCTCTACAGACAGAAGAGAGCTCTGGATCATTCACCTTCACTTCATTCTCCCTATCACCATTCACCTTTGGCTATACATCTTTAACTTCATTTCATTTCGCTTCATTGTATTTTATTATCCGTTTATTTTTAACTAGCACTTACATAAGGCTTAACAGACGCCAGGCACAGTCTCAAGCACTTTAGCAATATTAGCTCACTTGATTTCTTCCAATGACTTTATCAGATAATTGTGATGATTATCTTCATTCTACAGGTGAAGCAACTGATGCACAGAGAGGATAAACTGCCTAAGGTTAGAGAGGTGGTTACTACTAAAGCTGTGATTGGAGCCCAACTGGTCTGGCTCCAGAGTCACTCATTAAAATCAATCAGCTTCCACTTTTTGCTGTCTGTGTGTATTTTCATACATTGCCTATGTGAACCCCACAATATTGACCAGGAAGTGAATTCTGGCTGCCAGTTGTTAAACACGGGAAATAATATGCTGCTCTATAGAGAGATCCATTTTCATCTTGGCCCTAAACAGGAAACCATCTTCCTGCCAAACAGGATTCAAATAAATGTCAATCCAATCACCACAGAATAGAAAATGCTCATGGGGACTGAGAAAATGCAGATACCAGAGAGAACACAGGCCGAAAGACCTTCAGTGAGAGACAGAGAGAACTGCATCATCAAAAGTGCAAACAGAATGACATTTACACAGCATATTTGAAAAAAAAAAAAAAATGTTCCTATGGAGGTAAGCTGATGAAAAAGACTCAAGGGTTTAAAACACTGCTTTAAATATGTACATAAGCAAAGGCCTTCCAGTGAGGCTTAATTGATTTGCTACAGTATTATTACGACAGGCAAAAGTATCAATAAGGTGTTACCAAGTTCTTTTCTTGAAAAGAACTTGGAAAGCACATTCAGGAGAGTGGGATCCTCTTAGGATACTTTGTAAGTAGACTTAGTGGATTGTTAATGCTGAGACACCTGTATATGCTTAGAACTTCAACACTGAATTCAAGCAAGCCTAGGAGAGAGAGATATATAGGCTGTAGGAACAAGAGGTTACCGAAAAATTATTTTCCTAGAGTCCTCTAATTTCCCTTCATCCTGCAGCAATACCCATATCAACAATGCCTTCTCACTGTCATAAAGTCACCTCAAGATAAAAAAGAAGTAAAAACTAGATTTTCTGTTTTTTTTTAAATAATAGCTTCCTGATTTCCAATCTCCTAAGCAAACTTCTACTTTCCCCCATTAAAAAATAATAAAATCCACAAGGAGAGCAAATATAAACATGCATGACCTATACCTTTGACATAACTAAGAAACCAATCCCTATTATCTTCAGCTTACCTAGAATTCCATCAAAGCTCCCACTGCCCATCCAGTGCCACAAGTCTTCATGTAAAAGAGAGAAAAGTGATGCCCTTAGACAAAGCACAGACCATGTCATCCTCAGAAGGACAAAGTCCAATATCAAGTGCCAAAAGATGGATACTTCACAACACCAGTGACAGGGAAGGAATTTGAAAATGCACAGGATTAAGTGTCAGTCTAGCATTGCCTCCAAGAGGAGAGTAATATACACAAAGAGGTGATATCCTTGAAAATAAAGTAGTGAAGAATAAGGAAAAGTTTCTTATCTGCAGAAACAAAGGAGAATCAACACCAAACCATCCCAACTCCTCCGTAAATGTCCATTAAGAAAACTGTGAGGAGGGCAGAACTGACCCACAAGAGGATACTGAACTATAAATCTGAGAAGGCAAAATAGATAGAAACAGAAAAAAGACTACATTCACATAAAACTACTGTAAAAAAATGATAAAGGTAAATCAAGCCCATTTCTACTGATAATTGGCATCTCTCATTGAACACACACACACACACACACATTAATAAAACTAATACAAAACTCTTAAGTGAATTAAATATATTCAAATAAGAATTTGGTAATAAGAAAAAACACTTCCAAAATAAAGCCAATAAGAGAAAAGGACCAAAAAAAAAAAAAAAAAAGGAAAAGATTTGATATATTTAATTTCATTCATTAAACCCAAGATAAAAATAGCAGAAGGTATCGGGATTGAAAACTGATCTGGAAAATATTAAAATATACTGTAAAACATCTAAAATTAAAGTAGCGTAGAACTGGTGTAAGAAAAGACCAATTGGATGAATAGAAAGTTAAGAAATAAACCCCATTACTATGGAAAGGTAATAGAAAATTAATTGTATATTAACTAAATTCAATGCTCAGTTCCTGGTGTGAGGTGTGATTTTTGTAGAAATATTATGAAATGCAATTCTAGATTTATTAAAACAGGGAGTACATGAGTAACTCTGGAGCCAGACTTGTCACTGTGAAGGATGGAACATACAAATATGGAATGTAGGAAGGCCAGAAACAACCTTATGAGGGTGGTATGAAATTAGAGATATCAGTGTGAATTCATGATTCTTAAAATATGTATATTAATCTATATATATGCATATGAATATGCATGTATAGTTACTTGTGTAGGTATACATGTGTGTACGTATGTACATATTACATGTGTGTCTGCACACATGCCCGTATTTCCCATTTCTGTTCACAGAATGGGTCTAAAAGAATTTTTTTTTTAATTCACTACAAGGTAGATTATAAAACTGGAAACCTGGCAAACAAAGATTTCTTCTTTGTCAACGAGATCCCTTTTGCCACAGAAGGAGAAGGGAGGGCAGAAGGTTTAAGAAGGAACCTACTCCTTCTAGTATGCTTCTACTGCTTCTAGTATGGCCAGAGTTGTTCACAAATGGCCCTCTACCTGGGCAACAGCAGTTAGTACCAGTAACACTGGTTCCCATTTCTGGCTTCTTTCCATACTTCCAGAGCATGTGTGCCCTCAAAAATACCAGCAGTAGTTCGGCACTAACCTCTCATCAGGGGTCTCAGTCTCATCTCTGGGGACTTCTCCTCCAGTTTCTGGGCTCTGATAACTTCCAAATTCTTTCATTTGTTTACTTAGCCCTAGAGGTGGAACCTACCTCCTGCAATTACTCTGAATTTTTACCCCAATTCCCTATATTAAATTCTCTCTATTAAAAAAGTGAGTGTGTTGTCTGTTTTCCTAGCTGGACCTGGACTGATACACCATATACAGATTTTCTCTCTTATGTAACCAAAAAAATAATTTGAAGCGTTCTAAAAGTGAACCCTATTGGGATATTTACAGTTTCCCCAAAATTGCTACTTCAGTTTCAGGTGTTGCAAACTAAAAAATAAATTTTAAAAGCTTTATTCCTTGTTTTTATCTCCATAACTTTAAAATGTCCAGAAATCAGTATCAATATTCAGCACTGCACTGTCCAGCAGTTCATGTTTGAAACTTGACAGATGAATTTTTGGAAGAAATTCTCATCAGATGCACTAGAAAGGCAGTATGGGAGCAGCCTCAGATCACCAACCCAGTGTCTCAGATGACATGAACTTTATATCAGACTCCCTGAAGTGGATTGAAAGAACATTCTCAATAAATAGAGGGGGAAAACAGTATTTATCCTTTCTTAAGAGCTTCCAGCCTAGTAAGACATGAAACGTGGAATGTGCATTCATTCAACAAATACTCCTCGTGTGTGAGACACCATTTCAAAGAGAACCAGACAGACAAGTTGTCTACCTTCATGGCGCTTACATCTAGGACAAAAGATTCACAAATACGGATGATATATAATCCTTTAGAATATGATAAATAAATAGAAAAATAAAGCAGAGAAAAGAGTAGAAAATGGGAAAATGGTACAAATTTAGACAGGGTGGTCAAAAATGTTTAATTTTTTTAAATTAAATTTTAGTTAACATGCAATATTTGTTTCAGGAGTAGAATGCCGTGATTCATCGCTTACATAGAATAGCCAGTGCTCATCACAACAAGTGCCCTCCTTAGTACCTATCACTCATCTAGCCGGTCTCCAACTCACCTCCCTCAGTCAACCCTCAGTTTGTTCTCTGTCAGTAACAGTCTCTTGTGGTTTGTTTCCCTTTCTTCTCTTTCCTCCCCATCTTCCCATATGTTCATCTGTTTTGTTTCTTAAATTCCACTTATGAGCGAAATCATGTATTTGTCTCTCTCTGACTTACTTCACTTAGCATAGTACATTCTAGCTTCATCCACATTGTTGCAAATGTCACAATTTCATTCTTTTTGATGGCTAACAAATATTCATTTGAAATATATACCATTTCTTCTTTATCCATTCATCAGTTGATGGATATTTGGTCTCTTTCCATAGTTTGGCTATTGTTGATAATGCTGCTATATATAGTAGGGTGCGTTTAAGCCAATCTTTCATTTTCTAAAAATATTTATTTAAAACAACCCACTGGATATTATTTCCTGCTTTGTTGAAGATTAATTGACCATACAGTTGTAGATTCATTTCTGGGTTTTCTATTCTATCGATCTATGTGTTTACTTTTGTGTCAGTATCATACTGCTTTCATTACTACTGCTTTGTAAACTAACTTCAAGTCTGGACTTTGATGTCTCCAGCTTTGCTTTGCTTTTTCAAGACTTCTTTGGCTGTTTGGAGTCTTTTGTGGTTCCACGCAAATTTTAGAGTTGCTTGCTCCAGCTCTGTGAAAAATGCTGTTGTTATTTTGATAGGATTGCGGTAATTGTATATAGTGCTTTTGACGGTATACACATTTTAATAATATTTTTCTTCCAATCCATGAGCATGGAACATCTTTCCATTTCTTTGTGTCATCTTCAAGACAGTCTTTCATCGGTGTTTTATAGTTTTCACATACAGGTCTTTCATGTCTTTGGTTACATTTATTCCTAGGTGTCTTATTGTTTTGGGGGCCATTATAAACTGATTTAAGATGGACAACATCATATGGAAGAATGAAACTGGACACGTTCTTACACAAAACACAAAAATTAAAAATGGATTAAATAACTAAATGTGAGACCTGAAACCATAAAAATCCTACAGAAGAATATAGGCACTAACCTTTTTGATATCAGCCATAGCAACTCCTTTCAGGATATGTTTCCTGAGGCAAGGGAAACAAAAGCAAAAATAAACTATAGGGACTTCACTAAAATAGAAAGCTTCTGCACAGCAAAGGAAACAATCAACAAAACCAAAAGGCAACCTAAAGAAGGGGAGAAGATATTTGAAAATGACATATCTGATAAAAGGTTAGTATCCAAAATATGCAAAGAACTTATAAAACTCAACATCCCAAAACCAAATAAAGACCTACAGATGGCAAACAGACACATGAAAATATGTTCATCATCACTTACTGTCAGGGAAATGCAAATCAAAACTACAATGAGATACCACCTCACACCAGTCAGAATGGCTAAAATCAACAACACAAGGAACGACAGGTGTTGACATGCACTTGGCAAAAGGGAACCCTCTTGCACTTTTGGTGGGAATGCAAACTGGTGCAGTCACTATGGAAAAGAGTATAGATTTTCATCCAAAAGTTAAAAATAGAATTACCCTATGATCCAGCAAAAGCACTAACTGGGTATTTGCCCAAAGAATATAAAAATACTAATTTAAAAGGATACATGCCACCATATGTTTATAGCAGCCTAAACAATGATAGACAAATTATGGAAACAGCCCAAATGTCCACTAACTGATGAATGGATAAGAAAGATGTGGTACACATAAATATATACAAAGGAGTATGACTCAGCCATAAAAAAAGAGAAATCTGGCCATTTGTAACCACATGGATGGAGCTACAGAGTATTATGCTAAACAAAATATGTCAAATAAAGACAAATACCATATAATTTAATTCATGTGTGGAATTTAAGAGTTATTTTTTTTTAATAAAATAATGGGTGATGTATCAAAGTGCTGAATTACTTGCACACCTGAAACTAATATTACACTGTATGTTAGTTGACCAGAATTTAAATGAAAATTAAAAACAAAAAAAAAGAACCCACAATGATACTTCTCTCCCATTTTCTGGTCTTTTCCCTTCCCTTCAACATATCTGATATAAAAATATATTTTAAGCCCCTGATTAAATTTTCTCCAGAGTCCCCATTATGAAATCCTGTGTGTTTGTAAGCTCTTCATTCATACAGCCATTACCAATGACAGAGTCCTTGGATTCCATGCCACACTTAAGCTTCAGAGTCAATTGTTTTCTGTTAATCAGTCAGAGAAGACTGACGTTGAAAGGTAAACTCACTGCCAACAATCACTGTAGACCTTATGGCGCAGGGTCGAGCTGCAGCAGCATCCCTGAGTCACCGAGTGAAGGGAGAAAAAAAATGGCCTCAATGACTTTGTGTCTGGATAGGATGGAATCATTACAGGATTTGGAGAAAGTATTGGATGGTGAATCTGAGCTCCATCACATCTAAACTGGGTAACTTAAGAAAAATTATTTCTTTTCATTACTTCTTCCTTGCATGATACTATGAGGATTACATACAATAATTTATATAAAGCCTATAAAAACACATATGAGAGACTTCAACAAATGTTGATCCCGTTCACCCCCTTGCCCCACCACAGGCTAGGCAAATTTCTCTGCTTTTGTGAGTAAAAAGAAAAAAAAAATACACACTGTGAACTGGTACAGAGATGCAAGATGGTTGGCAAACTTTTAAGCCACCTAAGAGATCACCCTATCAGTGATTCTGTTCAAAAGAGTTGAAGGGCTGGGGCGCCTGGGTGGCGCAGTCGGTTAAGCGTCCGACTTCAGCCAGGTCACGATCTCACGGTCTGTGAGTTCGAGCCCCGCGTCGGGCTCTGGGCTGATGGCTCGGAGCCTGGAGCCTGTTTCCGATTCTGTGTCTCCCTCTCTCTCTGCCCCTCCCCTGTTCATGCTCTGTCTCTCTCTGTCCCAAAAATAAATAAACGTTGAAAAAAAAATAAAAAAAAAAAAAGAGTTGAAGGGCTACACACAAAATTCAGCATCTAAATGAGATTATTTACAGCCAGTTCAAGCCATAAATAATACTTTTAAGGAGTGGTGAATGGAGAAAGAATCATGGATAAAGGTTACTACACAGAGAATAAAGTTGGGGTGGTCCTATTAGATCAATAATTTTTTTAAATAACACAGAAAGACAACCTCCAAAACTACAAAAGGATCCCTGGACGGAAAAGAGACAGTCTTAGAAGAGTATTGATGGAGAACGGGCAGGCCAGTTGGCAGTGCTATTTATCCAGGGCCTGAGGATGGAAAGGCTGATTACAAGAAAGACTGCCAGCATCAAGGAGAAGAAACACTCCATCGAAAACCAATCAATCCATCATTGCAATTTTCACAAATAATGTGTTCTAGATTTCATATTTCCCCCACAGTTTACAGAGATAATTGTGAGCTACTTTGTAGATGGTGGGAAAAAGAGATACAAAAGAAATATGTAAGTGCAAATACATTTGCATATGTATTTTTTATTAAAGATTTTATTTTTAGACCAGTTTTAGGTCCACAGCAGAAAAAGGTACAGATATTTCCCATATGCCCCTGCCCCACACAAGGAGAGTCTCCTACCTTATGAACACCCCCCACCAAAGGGCGCATTTGTTACAGCTGATGAATAGGCATTGACATCATTATCAGCCACAACCTAAAGTTTCCATTAGAGTTCACTCTTGGTACTGTGCAGTCTGTGGGTTTGGACGAATGTATAAGGACATGTGTCAACCATTCTAATAAGAGAACACTTTCACTGCCCTAAAAGTCTTCTGTGATCTGCCTATTGACCCAACATCCCTGAAGACCACTGGTCTTAACTCTTTTTATAGGTTTGTCTTATCCAAAATATCATCTAATTGGAATCAGACAGAATGTAGCTATCTTAAATTGAGTTATTTCACTTGGCTATAAGCATTTAAAGTTCTTCCATTTCCTTTGATGGCTTGATAGATTGTTTCTTTTTAGTGAATACTATTCCACCGTCTAGGTGTGCCACAGTTTATCCATCACCTACTAGAGGACATTTTGCCTGCTTCCAAGTTTTGCCAATTACAAATAAAGCTGCTGTAAACAATCATGTGTAGACTTTTGTGTGGATATAAGTTTTTAACTCCTCTGGGTAAATGACAAGGAGTGTGATCACTGGTTTGCATGGTAACACTATGTTTAGTTTTGAAAGAAACCACCAAACCCTCTTCCAAAGTGGCTGCTCCATTTTGCATTCTCATCAGCAATGTGTGAGAGTTTCTGTTGCTTCACAGAAACTGTTCCTCCTCAGTACTTGGGTGTTGTCAGTGGTTTGGATTTTGGCCATTTTTTTTTTTAATGTTTGTTTTTTTGAGAGTGAGCAAGCCAGAGTGAGAGAGCAAGAGAATGAGAACAAGCAGGGAGGGGCAGAGACAGAGGGAGACACAGACTCCAAAGAAGGCTCCAGACTCTGAACTGTCAGCACAAATAACTATGCGGAGCTCAAACTCACTACCCATCAGATTATGACCTGAGCTGAAGGTCGACACTTAACTGACTGAGCCACCAGGCACCCCAGGATTTTAACCATTTTAGTAAGGATGTCCTGATATCTCATTTTTGTTTTTAATTTGCATGTCCCTGATGACTTCTGATGTGACAATCATCTCAAATGCTCATTTGCCATATGGCTATCTTCTTTGGTGAGGTGGCTGTTGAGGCCTTTGGCCTACATTTCAATTGGGTTATTTGTTTTCTTAATGTTGAGTTTTAAGAGTTCTTTGTATATCAGCTATGTCTTTTGCAAATATTTTCTCCCTGTGTCTTGTCTTCTCATTTAAGATTTTCTTCCATAGAGAAAAGTTTTTAATTTTAATGAAGTCCAGCTTATCGATTATCTTTATCATGAGCATGCCTTTGGTGTTGTATTTAAAAAGGCACTGCAACACCCAAGGTCATGTGGGTTTTCTTCTAAGTTATTCTCTAGGAATTTTATTTATTTGTATTTTACATTTAGGTATGATTCATTTTGAGGTCTGTGTCTAGATTTTTGCATGCGGATGTCCAGTTTTTCCAGCACCGTTTATTGAAAAGATGACTTTGCTCTTTAGTTGACTATATTCATGTAGGTCTACTATTTCTAAGTTTCCTATTCTGTTCCATCGATCTGTTGGTCTGCTCTTTCACCAATACCACACTATCTTGATTACTGAAGCTTTAGTAAGTCTTTTTTTTTTTATTTTTTTTACACTTATTTATTTTTTGATAGAGAGAGACCAGGCACAAGTGGGGATGGGGCAGAGAGAGAGGGAGACAGAATCCGAAGCAGGCTCCAGGCTCTGAGCTGTCAGCACAGAGCCCGACGTGGAGCTTGAACCCACAAACTGTGAGATCATGACCTGAGCTGAAGTTGGACACTTAATCGACTGAGCCACCCAGGCGCCCCAACATTTGTTCATTTTTGAGAGACAGAGAGAGACAGAGCATGAACAGGGGAGGGGCAGAGAGAGAGGGAGACACAGAATCCGAAGCAGGCTCCAGGCTCTGAGCTGTCAGCACAGAGCCCGACACGGAGCTTGAACCCACAAACTGTGAGATCATGACCTGAGCTGAAGTTGGACACTTAATCGACTGAGCCACCCAGGCGCCCCAACATTTGTTCATTTTTGAGAGACAGAGAGAGACAGAGCATGAACAGGGGAGGGGCAGAGAGAGAGGGAGACACAGAATCCGAAGCAGGCTCCAGGCTCTGAGCTGTCTGCACAGAGCCCGACGTGGGACTTGAACTCACCAGCCACGAGATCACGACCTGAGCCAAAGTCGGACACTTAACCATCTGAGCCACCCAGGCGCCCCAAAGCCTTAGTAAGTCTTAAAGTAAGGTAGTGTCAGTTCTCCAAGTTTGTTCTCCTTCAATATTGCATCAGTTATTCGGGCACATATATATTTTGAATTAAAGGTGTCGATTTCTCTTAGCTCTCCAAATGTTCACATTGAAGGACTTAGCAAGAAATAGGAGAGATTATATAGAGACATAAAGGAATTTAATAGCAACTTATTCCTAATACCCCATCATTTATGTTGTAAATGTCAAGTTTTTTTTGAGTTTAACATTCACCTAGAGAAGTACCTAAATTTTAAGTGGTAGAGCTTTGTAAATTTCCACAAATCAAACACACCCATCTAACCAACACCCTGCACCAAACACAGAGAACCCCAGAGACTTACTATGGCCCTTCCCACTCACTACCCCCACTAAGAGTACTAACTACCCTGATTCTTCAACACTACAGATTAGTTTTGCCTCTTTCTTAACTGAAAGAAATGCAGTCATGCAGTATGAATTCTTAGTGTTGTTTCTTATGCTTGACATTATGTTCCTAAGACTCATTCATTATGCAGATTGTAGCTGTAGTTAGTTCATTCTCATTGCTGTGGAGTATTCCAACTTTCAAAATCCATTATACATTGATGGACATTGAAACTGCTCATTGAATAATTTCTAATATGGTACTATTAAAAATAAGGCTGTTATTCATATTTTAATAACAACTTTTCATGAACATCTGTATACATTTCTGTTGGGAATATGCCCATGATTGGAATTCCTGGGTCATAAATATCTTGAGCTTTAATAAATACTGCCAAATGGTTTTTACCCATGTATACTCTCAGGAGCAGTGTATGAGAGTTGTGTTCCACATTCTAGCTGGTACATAACAGTGTGTATTTTCCATTTTAGCCATTCTAATGGGTACCATAGATAGTATGTTTTAAAAGAATACCATAAGAAAAAATACTCTAAAAATTAAAAATATTATTACTATTTGTGGTGCATCTAGATACATTTTAAACATGAACTCCTACTTGTTTTTTGTGGGTTTTTTTTTTAATGTTTATTTTTGAGAGTGGAGGGGGCAGGGGTTGAGAAAGAGAGCAAATCCCAAGCAGGCTCTGCACTGACAGTGCAGAGCCTAATGCAGGACTAGAACTCACAAACCATGAGATCAGATCATGACCTGAGCCAAAATCAAGAGTTGGATGCTCAACCAACTGAGTCACCCAGGTGCCCCTTGAATTCTTACTTGTTTTTCATGCCAATTATCAGGATTGGAGAAATACCACGCTCTAATTCTTTAGAAAGCTACAAAGTCATAAATGTGAGACCCTAATGCCTGGGTGAACACTTTCCATTTTCAGGATATTAAATTCTCTCTGAACTGAAAGCAGTGTTAACTAATCTTTATTTTCTAATAGCACCACTTCTGTCCAGTTATATTAATTACTGAAAAATTTTTCAGTGATGTAGACAGAGGTATTTAGTAACATACCAGTTGGTTCTCTCAAAGACTGTGAATTGTTTATTATTTGCATCAGTGTTTAAGGTGAGTATATATGCCAAAGGGGAGGCTTATCAAAAGCAGAGGTTTATCCCTTATCTAATACAACCTAACAAAGCACCTCAAATCTTACTTTTATTTCTCACCATAGTCTGAGCTGGTTGAGCGGTTCATGCGTTTGTCTTTCACGGGTTCATACTGTGTTGCAATTGAGGTGGATGTTTGGCCGGGCCTGGGCTCCAGTCAGCCTTTTTCTCTATATTGTCTTCCACCCTGAAGAAGGATAGATGGGCTTCCTCACATGGAGGCAGCAATGTTCCAAGAAAAAGAAAGTGAAAGCTGCAAGGTCTCTTGAGCCTTAGGCTCTTCTACCACATTCTATTAGTCAAAGCAAGATACAAGATCAGCCCAGAGTCAAAGAGTATGAAGTAGATTATACCTCTTAATAGGAAAGCTGCAAAATCATTTGGTCATGTTTTGTAGTCTACCACTAGGGATGACAATCTGAATATGCTAGCATAAAATGAGAGCTACTTAAGTGTTAACATATTTGTTACAATGTAATTACTACTAAAATTGTATTTCTTTTAAAGAATTAGTTATTTCTTATTTCCCATCAGCAGGAAGGCCCAGTGCCTAATGCATTCACACACACACACACACACACACACACACACACACACACGCATGAGCACGCACACACAGTCATTATGAGTCAGCTATTGTTATCACCACAAAATCCTAACTAACGCTCTTATTAGTCAGTTGTCTCAACCAACTTTCCCTTCCTGCCCATTTGCAAGGCCCTAGTCCCGTTGAAAAAGGATCCCTGGAACCTATTATAGCACCCAGCAATCTCTAGTTCCCACTTTCACTTTCACTTTCTCTCTCTCTCTCTCTCTCTCTCTCTCTCTCACACACACACACACACACACACACACACACACACACAAACCCTGTTCTCCCTGCCCTTCTACCTTTAATTACAGTCTCACTGCCTCCAAATGGTTTACTCATGAGCACCCAGCCTCGTGAGGTAAGATGGTCTTCTTTGATTACTGCCTCCTTGCTCATTTTTAACCACATCCTGTTGGCTATCCCTCATCTCCACCCTCAAGATGTGGACCAGTGCACTCTATCCCTGTACTTGACCTCAGTCCCCAGATCTTCCACCAGGCTCAGGACTCAGAGTCAGCCCCTGCCAAGGATGGCTATTTAGATTCCTCTTCTCTTTGAGCTCAGGTTATAAATACCCTTCCTCAGAACCTCCTGCAAAGAAACACACACACACACACACACACACACACACACACACACACACTCTAGAAATCCTACAAATGAGCAAGCTATGACTGTACTCAAGAAAACCAACTCTACTGGAAGATAGACCCATAAATTTAAGCAGTAGAATCTAAATCATAATAGTAATTATAACCAAAAAAAATGAGTTTCAAATTTGATTTTTTTATTTTGTCCTTCAGAAGTACTGAATAATCATGATTACTGGTAGTCATGGTGAATCCATCTGATCCAAATGGGAATGCATGTTTAATGAATGGAGAACAGCACAGGAAAAGAGAAGAGGTCTTTGCAGCTGTATGGACAGACAGCCAGAGGGAAACCAAAACCCAGTTATTGCTCCGTTGCCAGCACACTTGGATAGGCAATTAGTAAAAACAAATTTATCTAAAAATAAGGGAGAAACAATAGAACTTGATGACAAACTGCACCTAAGGGATAAAGTGGAGAAGAAAAATGACTAAAATGTGCATTTGATGTTAGTAGTAGTAATCATGAAAAGCAGGGAAAAGGAACTATGTGGGAACCAAGTTCTGCCTTTAGTGATAATTAAATGAAAACGCCCTTTAGAAAAGAGGAATTTGATGTTAAAAAAAGTATATAATAAGCAGCCAAACCAAAAAAAAAAAAAAACAGATATAGGAATCCTTTGTTATAGGTGACACAAAACTGTGCGAACATATTTCATAGTTTAAATAAACATCTAAAAACACTATTGTTCAGGGGAGCCTGGGTGGCTCAGTCGGTTAAGCATCCGACTTCAGCTCAGATCATGGTCTTGCAATTCATGAGTTTGAGCCCCACGTCGAACTCTGGGCTAACAGTTCAGAGCCTAGAACCTGCTTCGGATTCTGTGTCTCCCTCTCTCTCTGCCCCCTCCACCACTCTCTCTCTCTCTCTCTCTCTCTCTCTCTCTCTCTCACACACACACACACACACACACACACACACACACACGCTCTCTCTCTCTCTCAAAAATAAACAAACATTAAAAAAAAAAAAAATTAAAGGGGCGCCTGGGTGGTGCAGTCGGTTAAGCGTCCGACTTCAGCCAGGTCACGATCTCGCGGTCCGTGAGTTCGAGCCCAGCGTCAGGCTCTGGGCTGATGGCTCAGGGCCTGGAGCCTGTTTCCGATTCTGTGTCTCCCTCTCTCTCTGCCCCTCCCCCGTTCATGCTCTGTCTCTCTGTCCCGAAAATAAATAAACATTGAAAAAAAAAATTAAAAACACTCTTTTTCAGAAGAACACCAATTTCAGGGCATGTTAATACTCTTCCTCCTCTCCACAATTAGTTCCCAGAAAGTTCCAATTAGACCTGCCTTTTAAGCAAAGAATTGTATTTACATTGAATTAACATAAAAGGAAACCACTGAAATAGAACTAATGAAAAATGGGATCAATCCTTCTACTATGTTTTCAAAATGTCTGAAAAGTTATTAAGAGGAAGTTACATGTGGCAACTGGCCATTAATCAACCTAATACTCATTCTGATGTCTTTAGGGCAATCTTAGCCCACTGGACAAGGGTGGAAAGTTTTTTGTTCAATATCCAACACAGCGAAGTGTATTATATTTATCCTTCACCAATGCATTCCCAACTACTAAGATTGACATTTGCCTTTGTCTGTTCAGGGTGTATAACAACATCACAGTATAGGTATCTTAAGAACATCAGAAATTTCCTTTTCATACTTCTGGAGGCTGGGAAGCTCAAGACCAAGGTGCTGGCAGATTCAATGTCTGGTGAGGGACTGCTTCCCAGTTCACAAATGGTTGTCTCCTTCCTGTGTGCTCACATGGTAGAAGATGCAAGGGAATCTTCTGGGGTTTCTTTATAAGGGCATTAATCCCTTTCATCTCCCAAAGGTCCCACTTCCAAATACCCTCACACTTTATTTTAGGCCTCAGCTTCTGAAATGCAAGGGCAGCACCAATATTCAGTCTATATCAACACTGTTATACATAACGTACGTATAAAAGGAACTTTGCCTCATATGACAAAAAATGCTCAGAATAATGTCATCTTTGCACAAGACACATGGGCATATTGAAATTATTTTTTAACATATAACAGAACAAATGCCTTCCTTTTCTCTTTATCTACAATCAGGAACCGGTGAACAGAATCTTAGATCCTTGCAAATAAAGCAACCAACACAAAATGTATTTAATCCGTCTTCAAGCACTTAAGTTAGAGATCACAGTAGGACAAGTCTCAGGGTCTAGGAAGTTAAGCTCCACGTGGTGTTCTGAAAATCACAGCTATTTGCCAGAGTGCACAGGTAAGCATGTTATGTCCTATTCCTGGCTTCCATGCCCTCAGGTATCATGTGAAGATCACAATTCCACACCTTTCTCCTGAGGGAAGCACAAATGGTCCAGGTGGACACAGGAAACCTGAAAAGGCTGGATATCCAGAGAGGCAACAGAATGCCAAGGTTCTCCTATGGATCACTGGTGTGGAGTATGACTTCACTCCAGCCAGCTACTCTGCCTTCTCTACTTTTTATCCCTTCCATCACAAGAGCCATAAGGTTTAACCTTATTCTCATAGAAGCTTCCATGTGGCTTAAGACAGAAATTAGAAATTCTATTTTATATATTATAAACAGGCCATATTTAGGATTTAAACAATCTAGTCTTGTACTTCACAAGTCATCCTGTGGCTAAGAACTAGATTTGGGAGACTGTTGGTTGTTTTTGTTTCGTTGTGTTTTCCTAATCCTTTGTAAACCCACACTTTTATAAGCTACAATAAAAATGAACTACTAAAACAGATCACATCCTTTCATGCCAATGAAACATAAAATTATTCTTCAAGTTTCTGAATGTTCACTTTTTGGACTTATCCCTACCTGGGAACAGTCCCCAGATCTTTCTTTGAATAGCACTGGTAGCCCAAAGACATATGGCTAGGAGAAACAGGGGCAGATACCTGAGACACAGCTCAGCCAGGACATGCCCAGTGCTTTGGCCAGGGGATACGTGTTCACGCTGAATACCAAGAAGGTGGCTCCTATGGCACAAATGTAGAGAGAGACCAGTGTTCATAGTATGACCTTTCATAGAAACTTTGGCTAGAGAAGTCTGTGTTCCAGCTGAGACTATGAAGTTCCTATTCTTCCATAGTTCATGTGAGTTTTTTTTCTCCTCTTTACATTTTCATACCATTACTCCAAGTCATGAAAATAATTCATGAAAACATTTACCCCACTTATATCTGCATCAACATTTAAAGTCCCTAACCAAGATTCATAAAGGATTCTTCCAGTCTTTCTCTAATTTCCATACTTAGTTCTCATCCTGTAAATAATGTAACAGTCTACTATATTTTTGTAGATTAGATCAGCCCGTTGCTTTACACACCTGGAGATGAAAGAATTGATCAATTCTTAGTTTCTACTAGAGCAGAACCAGCTATGAAAAATCCATAGTTTAAAATGTTTCAACTACCATTTAAAATACTGCCTTGTAGAATAAACAGAATGCAGGGTCCCCACCTGTCACACATCAACCAAAAAAGAGGCATAAATCCACATTCAAAAATACGAAAGCACTGGCTTTACATAGACCATTATTTGATGGCCATTTATCAAAGTCACAGTAAACACCAGGCTTTTACTTTGGCCTCAAATGCTAGGAAGATCAACAAAACACCTGCGCAGCTTTCATAGTGAGCCAACTCCCCCCCCTTCCCAGAGGCCAGGGGTTCTCTCAGCTGGAGGCAATTTTGCCCAGAGGGGACATTTAGTAAAGTCTGAAGATATTTTACTTGTCCCAAGAGGGGGAATACTACTGGCATTGAGTGGGTCAAGGCCAGGGTTTTGCTAAATCATCTGCAATGCATAGAACAGCCCCACAAGAGAGAACTTGCCAGCTCCAATAGTCCACAATGTTGAGATTGAGAAATACCGTTCTAGGCTATGCTCAGCCATGTCCTCGGGAACAAAGAGATCTCACTGTAACGAGGTGCGACTCATTAGAGCCACGTGGGTATGCATGTTCCAATTTCCATTTTCAGAAACGTCATGTTGGTAACTTGAAATGGGTCATGATGGGTGTCTTAACACCAAGGAAACTGGCAAATGCTACAAGTTAGGAGTTTTTCTAGAGAGCTGGTTGTTAAACATTAATCACCAAACCACTAGGGGCATCCCTTCCCAATAGAAGTAATAAAGCCTCGTGGACTCTGAATTCTGCTCTACTTGTGGTCTCTGAACTCTTGGGCTGAAGAAGCAGCTCTTTGGCCAAGTGTCACTGATGACACAGGATGACCCACATTGTGTTAGTATCTAGCCAGAGTTCATCAGTTTCTCCAAAGTGAAAGGTAACCGCTATACAAAATAGCACTAGCTGCCTAAAACCCCCACACGACATAAACACATACACAACATGTGAATGCAAAAATGCACACTGATTTGTGACTGATCAAGTACAAATCAGAAGACCTTATACAGAATGGAAGGCTGCAACCTTCCCCAGGTAGGAGCATGCATCTTGTTTAGTCGAAGCTATGGCAGGTATCAATCCTCTCAACCACGTGTGGCTCAAGAAGGAACCTGTAATGCAGCCAGTTCAAGCCAATGATGTGTGAGGGTTAGTCTCCAGAAAGGCCTCTACAAGTGTCTTCTTCATTCTTGAAACAGGATATGCCCTCTTCCCCTGTTCTTTGGAGGCTATGAAGTAAGGATGTGATTCTTGAAGCAGCCACAGCCATCTTGCACGAGTGAGGGGACAAGCCTACGGACTCTGGGGATGTTAGAGTTAAAAAAAGAGGAAAAGCCTTGTCTTGGATATGCCACTGAATTAGTCAACCCAGGAACTGCCTACCTACCTACTGTGGTTTCTTGACAGAGAGTTAACATGTCATTCTTGCTGTTTAGTGCTCTTCTCCTTAGGCTTTGTATTACTTGAAGCCCAAACTCCCTAACTGCCATAATTTCTCAAACACAGTTACCACATTCTCTTGCCATCAAAAAGGCATGCACTCTATTACACAGAAGTACCACTTTGCTTCATTTTTAAGGCATTTCATCACTACTCAAAATTACCAATTTCTTTGCAATATAAATAAGGGATAAAAAGCAAAATCTACAACGCAAGATCAGTGAACCTTTGATTATGCCAATCCTCAGTATGAACTGGAGCTTTCAGGGGCAAACTTTCTGCATAGAGGACATATCTGCTTGGGAAAGTGGTTTGCATTCCTACTACTTCCGGTGTTCTTTGATACAGTAACTCCAAAGAGACAGTGGAAATGTAACATAGACATGTCTGTTCAATTCATAATGAAGCCAAGAAGGACTAAGCTCACTGCAGCCTCCCTCTCCCCTGATCATAACTGAAAGCTCTAGGCAAAAATCAGAAAGCAACCACCTAACAACTCTCAAAGGAAACAAGAGCAGACAAATTGGAAGAAGAATGAAAACTTCGCAAGGGACCCACATAGGTGTATATTCATTTGCAAGGGCTGCTGTAAAAAATGCCACAGACTGGGTGACTTTAACAACAGAAATTGATTTTCACACACTTCGGGAGACTGGAAATCTAAAACCAAGTTGTCAGCACAGTTGTTCCTTCTGAAGCCTCTGTCCTTGGTTGCAGATGCCCCCTTCTCCCCTGTCTTCACATGCTCTTTTCTCCGTGCATGTGTCTGTCCCCTAATCTCCTATTCTTATAAAGACACCAGTCATGGTGCATTAGAGCTCCCCTAATGACTCAATTTTTCCCCAAACACCTCTTCGAAGGCCCTGTCCTACACAGTGATATTCTGTGGTACTAGCAGTTAGGGCTTGGACCTATCAATTTGGGGGGGAAATAGTTCAGCCCATAACAAAGATTGAGTTTACCTTTTTTGTTTTTGTTTTGCCTCTGTTTGGCATTTCCCAGCTGCCACTGTGGAGTCATGAGTAGCTAAGGTCCCAGGAGAAGAAATCCTATCTTCCTGACCAGAGGAACTGGGAAAAAAGGACTCCTGTGCTCCGAAGCATGGGTAGAAGGAATCCTAGGTGTCTCTCTCATTCTCTCTCTCTCTCTCTCTCTCCTTGCCACATAGCTCTGACAGTTAGTACCGCTGATGTAGCTGGATCTGTGGTGACAGTGTACATAGCTACAATGGTAGAAAAACCCCTTATTTCTGGCCAAAGAAACAGGAAACAGGAAAATGAGCCCCGGCAAGGTGGACGGTGTGGGGGAGGGAGTTCCAGAGGAACCCACTGGAGGTGAGGATCCATGACACAACTCCTGGTGCACTGCTGAGTTGTGAAATCAGAGCAGCATACAGAGGCTTTGAGAATTCAACAGACTTGGAGACACATGCAGACAGAATTTGCCCTATGGCCCAGACCACATCAACTGCCTGCTAGGAAAAAATTTTAAAAATTTAAAAAAATTAAAAAAAAATTTTTTTTCAGTGATTTCTAACTGGATTGTGTTTATTCTATTTTCTTATTTTCTGTCTTCTTGACACTCTGGCATCTGGGACCTTGCTGACCAGGAAAGGACTACCCTTCCCAGGGTAAGCTAATCCTGAAGATAGCAGACAAATGGTCCTAGGAGCCTATCTTTAATATGCAAAACAATCCAGAGCCTGTATTTCCCTCCCACAGCTTCCCCCCCCCCAACTCTTACACTCCATTCCCCTTCTCTAATTCATCACTCCAGGACCAGATGCCAGACAATTCAGGACAGCCCCTACATCCCAGAGCCTTCTAAAATTACTCAAATTAACCGATCGTAACCCTGCTTACCCTGTGTCTTCCATTTTTCCTATGGCAATCTCACCAAGATTTTCTCCTGCTCCCTCACCTTCCAGATCAATTCCTGACCTTCTGGGTGTGGCATTGCCTGTGGTGGCATGCCTAGACCTGTCATAATCTTTCCATTGGCAATTGGCTCCTGATCTGTTGGCCTCACCATACCTAACTCATAATAAAACCTACATTTTACAACAAAGACCCAGATTATACATAATCTTTTTTATAGAGTCTACACAAATGTTTTTCTTTTCTCTCCTTTTCCTTCTCATTTTACCAAAGTATACTGATAAAGTTACCAACAGAGGATGTTGCTGTTTCAAAATATTTGCTCAGATTTTATATTATCTATTAAAAGCATTTAGTTAAGAAACTACTTCTACATAGTACAAGTCAACAGTGATTTGTCAAATTCATGAGTCTGTCTTACTGATACAGCAATTCTAAAAGCTCATGAATGAATGCTCATGAATGCTACCATTCTACCTATCACTAGTGTTACCCGAGACTGCTGTTTTCCTCAACTGTCCCTTTTCCTCTTAGAAGATAATACAAAGTCTCCACACAGGCACTAGGAACCAAGACTGCATTTCCTAGTCTCCCTGTAACAGTTAGCTGTGTACACATAATAAAGTTCAGGTCAATGGGATGTGTGTAGAAGAGAGATGTGCAACTTCCAGGCTAGACTGCCCACCAGGTGAACTGTGGAATTGGTGGTGAGCCATTTTGAACCGTGCAAAGAGGGCAGCACCTAGGGACCACAGAACAGCAAGCACGAAGGAGCCAGACCCCCTGAGCTCTGTGTAGCAGAGCCACTCTAACAAGTCAGATTCATACGAGAAAGGCAGAAAAAGCTACTGGTGTAACCCACCATTACTTTAAAATCCTCTCAAAAGAAGTTAAACTTATATTCTTATATTCACTAATAGAATGCATAACCATTGATTTTTTAAAGGCTTTAAAAGGGTTTCTGAATTGCATATTACACTTCTCTGAAAAAAAAAACATTATTGGTATATGAAATTCTCAGTATTTGTTAGTATATTCCTATTTGAAATGTCAAGCCTAGGATTTAAAAGAAGCGTTGTTTTCTTGACACTACGTATCAAGATAAAAAGCCAAATTAGTGCAAATCTCTGGAAGAAGTTTTTTTTTTAATATTTACATATATTTGATAGAAACTTAACTGAAATCTGTAAGAACTCTTAAAACTTATTGCCCTTTTTGATAGCAATACGGACCTGTCTTCAAAGTTAAATTACACAATTATAACACCAGTGGAATATGAAACCTTCGAGAACAATTCTGCATGATTAAGACTGTCAAGAAAGAAGGTCTAGGCTTTGCAAAAGATTACAGTGAGTTCCACCAACAAAAGGAGAGCATAGAATCCCTAGCCTAGAAAAGAATCCAAAAGTCAGGTCAGCTAACTTAAACTTCAATTGCTTTGTAATGCATTATCATCACCCCCACTTCAAAAAGCCAACCTACATGAGGCAGCCTCAAGCACCTCCTCAATTAAGCATTTTGAGTCGAGCTCTTCATGTTCATTTGCACACCTGCTTGTGAAATTCTTAAGCCTGCTGTGTCACAGAAGATCTCAACCTTTGCCAATACAAAGGGACATAAGAGAAAGCAAAGAGGTTCTATGTTCTTTTCCTCTCTTCCTATCTCCTCTTTCTTCCTCCAATTAAATAGAAGAGGGGAAAAAATAGAACAAAAACATCTGAAAAAGCTACAGAATCTGCCTACATCCATCCCTAAGTATCTTAGGAACAAAATTGTTACGTTATAGAGGAGAGCTTAGAAGCCTTACTTAGAATTTCAAATTTTAAACCCCATATGGTCAATATTCCAACAGTGATGGGTATTTGGAGGTTCAAAACAGAAAATGAATTGAAATAATTTAGGACCAGCCAATTTGATCCAACCAGAAAAGGTTCTCTGTTTTATTAAATCCATTTCCAAGAGGAAGGTAAAGTTGTAAAGCCAACTATAGTTAGAACTTCCTCTCTTCAGCCTCTTAGGATTTATCTTAGGATAAAATATGACCTTTGGAAATAGCTCCCATTCTCTTTCTTCTGTAACAGGTCTGAGCGGGACTAAGGAGAAACTAGTCTTTCTCTGATGTTTAGACGAACAGGTTGAATTGTGTCTCCCAAAGGATACGCTCACATCCTAATCCCCAAATCCTATGAATATAATCTGGGAAAAGAAGTTCTCTGGAGATATAATTAAGATTCCTGTGATAAAACCATTCTGGATTATCCAGGTGGCCCTAAACCTAGTAAAAGGATCTTCTAAGAGACACACAGAAAAGAGGCGGCAGCAAAGTGATCACAGAGGTAGAAATTAGAGTAATATATCCACAAATCAAGGAAGCCAAACACCACCTGGAGCCACCAGATGCTGGAAGAGGTGAGGAAGAATTCTCCTCTAGAGACTGCAGCCTTATCAATGCCTTGCTTTCAGACTTCTGGCCTCCAGAACTATGAGAGAATAAATCGCTCTTGTTTCAGGACACCTAGTTAATAGTAACTTATTGTGCCACCACAGGAAACTAATGCTCAGTAGGGTAAGCTCTGTAAATGAGTATGAAGGCCATGGTGCCAATGTGATATGCTAAGATCCAAGGGTATTTCTCTCTCTCTTCCATGAACAGGAATAATGAAGACTACATAGTTTAGCCAGGGTTCAAGAAAGCCATTGATTCAGATCCTCCGTAAGTAACAACCACGCTAGAGGAAATGTCTAGACCTCCAAGAGTCTTCTGTTCTGGATTCAGGAGTAGGAGAATAATTCTTTATTTCTCCCCTTTTGTCTCTACACACAAAAACATCTCTTAAGTACTTATTAAAATACTATTTCATTGATTGAGCCACAGTAGGAAGATTTGAAATAGGTGGTCTGTGAGACCATGAAGTTCTCCTGAAGTGATCTTTCAGCAATATGAATTCACTTCAACTCTAAAAATGTATCATAGGATCAGAGCAAAGAAGTACACAAAACTTTATCTGCAAAGTATTTGTCAAAGCATTATTTATTGTAGCCAAAAAAAAAAAAAAGTAAACTGGATAACCAACACTGAGGATTGATTAAATTTTAGTAGAACCACACAAAAATATTCTATGCAGCTACTGAAAAAGAAGGTTCTTAGTGATACATATGTTGACAAGCAATATATTGCTGAGTGGAAAATCCTTACACAATATTATGAATAGCTTTTTCTCCATCTTACATGAAACATAAATGTCTGTAGGATGACATAACAAAATATCAACAGTCATCCTCTGGGTTTAAAATTACACGTGATTTTTATTTATTTATGCTGATAACATTTTAATAATAAATATATATTATTAATGTAATTCACAAGATATTTAAAGCTAAACCATTAGAAAATTATAGACACAGAAACCACTGTCAATCTTACCAAAAACTCCTCTATTCACTGATTCGAAAAAGTAAGTTGACTTTTCTATAACTTTTCCTCAGGGCAACTTGAAATGTCACTCTGATTTTATCATTCCCTTGTTAAAATAGTGGGGACCTTACATATTTGCAGTTCATTAAGTGCCCTATTTGAGAAATCTGATACCAATTTCCTAATTGCACTGGATAAAATAATCAGAAAAACAGTTAATAGACACAAGCATCCTCAGCATTTTTTCAGGGAAACTATAGTACCCCCCCCAAAAAAGAGAGAGAGAGAGTTACATTGTGTGACTCAAATTAGGTATATGATTTGTAATGAGACCCATTTCAGATCACACCATTAAATGCAACCAGTCACTCAATTTTTTCAATTGCCACAAATATCACAGAATTATATAATTATTGCCATTGTTATACCAATTTAAAGGGTTAACATAATTGAAGCTCAGTCTACAACTTTATGAAAATTTAGCAGATATAAAGTACACTTTCTTAAAAACTCACAGTTTCTTAACTAGGGCAACAGGAAAGAAAATGCTACTGAATGATTTCACTTTGTGTATTTTTACAAATAAAGCTCCTTAGGAGAAAATTTTAAAAGTTGACAAATAAACTGACAATTTGGGAAACTTTTCATTGTATAACTTCATACAAAAAATTTAATGAGGAAAGATTTGTAATAAATTAATATATTGAATTAGGTCTAAACTCAAGGAGATTACATTAAAATCTCATTTCATTCTATTAAAAATTCAATAAAATGATGCCAATTAAATGAAGCAATCGGTAAGAACACAGAGATTTACTCAACGTTTCATCTATTCTCCCTCATTATTAGGTTTCATTTTTAGCAGCTTGTCGACAGTAATTCTCTGCTGATACTACCAGCACTAGAATCATGACTCAGCTTTGAAATCAACTTGGAGAAAAAAAACATAATCCTCAAATTGCCATTTAGCACATCTGCTTCTCCAGGTAATTGAATTCTCATTGAAAATATATCACTGGAGATGTATTAAAAGTAGCGGAAGAGAGAATGAACTGAGGGGAAGCACTAAAAATATAGAATAAAGAACAGCACAGAGCGTAAGAAAATAACTTAGAAAGTTACTACTTGCTGTAATTTCTATTGCGTTTCTACTTGGAGATTAGCCCCCAAAAGACTAATCCATTCTCATTTTTATTTATGCACCACAGGCTTCAGTTTAAAGAGGTGTGGTGTGCTTGCTGGGCCTGCTGATTTTAAGTGTCGTATCCTAGGGCTTAGTCTATTGAAACACCCTGATAATGGATCCAACCACGCTTCCAAACAGTCCACCCACCAGGTCTCAGCTGGACTGGCTCATTACAAAAATTCATAATCATTCTGCATATGGACTCAAAGTGTACCAGCAACTGAGGTGTCAGCAGAAAGCAGTATTATTTTGCTAATCTCCAAGCAACTCAGAGACAGAGTCATGGCAGATATCCTGTAGTTTTGGGGTCTTCTTTCCAGTCTGTTGATATGTTGGACACACAGACTCAGTGAGGGATTAAGTGTCATTGACCATACACTGGATTTGGAATATGTTTTCCACAACCTTTCCTAACTCCAGTCTCTTTGTAAGCCCAGCCCTAACAAGCAAGAGCACTTATTTTAATGGTTATTCTAATCAGTCGAATTCGAAAGCAATAAGGAACAACAACTATTCCAGAATTTTGTTACAGAGGATTTTCCATAAAACTACAAAAGTATAACAGAATATTTTATAAAGTCTACAACACCAATAGACTAGTATTTGGTAACTTGCATATATGTATAAGGCACCCAAGCAATAAATATATTTTAAGTGAATAAACAACTAGTAATTTATCAGCAAAGACAGCTGAAGAAAAACTCCTAAAATGATCTGTTCTCAAAAGAAGAGAGAAGACCTTCTCATCTGAGAATGACTGTGTCCTTCAGCCATGAAATATTTATTGGGGTCTGGAAACATTTCTGTTTGTCACAATTGTGAAGGATGCTACTGGCATCTATTGGGGAGAAGTCATTTCTCGTTGTCACAACTTGGTCGGGGGCAGGGGGCATGCTATTGGGTGGAGGCCAGGGATAAGACGAAAATATCTTACAATACACAGGAAGATTCCCACAACCAAGAATTACCCAGGTCAAAATGTCAGTCAGATCAAGGTTGAGAAACCCTAGATTAGAGAACAAAGAGGAAATTCCAACTCAAGATTGAGAAACTGGTAAGTTGATAAAGCAGAACAGTCTTTAGGGGCCACTCATCATCTTCTGTTGAGACTATGAGGCAAGAGAACCTGAGAATGTGGAGAAGCACTTCTGGTTATACAGACCTTTGGCAGAATGGACTATTGAGAGCCCAGGAGTGTGGACATGCCACCTTCATTTACACACACATTCACAAGCCTCAGGCTGAAGCCAAAACTTAACTGCCAGCTGTTTTATGTGTTCAGAATTTGCACAAAGATCTTGCCCACATTAGCAACTGCAACCATTTTTTTTAAAAATCAGATGCCTTTTGAATTATACAAGTAACTTCCTACCACCCTCATCCACCACTTACAAAAAATTGTCTTATTTTTTTCCTTCTAATTCATCATCTACTTCTTTTCTAACTTAAAAAAAGACACCTATGTTTTTCATAGTCCTAGATCTCAATAGTACCCATAATTTGGGCAGGCAATCAGGGGAAAATTGAGCATAGTGTTTCTTCAGTGCTTTCCCACCTTTCCAAAGTCTTATCCCCTATTCCTTCCAATGACATTCAGTATTGCTTCATTTTCTACAGTTTAACATAAGGCATCGAGTTGTTCTTGTCAGCATCACTCCTATACTCTGGTCCTCCTCCCTCAGAGCCTCTCTACCAAAAGCTAACTATTCTGTAGGACATGCCTGAGTGGCCCCAACTTTTAGAAAGTATGGCATGAGGAGACAATGGAGGTTATTCCATTACTTCTCGCAAGTGTATTTATGCAGTAACGAGTGACTCTGAGAGACCTGAAGGCATTACAAAAAGTCACAGTAGACCATGATTGGCATAATATCAGACTGGAGTAAAGACTATATTTAGGGGGTAAAAAACAGCATTTTGTCAATGTCCAAATTGTACCAAAACAGCCATTCAGATGCTAGGGAAGACCAGTCTGAGGTGCTGACAATGATTTCTCACTCCCTCTGCATTGGCATGCAGGAACATGCAGAGAGGGAGAGGATGGTATGCGCCCCACCATCCTGTTAATGGCATTTATGTTGGAGGCTTTTTAAATACAGTAGAGTAGATCTCATCTTTTCATCTGGCATTCTGTAGAGATCATCAGAGGTCCACTGGGTTTTCTGAAAAAGGCGTTAAAGGAATACACGACAGGGAAACACAAATATGAACAACAGGGAAAGGTCTCTGAAATCAGAACCATCTGTGTGTTCCCTGCTAGACGTCACTGATCTATATCCCTGAGGTGGGAGCATCCTCCTCCACTGTACAATTTCTAGCTCTCTTTGTCCCTTCTCTTTCCTATTCCCCCTTCTTTTCCTTTTCTGTTTCTTCTCCTATGCTATTTTCCCTTCTCTATCTGGTGTATCTGGCTGAGGCCCTGCAGGAATGCTCAGGGATGCCCAGAAGCACAGCTTCGCTTGCAGCACAGCTAGCAGCTAGAGGGCTGCTGACCCACTGGTGGGAAGAAAGGAAAATCAGGTTCCTGTATGAGGACAAGATGACTAATCATTAAAATATTTATCAAATTTTGATGGAGCACTTTGTCCCTGACAAACAATGACCAGAGTGTGGTGGACATGAATTAGATATGAGCCTGGACACAAAGACTTCCTAACACTACTGAAAATCAGAGGAATAGAAAAACAACTGGTAAAAATGAAACAAGGACAAAACCAAGGAATGGGTAATTCGGTGGCATTCAAGCTCCACCTTGGAGATAGAAGGAGGTCATTTAGACTACAGACCTGTATTACTAAAGACACTGAGGAATGAAGCCTGATTGTGAGATGGAAGGACACCTGACTCACTGAACCATGAGGCAGTGGTCTCATCGTAAGGGGTGCCAACTTTGTTTGGGCCATGAATAATTTTTGGTCATCTCATGACCCCAGTGGAACCCTTCAAAGAACAATGTTTTTTGTTAATGTATAGGATAAAATACACAGGATTAAGAACCAATTATGTGAAAGCACAGTTCATTCCTTTGAACTCATCAGTGGTCCCTGGACCCCAGAGGAACCACTCCTATCTGGAGTCTAAGGCCAAACTCCAAGATTTAATGTAACTTCAAGGCTAAAGAATAAAAATGTGGTGGTGGGATGCATGGGTGCCTCAGTTGGTTAAGCATCCAACTTCAACTAAGGTCATGATTTCACAGTTTGTGGGTTTAGGCTTGCACTGGGCTCTGTGCTGACAGCTGGGAGCCTGGAGCGTGCTTCAGATTCAGTGTCTCCCTCTCTCTCTGCCCTGCCTGCACTCTATCTCAAAAGTAAACTTAAAAAAAATGTGGTGGGCAAGAATGAGTGAAACAGCTTTGCAGCAGCTTAGAACTAGGAGACACTACTTTAATCCACCACAACCTATAAAAAGAAATAGTCATTCAATGAAGACATGGCAGCTGAAGACTGGTATAGGACCAAACAAAGGCTCAGAGAACTAAAACAAGCTAAGGACACGAGAAGTGGGATTTGCTGGACTGGGATGTCCAGCTTCCTCCCTCTCTGAAGGATGCTGACTTTTCTTGGCCAGAGGGTTGTTCTCCCACCACAGAATACCATCTTCAGTGACAAGAGTTAACTGTGTGCATGTGCACAACTTAACTCTCATCTTCTTCCTCTCTATTTCAAAGCTCTGTATTTCAGGAAGAATGTTTAATGGCTAGCTCACAAATTGCTTTTTGCTGTTTATTTCCTGCTTGTGAGTCAATCAAGCTATTTAAACTCTGGATTGAAAGAAATTCAAATGCTGTAGGTCCTTCCATATATGCCAAGACAAACTGTAGATGTCTCTACTTGGGTCTGGCTGAGCAGGTCCTAAACCTTCAGACTTGCCTCTGAAGTACGTAACTCTTGGCATCACTCCAGTGGGTTCCAGGACTCGGGCAAAGACTGTTTATTTCTGGAAATATCTGAGAAGGAACTTTGGTTGCTCTCCAGAGTCACCATTGATTGTCCTTGGGAAAAGTTCCCAAGACTGCCCAAATAGGTCCTGGGGAACAGGGATAGGGCTGTTGGGGACTGTACTGAGAACAAACAGCCAACACCAAGCAGGGACTTGAGATGGGTGAGAATCTGTCCCAAGACACTGTAGCTCAAGCCTTCCTTCTCCCACACCCACTTAGAACCAACCATCATCAAGAAAAATAGGATGCTCTAAATATCCAAGGTGGGGTCACTCAGGTCACTCTCTCAGAGTATCTTCAACTATTATACCTACTGCAATGCAATGTGTGAACTGTCCCCACTGCAATTACTCAACTGTTTCTTATTGTAGGAACAAACTGTTAGCTGCAACTAATTGTAGATTCATGATAGAAGTTGTAGATTTTTTTTTTTTACTTTCTTATTTTTTTGTTTAGGAATATGTTAAAAGGTATGCATTAATACACAAAGGATATTTCAAAAACACTAACTTCTTCCCTAAAATGTTTCTATGAGGACTAAAGGCCAATATGCTAACTTCCCCCACTGAGATGACACTTTTAAGAGTCACTGGTGGATTCCTGTAGCTAATTCTGCAAACTACATAGAGTGCATTAAATTTGGCAACCCACAATGTGAACAGAAGATTCATGGAGAAATCAGTCAGCCCACATCTAAATGGATAGTCAGAATGCTAAAGGAAGGTCATAAAGTTTAGAGTGCAGTGACAGCAAAATGGGACCTAACCTTTTCATCTGTATGTGGAAAAAGGGGGTTGCTAAATTATCTGTGGAAAAGCAAGTACATGTTTACTGTCTATTTGAACAAATTGGTATAGAGAGCAACAAATCTCCTAACAGCCCAGGAGTGCACAAATTAGATGCTCTCTCTTCCTAGTGTTATGGTGTAGCTATTATATTCATTCTTTGCATTAACAGGGCTACATACTGATGTTGCTTCATGGGTCACCCAAGGCATGTATCTTCTAACATTTTGATGATTTCCTGTACCTCATACAAAAAGCACATTAATGAAGATAAGCTTCATTTTGAAGGATGAAAAGATAGAGGCTTCGGTACAAATTGTAACCCATTAATGGGTAACTCAGAACTTATCTCTGCAGAGCCATTTCCTGAGTTGCCAGGGGAAAAAAGGGAAAGAAAAGAAAAAGAAAAAAAAAGAAATTGAACAATGATTCAACTTGTGATTTAACATTCAAGAACCTAACTAATGCACTCGGTGGAAATCTAGCCTTATGATGCCCTCCTGACTTTGATAAAGCATTCCTGGTCCACACAGATGCCTCTGACATTTGACCTGAGTCACTGCTCTCTGATAATGAAGGAAGAGAAACAACCAGGGATATACACACACACACAAGGAACTTTTAAGAGGAAAACTCTAAGTTTCTTTTTCAAGGAAAATCCTGGTCTACTAAGAAGCTCGTCTATTCAGCAGGTTTGTTCAAATTTTCTTCCCGTATAAAATTCAACAACAAAAAAGGCAACATTTCTTTCAGACAGTACTCTATCAGAGAGTTACTCAGAACTATATGGGAATGTTCATGACATACATGTGTTCACATAGTTTGCTGAATGCAACAGATCCATGATGGAAATGAATGATAAAATATTATGCCAGAAAGTGTATGTGACTTAAAAAAAATAGTCCCTAAAGTATAAGAACTTTTTCACCTAATATAACATCATACACATAGATATTTGTTTTTTAAAATGAAGAAGAGATATATTGACACAGAAACATAAAGTTCTAAGTTTTGCTTGTTGGGTATTTTGTCGTTTTGGTTCTCTTCATTTACCTTTAAGTGTGTTTCTCTATGCCTCCAGAACATTTTTTTTTTACTATATACTGCTTTTAGTAGTTTTCAATGTTTGTAAAAGTTGCCCCATATTTTGATGGTTTAGACATCCTTTTGATAATCTGTTTTGATCACTCATCATCTTCTCTCCACTCACAGCTCATTCTGCTTGAATTAGTCTGCTAAGAAGTGTGGACATTCTCATCTTTTTATTCAGCAAACCACAGTCTAATCCCACCAGTGCCATGAGGAAATATATGGAAACCATGAGTGCCCAAACACTACTCACTAAAACCATCTTAGTAATTGGCTTAATGGAAGTGTTTTTCCATATTTGTTATAAATATTAGTTTTATTTATTCTGACACTCCACAAATCAAAAGAAATCCATCTATTAGAACATGGCTTTCTAAGGTACAAGAATTTCAGATGGAGTTGGAAATTATTAAGGAATCTCAAGGGCATTAAGCCTGAAAATAAAACCATTAGATCTTATCAACAAATGGAGTCAATACTGGGAGAGATTATGTACATGTGCAGTTTGTCTTTCCTCCAGTGCCTAAAATTAGAAACACACCACAAGAGGAAGTAATAACCCTGAAAATATTCAAAGTCTAATTTTTACTTACAATGATTATTTTTCATATTTTGAAATATCACTTTTATACCTCCATCTGAAAGTATTTATAAGAATAGTATTCCAGGGCTGTGGAATACTTCACTATAGTATTTTATGAAAGCAACATTTTTCTTAGTTATACTGGGGGAATGAAATTGAAAAATATTTTAACAGGAACAATTTTCTAGTCACTTTCTAAATTAGCAATCATGTATTCTTGTCCTAAGTCTCACTAGTTGGACAACATGGGCTTTCAGTGTAGGATTATTAGCTGTTAAATTTAACAGAGCCAAAAACAAAAACTCTCCTTCAGTCCTGATCCAAATTATTTGACTTTTTGCCTTCTCTCAATTTCCACTTTTTTCCCCGTCTGTGAACCCAGAAAATGAGATATCTTTTTAAAAGGGAAAGCCTAAAGTCATTTCTCAGTCCTTGAAACTCTAAGTTAATTCATTTCTGAAACAGATCAATGCCCATAAACACTGTTGGCCCCATCACACCCAGTCATTCTCAATGATAAAGTAGAAGAGACGATACACATGGTGAGCTGCCCCTTGAGAGAGAGAGACATGTTATCTTAATGGCATTCATTACAAATCTACAATGTATGTCATGGTTGTTTGGCCAAAAATGCTCCCTAACTGTGTTTCTAATATCACTCAGGAAGATGTCAACAAAACAGTGTTTGAACTGTATCAGAGGTTCACAGAAAGATTTTCAGTGCTCCTGAAAGTTGATTTACCATTTTCTTGTCAGTTATTTTCACCTTTATAATATACAGTGTTTGCAATGATTCATGGATGTTTAAAACAAAAATTCACTAATTTTCTCTTCATCATACCAAATTTTGGTCCTGTAGTTTCTGAACCATCCCTTGCTTCAATTCAAATATACTATGGATATTTTAACAGGGTGCACAGCCAGTGAATTATTTTTCTCATTTACTCCACAAACAAATGTTTTTCTGTCTACGTAGTAGATGGACCACCATTACTCTACGTGCTAGGGACACAACATGCTAGCAGGTAAATGCAATAAGATGTCAAAACCCAAAGAATTGGAATGTGTATTAGGTATTTGGAACCAAATGGAAAGTATGAGTCCATTCCAGTTAATTCTGCTCTCTTCTAAAAGATGTTAAAGTTTATAAAAATGTTAGCCATTTGATTTTTATAAAATTTTTAGGAATTATGTTTAATAGTTCTTTTATTAAAACACTAAAGAAATGGTGAACCACGTTATTGCAGTAAAGTATACTAGTAACATTTATGGATGCTAACACAATACTAAATATTAACATGGCAACCTTCTAAATATCTAATTTTCAAATCAAATTTTGGGAAAACGTTGATAAGATACTGAGCCCATTCAAGAAGTATTGCAGACCCCTTTATCTTTTATTTCTAGGTGAATAATTCATCCCTCTGAAGCAATTTGTGCTAAGATTATTATTTTCATATCCCATTGATATACAATATTTGAGTCTATCCATGGCTCCAACAAACCATATTTAAGCTAATGTTGGTATTCACTGTAATCATAAAGCTTTTAAACATCAAAGTCAAAAGCCAGTCTTAGTCTTTTGTAAAAGGTGGAACTATCCTATCTATTTGTGACCTTTGAAATGTGTTATACCTATTGGGAGGGAGTGGCAGCTGACTCTTCACATAAAACTCAAAAAAAAAAAAAATCACTGATGAATTTTAAAACATCCTTCCCAGCTCATTCATCAGTGGCACATCTAGCCAATACAGTAAAGCAGAGAAGATTAGTGTTGAGATAAGCCTAGGTTACAAAAGAGAGAATCTGTGACTCAACCTGTTTTATTACTGAAATAATTCATTTCTAAATTATTTGTCACTTAAATTTGGTTTGGTTTTTCTTAATTTGCAACATGAATTATCATATTTTAATCTTCAAAATATTGAACAGAGTTAATGCCAAAGCAAAATTACTCTTAAAACACTTTTTCATTGTTAGCTATTAGACTTGTCTCAAATAAATAACTCTTCTATTATGTTTATATATAAAAAAGTACGTGCAGTTCCTAAAGTAAGACACAAGTTAAAAGAATTGTTTTCTGCTAAAGAAGCCACAGTTCATGCATGGTGGAATAATTATTTCAACCACAACAACAACAACAAAAACAACACTCAGAAATATTTAACAACTTACGTAGCCATGTTTTTAAATGTCAAACAAAGCAATCTTTGAAAGTTATTATTTAGTGGGAGGGGAAAAATACAGTACTTAACAATATGGCTAATACTAAAATCACACAGTTATTTAATTTTAAGATAGCATTAACAGAAGCTCTTTAAACAAATTCAGTACACTGTCTTGCTTAATGGAGCATGCATTCCTATATGTTCAAGATAATAATACCTTCATTCAATGGTTTAAAGAACGTCCAAAGCATTAAAACATTGACCCTCACAGTATCCCAAATAGTAACACCAATAATCTCTATCTATAGATATAGAAAATAGGATACAGAGCTAAAATGAATAAAAACCCAAGGATTTAGCCCAATACTTTTGAATGCATCCTTGGTCTCCACTCCTTTATCACAATGAAATCTAAACTTTTAAATAACATAACCTCTAAGAGACATTTCCAAAGAATTAAGACAGATATGGGTCTTTGCTTTCATGAAAGCATTTCTTTAATGTGGTCATAATTGTCTCCTTCAAGGCCTTCTTTATAGTAAGCCTTGTGGATTATTTTTTAACATACATTTTCTTGACCTCTACTTCCTACTCTATATTTTAAGAGTTCCAATGTAATTACCATGGGGTACTGCCTGGACACTGGAATTTTTTTTAAAAACTCCTCAGGCAATTCCATGTACAACAACATTTGGAAACAACTATTCCAGGCTGTATTTTCTGGAGAAAAATACAAATGTAGTCAAGTCTGAATTTTTTCAGATAATTGCCTTAATTCTTCCTTTCACAAAGTAGTGCAACATCTGGGCCTCACCTAAACAAACTAATGGGCCAGCAATACAGTTTCTATATGATATTCTTATTTCTTTATAGGTGAACTACATATGTAATACATCATCTCTAAGTGACATAACCCCAACATTCTAAGGGAAGATCATCAACATTCTTTGATGTGGACCCAGTCTTTCTGGTATTAGCTAATATTATCTTTATGCTTTCCTACACTGCACCTATCAATAGTATTCCCCTCTTCTCCATCTAAAATGGTGGTGACTGTTTAAGGCCTGGCCAGATGAAAAGCTCTTCACAGGTAAGTCACAGGCTGGCAGAGCAGCTGTTTTGATGAGTGTTAATTGCAGTCACTTCAGTGTTTCATCTTCCTCTAAAGGGCACATGTCTTCCAGCATATTTCATTCATGCTCTCAGTTCTGCTCCATGGGGTGGGGGGGCAGGGAACAAACTAAGTCTACTCAACCTTCCATTAAGAACTCTTTACAGTTTGACACAGTTATCATACTTCCTTTCCCACTTCTCTTCACATTTGCTAGAAAGATTAAAGATAGATTCCATCAACACCAATGCCTGTCTAGAATCTAATTACCCTTTCTATCAATCATTCAATGTTTCAGTTAGTGATTTCTACATTTAATATAACACCAGGGCGCCTGGGTGGCTCAGTTGGTTAAGCGTCTGACTTCGGCTCAGGTCATGATCTCGTGGTCCAGGAGTTTGAGCCCCATGTCGGGCTCTGTGCTGACCACTCAGAGCCTGGAGCCTGTTTTGGATGCTGTGTCTCCCTCTCTCTCTGCCCCTCCCCCGTTCATGCTCTGTCTCTGTCTCAGAAATAAATAAATGTCAAAAGCATTTTTTAAATAAAATAATACCAAAGATTAGTGATTTAAAACAATTTATTACTTTTACTTTGCAATGTGTGATCTGACTGGATTTATCTGTAATTCTTAAGGTATCCTAAGTGGTTTCAAGTCACATAGCAGATGGGTATGTAGTCTCTTAAAGTTTGAGTAAGATATACAGCCAGTGTGACCTCTTTACTGTCTTAACTGATCCTTGTCCCCTTTCCACCTGCCTTCTCAATCTCTTAGAGAGACATCATTTGGCATGGATCTTTACCACTTGATGGTCCCAAGGTTGTCATATCCTAATGTGGCAGCTAACTTCTAAGAGGCAGAAAGCACAAAGTATGAGGACATTTAAGGGCTCTGCCCAGAACTGACACAATGTCATTTTGGTCATTCTTATTTTACTGTTTAATGTAGTCACGATACCTGCCCATATTGAAGGGGGTAAAGAGATAGAATATCCATTTCTTGATGGGATCACTATACAGAAGAGCAACATGTAATCAAAGATACTGTTGTGATCATCCTTGAAAAATACAGTTTGCACCATTCAGCAAACCTTTGATGAGTGTCCTTTATGTCATAGGAACCAGACTAGTTTCTCATGATTACAAGTCATGGTTTCAACAAGTTATTTTAGCAGCTGAGTCACGTACCACCTCCATCCTCTAAAATCTTTTTCACACAAACTGCTGCCAAACTACTACATGATTTTTATATTATTTTAAAAAACTGTATTTACAACTTTGCTTCTATCCCTATAAAGTTTTATCCAGTTCATCCCACCCTATTATTCTAACCTGAAAGTATAATTCTGAATTGTATTATCTCCTGGACTCTCATCACCTCAAAGGCGTTTCTTCTATATTTTCTATAAACCATTCATTTGTCAATTCAACACATATTTACTGAGTACCTTCACAGTCAAAGCACGGACATAAATATATACGTTGAATGGAACTTGAGCAATGATTCAATTATTTGTCGTTATTATTCCACATCTCCCTAAGGCTAATACTGACTCATCAACACATACTGAATACAGCTATTTCGAAGGGGCTGAAAACTGTACAAATGTATTATCTGCTTTTTCTATAGCTAGTTCACAAGCAAAGCATAGGAGACTTTGTCAGATGCCATGTTCGCCATATTTGATCTATGGCAGCAATATCCCATCAAGAGGAAGGCAGGAAGGAACAAAGAAAATTGGTTTAGTATCACTGCAAACTCAAATGGATTCCAGTTGATCACTGCTTTCTATTTTAGATTGTTAGATAATATTTGTCTAATTAAATGTTTTATTTTATAATCTTTGAGATTAACAATTTATTTAATTTCATTTGCTATCCAAAAGTACCAAAACCCATGTGCAAAGAGTCCCAGATTGGGATGTTTTCATTCATCAAAAGCTCTTAATAAATATTTATCGGGTATGGATTACTGGTTTTAAAAGAACTAAAATTTAATTAACATACTCAATTAAGCATAAATCATTGGCCTTAATGATCCTGAATTTGATTACTTTGCTTTAAGTAATTATCTTAATATTGCCTTGTCTTAAATCATAATTAATAACAATGATTACCGTATAATAGGTATGCCCTTTACAAGGAGTTCTAATTGGTACAAGAGACAAAAAAGAAACCTTTCTATGAGACTCCTATACTTAAACACAATAAAATGGTTTTACTGCTATATTCTCATACAAAAACTTTTCAGGTAAGTCAAATACTTGAACTTTGAAAGCACACAATCTTCCAAGATATGAATCTGACACATAAATTTGGTTTCTAATAATGAACTTACTTGATTTGAAAGCTTTCTTTCTGGATTCCCAAAACTATTTGCTATAAACAATTTGGTATAAAGGCAAATATATAATAAATTATTTCCAGTTTCATTATCACCACAAACCGTCTAGGTTTAGAATTCTACTGAATCAGATCACTGCGGTAAAGCTGTGCTGTAGTTAGGTCTGGTACTTGACCATCACATGAAAACTCCATACAACAAGAATTCTAGAAGCTTCCTATTGTTGGAGCTTTCCTTATTATGTAAGACCCTTTCATCAAGAAAAACAGAATACTGATAAAGTCTGTTTTGCTGCAAACCTGGATACATTTACATCCCACTGTCAATTTCACCTTCAAGTATTTCCCAAATACTAACTAATTAAAACAGACAATTCAGTAAGTAACTTGCTTGAAGTCACTCTATTTTTCTTAATTATGTAAGCCCACCACAGATAGTTAAGAATTTTGATGATACCTAATAAATGTTACTATCTATAACATTCTAAGTACTCAAGCTGTTTTATTGTATTCTGTTTATTAACATATGGGGAAACTAAGTCATAAGGTTTAATAGCCCTCTAAAAAGGTCAGAGATGAGTCATTAATTCTATCACTAAAATTAAAGCCTTTCCAGATTCTGTTCATGAGTCCTACCTACCAGATCATAAATTCTACTTTTAAAAATCATTAAATTATCCTTTAGCTAAAGTGACAGAACAGTTCCTTTTAAACCTATGGGTCTTTGGTTCAAGTGCCAAAATAGAAGGATTTGTCATAAAACCACAAAAAGAACTTTGATTAAAGAACCCCTAATGAAGATCTGACATTTAATCTGCTCTTTTATTGGAAAAGATCTTTAAATATTCTCTCCTTATAAATTCATTTCATATTCATTTGGAATAGTACTTGATCATAGGAACGTGACTGCATGCTGGTACTAAAAGAAGGTAATTAAGCAATATGTTCTGTCAAGGACATCACCACCCTGTAACATCCATCATCCCACTTGGATAGTTAATAATTTCAGTAATGTTGCCATGACATTGTAATGAGAACATTTCATATCCTGCAGCTCTTTGTCAGTTGGACCTGCTCTAAGGTCAAATGCTGGCAGCTTTGTAATAAAACTTTCATATGTTTGCTGTGCCTCATCTGAGGGGCTTTCCCCCATATTAGTGAAGAAAAATGCCAACTGGACTTGGGCTCCTAAAGATAGTCTCTCATACACCAAAGACCTTTGTGAACATTCTAACAGCTGCATTGAGAAAAACAATATTGTATGGATTTGTAGAAAGGAGCAAAGTCAGACAGTATGCATTTTCTATTAATACAGATATGGATATGCTAAAGTAATATGCTAAGAAATAGAGCCATATTTTTAAATGACAATTTTAAAATAAACAGGTCCATGAAACTGACTTACAGTGGAAGGTCTAATAGCACTTTTTCCTTGGGAAATTTCCAGTTGACTAGATATTTGTACAAAGCCAAAGAAAGTTCCAAATTTGAAATTCTACTCTAGACTGCATTAAAGTCTCATCCAAAGCCTCATAACAACAAGCATTAAAAGTCGAAACAGGTTGAAAGAATAGCCGTAAGAACTTGGATTTCTGAATTCTAGTCAATGGCAGAAGTGTGTGTGTGTGTGTGTGTGTGTGTGTGCGCACGCGTGCGCGCAGGGACGGCGGGGGGCAAGGGGGGGGGTCTTCACATAAAGATAAGAGCAATCCTGTGTCAGAAATAATGCTCTTATGGCCAAAAGAAAACGTACTTTAAGATAAAATAAGTCATGGGTATTAAAAGTTCAGCATAGGGAATATAATCCATAATACTTCAATAATTTTGTATGGTGACAGAGTTATGGTAATAACTACACTTATGATGAACAGTTGAAAATGTATATAATTGTCAAATCACTATGGGGTACACTTGAAATACTATGTGTCAATGATACTTTAATTCAAAATAAGCAAAAAAATCTATGTCCACATTAATAGTATTTTTCACTGACCAAAACAAAAGCAATAGGTATTAATCTGCATTTGTGGCTTTAAATTAGACTATATAAGGAGAAATTTGTGCCTTCTGAACCTCTTTGAAGACAAAAAAGAATTCTGAATTGGACCATGAGGTCCTTGCAATGTTTATCTTCAAAAAAATCCACAGAAATAAATGCTTTCCAGTGACCCCTATGCGAACACAGCCACTCTCCCAAGATTTTCAACATTATATTCAGAGTCTTAAAATTTCAAAACACTGAAGACAAAACACTAAGTCAGAAAAGAGATGTAGGAAAACAGTTTTAACCATATTGTACTTATCAGTAAGAAAATAAGCTAAAGAAAGAATAATCTCATAAAAGACTATCTCCAAAATACACAAAGAACTCTTAAAATTCAATAATAAGAGGAGAGCCTGGGTCAATCAGTTAAGCATCCAACTCTTGGTTTTGGCTCAGGTCATGATCTCATGTTTGTGGGTTCAAGCTCCACACTGAAAACTAAATAGGGCTCCTCGCTAATGTGTAGAGCCTGCTTGGGATTCTCTCTCTCTCTCCCTTCTCTCTCTCTCAAAATTAAATAAATAAACTTATTTTTTAAGTTTAAACCTCAAGAATAAAACAACCTGATTAAAAAATGGCCCAAACACCTCAACAGACAATTCATCAAGAAAAGATGTACAGATAGCAAATAAAACATGATCCGTATCATATATCATCAGGGATATGCAAATTCAGACAAGATTCTTGTTTACACAACTATTAAAACAGCTCAAAGCCAAAACACTGAAAACACTCAATGCCACTAAAGATGTGGAGCAACAGGAATTCTCATACATTGCTGATGAGAATGCAAACTGGCACAGCTACTTTGAAAGAGGGTTTGGCTGTTTTAACAAAACTAAACATACACTTACCAAGTGATCCAGAAACATGCTCCTTGGTATTTACCCAAAGGAGTTGAAAACTTAGGTCCATACAATAATCTGCACCTGAGTGTAGCAGATTTACTCAAATCACCAAAATGTGGAAGCAACCAAGATGTCATTCAGTGGGTAGATGAATTGCTAGGCTATGTTAATATCCAGACCATGAAATGCTATTCTATGCTAAACAGAAATATGCTACCAATCCATGAAAAGAGACAGAGTAACCTTAAATACATATTGCTAAGTGAAAGAAGCCAGTTTTGAAGACTACATACTGTATTCCAACTATATGACATTCTACAAAGGACAAAACTATGTAGACATTAAAAATCTGTAGTTGTCAGGGGTGGAAATGGGAGGAGATGAATAGGCAGAGTACAAAAGATTTGTAGAGCAATGAAAATACTATGCATGTATTATATTAGTGGATATGTATCATTATACATTTGTCCACACCCACAGAATCAACACCAGGAGGCCACCCTGATGTAAACTACCAACTCTAATTATAGTGCATCCATGAAGATTCATCCTTGCTTAAAAATAAGTTTTGTGTAAAAAGGACCACGTGGTGAGTGATGTTGTTAATGGGGAAGGCTGTGCATGTGTGAGAGTGGAGGGTATATGGGAAATCTCTGTACTTTTCTTTCAATTTTATTACAACCCTAAAATTGCTCAAAAAAAAAAATAAAATCTTTAAAAAAAGAAAAGTAGGGGGAACCTGGGTGGCTGGGTTGGTTAAGTGTCCGACTTCAGCTCAGGTCATGAACTCACGATCCATGGGTTCCAGCCAAGCGTCAGGCTGGGTGCTGACAGCTCGGTGCCTGGGAGGCTGCTTCAGATTTTGTGTCTCCCTGTCTCTGCCCATCCCCTGCTCTTGCTCTCTCAAAAATAAATTTTAAAAATACGTTAAAAATAAAAAAATGAAAATAGAGCCATCCATAGAATTTTCTTGCTGAGCTTAGTTTTGTTCAAATCATGAATAACTCTGTCTTTCCAGGTTAGGGTCAAAGTTTAAGGAGGTTTTTTTGTTCTGATTAGGATTTTGTTATCCACAGGAAGAAATGAGATCAAGTTGGGTCTCCAGTTAGATTCATCATGGCAGGAGTCCCAGTAGACTACAACTGCTCTCACTTCTCACCCACCCAATGGACCATGTTCCACAAAGACCACTTCTTATCTGAGAACCCCCACTTCCTAACACAGTGCTTGGCATAACCAACTGTAAGTGTTAAATGAATACTGGTGAAAAGAGGTGGAAAATTTCCCAAGGTCAGACTCCGAAAGAAATTATTAATACATGAAAACTGTTGGAATTGGCTAAAAGCAAACTATAAAAAGGAAAAGAAACCTAGAATCACCACTGATAGGAGAAAAAGTTAATCATATATGCTAGGTACAACTGTTCACTTTATTTCAGCAATCATCATTTTTTTAATTCCCATAAGCTTTGGAAAGTCATGTCTTAATAGACACAAGTGTTAGCCTATGAAACATATATATCATCTTAGGACATATGTCATTTTATAAAAGATGTATTATTGATCCTGTTTATTGATATGATCTCAACACCTCTGGATTATGAATAAAACTTTTCCCCACCTTTAACCTGATATTCTGATTCTATTGGGATGGGTTTGTACTGGATCCTCTGTTCTCTTAATTTTTAATATAAAATCCTGTTTTGTGTTCAAGAAACTTAGTCTCATATTTAATTTCTTTTCTTTGAAAGTATTTTCAAGATGATACCAGCTTCGCTGTACAGAGGAGAAACGTAAACTTGGATTCTTATATTGTTTTTGATTACCTTTCTTCTTCCTTTAACTGAAAAATAAAAATCCCCCACTTATAAACACTTCCACAGGATTAATTCCGTCAGTTAACTCTCTATCAAGGAACAAAGTCACCTTTAGCAGATGACAGAAAATAAAATAGATGGTGGCTATGTTTATTCTCTGATACTGTTACCAGACCCCAAAGGAACAGGAGGAAAATACTGTGCTTCCCTTCCCCGAAAGCAACAGATGTTTGTCTCGACAGAAGAAAAGGCCACTGCTCTTGAGCACCTAATCCACCTTTAAATTCTTTCTTTTTCCCACTTTGCTTCTGGCTCTGTACTTTAACATTTATAAACTTTCCATATGGCAAAGCAGATGAGAGTCCCTTGGGGCATATCTTGTAAATACAAAATGAAATATCATAAGTGATAAAATGTTATAGTTGTCTAATTCTTAAAGCTTCAAACATTTCCCATGGTCTCTCAACTGTGGCCTCATATGTGTAGCCGCAAAACCACCCTCCTTTCTTTTGAACTGGAATAATTTACAGATTCTTTCCAGAATTTCAACCTTCAATTTAAGTAGTACAAAGAAAACAACATATCAATGGGGAAAAAGAAAGTAAAATATTTCACCTGGAAAACAATAAATGTGTTCTCTATAAGGTGAATGAGTACAAAATAGTCCAAAGCTAAGAAAAAACTTCGTGTAAATTTAAGAGGAGGAAAAAATACCAAGTATCAGTGGGCTTAAAAGATAAATCCCAAAATAAATCCCTGAAAATCCATTCACATTCTTAGTATTTAACCACAATCGAACAAGGTAATACAGATAAGTAAAATCATCTAAATTAAGTCTCTTAAGTTTAAAAAAATCTGAAAACAATACTTGACAAACTTCTGGAAAAAAGTGAAACACATATCGCCTGAAAATAAAGGTGGCGGTGAGGGGGCAGAATGCTGCAGTAAATATTCACTATTCATTTTACTAAAAACTACTATATAGGGAGGAGTTAAGATGGCAGAGTAGTAGGGGGACCCTGGACTTTCCTCATCCCTCAAACACAGCTATACTGACGTCTTATCACTTGGAACACCCAGGAAATCCATCTGCAGAAGGGCCCAGTGATCTCCTCAGTTGGAGGGACAAAGCTTGGTAGTGTTTGGAGCTCAAACTCTGAGGTTCTGTAAGGGCAGGACTTTCCCAGAGGGGCGCTGTGGTATGCGCTCCTTGGGAGGAGGGAGCTGGCCCCGGAATGCATGTCGTGGTGTAGAGATCTCTGGGGCACACTGGGAGAGAACATTGCCCTTCCTGGAGTACTTTTGCAAGAGGGTATATTGCCTCCCCAAGGGCCAAAGATATGGCAGGCACCAGCCAAAGGCCTTTCATCAGCAGGGGACAGAGGTGCACTCAGAGGGAATATAACCTTTGCAGCTTTTAACAGTGCTGAACCATAGATTCTGTACACTGTGCAAGCAGAGAACTGTTTTCAGGAACAGAGGTCTTCAGACGCAGTGTGGAGAGGCTCCACTCAGAAGGAGGAAGGCAGGCCTTCCTGCTTTGAATCCCAGCCACGTGCCAAAGAAAAAATGCAAGAGAGCTGTGGCGCAAGGTGAGCTGACTGCCCTCACTATTCTGTGACAGCTGCCTGAACAGCATGGGGTGTGACATCCCTAGTCCGGGGATGAGAGTCTGGGGTGGCACCATTTCCCCCCAACACCAACAAGGTGGTACTTCAGGGAGCATCACAGCAGCCTCCAGCAGAGGAAGAACCCACTGACACCCAACCCCTACTCCCATACCTGGCAACTGCTTATTTACTGAAGGAAGACGGTCTCTGAGCCAAAGCAGAGGACATCTCCAGAAGACCAAAAGAGCCAGCCCCGCCCCTGTATACATCCAGTGTACTGAAAACTCAGTGTTACAAAATCACACATGCAGTTCTTTTCTTTTTTCCTCTTTGCTTTCTTCTTTTTATCTTTTGCAATCAGGCTTATAGTTTCTTATTTGCCTTTTTCATTTCCTTTTCTCTTTTTTTTTTATTTTAAATTTTTTTTTCAACGTTTATTTATTTTTGGGACAGAGAGAGACAGAGCATGAACGGGGGAGGGGCAGAGAGAAGGAGACACAGAATCGGAAACAGGCTCCAGGCTCTGAGCCATCAGCCCAGAGCCTGACGCGGGGCTCGAACTCCCGGACCGCGAGATCGTGACCTGGCTGAAGTCGGACGCTCAACCGACTGCGCCACCCAGGCGTCCCTTCTCTCTTTTTTTTAATCATGCCTTTTGTTCTTTTCCTGTCTCTTTTCTCCTCTTCCCCCTCTTACTCTTCCCCCCTCCTCCCCCCCACTCCCCCTCCCTCCTCCCACTTCCCCCCACCCCCACCCGCCCTCCAGGTCCCCCTCCAGCTCCTCCTCCTTCTTCCCTCTTTCTTCGGAATCAACATAGTTTTTTTGATTATCTGGCAGTTTTTTTGTTGTTGTTCCTTGTCCTTTTCTCTTTTTTTGGCATCAGGCTTTTTTCACCTCTTTTTTCCAGGACTACTTGAACAAAAAAAATCAAAGCACAACTAGTTAAAGATCTAAACACTCCCCACTACAACCAAGGAGGAGCTCTGCAGAAGACTGACCAGTGGGGAAGAGCAGCCACAACACAACAGTAGAGTGCACACAACATACACCAGAAACACTTCCCGAAGCCAGGCCCTAGATATTGCTCCACACCTTTTTACTATAGCAGTACTCTCAGGTGGGGAAACATAACAAGCTTTTGAAATATGCAAAAGGCAGAAACTTGGCCAAAACGACAAGACAGAGGAATTCTCCCCAAAAGAAATGTCAAGAGGAAATCACAGCCAGGTACTTGCTCAAAACAGATACAAACAATATATCTGAACAAGAATTTAGAACAACAGTCATAAGACTATTATCATGGATTGAATAAAGGCATAGAAGACACCAGAGAAACACTTGCTGCAGAGATCAAAAACCTAAGACTAGTCAGGATGAAATAAAAAATGCTATAACTGAGATGCAAAACCAACTGGATACAGTCACAATGAGGACTGAAGAAGCAGAGGAGACAACAGGTGATACAGAACATACAATTATGGAAAATAACGAAGCTGATAAAGAGAGGGAAAGGAAATTGTAAGATGATGATGAAAGCCTTTGAGAGCTTAGTGTTTCCATGAAAAGAAACAATATCCATATCATAGGAGTCCCAGAAGAAGAAGAATGAGAAGAAGGGGGAAAAGGTCATTTTGAAGACATTATAGCTGAGAACTTCCCTAATATGGGGAAGGAAACCGGCATCCAAGTCCAAGAAGCACAGGTAACACCCATCAAAATCTACAAAATCCGGTCAACACCATGTCATATCGTAGTGAAACTTGAAAATTACAAAGGTAAAGAGATTTCAGAAAACAGTTAGGGACAATAGGACCTTAACCTACAAAGGTAGACACATAAGGTTAGCAACACGTCTGTCCACTGAAACCTGGCAGACCAGAAGGGAGTGACTAGGAATATTCAATGTGCTAAATGGGAAAAATATGCAGCCAGGAATTCTTTATCCAGCAAGGCTGTCAATAAGGAGGAGAGATAAAGAGTTTCCCAAAAAGGAAAAAAAAAAAAAAAAAAAAAAAAAAAACCTAAAGGAGTCTGCTTAAACCAGCCAGCAATTTTAATGGGGACTCTGAGTGAAGGAAAACAAAGACCAACACAACACAGACTACAAAGGACCAGAGAACATCACCAAAAACACCAACTCTATAGGTAACACAAAGGCACTAAATTCATACTTTTCAATAATGACTCTGAATGTAAATGAACTAAAGGCTCCAATCAAAAGACCTAGGGTATGAGAACGGATTAAAAAAAAATCCATCTATGTCTGCCTACAAAATACTCACTTTAGACCTAAAGATACTTGCAGACTGAAAATAAGGGGATGGAGAACCATCTATCATGCTAATGGTCAACAAAAGAATGCTGCAGTAGCCATGCTTGTATCAGACAAACTAGATTTTAAAACCAAAACTGTGACGGGAAATGAAGGTCATTACATCATAATTAAGGCATCTATTTATCAGGAAGATCCAACAATCCTAAATATTATGCCCCAAACTTGATAGAACCCAAATAAATAAATCAATTAATAACAAACATAGAGTAACTCATTGATAGTAATACCATAATAGTAGGATGCTTTAATACTTTAATTACAGCAAAGGACAGATTGTCTGAGCAGAAAGTCAACAAGCAAACAGTAGCTTTGAATGACACACTGGACCAGATGAACATAATGGCTATATTCAGAACATTTCATCTAAAGCAGCAGAGTACAGATTCTTCTCTAGTACACAGTGAACATTCTCCAGAATAGATCACAAAAACTGCGTTACCAATCTGCCCATAACAGGTAAAAAAAAAAAAAAAAAGAAAAAAAAAGGTATGCATTTTTTTTTCAGATCACAATACTATGAAACTTGCAATCAACCACAAGAAAAAAAAATTGGAAAGCCCTCAAATACATGGAGGTTAAAAAACATCCTACTGAAGAATGAATGGGTTAACTAGGAAATTAAAGAAGAACTAAAAAACAGATGGAAGTACGTGAAAATGAAAACATGACAGTCTAAACCCTTTAAGATGTAGCAAAATCAGACCTAAGAGGAAATTGCATTGCAGTTCAGCACTATCTCAAGAAGCAAGAAATGTCTCAAATATACAACCTATTTTTATATCTAAAGGAGCTAGAAAAGGAGCAGCAAATAAAGCCTAAACCCAGAAGAAGGAAAATAATAAAGATTATAGCAGAAATAAACAGTATAGAAACAAAAAACAACAAAAATAATAGAACAAATCAATGAAACTAAATGCTGGTTCTTTGAAAGAATCTACAAAATTGGTATAAACCCCTACCCAGACTTATTATAAAGGCAAGAGAGAGGACCCAAATAGATAAAATCATGAGTGAAAGAGGAGCAATCACAACCAACACCACAGAAATACAAACCATTAAAAGAGAATACTAAGAAAAGGTATATGCCAACAAACTGGGAAATCTCAAAAAAATGGACAAATTCCTAGAAACTCATGCACTACCAAAACTGCAACAGGAAGAAATAGAAAATTTGAATGGCCCACATCCAGCAAAGAAATTGAATCAGCTATCAAAAATCTCCCAACAAACAACAGTACTGGGCCTGATGGCTTCCCAGGGGAATTCTACCAGACATTTTAAGAAGAGTAAACACTTATTCTTTTGAAGCTATTCCCAAAATTAGAAATACAAGGAAAACTTCCAAACTCATTCTATAAGCCCAGCATTGGCTTAATTCCAAAATGAGACAAAGACCCCAATAAAAAAAGACTATACAGACCAATTTTTCTGATAAACATGGATGCAAAAATTGTCAACAAGGTACTAGCAAAGCAGATTCAAAATACATTAAAACAAATATTTACCAGGATCATTTATTACTCTACTGGTTCAATATTAGCATATCAATCAACATGATACACCACAATTTTAAAAGAACTACATTATCCTCTCAATGGATGCAGAAAAAACTTTTGACAAAATACAGCATGCTTTCTTGATAAAACCCTCAAGAAAGTCAGGATACAAGGAACATTCCTCAACATTGTAAAGGCCATATATGAAAGACACACAGCTAATACCATCCACATGAGCTTTCCTCCTCATGTGGTCAGTACTACAAAAGGGACGTCCACTGTAACCACTGTTGTTCAACATAGTACTAGAGATCCTAGCCTCAATAATCAGACAACAAAAACAAATAAAAGGCATACAAAATGGAAAGGAAGAAGTCAAACTTTCACTTTTCACAGATGATAGGATATTCTACATGGAAAACCCGAAAGACTCCATCAAAAAATGCTACTAGAATTGATGCATGAATTCAGAAAAGTCACAGGATATGAAATCAATGCACAGACATGGGTCACATTTCTATATATTAATAATGAAACAGCAAAAAGAGAAATCAAGGAATTAATACCATTTGCAATTGCACCAAAAACCATAAGATACCTAGGATTAAATCTAACCAAAGAGGTAAAAAATCTGTACACTGACAACTACAGAAAACTATGAAAGCAATTAAAGAAGACATGAAGAAATGGAAAACCAATCTATGCTTGTGGATTGGAAGAACAAATATTGTTAAAATGTCTGTAATACCCAAAGCAATATACAGATTCAATGCAATCCCTATCAATATAATACCAGCATTCTTCACAGAGCTAGACAAACAATTGTAGATTTTATTTTCTAAACATAGGGCCAACTAATCTTCAACCAAGCAGGAAGAATATCCAATGGAAAAGACAGTCTCTTCAGCAAACAGTATTGGGAAAACTAGACACTACATGCAGAATAATGAAACTGGACCACTTTCTTACACCCTACACAAAAATAAATTCAAAATGGATGAAAGACTTAAACGTGAGACAAGAAACCATCAAAATCCTCGAGGAGAAAACAGGAAACAAACTCTTTGGCCTCGGTCACTGACACTTCTTACTCGTCCCATCTCAGGAGGCAAGGAAAACAAAAGCAAAAATGAACTATAGGGACATCATCAAGATAAAAACTTCTGCACAGTGAAGGAAACAATCAGCAAACCTAAAGGGCATTTGATGGAATGGGAGAAGATATTTGCAAATGACCTATCAGATAAAGGGTTAGTATCCAAGATCTATCAAGAACTTACCAAACTTATCAAGAACACTCAAAATGCAAATAATCCAGTGAAAAAATGGGCAGAAGACAGGAGTAGACACAACTCCAAAGACTTCCAGTTGGCTGACACATGAAAAGATGCTCAACATTACTCTTCATCAGGGAAATACAAATTAAAACCACAATGAGCTACTACCTCATACCTGTCAAAATGGCTAACATTAACAGATGTTGGCAAGGATGCAGAGAAAGGGGAACACTTTTGCATTGTTCATGAAAATGCAAACTGGTGCAGCCACTCTGGAAATCAGTATGGCATTTCCTCAAAACATTAAAAATAGAACTACCCTATGACCCAGCAATTGCACTACTAGGCATTTATCCAAGGCATACAGGGATGCTGTTTTGAAGGGGCACATGCACTCCAATGTTCTTAACAGCACTATCAACAATAGCCAAAGTATGGAAAGAGTCCAAATGTCCATCGACTGACAAATCTATTGAGAAAATGTTGTATATATACACAACGGAATATTACTGAGCAGCTAAAAAAAATTAAATCTTGCCATTTGCAACAACATGGATGGAACTAGAGGATATTATGTTAAGTGAAATAAGTCAGAGAAAGACATCTATCATATGATTCCACTCATGTGGACTTTAAGAAACAAAACAGATGAACATAGGGGAAGGGAAGGAAAAATAAAATGAGGGAGGAAGGCAAATCATAAGAGACTCTTAAATACAGAGAACTGAGGGTTGCTGGAGGCTTGGTGGGTGGGGGGATGGGCTAAATGAGTGATGGGCATTAAGGAGGGCACTTTTTGGAATAAGCACTGGTTGTTAAATAACTGATGAATCACTGGGTTTTTCTGAAACCAGTACTAACTTACTTGAATTTAAAAAAAATATTTTTTAATAAATTAAAAAAATTAAAACTACTAGATAGGCATAGGTTGGCCCTGTGATGAGCACACCTACTGCAATTATAAGAACTCTACTAATTATGCTGAATCGAATGAAATGGAATTGCCATCAGTGGCCAATAGCTCAGGAAAATATTTTCTAACACGCATAAGTATTAAAATGGTTGCATTGACGACAGTGTTTCAAGAGCATCCATAGATCCAACAGATTTGCCCTCAAGTTACAAACTATTTTCTGAAGAACAAAAATGCTCATGGCTCTATTTTTCCTTTGTAATATTGTCCTAATGAAGATTGTCTCTTTGTTCAATGACTTTTCACATCCTAACAAAGTGGAAAATTGAGATTGTTCAGATGGAAGCAGATATTTTGCCTTAATTATCTGATTGTTTCAAACTTCTGCTTTGCTATGGTTATGTAGACTTGCCCTCTATGTACTCAAGTTTGTTTTTTGTTGTTTTTGTGAGAGAGAGAGAGCACGCGTGAGCGCGCGCAAGCATGCGCATGGAGGAGGGGGAGGGTGGAGGAAGACAGAGAGACAGAGAGAGAGAGAGAGAGAGAGAGAGAAAGGGGAGGAGAGAGAGAGGGAGGGAGAACCTTAAGCAGGATCCACACCCAGCACAGAACCCAACGCACAGGGCTCAGTCAGAATGGTGACATCTTCACCTTAGCTAAAATCAAGAGTCGGGCACTTAAGCAACTGAACCACTCAGGTGCCCCTGCAATGAAGTTTTTTGAGTCATTTAAATGATTTTAATCCCTGTTAATATATCTCATCAGGTTTTTGGTTTTTTTTTAGAAATAGGGTAATCTGTGCATTTTCTCTTAAAATTAATATACAGTGTTTTAAGGTGGCAACTTTACTAATATGGAAGATAAAAATATAAATGTGATTTAGTCCCCACCCACAAGGAATTCAGACAAACATACAGATTTTCATGTAAAAACATATGAACAGTTCTGTAACTATACTTTTTTTTTCTTTTTTTAATGCTTATTTTTGAGAGAGAGACAGAGCACAAGTGGGGGAGGGGCAGAGAGAGAGACACAGAATCTGAAGCAGGCTCCAGGACTTAGGGCTCGAGGTCACAAACCACGAGATCATCACCTGAGCCAAAGTTGGACGCTTAACCAACTGAGCCACCCAGGCACCCCTATAACTATTCCAATACTAAAGTTACATATAATTAAGGTTTGAACTGTAACAAAGATCTATGGGCGCCCAGAAGCCGGAGATGCTGGTCTATGCGATAGTCACATTAGAGAAGATAAGCTCAAGTCATTTATAAATTTTATCAATGCTGTGCATACGTTTACAGAATTGGTGATCAAACTAGAAACCAACCCACTCATTTCCAGTAGACACTTAGCATCTCATGGTAAAATGGGCTCTGGCCAAATATCCATAAATCTTGGATCAAATAAGCTGGACCACTGCAGTGTAATAAGTGTATTTGGGATTTTTTTTTTTCCTAGTTCATAGCACAGAGCTCCTACAACCCTTGGAATTTCCTGAGTGATAGGAGTTTCTTTCATTTTTGGTTATAAACCCCTTCAACAATACTTGAGTTTACTGAGAGCGAGATGATTAGAGCTGGGTCCCTAGGTATCTTCGGGATGGGGGCTGGTTGCCAGAGGCATCAACCACGTGATTAGAGGGCTGGAAATTTCAGCCTTCCCCACATTGATTTCTGGAAAGGTGAGACATGCTGGGGGTTAAGTTTAGTCACCAATGATGTCATCTATCATGCTAACACAATGAACCCTCTATAAATACTCCTAAACAAAAGGTCTCAGAGAACATGTGGGTTGTTGAATACATCAAGAGGCAGGGAGGGTGGTAAGCCCAGAGAGGGCATAGAAGCCCCACTTGACCCCCATTTCACATGTTGTCCAATGCATTTCTTCTGGCTCTTCCTGAGTTATACCTATATAATAAATCAGTAATCATGAGTGAAGTATTTTCCTGAGTTCTATAGGTCTAGCAAATTACTTTAACTGGCATTCATGGGAATCCCCAGTTTTATAGTCAGGGCAGAAATGTGGGTAGTCTGAGCAGCCCCCGTGGGGTTGGCATCTGAAGTGAAGACAGTCTTTTGATACTGAGCCCTTCTGTAAAGTCTGACACAAGCTCCGGGAGTTAGTGTCAGAAATGAATTGAATTGTTAGACTCTCTGTTGGTGTCAGAGAACTGGAGAATTGGTGTGAAAAGGACACCACATTTTCAACGTCAGAAGAAAAAAAAAAACCTCTCAGCTACATGAACTTTAGCAATTCCATTTCAGAGTTCATTCTGCTTTTAGACATGAGAAATATGATCAAAAGCCAAAAGTTTCTATGCTAAACTGATCAGCTATTCCTCCTCTGAGATTCAGTATTGACCATATTATATTACAATTTTCTGATTATTGATCCACCTCCCTCCCCTACAGGAACATGAATTCCTGAAAGGTAGGAATCATGTGTTACCTTCATTTGCCACATAATGGGCAATCAATAAATACTGGTTTAGTAAAAGGAAGAAATTTCTGATGGGAACCCTAACATCTTAGCTCTAAGCAGAAGCAAATTATCATTTACATAATCATAACCTCTCCTTCAAAATGTAATGAAAATTGAACTAGAGAAGATCTGGAATGCCACAATAACTCTTTGCACCTGGGCAGAACCTTTAAGACTATTTACGATATCTGAAAAAGTTATAGAATATTTACGTCTATAATGCACTGAAAATACTAAATGCTAATGAGCCTAAGGAGTGAGTGAAAGTCTCATAAACTGCTGGAAGAAGTACAAAATGGTGTAACCACTTTTGAAAATGGTTTGTCAGTTTCTTATCAAGTTTAACATATTGTTACCATAAAACTCAGCAACCACACTCCTGTTATTTACCCAATAGAAACGAAAATATATATACATATATACACTTGCATGCAAATATTATAGCAGCTTTCTGCATAATCACCAAAATGGGGAGGGGGGAGCCAAATTCTATCACCTGGTGAATAAACTGTGGTACATTCATACAACTGAATTTTACTCAGCAATAGAAAGGAACAAACTACTAGTACACAACATGGATGATATCAAAAACACTATGCTAAGCGAAAGAAACTAAAGTCAAAAACACACAAAGCGTATGATTTCATTTATAAGCCATTTTGGAAAAGGCAAAACTAGGAAGAGAACACAGATTAGTGGTTGCCTAGGGCTGGATATCTGGGAGTATACGGATTGCCAAGAGGCACAGGGGAAATTTTGGGGGTGATGGAAATGTTCTATATCTTGATTATGGTGGTGGTTAAGAATTACATACATTTATCAAAACTCACTAATATAATCATTTAAGAAGGAGGACTCTTACCATTCAGAAATCAGACCTCAATAAACCCTGACTGTAAAAAAAAAAAAAAAACAAAAAAAAAAAACAGCCATCTGCCATTTAATCTTGCTATTTCTTAAGTCGGAAAATATTTGAAATATCACTCCAAGTTTTGGAGGTTTGCCCTTATTACATGTTTCCAGGACATGGAAATAGAGATTTCCAGTAGTAGACATTTCTAACTTTGTATAGTATCAACCTGAAATGTGAAATTAAAATATTACTTTTACTTTATTATATCTTGCCATATTAAGAAGGTTGTGATTGAGGGTGGAGGTAAAGTGAATCCCTTTTACAATTCTATTATTTGATATTTTATTCTAGTAAATAAAACCAAAATATTTTATCTTTAGATATGACTTTACAATCAACCATGAGACCAGATGCAGGAGTTTCATTATTTAAACCAGCTCCACCCATCAGTAGGAATAACTGAAGAAACTTTGCAACCCAGAGTAAATATTCAGGGGTCTTGGCCAGAGTTTCTAACATTCAACAGCACCTCCGAAAAGCATTGTCACCCTTTCGAAGGTATTTTTGATGCAAGTTCTGTAGGGTTACGCCTCCAAATCTATCAATAGTTTCTTTATTAATATACAACTATCAGAATTCCTCAACTAATATTGACAACACAGACAAGGAGAAAATCTGTGTTAGAAACTGAAATGGCACAAACCTTTTCTGACTAAGGGTGTGGACTTTCAAATAGTGTTTACCCTCAGAACCTCAGAATTAGAATGGAATGCACTCTCCTCTAAAGTATATTCTGCTTCCAATATTAACATGTCGACAGAATTCTAAGTAAGATATTTTAGGTATTAGTTAACCAGTACCAATTTTCAAAAAGCAGAAAGAAAAGGAAAGACACAGAAAGAAGGAACTCAACTTTTTCCAAGTGGAAAAATACTGCTGTACATTCTAAATAATGGCCTGAGAGAATTCATGCTTCTCTGTAATTCTGAACACAGCCTCTCTAGATTTCAGGATTTAAAGGGAAAAAAGGAACACAGATACCTGAAGCCCTGTAATAATGATTTATCTTACCATCTTACATCCTTGTCCCTGACAGATTTTGACTTATTTCCACGTTAAAGTAAGGTGATAGGCTTCTCACCTGATTCTTTCCTTTACCACCAAGAACAGATCATTCATTTTCCTCAAAATCAAGTTTCCTTCTTCACTCTCCTATTTCTGCCAATTACACGATTATTTAAAGCAGTGTAACGTCTGACTCTTCCACATCTAATTCCAACATGCCATCAGCTCCCCAACCCTTCTCTAGGAATGTCTCCACACCACCTTTCTACCTTCACCACACTTCACCCAGACAATGTTCATTTGGCTTCCCCATCTCACATTTTTACTCACTCAATCCCTCCACTGCTTGTAATGTAATCCTCTTTCCCAAAGAGCATGTGGGTAGGTCATTCTCTTACAGAAAAAAATTCCAATGGCTCCCAACTGCCAAAGATTATAATATTTAACTGGTCAAAACTTACAACACTTCAAAATACAACTCATTATTTCAAAATTTTGCCACTTGTTCCCTAAATTAACCCTCTATTCCAAACTACCCTGCTCTTCTCTTTATAACATGCTATATTCATTACAAACTCAGATTTTTGCTGAGAGAAAAAAACAAAAACTCAGAAACAGCATGGCTGAACTTCTTTTGAGGAACATCCTCCGGACTCTTTCACAATTGGGAACTTCTCATTCCTCAGTGCTAAATTTAAGTCCCTTGTACTCGGTAAAGTATCCACAGTCCTCAGTGTACTCTCTTCTCAACACGTGTGGCACATATCAGCACTATTCCTGTGGATAACATATGTCATGATCTATCGTGTGTCTATGTGTATAGGACAATATATGCAATAATATGGAGATTAAATACATTTATATGTTATGTACTTACGTATACTTATGAATATATATGTCTAACATACAGTTGTATATTAATATAGTGTTAAATTTATTCATTTTTATGTTTTATATGATTTCATTACCGATTATGACTAATATGTTATATATTATATGGTAATTAAAAATTAATATATTGAGATTGGCAAATATATATTATGTTTAATATTTATATTTTGTATATTTATATGCCTATTACACATGCACAATCATGTTTATGTGTGTATATGTGTGTGTGTATATATATATATGTACACACATATATATGTGTATATATATATATATATATATATATATTCACATACAGATTGATCATCTTTTCTCCCCAAGAGGCTATAAACTTCATATTCTAATATTTTTTTGTACATCAAGTGCAAGTTCTCAAAGAAGATGACAGCAGCATAGGAACACAAGGAGAGAATGGGTAAAGAAAACCAGGACAATTGGCAGCTGTGTGAGAAAATTTAAACAAGTTCCTACCTCCCACTTGCTAAGCCTACCATTATAATAATCCAGGATCTGCATGAGGCCATCAGATGGTTCTGGAGATGTTCCTATACCTCCTTCTAAAGGGCAAGACTTCAGCCAAGAAAGCGTGCAAGCGACCTCTCAATCATGTGTCAGGGAATAGGGAAATAGGAGGAGAGTATCTTCTAAGTGCAGACTGAAGTAGAATGTGAGTTAATATTGGTGATACATAAGATTAAAAAAACATGGAGACAAAACAAAGATTTAACAAAGAAATTCAACTAAAAACTGTCAGAAAAACAAAAATTCATCTCACAACCATTAAAGAAGCTCAGATTAGAGTACATTTCGAAATACTTACCAAATTATTGAATGCTTGTGGTTTATTTGTTTTTTAATGATAATGGCTAATACTGACTGTGGTGTACTAAAATACTCATTCTTACTCTCAACTGGTATATTGGGAAAACCATTCCATGAAAACCTTGGAAATAAAAATCAAGACTGGAAATTTAACTTTGAACTCAGTGTTCTTACTTTTAGAAATCCAGTCTAAACAAACTCAAGCCAAGACAATACAGAAGATGTCTCAACATTTTTTGTAATAGCAAATTTTGAAAACAACCTCAATACTGAAAAATAGAATGGTTTTATCAATTATGGCCCAGCCAGTGATGAAATACTAGGTGACAATTTACAATGTCAGTTTTGATGAACATTTAGCAACACAAAAATTTTTCAAAATATCATGTTAAGGTAGAAAAGATACAAGTGTGTGTGTGTGTGTGTGTGTGTGTGTGTACATATATGAAATGATTCCAATTCTGTTTTAAAATATGTACAATAAAACATTCTGGAGGAAACAGGCCTAAGTGTTAAAGACAGTAAGAGTTTTTACTTTGTGTCTTCTATCTTCTACCAACTCCTTTACAATTTAACATGAATTAATTTAAGAATCCAAAATAAAGGTGAAGGTCTTCGTTAAAAAAATCACAGTTCTGAACGAATACTAGATCTCGGCAAATGTAGTTTATATAACAGAAGCTGTAAAATAGCTGGGTACTAAAGAGGCCTTTGTATGCAAATTACTTCTAAGTGGTGTCAAGGCCAGCTCCTACTGGGAACTGGACCACTTTCTAATTTAGGAATTTCAGAGAAACAAAGTCCCCTTCTGACTGGAAAAACAGCAAGGGAGGCTCACAAAGCACACAGAAATTTGACCTCTGCATTCTTTTGTGTCCTTTGTAAAACAGAAATAAGAGAATTGCTACCAAAAAGACCAACAAAACTACCCAGGGAGAGTCTAACCAAAAGCAGAAACATGGAAGGATTTTAATCTAAGTTAAAAGAATATAATCTAATTACAAGAGAATATTCCGATGGAGTGTGTGTATGTAAGATTCATGTAAGAATCTAATACGTTAAGAATTTACCTAAGAGAAAAAGAACCTCTATGAAGCTGTGTGTTTGTTTAAATTTTGCTCTTTACACATTTTTAATATAATTGCTGCCACCAACTAGCTGTTTGACTTTGGCAAGTCACTTCACGTCCATGTTTTGAGAAGGGTGCTAGTTAAGAACGTGACTGCCAGAGCCAGAGTGAGATTGCAGTTTTCCTCTTCCGCCCCTAACTCTTTGACTATGTGAGATCAATGACCTTCTTCAGACAGAGGTTTCTACCTGTAAAATCAGGTAATACTACCTCACCAAGTCACAAGTAAATGAGTTAATATATACAAAACACTGACAGAATTTTTAATGCTATAAAAGTGTTTCTATTATTGACACCTTTAAAATGAGCTTAGTTTCACAAAGATCTGGAAGTTTCCTTTTAGTTCTAAAATTTGCACATTTAAAGGGATTTAATTACTGGTTGTCATGTTTATATAGTTTCATAAGAAATTACATTGTCAGTTTTAATTTTAAAAAATGAGGAGTGACATCACCAGGATGGCAACATAGGTCACTTTTTTACTTCACTTCCCATTATAAGAAAATCTAGGGGTGTGCCTGGGTGGTTCAGTTGGTTAAGCAACCAACTCTTAATTTCTGCTCAGGTCATGATCTCACAGTTCATGCTATAGAGCCCCGTATGGGGCTCTGTGCTGACAGCAAGGAGCCTGCTTGGCATTCCCTCTCTCCTTCTCTGTCTGCCCCGCCCCCCTCTTTCACAATAAATAATCTTAAAAAATTAGATTAAAAAAAAAAAAACTAACAACTATTCAAAAGCAAGGCAGCAGTGAGAGAATCCTAAAACATGGGGATGATGCTGAGGCATCCCCTGGATCACAGAGATCAAGACAAACTGCATTAGAAGGATAAGAAATGGGCTAGAGACTGATCACATTGCCTACCCCCAAAGGCCACCACAGCACCTTACAAAAAGATCTCCCCTGAGCCTCCAGTTCCTCCAGTGGAAAAAGAAAGCCCAGTGGAGACAAGTCCTACCCACCATTGTGGGTCACTTTCCAGAAACTCCTATTCTGATCTCATATGTCAGGGATTATAGGAAAACCTGCAGGGTTCAACCACTGGGTATCTAACTTTGATGGAGAAGTGGGGAAAGTCTTCCAACAACTAGCACACAGATCTTGGCTGACAGCATTCATACCTGTAATGCCCAAGTAATAATCCACACCAGTGGCTTTGCTCATCTATAGAACCAAGTCAGAGGCACACTCTAATCAGGGAACTCCACAGGGTGAACATTTGCCTTATTCCAAGCCCCAAATGATGAGTTTTTCCCACACCCAGGCAAGGAGATGAATCATAACCCCACCCCTGTGGAGAGAATCTTCTGGCCCCATCTGACCAGAAGGGCTGGTGACAACTCCTGTTGCTGTGTGACCCAGCAAGCTTGAACCAAGAAGCAGGCAAGCAGAGCAGATGACCACCTGAGCAAAGCCAGTACCGGCAAAGGAGTTTCCTGTGCTATATACTGGCAGGGAGATTAATTTCTAATCAAATTTGATGGCAGTTCCTGGCCCCTTCAGACCAGAGAGCCTGTTTGGGAAGTTGAGAGTAACCTGGAGTAGCCCTTCCCTGTCCTTCTCAGGCAAGGGAGCTGCTATACAGCCCCACTCACTGTTGAGAGTGTATTTCAGCTCCATCTGACCAGAAGCTGTGTCAACTCCCAGAAGCTGTGTGGCCCAGCTGCACTCAAGCCAAGAAGCAGGCGAGAAGAACTGATACTTTACAGACCAAAGCCAGTGACCTTGTTCCAACAAGAAACTTGGAGTATGTATTGGCATGAGTTAAGACCACAAAGAGCTGCTTCCATCAATGAACCCTAACAGGGAATTTAATATGTAGCCCCACTCATTGCTTCAGCCTGACTGACTGGAAGCTAACCAGAGCACAAGGGAAGTTGCAAAGCCCAATTCAACAGCCCTACATACAGTGGCACTTAAACACAGAGCACAGCCCCAAAATTGCCCGACCTGAAGAGCAAACCCAGTGGTCTCGCTCTAATTCAGGTCTCCAAACAATGAGCTATATAGGTCCTAGGTCCTGTCCTGCTGCCCTGCAAGGGCAGGGAAGCTAATTCACAGCCCCATCTAGTTCTAAATATAATACACTATAGGTCCTTCAAGAACCAGAAAAAAATAAAGAAGAACTGAGCCTGAATTTAGAAGAATTTCTTAATGAAGATTTTTCTGATAAAGATTAGAACAGAAATAAGAGATAATAGTAAAAAAAGAAAGAAAGAAAGAAAGAAAAGAAAAGAAAAGAAAAAAGAACAAAGAAGTTTAACCAAAATTAAAGTTGGTTTTTGGAAGGATGAACAAATTGATGAACCCTTAGCTAATCATGGAAAAAAGATAAAAGACAACAAAATTTTAAACAAAGAAGACGTTGCAATAGATACCACAGAGATTCAAAGGATGATAAAAGGCTACCGTCAGCAACATATGCTAACAAAATGGACAACCAAGAAAAAAATGGAAAAATACTTAGAAACATACAGTTTACCAAAACTAAATCAGGAAAGAACTAGCATATCTGAGCCAACTTCTAGTAATGAGATGGAATCGGTAATCAAAAATCTCCCAACAAAAGAATGCCCAGGACCAGATGCTTCATTGGTAAGTTTTACAAATATTTAAACAATTAACACCAATCTTTTTTCAAAAACTGCCAAAAATTTGAAGAGAAAATACTCCCAAACTCATTTTATAGGGTTATCATTGTCCTGATACCAAAACCAGAAAAGGATGCTACTAGAAACACACACACACACACACACACACACACACACACACACACACACGGACACACACACAGACACACCTGGGTGGCTCAGTGGGTTAAGGGTCCAACTCTTGCTTTTGGCTCGGCTAATGATTTCACAGTTCATGAGTTCGAGCCCCATGTTGGGCTCTGTGCTAACAGTGCTTGGAATTCTCTCTCTGCCCCTATCCAGCGCGCGCGCGCTCTCTCTCTCTCTCTCTCTCTCCAAGATAAATAAGTAACCTAAAAAATTTTCAATTAAATAAATAACTACAGGCCAATTTCCTAGCTGAGTATAGATGCAAGACTCTCAGTAACATTTTATCAAACCAAATTCAACAGCACATTAAAATGAACATTTACTCTGATCAAGTAGGATTTATCCCTGAGATGCAAAGATATTTCAACATATGCATAAATGTGGTAATTAACAGAAAGAAAATAATTATATTATCAACTCAATAAACACAGAAAAAGCTTTTGATAAAACTCAGCATCCACTTATGATAAAAACTCTTAACAAATTAGGCAAGCATAGAAGGAACATATCTCAACATAATAAAGGCTACATATGACAAGAACATACCTAACATCATACTCAATGGTGAAAGGTTGAAAGCTTTTCCTCTAAGATCAGGTACAAGACAAGGATGCCCACTCTCACAATTCCTATTCAAAATACTACTAGAACTCCTAGCTAGAGCAAACAGGCAAGAAAAAGAAATAAAAGGTATCAGAATTAGAAAAGAAATAAAATTGTTTCTATTAGAGATGCCAAGATTTTAGATCTAGAAAATCCTAAAGACTCAACCAAAAAACTGTTAGATATAGCCAGCCTGTTTAGTCATATTGCAGGATACAAAATAACAGAAAAATCAGTTGCATTTCTAAATAGTAACAAATTTTCTGAAAAAGATATAAAGAAATTGACCCATCTACAATAGGATAAAAGAAAACGGGGATAAATTTAACCAAGGAGATGAAATATTTCTTTTCAGAAAACTCTAAGGCATTGATGAAGGAATCAATGAAGAATAAATGGAAAGATATCCTGTAATCATGGAATTGTAGAACTAATATTGTTAAAAGATCAATACTATCAAAAGGTATATCTACAATGCAATCCCTATCAATACTCCAGGGGCAGTTTTTTTACAAAAGTAGAAAAAGCACTTCTAAAATTTATGTAGAACCACAAAGACCCTGATTAGCCACAGAAATACTAAGAAAGGAACAAAACAAGAGGCATTACACTTCCAGATTGCAAGTTTTACTATAAGGCTATTGTCATCAAAACTGCATGATTCTGGCATAAGAACAGAAAAATAAACTAATGGCACAAAATGGAGAGTCTAGAAATTAACCCAAGCATATATAGTCAACTGATATTTGACATGAGAGTCAACAATACCCCGGGAGGAATGAATTCTTTCAATAAATAGTGCTGAGATAATTGGATAGTCACATGTAAAAGCTTGAGACTTAACCCCTATCTTATATCATTCATAAAAATTAACTCAGCATGGATTAAGGAGTTAAATATAGGACTTAAAAACATGTAATTCCTCAAAGAAAAAATAGAGATAAAGCTCTTTGACATGGGTCTTAATGATTTTTTTGGATATGACCCCTAAAGCTCAAGCATCAAACCTGCAAGTGACAAGTATGACTACATACAACTAAAAAGCTTTTGCACAGCTAAAGAAACTATCAAGAAAGTGTAAGAAACTCTATGAAAAGGGACAAAATATTTGCGAACCGTACATCTGATAAAGGGGTTAATATCCAAAATATATAAAGAGTCCCTGCAACTCAACAACATGAAGTAAATGAATGAGTCAATGAATGACCCAACTTAAAAGAGGGTGAAGGACCTGAATAGACATTGCTCCAAAAAAGACATACAAAAGGCCAACAGGTACATGAAAAGATGTTCAATATCACCAACCATTAGAGAAATTCAAATCAAAACCACAATGAGTTATCACCTCACACTTGTTAGGATGGCCATCACTAAAAAGACAAGAGATAATAAATGCTGGCAAGAATACAGAGAAAAGAGAACCTAGGGACACTATTGGTAGGATTGGGAGTTGTTACAGCCACTAGGGAAAACAGTGTTGGGGCTCCTCAAAAAATTACAACTACAACTCCCCTAAGATGCAGCAATTCCACCTCTGGATATTTACCTAAAGGAAATGAGAACACTTAATGCCAAAAGATATCTGCATCTCCATGTTCACAGTTGCATTATTAACAATAGTCAAGACATGGAAACAACCTAAGTGCCCATCGGTGGAAAAATGGATTAAGAAGTTGTGGTATATTATTCATCCATAAAAGATGAGGAAATCTTACCCTTTGCAACAATGTGAATGGAACTTAAAGGCGTTATGCTAAGCAAATAAGTCAAAGACAAATACTATATGATCTCACATGTGAAATTTAAAAACTCATAGAAAAAGAGATCAGACTTGTAGTGATTGGCAAGACAGGGTAAGGGGAGGGGGAATTTGGAGGAACTTGGTCAAAAGATACAAACATCCAATTGTAACAAAAATACTAGGGAGGTAATTGACAACAGGAGAACTACAGCTAACACCTCTGTACCATACATAGGAAAGCTATTTAGAGTAAATCCTAAAAGTATTCATCGTAACAAAACCTTTTCTTTTTTTTCTTTTTATTGTCTCAATGAGAAAATAAATACATGTTAGCTAAACCTACTGTGATAATCATTTCCCAATATATGTAAATCAAACCTTCATGCTATATGCCTTAAATTTCTACAATGTATGCTAATTATGTCTCAATAAAACTGGAGATTTAGTCCAATCCTGCATGGGAATATTGTCTTTGCCATGCTTTTGTACCTCAGAGAAATGTTTTAGTTCTAAAAGCTATACATACAATGAAAATCAATTACGTAGCTGACCAACAATCTAAGAGAATGAACTAGCACATCTAAGGCATCACCTATACTTTTGGGCATGATCATTCTGTAACATATTAAAATAGCTTCAACATGGTTAATTTGCTAATTGGGTATTTAGTTGGATAGTAAATATTGATGAATTAAAAGCACACTCCAGTTAACTTCATACATTATTTTTTTCTTCCCCCAAGCTAGAGCATCTATAGCTCTAAGCCATGCTAATTGGATTCATGTTCTTTTGCTGCAAATAAAGTCCAAAACTATTGTAGATACTTAAACAAGAAGAAAATAGAGTATTTTAAAAGAAGTGGAAACAATCGAATATTTGCTTTGGCAAAAAAAGAAAAAAAAAAGAAACCAAACCATTCTTTTAGTCCTAAATTCTAAGTCAGCAATGTGTATTTGGTGTCTTGGCTTCCTTCTCCTGCCCCACTGCCCCTCCACATACACCCCCTTCACAGACACAGACACACACACACACACACACACACACACACACACACACACACACACACTTTTAATGCCTTGGCAATAAAAGGAGAAAGAAAATTAAAACGAAGGTTTGAAATATGTCATCCCAACAGCAACAATATGCATTACTCCAGAGAAAGCCAGGTGGTGGACACAGACACAGAGCTGCTACCTTTCAGACTTGAGACTTCATCATTATAGGGGAATCTGAAAAAAAAATGCTTCCCACAGCCAAACAGAACACCAGGAAACAATCAGTCCTGGTAAGCATGGTGAGCTTCTTGCGGCATTAATCTGCCTCAGAGCCCTTTTTTCCCTGTGCACAGAAACATTTAGTAAAGAACAAGAATGAAAGGAAATTATACCAGGGTTTGATGGTCCATTCCGTCATTTGGCTCTTCTTTTTGCAATCAGCTCAAAAATGAGAAGGGAGACTCAACTTAACTTCTTTTGCAAAGTGTCTGTATGACAAGCAGGGAAAGAGTGTTCTCCCCAGGCTCTCAGGAGGCCTGGCAATGACTGTTGTGGTCAATTACTCTACAGGAAAGGTACGCTTTGTGGCTCAGCATTTTCGAGAACAAAGTCATAGAAAGTTTTTCTCAAGGGAAATCACAGGGGGTGTATGAGTAGATTATGGAGCACTAAAGATATCACAGCCTCAAAAATGTTTTTCAGCAACAAGTGACACAACCGAGTTGTTGAAAGCTTCAGTCTAGTCCTGATTCTAAGAGATGTAACATACATATAAACTGTCTTGTGAGATTGCTATGTCTCTACCAATGGTTAAATTAACTACTCCCCAATGGAGCACAGCATTCCAAGAATTAAATTACAAAAACTCTTCTAATATCAAGTGGTCTGTATATTTAATACAACACTGTGTTTACCTCTAAGAAATGGCTACTTCACAAACTCCCATAAAAGAAATGTCTAAGGCCACACACTCAGGTAAGTACTAACACAGCTTTTATCAACTCCTATCAATTAGGAAAAAGGGTTCTAGCCAAAGCAAAACTGGATAATTAGTGAAGGGACTCAAAATTTTAAAAAAAAATTCTCTTTTCAGTCTCTTGGACCCCAAAAAATTTCTATTGAGTAAAGACAATGAGATAATAGGAAGACCAAAAAGATCCTCTGACTCCCAATGTTTGAAGTCGGCTGCTAGATAGCCAGATACTACAGGCAAATTGTGATCTCAAAGAAATTACAGAGGGCTAGCGTTTCATCCATAAAGAAAGATTGTACTATATAAGACAAAAATATTGATTATGGCTCCAACAGAAATTCCTCATCATAAATATTCATAAATAAAAATAGAAAAAGAAAAAAGAATATATGGGCTCAAAAGAGAAGCCTTGAGGATCAATTTTATCCAGAATTTGCCATCAAGTATGTCTATGAATATAAACATCGAGAAAAATAGAATCAAAGAGGAGGAACAGAAATACATTTCAATAATATTGAGAAAAGAAACAATAGCCAAAGGAGAGGTAAAAGATGGAATTAAGGCAAATAACAGAGCACTGTGAAAATAGTAATGCTGAAATGAGAAAGGGTTATGAAGGCTGTCCAAATACGGTTAATTCTAATAGAGATGGGAACATTACAGGATTGAGCACAAGGAGACAAGTTAGAAGACTACTTCCCGGGGACACCTGGGTGGCTCAGTCAGTTAAGCATCCAGCTCTTGGATTTTGGCTCTAATTATGACCTCATGGTCTGTGGGCTGGAGCCCTGCATTGGGCTCTGTGGTGACAGCACGGAGCCTCCTTGGGATTCTGTCTCCCTCTCTCTCTGCCTCTCCCCTGCCCACTCTCTGTCTCGTTCTCCAAAAAATAGTAATAAACAAATAATAAACTTAGGGGAAAAAAAAAAGACTACTTCCCATTTGAATACATAATTGTTACCATAGCTAAAAAGGTTCTATTAAAGTGCCCACGAAATCCTGCAGCTGCTCATTTTAAATTCCACTTTTATGAGAAAAAGGTAAATGAAACGAATCCAGAAGTTATTTAAAGGAAGACATTATAGCAAGCACAGCCATAAATCAAGGTCTAAATTTACAGGAGAATAAATAATAATGGTAGATCATCAAGAAAATTTTGGATCACCCTCTGTTTACTAAGGCAGACAAGTATATAATACAGTTTTAAAATGTCAATCAAAAATGATTTTTCAAAAGCATCAGCACTTTGAGCTAAGACACAATCAGAAAAAGAGGTCACCCAAAATGGTATGGGCATCTAAACTGTTTAACTGAGCAACTTCTGTATCCTAGTAAAGAGATCTTCATTTACAAAGTCAAGGTGTTTTTCATATTTAATGTTATGTGTGTCGGTGTGAGAATAATTACCTTACATGCATATTTTATGTTATAATCCTATACATAAGAAAAAGGTACCAACACACTTTAATGACTTAACCAAGGGCCCCCGATTGGCAATAGGTGGGGGGCTAGGAAGAGTGGATACTAGGAAGGGAAGTGACATGTATTCTGACTCAAGAGATTAAAAATGGTAGGTAGAATTAAGAGAAAGCCATTGAGAAGCTATATTTATTGTCCTAAACTGGAAAAGGATGCAAAATATCCATTCATGAGGACCCACTCCCATAATGAAGTGCTATTTCCTATGCAGGACTGGTGATGCCTTTACACCTACCATCAGCAGGAATTATGGTATTTCTTTCTTTACCTGGTGTTCTTCTGAGGACAGTTCTACTTCCCTTTTCTGCCCAGCTCCCAGAGGACCAGCAGAGCAGGAGGGCAAAACAAGTAGCCACGTATCTTTCTTTTCTTTCCTTTTCTCTTCCCTTCTTTCTTTCTACCTCTCCCTCCCTCCTTCTGTTTCTCTCCCTCTCTCTCTCCCCCTCTTCCCCTCTTTTCTCCTTCCCTCCCTCCCTGATTAGCACAGTTTTTAGATTCCTGACCACCTGCCACCAGACACAGGTTTGGCACAGCCTCAAAGACTGGTTAGACCCAAGCCGGCTAAATTATGCATTATTCTTTGTGTAACAATAAATAATAATATGCTTATATTCATACAGATCTTATACTCAAGGTAAATAAGATACTATCAGAAATAGCTTCCCAAATCTGTGATATCACATAAGTTACATCTGCATTTTCCTTGTTATTAGTTTGCTGTATTATTTCCATTGTTTCAATGAATATTTGTGTTAGTATTAGAATTTGTGTTAGTGTTCACATTAGAACTCTTTTATAGTGACCAAAACCAGGGTTTCAGATTCCGACACTTAAGGGTGTGATTCCTGATCTGCTTTTTAGCTATGAGCAAATTATTTAGTTTCTAACTTCTTAACCAGTTTTCTCATTTGATTTTAGCTCACACCATTATAGTAAGAAATAGGATAATCCAAGGACAACATGGTATCACCTAATATATATCATCTCATGATGGTTAGATTTTTCCCCATTTCCTTTTTTTTTTTTTTCAGACAGACTCCTAAATTGATATCCACTCTGTATTCTTGTGGGATTTTCAGCAGTGCATCCTCAGTGAAAGATACACTGTCTTCAGCAGTTAGGATGCTTGGTAAGATGGAAGCCTGACTTCAAAGAAAAGTCCCCATCGTGGAAAAACAAGACTATGGAAGCATCTGCTAATTAGCAAGCAAGCAATGCTGTGATGTATTTTGAGTGTCAAAAATGAAGTAGCAAACTCAGGACTATTTTTGCTGTGAAGATAGCCAGCCTTTAACAAAGGCCAGTAATTTAATCCGAAAGATATAAATCATGACTGAGAAGCTCCCTGCATCAATAATGGAGAGAAATGCCTACATTCTAGCAAGTTTTCCATGATAAAAGACAGGTTTCCATACATATGAGATCAGGAAAAACAATTATCAATCAAAAATAACCCCCTTGATACCTGTTTGAAGTGAAATTGGAGGTCAGCAAAGGCCAAAAAGAGACAGAACTGGATTGTCTCTGTAATTTTAAGGAGCTCTTCACTACATATTCTCTTTTACAAAGTTGCAGCTGTATGTAATTTTGAGACGTTAATGATTTAATGCCTGCCAGACCAAGAAAGAGAAAAGATGTCAAAAATCAAAGACAGATATAACTGTATCATGAGCATAAAAATGGAGGCTGACATCATAATGATGAAACATCATTCCAGGGCAAAAGTATGCAAACTAAAATAATGGCCTAATACAGAAATCACACAGCATCTTGGAAGAATACAACTGGCAATTGATGAAAACAGGAGTTTATGTACCATCTGATAGCCAGAAAATGAGGAGTTCATGAAGCACAAAGTCAGAAGCCCCAGAATGGTCCTTTCCTATGCAAATAATATACAGTACAGTTCCAAGTCTACTTTCTAAAACAGGATCATCTGTCATCTCTGCGTTGCAGACAGTAAGGCTGTACAAGTTTAACCATAGTACCCAACCAATGACCATCTGGGGCTATTTGAGGATAAAGTAAAGTCTGACCTCAATTCATCATTCTTACAGTATCATTTAAGACCACAGAAGTCTTGAGAACCCATGAAGTCTCAATATGCATTTAGTGACTCATCACTGAGCATTGTTGTTATGCCTAGAGAACTCATTAAATTTTATGGTGAAATCAAAAGGTTAAAATATAAGCAACTACTAGACTGTAAGAGTCTTACCAAACAGTTACTTTCTTTAGAGTCCAGACCAGATTAAATCTCTCTAATCACCAGAGTCTATTAGAATCTCAATTAACATTAAATGGAAAAATGAAAAAAAGTAGGGAGGGAAGGGAAGGAGGAAAGTAATAGTGAATAGAAAAAAGGTGAAGAAATATGTGGCATCCTTAATGTCAATTCTAAAATCTAGTGGAAATTTCAAGATATCCCTATGTCAGTGACAGCAGGCACGCTGAATTAGTCAGCACCATGCTTAGTAGCTGCTGTAACAAACACCCCCCCAATCTCATGGACTTAGAACAATAAAAGTTTATGTCTTTTTCATGCAAGTTATAGTGTCCTCAGTGGCTCTCATCCAAGTGATGACTCATAGATCTGATGAGCTGCTTATATGTTTTAACTGTGCCATGTAGAACCATTATAACTTTTGGAAGTTATAACTTTGCCATCTCACATAGGCGATTTCCTAGGTCACCAAAGAAGGAACAGAGAGTGATATTTTTATGGTCAATGCTGGAGATGGCAGATATCAATTCCATCCATGTATCATTACCCAGAATACAGTCATATGCTCCCAACAAAGCCATCAAGGAGGCTAAAACATGTAGCCTTTGCATGTTTCCAAGAAGCAGCAGCAAAGAGTATTTAATAGTCTCTGCCATAGGTATTACAAAGCAGCAGATGATCCAAAAAGGCAGACAGGGAAGGCTGTGTGAAAAAAATATGAAACTGAGCAGGAGCAACAAAGTCACTTAAAGCAGAGGGAACCATATAAACAAAAGCACACAGGAGCTTGTGTAGAGGACACAAGATTAAGGACCAAAAATTAGACAGTTCTGGCTGAAGCAGAGTTTTCTGGTAAGTGAAAAGAGTGAGACACACTCAGATAAGTAAATTAGAATGATTGGAAAGGATATTTAATGCCAAGGAGCTTTGGCTTTTCCCGTTAGGTTATAAGTATCTTTGTTCATAGCTCCCGTCTATAAGCAGTGAAGAGTATGAAGGGTATGCACCAACTGAAAAGAACAAACTGACAACAAGACAACTAGAAGTTTACTTTCACAAGAACTGGTATTAGAAACAAGAAAACAGGCTCAAAATGGAGTCACTAATGCCAAACCCCATATAACCAAACCAAGACTGGACTTTTAGTGGACTCTCCCAGAAATGGAATCTTAAAGCAGGCAGTAAGGAATCACTTGACCAGCACAAGTGGGAACATCTGCCACATAGGCCCCTGCAATCCCCTAAAGGAAATTAACTTTGAAATAACCAACCCATTTTTGCCTAGACGTTCCTTGTTCCCAATCCCATATGCCTATAAAATTCTTTCATCTTGCACAACTCCTCAGAACTCCTTTACATTTACTAGAGTAGATGCTACCTGATTTGAATTTATTTTTGTTCAGATAAACTCGGTATTTTTAACAAGCCTCAATTTATATTTCAACACTGGGTACTAGTCCTAGTTCCAGTACTTAACCATCTGTGTGAATTTGAACAAATCCATTATATCCTGCATCTGTTTATTCATCTGTAAAATTGATGAGGGAGCTTAAGGCAAACTGAGGGCAAAGTACAAGCTAGCATATACCCCTGCCCAAGTGGGATATGTGTGACATTCTTCTGCAACTCCTGGCTGCCCAAGAACAAAGGAAAAGGAAGAAAACAAGTGGCTGAGATTACCGTCAGGCAGGACATGAGTCTCCATCAGTTTACAAATATATTAGTCAATTAAAAGAAAAAGGGAATCTTTATCAATAGCCTAATCTCCAAAAACCTATGGACTCATCACCCCAACATCACCCCTCCATAGTGATATGGGGAACAAAGTCAAGAAGGAAATGGCAGGTAAAATTAAATTTCCTTATAACCTATAGCCCACTGACAATACTTGAGGCAAATACCGAGTATAACTTCCAGAAAATGTTAATGCCTTACTAGAGGGAAAACAACTTTAGCTGGGCAATAGCAAGGCCTCAAGCAACTTAGGAGTACTCCTTAGCATATCACAGTCCTTTGAAGATCTCCCTTTTGACTTTACCTCCCCCAATTCCACAGTACATAACCAGTTACTCTTAACACCCTTAGTGCAATTCTTCCTGCCCATGGGTCCTGTCCCCATGCTTTAATGAAATCAACTTTTTGCACCGAAGACATCTTTACGAATTCTTCCTTGGCCATCAGCTCTAAACCCCACCATCACTCCAAAACCTCATAAAAATAAAAATAAAAAAATATTGTTTATAGGGTAGTAAAGTTATGTGGATATTTTCTAAAATATGTGACAGAAAAATAAAGAAACACCAAAACACGTGGTATGGTGGGGTAGCTAGCAATCAATCGAAAACAGGGTAGCAAGAGTGGTTCCATGGAAATGGAAATGGAAACAGGCAGAGCACAAAGGATAAATTAATGAGATTTGGAAACACAAGTATGTGGAAGAGAGTAAAAAGGAATCAAAAATAGCTTAAATTTTGAATCTAGGTAACTAAGAATAATGGCATCAATGAAAAAAATAAAGTAGTTGGGTGGGAGCACATTTAACAGGGAAGACAAAAAGGATTTGGGCAAATCAATGTGAACTGAAGGCAAGAAACCAGGTGCCTTGCCAAGAGTAAGATCAAATTCAGGATGTGACTGTCACTTACAATCAATTTAGGATCAATTCACATAGAAAGAGTTCAAACATAAGTGAAGTAAACACTGCGATCCCTTTCAGAATTTTGGATTACTCTAATCTACATTTAACTTAATTACAGATAGTATTTTTAGTATGTGGGTTTATTTATCCTCTTTTGTAAATATACACAAGAATTAAAAATCTAAGTGAATATCAGCATTCAGAGAAAGAAACTGTTTACAATTGAAAAGAACAGCAATGGTCCCAATCTACTTGGGAAGCAGAAAACCACACTAGTCCTCAGACCTCTCCTGCAGCAAAACATTTCTGTTTACATAATTAGCTCAAATGTGTGTAGCTCAATCCATGCCCCAATACTTGGAGCTTTGGAGAACCCCAGGAGACTCTTTCAGATTCCTCCTTTTCCATCACCTCCAAATGCCACCCACCTTTCTTGGATTTTTTCCAGTTTGGGTGGGTCCAGGCCTACAGTTTTTCTACTTTCTTCTGCTGTTGGCTTTATTCCTTATTCCTAACATGACCCAGGGCTAGAAGGGGGCTGTCTGGAGGTGTGGGCACCGAAGGTACTTCACTGTGCATGGTGGGTGTACAGGACAAGAGTAGCGTCCCCAGGGTAGGAGAAACAAACGTCTTTTATTGAGTCATGGAAATAGAGCTGGGTGGTCTGAAGTGCAGGGTTGAAAATAAAACCAAATAAAAAAAGACATGAAAAACAAGACAAGGTAAATGAAATTAAAAAAAAAAAAAAAGTAAATGTCACACAATTTTGTAAACTCTTGTTAAGCATCCAAATCTCTAAACACTCAACAAAACTTTTGCACAGCTACTTGTGCCTCAGGCTTATTTCCTAATTCAACACTATAATGGAATCAAGTTAGTGAAAGCCCACAACAGAAAGTGAAGTACAATGGATGTCTCTCACTGTACCTAATTTATCTTCTAAGATATTTGCAAAAATTCTCTTTTCATTGACTCCAAATATTGTCTCTATGGGTGTTTAGTATCAAAATGTCAAACAGCTTCGTAGGTATGAAAATCAGTTATTAATCTCAGAAGAGAGAAACCAAGTCAGCTGATCTGTATAAAGCACTTAACACAGTACCTGGCACAATACAGGCACTTACTTCTCTTCTTTATATGGTAAACATAGTAGGGAAAAAGGACAGCTTGCCCTAGAAAAGCATATATTCAAATGAGAGGCTCACTATGCCTTCCTTTCAGCTTCCTCTGTGTTAAGTATTTGGTAGATAACATACGTGCTGACATATATCCAAGGAGGAGTCATCCCATACTGCATGGTCAAGGGTGCTGAGCAGGCCATCCAAGAGCTAGAACTTGGGCAGGGAGGAGTGAAGCACACACACAAACAGAGCAGCTGCATCCAAGTCATGTCATAAGTAAGGCTGCGTCAAAGCCAAAGAAATCAAAGAACAGTATCAAGTCCAAAGGAAGAGACATTCCTATAAAATAGCAGTTGAATCCAAAACTGAGCACCAGTAGAAATTACAGCATCACCAGGACAGGTTGGAAACAAACTGAAGCGGGCTGAGAACATCACTGTGACTTCCTCCACCTGCCTTTTTTCAGAAGCTCAAAGGTACAAGATCCATGCAGACATACTGACAACACTTTCTGCAGTTCCATGGCCAGCCTGTCCTCCTTTCCCCATGACTCTACCTACTTGACTCCCTCAAAACTCATAATCTAGGAAGCTGTTCTTTCAGTACAATGTCTACAAAGTTTTGTGGCCAAGACTCTGTGGACCAAGAGGAAAAATCAAACATATTATATAAATACTAATGTAAGAAGAGATAAAATGTATTTCCATAAACTTTTTATTGGTAATATTTAAAATACAGCATAACCATTTAGTGTATGTATGTATGTTTGCGTGTATATATATGTATGTATATATATATGTTTTTTTTTTTTAATAACACAGGTCTACAAATGAGGTAAATGGAATTCTTTGGGAAGGAGATGACATTTTCCTTAACTGAGGTTCAAAGTGAGTTCCCTATGTTAAAAACGATTAAAGACAACAATTCTGGTGATACTAGCAAACTTTATTTTACACTTCATGAAGTGAATAAGTCTCCATTCAGAAAACTGCAGAATGGTGTGGAAGGCAGGAAGCTTTTACAGGATAAAGAATAAACGACAACAAAGAGAAAAATAGAAAATATCTGATTGGATGGGGCATATAGTCAACCTTCTTTGGGTTAAAGATGAGTAAGTAGGGGCGCCTGGGTGGCGCAGTCGGTTAAGCGTCCGACTTCAGCCAGGTCACCATCTCGCGGTCCGTGAGTTCGAGCCCTGCGTCGGGCTCTGGGCTGATGGCTCCGAGCCTGGAGCCTGTTTCCGATTCTGTGTCTCCCTCTCTCTCTGCCCCTCCCCCGTTCATGCTCTGTCTCTCTCTGTCCCAAAAATAAATAAACGTTGAAAAAAAAAAATTCAACTATAAAGATGAGTAAGCAAATAAAGGTAGATCCCAAATTGGCTTGGCATTTGGGGATTGGCTGATTGGATATGCTGTGTTTTGGTAGAGTATTTACTGGGATGTGAAACTTATTTAAGTTTCTGTTTGTTGATGTGGCACTCTGGGCAAAAGCAGTTCTACCTTGGGCTTAGAAAACTATTTCAACATCTATAATCAAATCGATTGCAAATGTTCATCGGTAAAAGCCATTCATAGGTTGGGCCATGACACATACATAGGTAGTGCCTACATTTGGCTCTGAGGCTTTAGTTTGTCAACTCCTGATTTAAACTCATCTCCTTATTTTATAAGTAAGTGACCTAAATCCCAGAGGTTTTGGTACTGTTCAAAGTCACAGAACCTGCAGAAACAGGACAAGCATCTAATCCCACCTGATCAGTTATGTGCTCTGATTCTAGGACCATTCTGTCAACATTCAAGTTTCAGATCTACTGTGATGGTTAAATTTGTGTGTCAACTTGGCTGAGTCATGGTGCCCAGTTTATGTGATCAAACATCATCCTAGACGTTTCTCTCAGGGTGTTTTTGGATGAGATTAACATTTGAATCAGCAGACTTTGAGTAAAGCTGATAGGCCTCCTTACTGTGAGTGGATGTCATCCAATCGCTGATGGTATGAATGGAACAAAGCCTACCCTCCTTCATGCAAGAAGGAATTCTGCCAGCAGACAGCCTTCGGACTCAAACTGCAACATCAGCTCTTTCCTGGGTCTCCAGTCTGCTGGCCTACCCACAATTTTCATGTTTGTGAGTGTGTGAGTGTGTGTGTGTGTGTGTGTGTGTGTGTGTATAGATGATAGAGATGAGACAGAAATAGAGACAGAGATAGAGTGACAGAGATAGACAGAACAACAGAGACAGAGCGATAGCAATATCCATCCTATTGGTTCTCTTTCTCTGGAGACCGTGAGCAATATACTCACGAAATTATTCATCTCATGGATAATAATGCTGTGAAAAAATAACTCAAACTCACTCACTCAACTCTCTCTCACACACACTGATTTTGTAACGAAAACTATATAAAACTAAGTATGTTACAATTCATAATATTTAATATGTTTTAATGTTTTATTTACTTATTTTTGAGAGAGACAGAGAGACAGCGTGTGCATTCAGGGGAGGAGGAGAGGCGGGGGAGGGGGGGGAGACAGAGAATCTGAAGCAGGATCCAGGCTCTGAGCCCTAAGCACAGAGCACCACTTGGGGCTCGAACTCACAAACCATGTGATCATGACCTGACCAAAGCCAGATGCTTAACCAACTGAGCCATCCATGCACCCCTAATATTTAATGGTGCTTTATTTTTGAGAGAGAGAGTGAATGAGTGGTGTAGGGACAGAGAAAGGGGGTACAGGATCCGAAGCAGAGAACCACATAGAGGGCTCAAAGTCTGGAGCCATGAGATCATGATCTGAGTGGAAGTCCAACTCTCAACCAACTGAGCCACCCTGGCACCCCTAATATTTTTTAGTCATATTTATTAACTACCTACCAGATGCAATTTTAGAGATACGATAGTGAATAAACAAGACCCAGCTCTACCCTCTTATGACTTGTTTTCTAATGGGGATAACAAAGTAAAAACAAAAATAAGCAGTGAATAGACCAATAATAAATAAATACTGGCCGAAAAATGCTATGTAGAAAACAAAAAGAAGGTTGACAGAGAATGGTAGGGGGAATCAGGAAAGCCTCCCACAAGTTCAAAGCTAAAGCATGAGGAGTTCAATGAAACTCCAGGAGGGACAAAGTTGAAAGTCAAGAAATGGCATGGACAAAAAAGACCAGAAAGAGAAGAAAGTTTGAACTCTTCACACACCTGGAAGGTCTATCAATGAGTGGTAGAAAAACAGTACAGGATAAAATCCTACGCAAAGAGCCAGAATTTGGCTCCAAAGATGATGGTGGGGTAGGTAAATGTAGTGTTGCATCCCCCAACACTTGTCTCTGCTCACCAATGTCCTAAAAACAGATTGGAAAAGTAATTTCCCATTCCAATTGAACCAAAGTAGACAGATTCCTGGGAAAAATCATTCTTCACATTGTATACTGACTACAGGCAGGGCCTTCACAATCCCTGTATTAAGACCTTCCTACATAACTATCTACACAGTAATTTAATGGAGATGAATATTTACCAAAACGTCAGATATACTTCAACAGGAGGGATCAAGTTCAGAGTAAATTACAGTAGGTTTTGGGGGGAATTGTTACAAAGTTAACTTTTTATATTCAGCACCTAGCTCAGTGCTTGGCATATAACAAATGATCAACAAATATTATAGGATGTTATTAAGGGTTAAGATATCTAACAGTGTTATAAAGGGTATGATACTATGATTTTATTAAGGATGTAATTGTGGTCTTCATCCCCTTTTCTGGAACAGAGAACTCCTAAAACCTTTGGAATTTCCTAAACTATCAGAGTGATAAAGGTGCCTTGTGTCCTGTTAATGACACCTAAGCATGGTGGTTGGTTGCCCGGAGAGCCAACTATGAGATTAGAGCTTTAGAACTTTCAGTCTCACCCTCTAACCTCTGGGGAGCAGTGGGGGCTGGAGTTTGAACAATTGCCAAAGTCCAATGATTGAATCAAGGATGCCTATGTAAGGAAGCCTCCATACAAGTCCAAAGGAGAGGGTTCCAAAAGCTTCCAGGATGATAAACCTATACAGATTCAGAGAGCACAGAAACTCCACACCCTTGCCCCATGCCTTACCCCCTATGCATCTTTTCCATCTGGCTGTTACCAAGTTCTATCCTTTGCAGTAAACACATCATCTAACGGGTCCAATGGTTTTCCTGAGTTCCATGAGCCACTCTAGCAAATTAATTGAACTCAGGGAGACATTGATGGGAATCTTATTTATAACCATTCAGTGCAAAAAGGTGACAACCTGTACTTACGGTTTACATCTCAAGTGGGGGCAGTGTTGTGGAACTGAACCCTTAACCTGTGGGATCTGAGGCTATCTCAGGGTCAGCCTTTAGGTAAATTGTAGAACACCCAGTTGGTGTCTGAGCATTGCTTAGATGGTTAAGGGAAAAAGCCCCACACATCAGAATTGGTGACCAGAACTGTAAAAGGTTTGATAAATAAACAAGCAAACACATAAAAAGAGTCAGGTTTTTGTGTGTATATCCTAGTTTATGTCCTACTCACTAACTGGTCTAGGCTGTTCCAAGAATTACCTAAGCCACACATTTGCAAGCAATATTCCAGGTGCTGAGATCCTACCTCAGAAATGTTGACTGGCAGAAAGTGGCCTGTTTTCCAGGTTTTGAAGGCTCTTTCTGGTGTTCCTTACTTCTGTTTATAGGTTTCAATAGCATTTATTGGGAAACTCAAAGCCCATCTTGCAGAGCTTGGGAACATTCATATAAGCTGTAAGATTTGTTTTATGTGGTTTGGCTTTTCTTCATTTACCAGCTACTTTCCCTCTCTACAAAAACCATACTCAGTGGTACTGGCCAACTATGAAATTAGATCATTCACATGCAAAAACCTCTGGCTTTAGTTATTTGGGGAATTCCTTCATTTGTATATTTGAGGGGTGGGAAAGAAGGTGACAATACTGAATTGTTATCACAATTCCTTCTGTAGAGACCAAGATAAAGAAATCTAGAGTGAATCAAGAAATGAGTTTCCTAAAATAAATGTTTCTTAGGAAATATTTTAAAATATGTCAAAATCCCTTTTACGTACTCCATTTATAGAAAAGAATAGCTCCTTTTTCAAGTTCTAGACTAGGTTTATGGACATATAGCCTGGAAAGGACAAAGTGGTGGTGGTTGTAAGGGGAGGGGCATTTAAGAATAGCAGCGTCTAATATTCACCTACAAGTTGTTTGCCTTTTTGCAATATAATCACTCCTTATGTCTCCTTTAAACCTCCCTGCATCTTGCTTTGGAAAAGTATAGTTTTATGTGGAAATCAAGGAAAAGGTAGAATTTTCTATCTGGGTCAATGCCATGTGGAACATGATTAGCACATACAAGAAAGTGATACACACCATAAACTAACCATCTATAGGAAGTGGCCTATTTGTTAAGCCTCTCTTATCTAGATCACAGTAACAGGGAAATCCCAGTGGGTATCTGCATTACATATGGAGAATTCGTTTGGCAACCACCACCACAACCACTGACACCAGCAGCCAGACCAGAAAACAGAGGACTGTAATACTTCCTTCCTTGGGGGATGGGGGGTATGAAAAGTTCCCTGAAGGAGGTAAGCTTTGAGGCTCTATAAATCCAGTTCCCACTTCATGTTCATACTGAGAACCAAGAGCTTTTGTTAGAACCAAGAGCTTTCGTTGACTGATCTAAATAAAATCCCTTTATCATAACTGCTAAAAATCACCCCTAACCCAAAGAGCTTAAGGCACCTTTCTAAAGCAGTACAGCCTGGTATGTTACAAGCTGAGACTAGAAACAGGTTGTCCTGCTTCCCACACCAATGCATGTTCTACCAGCACACACTGCCTGGCTTTAAACACAGGAACCAAAAGCCGAGGGCATGATTTGAAGACCAGGGGGACACAGGGAAGCAAGACCACCTGGCAAAGACAGGTGAAGGGCATTACAGCAAACAAGAACTAAGGTCTTGATTCACAAGGCCCTGAGAGGCTGCCATGATCCCCTGATGAAGCAAAAAAGATCCGTGAGCAGCCACCCCTTAAGACCCAACTGAAAAGAAGTCACCTGGGAAGCTGACAAAAAGGAAGCTGGAAATGAAGAAGCCTGTGAACGAGAACAAAAAGAGGAAGAGAGGACCCTGGCTACTTAACTGACAGAAACAACCCACAAGAATTATCACAGGCATCTTTGTTTGAGCCCAACCCGACAAAGCTAATATTGCTTGTGAAGGTGAATAGCTTTCATAGAAACTCAGGAAAAATGTGGCTAATAGCACAACTCAGTGTTGAGTCCCACATTTGTAACCAAGTAGATCAAGAGATACTCCATGTAATTATCTTGAAATGTTTGAGGCATCAGAGAAAAGTTACTACCAAAAATTATCCCCTTTCACTATATTCTTCTAAGTATCATCTTTTAAAATCAAGACATCAAGAGTGATGAAAACAAACAAAAATTGCAATCTCTATTAGAAAGAACAAAGGTCTAGTAAGGGCCCAGGGAATAGGTGACTATTTCTGGAATGTTTAGGACTTTGACAGTGAAGTCCCAGGTTCAGAAGAAGGGCTAAAATGAAATCAGTGGAAATTACCTCCAGAATTTGCTGTAGCTCCAAGGGCTATGGCAAAATCTCGACTGTGGGGCTTCAAGAATGTTCATTCCTCACAGTTCTGGAGTCTGGGAAATCGAAAAATCAGGGTGTGGGCAAATTTGATTCCTGCTGAAAGGCTGCTTTCTGGCTTGAAGACAGCTGCCAACTCCCTATGTGTTCATGTGAACAGGAAAGCATTCATGTCTTTTCCCCTTCATAGAAGGGCACTAATGCCATGATGGGAGCACCACCCTCATAATCAAATGTAGACCTGATGACCTCCCCAAGTCTACCTCCAAATACCATCACATTGAGGGGTAGGGCTTCAACATCTGAATTTTGGAGGAACACAAACATTCAATCTATAATAGGATCCAATCTAAGGCATTCAATAAATAAATGTTAAGTGCTCCTGACACCCAAAATCCTCATATATTCCTCATAAGTCATGTTACAACTTCCCCTGAATATTTTTACTTTACCAGATTTAGCAGCCTTATTTTTTGTTTCTCTAATAATTTGGAAACTCTGTTTGGAGTAAGACCAGAAATTTCAAATCAAGTAGTTCTGAGAATCTTTATTTTGTTTTATTTGTGACCTAAATTTTGTAAACTTAAGACCACATACTTTGGGACATTATTTACATATTCACTTAACATGTATAAACTACAGAAAGCCCACAATGAATTTGGTTATTTTTGAATTTCTTTTTCCTCCTCATCTTTTAAAAGATTAAACCATGGCATTTTAGTCTCCTCTATTCCCTTCAGGGAAAACAATCTGCCAATGCTTTTCTGAAAGAAGCTAACAATACAAAGAAATATTGCAAACAATTAGAGAAAAATGGTATTTTGAACATAGTAGAAAGTGTACATCCATTTTTGTACGAAATCCCAGAAATGGTATTAAAAAGTCCAGTCATTTCATTTTTCAGAGAGCAGAACAGCATGTAGTTATTTATCGAGTGCACTTGGTAGGGGACCAACAAAGCATACAAAAGGCTTCTTTTGTTTATGATCTGGATTTCCAGTGTTCAGAAGGTTTTTCTCCAACATCATCACAGTTCATCCAAACTTCTTATACAAAGCAACAGGGTCTCTACTTAAGCCTCTCATGAACAGAACTATCTGGTCAAGGTCATGTTGATTTTCCCCTAAGAATTAGCACCCTGCAGATCCTATTGTTATCTATTCTTTCCCCAGCCTCCTGTTCTTTGTGCAGGGCAGATGTCTCCCAGAAGGAAACCAGATGCTAGGACTGTGGGGGACTCTCCAGCAGCATAAGCTGAGCTACAGGAGTTAAGAAGAGGCCAGGTTGCAGGGCCCAAATCACCCCTAGTGTTATCTTTAATGTCAAGAAGCATGCTCACCGGACAGCACAGACAACCACCCAGGCTGAAGGAGGGAATTGCACACACATGAAGCATTGCTGAATATTTGAGAGCACACTTCTTTTGCCTTTACTGTTACTGGCAACGTGCTGTTGATGGAATGTTGTGCCCGGAGGGGTTCTAAGGTCTCTAGTGAGATAGGGGTTCTGTAATAAGCCTGTGCAAGTTTGGGGTTTTGGAGTTTTCCCCCCAAATTACCCCTAGACCCAAATCAAAGGCACAGATTTCTCAGTCTGATTCAAAGCATATGCGGTCATACTTTTGTATCATGAATTTTTGTTTCAAAAAAATAATTCAGTATTTACTAGAGCTATCTCACCTGATTTAGAACAAAAAAAAAAAATTTGGTTGTCAGGTCATTAGCCACTGGGAGTCTGAATAGTTTTTCTATTCTAATTAAGAAGAACCATTAACTTCTTGGCACCATGGTTTAGTCAAGATTGCAGTGTAGGATCTGCGTTTTCAGACTGATCTAGGACTGGATAGCCATGGGGTATTAGAGCGAGGTTATCTCTGTATCTTAGCTTTTCACTTTTTAAAGGATGACAAATAATATCCTTCCTACCCCATTTTGCAGAACACCAAAAGCAAGTAAGTATCACAGGATTTTCAGTTTACAAGAAAAAGCAAGGTAGCAGAGTAAAGGAGCCACCACTCCCAACATAACCATGGCCTTGATGTGCCAGGTGTGGCAAACTAAGATCCTAGACCGAGGCAAGTGTGAGGCCAGATCAGGTAGTGTGCTGGAATACAGTGTTAACCAAGTGTGTGAGCCATCAGGGTGATGCACAAATACTCCATTTCTCTTTTCATTCATGTTTTAAGATTGCATTCCCCGTGTTTCAAGATTTGTACCTCGGGTTTGCTCTGATCAGGACTGAGGATGAGTTGGTACAATCTCAGGATGTTAAGTGATGCCACAATTATATCCAACACTGAAGGATGAACTAGGCCAAGGGCCTTTGTTGCCAGGCTGTCCAGGAAACAGAGAATCTGCAGTCAGGGTTCCCATCTTCTTCAGATATGTGCCCACCTATTTATTTATCTGTCCCACTTGGTGCGAAAAGTACCTAATCATATCTTCCAAAGAAAACATGCATTCTCAGGGGTCATACCAAATAACCCCTTAATGAGGAATCAAATCCTTCTTCCACCTCCTAGCTCACATGGCTGCTTATTTTCCTCTGGATTCAGAGTTACCTTATCATGCAGAATAGGGTTTGGCTGCCTCCTACTTCTAGGAAATAAGAAGGACCCTCTCAGGGTGGCTGGGTGGCTCAGCCAGTTAAATGTCTGACTTTGGCTTAGGCAGGTTTCTAGATTCAAGACCTGGATCAGGCTCTGCTGACAGCTCAGAGCCTGAATCCTGCTTCAGATTCTGTGTCTCCCTCTCTCTCTCTGCCCCTCCTACACTCTTGCTCTCTCAAAAATAAATTTAAAAAACATTTTTTTAAGAAATAAGGACCCTCTCAAGCTGCCATCTGAGTGAAGACTCACTTTACCCCTTGGCCAAGGGCACTTATCCTCAATTTGCATCTAGGGGAAGGGCAAGTGGTAGCCTTTTATTCCACCTACCTATGCGTTAGACTTTCATACAATTAGCACATTCATACTTATTATACTCAAACACCCCTAAGCCACCTTTCAGAGGTCAGCTTCAGTATCTCAGACATCATCACCACTGATGAAACCACCTGCCATCTGTAACCACCAACAAAACCCTGGCCTTGGCCAAAGTGGCAGGAGGGTCTACCTACCAAGGGAAGTTTGCTTCTAGGGTCCTACACTTTAAATTATGTGAGTGAAATAGTTTAATTTCTCTCTCCAAAAGAAATTATCCTCCCTGTGCCCCACCCTTGTGGATGTACTCCAGGCTTTCCTTGTCTCCCACCTGCAGAATATTCAACATGAATCTGTGAACAGGGAGTGACTGGGAGAGTTTTGAAAAATACATGTGTATGTGTTTGGTTTTCACTCACATAGGCTTTTATCAAGTATCAGTTATTTCTTGCCAAAGTAATGCTGTGTAACAAACAATCACAGACCCTCAGTGTATTGTGACAATGAGATTTCCTTGTTAATGTATCCGGATGATTAGCTAAGCAGTTCTCCTTAACCTGGCTGGCCTGGGGGTTGACTCACTGCCAGATAATTTAGGGTGACCTCAGCTGAGGCAACTGGAATGACTTAGCTCTGTTCCATAGGTCTCTCAGCCAGCATGCTACCTTGGGGATGTTCTCATAGTGCCATCAGAGGCTCTAAAAGCAAATTATTCCAAGAGTCCAAGGATCTTTCCAGGCTCTGCTTTTATCACATTTCCTAACATTCCACTAGTCAAAGCAAATCATACGGTATGATAGTTAATTTTGTCAACTTAACTGGGCCACAGAATGCCCAAGTATTTAGCCAAAAATTATTCTGAACTCCAATGTTCATAGCAGTGTTATCAACAATAGCCAAATTATGGAAACAGCCCAAATGTCCATTGATGGATGAATGCATAAAGAAGATGTGGTATGTATATACAATGGAGTATTACTCGGCAATCAAAAAGAATGAAATCTTGCCATTTGCAACAATGTAGATGGAACTAGAGTGTATTAATAAGCAAAGTGAAATGAGTCACTCAGAGAAAGACAAATATATGATTTCATGATTTCATTCATATGTGAAATATAAGAAACCCAACAGAGGAACACAGGGGAAGGGAAGGAAAAATAAAAACAGAGAGGGAGGCAAACCCTAAGAGATTCTTAAATACAGAGAACTGAGGATTGCAAGAGGGAAGGCAGGTGGGAGAATGAGCTAAATGGGTGATGGGCAATAAGAAGGGCACTGTCATGATGAGCACTGGGTGTCATATGTAAGTGATGAATCACTAGGTTCCACTCCTGAAACCAATACTACACTGTACATTAACTTGAATTTAAAAAAATAAAAAAAAATTATTCTGGATGTGTTTGTGAGGATATTCTGGAGGAGAGTCACATTTAAATTGGTAGAATGAATAAAGCACATGACATTCCCTAACTTGGGTGGGCCTCATCCAAACAGCTGAAAATCTGAATGGAAGAAAAAGGCTGACACACCCCTGAGTAAGGAAGGCGAACTCACCCCCACTTGACTGCCTTTGAGTTGGGATAGGAATTTTTTTTTTCCTACCTTCCAAACTCAAAGTGAAACACGAACTCATCCTGGGTCTCAACTCTGCTGGTATTCCGACTGGAACTACACCATCAGCTCTCCTGGTTCTCAGGTCTTTGGACTTGGACTGAAACTACACACACCCCATCAGCTCGCTTGCCTGGGTCTCCAGCTTGCCAAGGGCCGATCTTGGAACTCGGCAGCCTCCTTAATCACATAAGCCAGTTCCTTTTATTAAACCCATCTGTTTTCCTGGAGAATCTTAACAAATACACATGGTTAAGCCTAAAGTCAAACTGGGAAGGCTTCATGAAATTACATGGCCAAGGCTATAGATGTAAGGAAGAATGAAGAATTAAGGTCAATTCTGCAATCTATCAGGTGGCAAAAAGATAAAACCCTTTTTTCCTATACCTGATTTTAGCTACCCCAAACGTCTTTAAGAGTAGTGAATGCCCTGGCTGCTGCGACAAAGGGCAGAAAGGGCAGCCTGCCCAGGGAAGGCAGATATTCTGGTCACCTTTCCCATCTCCAGGGACAGCTATGCTGGACACATGTCAAGTTCTCACCCACCTCAAAGGATATCTGAATCTGAGAGACTCCGTACATAATGAACCATTATTAGGAATTTCAAAATGTATTTTTAGTTATCTGAAAATGTAATTCTTTTAATTATGTGCCATTCAACTTTCAAACACATTTGTAGGAATCCAGTGTATGGAATAAGGCACTGCTTACAACCAATCCCCTTTACCTGATAATGTCTGGATCCCACTATGCTGGCCTGGACCTTCAATGTTCTTGGCATAAAAGGTTAACTTGGTAGGGTAAATAAAGTAGATACTGGCAATCCTATTTCACATATGGGGAGACAAAAAAGATATTAAATGATTTTCCCGAAGTCTGAAAGCTCATTAGTAGCAGAACCAGGAAAGAAATGCAGGGCACTTCAATCTTTGGTAAGGATGCTCTTTGGAGCATCATTCGGCCACTCACTGAGGCACTTAGAGATGAACAACTAGAACCTTGAGAACAGCAGAGTGCTCTCAACGTTGGCCTCCAGTGAGGTGAGGGACAGGGCAAGACTTCTCAAACATTTTCTCAGGCAGAAGGTCAACTTATGTTCACTGAGTATTTTCTCCCTTCTCACTGTGCTATGTTCTGGAGATAACACCAGGGAGCAATACCAGACACAGTGCCTGCCTGTCTTCAGGAGGGACCTGTAGTGAAAGGTGGGGGGGAAGAATAAACTGTAATCAGATATTCACATGAACAGATAGAAACAGACAACCGTGATGCACACACTGAGGGAGAGGCCCCAGCTGGCAGGAGGCCCTCAGACAGGCAGAAGGCAAGGAGCACTTCCCCCAGGGAGCAATGTGCTTCAGACACAATCTGCAGGAATTGGAGTCATGAAGATAAAGAGAAGAAGGCAGAGTGTTCCAGGCAGTGCCTAGAATGTGCAAAGGTCTCTATAGCAGGAAGAAGCAAAGAAACTATAAACGATGGAAGGAAGACATTTCTAAGTGGAGCAGAGGAGCTAAAGTAGAGACTAAATGAAACAGGCAGGGGCAGATCACACAGGGCCTGGAGATCACTGAAGAATCTGCTTCATCTAAAGAGACTGGTCAAGGAGCACCTGGGTGGCTCAGCCAGTTAAGCCACAGAATCTCGATTTCGGCTTGGGTTATGATCTCATGGTTCACGAGTTCGAGTCCTGACTCGGGCTCTGTGCAGTGCTTGGAATTCTCATTCTCTCTCCCGCTCTCCCCCTGTTTCTCTACCTCTCCCCCTCCCCTGCACTCATGCACTCTCTCTCAGAATAAACAAACATTAAACAAACAAACAAGCAAACAAATAAAGAGATGTGTCAAGACACTGAAGATTTGTAGGCCAGGAGCTTATTTCCAGGGTTAGCGGTCACGGTTAGACTTGAGCCAACAACCCACTCAGGGAAAAAGTTTGCTGTTTTTTGGGCAGCTCACTCCAACCATGGAAAAGTAGGATGCTTACAAATAGAAATCTCTTCTATGACGTTCTTACCCTTCTGAAATAGTACAAGAAAAGAAGAAACATGTCATGGTTTAAGGCAAGGAGTCTAGGCTTCTCAAGTACATCCTGAACCTCAGCTGTGCCACAAATTGTTATGATGCGCTAATTGCCAAAGTTAGTATTTGATCTCCCTTTGTGTACAAGGCAGCTCATCTCATCTCGGGGACCTGAAATAGTTCTCTGCTCAAGATGGTGGAAAAAGATGATTAAGGGGCAGATTGACAATCCATGCAATCACATTTTTAATTATTATAGACTTTTCCTTGTAATTCAATCTAGTTTTTCATGGCAGCTGAGTTTCTGTTTAGATTTTTAACTTGTGGGGGTGGGGGGGTGGAAGAACTTCAAAGTCCTATGATTCATTGGTGAAGTAAGAAAATGCCACTGAGTATGAGAAACACAGAAAGACATTAAAATATATTAAGAATCTATTGTCTACCCTGCACTTCAAAGTAATTTTTAAATGGTAATTGCACCTTTGAAGAGCATCTAATTAGTATGAAAAAGAACTTTAGATGAATGTAGAGCTCTTCATCTGGCTTCAATTGATACACAGTGATAATATTCAAGACTAATTTCTGAAGCTCTTATCGCTTGACTGAGCATTTGCTCTTTTCTGGAGTTGAAAAGTACTTTCCAATCTTTTGCTTCTCAGAAGCTAAGCAGAGGACCTGTCATAGGTTATGGAGGCAAAAGAGAGGAAGTAAAAATATTTAAGTGCTTTTATGCAAAGTGCCAGTAAGTCCAACCTAGGTCAAGATTACAGTCTGTGAGTGAAACAGGGCTTCAAACCACACATCTCCAAAAATAAAGTTTCTGCTTTCTTTTCATCTGGATCATTCAGTAGCATTTGGTAGTTCCTCTGTGTGGCTGACTGACACCATCACCATCATCTTCATCAGTAACAAACTTAGCGCTTGCTGTGTGTTAGGTATTAAGTGCCATTACAGTTAAATGATTAGCACTGTAAAATAGCTTTAGGAAAAGACATTCATGATCACTCTCAAGTAAATGCTCAAATGGTCTAACTAGCTTATTAAGCAGGATCATTCATTACAAATCTATTAAATTTGCATAAAATATACTCTACCGCTGGCACTCACAGACACAATGGCAACACCCTTTGAACTAAGCCCCATAAGTTGCCTTAATGGGTTACATCAAAATTTTAATGGCCCAGAACTCGGCCACTTACATTTAGCACCTAGACAGATGTTGAGTATTGCTAATGAGAAGATTATCAGATACTGCGTTTCTAATGCCCTTCCTTTAAATTCTGTAATTGACATACATGATATTATTTAACATTTTTTTACCTCTCTCTTTCAAAAGGATTTTCTATTAACTGAGCCAGCTACTTTTCTTCTGCCAGGACTTCAGATGTATTTCTGACATCATCTCCTACATCTCTCTCCCCTCTTCACTTGAAGAAAACCCAACTGACGTCCTTGTCCTTGATGCTCCTGAAAATGCCAACCTCCTTAGGGCCTAGAACACTTTAAGTCTGGATCCTCAGAGCAGCAGACACCGAAATGGTATTCGGCCTGCAAGATATACAATGGGAAAAATGCCTCTGAGGGAAAATCAGGAGGGGGGCTGGACAAGGTCTGGGAGAGCTGTCAAAGCACAACGCAGGTCTGATCCTCATGAAGAAGAGAAGGAAGTTTGTGCAGGAAAAGACTTAAAAGGTGGTGCGATCCTTTCAAAAATATGTTTTTTAAGTTTATTTGTTTTGAGAGAGAGAGCATGCAAGCAGATGAGGGGCAGAGAGAAAGAGGGAGGGAGGGAGAGAGAAAACTCCAAGCAGGCTCCGCACTGTCAGCGCACAGCCTGAGGCGGGGCTCAATGCCATGAACCGTGAGATCATGACTTGAGGCAAGACCAAGAGACGCTCAACCAACTGAGCCACCCAGGTACCGCAAAAGGTAGTGCAGTTCTAAGACTTTCTGCAAGATCTGTTAGTGGAGATAACGGAGGGGTCCTCCATCGCCCCACAATGTGTCTGCCTTTGCATCCCTGCTATGCTTAGTCACTGACAAATGGTGATAGATTTCAGAGCAGAAATGGCTGTCAGTCAATGACACCCCTAGCAGGCCATCAGAGACAGGAGAAGCACATTCTTAGGGCTCCCACACCTCTCTTTCTCTAGATGTTCTCATGACTGGTTCCTGTACTTCCTTCAGTTCTGCTAAGATAGCCCCTCAATGGGTACTTACTTCCCTTACTACTGCATGTAAATGGCAACCCCTCACATTCATTGTCCTTCTACCACTTCCTACCTACCTTTCTCTGCTCTGTTTCTTCTACATATCAGAACATGTATTTACTTGTTGACGAAGTGCACTGTCTCCTTCCATTAGACTATAAGCCCCAAGAAAGGGAGGCTTTGTTGTGTTAACTGACAGGTACATTTTTAGGTGCTGGAGATCTAACACCTGCTCAGCACAAGACAAATATTTGTTAAATGAATGACAAAATTTAACAAGCAAGCATATATTATGCATCACTATGTAATAAGCACCGACTATAAACAGATATAAAAAGTTTCTTGCCTATAATCTTTCGTTTCCAAAAAGGTACATTAGTCACATACTCACATCTGGCCCTAACCTTGTAAGACTGTTAGAGAGCCCGTGTGGTAGACAGACTTTAAGATGCTTTCAATACTCCCCATCTATCTCCTGGGACCCATGCCCTTGTGGAATCCCCTCCCTTGAGTGTTGCTGGCTAAGTGACTTGTTACCATCTAGTATGATATGTCAAAGGTGGCTGAGCTATCACTTCAGTGATGAGGCTACATAAGATTGTGGCCTCCATCTTGCCAGTCAACCTCTCTCACTGGCTTTGATGAAATCAGATGCCATGTAAGAGAGGTCCATGTGGCCAAGAACTGAAAACAGACTCCAAGTAATAGCCAGCTTGGAATTGAGGTCTTCAGTCCAACAGCCCACACATAACTGAATCCTGCCCAAAACCTTTTGAGATTCAAAGTAGATCTTTCCTCAAACCAGTCTTTCAAATAAGACCCCAGGACTGGTCTACACCTTGACTGAAACCTTGTAAGAGACTCTGAAAAAGATGACCCAGGCAAGCAGTACCCAAATTCCCAGCCACAGAGATGGGTGTTGTTTTAAGCAACTGAGTTGTGGTGATTTGTTACACAATACATGATGACTAATACAGGCAGCTTTCCATGAACTCCAATAGAGATGTACTTTTTTTGGTCAAGAAAGACAGTCCCTTTGTAGAACATTTTCCTCATTGATAAAAGAGACTGGACCAGAACCTTCTCTAAGGCTCCCATCCAACTATAAAAACCCATGATTCTATTACTTAATCATCTCAGACTGTAAGGCAGATCTCATTCATAATCGTATCAAATGCAAACTATTCTTGACATAACTTACTCAAATATGAAACAATTAAAGGTACCTCTTCCAATTTTCCACTAAAGGATTGAATAAACAAGTAAATATTTTCAAGATCATTTTGCCTCTTATAAAAATAAATTGCAAGACTCAGTAAATAATAAAGAAAATTAAAATCACCTATGATTCTGTCACCTTAAGATTTACTGCTGGTAATATTTTAATGACTTTTTTCTAGTCTCTGGATTGTGTTTATTTAAGTATATATTGATTATTTTCACAAAAATGGGATCATACTCCATATCCAGCTTGATATTTGTATTGATTGTGCAGTACATGGTGAACATTTGTTCATGTCATAAGTATTCTTCCAAAACACGATTCTGATGGCTGTATAATATTTGGTTGCAAAATGTGTCCTTCCACTATTGTAATTGGTAGTGCAAATAATATGTTAATTAGTATGCTGTAATCAAAACACATCACCCTTTATCTACCTGTCTGGTTATCTTGAATCCTACAAAGACGATTTCAAAATAAAAAACTATACACTTACTTAAAATTTTTGTGGCCTTCTGCCATACTGCTTGCAGAAAGGCTGTTCCAGGTGGCAATCTCACCTCAGGTGTTTGAAAAACACGTATCCCAATGTATCCTCAACAACTGTGTTGTCGTTTTTTTTTTTAATCTCTATCAACTCAGTAGGTAAAAATATTGGTAACTTGTGAATTTATGTACATATTTTCCATTACTCATGCTTTTGAATCTAGTTTTCATTTTTAATTAACTATTTAGTGTTTCTTTTTTAGCAAACTATCTGATCTTCCATTTGGCTACTTTTTCTATAGAAAGGCCAGTCTTTTTTATTAATGATTAATATATTTGATATGTATACATACATATATATGTATATATACTCACACGTATGTACTTTTTAATGTTTTACATATACCTATATACTTAAGAATCATAAATATATTTAGATGTGTATTATGTATCACATGTATATATAATAGACATGTGCATGCATGCTTGTATGTATACAGCGAGTTAACTGTTGCCCACTCCCTTCAAATATGCCTACCCATGTCTTGTGACTGACTTTACTTGAAAAAACAAAAAGGCCTTTTCCGATATAACTAAGTTAAGGATCTCAAGATCATACTGGATAATCCAGATGGGTCTTAAACCAGATGACATGTTTCCTTATAAGACAAAGGCAGACAAAGACTTGAGGCACAGAGGAAGAGGCCATGTGAGGATGGGGGCAGAGATTAATGGAAACTGAGAGGGCGTCATGCAGCCACAAACCAGGGAATGTTTAGACCCAGCAGAAGCTGGAAGAGGCAGGAGCCTTCACAGAGAGCACAGCCCTGCTAACAGCTTGATTTCAGACTTCTAGCTTCCACAACAGTGAGAGAATAAACGTGTTACTTTAAGCCCTCAAGTTGAAGGTAATTTGTAACTGCAGCCCTAGAGAACTGTGTGTGTGCATCTGTGTGTGTGTTCACAGGTATACACAGGCACATTTCTGTGTATCTGTCAGACTAGTACACATTAATATAATTCAGGGTAATTCAACTTTACTGCTTCACATTCTTGGTCTTTGGACTAAACATATATAATATTCTCCTAGAAAAGATTCTTCCACCCCATTGTTTTCTATAACTTGCTTAATTTTAAATATAGCCTAAAAATTAAGCTACATCGTGTGTCTTCCCCTATGTGTCAGTCATTTGGGGCATAATAAGCAAGGCCTCTCCTCTGCAATTTTTCTTAATCCCGCTAACATTCCACAATCATGTTTATAAATTCAAAGAAAATTGGTGGCCAATATGCTAAAATTCAAATGTCTTTCAATCCAAAACATTTTATTCTCCCATAAAGAACTTTCATATATAAAGACAAGTAACTACATTTTTAGTTATCAGCCTTTAATCCAATGCCTCATCGCTGGAACCTGCACATTGTTGGTTCTTCCCTGCTCTGGAATCCCTATTTTCATATATTTCTACAGTGATGGTTTGTGAGAATCCTCGCAAGCAAGTCTTATGCTTCCTTGAGTCCAGTGTGCAACATTGGTCCTGGGACATAATTGGTGTTCAACAAGTACTTATCAAATCGACCTTGGAAACTGTGAAGTACATCAAGTGCTTGTCTATTACAACATCCTATAAGAGGTAACTCCAGACTGTCCTCCTAGTTAACACGAGTCCATCCGTACATACATAGGATTGTAGGTAAATCAATCATTCCAAGACCATGTAGACTTCTCTTTGGCAATTCCAAGTGAAATTCTATTCATCCCAGTCCACAACATGGGAATGGGCCATAAGTAGCTCTCTTTTCCATTCTTGTTTAGCTTTGGGCTAAACCCACAATGACTACTCCAGAACTTGGTTTATGTTTCCTACAATAAAAATTTAGAACAGCATCACAAAAACGTGAACCCCGTCCCCACGCAATTAAATACCAAACACTGAACCCAGTTGTTGAGTATGGCAGTGTCTGATTATGTGGTAAGAAACAGTGTGAGAGAAATAGAAATAAACCCTGCATCTGAGCCTTAGGAGCAAACTGTTACAATCAATTAAAAACAAATCCACAGCTAGCAGGTACCATAATCTCCATCGTGTGGCTGCCTTCCACTCATCTTCCAGAGAGGTTACTCTGGGAAGATATGTTCAAACTACTTAAAGCCAGTCATCTCAAAGAAGTTGTGACAGTTACTTTGCTGTTTTCTTCCCACTCCTCAAGGGGAAATTTAATCAAGATTGTCAGAGCTTAAAAGAAAAGGCGGGAGGAAAAACACACAATCAAGCTACACTTCAATAACCAAATAGCACCACCAAAAATTAATCAAAAGTTGACTTGAAACCCTTCCAGGACTGCAAAACTCACACAGAATCCCAGAGGTGGTTGATACCGTGAATTCTGATGTACACAGCTCATCATTTGATCAAACGGTGATGCTTTCCTGCCATAAGTGGTATAATTATGCTATGCATCATATGCATTCATTTAATAGTATCCCGGCTTCCCACTCAGCCAGGCATTTCTCACAAAGTGCCATCTTCACAGGCCACTCGTTCTGCTGATTCGGCTTTCCCCTACTCTGGGTCCGGCTGCAGCCTCTGTTTGTTCATGAGACAAGCTAATGACCTAGTGCTTTCTTACATGTTGAGATTAATAAGTAACTAATATATTTTAGCACATTCATTATGGCCAGTTTTCCACTAACAAAAAAAATTGCACGTTTGGGTCTTCTGCTTTGACGAATGTGGTGCTTTATCTTGAAAGCTGATTAAAATCAATACCTCTGAGGAAGATCATATACACAATGTATTAGTACCCAGGATACTCTGATGAGACTCTTCTCCTTCCCAACTCTGTTCTCACCCCATCCCCTGCCCCAAAAAGTCATGCTAAAACTAGATGTCAGTACTCAGGAGGAATTAGTGTTTTTTCAACAATCAAAATTACTCATCAGTTAAACTACAGCTTGTAATTTAAGACAAGTTTCATTTTAGTTGAGTTTGGAGAGTAGCGCAAACTAATGAAGAATTCCAAGAAATTTGAAATATTCTGAAGTCTTGTTTCATGCCCAATCACAATTTTAGAAAGCTTCCAGAAATTCTATGACATAAGCTTTCTCATTTAAAACAATACATTTTTAAGGCAGTGGTCTGGAAGAAAACTACCTATACTACTGAACAAGTGCATTATGGTTTTCACTAAACCATCCAGCACGCTTTCTCTCTGAATCATGTCTCATCTCCTTATTCTCTCCCACGACCTAATTTTCTTGATCACACTGAACTTCTCAGCCTTCTCAAAAGTCATGCCTTTTCTTAACAGTTTTGCCTGAAAAAAAAAATTATCTTTCCAGGTCTAGCTCAAGTGTTACATATCCATTGTTCCCGTTCCTATAGCTGTGTAACAAATAACCCCAAGAATCCTATTTACATATTTTCATCCCTTAGCAGTGTCTGGAAACATGGAGGCACTCAATGAAGTCTCATTTGCTCATTCAATCATCTTTGCATTGGTGTTTACTGAATGCCCGCTATGTGTCAAACACTGTGGAGGTCCTGAGGATGAAACAATAGCCAAAAATTAAGAAGACACAAGACTTGCTCTCAGTCTAGAAAAAATTACACAAATAATCACATCAACTACACCATCTAACATAGCAACTGAGGCATACCCTGTGTCAATAGGGAACAGACTGTTAATGGAATACAGTATACTTTGGAGAGTAAGGGGAGGATTCTGGAGGAAAGGATTTGTGAGTGAGAGGGGAAAATTGAGTACATGAGGAGAAATCCCTGGCAGAGGGGACACTACTGGCATCCCCTCAGGCAGGAGGGGATAAGGTACGACTCTATCTACAAGAGGACCCATGTGACCAGAAGGCAAAGATGAAGATGGCCCTAAGTGTGTGTTAAGAGGCAGACAATGAAGCACACACAAAAAAAGACTCTCTTCCCACTAACAGCAAGCAGTCCATAGAGATTTCTGCAAGGAGAAAATCCATGAGCCCTTGCTTGGTCCCAAAATGCTTGGAGCAGGTATGCATTTTTTTTACAAACTCTCCTTCAAAAAAAAAAAAATCATCTTCTATAAGAGAGAAAGTCTGTCCTGATAGGTCCTAAGCACAGGCTGTCAAGACAACAACTCTGTCAGAAGCAGTGGCTCTGATCCCAGGGGGTCAGGGGCTCCTCTGAAGAGGCACCCCCAGAAAGTACAAGGCTGATAAAGATTATGAGGTTTATTGCAAGTGAGGCTGAAAGGAAATGCCTTGCCTGTGGTGGTGAAACTATTTACACAAATGATTACTCAATAAATATTAGCAGTTATTGGTAGATTTTTCTTAACAATCAGAGAAACCACAGACAAACGATTTCATAGGTATTTTTTTTCCTGACTGGCCATGTATCCTTGGCTTATATTCCTTGCAGAGAGGCATTTTTCCAAAATTATTTTGTACCCTATATTTTAAAATGATGAGTAATCCAGAGGTATTGTTGATACAACAGTCATCAGCAAATAGACATCTATTCAAGCACAGCAACATGGCAAATATTTTGCACAGCTGAGTCAGGGCACTAATTCGCCACCCACAACAGTTGGTTCTCCCAGGGCACAAAACACTGCCTCATCAGTTTGCTAAGCACTGCCCTCCTGGACCCAGAATCTGGCCCTTCGCCACCAACAGCCACCCCCGTCTGCACTCCATCATCACTCTCACGTTCCCTCAGGTCCTGCATCATAAGTGACTTTGCCTCCAACTTCTGTGCACCTAATTTCTCCATCTATCCTTGACCCCTCGCATTCCCTCCCCATCAGCATAAATTACTTCTCTGACTAAACTCACACATTCTACCAAAACCATAATTTGAGCTCACCCCTAGAGAGACCTAATCTCAGCAGAACCCTCATAGTTCAGGGACCAGCCCTTTTCTCTGAATCCACTTGTGGTAGCCAGCATGGGAAGAAATCAACATTTGCAAAGACAAGACACAAATATCAGTGACTCAAGTTTATTGGATTTTTCTCCCTAATTAACTATGTCTGTAATTCCATCTGTAGAAACTACCACTACGCTAAATTATCATCATTATCCAACATGGTATTCTAAGATAGAATTTTCAAGGATGTCTCAGCACAGATGCTCAAATGGAATGGTTACTTTCTTAGAAATGAAGAAATAGCAATGTGTGTCCCTAGGGATAAGAAAGTCCTAACAAGAGAAAAAAAAATACTGAAGAAAAGGTACAAGGGACTAATGCAGCATAAGGCATTTCTAAGTTTAAAGGAAGTTGAGTGAGAAAACAGGATGAAACTATGTTAATAAAGAGCTTCCTGCATGGTTATCAATAAAAATACTTCTCATAGAAATCACTATGTTTTGTTTCAACTGGGTTTTTCTTAGTAATTTTAACTCTTCCCATTTCCTGGATCAATGAGTCCCAAATAAGATGCTAGCAACCGCACTTGTTCTGTAATTCAGGTAGCTTTTGAGGATAACCAATTGAAATAGATTGCTCACAGCTCTGAAAAAAAGTCATTGCCCAAAGTATCCAGAAACCAGTCTGCTCCCAGGCCAGTCCCTGGTGTGAAACAGAGTAAGCTGAGCTGGGGAGAGGGGCCTTTCCATACATACTGCATTCCTGGCTCTTCTCTCTCCTGCATTCCCATTGACTCTTCGATTGCAAAGAATTAAATTTTTTTCACACTAAGTAAGTCATAGCTGTTAACAGCTTAATGTGCTGTCTCTCCCATTGATATTTGCACTTTGATAGAAAACAATGCTTTAAATTCAAAAGGATGAATTGTTTGGGGCTAAAGAAAAAGAGGAGAGGGTAGGGAGGGGCCGGTGCTCAAGCTCACGCTGCTTGCTGACCGAGCTAGCTTAGATCAGGAGGGGACCTAGAACATGGCTCATGTGTGGACAGGGACTTTCAGAGACCCTGAGACTGTCAGTGATGACATGAGGCCAAAACTACTTTTATAATAATGAGAAACCATTTGCCACTGTTACCCTCATTCTTTCAGAAACACAGTAGTGTTTTCCCTAGGCTTATAATGGGGAGTGTCACGACAGATCAAATGCCAAAGAAGGAGAATCCAGACACCTATTGCCACATGTTAAGGAGATTTGGAGATAAAGAGTTATGGAAAAGTGTACAGTTCTTCTTTCAAAATTTTTGATTTTGGTATTTAAAAAAATGTTTAATAAAAAATTTAAAAGTAACAATTGAATAAAATTTTAAAGCAAATTATGAATAAATTTCAACTAAAATTTTAAACTTAATTTTTAACAAAAAATGTTTATTTTACATATGTTGATTAATATTTTCAAAATTACTCCGTTTTAAGTGATAATTACGTAAGTATTTACACACGTGTCTATAAATGTAGAAATTTATTTATATGTATTTTTCATCTTTATCAATTTATATGCTATATAAACAAAGCTCTTTGAAGTCCTCAATTTTTTTAAATGACTCCAGCTTCTTCTGACCAATTTGGTTTTTTGATTTTTTTTTTAAACTCTTCTTCCAACATGGGTCTTGAACTTGACACCAAGATCAAGAGTCATGCCCTCTACTGACTTACCCAGCCAGAAGCTACAGGTCCTCAACAATTTTTAAAGATTGTAAAGGAATTCTGAGACCAAACAGTTTAAGAACCACTGATCCTTACAGTTCTCTGTGTGTATCTGTTTAATACCTCTGGGGGACCTTTAAATCACCTAACATTCATCAAAACTTCATCCCTTATTTTATAAAGCCAGTACAGGAAAGAAAGAAGGATTAAAAAAAAAGGGGGGGGGGGTGGGGAGGAAAAAAGCAAAGAAGACAGATTAAGGAAATACAGGAAACACAACTGACTATGCATAGGGGTGTGCACTCTGAGGACCACTGAGTTGTTTACTCAATGCCTACCAGGTTCACAGTCAATATTGAGCTATACTTATTATTAAAATATTTCAAATACATCCTGGGATAAAATTGTGAGATAAAGTTGACCTGTGTTTGTTACTCAATGTGTTGTAAATAGATTTGCCTTTAAGATATGTTTTGTTTGGTCTATTTGTTGCCTTCCAATAAATAAATGAACGAATGAGAGAATGAATGAATGAATGCATACATACATACCACCACCAGTTAAATCTAAATAGTTTTCTGTAAAAATCTAAATTTCCAGTTGTTCTTGAAACTTGAAGACAACTTCTAGAACAGATTATGAAAGACTTGTAATCCAACAATTAGCTGGGACTAAGAATCCCTTAGCCTTTCTGCAGACTTCTTGCCCTCCAAGACTCACAGCTCACCTGCCTCATTCATGTCACCTGCCTCAATCAACAGGTTCTGAGACACTGACTTCTCTCATCAAGATGATCTTTAAATCTCTCCAGATCCACAAGGATAACATTCTCTGGGGGTACCTGGGTGGCTCAGGCGGTTGAGCGTCTGACTTTGGCTCAGGTCATGATCTCTCAGTCTGAGTTCAAGCCCCGCGTCAGGCTCTGTGCTGACAGCTCAGAGCCTGGAGCCTGCTTTGGATTCTGTGTCTCCCTTTCTCTCTGCCCCTCCTCCACTCATGCTCTCTTTCTCTGTCAAAAATAAGTAAACATTAAAAAAAAATTATAAAGAACATTCTCTGTATCTGTGAAAATGTAAGTTGAAGTGCAAAAAAATCATCCAATCCCACTACATAGTGGCAGCCCTCAACATGTTAATGCATTTTTCTTATGCTTACTATTAGAGAGTTATGATCATATATGGAATACAAGTACAATACCCTGTTATCTTTCCTTGCTCTTTTAGAGTAAGTATTTGATGTCATTAAAAACCCTTTTAAGCATAGTGTTAAATGTTGTATAATATTCTATTGAATGGATCTGCCACACTTCGCTATTTTGTTAAATATGTACGTCTGTTGTTCACTATCATAAATAATGGTGATGAACATCTCATGTCCTAAGTTGAAAACTAAAAACACTTATTTAACTGAAATTTGAATCCCAAAAATACATTTTAGGTGGACTTTTTAAATATATTGGGGTTGTCCAATCAAAATTGCACTGACATTCTCTTCAAAGCTAGAACAAACAATCCTAAAATTTGTATGGAACCAGAAAAGACCCTGTATAGCCAAAGTAATATTGAAAAAGAAAAGCTAAGTGGAAGGCATCATAATCCCAGACTTGAGCCTCTACTACAAAGCTGTAATCATCGAAACAGTATGGTATTGGCACAAAAACAGACATATAGACCAATGTAACAGAATAGAGAACCTAGAATTGGACCCACAAAACTATGGCCAACTAATCTTTGACAAAGCAGGGAAGAGTATCCAATGGAAAAAGACAGTCTCTTCAATACATGGTGTTGGGAAAACTGGTTAGCTACATGCAAAAGAATGAAATTGGACCACCTTCTTACACCATACATAAAAATAAACTCACAATGGATGAAAGACCTAAAAATGAGACAGGAAACCATCAAAACCCTAGAGGAGAAAACAGACAACAACCACTTCGACCTTGGCCGCAGCAATGTCTTGCTCAACACATCTCCAAAGGCAAGGGAATTGAAAGCAAAAATGAACTACTGGGACATCATGAAGATAAAAAGCTTCTGCACTGCCAAGGAAACAATCAACAAAATTAAAAGGCAACCGAAGGAATGGGAAATGATAATTGTAAATGACATATCAGATAAAGGGTTAGTATCCAAAATCTATAAAGTTCTTATGAAACTCAACACCCGAAAAACAAATAATCCAGTGAAGAAATGAACAAAATAACAGACATTTTACCAAAGAAGATGTCCAGATGGCCAACAAACACATGAAAAGATGCTCAATGTCACTCATCCTCAGGGAAATACAAACCACCTCACACCGATCACAGTACCTAAAATGAACAACTCAGGAAACAACAGATATTGGCAAGAATGTGGAGAAAGGGGAACCCTCTTGCACTGTTGGTGGGAATGCAAACTGATGCAGCCACTCTGGAAAACAGTGTAGAGGTTCCTCAAAAAGTTAAAAACAGATCTACCCTATGACCCAGCAATAGCACTAATAGGAATTTATCCAAAGGATACAGGAGTGCTGATTCATAGCACATGTACCCCAATGTTTATAGCATTTGTCTTTCAACAATAGCCAAATTATGTAAAGAGCCTAAATGTCCATCAACCGATGAATGGATAAAGAAGATGTCGTTTATATATACAATGGAATACTACTTGGCCATGAGAGAGAATGAAATCTGGCTATTTACAGCAACGTGGATGGAACTGGAAGGTATTATGCTAAGTGAAGTAAGTCAGGCAGAGAAAGACAGATACCATACGTTTTCACTCATACAAGGAACTTGAAAAACTTAACAGAAGATGATAGGGGAAGGGATGGGGAAAAAATACTTACAGGGAGGCAAACCATAAGAGACTCTTAAACACAGAGAACAAAGTGAGAGTTGATGAGGGGATGGTAGACAGAGGAAAATGGGTGATGGGCACTGAGGAGGGCACTTGTTGGGATGACCACTGGGTGTGTTATTTAAGTTATGAACCCCAGCAATCTACCCCCAAAACCAAGAGCACACTGTATACACTTTATGTTAGCCAACTTGACAATAAATTATATTTAAGGTAACTTAGGTAACAATGTACATATATTCAAAAAAATAAGTAAAATTCAACCATGTCTTTTCATAAATAAATAAATAAAATAAGTTATTGGGGTTGTCTATGTTAAACTGCACAGACACATCAAAAATATGGATTTGGGCCCAAACATTTGGGTAACACCGTTCCTTGTGGGATAGTATTCCCATTTCTGAGCTCCTATGTTATTTTCAGGAATTTTCATATAACCATTAGGGCATGTTGGATTACTTTGTCAAGGCAACCTTCCTTACAGGCAGCTATTATTTTACTATAATTAATGCCTACATGAGCAGCTGTGTAGAAGTCCTGAACAAAATTCTGTTTAAAAACTGAGTGTCAGACATTAAATGGACATTCAAATTGGCTGGTAATAAAATGGGTGTGGAAAAGCTTTCACCAACTGAGCAGAAGGGCAGAAATTAGAATGAAATCACTGAGTAGGTGTGACTCAGCCAGGAGACAAGCACAACCTGACAGAAAAATAAAGCATCAATTAAAACAAATCCTATCCCAGGAAAGTGAAAACCATATATAATATCATTCACCAAAATGAAGGCATGACAACTGTGATGTGTATCACAGTATTTTCATTCCCTTCTGTCCAGGTTGGGATATGGATTATTCAGAGAACAAAGATCCTACAGAGCAGACTTAGAAGAAAGTCTGACTACATGAAAATCCACTTCCAAGTCATCCACACAAAAAATCAAACCCTCTTGGTAACCCTCACTAAACATACTGCAGACAGCAAAGTGACCCCACTTTTGGAGAAGTAGGCAGCAACAGGGAAATGACAGTTTTGTTATGTCCCTTGAAGAAACAAGAATGTGTGATGTTTTATTAATAGGCACGATCCCTTTATCTAAGTAACCTGGTAAAAGGGAATAGGGTGATTTCATGCTCTGCTAGGAACAAGCGGGATGGTTTTCTACCCTAAAGCCCTTGGTGCTCTTTCAAGCACTGCATGAAGCATATTTGCTATTTCTTTACCACAAATACCATCACAGTTATATGAAAGAGTTGATCAGGCTTCCCGCAGAAATGCTCATATGCTCCAGGCCTGATGGCTCATGCAGTCATGTCCAATACGAACCTTGACTATTGGAGTCACAATGACAGTAATCTTTTTTCTTTCTTATCTTTTGGTTATATCATGATATGCTAATTAACGCAAGATTATTAGGTCAGCACATTATCAGGATGAAGTGACACCTTTCACAGTGTGAAAACTCCTTGCAAAGATTCTTAGTATTTTTTGAGAGAGACAGAGAGAGACACAGAGACAGAGAGAGAAAGAGAGAACATGAAAAGGGGAGAGGGGTAGAGGGAGAGACAAAGAATCTTAAGGAGGCTCCATGCTCAGAGTGGAGCCTGACACAGGGCTTGATCCCACAACCCTAGGATCATGATATGAGCTGAAACCAAGAGTTGGACACTCAACTGACTGAGCCACTCAAGTGCCCAGAAAGATCTTAAGGCATGTTACCAAGAACCACAAAATTCTGCTGTTTTTAACAGAATTTATTCATCACAAAATCCTAGGGATAGATCTTACGCCCTTTTTTGATTCAAAAACACTATTTACTCAATCAACCAATCTGTACTGAATGCTACTACGTGCAAGCACTTCCAGGCTCTAACACAAAGCAGTAAATAAAACAAAAATACCCGACCTCAGGCAGAAAAATAAAGCAGTATGGAGACAAGGAGAGTCAGCTTTCCATTTTAAACATGGTGATCAGGGAAGGTCTCACTTAGAAGAAGCCAGATGAGCAACACATAAGGAAGTGAGGGAGTAATCTGCAAGGATATCTGGAGAAGTAATATTCCAAGCAGAGGCCCAGAGGAAAGAGCATAACCTCACAAGTTTGAAGAGTATTAAGATGGATAGAACAGGGTGAACAAGAGAAGAATATCGGAGGTGTAGGAAGAAGGGGGGGTGGTGGCACCCAGGTAGTGTGAGCTTTAAATGCTGTCATGGGGTCTTTGGTTTTTACTGAATTGGGTGGAAGCCACTGGAGGTTTTGTACAAAAGACTGTTATCACCAGACCTACTTTTTAAAAGGACCCCTATATAGGGAATAGGCCGCCAAGCAGCACAAATAGAAGAAGGAGACCAGGTAAGAGACTATTGCAATAATGCAAGTCTAAGTTGACAGTGATTTGGACCAAGGTGCATCTGGGTTGGTAATGAGAAGTCACCAGGATGTGAAAGTGGTGCCGCGGAATTTGCCGACACATGGAGTTTAGTGCATGGGACAGACAGAGAGTGCAAGTACTGTCTCCCACACAGTTGGATATACAAATGTGGAGCTCAGGGACAGGGTCCAGGCTAAAATTTGAATCTGGAGTCATCAGTATATAAATATGGTGCTGAAAGCTAAGCGAGCATGTGAGCATCCCGCAGGGGTACGGGAAGGCAGAGATGTCAGAGGAGGGAGCTCCAGCGTGGAGACATCAGGATGAAGAGAAGAAACCAGCCAAGCAGAGGGTGCGGAGCACCGGTGAGGAAGGGGTATGGCGTCACAAATCCAAGTGAGAAAGTGTTTCAATAAAGAAAATGACTAGTTGTGTAAATGCTTTTAATGGTCAAGTCAGAGAACTCAGAATGGACCACTGGATTTAACAACATGCAAGTTTTTAGTACCCCTGAAATGAGAAGTTTCTTTGAAGTGGTCAAAGCCAACACCTGATTGGAGTGAGTTTGGGAGGGAAATTGAGAAGTGGAGACAGGAATTATGAAAACCCTTTCAAAGAATTCCATTCTGAAGAAAACAGAAATGGGGTTGGTAGCTGGAGGAAACAGAAGATCAGGAATGGTTATGTTTTGGCATGAACAGTGTTGTAGAGAGGTACAACTCAGTGCTGCAGGAGGCAGCTGGAGAATTGCTAGAATTGGAGAGACATGTTGAGACTCAGCGCTCCAATGGAAGTAACCCACAGAGTAACGGGGGAGAAGCCAGGGCGTCTGCACACAGAGATAGATCCTTGTGTTGAGGGCAGAGCAGTAGTCTGCAGAAACACTCATCTTAGTACTTTTGTATTTTTTCAGCGAAATGTGGCCCAAGGTCATCAACTGAAAACAAGGATTGGAGAGGACAAGTTGGAGGCTTTGAAGTGGCCTCAGGCAAACATGAATGACCTTTGGAAAGAGCAGGGTGTTGGTGTCCATAGAAACCCACTGGGGGTGACAGGGCCATCTTTATTGACCTGTGACCTGTGCAATTACACAGGGCTCTATACTCAGAAGGGCCCTGTGATTGGCTTAAAATATTGCTATCTTCATCTTGATTTTTTTAATGGTTTTATTTTTGGGAGGGAGAGACAGAGAGAGAGAGAGAGAGAGAGAGAGAGAGCGCGCGCGCGCCTGCGAGCATGCGTGCAAGTGGGGGAGGGGCAGAGAGATGGGGACAGAGGGTCCAAAGCAAGCTCTGTGCTAACAGTAAGGAGTCTGATGTGGGACTCAAACTCATCCAACCGTGAGATCATGACCTGAGCCGAAGTCGGATGCTCAAGTGACTGAGCCACCCAGGTGCCCCTGCATCTTGGAATTCTTAGTTTTATCCTTGAAATCATTTTGTCTAAGTTGATGGGACAATGGAGCACATTAATGGGCAGAGACAATCAGGTTACAGAGCAGATGGGTGTGGTGGTCCAGTGATAGGCTGTATATGCATACGATCAAGCCTGCGGGCAGAGAAGGGCAGCACACTCACAATGCAGTTGGTCTCACACATGTCTCAGGGCAGTCCTGGGCACCACACTCCAGACAGGCATCCCAGAATGGCAGTTCCAACTACAGAGGTAGCAGCTAAAGTGATAGGGGCCCCAGGAGAAAGAAAGAGTTCTGCATGGGGGCAGCTCCTTGAACCGCAAAGGAAACCATTTGCCCTTCCTTTGGTGAGCCTGTCCTGCAGTGTCTGCACAAGAATTAACCCACTGCTCAGCAGTGGGACAGGAACTGTTGACTTTCAGCAGCAAACCAGTCAATAAATTATTATAAAGGCATACACATGAATATTGCAGTGGAGCATATAAGGGAGTCACCCGAACTCTTCAACAGGTTTAGAATCTCCAGTTTCAAAATTTGCTGCAACATTACAAAGAGCCACAGGCTTAGAAATAGGAATTAAATTAAAAACCATCACACTCAGGGGCTCAGTCGGTTAAGAAACCAACTTCGGTTCAGGTCATGATCTCTCGGTTTGTGAGTTCGAGCCCCGCGTAGGGCTCTGTGCTGACAGCTCAGAGCCTGGAGCCTGCTTCAGATTCTGTGTCTCCCGTCTCTGGGCCCCTCCCATGTTCACGCTCTGTCTCTCAATAATAAATAAACGTTAAAATTTTTTTAAACTATCACATTCAGCAGATTTTCATATGAAGCTTCAGATGAACTGATTATTAATGAAGATGACAAAGATATACCAAAAGTGTATGAACTAGCATTTGGATTACATATAATTTCAGTTACTTGTAAAATCTCCATGCATTACCAGAAATATCAGAGGAAATCTGAAAATGCTATTTATAAGTTTATATCCAAATTAAATTAACATTCAGTTGAAAATGATTTTATTGGGTCACCTGGGTGGCTCGGTCAGTTAAGCGTCCGACTTTTGGTTTTAGCTCAGGTCATGATCTCACGGTTTTGTGAGTTCAAGCCCTGCATCAGGCTTTGCACTGGCAGCCCGAAGACTGCTTGGGATTCTCTCTCTCCTCCTTACTCTGCCCCTCCCCCACTCACACTCAGCAGTAATTCCTTATTGTCAATATACCTAGCAACTCAAAAAAAAAAAAAAAAAATGGAGGGGCTGAGGAGGTAGGAAGGGATACAATTTATAGGAAGGTAACTTAATTTTCGAAAAATTGTTAACTCCATATTTTAAGTTATATGTGGCTTTTTCTTTTCTCTGGAGTGTCTTCAAAAATAACTATTGTCATTTGAGATGTGGACTACACAAAACGGACGAAATGATAAGATAATGAGCAAAAGCATTTCCAAAATGAGACCAGCTGTCGACCTGGTCTTTGGAAGGGAGGTTCTGGCAAATTTCCATTGGCTCCTAGCCTAGTCTTGTTTCAAACTGATTAGCAAACTCTCTAGTCAATCAATCCTGTCTCAAATTAAGTTGTTAGTAAGAACAAACAGTATGATTTACATTTCAAAGCTCTCAAGAATCTGATAGATGAGATGTGACTTCCCTGAGACTCCTTCATATTCAGTAAAAACAAGACTTCTTTCTAAATCAAGAGTGAGGGACCAGCAAGCCCAGAGGATTTTTACATACTTAAGAATGGACTAAAATTGAGCATTCCGAGGTTTCTCCAATTGTTGCAAAATGTAGAATAGTAATTGAATAGTTTTTATATAAATGGTATTTCTACCTTCATAGGTATCTTGGCCCATATGCAGAAATGACTGCAAAGCTGCACTTGGTTCTAAAAATAGATAGCTGGTCTATTCTGAGAGAGGTCTATTGTCTTTATTATTGGCTAATCCTATTATTTTAGGCTCCTTTATATTTTTTAATTCTTCAAGAATTATGACGTGATCTAGGACACATTCCAATCCTCAGGACAACAATGTTTAAATCAATTTCTTTTCTTTTCCTGTTATCTGGAGATTCTGTAAAAACTGAATATTACTCCAAGTTACCGCCTGCAATTATGTTACTACCAGAGTTTTAAACTCAATTGTGGCCTTAGAGCATAAAGCAAACTTCATGTTCAGGATAGGTCTCAGACACCACCTAGGTCAAAGTTGTGGTTTTTGAGTTCAGGACACTGTGGCTTAAAGATATTAAGGGATGTGGCAATTAGCACCACAGCCTGAACCAAAGGTAGGTTTTTTGATTCTGAGCCAAATGCTTTTCTAGTGTAAGACTGATAATTTTATGTTCTTGGAAAGCCTAAGGTATTTGTCCCATAGTAACATGGAAGAATTTGGATCCTTGTGAACCATTTAGTAATGCACATATGAGATGGTTCTTAATGTGCCTAGAATTATTTGTGTGACCCTAACATTAATAATAATAATGTTCCATAATAATAATAATAATAATAATATTCCCAAAACATTAACCCAGAAGACAGATGTGATATAAAGCCAACGAGAAGTCATGTCATGCTATATATATGCATGCTAGGAGACAATGTAATTTCTATCTTACCTACTTTATAACAGGATGAGTAGCTTATAAGTGTTCAAATCCTCAAGTGCTGGCTGCATTTCAGGGATAGCTGTGCTGCAGTGCACATAAGCTTGGAAGCTCCTTAAGCTGCAGAACCCTCAAAATGTAGGGGTGGAGAAGAGATAAACAAACAAACTCATCATTATCGATAAACCAGAAGGAAGTGTTTTCATCCTAAGCATTCTGTAGAGCAGGAAAAAACTTTTCATCTATCTTCTTACATTCTGCATCTGAGGCACTGTGAATTAAACTGACACAAGAAAAGTCAACAGAAGAAAAAAAGCATACAAATGTAATTGATGTTTTTAATTTTTTATGCATCGGAGTCACACAGCAAAGTGAAAATCTTAAAAACTGGATAGGCTTGTAAGCTTCTATACCATTTTAACAAAGGATGATCAATTGTGGATAACTGACTAGACAAAGGAAAGGGGTATCTGTGCTTCGAGGGAGTAAATTGTGGGAAGGAAAACATACGTGGAAACTAAAGAGAAATGTCAAGTAAGGTTTGCTGTACAGACTCCTGGTCCCAACTTCCCATCTTCATGGCCCTTCAATTCAACAGGAAATGGGAAAGGCCATACAGAACCACTTTATAAAGAGTAAGAATCTAGTGGATAGAAGAACAAGACATCTCATGCACTTTTAAACCTTAACTGCTGGAAGATCATTTAAAGATCATCATGTAGAGCTCACAGATTTTACAGGTGAGGAGAGTAAGGCTGTTATAGCTGTGTCCATGGTCTTTAGCTAATAGATAACAAAGAAAGCACTTAAGCAGAAAGTTGACTTCCAGTCCAGCTCAATACTTCCATAAAATCAGTTCATCAATCAGGCATTTGCTACCAAGTATGCCCTACAATATCATATAGGAAACATAGTATTCACCCTTGGCAAAGTCAACATCAATACAAACAGAATGGCTATAGCACTTTCTTATAAGCACCTGTATCTCTGATACAGAGTAGCATTTGAAAGAATATTCTCATACCAGATAATATCTGATGTGTGTGTATACACATACACACACACACACACACACACACACATACACACACACACACACACATACACACACACACACACACACACACACACACACATACACACATACACACACACATACATACACACATGCATACACACATACATACACACACACATACACACATACACACACATACACACACATACACACACATACACATACACACATATATACACATACACATATACACATATATACACATACACATATACACATATATACATATATATACCCATATATATATACACCTATATACATATATATACATACATATATACATATACACATATATACACATATATATATGTATACACACACACACTCAGTAAATTTCAGAAAACACTCCAGATTAAAGAAACAGATCTCCATATTCTTTTTCCATCAACCTGACATAAAAATGAGTTATAACTGAAAAAATACTCATTGTAGAAAAAGCAAAGTAGGCCTATTCCCTAAGCAATGTCCATGGGTATTTTCAGCAGCAACATGAAAATAAAAACTCCAAATCCCAAATACATGGTATCTTTTGATCCTATTGTTCCTTTCAGTTGAGGAGTCCCAAAGTGCTATCTGGATAGAATGAAGCTTATAAAATGCAAAGGAAAGACTATTTGTGGGTTGAAGATTCCCTTATATCTGGTCTCAAATATCGAGGCCTATTTCTGAGATTGTCTAATATATTCCTGGGTAATCCTTTACTCATCCAATATAAAAACTGTAAGTACTTGGGTGCCTGGGTGGCTCAGTCTATTAAGTGTCTGACTTCAGCTCATGATCTCACGGTTTTTGAGTTTGAGCCCTGCATGGGGCTCTGTGTTGACGGCTCAGAGCCTGGAGCCTGCTTCGGATTCTGTGTGTCTCTCTCTCTGCCCCTCACCTGCTCACGCTCTCCCTTAAAAAAAAAAAAAAAAAAAAAATTAAAAAATTAAAACTCTAAGTACTAAGACTATGGCAAACATAAGAAAAGGGGACTAGTCTTTGACACTAATACTTCATAGCACAAATCCATTTTTGTAATTCTGGAACAGCTCCTACCGACCTCAGCCCAGTAAGATAGACACAAATAAGCATTTGAAAATGCAAAGTTAAATAGGCAGTAGCGAGCATCCAGTCTGGAGGAAATATAAGCACATGTGTAGAAATGGAAAGTCACTAGTATGTTCCAAGAAATTAATTCTGGAAATATGTTCCAGGTGACAGATTCCACTGCCATTTTTGGCTCTGGAGTCCAAAAAAATCTTAGTCTAAATTGTCCCTTTGTCTTTCATCAGAAAATCCACCCCCTTGCCTCAATATCTGTTCTGCAGAATGGAAACAAAAATACAACTTAGTGTTGAGGCAAAACGGAAATGACATCAATGAATATAAGGTTCTTAGTACAAGTCCTCAAAAATTATCGGAGCTAAGCAAATGTAATCTTTAATTATTGTTAGTTATAATAGGAAGTTTCTAGAGAGAAATAGCAAACTGTGGGCCAGTAAGTGATTAGGTTGAATCACTGAACTTTCAATTATGATGCATACAGCCAACTCTACTGAAATGGCCACTGACCTCTCCAATATCTATTAGAAAAATGCCCAGAATCAAGCTGTTCCCAGAAAAATTAACTGCACCCATAAGTAGCTCATAATCTGGACCCTTAAACAGGGTTTCCTCTCAGTTGGAGATGTACTATCTGTGAGAGGGAGAAGAACCATTTTCATTATGGGAAAACGTGCTTTGGATTAGTGCTCAGGAGAGGCACTGACTGCTAATAAATATCGCTTTGTAGTCGTTAAAGTGAAAAGCCAATAGTGCTTGCTTGGATCCGTTTCTGATATGACAGATAACTATCAAAATCACATGCTTTGTTAAAGCATTTCAGTGAACATATAAAAAACAAGGCTAGTGAACTGTTCTGTCTCCTAAATGAAAATAACCTGCGTGTCTCCAAAGTACAAATGTCATTTTGAAGACGTCTTTAGTCGAAAAATTTCCTGAGGAAAGAGAGGCCCACTAGGTTGACATGCAGTTACATCTACCTTTCTGATTATGCATGGTTTCTGATAATTCTTAGCAAATGTGTTTTATCCGTATGATGTAACATTCAACTTTCTAATGGAGTCGTTCTTTGTATGTCTCTTTCTAAATCCCAGAATACAAGTTCTTCAGAGGATGCACAACCCTGTCTCGTGTTTCTCTACCTGCCTAAAGTAGTCATAATAGAGTTCAATGCACACACAATAAATACTGATCAAATTGGACCTTTAGCCAAAAGAATGGAATACCTTTCAGGTCATAATACTAACTCTACATGGTATTTTGCTTACATGGGCTTTGAGAATTAATAAAACTAGATCAAAGAGTTTGGAGTGTCAGATATCATGAAATAAGCTCCAGTTACTAGAGTCCTAGAAAGCCTGTGTACCAAGAGGGTGTTTTAAGAGATTCATGGGTCGAGGATGCACAAAACGAATCACTAATGTCCCTCAAAACTCAAGTTCTGTGTCTGTAATTAAATATTCTGCCAATGCTATTTCACAAATATATACGTGTATATTTAACAGTTCTTACCAGATTCTATTTTACTCACTTTTGAAAGGTCATTAAGTGAGCTAATTAGTGAGAAAGGTAGTCTGGAATGATTGCAGGTGGCAATACTACCCTATTACCCTGCTAAAAGCTAAGGTGACACCAATTAAATTAAGGGTGACTGATAATTCTCCTTTATTACTACACCTGTATTCATATTTAGATACTTTTCATTAAGGCTCTTGGGGTCAGTTAAAAGATAAAGGGGAACTCAACTTAGCTCATTAATAAAATTTAAAAGTTGAGTTTCCAGGCTGTATATACTAATTACTCTCTGCCACCACTAAGGCATTTTAAATATGCACAGATAAGCACACAAGCAATGAAAAGAGATTCTCTAGAAAATGAACCAGAAGAAAAAAAATAAGTAACAGAGGATAAACAAGATCAGGCAGTTCTGCGCATTCTTCTCTCATCCCAATGGTACTTTCAACTTATCAATGTTGGCTGATGCTGTTCTCCGGTGACCTGCTGTTTTAAGTGCCCCACTGTTTGGGAACCAAAGGAAAAAAAGCATTCTTACAGCTGATAACCTGATTACGAATTTTGAAAACAAGAGACACAGCAGGTAACGATCTTTCCGCATGGGACCTCTGCACTCTGTAACCACTCAAGCTTTCAGGACATGAAGATGTGACCTTTCCAGTCCTATGCTTCCCTCCACCGTCCGGTGCTTGTCGGTACAAAAAAAACGCCAAGAGAATCCTCCTAATTGGCTCCCCACACAAATGGAGTGATCACCATGTAAGCCATTAATCCAAACTCATTGTATTCACTCTAAATAAAGGAGCATTATCAAGTCTTTTCTATTTATATGTGTCTTTGTGTGTGTGTGTGTCTGTCGTTTACAAGTATAACTAGGTGCCACCCTGAATGCTTTCCTGGTAATGTAAACTCTTACTCATTTTCAGCTTTTTCCTGACATGGGCATCAGTTGATCGTTGATTAAAACAATTTCAATAAATTATTTCAGAGCATTCTCTGACATGGGCATCAGTTGATTGTTGATTAAAACAATTTCAATAAATTATTTCAGAGCATTCTCTAATTTCAGCTTGTAAAAAGGTCCAGTGCATATGAGTATTTCCCTGAAGATGCTAATAATCAGTGAAAAAACTCAACTGGTATTTTTCTATTAAAGAGTAAAGTTAAAGCTAGAATGGTACTTGATGCTTTCTCCCACAGTGTGAAAGGTCATTTTCCAAAGTAACTGACTGCATTTCTTCTATTTTGCATATTGTTAAAGGACTCTTCTTCAAACAATCATTCTTTAAGGAAAACATACTAGTGTTTTGAAATCAATACACAGTAAGTAATAAATACCTTTAAATAATACTGCTTGTGGGGAACCTTTCCTGATATTCTCCCAAATGAAGTAACTTCTTCCTCCCTATGTCACTCCCTATGTCATTTTCCCCTTGTATTCTCTTTTGTGTATTTATATTCTCTTTTATATGAGCCAATGGTCATGACAGCATGATATGAAAGATGCCTTATAAATTCCTGTCAAATTTAATGAATAAATGATCTGATGCCATTTTTTCTCAAAATTACTTCCACTCTCAATATGAGGGATGCTTGGTACTCTTCACACTTTCCTGAAGATTAAACGTAGGGCAATCCCAGTTCATGCACAAAGCCTATGATTGTGGTAGTTTTCCTTTTGATTTTTCCCATCTATCATCTGGGAGTAAAATAATGTCTGTTAACAACTCTATACCCAGGCTCTACCTAAGCACTGACTCTAACCCATTACAACCTATTAACTAGCACTGACTACGGAGTTCTAAGCAAAAATAATTGCCCCAATAGTAGCAGTATCTACAACAACTAATAAAGGCAAGAAAAAACCAAGTGGAGGAATGGATAGTCTTTTGCCACATACTGGCATCTTCTACTGACACATCATATGTAAAACTTATGAAGTGAAGAATGTAGGAACAATTTACAAATATATATTCAATTGTTCCTAAGCCTTAGAGAAGTCTAGGAGCTCCATTAGAGATGTGACTAGAGATGTGACTACTATTAGGTGACATGCCAATACTGTGGTATGACGATAGGGACATTAACAACATTTCTCACCACTCTTCCTGGAAATAACATTAAAAGCTGCAGGCAGAATTTTTTAAAATACAAATTCCAGGGGCATGTGAGTAGTTCAGTCAGTTGAGCATCCAACTTCAGCTCAGGTCAAGATCTTGCCATTGTTGACTTCAAGCCCCACATCAGGTTTGCACCATCAGCCTGTCAGCACAGTGCTCACTTCTGATACTCTCTAACCCCCTCTCTGGCCCTCACTGGCTAGTACTCTCCCGAAAGTAAATATAAAAAGATAAATAAAATACAAATTCCATTTCCAGCAAAACTAGGAAAAAACAGACAAACTCTAGACTCCAAAAGTATGTGTAGCAACTCAAGGAAGTTCATGTAGGAGAAAATGAAAAGCAAAGAATGGTAGCTTGGCACAGTGGTGGCCAATTTCAGATTGTGCTGGCAAAATCACAGGTTCTGAAGGCCAGAGAGGTCCTCTGAGGTACAAAACTTATAAACCTTATATGCAACAATGGCTTTAGGAAATGAGATAAAAAGGATGTTATCTCATTTCCTAAAGCCATTGTTGCTTCTAGATCCAGGCTATTAAAAAGGTGGTGCCATAAAAAAGAATCAAGGCAATTAGCCATATTTGCAGTAGCCACCTGTTTGTGTGGTAACAGAAGATATTCTTTGGGCTCTTAAGCCTGCACCATAATTTTGGCCCCCTCTCCTGTTATGCATAGGAACTTCCCACAAAGAAAATTAATTAATTCAATAATAAATAATTATATAACATCACTATAATAAACTATGAAAAAGAAAAAACAAAACTCAGGTATAGATTAAGAAGTACACAACAAAAATCACTGCCAAAGACAAGATGAAACATTAATCAAAGTATTTTGTCATGAAATAAAACTTAGTGACGGTGTCACATCAAAAATAGACCATGAAGCAGAAATGTTGGAACTCAGGAAAAAGGTGGTGAGACAATAAAAAGAGGTCAAATGCATGCTGGCAAAAGCCAGGAGAAAACAGAAACCATAATCATCATCGAAATGAAGGTAAACATACAAGAAGTACAGAGATGAAAAGAAACCATGGAAAACACACCAAAGAATATAGAGGAGAGAAATCAAAGAAAGAAATAAAATGAAACTGAAATACAGGAAGAGTTTTAAAGGGATTAGAGAGAAAACAGTGGCTAGAGAAAATAAGCAAAAATAACCTGAGATACCGTCCCACCAAAAAAGGGGGGTATTGAAAGAATAAAATCAGAGCATTCCAACAGCACAATCACTTCAAGAACTGATTCAAGAAAACTTTTCAACAATTAAATTCGGTTCCCAAAATGGAAAACTCTAAGAGTATCCTAGAAAATCTTAAAAACCCACAGAAAAAAAATCCCTTAGTCTGTCAGGAAAAAAGATCAAGTCTTTCATTAAAAAAAAAAGAGGAATCTAATTGGTATTGTATTTTTTTCACAGCAACATTTAGCACCAAAATACAACAGAACATCATGTACAAGATGTAACAGGTCTAACAGAGAAACTGAACCGAAGGTTTTATATCCAGCTAAACCGGCCTTCAAATTTGGATATCATGCAGTTTTAAATACACAAGAACTAGAGAATATTCAAATATTACAGCTAAAAACACACAAAGAGAAAATAAGATAGCATAGAGAGTAAATCAAGAGTTCTGAATACAGCCACGCGGTTTGTACAATTCACAATCCTAGATAATATCATTCACCTAGACTCTAACATGAATGTTAACTCCTAGAGCTGTGTAGAGACAATGTGCACCAACACAGGCACCAGTCCTGAGGAGATTTACCTCAGTCACCTTACCTGTAATAGCCAGAAGTCATTTAAATGTCATTTAAGGTATTAAATCAAATTTTAGAAATTCTAGCACAATTAAAACAAAATGGCAGATACTAAATATTAGAACACTGAGAAGGTCATTGATTAAATTCAAGAAGTGAAAGAGATAGGAGACTGAAGATAAAAAGAAACCTAGTTTTAACACTAAGCCAAACAGCAGAATAACACTGTGTAAATCAATGTATGATTTACAATATTACATAATGCTTTTATTTAAAAAATAACCACTGAGCAATTATCCAAACCTTTAACTACCACAAAGATTTTTCATAAACAAGTAAGATCACATAGTGAACAACTTCTGGAAATTGATCAACACATAAAATCTAAAATAATACAGGTAAGAGGCCAGGCCTAACTATTATACCAATAAATTTCTATAAACACACACACACACAATCACATTTAAATGTGACATATACCAACATTATATTAAAACATTGCAAAAGGACACTCACACACACACACACAAAAGATTAATCAGCCTTCCAGAATAGCTACATGAGGAACTTGGCATACTCCTCTCCAGGTCAAACAACGATTTGATAAAAAATTATAAAACACAAATATTTAAAGTATCTGAAAACTATCCTAAGGACATACAGCAAATCAGTAACTATTTGTTTAAAAATATATCTCCTAAATGTCCATAAAAATGACGACAGTCTAGGACATTTGAGCTAGAACCTGTTCCCATTCCTTCCTCAGCTACATATTACAGAATGCCTACTCTGTATCTGGAGATCAAGAAGATAGGGGCTCCTTTTTAATAGCACTGTCAGGCAAAAAGCTAGGGTATCACCCCAGGAGGGTAGTTTGCCACAATCACTCACCTGGATCACCCCCTACCCCACCTTCAAGGAAAGGAGACAAAGATGGTATCGCTAGTTGTGGAGTAAAGATGGGACATTCTGATAAATGGCATTTTGACAACTAGGCAGAAAGATGAAAAAATCAAATTGGGTCCATTTTCACATTACATACTGGAATAAATTCCAAGTAAAAAATTGTAAACATAAATAAAGATGAAACCATAAAAGTAACATAATATGGAATCCTTTCAAACCTGGTAGTGAGTTAAGCCTTTGTATTTCTGAAAAGCTAGCATCTGTGAACTATTAACAATTTACTACACAAACAGTTTCTAATGGCAAAAATAGTAAGCAAAATTAAAATACATATAGTAAGTTGGAGAAAACATTTGTAACCATATCAGAGATAAAGTGTTAATCTAATATATTAAAGCCCTTAGAGATCAAAATGTAAAGATTTAACAAAAGCCAGTATGTTCAAAGATATAAACAGATAGTTCTCAGAAAAATTTAACCGACTCTTTGACAGATGTCAACCTCAGTTATAAAATGAGAAATGCAAATTAAATTATCCTGAAATACCATTTGTCACCTTTTAGATTGGCAAAAAGTCAGTTTTATAACATATACCATACGTGGGGCTATGGAATATAAAATTTTACTATCCCTATGGAGGGCAGATAGTACCTATCAAAGTTATAAATACATATCACCTTCGACAAGGCTATTCTACTTTTGGATTTCTAAGCACTTGAATAGGTGCCTAACAATGTATGCACAACTATACTCATTGAAGCATTATTGGCAAACAATTGGAAATTAACCTTACCATTTTTCAAAAGGAGAACTAGTTAAGTAAATTATAGTATATCGATGTCTATACAACGTAATGCTATGCAGTCATAAAAGAATTACATACAGGGACGTGATGTATAGCATGGTCACTATGGTTAATAATACCATCTTGCCTATTTGAAAGTTGCTAAGAGAGTAAGTCTTGAAGTTCTCATCACAATAAAAGTAACTGTAAGTAGGTATATTGACAGCTGTTAGCTAGAACTACTGTAGGGATCATTTCCCTCTATGTACATGTATCAAATCATTATATTGTACACCTCAAACTAACATGTTATATGTTGATTATACCTCCATAATTCTATTTATTTTTGAGAGAGAGAGGGAGAATGTGAGGGGTGTTGGAGGGTGAGTAAAGGGGACAGAGGGTTCAAAGTGGGCTCTGCGCTCACAGCAGCGAGCCTAATGCGGGGCTTGAACTCACCAACAGTGAAATCATGATCTGAGCCAAAATTGGACACTCAACTGACTGAGCCACCCAGGAACTTCAATTTTACCTCAATAAATTTTTTTAATGGCAAAAATCTGCATATTGACCGATATGGATTATTTTTAGAGTAAAAGCAAGGTTTAGAACAGTGTGTTTAATATAATACCTTTTATGCAAAAAAATAAGAAGCTAAGGGAACACATTTGTTTTTCTTTGCATACACAAAAATTCAGGAAAGATGCACAACCAACGGTAACAGTATTCTTACGCAATGTGGGCAATGGGAACTGAAGGGGGGACAAGTGTGAGATGAGGAGGAAGATTTTCAACATGTACACTAAAAATGTTTACAGTATTTAACTACATGCATTAGTTTCTTACTAAAACTACAATCTTTAATTTAAAACAAAATATATGGTATAGGTCAAGTAATTCATTTTCCATGGACCTGCCACCACTCCTCCTTGTGAAATCCTCTAGAAAAACACACCTACAAGGAACAATTGCAAAACATTAAAAAAAAAAAAGCAGCATTTGTTACTATTGATTATAGATGGGTAAGATTTTGGCCCAAACTCCATAGGCTGAACACCTGGACAATTCTTTCAGCCTTCTGTAGAGACCTAAAAGGACTCCTTGCTCCTGAAAGGAGATGTGAATCTCACAGTAACACACCCCCAAGGGCAAGAGAAAGGAGAAGCAGGAACAGGACAGGGGAACACTTTCTCTGAAGCCCAGCATTAGCCTAGGCCTTCTCCCGTCAGAGGAATGGCCTGAGGCTCAGGGTGCCATGCAACTTGAGAAGACGAGAGCACTAGCCCCTGAAACCCTCACTGGACCTCCTCTCAGAAATGTCTAAAGGGAGACAAACGTCTGTTCCATGATCTTGTGGTTAGAATGAGAAGGAAGACCAAACACACAATGATTTACATCTCTTCAAGGCTCCACCTACAGGAAATGTGAACCTATCAGTATCACAAAATGTGTACACTATTGCTTGACACTCAGACAAGGGGTTAGAGGAGGAGCCCCATGCTCCCCGGAGAGGCTAACTGGATTTTTTTCTCCAAAGGTAAGTTCAGGAGTTTATTAGTTATGGAAGACATGGGTTTAATGCTTCCTATCAATAAATATTTGCACATAACCAACTTGACTTGAATCTACAATGTGCATATATTTCTTGCAACTTGAAAAACTCTAACATTAAACCAAGTAGAAATGTAATTATAGACAATACAATAACACATAGTTACAGCTTAAATTTTAAATGGAGCGTTTTTGCATGCTAGGGTAGTCACAGAAGCTGTTTGCTACCGAGGCCCTGGAGAGACATCTATGTAATCATTTGCATACTATTAAATGATACTTTTCTAGTGAAACTAGACGATATTAAACTACATCCATGTGTTTTCCAATCTATTTTGTCAATGTTGCCATGAGAGTTTCAAACATTGACTATTTCCAGTATTTCCATATGTGGCCCTTCCGTTTAATTCACAATTCACATAAATTAGAAGTTTAAATATACAATAAAAATTTATATAAAAATCATTAACCTAAAGTCCTTGGAATAAGAATTCTGGAGAGCCAAGATTCTAAATAACTGAGTCATAATTATTAATACCATCCATAAAATATATATCATTTATATTCTATATACATATACATAGTAGATACAATACAGCCAGGTAAAAGTATGTGGGGTTATCTGTGTTGCTTAGTTTTTTCATCTATTTCATGATTGCTGTCAGCACCCCCCGTGTAGAAGCTTTTCCATTTCTCATTTTCTTGTTTTACATCTACTGTGGGCTTTTAAATCCTACATATATTGAAGCTTCTTCAAATAGTGTGTAATGTAAGATTAAACTTTGAAATAAGTGCTAAAAGGAATTACTTGAAGCCACAGGCATGAGATTTTAATGCAGGCACTTAGAGCCATCCACTTTGGCTGTGTAGGGCTTTGTTGCTTACTGCTTAGGACTACATCTAATAGAAGAGTGTGTGAATACCTGAGTTTGGGTGAGATTAGACATCACTTTGTAAGCAATGTCTACCCTATTTATGCCTTGCATTTCTTTTGTAAAAACAAATTTCATTAAAATGCATATAAAAATCACAATATAAAATACTTTTTTTAAAGCAAAGAAAAAAATGAGGCATAGTGTAAGGCAAAGGGAAAGAAGAGACAAAGCCAGGTCTAAGACTCAGCACACAATGCCTACCAACTAGTCCTCTCTATTTGCCAGAGATGAGTTACAAGTTTGGTTTTATGCTCTGTAGTCAGTCCAAAGAAAGTAACAAAATTCATAGTGTCTATTTAGTAAAAATAATTGCTTAGATAAAACACAAGTTTTTCATATAGTGAATCCAGAAAGCAATTTTTCCTTAGTTCTTCATCAAGATGTTACTGTGCAACGTTAAACTAGAATCTGCAACAACTTTTTAAGAGATGCAAAGGTGAGTTTCATTGGATTATTTTCATAGAATTCTATAATGTCAATCAATAGCACAACTCAAAAAAAAAAAAAAATCTAGAGGAAAAGAAAAGGTTCCAGCTCATTGAAAACAACACAATGACTAATTCCAAAACACAAAAGCTGACCGTCTGTGGCTGTTCCTGGTAGCCCATGAGCAGTGTCCTTGAGTGTTGGGTACAGACTTGGTCAGTTAACCGTATGGGTCTCCTTAGCTCAACTCCCTAAAGGGTGTTTGACAAGCCTTACTAGTTCCCACCTGTTTGTCCCAGTTCCTAAGCACATTACATAAGTTTTGATGTAAGCCAAAGAAACGCTGTAGGGAACTTTACGGTTATTCCTAATATCCACTTAAAATATGGTTGCTGGCTATAGGCTTTAGAACAAGAGAAGTAGAGACAAACTAATCAAAAAAATATTCATTAAAGACATTACTGTCAGTGGCTAATGGCCAATACGTGAAGCAACCTGAGGTACTTATTGCTGAAGGCACAATCCAACATAAAGAGGGAGAAAGAGAAAAAAGCTTCAACATATGAATGCAGCACTACTCTTTCCTGCCTGTGAAAGCAAGCCAAAATGTCAAAACTGACTCCTTAACTTTACTTTCTATATAAACAAGTAGCATTAGCATTTCCCCAAAGGAAAGAGTGGAAAATTGTTCATAATGAGGTAAGCTTTGGAATTAAAAACACAAACAGCGGTATGCTTGAACAAAGCCAGATTACTTAATACAAACAATGGATCAATTGTCAGCTGAGTGAAAAGATAACCCAATCTCCAGTGCCTTAGGGGCCTGGAAGGATAGCTTTTACACTAGAAGTTTTTATGCATTGATTTTCCTATGTGTTAGAGAAGGGAACAGTTTAACCTTGACCAAGAGCTCTACACACACTAACGCTTAAAAGTAACTTAGCACTCTAATGGAGCAGGTCTTAACCTCCTGGAAAAATGGATGACTTTCACCTATATTAATTTTTAACTATATACTCCAAAAGTGGGTATTAAAGATTCATTGAGTTTAGCAGTGCTAGAGAAAGAGTGCCAGACTTACAGCTCTTAGAACGCAAAGCATTAAAATACAAAGATTCTATCTATGTAAATCACTGTTCACCACCAAAAACATGCCCATAACTATCAAAGTATTTACAAATACTTTTTTGATCAAGATGCTAGGGAATCAGGACTTTTGATTAGAAGAGATACCTATCCAACTCAAACCAGCTATCTCAGAAAAGGAATTGGCAGCTTCCCTAACCAAACTTCAGGATGATTATGGGCAAAGCTGGACTTCATGTGAGGACCGAAGCCTGAGAAGGGGCCAGTGCTCCCCATCTCTCTAGTTCTTGCATTGCCACATTACCACTTTTTTGGGGGTGTTGGCTTTATCCTCTCCAACATGAAACCTACTTCTTCTCCATAGGAGAAAACAGAAGTGCAGTGGCTCTCTGCTAGCATCTTTCTAAGCTGAGATGAAAAGGTTCTTTTAATTTACTTCCTTCTGTATTTGGTCCAACTGAATCACCAGCCTAATCTTGGACCAATCTTGTAGCCAGGGTGGGTGTTTTGTCATTGGTCCCGATAGGGTCATGTGCCTATTCTTAAACAAGGGGCAAAGGTTTAGGATTGGAACAAGGGAAGGTAAGTAGTTTCCGCAAAAGCAAGGAGAATGCACTGTACCACAGAAATAGTGATAAGTAATCAATTAAACTACCCATACAAAACTTGCTTATTTTGCTCTACTAAGTATTCTGACCAATTCAGATCATGCAGAAGTTGCCTACAGAATGTAGGGCCACTTTAGAATACTGGATACAGGATCTCACTAAGGTCTTAGTAATTTTATCTATGACTTACCTTACACTAGCATGGATTTAAGGCTGATTTGAATGTTACATAACTGGCACCAAGAGTCACACTAATGTATAGTGATGGCAATAGAAGCCAATATTCCGTAAGGAACAAACAAAACTTATTCAAAGAAGTGCAGTTGTGTTAAGAGAACATATATACCTGGAATAGATTGCTATGTGGCTCAGCAGGACTACTTGAGAGTCCCAAGTGTCAAGAAGAATGGCTTTTATATAAGCTATTACTTGAATGGAATTGGATGTTTCTAAGGTATGTTAAAACAAACCTCTTCTTCCAGCAATAAGTTGAACTGGATATTCTGAAAAGCCCTTACTGCAAAACACATAGAAATAGTAGATAAAATACAGCAAACATCCATTTAAATGCATAGTTGTGCTTCCAATAGAGTGAGAAAAATATCCAAGGGGAAACAATAAGACAAAGCAGAAAACCCGGATGGTCAATGAGCACATACACTATGACTGCTCTACGAACATTTGCCAACCCCAACACTCTAGGGACTTGGATCTGAAGCCTGTGCAGGGGACAGAGAACAAGGCTTTGAGCCTTGCAAAGAGAAGAGCTGGAAGTGAGATGCCCACATAAATTCAGAAGTCATCAATCAGGGAAGAAAAGCTTCTAAAGAAAGTAAAGAGATGAAAGGGAAATTTGTCCATCTCTGTCTGAGACCTAAGAAGGGGGGGGGGGCGGGGAACTCCCCCATGAGAATGAAAAACCATAGTCTTACCCTCACACACGTTTGGAGTTTGAATTTGTACTTCAGCAGGAGCTAAGAAAACTTAAGCCAAGAAAGAAAGGTACAGAAATCCCAAGCAGGAAATGTTTTGGAACCTCAGGTAAACAAATATATAACTTATCTTGAGTGACATAGAACAGGGGCCTCAGACTTCCCACAAATTGAGAAAAGCTGAACAGGTACTCACAAATCCAAACTGTAAAACATATAAATTATTTGTTGGTTATGCTGACACTGGCCCATGGTAGCACATTTCTTTATGTCAAAGTTGAAGGGGGTCAAGAATTTTTTTTATACGTTCATAGAACCAGAGCACCTCAGTGGCTCATTCAGCTGAGCTTCTGACTTGATTTTGGCTCAGGTCATGGTCCCAAGATGGTGGGATGGAGCCATGCACTGGGTTCCAGAATGAACATGGAACCTGCTTAAGATTCTCTCTTCCTCTGCCCTCTCCCCCAATCATGCTCACTCTCTCTAAAATAAACAATTTTTTTTTAATTTCATCCATCTTTAGGAGGAAAGGAAGGTGAAAAAGCTTAACAACTTAAGGCACAAGAAAGTCTAATAAATTTAAATGTAATCACCATAAATGTAAATGGTTTGAATTAATCATTTAAACACAAGTAGTAAGACTAGACTCCAAGATGGAATCTAGCAATATGCAGTTTAAAAGAGCCCACCTGGGGCGCCTGGGTGGCGCAGTCGGTTAAGCGTCCAACTTCAGCCAGGTCACGATCTCACGTTCTGTGAGTTCGAGCCCCGCGTCAGGCTCTGGGCTGATGGCTCAGAGCCTGGAGCCTGTTTCCGATTCTGTGTCTCCCTCTCTCTCTGACCCTCCCCCGTTCATGCTCTGTCTCTCTCTGTCCCAAAAATAAATAAACGTTGAAAAAAAATAAAAAATAAAAAATAAAAGAGCCCACCTAACAATGATGATATATACAACGAACTCCTAAAACTCAACAATAAAAAAGCAAGCATCTTGATTTACAAATGAGTCAAAGACTTCAACAGATACCTCATCAATGAAGATATCCAGATGGCAAATAAGCATATGAAAAGATGCTCCACATCATATGTCATCAGGCAAATGCAAGTTAAGACAAAATTCCACTACCTACTCATGAGAATGACCAAAATCACGAACACTGAGAACACCAAAATCTGGTAGGGAGTGGAGCCACAGGAACTCTCACACGCTGCTGGGAGGAATGCAAAATGGTACAGCCACTTAACGTTTGACAGTTTCTTACAAAACTAAACATAATCTTACCCATTGTGATCCCACAATGGTGCTCCTTGGTATTTACCCTAAAGTGTTGATAACTTATATCCACCACACAAAAACCTGCACACCGATGTTTATACCAGCTTTATTCCTAACTGCCAAAACTTAGAAACAATCATGAAGTCCTTCAGTAGGTGAATTAACAACCTGTGATACACCCAGACAAAAGACTATTATTCAACAGTAAAAGGAAATAAGCTAGCAAGCCACCAAAAAAAAAAAAAAAAAAAAAAAAAGCATGGAGTAATCTTAAATGGCTATTGCTAAGTGAAAGAAATCAATCTACATAAGGGTACATACTGTATAATTCCCACTTACGACATTCTGGAAAAGGGAACACCGTGAAGACAATGAAAACATGGTTGATTGGGCAAAGAGGAAGATGGAAGTATGAATAAACAGCACAGAGGACTTTTAGGGCAGTGAAAATACTCTGTATAATTCTATAATGATAGATATACATCATTATACTTTTGTCCAAACCCATGGAGGATACAACACCATGAGTGAACCCTGAAGTAAACTATGGACTCTGGTTGATTATTCATATGGGTTCATTCTTGGTAAAACAACAACAAAAAACAACATAAAACAAAACAAAGTGCCATTCTAGCACTTGATATTGATAATAGAGGAGGCTATGCAAGAATGAGGGTAGGGAATATATGAGAAAGCTCTGTGCCACTTTTTTCATTGTATTGTAAACATAACACTATCTTAATTATCACGATGAAGATTGAAATTAAAAGACAGAAAAGGAGTCACTGACAAAATGTAAATATTAACCAAAAGAAAACTGATATAACATTGTTAGTATTTGATAAAATAGATTAAAGGTTAAAAGCAATAGGAGATAAAAATGATCGAACTCTCAGCTGTGGAAACAAACTGATGGTTACCAGGGGGGAGGTGGATGGGTAGGGGGGATGGGTAAAATAGTTCATGGGGATTAAGGAATGCATTTGTTGTAATGAGCACCGGGTGTTGTATGAAAGTATTGAATCTCTATAATGTATGCCTCAGACTGGTAGAAATCTGTATGCTATCTATAATGGAATTTAAATAAAAACTTTTTTTAAAAGCTCCAGTTCAGCAAAAAGACATACCAATCATAAGCTTTATGCAACTAAAAGTAGAGCTTCAAAACACAGAAGATAAAACTTGAGAGAATTAAGAAAATAATTGGACAGATCCAGCCATAACATTTTCAACCACGTTTAGTAATTGGTAAATATACCAAAACTTAGTAAGAATGCAGAAGAACTGGGCTACATAATTAACCAAACTGAATATATATAAGGCCTTACACCAACAATAGTAACACACATTCTTCTTAGCATGTGATTACAAAAGAAGCTATCAAATCTCAATTTCAAATAATAAGTATTGTACAGAAAAATATAGTCTGACCAAATTTAATTACATTAGAAATTAATAAAAGGTCATTTATAACAATACATTTACAAATTCTAAAACATGTAAAATACCTAATGAGTAAAAGTGGAAATAATAGAAATGTACTTAGTAAAATAACGAAAACTACATATCAAAAGTTAGGGATGTAGGCAAAGTCTAGAAAATCCAGATCACTAAATTCCATACTAGAAAACTAAAATTTAAAAATGAATGAATTAGGGTTGCCTGGCTGGCTCAGTCAGTTAAGTGTCCAACTTCGGCTCTGGTCATGATTTCACTTTTCCTGGATTTGAGCCCTGCTTTGGGCTCTGCACTGACAGCTCATAGTCAGAAGACTGATTCAAATTCTGTGTCTCTCTCTATCTGCCCCTCCCTGCACACGCATATGCGCTCTCTCTCTCTCAAAAATAAACATTAAAAAAATAAAAATGGAACAATCTATTTTTTAAAAAAAAGTTTGTTTTTTGTTTTTGTTTTTTTGTTTTTTTTTTTTAACAGAACTAGACTAATCATAAAGTTTTTATGGACCCACAAGACTGAAAATAGCCAAAGCAATCTTGAAAATGAGTAACAAAGCTGGAGGTATCAATCACAATTCTACATTTCAAGTTATATTACAAAGCTGTAGTAATCAGAACAGTATGGTACTGGTATACACACCCTCCCCCCCAAAAAAAACACACATAAATCATCTGAACAAGACACAAAGCCCAGAAACAAACCCATGATTATATCATCAATTAATTTTCAACAAAGGAGTCAATAATATTCAATGGGAAAAAGACAGTCTCTTCAACAAACAGTGTTGGGAAAACTAGACAGACAGCTACATGCAGAAGAATGAAACTAGCCCACTTCCTTATACCATACACAAAAATAAACTCAAAATGGATTAAGGACTTAAACCTGAGACCTGAAGCCATAAAACACATGCAGTAATTTCTCTGGTATCAGCCATAGCAACATTTTTCTAGATAGGCCTCCTGAGGCAAGGAAAATAAAAACAAACTATTGGGACTTTATCAAAATAAAAAGCTATTGCACAACAAAGCAAACAACCAACAAAACTAAAACACAGCCTACTGAATGGGACAAGATATTTGCAAATATAATAGCCAACAAAGGGTTAGTATCCAAAATATATAACGAACTTATACAACTCAACAACAACAATGAAAATAATCTATTAAAATGGGCAGAAGACATGAATAGACATTTTCTCTAAAGGCATACAAAAGGCCAAGAGACACATGAAAAGAGGCTCAATGGGGGCGCCTGGGTGGCGCAGTCGGTTAAGCGTCCGACTTCAGCCAGGTCACGATCTCGCGGTCCGTGAGTTCGAGCCCCGCGTCAGGCTCTGGGCTGATGGCTCAGAGCCTGGAGCCTGTTTCCGATTCTGTGTCTCCCTCTCTCTCTGCCCCTCCCCCGTTCATGCTCTGTCTCTCTCTGTCCCAAAAATAAATAAACGTTGAAAAGAGGCTCAATGTCATTCATCATCAAGGAAATACAAATTAAAACCACACTGAGATTTCACCTCACACCTGTCAGAATGGCTAAAATAAAAAACACAAACAACTACTGGTGAGGATGTAGAGAAAATGGAACCCTTGTGCGCAGCTAATGGGAATGCAAACTAGTATAGCCACTGTGGAAAACAGTATGGAGTTTCCTTAAAAAATTAAAAATAGAACTACCCTATGATCTAGTAATTCCTTACTGAGTATTCATCCATAGAATTCAAAAGTACTAATTTAACAAGATATAAGCACCCCTATATTTATTGTAGCATTATTTACCATAGCCAAATTATGGTAGCAACCCAACTTCCCATCATTATTTGAATGGATGAAGAAGATGTGGGGGTATGTGTACATGTGTGTACATGTGCGTGCATATAATATATATACATATACACATATATACACAATGTATGTATACATATATACACACACACACATATATATAATATACAATGGAGTATTACTCAGCCATAAAAAAGAATGAAACCTTGCCATTTGCAACAACAAATGTATGGATCTACAGAGTATAATGCTAAGTGAAATAAGTCAGTGAGAGAAAGACAAATACCGTACAATTCCACTCATGTGGAATTTAAGAAACAAAACAAAGGAAAAAAGGGGCAAACAAAAACAGACTCTTAACTGTAGAGAACTAATGGTTAGAGGAGAGGTATGTAAGGGAATGGGTAAAAGATAAGGGGATTACGAGTACACTCATCATGATGAGCACTGAGTAATATATTGTTCAATAACTGCATAGCACACTTGAAACTAAACTAATAATGTATGTTAACTTCACTGGAATTAAAATAAAAAACTTAAAGGGTGCCCAGGTGGCTCAGTTGGTTAAGTGTCTACTCTTTATCTCAGCTCAGGTCTTTATCTCAGGGTTGTGAGTTCAAACCCCACCTTGGGCTCCACTCTGGGTGCGAAGCCTACTTAATAAAAGAAAAAGAATAAAGTAAATTAAAGAAAAGAGGGGCACCTAGGTGGCTCAGTTAAGCGTCTGACTTCAGCTCAGCTCATGATCATGCTGTTTGTGATTTCCAGCCACAGTGCTGAGTGAGTTCAGCCTCTATGCTTACATCTCAGAGCCTGGAACTTGCTTTGGATTCCCTCTCTCTGCCCTTCCCCTGCTTGCTCACTCGCTCGCTGTCTCTCAAAAATAAACATTAAAAAAAAATTGAAAAGAGGGGCGCCTGGGTGGCGCAGTCGGTTAAGCATCCGACTTCAGCCAGGTCACGATCTCGCGGTCCGTGAGTTCGAGCCCCGCGTCGGGCGCTGGGCTGATGGCTCAGAGCCTGGAGCCTGTTTCCGATTCTGTGTCTCCCTCTGTCTCTGCCCCTCCCCCGTTCATGCTCTGTCTCTCTCTGTCCCAAAAATAAATAAACGTTGAAAAAAAAATTTAAAAAAAAAATTGAAAAGAAAAACTTAGTAAATGTTTTTATCAAGTCAAACTCTTCTAAAATGCACAAGTAGTTGCCAGGGAATGGGGGAAATAGGATCAAGTTGGTAAAGGATAGTAACTTTCAGTTATAGAATGACTGAAGTCTGAGGATCAAATGTATAACTTGATGACTATAGTTGCTAACACTGTATCGTATAACTTAAATTTGCTAACAGAGTAGAACTTAAATATTCTCACAAAAATAGTTTTTAAAAAGATAAATATGTTAGGTGACTGATGTGTTAATTACCTCAATGCAGGGAATCCGTTCACAATGTATATGCATATTCAATCATCATGTTGTACACCTAAGTATCTTACAGTTTTATTTGTCAAGTAGACTGCAATAAAGCTAAAACAAACAGAAAATGAATGCATTAAATGATCCAGCATTTCTACTCTGGATATATATCCAAAAGATTTATAATCAGGATTTTGGAGAGGTGTTTGCATACCTATGTTCACTGCAGCATTATTCACAGGATTCTAAAGGCAGAAGCAACTTAAATGTACATCAACAGATAAATGGATAAATAAAATAGGAAATATGTACACAATGGAACAGTATTCAGTATTTAAAAAAGGAAATCCTGTCATATGCTACCACACGGATGAACCTTGAGAACATTATGCTAAGTGAAATGTCATTCACAAAAAATACTACATGATTCCACTTATATGAGGTATCTAAGTAGTCAAACTCTTAGAAATACAAAATAGAAATATAGTTGCCAGGAGCCGGGAGAAGAAGAAAAGAGCTTTTGTAACATGGGTATAGACTTGCAGTTTTCCCAGATGAAAAAGTTCTAGGGATTTGTTGTACACTATTGTACATATATTAACACTACTATACTATGCACTTATAAATAGTTAACCTAAACATTACCATCGTAACTTTTCCTCTTCTTAACTCATTAAAAAAATTAACAAATTAAGCACCTATAAGGGGGAAAAGACAAAGTAGATCTAAAGAAAGAGGACGAAAGGAAATAATATAAGAGCAAATAGTAATTAAATGGGGCAAAATTCAGTGGAAAGGATCAACAAAACCCAATGTTATTTCTTTCAAAAGATTAATGAGATTGTAAGTCCCCTTTAAAACAGATCAATCGAGAAGAGAATAGAGAATACAAAATGAACGTGTGTGTGTGTGTGTGTGTGTGTGTGTGTGTGTGTGTGTGTGTGTATACATTCCAGAGGAAAGAGGGTGTGTGAGATGGGCTAAACAGGTGATTAAGGAGTACACTTTTGATGAGCACTGGGTATCATGTCAAAGTGTTCAATCACTATATTGTACACCTGAAACTAGTGTTACACTGTATGTTAACTCACTGGAACTAACTGGAATTTAATTTAAAACTTTTTTGAAAAAATTTTAAAATGAGAACATCTCAAGAAAGACTGAAATGCAGGATATGCCTGTAGACATAGCAGAGATGTAAAAGATTTTAATATGAATGATTTCATAGTAATAAAAGTGAAAACCTGGATAAAGTGGATGCCTTCCTACCAAAGTACCATACTGGAGACTAGGCCGAAAACCTGGATGACAGAATAGTGTCTATACAAGTTTAACCAACAATTAAAAAGATTTCATCACTCCCCTCTCCTGACTAAAATTTAAGTCAAGAAATAAAACGCTGAGCTTCTATAGTTGTATAGGTGAATTCCAAACTCCAAACCTACTCAGACAGGTCCAAAGGACACAAACAGTGGAGGGAAGAATACAAACATTTGAAGGGCAAAAAGTATAAACCAGCCCTTCTGTAAGTAGTCAAACTGTCAGTCATACCTGAAGCATAGTAATTCACAAACGAGTTTTATGATGGAACATTATTTGTATAACCTTACTGAAATCCATCTCCAAGTTAAAATCCAAATTGAGATCAAATTATTCAAGATTACAATACCTGTGTTTTATCAAGTATTTAATCTCCTCCAAGATTTTTACTAAACACTTGATAAATGTTTTTGTCTATTCTTCAAACCTATAAAATAAATATTCTATGTACTTCATAGGGGAGAAATCTGAGAGTCAAAAAGGTTGAGGAGTTTATAAAACATCCCACAGCTGGAACTGGAATTTGAACTGGATCTCACTGAAATTTTGAGTTGAAATTCATGCTGACAACTGGTAGGCAGACTAGCTGACCAGTCACACTCAGCACAGAGCACAAGAACTGTGGCCTAGAATCCCTACTGATCAAGGACCAGACTATTAAATCATCAGTCCTTTAGGGGTGCCTGGGTGGCTCATCAGTTAAGCAGCCAACTTTGGCTCAGGTCATAATCTCGCAGTTTGTGAGTTCAGGCCCCACATCAGGTTCACTGCTGTCACCCTGTCAGGGAAAAGCCTGCTTTGGATCCTCTGTCCCCCCTCTCTCAGCCCCTCCCCTGCTCACACGCTCTCAAAAAAATATGTAATAAATAAATCATGTAAATGTAAAAATAAATAAGATAACCAGTCCTTTAATCCTCCCCCTTTTGACTCACATCATCCAAAGTTTATCAAATCTGAGCAAACTATCATGTATACAAAAAGCCCTCAATCTACATTTCTAGTAAAAATCAATTTCAGGAAAAGAACTACAGCAGTAATAGCTTAAGTTCAAACTCTATTCTATCTCATCCTTCAACGTTTCAATCTTCCACCCCCACCCCCATGTCTATGGCTCTGCTCTCTGAGCTAGATACGGCTTTCCTCTCTTCCATTCAGACTCAAAGCGATAGAACAGAAAGGGATGGGAAGACTGTTAAGATCTGGAAAATGGGGCTCAAGATGATCTTCTGACCCCTATTACATGGGGCCAGACCTCATTGGTAGGTGCTGATTTTCTATGTTGCATCTTTCTTGGTTCCTCCTTTTCTCTCACTCTGGCTCCTATCGAAGTGTCCCCTGCTCTGACTTTAAACATTGCTTCTATCATCTCACACAGAGAAATAACTGAAGCCCTAAAACATCAGGAGATCCATGATAGTTATTTCTACCATTTGACTTGAAACACTTTTTTTACAAAATTCATCACCTTCCACATGGCATTTACATGCATTCAGCAAATGCATGCACATACCATCACAATAGCAGCAGCCCTTGTCCTGAGTCTTGTCTCCCCACCTTTTTCCTGAGATGCAAATGATCAGCAGGCCTTCTTTGTCAGGGATGACATTGTGTTACCTAAGAATCATAGCTGGATGGGGCTGGGTGCATTATGCTTTTATAAAGGATGGCAGATAGTCCTTATATACAAATGTTCATTCTTTAATCTCCAAAATCTGGGTTCACATCTGAGATTCTTCCTAACTTTGCACAAAATCTCACTGCATTGGTAATGCCATAATTCCATTGACTTGAACCTGATTAAATATGCACCTATCTTTTAAAAAAAGAACTGCAGAGAATGTGCTTCGGCAAAAAATTTGCCATGCCTACAGAGTATATGGAACTGGTTTTATTTCAGACATAATGTATTTAAAGGATAGGGTCTATAAACCTGTGTTGCATCTGCGCATGTCATATAGATTTATTTCCTCAGCCCGATTTGCTACTGTTCTTACCTTTGTTGCCATCACTGCAGAATTAGTATTTTTGTCATCATTAGAGAGTTATAGTTCAGCAGTGAATCAAAACTGCAATCTTATTCCATCACATTTCCAAGTCAGTACATGCTTAGAGCTCCTTTCAGAGGTCATTAAGCACCACCGAGTGAGTGATGATATAAATTTCCTTGCACACCCAGGAAGAAGAAAACCCAACACTCTAACTGCCCTTGGCTATCATGTAAGGAGACGGTGTTGGTAACCACAGTCTGTTAGCATTGAGTTCCTAGGTGACCAGTTGCACAGAACTCCACTTACGCTACCAAATAAAAACCGACGAGGGGCTTTTAGTGTGGTGGGAGTTGGGGATGACAGTAGTTCTGGAGGATGCAGAACTAAGGCCCAGAGCAGGTTTACACAGAGCAAGGTGGTGACTGTATTTTCAATCACACAATGTCTACAGGGCCCACAGGCCTCTCTCAGACAGCTAACACAGCCTTGCAGTTAAGAACAACCATATATCGACTCCAAATCCTGAGAATTCAGTGAGTTTTATGCTGTTTTGTTCTATCAAATTCTTCTACTCCTTGATTCCTTAAAACAACTTCTGCAGCACTTTGCAGGTAAAACTAAAATTTGCATAATTACTTCATTTGAAGTTAAACTTCTAAGGCTGCAAAACCGATTCAAGTGATTTTTAATGAATTCTTATCATTAAATGAAACAATACTTTTCCCCTCAAAAAAGTACCAGTTTCCTGGAAATGTACTTTATGGCTGTATTTCCTTTATTAATTGATCCTGGTCATTTAATTCAATAACTTTTATAAAGTTAAAATTATAACGATTTAATTGACTTTTGCCTAACTTCCAATTATGTCTAATTTGTTCCTACTCAGTCTCATTAGATCCAATTATGGTTGAACTAATCGTAATTTCTCCCAATAGTTCATTTACTTTAAAATAAAGACTCTGTCCTCTGTTACTTTCAAGTAATTTTTCATCAGGGTTGGGTAGGGTCTCTTAATTATATTAATACAAATGGCTTTCTACATGCATCGGTAACTTTGCATTTAGTACTTAGGCAATCCATTGTAACTCAGCAAAGCTGGCTAGATCCTAGATACAGGAGAGGAGCTTGATAGGTAGCTACTCAGCAGCCATAAGTAGTATCAATTGTAATTGGGAGATAATCCCTTGGCCTCACATTTCATTACCATAGAGAAAACTGTAGAAATAATAATAATACTAATACTACTACTACTAATAATATAGAATTTGAGTAAAAGGGCGTGAAGTACAAACCCTAGCACTTGAGACCCTCCCAGAGCTCATCCAATGTAGCTCTTCATCTGGCTGTTCATCTGTATCATTTATCATAGCTTTTATTACTTAATAAGATGGTAAATTTAAGTGTTTCCCTGAGTTCTAGGAGTTATTTTAGGAAATAATCGAATCTGGAGGGGAGTCATAGGAACCTCTGACTCATAGCCAATAGCCAACTGTTCAGCTCACAATTAACACCTAGGGTTTGTGACTGCATCCAAAGAGCAGGGAGGGAAGTCTTGTGGGACTGAGCTCTTAACCTGTGGGATCTGACACCATCTCTAGGTACAGAGTGTTAGAATTGAGTTCAACTGTAGGACACCCAGCTAGTGTCAGAGAATTGTTTGGTATGGGGGGGAAAAAAAACCTATACATCTGGGGTCAGAAATGTCCTGAGTGTGATAGTAAAGGAGATACACACAAGACAAGCAGCATAGGTTTTTCTTCCAATAACAATTCGTATTTTCCCTTATAAAGAGATGGTAATGGTAAGAAATTTAAACATGAGGGTTAAGGGTAAGATCTTGATATGATTACAATGGCAAAAATAGGAAAGACACCAAGATAAAAAATTGGAAAAAAAATATAGTCCAGGAGAGCTGAGATTATGTTGTGTTTCTGCCTCAAAACTGCTCTATAACTTTGTATAACACATTCCCTTTTCCTGGAGTCTTAATTTTCTTTTTTTTTTTTTTTTTGTAAGGAGTGAAATAAGCCATCTCTAAGGTCCCCAAATATTGGCTTTCTCACAATCTATATGGAGAGTGAATGGATCCCTCATTTCAATTATATAATGCTTATGCACAGTACTGCAAGCAGTATGTTTAAACACTCACATTAGTCCTAACAAATAATTAAATCCAGCATTCAGCAGCTGGAGGCTACTGCACTCTGATAAGTATTCTTGAATCTTATTCTATCAATGTATCAAAATAAAATGCCAACAACTTAGTAGATATAGTAGATATAAACCTATTAGCAACTTTGACTGTGGTGTTATCTCAGAAAACCTTCTGAGGATAGTAAGAAATGGATCATGCTGAAAATTAGCCTAATTCCCCCCCCTCTCCACCGCCCGCCAGATACACTAAAATAATTAACCATTCCATCCTTGGAAATTCACTACTCTCAAATATTCAAAAACCTTCCTAAGGGGTACCTGGGTGGCTTAGTCAGTTAAGCATCTGACTCTTGATTTCAGGTCATGATCTCACTATTTCATCAGTTCAAGCCCCAGGTTGGGGTCAGTGCTGACAGGGTGGAGCCTGATTGGGATTCTCTCTTACCCTCTCTCTCTGCCTCTCAACTGCTCATTCCTTCTCTCTCTCTCAAAATAAATTAACAAACATTAAAAAAAAAAAGCAGGGGCGTCCAGGTGGCTCAGTCCATTAAGCGTCCAACTTCGGCTTGGGTCACTATCTCGCAGTTTGTGAGTTCGAGCCCCACATTGGGCTCTGTGCCCACAACTCAGAGCCTGGAGCCTGCTTCGGATTCTCTGTCTCTTCCTCTCTCTGCCCCTCCCATGCTCATGCTCTCTGTCTCTCAACAATAAATTAAAGCTTTTAAAAAATCCTTTAAAAAAAAACAAAAAACAGAAAAACAAAAAACAAAACCCTCCTAAGATCTGCAGTTTGGGAGCTGACATTACTCTAGTTCTTTATGCAGGTATTAATGGCATCCTCACTGGGTTAATAATCATACATAATAGCAGCCTTGCCTTTCATTGCAAATTTTTAAAATACCTGTTTATACTCACTATCATAATGTCAACCTTAAAATTCTTAGCAAAAAATTCAGGGAAATAATAACGTGGTGTTAAATATCTGGCATGCCCATAAATAATCACATGGTAAAAGAAATGTCAGTAATCTCTAACAGTCCTGTGAAAAGACATCAAGTTTAGCATTATCACGTTAATTTTAAAAAATCCTGCAACTGCTGAACTTTCAAGGTGTAATGTTGCCTGCAACTGAGATATGTGCCTATTCAAGATTATTGGCAATATACACGTCAACATCTCTAGTAAACTCTACCTGACCTCACCATGTGAGGAAACAGGGAGAAGGGATGGTGAGAGTATAGCTTAGTACAGGGCTTGAACCTCCAGGAAGTGAGGCAACCAAATTATTGCCCCACCATGCCTCTTTCCCACCTATTTTGATCATCCAGACAGACCTACACTGAAGCAAAATGAAAGCGCTAACATAGAAAAATAAGGCCAAGGAAAGTCTTAGTTTCACACAGAGAAATACCTAGTCATAGTGCCACACAGTGCACTCCTGACCCCAGGATTTTGTACTCTCTTGCTATTGATTGTAAGATGCAGAAGGTAGTACAAATCCATCACTGTCACTGGAAATACTGCACAAAACACACATGCTACAGATAACTTATCAGAGTAAAAACAAGATTCTGGGACATCAAAAACCCCCACTTAACATGTGTCTAACTTTTTTTCTGAGCTACCAGTTGCCCCTCACCCCACTTCAGACACGACAAATGAAACACAGGCCAATCCACGGAGTCACCAGCTGCCTGGGAGATGGCCAGATATTCGAAGTTCTGCACAAAGATATAAAATGAACTTGTGTGATACTCTTCCTTGGAAATTTAAATTAGGAATGCATAGAAACCAGGAACTTGGCAATAGAAGCTAAGGTGGGAAAATTCTAATAGAGGATTTTAAGGGCCAAAAGTGAGCCAAGGTTAAGACAGGAGTGGACAGTAACTGCTAGCCCCTGACCAATCTACCATCTAGGGGCTAAGAGTATAAACATATATGGAGACAATTTATTGCTAAGATAAAAGAGATAGTATTTTTAAGTGCCAACTTCAAAGGGAGCTATTTTCCTATTTTCAAAGGGAGCCAAACTTCCATACTGTATCACGGCCAGACAAATGGTTTAGATTTTTATTAACCACAGGAAGACATATTAAAGGACCAAGAAAATTTGGGGGGAAGGCATTCAGAAAGCCAAGAGAATGAGCCACTCACCCTTCCTCTAATTTATGTGATTGCATGAGAAGTGGGGAATGTAAGGCCAGCACAACTGAAAAATCTATGAAATTCAGATCGCATCAGGATCCCAAAGAGGAAAGGCTGTTGTGTCAGATTCTCAAGTCATTTGTGAGCCTAGAATAGCCATAGAAGACATGTAGATAACAGGTGGCCAACTAGTTGCCCTCATCAAAGGGCTTCAAATAGGGTAAATGAATTTTTATGGACATGATGTAGATGCAACTGCCTGATATTCTTGATAGGAATGAACCTACACCCTTTATAATACTATAAAAGTATGCCTAGATGTGCACCAAAGACCACTTATTCCCTCCAACAGACTAAGTCTCTGCTGCCTACCTGCATTTCCAGAGACAGAACATATGCGGATGATAGCCCAGAGTTGTTAGTGGCCTGGCAATGAAACAGGTGCCCAACTATCTCGTTCCGCCACGATGCCCTCACCCCTATTAGTACACCACCCTCTTTTCCTGATTCCTGACCTTCCTGGACAAGAGCAAAATATGGAGTCATCCACAAGTTTCGAGACAGACAAGAAACAGAAAGGAAGCGGAGAGAGCACTTCCATGAACATTTTGGTGTATCATTTGTTGATATTAAAACTGAACAGTTTCCTGCCTTCTGGCCCCGCAATTTCAATCCTACTGATATATTCAACAAAAGTTAATATATATGTGAGCCCAAAGGGAAACAGGACCACAGCTGTGGGTGCTTTTTCTGCCCATGGTGTCTCAGATTCATTTTTAAGTAACTGAGAACTTAATCTTCCAGAATGTCAAAAAGAACATCTTATGCCTCAAGGCCCACCCCAGCTCCTACAACACAAATGGCCAGAACACCAGGGTTTGTGGGGATACAGTACATCCAGGCATTACTATACAACTACAAGCTGGGAGGGAACCTGGGCACCAACAGCCAGGTCTCAGCATCGTCTGGTGTTATGATTCCACAACCCCCAAAGCCACCACATAAGCTACTGATGCCCTACATGAGGCATGGCACAAAGTTCTGGAACCAAGTAAATGCTTCCAGCCCTGACCTAAAGTTGCAGGCGATTGGCCAGATTAATGGTGGCATGTTATAAGATTTCACAGATGAAGAAAAATAAGAGTATTAAAACAAGTATGAAGTATAGAAGACAGAATAGAATGAATCTACGAAGGACTACTCTAATTCTCCCACATGCCCTGCTTACATAAATACAAAAAGACATGCAGACACTGCTTTAGAGGAAGAAAGTGTACAGAGATGGTCTCACATGGACCAAGGAGAACCTTATGTAAGAACTGAGCCTGCTGAAGATGCCGATGATTATGATGATGGCTTTTCAATGAAGCACACAGCCACCGCCCTCTTCCAGAGAAACTACAGTGTCATCAGTGAAATCCTCAGTGGGAGTGTGGTGCCAGACATTCAGACAGTTGTCACAACAGCTAGAATGCAGGTTATCACAGAACCTTGATGGTTCATCAACTAGAAGCTAAGCTTCTTTGAATACAGGAGACAAACCAGGAAACGAAGAGGAAATTCCTGGGAAGCACAGATTCATAGAACAATGAACTTAAAAGTTGGTGTGGTTTCCAGGTAGAGGTGGATGTGGAAAAAAGCGCCGCTGAAACTGCAGAGGCAGAGAAACAGGGTCACGAAAGGCTGGAAGGAAGAGAGACAGAGGCAGCACAGCAAGATGAACTCAGGCGGAGCATCACGGTTTGTGAGGAAGTAAGACAGAGAAAGATTAACCAAGAGCATCCGGAGGGAGACAGAGGAGACACATATTGAAGAAGAGATGGAAAGCCAACAGGAAGGGGAAGAAGACTCATCTACTCCTGAGAGCCGACAGAAGGGGAGTGCACAGGAGGGGCGGACAGCATGGCTGAGGAAGGGACCAGTTAGTAACAGTGGCTCAGAGACCAAGAATGCGACAGTGGAGATCCACCATCAGACCACACACCGGAAGATGAAGGAATAGATGTTCAATGTTAATAGCACTTGAAATCAGTAACAAATGGAAGTACCCGAAATGCCCATCAACAATGTAGTGATAAATACGTGTGGGGACGTTTGTACGAGAGTAACAAATATGAAAAAAAAAATGACTTCTACAGGCAATAGCATGTATTAAATCTCACAGACAGAATGTAGAGCCAAAGACCCGTCCACAAATAAAATTCAGAGTATAGTTTCAGTTATAAAAGATTTCAAATGTGGCAAAACTAATCTATGGTGTGTGAAACCAGGAGAGCAATCATTTTGAGGTAGATATTAAGAGTAATGACTAGAAGGGGATTTAAAAGGACTTTTATAACACAAGGAATGCTTTGTATTTTGATCAGGATTGTGGTTATATGAGCATTTTCACTTCAAGATGATTCATCAATCTGTACACTTTTGACTTGTTCATGTTTATGCATGTATACCGTACTTTAGTAAAAAGTTTATTTGGAAAAGGATACACACACACCCAGAAAAAAGACATAGTATCACCTTAATTATAACAATACTAATAAGAAAAATCTTAAAAGCAATCAGAGAAAAAAACAACGCACTCAGAGCAATATGAATATATAGGTATTTACTTATTTATATGTATATACACATTATATATGTATGTTTATATATGTTCTATACATATATTTATATACATTATATACAGGATACATAATACATACATTGTAAACCATCGAGCAATTACAAAAAAAATTCAAGTTTCCAGTAAGTAATGAAGGAAAGATAGCAAAAGGATAACAAATATTAAAGTAGACTTATGGGGTGCCTGGGTGGCTTCAGTCAGTTAAGTGTCTAACTCTTAATTTCAGCTCAGGTCCTGATCTCACAGCTCATAAGTTCAGCCCACCACACTGGTTCTGCACTGACAGTGCAGAACCTGCTTGGGATTCTCTCTCTCTCTCTCCCCCTCTCTCTCTGTCCCTCCCCCACTTTCACATGCACTGCACGGTCTCTAAATAAATAAATAAATAAATAAATAAATAAATAAATAAATAAATAGGAGACTTAAAGCCAACTATACTGATAATTTTATTAAATGTAAATGGACTAAAATAAAAAACTGAAGTCAAGAGAGTAGATAGAAGTTCAAGAATCTATGAGATGCTGTCTGTAAGAAGCTTTAAATATAAGAGGATGAAAACAGAGGTACAATATAAACACTAGTAATTAAAAATGGGTTTCAGTATCATAAAAAGCAAACCTAAGAAATATTATCAGTGACAACAAAACAAACTTCATAATGAAAGTGATCAATTCATCAAGACTTCCTAGCCCTAAATACGTACATAACGCAGCTTCAAAAGTATATGAAGCGAACACTAACCGAACTAAAGGGAGAAATTGAGATTTCAATACTCCTCTTTTGAAAATTGATAGCAGTAGGCCAAAAATCAGGAAGGGTAATGAAGATTCATAATGCTGTCAAATAATGTGAAAAATTATCATAATACACATTTTTTTTCTATCACACATGATACATTCACCAGGATGAGTCACATGCTGGCATTCAAATATCAACAAATTCAAAAGGATTAGTATCATGCAGTGAATTTTCTGGCTGGAACTAAAAATAAACCAAAAATATATTTTAAAATTTCTAAGTATTGAAAAATTAACACATTTCTAAATAACTCAAGGCAGAAGAATAAAGGATTATAAGAGAGAAATTTTAATAATAAAATCACAGAAACCAAAATTTGTGGAATGCAGCCAAGCAGTACTTCAAGCATTATGTATATTTTCTGACAGTTCTATTATAAAAGAAGGTCGAAAATCAACTATCTAAGGGGCGCCTGGGTGGCTCAGTCGGTTGAGCGTCAGACTTCAGCTCAGGTCATGATCTCACAGTTGATGAGTTTGAGCCCCACGTCGGGCTCTGTGCTGACAGCTCAGAGCCTGGAGCCTACTTCTGATTCTGTGTCTCCCTTTCTCTCTGCCTCTCCCCAGCTCATGCTCTCTGTCTCAAAAATAAAGATAAACATTAAATTTTTTTTTTCCTGAATCAACTATCTAAGCTACCACCTTAAAAAAAAGGGGGGGGGGGGAACAAATTAAACCCAAAGTAAGCAGAAGCCAGAAAAATGAAGGAAGAGAAATCAGAAATACACAAAACAAAAACAACAGAACAGGGGCGCCTGGGTGGCTCAGTCAGTTAAGCGTCCAACTCTGGCTCAAGTCATGATCTTATGGTTTATAAGTTCTAGCCCTGCGTCGGGGTTTGTGATGACAACTTGGAACCTAGAGCCTGCTTCAGATTCTGTGTCTCCCTCTCACAAGACCCCTACCCCCACACTCATACTCTGTCTCTCTCGATCTCAAAAATAAATAAATGTTAAAAAAAAAAAAAAAGAACAAAGCTGCTTCTCTTAAAGTATCAATAAAATTGCCAACCTTTGGTCAGACTGATCTGGGAGAAAAAGGAGAAAGAACATACGAATTTTCAAATCAGGGATATAAGATAGGACAACACTGAGGCTATAGACTTTAAGGAGTTAATAAAGGAATATTTTGAACAACTACATGACAACAAATTCAACAAAACTGAAATACAAAGGGAAACACAAATTCCTTCAAGACAACTAAATAAAACATGGGCAAGACCTGAACTGATATTACACCAAAAGGCATATCCAAATGGCTAATAGCTACATAAAAATTTCTCCGTATCAGTCTTAGAGAAAATTGTATTTAAACTAAATCACTTCATATGCACTAGAATAATTAAAATTATAAAGACAGAAGATATCAAGTGTTAGTGAGGAAGAGGAGTAATTGAAAAACTTGTACTTGGCAAATGGCAGAGCAGAATTGTAGAACAACTTTGCAAGAGTGTTAATTTGATAGTTTCTTGTAATGTTAAAAATACCAAATGACCCAGAAACTCCATTCCTTAGGCATTTATCCAAGAATATAAAGACATATCTACATGAGGACCAGTACCAGAATATTCACATCAGCTATATTCGTAACAGCTATTGGCTGGACACAATCCAAATGTCGATCCACAGGTGAACTGTGGTGAAGGTATTACTCACCAGTGAAAGACACCAAATAAGAAGGAACCAACTACCGATGCATACCCCAACGTAGATAATTCTCAAAAAACCTTATGATGAACAAAGGAAGCCACACACAAGAGTCATACTGGAGGAGTCCAAATATTCTAAGTTCTAGAATAGGTGAAGCTAATGAAACTGACATAAAACAAGTCAGTAGTTGCCTGGGGCTGGGGATAAGGGAATTACTTTCAAAGTAACTTGAAGGAACTTTCTTCAGGGGCAGAAAATATTCTCTACCTTGATTGTGGTGGTGATTATCCAGATATATCTATTTGTCAAAATTCATCGAATTCTACTCTTAAAATCGATTTTAATATATGTCAATTATGCTTTAATAAAGTTGGCATTTAAAACTAAGCATATGCATGCTCAGAATTCTATAGAACTCTCATGTAGTGTGTTCAGTTCCAGTCAATACTCTATTTCAACATTACCCACTGTAGAAATGTTATCCTTATTTTTTAAAGACCATAAATGTATTCAAATGTTAGTAACTCTCATATATCTACCTATATCTATATATCCTAAATCTAGATAGATTGATAGATCTGTATGTACATCTATAGATAAATTTCTATCTCCTAGCCCAAATAAAGAGAAAGGACAAGTATATCCCTCAGTGGACAGGAAGGGTTCTTTCTAAGAGTTCCATTCTTAGAACTCTGTAAAGGTAGTACTGATTCTTATTTCTCTACCACTTCAATGATTTTATTTCTTTCTTTTACTCAAACCTCTCAAATTCTTTCTGAGGTAGAGTTGTAAGGAAGATATAATTTGAGGGGCACCTGGGTGGCTCAGGCAGTTAAGCCTCTGATTTCAGATCAAGTCATGATCTCCCCATTAGTGAGTTCCAGCCCCACGTCAGGCTCTGTGCTGACAGCTCAGAGCCTGGAGTCTGCTTCAGCTTCTATCTCCATCTCTTTGCCCCTCCGGGGCTTGCACTGCGTGTCTCTCTCAAAAATAAACCTTAAAAAAATTTTTTAAGATATAATTTGAGGTTATGATCACATATTGATTTATTCCCAATGCAAAATTAAACCAATTGTATTGACTATTTGTTTGAGGGGTGAGGGAGATCCTGTTTTGCTACTTTCCTCCCTTCCTAACAGAGCTCTGTTTTAAGTCCCCTTGTTGTTTGGGCTCCTTGGAAGGTAAATCCAGAAACCAGTCTCATGATGCCATCAAAAAGGGGTTCCCCCTTTCCGCTTTGGGGCAGCCTGTAGGCAGGCATGCAACTAGACTGAGGTGGGCCATTCCTCTCGCTCAGGGCCCCAGCTTCTGATCCACTGAAGTAAGACTGACAATGCCACAGGATATTATCCCAGTAACAGGATTCCAATCGGATTCTTCTAGCTCAGAGGTAATTGGAAGATTTCCCATTTCCTCAGGAACAAAAAAGAAAAGGGAAAGGGAGGGATAAATACAAGTGCTTAGGAATTAATTCCATGTGACCATTTATGACCAAAAATGCCAAAAAAAAAAAAATCACTAGACAATCACCTAATTTCTGCTTAGAAACATGTTGAAGAAACAGAGAAATTATAGTTCATATATTTTATGTGAGAATTAAAGACAATTAGTAGGTGAGGGAAATTCAAATAAATATATGAAAACATAAAATTAGTTACCTAAATTCAGAAAAGATAGTAAATATTAATGAAGGGGAACATTAGGCAAAGCAATCAGGGAATGGAGTAGGACTCAAAGGAGACCTGAATAAAAGCATTTTTGTTTTTATTTAGTTGAAAAACATTGATAGGGATAGAATTCTATAGGATTCTGGCTTTTCTATTTATACCACTTTGCTTGATAGTATAGTACTTAAAAGAGATAAGGAGGGTTGGAAAAAAATCGTGAGTGGCCTTTCTGCTTAAATACAACTGTATCCATAACAAACAAAAATCCCTAAACTTCTGTATTGGTCTCCTACCGTGGAAATTGCTGTAAATATATATTTTACCCATTCTTTCATTATTTGGCTGGTTAGATTTCTGCTACTTAAAATGCCTTTTCCCCCTCAATTCTTGCTGTTTGTGGAAGTTTCCCTTGAAAATGCCTTCTATCCCCTTGTTACCAAATTTCCAAATTCTCCTTTGTAACCTCCAGGTTTTATTGATGTTTCTTTCAGTATGTATCAGTTATGTAACACAGGGCCCCTGATATGCTCAGCTGTTTTCATCTTATGGCATAGAAACTTAATAAGTCCAGTTACTACACTAAGCATAAATGGGAATAAACAATTATCTGTTGAACTGGTAATTTCCCAAATACAAGTTACTTGATGTTTTTATCAACCCTCAGAATGGCAATGTTATTCAGTCCCCAAGCCCAGTGAATACTCCATGGGAGATTCAGCTACTTCATTTACACAATCATCATTTAAAAACTAAAGAGGAAAATTAAAATGTCTCTTCAGCCAAAGACACCTTTTAACAAGCCCCTTTTTAAGATTCTGTCATAAAATATATATCTCCAACGATTTTTAGTTCACTTACAGAAGAAAGCTATTTCAAAATCTGATGCCAAAACCAAGTGATCAGAGATAAATCTATCCAACTTAGTCAAAATGAAGTTCTATGGGAATTACGCATGATGAGTATCCAAATAGAAACCTTCACTTACTCTATATAGGAAGACCCTATAAATACTGGATGGGAACAACCCTGTTTCAGCCTTTCTCAAGAGCACACTGAAACCATTCATGTTACTTATTTCAAGTACAAATGAAAACATACCCCCCAAAAATGTGTTAATCATAGGGGTCAACAGAGAATTTTCAATCTTGATTCTATCAGCCACTCTCAGGCTACCATTATTGAAATGTTTCCACCAGCAGCTAGGACAGCACAAGGTCCTAGGAGGCAGTGGACAGATACTGGTAATACAGCTCATATTGCAGCCCAAACTAGCACTCAACAAAATGCTGCCAGAGGCAAGTCCCTTTCCATCATGTTCCTTGCTTTGTCCAGTCCTGTTGCGCACTTGATCTCTCCAGCCCTTTCCTTCTGCCCTCAGAGGCCTACTGCTTCCACAAGCCTTTCCCAGGGCAGCCGCCACCATCCGTGTCTAGACCCAGCCTTACCCTGGAAGAGGTCAGGGCAGCATCAGATGAAGTGGCAGGCAGCAGACCAGGTCCAGGACTTGGATCGTGGCATAACCACAGATGACTTGACTGGAGTTTAAACACTTTGAAAACGTGACCATATAGGGAGAAAATTTAGCGCCTACCAACACTCTTACACACCGAGTCTAAGCACAGCCATCAAACTGTGGGCATGATCCGTTACCTGCCCCCCTGGATGCCCGCTTCCGCTACCCTACCCCACAGGCAACCTACCTCAGGTCTTTCTTCACTCTTTTCCACCTCTTTCCTTTATCTTCATCCTGTCCTACCCTTCCTTCCTAGTTCTCAACATAGATTAGGTCTCTCCAAAAAGCAAAGTAAAATCTTTTCTGACCCTGCATCTTGCTCTTTACCAGTGGTTCTCAGACACAACAAGGGAAGAGGCCGCTGCTGGCATTAGTAGGCAGAAGCCAGAGATGCTGTTCAACATCTTGAAATGCACAGGGCAGCCCCCAAGGCACACAATCACGTGGCCTAAGAGGTCAACAGCGCTGGAAGTTCAGAAATCTTGCTTTAGGCATCCCTCTACATTTCACAGCTCAACTTCCTGTCAGGTCATCTACCTTGAGCAGTTTCTACCATCACCCTTCGAGCTCAATGCTGAACCTGGGAGAACTTGCTCCCTGTTCTCTCTGTTCCACTCACACCCCTCCTGCAAAGGTCATGCACAATTCTCCTACAGAAAAACTCAGTAGTTATTTTAGTCTCTCTTGTCTTTTTTACTTTGCTTTTCAACCAAGATAACCTTTACAAAACTGTGTTCTCTACTGGTTTCCGCGACCCCTCACTTTATGGGCATCACCATTGGTCCTGGAAGGATAAAATCTGAATACCTCTGCCTGGCTGTCATGTCTGGCATTGAATCCCAAAGGTGTCCCATTCACAACCGGCTTTCCAGCCATGCCAACAGCTATTATGGATTGCCAAAGAGGCCTCTACCCTCTTCTTTGCACATGCCATTTACCCTTCCCACCAGCCAACCTACTCAAGTCCTTACCCAACTTTCACAATTCAGGGCATGTATCTCCTCCACTCTCACAACTTTCTATTTTACAGAAAGAAATCTGTGCTGTTCTTCTGGGTGCCTCCTGCATGCATGACATAGAGATTGTAATACTTTGAGTTTCTACCTTGTTGTTCAACTCAACAAGCTATGATACCTTGATGTCTCTCATCTCCCCTCCCCATGAAAATAGGAGCCCCTGAATCCAGGTTCTCTGTGTTTTTATATAGCACCTAGTAAATGGCTGGTGCTAATAAAAGTTTGTAAAATGAGTAAGTCATCTGAATGCTAACAACATAATTGTTACCTCAACAATTCTCTAGCTATATCCCACTACTACCTTTAAATTCTCTGTTTTTCCCTCTCTTCCTACCCCTTGTCAGTGAAAAGATCCATGATCTCTAAACCACCTTATCAAGGCTTGGGGTGGCTAGGAGTTAACATAACAAATTAGCCTGTTTCAGACATGAAGGAGCTGAGACACAGAGACGCTAAGGGACAGAGCCTAGTGCCCAGAGGGCACTCTTAGGAGATCCTTGGCAGACAGTGAGTGGGAAAGCCAGCTCCATTACAGCAGCAATAAACGAGGCAGGGGCAATGCCCCCTTACGATATTAACCCACACTGACTTTGGTTTGTTTGTTTCTGCTGTTGTGTTTTTGACTGGGGATGTTGACTCATACTCAGGCATCACTGAGAAGGATCTGGGTCTACTCTACTGCACTTACCCCAGTCAAATGTTCCCTAGTGTGCAATGGCACAGCTGACCCAACACTGTCCCCAAACACAATTTCCTGTTTTTCACATTTTTGCTGACTTACTTGCCCCTGACAACATTCCCAATTAGACATGGTCATTCTTGAGGCTTAATTCCCAGCTCAAAAGTAAAGACAAAACCCCAACTGGGTCTAATTCAAAATTAAATTCATGCTAAGATATCTATGTTGGTTTGAAACACTAAATGTTTTCAACTAAACCAGCTCAACAGAAAACACAAGGACAAATTGGTCCAAGTTTGTTCAAAGGGCTGTACCGTGTTTTAAGGGTAAATGGTAGTCAAAAGGTAGAGTTTATATAAAATCCCAACGACAAAAAAAAAAATGGCATTCTGCTTGAAAAAGCAGTTTCTGTAAAATAACGTATGTTTATTTATACATAAAATACAAAATATTATGTATCATACTTCAAAATATATACAATCTGTATCAATATTTTAAAAGGAGAGCTATACTGACATGATGTAATTTTGTTATAATTTTGAAATTCACAACAGTATGTTTGAACAATTTGTCTTCACAATATGTTTAAAATGTAGAACTAAACAGCAAATGATGCATTAATGCCATTTTCTCTCACCAAAACAAACATTTAGCATTCAATATTTATATATATCCCCAAGTAAATGAACTTGATTTCTCACTTGCCAGCAGTTTCTTAGAAAAATAAACCTAAAAGAAATAACTTCTGTTTAAACATGTTTGATCTTAGGGGCCCCTGGGTGGCTCAGTTAAGGGTCCAACTTCAGCTCAGGTCATGATCTCGCACTGCAGCATATCGAGCCTTGTGTTGAGCTCTGTGCTAACAGCTCAGAGCCTGGAGTCTGCTTCAGATTCTGCGTCTCCCTCTCTCTCTGCCCCTCCCCAGCTCACTCTCCATCTCTCTCTCTCTCTCAAAAATAAACATTAAAAAAATTTTAAGATGTTTCAAAAACTTCAGACAACTTATCTAATGTACAAAAAATTGCCTTAATCTATAAAGATAAACTAGTACGTGAATGTTAAATTCTACTTTTGTTTTAATGACTATTAAAAATTAACTTCCTTTACCAGTTTTCTTAAGCTAAAAATCAGTAACAATGGTTAATATTGTGGCTCTGTTTTGGGTATACCTAGGAGGCTATTTGAATTCTTCTCAACTGAGTTGTGTAAGCAAAGTAAAAAGTTCCTAGGAGAAATAATTAGGCTTCTGAAACTGAGATGTTATTATATGAGGTCAGAGAGGTCCACAGCTAAATTTATCATTGAAAAAGATATGAAGTATGTCTCTTTTCATATGCTAAATATAATTACCTGGTTATTTGCCTTCTTTAACCATAAAATTCAGTGAACTAGCAAAAACTCAATGCAACTCAACACATAAAAGTTGTTTTTACAGTGATTCAAAATCAAAGCCATGCTTTCCCATCTTGGTCTCACTGAAAACGGTTTCAGTTAAAGCAAAAAGGTGCTGATGGGTAATAGCCAATCTGCAGTAAAAGAAACCACAGACGATGATGAGCTAGAGCTAGGAGGCACCAGTGTTCAAAGCCTAATTACCCAGATGTCACAAGTACAAAATCACATGCTTTTATAATGTTAAAATAAATAAGAAAGCTCCCAAAATTTTTCCCAGCGAGTATTAAAATCTAGTTAATCCCAATGGTCTATAGAAGATTCTTTTATCTCAGTGGCACTTTCCTTGCTGTCCTAAAAACGTACCTTGAGACCACAGACCTCTACCTCTGAGCCAACATGGGCAAGATTATGCACTAGAGCTTGGCCTGGTGGGGGAGTAGGGGACAGAAAATACTAGCCTGCTGCATGTTACCACTGTACTGGATGTGTTCATAGACATTTAGCCTCATACTTGAATGCTTTTTGTTGCAGTTAAGAATGTGAAGGGGCGCCTGGGTGGCTTAGTCTGTTAAGCATCCAACTTTGGCTCAGGTCATGATCTCTCAGTTTCTGAGTTCCAGCCCTGCATCTGGCTCTGTGCTGACAGCTCAGAGCCTGGAGCCTGCTTCAGATTCTATGTCTCCCCTGCTCTCTGTCCCTCCCATGCTCATGCTCTGTCTCTCTGAATAAATGTTAAAAAGAAAAAAATTAAAAAATAAATGATGTCAAGACCCAGAGTCTGAAAAACTTGCCCAAGCCAATGGCAAAACTGGGAGTTTTAACAACTTCTGTTCATCTACAAGGCATTTTCTCCAAAACTTCATTACACAACTCCGATTTAAAGATATGGACACAGAAAGGACATAGATGAACACATCAACTCTGGTCACGTCCTCTCTTAATTATGTATTTGAATAATAATCCAACTCAACAGGAGCAATACTGTATTAATAAGTAACACATTACATTAGCTGTGTTGGAAGAAGCTCCCCCGCCCTTATTATATTCCTAATGTCAAACGGTTTCAGGCATTTATTCAAAATGTACAACATGCCTCTATTAGAAACATGTGCTGAAACTTTAACGATCACCCTCTCATACCAACCCTCACCCATACAGACCAGCCCATTCTACAAAATGCACTGTCACCAGCTATCAACAAAACAGTCGTTAAGAGCTGACAAAAAGTTGCAACAGCTAGATTTTAATCATCTGTCATGATTTCAGGTTTTTTCCAAAGAGAGTGAGTGAGCATTAAGTATATAAAGCCATTTCACTGGATCACATTTTGTGTTTCAGACTCAAAAGTTTCATTGAAGAAAACCAAGTTGAACTTAGTTGACTACATCCAACACAAGATCACACAGCCCTTCTCACAGAATCAACTCAGATAGATCTGGCAGTAAGACTGGAGCTTCCGCCAAGAGCATTTATGTGGGTATTTCTCAAGGAATGAGAGAAAGAAAGTGAGAAAACACAGTTTGGAGTTCAGGAGCAGCTCTCATGATACAGTCAGCTCTTCCTCAATCCTAAACACCTGAGGGATTAGAAATATGCTGTTTAGTATGCTCACCACTAATCACATGTGCATATTGATCACTGGAAATGGGCCAGTGCAAATGGAGAAGTGCTAGAAGTACAGAAGATACCCTAGATTTCATATAAAATATATAAATATATATAAAATATAAAAAAGCAAAATATTAAAATTTTATTACATGTTGAAATAATACGTTGTATATACTGATCTATATTACTTGTTATTAAAATTAATTTCATCTGTTTGGGTTTTCTCTCTTTTAATGTGGCTACTACGTATTTTTAAATTAAAAAAAAAAGTCTTTATTACCCATAAATGCAGAAGAATTGAAAGCAGGATCTCAGAGCATTATTTGCACACCGTGTTCTTAACAGCATGATTTAGAACAGCCAAAGGTGAGAATTACCCAGATGTTAATCAACAGATAAAAACAAATGAAATATGACATATCTATACAATTAAACCTATTAAATCATAAAAAAATAAAGTACTATTCCATTTTACAACATGGTTAAACCTTAAGAACATTATGTTAACGGGAAGAAACCAGTCACAAAAGGCTACCTAGTATACAATTCCAGTCATGTAAACGTCCAGAATAAAGAAACGTATAGAGACAGAAAGTATGTTCCTGGATGCTTAGCTCTGGGAGCAACGGGATGAGGGAATAAGGGGTAATAGCTGCTGAGTACAAATGTTCTTTTTTAAATTATTAAACCATTCTGGGGCGCCTGGGTGGCGCAGTCGGTTAAACGTCCGACTTCAGCCGGGTCACCATCTCGCGGTCCGTGAGTTCGAGCCCCGCGTCGGGCTCTGGGCTGATGGCTCAGAGCCTGGAGCCTGTTTCCGATTCTGTGTCTCCCTCTCTCTCTGCCCCTCCCCCGTTCATGCTCTGTCTCTCTCTGTCCCAAAAATAAATAAACGTTGAAAAAAAAAATTTTTTTAAATAAATAAATAAATAAATTATTAAACCATTCTAAATAGACTGTAGTGAGGGATGCACATATTTGTGACCATACTAAAAACAACTGTAGGTGTATGAATTAATTTTCAATAAAGCTCTTTTTTAAAAAGACAGTAAGGGAAAATCTATTTTTAAAAAATGCAATCTACGTGGAGTGGCACCTGCCAATAGACAAAGCTGGCAAGGGCAGATTTTTTCTCTCCCCTTGAAGGACACTCCACATCCTTCCAGATTCCATCCAAAGTTTTCAATGGCCCCATGGCCCAGGAGCAGAATCCTTACCAGGTGAAGCTCTCTAGGTCTTGCCCTGACCACAGCACAGCTGACTGCTCCCCTAAATGTATGCACATATATGCAACCCCACTGAAACCTCTACCCTTCCTACACAGAAATGGCTAGGAATAAAGACTGCTCAACAGAGCAAGCGGAAAAAAATGCTCACCTAATACATTAACCATTTACTTGTTAGCAAAGCTATATAATTAACATTGTTGCTAAGAGCCAAACAAGTTGCTAGACAGGGAGCGTGTAACTTCTCAAAGTAACAAAGAATAGATGCATTTATAAAAAAGAAAACTGTCGAAATTTTTTTTCCTACTGAATTGCATAAAATACGTTGTATTTGAAACAAAGGAAAATGTTTCTCCCCCAACAGAATTTTAAAAGCCAGAAAGAGAACTAATGGCATTTCATCAAAGAACTAAGACATTTTACATTATTGCTTAACAGTCGTCTGTAAGGCTGCATTCTCACAAATAAATAAAAATAAGAAGAGACTACAAAAGTGCTACAGTGAAATGCAACTTTTGACCTGTGTTCAACTGGCAGAATGTTTTAAGGGCTGACCTGCTCAGCCTGTGGATGAATGAAGTCCAGGCCCTTGCATAAAAAGGAAACTGTTTAATGGCCCATTCACTCTGTACTTGCAACAGGAGGAAGACAACAGGATTCACCCCCAAATTAAGCCAACACTAAGACGCTATTTTCCCAAATAGAGGCAGAAAGCTACATCACACATATGGTATCTGTCACATGACTCAAAACCCATGAAGACAATTCTATGTTTTCTTTTTTTTTTTTTAAGTCAAGGATCTGTGGATTCATTACTAAACTTTGTTAACTAACCCCTTTGGTAGTAAGGGATTTATGAAAAAAATGCAATTATAAAGCCTTTTTTATACTTTCAAAATGTATATTAGGGGTCGTCCGGGTGGCTCGGTCAGTTAAGCATCTGACTTCTCATTTCCTCTCAGGTCATGATCAGGCAGTTCATGAGATTGAGCCCAACGCTGGCCTTGTGCTTACAGGGCAGATCCTGCTTGGGCTTCTCTTTTTCCCTCTCTCTCTAACCCTCCTCAGCTTATGCTAGCGCACACTGTTTCTTAAAATAAACTTAAAGAAAAAAATAAGTATTATGTTACTTTTGGCCAGGAATACTTGTACTTTCTACATGGTGATTTATGTGATCCCATGAAGTGGTATAGTAAGACTAGCGTGCACCTAGCATCAGTTTTAAACCAGAACTGAGGACCCACCGTGCACTATTTAGGACCCAAAAAGGGAGAACTTTCTTTCATATCACTTTCCAGTGATGTGATAAAGAGTTCAAAGTAGTGATCATAAAGTGCTCATGGAGGAAGAAAGGAGAAGAATTGGAGGAACAAAGTGAGAACTTTGACAGAGACAAAATATGAAGCAGTACCAATCAGAGTTAAAGAATACAATAACTGAAATGCAAGATACACTAGACGGAATCAAAAGTAAATTAGAATATGCAGAAGAATACATCAGTGATCTGGAAGACAGGGTAGTGGCAGTCACCCAAGCTGAATATCAAGAAGAAAAAAATTTTGAAGTGGAGATAGTTTAAGAGAACCATCAGATAACATCAAGTGTGCTAACATTCACATTACAAGGCTCCTAGAAGGAGAGGAGAGAGAAAAGGGGCAGAACACCTATTTGAAATAATGGCTGAAAACTTCCCTAAGCTGGGGAAGGAAACTAGGTCCAGGAAACAGACAAAGTCCCCAACAAGATGAATCCAAAGAGATACACACTGAGACATGTTGTAATTAAAATGGCAAAAAGTAGAGATAAAGAGAATCTTAAAAGCAGCAAAAGCATAACGAATAGTGACATACAGAAGGCTATCAGCTAGTTTTTCAACAGAAATTTTCAAGCCAGAAAAGAGTGGCAGGATATATTTAAAGTGCTGAAAGAGAAAACTTTCTCCAAAAATAGTCTACCTAGCAAGGTTATCATACAGAAGAGATAAAGAATTTTCCCCCACACAAGCAAAAACTAAAGTAATTCATTATCACTAAACTGGCTTTGAAAGAAATAATAAATGGTCCCTTTTAGTGTGTGAGTGGGGGGGGGGGGAGGCCCTAACTAGAAATAAGAAAATACATGAAAGAAAGTATTTTGCTCTGGTAGAGTCAGTAGACCATCTGACTTTAGTATGAGCTACTATGAAAGCTAGTATGAAAGTCAAAAGACAAAAGTAGTAAAATCAACTAAATTTGTTGAGGGATACCCCAAATAAGAAAATAAACGGGGCATCAAAAACATAAAATGGGGGGAGGGGGGGAGGAGGGGAGGGGAGTAAAAATGTAGTACTTTTAGCATGCTTTTGAATTTAAGCAATTATCAGCTTAAAATAGATCTCTGTCAGTGGATATATATGAACCTCATGGTAACTACAAACCCAAAATTATGATAGATCCACAGAACATAAAGAGAAAGGAACCCAAGAATAACAATTAAAAAAACATCAAACCACAAGGCAAGAGATGAAGAAAGGGACAGAAGAACTACAAAACCGACCAGAAAACAATTAACAAAAGGGCAATAAGTACACACCCAACAATTACTTTAAATGTAAATGAACTAAATGCTCCAGTAAAAAGTGTAAGGTCACTGAATGGATTAAAAAAAGAATCCCCATCTATACTCTGCCTACAAAAGACTCACTTCAGATTTAAAGAAACTGAGAGATTGGGGCGCCTGGGTGGCTCAGTCGGTTAAGTGCCTGACTTCAGCTCAGGATCTCACAGGTTGTGGGTTTGAGCCCACATCAGGCTCTGCTGACAGTTCAGAGCCTGGAGCCTGCTTTGGATTCTGTCTCTTTCTCTGCCACTCTCCAAAATGAACAACCATTTAAAAAAAAATTAAAAAAGACACTGAGAGATTGAAAGTCAAGGGATGGAAAAAGGTATTCCAAGCCAATGAAAATAAAAAGCTATATTATAATGAAGTATACTTTAAAACAAAGTCTGTAACAAAAGACAACGAAGTGTAGTACATAAGAAGTCAGTCCAAGAAGAAGATATGACATTAATATTTATGCACACAACATATGAGTGCCTAAATATATAAAATTTAAACAGACATAAAGAGAGAATTGAAAGCAATGCAAAGGTAGTTGGAGACTTTAATAGCCCATTACATTAATAATCATTCAGACAGAAAATCAATAAACAAACACTGGGCTGAAACAACACATTAAACCAGATGGACTTAAGAGAAATATACACAACATTCCACAACAAAACTACAGAACACATTCTTTTGTTGGAGAGCACATCAAACATTCTCCAAGACAGATCACATGTCTCAATAAACTCAAGAAGACTAAAATCCTATCAAACATCTTTTCCAACCACAATGGTATGAAACTAAAAAAACAATTGCAAGAACTGGAAGAAAAAAAAAAACAAACACATGGAAACTAGACAACATGCTGTACAACAACCAATGGGTCAATGAATCTAACAAAGAGAAAATTAAAAAGTACCCTCAGACAAATGAAAATGGAAAGACAACTTTCCAAATCTATGGGAGGCAGCAAAGGCAGTTTTAAGGGTAAGTTCAGGGCAATACAAGCTACCTCAAGCAACAAGAAAAGTCCCAAATAAGCCATCTGATTTTACACCAAAAGGAACTAGAAAAAAACAAAACTTAGTAGAATGAAGGAAATAATAAAGATCTGAGCAAAAATAAATGAAAGAGACTTAAAAAAAAATAGTAGAAAAGGTGAAACTAAAAGCCAGTTCTTTGAAAAAATAAACAACCCCAACAAAGCTCTAGCCAGACTCATCAAGAAAAAGAGAGCCCAACAATTAAAATCAGAAATAAGAGAAATTAAAACTGACACCACAGAAATACAGATGATCATAACAAACTAGTCCAACTACATGTACCATATTAGACAACCTAGAAGAAATGGATTAATTCCCAGAAACACACAATCTTCCAATGTTGTATCACAAAGAACAAGAAAATCTGAACAGACTTATTACAAGTAATGAAACTGAATTAGTGATTTAACAACTCCCAACAGACCAAACCGGACAATACGGTCTCACAGGTAAATTCTACCAAATAGTTAGAGTTAGCAGTTATCCTTCTCAAACTGTCCCCTCCCCCCCGACACTTCAAAAAAAATACTGAAGAGGAATGAATATTTCTCAACTCCTTTTAAGAAAGCCAAGAGATGGGTACTTGGAGGGGTTAGCATGGTCACTCCAGGTTCAACAAAGCATTTTTATGCTTTTGAAAGCAGAAGTCTGGATACTTCCAAAGTTAGATTTTCATACCTATTTGACAGGAAGTTGTTTTTTTTTTAAACTCATCCCCCAACTTTTCTATACTGTCTATAATTTCCTACCCACACTCATCCTCCCAAACTCTTGTGTGTCCTTACAAGTGTACTCTCTATACCAGCTCTCTAAATCCTCTCAGATCAAGTTCCACTCTGAAAAGTCCCTCGGTGAAGACCACTTTCCCCAGCCTTCCTTCTCAATATGTTAGATTTTTTTTCCTCCCACCTATCAAATAAGTAATGGCCTACAAGCTGCACAGATAACCTCGTTGCTCCAACTGATATGCACAAACTGTTTCTCTTTTAGAAGTCACAGATCCTTGGAAGCATGTGTCATTGGACTATATCAACCTTCACTCATCTTCAGATGCAATCCCTGAGGAGGACACTTGAGAGAAGTTCTTAAGTACAGCTAACTGTGTTGTAAAATGATATATTCAGATCTTCAAGTGATTTGAATACCTGATATTTATTCATCATGTATTTAGTAGTAAGTTGGTGGGGGGGGGGGAACAAGAATTTGAATGAGACCATGTTAGAAAAAAAAAAAAAAAAGATAACCCTACCTCAAACTATTTCTTAAAATAGGATTGTGAATATTTAAATAATTTAAATAAAATCAATTTTTTTTGTATAGTCAAGAAAAAAATATATGATTGTGAAGACTTCCCTATTCACCCAAGTACAAAGTTCTTTTGATTAATACATTTTTGAATGCTCAAATAAAACAGGGTAGCAATCCCAAACAGAAGCCTCGTCATTTAGGTTTCTGCTGCTTCTTACACTATTCAAACACCACTGTACCAGACCTTCAAGGAGCAGTGTCTTTCCTCAAAGGCAAGGACCATTCATCTTTGTCTTCCAAGAGCCCTGCACAGCATATCACAGGCATTCAATAACCACTTAATCAACTATAACAGTCAATCTTCTTATCCTCCCATATCAAGCTAACCCAGTTCCTAACACATAGGAGGCACTAAATCAGTATGTTTGTTGAAGTAACATGTTACAAATCCATCATTCATCTAAATCCCTGAGGTTGGGTAGCAGCAAAAAAAAAAGACATTGGCTTGGAGACAGGTGTAAAGTCCAGGGAGCCCAGCCCCACTCCTCAGTATCTATCTGAACTTAAGCAAGTTGAGTAACCCTTCTGGACTTCATCTGTTAGAAAAAGATAATAGCTTGCAAGGTGCTATGAGGATTCAAAGAACAATGTGTGGGCTCCTGCTAGAGTTTCAAACTCCAACTAAGCTCTGTAACAGTACACATAGAGATCACCATGCTTTTATCCTTAAGTATCTTATTAAGTACATATTCATGCGTTGGGTACCCACAGATACAATTAGTAATGACTGTTTTTATCAATATGGGCACCAGAAGTATTTCTGAGGCTTTTACCCAAGGTAAGCAGAAAACAAAGAACAAACTCTATTACTCCAAACACACTCTCACTCTCAAGACTGAGCAGAGTAAGACACGAGTCACAGCCCTGTCTCTGGAGAAGTGTCTCTGCTAGAATGAAGCCAATGGAACACGCATGCAGTAAGGCCTTCTACCAGAGAATCATCAATTGTCAACAGTTTTTGTATGACATTATTTTTCTCAGACCAAAAGAGTTCCTCTGTTGGCATTTCCAAACGATAGTATGAAATTACGATACAAAAACAGGGGTTGCTGTTATACTTAGTATTTTCTTCTCTTAAGTTCTGTTTGTTAAGAATTTTTAGCATCATCCTCAACTCTTCTCTCACACTCTACATCCAATCCCTCAGGAAATTCTACTGGCCCTCTTTCAGAAGACAATCAGCAGCATCTGGCTGTTCTCATCACCTCCAGAGCTCCAACTTGTTCAGGCAGCCATCATTTTCCCCTGGATATTGCATGAGCTTCCAACTGGTCTCTCGGTCTCTCTGTCTCCCTCCCCATCTCTCTGTCTCCCTCCCCATCTCTCTGTCTCCCTCCCCATCTCTCTGTCTCCCTCCCCATCTCTCTGTCTCCCTGTCTCTGTCTCCCTCTCTGTCTCTGTCTCCCTCTCTGTCTCTGTCTCCCTCTCTGTCTCTGTCTCCCTCTCTGTCTCTCTCCCTCTGAGAGAAAAAAATTTAAATCAGCAATTAGTACCTACTGTCATTTTTTATCCATAACACAAGACATATTAAAAAGAATTTTTTCTTTTAAGTTATGAAAGTTGTTACTCTTATTTAGAATTTTTTTTTATATCCTATGTGCCTTTCACTAAAATAGACACCTTATAATCCATCATTATTTCTATTATTCCTACTTATATATTTTGGGAATAAAATGTTTAACATGTTTTGTTTTCAATTTCATCTCTGGTCTCAAAGCCTTTCTCTAGGTAGTTGTGAATTCCAAGATTAAACAATGGAGAATAGCTAAACAAAAGGTTATGTTACACTGGAAAACTACTGCCTGATGGCCCAATTTGGTCCACTTCTGTTTCAAATAAAGAGTTATTGAAAGAGTCACACCCATTCACTTGTCATTTGTTTATGGCTGCTTTCACACAGTATCAGAAGAGCTGAGTAGTTGTGAGAGAGGCCGTATGTCCCACAAAGCCTTAACTCTTTACTACCTAGCGCTTTACAGAAAAAGATTTGCTGCCCTGTATGTATCAGGTGATTTACCTTTGTACTGACTTCTCACAGATTGCTGTGTAACACTGTATGAGATCACTTATTGAGCACCAACTAAGTGTCATGACTAAGCTAGTCTAGTATAGGAAGGGGACATTGACACCAAAGGTGGCCATGAACAAGTATAGCTCCTTCTTCCCATCTTACAGAGAAGGTAGTAAAGAAATAGAGGAGAAATTGTTCATAGCCAAAGAGTAGATGTCATTCACTAAAGGGCACAGCTGACCCTTGACTTTTAAGAACATAAAAACAGGTTAAATGCACAGAAAATGGGAATAAGGGACAGATTCTTGTTTGTGCTAGCAACTCATCTCACAAGTGTCTGTCTGTCTCTCTCTCTGTCTCTGTCAGCCAAAGCTGACCCACATCATTGCATCATAACAAAAGACAAGACCAAGTAGAAACTTGTTAGTGACTTCAAGCCATCGACTGATTCCATCTGCTGACCCATTGCAGCCAGAAAATGCTGGAACTGCATTCTAGCCTTCCTGCTGCTGGATTCTGACATAAGATCATATTCATGTCACCAACACTGTCAAAACAAAGCCCGTGGAACCTGAATGCTGAGTATGACCCAGACTTCTGTTCACAAATGTGAAATTCCAGCTATTACCCCAGATTGGCATTTCACAAGCAACATTTTGCCAGTGAAAACCAATCAAATAGAAATTAGATTAGCATCATAGGGCTCCATTTGGGGCTACATTTTCTCCAATGTTCTGGTCAACAGTTAGGAAAACATTCCTTAAGCCAGGCTCAGTAATAATCCACTACTTGAGATTATGTACTATTTCACAAGAAAATTTTGCAAAGCATTGATCCTAAGAATTTCTATTTGTGGTACTTGATGATATACTAGAAGTTATAAACAGAGAACAAGCCCAATTATGTATGGGCTATGAGTAAGTTTTCCCCCAACTGATTTTGTATATACTTAAAGTTCACTATTTTAATCATTCTTAAGTAACCAATTCAGTGGCATTATGCACATTCATGTTATGGTGTAAACTTCACCACACTCCTCCACAACTTCATCAACCCATACTAAAACCCTATGTTCGTTAACCAATAAGTTCCCATGCCCCCTCCATTATTTAATATCCCTCTCAAACTGATCATTAGTATATAGAAATGCTGCTAATTTATGCATGTTGGCTTTGTATTCTTTTACTTAGCTCAATTCGTTTACTAATTCTAACACTTTTTGTGAAATTATTAGGGTTTTCTTCACATCAGATCTGCAAAGATATTTTATTTCTCCTTTCCAGACTAGACGCTTTTTTGTTTTTGTTTTTTGCCTCCTTACTCCAGCTATAACTTCCAATACTATGTTGAATTAAAATGTCAAAAGTGAGCATCTTTGTATTTTTTTTTTAAGTTTAATTATTTTGAGAGAGAGAAAGAGAATAAGCATGAGTAGAGGAGGGGCAGAGAATGAGGGAGAGAAAGAATCCCAGGCAGGCTCTGCACTGACAGTGTAAAGCCCAACGTGGGGCTCTATTCCACAATCCACAGGTTTGCGTCCTGAGCAGAAACCAAAAGTCATACACTCAACTCACTGAAGCACCCAGGCACCCCTGTGTTATTCTTGATCTTAGAAGAAAAGCCTTCATTCTCACCATTGAGTATAATGTTAGCTGTGGACTTTTGATTTACAACTTTTATTACAGTCACCTACTTTTCTACTATTCTGGGTCTGTTGAATGTTTTTATAATGAAGCAATAAATTTTATCAAACGCTTTCTTCTGCATCAATTGAGAGGATGACATGGTATTTAGCACTCCTTATGTTAATGTAGTACATTACATTGATCAATTCTGTGTGTTGAACCATTCTTGCATTCCAGAAATAAATCTTGTTTGGTCATGGCATACACCCCTTTTCATATGCTGCTGGATTCTGTTTGCTAGTATTTGGTTAATGACTTGTACATCAATATCCATCAGGGTTATCGGTCTGTAGTTTCCTTTTATTGTAGTATCCTTGTCTGACTTTCATACCTTTTAATTTGTTCTCCTAGAATGAGTCAAAATTAAAGTGTACTCTTTAAAGACCTTCCCGAAGATGGTGGTGTAGGAGGACGCTGGGCTCACCTGATCTTGCTGATCGCTTAGATTCCACCCATAGCTGCCTAAATAACCCAGAAAACCACCGAAGACTAGCAGAACGGACTCTCCGGAGACAAGCACAGACAAGAGGCCTACAGAAGAGGGTAGGAAGGGCAGAGAGGCAGTGCATGCTACACAGACTGGAGGGAGGGAGCCAGGGCAGTGGAGGGGCAGCCCGCCCAGCAGGGCAGAGCCCCTGAGTCTGACTTGCAAAAGCAAAGGGGCCGGACTCCATGAGTTCTGACAGCCAGCAGGACTTAACATCTGGAATGTTAACAGGCAACAGCTCTGCTCTCGGAGAGTGGGGAAGGTGAGAAGACACCAGGAGAATTGTTGAGCACTGGAACACAGAGCTCAGCTCAGTGGGGGAACAAAGGCATTGGCAAGCACAATCTCCCTCTGCCATCCCCCAGCCAAAATTCCAAAGGGAACCAGATCCTGTCACTGAACTGGCTTGTGCTGCGCAAATGCCCAATGCTGTGCTTCTGTGGATCCATCCCTCGGACGGGCCTGCCTCCTTCCCAGTGCTGCAGGACCCCTCCCACAGGGGGCCACCCATGGCAAAGGGAGCTAAGGCTGCCCCTCCTGCTCCTGTGCACGTTGAGGATCCACCCCAGCTAATACACCAGATCCCATCGAACCAGCAGCACAAGGCTGGCAGTGTGCAAGTAGCCCAGACAGGGGCCACACCACTCCACAGTGAGTCCTGCCCCTGGGAGAGGGGAAGATAAGGTAAACACCAGTCTGACTGTGGCCCCAGTGGTGGGGTGGGGACAGACATTGGGTCTGGCTGCGGCCCTGCCCACCAAAACAAGTTACTCCAGACAGCAGAGGGGAAGCACCCTGCAGTTTGGCGCCACCCTAGGGACTATCCAAAATGACAAAATGGAAGAATTCACCTCAAAAGAAACTCCAGGAAGTAGTGACAGCTAACGAATTGATCAAAAACGATTTAAGCAATATAATGGAACAAGAATTTAAAATACTAGTCATAAAATTAATCGCTGGGCTTGAAAAAAGCATAGAGGATCAGATAATCTATTGCTACAGAGATCAAGGGACTAAGAAACAGTCAGGAGGAGCTAAAAAATGCTATAAATGAGGTGCAAAATAAAATGGAGGGGGCCATAGCAAGAATTGAAGAGGCAGAGGAGAGAATAGGGGAATTAGAAGATAAAATTATGGAAAAAGACGAAGCTGAGAAAAAGAGAGATTAAAAAATCCAGGAGTGTGAGGGGAGAATTAGAGAACTAAGTGATGCAATGAAACGGAACAATATCTGTATAATAGGGATTCCAGAGGAGGAAGATAGAAAGGGGCTGAAGGTGTACTTGAACAAATCATAGCTGAGAGCTTCCCTGATCTGACGAAGGAAACAGGCATTGAAATCCAAGAGACACAGAGAACTCCCTTCAGAGGTAACTTGAATCGATCTTCTGCGTGACATACCATAGTGAAACTGGCAAAATACAAGGATAAAGAGAAAATTCTGAAAGCAGCTAGGGATAAACACGCTCTAACATATAAAGGGAGACAGATAAGACTAGTGACAGATTTATCTACTGAAACTTAGCAGGCCAGAAAGGAATGGCAGGAAATCCTCAATGTGATGAACAGAAAAAATATGCAGCCAAGAATCCTTTATCCAGCAAGTCTGTCATTCAGAATCAAAGAAGAGATAAAGATCTTCCCAAACGAGCAAAAACTGAAGGAATTCATCACCATGAAACCAGCCCTACAAGAGACCCAAGGGGGATTCTGTCAGAGAAATGTTGCAAGGACCACAAAATACCAGAGACATCGCTACAAGCATGAAACCTACAGACATCACAATGACTCTAAACCTGTATCTTTCTATAATAATACTGAATGTAAATGGACTAAATGCTCCAACCAAAAGACATAGGGTATCAGAATGCATTAAAAAAAAAAAAAAGCATCTATTTGCTATCTACAAGAGACTCATTTTAGACCTGAGGACACCTTCAGATTGCAAGTGAGGGGATGGAGAACTATCATGCTACTGGAAGTCAAAAGCAAGCTGGAGTAGCCATACTTCTATCAGACAAACTAGACTTTACATTAAAGGCTGTAACAAGAGATGAAGAAGGGCATTATATAATAATTACAGGGTCTATACATCGGGAAGAGCTAACAATTATAAATGTCTATGCACCAAATATGGGAGCCCCCAAATATATAAAACAATTACTCACAAACATAAGCAACCTTATTGATAAGAATGTGGTAATTTCAGGGGACTTTAATACATCGCTTACAACAATGCATAGATCATCTAGACACAGGATCAATAAAGAAACATAGGCCCTGAATGATATATTGGATCAGATGGACTTGACATATATTTAAAACTCTGCATCCCATATCAACAGAATATACTTTCTTCTCGAGTGCACATGGAACATTCTCCAAGATAGATCATATACTGGGTCACAAAACAGCCCTTAATAAGTATAAAAGAATTGATATCATACCATGCATACTTTCAGAACACAATGCTATGAAACTTGAAATCAACCACAGGAAAAAGTCTGGAAAACCCCCAAAAGCATGGAGGTTAAAGAACACCCTACTAAGGAATGAGTGGGTCAACCAGGAAATTAGAGACCAAATTAAAAAATATAAGGAAACAAACGAAAATGAAAATACAACAATCCAAATGCTTTGGGATGCAGCAAAGGCAGTCCTGAGAGGAAAATACATTGCAATCCAGGCCTATCTCAAGAAACAAGAAAAATCCGCAATACAAAATCTAACAACACACCTAAAGGAACTAGAACCAGAACAGCAAAGAAACCCCAAACCCAGTACAAGAGAAATAAAGATCAGAGCAAAAACAAACAATATACAATCTAAAAAACTGTAGAGCAGATAAATGAAACCAAGAGTTGGTTTTTTGAAAAAATAAAATTGATAAACCTCTACCCAGGCTTCTCAAAAAAAGGGAGATGACCCAAACAGATAAAATCATGAATGAAAATGGAATTATTACAACCAATCCCTCAGAAATACAAGCAATTATCAGGGAATACTATTAAAAACTATATGCCCCCAAAAATAAATAAATAAATAAAACATTGAAAAAAAAATTTAAAAAAAAAAATATATGCCAACAAACTGGACAACCTGGAAGAAATGGACAAATTCCTAAGCACCCATACACTTCCAAAACTCAAACAGGAAGAAATAGAAAACTTGAACAGACCCATTACCAGCAAAGAAATTCAATCAGTTATCAAAAATCTCCCAACAAATAAGAGTCCAGGACCAGATGGCTTCCCTGGGGAATTCTACCAGACATTTAAAGCAGAGATAATACCTATCCTTCTCAAGCTGTTCCAAAAAATAGAAAGGGAAGGAAAACTTCCAGACTCATTCTGTAAAGCCAGCATTACTTTGATTCCCAAACCAGACCGAGACCCAGCAAAAAAAGAGAGCTACAGGCCAATATCCCTGATGAATATGGGTGCAAAAATTCTCAGTAAGATACGAACAAATCGAATTCAACAGCATATAAAAACAATTATTCACCATGATCAAGTGGGATTCATTCGTGGGATGCAGGGCTGGTTCAACATTCATAAAATCAATGTGATACATCACATTAATAAAGGAAAAGAGAAGAACCTTATGATCCTGTCAATCGATGAGAAAAAGCATTTGACAAAATTCAGCATCCTTTCTTAACAAAAACCCTTGAGAAAGTCGGGATAGAAGGAACATTCTCAAACATCATAGAAGCCATTTATGAAAAGTCATTTATGAAAAGCTAACATCATACTCAATGGGGAAAAACTGAGAGCTTTCCCCCTGAGATCAGGAACACGACAGGGATGTCCACTCTCTCCGATGTGGTTTAACATAGTGTTGGAAGTGCTAGCATCAGCAATCCAGACAACAAAAGGAAATCAAAGGCATCCAAATTGGCAAAGATGAAGCCAAGCTTTCACTTTTCGCAGATGACATGATATTATACATGGAAAATCCGATACACTCCACCAAAAGTCTGCTAGAACTGATACACGAATTCAGCAAAGTTGCAGGATACATAATCAATGTACAGAAATCAGTTGCATTCTTATACACTAACAATGAAGCAACAGAAAGACAAATAAAGAAACTGATCCCATTCACAATTGTACCAAGAAGCATAAAATACCTAGGAATAAATCTAACCAAAGATGTACAAGATCTGTATGCTGAAAACTATACAAAGCTTATGAAGGAAATTGAAGAAGGTATAAAAAAATGGAAAAACATTCTGTGCTCATGGGTTGGAAGAATAAATATTGTTAAAATGTCAATACTACCCAAAGCTATCTACACATTCAATGCAATCCCAATCAAAATTGCACCAGCATTCTTCTCAAAGCTAGAACAAGCAATCCTAAAGTTCATATGGAACCACAAAAGGCCCCGAATAGCCAAAGTAATTTTGAAGAAGACCAAAGCAGGAGGCATCACAATCCCAAACTTTAGCCTCTACTACAAAGCTGTCATCATCAAGACAGCATGGTATTGGCACAAAAACAGACACATAGACCAATAGAATAGAGACTCCAGAATTGGACCCACAAAAGTATGGCCACCTAATCTTTGACAAAGCAGGAAAGAACATCCAATGGAAAAAAGACAGTCTCTTTAACAAATGGTGCTGGGAGAACTGGACAGCAACATGCAGAAGGATGAAACTAGACCACTTTCTCACACCATTCACAAAAATAAACTCAAAATGGATAAAGGACCAGAATGTGAGACAGGAAACCATCAAAAGCCTAGAGGAGAAAGCAGGAAAAGACCTCTCTGAACTCAGCTGCAGCAATTTCTTACTTGACACATCTCCAAAGGCAAGGGAATTAAAAGCAAAAATGAAGTATTGGGACCTCATGAAGATAAAACCCTTCTGCACTACAAAGGAAACAATCAACAAAACTAAAAGGCAACCAACGGAATGGGAAAAGACATTTGCAAATGACATATCAGACAAAGGGCTAGTATCCAAAATCTATAAAGAACTCACCAAACTCCACACCCAGAAAACAAATAATCCAGTGAAGAAATGGGCAGAAAACATGAATAGACACTTCTCTAAATTTTTTTTTAACGTTTATTTATTTTTGAGACAGAGACAGAGCATGAACGGGGGAGGGGCAGAGAGAGAGGGAGACACAGAATCGGAAGCAGGCTCCAGGCTCCAAGCCATCAGCCCAGAGCCCGACGCGGGGCTCGAACTCACGGACCGCGAGATCGTGACCTGAGTCGAAGTGGGACACTTAACCGACTGAGCCACCCAGGTGCCCCGAATAGACACTTCTCTAAAGAAGACATCCAGATGACCAATAGGCACATGAAAAGATGCTCAACGTCACTCCTCGTCAGGAAAACACCAGTCAAAACCACATTCAGATACTAACTCACGCCAGTTAGAGTGGCTAAAATGAAGAAATCGGGAGACTAGAGATGCTGGAGAGGATGTGGAGAAATAGGAACCCTCCTGCACTGTTGGTGGGAATGCAAACTGGTGCAGCTGCTCTGGAAAACAGTGTGGAGGTTCCTCAAAAAATTAACAATAGATCTACCCTATGAGCCCGCAATAGCACTGCTAGGAATTTACCCAAGGGATACAGGAGTGCTGATGCATAGGGGCACTTGTACCCCAATGTTTATAGCAGCACTTTCAACAAGAGCCGAACTATGGAAAGAGCCTAAATGTCCATCAACTGATGAATGGATAAAGAAATCGTGGTTTATATACACAATGGAATACTACTTGGCAACAAGAATGAAATATGGCCTTTTGTAGCAATGTGGATCGAACTGGAGAGTGTTATACTAAGTAAAATAAGTCGTACAGAGACAAATACCAAAAGTTTTCATTCTTATGTGGATCCTGAGAAACTTAACAGAAGACCGTGGGGGAGGGGGAGGAAAAAAGAGAGGGAGGGAGCTAAAGCATAAGAGACTCTTAAAAACTGAGAACTGAAGGTAGATGGAGGGTGGGGGGGGAGGGGAGGGTAGATGATGGGCACTGAGGAGGGCACCTGTTGGGATGAGCACTGGGTGTTGTACGGAAACCAATTTGACAATAAACTTCATATATTGAAAAAAAAAAATAAATAAATAAATAAATAAAATAAAAACAAGGTGTACTCTCTAATTTTATGGAGGAGTTTGAAAAGGATTAGCGTCTAGGCCCAGAGCTTTTCTTTATTGAGAGGTTTTTAGTTATTAACTCCATGTCCTTACTAATTACAGCTTTATTTAAGTTTTCTGTTTCTTTGTGATTGAGTCTTTGTTGGTTTTGATTATCTAAGAATTTGTCCATTTCATCTAGCTTACAGATTTGTTGGCCCACAATTGTTCATAGTACTCTCCTATAATTTTTATTTCTGTAGAGTAGATAGTAATATCTCTAATTTCGGATTTTAGTTAATCTATTTTTCTTAATCTAGCTAAAGGTTTATCAATTTTGTTAGTCTTTTTGAAAAAACTTTAGTTTCCATTGATTTTCTCCATTGTTTTTCTATTCTCTACCTGTGCTGAAATCTTTTTTATTGCCTTCCTTTGGCTAGCTTTGAGTTTAGTCTTTTTTTATGAATAAATTCATCTTTAAATTCTACTTCATGTCACCCCTGAGGTTCCCCTCCTCCAAAAACCATAGCACTTTTTTATGGTACCTTTTCATACTATGAACCATTGTTATTCATGCAGTTTTTTTTTTTTTCTGCCCCTTCCCATCTGTAAGCTCAAGGCCAGAGTTCATGTCTGATTAATTTTTTATCATTATTTCTATCATACTGACAAGAGTTTAGAGTCATTTGTGCCTACTATGTGTGAGATGCTACACCAAGTGCTTTCCGTACATAGTCTCATCTCATCAGAATCATCCCACAGCATCATCATTTTATAGATGAGAAGACTTAGGCTCAAAGAGAAAATCACCTGCCCAACTCATATGGCTACTACCTAACAGAAACAGGCAGTAAATCCAGGTCTATGTGACCCCAAAGACCAGACTTTCTTATGAAACTACACCCTTCCTGCTCATTCATTTATTCAATTGGTATGTATTGATCATCTATGTGCCAGGAACTGTTCTGGTACTGAGGCTACATTAATGGACAAAACCAACAAAGATCTCAGCCCTATGGTTCTTCTGCTCTATTGTGGGAGAAGACACCCAAGGGCTGGGTGATATGCAGTATTAAAAAGGATGGTCAGGGGCGCCTGGGTGGCGCAGTCAGTTAAGCGTCCGACTTCAGCCAGGTCACGATCTTGCGGTCCGGGAGTTCGAGCCCCGCGTCAGGCTCTGGGCTGATGGCTCAGAGCCTGGAGCCTGTTTCCGATTCTGTCTCCCTCTCTCTCTGCCCCTCCCCCGTTCATGCTCTGTCTCTCTCTGTCCCAAAAATAAATAAACGTTGAAAAAAAAAATTTAAAAAAAAATAAAAATAAAAATAAAAATAAAAATAAAAAGGATGGTCAGAGTAAGCAAAGACTTGAATCCAGGGTGAACAGCCACAACCAAGGCCATTAGCAGGATGATGCTTTGGGTACATAAACAGGCAAGGAGGTCAGGTTGGCTAAAGTAGGAAAGGAGGAGGTCATAGACAGAATAGGGTTAACAGAGTAATGGGATAAATTTAAGGAAATGATCTTTTATGATTATCTAATATTTCATATATTTTAAGTGTATTTAATAGGTCTATTTTTAAATGACCTTAAAATAAACCCATTTGTACCCATCTCATCATTAGAAAAATGTGTGTGGCATTGTCACCATCCAGAGAAAACAATTTTTCTCATTTTATTATTCTCATGTTATTTAATTTAGCATGGTTTGGATAGTCATACTAATTGTATCAAACTAGAAGTATTTTTATATTCATTGCTTGTTTCCAATTCTGGTTTCTTAGACCCATCTGTTATTTTAATTTGCAGCTATAACTAATTTACATTTCTCTATCATATGAATACACTGTATGAAAATATCATAACTTATCCATCATGTTGTGAATGGACACATGGGTTTTCCTTCCAGAATGTACCTATGAAGAGTCTTGTAGGTGTTTCCTGTCAAAATGTGTAAGAGGTTTGTTTTGTTTTGTTTGTTTAAGTATCATAGACTAAAATTGCTGGTCATGGAGAATGCACTTGCTCAGGTGTGCTGGGTAATGTTTACTGTTCTCTAAAGTGATTTATATTCATAAGCATTCTGAACACATAGACACATCCAGTATTTGAAGAGGGAACTTTTCAAATGTTCTATTTAACTCTGAAATAAATTTACTGGAAAGTTGTAAAGATAGTGTAAAGAATTTCCCTAAACCCTCGATCGAGCTTCCACAAATATTAGCATCTTATATAACCATGGTGCATTTATCAAAACTAAGCAATTAACATTGGTCCAAGGCTATTAGCTAAACTACCGATCATAGTAGGGTTTCACCAATTTTTCTAATAATGTCCTTTTCTATTTGAGAATCCAATCCAGAGTATCACATGACATCTAGTTATCATGTCTCCCTAGTCTTCCAAGCTGTAACAGTTTGTCTTTCCTTGTTACTGGTAACCTTGACACTTTCAGAAAATACAAGATATTTTATAGACGTTCTTCAACTTATGTCTACTGATGCCTTCTCATGTGGATTTGGAACGAATTTAACAAAGAGGTGAATTACCCTTTTCATTGCATCGTATCACTGGAAAAAGTTGTTAACATGACCTATTACTGGTGATGCCAACCTTACCACTTTGTCAAGTTTCTAACTACTAGGTTTTTCCACTATCAAGTTACCATGTTTCCCATTCTCATTTTCTAGTCATTACAAGCAAGTCACTAAATTCCAGCTACCTATCACAGGGAGGGAAATTAAGCTCCACCTCTTGGATGAGTATCAAAGAATTTGTGGACGTGTGTTAAATTCTCCGCAGGAATTAGAAAATATTTAGGGGAAGATATTCAAGCAAATAGCCTGTTGCTCCTTACTATTTCAGCCACTAATTTTGACATTTACCAATGAATCTTGCCTGCAACCATTATTACTGCGCTATTCCAATGGTCTTTCTCCATTTCTCTCATTCCTTCTGTATTTACTACTTGGAAGATTGAATAAGTATGTGGTAGAGAAGCAACCAATCATTTATTTGTTATCAGTATGAACTCAATGTGTATTTGTCCTATTCTTTGGCTTGGAATTCAGTAGTAGTCATTTTGTTGCTTGAACTGCTCCAGCGTTGGCCTTCGGGAGCTCTTACAAGTCAGTTCCTGTGTTCTTTTCACATGGCCTATTCCCCTTTTTTCCCTTTCTGGCACCAGAAAGTTCTCCAGGCTCATCGTGAATTTTCCCTGCCCTGATTCCCTACAATCAACCATTTCTCTGGGGAACTCTAGTTCCGAAGATACAATTTTTAAAGTCAATTTCCCTGTGTTATTATTGCAATCCCTAGATTATTTCTATGCTCTAATTAATGCTATAATTAACTACAGATTGTCTATAATTAAGCCATGTAGAGTATAGTCCCCAAGCTATTAGACCGTGTTCAAATGAAACATGAATCCATCAACAATGCTTTACCATTTTCTCTTCCAGCATTTACCTACATCATCTCTAAGGGCCCCACATGCTATACAATTCCGTGATTCTACATGAAAAGGCAAAAGCCACAAAATGTTCCCATGAGGAACTTTTCCTTGGGCCAGACAACTGTTTCATTTTGCTAAAAATCTAGTTAACCCCAGTTGACCTCCATTTCATCTTTTCCAGCACTCCTATGGTTTAGCCTTATTTCTTCCATTTTATTATCAACTTTGAAATACCCTTTTAAGTTTGTTTTGCTGTATCAAATTACTATATAAATAAGGTAATAAAAACATAGAACAATCAGTTCTGCTTATACTAAAACCTATTCTTTTTGACATTAACCTGATATGACCTACTGCTGCCTAAAGCATTAGTCACCCAACAGTTTCAACACTAGAACAGGGGTGGCACCTGGGTGGCTCAGTCAGTTAAGCATCTGACTTCAGCTCAGGTCATGGTCTTGCGGTTCCTGAGTTTGAGCCCCGTGTCGGGCTCTGTGCTGACAGCTCAGAGTCTGGAGCCTATGTCCAGAATTTACAGTGCCAAGGTTGAAAAATCCTTCAGTAAAGGCACTTCCAATTTTCAAACCAATCAAATAGTTAAATAACAGATATTTTCCTCCAAACCTCTTGAGGAAAGTATTTGCAAATACCAAAGACTATCTCCATGAAAAAGTTGGGTACAATACAAGATTTTTCGGAAGAATCAGATAGCAGAATATGAAGGATCCACAATAGCCACAAAATATCAAGAAAACAGGGGCACCTGGGGGGCTCAGTCAGTTAAGCATCCAACTCTTGACTTGAGCTCAGATCATGATCTCAGGATTGGTGAGCTTAAGGCTCTGCCCTGACAGTATGAAGCCTGCTTGGGATTCTGTCTCCCTCTCTGCCCCTCCCCCACTGACACCTGAGGGTTCGTACTCTCTCAAAACAAATGAAAATAAACCTTCAAAAAAGAAAACAATTAAGGAGGGCACTTGTTGTGATGAGCACTGAGTATTACATGTAAGTGATGAATCACTAAGTTCTAAACCTCAAACTAATTTTACCATATGGATTAACCAGAATTCAAATTAAAACTTCAAATGGAAAAAAAGAAAACAAAGGCCAAGTTAAAGGCTCATGCTGCATTTTAATGGATTCTGATTTGGATGAGTTATTTATCTAACATTGCCATTGCCCAAGTACCTCAGAAAAATAAGTTGTTAAATATGTGGATTATCATGGGATTTGCAGTTTAAACCAAAACACTAATGGTCTTCTGACTAACAAAAACAGGATTCTAGTGTCATGCAGGTAACAGAATCTGAGGCCAGGAGATAGAAACTAGGACTCTAGACAAGACTCCACCTATTGCTGCCTGTTAGACTCGTGGCAAGTCATGTAGCTCTCTTAGGTTCTCCAGTTCCCCCATCCACAAACTTCCTCCTCAAGTTGATGATGAATTATGAAAGCAATGCCTGACTTATCTACATCACATGGCTATTTTGAGAATCGTTGGAGGGGTGGGGGGCGGTTAATGTACTTTCTTTCTTACTTATTTGGGTATATCTTCTCATAATATTTTTCTGACACTTCCTATGTAAGACTTTGCAAACAATGTCTTTGGAAGACTAATGAAAAGTAGATTCCTAGAGAGAGAAGGTTGAACAGTCCCACATAGAGATATTATTGAGCTCTTCTAAATGATTACTTTCTTCTTCAAGGGTCCCATTAGAGTGTGAAAACATTGAAAAACAGGATCACATACAAGCCACAAAACTGGGAGAAAAGAGTTGTAAAACACATACCTGGTTAAGAACTTACACTTAAAATTTGCATACAATTCTTAGAACTCAACAATAACCCCATTTTAAAATGTGGGAAAGATCTAGACACCCCCCCTAAGAAAGTATACAGATGCCAAATAAGAATATGAAAAGATGGACAAAATCAGTGGTCATTACAGCATTGCAAGTTAAAACAGCAATGAGATATCACTACCAACCTATTAAAATGAGTAAACTTTTTAAAAAACTGACACCAATTCCTGACAAAAATGTACAGCAATGACCACTCCCATTCATGGCTGGTGGAAATGCAAAATGGCACAGCCACTTTGGAAGACAGCTTGTCAGTTTCTTACAAAGCTAACCATAGCCTTACCATATGATCCAGCAATCACACTCCTAGGTATTTACCCAACTGGTCTGAAAACTTATGCCCTCACAAAAATCTGCAGGCAACTGTTTATACAGCCTTATTCACAATTTCCAAAAACTGGAGGAAGATATACTTCAAACGTGAATGCATAAACAAACTGTGGTATATTTATGCAAGGAAATATTATTCCACAATAAAAATAAATGAGCTATCAATAGAGACACGGCTGAACATTAAATGCATATTGCTAAGTGGAAGACGCTAGTCTGAAAGGCACATGCTATATGATTCCAATTATATGACAGCCTGGAAAAAGCAGAACTATAGCAACAGTTAAAAGATCAATGGTTACCAGAGGTTTGGGAGGATTGAGTAAGTGAATCATAGAGGATTTTATAGGTCAGTCACACTTCTGCATAACACAGTAATGGAGGGTACATGACAATTTGTCAAAACGCACAGGACTTTAGAGAAAAAAGGGCAAAATTTGACATATATAAATATTTCAAAATCATTTAAGAGTCTGGGGACCCCTTAATGGTCTGTAGACTGTGACCGCCCCCCCCCCCAAAAAAAACTAACCATATTATAAACACATAGAACAACCTTACTGAAAAGGATGGGGGATATGGTGCTGACCTAGGTATTTTTGGAAATGATTGGAGTCTAAGAATTAAGGCAAAGTAAACTGCACCTAAGTACTGTACCCTAGTCAATAAAGTGGTTTCCCACAAGGGTACAGGTTAAAAATTCTCATTTGACTATGCAAGTATATTGAAATTAAACAAATGAATCAATCATGGATGGTGGGAACAAGGGTGCTCACTGTTGAAGAGGGAACTTACAGATAAGCAAAGGGAAGAGGCTAGTAAGACCCATGTTGTAATGTATTCCAGTTAGACACATTTTGGTATAGACTACATTTAGCTTAATACAGATACAAATGATTACATGTAAACATCTTTAGAGACAGGAGTATACACATGCATTTGTATACACACATACATCCCCTTGCTCTGTCAGTTCAAAGGGCCTAGAAACAACAATAGTCCACTAGCACTAGGTACAGCTAGCACTCAGAGCTTGGGGTGTAATACCCTTCTCCAATAAAAGTAACCGGGGTTCCTGCAGAAATGGTAGATTTAAGGGCCAGAGCAAAACGGAGACAAGATGATCCAAGAGCATCTTATGATACCAAAGGTTAAGGAAATGCTCAAAAAGTGAGGGTATGTCAAAGGGACATAAGAATGCCAAAGCTACAACAATTTGAGAAAAATATATACAGTGACTTTGTATTATAACCCAAAGTATAAAATAAGTCCATGCTGATATAAATACATGGATAATTAACTTGGAGATAAGAGAACTCTCCCATGCATAAGAATTCCAAATAATATATAGACACTCTACCCTCAAGGAAGTGGAGCGTAACTCCCTACTCCCTAAATGTGAGCTGTGCCAAGTGACAGTGTTGCAACGAGTACACCACAGAAACCAAGGAAAAAAGTTAACCTGACAAATACTGCCTTAGCCAAACGATCAAGGTCAACATCAACAGTGGTAAGTCACATTGGTAACATGTACTCTTGATGTGATGTGATGACAACGGCACTTATGAGTTTCCTCTCCCCAAAACCTCTAAGATCATTCTAATCATTAAAGAAACAACAACAAAGTCCAAGAGAAAGGCATTCTAAGGCATTCCTGATTAGTACTCCTCAAAACTTTCAAGGCATCCATAGCAAAGAAAGCCTGAGCAATAGTCACAGTCAAGAGGAGCTTAAAAAGACTGGACCACTAAATGTAATGTGGGTTCCTAGAGGAGATCCAGAACAGAAAAAGCACATTCAGTGAAAAGGAAGTAAACCTAATAAAATGTGAAGTTTAGTTAATAATAATGTATCATTATTGGTTCATTAACTACAACAGATACACCTTAACAACAGAATGTAATAGGTCAGGGATAAGGAACATGGTGAGGAATGTATGTGAACTCTTGGTCTTCTAAGTTCACAATCATTCTGTAAATATGAAACATAACACTGTCCTAAAATATAATCAATGCAAAACATCATTAGAGAGAGCAATAATGGATTCAATTGTAATTGCACTTTCTTCACAAGCATCTGGTTTTACTAAAGAAAGGCAGACCAGAAGACTAATTTTTAAACTGGCTCAGGAGGCTACCCTGGGGCAGCTGGGGCCCTCATTCAGTCATTAGCCATTTATAAAATCTAACAGAAAGGTGTCAGCCTTGAGGTACATGTCACAATCACAAAGCTTCATAAAATAAGCAGTAAAAAAATACAATAAAATAAAGGAATAAGCTGGAAAATCTTTCCTTCTACATAAAAAGTGAGCCTGATTTTTATTGCCTAGACCCCTAATAAAGGGCAAAGGACCTTCCCTATACCATTGAGAAAGGGTCACAAATATGTCCTGGTTTGGATGAAAATCATTCAGCGCCCTTTCCTCCCAGAATACTGGAGCCATGGTTAAGTATATGTGCTTCTGAATATCCCCCTCTTCCATTCAAGGATCTAGTAATCTGCTGGATGTTGCAAAATACCTAACCAAGTCTTTTCTTACAACAGCAGATGAAAGAATTTTTAGAAGTGTAAATAAACTTGTCAGAGTGAGGCTGGCGAGGGCCACTTACCTACCATCCTTTCCTTTCTCTCTGCTCCAACTACTTGTATCTGCATCAGACTTACAAGGTGGGGGGTGGGGTGGACCACAAACCCACAATGAAACAAGCTGTTCACTTAGAACAAAGATCAGTTTGCTTTTGTATACAGTACCTCTAAGCTAATACATTTCTTCCCCCAAGTTCTACCCCAGAACATAGCTTTCTGACCCACAGACATTTCCCACTCAGCTAGGTTCAAGTTTTTCCCTGTTGAGTAATCACCAGAGATGCTGTTTCCAGCCTGACTAGTTTTGAATGCTCCGGGGCACCTAAAACTGAACTGCTTGCATAAAAGAGGGGAGGGTCACAAAGGCACGCATTCTATAGCGAATCTTGAAAACACCTATGATATTGGGGGAAAAAAAAAACACCTCATTTCTTTTCCCCACGCTAGTACAAAAGACCTCCGTATATTTAAGATCCAAATTAAATCAAACAAGTAAAACTCAGTCTGTGCTACTAATTGCTGATCACTCTGTGGTGGAAATTCGTTTGCATCTTTGGTTAGGTTTATTCCTACGTATTTTATGATTCTTGGTGCAGTTGTGAATGGGATCAGTTTGTCTTTCTGTGGCTTCATTATTAATAAGAATGCAACTGATTTTTGTACATTAATTTTGTATCCTGTGACCTTGCTGAATTCATGTATCAGTTCTAGCAGACATTTGGTGGAGTCTATCCGGTTTTCCAAATATAATATGTCATCTGCAAAAAGTGAAAGCTTGACTTCTTCTTTGCCAATTTGGATGCCTTTGATTTCTTTTGTTGTCTGATTGCTGATGCTAGCACTTCCAACACTACGTTACACGACAGCGTTGAGAGTGGACATCCCTGTCATGTTCCTAATCTCAGGGGGAAAGCTCTCAGTTTTTCCCCATGGAGGATGGTATTATAGGTTTTCACTCTTATGTAGATCCTAAGAATAGTAACAAGACCATGGGGGAGGGGAAAGGGGAAAAAAAAGTTACAGAGAGGGAGGGAGGGAGGGAGGCAAACCTTAAGAGACTCCTAAAAACTGAGAATAACCTGAGGGTTAATGGGGGGTGGGAGGGAGAGGAAAGTGGGTGATGCGCATTGAGGAGGGCACCTGTTGGGATGAGCACTGGGTGATGTATGGAAACCAATTTGACAATAAATTTCATATTAAAATAAATAAAATAATTTACTTTTTGAGTCAAAAAAAATCATTTGCATTTCATTGACCCATCACCCTCTTCCCCTCACTTCCCAACACTAGGAAGGCTTCTTTGTAGATGCACTTTAAGCTCCTTGGGGATGGCACACAGGAGCAAATGTGACCATGGAAAAGGAACCTCAAAAACAGGGAGCTTGCTCAGGCAGCCTGTGCACACTGCAGTTCAAGCCTGACATCAGGCTATTGAAATTGAAGATGGAAAACCCGTATTGAGTCACTTGGTTCTCTCCCTCGAGGGCAGTCGATTATGGGGGACAGCATATTATTTAGGACTTTGGCCAGTTCTATTCTAAAGAGCCCTTCCTTGGAGGCTATTAACTCAAACCTGGCAAGGATTTTATTACAAGTGGAGGGGCTTTCTACTGGTTGATCATTTCTTCCACAAAATGCACATTCTCCTGCAGAGATATTAAAAAAAATAAAACTTGCCAAACAACCTGAGAACAGTGTGTTATGGAAAGAGTGTGGAACACGAAGCAAATTGTCCCAAAGTGGTCCCAGATGCTCACTCTGACTTGCCTGGACAACAGCTTGCTAAGACTCCTTTCCTCTCTACTTTCTCCCTGGAAGGAGGGGCTGTAACCAAGCTCAGCTTCCCAAAGGACTTGTGGCCTCATCTCTTTCCTTACGGCAACATCCCACAGACCTCGAGATCCCCAGGTTCAGTTCATGTTCCCAGGCAACACTCATAAACCGCTGAAACCCATATCCAGACTCCTTGGTGCTGAGAGAGGCTGAATATTCCCCACATGTAAGTTTGCTTTCAGGCTCATCCTATGAGAAAGGCAAAGTGCCCGCACTAGAAAGCACACATGCTACTCTTCAACACAGCACTTTGGCCCCCGTATTTTCTCCACGGAGAAAAATGGGAGGGTAGGAGACCCTTGTTTTTTCCCTTCTATGGCTTTCTAAGCATTTGCCTTCCCTCAACACAGTAGATGCCCTAACCCACACCATGCTCTAACCTAGTGCGTGACAGAGAGTGACCCAGATGAGACCCTCCTTGAACAAAAACTAAGGACTTGAGAGCCAAAAACTGGGCCAAATGTGTGCTCCAATGCTCATTAGTTATATGAGCCTCAGTTTCTTCATCTAGCAATCATACCTAACCCAGATCCTAAGAGCTAGCTGGTGATAATGTATCCCAAGTAAATGGTTACAGGTGACACATTAAGGAAACTCAGTAAGTGGTAGCTACCATTAGCAGTGTCATTTTTCTCAGCAGTAGACTTTTGAGTAGTTTTTAAAATGCAACCTAAAATGTACAGTTTGATGTATTGTACAAAATTAAGTTTTTAAGTTTATTTATTTTGAGAGAAGAGATCAGGGAAGGGACAGAGAGAGAGAATCCCAAGCAGGCTCTGCACGGACAATGCAGAGTCCAACCTGGAGCTCAATCCCCCAAACTGTGAGATCACGACCTGAGCTGAAATCAAGAGTGAGACGCCTAACCGACTGAGCCACCCAAGCACCCCAAGAATAAAGCTTTTTAATCCACAGAATAGATAATGATAAAGCCCTGCATACTGGTTATAGGAATGATGAAGAAAATGAAGAAATGCTCGTCTTGCTCTAGGCACATTAGTGATTGGTGCATCTATCCCGGTAGTCAAGATGCAAACCCAAATGCAGGACATTCACGGAGGCATCAGCTCCAAACGCTCCACTTCTCTCCAAATCTGGCGTGACAGGGGATTGATCTCCTGCAGTCACCTAACACTGTTCATCAGGCTACACAGGAAGCATCCATCACCCCTAAAGGCTAGGTTTTAAATGCTGTGGAACAAGAAAGTGTTCAATTTCAGAGTATATGGGATATGAAGGTGTTACAGGAGGACAGTACAAGAGCCAGAACATTCAGGAACATCCAGTGTGGGTGACAATCTTGCAGACACAATGAGGACCAGACCTGGCCTGTTTCTCATCACCATGAAGGCCCTAAGCAGAGTTCAGAGATACCCTGGCTTTATTCGTGTATCTCTTAGCACTATTCCCAGGTCTGTAGCCATAAAGCCTTGACAGAAGATTGACAATAAAGGACCATGAGTTTAAACAGCTTAAAGTAAATTGGCATTGGGTGTTAAAGACCTAGATTCCTCTACCATGTTTGCAGCATCTCAAGTTAAATTAAAATCCAACAATACATCTCAGGGAGACATCGCCTTCTAGGCACACAAAGAAAGCTGAAAGAAAAGGTAACCAATTAAGGGCTGGGTACATTTTAACTAATCTAACTTACACAAAGGGAAGCAAGTTTGGCAGTATTGCTCCAGGCAACATAGTATTTAAAGCACTTTAAGTTGAACGAGCACTGGATTATGTTAAATCGATCAGCTAATAAAGATGACATTTATAAATTTTAAGATGCCAACTAAAAGAGCCTCCAAGTGTATAAATCAAAAACATATAGATGTATGGCAGAAATCCAGGTTTTGAATCCACTGCTATCAACGTCTAACAGATCCCCAATTCAAAAATAAAACAAGGACACCCCCCCCCAAAAAAAAGTAATGTCACTAATGAGGTAGAACTAATAGAATCTGCCAACTTCTTGATCTTAGAAGTACAAGTCTCATCCTATTTTATACTCTTGGTCCATATACAATCACCAACTGTGAAAATAAAATTATCAGTCTATTTCAAGGAATTATTATGGCAAAGAGCTGATAAAAATAGTTACCCAAATGAACCGTTATACTGCTAAGTGATGGGGATGTACATGATGACTTAACTACTGCTTGCAGGCCCCACTAGGCCCCCTAATTCAGATATTTGTGTTTTAACTTTTACAACCTTCTGGGCTGCCATAATCATTTTATAGTTTGCTATGGAACTGTACCAAGTCTATAAAATCTGAAAAATCCCTCAAAAATCTACATATGTGGATGGTTACTGGACCTAAGAATTGCTCTCCACGTTTTGCACCAAATTCTTAACCAATTAAACATTAATACTCCACGTTCCCAGAGACGTGAATGAAAAGGACCCACCGGAGGACTGCTGAGCTGACACTCAGCACCTCCCGTAATTTTGCATGTGAGTCTTTCATAGACAGTTCTGTCTTTCAGTTCCCCCATTAACACATTAAATAGGTATCCTTTTTAAAAATTATTTTCTGTATACCTTATGAATCCAAATACCAAAACGATTTCACCACAAGGATGGGAATCTTTTCCAAGTATGTTGTGAATGACAAAAAGCACATCGCTCAGTTGAACCCTGAATGTGCAAATCTAGCGGACATCAGGAATAGCAGGATCCTGAGTGTGTAGACAGGACCATACAACTTGCACAGCCGTTAATTGTTCCTGCAAAGCAAACTGCTCAGTAGATTAGTAGCTGTTTTTCTTTTTCCTCTTTTCTTGTTGACATTTGAACCATCATTGCCACCACCACCCCTCCCCAGTAATCAATCAGGTCATTGCATGAATTGAGGGAGAGACATCTTGTCACCTGTCTCCTCTCTATCCAGAAGTGATTTGCCAGAGTAGCAGAGCTCAGGAAGCTGGATTCACCATAAAGGTTATTTTGTGTACGGGAGGGGAGGTGAACGGTCAGATGGGTGAAACAGGTGATGGGGATTCAAGAGTATGCTTACCGTGATGAACACTTAGCAATGTATGGAATTTTCCAATCACTCTACTGTACACTGTATGGTAACTATACTGTAATTAAAATTTTAAAAACCTCATTAAAAAAATTAATAGTTACTTTGTGGACATTTTCCTCTGACATACACCTCTGTTTGTGTTTTAATGAGGACAAATTAAGGACCCCTGTGGGTCACAGACTTCTCTAATAGCCAAGGGTGGCTCCATAGAACACAAAAGCATTGATTTATGAAGCCCTTCAGAAAACTAGTATTGTTTTTGTGGGCTCTATAGAGTAAATTTTCAAGGAAATACAAAGACACGTTCTCCACAAAGATATATATGCAAATGCCCATGAATACAAGCTTGTGCGCTATGGCAATAATAAAAAGCAAACAAAACAGGAACTGAATTTACCCTCTCCACCTCCAAGCTTCCCCCCTCTGAAAATGACTCCAAAAAATTATCAGATATAATTATCTCCTATAAAATCAATCTCAAAAGATTAGGGACAGACCCTATAACTTCCTAGATTTAACTCATTATGAAATAATTCAGTAAGATATCTATGTAAATCATAACCTTTGGAGCTCCAAATTTATCTAGTTCCTTTGACTACCCTATGAGAAAAATTCTGAACGGTGGACTTCTTTTATGTTTCAAGGCATGTGAAATGACTGTGCAGAGGAATATAAAATAACAATTTATGCTTGTTATAAATCCATTTCTACAACCCTGCAGGTTCTGGTTCAAGATGGCGACAGTAGGAAGATCATGAACTCGCCCTCCCATGGATGCACCTCATCTACAGCTACATAGTGAAAACCTTCCTTTGAAAAAAACCTAAAGATTCTCTAAGCAACTCGTAAGCATCTACCAACCCAAGGCCCATACGGAAGCAGGAGAGTCTAAGTCTCAATTTCTTCATCAACCACACCTAGGGCGGCAACCCACAGTCAGGACGGAGCTGAAAAACCAGAGCTTCTCCCTGGGAAGCGAAGGGTTTAAACCCTCCGTCACACACAACTTTTAAAACCTGCACCTGAGCGATGAGCCCCCAAAACAGGGAGCTTTGCAAACCAACAGGGTTCACGTCCCCAAGGCGAAAACCATCTGAGAAATCGGCTCCGAAGGGGCTCACGCCCTCCAACTCACCTGCCCAGGACTCCGCGCCGATGCAGTTCAGAGGCACGTGGAGACTTGACGTGAATAAGGTCCATTTGCTAATTTTTTATTTATTGACTTATTTAGTTTTGAGAGGGGGGGAAAGGGGAGGGGGGGAGGGAGGGAGAGAGAGGGGGGAGAGAGGGGGGAGAGAGGGGGGAGAGAGGGGGGAGAGAGGAGAGAGGAGAGAGAGAGAAGGCATGCGCACTTGCGCCTGCTCTCAGGCAAAGGAGTGGGGGAGAAGGAGAGGGAAAGAGGTTTAAGCAGGCTCCACAGCCTGGGCGGAGCCCAAGGCGGGGCGTGATTTCAGCACAGGGAGATCAAGACGTGAGCGCAAATCAGGTGTCAACACTTAACCCACTGAGCCGCCCAGGAATCGCTCATTTGCTAATTTTAAAGCACCTGAAAGGCATGCATCTAATTGAGCACATATCTAACAGGCTGCTAGGTGGCAGGCACCATCGTCTTCCTTTTCTTTCAAGTGCCCTCTACACCTCCCCCTTTGCCTGGGTCCAGCTGACAGGTGTCATCTTCTTCCCCCACGCCCCGCTTTGTTTCTCTTTTTCCCGGCTGGCACCATCTACAAGCTCTCCCTTTGCCTTATTGCATTCAATGGATGCCATTTTTGTCTTCTCCGTCTGCCGCACTCCAGAGTGCCATTGTCTCCCGGAAGGGATCTCTTACCTTCTGGTGCCCTGGTTTCTGCAACTGCTGCCCAGAGGACACGCTGTTGATCACGTGGGGCCAGTGGGCATAATTAACCCTTTCTAATTACCCTAATTAGCCTTTCCAGAATCCTTGGAGTGTGGACACTATCTTTGCACTCTCCAAAGCTCCGGAGTGCCAGTACCTACCGCAGGGAAGCTTTTACATACATCTGGTGCTCCAGATTTTATGTCCACTGCCTTGGTTTTTGGGACTGCTGCCTAGGTGATGCCCCTTGGTCATCTGGCTCTGGGTGCCAGGGAAGGAGGGTGGGCTTGTGTTCTTGGATCCCGTGGGATTGTGACAACCAGATAGAGTTCTTGGCTGGCTCCACCCCCAGGACACTGCACAGACCGCAGAAAGAACACACGGCCAGTCTATCTGTGAAAGAGGCCTGTTTGCTTGTCCAGAAGCTTCAGGCTTAGGAGCAGGTTTCATGTCTTGCTCGTATCTCCCAGATAGGCGTTTATGCACTCTCCTAGAGCCCCAATTTTTGCCAATTTCTACTGCCCCAATTTCTACTGCTACCCAGAGGAACTCCAGATCACCTGGCTCTGGTAGGCAGCAGAGTTGACAGTTGTGGTCCTACAGGACTGTATATATATTCAAACTTTAAAAGCTTCTCGCTGACGGTCTGGCTTCAAACAGTCTGCCTCTAGGTGTGGAATGTCAACCTTCCCTTTGGGACACTGAATGGGTTTGGCACACTCTCAGCTACAGGGTTGAGGATATATTAAAGATGTGACAGGCTGCTTAGACAATCACAAATGTTTGAGAGAATACCTAGAGCGAGAGCAGGGTGAAATGATGAGGTCCATCACCTATACAAGGCCACTCCTTTACCACCGAGAGGTGGTAGAAACCAACAGAGAGTCCAGAAAAATGGAGAAAGAGAGATAGGTGCCAAAAGGAAAGAATAAGATAAAAGCCCAGGGGAAAACCTCAATTAATGTAGATAAGTAATTTACCTGATAAAAAAAAGCTCAAAGAAGTTGTCATAACAATGCTCACTGAACTCAGGAGAAGAATGAACACAGTGAGAACTCAAACAAAGAGAAAATATAAGTGCCAAAGCGAATCAGAGAGCTGAAGAACATAATAACTGAACTGAAAAATAAATCCATTCCTGCTTAAATCCCAGAAACATGGGACGACATAATGAAAAGCCCAATGGTCTAGAAGTTAGTACTTCTTCAGTCCAGTCATCAATTGCTCCTGAGTTAGAACATGCCTCTTTGTCAATTGGGTGTTAAACCAGTTATTATCTTACATGCCTCACAGAGTTAATACACTTTACTTTGAACTTGCTACCAAATAGTTCCTAGGACTCTATCTGTAGTTCGTCCCACAAATAGAAAAGTAGGCTAAAGACATACAGAGAAGTCAACCAGGACAGAAGACCATGTTCTCCTTTTGCTTATGGTCTCTACCATCCTGCTTTCCTTCCTTCCTTCCTTCCTTCCTTCCTTCCTTCCTTCCTTCCTTCCCTCCTTCCTTCCATGTGTCAGGATAATTGGAAGAATTAGAGACACTTGTAGAAAAAAACATGTTCATGGTCTATTTCTCTCCTTCAACAAACAAAAAGCTATGAGTTCTGCTTTATCACATCCAGTATTCAGAAATTTACATTTCAACGTTGAGGCACTCACTGCTAAGGAAGCATAACCTATTGAATGCAATGATAGCCCATACCTGTTGCTCTGACCTTCCAGCTCCTTCTCCTCAGGTACAGCCCATTAACTTGACACCATAATTTATTTGCCTATGAGAGTATCTCAGATATCCCAAATCACAGGTGTGAAGTGTGCTGTGAAGAGCACAACAGCCCTGAACTCCTAAGACATCCTAGACAGCCTAGAAGCATTGTGGGTAGGCTAGTCCACTATGACTGTGGGAAATAAAGGATTTGGCTTGAGAAAGCAAGCAGGAGTTGTAACTGCCAGCTGCCATAACCAACTTCATCACAGACTGCCCCAAAGGAGCAGAAGTTGTTAGCTTCTCCATGGACTCCCAGGAGAGGTTTAGCCTATGGGGAAAGACAGGAAGTGAATTCTTTCTCAATAATCTAACTTTGGCCACCACAGGGTTGGTAAGACATTCCCCCAAGGGCTGAGAGACGGCGTCCAGGGGCACTGGAACTCCTAGATCCATCTTCAAGCTTCATGCCCTTGCTTTATCACAGGGCTGTTAGTCCTCAAAAATCATCAACTCCCCAAGCAGTTGAAGTCCCACCCCAAGCAGGAAACTGCCTGCCCAAAGGCAACACAATCATGATTTTTTTAATGCATAATTGCAATTCATCTTCACATTATTATTTAAATTTTTTGATAATACAGCCTTATTCTTATTAGTATCTTAAGATAATTATTAGTATTTATACAAACAAGCTGCAACTGCTAATTAAAAAATAGGGTTTTTTTAAATTTGTTATTTATTTTTGAGAGAGGCAGAGTGTGAGTGGGGGAGGGGCAGTGAGGGGGAGACACATAACCTGAAGTAGGCTTAAAGCTCTGAGCTATCAGCACAGGGCCCAATGCGGGGCTTGAACCCAGGAACCATGATATGATGACCTGAGTGGTGGTCAGACACTTAATGGACTAAGCCACCCAGGCACCCCAAAATAGGAGGGGTTTTTTCCTCAATAAGAGTATATTTTTTTAATTAATTAATTTATTTTGAGACAGATACTGCACCATGCGTGTGCAAGCACGAGAGGGAGAGAGAGAGTCCCAAGCAGGCTCCACCCTGTCTGCACAGAGCCCAATGTGGGGCTCGAACCCACGAACCATGAGATCATGACCTGAGCCAAAACCAAGAGTTGGATGCCTGACCAACTGAGCCACCCAGGCGCCCCAAGAGTACATTCTTTACAAGGACACTATTTGAATAAGAATTCCATACAAATAGAATATATACTTAATGCAGGAAAGCAAGGAAGGATTTTACATTACACAAAACATTCAGTTGGTTCAATCACCGTGAATGAGGCTTCTAACCAAATACTGTTTTTTCCCAAACACTTATTTTTTATATTTATTATAAATATTGCAGTCAGTTCAGTATATGCCAACAATCACGCCGTTTTTAATATTTAGTAGCGTGAAACACACTTACCTGTTTCCAAAGGGATGTGTGATGTGGGCTTCATTTCAGAGGGCAGAAGTGATTGAATTACTGTCTGCTCTTTAATGTTCCAACTAACCATTCCATTGTCTCATCAAGGCCAATGCCTTTGGTTGCTCAAGTTTTTACTCTCTTCCATTTCAGTCCTTCCACACAGGTAACCCAAGTGAATTTGTCATCTCTGAGAGAGTCATGGCTGTTCCTTGTCCTGCTTCCTTGCAAACGCCACTAAAAATGGCTTTTCTCAGTCCTTCTTCCCCCAACATGGCATCTAACTCTCAACACCAACTGGGTCCCTGTCACAACCGTCCACTACAGAAATGACTACATCTGTGCTTGAATAATAACATCTAAAGTACGGCCTGATACTTACTTATCTGTCCTCCTAAATCCCAGACTTGGAATTTAAGGCTCTTGTATATTACTGTGTCAACTTTACATCCAATAGTAGGAATAGTAGCTACAACTTCTCCAACCTGCAATCTGCACGAAATCATAGTTTTTCCTGGCCCGTTTAATGCCCAGATTAAAAATCCTCGTTTCCCAGGTTCCAAACAGACTGGAAAAGATACTGGAGAAAAAGCCACCCATGATGAACCACCTGGCGGCCCTTGTGGGTTCTCGGAGACCCGCCCGGCTCAGCAGCGCCTCCTATTGGAGCCTTGGCGCCACCACCTCCGCTCGCCTTGGCCTTGCGGCTCCAGCTCTGGCTCCAGGGCGGTGTCCTTGAAGTCCAGTCCACCGGCAACTTCCACACAGAAACCGCTAACACAGCCTTATTTTGACTTAAACTCTTAGAGGTGTTCTTTCAGGCTAACAATTTCTACCTTTATTTCAGCTCAAAATATTTTTGTTTTTTTTTTTTAAAGCTATGGTAAAATGAGTAGACTCAAGTACCATATAACTCCATTCTTGGGGACGGCATGAATACCCAGATTTTCGTTTTATCATATATCTTCAGAAATCACCAGGCCACGTGAGCACTTTAAAACTTTTACTGGAAATGAATGCACCAATATACTGTGGTGGGGCTACATTGATTTTCATTTTATTCTTTATGCTTTTCTGCATTTTCCCAATTTTCTAAAGAAAAGTTGTTATGGAAGCTGTAACTACCTTTTGAAAATATATACATTTAATAATATGAAATTGCTATTATATGGAACATTCTAGAAAAAAAGATGAAAGCCCCAGCAGGGCTTTCTATATGTCAAAACTACTTAGAAGGTACTCAGTACACAAGTACTCTAGATCTCCTCAGGCAGCAGTTAAGTAAAAAACTTGAATTCACTAATTATAATAGAAAAAAAAACTGAATTATAGAACAATTGATGATTTGTCTAAGATGGACAGGTACTCTTGGGCACTCCTGGGGGGAGGAAAAAAAAAAGAACCATGTGTAACTCCTATTATTTTGACCACTCCACATTTTGCTCCAGAACTTTCTACATCACCATTTGAGAGAGCATGGTATGGAACCACTCTGAAAAAGTCTTAACTTCCCCACCAGCTTTCCTTCCTTTTTCTTCTTAACAAATTGAAGTTTGCCTTCATCTTAATTATGCAACCAATGGAAAGACTTAAAAAGCTATGTGATAAAAAGTGTTGCTGCTGGGGCGCCTGGGTGGCGCAGTCGGTTAAGCGTCCGACTTCAGCCAGGTCACGATCTCGCGGTCCGTGAGTTCGAGCCCCGCGTCGGGCTCTGGGCTGATGGCTCAGAGCCTGGAGCCTGCTTCCGATTCTGTGTCTCCCTCTCTCTCTGCGCCTCCCCCGTTCATGCTCTGTCTCTCTCTGTCCCGAAAATAAATAAACGTTGAAAAAAAAAAAAAAAGTGTTGCTGCTTTTGTTCCTCAGAACACCAAATAATGAGTCTATTATTTTCATTGAACTGGCAATTGGCTTGACTTGTTTCCAAATTGGCTTTTCTTGGACTTTGGCATCATGTAGAAACAACTTTAATCTAACAGGCGTTTGCAACTAAACGTAAGATTATTGACATACCTGCACAGGAAACCCAAAAATTGGCATCCTGATGAAAAGGATTCATACATTTTTATAAGAATAGGTAACACTTAGAATTTAGGATGTGCCAAGTGGTATTAGCTCCTTACATGTACTAACTCACTTAATCCCTATAACAACCCGAGGAAAAGGCATATCAGTATCCTCGTTTCATTTTTTTTTAATGTTTATTTATTTATTTTGAGAGAGAGTGAGAGTGAGTAGTGGAGGGGCAGAGAAAGAGGGAGACAGAGAATCCCAAGCAAGCTCCACACTGTCAGCACAGAGCCTGATGCTCTGAGCTCATGAACAGTGAGATCATGACCTGAACCAAAATCAAGAGTTAGATGCTTAACTGACTGATCCACCCAGGTGACCCTCATTATCCTCACTTAAAAGAGAAACTGAGACACAGAGCAATTAAATAATAGCTAATTAGTAAAGCAACAAAGAGTTGATCTGAGGCAGCACTGGTCTGAGACCTGCATTCTTGACCAGTAAGCTGGAACTGCACCATCACCCTGCAAACACTGCTCTGGTTTATCCATCCCGTTGGTCTATCTAATGTAGTGATCAGGACCATAAGCTGTGGCATCACACTCAGGCGTTCATGCCCAGCCTGCCACTTACTGGCTGAGTATCCTTAAACAAATTACTAAGTAAATATCTTTGCCTCAATTTCATACCTAACTTACATGATTGTCATAAGGGTTAAATTAGATAATGTTTGCACAACATTCAGCCAGTGTAACCGAGCACTGAGGCTCCTATAAATCGTTCTTATTAGAATTATATCTCCTTTCTAACATAAATTTTGTCCTCAAATATAGTACAATGCATTTAGAATGTTTACAGCCAGAAGAGAAACTTTCAAGGAAGAAGGCAGATTCCTTGTCTCAGAACTGAAGAGGAGTCAAAAGCCAAGATTTGACTATAGTTGGAAAGTTTTGCAGATCTCAAGTGAGTAGCACTTTCATCTAGTTCTTTTATTTCAGGGCACAGGAAATACCCTTACTGGAGTATTTTCAAGCTCTTTTTTTGCTGCCAAAAGGCAGAAACACAAACAATGCACTGCTTGTAATCCTTGCCTCAAGAGATCTGTGAACAAAATGAAGAAACAAAGAACTGGCAAGAAGGACTGTGCTGGACCAGTTCAATACTACACTTCTTTTGGACTGGGGAAAAAAAAAGAGTAATTTCTTCCATGGGAACAGCCAGTGCATATTATTCTAGTGAAAGTACTTAAACACACAGAATAGAGACAGAACATAAAAAAAGAGCAAATTGTCTTAAGGAAAGAATGAACTCCTATGGGAAAAAGATGCTCTCTTTTACTTTTCTACCAGGAAAGCAGAGATTAATGCTGAGAGGGAATCTCTAGCTCAGGGTCTGGCATGGAATAGGTAAGGAGGTCAATTAACATTTACTAGATGAGGAAGAGAAGAATCTTCTACACAACAACCGAACCTTCTTTCAGGAAAGACAAGTGTGTATTTGCTTTGATTTGCTCTTGGACACATTCAACTGCAGTCACAAAGAGAGGAAGTTTGTTTATAGAAAGCTAATGCCAACATTTTAAACTATTTTCTCTATAAATATATATTTCAAAGCTTAAAATTTCATGGATAAGAAAATTATTTTCTCTTTTGAAATTACTCAACTTTGCATCTTTGCTGAATAATTCTTAAGACTGCTGATTATGCGAGAGATCAGCAGAGATGATGGTTACAAAGCAGATCAAATAGTTTTTGCTCCCTAAAACCAACCTAAACCTGGTGTTTGGGACTCATAAGTGGCTCAGTAGGTTGAGCATCAGACTCTTGATTTTGGCTCAGGTCATGATCCCAGGGTTATGGGATCAAGCCCCACATGGAGCCTGCTTAAGATTCTCTCTCTCCCTCTGCCCTTCTCCCCTGTTGATATGTGTGCTCTATCAAATCCAAAAAAATAAAAAATTTAAAATTTAAACCTGGTAATAGTGATGGTCACTTTTATGTATCATCCTGGCTACACAGTGGACCCAGATATTAGGTCAAACACCAGCCTGTCACTGTAAAGGTATTTTTTTAGATAAGATTAACATTAACATTAATCTCTAGACACTGAGCAACGCAGACTACCCTCCATAAATTTGGTGGGCATCAACCAATCAACTGAAGGCTGAAAAAAAAAGACTGAGGCCTAAAGAAGAGGGAATTCTGCTTTTAGGCTACCTTTGCACTCAAGCTGTAACACGACTCTTCTCTGGGTCTCCAGCCTACCAGCCTGTTCTGCAAATTTCAAACTTGCCACCCCCAATCACATAAGCCAATTACTTAAAATAAATAAATCCCTTTCTCTTTCACATATATATATATATATATATACATATACATATATATGAAACAAATTATATAAAATTGAACAAATTACATATAAATATATATGTATCTACACACACATACATATACACACACACATATAAATACACACATCCTATTGGTTCTGTTTCTCTTAAGAACCCTGACTTATACAACAACCTTGTGAGTTGGCTCTCTGAGCTACCTTCATCAGGGTAGCTCTGGCAATCTGGCCAGACATAGCTGATCTTGGCTGATCACTCACACAACTGCAGTCAGCTGAGTGGTCGGGTGGGGGCTGACTCGGAATGACTCATCTCTACTCTGCATGGGCTCTCATCCTCCAGCAGGCTACGTGGAGCTTATTCACATGGCGGCTGGGCAACCTTCCTAGAGAAAACAGAAGCATGCAAAGCCTCTGAAGGCCATAGCCTGGAACTTGCACAAGTCACTTCTGCGGCATTGTGTTGTCCAAAGCGAATATAAGGTCGGACCAGATCCAGGAGCGAGGAAAGTATGCGCTACTTCCGGATGACAGGAAGTGGGAAGAGATCGTGGCAATTTGCAATCTACCACGCAGCTGAGTTGAAGCTCACAGAATGTTAGTGGAGGGCAGACCATTGCTGCAGTGGTTAATTTGCCGGATAGACTATAAAAGGTGAATAAGATGTTATGCTTGACCTAAAGGAGCTTACAATTAGTGAGAATGAGGGAGGGATAAGAATAACAACAATAATGGGAAACAGTGGTACATGCAATAAGTGAAGCCATGCAAGCCCTAAAATGGGAAATTCAAATTGGATCAAGTGGACAATAAGACTTCCTGGAAGACCTAACATTTGAAGGATTATAGTTAGAGAAGTCCATGATAAACTAATGTGTATGCCTGGAAGAATACCAAATTTTCATTTAGGTAATTAGGATACAAATACTTTTTTAAGTTTATTTATTTTAAGAGACAGAGGGGGGGGGAGGGGCGGGGGGAAAGAATCCCACGCAGGATCCGTACTGGCAGCACAGAGCCAGACACGGGGCTCAAACTCACAAACCGTGAGATCATGACCTGAGCCAAAGCCAAGAGTGGGATGCTTAACCCACTGAGCCAGCCAGGTGCCCCAGAATATATTTTATTAGTAATTTTACGTAGTGATGAATAGAGTTGGTCTTTGAGTTAAAAAGAACTCTGTTGGATTCTCGGCTTTGCCACTTACTAGCTAAGAGAAACCTGGGTAAATTATTTAACCTCTTTGTTACCTAAATTCTTATTGTAAGATGGAAACAAAAATAGTATCTGCGTATTAAGGTTGCTATGTGTGTTAAGTGAAGTGTATGTAAAGTTCGACAACAGGGTCTGGAGCATAGTAAGTAAGCATGCAATATGTTATTGTTACACTTTTTCTTTTCAGCATTCATTATTGCTTATTTTGTTTTTTAAACTCCAAGAGAGATAATTATCAAAAAGTCTTTTTAGTGTTAGAGTTACAAGAGTTAACTGCTTGGATAATTGTCTCTCTTGATCTTCAAAAAAAAAAAAAAAACAGAAAACAAAAAACAAAAAAACAAAAAGAAAATCCTTTCTTGAAAGGAAGAGGTAGTCTATGGCTGCTGTCCAGGACAGCAGTGTTCAATGTGAGCTCCACCAGCCCGTGGATGTCCCCAGGATCCTTTCAGGGTTAAGCAAGTACTATTATTTCATACTTAGACATATTTGCTTTTTCCACTGTGTTGACACTTACACTGATGTTACAATAGTAATGACAGGTAAACTGCTGGGTAACTTAGCACAAATCAAGGCAGAGGCAGCAAACTCTGCTAATGATCACTGTATTTTTCACCTGCAACAACTCATAATGGAAAACATGTTCAGTAGACTTAGGGATCACCTTAAAGCAGCAAGATACGTTATCGATTTCACCAAATTCTATCCTTGATGAAACCAGAAGCATACACAAAGCACTTCGGTTGTACGTTGAATTCAGATAGTTGCTTTGAAGAAAATTACTTGTGTGACTGTTTGAGTTGTGAACTTAGCTAGACAGTTTTTTCCAGGGAAACAATATTTGTAGTTGAAAGAATGGCAGACAAAGTATGGTGGTTCAGACTTGGGCATTTCACATACATGTTCACAAAAATCCAATGAAGTGAGTCTGTAACTTCAAGGAAAGTGTTTATTGCCAACATTAAATTTCCAGTATGAAAGCTTCCCAATACCTCAAGACTTTTTTTTTTTAATGTTTATTTACTTTTATTTTGAGACAGAGAGAGAGAGAGAGAGAGAGAGAGAACAGGGGAAGGGGCAAAGAGAGAGGGAGACAGAATCCCAAGCAGGCTCCATACCATCCACACAGAGCCTAATGAAGGGCTTGAACCCAAAAACTGTGAGATCATGACCTTAGCCGAGACCAGGAGTCAGATGCTTAACCAACTGAGCCACCCAGGCACCAGCCCCTTGAGACTCTTCTAATGAGATAAGTGATGATAGAAATGAATGTGATTTTGGAGTATTATATTTTAAAGTGGGACAATACTTGGGGGGTATGCATAAGTTATAAACCAATATTTTTGAGATGACCCATGTATAATATTACAAAATCATGCAAGTATGACAATTCCATTCAAAGTTCAAGCTAGAACGTAACAGTATGAAAGCTTATGGCTAAGTCTTCAGATTCCACATTCCAACTGACTTTTAAGAAGTTTCCACTAGCCAAGTTTTGGTAAACTATCAAAGAATAACGTACAAAATTAGGTGAAACGCTTATTGAAATACTCTTCTTTTTCTAATTGTATGTCTATATGCGGCCGAGTTTTCTCTCATACAACCAAAACCATTTATCACAACATACTGCATACAGAAACAGATAGGAGACCAGATGCCATCTGTTAATCAGACAGCAAAAAATTTTACAAAAATGTATAGAATAATTTCATTTTTCTCACTAATATTTTTTGTGTTTTGGAAAATATAGTTATTCTTATAAAAATATTATTTATTTCAAGTGTATTGGACTTACAACTTTTAATGAGTTATTAAATATTTTTAAAATTTCTCAGCCTAATTTCTAATATAGTGAATATAGATAGCTATAACCAATAAGTGCAAAAGCTCTTAAGGGTCCTCGACAATTTTAAGGTATGTAAAGGAATCCTGCAAACAACTTTGTCAACCATTGATTCACAAAACATGTCACTACCATCTAAAAGTAGTTACTATGGGGCGCCTGGGTGGCGCAGTCGGTTAAGCGTCCGACTTCAGCCAGGTCACGATCTCACGGTCCGTGAGTTCGAGCCCCGCGTCAGGCTCTGGGCTGATGGCTCGGAGCCTGGAGCCTGTTTCCGATTCTGTGTCTCCCTCTCTCTCTGGCCCTCCCCTGTTCATGCTCTGTCTCTCTCTGTCCCAAAAATAAATTAAAAAAAACGTTGAAGAAAATAAATAAATAAATAAAAATAAAAAAAAATAAAAGTAGTTACTATGGATTATAGCTTTCATTGTCAGTCTCTGTCTACTAGAATACAAATTCTGTGAGGGCAAGGATTACTCTCTTTTGTATTGCAAACACCTAGAACGTTGCCCAACACATTGTAAGTGATCCATGAACTCTTGATGAATATGTTAATTAATTAAGATGTCCATTGAGGTTTGTGTGCAAAGATATTTACTGCATTATTGCTTACAATAGCTTAAAACTGGGAAAATATAAATATCTACCAATGGGAGACTGATTAAGAAAATAAAGGTACCACAACACAATGGAAACTATGTGACCATTAGAATGTAAGTTATTAAGATAATCTAAGGCTATGAGAAAACATTCACAATATATTAAAAAGTTAAGAAAGTACCAGAAAAGTATATAGACAGTAACATGTTAACTTTATTAAGAAATAGTGATTACGTCCACCTAGTAAGGTTATAGTCATTTTTATTTTCTTCTCTATGTTTTCCACATTTTCTACAGGCATGTAAATAAAATTTTGAACTATCCACACACTCCCCAAACTTCTGAGTATTTTTCATCACACAGAATGAGGTAATAATAACATTTGGGCTAATAATGCGAGGTGATTTTATAAATATTAAATTGTACTCAATATCCTCTATTTATAAAGAAGGAAAATCTGTGTGATGGAAACATGGATTTGATTAGTCTTCATACTTTTCTGTACTTTTATCCCTAATTTCAGGAGGTGGGCAATGCAATTCTTAATGTTTTCCATTCAAACAAGTTAAAATTTTAAGAAGTTAAAGCTTTTTAAGGGGTAACTTTCAATTACCTGACAAAGTCATTTATATGTTCCTATATTGCTGGTTAAATGAAACATGATTGCACATATTACAGGGAGAAAGGGGTATTTATTTGACCTTTGGAAGTCTCACCAGTGCAATTTAACACTGTGTGTTTCATACTGCTCAAGTTGATCATATAATTTAAAAAGCAGAACTATGAAGAATCAATCCTACCTTAGAATCAGTATATTGTATCAATTAGCATCAATGTATTATACATAATACCTAAAAGTTGTATGAGTATTTTAAGTCTTACAACAAGTTTCCAAAATATAGCATAAGGGAAACAGAGGCATGGAGAGTTTGCAGGGCAGTTCAGGCTTGCCTAGGCAGTTCAGCATGCCTAGGGTGACACATCCAACAGGAGACTTACAGAGATGGGGGTTGAGCCAAGGGTTCCTCTGAAGCCATTATGGCAGGTTCAGAACAATGTGACAACGTAATTAATTGTGTTTTTCTTCATCAATACGCTCTATCAACCACACTTTTTTAAACTTAGTGAGAAGTGACCAAATTTAAACTACCAGTTATAGGAATAGAAACAGTATCCTCCCATTGATCCTCTAGTTTTCATTAAAGAAAGTTAACTTCATCTTGACTTCAGCATGGCTCTCACCAGACACATCTACCTCTGGGAGTTTTCTTGGGCTGCAGAGCCCAAATAGATATGCTCAGAAGCTTATCCCATAAATGGCACTAAACTAGAATGTGTACTGTTGATTTGATATGGTTGTTATATTCATTTTGACCGCCTGGCTCTTGTATCTCAGAGTCTGTGTGTCCTCGGGATATTATTCTGTAAGGAAGTGCTTAAATTGAAGAAATACCAGGCTCATAATAAATAATCCAAATAAAGTATGGCATGATGTTTATATTTGGCTCTGTTTGCTGAGCATTAATTAATAGCCCTTTGGTCCTTTTGATTCATCACCTGAACATGTTTATTTAAATATAGTCCCTCCCCTCCTTCTTTCACCACCAGGAATCACTTCTTTCACTCTCTCCCACATGCATACTTTTATTCATTTTAATACAACAATTACAAAAAACTAGTCCTAACTCCTAGTCCATGCATGGTTATAGAAATACTAGATAAGCACACTGGTAAAATAGTAGATACAATATCTTTAAATCTTTTTAAAGTACATTGATGAGCTGGCAAGAAAGTAAGAAATATTAAGAGTTATAAATCTAAGTCAAACCAGAGACCTGGAAAGTAAGCAGAGCACTACAACCAAGTTGTGACCGTTGGACTTTTGCCAAACTCAATGAACCTTAGCTACAATTTTATAGCCTGGTAGGTAGTTGGGAAGAAAAAAAAAGACAAAAGCCAAGGCTGGCTCAAGAGCCCACCCAGCTGTTCAAAGAGTAGGAATACTGAAGTTCAGAGAAAAGATTAATCAAAATAAATGAAATGAAATGAAATGAAATGAAATGAAATGAAATAAAATAAAATAAAATAAAATAAAATAAAACAAAACAAAACAAAAACAGCGCCCCACATTTTCTATTTGGAACATTTCCCATTACAGAAGCCAAGGAAAAAACAGACATCTGACCTCTTTGCTCCCAGGAAGCTAGAGCAGAGGCATATAACCGAGACTTGACCAATCAGAGCTCCTTCCCAGGTCTAGGATCTTAAGAAAGTGATATAAAGCTTGGAGGATGGTAGAGATTCTGTAAAGCCATTGTAACAGCGACATTAAATAGAATAGCAGCATCAAGGAAGCAACTGTTCAGAGCTGCCTAGTTTCACTTGGTTTCTGCATATCTTGAGTATGGTTCTCAAGACTTGTAATTGATTATTCTAAATATACTTCTAAAGAATATTACTTCTAATAAATTTATACTTAAATTAGTCAGGCTTGATTTCTGATGTTTGCAAATGAGCACTTCATTGATATGTTCTTTGTCCAAACTCAGAAATTAATACCCAAGTCAGAGAATTCTATCTGGGTGAGAGGTCACTCAGGAAAGCCTAAATCTAAATGGAAGATGATAATCTGGAAGAAGGTTTTCTTCACAGTTACAGTTGCTGTAGATCAGAGATCTACCCAAGGTCCTCACTTCCATTATAACTCTATGACCTTGAAAGCTTTCGTTGTGATCCTAAACTTCCTGCTTTTTAGCTTCCTAAAGTCTCATCCATATGACTATGACTCATGACCATTCCAGTAAACTCTCTTGAATCTTCATGGTCCACTCACACCCTGACTAATTCACATCAAGAAGAATTATGACATTCATTTTACAAATCGTAAAACTCAAATTAGTTTAGTAGCTTGACAGAGTTATCAGTGAGGAACAAAAAGCCTGTATCTGAGTCTTTCACAGTGAATGGTGCCTCAAGATACTAATAGTCTGTTTCAATTTGTTTTCATAGAGGGGTTTTCATTCAGTTTTAAATACACATTCAGCACCTGTAATGATCCCAGCACTTTGCTATGTGTTCTAGTTAATATAAAGAAATGGTCTTCTATCAGGCAGGCCTGTATTAGGAATATCTTAATTTGAATGCTGTTTTATACAATCACTTTGTGTCAATTTGGACAGATTTCCTAACGCTTTAAGCCTCAATTCCCTTATCTACTGGGGGTGATATTCATTTGCCCTGTCTGCCTAATAGGGTTGCTATGAAGGTCAAATAGTAATTGTTGCCAATGAAACAATACAATGTTCTTCTAAACACTTGGAAATGAGAAAATTAAGATCACTCTCCAAGAATATTGTATCCCTTATGTGTGGAATCTCACAAAGCTGAACTGGTAAAAACAGAGAATAAAATGGTGGTGACTGGGGGTGAGGGAATTGGAAAGATGTTGTTTATGGGTACAAACAGCCAGTAGATAGATGATAAATAAGTCCTGGAGTTCTCACAGACAGCATATAAACTTCAAAGTTGTTATGACTTCATGGGCTTAGAGAGATTATTGATCTGGCAGTGATGGGAATAACCAAAGAGAAGAGACCAGTGAAGAAATTGTTGTAAGAATCCAGTTGCAAAGTTATTCAGGACTTGACTAAGGCTGTTTGTTTTCTGCCCAGGGCTGCTTCTTTCTTCTGGGAATCAGTTATCACCTCATGTGGAGAACTATTTTTCCTGCCTCTCCATCCTGCACGCCTAGTTGAAGTTGTTTTAGTGGTACTCCATCCCTGGTTTCTGCCCATTGGTCAAGGGTTGGGCATATGATCCTGACCAAGGCATTCAGAGCCTGTCAGTGGGATTTTCCAAACGATTCCTACCTGAAAGTATAGCCAATCATCTTCTAGTATAGTGGAATGGGCATCTTAATATATGGCAAAATGTTCTCAGTAATACTGCTGAATTCTAACCCTCCATTATAAGAGCTGGGTTTGCTCCATTTGCTGTTTACTCCAGTTACTGCGCACATGATTACACAACTCCCACCTCCTTGCCTCATCCCAATGCAAGGAATCCCAATAATTTCCAGTTCTCAACTGGCAGATCATAACTTGCAACCACTCATCCACACTCATTTGAGAGATCATAGTTCCAAATATCCCTTTCCAGTTTCAATTAAATCTACTACAAATTAATGTTTCATTACAAAATCTTTCCAGTGGCTAAATATTTTAATTATTACACCAAAGAAAAGTGAAGAGTAAGCCTGTTTTGACACCCTCAAATTCTTCCTTTTAATTCTATTTCTTACTTATTCACTACCACTCCCAAAGCCACAAACATCTTTCTTTGTATTCGTTCTAATGATGAGAGAAAGCTGTTCAGCAAATTTTCTCTTCCCGAACCACATTTGGAGAAAAACATGGATAGAGATATTCCAAGGACTTTAAAATTCCAAGAGCCAGCATTTCACACAGGAAGTTCCTGAACCCGTTACAAGCTATGGCATGGATGAGTCTACTCATCACCTAGAAGAGTGTCTCACAAACATTTTGGACAAGAACACATTATACTCGAAAGTTAAGTACCTCAAAGAGATTTTGTTTACTTAATTTATACTTATTGTATTTACCATATTAAAAATTAAAATTAAAAATTAAAGCTATGGGTGCCTGGATGGCTCAGTCAGTTGTGTGTTGGACTTTTATTTCAGCTCAGGTCATCATAGTTGGGTCAAGCTCCATGTCCGTCCCCACAGTTACCATGGAGCCTGCCTAGGATCCTCTAACTCTCTCCCTTTGCCCCTCTTCCCTGCTTGTGCTCTCTCTCTCTCCAAAATAATAAAAAGAAATAAATAAAACTAATAATTTTTGAAATATTTATTCAGTTTGTAACAATAATAAATTCATTACATATTAACATAAGCAACATATTTTTATGAAAAATACCTTCCAAAACAAAAGGAGTATAGTGACAAGAGCCCATTATTTTCACATTTTTCACATTTTTTAATATCTTCCACAGCAGGAGACATCTAAACCCTCCTATCTGCTTCTCTATTCGGTCTGTTATAGTACCACTCCATTGTATAGTTGGAAGAGAACCAGAGTAAAAAAGGCAAATAAACTTTATATATAATTGTGAAGATTTTGATTTGTTGGCTCCAATGAATGGGTCTCAAGAATTTCCAAGGTTCTTCAACTTTGAGAACAGCCAACCAACAGTGTGGGTGGACAAACCAAATGTCCCAGGCTTACAGCCTCTACTCAAGCATAACCAAATACTAAAATAAGAAAGGTTTCCTTTCAGCTCAAATTCCTATCCATTACTTTAGCACTTCCAATACCGGGTATCCACCCGGTAGAAGATCCAAGGTCCTCATGCGATCTTCTGGTTGCCCAGAAATCCTTATCCCACTGTGACACCAAGGTGGGACTTCTCTTTCAGTAGCACCCTGTGTTCTTGACTTGCCAGTTTCTTGAAATCTAAATACATTCAATTCTCTGATTATTCCCTGAGGGTCCAAATAGGTAACATGCTAGTTTAATGAACCAAGTTGTTAATTAGTGGTAATCATATAAGGGCTTGGCCATCCTTCATACAAAACATAGTTAAACTCAGGGCTTCAGTGTCTTCACCCAGGGAAGTTGCTTATATGTCAGTACATCTGGTGGGAGGGCTTTGGTGTCATTTTCCTCAGATTCCATCACCTCTTCTCCCTTTGCTTAGTACTGACCTTGCACACAAGTGTGCTATGAATATTGTCAGGTATATGTGTAAGGTATTTAAACAAATGCTTAGATTATTTTTGCATCCCTTTGTAAGTGCTCCTTTCAGTCATAGAAAGTAGACAAAACCTGGACAGAAAGCAAAAGATACCAGCTTTATAAATCAGGAAACAACAAAAATACAAATTCAGATGTAGGAAGAAACGCTGCAGCTCTGACATATAGTGGCAAAGAATAAAAGTATCAGATACTTAAACACTTAGCAATTTTCAACTTAACCTTTTTTTTTAAGAATAAAAATCAATAGCAGCTAAAAAAATATTTACAATATAAGAGCTCTTAAGATTATAAGCAAGATACAACTACTGGTTTGGAGAATGTACCGCTCTGACATCTCATCTATCCAAAAAGAGGAGAAAATAGATCTGGGCTCGTTTCACTGAGTCACTTGAAACCCACAAAAAGATAAAATTGAGCTATTGACTTATGGTGTTAATGAGCATCAATTCACACATTGCCTCAAGATAATGAGACCACATTCTCAGGGTGTAGGATGGGTAATTAATGCTTCCAATTATCATGAATTTTCAGAGGAAACAATGGTTAGGAACTGCCACAAGCTATTCTTTACAGTTTGGAGGAGCTGAGGGGGAAAACCTCTCAGAAAATTTTATATCACTTTCTATGCTGGAAGACACAAACCAAGCTATTCAGAAAGATATTTTTATTACCAGGAAAACAAAAATATTTTTTTCTAACGTACCAAACTTATAACATCTACTCAAGCATAACTAAAGGTTTCACAAACTCTCTAGTCCCACATGGTGGGTCTGTTCTCCAGTAACTTGATCCATTTATATATAACTCCAGACTCTTTCCATGGATTGGCTTCTAATTTTGTAAAATCCAAATGTACAGCAATATGAAAATTCAGAACAGGCTCACAAGTTTTGCACTTCAGTTAGTGAAAGGGATGTTGCCTTGTTAATCTCAAAGGATTGGCAGAGCAATTTTATCACATTTTCTGAAAAAATCTATACAGATTTAAGGTCGTGTTCTGGATTTAATTGAAGTAACCTTTTGTACAATCTAGCTTTAATGAAGTGCAATGAAGTTAAACTCCATGGGGGCCATTAATCTGAAACACTCCATTTAAAAACTACAAGGGGAGTTTTTAATAAACAGTGTGAACTAATGCCCATGTGGAAAGGTAATTGAGAGGGAACTGGTGTCTGGGCCAGATTGTTATTAAACCCTTATCACAGGTAAAGTTGAAACCCCCAATGGCAAGCTGCCCTGTGATTTATATTGCCCTTCTCATCCCAACTTTAAAGGAAAGGCTACGTTTAATAATGAAAAAATCCTGTGACTAAGCTATAAAATAACTGAGCAATTACTTAGAATAATTTATACAGTGCAATACACTGACCTTGCTTTAAGCATAAAATCTACAAAATAACTTTGGCAATAAAACTGTGAACTACTAAAAGGACTAAAGGTTTTAACCATTTTTATTGTGTGGCGCCTGGGGGGGAACATAAATACATATTACACTCTAATCACAGGGCTTAAGAAAATTCATAATTTTTTTTCTCTTAAAATGGCTTTTCAGAGAAAAGTTTTCTCAATTTAGCCAATTGCAAATCAAGAATTCTGATGTCCTTGCTTTAAAAGGATTACATATAATTTCTATAATATTTTTTCTCCAGATGCGAATTCTGCTCAACTCTCTCTTTTAATTCCTAGCCATGATCCACGGAGGAAAACTGGCAATAGCTTTTCTGTATTACCTATTTAAATATTTACTCTTTCAAAATTAAAAAAAGAACGCAACTGGGCTCTTTGCAATAGTAAGGATTGATGCTATCTCCCCATCCCATTGAAGCAAGGATGCTGCTATTTCTGGATAAGAAAAAAATACTCCATCGCTTCTCGGCCTTTTGACTAAGATCAAATGAAGAAAATAATACTTCACCATTCAGCAATCCACAATGTTTCCACTCTCCATGGTGGCTTTCAACAACAAAGTTCAGCTTTTATTCCAAACTGGCATCAGAGCAGCACATAACCAACCATGACATATCACTCTACCTTCCTTCAATTTCTCAATCACTGTAGCTGAGCAAACACTTTTTCTTTGAATGCTTTGAATTCTTGAAATGATTCCATCTGATTGTCTTTCAATTGACTTCAAATTCCATGAAATCCAGTTGATTTCTGCAAGATTGGAATATTTGTACATCAAAACCCTCCAGAAACAAATTGTCCAAGCAGCATCTTCTTTTTGGAACACAAGAAGTCTGTATTCTTACCTTGTCTTACCCCCAGTAGAGTTAGTCACTTTAGCTCCCAAATGAGAAAAAAGACACAATGTTTTCACTAGGGTGGCTTTATATAAACAGATGCTAACGAAAAAATCCTCCGTCAAAAATACTGCCTGAATATCCTACCTTTATTACCCCTTGAGCTACAGGTGTAAGACCACTAGTGCTTGAAAGCAAAAAGGTTTTAAGGTATAATGAATGCATTGAGCCATTTTTAGTTTGGGACAAATACCTAGTGAAGTAGTTAATCCATCATCTGGAGGGGCATTAAAAGAATGGGAAATATGATAGTGGCATAGGAAAATTTCTGAGAGTTCTAGCCCCAATGAGACCCTCCAGAAAATGAGTTCTGAGGACTCAGGGAGGCATGCACTCAATTCAGGTTATCTGAGATAGGGGACTAACTGGGGTTGCACATGGTCACAGAATAAAGGGTGGAATATTGAAAAAGAAAGAGAGAAGACAGTGCCAAGGTTGAGGGCAGGGTCCTGTTGTTGGAACCTTCATCTTGTGCCCAGAAGGTAGGCTAAACCTCAGTGAACAATACAGCTGTGAACAAATATCTGATTCTTCACGAACTGAAAGGCAGCCAAATCCTCAGATGAACCCCACATTCTCCAGGATAGAAAGGAGGCTTTCTGAGAGAAGATGTAGCCACCTCCTTTCAGGATTTGCAAACTGCCCTAGGAAAGAAACTAAGACTTCCACAGATCTAATTTCTTTCTCTTGCAAAACTCCACTAAAACATCACAACAGGAACTTTCCAGGGCTGAAACCTACAAGGATAGAGAGAATGGAAAAAGAAACCAGAGCTAGAAAGCAGAAAGACATGTGGTAATTGATTGGTGGACCAAAAAAGACAATTCCTCAGTAAGCAGGAAAAAAAAAAGCCAATAAACCATTTGATTAAAACTGCAATATCCTTGGGGCTCCTGGGTGGCTCAGTAAGTTAAGCACTCGACTTCAACTCAGGTCATGATTTCGTGGTTCATGGGTTCAAGCCCTGCATCATGCTCTGTGCTGACAGCTCAGAGCCTGGAGCCTGCTTTAGATTCTCTGTCTCCCTCTCTCTCTCTGCCCCTCCCCTACTCTCTCTCTCAGTCTCTCTCTCTCAAAAATAAATATTTTTTAAAAGGTTCTTAGCCTTTAAAAAAGCTGCAATATCCTTAAAGTTCCAGGGAACCATATACCTCTGAAGTGGAGTGAAGGTGGAGGAATGTCTGGAAGCCTATCTAAAAACAGATGGATGTCTACAGTCCCACTCATACAAGAAAATGGAAATTCAGTCTTTTGAGAAAACCAAATATACACATGGGATAGTAGGGGGTTCAAGATGGCAGCATGGGAAGATCTTAAATTTACCTCCTCCCACAGACACAACAAATATATAGCTACATATAATAGTTTTCCTCTGAAAAGGACCTAAGAACTAGGTGAAAGTCCCTCCACAACAAAAGACAAAAGAGACTCATGAAGGAGGGTAGGAGAGGCAGAGATACAGCCTTGCCCAGGACTCTGCTCCAGATGTGGTGACCCCACAATTGGGAGGGATCTCAAAATACAGAACTCTCCCTCAAGGAGCAAAGGGATTGTGCTCCAATAAGGCATCTCATGTTGGTGGCCAGCACTGAAAAGACAGGCACCCAATATGCCTGGTTTTGAAAAGCAGTGGGATTAAGACCAGGAGAATTACAGGGAATGAAGACCCCACTCTTAAAGGACTCAAGCACAAACCCATTCACCCTGAAATATAGTGCAAAAACAACAGATTGAAAAGCACCTAGACCATAATCAAAGGAGACCCATTTACTTATTTTAAAGTGGCTGCCAGAGGGAAGGGAACCTGCAGGGACTTTATATAGGGACAAAAATACTGGTAGACACCGTTTTTGCAATCTCATCCTAACTTGCTAGTGACAGAGAAAATGAGTGCCATTCTAGCAGGCTAGAGGGCAGGCATGCTCTGCACACCCCATACCATAACTGGGCTGGTTGAGCACTCTGCATTGTGCCAACCCTACATAGCACCCAAGCCACAACCAGAACAGATGAGCACTCCAAGTCCCACCTACCCAGTATACTAGCTGCAGGGCTATCACAGCCTTGTGAGCACATGAACCTAAAGGACTCTTATAGAATGCCTGGCTCTGGTGGCCAGGGATATTGTGCACACATAGAAGCTTCTACAGAAGAATGCTCCTTCAAGACTGAGGGAAGTAGCTGCTTCACCTAATACATTAGACAAACATAGAGAGACAGGCAAAATGAGGAGACAGAGGAATATGTTTTAAACCAAAGAACAGGCAAATCTCCAGAAAACAAAACAAAACAAAAACCCTTAATGAAATGAGATAAGCAACCAGCCAGCCTGATAAAGAGTTCAAAGTAAGGGTCATAAAGATGTTCACTGATCTTGAAGAAGAATAGATGAACACAGCAAGAACTTCAACATAGGGGTAGGAAATATAACAAAGTACCAAACATACATTGTAATTGGACTGAAACATACACTAGAGGGGTTCAACAGCAGAATAGATGAATTAGAAGCACAAATCAGTGAGTTGGAGACACAGCAATGGAAAACACTCAGAGTAGCAAAAGGAAAAAAAGAATTAAAAGAATTAAGAATACCTTAGGGGGCCTCTGGGACAAGCAAACTAACATTCACATTATAGTGGTCCTAAAAAGAGAGAGAGAGAGAAAAGTCCAGAGAAGTTATTAGAAAAAAATAATGGCTGGTCCTTTCCCTAATCTGGAAAAGGAAACAAACATCTAGATCCAGGAATCCCAGAGAGTTCCATGTAAGATGATCCCAAAGAGAAAGACACCAAAACACATTATAATTAAAATGGTAAGGGGCACCTGGGTGGCTCAGTCAGTTGAACGTCCAACTCTTGATTTTGGCTCAGGTCATGATCTCTGGGTCATGGGACTAAGCCCCAAATCATGCTCCACTGGGCATGGAGCCTGCTTAAGATTTTCTCTCTCTCCCTCTGCCCCTCTGCTCTGCTTCCTCTCTCTCTCTCTTTCTCTCTCTATCTCAAGTAAATAAATAAAACGGTAAATGTTAAAAATAAAATAAAATTATAAAAGTTAAGGGTAAAAAATAATTTTAAGGCAGCAAGAGAAAAGCAACCTATTACATAAAAGGAAACCCTATGAGGCTACAGGCAGATTTCTCAGCAGAAACTTTACAGGCCAGAAAGGAGTGTCATGACTTATTTAAAGTGGTAAAAAGAAAAAACTATAAACCAAAGAATCTCTACTCAGCAAGGTTATCATTCAGAATTGAAGTAGAGATTAAAATTTTTCCAGATAAGCAAAAGCGAAAATAGTTTATCACCACTAAACCTAGAAATGTTAAAGGGACTTTTCTAAATTAAAAATAAAAGGTACTAATTAATAATAAGAAAACATATAAAAGTAAAAATCTCCCCAGAAAAGGTAGTAGATCAACAATTTAGCAAGCAAATATGGAAGGGTTAAAGACAAAAGTGGAAATTAATTAAAAATATAATAATTATAAAGGGATATATAAAATTAAAGGTGCAAACTGTGTCATCAAAAATATAAAACAGGGAGAAGTAAAAAATGTAAAGCTTGGGGCGCCTGGTGGCACAGTCGGTTAAGAGTCCGACTTCGGCCAGGTCACGATCTCGCGGTCCGTGAGTTCGAGCCCTGCGTCAGGCTCCGAGCATCAGGCTCGGAGCGTCAGGCTCCGAGCGTCAGGCTCCAGGCTGATGGCTCGGAGCCTAGAGCCTGTTTCCGATTCTGTGTCTCCCTCTCTCTCTGCCCCTCCCCTGTTCATGCTCTGTCTGTCTCTGTCCCAAAAATAAAATAAAACGTTGAAAAAAAAAATTAAAAAAAAAAATGTAAAGCTTTGGAATGTATCCAAAATTAAGTTAATATCAAATTAAAAGAGACCATTGCATACATAAGATATTATATGTGAGCCTCATGGTAAGCACAAAAAAAAAAAAAACCTTATAGTAAATACACAAAAGAAAAATAAAAAGGAATCTAATAGTAACACTAAAGAAAAAAACAATCAAACCACAAGGAAAGAGGCAAAGAGAGGAAGAAAGGAACAGAGAACTACAAAATAGTCAGAAAACAATAAACAAAATGGCAGTAAGTACATATCTATCAAAAATTACTTTAAATGTAAATGGACTAAATGCTCCCATAAAAAGACATAGGATGGATGAATAGATTTAAAAAAAACAAAACAAAACAAAACTAGGGCACCTGGGTGGCTCAGTCAGTTGAGTGTCCAACTCTTGGTTTTGGGTCAGGTCATAATCTCACAGTTCGTGGGTTTAAGCCCTGCATACAGCTCTGCACTATTGGTGCAGAGCCTTCTTTCTATTCCCTCTCTGTCTCTCTCTGTCTCTCTGTCTCTCTCTCTCTTCCCCACTCGCACTCATGCTCTGTCTCTCTCTCAAAATAAATACACTTTATAAATAAATAAATAAATAAATAAATAAATAAATAAATAAATATTTTTTTAAAACTTACAATAGACTTACTTCAAACTTAAAGACATTCACAGACTGAATGTGAAGGAATGGAAAAGATATACAACACAAAGAAAAATGAAAAGAAAGCTGGGATACCAATACTTATATCAAACACATTTTAAAACAAAAAATGTAACAATGATAAAGGTGTCAATCCAACAAGTGGATATAACAATTGTAACATTTATGCATACAGCATGCGAGCAACTAAATATATAAAACAAATAATACGAAAAATAAACAGAGAAATAGAAAGCAATACAATAATACTAGGGACTCCAATACCTGACTGACATCAATGGGTGGATCATCTAGAGAGAAAATCAGTGAGGAAACATTGGCCTTAAAAAACACATTAAACCAATGGACTTAAGAGATACACACAGGACACTCCATCTGAAAACTGCAGAATACATTCTTTTCAAATGCACATGAAACATCCTCCAGGTTAGATCATATGTTAGGCCACAAAACAGGTCTCAATAATTTAAAAATGATTGAAATCATATCAAGAATTTTTTCCACCCACAGTGATATGAAACTAAGAATAAACTACAAGAAGAAAACTGGAAAAAAATATCTGGAACAAACATCTGGGATGTTAATATCAAACAACACATAATTAAATAACGAATGCATCAATGAAGAACTCAAAGAGAAAAACTAAAAAATACACTGAGACAAATGGAAATGGAAACAAAATGTTCCAAAATTGTTGCGATGCAGCAAAAACAGTTCTAAGAGGGAAGTTTATAGTAATAGAGGCTTACCTCAAGAAATAATACTGAATGGGAGATGATAGTTACAAACAATATATCTGATAAGGGATTGATATCCAATATATATAAAGAACTCATACAACTCAATAACACACACACACAAACAACCCAATTAAAAAGTGGCCAAGGACATGAATAGACATTTTTCCAAAGAAAAGACATACAGATAGCCAATAGGCACATGATACTCAACATCACTAATCATCAGGCAAATTCAAATTAAAACTGCAGTGCAATACTACCTCACGTCTGTCAGAATGACTAAAATGAAAGACAAGAAATAACAAGTCTTGATGAGGACACAGGGAAAAGGGAACCTTCACACACTGGTGGTAGAAATGTAAATTTGTACACCACTACGGAAAGCCTATGGAGATTCCTCAAAAATTAAAAAAGAAGTACCGTACAATTGAGCAATTCCATTTCTGGGTATTTACCCAACAGAAAATGAAAACACTAATTCAAATACTTATATGCACCCCTGTGTTTATCACAGCATTATCTTTAACAGCCAAGATATGGAAGCAACCTACGAATCTACTGACAGATGAATGGATAAGGAAGATATTGTGTATATGTATAGACAATGGAATATTACTCAGCCATTACTCAGAACAAAATCTGGCTATTCACAACAACATGGATAGATCTATAGGGTATTATGCTAAGTGAAATAAGTCAGACAGAGAAAGACAAATACCATACCATTTCACTTATATGAGTAATCTAAAAAACAAAACAAACAAACCAAAACAGAAACAGACTCAGCTAAGCTGGGTTCTCTCACACAAACCCAGTGTGTATGACTAAAATTCTTGGCCACTTAATCCTCTCCCTCACTTGTAGATACTCATTAACCTACCAACAAGGAGATCCACAGGACTTTGGACCTCAATTTAGGAAGATGTCCTCATAATTTCATGCCACATTTCTCTACATTCAGTCCCCTCCCTCCTCTTGGACCAGCAGTTAGTTTTCGGCATTTTTCAGGGCCTTATTCTATTTAAGCACTTATAGTGAGCCTAGATTTTGAAGATACAAAGACACATGCTAATTGTTTAATTTGTACATTTGAACTACTCCAAGCTACGTTGACATACACTATGGAGAAAGAGCCCTCCTCACAGTCAGGATACATAATCATACTCAAGCCTGCAAGGAATCAGCACAGCTGTTCCCACCTTGTTCTATTATATAGGAACCCCACAGCAGGAGTAGTCTTTCAAATTCTATCTAATATTTTAATCCTCTGCCAGATTTTCAACGATGGGCATCTATTAATTTAACCCTTCTGGCAGAATCTCTTCCCCACCTCTCAAGATCTAGGTTGACAACTCATCAAAATATGAAAACAAAAACATGGTCCCAATCTAAGTAATTCCTCCATTACCACCCTATAATTTGTTTAATATGGCAACTGTAAAACATTAGAAAGGATATATTGTTTCAGTAGAACAATTAGAACTTAATACTTCCACGTTAAAGTTATTTATCACATAACACAACACCCAAGTCCCATCACATAATTACAGCTCTTAGCAATACCATGATTGATAGTCAGATCTCTCTCTTGTAGTCAACTTGAGAAAAATATGAGTAAATACAGGAAAATCTCTAAACATATCTTACAAGAGCTAAGAAAGTCCTCAGAGCCCAAGCTGATAAACGAAGAATCCTAGGAAAGTACTTGCATGTGGGGCATCAAATGAAACCATATAATTAATAGTTGTGCTCTTCCAGCTTTGGAAAATCAGACAAGATTGCCCTTTCCTTTATGCTTCTCTAGACTAAAATTAATGCTCAGATGTAGAAAGCACAAACCACAACCAGTCAGTAGAAAGAGTGACATATAGGAAACTGGGTGCTAACAAGATAGAAAGGAGAAGTGAGTTCAGCACTGAGTCTCCAGGAAGGACTCCCAGAACACCCCTGCAGAGTTGGCCATCCACTGGGAGCAGCCCAGTCAGGAAAGTTAGGGAATGAGGAAGCAAGTGCCATTCAATACCCAATGAAGCTAGTGATCAGACTCTCAAACACTGCTACAGAAAAACCTTCCCTCCACCACTGAGCTTCCCAGCAGGGTGACTACCTCCTTCCCATTCCTGCCTTCCAAACCTTACATGAGAAAACCCAATTGGCAAGGTCAATTTACATCTAGGCTCCTAGGCAGAAAGACATCTGAAAAAAATGTAGTCTTGGGCTTTGCAGCCTCTGTAGTACAGGAAAGTGCAGTAGAAGGAAGAAATGTGTGCTCAACCTTAATCTACCTCAGATTAGGTCATTAACCTAATCTATCTAATTTACCACATAGACCTGAAAACATTATTTTCCCAACAGCCTCAAAGTGTATTCAATATTCCACAAAGACTATCTTCCCTGTGCCAGCCTGAATGTAAAACTACATCCAAAGCTGTAAACACAGCAAATATAAATAGCTAATACTAACATACACCTACTTCTGCTATTATTATTCCAATTTTAAAGTTGAAGAAACTAAGGAACAGAGAGGTGAAATAACGTGTCCCAGATGACACAGTTAGAAAGTTGTGGAGCACTTTGCCTCCACAATTTGTGATCTTAATCTCTATATACCATAAATGGAAACCACAGAAAAACCTTCACTCCAGACTGTCCAGACCAGAAGATGCACGAGGCAGGCCTAAGATGTTTACCCACAACCAGGTATCCTCCCATTCAGATGTCTGATAGCTCACTAAGCCCAGTACTTTAATCTCCTGCCTAAAGGGAACCTAAATAGAGGGAGAAGTAAGGGCTTCCTGCCACTGTCCTTCCTCCTGCTTCCCAGAAAGTGCTGGACCACATAAAACAATGGGTTGCTAATAGAGAACATCAGTAGCTTGATGATCAGGGTGGATGGATTGCTAAAAGAGCGCATGAGGACCTGGAGTATTAATTTCCTTGGAGGTATAGCCATCCACCATTGACCATCAGTGATCCACCATAAAGAAGGAGTCGGATACTTTTACACATGTTCAGATTCTGCTTTTATTAAGACTGGCCCTTTAGGAAGCTCTACTATGAGGGATGGAGGAAGACATGAGCTGCCCATGTTTTGGGGGGCAACAAGAGCTCCAGTATGCCAGCAGAGAAAGAAGCCTTACTTTTAGTCGACCTTGGACCTTACCACGGCAGCCTGCCTCACAGCTGGACCAGCCTTAATCTCTGCTCATATTGGTCGGCCAAGGTCCCAAGCCCCTGGGCCACTCCTTAAATTTCTCTCCATCCAGCAATCTTGCCTTTCCAGATTCCTGCCATTATCAGACTCTACCTTGACAACAGTCTACTTAATTCATATTCACCTTCTTGCCCTCCCAAACCTGCCACTGCTCCTCAAGGACATGAAATAGATACATACTATAAAGTTTTCTCCTGCTTCACAATTTTCGGAGGATCCATCTCATGTAGCTTCCATAACACAAAGATAGGTATCATACCTTTTTGTGAGCAAAGAAATAGAGTGCCCAAGAAAAATCTGGTCTTCCAGTGTTTGAGATAATTTTATTCAAAAAATGTAACATTACAATTTCAGGAAAAAAAAATGTTAAGACTTTTGAAAGGCTCATTGGCCATCAAATAGTCCTCATAAAACTCGCTATAGTATAAATTAATCAAAATTATATGTCTTTAATGTTCCTTCAAAATCCAGCATTTTACATTTTTTAGGGATCTATTGAACCTTCAGAGCCATCAGAGTCAGGGGAAGGAGAAATAACAAGGCAAAAGATGAAGGAGATAAGAATTTGGGGAGGAATGAAGGGCGTATTAGAAAATGGGGCAATTGATGGAGAGAGAATATAGGCAGAGAATGGAGCAAGTGAAGGAGAAGATAAGAGGAAAATGGAAGAGAATATGAACAGTCATGATGGTGGTAGAGGGCAATCAGAAGGGAATAAGCAACAAAAGACACTTGCTCACCGGCAAAACACATACACACATATGTTCACATTCACACACACACACACACACACACACACACACACACACACACACGCAATACCATATTGCTCCTTTCCAAACTCATTTATGTATTTCAGCCAGTGAATCATCATTGGGCAAATAAATATGATAGAAAAAACTAGCCTGGAATTTGGAAAACCGCAATTCTAGCCTCGATTATGTGAATAGCTAGTTGTATGTGACTTTCAGCAACTTGCCTAATCTTTCTTCATTTAATCTCTATATGTAACGGTATAGACCTAAACACTTCCAGACATGAGAGTACTGGGTTCCTATGGACAAAGAGAGCAAGAAAACACTGAAAGAGAAAAAAATGAGAACCAAAGTATAAGAAATGAAGAATGGGGTTCATTTAATTGATTCAAAACCCTGGCCTAGATGGAGCCCAATGGCTAGGGCATAAGAGATGTGGTCAACATTTCTGTTTCCATTGAGAGCAGTCAGGCTCGTGATCCAGGGAGATCAGTGTGAAAAGAGTACCTGATACTCTTCCTCCAAAAGATGACTTCAAAAAAATTAAAGAAACAAGAGGTCGAGGACAGCCCTAAATACCTTTCTTTACCCCAAAGTCTTCTGAACAGCTTTCCTCATGCCCCTGAAGCCTTTTCTTCTGGCCTGCTAGCCAGGTTGGGCTGTTATTAGCAACTCCCTGCTATTATAGAGGTGATATTAGGTGATGATTGATGATTGTAATTATGATGGTGATGATTATGGTAATAACGATGGCAATTATAACCAGTAACTATCATAAGTAGGAGAGAAAACAGAGTAAAAGTAAAGAGCATGAAAAGGAGAAGAGTTACAATGCACTAGTAGTTGGGCTAGTTGCCTTGTGTCTCGATTCTTTTAATAAATGTTTCTAGCATCCCTACCATCGACTGCGTTTGTATACAGTGCTATCAAGGCAAACATGATTTCCCTCCATCAGAGAGTCCGCAGGGTAGGAATAATTACAAATAAGCTTGTGTCCTAATATATCACAATTAGTGCTATGATAAGGAAACACAAGTAGATAGACACAGCCAAATACAGATGGTCTGGAAGTCTTCACATTTGTATGTTGTAAATATAAGAGATATAGCGGTGGAGGTGGGATTCCCATTTACAGATTATCATGAAGAACAAGTCAAGAATGTTGACAGTATGGGCTCAGGTAGTGATGAACTGACAAGGTTTAGTGGTTAATTAGGAGTGGAGAGCAAAGAGGAGGAAGAAATGAAGAATGAATTCCCAGACTATAGACTGACCTACTGAGTGGATGGCAATTTCATTTACTGAGGCGGAGGACACAAGAAGCAGAACCAGTTCAGGATAATGAGTTCTACCTCACACGCCTGAGTTTTACACGTATATATGCCACCCCACCATAAATAAGCAGTGGGCAAGTGAAGATATAAGACTACTCCAGGGGATGGGAAAAGAGATGCTATTAGGAAAGTAGAGGATTTAGGGGCCACACTGAGGGCTCAGAAAAAAATCAGAGATCATGATAGTGGCCCCAATCGTTGCAGTGACACACATTATCTCTTCTAATACTTTTTCAAGTGTGTGTGGTATGTATCCTTATCCTCATTTTTCAGAGATGAAAAACAAGGCTCCAAAATGTTGTTTGCCTAAACTCTCAACTCTTGTCCAGGTTGACATTTAAACACAAATCTGAGTCCGAATCTTACATTCTGGCCATCACACCATGTTGTCCTCAGTAAAGTGTTCATTAAAAAAAAATTTAATGTTTATTTATTTTTGACAGAGACAGTGGGGGGGGAGGAGCAGAGAGAAAGGGAGACACAGAATTCAAAGCAGGCTCTAGGATTCGAGCTATCAGCACAGAGATCAATGCAGGGCTTGAACCACAAACCGCAAGATCATGACCTGAGTTGAAGTTGGATGCTTAATTGGCTGAGCCACCCAGGCGCCCCAGTAAAGTCTTCATTTTTGTCCGTTCCCAGGGTAGTTGTTCTGAGTATACAAAAATAATGATCGTGAAATGTAGATCCCCCTCTCGAGAAAAATCAGGGTCTACTGGAAGGAGAGAGGCATAAAAGCCATTAAAATGGGATGTGCTAAAAATACAATATGATTAGTATAAATAGGGTAGATATAAAATCTACAGTAACACAGAGGAGGGGCAGTCAAGGGAGCAGAGAGAAAACTACACCTGCGTTGGGATATTTGAATTGACCTTAAAGAATGAATAATCCCCAAATACGGCTTGAATGATGATTTTTTCCCCACATTTACAAATGAGGTGAAAAGGCTAAACTAATAAACCCTTGCCAACCAAACGCATGTCTTTCCACTATAGTTCCCGATGCCTAATGTCAAGTGCAGTACAGCTGGAGGCCCATTTCAGTGCCTAACCCCATAGTTGTGGCTGCTTTGCTCATTTTGAGCAACATCATACACACATGTCATAAGTCAAACAGCTAATTTGCTAATGTCATTCTCTAACACTTCTGTTTATAACACATGCCTCTGTTAAAAAAAAAAAAAAATGCTGTTCTCCAGACAGTAGGAGCTATTCCTAGTAAGAACATCCTGAAATCAATGGAACTTTTCCCCTGAACTTTCAATATCACCCTGTTAGAATAACCAGCTCTTGCTTCAGACTAAACTTCCCCCATGTTCCACATAAGTCTATTCATTACGTGTTAATGATTGTCGTTTATTATCCCTTTGTTCATTGCTAAAATTAGGAATAGCAAAGTAATAAGAATCTACTTGGAACATGCTCAAGAAATAAGTTCCACATTGTTTCAAGGTTCCTCTTCTGACTTTATTGTGCCTTTTAGGGATCATTTTTTTTCTTCTCTTTTATAGAAAAAGAAGTTGTCTCTGTGTTGAGCAATCACTTACACACATGTATCCATCATTAAAATTGTTTTAATGTTTATTTATTTTTGAGAGACAGAAAGAGTGCAAGTGGAGAAAGGGAAGAGAGAGAGGGAGACACAGAATCTGAAGCAGCCCCCAGGCTCAGTGAGCTGTCAGCACATAGCCTGAAGTAAGGCAGGAATCCACGAACTGTGAGATCATGACCTGAGCTGCAGTCAGATGCTTAACCAACTGAGCCACCCAGGCGCCCCCCATCATATTAGATTAGAGAAGAATGACTGATTTAGAAGCATTTGTACTGTCAAATTCTATCGCTTTACAGTTTTGATGATAATTTTTGCATCACAGCCAGAATAATTTCCTATAGCACTATCTTCATATCACATTCCTGTTTAAGTGGTTCCCTATTCCTACCATATCTCATTGAAATTCTTCCCTGATTACTTTGATGGTACTATCCATCAATGTCTTGAACTTGTTTCTAATACACTTCACACAAACTCTCTGCTCCAAACAGTGGAATTTCCTTACTGAGCCCATCTTCTCTTCTTCACCTTACACCTGCACACACATGCCAAGCTCACTTCCAGCTCTCAACCTCATTCTTTCATGCAATCAGTGTTTATTAACTTTCTACTATGGGCGAGGCAAAGTGGAAGCCTCCCAGATAGAGGAGCCCTGCCCCTCAGAAGCTTACACTTCTAATAGAGGAGATGGGACATCCAGGTAAATAATTACCAGAGTATGACAGGCACTCTAAAAAGGGTATAGGCAAAGCCTGTTTCAGGGTCCAAGTAGAGTTAATGCCTTGAATACCCTTCATCTTCCTGCCCCATTGCATTCCACTTTCAATATCTGGTTCAAGTTCTACCTCATTCATGAAGTTATCCTAAACCACATTTGTCTCCAGTATTCTCTCTCTTCTCCTAACTTGAATTATACTCCTAATCTACAATAAAGAAATCTAACTCTGAATGATAAAGTGTCTTATATTATCCTTATACTTTCATGTGAGTTGGCATCATCTCTCCCATTTATATTGTAAACTTCAAGGGCAAAGATAATGTCTTCCAGTTTCTTTGTTTATTTCACTATACCTAGTATAGCAGGTAATTATTAAAGACATTTATATTTTATTTAAGCTTGTAATATAATGCACTCATGTCATAAAGATTAGATTTCAATCATTTCTGGAAGAGTCATATGAAAACTTAATAAATGGACTGAAATAAGATTTTAAACAGGAAAAAAAAACTATAGTTTGCAGTCGGAAAATATAGGTCCTGTATGTGTGGTGAAAATAATCAATTGATTTGGTTATGATGTTTAAAGAATAATTATCTATGCCATTCATTCATTCAATGATTGTGTATGCAGGACCTACTAAGGGCTAAGTGCTGGTATTTCCTTCATGAAGTGAGTCTGCTTTGAAGAGCTTCTGTTTGGGGAAGTGTCTGAGAGGGAGAAAATCCTGAACCTTGACTTTCAAGGGCTTCCTGATGCCATAGAACCATGGGATCACTCAGTTGGAACTACAACCTGTAATAGGTCATTTTAAGAATTTCTAAATTAAGAGAGAGAGAGAGTGTGTGTAGTTCTGTGTAGTTTTTTTTCTGCTTGCTTACTAGGTCTTTGATATGTTCTATAATGTGACTGCCTTCTGGTCAGCTGCAGCATGGGCCAAAAACAGTAGGGTGGCTGCAGAAAGCACAAATAAAACCATGGTATATCACACTCTGTTACTGCCCAAGATTTTTCATGATTTTTCTCTAAAAAAAAAAAAAATAAGACTTAGTGTTTCTGAACTACTTACACCCATAGCATTTTATTCCAATTTGACCATACAAATAGCTTATTGTGGTGGCTGCATTAGACAGCACCTCTTTAATAAGTAACACATAGCATTTCCAGATTAAGGATTGATGCCTAAAACACCAAGAGAACGCACCAGACCCGCCACCATGTTCTCTGTTTTCCTTTCTGACCTTTGAGGATTTATTTCTCTTGCAAGAGAGAAAGAAAGAAAGAAAGAAAGAAAGAAAGAAAGAAAGAAAGAAAGAAAATGATCTTTGTTTTCCACTTAAGCCAAAATGCCAGACAACTTCCAAGAAAAATTGCAAGGGAGGAAGGAAATTGGAGGTCTAGAGAGAAAGAACATAAACCTCCTTCCACCTTATAAAATCCCAGCACTCTGTTGCTCAAGAGAAAGTTGAAGCTAAAAAGCAATTGGAAAAAATTTGAAAATAACATAATTCCTTTATAGGCAGCCAGGTAAGATCTTACCCTAATACAGTCGCAGAGAATGCCATTGTTATTAAAGCAACACAAAAAAGTTTGACCCATGAAGTTCACTGTATGCAACGTACCGCCAGCCAGTGAGTGCTGGGCAGAACTTCCAGGTCCACACTGTCATGTTAAGGGGTCAGATCTGCAGAGAAATCTTGACAAAGAATTTCATTGACCTCACAATACATTTTATGTTTCTCCTCCGAAATGTTTAATGTCTGCAATTACCTATCAGCCACCTGAGAGCTTCAGAACACTCTACAACTGCAGCCATCTGAAAAGGAAGAAAAGAAAATTGGGACTTTACTGTCCTCTGCTGGATACCTAGGCTAAGAATTATTTCTGCATTACCTTTAGAAGATATTTGAGAAGTACTGTGAATAGTTCTATGTGGCTGGGGCACTTTCCTTAAAATGAGCAATCTTGAGCACACAATGCCTAATTCATGACATGTATGCATCACCCTTTTGACACATTGAATAATCCAGTGAACAATGAGCTACATCAAACCAAGTTACTGTTAAAATCAAGGAGTGGTTCTTAAAACATTTTAATTTTTCATCATAAGGAGTTCTTATATATTTAAGAAAATCTTTTGTCAAGGTGAAAGATGCCTATTGACATTTATTCACAGTATTGAATAATTACCACACCATATGTCAAAAGGAATGGAGACACCAGCATGAACGCCAGGAATGTTAACACTTCTTTTTTACAGGTCAGCAACATTATACGAACCATTAAGGACATTTATGTATGTTTGTTATTTACAGATTTAGGGCCGTTTTTGGTTTTGAAACTAAAACTTTCTTCAAATGTTGTCTTTATGCTTAAATTTCAATGGGGTTGAAAGACATTTCTGCAAAGAAGCCCCATAGAAGGCCAAGAGACACATGAAAAGATGCTCAATATCACTTATCAACAGGGAAACGCAAATCAAAACCACAATGAGAAAGCACCTCACATCTGTAAGAATGGCTAAAATCAAAAACACAAGAAACAGGGCCACCCGGGTAGTTCTGTCAGTTAAGTTTCTGATTCTTGAATTTGGTTTAAGTCATGATCTCAGGGTTCATGAGATCGAGCCCTGCGTCAGACTCTGTGCTGACAGGGTGGAACCTTCTTAGGATTCTCTCTCTCTCCCTCTCTCTCTCTCCACCCTTCCCCTACTAGCATGCATTCTTTCTCTCTCTCTAAAAATAACTAAAAAACTTGAAAGAAAGAGTCTCTTAAAACACACACACAAGAAACAGCAAGTCCTGGCGAGGATGTGGAGAAAAAGGAACCCTCATGCACTGTTGGTAGGAATGCAAACTAGTGCAGCCACTCTGGAAAATAGGATGGAGATTCCTGAAAATTTTCAAATAGAGTTACCACATGATTCAGCAATTCCACTACTGGGTATTTACTCAAAGCATATGAAAACACTAATTTGAATAGATACATGCACCCCTATGTTTATGCAGGATTTTTTACAATAGCTGAATTATTGGAGCAGCTCATATGCCATCAATAGATGAATGGGTAAAGAAGAAGTGATACAGATATGGCATATATATATATATATATATATGAATATTATTCAGCCATAAAAAAGAATAATATCTTGCCATTTTCAGCAAGATGGATGGAGCTAGAATCCATGTGACCTAAGTGAAATAAGTCAATCAGAGAAAGACAAATACCATATGATTTCACTCATATGTGGAATTTAAGAAACAAAACAAATGAAGAAAAAAAGGGACAAACAAACAACAACAACAAAAAAGAACGACTCTTAACTATAGACTACTGATGATTACCTGAGGGGAGGGGGCAGGTGGGTGAAATAGAAGGAGATTAAGAGCACACTTACCATGATGAGGACTGAGCAATGTACAGAATTGCCAAATCACTATATCATATACCTGAAACTAATATAACACTGTATGTTAAAAAAAATTTTTTTTAATTCAATGGGGTTGAATTATTTTGAAAACCATCTTGGGTCTGTGGTCATGGCTATACAATGACAGTGGCCTAGACACCCAAAATGTAGCCCTGTGAAGACCTTCTATATTCAATAAACCGAAAAATAAGTGTATCCAATTTCCAGCCATAATAACATCACTATAAAGATGAGCCACTGATGTCTGTTTTCATCCAAGCCCAGCACATTTGGAAAATGAGGGAAACATTTACTGCGCCTCTTCTCTGCCCAAGTATTACCTCATGGAACCTCACAGCAATACTATGAGGGGCACATTGCTGCACACATCTCGGAGCTGAGAGAATAGTCTCAAAGCACATATACAGAAAGGACTGCTGGCATTTGCCACTCTATCCTTCAGGGTCTGCCTTAGACCCTCTCTCAAAGAGACTTCTCTACACTCAGTGGAGAAAGGAAAGTAAAGGAGAAAATGTGTAGAGCTTCACCCTTGATGTTGCCACTGACTCACGCATAACCTGGAACAAATCATAACCTTTCCAGGCCTCAGTTTCTACATCTGTACAATGGAAACATCAACAGTCCCACACTTTTCTCACTTCATAGTCATCCACATGAAGTATTTTTACTAACAAATTTTTGGTACTCATAAGAATTTATTTCAATTAATATTTTCTTAAAGGGGCTGTTTAGGGCAAAGAGCTCTGATTCTGGAAGTAGACAGAGCTGGGGTATGTGTCCCTTGCCCACTAAATAACCCTGTGCAGCTCCAAGCCCCAGATTTCTGGGGCCAAAGAGAGCAGGACCCACCCTCTGACAGTGTTGTTCTGAGGACCAAATTAGCGTGGTAAATGTTCAATAATTTCTATGTCCCCAGTCACCTTGAAATGTGATCAATGCTTCATCTATCTGAAATGCTTAAATTCAGGACTAGATTCTTCTCCAGGTCCCTTCCAGTCCTACACTTTTAAAACCATTTTTATGTAAACCTTTTCTAAGTGCTTAGGAAATGAGGGGAAATAAACAGGAGGCCACTTTCATGATCCCAGCATGGTTATAGGAGATGACAGAAACTTTAAGAACACCTAGTTCAGTTTCCTTACTTTAGATATGAAAAGCCTCAGCCAAGTCTATTTGCCCCAAGAAAAAGCAAAGACTAGAATCCCCAGGGGGCTCCAAAAGACATCATGAGGCTGCTCTCACCCAAACATGGCCACATCTCGCAAGAGCACCCACTGCTGGACAGGCTGACTAATGACACAGGCTCGGTATATTGAGCCACCCCTCAAATCCCAAAAGGTGAGATGAAAATCAAGCACCAACTGATGAAAGAATTGCCTTAAATGAGCATCGTAAGACATATATTTTTAACTGGATAGAAATAAGCCTGTGGTCTTAAACACAATTTTTTAAAACCTGCAGGATTTATATTCTGTGTAAGGAATGTGAATACATTACCAAAAACTGCTGCCGAGCACATTAATGTAAAACTAACTAAATAAAACCACGAGGTCGGAAGGAAAGAGAAGAATTGCCATTGGCACAAGTGAGAAAGTGATGATGTGTAACCACGAAATGCCCTGTCTCTTGGCTTATCCTTGGCTCTGTGTCCGCCATCTTTGGAACGCTGAAGTATTGTTCACCCAGTCACGTCATGCCTTGTAGAAGGCAGTCTCATTTTATTCTTTCCTGAATTCATTATAGTATTAAAAAATCCCTGCCTAAGATCTATAATGTAATATTACCACAATTTAGTCCTTGCCAACATTCAGCATCTGAAGCACCCTGTCCCCCAGAATATATTACAAAGATATTTCACCGTAAACCTAGTTGTCTTTCGGGAACGAATACAAATAACACCTTGTTTGATCTAATTAGGCTGGAACGGAACTTTGATCTGTCTTCCATGTTTAATAATGGGTGACCTATTGTGTGTCGATTCTGCTTCCCTACCTTCTTCCCAGCAAACACCCCCTACTCCCCCAGATTTCACAGGCTTCCTCATTACTCTTTGTCATGTGTTTGTTTGTTTTCTCAGGTGATTAGTTTAGTAGAATCCCTGCCTGGAGAATGATTTTGGATTTGCTAGTGCTGATTTATTTACTTGCCAATGCCACAGCAACAGCACCAGGCATTTGCATTAGCAAACAGAAATGATTACCATGACATCTTTGGTGTCGTACCTGCACATATATAAAATTATGAATGAAGACACATTGCCTTTCGAAGACTGAAAATATTTTTTTTTTGGAGCTTCTTGTGTCCATGTGCTGTTTTGAGCAAATGGTAATATAATATCTTTAGGAGTATTGACTTGTCAATATACCACTGTACAAACCCAGAATTTTCAAGTACTAAAAAACATATGTTAAAAAGAAATATTCTACCACAGAGAATAATACATAAACACAAATCTAAACTTTCCTTTTATCTACCTGAGTTAACATATATTTCAGGCATATCTCTCTTAAATTATAAATCCAGAAGTCAATCCTGCTGGAGAAGTTCGTAAACATCCAGGGAACATTTCTGCATTACTTATAATTTAATAGCATATGCATTTTTATATCTGTCTACATAGACAAAGGCTTATTTTCAAGCTTCTGTTAATTCCTAGAAGTAGGAAAATATGGGTGTGCCAATCCAGGACTTTTATAAAAAGAGACTTACAAGACCTCCCTCCTCAACCTGCTGCCAAACACAATCAAAATGTAGCTTGCGAGAATTCTGGGAAGATGGCGGCGTAGGAGGACGCTGGGCTCACCGCGCGTCCTGCTGATCACTTAGATTCCACCTACACCTGCCTAAATAACCCAGAAAACCGCCAGAGGATTAGCAGAACAGAGTCACCAGACCCAAGTGCACACGAGAGGCCCACGGAAGAGGGTAGGAAGGGCGGCGAGGCGGTGCGCGCTCCACGGACTGGCGGGAGGGAGCCGGGGCGGAGGGGCGGCTCGCCGGCCAAGCAGAGCCCCCGAGTCCGGCTTGCAAAAGCGGAGGGGCCTGATGGACTGTGTTCCGACAGCAAGCGCGACTTAGCGTCTGGGAGGTCATAAGTTAACAGCTCTGCTCAGAAAGCGGGAAGGCTGGAGGACAAAGGGAGGGTGAGCTGCGGAGCCCCCGGACGACAGAGCTCAGTTTGGCGGGGAACAAAGGCGCTCGCCAGCGCCATCTCCCCCGCCCATCCCCCAGCCAAAATCCCAAAGGGAACCGGTTCCGGCCAGGGAAATTGCTCGCTCCGCGCGAACACCCAACTCTGTGCTTCTGCGGAGCCAAACCTCCGGCAGCGGATCTGACTCCCTCCGGCTGCCACAGGGCCCCTCCTGAAGTGGATCACCTAAGGAGAAGCGAGCTAAGCCTGCCCCCCCTGCCGCTGTGCACCTTGCCTTCCCACCCCAGCTAATACGCCAGATCCCCAGCATCACAAGCCTGGCAGTGTGCAAGTAGCCCAGATGGGCCACGCCACCCCACAGTGAATCCCGCCCCTAGGAGAGGGGAAAAGAAGGCACACACCAGTCTGACTGTGGCCCCAGCGGTGGGCTGGGGGCAGACATCAGGTCGGACTGCGGCCCCGCCCACCAACTCCAGTTATACACCACAGCACAGGGGAAGTGCCCTGCAGGCCCTCACCACACCAGGGACTATCCAAAATGACCAAGCGGAAGAATTTCCCTCAGAAGAATCTCCAGGAAATAACAACAGCTAATGAGCTGATCAAAAAGGATTTAAATAATCTAACAGAAAGTGAATTTAGAATAATAGTCATAAAATGAATCGCTGGGCTGGAAAACAGCATACAGGACAGCAGAGAATCTCTTGCTACAGACATCAGGGGACTAAGGAACAGTCACGAGGAGCTGAAAAACGCTTTAAAGGAAATGGAAAACAAAATGCAAACCACCACGGCTCGGATGGAAGAGGCAGAGGAGAGAATAGGTGAACTAGAAGATAAAGTTATGGAAAAAGAGGAAGCTGAGAAAAAGAGAGATAAAAAAATCCAGGAGTATGAGGGGAAAATTAGAGAACTAAGTGATACACTAAAAAGAAATAATATACGCATAATTGGTATCCCAGAGGAGGAAGAGAGAGGGAAAGGTGCTGAAGGGGTACTTGAAGAAATCATAGCTGAGAACTTCCCTGAACTGGGGAAGGAAAAAGGCATTAAAATCCAAGAGGCACAGAGAACTCCCTTCAGACGTAACTTGAATCGATCTTCTGCACGACATATCATAGTGAAACTGGCAAAATACAAGGATAAAGAGAAAATTCTGAAAGCAGCAAGGGGTAAACGTGCCCTCACATATAAAGGGAGACCTATAAGACTCGTGACTGATCTCTCTTTTGAAACTTGGCAGGCCAGAAAGAATTGGCACGAGATTTTCAGGGTGCTAGACAGCAAAAATATGCAGCCAAGAATCCTTTATCCAGCAAGTCTGTCATTTAGAATAGAAGGAGAGATAAAGGTCTTCCCAAACAAACAAAAACTGAAGGAATTTGTCACCACTAAACCAGCCCTACAAGAGATCCTAAGGGGGAACCTGTGAGACAAAGTACCAGAGACATCACTACAAGCATAAAACAGACAGACATCACAATGACTCTAAACCCGTATCTTTCTATAATAACACTGAATGTAAATGGATTAAATGCGCCAACCAAAAGACATAGGGTATCAGAATGGATAAAAAAACAAGACCCATCTATTTGCTGTCTACAAGAGACTCATTTTAGACCTGAGGACACCTTTAGATTCAGAGTGAGGGGATGGAGAACTATTTATCATGCTACTGGAAGCCAGAAGAAAGCTGGAGTAGCCATACTTATATCAGACAAACTAGACTTTAAATTAAAGGCTGTAACAAGAGATGAAGAAGGACATTATATAATAGTTACAGGGTCTATCCATCAGGAAGAGCTAACAATTATAAATGTCTATGCGCCGAATACCGGAGCCCCCAAATATATAAAACAATTACTCATAAACAGAAGCAACCTTATCGATAAGAATGTAGTAATTGCAGGGGACTTTAACACCCCACTTACAGAAATGGATAGATCATCTAGACACACGGTCAATAAAGAAACAAGGGCCCTGAATGAGACACTGGATCAGATGGACTTGACAGATATATTTAGAACTCTGCATCCCAAAGCAACAGAATATACTTTCTTCTCGAGTGCACATGGAACATTCTCCAAGATAGATCATATACTGGGTCACAAAACAGCCCTTCATAAGTTTACAAGAATTGAAATTATACCATGCATACTTTCAGACCACAATGCTATGAAGCTTGAAATCAACCACAGGAAAAAGTCTGGAAAACCTCCAAAAGCATGGAGGTTAAAGAACACCCTACTAACGAATGAGTGGGTCAACCAGGCAATTAGAGAAGAAATCAAAAAATATATGGAAACAAACGAAAATGAAAATACAACAATCCAAACGCTTTGGGACGCAGCGAAGGCAGTCCTGAGAGGAAAATACATTGCAATCCAGGCCTATCTCAAGAAACAAGAAAAATCCCAAATACAAAATCTAACAGCACACCTAAAGGAAATAGAAGCAGAACAGCAAAGGCAGCCTAAACCCAACAGAAGAAGAGAAATAATAAAGATCAGAGCAGAAATAAACAATATAGAATCTAAAAAAACTGTAGAGCAGATCAACGAAACCAAGAGTTGGTTTTTTGAAAAAATAAACAAAATTGACAAACCTCTAGCCAGGCTTCTCAAAAAGAAAAGGGAGATGACCCAAATAGATAAAATCATGAATGAAAATGGAATTATTACAACCAATCCCTCAGAGATACAAACAATTATCAGGGAATACTATGAAAAATTATATGCCAACAAATTGGACAACCTGGAAGAAATGGACAAATTCCTAAACACCCACACTCTTCCAAAACTCAATCAGGAGGAAATAGAAAGCTTGAACAGACCCATAACCAGCGAAGAAATTGAATCGGTTATCAAAAATCTCCCAACAAATAAGAGTCCAGGACCAGATGGCTTCCCAGGGGAGTTCTACCAGACGTTTAAAGCAGAGATAATACCTATCCTTCTCAAGCTATTCCAAGAAATAGAAAGGGAAGGAAAACTTCCAGACTCATTCTATGAAGCCAATATTACTTTGATTCCTAAACCAGACAGAGACCCAGTAAAAAAAGAGAACTACAGGCCAATATCCCTGATGAATATGGATGCCAAAATTCTCAATAAGATACTAGCAAATCGAATTCAACAGCATATAAAAAGAATTATTCACCATGATCAAGTGGGATTCATTCCTGGGATGCAGGGCTGGTTCAACATTCGCAAATCAATCAACGTGATACATCACATTAACAAAAAAAAAAGAGAAGAACCATATGATCCTGTCAATCGATGCAGAAAAGGCCTTTGACAAAATCCAGCACACTTTCTTAATAAAAACCCTTGAGAAAGTCGGGATAGAAGGAACATACTTAAAGATCATAAAAGCCATTTATGAAAAGCCCACAGCTAACATCATCCTCAACGGGGAAAAACTGAGAGCTTTTTCCCTGAGATCAGGAACACGACAGGGATGCCCACTCTCACCGTTGTTGTTTAACATAGTGCTGGAAGTTCTAGCATCAGCAATCAGACAACAAAAGGAAATCAAAGGCATCAAAATTGGCAAAGATGAAGTCAAGCTTTCGCTTTTTGCAGATGACATGATATTATACATGGAAAATCCGATAGACTCCACCAAAAGTCTGCTAGAACTGATACATGAATTCAGCAAAGTTGCAGGATACAAAATCAATGTACAGAAATCAGTTGCATTCTTATACACTAACAATGAAGCAACAGAAAGACAAATAAAGAAACTGATCCCATTCACAATTGCACCAAGAAGCATAAAATACCTAGGAATAAATCTAACCAAAGATGTAAAGGATCTGTATGCTGAAAACTATAGAAAGCTTATGAAGGCAATTGAAGAAGATTTAAAGAAATGGAAAGACATTCCCTGCTCATGGATTGGAAAAATAAATATTGTCAAAATGTCAATACTACCCAAAGCTATCTACACATTCAATGCAATCCCAATCAAAATTGCACCAGCATTCTTCTCGAAACTAGAACAAGCAATGCTAAAATTCATATGGAACCACAAAAGGCCCCGAATAGCCAAAGGAATTTTGAAGAAGAAGACCAAAGCAGGAGGCATCACAATCCCAGACTTCAGCCTCTACTACAAAGCTGTCATCATCAAGACAGCATGGTATTGGCACAAAAACAGACACACAGACCAATGGAATAGAATAGAAACCCCAGAACTAGACCCACAAACATATGGCCAACTCATCTTTGACAAAGCAGGAAAGAACATCCAATGGAAAAAAGACAGCCTCTTTAACAAATGGTGCTGGGAGAACTGGACAGCAACATGCAGAAGGTTGAAACTAGACCACTTTCTCACACCATTTACAAAAATAAACTCAAAATGGATAAAGGACCCAAATGTGAGACAGGAAACCATCAGAACCTTAGAGGAGAAAGCAGGAAAAGACCTCTCTGACCTCAGCCGTAGCAATCTCTTACTCGACACATCCCCAAAGGCAAGGGAATTAAAAGCAAAAGTGAATTACTGGGACCTTATGAAGATAAAAAGCTTCTGCACAGCAAAGGAAACAACCAACAAAACTAAAAGGCAACCAACGGAATGGGAAAAGATATTTGCAAATGACATATCGGACAAAGGGCTAGTATCTAAAATCTATAAAGAGCTCACCAAACTCCACACACGAAAAACAAATAACCCAGTGAAGAAATGGGCAGAAAACATGAATAGACACTTCTCTAAAGAAGACATCCAGATGGCCAACAGGCACATGAAAAGATGTTCAGCGTCGCTCCTTATCAGGGAAATACAAATCAAAACCACACTCAGGTATCACCTCACGCCAGTCAGAGTGGCCAAAATGAACAAATCAGGAGACTATAGATGCTGGAGAGGATGTGGAGAAACGGGAACCCTCTTGCACTGTTGGTGGGAATGCAAATTGGTGCAGCCGCTCTGGAAAGCAGTGTGGAGGTTCCTCAGAAAATTAAAAATAGACCTACCCTATGACCCAGCAATAGCACTGCTAGGAATCTACCCAAGGGATACAGGAGTACTGATGCATAGGGGCACTTGTACCCCAATGTTCATAGCAGCACTCTCAACAATAGCCAAATTATGGAAAGAGCCTAAATGTCCATCAACTGATGAATGGATAAAGAAATTGTGGTTTATATACACAATGGAATACTACGTGGCAATGAGAAAAAATGAAATATGGCCTTTTGTAGCAACGTGGATGGAACTGGAGAGTGTGATGCTAAGTGAAATAAGCCATACAGAGAAAGACAGATACCATATGGTTTCACTCTTATGTGGATCCTGAGAAACTTAACAGGAACCCATGGGGGAGGGGAAGGAAAAAAAAAAAAAAAAAAAGGACGTTAGAGTGGGAGAGAGCCAAAGCATAAGAGACTGTTAAAAACTGAGAACAAACTGAGGGTTGATGGGGGGTGGGAGGGAGGGGCGGGTGGGTGATGGGTATTGAGGAGGGCAATGGGGCAATTGGGATGAGCACTGGGTGTTGTATGGAAACCAATTTGTCAATAAACTTCATATAAAAAAAAAAAAAAGAGAGACTTACAATGCCCCAGTGTCCTCAAGATCCACTCAAAAGACCACCTGAGAGAAGAGGTCCTTTTAATAAAATAGTCACTCAGCCCGTTGGATGGGATCCCAAGGAAGACCTTTCAAACATCAAATTACACTGTACAGCAAATTTGCAAAATTGGAATACATTTATGTCTTGTATTCTCTCTTGGTAAAATAGAAAGGCAGGGAAATGGACTTTTGACTACCCTTCAGTGGGAAACAAAGCTATTCTTCTTCCTTCGCTTATTTTTAAATGCACTAAACTTTTACTGGTAGTAGAAAACTGGAAATAGTCCAGGAAAGAAAGTCTAAAATGCAGAACTGCATGAATCATTTTAAAATATCTTTTTCTGGAATTGTGAATGTTCCTTCCCTAAAAATTAAATTGAATTAACAAGGCACACTCTTTAAGGCTAATTAGACCCTGCTCTGTTGTTCCTGAAACTCAGGTGGCTAGCACCAGCTGGGTAATTACGCTTTGGGTTATACAACAAGAGCCCAAAGATGTCTGCTTTGTAGGGTAAAGAGGAAACTTGAGAGATGAGCTGAAGCCTGAGAACCACCCATTTCCCTGAGGTTCAGCTCTAAAAACCAAGTTCTTTACCTGAATTATATCATATTGATTAACTGTTAACTGCTTTACAAATTTATATTATCTTAAAATAAATTATAATTTGAAAGATTTTCTTTTAATTTAGTTAGAGATGGATACATATAGTTATTGGTCACCACTTATTCTCAACCCTAGTTTTGCTTCTCAGAATTTTCATAGCAATCTTTGGCATATTTAGTCATAATAAGCCACGTTTTCCTTTGATAGCAAATTAATGCCTGAAATCTCAGGGGCTTAACACAATAAAGATGTATTTCTCACTCAAGTTCAATATAGGTCGGTGGGACCTCTACTTGACCTAGTTAGGAAGCCAAGTGATAGACACTCACATCTCAACATGTGACCTCACTATTAAAACATGGGAAAAACAAACAAGAATCAGCCTATGCTTCATCTTGGGGCTCACATGAACAACTTGTACATTCAGCCTCAGCCAGTACAAATGACGTAGCTCCAATCTAACTAGAACAGAAGCGGTGACCTGTGAGTGAGAAAAAGGACATTCAAAGAGCTTTAAGTGTCTCTGGCACGCATGGAATCCTTTTCCCGAAGGTCAGAAACTCTCACACTATACTCACTCAAAATCAGGCTTGGTACACTCCAACTTTAGAGAGATCGACCTCCCATGAAAACTCTTCATCCTTGTACCTGCCTCCTGGCTTTACAATCAAAACCCATTGATCAAATTGATTGTTGTTTTTCAAAGAACAGTCCAAAGTAACATTTGATTTCTCATTAAAGAGGCACTAATGAGAATAGAAAGAGCTCTTGCTTGGAATAAACAGAAGAATCTGAACCTAGCCCTAGCCTTTATTAGCTAAAATACTTCACCTTTCTGTACTTTTATTATTGCAGCTTGTTATGGAGATTGTCCCAACTAAATTATAACAAAATAAACATCCTAACCTATCTCAATACCTCCAATAACACCTAGCACAGCACCCTGCCCAGGTGTTCAGTTGATTTACAGCTACATCAGGAGTCCTTTTTTTCATGTTGGGTATATCACATATTCATTCTCATCAGGGAGAAAAGACTGCATCTGTCTGGCATTGACTTTCATATAAAACTGCAAGATGTAACCGTATTTTTGACGTTGAGTTTCAGTATTTCTGATTCTGTCAAGTGAACTTCTGGCTCAGGCAAACCCTGACTTAGATTAGGGCATGAGGCTTTGATTAGCATGTTGATCTGAAAGCTCTCCTACCTTAACACTCTCAGAGAATAACTTTGGGGTATTTGATCTTCTTCTTAAAAAGGAGACGGAGTGTTCCACTCATTGCACTTTACATATTCTCTCTTAAAAGCTAAACCAATCTTTATTTTCTTAGCTAATCACATCTAGCTTTCTCCACTTGGCCTTTAAACATGACTTAATCTGACCTCACCCTATTTCTCTAACCTCATGTGGAGTAAGGCTTGCAAAGACTACTATTAAGGAATAAAATGTTTTGGATTAAACATGCCTGTCCTCCAGAGGAAATAGTTTCAGGAAATTGTGAAGGTTTTAAAACATTGATGACATCACCCTCCTCCCCATCCAACCTTGAACCTGCATAGGTCTATGACTCCTTAGACCAAAGGAGTATGGCAGAAGGGACTCCGGATGGCTCTCAAGATGGATCATGAAAGGTAATGCTACTTCTGCTCACACACTGGAACATTCATGAGCCACCATGGGAGAAGGGCAACTATCCTAAAGCCGTAAAGCTATATGGAAAGACCATATGGAGGAGGAAAACAAACCACACGAAAGGCCACTTGCACAAGCTTCACTCAATAGCTCCAATCTTTGCATTGTCCCAGCCCTGGATCAGACATGTGAATGAAGAAGTGTTCAGATGAGTCCATGCACCTGTCTTTTTAGTCTTCCCAGCTGAAGACCCAGGTATCCTGAAATAGAGACAAGCTATTCTCACTCTCCAGTCTGAATGTTTAATCTAAGGAATGAATAAACATAATAAATGGTTACCTTAAGCCTCCAAGTTTGGAGATAATTTGTTATGCAGCACTAGTAACTAAATAAAGTCTATGCCTATAGCTCCTACATTAGTTTTCTAGGGATGCTGTAAAAAAACAGTACCACAAACTGGGTGGTTTAAATCCATGTCTCACAGTTCTAGAGGTTTAGAAGTCAAAGATCAAGGTATCAGCAGGGTTGTTTCCTTCTGAGTGTCAAGAAAGGATCTGTATCAGGCCTCCCACTTTGGCTTATAGCTGCCTGTCTCCTGCCTGTGCCTTTACATTATTCTTCCTCTGTGCCTGTCCTCACTCAAATCTTCCCTTCACATGAGGACATTAATCATATTGTGTTACGGTCCGCCCTAATAAGCTCATCATAACATGATTACCTCTATAGACACCTGCCTCCAACTACAGTCACATTCTGAGGTAGAAGTTGAGATTTTAACATATGAATTATTGAGATACATGATATTTCAACCCATGACAGGCCCAAAGGCACGTTACATATGGCATTGTATATAAAGGCATCTACATACGGTATCTCTGAGGTAGTGAAAGAAATTACTTAAAAAGATCATTGGACAAAGTTCCATCTTTTGATTATATATAAATATGGACATGCATATATAGTGTGTGTGTGTGTAAGTGTTGAAACATGGATGGATCTTGAGGGCACAAAGCTATGTAAAATATTGAGACAAAGAAAGAAAAATACTGTGCAATGTCACTTGTATGTGGAATATAAAAAAGCCAAACTTACAGAGAAAGGGTAGAATGGTGGTTAGTAAAAGCTGAAAGGTAAGGGAAATGGGGAGATAGTGGTCAAAGGGTATACGATTCCAGTTATAAGATTTATAAATTCTGGGGATCTAATGTACAGCATGGTGACCATATGTAACAATACTACATTGTATACTTGAAGTTTCTAAGAAAGGGGTCTTAAATGTTCTTACAACACACACAGACACACACATACACACACAAACACAAATGGTAACTATGTGAGATGATAAAGGTGTTAACTAACCTTACTGTGGTAATCATTTCACAATATACACATGTATCAAATCATCACATTATACACCTTAAACTCAATGCTATATGTCAATTATATCTCAGGCAGTGGGGGGTGTGGGGAAAAGCAATCAAATTCAAATCCTAGAAATTAAAAACACAGGAATAAAGATGAAGAATACGTTGGACAGCTTTATCAAGACTCAACAAAAGGAAAAGGATCAGTGAACTTAAAGATAGGTCAACAGAAATTACCTAGGCCAAAACACAAAGAAAAAAAGAATGGGGACAGGTAGAGGAAGAAAAGAGCATCCAGCAACTGTGAGATATCAAATAATCTAATGTATGTACCACTGGGACCCCACAAGAAGAGAGAGAAAAAACAAGACAGAAGAAGTATTTGAAAAAATGATAACCAAGAGTGTCACAAAATCACTGATAGACCCTAACTCTCAGATCCAAGTAACTCAGAGAACACTAAGCAGGAATAAATAACAACACACACACATGTGTACGCACAAAGACATACACATCTAGGTGCTTCGTATTCAAACTGCTAAAAACAAAACATGAATAGGAAATCCTCAAGACAGGATAAAAAGGGAGAGATACTTTCTATTGGGAGACGACTCTCCATGTGTCTCTCACGTTTCTGAATGTCTCACAAAGGGAGGCACAGATTGCCTATTGTTACAGGCTATCTATACACATACAATTGTGTATAAAACAGCTTAACAAGATAGAAATACTGTCTCCCACCAGGTCAAAGAGCAGGTGTTCCTACAGTTGTAAAAGATATCCTGTCTCTCTCCAGGACAAAGGGCAGACATGTTTACTGCTCATTATAAAAGATTTGGTTCCCCTGCACTCGGGGTTCCTCTCCTATAATGCAATCTGGAACTATCTGCCTCCGCCTTGTAGGACTTGGGGGCAAGTGGAACTCATGCAAATATGCTGGTATTCATGCTGTTTTCTGTGCCATGAATAATAAAATTCTTTGTTTCTCACTCAGGAGTCTTTTATCTTCTGCCAGCTTCTATGAACATGTAGCAGGCTAAACTTTTAGCCTGCAAGTAGGGTAAAAACCTAGACCCTTTACAGTTCTCTATAGCAAGAAAAAATTATAGTAGACTTCCCATCAGAAAACATGCAACACAGAATACAATGGGGTAATATCTTAAAAGTACTGAAAGAAAAAGCTGTCAACCTAGTGCTCTGTTCTCTGTAAAGATGTCTTTCAAAAGATGAAGGAAAAATAAAGACTTTCTCAGACAAGCAAAAACTGAGAGAAGTCAATGCCAGCAAATCTACACGGTAAGAAATATTAAAAGTATTCTTCAGAAGGAAGGAATATGATAGCAGACAGAAACTGTATTTACACAAAACCATATAGTATGTTCGAAATGGAATAAATAAATATTAGATCCCTTGGACACAGGTACTTGCCCCAATCATCCTTAAATTTGCCATTTCCCTTGGAAAACTAAGTAGCCAATCACCCTAACGGGTATAGGGGGAAAGGATCAGTCCTACAATCATGTCAGGGAGCTCAGAAAAATGTACTCTAATGGTATTGAGGCCAACTGCATCCTGCAACATTAGATGCCTTTACAATAGTACATGGAAGATTCAGAATTGAACTAATTCATATCTAGAGGTATTGACGAATACATCAGTTCCTGGGGCTACAGCTGCTGCATAAGGAATTCAGATTCTATCTGAGGACTTGAGCAACATTCCTCTGGCTGAAATATAGAAGAGGAGAAAAATGGGAAAGATAAAAAATTCATTTGGGGAACCTCAAATGCTTTATAGAAACAAAGAGTGGACTTCACAAATGGGAAGTTTCACTTTGTTAGTTTGTAGAGGTGGCAGCAACCTTGAGAGTTGAATATGTTCATTTGGACTGTGTACCATCGGGATTATGCTGATGTCTGGTGAGCTTGATTGGATATCACGTATATGGCTGCCATTTTAGAGTTCACCAATATCTAGTTCTACTTTTCTTTCTGGGCACATGGAAGACTATGCTTCCCAGACTCCTACAGTTACACAGAGTCACGCAGAACCTTCTAGCTAAAGAAATGGCAGCAGAAATGACATGTGTCACTTCCAGGCTGCAGCCATGAAAAACCTCTACATATCCCGTTAGCTTATTTTTGTCTCGATCCAAGAACGTGGCAGTCCTGTCTATGTGGCACACAACAAGATTAAAGCAATCTGAGTTGCTGAGCCATCTCAAGGACCACAGCTGCCCTGGCAAGTTGCCTGGTCATATACATTTTTTGTGTGTCAATACACTGAGGAAAAAATAATATGGAAAATTAACAAATTTCTAAAATTTGCTTTTACCTGAACATCTCTCATATTTTCAGAATAGTTTCTTAGATGCAAAAGAAAGAAAAGTAGAACGATTAAAAAAAAAAAAAACCCTGAGTAGAAATATTTTTGAATTCTTGTTCAGTTTTTTACTTCAAATATGTCAACAAGCATGAGGCCATCTTTGATTCTGATACAACTGGCATTGATCGCATTCATGAGTGTAGCTATGATACCAGGGACTAACCTGTATATCCTCCCTTGTTTTCCTGTGTCAGAACACGATACTGAAAGCAACATACCCAACATGATGAAAATCTCTCCAATTCACAATCAGTTGAAAATGCTACGGGCCCACTGCCAGATAGCATTCTTAAGCTGGATCTTTTTCTCAGCACCCTAAATTAACCAGCTGGAATTCGTTTTAAGTGCCAACCTACTCAGCCTTTCAAGAGGCAAAGTTTTTTCTTTTAGTGGGAGATCTGCCTCTCATCATAGAGATGTAACAACACATTCCTGACTTCTCCCAAAAAGCAGACTTTTTTGAAACAATACGCTCAAAGGAAGGTAAAGACAGATCCCAGAGCACCTGTTTCAAGCAGGATATATGGACCCTGCACAGAGATCAAGGCAGGCTCCTGGAGCACTGACTGTCACCTCACGAAACTCTCAGCAGTAACAGCCAGGCCTGCCTGCCTCATAAGTAATTCTTTCGGGGCAAAATAAGTCAAGAGAGAAAGAGCTGTTGTGAATGAATAATTGAACTAATTAAATCTATTGATGAAGAAGTGCTCCCTGGTCCAGGAGCAAAACTCTTGGAACAATGTTTCAGAAATGAAGAAAGGCATATTCTTCCGGTGTACCTCAAATTCTTATTTTGGAAAATACAATGCACTACTCTACAGGATTGTAATTCTGAAACACCCCACATTAAAAAGCAGGACAGAAGTCTCAAACACTTATTTCAAAAGGATTAAGTGATGTAAGCGAAGTTTTTCATTCATTTCTTCAAAAAACATTTACTGCACATCTATTTTATGCCACACTTTGAACTGAACTCATTTACACAGGGGATAATATTTTGAGATACCAATACTTTGTCCTCCCCGCCTTCTTCCCTTTCCCTCGTATAGCAGAGTGAGTAACCCGTAGAATGTGGCTCCAGAGTCAAACTACCATGGTGCATTCCATAGCTGTACCCTCACCAGCTCTGTGACTTCAATGAGTTAATCTCTTTGTGCCTAAATCTCCTCATCTATAAACTGAGAGATGACGAAAGAATCAACACATGCAAAGTATTTAGAATAGTGTCCGTAGGATAATAGGGGCTCAGTATTACCCATTATTGTTTGTTATTTTTATTTCCTTACCCCAAATTCAAACTGGTAGCTATTCCTTGTCTCAGAAGTATATGGCAGAAAAGGTAGTATAAGGGTTCCAAAAAATCACCCTGAAGGCCCAAGCGGATCAGTGTCTCAGCATACCAGTGGGGAAGCTCTCCGTGCCTGGCTTGCTGGGTGGTCTGGCACCCTCCCAGGAATGGTTTCTTCCCATAGCTCTGTCCCTGATCAGTACAGCAGCTCTAAACTTCTCTAGTGCAGCACGTCCTGCTCCTGATTTTTGTCAACCTGCTCTCAGAAAACCTTCCCTCAAGGGCACATCTTGTCATCTATGCCATCTCCTCTCTAGGCAACCAGAACCAGGACTCTAGTCCCCCTACGCTGTTAAGTGCTTGATGGCCTCAGATACTTCTGGTGTAGAGTAAGTCTTTGACCTGTTTCATAAAGATTACAGTTATGATCCATTTCCTATAATGTCCCTGCAATGGACTAAATGTGTCTTCCCAAAATTCTTGTGTTGAAATCCTAACCCCCAAAGTGATACTAGGGGGTGGGGCTTTTGGGAGGTGATTAGGTCATGAGGGGGGAGCTGTAAGATGGGATTAGTGTCTTCATAAAAGAGATTCAAGAGGGCCCTTTCGCCCCTTCTGCCATGGGAGAACACAGTGAAAAGACTGCCTTCTATGAACCAGGAAGTGGGCCCTCACCCGACACTGGATCTGCTGTCACCTTGATTTTGGACTTCCCAGTCTCCAGAACTGTGAAAAATAAATGTTTAAGCCACCCAGTCTCTAGTATTTTGTGATAGCATCCCGAGCAGACTAAGACACCAATATTAGCCTCTTTTCCATTAAAGGAAGTCCCTTCACCTTCCTGTAGTGTGCTAACGCCAGTTTGTACCGGCTGGGAGAGCAGACTGTGCTAATCTCTTCCAAACTCTGTTTAGTAATGAGATGCTGGGAGCCTGGAAGTGGCCATAGTGGGCTTACTTATTTAAACCTCAGAGATTATACAAATGCTGCACATCAGGACTTTTTCTTTTTCCAGACAGCTGGTTTACCAGCATACCACTGTCTTGCTCTCAGACCTACAGCCACAGAATTCCCCAGTCTTCCCTGCCTCACGTAGGCCTTAGTGTAGACCCTACCTGGGCCTCTTGTTTAGTAGGGAAGAAAGGTACAACAGTCTCCTCCTAAATTGGTCTCTCATGTAATTTCAGATTCTTCTCCGCACTGCTGCCAAAGTAATCTTTCTAAAACACAAATCTCATCTGATATGCAAAGTTTAAACTTTAACATGACATTCAAAGTCCTTCTAACCGGGCCCCAATTTTTCTTTTACCTGTCTTTATCTTAATATATATTCATGTCTCAGTTCCTTCCACTTTCCTACAGATCCCAAATATCCTAAAGCACATATTATTCCGCAAAGGGTTCATGGACTTTTTGGCCCTCTATGTCTCTATCTATACTGTTGCCTTAGGCCAGAATATCCTCTTTGCTTGAATGCACCCTCTTCTCTGAAGCCTCCCTTGCAACAGTGGGCAGCATGATGATTTTGTGTGTTTTTTCTCATTCATTCCTGCTAAAGCCCTGGCTCTGTTCATTTTAGATGGCTGTACTTCTGTTTTAGTTTCCCTGCTAGACGTTGTGCTTCCAAAGGAGACAACTACGTGACCCAAATTTGTATCTACCAGACAAAGAAAGTACCCAGCAAAATATTGGTGCTCAAAAATATTTTTGAATGAATTAATGAAGATTTAGAAGAGGCCCTGAAGGACAATGACAATAAAAGTTCATCGTCTTCTTCCCTTCCTGAACAACTCAGTCTAAAAGCCATTAGGTGGGGTTAGGCAAGAAAGGCCATTCATAAGGTGGGTGGGGATGCAGAGAAATGGCCCAGAGCAGGGTGCCAGAGGCAAGGGAAAGAGGGTATCCAGGAGTTAGGGCAGGGAAGGAAGCTGGTGCAGTGTTAGATTTCAAGTGAGGTGAGAAGCAAGGGTATCCACACCGAGATGTGCTATAAGGCAAAAAGCCAACTTAATGGGGCTCCTCGTAGCAGAAGCTAGGGGGGAAAAATGGAAAATCAAATAGATGACAGCAATAGATGATAGTCTGTTGAATAAAATAGAAAACTATAAATCCATACTGATATAAATAAGTATATAAATTAATTGAAGTTCGATTAAGAATGTAATTGTTTTCACAGACTCAAAGTACCTCCCACAAAGTACTGGTTAATTACATAGGGAAAATGAGTCACTTGGGGAGAAAAGACTAGCAGGCACTTATCTTAATCAAGTGCATAAACATTATCAGAAACATTACCAGAAATGGGACAAATGGAAATTGTGCACCATCTGATACAATGCAAAGAGAACAGTGTCCCTTGTGTGATATTTCTCCCAAAGATACATGTCTTGAATGTAATCATGGGGGAACACCACACAAATCCAAATTGATGGACATTCTACAAAATAACTGGCCTGTAATCTTCAAAGGTATCAATGATGAAGGTCAAGAAAAGAAGGCGGAACTTTTCCAGACTGCAAGAAGCAAAAAAACACGAGCACTAAAAATAACATGAGATTCTGAACTGGATCCTTTTCGTATAAAGAATAAGATTACCGGGACGATTAGCAAACTTAAATGGTGTCTGCATGTTATATGGTAGTAATGTAGCCAAGTTAATGTTCTGATCTTGATGGTTATATTGAGGACATGTAGGAAAATGCTTTTATTTTTTCAGAAATATACCATAGTGTGTTCAAAAGTGATAGGGCATCCAACCGGTAATTTGCTCTCAAGAGAATCAGGAAAAAAAGTTCTTTGTATTGTGCTTGTAATTTTTCTGTAAGTTCTATAGTAAAAACAATAAAAATTGTGTTTATACACACATTCTTTCTTGCCGCTGACAATCCATCATTGCTAGAGAACCAGCCAACCACATTGGTTGTGTGTGCACACTATGTGCACTAAGTATCAGAAAGAAGATGTTTTGATTTTCTTTCTCCTTTGGTATGATTGAAGTATATCATTAGCTGTAAAAATATATACATATACTTTTTACTTAATAGACACTTTTTAAATTTTTTTTAATGTTTTTTATTTTTGAGAGAGAGAGAGAGACAGAGCACGAGGCGGGGGAGGGGCAGAAAGAAACGGAGACAGAGCCTAAAGCAGGCTCCAGGCTCTGAGCTGTTAGCACAGAGCCCAACATGGGGCTCGAACTCACGAACCATGAGACCATGACTTGAGCCAAAGTCAGACGCTCAACTGACTAAGACACCCAGGCACTCCAACGCTGTATTTTTTAAACTTTCTTATGCGAGTGTTGAATTTTTCTAGTAAAGGAAAAAATTATTTGGTTTTGTTTCAGTGCTGTTTCTTCAAATACTGATGGTAGCAGTATTAAAGCCCTTACTCTCTTGCTGTATCCATATTTGCTTTCTGTGTTTTTGTACAACTGATAAAATTAGTTTAGTTGCTCTTGGCTTGTGTTGTTTTGAAATAGAAGTGGAATATGTCAAAGCAGTCCACCACTAACATACACTCATACCCTCAGAGGGGTCAGATGCAGCTGAAATGTCTGATGTTATCAGACATCAGGCAGGGACAGATGAGTTTTACCAGCTCGTTTGCCCAGCCAATCGCCTTCCTAGGAAACAACATGCCCACTTCTATTTTAATTGCTCTATTTCCTCGATTCTAAGATCATGGTTTTTTTCTATTTTAACATTCTAAGGGGCGCCTGGGTGGCGCAGTCGGTTAAGCGTCCGACTTCAGCCAGGTCACGATCTCGCGGTCCGTGAGTTCGAGCCGAGCCCCGCGTCAGGCTCTGGGCTGATGGCTCAGAGCCTGGAGCCTGTTTCCAATTCTGTGTCTCCCTCTCTCTCTGCCCCTCCCCCGTTCATGCTCTGTCTCTCTCTGCCCCAAAAATAAATAAACGTTGAAAAAAAAATTTTTAAATAAAGATTAATTTTGCAATCTATGTCCAAACAAATTTGCCATCTGCAAGGTACTAGTTACTGTTGTAACCAGTGTTGTAACCAGTGTTGTAACCAGTGTTGTAACTAGTGTTGTTAATTTGTTATGGTCTATATACATATGAACTTAGCCTGATCTCTTGGAATGGATGACAGAATTTTCAGAGCTAGGAAAAGTTATTGTGAATCCATGAAGGACTGCCTCTCAAAGTCTAAACATCTGCCAATCAGAAACATTGAGTTACTTACCTTTCAGAGACTTTTCAGAGATTCATAAATCAAATAAGGAAAAAGCAGAACAACAAATTTAGACATAGTATTCTTCAATGTGTCTCAAAGGTATAGTGGCAAGTCATTTTCCTCCTGCTAAGGAGGTCCAGAGCAGGAGTGTGGATTATAGGAAATCATCTGTCATTATTATATTATGCATCACTGTGGACACTAAAAATGATTCCGGAGAAACTTTAGACTTTGAATATGACAAAGGTTTAGACTCAAACTTCAGGGTACAAAATAAATTTGCATAAATAAACACATGTGATTGTCAGTTTTCAAAACTGTCTGCATTTAATGCATTTTAATCTTATAAAAGCTGTACAGCTTATAAATGTTGGTGTCCTGAAACTGCTACAAAATAAAAACACCAGTTTGGTAGACAATTTCCACTGACTCAGTGACTACAGCAGCTAATTAATCGTTCTCTGCCTTGTATTGTGCGGATAGTTCAATGCAATCACTGGATGCATTTCTGTCAGTTCACACTTACCTTCTCTCTTCTGAATGTTTCTTTTCCACCTGTGGCAGCAGAAGACCAGGTAAGGTCCAAGACCTGGTAATGCTCCGGACAGACAGACAGCACTCAATAAATATTTACTAATTATATGAATAAACAAGATAACTGAGTTGAATCAGTTCATCCACATAAAAACAGAATGCACACTGATCCCTGAGAAAGTTAATACTAGCTCTGCCCTATGCTGCTTCTAACTTGAAAGATTTTCCAAGTCCCATTTTCATTTCTATTTATGTAACCTTTAAGCGCCTTACTGTGGGACTTCTTGAAGCTCTTTGAAAAAAAAATGCATCTTACACATCCTATTCAACTACAAAAGAAACTTGCCAGTTAGAGGATTTTATTCTTCAAATAACAAAACACCTGTCTGTTTTGAAAGCTAACCTATAAACCTATTCCTTTTTAGATTATATTTCATTATTCTGTTTTGATTAGAACTCTGTTTTACTATGCCCTAGGGTGCCAGTATGAAGAGTTAGGTTGAAATAAAATTCTGATTCATGTACTAATGAAAATCCTGACACTTCACTTCCAACATGACCTTTATCTTCACTCCAATGCTCTCATTCAAGGAGTTAAAAGCCATCCCTTGCTCAGGGAATCCCTATGTTGCCTCTGTCTTCCCCCTTCTACTCTTCTTCAACAGCAAAGGTGCCCATGGCACACACTCACCACTTGCTAGTCTGCTTCTCCTGCTTTAGACTTCCTCTCTGACAAGTGTGACCGGCAGCTGAATCTAGCAAGAAAGGTTTAGGACTTTATTCGCTCCTGCTGATAAAATTGTATACACCTGAAAAAACAATGGTTTTGGACATGGTACACAAATGCAAAGTTCTTTAAAAAAACAACAACAACAAAAAAAACTTCATTTGACCTGAGTCACTGGGCGTTTTGAATACAGTCCTTGGGTTAGAAAAATACTAAGACCTAGACAGAACTCTTAGATGTTTATTTCATAGTAAAAATCATATAAAATCAATAAGCATTGAGAAACAATGGACTATCTACAAAGGGGTTCATATCCAAAATATATAAAGAACCTACACAACTCAACACCAAAATAATAATAATAATAATAATAATAATAATAATAATCCAATTTAAAAATGGGCAGAGGGCCTGAATAGACATCTTTCCAAAGACATACATATGACAAACGGAAGCATGAAAAGATGCTCAACATCAATAATCATCAAAGAAATTATTAATCATCAATAATCATCAAAACCACAATGAGATGTCACCTCATACTTGTCAGAATGGCTACAATCAAAAACACAAGAAATATGTGTTGGTAAGGAAGTGGAGTAAAAGGAACCCTCACAAACTATTGGGAGGAATGTAAAATTGGTGCAGCCACTGTGGAAAACAGTTTGAAGGTTCTTCAAAAAATTAAAAATAGAAATACCATATGATCCAGTAATTCCACCTCTGGGTATCTACACAAAGAAAACAAACAAACAAAAAAAAAACACTAATTCAAAAAGATTTATGCACTCCTATGTTTATTGTAGCATTATTTAAAATAGCCAAGCAACCCTAAGTGTCCACTGACAGAAAAATGGATAAAGAAGATGTGGTACAAACACACACACACACACACACACACACACACACACACACACACTGGAATGTTTCTCAACCAAAAAAAGAATGATATCTTGTCATTTGTGACAATATGGATGGAACTAGATGGTATGATGCTAAGTGAAATAAATTAGACAGAGAAAGACAGATACCATATGATTTCACTTACATGTGGAATCTGGATAACAAAATAAATGAGTAAAAAAACAAACAAATAAAAAGCAGAAACAGACCCATAAATACACAAAACAAAATGCTGGTTGCCATCGGGGAGGCATGGAGGAGGGATAGGTAAAGAGGGTGAAGGGAGCTAAATGTCCATCAACTGATGAATGCATAAAGAAATTGTGGTTTATATACACAATGGAATACTACGTGGCAATGAGAAAGAATGAAATATGGCCTTTTGTAGCAACGTGGATGGAACTGGAGAGTGTTATGCTAAGTGAAATAAGTCACACAGAGAAAGACAGGCACCATATGTTTTCACTCTTATGTGGATCCTGAGAAACTTAACAGAAGACCATGGGGGAGGGGAAGGGAAAAAAGAAAGAGAGGGAGAGAGCCAAACCAGAAGAGACTCTTAAAAACTGAAAACAAACTGAGGGTTGATGGGGGGTGGGAGGGAGGGGAAGGTGGGTGACGGCTATTGAGGAGGGCACCTTTTGGGATGAGCACTGGGTGTTGTATGGAAACCAATTTGACAATAAATTTCATATAAAAAAAGGGTGAAGGGAGGGAGGTACAGGTTTCCAGTTACATAATAACTTATGGGGATAAGAGCTACAGTATAAGGATTATAGTCAATGGTATTACAATAGCATTGTACATAGTATAATGTATAGACTTGTTAAATTACTATGTTGTACACCTGAAACTGACATACAGTGTAACACTGTATGTCAACTATGTTTTACTTTAAAACAAAACATATCAGGGCACCTGGGTGGCTCAGTTGGGTAAGCGTCCAACTCTTGGTTTCTGCTTAGGTCATGATCTCGTGGTTCAAGAGTTCAAGCCCCACATTGCCCTGCATTGGGCTCCCTCTGACAATGTGGTGCCTGCTCAGGATTCTCTCTCTTTGCCCCTTGCCACTGCACACACACACATACTTCTCTCTCTTTCTCTCTGTCTCTCTCTCAAAATAAACTTTAAAAAAACCACAAAATATGAGAAAGAAAAAGAATGTTAAATGAGCGAGGAAAAAAAAAGAAACAAACTGAACCGTCTATATTTTTATTTCAGTTTATTTTGGAGAGAGGGACAGAGGGAGAGACAGAGACAGAGAATCTTAAGCAGGTTCCACACTCAACATGGAGTCCAACTCAGGGCACCATCCCATGACCTTGGGATCATGACCTGAGCCAAAATCAAGAATCAGACACCCAACCAACTGAGCCACCCAGGCGCCCCTAAGTACAATATTAAATTAAGAGGTAAAAAGAGCACAAGATATCTAATCAAAAGTTCTGTTCTTAAATTGCAGTAATGATTTCAGTTCAAGTTAACTAGCTGTGTACCTTTGGCAAGATATTTGATTTCTTAATCCATAAAATGGAGAAAATGTAATTATGTCCAGTAATAATAATAACAATAACATAATTATTACACTTACCTTACAAAATTAAATGTTTGTGCAATAATTTGTAAATAAGTACTATATAAATGTTGTTATCACGGTAACACTAAATAACACAATAAGAAATCATCATGTTTGCCAACCCCACAAATACACTGGTTTCTTCCCAGAATTCTACATACCAGGAAACTTTCCACAATATAATCTCCAGTGTCCACATTGCAGGATTATATTTCAGGGAATGCTTGTGGTCCAAGAAGAGATTCTCCTTAATAACAAATTCATCATTCTAGGAGGTAAGACACAGAGTACAACACAGTCATGTATAACATCATAATTAGGTTACTTGAAACTGACCTATATCTAGTGCCATTACTTTGCTGGGTTCTGTTAGTATTGTTCCTAGTTCACTGTAAATTTTAAAACATGGGGAAGATAATACGCATACACACAACTTGTGGGGAGTTTAAACCAACAATATTGGCTATGAAGTGTGTTCTGATCCCACCACAGACCCAAAGGTAGACAGGAACACATACGTTTAATCCACATAATTTAAGACTAAGTTTGAGGGCTGTCTGGCCAAATTGTGAACTCCTAGTCCCTGGATGTGTTCAAGCAGAAACTGAATAATCCTCTGTAAGAAATATTATGGAAGAAAGTCCCATTTTCGGTCAGTCTCTAGGAGTCAATGACTTAGCTGGTTTCATTGTTTTGTTTACTATGCACTGTAACTAATAAATTGAATAATAGCTATGTAAATTTAATTGAAAAATATTTCAAGATTCATTCTTTCAGACCACATCTATTAGTATTTCCATAATCTAAATACAGGTTCTGCTTAAATATTCCCCCAAAAACAATAATTTTAAAAATTCATACCAAGCATTAAAATATGTAGGATGCAATCATTCTCATCCATTGCTAATAGAAATACTGTGGAGGGAAATTAGAAGCCCTAAAAAATAAGTATCCCTTTTGGCTCAGAAGGCTCTAGAAGAAGTATTTCTTCTTCTAGAAATTTATTCTAGAAATCGTCAAAGGCATGCACCAAGGTTCATATATAAATATACCTAATTAGAAGTTATATATGCTAAAGAATTAAAATAACCTGGGGTGCCTGGGTGGCCCAGTCGGTTAAGTGTCAAATTCTTGATTTTGGTTCCAGTCATGATCTCATGGTCCTGAGATCCATGCTAGGTGTGGAGCCTGCTTAAGATTCTCTCTCCCTCTGCCCTTTCCCTGCTGTCATTCGTGAGAGTTCTCTCTCTCTCTCTTAAAAAAACAAATCATATCATATTTTATAAAACCTTATTAATCAAAGGCAGTACTTATAATATATTAAATTTTTAAAACAATATTAAAATTAATATAGACAGTGTAATATTAAATGTATTTTATATAAATATATATATACATATATATATTTACATTTCTTTTTTTATGTGTATGCATGCACATACACAGGCCAGAAGAAATATATCAAAATAAGAATGGTATTAGTTATCTCTGGGTAATAGAATTATGCATAATTTTTATTTTATTCCTCATGTTTCCTAGAGCTTTCCCATTCTTCTATAACAAACAAATAATACTCTGTAGTCAGGAAAATCATAAATTATATTTTCCTTTCAAAGTTCTTCACATAAGCCCTTCTGAATCCCATAGCCATCATTCAATTCAATAAACATATTTTGAGGATGAAGTTGAGCTAGTTTTTAAAAGTATTCTTTTGCCATCTTGATCATTACCATCAAAAAAAGTTATGACTGATAATTTTTAAAACTTTTATTATATATTTTGATGAATGACTTAAAGGTAATTATTGCTAATGACAGTGTTGCTCTGTGTAATTTATATACACTCGTTAAAGATTCATGCCATAGGACATAAAATAAGATATTTGATGTCTTGTTTCCCCACTGTATTTTAGGTCTTATACATAATAGATACTCAGTATTAAGGAAAGAATGAAGGATGGGAGGGAGGGAGGAAGGAGCAAATGTCATCTTTCTTATTAAAATGGGTGTAATCCCCTCTTATACTATGTCTATGAAAAACTTCTTTTTGGCTTCTGTCATGTCAACTTATGTCCTATTTTTCCAAAATGTAGCCCATAGAACAAGACAGAAACTGAGACTGGAGTGGTCTTCTAAAGCCTCAGAATAAAGCAGTGACAGGGGAAGTCACCTCAAACACACTTGGCTCCATCACTAATCCTGTGTTAGATATGGAAATGGAGGCTATTTGTGACATCCTGACTTTTCCCAGAACCATTTTGGGAAAAGGCAAGCACACAAGTAAGAACGTGGTTGAGCCCTTAGTTCTGAGGTTTCGTGTTGGGCGGCCCATTCTGTCCCACCACCTGGCTTCCTGCATTTCTCCCGCTGTGTTCCTTGTCTCTATGTGCCAGGTGGCCTGCCGCTGTTGCTGATAGATTACACAAGACTGGCAGTGTGTTCTGGAGAAACAAAATACCAAATTACACAGATTTAGTAAATATATGTGAAAGACCAAAGAAAAGTAGGGCAGAATTTGGTTTAGGCGGCCCTTTGTTAAATAAACTCAGTCAACTTTGTTTCAGACGATCACAAACAGAGTTGGAGGTTTTGGGGGAGTGAATACATTTTTTTTTTAAATCTTAGTAAAGTCATAAACTTTGTTGAAAAATTTAAGAAAGTAGGTGTTTTTTAAAATAACAATAGAATATCCATAAAAGTTCCATGACATTTCTTCAGAAATGCCCTATATTAAGTCTCACTACTGGGACCCAAGCTAAAAGCCATTGGCCAACCTCAATGGAAATAAAAGACTGACTCATAGTTTGGGGGAAATATACACCAGCAGTCAACACATTCTTCCCCAGTACGGTTTACCGGAGTGATTTGAACAATTTCTTTAAGAGGCAAGAAGGAACTTAGTATGTCGTTCATTTTTTTAAGAAGAAGGGATGGTTTCTATCAGAGCTGATAGTAGTTAATGGGATGAATGAAGATAGCATAGAAAATAGGAAAAAACTGGCCTCCCAAATGCACCATTAAAAGTGAAAAGCCTCACTGCTATATGCAATTGGTTTTGAAATTCTCATGACTGGAAGTCAGAAATGTTAGAAGTTAATATACCGTTCAGGGATAAAGTGCACTTCTGATGTTCAGAGAGGATGTTTTCAAGGTGAAACCGAAGCCTATAAACAAACAAAAAAGCCACATCAGCTGTATTAAAAATCTTATGCATATAAATTCTCCATTGCTCAAAATGTCAGACTGAAAGCAAAGCCACATGTTCCTTTGCTTCATTGCCTATAGTGGCAGCTTTTAAATCCCTGCCTTCCTAGGAAGTGACCTCATCAGAAAATCTTATAACACTGTCATGTGGGGAAATCCTCATAACATTTGGGTTAATGCGCTTACACTGTAGGAGAGGTATCCAAGAACATTTAATAATCACAAAGTCCTAAGGGGACTTGATGTTAGCTGGGTCATGGAAGGATTTCTCTCAGTGCACATCTGGGACATTTTGTGGCATAGTCTGTAGCAGGCCATGTGACTTCATAGTTAAAATATAGTGCTGAAAGTTACGAGAGTTTGGGGATCATATAGCAACTGAGCTATTGACCGACGAGCTGACCCTAGACAAGTCATGACCTTGTGGTACATCAGTCAGCTTAGCCATAAAATTGGGCACAAAGGCTGGACTTTACCAAAACCAGATGTGGTTCTCCAGTTCTCTCTTCAACTAATATCTTTTTCTTCTAATGCGGCTGTCAAGTCTCAATTTTTTTCATATACGGAAAGGCAATGGTATATTATAGTCTACTCTCTCAGTAAGATTTGGACCAGACAGATAACGTCCAAGAACGATAGCTTGACCCAGTCCACACCCTAGTGCTCTCCTACCTGCCCAAGTTTATGTCTGTCAGAGAAGTTGCAATAGCCTGTACACACTCAGGGCCTAGAGTCCTAAGTAAGTTATAATTAGAATCATTTCTTTGTATCCCTAAGAAAGTCCCTAGAAGGGACGTAAGTCACAGAAAAGCCACAAATCACAGTGTACAGACTTGCACTCCCCCTCCTTAGCTCACCACATAGATTCTAAGTTGTGGATCCATCACCAAGACAGGTGATAGATACCAGCTTCCTCCTCTTAAACACAACAGAACCTCTTTTGACTGACTTTCCTTTAATCCAACTCCCTTGATTAACCAATGTTTGCCATTTCCTCTGCAAAACGTGCTGAGCAATGCCAACTTCTGGTTACAGAACTCTCTGGCATGCCTGTTCCCTTCCCCCATCCCAGATATTTTGGAGTTACCATGAGTCAGTTGAGTTTGTACCCAAACACTTTGTGCTAGCTGCAGGTACCTGTAGTACCTGTTGAAATGGATAAGGACGAGAAATGCAAAAAGAGAATTATTGTTTCTATTAAAAATTGAGGTGACTGTTTTGGAATGGCTAAATAGGGATGGGACCATCCTAAATGCAATAAAGACCATCAGGATTCCAACCAGCCAATCAAACATTAAAGAAAGGCCTTGGACCTACATCAAAAGATTGGCAAATATATGTGCATGCCTTTTAAGTTCAAATGATATATATGGGGGCGCCTGGGTGGCTCAGTCGGTTAAGCGGCCGACTTCAGCTCAGGTATGATCTCATGGTCCGTGAGTTCGAGCCCCACGTCTGGCTCTGTGCTGACAGCTCAGAGCTTGGAGCCTGCTTCAGATTCTGTGTCTCTCTCTCTCTGACCCTCCCCCATTCATGCTCTGTCTCTCTCTGTCTCAAAAATAAATAAAACATTTAAAAAACATTAAAAAAATATGTATGTATAGCATGTATTTATATGCATAAATATATGTATGGAGATAGATACATTTTACATCTCAAATAACTTTGACTATATTCATTAAGCAGTAAATGATCAATCCTAATCTTATCAGATAATTTCTGAAATGTTTTATTATTCTCCTGATTGGTATTGTCCAAACTGGAGGAGACGTCTGTTTTCTGACTTCCTTTCCATTCAAGTGTCACAAACGGCCAATGGCTCACGCAGATCTCATCTCGACGATGGAGTAAGCTTTTCAGGCATCAGAAAGCACACCCCTCTTCACCAGAGCCAGATGGCAGGAAGACTTTCTGTGGGGCCCTACACCAGGCAGAAGGCATCCCTGCCGTGGGGTGAAGCTTCATTTACTACAACAGCTCCCCTCTGCTCCACACTCATACTGCCCTGGCAAGTGGAAGCCAAACCCCAATCATGCCAGATTCCTGCTGCCGGGAAAGAAGTCACAGCACATTCCAACTGGACCAACCACCCATAATCTCCCCTTCATAGACTCAAAGCAATCAAGGACCAACTGTAGCATTCAAAACTAGATAGCGGCGTCTCCTGTCCCTGGCAAATGGAACCATATATTTCATTAGAAAATGCACTTGATTCCAAAATCCAAGAGTTCTCCATCTGTACACTCCACCAGAAATATAAATAAACAAAAGAATCGTGCATTTTACTAATCTCTTTGAAAATTGTTGACTCTTGGCTACTGGTAGGTAAATGCTCCTTTTTTGTCAATAGTGGCAAAAAAATATATAGTGGCAAAAAATGATGAGCAAAATTTTTGCACTGTAAAACTCAGACTGAACCATTTTTAGAAAGAAAAAGATTGCCCGCTGATTCTGGTGATTCTTTGGGAACTTCTAAGGCAGTTAGACATGAGAAGTTAACAGTCACTCCCCACAGATGACCCAAGACAAAGGAATATTCTGGATAGTAACAAAAAACAAGGCACTTATGGGACAAAACTACACTGTTCATGGGCTCTTGCCACTGGCCTATAAAAATATAGAATGAGCGACCGCAGTACTGCCCTGATCTGACACTATTTTACTAGTTCCCGAGTGACATTAAAATACAGCACAAAATGTGGAACTAAAGGAAAAAACACTTATTTGAAAAACATTGGCATTTATAGGTAGTAACATTTTTAGCAGCTCTTGGAGCACTTGATCGTGTGCCAGCTGCCTCAAGCAGCTTGCTACACCATGGGAAAAACTAGACCCAGAGAGCCAAAGATACTGTAACAGAAGCCACAATGACATTATGACTGAGATCCGCGGCAATATGGGGTGGTAGGAGTAATCCTACCTGAGAAACGACAGTCTCCTAGGAAATGCCTCATTTGTTTTTCTTTAGGCATCGTCACGGACTCTTTCTGGCTGTCTGAGGCGCAAATCTAGCCCAGGTCTTTCTTATGATGCAAGATCCTTTAACCGGAACCCACAGCAGTCACCCAGCAGACTTTTTCTCACAGTATGAAGCAATTAAAACGGACTTCAGCCATGTTCTTTACAGAGAAGAATTTGGTTTGATAAATTTGGCTATGTTCTGTATGAAATGAAGTACATCTTTTAAATTGTCTGGGAGTTTGATCTATTACAAATATGAGCAGGCTAAACTCTTTTGGCCTACAGTTAAAAAAGAAACAAAAGAACAAAACTCTCCAGAACCGGGATCTAGAGGTAGGGAATGTAAACTTCCTGCATAAATTGCATGGAGAGTTTGAGACCTCTGGGTCTCGAGTCTCAGCAAAAATAATTCCACCAGGCTGAAATTCTGAATGCACCGAGGTGCCTCATTCTAACACGGGCTGCCATTACAGTAGGTTAGTCAATATGCCTTAACAAGCCACCTTATCCCAAGAACCAATTCTATGTAGTTATCATTTGTGCATCTGAAACCCCCAGGGATGGCTGGATAAGAGTGCATCATTACGCACTGCGTGTACTAGTGAATATAGTTGGGACATTGCTAAGCTTCTCAGCCTTGGTTTTCTCTACGGAACCAAAGAGGCTTGTACTGTCAGAGAGCCTCACACTTTGCAGCGAATGAGAATCACCTGGTGAGTTTGATATGCAGGCAGATGCAGTAGGTCTAGAATGAAACCCAGATCGCCTGTGCTTAACGAATCCTCCAGGGGGTTCTGACATTGATGGGCTGTAAACCACACCTGTTGAAACAGAACTAAAGGTTCCTGGGAACACCTGGGTTCTAAATATCCTCCATACTAGTAAGTCTCTAGCAAATGGAACAACTAAGGAAATATCTTCTTGCACCAGAGTAAACCAAGTTAAGGTGACAAATTTCCTCAAGAGTCCTTATTATCAGTGGTATCAATGTGATTACGGCATTATTCATTAAGCAGCTTCGGCACATTTGTACATGCAGCCCATGAAGGTCACCTGGAACTACCCTTTAAATCTAGGGAAATAGAAGATACTTAGAGTCAATTATTTTCCAGAGCCAAATTTTATTAAAACAATTTATGGTACACACTTCACCCTCTATGTTTTATAAAATCCTTTCCATAGAAAAGATTAGGGACCAACCTACCACAGCATTGCCTACTGCCAGGAACTGCATTCTGTGCTATATTAAGTTCTCTTGATTGCCTCGTGCTATATTCAGCCACAAATTATATGTATATTATAGGACATTCAGATTGATATGAGCTCAGAAGGCACCTGTATGAAGCTATTCAAAAGAAGAATAATAAGTTTTACTAGATGTGACAAACCTTATAAAAGTTAAATAATGTCACACTTTATAAGCATTTCTTTTAATACTTCTGAACACATGGAGGGCATTGAGGATGATATTTAATTTTTTCCATATGTGGATTTAATACCACACAAAAGTTTCAGTCCCAGATTGCTAATTTTCCACCATGTGGTAGCCATTTAGTTGAATTTTTTAAAACACTTACCAAATTACAGAGTAGAGTTTCAGAGGCAACAGCTATGAGTAGGTTTGGGGTATATGGTGTCCCTCTGGCTTAGTCCTGGGTCTCATGAAGAAGCAGTAAATCTTGACAGTATTTTTATGACAGCACTCACTGGCTTTTATAGGAATGAAATGTGAGTTTGCAAAACCACATGCTAATGTACTTCTAAAAATAGATTTGATTACTGTGATTCCTTCCAATTCTGACCATTTTAGCCACCTACAGAAATATAGGCCAACATCTAAATTCAGCCCTTTTTGGAACATCTATGGATTACAAGGCCTTCAAAGAAATTCTTACCAGCAATTTGAAAGAGTGAGCTGAACCCACAGTCTTAATTGCTCATTCTTGAAAACTGACCTCATATATGTCATTTAACCTCTGCTGTTTTATATATATATATATATATATATATATATATATACATATATGTATATATATATATAAATCTGATATATATATATAAATCTGATATATATATATATATATACTTAATCAAGATGATAATATCTTCCTTCATTTTAATGCCACAGAAAAGAGTTAGACAGTGAGGTTAAAGGAAGAACACCTCCCAATACCAGTCAAGGTTTATCTTCTATAACCAGAAACAGGGAACTTGGATCTTCTAGAGAAGGAAAGGCCAAGGGTCTATTTACTCATTTTTATATTATTCTAAAACAGATTTGAGTAACTAAATCAACTTCATGAAGAAATTCCTAGAAAGAGACAAAACCCCAAAGCAGGGTGTGGGGGTCAGTAAGTGAAGACACAAATCATTCACTACCAGAGACACCATCTAATGTGATAAATGCACATGAAGGTACTGTGAAAACATTAAAGCTCCAGCCAAATGTTAGTGATTATGATTAACCCAGTGAGACTGACCAGAAACCTGGACCCACTAGTTAGAGCTTACATCTGGATTCTATGGTCAGAAACAAAGATACCACACCGTACTCCTATTTGATGATTCATGTCTATCTGGCCCAGAAGAAAAACTACCCTTTCAAAATCACCAACTCCTGGGGAAACATATTTTATCTCCCAGAACCAATTACAGTTAATTCTCCTGAGTTCAAATGGTTTGGGACCAAATCTATTTCACACATAAGTGAATACTCTGGACAACTTACCCAGGAAAACTCAAAATATATACTTGGGACTCTCTACGGAGCCTCATAACACAGCGTGGGCAACAGGCATAGCAATCCAATTTTCGGGCTTGCAAAATTACTGAGAGCAGCCATAAGAGCAAGGTAAGGGGTGTGGAGGGGGTTGCCCAGTGAGAAAGCCTGCCTGCCAGGATTCTGGAATGATCTCAGCCATCCGTCTGCCACAGAGATGTAATGGAATCAAACATCATATACTCTTCTGTTCAAAGAAAATGTAGCATCTCCATTCTCTATAACTGAGACTTTCTCTCAAACCTCCATTATACTAGGTTAGCAAACTCCTCAGTATTTCTCAAATTTCAATAAAGAATGCAGTCAAAATCTCATTAGCGCTCGGTAATATAGTTTGTGTTCTTAGAACACAGCAAATTTATTAATTATATCACATTTTTCACTGCAAGTGATAGTATTAAGAGACTGTATAGGAAAAAAATAAAACCTCATCCTCAAGAGCAGATTTGGGGGGTTAATTATCTAGACAATGTCTTCAAATATGTACCTCATTAGGATACGGTCACCTGAATTTATGGATACTCTTGGTGTAAGGCAGAAAATTAGTTATGTGTCTTTTGTAAATGTAGATAAACATCATTTTGGCCATAGCTCTTAACTAAAATTTGGATTAAAAGGCCTTATAGTGGCGCCTGGGTGGCTCAGTCGGTTAAGCGTCCAACTCTTGATTTCAGCTCAGGTCATGATCTCATGGTTCATGAGTTCGAGCCCTGCAAGGGGCTCTGTGCTGAGTCTCTCTCTCTCTCTCTCTCTCTCTCTCTCAAAATAAATAAACTTAAAAAATAAATAATAATAAAAATAAATAAATCCAGTTTTATCCCACCAAAAATTACCCTCTTAACATACCTAGTGCTTATGTCTTTTGTATCTCTTACACCATTCCCCACTGAAAGAAACCAAGGCTCCTTAAAGAAATGGGTGATTTCAGAGCTAGAGTGGAGTGGATACAAGATGAGCCCAGAGCATCTTATTATGCAGGAAAGTAAGAAAGTGCTTTTAAAAAATGATGGGGCCATCACAAGGACACAGGAAGCAGCTCCAGCAGGCCCAATCTGGGAACATTTACACACTAAAATAATCAAGGACAGTAATGAATTATAGACCATTGAAAACACAGAGTTAATGAGTCCAAACAAATAATAAAAAAATAAGTCAGTGGGGAGGAAACAGGGCTCTTGCTTATAGTAGAACGCTGAGTGTTGATTGGTAAATGTGGAGAAAGTGGTGAACATAGAAAATCATAATTTCACAGCCATCATATTAAGCTTTAGCTCAGGCACACGTCACCGGTAGATGCTAAATTTCGGGGGAAAGTTTCATGAGCAATAGAATATTTTCTTGGTCTCCCCAGATAGCTTATTAGTTCCACATTGGGGCGGGGTGGGGGCAGTATGGGGATAAGCAAAAGAATGCCTTGACCAGGTTATCAAAATTATCAATATCAAGGAGCAGATGGACATCCTGTGCCTCTAGAGAAGGGCACACATCACCTCTGGCCTGGAATTCATAACCTGAATGGAACCACGAGGAGCCATCAGACAAACCCGAAATGAGAAACATTCTCTTTTTTAAAAAAGGACTGTATTCTTCAAAACGTCAATGTCATAAGAGGCAAAAACAGGCTGTGGAAATGTTCCTCCCAGCTTAAAGGAGACTAAAGAGACAGGACAATCTGTTCTTAAATGGGATCCCGTACTGCAGGGGGAAGAGGGCTATGAAGGACATTACTGGGTCAACTGACAAAATTGGAATATGAATAGCAGATTAGATAAAATTATTGTAGCACTGTTAAATATAGTAAAGTTGATAATTGTACTGTATTTAAAAGAATATCCTTATTCTTTAGAAGTACACACTGAAGATTTCAGGGCCATGATGCATGCAGTTTACTCTCAAATGGTATAACCCACACAAAAAAGAAGAACTCTTTAAAAGGCCCACCTATACACGGGGGGGGGGGGGGGGGAGACAGAAAGCAAATGATAAAGCAAATGGAACAAAATTAATAAAACAGGTAAATCTGGGTAAAGAGTATACTGCTGTCCTATTGACTATTCTTATTCTCCTCACATTGCTATAGGTTTGAAAATTTTCAAATTAAAAGTTTTTAAAAGTTCTCTCCTTCCTTTACATGGATTGTATACTCTGGTGGCTTTATCATGACCTTCATTCTCAGGAAAAAAAAAAATCAGACCACTTCATGGATAAAATAAACTTCATAATGTTTTAAGATAATCTTTAATAAGAAACAACAAAAACTAATAAAGTTACGGGAGGAATTAAACATTTGAAAAACCACAGATATACATCTAAACACAGGAGGCTTGATTTAATCATGGGTGGGGGGGGGGGTGGAAAAAAGCCAAAACATAATGGCAGAAGAGTTAAAACAACATAAACTTGGAAAACATAAAACTAATAGAATGCGTAAATGTGTAAATAGCTCTTGGACAAAGCTTGCGTTTCTCTGCCATGTGGATTAGAACATAAAAGCACTGTATTCCTGCTTAATGATCAAGGTTCCTTTAGAAGTCTGTGACAAAATCCCATGAAGCTTTTTCAGATAAAAGTCAGCATTTCGCCCACTGTCACTGTCACAACCAAAATCATCTTCCAAGAACTGGGGAGGTGCCTCTCGCCAAGCAAAACTCTAACCCTATAACCTTACCCTCGAGGGCTTTCCAGGCACCGTATCTCCTGTGAATTATCATCAGGCCAACTCACTCTAATCACCCATTAAAATGCAAAAATCTACTTTACTACAGTGTTAAGACTGTGGAGGCAGAAGTTCTCTGCAGGCAGGTCAACTGCAGATCTACAGAATCCTTATGTGATCACATAACCTTTAATGGCATTCACTCTAACACTCAGGGCCATGCCCCACCTACAGCAGCCCTTCTGAAAATGGAAGGTGCCCTTTGGGTAGAAGCAATGCTGCAGCACCTTTCACGATTCTGTCGGTTGTTGAGTTCAGCTGAGCGGTTTTTCCATTCCATGTGATAACAGCCGGGAGCCCCCTTGATCTGGGGCTCAGGGCTGGAATATTCAAAACGGCTTGTTCGTATGGGTGGCGTTGGTACTGGCTACTGACTGTCGGCTCTTCTGGGGCATCTACCCCAGAGCATTTTATTTTCTTCCAAATGGCCTCTCCATACAGCTTGGGCTTCTCACAATATGGCAAGTGGTTTCCAAGAGTGAGAATTTCAAGAGCAAGCATGCTGTGGGTCAAAGCTTTCGCAAGGCCAGCTTGGCTTGAAGTGGAGGGGGGAAATACATTCCGCCTTCTGATGTGAAGAGCAGCAAGGACATCCAAAGGAAGGAGGAATGTTGGGGACCATCTCGGGACATGGGCCATCACACTGTCCAACCGATACCTGGCGGGCTGCCGACATCCTTTCCTGGAATGCTCTGCCCTTTCTTGCTGGATTCACAGTGGAATCAGGTTCAGCCCAAACTCCAAATCACCTGATCCTTAAATTCATTTTTCTGGCGGTCCTGGCATTCTGCACCCGTAAATCCTGGAGAGTAGTGATGGTCTACTTAGTCACATTTAAATACATGTTTTAAAAATAATTCTTTCCAGGGGCGCCCTGCTGGCTCAGTCGATAGAGCAGGCGACACTTGATCTTGGGGTCGTGAGTTGAAGCCTCGCGTTGGGCATGGAGGTTACTTGATAAATAAATAAATAATTCTTTCTGAAAAGTGCTCTTTGAATCCATCACCCTTGCACAGTTTAGTTGTCCAAGTGCTAGTCTTAGCTTTCCCCTACGGTCGTCTCATCTGCCAGTCATTATAAATTAGCGTGTCAAAAACTCACATTTATATGGCACAACATCACGTCCATAACATGATTTGTGCCTTCGGTGAAAGAGTTATACTTCAAAGGCAGACATCATTAGTAAATGGTGGAATTTCATTACACGGCTAAAAGTCCTTTTTGCCGGTAAAAATAAAACACTCACTAGCAATACTTCAGAGCTGGCCTTAACCTCTTATAAAATACAAACGATAAGGCAGAAAAGGAGGAAAATATGTTTCTAATCTGTGTTAAATCTATTCCCACTGTGAGTAAATCACTTTTCTTTAGATTTACAAGAGTTTTCCTATAAATGCATGACACTGCCTTTGAGTAATTGCCACCTAATAAATAGCTCTAACTTTCTCCATCCTTTATCAGTGAGGGACAAAACCCTCAGCAAAATGATTCATTTGTAGATGGTAGCCATTCTCAGCATGAATCTAGGAGGACACAGCTCGGTGCAAGGTCACAACTGAATCAGTGTGGCAGGGGCCCTACACACAATGCTGTAAGAAAAAATGAAACCCTCTTATGAAGCAGTCTTTCCAGGAAAGGGGATTAGCTCCCACTATAGTCATGCCAGTCACTCAGAGTGCTCAGATGCTCCCAGAAAAAACTTGGTATCTAGGACTTTAAGCAACATCCGCTTGTGACCACCAGACACAACAAGCTGTAACAGATGATTTCAAAATTCTGGAGGTAAGGAGGTAATAGCAACTACAAATGGGATTTTTCTTATCAAATGACTGAATGCAAAAAGTTACAGACAGTAATATTAGGGAGAGGGAGAAATTAGAATTCAGAGTTGCTTGAAGTCAGAAGACACAAGTGAAAGTAGGATTGACATCGCTTTTCAGTTTTCAACAACGTAACTGGACATTGGATATGTTACCATGTACTCTGTCTTGTTTAATTCTCGTGTTCTCACAGTCTTTCAAATAATACTGATGTTGGGTACTAATTTTGTTTTTAAAGCATTTTCACATTTTCCTCAAGCAGCCCTGAGTGGATATCAGGGCAGGGGTTATTCTTGTTGGAATCAGGCCTGCAACATTCCCTGACAGAACCACATCTAAGCAATTCAACAACAAAGTGAATGATACGCATACTGAGTTTGTTTTTCCACTGTTTAATTATACCCAAACAATGCAAAACAAAACACAGTGCAAAAAAAAAAAAAAAAAAGACATTTTGAAACAAATTAAAATATATTTGCTTCATGTGGACACTAAGAATCAGCCCCCCCTCCCATGTTGAAAGAAAATGTTTCCATTTAAGAATAGGTTTGAGGGGCACCTGGGTGGTTCAGTTGGTTAAGCACCTGACTTCAGGTCGTGATCTCGCAGTTTGTGGGTTCGAGCCCCGTGTCAGGCTCTGTGCAGACAGCTCAGAGCCTTGGGCCAGCTTCAGATTCTGTGTCTCCTTCTCTGTCTCTGCCCCTCCCCCGCTCCCGCTCTATCTCTCTCTCTCTCAAAAATAAATAAACATTAAAAGAAAATTTAAGAATAGCTTTGATTTTTCAACAATGCAGGGGTTAGGGGTGCTGATCCCTGTGCAGTCAAAACTCTGAGTGTCACTTTTGTCTCCTCAGAACGTAACTACTAACGGCCTACTATGAGTGGAAGCTTACCGATAACATAAACAGCCACTTAACACATATTGTACATATTATATGTATTATATACTGTATTCTTACAATAAAGTAAGCTGGAGAAAAGAAAATGTTATTAAGAAAATCCTAAGGAAGAGAAAATACCTTTACAGTCTTATACTATGTTTACTGAAAAAGGAGTCTATGTAAGTGCAGTTCAAACCCATGTTGTTCAAGAATCGACTGTGGTATCTTTTAAAATGAATATAACAATAATTGAAAGGTAAAAGATGTGATCATTACCGTTACAATCCTTTTGTGAGATAAAATGTCCTAATAGACATCAAGAAATAATTCATTGCCGGGGTGTCTGCCGTGTCTCAGTCATTTTATCAGCCGACTTTGGCTCAGGTCACGATCCCATGGTTCATGAGTTTGAGCCCCGCATCAGACTCTGTGCTGACATTTCAGAACCTGGAGCCTGCTTCTGATTCTGTGTCTCCCTCTCTCTCTTCCCTCCCCCACTCACACTTTGTCTCTCTCTCTTTCAAAAATAAATAAACTTTAAAAAAAAAAAAAAGGAAATAATTCATTGCCAAGAGAGAGACAAACCAAGAAACAGACTCTTAACTATAGACAACAAACGGATAGACAACAAACGATGGTTGCCCACCTCTCAGTGATAAGCAATTACATTTGGTGATAAGATTAAGTAAGGTGACTTAATCATTCATTTTATTAAAAATGCCAGCATCACAATCTGGATAATGTATTTTTAGAGGCGGAAAATGCACTTTTAATTTCTTTTTTTTTAACATTTATTTTTGAGAGAGAGACAGAGACAGAGCATGAGCAGGGGGGGTGGGGGAAGAGAAAGAGAGAGACACAGAACCCAAAGCAGGCCCCAGGCTCCGAGTTGTCAGCACCAAACCCGACGCGGGGCTCAAACCCATGAGCCTTTGAACCCCGAGATCATGACCCGAGCCCAAGTCAGCCACTCAACCTACCGAACAACCTGATGGCCCTAATTTCTTATTTTTTAAAATTTTTTTAAATGTTTTTATTTTTATTTTTGAGACAGAGAGAGACAGAGCATGAGCATGGGAGGGGCAGAGAGAGGGAGAGACACAGAATCCGAAGCAGTCTCCAGGCCCTGAGCTGTCAGCACTGAGCCCGACTTGGGGCTTGAAATCATGGACTGTGAGATGATGACCTGGCTGAAGTCAGCCACTCAACTGACTGAGCCACCCAGATGCCCCTAATTTCTAATTTAATCTTTACAAAGAACTCAGAGCCCTCTGGGGTGGGCAACTTGGATTTATACTAATGATCTGAAGAACAGCTGTCACCAGCCAAATGAAGGCAAGCATAGAGAAGAAAAGGGGTCCAAGATTATCAGGAAAATGCATCTACAGGAGGCCAAAACTGATTGATTTTGCTTGAATCCAGGCAACCTAAATACACCAGCAGGATGCAAAACTGCTTTAAAATATGGTCTCACCGAAATGATCCAGGTTTGCCAGCAAGGTAGAAATGAATTCATCAGGTTTATGTTACACAAACCCACAGTGTGAAAACAGAGCCAGCCTTCTCCCGTTAACCTCCATAATTTCATGCACTTAACTTTGGTGTTTTCAAGCTCGACTTCTATAGCCTATAGATAGGCATTTTACATTTTACTTGTCACTCCTTGTTCTTTAAAAGCAGGGAAGCAACTTTGCGAGAAATAGTAAAATTATGAGAATAAACTGGAAGAAATGTTTGGGATAAAATGCTGGTAACATTTAAAGCAAATTGCTCTGGTAGAAATTCAGCCCTGTAGCAGTGCCATCTCATAGATCACAGAGTAGATGGTCGGTGAAGTTGATGGGATATTGATTCCAGCAGGAAAATAAAAGGCTATAAAACAAAAGATGATTAACGTGAAATCGTTGAGTGAAGGAAAGTCTTAATAGACTGGGAGTTGTTAAATAAAACAGAGAGTGGGTAAAGGAACTGAGCTCTCAGATCACTTACAATGGAATTCCTTTTCATTACATATTAAAATTCTCCTGTGTGTTTTTACTTTCCTGGATATTATCAATCCATAGTCACCCAGTGAAAAACACCTGAAATTAACATGTGGGGGAAAAGTAACCAAATCTGGGACACATCATCAATCATAGAGAAGGCAATTGAGAAAGCAAAGGCAATTAGGGCCTTAAAAACCTATAAATGCTGTCAGAAAATAAAAGTTTTACTTTATTTCTTTCATTTCACAAAGTCCCACTAATGTTTAGCTCCTATACCATGTGCAACTTTTTTATAAGCGTCGTCACAATGCAGTTTTATGTGTTGATTTGTTGCTTAAAATATGCAGTACTCAATGAACAGATATATTGCTAAAATATTCTTCAAGTAAATTTCCAGAGCCAAGTAGTTTTTTCAGTCGAAGTCACACTACCAAGGAAACACACTCCCCATTTCCTCTGCCTATCAAGATACACCACCACTGCAGTTCCTAAGATACAATTACCAAAGAAGCTTCCTTTGCTCAAAAAACTGGGCATCAGTGAAGCATTAATGCTTTCCTTCCATAAAAAAAGAGGTAGCTCTTCTGAATCAAAGTGAAAGGGATTAGGAAAGTAACTGGAGAATTTACTGTGTCCGGTCAACTACTGGGGATCAGTGGATAATGGGGCAACTTTAGTTCTCCATGTGCCAACTTTCAAAAGCAGAAATGCTGATCTCCATTGAACAAATTCATGTTCCTGCTTATGGGAGAATGCTTTCCAGAAGATCTCAAGGGCTCTGTGGTACATTCAGATAAAAAGTGAAAACATGAAAATATTAAAACAAGGTTTGCATCGAGGATTTTGCCTTGGTAGCTTCCACTGAACAATTGATAAAGGTTAACATAACCCCTGTAAAGCTTCTAACCATTTCCATACTTCACAAAATATCAATGACTGAAAACATTGTTTGATATGAGCGAGATTTGATGATTAGCCTAATTATACAAGGCAAGTAGATCCAAGCAATCAGTACAAGTTGCCCCAAGGTTTCTCTTTTACCCATTTCATATGAGTTTCCCCTTGGCTACTGCGGAAATGGCTTGAGACAACAAACCCAACTCTTTGTACACAAAGAATTCGTTCTTTGTACACAAGTCTCTCTGATTTAATTTACAGCTCCCAGATTTAGCAAACAAATATACAGGATGCCTGGATATATTTGAACCTTGAAAAATAAGGAATAATATTTGAGTATGAAGATATCTCATGCAGCATTTGGTACATACTTATAAGTTTAAAAGTTATTCGTTGTTTACCTGATATTCAGATTTAACTGGGTGAATATTTTATCTAGCAAATTCATTCTATACTCTTTTACAATTGTATTTTACTGTATACATTGTATTTTAGAACATACACTGTCTTGAAAGGAAATAAGACAGCTGTCAGGGGTAGAAAAGTGGAAAACATCCCAATTTGTGAATGAGAAAATGTACATGAAAACCATCTATAAATTTATAAAGTGTAACACCGGTGGTTCTGAATGGGTCTTGGCAGAGAAGAGAGAAGGAAGAATTAGAATCATTGGGTACTTCTCTCAGGTTGAAACCACAACACTGTATAATATTAGGTAGTACTTCCCCATTTTAAGTTTTAAATTAGAAGACAGTGGTTACAAGTACACGCTCTGAGGTGAAAGTGACCTGAGTTTGAACCACAACTCTGCCACTTCCTCGATGTTTGATCTTAGACCAGATACTTAACCTCCCTAAGCCTCCCCTTTTTTATATTTAAAATGAAAGTGACAATACCCTCCTCATAAGGCAAGGGTAAGCATGAAAAGCAGTATAGCCTCTTTTTAAAGGGCTTAGAACATTACCTGACAGGCAGTAAGCCCTGTTAAGCAAACATTATTATTATTCTTATCATATTGTGCAAATTGTTTTTACCATACCCATTAGCCAAACATAAAGCTTCCTGGCAATAATAGTCACAAAAGATCGCCTATACTGGGTCATCTGTGAATAGACTTTGCTGAGTTACCAATGAGAAGAGCCAGCAGTCACTTGTAATCTGCAGAGTATCTGCCTCTGTATGAGCTTTGAGTATGAAGGAAGTCAGGAGCCCAGGGAAAGTCAAGGTCCTCTTGAAACCATTTCACCTTCCTTGCACTGACTCTTTTGAGAAGACCTCTGGGCTGAATTCGTTTCCCACTCCAATTCCTTTCCCACTCCAATGGACAATCTAGTCTATGTGGTTTATATATCCAATGGAATACTACTTGGCAATGAGAAAGAATGAAATCCTGCCATTTGCAACAACATGGATGGAAATGGAGGGCATTATGCTGAGTGAAATAAGTCAGTCAGAGAAAGACAGATATCATATGTTTTCACTCATGTGGAATTTGAGAAACTTAACAGAAGACCATAGAGGAAGGGAAGGGGAAAAAATAGTTTGAAACGGAGAGGGAAGCAAATCATAAGAGACTCTTAAAAACAGAGAACAAACTGAGGGTTTATGAGGGACCAGGTGAGAAGGTAAAACAGGTGATGGGCATTGAGGAGGGCACTCGTTGGGATGATCACTGGGTGTTGTATGTAAGCAATGAGTCACAGGAATCTACTCCCGAAGCCAAGAGCACACTGTATACACTGTATGTTAGTTAACTTGACAATAAATGATATTTAAAAATTAATTAATGAATAAAATAAAATAAAATTCCATTCTAGAATTTGCCCTGTGTGGTCAGAAATAAGGACTTCAGTGTGACATTCCTGCCGATTCAAAAATGGTTCCCTGCAGTCCGGTTCTGCTCTTGGAAGTCACCATTCCTCACACTTGATCTACCTGTCTCTTTTTCTCCACATAACAATAGAATTGGCCAAAGTGCCCTCCCTACCACAGCTCTGGAGCTGCATGATTGGGGAGAAGTCCCACTGCTCCAAGACATTCAGTCTGCACGGGCCAGCCTCTCTGATCATATACCCTGAAGGCTAACATTGCATTTTCAGGCTTATTGCCTTATTAGAAGAAACAGTACAGCTGCTTCCCTGAAAGAAATAATGGGAAAGCCCAATTTATAAAATGTGTTTCATTTCAAAGTCTGTGGCTTGTGGGCAACCAGGAGTTAGTAATAGCAGCTTGTAATGCAATTTCAAACTCGCCCTGAATCTGGAGTCTCTCTTCAGGATTTCTACCTTTCTAGCATGCTTGAGGAAGTGAAGGACTGCCTGTAAAAGTCTTTGCTACCTACAGGGACAGCAGATGTCAGCACTGCTAGAATTGACACCTGCTGCGGGTGCTTTGCTCCCTGTTGCCCTGACACCACATGGGTATTTTGCACCTGATCACTTTTAAACCTTTAATAGACACCTAGAATTACACTACTAAATAACAAGTAGATAAAGGTTCGGCCTCTTGAGTTTTCTTGCAGAAAGAGAAAATGATTTCCTAGGATTCAGGATTCTGTTTTTCAAAAGCACTCCCATCTGCCAAAATAATTAGCAGAGAACACCCCCATGTGGACCAGATGCACATCCTTTGTTTGCATAACATTCCTAAGATGTTCTTTCAGACAACGTGCTTTCCCCTGATGCTTAGGCAGAGAAGGCAGTAAATAACTAGACGGTAGACAAGTCACATGCACAGCCAAGCGCCATGAGCCCTGTCATCCTACACGTTCCTCTTGAAAACACCCCCTCCCTACACCTTCCACTGGCCCCACATTCAATAGGGAAACAATGGAGACAGTAATTCTTTTTTTAAACTTTTCTAAAAATTTTTTTCATATTTATTATTTATTTTTGAGGGAGAGAGAGAGAGAGAGAGAGAGACAGAGCATGAGTGGGGGCGGGGCAGAGAGAGAGCAGGAGTCACAGAATCCGAAGCAGGCTCCAGGCTCTGAGCTGTCAGCACAGAGCCGGACATGGGGCTGGAACCCACGAACTGTGAGATCATGACCTGAGCCTAAGTCGGTCGCTTAGCTGACTGAGCCACCCAGGTGCCCCTGGAGATAGTAATTGTCATCCTCTCAATGATGTATATACCCTTGCCTTTACCCAGCAGCTCTGCACATAACATCTAGGGAACCAATCCATCCCTCCTCCAAGTACACAAAGTAAAAGGGGATAATAATGAATATATCCATTTTTAATTATTACTATTTAATAAATTTTGATGATATTCAAAATCAAGATAATGGCTCTGTCACCCAAAAATAATTTCAGAATTGGGGCGCCTGGGTGGCTCAGTCAGTTAAGTGTCCAACTTTGGCTCGGGTCATGATCTCACAGTCTGTGAGTTTGAGCCCCACATCGGGCTCTGTGCTGACAGCTCAGAGCCTGGAGCCTGCTTCGGATTCTGTGTCTCCCTCTCTCTCTGCCCCTCCCCTGCTCATCCTCTGTCCCTCTCTGGCTCACAATAAATAAAGACATTTAAAAAAATTAAAATAAAGTAAAATAATTTCAGAATGCTGAGAAGCCAGTCAACAAATGTTGAGTTCCTAATCTCTGCCAGGCACAGTGGTAGGCAGTAGGTGTGAGCTATAAACAAGATGATCAGAATCCCTGCCCACATCAAGTGCACGGTCTAACTTGTTGAGTTTTCAGATTGTTTTAAAATGTGGAAACAAATTAGACTGCATGCAGGTTCCTTTATTTTTATGTAACTGAGATTCAAATCGCATAATATATGAGAATATTTTCTTGTTATTTCCTTATATTTAGGTATTGTGCCTTTTAGATCCAGAACCAGAATATAAAACCACTTTTTCACCAGAGACGAGTAGTGAGCCACCCTAAATGTGACAGAATATCCCTGAAAATAAGCAGAGGTGACAAAGCAACTGTCCTTAACCTCTCTAATCAGAAATACAGGTCTGGCAAAAAAAAAAGAAAGAAAGAAAGAAAGAAAGAAAGAAAGAAAGAAAGAAAGAAAGAAAGAAAGAAAGAAAGAGAGAGAGAAAGAAAGAAAGAAAGAAAGAAGTGATAGATTGTAAAATCTCCAGAAAGAAACACATCTAGGACAGCTTGTTAAAAATATAGACTTCGGAGTACTGTGATGTACTTTATGAGGCCAGCCCCAAAATAGAAATTTTAGGCATGGCACAGATAGATATCACAGCTAACTATAATCATGTAACTACCAGTTCTTGGGGCTGTACATTTGATGGTATTAAAAGAAAAAAAATATATATATATATAGTCTTCCAAAGACTATTGCAAAAAGGACGTTATCTGGAAGGTAGATACCTCAGAGCCTCCTCATAGCTGAGTCATCTTCAAAGCCGATTGTCCATCCAGTTTACCAGCTTTTAGCACTGTCGCTAACTGAAAGAAAGAAGGCTTCACCTGAGTTTATCAGTAATGAGCCAGTTGTATCAGGCCATCAAAATGCAGGGATCTGGGTCACCACATTTAGCCTAGAAGAGAAAAGAGGGAACATGAGACCTAAAAGATAGACTTTGATTTTTATCCCACATTAACAACAATTAATCATTTATTCAGAAAAGATTTAAGCCCTGAGGACAGAGCACGCCCTGTGCTGGGCACTGGGAGCGCAGCCCCTGGCCGACCCAAGTGGTCAAGAACCCCGCCCTGCTCTGCACACCGACAACCACAGCAAGGGTTGGGATAGACAAGTATGAAAAAATCATAACTTGGTAGATCCAGTCAGTCAGAAAAATAGCTGTTCAGTATTGAGCCTGACTTAACACGCCAGCACTGTGGGCAATTGCTAGATTCATCCCTTCGCTGCTCACATGTTAGTGAGGGCCTACGAGGTGCCAGCCACATCCTAGATGGTATGATCTGAGGGGCAGCCTGAAACCCGTTAGCTTATAAATCCCAGGCCTAACCCCGGTGCATGAAGGCATCTTGCCAAATTTCCTAACATTTGGCCTCCATTAGCCACCTCCAGCCACACACGCCAGCACTCATACACCCAGCCACCTGCAAATCAGTAAAACGTTGTTCTCACTCAGTCCCCCTAAACCAGTTTAAAACCTTACACATTTGTCTCCAGCATCAGCCTTAATCAAATTGCCAAGTAGGCAACCTGGATTGTATTTTCCCCATATTTTCCTTTATCTGCTCACCTGCCCAGGCTCTGCCCCACCCTGCCGCTCCCATGCTGGCTGCCCAGGGCCTTGCGTGTCTACATTCCTTTTTTGGGAACCTCTTTCCCTCATTTCCCTTCCTCCTTTCATTCCATCAGAAACCTGCCCAAGATAACACCTACTTCATGTAGATGAGATTAAAGAATTACGCTCAGCTTTTCCAGGTCCTGTATTTGCACTTGCCAAACACGTTCTTGACAAGCAAACCTTACGCAGTGTTCTGTGGGGTGCTGCCTACTTTAGCACACCACAGGCAGGAAGAGTTTCCTTTGAGGACTAGAAAAGAAAGTAAGTTGGAACAGAGGCAGCAGGGTTAGTGGGGAGGGGCACCCATTCTGGAAGCAGGCGATTTGGGCCAGAATCTCTCCACCATTGCTTACTAATTTTGTCCGTTTAATTTTTCTTCTCTGTGAAGTGGTAACCATAACACCTAAGTCAGAAGGTTATCATAAATATTTAGTGAGCAAGTCAAAGACGAATACCTGTGATTTTACTTTTTTTTTCTAACATTTTTAAAGGTTTATTTATTTTTGAGAGAGAGAGAGAGTGAGTGGGTTCAGGGAAGAGAGAGAGGGAGACCCAGAATCTGAAGCAGGGTCCAGGCTCTGAGCTGTAGCACAGAACTCACCAACAGTGAGATCATGATCTGAGCCGAAGTTGGACGCTGAACCAACTGAGCCTCCCAGGCGCCCCATATGATTTTACTTTTATGTGAAATGTAGAAAACAAAACAAACGAATGAAAAACAAAAGGCAGAATCAGACCTACAGATACTGAGAACCAGCTGATGATTGAGGGACATGCAGTGGGAAGCTGGGCAAAACGGGTGAGAGGGGGTGTGGGGGGCAGGCTTCTGGTTGTGAAATGAGCAAGGCACCGAGACGAAAAGCAGAGCGTAGGGAGTAAAGTCAGTGGTGTTGCAGGGGCACTGCATGGTGACAGATGGGAGCTATGCTTGTGGGGATCCCAGTATCACACACAGATGATCTGCAACTAGTCTAACACTGTGTCATCTATCCTCAAGTATAAGTAAATAAATATATAAATAAATGTGAGCAGATACACATAAGATACTGAAAACAATGCCTGGTGTGCAGGAAGAACGCAAGAAATGTCAGCTCTTACGCGACTATAAGCCAGATTCACTATATAATTTGTGGCACCCAGTGTCAATGAAAGTGCAGGGCCCTTGTTCTAAACTTAAAATTTCAACGACAGCAAAACTTTAAATCAGGTGCAGAATCCTTCCAAGCATAGAACCCTTGCAAGTGGATAGGTCACACATCCACTAAGTCACTCCTGACTCTCGGGTCTAGGGCAAAACCGCATTGCTGATCCTTAGATCTAGGAACTTCTGTGGGTGACCATTGAGAAAAAACCCTAGAAACCCAAATTTCTTTGCCTTTGGGAGAGGGGTTGCTAGCAAGAAAAATAGCTAGTACTCATCAAAAACACAAATAAAAGATCCTAATGCTAAAGAAAATTCCCCAAGTAGGTTTTGCAAATGGGAATCACTTGAACAACTTTATGATGAAAGATCTGGGGCAAAAATAATATCTTCTGGGGGCACCTGGGCGGCTCAGTCGGTTAAGCATCAGACTCTTGATTTAGGCTCAGGTCGTGATCTCACAGTTCGTGAACTAGAGCCCTGCATCAGGGATTCTCTCTCTCTCTCTCTCTCTCTCTCTCTCTCTCTCTCTCTCTGTCTGTCTCTCTCTCTCCCTCCCCAGATCACTCTTTGACAAAATAAATAAACTTAAACTAATCATAATAATTTCTTCTGATATTTCATGAAAGCTGTTGTTCAGTGTAAAAATCTTACCATAAATCCAGATTGGTCATTCACTGTAAACCCCTGCAAACAAAAGCTTTTGCTAAATACAAGGAACACTAGAACAACAAAGTTGGCTATAAGAAGTTTGAATTTCTTCTGAGAGTTTAAAAAACTGCAGCTCTTTAAATTCATTTATTTCTAAAGCCATATCCTTTGCTGTTTAATTTTGTGGTTTAAATTGCCTGTCAAACCATAAGAAAATAGGACCCGGATCCAGAGCTGAATAAACCAGTTTTAGTTTCACATGCAATTATAGTTTTTTAATCTTTTTCGCCAGTTCGTTTCCAACATCTTTTTATTTTATCACTTGTAATCAATTCTCCACAATTTACTACACAAATGTTATCAAACACCTTCCATTTATTTTAAAGACCTAAATTCTAATGAAATAAGACTATACGATCCACATAGATAGAACCCTTTACACACTCTCAGATCCATGGCCGTAAATCACAATATGACAGTATCTATCTGGGGGCTGACTCATTCTAACTAGTCCACTTTGTTTAGCACCAGATCGAAAAATCACCATAAATCGTATTCCTTTCTCCTTTTTTCTTCCACTTCACATCTCAGGGAAAACGTATTCATTTTCCAAACTCATCATTTCCAGCAGTGTTCATTTTCAACCTAATTTCCTGGCCAACCTATTCATTCAGATGCCTTTTCTGGAGGTGGTATTTGTCGGAATACCCTGCATTAGAGCCAGAAATTTTTTCAGAGTTCTTCTCATCTGCTATATAACCTCTGAGAAAAGATTAATATATCCTTATATATTCCTAAATTCCAAATCTCTTTCTATTCCATAAGCTTAAAATCATATCAAAGTAATTTTAGATCACTGGAACTCTGGCTCTGTGCCATGCCCCGTAACTCTCTCCTATTTTGGTTGACATTGACATATTAATTTTCAATCCCCAGAAATAAAAGTGGCATACTTAAATTTTTTTTTAATATGCCTTTTACAATTTCCAAAACTTCACTTTGAAAAATGTATTTCTGGAAAAATATATATATAATTTATATTTCAAAACAAACTCTTAATACAATTAGTACAAAACTTTAATGTCCCATGGTTTGGGAAAATCCTCTTAGCAAGCTACATTTATCGGTAGACTATTTGAATTCATAATAGGAGGACCACACACACATTTAACTTCTTGGGAACTATTCCCTTGGATGTAGGAAAAGTAATAATTAGGAGACGGTTTTAAAATCTTCCACTGCAAAGTCCTTCTCTTTTCCACATAATTTTGAATGGTGGTGACAGAGACGGGACTCTGGAGTCCATCAGGAGAATGGAGACTAGCCCATATTCATAATAATATCCGCTGCCTTCTTTCATGCAGTGGTATCACAATGGCTATGAGTGGATTTATATCCTTGAACTCCAGGCCACAACTCATGGCTGACTGAATGGTGGCCCAGAGCCAGGCAGGCACAGGAGAATACATAGCTTGGAGGAACACTGGCCAAGCAAGTCACTGAGGAACATTGACCCACAAATCTCCTCACTTTCCCAAATATACAACAGAAGAGAAAAGACAGTTTGGGGATTAGAGCTGGTATATGAACATCTCCCACCACACCCTGGACTTTCTGTGAAAAGGGCTATGTCTTACTCACTCTTAGCTCCTAGCAGTTCCAGGCACAGGCTTTATTGCATAATGTAAGCTCCAGTGGATCAAAGTAGTCAAATAGGAAAAAGAATTGCTTCTAAAGTGACCAGTAGCTATGAAATGGTGGAGCATTCAAAGTTCAGACAGTTGTAGCCACAGGGGTGTTTAATCATCATATATGGGAAGTGCTGGAACATTTCCTGGTGGGGAAACCTTTTGTTAAGCACTGACCTTGACCTCTGAACTTCTCCCTCTTATAAATAACCCATAGAGCTGTAGCAGACTCTCTCAGACTGCTAGAGGGAACCAAGCAGACCGCCTTGGTCAAGATATTTTCAAGATAAAGTGGCCAGCTATATATTGTTTGACACATTAAGTGAAATCACCCTCCTTAGAAATATTTGATAAAATATACTGTGTTTTGTTTTTATTTTTATGCTGAGCAAAAGAAACCTGACACAAATGAGTACTTAGTGCATGAGTCTGTTCATAGGAAACTTGAGAACAAGTAGAGCTAATATATAGTGACAGAAGAATGACAGTGGTTGCTTGGGGCTGGGAGATGACTGGGGAGGGGACACACAGACAGGGGCTTAGAGGGAATTTTCTGGGGTAACAAAAGTCCTACGTCTTGGTTATATTGCATACATTTATTGAAACACATCAAACTCTACCCCTAAAGTGTATGCCTTTCATTATATATAAATTACATCTTCATTAATTGATAAAAAGCCATCTTTATTTAAATATGAACTCTGAGAGCTTTGAGAAAACCATAAAATCTCTACAATTGGTATCCAATGCTGGGAAACACATAGGTGAACAATCCTACATAGGTCCACAGGGCACAAACAGAGGTCATCCTATAAGACATAATGTAGACAAACTCTCTTTGCCAGTTCTGGCTCTGATTTCCATGAATTCCAAAGACAGAGGAATTCAAAGTTAACACCATATCTATAATGTAGAGTATATTTAGTTAGTTGATTTATTAGCTTATGTTTCCTATATATTAAAAAAAATATATATATATATATGCAGTTTTCCTTATATATTTTAGGTTCATTTATTCTGGTTCAACCAATCCTTGTACTGCCTTTTAAAATATGGAGTAAGAACTTACTTTATGGATGTCAAGACTAGACGAACTCAACTGGCAATGGCAACAAGGCTCTGGCAGCCAGACTGCACAGATCTGACCATCAGGTTTCCTTAAACACTGGTGTCTCCAGAGGTCTTGTTCCTGTTGAGGGGTGATGTACTTGACTTCCAGGACAAACCCAAAGTATCCTAAACCAAACTGCATGAACAGGACCCACTTGTCTGCAGGAAGAAAAAGGTTTTGTTTGTGGTTGTCTTTTTCTTTTAAATGGAACAAGTTAGTTCAAGCTACAGACCATCCTTCACTGATCATGGGGTACACGGCATCTTTCAGATGTAGCTCAGTGCAAAAGCATTAAGCTGACTGATCATCCAAAGCCTTGGGTTCTAATGCTGGTGTCCCTTAACTAGAAGCATAGCTTCCAGCAAATCAAGGAACCTCTTTAGGCCTCATCTCTTACATGAGGGGAAGGGATAAACAAAATATAAGCAAAGACCCATTCTAGCTCTAAAAGTCTGTGATTCTATATGTCAAAGCCACCAGAGCATTTCAGACATCATCTGGCCTCCTAAAGTTCTTACAGTTACAAAAAGGATCCAGTCCTGTTCAGGTCATATATGGACTCACAACAATAAAGTCCATATTCTTGAACCTCAACTGACCCCTGAATTAAGCAGGACACCTCTACAGAAAAAAAACAACACACATCACACCTGCCTATATGGATAGGGATCTTCTGAATGGGTACCTTCCTCAACCATATACCACATTTATTAATAAACATTTGACATAAACCAGAAAAATGGGAGAGCTATATACCTCTACTGTTTTTCTATAGCACATTTTCACAATACAACCTAAACCACTGTCATCATTTCCACACTAAAAGTAATTATCACTTGTGCTCAATGAAAATTTAGGTAACATTTCCAGAATTTGGAAAACATGTAATGCAACTGAACTATGCAGCCCCAGGTATAAGGGCCACCCACAATATTTCTTAAGAAATAGACCGAGGGGTCATTTCGTGAAGTGGCATTTCTATACATGGTGCTCCAATGCAGTTGCTGACAGAGTTTACTTATGAACTGAGGTTAGGGAGAGTAAGTTGTTTAATGTAATAGTTGGAGCTCAGCGAAGTAGTTGTTACTTCAGTCATATTCCCTGAGAATTCCTTGGGTTCTAGGGCCACACCTAGAATATTTGTGACAAATTTTGATTTATAGAATTGTGCCCTCCATAATTTAACTGTCTCAGGGCACAAGTACAGAGAAAACACGCAGGAAATATATATCATTTAAGAGGTGAGTTCACAGCCTGATCTAAGTAAGTTGGCCTTCTGCCAAAGCAAGGCAGGTGGAGAACTCCATGATGTGGGCCTCAGAGGCCACATTTCTACAAAGAATTTTGAGAATTTTTACCTAGAAAATCTTGAATCATCTTAAGTACTACCTGTAATTAAGCACACGTCTATATTGATTTTTTTAAAGAAAGTACATGTTTTATGCATCTTCAGTGATTGTTTCTGCTTAATACAGAACACTGAGTCTGAATACTGAACAACCTAGCTTACATAGTACCCATGAGAAGCAGCTGGTAAAATACACTCATGGTAGTAATATATGGCACTTCAAATATATTTCAAACTGTGAATTGAGTGAATAAAGAGTGGTTGCTCTTTTAATACTATGATATTTAAAATTAATCTGCCAGAATATCTACATAAGTAAAAATGATTGAAATAATTTGCCAAATACTCTGGTTTTAATAAAAAAAAATTGAAAAATGGGTATTTTTATCTTTGTGTCCATCCATTTAATTACAAGTCTTAAAATGTACTTTCAGTCATTCAAAAATATTTATTGCATACCCATCATTGTGCAGGTAGCTAGGGAAATAGAGAAGAGTAAAATGGATATGCTTGCTGCCTAATGGAGCATACACTCCAGTGGAGAAGACAGACATTTAAAAAAACCTACAAATAGCATACACATTCTAGTCACAATCTGAGAAACACTGGGAAGAGAGGAAAGCGCATGAGAATATACAACTAAGAGACCTTAAGCAGATGGCTGATGGGGGGAAATATTATGGAAGGGGTCTTCAAGGAGTGACTTTTACCAGACATGAAGGATGAGTAGTAGTTACCCAAGCAAAACCTAGGTGAAAACAACTCCTGGGCAGAGAGATCAGCATATACAAAATCCCTGAGTCAGACAAGAGCTTGGCTTGTTCAAGGAACCATAACAAGGCCAGTGAAAGTAATGGAAGCAATGAGAAGCTGGAAAACTAAAGTGGGAAAGCTCACAAAGGTGTAACGGACCATATCAAGGATCTTTTATTTCACGCTAATTATAAGAGGAAGTATTTATTCTACAATGTCAATGAGCCTGTGTCTAGGCCTTACCTCTGACAACACTTGTTTTCAGTTTTCTCTGCTGTACTAATTAACTGGTCCATCTATTTACCAGTGTATTCGTTTCCCAGGGTGACTATAACTAACTACCATAGAGTGGGTTGTTTCACACAACAGAAATTTATTCTCTCACAGTTCTGGAAACCAGAAGTGTGAAATCAGGTTGATAGCATGGTTTGTTCCTAATGGGGGGCTCAAACAGAAAAACTGTTCTATGCCTTCTTCTAGCTTCTGGTGCTCCCCAGCAATCCTGGTCACTCCCTGGCTTGTGGCAACATAAATTCATTCATCACATGGCTGTTCCCTGGGCAGCTCTGTCTCTGTCTTCAAGTTTCCATCTTAGGAAGACACCAGTCCATGGATGAGGGGGCACCTTAATCCAGTACGATCTCATTTTACTTTGTTGCATCTGCAAAGTCACAGGGACCAGGGGATACAATCCGACCCACAACAGGAAGCTATTGAAGGATTTTTACTGGGGAAGTGACATGATCGTATTTGCATGTTACCATCAACTTGCCCGCTGGAGGAAGAACGGATTGGAAAGAGGCTGTTGAAGGGAGAGACAAATTAAGGGGATATTGCATACTCCATTGTTGCTAATATAGTAAAAGAAATGTTTCGAAAGTTTTATCACATAAACATATAGCAATACCAAAACAATAGTTAAAAATTATTTTAAATATATAACTGACATAGACATAATAATATAACTAATTTTAAAGGGGGGTAGGAATTTTTAGGGATCAAAAAAAAAAAAAAAGAAAAGAAACAAAGACTGACATCCAGAGTGGTAAGCTGCCAGTACAACAGTGGTGTGCTCAGGCTTTTGTGCCAACTCCTTGGCCTGGAGGGTTGAGCTTTAAGTGCTGTATGGGGGACAGGAGGTAAGGCTTGATGTCAACCTAAAGAGGGAGTTAAAATTAAGATCTATCAGTAAAGCCAGGGTCCACAGAGTTAATTTAAAAAATATGTCCCTCCACTGACAAAAAGAGATGATAAAGAAAAATGTCATTCTCAGTCTAGCATCAGGGAATGAATGAATGAATGAATGAATTAATTAATTAATTAATTAAAGTTTTCCATGACAATAACCACAAGCTTCCCATACTCAAAGTTTGGATTTAAAATGATACTACTTAGTGGGTCCAAGAAAACTCAAACAAGAAACTATTTTTAGTTACCCTAGGTTGGTTATACCTTGGAAAGTCCAAGAGACACAAATACAAATTCTCTGCAGAATGATGCACTTTAAACATTAACTCATGCACCTCAATCTAAATGTCAAAAATTATATTTACGAGTTAGCAGAAACAACCAACAGCAGAATTAAACCACCCAGGACTTCAGTTATTAGAAATGTAGTATATAAAATAAATATTTTTAATTGTTCAAAAAAGACATTGAAATCATAAACTGGGAACAAAGTACTATTTTTAAAAAATCAGGATAATTTGAAAAAGAACCAAATAAAATCTCTCAAATGAAAAATGTAATCACTACAGTTAAGAATTCAGTAGATCAGATAAGTAAACAATCATACAGAGCTGAGAACATAATGACTTTTAAAGTTGTTATTCAGAATAGAGCTCAGAGACATAATGAAATGCAAAATATGAAAGGGAAGTTAAATTACAAAAGAGCAACCTGCTAGGTATAACAAATGTCTGATTTACGACCCAAAGGGGGAGGAGTAGAGAAAATAAGACAAGCGAAACATTCCCAAGTAGAATAGGGAAAGAAAGAAAGAAAGAAAGAAAGAAAGAAAGAAAGAAAGAAAGAAATCACATCTAGGCACACAGTAAAATTGCAAAACACCAAAGAAAAGGAAAAATCTTAAAAATGGCCAGAGAAAACAGTTTACCCACAATGGAATAACAGTTATATGAAAAACAGATTTTTTCAAGAACAGCAGTGGATCTAGAACACAGTGGAACACTATTCTCAAATTGCTAAAAGCAAATAATGACCATCCCAAATTGTTTACTGAGCCAAATCATCGTTTTAACAATCAGGGCAAAACAAATGCATTTTGGGCAAACAAAAAAAATCTGTGCTTAACATAAGCAGACCCTCATTAAAGGAATTGCTAAAGAAAATACATTTGTAAGAAGTCAAAAAATTCCAGAGAAAGGGTCTGGGACGAAATAAGTGATGGTAAACAAAGGAACTGGTAAATATAAACAAACATTGAATATATAAAATAATAATGATGTAAATATATGAGAAAAGATGCAATCTATATAATGCACACAAATACTATGTAAAACAGTGGGAAGATGATCACAATTAGCATAGTCCCATGCATTGCTAGGGAGAACAGAGATTAATTTCGGATTTTGTTAAGATTAAGAGCAACCATGCAATGAACAAAAAAGGGACCTATAGCTTCCAAATCAATTTAGGGAGAAGAAGATATTTTTTTTAAATCAAAATTCCATCCAAAAAAGTCAGAAAGAAAATAGTAAAACATAGTAAAAGAAGGAAAAATATAAAGCACAAAATCAGATGATGAAAATAAATCCAAGTATAAAAAAATCACATAAAACATAAATGGATTAAAATCACCAATTTAAAAACAGTATTTCAGATCTAATTTTTAATTCAGCTCTAAGTTACTTATAAAAGATGTATTTAAAACATACAAGTCCCTTCTCCCAAAAAAGCCACTAAATTAGATGGTGAAAGGCAGGAAAGGAAATGAGCTTTTGTCCAGTCCCTACCGTAACACAGAGTGTCACATACGTTTTTTGTCAGAGCGAGAATTTATTATTTCCATATTAGAGTGAGGACCTAGGCAGTGAAGTTAATTGACACACTTAGAGTCACACTTGACACTAGCTTGCAGAAAAAGAACTCTCAAACCCAATTCAGTCCATTAGCAAAGACTGGGCTCTAGCCAACACCAGCACTTTGCCATCTGAGACAAAAAGCTTTCTGACTTTCAGGTGGGGAAGGTGGTACTGGGCAAGTCCCCATGAAAAGCAAGTAACGGGCACCTGGGTGGCTCAGTCTGTTAAGTGGCGGACTTCAGCTCAGGTCAGGATCTCAGGGTTTGTGAGTTTGAGCCCCTGCGTGAGGCTCTCCGCTGTCAGCACAGAGCCTGCTTTGGATCCTCTGTCCCCCCTCACTCTTTCCTTCCCACCCCCTGTCAAAAATACATAAAACGCTAAAAAAAGAAAGAAAGAAAGAAAGAAAAAAGTCCAGGAGTATGGCTTAAAAAAAAAGAAGAAGAAGAAGAAAATCAAGTAACAAGAGAAAAGAAAAGACAGCAAATCTCTACCAATTGTCCCATTAACTAACTGGTTCTCAGGATATCTGGTTCTATCTTTGGGGCCATAAACCCACAGGCTACTGAATCCAGAAATTTTTTAACTGCAAATTCCTTGTTTATTCTCCACCTATTCATTAATTATTGATTATTATAGTCTGTAATTTGAAGAATCTCAGATGTAATTTTTTTATCCTTTTTTTTTTTTTTAGAAAGGTTTACATAAGAAGTCCAATGTGTTTGGTAAGAAATGGTCTAGCCCACTGGCTGGTGGCTGAATATAAAAACTGTCCTGGAAAATTAGGAAGAAAGCACCTAACGCTTCTACAGAGAGCTCACCACGAAGGAGGAAAGGACACTTACCTCTCCCCCTCCCAATAAGCCATATTGTCTTTAATGACTTCATATGTTAGCTACGTTTCTTCTAAAAATCACACACATGATGGGGTGGTAGGAACAAAGCCAGCAGGGAAAGAACCAGAACATAGCTTGATGCAGCTGATATTCTAAATCTATAATATAAAAAGCTACACTCACATGCTGTTTCTGTTTCAGTAGGTGACACCTTGCATTTTTAACAAGGTTTAATTGGAGGGGGGATACAAATTATTAAACTAATATAAATTTAATCTGATATAAGAAAACATGTACAGTTTATTCCTGAATTTATAAAATTTTACCTTTTGTCTAAGTAGTTGGCTAGCTGTCCTTTGTCCTCTGTATATGTGTATGTATATGTGTGCATGTGTCTGTGAGTATGTATATGAATAGAGAGAGAGAGAGAGAGATTTGGCATGATGTTTACCTTATGATTATTATTTGGAAGTAGTAGGACTTTAGGTGAAAGTTGTTCTCTTCTGAACTTTTCTGTATTGCTTGAATTATTTGTTTATTTCTTTAATGTTTATTTATTTATTTTTGAGAGGGAGAAAAGAGAGCGTGAGCAGGGGAGGGACAGAGAGAGAGAGGGAGACACAGAATCCGAAGCAGTTTCCAAGCTGTCAACGCAGAGCCCAATGTGGGGCTTGAACCCATGGCAGTCAAGAGATCATGATCTGAACTAAGTCAGACACTAAACCGGCTGAGCCACCCAGGGGCCCCTGTATTGCTTGAAATCTTGCTAAAATCTTTTAAAAGTAATTCATGGTTATCGTAGAATATTTGGAAAATATTAAAAAGCATGAAAGAGAAAAATAAACAGCACTCCTAATTCTACCTCTGTTAACATTTGGTGTGTTTCCATCACAACTGATTTGAATATTTAATTTGGACTTCCGCTTTTTTACATAAAGTGTTTTTCTTGTGTTGTTAACTATTTTGGGGTGTTGAAGAGAGGATTCTATTCTGGTAGTTCATATTATAAAGAGATGATGGTCATCTGGACTGAGGTGATGAGCTGGAATGAAAATAAATGCAGAAATGTAAGAATTGTCTAGAAAAAAAAGTGACAGAACAAAGTGATGGATTTGGTGTGTAGTTTGAAACGACTTTCAAGTTCTGTGTTTTAGTTCCACGTACATCAAGGTCTCGCATAATTTTACGATAAATCAAGCAAAGAACACAAGTATAATAACAACATCAAAAGTACATGAAAATTTCTTACAAAGTCATAATTTGAAATGTTGAGCTCATGTGCAGCATATTTACCTAACAAGTCAAAAGAGCAGGTTTATAGGAATTAGACTTTCTAATAATTTTACCCAACAGTATGAATCGTTCCATTATGAGCATCAAGAGAAACAGTAGGATCAAAATGATACAAGAGAAAAAGTTTTGGCTCTTAACCAAAGAGTTCTACGCCATATTTCTCTCTTCAGTACATGACAGTGGAGTCTACTAAAAGTCTAAAACTAAAGCAAACTCCACTCCTCATGCTGCTTTCATAATTGTGTTTTGAGGGCCTTTGCTACATACTTGGAGTGCACCATATTTTCAAAGCTAACTGACTGATTTATGAAGAAGCACACATGTGTTTTTTTGCTCCACAAAAGCAACCAAAAGCACATTTGGATAGTATTAAACTGGAAAGATAAAATACTGCACAGTTCTGAAGAATTAATTTTAAAATATTTCTTTAAGATAAACAGCATATCAACTCTATCTTAAATGTCATCACTTTGGATGACCAACTAAGCAGATTTACAGACAACTGCATGGCTGAAAAGGAATTATTTCAGTCTATCTGTCAAAAGCCATTATGTCGACACAAAGACATGAACATCATCTCCAGCCACTCTGTAGGCAGTGGAACCCCCACCGGTAACAGGGGAGAGGTACTCCATATCATGCAGAATTCTTCGACATATTTTCTCATCTTAAAATTGGCTCAAAAATGACCTGTTACAGAGGGAAATAAAATCTTAATGATCACAAATAAGAAAGAAGGAACTGTCAGCATTTCATACTTCAGACTGTAATTCAGAGCTGTTATGCAAGTCACATGTTGGTCTTACCAAAACTCTGCTCTTAGCTTTTCTTTACACATTTCAACATACCTTCACATAGTTTGAGTTTTTTATAATGAAATAAGAACTCTAAAATATAATCATTGGTTTCCATTAATATTTTATTGACCAACTCTATGGCATTCAAAAATTAATTTATGTAGGGGTGTGCCTGAGTGGCTCAGCTGGTTAAGCAGCTGACCTCGGCTCAGGTCATGATCTCAATGGTCAGTGAGTTCAAGCCCCGCTTCGGCCACTGTGCTGACAGCTCAGAGCCTGGAGCCGGCTTCGGATTCTGTCTCTTCTCTGCCCTTCCCCCACTCGCACTCTGTCTCTTTCTCTCTCAAAAATAAATAAACATTAAAAAAATTAAAAAAAAAACACAACTTTATGTAGGCATGCATGCAACGAGTCTGAGAAACCTTCTGCACCTGGCCAGCACTCTACCCAGCAAGCCCCGTGGCACTGTGCTGCCTGGCATTTCTCTGTAGGGTTGCTTCAGCCACTCCAAGACCTGAATTCCCATCTATGGTTCCTTGAAGAATTGCAGAGTTTGGCAATCTAGGCCACAGAGCTCTGCTCCCTTAGGTATGGAACCTGGAAGAAGGTGAGGCGAGCTGTCCTTAGGATGAGTGAATAAAGTCATCCTTGCAAACTCACTGACAACATTTTCTCCCCATGTAAAGGTCACTGGAGATCAAGCTCCAAAAACCCCACATCCTACAGTTTTTCTTGAGGACTCATTCATTCATTCTACAAATATTTACTAAGGATCTGCTCTGCAGTACTAGGAATCAGGTTAGAACAGCCAACTAAAGAACCCAAGATCCCTTTCCTCGTGGAAATCTACATTCCACATTTTGGAAGTCCTCTACAGCCAAAACGGATCCGTGCCTTCTTCTGCAGCATCCAAAGAGACACTTGCACCCTTTACAAGTGGTAGGCCCACAAGGGATAACCAGAGCTCCTGGTCATAAATAATAACCAAAAACAAAGGCAAAAGCTGCTGAAAACTTAACTTCCTTCTCCAAAGCTAGATTTCTTTAGTTTTAGTACACATATAGCAGCACTTTTCTTAGGAAAACAAAAAAGATACCAGGAGATGAATAATTTGAACCATTTGGAGCTAAGTGTAAACAATCTAGTACTTATGCTTAACTTTCCTGCTTCTTTTTTAAAAATTTTTTTTAACGTTTATTTTTGAGACAGAGAGACAGAGTGTGAACGGGGGAGGGGCAGAGAGAGAGGGAGACAGAATCCAAAGCAGGCTCCAGGTTCTGAGCCGTCAGCACAGAGCCCAATGCAAGGCTCAAACTCACAATGTAGGGCTTGAACTCACAGACCATGAGACCATGACCTGGTCCAAAGTCAGACGCTCAACCGACTGAGCCACCCAGGGGTCCCTTAATTCTTCTGCTTCTTAAGAGCAGTTACCTGTGTTCATTACCTTGGACAGAAAAAAAAAAGAAAAACGCTGCATCACAGATGTTGGGAAAATAAGTAATACAAGTAATAGAAAACCACAGTAATGTGAGGAATCGTTCTCAGAAAGACTTTAAATCCTCTCTCACCTTCCAGCACATGGGAGGCTTAGGGATCCTTAACAATATCTGAGAGAAGGATGGATAATATCTCTTAGCACCTTGACTCTCCCAGAAACTCAAGATAAAAGCTCCATGCTGGGGCTCCATCTTTCAGCGGTTTCTACTTATTTGTAAGAAAACAATGCTTTCTTTCTTATGTAAAGAAAAAGCCTTGTATGCAAGATAAGTGAATTAATCTTGACATCTGATGAGGAATGGAAGCTTCAGAGGCAAATTTGAAAGAAAGAAGATTTTATTTTATAAGCTTGATTTGAATCTAAGCCTTATATTCATGCTAAATCCAAGAATAAAGTTATTCAACCAAAACCTAGCAAGGGGGATCCCGACCAGTTTTGAGTTTTTTCCCAATTATAAGGCCCATCAGCAGAATAATAATAGGGGAAATTCTGTCATAGAACTGGATCTCACAAAACATAGACATAAATACAAAAACTAAGAATTACAATTTATTCCAATTGTTTTTTTAATCCCCTTCTCTTTTTTTTAACACATCTAGCTGTCTATATTGTATATTCTCTCTCTCTAAAAGTGAGCCTTCCTTTTGTGATGTGATATCTGTAGCCCAAATATTTGTTATTTTTTTCTACACATGCAATGTATTATATATACTGTTTATTTTTGTAGTCCATAGACCTCAATAGGTCATTAAATTAAATTTTTAGATGACTCACTTGAGATTGCAGAGAAGTCATTTTTCAATACAGAAGCGAGAAGGTTAAGGTCACTTTGCAATCTTGATCAAAAACAACATTCAGGACTGCCTGGGTGGCTTAGCCGGGTAAGTGTCTGACTCTTGGTTTCAGCCAAAACCATGATACCACAGTTTGGTTCCTGGGTTCGAGCCCTGCATCAGGTTCTGTGCTGAAAGCATGGAGCCTGCTTGGGATTCTCTCTCTCTCTCCCTCTCTCTCTACCCCTGCCCCCCCAATAAATGAATAAATATTTTTTTAAAAGATATCAACATTCAGAAACAAGGTTGATTGAAGAAGCAACATGGATATTCAGTAACTTGACCATAACCCACAATTTGTGGGCCCAGACCAGAGCCTTTGGGTAATTTAAAGGGCCCTACATAACTAGGATTTAATTCCTATTTGCCCAAGAGCCTAGAGGTTCATTCTCAAGAACACATAACACCCTAAAGAATTCCCTGATTTCTGGACCTTGGCATTGAACTAAAAGTGAGCTGTGAGGAAGTGCAGCATTTCTTGAGCACCCTGAGAGGAGAAATGGGAGAGCATAGCTTTCATATGCTAACGGTCTCAGGAAGCACTTCTCAGCTCTTTCTGTGAACAAGGAAATCTCCCCAGAATGTCCAGTGCAAGAGTTCTCCCAAACTCTTTATCAACTCATTCTAGGAGTTCGCTGGATGCCTTCTGCTCAGTGTCATTAAGGCTTCCTCACACCTGGTGGCTCTGACCCACAAGGATTCAGGGCCACACACACCTACTAGATACTCCATTTGGGTGCACAGTCTAGGGTGCAGTCATCACCAGTCTCTCTCAATAAAATGGGTCAAGAGTAACAGATTTGTCCACCAGTAATTAAGTATAAGGAGCAAATAAAACATATGGAATAGAATCTTCTCATTGGGTTGAGAATACATATAATATTCTTTTTTAATCCCTTCATCATTTGGAATATAGTAGGTATTCGGAAATATGTCTTGATTAACTGGTTGATAACCAGTGTATCAAATCATATGCATAACTGGCTTTATGACAAACATAACCAAGTAAATGGGTATCATACATGCTTACCCCTTTGAGCTCTAAACAGTTCTTGCTTTTTTCAGAACCAATAAATGAACCACTCAAGAAAAGCAAATACATTGCTTGACAGCATTGTACAGAAAATACATTGCTTTACCCTTTGTTTTTGACCCAACAGAATATGATTTAATCTCATCTACCATTTTATTTACCAGATTTAACTTGATGGAGTTTGACTATTTTGCTAAAAACAAACACTTCCCTCCCTTGATGATATCCAAATCAATGTGCCATAGAGTCCAAAGACATTTTCAAAAGGAAAAATTCAGAGAACACTTTGAGCTAAGAAAACATAGTTGGGATAAGTATGTGGCCCTCCAAGGTCACACGCGCGCGCGCGCACACACACACACACACACACACACACACACACACACTCAAGTGGCAAACACCTAGAATGCTAAGATTAGTATTTGTACTAGTTGACTTGTTACTTGATTTTATGTGTTTAGGCTACATTCTGGATGTGTAGGGGAAGAACTCATCTTTTACAGATTTTAAAACATACTGAATACAGATTCTGCTCTCTAAATAATCATGTAATTATGTCATAGTGCCTACTATTTCACAGTTTTCATTTAAAGTTTGACATATGAACATGCATATCCTTTAATTGGAACACCTGGGTGGCTCAGTCGATTGGGCGTCTGACTTCAGCTCAGGTCATTATTTTGCAGTTCATGGGTTCAAGCCCCGCATCAGGCTCTGTGCTGACAGCTCAGAGCCTAAAGCCTGCTTCAGATTCTGTGTTTTGCTCTCTCTCTGCCCCTCCCCTGCTCGTGCTCTTTCTCTCTCTCACAAATAAATAAACATTAATTTTTTTAAAATTTATTGAAAGTACATCTTTATGCATTATTTCCAAATAGCTTTTATTAATCTGAACCTTTTAAACTAAACTTCCTTTCAAGAAACTCTTGGGTTAAGATATCAATTTCCTTACAATCAAATTAGTTGGTTAAAATTTCCAGAGATGCTTTTCCTTTGCAACTATACTCTTATATCCTAATTTTTAAAGCAATTTGCTCTAATTTATTTTTGTCAGAAGCAAAAGTCATGATGATATAATATTGAGACCAGACAGATATTTCACTGCAAGTCTTTTTTAATTGAAAATTTTATTGAGATATTTATAGATTCATATGCATTTATAAGAAATAATAGAGATTCTTTGTATACTTTTCCCTATTTGTTCCAATAGCAACATTTTGCAAAATCTCAAGACAATATCTCAACCAGTAAATTGACATTATATAATTCAATCATTTTATCCAGATTTTCCCATTATACATGTAGTCATTTGTGTGTGTGCATTTATTGTTTGATACAATTTTATCACTAGAGTAGGTTTACATACCCACCATCACAGTCTAGAAACTGAATAGTTTTACCACTATAAAAATTCCTTATAATTTATTATTTTTCATTTAGCAGGCAGCTACACTGTGGTGAAGCACAATACACCAGAGTGTTGCCTGCCTTTCATGTGTTCAGTTATCACCCAAATGGGGTTTTTCAAAACAAGTGTCCATTTTTCAATCCATTTCTCATGATCTGACATCTCAGAAGGATCCAGATTACAACCGTAATTTTTTTTTAATCAAGGCTTCTTCTCAGCAGACCATACTGGCTGCACATCATTGTCAGAACAGAGAGAACAGGAACATTTTTTTAAACCTTATTTATTTATTTCGAGGGAGAGAGCAGAGGAAGGGCAGAGACAGAGGGGGAGAGAGAGAGAGAGAGAGAGAGAGAGAGACAGAGAGAGTCCCAAGCAGGCTCCAAGCTGCCGGCTCAGAGCCCGATGCGGGACTCAAACTTATGAACTTTGAGCCCATGACCTGAGCTGAGATCGAGGGTTGGTCGTTTAAACAACTGAGCCACCCAGGCGCCCCAAGAATAGGAACATTTCTAAGATGGCAAAAACCACCAAAGTCTCTTGACTGACGAATGTTAGAGTCCCCACAAAGTGGATTAACCACAATCCATACACTCTTTTGTTTTCTGCCCTGCTACCATGTCTCCTTCTCTCTGTCCTATACTCTGTGGTCTTCTGTCCTCATCCTTACATTCTTTTAAGGAGATGTTGGCAAGTAAAAAAAGTCATTTTTTTTTATTTTGAACTCCTAATATCAGAAGAATTTGAGGCCAACACCAGGAGTTGATACAGGGTAGAAGATACAGGTAATCCAAAAAAAAAAAAAAGAGTAGTAAAAAAGGAGAGTGGAAGGGGAATGCTGTCAGTAGCCATCCAAGTAATTGCACCTTCATGAAGCAAGGAATATTCTGGTACAGCAGCAATTTTTAAAGAGAGAATATGTGGAAAATATCAGAACTGAGCATGTATATAAAACAAAACCTGAGAACACAAACAAGGATGTTCATGCACTGGTGCTAAGCAGAGTCTACATCTAAGATTCTCAAGCTAACACATCATAGACTGCTCCACTGCCACAGGCAAAGCTTGTCCAGAGAGCGAGCTGCATTGTCTCTGCACCAAGGGCATTCCTACAAGTTTAAAGGCCAGGATAGCCAGGTTGGACGGCTGCACCTCATGGTTTATCTTAGCCAGTGTCCTTGGGAGGCAAAGCCATCTTTAAATGTTTCATGATTGTATCACACTCCATTCCTGGGATCCACCAAAAGCACCAACCTAAAGAGCACTTCCTAAAATTCACTGGAGAGAGATACCCATTTCTCTGTAAGGGAAGGGGCTGGATGGCCACACCATAGAGTCTCTGACTTGGCCTCACGAGGGATGCAATGCTGGGATAGACAGCTCCTCTCTCTCAGTCATTAGAAATCACCCAAATGAAGTTTGCCCTCTGAAATATACACGGCTTAATTGCAATTTCAACTAATTATACCCCTCTGTATCTCCTTCATTCTGTTCACCAACTAGATAAATGTCTACCAAGTACTTACAGTTGTGCTGTGAAGAGTAATCAATGGGTATTAGTCAATAGTATTCTTTCTATAGCTTCACATTGCCTTGCATTCATACATGCTCTTATCACATTTTTATGACAATTATATTGTGTACCATGTGTTTTCAGCACCCATTTTAAAAACTTCCCATGCTCTTCCTTTTCACTTTACAAATTAGGGGTTTTTTTGTTTGTTTCTTGGGGTTTTTTTTTTGCCAAGAAATACAATTATTAGTCTATGCTAACTAACCCAAGTAAATTAGTACCCAATGCTGATTCACCCAACTTTTTTATTCCAGTTCCATAAGAACTGCTAACTGTTCCCCCCATAAAAATGTGCTTAGTATCAGTTCTCAAGAAGGTAGGTGGTTCTGCAATGAGTTCCTATGACACCTTGAACTTGCCAAATAATAGCACTGATCATTCTGTACTGAAATCGTCTTTCCACTTGTCAGCTAACCCCAGTATAACATGTCTGCAGAGTGAGAAATATGTCTATTTTATTCATCACTGCCATCCCACTGCTTAGAGTAAATATTCAGTTGTTCAATTAATGACCATAGGGCCTTTATGCATGTCGTCTGGTTCAGACTACCGAACCAGTATAACTCGAACACAAAATTATCCCCCACCAGACTGTTGCAAAGGAGCTCACTAACCTAACACTCTCTGACCCATTTCAATATCCTTTTCCAGCTGCTGTTTTCTATTCCTTGGAAGCATAACAAATCAAAGGACCCCTCTTTTTCAGTAAATTCTAAAAACTAGTCACCTTACTAATCATGCCAGCTGAATCTCATTAAGCTCTTTGGATGTAGCTAATACTAATTCATAAAAGAAAAGGTCCCAAGTCCTGACTTTAACAACACAAAAGATCAAGGTCTTGTCTATTTCAAATCACAAAATTGGGCTCTGTGTCTTCTGCCATGAGCATCTTGAAAGGGATTCGAGGGGCTGAATGAAAGAAAACGAAAGGAAAGGTTAAGTAATGGCATATTAAGTCTGTTTGGGGTGGGGGAGAGTTTCTAATGCCATAACACAGGGATTACTTTTGAACTGGTTTTCCCCATCCTAATTAATGGCTTCAGGGAGGAGAAACAAATAGCATGTTAATAACCTCGGCAGGCAAATGACAACATCCATCTGTGCGGCGTTGTTAACATTCGGAGCTGAGACATGAAACCAAGTAGTACAGTCAGATTAGAAATGGAGGCAGGCAATAAAAATAAGATCCAGCCTAGTAAGCTAATATCTCTGTAGGGAATGTTATAGAACACCTTTCTGTAATGGAAGGAAGGTCCTTGCAAAGGTATAATAGTAAAAGAGACACCGAACTGTTATAAGAAACTAAAACAAGATTTACTATGAGTGATGACAGCTTAGGAGAAAAAAAAAAACAACTCACCAATGACTGAGGTGTGGGTAGTATAAACACAGGCATCTAGTCCCACTTAGCTAAAAGTGACATGATCATCTCAGAAAGGACCCAGTGAAACAGCATCACAGTACTATGCTTAATTCTTAGGACTGCTGGTGAAAAAAGTCAGAAAAACTAAGTAAATTTAAGAGGGAGAAAATAATAATTAAAAAACTCTAGGAATAATCTATATGAAAAGGTTTGAAAGATCATATCTGTGTGAAAAGTTTGAAAGATCAGATCTGTGTTAAAGATCAGATTTCTCTCTCTGGAGAGACAGAACTATCTCCAGATGTCTATAGAGTGTACCTATTTAAGAAAACATAAAAAAACTTTTGGAATGCTATAGAAAATGTGAAAATAAAGAAATACAATGAAATTGAGGGAAAAATTATAATGTCTTTATTTGGATTTTATAGTAGTCTTTCAACAGACATCCAGCAAACTCCATCAGGGGGCTATTGAGAGGATCATATGTTCTTGTCCTTTCTTTTATTGATGTGATGAATCACATTAATTGTTTTGCAGATATTGAAACAGCCCTGCATCCCAGGTATAAATCCCACTTGGTCGTGGTGAATAACTTTTTTAATGTATTGTTGGATCCAGTTGGCCAATATCTTGTTGAGGATTTTTGCATCCATGTTCATCAGGGAAATTGGTCTATGGTTCTCCTTTTTCATGGGGTCTCTGTCTGGTTTTGGAATCAAGGTAATGCTGGCTTCATAGGAAGAGTTTGAAAGTTTTCCTTCCATTTCTATTTTTTGGAACAACTTCAAGAAAATAGGTTGAACTCTTCCTTCAATGTTTGGTATAATCCCCATGGAAAGCCATCTGGCCCTGGACTCTTGTTTTTTGGCAGATTTTTTATTACTAATTTGATTTCCTTACTAGTTATGGGTCTGTTCAAATTTTCTATTTCTTCCTGTTTCAGTTTTGGTAGTGTATATGTTTCTAGGAATTTGTCCATTTCTTCCAGCTTGCCCATTTTATTGGCATATAATTGCTCATAATATTCTCTTATTATTGTTTTTATTTCTGCTGTGTTGGTTGTGATCTCTCCTCTTTCATTCTTGATTTTATTTATTTGGGTCCTTTCCTTTTTCTTTTTTATCAAACTGGCTAGTGGTTTATCAATTTTTTTAATTCTTTCAAAGAACAAGCTTCTGGTTTCATTGACCTGTTCTGTTTTTTTGGTTTCAATGGCATTAATTTCTGCTCTGATCTTTATTATTTCCTGTCTTCTGCTGGTTTTGGGTTTTATTTGCTGTTCTTTTTCCAGCTTTTTCAGCTATAAGGTTAGGTTGTGTAACTGAGCTCTTTTTTCCTTCTTTAGGAAGGTCTGGATTGCTATATATTTTCCTCTTATGACCACCTTTGCTGCATCCCAGAGGTTTTGCATTGTGGTGTTATCATTTTCATTGGCTTCTACATACTTTTTAATTTCCTCTTTAACTTCTTGGTTGGCCAATTCATTCTTCAGTAGGATGTTCTTTAGTCTCCAAGTATTTGTTACCTTTCCAATCTTTTTCCTGTGGTTGATTTCGAGTTTCATAGCATTGTGGTCTGAAAAAATACACACTATGATCTCAATCTTTTTGTACTTGCTGAGGGCTGATTTTGTCCCAGAATGTGGTTTATTCTGGAGAATGTTCCATGTGCACTGGAGAAGAACGTATATTCTGCTGCTTTAGGATGAAATGTTCTCAATATATCTGTTAAGTCCACCTGGTCCAGTGTGTCATTCAAATCCATTGTTTCCTTGTTGATTTTTTGATTAGATGATCTGTCCATTGCTGTGAGTGGGGTGTTGAAGTCTCCTACTATTATGGTATTACTATCAATGAATTTCTTTATGTTTGTGATTAATTGATTTATATATTTGGGTGCTTCCACATTTGGCACATAAATTTTTACAATTGTTAGGTCTTCTCTATCTATAGACCCCTTAATTATGATATAATGCCCTTCTTCATCTCTTGATACAGTCTTTATTTTAAAGTCTAGATTGTCTGATATAAGTATGGCTACTACGGCTTTCTTTTGTTGACGATTAGCATAATAGATGGTTCTCCATCCCCTTATTTTCAATCTGAAGGTGTCTTTAGGTCTAAAGTGGGTCTCTTGTAAACAGCATATAGATGGATCTTGTTTTATTATCCATTCTGTTACCCTATGTCTTTTGATTGGAGCATTGAGTCCATTGACCTTTAGAGTGAGTACTGAAAGATATGAATTTATTGTCATTATGTTGCTTGTAGAGTTGGAGTTTCTGGTGGTGTTCTCTGGTCCTTTCTAATCTTTGTTGCTTTTGGTAATTATTTATTGATTTTTCATCTTTCTCCCCTCAGAGAGTCCCCCTTAAAATTTCTTGCAGGGCTGGTTTAGTGGTCACAAACTCCTTTAATTTTTGTTTGTCTGGGAAACTTTTTATCTCTCCTTCTGTTTTGAATGACAGCCTTGCTGGATAAAGAATTCTTGGCTGCATATTTTCTGATTCAGCACATTGAATATGTCCTGCCACTCTTTTCTGGCCTGTGAAGTTTCTGTGGATAGGTCTGCTGCAAACCTGATCTGTCTTCCCTTGTAGGTCAAGGACTTTTTTTCCCTTGCTGCTTTCAAGATTCTCTACTTGCCTGAGTATTTTGTGAATTTGACTATGATATGCCTTGTTGATGGTCAGTTTTTGTTGAATCTAATGGGGGTCCTCTGTGCATCCTGGATTTTGATGTCTGTGTCTTTCCCCAGGTTAGGAAAGTTTTCCACTATGATTTGCTCACATAACCCTTCTACCCCTATTTCTCTTCCTCTTTGGGACCCCTATGATTCTGATGTTGTTCCTTTTTAATGAGTATGTTCTTTTGCCTTAATCTCCCTTTTTTTTCTGCTTCATTATTCTCCATAAGTTTGTCCTCTATATTGCTGATTCTCTGTTCTTCCCCTTCCATCCTTGCTGCCACAGCATCCATTTGAGATTGCAGCTCAGTTATAGCATTTTTTATTTCATCCTGACTAGCTTTTACTTTTTTACTTCTTTTATCTATGAAGAAAGGGATTCTAATCTATTTTCAACTCCAGCTAGTATTCTTATTATTGTGATTCTAAATTCTGGTTCAGACATTTGTTTGTATCTGTGTTGGTTAAGTCCCTGGCTGTTGTTTCTTCCTGCTGTTTCTTTTGGAGTGAATTCCTTTGTTTCGTCATTTTGAAGGGAGAAAAGGAATTAATGAGGTAGAAAAAATTAAAATTAAAAAATATTAAAATTAAAAAATATTAAAATTAAAAAATATTAAAATTAAAAAATTCAAAACAAACACACACAAAAAAATCGAATAAATGATGCTAGATCCTAGGTGTGTTTTGGTCTGGGTGTTGAAAGTGGCTTGATAGATTAGAGAAAAAAAGGGGAAAAAAAGAAAAAAAAACAAAAAGAAAAAAGAAAAAGAAATCATTTGAAAATTTGAAAAAATGAATACACTGAAGTAGACTAAAATGAAATGATGGAAGTAAAATAGAATTTGAAATAATTTACATAAAAGTAAAAAAGATAGTAGAAAAAAGTAAAGAAAAATATTTTTAATAAAAATTGAAAGTAAAAATTAATTTTTTCTCTTTCTGTATTCAAGAAAAAGAAAAGAAATGAAAAAAAGAAAAAAAAGAAAGAAAGAAAATTGAATAGCTGGACCTATAGCTAACAGACTGAAATACAACTGAAATTACTTCGTTTTCCCCTAGAAGTCAAACTATGAAGCGCTTTATAGTCCATATACTAAGCAGGCAGTGAGACTTGTGTTCTTGAAGAGGGAGGTTGGCCCAGTTGGGCAGGGCTTAGTCTAACGGCTCCATTCTCCACTAAATGGTTCTGCTACCCTACTGGGGTGGATTGTTGTGGCGCTTGTAGGTGTGCATGCACAGGCGCGGGAGCAGTGAAAATGGCATCACCCAGCTACCCAGTCTCTAGTATCGGAAGTCTGTTCTCCCCGATCAACAATCGCACACCCGTCCTTTGTCTTTGGCTCCCATCCACTCCCTGCTTCTGCACTGTCTGTGACCAAGCCCCAGGCAGCACCTCCCTTCCGAGTGTTGTCTCCGATGCTGCTGCCTTCCCTGGCACCCCACTTCTGAGGGACTGCGGCTTTGACCCACCCTGCCTCTCTGAAGAGGGTCTCACCAAGCAATGGCTGGGTGCCGGCCTCACCCAGGAATGTTTGCGGAATCGTGCTGCTGCCAATGCCCAGAGACTGTGGCCAGGTGCCAGCCCACTGCAGAAAAAGTTCACGAGACAGCATAGCAGCAGTGCCTCAGGGTTTATGGAAAATCACAACACACATCTGGCACCAGGCTTCACCCCCAATGACCTTGCTCCAGCACCAGTGAATGTGGCCGTTCTCTTGGGTCTGTGGGCCCAGGTGGCCTTACAGCCTCTACCAAACGTCCTTCCAGTAGTGGAACTGCTTTTCCCCGGGTGGTCTGAGAACCTTCTGGACCCCACTCTGCTCCTAGGGATTCTCCTTTCCCACCAAAGCACCACCAGGTATCTAGCTACAGAGTTTCAGACTCTGCGCTCCCCCCGTTTACAGTCTTAATGGACTTTAAACCCTCTCCTTTCTCCTTTCTAGTTCCTTTCTAGCTCTCCTTTCTCCTTTTTAGTTCATTCCCTGTGGCTGTTTCCAATTTTCCACTTTCTCTCCAGCTGCTTTTGGGGAGGGGTGCTTTTCCCATATTCTCCCCAACCCCCATCTCCATCCTCCCTCTGTATGCAAAAGCAGCTCCCTGCCCTCCGTGGCTTCTCTAACCCCAAGTTCACCTCTCCACACTGCAAACCTACTGAATTCTGTGGTTCACAATGTGCAGATCATTGTGTTAATCCTCAGATCAGTTTTCTAGGTGTGCAGGATGGTTTAGTGTTGGTCTGGCTATATTTCATGAATGAGAGACCACAAAAACCTTCCATGCTGTTCCACCATCTTGACTCCTCCTCCCGTCAGGAGCTAACTCTAAAATCTTGCATTACACATGATTTTGGGGTATTTTATGGCACAGAAGAAAGTTATGGATCTTTTTCTTCTTCATAAATAACTAAGGGAACCCACCCTTTCTTCTTGTACTAAACACCTGTGTTACACAACCTGTGTTGAAAGTGTTTAGAAAATACTTAAACTGCCATTCACACTCTTAAAATGGAATATAGAATGCTTCTGTCCAAATATTTGTCACTTGGGACCCTTTCAAGTGAATACTTAGGTTGGTATTGATGTTAGTACATTCAACTTCCAGCAAGACAGGGATTTGCTAAGTCAGATATAAAATATACTGTATAGAACAAATAAAACTCAGACTAGAGAAGCAAAGAGTACAGGTGATATGTTCCAGGTTTTTTCTTTAAATTATGCTTTACCCTAACTTTTTAACCCAAAGCCATGTAATACGCAATATGGCCCTAATCTTTAATCACTTATATGCACTGAAGATATAACTAAAATCGATTCTACCAAACTAGGTTTAACTTATGTGTCAAAATCTCATTTTTGTATCTACTACAAGGATAGGATCTAGTCCCTACTGTGAAGACATTTGTAGTCTTCTGAGAAAGAGTGGACATGTACATAAAAATGAATCCACCAATATAAGGTAGAACACAATCATCAAATAATGGGCCAGAGACACAGTGAGTCATGAAGAGTCCAGAAACCAAGAGATGTGGGGGTATTAAGCTAGTCCAAAGATTGAGGGAAAACTTGCAGAAATGATTTGGACCCCCTATTATTTGTTTGTTTCTCTTCTTTCAGAAATGAATATTCAGCACCCAGCCCACTAAAACAACCTTTAAAATAACTTAACTGGATGTTTTACATACACACAAACACACACACACACACACACACACACACACACACAATGGAATATTACTTGGTGATCAAAAAGAATGAAATCTTGCCATTTGTAACAACATGGATGGAACTAGCATATATTATGCTAAGTGAAATAAGTCAGAGAAAGACAAATATCATATGATTTCACTCATATGTGGAATTTAAGAAACCAAACAGATGAACATAAGGGAAGGGAAGCAAAAATAATGTAAAAACAGAGAGGGAGAAAAACCATAAGAGACTCTTAAATACAAACATAGAGAACAAACTGAGGGTTGCTGGCGGGGTGCTGTGCAGGGGGAATGGACTAAATGTGTGATGAGCATTAAGGAGGACACTTGTTGGGATGAGCATTAGGTGTTATATGTAACTGATGAATCACTAAATTCTACTCCTGAAATCATTATTACACTATATGCTAACTAATTTGGATCTAAATTTTAAAAATAAATAAAATAAGATTAAAATAAAATAAAAACTGTACCTCTGGAAAACACCTATCCATGCATGCAATACTTACCTTCATGCTTACTATATGCCAAGTACTATTTTTAAAACTGGAGATATGGCAATAAACAAAATTAAGTCCCTGATCTCCTGGAGCTTACATAGGGGAGAGGTGAAGCAACCAGTGAGGAAGTTTTAAAATGTGCACAGAAAATAAGCCGGGTAGTAAGTATGCTATGAAGGAGAATAAAGTGATATAAGGGAATAGGTAATGATAGAAATGCCATTTTAAATGTAGTGGTCAGAAAGACTCCTCTATCATAGGGTAATATTAAGCAGAAGCTTGGATAAAGAGAGGAAGTAAGCCATGGTGATATCTCATGGAAGAGCATTCCAGGCAAAGGGCACCACAAGTGCAAAGACCCTGAGGCAGAACACATATTCCTGGCATCTTTTAGGATGGCAATGAGAGAGGAGAACATGATTGGACTTGAGATCGAGGAAGTATCAGGGAACAAGATGATTGAAGGCCTAGCCAGCTGTGGCAAGACATTGGCTTTTACTTTGATCTGGAAAGCCACTGGAAGATTTTAAGCAGATAAGAAACATTATCTGTCTTATATTTTTAAAGGCTTTCTCTGGCTGCTCAGTAAAAAATAAAACACAGGGGGCGAGAATGATTAAATGAGAAACCAGTTAAGAAGCTGCTATAACAATCTAAGAAAACAATGATGTGAAATGCAGTACAGTGAACTCAATGAATGTGGTGAGAAGAAGATTCTGAATGTAGCTCAACAGTGTTTGTTGATTGGGGTGTAAGAAACAAAGAGGAGTCAGGGCGAATTTTCTGGCCTGGCAACAGGTACCCTGGAGCTGATATTTACTGAGTTGAGAAAGGTAGAGGGCAGAGCAGGTGTGGGGCCCAAGGTTAGGAGTGGAGGACCAAGAATTCTCTCATGGACATATGATGCCTGAGTTGTCTCTTAGTCTTCCAAGTGGTGATAATTAGCAGGTAGTTGGAGATATGAGTCTGGAGTTCATGGGAGCGGTCAGAGCTAGAGATCTCCATTTGTGAACCTCCAGCATAGAGACGATATAATGCCATTGGGCTGCATGATGGTAGCTAAGGGCTGAGACCTGTGATACTCCCATTCAAAGATGAATGAATTTTGAATCTATAGAAATGATGATATAGTAGTTAAACACTGAAACTCTGCTCTGTTCACAGTAAAACAAAATTGCTGTTTTACCAGGTCCCTGAATGGCATTTAAAGTTCAGAATTTTAGTGGGGATCATAAATATCCTAAGAAAGGTTAAAGCCTAAGCTTGCATTGCTGGCTAAGACTCTTCATTCCTTGACCCTCCCAATTAGGAAATAACAATAAAAATTATAAAGAAAATATTTATGGATCACTAAGTAATGTTGCAATACACTCAAAGGTAGAGTCATTTTGCCTACTATACCACCATCATAAACCTAGAGCAACAAAATAGTTTGATTCGAAATACAGTGTCACAGTGTGCTGTTTTGAAGGGGCACATGCACCCCAATGTTTATAGCAGCACTATTGACAACAGTCAAAGCATTGAAAGAGCCCAAATGTCCATCAGTGGATGAATGGATAAAGAAGATGTGATATATATACATATATATATACATACAATGGAGTACATATATATACATACATATATACATATACATACATATACATACAATGGAGTATTACTCAGTAATCAGAAATAATGAAATCTTGCCATTTGCAACTACATGAATGGAACTGGAGGGTATTATGCTAAGAAAATTAGTCAGAGAAGGACAAATATCATATAACTTCACTCATATGAGGAATTTAAGATACTAAACAGATGAACATAAGGGAACGGAAACAAAAATAATATAAAAACAGGGAGGGGGACAAAACATAAGAGACTCTTAAATATAGAGAATAAACAGAGGGTTGTGTGGGGGGGGGTAGGCTGAATGGGTAAGGGACCTTAAGGAATCTACTCCTGAAACCATTGTTGCACTATATGCTAATTAACATGGATGTAAATTAAACAATTAATTAATTAATTTAAAAATAAATAAAAGAAAAGAAAAGAAAAGAAAAGAAAAGAAAAGAAAAGAAAAGAAAAGAAAAGAAAAGAAAAGAAAAATACACTGTAACTCTCAAGCCAAAAGCATTTTGTAGATACAGAGCCAGGACCCTGGTCTGGGGAGGCTGAATAATAATTGAGAGGACAAGTAGATATGAAGCTTACAAACAACACAGCCAACCAGAATCAGGCAGGTAAGCCAGAGTCAGTACCAATGGCAGATCAAGCCAAGTAGACAAACAAAAGCCAGGAGTGTACAAATACCATAAAACACAACAGGTTTGGGGTCCAAAGTTCAACAAAACAACCAGGCACCAGTCAATCAATTAAAGTTTAAACATGGGGAAGTTGGTCAGGAGGTAGAGGAAAAGGCACAGAGGTCTGCAACAGGAAACAGGCTGGTGCAAGTTATTTGATTAGTTTGGAGAGTAAGGTGCTTTTCTGACGCTAAGAAAATAATTGGGAGCCTAAACATGGAGGACTATCTAGATCATATTAAAAAGTTAGCACTTGAGGCATCTGGGTGGCTCAGTCAGTTAAGTGTCTCACTCTTGATTTCGGCTCAGGTCATGATCTCACGGTTCGTGAGATCAAATCCCGCATCAGGCTCTGCACTAATAGCATGGAGCCTGCTTGGAATTCTCTCTCCTTCCCTCTCTCTCTCTCTCTCTCTCTCTCTGCCCCTCCCCAGCTCGCTCTCTCTCTCTCTGTCTCTCTCAAAATAAATAAACTTAAAAAAAAAAAAACCTAGCACTTGATTTTGTACGTGCTGGAGACCTATGCACAAATTTCTTAGCAAGTTGAGTGGCATCATCTGTCACATCACATTTCAGAAAAAATAAATATAAATTGGTGAGAGAATCTCTTATAATAAATAATAAGGATCTAAATTACAGAGTGGCCATAGATATGGAAAGAAAGTAGCCTTAAGAGAATTTTAGAAGGTGGAATAAACAGGAACTAGAAGGGAGAGATACAGGAGAGGAGATGGAGAACAGGAGACTTACAGCTTTCTGACCTGAACATCAAGGTGGAAATAGTAGGGACTATAGGGATAAAAGAAACTCTCTCAGGGGTGGGAGGAAGAAGGATGAATTGAGTTCCATTTTGGACAGACGGAGGAGGAGAAAATTCTAGTAATACATTTTGATTGTTTATACACACACACACAAAAAGAAAGAAAGAAAAGGGAAAAAATGAAGCTGAACATTATAGAAGTGACAAGAATATTTTATAATGTTGAGATATAGAAAACAGGCCCAAGAAGGATGCCTGGGTGGCTCAGTTGGTTGAGTGTCTGACTCTTGAGTTCAGCTCAGGTCATGGTCCCAGGGTCATGGGATCGAGCCCTGCACTGAGCATGGAACCTGCTTGAGGTTCTCTCTCTGTCTCTGTCTCTCTCTCTCAAATAAAAAATAATTTTAAAAAAATTTAAGAAAAGTAAAACAGTCCCAAAAAAGCAAAATATTTCATGGTTCTCTTCTGGTTAACAAAAAAGAGCATTTTTCTGTTAAAGTTTGTGATACCCTATTGTTTCAATTAATAAAGGTAGGCAGGATGAATATGGATTTAAAAATACAAAAAAATTAAAAATTCAAAATAAATAAAAATACAAAAAAAATTAGTTGCCTGTTTGGAAAAGGTGAGTCAGTATTTCCTATGTTCTTAAACCATCCTTCAAAATGATGGGCTATGACAGTAATGCAATCCTATTTATTTACACAGACTTTTCCTTGATAGAGTAAAAATTTACACAAAATCTTACATCACAAAGACACTAATACAGTCAATTGCTAATGTGCAGTATACTAAAAGTATAAATCAAGGGAATTTTAAAACTGGTCACGGTGTTTTAATGGAAAGGATTATTCCAAAATTCTTCTGCATGCTTTAGAATAATTTCACAATTAAAATCTCTGTACTTTCTAAAACCATCATCTAATATTTGATAAAGTATACCTATAATACTTACAGTAACTTAACAGTTTGTAAAGCTTATAACAGTTTATAAAACACTTTCATTACTGTACCACATTTAAGAGAAGTCTGATTCATTCCATTCATGCATGTTAGAAAACAATAGCTTTGCAAGACTGCACTTGTTAGTGCAAATCACAAAGTTTAAACTATCCCTGACCCCTGCTATAGGTGTCAGCCTGGGAATTGTTATTTGTTATCATTTGGTCTGTAAATAAATCACAGACGGCAGACCAGCACCCCCAGGAAGCATTGGGGTAGCGTAAGGCTCCAATGCCAGAGGCGAACTGTTGTAACTTAGCTCAATCATGCATTTGTTATGAGGACTCTGACAAGCTTCAGCTCTACAAGTGAACTTGGCAACACAAAGAAATTCTGTGAAAAAATATTGCACAATAAGGATCATTCCTCTCTTATTATCCTAAAAGAAAATGTGAGTTTCCTAAGAACTGATCTCTGAAGAGCAAATGAAATATAAATTCCAAACGATGGGAATGCAAGCTGGTGCAGCCACTCTGGAAAACAGTATGGAGGTTCCTCAAAAAACTAAAAATAGAACTACCCCACGACCCAGCAATTGCACTAGTAGGTATTTATCAAAGGGATACAGGTGTGCTGTTTCGAAGGGACACAGGCACCCCCATGTTTATAGCACCACTATCAACAATAGCCAAAGTATGGAAAGAGCCCAAATGTCTGTCGATGGATGAATGGATAAAGAAGATGTGGTATATATATATACAATGGAGTATTACTCAGCAATCAAAAAGAATGAAATCTTGCCATTTGCAACTACGTGGATGGAACTGGAGGGTATTATGCTAAGTGAAATTAGTCAGTCAGAGAAAGACAAAAATCATATGGCCTCACTCATATGAGGACTTTAAGAGACAAAACAGATGAACATAAGGGAAGGGAAACAAAAATAATATAAAAACAGGGAGGGGGACAAAACAGAAGAGACTCATAAACGTGGAGAACAAACTGAGGGTTGCTGGAAGGGGTGTGTGAGGGGGGATGGGCTAAATGGGTAAGGGGCATTAAGGAATCTACTCCTGAAATCATTGCTTCATTCTATGCTAACTAATTTGGATGTAAATTTAAAAAAATAAAAAATAAAATTAAAAAAAAATCAAATGCGCACACACACACACACACAGAAATTCCGAATGAGTGCCTAGGTAGAACACATAACTAACAAAATGCCTCATATAAAGGCCTCATAAAACCCGAGTTGAATTCTTCAGGCAAACTCGATTAGCACCTCCTCCATGACCCCTTCCCTGTTCCACCCACCAGGCACATTTGCTGACCATATCCCCTCTCCAGAGCACATGGTACTTTCTACCTGGTATCTACACTTAGACTGTAACTGAATACCTACGGTCATGGACTTTACAACTCATTTCGTGACTCCCACTACAATTGTCCTGCATCAGGACACTAATAAATGTTGGTGGGACACTTTGAAGCCTCAGAAATCTAAGTAGTCATTCCAACATCACTAATCCTTTTTCAAAACATTTTGGAAGTTCTTTTGGAACTATTTTTCATATTTTTAAAGTATTTCCAGTAATAGCATATCTTGCCCTTCAAGTTAGATCTTATTTTATTTTAAAAACTGTCAAAAGTCAAGCAAAATCAAGCCTGTAGCTCTATACTTTCTCTCTTCTTTCCTCCCTGATGCTAAAGAATGGTCCCTTTTCCTTCCCAGGGCAACCATTCCACAAATAAACGTGTTAAATGAATGAAAAAGTGAATAAGAGAAGTGGGAGATAAGAGTGCATAAGGGTATATTTGTTCAAAAGTCAGGGATGTGATTATCAAACTACTATAATCAGGTTCTATCCTAACCTTGGCAACCCACATCTCTGACAATGAAGAGGAAAGAGTACCAGGTCCCTACGTGCCCCCAGGTACACTAAAACTTTCCCATTTGCCCCAAGAAGATGCCTTTGCAGATGAGAAATGATGGTGCAGAGACCTGATCATAAATGTCAGAAAAACTTGAATTGCCCATGAATTTGGTCGAGACAGAAGAAATTAATCTAGGCTTAACAGGAAACAGAAGTTACTGGACTCTTGACAAGCCAATAACTACCATCCATCTTTCATGTCTTCTACTACCTCAAGCTCCAAATAAGTCAGCACTAGAAACACCTTGAGCAAAGATCCCAGTCTAATGCTTAAGTGGCCTTCAAAAGAATCACTTCCCTGATCTGCCTCGCTTTCCTCCTAGATTTCCAAGGGCCTCTGGCATCATGAATACCATTCCCTGGTTCCCTAACACCCATCTTGCTCATTATTTTCTAGTAAGCATCAAGCTTGATTGTGTGTCTAACCTTTGAGAGGTCAGACCTCATAGTAAGCCTTGATGAGAAATCAGGATCAGGGAAGAGAGAAGGAGGGATAGAATATACTACACTGGATTTATGTACATTAACACATGTAATCCACACAACAACCCTATAAAGTCTGTATTGTACCAGAAAACTCAGGCTCGGAGAGCTTAAATATCTTGTCTAAAACTTCACATCTCTACTGAGGGCAGAGCCTGGATTCTAGACAGCTATGGGACTCTGAAGTCCATGTTAGTTCCACTATATGTGACCCTAAATGTAGCTTACACCAGTAAGATCAACTTCATCATAGGGCTTATCACTAGCTTTGAAGACCAATTCAGTAGAATTTTCAAAATGCTTTATGAGCAATTATAGTGTCATGAGAATAATTTGATAAATTTTCAGGGTCACTATTTGAGAGTCATTTGAGTTTCTTCTCTATATATGGAGTCTGAGTAAGGGAAAAAAAGATCTAAAAGGGTGGGGGCAGGGGTGCTAACAGGGCTGAACCTTACACATGTTGACCAGAACAGATAACATTAGAATTTTATTTCTCTTTTTCCAGACAAATCCAATAAAGATGTCTGTATCTGCTATCTAAAATCACCTTGAAAGGTTTGCCCCCTCCCACCTTAAGTGACTTTGTACAGAGCACATAATTCAACTTTAGTTCTGACAGCAAAGTTATTTTCTTTCAATGTTTTTATAATATCATTCAAAGCAAGTTTTTTATTTTATCCTTGGCAACTATAAGCAGAATGTCAACAATGCTCAACGTATTAGCTATATTAAAGAGAAAACACAATGAAACTCTAAAGACCTTGATTATTGGGGCAATGAAAAATTCATGCCCTGCTCTGGTGGAGCAAAGCTTTGGCAGGGTTAGTAAGATGCCTTCAAAATATACTGATGAATTTTCCAACCTGCTGTTTCAGATAAATGTTTTTCATTTTTCTGTTTACCTGTGTTTGATAAGTTTACTGCATTGATTCCAGTTGTTTGCAACACCTTGAAGGCAAAGGGTGTTACAGCATCCAGGGTCCTCCTGACTCACTATTGCTTTTCTAAGGAAGGTTCTGGTCATAATACATCAGATAGCAACAGAAAATATCCCACTCTGTATCATATATTAACTCTGCTCTGGAATAAGTAAATACAACTACCAAAAATGCCCGACGAGAGAGGGGCCTGTGTGGCTCAGAGAGTTAAGCATCTGACTTTGGCTCAGGTCATGATCTCATGGTTCACGAGTTCGAGCCCTATGTCGGGGTCTGTGCTGACAGCTCAGAGCCAGGAGCCTGCTTCAGATTCTATGTCTCCCTCTCTCTCTCTCTGCCCCTCCCCTGCTCACACTCTGTCTTTCAAAAGTAAACATTTTTAAAAAAATAAAAGGTATGAAATCAGAAAAGGAAATATGTGGCATTGGCATATTCTAAGCAAACACTAAGCAAACAGAGTAAAACAGTTACAGAACTATGAAGGGGGAAATGGTTCCTTTGCCTCAGGAGTTTAAAAACTAGAGTCAGAAACTAATATATAAATTCTGAGTGTATTCCAAAAAAAGAGCAAAAACAAACATGAGAGAAAAGATGAGACACCAGAACTTGGAAAAATATTTCAAGGTGGACAAAGCAGTTCTGCCATGAGAGATCTCTGGAGCTTTTCAGCTTCTTGTACAGGCTCCAGTACATGGCCTTTTCCCCTCACTGGTGAGCCCTCCGTGTCACGTCATTTTCTTTTCCCAAACCCCTCCACCTAATTCATTCAAACAGAATATATAGAAAGCTCAATAGAAGCCAGGTATTGTTTTAAGCAATGAAAATGCAGCAAAAATGTAAAACAAAGTATTTAAGAATGTGTATAACAAAAATATTTACCCTCATTCAGATTATATTCTCATGGGTGAAGACAGACCATCAAGAAAATAGCTATATAAACTATATCATATTCTAGAAGGTGGTAAGAGGTTTAGAGAAACAATAAGCTGGGAAGAAGGATAGGAAATGTTAGGAGTGAATAGGTACAAAGTCAAATAGAATGGTCAAGGAAGGTCAAGTAGGCAGAATGATGGCCCCGAAACATGGCTACATCCTTATATAACAAAAGGGGTGTTGCAGATGTGATTAACTTAAGGGTCAGGAGATGGGGAGATTATCCTGGATTATCTAGGTGGGTTCAGTTAAATCACAATGTCCTTATAAGGGAAAGAAATAGGTAGAAGATTCAGAGGCAGGAGATATGACACTAGAGGTTGGAGTGACAGTTGCTGGCTAGAAGTGCCATGAGCCACGGAATATGAGCATCCTCTAGAAGCTGGAAAAGGTAAAGAAATGGATTCTCACTGAAAGAAAATGTGCGTTCTTTTAAGTCGCTGAATTTGTGTTAACTGGTTAGAGCATTAATAAGAAACAAAAACAGAAAATCTCACTGAGAAGATGACTGAGGCAGACTCTGCAGATGTCTGGGGGAAGGAGGCAAACAGCAGAAAAATGCCCTCAGGAGAATCATGTCTAGCCATGTTCATGGAGCACAGCAACATTAGGAGTGGGGTGAACAGGAGGAGACAGGTCAAAGGGTGGGTTAGGTCAGCTCATTTAGGGCCTTACTGGCCAAAGCACTTGGGCTTATTCTTTTTGTTGTTGTTGTTGTTGTTCAATATATGAAATTTATTGTCAAATTGGTTTCCATACAACACCCAGTGCTCATCCCAAAAGGTGCCCTCCTCAATACCCATCACCCACCCTCCCCTCCCTCCCACCCCCCATCAACCCTCAGTTTGTTCTCAGTTTTTAAGGGTCTCTTATGCTTTGGCTCTCTCCCACTCTAACCTCTTTTTTTTTTTTTCCTTCCCCTCCCCCATGGGTTTCTGTTAAGTTTCTCAAGATCCACATAAGAGTGAAACCATATGGTATCTGTCTTTCTCTGCATGGCTTATTTCACTTAGCATCACACTCTCCAGTTCCACCCACATTGCTACAAAAGGCCATATTTCATTCTTTCTCATTGCCACGTAGTATTCCATTGTGTATATAAACCCCAATTTCTTTATCCATTCATCAGTTCATGGACATTTAGGTTCTTTCCACAATTTGGCTATTGTTGAGAGTGCTGCTATAAACATTGGGGTACAAGTGCCCCTATGCGTCAGCACTCCTGTATCCCTTGGGTAAATTCCTAGCAGTGCTATTGCTGGGTCATAGGGTAGGTCTATTTTTAATTTTCTGAGGAACCTCCACACTGTTTTCCAGAGCGGCTGCACCAATTTGCATTCCCACCAACAGTGCAAGAGGGTTCCCGTTTCTCCACATCCTCGCCAGCATCTATAGTCTCCTGATTTGTTCATTTTGGCCACTCTGACTGGCGTGAGGTGATATCTGAGTGTGGTTTTGATTTGTATTTCCCTGATAAGGAGAGACGCTGAACATCTTTTCATGTGCCTGTTGGCCATCTGGATGTCTTCTTTAGAGAAGTGTCTATTCATGTTTTCTGCCCATTTCTTCACTGGGTTATTTGTTTTTCGGGTGTGGAGTTTGGTGAGCTCTTTATAGATTTTGGATACTAGCAGCACTTGGGCTTATTCTGAGTGAGACAGGGAGTGTAGGGATGGCTATGAATATTTATAGAAATTCTGAATACTTACAAGAAGAATAAAAGTGACATGCTGGTAAACCAATGGGGGGGTGGTGGATGGATGTGTACAATTTGCTGACTCCTGTGATGTAAATACTCTCACCATGCTTCTTTTCAAGCTACCAATAGTTATCAACTAGTAATCAAATATATAAGAAAGGACTCAATAAAAATCAGTGAGAAGATACCTGAGTTTGACAGATGCCAGATTCTAGACTCTAATTTTGCCTTACTTGCTCTGCCCAGTGATTAAATGATGATTTAAAAAGAAGCACTTGTACTCCCTTACCAGAACATTGCCACCAAATAAATAGAAGACATACTTTAACTATATACAGTCTTGTCTATTTTTCATTATTCCCAACAGAAACATTATCTGAGACTAGCTGCATGAAAGGAGATAGTGGGTAAAAAAAAAAGTTTAATATATATTGGATCAATCAAAAGGAAAAAAGTAGAAGGAGAGGAAAGAAAGAAGGTTTGGCCAAGCCAATGAAGAAACTACACCTAGCAGGCCCCAGAGAAAAAGAAGTTCTGACATAAAAATATACAACCTTAGGGGCACCTGGGTGGCACGATCAGTTGAGCATCTGACTCTTTTTTTTTTTTTTTTAATTTTTTTTTTCAACGTTTATTTATTTTTGGGACAGAGAGAGACAGAGCATGAACGGGGGAGGGGCAAAGAGAGAGGGAGACACAGAATCGGAAGCAGGCTCCAGGCTCTGGGCCATCATCAGCCCAGAGCCCGACGCGGGGCTCGAACTCACAGACCGCGAGATCGTGACCTGGCTGAAGTTGGACGCTTAACCGACTGCGCCACCCAGGCGCCCCGAGCATCTGACTCTTGATTTTGGCTCAGGTCCTGATCCCAGGGACAAGCCCCATGTTGGGCTCCATGCTGAGCATGGAACCTTCTTAGGATTCTCTCTCTCTCTGTCTCTGTCTCTCTCTCTGTCTCTGTCTCTCTCTCTCAAATAATAATTTTTAAAAGCATACAATCATAGTTTAAAGAGACTCCCTATTCTATGACTATATTTTACACAAGAGGAAAGTGGAATGTATGTCAAATGTTGTGATGGCCTGAATAGAAATCATATGTAGGTTGTGTCCTAGGAAAACATGATCATGATGGCTCCTAGTGATATATCCATTACAGTCATACCCCTTCTTTCTCTGGCATTGGGAGCCAATATGGTACAAATCATGATTCTTGAATATAACTTAATACAGCTCAGCACCCTGACTTAAACCTTGCTTCTTCATTCAAGAGGTAGAAGGTAGATGATTAGAATTGAGGATAGCTCAGGACCCAGGACTTCAGGGGAAGCTGCAGGGGACAAAGGGGAGAATAGAAACAATAAAGGAGAAGAAAGAACATAAAAACCATCAATTTCCCTCACTGCATCTGGCCCTTGGAGTTACAAGCCCAGAGGTCTTTTATAAGGTCTCGGAGTAGCTTCTGGCTCTCTTCATTACTCTTTCCCCACCATAGATTTAGTACAAATAAATAAATTTTTGACATACAGATGCATGAGTAGGTGGGAGGATTTTAGGGATCCTTCAACCAGTCTAAATTCTATTTTCTATGGAGTCATATGGATTAATAACCAGTGATCTTTCACATTTTTGGTAGCCTACAGCAAAGTTTTAGTTATCTTGGTTTTCTCCTAGCTCCTAACTAAGGTTGAGTGTAGAGGGTTGAAGTGATAAAAGGAAGAAGCATTCCTGGATTTCATGTATGGACTTTTTAGGAGTTCTTCAGGCCTGAGTTGGGAACCAAGAGGGATCCTAGAATAGTGCTGAAAAGGACAGACTGAAAGCAGAGAGTGCCTGGGGAACACAAATGACCGGGCTCCACCCCAAGTCAATTATTAAAGTGCATCTGATAGTGGAGCTCAAGCAATGTGTTTAACTGTATCACAAACAGCATAAAATTTACCATCTTAACCCTTTTTTAAGTGAACAACTCAGTGGCATAAGTACATTCACAATGCTGTGCAGCCATCACCGCCATCCAACTCTGGGACTTTTTTCCATCATCCCACACAGAAAAGTTCTGTACCGACTCAACGATAACTCCCCAGTCCCTCGTGACCTTTACTTTCTGTCTCTATGAATTTACCTATTATTGGCACTTCATGCAAGTGGAATCATATAATATTTGTCTTTTTGTGTCTGGCTTACATCACTTAGTACATATTGTCAAGGTTCATCTGTGTTGTAACAAGTATCAAAATATCATTCTTTTTGTGCATTCTCACCACTGTTATTCAAGATAGTACTGGAAGTCCTACCAACAGCAATCAGGCAACAAAAAGAAATGAAAGGCATCCAAATTGGCAAGGAAGAAGTAAAACTTTCACTCTGTGCAGATGTCATGATATTCTCTATAGAAAACCCAAAAGACTCCACCAGAAAAATTACCAGAACTGATACACCAATTCAGTAAATTTGTGGGATACAAATTCAACATATAGAAATCTGTTGCATTTCTATACACCAATAATGAAGCAGCAGAAAGAGAAATTAAGAATCGATCCCATTCACAAGTGCCCCCAAAACAATAAGATACATAGAAATAAACCTAACCCAAGAGGTGACAGACCTGTACTCTGAAAACTACAAAATACTGAGGAAAGGAACTGAAGACAACACAGAAAAATGGAAAGACACTTCATGCTGATGGGTTGGAAGAACAAGTTTGTTAAAATACTACCCGGGGCACCTCGGTGGCTCAGTCAGTTGAGGGTTTGGCCCTTGATTTCTGCTCAGATCATGATTTCAAGGTTGTGGGATCGAGTACCACATCAAGCTCTGTGCTGAGCATGGTACAAACTTGAGATTCTCTCTCTCTCTCCACCTACCCGTCTCCCCTTCTCATGCTCTCTCTTTCTCTCTTAAATAAAATTTAAAAGAAATTAATGTCTACACCACCCAGTGCAAACTACACATTTAATGCAACCCTTATCAAAATTAGCATTTTTCACCAAGCTAGAATAATCCTAAAATTCATACTGAACAACAAAAGACATTGAATTGCCAAAACAACCTTGAAAAAGAAAAGCAAAGATGGAGGCATCAAAGACTAGACTTCAAGTTATATTACAAAGCTGTAGTAACCAAGACAGTATGGTATGGCACAAAAATAGACACATAGATCAATAGAACAGAATAGAAAACCCAAAAATTAGCCCACAACTATATGGTTAATTAATCTTCAACAAAGCAGGAAAGAATATTCAATGAAAAAAAGAGTCTCTTCAACAAATGGTGTCGGGAAAACTGGTTAGCTGCATGTAAAAGAATGAGATTGGACCACCTTCTTACACCATACATAAAAATAAATTCAAAATGGATGAAAGACCTAAATGTGAGACAGGAAATCATCAAAATACTAGATGAGAACATAGTCACCTCTGCCGTAGCAACTTCTTTCTAGATATGTCTGCTGAGACAAGGGAAACAAAAGCAAAAATAAACTATTAGGACTATATCCAAATAAAAAGCTTCTGCACAGCAAAGGAAACAACTAAACTAAAAGGCAACCTATAGAATGGGAGAAGACACTTGCAAATGACATAGCTGATGAAGGGTTAATATCCAAAATACATAAAGAACTTATAAAACTCAACACCCAAAGAATGAATAATCCAATTTAAAAATGGGCAGGACATGAATAAACATTTTTTTAACTTTTATTTATTTTTGAGAGAGACAGAGCATGAGCAAGGGAGGGGCAGAGAAAAAGGGAGACACAGAATCTGAAGCAGGCTCCAGGCTCTGAGCTGTCAGTGCAGAGCCCGATGCGGGGCTTGAACCCACAGACCGTGAGATCATGACCTGAGCCAAAGTCAGATGCTTAACCAACTGAACCCCCCAGGCGCCCCATGAATAAATATTTTTATAAAGAATACATATGGATGGCCAACATACACATGAAAAGATGCTCAACATCACTCAGCATCAGGGTTAAGGCAAATCAAAACTACAATGAAGTATCACTTCACACATGTTAAAATGGCAAAAATCAACAACACAAGAAACGATAGGTGTTGGTGAAGATGTGGAGAAAGGAGAACCCTGTTGCATTCTTGGTGGGAAAGCAAACTGGTGCAGCCACTCTGGAAAACAGTATGGAGGGTCCTCAAAAAGTTAAAAATAGAACTACCCTACAACCCAGCAATTGCACTGCTAGGTATTTACTCAAAGAATAAAAATACTAATTCAAAGGGATACATGCACCCTAATGTTTATAGCAGCAATATCTACAATAGCCAAAGTATGGAAACAGCCTACGTCTACATTGACTGATAAATGGATAAAAAAGATGGTTTGTATACAGAATGGAATATGACTCATCCATTAAAAAAAGAATGAAATCTTGCCATTTGCAACAACATGGATAGAACTAGAGAGTATAATGCTAAGTGAAATAAGTCAGTCAGAGAAAGACAAATGACATATGATTCCACTCATGTGGAATTTAAGAAACAAAACAAATCAGCAAAGAGATAAAAGAGAGAGAGAGAAGCAAGCCAAGAAGCAGACTCTTAACTCAGAGAACAAACCGATGGTTACCAGAGGGCAGGTAGGAGGGGATGGGTTAAATAGGTGATGGGGATTAAGCAGTGCACTTGTGATGAGCACCGGGTGTTGTAGGAACGTGTTGAAACACCATATTGTACACCTGAAACTAATATTACACTGTATCCTAACTGGAATTTAAATGAAAACTTAAAAAAAAATGTTCAGTCCTTTTTATGGATGAATAATATTCCATTGTGTGTATACCATCTTTTGTTTATTCATCTATCCATCAATGGACTTTTGGGTTATTTCTACCTTTTGGCTATTGCAAATAATGCAGCTATGAACATGAGTATAAAGGTATTTGTTTGAATCCCTGCTTTCAATTCTTTTATGTATATATCCATTTATGAGTGGGATTGCTGAATCATATGGTAATTCTATGCTTAACTTTCTCAGTAACCAACATACTGTTTTCCACAGCCGTTGCACCATTTTACATTCCCATCAGCCATGCACAAGGGTTCCAATTTCTCCACATCTCTGCTAACCCTTGTTGTTTTCCATTTTTTCAATGCCACTACTGTGAGGCTAATGTGTAACCAAGGGGGGAAAAAACATGGGTCTGAGACTCAATTTTTCATCTGCATAAAATGAAACAAACAAAATCCATCTTGAAGAGTTTATATGATGATTAAATGAGTGCCCAATAAAAGGCAAAGAACAAATGTTGGTCCCTCTCTCATCCCCTTAAATTTTTACTAAACTTCCTCCCTCAAAGTCCAGAAAAACTCTGTGAAGTTTTAAACCATGTAGATTTGACATCGGGCTGATTTTAACCTCTGTTTACTTTATCTATAGATCTTGCAGCAGATGTCAAATGTGTCCTCTGTTACATCTAAATGGCACTACACCTGCACCCAGCGTCCCTCTCAAATTAAGTACTCATCAGCTCTACTATTAAATAAACAAGGAGCAGCTGTAATGCTCATGGAACCAGTGGGAATACACTTTAAAATTATAACTCTGCCATGAATGTGAGTTTACTGAATACCTCAAACAAGTTGTCCGGCTAATTTAGTAGAATACTTTGGTACCGTAAAATCCCAACATACTTGGCAAATAGAGGCAAAACAATATTTGGCAAGTAAAGCCTATATGTATGACACCTTAGAAATACTTTCAGTGATAAGCGCTGAAGGTATTTATTTTTAAGAGTGTGTTTTCTTTCATCTCTCGGTCACAACTGTGACTTAGTTCATTGGTTGCACATTCATTGCACATCCTCTGCAAAATGCTGAAGATCTGCAATAATGTTATGATTGGGCATCTGATAGAAAGCCTAGAGAACCACAAACCAGTCAGCTATTCAATATCCAAAATGTTTGCACCAAAACACTGGACAATGACTTGCAACAAAGCTAAAATCAAACTACATTAAAGAATAGGTGTTCTAGCTGGACTTTCTACAATGCACTCCACAACCATAGGTCAATGAAATATTGGAAAACCCAAACCAATTGTGGCTTGCCTGCTGTGTTTATCCTATGATGTCACAATGTGGCAAACCAAAACAAAACAACTATATAAAGTGATTTTCGGGGTGAGGTCAAAAATTTGTTAACACAAAGAAAACCTCGTGCCATTTTCAATTTGCTCAAATTAAACAATTCACAGATTTTGCGGGCTCCTCTATATAAACCAAAACTTCCGTTAGGGTCAACCTTAGGTAAAGTTCAAAAGCAAACAGCTTCTGATCGGTATGCTTCACTTCCCTAGCCTCCCTCCTTTATCTTTCACTTCCTTTCCCTTCTGGGTGTCACAGATGCTGTGAGTTAATACATTAGGGCACCTAATGTGTACTGGCCAGTTGGGGAAGTTCTCTCTAAGGAACTAACACTGGGGCACCTGGGTGGCTCAGTTGGTTAAGCATCTGACTCTTGATTTCAGCTCAGGTCATGATTTCATGGTTCAAGAGTTTGAACCCCATGTCAGGCTCTGTGCTGACAGCGTGCAGCCTGCTTGAGATTCTCTCTCTGCCTCTCCCCTGCTCATGCTCGTTCTCTCTAAAAATAAAGAAGTAAACATTTAAGAAAGAACTAACACTTAGGGGGCTCCTGTGACTCAGTCAGTTAAGCATCTGACTCTGGATTTCAGCTCAGGTCATGATCTCACAGTCGTGAGATTGAACCCCACGTCAGACTCTGTGCTGATAGCATGGAGCCTGCTTAGGATTCTCTCCCCCTCTCTCTGCCCCTCACCCATTCACGCTTTCTCTCTCTTTCAAAATAAATGAACATTAAAAAAAAAAAAAAGTTGGGGCGCCTGGGTGGCGCAGTCGGTTAAGCGTCCGACTTCAGCCAGGTCACGATCTCGCGGTCCGTGAGTTCGAGCCCGGCGTCAGGCTCTGGGCTGATGGCTCAGAGCCTGGAGCCTGTTTCCAATTCTGTGTCTCCCTCTCTCTCTGCCCCTCCCCCGTTCATGCTCTGTCTCTCTCTGTCCCAAAAATAAATAAACGTTGAAAAAAAAAAAAAAAGCTAACACTTAGGCTGAAGTCTAAAGCAGAGCTTCTCAAACTTTCCTGTGTATGTGAATCACCTGAGTACTATGTTTTAGTGCAGATTCTGATTCATCAGAGCTAGAGGGGGAGCCCGAGTCCTAACAAGCATCTCCATAGGGTCATGCTGCTGGCCTTGGACACCACTTAGCATATCAAGGATACAAGTAAATGCTAGCCAACGAAGGGAGAGTGAGTTTATCACAGCACAGGCAGCCCAGACAAGGCCAGCTCGGATCTGAGAGCAATGTGACCGAGACAGACGAGCACTATTGTGAGAGGTGAGGCCGGTCAGTGGGTGAAGTGCCTACTGGGTACTAGGCACGGGGCTAGGCTCTGGGTAAGCAGCAATAAGTAAGGAAATCCTAGTCCCTGTACTCTTAGAGCTTGCAATCTAGCAGAACTACCTTGCGGGTGGGAAGCCACTAAAGATTTTTAAACAGAAGAGACGTGATCTACTTGAAATCTTTAAGTGTCTGGATGCTCTGTGGGGAATGTAGTGGAGGGGCACAAAGTTGAAAAGAGGAGTTTACGTTTGCTGACCAAGTAGGAGGTGTCAACAGGGATGGCAGGAGATTACTTTAGGACGTGATTTTGAGGTAGAATAGCAAACAGTTATGGTGGAAGGGTGGCAGGAAGAAGGAAGCATCAAGGATTACTCCTCATTGCTGGCAGAAGCAGGTAGGTGATTTCTAGGAAGAATAAGACTGGAGAAGAAATAAACTAACAGGAAGGAATAGATACAGAAAAAGGCATAAGTTTGGGGGCAGAACTCAAGAGTTCTTAGTTATGAGATGCTTATAAAAATCCAAGTGGAAATTTTAAGAAAGGACTTGGACATAATGTTTAGGCACTTAACCGGAGAGGTCTATAGGACAGATTTCTAATTCAGCATTTACAGTTTGGAGGCACAGAAGGAGGAGATGGGGGGAAAGTCTGACTCAGCCAAAGAAAAGGAGCCAAGTGTAGAGTAAAAAAGGCACCCCCCTCCCCAAAGAAGAGAGTTTAAAACTAGAAGACGACTGCTCTACTGAATGTTCCTGAGATCCCACAGAACTTAAAAACAGGAAGGCTATTGGTGACTTATGGACTCAATTGTGTTCCCCCAAAATTCACATATTGATGTCCTAACCCCAGTACCAAAGAATGTGACTGTATTTCGAGACAGGGTCATTAAAGAGGTAATGAGGGTTAGATGAAGTCATGTAGATACGTGAGAGACCCAACCTACACACACCTTGATCTTGGACGTCTAGCCTCCAGAACTGTAAGAAAATAAATTTCTGTTGTTTAAGCCACCCAGTCTCTGGTGTTTTGTTACAGCAGCCCAAGCAAACTAATTTAGTGACCTTAGCAAAAGTAGTTTAATGGACTTGGTGAAAGTGAAAGCCAAGTTGGTCTGGATAAAAGAGTGAAATGAAAATGAGGAAGGGGAGATAGCAAAAGTGGAATATTCTCAAGGAAACTTTGTCATGGAGGGAGAGGATAGATGGCTTGGCAGCTGGAAAGGCACGCAGAGTCGAAGGAAAGGTCTCTCTCCCAAGATAGAAGACACCACTTTTTAGATGAAGGATTTATTTACGACAGAAAACATGGGGACAGCAAAAGATTGAAGATGTGCACGAGAAGCAATGAGCAGAATCCCTGAAAAGCCAGGAAAAGAAGGCACCCAGAGATCCTCTAGAAAGCCTATAGAGGGATCTTTTACCTGACGAAGGATACTTTCTCCATGGCCCCAGGACTGCAGAAGCTTATAAATGGCAGGTGATGTTATATGTCATTACAGAGCTTTATGCCTTTCAATAAACTTGGCTGTATGTGATCTAAGACAGTCACTCTGTGAATTAAGTGGGGCAGACAAAGTTACCCACATCTTGCACATGAAGAAAGAAGGGGCAGAAAGAGGAAATGGCTCGCTTGAGGTCACACAGAGGGTTATTTACCCTGTCAACTTCAGATCCCAGGGCTCCTGACATCATTTCATACCAGAAATGTAGACTGAATTAGAAACAATGTCAGTTATTATATTTTTAAATCTCAAAAATTAGAAAATTCGCGGTAAGATTTTTATTCATTAACAAAGTACAAATCAGGGGGTTAGCCCCTCAACATATTTTCTTACACAAATCACAAGACACAAGGGAGGTTCCCTTTTCAGCTTATTTGCAAGAATTGAATAGCTCTGGGTCAACCAGAGGAAACTCAAATAGAGGGAGATTATTTTGGAGGGGTGAAACTAAAGCTATTGCAATAGGTGAGCGAAGTTCTAATTAAGTTAAAATGATGAAGTTAAAAATGAAAGGATTCCATTTTCAGGAATTTGAGATTGGGGGGAGGGGGATACAAATGACACAGAATCAGAAGGAGGGGGGCAGGGAGTATGGGAACCATCAATTAGAAAAGCTCTTCAAATTCAAATGGAGTAAAAAAACCATGGAATCCCCAGGACTAAACCCCAACTGGGAAAAACTCTGAAGAAAATGATCTCCCACCCCCACGAGAGAGCAAACATGATTTAGGTAAAAAGCTTTGAGTTTTATGGCTGGGGAGGTAGCAATAAAGAAAATGAACTTCCTGCCAGCGATCCTTTTTCAAGCCCTGCCAACTCCTGTGTCTGGGGAAACTATAAAGAATATCCAGCCTCATGTTAAAAGAATTGCTGCAGATCTGCAGCTTACCTGCATTCAAGCGTCGGAACATCCGTGAGCCTCTTCCTAGCCCGGCCTGGAAGGGGTGGGCCCAGGAGACCCCGTGCTGTTCTTTACCTTCAGCTACACCGTCTGTGTGTCAGCACAACCAGGGCCATGGGCAGTAGGTGCTAGAGAGATACAGATTGCTGAAGCAAACAGATGATGAAAAGCAGAATCTTTTCTCTTTAGCACCAATACCAATACCATGAAGCATGTTTCTTTTGGAGCTTTCCAAACCACTTCAAAAGCAAGCTTTCTGGTCTGGATCAAGAAAGCCAGGCAAATTGTCCCCAAGCGCACAGCTACCAGCCAAGATATTGCTGAGGGAAGGCAGCTGGGGACCAAGACTCAGGCTACAGCGCAGTCCTTCTCAGTGCTCTGTTGAACTCCAACAGGCATGGGAAGCATTTGAAGAGAGCAGAGTTGATTTTTGTGATCTTTGGGTAACCCAAACGTGCCCCGTTCCCTAGACTCCTGGTACCACCCTTCCCCTGCCCGTGCCTGCTTCATAGGGGCCTGCCCAGCTCGCCATCCCCAGACTTTTCTTTTGTCCCTGTCCCAACTGGACTGTGCCTGTTTCCTTTTGGACTTTACAACTCACTAACTGATCTGGTAAATCTGTTAAGTGAACTTTGGTTAGCTAGGATACAACAGGAAGTTATTCAAATAAGAGGGGTGAAAGCTATCAGCAGAAGGGAGAAGGGGAAGGGACAAAAGCAGGGAAGGAATGTGTTTTGTGTTGCAGAACCAACAGTTCTGGCCAAGGAAATGACCAGCTGGGTGTTTCACCTGATAGCCCCTTCTGTGAGCCAGTTTGAGCTGGATGGGAGCTGACGACCTGCACAGAAGCCCCCCTGAATTGTCCTGAAGTTACCTTTAGCTCATTATAATACAAAGATCTCCTCCTATGGATGGGGTTTTCCATCATTTTTTGAGCATACTATGTATACACTGGCATGTTGACACACGAACATGCACAACTGAACCAGAAGTACCTAAATAACAGAGTATGTGTAAGTTCCTTAATGTATATGCAAGCTCCCTGCCTCCACCCCCTAATATACTGAATGAAAGCTTCCTGTACTGACCCCATGGGCACACCATGCTTTGAGAGCTATCTCCCTGTCTCCTCAATTGTAACAAGTAATAAAAAGTCCTCCATCCAGCACTTCCTTGGGTTGTGTTCCAATTTGATGCACCCCAAGCAGCGAACCCACCCCTAGAGTTCAGTTACACTCCTAACCATGGTTTCATGAACACTGAACATGGACAGGCTTGCTAACAATTACCAAACTCAACCCTGCCTTCTTCACATTGTACCAAGGCCTGTTTAGGTTGAACAAAACTCTGATACCTAAGTATAAGACCTGAGTTGGCTTTTTAACCCTCTCTTTCAGTCCTTTATTTACTTTCTCTCCTTTTCTTTTTTTAACTTTTCATAGAAATTATTTAATTTAACCCCAAGGGAAACTTGTATGACATTTGAACTAATATGGAAAGTCAACAGGACAAAGAATTTGGAGACAGACTTTCAGGACCCCACAAACGACATGAAGTTTACCTACAAAACCCTCCTCTGTGCCTCTCTCAAGCTCCAAATCTCTAATTTCAGCCACAAAGTTTCATGTGGTAGTTCCTTCCTGTGAAATCTACAGTCGAAGATTAATTCCTGAAAACCAAGGGCTTTGAAGAATCAAAGAGAGAACTTTCTAGTGAAAAGATGGCATAAATATGGTGGTCCAGAGTTAGCTAGAAGTGCTGCAAACCTCAACACCATCTTTTGTTAGCTGCAGTGCTTAGTGTCTCTGAACCTAGATTTTGTCGTCTCTAAAACGGATCTAGTAACGTACCTCAGAGTATTATTGTGAGGGTCAAATGTAAACATACTCAAAATTACTTAATATGGCTAGCACTTAACATTCCATAAATATTAACAGGCTTCCAAGCTCCCATCTCCAAATAGTGGGATTTCTGGCAGACAGGAGAGGGTTCCCAGTGGTCCTCCAGGTGGTGGTCTAATTTACCGCTATCCAATCAGACCTAAACACCACTTTATGAAAGTCTAGAATTCGGTGGAAAGCAAAGGGGGAAATAATCAACATCCCTACAAGAAGATGGTAAAGGATTGACCTTCTTAATTCTTTCACCATACTTTTTTTCCTCAAACCTCCATTTAGATTTCCATTCCACAAAGGAAATGAAATTTGTTATCATGGAAGTGGTTAAGATGGTATTTGGCCAGGGAACAAATTTCCCCACCATGTCCCAAAGAAAGTTGTATAAATAACGCTTTATTACTCCCCAGAGACTTTCCCCAAGCACAGAGAGAGGTCTAATGGGCTGAACTTAAGGCTGGAAGGACTCTGTTACTAACGTGGTCTAATGCCAAAATAGGCCAGAGACCTTCTCCCTCTACTTCTCCCCATGACCAAATGAACTCTTAGATCTGGCCACTCCACTCTGGTACAAGAAAGGACTAGAACACCTATCAGAGAGGAGGACAAGGAAGACGGCCACACAGAGACTGGTCTTGATAATGCCAGGGGAACCTGCCTAGGCTTTGGATTTTTGCTTGTTTGTTTGTTGTTTTCCTGGTTTTGATTGTGTGTTAGAAGACAAAGCCTTCAGATGATGCTTTTGCATTGACAACCACAGAACTGGTTCTTCTCTCACCATGAATATTGAAGTTTGGAAAGACTTTCTTGTCTGCTTTATGGTGCCCTATTCACAGATTTAAAAAGCTGCTACCCAAAAAGACATAAGATTTCAAATGAAAAGATGTTAGCACTCTCAGGGACTTAAAAAGTATTGTAAGAGAATGGTAAGTAGGCTCTGGAATCAGACAGACTTGACTCAAATCCCAGCTATACCACTTATTAACTGTGCAAACTCGGGCAAGTCTCTCAAATTTAGTTCCTCTGCAGAAGTGGAACAGTGAGAGTGGCTGACAATAGGGTTTCGTGCAGCTCAAATTATATAATGTACATAAAGCACTTGGCATTAGCTTTGTTCATAAATTCGACTGTATGATTTCAAAGCACATGCTTTTACCAACAGTGTTATAAAGCCTCCTATAATAGATTAAGCTATTAGGAGGCTTGTGGATGTCATTCTGTAAAAATTCTGTGAATATAATAGGGTAAGAATAAACAAATCTTTAGAGGAAATAGTCCAGTGTGCCTTGTTTTTAACAAGTCCAGACAGACAATTTGGACAAGAACCAAGGCACAATTTTTTAAGTCTTTTTCTAGAAGCTAGGTTTTTATCCAAGGGACACTGGTTGTTACTAGATAAAGGTGCTAAGAACTGCATGTTTGCACCCTCCCCAAATTCATAGTGGGAAGCCCTATGGTGTTAGAGTCCGTATTAGGAGGCTGGGCTTTGGGGAGGTAATTAGGTTTAGATGAGGTCCTGAGGTAGGGAATGTGTAGTGGGATTAGTGTTCTTATAGGAAAAGGAAGAGACCAGAGTCCTCTGAGCCAGGTGAGGACACAACAAGGTAGCTACCAGGAATCCTAGAAGCAAGTCTCACTAGATGCTGGATTTGCCTTGATCTTGGACTTCCCAGTCTCCAGGAATGACAGAAATGCATGTTTATTGTTTAAGCCACTCAGTCCATGGTAATGCCCAAGGAGGCTAAGGTTTAAGGATTCTCTTTTTTTAGAAATCCAGTCTAGTGGGTCACCTGTCATTCTGATATGTGGTTTCCTCCCTCCTCTCTTGAAGTGGACACTCCAGAACTCTCATTCCACAGAGTCAAACCTCTAACCCACATCTGAAGAGTCTGTCTCTGCTCCTCTGGGGTGCTTCTACCTAACATAGACAACAAAGAATGTTTGTTAGGGAAAGGAAACATCTCCATGCTCCTCACCCCAGCATCCGTAGATAGCACCTCTAAGACTGCTTAACCACGCCCATCAGAATGAGATCGCAGAGTCACCAGAAAGTCCAGACTGTGGGTCAGCCCTGCCCTCAGGATTTACATAAGCACCGTGGTTAGCACTGAGCACTGAACATCTGGACATAACCTCTGGCCAGTGAGTGGCCTCTCTCTCCCTGTTCTGATGCCAGTCAGCCTGACGCCCAGTCGGCCTTGGCCTTCACTGAGTTCCAGTCCTGCTGAGACTCCGTCAAAGTCAGAACATGACCTGCTAGCTCCCAATCCAGGGTTTCCCCTCAACTCCATCAGTACATATATTAAACAACTAGGCTTGCTTTATTTTCGTTTTCTCACTCTGCTACTTCTTAGAATTCTACATTTCGAGAACCCTGACCTCCCTACATTCCATAATCCTCTGGAAAGTGACACAGCAAACATGCTGCATTCACAGTGCAAACAGAAGCTGATTTCATTTTTCCATCATCTGAAAAGCACATAAGGTAATTTCTAAACCAGCAGTAAAATCTATTTATAAAGAAAGCTGATTTGTTTTCTGCACTTTCTAGCACAGAGGTTCAATTTATTTCCTTACCATAAAAAGAGCCATTACTTTTTTTAAACAATCATAGTTAGTGCATTTTAGAAATGTTTTAATTTCAAAAAAAAAAATCAACTTGCAAATTACAGTGTGAATAGCTTTCTTAAAATGGTCCCATTTTAGACCCAGTTTGCTGATTGATGATTTTGCTATGCTTCAAGGCAGATGATTTCACAGTCATTGGGTATATAATATAATGATGTTTTTATAAGGCTGTTAGTATCACTAAAAACATAATAATTATAAATGAAATTATAAGGGAAAAAGGCATACCCTCACTCTAACAATGCTGAATTTGGGGCTAACTTATTGCTAAAATTTGTGTTTCTACAAGAAAAATCCTACACATTCTTTCTATGGGACAAACCTAATAGCACCCTGAAAACTAAATAACTATAAAACAGGAACTATGGCAATTATTTAGAGTACCTTGGGTTCTTGGGATCTGCTGCCTTGTGTTACTGGAAAGGAAACAGCAGCCCCTTGTGGACAAATAAGAAAGTGGATACATTTTAGTCCAGTAGTATCAGGTTGTATTTAAATTCCCATTTTTTACATGTGTGTAGTCCTTTCTCCAAGAGATGTAGGTCATATTTATATTTAAAGGGTAGCATAGTGTTGCTTATAGAGATTTATAAATGATCCTAAAATGTATTCAGAAGGACACATCACCTGAATGTAGCTACATGGACTGTCTAAATTCCAAATTTGGGAGGGGAAATTTCCGATTTCTTTGAATATACCGAAACTTAGACGACAGGAAAGAAAGCCTTTAATTACTCAGACTCAGTGATTCCTATTCCCACAATTCCTAGTTTATGGTAATATTATAATCTAAAAAGCAAATTCCAGCAACAATAGCACAAAAGGAAAGGGAAGGAAACGACAGCTGAAACTCCACCTGCACCCTCCTAAACTTCTCCTCCCCTCCCCCACCCCACAGTCAACAACAACAAAGCCCCCAACCTCCCCTTTACCCCTCATCTCCCCTCGCCTCTGTGCACATGCAGGCAGGGGAACACTGAGTGACTGGTCAGAACATTTGGAAGTTGCTTTCTAACCAAGGCATGAAAGAACGCTACCCTCCTGTCCAGTGGGAATTGCCCCTTACGTCATACCTTTAATAAGACATTCCCCTCAGCCTGACTAAACTTGAGACAGACTTCTTCCTGACACTAGGCCCCTGATCTCCCTTCTCTTAGAACGTTCACGTTAGAAAACTTGTCACTATAAATTATTTCTGTCCTTTTGAGATATAAATCATTTTTAAAGCTTCCTGCCACTTTTACAACCCAGGAATGTCTTTCTCAAGGATCTGGGAGCCATTCCTTTGAAATCTAATCCTCACAGGAGTATTTCTATCTCCCAGTCTCTGTGGAGAGTATGAGTCTAACTTTGGAGGTGCCTTGATCCATGTTATAAAACTACCTCCTGTTATGGAGATACAAGAAAGCTTGTTTTTTCCTTTGGTTAAACTCAATTAGCAAACACAGATGGCCCATGATCTCCCTTGCACCCTACCCCTTAAAATTCCCAAAACCCTTTGTTCCAGTGAGATGGAATTCAGACTGGATTCTCATGTCTCTCCCTTACTGCAATAGCCTTGCATAAAGTCTTCTTTACTGGTTTAGCTTTGATGCCATATTTTCTTTGACACCTTCCACCCTCTCCAACTAAAATTTATAATCCAATCTTTATAGGATGCTATGCAACCAACCTTGACTCTTGAACATGCGAAAAGTATCTTTTAGGCTTTTAAAACCCAGATCAACCTCAGTAAGTTGTTTCTCAGAACTATCATCAGGTTATGGGTTTCAAGTTCTTATCTTGGAATTGATAAGAACACTGATTTTTAATAAGTTCCTACCTACTTTTAATTTCTGCTATCATACTCCTAATGCTTTCCATGGCAATGGATGCCTTTAGTTGAGCAACAGAAAAGTCAGAACAGAGCACAGAAAAAAATCTCACCAATATATTTCAAAAAGTTACCTTCATTTAATATGGAAAGCTTCACTTAACATTCTTAACATTCCTATGAGGTATATGCTATTATATCCCTATTTTACAGGAAGTTAAGATTTATAGTTTGTAAATAGCCAGATTAGGGTCATGTAGCATGATACATACGGCAGGAATGCAAAGAAGCAGTTGCACTAGAAGTGGGGGAAGGAAAAGGGTTGATGGGATTTATCTAGGTTGGTTAGGAAAGGAAAAAAAACAAAACTAGGAGGAGCCATATTCTTGTTCAAAAAGGAATTGTCAGAATCCTGGGGACTCAAAAAGATAGAGGAGAAGGTGAATTGACAGTAAGAAAAGCAAGAGTGGAAAAGAACAGGGACATTAGAGACCTCAACATTGGAAGTAGGTTTCGGTTATAGAAGAGTTAAGTTTATAGCCAAGGGAGCGTGTGGTTCAATTGAAGAGGAAGTAAAAGTCAATGGAGGATTAAATTATAAAGCATAATACATTGCTCGACATATAGTAGATTCTCCAGAAATGTTAACAGCCTTAAGAAAATCAGGAACTTCAAGTCTACTTACAGATAGTAAGCCATTTTCATCATATTCACATACATGGACATATTAGTATTCTCTCCAATGGGGGAAATCATTCAACAACTTTGATTACAGGCTATTAAAAGGATACCTCAGATCATGTCTCGTTAGCCACAATGTATTAGAATTGCCAGAGCAAAATATTATAGGGAAAAATTGTGAAAGATTTTCAAATGGACCAAAGAGATTCACCAGATGTCTTCGGTGGCAAACTCCACCTTGGATAGCAAAACCTTTAGGGTTATCTGATTCTATGGGGTCCTTGAGCCTTCCTTGTGTTTGAGGTATTTGTAATTCTGTAAATTGCAGACCACTGATGGCAATATAAATGATTCTTTTTTTTTTAATGTCTATTTATTTATTTTTGAGAGAGAGAGAGAGTGAGAACACAGGCGAGGGAAGGGCAGAGAGAAAGAAGGAGACACAGAATCCAAAGCAGGCTACCATCTTTGAGCTATCAGCACAGAGCTTGATGTGGGCCTCGAACCCACAAACTGTGAGATCATGGCCTGTGGGAAAGTTGGACGCTCAACTGACTGAGCCACCCAGGTGTCCCGCAAGACAAACGATTCTTGTGTATAGACAAGAAAATGACTGACTTCTGATGGAAATATAACTAATTTTCTTCTTCCCTCCACCTTGCATCAGGAAGTCAGTTTTAACTCTATGGAAGCAAATCTATTTCAGTGTTCCTTACTGCATAGATATGTGTAGACTTTTGAATTCTCCATAGAACTCATGGTAACATCCTATTAGATTGTTCATTAATTACTGAGTTAAATAAAAACCTTTTACAAGTGTTGTTGTATATATAAATATTTGTATATATAAATATACACAATTTTTATTATTCTTTTATTTTTTCTTTCGTATAAATGGCTGAATTTTATTTTTTTATTTTTTTAATATAATTTATTGTCAAATTGGTTTCCATACAACACCCAATGCTCATTCCAACAAGTGCCCTCCTCAATGCCCATCACCCACTTTCCCCTCTCTAAAAAAACAACAGTACTCTTATTATATTCATTTTCTCAGCTTATATACTATTTAATTAAATTATCTAATTATCTAATCATCTAATCATGGTAGCAGGAACAAATGACATAAATACATTTGCAACAAACAAAACTGTGTTCTAGAAAATATACAAGGTGTATTATGGGAGCAGAAATATATGGGCATAAGAGATCAAAAAAAATGAAGAGTACCTCAAGAGTTTTCAGCTTGCAGTGGACATTAGTTAGTACGCTTTATAGGAATACCAGAGAACATTGGTTTGTTGGGTGAATCAGTTAGTGGAGCTCAACTAAAGGAGTACTTACTGTGTCCCAATTTTTGAAGGAGATACTCTAGGACAGGAAGTTGTTTGAAAATCTTTTTTAAAGAAAGTATATTTACTTAGTTACCTACTTTATTTTTAATTAATCAAAGATTTATAAGGCTATGCATTAGAGATTCTAATCAGTATGAGATAACCAACATTAATATACTGTGTTGACTTCATACTGAATAGAATTAAAGAAAATCATCCATATTTTAAAAATCTGTATAGCTTTATCTTTTATGAATGTCTAATTTGTTGACATTCTAAAAATATTAAATACAACTTTTGGATATCGCCAGACCTGACTTCCCATTCTTACATTAAAGGATTCCTTAGGAGTTTGGGAAATCATCCAGACAAACAATAAATATGGACACAATGGACTTGAACTACACTTCAGACCAACAGATATTCCATACATACTTTAGACTTAGTAGACATACACAGAACATCCATCCAACAGCAGCAGAATGTTTATTCTTTTCAAGCACACAGAACATTCTCCAGGACAGATCAAAAGACATAGCAAATTTAAGAAGATTGAAATCAACTATCTTTTCTGACCAAAATGGTATTAAACTAGAAATAAATACAAGAAGAAATCTGAAAAATTCACAAATTTATGGAAATTAGGCAACACACTCTTAAATAACCAATGAGTCAAAGCAGGAATAAAAAGATAAATTGAAAATATCTTGAAGCAAACAAAAATGAAAATACAACATACCAAAATCTATGGAGGTAGCAAAAGCAGTTCTAAGAAGGAAGTTTATAGTGATAAATGCCTACATTAAGAAAAAAAGAAAGATCTCAAATAAAGATCCTAACTTTACATCTGAAGGAACTAGAAAAAGAAGAACAAATTAAGCCCAAAGTTTTCTGAAGGAAGAAAATTACAAAGATCAGACCAAAAGTAAATGAAATACAGACCAGAGAAACATTAAAAAATAACAAAAAAACTAAGATCTGTTTTTTTTAAAGATAAGTAAAATTGACAAACCTTTAGACAGACTAATAAAGAGAAAGAGAAAATTCAAATAAATAAAATCATAAATTAAAGAGGAGACATTGCATCTGTTACCACAGAAATACAAAAGATCATAAAAATCACTGCAATTATATGCCAACAAATTGGATGACCTAGAAGAAATGGCCAAATTCCCAAAAACATACAACCAACCAAGAGTAAATCATGAAAAAATAGGAAACCTGAATAGTCCAATAATAAGATTCAATCAGTAATCAAAAATCTCCCAACAAAGAAAAGGCAAACACCAGATGGTTTCCCTGGTGAATTCTACCAGAAATTTAAATAACTAACACCAATCCTTGTCAAACTCTTACAAAGAATTGAAGAGGGGGGAATACTGCCAAAGTCATTTTGTGAGGCCACAATTACCCTGCATCAAAGTCATATAAAGACACTACAAGAAAAGAAAACTATAGGCCAACATCTCTGATGAATACAAATACAAAATTCTTAACGAAATATTAGCAAACTGAATTCAACAATACATTAAGAGAATCATATGTCATGATCAAGTAAGATTTATCTCAGGTATGCAAGAATGTGTTAACATACACAAATCAATATATGTGATATACCACTTTAGTAGAATGAAAAATAAAAATCAAATAATCATGTCAGTAAGATGAAGAAAAAGCATTTGACAAAATACATCCTTTCATGACAAAAACTCTTGACAAATTAGCTATAGAAGGAAAGTACCTCAGATAAATAAGCCCACAGTGAACATCAGTCACCAGTCACAAAGGTGAAGGTAGAAAGCTTTTCCTCTAAGACCAGGAACAAGATAAGGGCTCTCACTCTTGCCACTGCTATTAAGCATACATAGTACTTGAAATCCTCACCAGAGCAATTAGACAAGAAAAAGAAATAAAAGGCATCTAAATCAGAAAGGAAGAAGCAAAACTGTCTTTGTTTGTAGATGACATCATCTTGTATATAAAAAAGCCCTAGGGGCGCCTGGGTGGCGCAGTCGGTTAAGCGTCCGACTTCAGCCAGGTCACGATCTCGCGGTCCGCGAGTTCGAGCCCCGCGTCGGGCTCTGGGCTGATGGCTCAGAGCCTGGAGCCTGTTTCTGATTCTGTGTCTCCCTCTCTCTCTGCCCCTCCCCCCGTTCATGCTCTGTCTCTCTCTGTCTCAAAAATAAATAAACGTTAAAAAAAAAAAAAAAGCCCTAAAGACTCCAGGTGGGGGAGTGGAAATGTTATAATTAATCATTGAATCCAGTAAAGTTGCAGAATATAAAATCAACATACAGAAATCAGTTGCATTTCTATATGCTAACAACAAAATCTCTGAAAAAGAAATTTTTAAAAATCCCACTCACAATAGCATCAAAAACAATAAAATACTTTGGAATAAATTTAACCAAGGTGAAAGATCTATGTGTATACTGAAAACTACGAGACTTTGATGAAGGACATTGAAGAAGACACAAACAGGGGAGCCCGGTTGGCTCAGTTTGTTGATCATCCAACTCTTGATTTTGGCTCAGGTCATGATCTCATGGTAGTGGGATGGAGCCCTATGACAGACTCTGTGCTGAGTGTGGAGCCTGCTTGGGATTCTCTCTCTCTCTCTCTCTCTCTCTCTCTCTCTCTCTCTCTGCCTCTCTCTCCTTCTCTCTCTCTCTTTCTCAAAATAAATAAAAAAGTATTAAAAAAATTTTTTTTAATTTAAAAAGAAAACACAGGGCAGTTGGGTGGCTCAGTCAGTTAATTGCCTGACTCTTGATTTCAGCTCAGGTCATGATCTCATGGTTCATGAGATCAAGCCCCACATCAAGCTCTGATCTGCACACTGATGATGCGGAGCCTGCTTAGAATCCTCTCACTCCCTTTTTTTCTCTCTGTCTCTCCTCTTCTCGCACTGTCTCTCTCAAAATAAATAAATAAACTTTTTAAATTAAAAAAATTTTTTAATTAAAAAAAGAAGATACAAACAAATGGAAAGAAATCCTGTGTTCATGGAGCAGAAGAATTAATATTGTTAAATGTCTATACTACACCAAAGCCATCTATAGATTCCATGCAATCCCTATCAAAATTCCAATAGCATTTTTCACAGAAATATTTTTAAAAATCCTAAAATTCATATGGAACAACAAAAGACCCCAAAGAGCCAAAGCGATCCTGAGAAAGGAATAAACCTGGAGATATCATACTTCTTCATTTCCAACTGTACTACAAAGCTATAGCAATCAAAACAATATGGTACTGGCATAAAAAAGATGTAGACCAATGGTACATAATTGAGAGCTCAGTAGGAAACCTTTGCATATACTACGGTCAACCAAAGTTTCTCAAGTGAGTCAAAAATATTCAGGATAAAAGGATAATCTCTCCAATAAATGATGCTGGGAAAACTGTATAATCAGATGCAGAAGAATGAAATTGGACCCCCATCTTATGTCATTCACAAAGTCAACTTGAAAGAAATTAAAAAATTAAACATAAGACCCGAAGCCAAAAAACTTAGGGAAAACATAGTAAAAAGCTCCTCAACATTGAGCTTGGTAATGACTTTTTGGATATGACATGACACCAAAAGCACAAACAACAAAAGCAAAATAAATGGGTGAGATTATATCAAACTAAACAGTTTGTGCACAGCAAAAGAAACAATCAACAAAATGAAAGGGCAATTTAAAGAGAGAAAGAAAAATATTCGTAAATTGTATATCTAATAAAAGGTTAATATCCAAATATATAAGGAACAAAATATATAAGGAACTCATAAAACTCAATAACATGTAAAAAAATAAATAAAATCCTATTAAGTGGGCAGAGAAACTAAATAGACATTTTTCCAAAGAAGACATACAGATGGCCAACCAGTACATGAAAAGATGCCCAACATGTCTAGCCATCAGGGAAATATAAATCGAAAGCAGAATGAGATACCATTTCACACTTTTTAAATGGCTATTATCAAAAAGACAAAAAATAACAAGTGTTGGGGAGGAAGTAGAAGAAAGGAAACCCTTGTGCTCTGTCAGTGGGAATGTTTCCCACTATAGAAAACAGTATGGAAGTTCCTGAAAAAATTAAAAATAGAATTACCATATGATCCAGCAATCCTGCTTCTGAGTATATATCCAAAGGCAATCAGTATCTCAGAGATATCTGCACTCCCATGTTCATTGCAACATTATTCATAATAGCCAAGATATGGAAATAACCTAAGTGTCCATCTGTGGATGAATGGATAAATAAGATGTGATATATATACACACATACACAATGGAATATTTACACATACAGTGGGATATTATTCAAGCCATGAGAAAGAAAGAAATCTCCCGTCTGCAACAACATGGACGGGTCTTGAGGGCATATATACTCTATACATATACACACACACACATACATACCACATCTTCTTTATCCATCCATCCACCGATGGACATTTGGGCTCTTTCCATACTTTGGCTATTGTTGATAGTGTTAAAAACATAGTATTTGTAACAGTCCATGGTTTTTGACATAATTAATGCCTATCAATTCCAATAATCTCAGCTCTATTTCCTCCATTTTTCCTTCTGCATCATAAATACTTGCTGATTTTTTTTTTTTTTTTTTTGTATCAGATCTAAATGTTTCTCCTCTGGGCACCTGGTTGGCTCAGTTAAGCGCCCGACTCTTGGTTTTGGCTCAGGCCGTGATCTTGTGGTTTCGTGAGTTCAAGCCCCACATTGGGCTCTTCGCTGACAGTGAGAAGCCTGCTTGGGATTCTCTCTTTTTCCTTCTCTCTCTGCCCCTCTCCCACTTGTGCTGTCTCTCTCAAAAAACAATAAACTTAAAAATTTTTTTTGATAAAAAATAAAAAATAAAAAATAAATGTTTCTCCTCTGTTTTTCTTTTAATCCAAACAACAGAACGGGATTTTAATGAAGTTAAAGGAACTGATCTGGACCCAATGCAGACTTTACTGCTCTCATGCCGATTTCACTATTCAATGTAATCTTTTGCCACCAGAAAACTGAGGAAGCAAGTACAGTATCCCTTGTCGAATGAATTGTTTTACCTTGCTTTTAAAAAATCAATGGAGTAGTTTATTCCTTCCAGAAAAATCAAGAGGTAAAAACTTGGAAATGTGAAACATGTTGTTCGGTCTCTGCATAAGGATGCTAATAGAGCATAAATAACAACTTAAATTTTCATTTCAAATGAAAGATCGTTTTTAAGAGGAGAAGGGTTAGTAATTTGTTAAAAGCCTTCAATTTAAATTGCTGCAGCCGCATACAAGGATTTTCATTCACGTAAAGCCTTTTACAAGAACACTTTAAAGCATAATTGGCTTCTCCCCTAAATCTAGTCCGAAGTCACCGTTTACAACTGAACATCAAAGAAGATTTCAGACATGATTCTGAAGCTCTTGCACTTTATAAAATGCTGTTTGCAACATTAGATTTCTAACATCTTGGCTTCCTGTTTTATCGCAGCAGTAGGCTGCATTTCTCTCCACCCCTACACACTCCTCTTCTCATTTAATATACAATTTGTCTGAGTATTCTTACGCATCTTTAATTATAAATATGAAAGAAGTATACAATACATATAATATATGTATACATATTTTATCTAGTCATATTTTCCTTTTAAAAAATATTTTATTTTTAGAAGGGATAGAAGTTTGGGAAACAGGCTTCTCCAGCTGCCAGCAATGAATACACAAAAGTAGGTCAGTGTTTCCCAATTTGCGTGACCATAAGAATCACTTTTGACATTTGTCAAAAAATAGGGGTGCCTGGGTGGCTCAGTCAACTGAATGTCCAACTTTGGCTCAGGTCATGATCTCACAGTTCGTGAGTTTGAGCCCCGCGTCAGGCTCTGCGCTGACAGCCCAGAGCCTGGAGCCTGCTTTGGATTCTGTGTCTCCCTCTCTCTCTGCCCCTCTGCACTTGTGCTCTCTTTCTCTCTTAAATACTAAATAAACATAAAAAATAAATAAATGTAAATACATGTTCCTGGATCCCAAGTGTGATCTTCTGAGTAAGAATCGCTAAGTGAAGGCCCTGGGAATCAGTATCTTAAACAAATATCTTCAGTGGTTCTTACCAGTGAAGTTTGGAAAATTGCGCAAGGATCCCTGTCATTGAATAACCTTGAAAACTTGGAACTGTTACTGAAAAACACGTGAACAGAATTTCAAAATCCTCCCTGTGCTGAAAACAGTGTTTCTTCACACCTCCTCACCCTCCTCAACTCATCAAGAACCTAGAAGACTCACGTAACTCCTGAAAACCACTGACACCTGGGAGGAGCTGAAACTGACATTAATGAAGAAGAAAAGCAGCTGTTTAACTTAAAAACTGAGGATGAGAGTAGAAGAGTCATGAATTTATCTTGATTTTTGGGTAAAGTATTGTCTCAGGTTTCCACAAATGAAGTTGGTCTCATTTTCTTTTTCTGTAACTTTGTGCTGTACCTCTACGCATATATAGTGGCTGAGCAAGACCGAATGAAATCCAGAAGTGCAGAATGTACCATGCCTTACTTACCTCCTGTGCAGCCGAACAGTCAACAGCAAACTGCTCATACCTCCTCTCTACCTACTCTCTAGGTCAAGCCAGCTTCCCTCTCCACTGCTCTGCTGAAAATGCTTCCCATCACTTGTAGGTTAACTCAGGGGCCGTCCCTCCATCATGCCCTCCTGAACACCTTCAATATTAAGTAATATTGTTCTTTCTGGAGTTTTTGATGTCTGTCATTTTACTGTAACCCTGTTATTTCCTTCTTTTGTATCTTCCTGTCTTCATTTTTCTTTCTCCCCCCTTGCTATATGGTTGTATGGCTCAGTTCCTGCTCTTCTGGTTTCTCCACATTCATTCCCTCAGAACAGGCATCCATTCCATGCTCCCAACATTCCTGAGAATGTGATGACAACCACATAACAATAACAGGCTGGTGACAGTCACAACTAATATCTACTGAGTGCTTGCAACCACTCTACATGAATTACACCATCAAATCCTCATAACCTTCAGAGGTACTATTACTAACCCAAGTTTTAAGAGATGAGGAAATTGAGGTTTTGCCAAATGTCACTTAGAAAAGCCAACAGGAGCACCCTCTTATCCTGTCTCTTCTGTTCATGGCTCTGGGAACTTTTTCATCACGACACAGATTGTTATGGTATAAGAAAAAGGGAAGCGTTGTGAAAATATTGGAAAAGATGTGATAACAGTACACAAGGATACTAACCTACTAAATTATTGGCTATGGTTTTGTTTTCTGAGTCAGGTAAGATGGACCCATCCTGAATCTATGGTGCCACCAGGAATCATGAGTTTAACTATGTCTCCTAAGATTTTGAAGCCAACTGGTGCCCTACATTATGTAAAGAGCCACAGCTCCGGTGAGAAGGTTTCGGTATCACTTACACAACTCGTCACTGCTTTGAGCTGGTCTCAGCCTATCGACAACCAATGTTGTTTTGGAGCGGCCCTTGTGCTTTCTATTATGATTGCTAGATGCCCTTCAACAACAACAGGAAACTCTGAAAAAAAAAACTAGAAGTTTATTACTTATAAGACTGGAAATTACACAGCACATCTGGGGCCACACAGCGGGGTCCCACAGGGTAGGGGGAGTGGGGATGGTGAGCACACACGTATGTGCAGGTCAAGGGATTCTGCTTTTATTGGAGTCAGGGGTGGCAGGCTAGGGTTTTTGTAGGCTCCCTCTTTGTTGGAGAATTTAAAACCTAAGAGTTCAAATTTCAAGAGCAGGAAGAGAAAAGGAAAGTGGCCCAAGTGATCAGTTATTGAAATCAACCAAGATCACAAAAGAGTCTCAGTGGGGGGCCATGGCATGGCTCTTTATCTGGTCTTGTGGCTGTCAATGTGTTTATGTGAGATAACTGTCTTTTCTCAGTTATTTGTATTACCAAAAAAAAAACAAAAAAAAAAAAGGCCAAGGCTCAGGGCTTGCACTACACATGCTGAGTGTTGCAGAATAACCATCCTTCGGTACTGCTCTATTCATCTCACCCCCTTTATTTAATCCCCCATGACTGCTTTCTGATTTCCTGCAAATTCTTTAGCTACAAAATGACCCCAGTCTGCCCTCTCACTTCTGGCTCCCACCACGGTACTCTGCAAGCCCCGTGCTCCGATCAACAAGGCCACTGACTGCTCCTTTCACAGCCCTGCACTATTCCAGCTCCATGCCTTTGTCCTTACTGTTGCCCCTATCAGACATGCCTATCCTCTCCCGTCTCCATCTGTTAAAATCTCACCCGCACTTCTCAGATGTCACTTTGACTATTAAGCTTCTTCTGATCCCTAGAACAAGATAGGAGCACCTAACTCCTGCAACATGTGGCCACTACATCCTGCTATAGTATTTTGTTTGTCTTTCTCAGGGCACTTGGATAGCTAATAATAGCTAACATTTGTGATGCAGTTACTATTTTTATCTGGAACTTTGAAAAGGGTTTTACTGACTCTCTTAATCTTCATCATAATGCCAGCAGGTATCATCCCATTTTATAGCAGAAGAAATGGAGATACGTGGAAGTTAAATAACTTACCCAAAGTCTCATAGAAAGCCAGTTATGACTACCTGATCCGTCTGCCTCCAGAAGCTATACTACATGCTACACTGCTTCTTGTTGCATAGTATTTACTTCGATGAAGGCCCTGAAGATCAGGCCTTCCTCTGAAAGAAGGAAGAAATGCCTCAAATACACAGCCTAACCTTACAGGAAAAAGAACAGCAAATAAATACCAAAACCAGCAGGAGAAGGGAAATAATAAAGATTAGAGCAGAAATCAATGATACTAAAATTAAAAAAAAATTGATGAAACTAGGAGATGGTTTTTGAAAGAATTAACAAAATTGATAAACCCCTAGGCAGGTTTATCAAAAAGAAAAAGGAAAGGACCCAAATAAATAAAATCACGAATGAAAGAGGAGCGATCACAACAAACACTGCAGAAATACAAACACTATTAACAAAATATTATGAGCGATGATATGCCAACAAACTGGGCAATCTAGAAGAAATGGATAAATTCCTAGAAACATATAAACCACCAAAACTGAAACGGAAAGAAATAGAAAATTTGAACACACCCATAACCAGTAAAGAAAATTGAATCAGTAATCAAAAGTCTCCCAACAAACAGAAGTCCAGGGCCAGATGACCTCCCAGGGGAATTCTACTAAACATTTAAAAAAGAATTAACACATATTCTCTTGAAGCTGTTCCAAAAATTAGAAATGGAAGGAAAACTTCCAAACTTGTTCTATGAGCCCAGTATTAGCTTGATTCCAAAACCAGACAAAGACCTTGCTAAAAAGGAGAACTACAGACTAATTTCCCTGATGAACATGGATGCAAAAATTCTCAAAATACTATCAAATCAAATCCAACCATACATTAAAAGAATTATTCACCATGATCAAGTGGGATTTATTCCTGGGATGCAGGGGTGCTTCAATAGCCAGAAATCAATCAACGTGACACATCACATTAATAAAAGAAAAGCATAAGAACCACATGATCCTCTCAACAGATGCAGAAAAAGCATTTGACAAAATACAGCATCTTTTCTTGATAAAAACCTTCAAGAAAGTAAGAACAGAAAGAGCAGACCGCAACATCATAAAGGCCATATATGAAAGGCCCACAGCTAATATCATTCTCAATGGGAAAAAAAACTGAGAACTTTACCACTAAGGACAGGAACATGACAGAGATATTCACTTTCACCACTTTTGTTCAACATTGTACTGGAAGTCCTAGCCTCAGCAATGAGACAAGGAAAAGAAATAAAAGGCATCCAAATTGGCAAGGAAGAAGTCTTTGCAAACAACATGATACTCTACATGGAAAACCCAAAGGATTCCACCAAAAACCTACTAGAACTGATACATGAATTCAGCAAAGTCTCAGGATATAAAATCAGTGTTCAGAAATCAGTTGCAATTTTATACACCGATAATGAAGCAGAAGAAGGAGAAATCAAGGAATCGATCCCATTTATAATTGCACCAAAAACTATAAAATACCTAGGAATAAACCTAACCACAGAAGTAAAAGATCTGTAAACTGAAGACTATAGAAAGCAAATTAAACAAGTTGAAGAAGACTCAAAAAAATGGAAAAACATTCCATGCTCATGCACTGGAAGAACAAACGTTGTTAAAATGTCTATACTACCTAAAGCATTCTACATATTCAAAGCAATCCCTATCAAAATAACACCAGCATTCTTCTCAGAGCTAGAACAAACAATTCTAAAATTTGTATGGGATCCAGAAAAGACTCCCAAATATACAAAGTAATGTTGAAAAAGAAAACCAAAGCTGAGGGATCACAATTATGGACTTCAAGATGTATTACAAAGCTGTAATCATCAAGACAGTCCAGTACTGGCACAAAAACACACATATAGGGGTGCCTGGGTGGCTCAGTCGGTTAACCATCAACGCTTGATTTCAGCTCAGGTCATGATCTCATGGTTCATGAGTTCAAGCCCCATGTCAGGCTCCATGCTGAGACCACGGGGCCTGCTTGGGATTCTGTCTCCCTCTCACTCTTTGCGTCTCCCTCTCTCTCTCTCAAAATAAATAAACTTAAAAACAAACAAAGGAGGGGCGCCTGGGTGGGTCAGTCAGTTAAGCGGCTGACTTTGGCTCAGGTCATGATACCATGGTCCGTGGGTTTGAGCCCCACATCGGGCTCTGTGCTGACAGCTCAGAGCCTGGAGCCTGCTTCAGATTCTGTGTCTCCCTCTCTCTCTGACCCCCCTCCCCCCCCGTTCATGCTCTGTCTCTCTCTGTCTCAAAAATAAATAAACACTAAAAAAAATTTAAAAAATAAAAAACAAAGAAAAAAAAAAAGACACAGCGATCAATGGAAAAGATTAGACAACCCAGAATTAAACCCACAACTGTATGGTCAACTAATCTTTGACAAAACAGGAAAGAATATCCAATGTAAAACAGTCTCTCCAGCAAATGGTATTGGGAAAACTGTACAGCGACATGTAGAAGAATGAACCTGGACCACTTTCTTACATCATACACAAAAATAAACTCAAAATGGATGAAAGACCTAAATGTAAGACAGGAAGCCATCAAAATCCTAGAGAGGATAACAGGCAACAACCTCTTTGAAAAAGCAAGCATGAACTATTGGGACCTCATCAAGGTAAAAAGCTTCTGCACAGCAAAGGAAACAATCAACAAAATTAAAAGGCAACTGATGGAATGGGAGAAGATATTTTCAAATGATATATCGGATAAAGGGTTAGTATCCAAAATCTATAAAGAACCAAAAAACAAATAATCCAGTGAAGAAATGAGTAAAAGACATGGAAACTTCTCCAAAGACATCCAGATGGCTAACACACACATGAAAAGATGCTCAACATCACTCATCATCAGGGGAATACAAATCAAAACCACAATGAGATACCACCTCACACCTGTCAGAATGGCTAAAATTAACAAACTCAGGAAACAACAAAGTTGGTGAGGACACAGAGTAAAGGGAACACTTTGCACTGCTGGTGGGAAGGCAGACTGAAATGCAAAATGGTGCATCCACTCTGGAAAACAGTTTGGAGGTGCCTCAAAACATTAAAATAGAGCTATCCTATGACCTGGCAATTGCACTGTTAGGTATTTATCCAAAGCATACAAAAATGCTGACTCAAAGGGGCCCATGAACCCCAATATTTACAGCAGCACTATCAATAATAGCCAAATTATGGAAAGAGCCCAAATGTCCATCAATGGATGAATGGATAAAGAATATGTGGTATATATATACAATGGAATATTACTCGGCAATCAGAAAGAATGAAGTCTTGCCTCTTGCAACACTGTGGATAGAACTAGACTATATTATGCTACGCGAAATCAGTCAATCTAAGACAGATAAATATCATATATTTTTACTCACAGGTGGAATTTAAGAAACAAAGCAGATGAATATAGGGGAAAGGAAGGAAAAATAAGATAAAAACATAGAGGAAGGCAAACCATAAAAGCCTCTTAAATACAGTAAACAAAGTGAGGGTTGCTGGAGGGGGTTTGGGTGGGGGGGTGCTAAATGAGTGCTGGACACTAAGGAGGGCACTTGTTGGGATGAGCACTAGGTGTTATATATAAGTGATGAATCACTAAATTCTATTCCTGAAACCATGATTATGCTATATGTTAACTAACTTGGATTTAAATTTTAAAAAATCAAGTATGAATTATACATACTTAGATATATCACATAGACTATGATAACCCATAAGAATGTTGATATTTAATCTAGCTATTAATCATCTTTAATAATTTGTTTTAGTGGGAAGTCATTTCTGGCATATTGAAATTCAGTAACTCGATAAGAATTGTCTATCACATTTAGGTATACTGAGATAATTTTGCTAACTTCAGTTTATCACTATTTACTGATATAATTGAATAGTAAATAGTATCTAATTATGCATTTTTATAGGCACACTGTTTAAGTAATCTGTTACTAGCTAATAATTTTATTATGGAAACCAACTATCCAAACATTACAAACTATAAGATATGAAATTATAGATTTGACTTTGAAAAAAAAGATCAGGCCTTGAGTTGAAGCATCTTTTGTATTCTCTATCACCAAGCACACAGTGTCTTTGCATCGATGGCTGATATATAAATAAGTAATGGACCTCCGGTGGCCTCCATGATATGATATTCTTTACCCATTGAATTTTCTTCCTCCTGTTTTTCTACCACAACCCCTCCTAAGTAGTCAAGTCTAACTCCTAAATGCTCCACTCTCTTCATTATCCCACAGCTAAACTTCAGGCTTCAGAATCTTAACACGTTAACAGACATTTACACAGGGTCTACTCTGAAGCAGGCGTTGGGAGGGGTATAGGTGAAACAAAGATGGATAAGCTACATAGGTTCCTGCCCTGAAAAAGCACACAATTAGCTACAGAACGAGTAATGCAGGAGATCATTCAAAGATGGTTTTTGGGAGTGTTAATCTGAAAAATAAAAATGGATTTATTCAACAATAATTTATCCAAGAATTGCAATTTGGGGTACACAAGCTATGGCAAAACCATGGGCAAGTCCAACAAGCAGAGAAGAGGAACATTATTTTGTGCAGAAGGAGGAAGCTGGAAGGCATTGTTCTGAACAAAAGTCCACTGGGGGAATAAAGCACAAGTCCTGGTGATGATGGTTTCTAATGGGCTGAGTTGCAGGGCTAGTGATATCTTGTAGGAGATGCAAAGTACATCTTTCCCTTGCTGGGGCCTATAAGTGGTGATCTTTCCTGCTGATGATTCTTCTTTTGGGTTCTGTAATTGACAATTCTTCCTGTAATTGAAGTCGAGGGGTAAGGCTTCCCCTTCTAACTTGCTCTACTCTCCTCCTTTCTCCATTTTAGTGAGGCTTATCTTTATTAACATTCACAGGAACAAATAATGCCTGAGTTTGTCTTAAAGACTGAAAAACAAGGCCAAGGGAAGAGTGTGGGAAAAGAGGAAAAGGGCAGCATTCGAAGCAAACAGAAGTAAACACAGAGCATTCAGACATTTCCAAGGATTTGCTGTAACCTGAACTAAGATGGCAAAAGGTTAAGTGGTGGGAAAAGAGGCCAGATTGTCAATAGTTTATTGAGTGATTCCAGGATTTTCCCTCCCAAAGGTAATAGGCTGCCTTAAATAGATTTCAGATAGGAGAATAAGCAGCTTTTTCTCTAGAAAGATCATTCGGGTAGCATTATAGGAGATGGTTTGGAAGCGGGAGAAAATGGAATCAGAGAGGTGAACTATAGAACTGTCGAAGAGATTGGAGCAGGCGGAACTAGTGACAGACACTGTGAAAACATCTCTCAAGACCCACCCTACACAGAAAGACTTCCCTGATTCTGATAGTTTTCAACGTCCACCTCCCACCCCACCTCCACCCACATTCCTACAGCGCTTGTGAAATCTGTGGCCCAAATTTATGTACGTGATTATCTTTTATTTTACTCCCTAGCTGTTTTCTGTACATTACTCAAGTCTCCCTAGTTAATACAAGAAAAGTTGATGGAATTGAAATGGCTTGTAAGTCGTCCAAGGCCCAAAAATGCATTCTGCCGTGCCAGGTAGTCAGGCCCAGTTCATAGCTAGTAGAAGGAGGAGCACTGATTGAGTCATTTCACCCTCTTGCCCATCAAACTGTCGCCCACCCAGGTGACCTAGCAGGAGAAAACCACAAGAGGAGCTGAGGTGCTAACCACAGCTATTAGACCCTTTACGCCCACCAGAGGGCGCTCTCTCCTGGCTCTCTTACTTCGAGAAGCCCCAAGCAAATGAACCCTGACGTATTTCGGCCCTCTGCAGTTGCCGTAGTCCCAGAGAGTAAACAGGAAGTAGAATTCAACGGTCGGGTGAAAAACACCGAGGACTCAGAAGGGATTCACTCCCGCGGTAACTTGCGCTTTCCAGGGAGTCTACCCTCTGTTTCTATTTTTGGCACTCCCGCGCGCGTGCCTACTTCAGTGAAGGTATTTTGCCCTGAGCCCGCTCTCACCTCTTTATACAGTGTCCCCAGAACCATGGCCGAATACTCCTATGTGAAGTCCACCAAACTCGTGCTCAAGGGAACCAAGGCTAAGAGGTAAGACCAAAGTTTGTGCGGGAGTTTGTGCGTACTCCGCCTTCCCCTCCCCCGCGGAGACTCTTGCGGAAGCCTTTAGAGATCTGTTATTCATGCTCCCAGCCCCTGGGCCTGGCCCCTGGTCCCACAGGGATTGATGCTGCGACTCCGTTCCTGGCACCTGGACAGACCTGGACAGACGCCGCCCCAGAGACGCGCCATGACTGTCGCGCCTTCAAAAGGGAGGAGACGGGAGAGCGAGACCCAGGAGCCACGAGTTTGGGTGCCTTGATAAGGTTCCCCTCCAGACCTCCGCATGATAGGGTCTTAGTCTTATGATGTAGGCCATAACAATGAATTCCTTTATTAAAAGCCATTATTTTCACTCTTGTTTCCCGCCTTCCCCAAAAGATTCTTAATTTTTTTTTTTAACGTTTATTTATCTTTGAGACAGAAAGAGACAGATCATGAACAGGGGAGGGGTAGAGGGAGACACAGAATCCGAAACAGGCTCCAGGCTCTGAGCTGTCAGCCCAGAGCCCGACGCGGGGCTCGAACTCACGGACCGCGAGATCGTGACCTGAGCCGAAGTCGGCCGCCCAACCGACCAAGCCACCCAGGCGCCCAGATTCTTAATTAATTTAATACAATATGCAGATGTGCGTTTTGAGAGGGATATGGGCTCACATCTCGACTGCCACCAGTTGCGACTGCCACTGGTGACTGGCACCAGTTTTGCGATTTGTGGCAAATTCGTTAACATTCTTGAACTTCCATTTACTCATTTATTAGGAAATATTAGTGGTACTATAAAAGAATTCTTAGGATTAGATACCATGTACAGTAACTAGAGCCAAATGCAAGCAAAGGTTGTAGTGATTTATAATTAGTAGATTTTTAGGAGAAGGTATCTGCCCATTCCAATCTCCACCTCTCTTTTTACCTGGCCGGTTTGCTCAGGATTGATTATTCATACAAGCGTAAAGCATTTCATCCTGTCTCAGGGACAGTGTTTGGTACTTTTAGGTAAGATGAACGTGTCAAGGAGCAAGCTGAAACCTCTGCCGCTGGGAACTCTGCCTCGGAGTCTGGAATCACAAAGAATTTATCCGGAATAAATCTGAAACTTGTACTCTCTGATTTTACAGGAGAGATGGGAGTTAACTTCTGAAAGTTTATGTTATGGTGAAAACACAAACAAGTGTATCTTATAATTATCACAACTCTATCTTAATTAACACATATACAGCACTTACTATGTGCCAAGAACTATTCTAAGCACTTTGCTTATAACTTTTTTTTTAACCACCCCTGGATTTTTTTCTTTCTTATTACTGAGATATAATAGATATACCATAAAATTCACCTTTTAAAGTACGGTTTTGTGGTCTTCAGTGTGTTCACAAAATTCACCACTATCAAGTCGCAGAACATTTTCATCATCTTAGAAGGAAACCCCATTATCATTAGCCGTCACTCTCCATTTCACTCTTCCCCTAATCTGCTTTCTGTCCATATCAGTTTGTCTGTTCAGAATATCTCATACAAATAGAGTCCTACAGTATGCGGCCGTTTGTATCTGATTTCATCCACATTGTAGCATGTATCACTACTCTTATTTTTATGGCTGAATAATATTCCACTGTATAGATACAACACATTTTGTTTATCTATTCATTAGTTGATGGACATTGGGTTGTTTCCACTTTTTGGCATTATGAATAATGCTGCTATGAATATTGTTATAAAATTTTCGTGTCGACATGTGTTTTCATTTCTCTTAGGTATATACCTAGGAGTAAATTGTTAGGTCATATGGTAACTCTGTATTTAACTTTTTGAAGAACCCCAAACTGTTTCCTAAAGTGGTTATACCATTTTACATTTTTACCAGCAATATATGAAGGTATGAGTTAACTCTCAGTCCTCACAGTAACCTTAAGAGCAGTTAAATTATTATCCTCATTTTATAGGTGAGAAACTGACAAGAGATTAAGTAGTTTTCCAAAAGTCAGAGAGCTCAGAAATGACAGTATCAGGATTAAAAAGGCAGTCTGGCTCCAGAGTCTGTTCTCTTAACTATAACACAATACATACAGGATCAGAAGTGAGTTCTCAGGATTAGAAGAGGGCATATCAGTGTAGATAACTGTAAATCAATAACTCATAAATCTATGGTCAGCTTAAAAGATTCCTCTAAGATTCCATTTTGTGATACTTAACATCAAATTCATATTTCTAAACTCATCTATATGAATTATCTCCTGCAGTAAGAAGAAAAAGAGCAAAGAGAAGAAGAGAAAAAGAGAAGAAGATGAAGAAACTCAGCTTGATATTGTTGGTAAGTTTTCTCTACTTTTTAAAAATTTTTTACGTTTAGATTTACTTTTGAGACAGAAAGAGACAGAGCATGAGTGGGGGAGGGGCAGAGAGAGGGAGACACAGAATCCCAAGCAGGCTCCAGGCTCTGAGCTGTCAGCACAGAGCCCGACACGGGGCTTAAACCCATGACCACGAGATCATGACCTGAGCCGAAGACCGACGCTCAACCGACTGAGCCACCCAGGCGCCCCATCTACTTTTTTTTTTTTTTTTTTGAGAGAGAGCGAGAGAGAGAGAGAGAGAGAGAGAGAGAGAGAGAGAGTACGAGCAGGGGAGGGGCAGAGAGAGAATCCGTGGGCTTGATACCACTAACCGTGAGATCATGACCTGAGTCAAAATCAAGAGTCAGATGCTTAACTGACTGAGCCACCCAGGTCCCCCAGTTTTCTATACTTTACTCTGCAAAAAGTTAACACAGGTTGAGATGCCTTTAAAAATATTTTCTTAAGGACACCTGGGTGGCTCATTCAGTTGAGCATCCAACTCCGGCTCAGGTCACGATCTCTCAGTCTGGAAGTTCGAGCCCCGCATCGGGCTCTGTGCCGACAGCTCAGAGCCTGGAGCCTGTTTCAGATGCTGTGTCGCCCTCTCTCTCTGACCCTCCCCCATTCATGCTCTGTCTCTCTCTCTGTCTCAACAAAATGGATAAACATTAAAAAAAAAAAAAAAATTCTTAGGGATTAAGTAGTATAAAGAAAGTCAAAAGAACTTATGACCTGTTTATAGTTTTCTTAAAGTGTTCAATATTATTTACAGTTGTGGATCCCTTTTATTGTCTGCCACAGTAGATGTCACTGATGCCTTTTTTTCATCATCAGAACAAAACACAGAGAAAGGAAACGCAGCTCTCTGATTTAAAATACGATAATGCCATAATATCCTAGAGATTCTGAACATAATTTTAAAGACCTGCTATAAATATTATCTAATCAAATATATTTCACAAATTATTTTCTTTGAACGTCTATGCATTTTAATTGTAGAAGCCAGTGATATGCATGTCCCTAAAGGAACAGTAATGGATAGCAAAAGTGATTATTTTGTATACCGTGAAATGAATGAAAATCTTAATTGAACAGAACAGAGCATCTCAGTGGCCTGTAAATGGTACCAGAGATAAACTGACCCAAACACATTTAACCAGCCTGTTTTCTATTCAGTCCTTCTATCCTTTCCACATCTATACTTTAAGGCAATTTTTTTCCTCTTTTAAAACTGGGCCAGTTGCATTTTGAAATTTCATAAATTATGGCTCCTTTACATTTTATATGAAATGGTATAAAGCTAATATTCTAGAAAATCTCACTTTATTTTGAAATAGCAAATCAACAATTCTCAAATTAGAGTAAATATTTTGGCTAGATATCTAGACATGGAGCTGCTATGTCAAAAGATAGGTGAATATTTAACTGTATAAGAAACCACCAAGAATTTTTGAAAGTGGTTGTGCCATTTTATACCCCTCACCAAGAATTAATACAGTTCTGTTATCAGTCTTTGCTCCCAGTCTGTGGTTTGACTTTTAATTTGCTGAAATGGAATTTTTCTAAAAGCAAAAGTTAGAAATTTTTTTCAACTGTAATAAAATTCACACGTGACATTGTATTAGTGTTAGGTGTACAACATCATGATTTGATATATATATACATATATATGTAAGTTTTTAGTTTTTATAAAACTTTATTACCTTTTTTTTTCTATTATGGCTACCACCTTATGTCTTCAGTCTAAGAAATTAACACTTACTCCAAAGTCATGAAGAAATTCTTATATATTTTCTTTAAAAATCTTCATAGTTTTAGCTTTTACATTAGATCTGTGATCTATTTCAAATTAATTTTTGGTATGGTGTAAGGAGGCAGGGTTCTTTTTTTTATGTTTATTTATTTATTTTGAGGGGGGTGGTGCAGAGAGAGAGGAAGAGAAAGAGAATCCTAACCAGGCTCCACACTCTCAGCACATTGCCAAACCTGGGGCTTGAACTCACAAACTGAGATCATGACCTGAGCTGAAATCAAGAATTGGATGCTTACTTAGCTGTGCCACCCAGGCGCCCCAGAGGTTCTTTTTTCATTTTTTCATATTGATATCCAATTGTTCCAGCACCACTGTTGAACACTTTCCTTTTCCATTAAACTTCTTTGATATATTTGTCAAAAATCAGTTGACTTTATGTGTGTTGACATATTTCTGTTCCATTGATTCGTCTGTTATTCTACTGATATATTTGTCTTGATTACTGTCACTTCATAATGTTTTGAAATCAGGTGATGTCTTCAAGGTTTATCCATATTGTAGCATGTGTCAGAATTTCCTTCATTTTTAAGACTGAATAATACTTCATTGTGCACATTGACCACATTTCGTTTATCCATTCATCTTTCAATGGACACATGGGTTGCTTCCACTTTTTGACTGTTGTGAATAATTCTGCGATGAATATGGCTGTACAGATACCTCTTCAAAGCAAAGCTTTCAATTCTTTTGGTCGTATATCTGGAAGTGGAATTGCTGGATCATATGGTAGTTCCGTTTTTAGTTTTTTGAGGAAACTCCATACCATTTGCATAGTGGTTGTACCATTTGACATTCCCACCGACAGTGCATGGGGGTTCCATTTTCTCCATATCCTCACCAACACTTATTATTTCTGGTTTCATGATAATACCCATCATAATGGGTATGAAATGGTATCTCATTATGGTTTCAGTTTGCATTTCCCTAGTGATTAGCAATATCAAGCAATTTTCATGTGCTCATTGGCCATTTGTATATCTTCTTTGGAGAAACATCTATTCAAGTCCTTTGCCCATTTTTTGAACTGAGTTTCAAGTATTCTTTATATATTCTGGATATTAATCCCTTAATAGATATGTGATTTACAAATATTTTCTCCTATTCTGTGGGTTGTCTTTTTACTCTGTTGATAGTGTCCTGTGGTGCACAAAAGATTTTCATTTTGATGAGTCTAATTTGTCTTAGTTTTCTTTTGTTGTTTGTGCCATTGGTGTCCTATGAAAGAAATGATTGCCAAATCTAATATCATGAGGCTTCTACCATATGTTTTCTTTTAAGAGTTTTATAGTTTTAACTCATAAATTTAGGTCTTTGATCCATTTTGAATTAATTTGTGTATATGATATCAGGTAAAGTCCAACTTCATAGAAGTGAAAATTTTACTAATTTTTTATTGGTTACAAAAAGCCTTCCCTGTTTAGATGAATAGGAAATCTTGTGCAGTGTGATAAATTCAATTTTTAAAAACTTTGTTGTATGGAAATTTTCAAACTAATACATAAGTAGAAAAAAATAATGAATTTCCCATGTGCCCATACCCCCGTCATTAGTAACGATCATTATTTTGACAGTCTTGTTTCATTTACATACTTTACTACTCTGAAATAATACCCTATACACACTTCTTTCTGGAGAATTTTTATTTTATTTTGTTTTGTTTTATTTTTTTAAATGTTTTATTTATTTATTTTGGGAGAGAGAGAGTACGCATGAGCAGAGGGAGGGGCAAAGAGAGGGAGAGAGAGAATCCCAAGCAGGCTGTACACCATCAGCGTGGAGCTTGACACAGGGATCTGTCTCATGAACCATGAGATCATGACCTGAGCTGAAATTAAGAGTTGGACAACCAACTAACTAAACCACCCTGGCATCCCCTGGAGAATTTTAAAGTAAAACACAAGTATTATGTCATTCTATCCATGTATACATAAATGTACATTGCTTATAAAGTCAGTCCCTCTCTCTCTTCTGTTTTGCTCTGCCTTTTAATACATAAGAGTATGTCATTATCAGACCTAACAAAATTAATAAGAATTCCTTAATGTCCATCTAATATCTTATTAATGACTGATACATTTCTTCTTTAGCTAAAGTACAATTTAGTTTCATACTCAACAGAGAAAATGTGAAAGCTTTTCCTCTAAGACCAGGAACAAGACAAGGATACCTACTCATGCCGCTTGTATCCAACACAGTATTGGAAATCCTAGCCAAAGCAAGTAGGCAAAAAAGAAAAAAGAAAAAGCATCTAGATCAGAAAGGAAGAAATAAAACTGTCACTGTAGACCGATGATATGATCTTATATATAGAAAACCCTAAAGACTCTACCAAAAAACTGTTAGAACTAATAAATGAATTCAGTAAAGTTGCAGGATATAAAATAAACATACAGAAATCTGTTGCATTTCTGTACGTTAATAATGAATTACCAGAAAGAGAAATTAATCCCATTTACAATTGCACCAAAAAGAATAAAAAACCTAGGTATAAATTTAACCAAGGATGTGAAAGACCTGTACTTGAAAACTATGACAGTGATAAAAGAAATTGAAGAGGACAGACAAATGGAGAGAGCCCATGCTCATGGATCAGAAGAATTAAACTGTTAAAAGCAATTACCCCAAGGCAATCTGCATATTCGCTGCAATCCCTATCAAATTTCCAGTGGCATTTTTCACAAATAATGAATAAACAATCCTAAAATTTGTATGAAACCACAAAGACCCCAGATAGCTAACAAGCTAAAGAAAGAATAAGGCTGGAGGAACCATACTTCCTGATTTCAAACTATATTACAAAGCTGTACTAATCAAAAAGGTTGTGTATTAGCATAAAAACAATACATAGATCAATAGAACAGAAAGAACAAAAAGCCCAGGAACAAACTCATACAATAAACATAGAAATGCATATATCTTTTTGAATTAGTGTTTTTGTTTTCTTTGAGTAAATACCCAATAGTGGAATTCCTGGATGGCATGGTAATTGTACTTTTAAGTTTTTGAGGAAACCCCATACTCTTTTCCACAGTGGTTGTTCCACTTCACATTCCCACCAACAATGCGCAAGCGTTCATTTTTCTCCGCATCTTTGCCAACACTTGTTATTTCTTGTCTTTTTTAGTTTAGCCATTCTAACAGGTGTTAAAATCCTATCTCATTGTGGTTTTAATTTGCATTTCCCTCATGATTAGTGATGTTAAGCATTTTCTGCGTGTATGTCTTATTTGGAAAATTTTCTATTCAGGTCCTCTGCCTATTTTTTAATTGGATTATTTGGATTTTTTTTGGTGTTCACTTGTGTAAGTTCTTTTTTTTTTAATTTTTTTTTAAGGTTTATTTTTTATTTTTGAGACAGAGAGAGACAGAGCATGAACAGGGGGAGGGTCAGAGAGAGAGGGAGACACAGAATCTGAAACAGGCTCCAAGCTCTGAGCTGTCAGCACAGAGCCCGACGCGGGGCTAGAACTCACAGACCGCGAGATCATGACCTGAGCCGAAGTCAGATGCTTAACCGACTGAGCCACCCAGGCGTCCCCTTTTTTTTTTAATCTTTTTTTTTTAAGGTTTGTTTTTTATTTTTGAGACAGGGAGAAACAGAGCATGAATGGGGGAGGGTCAGAGAGAGGGAGACACAAAATCTGAAACAGGTTCCAGGCTCTGAGCTGTCAGCACAGAGCCCGTTGTGTAAGTTCTTTATACAGTTTGGATATTAACCCCTTATTGGATGTATCACTTGCAACGAGCTTCTCCCATTCAGTAGGTTGCCTTTTTTGTTTCATCGATGGTTTCCTTCACTGCGCAAAAGCTTTTCATTTTGGTATAGTCTCAATAGTTTAATTGTGCTCTTGTTTCTTTTGCCAGAGGAGACATATCTAGAAAAATGTTATCTATGACTGATGTCAAAGAATCGGGAGGGATGGATACTTGCCTATGTTTTCTTGTAGGAATTTTATGGATTCGGGTCTCACATTTAGGTCTGTATTTTGAATTTATTTTTGTATGTGGTGTAAGAAAGAGGTCCAGTTTCCCTAGTATCGTTTGTTGAAGATTGTCTTCCCCATTCTATATTCTTGCCGTCTTTGTCATAAATTAATTTACCATAAAAGTGTGGCTTATTTCTGGACTCTGTTTTGTTCCATTGATCTATGTGTCTGTTTTGATGCCAGTATCATGTTTTTGTTACCACAGCTTTGTAGTATATCTTAAAATCTAGGATTGTGATACCTCCAGCTTTGTTCTTTTTCAAGATTGCTTTGGCTCTTCGGGATCTTTTGTGATTCCATAAATTTTAGGATTATTCTAATTCTGTGAAAAATGTTAGTATTTTGATAGGGATTGCATTTATGTGCAGCATGGATAGGGGAATAGGTGAAAGAGAATTAAAAGGACACTTACCTTGGGGCACCTGGGTGGTTCAGTCGGTTGAGCCTCCAACTCTTGATTTCGGCTTAGGTCATGATCCCACAGTTTGTGAATTCGAGCCCCACATTGGGCCTCTGTGTTGACAGTGTGGAGTCTGCTTTGGATTCTCTGCCTTCCTTTCTCTCTGCTCTCTCTGCTCATTTGTACTCTGTCTCTCAAAATAAACATTAAAAAAAAATTTTTAAAAATAGTACACTTATCTTGATGAGCACTGAGAAATGTATAGAATTACTGAATTATTATAGTGTACATATGAAACTAATGTAACACTGTATATTAATTATACTTGAATTTTAAAATGAATAAAAAAAAGAAACCCATTTCTATTTGTATATCTAGTGTATATAGCTTCTCATTTTGTTTCTAATCTGAAATCTTGGTTAAGAATACTGTGCTAGACCATAAAAAAAAGAATGAAGTCTTGCCATTTGCAATGATGTGGATGGAGCTAGAAAGTATCATGTTAAGCCTAGTAAGTCAGAGAAAGACAGATACCATATGATTTCACTCATATGTGGAATTTAAGAAACAAAACAGATGAACACAGGGGAAAAAAGAGAAAGGGAGAAGCCAGAAAACAGACTCTTTAACTATAGAGGACAAACTGAGGGTTGCTGGAAGCGAGGTGGGTGGGGGCATGGTGACAGGTATTAAGGAGGGCACTTGTTGTGATGAGCACTGGGTGTTGTATGTAAGTGATGAATCACTAATTTATACACCTGAAATGAAGATTATACTGTATGTTAACTAACTGGAATTTAAATAAAAACTTGAAAAAAAAATACTGTGCTGGGAAGTCTTTCTGGAGGGTTACATAAGAAACAGGTTATTACAGTCATTGCCTCTGAAAAGTAATTATGGATGGCTGGGGGATGGAATGAAAGAGACTATTCTCTATCATTTTGTGTCTTCACATGCTCTGCTATTTTATGTTAGAAAAAAAATGTAATCTTCATTGTGGTGGTAGTCATATCTATACACATACATATATAAACACCCAGATGAGTATGTGTAAAACTGATGAAATCTGAATAAGGCTCATGGTTTGTATAAAGGGTAATAATCTCCTGGTTTTGATATCGTACTATATAGTCATGCAAGATGTTACCACTGGGAGAATTGAATAAAGGGTATAGAGATTGTTCTGTATTGTTTCTTACAAATGCAAAGTCGAAAGTTTTACAAAATAAGTTACAACAGCAAGAACAAATACCCTTGTATCAAATCTAACAAATTTAAAATACTGATTTTACTTTTTAGGAATCTGGTGGACAGTAACAAACTTTGGTGAAATTTCAGGAACCATAGCAATTGAAATGGATAAAGGAACCTATATACACGCACTTGACAATGGACTTTTTACACTGGGAGCTCCACATAAAGAAGGTTTGTGTCTAGTAGAAGCAATGAAAGGGAAAAGACCACTGACACTATATATTTTATGACATTCATTCACTTAGGCCAAATTCTAACTAATATCCAGTATATTCCAAAGAAACAAATCCATTGCATTTGACTTTTCACCTTTTTTCCTTCCTTAATATTTACCACATATTGACAGATCCTTCTTTTTTAGTTATAAGCATTTGAAAACATTCTATATGGTTCCAGAAGAGTATTTCTAGAAATTGAAAACAATATGAATAATTGAAATTGAAAGGGAAACCTGGTTGAGTCAAAGCTTTGATTCCTTTATTCTTTAGATCTTTTACCAAAACTAACCTGGAGCATTATTGACAACTTAAAGTTTTGTTATTCCTTCTAGCACATCAGAATAAGCGCTAATGAGATATGAAGTCACTGAAGATAAAAAGCAGTGTGTTTTGGTCTGAATGTCCATCCCTTGAATAAGTTAAAGCATTTACTTTTTTAAATATTAAGTGCTTATTTGTCTATGTACTGAGTGCATTTTATATATATATATATTTTTTTAAGTTTATTTATTTTGAGAGAGAGAGAGCACACAAGCAGGGGAAGGGCAGAGAGAAAGACAGAATCCCAAGCAGGCTCCACATCATCCACGCAGAGCCTGATGCAGGGCTCGAACTCACTAACTGCAAGATCATGACCTGAGCTGAGATCAAGAGCCAGACACTTTTTCTTTATTTAGGAGCTGGACACTTAACCAACCATGCCACCCAGGCATCCCTGTACTGAGTGCATTTTAAAACACAAAAAGAAAATAACTTTTTTTAATGTTTATTTATTCTTAGAGAGAGCACGATGTGGGAGGGACAGAGAGAGAGGGAGACACAGAATCCGAAGCAGGCTCCAGGCTCTGAGCTGTCAGAGCCCAACACAGGGCTCAAACTCATGAACTGTGAGATTATGACCTGAACTGAAGTTGGATGCTTAACGCATTGAGCCACGCAGGTGCCCCAAAAAGAAAATATCTTATAAGCCTAAGCATCATGCTGACTTACCTATTCAGGATGTAAAACTAATATTGTAGTTATAAGGAGATAAAGTAGATCTTGATACTTTGAATCTGAATAGTATATTGTATCAAAATATCAAAATACTCTTAATTAATTTTAAGAGAAAATATTTTTTTTAAAGCTGAAGAATATCTTTACATGTATATTTGTAACAAATGTCAAATTATTTCAAAATGCTTTTTTCTCCATAGTTGATGAGGGCCCTAGTCCTCCAGAGCAGTTTACAGCTGTCAAATTGTCTGATTCCAGGTAACTAAGTTGAACTATAATTAATAACCTTTTATTTTTTTTTCATTTTTTTCACTGAAAAATTCCAATATATAGCTAATTAATTAAGTCAACTTAATTCCACAGAGTAATTTTGAGGTAAAAAACAAAACAATCTTTTTGAAGTGTATTTTGTGAAATTTTAAACTTACAATATGTATATATCCCATATTTAGGTATTATTAAATTTCATTTGCAGTTACTGTGTCTTCGAAAGAGAATTAAAGCTCCAAATAAAAGCATACACGATGATTCCTAGCAATATATAATATTAGGCTAGAAAAAAATGAAGATTAATACTGTCACAGGCCAAATAAGATGTAGATTAGAAGAAAGATCATGTGAAGAAAACAGATATAAGACACAACGGAGTCTGATGTTGCTGTGATACGTAAACTCACTGGTCATAAGTGAAGAGATAAACAGGAAGATAGAAGGAAGGAATATTGTTAAAACCAGTAGAGAAGTTACATAGTCATAAAGAGCAAAAGAATATTTTACTCACTAGTTTTACAACCATTTCATAAGCTGACTTTTTATATTCTCACAGTGCAAAAGTACAGAATGATACTTTGGGTAGTACACGCAGAAATGGAATTTCAGTATTCTAATAATTAGCTGCATCAACATGATAATGATTCGTATTATATTAACTATAAGTGAATATAAAATCAATCCCTTGGCATCATAAAAGATTGGTAAACTAAGAAGTTAGAAACCGTATTTTTTTCTTTAAAAAAGTCACATTATTACTTCTATACTTTCAGTGGCAAATAAGTATGGTGGAAGAATAAAAGCAGAAGAATAATCAATAAACACTAACTTCTTTACAATTGGGGGAAAAAACATAAAAAGGGCAAACGAAAATATTTGCAATAACCTTAACAAGCAATGAATTTTTATTCTTCACATGTGTGTACAGGATTCATAATACTAAGAAAAAAAAATAGACACCAATAGAAAAATGAACAAAAAGATAAAAACTAAAAAGGAAATAAAAAGAAGTACAAATATCACTTACAATGATTAAAATATAAAATAGGATACTGTTTTTCCTATATCTTGTATTCCAGTTTTTTTAAAGTTATAACATTAAAAGATCTGTGGTAAAACAATACTCTCCTGTTTTGAGGTGAGAATGTTAAGTTGATAGAATTTTTTTTCTGGGAAGTGACTTGATAGCATGCAACGGGAGCTTTATAATTAGAATGTACAATTATGTCGAGAGAACTACACTTTCTGATATGGTAGTCACTAGGCACATATGCTTTTGATAATTTTCATTTTTAAATTTTTGGATTTTTCTGGAATTTTATTATACACACCCACATTTATTTTTATGTTCCATATTTAATTTTCTTTTTCTTAGTCTGTAACATTTCTTTTCTGTTAATCTAAAGAATTGCCCTGAAATCTGGCTATGGAAAATACCTTGGTATTAATTCAGATGGACTTGTTGTGGGGCGTTCGGATGCAATTGGACCAAGAGAACAATGGGAACCAGTCTTTCAAGATGTAAGTGCTATTGTTGTTTATAATAAAGCTTCTTGTCAAGGTAAGATACAGTCTTTAACAGTCAATGAGAGTATATATTCTAAAAAAACAACAAAAAAACAATGTAATAATATCATACATTAAATTGGAGAAAACCAATACGAACTCATAACCTTAAAAAGATGTCACAAAAAAAGATGTCAAAAAATAGTACAACACAGCAAAAGAAATAATCAACAAAATGAAAAGACAACCTATAAAATGAGAAAATATATTTGCAAACTGTATTTCTGATAAGGGATTGATATCCAAAATATTTTAAGAACTGATGTAACTCAATATCAAAAAAACAACCCAGTTTTAAAAAATGAGCAAAAGACCTGACTAGACTTTTTTTTCCCAAAAAAGATATATGAAAAGCCTACAGGTATATGAAAAGATGCTCAACATCGCTAGTTGTTAGGGAAATGCGAACCAAAAGCACAGTAAGATGTCACTTCATTGGGGCGCCTGGGTGGCGCAGTCGGTTAAACGTCCGACTTCAGCTCAGGTCACGATCTCGCGGTCCGTGAGTTCGAGCCCCGCGTCGGGCTCTGGGCTGATGGCTCAGAGCCTGGAGCCTGTTTCCGATTCTGTGTCTCCCTCTCTCTCTGCCCCTCCCCCATTCATGCTCTGTCTCTCTCTGTCCCAAAAATAAATAAACGTTGAAAAAAAAAATTTTTTTAACAAAAAGATGTCACTTCATGACCCTTAGCATGGCTATCTTCAAAAAGACAAGAGATAAATGCTTTTGAGGATGTGGAGAAAAGGGAACGTTTGTGCATTGTTGGTGGGATTGTAAACTAGTACAGCCAAATGGAAAACAGTGTGGAGGCTCCTCAAAAAATTAAAAATAGAATTACCACATGATCCAACAATCTCGTGTCTGAGAATATATCCAAAGGAAACAAAGACTAACTTGAAAAGGTATCTGCACCACCATGTTTATAGGGGTATTATTTACAAGAGCCAAGACATGGAGACAAGTTAGGCATCCACTGACAGATGAATGGATAAAGAAGTTGTGGTGTATATATATATATACTCATATATATATATACATACACACAATGGAATAGTATTCAGCCATAAAAGATGAGTAAATCTTGCCATGTGCAACAGCATGGGTGGACCTTGAGGACGTTATGCTAAGTGAAATAAGTCAGACAGAGAAAGACAACTGTAGGATCTCCCTTACATGTGGGATCTTAAATAATAATAATAATAATAATAATAATAATAATAAAATAAATAAATCACTTAAATTCAGAAAAAGACATTGGACTTGTGGTTACCAGAGTGAGAGGTGCTGGGAGCAAGAATTAGAGGAGGAAGGTGGCCAAAAGGTACAGACTTACAGTTACAAGATAAATACAATAAGTGCCAGAGATATAATGTGTAGCATGAGAACCACAGCTGACCTTGCTATATAATAAAGTGGAAAGTTAAGAGAGTAAATCCTGAGTTCCCATCATAAGGGAAAAAATTTTTTTCCCATTTTATGCTTTCTTTTTATCGTACCTGCAGGAGATGATGGGTCTAACTAAACTTACTGAAATAATCATTTCACAACATGTGTAAGTCAAACCATTTTGCTGTGTACCTTAAACTTATACACAGTGATTTTGTCAGTTATATCTCAATAAAACTGGGGGGGAATAGTGTAACGAAAATAGCAAAAATACTTTTGCCCACCATCATTTCTGTATACCCTTGGTGCCTGGATTCAGTTCTTATTTTTCATTAAAGATTCCAGATTTCTCAGAGGATAGCCCATTTTATGTCTTGGGGCAGGAAAATAGGATAGTTCAGGAATACCTTCTTAGGAGAAATTATGGATGCTTTCAAAAACATTAGAAACTGTGGTAAGAGAACAGTGGAGCAAGCTTATGGCCAGCTTGTGACAATCTGTGCATAAAATAGTAAATAGTGATAATAATGGTTCACTGAAATCAAATTAGTCTATAAACATCTGAGTTCATGGTAAAACTCAAAAGCAAATAGTGTACAAAAAGTTTTAGTACAAAAGAAGGATGAAGATAATATATTAATTTTTATTGATCTTAGTAAATAGGCACTTAGCAATGGAAGGATATTTTGTTAAGTCTATGTCTGTTTATTCAGAATACCTAAGTTCCAAAAAATAATATATAAGTTCCTTTTTCTGTTTGTGTAAGCAGTAAGGATTGAACAAAAATATACCAGAGCTAAAACAGTCTCCTAGCTAAAGGAGATACTATATCAAGCTCTATACAGAGTTCTATATAGCTCTATATATTTAGATCTATACAGAGCTAAAAGGAGATACTGTATTGAGAACAGGAAGGATAGGTAGCCACCAGTAGAAAAGGAGTTTGGTAACTGTGTAGAACCATTGGGAATAGACAATAACGAATTCAAAATAGGATCCCACGGTGTTTCCATATGCCAAACATCCCCCCAAAAGAGAGAATTATTTATTTTTTTATTTATTTTTTTTTAATTTTTTTTTTTTTTAACGTTTATTTATTTTTGAGACAGAGAGAGACAGAGCATGAACGGGAGAGGGTCAGAGAGAGGGAGACACAGAATCTGAAACAGGCTCCAGGCTCTAAGCTGTCAGCACAGAGCCCAAGGCGGGGCTCGAACTCACGGACCGTGAGATCATGACCTGAGCTGAAGTCGGCCGCTCAACCGACTGAGCCACCCAGGTGCCCTAAGAGAGAATTATTTAGACTCATTCCCTCATCCCCTAGGATAAAATCTCTGGGTCAGTAACTTTCAAACTTTTTTTGACCTCGGTCCAGTGAGAAAAACATTTTTACATTGCAGCCCAGTACACACATTGTACTTAATACCTATTTAATCTTCGTGTTGTGCACTTCAATATTTTCTATTCTGTTGTACTTTTTTTGTGTCTTTTTTTATTTTTTTTTAAATACTGGGCAGGACCCACTAAATTGATTTCATGAACCACTTATGGATTGCAACCCCTTCTAGGTGATCTTACCAGTATAATAAGGTACTTTCAATAAAAATTATATCAACAGAAAAGACTAGTGTATCATCAGGCCAGCATGATGATAACCCAGATACTACCACTCACACAGAATGTTTGGAAAGTTCATTGCACTTTGTTTTGGGGAAAGACACTAACTTTTAATATTTAAATGAAAAAGATACATAAAAGTTCCTGATGGAACAAGGAAAACTTGATTGCTAAGAGGGATTCAGCTTTAAATTACGAGTTTAAATTACACTGGACGATACAGCCATACCCCGCACACCAAGCGTCGTCCAGATGGTAGAAAGCCCAGCCCTGGCCACCTTAATAAGAAAATCAGTCACATCCACTGTTACTAGCCCTTTTGTAACTGAGCGTGATATAAAGTTATTAACACATTTTGTAATGATTGTATTTGTAAGTATTTTGTCCGTTTAAGGTACTCAAAGTTTTGCAAGTCATAATTAAGCCTTATATTTGTTAAGGAAATTTAATTAAATCTCGGTTTAGATACACGAGAAAATTCGTTTTCACGTTTTGCCTTTTAGAATCTGTATAACACAGTGGGCATTGAACAACTGAAAAGAGTATGACAAGGCGTGTGGGTGGCTCAGTCGGTTAAGCGGCCAACTTCGGCTTGGGTTATGATCTTGTATTTGAACCGTGCATGGGGCTGTCAGCACGGAGCCCACTTCAGATTCTCTGCCCCTTTCCTGTTCATGCACTCTCTCTCTCTGTCTCTCTCAAAAATAAACATTAAAAAAAATAAAAAGAGTATGAATATTTCTGGCCACATAAAGTCCCTCAGACATTAATTCTTAACATTCTGAGCAGTAAATTCAAAGGCACCAAAAGTTAGCTTTTATTTTTATATTTTCTAATTATGAAGAAAATTTTACTTAAAACAGTACTATTTGAGTAAACTACTGTGAATTTTATAATTTGTATTGTTTTAAAAACTATTTTTCAAGCTGAACTAAATCATTTATATTCTCAATAGATCTTTGAGGCCAAAGGAAACAATTCTATTTCATCTTATTAACAGAATGAATATACTAAAAATGTTTATTGTGGTTATCTTTGAATAGTAAGATTATAGGTGATTTGGTTTTCTTTTCTGTATGTCTTTATTTTCTATGTTTTCTCCAAATTCTTTTTGCTGATTACTTTTAGACTTGGGGGTAAGAGTAGAATTTCATTCTCAAGATATAAGAATTATTTTGTAGGTATTCCTGTGACTTTTTTGTTTTGTTTTACAGGGGAAAATGGCCCTATTGGCCTCAAATAGCTGTTTTATTAGATGCAACGAAGCAGGTGATATAGAAGCGAAAAGTAAAACAGCAGGAGAAGAAGAAATGATAAAGGTAATCATGACTTTTTATACATTAATACATGTCACATATGTATCTCTTTAAAATGTTGAATAGTCATTTGCCATCACTTTTAAAGATGTAATGCATAGTTTTTTATACTATGATCCAAATAACCTTTATTTTTAATTATAAATCCCATAACTGGTGGCTGGTTTGTACCATGAGGTAGAAAAATTACTCTGTATCTTACCCCCATGTATTAGTATTTTGCCACATGCTTTTTAGGCCTATATTTTCTTTTTAAAGCCTGAATTTTAAAATTTAGTTTTTTAAATAGGTACGTTCACATGGTTCACAATTTTTAAAATACAAACATATTAAGACATCACTGCTATCCTTCTGTACCTTCCAGAGTTTATAAAAATATGGATATGTTTATAATTTTCTACCTTTTTACACTAACATTAGCCTCTAATACATACTCCTTTAGAACTTGAGTTTTTTCCTTAACATTGTCTCTTGCAAATTTTCCCTTATCATGATGTATAAAATTTTTTCTTGCTTTTTTTAAAAATTAATTAATTTTATTTATTATTATTGAGAAACCGAGTGTGAGTGGGGGAGGGGCAGAGAGCAAGGGAGACACAGAATCCAAAGCAGGCTGCAGGCTCTGAGCTGTCAGCACAGAGCCCGACACGGGGCTCAAACTCACAAACCATGAGCTCATGACCTGAGCTGAAGTCGGACGCTTAACCGACTGAGCCAGCCAGGCACCCCTTGTCTTGCTTTTTTAACAACTACATGATATTCCATTTTAGGGATGTACCATAATTGATTTAATCACTTCCTTATAAATGCAAATTTAGGTTCCCTCCAGTCTTTTGCTCCTTCACACAGTGCTGTAACACACAAAACTTTGAATATTCATCCTTCTTTAGTTGTGCAAGTGTATCTGAGGACACATTCCCACAAGCAGAATTACAAGGTATATGAAAAGCGTTAGTCATAACACTTTGCAGTTACGTAAACAAAACAAAAACAAAGCAGAAGCAAGTAGCTGCAGGCACTCTGCTGAAGGTGGCACATGCATCATCTTGAATCTTCCTTGTGCTCCTGGGAGGTAGCTAGTCACCTTACCTCTGAGGGGATGGCCTGTAGCCCTCCTTATATCCTTACCTATTTTGATCAGTCACTTCATGAAAGTCACACAGCTAGCTACAATGAAACAGGGATATGTACCCAGACCCAGCTGACTGGAAACTGACATTCCATACCACACCGCCTCTCCAGAAATAGGTCATGAGAAAAATACTGGTGGATTTCTCACTTACCTAAAAGTATGATTTTTGAAGAGAAACGATGCAAATAAAATGCAGTAACTCTGCACTTCATGGAAAAAACAATACTATGCCGTATTTGTCACTAATTACAACTGTTTTTAAATATTTAATTTTTTTTATGTTTATTTTTGAGAGAGCATGAGTGGGGGAGGGGCAGAGAGAGCGGGAGACACAGAATCCAAAGCAGGTTCCAGGCTCTGAGCTGTCAGCACAGAGCCCACCGCAGGGTTCGAATTCACGAACTGTGAGATGATGACCTCATCCAAAGTCGTACACTTAACCAACTGAGCCACCCAGGAGCCCCAACAACTGTTTTTAAATGAAGTACCTGTCATATTTCCCTGGGTTCATTTGGTTAGTCAAGTATCTAGAAGCCCTGAGCAGTGATAATCCAAAAGTCTTCCCACCTTGCATTTTATTTCGCAGGTTCTGCTAGTCTGTATCATCCATCCACCTTTGTAGCCTAACCTTATCAACCAGAGCACATTCCCTTCTGCCGAAAGTAGTATTGTACTATTGTCACATGCACTGGCCAGTGATCTCCCCAGATCTGTAAGGACCCCACTAAGCAGACCTGTCACACACGTGGCATTGGTGCATGCTTTATTGGTCACTGCTTTCTAAGCAGTCTTGGAATTGGGCTCGGGGCCACAAAGCTCACTTCAGAGATGTAAATCCTTGGAGATAGAATACCAGTCCTTCAGGTTGCAAATTGCCAATTTCAAGGGCCTGACTTCTGTCCCCTTCTTGCCCCATTCTGTAGATCCCACTTGCTGTATCAGTTTATGGCATGTGATAGTAAATATCTGTCACAGTTTATGAGGACATAAGGAAGATTTAGAAGGAGTGTATTCCAATTAGGTAAAAATGAGTTGTGTAATGTTACAAATTTTAATGGATTTGTGAACAGCCTAGGCAAAGTAAAGTAACTACTATCTTAAATTTTCAGTGTTATAAAATAAACACTACAGAATAATTTGAATATTTACTTTGATGCCACCATTAAATTAAATTATTGCCTAAATGCTCAGCAGGATCTGATCTATAAAATGTTTTTCTAAATAAATTTCTCCGTGTCTGATGCAAGGGCTCTAGAGAAACATATAATAGCAATTATTTATATAAATCATATATATATATATATATATATATAAACATATATACAAACATATCTAGAACCTGTCTTTTTCTGAATCTAATTGCTAAGGTGATTGTTTTCTTCTTTTGCATAAAAAATCATCTAGAGGGTTCTTAAGAAATAAGTGGGGAAGGGGAAGATTCATGTATAACCTGTTGAGTTCTCTCCATTGTCCAGATTAGATCCTGTGCTGAAAGAGAAACTAAGAAAAAAGATGATATTCCAGAAGAAGACAAAGGAAATGTTAAACAGTGTGAAATCAATTATGTGTACGTATTATTTTCCTTTTCGACCTTACAGGTTAGACGGGTCCTTCTCAAGGCCTGAAAGACATGAGGCATAACAGACTCTAGGACAAAGAACTAGGCTGAATGCTTTTCTTTTCTCAAAGCTTCAGTTTTCCTAATTATCCTGCTGGCTTTCAAAGCTAAAGTCACTTGGGTTAGTCTGTACTCCCTGTTCATTAACAGAATGACTATAGCTTATTAGTACATGATGCTGACCCAATGTTCCAGAGCCAGCACTCGGGACCCTGGCCAACACCCCTCAGTGAAAGGGAGGCCTTGTAGTGCTGCGCAGGCCACTGCCCTCTGCGGGGAGGAGCGCTGAGGTCATCTCTGCAGCTGAAAAGCTGTATGTCATTAAAGAAATACAATTAATTTTTTTAAATAAATGAAAAACTTTAAAAATATTTGTAATTTCATGAGTAAACACGTATGATCAAAGTTTGAGGTGATTTTCAAGAAAGGCATTTTCTTAACAGAAAGAAATTTCAGAGCTTCCAAGACCACAAACTTAAAATAAGTAAAGAAGACAGTAAAATTCTCAAAAAGGCCCGGAAGGATGGATTTTTACATGAAACACTTCTGGACAGGTAGGTATATTTTTACTTATTTCCAGCCATTTTCAGGATCCAGTAGAAATGGCCTATGTGTAACCAGTGTTCTTTTTCAGTTATTACACTTCTTAAGTTTTCATCTTCTAATTTGTGAACATGGTAATGTTACTTACAAAGGACATCATAAGTCTAGGAAAAGATTACCATAAAGAATATCTAAAAATAGCCAGGTTTCAAAAACTTACATATTTTGTGGTAAGAAATTCAGGTTTGACTGAAACTCCTTCATGAATTTATTTATCATCATCTTTTTATAACTATTAGAAAGAAGTAGTTAAATTTCAAAACTCAGTGGGTTCTAGTAGAGTAGTACAGCTTCCTAAAAATGAAGTAAAAATGAATCCGTTTAAAAATTGTCAAGTATAAAATGAAATAAATGAAATGGAAGCACTTTTACCAAGTTGAATTTAGAAGTGTGCAGGATATTTATCAGAGCACATTATTAATATTTATCTATTGCTATTCCTTTTTAGGTAAGTAATGTCCTAGATTTATAACATAAAAAAATGAGTGGAGAGGGTTGGCTGTACATTTAGAACTGTAAATCAAGTAAGCACCAGAAGGAAAGAGAATGTGGTAATCTGCCACTCCTTCAAGTCCTGTGTTGCAAAACTAGTCTTAAAACATCTCTTTACATTACTTGATAAAGATGATGCTTCATCATATATTTCCTGTTAACTGAGTTGATCATGTTGTTATCTGAAGTTAGTAAGTGATGTAAGAATTTTTCCTGCTGAGAAAGCATGTATCTGGTTTTAAGAAATAAGAATAGGATGTAAAAAAACAATACCAGAATGTGGACACAAAATACATAAGGTCCGTGTGTTGTAACTTTTACCACTTATGAAAATAGAAGATTGCCACCCTGTTAAATAGAAGTTTAGGGCATGCTTAAATTCAGAGGCAATTAAAATTCTATTATGGATTGAAAAAGCTCTTAGGCAACATTTCTTCAAGATTAGGAAAGGCTTTCATAAGAACAGAATGCATTTAGTATGAAACCTAACATTGAAAAGTTAAATTTTAATTAAAATATTTTGATATAAGTGGGATGGTGATATAAAAAACAAGTTGAGAACACAATTTGAGTTTGAGTATATATTTAGTAGCTGACTATATATGGAATGTTTTACATAATTTTTATCATTTGTCTTTGTTTAAACAGGAGAGCCAAATTGAAGGCTGATAGATACTGCAAATGACCAGAATTTTTGTTTCTGTCTCCCCCTATTGTTTTTTTTTTTCTGAATAAAATAATCAATGGAAGTGTTTTTACAGAGGTCTTGGACTATTATGGAATTACTGCTGAAATTGTAGCTAGTTTAAATAAGATTAATCAAGTTTAATTGAGATCTTCACGGATGTACTTTTTAGTTAACTGCAGTGTTTCACATGGAATTGAAACATTGAGTACATACTCAACATGCCACAGAATTTTTTTTTCTTTTCTACATTTTCTGCCCTAAAGCATGAGGTGCTACTCTATGAACCTCATGTTTCCTGTGAAGCTTATGGAATGAATCTCTTACTGCTTTACAGTATTAGTTTATATTACTTACTTTCTACCACCAGTGCTTCATTGGTACCTTTAAAAGGAAGCTAGAAACTCCCAATCCAGTCAACAAGGCTTTGATTCTGCTTTCTAAATATTGCCCAAATCACACAAACCAAACATTATTAGACAGAGGCGTTGGGAGGAGAGAAAGAAATCCGGTATTAGGCAGTGAAATGGGAACAGGAAACATTACAAAAAAGCAAGTAGGCTCAGATTGGAGGATAAGAGTAAAATTGGGAAAATTCCCTACTTAGAACAGTTTACCCACAGTGCATCGGGTATTATGCTTTTGTCCTCACTTGTGGGATGGGATGGGATGGGAGCGGAGCTATTAAAGATATTCAGACACTACACACTGCTGATGTCTGCAGTGCTGAGACATCTTTATTCTTAGCCTCTTTCTGAATTCCTGAACACAGTATTCCAGATGTCCTCTAACTCTGTGAGTATTCCAAAATCCAGGTTGTGTATCAGATGCCTGGACTTCACCACTGGAAATTCTGCTTCAGAAGGACCAGGGTTGGCTGACGCATCTGTATGTTTTTAGGATTCCCCGTTGATAATACACAGCCAGGATTGAGACCTGACTTAAGCTGCGAAACCCTGTCTAGTTCTCAGCCTTTATCTTCCATCTGTCACCAGCTCTCGGGTAACACGGCTCCTCTACAGCAAGGAAGCTAAGCTACCAATATCAACCTTATAAAGGAGCTCTTGCTGTAGAACTAGCCCTAACTTGCCACTCCATTTCCAAGAGCTGGACATCCACCCATCTTGTGTTTTCCTTCTTCCTCTGATCTTTAGGTTGGGAACATCTCTTACTACTTGGGTCCCCCAAAGCAGTAGTTCTCAACAAGGGGTTATTTTGCCTCCCAGGGGACATTTTGCAGTGTCTGGAGACAATCTCAACTGAGAGGGGGGGTGCTACTGGCATCTAGAGGGCTAGAGACTAGGGATGCTGCTAACCATCTGACAGTGAACAGGACAGCAGCCCCTACAACAAGGAATTTTCCAGCCAAGATGCTAACAGTGCCAGGGTTCTGACACCTGCCTCGGACTCAGTCTATTCCTTGCCTTTGCCAGCCCCCAACCCCTAGAAATAAGAATTGCATAGGGTACCTGCAGATTTCCAAGACCTACCCTTGCCTGCTTAGCAAGTCTAGAATTATATCCCAAAATTGACATTTTAACCAAAAGTCCAGGTAATTCTGAAGCAGGTGATCTGAACTACACTTTCAGAAACACTCACTCAAGAAATTAAAGTCTTGCCTCCAATAGTGTCTTGGTACCTGAGACTGGATTCCCTGTCACCGTGCTCACCCTCATGCTTCCCCCAGTCCAGAGAGCAGAACTAGTTACAGGTACTGGCAACTGGGAAGGAAGGTACAGGTTAAAAATATACACTGGCTGCCCTCATGGAGTTTATACGCTCCTGAAGGAGGACAGCGGTGATTCTCAGGCAACTGATAAGTGTTCTTTCCTATTTGTGTCATTGTATTATATTCATCTCCCCGTTACAGGACTGAAGTCAATCTGGCAGAGTGGCAGGGGTCAAGAATAAATGCATCTAAATATTGTCATCTGCTCCACATTCAAAGTCAAGTGCACTGTAAAAATCAAGATGCGTTCTGGCCAAGCATTCCCCTGATTTATCAGCCTAGTAACCTTATCAAAAAGGTTATATATAATAAAAAATAAAAACATTGACCAAAGAAAAAGCTCCCCACATCCAATTTTTTTTTGACTGCTCACATTTAAGATTAGATTATTTCAATTTTTCTATCTTCAAGTTCACTGACTCACTTTTTTACCATCTCCAAATTGCTGTCACACACATCGGTTCAGGTCATGATCTCACGGTTCGTGGGTTCAAGCCCTGCATTGGGCTCTGTGCTTAATTCAGAAACTGGAGCCTGCTTCGGATTTTGTGTCTCCTTTTCTCTCTGCCTCTCTCCTGCTCTATCTCTCTCTATATATAAAATAAATAAAACATTTAAAAAACCCTTTTAAAAATATTTTTTCAGAGTGCATAGCCAGCACTTTTAAATTAAAATCTTCAGGTGTTCATTTCTCTTAGAGTGTTTCGCAAATCTAATGAGGTTTTGCAATCCTGTTCTGAGTGCTGCTAGTAGAGAAAAAGGGGTGTAGCCCTACTTGTTAGTGTTTATTTTTCCATCATGCAATTTCCTAATTCTGGTCCTTAGATACTAAGTGGAACTGTAAGGAAAAAAACAAAGCATACCTCTTTATTCCTTTAAAAAGTTGGAAACCTGAATAAAAGTAGATGCCATGGTAGGGAATCAAGTCATGACTTCTAACCTTAGTTCCCTAACTGCCACTTGACAAAATTAAGTTGTATGGCTACAGTCAATCACATAGGAGGGGGGAAAAAAAAAAAAAAAAGGAGTGCTTTAAGCTCCTAATGTCTTGTTTTTTCTTTTTCTGTATTATACTTTATGTTTGTATAAGTATTCATCCCTATTTTCTTATTCTGCAACTAAATATATTCCACCAAGGGTTTTTTGTTCGTTTGCTTTTTAACTGATAGCAGAAAAACCCCAGGGATATACCTAGGTTCAGGAGAACTTAAAACTAAGGTAACAGTTTAGCAGCCAACCAGCATTCATTCAGTTTGGTTTCACCTGTATGTGTAAAATGACTTTCTCAAGTGTGGTGCTTATGTAGGAAAGACTAGTAGACTGGAGTCCAACCTAGGCTGTTCTACAGCACCTCGATCCTAAATGCTAGTTTAAATCAGCTTGCACAGCAGCAGGAATGTTTTTCAATTTATTCCTTCCTCATGTTGTTTAGAAAAATAATTTCCCCAACTGCCTACGCAAACAGAACATTCTGGCACGTTCCCTTGTTCTTCATTTTAAGTCCAGAAATCCTCTCCAGCAGGCCCTCTATGTATCCCAGCCCTGCTGCTTTTACCTCTCCACCTGTGACCACCAACTTTGTTTTCCCACATTCCTTTTACTCCTGTAGCTTCATTCCACACCATTCTGTGTGTCCTTTCCAGAATACAGGAAAATGGACAAAGACTTAAGCATTTAGTAGAAGGGTAAACCAAAGTTTCCACTTAATTCTCCCATGAAAATGCCCCTTCTGGTTTTTCCCAAGCTGAATTCAGCTTTCATTCCAGCGCACCCATACTTGGAGAATCATATACCATGGCCCAAGTATCAGTTTTGAAACTTCTCATTTCCCCACCATCAACTCAGGCTGTGAAGGGCATACCATCCACACCCATTATCATTGCAGTTCCCCTCTGCTCTTGAGCGTCCGGACCCACCTGAAACCTGGCTCACAGTCTGTCTTCATGGGGTCTCCCATCTTGGTTTCACTGACTCCAGCATTCACGTTGCCACCTTTCTTTCATCTGCCTTAAAAATTCTGTCCTCTCGGCTCAGCTGATCTCTCACTCCACTTTAACTGCAGCCCAGCTGGGTTAAACATTGCGCTTTTGCTTCACTGTCTTCTGAGATTGGACATCCTGATCTCTATCTCTGAGTGACCCTCCAAGAGCATCCCTTTACCCAGTGCACTTTTCATTTAAAATGTTTTGCGATATACTTTCTCAGTGCCATGCCCTCTGCTATTAATAGATTTAATTTTCTTTTCTTGAATTTAGTGTCTTATTTCTAAATCTAATTGTTTTCTTTTTAATACATTCTATTATTTAAGTTCCTGCATTCAAAGAACTATAAAGTACCATTTTTCAACCCAATGCTAACATTTTCTTTTCTAACAAATACATTATGTCTTAGAAATTTGAAATCTCGCCCAGTTCCTACTGTAATAAGGATCCAAAGTTTCCTCTTTAATACTAGAAAACTACTGACAAATTTGCCATATGGTGTAAATGCAATGAAAGATGAAACGTCCTCTTACCGTGCCTACGAACACTCTCACTATTCTTTCTTCTCTTCCCCAGCCCCACTCTTGCAGCTCCTACCCAGGAGCCAAGGGGAGTGGTGCTCATCTACCTACCATTGAACTACACAGGGTCTGAAACTAATAAGTACTAAATGCACAGACTTCTTTCTTCCTTTCTCTTTCTCTCTCTTTCCTGGGATATTTCATCTCCCTCATGTTAAACCCAAGAGAAGGGGAAGTGTTTTCACCTTGATTTTACAAAACGTGGGCTGCCACTTTCAGAAGTATGATAGCTGAGATACCATGAATGGCACTCCTTAGTAAAACAACTAATGCAGTGGATAAAATATGTTTATGTATCTTTCTTTAAGTTTATACATTTTTGAGAGAGAGCACAAGCAGAGGAGGGGCAGAGAGAGAGGGAGACACAGAATCCAAAGCAGGCTCCAGGCTCTGAGCTGTCAAGAAAGAGCCCAACGCGGGGCTCGAACCCACTAACTGTGAGATCATGACCTGAGCCGATGTTGGACACTCAACTTACTGAGCCACTCAGGGGCCGCTAAATATCTTTTTAAACGTCACTCATCCATATCAAAGAAAGGAATCTATAGATAATACCAAACAAAGAAAAAGCAGGAACATCAGAGAAGAATGTATACCAAGCCCACTCTGACCTGAAAGTTGTACCAATTCCTGGAGACGTTGGGCTTTTCCCTCGACAAGAGCCCAAGATATGGGATGTAGGTGCCTGTATTCATCCAAGAGGGAATCTATGACTACAAAGGACTGTACCTTCAAAGGTAACAGCCAATGAGAAATCTTATTGCACAAACAGGGGTACAAAGAAATGTTTTGTTTGGCACTGAGTAGAATGGAAGGAAAAAGTGTCTTGAGATGTAACCATAAGCTGACTTCAGGTGGGTCTGTGACTCTGAATCACACTACTACTTATAGAACAGAAATCTCAAGGAGAGAATTCAATTTAAAATACTCAGTTGGTTCTGTTTTTCTGATCTTAAATCGTACCAAAATTTTTTTTTCAAAGAAAATAAGCTCACAGTCAAAATTAAACATACACAGAGAAGCAAAATACCATTAGAGCCAAGAGAAACAAAAAGAACAATTAAAAATACCAAATGTATGGGGCGCCTGGGTGGCGCAGTCGGTTAAGCGTCCGACTTCAGCCAGGTCACGATCTTGCGGTCCGTGAGTTCGAGCCCCGCGTCGGGCTCTGGGCTGATGGCTCAGAGCCTGGAGCCTGCTTCCGATTCTGTGTCTCCCTCTCTCTCTGCGCCTTCCCCGTTCATGCTCTGTTTCTCTCTGTCCCAAAAATAAATAAACGTTGAAAAAAAAAATTTAAAAAAATAAAAATACCAAATGTAGAATATTAAATATACTTACATGTTTAAAGAAGTAAAACTCCCAAATATAAGGAAATACGACATAATAAAAAGACCAAGCAGATATAAAAAAAATAATAACATCAAAAAATAAAAAACAACTAAAAATTCAGCAATGCGTTAAACATCAAAGCCAGACAGAATCAACTAGGATATATCTGAATAATCGGCCCCAAGTACAGCTCACAGACAAGGACATGGCCTATATGATGAAGTAAAGATCAAGAGACACACAGAATATAATGAAAATGTCTAATATCTGTCCAATTGAAGTATAAAAAGATGGTAACAGAATGGGAAAGAGGTAATAGAGATAATAACAGAATTTTTCAGACACCAGATCTTGGAATCCCCGTGAATGATATTAACAAAGATACATGCTTAAACACATTGTGGTGAAACTGCAGAACTACATAGAAAAAAGTTTTGTCTTAAAAACAGCTAGAAAGTAAGGAGTAATCACCCAAAAAGTATGGCCAATCAGCGGATTGCTGGCTTCTCACCAGCAGATAGCAAGCCAAAAGACAGTGGAAGAGTATCTTCTGTGAGCTGAGACAAATAATTGTCAACCTAGAATGATATCCTTTATTAAATTATCTCAATAATAAGGCAAAAAACCCTAAAGCAAAATAAAGACATTCTTGACATTAAAACAGAATTTATCACCAATAGATCACTATTAAAAGAAATTACAACAGGGGCGCCTGGGTGGCGCAGTCGGTTAAGCGTCCGACTTCAGCCAGGTCACGATCTTGCGGTCCGTGAGTTCGAGCCCCGCGTCAGGCTCTGGGCTGATGGCTCGGAGCCTGGAGCCTGTTTCCGATTCTGTGTCTCCCTCTCTCTCTGCCCCTCCCCCGTTCATGCTCTGTCTCTCTCTGTCCCAAAAATAAGTAAAAAACGTTGAAAAAAAATTAAAAAAAAAAATTTAAAAAAAAGTAAATAAATGTTTAAAAGAAATTACAACAGAGAAAATCTAGGCATAAGAAAAATGATCCTAGAAGGAAGGTCAGAGATATGAGACGAAATGACAAGCAAAGATATCAAAGATATGGGTGAGGCTAAGCAAAATGTATTAAAAACAATAATACTTAGAGACACCTGGATGGCACTCAGTCGGTTAAGCGTCCAACTCTTGATTTCAGTTCAGGTCATGATCTTGATTTCGGCTAAGGGTGGTGAGATTGAGCCCAGTGTCAGTCTCATTAGTGCAGAGCCTGCTTGGGATTCTTTCTCTCTCTCTCTCTCTCTCTCTCTCTCTCTCTTTCTTTGCCCCTCCCTTGCTCTCACTCCCTCTTTCAAAAATAAACATTTAAAAACATAATAATTTGTAGAAGGGATGTTAAAACTAAAAATTAGACAAAAATAGGATGTTATTGACAGGGAGGGGGCACTGGACAAACTATTACAAGGTCTTAGATATGTTTAAGAGATGAAAAAAAATGTTAACTTTATACTCTGTTAAGTAGGCAAATTAAAATACTTAGGGTCACCAGTGAAAGAAGAGGCAAAGAATATATATTCTCCAACAAAAAGGGGAAAAAATTAATCCAAAAGAAATTTAAAAAGGAAAAGAAAAATAGGAGAAATCACGTAATGTGTTACATTCACAATGAATGTAAATTTGCCAAGCACTCCAAAATTTTTCAAATGGATTTTTAAATGTCAAGCAAAAATTGCTTAAAGGGACATAAGAATTCATAAAATCAAATAATGGAAAAAAGATATTCTAACATTTTTGGCTGTGATAACTACAAATTCAAAAGAAATTACTATATAAATAAATCAGGTTACTATACAGTGATAAAGAGTCTTTTCACTTTGAAGATAAAATGGTTCTAAACTTATATACATCTAATAACAGCCTTAAAATCTATAAGCAAAACTTGAGAACCACAAAGAGAAACTGGAAAATCTACTGTAGCATACCTCTCTAAATAATTAATAAATCAAGCAGACAAAACTCTGAGAATTGAATGGAATGATCATAAAGTGTGATCTATGGGATATGTAAATACCACTTTACATAACAGGATTCATACTCTTTCAGGGATTTAGAACATGCAAAAATTAGACTCATGTTTAGCCATAAAGTTGGCCTCCAAAAATAAAAAAAGGGAACAAAGACCATATATTCTGTAAAATGCAGTGAATTATTTAGAACTACAACAAAAGATAATTTACAGAGTTAACTGATACCTAGTGAGGGATACCTCTTATCCACATGGAGTTGCCTCCGTTAGATTTTATAAAAGACTACTAATTTCTTTGCCATCTTCTAATACACTTACCATAAGAGAGATAATATACCATACAGAGAAAAACAAAAAATGCAGAAACTATTCCTTCTTGGAATTTATTTCTAGAAATTAACACAGAGCTAAGGAAGATAGAATATTCAAGCACAAGTGGAGTGTTTTTAAAAGATAAATCTGGAAGCTCCAGGGTGGCTCAGCCAGTTAAACGTCCACCTTTGGCTCAGGTCATGATCTCATGGTTCATGAGGTCGAGCCCAGCATTGGGCTGTGTGCTGTCAGCTCCAGAGCCTGGAGCCTGCTTTGAATTCTGTGTCTCCCTCTCTTTCTGACCCTGCCCTGCTAGTGCTCTGACTCTCTCTTGAAAATTAAAAAAAAAAAAAAGAAAAGAAAAGATCTAAGATTTTACATATTTGGAAAGTGTAAGACAATTCTTAGAAGGAGAAAATTGGTAATTTTGACCCAACATATAGATGGCTATACGGGTAGACGAGGGCAGCATTAACTTATTTGTTTCCTATTTTACCACAAATGCATAAAAATCTCCTGACAATCTGGTACTTGTCTAGGGATCAATGTCTGGGAATTTCCAGTGTAGTACTCTTTTGAGGACTTTGACTACAAATGGAGGAGAGTGAGATTAGCACAGGATCCAAGGGAGACTTTATTCTTAACGTAGAGGAGACTTGAGTATGTTTAAATGCTAATGTCAAGAAGCCAAGAGAGAAGAAGTTGGAAATGCAAGAGAGAAGGCATAATTTATCGCATCGTATTCCTAAAAAGGAAGTGAGAACTTAGAAGACAAGTAAAAAGATTGGACTTAAATAAGAAGGACAACCTTCCCACTGTGACAGAAGAGAAGCAGAAAGGTTGGGGATAGGTATAGACCTGTATGGAGATTTGGTGGCAGAGAAGTGAGGTCGTTCCCTTCTGAAATTTAGATTTTCATCATGAAGAAGATAAGGTAACCTAAGAATAATGGAAGAAATAGTAGATGATCAAAGTTTCAGGAAAAGGGTTTGAAAGAGTTGTTAAGGGACAGATGAAGTACATGAGATCACAGACTTGCTATATAGTATTAGGGACTCAGAAGATTTGTATAGTGATTTTATAATGATACTTAATTGGTCAAGCAGAACTCAGCAGGCCTGGTGCGGATGCACAGTACAGATAGTTGTATTCATCCAGAGCTGGGGTTTTACGGGACAGGTAATGAAAGGACAAAAAGCAAAACATCTCATATATTGGCAAGTGAGTAGTTGAAATGATGGACCATGGGCTCAAAGCTGGAGAGGAGAGGATAGCAAGAAAGCAATAAGGCTGATGAAGGCAAAGACCATCAAGGAATGGGGGCAATTGAGTGAACCATCTAGAGAGCTGGGAGGTCAATCCAGGCTCTGGGTACAGCTGTTTGTGTATAAGATAGGTGTCTTCCATTGTAGTTCTTCCTTTTTATAGAATATATCAGAACTATGGGATGTACATATTGGTTTTGTGATCTGGCCTGGGAATTTAGTGTAGTGGTTAGGTGTACTTGGAATAGGAAAACCTAAGCACAGTTACTTATCCTAAGTCTCAGATTTCTCAACCATAAGATGGGAATAAATAATAACAGCACTTCCTTCATATCTGCATGGAAAATGCATATTGATTTCCAAATGCCCAACTTAAAAGCTTCTGGGGAAACAATAATCCATTTGTAATTTGGTGATGCCTTACATTATTTTAGACACCACTTGGTATATGATATTAATGCAGTTCCTTTATTCAACAACTATTTGTTATAGAGTGTTATTATGTGTCAGACACTGTTCTAAGTGCTGAGACTAAGCAGTAAACAAAAGAAAATCCCTGCCCTCATGAGGCTTACATTCTGGCCAGGAGACAGAAACTAAACAAAAAGAAAATATGTGTAACAGCAGGTGGTGATGATGTTTGGAGTCAGGTTAAGTGGGAAAAAGGAGGGGGTGCCTGGTGGCTCAGTCCGTTAAGCATCGACTTTGGCTCAGGTCATGATCTCACAGTTAGTGAGTTCGAGCCCTGCATCGGGCTCTGTGCTGTCAGCTCAGAGCCTGGAGCCTGCTTCAGATTCTGTCTCTCCCTCTCTCTCAGCCCTTCCCCCTGCTCACACTCTGTCTCTCTCTCTCAAAATTAAATTTAAAAAAATTTAATTTAAAAAAAGTGGGAAAAAGAATACCTGCGAATTCTTATACATGATGCTGTGGGAAGGCTTCCCTCATAAAGGACTATTTGAGCATTTGTGTGAACCACACAAGTATCTGGGAAAGAACACTCTACACAGAGGGAGAAGTTAGTACCAAGTTTCTCAAATGAAGTGTACTTGACATGTTTAAAGTCTGTAAAGAAGACGAGTGTGGCTATAGCATCATGAGAAAAGGCAAAGCTGGAAGGACATGAGATCAGAGAAGTAGCAGGCTAGCCAGGGCCTAAGTGGCCTTGTGAGCCATGGTAAGAACACTGGCTGCCATTCTGAGTGAGGCAGGAAGTCACTGGAGGGTTTGGAGGAGAGGAGTGACACGATCTGATTCATGTGGAGATTACATGATGGGAAAAAGCGGACACTGATTACAAGGTTAAACAGTAATCCACACGAGAGTAACTAGGACCAAGACAGAAGTGGAACTGGTAAGAAGTGATGAGATTCTGCATATAATACATTTTGAAGGTAGACGCAATAGGATTTGCTGGTGTATGGGTGTATGGTAAGAAAGAGAAAAGTCAGGGGTGCCTGGGTGGCTCATTCGGTTGGGTGTCCAACTTCGGCTCAGGTCACGATCACATGGTTCATGAGTTCAAGCCCTGCATCAGGCTCTCTGCTGTCAGCGCGGAACCCACTTCAGATCCTCTGTCTCCCTCTCTCTTCCCCTGCCCTGCTTGCACCACGCACACTCTCTCTCTCTCTCAAACATTAAAAAAAAATTTTTTTTTAAAGAGAAAAGTCAAAGGTTTGGTCCAAGCCAACTAGAAAATGGCATTGTCATTTACTGAGATAGGGACAGTGTGGATTAGGACAGAAAAAATAAAGAGTTCATTTTTTTTAATATTTATTCATTTTTGAGAGAGGGGGAGTGTAAGCAGGGGAGGGGCAGAGAGAGAGGGAGACAGAGAATCTGAAGCAGGCTCTGTGCTGTCATCCCAAAGCCTGACGTGGGGCTCGAACCCACAAACGATGAGATCATAACCTGAGCTGAAGTCTGATGTTCAACCGACTGAGCCACCAGGCACCCCACAAGTTCATTTTTAAACACGATAAGCTTAAGATACCTATTACATATACAAAGTAGATGATGTTGAAAAGACAGATGAGAGTTCATGGGATAGGTCTGAGCTTGTGATATAAATTAGAGAGTCATCAATAGAGAGAAGGCATCAATGTCATGAGATTGGATGAGATCATATAAAGAGTGAGCAGAGGAAAAGAAGGAAAGACATCTGAAGACAGCCCTGGGCCACCCCATATATAGAGGTCGAATGATGAGAAAAAACCAACAGAGGATATTCAAGATCCTCTGAAGATCTTGTGCCAGTGAGGAAGAGTCAAAGACAGTGGTATTTTTAAGCAAAATGAAGTAAGTTTTCCAATGTCTCAGATACAAATGTGGAATTGGGTATTTGAGGTAAAATAGAGGTCAAGAACATCGCAAGGCAAGAGGTCAAGAAACCAGAATATTAAAAGAATTGTTTTTTGTGAATATTGCAGTCACTAAGAATATTGAAAATCAAATTAGAAAGAGTGACAGTGAGCCAGGCATGAAAAATCTCCAAGGGGTGAGGGGAAGCAGTGCCCACCAAAGGTCTACAGCTATCTAGTGTGATGGCACCAGCTTCCAAATCGAGTCAAATAATTGTGAGTATGTCGGGCGTTGGCAACATTAGCATGGCCATGTGAAAATGTTGACATTTAACTACTTTTTAGCCTACAAAAATGGCAATTTCATATGGTTCAGTCTAGTAACTGAACATATATAAAATGTTTGAATTGTGGTTGGCTTCATAAGTTGATATGTATATATGTTAGTGCTATTTTCTTTTCCAGTTGTAGACCCCCTGAGATCAGGAATTTGTATTCTCCCACATAGCACTTAGGATTTGCTTGGTACTGTTAGTTGGTCATATAGTACTTTTTATATGTAATTACTGTAATTGCTGTTGCTGACTTCTGTTGTCATTTCAGGGTGATGATCTTTCTCCTCACCTTCCAGGTGAAAATGTCTAAGAAATATACAAAGGCATTAAATGGAGATCAATATGAGCTTTATTGCTGAGTAAACTGGAATAGAGAAAACCCTTGGACCTAAGGCCGAGATGGGATCCCAAGACTTTCCGTTCAGGAATGTATTTATGCACTCGGTCCCTGAACAGATGCAAACTGCTTCCCCAGTGGGTGCAGCCAGTTTCTACCATGAGGGGTGTAGACTGAAGGCAGCAAGAGGCTGGGCTGGGGGTAGCAGACACAAGGACTTGCAAAAGGCTCCAGTCCTTGACTACCTTCTCTCCACATCTCGCACCGCCAGCCCTTCATGATGCTTCCTTCAAAGTCTTCACAGCTATCATGTTAACACAGTATTTTTCACCTTTGCTGGACAAGTGCCAGTTCTGAAAGATGTGGTCAAAGGCAGCAACTAATTCCCCTCTACTCTTGTCCCCTGGGGCTTGCTGCAGTCAATGTACCGCTATGGGCAAGCAGATCTGAATGAGAGAGCCGGAGAGGCCAGGCCACATGTGCGCAGTGACCCTTCCAGCTCTTTACCCACTAGGTAAGCCACTCCTCTCTTAGGGAGATGTGCATGGAAGGAATTAGAGGGAAAGGTGGACATTTTCTCCCCAAAACATCTCATGGTACATCCAGGTGTTGTGAGGCCAGAGGTTATACAATTTGGATAGTCCTCTTTAAGGAAAAGAATATAAAATTACAAGTGTGAAATTAAGTCAAAAGTCTGGAAGAGGACTGAACAAGTGAGTGAAGAAGGTCTTAAAACTTAAGCATTATATAGCTTTTACAATAAATCCTCCACTCTTCAGAAGGTAGCAATACCTATTTTAATATGTGCATCCATTAGGGTGCTCTCAGATACAAACTCACAAGCAAACCAACCTGAACTAGCTTAAATAATAAAGAAGAGTAGTGGCTCACATGAATGAAGAGTCCAGTTATTGGACAGGCTCCAAGGTTCGTTGATCTAGCAGCTTAACAATGTCATCATGACCCGGTTTCTGTCCATCTCTCCTCTGTGCTGTCCACACTATCTGTTCCTCCTTAGGCAGCTCCCTTGAAATGCACAGCATTTCAAAGGCATGCCAGTAACAGTGAGGGCTACTAGCTTCCTTTTCCCTGTTAGAAGATAAAGGACAGTTGCTTCAATCATAGAGCAAAACCTTGAACTTCAAACCATGGCCTGTTGGATTCAAGAGTCTCCATGGTTAAAGCCAAAGCCAAGCACGGTGGCAAGAGGGACAGGGCAAGCAACCTCAATGTCAGGCCAACCAGGGGCCACCTCCAGGGAGAAGAAGGAGAAGGAGAAGGCTCATCCAAATCATGTGGCTGCTGCATCACGGAGGAGTGGAACTGAGGTCAGTGTAACATGTACAATACTAAACCAGAGATGAGTACGGAGAAATGATCTAAATGTACTGAAAGTTCTCCAGATACTCATTTGATTTACATTTTCCCCTCCATCATCATTTTTCCCTACCACAAGACTGAAAGCCCCAGGAAGGCAAGGGCCATTTGTTCACAAGTTATTCAGCACCTAGTGCTCAAAATGTATTGAGAGAATACATGAATTTACCACAAACCTAGGAGAAACAACATTTCTCCTAATGGCCAGAACATTAAATATGTATCCATAAGGGTTTATGGCAAATGGAACTACATAAGAATATGAAGTCAGAACAAAAAAATGAGAGATTATTGGATTTGAGCTAAATTAAATACTTTTTGGGCCAGAATAATCAAAAAAAAGTACAAATAGGACAAAAGGATTTTTTTAAAGTGGCTCTTCAAACTCTAACATGCCTGAGATATCAAAGATTCAATAAAATATCAAAAATATTTCCCAAACAGAAAGATAACTGCAAAGCGAAGGATAATTAAGTAATTATTTTATTTTGACACTATGTAAGAAAGGACAATTAGGTACAATGTGAGCACTGAATTCATGGTTGTGTAACACAATGCCTTGAGCTGAATGTAATGATTGAATATTTTTTCTATATACAAGTAAAACACAAAGCAAGTAATCTTTCTTAGTATGGTAAACCTACTGGAAGAGAAGAAATCAGGTAACAATTTTGCATGACCTCCAATTTTCCATTTTTTACATCTTTTATTCTCTAGAATCCTTCCTGAAAAGTAGACAGTAATCTAAGTTTGGAAACTCAGATTACCTTTTAAATATAGTAAGCCTTTTTTTTTTTAATTAATTCAATGGTAAATACTTATGGCAAGAGGTTTATTTTTCAAACTGAAACACTAGGCTAAGATAGACTTTAAATCAAGGCTCCGCCTCAGAAACCTAGGAATGTTAGGAGGAGATTTGGAAAGGTCCACAGCTTGCCAAGTACTTATGCTATTCTGATAAACAATTTGATTACACTGACTCTTGCATACTAAACAGGTTATCCAAGTCTTAAACGTGATGCTTGTTGTGAAGACAGTATTTGAATCACTCTTCCCACTGACACAGTCACTTATTTGTACATTTAAATGTCATTTTCTGTGACTACATCAGTATGCTGCAAACCAAGGAAATTTTTTTCCTATGACTACACGCCTCACCTTGGCTTTTTGTATATTTCTAGTACTTAAGAATGGAGTAGGAAAATATATATGCTGACACATAAATTGTGCTGACAGCTCAGAGCCTGAAGCCTGCTTCGGATTCTGTGTCTCCGTCTCTCTCTGCCCCTGCCCTGCTCACGCTCTCTCTCAAAAATAAACATTAAAAAAAAATTTATTTTAAATGGAGGCACCTGGGTGGCTCAGTTGGTTAAGCAACTGACTCTTGATTCTGGCTCAGGTCATGATCTCATAGTTCATGAGATTGAGCCCCTCGTCAGGTACGCTCTGTGTGACAGAGCGGAGCCTGCTTGGGATCCTCTCTCTCCCTCTCTCTGCCCTTTCCCCACTCGCATGTATGTATGCACTTTCTCTCTCTAAAATAAAAAATAAATGCATAAAATGGTATATTTTGGAAAAGTGAATTTAAATTTTTTAATTTGAAAACAATCAACAGTATATAAAAGCCCTTTGAAAGTTAAATGCAAAATTATACAAAAATTGTGCCTAAGAATATTATGCCAATTGACATCATTTTTTTTTTTTTTTTGCATAAAGAATCTGATTTTGCTAGACCACTTACCACCAATGAATATCCTCTCAGAGGAAAAAAAATACATATATGGTGACATGTTTAAAGTGCCCTCAGTGGCATTTAAAGTGAATGAATGATCTTCAAACCAAATAGCTATTTATACACTAAAAGATGGGAATCCTCTCCTTCTACAGACTCTTTTTTAAGGTCCAAAATAATTCAATATATTTGAAGTCCTTTACAATGGCTGGTAACGGCCTGTGTAATCTGCCTTACTCTCCTTTTCAGAGATGTTATCGACTCTTTTCCCTCCCTTCCTTTTGCTCTACCTACACTGCCTTCCCTGCCTAGCCACACATGCCAGGCATTCTCTTTTTAAGCCTTTGTCCCAGTCGCTCCCACTCTCTGGAAAATTCTTTCCTAGACATCCACCAGGATAACTCCCTCACCTCCACATCTCTATTCAGACTTTACCTTCTCAGTAATGCCTATTCTGTCCCTTTTATTTAACACTGATTCTTCCCACTATTTTCCTTTAATGTTTATTTATTTATTTTGAGGGGGGGAGGGCCACAGAGAGAGGAGAGAGAATCCCAAGCAGGCTCAGTGCTCCCAGCACCGAGCCTGATGTGGGGCTCGATCTCACAGACCATGAGATCACGACCTGAACCCAACCAAGAGTCAGACGCTTAACCAACTGAGCCACCCAGGTGCCCTTGACTCTCTTCACTCATGATCCCCCTTACTCTGCTTTTTCTCTACATTTATTACCTTCTAACATTCTATATGAACTTTCTTATGTATTGTATTTATTGTCCATTTCTCATCTAGAATGTAAGCCTCATGAGGGAAGAACTTTCTTTTTACCTGCTTAACCCCAGTCAGTGTCTGGAGAAATGCTTGGCACATTGTAGGCTGATAGCAAATATTTCTTGAATTAATTAACATTTCTATTACCTGCTTATTCACTGTTCAGTCAGGAACCACTTTAATCATGTGATATGTTTCAAAAGTCAAACTTCCTCAAAAAGAGTGTGAAAATGAACAATGGAAATCTCACTTAAAATGGAGTTGGGAAGTCCTGAAGGGAGACTTCTCACACACTACCACTTCCCACCTTTTACAGACCCCAAGAGGAAAAAGCTTATCTGTACCTTCCACAATAGGAAGAAGCTTACTTTACTACCCCAGTAATAGAAAGGAAAATTTCTTACTATCCCCACAACTCAGACAATGAGGAGTGGCCACAACCGAACTCTTGCTCTCCTCCAATGGACTTTCGATTCAAATAGATTCCAACTGTCTCCTTTCCTCCATATAAACACTCCCCTCTTCTTTGTTCTCCCAACTTGCCTACGGTTTGCCATAGTTTCAGTGTCCCAAATTGCAATTACTCTGCCATTCCCAACAAACTTATTCTGCTGGTAAATTAACTGGGTATTTTAAGACTGACAAGAAGATTCTCTACCCCAGCCCCCCGCCCCAAACATTAAATTCTCATTTCCCAATCTCCAAGTAAAAAGATTGATTTTTCTAAGGAAGGATTATAAATGGGTAAAATTATAATTTCTCACACACAAGAAAAAAGAAATAAATGAAGATTTTAGTGAAAGTATTCTAAGCTTCATTAAGCATTAAAACAATGCTAGTTAGGATATCCTAAAGACTCTACCAGAAAGTGCAATCCGGGTGGTAGGGGTTCCAGTCGCACTTTTAAGTAACATCCAACAGGACAATCATGTCCATGGAAGGTATGAATGACAAGCAATTAACTGTTTTTCAGGTGCAGGCTAAACAACACGGAATACACCCCCTCCTCCCGGGTTTAGCTCAGTTCTGCCAGCCTAAAGGCTTTCACGAGTTAAAAGAAAACAGCTGCTCAGTAGCTGAATACATCAGTGAAGGAAGGTTTGCAATTCTACCTGATCACTCCACCTGTGTCTAAGCTCAAGTAACTGAAACCTAAATTCTGTGACTTGTCAGCTCTGCGGTGAAAGCTAAATGGGTAATTCCTAGTCCGGAGTGTCGGTGGGGATTAGACTCCCACCACCCCCCTCCCTGCCCCTAACAACTGAGCCCGTCCAGTGACTCCACGGTCAGGATGAACAAATGCACTCACTTAGGGCCTGCTCTGCTCAGAGTGCAAAAATGAGTCGCAGTAGCGGGTTATGCCTCCGCGTTTTGAGACTCTTGTGAGTTGGGTCCGTTTCGTGAGCATTTGGTACCGGGTAGCCCGAATGAACAGCTCGTCCTGGGCCGTTTGGGGACATCGTACAGGTAGCACCAAGCTCAGAGTAGAGCGGGAGCTCCCGGCTTATGTCGCCCCGCAGCCGGCAGTGGAGTGGGTTCCGAAGTGCGCGCGGACCTCCATAGGGCGCGACCCGGAGAAAAGTTCCTGAGCCCCACCCACCAGGGGCGGGGCTCTGGCTGGGCCCAACCACTGCCCAGGAGACCGGGGGAGAGGCCCGACCAATATCGCGGTCCTCATGCGAGCTCTGACTCCCATCGCGAGGGCTCCCCGCTCCTCACTCCTTTCGGAAGGCTTTCTCTTCTTGCTACACCTGCCGCAACACCGAAAAGCGCCGGCCTCTCTTTTTGGCCCCATCTCGTCGCTCCCCCCCGCCCCGTCTCGTTTGGTGCGGCCCCGTGCATCTGGTCACAAGGCGGCGGGGCGAGGCCTGCTTTCGAGTTCAGGTGGTACTTCTTGCAGCCTCGGCAGGCGTCTTTCAGAGCTACCAGGACCATGCCGGGCTGGGGTCGCCTAACCTTCGTACTCTTGACCGTGGTTGCCACATGTGCCGTGGCACAGAACGCGCCGCCGGTGAGTGAGCTCTAAGGGAAGGAGCGGAGAGGGGCATGCAGCGTGGAGGTGGCGCAGGTGCGGGTGTGGCTTGAGGAACACCTAGTGCGGGGCAGCATCTTTCCGGGGTCTACGGTATCCCGCTTGGCAGTGTGGGTGCAGAGTGGGCTGGTGAACCCTACCTCGGTTTGATTCCGTACAACTTTGGACAAGAAAACCTTTAAGGAAATACTGGCCTCTGCGGAATGCTGGTTGTGATTTGCACGCCCCCCAAATTTGAGTGATTGCACTTGTTCTACCAGTTCCAGGCCTGCGCATCCTGCACTGCTAAGAGAAAAGTTCAGTCGACTTGTGTACATAACTCAATTAAGCGAGAGACTGCTTGATGACTGGGGCATTCTTTGCCAGGTGAAGAGGCGCTGAGGGAGAGATTGTCCCCGAGGCTCCTGAGATCCCTGGGAAAGGCCGAGGAGTCCACAATCAGGGCTGTGGGAGCTGCCCAGACTGGCCCCATGTGGCTGCTGTGGCCTTGACCCCCAGTCATGGGAACGCCTGTCCCGTGGCACTTTCCCCAGAAGGAAGTCAGGGGAACTCAGATTTGTTAACTGCAAGAGACACTGAGGGACCAGCCTGACTTATTTTACAGAGGAGGAAGGAAACCCAGTGGGAAAACGTTTAGCCAGAGGTTACACTATTGTTTAGTGAAGTATGCCTAGATACTCAGGCCTCTTGACACCTAGTCTGGTGCTCTTTCATAATGTTCTTCTTTGGAAACAGTAAAACTCCATTTACAGAGTAAATGGACAGGCCAGCAGATCAGATATAAAGGAACTTGGGTGCATCTGACCTGAGGTTAGATGAGAGTGGTCTTGAATAGCTTAGTTAGGATGTCAGCAGTGGGAACAAGATATGCATTCTCTCCTTTTACTCTTATTTTTCTGAGGAGAAATAATTTAAGAATAAAATCACGGTGGGATGTTATTCATTCATTAAAATTGATAGAACATTAAGCAAAAGCAGAATGAAATAGTATGTACAGTGATTTCAGTAACAGAAAAACACAGTATATACATGTGGACAAGAACTGGAAGGGCATAAGAAGACATAAAATTAGGGTTGTTTTAGAGTGTGTAGGGAATTCATTTGCTTTAAAGTGGTTGGGATTATGAGTATTTTAAAAGAGTTTAATACTTTGATACTCTTAAGTGCCTTTGGCTAAAGGCCAACAGTAAACACATCTGTAGTTGAACAAATTAGGTTTATTACTCTTTGCAGTGAAAAAGAACGCAAACTTTTGCCCTCTCGGTAGAAGGGCATTTGGCAAAACCTATTTCATAATCTGGACTTGGGTTGTGTAATTTGAGGGTGGGTCCAAGGAACAGGGGGTTTGCTCTAGATCGGATATTTAAAAAAAATTTTTTTTAATGTTTATTCGTTGCTGAGAGAGAGAGAGAGCGCGAGCATGAGTTGGGGAGGGGCTGAGAGAGAGGGAGACACAGAATCCAAAGTGGGCTCCAGGCTCTGAGCTGTCAGCACATAGCCCTACGTAGGCCTGAACCTAGGAACCATGATATCGTGACATGAGCCTAAGTCGGAAGCTCTTAACCAACTGAGCCACCCGGGCACTCCACGATTGGGTACTTTTAAAATTCTGTGATTGGGTAAAGAAGAAACATTAATTTAGCAAGAGAAGGGGATGTTTGGTATTTTGTAGGTTGCACAATACCCTTGTTTTTTCTGTGCTTAAAACAGAAGTAGCCTTGCTTTGTTTCATTTTATCATGTCTCAGAGTAACCTTAACTGCAGTGGGTATTCCATGAGATTAGTTATATCCAGCAGGCAAACAGAAGTGGCCTTCATGTAAGTATCATACCAGTTTATAATCATATTGGGGTCTAATTATGAACCTCTGAACAGTTTTAGATGTCAGGGACTGCTTTTTTCCCCCCTTTCAATACTTTATTTTTTTCAAGAAGGTTTTTATTTTATTTTAAAGTTTATGTGTTTATTTTTTAGTAATCTCCACATGCAATATGAGGCTCAAACTCATGATCCCGAGATCCAGGGTCGAATTTTGACTGAGCCAGCCAGGTGCCCCTCAAGCAAGAGCCTTGATGAAGCTGTCTTTAGAAGAACGGTAGTTCTTATCTAGGATAGGGGTTGTCAAAGTCTTGTCTAGCTACTGATTTTAGTTTGGGAAACTGTTTTCACAAATCTTTAATGAAATGAGAAAAATGAGGGCATCAAACCAAAATTATTCATTTAGAATGTTAGCTGCTATTCTGACTTTATGGCTTTTCAATTTTTGTTATTAAAGTGTTCTTTCTTCTGTGTGTGGTGGGGGGGTTTGTTTGTTTTTAACACCTCCACATAGAAGAATAAAAATTTGGACTCCCTTGTGCTGGGCCTCTCTTAATATTTTATTGATCTGAAAAATTCTGGCTGAAAGGACCTTTGGAACCTCATAGAAGTCTAGTGACCTCATTCCCTGGTGAGAATAAGCACTTTTTGAATCATACGATAAACTGTGCATAGCGACTTAGTAACAAAAGATATTTCAAAACTACTTTTGATAAATGTGAACAATGAAGACTGGCATTAAGTTACAAACAAAATTATTGATTTGGAATGTCTGTGGGTTTTGTGTTTGAGGCTTTTCAGAATATAGCATATTTTAAGGTCTTCCTGAGTCATTCTTAATTACTGACTTTATTAAAAGACCTACTAAAAGACCGTGGTGATGGGAATGGCACAAGAAATGTCTGAAGAGGGAGATGGAGACAGTGTCATTCAGGGCTCTGTGGCCTTGGGAAGAGTTTTTATTTTATTTTTTTAAGTTTATTTATTTGGGGGGGGGACTCAAGTGCTAGTGGGGGAGGGGCAGAGAGAGAAAGGGAGGGAGAGAGAGAGAATCCCAAGTAGCCTTCACGCTGTCAGTGCAGAGCCTGATGGGGGCTCAATCTCAGGAACTGTGATATCACCTGAGCTGATATCAAGAGCTAGTCGCTTAACTGACTGAGGCACCCAGGTGCCCCAAGTGTTTTCATTTTTAAAAGTCTGGGGGTGGGGGTGGGGGGGCAGTGTGCCTGGGTGGCTCAGTCATTTGGGCATCCGACTCTTGATTTTGGCTCAAGTCATGATCTGAGTTGATGAAGTTCCCGGGATTGAGCTCAGAGTTGGGCTCTGTGCTGGCTGCTGGCAGCCTGTTTGGGAGTCTTGCTCTCCCTCTCTCTCTGCTCCTCCCCTGTTCTTATTCTCTCCCTCCCATTCTCTCTCTCTCTCTCTCTCTCTCTCTCTCTCTCAAAATAAATGAACTCTCAAAAAAATAAAAAGATAAGTCTGGGTTGGAAGTGAGCAGGGGTGGATATGAGGAGACTAGTCCAGGGGAGAACACAGGTGGAGGGTGACATACATGTGGAGGGTGGTGCAGTGGAGAGGGAGAGAAGTAGATGGTTCCAGAGAAAAGTAGGAGGTAGAATGAGCAGAAGGAAGGATTGGATGAGGAGGAGGGACAAGCACGTTTCTCAAGTGCTCAATCGGCTGAATGGCGGCATCACTGCCAGGAAGCACAGGACGGGGAAAGCTGGGGTTGGAAGAATGAAGATTGTTTTTATTCTGGTTATGTGGCATTTCCCGTGGCTCTAGGGTATCCAGCAGGCCTTTGGGACTGAAGCTCAGAAGAGGGAGATTGGGAGTCCCAGGCTTATCACTTGAAGCCTTAGGAGCAAGTGAACGTTGAGCAGAAAGGTGACACAGAAAAGAAGAGGACTAAGCAGGGGTCAGGGCACCTGCACACGTACATGTGTCAAGTAGAGAAGAGATGGCAAAGGTGAAGCAGCAGCCACAGTGGGAAGATGAGTCTTGGGGAGGCTCAGAGGAGAGAGTGGATAGTGGTCTCCCTGTGCAGGATGCCACTGAGATGTCAGGTGTCCGTTATATTTGGCAGTTGGAGGAGATTGGTCACTTGGCCTGAGCGGTGTTGGGAGCAGAAGATTGCTTGCAGTTGGGCTGAGGAGTGATGAGAAGGAAAGGAATCAGCATGGGAGAGATGACTGTTGTCAGTAACAAATGCGAGCAGATTCCGAAACTGTGAAAGTGAAACCCAATGGCCCAGTACTTAATTGCTGGATCAAATTTATTTATTTTTATTTTTTAATGTTTATTTATTTCGAGAGAGAGGGAGAAGGAGAAGGAGAGGGAGAAGGAGAGGAAGGGACAGAGAGAGGTAGAGAGAGAGAATCACAAACAGGCTCTGCACTGTGAGCATAGAGCCCAGTGTGGGACTCGATCCCACAAACTGTGAGATCATGACCTGAGCTAAATCAAGAGTTGGACCCTTAACCGACTGAGCCACCCAGGCGCCCCTAGATCAAACTTCTTTTTATGCATGAACTTCTCGTATGATTAATAACATTGTTGACATGAGCTACTAGGTCAGCTTTTGGCAATGATTTTCACAAAGTTTCCACAAACCACATACACACCTTCTGGCCTGGCCAATATTACTGTACTGTGTCTGTGTTCCCCCAGTACGCCAAAGGAAGGAACACACAGGTGTAATCTGTTCTCTTAGCCAGCAAATACTGCATGCCTACTGTGTGCCAGATTCTGTTCCGGATGCTGGGAACGGGTTAGTGATAGGTATAAGGGTCCTAGCCCTCGTGGAGGGTTTATTCCCCTTCCTTTCACCTGAATATTCCTAGTTTAACGGAGTGCCATGCCATCAAAGGTGAGAAAACAAGTAAGTTTTGCTTGCCCATTTGAGTTTGTTACATATGCAAGAAACATGCCTTACTCAGTAGGTAAGTGTCTGCTCTGTGGTACACAGAGAACATTTTAAGAAACAAATCTTAGAAAATTGTTGTTGGTAAATTAAAGAATTAAAATTGTCTGGCTAGAATTGTCCGACTTCTTTTCTGATGGTGTGAACACTGGTGTGAGTTACATAATTTCTTCGAGTTACCCTTCATTGTCTTTTTCTGAGTATGTGAATAAGACATGTGCACGAGGACTTTCTGAACTTTTTTGTAGACTTTCAGAAGCACCCAGTTCGTGGACTGGTTCGTCTCGCTGATTCTGCAGGACTCAAATATTTGAGGACCTGGATGAGTTAGGTCATTCCTTTTAGGCATGGAGCATTTGAGTTGCTAATGGAAGAATTTTCACTTTCTATGTTGTTTTCCTAAATAATAGTGTGTCCAGTAGCTCTGTAAGTTTTCTTTATGAGTGGGGAGGACATAAAGATTGTTTAATTTCAAAGACGTTCAAGTTCCTATCAAATAACTAGAATAATCAGAGAATTCACTGACCCAGAAAGTGTTGACAAAACACTTTCCAGAGATTTCCACCATTTCCTCTGGTGCTAGGAAGCAAAAATGAGAGAGAGCAAGTGAGAGAGAGATTGAGATTCTAAGTTGGTTGTATTTTTTTCCCCTGTGGTAAAGTGCAGCACAATATGCCAGGCCAACCAAATAGCACCTCTACCTATCCCCTAGTTGTAATCTTTACCTGTCACCTATTAATAAAATTTAAATAAATAAAATTTAAATATTTACCTACCTTGATAAGGATGTCTATTATTTAAACTATGTATAGTTAATTTTGGTGATAGTAAGAAACTTTATATAACAGATGAGATTATTGTAATTCCATTTCAAGTCTCTACATAGATTTTGAAGTGGTCTTTCCTTGTTGAAATCTCCCTTGAAGGTGAGGATACAGCTGTCTCTACTCCACCCCCAAATCTAACCTTTTTGTTTAAAATGACTTCGGTGTTAATACCTTCTGAGCACCTGAAATACTCTGGTCTTGAGCTGATGCGTTAAAAAATTTCATTCACATTTAACTTTAACTCTTTCAGCCCAAGTTTATGTAGATGTCATGTCTGTACTTCATGTTTATTTTTTGCTGCCAGGATTATCCTAATACAATGTTTTATTGGCCTCAAAGTCCCACATATATTATGGGGAGACTGCTCTCACCTCTGGGGCAGGTTGATTTCTCTCCTGGACTTGATAGAGCACTTTTAACTTTCCTCACATTGTCTCATAAGAAATATACCTTGTAGTTCGATTTTTTATATTGGCTTTTCCACCCAGCTCATGCAGATAGAATTGTTAGGGAGAGATGAGCATTATTACATCGCACTACTTGCCGAGTTGATGCTAGTGATCGTTAAAAGCCCTGAAGGGAATTTAGATTGTTCACTATTAGAAATTAAATTGAGGCATTGGTTTTATTGCTATCTCTGTGGGAAACTATGTGAGAGAGAGCAGGGAGTGGGGGGCGGAAGCTGGGCCGGGGCTTTGGAGACTGGCTCTGTCTTCACCTGTGTAACCTTCCGTCATGGGTGGAGATGGGCCTTGCATCCAGAACATGAACCTAAAGCTCCTGATAACTTGAAATTCGGTAAAAGGGCTTACATTGGATTTTTATGAATCAAATCACATTTTAAACTAACCAAAAGTTGTGATATTTAGGAGAATCTTATAGTGAATAAGTTAGAATGAAGTAAGAGCTGCATTTCTAAAGTTAATAATTACCCTTATGCAATGATATGTTTGGAAAATTCATAGTTGCAACTTAAGACTTTAAGTAGAGTGCTACTTTTTGGTGTCCTTTTCTGACTTTGCTAGAGAAGGACTGGTGAGTGACGTGCCCTCAGTGCAGTTATATATTGTTGTCATTGTTTGTAATTCCAGTTACTTAACACAGTATAATGTTAGTTTCAGGGTACAATACAGTGATTCAACACTTCCATACATCACCTGGTGCCCATCACAAGTGTCCTCCTTGATCCACCTCCCCTCCAGTAACCATCCATTTGTTCTCTATAACTAAGAGTTTGTTTCTTGGTTTGACCCTTTCCCTTGTTTCTCCTTTGCTTGTTTGTTTTGTTCTTTAAATTTCACATATGAATGAAATCATATGGTATTTTGTTTTTCTCTGACTATGCTTAGCATTATACTGTAGCTTCATCCATCCATGTCATTGCAAATGGCAAGAGTCTGTTCTTTTTATGGCTGAACAATATTCCATTACATATATATTACCACATCTTCATTTACCATTCATCTATTGATGGACCCTTGGGCTGCTTCCATGGCTTGGCTATTGTAAATAATGCTGCTGTAAACATTGGGGTGCATGTATCCCTTTGATTTAGTATTTTTGTTATCTGTGGGTAAATACCCAGTAGTGGAATTACTGGAGCATAGGGTAGTTCTATTTTTAACTTCTTGAGGAATCTCCATATTGTTTTCCAGAGTGGCTGCACCAGTATGCATTCCCACCAACAGTGCAGGAGAGTTCTTTTTTCTCCGCATCCTTGCCAGCACCTGTTGTTTCTTTGTTGTTGATTTTAACCATTCTGACAGGTGTGAGGTGATACCTCATTGTGGTTTTGATTTGCATTTCCCTGTTGATGAGTTATGTTGAACTTCTTGTCATGTATCTATTGGCCGTCTGGATATCATCTTAGAAGTGTCTTTTGACTTCTTCTCACCATCTCTTAATTAGGTTATTTGTTTTTGGGTATTGAGTTGTATAAGCTATTTTTTGGATATGTCATTTGAAAATATCTACTCCTATTCCGAAGGTTGCCTTTTAGTTTTGCTGATTGTTTCCTTCACTGTACAGACGCTTTTTATCTTGACGAGGTCCCAGTAGTTCATTTTTGTTTCCCTTGCCTCAGGAGACATGTCTAGTAAGAAGTTGCTGTGGTTGAAGTCAAAGAGATTGTTGCCTGTTTTCCCCTCTAGGATTTTGATGATTTCCTGTCTTACATTTAGGTCTTTCATCCATTTTGAGTTTATTTTTGTGTATGGTGTAAGAAAGTGGTCCAGGTTCATTCTTGTGCATGTCGCTGTCCAGTTTTCCCAACACGATTTGCTGGAGAGACTGTCTTTTTTACATTGGATATTCTTTCCTGCTTTGTCAAAGATTAGTTGACCATAGAGTTTTGGGTTTAATTCTGGGTTGTCTAATTTGTTCCATTGATCTATGTGTCTGTTTTTGTGCCAGTACCATACTGTCTTGATGATTATAGCTTTGTAGTACAGGCTAAAGTCCAGGATTGTATGCCTCCAGCTTTACTTTCCTTTTTCATGACTGCTTTAGCTATTCGGGGTCTTTCGTAGCTCCATACAAATTTTAGAATCCTTTGTTCTAGTTCTGTGAAAAATACTGTTGCTATTTTGATAGGGATTTCATTAAATGTGTAGATTGCTTTGAGTAGTATAGACCTTTTAACAGTATTTGTTCTTCCAATCCATAAGCATGTAATGTCTTTCCATTTCTTTGTATCCTCGTCAGTTTCTTTCATCAGTGTTTAATAGTTTTCAGAGTACATTAGTTTTAGTCCTAGGTATCTTATTATTTTGGGTGCACTTTTAAATGGGATTGTTTTCTTAGTTTTTCTTTTTGCTTCATTAATGGGGTGTAGAAATGCAACAGATTTCTATAGACTGATTATGTATCCTGTGACTTTACTGAATTCATTTATCCATTCTAGCAGTTTTTTGGTGGAGTCTTTAGGGTTTTCTATATATAGTATCATGGCACCGGTACGTAGTGAAAGTTTTACTTTTTTCTTTTTTTCTTTCTTTTTTTTTTTTTTACCAATTTGGGTGCCTTTTTATTTTTCTTTTTGTTGTCTGACATTTGTGGCTGATACTGTGTTGAATAAATGTGGTGCTTGTCTCATTTCTAACCTTAAGGGGAAAGCTATCAGTTTTTGCCCATTAAGGATGATGTTACCTGTGGGTTTTTCATATATAACCTTTATTATGTTGAGGTATGTTCCCTCTAAACCTATTTTGTTGAGGGTCTTTATCATGGATGGATGTTGTGCTTTGTCAAATGCTTTTCTTTGTCTACTGAAATAATCTTTTTCTCTTTTTCTAATTGATGTAATGTATCATATTGACTGATTCGTGAATATTAAACTATCCATTTAACACAGGAATAAATCCTACTTGATCATGGTGAATGATTTTTTTTTTTAACGAATTGTCAGATCTAGCTTATGAGTATATTGTTGAGGATTTTTGCATCTGTGTTCATCATGGATAGTGACCTGTATTTCTTTTTTTTTTTTTTTTTGTGGTGTCTGGTTTTTAAAAAAAAAAATTTTTTTTAATGTTTATTTATTTTTGAGAGAGAGACAGAATGAGAGTGGATTAGGTGCAGAGAGAGAGGGAGACACAGAATCTGAAGCAGGCTCCAGGCTCTGAGCTGTCAGCACAGAGCCTGATGCGGGTCTCAAACTCACGAGCGGTGAGATCATGACCCCAGCCGAAGTCGGACGCTCAACCGACTGAGCCACCCAGGCGCCCCATCTGGTTTTGATACTAGGGTAATGCTGGCCTCTTAGAGTGAATTTGAAAGTTTTCCTTCCCCTTTTGTTTTGGTAGAATTCACCTGTGAAGCCTTCTGGCCCTGGACTTTTGGTGCTGGGAATTTTTTGATTACTGACTCAGTTTCTTTGCTGTCTGCTCAAATTTTCTGTTTCTTCGTATCTCAGTTTTGGTAGTTTGTATGTTTCTAAGAATTTATCCACTTTTTTCTAGGTTATCCAGTTCGTTGGCATATAATTTTTCATAATATTCTTCTATAATTGTATTTCTGTGGCGTTGGTTGTTATTTCTCTTATATCATTTGTGATTTTATTAATTTGAGTTATTTATCTATTTTTCTTAATAGTTCTGGTTAGAGGTTTGTCAATGTTATTGATTATTTCAAAGAAGAAGCTTCTGGTTTCATTGATCTGTTCTATTGTGTTGTTGTTGTTGTTTTATTTTGTTTTTTTAGTTTCTGTCTCATTGATTTCTGCTCTAATCTTTATTATTTCCTTCCTTATGTTGATTTAAGGTTTTGTTTATTCTTTTTCTAGCTCCTTTAGGTGAAAGATTACTTTGTTAGAGATTTTTCTTGTTCTTGAGGTAGGCCTGTATTCCTATAAACTTCCACTTAGAACCACTTTTGCTGCATCCCAGAGGTTTTGGACTAATGTGTTTTCATTTTCATTTGTTTCTATGTAATTTTTTTTCTTCTTTTATTTCATGGCTGACACATTCATTGTTTAGTAGCATCTTATTTAACCTACATGTGTTTGTTGTGGTCTTTCTATTTTCTTATAGTTGACTACTAGATTCATAGTGTTATGGTCAGAAAAGATGCATGATGTGACCTCAATCTTTTTGAATTTGTTGAGGCTTGTTTTATGGGCTAAAATGTGATCTGTTCTGGAGAATGTTCCTTGTGCACTAGAAAAGAATATGTATTCTGCTGTTTTAGGATGGAATGTTCTGAATATATCTGTTAAATCCATCTCTTCTAGCATGTCATTCAAAGCTGTTGTTTACTGGTTGATTTTCTGTTTACATGATCTGTCCCTTGACATAAATGGGGTGTTAAAGTCCCGTACTATTATTGTATTGCTATCGATTAGTTCCTTTATGTTTGTTATTAACTGTTTTATATTTTTGGGTGCATAAATATGTATAATGTTATATCTTCTTGTTGGATTGTCTCCTTTATGATTATGTAGTGCCCTTTTTTGTCTCTTGTTATAGTCTTCTTTTAAAGTCTAGTTTGTGGGGCACCAGGGTGGCTCAGTCGGTTGGGCAACCGACTTCAGCTCAGGTCATGATCTCACAGTTCGTGAGTTCGAGCCCCGCATCAGGCTCTGCGCTGACAGCTCAGAGCCTGGAGCCTGTTCTGATTCTGTGTCTCCCTCTCACTCTGCCCCTCCCCCACTCATGCTCTGTCTCTGTCTCAGAAATAAACATTAAAAATAATTAAACAGGGGAGCCTGGGTGGCGCAGTCGGTTAAGCGTCCGACTTCAGCCAGGTCACGATCTCACGGTCCCTGAGTTCGAGCCCCGCGTCAGGCTCTGGGCTGATGGCTCAGAGCCTGGAGCCTGTTTCCGATTCTGTGTCTCCCTCTCTCTGCCCCTCCCCCGTTCATGCTCTGTCTCTCTCTGTCCCAAAAATAAATAAACGTTGAAAAAAAAATTAAAAAAAAAATAATAATTAAACAAATAAAATAAAAAAAAATAAAGTCTAGGGGCGCCGGGGTGGCTCAGTCGGGTAAGCGTCCAACTTCGGCTCAGGTCATGATCTCGCGGTTCGTGAGTTCAAGACCCGCATTGGGCTCTGTGCTGACAGCTCAGAGTCTGCAGCCTGTTTCCAATTCTGCATCTCCCTCTCTCTCTCTGACCCTCCCCCATTCATGCTCTGTCTCTCTCTGTCTCAAAAATAAATACACGTTTAAAAAAATTTTTTTAAATAAAATAAAGTCTAGTTTGTCTGATATTAGTATTGCTATTCTGGCTTTCTTTTGAAGTCCATTTGCATGATAGATATTTCTCCATGCCCTTTCTAATTTTAAAAAAAATTTATTTATTTTGAGAGAGAGAGAGAGAGAGAGAGAGAGAGAGACAGACAGAGCACAAGCAGGGGAGGGGCAGAGATAGAGAATCCCAAGCAGGCTCCATGCTGTCAAAGCAGAGCCTGACACAGGGCTTGATCCCATGAGCCATGAGATTGTGACCTGAACTGAAATCAAGAACCAGACACTTAACCAACTTAGCCACCAGGTGCTCTTCCATGCCCTTACTTTCAATCTGTACTTGTCGTTAAGTTTAAAACGAGTTTGTTGTAGCCAGTATATAGATGGATCTTGTTTCTTGTTTCTTGTTTCTTGTTTCTTTATCCATTTTTATCCATTCCTGTTTTTTTATCTTGTTTTTTTAATCGCCCTATGTCTTATAATTGAAGCATTTAATCTATTTACATTCAAAGTATTTGATAATATGTATGTATTGTCATTTTATTATTTGTCTTGTGGTTGTTTCAGAAGATTTTCTCTGATCCTTTCTTTGTATTTCTTTCATGGTTTCCTGATTTTCTTAGTGGTATATTTGGATTTCTTTCTCCTTGTTCTTTGCATGTTTATTAGTGGGTTTTGATATATAATTACTGTTAGATTTGTATATAACCACATCTGAATATAGCAGTCTATATTAAATTGTTGGTCATTTGTGTTTGAACCCATTCCTTAATCCTCTCTAACCCATCTTTTAGTATATGTTATGTCTTATGTCCTTTTACTTTGTGAGTTCCTTGACTGATTTTTATACAGAAATATTACTTTTTACTGTTTTCATGTTTCCTACCTTTATACTGTCACTTTTGGTCTCTTCTGTCCACTCAAAGAGTCCCCTCTAATGTTTCTTGCAGGGCTGGCTTAATGGTCACGCATTCTTTGAGTTTTTGTTTGGGAAACACTTTTTACCTCTCCTCCTAGCTGAATGATAGCCTTGCTGGTTAGAGTATTCTTGGCTGCAGATTTTTCCCATTCAGCACTTTGAATATATCCTGCCACTTCCTTCTTACTTGGAAAGTTTCTGCTGAAAAATCTGCTAGCCTTACAGGTTTTCCTTTGTAAGTTACTGCCTTGTTTTATCTTCATGCTTTAAAATTGTTTTATCACTAAATTTTGCCAATTTAATTATAAATAGTCTTGGAATGGGTCTGCTTTTGTTGATTTTAAAAAAAATTTAATATTTATTTTTGAGACAGAGAAGAGAGTGCAAGCAGGGGAAGGGCAGAGAGAGACACACACACAATCCAAATCAGGCTGCAGACTCTGAGTTGTCAGCACAGAGCCTAAAGTGGGGCTCAAACTCATGAACTGTGAGAACATGATCTGAGCCGAAGTCAGACACTTAAGTGACTGAGCCACCCAGGTGCCCCTGCATTTGTTGATTTTGATAGGAGTTCTTTGTACCCCCTGGATCTAGACATCTGTTTCCTTCTCCAGATTAGGAAGTTTTTAGCTATTATTTCTTCAAGTCAGTTTTCTAGCCCCTTTTCTCACTCTTCTTTTAGGAGTCCTATAACATGAATGTTATTACACTTGATGAAGTCACTGTGTTCCCTAAATCTTTTCTAGTGTTGCATATTTTGTCTCTCTTTTTTGTTCATCTCGATTATTTTCCATTACTGTTTTCTAGATCACTAATTCATTCCTCTGCTTCTTCCATCCTGCTGTTCATTCAATTAACATGTCTCTCATTTCATTTGCTATACCCTTTATCTCTGCTATATTATTCCTTATCTCTGTGTTAAGGGTCTCATTCATGTCTTTCACTCTTTTCTAAAGTCCACTGAGTGTCCTGATGATTGTTACTTTTAAATTCTCTATCAGGCATGTTACTTTATATGTGTTTCATTTAGATCTCCGGCTGAGGTCTTGTCCTTTTCTTTCATTTGGGATAAATTTCTCTGTCTTCCATTTTGTCCAAGTGTCTGTGCCTGTTGCTGTGTGTTAGGAAAGTCAGCTATATCCCCTATTCTTGAGGATAATGGCCTTATGAAGAAGAGGTCCTACAGTGCCCTGCCGTATGGTGTCCTCTGTTCTCCAGGGCCTGGTGTTTCCTGGAGTATCTCTAGTGTGTGCTGCCTATGCTCTGTTTCTGGTGTCCTGGACAGTTTATCTGTGAGACCAGTTGTCTGCAGAGGCTCTCTTTGCCTCTTGTGGGCAGTGTTTGGTCCCTGGTCTGAATGTTGCACATTTTGACTAGGTGTGCTCTGACCTGTGAAATGAGACCTTTTGCCACCCCTGTTGGAGCAGAAGCTCTGCAAAACTCCCACTTTGGAAGACGCAGTGTGAGCAGGAGGTTGAGCCAGTGTTCTGGGGGAAGGGCTCCACTGTGTTGAGACTGAGGCAAGTTTATTAGGAGGGGCAGTTCCACTGGTGTGTGGGATCAAGGCTTGCTTTAAGCACCTTAGGTAGTAAGTGTGGGAGTGGTGCTTGTTCCTGCAGGTGGTCCTGTGCTTATGCTGAGGGTCAGGGGAGGGAATAGTGACAGTCGATTCCTTTGTTCCTAGAGGGGTCTCTCTGTGAATGCTGTCTCTCTGGGACATCCTCCTACATGAGTGAATAATCCCCATACTGTGTGCCCCAGGCAGTCTTCACATCGCTATTTCTACACAGTTTCTGCAGATTGTTTACCTGCTTTCTGTCCAAGAGCAGCACAATGCCCTCTGGGGTGTATCCCAGCCAAGCCCACTGACCCTTAAAACTCCAGGCTTTAAGCCCCACTGCTTGCCAGAAGTCAAAAAATTTGGCCCCTCTTGCTTTCTAAGTCTATTGCTGTGGGGATTTTGTTTTGCCATGTGCTCCCCTGTGTGCTAGTTTGTCACTTGCGCTTCTCTATGACCTTGGCTCCCTCCCCACTGCAACAGCCACCATCTGTTTTTCTCCCATACTGCACATCTCTGCACTTCCTGCCTTCTTCAATGTGGCCTCTTCTGTACCTTTACTTGAGTAGTATTTTCTGCCACTTTTCAGGTTGATTTCTGAGGTATTTAGGATGATTTGATAGTTATCTAGTTGTATTTGTGGGATGAGGAAAGCCTAGGGTCCTTCCACTCTGCCACCATCTTCCTGTGCTTGCTCTGTAAGTTGTTATTTTAAAATAATTTTAGATAATGATGGTTTAAAACACTAAAAAACAATGTCAGAGACTCATTCTTTGAAAATATTCCACATCATGTAAATGAAATGACATTATTATTTTTTTAAGTATATTTATTTTGAGAGAGCAAGAGCGGAAGGGACAAAGAGAGAGAGAATGAATCCCAGGCAGGCTTCACATTGTCAGTGCAGAGCCCAATGTGGGGCTTGAACCCATGAACCATGAGATCATGACCTGAGCCAAAACCAGGGGTCAGACACTTAACCGTCTAAGCCACCCAGGCACCTCAGAATCATGTAATTTTGAATTTAATGTTTTAAAATTTCTACCAAAGCATATAGTCCAAGAAAATCAAATGATGTAGATAGGCTTATGATGAAAATCAACAGTCTTCTTGATTTTTTCCATTCCCTTCCCTAGAAGCAAACACTTTTAACTGTTAATACTCAGGTGACATTCAGCCAGAACCTATGTCTACTATCACACTAGTAGTTTACAGCTGTCTTTTTTGATTAATTGATGCTTGTGTCATATTGGGGGCAAAAAGTTTTGAATCTCTCCTGATTATGAATATGACTTTGATATGGTTGTGCTCAATTTGTCTCACTCAGCTTTAGACATTGTCTACTCTAATACTTCAGTGATGGATAAAAGTTTAGCTTACCTTCAACCATTTTCCATGTACCTTTCTTTTTTTTTAAGTTTTGATATATAACTGACATACCATACAATTCACCCCCTAAAAGTATATGATTTAATGGCTTCAGCATATTTACAGAATTGTGCAACTATCTCTCCAGATAGTTTTAGAACATTTTCATCATCCCTAAGGTAAGGAAACCTTATCCCTTAGCCCTGACCCTGAAACCTACCCCTCAGCCCTAGGCAACCACTTACATAGTTTCTGTCCATAGATTTGCCCTTTCTTGACATTTACGTAAAGGGGATCATAAAATATGTGGTCCTTTGTGACTCGCCTCTTTCACTTAGCATAATGTTTTCAAGGTTCATCCACATTGTAGCATGTATCAATACTTCATTTCTGTTTATGAGTGAATAATTTCCATTGTATGGATACACTACATTTTGATCATCCATCCATCAGTTAATGAACATTTGAGTTGTTTCCATTTTGCCTGTTGTAATGCTGCTGTGAACATTTGTATTTGTGTACGGTTTTTTTGCATGTACATGTTTTCATATTTTTTCAGTTTATACATAGGAGCAGAATTCACTGGATCACATGATAACTATATGTTTAACTGAGGAAGTGCCAGATGGTTTTCCAAAGCAGCTGCATTATTTTACACTCCCACCAGTGCTGTATGAGGGTCCCAATTTGTCTACATCCATGCCAACACTTGTTTTATTAGTAGTAGTAGTATTGCTATCTTAGTGGATGTGAAGTGGTACCTCACTGTGGTTTTGATTTGCATTTCCCTACTGACTATTGTTCCCTATTGACTATTACAATATTCTCTATTGTTTAGCATCTTTTCATGTGTTTGTTGACTTATATTTTCTTTGGAGAAATGTCTCTTCAGATCTTTTGCCTATGTTAATTAAGTTGTCTTTTTCTCACTAAGCTGTAAGATATATATATATTTCTAAGTTTTGCCATTGGCATAAATGTGAGGGTTTATTTCTTGGACTCTGAATTCCTTTCCATTGATTTATCTGTCTTTATACTGATACTGCAATGTCTTGATTACTGTTGCTTTAACAGTGAGTTTAAAATCAGGAAGTGTTAGTCCTCCAACTTGGTTCGTCTTTTTCAAGACTGTTTTGGCTATTATAGGTCCCTTGAATTTTCATATGAATTTTAGGATCACTTGTCTTCCTGCAAAGAAGCCAGCTTGGATTTTAATAGGTATTGCATTAAATCTGTGGATCTGTTTAAGGAGCATTGCCATCTTCACAATATTAAGTCTTCCAGTTTATAAACATGTATGTCTTTCCATTTATTTAGGTCTTTAATTTCTTTTTACAATATTTTATAGTTTGCAGTGTGCAAGTCTTGCACTTCTTTGGTTAAATTTACTGCTAAGTACTGTATTCTTTTTTATACTATTTTAAGTAGAACTGTTTTCCTAATTTCATTTTCAGTTTGTTCATTGCTATTTATGGGATTAATTTTTGTACATTGGTCTTGTATACTTCAAACTTGCTGAATTAATTTATTATTATTTTTTAAAATTTTAGTGGATTCCTTAGGATTTCTATGGATTACATCATCTGAAAATGAGACCATTTTACTTCTTTTTCAGTATGAATTCTTTTTATTTTCCTGCCTACTTGGTCTGGCTAGATACTGTAGCACAGTATTCAAGTGGTACACTTGGACATCCTTGACCCCTCTAACTTTTTTCTCCCTTCTTCAGTTCTATATACTTTTTTTTTTTTTAAACTTTTTTTTTTTTTCAACGTTTATTTATTTTTGGGACAGAGAGAGACAGAGCATGAACGGGGGAGGGGCAGAGAGAGAGGCAGACACAGAATCGGAAACAGGCTCCAGGCTCTGAGCCATCAGCCCAGAGCCTGACGCGGGGCTCGAACTCACGGACCGCGAGATCGTGACCTGGCTGAAGTCGGACGCTTAACCGACTGCGCCACCCAGGCGCCCCAGTTCTATATACTTTTATTCTTGCATAGTAAACATTAATAACATTATTGTAACTGTAATTGAGTCATCCATTTTTTGTATATCTCCTTTTAAAAAATGGAAATAGTAAACAGTTTAAAGAAGTATGACCTGTAAATATTGGTTATTGCCTAGTGTGCTATGATTTAATTTCCTTCTCTATAATTTGGAAGCCAAAACTCTAATGGCACTGAAAGTATATTCAACTATATTTTCTGCCAAATATTCATATTCATGCCACATTTTAGTTTGCTTCATGTTTATACCATGGCATTTTTGTACAAATTTTTTCCCTTGGGGTTTCTCATTGTTTTTTTTTCATTTTTTGTCATTAGAAGAAGAAACCAAACCTATGCCATCCTGACTGTAGTCTGTATATTGTTCAGCTTCTGACTTATTATCTCAGTATTTATTGTGTCTATTCTTGAAACCTACTGAGTTTCTTTTTATAGGGACCATATTTTTCCAATGCTACAGTTTCTTCCTTTAGTTTCTAGTTGTTGTTTGTTTTTTGCTCTTAAATTCTATGCTTCTCTCCTATCCTCAAGTTCTTCCAGCCCTTAAACCATACTGTATGGAGTTTTACTGTATGGAGTACAGTATGGAGTTTACTGTATGGAGTCCCCCTTTCTAGACACCTGTATCCTGGAGCCCTCCATCACCTTTACCACTCTGTAAGTTGGAATCATTATTTTGAGATTCTGTTCCTTCTTTTACTTGGTTTACTTCCTTGTTTTCCTAGAATACATCTTGAAGTAACTTAAGAAATAATGTGTGGGAGGTAAACTGAGTCCTTGCAATGACTTAAAATCAAAGATTTTATTTAAATATAAAAATTAATCATTGCTTGATGAACTGTAAAACTCTAGTTTGAAATTAATTCCTTCCCAAGGAAATAATGGCATAACTCTTTTCTAGCATTCATATAGCTGTTGAGAAGTCTGATGGGAGTGTTATTTTTATTCTTCTGTAGGACCCACACCCCAGTTTAGGTGTAGAGGCTTTTATGTTTTTTGTCTTTATTCTTTATGTCTGAAATAGCACAGTAATGTGTCTGACTGAAGGTTCTTTTTTTCAGTCACTTTTTGAGTAATCAGTAGGCGTTTTTATTTCAAAGACACATCTCCATTCAGCTCTAGAAAATTTTCTTACATAATTTCACTCATAATTTCCTCCCCTTTGTTTTCTGTGTTTTCTCTTTCTGGAAATCCTATTAATCAGTTGTTAGACCCCACATATTGATTTTATAAACATTTATCTTTTTTTTCCTCCTGTGGTTTTATTTTATTTTATTTTTCCTGTATTTTCTGTATGATATTTTCTATATGCTAAGACAGATTTTCTCACCTTTACTTTCCTGTCTTTTTATTTCAGCAGTTATGCTTTTAATTACTAGGGTCACCTTTTTTTTTCATATCATTCTGCTCTTGTTTCATGGATATAACAATACATTGGCTTTCTCTTGAGGTTACTATTTGAGTAATCAGAATGTTGAAGCTGGTAATTATTTGATATTACTTTTTCTGTTCCTTAAATTGTGAATAATCAGAATATTGAAACTGGTAATTATTTGATATTATTTATTTTTTTCTGTTCCTTAAATTATTGGAGTATATTTTAGTTAGATTGTTTTTAATTTGTTTTCTTTGTGCCTAAATATTAGAATAGGAGGCTTTTAGGGGCACCTGAGTGGCTCAGTTGGTTAAGCACCTGACTTCAGCTCAGGTCATCATCTCACGGCTCATGAGTCTGAGCCCTGCTTCAGGCTCTGTGCTGACAGCTCCGAGCCTGGAGCCTGCTTCAGATTCTGTGTCTCCCTCTCTCACTGCCCCTTCCCTGCTCATGCTCTCTCTCTCCTTCAAAAACAAATAAACATTAAAAAAAAAAAAAAAAAAAAAAGGAGACCTTTACTCTCAGGCAGGAGTCATTCAACTTTTTTTTTGGTGCAGGGCCAGAAAGTAAATCTTTTAAGCATTTTGGGCCAAGAGACAAATAAAGGATATTATGTAGGTACTTACATAATTTCTATATTGCCACAAATTTTCTGTTGATGAAAATATATTAGCAAGTTAATACATTTTTTTGTAACATAGGTCTACTAATGAGAAGAATTGAATTCTTATAGGATGGGCATTTTGCTTATTGGGATTCAGGATTAGTGTCCCACATTGATTGCAAATGTTTATATGTTGTTCCTGCTCTGCATTGAGATTTTACTATATGTCATATTTGACAGTTTCTTTTGTATGCATGGGATGAATAATAGCTTCCCAAAGATGCCCAGGTCCTGAGAAGCTGTGAGTATGTGCTTTTTATGGCAAAGGGGCCTTTACAGACATGATTTAGTAAAGGAGCTTGAGGTGAGGACATTATACTGGATTATTCAGAGGAGCCCAATATAGTCACAGAGGTCCTTATAAGAGGGAGGCAGGAGGCCAGAGAAGAGAAAAGATGCTGTGCTGCTGGCTTTGAAGATGGAGGAAGGGACCATAAGTCAAAGAATGCAGGTGATCTCTAGAGGCTGGAAAAGTCAGGGAAACAGATTCTGCCTTAGAGTCCCTGAGGGAGCTCTGAGCTGCAGACCCATTTTAGACTTCGGACCTTCAGAGCTATAACATGATAAATTTGTGTTATATTAAGCTATTATGTTTGTGGTAATTTGTTACAGCAGCCATAGGAAAGCTAAGTGCGGCCAAGTACTGCATAAGTCCATTCATGTGTGATTTTAAGGACTCTGCATCTGGGGCACTTCTAATTAATTTTTGGTATGTAGGTAGTAAATGGAGGACTGTTGGCTGATGAGACAAAGTAGAAGAAGCTGTTGTGAGAAAAGGAGAGCGCCAAGAGGCTCCTGGCTCAGAGTGGCAATTATTCTGGAGGGTCTTATAAAGATAATAAAGGAGGACGAAGGTAGAGTTAAATTGAGGGGTCGGTAAACAGGAAATAACCGCCATCCTGACCACTGCATACAAAACCACATATGGCATTATCACTGGGCAGAAAACTAAACACACACAATCTGTCTCTCCATCTCCTTCTCTCTTTTTTTCACACACACCACCGCAAAGGGTTTTCCTCTAAAAAAACAAAAAAGAGTGTAGGAAGAACAGAGGTAGCTTGTATAGGTGTTCATGCTTTACAGCAGTGGCTGGCAGACTGCAGCCAGCTGGCCCAATGCATCCTGCCCCCTGTTTTGTTTTTTTTTTTTTTTTTTTTTTAAGCTAAGAATGGTTTATACATTTCTGGAAAATTGGAAGGGGAAAATCAAAAGATTAATATTTTGTGACATGTGCAAATGATATGGAATTCATGTGTCAGTGCCCATAAACAGAGTTGTCCTGGAACATAGCCACACTTGTTTGTTTGCTTACTGTCTGTGGCTGCTTAGCATTACAACAGTTGAGTGGTCTAGCAGAGCCTGGGTACAGTGCACTTGGGGCTTTTCCCCGTTGCTTGGCACACTTCAGGTGACGTGCATGCACTTTGAACTCAACAGCATTGTAAGTGCCACATGTATCAATGCACCATGTTATTATTATTTTGTGTGTGTGTGTGTTTTATTTATTTTGAGAGGGAGAGAGAAAGAAAACCATCAGGGGAGGGGCAAAGAGAAAGAGAGAGAGAATCCTAAGCAGACCGGGGAGACAGAGGGAGGGAGGGAGGGACAGAAGGAGAGAGAGAGACAGAGACAGACAGAGAGAGAGAGAGATAGAGAGAGAATCCCAAGCAGACCCCATGCTGTCAGCACAAGCCTGATGCAGGGCTTGACCCCACTAACCGTGGGATCATGACCTAAGCCAAGATCAAGAGTCGGATGCTTAAATAAAATGACTGAGCCACACAGGTGCCCCATCGATGTGTTGTGTTATTTTAATATTTAGGGAAAAAAAAGAAAGTTACCAATGCAAACCTATCATGTCGAAACAAGAAAAGTGGGCTTCAAATGTTGTGTCCTTGAGGCAAAGTAGAGAATGGGATTATCTTGTCACTCAACTAGATGACAGCACATCTAGAGTTGTGCTAAAGGAATAAAATATACATCAACTTGGCATGATTAAGCACTCATCACAGTATTCCTATCTTATAGGAAAAAATGATCAGAAAAACAAGACAATTTAAAGCAAAATATCACAGCAGAATTTATTTACAAATTTTAAAAAGCAAATGAGGCTGCAGTCAAAGTAGGTCTTTAAGTAGCTCATCTGTTATCAAAGCAAGGAAAACTATTTCCCAATGGCAAGTTAATGAAATCACATTTGATTGCTGCAGAAGAAATGCATCCTGAAAAAATTGTGTTGCACTATTAGCCTTTAGATGAGAACAGTTCTCCAGGACTTTGACAGAAACATCCATATCCATTAAAGAACAAGGCAAATTGATTCCCAGTTATTGATACTGACCAGTTATTGCTATTTATTAAAGCACCATTGCCAATTTGAAACTGAATTAACATCAGGTCATCACTTAGGTGTTAATGTTGTGTGTATAGAGTTTTGTTTTGGAATTTTTTTTTGCCTAAATAAATGTTATAAATTTATTTTTTATGTTAAAATTTTTTTTAATGTTTATTTTTGAGAGAGACAGACAGAGCATGAGTGGGGGAGGGGCAGAGAGAGAGGGAAACACAGAATCTGAAGCAGGCTCTAGGCTCCGAGCTGTCAGCACAGAGCACGACGCGGGGCTCTAACTCACGGACCGTGAGATCATGACCTGAGCTGAAGTCAGATGCTTAACCGACTGAGCCACCCAGGCGCCCCAATAAATGTTATAAATTAAAGGAAAAATGAATAGTCTGCATGGAACAACTATAGGCAAGGATGCTTTCAAAGAACTTGGTAATTCAATAAGACCTGAAATGGAATCTGCTATTTTGTATAACAATTGACAATGGTAAAAATATGTGCAGAGGAGACAAAGCTTAGCTGGACAGATGTTCAAAGCTTGTGAAAATGCAAGCTGTTTCAAGCTTGTGATTATTAATTGTATTACTGGTTGAAAGGTACTTTGTGGAAAATATTTGAATCTGTCATGTGCTAATGAAACCAGTAATATCAACTATGAACTTCTTTTGCTTTCGTAGACTTAACCATTATCATTTTTTTTTATTTTTATAAGACATAGACGCTAAATGTCCAAACTACTGTCTTAGTAGTAGTTAGATAGGTTAACAGCGGTGAAGTTGTGCTGCGGGCCAAAATTTTTCCGAACAAGAACCACTGTCAACCACTGTTACTGAACATTGAATGGCTTTGGACATTAGCTTTTGCCAACTTGATAATTCATTATTGATATAATAATATAATAATTCAATATCAAATTGCTATTATTTATTATCTAGTATGTTATGCTGTAGTAATTTAGAAACAGTTTAAATTCTAATGATTGGATTAGCTTCTGATCACTTGGTGCTCACTGCTGTTTCTTAGTGAATTCAGTCTAAAATTACAAGGCAAAACTTGAGCACTTTGATGAGAAACTTATACTGTAGTAAAGTTATTTAGAAAGTTAATGTTTGCATCACAGGTAATGTCAGGGTATATTATATACCTCCTTACTATAAAAAATTAAGACATTATGAAATGAATAAGCCATAGGGATGAAACGTACAACATAGGGAATATAGTTAGTGGTATTGTAATAGTTTGTATGGCGACAGATGGTAGCTTGTGGTGAGCATAGCACAGCGTATAGAATTGTGGGTTCACTATGTTGTACACCTGAAACTAATGTGACATTGTGTATCAACTATACTTCAATTAAAAAAAAAAAAGTTAAAATAAAATGTTAGATGTACATTCCTACACAAATTTGCTGCAGGTATATTTTCTGAGCTCATACTTTAGTTCTAGTAGTTCCCTTCCCTATTCCACCTCTTATTGTGGATTTATACTTCTTTTTTTTTTTTAATGTTTATTTTGAGAGGGGGAGAGGGGCAGAGAGAATCCCAAGTGGGCTCCATGCTATCAGCACAGAGCCCACATGGAGCTCGATCCCACAAACTGTGAGATCATGACCTGAGCCAAAATTGAGTCAGACACGTAACTGACTGAGCCACCTGGGCGCCCCTATACTTCTTTATAAAAAAAGTTATTTTACTTTTACAATATTGGGTCTGTGGAGAGGAGGAGATAAACATGCTTGCTATCTTGAATTAGTAATAAAAGAATCATAAATCCGTGTGGACTTTTCTCATTTTATGTTAAGAGCTCCTTTTATTTTGCTACCGAGCTTAAAACACTTCTCCCTGAAACCGTCTCACTCATTCATTCACTGACTGGCCTCAGTGATAGGAGCCACGTTCACCTCAAGGAGCACAGAATCTGGTCATGGAGAGAGAAAATGAATAGTTACACTGCAGTGTATAACTACAGTAATGGAGCTGGGCTCGGTGCCATGGGGAAGGTAGAGGAGAGGATAGCTGTGTTCATATGAGAAGTACAGGAAGACTTCACAAAACAGACAGCATTTGAACTGGATCTTAGAATTTAAAGCCCAGAGTTCACTAGGTGGAAAAAAAGGCATGTTAGGCAGCAGGAACAGCATGCTGGGGCAGGGAAGGGTGAGCGATCAGAGGATGTGGTTGCATGTGACTATACGTGGTGGGGGGAGTGGCGGGAAATGAAGTGGAGAAGGTAAATTATGGCCAGATTATGAAGGGCCTATGCAGTGTGTCCTGAAAATCTGGTTTGCGATGCAAATCTCTGTCACAGTGGAGTTAGCTCATAAATTCAAGCGGTAGCATATTTTGTCAGGCAATTCACTGTTCCTCACAAGTCAGCCTATCAGACATGAACGTGTCCATCTACTTTTTACATTTCCTCTTTACTCAGTGTGTTTGCAACATAGAAGCCACATTACAGCACTAGTGCAAACTGAATTAAGACTGAAAATGTACTTCAGTTTGAGACTTTAGAAATTTTCATGGGAGGAGAAGACTTTTAAGAGGTATTGAAATGATATAAAAGGGCAAACCATGCTTGTTTTTTGTCGCCATGACTTTTGACTGTTTTTCAAATTGCCTCTTCAATTTGTGACTTTCTGAAACTTAATTTTTTTTTTAGTGGACAGAAGATTGCAGAAAATCAACCTATCCTCCTTCTGGACCAACGTGAGTAAATATCAAATGGTCAAAATGGACTTTGACCTTTAGGGAGATTTTTCTCTATGTAATTAATGATCTCATAAAAATGACAATAATGAACAAAAAATTAAGTGATGTCTTCTGAGGCCTTTATTTTTTCTGAGACAATTATTTTTTTCAAGTTTGTGTATTACATATTTGCCTTTGACCCTGGACAAATATGGAAATACCCCATGATTAAAATGCCCATTTCTAGCCTATCAAAATCAGAGGAAAAAAAATTTCCATTCTCCAGTAAATTCTGTCTACCACTAAGCATTTTCTCATCCCAACAAGTGCAGAGCTGAGGATGACTTTTTTGGTGCCTCAGTATGAACCACTGGATTATATTGGAAAAAGCATAGAGTCTTATATGTGAGACCTTCAAGAAATAAACCCTGGTATGATAATCAAAGCTGTCAAAGACAGCAGAGGATTCAAAAACATAAGGGAAGGAAGGGCCAGTGTCATATTTTAGTGCATTTAATGTTTATATTTTTAATCGAGGTGTATGGCCTTTTCAAATCTTTTGTGGCTAAATGAGCCTGTGAGAAAGACCCAGGAATAGCCCACCCACCCACAGGGTACAGAATGTGGAAAAAAAGGGAAAGGTGTAGGGAAGGATAATCTTTTTGCCCTGTTTTCCTATTTTCTTTCTTTTTTTTTTTTTAAATGTTTATTTATTTTTGACAGATAGAGCATGAGTTGAGGAGGGGCAGAGAAGGAGAGGGAGACACAGAATCCGAGGCTCCAGGCTCCTAGCTGTCAGCACAGAGCCCGACGCGGGGCTTGACTCACAGACCATGAGATCATGACCTGAGCCAAAGTCAGACGTTTAACTGACTAAGCCACCCAGGCGCCCCCTGTTTTCCTACTTTCTGAAAGTGGCCTGCTGGGTGTGGGGGAAGGAAGAAAACAACTTGAACGTGTTAGAAATAAATCTGCCGTGGGCACCTGGGTGGCTCAGTCGGTTAAGCATCTGACTTTGGCTCAGGTCATGATCTCACACTTTGTGGGTTTGAGTCCCACGAAGGGCTCTGTGCTGGTAGCTCAGAGCCTGGAGCCTGCTTCAAATTCCTTGTCTCCCTCTCTCTCTGCCCCTCCCCTGCTCATGCTCTGTCTCTCTCTCTCCTTCAAAAATAAATAAACATTAAAAAAAAATTGAAAGAAATAAATCTGCCAGTTATTTTACCAGCAAAAAGGAGTTTATTTGGGAACAACAGAGAATTGCAATCCTTTACAAGCAAGCTACAGCAAAACCATAGGCAAGTCTACAGAGCAAAAGAGGGGAACACTCTTTTATAGAGGAGAGCAGGGAGTGGCAGGTGGGGTTGGGGGGAGTTGGAAAGGCTGTTCAAACAAAAAAAGGCCATTGGAGTAAATGGAGTTTGAAGTATAGTGGCTTCTCATTGGCTGATATGGCAGTCCCTCATTGGCTGGGCTGTTGCCAGGGGAGGAAGAAAGGTTTTCTTCCTCCTATGAGGTTAGTAAGTAGCACCTAAAATACTATCAACTTGCCAGGCTCCTTTCTTCCTGCTGGGTCTATAGTTGAGGAGAAGTGAGAGGGCAGGAGAGTTCCCCCAACTGCCTCCCGATTCCATTCTAAATGACGTTTCCTTTTAGATCAGGTGCCCTAAGTATCAAACCTAAATTTGAGCAAACTGCTCCCCACCCCCATCCCCACCCCACTTTGGAGACTTTATATCCCTTTAAGGCCACAAATTTTAACAGGTGGATGCTGTCTCCTGTGAAGAGGTTTGAGAAGGGAGTATAGAGAAGGAAATCATCTACATATTTTAACAAAGTAGAGCCTTCAGAAAACTTCCTATCATCCACATCATCTTTTAAGGTTTGTGAAAAGTAAGAGGGACTCTGCAGAACCCTGGGGTATTTCTGTCCAGGTGTGCTGCTGTTCTTCCCAAGTGAGGGCAAAAAGATACTGGCTATTCCTACCAGCTAGAATGCAAAAATGCATGGCAGCATTAAATTGTGAAAAATTTGCTTTCACTAGGAATGGATATCAGTAGCATAGAAGGATTGAGAACAACAAGATGCCGAGAGAAAACAATGGTATTTGTTGCTCTTAGGTCCTGGACAAACCTCCATCCTTGGGTATTGGATTTTCTTACACATAAAATAGGAGTATTACAGGGAACTAGTGAAGCCGTGAGCCTTATAATCTATTAAGGGCTTGGTGCTTTGAGGGGCTTCTTCGTTTACAGGCTACTGATTAATTCTGCAGAGAGGTTTTGAGGGATCTCTTTGAATCTTCATGGGGAGGTGCACTTGGGGTTCTCCCCATATCAGTTAAGGATTTTGCCCATTACGGGGATGGTAGGTAATCCAGTAGGAACAAATAATCAGGGTCCCTAGATGCAGCTATAGTCAGGTATGGAGCAAATGAAAGATGTGGAAGTGTCATTGCATCCCCCTGGTTGGCTATTTTGATTACTGTTGTCCAATTCTAGAATTATTTCCCCTTTGGGGAGAGGGAGATTCTGGCATGATAGTTCTGCGAGAAATCCAGGCCCAGTAAGTGAATAGAGGTAGAGGAACTAAGGAGAAAAGGGGCCTATTTCTCAAAGGGCCTAGACAAAAGGGAGTAGCGTCAGAGATGGGAACCTGTTGAGATTTATCAGAGACCCCCACCCCCCACTTGAACTGTTTTGGCGCTCTTGAGGCTGAGGCTGCTTTACAGCAGTGGCACTCAGCACCAAGAGTGTGGCTCTGGCGTCACTACAGACAGAGATTTGTTCCCAGTCTGGAAAGTGGTTTCTCCAGGCCAGTTAGGAGGGAGGATCGGGACAAACCCCTGTAGTCCCTTGGGGCCACATAATGGGGAATTAGGAGGACATTGGAAAGACTCCCTAGGCACCTAACAGCGCTTGGAGAGCCTAAGTTTCTAACAGTCTTTTTTCTTTTTTTTTTTTTTAATTTTTTTTTTTAACGTTTATTTTTGAGACAGAGAGAGACAGAGCATGAACAGGGGAGGGGCAGAGAGAGAGGGAGACACAGAATCTGAAGCAGGCTCCAGGCTCTGAGCGGTCAGCACAGACCCCGATGCGGGGCTCGAACTCACGGACCGCGAGATCATGACCTGAGCCGAAGTCGGACGCTTAACCGACCAAGCCACCCAGGCGCCCCTCTAACAGTCTTTTTTCTAATGCTCTGACTCATTGCAATAACAGCAGAAACTAGGAGGTTTTTGGTTTTGTTTAGGAGCCTTCATTTGCCAAAGTTGAAAATTGAGAATTTTAGCAGTCTTTTTTTCAGGTGACCCACCTAGGATGCCAGTGACCTGGTTTGCCAAGTCCAATCTGGAATGAACATAGTTTTCCATTTCATCTTGGTCCTTTCAGCTAAAGAAGAAACATCCCACTTCAGGTCATTAATGAACATAGAGTTCAATGCTACCTGGGTGGATTCAGCATCTAGAGGAAAACCAGAATTTTTAAAAAAACAATTTGGAGTCGGTATGCCTGGGTGGCTCAGTCCACTGAGTGTCCGACTTCTGCTCAGGTCATGATCTCACGATACGTGAGTTCAGGCCCCAGGTCAGGCTCTGTGCTGACAGTGTGGAGCCTGGAGCCTGTTTCGGATTCTGGGTCTCCCCCTCTCTGCCCCTCCTCTTCTCGTACTGTGTCTCTCCCTCTCTCAAAAATAAATAAACGTTTAAAAAATAATAATAAAAAAATAAAAACAATTTGGAGTCTGTTATAGTAGCCATGAGGAGATTCATCAGGCTTTTGTGTGCAGGCCTGAACTTTTGTTCCCATCAACAGGCTTAGGAAAAGCTACTGTCACTGCTCAGTGCGGATTTCTTGCAAGTGTTCTAGCATCTTGCCAAAAGTTAGGAGTCTGTTTCTCTAAATATCCTTCAGGATGTTCCCAGTGGGCTAGTTTCATCCAGTGTGGCCCTCACAAATAAGCATGTGGACTAATGGATATGAATCTGAGAAACTAGATTGCTAAGTTTGAATAAGTAGGTTAAATTCAATAGCAAGCTTATGGGGATCGTCAGTCACTTTAGAAAAGTCTTTAAGTGTGGCTTACATAGTTCCCTTGGTGCTGGGAACATGAGAAACTTGGAGTTTCTGTAGATCCTCAGAAGAGTCCATTTTAAAGAGGCAGGATTTAGTAGGTTCAGGAGAGGAAGCAGGGAACATTTCAGGGGAAAAAGGAGGTTTGGCAGTGAGAATAAAGGAAAGTGGCACCTGATGGGGGGCCTGACACCAGGTGGCTGCCTTGAGTCTGGAAACAAAGAAGGTAGGGGAGCAGAAAAAGAGGTCTCCGAAACCATTTTGACTTTGTTCACTTGTTGCATCAGTTAATTTACTGATTATTACTAAGAGACGAATTCAGGATCCTGGTAAGGATTCAGAAGTCTCAGGGTACCACCTAAAATAGGCATCAGCCTGCTTAAGATTCTCTCTCTCCCTCTCTGCCCCTCTCCTATGCACGTGTGCTCTCTCATACTCTCTCATTCTCAAATAAATGGATAAAATAGGTATCCTATTTAGGTTTGTTTGTTTGTTTGTGTTTTTAGGAACTGTGCTCTCTAGCTTACTTTTGAGTAAAACAAGTTTGGGGAGATCAAAATTTCTCCTTGTTGGCCATTGAAATTCTAAATTCCTTTTGGTTAACTCAGTCCATTTAGTCATAAATGTGCACGTGGATGGATCCACTTTAAAACATAAAGCAGCTGGAGTCCAAGTAGGGGCCAGGTACCCTCAAAGCATTTTGATGACTGGATTCCCATTTTTTAGATGTTTTTCTGTAAAGAGAAAAGTTCCTGAACACCACAGTTTGAACAGAACAGCCTGGTTCCAAAAGAATCAGACCGAAAGCCAGTATGTTTCCAGTAGGAACAGTCCAGTTCCAAACTGGAGTCAGACCAAAGGCTAGTGCATTTCCAGCAGGCATAGTCCAATCCCAAAATGAGTCGGGAGGAATGTCAACACAGACTGGTACAATTTAAACAGGGACAATTGGTTCTAAACAGGAGTTGGACTAAAGGTCATTACGGTTGTAACAGAAACAGTCCAATTCTGTAAAGGAGTCAACGAGTACTCTCATTAAAAAAAAAAAAAAAAAAAAAGCAAGTCTTTAAGACAGATTCCCAAATAAAGCCTGAAGAGCTCAGATACAGAGAGAGAGGAACTTGAATCCTGGAGAAATCTTACCCTCAAACCCCAGGATTGGCAAGAAAGTAGGGAGTCCAATGGACTCTGTGGGTATGAGCACCTGTTTGTTTCCTCACCAGCTTTGGCATTGTTGGGGGTTTTCTCTGGATTCCACTTCTGATCACCAGTTAATGTGACCCTTAAAAATAAATTTGCCTATTGTTTTACCAGCGAATATGGGTTTATTCAGCGAAAGCAGAGAATTATAGTGAGGGACAAGCAAGCTGTGGCAAAACCGTAGGCAAGTCTGCAGAACAAAGGACAGGAACACACTTTTATAGAGGAAAAGGGGAAGTAGGGAAAGCTCTTATAAATAAAAAGTCTCCTGGAACAAACTGGAAGTTGGAAGAATAGTGGCTTCTCATTGGCTGGGCTTTTGCCAGGGGAGCCTTTCCTCCCCTGCTGGGACTGCTCCTTTCTTACTCCTAGGGCAGCAGTTGAGTAGGGGCAGTGGCGCATCGTGAGAGCTCCCCTGTCCACTGATTCCATTCTAAATGATATTTCCCTTTATTCACTTTCAGAAACCAGTAATTTATTCATTTTCAGAAACCAGTTTCAATTTTTGTAGCACTCCAGTTATATATGTTGTACTGCACTTGCCTAAATTATGTATTCTAAATAGCCCGTATCCCAGATACAGACTGTAATAAACAAGATTCTTTTGATTTACTCACCTTTATGTCAAAAGAGGCAAATATGTGGCAGGAAGTAATTTAGAAGTAAGCAGTCTCTGGGGTGCCTGGGTGGCAGAATTGGTTAAGCATCTGACTCTTGGTTTCAGCTCAGGTCATGATCTCACGGTTCGTGGGTTCAAGCCTCACATCAGCCTCTGTGCTGACAGTGCAGAGCCTGCTTGGGATTCTCTCCATGCCCCACCCCCCACCCCACCCCCCGCCCATCTCATGCTGTCTCTTTCTCTCTCAAAATAAATGAATAAACTTAAAAAAAAAAAAAAAGAAAGTAATCAGTTTCCATGTTATTCTAAAGCCGTGAACATTCCAGCCCTCTGTCATGTGGCTTGCTCTCTGGAGGTCTTCCTTTGTGTCAATACTGGGACCATCTTGGCGTTCAGTGCCTTACTGAGTGCATGCATCTCGTGGCTGGTCTCACGGCCACAGTTCATTTTAACACGTAATGATTACCTTCCATGTTTAACACTTTTTTCCTACTCCCTTTCATGTGTACCTTACAGGTGTCTATGAATTGGTTACCCTACAAACCTTCTCTGCTTGGGCTTTTAATTGGTTCTAGGTTGTTGAGTGTATGTATGTGTATACACGTGTACACATACATGTGTACAAAGCTCACATGTACAAATAAACATTTTTCTCATATTTATGTATCTATACAATGTAAATATTTTTGCTCTGGTATTCCTCCTGGATTTCCTCCTGCCTCACTAGCCTGTTCTCCACATCAAATTCTTCCATTCTGCTCTGATCCTTTTCTCTGCACTATAAATGTGTCTTGGCATGTGAGAGGGGAGCGTGGTATTCATATACCTTTGAATGACAACACAATCCTCCTGTACTTTTTTTTTGACCAAGTACATCGATTCCAGAGCTCTGCATGGGCATTTGTGAGGGAAGAGAGAAACACCTGTGTATCCAGCCTGACCCGTCAAATAAGTACTAGAGATCAAGGGACTGACAGCTGGAGCACCTCCAGAATCCATCCAGATCCCATTAGCATTTATTTTCTCCTCCTTCTAATTTGTGCATGCATATACTGTGTCACTTGGACTAGTTTCCAAGCCACCTGGGGAGCCAGGTGGGTTCAGGCACTTCTTAATAGTGACTGTGATGATCTGGGCACAGCAGTTACCAAGTCTCAAAAGTAATTTAATGATGTTTATTGTTTGTAGTTAAGTAGGAAAATATTCTCTAGTAATTACTATTGATCGAATACCGGTACTGCTGAGTGTTTTTTGTGTATTTCATGTAATCGTCACTGCCTTCATAAGGCAGATACTATTTATTTCTCTAGGAATTTGAGGTAGAGATGTTAAATGCTGAGAAAACACTTTAAAAACATTTTAGAAAACACTTAATGTGAATTAAAATGTGGGATCATGGCTAAATTCTAGTTTTTAAAATAATTTTGTTCAGTTTAACAGAAGAATTTTCAAAGAATTCTGATTAGTGGAGGTATTATTATAGAGAGGTTTCTGGGGTCTCCCCATGCCCTGTTAATCTAATCATCTGCTGTAATGAGTTTATTTCCTCTACATTTCTTCTTTGCAGTCCTTGAGCCTACCCAACGCTCTGAACTGGAAAAGAATCAGGAGATTAGGGTGGATATAGGTTTGGTGGCTCACACCAGGGCAATAAGGGAGCAAATGCTGGCTATTTTTAGGCATAGTTCTAAGCTGATAAATCACCAAATGGCACACCCTTAGGGGCTATTTCAGTTTAGTAACAAGAGGTGGAAGATAATGTTTCAGCAGCTACAGAAAACAGTTGTAGAGTTCATCCACCAGAAATGTGGCCCAGCTCCATCGATAAGGGAGTGGATGTTGCAATGTCCTCCTTGTAGAAATTGCTATATGTCAGTTGAAGAGTAGAAAATCAGGGAATACGTATGATGGAATAGTGCTTGGGTTTGGACTGACTACAGAAGCATGAGAAGAGAGGGAACATGGCAGGAAGAGTCACATGGCTGAGTGACTGGTGAAGGTTCTTGAAGCCAGTCATGGGAAGCTAATACATGTTGCCACTTCTGGGGGCTTAAAAGATGCCCTTACTGAAGCCAGTGCTAAAGACATGATTTGACAGTAGTGTTAGACTGTCTAAGACAGAACTCTGAGACTGGGATACCAGTCGGAGAAGTGCCCAGAGCCTAGACTAAACCTTTGCAGAGGTTTGGGAGGGGAAAAAAAGCAGATATTTTCTTTCTTTTTTTTTTCTTTTAAATGTTTGTTTATTCATGAGAGACAGAGACAGAGCATGAGCAGGGAAGAGACACAGAGAAAGGGAGACACAGAATCCGAAGCAGACTCTAGGTTCCTAGCTGTCAGCACGGGGCCTGACGTGGGCTCAAACTCGTCAACTGCGAGATCATGACCTGAGCTGAAGTCAGACGCTTAACCCGCTGAGCCACCCAGGTGCCCCAAAGGCAGATATCTTCTAGCACTGATGCATAGATTACATGAGGCTCTTGAGGCGACATTGATTCTTCACATGTCACCAACTCACCTTAACCTTTCAGAAGGTAGAACTCTAGTTTGAGATTTCTGAAATCACATGTGATTGTGTATGCAACATAGGGCAGAAACACTAGGTTGGAAAATGAGCTTCTCTGCAGACTTTGGTTTGAGTGCTGTCGTCTGTATTGTTAAGAATGTGCCTCTAACATATCCATCTAGATGTAACTATCCAACTCCCATCAAGAAACTGCTTTTGACGTTTCACGGTGATGCACCTCTCCTTTCAGCTATAGGGGTCCAGTTCCGTGGTATACCATAAATCTCGACCTACCGCCCTATAAAAGATGGCATGAATTGATGGCTGACAAGGCACCAGCGGTATGCTGACTGTTAAATCTTCTGTTTGTGACTTTACTCAATATAATTGCATTTTTAAAAGAACAGTTCATGAAAGTACATACCAGGTATTTTAAAGATACGGTTTTGATACTTTCCTCCCATTAACAGTAACAGAAGAAAAGATGTCGTTTTTCTGTAGCTTCCTGCTCTTTTTACTAGCCTTTGCCTTTTGTTTCTGTATCGTCTACCTTCATATTAATCATATGGCCTGTTAAAGATGTATTCTCTGTATATATTAGATTAAAATATTTTCAAATAGCACTCTGCTTATGTATGAATAAGTCAAAAGGTCTGTATCTGTTTTCATTTTACCATTATTAATCTTAAATGTCAACACTTTTTATGTCTATTAATTAAATTATTTATTTTTCAGCTAAAGGTTATAATGAACTCCCTGAAGAATATGATAAATGCTTTTGTGCCAAGCGGAAAAATTATACAAATAGTGGATCAAAAGTTGGTAAGAAATATTATTTCCCACAATAAATTTTAAACATACACACATCCCCACATACATGCAGAGTTCAGACAAGGCTTTTGTATTTAAAGACGTAATTTGACAACCTCTTCTAAGGAGGTTGGATGAGTTTGCATTGATTCTAGACCACCTGTCAACTTTAGAGGTACTTAAAATTCTGTGTTCTGGTAGTATTAGAGTAATAGGACACAAAATAGCATGGCAAATTGTGGCAGTTGACTGCCCCTTCATCTGTTTGTTTGTTTGTTTTTTTGAAGTATGGACTATTTTATACGACAATGGGCAAATGATGTTATTTCATCTGGGAGCATGTCATTTCTGTCCCCTCACACAGTGTGTTGACTCTTGAACTCTACAGATTTGAATTGGGAAGGTCCATTTATACCTGGATTTTTTTCAGTAAAGTACTGTAAATGTGTTTTCTCTTAACAATTTTTTTTAACTTTTTTTTGTTAACATAGCTTTTTTATTGTAAGAATACAGTATAAAATACATATACAGAATACGTGTGAGTCAGTTGTTGATATTATCAACAAGGTTTTTGGTCAACAGTAAACTGTTAGTAGTTTTAGGGAAGTCAAACATTACACAGAGATTTTCAGCTGTATAGGGGGTGAGCCCCTAACCCCCACGTTGTTCAACATTGTTCAATAGTCAATTATACATTTGCAAGTTCACTATTGGAAACTGGGTTTTTTTTTTTGTTTTTTGTTGTTTTTTTTTTAAGTACATTGCCTGCAATCCCAGGACACATTTCTCTACCTGTGTATGACCGGATGACATATTCAGCCCAGCTGCATACTTGATGAGGTCCCTCAGTGGCTGTGAAACTCACTTGGGTTGTGTGTTTCTTGTAGCTGTGTATTCACCAAGTCGATTCATTTCCCTCCTGGTCACGCAGGACGACTCCATTTCTTCAGCTCCTTTTTAATTTAGGTGGAACCAATGGAAAATCTAGGTCCTGGCCCTTAGAGCCTCTGAGGGATCCTCATCGCCCTGTTTCAGTCACGGCTCTGGACCCTCAAAGTTCCGCAGGGTACAAAGGACTGGGGAGGACACCATAGGCCTAGGGCAGATGTTTTACCTCAGCACTTAGGACATTTGGGATTGGATAGTATTTTCCTGTAGAGGCTGTCTGCTCATTGTGGGATGTTTACCAGCATCCCTGGCCTCTACCCACTGGGTGCATCCCTTCATTTGTGAGAACCACAGGTGTCTCTGGACATCACCAGATGTCCCCTGGGGGTGAAACCACTCCTGGTTGAGCATCACTGTGTCCTAGAGGCTAGATGATCTAGGCATATAATCCCTGTGACCCTTGCACCTGCCAGCCACCACCCCTGTTACCCCTCATGCTTGTGCTCTCAGAGCTTTTAATTGAGGTATCCCATGGGGCGCCTGGGTGGCTCAGTTGGTTGAGTGTCCGACTCAGTTAGTTTTTGGCTCAGGTCATGATCCCAGGGTCATGGGATCAAGCCCTGTGTTGGGTTCCAAGCTGAGTATGGGGTCTGCTTGAAATTTTCTCTCTCTCTCTGTCTCTCTCTCTCTCTTTCTCTTTCTCTCCACCCCCACCCTTCTCCCCCTCTCTCCCTCTGCCCCTCTCCCCAGCTCGCACTCTCTCTCACACACACACAAAAAAAACAATGGTATCCTTCATGTTCATACTAACCAGACCTCCCCAAAATACAAAGGTTGGCAGGAGCAGCAGATAAGAGGCCCCTGCTGTCCTCCCCCGCCCCCGCCACTCTCTGTGCCAGCAGTGAGGGCAGCTGGCCCAGGCTTTGCATTCAGACCATATTGTGGTTTTTTCCCCCTTCAAACGTTGGGTTTTAAGGTTGGATCAGTCAACCTAATAATCGTATCCTTCGACATGTTTCTTACATTGTGAAACATGAGAGTTCTCATCGGGAACAATGTAGTAGTAATAGATATTGTATATGGTGGTCGTGAGGATTAAATCACGCTGTGAATTTGAAGCACAGTGCCTGGATATAATAAGTGGTTAATAAATGTTCAACAAGTCCTCTTTGTATTCGCAGGAACATCCCATTTGTGTAATGCTTTCAATTCCTAAAGGAAAAACATATGCTTAGTTAGGTAACATGACACATGAAGACCAAGTTGGTGACAAATAGGACTTGTAAAAGGTTTACACATTATTTTATTAGCAGCAGGCTGTGAGCTTAAATTGTTATCTCCCTGATAGTGAATAGTTGCATGTGAGAATAAAATTATATGTCCACAGGGAATTTGCCCCTGTGTCCCTTTTTTTGCGCCCAGATCGTGGTCATGCACCGCGGCCCAAGAAGCCAGTAACAGAGACAGAAGGCTTGGTGAATGACTCAAAGACAGATTTGTTTTTAGGAGTGTGGGAAGGAAGTAGTAATGAGTGTGTAGTGCCAAGGTGAGAGGGCGGGTTTGGGCAGAGATAAGGGGTAGTTGTGATGTTCCTGTGTCGTGGGCCCTGTTAGCTTATCTGAGTGCAGTTATCTTTGCTCTCTGGAGAAGAGGTGAAGTGTGAGGCAGGAAAAACAACCCTAGGTCTTTGCATCATACTGAGAACAGCTAAGTTTAAGGGAATAAAGGCAAGAGGTCAAGATGAGGGCCCAGTATTGAGTCTTATGTAGAGTTTTTTAGAAATATGGGATGTAAAAGTGCCTTAAAAATAACTAATTATTTACTATGGAGGGGCATCCAGAACAAACTATATGTAAAACAAACAAACAAACAAACAAAACCACAAATCTCAAAACAGCCCTTTAGGTCGAATGATTGGTAATTTATTTGTTTTCCAGCCTGGTCTACTTGGCAACTTTCCTGGTCCTTATGAGGAGGAAATGAAGGGGATTGCAGCTGTTACTGACATACCTTTAGGTAAAGTTCCCTTTGCAGCTTTTAAAAGATTTAATAAAACACTTTAAAATGTTTCTGTTGAGGTATTTTTCTGTTGAGATACACTGCATAGATCTTAAGTATACAACTCAGAGTTTTTAATATGCATACATGCATGTAATCACAACTCAGATCAAGATACAGAAAACTCCAGATGCGCCTGGGTAGCTTAGGTGTCTGACTTCCACTCAGGTCATGATCTCACGGCTCATGAGGTCGAGCCCTGCATCGGGCTCTGTGCTTACAGCTCAGATCCTGGAGCCTGCTTCGGATTCTGTGTCTCCTTCTCTCTCTGCCCCTCCCCTGCTCGTGCTCTGTCTCTCAAAAATTAATAAACACTAAAAAAAAAAAGGATACAGAAAATCTGAGCAATGCAGAATGTTCCATCATGCCGTCTCACAGACAGTACCGCATCCCCAGGTCACTGCTTATTCTGACTTCAGCATACAGTAGTTTTGCCCCTTTTTTAAAAATGTTTATTTTTGGGGCGCCTGGGTGGCGCAGTCGGTTAAGCGTCCGACTTCAGCCAGGTCACGATCTCGCGGTCCGTGAGTTCGAGCCCCGCGTCAGGCTCTGGGCTGATGGCTCAGAGCCTGGAGCCTGTTTCCAGTTCTGTGTCTCCCTCTCTCTCTGCCCCTCCCCCATTCATGCTCTGTCTCTCTCTGTCCCAAAAATAAATAAACGTTGAAAAAAAAAAAATTTAAAAAAAAAATAAAAATGTTTATTTTTATTTTTGAGAGAGAGAGAGATAGAGCACGAGCAGGGGAAGGACAATGAGAGAGGGAGACACAGAATCCAAAGCAGGCTCCAGGCACCGAGCTGTCAGCACAGAGCCTGACGCAGGGCCAAACCCATGAACCATGAGATCATGACTTGAGCTGAAGTCAGACGCTTAACCCACTGAGCCACGCAGGTGCCCCAGTTCTGCCTCTTCTTGAACCTCCTAATTACAGTGTGATCTCTTGTGTCAGGTTTCTTGTACTTATCATTATAGGTAGTATGCTGCTGTATAAGTAGTATGTTTGGGTGGTTTCTAGACTTGGGATATTAAGCATAAAGCAGTTAGGAACATTCTTGTATCTGTCTTTTGATGGACTTACGCCACTCACTTGTGTTGGATATATATTTGTTTATGGGGTAGCTGTATTTTAGCCTTGTAGATTCTGCTAACCAGTTTTCAAAGTAATTGTATCCACAGACAATCAGCATAGTACAAGAGTTTGTTTTCTCTACTTGATACTTCTCTACCTGCTAGCATCAATATTTTTCATTTGAGCCATTTTGTTGAGTGTGTAGAATCCCATTATTGTGTAATTTGCTTTTTCCTGATGACTGTGAGATCGTACAGCTATTGGTCTTTCCTTTCATTGGTGAGTGTTTTGTTTTTGCTTCTTTAAAAAAATGGTTTAAAAAGGTAGTCTACCTGTCTCTCCTTCCTTCTCAAGGTGAAATGTTTGTTGCAGTCTGGCCCATTTTTAACTGGCTTCAAAGAATTGTTTTAAGTTTTTATTTTAATTCCAGTTAGTGTTTTATTAGTTTCAGGTGTACAATTTAGCGATTCAGTAATTCTATACATTGCTCAGTGCACATCAGCTATTTGACCCCCTCCCCCACCTCCCCTCTGGTAACCATCGGTTTGTTCTCTGTAGTTAAGAGTCGGGTTTTTGATTTGTCCCTCTCTCTCTGTTTTTTCCCCTTTGATTGTTTTGTTTCTTAAATTCCACATGTGAGTGAAATCATATGGTATTTGTCTTTCTCTGACTTATTTCACTTAGCATTATACTCTCTAGCTCCATCCATGTCATTGCAAATGGCAAGATTTCACACACACACACACACCACATCTTCTTTACCCATTCATCTCTTGATGGATACTTGGGCTGCTTCCATATTTTGGCTGTTGTAAATAATGCTGCTATAAGCATAGGGGTGCATGTATCCCTTTGATGTAGTGTTTTTATATTCTTTGGATAAGTACCCAGTAGTGTGATTGCTAGATTGTAGGGTACTTCTATTTTTAACTCTTGGAGGAACCTCCATATTGTTTTCCATAGTGGCTGCACAAGTTTGCATTCCCAACAGTGCAGGAGGGTTCTTTTTTTTCCACACCCTTGCCAACCCTGTTGTTTCTCGTGTTGTTTATTAAAATAAACCATTCTGACAGATGTGAGGTGATCTCACATTGTAGTTTTGATTTGCATTTCCCTGATGATGAGTGATGATGAGCATCTTTTCATGTGTCTCCTGGCCATCTGGATGTCTTCTTTAGAGAAATGTCTTTTTGTGTCTTCTGCCCATTTTTTAAATTGTATTATTTGGGTTTTTTGGGGGGTGTTTGGTTGTGTAAGTTCTTTACATATTTTGGATATTAGCTGTTTATTAGATACGTCATTTGCAAATATCTTCTCCCATTCCGTAGGTTGCCTTCTTAATTTTGATGTAGTTCCAATAGTTTATTTTTGCTTTTGCTTACCTTGCCTCAGGGGACCTATCTAGGGAAAAGTTGGGATGGCCGATGTCAAAAATTACTGCCTGTGTTCTTTTCTAGGGTTTTTATGGTTTCCTTTCTTACAGTTAGGTCTTTCACCCATTTTGAATTTATTTTTGTGTATGGTGTAAGAAAGTGGTCCAGTTTCATTCTTTTGTGTGTTGCTGTCCAGTTTTCCCAGCACCTTTTGTTGAAGACTGTCTTGTTCATTGGATATTCTTTCTTGCTTTATTGAAGATTAATTGACCATATAATTGTGGATTTATTTGTAGGCTTTCTATTCTGTTCTGTCTGTGTGTCTATTTCGGGGCCAGTACTATACTGTCTTGATCACTAGAACTTTGTAACATAACTTGAAGTCCAGAATTGTGATGTACCAGCTGTGCTTTTCTTTTTCATAATTGCTTCTGCTGTTCAGCATCTTTTGCGGCTCCATACAAATTTTAAGATTGTCTGTTCTAGTTCTGTGAAAACTTCTGATGTCGTTTTGATGGAGATTGCATTGAATGTGTAGATTGCTTTGGGTAGTATAAATGGTTTTAAGGAATTCTTTACATATTCTGTCTATAAGTCTGTTGTCAAATGCATTCTGAGTATCTTCTCCCAGTCTGTGGCTTGCATTTTTACTCTTTTACTGGTGTCTTTTAATAAGCAGAAGTTCTTAACTTTAATGAAGTCAAATTTAATTTGCTGAAAAAGACTTTTCCTGCAACGCTAGTTTTATTTTTGAGGTACCAAAGTGTTAGAGTTGTTGTTTTAAGTAGACAGTAGTACCTTGGTGTTACAAGAGAGATGATTGAGAATTACTGCAAATCAATAGTATTTATCAACAAAAGTGGCTAGGATTTTTATTGCTTTTTGCTTCTTTAAAAAAATGATGTAAAAAGATGGTCAGCATACTAGAAATATGTTCTCGCAGCCCATGTGAGAAACAAGTATTTAATTCCTTTATTATGTAAAGAATTCTATCAAATAAATACCACATATAAATATCTGGAGAGAAAAATGGATTATAAAGATTAACAGATGATTTGTAATAAGAGAAAATGAGGGCAGAATCTTACCAAAATGGAAATAAACATTAGGTTAGGATGGGGAAAAAATGTTAAGCTTTACATGTTAACATAAAATGCGACAGAGATAAAATGTGCCGTATATCTTTAAATATTTAATTAAAATAATTGTTTTTGTTTGAGTATAGTTGATACACAATGTTACATTAGTTTCAGGGTTACAGCTAGTGATTCAGTACATCGCTCTATGCTCAGCACAAGTGTAGTCCCTCCGTTCAGCATACAGTGCTGTTACAGTACCACTGGCTATATTCTCCATGCTGTGCCTTTTATTCCCAGAATGTATACCTTTTAATTAAATGCTAAGTGTTAGTATTATACAGTTTTAGAAAATTATTCAAAAATTAAAATGTTTTAAAATGGATTTTCTTGCTAGCTCGGCACTAATTTTATTATTTTATTAATAGTTCCTCACCTTAGAAATATTTGTCACTTCTTAAAATATGAGCAAGGTGTTTTTGGGTGGCTCAGTCAGTTAAGTGTCCAACTTTGGACATGATCATGATCAGGTCATGATCTCACCGCGCATGGGTTCAAGCCCCAGTCGGGCTCTGTGCTGATAGTTCAGAGCCTGGACCCTTTTTCAGATTCTGTCTCCTTCTCTCTCTGCCCCTTCCCTTTTCATGCCCTTTCCGTCTGTCTGTCTGTCTGTGTCTCTCTCTCTCAAAAATGAATAGATATTAATAAATATTATATTTATATTTAAATATTAAAAATATTTAATATTATTAATTATAATATATTATAATATATTGTATAATATATAATTTTATAATATAATATAGAAATGATATTATAATATATATTAATATTAATATTATATAAATATTATATTATAAATATAATAAATAAATATGTGAGCAAAATAACATGTTCAGTATATAACCAAGAGCCAGATGTGTTAAGTCACCATACATTAGTGCCCTCAAACAAAAGTAAAACGCAGCACATTGATGAAAAATCTGGACATCGTATTGCAATACAATTCCAACGTGCCCACATAGCTGACCCTTTGGGGGCTTGTTTTATCTTGTGTCTGTAGAGTACAGGCTGGTGAGATCCCACCACCTGACCAGCTCTTCAGGCATGCTCCAGCTGTCTGCAGGCATGTACAAAGCAAAAATTCGCACGGTGATGATTGTCAACCCTTTTCTTAAAAAAAGAATTTTCTAACAATGTCATGGTTCTGTATATTGACCAAGAAATGTCCTATCTTTTCTCATAGGTGAGATTATTTCATTCAATGTCTTCTATGAAATTTTTACCATTTGTACTTCAGTAATAACAGAAGACAAACAAGGTAAATGTGTGCTGGGGGAGGGCGGGCAGTGCAAAGTACAAAGTAAAAGAAAATGTAAATGGAATTAGAACTTGTAATATCCATGCTTACTTTTCAAATTCAGTGTATGTTGCATGTAGTTTTATAGATCTTAGCAAATTTTTAACGGTGAATTTAAAACTACCCTTATTTTGAGACCACTGTAATGCCTCTTAAAGTTTAATTCAGGTATGCAAAAAACTTAGAGGGAAGAAGTGTTTTGGGACCGTAAACATTCTTACCCTTCCTCCTAGTCTCCTTACACTCTTCGTCATGATTTGGTGTAAGTACTCACAGGGGTACTTCATTATCTTTATATATATGATCATCCGGCCTTCGCTCGAAGCCCGGGACAAACCTCGTCACATCATTTCACAGCCCAGGGACCTCACTTTCCCATGTTTTTTTCTGGCCGGTACTCAGGATGCAAGGCACAGGATGATGTACCCTGACTCACTTTATTTTTGACCTCTACCTTGGGTAGAAAGTCTGCCGGTACTTGACCCTCGAGGTGTTCAGCTGTAGGTGACAATTCCTGACGGGAAGGATGGTGGCAGGTCACATGAGGTGAGGCTAGGACAGCTGTGTCCAGGTAGCTGACACAGTGGACCGAAGAACGACTCCTCATCCTCTTCAGATACCCTAATTTTACCTGGAACCCTGTGCGTTCAGATGATTGTGAGGGGATCTGGTCAGCGTGGCAGGCACAGCCATTTGATCTTGTTAAGGCTTATGATCCTAGGATGCTGCTTAATTCTGACTGTTGGACGGAATAGTCGTATCAGTAAACTAGAACTATGTGTCCAGCTTTTAGGTAGAACCAGTGATGCTGTCATAACTGCCATGACATGTGTCTTCTTTCTTTATATTAGGTCATCTACTACATGGGAGAAACTTGGATTTTGGAATATTTCTTGGGTAAGTAAAGGACACAGTAGAACGCTTCTTCCCAAGAGTAGGTTGTATTCCATTGATGAAAAGTAAATCCCAAATCATGCCCAAAATAGGCCCAGAAGTGAAGATCCTGTTTCTTAGTTTTGAGACAAGACGGGCACACTGTTTGGGTCTGTAATGGAGTCGCACCTAGTGAACACACATCTGAACACACATGTGGAGGATTGGAGGCCCCAGATGCACATCTGGTTTACTGCTCGGAAGGGAAGAACAGTATTGTATTTTATGTCTTCCTAACTTTCCTGAAAAAACTAGAACAGGGCTCTGTAATTAGAGACCTCCATTTGAATCTGGGGTTTGCTATTTAATAGGCTGTGTTATGTTGGGTTATTTAACTTCTCTGAGCCTCAGTTTTCTCCTGTGGAAAATGGGGGATACAAGCACTCCTGTTGCAAAGTTGCAAAGTTGTGAGCACTCCTGTTGCAAAGCACTCCTGTTGCAAGGGGGGTCCCTCCTCCCCGCTTGAGGGACCAGGTAGGTGAAGACCTAATTTAGTGTCTGGCCATCGTCATCATATTCACCCTTATTACCATCATTGTTCTTAAATATCACTGAAATTTGTCTTTTGTAGGTGGAACATAAATAATAATACCTGGGTCGTAACTGAGCAACTAAAACCTTTAACAGTGAATTTGGACTTCCAAAGAAACAATAAAACTGTCTTCAAGGCCTCAAGCTTTGCTGGCTATGTGGGCATGTTAACAGGATTCAAACCAGTAAGAAATCTCCTGTTAAATAATTTTACAGGTAGCTCTGGGTCCTGCTTTTATTACTGCCTGTGAAAGGTGGGGTCTGAGGAAACGAGGACCTAGAAAGAATATGAAGCCTCAGTTCATCCCTTTGTACTTCTTGTCACCTTCATAGGTATGAACTTGCATGGTGGGGAAGAGTAGAAAGGGAGTGAAGGCTTGTCTCAGGGAGACTGTCAGGAGGAAGAAGCGTGTGGCTGGATGGTGAGGACCGGGAACGTAATGTAAACCTGGCATCTGGTCCTTAGTCTGCCACTCAAACAAGTTAGGCATGAATTCTCTGCATTTGTTTTCCTTGTCAGGAAAGTGTGACCAATAATATTCCACCTACTCGTGTCACACGCTGCACGTGAAGACGCATTGAACTTAATAGAACGTGATGATATAGTTTTGACTCATCTTTGCATCCCCCCCATCTCCCGTTCCAGGATTTGGTATACCAGTATAAAAAGAGGGGGCCTTAAACAGGATGGTTGAAGTTTCTGATCTCATTGCTTTGTCTTGTTTTCAGGGACTGTTTAGCCTTACGTTAAATGAACGTTTCGGCGTAAATGGTGGTTATATGGGTGAGTAGAGAGTTCTTAAATGGGAATTCCATAGATGTTTTCAGAGGAAGGCTGAACTTTGTATTCTGGTTCACAGCCTAATTCCAGGCCTGTGACACTGTGTGTATTTGATTTCTTCCAGGTATCATAGAATGGATTTTGGGAAAGAAAGATGCCATGTGGATAGGGTTTATCACTAGATCAGTCCTGGAAAATAGCACAAGGTAATCTGTTTGATTGCTTTATTATCAAATTTAATATTTATTCATTTTAAAATTATTTTATTGTTTTTCTTGGAGATAATAAACAACATAAAACATTCTGTTAGTTTCAGGTACAACGAAATGTTTTGGTATTTGGATATATTGTGAAATGATCTCCACAATCAGTGTAGCTAACATCCATCACCATATGTTGCTACAGAAATTGTTTTCTTTGTGTTGAGAACTTTTAAGATTTACTCTCTTAGCAGCTCTCAAACATACAATACAGTATTATTAACTGTCATCACCATGTTATACATTACATCCCCAGGACTGACTTATTTTAGAACTGGAAGTTTGTACCTTTTGACCCCCAACACCCATTTTGCCCACCCTCTAGCAATGACCACTCTGTCTTCTGCATTTATGAGTTTAGTTTTCTTAGATTCTACATGTAAGTGATAGCAGAAGGTATTTTGTCTTTCTCTGTCTCCCTTATTTCATGAGCATAATGCCCTTAAGGTCCATCCATGTTGTCACAGACGGCAGGATTTCCTTCTTTTTTATGGCCGAGTAATAATCATTGTATGTACACACCACAACTTCTTTATCCATGCATCCCTCAGTGGTCACTTGGGTTGTGTCCATATCTTGGCTTTGGTAACTAATGCTGCAGTGAGCAGGGGGCTGCAGGTATCTTTTAAAGTTAGTGTTTTTGTTTTCTTTGGATATATTACCAGAAGAGGAATGACTGAATCATATGGTACTTCCATTTTTATTTTTCTGAGGAACCTCCATACAGTTTTCCACAGTGGCTGTACCAATTGCATTCCCAACAGTGCAGAGTTCACTTTTCTCCACATCCTCACCAGTACTTATTTCTTACCGTTTTGGTAATAGCCATTCTATCAGGTGTGAGGTGATAACTCATTGTGGTTTTGATTTGCATTTGCCTAGTGAGTCTTGATGCTGAGCATAGTTTTCATGTACTTGTTGGCCATCTATCTGTGTATCGTCTTTGGAAAAATGCCCAGTCAGATCCTGTACCCATTTTTAAATCAATTTTTTTATGCTATTGAGTTATATGAGTACGATACTGTGATTTTTTTTTTGTAAGAGATAGATATTTGATCTGTTTTCATTTCTGGGTTCACAGCTCGCCAAATCCTTGAATTTCCTAAGTGTTGAGAGTGATCAAGGTGTCTTTTGTCATGTTAATGAGGCAACTTTTGGAAAGCACCAAAGGGTGGGGCCTGGTGGCCTGTGAAGGAAGCCATCGATTACAAGGTTCGAACTTTCAGGGCCACCGGATATCCGGGAAGGGTAGAGGGGCAGTGATTTAATGAGTCATGCTGATGTAATGGAGCCTCCATAAAACCCCAAAAGGAAAGGGTTTGGAGAGCTTCTGGGTTGGTGAGCACAGAATTTTGGGGAGAGCGGCATACTCTGAGAGCATGGAAGCTCTGTGCCCTTCTCACCTGCCTTGCCCTATGCATCTCTTTATATGGTTCTTGCTTCGTATCCTTTATCATATCCTTTAATAAACTGGTACACGTTTCCTTGAGTTCTATGAGCGACTGTAGGAAATTAATTGAAGCTAAAGAGGACCTTGTGGGAACCTCCAGTCTTAGCCAGTCAGCTAGAGGCACAGGTAATGCTTACAACTGGCTGGATGGGGCTTAGGACTGATCTCTGAAGTTAGGGATGGAGTACAGTCTTATAAGTCTGAATCCTTAACAAGTGAATCCAATGTTATCTCTGTATAGATAGTGTCAGAATTGAGTCGAATTCTTGGACACTTGAGGATGTCCAAGAATTTCTTGGTGTTAGGTACAGGGAACCCCCCCATGATGTTAGAGTTGGGCCTAAGGATCATAAAAGAATGAGTTCTTTACATATTTTGTATATTAACTCTTTATCAGATAATAAAATTTGCAAATACTTTCGTCCTTTTCACTGGATTGCCTTTTCATTTTGTTGATGGTTTTCTTGCTGTACAGAAGCTTTTTAGTTTGATACAGGCCCACTTGTTTTTGTTGCCTTTGCTTTTTGTGTCAAATCCAAAAATTCATCACCAAGACTAATGTCATGGACTTTATAGCCTATATTTTATTCTGGTTTTATGGCTTTAGGTCTTGTGTTCAGTTCTTTAATCCACTTTGAGTTGTGTTTTGTGTATGGTATAAGGTAGTCGTCTAGTTTCATTCTTTTGCATGTTACTGTCCTTTCCCAATTGTATATTCTTTGCTCTGTTAATGTAAATTGACCATATATGCATGGATTTGTTTCTGGGCTCTCTGTTCTGTTGATTTGTCTGTCTGTTTTATGCCAATATCATCCTGTTTTGATTACTACAGCTTTAAAATATAGTTTGAAATCAGGAGGTGTAATGCCTCCAGCTTTGTTCTTTTTTCTCAAGATTGCTTTGGGTACTTGGGATTCTTATAGTTAAATTTTAGGATTATTTGTTCTGTGAAAAATGCTGTTGAAATTTCAACAGAGATTGCACTGAATCTGTAGACTGCTTTGGATGGTGTGGACATTTTAAGAGTATTCTTCCAATCCGTGAGCATAGAATATCTTCCCATTTGTTTGTGTCTTTTTCCATTTATTTTATCAGTGTCTTATACTTTTCAGTATACAGGGCTTTCACCTCCTGGGTTAAGTTTCTTCCTAGACATTTTATTCTTTCTGTTGCACTTGTAAATGGGATCTTGTCCTTAATTTCTCTTTCTGGTAGTTCATTGTTAGTGTGTAGAAATGCAACTGATTTTTGTATATTGATTTTGTGTCCTGTACCTATGCTGAGTTCATTTATTCTAACAGTTTTTTAGTGCAGTCTTTAGGGTTTTTGTATAGAGTGTCATATCGTCTGTGAATAGTGACAGTTTTACTCCTTCCTTTCTGAATTAAATGCCTTTTATTTCTTCTCCTTGCCTAACTGCTCTGGTTGGGGCTACCAGTACTTGTGCTGAATAAAAATGGTGAGAGTAGACATCTTTGTCTTGTTCCTAATGTTAGAGGAGAAACTTTCAGCTTTTCACCATTGACTACGATGTTACTTGTGGGTTTGTCCTATGTGGCCTTTATTATGTTGAGGTATCTTCCCCCTAATACCCACCTTGTTGAGTTTTTATCATGAAACGATGTTGAATTCTGTCAGGTGCTTCCCCTGAATCTGTTGAAATGATCATATGCTTTTTATCCTTCATTTTGTTATCGTGGTGAAACACATTGATGTGTTGATGTTGGTCCGTTCTTGCACCCCTGTAATAAATACCATTTGAGTATAGTGTACGATCGTTTTAATGTATTGGTAGTTTATTTTAAATTGCTCATTTTAAAATAGAAAAATATTTTCTAGCTACATTGAATAATTATTTCAGAATTTCTTAGGTTAACCTTTGACATTCATAGGGAGTTCATGGTGTGTGTGTGTGTGTGTGTGTGTGTGTGTGTGCGCGCGCGCGCGCGCGCGCGCATGTGTGCGCGCACGCGCGCTTAAAGCAAATGAGCTCGTTTATTTAAAAAGTGCTAGGCATAGGGGCGCCTGGGTGGCTCAGTCAGTTGAGCGTCCGACTTCAGCTCAGGTCATGATCTCACTGTTGATGGGTTCGAGCCCCGTGTTGGGCTCAGTGATGACAGCTCAGAGCCTGAACCCTGCTTTAGATACTCTGTCTCCCTTTCTCTCTCTGACCCTTTCCCACTCATGCTTTGTCTCTCACTCTCTCAAAAATAAGTAAACGTTAAAAAAAAAAAAAAGAATATGTTTCTCAGATACTTTTGTTTTCCCTTAGTTTCCACAACTAAATATTTTTCATTCCAAGTCCACTAAAAATGTTTACTTTTTTTTCTTAAATGTTTCTATGTAGTTATGAAGAAGCCAAGAATATATTGACGAAAACTAAGATATTGGCCCCAGCATACTTTATCCTGGGAGGCAACAAGTCTGGGGAAGGTTGTGTGATTACGAGAGATAGAACACAATCTTTGGATGTATATGAGTAAGTACATTTGTTCAAACAAAATAAGTAGAAACTAAAGCATAGACTGACATATTTACAGGTTTAAGGCATGAAACCTAGTCAGAATCTCTGTTTGTATTTAGACTCAACCCCAAGCAGGATAGATGGTATGTGCTACAAACAAATTATGACCGTTGGAAAAGTCCTTTCTTTCTCGATGATCGCAGAACGCCTGCAAAGATGTGCCTAAACCGGACAACTCAAGAGGTACAGTCACAATGTCCTATGTAGAAATAAATGGTGACATTTGAAGCTTATCTTAGTTGTGGCATTTTTCTTTGGCCTTTGAGGAACTTATAAACTTCCTGTTATTCAGTGTCTCTGGACAATCTGTACTGAGTTTTTGTTTCATTTTGAATTGAAAGAGCAAAATTTTACAGTACTTGCCTTTTTACTCTAATGTTGGGACACCACTCTGTAGCTGAATGACAAGAATTAAAGAGGGCAGGAGGAGAGAGAAAAAGTGACACATTAGAACCATTAACTCTTCTAACAGTGACCCCAAAGGAAATTCTTTTAGGGTTTCTGGGAGGTTGACTGAAGAAAGCCTTTGTTTCTAATAGCCCATTGTGTGGATAACCCTCCTGACATCAGCATTTAACTTAATGAACAAAATTACTTCTGTGTTTTAGAATATCTCATTTGCGACCATATATGATGTCCTGTCAACAAAACCTGTCCTCAACAAGGTATTTTTAAAATATATATATATATATATTTATAATTTTTAATTTTAATAAATTTTAATTGTAATTTCATTATTTTTAAAACATGTATGTATATAATTTACTTTTAGGGAAATAACCTGGGCCTGTGTTTTTATCTTTCCCTGTTATCGCGGATCAGTCAGAGCTAGAACCCCCAAGTCATGTTCTGCTTAAGGTTGATTTTTAAAAATGTTTTTTGTGTGACTAAAACAGTCACTCCTGGGATATGACAAACTGATTAGTGTGGTTTGAGGTCCAGACTGATCAGAGTATGGTCTCTGGTTTTACCTCCATGACGTTTCAGTTAAAATCAGCCTTTTACCTTCGACTTCTCCCTGTCAGAAATCTCACACTGTACACTACAATTAGCACCTAGAACTCAACGAAGTCTGAAGTCTGTTTTCAGATGGAGCTTCGTGCCTGAGTTTCCCCCGCTGTGTTAGAGATGCGTTAAGGATAAGGATGGCCACAGCCGGGCTGTTTATCCTCCACGGAACCATCAGGCTCTGTGTGAGCTGAGGACGTGGGGTGTTACAGCACTGGTGGTGAAGCAGCGTGCTACTCAGGAATCAGATCTTGTAAGGAATTAACGGGATTCTCTCCAGAGCCTGTTTATATTCATGACCTGGAGTAATGGTTCTATTGAAGTCAGTTGTTTCAATTATTATTGTTTTGCTGTGGCATCCTTAAATGGTGATATGTAAATATTAACTTATTAACTATTTGGTTCTTTGTATATTTATTTTTGTATCTTTGTATACACACCGTTTATATACTATTTTATACTAAGTAGCTTCATAAAGCAACTCCACGTGTATAGAAATGCTAATGTAAGTCAGGACGTCGTTGAATTGGAAACATTTTTCAAATAAAAGTCCCTTTTCTTTCAGCTGACTGTATTCACCACCCTGATGGATGTTACCAAAGGTCAATACGAAACTTACCTGCGGGATTGCCCAGACCCTTGCATAGGTTGGTGAGCACACACCCGGCGTCTAGAATGCTGTGTGGCATGAAGGTGGAAACTCACCCGTGTCCGACCTCCTTCCAAGACTGAGACTCGGGGCAGTTTCTCTTTGGGGCATGAGTCCACAGACCATTTTTGCCCTAACAGTTGATTACTCTCATTTACGATTAACTTCGTTACAGAAACCAATCACCTAGAATTTGCGGTTTCACTCCACTTGGACGTTTGGGGACAGGGACCTCGTGGGGCCCACAGAATAAAGCAAGAGTCCCGGTGGGCATTGACTCGGGCACATCTGTACACCATTCCGTCTTTCACTTTAATCCACATATTGGTATGGTTTTCCGTACAGCAGTCTTTTCCTTCCGATTCTTTTCAAATTAACATAACATGGTCTTTGCTGTTTTTGACAGCAATGTAGAGGAGACATCCACCCACCTGTGTAGTTCTCTTAACAGGCAGTAGTACTGGAGCCTTTGACCCTGAATAGAAGTACTTTTTTGGGGTTCATGAAGTAATCCGTATGTGAAGGCAGCCTTTTGTACACAGAACTGAAATGTTCCCTTTTTCATGATTAGTCTACCTCCCAGTCACTCCAGGCATTTGTTAACTTCAAAAACTGAGTCCTAGGTTCTGTGAGTTAGTAGTAAACAGGTCAAAGCCTTGTGGAAATCGAGGTGAATCCATAAACTCTCACAAATGTTGTTCACTTAATACATTTTTAGTTTGTCTGATCGTGTATTTCTTAAAAACCTTACTAAAAATGTCTTTCAGAAATCTTTTTATGAAAAGCACTGATGGAATGTGTTAACCTTTCAAACTTTCACACAATTAACTGTGAAGTGCATGCCAGTTGGGTGAGACTGTATACACTTCATTTTGTATGATGTCACTTGTATTCATGACGCTCAATAAACAGTCGTTGGAAATAGTGCTGGCAGACACGTGTGCTGACGCAGTGTGGACCTACGTGCTGGAGATCCAAGCTGACCATACCTGAATTCAGTTACAAGGCTTGTATAGGTGGGTTCTTCAACTTAAGACTCACTGGTCACTAGCTGACGTGACTAATCCTTTCGTCTCAACCCAGTGCTGTCAACAGTGTGTAGGTGTCCAAAGGCTACTTTTCTCCTGGGAGGAGGAGGTGCTTCCACAAAACTGTAGTGATGCTCATGTTAGCTTAGTGAGGCTAGAGGAATTACAGGAGGATTTGTGTTAAACTTCCAATTCTGCCCCTGATAAAAATGAAATGAGGCAAACTTGGATTTTTTCCTGAAATAATAGCCTTCCTTTTGATATATATAATAAATAGGTGAGATGCTGTTTCAGACCCAATTCCTCAGGACTCATCAGAGAATATGGAGGAAACAGCTAGCATGGAAGTTTTAGGTAGCATTGTTTAGTGGCAACAAAGCAGTTATAAATTAGGATACAGAGTAGAAGCCTATTTGTGTATGTCCTCGTGTCTACAGTGTAGAAGGATGACCGGGAGGGTGTTTACCAACATGCCGACAGCGGTTCCCACTGCTGGCTTAACTTGGAGAGGACACGTGAATGGGATGGCACGCATACCTGGTTTTCCTATACGTCGCTTTACCGTCCTTCACAGATAGTGTTTTCACAAAGAGGTCTGTGGCAACCCCGCGTCATTGACGCAGGTCTATCGGTGCCCTTTTCCAACAGCTTTTGGTCCCTTTGTGCTGTGTCGCATTTTAATAATTTGTACAGCATTTCAGACTTTTTCATCATTACTGTATTTGATATGGTGATCCACCCACTGGCCATTTGCCCATCTCTCTCCCTGGGCCTCCCTATACCCCAGGACACAACAGTCTTGAAATGAGGCCACTTAATAACTTGTTTATTACATTGATTTATTTTTGTGAGACAGATTGAGACAGAGCTTGAGCGGGGAAGGGGCAGAGAGGAGACACACAATCCAAAGCAGGCTCCAGACTCTGACCAAGTGTTCAGCGGCAGAGAGCCCGACTCAGGGCTCGAACCCACGAACCATAAGATCATGACCTGAGCTGAAGTCAAGACACTTAACGCACTGAGCCACCCAGGCGCCCCAGCCCACTTAATAACTTTACAGTGGCTTCTAAGGGTTCCAATGCAAGGTAAACCATACATCTCTTTTTTCCTTGGAAAGTTTGTACCTCTTATAATCCCCTTAGTTCCCCACCACCCCCACCTTCTCTAGCAACCACAGGTTCTCTATATGTACAAATCTGGGGGGCGGGGGGTTGTTTTTTAGATTCCACGTTATGAATGAAGTCACATGGTATTTATCTTTCTCTTATTCCACTTAGCAGAATACCCTCTAGGTTCATCCCTGTTGTTGCAAATGTTAAGATCTCATTCTTTTTTACAGCTGGGTAATACTCCGTTTTATATACATGCATACACCACATCTTCATCTATCAATGGATACTTTGTTGTTTCCATATGTTAGCTTATTGTAAATGATACTGCAGTAAACATAGGGGTGCATGTATCTTTTTGAATTAGTGTTTTCTTTTTCTTGTTCTTTGGGTAAATAGCCAGTAGCAGAATTATTGGGTCATGTTTTAATTTTTCCAGTGTTTTCCACAGCGGGTACACTAGTTTGCATTCTCAGCAGTGCGCGAGGGTTCCCTTTGCTACACATGGTTGCCAACACGTTACATCTTGCCTTTCTGATACTAGTCACTTTGACTAGTGGGAAGTGCTATCTCGTGGTTTTTATTTGCATTTCTGTCATTAGTGATGGTGAACATCTGTATGTCTGTTTTGGAAAAATGTCTTTTCGGATCGTCTACACATTTTTAATCTTTTTTTTTGCTATTGGGTTTTAGGAATTCTACATATATTTTGGATATTAACTCTTTATTGGTTACATCATTGACAAATCTCCCATTAAGTAGGTTGCTGTGTCTGTCACTTTAAATCAGAAGCTCACAATGACGACGCAGCTCGCTGAGGAAGGCACATAGAAAGCCAAGAAAGACTGAAAGCTGGCCCTCTTACACCAAACGGGCAGGCCAGGTTGCAAATGCAAGTAAGTTCTTGAAGGAAACTGGAAGTGGCATTCTGGTGAACACATGAATGATAAAGTGAGACAGCCTTATTGGTGATAGGGAGAAAGTTTGAGTGGTCTGTATAGATCATCAAACCAACCACAGCATTCCCTTAAGCCAAAGCTTAATCTAGAGCAAGGCCCTAACTCTTTTCAATCCTGTGAAGGCTCAGAGAGGTGAGGAAGCTTCAACAGGAAAGGAGAAACCTGGCAGAGATTGGTTCATGAGATTTAAGGAAAGAAGCCTTCTCCATAATATAAAAGTGCAGGATGAAGCGGCAAGTGCTGATGTAGAAGATGTAGCAAGTTATCCAGATAACTGATGCAGGTGTCTAAACAATATATACATATTTTTAATTGAGAGAGAATGTGCGAGTGGGCAAGAGGGGCAGAGGGAGAGAGGAAATCTTAAGGAGCCTGATGTGGGGCTTGATCCCACAACCCTGGGATCGTGACCTGAGCAGAAATCAAGTTGCACACTCGACCGACTGAGCCACGCAGGTGCCCCTAAACGACAAATTTTCAGTGCGGGTGAAGTAGCCTTCTTTTGGAAGAAGATGCCATCCAAGACATTCATAGCTAGAGAGAAGTCAATGCCTAGCTTCAGAGTTTCAAAGGACAGGCTGACTCTGTTAGGGGCTATCGAAGCTGGTGATTTTAAGTTGAAGCCAATGCCCACAGGCCATTCTGTAAACAAAGCACATCTGTTGGCAACATGGTTTACTATTTTAAGCCCATGATGGACACCTAACAGCTCAGAAAAAAAAATTTCTTTCAAAATATTACTGCTCATTAACATTGTACCAAAGAACTCTGATGGCGACGTACAACATGATTTATGTTGTTTTCATGTGTGCTAACACAACATCCTTTCTGCACCCCATGGATCAAGGTGTATTTTTGACCTTAGAATCTTACTTTTGAAGAAATACCTTTTGTACGGCTGTAGCTGCCACAGAGTGATTCCTGAAGTGGATCTGGGCAACGTAAACTAAACCTGGAAAGGATTCACCATTCTAGATGCCACGAAGAACATTTGTGATTCGTGGGGAGAGGTCAAAATATCAATGTTAACAGGAGTTTAAAAGAAGTGGGTGCCAACACTCAAGGACGACTATGAAGGTTCCAGACTTCAGTGGAGGAAGTAACTGCAGATGTGGTAGAAATAAGAGAATTAGAATTAGCTTGATGATGTGACTGAACTGCTGCATTCTCATAACACTTGAATGGATGAGGGGTTGCTTCTTATGGATGAGCACAGACAGTGGTTCCTGGAGAGACAATCTACTCCTGGGGAAGATGCTGTGAAGACTGTTGAAATGACAAGAAAAGAATAAAACTTAGTAAAACAGCAGGAGGGCTTGAGAGGACTGACTCTAATTTTGGAAGAAGTTCTACTATTGGGAAAATGCTATCAAACGGCATAGCGTGCTAGAGAGAAATCTGGGAAGGGAGGTCAAGACAATGGCAAACTGTAAGAAATTGCCACAGCCACCCCAGCCTTCAGCAGCCATCAACATTGAGGCAACACCCTTTATCAGCAAAATGATTACAACTTGCTGAAAGCTTGGATGACGGTTAGCATTTTTTTGCACTAAGATACTTTCTAATTAAGGTATGAACTTTCAGATATAATGCCATTGCACAGGAAACAGGGTACAGTATAAACATAAACTTTTACATGCCCTGGAAAACCAAAAACATCTGACTCCCTTTATTGCAATACTTGCTTTATTGTACTGGTCTGGAACCAAACCTGTAATATCTCCAGTGGATGCCTGTATCATTTTTTTAAGTTTCTTTATTGAGAGAGAGAGAGAGAGAAAGAGAATGAATCCCGCAGAGCCCAATGTGGGGCTAAAACTTATGAACCGTGAGAACATGACCTGAGCCGAAACCAAGAGTCAGACACTTAACTGACTGAGCCACCTAAGGCGCCACCAATGTAGGCCTGTATTACTTTTGCCCCATTGTAAAACTAAAAAATCGTAACTTGAACCATCATTAAGTTGGGGACTGTCTATACACTAGCTATGTTAAGAGAGAACTCTAATTCAGGCTTGATAACGTGATTTGTTTTCAAAATATCCAAATCAAGAACTTTTTGTAAAATTGTTGGCCCAATTTGAATATGGGATAACTCTGAATATGAAAATGTTCTCTATATTCTATATAGAATAGATATAATTAAGAAACAGAGTATAGCTACAGTGTAAGAAAAATGGTCTCAACTGTAAGTCTCTGGCTAGTTGATACGTCACTCTTTTTCATGTCTTTTCCGTTTTGTCTTGACATTTAAAATTGCCAAATAAGCCATAACTCTGAAATAAATTCTAAAGCATAGGTGACTATGTCAGTTTAAATGAAAATGCAATTCAGGGCTGTATGGAGGATATACATTTATTAACAGTGAAAAAGCATTTACCCAAAGTGAATGTTACAAAATACAAAGAGTACCTGCACAGTCCAGTGGGCTCACTAGTTTAAGCATTATCTCAACCTGCACAGGATTCTGTCTCACTCATTTTGACCTTTCTCCCTCTTTTATCTGTAACCAGATTTTCAACTTAAAAATTAACAAACAGGAATCCTGAATGCCTAACCTCTGAGCAGTAGTTACTAAGGAAAATGTAAAACAAGTTATCTGATCTTAAGCCCCAAGTACTTTAAAACTGAATTATCTTCTCAAATAGAAAACAACAGACTAGGTTACAGCAGCTATAACACAAGTCAAATAAGTTAGATAAGGTCCACAGCTTCTAGAGTAATAACTAAGAAGTACAGTTCTTCCACCGTACCTATCTTTCATAGGCATGTAGAGAGAGACAGAGCTGTAACACGAAGGCTTGGCTTGTGTGCCAATATGAAATTCTCCCCTTTCCGTTCGGAGTCTACAAGACATATAAATATAGAACTTGAGTATCCATATAATCTATCGTTTTAGTTTCCCAGAAGTCAGGCCAACTGGGTAAGAATTCCTGATTCTGGAATGATAGTTCTCTGAATAGGTTTTTTTTTTTTTTTTCTCCCCTCTCTCTCTGGAATAGGTTTTATTAATGTTGGAGATCTACACCTCACATAATTTAAATTAATTAGTAATACAGTAAATGTCCTCAGAAATCCTCACTTAACAGACTCCCCGATGAGCACTGTAATTTTACAATCAAGTATCAGGCAACTAAGAATTTTAAAGGAATACCAATGAAATGACTTTCTTATGGCATGTTTCAGTAAATTAAGTTTTAAAGACTAATTGAAATTAAGTCTTCATATTTAATTCGAGAAACCTGTAAGGTTGGCTTGTTAACAGGCTCGGTGAAGCCTCCCTCAGGTATAGGTCAAGTTTGCAATCTAAAGGTAATTCACCTTTAAAAACTGATTTACTTAGTGATGAAGAAATCTCATAGATGTATCTCAAAAGCCAAGTTTGTCTAAAGGCATACAGAGAGTTAACATTCTGCTGCATAAAATTTAGTTCTGTAATCCCTACTTGAAGGGGTTTGGTTTTTCATTTAAAATTAATCATAACGTTACCTGTTTGTGCAGAAATACTCAATTACATAAAACCTTTTTTTTAGGCTGTGGCAACATAGATAGGAATTGAATTCTGGAAAATATTTATCTGATAAGTATATAAGTTCGAAGTACTAAGGACATGTGTTCTGAACTTAATCCAATTTGAACAGAATATGAATATATATTTTGTAACAACGTCACCAATATCCTGGATACCTTTATAACTTGCCCTATTCTCGCACAGGAATAAGACAGTGCAGGCATTTAAAAGAATATCAGACCCAACAGCAGCAACACTCATACTATCTGGAAGCCTGGCCTAATGGCTGCTCTTTATATTAACTAGTCTATTTGTCTAACTCTTGACTGTTGCTCTTCTCTAACTATCCTAACCATACAGAACAGTGACTTCCTGTTTAGAATTCAACATCATTTCCAAAAGAGATTACTTTACAGATAAGTCCAACTTTATTTAAAACTACATCTTAAATTTATCAATACTAAACATCACAATGGGAGAGGAAAAAAAAAAAAAAGACCAAAAAGAAAAAAAGAAAGAAAAGAAAAACAACCCTACAGTGTATGAAGGCTTGAATCTGTCCAGAATTCAGTTTCTGATGTTTTAAACTGCCACGGGCAGAAATCAGCACACCTATCAAGAATGCAGTGTCAAACTAATTTACATTTTCATACAGATCAAAACAGACGTTTATTTAGTGCCATGTTCATGTATGCATTGACTATGTAAAGCAAGTTAGATGAGCCTCTGAAGACCTCTCATACACTTTGGGCTCCCACTGTTTCTGAAAAACAGAATGAATGCATTATAAATTACTGAATTAAGACATACTAGAATTTACTGTTCTCTTAAAGTTATTACAAAAACACTAATGTAGTTTAAAAACAGGTGAGAGTTTGAGGACAGCAGACTGAGCAGATACTTCATTTCTCTTAAAAAAACTCCACTAGGAAAAAAACGGTAAAACTGATGAAATCCTGACCAAGAAAAGAGGCTGTGAGGGAAAGCAGGACAGGGGACAACAAGCCCCCAGGACGCTAAAAGCAGGCGGTGGCGCAGTGTGGGGCGAGAAGGGCTCAGCCCAGACCCCCTGAGCAGGGGCAGCTTTGAGACTCCAACTAGCAGAACTGGGCTAAACCACTGGGAAATCAGTTAAAGGTTTGACATTTAGTATTTCTAGGGAAAACAAAAATAAAAAATCTTAATTAACTGGCTGATGAATGGACAGAGAACAACAAGAAAATCCTTTGATTTTGATGCAAGACACGTTCTCATCTGAGTGGCCCAGGGGCTGTGCCATTAGATCGATACAGAAAGAAATCTGGGATTACTACTGCCTGGCTCTGCAACGAGACATACTTACACAGAATGGTCTTCAGAAAAAGTATAGAAGTTTCAACTACTATAGTTATAAAAATAAAATGTGTGTTTGCTTTCATAACCTTAATGTAAGAAGAAGAGTAAAACTGAATAGAGAAAGCAGGAGGAAAAGGAGGCAGTCAGTGGCTGAGTAATGACCAAAGTTGATAGAGAACGAGCAACCAACCATATATACTTAAAATCACAAAGGTATCCTCAAACAGAAAAACCAAAAATAATAATCGTGAAAGGAGAGGTAGGTCCAAATACTCACTTTTGATAGGGAAGATAAGAGATGTCTGAATTTTTTAAATTAAGAAAAATTAAAACGATATTATTTAAAGATAAACAGTGTCTCATCCAAAAGAACTAAAAACCAGTAATTGAAACAAATGGGCTCCTCCAATTATCCTTAAGTCTTTTGTACCTTTCCTTCTTAAACAACATGCATCTGTTACCTTGCTAAAATTCAAGATTTTAAAAATAGAAAATTATCTGATAATACCATTTTATACCTAATTTCTAAATTCGGCAGTGGACTAGACTTTTTAAAGAATTATGCTTCCTTCCAATATTTGGCTTAAATCTTCCAAGTACTATGAATGGATGTGAAAAACAAAATGATGGTATCAAGAGTCACTAATTTTTCAATATGATTTGGTTGAAATTGGCAACTCTTACCAGGTTCTTTTAGTGTCTGAGAATTCCCAGCTAATTCTTCAGTCTGCATTTCACATAATATTTCACCAGATAAATGGTTTTTCTGTTCTTCCTCTACCATTTTCTTCCTTAGGTCTGCCTTTGGAATGAAAACAAAAAACAAAAAAACACCTCAAAATCAGTTTTCATCTCAGTAGTAGTATTTGTTATATGAAGACAAGTTTAATTAACGAAAGCAAAATACCTCTGAATATATTGTCAGTTTAAGTGGTAAATCTTCAACTTTCACGAAGTCTTCTTCATCAGATTTTTGACTTATGTTACCAGACTCTGCTTCCTGTAAGATAAATTATATTTAATGAAGGCAATCCACTCTATCTCTGGATCTAAGCCTTTAAAGTCATCCATGCCAAGAGATAAAGTGGATTCTTAGACATAAGTACACATCAGTAATTCCATCCTATTTGTTTTTGTCCTGCGTTCAACTCCATGAATAAAACAAAGCTGGCGTGCACAGGAAGGGCCATGCACTTGCAGCTGTGGACATACTACCGAGCACATCTGTCTCCATTTGATAAAACAAAGCCAGTTTATATAGGTTCAAAGAAAAAATAGCAGTTACACTGAAGGCTAAAATAATCAGAAGAAAAACTCTGGTTTCTTGATACGATTATGGAACGCATCAGAACTGTATCTAGCAGACTATCAATAAACATTTATAGGCTTTCAATAGCAGCTCTGTGGAAGCTGAGAAACATGAGGTATGAATCTAATAACTCCCTTCTGTGATCTCTTCAGTGTTTCTTTGAAACTTGAAATCTTTTATTCCCCTAGTTTCCCTTTCTGATTTTTAACGATATCACTGTACCAATTACCCAAGTGGAAACCTTAAATTTTTCTTCTTCTTTCAACATTTCTCACCCATCTCTCCCTCATTCATCTCGAACTTGGTGTCTCTATGCATGGTAAGGGAGCTTCCTAACATCACCTCCTTGACAACAAATCTTATACAGTCATCAGATTTATCTTCAAAAAGCACGACTTTGGCCATTTGACTTTCTTGCACAAGAACCTTCAGTAGTGGCCCTGGCCTAAATTTCAAATTCAAGTCCCCTCTATAATCAAACATTAACTTAATTTCAATTGACTGCCTCCTACAGCAACTCTATGCACTCATCAAATTAGAGTAAGAATAAGTCTAACAGGTAACTTTCAGAGTTTAAAATAATTTTATGGTGTAAATTTTATGGTGGTAAAGCAATCAAGACAGTTAAGAAACTCTACTAATGTTTCGGGAATATTATAAGCTGAGAAATTATGAAATCATAATTGTAAATACATCTGTAAGAAGAAAGTTGATGTTAAAAGAAAAAAAATTGAAATACGTTCCTTAGGCCTAAAAGTACATTGTTATAAATCCCTTAATTTTTGCTGACAAGTTTATAAAACACAATCTGAGATCCAAAAAAAAACCTACTTACTATAAAAATTAAATTGAAACAAAAATGTCCAAGGTAAAAACTCAACTTACACCCTAAGTATAGATTTGCTACCATATTTTTCTGTCATTTACTGTATAGAGATAAGGAGTCTACTGCTGTCAAACTGTGAACTTTCAGGTTTATCAAGGATTTATGAAATGCTCTAAAATAATTAAGATGTTAGACATGGATACTGTGAGAGATTAACGGTGACCCGCGTATCATCTGTCCAAATCTAAACTTGGAATGAACTCTGAAGACTGCCACCTAAAGCTCAAAATTATAAAAAAAGAAGAGCTTTTAGGTTTTGAGACAATCATCTTAATTTACTATCACCCTTCTGTTCAAGTTTAAAATCAGTTTGAATACGAAAACCATCTTGGCTGTTACTAAGCCTAAACACAAAGGAAAGTTCTGTGTACAGACTGTAAATGTTAACTTGGAAATGGAGAAACACACACAGAAATGAAATGTAAATGATACGTACATAGTCATTGACTAACACTGGAGATTCAGTGTCAGGACTTCCGGCCAAAGAGCTTTCAGGAGTTTCCTGGGCAGATTTAACTTCTTTGACTGCAGGCACCAAGGTTTCAATTTCAGTTAAAGGTAAAGGCAAAGGGTTAGGCTGTTTAGATGAATCAATGGTAGTAAGAGAGTCCTTTTGGATGGCGCTATTTAAAGGTTGCTCATTTTCCAAGATGTTGAGGTAACAGGGTTTCACAGGAATGCTATCTTGGTCATCTGGCATCAAAAGAAAGTCTTAACATTAATGTAATGAAACAGCTATTATATTTTACTATTATACCAAATAGGCAGTATATATGAATGAGTAATCAAGATATTTAAAACCCAAAAGAAGAGGCAGCTACAAATTTTCCTTATCAATGGTTCCTAAAATTAGTTCATCAGATTCATCTGGGGATGTTTTAAAAATTAGATTTCTGAAATCCACCCAATTTCTAATGAAGTAGGATATTCATGAATATCCAGGAATGGGCATTCTAAAAAATCCCCCACATTTGTAGCTAAAGATGTCTTCTTTAAAGACTTTTTTCTGTGTGTTTATTTATTTGTCAACTCTTGTTTAACAAGTGTTTGCCGAAACAAAGCCCTCATGTTTTCTACAAAGGACTTAGGGGAAGGAAAAAAGACATACATCAGGTTCAAAACACCTTCCAAGTTACATTAGGTAAGAATTTAGTTGGGTTTTTTTGTTTTTTGTTTTTTGTTTTAGTTTTAAGCATATAAAGGGCACTTTAGATAATCTTAAAATTTAACACTTTAGATTTCTTGCCTTTACTAGTAGTGGGTTCTTGTTCTGATGGGACATTTTTGCTTTCTCCTGATTTTTCAAAGTCATGTTGTAGTACCTAGAAGGAAAAAGTGATGTCTTAATAGCAGGGCCTGAAATATATGGCCACTATATTGGAGATGGGTTACTACTGTAAGGTTTTTGTCCAACTTGAGACCTTCATACAAGGGTATTTAAAAATATCTTCTGAAAGCGTTTCAAGAAGGAGGCATAGTTGCCACTGTTAAGATGGCTAAGTAAAAAGGCTTCCTTTTCTTCTTAACCTCAAAATAATAGAGAACTAGAGTGTTATGGATTCCACTATTTATTTATTTTTCAGATCAGACTGGATCATGAATGACACTAAAAGACATCCGTTTGTATGTAGATGTTCAGTGAATGGAAGAGGAAGTGAGCAGGAGGGAGAAAGATGAAGCAAAGTGCCTTCAGCAAGAAGAGAGAACAGTAACATTCACCTCATGCTTGGAAGTACCAGATTCTAGGAAGAAAGGAATACATTGTGGGTGAAAAGGGGGTGCTGGTGGTTCTTTGAAACCCTTTAAAGAAGACGCAAACACCAGGTTCCCTCCCCAAACTCAAATAGAAAATGGGAGATTATATTTTGGGTAAAGGGAATTCGTGAGCCTCAGACCCGGGGCTGCCAGGGTGGGGTGCAGAAAGCACAAATGAGGACAGGATAAAATGTCACACTGAAAACAGAAGGATTCAGCAGAAGTCTGTGCAGTGATGGGACACTGGGCGTCATTTCCACATCAAGCTCCAGAAGAGCAGCCGTCAAGGGGTGTATCTACCTCCTCCCCGGCAGGAGGAGAACGGATGACCCTTCTGGGGAGAAACTAAAACACCCCAAAGAAAATACCAACAGGTACTAACATTTGGGATTTTCTACCAAAAAGCTAACCATCTACCCAAATGCCCTCCCATGAAGCCCAGAACAACCCCAATCTGCTTTATGCTGAGTCGGTTTTTAATATAAACACTAAAGGTACCACAGGCATTTGAAGAAAGCCTGCAGGTGAGTAAGAGAAGACAGTGCTTCCTTAAAGTAGCAGCATGCTATAAAAAAGTAATCAGAAAATAAAAGTATTTAGACATTAAAAATATGACATTCACATAAGTATTAAGGTCAAAAAACCTCCCAGAAAGTAAAACAGAGTAAAGGGACAATATAAAGAAGAGAGGAGATTAGAAATTGGAAAATTAAACCAGGGGCACCTGGGTGGCTCAGTCAGTTGAGCATCTGACTTCAGCTCAGGTCATGATCTTACAGTTCCTGAGTTTGAGCCCCGCATCGGGCTCTGTACTGACAGCTCAGAGCCTAGAGCCTGCTTCAGATTCTGTGTCTCCCTCTCTCTCTGCCCCTTCCCTGCTCACAATTTGTCACTCTGTCTCTCTCTTTCAAAAATAAATAAAACATTAAAAAAAAAAACCATGAGGGCCAATAATGTCTGACAATATTAATTCTAGGAGGAATGAAGAGAGAAAATGGTGGGGAAGAAATACAGAAAAAGAAAATTTACCAAAATGAAGGACATGATAATGATTGCTCACAGACCCCCTGAGTACCCAGTTTAGTGACTAAAAAAAGACCCACAACAATGTGCATCACTGTAAAACTTCAACACAAGTCCAGGGGAAGCTCCAGTGTAGGAAGGAAAAGATACAAAGAATCACAACTAAAAAAGGCACTCGCCTTCTCAACAGCAGCAATGAAAACTGGAAGACGATGAAAGACAGAGCAGTTGTCTCTCAAAGATCTGAGGGAAATGATTTTTAACATGGAGGAATTTAAGATTTTCTTAGACATATAAATACAGCCTCAAAATATTTATCTTTTATGCACTTTCTCTGAGAGATACGTGAAATGTGCTCCACCAAAATGAGGTGAAATGACAAGACTGAATTCTCAAAACAGATGGAATAAAGAATGACAAAGGGAATCCCCAGGCTGCTAGCTAGTGAGCATGTCTAATGAAGAGCCAACCCAAGACGGAGCAGGAATAACAAAACTGACAGACTGGTTCATGTAGAAAATTGTACTGAGAAGTATATACAGCTATTGGTGGGCAGAGCAAAGACTCGGGTATGTGGTCAAAGGAAATTAGGTCAAAAAAAAAAAAAATTGAGACAGGTATTAATTTCAGGTGAAAAAAATGTACACGACTAAGCAATAAACAGTATTTGCTTAGTTCAGCAGTAATATTTATAGTTTGGTTACATCTACGGTTAAATGCAGATGTAAGCTAAAGACACAATTAAACAAGGAGGACGGTATTAATATAATTACGTGAGGAATCATTAAGTGACCTAAAAGGCTTCACCTGCTATAACAGGAAGTCAACAGAGAATGTCTAATACATAAATAAATAAATACAAACACATTATTCAGAAATAGAGTTAAAGAGCCAAAGAAATCATACAAAATACTGCCTGTGGAACAGGATGAGGTGGAGGCAAGAAATGGAATGATTTTATTTTGTCACATACGATTTCCATGTATGACTAGGAAATACATAAAGATAAATGAAAAATCCAGCTCTTCTGCAGTAATCTCAGTTTTTATGACCTTTTACAAAAAAAAAAAAAAGACTAAAGTGCTTTAAAAGTAAACATTGCTAAATACAAAATTAAACTAGTGTTTCATTTGGATTTCAATAAGGATAGTAAAGAGGTCTGTTTACTCATGAGAGTGAGAATAGGGAAGCTGTAAATTTTGACACCTTTAAAAAGGAGCTGCCTTCAGTACTTGAAGATGACTCGGGGAAGGTGTGTTAGTCCCAACCAGAATACCTGATCGTCGTGTTCAGTTTCTTCCGCAGTTTCAGTGTTGGCCTGAAGTGAAGTCTGAACATCTACAGGTCCCTCCTCAAATTCTTCTATCTCTTCATCTTCATTCTCATCTTCTCCACTTCCGTAATTCGTCAAAGCCTGAGTTTCAGCTTTGGATAAGTCTAAGTTGATTAACACACAGTTTCTAGTAAATTTCCATCACTAAATCGTAGTGTCAGCTACCACATATTGCATTCCTGCACCGCACAAGTCCTTTACAACTAGTATCTGAAACCTTCGAAACCGTAAGCACTAGAATACTGTGGCACAGAAAGGGGAAATAATTAGGGCCACACCAAAAAATCCAGAGTGGCTGACACCTACCTCTGTAATCATGACACTCCCCCCAACTGTGTGAATAAGTGACCTATAAAGAACTCGCATATACACCTAGTACGAGCCTTTCCACTTACTAATAGACACCGGACATTCTTCACTTTCTTCATCTTCCTCTTGTTCAGAAACATCAGATCTCACGTTTTTGGGACCGTCACCATCATACATCTCAGATGTTTGAGTCTGCTTAACTGTTTCGGTCTCATCCTTGTCCTAGTCACAAATAAACATAATTAATTCCTTAAAATACATTTTAAAAACGTATACAGTAAGTCTGCCAAAAAAAAAATTAGTCATTATCTAATAAAAAATACAAAAAGTAATTGTTTTTAAAAGAAACTGAAGTTTTGTCAGAATCTCAAATGTTAAAAAGCTGTTAAAAGTTATTTAATTTTCTCTTTCAAAAGCACTGTCTTTAGGCACAAATTAATTAGCACATACTTTGTCTTCATCATCAATTTCTCCAGCAGGTGAGCCATGATCTCCTTCAAGAATCCTTTTGGCCTATAAGCAAGTTAAACAGAAATGAGGGGCAACCTTTCCGCATTACACTTGTATTTAGTAACTTTCACAAATCTGCAGTTTTTGATAAATAATCCAAAGCACTGAACGCTATCTTAGAAATGTAAATTCAACTCTTTCACTGAAATCTTTTAAATTAGCAAACAAAACCAACACTGCCCACCTGACAACTCCCTGGATATATAACAGCATCTCAAATTCACTAATTCTAAAACAAAAACCTTGACTCACTCCCCAAACTGAAGCCTCCCAGTCTTTCCAGTCTCCGTAAATGGGCCTTCAACAAGTCAGACAACTGAAACCAGCCTGTGCTGTACTTTTATTATCCATACCTACACCATTAAAACTCCTCACTGACTCAATCGTCAAAATGGATCTGTTGGTGCACACTCAGAGCTAAGTCACATCATTTCCTACCTGGACTACTATAGTGACAACAGTCTCCCTGCTTCTATCTCTTCTCTCTTACAATTCCTATACAATGTGGTATCTAGACAAACCTTTTGAATTGCACAAGAGATTATGTCACTCATCTATGTGAAAAGTTCCCATGGGTTTCCATCATGCTTAGAATAAAATAAAAGAGAAGGTCCTTACCAGTTTGGCCTTACCTACCTAGGTGACTTCATCTACAGTCTCACTTCATTTAATGGGTTCCTGCCACCCTAACCTTTTTCCTGTTCTCCAAACTGCTCAGTCCTGCCTCAGCCTCTAAACTCACAGTTCTCTCTACCTGCAATGCTCTTCTTCCCTTTCATCTTCATTATAAACTCCTTGTCTTTCATGCCTTAGTTCATACACCCACCCAAACAGCCTCAAGAGACTGCCTATCTTAAAGCAGCCCTTCCAACCATTTCTTATGGGTTTTTTTCCTGTTTTATTTTCTTCAAGCTCTTAGCAATCAGTGGCTGAAATGATCTGAAACTTATCTGTGTCTAGATTGAAAATATTATGAAAAGTGTGAAATAGATGACTTGACTTTATCTACTTTACATTGCAGGGAGAAGGGTTACCTCTTTCTGTTTTGGGTCCTGACCTGCTTTCCCTCTGGTGCTTAGAGAGCCAAGAGGAGGTATGAGGTCTTGGTATGCCTCCAGTTTACGGGGAAAAAAAACATCCAGTTTCATATGTGATCAAGGCAAATTTAATAGGGCATAAGAAGCTACAGAGATGTGCAACCAAAGTCCTAACTTGTAAACAAGACGTGTGTTGGTTGGGGTGATCAATATTCCTGGGACATCTACTGGGGTGGGCAACTGCTACAGCAGGCAGTTGGCTGGTTGAGGCCCGGATCCCAGTCCCCCTCTCTTCAGCAACTGACAATCATGTGAGTAATATATATGACAATTCCTGTCACCAATTTCTGTCTGTATTCCTGATCTTTTAGCCACTGCTATTCCACTGAGATTCAGTATGTGGCTACCATATGTACTGATTTGTGTAATCTGATTAACTGATATTACTTCGAAAATATGTTTCCTGAGGTCAAGTGTGATTTCAGATAATAATGATCAAGAACTATATTTATATGCTAATTATAACTACTCCTAAAGCTAAATCAAAGTGAATATCATTTACCTCTTTGGCATAAGACTGTATCACTCCGGCTGCTTCTATTTTCCTTTTGCATCTCTGTTTAACAGTTATACTATTATTATCCAAATCTTGCATGAGCTTAAAGAAAGCCAATTCATTAAACAAAACTTCAGATATTTCTACAAGAAGATCTTCTCCACAGTCTTTGAGTTTTCTGCCAGCAAATTTTGCCAGTGAATCCTATTCAAAGATAAACCAAGGAACTTTAAGATTACAGTAAACTTCAATTGTGGGTAGAGCAACACAGAGGATTAACAAGTTTAAATTATAATACCCAGGGAAAAACAATTCTGTTACTTTTTAGTATGAAAAAAGTTAAAACTAAAGGCTAATATTACTAGGAAACAACAGTAATATTCTTTAGTGATATTAACCTAAGTAGGAATTGTGCTAGTTCTGCTTGAAGAGTATATAGAAGGAAAGGAAAAGGACATCAGGTCATCCACAGATTTAGTCCCTACTTAGAATTGGTGGCCACCAGAGTTAAACAGGGAACTCTAACACCAAATGTTACTACACGGTACCAGGGGTACATATTTACCACGGTGAGAAGCTGAGGTGCCCATTGAGGAAAACACACAGTCTTCCCTTTTTAATGTTAATATCAGAGTATTTTCCAAGTTTCCTCCTTTTATATGAGCCAGCATTCTTTTTTTCAAAGTCTGCTTATTTTGGGAGGGCCTGGGTGGCTCAGTCGGTTAAGGATCTGACTTCGGCTTAGGTCATGATCTCGCGGTTCGTGGGTTAGAGCCCTGCATCGGGCTCTGTGCTCACGGTACGGAGCCTGGAGCCTGCTTCGGATTCTGTCTGTCTCTCTCTCTACCCCTCCCTCACTCAAAGTCTGTCTCTCTCAAAAATAAACATTAAAAAAATTTTAAGTTTATTAATTTTTTATAGTCTTTTTTAAGTTTATTCATTTATTTGGGGAGGGGGAGGGGATAGATACAGCGGGAAGGGGCAGAGGGAGGGAGAAGAGAGAGAATTCCCTTAGAGATGATTGGATCAAATGAAGACACACGCCCTAACACAATTTTTTTTCCCTAATACAATCATCCCCACCCAATGGATGCTGCTGGAATGGACATTTATTTGAATAAACTGCATATTGCCAGAAAATGGCCAAAAAAAGTCTCCACTAGAGGGTATAGATTGTAAGTCATGTAAGTATCAACTCTTACCTGTAATATACTTCCAAGCTGTTTATGAAAGAACTTTACAAACTCTTTGCTCTCATCATTTTGCTGGGTAAGGGTCAAAACCATGCGTCTCACTGAAGTTAGAAGTTGAGAAGAGCATACTTCATCCATGTGCTCCTGAGAAAAATCCAAGCTGGTTAGGATATAAACTTACCTACTGGTTAAGAAATACTAATTCACGTGAGCTTTTGTTTTGCATAGATGCTTCTCAATTTTCAGGTACACATTTTGAAATATTCATAGAGCAGCGAGACTCCCACACTATACATGCTAAGGGGTTTATACATTTTAACCAACCACAGCAGGTAATAGCCAATAAAAGAAACTGGCTATTTTTCATCACTTCCTTTCTTACACCTTACCTCACAGCTCACCTGCTACCCACTTGCTCCACGTGTTTTCTAACTCAGCTTTCTCAGTGTCGGCACTGTGGTCACTCTGTGCCCTGGAGGATGTCTAGTGGCACTCTGGCTTCTACCCACTAGAGGCTAGTACCCTTACCTTTCTAAGTCCTGGGAACTAATGTATGTAGACACTACAAAATGTTTTTAGGGTCAAAATCACCTCAGTTGAGAACCAATGTCCTAACTTCTGTAACAAGCCCTTTTGGGCAAGTTTCTTCTCCTTCATCTTCCTTGAGAAGTATGTGCAAGCACCTAATAATCCAAATCATGGTTCACTTTTGGAGGTGAGTCCCTATCACATCCATACCAAGTAACCTCAAGGTTCTAATCCCTCTTCTGCCACTAAACTCATTTAGGCAGGTCTTCTAACCTTTACTCAGCTAAGTTTCTGTTCTGGCTTTGTTTTTTTGTTTTTTGTTCTTTCTATAGAAGTGTGTAAAGTGAGGTGGCTAAACTAGATGATTTCTAAGGTTTCTTAAACTGAAGGATTTAAAGCCACTTTTGAAAAATTCACTGTGAGAGCAGGTGACTTAAAAAAAAAAAAAAGGATAACAGTCCCTTGTCTTCAAGGAATCAAATACCAGAAAAGTCAAGATACATGAATGATCAATCACTACATGCTATGCACTGTCCAGTAGATCATACTTTTTAGCTGTAGGGGCTGTTTCTCTTTCATGACTGAGCACAATGGTCAGCTCACAGGAGACACTTATTACTGGCTGATAAACAGATATCATAAAAGCAGCACACTAGGTTCTAGAAGGATTTGTAAAAGCGCATTAGAAACAACAACAACTATCTCTGAAAAAGACATTTCAGCCAAGCAGAAAAGAGGGAAGGTGCTTCATATTTTTAATAGTGACAACTTGTACAAAGGGCTGATACATGAAAAAGCAATGGCAGGAATAGGAAATGTTGAGCAATTTAGAGTGAGTGTACCAAATGGAGAATTGGGAGAGATGAAGTTGGGAAAGTATGCCAGGTCCCTAAATGAAATCTCTCAAAGGCTGGGAGGGGGGGAGGGGGGGAAGTCTGCTTAGTAAACATTCATTTCTTGCCTATTATGACAGGCAGTCTAGGTAAAACACGAGCATCTGAATTAAGGTTATGCTACCGGAGAGAAGGAAGGAAAATCAGTTTTGGACTCGCTGGTGACAAGAGGGTTAAGAGAGTCAAGAAGTCTAGCTTAGGTGACTGGGTGTAATACTGACATTAACAAAGTTCTTATAATCTTACCAAAAAAGTCAAGATTCGTTGGCCTCAAAAACTTTTTGAAACACTAAATTAAGTGAATATTTATGAAAGGGTATCACTTAAATCACAAACAAAATGGTAAAAGCAATGAAACTTCCTGACTGCAGATGCCTGCATTCCCTAAGCATAAAACTAAATCATTCAGGCTTTTTAACCCTTAGACAATAACTGTACATATTAAATATTACTACCAATATACCTAATTTAACCAAGAAAGACATGTTTAAAAGTATGTTTTGTGTCACTCATGATAAAACAAAAACGTAAAATAAAAAAGGCAACACTCATCTGTTTCAGATGAAAGCAAATAATCACTTAGTTTAAGTCAGTTCACCTAAAGGAATGGTTTTAAACTGTTAAATAAATACCTACCCATCTATCTACAAGAATATATACACATTCTTACAATTTATAGGAATATCAATATTCTTTTTGGAGAGGTGAGTATATATAAATAATGGGAGACAAATTTATAGGATTGATGAAACTGATGTTTTTAGCTTTCTTAGGTCTACCTGTATTTTCTGAATTTACTATAATAAAGTCTTTTTTTAAGATTTAAAAAACAAAACACAAAGTACTTGTTTTAAGAAATTACTGCTTACCTTCAAAAAAGGAATGACTTCTTTCATAATGGCTTTAATTTGCCGGTCCAGCTGCTGAGTATCAATTCTAGGACATGGGACAGTAGAAACTTCGCTTACAGGTTGTTGTGAACTACAATTTTCAATGGGAGTTTCTATTTTTTAAAAAGAAAATGACTTATTAGCAAAATAAAGCCTATGATATTATACATATGCATTTATTCAGAATCCTAAATATTAAAGTCTCATGATTTTATGGGAAAATAACACAAAGGAGTATCTACATAGTTTTAGCACCCTTAATGAAAAGAGACTGGTAATAAAACTACTATTATACGTCAGGTGGGGCTATGCATTTTTTTTTGTACATATGAGCTATAGGTTTTTACTTCTAATCAACCAGGAACACACCTTCCAAGTTAGGAACGGTAGCCGCGGCGGCAGCACCGTCCTCATCCTCAACAATCCTGCAGGTGCATCTTGTGTTTGTGCTCCTCTCGGCCTCTGTCTTCATGCGCTCATATTCTCTCATTCTGGCTAATGCCTGATCTAAGTGAATCACAGTGTTACCTGCATATGGAATAAAAACATTTCCAGAAAATATAAAAGCAAACTTTGTCATGTATTCCTCACAAAGTATTAATAAAAAACAAATGTCTGACCATAGGTAAGGAAACGTAGCTTCAACAAATTCTAGATACTGCACTAGCTGGGTAACAAGGTGTGTTAGTCTCTTAGACTCTGAAGTCCATCCTGATTTCACTACATCATGTTGCTTCATGTAAACAGTACAAAGAAAATACATCCCAAATGTCACTCAAATCCTGATGAAAATGATCCAACTGAACACAAGCAAATAAGGTCAGGAAAAGGCCTGAGAAAAAGATTTCCCAGTTTTCCTTTGTCTACTTCAGACAAAGCTAGTGGTGAAGGACTGTAAGAAAAAAATTAATAAATGAAACAAAACACTTGGTAACTCAGAAAGGGGGAATGACCTGAAGGGGAAAGCCTGGCCACACAGATTTTTCTCTATATTGGGACTTCAGTTCAGACTTGACAGGTATTTACTCAGAAGGGAGCTAGGCTTAGAGTCCTTGATAGTCAAAATAAGGCAAGGAAGACTTACTGCTTTGGTAAAAGGTGCACATCTAATAAGGCAAGGTCTGGCCCTTTGCTTTGTAGGAGACCTTTGGAATCACCTAAATCTTTTCTCTTCATGTGAAAAAAACACTAGAATAATAGCACCTTATTTTATCAGCTAAATGCCCCGGAGGTCTGAAATGACTGAATCTCTGTTATCTCTTGAAAGGGAAACAATCAGGTACCTATACATTTTTCTTTTCTCTAGTCTCCTTTCCAAGTCTAAGACTCCAGATTTTCTTCTTACTTTTGAGTTCTACAACAACCGTCTATGCTTGCTTTACTAATGATGAAAAAAAAAAAATGCAATGTGTCATGCACATTTTGAGTTACCTGGGTTTCTCACTAAAGACTATTCATGCTTAAGAAAGTTCTTATCTCAAATTATGAAGTTAACATTTTTATTGAAAATGTGACTGGATGAGGCCCTGATAACTCTCAATTTTTCCCATTTATTAACTAGGAAACCTTAAAGGATAACGTTTCCCTGAAGGGAAGGAAATTAACATTTCCTGAACTCCTATTACACATGCTAGAAAGTTGTATGTATTTTTCACAAGACCATATAGCAAGGTAGGTTAAGACTCCCATTTCTTTAGGATATGCAGTCAGATGATCAGATGATTTGCCAAAGGCTAAGGAATTAACAGGAGACTCTTGACTTTAGACTGATGGACAGACTTTTAACCATGGTCTTTCTACCACATCTTGCCTTTTTGGAACTCTGGTTCTTAATGTAATTCAAAGACTGTATTAAAGTCATGTTCTAAGATTATAAAAAATTCTGCTTACCTAGATCATCTGTTGCAAATGGCTCAAAATTTGAAGATACAGACATGACGCTAGCATTATCAGCATCATTTTGCTCACTTATTTTATGTGTTTCTCTCTCAAAGTTCTTCTCAAAAGTTTCCTAAGTTATAGTTTAAAAAAACAAAAATCACTAATATTTCTTTAAAAGTTTTATGATATCCAAAATTTAACAACGAAATTAAGTGTTGGCATAAAACTATATACTTAAAATTGTGATATAACTAAAGTTATTAAAGGTTGAACACAGAGAACATTAAAATATTAAGTAACCTTGCAGAACATATGTCCTTGAGTAGATAAAAATTCACAGAGCCAGCTACTAATTTTAACTTGGAAAATTTAAACACTTCAAATGATTTCTACACCCTCAGGGAAATTCTCCCATCTCTAAACCCTAACAATACCTAGGACTTGACTTTATATGGTTTTACCAGAAGAAAAACATGACAGCATCATTCACTTTAAATGCACTTTATTGAAATATAATTTACATACAACAAAGTACTCGTTAAGTGTACAGTTGGATGAGTTCTAAAAATAACCTTATGTAACCACTTTCCCTAAAGATAAAGATCATTTCCACCAGCTCAAAAAGTTCCTTTGTCCCCTCTGCAGTCAGTCTCCACTACACTCCACTGGTATGATTTCTATCACCAAATTAGTTTCGCTTGTTCTAGAACTTGACATATAAATGGAACCATTCAATATACACTCTACAGTGTCTGGCTTTTCTTTTGCTCCATATGTTTCTGAAATTAATCCATGATGTCATATGTTTCAGAAGTTCATTATTTCTTAATGGCTGAACAGTATTCCAGCATAAGGATATACCATCTTTTGTATATCCATTTATCTGCTGATGTTCGTTTGAGGCTATCCTGACTAACGATGCTATCACCATAAGAATACAAGTATTTTTGTGGACATACGTTTTCATTTCTCTTGGATGAATACCTAAGAAGAAAAACTGTTTGGTTGCATGCCATGTTTGTGTTTAGGGTTATAAGAAACCGCCAAACTGCCTTCCAAGTGTTTGCACAATTTTACAATCCCATAAGCAGTGTGAAAGTTCCAACTGCTCTATATTCACACCAACACTTCTCATTGTCAACCTTTTTAATTTCAGCCTTTCTAGTGCATGTGAGGTAACACCTCATGTGTTTTAACATGGACATTGGCCATTTACAGATCCTCCTTCACGCAGTGCCTGTTCAAATCTTGCCCATATTTTACCGAGCTGTTGGGTTTTACAAGGGAATTGTAAAAGTTCTTTATAGAGTCTGGATTATTTATATAGTCATTGTCAGATATATGTACTTAAATTATTTTCTCCTAATGGTGTCTTTTGAAAGGCAGAATGATTTTATTTTTATGTTTATAAATTTTTCCTTTACAGTTAATGCTTTGTGCACCCTAAGAAATCTTTGCTTATGTTCAATCATGAAGATTTTCTTTTAGAAGTCTTATAGTTTTGGCCTTCTCAGGATTTAATTTCAAAATAATTTTTGTGTATACTGTGATTAAGGAGAGTCCCACATTCTAAAACCCACTTCACAATTGTGTTCTCTCTCCTATTAATCTTTAAAATTTTTCTCTTAAGTTGTGAAATGAAACCTCTGTCTCTGATTATAGGAAATTCAGGCATTACAGAATATGATTCAGGAAATGGAGTCATTTTGTTGCTCCTTCAATTAAGATTGGAAGGTAGAAGTGCTTTTGCCATTTTATGGCACCTGGAATAGAAGATACAAGGTGTTTCTTCCTCTTCCTAAACTTCAATTCTTCAACTCTCTTTTGACTTATAATTCCCAGATACCTACTTTTACTTCTCTCTTTCCTGGGCATGAAAACTCTTACATACTCTGAAATATGTCTATACAAGCTCCATAAATGAAGCTCAAAAGACCTTGGCTTAGAAACTTGGAGAATGAGAGTCTGTATCTGTCCAATATGGAAACCACTAGCCATGTGGCTATTTATATTAAAATTTAGTTCCTCAGTCCTGTTACCCACATTTCAAGTGCTCGATAGCCCCATGTGGCTAATAGCTACCATATTAGACAATGCACATATAAAACATTTCCATCATTGTACGAAGTTCCACTGGACAGCACTGCTCTAGATCTGTGGGTTGGAACACTGGATGTTGTGCTGCTACTGACTAAATAGCGTTAACAAAGTGTGGATGTTAATAACATTAATGATGAAATGAAGTTTTGAATGAAAAATTAAAGAACAATTCAGTTATTTAAAAGTAATACTAAGTACAGTTCTTTGTGCCAAATCAATATGGTTATGGGTTGAATCTCTGTGTTGACCCCCCAAATCCGTATGCTGAGGCCTTAACTCTCAATGTATTAGGAGGTGGACCTTTGGGAGGTAATCAAGGCTCAGATGAAGTAATGAGGGCGAAGCCCCCATGGCGGCATCAGTGCCCATACAAGAAAAGAGACATCGGAGCCACATGTGGACACGTGGAAAAGGTGGTCATCTGCAAGCCAGGAAGAGGGCCCTCACTGAGTACCAAATTTGCTGGCTCCATGATCTTGGAATTCCCAGGCTACAGAACTGTGAGAAATAAATGTCTATTGTTTAAGCCACCCAGTCTACAGTACTAAGACACTTACTCAGGAAGCACATATCTTTAAATTTTATTTAACTTTAAAATCTTGTCAGGTTAAATTAACTTTATCATAAACTGTAGCTCAGTTTTCAACTTGCTACTGACGGTAAAGACCAATGTGCTCAAACATTTTAAAATAACGAAGTAATACCATGTATATGAAATCTGGATAAAAAGGGAGGCAATGGGAGGTACAGGAGACAGAGACATCATTCATGCTCTCAGCAAGTTATTTCAGTAGCTAATAAACTTTAATGTAACTGCATATCTCCTACTTTTGTATACAGCTGGACCACTCTTCATTTTCCACAAAAAAAGAGTACACGATTTCCAAGTAGTTATAATAGCAATCCCAAGTAACAATTACTTACATTATGTATTTGACACTGTTAAGTAATTAAAACCATGTACAAGTTTGTGTTCAGAGAGGTATAGGAGTTGGAGCCTAAGGTTTTAAGCAGAAAAGATGACTTGGGAAAGTACTGTTTCAAACATGAATGTAAGTTAAAGAGCAAAAATTCAGAAAATGTCCTCAATAGTTGTAAGGAAATTAGTACATGTGAAGAAAAAACAAGAAATCTTTTGAGAAAATACTATCTTTTCAAAAGAACTTACAATGTTAAAATATCAACAATGGGCAGAAACACAGCAATACTGCTTCTGACTCTCTATAGCAGATACTTGCTGTTCAGTTATGGCACTCTTATCCGTGAATTTCCAAATACTAGAACTGAGAAAAAAGAAAGGTATTTGCTATCCCAGGACCACATATTACCTATTATAACAGCATCAGGGTCCAAACCTTTTAGGTGATTTCCAAACCCCTAACACATCATCTCCTCACTATCCTAGTGGTTTGCCATTCACTCATTCAATCACTTCTATGCTAGGTAGGGCCTACTTGAAGAACACCGTTTACTGAAAATACACCATTTTCCTCACCATTCTTTTCCTTTTCCCAGTTGCTTTTACTTTATTCAAAATTTTCTTCAATAACTTGAGTACGTTAGCTTTTTTCCCTGGATAATTTTTTTTTTTGTCCAGGCTTCTCTCTTCCGACCCAAAGACCTGATTTATCTTGTATTTATGTACTTAAGGGCTCTGTGATCTGACTGCAGTCTGGTTTACTGAATGTCTTGAATAAACACAAGACATTTTACTAAATATCTGTTATCAATCAATTCCTATGTTGGGCACCAGAGATATAAACACAGCTATTTTAAACCTTATAACGTATCATTTATAGATAATTTTGGGGATTTAACTGCTGGCATATTTTAATTGAGTTGTATACCTCACCTCAAAATGATGTGTTTTACTCAGCTTTTTAAGAAAGCTAAAGATGCAATTATCAGGTATCTGCACAATTTATAACAACTTATTTAACTTTTGTTTACTGCATACTGAAATTATGTCTACGTTAATCATGATCAGCTTACATCATCAGTGGTAGCAAGGCTTTCACTGGGGGTAAGTTCTGAGTTTGAGGCTATCCAAGTACCAGAATTCACTGACTTTACATTTTCCCCTTCTTTTTCATGGTTCTCAGAAATATGTCTGGATACTATGTCCTAAATAAGGAAATAAAATAGTTACTTATGTAAAACATTTAATTTTTTTTTCACAAATTTAAAAGCAGAAGCAGATAGAATACCAAATGCAATTCTCCTCACCTGTTAATTACGAGGAAGAAATAACATTAAAGACAAAACACTAAAAAATTGCTCAGAAAGACTTTTAGAAAAGCTATTTAAGCCATGCAAGAAGCTTTAAATAAAATGGTAAGACAACACATGAAAAATGGATCATTATACATATGGAAGAAGATGTACTTCAGTCTAAGAAAGCAACCAGATATAATCATGAAGAGCAGTACCAGACAGGATAGGAAAAAAAATGTTAGGTACCACATACCTGCAATGCATATAAAGCCCTCTGTCTCAAATAGTCTGTATTAAGTAGCTGAAGCTCATGGAAGAGTTCAATAAGAAAATGTGGACGAGATTCATTTTGAGAAATTAATGTAGCTACTTCAGAATAAATGGTATCCCGCAAAGCTTCAAACATGGAAAAATCACTCCCAGTTTCTGGAAGATATAAAAGATCAGGAAGTTAATAGTGATGAAATACATTCCTGACCATTTCTACTGGGTTGTATCAGTACTCTCAGATTTAAATTACTTAAAAATCAGAACATATTCAATTCTATTTCAGGGCTTTTAAAGTAGAAAAAGAATCTTAAAAACTACCAAGATAAAGATAATCTCAAAATTATCAAGATATATATTAGAAAAATACTTAAATGTATGGATAGTATTACCTAGCATTATTCAGACTGTACTTATTTCTCAAAAAAAATGATCTGGATAATTTTACACATTTCATAGGAATAATCAATGGAAATCTTTCAGCACTCGAATGAAATAAACAGATTAATTTTTTTTTTTTTTTTTTTTTTGCTAATACGAACTGCGTTACAGAAAAGGAAATTTATTTAGTTATGGTTTAGAATAAACTAAATGCTGCCAATAAAAACTACTATTTTAAGGTCTATCTAGTTAGGTCTATCAGTTCTCAAATCTCACCTACCATTCTATACTGATGGAAAATTGAATTCGTAACTGCAACACAATATAGGTCAATTTTGCTAATGTCTTACTGACACACTCAGCCTAAGCTGGACCAGGTATGACCCATTTCAAGTTTTCAGTTACACAGAATCTAGGCATCACTCTATTATTTAGCAACAATTCTGCTATATGTATTTGTTGGTAACACAGAATTATTGCCCTTAAAGGAATACAGTCATACTTTTATTTTTAAGAGTGCAAATTAACAACTGTTCCTCTGGTGCCTGGATGGCTCAAGCTAGTTAAGCTTTTGGTTTCTGCTCAGGTCATGATCTCGCAGTTCAGGAGTTCGAGCCCCATGTCAGGCTCCACACTGTCGGCATGGATTCACCTCTCCCTCTCTCACTGCCCCTCCCCTGCCCACTTTCTCTCTCAAAATAAATAAACTTAAAAAAAAATTTTTTTTTAAACTGTTCCCATTTTCAGTTCTCTATTTAAAAAAAGCCTCAGGGTGCCTTGGTGGCTCAGTGGGTTGAGTGTCCGACTTTGGCTCAGGTCATGATCTCACAGCTCATGGGTTTGAGCCCCGCGTCAGGCTCTGTGCCAACAGCTCAGAGCCTGGAGCCTGCTTTGGATTCTGTGTCCCCCTCACTCTCTGCCCCAACCCACTTGCATTCTGTCTCTGTCTCTCTCAAAAAATAAATAAACATTAAAAAAAAAATTTTTTTTAAAGTCTCTAGCTCTTCTAGCTATCAAACTCAGTACCCTTTCTACAGCAATAGTAGAAACATGGGTAGTTAAATATTCAAGTTCCACAAATATCAGTGACAAGATTCTAAAACAGAGAATTTAAAATATTGAGTGTTTTGATATACTGTGGTTTTAAATAAACACGCAAAGATCATAAAGATTTAATTCACTTTTTGCAAGAGAGGATAAGAATATGCAAAGCAAATGAGGCCTAATGAGAAAACCTCCTACCAACTTATGTCTTAAACCTTAACATCTTCAGGTTTCAATTTCTACAAGTATAAAATAATAATAATGAATACACAACTTCCCTATCCCTCAGACATTTTTAAGTATAAAATTAAAATAAAATAAAATAATAAAATACCAATGTTCTTTTACTAGTTTTAAAATGTCCACATGTGATATTTATTTTAAGTCTCTGTAAGAATCTCTAAAGGAAAAATCCAGATAAGAAAATAGATTTTAATACACAAACTTCCAATTTATGTACTACAGTTGGCCAGTTAATTTAGAAAATGTTTATCATTTCAAAGATATACAAACAAAGCATATTCAATGACATCTGTCATACCTCTGTAGGTGATAAAATTTTCATTCTAAATTATATATCACTAAAGATTAAATTATTCACAAATAATGAATTATGCTGAACACATGCTCCACCCCCCTCTCCCGACTCTGGCCCTGCAACAGAGGTAGAAAGTTTTTGCCAGTTTCTCCTCCTGAACTAAAATGCATTTGTTTAAGCTAGAAAATCCTTGATCTCAATCAAGTTTCTCTGATTCCATCTTATTTTCATAGTTCTTTAGGAAGTATCACAGATATAAGTCAAGCTTAGTCTGTGCTAGATCCTTGTTTTTTCTTTAGATTCTCCTACAGATTCACAACAGACTTTTATTTTTCACTTATGTATAGTGTAGGGAACCATTAAAGAATATTTATAATTCTAAATCACACAGAACCATATTTAAAATATATACGATAAAGATCAAAACAGCACTTTGGAATGTTTGTAATTTTCCATGCCTTTTTATTTATCAAGGTCTTTGCATGTCATTGTTTTTGTTTAATGGTGTATTGGCTCATTTTTAAATACAGATGTTGACTAGTGACAAAAATAAGCAGGTACAGCAGAAGTCACACGTAATACTTAAACACTGTAAATCAAAGCTAGGAAAAAATAACGGTATTCTTGTTTCAAAAAATATTAATGCTTTTAAGCACTTAAGAAATACAAAATAAATAACTTCAAATAAAACACGAAATTGTAAAAAGATTTTCTATTACCCTTATGAATGTGTTGGCTATGTTCTATACAGTAAATGAAAATGAAAACCAGAAAGGCAGCTCATTTTATCACCCAAGTAAAGAATTATAAATGAAAGCCTTCAGAATTTTATGAAGTCTCTTTCACTTTTACAAGGCAAATGACATATATACACTAAGCTAAATCTAAAAATAATCAGAGCAATAAAACTAAGGATATTTAGGACTAATGGAAAAAAATTAACACAAACTGGACACCAAAACTAAGCAGATTGTTACCTGGCGCTTCATTGCATGCATTTCTGTTAGACTGCTGTAGCACTCTCCTAGCATGTGCTGTAGGAAAGGGCAGACATAAGGATGAACATAAAATGTGTATGAATAGTAAAGACAGGGTCTATAATATGAGTAAGTGAATAAAAAAAAAAAAGCAAATTTCTTTAAAATTGTTTGCCTGAACTGAAATGTTATCACAAGATAAGGTTTTTAGTTTGTTTTAAAATAATCTTATTAGGGAAAATACAAGAAGATTTGCTATAAACTTATATATAAACAATGTGACTGATGACGACTATCATAATACACTTCTGCCATTCACTCTCAGAAGCATACACATCAAGATGAAACTCCCCCAACTCCTTAGGGAGAGGACGGGACAATTAAATACTAGCAGTCCTATGTGCTACACTCTAGTAATCATGTTATCAAAAAGCACTAGCACATGCTATAAAGAATTTCAGGGTAGTGACTAAAACAAAGTGTTTTCAGAGCATGAATATGCAGATACACACAGTGTATATTTACACAATTCAAGCATTTTTTAGTGCACCAAAATTCAATCCTTATATTTTTCTAACAGTAATAAGGTCTGAAGAACTATGACCAAATATCCATTATTTAGGTAACTTAATAGTCCAATTAAGTCTTTCAATTTAATGCCCTTCCCCAACCTCCACTCGTTTACTCTTTGAAGATACCACTATTTGATAAAGACAGTGAAAGGGGATAAAAGTTACAAAATTTTGGTAAAATGCTGGGGTCGTGTCAGTAGAATTGATAGTTTTGCCAAAAGGATCCTAGACTTAGCAGAAGACCAGGACTGAAACTTCCACTATGCAATCTCCTAGCAACAGGACCTTGAGGAAGTCAATCAGTTCAAAACACAAACAAATGTGATGTTTCTTTTCTGATTACAAAAGCAATAAATACTCATTATGAAAAGTTTAGAAAATACAGAAAAGTTTCAAAATGATAAAATCTCTATTAACATTTTGATGGATTTTCTTCCAGTTTTTTTTCATTGATATTTTTGTTAACATAGTTGGAATCATACCGTTCAGACAACACGAACTACCAATATTGTTTTCACTTTTTTTTCCCCTTAGCATAGAGAAGTACAATTACGGAGTTAAGGGCGTGACTTTTGAAGCTTTCCAGAAAAACTGTACCAGTTTATGTTACCAGCTCTTTATGACACTGGGAAAAAAACAGGTCTCTCTGACCATGTTTCCTCAACTGCAAATGGAAATAAAACCAATTCACAGCATTATGAGGCTCAAATGAGATGAGTAATTTAATTTGTAAATAGTAGAGCATAATACAAATGGTAGCTGCTACTCTAGTTTTTCACCAAGGGTCCTACTGACACCTGAGAAGAGTCTATATTTACTGCCTCCCTCTTCATTTTTCTTTGAGATGTACTTGTTCTTTATAAATTGGGAAAGTACCAGTACTTAATGTAAAACAGTGACAAACACATACAACTCCATTCATTCATTCATTCATTCCTCCATTCACTCAATCAACACTAAGTGCCTACCATGTGTCCAGTATCATGGAAACACTGAAGATACAAATATGAAAGGTATTACCTGCTGCCAAGGGACTCAAAAAGGTGACAGACACTTAAACAGGTAATTACTATAAAATGTGATACAGGCAACAGAAGAGATTTACACAGGCTACAATAGAAACGAAAAAGGAGAAAGGGAAACATATCTGAGCTTAGATCTGGATACAATTTCAGAGAAATTATGCAGAATTAACATTTTATTTAAGACTCCAGTAAAGAAAAAGGCTTACAAAGAGCAAAAAGGACTCAGGCAGAAAAGACACTTCCTGAGGTGAGAAATGGCATGATAACTATGGGCAAACTTCAGGTCAGTGCCTTGGAAAGAAGAGACAAGTTCAAGGCAGAGGGTGGGCAGAGAAGAGTCTAGAGATGCAAGAAAGAGCCAAATCTCCGCTGGACAGATGTTACATTAAAGCATTTGGACTTTCCCATTAAGTATGGTAAAGCCAAAGATTTTAAGCAAGGAATGATATGATTTTATATCGAATTATTATTCAGAGAAGATTTTCAGAATTTCAAACCGGTTCCAAATTAATGTCAACTATACTTTTTGTTTAGAATTTTATCAAAATGTTGAAAGCTAGTATCACAATAAAAATATTTCCAGTTTACATCTCTTGATTTCAAAAATATATCTACCCTACTTATACAACACCTTCCACATGACAGAAAATTCCAACAGACCACTTTTCAACTCTAAGATGAAGAAGTCCTTAGATTAAAGCAAACCAAAAAAGAACATACCTGAAGATATTTCTGTAGACCTACTATATTTTATTATTTTTTCCAGCTGCTCATGATTCTTTCTGCTGAATACTTTTGCTTGAACAGGCTCTTCAGTCTGGGCTGAATGTCTGTTCCTACTTTTGCAAGGTTCACATGTGCTAGACATACTGGCACTTTCATACCCTTGAGTAAAAAAAGTGACAACTGTTATCAGTTGCAACTAACTCAAACTGAAAGGGAAATTGATTTCCATAGTGAAATAGTACACGTAACCCAATTTAGAATATATGAAGGCCTGGTATAAATAGACATACAAAATAGTAAAACAATGTCTTGCAATAACCTTTGGAAGCATGGGTAACAATAATATATTCTAACACTTCATTGTCCTTTGGTATTTAATGAGTACATCCCAACTCAAACTATATGGCAGGCCTTATGTGACCCAAATTCCCTACTAGACTACAAGTTAACAATTTTTCAGTTAGGAAATACAAGAAAGAATCCTATCCAGTCTACATAAAATGTCCGTAAGAGAGAGAAGAGTAATGGGCACTTGTCAAATATGTGTGCCTTCTTATTATATATAACTCGTGTGTAACAGGACTTGATTTAAAAGGTCTTACCCACCATAGGTTATCTATATATCCTACTAAATTTTCCTTGCTATATGGCACAAGATAGGACTTCAACTTTATTTTGTTCCACATGGATACTTGGCTATATCTACCCTCTTCCCAATGAAGTAAAATGCAACCTTCATCAATATATTAAATGTCCCTATTTATTAAGTTCTACTTCTGAGCATTATTTAAATGGCATACGTATTCCAATGCCATTTTCATTCTTTTAGCCACCGAAGTTTCACAGAATGCTTAAATATCTGGTAAGGCAAGTCCTACCTAGCTTCTCTTCTTTTCTTGGCTATTGTTAGACATTTGTCCTTCCATACAAGTGCTGACATTTTTTTTCTAATTTCTTTTTTTTTTTTAATTTTTTTTTTTCAACGTTTATTTATTTTTGGGACAGAGAGAGACAGAGCATGAACGGGGGAGGGGCAGAGAGAGAGGGAGACACAGAATCGGAAACAGGCTCCGAGCCATCAGCCCAGAGCCTGACGCGGGGCTCGAACTCACGGACCGCGAGATCGTGACCTGGCTGAAGTCGGACGCTTAACCGACTGCACCACCCAGGCGCCCCATCTAATTTCAAAAACAGTCCACAGTCCATGAGGATTCAAAATGGAATCACATTAAAAGCATTTCTTAACTTGAGGAGAACTGATATTTAATAATTTTACACATTCTCTTCTAAAAAGTTATGTTTGTTCCATCTTATTTCATGTTCTTCAAAAATATTTACATTTTTATAGATGTAGTACTTTCCTTGTTAAACTTATCCCTAAGGATTTACCCCCCTATAACTTTGGATACTACCACGGGAAGAGTATTTCCCCCCAACTTCCATTCTTCTGTTACTACAACAGCTAAAAATACTTGCACACTTATTTTGTAACCAGCTACTCTACTAATTTATGTTGTTAACTTTAGTACCTATTTTCCAGTGTCTCTTGGGCTCTCTCAGAAAAATATAAAATGTTTCCATTTATTTATTTAATTATTTAACTTTTTTGTGATAATGCTTTCCAAACAATACTAGACAATTATGATGGTGGAGAGGGAACCCCTGTTTAATTTCTAATTTTGATACAGATTATCTTTGGAGTATTTTCATTTACAATGTTGTGATTGGCATTGGCTAACAGCCTTCATTATATCAAATATTAAATATCTGTCTTCTTAGGTGCATTTTACTTAAAAATTTTTACTAGGAATGACTTTAAAGTTTATCTAATCTACCACTATGATTATATGACTTCTGTCCTTCAATTTGTTGATATCAAAATTATGTTGACAGATTTCCTGATAATGAATCATGATTACATTTCTGTAATAAACCCTACTGACAACAGTCTAATATTTGTTTTGATTCATGGCAGATTAAATTTGCTAATATTTCACTTTTCAATTTACATTAGTAACTGAGATTGATCTGTTTTCTTTACTGAACTGTTACCTCTCCTTTTCACCTTTCCCTATATTAAAGGTGTCTGATCTGATTCATATGTTGTTCCTGTTGTTTTCGGCAGATAGGACACACCAGTATCTTCTTTTCATCGTGACCAGTTTGAATACAGGACTCCCGAGCTGCAGTACTCTTCTGTCTGTGTATGGGCATTATTTCACTTTTTTCTACTTCTTGTGTTGTCTGATGTCAGTTTGGTTCTTTTTTATCATACAGAACTTGTTCTTCCAGTCTGGAAGCTTAGAAGATGTTTACTTTTTCCTTGGGATTAAGGAATTTTATCAGAATATACATAGGGGTATGTGGATAACTTCCTCCCTTGCCTCCCAGCTGGACAACAGTTAGCTGCATTTCTACTAAATTCAAGAGTAGAATTCAGTGATGCATCACTTACATATTAACACCCAATGCTCATCCCAACAAGTGCAGTCCTTAATGACCCTTGCCCATTTAGCCCATCCCCCCCACCCAACACCCCTCCAGCAACCCAGAGTTTGTTCTATTTAAGAGTCTTATGGTTTGTCCCCTCAATTTTCTAGGCCAATAATTTGGGACTTAATAGCAGTTACCCTCTTTTTTGAATAATCTAAACATTATATGTGAAAACCATTTTTTCTAGTTCTATAGAATTTGTTATTAGTTTAATACACTTAAGTGTTTTTAGGATTTTGTTCAAGTGTGTATTTCCTTCAATAACTGTTTTTACTGCATTTTACCTGTTCTATCTAGTGTTCAGCTTCTGTGGCTTCTCTCTAGCTGCTGGTCCCTTTTGCATGCACTGTTACGTTCACTGGACGTCAGGACTCCTATCTACCCTGAAGGCTGGACCCAACTGTAGGTAGCTTCACTGGCATGCAGATAGCAGTTGGAAGCCTCACTCCTACAGTGAGTGAAGCAACATTCTCACCAGCAAGTTGTCAGTCTCCCACCAAGACAGTAAGAGGAAGCTTTTCTACTCAGTCTCCACAGCTGCAAAGGCAATGCTCTCACACAGGCAAGGTAGGGACAATGGCACCTACTTGTTCAGGGACACTCTTTCCCATTAGTACCCTGAAGTGGCAAAAGACTGCTATTCTTCGAAGGAAGGAGGGTGTAAGAATAGTAGGAGGTGCACAGAAGCCCATCCTCCAACCGAGTCTTCCCCGGGACTACAGAGCTCTGATCTTTGCCCCCAGCATTCTCAGAATGAGACAAGAGAGCCGAAAGCCTTGCTACTTACATGCTCCAGATCACAGTAGCTGCCCTGCTAATAACAAGTTAAGTCCCCCAAATACTGTCGATTTATTCTCTGTAACATCCATTCTGGAATTAACCTTCCCTTTTTATTTTTAAGGCCATCATTCAAGTTAGGACTTTATCATTTCATATTTGGGTTCCTAGTTTCTTCGTTGGTCTCTCAGACTAAAGTCTAGCCACTCTCATTCATTCTGCATGAAACTTACTGGAAAAAGAGCCCTCTTGGTTATTTTTGACCTTCACATAAACAGGTCCAGCAATAAGGGTATACGACTGACAAAAGGAAAAGGTAAAATGGAGAATTAAGGAAGACTACTGAGACTCCAGAGTTCCACTGGCTAGACCAGCTAGAACACCACCACCACCACATGTTCATTAGCATAAGGGATCTCCCAACCCACCTCATCACTCTTTCCCTTGGCCACAATCTGTGCTACTCAGAATGAGTGGCAACATAGCTAGAAAAAAACCATACTTTTAGCTGTGTCTCCACTTTAGCGACACAGCTCAGCCATGGCACCCTGGAGACCTTGCACATATCCACAAAGGCGACACAGGTAAGGACTGAACTGCAGCTGAGTCTAAGTCCTGACAGAAGGCCTTATGATCCTCCTGGAGCACAGAATATGAGAACATGGGAGGCTTGTGAGGAACTACTATGTGGCCATTTTTTATTTGCCTCCCCCTACCCCCTCGTAAAGCTGTCATGAAAGTATTTTTTATCTCCTCCTGGGTTCTGATGAAATAGGAGACCTTTCTTTCTCAGGCTCTGGGGACACAGCGCCAGACTATAAAGTGGACTGTAGCTGCAGCACGGCACCGGCTCCCCAGTAACGGGTCCTACCACTCATGTTGCAACTGTCATCAGGCTTCTTCTGTTTCAGTGTCCCCTTGTGGCATGTAGAACAAAGAACACAGGGAGCTAGGACTCCCAGATGCTCTCATTTCTATGCCTATGTAAGTAATGAACTCTGTGACTCTAAAAAGGGTTGTTTCTTTGCTGGCCACATCTGTCAGGACTTGCCCTTCCCAATGCTTGACATGCATTTCAACTCAGTCTTCATCAGTAAACAACAGGAGAGGGAAGAGAAGAAAAATGAAAAGACTCAGGGACAGTTATAGTACATTAACAGTTCAATCTGATTTTCCAAGAACGGGGAAGACCTAGACTATAGGATCCCACTGCTTTCTAACAATATCAAAAGAGGGAATGGACCTGCTAGAGAGTAGCCAAATTACAGGTCTGATGCATCCGGCCAGGCAAGAAACATCTGGCACAGCAAGAAATGATGCTCAACTCAAAGTCTGAATTAGGATGGAAGTGTAAAGAATTGTCACTATCACTCAATTTGTACCACCTTACTTCACATGCAGTAATATGTACCTTTACATATAAAGACCTGCTAAAGATGAAAATACATCACCATCATTGCAAACAAAGCTAAGTGAAGATTTAGCATGCTACTGCTGAAAACTGTCCATAAGTGCAAAACACACGAGCAGTTCAGTCTAGTAAATCAGGGACAGTATAACCAGCTGTGCTCTCTCTCAAGACAGCAGCTTAAGTCCCACCACGCTGATTTATTTGTCATACCCTATTTCCTTCCCCAGTTCCTCTCATCTTTCCCTGCCTCATCCTGCCTCTAAACTTTTTTTTTTTCATTGTTACTAGTTTGGAATGCCTTCCAATATTTCTCTTCATCTACCTACATTTAAGACAAGTAAATATTCTTTTTTCTAAGAAATCATGGCCATTCCTACCCCATAAAAGAGCACTGGTCTAGCTCAGTGCTTCTCAGACTTTAATGGACATATATTCACTTTAAAACATCTGGAATCTTGGGGTGCTTTAATCAGTCGGTTAAGCATCTGACTTCGGCTCAGGTCATGATCTCATGGTTCATGGGTTCAGGCCCCACACTGGGCTCTGTGATGACAGCTCAGAGCCTGGAGTCTGCTTTGGATTCTGTGTCTCCCTCTCTCCATACCCCTCCCTGTTCACTCGCTCGCTCTCTCTCTCTCAAAAATAAATAAACATTAAAAAAATTAGAAAAACAAAACAAAACATCTGGAATCTTGCTAACATGCACACTGAAAAACAATGTATACTCATTCGGGTGGTACAAGGTTGGACCCAAGAGCGCATTTTTATAAGCTCCAAGATGATGTTGATGCTGCCTGTCCCTGGTTCACACTTTGAATAGCAAGGGTTTAGCTGACTAATTTGATTTTGCTCCCTATTAGTTTGACTCTACATGTATTAGATTCTGCTATCAAGTCTTTTATTTTTGTGTGTGTGCCTTAAAGTAGGGCTCTCACTGACAGATGGTTTTGAATGCTTGTCAAACAAACGTGTATGTTTCTGGCAAGTATTTTTATACTTAGAAGAGACCACATAGATCAGAATGTCAACCTTTGCCTTGAAGCAAAAAAGCTGAATTGCATATACAAAACCATCATTCCTTAGAATAAAGGGGTTTCAAAAATAGAAATATACCAGCTATTTCTAGGCTTAGGTAGACATGGTCATTAGTTGGCTTAAGAGTCCCCTAAGAACCTGCTGCTCAAAGTGAAGTCCACAAACCAAGATCGACAACAAATGGGAACTTGTTAGAAATGCAGATCTTTGGGTCCCCACCCAGACAGAATCTACCTGCCTTTAAACAAGATTCCCAAGGGAGAAACAGTAAAGTTTAAGAAGCACTGCCCTAGCACACTCATATTAACCGGCTGAATGAGAAAACGCTAGAAAATAAATGTTCGTGTTTCTTCATTTGTTTGCATGACAAAAAGCATTTTTGTGGGAGCATGGTAAGAGAGAATAAAACGTTGACTGGGTCACCCAAGGGACCACTCCCTAAAAACGGCCACAGTTCATTATCTATCTACTTAAACACCCTCCAGTGGCACCAAGAGTCATCTTGGAGAAAGCAGAGTAGTTGGATTTCATTCATTTGAATCAGTGACTTATTTGCTACATAAAATCAGCTCCTCCCAAACCTATATAACTGGGCAAATATTTTCAAGGATGGTAACGTGTGTGCTGAGAAAAATATCATCCCTGTTCAAATTTGCTTGCTTCGCCATCAAATCAGACTCTTCAGATGGGAGTAGCGGTAGGAGGCAAGGACATGAAGGACAGATGATGAACTGAAATGAAATAAAGGAGCACCTATTCTCTCTTACATACATAGTTTTCATCAGAGTTCTCAAGTGTTTCATTAGCCATAAGAGGCTAAGAAGAATGCTGTGAATATCTACAAGTGGATTTTTACTACAGGGTTTCCTAGGACCTCCGTATCTTTGCATGTATTGTGAGTTTCCAAGAGTTAGCTGTGCACAGTGATTTTTCAAACTTTTCTGATTATATGCCTTCAATACATTGTTCTTAAGCACCAAATACTATCTCCCGAACCCAGAAGAACATCTCAGAGCCACAGCCAAAAAGCATCCCCTGAAAACTTGGAAGGAGCATCCTTTAATATTCCAGATTCTAGAGCTAGACTTGAGTAAAATTTTTAAAAAATCATAGAATATCTATTTTTTTAAAGAGGCACACAGTTAACACTATAAAAAGAACTTTAATTAGATACTCAATGGCCAAGATTCAATAAACCTAGGTAAATGTTTTACCTTATTAACTAAGGGTAACTTCCTAAAGGACTAAGAGCAAACTTGTTTTAAAAGTGGTTTCATCTATGAAATTCAAAGACTGCAATGTAGTTACAGGCCCAAAGTTCTTTAAATGAATCAATCAAGGATGTAACCAGAAAGTGCTGGAGGTAGGATAAGATGTACTATTAAAAAAGAGAAACATTAAAACCTGGGCATTTCAGCAGCTTTTAGTAGGGCACGTCAGCAATTTTAATAACCTTCAAGATACGGACAATATCTTCAAAGCTCATAGTAACCATATACACAGGAAATATAAGAAGCTTTAGAAAGCACAAAAAAAGAATACCATGTCTTAAAATAGCTACAACATTCAACACTATTTGATAAATTTTATTTAAAAAATTTGTAAAAGTGACTAAAAATTACTTTATTCAAGTAGGTCTAGAATAGTTTATCCATTGAGCTATAATGAAATTAAGTATGTCAACATGCCAGAATAAAGTTAACATTTACACTGATCGATACTCAACAAATTTTAATACTTACCAATATTTTTAACTCTGCTTTTCAGCTGGGTAGAATGCCTTTTCTTATTCTTTGACTTGGGAGTTTTATCTTTAGATGCCAGGCTGGCCTGTGCAGATGCTTTTCTTGCCTTGAATGTTTTAGTTACTGTTGTTGGATCTACTGGATCAGGCATACTGCTAAAGCTTTCTAAAGACTCTTCATCAAACTGGCGTCTTCTCCGGCTGGTATCTAACTGATTTTTGCGATTACTATTTGTAGTTTTCTCTACAGGCACTGGAAATCCAGTCTTGATAAATGGTTTTTCTACTTCACCTTCCTGGTCATATAACCATGGTGTCCTACTGTTTTCCACCTCCTCTTCGGGCTGTTTTTGATTCCTTATCAATGAAAATAAGTTTTTATAGGTACAACAGATTCCTATGTTTACTGGAAAACTGTAGATACAGTTTACTAGATTTAGGTAGATAAAAACATCAACAGGCTATAAAAACATTTTTACAGAAATAAACTAAATACACAAGTATTATGAATGCTAATGTGCTAAATTACTTTGAACTTTAATATTACATCCTTCTCATTAAACCATTTTCATTGGCAAAAGTTTCAAACAAAAGATCTAGCATTCATGAAGCAAAAGAGTGGGAAAGGAAAATAAAAAGGGCGCCTGGGTGGCTGAATTGGTTAAGCATCTGCCTTCAGCTGAGATCATGATCTCAAGGTTTGTGAGTTCAAGTCCCACATCATATGGACCATCCCGCTTTGGGTGAGCACAGGTCCCGGAGTTCCCTTCAAGTGAGCCCCGCCCCTTTATTTCTCTCTCTCTCTCCCCTCCTCCCACCTCGCCCCTCATGGGATTCTCTCTTTCTCTCTCTCTCTCTCTCCCCACCCCTCATGGGATTCTCTCTTCTCTCTCTGCCCCTCGCTCACTTGTACCCTCTCTCTCAAAATCAGTAAATTAAAAATAAAAATAAAAATAAAAAAAGGATGGGACATACAAGGAAAAACCAAAACACATGCAGGAACAGCTGAGAAAGAGCTGTGTGTAACAGAGGGTTTGGGAACACACACAGATCTGTTGTCACCTAAAGCAGTTCAAAAAGAACTGGAATTTGGTGAAAACAATTGTCCATGCAACTGGTAATTTACTCCTCCACACATATAGTTTAGTTCTAATGGTGTGCTAAACACTGACATCCTTTAATATATTCATAGGTATTCACTGATCATCTAAGTTTTAAAAAAATATGTGGGGCGCCTGGGTGGCGCAGTCGGTTAAGCGTCCGACTTCAGCCAGGTCACGATCTCGCGGTCCGTGAGTTCGAGCCCCGTGTCAGGCTCTGGGCTGATGGCTCAGAGCCTGGAGCCTGTTTCCGATTCTGTGTCTCCCTCTCTCTCTGCCCCTCCCCCGTTCATGCTCTGTCTCTCTCTGTCCCAAAAATAAATAAACGTTGAAAAAAAAAATTTTTTAAAAATATGTATGTCTACAGGATTTCTCAGAAATTTTAACATGCCAATGTGCTTGATATTATAAATGTCTTAGAGGAAAACATAGTCAGCAAGATGTCCAAAACTTTTTATCATAGAACCTGACACGAACAGTGTTCCGAAGAATGTGATTTGGGAGACTGAACTATAGGATTCAACTTAAGACAAAAGTTAGCAAACCTATATTCTACAGGCCAAATTCAGCCCGCTGCCTGTTTTTGGATGGCCTGGGAGCTAAACTAATTCTTATATTCTTACATGGTTGAAAAAATATCAAGAGAAACAGTTTGTGACACAAATTATATGAAATTCATATTTCAGCACCCACAAAGTGTTATTGGAGCACAGTCACTTGTTCATATTGTTTCTGGCTGCTTTTGTGCAAAAATGGCAGAAATAAACGGTTATGACAGGCACTATATGGTCTGCAGTATTTATTATCAAGCTCTTTACAGTAGGAAAAGTTTTCTGACCCCAGCTCAGGACTACAATGTTTCATGTGACCTCTTGTTATCTCCAGCCATTTAATTCAGGGAACCTACCTAATAATAGTTGAGATTTTGGGGAGGTCTAATCTGAAGTAGGTCAAATATCTCAAGTAATACTAGATATCCAGATACATCCTTTTTTACTATCAATTATGTACAAAATATGGATAGTAATGAAGTAAAGACCTTCCAATAGTAAAGCTATTCACTAAAGCTTTGAATAAGTGTTTATTGCTTATGATGGAAATTCATTCAACCATCATTTCTGAATGGCAACTATGCCCTAAACACTGTTAGGCTCTGACGAGGGAGTATTTTAAAGAGCAATAAGGCGTTTAATGGGAAAAAATGGTTAGCAGAGCTAAGAAAAAGTCAGGAAGGTCAACCATAGGATTCCCAGAGTCTAATAAACAGTTGAATTCTAAGAGTTTTTGTGTCATCATGTAAGAAAATCTATGATTTAATAATTAAAGTGTCAAAATGTTTATTTAAGAGCCCAAGACATGCCCAATCCATAACTAAAAAGTAATGTGAATTCTGTATTTGTAAAGGGCTAGAAAAGACAAAATCAAAGAGATACTTCTTACAGAAGAAATACTACAATGAACTGACGTCTAAGTTTTCATCCTTCTAAAAAGTTTTTTCTGAAATAAATAAGAGTAACAATAAAAAGGCTACTTTTACCAGCTGGCTATCAAAACCGTTTTCCAGATTAACACACACATGAAAAAAAGCTATAAAAATATTAAATGATTAACCGGACTCAAACCAAGTAGTCTTTTATACTATTTGAGTCAAAAGTTTTATTTGGGAAGACTATTCTATTAAATATTAACAGTGAGAAAAAAGTATATGTATAACACTGAGAAACAGAAAAAGATATCCTGACTCTGACTGATACCATATTTCACTGATCTAATAGTACACTCCACATCACATTTAGATAGGCCTTATGAATTTATTCTAATCAGGAGCTATGAATCAAGGAGCCATCACTTTACAACTATCGTCTAGAAGTTAATATTAGTTTCTAGCCCTGAAGTGAACTTAAAGACAGATAGCAAACCTGGGCAAAAGACACTGTATGGGTCACATCTTCTTCTTCCAAAATGAACTGCATGAGACACTCTGATCAAAACTTGATACCAGGGTTAGCAGTAGGTGTATGCCCGAGAGGTACCTGATCAGATTATCAGTTTCACATTCCCAACGCTATCAAGCCGAACAATAGAAGCAGCCTGCCTAATTATGTTTTCAAATTATGTATAATTAGACGTAATCACAAAAGTGACATTTAAGAATATAATGGATTATGTTCACAATTAAGTACCTTTGTTTTTCTGCTCCAATAGAAGAACTGCTTTCAAAAGGTTTTGGAAAAGCCATATATTCTGTTTTCCCTGAAGAATTCTGGGCTAATGGTTGCTGTTGTTCAGTGGGTGTCGAAATATTCTGAGAAAAATCTCCAAAATTAGAAGGAAATAAAGGGCTGAAATTCATACCTAACAAATAAAAGCAATGGATAAGACAACAACAAAGTGCCTGAAGACCTAAATATAAAATTAAAAGACAGTTTTAATTAAAAGTGCCACTCAAATCCACCAAAACAAAAAACTATTAAATACATTAACATTCATTTGTTCAATCACTGTTTACATAGCTCAGTCCACTAGGTTTTCCACATTGGTGACACAAAAATGGATAATGATCCTCACCCTTCAGAGTTAAAAGTTAGATGTAACAGTACCTGACCTTTATCAAATGACCGGATACTGGACTCTACTGTAGGCATTTAACCGTCACTTTGTTTAATGCTCAAAACAACGCCATGACACAGGTATCGTATTAATTTTACCAGGGAGAAAATCGGCTCAGAGATTAAACAGCTAGTAAATGCAAGAGCAGTTCAGATCTCAGGTCTGCACAACTCCAAAGCTTTTATTCTTTCCACTCTAACTTAACTGGGAAAACAGACCAAAACTAACCCTTTACCATACAGCGCCATATCAGATGTATTTGAGGGGGCTACTAACAACTCGGGGAGAGAAAGGGGTGAGAAAAGTCTTCACAAAATTACTTTGTGAAGAATGAATAGTCTTCGCCCACAGTTGACACTGGTATGAAGTATATTTCTGCAAAGGAATTACATGTGCAATTATTTATATTATGTTACTTAAAAATCTACTCAAAAAAACGTTTGTTGCCAATATTTATACCCAAGAACTAAAGTGCTTGTTAAATTTGTTAATGCCACTGCTTTTATAATCTTGCTAAGAAAATGCACTGCTCTTTTTATTTATATTCACAGAGCCATCCAGCTCTCCAAACCCGTTTCTCCTCCTATATTCCCTGGTAAACACCTTCAACTCCATTTCCTTCATGACACACTACATCTAACTGATCACCTAATGTATTCTACCTCTAGAATTCTTCTGAATTGCTCCTAGTCCTGTGCCCCTCCTGCCAATGCCTTGGACCAAGCCATCATTCTTTCTCTAATATTACTGCAGCAACATTCAATTTTCTCTTCACCAGCAATATTCTTAGCTCCTCTCTCAAAACTCTGCAACACTATCACTAGTATAATATGCCTAAAATAGAAATCTCATGCTAACCCCCTGCTCAAAATCCTTCAATGGCCCTTCGGGTTGGCCATGGAAAGTCTAAGCTTCTTTGCACAGTACAGAAGGCCTTTGCTGCTCTCCAGCCACATCAATTACTCTTCCCCTGTGATGGCCCTAAACACTAGCCAAACTTAATCACTTCTAAATTCCCCACATGATCTACTGTTTCACTGCTTTGTAACTCTACGTGTCACACTGATTAGAAAGCCCTTTCCTCTCTCATCTCCCTGGAAATAAATTGTGTTCATTCTTTAAATAACATGCTTTCTGGAAGAAAAAAAAAAAAAAAAAAGAAAGAAACCTGCTGACAATTTTTTGCCCCAACGAAGAGCAGACCCCTCACCTCACTTGCATCACTGCTACAGCACCCACGGCATTGTGCTGAGCACCTGACACCTGAGCTTCCTCACTAGACTCTAAATTTCTTTAAACATTAGTTCTACCCTTCTGAATCCCAGTCACTTATTTGGCATCTGAAACGTAACGGGTGCAGAAAAAAGGTCTGAATAAAAGCCTAAGCTAAATAAATTAAATCTAAGCCTAAGCTAAGCTTCTGTCTAGTTGTGAATCTCCCTACCAAGACATGCAGCTCCTCTAGAAGAACGCTGCTTTAGTCATCTTTACTCCCCTCATGCTCTACGCAGTGCCTGGTGTGTTGCAGTCATGGGAGAGGATCATTCCCTTTCTCCTTGATAAATGGTTGCTGAATAATTCAAAGGTGTAAGACTAAGCAACCTTCATAGGCAGTTTGCTTAATTTCATTAGCAACCATTTTAAGTTTTTCACCATAAAGAATCAACACAGACGAGTCTGTAACTTTCTTTGCAACATCAGAAGGGACAGATAAAAATCCATGCAAGAGACAAACAGTATTCCCGAGCACTTTGCATTTATTTTCAAGTTTTCAGTCACTTACCCGGTGCAAACGATGAAAAATTAGTAAACCCAGGTAGGTTAAACAGATTTACAGGCTGTGAGGGAAAGCTGAAAGGACAAAATAAACTGGGAGAAGAGGTGTGAGATGCACCACTGCTTCTTTCCTGGCTTCCAGGTTTTTCTGGGTGCTGAGTTTGTTGGCGCATGAGTTCATTTAGCATTTGTTTCAACCTGTAAATATTTAAGAAGTCAGTTAACTTCTAAGTCAGTTATATTATCTTCTGTTTAAAGTAGGTTTAAAGAAAATACATGTAAAAAGTGATTCAAAACATGCAGTAGAAATGGCCTGTTTTGAGAGTGACAGCAAACATCTGCTTGTCCTGCAGGCTTACTTCAGTAACTTGGCCTTTGGAACAAGAAGTGCACTTGTCACTTCGATCAGACAGTAAGCAGAACTCTAAGAAATTGACAGACTTTTGATGCTGGAAGCTTCACAGAGGTATAATTTACATAGCATATAACTCACCTAATAGAAGCATAAAGTTGAATCCTACAAATTTTTAAAACCAAAAGTCTATGGTATTAAAAGGGAACATTGGGCAAGTCACTGTTTATAAAATCCTCAGGAATTGAAAATGTATGAGTATCCAATTTTGCTCCTGCCCTTTTCTCCCAGAAGATAACTAGAAAACCCCTGCTCAGTTTTAGCATTTTCCATACAGATCTACTGCTTCTAATCACAGATTACCTTTGCACGTTATTCTGTTGCCACGTCAGCTGAGTATAGCACTGGTTCAACTGGTGCATTATAAGGTGTACTTGAGGAGACGCAACATTGCTGGGCATGACACTGTAGGGACCCGTGAGAAGAGTTTGTAGCAGACAAGATAACGTCTGTGGAAAGAAAAAATGTCCTAACAGTTACTGATGACTTGAGAAAAAATGGGCAACAGTTTAGAAGCAAGGTATAAAAAATTTACTTTTGTAGTAAAACTTTACCTGCTGGTCTTGCATCAAAGTCTGACAAATATTGACACTGAAATCCAGTTGTTTCTTTAGCTGATTGATTTGTTCTTGCCATTGTTCTTTCTCCTCCACATAAGACAGTTCCGACACCCAACGAAGGTTTTCTTGGCGCTGCATGCTGATATTCTGCTGTCTTGTCTTGGCTAAAGGACGATAATTTCCATCTGCTGAAAAAGGGCGACTGTTCTTCCACCTAACACAGATTTAAAGCATTAGGTCATCGTATGTAATTACTTGGTTTTTAAAATCTGGCAAAAAACTCCTGATACTGTGGTTCACAGAGCAGTATTTTCTTAAGATCAAAGTTTAAGTTCAAAGGACTCAAAAAGTATAGAAAATGAGGGGGAGGTTGAGGGAGGGAGAAAGGCAATGCCAGATTTCTAGCCTTGTGCAATTATCATTTAAGTTTTTTCCACTCTTTTTTTACTTAAGTTTTACACAGAAGTGTCCATAGAATCCTGTACTCTGCAAAATGAACATTTTATTACAAGCATGTTTCCACTCTTCATGCTTTAAACTTAGCCACATGACATTCCATCAAGTGGAACTACTTAAACATCTTTTATTCACGAAACATATTTTACTGTTAGAAATAACAATGTAATGGATATTTTGTTGACAGGCCTTTGTCACCATCGATGATTTTTAGTTTTGCTTAATTCCCCCAAACAGGAGCAAAGATCAAAGCTTATGAATCTTGATCCAGTCTAGTTGGGATCTACCTTGGCAAAACTCTCACGGTACAATAAAAAATGTATTTGGTCTTTATCCCAGGTGCCTGGCATAGAGCTCCCAAACCCTAGGCATCTCATGAGAGGTAGAAGGTCTTTGCTACTCATTCAACCATAGCTAATGACTCTTGGCAGGCACTAGATAGTTTCATGATAAGGGCAAGTCACTAAAAAATCAACTAGGTGTTTACAGGGTTGGAACTTTCAGCCCCATCTTCAACTTCGAGAGACAGGAGGGGCTAAAGATTGAGTTTAATCAGCAATGGCCAATGATTTAATCAATTGTGCCTATGTGACGAAACTGCCACAAAAAACCCTTAACAGCTGCTTAGAAGAGCTGTTTTGAAGTGCGGGGAAGGTGGCGCACCCAGAGGACACGGAAGTTCTGACCCCATGCCCCACCCATTCCTTGCCCTCTTTCATTTGGCTTTTCCTGACTTGCACCATTTATAACAGGCAAGTAAATGTGCTTTTCTGAGTTCATGAGTTGTTCCAGCAAATTATGAAACCTAAATAGGGCTTGTGGGAACCCCCAAATTTTTAGCAAAGTCAGACAGAAGTGTGAGCACGTGGAGACTTGGGATTACAACTGGCATCTGAAATGAGGGCAATCTTGTGGGACTGAGCCCTTGACTTGTGGCATCTGCCCTAATTCTAAGTAGTTAGTGTCAGAAATGAATTGAATTGTAAGAACACCACGCTGGTTCAGAGAATCATAGAAGCACTTAGTGTCACAAAGATGTGAAACATCAGGAATTAAGCCAAAAGTTAAAACGGTGAAACTAACCTATTCTTAGTTTCTTTTACATTATAAGAGTTTTGATTCACACTGTTAGGAGGATACATTGAAAAGTTATCATTGGAACTGGCATCTTGCTCTTCTTCTTCCTCCTCTTCATCTGTCCGAACAATTCCTTCAGAAAGGTAACCATCTTCATCTCCTTCTTCATCTAGTGCACACTGAGTAGAACCTCCCCAAGTTGCCATTGTTCTAGAGATTAAGAGACAAAAAGAGATCATTCTAGAGATTAGCTAAATACGTTACCATCTACTATGTGCCACACATTGTACCATATGTGTACATATACATATGTATACTTATACATAAGCATAGATGTACTGATCTATACAATTTCACTTAATCATAGTAATAAAATGGATGGTACTCTTTCCACTGCTGTTATACAGAATATGTTTACTCTGCCTTCCACAAAACAATCCTTCAAATAAATTAAAATAGTAATCATAACCCCCTGAACATTTTTCCTAAACGCCCTTCAATTTTTAACTTGTCCTTGAGTGACAGTTTTCTAGATCAGAGCTGTCCAAAAGAACTTTCAGCAAGAGTAGTAATGATCTATGTACGTGGATCCAATACAGTAAACACTAGGTACACATGGCTAATGAGCATTTAAAATGTGGCTGGTGTGACTGAGAAAATGAGTTATTTTTTTTAATTAAAAAAAATTTTTTTTAAACATTTATTCATTTTTGAAAGACAGAGAGAGCACAAACAGGGGAGGGTTAGAGAGAGAGGGAGACAGAGAATCCGAAGCAGCTCCAGGCTCCAAGCTGTCAGCACAGAGCCTAACGCAGGGCTTGAACTCACAGACCGCGAGATCATGACCTGAGCCGAAGTTGGTCGCTTAACCGACTAAGCCACCCAGGAGCCCCTAATTTTTTTTTTAATTTTAATAGGTATAGGCAATGCAGCAGCTGCCATACTGGAAAGCACAACTCTATATGTACTTTTTAATTTAAGTTTACTTATTTAGTTAGAGACAGAGAGAGAGAGAGAGGGAAACGCACACAGGGGAGGGTCAGAGAGAGAGGGTGAGAGACAGAATTCCAAGCAGGCTCTGCATTGTCAGCACAGAGCCCCACACGGAGCTCGAACTCATGAACCATGAGATTATGACCTGAGTGGAGATCAAGAATCAGATGCTTAACCGACTGAGCCACTCAAGCGCCCTAGAAAGCACAATTCTAGAGCCGTGGTTCCCAAACCTAGATGCTGATCAAAACTATCTAACTTTTCTGAAGTTTAGATGTGTGTTACTCAGAACAGAAAAAAAAACACTGCAGGTATAATTTGATAAATAAAGCACAGTTTGGGACTTCAAAATAGGAAAAGTTCTTCTAAGAGGAAGAGAATAAGGTTTGATGCAATGTTCCAGAAATGCCATCTGAACATATCAAAAGGTTAGGTCCCAACAAACTTGAATTTCAAAATGCTAGCTCTGAGGGGCACCTGGGTGGCTCAGTCAGTTAAGCATCTGACTCTTGGTTTCAGCTCCAGTCGTGATCTTGTGGTTCCTGAGTTTGAGCTCCGTGTGGGGCTCCACTCTGTGCAGAGCCTTCTTGGAATTCTCTCTCTCCCTCTCTCTCTACCCAGCCCCTGCTCGCTCTCAAAAAATATATACGTATGTATAATAATAAAATAAATTTAAAAATAAATAAATTTAAAAATAAATAGAAAATGTTGACTCTGAATACTCCTATATAGATAACTAACCAATCTTACAGATGGCCAATTTTTAAGAAATATTCTAAATATGGAGATTTCAAATGTAAACCCTAAAATCTAAATGTTCCATGTAATAAAACATTTCCTAACTAATCATTAGGAAATTTACAGACAGGAGATTTTTAAGAAAAAACGTGCTCATTTCTGGCCTGATAGGTAAGTACTATAAAGTAACAAACATTTCGCTTTTTTAAGCTTAAAACATAACTAAGAAAATACGGCTTATATACTCAAGAAAATCTGTATCACCATTTGATCAAGTGCCTTAGTTATTAAAAAAAAAAAAAAAAAAAAGAGGTGATGCTATGAGAAGTTAGAACAGGAAACAGCTGGATTTAGTTAAATTGAACCACTAAGGTGATGCTCAAACACTAGCCTCCAGGAAACAGCAGATGTGTGCTGAGAGGGGAAATGAAGCTGCCCATCTTACATGCCTTAGGTAGGTAATGTTAAGAAAAAGACGGAAACATCACTTACTTTTCCGTTCTACTCTGCTGAGGTGTACACAGGTTCTCAGATCCATCACTTCTCAATGAAATAGCCACTGGAGATGTAGTTTCAGCTAGACCTTGCCTCCTCTGATGTTCAGCCATCAGAGCTTCAAGCTGCTTTCTTCTCTGTCTTAGCTCTTCCCTTAACATCTCATGTCTTCGCATCTCTGACCACAGCTGTTATTTTAAGTCAGTCAAGTTAGTACAATATACTTGGATTAGAGTTCTGTTCTCCCTCTATCCTTTTTACACTAAGATTTCCACAGTTAAAATAATATTTTTGTGATGAGAAAAAACGAGGCAATCAATTCTTAATAAAAACAAGTAGTAGCCAAATACACTGCGTCAACTATTTAGAGAAAGTTATGTTTTCTACAAATCACACACAAACAAAAAGGAAAAGAATAGGTCTTTCTAACAGAAATGATTAGTGTTCATTGTAACTACCCCTTAAACACAATTCTGCCAAATATTTGCTAATAAAGAACAAGACTATTTTGAAAAGATCCCAACGTAATGACTTTGGGAGGGAAAAAAAACACTAAAAGACAAAACAGGCTGCATTTAAAAACATGTTCCACAGATACTCAGTTTTCCTTCTTTAAGACGTGATGTAAGACTCAGGAACAACAGTACAATATACAATACCTCATTATCTACTACTGAAGGATCTTCAGGCTCAAAACCAGATTTGCTTGTACTGGTTTCATTTCCATTAACAGCTGGGGTTGAAGTAACAGCTGGGATATATTTTTTTGTGGGACAATTACCCGCACTAGTGGCTGACAGCTAAAAAAGGATTAGTAAAAACTATTATGAGGAATTAAAGCAACTGTGTTAATTTCATAAAAGCAGTTATTTCACCATTTCACTGGGGCTCTAATACTGTATTTAACTTGTCATTACCAGACCTCAATTGACATCTTGATCCAAAGAAAACCTGACATAACAAAACAAAGATGAAAACACAGGATAAAGCTGAAGACTAGCAGCCAACCCTCAGGAAAAAAAGAGACAAGAAGGATAAAATGTTACCATGGAAAATTTCAAATACTCAACCCAACTCTAATATGCATCCCTCTGGATATTATTTAGACTATGGAGAAGGGAAAAAGGATTAGATAAGGTAGAAGAGGTTAGGAGAAACATAATTTGATGTTTCCCTTTCACTGAAAACAAAACCTGACTGAAGAATAAAGGTAACCAAAACATTTTACGAAAAATCTCGAAAAGAACTGGTGTTCCCTTCCTGTATCAACCTTATTCCCACTCCTGATTACGTGACATGGTCAAAGTTTGCTCATTCTCCGTTCTAGTTCAAAGATCCATACATACAGTACTATTTAACATGCAAACTACAGATAAAATATTTTAATTGATTTCCTTAGATAATTCACGATGGTTTAAGGGCCTTCTTATATAATTTTAGGCCAATACAAGATGGAAACGCTACTCCCTTAAAGGCAAAGCTCAAACCAGAATGTTTTAATATAATAGTTATTAATACTTATGTTCTGAATCTAAAGCTGCCTAGTCCAAGTGAAAAGATCAAAGTAATAAAGTCAATTCCTATATGCTGTCTTTCACAGTGTAAATGTAGATCCCTAACCTCTTTCATAAGTTCATCCATTTCATTAATCATAAAACTGATACAAACGTTATCACGTCAGTACTAGAAAAAGAGTACTTTAAATGACATTAGGTTTTAAATATCTTTTTTTCAAACAAATGGGAAAAAAAAGTTCCTAATTACCTGTAGGTCAGGACATGCCTTTTGCAATGCTTGAATTTTCTCTTGAATCCCAATCAGCTTCCTTCTTTCTTCCTGCAAATGTTTGAGCTCTCTCTGTTGCTGCTGTAGTTTAGCCTCATAAAATTTCTCTCTATAATTAAATTGACATTATCATATTTGCAGACTCCAATAAATCTTATAACATTAAGCATGATCTAATACAGTACCCATTCGAGTGTATATAAAAAGCACTCAATTTTTATTAAATGAAGACCATGAGCTTAACATACCTTGCCTTTTCATTTATTCCAGCATCTTTCTGTGTTTTATTGGTATTTCCTCTAGTGTTATTTGCATTCTGTTTGTTGCCTTCTTCTGCTGGGTAGAAATCATCCAAATTTGAAGTATTGGCAGAGATAACCCCTTGATCTGTTGCATCATCATCCTAAAAAAAAAAAAATCATTAAATTAAAATAATCTTGGTATCTAAAGACATTGTCCAATGCATACCTTAAGTACCACTATTCTGTAAAATTTATGTAACATAAAAAGGAGTAGATTAATAAGTACATGATTTTTTGAGAGCACTGAAGTTCATCCTCTACCAATGGCAGGAAAAGAAGTACTAAGACAACAACAAAAAGGTACATTTATAATCTGAATTGCCAATTACCCAATAATGACAAATATTAAGTTGCCTTTTCTTATTTTGACCAGATACAGAGCTATCAAAGAAAAGCTTTGTAAAGAATATGAAAAAGATCAAAAACACACTATCGGATCTGGGAACTCTTGATATTAGGTAATTTTTCGTAAAATGTAATTTTTACATTAACAATTTCAAATAATCAATGTCTACTGTCACTTGCTTAAAATTTCCTATTCTCTCACTTTAGTCTTCAGTTTGCCAAACCGGTGCCAATAGCTCATAATACAAAGACTAATGAGAATATCTCACATCTGTCCTAACTACTGGAAAAACAACTAAAGTTTTTACCTTCCTAACAGTAGGTCCACATCTACTGTTTAAATTAATGTACTTATTAAGGTGCTGGGGGGGGTGGTTTCTGGGGAGTGAACTACTACATTTTCTTAAAAAAAATTTAATTCTACATAATTTTATATTTACTCATGCTTTCTCTGAAGACCTCAACTGAAACTTTAACCTTTGGAAACATCGTTTTAATAAAACCTTAAAGAGTTAGTGGTGACTCTTAATTATAACAATGGTTAGCCAATTTTAAGTTTGTAAATGGGTATTATCTGGTCTTCTTATTTATCTAAAAACCTAATTCATTACTAGTATGGATAAGAAACTGCAAAGAAACTGAGTTGAGACACAAGAATAGAGAGGCTGCATGAGGCCTTTCCACATAATAAATAGAAAAATTAAAGTTCAAGAAAAAATACAAAACTGCCGTAAGTTATAGAAGGCCATGAGCGGGTGCCTGAACAACTGAATGATATCAACTCCAACACTAAAAGAAAGTAACTGACTCAAGAATTATTTCAAGAATTATGGTTCTGACACACAGTTCTTTCAGTCAAGCAGTATTTACCTGTACCATAGCAACAAGATCTTGTAACTGTCTAAGTTTCTGTTTTGCAGCCATAAGTCTATTGATCTTCTGTTCAAATTCAGCATCTTCTGGAGCTTCATCAACCAGACTGCTCCTATGACTAGTTAACGAAGCCCCACTGACTCCCTCATCTTCTGCTTCTTCCTCTTCTTCCTCATCATCTTCACCTTGTGCAACATGAATCCCCTGTTCTCCTTCTCTATTATAGTGACAATCTGTTGGAAGCATGTATAATTAAAATCAGTAATTTAACTTAAGAACAGTACTAATGAAATAAAATACACTTAGAAAAAACAGTATGTCAAAGTTATCATCAGTAGTCAATCATACCTAAAGGAGGCATGTTTAGAGCCCTTATGTTGGTAGCAGATCTGTTGTTAATTTCACAATTAGAATTGCCTGATCTCCCCTCTCTATTATTAGAAACACACTGTGCATTAGAATTACTATTTACTTCATTCCAAGTGGCAGCTACTTGTGGATTTCTAAAAGAAAGAAAACAGCCTGATGTTATTTATAGAAATAAATAAATAAATAAATAAATAAATAAATAAATAAATAAATTTTCCAAGTTTTAGAACTGCTGATAAAATAATTCCAAACTAAGATCATCACTGGCTATTATTACATTTAAACTCATAATGTGAATAACTGGCTCTTGCATTTCATAAACTTCTATTAGGAAATTTAAAAAGAAAACATCCGGAAAATCAAAATTATACCTAAAAATAAAGAGGTAGGAAAATGTTAAGTAAGATACTTCTTATGGTTTACCTGCATTTGATCTAACAAACAGCAAATTTACTAAACTACTGTACTCCATGCTTCTCTATTTGTTTATCTTTACAGGGCAAGTAAGATTATACTGGCCAAAATAGTAGACTTAAGCAGACTTACAGGAGAAAAGCTTAAATAAAAAGCCAATAGCACTCTTTTGAGGGTTTTTTGTTGCATATTAGAAATATCCAAGTAGAAGGAACATGTTAGAAAAACAAAATTGTTACCGAAGGTTAGTAACAGGCTCAGAGTTTTCATGTTCAGAATCATACTCCGACTCTTCAGTTTCTTCATCTTTTGTGTTTTCATTTACAGCATCTGTCATCATATCTGATGTTTGTTCATAATAATGAACTAATTCTCTTAGTTCATTCAATCTCTTTCGAACTTCATTTAACTTCCTGATAAACAAAATATAAAATATATATACACATATATATAAAACAAAATACCCATTTCAGCAAAACAAAGCATGCAGTATTCTCATATACAAGCAGCCAATACAAACAAAATTTAGCCCTAGTCAAACATCCAGGGGGCATGACTACAAAGTAATGAACTTAATTTCAAGGATACCTTTCTTACTCAGTATCTCACCACTCTATTTTCTAATGTCATGTTAGGGACAAAAGCTTTAAAACAAAAACTTTCAATGGGGCATCTGGGTGGCTCAGTCGGTTAAGCATCCAACTTCGGCTCAGGTCATGATTTCACAGTTGGTGGGTTCGAGCCCCATGTTAGGCTCTGTGCTGACAGCTCAGTGCCTAGAGCCTGCTTCAGATTCTGTGTCTCCCTCTCTCTTTGCCCCTCCCCGACTCATGCTGTTTGTCTCTGTCTCAAAAATAAACAAACATTAAAAAAAAAAAAATTTCGGGGCGCCTGGGTGGCGCAGTCGGTTAAGCGTCCGACTTCAGCCAGGTCACGATCTCACGGTCCGTGAGTTCGAGCCCCGCGTCGGGCTCTGGGCTGATGGCTCAGAGCCTGGAGCCTGTTTCCGATTCTGTGTCTCCCTCTCTCTCTGCCCCTCCCCCGTTCATGCTCTGTCTCTCTCTGTCCCAAAAATAAATAAACGTTGAAAAAAAAAAAAAAAATTAAAAAAAAAAAAAAATTTCAAGTGTTCACTTGAAGCAGATTTGGTTTCTTAATCAATAGTGAAGTAGTAAGTATTCAATTCAAATACTACTTCTCAGGCAAATCAGTGATGTAGGCATTACGAAACATTTATAGAAGGCTCCTGATTTGAAACATATAGAGATCTATACAGTGTATAATAGGTTTACCCAAATTATTAAATTTGTAGAGTTTCCATTAAGTGCCAGAAACTAGGCCAATGTTTTTTAATGTGTAAAATACCTTTATGAATAGGTATATTATTATCCCTATTTTGCAGATGAAGAAACAGAGGTTTAATGAGTATAAGTTATTTGTCCATGGTCACACAGCCTTCCTTGTGAGGTACAATTTCAAGGCTTTCTGATTCTAGAGCCTGAACTCTGAATTTAGAATCATTTGAATATTAAAACATTTTAATGTAATACCAGCTATTTTTTTTTTTTTTTTAACATTTTATTTTTGAGACAGGGAGAGACAGAGCATGAACGGGGGAGGGGCAGAGAGAGGGAGACACAGAATCGGAAACAGGCTCCAGGCTCTGAGCTGGCAGCACAGAGCCCGACGCGGGGCTCGAACTCACGGACTGTGAGATCATGACCTGAGCCGAAGTCGGCCGCCCAACCGACTGAGCCACCCAGGCGCCCCATACCAGCTATTTCTAATCCTTTAGGTGGAAAATGGGAATGCATTAGCTCACAAAAATTATCTGTATTACAATGTCACATTTCTCTTGGAAAACTCAAAGAATGCAGTATCACACACACAATTTCTACCACCTCTTAACAATTCTAATTTATCATAATAAATAAATTCAGTTTTTCTAGAATTTTCAACAATCCAAGAAAAAAACCCATAATTTATCTCCATTATTCAATTCTAATCTATGTAAACAATGTTTGTAAAAATGTTTTACTGGAGTTTTTCGGTTGGATTCAGATGTCCTTCATTTTCACTCTCATTCTGAGCAGCTAGAGAAGCAACAGGATAAGGAACAGATGACGTGAGGCTACTGGCTTCTCCACTGACTGGTGCTAAGCCGGTGGGGGCAGAGGGAGCCACAGCTGTGCTTCTCTGATCCACACTTCTCTGTGGAGAAGCTGAGGAAGGCACAACTAACAAACAAACAAAGGATCAGCTACCATAAATAAACAAATACAGCATCAAGTAACAGTTGGCTTACATATGAAAATAAAAAGTAAAAAATCATTAACATCTTAAATTCTGCAGATTTCAATTTTAGGAACTTCAGGACAGAGCAGCCAGGCCACTTGTTCATTAACATGTTCCTAACCAAACACCACAAACTTAAAACAGCAAGAAAACAGTAAGGAAAGACAAGGTGGAAATCGACAAGAATTAGGATATTCCACTTTAAAAAGTAACCAGTATACTCTCCTGATAAACCTGATTCTAGGTTAAAGTGACTGTAGTACCTTCATACCATGAAATACAGACCAGCAATAAAATTTTCTAATTAGATGATGGCTAACCTTCTATAGTCCTTGAACTATATGTTAATTACTTTTCTGTCCACCTGGACCAAAGATACCTTATGCCTTTAAGGGCAATGAATGAATATTAAGAATCTTTGCACTTTTCTATCTCCATCACTTCAAAACTATTGTCATTTATCTTTCTCACAGGGATGACCATCATTATTTGTTGCTCACATTATCAACTGCTACAGCTGGTTTCCAGCAGTCTCTTCGCTCTATTCCTTAACTGTTCTATCTTTTGCTGCTGCTTTCACAGTTTCCCAGTGTGAAAAAAAATCACTTTTTAAGAGTCATCAGTAGGCAGAGTGCTACTTTTTTTATGTATATAAAACTGACTACAAGGCCTTGAGTACAACTTTCAAAGTTTAAATTTTTCTTAGTTGTGTTCATCTGTATAGGAAGGATAAGCATTGGGATTAGATTATCCTCTGGAAGAGGAGAGACCGGCAGAGGTTAGGGAAAAGAAAGGAGGATGTTTCAGACAGAAATACTAAGTTCTGGCATGTGGTGGGGGGGCGGGGGGGTCAGCAGACAAATAGGAGATGGGTAAAAAATAAGGAACAGGGACTCCAGAGATGTTTCTTCTATCCCTGTCTTTAGTAAGAGAGCAGCAGGAATGCTGAATGATGACCAGCTGGTGTTGATCCTACTAATAATCAGTTTCTCTTGCTAGAGCTCCTATTACTGACTGTTTTTAGGTAAGAGAAAGGGACCAGGCTTGAGAAGGTGTCAAGACAGCAACTGAGGACTATTTGAGAGTGGCCGAGTAAGACATCTGTGGAGCAGAAAAGTGGTTCCCATAGTATAACTAGTTCAACTATGCTCTTCCTACTATACCCACCTAAGATGACTATTTATATATTTCAAAAAAGTTACCAAGTTTTTATAGGTTATATAGCCTGTAAGTTATAAACTATGTAAGTTATACGTTTTCTGTACTAAACCCTATGTACTACATAAGTTTTTCGTGTTTCATTTTTTTGGTATACTTGCTAAATCTGTTTCGTCGTTTTTAAATCAAAGTACTAATTTGGATTAGTGTTCCTTCAAAGGAAAATGTGAATATGCTAAAAAATCCAGTATATGTCCAAGTATCTAATAGTTTACCTTCTCTTTTTGTTTCCCCCAAATCAAAATCCTACCAATTTTTCAAAGCCCAACTTTATTCTTTCCCTTTACTGAATTATAGAACACATCGACCATCTATCTGGTTATCATCACAGATTGCCTTGCATCTTAAAAACTTTCCCCATGCAAGTCCTATCTCCCCTCAAATACTGTCATTTTCTTGAGGAACTATGAGTACATTCGTTCACCAGGTATTTACTAAATAACTATCAGATGCCAGCACATACACTCATGGGTCTTCCACCTATCCTTGCTGAACCAGATTTACTTACATGATGAGTTGTTCAGATGCTGATCTCGAAGTGTATGAAGTTCTCCAAGCAGTTTGTCCATTTTTTGTTTCTTTTCCTGTAATACTCTCATTTTGCTAAAAAGCTGTACTTTCTCATCAGGTAAGTGTTCTGAAACAGATGGATTCCTGCTCTGGGAAACCTCCCTAGTTAATGAAAGACTTTCTGCCTGTCTTCTATTGTCTGGAACAGTTGGAGGCTTATTTAAAAATAAAAAAAAGAAGAAGAAGACCAAAGCAATTAAAGGTTTCATTCTCATTTTAAAAAAGCATAAACATTCTTTCTAAAAAGTGATAAACATTTGCCGAGATTGTGCTGGTGGGTAAGTATATGCCTTTCCATACTATTTTCCCGATGTGCCACTGTAACATATGTATGGTTTTATGGACACACATAACTAAATTAAGGCTAGAAATGTCATACGTTATATGAACTTTCAAAAATCTCATTTTCTCTCTTGCCACCTTTTTAGAATCACCATCATGAACTTTAATTTCTGAACCTATCAGTTTTTCCTACCACTTCTTTCCACTAAGGCTTGGGAAATCATAAAATGAATAAACCACCATTAAGCTTAAATTTCAACTTCTGCTACATTTGCATCAATTTTTTTAAGAGAAATATAAGATTACAGATATAGCTAAAGCTCTAGACATACCAACCCCCAATCTCATTACTCTCTCCAGATATAAACACAATCTCGAATTAGGTTTCTACCATCCTCACATATGTTTACATTTTATTACACCTACAGAAAATATACATCCTTTATGCATTTTTACACCTCAGCCAAGTGGTACCCTTCTTAAACTCGCATTTTTCATTTATTAACTCTGGCTCATTTACTGTAACTGGTTATAGGATTTAACTCTATGCATATATTATAGTTTATTATTCCATTCTCATGTTTATGGACATTTAGATTGTTTCTAGTTTTTTGCTATTAACAAATTGTTGCCATGAACACTCTTATATACATCTCCTTGTGAACACATGAAGAATCTAAGATGGGGCACTGCAGGGTCACCAGAAAAATTGACTGCTCAATCATTCTTGAAAGTAGCAGACCATATTCATTTATTGTCATCAGGTCAGCCGATAGAAGACACTTCGTCTTCATACTCAATTCCAGTGAAGAGGTATTAATTCACCCTTTCTTACTCAAGGCCCATAAACTGAAACGGTGTATTTATATCATTATTTACAAGTCATTAAATTATAACTTAATAACTCTGAAATTAAACTTAGGAACTTTCTTCAAAATTGTTAGTAAAGTATCATAAAGGCACAGATTCAGATATAACTTAAGTTTTAGAGGTTATGACCATTAGAATATTTGAGAGGAAAAAAGAACATATTATCTAGTAGCACAGAGGGAGAAAATTTCACTTATCACTACATTCAAGGCAGGTTTTCCTCTAATTTAGTGTTTCTCACAGTATAGCCCCCAGACTACCAGCAGTAGAATCACATGGTGGGAAAGCCCACCTCAAATGAATGAGTCATACACACTTTTGGAGGTGAGGGGAACCCAATGACTAGAAAACTACTTTTTTGTTTGTTTTTTTTTAATAATCGTAACAGGTGAATTTATGCTCAGTGAAATTTGGGAACCACTAGTTTAATTAATGTAATTTTAAACTCAACTATACTAAAAAAATTAAGTTACCTGAGAATCACGAAGCTGATTATGAAAACGCTGAATCAAGTCATTCAATTCCTCGTTTAGTTCAGACGTGATACTAACTCCAGATAGGCTACCTGCTGTTTCTGTTACAACTGGAAAGAAAATTAACAACTATTCACTAAAGCAAATAAATTAAATTTTAATTTAATTTAAAATTTCAATTTGAGAAGCTAAAAATAAATTCTGAGAGAAAAACAGGAATTAAAAAAAAAAATCTAACCTAACTTATAACTAGTTAACTCTCAGATCTATCTCCCAACCAATCATTTTAATAAAAATTTCCATCTAACCTGAAAACAAAAAGACCCAGAAAATTCCAGTATAGTGGTTCATCTTTTTCTACTCCATCATTCAAGGAGAAACACTGCTACATCCCAATTAAGAATAGTGACTCAAAGGAGTAGGGAGAGGACAGGCCAATCAGATTGGGTTGGGGGACTGGCAGGGAAAGTGGTTAATCTGAAAAAGCACAGCTAATACAGTCAGGTCTCAATCCCTACCTCCCCAGACAGAATCAATGATCTAATACAGGGCTGGCAAACATTTCATAAAGATTCAGATGGTACATATGTTAGGCTTTGTGGAAATGCAGTTTTTGTCTCAACTACACAATTCTGCCACTGCAGGGAAAAAACAACCACAGACAATAAATACATAAATAGACACAGATATATTCCATGAAACTTTATTTTATAGAGTGGGTCAAATCCAGCTGGCCATAGCTCGCTGACCCGTGCGACAGAACAGGTAATTTACTGAAGTTGTTGCTTAGGACACAACTAACTGCAAGACCATGGTTCTTACCTTCCTATGGCAATATTCCTGAGGCAGTATTCAGATGATAATTTCGATAACAGTCACTGTTCTACTACCAACCACTCCATGCTCATCCTCTCTAGCTCTAAAAGAGACACTGGCTATAAACTGTTTCTGTTCTAAAGGAAAATACTAGCTTTCTCAATGAGAAATTAGAATTTCAGGGTTAAATAGAATCCCAAGTATCTAGTGCAAACTCTATTTTGAAAACAATGAAATTACAGTATAGGTAACTAACACACACTTAACTAACACATACCCGCTAGTTCAGTAAAGAACAATTCTTTCCCATAACAATTACTTTGACTTGCTTACATACCAGAAGATTAAATATTACCATTCTGGTTTTTCATACAAGAAGCAATGTTTAAAAATTACTAAAATTATTTTTGAAATAGTATGTAAAAAAAGTTTACTCTTAAACTCCTGTTCATTCTACTCCTGGTGCCTGCCTCATAGTACACTTTAAAGAAAAAGAAATAAGTTCATATATTCAGAAAAAGACCCCTGACCTAGAATTCAAGAGATCTGATTTTACTAATATTCCATGTAAGTGTAAGCAAGTCACAAACTCTGTTAGAGCCGCTTCTCTACAACATGAGCCTAAGAAATAAATGCTCTGGTGACTAACACACAATTTCGTGATAATTAAATGAGATGATGTGAATGTAACTATGTGAAATAACATAAGTATCACAGGCAAGTCTCTGAAATCTAAAACTTGAAAAATATTTAAACTATTTAGAACATCAGTCATTAGCCTTTACCTGGTATTAGTCATCGTTTAAATATTGTTTTATTCTAAATTATCTATTTCCTAAAATATGAATGTAAAAGCTAATGATACTCTGAACTTTACAAGAGAAAAATGGGTTCAAAATGCATATTAATTATGATATACTACACTACATATATGATACACAATTATGTAATTATTACAAAGGAGTAAGTTACTTGCGAGTCATGATGTTCCTTACGAAAACGCAAAATTAAATTATGTATAACAGTGATCAGAGGGCTCAGCCACTGGGCTAGGTATGGATAGCAGCATAAAATGAGTAATAACAGGATGACCTCAGTGAAGACCTAACATAGAAGAGCCCACAGGAAATAAATTATTAGACTGGGATGACAGACTAGAAAATATCCCTTAGTTTTACTGAGTTTTAACAGGTAACAAGTGGTTTTCAACATAATGAGAAACTCAAGAGGTTTGAAGATGATGAAACAAACTATAAAATTCAACTCCACACTGAAGAATTCAACACAATTTCCACCTAAATGATAGATACATGGCTGTGACAGAAGGGAAAATGAAAAAAACATTTCTGAGTCTCAGGAAGACTATACAGGATATAAATTCAGTAAAAAGGAACTAGTGCACACCACTGGGTATCTAACTGAAATAACAGAGCTACTGCTAACATCAGAAGCTAAAGAAGCTCTTCAGACTTATTCACTGCCTCACTTTTAGGGTTTTGACCTTTCCTAGGGAGACAAGAAAAGTATGGCAATCCCAGGTGAATAAAGTACAACAGGTGGAAAAAAAAACAACCCATCAAGAGCCCTATTAGTGTGAGGTACAAAAACAGAACTGCAGCCTGTCCCTTTTACCTCTTGAGGGTGCTCTCTGATGAAAAGGAGAGCAGGCTGGCTGTGGGCCTGGTACAGTATGACGGCCAGGAGCTGTCCCTGCAGCCTTTTCTGCATAACCAGAGAAAGCACAGGACAGGGTAAGCCTCGTATGTAGGTTTCTAGTCAACAATCAAGATCTGGTTATCTAAATAACCAGCATCCACCTTGCAAGACCATTATTAACCGAGCCTTGCTTTTATCAACATGCTAGCCTGCAGCATACCAGAATCGTCCATCACAGCGATGGCTTGCTCGGCTTTGTGCTGCAGAGCGAGAAGAGCGGCCTGTCGTCCCTGCAGGGCTCGCAGCTGCTCCTGCTGCTGTAACATCCTTTTTAATAAGTCATGCTGTTTCTTCAAATTTTCTATCTCTTCCATAGGTTCCTGCTGAGGATCTCTGGCCTGGAAAATAAGATCAACAATACTTGTATCGGATTATTAAAATTCATGTTCCTGTTTCAACTACTAATGGCAAAGTACATACGGAGATGATAAATTAGTATTAAACACACAACCCTCGATACAGTTTTAGTAGACTTGAAGAAAAAGATTTAAGAAAAAAATGATGACACAGAGAGAGCCTGCCGTATTAAGAGTTAGGTAGTTAGGTAATTTCACAGTAAAAGAGCATAATCAATGGCTTAGCATGAAGAGGAATTAACCAAGGGGGAGAAAAAGGAGTACAAAAAAAGTTACAAAGAGCTAAACACACACACACACACACACACACACACACACACACACACACACACACACACACGAGATCCAAGCCTTACAGAAAAGGAAAAACAAACAGATCATACCAGGTTAATTAATGCCCTAAAAAAAATATCCCTGCAGAAGATCAGGCTAAAAAACATTCTGCCTCACTTCTGGAAGTGACGTTAAAAAACACTAATAAAACAAAAACAAACCCACTATTTTCTAACTGAGGACAGAAATTTTAGAAACACATTTTTTATTTGATAATCGGACGTGAAAGGATTTAATTTACTTGCATCTCATTTTATAAGCATAAAAATAAGACAGAATACTTTATATTTTGTATCAAAGATATCATTATGTTTTCTTTTAACATATGCTCATTTAGCAGAGTCTGAGAACATTAAATCCTTTGAAATTCCCCCCAAATGCTACCATTTTGCCTAAAAGTAGAGGAACAAGATTAAACAGGTGCCACTTATAAGAAATCACAAAATTTTTAAACATTAATCTTAAAACCACTGAAATGTAACCCAATAAGAAAAACTGAAAGTCAATTAAGCAAAGAGACCAATTTAAATACAATTGGAAAAAAAAAAAAAAGCCAAAATTACATATGAAATGTATATAAACCATATTGGTATTTTTCATTATTGATTTGTCTTTTTAAAAATCTTGTATTTTAGGGGCGCCCGGGTGGCGCAGTCGGTTAAGCGTCCAACTTCAGCCAGGTCACGATCTCGCGGTCCGTGAGTTCGAGCCCAGCGTCGGGCTCTGGGCTGATGGCTCAGAGCCTGGAGCCTGTTTCCGATTCTGTGTCTCCCTCTCTCTCTGACCCTCCCCCGTTCATACTCTGTCTCTCTCTGTCCCAAAAATAAATAAACGTTGAAAAAAAAAAATTTAAAAAAAAAAAAAATCTTGTATTTTAAAAGTTTAATGATTTAACCTAATATTTACATAGAATATTTCTATTAGAAACATTTAGTCACTTCTAAACTTGCACTGCTACCAAATTTTGGTTGGAGTTATGTAGATTTTAAATGAATAATCCCCCCCCACTACCAAAGTTATTAAGGAAAATAAAGTTCAATAATTTCATTTGAAAGTAAAAATGCACTGATCTGCTTTCTCTATGTGATTCCTGTATAAATTACAGAAACACAGATGGCTCCAGAGAGATTCCCTTCTGAGTGACATCCCTTATCAATAACTATGCAAAACTCCCTTCTCTACCTCCCCGGGTAGAACTCATCAGTATTATGAATAACTTTTACACCGTGACTTGGCAAGCAATAAAACTAGTAAGTGAATAAATAAGAACATGGGTATGAATTAAATACTCTGAAGAAAATAGAATCAAATAAGGAAGTAAAAAGACTATGGTTGGAATATTTGACGTACGTATCAGAGAAGCCAGGACAGTGAGTGCTGTCTCTATCCTATATTGAGTGACCAGACTTCATGAACATGGAAAAGAAATAAACTCTCTTGGACAAATCAGTACTTAAAGATTTTCTGTTGTCCTGAATTTCCTTTTTACATGAACTGTTTATTTAGTTCTCTCCCGACCTATACAAGTGGAGTTACGCTACTAACATTTACATTCATTCCTGTCATATACTCTGGTTTCTCTTCAGATCGTATAAATCTTTCGCCTTTTACACTCATTCCTGTCAAAATTCATCTTAGTTCTGGCTTATTTCAATTTGTGATCCTCTCATCCCTCAAAAATACTACTAAAGTATCTAAACTACTATATCTAAACTATTCACCCCTCAAGTAACCTTAAAGCTATCTAAAGAGTTTACTAAATAACTAACATTCTGGGTTTTTCCCCTTTAAAAAGCAAACTTTTTAAAAGAACTTTAATCCTTGTTAGTCAGATTTATTTGCAAAACTCTGATACTAAAATTATAAAGAATCCTGAACTATTTATGAAAGTAAACACAATTACCTTCAGATTCTTCACTAATCCAAAATGATTTCCCAACAAGTTTTGATATTAGTAGAGTTTTAATACTGTTTAATAAGTTCTGCATCCATATAAATAATATTCAAACTAATACTCGGGAAATCTAAGCTGAAGGAAGCAGGTAGGAACCATGGTCAAACAATAAAGAAAGGGAAGATAAAAAAATGGAAATAAAAACACCTATGGATTAGAACATGCCAAGCAGATGCCAAAAGAGAATCCAAAAAGGAAGCGAAGAATACATTCACTCTTCAAACACATATTTTTACTTAAACTTTTTTTTTTTTTTTTTTAATTTATTTTTGGGACAGAGAGAGACAGAGCATGAACGGGGGAGGGGCAGAGAGAGAGGGAGACACAGAATCGGAAACAGGCTCCAGGCTCTGAGCCATCAGCCCAGAGCCTGATGCGGGGTTCGAACTCACGGACCGCGAGATCGTGACCTGGCTGAAGTCGGACGCTTAACCGACTGCGCCACCCAGGCGCCCCTCTTACTTAAACTTTTTGAGTCACCTTCAACAAGTACATTTTTAGTTTACAGATAAAAAAAAAAAAATAACTTAGGCATGAATTCCAAAGTTGCCTACAGGTAACAGTTCAATTTCAGAAAATTCTTTCTTTCCTCTAGTCAACTGAAGTTCCTCTAATAATTCATGGGTCCAAATATATTTTTATAGCTGAAAAGTACTTCAGATAATATGTCTCCAAGTTTTCTCATGTGAAAGCCCAGAGAAGATAAAGCTGTGGTTTATCCAATATCACAGTTAGGGCAAGTCAGGTTCCTAAGTTCTAGGATAGCGTTTTCCACCCCATGCTGTCTGCCCCCAAATTATGTGTTTAGATAGTTTTAAATACAAAAGTCTAAGGCACAGTGGTCAGAGGAAGCATAGTCTGGTTTGGGAGACAAAGTTAGCCTACATGAAATATACCTAGAAATGATGAAAACAATAGCAGAAAAGAAGTAGATAGTATTTTTAAAAGCTTATAAAGTCTCTAAAAGCTGATAGTACGCAGCAAAGAGAAGTATGGGCAAATAGTGAGACATGGGTCTTACAGAAGGCTTCTTTTTAAAAATTATGCAAAGTGTCATCATATCTGTAAAATATTCCATAAAATGGATACTGTCCTTGTAAGCAGCTGGAGAATATCAACCATTTCCTATCCCACTGCAACTTACAATGATGCTTTAAGCTCTGAATTTGAGTTAAGAACTCCACTTTTTCCTACTCTTTTAAAAGAATATGACATCTTGTAAGGATGTTAAGTAGGAAATGAAGGTGAGGTGGGGAGAACACAATTCTGCACAGCAGAGGAGAAACGAAGTCAGTTGGTGAAAATTAGGGTTTTTTTCTAATAAAATATTACGAACAGAGTACTGATAGAACTACCGTAGGAAGGCCCTAAGTATCAAAAGATTAAAGAGAATCAAATTGGAATAAACTCTGACAATTCAATAGAGAATAATATTCACATATAATGATATTATTCAAAGGAACTAAAAACCAGAAAAATGGATTTTGAAAGTAAGTATTTTCTACTTCAGGAAAAAAAGAAAAACTGGCAGATAGCATGCTGTAACAACTATCAATTCCTAAGTTTTGTCACTATTCAGAAGACTTAAGAAAGGATTAAGTTCCAAAGAATATTTATTATGTCTCATACATTCTCTTCTCCAAAGGTATTAGTTTTAAAACTAATCAACTACTGGAGCACCTGGGTGGCTCAGTTGGTTGAGTGTCCAGGGCCATGATCCCAAGGTCATGGGATCAAGCCCCACACTGAGCTCCATGCTGAGCGTGGAGCCTGCTTAAGATTCTCTCTCTCTCTCTCTCTCTCTCTCTCTCTCTCTCTCTCTCTCTCTCGCTCTGCCCCTCTCCCCCACGCATGTGCACTTGCTCTCTAAGAAAAATAAAAATTAAATAAAATCTTAAAAAAAAATAATCAGCTACTTAATTTATTGTTATATTGGGGCACCTTCTGCTTAACATTTTATAGTTAAAGATCATCCCAGCTGATTTCAAACTAAATCCTCAGATTATTGTGGGAGCCAGGAAAAAATATAAAAAACAAAATCAACTGCCAAAATACAAGTTTTGTCATTTTAAACAACCAGAAAAAGAAAATGTGCATAACAAAATAAAGACCAATCCTAGTTAATATAAGCTACTAATAGAGCGTAAGAAACTAGTCTAATCTATACATAATTACTAAAATAGTATTTTACTCTTGCCAAATGGAAACAAGATTTTATAAATGCTCTTTTATTGAAAGTTGTTTTACATGGAACTACACAAGCAGTTGTTTTCTTAAACCTTTCCTGAGCACCTTTTTGCAAATCATGGAAAATTAAAAGAACATTTAGAGCAAACATTGGCGGAAAAAAACAGCAAAAACATAGTCAACTTTTTTTGCTTTTTCAAACTATGAAGTATTTTTCTTAAAAAAAAAAAAAAAGGAATGGAAGAGGTTTCCAACAAGAAAAATATAAACCAAATAAAAAAAAGCACTATAAAAATACTTCATTCTTAGAAAGACAGAAAAGTAATAGCTTACTCCATTTTCTTTTTCTTTAATGATTATAAGAATTAAAACTTAAAAGCACTATGTTCATCATGAATACAAATAACAGAAACAGCAACTAATGGTTAAGGTTTAAGAATGTTCTATCCTGAGTTCTCAAAGGCAAAAAAAAAAAAAAAGAAGAAAAAGAAAAAGAAAATGGATTAAGTTTCAAGTCCTTTGTTAACGCAAATTAAATACAGCTGCCACATATAATCCATGGAGAGGAGTAGAAGAAAACAGAAAAGAATAAAAACACTAAGGGACAACACTTTATCAAAGCAAATTACAGTATAATTAGCCATGTTAAGAACTTACATATTTAAGAGTAATAGCAACAAGAGAAAAGCAAATAAGGAAGAGGAAATGTGAACAAAAGAGGTGCTCATTTAGAGACTTCCCAAATTAATATTGTGAAATATACCTTTGAGGGAAATCCACGTTTTCGGCTATATTTCCTATCAGGCCTCAGTTCCCTGTCATTCTGAGGAGGTCTGTCACCTTTCCCTTTTGGACTTGTGGTAACGTCTGAAACCTGTTCTTGTGAAGCTGAGTTCCCTAGTTTGTCCTCAATGCACGGCCGAATTCTCAGACTAAAAGATGCCTCCTTTATTAAATAGTGTAGCATATTAATTTCTTAACACAAACTCCTGTTTAACATACAAGCCAGCCTTGTCAATAAATACAAAAAATTTACCAGTCCATCTCTTTAAAAATCAACCCACCCTCCCCCAAGTGGCATAAACTTAGACTTCCAAATTTCTGCAGACTAGACTAATGCTTACTGTAATCAAGTGAATATCATATTCTAGGCAATTTCCCAACTATACAACAACTAAAGCACATTTTAACATTTATTCTGCTGTTATTAAGCAACTTTCATAATGTCATTTTATGTTTATGAAAGAATTCTCATCACAGTGAACATTACATATGCATATACAAATTAGAATAATTATACCATCTCCTACTCCTCCCCAAGAGAATTCCTTTACCCACATTCCCCAACTCTTCCATTTCTGCTGAAATGAAATGTGAGGAAAAAATCATTCCCAGCACCTCTGTAAACAGAAAAACAATTTTCCCACAACACAATCTATTTTCAACAACTGTTTGGATCAAGCCCCCTGAGTATCTCCTGGTGAAAATACTGTAGGGAAAAAAATTCAAATTTCCTCTTCAAATTAGGAAGGGCAGGGAAGAGAAAGGAGGCAGTAAGAAATTATGCAGGTGATACTAACAGGAAACAAACCCTCAAATTCCTCATGCTGAATGGTATTTTGGAACATATCTCAGAAACAAAAGATAGACACACATGGTTATCCTTTCATAAGAAAAGCTTTACTTGTAATAGGTTTTCAAATTTACTAATGCATGGTGATAGGTCTGCCTGTTAAAATTAAAATGCTTAAAAGCAGGTTCCAAAGCCCACTACCTTTTATAAACTAAGTTCATTTTACAAAGTTTTCCTCCAAGTTCTGTAAATTCCTGATTATTTTTTCAAAAAACAGTATTCTGATAAATTTCATTTTGCAGAGTTACAAGAATAAATCATAATGTAAGTGCTACTGTATCCCATTTCATTTCAGTGTTTCAGTCATCTAGTTCTACTACAGTTCAAAAACTATCCTAGGAATGAAAAATCCTAGCAGCCTTCAAATGAGTCCTCAATGGCAAAAGAACTTGGAGACTTTTCCAACAGACAATATACTTTGTAATGGTACTTTGTACTTCCAGCTCCTTTATCCACGATGAATTTTAACTTTCCCAATGCATCTTAAAGTGAGTAAAGCTGTGCTTAATGAAACCTATAGAAAAACCATGTTTCTGCAAGCCGATCAGAAATTACTAGATTTTCAAATCATCCATTAAAACATTTAATCTTAGTAAGAATAACTTTTATATTTCCAGGTTTAAAAAGAATATATACAGCATTAACAACTTGAGAGTTTCTTCCCTGAAATATACTTTTCATTAAGGAATGCCTATGAAAAATATCATCTTGAAAAATGGGGGAAAAGCTTAAATCTTCATTTCCAGCACTTTTAATTACCAAAAAGCCGCTTACCGTGGTATCTGAAGCCTCAGACTGCACATCTATGTTTAGCGATGTGCTCTCAGCTACAGAACCAGATCCCACAGCTGAATCTATAGTCCGAACATCCTCCTCCTCATTTTCTCTAGCCTGAAATATTTTAGTGGTATAAATCATACAACTATTAAAAAGGGCAATAAAATGTTATAATGGATGGCATGATTTTTTGAAAACATATTAACTCCTCTGGGGTAGAGTCAGAATGCCATCAGCATATGTACACTAACATACCACAAAAATAACTCAATACGTTATTTAAAAGGTACAAAACTTACAAGGATTTTTTGGAGAAATTTCATATATGACTTTTCTTGTTCTTTAAGGTGATCTATTAGATGAGTAAGGCGCTCAACATTAGCAGATCTTTCATTTTTCTCTACAAGATCTTCCCGCATGGAACTAGCTTTAGTAATATAATCACGAATCTGAACAAGCCTGCTTACAATCTGCAGGGAAAACATTTGGAGGTAAAAAATAAACAAATAAAATAAACAAAAAGGCATAAAAATAAACAGTATGTAAAACTGACCATAAATTATTCCACACCAACAATTCTACACATTTCTTATTTCAAATACAATAACCAAAGATACTTCTAGCTTTATCATTTGAATTCATACATGCAAAAGATCTGAATCAAATTTAGAATTTAATCAAAACATAACTGGCAATACTAACAACTCTAATTATTGGGAATTAAAGATTTTCAAAATTTGTTTTAATTTACATTACTTGAAAAAATTTACTTCCAGAACTGCATGCCTTTAAACCATTACTAACGTAAATTTTTTCTAACGTTTATATAATATTTCCTTAGCAGTATTCTAAATACTTCTGAAAGTAGTTTTCAAAAGAAATATATCACCATTTAAAAAAATTCTTACCATCATCTATTAATCACATTGTTTCAAACTCCCCTTTACCAAAATTTGGCAACACAGCCTTTGGTGGATAAACAGAAGCCCTAATTTACCTAGATATGGCACTTTTACAATCATTATGGGTAAAAAGAAGTTTACACTAAATTGAATAAATCTGAAAGATTAATGAGGAGAATCACACAAGTACCCAACTAAAATTCCTATGTGCATAACTCAGTAAAACTGAATCTTACTATTTCTACTTTGAAGTTCATGAAAACAAAGCAAAAGAAACATTTTACCACCTGGCTGCTCTCCATTGCAGGCTCTCCTCTTCCATCTTCTTCAGAGACTTGACAGTTTTGCAAAAGGTCATTACTTAAAGCAGAGGCAAACAACTCTTTACATTGTGCTGATCCAATCACTTCTCTCTTTGGAGGACTTACAGCAGCCTCTTTACTCTTGTTAGTATTAATCTGCATCGGCAAAAAGTTGAAGGGCTTTCGGTTTTCACCAAGCTGACGTTTGTTGTTGGCAGCTGTTGCTCTACCTTGAGAATCACTTCCAATGCTTCTCTACGTATGAAAAAGAAAACAAACCCCACAAACGTTAATTTTTCAATAAAATTTTTTTTCAAAAAACTCCAATGTTCTTAGTCAATTTCACCATCAGCTATTGATTCAGGAAGTATAGTTAAATATACTACTTTTGTACTAAGACACAGAAGAGATTCAAATCTACAAAATTCTTTTACTAAAATATCAAAATTTGATTAACTTGTCTTATTCCTCATTTTCTCAGACATAATTCAACTGATGAATATGAGCAAGATTAGTCTAGATGAAGTACTAGGACCACACACCATATTTATAACTCACATTGCTAATCAAACTTATTCACAGATTTTGTATGGGCTTTGGACCCAATGACTAAATCTTAATATAAACATCACCACAAAGATATGTTTAGATGAAGCACTGTCTGAAAAAGTACTCAGCTCAGTGCCTGCTAAATAGCAAATGTTCAAAAATTAGTATACAGATGACTAAATGATATGGGATCACCACCACCATCAACCCAGACTTGAATGTACCTTTATGTGTATTTGGTAAACTGTTGGTTTCTCTAAAGTACAGATGTGACCATAAAATGTTTGTCAAGAGTTCATTATCATTTCCATTTGCTTTTAGCTCCAAATTTCATTTCAGTAATTATAAGACCAACTACAGCTTTATTTTAAATTTGAGGTAATGTAGACCATTCCCTTATGCAGTGATAAATTGGATCTTCCCTTTTGCCATCTTATTCAGTTACTAACATGCAAAATTTAGTTCCAGAATGAAATTATTCACATTAGTCACAGAGTATACGTAATAAAGTCACAAAAGACTTGTCCTTAGCAAGTTTAGAAATAAAGTCTTTGTTGCCCTCCAAAGAACCTAATACCAACACCACTAATTAAAATTCTTTCCATATACACAGAAACTAAGAAAAAAGAAACCGCTCACTTCTTACTCTTAAGCTATTTAACTCATTCTAAAAATTTCTCATCATTATAACTGGATTTTTAAAATAATTCACAAACCTGATCTAAATCACTGAAGTTTATCCGCTGTTTGAGTTTCTCTAGTTCTGCCTGCTCTGGAACAGACATCTGAGTCACATATCTACTATGTGGAAACGTATGTGGAGTCTTTGTTCTTCGCCTTCCAACTCCTGGTGATGACTCCGGAGAAATATCATTAGTTACCCTTTTATCACTTTCTACACCAAACTTTTTCTTATTCTTTTCTGATGATCTATTTGCTTTCTTCTGTTGGCCACCCCAATCCTTTAAAAAAGTAAAGGCAAAAGTTAATGTGGCCTCTATCAAACCAGGAAAGTAATCTGATATGCTTAAAAAATTGGGGTCAGTCTTAAAGTTAAAAATGACAAAACATTTTTCACATAAACATACAGACTTAAGAGACCTTATTTATTTCTACTAATGCATTTTCTATTACATCTAGCCTAAGTTTCACAGATGGTCCTTCAGAAAAGAGATTACTTTCCTATCATAGATCTTTAACAAACATAAATCCCCAAACTCTAGTCAGTCTGGATACTTTCAAAACCATTTTTAAAAACTGGTTCCCTACTATTTATAAATTGGATAGTATAATAAATTATAGATACCTTTACTGACCTCCTTTAAAATCAATGTGTATGATGAGAAAACAGATCTGGAATCCACCTGGATTCTAAAGTAATTATTGTTGGGGCACCTGAGTGGCTCAGTCAGCTAAGCATCCAACTTACGATTTCGCCCCAGGTCATGATCTCACGGTTCGTGAATTCGAGCCCCGCATCGGGCTCCATGCTAACAGCACAGAACCTGCTTGGGATTCTCTCTCTCCTTCTCTTTCTGCCCCTCCCCTGTTTGCAAGCTCTCTCCCTCTCTCAAAATGAATAAATAAACTTAAAAATAAATAAGTAATTACCATTATCTGAAGAAAAGCTCCACTGTATGACCCTAAGCAATTTAACTTCCCATAGTCTCGGTTTCCTAATTTCTAAAATAGCGTCACCTTTAAAACGTGATTAAAAACAACATTCATAAAACATCTAGCACAGTGGCTAGCATATAGTAAGCAATAAACATAACTACTGTTATGTTTTACAGGCAACAATGCACTACATGATAAGGCCTGACGTGAAATGACAAATATGATTCAGATTTTAATGGGAAAACATTTTTATTTATTTAGTTATACCAACATAACCTAAGTCATTCAACAAAAAGGTCTATAAATTCCTACCTTAGCCATACTGGAAGAACTGTCTAGTTTTACTACGGTAAACCCTTACAGGATATTCTCCTCATTTATAACACAACTCCCTTCTCTACGAACTGTCTCTCCACCCCAATCAATCCATGTGTGGGTGTTCTTGCCAACCTGTTGTTCTACTTACCCTACCCCTTCCTGGCCACAGATGACTGGAAAAGAGATGTATATCTAATCCAAATTGGGATGATCATACTTTAAAAATTTCAAATTGGAACTAAAAGATAACTAGTCAGTATATAATTGTAGCCATAAACGAAACTTTTGAATGAAGGGGCAACCAAAGTACACATGAACCACAGAAGAGAGAAAACTGGTCTGCGAAAAGAAAGTTGTGTTAAGCAAAGGAATTCAGAAACAAATAGGGTAGTGAAAAAGCAATTCTTGACAACTTTCTAGTTCCTTTTTCTAGTCTCTTCCTAAAACCCAGCTATAGACCTCTAATTTGTTTAACTGGTTTTCCATAGAACATCTTTAAAATCTTATAATAAATTAATATCTGTTAACTATAAACAAAAACGTCTTCAACTAATATAACAAATAGCCCAGGGTCATTTAATGTCTTGGCCAGCAAGAAAAAACTGTGTTTACAAAGAGTCTCAGTGAGTTTGATTTGGCTAAGGCAGGGGAAAGCTGAATTTTAACACTAGTAGTTAACGACACACCGCTGATCAGAAGTTATCATACCATATTGTTAAGTCGGTCATCAACACCTTCAGTGCTCCAGTTTGCTATCTCCTGATCATTCATGCCTTCTTCAAAAGGACCTCCTCCTGTAGCCATCCTAGCTTTACCAATTAATTTTCTGCAAAACAAGTGAACACTAATATTTTTAACACATAAAAACAAACTCTAACTTTTAAATCATCCCATGAGGTTAAGTGACATAAAAGATCTCAGAAAAATTGATTTAATGAAATAGAAAGAGGTACTGTCAACCACGTACCATAAACAAATTGATTTAGCTGCCAGACACCTATTACAATTAACATGAGTTAAGTAGCTGCAGTGATGGGAAGGGGAAGGAAAACTTCAAAATATGCACCATGTGTCCTGGCCTGCATGCTTTCAGGCTACTTTAATTAACTAATTGAACACAGTCTTACAAAATAGAGCAATGAGGTAGGAAAAAGTTACTAAGGGCTAGAACCAAAACTGCTTGTAGAAAAAAACAAAAACAAAAAACTAGGGGCGCCTGGGTGGCTCAAGTCAGTTAAGGATCTGACTTTGGTTCAGGTCATGATCTTACGGTTCATAGGTTTGAGTCCGGCATCGGGTTCTGTGCTGACAGCTCAGAGCCTGGAACCTGCTTCAGATTCTGTGTCTCCCTCTCTCTGCCCCTCCCCCACTCGTGCTCTCTTTCAAAAATAAACAGAATAAATGTTTGCTCAAATCCTTTACTCCTTTTAAAAAAATAAAAAAGAAAGAAAGAAAGAAAGAAAAGAAAAAAAACTAATACTCCCAAAGACCTGGGTATTGGGTTTGTGTTAAAGTTTCAAAGAGGTTAGAAGTGCTCTTCATGAAACGTGGAGAAAGGTTTGTTTTTAATAGAAATGTAGTGGTAAGCAAGATAAAGAAAGGGCAGGGAGAGAAGAAGGCCAAGGTGGGTGAATGGCCAATAAAAGCCAAGAATACAGTGGCTTAAAACATTTAAGAGTGATACCAATTGCTTTACTTCAAATTTTATTTCTGCTACCTTAGTTCCCCCTAAATCTTGAATACTCTACCAAAGTCAAATTTTCCCCACTTAAAAAAAAAAAAAAATTGAGGATTATGTGACTATCAAGGAAGGTACTGAATTTCATGCCTGGGTCAAAGAGATGAGAAACAAAAAGAACAATGGTGGAAGCAGACGTTCAGAAGCAGAGATGAATCAGGAGAAAACAAGATTTCTACATAACCTTGTGAAGGACTCTGGCTTTCCACCAAGTGTGGAACTTGCAGGTTGGAGAAGGACTGAGTAAAAGAGATGGGCAGATAACTTTACTTAGAATTCAAGGGGCAGAGAAAGGCATTAAACAGTAGGGTTATATTAGGTTTCTCACTTTACAAATAATAACAATAACATTCAAAGGAGTTAGATAATTTCACCAAGGTCACTCGGCTAAAAATGTCAAAAAGGAATACAAATCCAAGCTACATTGACTGTAAGATCCTAACTTATCCCATTCACTAGAGCAAAATATTAAAAGGATTATCATCCATGAGAAGTAGGAATTATATGGTAGACGTTTTATTGCTAGAGTATCTACTACAATAATATATTAACAGATTACAGAGAGGTTAAATTTTAGCATCTCAAAAAAGTAGTGATAAAATTCAAACACTTAATTCAGAAAAATCTTAAAAAGTACAAATACAAGGGTGCCTGGGTAGCTCAGTCAATTAAGCATCCGACTTCAGATTAGGTCATGATCTCACAGCTTGGGAGTTTGAGCCCTTTGGGCTCTGTGCTGACAGCTCAGAGCCTTGAGCCTACTTCAGATTCTGTGTCTCCCTCTCTCTTTGCCCCTCCTCCACTGATGCTGTCTCTCTCTCTCTCTCTCTCTCTCTCTCTCTCTCTCTCTCTCTCAAAAATAAACATTAAAAAAATTTTTTTAAACAGTACAAATAGAGTGACACTTTCTTATAGTTGTATATATTATACTGTTTGTGGGTTTTTTCAATGAGCATATATTACATTAATAATTTTCTTCCTTTTTTTTGTAATTTTTTAATGTTTTATTTTTATTTATTTTGAGAGAGAGAGAGAGAGAGAGAGAGAGAGAAAGAGAGAGAGAAAGAGAGAGAGAGAGAGGAAGTATGAGTCAGGGAGGGGCAGAGAGAGAGGGAGAGAGACTCCCAAGCAGGTTCCACACTATTAGGGTAGAGCCTGATGCAAAGCTCAATCCCACAAATCATGAGATCATGACCTGAGCCAAAATTGAGATTCGGACACTTAACCAACTTACCCAATTACTAAAGTAGGCACCCTACTTTAATAATTATCTGAGGTGAAACAAGTATATGTTAAACCAACAGCCAACAATATTAAAATAAAACATGAAGGACATCCCTACAAAAAACAAGAATGACACATATCAGTTATTTAACATTGTTTTCAAAGTTCTACAAAGTGGAAAAATATGAGGGGCGCCTGGGTAGCTCAGTCGGTTAAGCGTCCAACTCTTGATTTCAGCTCAAGTCATGACCTCAAGGCGTCAGGCTATATGCTGACAGCGAGGAACGTGCTTAAGATTCTCTGTTCCTCTCTGCCCCCTACCCAGCTCATGTGTGCACATGTGCGTGCTCTCTCAAAAATAAACGGTAAAAAAAAAAAAAGGAAAAATATGAAACAGAAATATTAACACTGAAAACAGAAAAGGTAGTGTTCTTAAAAATATGTATTAGAAAACCTAGAGAAGTTCAAAATATCACCAACAATCACAGAGAAAATTTCCTGGAGAAAAATGATGCCACTGATTAACAGTGAGCAAAAAGAAAACACCTAAGACTAAATGTAATTTCGCCCTATGTAAAGAAGCACCAGTAAACTCTGTAAGACAATAGAAAATTTAGTTAAGTACAAAAACAAACTATCTTCCCTAATGGGAAGACAAGTATTATAAACATCTCATTTTTTTAAAAAATATAGGCTTAATGAACTCCCAATGGGATTCTTCTTGGAATTTGACAAAACAAATATCTGAAAAATAAAAGTAGCAATAGAAGTTGGGAGAGCAGAAAACTAGCCCCAAGAGATACTCAATCATATTGAGTGCCTATGAGTAAATTAGTATCAGCACCCCCCACCAAAATGCTGAAAAATACTCAATTAGAAAAATGTAATGAGGAAAATTAATTATAGCTAACATCCATTTTGCTTACTATATGGTAAGCACCATGCTAAGTATTTTATGAGCATTTTATCATTTAATCCTCATAAAAATACTACAGTGTAAGATGATGTAGGATTTTCCAATTGATGGGACAATCTGCTAATACTTTTGATAAACATAGAGATTTAACAGCATTTCTTAACCAGGATTCTTCATCTCAAACACAAAACACAGAAAAATGATTTAAGTGACAATTCTTAATTCTCCCAAGGCTGGTACCTACCCAGTACCAGTCCAGACACAGAAGAAAAATAAATTCTCAGTAAACAATGGATGCCTTAGAGTTTAATTCTCTTACAAGTGAAAAAGGCTGCCTTATACCATAACACCAAGGCAATATCTAAGTAGATTAAATATAGAACAGGAAGATAAAAATCAGACAGATAGACAAGCAAGAAAACAGGATGGGCTTTAAAAACTGAGTTCTTACAAATATGGACTGCAGAAATAAAAAGGATTTTATTCACATAAAAGTAAATCCTAAATTTACACAGAATAAGTAGTAACTGACAAACTGGGGAAAAAATCTGAAAGAAGTATGAAATAAAATCAGTATCTTTACTATACAAAGAACTTATGGGGGAAAAAAACAAAATAAAAACATTAAATTAAAAACTCCAAGAAGAACAAGTATAAACAGGCAATTTAAAAAGAAGTCAGTAAACATAAAATGATAAAAATATTAAAGTCCAGCTGCAAATTAAAATAAGGGACTATTAAATTTGCTATATTACACGTATTTCCTTTGCTGTAATCTTCCAGCAAAGGGAAACTGGAATGCTCAGTCACTATGGTGACAGCGTAAACTGGCACAACCTTTCTGGCAAGCATTTTGGCAATACTATATCAAGAACTAAAACCGAGTTTTGACCCTGTAATTCTATCTCTCCACCGCTAATATAAGAAAACAAACTTAAATGTGGGGGGAGGGAGACTATAATGCAGGAATTGTTCATTATGCTATAATTGTGATAAAACTGAAAACTAAATGCTAAACAACAAGCTGGATGCTACTGGGCAAAAGTAGCCTTCAACCACGTAATTATGAAGGCTGAAAGATATTGCCTGTGTTTATAACATCATAGAGTAAAGAAGAGGAAAACAAGCAATATGCAAAAACTGCCTATAGATTTTAAAAGACTAAGGATACATACTAAAGTGCTTGCATGAAAGCAACTGTTGGGTGTGGGGGCAAGAATGTAATCATTTTTGCTCTCCTCTCATATATTTTCAGCAATACTTTATATTGTTTTTTATACTAGAAATTTATTTAAGAACTTTACAAAATAACTGATACCCATAGAGAGGTATGTTCAGTGAACTGACAATAAAATGAAACATTCCGCAACTGCTTTTTTCTAAATGTACCAATATAATTTATAACATTAAAGAATAAGAGCTCCGAAACCTACATATGCAGTAGAGATAATATCACCTTTAAAAATACAAGAACTTTAAGGGGTGCCTGGGTGGCGCAGTCGGTTAAGCGTCCGACTTCAGCCAGGTCACGATCTCGCGGTCCGTGATTTCGAGCCCCGCGTCAGGCTCTGGGCTGATGGCTCAGAGCCTGGAGCCTGTTTCCCATTCTGTGTCTCCCTCTCTCTCTGCCCCTCCCCCGTTCATGCTCTGTCTCTCTCTGTCCCAAAAATAAATAAACGTTGAAAAAAAAAATTAAAAAAAAAAAAATACAAGAACTTTAAAATTTAAATTACAATGGAAAGTTACTAAGGCTTTTAAGTAAAAACTCTTACATATCAATGTTTTCCTAAAATAGTGTATGCTGTGCTATTAGTAGAGTAATAAAGTTTATTTAAAGATAAATTAAAAATATATCTGGAAAGACAATATTCTACATTTTATTTTTACATTATGATGAACTCCCCCTAAAATGAAAAGCTTCTTCTAAGGATCTATTTGTAGGTTAAATGACTTTGAACACTATTAAGTTTCTAAAACAATTTAAAAACCATACACTAAAATCAGTTTGGGAAAAGTAGGTCAAATACTTTCTAAATCTTTTAAAACACGATTTACCAAATAAAGTCTATTAAATTTACAGAATAAACAACTTTGTCTACAGTATGAGATAAAAACTCATGAGGAAAGAATATTTAATAACTTAATGATTCCAAGTGTACATAAAAGGCACACTCCTATACAAGTATTACTATGAAGCTAAAGAAATAATTGCATGTAGATCAATTCTCAATATATTAACAGCTGATTTATCTAAGATGGTATCTCCCGCTATAAAATGTACAAAGTTGCAGGCAAGTATTTTCCTTCCTGCTAACCTCTCTAACTACATCAAAGTCATTTCTAGAAATAGATGCCTGCCTTCTAAATTTTGTTCTGTAGATACATTAGGGTTTTTATATAGTTTTTATTATTTTAAAGTACGAATGGAAAGACTTCTAATCATCAAAATACTAGGTATGAAGACAAGACCAATTCAAGTAAGCTTCCAACGGCAGAATCAATAATAGGACTTCGTGACTACTATGATGTGGAACATGAAGCAGTGAGAAAGCTGTCAGAGACTGAGTCCTAGGTTTCTAGTTTGAACAACTGGGTGTATGAGGATACGTTTACAGCAACTAGAGAAAGGACAGGTTTTTGTTGAGAGAAGATGATAAATTCAGTTTTAGCAGTGCTGGGTTTGAGAAGAAATCTAGGCTGGAGACAGACTTGCAAGGCATCTAGTCAGAAAAATACTTGAAGTGGAACAGAAGGCTTGGGGAGAGGGTGAAAAGGAAGACACTTAAGACGGAGACTGTAGGGACACTGATATTTAAGAGACAGGGAGGAAAAGAACACTAAAAAGGTACAAAAAAACAGGAGGGAAACGAGCATGTGTTAGAAAAGGGGAAAGTGTATGAAGAAGGAGAGTACTGGTAAGAATGCCAAATATTTGTCACGTTAAAAAAGTACTGAGAAGTGTACACTTGGATTTAGCAACAAGGAGGTTACTGAAGACCTTAGAATGAGCAATTACAGCAGGGTGGTGAGGGTCAATCCCATAAATGGAATGCATCTATTGATGGGAAGGGACAAGGATAAAAGAGGTCATTAGGTAATTTTTTTCAAGGAAATCAGTCTATGAAGGGAAGCAGGCAGAGATGGGCATGAAGACAGTTTTGTTAAAAGCATGTTTAAAATTTGTTGGGCAAGAACTAGTAGAGGAAGATATTGAAGATGCAGAAAAGAAAGGACATAGTGGGTGGTCTCTGAAAAAGCAGGAGCAACTGGGACCCCAGGTGTAAGGAAAATGATTAGCTTAAGATAGGCAGAAAACACCTCTTTTACTGAAACCAGAGGAAAGGAGGGAAAGAAGAAAGTAGATAGAGGCTGGTTAGCAGATCTGTTCGTAGGAAGAGGAGGGCATCTGTAAGAGATGTGAAGTAGAAAGGACTGAGCCTTAAATGTCAGGGTGAGAGGCAGGGTCTGAGAGATTTCAGAAGAATAAAGGAGAATGACTGTGGGCAGCACTAAGGATTCAGGTGAGAGGGGCAACATTCACTGAGAGCACCTATCTGCAGTGTGAATGTTTCCCAGCTGTGCTCATCAGCCTTGGCCAAAATACTCCACTGAATCCATCCAAGGTAGGATTTTGCCAGGCAGATTTCATAGAAAGACAATAAAACAGAAAATGTGAAGAAGCCACTGGAAAACAATCAAGTGCAAGGGATGGATGATGGTATGGGAAAAAGGGGGATAAAACTAAAATTCTTCTACTTTAAAAAAAAATTTTTTTTTTTAATGTTAATTTATTTTTGAGACAGAGACACAGAGAGACAGGGTCAGAAAGAGAGGGAGACACAGAATCCAAAGCAGGCTCCAGGCTCTGAGCTGTCAGCACAGAGCACCACACGGGGCTCGAACTCACAAACGGAAAGATCAGACCTGAGCCGAAGTGGGATGCTTGACCGACTAAGCCACCCAGGTGCCCCTTTAATATTTAAAAAAAAAAAAAAAAATTTTTTTTTAATAAAATTCTTCTACTTTAAACAAGCACTTCCACCCATCCTATGACCTACTAAACTAAGTTGCAACGAATAAATTTCATTTAGCTATTTTTTGACATTTTGGTTATTTTTGCTAAGGTATCATTTGGACTATTTAGAGCTTTTTTGGCTCCCTTATCTTGCAAAGATATGAAATGCAAAAATACTATGGCAATTCATAAACTTTCGGTGACTGATCTTTCTGAAGAAAATCCTGTTGCAAGATTCTTAACTATACAAAATTATTTATATATACATATATATAATTACAGTATTAGTTACCACATAAATACCTATGACTGACCTAAGGTTAACCTTTGAAATAAGAATATAAAGAAGAAATTAATCAGCTGAAGAAAAAAAATTATTTTTCTAAAATCTTCAAATTCAGATATCATCTCTGACATAGCATTAAATCACTCCTAACCATCTCTGGAAATACCTTCTTGAAAACTGTAATTATTTTAGAAATATAGGAAGTACAGTTTTTTTCTAAATATTTACTTGGAGTCACAAAATAACCAAAAGTGGTACTTTATATATTTGTACAAGTTTTTCTAAAGGTTGCATTATTTGGGGTGTTTCTTTTACTAATTATAAAAATACCTGGTACACTGTTCTGAAAGTCTTCATACAGTGTCCAATTGTACTAAGCACTTTTAATGGAAACGGAGAAGAAAATGCTTAAGTATTTGGTATTATGTGTTGTTTAATCAGTTTCATTTGAGGAATTTCTCAATTTCTTCTCCATACTTAAGATGGTCAAGTACCTAAAAAAAAAAAAAAAATCACACAGGATCTTTTCCACAGCACTTTCAATTTGAGATTTTCTTAAAATTTCCATAATTTTCTAGAATTTAAAATATCTTCTGTAATTACCCTCTTCAAATTAAAAAAAAACTTAAGATATTGGGGGAAAGGAGATAAAAAGACTACAACAAAATATAACAATTTGAATCAACAAAAACTTTATTACATCTCACTACGTACTAGGTATTGCATCAAGTCTATTTTATGGTATAGTTGTTCTGCACAGAACATTTCACACCAACAAAATATACCCTTGCTCAGAGAACTGAGAACAGAGGTCAGTTAAATTCTGCTTGCTAAATCCTCTCCCTCCCTACAATTTATACTCAAAATCTATCACTTCCTTGTCATGGATTACATATAACACCCAAATAATCTGTACGCCCTGCTACCACCATCAACCTGCAATCTCAGTCTTCACTGCCAACTCCATATTCACTGGTAACAGCTTTCTGTCATCCCTTGCCACTGGGCCATTACAAACAAACTCCCTACATCTTCCCTTTCTTCCCAAATAGTCCTACTTCTTCTGCTTCAACAAAATCCCAAGTCCCTCTAAAAGCACTATTTCCTTAGAAATCTTTTCTAAAAGGAGTACTACTCTTCCTGGTCTTCCAGACTCATGAGGAAAGGATCACATTTGCAAACCATTCTTATTTAATGCTTAACCTTCCTCTTTTGAACAAATTAGTCATGAAAAATATCACTCTCCCATACTTGGACACCACTTCCTATTGTCCTCCTCAAGACAATCTTGCACTTTTCTTGGTAACAAGTGGCTCATGGTTTCACTCTCCACCTCATTTCCTGCTTTCCTGATTTTTCTAAGACTGTGGCTTGAGACCCAACGTCCATCTCATCTTCTCTATTCCAATGCCTTTTTCACTCTGGACTGATAATTTGTTCAAGATCCTCAAGTTCTGAAATCCCTCCTTCTGATCCTGAATCCTTGCATTCTACTTCTCTCACTTGCCCGTTCCTGCAGAACCCGCTCTTAACCCTGCTGCAAACTTCCAGTCCCTTGGTCATTCTTCTAAGAATCCATTAACTTCTTGCTTCCTTACTCAACCCCAAACACAAACCCAAGTAACCCATTCCAAAAATGCCTTGCAAGGATCTTTGACTTCCTCACCTACTTGCTCATTCTATCAATTAGTGATAAAACCCAGTACCTGCTCTCTTTGTTTCTACTCATAAACTGTCTGACAGCAGGGAAAGTTATAAAATGGCTCTGGCTATGTCCACTATTAAGATACACTATATTACACTATACAAACACAAATGCACACTTTCAAAATGTAGGTTTACTCCATGAAATAAGGTACCTCGTCTGTTTCTCACTGCCATATCTCCGGTACTTTACTGTCATTAAGTCACACACTGTAGGCATTCAATTAAATTTGTAAGATGAATGTATTGCTATGTACTCTGCTGGCTTCTTAATGAATTCCCTAGTGCGATTATTCCAAATACTTTTTCTATTTTTCCCAAGTGTCAAATACACTTGTCTCCTTTACAAATGGCCCAATCCTCTAATGAGGAAACCAAAGGTCTTCTAACATGAGTTAACACAATTGCCCTACATTTTTATTCCATCTTATCCATCTTCCCTAACATGTTAAAAAGAAAATTGTCTTATAACTGGTTTTATAGTTCTTTTTATTTACTAAATGCCTACTATATCACTCTAGTGTTAAAGAATACACACTCACGGGACACCTGGGGTGGCTCAGTCGGTTGAGTGTCCGACTTTGGCTCAGGTCATGATCTCGAGGCTCATGGGTTCAAGCCCCGCATCCAGCTCTGAGCTGACAGCCCAGAGCCCAGAGCCTGCTTCAGATTCTGTGTCTCCCTCTCTCTCTGCCCCTTCCCTGCTTGTCCTCTGTCTCTCTCTCTCTGTCTCTCTCAAAAAAAAACATTAAAATTTTTTTTTAATTAAAAAAAAGAAATGCACACTCACATTTAACCTTTCCTGAGTTCAATTTTTCTTGTCCTATTAGTCTCCCAATTAACAAAAATACTGAGAATACTAATAAAGATACAAGTCAACTGCCAATCTGTATTTTCTCACTATAGTTGGTTTAGATCATAAGGGAGCTAAGGACGTATCTGCTTTCCTGGAAAGCAAGGATATATTCTATTTTGAAAATGGGTTGTCTTACAATTTCAACAATGGAATTAAATTCAGACTCTGACATTTTTCTTAAAAGGGCAATTATTTCTAAAATGCTTTTTAAGAAAAATTTCTTCTGACCCTCATCCTTTAGTCATTTAGTTTCTAAACTGTCCTTAGGAAACAATTACTTAACTTTTCCTAAGTGAACTTTCATTGACTTTTTTTTTTTTTTTTGGTGGTCAGAGAATGTCTTTAAATAACCAGCATCTGACAATGCACTGAGCATAGAAACTAACATTTAAAGTACTTTTCGACCCCTAAAAAAAAAAAAAAAAAAGCAAAACTTCAGTCAAGAGTAAATATCACAAGCCTAAATAAGTAATTTGTGAATAAAAAATAGAAAGTCAATTAATAGAAAAGTTATAGAAAATGACTTAAGATTAAGTGGATTTGGAAAGAGAGGCTATCCAATAGCTGTTACAGGACAAATTCAAACACAAATGGGCTGAAGAAATTCTGTGAAGACAAAGACATTTCAAAATGCAGTGCTTCAACTATTCCACTATTTAGTAATTAGGAATAACATGGCTCTTTTCTGGCAAAAGTATGGAGGCAGACCAAAGTGGCATGCCAAAAAACAAGGCAAACAGGGCAGCAAACCCAGAATGTCTGTTTACTAAGTAGAGAGGAACCTCAACCATGCAGCAGTCTCCGCTATATAGTCTTCAACTATAACACAAAGGACGATAACCTACATAATTATGTCAAATTACCTGTTTAAAACTAGTTTTAAAGCTCAGAAACGGCTCCTTCTCTGCTTCACACTTCAAAGCTGTTGCCTGCTTGTGATTTAAAACAAAAAAAAGTCACTTTAGTAAATTCTTTACTTACACTATAAGGTACAGAATAACATATACTATATTTATAGCCTAAAACATGTTTAGAAAAATGAACAGAAAAGGAAAAATCCAATTTAGCAATATTTTAGACTGGTTACCTTAATCCTCTTGGAAAACTATGATATACTTAAGTGATTAAATCTTCCAAACAACAATGTGATACATTAATATCTACTTTGGTGCATAATGAAAATGATTACCCTAATTTTCATGTAAACATCCAAGCCAAAATCAAGTCATTAACTTTCTGCCATTGAAACTATTCTAGAGCTTTGCATTTCCAATGATGAAAAAAGGTTTACTTGAAAGCTAGCTACTTAAAAGAAAATAACCTTGTCACGATATACACACATGTTTACCTTCTGTTCAAAAACTCCTTATAATGGTTTCCAGGACTCTCACCGGGAAGGTGATAGGGAAAGAAAAGAGCAGGTGCACGCGAAGCTCTCTAACACCCACTCCGGTAACCAGAGAATACCAGAAGGCGGAGCCTGGAAAGCAGTTATGAGGCGGGGGTGATAGGGGCGCCCAGAAAGCCCGCTTCTTCCAGCGCCAAATTACGATCCGTTACTCATAAGGCACATGACACAGACCTCAAACCGGTGAAAAAAGGGGGGGAAATAATAAAGAAAAAAAAGAAAAAATCAGAGAAGACGAGCTCCCGAGAAGTGAGCCGCAGGATGAAAAGTTTGGATGACCCGCCTCCCTAGCAGGGCCTACTATCCAATCCCCAAACACCATTTCTGCAAAGCAAGCAATGTTTCCCGATTCCCACTTGGCATTTAGTTTTCCCCATCTTAGGCCCTTTCTAACTGGACGTGCAGAAGGGAAACAATGCGGGGGGGGGGGGCTGCTAAATTAACATTCCTCTCACAAGTATAAACCACCTCTTTGCCAAAGTCAGGAAAGCCTCCCCACCCCACCCCTAGCCTTTTTGCTCTAAGAATACCCAAGACAGCAAAAATCCGCTGCTCAAAAATCCCAACCCGAAAGTCGCGTCGCTCCGCACCTGGCCTTCGGCACCCAAAATTCTGGACACCGAGAGCGTCACACGATGGAATTTGGGAGTGGGGTGGGAGGGGGCGCAGTCACGTACACTAAGGCCACTAAGGCCCCTAGCTGTGGAGAACTCGAGCCCTGTCCCTGGCAACCAAACCACAGCCCCCGCTCCGCTTCCTCCACTTGCAAGGGACGTTCCGTAGCACGAGACGCAGGGCGGCCCCCCTCTCCGGAGCCAGAAAATGAGAGGGGCGCGGAGGCAAGAAGGGGGCTCGGCAGTCGCTAACGCGTCCCTAGGTGCTCACCCGGAGATCGCGGCGTTTGGCCCGGGGAAAGGGGCGTGAAAACCCAGGAACCCACAGAGAGGTGTGGGCCCGAGGCCAGGGCCTACAGGGTCAAGTGTCCCAGAGCCGTTGCTCTCCCGCCCCTGCGCCGCGCTGCCCTCGGTTGCCAAGGGCTGGGGACGCGCAGCATTACCTGTAAACGAAGCAGCCCCTCCTGCCAAGGGTGGAGTGGCGGCCAGGCCCTGCGACCCGCCACCGGCAGGGGTCCTCCCTCAGAGACCAGAGCAGGGAGTGCCCACAAGTTCCCTGGCTGCCTAGGGCCCAATGGCCGCCTTCTCTACCTTAGCTAGTCGGCGCCAACCGCCGCAGCCACCGCCATCTTAGGATCTCATTGTGGTGGGAGAAGAGGGGCGGGGGGACTGCAGAGGGGGCAACGCGCCGTGAGACTGCGCCGTCTCCTCGGCAACGGCCGCGCGGGGGCGAGAATTCGCCGGGGCGGGAGCCGCAGTGCGATCGACGCTCTAGGCTGGAGTCATGTGACCGCCGAAGTCTTTGGTGTCACCTCGGGCTCTTTAGCCTGGCGGTGACTATACGAACAACCAGAGACTACATATCCCAGAATGCCAACTGGATCCTGGTTTATGAACCCCCCCGCCGCACCTCCTCCACGAGAGGGATAACTACAAATCCCGGCATGCTGTGAGACCCCGGCGCTGCTCTGTGATTGGGAGGCTCCGGGCCTGTGCGGAAGTAGATTGAGCCGCCTCCTTAGCTGGAAAACCGGAAGCTCTTTCTGGTTTTTGGTGTGGGTGCCTGCTCCGGACTCTAGCCGGAAAGAGGAGAAAACACGAAAGTCGCTCCTCTGTCCCCTGTCCACCTACATCCGAGTTACTAAGAGATGGAAACAGAAGGGCCTTTACGATGTAGTCCTGATTTTACACGGTAGGCATTAATCATGGGAAGTTAATTGGCCAAACCACTTAACTGTATATAGCTAGTCAGCGGGAGAATCCTAAATGTTAGTAATGAACACCACCTTGGACTAATGTCCCAGTTTTTGCTTGGAAGAACCAGATGATTTCAATCAAAATTTAGTAGAAGGAAATTTCGCTTAAAACTAGTGTCTGAATTCTCTTTTTATTGATGCTCCTATCTCATCGGTACCTCTATCGAGAATGAATTGATAGGTTCTCCGTAAAAATTCATAATTCAACTGAGTGAATTCTAAGATCTAATTGGCTTTATTCAATTCATGAATTGAGCAGCATCCCATGTACCAAATAGAAAGGGGATCTATTGGAGCGGTAGCAAAGGAAAGTTTTTTAAAGGCAGAAGGGTTGGAAAAAGGAAATTATTAGCAAAGAGTGCATTGTTTCTGGCAAGGTTGCCTTCCTATGTAGAATAGAAAGGCCTACCAGATGGATTACTAACCTGTTGACCAAGTAATTCCAGGTTGACTGGTTAAAGGTTACATTTCTGGGGTGTTGAAACTGCAGTCAGGTTAGGTATTAGGTCTTGGTTTTCTGATTTGGGGGTTGGCACTCGTGATTCTATTAGGGGCCTGCTCTTTCCTTCTTAACATTCAACACATACACACGAAAAATGTGATGGTGACTTTTAAGGCCTTCAGTGTCCCTCTCTGAAAACTTAAAACACCTTCAGTTTTACTTGAGTGCAAGGGCATTCTGTTTTTAGACAGTTTGTGAGATGGGTTTGTTTTAAGCAAAATAGAAGGAGGAGGAATAGACATTTAGGTTCCAACAAGTTGTTCTCATAACCAACAGAAATTGTTCAAAAGCCAGTTAATAGAACCATATTTCAATACATAATTCTGGTACATAGAGCTCTTCCTGAAACTATACCCAGGCTCAGTCTCATTGCTATGAGACTTTATTTGTCATATATGTTTTAATACATTCTGTGTGTCTAACATTGATAATTATTTAGGTAACACATAGTCCCTGCTCTTGAAGGGCTCATGTTTTAGTGAATGATGGAAAAATAGGATGTATAAATAAATTCTGTCTTGTAAGAATACAAAATGCTGTGGGCATCCAAAGGACAGGGTGCCCTGGGCCCCATTTTAATTCCCCCACTCTAAGATCTTGGGCAAATTATTTATCCTTTCCTCAATTGCCCCATCTATAAAATGAAAGGGAGGCAGTCATGTTGCCTACCTTGTAGGGATTTTTTTTTTCAAGTAGTGTTTATTTTGTACAAGGCCCAAGTGAAACATTTTCTCTGTTGTGATTTTCGTAATTTTCCCAACTATCCTGAAGAGATTGATTCTGCATTCTTTCCATTTTACAAGCAAGAATTTAAGTAAATTACCAAAATTCTGACAGCTCCAAGTGGTAGAGCCTTGGTGAAAGTGAGGTCTACTGTACTCTTTGGAGGGATTTTTTGGTTAACTAAGAGAATGAGTGGTAAAAATTACTGGCACATGGTAAGGCTCCAAAACATTAGTTGTCAATATTATTATCATCACTATCATCATTTTGTTTTTATACATGTTTTTACTTTTAAATATGTAGAAGCTACTCTCATTAAAACCATTCAAATGAATTTAAAAGCATTACTGAAATCAACATTGTCATTATGCCTTTTAAATTTATGGTCTCTAAAAAATGTCAAAATACTATTATGCCTGTTTAGTGAGGGGAGTAGTCTGAGAAATTTTTGTATTTAAAAGACACGCTCCGGGGCGCAGGTCATGATCTCGCGGTCTGTGGGTTTGAGCCCCGCATTGGGCTCTGTGCTGACACCTCAGAGCCTGGAGCCTGCTTCGGATTTCTGTCTCCCTCTCTCTCTGCCCCTCCCCTGCTCATGCCCTGTCTCTCTCTCTGTCAAAAATAAATAAACATTAAAAAAAATTTTTTAAATAAAAAAATAAAAGAGAACCTCCAACTCAAATATGAGCATTACTGATCTTAGCAGAGAACAGAGGAAAGAAAAAACCTGAAAAACTATAAAATTATTCCAGACTTCCAAAAACTTAACATCTAATTCAGAAAATAAACTAGTGCAAATGAATCGATTTAGTATCAGTAGTGTATGAATATGGCAAATAAATGATACAGACAGTAAGTGCTTTGGGAATTCAGAGAGAGAATATTGATATATTGCTTCGAAGCTAATGATGGCTCCAGGATTTCTGTGTAGAATGAAATTAGGGGCAACAGTCTGGGGGAAATGTAGATGGGGGATATGTGTGGCCTCTCAGAGATACACATTGAAACTGTATCTCAGTTTCCCACATTTATGAACAACTTAATACACATAATAAACATGAGAGAGGGGGTGTAAGGCGTAAGCGGAAAGGGGCACATTTCAACCACATAGTACAACCAGAATTAGTGATGGATAATGCAGAAACCAACCTGGGTGAAGTAGAGGATTCTTACGGGTTTCGGAACGCGGAGGCAAGAGAGGATAGCCAAGACTGATGAACAGGTATCTGTATATTTGCTACAGACCGTAGAAAATCTTAACTATCAATCTGAAGAGAATGAGCTTTGTTCTGTAGATAGTGTAAAATCGCAGTGAGGCTTTGGAAAAAACAATGATAGAATGAAGTAGTTATTTAAAGAATTTAATCTAGTGGCAATGTTTAGAACAGGCTAGAGGGAGGAGCAGAGCAACAGGCTCAGCGGGTGTTAACTGGCATGAAGTAATTAAGGCCTGGCCTAAGGTAGTAGCAAAATGAATCAAGTCAAGGAGTTGGATTCTGATGGCGAACTAAGTCAGTTGTCATGCTGTGTAAAATGGCATTTTTTTCTGTTTTTTTGATCTGCCATCTGACACTGACCAGGGGGTGCTTACAGTGTAACATTTTGTGCTATCTCATTTATCTCCTTAATGTGTTCAGTGTTCTCTATCCACAGATGGTTTTACGTATGGTGAGAGCAAAAACCCTGCCTTTGGGAGTTCTTTATATCCCAAATGCCTTGCAGAGTTCATTTACTGTATTTTGATATTCACTAATTTGGCCTTGGAAAAGAACTGTTTTCGCAGTACCTAATTTTAGCCTGCAGGTGGTGATAGAACTTAAAGGAAAAAATCTTTAGTGTCCACCCTTCTATTATACTGAATTTTATGATTCTTTTTATATGCGATTTTTATACACCCAAAAGAATATATGACATTTATGTAAATTATAAAGTACAATAACAAAAGAAACACCCAAGAACCCACTACCTAACCTAAAACATAGAATATAATCAATCTATTTAAGGATCCCTGTGCTTTTCTCCAAACTCATTCCCCTTTGCAAACATAAATATTATTCTGTATGATCTTGGTGCTATCATTCCTTCATTTTTTCATATAGCTATATGTATATATCCCCAAATAATATATTGTTTAGTTTCACTGTTTTCAAACCTTATATAAATGGTATCATACTGAATATATTCTTGCTTGACTTGCTTTTTCGTTCATTGTTTCTGAGATTTCATCCGTGTTGGTGAGTGGAAACACGTCTTAAGAGCAGAATGTAAAATTAATTTTGGAATATTTCTAAGTTTGAACATAAATGATTTTATCTTTACTCTTCATACTAGATTTGTGGATTCAGTGGTTGAAGAAATTGTATAAACAAGGGATCACTTGAAGAACTGTGACCTAGTTCTTATACTTTTGGGCAAAATCTAAGCACTTTACTTCTCTCCCTGAATCCAGCCCAGAGTTTCTCAATCTTGACATGATTGACATTTGGGGCTGGATGATTCTTTGTTGTAAAAGGCTGTCCTGTGTTTTATATTTAGCTGCACACCTGACCTCCTCCCACTAGATGCCTGTAGCACCCTGCCTCCCCAATTGTGACAACCAACAGTGTCTTCTGAGATTGCCAAATACCCCCCACCAAAGGAGGGTAGAGCAGGGGGTGAGGGCAAAAGCGCTCCTGAGTGAGAAGCGCTGATCTAACCTTTGCATTGAGAAAATCATGCTACTCAGGATTTTTCTTAGGTACCTCTCTTGCTCAAAAACCTAAACTTATGAATAATTAAATCAGTTAATTACTATATATAATCGTATCAACTAATTATATCAAATCCACATACATAAATAATGTTTCAAGGCTCTTCTTACTTTCCTCCATTCTCCCCCTATCTAATTACCATGCCATCTCTCATTACTGCCACTTCAGACTTTCTATGACTGGGTTCCAAATACCGAATTGCTGCTCTCCACATACAATGTTAGTGTTTACCCCAGTCTGAGCTGCCCTTTCCTCCATAACCAGTTTATGTCCTCTTCTTTCAAAAGTCACTCATTCAATACATGTACCCTTGTATTTCAGACTATTCTGTCCATATTTGCTCTTCATCAGTCTTTACATGGCTCAGCTCTTGTAGAGTCTTAACCACGATACCCTGTTTCTTACATTTTTCTCTGTATATTTTTGAAAGGTCTATATATTTGCCCCACTTGCGCTACTCAATGTAAACCTCATCAGAGCTGCAATAGTGTAGTTCTGTGTGGAATGCTTGCTTCCCAGGACATATCACGTTGGGAGGGGGTCAAATAAAAGGATATAATAAAAAACAGGCCCCTGGGTGGCTCAGTAGGTTGAGCGCATCTATCATTTGACTTTAGATCATGATCTGACGGGATCAAGCCCGCTTTGGGGATTCTCTCTGTCCCTCTCTCGCTGCCTCTCTCTCTCTCTCTCTCTCTCTCTCTCTCTCTCTCTCTCTCTGTCTCTCAAAAATAAATAAATAAATAAAGTTAAAAAATAATTTAAAAGTACAAAGAAAATAATCTATACCTTATTTCCTAGCTTCCTATCACCCCTACAGCATATAAGATTGAAAGTATTAAATATATTTGGATAAAGATTGTTAATTAAGGAGAGAAATCAGGCAATTAGGTGGGACGATTCCCAAAATAAGGAAATATAGGCTGATAGAGATTTCCTAGTGCACATGAAGAATATTAGAAAAGTATGAAAATTAATCCTCAGCTTTTACTTTGAAAACCCTATTACTGAAAATACAATTATGTGAGGGGCACCTGGGTGATTCTAAGTTCAGGAAAAAAAAAATGACAAAACATATGTGAACCCAGATTAACCAGGAAAGAGATTAGAGTTCTCTTTCTTTACCACCAGAATACCAAATAATTTTCAGGGTTAAAAACTGGGGGATATTGGGTGGCAGGATGGACAGTCCAACCTAGATAAGGAAAAATGTAAAATCCTGACAAGAGGTAGGGCAGAGATTGACAAACGTTTTCTGTAAAAGGCCAGATATTAAATACTTTAAGTATTGTGGGCCACACAGTCCCTGTTCCTACTACTTAGCTGTGTGATTGTAGGGTGAAAGCAGCCAGACAAAATATAATGGGTGAACATAAATGTGTTGCAATAAAACATTATTTTAGGATACTGAAATTTAAATTGCATATGATTTTTCCATGTCACAAAATATTAATCATCTGATTTTTTTTCAACCATTTAAAAATATTAAAACAGGGGCACCTGGGTGGCTCAATCAGTTAAGTGTCCTACTCTTGATTTTGGCTCTGGTCATGATCTCACGATTCAGGAGATCGAGCCCCGAGCCTGCTTGGAGTTCTCTCTCTCCCAATCTCTCTGCTCTTCCCCCACTTGGACTCTCTTTTCAAAATAAATAAACTTAAAAAACAATATTAAAACAGGCAGTGGGCCAATTTAACCCATGGGCCATAGTTTGCTGATGCCTGACACAGAGTACCCAACTTTTAAAATTTTTAGATAGTTAATGATAGATCCAAGAAGAAATTAGCAATGGAAGAAAATACATTTTCATTACTTTGCAGGATGGTCATTTTACAAAGAATCATTTGAACTAATGAGGAAGGGAGGATATAAAGCAAATGTAACTGAACAACATTTGTAGGTATTAGTTTATACTTTTTTCTTATATATTCTGTTTTCCCCTATCCTGTCTAGTTCCAGCCACATGTTGCCTCCACAAAGGATTGTCACAGTTGCAAATACCAGAAACAAAAGATACAAGTTTCAGACATAAGAAAAAAGACTAAAATTCGAGCGCTTTCCACCCCTCACAATTTGCCTGAGTGGAAAAAGGAAGAACTGATGGGAAATTCAAAGAATTTTTTGCTTTGCCCTGCATCTCTGCAAAGGAAGAGGAGGAAGGTACAATCTGTGGGGATTGATGACCGACGACAGAGCCTGGAAGGCTCCATGGCTACAGCAGAGACAGGTGGTTATAGTGGCACTGTGCAAAGCTCGCCCACCACAAGCCCTGGAAGTCACATGCAGCCCTGGGAGGAGAGAGACTCTAACTGTGTGACAACGGATCAGGAGTGAGATTAGGTCTCTCCAAGCCTATCAAATACAGTCTTGAAATTCATTTAGAAAAATAAACATGTAATCTCTTCAAGCCTATCAAATACAGTCTTGAAATCCAATTAGAAAAATAAACATGTAAGTTTGTGGCATAGAAAACATACCCACTTTACTTACCTAGTTCAAATGTCTGCTACCCAAGTGTCCCCAAGTCTTCAAAACTGTTGGGGTAAACATATCTCCGTCACATATACAGCAGGAAACCTAATCTCAATGCGGACATCTTTTAGAATGCTTGGAGCTAATGGCTTTTTGTTTGTTTGTTTTCCTATTATTTCCTGCTTCTGCTGAATTCTTGATTTCTTTTGAGTCTGGCTTCTTATGGCGGTTCTTTTTCTCCATCCCACATCATTTCCAAGGCAGAACACAACCTCTTTTGCTTTGTTTTCTCAAAATCCCATGGAAACAAGGCATCTCTGTGTGGTATAGTGCGTTCCACTGAAAATTTGGAGTTAACGGTATAAGATAGGGGAGAAGGAAGAGAAATTTATACCACAGCTATTTGGACACCCCTGTTCTTCTTTAAAGATCTTTGGCCGTAGCCCAGAACTTCTCTCTGGCTGCCTTTTATCCAACTCCCTGTCATATTGACACATTCTTTCTTCATATCCTATTCCCCAGTCTTACCACTTCCCCCTCTTGACCTTTTTCCTCCTAGGTTACCCATGAAAACTCCAAATTCTTCACTAATTTTTCATGGACAGAACAATTTTGTTTTCTTGGTCTTGCCTCTGGCTTATCCCAGCTAGACCCACTATTAAAATGCTCTTCCTCTGTTGCACTGATATTAGTCTGACTCATTTCCTCAGCATGGAGCTCTGAGAGCATTATGTCTTTGGATGCTAAAATCAATTGCATACTGTTCTTCATTATCCTGATTAGCAGAAATTGTAAGAAGAGACATCTGCCTTTCCCTGACATCTCCACCCCCAGCCATCAAGAATGGAGTGGGGGGGGGGGGGCTAAGTTAGTTCTCAGAGCCAGTCTTCAGTCCAAACCCATAGTGCAGAGAGGAACAGAGACCGTGTCCAGTTTCACAGATTGATCGGTCCTGGTTTTCATTCTTGTTGCTCTTTGTTACACTGCACTCATCTTGTCATTCCCACATATCTGGGGCCACCATTATTCTCTGCGGTAGTGATTCTGCTTCTGGTCTCAGAAGCTTCCCATGGACTCTGTGTGTGTGTGTGTGTGTGTGTGTGTGTGTGTGTGTGTGTTGGGTAGAGGAGTTGTAGGCACTGGGAAGATGTGGAGGCAAGGATTCTTACAATGTTATGGTGCCGGTTAAGGTCGCTGTTCCTCTCCGCCACCACCAGCTTGGGCTGTCGCTCTTTGTCTTTGATTAGCATAAATCCTTGCACAGGCTGTAATCATTTTCTAAGGTTGGGCAACTCCACTACCTCTGTGTAAAGCTAGTAAAGCACTATAGCAAGTGCAGACGAGCATATTTCTAGGGCAAGACTACTTCAGGTCAAATCCTGTTGTATGTGACCTTGAGCAAGTGGTTGCTCTCTTTATGTTTCATTTACCTCATTGACAAAATGGCAATAAAAATAATAATACATATCTCAAGGACTCTTATGAGGATTAAATGAGTAAATGCACAGAAAGTATTCAGATAGTACCTGGCTCGCAGTAAGTGATATATAAATGTTTATACTTACTAAGTTTACAACTAAGGCTTTGTGCTAATATTGACTTGGGCCTCCATGTTTTCAGAATCCCATCCTGCACTCCCATTTTAGCATAGATTTCAAAACATTCACACCATATTCAGTTGGCCGAGTCATGATGGCTTTAACCATAGGGACTACATGACTATGTCAGGATACTGACACTGAGGCTGGATCACCACAGGAAGGAAACTGGATTTTGTCTTACTGACTATGGAGCATCACCAAGACTTTTTAAGTAGAGGGGTATTGTGGTCACACTTGTTTTTATAAAGATAACTTCTGTTGTTGTTTATAGGAGATGGTCTGCATAGGAAAGAAACTGGAAGTAGATTCATCAGGTAGAAAGTACCAGGAGATTATGCTAAGGTGATAAGGACATAAATTAAGGTGTCATTGGCCTGATGAAGAGACTTTGGCATTTAGAAGATACAATCAACAGGACTGATTGGCAAAAGAAATAAAGGATGAGAGACAGGAATGGTGTCTGATAATGCCAAGCTTTGAAACTGGGTAAGTGAATAAATACTGGTTCACCAACTCCTTATGTTCTCTCCAAGGAAAGAGGGGCAGGGAAGAGGAAGACACTGCAAAGAGTTTAGTTGAAAGCTAGGGGGCTACTGGACAAACACTTCTGGAGCTACAGAGACAAGTAAGAGTTGGAGTTAAATATTTGGGAATTGCTAAACACTAACATTCTAGCAGAGGAAGAAGACTCCACAAAGAAAAGATGAACAACTTGGAGGACACCCAGAAAACTAACAGGCGTTTCATGAAAGTGTATGGAAGAATAAGTTTTGAGGAAGAAGGAACAGTCTGAGAATCAATGAGAAACTACTATGAGGAAACGTGTGGCCTCGTTACAAGCAGTTGCAGCCATGTGAAGGGTCACATGTCACTGGCTTTGGCTGAGAAATTAATAGGAAGTGAGACCATGGAGTCGTGAGTGTAGAGTAAGTGTAGATCGCCCTCATTACAAAGCTTGGTTGAAGGGGAAAGAGAAATCAGAGGGTAGCTAGAGGCAGGAATAAGGCAAGTTTTCATTTCCTAGGGTTTAGAAGAATTAAGCTTATTTATAAGGTGAGAGAGGGACAAGACTCTGAAAGGAGAGGGTGACATTAAAAATGAGAAAGGGGAAGGTAATTAAAGAAATGCAGTTCTTAGGGGCACCTGGGTGGCTCAGTCGGTTGAGTATCTGACTTCAACTCAGGTCATGATGTTACAGTTCATGAGTTCGAGCCCCGCATCAGGCTTTCTGCTGTCAGCACAGAACCTGCTCTGGATTTTCTGTTCCCCTCTCTTTCTGCCCCTCCCTGACTCATTCTCTCCACCCCCACAAATAAATAAACTTAAAAAACATGCAGTTTTCAAGAAGAAATGAGGGGCTGGAATTCAGAGCCCAGGTGGAAGGAATAGACTAAAACAAGAGGGATCAATACTTCCAGAAGCAAATCCCCAGCAGGAGGAGTCTAGAATTGGTAGATACGTACCCCACAGGTCAAGAGGAGGAAATTCTGACGTGCCTCTCTCAGATGCCCCATTTGTCTAAGGCTGTAGCCCACTCACAAGGCGCTCCCTCCTCCCAGTTCCAATTCACTTCACTACTCCCTCACTTATGCTTCCTGGAATCACCGCTCAAATAAACTACTTGCATCCCAATCTTTCTGTCATGCTCTGCCTTTGGGGAACCCCAATTTCAATAGATTGTGAGTTAGAACATTATCCCAGGCTTTCTGATGCCAGGTCTGGGGCTTTTTTTTCCAGCCAAATCGTACTTTACCACTTTTGCTAATTTTTTTCCAAATGGAGTACATGCCATTGCCAAAATACAAGTTATTCATTTTGTTTCTAGGTCTGTTTCCATATCCATCGTGTTATATCTTCAGATGAGGAATCTAGAATAAGAACCTCCTGAATAGAGATCTGTGGAAGCAGCAGAAAGCTAACTGTCAACATGTATCACTTGCCTTTACTTCCGTTGTTTCTGAATCTGACCATTTGGGGGGATAGATAGATATTGTCCATGTCTACTCCTTCATCTACTCCTTTGTTTATATCTAAAGTTACATTTTCATCTACATATATGTTATGTAAAAATCTATATATATCTACATTTTAAAAAGTAGATATCAGCCAGGGCGGGACAGGAAGTTGAGAGAGGAATAGGAACAAGGAGGTAATAATGTATCAGTTCTCTATTGGTTTCTGGCTGGCTAATTTAGGCAGAAGTGAATTTATTGTAATTACTGGAGAATGTGGGACTTACAGAATCAGAAGTCATCTGTATTTCAGACTTCAGAATGAACAGGAATTAAGGGAATTATGGAGGGGTGCCTGGGTGGTTCAGTCGGTTAAGCATCTGACTTTGGCTTAGGTCATGATCTTGCCATTCGTGAGTTTCAGCCCCGCATCGGGCTCTGTGCTGTCAGCTCAGACCCTGGAGCCTGCTTCAGATTCTGTGTCTCCCTCTCACTCTGCCCCTCCCTTGCTCACGCTCTATCTCTCTGTCTCTCTCTCAAAAATAAACATTTAAAAATTAAAAAAAAAAAAAAATGAACCATGGAAAGCCAAGCAAGTAGCAGAAAGCAAGGAGCAGAGCAACCATGTCATAACCTGAAGGGTCTGGCCAGTATACTGCTTCTTCTGCTCTTTCTGGTATGAATGACCTTCCTTGTGTCTTTTCTTAAAGATGCAGATTCTCTGGAGAGAGCACTGAACTTGCTCATCTAACTTCCCACCAGCGCCCCTGTTGGGGTGAGAAAAGACTTAGACCCTTCAGCTCCTGCCATGGAACTGCCGAATCATTTTCCCCAAAAGTTATGGAGAAGCCCCAACTAGAAATAGAACTGCTATTAGAAAGGAGGATCAGAAGCCAGGAGACAAAAGAATAGCAAATGTCAACTGCAAATCTCATCAGGTAACCAGACAGGGCTGTTGGCTGGGGCTGCCTACTGACAGCAGATGACACGGGACTGGTCACTGATAAGTGAATAACCGTAAGAACCTTATAATCTAGAATGAGCAAGAATCCTTGGCTACAATATGTATAATATTTAAGGGACAAACTGAAAAATACAGGAATACATTGAAATAGGCTTTAGTAGTGGAATAAAATGATGTTAAATAAAATTACCTTAGAACAGGAAAATAGTTATTAGCATTTTGCTGTGTTTGGAACTGCAGGTCAGAGTTGCCTATATGACGAATCCTACGAGAAAATCTTTCTGCAGGCTGAGTGAGCAGCATGGGCAAAGGCACAGAAACAGAAAGTACAGCTTGTGTTTGGGAAATGGCATGTATCCAGTTTGGCTGGGGTGCAGGGAACATGAGATGGTTCAGATCGTTTTGTGTGGGGGGGACTCAATTTCTTTTAGAAGCTGAACAAATCATTTTGAGACATTTACCTGCTTTGCAAACCGGTTTTTATTTCTCACTTAGCCTGCATGATTGAATAAATACTCAAAATCTGACATTGGATCTCACCAGTTAAAGTTCACGGCTCCTATTTTGGCCTCTTGTTCTCTTTTATTCTTTAGTAGTCACTCAAAATAATTACAAGGCAACTGGCGTATTTGTACACCAGTGTTCATAGCAGCATGATTAACAATAGCTAAAAGGTGGAAATAGCTCAAATGTCCACTGATGGATGAACAGACGAAATGTGGCCTCTACATACAATGGAATGGTATTCATCCTAAGAAGAAAGGACATTCTGGCACATGCTACAGCTTGGATGAACCTGCAAGACGTTGTGCAAAGTAAAATTAGACGCAGAAGGGCACGTACAGAATGATTCCTCTTGTGTGAGGTACCTAGTGCAGTCAAATTCATAGAGACAGAGAGTCGAATGAGGCTGCCAGTGTCAAGGGGAGGGAGGAACGGGAGTTAATATTTAATGGGGACAGATTTTCAGTTCAGGAAGGTGAAACAATTCTAGAGATGGATGGTGGTGATGGTTGTACAACATTGTAAGTGTACTAATGCCACCGACCTATACACTGACAAACAGTTAAAGTAGAAAAAATGGTTAAAATGGTAAATTTTATGCTATGTATATTTTATCATGATTTGTTAAAAAGGCAATAGTCTTTTTCACTGTGTCCCCAAGAAGACACAGCAATAGGCCCTCTTTAGGGCATCTGGACTCTGCTTTTCTCCCCAAAGCCAATGAATAATTCCTGTGATTGTGCCCACAGATGTACTGCAAATGGTGACAGTACAGATCCCTGCCCTTCATGGGAAGATTTGCTGTCCCATGGCTTGGTGTTGTACTCGGGGATCCTCTCAGACACCCACCTCCTTCCGGGGTCTCTCCCCCTCCTGGGGCAGCCCACCCGTAATGGTCACTCCAGCGGGGGGGAAAGGCCCAACCGTTTGGGCCCAAAGCAGGATACCTCTAATGGACCGTTGTCATTCTGATGGGCCATATTACCTCCACATAGGTTCTCTCTTTCACCAGTCCTTTTCCCTTCCACTCCCTTCCACAGGGAGCGTTCACAGTCTCCTCATAAACACCCCGGGCACAAAACACTCAGAGTCACATTCCTGGAGAACATTAACCTGAATGGGCAAATGAAGTTCCTTTGAAAACAGGAAGAGAAAAAGGTATACAAAGGAACAAGAATAATAGTGCATTTCCTGTTGGAAGCAATATAAGTGTGGGAAAAGTGGAGCAACCAGAATGCTACATGCAACAAAACACCTTTCAGAATCTAAGGCAAAAATGTTTTCTTTTTTTTTTTAATTTTTTTTTTTAATATTTATTTATTTTTGAGACAGAGAGAGATAGCATGAACGGGGGAGGGGCAGAGAGAGAGGGAGACACAGAACCGGAAGTAGGCTCCAGGCTCTGGAGCCATCAGCCCAGAGCCGGACGCGGGGCTCGCACTCACGGACTGCGAGATCGTGACCTGAGCTGAAGTCGGACGCTTAACCGACTGAGCCACCCAGGCGCCCCAAAAATGTTTTCAAACAACACAAAAACTAATAACAAAAGAATCGATCTGCAGCATGTCCACACTCCAGGGAAAGTCAGTTTGAAAAAATTCATGAAACTTATGCTAATTATTTGTGCACTTTTTCGTATTTTTTTTGCTTTGATGAATAGTTCATTAAAAGGAAAGAAAGAGTAGTTTACATTTGTTGTGCTGTGAGTAAGGGTAGTTTTCTTCTCTACACAATCTTGTCCCTCAGGTCCTGGCTGGGGTGGTAACTCCCAGATGCCTTCATACTGATGATACCTCAGTATCCCTCTAATCAATCCAACTAGTTGTTTTAAAATTTTATCTAACTTTTCAAGTTTTTCTTCGTAGCAATGTCATGCTCCACAAGCTCTTTCCTCACCGATTAAAGCCAAGGTTACTGTTACATTTCTCTACTGGAATGTGAGATTCTTGTTCTGTTGAAAGTGCGAATGGGTTGGGCAGTGTTAGCAAGTGATTTTAGGAGCAGGGTGTTGTTTCCATCTATACTCACTGCTTTTCCATTCACAAATAATATGTAGATTATTAAAAATAATTTTCTTCCTTCCCTTATATAAAGCAATATCTTTTTTTTTCAAAATTTTTAAATGTTTTTATTTATTTTTGAGAGAGAGACAGAGCGAGTAGGATAGAGGCAGAGAGAGAGAGAGGGAGTCACAGAATCCGAAGCAGGCCCCTGGCTCTGAGCTGTCAACACAGAGCCTGACACGGAGCTCGAACTCACAAACTGTGAGATCATGACCTGAGCCCAAGTCGGACGCTTAACTGACTGAGCCACCCAGGCGTCTTTATAAAGCAATATCTTTATAAAACTATTTATTATTTATCTGTGTGTATATATTGCTGCCTCACCCTCAATCAATGAAATTGCCGTCCTGATCTTGTTTCAAGATAGAAGGAAATTAAAATTTATTGCATTTCTTCTGTGTATTAGGCCCTACAGTAAGCCCCGCATATAAGTTACCAAGTTTGAAATCAAGTGTGAATATTTATACTTCATGCTGCTACAGATACGGAATTTTATTGTTCCATGAATAATAAATATTCCTGAGTTTCTATCGTATAGTATGTGTATGCTGGAGTCTGTGGGTATAGAAATAAGAAAACAAGTCTGTAACCTCTCTTAGGAGAGAGAGTCCAGTATACAATATAGTGATGCACAATGTAAGACAAGAAAACACATAGGAAAACATGTAGTCAAGGTGGATGGGGTTGGGGGAAGGACAGGTCCCCAGGGGAGTCCTATTTCATTCAGAGGGGGTACATAGAAATTCCTGGAATAGGCAAATAAAGGAGAGGACTGGAACATACATACACGCATTCATATAAATACACACACATATACATATATTTACTCTCAGTAATAGTAAAAGGACACATCTAATGTAATTGATTCATTGGCGAAAATAGTCATGGGACATGAGATTTTAGGTTTGTCAGGCATCTTTATTGAATGAGACAATCTTCTACAAAACTGGATAGATCCTCCTTTCTTTACTCCAAATTCCCTGATTGGGTAGTAGGAGAATGGTACACACTGGGAGCCTTCCTTACGTATAAAAGTTACCACAGTAATCATGCTTTGCGAGAATCTCTACCCCTGGATCTATCCTTTGTGGGCAAGAGAGCAGAGGTGTGGCCCGGACATGTAGGCGCCATATGTCTACGTGCACACTGAAATGTAGACGACTGGCTAATTGGATTCTCTCTCCTAGGGATGTAGAATTTGTACAGAAAGACACAGGGGCTAAATTTCCGATTGAAACTAAAACATTTTAAGGGCTGCCTTCTATGGAATAAATTGAAGAACTCCTCTTACTGGGGTTTTTATAGCTGTCCTAATTCTGCCTTCCCTTGGCATGTTTGTGGCAGTCTGTTATTGATTCTGTTACTTACCTCAGCGTCCCTCTAATAAATCCAATTATTTTTTTTTTATTCCAGATGGCTGGATGAAGCTCATTTCTTTAGCTTGCAAACAAAAACAAAATTTTTTTAAAAAGCCAATGTAAGTGAGTTACTCTGAAATTGGCCCTTAATATTTCATAATCTTTGATTGCTGCAGCTAGGGACTAAGGGTCTACTCTAAAGGTTCTAGAATTTTCCCTCAATATCTCTAAAGGGGAAGCAGGAAAAAAACACCTCAATCTTGGAGAATCACTTGAGTATATACTCTTGTGTCATGCACATGTGAGTAGGTCCCTATCCTTTGTTTTTTGATGTAGTCCTAGTTATTGGTAAAGTAATCAAAGCATAAATGTAAACTTTTTAAGTGTAAAATTTTTCAAGTTTAATATGCCAATTTCTGGTCTCAAACATACATGCCAAAGAATAAGTTCACTGTAATGTCATGTGTGAGCTAACCAAAAAATGAATTGGAGTGTGTGTGTAATTGTGCACAATGAACTTTTTTTTTTCCTCAGCAAATGTACAGTTATTTTGAAATCAAAGCAAGGAGCTATATCTCAGCTCCTTGTATTTAAGTGGTCTTATTTTTTTCTAAGAAATAAAAAATAATAAAGGTGAATAAAAAATAAGGACAAATTTTTAATTCAAGCATGCAAATACATTTTTGTCAAATGTATATATATATATTTTTTTTAATTTTTTTTTAACGTTTATTTATTTTTGGGACAGAGAGAGACAGAGCATGAACGGGGGAGGGGCAGAGAGAGAGGGAGACACAGAATCGGAAGCAGGCTCCAAGCTCTGAGCCATCAGCCCAGAGCCCGACGCGGGGCTCGAACTCACAGACCGCGAGATCGTGACCTGAGCTGAAGTCGGACGCCCAACCGACTGAGCCACCCAGGCGCCCCTTGTCAAATGTATATTTTTAAATTCTCTGCTAGTATTCAGAAATTTTGTCAGAATAGTTAACAACCCTGGGAATTCTACTTTAAGATGGGGTCATAAAAGTATGAATCATCATGTGTTTTCCAATTAGTTGGATAATGTTTTAATAGGAGGTTATATTTAAAGAACCTAAAACCTGGAGGGGAGAAAGCACACATGGAGAGTGGATTTACATGTATGAATAAAGAGATTTATAGCAAATTTATCAAAGAAAACAGAGAAGTCATACTGTGGAGGAGAATGAGGGAAGATCTTGCATTACTGCCCATCTCTTTTATGTGCAAAGGCATACTTTAAAATGTGATTTTACTTAACATGAACTTGCGACTTCTTTCTTCCCCTACGTATTTTTACACAATAGCTGAATTTCTTCTTCATGTGTTAAGTGTAAAAAATCTGTTTTCTATTAGAATTAAACATTTATTTGGGTGCAAGTTTTTTTAATGGCATGTGATCTTGTGGGGAAATTCTTTAATAAGAAAGATGTAATTCTCCAGAGGCATAAAATATAAGCTATTCTGAAGTTCTTGCATACACATCGAAAGCAAAACATTCCTTAGCCCGAGGTCTTTCCATTCTTTGCAGGGAAAAAAACTGAAGAAGAAAACATCTTCTGCACTTTGCTCTGTTAGGGAATCAATTTAAAGTTGGTTAGACACCAGAGGGAAAAAATTTCAGGTAGACAAGGATCCTCTGAAAAGAAGAATAGCAAATAAGTATTTCATTCCAACTGGTATGCAGGGGAGGATACTGTGCCATCTGAAGCTACACAGTTGGGGCAACCTATCCAATTTCCACCAATATTACTTTTCACATGATTCATGTAGCAGGTGTAGGGAGTGAGCAGTCCAGATCTGAGCAAAAAATAAAACAGGATTCTGAGATTGAGTACTCTCGGAAAAACTGCATTTGGAAAATTCCTTCTCAGAGATTTGTTTTTCCTGTTTGGGATCCTGTATCAGTCAGAAAAGCAGAGCCTCTAGGACATATAAGGGACGACTTTATGCAATTGTGGGGACTGGTGAAGCAGTCTTTAAACAGTCCCTTTTCTTCACATATGATGCTGGAGCTCAAAGTATGCAGGGCAAGTAAGTGAGAAGGCTAGATGGCTGGCTGTAAGGGAAGCAGGAGGGTGGACTGAAATCTGTATCAGTTCTTGTTACCTCTGACCTTGGTGTTGTGGGCCTGAACCCTTTATCATGAGCTGAATCCATGATCCAGGGCAAGGCAGAGCAACTGTAGGCCTGACCAAAATCTTAGGCCAACAGGATGAGCCAACAGATAGACAACAGCACATGAAAGCCACAAAGATGGCTGCCTTGTTCCTGACCTCCAAATCTACCATAAGAATCTCAAGTGTGGTTGACCCTTGGGAAACAAGGGAAAGGGAATTCTGGGAAATGTAGTTTAGCCTAGCCAAGCTGACACATTACAAGGCCCCCACTTTTTCTTGGTTGCTTTTCTTTGTCTTGCTCTTGATTGACATTTGCACTTATCTTTCTAGATCATGTTGTCAGAGTCTTTCTCAGAAAGACCACGTAAAGGTAATTTCTTTTTTAGTTTTTGCTTGTCTGAATTCTTTCTTCTATCGTCACACTTCATTGCTAACTTGGCTGTGTAGAGTCCTGATTTGGAAAATATAAATTCCCTTGGAGTTTTAAGGCATTCTTTCTGTGGAGAAGCATGATAGTAATCTGGGTTTCAGTTCTTTCTTTTTCTTTTTTTTTTTAATGTTTATTTATTTTTGAGAGAGAGAAACAGAGTGTTTCTCTGTTTGCAAGTGCAGGGGAGGGGCAGAGAGAGAGAGGGAGACACAGAATCCGAAGCAGGCTCCAGGCTCTGAGCTGTCAGCACAGAGCACATTGTGGGGCTCAAACTCACAAACCACGGGATCATGACCTGAGCTGAAGTCAGACACTTAACCGACTGAGCCACCCAGGCATCCAATGAGTCTTGCTTCTTTTTAGGTGATTTCATTCCTTCTGGAAGCTTGCAACTTTTCACTATCACTATTCAAAATTCCATCATGATAAGCCCGAGGAGTGGGTGGGTGTTTTTAGACTTTTTTTTTTTTTTTTTTTAATTCATTGTGCTGGGCACTGAATAGTCCTTTCAACTTCATCTCTTTCATTGCTGGGAATTATTTTTTTATTGTTTCCTTGATAATTTGCTGTCCATTTTTTGCTGTGTCCTTTTTGAAAGTTCTATTTGACGCATGCTTGACTCCCAAAATAAAACCTGATTTTCTTATCTTTTCCTACTTTTCATACCATTGTCTTTTTATTCCGTTTTCTGGAAGGTTTCCTTGAATATATATTCTAATCCATCAGTTAAGTTTTGGTTTTGGTTTTTAATTCTAACTATTTAATTTCTTTGCTATTCTTTCTGCTCTGGGCTAATTTTTTCCTTTAAAAAAACAGCATTTCTTATTGTTCCTTACTTCTCAGATAATACTAAATATAGTTTGGGGGGTTGTCATGCAAACATTCCCCACCTTAACAAAATAAAACTTTTTGTTTACCCTACTTCCTCTTTTTTTTAATGTTCACTTATTTATTTATTTTTAATTTTTTGTTAATGCTTATTTATTTTTGAGAGAGAAAGACAGAGAGAGAGAGGGCAGTAAGAGAGGAAGATACAGAATCCAAAGCAGGCTCCAGGCTCTGAGCTGTTATAGCACAGAGCCTGATGCAAGGCTCAAACTCATGAACCAAGAGATCATGACCTGAGCTGAAGGTGTCCACTCAAACAACTGAGCCACCCCGGCTCCCCTACCCCACTTCCTCTTATAGCAGTAATACCGCTATTGCTCAGTCCCCCTCATACCCTTTGCACTAGCTGGTCTCTGCCTGGACTCCTTTCTCCCTCCCCCTGCCCCCAGGTATCCCCATGCCTTACTTTTAAGACTTTGCTCAAATGCCATCTCAGTGGAGCCTTCTCTAACCCACTCTATTTAAATTTTCATCTTTTTTCCCCATCCACTCATTAGCCCTCTCCCTTGACTCATTTTTCTTCACAGAATATGATAGACACCACTTTCTAACATATTGTATAGTCTATTTATTTTGTTAAATGTTTACTTCCCCATCTTGGCTAGAATGTAAGCTCTAGAAGGGCAAAGACTTGTCAGTTTTGTTCATTGCAGTTTCCCCAGCATCTAGAACACTGCCTGGCACATAGTGGACCCTCAATATTCAGTGTTCCTTGGTTCCTTCTTCCCCCACCATTGATCTTAATGTCTGTTTTTCATATTGGAGAAATTAATTCTTCAAATGTCTGGTGATCCTTGGTTGTCTCTATGTGAAGCACCAAAAAAGTTTACTAAAAGCTAGCTTTATGTTTGTGGGTAGAGTTTGTGGACGATTGAGCTTTAATATATAATCTAGTGGTGAGCTGGCATATCTTTAGAAGGAACTACTATATTTTACTATTATTAATTTTTTTTCTATGGGGCAATTCCATTTCTCTCAAGAAAAATTCTTGTCTCCTTCCAAGAAATATAAGGTGGTCTGACAGCAATATGGTTTGGAAAAGGTGGTTGGGCACACTCGTTCTATGCATGTTTTCATTTAATATCTCTATTTATGGCTCCTGCCTTTCAATGTTCCTGATATCCCCAAATGAAACTTTCCAAATCAGATTTTTATAGGCATAAAAGATGGACAAGTGGTAGATGGTAAGTAAATAAAGAGTTACGTGGGATGGGTAAGGGCTACTGGGTCCAGATACACCTTTTATATTATTTCACCAATCCCTCCCCTGACCCATTTTCAGTTTTTTACAGTTACCCTTGAATTTTGTGGTTCCTTTAAAACCTCTTCCTATAAGTTGTATCATTTCTGTTTACATTGCCATTGTAGGTTTATGCCTTTTTATCTTTTTGCTGTCATTTTTGAAAGGGTTTGGGGAAAGAACACAGATAAAAGTGTGTGGTCAATCCACCATATTTAATAAGGTTTTGGTAACAATGTTTTGTTAGCTAGGGGCAGGTCCATATATATCTTTGGGAGAAAACTTTTCTTTTTCTTGGTGGATGACACTTTAATGAGCTTTTATTATACAAAGTATAGCCCATATTATATCCTGAAAGGGAAACTGTTGATGTAAAAAGCAAAATTTCTCTACATAATCCTACAAATGGTTTTCTTCACTGTGATTATAGCTGTATCACTAATGCTTATGACTTGATTGGCTGGGAAGATAGAATTTTTCCCCTTCCTATGAAGCAAGAGAAGAGTTAGGGGTAGGACATAGTCAAGGATACTTCTGCACATGGGAGGTTATGTAGCCCCGTCAACATGGCAGCAGTTTGGGTCCATGGATTAAATGAGAGAAGGCTCATGGGGTATCTCTGTGGAGAAGAGAATACTCACAGTTAATATACCTGTTTACATTTTCCTTCTCTGCCTTGTAATTTCCTTCCATTATCCCCAAGTTTCAGAACAGTTTTGCAAACATCACAGCCTATGAAAAGCTTGTGTTGGGGTTTCAGAAAGGGGCTTATGTCCGAGTCTAGGTTAGATTAGGGAAAGAGAAAGTAGTTTTTCCCCACAACCACTGCATCCATTTTGAAATCTCCCTGGTGGCAACAGCAGCATTTCAAGACACCACCATGGTCCCAGAACATTAGCCGTTGGCCAGGAACAGAGCAACAATTTTTTTTTTTTTACATAATAATATGGGTTTTCCTTTATATAATGTTATGTGTCAATTTAAAACATCTAAAATAGTTTTACTAAATAAAATAATAATATGGGTTTTCCAATGAGATAATTACAACAGCTTTGTCCTTGCCTGCCTAGAGCAGCAGAGGAGCTGTGAAGGGGTTCCTCATTTCATAGGACTCTATATCCAAGTTGACTCATCCATTGCATACATTTACACAACCTAGTTGACTCATTCATTACATACATTTATCCATGTTGCCTAGTTATCTGTGAACTCTCTTAACTTTGATATAAAACTTTAATCCTCATTATGCTCTAGGGAGGATCCTTGTAGTTAATAACAAATGATCGAAAGAGAAGAATTTCAAAGTGGGAGTGGATTTCAAAGTGGAATTTCAAAGGGGACTAGCTGACCTAATAGCTTTATTTTACAGATGAGAAAGTTGAGGTTCAGAGAGCCACGACAGAGCCTGAATATCAATGCAGTTCTTGCAATTTTCAGTAAATTGTTTTCACTCACTGACTATATCATTCATATGTCATGGCATGGATTAATTAATTCAGGAGCTATTTACTTAGCATCTATTAATTTAAGTTTTAACTAGTTACGTAGACTATAGAAATAGGGTGATTCTCTATAATATTGGTTTAGTTTTACTAATTTTAAAATGCTTTTGGGGGCACCTGGGTGGTTTGGTCGGTTAAGCTTCCACCTTTGGCTCAGGTCATGATCTCACGGTTCCTGGTTTTGAGCCCCTCTCAGCTATCTGAGCCATCAGCTCAGAGCCTGGAGCCTACTTCGGATTCTGTGTCACCCTCTCTCTCTGCCCCTCCCCTGCTCGCACTCTATCTCAAAAATAAAGAAAACATTTAAAAATAATTAAAACATAATATGCTTTTCTATAGAAATTTCTCAGACCTATGCTATGTGAGAACAAGTTTTGCATTCTTTGAGAACTCTGCCTGAGATAATATCCAAACCAACATTTTAGGAAGGAGTTTCATTACTTCCCCTTGAGAAGGCTCTGTTAGTTGCCTGAATGAAGATAGTTCTTGGTGACCTCTTTGCTTGATACAATATGCTCCATTTCTAAATATTTCAGTAAAAGGCACATTTTGAGTTTAAAATGTGATCATTGTACTCAGGATTTTAAAAGTCTCATAAAGGGTGCATGTCCCTGAATTGGGAGTTAAGGTTGGAAAATATAACCATCAGAAATATAGGCTGGTTGCATATGCTAAGGAATGTAAGATCAGTTGTCTGAGTCTAGTTCATAATGGGGCTGAGAACAGACATGTTTGCTGCTAGAGGCTTGAGCTGCCTGGAGATGGGGAGAGCTGGAATTAAACCTTCCCACTGGGACTGGGTCAGATATCAGATAATGGGCACGTGTCCAATCCAGCAGACACAGTCCAGGGTCCAGAGGGGTTGGATGACAATCATGCTATAACTGATGTATGAATTGAGAGTTCTCTGAATAAGATCTTCCGAAAGGAGAAGGAGAGAACTTGTCGGTGCTCATCCAATTCTGTCCAGGAGCCAGAGCGACCTGATCTTGGTACAACTATACCTGTTGTCCAGTGGAAATATTCTCAGGCCACAGAAGAAAAGTCTATCTAATTACTTTACTTTGAAAAACAAAAAAGCCTATCCAATGCCCTTTATTCATGTTCTTTATGTATCCAAAATGCTTTTGACTTGCTCTCCAGAGTGATTCTGCCCACCCATGAGGAATTTTCCGTGCAAATAACTGAATAGATGATCTTACTAAGCAAGTCTCTTTTTCTAAATTAATGTGTTAGCTTTTCTGTTTTATATACCTCTTGAGAAACTGCTGAGCATAAGTTAGTTGCCGAGAAGCTAATCACACTTAGGGTAAATGCATAAAATCCAACTTCCAGATAAGCTCATTTACGATGTAAGCCTTAATAACCTCACTATCTTTCAGTGAAGCTGCATTAAGGATTGTGCCTTAAAGTGTGCATCCCAATACTTCTGTTTCTGGTCTGTCTCCTCCAATGCTGAATGTAACCCACTCCTCTTAAATCATTTTCTCACACTTCTATCAGCCAATGATCTCAGGTCTCATTCTCATTTTATAGCTTTGGTACAGTTGTGCAAGGTCACCGATTTGACCTTTCCTATTGACATTTCTTCCTGCATGTTCTAGCAATGCATCTGTGTATGAAAGGAATAATGTTGCCCCTAGCAAACTCAGTGTCTGGCATGCTTTCACACAACATTATCCCCAGATTCTGTCCTTAGTGTCTAATTCGCTTTTTCCAAGTTTTTCCCAAGGCAATGAATCTGGCCAAGTCTTCAGAAGACAGCAGTATCCGTCTTTAATGGTGAAGAGCACAGATTCTCAGCGCAACTGACTTTGAATCCTGGCTCTACCTTGTGCTACTTATGTTACCTTGGGCAAATTACTTAAGCCTTTGTGCCTCGGTTTCTTCATTTGTCAAATGGAGATAGTAACAATGTCTGCTCATAGGACTGTTGTGGCTGAATGAGTTATGATATATTTACCATGTCTGGCACATAAGTGAAACTCATTGTCATGGTTATTCCCGCTTCTGAAGAAGGGAGCACAAGGTTAATTAAATGCCTGGCTGGAGAGAAGGCAAAAGGAATACAAGAAGGCAAAAATAGGTTTGCATTTCAAAATATTTCTTTTACCATTGAGGTAATTATCAAATCAGCCAAATAATCCCCATACTTTTGCTTTTAACATTTAATGTCAGCAACTTGAATTCTCTACAATTAGGAATGTATAACCTCCACTTCTGTGGGCATACATCACTTCATCAGGAGGGAAAACTTTTCCCTTCTTCCCCTCCATGTTCTTTGACTAGTCTAATAATTAAATTAACATAAGACAGATTAATAGGACAGGAACAAATTTTGTGCTTATGAAAGTCCCAAAGACAGAGACTCAAAAGGCAGTCAGACAGTTGAAGCTCATATGCCAGGATGAGCTAAGGAGACTCTGGTAGAGGTTTGGGGCTTTACAAGGGAAGAAGAAAAAGTCACAGGAAGTTGAGTAGAGCAAATGTTTGGTAAACAAATGTTTGCCAATGTCTTTCTGATAAAAGATTATCTTTGGTAGTAACTCCTTCCTGGTACAGATTCTCTATTTAAATTCTTTTAAGCAGTAAAAGGGAAGGCAAACAGCTCTTCTAGAGTCTGTTGGGCTTGACTGTCTTCAGCTCGAAATAAGTCCCATGCCAAAGTGGCATATTTGGGGATCATGTATCCTGCTTCCCCCTCAACTTCAACCTAACTGGTTTTCTTTCCAGTGAGTCATCAGGATTAGCTTTTTCTGGATAAGCTTAAAATTTCTGATTGAATGACAGGAAAATGTTCAAAGGACAGGTTAAACGTTGGTAAAACTTGACGGTAGAAAACAACCAAGAACAGAAAGAAAACACAACTTCCGCATTTTACTGGAATCTGAGTTAATAAATAGGGATCACAGAACAAATAGCAAACAACAGCTTGAGTTACATCAGAATGAAGAAAGAAATGATGAACCTGGATTTCCAGTCTGAAACCATTACTCAACCAGGGGAGCTCACAAGTTGCCTGTTACACGTTCAAAACTCCTCTAGAGTTTAAAACAACAGGAACAACTTGTTCAGATTTTAACTGATGTTTCCAGATAAATTTCACAATTTTGCACCTCAGGGAATTTTTTTTTTCTAATTAAGGAAATTTTTTTTAATGTTTATTTATTTTTGAGAGAGAGAGACACACACAGTACTAGTGGAGGCGGGGCAGAGAGAAGGAGACAGAATCCAAAGCAGGCTTCAGGCTCTGAGCTGTCAGCACAGAGCCCAATGTGGGGCTCAAACCTACGAACTTTGAGATCATGACCTGAGCTAAAGTCAGACACTTAACTGACTGAGCCACCCAGACACCCCGAGAATTTTGCTTTTCTTAAAGATTAACTAAACTGACTATTTCATCTTGGCAATTATTAGCTTGCCACATTTTTTATAAATAAGAGAAATTGGGCTTCTCTCCATATTGTAGCTGAAATGACATTTTAATCCATACCTTTATAGGTAAAACTTTTTTATCATTAGTACTATAAAGCAAAGCTTCAACTGAACTTTGGTTTTCCTTCATCTACAGCTGAGCATTATTCAAAGTTCAAGTACAAAAATTCTGTGGATGAGCACAAAAATAAGAGCTGGAAAAAAAAAAAAACAAAACCAGAGATGTATTTTCCTAATGATCTATTATTAGCTCTTTCATAAAAATTCTTACTAATAGGAGAAAAAAAGGAAAAGATCAGAATACTGCAATTTGTCATTGAATCTACTTTTTTAGCTTTCCTTCCAGTTAAACTGATTTCCTCATATATTTGTTTCCAGAGTAAAGCCAGAATCAACATTGTCCCTATTTCTAATCAAATAACAGAGGAGCAATTACAAAATCTGAATGCAGTTAGAGGATCCTGGGAGGCAGAGTGGCTGGATCTAGCCTGAGCTGTGTCTCTGACTCATTTTTGACTTCAGGCAAGGTATTTAACATCTCTGTATTTTTGACATAATTGTCATAATGCTAATTGACTTCATAGGTATGATATTAAGCATAACTCAAGAAACAACCGTGGGCTCTTAGGCCAGGTTAACTAGAGAGAAGCCTACCTTTGCAACTTGGAAAATAAATTTAGGATTATATCTCCTTTCCATTCCCAGCACATTTTGAATGAATTGGATGGGACTTTGATGTAAATAATAGAATTTGCAGTTTTTAATATGCAAGATGGAAAAGAAAATAGGTTATGTTACAATTTCCATTTCAGAAGTAAAATCTTCAGAAATGCTTTTATTTCTACCTTTTGGGAATCTAAGTTAGCTTTCTAAGGTTTTTACTGAGAGTAATTCTTAAGATAAATAACAAAGATATTGTTATGTTCCATTTTCAGAAAAAGGAAAAAAAATAGCCTAAAGGAGTCTCTAAGTCTGTGTTTATGGCTGAATTTTTAAGTAACTGTCTTCCATTAAGGGTGCAGTCCATTTGTGAATGCTAACTTACTAACCATGCTTCCTTCAATAGCTCTTTCTTCTTTTTATTTCTTTTATCTTGTATCCTTTCATTTAAAAAAATACATTAATATGCACTTTCGTTTCATAATTTTGTTTATAAAAGTTATGTACCAGCTGTATAACTTTTCAGTTCCAAACTTAACATTTTTGCCTTTAAATTTAATCCACTGTCAACTAACTTAAAAAAAATTTTAGTGGGGAAGAAATTGGGCTTTAGAGATTTAGAATAATTTATATCAAATAACACAGTATGTCAAAGAAGAGCCATTTGATAACTATTTTAGTTTTATAAAACTTTAAAGTTTTGAAATAGCCCAAAGCAAACACATAAAAAATACAAATGTACAGTGAGGAATTAAATAATCTGATACAACTTTATCTTAAGCCAGATTTGTAAAATAATAATGGTTTACTCTATGAATTACAGAGACCAGACCTCCAAAGCATTTGAAATACCTAATACCTAAGCATTTCTTCAACATTGTGGAATATGTTTACTATTACAGCGAGGGCACTGAGGAATTTTGGCACTTGGCATATTGAATTATTCTAAATATGATCAAATTAATATAACGACTTTAAAAAATATGTTTGGGGCACCAGTCAGTTCAGCGTTTGACTCTTGATTTTGGTTCAGGTTATGATCCCAGTTCGTGGGATCGAGCCCTGCATTGGGCTTTGCACTGGGTGTGGAGCCTGCTTGGGATTTTCTCTCTCTCTCCCTTGGCCTCTCCCCTGCTTGCACGTGTGTGTGCCCTCTCTTTCTCTCTCTCTCTCTCTCAAAAAAAAAAAAAAAACAAACAAAAAACAAAAAAAAACCTTTACATATTTATGACTCTGCAAATGATTACAGAAATTTCCATCATGTGGAAGGGTACTTGTTTACTTTTTAAAACTTGAACTTTATGACAAGTTTAAAAGTTAAGTGATAAATAACCGTAAAGGTACAAATGAGGTTTTAAAGAAAATAGCAGCATAGCTGTTGTAATTCTGCCTGATATTTATTACCAATTGAAAAATATGAGTCAAACTAATAACTTGTTATGAGATAGGTACGATAGTAGCTTTAGCCTATTAAGATAGTCAAATTTTAAATACATCAAGCTTTAAGTTTTCAGTTATTTATTTTTTCTTGGGATTTTATAAATTCAAATATCTCTTTTTAAAACAATATAAGCTAGCACACACCCCAATGTCATATTTGCAAATCAAACAAACTTTACAAAAGCCAAAGAACATTATGAAACGTTCCTAATCACCACTAAAAGACAGGAGACAGCAGAGGGAATCTGATAGGGACAGCTAACAAATTCAACAAACAAAAAGAATTTGGTGTCTAATAAGAAACTTTAAGATTACAATAACAGATGCTGGGAAGTTCTAAAATTCTAACTTCAGTGCATAACTTTCCTTCTATTGATTCAACAAATATTTTGTTGAATACCTGAACCGAGTTGAATTGTGTCCCACCAAGGGATACATTCAGTCCTAACTCCCATTACCTGTGAATGTAATAGGGTCTTTGTAGATGAAAAAAGTTGGAACAAGGTCATATTGGATTAGGATGAGCCCTAATCCAATGGGCTGGTGTCCCTATGTGGAGAGGGAAATTTAGATACAGGGACACACAGAGGGAAGACAGCCATGTGAAAGTGGAAGCAGAGGTGAGTGTTGCTACTACAAGTCAAGGAATGCCAAGGATTTCTGGCAACCACCAGAAGCTAGAAGAGACAAGGAAGCACTCTTTCCTCAAGACTTTCAGAGGAAGCATGGCCATATTGACACTTTAATTTCACACCTGTACCCTCCAGAAATGTGACAGAATAAACTTCTGTTGCTTTAAGCCACCAGCTATATGATAATTTGCCCCAGCAGCCCTACAAAACTAATTCAGTACCTGTCTACCCAGCACTGGGATATAGCAGAAACAAACAAGATCAAGTTCTCCATTTCATGGCACTTACATTGCAGATAGCAGTTGGGAGGGGGAGGGGACAGGCTATAAACATATGTATAATATTTCATTATATCTGAATATATAATTTCAATTTCCTTAGTGTCTAGCTGTTCCTTTCTTAATACATTAGGTTGAACTGTAACAAAAATGGTATACGTTTGAATATTTTTGACCTACAACAATGGCAATTTCATATATTTCAAATTAATACACATAACACATCTCTATGAATCTGACCATTCTAGGTACTTCCCATGAGGGAACCATACAACATTTGTCCTTTTGTGTCCGGCTTATTTCACTTGTCATAAGGTGCTCAAGGTTAATATTGTGTATGTTATCTCATTCTGATTACCCATTCATCTGTGGATGGACATTTGGATTGTTCACACCATCTTTTGGCTGTTGTGAATAATGCTGTTATAAACATTGTTGTACAAATAACTGTCCATATGCCTACTTTCAATTATATCTGTTTTTTACAGTGTGAACTTTTAATTTTTTTCTTAATACTAGAATTTTAAAATCACAGTTTTATCACAGTTTTACATAGTGCTAAACAATATGTTAACTGAGAGAATAAACAATAGTATTGAAGTCTAAATATAATTGCCTCTTCTATTTTGCAAACAGATAGGTAGAAGTTGGGCAATGTAGCAGAAAACAATGGCCTTGAAGTGTTTCTGATTAAAGTAGGGAAATACTACATATATTTTATAAACAAAGACAAGCTCAAGTCTTTTATAGAGAGCTTTTCCTTCCTGATGATCTTTAGAGAACACCACTCACCATCTCAGCTTTTCTTAGGAAAGATCAGTCTTGTTTCCAGTGAAATACTATAAATAATTATTGAAATTTACTACAGACAACAGTAGACACATTGACAACCTATACTGTTTTCCAATATGATTTGTGGAGAGGAGTCATTGAAAGTAATTAGATTCTTTCTCTTTGTTTTCTCCCATTTTTTTTCTTTCATTCTGATGGAGGAACGGCAATCAAAAAGAATTAAATCTTGCCATTTGCAACTACGTGGATGGAGCTGGAGGGTATTATGCTAAATGAAATTAGTCAGAGAAAGACAAACATCATATGACTGCACTCATGAGGACTTTAAGAGACAAAACACATGAACATAAAGGAAGGGAAGCAAAAATAATATAAAACAGGGAGGGGGACAAAACAGAAGAGACTCCTAAATATGGAGAACAAACTGAGGGTTACTGGAGGGGTTGTGGGAGGGGTTATGGGCTAAATGGGTAGGGGGCACTAAGGAATCTACTCCTGAAATCATGGTTGCACTATATGCTAACTAATTTGGATATAAATTTAAAAAAATAAAAAATTAAATTAAAAACAAAAGTTGGAAATATCTTCATACCTAAACATATACGATACATCTAAAGCAAATTATTATGGGGCAGCTGGATGACTCAGTCCACTAAGTGTCCAACTTCGGCTCAGGTCATGATTTCATGGTCCGGTCCGTGAGTTTGAGCCCTGCGTTGGGCTCCGTGCTGACAGCTCAGAGCCTAGAGCCTGCTTCGGATTCTGTGTCTCCCTCTCTCCCTGCCCCTCCTCAGCTTCCACTCTGTCTCTCTCTCTCTCATTCTCAAAAATAAATAAACAGTAAGAAAAAAATTTTAATTATTGTAATTGCAGTAAGAATTTGTTCTTCTACAGACTTTTTTTTTTTTTAACAAACAGACTCTTGACAGATGGACCAATGGTAATGACAGATTCTCCCAGGAACTCCTAGACAAAAGAAACATGAAACTACCCCTTGATGGGAATGAAAATGTGTTTGTTTATAACATCACCTGCCCTTGGTTAGGGTATTCATTTCTACCCAAAATTTTCCTTATGTTGTAAATATCTCAGTATCTGCATGCATAGTTGAGGACACTACTATATTGTAACTAAGGCTTTTTAGTGTAGTTGGTGTTGACTTCTTAAAAAAAAAATGATCGTGGTTTTCATGGCAATTGTAAAAGTTACCTGGAAAATTTTTAAAGTGTAATTCCAAGATGATTTTAATCAATTAGAAAATATTAATTGATAGCAAACCTATTCATCGTCTCAATTTGCTCATACTTCTCTTTCTTGGCAAGTCTCTTCTCACTTCTGAAACAGACGGAGGGTGTTTCTTTACAGTGGGAACAATTTTAAGTGTCATTATTAAACTTAATTTTCTGTATATTTTAATATAAGCTAATATTTTGGATGTAATTCAATATATTTAATATAAGCTAAATATAAGAGCTTAGTGTACATAGCCCCTGGCATAAAGCAGGCACCCAATACATGCTTGAATATTAAATGGTTACTAGGCAAACAGAGTAATATATCAATTTTTCTCAACAATATGGCTACAAATTATATTCTATTAATGTATAAAAGTATGACCTACTGAAAAAAATGCATCTACAAATGCTTATTAGAGCTTTTCTGTAGTGATATCACAGATGTTCTTGGGTTTTGTCTGACTTCTTTGGCCATTTAGCCTTGTAATTTACTCAGCACTGCACTTCTTTCTTCATTTACAATGTTTACTTTGTTTACAATGTTAGATGATAGGGTTAAGTTAAAACAGGCAAGTTATACATCTTCAGGGTAAATTAATTGCCATTGTATGGATTTCTGCCCAGTGTTATCATATGGAACATTTGGTATTCAAGTGCTTCTCTTTAGACTGTTAAGTAAATACAGATATAGAAAGAAACTTAATATATGCCTCCCTTCAGAGAGAACTACTTTGAAAGAAATAAGCAAAATATTGTGTCTGTACCTTTCCTGGGTACATGAATGAGGCTTGACAACCCGTGGGCTTCTTTGGAGAATGATGAGCCGAGGACAAGGCTCTTTTGTTGGAGAATCGCCCTACATTAGCCTCTGATGATCTTTTCTGTGAGCCTGTTCGTTCCTCTGGAGAGAAATCTCATGGTCTCTGGCCTGGAAAGTAGTGGGAGGAGTAGAGAGAGGGCTGCCTGGCTGCCAGGACAGATGGATCCGGGTGGTGTATGGAGAGGTGCCTCAACCTGTGGAACAAACTCCTCTCCCCTGCCCTCCACTGTGCCTGTGGTCATGTTACCTGGAGCCTCTCTGGTTCAACTTCAGTGAACAGTGAGTCTTGCTCAGGATGGTACTGGCACAAGACCAGCCACAGAGATCAAAGGAACAGAACCCACAACCCAGAAATTGATCCACAAACATATGGCCAACTTATCTTTGACAAAGCAGGAAAGAATATCCAATGGAATAAAGACAGTCTCTTCAGCAGATGGTGTTGGGAAAACTGGACAGTGCCATGCAGAATAATGAACCTGGACCATTTCCTTACACCATACACAAAAATAAACTCAAAATGGATGAAAGACCTAAACATAAGGCAGGAAGCCATCAAAATCATAGAGGAGAAAGCAAGCAACAACCTCTTTGACCTCGGCCACAGCAACTTTTTACTAGACGTGACTTCTAAGGCAAGGGAAACAAAAGCAAACATGAACTACTGGGACCGCATCAAAATAAAAAGCTTCTGCACTGCAAAGGAAACAGCAAAACTAAAATGCAACCAACGGAATGGGAGAAGATATTTTCAAATGACATATCAGAAAAGGGGTTGGTATCCAAAATCTATAAAGAACTTCTCAAACTCAACACCCCAAAACCAAATAATCCAGTGAAGAAATGGGCAGAAGCCATGAATAGACACTTTTCCAAAGAAGACATCCAGATGGCTGACAGATGAAAAGATGCTCAACATCACTCATCATCAGGGAAATACAAATCAAAACCACCACGAGGTACCACCTCACACCGGTCAGAATGGCTAACATTAACAACTCAGGCAACAACAGATGTTGGTGAGGATGCAGAGAAAGAGGAACCTTTTGCATTGCTGGTGGGAATGCAAATTGGTGCAGCCGTTCTGGAAAACAGTATGGAGGTTCCTCAAAAAATTAAAAATAGAACTAGCCTACGACCCAGCAATTGCACTGCTAGTATTTATCCAAAGGATACAAGTGTGCTGTTTCAAAGGGGCACATGCACCCCCAATATTTATAGCAGCACGAACAGCAATACCAAAGTATGGAAAGAGCCCAAATATCCATCGATGGATGAATGGATAAAGGAGATATGGTATATATATATATATATATATATATATATATGGGGTATTACTCCACGATGAAAAAGAATGAAATCTTGCTATTTGCAGCTTGGATGGAATTAGATTGTTATCACGCTAGGTGAAATAAGTCAGTCAGAGAAAGGTAAATATTATATGATTTCACTCATATGTGGAATATAGGAAACACAACAGATGAACATAGAGGAAGGGAAGCAAAAATATAAAAACAGGGCGACAAACCATAAGAGACTCTTAAAATACAGAGAACAAACCAAGGGTTGCTGGTGGGGTGTTGAGTGGGGGAAAGGGCTAAACGGGCGAGAGGCATTAAGGAGGGCACTTGTGTTAAGCACTGGGTATTATATGTAGGTGATGAATCACTAAATTCTATTCCTGAAATCATTATTGCACTATATGTTAACTCACTTGGATTTAGAGTAAAACAACAACAACAAAAAGTAAGTCCTGTTGTCTGGCGGGGTGGGAGAAGCAGTGTTCATGCACTGTTCAGGGTTTAGGGGAGGATGTGAATGCCAGGCCATCACCTCCACCCTGCCTTCCAAGCTGGCTGGTGCCTTCAGCCCTGCACCGGGGTGGGGCGCGGTAGGGCTGCTTAGCTTGCCATTTGTGACGGTCCCCACTGCTGCTGCTTGTTCCTCAGTTTTAGCAGCGCTGCCAGCTCCCCCTTACGCTTTGTACAGCCTAAAACATGATGACATTGCACGCCAGGTGTTTTCTCTGCCCCCTTTCTCTTCGACCTTGTCAATTCATGTCTTTGCCATTTTTCTTTACTCCTTTCCTAGCGGGGTTTTGCGGGAAAGGAAATATAAATTCATGTGTTCAATCCAACCAAAACTCTCTAACTCCTTTTTTTTTTTAATTTATTTTCTTTTATTTTAGAGAGAAAGAGCACAAGTGGGGGAGAGCGGCAGACAGAGAGAAAGAGAGGATCTAAGCAGGTTCCATGCCGAGCATGGAGCCCAACATGGGGGCTCCATTCCATGACCCTGGGATCACAACTAAGCTGAAACCAAGAGTTGGACGCTCAAATGACTGAGCCACGCAGGCGCCTCAGAAATCTCTAACTCCTTCCTCACATTTACTTTCAAAAATACACTCAGCCCATTGTTTTCCCCTTGACCAGGATAAATATAGAGGAGGAAGGAGGAAGTATTGTCACTGCAAACAGACTAGTTTTACAGCAAGGAAAGCACATTTTCATCTCCGAGAAAGATTTTTCCTTCCTGGGGAAAATTTTTGTCAGAGACAACTACAAATTTACAGGGATCTCAGTAATAAGTTAGATGCTGGGTATACAACCATTAGCAAGGTGGGGCTTTTGCCTTCAAAAATCTCATTCTAAGCAGTTTTTCTAACCAGACATGTGAAAAACTGACCAAATGATAATCCTATCACTTGGCACAGTGCCTGGAACACAGCAGGCATGCAAAGTGTTTACTGAGTGGATAAATGCTATTTTGGTCTGTAAATACAGTATGGGGGGGGGTCACAGAGAGGGAAGTAATTAATTTTGTCTTGAGGGGTGGTCTGGGAAAGTTCAGAGTTTTTTTTTATATTGAATTACATACAGTTTCACGTATGCTTAATTTATATTGTCCTTAATTTCCCTTTTAATAGGTATTTTCATTTCTTGCATGAAACGTTGCCTCACTGAGGCTGCTGTGTTTATTCTTTCACAGTATGCGGCACAGAACGGAGCAGAGAGACAGCCGATAATGAATAAACATTTGCAAACACTACCATTCCCTTGGATTGCCTCTGCTTCAGGCCAGCTGCCCCCTCTCCTCCAGATTAACCTAACGTTCCTTTGGAGAAGTACGTGACCCAGGAACAAATAAATCACAGCCATGTTCAGGAGAGAGACTGATGTTAACTGGAGAAGGCAAAGGGGGAGGGACTCCCGTTAGTCCATGCAGCCTGCTTCCCTGTGTATTGCAGGCATACGTGGATAACGAGGAAGGCTGTGTGGAGTTCAGGTTAAGGGCTTGGGCTGTCAAGGTGGAAAGCCCTCAGCTCAGTTGCTGCATATTCCATAAAGTGGCTGTGTGATCTTAGGGAAGTGACTTAACCTCTCTGAGCCATTCATTTGTATGACGGAGATAATGGTACTTGCCGTATGGAGTTATTTGAGAATTGAAGAAGATGCTTATAAAATACACAGCGCATTTCTACATTCATAGTAGAGCAAATGTCAGCCAGAAGTAAAATTATACAATTCAATCTAGCAGACTATTACTCTCTGTAATGCACAAATTTCACACTGTCTAAAAATTCACACTCTAGGGGCCCCTGAGTGGCTCAGGTGGCTAAGTGTCCGTCCGACTCTTGCTTTTGGCTCTGGTGATGATCTCACAGTATGTGAGACTGAGCCCCACGTCGACTCTGCACTGACAGCTCAGAGCCTGGAGCCTGCTTCGGATTCTGTGACTCCCTCTCTCTCTCTCTCTCTCTCTCTCTCTCTCTGCCCCTCCCCCATTCACACTCTGTCTCTATCTCTCAAATATAAATAAACATTAAAAAATGTATAAAAATAATCTCAAGAAGTGGTAAAGTGAGTTTTCCTCTACAACTTGAAACAGAGCTGAAAGTTTTCTATTATCTTGGTAGCTTGCCTGTACATTAAGACATCAACTAAAACAATGTATATCACCTCTTTAAGTTGTATTTTTTCCCTTTCTTCTTTGAATACATACAAGCAGTCTTCCATATACAAAATAAGTGACTGTTCATTAGGCACGTATCCTATGCCAGGGTATCTAAAAATATTATGTCAAAGTTGCCCCAGTCTTGTCTGGTAGAAATTATGATTTCCATTTTACAAATCAGGAGCATTTTAGTAGGTTGCCTGGGGTCCCACAATGAGGAAGTGACTCAGCCAAAATATGGACCCAGGCCCTCATGTTTACAGAGCCTATGCCTTTTCTGCACAAGAGGCTCATTAACATTAGGACCCTCAAAGAGAGTCAGAGTCCCTTCGCTATTTCTTTCTTTCTTTTTTTCTTCTTATATTTATTTATTTTTGAGAGATAGAGCACGAGTCGGGGACGGGCAGAGAGAGAGGGAAACACAGAATCTGAAGCAGGCTCCAGGCTCTGAGCTGTCAGCACAGAGCCCCATGCAGGGCTCAAACCCATGAACCGTGAGATCATGACCTGAGCCAAAATCGGACGCTTAACCAATGGAGCTATCCAGGCACCCCTTCCCTGTTCCTGAAGTTGAACAGGTTCGATCCTATTTGAGGTCACAGAGAGCATCATTCTGTGTGAGGGAGGCATGGGGAAGTCCAGGAGAATTTCCTTGAAGACTCTCAGATTAGAGACGGCGTTGAACCAGCGTCCTGGATCGCCTCTGGTCTGAACACAACTCTGGTCTCATGAAAAACTCACAGTAAATAAGTTAATGAAATTTCTTTTGTTCTTGCAGTCGTTTCGATGGAGAAAATGGCAAAGATGTTCAGTTTTCTGCTTGTCACCACTGCTCTGGTAATGGGCAGGAAGAGCTGGGTAAGCTCATTTACTGATGTTTCTAGAATGCCTGCTTTGACCTGGATTTTCTCTTATTTTGCAGAAAACCTATAGTAATTTGTCACTGAAAAAAAATTAACTAAGGGGGGAAAAATGAAAAGGGTTTGTGGAAGCAGCTGCCATGTAATAGGCACTTACCAAGTGCTTTCAAATTTTTTCTTAAAGTCAAAACCAGTATTTGCCATAAACAAGTAAAATCTTTTTGGAGTTACTGGGGTTACTTGGGTAGTTAATGTTAGAAGTTTAAAACTATCCATAGTAATTAAATTTGACCTGTGGCTTTCCCAAAGTTGAGCCTTCCAATACTGAACACTGTTAGTATAAACTAAACAAATTATCTGACAGTAATTACAATGAACTCATGCCTTCCTCCACTCATAAGTAAAAGGGAGGAAACATTCATTTACTCGACATTCTGGGAGAGAGAAAACTCCTAAATGTTAAATAAACTCACTAAGACCATGTATGTAGGCTCATGAAGATCGAAGATACTTGCCTTGTACTTTTAAATTGCACGCTGCACTGTACTTAACAATATCACAGCCAATTTCCACCTATCGGAAAGCAGCACAGGATTCCAGATACCATCCAGTGTTCTTGCTGTTTAGTTTTTAGACTGGTGGGAGTCAGGGAGCTAAGTAAATAATTATTTCAGAGTGGCTAAATCAAGGAGTGTTGAGGAGAGAGTACCACGAGCAAATAAGAAATGGTCCTAGAGCAATAGCTAGGAGACATTCAGTGACTTAGACTTGAAACTGGGAGAAGACCTGTACCAACAATTCTCCATACTCTTGCTGTGTGACTTCCAGTTTTGAGGTTGAATCTCTATGTTTCCAGTATAGGCCTTCTTAGGAAGGGAATGTACCTCTTTGTCCCAAATAGAGTGTCCAGCTGTGCTATTCTGACCAGCTAGCAGAGTGCCTGGAACATGGTGGGTCCTCCTAATTACGGAAGGGCATAAGGCAGTACATAAAGTTAGGAACCGAGAGGCAATTGTAAATTGGGAAACATATCTGATGGCTGTCTTAGGCAATAACGTGTATAAAGGTAGTAGTGTAAGGTAATTACACATGAAAATTCATAATTTCTCAAAAGTAAACATTTACACTCTTCGCAGGAGATCATGACATAAGTTGCAAATGGAGATGTCAAGGTAAGAGTGGAAAATGGGAAAAAAAATTGTCTTTTGTCCTTTTCTCCCCACTATACCTCTAGTAACTCTTCCAGCCTTGAGTATCCAAGAGCCTTTATTGCAGCTTCTTGGCCTCGGTACCTCTTCCAGGAGACCCACCTATGCAACTCACCTTCCCAATTAATCCCCACCACCACCACCCCCCGCCACCCACAACATTTGCTTTCTCTTTGAAGCATTCTCAGTTAGATGCCAGTTTAGAAAGGAGCTGATTAATTCATGCCCAGGCAATATTCTTGAGGTTTTTGCCCTTTTAGAGAAGATAAATGACTTAACTGGAAAACTCAGGCTCCTCCCATCCCTGTCTGAAATAATTGAAAGAAAAACAAAAAAGCAAAAGTTAAAGCGTCTTCAGTAGAATTTCCAGTCACAGGTAAATGGGTGACACACTCAGGGATATGAGGGTCTAAATAAGTATCCTCTTATAAAGGTGACCACATGTCATCAGATTATAAGTATTCGATTAAATTTTTAAAACATTAATACCAAAAGGTCATTCAAAAGCCCTGTTTATTTTAGAGACTGACACACTAGCAATGCACAACGATGCTGTCAAGAAAGCATTTTTGCTTTCTTGTCATGTAGAAACTGAGAGCAGGGATCTCGAACTGGATTTGAATCCTGACCCCTCCTACCTGCTGGAACTTCCTGGGCAAGTTTCCTCACCAGGATGGAGCCAATTCCTCCCTCCTGGAATCATTATGAGGATAAAATAAGATGAGTCTAAAGCTCTTTGTGTAGTCATTCAGATTAATTCATATGAATATATAATTCTAGCTCAAGCACTTTACTATAGTCATAATTACATATTCTTCATATAACAAATAGTATCAAATAGCATCAGTTTCATACCATGTTCTGGTTAGAATAATATTCTGAAATGGGAGCTGGGGACAAAGTTGAATCACTAATTTGTCCAACTTGTTAGGCATTTATTTCCCAGTGAGAATGAGATTCACATTCCTTTGCAGGCTCTAGAGAACTGTCTCCGGGAGCAAGCACGACTCAGAGCCCAGGTGCACCTGCTCGAGACCCGGGTCAAACAGCAACAGGTCAAGATCACCCGGCTTTTGCATGAGAACGAAATCCAGTTCCTCGATAAAGGAGAGGAGAATATTGTCATTGACCTTGGAGGCAAAAGGCAATATGCAGGTCAGAACCTATTTTTCTTAAGTGTTTCAGTAACTTATGACTCACACCCCTGTGCAATGGTGGTGCTCATTATTTGGTCACTTCAGGTTTTGCTAAAGAGCTTTTCCTATTCTAATAACAAGCAGCATGAAGCATTATACCAAATGTGAATTTGGTATAAATTTAAATAATTTTTTTAATTTTTTTTAAATGTTTTTATTTATATTTGAGACAGAGAGAGACAGAGCATGAGCAGGGAAGGGGCAGAGAGAGAGGGAGACACAGAATCTGAAGCAGGCTTTAGGCTCTGAGCTGTCAGCACAGAGCCCGATGCGGGGCTCAAACTCACAGACTGTGAGATCGTGACCTGAGCTGAAGTCGACGCTTAACCGACTGAGCCACCCAGGCGCCCCGGTATAAATTTAATTTTATCCTTTTCTCTCTCTTATCTCTGAGGGGATATTTAATGTCGATGCTAAATATCTTAGAATTTCTGTAGTTTAAAGAGAGATCAAAGACAAGAGATTGTTTACATATGGTGTGCAAATGACATATCTGAAAAATTTTACAGTTTTGTTTTTGTGTAGCATTTCTCGTTACATTTATACAGTTTTCCCTTCTGAGTCCCTTATGTGCCTTAGGGTAGTAAATGAGGTAATAGAATAAAAGGGCAGAGAAAGAAAAAGGGATCACAATTATTTAGGGAAATACAAGGTTGTTTTTATGTGCATATTTTATGGTTTGATAATTTTCCTTTCGATTAGGTCATTGTTTGCACCCAGAAACTTAATGATCTTAAACTGTCTGTCAACACATTCACTGCACATATCGTTATTCTTTATAGAGAACTACTCATTTGCCTTCCTCCAGGCATCTTTTAAAGTAAACAAACCATAGTTGTCAGTAAGGAGGATGCCATCTACAGCACTTTGTTTATATGTCTGCTCTAGCTACTGGGATGATGTATTATAATTTCTTTGTTCATGAGTCTATCCTGATCAATTGAGCAGGCACTTCATTAGGAATGATGTCTCATCATTCTTTCTTCCCTGTTGCCCATTAGAGTACCTGGAAAATAACAGAGCCTCACATTTATGAGTGAAAACAAGGTAGTACAGAAAGATAGGAATAGCTAAATAAGCAAATATAAGTTGGAAAATATATCTGACTGTAATTGAAAAACTACAGAGGCTAAAGAGATTCCAGGCTGATAGAATAAAGACATCTTTATTTTGTGTTTCTAAATATACTCATCAGTGAAGCATATAAGAATTATGAGAATTTTAGAAACTATGCTTCAATGAAATGTTCCCTTTTTCTTTCTTTACCAAGAACCTAATCTCTTTCTGGTCAGACATTTGCCCAGGGCTCCTGACACTCTGTTGTCCAGTCACTTGATCCCTTACCCTTGATTCTTGGAATCCAACTGCTTTTCCCCCATTTCAGGATCAGACAGAGGCCTGTGGTAGAGGGAATGGATGTAGGGTGATGATGGCTTGTGGCTCGGCGGCATGGAACAAAAAGGAACCAAAGACAGCTCGGATAAAAATAGGCTTGGGAAACAAAGAGACTGTCTGAAGCAATCTCAGGGCAAAGAACAGGAACTAGAACCTCAGAAGACATCAGTGAAAGAAGGCTCAGGAGAGCAATTGAACCAGAAGTACAATCAGTTGACATTCCTTGAAGACGGTGATTCTCAGCCAGGTCTACAGATAGAATCACCTGGTGACTGTTAAAATGCTGACACCTATGAAGAACTGTGGAGGGTCTGAGGTTTTACTCCATTTGCAACCTAAAGAGTTAGCCTGCCTCAGTTTCACGGGTGTTGGCAGAAGATAAGAGACTCCTGGGTCCGAGACAAGAACTTCATGTTTGTACCAATATCCCTTGATTGCAAATACTAAGGAAGCAATGTGGAGAATGTGCAGGCAGTGGGCTGTGTCCAGGTGAGGAACCCTGAGTTTAGCAAATCTCAATCTTTTATAATGCGTTACAAGCAAATCTGCCCAGTCTTTTCTCCTTTGCAAGAGAGTTATTTCTATGAAAGTGGGCAGAAACTAACCTGCCATCTGCTCTAGAGGGAGACACTGTCTCTATCTTATAAGGCTGTTTACTATACAAAGATCCCTGAAAAAATAGTCCAGAACATATACTCTGCTTGCAAAATATGCAGGAAGGCAATTGACCCATGGGAAACTGTCTACAAATAGTGTCCAGGTTCTACTCCAGACCAATTAAATGAGAATCCCTACAAGACTGCAAAGGATTTGTGCTTCTGCTGATGGGTGTGGATGAGATTGTTCAAGACCAGAATCAGGTCAGGCTTCTCCCCACATTTCTTCCCACAGGCTGAGGAGGACGGAGATTTCCTGGGGCCACCTAGTACAGAAGGCTTTACTTCTTTTCAGATAGGAGGTAAGGCATTGTAGCAATTGAATACCCTTTTCATTCGACGAATGTTGAGGCCTAATTGTAATGTGGTCATTTATCCACTCAGCAGGTTTCAGCTACCTATCCTGAGACTGTGGAAAATGTAAGAAACAGATGTCAGGGTTGGATCTCACTGGATTAATCAGGCCAATCATTGTTGATAATAAGGTTGATTCAGAGAAGGGAGTAACCAGAATGGCCAAAAAGCCATTTGACTGATGACTTTGTCTTATGGACTGAGTTGTGTGCACCCCCATATGAGCTTCATATGTTGAAGCTCTAACCCCCAATGTCTATAATATGATTGTATTTGGACATAGGGCCTTAAAAGAAGAGATTAAGTTAGAATGAGGCCATTAGAATGGGCCCTAATTCAGTCTGACTGGTGTCCTTATAAGAGATTACGGCGGCACTGATGACAGAGGAAAGATGATACGAGGCTACAGCAAGAAGGCAGCCATCTGTAAGCCAAGGACAGAGGGTTCAGAAGAAACCAACGCTACTGGCACCTTATGTGATTCCAAAAGTAGGTACACGGCTGGTCACAAGGACAAGGAACTGATGGATGCAAGAGAAGCACCATTATTCCAAATTCCAAACTAAGCCCCAAACCCAGGAACTCTGAACAGGTTGTGAACACAGATTCAAGTGTTCAATAATGTCAGGAGGCAGGTGATTGGATGTTTGTTACTAGGACTGTGTATGAGAAAACTCAGTCGTGGGAAGACTCAGGCTTAGGAGCTGAAACTCCAATCCCTGTGTCAGGAGTGCTGGGCCACAAGAAATGACAAGAAGTGGGAGACAAGAAGTCACCAAGGAGTAAGGCAGAAATCAGTTACTAGAAAATGAAAGTACCAAGATCAGAGGAGGCCTGACTGTATAAACAGGAATTGGATGGAAGAGTCATATGGTCAGGGTCTATACAAACCATTGTAGGGTGTGTGTGTGTGTGTGTGTGTGTGTGTGTGTTTGTGTGTGTCTGTCTGTCTGTCTTGTAACATTATAGCACATAAAATAAGATAGATGATAGACATTTTCTGGTTTGGGATATAACAGCTAAAAAAAAAAAATCCAGGGGGGCACCTGGGTGGCTCAGATGGTTGAATATCTGACTCTTGATTTTGGCTCAGGTCATGATCTCACAGATGTGGGATCGAGCCCTGCATTGGGTTCAGCGTTGGTAGGAGCCTGCTTAAGATTGTCTCTCGTGCTCTCTTTCTACCCCCCTCCCCCACCTCAAAAAAAACCCCCAGAAGTTAGTAGAACTATGTAATATTCTTCATATATGATGAATACAGTATGAAATATATAGTTTAATTGTACTTTATTTTGTAGCATATAGACAAATAGTACTAAAGAGCCTGCCACAGGCAAACCCTTGATAAATATATAATAACCATAAATTCCAAAAAATATATATTTAACATAATATATAATATTGTATAAAATATATAAGAACTTGCTACCAAAGTTTATATTTTTGGTCTCCTTAAATTAAAAATATCAAATGTTCATTGGGGTTCCTGGGTGGCTCAGTCAGTTAACTGTCTGGCTTTTGATTTTGACTCAGGTCATAACCTCACAGTTCGTGAGTTCAAGCCCCACATCAGGCTCCACACTGACAGTATGGAGCCTGCTTGGTATTTTCTCTCTCCCCCTCTTTCCCTGCCCCTCCCCTGCTTGTGTGTGTTACCTCTCTATCTTAAAATAAATACACTTAAAAAAATTAAATATTTGTGTACACCATCTGTAGAAATATAAATTTCTTTCTTCTTATTTACAAGTTACTATTTTATTACTAATTTGTTTTCTGAATTCTAATTCATCTCATGGTCGAAAACACCTAATTGCTTATAACCTAGCAATTCGTGCAGATAATGCACAAATTGTGTGATTTTATACAACATATAATTAAATGTATCTTATTTTGAAGTTTTTGGCTGCTATTAAATTATGTACTTAAATTAAAAGATACCAAATTCATATTAATTGGTGATAATTACCACAGCCTGTGGCATCACATCTGTTCAGCCAACAAGACCACTGGTTTAGCCAGATCCCCTCCTGCAAGGCCTTCAATCTTTACAAGACAGTCACTTGAGGCATGTGTAGTGATTAAGGTGTTGCCTCTGAAGCCTGGTTTGAAAGTCCAGCTACCCTTCTTGGTAGCTGTAGCCTTTGGGCAAGTTACCTAATCTTTATATCCTTCATTTTCCTCATCTGTAAAATGGGAATGATAAGAATGGTTCTTTGTCGTAAAGATTCAGAGTTAACACATGTAACATGATTACAGTAGCATTTCATACAAAAGAGGTGCTCAGTGAATGTCAGCTATCTATCCACATTGTTATATACTCTCTCCCTTGTTTTCAGAGGAGAGAGCCTACCCACCCCACCCTTCGAGAATCCTGCCCTCTCCAAGGAACCAGCATCCTTTCTTCTTGTTTCCTTTCTAATGTCACAGGGCGGGTGGGGATAAAGAATGGCTACAGCAGGGCTAGTTCTAGCATTTCCCAGCATGCCTTTGGGGGCAGCTGAGCTCATGCTGGCCTTTCTTTGAATTTAGAATGTGGGGTACTTAGTGCCTTCGGACTTCAGCTTTGAGCTCAGCCACCATTGTGGGACAAAAGGGAAAAGTCCATTTGGCAAGCTGTCGTGTCACTTTGGGAAGCTTAAACATTCAGAAGCCTTCCAACATGGCTTGCTTTCTGCATGATCAGAGAAAGCATTCACCTCTTCCAGTTTAGCACAGTGTTTGTCAGAGGGCAGGCAACCCTGGCCTCACTCTAGTATTATGTAAGCATCCAAAAATCCCCCTCTTTTTTTTTTTTTTTTTTATTAAGTCCCAGGAACAGGGAGCTTTCTAATCCTGCCCTTGCCTGCGTATTATCTGGGGAGTTGAGTGGGTCAAAACATTTTGAAAATCATAGTTTCAAATATCTAGTTAATGTTTTATACCCTACATTGTTTGAACTTCCTGCTGTGGAGGTGCAAGTCCCATTTTCACATTTCCCCAAGGCAGCCTCCTTATTTCTAACTTCTTTTATATGAGCAATTTTGCTACTCATGCTTCTTTGAGGTTTTTTAATTTGTTGGGTATTTTTTGTTTTTGATTTTTTTTTTTAAGTTGAAAGCTTTGCTCTGGATCTTAAGTTATGTTTGGCTTTTTCCTCTGGGAAGAAGGACACATTTTTAAAAACACAAACTTGCAGTTGGCATAAAATAGAAACAAATAGAAAATGTTGGCTCCACATGCTATATTCACAAAGTTTTCCAGAGGCAAATGTTATAGCTAATCATTTCCATATTTGCCTGGAAAACAGCCTGAATCTTTGGAGTCTTTACTATTCAGCTCTTTGGTAGGAGATTACATGTAAGCAAAGAGCTCTATCCTTAACAGGGTTAAAATCTGCTTACTTTAATGAAAAGTGTTGTACAATCTACTTGACCACAGAATGTAAGCTTTTGAGCAACATTGAACTAATTTTAGGTGATGTTTTTCTTCTTGTTTAATTGCCAGAAAAGGACCTCTTTCTCTCTCCTTCTCTTTTTTTTTAAGAATTCAACACGCACAAAGAATGTGCTTCTGAATCTCAGAAGTAAATATACGAATATAGCCTAAATCATCACAAAGATGAACATCTCACCACAGCAGTAGTATATGATTGGTCTTAACCTGGTGAGGGCTTCAGAAAGTGACAAAGAGTCTTTATTTTCTTGTCTAATTCCTACCGCCCATTCCATCTTTTTGGCATGCAGTATATCTCACTTGTAACAAAATGGAGTTGCGACAATTTGGCATCAAAACAACGAAAAAGAAGAAAGAACTTTAAAATATGCTAGCAGAATGGAATTATCCAATCAGGAAAAGAAAAGAAAAGGTTGTTTTTTTAAAGGAAGGAAATTAACAAAATGCTAAGGGTAAAATGTGAAAGTCAGCTATAATTTAAGTTACAGTGTTTTTACTCAAAACTCTGTAACTAAGTATTCTTGAGACGATGTCTTGACGGTGGCCACCTACTTCAACCACCCCTTACACAGCTTCCTGGATGTTGAAACTGTAGTGAGGTCCATACTGCCAAATTCTCTAAAAGTGTGTACGAATCAGCCTAGATGAGACCCAATGGATATTAATTTATTCTACCTTCAAGTAGTTTAAGAAACAGATACTACTTTTTGGCAACAGACTGGTAGTTGTTTGCTTCAAAGGTCAAAGAAATATCCTGGCAAAAAGAATGTGGGGATAAAAGGAATAGCAGAAGCTTGCGATTTTTAGCAAAAGCACCTAAGAATGCATGGACTGTTGGAAATTTCAGTGGGCTAGTAAAAAATCTGCTGAAACTGGGAGGTTATAAGAATCTAACAAGAAGATTACTATTTTGAATTCATCTCCAGATGTTCAGGATGATTTATAATGCTGTAAGTCAAGATAACCCATATTATATTATTTGCTTGAGGTTCTATTTCTACTTTAATTTTAGCTTCTTAGGAGAGATAAGTTCTCTTATTCTGTCAGATAAGGCTATATTTTCCACTTAAATATGCTATGATCGATTGAACATATATAATTTTTTAAGTGTTAGCACAAAAATCAGAAATGAGAAACCAAATCCCTATTTTATTTCTTTTTTATTTTCATGATCATGTCAAGGAGTCAGATAAAATTAAATACTAGAAAAGGAAATAAGACTTTCCTAATATCTACTGGAAGATATACAAGATGCAATTTTAAAAAGCTGATTATCTACACCATGTGTTTATCTATCTCCATTGCTATTGAGTAATCTTATCCAGAGGCTCCTATGGGGGGAAAAAAAGGCATATAACAAATGTTACATTACCTTGTTTTGCAAACAGACTGTTCGGAGATTTTTAATGATGGGTATAAGCGCAGTGGATTTTACAAAATCAAACCTCTCCAGAGCCCAGCAGAATTCTCTGTTTACTGTGACATGTCTGACGGAGGAGGATGGACTGTAATTCAGAGACGATCTGATGGCAGTGAGAACTTTAACAGGTGTGCTAATTATGATGCAAGGATTTATTTGGAGTAGCATGTGTGAGATTTGTAACAAGTAAAGCATTTTTATTATATCCTGAGGTCTATAATTAGAATTTCACTCTTTCCAAATAAGAATACTGAAAGTGCATTTGCTACTCAAAAAAAAATATTGGGGGGGGGGTAATTGGGGAGGGTGGTGGGCACCTTAGTTACTACTGCAAAGGTCCTTTTGGGTTCTGCTAAAATCAGCTTTCATTTCAAATTTTTTAGAGGCTGGAATGACTATGAAAATGGCTTTGGAAATTTTGTTCAAGAAAATGGTGAATATTGGCTGGGTAATAAAAATATTCACTTATTGACCACACAAGGTAAGGTTTGTCTGATATCAAATTCACTTGAAGTATAGTTAAAACACACACACACACACACACACACACACACACACACACACACTAAAGGGGCACCTGGGTGGCTCAGTCAGTTGAGCTTCAGACTTTGACTCAGGTCGTGATTTCATGGTTCGTGGGTTTGAACCCCACTTTAGGCTTTGTACTGTGACAGCTCAGAGCCTGGAGCCTGCTTCAGATTCTCTGTCTCCCTCTGTCTCTGCCCTTCCCTACCCCCATCCCCTCCTCTCTCAAAAATAAATAAGCATTGAAAATAAAAATAAAAATAAAAAACACATTAAAATGTTTTCTACTAAACCATAGGCAATGGAATGAATTCAGTAAGTGCTGTGTTTTGCAGATGCCAATGATCCCTTTCAAGCAACAATCCCCTTTATAAAATGTGGCCATTTAAAACTAGGACTAGAGGCAACGAAACTAGATCTGGGCTGAGGTGGGAGAGTTCTCATCTATTTATTTTCAATTTATGGAAAGGAAATGTAGTGTCCTAATCCTTCTTTTTTTAATGCCTCAAATTCCTCAAAATAGCCATACTGGGTCAACTATCTATTGCCATAATAAGTGTGTAACAAGCTACTTCAAGATTTACTGGCTTAAAGCCACACTCATTTATTATTCCTCACAAATCTACAAGTTGGCTGAGCGGTTTTGCTCATCAGGTCTGTGTTCTGCTGATCTTGGCGGGGCTTGCTCATGGGTGTGTGACCAGCTTCCGGGTCTGCTGGGAATTTAAGGAGGAAAGAAGTAGACTCAGTGGAAGGAGTTAAAAGTTGCATTGCAAACGTCGAGGCAAAGAATTGGGCACTTGGGGCTGTTTTATACAGTCAAATACCCTAATAAATATCCTGTCTCCATCCCCATCAACTTTTAATTTGAAAAATTTCAAAGATACAGCAAAACGGAAAGAAGATTCAACCTACCACCTGGATTCTACACTACCATTTGCTGGGTTTTTTTTAATTGTTTTCATTACATACCTATCCATCCATCAAGCCATTTTATTTTATTTTATTGATATATTTCAAATTGCAGACACCTATACATTTCCTGCTATGTACCACTGCATGTGTATCTTCTCCTAGAGTTCAGTATTTGTCTAACATATCATTTGATGAATTTTCTCAGCTTCTCTTTGCCATGTTCATTTACTCCAACTCATTGCCTTCCTTGCCTCAATTGTAAGTCTGAGATTGTAGTCAGCCCCATTTGGGTCTGATTTAGAATGTTTCATAAAAGGCAATTGTATTGCTTAACAAAGCATACTATATCACACTGGCAATGCATTAAACATAAAAGCAAGGGTTTGCTTGTTTCATTCAAGTTGGGGAAAGTGACTGGTGTTTTTATATTCACAATTCATAAGTAGGATTATAATTATAGGGATCTTTGAGACACCAGAATAATAGCTATAGAAGATGAATAATCCTAGAACCCTGCTTGTCCTTCTTGTGATCAATGCTATCTAAATTTATATAAGATTTCCCTTCCCTCAATGTATTTATTTTATTTTATTTTGAGTATTTTATGATATATATAACATTTATCATAGTGCCTTTTTTGCACATTAATATTTATCGGGTTTCCTATTGAAACTATGAAAACTCCACGAAGTAACCCTTAGCTCCTTGCAAATATACAAAGTTCAAATTAGTCGTTAAATTATTATTAAATGCTCATTCACCCAGATGCACTTTGCCAACACATCTGCTTCCCTTTCGTGTTTTAATGGGTACTCGGGCTGCTACTCTAATGACAGCAAAAATGTATTTATCAGTTCTAGGTTTCACAACCACATACCACATCATCCCAAGGAAAAGCATGCCTTTGTCCCTGCATTCTTTAATTGTGAGCGCACCTAAGGCTAGTGAATTTCCCCTGAAAATAGCTTTATCTCCATTACATAAATTTTGACTGCAAGTGTTTGCAATAATATTAATTTAGGAACAGTCTATAATTCCCTTTTTATTTATTTATTGTCCATAAAGATATTTAGATGGTTACCTGAAACATTGAGACTGACTTTATAGCTCTTCCATAATGCAAGGTATTTAACTTAGCCTGCCGTACTGTTCTCATCCACCTCACAGTCTTGGCTCACATAACCATTACTGCCCTTCCATCAGATTAGAGGGGCCTCTTCCAAAATTCCACCTTAGAGATCTCCATAGGGGGCAGGGCCTGTGGTACTAAAGCACCAAGGTCACTGGAAGCCTACACTCCTCCCACACTCAGTAAGGGGCAAGCTGGCATTTCCTGCCCAAACAACCCTGAGCTTGTTTCCAAAACCTGTTCATGCCTCTTCTTCATCTAGCCCCCTTGAGAAGATGGTGTTACTGGTGTGCACATCGCTGAGCCTGAGGGGAGGTAAAGCAACAACTTTTAGTGTGGGTGTAAACAGAGCTTGGATGTGCAGCCTAGAAAGTGCACAAACGTGGTCGAGGCCCTTTTTGTGTGCATGATGGAGACAGAGATAGGGATAGGAAGAGAGGAGGCTGACCACAGACAAGACCTGGGTGATGGGGCCAGAGGGTCTCTTTCCCTGGGCCTCCATGTTCTGGCTTGGATCCCAAGGAGACTAAGACCGTAAGTTCAAACCTGATCTTCTAGGTCATTGTGAAATTTTATTTATCGAAGTAGGAGGATAGAACATATATTATCTAACAGTTTGTTTGACTTATAATTTTCTGGTTCCTGACTCTTCAAAAAAGAGAAAGAGTAATAACCGTGATTCACAAATGATGGGACAATGGAGAAAAGAAGATGGCTTGACGCGACCAACTAGTTATTATTTACTTTTAAGATTAACATTCTTACTGAAAGTAAGAAAAAGAAGATAAATGTTTAAACTTCTTAAAACTTCTCTTCTTTCATTGTTAGGCTTCTTAATGTATTAGCTAAATAATAACTTAGTTTCTGTTGTTCTTTGTCAAGTGAATTGTACTAGACTTGACCTATGATAAATCTAGTAGAAATTTTCCACCTTCAATATTATGTTCCTAGCTCTTTTCAAGCAAAATACACAATGAAATGTTCATGTTGTAAATACAATAGAGCCACTGTTTATTCTTTGAAAACGGAATGATAGCAGAAGGAAACAGTTTAAGTAAAATAGAGCTATGAATTATTTTTAAAATTCAATAAATCAATGTCATCTCACACCTCAGAAATATCCTATTAATTCTTGTTGTTTTTTTTTTTCAGGAGACTACACTTTAAAAATTGACCTTGCAGATTTTGAAAAAAATAGCCGTTATGCACAGTATAAACTTTTTAAAGTTGGAGATGAAAAGGTAGTAAAATTTTCAAATAAGTAACATTATGAATTAATGTGTAAAATATAAACCCTGAAGTCAGTGGAAACAAAAATACACGATAGAACCTGTCTTTTGTTTATTAAATAAACATATTATTAACTAACATTAATTATTAAATTATCATATTACAGTGACAACTGATAGTGGAACTTGCCTCTTTGTCTTTAGAATTCCTATGAGTTGAATATCGGCGGATATTCTGGAACAGCTGGAGACTCCCTTACAGGGAATTTTAATCCTGAGGTGCAATGGTGGGCTAGTCACCAAAGAATGAAATTCAGCACACGGGACAGAGATAATGACAACTACGAAGGGAATTGTGCAGAAGAAGATCAGTCTGGCTGGTGGTTTAACAGGTTTGACATTTTATAAACACTATTGTAATGGCGTTGATGATATCTCACTGGTGGGCATTAATTATAACATGAGGTAATGTTGTCTTCTTTGTAGTACTGGTATTATTATGTAATCACACTTACTAGAATTCTTCAGTGATGAAGTATTTTTGAGGATTTGTTCATTGTGTGCATTAATAAAGCTTGAAAGGTGTTACAGAAATAAATCAAATTACTACTTCTGCAAAGATTGTTTGCAACCTGAACTATGGGTGAGTTATCATAAATAGTTGGCCACAGATTGACATGAAAGAATAGGGAGCATTTATCATAAGAGAAATATTTTCAGTGTTCTAATAACCAGTTTGGTCTTTACCTTCTCTTATCACGTGATGGCCATGTTATTTTTGTAAATTTTTCTATGTAATACTACTTTTAAATCACAGTGACTTCCACTGAGCTCCTCTCAGTGCAGAAATTTCCTCTACAGTATTCCTGACACTTAATTCCACCCTCTGCTTGAATACTTCAGTGTTACTTTATCAGCTAGCTCACTCTGGGTTTTTTTATCGTACTAAGTTTTTCCTTTTATTCATCTGGATTCTGCCTTCTTATACTTCACCAGATTTTCTTCTCAGTAGTTAAAGAGCAATTGTAATTCCTTTTCAACATAGTGCTGCAGGCAGTGGATGAGAAGACATTTATTGTATTCCTCAATATTTTCTCTCCTCTAGGCCAGATATGCTTGACTCATTGAACTGTTCTCCACCCAAGATGGTTTCCAGACAGCTCCCTTTGTTGTAATTACAAAGTTTAGGCAAGAATGGAAACTTCATACTGTCTCCCTTAAAAATAACCTGATGCATCTGCTGTCTGCAAAGCAGATGTGCCCCAACTGTTAGGCAGTGCATGAGTTTTGAACGTCTTCTTTTCTTGTTAGAAAACAAACACTACTTCAAAATGTCTGGACATTTAAATTTTCCATTATAGAATCTTTAGTGAGTATTCCTGGAGTGTCAGATTTTCCAAATTATTGAAGACTATTCATTTAAGTTCCAAATCCAAATTTTAACCTTTTTTTTTCTTACATAAGTACTTACAAAGCATTTTAGAATCCTGTCTTATGAAGTAGAGGTATATCAGGCATATGTTAACTTGCCTGAAAATCATGGGAGTCCTCCCTGTGAGCACTCGGTGATTGCAAGGTGCTGGTTTTAGAGTTGTAAATTCTGTGGGGATACAGCTAGTTGTGGGTAGTGTGGTGGGTCAAGTTGAAACTCAGTGGTTGTAAAATCATTATTTTCTCTGGATTTTGCTTTTGTTTTTTACTTTGTGTCACTTTATAAAATTTTGGTCGCTTGTAAAGGAACTAGAGCACATACATCAGTGAGAGAGAACAGAGAAACAAAGGTATCATCCCTACTTAACAAACCAAAGGTGTTGATAGTCTTTTCCCTAGTGGTTTTCTTGTTCTTTTAAAAGGCCATCTTTGTCACTCTCTCTTCCTCCTCCTTTTACTTCCCCTGTCCTTCTAAGTTAACATTATGTAAAAATTATCAGCATTATATAAAACTGACACATAATTCACTAAGTTGCAAGCATCCCTTAATGTTTGATTTTGAACAGAAGCGCATATACAGAAAAAACAATCATATCAGTTAATATTACCATGTACCTACCTAGTTGACTTGGCTTGGATTGCGTCTAAATGACAACTGGCACACATATTAACACAGGCAAATAAATAATTTACTTGACTTTCGATATTGGGGTTCAGAGATGACAAAGAAAGGTAGCTACTGAGCTGGAGCTGCCTAAGAACTCATCATTATTCGTGAAGTCAAATGAGATGATATGTCTGTAGAGGTGGAAAATCAGTAAAGTTAGAGAAAAAGTCAATTGTTCCGGAAGCTTGGTGCTACGTCTACATGTCTCCTTTTCTTGTAGTTTAATCCTATCATTTTCTTCCTCCTTATCCTTTTTTTATTTTTTAATCCTATAGTTCTTCTAACTTACATGAAGTGTTGGCCCTTCATAATTATTACTCACTTACAAAACGTTCTTTCTCCACATGGCAAAGCGGTCACTGAGTGTTGATGTGTTCTCTGCTCTGCATTTGCAAATGCATTCACCAACAGAGCCCCAACCCATCTCCCAGTGTGGTTGCAAGTCCTGTTCCAGAAACTGAAAGATGCTGGACAATTGGTCTCAGAATAGCTAAGAGGTGGGGCACCTGGCTGGCTTAGTCATTTAGAGCATGTGACTTTTAATCTCAGGGTCGTGAGTTTGAGCCTCACATTGGGTGTGGAGCCTACTTTAAAAAATAAAAAGAGGGGTGCCTGGGTGGCTCTGTTGGTTAAGCGTCCAACTCTTGATTTTGGCTCCGGTCATGATCTCGTGGTGCGTGAGCTCAAGCCCTACATCAGACTCAGTGCTGACAGCACAGATGTCTCTAGGAAAACAGAGATGGGCCAAAATATATATTCCAGAGGCTAAGTTTAGAGTAGTTTCTTTTCTAACATTACCTTTCAGGTAATTTTAAAAACACAGTAGGCTTTGACATTTGCAGAATCAGCATACATAGTTTCAGATTTAAATTAGGAGATTGTCAGGATGGTCGGCAGGAGCAAATCACTAAGCTGGTAAGTGGACCAAGCCAACCATTCAGCATCTATGGGTAAATTATATGCTTTTTTGATTCAATAGTTTGGGTACTTTCCATAGCGTTTTCAGAACCATCCCTTGCAAATGTTCTCCTTATACCCTAATGTCTGCCATCTTTTCGTTGGTTAATCAATAAAGAAATATGTAGTGACTCATTGCTAACAGTAAACAGAAAATTATCACATACGCCTAGCTATCCATATCAGGGACAAAATTTACAGATTTTAAAGGAGGAAGTGCGACATTTTTAAAATGTATGATTAGCTAACCCACTTATCTAGATTGGAAAAATAGAGGCTAAAAAATTAACTCAGCAACTTGGACAAATGATTATTGGTCAATTGCTGGGAAAACTTTAAATGGTGGTTTAGGTTTTGTTTGCTTACCCTTGAGGTTAAAATAATGCATATGTTGGCAATTTTTAAAAGAGGGGGGAGGGAGTCTGCAACACGAAAGCTAAATCTTGGCAGCAGAAAGGTGAACACGTAAGTGCAAATTATCCAGGGAAGCTGGTTACACAGCGCCATGCCGCACCCTGTTTCCTTAAATCATACCACTCTTGCAAAGGCCAAAGGTTACAAGGTCATGTTTTCGTTTGCTTGCTTTTTTGTTTAAAAGCTATTAAAACCAGAAATGCTTCTTTTACAGTACACGACAGGTGACCTGGGCTATATCCTGAGTTTTCTTAGGGCACACAAACCCATCAGTTAAACCCATCTGCTGTAGAAACCTCCCGCCTTCTGGAAACTAATAAACATTGCCTTGTTGGGGCGCCTGGGTGGCTCAGTCTGGTGAGCATCTGACTTTGGCTCAGGCCATGATCTTGTTCGGGTTCGTGAGTTTGAGCCCGCATCGCGCTCACTGCTGCCGACACAGAGCCCGCTTGGGGTCTCGTGTTCCCCTCTCTCTCTGGCCCTCACTTGAGTGCGCGCTCTCTCTCGAAAGTAAATAAAACCTTAAAAGTACATAAGTAGATAGATACTCCCTTGTCTGAAAAAGGCAGAAATCATAGTCAAACGCTTTTATCGAAAAGGCTTAGGAAGGAGCTTTCTAGTCTGATTGTTTTGTGTTTATTTTCTCTTCCACTAGGTGTCACTCTGCAAACCTGAATGGCTTATACCACAAGGGCCCCTACGCTGCTAAAACGGACAATGGGGTTGTGTGGCTCACCTGGCATGGATGGTGGTATTCTCTGAAGTCTGTGGTTATGAAAATTAGGCCAGATGATTTTATTCCAAATAGTGTTTGATTTTCCCTGTTGGGCTTTCTTTCTGCAATTCGTCTCGCTTTAAAGTGCTTTGAGGGGCGCCTGGGTGGCGCAGTCGGTTAAGCGTCCGACTTCAGCCAGGTCACGATCTCGCAGTCCGTGAGTTCGAGCCCCGCGTCAGGCTCTGGGCTGATGGCTCAGAGCCTGGAGCCTGTTTCCAATTCTGTGTCTCCCTCTCTCTCTGCCCCTCCCCCGTTCATGCTCTGTCTCTCTCTGTCCCAAAAATAAATAAACGTTGAAAAAAAAATTAAAAAAAAAAAATAAAGTGCTTTGAAAAATTGGACCTCTGAACATATACATACACACATAGATGGCAACTGTTACGTGTGCTACTTTTCATTCCTACTGACCTTTATTACTTATTGCGCTTTCAGCACAGCAAATACGTGAGTCCTTCAAATAAATACAGATTATTGAATTCCTGCATGCAGAAGTTTACGATAAGCGCTTACGGTAAACAAAAAATAATACAACAGTGCAGAAAACGTACCATGTTTAGGCAATAACACGAGCATAAGTACATAATAAATTAAGTATGAACGCCGTTGAAAAACACATGAAAAAAACAATAAAAAAATAGATTGGTAAATCAACTATATAGACAATAAATATTATGAATTAGGACGTGAACTCAAGTCTCTGCTACTGAGCTGGAACTCGGAGACACAATTTAGGATCTCAATCGCTATATGACAGTATCCTATATTTTTAAGCTGTGGTATAGGTTAAACACTTGTTTCGGAAGCCACATTTTAATTCTTATACCAATCCTGTGAGGTATTATCATCCCCATGTAACACACCTGGAAGTTTGTGGCTCTGAGATTTTGTGACTGCTCAAAGTTACAAAGCTACTACATACAAGGACTCAAATTCAAATTCAGATACCAATTCCGATATGAAATCCAATGTTTTGCTACCATGCTAGGGCTTTTTTTTTTTTTTTTAATGTTTACTTATTTTTGAGAGTGAGTGTGAGCAGGGGAAGGGCAGAGAGAGAGAGGGAGACACAGAATCCGAAGCAAGCTCCAGGCTCTGAGCTGTCAGCACAGAGCCCGCCACGGGGCTTGAACTCACAAACCGTGAGATCATGACCTGAGCTGAAGTTGGACGCTCAACCGACTGAGCCACCTGGGTGCCCCTACCATGCTACAGCTTCTTGTGGATAGAACTTGAATAGGTGAGGTGGAGGGAGAGAACCTTTCAAGTGAGAGTAAAAGTAAGAGTTAAGGCAAGATATTCTAAAAAATATTCGAGTACCAACTGTCAGGCACAGAGGATATAGTTCAAGCCCAAATGAAGCTCTTTCTTTTTTTATAAAGACATGCACTAAACATATAATCAAAACAATATAATTTTAAAATCTGATAAGCATGAGGGAAAAATATGTTCCTGGGGAATGTATAGCAGGGACCTGACCTGGCTTGGGGGAAGAGGATCAAAAACCTTCCTGGAAGAACTTTTTGAGCTGAGATTTTTTTAACTGGTGTAGGCGGGAGATCCTTGTAAACCTTTGTGTAAAGTATGCAAAGTAGGAAAGTGCAAAGAAACAAAAAAAAAAGGTTAGAGAAGCAATATAGCATAGGGATCCTTAAGTCCTTAAACCAAGAATTCTGCCACTGGATAGCTGTGTGAACTTGGGTAGGCTACTTAATTTCTCCGAGCCTCAGCTGTCTTATCTGTAAAATGATTATGAGAGTACCTGCCTCACAGGGTTAGGCTGAGGATTACACAAGCATTTCAAATGATGCCTTGTGCAGAGTAAGCAATGAATAAGAACTGTGTGATTATTAGTGAAGTAGGCATTAAGGGATAATACTAACAGATGTCTTGAAATAATAGGTCACATAAAGATGTTAAAGTTAGTTGTGCTTTATCCTCTAAGCATAGCTTCCGAAGCAAGGCTTCTCAATCTTTAATGCCACACAAATTACCTGGGGTCTTGTTTAAATATAGATTTCAATTTGGGACTGGGCCCCAAGGTTTTTGTTTGTAAACAAGTTTCCAGATGATACAGATGTTGCTGGTCTAGGGATCACACTTTGAAAGCAACAATGTAGGAAACTGAGTTCTATGGGATGGTAATAATACAGGAAACAAAAGGGCTTCTTGCTCAAATGAGTTTGGGAGATGACCACAGATGATCTGTGCAAAATTAAACAGATTTCTTCTTTTTTAAAATGTTTACTTATTTTTGAGAGAGAGAGAGAGAGAATGGAGAATGAGTGAGGGAGGGGCAGGGAGAGAGGGAGACAGAATCCAAAGCAGGCCCATGCACTGGCAAGATCAGCACAAAGCCCAAAGTGGGGCTCGACCTTACAACCTGAGCTGAAGGCGGACACTCAACGATCTGAGCCACCTAAGCACCCCGATTTCTTCTTTTTAATATTCTATTGTGCATTCTGAAGTTCTAAGAGGGACATATGGTATGTTGCACTTTTATATCTAGTTAGAAGGATGGTCAGCTGCAAGGTGTAAATCACCTGATTACTCCAGTCCGAACAAATAGAGATTTGTGCACCTTAAGAACTCAGAAGGCAGAACGTTGCCGGCCTACGTGCAGTGTGAAAGCTGCTATCTCTGCAATTCACTTTGCTTCTCGCTGCTTCAAGTCCATGTCAAAAACAGGAAGAAGGGTGAAGGGTCAACAGACTCCAATTTATACCGTATTGGTCAGAATTGTGTTACATGGTCACTCCATCTGGAAGTAAGATCATGAAAGAGAATGTTGAAGTTTACAGTCTTTAGAACATGCAGGAAGAGAATTATCTGCCAGGGCTCCTGGCTGTTCATTTTTTAATGCAGTCTCGTGGGAACAGTGTTCCATATGCCACACTTTGGGAAGGTATAAATGTGGGGCACCAGTGACAATTTTAAATATGGGTATTATTTGCTCAAGTAGTAGCCTGAAGAATTCACACAATTAGGAGATCAAAAGAAGAAAAGCTTTTAAAGGAGGGGGGGAAAAATCCTAAACGATTCCACAGAGAAGTGGAAGAGGAGCAAAACACGTAAATTACATAAATCTCAGGATAATAGTTTTTCAATGCAGAAGGAATAAAAAAAAATGTTAAGGCCATAAAAAGATGAAAAAGAAAGCATTCTAATGAAACACCACTGGATTTAGTGATAATGTTGTGTGTGTGTGTGTTTAATTTCAATGGACTGCGGGGAGAATAGCCAGAGGCCCAAAAATAAAAGCAGTTAGAGAAAATAGGTCATTTGAGGAGTTTAGATATAAATGAACTAGTTTAGATAGAAACTGGACTAGTTTACCTGAAGCCAGGAATGAGGAAGATCTCAGTCGCATTTCACCACTAAAGAGTTATTTATTAGGCTCCATTACTTTTCAAAATGCAAATATGCTTTTAGAGGCCCCTGGCTGGCTCAGTCCGTAGAGCACGTGACTCTTGATCTTGGGGTTGTGAGTTCGAGCCCCATGTTGGGTACAGAGATTTTTTTAAAATAAAGTAAAATAATAAAATGCAAATATGCTTTTAATTTATATCAGCTGATTACATGTTAGGGTCAGTAAACTCAGGAGTGCTCTTCGTTTTTGTTTTTAAACAGAGCAAAGGATAGAGAAATGCATCAAGGCTGATTGCCTGACCTGGCCGGAAGGGCTTTCTACCAAGAGACAAAAAGTATTTTTAAGAAAGGAGAGGGGCTATGTTCCTGAAACATCAAATTACCAACTTCACAAGTCTGTCCAAGACCTACAGTTTCAGAAAGGCTATGAATCATAAAATCAAGATCCATCCATATAGCCCATAATCTATCCTTTGGCCAGCACAAGATAAGCTGGGAAGAAAGAGAAGTCAACAAATAGGAATTACACTGAGTGAGAAACAAGATGGCTTTGTGCTTAGCTATTGCCCAGACTGTTAGGAATTTAAATTTTATCTTTGCCATTTTTTTTTACAGCTCTGTGCTGAGTATTTTCATCTCTAAAATATGAATAATAGGGGTGCCTGGGTGGCTCAGTTGGCTGAGCATCCGACTTCAGCTCAGGTCATGATCTCATGGTCTGGGGTTCGAGCCCTTCAACTAGCTGGCTGCTGTCAGCACAGAGCCCACTTGGGATCTTCTGTCCCTCTCTCTCTTTCCCTACCCCGCTCATTCTCGCTCTCTCAAAAATAAATAAACTTAAAAAAAAGTTTTAAATGCTGTTAATAATGTAGCTATCCCACAGTAATGTCGGGAGGATTAAGTGAGATAATACTGTGCGTGGCATCACAGTAGAGCCCCTTCTCCGCGGTTTCCGCAGCTTCAGTCACCTGTGGTCACCCGTGTTCTGGAAGCAATGATCCTCCTCCTGAAGTATCCTCAGATCACTAGCAGCCTAATAGCCCACAACACCTGTGTCAGTCACCTCCCTTCCTCTCCTCATGTAGACATTTTATAATCTCACGGCACCTCAGGAAGAGGTCAGAGTACATACAGTGCAGTAAGGTATTTTGAGAGTGAGAGAGACCACATTCACGTAACTTTTATTAAAGTATATTGTTGTAATGGTTCTGTGTTGCTAATAATTGTTATTAGGCTCCTACCGTGCCTAATTTACAAATTAAACTTTATCATAGGTATGTACGTACAGGAAAAAACAGGACACATAGGGCTGGGAACTATCCAGTTTCAGGCATCCAATAAGGGTCTTGGAACATACACGTACCCTGGAGATAAGGGGGAGAAAAAAGCACGAAGTGCTCTGTTAACATTGACTATGATGATGATGGTGGTGGTGGTGGTAATGCTCATGAAAAAGAGGAAGGTAAAAAAGGAATATTGTAGTGGTGAATTGGAGTGCTGTGTGACCTTCCCCAAGGGCTGGAGGTGTGAGGAGAGGAGATGGTCAGAGGTTCTCCAGAGAAGATAACATAGAAAATGAATTACAGCTCTGGATAAACTATATCTTCTTACGAGCCCAGTAGTCCAGGTTCTTAATATTACTAAGATTTAAAATCCTCCAAAATCAAATAAGTCAGTCAGAGAAAGATATCACATGTTTTTACTTTTATGTGGAACTTGAGAAACTTAACCGAAGACCATGGGGGAAGGGAAGGGGGGAAAAATAGTTTCACACAGAGAGGGGGGCCAACTTATAAGAGACTCTTAAATACAGAGAACAAATTGAGGGTTGATGGGGGGGCGGTGGGAGGACAAGGAAAACAGGTGATGGGCACTGAGGAGGGCACTTGTTGGGATGAGCACTGGGTGTTGTATGTAAGCAATGAATCATGGGAGTTTACCCCTGAAACCAAGAGCACACTATATACACTGAATGTTAGCTAACTTGACAATAAAGTATATTGAAAAATAAATAGAATCAAATCAAATCAAATCCTGAAAAATTAGAGGTTGAAACCTGTTGTAGACATTGTCTGCTTTCATGGTCTCTAGAATGGACCCAGGGGAGACTTACGTTTTGACAATGTGACTCAGGCTCCTTGCAGGGAACTCAGAGGTTTTTCCCTTTCTTCTTTCATTCAACACAGCTCAGGGTTTTTTGTTTTTTGTTTTGTTTTGTTTTTTTCTATTTTATATATTCAGGTTCCATATAATACTTCGTGATTTTTTTGTTTGGTTGAAAAAACAAGAAAGCTATTCATCTCTAAAAGGAGGTTTGGACTTCTCCCTTCATTTTATAGATGAAGAAATTTTCTGCGTTTTTCTGTTGACAGGTATTTCTGGAAAGGACTTTGTTACTCCCCTGACTCAGAAGAATTCACAAGCACTGTAAAGCCACGGCTGTACTCTGTGTTCTCACAGACGCTGGCCCTTCACTTAGAATACTGCCTTAAAAAGCATCTACACCCAGTACAGACTATGCTCTGGGGTGGGCAAGTCTAAGACAAGCTGCAACCTTTCAAAGAGGATAAAAGAAGGAATTAGGCCTTCAGTCATAACAAGCCAACCCCGTCTCAGGGAGAAAATGACATAGGGTATTGTCTCCCTAACTTAACTCCTGGGGTGTTGGCATTGTTTGCAGTTTCTAGGCCTTTCTAATTATAGATGTGCTATGTAATATTGCCTCCACCTGCACCTATAACACTAACAATGTTCAGCACTTAACAGTATCAAAGACTTTCCCAGCTTGAACTAATTAATTCACACAATTCCAACCATCTGGGACAGATAGTATTATTACCCAGGTTTTACAGACACAGAAAACTTCAAAAGAGGTTTCTCCAAGGTCACATAGCAATTGGAATGGGCCAGGAGCATATTTTAGAGGTACTAGGTTTTTACATTCATTAGAAGGTGACAACATTGCACAGTTTGGATTTAGGGGTAATTTGATTTTTTTTTCCTTCAGTGTGCTAAACAGATACTGCTTTGTTGGATACTAGCTCTCTCTGTGGTTCCTTTTGTAGCTTGTATCCCGAGTGGAATGATTATACCCTTAGGAACTATCATACACGTCAAAATTCAGTAGCAGGTAGTTTGGAGCTCTTAAAGGTAGCTAACATAAGCCAGCTGCTTTAACTCTCTTACTTTCTTCCTCTATTACACCTGCAGTATCTCTTTTCAGGTAAGTGATATTAGAACACAGAGCTCTTGAAATGTAAAATGAAACCCCAGAAAAAGTCAGTTATAAAGGCTTCTCTGTCCTCTCCTGGTAGCCAACCAACTAATTCAGATTCTTAGGAACTCACATATTCCTCAAAGAAGGTCCTTCAGAGAGAATACCAGCTAAAAAGCTAAAAACTAAAATCACTAGTTTTTAGAAAGATTAAAATAGCCCAGGTTTCCCTAGTTCTGAGAAAGTTAAATTTGAAACAACACAGGGAAACTCATCGGTGGAAAATCACCATGATGCCCTTGCAGTTTTGGGGCTGGTCTAATAGTTGTGGTTTGAAAGAGTATCATATCCTCCTGTATTTACTCATGGTGAAGTGGCAGGAAATCATATACTTGAAAATATAAATAAATAGTCAAAAGCTGAGAGACTTTTATAGAGGCAATGATTATGCAAGGTAAGCAATGTCAAATTAAAATGATATGTTCATAAGAGTTCCATGTTGTCTCGGACCAGTAGGACCAGAAAAGAAATTGTTCTGGAAGCTTTCAGGGTATGTAAGGAATTTGGTGAATATGGTTAAGAACTTTTTCTAAGTAGGGATCTTTTGAAACCCAGGGTTAAAGAACATCTGCATATGGTTTGTATATGATGAGTCAGCATGTAGTAGGATGTTCACAGAGGAACTTGGAATTTGGAAGGGCAGTGTGTTTTACGCTCAAGGCTGTTTTCAATATCAAGTTGTAGGTCAGGGCCACTTAATTTTTTTTTTAAGTTTATTTATTTATTTTGAAGGGGGGGGGGCAGAGAGAGAGAGGGAGAGAGAGAGAGAATCCCAGGAAAGCTCTGAGCTGTCAGCAAGGAGCCCGACGCAGGGCTCAGCTCACAAACTGCGAGATCATGACCTGGGCCAAAATCAAGAGTGGGTTGCTTAACCAACGGAGCCACCCAGGCGCCCCAGGGCCACTTAATTTTTTAAAAGCTCCATAAATAGATCTGACTCACTCCAAACTTTCAAGATCCTTGGTGTCATTCCTCAATACTCTTCTTGTTCAGAGAAGTAGAGCAGTTTGATGTACTGGTTTCAGTTCAAGGATGATTTTCCAGGATGAACGTAACTGTGAGAAAAGCGCATGTGAGAAGTTCAGGTTCACGTTCTCCACAGTTGTCCGAAACAGAGTAAGAACACAGTATACGGTGGTGATTACACTATGCACCTGGCTCTCAGGTGTGTTTCCCAAAGTCTTGACCAACTCCGGGGGGTCGGGTGCCCGAGGCAGGATGCTAAGACAGCTGGTAAACCCCCCATGCTCATTCCTCCACCTCACAAGCCTGGATCGGACTTCCGAAGGGGCCACAGAGGCCAGCTGCTCCTCTCGTGGTTTTATAATTTAACAAAATACGAATCCCTGGAGTTCACTGATCACTTTAGTTTTTTGTAGGAAAACATTCACACCACGTTTCTTTATACCATCTTTGCCATCATCCAAAACTTCCTGAAAGAGCCTATTTAGAGTCTCAAACTTTTCCATGCTGGAGGCTGGCCCAGAGGGAATTTTTTTTTTTTTTTTTGTAAAGTGTGGAGCAGTCTGTTTGGCCATTTTCAGTTACTCTTTTTTTCCTATATCCATAAATAAAACCTGCCAAAACACAGTCTTCCATGCCAAGACGTGAAGAATACTTTCCGGGCTAGACAGTGCTTTAAAAGACAGCAATTTAAATATTTTAAAATAAATATTTATTCTTTTACCTAAAAAACATTTTGTTAAAATTTCCTGAAGTACCGGAAAGAAAACAGAAGGAGCCTTCTTCGGCATTAGGAGGGGATTGTGCACACTGGGTGATGGAGAAAGTTTCCAGCAGCGACAGGATCTGAGGGCACTCTTGTTAGCTTGTTTTTAGCGCTGGTGTTTGCTGGCAGGAAAGGGGGTGCCAGACCTGAGACTCTTCACAGAACTCAGGTTCTGTCATCTTGGTAAGACACTGTGACCACTGTCTCCAGAGCCGAGCACAGTGGAGGCCTCTTCTCGCTGCCTGCACAAAGTGGGCTCGAGCAGACACTGCCTCTAATGGCCCACAGACAGCTTTGTGGGTCTGTGCCTACTGCCTCCTGGGTGGGATCGCACCGGCTTTGTTTACCCTGCAAAGTCACAGTGGCAAATCTGCCACCCAGAGTCGATGTTCTTCGCAGATCAAATTCTAGGAGAATCCAAGCTTTTTCCTCTCCTGCCTCTGGCCCTTCCTCTGTAAGGGGACAGCCTGGTGAACTCCCTAGACGTTGGCCCAGGCCTTCACATTCCACATTTTCTGCCACAGCTGCTCAGAGTCTTTGGGAAGGCTCCATGCCTGGGCGTGGGGACAAGTTCACTCACTAGGAGCTCGTGTCAGGGACTTAGTCCCTCCGGTAGTTTCTCTCTTGTACCTTCTCAGGTGCTGATTCACCGGTTCCTCCTTAGGTAATAATAAGGAAGGGCAGGAATGTCTTCCCTTCCTTCTCAGGTAATGGAAATGCCCTCCGAGCAACAGCTTTATTTATTTTGGTTCTAACTTTTTTGTCGATAATTTCTGGACAGAAAGGAAGGAAGGGAGCCGTGTCTGGATGCACCCCGGAAATCACATCACAGACACAGACACCTCCTTTTTCAGTGTTCCATATCACCTCTGTGCACACCAGAGCTCAATGTCAGAAGACCTTGTTTCAATATTTTCTATCCATTATCCTTTTGAAGTTTTGCTATCAAAGCTAAGCTGGAAATTGAATATCAAGTTTATTAAATCGAGTAGAATTTAAGGTCTTGTGATAGCTGTTCCTCTGTGTTCAGTTACAGCAGTTGTTACCAAAGGTTATGTATGAACCAGATAAGATAAGATGAGATGAGATGAGATGAGATGAGATGAGATGAGATGAGATAAGAAAAAGTAGGAAGTACCTGTAAAAGCACAAACAATGTAAATACAACATAAATAGAAATAATCTTCTAGGCATTTAGTTTAAGGTTGGATTCATTGCAGTCTCTTGAAAGGCATGCTTGTTCTCTAAATAAGTTTTCTTGGTCCAGGCTGTTGGATGCCCTATAACTGCCAAGGCAGCAAAATTCCCTGAAGGTTTCCAGCATCAGGTTTCCCTGGCACGGGTCCATTCAGTCTTCCAAAGCTGATTACTTTGCCATGGTGGGTACTGACTGTCCGCTGTAAGCCATCCACACTCTTTACATAATGTTTCCAATGGTTGTACAGTTGGATGGATACATATACAGGGCATACACTTGACTAAACATTTGGGTTTAATAATCCCTTATCCTGATGCTGATTAGATCCAAGTTATACAACCCTTCAGCTGGACGGTTTGGTATAAGCAGGCCACTAGGAAGAAGATGGGCGTATTCATCTCTGTGGGCCTCTTCTATCAAAATTTTCATGTGACATTATGGTACAGTAATGATTGTTAACGATAGTTACCTTTAAAGAGAAGTATAAAGGGGGCGCCTGGGTGGCTCAGTCGGTTGAGTGGCCGACTTCGGCTCAGGGCATGATCTCAAGGTCTGCGAGTTCGAGCCCCACGTCGGGCTCTGTGCTGACAGCTCAGAGCCTGGAACCTGGATCCTGGAGCCTGCCTCTGTTTCTGTGTCTCCCTCTCTCTCTGCCCCTCCCCCATTCGCGCTCTGTCTCTCTCTGCCTTTCAAGAATGAATAAATGTTAAAAAAAAAATAGAAAAAAAAATAAATTTTTTAAGAGCAGTATAAAGGATTAATTAAACATATATTTGATAAACGTGTTTTGAGTAACAGATATATTATTAGTTACCACAACAAAATAATGAAAAATTAACCTATGCAGAGTTCATAGTTGAGTGCAAGAACACAATAAAATAATTAGAATAAATTAGAATCAAAACACAATAAAATAATTAGACTGCCTTTGCACTTTGTCTTACAATAACAGTCTGTACAACATGCTATGGAACTTGCAAAGAATAAGCTACAAATCAGATCTGTATTGGGACTGTGAGTTGGATGGAATTAATACGCTGTTATTCACAAAGATTATGTAGCTACCAAAAATAAGCTAATATGATCGTGAGGTCCAGTAATAGGAGTAGAAGTATAATATTTAGAATCAGAATAGTAGATATAGGTAGTGACACCTTTGGACTCAGCCAACTATATATGGAATATTGAGTTCAATTTGCTGCCGAAATTAAAAGGATAAATTAAAATAAGATTAAGATAAAATAAACCGTAAGCTGATTCAGAAGAAACTATCCACAGTGGACAAGATGAGTAATATATAGCTCAACTCGTATATCCAGAGAACTCTAGGAGAAGCATGTCAGTAGTCAGCAAATATCTGAAGAAGTTTTATGAAAAGATGTGTTATATTGTATATTTTATACAAGACCTCAAGAGTAAATTAAATAACTTCATTAAAATACATGAGGGATGGAAACTGAAAATATGCTAATTTTGGCTAAACTTAGAAAGAGTACCCCAGAATCAGAGCTATATAAAAGATAAAATAATCTGCCTCTTGACTTCATAAGATTATCATCATGGGGTTTACTTAATTGAGGCTAGACCTTTTGCAGAGAATATTGCAAATGCAGCGAAACATTAGTTGGGAAGTTAAACCAAGTGACCTTTTTGGTCTCTCCCAAATCTAGATTTTGTGATTTGGAGTTGTGCTTTTAATAATACACATTATTTCCAAGACATAACAAAGTAGATGAGTGTTCTTTTAATCTGTGCCTTTTGATTGTCTTATGACCAATGCATGACAGAAGTGGGTGATAAATGAATCACGTAGCAAGCGACAGTCTTAACGTACTGTATATACCAAGGTTTTGGTGGTTAATAAGGTCATTCTCTAGCACCCAGAGAATCTTATGATTCAAAACTGTGGGGGAGGGGGATGTACACCAAGATACAAACAAATGAAGTCAGCATGTTGATGTAGAGCAAAGGCTAAGTCAAGGCTGAGAGAGAAACAGCACCAAGAGGGGAAAATCAGGGCAAAAGGCATAAGAGAATCCTTCAGCAAGAACAGGAATACAGCTGACACTTGACATGGTATTTACCAAGTGCCAGATGCCATTCTTGGTGTTTCATTTCTGCTTACACATCGATCCTCCAAAAAACCTATGAATGGAGATTTATAATAATCATCCCCTTTTGATGAATGAAGAAACATACGCATAGAGAGGTTAAGTAATAATGCCTCAGACCACACAACTGGTAGGCAATGAACTGGGATTTGAACCCAAACATCCCTGCTCTGGAATTCACGCACATAACACCTATATAAAGAGTCTCCAAGCTGAGGAGAAAGAAATAGATCATAGAGGAAGAAAGAAGCAAAGGCAAACATAAAAAAACAAAAACAAAAACAAAATCCCACAAAGCTAAGGAAAAATGAACTAGAAATTCCAATTCTTTAGATTCTACCTAAAAAAGAAAGGTGAATAACCATTATACAGGAATGTTTTATTTAAAACTGGAAAAAAAAAAGAGGGAAGATTTTCTGGAGCGCCTGCGTGGCTCAGTCTGTTGAGCGTCCGACACCAGCTCAGGTCATGATATCATAGTTTGTGAATTCGAGCCCCGCATCGGACTCTGGGCTGACAGCTTGGAGCCTGCAGCCTGCTTTGGATTCTGTGTCTTCCTCTCTCTCTGCCCCTCCCCTGCTCATACTCTGCCTCTCTGTGTCTCTCAAAAATAAATAAATGTTAAAATTTTTTTTTCAAAAAGGGAAGATTTTTATAATAAAATTCTAATTCTTCTATGTTAGAATTATTTTAACAAATTCATTTTTAAATGTTTAGCCCCTTGTCAACTGTGACTCATGCATCTGACCGAACGCCCCAATGATTTAAGCCTGAAAGGATTCCCTTTGCAATTATCTACGGGAACAAAGGGAAGGAAGCACCTCTTTGAATCATCGTCTCTGTACCAAAGCCCAAACTCAGTCAGAATGAATGAAACTTCAGGCACCCTCAGATGCAGAGCAATTAGAAAAGATTATGTCTTTCATATGGCTGGTGGTGGGGAGCAGTAGAAGAAATGTAAAATATCAAAATTATATGCCACCCTGTAAGCCTTGATCGGCACCTGTCCGCCATGGGACAAAAGAACATAATGTTCAGTCCTTTCTCTGGATCCTGGATATTTCCCTCCCACAAATTTGATATAGTCAGTGTTGAGTGGGAAAAGAGCTTACAAAAATTCTTCACCATTTCTAATGTGCTGGCCTTGCAAAACTTTTTTATTTATTTATCTTTTAAAACGTTTATTCATTTTTTTGAGAGCCAGAGAGTGAGCGAGCAGAGGAGGGGCATAGAGAGACACACACACACACAGAATCCAAAGCAGACTCCAAGCTCTGAGCTGTCAGCATAGAGCCTGATGTGGGGCTTGAACCCACGAACTGTGAGATCATGAACTGAGGCCAAGTCAGCCGCTTAACTGACTGAGTCACCCAGGCATCCTGGCCTTGCAAACACTTTAAGCCATGCTGCTATGCAGATATTTTAGCCTCTCCCTTCTACCTACCTGGCAGGATATATCCTTGAACCTGAGGGTCAGATCTGACTGAATTCTATCTTTACTAGTTAGATTTGATGTGCTCCAAGTTAGTTTTACAGAATGCAGCATGGTATACCAACATGTTAACATTCATAGAGACATCACACAAGTTTTACTTTGGTAGATGTAAACTTTCAAGCAATTTCTAAAAGCTTGTTAGTTGAAATCTTATGGGACCGTAATAAAACCCCACCTAGAGCCACTGCAACAATAAACAAATGAAGTCCAAAGTAAAAATTCAATTGTCACCTGCTAATTCAAGTCCAAATGTCCAGTCTGTGTTACATTATGAGTGAAGAGGGCAGAGGGATGGGAAGGGAGAGAGGTGGCCCACAGGGAAGTCTATGAAATATCTAAAGGCATCTGGGGGCCTCAAGCATGTGTCATTTATTTATACAACTTGTATTTTAGAAAGGGAAAACCATAAAATCTGCCTGAAAACTCTGAATAAGAGTCAAAGCTAAGAATTTGTGGTCAGTGGGGGCGCCATGTGGGAGAAGAGGGTGGGAAAGATTCCATTCCCTCCTCCTCCAGATTCTGAGTCACCAATTTAAAGCAATTAGAAGCAAGCATTACTCAACAGAAAGCATTGTGCATTAGTTATTCAATATTCTCCCCAAACACTCCCCTGACACATGCTCACAATACTAAGGCTAAAGTGTACCATTACCATGTCACTTCGATAGTTTGAAAAGTCAGTTGTGGATCCTTCTGACTAGATTCATATTCAATACTTTTTCATTCTTTTCATCTTTCCAGAGCTAGAAATTATTTAGCATGGAAATATATATTTCATAACATTAACCAGAGAGATTGGTTTTGTTTTCCTTTTTTTGAGGTGGAACATATATACAGTTAAATGTATACACTTTCACTGTGCAGCTTGGTGAATTTTCATTTGTATTCACGTGTGTTACAACCACCCAAATCAAGATACAATGTATTCCAGCACCCAAAAGCTCTGTTACGCCCCTTCCAATTACCACTCCCCAACCTCCAACATTCAACACAGTCCCTATTCTAACCTCTATCACCATAGTTTTGCTTATTCGTGAACATATAAAGTTGTATATATATATATGTATATATGTATAAATATATAAACATGTATGTATGTGTATGTATACAAATACATAGACATACATACATCTATAGAGAGAAACAATAGAGTAGGTACTTTTATGTCTGGCTATTTACAGTCAACATTTTGTCAGTTAGATTTACCCAATTTGTTCCATGCAAAGGTAGTCCTTTCCTTTTTATTGCTTGTAGTATATTCCATTATATGAAGATACCACAACTTACATATCTATTCTGTTGGTGAGCATTTGGTTTGTTTTCAGGTTTGGGTTTATTATGAATATATCTGCTATGAATACTCTTGAGACATTGCTGGGTATGCCTTTTAGGGAGCAAAAACATGAATTTCTCTTCTGTGTGTACCTGGTGGATAAGGTGGGCATATGTTTTGCTGTAGTAAATCCTGACAATTTTTCAAAGTTGCATTTCTATTTAAATCTCCATCAGCCGTGTATGAGCTTTCTACTTGCTCCATATTGTCACCAGGAGTTGGTATCATCAGATATTTTGTTTTGTTTTTGTTTCTTTTAAACGTTGGCCATTCTGTTGGGTATGTAGTGGTGTCTCAATCCAGTGTTAATAGGGAATATTCTGGTGACTAAGAGGCTGATTTCCCTATTCAAGTGTTTTTCTCATTTTAAGGTTCAGAAGTTTATCTTTCTCCTAAAGACTTTCTATATACACTCTAGCTATAAGATCTTTGTTGTATGTAAGGTCAGCAAATATTTCCTCCCAATTTATAACTTGCCTTCTCACTCTCTCAGTGGTATTTTTTGATGAATAGTTCTTGAAGCAAACAAGTGAAAATCTTACCAATCTTGTTTTTGTGGTTAGTGTTTCTTATGACTAAGAAATTTTTGCCTATAGCGAGAGGATGATGAATTTCTGATTAAGTACAAGAGATATAAAGGAGTATCCTATCATTCTGAAGTTATAGTGCTTCATTGTTTAGTGGTTATATTCTAAATTATAATAATTTATATGGAAAAATAAATGAGCTAATCAAGTATTTCCTTTGATTTTAGTTAGCTAAATGTTTAGAAATTATCTGACATCAAGGCCCCAGTGGCTCAGTTGGTTGAGTGTCCAACTTCAGCTCAGGTTGTGATCTCAAGGTTCTTGAGTTCCAGTCCCACATTGGGCTTGGTTGCTGTCAGCATGTCAGCATAGAGACTGCTTCAGATACTCTGTCACCCTCTCTCTCTCTGCCCCTCAGTCACTCATGCTGTCTCTCTCTCAAAAAAAATAATAAAAATTAAAAAAAAGAAAGAAATTATCTGACATTATTGAAAATCACTTCCATGTCTATGCCAAAAAGATAAGCGATAACAAGTGTAGGTGAGGATTTGGAGAAGAGGGGGTCCTCGTGCACTGTTGATGGGAATATAAACTGTCACACCGTCTGTAGAAAACAGTATGGACAGTCCTCAAAAATTAAAAAAAAAATAGAACTACCATATGATCACACATTTCCACTTCTGGGTGTTTATCTAAAGAAAATGAAAACACTAATTCGAAAAGATATATGCACACCAATGTCAATTGCAACATTATTTATAATAGTCAAGATATAGAAGCAACCTAAAGTGTCCAATGATGAATGAATGGATAAAGAAAATGTGGCATGTATATACCATGGAATATTATTCAGCCATAAAAAGCGAAGGAAATTTTGCCATTTGCAGCAGCACGGATGGAACTTGAGGGCATCATCTGAGATGAAATAAGTCAAATGGAGAAAGACAAATACTATATGATTTCACTTACATGTAGAATCTATAAAACAAAACAAAAACCTGAGTACATAGCACAGAGAACAGATTGGCAGTTTTCAGAGGCAGAGTGTGGTGGGTAGAGGATGGGAGGAGAAAATGGGTTAAGGAGGTCAAAGGACACAGATTTTAGTTATAAAATAGATAAGGCATGAGGATATAACGTATAGCATGGTCACTGTAGTTATAATACTGTGTTGCATGTTTGAAAGTTGCTGAGAGTAGATCTTAAAAGCTCTCATCACAAGAAAAAAATGTGTAACTGTGTCTGGTGATAGATGTTAACTAATTGATGGCAATCATCTTACAACACATACAAGTATTAAACCATTAATGTTGCTTCACACCTGAATCTAATATAATGTTTTGTGTCAATTATGCCTCAATTGAGAAATGTTCAGGAAAAAAAAAAAAAAAACGTTTACCAGAAGCTAGAAAAGAGTGTGATACCCAACATACAGAAATTGCCTGGATTCAACAGCCTTCTATACCATGGTCTTAATGATACAGTATTATATCGTGTGCACATACACAAAATAATATATTACAAATCAACTATGCACATGTGTTTTCCTTACCTTTATAATAAATTATATCAGGGGAATTTATTAAAAAATAAAAAGAACAGAAGGCCGTTTATACATCAGGCTTGGAGAAGTTTCTAAACCTCTCTGGGCTTCAGTTCCCTCTCTGGAAAAGGGGATGATAATAGTACATATCTCATAAGGTAGTTATGAAGAGTGAATGAATGAATGCACGTAAAGCACTTAGTATGTGTCCAGTATATAGTAGACATAATTATGACCATCATGGAACACCAAACTTGGGGTAGTTATCACTTTACCCAGTTTTAGATGAGGAAATGCCATGAGAGATCTTAAGCTTACATGACCTTAGCAGTAAAACTGGTCTGTAAGCCCACCTTTGTATTTCATGGGCTTTTGATTCACCATGTGAAAATTGTAAATTGTTTATTGTACACTGAGCACTGACAGATCTGAATTTGGGTAAAAATTAATGAGAAGTAAATACAAGGGATACCAAAACTTGTCAGGAAATAATTTGAGTTATACTTTCGATGCAATTCAGTGTTAGGAGAAACATTTAAATGAATCATCATACAGTGGCTGTCCTTTGCTTAACCAGATGAAGCATCTTCCGTGTCATTGCGTGAGTCGTAACGAGTAGCCAAGTGCTGGGCATGGTGTTGATTTATGGCTCCCTGAGAAGATCTCAGAGGAGCTATTTGCCTAGACACGCTATCTTTAGATCCTGCTACATTTTAGACTTATAACATTTTGCTAATGTTTTCCATGGTCTGATTTCCAACTCATTGCACACTTTTACTTCTCCTTTGGAGTGTGAAGAGGTGTTCTCCAGCACAGCAATGCGGTGACTCATTGTTGATGGGACTGATGGGACAGTGATTCTCAAAGTGTGGTCCCCAGACCCAGCAGCAGTGTCCCCCAGAAACTCGTGTGAAATGCAGATTCTTAGCTAGCTTACCATCTAACTATGTGAGGTAAGTTGGCTTATTTATTCATACATTGAACATCGAATCTCCAGAAACCACGTCAAAAATAACCGTTTTATTTGCAGCCGCTTCATTTCATTTGTTAATCTGCTTTTTGGGCTACATAACTGGTACACACCAAATTTTTTTTAAAAATGCAAAAGAGCGCACAAAGAAATCTCTCCCCTTTACTCTTGTGTCCTAGAGATGAATCATGATGAAGTTTATTTTGTATCTTTCCAGGGTTATTTAAACATACACTAGCAAATACACTACTATGTATTTAAACATACACTTGCTTTCTTTTCTACACAAAGTGTAGCATGTTCTATACTATGTGTCCAAATGTGGCCATCGTTAATAGCGCTCAATGCACACAGTTTCAACATTAAGTTTTGTGCTCTTTTTCCTGTGTTGTACAAGAAGGTATGCTTTATAGAAACTTCTTAAAATAGGGATTGATTTTGTATTTAGATACTTCCATTAAACAAATTCTGATGCTGTACACTAACAGTATCTTTTCTTTTTCCTTGATTTTCAGATATCCCATTTAAATGATCAACTGTGTAGAATTATCACCATTACCAGGTATGATTTCCTGTACATCATGCCCAGAAAGCTTAGCCTTCTACAAATGTCAAGGTTTCATCATACAGAAGTGACTTGATTTGATCAGGTTAAGATTTGAACCATGTGTTATTCATTCCATGATGCTGGAGTTTATTCCAAATTATGCTGGAGACCACTTGCTTTTAACTTCCTATTAAGAAGTATATTGGAACTCCATTTTGAATGTATTTTTATCCTGCTCTCCCATACCTGGCATAATGCCAATTCATTTTTTACTAAAAAATGCAACCATACTCTCCTTTATTCTTTTAGCAATATTGCAATCATGACATTTGATCTCTGCAAGCGATTATCTGGTTTCTTCATTTCTCCTTTTAATATTCTTAAAGGAGTTGAAACATTTAAAATAGCCCTCTGGTCGGCACCAAAACGTTCCCAGCTGTCTCAAAATATGAACCAAATTATTCCAAGGGACTTATCTCTTTAAAATAAAGCCCACAGGAATGGTTCTAAATTCCCGAACTTTGAATTCAAGGTCTGCAATAGTCTGCCTTTCCAGAGATATCTCCCCTAACTGAGCTCTCAGCTCAATAAAGATTATGTTCTTTTTAGATTCCTGAGGTTTTTTTTTTAAGTTTATTTATTTATTTTGAGAGAGAGAGAGGGCTCGTCAGCAGTGGAAGGGGAGAGGGGGAGAATCCTATGTGGGCTCAGGATAGTATGAAGCCCAACCGGGGTTCAGTCTCGAACCAGGATCATGACCTGCACTGAAATCAAGAGTCAGATACTTAACTGACTGAGCCACCCAGGTGCCCCTAGTTTCCTGAGTTTTGGTGCTGTATTTCTCTTTCCCTGGCTTCATGAAGGCCATTCCCCATGCCTGTCTGTCGACCCATATTTCAAGGCTCCACCATGTGACTGAAATGCCCCCTGGATTCCTAACAATACTACTATTTATTTGTAAGTGGGTATATTTTATCTTATTGAACTTCTTTTAATGTTTATTTATTTATTTTGAGAGAGAGAGAGAGAGAGAGAGTGCAAACAGGAGAGGGGCAGAGAGAGAGGGAGAGAGAGAATCCCAAGCAGCCTCCTCACGGCACAGAGCTCAGCATGGGGGCTCAATCCCCTGAATCGCGGGATCATGACCTGAGCTGAAATCAAGAGCTGGACGCTTAACCAACTGAGCCACCCAGGGACCCCTCTTATTGAGCTTTATAACCACCTTCTGAGATAAAAGTTGTGAGCATCCTTACCCCTGTTACCAAAGAGGAAATAGAGGCCTAAAGGGCCTAATCCTTCTTCTGGACTCTTCTGTGTTGACAAGCTGCCCCACACACTTGGCATTCACTCTACACTACCTCATAATATTATCTTTGTACATGCATATGACTTGTCATCACAGCTCAGTTCCCTTAAAAGCACACACTTTATCTGACTGTCCTTGGGTTCTCCTCCTGTGACTTGAACACAGTAAATATGAGTTGTTCAACTTGTTAGAATCAAAGAGTCATAATGCTTTGAGCAAAAAGGGAGCTTTCCAGATCGTTTAATGAATACTTGTGTTTCTCAACAGATGTGAGGTTTGCACAGCCCTGAAGGTGAAAGGTACAATGCCACTCATTTTTGCTAAACAATTTGATATTAAAATTACATTAGATTTTAAATAAATGCTGACATACAATGGCATGGAATGTAACATTTAAATAAGTTTGAAGATGAAACATGAAACTTCAAAGAAACTCCAGAGAAATATCAGAACTGTAACTGACTGCTCCAGGCTACCCAGACTTCCAGGAGGTAAATATTTTTTTCTCCTCTGCAGCCGGTGCTATTTCTATTGAAAAAGTTGAGAGGGGTGCCTGGGTGGCTCAGTGGGTTAAGCGTCTGACTTCCGCTCAGGTCATGATCTCACGGTTCGTGAGTTCGAGTCCCGCGTCGGGCCCTGTGCTGACAGCTCAGAGCCTGGAGCCTGCTTCGGATTCTGTGTCTCCCTCTCTCTCTGCCCCTGCCCTGCTCATGCTCATGCTCTGTCTCTTAAAAAGTGAATAAACATTAATAAAAATAAATACATAAAAAATTTAAAAATAAGAAGAATAAAAGAAAAGAAAAGTTGAGAAACAAAATGCAATGCTAATTGAAGCCCGGACAGGATAAGCAAATTGCCCCAAATCACACGTTAACTCAACCAATATGGATTCAGCATCTGCAGCTCACTGTGCAAACATGGGGGCTAAAATAATGAGCAAAACAGATGCAGACATCAACCTTATAAAGTTTGTATGCAAGCGGGGGTGAAGGGAAGAGAGAGTCATTAAATTAATATTCAACGTGTAACCGTTTTAACCAGCTGCTCTCTTGGTTAGTGCAGCAGAACATATTAAGTAAAAACAACTCAAATCTTTATTGCAGTCTTTCCAGGAAATACACAAGGGAGAATCCATTATTATTGCACAAGAAAATCTCTTTAGCATCTTTTCCTGTACCTTGCATTTTCAATGTGGCCTTCAGCAGCAAGTCACTGGCAAAAAAATGAACTTTCCCAGTTTTCTTCCCGGCCTTCAGCCTGAAGAGCCCCTAGCACTCGGGCCTCCCACCCCCTCTCTTTTCCCATCTACTCTACCCTCAAAAATGAAGCTAGCTTCTTATAAGAGATTTCGGTGGTTGGAGCGGTGGAAAGAAAATGTGAACTCTCATGAATTGATTTTTGTACCTGTCACGTTTTTAATCCACACAGCATGGTAGATGTAAAAGTGCAAAGTACTGGGCCTCGACTGGGGAATTAGGGTCGACTTCTCTGGGAAAGGGACCTATTAAACTGAGCTCAGACTGTTAAATAAGTAGTAATCAAGAAAAGGAGGTAAGAACATTGCAGACTGAGGGATCACAGTCCACGAGATTTCATGGTGGGAGAAGCATGGAGACAATAAAAGGTCATCACAATTAGAATGCAAGGTAAGAGGATGAGGGGAAGAATCTAGAGATGGAGAAAAAGTCCAGTTATCCAGGGCCTTGTGGACCATGTTTAGGATTTGGTCCCTTTCTCTGAGAGCAGTGAGAAGTTCTCAAAAGGAAGCAGGACAGTAATGGGATCAGATTTGCATTCTTTTTAAAAACATTTTTTAAGTTTATTTATTTACTTTGAGAGAGAGAGAAAGAGAGAGAGTGCTTGCATGCATGAGCGAGAGAGGGGTAGAGAGAGAGAGGCCGAGAATCCCAAGCAGGCTCTGAGCCGTCAGTGCAGAGCCCGACATGGGGCTCAATCTCACAAACTGGGACATCATGACTTGAGCTGAAATCAAGGGTCAGATGCTTAACCAGCTGAGCCACCCAGGAGCCCCTGGGATCAGATTTGCATTCTGATGCAAAAAATTGAGGCAGACTAAAGATTTGGGAGATTTTCAGGAACTTCTAAGTAGACTTATGTTGAGATGATGCCAGAGGAGATGAAAAGAATAGTAGAAATTCAGAAGCTATGTGGGAAGAAATGGTAAGGACTTTGTGTTGACTGGAAATGGGTGCTGAAGGAGAGAGACATCAAGGATCACTTTGAAGCTTCTGGCTCGAGCAACTGGATGGATGATAATAATAGACGTTGACATGGGAAATGCTGGAAGAAGAACAGATTTTGTGGAGAAATTTTGAAGGTCAAAATGGCTTGATGAGACAGGAAAAAAAAGTAGTGATTTTGCTCCAGCAGGTCATGAAGCTTCAGAATTTCTCACTTATTCTTGCTTGGCTCGCTCTGATCCTTTTATCTCATCAGTCACCACTTAAGAAACGCATACAAAGCACTTTGAGTTTACTCGGCTATTTTATTCTTTGCTCTGGAAGAACGATATACACATAGTATCACTTAGTTTAGTAAAATTGGTAAGAAGCAGGTTTCGTTCTAAATTTTGTATGTTGTGCTGTGAAATGTAAGCATAAATATGATCTATATTCACAAAAGGAGTAGATAATAAGAGATGTTGGGTCATCTATCACTGTATAACAAATAACTCCAAAACTTAGTAGCTTAAAACAGCTGTATTATTTTGTTACTATTTTTCATGATCCTGGGGGCTGACTGGATGAATGTACTTATTCTTTAAAGCTTCCTTAGTCATATGTCTGGCTGGTGATACTGAGCTTTTGATTGGAATGCTCATGTAAGACAACATGTTAGCCTCTCCATGTGGCTAAGCTTCCTCACAGTGTGGGAGCTGGGTTCTAAGAGTGATCGTCCCAAGAGAACTATGCAGAAGCTGTATTGATCTTTATGACCCAACCTCAGAAGTCACGTAGCAAAACTGCTGTATTCACAGGCCTGCCTGTACTCAAGGTAAGGGAATATAGTTCCCACCTCTCACTAGGAAGAGTGAAAACTTGACACTGTCAGATGAGCAAGTAGAGTGGGAGATGATTTCGTAGCCATCATGAGATATACAGTCTGCCATGAGAGAAAAATGCAGATGGAAACAGCCTCTTCTCTACTGGCCAATATCTACCACAGAGCTTGGCACTGAGTAAGTATTTGTTCAATGAATGAACAGGTAATTAGAGTAAGCTTTACCATGTTCCAAAGCTGATTCATGTTTATTATTTTCACAAAAGCTACTTTTTATTGAGAATCTTTCTTCGGTATAGAGAGAACTGAATTAAAGAAAAAAAACTTAAAACTGAATAATCTTATACAATTATAAGTTTAGCTTTGACATTTTTTTCTCAAAGATTCTAATTTATATGATGTAATTCCTAAATTATTATAATTCCAAATATTTCATTTAGTTTTCTGGTGGACAGAGACTGAGTAGGTAAAACAGTCTGTGTTTTAAGGCTTAATAATGGCCCTCCATATCTTAGTGTTCAGAACCTGTGAATTTACCTTACAGGGCACAAGGGACTTTGCAGGTGCGATCAAGGTAAGGATTTGGGGAAAAGGAGATTATCTTGAACTACCCAAGTAGGCCCTAATGCAATCTCAAGTGTCCTACAAGAGGGAAGCAGAGGGATATTGGGCAACAATATAGGAAAAGCCAAGGCCATTGAGGTCGGAGTGATGGAGATAAGGAGAGCCTGTGGCCCCCCAAAGTAGAAGAGGCCTGAAAGACAATCTCCCCACAGACCCCAGCCGCACTACACCTTGACACCAGCCCCTTAAGACTTCTTTTGCACTTTCGACCTCCAGACTGTTAGAGAATAAATTTGTGTCGTTGTAAGCCATGAAGTTTGTGGGAATTCATCATAGCAAAAGCAGAAAATGAATACAGTCGATAAAACTAATGAGATGGAAGAAAAACAGTTTGCATTTCAAATAATTCAAACCTATATGTTCTTCTACTGACATAAATAGGAGATTCATACGGTAGATTAAAATTCTAAATTAAGATTATACATATTAAAATGAGCATGTGTGGCTGTAAAACCCTATGCAATCTCTGTTAAAGATTTCTCTTTTGAGGCAGGCAGGATAGTAATTAACCTTCACCTTTTCAAGTTATACATCCCTGCCTTTAAAATCTTAGTTGAAGTTTTAGTAAAATCTTGTCTATGTTCCAGCCCTAAAACTAAGATACATGGGCCAAGAGTTACATAAATTTAGATGACCCTGTTTGCATAATGTTTTATTTTGATATAATTTCAAACTTATAGAATGGTTGCAAAAATAATACAAGAAACTTCTGTAACCCTTCACTCATATACAGTACTTCCATTTTGCCCCATTTGCACACACACATTCTCTTTTTACACACACACACACACACACACATGAATTTTTGAACCATTTGAGAGAGTTGGCAACATTTTTCTCCTTTACCCTCAAATACTCATGTGTATTTCCTAAGAATACAGACACTCTCTTTTGCAAGCACAGTAAAAATTTCAAAATAAAGAAATAAAACCTTTATAAAATGTTATCTAACCCCAAACCTACATTCAAATTTTGTCAGTTACCCTCAAAGTGTTATTTTGTAGCTATGTGTTCTCCCAGTCAAGCGTCCAATCCAGTAACACTTGCTGTGTTCAGATGCCATAGCTTTGAGACTTCTTTCCCGTGGAACCGTTATTCAGTCTTTCTTTGTCTTCCCTGACCATGGCACTTTTGAAAAACGCAGTCCAGTTATTGTGTACAGTTATCCCTTGGTTTGGGTTTGTCTGAGGTTTCTTTCTAGCTCAGGTTTGCATGTGTCCTAGTTCAGGATGCACAACACAAAATGCCTCAAGAAGTGTATCTCAGGGCATCAAATCAGGAGTCACTTGATGTCAGTTGGTCTCAATGTTGATGATGATCATTTTGATTACCTGGTTCGAGTGATGTAGCGGAGGTTAAATGAATTAGAGGAAGTTATGGGGAGAAATTTGGTAACTCTGTAAATATCCTCTCCTTTCCATTCCATGACTCATGGCATGATGATTTTCTAATTCCACCATTCCCTCAGTACTTTTCAGTCAGCATAGTAGAAAGCTTTCCTTCCTTTCTCCCTTCCTTCCTTCCTTCCTTCCTTCCTTCCTTCCTTCCTTCCTTCCTTTTTCCCTTCCTTCCTTCCTTCCTTCTTCCCTTCCTTCCTTCCTTCCTTTTTTCCTTCCTTCCTTCCTTCCTTCCTTTTTCCCTTCCTTCCTTCCTTCCTTTTTTCCTTCCTTCCTTCCTTCCTTCCTTTTTCCCTTCCTTCCTTCCTTCCTTTTTCCCTTCCTTCCTTCCTTTTTCCCTTCCTCCCTGTCTTTCTTCTTTCTCTTTCTTTCTTTCTTTCTTTCTTTCTTTCTTTCTTTCTTTCTTTCTTTTGTATCAGTATTGACTCATAACTTTTAACTTTATTCAGTAGGTTATAATCCGTTACTATCATTGTATTAATGCTCAATTTGTTCCAGTGTTGGTCAGTGGGAGTTACTTCAAGACAAATTCTAAGTCCTTTTGACTTGTGTTCATCTTATTTTGAGCCTATCCTTACAGAGCTAATAAAATGTTCCTGATGCATCTTGCCTTTTTCTTGCTCCAGTTTTGCAATCAGCATTTCTCCAAGGAATTCAGATTCTATTTAATGGAGAAAAGGTCATTGGAGACAATGATTTGGGTAACAGTTGTGCTCTTTGCTAGAAGCTCTTCTGGGCCCTGTGAGCCACCGTATCTAGGAAATGATACACACACACACACACACAAATACACACATCTAGATTTATTTCCACATCTGTGACTACTACTATCCATATCTATAGCTTGGTCAGTTTGGGCTGCTCTAACAAATAACCATCTTAGACTGGGTGGCTCAAACAACAAGTATTTATTTCTCGCAGTTCCAAAGGCTGGAACCAGAGTGGTCAGGTTTTTGGTGAGAACCCTCATCCCGCTTCACAGACACCTGTCTTCTTACTGTGTCCTCACATGGTGAAAAGACAGGTAGCTGGCTCTCTCGCTTCTTGTTATAAGAGCACTAATCTCATTCGTGAGGACTCCAACTTTATGACCTAATCACCCCTAAAATCTCCACCCCCAAATATCATCACATCAAGATTGGAGTTTCAACAATGAATTTTAGGGACACAGTCCATTATAACGTAGCAATATATATCTAGATATTAAAAATCACAAGTTAATATTTGCATTTCCAATTCCAATCCAGTACCACAGGATACAGTTCATTCTTCCCCCCTTTCAATATTTCTAACTCCCTTCACAGAAAATGAGAAACCTGATTTTCATTATCCTCAATATATTTACACACTCGCTCAATTCTAGAATACACAGAGTAGTCTCAGAATTGCTAATCCACTGAGAAAAGCAAACCTACTAGGGTTAATATTTGTTTTGGGTCCTTTGTCTTTGAGGGAAAATTTAAATGCCATGAAATGCACACATCTTCAGTAAACTGTCTTAATCAGTTAGGGCTATTATAACAAAGTATCATAAACTGAGTGGATTATAAACAACAGAAACTTGTTTTTCACAGTTCTGGAGGTTGGAAATCCAACATTAGAGTCCCAGCATGGTCAAGTTCTGGTGAGTACTCTCTGGGGTCTCTTTGATAAGGGCACTAATCCCATTTATGAAGGCTCCACTCTCATGACCTAATTACTTCCCAAATGTTCCACCTCTTATAGTATCACATTGGGGGTTGGAATTTCAACATAAGAGTTTGGGGGGAACACAAACATTCTTTCCATAGCATATACAATTTGATGAGTTTGGACAAATGTATACTCCCATATAACCCACACTTCTATCAAGATTTAGAACATTTTTTTCACTCCATAAAGTTCCTTTATACCTCTTCCTAATAATCACCTCACCAGTGACAAATGTTCTTCTAGTTTTTTTATCCTAGATTTTTTTTTGACCAGAGATTTTCAGCATAGATTTTTTTTTTAACCTATCCAGGAAATTCACAAAAGTATCATACAGTTCAGCAATACCATTTCTGGGTATTTACCCAAAGATAACAAAAACACCAATTGGCAAAGACAGAGCTACTCCTATGTGCATTGCAGCCTTATTTATTATAGCCAAGATATGGAAATAACCTAAGCGTCTATTGATAGATGAATAGATAAAGAAAATGTGGTATAGACAGAGCGATAGAAAGATAGATACACAGATGTATATACACACATGTAGATGTATATATACACAATATATGTGTATATGTACACATATATACACACATATACACACGTAATAAAATATTGCTTGGCCATAACAAAGAATAAAATCTTGTCATTTGTGACAACATGGATGGACCTAGAAGGTATTAAACTAAGTGAAATAACTCAGACAAGAAAAGACAAATCAAACATGATTTTACTTATATGTGGAATCTAAAACAAACAAACAAACAAAGGTAAACAGAAACAGACTCGTAAATACAGAGAACAAACTGATGGTTGCTAGTGGGGAGGAGAAGGGATGGGTGAAATAGGTGAAGGTCATTAAGAGGTACAAACTTTCCATTATCAAATAAATAAGTTGTGGTGATGCAATGCACAGCATAGGAAATATAATCAATAATATTGTAATGGCTTTGTATAGTGACTGATAACTACCCTTGTCATGGTGAGCATTTTGCAATGTATATACATGTTGAATCACTATTCTGTACACCTAAAACTAATATAATATTTTATGTCAACTCTACTTCAGTTAAAAAAAAAACACAAGTAAGTGGGATCATACAGTGTTATTCCTTGTGTCTAGGTTCTATCTTTCGCTGAGCATGATGTCCAAGATTCATCTATGGTTTTGGGTGTTTCCTTTCTGGATAATTTTCCAGTGTTTGAATATACCACAATTTTCTTATCCATTCATCTGTTAATGAGCATTTGGGTTGTTTTCAGTTTTTGATGGCTTGAATGCTCTTGTTCATGCCTTTCTGTGGATGTATGTTTTCATTCTTCTTTGGTAAATACTTAGGAGTACAGTTTGTGAGCCATAGGGTAGATGTATTTTTAACTTGATAAGAAATTGCCAAATCTTTTGTGAAAGTGGTTGTACCATTTTGCAAGTTATGGAGTCCTACCACATCTTGGCCAATATTTGGTATTTTCAATATTTTAAATTTTAGCCATTCTAGTTGGGTATGGAGTGATATCTCATTGTAGTTTTTTAAAATTGTATTTTAATTCCAGTACAGTTAACATACAAGGCTATATTAGTTTCAGGTGTACAATATAGTGATTTAACAATTCTATATATTACTCAGTGCTCATCATGATCAGGGTACTCTTAATCCCCTTCACCTAATTTCACCCATTCCCCACCCACTGGTAACTAATAGTTTGTTCTTTATAATTTAGAGTTTGTTTCTTGGACTCTCTCTCTCTCTTTTCCTTTTCTCATTTATCATTGCAGTTTTAATTTACATTTCTCTGATAACTAACAATATTGAGCACTTTATTCTGTGCTTATTGGACATTCATAAAACTTCCTTTGTCATGTGTCTCTTAAAGTTTTTTATTCACTTTCTTTTTGGATTTGTGTCTTTTTTATTACTGAGTTGTAGTGGTCATTTTAAAATTCTGAATACAAGTCTTTTGTCAGGTATATGTTTACATACACTTCCCAGTCTGTGGTTTCCTATTCATTTTCTTTCTTTTTTAGAATCTTTTTAATGTTTATTTATTTTTGAGAGACAGACAGACAGACAGACAGAACACAGACAGACAGCTAGGAAGGGGCCGAGAGAGAGGGAGACACAGAATCTGAAGCAGGACCCTGATGCAGGACTCAAACCCAGAGCCTGATGCAGGACTCGAACCCACGAACCCTGAGATCATGACCTGAGCTGAAGTAGGACACTTAACCAACTGAGTCACCCGGGGAACCCCTATTGCAACTTTTAAGGGAAGTGTGGTGATAGAGGAAAAGGCAGGGTACTTCACAGGTACTTGCAATTTCAGATCACAACCAGAGTAAGAAAAGTAGTGTATGGGGTCTAAATAATAAAATCACTGGTTAAAAGAACAGTGAAATAGGAGAAAATCTTTGATATGAATTTCAAATAGTTACTACCTATTAGAATTTTTAAGACAGAAACTACATTTTGTACATTATGTCATACTTTATACAGTGGATTTTTAAAGAGTATCTGTGCATGGTAAAGCACACAGAAAACATAATATTCATTTAATAAATATTTTGGCATTAGCTATGATAAAAGAATAGGACATACCTTAAACTTATATAATGTGATATGTCAATTATATCTTCATAAACTGGAAAAAGGAAAGTGATTATTACATCTGTATCCATATATTTCTTTTCCATAATAATAGTTGGCCTCTCTTAAATATTTACCACAACAAATGTTTTAATATTCTTATAAATAGATAGAGTTCAGTTGCAGCTCAGTATCACTTGAAGTCTTCATTAATAATGAGACTACAGACTAGATAGAAAGATCTAAGTTCTAATATTCCATTTTTGAAGCAAGAAGAAAGAAAAATATTTGCCAGTCATGGAGTAAACCTAAGTATCTTTCAAAATTATTGAACCTACTGAAAGCTTTTCCTAAGGACATCCCAGGATCGATATAAAAGGCACTGCAGAAAATGAATATTTAATGATCGACAAGCCAATATGTTTAATGCAAAGAACAATGGCTTGGGAAAGTAGACAGAAGGATTTTGTTACATTGGAGGATCAGATGGATTCCAATTAGTCTAATGATGAAACCTTTTAAGTCTTTGCTTTATGACTGTTGTCCTGAAATTCTAGTCATGGGTTTATTATAGATCCTATTTTCACGGTCCTCTGAACTTCACCACAAACACGCAAATAATACAAACTTATTATCCACAATGGGTCCGTGAACCTAAGATTAAATTTAACTTTATTATCATTATTATTATTTTTGGCCTATCATTTTTACCTTGGGTACAAAACAGAAGACATATCAACAGCCTACAGTGTTTTTTAAAAAGTGTTTCAAGGATCTCCCAGCTTCCAGTTCACCTTGGTCTCTGAATGAAAGATACGGAATAATTTGATCAAGCAGCAACAAAGAAGTCTGACAGGTCAGGCTGACCTGGAAACAGTTAACCTACCGAAGTCTTGAAATCAATGTAATTGGGAAAATTTCCCCTTTTCGAAGCAATGATTTGTTAGTCCATTTCCTTAGAGATAAAATGGCCAGTCCTATTATGTCATGTGGATTTTTTTCTGGAGATTCTAACTTTTTTTTCAGAGAGAGTGCTTGATTTCCTCAAAGTTATAGGATTATTGGGGCCCAGGGGGTGTGGTGTGTCTATGCCAATTGATGAGTCAGGGATTAAGGAGGGAGAGGACACCACATGTACCTGTGCATGCACGTGTGTGTGCGTGTGTACTGGGGGATATTGCTATGAAGAAGGCTCTCTTTTGAATCCCAGAGTATGTTTACTATATGACTCTTTTTTAATGTTTATTTCTGAGACAGAGAGAGACAGAGCATGAGTGGAGGAGGGGAGAGAGAGAGAGAGGGAGACACAGAATCCAAAGCAGGCTCCAGGCTCTGAGCTGCCAGCACAGAGCCCGACTCAGGGCTTGAACTCACGAACTGTGAGATCATGACCTGAGCTGAAGTCAGACACCCAACCGACTGAGCCACCCAGGTGCCCCTACTATAGTACTATTATTTTAATCTCCCTAAATAAGCTTTTTGGGGGTATGGTTCTACTTTATTCTTTCGAATTCTATATTCAACAATTCATTGTTTTTACTTCTTTGAATGCTCTTGAGATTTTTTTTTACTTTTTTTTCACACTAGAGAAATGAATAAGAATATTGAAAAGCGATATAAGACCCCCAAAATTTGGCACCAAGTTAAAGCAACCAGCAAATGGAATTCATCTAAACGATTCTTAAGGCACTGTTAACTTTGGAACAGTTAAGCTAAGCTTTGTAACCTAGAGTAATTTATTTGACTACTCTTCACCTCAATTCCTTTATGTATAATATAGAGCTTAAAAATAGTACCCAGCACATTGGGTATTACAAAGACCAAATCAAATTAATAAATGTAAAAACACTTAGAACAATGCCTATCAAATAGCAAGTGTTCTATAAATGTCACATATCCTTATTGTAACTATCTGAATTTTCTTTAAAAAAAAACATAAGGAACAATGTTATGCCATTTATATCAGTCAAAATCCTTTTCTGATGTAGATCAATTATATTTCTATATTTCTATATAATTTTGTACCATGATCATGGGTTCAAGTTCTTTTATTTTACTTTATTTCATACAAACATGATCTTGCACCTTCCAGTGAATTACACCTTCCAGTTACTTGTCATTTTAATTTGTATATGGTAATATATGATGGTTTTACTTATTTAAATATTTTTTGGCATTTGAACTAATGCTAATTTTCTCCATTATAGGTAATGCTGCATTGAAAATTTTGATATTAGTTTTCCTCCCTCCGAGAGAGGGAATGGGTAATGGGTCAAAGAACATGTAATAGGTTACCCTGAAGGAAGATATAGTCATTTAATATTTCTACCATTAATATATAAAGTATACCTTCTGCCTCTCCCCAAAGAATTGTCAAGGTTGGGTTTTATAATTTTTTAATTTCTTTCTTTAGTATATAAGGGAGACTTCAAATTGGCTAGGTTTGCCTTTTTTTTTTCATTTTTAATACAACTGGGAATTTTTTTTTAAACGTGATGATTTAGTTTATATTTTCTTGAATGTAAACTTTGTGAGCATTCATCAATTGGAAAGTGGTTATTGGCTTACATAATCATTGATTTTTCTCATATATTCTTGGGAGAAATCTATTACCAGGTTATGTTTGTAATATATATATTCCATAATAGAAATTTTCCTTTATAATATTTTTATTTTTTATTTTGCTGCATGAAAATCAAAAGTTTCAAAAGCATGTTCAATGACTCCATCATACTCCTGGTAACAACCTTCATTTCTCCAGTGATCAGAAGTGTATGTTCTCGCCACATCTGAGAAAAATAACTACTCTTCAGTTTCCAAAAAATTCTTTTACTCTTTGATGCAGCTGGAATTTATTGTAGTGTTTGAGTCTCATGTGTTTATGTATCTAAGTTGATTCCTTCCAACTTCCAATAGCGAACTATTTGGAAGTCAATGTAGTAAGTAGTTATCATTTGCCGTATGTTTGCTTTGTCTCCGTTCTGGGTCAGTTTCATATTTCAAACTATGATAACTCAATTCCATATGATTTTGATCATTGTGGCAGTGTATTCTATTTTCCAAATATGCTAGGCTGAATCCATCTTTATTATCTATGAACATGCTTTGATACTGTCTTCCATTTATTTTTCACTGCTAATTCTCAGTGGTATTGTAGTTGTACTGCACAAATCTATATATATTAAAATAAAAAATACATTGGTGTCTTTACTTAGTTTCTCTAAATAAACATATGGCATAGTTCTTTAGTTATGTTTTTAAGTTTTTTCCATTAGGATTTATTAAGTTAAAAAAATACCCTGTGTTTCAAATTAAATTTATTCCAAGGTATTGAATGCATTTGTTGGTATGGCAGATTCTGTTTTCTAGTTGTGTGTAAAAACTAGTTTTTATTTGATTCCGTTGAAATTGTCCGTATTCAACCGTGTAACATGCAAAGTCAGATCTGTTCACATTCTCTGTGTTGTGATAGTGGGGACAATATTACCTCATTATATGTCTGAGTATATTGACTCTAGTGTTCCTTTGTTGAGAGATTTTTAACAGCAGACTGTACAATTGTTCCTGGCCTTTTTGATTGAAAAATTACCATTAGAGGGGCGTCTGAGTGGCTCAGTCAGTTAAGTGTCCAACTTTGGCTCAGGTCATGAAATCGCACTCTGAGTTCGAGCCCCACGTCAGGCCTTGTGCTGACAGCTCAGAGCCTGGAGCCTGCTCCTGATTCTGTGTCTCCCTCTCTCTCTGCCTCTCTCCCCCCTCCCACAAAATAAATAAACAAATAAAAAACTAAAAATTATCATTAGAGTTAAAGTTGTGTATTGTTTTTGAGCTATACATTTGGGACTGAAGCACAAAAATAAATCAAACACATAACTAGGAAGAGTTATAAAGGTGCAGTTGTTTGGTGCTTGGAGGTTAGACTGACCTGGTTTCTAACGTATCCTGTATTTATTAGCTGTGCAACATCGGGCATTTTTATAACCAGATTAGGTTTCAACGTTTTTGTTTTGTTTTGTTTTGTTTGTTTTGTTTTTATTTTTGGGACAGAGAGAGGCAGAGCATGAACGGGGGAGGGGCAGAGAGAGAGGGAGACACAGAATCGGAAACAGGCTCCAGGCTCTGAGCCATCAGCCCAGAGCCTGACGCAGGGCTCGAACTCACGCACCGCGAGATCGTGACCTGGCTGAAGTCGGACGCTTAACCGACTGCGCCACCCAGGCGCCCCAGGTTTCAATGTTATCATTTATAAAATGGGTATTAAAATACCTACTTAATAATCTAATTAAAAATGGGCAGAAGATATGAAGAGATGTTTTCCAAAGAAGACATCCAGATGGTCAATGGATACATGAAAAGATGCTCAACATCACTGATCATCAGGGAAATACAAATCAAAACCACAATGAGATACCACCTCACACCTGTCAGAATGGCTAAAATCAACAACACAAGAAACAAGAGGTGTTTATGAGGGTGTGGAGAAGGGGGAACCTTCCTGCACTGTAGGTGGGAATGCAAACTGGTGCAACCAATCTTGAAAACAGTGTGGAGAGTCCTCAAAGAGTTAAAAATAGAACTACCCTATAATCCAGCAATTGCACTAGTAAGTATTTCCCAAAGAATACAAAAATATTAATTGAAAGGTATCCATGCACCCCAATGTTTATGGCAGCATTATCTACAATATCCAAATTATGGAAACATCCCTAGTGTCCATTGACTGATGAAAGGATAAAGAAGATATATACACACACACATACAAGAGAGGAAATGTTGCCATTTGCAATGACATGGATGGAGATAGAGTATTATACTAAGTGAAATAGGTCATCAGGGAAAGACAAATATTTAAGAAACAAAACAAATGAGCAAAGTAAAAAAGAGAGAGAGAGAGAGAGAGAGACAAACCAAGAAACAGACTCATAACTATACGAAACAAACTGACAGGGCAGGTTGTCGGGGATGGGTGAAATATGGGGGAAGGGGATTAAGGAGGTCACTTGTGATGAGCACCAGGTGATGTATGGAAGTGTTGAATCACTATATTGTACACTTGAAATTAATATTAGACTGTATGTTAACAAATGGAATTTAAATGGAATTTAATTTTAATTTTAATTTAATTTAATTTTAATTAGAATTTAAAAACTTTTTAAAACTTCTACTTAATAGGGTTGTTATGAGTAGTGAAAAATAAACATATGTAATGTGTAAAATGCCTAAATGGTCCACGGTACACCATCAGGGTTTGGTATTATTATTTTTATCATGACCTTAATTAATCTTAGTCACTCAGAATTTTAATGAAGGAACTCTAAATCCATGCTACCTATCAAGTCACCATTTCCTGCTGTTTAAATTAGTACATTCTCTCCTGTTTCTATATTTTTTGAATTATCTGCTTTGATAGTAGTATCTTTATTATTACTCCTTTATACTCCTTTTACATTTTATTAAATATATTTTTCCTATCCTTTTTATTTTTACCTATGTGATCCTTTGCACTTTAATCATTTTGATAACCTTACTTCAAGGGTCCAACCGCACGACTTAGTTTCTACAAAAACACAAGGACTTCATGAGGTCCTCTAATGCTGGAGCAGTTCTCTGCATTCCGTTGCACTGAGTCAATTCCTATTCCTTCATGAAGTTTAAATTTTCTCACAATTCCAAGTGAAAAGAGCATAGGACTTATGAAGACCTGGATTTAGGTCCTATTCCAAAAAAGTTGTGGTGATCATCAGATAACTCAAATGAAACTACTAGCAAAATATGTAGTATGGATGGAAACTACTAGCAAAATATGAAACTACTAGCAAAATATGTAGTAGTATGGAAACTACTAGCAAAATATGTAGCTCATAATAGTCCTCAAAGGAAAGCTGTTTGCGGGGGCGCCTGGGTGGCTCAGTCAGTTAAGCATCTGACTCTTGATTTCGGCTCAGGTCTTGATCTCACAATTTGTGATTTTGAGACCTGGATTGGGATTGGGGTTCTGCTTGGGATTCCCTCCTGTGTGCTCTCACGTGTTCTCTGTCTCTCTCTCTAAATAAATAAACTTAAAAAAAAAAAGCTGTTTCCCTTCTGCTTTTATCCTTTTCTTTCTCTATGGCTTCCTTTCAGCATCCACGGGGGCTTCTACAAATCTGCCTAAACAATTTATTCTCTATGCTGACAAGGAACGCCCACCATACAGGTCTTGAGGCAATGAAAATCTTCCATTTGAGAGTCATTGTGCCTGGAAGATGAGAGGTCATCATTTCCGAACATAAAAGCAGACAGAGGAACAAGGACAGTAGAATCAAAACCCATGGGCAACATCCATAACAAAACTAGAGGATAGAGTATGTGCATGAAGCCCCAAACACTGTAACTGAGGAAAGTTCAGGACAGCTACAAGAGCTGGTGGTATCAGCAGCTGTATAGTAGAACGCAAAAGGAAGCAATGAGGTATTGATAGATCTGAGAATCTCGAGATAGCCAATAAACATTCACGCAAAGGCTTGGAGGTTCATTTTGAGAATAGCGGGTGAAACCGGAAGAAGTTTTGCGTATGACAAGGGCAGGGGATGCAAAGTGTCTGGAGGAGCACGATGAATGATCAGAGCTAATTAGCCAAATTTCCACTCCAGGGCAAGCACTACACAGAGGAGAAACTCCTGGGATACTAATGCTAATTGAGTAGAACAGGGACAATAGAGACAAAGGAAGGAGAGGGTCCACATGAAAGTGAGGAAGAACAGAGTCAAAAGATCTCAGAAAGTAAGCTGCTGTATTTTTAAGCACTACACAAAAACAAGTATTTCAGCATTAACTAAAAGACATTTCAAAAATCTGGGGCACCTGAGTGGCTCAGTCGGTTGAGCGTCCGACTTCAGTTCAGGTCATAATCTCACCGTCCGTGAGTTCCAGCCCTGCGTCAGGATCTGTGCTGACAGCTCAGAGCCTGGAGCCTGCTTCAGATTGTGTCTCCCTCGCTCTGCCTCTCTGCCGCTCACGCTATGTCTTTCTGTCTCTCTCTATCTCTCAAAAATAAACATTAAAAAATAAATAAATAAAAGACATTTAAAAAATCATAAAAGATATGAGACAGCACAAAAATGAGAATTAGAAAATCTCAGAAATGAGATGCTAGAATCAAGGGAAAAGTCAAAAGTAGAAATAAAATCAATTTAGAAGCGAAGACTACAATAAAAGAATACGCAAGAATAAACACAAGAATAAATAAAAACAAGAGATATGCCTTAAGAAAACAGAAAATAAGGGGCGCCTGGGTGGCTCAGTCACTTAAGCATCCGACTTTGGCTCAGGTCATGATCTCACAAACCATGAGTTCAAGTTTTGCAATGGGCTTGCTGTTGTCAGTGCAGAGCCTGCTTCAGATCTTCTCTCTCTCTGTCTCTCCCTCTCTCTCTCAAATAAGTAAACATTTTTTAAAAATCAAAAGAAAATAGAAAATAAAAGAGAAAAAATTAAAAGAAAAAAATGAAGGAAAACTATTAAAAGGGTTTGAGGAAAAAGTCAGAGATGGGCAAAGAAGATATAACTTATGTTTAATGGGAGTCCCTAAAAAAGAAACTAAAGCAAGGAACAGAATAGCTATCAAAAAGACCCTTGGAGAACCTGGGTGGTGCAGTCGGGTAAGTATCCGACTCTTGGTCTCTGCTCTGGTCATGATCTCAAGATTCGTGGATTTGAGCCCCACAATAGGCTCTGTGGTGATGTTTCAGAGCCTGCTTGGGATTCTGTCCCTCCTCTCTGCTCTTCTCCTATTTGGGCTCTTACTCTCAAAATAAATAAATTTTAAAAATTTGAAACAAAACAAAAAACAAACAAACAAAACAACACAACAACTTCCCCAACTCCCATAACCAAGGACACTTTCCTGAAATGAAAAAAAAAAATTGAAACTTTGACACTATCGAAAAGTTACACTAAACATTTATAAAAACTGACCCAGAACTAACAATATCAATGCATATTATAATTAAACTATATTTTAAAAGAAAAAAATTATTGTGGACATGTAGGCAAAAAAGTCCATTTGTAAGGGAAAAAATTCAGATTTGCTATCAAACTTTTTGACAGTAATGATTTAGACAGAACAAAATGAACAAATATATTTAAGATAAAGAAAATATGAGTTGAGGGCTTTCAAGGGTAAAGGCTGCATTCAAAATGTTATTGCTGTGCAAAAACTCAGGGATACGGTTCCCATGAGCACTTGCTGAGGAATCTACTTGAGAACAAGCCTTGGACAACCATAATGATGAGACATATAGACATACGACTTATGGGTAAGCATTAAACACACACATACACATGAGTATATACAGGTGTGTGTGTGTGTGTGTGTGTGTGTGTGTGTGTGTGTGTTAGTACATTTGGACTAAATAAGGATGTGAGAAAGTGCAATCTGTGATGGCAATACACTCGAAAATGTAGAAAAAATACATTTAAAACATGGAAAAATAATAGGGGTAACAAAACCAAAAAATATTAGTTGTTTTTAGTAACCTTACTGGAAATGGTATTAATGGTGTTATATTCTGGGGCCTTGTGTGAGTATACTGTGTGATTAAGCAAATTAATAACTGAGTAACATTATAATTCTCTCACCTCTTTTGTCCTTGGAAACCAAGATTCTCTGTGGGGAAAAATTATATATTGTCTAGGTATAGATATACACAATAGATGACAGGTACAGATATAGAATATTGCCTAACTCTGTCCCTGAAATAGTGACTAACCTAAAACCAATGAAATTCTTTAATACCCAGACTGTGGTCTAGGAATACCTTTTACCACTGAAAGAAACCGGCTTTTTAGAGAAATGGCTAACTCCAAGTCTGGGTCAGTAAATGTACAAGATCTTCCTGGAAAATAATATCGTATCAGATAGCAAGGAAGTTCTTAAAGGTTACTAATATTATTATGTGATAAGGCCTTAGGAGCCAACGTAAAGAAACTCCCAAAGGCCAAAAATGAGAAAATTTGGTAACTATAATGGTTTTAAATACATGATTTCATAATTGAAACAAAAAACAGTGACCCATTAATTAGTTACCTTTATAGGATTCCAGGAAAAGAACTCATTATTTTATTTAAACTGGGAAACATAGGGAAAGAATCAAGTATTTTTCCTCTTTCCAGGACTATGAACTATTCCATTGGGTAATTATATAATACAGAAGGGCATATTTCTTTTTATAGAAATATTCCAGCAAATAGGTGAAGAAAGAATGACTGAATTATTAACATCATTCTTTTGCAAACTGTAATGAAATCATGAATGCAGGCATTAAGCATAGATGACTGCTAACATCATAAAAAGTGAGTCCATCAGACATTTTGTACCTCCTTGTGAAAGAACATGATACCATCAATGAGGTATTCTTTCCCCAACTAAAATCAAACCTGAATCTTATCAAGCCTGTAGGCCCAACCACCAGCTAAAGGAACAAGGAAGTGCAATCAGCAAAATTCAGACAGTGAGAAACTCTACTGATCAAATGATTCCATTTCTTCAACAAATCTACTGCCAAGAGAACTGGGTGGGGGGTGGAGGGGTGGTGCAGAGAGAGAGAGAAAGAGGGAAGGAGAACATAGAGATTAAAATAAATATTAACAAATAGGCAAAACTAAGGTATAGTGTTTAGGAATGGATACATGGATGACAAAATTATGAGGAAAAGCAAGAAATTGATTACCACAAAAGTCAGAATGGGCTGAAGGAGGAGTAATCATCAGGAGGGAGGCAATATTCTATTTATTTCTTGACTGAGGTGGCATCAGAATGTGTATTTTACAATATTTATTAAAAGACTTTTTTGTAACGTTTATTATTGAGAGACAGAGAGATACAGAGCACGAGCAGGGGAAGGGTAGAGAGAGGGGAGACACAGAATCTGAAGTAGGCTCCAGGCTCTGAGCTGTCAGCACAGAGCCTGATGTGGGGCTTGAACTCACAAACTGTGAGATCATGACCTGAGCCGAAGTCGGTCGCCTAACCAACTGAGCCACCCAGACGCCCCACACTTTATAATATTTATTAAGTTATGAGTTTGTTTAATATGGTTTTCTGTGTCTGTGTTCTATTTTACAATTGAAGGTAAGGTATAATAAATATATGTATTGGTCTTTGACCCCAGTTCCCGGCACAACGCTCCTAAAACCCTTTGAATTTCCCAAATGATAGGAGTTATCTTTTGTCACTCATAAGATGCCCCTTTTGAGCACACCAGAGTTTATTCCAATAAAGTCACTTAGGATGGGACCCTTAGATAGCCTCAGGATAGGGCTGGTCACCAGAAAGACCAGGTGATTAGAGGATTGAAACTTTCAGCCCCAGCCTCCAACCTCTGGGAAGGGAATGGCATGTGCAGCAGATTAATCTCTGAAAAATTCTGAACCACAAGCTTTGGTTAACTTCCAGGTTGGTGAATGCCTCCATGGCAAACCCTAGTTCCATGGGGACAGAAACCCCTGTAGTCTGGACGCTTCCAGACCTCACTCTGTGTATCTCTTCATGTGGTTGTTCTCCCGGGTCCTTTATATCTTTTCTAATAAACCAATACATATAAGTAAATGTTTCTCTGAGTTCTGTGAGCCTCTCTCCAAATTGATCCAACCCGAGGAGGATGTCATGGGGATCTCCAACATTTATGCAGTTTGTCAGAAGCACAGTGACAACCTGGCCTTGAAATTGGCATCTGAAGCGGATGTAGTCCTGTGAGACTGAGCCCTTAGCCTATGGGATCTGATGCTAAGAACTGAGTTAAATTTGTAGGGCACCCAGTCTGTACTCGTGGAAAATTGTATTGCTTGTGCTGGGAAAAACACACTGGAGAAAGTTGAAAAAAAATCAGCCATATCTTTCTGGACACAAGGTTTGAACTAGTTAAATTAATACTTGAAGTCTTATTTCCAGGTACATGCTTCTATTAAAATAGAAGCCTGCTGAAGTTTACTTAGAATGCCAAACTGTTAAAATAGGTAACTCTAGGTATTTACACTAAAAGTGGTATTTTTGACTTCCAATTTCCAATTTTTTAGCAATGGAAAATTCTTCTGCACTAAAGACCATGGAGAGAAATGGGATTTCTTGGTACCCAAAGACTATCTGGAGGGTATGGGAAGAAAATATGAGACCTTCTATTTAGCTACCTGTCTGTCCATCTATATTTTTAATCTTATTCTTTTCTATTTTTGCGTATAGTTTATTGTGTACATATTAGTATTCTAGTGCCATATACAATTTATAAATAAGTGAATATTGGGCATGGATACTCAATTTTTTCTTATAGATAAACAAGTACAAGAGGAGTGGTTTAGAGACCACTGGCCTACTCACTTGAACATTTTGGGCATGAAAAAGAGGCTGAAATGAGGAAGGATGGCAAGTCTTAGTATGCTGGATGGAATGATATTTTGCGAATGCAAACCCTTCTGTAGCCTCAAGTTCATAGGCCAGTGGGAAGGGAAATGAGTGTTATTAGAAATTCCAAACATGAGCTCATATACAAATCATAAATACTTGGATAATATCATATTTTAGCCTCACAACCCCGTGAGATCTAAAGAAATAATTTTATAAAAGAGAAACAGAGATCAGACAAGTCAGATCAAGTAAAGCATATCTAGGTGTCAAAACTAAATCTTCTAACTCCAATTGGTGTCCTCAATTCTGTACTGATAATAGTATTTTTTTTAATGTTTGTAGTAGACATATCCTCCTATTTAAGATTTGTGAACAATAATTTTTTTTTCCTGAGAAACAACAAATAACAATTAGTTGTGGGTTTCTAGAGCAGATAATCAAATTATAAATTAGGGGGGATTAACCATAATTTTGTAGATACTCAAAAAGAGATCAGAAGTGTACTTATCCAAAACAGATAAATATTTGGTCGTGTTAAATTACTGTCCTGGATCAGCAACCTGACTTGCCAGTGTTCTAGATACCCCAAAGTCAGATTGTCTTACTTGCTGATAACTAATCAGGCCCTGACTTACAACGTTGGAACACTGCAGTATGTTTCAGGCAAACATAGTATTACCCTACTCACTGGTTGGAAGGAATAACGATGATAATACTTTCATTGGCTCTTTTCTGAATGGCCAGCCCATGTTTATATTTAGAAGAGTGATTATATTTTGAGGAACGCTTGTCTAACAGCACGAGAGCTAAATGCTGTTGTTCATTTAGTTTATGACTCTTCCTACGTCATTATGATTTGCAAACATTTGCTAGAATTTACAGCACGGAGCCCATTGGACTGCATACTATTTGCAAGGGGGAAGATCGCAGAGTCAAGTATGGATTGGCAACTATGAATCAAGACTAAAAATTGCAAAAGGAATGCATAAAGAGCCAACCAGTGGACCAGGCCTGGAGGCTGGTCACAATGCAGCAACACTGAACCCATTAGGCCTCATGGATTTGCACTCTTTTCAGGGGATCACTGATCAGTTGGCAGGGCCTAAAGGGGATGGGGGCAAATTGGAAGCTGCCCCCAGCTCCCTAAGGGCTTACATTTGGCCAAGAGAACAAGCCAGAGGCATACATTAAAAGCAAATTCAAAAAGTCTAGGTAAACTGTGATAGTACCAAAGGTATGAGACTTCAAAGCCACAGACTTGTTATTACATGTCACGAAGCAATAAATACTTTGAAATTGAAAATACATCCCCTTTTTAAGGGAAGACTCCATCTTCTTGGAGCAAATATTAACCAATTCCAAGTGTGACACAGTTATGATTCATTGTCAAGAGTAGATTACACACACCAGTAGTTTCTTGAGTCATGACATTTTAAGCACTCAAAGTAAACATTTTCAAAGTGGTTGCATAACAAACTGGTGGTGCTATATTTTTCTTAATTTCTTCCTAATATGCAGAGGTCAAAAGCAGAATGGCAGGACAAGTTGTTTGTGTGTGAGCTAAGATAATTTGGCATCATGCTGTAAGAATGGCTCCTTCTACAGAGTCTATAAATGGAATAGAAGGATTGTTGAAGATGCCTTCCAAGATATGGGAGGATGAAAGAGTTTCTCAGATGCTCTCAGGTCATTCTGAAGAGAGGAAACCGTATTTCCTTATTGCTACTGCTCTGAACTTGCCACAAGAAGGTTCTTTCTTGCGATAGATACTTGATTTACAAATCTGCAGCCTTCTACACAAGAACATTCCTACCCTGATAGTTACCCTTTTGGAATATTGATAGGAGAGTCTACTTAAGTCTCCAAGTCCACTGGGAAGCGGGATGGATAATTAGAAACCCAGGAGTTATTGGCGAATTAATCAAGACCATTGACTGGTTTCATACTGCTTTCTTGCAATCATTGCTACAGCTAGTTAATGTGTGTATTTGACCATGCATGTCTCACCATCTCGGGACACAGGACTTAAATGTCATGTGGCTATTTGCAATATACATTTTCTGTCAACAGAAATAGGAAAAAGGTCATCCACAGGGTCAGAAAATTCCAGTATTCTGGGTCTTTGTTACTTCTACAGTTCTTCAGCACCTATCAAATGGTTGGCTGAGTAGAAAATTTCTGGAATGCGTTTAAAGCAACTGCGTCTCACTCTGAGGCAAAGGATCTGTGGGCATGTTAGAATTTTACCATGAGCTGATTTGATTTTCAAAAGGATATATGAAAAAACTGCTATACACACACATATCTATTTACAATCAGTCCTTGCTGTTATAAGGCTTGATTGACATTGGCCTAGTCCCTGAGTGGGTAAATCATCTTGAGATAAATTTTATGATAATACTTTGTTTTTTTTTTTTTCAAAGCCGCTATGTAAAATAACCACATGAAGTTTCTTATCATATTATATATATTGGTGTTTTCTATTCGGGAAGTGTTGATCTGAAACAGGAGTGAAAAATTTTTCTTTTTGAAATTAGTGCTAAGAAGAGCTTTGCTTCCCTTGAAGAACTCTCAGCCTCTTCTGAAAACAGCAATTATGTAACTGGTTGGGGCACTTGGCTACCAGGAAGCTCAGTGGCTTACTTTGGTTACTCATTTGTATGTTTACTCTTACCTGTAAGTTTTGCCTTGGATCCTATTTTATACTTCTAAACATCTATTTATTTTTTTTTAATTTACTGTGACTGTCTTTTAGAGTTATTCAAACCCCTCATTCAATGTAGTGGAGATATAAGTAAATATAAATAAGTAATGCATTTTTAAAAAGCGATCAAGTTTGGGAATAAAATGACTGCATGACTTTCTCACCACTTCAGCGTATTGTAGTTTCCATTTTGGGGATTGAGCCTGAAATTCTTTTTTTCATTTCTGATTGAACGCAACTTCGAGAAAATTAGCTGAAAACTCTACTCCAGGGAGATGTCAATGTTAATAAAATTCTAACAAATTTGCTGAGTCATCATTTCACCATAATCACAGAATGTTAAATTTTATGTACCAAATACTTCCTTTCTAGATAAACTAGAGAAGAAATGGTTTGAAAGCATCAATTAGGCATTCTTCTTTCCCCCTCCTCCTCCCCACCAACGCATGTGATATTTGACAATTTATTTTATCTGGAAGTGAAATTAGTAGGGAAAGAATTTTACTCATTCTTGATGTCAAAACCTCAGGCAGTGAAAAGTTCTTAAATATTGGAATGGGTGCCATTATTTACATGGTTCAAAATCCAAAAAATACTAAATTATATCTAGTGAAAAGTTTCTTGTTGAATTCTGCCCTCCAGATGCCAGGTCCCTTCCCAAGACACAGCCGATATTATCAGTTTCTGACATATCTTTTCAGAAATATTTTATGCTTATACAAATTTATGTATATATGCTTACATACAAGAGTGTATAATTGCCGGTCTTTTTTTTTTTTTAATTTTTAAAATTTGTTTGAGAGAGAGAGAGAGAGTGGGCAAGTGGGGGAGAAGGAGATAGGGAGGAAAGAGAGAGAGAGAGAGAGAGAGAGAGAGAGAGAGAGAGAGAGAGAGAGAGAGAGAGAGAGAATCCCAAGCGGGTTCCGTGGTCAGTACAGAGCCCGACTCCGGGCTCCATCGATGATGCTGGGATCATGACCTGAGCCAAAATCAAGAGTCGGATGCTCAACTGACTGAGCCACCCAGGTGCCCCTAATTCCTCCTTTTTTTTTTTTAATATGGATTAATATTCTTATAGTTAAAAAAAAAGTTTTTTTTAACGTTTATTTATTTTTGAGACAGAGCGAGACAGAGCACGAATGGGGGAGGGTCAGAGAAAGAGGGAGACACAGAATCTGAAACAGGCTCCAGGCCCTGAGCTGTCAGCACACAGCCCAACGCGGGGCTCGAACTCACGGACCATGAGATCATGACCTCTGAGCCGAAGTCGGACGCTCAACGGTCTGAGCCACCCAGGCACCCCAATCCCTCCCTTTTAAAAGAAAATGTAGTATACTATTAGATAATTGTTTTGAATTTTTTAAAAATTGTTCACATAAAGTGTCTGGGATAACATTGTAAAAAAGTACAAAGAGCTTTTACTTTTTTAAAGTTTTTTTAATTACTAGAACATAGAGAGCAGTGCTTATTAACGTTGCCATGTAACACACTTATTTCTTTAAAAAAATTTTTTTTAATGTTTACTTATTTTTGAGAGAGACAGAGTGCAAGAGAGAGAGGGAGACACAGAATCTGAAGCTGTCAGCGCAGAGCTCCGACACAAGGCTTGAACTCACAAACCGCGAGATCATGACCTGAGCCAAAGTCTAACAGACGCTTTACCGACGGAGCCCCTCAGGTGCCCCACACATTTATTTAAATTAAAATTTTATTTTAGTTTTTTTCCCCCCATTCTTCGTCATTCTTTTTCCTCATTCTCATCAAATGGACAAGCTTATACACATCTACCATTTCTTGTGTATTGAAAGATGAATTATGTTTAGACTTAACCGCCTCAAAGGACATGTGCGCCTACGGTTTCGTTATGTAGTATGAATTGTTCTCAATGGAGGTCGTTCTAATTTACATGCACATCAGCGTTGTCACTGCCTGTTTCTCCAAATTTTTGCTAACACGCAGTGGTTATCAAACTTTTCAATCTTTGCAGTTCTGATAAATGAAAAAGTGTTTTTTCTATGTAGTTTCAATTTGCAGTTTTCTAGTACAGAAAAAAATTCTGGTAACTTTTTTTTTTCCTTAAGGACAAAGGACCCCTAAGTTGCGTGGAGTTATTATCTGACCCTTAACAGGTTCCTGGAGTCTGGAGCAGGTTAACACTGGAGTTCAGAGATCAAGAATATGGCAACATGCCCAGAACCAACATGGAAAGAAAAGTCAGCAGGCCCCATTTCAAGCATATTTGCCTTGACAGAGTCCCTGATGATGTCCCTAGAAGGTAACTTCTGTTTTTATGTGCATGCAATTAGAAGCAAAGATTCAGATTTCCCAATGACCACAGAAGTTGCTTCTAATTACTTAGGTGAGGGGTGTTTTTTTTCTCTTTCCTTTCCTGCAATTTATCCCTCAGAAAAATGAAGTAAAACAGGTTCTATATTTACAGATATAACTAAGTCACACAATAGAACTATGGGGGGTTGGACCAAATCACCTGGGTCACATGAGGGTTATAAAGATTAAATGATATGTTTAACACTAGGACTATTCTGTTGAGGAAGGAGGCATGTTGCTAATTAGCATAATTGCCCCCTCACTTTCAGGAACTATGTCAGTGGGTTTGTTTTTGGGTTTTGGTTTTAGTGCTTTTGCATAAGGGAGAATCATTCATTGGTGTTTAAAGCTGTATCTGTTTAAAAATAATCGTATGCCTTTTCCTAAAGTCCTAGATACGTTCCATGTCTGTCCTTGAAATAAGTACTTCAAAAGCAAGCAAGAATTGTCACACAGTAGAATAAAAAGACTAGGTCATGACTTAGGCCGGATGCCTTTGCACTTACCTCTGGCTAGCTGTGTGACCTCAGTAAGTCACTGGAGCTTTCTTCAACTGAAAAATGGAGATAATAAACTGATCTATGTACTTGGGTCTTGGGTCTTATTGAGGAAATATCGGGACATTGTACATATGAAAAGTCTGCAACTATAAATGACAATACACCTGTTAGTTGATCTAATGTTGATAGTGTAGAAAACTTAAACACAGTATCCTCGGATTAATTCTCTGAAAAGACTTATTTCTCTTAAAAAGCTTTTAGCAAGTCCAAACCAATTAATTACTACTGTTTTAATTTTGGTCTCCTGCACCTGGGTGGCTCAGTCAGTTAAGCCACCCACTCTTGGTTTCAGCTCAGGTTAGGATTTGAGGGTTAATGAAATCGAGCCCTGTTTATGGCTCCACACTGACAGCACAGAGCCTGCTTGGGATTCTCTCTCTCCCTGTCTCTGTCCCTCCCCTGCTCACTCACGTGCTCTCTCGCTCTCAAAATAACTAAACTTAAAGAAAAAAAAAAGATGTTTAAGATTTTGATCTCAGGTTGTCTGACATTTAACAGTTAAAAATATGCCAATAGAATGAAGTATTTGATGAACGTAATGGACAGCTATGGATGAAATTCGTTCACTTTAGCAAAGGACCTCATTTGTGGTTAGAGAAAAGTGGGTCGGCCTCGTTGATCTCCCTGGTGTTGTATTCTGTACACGTTTCATTCTAAGATCTAACAGCTGGAGCTCATTTCTTTAACCTTTACTAGGTGTTTGCTAGCAAACGTCTTAGTAGGACGAAGCTAAAACAGACCAGGAGTCTGACACTCTGAAGAGACCATCAGTGCTCGTTCCTAGCACACCTCCGCCCCGATCCTTCTGCGACCTCCCCACTCCCTCCCCCCACCCCCGGCCCGCCCTCGCTGCAATGCCCCACGGCTAGCTGGAAGCCAGAGAGCTCGCACGGATAAGCGAGGGGGCAAGAGCCGAGAGTAGGCACAACTCCAGTCGCCCGCGGGGACCTGCGTGATCTGGGGACGCGCGGCTCAGGCAGGTGCGCGGTCAGCAGCCCGGGGCGCCGCGTCGCACGTGGCAACAGGTGCAGCGCGGTCCGGGGCAGACGCCCGGGTCTGGGGCGCGTCGGCATTTAGCCCGGGAGCGTGCGGGGCTTCCGGACTGGGACGCGGGAGCGCAAGAGGGGGCAGCGAAGCGGCTGGCCGAGCCCGCCAACCTGCGAGCGGAGCAGAGTCGAGCGCAGCCGAGCGGAGCGCGGCTGGGGCCGCCCTGGCCTGCGTTCCGAGGTACAGCCACGAGCGACTTGCAAGTGTCTCGGGGCACAGCCCCCCCTTGGTCGCCGCCTGCCCTTTGTCTCCAGCTGCAAGGCGCAGGCTGGGGCCGCCTGGAAGGGTAGGCTGCGGGCCCGGGGAGGGGGGGGGCAGAGGCGGCGGCGCTTTTCTATTTACAAGTTTCCCGAACTCCCCGCCCTTGCTCCACCCCCAGCGGCTCGGGAGGCGGGGAGGCTGGGACGCCCCGGACTCCGGGTTCCCGCCCGGCTGCTGCAGCCTCCGCTGGCCTGCGGGGGGTGGGGTGACGGCCTGGCCGTGTGTCCCCAGGTGCGCACGCTGCCCGCCGGGCACTGATTGCGCCGCGGGCCTCCGGGCTGGGCCTGGAGCGCCTCCGCCGGGGGTCCGGAGGGCGCCCGGGCTTGCAGTCCTGGTTTCCCCCGTCCTGCGTCTCGGCTCCCGGAGGAGGAGGAGGGAGGAGCTGCGGGTAAGCGCGGAGTTGAGGCGATTCCCGCAGCTCGGCCTGTCCGAGGTGGAGATCTCAGGCGAGGGTGGCGAGGGGACCTCCAGGACGCGACCGTCACAGGGTGACGGGACTGGCTTTGAGGGAGGGGGCGGGTATTCCCGGGGCTTGGGTGGGGGCAAAGTTGGGGAGAAGCGGGGAGGCACCCGCAGTGGAGCGGAGGCTCTGCGGGGAGCGGGTCTCACGTGGGGTCAGCTCAGCTGGTGCGGCGGGGACGGATGCGGATCTCCGTAGCTGTCACCTTCAAAGTGACCCGAGGGGTTTCCAGTAGACTCAGCCTGACAGGCATCTGCTCAGCCGGAAGCCACCCACCAGACACCTGACCCGCGGGGCCGGCAGTCCTGGCCTCGCGCGGTGCGGTTCGCTTGGGCCCATTCTCAGCTAAAGCACCCGGGGCTGAAAATGTGGCGTTCCTTAGGTTTGCTGCAACTCCCAAGGCCCTCCGTCCCGAGCCTGCCCTCTTCCTGCAGCTCACTTGCGCTTTCCTAGCTCTCTAGAAAAATCCGTTCCAAAGTAAGGTCACCTGATTGACGACTAATGTGTTTTCTTACCTTACATCCTCGTCTCCGTTTTCAAGACGTACTCTTTGCTGCTAAGTTATTTGTTGCCTTTGACTTGGAGTAATTTATTTTGGAGTAAGAATAGGAGAGATTAATTTTCACGTAATTTTTCACATACTGTTAACTACAACGGAGTACTCAGCAGTGGGTGTGCTAAGAAAGGAAATCCAGTGTGTTTTGTTTGAATAAAATCAAAGTCTTAGGCAGAACGGGGGAGGGGTGTAACCGGCAGCGTTCAGGTTTTGCCAGGTGAAGGGATTTCAGTCTCCATCACACTAAATCCTTAGCCCTGGGGGTGGAGGGTGGGGTGCAGGTGTGAGGAGTGGAGGGAAGGAGGGAGGCAATCTGGGAGGGAGGGGAATAAAAAGGAAATGAGTCGCTGCTTCCTGGGAACCTATGGCCTCCTTAAGGAGTCTAGATAACACCCAGATAACTGTGTGTGGTTAACCTGAAGAAGAACTGAAGCGCTTGGAAATGCAATAAGGTAGACCAACTAGTTTGTCAGGGATCATTGGGCCAGGAAATGATGGACAATTTAAATTGAAACAGTGATGCCCTCCCTATTTGTATAGTGCTTTGCAATGTATTAAATGCATTTATTGGTATTTTTCTTTTTCTTTATCGTTCTTTTTCTTGATATTTTTCTTAAATACACCATTCCATAAAGAAATTATACAAAGAAACGATTGGAACTACTTCTCCTTAGAAATAAAAACATACTGAAATTGAGTTTAAGATATATTTAACTCGTGCCAACTTTTCCACTTCTTTTTTTTTTTTTTTTTTTTTTAAATTTTTTTTTTTCCACGTTTATTTATTTTTGGGACAGAGAGAGCCAGAGCATGAACGGGGGAGGGGCAGAGAGAGAGGGAGACACAGAATCGGAAACAGGCTCCAGGCTCCGAGCCATCAGCCCAGAGCCCGACGCGGGGCTCGAACTCACGGACCGCGAGATCGTGACCCGGCTGAAGTCGGACGCTTAACCGACTGCGCCACCCAGGCGCCCCCCAACTTTTCCACTTCTTAAGACTGTGTTTATGTGGAGAAAATAGTGCTTGTAGAAGAGCTGCGCCTTTCCATTCTGTATCAGTAATACATGGTTGCAGTTTGGGATTATTTCATAGGGTTATAAAATTCCAGCTAGATTTCTTTGTTGGTATTTCAGTTACTAGTCTTAAGCACTTAGAAAGCATGTCCCATGTACCCTTAATTCTGAGTAAGGTTCTTTTTACATCCATTAGAACAACCTCTATGTCCTGTAGAGACGATTGCAAACCAGATTGTGTTTGTTGATAAGAAATAGTTGTGCCTTATATATACCATTAGGAACAACATTCCTCAAAATGGCTTTTTTCCAATTTCAAAAGTAATGCTTGCTGTAAAAAAAAAAAAAAAAAAAAAAGTGTAGATTCAGAAAAAGTATAAGTGTTAAATAATTCCACCACCCAAATATAATCACAATGTTTTCTTCATGCTTGTTAATACATAACATAAATAGGTTTATTTTTATAATTACATTTATACATGTACAGATTGCATGCTGATTTTTTTTTCCTGCATAACTTAGGAGGAAAAAGCTCACATATCATTACAGTTCTGCAAGAGTTTTATTGTAGTGGCTACATAATATTACATTATATAGAGGTAACATGGTTGTTTATAAGCTGAACTTTTATTTCCAGTTACTGTTAAATATATACTGTTGCAACAAATATCCTTTATAAAACCTTATCTACAGGGCATATTTCCTTAGGATGGAGTCCTTGAAATACAGTTGATGGCTCAAAGATTTCTGGAGACAGATGGACCATTTGCTTTGCAAAAAATGTTTTACCCAAGTATGATCCCACTAGCACTCTGAGAGTCCTTGTGTTACTATAATGTTGTAATATGGGGAATCACTCTTAAAAGGAAAAATAATTCTTTTTATTAAAAAAAATTTTTTTAATGTTTATTTTTTGAAGGAGACAGAGAGAGCATGAGCCTGTAAGGGGCAGAGAGAGAAAGGGAAAAACAGAATCTGAAGCAGGCTCCAGGCTCTGGGCTGTCAGCACAGAGCCTGACCAGGGCCTGAACTTACTGTGAGATCATGACCTAAGCTGGAAGTCAGACGCTTAAATGACTGAGCCACCCAGGCACCCTGGAAAAATAATTCTTCTAGCTCTATAAGTGAACAGAGCTTTCTTTATATCTAAATTTCCATTTCTTTTATTACAAATTATGTATACCAAAAAAAATTGTTATTTTTAATTTTTATTCCTTTTTAATTGAATGTAGGACCACATTTTTTTCTATTGGGGTATTAATATCTTTCTATTCATAAGAACTCTTATGGATTGATAATCTTTTGACTTTCATGTTGCATATCTTTCTTCCCCGTTATGTCTTGGCCTTATAAAGACCAGTAGTACATGTTTATAGTGGTTTTGACTTAGAGATGTTCTAGACTTTTATGTAGCCAAGTCTGTTGACTTTCTCAAAAACATAATTAACACTTTTGAATCCTAGCTTGAATACATGACCGTGGCAGAAGATGACTTTTAAAAGAATCCCCCCTGACCCCCATGTACCCTTAATTTTGAGTAAGGTTCTTTTCAGATCCATTAGAACCACCTCTGTGTACTGGAGTAGAGACCATCGCCAACCAGATTGTGTTTGTTGATAAGTAATAGTTGTGCATTGTATATACCATTAGGAACGACATTCCTCAAAATCAGAACAGAAAGTTTTGAATTACAGGGAACAAAAATGTTTGAGGTGTGTTGTTCTGTGATAATGTCAACTAGGCTCACCATCCATCTAGTTTTACTCATTTGTAGTAGTAGAATTTTGCTGTGCAATGATTGTTATAGTTCCATACTGAATTGGTGATGAGTCTTGATATCCAGACAGATGTATATGTAGTTTAAAAGTTGTCCCAAATTTCCAATATTATTGATAGATGAAACTATTGAAAGAGGGGAAAAAAGCCTCCTGACTTCCCAGACTTGAGTTCTCTTGCCATACTATGGAAGCTTAAGTACACCCTGAGAACTTTTAGAAGCCTCGTTGAGGGTGCTCTCCATGTCTGAGGACCCACAAATAAACCACTGGACCATACGTGAGCCAGGAAGATGAGGTTGGTGTGCTGTGTGTGTGTGTGAGGGCACTTAAAAATGCACCCCAACTTTCTCTACAGGCAGGTGAGCCTACCACGAGGTGACCTCCCCCACTGGCCTGGCAGGGACTTAGACAGCAGTGGTTGTGGCCTTTAGAGAGGTGAGGAGAGACTGAGGGTGAGTGACTGTGGGCTGTAGTTGAAGGACTAGGTCATAAGGCGTATGACTTCACCAGCCTGAGATTTGGTTTGGAAAAGCCAGCTTTAAGCAGGGTTCCCCAAACTTGACTTAGGGAAATCTGTTATAACAGAGTCACTGAGTTTGACTGGCCAACGACTTCTTCTAAAGATGTATTTTTCTAGGGGCGCCTGGGTGGCTCAGTCAGTTAAGCATCTGACTTTGGCTCAGGTCTCGCAGTTCGTGGGTTTGAGTCCCGTATCGGGCTCTGTGTTCACAGCTCAGAACCTGGAGCCTGCTTCGGATTCTGTGTCTCCCTCTCTCTCTGCCCTTCCCCCACTCTCTCTCTCTCTCTCTCAAAAATGTTAAAAAAATTTTTTTTTGAAGATGTATTTTTCTAAATCAAGTTTCTACAAGATTGCTGAAATGGCCACAGTATTATTTGAAATCAGTTCTAACTCTTCTATGTGGGCAGTTATCCAGGATATTAATGCATGATTTTTTTTGTTCATTTGGCTCCAGATGAAAAAGATTTTTCCATTTTGGGGATGACAGATTTGAGGGCTAATCTTTACTCTGTAGACAAATACAGTAAAACTTCACTTTCATACACAGCAAGGTATTTTGCAATTGGTGATAGCCCTGATGTATCATGTTGACACAATCAAGGAAGAAAGGGTTTGCTCAACAAATACAGAGTAGTAAGCCAGTTTGAATCTAGAGGTGTTTTACTTAATAGCTTTCAAGCCCTTCAGAATTCCATTTTTGCATCTCTATCTTTGATTCCCAAACAGCCTCATTTATTTAAAATTTTTTTTATGTTTATTTCTGAGACCGAGACAGAGCATGAGTGGGGGAGGGGCAGAGAGGGAGGGAGACAGAGAATCTGAAGCAGGCTCCAGGCTCTGAGCTGTCAGCACAGAGCCTGACACGGGGCTCGAACTCACAAACCATGAGATCATGACCTGAGCCAAAGTTGGTTGCTCAACCGACTGAGCCACCCAGGTGCCGCACCTCATTTATTCATTAAAGCTAATAGGTTGGGGGTGCCTGGATGGCTCGGTTAAGCATCCGACTTCACCTCAGGTCAAGATCTCATGGTTAATGAGTTCGCACCCCGTGTTGGGCTTTGTGCTGACAGCTCAGAGCCTGGAGCCTGCTTCGGATTCTGCGTCTCTCTCTCTCTCTCTCTCTCTCTCTCTCTCTCTCTTTCTCTCTCTCTCTCTCTCTCTCTGCCCCTTCCCCTCTCATACTCTCTCTCTCTCTCTCTCTCTCAAAAATAAACATTTAAAAAAAAATTGAAAAAACTAGCAGGTTTTCCTTAGCCTGCAGTTTATGCCCAATATTGAAGAGAAAATATTTCAAGGTAAACTGTATTTAAGTCTTGTTAATAGTCGTATATCTAAGTTCATGAATGTTCTGTGTATGTATTACTTGCATGAGTAAAAGTAAGAAAAATCACTAATCTACCACTATTCTAACATAGATGTTTTATTTCATTTTGAAGTTGTAAAACTAAAGATCGTTTTAAAGTCCGTTAAAGTTTGTCTTGAGGAGACGTGTTTACTTGTTAGTAGGGTTGACTCAGTTCTTTGTGAGCATTGAAGGTCATGTGAAGGTAGTACGTAAGTTTCTCAAAGTAGCAGCAAAGGGCAAAGTGGTCACTGGGAAATTAACTTCCAGGTAGTGTAGTTTCCCCGAAATTGTACCCATTTCATGTTGCAGTAAGAGTTGTGCTAAGTGGAAAGGGAGGTCTGGCCAGCTTGGCACTGTGTGTGCACAGGAAGAAAAAGAGCAGAACAAAACAGACTAAGAACGTGTCAGTCTTAAAGGTAAGGTGCCATGGAGAGAGGGGTTTAAAGCCATCAAATTCTGTATTTTCACTCTGTAAAAATTTTTTTGGTGTTTGTTTTGAGACACACACACACACACACACGGCACGAGCGAGCAAAAGGCAGAGAGAGAGGGAGACACAGAATTCGAGGAAGGCTCCAGGCTCCGAGCTGTCGGCACAGAGCCCAATGTGGGGTTCATACTCACGACCTGCAAGATCATGACCCGAGCTGAAGTTGGACGCCTAACTGGCTGAGCCACCCAGGTGCCCCTTCACTCTATTAAATACATGTAAATGTTTGAACCTCCTCAACTTACAGTCATTGCAAGGAAAATTAATGTTCATGGGCCAATCAACCACACGATTCCCCTGATCTTCTACAATTAACTAAAACATTTAGGGACATTGGTGCCCTAAATTGGCATTGAGAAAGCAGTTGTTAAGAGTAGGAGGGAGAGGTGTAAAAATACATTCTTGTTTAAACATAAAGCTTATATAATTTTGGCTTATATAACACTGGCAGTGTTCATTATGTCTTGACTGCGGGGTTACTTCTACACTTTTTTTTGCGTTGAAAACTTAGTAGCATTGGGGTGCCTGAGTGGCTCAGTCAGTTGGGCGTCCGACTTTGGCTCAGGTCATGATCTCGCAGTTCATGAGTTGGAGCCCTGCATTGACTCTGTGCTGACAGCTCAGAGCCTGGAGCCTGCTTCGGGTTGTGTGTCCCCCTTTCTCTCTGCCCCTCCCCCAGTCATGCTCTGTCTCGCTCTTTCAAAAATAAACATTAAAAAAAAAATTGAAAAACTTGGTAATATTTATTTGGGTATTATTTACATATATACCAATATTGAAGAAAAAGTCACTATTTCTTCTCCTTATTTCAGATAAACAGTTCATTTGTGTTGAGAAGTATTGAGTGACAAATGAAAAATTCTCTTAAGTTTGTGTCTTAAGATGGTTTTCATGATTGTTAATAATTGACATCAAGTTAAAACTGCATGTTCTCTTTTTTTTTTTTTTTAAGTTTATATTTGAGAGAGGCAGAGAGTGGGAGAGAGAGAATTCCAGCTATAACAGTGTGGAGCCTGCTGTGGGGCTCAAGCCCATCAACTATGAGATCATGACCGGAGATGAAATCCAGTCAGATGCTTAACTGACTAAGCCACCTAGGCACCCCTAAAACTGCATCTTCTTTTAAAACAAAACTCACTTGGTAAGCTGCATGGAACAAAAATAGAAGCTTGTATAGATATAAGGCAGGTAAGAGCAGACATTCAAAAATGATCTCCTCCCCCTTTTCACCCTGTCAAGTCAGTTGAGTTGTATTTGCCAGAATAAGTGCCAGTTAAAACACCTTGTGCCATGAACAGCCTGTGTTTCAGTTCTCTAGTAACCTGCTATACTGGAGTCCTCTTATTGTAGGCAAACTAGGGAGTTGAACTCTATGTGCGCATTTCTACTAATCTAACTCAATAGATTATAATTCAGGCAAGGGTCCCAGAATTCCTACTTGTAGGTGATAGAGTCAGAAGGATTGGAGAAATGAGAAATGGGTGAAAAAGCATACATTTTTCTATCTGCAAGAAAAATGCGCTTGTTTTATTAGATGTTCAGTCTGGACTCCATATGTAGAACCCATTTATGTGGAGTGTTATATAGTTAGAATTATGTTTTCATGTTAAACGGTAAATACAAGGCACGAGTAAGAATCCTTGCTGTTAAAAAACTGTGTGGCAAGCTTCAGACTATGTATTGAGCACTCCCTGTGGTCCAGATGTTGGTTGTGCAAGGTAGAAGGGCACAGACGTGGAAAAAAGAATTGGCTCCCATTCTCAGAGGGGTGAGCAGAAAAGCCTCAACCATTGTGAAAACTGCAGTATTGAAAATGTTAGTGTCGAGGGTCCTAGAAATATCCTTCCCAGACCGTTAACATTGTGCCATATGTTGAGAATTCTACCTGCTGCCTTGAGCAAATTTTGGCAAAGCTAAGTCTGTTTTCACATTTTTGGTTACCTACAGCCTCTTCATCCTTAATGGTGGATCATGATTACTCTCAGAATTGTTGAGAAGCAGGATACTTAGCAGTGCTGTCTAGTTTCACTTACTTGCTCTGGATAAACTTTTTAGTGACCTCTTCCAACGTATTTTTGTTGAAACTTGTAAGCTTCTTGAGGACAGGGTCTAAACCTGATGATGTCGGGTATATTTGCACTTTTGTCTTGATTTGCACCAGATGTAGCCTGGAACAAATCATCTAGAGACTAATGGCATGGGAGTTTGAAATTCTTTCTTGCATCAGTCACAGCTACTAGAAGGTCTTTTAAGCCAGAGATGATAATTCACGTACTGCTTTTCTAGACTTTCCTCTTTGTCCTGTCCCTCACCCCCTGTGACAGACTCGGCAAACCTAGAGAGGCAGCCTCACTGGTGGCCCTGTGTCCTTCTGAAAGCTGGTAGGAGTTAGGACAAGGTATGAGGTTCCTATTTCTTTGGCATTACAGTTCTGTTTCATAATAAAGTGCCAGTCTCAGAACATCTGGCAAACTCATGTGCAAATACTTGTACCGAATTAATTCCACTTGTGATAATTGATTACATTCTCCATTGGTGCAGACCATCACAGGCTAACCATTTCTCATACAGACGGGCTGTTTCTTGTTTCCAGAAATATGTATTTACGTTTTCTTTTTGTTTTTAATTTTTAAAATGTTTTTATTTATTTTTGAGACAGAGAGAGACAGAGCATGAGCAGGGGAGGGGCAGAGAGAGAGAGGGAGACACAGAATCCGAAGCAGGCTCCAGGCTCTGAGCTATCAGCACAGAGCCTGATGTGGGGCTCGAACTCAAGGACTGTGAGATCATGACCTGAGCCGAAGTCAGGCGCTTAACGGACTGAGCCACCCAGGCACCCCTGTATTTACATTTTAAAAAGCAATTCAGATGAATTTTCAGTCTGGGATTGTTCTCTCCTTGGACTTCGTAAGATTTACTTCAGAGCAGTTTTGCATTTCTCTAAAACTTTTTGATAGCCCACAAAACTTGCTGGTTATTGAATTTGACTTTGTGCTCTTTAATAGTTGACTTTTTAATTTAAGGCTTAAAAACTTCTGATGGTGCTTTATGGAGCTATTAATGGCAGCTGTGTGGAGGAATTTACCAATTCATTTTACTTCCAGCATAAGAGGGGTGGTCTAGTCAATAAAATGGGAATGGAGATAGGAAAAATCCTGCATTTCTCTTTTCAGGAAAAACTTTAAATGATTTTATATTTGGAGCATGACTGTGGTGTCAGAAAATGGTTATCTCTTATTATGCTGAACCCTTAAAATTTGAAATGTACACAATCAAATGAAAATTATTTTCTGCTTAAGTGATAAAAGTATAAGCCTCCAGGACAAGGTATTGTTTTTTCTTTTTTATCTTGTTTTTATTAAGATTGGAATAATGGAGGTATTTCAACATTTAGCTGGATTTTACTCACCCTGATGTCCAGTTTGAAACTTTGGACACGTACTTTGTTGTAGAATTGGAAAAAATGTTACTGATATCCAGTACATTGGGTACAGGAGTTTAATGAGGAGTGTACAGACTTCAGAATTTGACCAAGCTGGGTTCATGTCTGAGATCTTCTGTGTTAGCCACGTGGATTCGGTAAGTTACTTTCTTTTGCACCCCGTTACCCCATGAGGACAGTGGGGATAATACCTGCCACCTGGGGTTATTCTACCACAGTGCCAAATATATGTCATCTCTTCTGATTCATGGCTAGGAAGTTTCATTTAATTTCCTCACCCGAACTTTGATAGGGTGGTTGCTTGGGTCTGTGGATGCTGCTTTCTTTTGGGAATTCAATTCCAGGTACAAGAGCATGATCACTTTTCCTGAAAAAAGAATTGGTTTATACCAGTAACAGTTGAATGTATTTATTCTTCGACTCCAGCTTCGTCACCTCTTGATTTTCTTCGGAGTTTGGGTTTAGTGAGTTCCTGATAATTTTTTAGGATAATTTGTTATATTTGAGCTGCGGTTTTGTTGTTGCTTTTTGTTTTTGAATTTTATTGACGTATTTTGAGAGCAAGAGAGGGTGCACAAACAGGGGAGTAACAGAGAGAGAATCCCAAGCAGGCTCCATGATAGCAGTGCAGAGCCCACTGCAGGGCTCGAACTCACAAACCACGAGATCATGACCTGAGTGGAAATCAACAGTTGGACGCCCATCTGACTAAGCTCCCTGGGTGCCCCATTGAGCTGTGTTTTTTTAATCAAAGCAAAAGGAAATGAAAATCCAGGAATGCCACTTACACACACACACACACACACACACACACACACACATAAACACATGCTCCACACAAATATGATTAAAATCAAAGTGAAACAATAACTCTGTATGTTTTTGGATAGTACTTTGGAAATGGGACATTAAGGACCTTTTCACTCACTTAACACACCATCCCTTGTAAGGTGGGCAGCACAGGTTGGGAGAGGTCTATTTTATACATGAGGAAATTGACTGGAACTATTTGCATAAATGTTTTATATTATGACAAGTAAGTTAGAGACCCAGGACTAGGACCCAGGCCTTCTCTCCTGGTCTATTCCGTGCTCCCAGTATCATGCTGTTCCTTGACTACTTCTAAAGCCATAAAAAGTAATGACTGTTGCTAGGATTGTCTCCATATTGGTGAAGTGGGATCAAAAGCATCCTAGTTTGAGAATGTAACATTTCAAATGACATTGCTTAGAATTATGGCTTGTTATTTTTCCATCTTCTAACCGCAGAACATAAACCAGAATGTTAAATCCTGTAAGCCACTAAGATCAGTAGCACAAATGGAAAGTTGATAGTTGCAGATCATTACAATGGTCTGTTACATTTCTGTGACATTTTACAGTTTTTATACTGCTTTATTCAAAAAGAACCAAAGAAAATTCTAACAAAACAGTACTCTGAATCATTTGATTATACAGTAATACATTGTAAAATGTACCCATTTTACAGATAGCTATCCAAGGCCATATATGTTGAATAGGAGCTAATACTTGTTTTTCTGAAACACATTTTTCCATAAATATCTTGAATCCTTTTTCCTTATTTGAAACTACATGGAGGCAGGTAATTCTTGGGCAGGTGGAGTTAATCCCAGGTAGAAATTTAACTAGATGGTGAGGCCTGGGGTCCATCAGAACTGGGAAGAGACTGTCCTGTAAAACCATAGTTACACCCTGAGTGTCAGTCCTGGTTTCTAGCCCTAAAGGTCAATAGTTCTGTATTACCAAAATGACTTGTAAGGAATACATGGTATGAGGGCCTGACAAGTAGGCCATTTTAGAGGGGTCAGCTCTTTCTTCCTTGGAACTGCTCCAATGGGTTACATCTGTACATATACTGACCTTCTGTTAAGGAACTCTTACTTGCCAAGGGGAGAGCCTGCCTTAGGTAATCATTTTCCACGTAAAAGGTACAGGAAGTTGATGTTTAATGAAGGTTGGGAGGTACGATGTGAGGTGCCAACTTGCGTAACTCCGCACATGGCATTTTTCAATTGGACTTGGCAGAATTCAAATGGAAAATTGTTTCCTTTTAGCCAAGTGGACTTTGAAGAGATAGGGCAACTGTCTGAACTGTTCTACACAAGGAGTTGGTCATGGGCATTTAACACTTTCCAGGGAAGAATTAAGTTTAGCTTAAAACAATGCCCAAGGGATACAGGAGTACTGATGCATAGGGGCGCTTGTACCCCAATGTTCATAGCAGCACTCTCAACAATAGCCAAATTATGAAAAAGCCTAAATGTCCATCAACTGATGAATGGATAAAGAAATTGTGGTTTATATACACAATGGAGTACTACGGGGCAATGAGAAAGAATGAAATATGGCCCTTTGTAGCAACGTGGATGGAACTGGAGAGTGTGATGCTAAGTGAAATAAGCCATACAGAGAAAGACAGCTACCATATGGTTTCACTCTTAGGTGGATCCTGAGAAACTTAGCAGGAACCCATGGGGGAGGGGAAGGGAAAAGAGAGGTTAGAGTGAGAGAGAGCCAAAGTGTAAGAGACTCTTAAAAACTGAGAACAAACTGAGGGCTGATGGGGGGTGGGAGGGAGGGGAGGGTGGGTGATGGGTACTGAGGAGGGCATCTTTGGGGATGAGCACTGGGTGTTGTATGGAAAGCAATTTGACAATAAATTTCATATATTAAAAATTAAATAAATAAATAAGTAAATAAGTAAATAAATAAATAAATAAAACAATGCCCTGTGTACTCAGTCTAACCCCATTTCCATACAACAGTTTGTACTGCCTTTGGGGTAATTTCTTTAACCAGCTATGTATGCTTTAAAAAAAAAAAAGAATGTAGAGTCTTTACATCAGGTTACTCTTCAGCCAGTTGTCCAGTCCTTGACAATGTTCCGTGACAGGCACGGTGTGTACATGGTGGCATGGTTTCAGTGGCTTACTTTTCTAGAGACAGCTCTTTATGGGCTCAGTAGTGTCCTGTAACGTAGTCTTACTGTCTTGACTCTCCTACGTCTTGCTGATTCTCATGAAAAAGCTTACTTGATTATGGAATTCATAATTTCTACAAGAGTAAGAGTTTAATTTTCTTCCCTTCTCCATCAGGAGTACTTAGAATAGTGCTTTTATTAAGTGGCTTATAAAAGCCTTGATGGGGTGCCTGGTGGCTCAGGCAGTTAAGCATCTGACTTCAGCTCAGGTCATGTTTTCACAGTTCGTGAGTTCAGGCCCTGTGTCAGCCTCTGTACTGACAACTCAGAGCCTGGAGTCTGCTTTGGAATCTGTGTCTTCCTCTCTGCCCCTCCCATGTTCACCCTCTGTTCCCTCTCTCTCTCTCTCTCTCTCTCTAAATAAACATTAAAAAATTAAAAAAAAAGTATTGAAGGAATGTTGACCAAGATAAGGTATTATTTTAGGTTCTCAGAGGTCTCTTGGTTTGAGACTGTAGGTCCCTGGTATGTGGTCCTTAAATTGATTTTCAAAGTGACAGTTTGGGTCTGTGGCTGTAGTGCCCTACACGGTCATGGGCAAAGACCTAGTCCTCTAGGGGGGCTTAGGTGCGTATATGCAAGAGCAAATAGTAAAATGTAAAACTGCATAAGTAGGGCAGGTTTGATGTCCTTGAGATCAGACAAAAATAGTAGTTGGTGTAGTCAACATGGAAGATTTTCAGTAGGATTAGTTGGAAAATAGATTATAAAACAAGAACCAGGAAAACCTCTTAAGGCTCCAAAATGAGTTAATAGATGTGTTCTGGAATATACATACTGCTATTTACTGGCCACGTGATAGGTAAAAAGATATCTTAATCGATACAAAATTAAGTACCATGAAATACAGCTAGGTTAAGTGTGCAACTATGAGTGTTGACGTATAATCGCTATCTGTGTGACCATCACAGCTATCAAGATCTAGAACATGTTCATCTCCCCAGAAAGTTGCCTTGACTGAACAAGTTGCTAAGGTTTGGTCATCAGTGACGATGAGGATAATAATAAAGCTTGTTTCACAAGGTTGTTGCCGGTATAACAGTAGTAAGTAAGGACTGTATGTGTTAGAAAGTTTCCAAAAAATTTCATTTACCTCTTAAAACAATCCTAAGAAATGGGTTGTTACTATTGCATCAGTTTTTAGAGTTGGAAAATGAGGCCAAGATTATTTTTGCCTTTATGAGCAAGGTGGGTGACCATTAACCGAGTACATGAGGGAGCTCTCCACCAGTAACACATGCCCTCCAAGTCTAGGCAGTTACATGGAGCTGGTGTGTGCCTAGCAAATGTTACTTGACCTGTGTTAACTGTCAGAAGGAAGGTGCAAGGAGACTGAGAAGACCTATTGGAACTGGGTTTTAATGTCCATTGTTATTTATTAACTCTGATTCTTGGGCAACATAGTCAACTTCTGGAAAGATCTGCAAAAGGGGAAGAGATGTGGGAAGAAGGGGTCTGTCATGGGACCTGTGTCTCCCATGGGGCTGTCACCTGGGAGGATGACCATGAGAACACTTTGAGAACTTTGAAGTGCTGTGTGTGGACATTCTTATCTCTATGGAAGAGGTGGCTGCCTGCTCCCCCATCCTGGCCTCGTGGACTTGGCACCATGGGCAGACGAGGAGGAACTGACAATGTGTCCGAGAGATCATCCTCACTTGACAGTTTTGATGGGCTGAACACGGTTTTACCCAGCTTTTTCTCACATATCTCTTGATTTGACATTCAAAGCCTCAGATAGTTTTTCAGCTATTATGTCAGCCATACTCGATGACATTTTAAGTGTCCTTAGGAGCAAAATGAAGACCTGGCTTTCTCATGGCGCCCCTCCAGATCTTTGGAGGGGAAATATTACTAGTTGGTAAAACCTGAAAGGCTCAGAAATGCCAACCCGCCTGTTCATTGTCCTCCCTCCAAACTTGATCAACTTTAGGGAGCTACACTTAACTGTTCTCCCCATATCTGCACCAGCGGAGTCCGTCCTCTGGATTTCCTTAGTCTGCGTTCCAGGTCTGCCTCAGCAGATTCTGTAATGACTTACTGGTGCTTTCCTGTCTTAATTGCACTATTGGCTCTTACAAGGCTCCTTAAAGACAGGGACTGTCTTCACCATTGTGTCCCTAGCAGAGCAGATGGCAAGTAGTAGGCAAATAGTCAGCATTTGTTGAATGAATGGAAGCTCTTGTAGTAAAAGGTCACTTTCCAGCTGGGATATGGAAATTGGCGGCAATGGTGCGTGGAGTAACTGACCCCCACTTTGCTTCTCTGGCACTGGTCTAGTACTGTTGTAGGGGATTCCTCCTCTTGTAGCTAATTGGAGGTTCTGAATATAAAAAAGGTACATGAGAACTATCTCATGCTTGGAAGTCTTTATTGTTAAGAGAATAGTGGTAAGAAAATTGGTAAGGTTCGGATAGCTAACTACAACATCTTACGTTTATGGAACTGTAGGGCTAGAGTCTTTCTAAACTGCAAATCTGGATTAAGGTCAATCACACTGCCATTTCAAGTATAAAAGCTAAATTAGAAAGTTATCCCATAGGAGACATTGTTTAACTTCTTTTTTATTTTTTAATTGTTTTTATTTATATTAGAAATGGAGACAGAGTGCAAGTGGGGTAGGGGCAGAGAGAGAAGGAGACACAGAATCTGAAGCAGGCTCCAGGCTCTGCGCTGCCAGCACAGAGTCCAGCACGGGGCTTGAACCCATGAACTGTGAGATCATGACCTGAGCTGAAGTCGGACGCTCCACTGCCTAAGTCACTAGGCACCCCATTTTGTTTAACTACTGATGAAAATGCTTTACCCAGGGTTTGAAATCTTTTGGAGAAAAGCATAAGTAGATCCTGAAATTTCTTGACTTTAAAAAATTGGGCTGTTGAATTCCACACATATAATTTGGGTGGGCATGGGTAGAACATTTCTCTCCCGTTTCTAACTTGAAATCTTCGTTGCATTCATGTCTGCCTTTAAACTGTGGGCCAGCCCGTCATGCCATCAGGACCCACACATCTGTGCAGATGAGAGCACAGAGATGAGGTCCTGGCTTTGGTCACTTTGAGATTGGTTGGCTGTAAGTGAGCTCCAGATTGCCATTTCGAATGGAGTCCTTGGGGTGCCTGGGTGTCTCAGTCAGTTAAGCGTCCGACTCTGGATTTAGGCTCAGGTCATGATCTCATGGTTTATGGGTTCAAGCTCCGAGTCAGGCTGTGTGCTGACAGTGTAGGGCCTGCTTGAAATTCTCTCTCTGTTCCTTTCTTTCTCTGTCTCTCAAAATAAATAAATAAATTAAAAAAAAATATTAGCCTTAGAAATATAAAGCTAAACAAGGCCCAATTTGTGAATTTCTAAATTTTTTAAAATGTTTATTTATTTAATTTTAAGAGAGAGAGAGTGCGCGCTAGCAGGGGAGAGGCAGAGATAGAGAAACCCAAGCAGGCTCCTCACTGTCAGCACAGAGCTGGATGCAGGGCTTGAACTCACAAGTTGTGAGATGATGACCTGAGCTGAAATCAAGAGTTGGCTGCTTAACCGACTTAAACACCTGGGGGCCCCTCTAAATTCTTTTAACACAACAATATGTATGTTTGCTCTTTTTTTAAAATTGAATTTTTTTTTTTTTAATTTTAGAGTGGGAGTGTGTAAGTGGGGGAAAGAGGGAGAGGGAGAGAGAATCTTAAGTAGGGTCGACATTATTCCTCCAAGTCTATTGAGGACAGATTTTAAGATTCCCTAGGCTCCCTCTTCCTACACTCCCTTCTGAGAAAAAAGTAGCCGGTTTGGGAGCAGTGAGATTTTATTCTGCTTATGAGGGTGAGGGAGGGGGCTTGGCTGGGTTTCTTGCTTCCTGAGTTCCATGGTGTATTTCTTTATTCTCCTGGCCCACACTCATATTCAGCCATCCTCCACCCCCAAATGGATAGAGGATACAATATCTGACAGAGAGGTGTGCTCCCTTTCAGGGCCAAAGGCTCCCAGAAGCAGATGTCCCCACCAGGACCAGTGAGGGAATCTTTACTCCTCGGCTCCCCTTTTGAGTAAGGCTGGTCTTCTCAAATAACTCAAGCCACTGTGTTGTCCTTAATGTTTTCATGAGATTTTCATTTAATGTTCTCAGTAGAAATCTGGAGAGCAAACATGCTTGATACTGTGACCTTGTGGGTTCCCAAAAGGTGTACAGGTCCTTACAAAATCCAAGTTGGGGATAAATGAGATGTAGATGTGACGTGATGCCCTTGGAAGAAAGATACAAGATGAAATTTCAAATTTCACTTGCCACGTATTCAAGCTTAGTTTCAGTTCTTACACTTCATTTTACTCGTGAGCTGGAAAAACCAACCACTCAGCTTGAAATTTGTGTTACTATAGTTGTCTTTAATAGAGGTGTAGCCATGATGGTGTAGAGTTTTAACATCGGATATATTTAGTGTTTCTGGCAGGCCTGTACCAATTATAGACGTTCTAGTATATGCTTATATTTATAAATAGCACAAGGAGATACTTAACTTTTAGTACACTATCTGGGTATATTATTCTTTTATTGAAAAGTGACTAAAATTTCCTCTGTGTATTTTTATCAATACCTTCATCTTTCTAGGGTTGTTAACAAATCTGAAATATCAGTGTTGCTACTGGACATGACATTTCAGGGGCAAAAAAAATCTCAATGCTGAATTGCTTTAAATTTTCCAGCATATCAACTAAAACTCATTAAAGTAGGAAATCTTAGCTTTGATTTCTTTCTTTCTCTCTTTCTCTCTTTCTCTCTTTCTCTCTTTCTCTCTTTCTCTCTTCTCTCTCTTTCTCTCTTTCTCTCTTTCTCTTTCTCTCTTCTCTCTTTCTCTCTCTCTTTCCCTCTTTCCCTCTTTCCCTCTTTCCCTCTTTCCCTCTTTCCCTCTTTCCCTCTTTCCCTCTTTCCCTCTTTCCCTCTTTCCCTCTTTCCCTCTTTCCCTCTTTCCCTCTTTCCCTCTTTCCCTCTTTCCCTCTTTCCCTCTTTCCCTCTTTCCCTCTTTCCCTCTTTCCCTCTTTCCCTCTTTCCCTCTTTCCCTCTTTCCCTCTTTCCCTCTTTCCCTCTTTCCCTCTTTCCCTCTTTCCCTCTTTCCCTCTCTCTTTCTCTCTTTCTCTCTCTCTCTCTCTCTTTCTCTGTTTCTTTTTCTCTCTTTTTCTTTTTTTCTTTCTTTTTTTTTTCTTTTCTTTCTTTTCTTTCTTTTCTTTCTTTCTTGTGAAATTACGGGTACTATGAGTCGTGCATCTGGAATAGGAGCCCAGCCTCGGCAGGACCAACTGAGGGCAGTGGGTGGGTTGGGCTGCAAAGGTCCACGACCCCCGCTATGCTTGAGAGGGCATTCCCCTCTGTAGCCCTTGGGAGAGTCTTGCAGTGGAGGGTTGCTGATCCCGCCGGGACTTGGCTGGCTTCTGAAAGGTTTCTCACTGCCTCCTGATTACCTATGGCCAAGTTAGGAACCAGAGAGGGGCTGCTGGCCTAAAAATAGTCACAGCATGGCAGGAGGATATGGATGGCATGGAGCCACTGCTGCCTTCCTGCTGCCAGAAGATGATTCCATAAGGACACAGTCAAGTGGGGAGGGTGTGTGTCTGAAGACAGGTGTGAAAAGCGTAGAGGGGAGGGAGTGTTTTCTTCCTGGCTTCTGTTAGGGGGAGATAAAAGTTGTAGAGACGGACTTTTAAAAAACGTTAGATACAGTAAAAGCAAGTTTGGGGAGGTTATTCTTTTTATGAGGCTGGGATATATTTCTAAATATTTCTAGTTTGTAAGGAAACCCTTTGTATTTCATATTGGTCACGGATTGTTGACGAATGGAAACAGTGATGCCCCTTGTTTCCTATAGAGCCTGAGAACACCAAGTGAATCATTGTTTGAAAACTTGAGGCTGACAGGTCATTTAAACAAAGACCTATACATTTTTTTTATTCAAGTGTAGTTGATGCACAGTATTAGTTTCAGATGTACAGCAGTGATTCAACGTTTATGTATATTGCAAAGCGATCACAATGACTCTAGCTAACATCTGTTCCTCTACAAAGTTGTTGCAATATTAAATATATTCCCTATGTTGTACATTGCATCCTGTGTCATCTTTCAAACTGGGAGTTTGTGCCTTTTAACCCTTCTCCCCTGTTTTGCCCATCTCCCTACCTTGCTCCCCTCTGGCAATCACCAGTTTGTTTTCTGTATTTATGATTCTGTTTCGCTTTGTTTTTGTTTTTTAGATTACACATATACGTGAAGTCATGATACTTGTTTTACCCTGGCTTATTTCACTCAGTATAACACCCTCTATAGGTTCATCTATATTGTTGCAAATAGCAAGGCTTCATTTTTTTTTTTTTTTTTTTTGAGAGAGAGCATACTCAAGTGGGGGAGGGGCAGAGGGAGAGAGAATCTTCAGCAAGCTCCAAGCCCAGGATGCCCGACTTGGTGCCCAGTCTCACAACTGTGAGAGCATGACCTGAGCTGAAATCAAGAGTCAGATGCTTAACCGACTGAGCCACCGAGGAACCCCTCATTCTTTTTTTTATGGCTAACAGTCTATCATATATACGCCACGTCCTCTTTATCCTTTTGTCTATTGGTGGACACTTGGGTTGCTTCTTTATCTTGGCTATGGTGAATAATGCTGCAATAAATATAGGGGCGCATATAGCTTTTCAAATTGGTGTTGTTTCTTTGGATAAATACCCTGAAGTAGAATTTCTGGATTATATGGTAGTTCTAGTTTTAATTTTTAGAGGAACCTCTATACTGTTTTCCGCAGTGGCTGCACTGTTTTGCATTCCCACCAACAGTGCAGGAGGGTTCCTTTTTCTTTACATCCTTATTGACGATTCTTATATTGTCTTGATACTCAATATTCTGACAGATGTGAGGTGATATTTTGTTGTGGTTTTGATTTGCATTTTCCTAATGATAATTGATGTTGAGCATCTTTTCGTGTGTCTGTTGGCCATCTGTATGTCTGCTTTGGAAAAATGCCTACTGTTTAAACAATCTGCCCATTGTTTAATCAGATTGTTTGCTCTTTTGGTGGTAAATTGTAGGAGTTGGTTAATATTTTGGATATTAACATGTATATCTTCTGTCATTCAATAGGTTGCCTTTTCATTTTGTTGGTGGTTTCTTTTGCTGTGCAAAAGCTTTTTAATTTGATGTGGTCTCACTTACTTGTTTTTGCTTTTGTCGCCCTGAGGAAGCAGATCCAGAAAACATTGCTAATGCTGATATCAAAGAGATTACTGCCTATGTTTTCTTCTGGAATTTTTACGGGTTCAGGTCTTAGGTTAGGTCTTTAATGTGTTTTGGGTTTATTTTTTTGCATGGTGTATGAAAGTGGCCCAGTTTCATTCTTTTAGCTATCCAGTTTTCCCAGCACTGATGTGGTAATGAAGTGTTGGGGTTCAGAGCCAATAGCCAAGAGGGATTCTTGAGATGTCTTTGGTGCAAAAAGGTGGTTTTATTAAAGCATGGTGATAGGACCTGTGGGCAGAAAGAGCTGTACTGGGGTTGTGACTGGGTGACTGATTTAAATGTATATACCTTCAAGTTGGGAAGGGGTTAGAGATCGCATAAGCCTCCAAGGTATTTTGGAAACAAGGTTTCCAGGATCCTGGGTGGGGGGGGGGGTGGCTAACTGTTGTTAGGAAAAGGTCATTTATTACTGTCTAATAAAAACTTGCTCATCAGACCCTTCCTATGTATATCAATGGGCCATAAGCTTGGCGTTTGATTGATAACATGTACCTTGGGGGGTAGACATAGAAGAAATTTCCAAATGAATTTTTATGTGTTAAAGTAGACTGACAGGATCCTGGTGGTTTGGGATAATGTTAAACTAATACTGCCTTTTGCCTCTAGCAAAGTGTCATCATCAAGGCACCTGGGCTCCCAGAGGAGGACGGTCACTCTGCCTGTCTCAAGGACTCGTCACTGGGCTGTAGGCAGTAGGGAAATTTAATTTTTTCTTTTGCCTTAGTTTCCCACATCCAGCACCATTTTGGAGACTTTTTCCCATTGTATGTTCTTGCCTTTGTTTGTCATAGATTAATTAATCATGTAAGTGTGCGTTTATTTCTGGACGCTCTAAACTATTCCACTGTGTATGCGCGTGTGCATGTGCGTGGTAATAACCTACTGTTTTGATTACTGTAGCTTTGTAATTTAGTTTGAAATTTGGGCATGTTATACCTTCAGCTTTGTTGTCTTTGATGATTGCTTTGGCTATCTGGGGTCTTTGGTGGCTCAATATAAGTTTGAGGATTATTTCTAGTTCTGGAGAAAATGCCATTGGTATTTTGATAGGGATTGCGTGGAATCTGTGGATTGCTTTGGGTAGTGTGGTCATTTTAACAATAGTCTTCCAACTCATAAGCTTGGCATATCTTTCCATTTATTTGTGTCAACTTCAATTTCTTTTATTCATGTCTTATTTCAGAGTGTAGGTCTTTCACCTCCTTCATTCAACTTACTGGTAAGTATTCTTTTTTATGCATTTGTGGACCTTTTAAACAGAAGTTTCTAGGAAGATTATTTAACATACTAACAACTCTTTGGATATATTTGATACACATTTTATGTTGAAGCCATACTGGCTAGAAGAACTTCAGTCTGAAAGTGATAGTCTTTTCAGAATGGTAGCTGTTTGCTGACTGGGTATAATGTATTTAAAACTTAGTATTTATTTTCCAGTCTCCTTTTCTTTTTAAGGTGAAACCAGAAATTTAAAATATCTGTGGTCAAAAGACCAAAGGCTTTGTTTTCCATCCAAGTCTCCAGGGTGATTGTGGAGGTCTGATGAGATGAGAAGTAAGTAGAGAGTATTTAGTTTGAACACAATTGATTTGTGAATGGATGGTTATTGATTTTTTTTTTTTAAGGGATTCTTTCACTGCATCTGAGTGTTGACTATTAAGTTTAAGCAGTATTTTCTGTTTCTGGGGAACAGGGAGAACTTTCTTGACTTTGAAGATATTTCTTATTACCTCTGTTGCAAAGGCTAATGTGTTGCTAATTGTTTTATGTCAGTGGTTCTGTTTGTTAAGTGTCACGGCAGCCCACAGAGGGCTTGGAGAGATTTGCAATGAGCTGAGTTACAATGCAGAGAGCCTGTTTCTGTTGCTTTGTGGAGACTGTATTCTAAAGAATCAAGAGACTAATGATTTACTGGGTCCTTCAGGAGAGGAAATTGGTGTCTTGGACCTGGAGTAATCGTGAACCTGAGAAATAGTTGTTCTTGGAATATATTTTGAAGGGAGAGCCTATTTGACTTGCTGATGAGGAGAATCAGGGCTGACTGCTAGGTTTTTGATGGGATGAGCTTGGCTGCATAGACGGATCTTTTACTGAGAATAAGGAACACTGGAACGAGAAGGAATTGGTGTGAGTCTAGAAGCCTGGAGTTCTTAAAAAAAAAATTTTTTTTTTTTTATTTATTCTTGAGAGACAGAGCATAAGTAGGAGAGGGGTAGAGAGAGAGGAAGATACAGAATCTGAAGCAGGGTCCAGGCTTTGAGCTGTCAGCACAGAGCCTGACACAGGGTGGAACCCATGATGGAGATCATGACCTGAGCCCAAGTTGGATGCTTAACTGACTGAGCCACCCAGGAGCCCCAAAGTTTTTTTAGATGCAGGAAGTTTGAGATGTCAGTTAGATAAACAGGTGCAAATGTTGAATTAACGGTTGGGTATTCAGATGTGGAGCTTTGGAGAAAGATCCAGGCTAGAGAGAGAGATGCTAGTCGGGCTTGCCATCAAACAAAATGCATGTATTTTTTGTTTTTTTTGAATGTTTATTTATTTTTGAAGGAAAGAGACAGAGCATGAGCAGGGGAGGAGCAAAGAGAAAGGGAAACAAAGAATCCAAAGCGGGCTCCAGGCTCTGAGGTGTCAGCACCGAGCCTGATGCGGGGCTGAACCCAAAAACCGCGAGATCATGATCTGAGCCAAAGTCAGACACTTAACTGATTGAGGCACCCAGGAATCCCCAGAATGCATGTATTTATTCATTTTATTTTATTTCTTTGAAGCTGTCTTTAAATTCTTTATTTTTCCAAATTTTTATGTAAATTCTGGTTAACATATAGTGTAATATTGGGGAGTAGAATTTGGTGATTCATCACTTAGATATAACACCCAGTGCTCATCCCAACAAGTACACTCCTTAATGCCCGGCACCCATTTAGCCCATCCCCCACTCACTTCCTCTCCAGCAACCCTCAGTTTGTTCTCTGTAGTTAAGAGTCTCTTAAGGTTTGCCTCCCTCTCTTTCCCCCTACTCCTTCTTCTATTTTCATCAAACAGAATGGATTTTAAACAAAATGATGAGTGTAGGAAGAGAAGAGAGTGAGGGGCTGAGCCATGAATTACCCTCCACATTTGAAGGTTGGTCAGAGAAGCCAGCAAGGGCATTTGCCAAGGAGCAGCCTGTGAATTTAGGAGGAGAAAATTAGGGTAGTGCCTCTGACGCCAAGTAAAGGAGGTGTCTTGGAGCTTGAACCCTGCAGTGTGAAGAGTTGTGTTTGCCAGGCAGGGAACCCTTTTGTTCCCTTCTTAGTAAATGTATGTTTAATGATTTAGAATTTTGATAAGCTTGAGGAAACCATGGTAAATTCAGCCAAAATTAAGAACAAGTACAATACAGCTCTTTAAAACACCAGAACAGGAGATTTAATTACCCGTAGGCAATCTCATTTCAGGGAACTGTATATACATTGTGTTAATCACTTTTGAAATTTCGACAGTGGATGGAAGAACCGTAGTACTCTTTGAGGGCCCCCCAGATCCGCAACATTTCTTTGTATCTGTCCAGTGCCCACAGTGCTGTTTTAAGAGCTTCATTGACCCGGGTGCTTCTTTAGGGGGCCCCATTCTACGTCCTGTCAAAATATTAACATATAACCACACTTAACGTGTTTAAACAGTTGAGTTGCTGTTGAGTGGTTGTTAACTGTCGATAGAATAGTACCTCTAAAATCTTTCTATTCTTGGGGCGCCTGAGTGGCTCCGTTGGTTAAACATCCAACTTTGGCTCAGGTCATGATCTCACAGTTCATGGTTTGAGCGCCTTGTCGGGCTCTGTGCTGACAGCTCAGAGCCTGGAGCCTGCTTTCAGATTATGCGTCTCCCTCTCTCTCTCTCTGCCCCTCCCCTGCTCGCGCTCTGTCTCTCTCTCAAAAATAAACATTAAAATCCTTTTATTGTTCTCCTTTTACCTGCTACTTATTTCTCAGGTCTCAGATAAACATGTGACTCGCTCGGAGACCTTCATTCGCTAATAGCAACCAGAGTGCCTGTGCTTTTTTCTTCATTGACTATAATTTCTTTAGATATTTTGTCTATTTTGTTCACTCTATAGTAACACCTGGCTGAGTGTGGGGCATGTGTGGGCACCTGATAAATTTGAACGAATGTTATCCAGAAATAGAAAACAGATGCCTCAGTAGCTTTTGTCTGGTTTCCCAGCTTGGTATCTGGTTTTTTTGTTTTTTGTTGTTTTTTTTTTATGTTAAGTACGTTCCATGCCCAACATGGGACACAAACTCATGACCCTGACATCAAGAGTCACAGGCTCTACCAGCTGAGTCAGACATGTGCCCCATAGCATCTTTATTTACAAATAGGGAGTTTTTTAATCAAATTGTTTGAGGTATAATTGACATACAGCAAAATTGCCTTTTTAGGTAGGTAGTTTATTGAACTTTGATGAATGTATCGTCAGCCACAGTATAAAAACAGAAATTGCCATCATGCTGTTTCCTTGTGTCCTGTTCACCCCTCTCCCCTTACTTCCTGGCCAACACTTCTTGGTTTTGCCCTTCCAGATATTTATGTGGAGAGAATTGCATGCCTATTGTGTCTGGCATCTTTTACTTACAGCGATATGTCAAACATACAGACTGTTGTAGGTATCAACCGTCTACCTTTTTATCGCCTAGTGGTATTTCATTGTATGGATGTCCTTTGTTTTTTTGTTTATTTTCTTTTTTTTATTCAGCCATCAGTGATGGACATTTATGTTATTTCCATATATGGATTTTGGTGATGATTAGATTTTTCTTCCAGGTTTTAATTAGTAGACAAATTTAAACAGCATCAGTGACCCACAGCCACATACCCTTATTCACGTCTACTGTCTGCATTTTCCTGTGTTCTTTTTCTATGTGTCTTACATGATTATAATCCTAAAACACACAAACATTTTTCCTAGTTTTATAAACTGCATTTTTTAAAAAATGGTTGTATTTCATTTCATCATACTATAGTTTTCTACTCAGTCCCTTGATGGAATTTGTATTGTTCCTAAGTCCTCACAGTTGTAGAAAATATGCTAACTATCATCTAAAGTTTTCCTATGATAACTTCTTGGCAAGAGTTAAAGATTCTAATGCAAAGTAATAGAAATCAATTCAGTTAACTGGGGCAAAAATAATGGATAGGTGTTTAAAAGGATATGTAATATTCCTCAGACGTCAATGTCAAGGAAGTTGTCAGGAACCAAGTTAGGTCAATCATTCTTCCTCATTGTTCATTTCTGCTTCACTCATGACTTGGGTAGTGTTCTCTCTGTAGAGACTTGTTTCATCTGTTTCTGGGTGCATGGCAGAAAGAGGCTAATTCCACGGGGCTGGGATTTATGTTTTCCAGTTCTAGGGACTTCAACAGACCCACTGTGCCTGACAAGCTATTTCACATCCAAATGCTGGGGGAGCGGCCATCTGACCCCATTTGAGGTAGCTGTCCACAGAAGGACAATTCACCATTTTTCACCATTTTCCATTTTACCCACCTCAGTGAGTAAAAAGGAGGTACTTTCAGAGAAAGGGGGTTGTTGTAAAGTAAGCCCACATGCAAGGATTCCCATTTATTTTTTTAAATTTATTTTTTTTAATGTTTGTTTATTTTTGAGAGAGAGATGGAGTGAGAGCAGGGGAGGAGCAGAGAGAGAGAAAAGGAGACACAGAATCTGAAGCAGGCTCTAGACTCTGAGCTGTCAGCACAGAGCCTGATGTGGGGCTCGAACTCATGAACCAGGAGATCGTGACCTGAGCCAGAGTTGGACACTTAACCCACTGAGCCACCCAGCCTTGCCAAAAGTTCCTGTTTAAGATTATAGAAGATCCATTTTTATGACTGCTCAAATTGCTTTGCAAAAGAATGATTACAGTGAGGTCTCAGGAGGGAGTTGGGAGTATCACATGTAGCTATTTTTTTTATATTTGTATTTAGATATTAAAAGTTTAGGTACCTGCTTGGGCAGCTCATATGCTAAGATTAGAAAGATAGATCAGTGAGGGTCCTGCCCAAGGATGGCATGCGGCTTCATGAAGCATTCTGTATTTTTCATAAAATAAGTCCTAGGATGTATGTACAGCATTATGACTATAATTAATTATACTGTATTGCATGTCAAAAGTTGCTTGAAGAGTAGATTTTAAAAGTCCTCATCTCTCTCTCTCTCTCTCTCTCTCTCTCTCTCTCTCTCACACACACACACACACACACACACACACACACACACGTAGTTGTTTATCACTTCTTGGTTTTGATCCATCCCTGTGAGTGATGTTTAATGAATAGCTCAGAAAGTCTGATTTATAGTCAACATTTATTGAATGCTTGCTTTATGTTAAGCGTTGTGTCCGAGACTTGTGTAAATACAAGGACAGCTCTTATTCTTGGATCCATGCGGTCCAGTTGAGATTTCTTCGCCCTGGAGAAGGAGTTTCTCATTAAGTGGGCCTTGAGTGGGAATGTTTCATATACAGGTAGTAGTATCAACCTTTGGAAATATTATCAACACTGGTGCTAAATGGTTTGGAGGGCCCAGCAGGAACCTAAGCCCCTTGATTTGACTATGGAATGCCTGTTTTGTGTTCACTGTGACTTTGGGCCCATCGCTAGTGTCCCACAGGCTGGCCAGGCTGCTTTACCTGGAGTCTTTTGGACCTGCCCAGTGTCTGTTGGCCATGGGTCCCAATGGTCACCCTCGTGCCCCCTTCTGAATTTTAAACAACTTCATCTAAAAATCTTTGTTAGCAAATGGACTCTGGTTGCTATCATAATCTAACCCTTCTCTGAAATAATTTATTTCATGACTTTTTTAGTTGCTATGATGAGAATTTAAATGGAGATTTGAACGGTGAAACTTGCTGAGTTAGCATACCTATTCACATGTATAAATGGATTGTTTCTGTGTGACGGTTTAACTCCGAAGAGCTTCTCTGTGGCTGCTCTGTAGTGCCACGGTGGTCAGTATGATGGTGCGTGCTGTAGCGTAGACCCTTCCATTTGTTGGTTTAACATTGGAGATACCAGATGGTCACAGGGAGCCCAAAGTTCCAAGGTGAGCAATATAGTATTTTTCCCCTGTTCTGTAGATTAGGAAAGTTGAGGTTCCAGTCATGCTATGCTGTCAAGTCTGGCTCTTGTAGTTCATGATTTGCTTTGGTTTGTTTGTGGTAAAATATACATGACGTAGAATTTACCATTTTAACCATTTTTAAGTACACAGATCAGTGGCATTAACTATACCCATAATGTCATAACCATCACCACTATCTAGTTCCAGAATTTTCCATCAGTGGACACAAAACTTTTGAACTCCTTAAAGAGTAATTCGCCATTCAACTTTCCCACCAGCTCCCTGGTAACCTCTATCCTACTCTCTATGAATTGGCCTATTTTGGTACCTGATGTAACAGGACTCATACCATATTTGTCCTTTTGGTCTGCTTTATTTCATTTAGCATGTTATCAAGGTTCATCTACTTGTAGCATGTATCAGAATTTCCTTCCTTTTTATGGCCGAATAATATTCCATTGTATTGATGTCCTACGTCTTGTTTCTCCACTCATTAGTCGCTAGATACTTGGATTGCTTACCTTGTGTTGGTTATGAATAATGCTGCAGCGAACATGGGTATAGAATTATCTGTTCAAGTTCCTGCTTTTAATCCTTTTGGGTGTATACCTAGGAGTGGAATACAAGATCTTACGTAGTTCTATGTTAAACTTCTTGAGGAGCCACCAGATTGTTTTCCACAGCTGCTGCATCATTTTACATTCTGAGTATGAATTCGAGAGGGTTCCGATTTCTTCACGTCCTCACTAACATTTTGATAATAGCCATACTAATGGGTGTGAAATGGTATCCCATGGTTTTGGTTTCATTTTCCAGAAGACTTTGGATGTTGAGCATCTTTTCACAGACACTTGTTGGCCATCGGTATGTGTTCGTAGGAGAAATGTCTCTTCAAGTCCTTTTTTCACATGGCGTCAACCTTTTGAATTAAATTTTCTGTTCCTTGGTTTCACTTCATAGTCCTACAAGCTTTCTTTTATGTATGTATTAAGAAAGTTAGATAGAAATTGGGGAAATTTTTACTCTTGGATCCCGGCATGTCACGGAGTAAAGAGAAATAAGTTTCTCAACCTAAGTTAACTTTTCACATCAAGTAGGAGAAAGGAGGGAAGAGTTATGAGTGTGTTGCACATGCCTAGGAAATTGGAAGAATGACATAGTTTATGGCAGGTAATTTCTCTTAAGAACATATTTTTTTGGTAGGTTTAATCTCTTTTTGATTCTCTTACATGGATTAAGTAGTTTTCTTCTATAATACATAATTCCTATGCCACTACTTTTTCAAAGACCTGTGTTGATTTTTTTTTTAAACGTTTATTTGATTTATAAGACAGAGAGAGTGAGCATGCACGAGCACACACATGAATGGGGGAGGGGCAGAGAGAGAGGGAGACAGAGGATCCAAAGCAGCCCAATGCGGGCCTGAAACCCACAAACTGTGAAATCATGACCTCAGCCAAAGTCAGATGCTTAACTGCCTGAGCCACCCAGGCGCCCCTGACCTGTGTTGATTTTTTCTTTCTTTCTATCCCTTTGATTATTTGGATGATTGACAAGTACTTGTACAGTTTGAGAAACAGAAAGAACTGTTCTAGTTATTTACTCTGTTGAGAAATCCAAAATGTTTTTAATTCGCGCCTAGATTATCTTAATCATAGAGAGAACCTAGGTTACAAAAAAATGTTGAACGTAGGGTGTTTAGTTTGGGGCCTAGGTTCTCTCTGTAGAAAAATGTAATCTGCTTTGAGACCCAGTAGAGTACCGAATGTCCCGGTTCCTAATCTTAATTGACATCAGTGATGGTAGCCACAGTGCTTTCCTGTTATGACATCAGTACAGATGAAGCTGGCCTCAGGACCAGATAACTTTGTTTTAGCAGATGCACATGGCAGTCATAATTATGAATCACTTTATCTCTTTTGCGGTGTAGTCAGTGGGAGATAAAGAACAAGAAGGATTTGGGTTTGGATAATGCAAGTGAAATATTTACTCGTGTTTTCGTCTGTAGCTTTGGGGCACTGACTATTTGTTACATTGGTGTAGGGCATCTCCGGTAGGTTTGTTTGTTTTACAAGTTGTGTTCTGTAGATTGGTCTCTAGTTTGTGAAGGTTTTCCTTTTAGAATATTTGATGTTCTTGGAGGAGGATTATTCTGTAACTCAATGTCATTTCCCCCTAAGGTTAGTTGAATTCATAGTGTTAAAGTGGATAAAAATTTGGTCATATCCTAAATGCACCATTAAGTTTTTGTGGGGTTTTTTTGACCCATTCTTTTATGAGGCAAGATGGCGGTCAGCCAGAGTGGGTAAAGACGTGTGTTCTAGTCTGGTTCTGTCTCTAAGTAGTTGTATGAACTTGGAAGTCCTCAGGGCTGCTACACTTCACAATACTACGGACACTGTTACCATCTCTTTGATGTAAATGGTACCCCTGGATTTCTTTTCTATAGAATGTGGTGTGAATGGTGACCCCTTGATTCAGGCAGCTGAGGCACTACTAGAAATCCTAACTTAATCCCTAGACCACAGTTTTCTCACCTGCAGAATAAGGTTGGGTGAAATAAACTCATGTGCTCTGAGCACTGGAAGATGCATCCCTCATCGGTGTTAGCCCCTCTCCTAAGAATGGGCCCTGTTTACAGGATAATTATAAAATTAATTTTGTTAACAAAAGTAGTGTTTTATTTTAAGAGAATTCATGGAACCGTTAATCATACCATGTTGAGTTAGAATAAAATTCCAAATCAACTTCAGGAAATAACCCGCTTGTAAGTTGGGGACTGTCTGTTCTGTGCTGGCAGTATAGCTCAAGGTTGTATAGCAGAGGTGCGTGGGGTGGAAGGGGGACACGAGTGTTGGGGGCCGTGGAGGGGGCAGAGGATGGGCTTCAGCGTGAGCAGGTTTGCACCCAAGCCCTACTGGTGTCATGTTTGGCTTCATGTGTAGACTGCCTGCCTGCAAGACTTCTTGGCGTGCATTTCGGTATCCGAATCGGACAGCCTGTTGTTGGATTTTGAAAGGCATTTATTTTAGGGTCCGTATTGACTATTTGGTGAAGTAACAGGTTCAGTGACAGTATTGTAGAGAGCAGTTAGGCTGGTCCAAGATTCTGATTAAATGATTTCTAAATCTTTACGTTTTAGTTTCTGTGAATGAAATGTTGATCAAAAAAATACAGTCTGCAAAGAATGTGTTTTATTCCATTGGAGCATAAATATTTTTAATGTTTCGGTGTTTAGAAGATTCCAAAGATGATGATAAATATTTAAATAATTTTGAGGCAAATTTATATATATGTCCCTTACACATATATTATTTGATAATCTCTGAGCACTCAGAATTTCCTGAGTTTAAAGGCTATGAAAATTTTAAGAATTTTTATTACAGGAAGTCAGTGTAGGAAGTGAAAAATCAAACTGTATGTAGATGAATAAAGATTGTACCTTGAATCTGAGTTCCTACAGTGATAAAGATATATTCTTACCATCTTTCCTTTAAAACTTTTTTTTTATTCAAGTCACTAGAATATTCTGGATTCTTTAATGAAGAAGCAGTCACCCAGCAATAGTGAATGCTGATTTAATCTGACAAGCAAAAGTCCCTCCTATTTGCAGAGATGGTCCGGATAGACCCGTGAATTGCTTGCTTATAGAACTTTGCATTTTTGTTTTGTTTTCAGTCTTACTGTAAGTGATGTACAATAGGACCAAGAATTTTCCCCCGTTAAGCCTTAGACAAACCTGTGATGTTTTGTTGGCAAAGAGTCCAAGGAAAATTCTTTAGTTTGGGGAGAAAAAAAGGCTTTGCACTCGGCCGTGTTACTGCTGCAAGACCGAGCTGGTCTTTGAATAACCATGGTCTTCTGAGAGGCTTCGTTCAATGGTCTGGTGTTTGGATTTCTTTTTAGTCTGGCTGCAGTTTCTGCTCTGTGAAAAAGATAGTTTCTTACGTACAACTACAAGCTCTTTGATTCTGGACAAATAAGTTCACAGCTGTCGGTTTTGATATTCTGAGAAATGTAGGTAAATTACCTTGATATAACTGGTTTAGGGCATTTAAGTTACGCAAAAACTGCAGAATGAAGTTTGAGAAACAACACTTAATGTTTACTTTAGAGAGACAGAGCGCCCATGAGCGCTTGAGTGGGGGAGGAGCAGAGAGAGAGGGAGACACAGAATCCGAAATAGGCTCCAGGCTCTGAGCTGTCAGCCCAGAGCCCGATGTGGGACTCGAATTCTGGAATGATGAGATCATGACTTGATCCGAAGTCGGACGCTTATACAACTGAGCCACCCAGGAGTCCCAAAGCAACACTTTTTTAATAAACTGCTTTTAAAATCTTACCTAGCTTTCATCTCCTTACATTTTGCAGTGTTTACCATATTAAAATATCCCCACTTCAGGATACATTTGAGAATGTGTAAAAGTGCAAAGATTGTTATGAACAAATGTGGAGTACAGCCTTACCTATTTTTTGGAAAGGAAAGAAATGTGGTGTTTTTGTGCTTAGGTTGTTGAATACTGAAACTCTTAAGCAATGTGTAAAAAATTTTATATGTTGTTAAAACAGACGATGGTCATTTTATGGTTACATTTGCAGTAGCAATGGAGTGTGGTAGGAAATTATATTTAGTTTTAGTTTACTATGTTGTCTGAAATATCTAGAGTGCTTTTTTGGTTATAGCTCCCAGGCAGTGGAAGGGGATCATCATAAGAAAAAAGAGTAAGCAGATGAGGCAGAATGGACTAGAACTACTTGAGTCCTTAAAATGCTCTGAGTAGGTTTAACCTGGTAATCTGACTTTCACGCTATCTTAGCAACAAGATAGCAGCGTTGGGGGGACACACAACTTTGTTATTTATGCTGTCTTATGATGTGTTTCAAGAATACAGGGTGTCCTGAAACATAGTTATTTGTAAAAGGGAAATGTTGAAGCACTTTACTTAGTAAAATTACTGATGAAGTTTGCAGGAATGTGGGTTTAAGAGTTTGTGAATATGTGGGGCCGTCCACATGCTGGTTTTGAGGTTTTAGGAAAATCTTAAGCCAGAAAATCTTGGAATAAAAAGTATGTTTTTGGACTAAAGTCCAGGAATCAGCATTTTTGAACCTCAGCAGGTCACTTAATTGGTTTTGTGTTGAATCTTCAAGTAGATTCTAGATAAGTGCTTTTCTGCAGTGGTGCTGACCTTGCCATATTAGATCTTGCTGTCTCTACCCTGAAAGGCTTTTAATTGCATGGTGTGAATCATCTATGACTGACTGTACATGTTTAACAGAATAAGTCTGTTTTGAAATGCCAGTTCTCATAAAAATGCAACCATAGACTTAAACTTTATTTACCCACAAGTTTTAAACAGAGTTTAATTGTTTGATCTTTATTAGTATAAAAATAGTTGTTTTCTCTTGGAGGATACATTTTTGCAGTGTGTTTTCTATCACTTTTGAGTGCTTTGCTATGCCAGCTGTCCAGCACCACTCTGTTAGCTGCTGCTGGTCTTCTAACTGGAGTGATTTTGTTTTGTTTGGTTGTTGGAGGTGACCTCTATCTAGTTTCAGGATAGTTGGGGACACTCGATTATTCCTAGAAAAATACTCTGATTAGTGAAATGCAGGGCCTCAAAGGTATTTTAAATACAAACCTCATGTGCTTTTGAGGGTGGATGAGGAAAGAGAGTGATAAATTTTTGTTGATCATTTTAATTGTTTTGCCATGGCATAAACAATAGAGGTTATAGATAGAGTATGTAGTTAAATATTTTCACTTAAAAACTCATAGGTCTGTGTGTGTTAGAAAAAGGTGAATTGCTTTTCCTTGGATGATTAAACTAAATAGTATCTGTCTCTGTGCTTAATATTTTAACCTAGATCTCTTATTTGTTCTTTGAACTTTGCCTTATTGTTGCTTGGAATGGGTTGAAGAAAAAGCTTTTTAGCACCTTTTAATTTATAAACTAAAGAAAAAAAGAATATAACGCTCTTGTAATTTATACTAAAAGCTTAAATCCCTTTTGTGTGTACCTAATGTGTGATTACTTATGCAGCTTTCTTACAAGGTTGGTTGTAGTTTCCATCTTAAAATATTAACGTAAGTGAAATAGTCTTTTGAAAAGTAGTGCTTGATGTAACACTCGTGTGTTGGGCACTTACTGTGTGCCAAGTTTTTCGCTGCTCTGTACAGATAACACAGAGATGAGCCTTTAAGCTTTGTCTGGCATTTCCTGGCCTACCATCGCTGTGTTAGTTCAGATCCATCCCAGCAATTTCCTGCCCTTGGTCTTTCCTCACTGGGACACCTTCCACACTTCAGCCAAACCAGAGCGTTAGTATCTGTTTTAATGGCCTTGGCAGACCCACGTTGTTCCCAGAATAGAATCCAGACTCTTGAGCTTACCCGACTGCTGCCCTTGATCCCTCCCGTAGCCACTTGGAGCTTCTTACTCTTTGCCATCATTGCACTCATTTCAAACATCAGAGCAAGTATGATTCCTTCTGACTGAATTGCCTGTCTTTCCATATCTCCTTATTTCCTCCTGAGTTCGTTTGGCAAACGTAAATCTCCTCTTAATTGTGGTCTGTTGGTTACCTCTGTTGTATATTGATCTCTCTAGTGAAGGACTTCCTTATCTCATTGCCAAGTCTCCCTGAATACACAAGTGTTCCTAATCCTGTCTACAACAGCCCTACAACCTAACTGTGCTCTAGCACATGGTAGATGTCAAATGCACGTTTCTTACAGTATTCCTGATTGTATTCATTTTATAATCTGAACAGTGCACAATTTTTGATGAAGTGAAAACTTTAGGCCAAGATCCATCAGCACAAGTGCCATTAATCACCTGTAAGAAGTGAATCATTCAAGGAGTTGTATTCATTGATTAGCAAAACCAGACTTAACATGAGCTTGATCGACGATCTTTATGAAAACAAACTAAATTTTTCTGTTACCAGAATGCTTCAGAGTGATCCATGAGCTTTACTTCAGGTCTACAAGCCTACCACCATAGTTGTCATAACTGTTGGCATCTATGGCTTAACTATGAAAGGACCATCTCTCTCGGAGATCTTGTCCCCTAAATCTAGCCAGGTACTTTAAGAATATGGAACTGAGTTGTAAATAGGTCATCATGGAGACCTCAGTACAAACCTCTCTTCTCAGTGGAGAGCAGTGATCTATGCAGTAGGGCATTGGTGAGTGTGTAGAGATGGCCATTTCTCCCTCAATCCCTATTTTTTATCCTCTTTCATGTTTAAGAATCATTAGCTGGGAACAGGCAGCTCATAGTGGTATCCGTGTCCCAGCCTGCCTTGTAAATAAGTGTGGCCATGTGGTTAGGCTATGGACCCTGGAGTTGTGTGCTGTTACTGAGGTAGCTTCCATGCTTGTTGTCTTTGCACCCTTCTTCCACCCTGCTCAGCAGTAGCACAGAGGGTGCTATTTTGGGCCATAGGTTGAGGTCATGCACAGCAGAGGAATGAGAAAGGTGGAGTCAGGGTTTCTGACAGCTGGGTCACTTAATCCTGGACAACCTCTGCAGACTTGTGCATGAGACAGAAATAAAGTTTGGTCTTGAGCCACACTTATTTGAGGTTTTTGTCTCCTGTGGCTAGACTTTTGAGTTCCAAATACTATAGTATGTTTTATGACTTTGGACATGGAGTGTCTAGACCAGGGAAGGAGGAACTCCTAGAAACAAGGTACATTCTCTGGAGTGGTCAGAGATTTGGTTGATTATGGTCTAAAAGGAGTTATTGTTGGATCAGTGTTAAGATTTCATAGATCATCTTTAAGTCTTCTTCTAACCTGAGAGTCAAGGACTTTGAAGTGTTGAGCTTAGTTTTGATGAATTACCAATATTTCATCATTTCTAAAACACACATTTTTACACTTGGATGCTTCAGATATTGGAATGTGTTTTACAAGACAGGCCTCTTAGCTTTGGCATGTCATCACAGCTGAATTTGACATTTGTCCTGATGGTCCATAGGTATTTCCCACAGTGGCTAGCATTAGCAGGACGGAAGTGTTGAAGCATGAATACTGGCTTCAAACGGGCAGGTTCCAGTAGTCATCCAGGATTTATAGTATGGAGCAGTAGTTGAAGAAGTCACTAGTTCTAGGTTCGGAAAATGGCCACTTTGTAGCTCAAGTTTGCAGTTTCTTTATGGAACCCAGTTGGTGGTCTCCCTTGGCTTTTTCTAAGGCTGAGACCAAGAACAGCTAAGCTATTTAGGGTCTAAAGAGGACTGAGATAGTAGCCTGATTGGGTAAGATGATTCTTTGTGGAAGGAGGACACCAGATAGACGATAAAGTTTTGAAGTAATCCTCTTCAATACTTCTTGAATTTGTGTTATATGCTCAGAGTTAAGACAAGTAGTGCTAGAAAGATTACATAAAAGAACAGCCTAACCTTTATTCTTAGAGGCACTTTCCCTCTCCCCTATCTCTTGTATTTACTTCCTTAAAATAAAAACATGACTGCAAATATTGTCTCTGGACCCAAGTAGTATACTATATTAATTTTTTTGTACAACTTTTTTTTTACCTACATACTTTGTTTTCTTTGACTGTCTGGCAGAAATAGCTTACATCCTCCAAAGTCACCCTGAGATTTCTCTCAGTTCAGTTTTTCAGTTGTTAAAACTTGCCAACGTGTGCTAGTTCTGTGTTGTCCCCGGAGACCTCCTTATGGGACCTCTGACTTCCTGCTGCCGAATGGGCTGCTTGCCACCCAGATGTGGGACGCTGGGTCAGACAGGTGTTGGCTGAGGATTCCTTTTTTCCCTTGTCCTCTGGGATGACACTCTGACCGGGTTTAATTCCTGTTTCCTGGATGACATTCCTACCGGGCTTACCTCCTCATTTTGCCGGCCTTCATTCTTGTAGATTCCTGAGAAAGCACGCAAGAGGTAAGTTGGAGGCTTTCTTTGTCTAAAAATCACCTTATCAACCAGTACTCGTGTCTGATTTATGGTTTGGCAAGATTGGAATTCCAGTTTGAAAATACTTTTCTCTCAGAAATTTGAAGATGCTGCTCTGTTGTCTTCTGGCTTTCAATATTGTGGCACAGTCTGTCCTTCTGATATCTGGCCTTCTGTTGGTCCCCTTTTTTTTTCACCTCCCCCCTGACCCCCGGAAGGTTTTTAGTGTAGTAGTTAAAAGATGAACACAAGACCAGACTTCCCAGTTTGTCACCTCCTAGCTACGTGACTATGACAAATTATCAAACTCCTTTGCCTAAGGTTGTCATGCGTACAGTGCAGAGAAAAGGACTTCATGCCTCTTGACAGTTGTTGGTGGATTATATGAGAATTCATGTAAAGCACTTAGAAAAGCTTTTTGGGCCTAAGTTACATATTGGCTGCAATTAGTTATAATCTAGCTATTGTAAAATATTACTGTGATAAACAGCGGTCAGACCTTGTTCATTTATTGTGGAGAACAAACAATGGACTTCTTCAGTCTGGAGACTTTGTCCTTCAGCTCAAGGAAGACTTCTTGCCTTGCTTCTTTATTTCTTACCACAAATTTTATTCTCTTTTTCCTTTTTCTGATAATGCTATCAATGGAATGCTGGATCTCTTGGGTGAAGCCTTAATTTAAAAAAGAAAAGAAAAGAAAAAAAAAAGAAAGCCTTTCTCCTTTTTCACTTTGTGTGTATCTTTTGTTTAAATTTTGGGGCTAGTTCTTAAACTGTGTCTTCTGAAAGTTTTAATTATATATTTAATTATTTCATGTTAACTTCTGAGAGCATTCTGATTTTCTGCTTCTATTACTTAAATCATCCTGTTTTTCCATGAGAATGATAAATTTTTTCAAGATATTAATGACAGATTGTCTGATTTTTCTTACCGGCATTCCCTCAATTTTCAGAGAATTTTTTCCTTGTTTATTTTTTCATATCAAAGAATGCCTTCCAATATTAGGTTGATGCTTGCTTCCTTTTTAAGATTGAGTTCTCTGGACTCAATTTAGTTTCTGCCAAGAACGATCCTCTGATATTTTGTCTGTGGGCTATCAGCCTGATTATAAGCTTACTGTGGAGCAGAGCACAGGAAGTGTGCTGGAAGTCCCATAGTTGAGATTGCAGAAGAATTGCACTGTTTCCCTGCTTGCACCCCTATGCCTCACCCTCAGCGTCCCCTGGGTTTAGTAACTCTAACTTTGGAATGTCTAATCAATTCTAAGATTATACAGCTGTTTACTGAGTGGGGGAAGTTGTCTGTACAGGGTACGGGTAGGTACTTTGGGGAAGGGATGTCCAGTGGATCCTTCTAGAAGATGACAGGGCATTTCCCTACCATGAGGCCCTGACTCTCTCCACCTTCTGTTGTTTTTGTGTCCAGCTCCTGGGTCATTCTGGGGTTCTGCAGGGTGTTAAACCTTGCATCTTGTGGTGTATTCTCTATGAGCTTGTTTGACTTCTCTGTCTTCTAGTAAGTCATCCCTGCCTTCCAATTTTGAGGTTTGTGATTAAAGCGTCCTATATTATTGAAATTTTTTGCTACCTAATTTTTTTCTATGCAAGAAAACCAATATTTAAATGGATTAGAATGACTTCAAGTTAGGAAGCGTGAGTATGCTTGCAGCATGTTGCTTTGTCATTGTGGAAAGGTGACCTCTGTGTTCTATAAGTATAGCGAAAGGTATTACTGTCCGTTTCTAGTTACAGAATGAAACACTCTTGGAAGTGCTGTTTTGTTCAGAACATTTTTATCCTGACTTTCGGTATCACTTGTGTGTGACTGTGTATGTGCTCTGCATTCGCTAAAGGACCTCTCAAGGTTAAATTTGGCTTTTGAATTCTTCACAGCAGTTGGTGAGTTTTTAACGGAAAGACCTTGTTGCAACTTTGAGCCTAAGTGGGAATCTGTTGTGATTTTTACTGTCAAACTTACACCCATTGAAATTCTAAACTGAAGCATTAAAATGTATTCTTGCAAACATAATAAATCTTAAGGACCCAGGTCATTGACTGATTTTCCTGGACCCCATGGAAAATCTGGACATCCGTGATTAGCTTAGACCAGTTGGCATTAATCGCTGAGCCAGGATGGCGTCTCTTCTTCAATTACACACATGGGGTGTATGGACACCTGTATGAACTCCAGTTTCAACTGTCAGCAGGGAAGAGAGGGATTAGTAATAGGTAACTACCTACTAGAGGCTGCTGTAAGATTAGAAGTTCTAGGTCTTGGGAGCCCCGGGAAGGCTGTGGCCGCAGGAAGAAGCTGCATGGAGGGACGGGGCCTTTTGGTGGGCTTTGGTTGGGTGGGAGTGATACATGTTCCCATTTCTGCCCTGTGTTTAATCAAGGAAGGCGAATGCTTGCGTAGCGGGTGTCCTGGCGTGTGCCACCCTGAGGACATGCAATTACACACCACTTGATAAGTTTCTGATCTTGTCCTTAAAATTTCCTATAGCGATAAGATTTTGCTAATAAAATGTGCTTTCAGTTTTATGGTCTTGGGCATCTGTTCCAAACCGGTTGACAACAACCGGTTGACAACAGCCCCTGAGGGCACCTAGTGTCTTTGTCAATTGCCGCTGAAGTCAAAGTGAGGCTTTTTTTCGCAAAGGCCAGAACAAAGATCTTTCAACTTTATGATGACTTTATCCTATGATAACTTAGAGTTGATGGAGAGACTTTGTGACAACCAGGAACCAGTTCTTGGTGATATTTTTCATGGGGGTTACTAAGTAATTTAGGAGTCTTGTGGTAACTGATTTTGTGACTGGGTATCTTTATCAAGGTAGATATTAACTGCCTGTACCCAGAGAGTTGGGACTGTCCTGTCTTTGCACTAATTAACTTTGCAGAGTCCAGAAATAAAAATGAGATAAAAGGAAATATATATACTTTTAAAGTTTAAGGGAGGGAACATGTGCACACACATGCCTGTGCGCTGAAGAGGGGTAGAGAGAGAGGGAGAGAGAGAATCCCAAGCAGGCTCTGGGTTCCCAACACAGAGCCCTACAGGGCGCTCGAACCTATGGACTGTGAGATTATGACTTGAGCAGAAATCACGAGTCAGATGCTTAACTGACGAAGCCTCCCAGGCACCCCAAAAGATAAATTTTTTTAATGAAGGTATAGTGCAGGTGACAGCTAGTGCTGATGCGTTAGAGAAAGAACTAGTACAGAGGTCAGCATACTTATGGCCTGAGGGCCAAATCTGGCCCATGCCTGTTTTTGTTTTGTTTTGTTTTTTAAGTTGTTTATTGGGACATGTCCACACCCATTCCCTTACTGATGGTCTGGGGCTGCTTTTTTTCCATGAAACCTGAGTTGAATAAATGCAACGGAGACAGTATGGAGCATAAACCCTAACATACTTGCTGTTGGGCCCTTTGTGAAAATAGTTTGCCAGCCCTTGGACTCGATTAACATATGAAGATTTGGAAGCAGCAAACTTAGGAGGATTTAGAGGAAAAAAGTGGAGCAAGGAGGTTCTTCAGGGTATAGGAGACGCATTATGAATTACTGTTTGGGTATCATTTTCTTCCATACCTTCATTTGCTTCCCCACCTCCATTATTTCTTTAATTTTATTTTATTTTTTAAAGGAGAAAAGGGGTCCGTTATGAAGGCTGTTAAGAGCTAAAAGTCCATTAGAGTAAACTAGGAGTTCAAAGTGTGGTGGCTTGTCATTGGCTGGGCTGTTCCCCGGGGGGACCTGGGGAAAGCATCTCTTCTGCTGGCTGGAGCAGTAGAGTAGTACAGCTTGGAGGGTCAAGTCCACCTCTTTCTGTAGGGTTTATGGGGTAGGGCGTGAGAGCTCCCCCTGCTGAAACCTCCTGACTTCATTGTAGTGAGATTTCTTCCCGTTACTGATTTCCACGCCTGAAGTAGAAATAAATTCTTCTCATACTACCTTAATGCTTTGCACAGATATTTGCAGTTCTCCCACTCTTGGACAAGTGGTAAGGTTGCACTTTCCCACTTGGCTGAGATTGAGTGTTGTCCTGTGGCCAACTTCAGTGAAATGTGAGCGGAAGTAACGTGTGTCACTTCTCGGCAGGAGCTTTAAGTGCAGGGGGCCCTTGGCTGTGGTCCTTTCCCAGTGTCTGGAGATTATGGAAGTTTTTCTTGAGATGAAGCCTCCATTATCCTGAGTCCCTAGTTGATCAGGGGTATGAGCAGGGCTCCCTGCCAAAACCCTTGGACATTTGCCTTAAGCCACTGAAGTTCCGGGTGGTTTTTGTACGGAGCCTATCCTGAGGGGTAGAGGGCAAGTGTTCATGTTTCAAGGTTTTCACCCCTCTAGATTTTGAAGTTCCACACTAACATTATGTTCATAATAAAAAGGTAAGTCTCTTTCTCTTATTTCTAATGGTGCTAAGTATTTGAATTATTAGTTGCTACCTATGTAGGCTTCTCCCAAGATAAAGATACTTTGGTATTTATATTAAGGTTTTCAGGGGCGCCTGGGTGGCTCAGTTGGTTAAAGCGGCTGACCTGGGCTTAGGTCCTGGTCTTGCGGTCCATGAGTTCAAGCTCCGTGTCAGGCTCTGCGCTGACAGCTCAGAGCCTGGAGCCTGCTTCAGATTCTGTGTCTCCCTCTCTCTCTGCCCCTCCCCGACTCGCACCTCTGTCTCTCTCTCTCTCTCTCTCTCTCTCTGAAAAATAAATAAATATTAAAAGTATATAAATTAAAAAAATTTTTTTTCACCTCAGTTTTTTCCCCACTGATACTCATCTTTGAAATGAGAACTGTTTTAACCTTTTCTGCCTTTACAAGTGGGGACAGAGAACTTGGAGGGAATCTAAACCTTCTTGTCACTGTCTGTATACCTGGGGTATATAGGGGTGTGTGAGGGGAGCAAGGATGGAGATCTTCTCACCATCTGGGCAACATAGAGCAAGAAATCACTTTATTGAAGTGGTTGGGTGAAGAGTAATTACTCTTCCCACTTGGTCGATGAGAGGAGAAAAGATTTATGTAGGGGCTGTGGCTACAGTCAGGAATATGTGTGTCTGACCTTTAGGGCCCCATGTGCAGTGCTGGCTGTATTTCCCATAATTCTGGGGGATATAGCCATACTCGTGGGCAATGGCCATGTTCCCTTATGGGTTAAAATGTCATGTATAGGCTCTCTGGCAACCTCATAATTGTTTAAGTGTGTGTGTGTGTGTGTGTGTGTGTGTGTGTGTGTGTGTTTTAAATAATGGAAACTGTGTTCTGAATTCCCAACAACCAATTCATGAAAGGACTTGAACAATGCACTGATTTTCTTTGAAGGGAGTTGTGGTAGTTTGTAACCAAGCACTACAAAACAGGTGGCCTAAAGCAACAGAGATTTATTCTCACGGTTCTGAAGGCTAGAAGTCTAAAATCAAGGTGTCAGCAGGCGGGGCTCCCTCTGAAGCCTCTCGGGGAGGATGCTTCTTTGCCTCTTCCTGCTCTGCTTGTTCACTGGCTTGTCTGCACAACTCCAGTCCCTGCCTCTGCCTTCCCGTGGCCGCCATCTTGTGTGTCTGTGCCTTTGGATGGCATTATTCTGTTCATTCTCTTTTATAAGGACTCTATGTAGTCAGATTAAGGCCCGCCCCAGTGACCTAATCTTAACCTGATTACCTCGGCAAAGACCTTATTTCCAAAAACAAGTCACACTCATAAGTAGTAGGGGTAGGATATCAAGATGTCTTTTTGTGAGAAACTGTTCAGCCCATAACCGTCATTGAAAAATGTCTCTGCTCCAGCATGCTGTTTTAAGTTCATCTTGCTTCTCAGGAGGAAAATAAGCTCCTTAATTAATTAATTCATTAATTAATTAATGAGAGAGGCAGAGAGATAGAAAGAATCTCAAGCAGGCTCTTGGGCTTGTTCCCGCCGCTCTGGGATCATGACCTGAGCCAAAACCAAGAGTCTCACGTTCAAATGACTGAGCCAGCAAGGTGTTCCAATCATGATTTTTAAAAAGTGGACTAACTCAGTAATGATAACAAAATGATTCAATGATGGGCAAAGGACTTGAGTAGACATTTCTCTAAGAATATAAATGGCCATTAAGTATATGAAAAGATGCTCAGCATCAGGAGTACTTAAGCAAATGTAAATCAAAACCACAAGGAGAGGGCACCTGGATGGATCAGTGGGTTGAGCATCTGACTCTTCATTTTGGTTCCAGTCATGATCCCAGAGTTGTGTTTGAACCCTGCGTTGAGCGCCACTCTGAGTGTGGAACCTGCTTAAGATTCCCCTCTCTCTTTCTCTTTTTCTTTCTCTTTGCCCCTCTCCCCTGCTTGCCTACTCTCTCTCTCTCATTCTAAACACACACACACACACACACACACACACACACACACACACACACACACACATTAGGGTGGCTCTTATATTTAAAAAAAAAATAAAACAAGTGTTGGTGAAGGTGCAAATAAACTAGAACTCTGCATTGCTGGTGAGGACATACGGTGGTACAGATGGTGTGGAGAACAGTCTTGATTCCTCAAAAAATTAAACATAGAATTACCATATGATCTAGCAGTTCCACTTTGAGTATATACCCAAAAGAATTGTGAACAGGGTCTTGGAGATACCCATACACAATGTTTATGGCATCATTACTCACAGTAGCCAAAGGGTGGAAGTAATCCAAGTGTCAGTGGATGAATGGATGAACAAAATGTGGTATATACTTATAATGACATATTCAGCCTTGAAAAGGAAAGAAATAGTAACACATGCTGCAATATGGGTGGATCTTAGGTTAAGTGAAATAAAACAGCCACAAAAGGACAAAACGTTGCATAATTCCTCATAGGAGGTACCTAGAGTAGTCAGACTCATGGAAACAACAGTAGAATGGTGGTGGGTAGGAATTAAGGAAGCGTAAACAAAAATGTATAGTATTCACTGACCAGTCTCATAAGTAATACCCCTCTTCCTAATCTGGATTCTGGACCAGTGGAGAACTATGACACAGTAAGGTATCCAGCCTTTGAACAATCAAGTCATTTCTGTTGAAGGATATTTGGTAGGTGATGGCTTAGTGTGAGACACCAAGGAGCTCCCTATCAGCACACCTTGGAATTTGGTCCTTTGAGTTCTCCTTTGAGAACAGGGTTGTTCTCTGAGGTGCAGAGGGCTCCTGTGCTCCCCACGGGTGGACTCATCCCCAAGAAGACAGTGGGAGGAGCTCAGCCAAGCTTGCTCTGTTTATTCTTCCCACATTTTCTAGTCTGATGTGTTACTGCACTTCTCCAGGCAGGATGAAAATAAAGGGTCAGATCAAAGCAAAGAAGGATACACTAAGCTCCCCCATTAAAAAAAAGCTTCAGGCATAGGGGAAGAAGTATTGACTTGCAACATCCCTACTTCTTGTTCTCTTAACAAATCACACTTGCAGTTTAGCCCATGGTTAACCAGTGACTTGCTCATTGTCAAGAATTTGCTCCCCAGTGACACCACTGTCCCTTTGGGTGCTCTTCTAGTACTTCTGATGGGTGGTTGAGAGTTTGAAGGCTCTGGCGGTTAATTATATAAATTCCAAGGCCATTCTGTGCCCAAAACTTAATATACTTTCCTCTTTTCAACTGCAAATGACAAACAGACATGTTGTCTTGCGTAGAGGTGTGTAGTGAGATCCAGTGACAAAGTTAAGGTGCCAGTAACATAGTGATGCCTAAATTTGATGCCTAAACTTCTACTGTCACATTCCCAGGGAAAAATTAATTGCAGCATTGTCTAACTTTGCAAATTCAAGTCCAAATATGTTCAAAATAAAATTCTCTTGGCCCTTTCATAATTCATTATTTCAACAAATGTTTATTGAAAACTCACTCTGGGTACTCTTCCAGTCGTTGGGGATATTTTGGTGCATAAAACAGAACCCCCCCCCCCCAAAAAAAAATCCTGCCCTGCTAGAGCTTACGTTCTGGAGACTTTGAGAAAGAAAAAAAACCAAACAAACCCTAGAATTAAATTCCAATAAGCATATCTTACCAGGTCCTGTCAAGCTAGAGTATTTTTTTTTTTATTTAAAGAAAAATTTTTTGAGAGAACACATGCGTGAGGGAGGGGCAGAAAGAGAGGGAGACAGAGGCTCTGAAGCAGGCTCTGCGCTGAGAGCTCAGAGCCCAATGTGGAGCTCGAACTCACAAAACATGAGATCATGACTTGAGCCGGCATCAAGAGTAGGACCCTCAACCTACTGAGCCACCCAGACAGGCTAAGGCGTTCTTGGAACATAGGTGCGGTTCTAATTCTTCCGGCAGCCATAGTGCAGGCTGCTTCACAGGAAAGGCTGTCTTCATGTGGTCTCTGAAGTTGTGCTAGTTCTCAGCCCCCACCGTGTGAGGGGGCACGCGGGTGATCACAGAACTGTCTCCCCTGCTGCACTATTCCCCCAAACCACTGCATTTTGAAAACGACCCAATCCCCTAGTCCTGAAGGAGTAAAGCAGGGAAGAATTAAATTCTTAGAACGTAGTGTCTAGTGTTTCTGAAGACCATTGTGCTGCAGCAGGCGGGCCCCCGCCCAGTGACAAACCTGTCACTCGTTGAGGAGCAGGCCATTTTCAGGATTTTGTCATAAGAGCTACGCCTCTTGCTCTGGATGTACTTTAGTCTAGGGACCTGACTCCTGGGGAAGATGTATCTCTAATATTTCACCATCCAGTCAAGTGCTAACTGGGAACGCTTTGTTGTCTTGGGGTATGATTGTATGTGTACGTGCACGTGGTGTTGGGATTCTTGAGTTGTTGGAAAAAACACATGGATTCCAGCTTATCCCGTCCATCACTACCTTCTTGTCCACAAATAGAGTGGAATTGGGCTGACTTAGGAGCCTGGCACCGCCTATCAGACCCGTTAGTAATCATTTAAAGTTGGGCACGTTCTAGTGTTTTGGAAGGCACACAGAAATCCGCTTTGCCCTTTTAAAGCAATAAATACTGTGTCAGCCACTAAATGTCAAAAAAGGCCTATGAAGATGTTGTTCCCTACAGTGCGGTTGTGTCTCCCGGGTGCCGGCCAGCCAGCTCTCTGCTGTCCGGCTAGACTCAGGTGGAGCTTCTGCTGTCGGCCCACACCTGCCAGGGATGGTTCCAGGTGCATCTGGGTGGCCTGCCCAGAAAGGCTGCCTGTTAGAAGCCTTTGCTCATGCCAAGGCCTAAACTGGCTTTGTGTTAGATGTGCAGTCCACGCCTTGTCTTCTTCAAGTTACAGCCTCGTGCAGTCCTCCTTCCGTGGAAATGCCCCCTTGCCTGTGGACAGAGTTGCCATGAGCTGGAGTTGTCTACTTAGGTCAGAAGAATGTGTGGTCTTAAGCTTCGAGTTTGTTGCCTGGTCTATGCTATTTAAAGCCAGCATCATAGGGGCACCTGGGTGGCTCAGTTGGTTAAGCGTCCGACTTTGTCTCAGGTCACGATCTCACGGTCCGTGAGTTCGAGCCCCGCGTCGGGCTCTGGGCTGACGGCTCAGAGCCTGGAGCCTGCTTCCGATTCTGTGTCTCCCTCTCTCTCTCCCTCCCCCCGTTCATGCTCTGTCTCTGTCTCAAAAATAAATAAACGTTAAAAAAAAAAAAAAAACCAGCATCATAAACGAAAAAGTGAGCTGGATTACAGGATGGAGGCTGCAAACCACCAACTTGTAAAAAACTTCTGACCTGTGCTTTGAACCAAAGTGTCGCCTACCTCGCTCAAGGCAGAAGCTCAGGTTACTCTGTGTGTGTTTTGCTCCTGCAAACATGGCTCCTTGTCGATTTCTCATGGTTTGTTGCTTCGTAGGGTATATTTACAGTTTTGACAGGGCCCGTTAAAGAATACCTCCATTTCAAGAGTGCTGTTAGGAGTGGCTGAACCGTTTGTTAAAATATATTCTCCTGAAATGGTGAGAAGCCACTGCCCCAAACCCCACATGCTTCCTTGGGTTGCTGCACCACGGCAGTCCTTTCTGGGTGATTCTGTGGACCTCCCCCATGATCCCACACCGAAGGGGAAATGCCTGGCTCACCAGGGCTCTGGCCTCCTGGACTATGTTCCAGAGCTGTGGTCAGCACATGTTCAGGTTTGGTCTTTAACTTTTAGGAGTAGTGTCTGTGCCTTTTTCCTCCTCCTGTTTATGAACCTTTGAAAAATAGCACATACGTTATTACGGATGAGATTATAGATGAATTACAATTGCAGATTATATAATTAGAGAATCTTAGCCATAATTATAGATGAGTTATAGACGAGAAGTAGTTTGATGGACAGAGCTACGTTTGAGAGACAGACTTAGCCATCACCTCAGAGCAGAAAGAGGGCAGGCCTCACCTACAGCTTTCCACCGTAGGGACAGGGCTTGCTACCGCTGGAGGAGACCGGGGTTTATGCTCAGTGGGCAGTAGGGCTGGGAGTAGGTAAGATGAGTGAGGCCTTGGCCTGAAGTTGAGAATGTAAGGGGTGCCAAGAAACCTTAAGTGAACAAGATAAATAATATTTTTGTATTAAAAAAAATTTTTTTTTACATTGACTTATTTTTGAGAGACAGAGACAGAACACAAGTAGGGGAGGGGCAGAGAGAGGAGGAGACACAGAATCTGAAGCAGGTTCCAGGCTTTGAGCTGTCAGCACAGAGCCTGACATGGGGCTCGAACCCACAGACCGTGAGATCATGATCTCAGCTGAAGTCGGACGCCCAACCGACTGAGCCACCCAGGCGCCCTAAGATAAATAATATTTAACATGTTATTATCAATAATCAGAATTGATGTAAAAAAAATCCATACTGAGCAAAATATAAAAAATACCTTAGAGATAAGATTGGTATTCTTGACTTTGCCCTTTGCCTCAGGCTCCAGTATGGCTCCAATGCACAGGGTTACTGATCCCGTCTTCAATTTAGTGCCTGAGGCGAATGCCACTCAACTCACCCTTGTCCTTGACCCATCACTTCTTCCCAGATTTACAGAATCTCTTAATCACTTTATTTTTTCTGGGCCGAGGGAGTAAAAAAGAACAGGGGCAGAAACATTACACTGACTGAACTCCCTCCACCTGGAAGGAACAAACTCAAGTGGATTTAGAAGGAACATTCTCCAGGACTGTAAAAACTTCCGATTTGCTCTGGACGGGAGTATTCACTCGGAGAGGAAAGTACAAAAGCAGGCATTCAGAGGTAAGGAAAGTGTACCTCCAGTTAGAGTAAGTTTGACAGTTGGATGTGGTAGCTTTGCTCTGCCAGTCCACTCATTGTATTGATCACCTTGACTGGACGGGCATTCTTAAAGCTCTCTGCGACATGTTGGTTGCTCCAGGCGTGGTCCGTGGACTAAGAGCTTCCGCAGCACCAAGGAGATGGAGACAAACCCAGACCTACTGAATCGGTCTGCAGTTTTCCCCCAAATGCCCAGTCGCATGTACAGTCCAGCCCTCTTGTGGCGCTTCCATAGCCTTCATTTTTGAAATCCGTTAGGCCAACACTAGCTTCCCTCCTGTTGAAGTGGCTTCACGGGAAATCATGATGCTCTTGAGAAACTATTAAGTACTCTTGTTCTTGGCTCTGGGGGGTAAGATGTGCTTTACTACACTCTGCTGGAGGACATCGAAGTTTGTCAAAAGGTAGGTTGCAGGAGCTAATTTAAGCATTTTAGCTAGAACTGTGAAAAACAGGAATAGAGTGAGGGTTAGGGGTAAAGCCTTTAGCACCTTGAATGGTTTCAACAGAAGGTAGAGATTCGTGACTACGTCAGTAACACGTGCTGATGATTTTTTGTTCAACTTCTTTACACTTTAGAACAAGATTGATAGCTCAGATATTAGACATATGTCTTCTTTTTTGTTTTAACATAAGTGGAAGACCAGGTAATATTTTGGGTTTTGAAGCATAGAGAGCTTTAGTGGTATGATTTGTGAGTTCATAAAAACTTGAAGAAGCACTGACAAAATTCTGCGATTTGAAAGGTGTAAATTATAATTGTTTGTATTCAAATCTTAAAACTGGCACACCATATGTAGACATAAATAAGGAGTAAAATTAAAGTTCTTTGTGGATATAAAGTAATGAAACTAGTTTTCACAGGTATGTGGGTTCTGGAAATACTTTATAATTGCCAGATGAGGTAGCAAATTTATCTGTATTAATAGTTCAAATTACTGGGTTGGACATGACAGGTAACACGAAGATGTAGAAGATACCTGATGTATAAGCGCCTACTGAGTTCATAGTTGAGTCAGCAAGTAAGGCACACCACTACTCAGTAACCTGGTAGTAATATTCTAGAAAGCACTTTGACCAAGGCATGTAGTTTATGTCCTAGAAGTGGTTTCCTCACTTATAAAATGAGGACATTTGAATTAGATCTTACAGGTGCCCTCCAGTATTGGGGCTCCTGGGTGGCTCAGTGGGTTAAGTATCTGACTCTGAATTTCAGCTCAGGTCATGATTTCATGGTTTGTGAGATCGAGCCCTGCATCAGGTCCATGCTGACAGCACGGAGCCTGCTTGGGATTCCCTTTCTCTCTCTTTATCTCTCTCTCTCTCCATAAATAAACTTTTAAAAAAATGCCCTCTAGAATTAATATAAGGATAGCAAATTCATTTATAACATAAGGACTTAATATGATACAACTTTTTAGGTGTATCTATTCACTGTAATAAATACGGGAATTTCTGCTTTTGGAGAATAAACAATCATCCTTAAGCTACAGTTTAGAAGGTAATCTCATTTTTTCCAAAACTATTGAAATACCTCAAATCTTACACAACTAGTTCTTTTCACTGACCATTTCTTTTGGTACATATTAGTTGTTAACCTTACAAATGATTAGGAAGATGTGTATTTTGGTAACTTTTCAAGAGGAGCTAGCCTTTGATATTCTCAAATCTTAACAAGTAGGGAATTTGTTTGCTCTCATTTAAAATGTTCTGTGAAAAAGATGTCATCATGGCACTCTTAAAAAGGAAACTTGCTCATTCTACTTTGTTCTGGTAGATCAGACTGCTGAAAGACAACTTGAGAAATGAACTCTTTGAGAATCATTGATTCCAACATTTTTGCCTTTTTTTAAACTTTTGATTTTGCTTTAATAAAAAGTATTGTCCAAACAGTAACTTTGAAGGTGTCAAAAATGACATTGCAATTATAGAAATGCAAAGACATTACTTCCTGGGTCAGGTCAAATCTCAGCATCCTGTCCAAGAACACGAGTACAGCATGTGATAGAAATTTAGGTACTGCTCTTCCAGTGGGAGAGGGATGATATTGGCCACCAGACAAAGGGGCTGACTTTTAACTTGTTTGACAAAATTCCTGAGGGAGTTCTGGTCACCCGTTTCCTGACCATGGCTGTATATTCGTCATGATGACTTGAAGCTGTTGTTGCCTTTTTTAGTTTTTAGAAAACTTTCATATTAGAGAGCACGAGCAGGGAAGGGAGGCAGAGAGAATGAGAGACAATCTTAAGCAGGCTCTGTGCTGAGCACGGAGTCCTATGCGAGGCTCGATCCCATGCTGCTACGATCATGACCTGAGCTGAAATGAGGAATCAGACTCATAATGGACTGAGCCACCCAGTGCTCCACAGCTGTCATTTTTGGTAGTGAATGTTGATCTTCCAACTCCCCCTGGAACTGATGATCTAAACTTGAGAATTTTTAGTATCTGAATCATTATACCATGAATTTTTTTTAGCCTTAGCTACAAAGGTAGAAAACACTTCTGTAAATTTATTTCCTATTAAAACTCTCCAGGAGTATTTCTTCTTAGTGCATTTTTCTGGGACTTTTTTTTTTAAAGCTTTGCTTACCAAGTATGGAATTTGCATTTTGTGAATTAAGAAAAAAAAGGTAAACCTAATTATACTAAGCAGTCATGTGAAAGTTGGGATGGTTGATGGATTCTTCACTTTTTCATTACTCTTAGTAAACTACTGACTTGTCAGTCTACAACATTTAAACTTGAGTGGAATTCCACAACAATTAAAAATGTTTTTATATTATAATGACCTGAAAAAATACTTGAGAAAAATGCTGAATAAAATGCATAAACTTTAAAAGTAAAACTCAAGTCTTATATATATAATACAGAGATATTAACATTTATAAAGAATTACCCCCCCTTTCACCTAACAATTTGGCAGACTATATCAAAAGCCATAAAAACAAATCCTAATCTTTGGCTCAGTAATGCTTTTATTTCTAGGAAATTTTTCCAAAGGAAATAATCACAGGTAGTCAATGATTACAAAAATGTTTAGTGTTACTTATAAAGGAGAAAAACTAGAAACAACCTAAATATAGAATGTCTGTATCTTATTATATGTATTCTATTATTCATTTGCTTTAAAAATAACTTGAAATGCCTTGACTTTATTCCATTTTAATCAGGGGTTTGTTTTTAAATCATTTTTTTAAACGTACATTGGAAGAAGGAACTCAGGAAGTAAAACTCCTTAATTAAATCTAATGACTGTGTTTATATAGACAAATGACTTCTGTGATTTACGTTAAAAGCTTCTGTTTACAGTGCTCATATTTGTTTATACCAGAATCTCTTAAATACTGACCTTTATGGAAACAGACAGATGTAACATGTTTACTGATTTTTGACTTTCCACTCCACACACATAAGTCTAAAAAAAGAATAAATATGCTTCTTGATTTAAATATGTAGCTTGAACATGTTTTATACCCCAGGATTAAAAAAAATTGTGCCTCAGCAAAGCTTTTATTAAGGTGCTAGTCAAAACAACTATAACTTCAGTGATTTCTTTATTGACTTAAGAACTATAGTGGGAGAATAATAAGTAATTTATATTTTCCATCAGTGTAAAAACTCATACAGACCTTATTTTAGGATTCAGAATCTTTTTTTTGAATGAGTGTGTGTGTATGCGCGTGTGTGCACACATGCCCAGTGCTCGTATATGCACACGTGCGTGCTATTGGGAGAAACATTGCAGCCTTTCTTCTCCACCCGCCCTCCCCCCACCCCCCAGTAACGGCTGATTTCAGGATGCATGGCCAGAAACAGAGGACTGTTCACGAAGATACTGATCCTTTCACTTGTGCCATGGTTCCTGTTCTCCTGGTTGTATTTAGGTCACTGAAGTGTGATTACAGAGAGAGGATTACAAAATAGAAAAATGAGATCTCTTAATTGACAAATTTACAGGTTACAGAATGCCATTGTCCCCCCTCATGTATAATTTATATCTTTAGGACAGAGCCATGACATCTGATTGACATTTAACCGGGATTAGAAACTCAATTCAGTTGAAGAGTATATCTTGTGTGACTTATTTGAAGTCCTCCCTTGAGCATTTGGGCCTTTTTTAAGCACTTCAGTTTGACCAAAAGCATAATCCAAGTTTTAGTTATTTGCAAGCATAATCAAATTTTAGTTATTTGTAAAAATCCTTGGATTTGAAAGCTTTAATGGGTTGTTTTTAATGATTTTTTTTTTTTTTTTTTTTTTTTTTTAGTGTGCGACTGAGTAGTTGTCAGTGTGTTTATGGTATTGTGTGGTCATCACCATAATCTTTAGAACATTTTCATGACTCTCAAAAGAAACACCGCCCCAGTCAGCAGTCTCTGCTCATTCCCTTCCCTCTTACCCTTTCTCAGCTCTGGAGAATCACTGATCTAATTTGTCTCTATAGATTGGCCTATTCTGGACGTTTCATGTAAAGACAACACATAATGAGTAATCTTCAGTGACTGGCTTTTTCCACTTAGTATAATATTTTTAAGCTGTAACACTGTATGTATTCATGTTGTAGATGTATCTATACTCCATTTTCTTCTGTTGCTCATTGTTTATTCTGTTGTATGGGTATATAGCTTTTTAAAATTTATTTACCAGTTAATGGACATAGGCTTCCACTTGGCTATTATGACTAATGCTTTTATTAATCATGTACATTTGCACAAATGTTTGTGTAGACATAGGTTTTCATTTCTCTTTAGTAGATAGTTAAGAGTAGAATTGCTGTGTTATACAGTTTACCATTTTTAGGGACTTCTAAGAGTGTACCGCTTTATTAAGAGCCAACAGTGTTTTTTCACCTTTGAAATATGTTGAGATACGGAATGAAAGCAAGGAAAAGAGAAATGCCAGTGCCCTAAATCCTCATTGATCTTTAGCTTATTTGCTGTGTTTGCCAGGTCTGTCTGGTAATCATTCTCCACACAAACACTAAGGGGCCTTCTGAAACTGAAAAGGGCATTATTACTGATGATGTTGGGGCAGCAGGAATGAGTTGGAACCGTCCTCAGCAAATTAGGACCAATGGTTAACCAACAAGGAAAGGCTATTAGGTTTTGCTTCCTTCCCTCTTCTGAGAAATAAGAACCAATGGGAATAGGGAGGAGGCATCTGAGAAGTGAAGTCAGTCACAGGGAAAATTTTAGCACTGTCTCTGTCTTCTGCCCTAGTCTCTCAAATAAAAAAAGCATTTTTGAAAAGATGTGAAACTTGAGCTACTTTACCCCTATCTGCAGGTTGAGGTTCCAAAGGTAAGAATAAAGTGGTTGAAACGAATGAAGTGGTGGCTTGTTAATTTTTCTAATACTTTCCTGAACTGATCACTTTATTTCTTCCAGGGAACAACACATCATTACAACCTGAAAGCATCTTAGAAGCTTTCAACTGTGCTAAAAAACCTAGGAGATAGACAATTTTTCCTTTCCTTTCATTTGAAAGGATTGAAAGAAGAAAGAAGATGGCAGAGGCTTAAAGTTGATATTCAGGATGAATGATGATAATTCAGATGAGAAGACAGAAGATGAACGGCTATCCTTACTTCTCAGTGGTAAAAATGGAAATATCTGTGCATACAACCCAAACTCCCCACATACACAAAACTCCTCAGCCGATAGTGTGAGTTGGAACTCTGTGAACCCGGATGACATGGTGGTTGATTATGAAACCAGCTCTGCCGTGGACATTGATGAAAACAATACTTTAACTCCTCAGTGTGTAGAAGTGCTTCATCACCAAAAGTCGTCAAGTGAGTTGATTAGGAAGGAGGTGTTAGACACCCACAGAGCCTCCACACGTCAGTCTTGTGTGCACGTTGTGAATACAGAGGAGCCAAAGTACCCGTCTAACCGTTGTCATTCCCTGGAATCATTACGGGACCAGAGTGCTGAGACATCGTTGCCTTTTGTGTGGAAACCCAACGATGATGATTTGAACTGTCCACATTCTCTTACTGCCTTGGAGCCAAACCAGACATTTGACATGACAGTGGATGATGTTGACTGCACCTTCGTAACACGTCATGCCATTGGGAAGAGTCAGTCTTTGCATACGACTGGAAATCTGCAGCCGACCGGCATGAGGAGTGGAAACCCATCTTTATCCTGTTCTACATCTCCCTGTTCTGATAAGATACATGTGAGAGAATTGAATTATGATCAAGACAGCTTTGAAAACCCTCAAGCCACAGCAGCAGAGGCCCAAGATACAACATACATAGCATTTCCTAATGTGATGCAAACTGGTATTGTTGTTCCAGATCTTGGCATTCAGTGTCAGTATTCCACAGGACAGATCACCAGTGACTACACAGATGGGTCACAGCAAGGATTAGTTGGAGAAAAAGAGATACAAGCTCCAACACCAGTTTCTGAGGGCATGGATGTTCCCAATGGGGCTGTATTACAAGAGTTCTTTTGTTTATCGAAAGATGAACCAAATAGTGAGACACATTCACAGGCCTCATATGGGCAAAAGGAAATGGGCCAAAATCTCAGAGAAACAGTGTCCAATTGTCCTAAAGATGATGAATGCCCTTTACTGGTGCCAGCTTTTGATAAAAGTGAAGCCCAAGTACTGAACCCAGAACATGAAGTCACGGTGGCTGGAGATGCACACAATGCCTCTCATGAAAAGGATTTGGAAACCCAAAATCGTACCGTAGAATTGATACTGACTAGCCCACTGGGACAGAAGATGGCTTCGTCAGTTGAACTGAGTTGGGATGCAAATGATACGGTCATTAACACAAATAATACGGTTTGCATGTCAACACCAGTCCTAGAACCCCCAAATACAACCTTTTCTATTTCACCTATTGAAGTGGCAGAGAAATGTAGTAAAGTTGAGAAGAGTCATCAAGAACTTAGAAATGTACCGAGCTTGAAGGGGGCATCTGTGAACACGTGTAAACCTAATCTAGGAAAATTGACAACTAAAATGAATACTCCAATAGGCAGCAAAGTTAGAAAAACCGAAATTATAAGTTACCCAAGACCAAACTTCAAGAATGTCAAAGCAAAAGTTATGTCTAGACCAGTGTTGCAGCCCAAAGACCCTGCTGCATCAAAGGTCACACCCAGATCTCAGCTAACCATTGCCTCATCACCCTTATCCGTGTCTTCCTCAAGACAGTTGACAGCTTTGAGCAAAACACCAAGGTCTGACTTGAATGCAGATACAAAAGCAGAAATCCTAATTAACAAGACACACAAGCAGCAATTTAATAAACTCATTACTAGCCAGGCTGTGCATGTTACAACTCATTCTAAAAATGCTTCACACAAGGTTCCAAGAACAACATCTGCCATGAAATCGAATCAGGAAGATGTTGACAAAGCAAGTTCTAATTCAGCATATGAGACTGGGTCCGTGGCTACCTTCTTTCAGAAGATGAAAGGCATACTCCCTGTTAAAATGGAAAGCACAGAATGCTTGGAAATAACATACACTTCTGACATCGATGGGATTAGCCCTGAAAAGAAGGGTGAAAAAGAAAATGGGCCACCTATGGAAAAACAAGAGCTAAAAAAGGAAATTATGAATGAGACCTTTGAATATGGTTCTCTGTTTTTGGTAAGTCAGATTTTTGCCTACTTCAGAGAAGGGTTGGAGAGAGCAGAGTATGCATTAGCAGTTGGTCTTCACAAATAGTCAATAATATAGCCAAACTAGGTGTGCAAGTTGGCTTTCGGGTTAATATTTTATTCAGTAATTGTTTGTCATCTTAGTTATATACTTCAGAGTGTTAATTGGCTACAAGATAGGGAAAGTGCATATGGGGAAAAAATCGTCAAGTACAGTATTTTGTATTGAGTGGCAATGTTCCTTTTAATGAGGGGAAAGAGAAAGCTTCTTTTATATTTTGGTGTAATTAGTTATTGGAAGTTAAATATCTGATTATATTTCATATCTCAGGGGGAAAAAAAAGAGATTTGTTTATGAACTTTAAAATGTGTTGGGCCACATTTAAGAAATGGCTGGGGAGAGCCGGTAAACAGTCTCAACATAAAAATAACTCCTGGTCTCTTGTGGAGGAAGCTGCCCCGGGAAGGGGAGTCGTCTCCTGTGAACCCGGTGGGGGGGGGGGGTGTCGGGATTCTGCCTCTGATCAGCTAATGTGATCTGAAAGGATTGGACTAGGCGATGCCTGAGGTCTCTTGCAGCCCTAACCTGATGATTCCTGGTACATTAAGATAAACCCCTTTTATTCATGTACAGTGAAAAAGCAGTCTGTTGTCTGTAGCACCTGTCACATATTTGATGTGTGTGTAGGGGGCGGAGGAGACAGGATAGTCTCCTTCAAACAAAAAATTCACAGGTGGATTAAAGATGATTTTTCTTTAAACATACCTGTATCTTTGTCAGTAACATGAAGAAACTAGTTTTCTGAGTTTTAAGAACATTTGTCGGGCCATTCTTGGGCTTTGTGTACTCGTCCTCAGTCCTGTTTTTCGCAGAAGGGACTTACATGTATTTTTGGCCCCATGTCGACCTTTCTTGGGCTCCGGCCCCCCGGGCTAGGAATGGAGCGGGGTGCCAGGTAGGAAGGCAGATGTGAGGTATCTGTGTTCTGTGTGGAGGGCTCAGGTTGGAGAGGAACGAAGCTCGTAAGGTGTAGGGAAGTGTTCAAGGTCTGTTTCAGAAGTGTTTTCAGGGTGCATAGGGAATTGTTAGGTCCTTTTAGGAAGTAAGTTAGGAAAGACCAGATATTCTTGAGCTATATCAGTTTAGGGATGTTTTGGATTTTGTGACTTTTGGGGAAGAATGGTACACCTTAACGATGTCTAAATTAATGCGATTGTCTATTTTAAAACTCCGATTTTTAAGTTCTTTTCAAGTCAAACGTAGGAAACGTGTTTTATGTCATTTGTATTTTGATATTTTGCCAAATCAAACTATAACCTCTGGTAATTCTAATCAACGTTCTTAGTTTGGTGTTTATAGCTATACATAAAAAAACAATACATTTATTCCTCCTTGATTTATGGGAGGCTTTCATTACGTATCTACACCCAACTGAAAGTCTCTCTAAAAAACATTTGGCTTGGGGCGCCTGGGTGGCGCAGTCGGTTAAGCGTCCGACTTCAGCCAGGTCATGATCTCGCGGTCCGTGAGTTCGAGCCCCGCGTCGGGCTCTGGGCGGATGGCTCAGAGCCTGGAGCCTGTTTCCGATTCTGTGTCTCCCTCTCTCTCTGCCCCTCCCCCGTTCATGCTCTGTCTCTCTCTGTCCCAAAAATAAATAAACGTTGAAAAAAAAATTAAAAAAAAAACAAAAAAAAAAACATTTGGCTTGACTATAAATTGGTTGTCTGATTGTGAAATTAAAAGCTTTTCTGTGTGCACTGAGTAAATCTTAGGCTTTCGTTCTGCACATGGGAAGCAGAAAGCTGTTTTTCAGGTTCATGATGTGATATTGAAGTAAGGTGTTAGAAACGTCAGGTTGACATGGATCCTGGCACATCTTGGGGAAGAAGCACTTTTTATTTCTGGAAAAAACCCAGCCAACCTCATTCTTTACCCATGTCTTAAATGCAGTTCCCTCCTAATAGCACTGTTTTGCCTTGTACATGTTTGCACGTATCATGGGGAAGGGACAGGCCACAGGCTCTTATTGTAGAGAACCGAATGAGTGACCACTTGCTTCATGTTGACTCAAACTGCCATGTTTCTTGGTCACTTAAACAGGATCCAAAGGTTGTAAATCTTCCCTAGGTCTATGAGGGGACAGTGCTGGAAGGGTGTTAGTTTTCAGTGTGCTCTGGGGGTCTTGGGCTAAATTAGGCCTTGAGTTGACCAAATTCTTAGGTTGCCTACAATCTCACAGCTGCTGAGTCAGTGTCTATCTGAAACTTCAGAAACATTCTTGTTTGGAAGAAGGAATTTGATTTTAATTTGATACTAGTTGCATGTAGCTACCCATTACAAAGGTTATGTATTGGTGATTGTGTGTTAGATAAAGGAGGTGGTGAATTACTTGAAAGGAATTGGTATTTTTTTTGATAGCTCCTCTGAACCGCTTTGCTCAGGTTTTGTATATTATTATTCTGTCATTAAATTTTCCCAGTAATATATACATCATCATTCACTCTTTCCAGTAACAATGGGCCAGTTGTCAGCCACATTTAAAGGCTTCAGAGACATTATTTAAAACATACAGAGCTAGTAAGAACTAAAATCTAGATTCAGACTCAGGGCTCATGACTGGAATCCTGACCCTTTCTGCTTCATACACCACAAGGTTTCAAAATTTGGCAGAATATAGGCTAGCAAGGCAGAGTAAATTTGATGTAACCAGCTTACAAAAGTGAATCTTTAACAAAAGTGTGGTTTACTTTTTAAAAGGTTTTCTCTGGGAGATTATCTTAACCAGCTTCATGTAGAAGTAGATGTTTGTAGTTTGTGGACATTGACCTGCTCTTGGGGGCCGATTTTATGTAATGTTCTTAGGATATTACCCTATTGGTTTTTTTAGTCAACCCTGTGATACTTTAATTTTTTAATTTTAATTCCAGTATACTTAACACACAATGTTAGTTTCAGTTGTACAATATAGTGGTTCAACAATTCTGTACATTACTCAGTGCTCATTGTGATAAGTTTACTCTTCATTCCCTTCACCCATTCCCTTACTCACCTCCCCTCTGGTAACCACCAATTCTCTGTAGTTAAGAATCTGTTTTTTGGTTTATCTCTGTTTTCCCTTTGCTCATTTGTTTTGTTTCTTTCTTCTTCTTCCTCTTTTTTTTTTTTTTTTTTTTTTAGTGTTTATTTTTGAGAGAGAGAGAGAGAGAGAGAGTGCAAGTGGAGGAGGGACAGAGAGACAGGGGAGAGAGAATCCCACAGTAGGCTCTGTGTTAGCAGTCTCCAGAGCCCCACAGAGCCTGCCATGGGGCTCCATCTCAGGAACCCTGAGATAATGACCTGAGCCAAAATCAAGAGTTGGACGCTTAACCACCTGAGCCACCCAGGCACCTTGGCACCTCTGTTTTGTTTCTTAAATTCCACATATGAGTAAACTCATACAGTATTTGTCTTTCTCTTATTGACTTATTTCACTTAGCATTATACTCTCTAGTCTATTCATGTTGTTGCAAATGGCAAGATCTCATTTTGTTTATGGTTGAATACTATTCCATTGTGTATACACAAACGTATACACACACACACATCACATTTTCTTTATACATTCATCGATTGATGGACACTTGGGATACTTCCTTAATTTGGTTATTGTATTATTGTAGATAGTGCTGCAATAAACATAAAGGTGTGTGTGTCTCTTTGAATTAGTGTTCTTGTATTTTTTGGGTAAATACCCAGTAGTGTGATTACTGGATTGCAGGGTAGTTCCATTTTCAACTTCTTTGAGGAATCTCCATTGTGTTTTCCACAGTGGCTGCACCAGTTTGGGTTCCCACCAGCAGCGTACAAGGGTTCCTTTTTCTTCGCATTCACACCAGCACTTGTTACTTCTTGTGTTGTTGATTTTAGCCATTCTGACAGATGTTAGATAATATCTTAATGTGGTTTTGATTTGCATTACCCTGATGATAAGTGATATTTTCATGTATCTGCTGGCCATCTGGATGTCTTTTTTGTGTCTGTTCATGTGTTCTGCCCATTTTTGAATTGGATTATTTGTTTTTTTGGTGTTGAGTTGTGTAAGTTCTTCATATATTTTGCATACTAACCCTTTATTAGGTATGTTATTTGCAAATGTCTTCTTTCATTCCTTATGTTGCCTTTTAGTTTTGTGATTGTTTCCTTTGCTGTGCAGAAGCTTTTTGTTTTGATGTAGACCCAGTGGTTTATTTTTGTTTTTATTTTCCTTGCCTTAAGAGACATATCTAGAAAAATGTTGCTAACTGCTGATGTCAGAGATATTTCTGCCTGGGCTCTCTTCTGGGATTTTTATGGTTTCAGGTGTCACATCTAGGTCTTTAATTCATTCTGAATATATTTTTGTGTATGGCAAAAGAAAGTGGTCTCGTTTTGTGCTTGCATAGGCTGTCCAGTTTTCCCAACGCCATTTATTGAAGAGATTGTCTTTTCTCATTGTATATTCATTCCTTCTTTGTTGAAGTTTATTGACCATATAATTGTGGGTTTATTTTGGAGCTGTCTATTGTGTTCTGTTCTCTGTGTGTCTGTTTTGGTGCCAGTAACATACTATTTTGGTGACTAATAGCTTTGTAATATAACTTGAAGTCTGGAATTACAATACCTCCAGTTTTGTTTTTTTGTTTCACAGTCGCTTTTGGTATTTGGGGTCTTTTGTGGTTCCATACAAATATTACAATTCTTTTGTTCTAGTTCTGTAAAAAAATGCTCTTAGTATTTTGATAGAGATTTCATTAAATGTGTAGATTGCTTTGGGCAGTATAGACATTTTAATATTTTTTCTTATCTATGAGCATGGAAATGTCTTTCCCTTTCTTTGTGTCTTCTTCAATTTCTTTCATCAGTGTTTTCAGATAGAGGTCTTTCCCCTCTTGGGTTAGGTTTAATGCTAGATAGATTATTATCTTTGGTGCAATTGTAGATGGGGTTCTTTCCTTAATTTCTATTTCTTCTGCTTCATTATTAGTGTATTGAAATGAAACAGACTTCATAGGGTGCCTGGATGGCTCAGTCGATTAAGCAGCTGACTCTTGATTTCAGCTCAGGTCATGATTTCATGGTTTGTGTGATCTATCTCCCTCTCTCTGTTCCTTGCTTGCGCTCTCTCAGAATAAATAAACTTAAAATGCAACTGATTTCTGTACATTTTTTTTTTTTTGTATCCTGCAACTTTACTGAATTCATTTATCAGTTCTAGTAGTTTTTGATGGGGGTCTTTAGAGTTTTCTGTATATAGTGTCATATCATCTGCATATAGTGAAAGTTTTACTTCTTCCTTACCAGTTTGCATACCTTTTATTTCTTGTCTGATTGTTTTCACTAGGACTTCCAGTACTATGTTGAATAAAACTGGTGAGGGTGGACATCCTTGTCTTGTTCCTCACCTTAGGCAAAAAGCTCTGTTTTTCCCCATTGAGTATGATGTTAGCTGTGGGTTTTTTATATATGCCCTTTATTATGTTGACAATGTTGCCTCCAAACCTACTTTGCGGAGGGTTTTTTTTTTTAATTGTAAATGACTATTGTACTTTGTCAGATGCTTTTTCTGCCTCTATTGAAATGATTTGGTTTTTATCCTATTTCTTATTTTTTTCCCTTTCTCTTCTTGATGTGATGTATCATGTTGATTTGTGAATATTGAATCCCCCTTGAATCCCACCAATAAGCCCCGCTTGATCTTGGTGATTAATTTTTAGTGTATTATTGGATTTGGCTTGTCAGTATTTTGTTGAGGATTTTTCCATCTATATTCATCAGAGATATTGGCCTGTTGTTCTCTTTTTTTGGAGTGTCTTTATCTGGTTTTGGTGTTGGGGTAATGCTGGCCTCACAGACTGAATTTAGAAGTTTTAATTCCTCTATTTTTGGAATGGTTTGAGAAGAATAGGTATTAACTCTTCCTTAAATGTTTCATAGAATTCACTTTTGAAGCCATCTGGTCCTGGACTTCGTTTGTTGGGAATTTTTTGATTACTGATTCAATTTCATTGCGTGTCATTGGTCTTTTCAAATTTTCTATTTGCTTCTGCCTCAGTTTTGGTAGGTTTTATGTTTCTAGAAATTTATCCATCTCATCTAGGTTGTCCAAATTATTGGCAGGTAGTTTTTTATAATATTCTCTTATAGTTGTTGGTATTTCTGTGGTGTTGGTTCTTATTTCTCCTCTTTCCTTGGTAAAATTGTTTATTTGACTCTTCTTTTGTGATGAATCTGGCTAGAGGTTTATCAGTTTTGTTGATCTTTTTAAAGAAACAGCTCCTGGTTTCATTGATGTATGTTTGTTGTTGTTTTTGTTGTTCTTTCTGTATCTTTCATTTATGCTCTAATCTTTATTTCTTTACTTTTGCTGTTTTGGGTTTTGTTTGTCATTCTTTTTCTAGCTCTTACAGATACAAGGTTAGGTTGTTAGCTTGCAATTTTTCTTCTTCATTAGGCCTGTATTGCTATAAACTTCCCTCTTAGAACAGCTCTTGTTGCATCTCAAAGATTTTGGGCCATTGTAGGTTTTCATTTTCATTTGTTTCCATTTAATTTTTAAATTTCTTCTTTGATTTCTTGGTTGACCCATTCATTGTTTAATAGCGTGTGTTTTAACCTCCATGCATTTGTGCTCGTTGCAGATTTTTTCTTGGGATTTTGAGTGTCAGAGCATTGTGGTCAGACAAGATGCATGATATGACTTGGATCTTTTTGAATTTGTTGAGACTTGTTTTGTGGGCTAATGTGATCTATTTTGGAGTGCATTAGAAAGTTTGTGTATTCTGCTGTTTCAGGATAGAATGTTCTGAATATATCTGTTAAATCCTTCTGTTCCACCATGTCATTCAAAACCATTGTTTCCTTGTTGATTTTCTGTTTGGGTGATCCGTCATGTAAGTGGTGTGTTAAAGTCCTCCACCATTACTTGTTTTAGTATCAATTAGTTCCTTTGTTACTGTTTTATGAATTTGGGTGTTCATGTTGGGTGCATAAATATTTATAATTGTTACATCTTCTTGTTGGATTGTCCCCTTTATTATCACTTCTTTGTTATTGTGTTTTAAAATCTATTTTTTTCCGGGGCGCCTGGGTGGCGCAGTCGGTTAAGCGTCCGACTTCAGCCAGGTCACGATCTCGCGGTCCGTGAGTTCGAGCCCCGCGTCAGGCTCTGGGCTGATGGCTCGGAGCCTGGAGCCTGTTTCCGATTCTGTGTCTCCCTCTCTCTCTGCCCCTCCCCCGTTCATGCTCTGTCTCTCTCTGTCCCAAAAAAATAAATAAACGTTGAAAAAAAAATTTAAAAAAAAATAAAATAAAATCTATTTTTTTCCAATGAAATACACTACTCTCCTTCTTGATCTCTTGTTAGTCTTTGTTTTAACTCTGTTTTGTCCAATGAAAAATGCTACTCTGGCTTTCATTTGACAGCCATTTGCATAGTAAAGGTTTCTCTGTCCCCTCAATTTCAATCCGCATGTATCTTTAGGTATGAAATGAGTCTTTTGTAGACAGCACATGGATGGATATTGTTTTTGTAATCTATTCTGTACCCCATGGCTTTGGGTTGGAGAGTTTAGTCCAGTTACATTCCAATTACATTCAAAGTAATTATTGATAGGTGTGTATTTATTGCTATTTTGTTACTTGTTTTGTGGTTTTTGTAGTTTTCTCTGATCTTTCTCTTGCTCTCTTTCACAATTTGATGGTTTTGTTGGATTTTTAAAAAATTTTTTAATGTTTATTTGTTTTTGAGAGACAGAGCATGAGTTGGGGAGGGGCAGAGAGAGAGGGAGACACAGAACCTGAAGCAGACTCCCGGCTCTGAGCTGTCAGCCGAGAGCCCATTGTGGGGCTCGAGCTCAGAAGCCATGAGATCATGACCTGAGCTAAAGTTGGATGTTTAAATGACTGAGCTGCCCGTGTGCCCTGATTTGACAGTTTTCTTGAGTGATATACTTAGATTCATTTCTCTTTTTTTCTTTGCATATCTGATCATTGTTGTTGTTGTTTTTTTCTTTTTTCTGGTTAACATTGTTTTTTGTGTAACATCTGCATATAGTAGCCTATATGAAGTTGATGGTCGCTTAACTTTGAACCCATTCTTTACTCTTTGCACCAACCCCCCAGCACATGTTAGTTATATGGTGTCATATTTTACATTGTTTCATTTTGTGAATTCCTTGTTTGTTTTTTACAGAAATACTCACTTGTACTTATTTTATGTTTTATCCTTTTCACAGTCTCACTTATGATCTTTCTTTTCCATGCAAATAGTCCCCTTTAGTGTTTCTCATAAAGGCTGGTTTAGTGGTCATGAACTTGTTTAGTTTTTGTCTGAGAAATTCTTTATCTCTCCTTCTATTCTGAATGATAGCTTTGCTGGATAGAGCATTCTTGACTGCATATTTTGCCCTTTTAGCACTTTGAATGTATCATGCTACTCTCTTCTGGCCTGCCAAGTTTTTGCTGAAATATCCACTGATACCCTCATGGGATTTCTCTGCTCTGGTATATAGTTGTATTTTATCTCGTTGTTTTCAACATTCTTTATCACTACTCTTTTCCATTTTAATTCCTATGTGTCTTGGTATGGACTTCCTTGGGTTGATTTTTTATTTATTTTTTCTTTTATTTTTATTTATTTTTTTTGTGGGGATCTCTGTGCCTCCTAGATCTGGGTATCTGTTTCCTTCCCCAGAATAAGGAAGTTTGCATCTATTATTTCTTCAAATAAGTTTTCTGCCCCCTTTTCTCTCTTTTCTTCTGGAATCCTTATATTGTGAATATTATTACACTTGTTGGAGTCACTGAGTACCCTAAGTCTATTGTCAGTTTGCATAATCCTTTTTTCTCTCACTTGCTCAGCTTGATTACTTTCCATCACTCTGTCTTCCAGGTTGTTGATTCATTCCTCTGCTTCCTCTAGCCTGCTAGTTATTCCACAAGTTTGTTTTTAATTGCATCACTGATGCCTTCCATTGTTTTCTCAAGTACAGGGAGTATCTTCATGATCATTACTTTAAATTTTCTATCAGGCATATTACTTATCTCTGTTTCACTTAGGTCTCTCTTCTTCTGTCCTATTCTTTCATGTGGGACATATTCCTCTGTCTCCTCATTTCACCTAACTCTGTGTTTGTTTCTCTGTGTTAAGAAAGTCGGCTATGTCTGTTGCTCTTGAAAGTAGTGGGCAGGGCCCACACTTTTAACAAGGTGGTGTAGATCCTCTTTACAGGAGACTCACCACTGCTTCCAAGACCGGGCCAGCCTGAGTTTGTACTGCACATGCATTAGGGACAGGGTGCCACAAGCTGTTCCCACAGGTCCCCTTCCACCGGGGTTGTGTAGCCGCTACGGAGACCAGCGGCTGGCTGAGGCAGTTCTGGGAAGCATGACGATGGGATCTTGGTGTCACAAGCTGTGGACGCCAGTCCTTCTCCTCAGGGGACACTTAGTCACTTTGGAGACTGAGGCAGGCCTGGGTTGCTCCATGAAGCGCCTCTGGGTGGGGGTGTAGTTTTAACAAGGCGCATACATCCTCCTAGGGAAGTCAGAGATGCAATGGTGGCAGGGTTTCCCTGGGTCTTCTGGGAGGGAAATCCACAGCATCAGGACTGAGGCAAGCCCAGCAGGAGGGGGCAGAGCATGGTGTAAGCAAGTAAGGTAGTGAGTGCTGGCTGTTTCCTGCAGTTGGCCATGTGATTATTTTGGGGGTGGGGGAGGGAAAAGCTACCTGCCAGCTCCTTTGTTCCTTGAAAAGTCCCTCAGGGAACTCTGAGATTAGTAACTAACTTTCCCTCCTGTGTACCCCAGGCATTTTTGAAATTGCTGCTTCTAAGCCCTATGTCCTTGGGCTTTTTGTTGTGTTATCTCTTTAAGGTTAAGGACTCAGCTTCCTATTGCCCTCTAGGCTCTCCCTCAGCACAGAGCCTGCTGATTTTTAAAGTTCTAGGCTTTAAGTCCTGCTAGTTTTAAGAAGTGGGAAATTCTGCCCTTTTGATTTCCAAAGCCAAATGCATATGGGATTAGTTTTCCCCATGCAGGCTTCCTCGTGTGATAGTCTATTTCTTGCCCCTCTCCTTGCCTATAGCTCCCTCCCTCCCAAATCCAGACCATTGGTGTTTAGCTCTCTGCTGGTCCTACACTCTCTAATGTGACCTCTTCTCCACATTTGGTTGTGAAGTTTGTTGTGCTAGTCTTGGGGTCATTTTCTGAGTTATTTGCACTGAAAATATGAGTGTTATCTAGTAGTAGTCTTTTTTTTAAATTTAATTCATTTTTTAAATTTACATCCAAGTTAGTTAGTATATGGTGCAACAATGATTTTAGGAGTAGATGAATGCCCCTTACCCATTTAGCCCATCCCCCCTGCCACAACCCCTCTAGTAACTCTCTGTTCTCCATATTTAAGAGTCTCTTATGTTTTGTTCCCCTCCCTGTTTTTATATTATTTTTGCTTCCCTTCCCTAGTGTTCATCTGTTCTGTGTCTTAAAGTCCTCATATGAGTGAAGTCGTAGGATGTCTTTCTCTGACTAATTTCACTTGGCATAATACCCTCTAGTTCTGTCTATATAGTTGCGAATGGTAAGATTTCATCCTTTTTGATTGCTGAGTAATACTCTGTGTGTGTGTGTGTGTGTGTGTGTGTGTGTATGTGTATGTATATATATATATACATACACATACACACATATGTATGTATATATATATACATACACATACACACATACCACATCTTCTTTTTCTTCTTTTTCCATTCATCCATCGATGGACATTTGGGCTCTTTCCATACTTTGGCTATTGTTGATAGTGCTGCTATAAACATTGGGGTGCATGTGTCCCTTTGAAACAGAATACCTGTATCCCTTGGATAAATACCTAATAGTGCGGTTGCTGGGTTGTAGGGTAGTTCTGGTTTTAATTTTTTGAGGAACCTCCATACTGTTTTCCAGAGTGGCTGCACCAGCTTGCATTCCCACCAGCAGTGCAAAAGAGATCCCCTTTCTCCACATTCTTGCCAACATCTGTTGTTGCCTGAGTTGTTAATGTTAGCCGTTCTGACAGGTGTGAGGTGGTATCTCATTGTGGTTTTGATTTGTATTTCCCGGATGATGAGTGATGTTGAACATTTTTTCATGTGTTGGTTGGCCATCTGGATGTCTTCTTTGGAGAAGTGTCTATTCATGTCTTTTGCCCATTTCTTCACTGGATTATTTGTTTTTTTGGGTGTCGAGTTTGGTAAGTTCCTTATAGCTTTTGGATACTAAACCTTTATTGGATTTGTCGTTTGCAAATATCTTCTCCCATTCCGTTGGTTGCCCTTTAGTTTCACTGATTGTTTCCTTTGCTGTGCAGAAGTTTTTTATTTTGATGAGGCCCAATAGTTCGTTTTTGCTTTTGTTTGCCTTGCCTCCGGAGCTGTGTTGAGTAAGAAGTTGCTGCAGCTAAGATCAAAAGAGGTTTTTGCCTGCTTTCTCCTCGAGGATTTTGATGGCTTCCTGTCTTACCTTTAGGTCTTTCATCCATTTTGAGTTTATTTTTGTGTATAGTGTAAGAAAGTGGTCCAGGTTCATTTTTCTGCGTGCTACTGTCCAGTTTTCCCAGCACCACTTGCTGAAGAGACTTTATTTCATTGGATATTCTTTCCTGCTTCATCAGAGATTAGTTGGACATACATTTGTGGGTCTATTTATGGGTTCTCTATTCTGTTCCATTGATCTGAGTGTCTGTTCTTGTGCCAGTACCATACTGTCTTGATGATTACGGCTTTGTAATACAGCTTGAAGTCCATCTAGTAATATTCTTGGGACAACATGAGTTTAGGCTCCTGCTCCGCATCTTCCCTGGAAGTCTTGCCCAATTAAACTTTGGATTCACCCAGTGTATGATTTCAACTGTAGGTAGCATGGGGCTTTACATATCTGTATTGGAAATTAATCTACTTATGACTTACTTATGCAAGGAAAGTAAGGTACGAGTAGGGAAAACACAGCATAGATGTTAGAAGTATGGATCTTAGAGTTAGATACACTTTCAGATTAGCTCCATCATTCATTGGCAGAATGACATTGGGCCAATTATCTAGTCTCTATGAGGCTCAGTTTTTGTAATGTAAAGGGAGAATACAAAATATAACTTACGGTGTTGGAATTTTTCCTTGAATGAAGCTCAGAGTGTCACCTCCTCTATGTAGAATGGGAATATTTATTGGTTGCCTACTGTATACTATGTATGATGGTGATTGTTGGGATATAGGAAAGAAAGCTACACCTCTGGCCAAACCTAGTGTCTGGTATGGTGGGTGATATTAGAAGATAAAGGGGACTAAAAGGGGTTGTTAAATACTCGTTGGGAGTATGTATCAGCTGCTATGCTGCTTGGGGTGGTGGCCTTGAAGAGGGTTGTCAAGGAAGGCTTCCAAGGGAGCTAGTTTAGTCACTATGAATCGGAAAAGTATTCTGGGTGGAGGAAATAACACATACAAAGAGGAAGAAACACGAAAAGATATTCTCATTTAGGGGATTCCAGGTAGTGAGTGTGATGGGAGGTGGGGGTGCAGAAATGTGAACAGTAAGGAATAAGCTGATGAAGCCACCAGGGGTTGCCAGATCCAGAAAGGCTCAGTGTGCCTTGCTGTTAAGAGTTGACTTTATCTGGAAGACAGAGGTGAGCTACCTAACCCAGTTTGGCCTTTGAGGAGATTACCTTAGCAGTGGAGTGGAACACAAATTGGAAGCTGGTGAGACCAGAAATCCTAAGGATGTGCTTTCAGTAATCCTGGGAAGAAATGATGCAGGCCTTTGCTAAGATGGATGGGAAAGGGAAAGAAGGCTATTGAGAGTTGAAGAAGTAAACAAGGAAGCACCTAGAAATAGCTTTCATTGTTTATGTTGGGCTCCTGGGTATGTTGTGATGACTATAGAAAGAAGTAAGTTTTGAGATGGTTGGGTGAAACTAGTTTAATGTTAGAAACTGCTTCGTATTCTTCTGTAAAATGTAAACATTTGTTACCTTTTATGATAAAGGTAACAACTTCTAGGGTTATGAAGATTAAAGGGGTTGAAACATGGATTTTGAGCTTAAAGTATTATTCTGTAGGGGCTATATGTTGATCCATAAAAATGACAATGATATGATTACTGTTGGCATTGCTAGGTAGAGGTGCCTGAAGTGTGCTAAGTGGGTAGGTAAAGAAAGAAGCTAAATACAGGAGAAAGGCAGGAGAGTGCTGGCTAGGACATAAGGACTTCACATACAACAGGGTGTAGGTGCTGGTTGAAACAGCGGACAAGGTCACTTAAGGAGAGCATATGGCAAGGAAAGAACAGGGTCAAGTCTGGGACCCTCGGGACAACTAGCATTGAAAGGTGTACAGAAGAACAGGATCCGGAGGAGGAATAACCAGACAGGTAGAAGGAAAACCAAGAGAGCGTTCTGTTAGAGAAACTGAAGAAAGATGGCGTCCTCAGCATCAGATGCTATAGAAAGGCCTCAGGGAACAGACTGAGAGCTGCAGCTTGACTTCAGCTTGTGGCCCTGGGCATCTTGGGAATAGTTCCGCTGTTGGGCATAAAAGATCATAATGGATTTAAGAGCAAACTATGAAGAGGTTTAATTCCTTCATTCTAAAAATGAAAAATAGCCCTGTGGCATATCTGCTTAGAAAGAAATTGTCGTTTTGACAGAGTGCCACGGGACATGGTATGAGGAAGGTATAATCTGGACTAAAGTCTTAACTATTTTTTCACAGGGTTCTGCTTCAAAAACTGCAGTCACCTCAGGTAGGAATATTTCCAAGCCTGACTCCTCCAATTTGAGGAAAACACCTGGTTCAAAAGCCAAAGTGGGGCCTTCTGTTTCCTGTTTGAGGCGGAATAGTGACAGTAGAAATCTCAATTCTGACCGGGCCTTATCTCCTCAGAGGATCAGGCGTGTGTCCAGTTCTGGTAAGAATACAATAAATCAGTTGTGCCTTACAGCAGTTTACAGATAATTTAAATGTAAAATTAGGCATGTCAGAAAGCAGAAAGACAGGTTTTGGTTATAACACCAACACATTCTGTCACCAAAACATTGAGCCTTTAGTGGACCAGGGAAGGTAGAAAAAGAACTCATAGACACAGCTCTTCTCTTTGAGCAGTGTAAGGGCTCGTTGGAGAAAGATAGAGGTGTGTAAACCATCTTCTAAGTTATTCAGAGGAATCGTAAATAAATACACAATTGGGTGCTTGTTATATAATTTCAGAATTAGAAACATTTTTAAATAAATGATTAAGTGTTTAATAGTACTTACATGTTACACACTAAACTGATGGTTGGCCCTCACCATACGAAAAGAGATGAATTTTTTCTTGAATTTTACTGAAAGATGTATTAAAATTTTTCAGGGATAGGAGAGTGACTAAAAAGTTAAAACTTTTCTGAGATGAACTTTTATGTTGGTTTATATTTTAGAAGTAGTAGGGTTTTAAAAAATTTTTTTTATTTATCTTTGAGAGAGACAGAGCACCAGTAGAGGAGGGGCAGAGAGAAGGAGACACAGAATCTGAGGCAGGCTTCAGGCTCTGAGCTGTCAGCACAGAGACCGACGCAGGGCTCGAACTCATGAACAGTGAGATCATGACCTGAGCTGAAGTCAGATGCTCAACCGACTGAGCTACCCAGGCGCCCCAGAAGTAGTAGATTTAAAGTCATGATAGGTTTATGAAATTTGAGTGCTGTAAGAGTAGCTGTTAAGTGTCTTACTAAAAATTTGGCTGATGGTAGAGATTTCTCTGGGTTACAGTTCAGAATAGGAAATGGAAAAGTCAGCCTATTTCATAGAGACTAAGACAGAAGCACTGCTAGCCATTCCAGTTGACTGAGAACACTGCAGGGAACACCCTTTATTTTAACAGGTCCAACCTGGAGCAAATTAAAGGCATGTCCAAAGGATTTAGAAGTAAGTTCCTGTATAAAAATAGTGTCTACTGTTGAATGGTCTGGGGAGGAGGGGTGGGTGGACAAAGTACCTCTAGAGTGATGTGTCAACACGTGTGAGAACATTTTGCAGAAACTAACAAAACCAAACACAACACGGGATCTCTTTCCTTCTTGACACCTTGGTAGTTTTAGGTTTTATTTTCCAATCCTATCGTAAAGCCTCTTGTGTGAGAAGTGTATAATGAGCCTAAGTGTCTTAAGGATGATTTATTTAGATTCAGGCCTAGCCTCAAGGTCTTGAGGTTCTGAGGACCAGACTCAGGAAGAAGTATGGATGGAGAAAGAGAGATCTGAAGCACGTTTTCATTCCCAGCCCTAGAGGAGCTGAGCGGGAAGAAAAAATTCACTTGAAGTCTTCTTCACTGGGGAGAGAAACAGAAGAGGAGCAATGATCCTGATTGGGGATGTTGCCACACTTGGGGAGGTGAGGCATAAGTGAGATCAAAGCTTTAGTTCTTACTGGTGATGCCAGATAAGGGTCATGGGAGTTGGCAGATGCTGGGGAGCTCCCTTGTCGTCTGGATGTTAGGAGAACTTGTGGCTCGGTGGCACTAGAGAGCCACGGGCACTGGCAGCATGGCCTGTAGTTACGGGCCCTGTGTTCTCATACTGCTCTGGCACCAGTGAGCTGCCCAAGCGAGTCGTGTACCCACCCTGGACTTCAGCTTTGCATTGCGAAATGTGAGGGTTTTAGAATGTAAGGCCCTGTCATCTTTGACAGTCCTTGCCTTTCCAGGGGCAGTTTGGAGCTCCCCTAGCTCTCTGAGCAGCGGCAGCTACTAGTGTGATTCTCTGGACCACATGATGCTCACAACCGAGAAAACCAGAAGTGCACATACTTGTAAGAGAGTAGGCCAAGGCCTAGGATAAACAGTAGTCTCCAGCTATTTGTGGTTTCCCCTTCAGTGATTTCAGTTAGCAGTAGTCAACCGCAGTGCACAAGTAGGTATTGTTAGAATGCCAATAGGAGCCTGACCCCAAATCATAATGCCTGCGTCATTCATCCCACTACATCCCATCCGGTAGGCATTTTATCTTCTCACATGATCACAGGAAGAAGAGTGAAGATATTTTGAGAGAGAGCACGTTCACATAACTTTTATCATAGTATATTGTTATAATTGTTTTATTATTAATCTCTTTCTGCACCTCATTTGTAATTTAAACTTTATCATAGGTATGTACATAGAGGAAGAAACCAGTATATGTTGGGTTTGGGTCTGTCCATAGTTATAGGCATCCACTGGAGGTCTTGAAACACCCCTGTGTGTGGTAGGATGAGGTTCGAGGGAACTACTGTATTCTGAAAAATGGGATACTTTTATGTAAGTGATAAGTTTCAAAAAAGAGTTCAGCACTTTTTAAGTCCCTTTACTGTATACTATATAACTTCATGCCGTACGAGAAAAGTAGGTCTGTGTACTCGTAATGAAAAGACAAGTTTATTGAGGTTTTATTAACCCGTTTAAAGACACTTGATAACTAAAAAGTCACATACTCGAAGTTTTCAACCTGAGTTACAAACTAAGTTTTCATTTACCTGGTGGTTTTCTGTATAGAAATGGGGGCAAAAATCATGTAATTAGAAACCTCATGCATTTGCATTTGATTTTATATTTTAACTGTTGGAAGACTAATGTGATTATGCTGTACTTAAAACAAAACAAAACAAAACAGCAACTAGCTTGTTTGGATGCTCACAATACATCGAGAGGTGTTTGTTGTGGGGGACAGGAAACTTAATCCCCACAGAGTTAAAGTAGATCAGAAAATCAAGGAGCAAAAACAATGTGCCTTTAGATCATTGAGAGAGCATTGCCATTTATTGTACAATGCAGTGTTTGTGTAGTAGAAAATTGAAACCAAATGGACATCCTCTGTACTGTGTATACAAAGTTACTCTACTGAAAGGTAAGCAGCAGGAATGTTCCAGCAGAGCTGGGGTTTTCAATAAATCCTTTCAGAGAACTAAGTAGAAAACCAGACCTGGAATTGAAGTAGCCATTTTCTTGAAGCTTTAAACTGAGGAGGAGAAAGAATTGTAATTAAAGCCAATGAAGCTCTTCCATTTTACTTGTCAGAATCTAGAAATTGTAATGTACGACATGGAAACTATAGCCAACACTGCTGTATGATATATATGAAAGTTAAGAGTAAATCTGAACAATTTTCATCACAAGGAAAATATATATTTTTTTGCTTTTTATTGTGTCTATATGAGCTGATGGCTGCTAGTTAAATTTTCTGAGGTCATTACTGCACAGTGTATATAAGCCAAGCCATTAGGCTACACACCTTAGACTTAACAAGTGATGTATGCTAATTAGATCTCAATAAAAGTAGAAGAATAATTTTAAAAATCTGGAGATTGGTATGAGACCGGATTGTGAGTGATAACAAACCAGATTCAAATTTTCTTTGTGTAGATTATGTGTATGTTTTAACCACTCCAATTCAATGAGATGGTGAGGAAAACTATTCTAATAATAATTATAATGCTGATGATAGCACCTCACACTTACAAAATGCTTACCAAGTTCCGGGCTCTGTCTTAATCATTTCGTTTATAAGTGCATTTAATCCTCAGAGTAGTTTTGTGAGGCTTCGCCTCATTGTACGAATTGAAGGAAATCGCACACAGAAGTCAAATAATTTGTCAACATCATGCAGCTAGAAAGTGGCAGAGGTAAGATTCAAACCAGGCAGTAGGACTCTGGAGCCCATGCTCTTAACCTTCACGTTATCAGTCTAGAGAACTACTCGAGTGGAACGACGAGTTTTGGGGGAAAAACACAAAAACAAAAACAAAAAACCTCTCAAGCTCAGCTGAATGGTGTAAAAACTTGGCAATTCTCTCTTCAGGCTCTTGGCTTAGAGTTCTCTGTCATCTTACCCTAATTTAAATGATGTTATGTGGTTATTAGAAATTAATGCTGCTGAATAAATAACTACATAGTTAAATATTTCATGATTGATCCAGGCATCTTCGGAGACCCATCTGCCACCCTCTTCTGAAGGCAGTGCCAATGTTGACCGGGTTTTAGGTTATAAATGTGTGTGTCCCTTGATACAAACATGTAATAATCCTTGCAGGGACTAGCCTGAGCCGGGTAGGATTACGGAAGTAGGCCACTCCCTGCCTTGTGGATCTGGTAACCTACCTGGGGACAGCAAATGCGTGCTGATGACGCCACAAGCAGGACGAAAGGGTGTATAAAGGGTGTGGAAAAGGCCTCTAAGTGCTTTTAGGACTTTGTGAAAAAGAAGAATGTCCAGGGGCTTGGTCTGATTACACCAGAGCCTGAAGAAGGGCCTCATGAAAGAAACAGTCTTTAGTTTTTCTTCTGGACAAAGAGAAATAACATTTTAAAAGGGTAAACCTTTGTTTTAATTCAGTTTATTGTGGGTTAATAAAATAAATTCCTCTCAGACCAGGAGTACATCCCAAACTTGTCACGACTTGCCTGGCATTACAGGCTTCTGTGCTTTCTTGCTAAGGTGTTTTTTTCTTAGTTGTCTTTTGTAAACTAATTTTGTCTATTGAGGGTCAAAGGGAATTTAAGATCTTTTCAATGTACTTTTATATCATTTCACTCTTCTCTAGGTGAGAGTTTGAGAGAACTAGCTTGCAAAATTATGAGAAAGATACTTGGATAAATTATTGAAAACCAGAAATTACCACGTAATAACTTATTCTAACTTTAACATGTTGCTTACAGATGTTTCTGTATGTACATATAATTAAAATACTTTTTAAAGAAAGTGTCTCGGGGTTTTTTGTTTTTTTCATAAAAATGATAGTCATAGTGATGTTTTTGAGCACCAGAGACCTGTCATGCTGTCTTCTAAGCTTTCTAAATGGCTACTTTGATTTATTCTTACAACTCATGAGATACAGATAATGTCTAATTTCATTTATTCTTACAACTCATGAGGTTTAGATAGTATAGCTATCCCAATTCTGTAGATAAGGAATTGGAAGTTTTGAAACCTTAAGTAACTTGGACAAAATTAGAGTTAATAAGTGGCGGACACGGGACAGACCCTGCGGTGTTGTGCTGTGCCCTGAACCTCTCTGACACACACCCCGTTGTCCGACACACTGACTTGCTCATTTAACGAGTGTCGATTGAGTGCCTGCTTGTGCTGGGGATGCAGAAAGGCACAAAAGAGATAAATTCTTGCCTTGCAGAGCTTAAATTCTAGTCAGGCGAGTTGAAAAATTCAGTAAATAAGATGTTGAGAATGTACGATGATAGGTGCTGAGAAGAAAAGGCAGTGGAGGGCGTGGCATCTTAATATCAGGCAGTTGAGAAAGGCCACACTGAGCAGGGGACAAATGAGCCAGTATCTGAAGGTGCAGGAGGAGAGAGACCTTGGGATATCAGATGAAAGGCCTTCGCCGGGCAGAGGGAACAGCAGGTGGAAAGGTGGAGGGGAGGCGGTAGGGGGGTGCTTGAGGGATAGGGAGCTGCCCAGCATGTGTGGTGGGAGCCGGGAGGATGGATGAGGCCAACCAGGTAGGGTTTTACAGGGAGACCAGTGTCTTCTCTTTTATTCCTTCCTGACATTATGAATTCTTGATTGTTTTATGGGCCTTCCACTCAATTCTTCTCCCTTGGCAAGTAATTCTGGAGAAGATTGCTTTATAGAATGACCCATAAGTGAGGCTTAATATGTCACTAAGCAGTTTCGGTTGCTTTATGAATTGGGTAAAAGTTTTGAGAGCCTGCTGTGTGCTGGGCTGTCTACTGGATTCGAAGACTACAAACGTGATTGATAGGCCCTTTTAACAATCTCATTGGTTAGAGGGTGAGGTGAAAAGAGGTGTTGAAGCATATGATTTCAATGCAAACTCCTCATTCTTCAAACTGCAGCTGATCTGTCCTGGCCTCTGTGATACTTGGCCTTTATTATGCTACTGTAATCATTTTTGTACATGTCTGTCTCCTAATTGTGAGGCCCATAAGGAGAGTCCATGTCCTAGTTGTTTTTTGTTTGTTTGTTTATTCATCTTGGAGAGAGGAACAAACCACGTGAAGGGGAGGGGCAGAGAGGGAGACACAGAATCCAAAGCAGGCTCCAGGCTCCGAGCTATCAGCACAGAGCCTGACACGGGGCTCAAACTCATGAACTGTGAGATCATGACTTGAGCCAAAGTTGGATATTGAACCGAACTGAGCCACCCAGGTGCCCCATGTTTATTATTATTTTAAAGAATTCTTAATTTTTTTTCAAAATTTTTTTTAAACTTATTTTTGAGAAAGAGAGTGAGCACAGGCAGGGAAGGGGTAGAGAGAGAGGGGAGGGAGCAGAGGATCCAAAGTGGGCTCTGCACTGACAGCAGCCAGCCTAATATGGGGCTCAAACTCACAAACTGCAAGACCACGGACCAAGCCAAAGTTGGACGCCACCCAGGTGCCCCCAGGTGTAAGTTATCTTTATATTTTTCATTGCTCAGCACAGTGTACCTATTATACAACAGATATTTAAAAATGTTGTCTGGCCTTATTTGAATGGAAACTTATGTGAAGCACTGTGTCCACAGTGAAGGGAACACCACTAACTTGGTCGAAGGGCAGATTGGAGAATAGTGATGACATTTGAACTGGCCTTGGAATGTGCCTGTAGAAGTTTTCCAGGCATGGAAAGAAAGTTGCTGGTATTCCCAAGGGTGGGAATACCCTGTGGTATTGCAAGTGGAGCCCTATGAAAGGGTATGATGTGTTTGGAAACACTGAGGGCAGGATCCACATGTCTGGAGTCGATTGAGTGTTGAGGTAAGTGATGGTGTCCCGAGGATGTTTGAGGCAGGTCAGTTCTCTCATCGTTGAGACACAAACTTAAAAGAGTCGTACCAGTGTGTGGGAATAAGAAACAGTGAAAATGCTAAAAACGTTTTGGAGAAAGGGGGTCTGGTAAACTTCCGTTGGTGGGGGAGAGTCTCTTGTGTCTCTGCCGCTTTCTTGTTGGGTGACCATGAAGCGAGATAGGGAACAGAGTAGCAAGAAGTGGTTAACAGGAAGACATTGATGGGTTTAGTTCGGACCATGCTGAATTTGAAGAGATCAAGAAGCACCTCAAAGGGCGCAGGGATGTTGGAAGGTTAAAACAGTGCAAATGTGTAGTAGAGGGTAAGGAAACCCATGGGAAAAGAGCCGATAAAGGTAAGAACATCAGTAATGGCTGACAGTCAGATGATGAAAGCGTCAGAATGCGTCCAGAGCACCCGTAACTAAGTTAGCCTTAGAAATAAAGGGAAGGCAGCAGTGTGTAGGGATAGACACAATTGGAGATTAAGTAGGGAATTTTAAGAGTCAAGTGTCAGAGTAGTAGCCGTGGGTGATGGGCTGGACAGCTCCCCCCCCCCCAACTTTTTTTTTTTTTTTTTTTTTGGCAGCTCACTTTTATGAGGTGAGGGGATTTCTTTGACGTGAGTTTGCGCAAATTCTGTTGAGTTGCTTATTTTTGTAACCTTAGAACAGGAAATAAGATGATCTTCAGTTTTGCGTCTCAGTGACCTCATGGCTCAAAGTAATTCTCCTGTGAACCTTGGCTTCTAATGAGCCGGGATGCTCACCACGTGCCTTTTTCCATCGTGGTTAGGAGCTCTGTGCCAGGTGAGTTCAGTCACCTCACCACCAGATAAATACATTTGTTGACAGACCCGTGAAGACCCTTGTTCATCTTCTTTGTACGGTAGCTGGGGAAGGGACACGACCGTTCTCAGTCTTGAATTTATTACACCTTCACTTGCGGGACGCATGTTCCTAGGCCTGTGACTACGGGAGTTATTTTTGTTGAATCCCCATGTGAAGCAGCAGAAATCTTGTAAACACACTTGCAGAGGCAGGTACTGACAGTATTACCATGAGCCCCGTGCTTCTGAGCAATTCAAGTCCTCGTGAGAACCTCGCTTTGTGGCAAGTTCTTGTTTCTCTGTCAGATGACCGCCCTTTTAATATCTGTCGTGTTTTTGTTGTGACTCACCTGTACTCCCGTGACTAGATTTTTGAGTTCACTCTGGAGCAAATGGTGATGGCTACATAGTTTGTGTCGTACTAATAGAACATTGCCTTGACTAACTCAAGAATACGGACTATTAAAGTCGCATTTTGCAATATATAAATGTAGAGGGCTACTGAAATTTTGTGTTCCGGAAGATAATTCATTCACTTGACCCTTTGGAAGTATACACTGTGCAAGCTGTACTGCAGACCCAGAGCAGTTATGGGATAAAAAAGACCTGGTGCTTGCCTTCAAGCTATTACCAGTCAAGTAGGGGAGGTGGTGGGTTTGTCCCTCATCACATCTGTCCTTAGGATATTTTAAAGGAAAACACAAGCTGTAGGATTTCAGAAGAGGATACGATTAACAGTACCAAAGTTTGCTGAAACTCTTTTTTGCTGTAATCTAGGTAATTCTATACTGTGATGGAGGTACACCTTTGCAAATGTGTGTGTCAGTCTTGGTTTGGTATTGATGCTTTGTTTGATGTTTGCCATCGAGACCTTGGAAATACAATAAGGAGGCTACATCTGGATTGAGGTAATTTTTAGGGCTTAGCTGGTATACTAGGGAGTAGAAATGATAGGACAGGCAGCTAGGGTTCAGAGTGTGGAATGTAGAGATTGTGGACCGAGTCAGTAAAGATAAACGGGAATACAGAGAAGGGAAGTTGGGCAATTAGGACACGATACACTGGTGTTCAGGCAGTCAGCAGGCAGAAGAGGTCCAGACAGAGCCCAGGTCTGTGCGTGCCAGGAAAGGAAAGGAAGAAGCATTGTAAACCGTATCTCTCGTGCATCTTGGATTTAACCAGTGCATTTGGATAGCTCGTCAGTTTTCCACTGCCTTTTGCCCAGTAGACTTTTAAAATTATATCACTTTTTGGGGCGCCTGGGTGGCTCAGGTGGTTGAGCATCTGACTTCGGCTTAGGTCGTGATCTCCTGGTTGAGGAGTTCGAGCCCCGCATCGGGCTCTGTGCTGACAGCTCGGAGCTTGGAGCCTGCTTCGGATTCTGTGTCTCTCTCCCTCTGTCGCTACCCTGCTCATGCCCTGTCTCTCTCTCTCAGAAATGAATAAATGTTAAAATAAATAAATAAATAAATAAATAAATAAATAAATAAATAAAAAGTATAACACTTTTAGTGAAAAGTGGAAAGGAAAGAAAAATCACCCTTAATCTCATTAATGCCAGATAGGTTTTAACGTCAGAATTGATAACTATTCAATGCCTTTTCTTTTGACATATTCTCATGGGCACGTGGTAACATATATTTCATAGGTGCAAGCAATTCCTACTGTTTCAGAAATCCTCTACCTAACAGTCAGTAGGCACTTACTTAATTGAATTTTCTTTTTCACTTAGAAGGTATAGTGCCTATTTCCTTAGCTTCTTAAATTCTTACTCTTCAATAACGTGATTTTAAACGGCCTTATAATACTGCATCGATGGAACGTGCTGCAATATATTTCTTCAGACTTTGAACATGACGTTGTTTCAGGGTTTTTGTTCTGTTTTTTTAGTGAATGAAACGATTTCACGCTGAAGAACTTTATACATAGTAAGAGAGCTAGTCAGATAAATTCCTTGGATGCATTCCTTTAGATGGAATCACAGGGTGTGAGCACTTTAAGACTGGTTGCACGTTGCCAAATTGCCCTTCAGAAACAGCCTACAAGTCGGTGCTCCCTCTCTGAGTACGTAAGAGCATTTTCCGACACTCGTGCCAGTATTTTGACCTTTCTAACACGATTTCTAAATATTTACTCTTTCAGAAAGTGCAAACGGTATCTTACTTTAATTGGCATAAACTTGGCACTGAAATATTTATTGAATAAATGTAGATTCAGTGATCAAAGTGCTGAGGTACAGAAGTGAATACAGGATCGAAACATGCCCTCCTTGAAGTTACATGCTGGTGGGAGAGATGGGTAATATGTAAATAAAAGTAGATAGGATGCTTGATAATGTAAAGTACTAAAGGGGGAGGGGAAATACTAATGCAGAGAAGGGGAATATGAAATGGTGGGTGTTACTTTTGTGTGAGAGAGAAAGAAATGTTGGTTAGTGTGACCAGGGAGAGGTGGCTTTTGAGTAAAGGCCAGGGGGTGTCAGTCCTAGGAGTATCTGGAGGAAAACCGTGCTAGTCAGAGTGAACAGTAAGTGGAGACACTGAGGTGGCTCTAATGTGCTCTAGGAAAGCAAGGAAAGAAGGAAGGAAAAGTTGAAACAGAAGTGAAACAGGTAGTGGAGAACCAGATGTGGACAGTGTTAAAAATCCTAAGGATTTTGGCTTTTAACCAAAGTGACTTAAATTTTTTTTATTTTTTAATGAATTTTTTTTAAGTTTATTTATTTACTTAGAGAGAGAGAGAGAGAGAGTCCCAAGCAGGCACTGCACTGTTAGTGCAAGCCCAATGTGAGGCTCAAACTTCCGAAATGGGAGCTCACGACCTGAGCCAAAATTGAGAGTTGGACGCTCAACTGATTAAGCCACCGAGGCACCCCCAAAGCGACTTAAATTTTGATAAGATCACTCTGATACCTGTGTAGAGAGTATATAGAATGGGGGTGAGGGCTGCATCCAGAGATCAGTGAGGAGGTATTGCTACAGTCATGGCAGGAGATTATGGCTTCTTGGACCATGGTCATGGCAGTGAGGGCTGGTCAGATTCTAGATGAGCATGTTGAAAGTGAAGCTGACAGCATTTGCTTAGAGGAGGTAAGAGCAAAAGAGTGGAGTCAGGTGACTACACGTTTTGGGTGTGAACAATGGGGAAGGATAATGGTGCCATCCGCTGAGATGGAGATGGGTGATGGGAGCACAGATGTTGGTAGATAGTTATCAAGAACTCAGCTATAGAGATACTTAGCTGAGATGAATAATCTGTAAGTGAAGATGTTGAGAGAAAAGTGGGATACATGAGTCTGGAGTGCATAGATTTCTGGTCTAGGGATATAAATTTGGGATTCATCAACATGTAGATGGTATTTAAAGCCACTAGACTGGGGGCGCCTGGGTGGCGCAGTCGGTTAAGCGTCCGACTTCAGCCAGGTCACGATCTCGCGGTCCGGGAGTTCGAGCCCCGCGTCAGGCTCTGGGATGATGGCTCAGAGCCTGGAGCCTGTTTCCGATTCTGTGTCTCCCTCTCTCTCTGCCCCTCCCCCGTTCATGCTCTGTCTCTCTCTGTCCCAAAAATAAATAAACGTTGAAAAAAAAATTAAAAAAAAAAAACAAAATACAATAATTTATATTTTAAGCTATATATATTAATTGTATTTTCCAGAATGACCTCCATAGTTGTGTCATTGTCTCGTGAAACTTGCCATGTCCTCTAGCACTGACAAGTGCACTAGCTTCCTAAGTTGTTCTCTGATTTCAAACTCATCCTGCTAGGTGGTTATGCAGCTGCCACCACTTGATCAAATTCCAGGTCAAATGCCAAGAAGCTGCAGTAGCCCACCCCCCTGCCCCCACTTCCCACCAAACCCCGCCCGTAATAGATGAGGTCTCTAAAGCTCTTAGCCTGGCATGTAATGCCATCCTTAACAGTAAACTGTCCATCTCTCCAGCCTCATTTTCTTTTTCTTCCCCACGATGTCTGTGCACCTAGTAAGCCATGCAAACCACAATCCTATTAGGAAAATTTTAATGACATACAATGTATTTTCTAATATTCCTAATTACTACTTAAAACATCTGGGTTGTCTGGGTGGCTCAGTCAGTTAGGCATCTGACTTTGGCTCAGGTCATGATCTTGTGGTCCTTGAGTTTGGGCCCCACATCAGGCTCTGTGCTGACAGCTCAGAGCCTGAGGCTTGCTTTGGATTCTGTGTCCCCCTTTCTCTCTGCCTCTTCCCCACTCATACTCTGTCTCTCAAAAATGAATAAATGTTAAAAAAAAAATCTGGTGGTAACTTCCATAGTAAGCTGTCAAGTGTTTCTATCACCCTGTACGTGTGTGCTCTGCGATCCCCTTACTTTGCAGTTACCTCAGTATGTGGGCAAGTAAATAGTTGAGTAACACAACCTCCCCTGTGAATCCACTGTCCAGATTTTTATTAAGATCTGTGTCTTCTAATATAGGTAATATAGTAGTTAAGGCTTTGCTTTTTGTTTTTTTGTCAACTCATTGAGACATCTTCAGAACCTTTAAATTTCATCAAATGTAGTGAACAGCAAGACATTTTTTTTCCATGCTGAATAATCTCGTGAAAAACACACTAAAGCTGAATTCATTCTAGTCTGGCTGAGAGTTCAGAGAGAACTTGCTTTGACGGGTAGATGTTTCTGTGGCCTGGGAAACTGCTCTCATTACTTTGAAGGTGTTTTGCGAGTAGTGTGGGACCCACCTTCTTTCTCAGGCCTTTCCTTAGGGAACAGAGGAAGTCAGATTGGAGCTGAGAGATTACACTGCATACCTGTGAATGCCCTGGGAGCTTTCTCCTGGACAATGAGTCATTTAATATAAGTGTCAGAACAAAGGAGTACCATTCAGGAGTTTATTCTTTGGTATTAATTTCCAGTCCTAGGAACACACCATTATGGTATCATGAAGAAGTTTCCAGTACCATAGTTCTGTGTTTTCATCACAGCCTTATAAAAGCATCAACTAAGCCATTGATTGCTTTGTTTTTTTCTTAGTAAATTTAAAAGACTTAAAGAATACCTATTGCTTGCAGAGGCACAGGAATCAAAATGATTAGAATCTACTTTCTTTAATGGTTGATCCAATTTATCTTTCCTTGGTTTCTGAGCATGTTTTGTCTGGTTAAATATTTGGCTCCACTGACTTTAATAATACTAGTTTTTATGATAAAATATGCTTATCGTAAAAAAATTCGCCTGAAGTAATAATAAGCATATAAAGTATGAAGGGAAAACTGCCCATTTCTGCCTCTTTCCTTCTTTTTCCCCTCTATCCCACTGTGCTATATATTTTATAATAGTCTCATAAAATTCTGGAATTTTTCAATATGTAGGTTAGTATAAGCTTAAAAATAGGGTATTATTAATGTTTTTTTTCACTTAATAAATCATTCTATTGGATTATTAATTTTACAAGGCATTGCTTAGTGATGTTCTGTTAAATACAGTACATTTAATCAGATTTTCCAAGGTGGGTATCTAAACTGCTTGTTGATGAAGCTATATTTCAAATTCAATAGACGCTCTGTGTTACTAAGGCTAAGTGCAAATGCTATTCCCTCCATGTTTCCCCTAGCCAAAAGATGGTAGTAATTACAAGGTCAAACGAAATCTGTCATCTCTATGTAAGATTGTGCTAACAGTGTGAGCTTAAAATAAACCATGGAGGTCAGTAATATGTCTGTAGGTAGACCTTAAATCTCTATGGTTTACATCTGAGATAAGTTAGATGCTGTGCAGTGAATGGGTAAATACCACCTCCTGGAACTAAAGAGCAGTCCTGTAAGGATTTCATTATTTAAGAATTTGGTGCTCAGGTTAGTCTCTCAGCCCAATATTTCCATGTCTTCCCTTTAATATTGGTTATGATGTGTGTGTGTGTTACTGCTTCTTTTTAAGAAGTCCAATTACAGATACTTTAGATCAACTTTGCTCTTAAGTTAAACATTAGGACCATTGGTGAAATAGTTAAATACCTTTGTTTTATCCCCACTTTGTTACCATTGTACTCTGGGAGCCCCCTCCTAGAAGAAAGAGCTCAATCTGACCTCCAGCCTGGTGCTTATTTCTTTAACCATGATGCTTGTGTTCTGTGACACGGTAGAGGGAACCCTGGGCTGGTGGCAAGTTGCCTGCCTTCCAGGCCTCACGGTCGCTGCTTAAATGTGACGGAATAAGCCATTTGACTACCCGAGTAGTATTTTCATCTGTGAACTGGGAATAGTAACGGCAATGCTCTGTTAGGATGATTATGAGTTCCGAAGGGCTAATCCTTTGGTAAAGGAGGCTTTGTTCAGGACCCTTAATGCCCATTAGACAGACTAAGGGTAGAATGGGCAAGACCTTTGCTAGGGTTACAGGTTGTCATTAGGCGGAGTGGGTGAGGCTAGGTAGGAGGGACCATGAGCCTCATGAATGGGACAGGACAGGCCATGGGAATCACAGACTAGCTGGGGAACCTTGCTTCTGGTGCCAGGCTGCGTGTTGGAATCAGAAAGGGTACAGGTCTGTAGTAATTCTGAGCCACGCTGAAAAATGTCTGTGAACTTAGGATGCTGTCAGAAACAATGCTATGAAACATCCCTTCTGAAAAACAAGTTGATTTTCCAAACCTGTTGAGCCCGGACTGCACTGTGGCTGGAGCCCAGAAATTTTCATCTGTCACTTGCTTAACCTTGCTCATTGTTTGTGATGAGGAGGAGGACTCATCAAATGTTTGTGCTGTGATTTAGTAAATACATATTCTAAAAATCTGTTCTTTCTGTACCTCCAGAGGCAAGTTAAACTGGTAGGTAAATGTAAATTTAAAAATCACATGAATGTTTGAATATCTATAACTTGCTAATTATTATAAGGACTATAAAAATGTTTCCTTTTATATAGTTAACAGACTGAAGAATCTGTTAATATATGCAAAGGACAAATAAACTGGTAAAAATTAAGTGTTTAATGTTTTAGTGTAGACGAGAGAAGGCATGATCAAAATTTATTTACTCTTGGCCTTTGACATTTTGTTTTGAGAGACCATGTGCAGGGGAGGGGGAGTAGGAAAAAGAGAATCTTAATCAGGCTGTATGCCCATCTCATGACTGACTGTGAGATCATAACCTGAACTGAGATGAAGAGTAGGACCCTTAACCAACTGAGCCACCCAAGCACCCCTGAAAAAAGTTTGGTAGCTATTATTCTGGTCAGTACAATTCTACATTTATTTTTTTCCAGCTTGATTTATAATCGACAAGTAAACTTGTAAGCTCTTAAAATTGTACGTTGTGGTGATTTGATTTGATAAACATTGTAGAAGGATTTTCGGTATGGAGTTAATTAACATATCCCTCATGTCAGATATTTCTCTTTTTTTGGTGAGGACATTGCAGTTCTACTGTTAGCAAATTCCAATCATATAATTCAGTGTTCCCCACTAGAGTCACCACTGTACGTTAGATCCCCTGTCCTCATTCTTCTTACAGCTGGAAGTTTTCCCACTTACACCAACCTCTCCTTATTTCCCACACCTTACTCTTGGCCCCTAAATAAAAATTCATTCAGCAAATATTTATTAAATTGCACTCCATGCTAGACACGTTGCTAGGTCCTGAGGGAGGGATCAGGTACCGTTCCTGTTCTCAGGGACCTCGGAGAGTAGTCTGAGAGCCCTACTGAAACAGATCCTGGGGCGGAAGCCAATGTTGGTATGGTAACGGAAGATGTGGCCCATGGCACACACAGGACGGTGACCTGGAAGGAAAGGCTTTACAAAGCTCCGACTCTCAACAGCGCTTGTCATACATTTGTGTATTTTAACACATCTTTGTAAAATGGAGGTTGTGATTTGGTGTCTGAGTGGCAAGGATTTAAAGGTCAACTTTGTAGTCACCAGGCAAGATAGAGGACTACAAAGGAAAGGAGGCTAATTCGTTCACCACGATGGACATAAACAGAAGAAGAGAGTAAAAAGGCCTGGAGAAGTAAAAGTGTGTGTGTGTGTGTGTTTGTGTATGTAGGTACAGGGATGGGGGCATGGCAAAGCACAATGGGGGACAAGTTTGTTGGAATCAACCCTAAGACTGCCATATAGGTCTTTATTAAGAGAATTAAAAATAAGGTCATCCTATAGGTAATGAGGAGTCACAAATTGTAGATTTGATTATGACCTCTTCTCGTGTTCAGGGGTTCAACATGATGGAGTTGGAAAGGACAGAAGGACAGGACTTGAGGAACCTATACAGTTGTTACAGCAAAATAGGAGGGAGGCAGTGAGGATTTGTAGGATTTGGATTGAGAGGAAGAAGACCTCTTTGAAAAGAAGTGATGTGCCTCATGAATTAGAATAGTACCTCCCAGTGGAGCCCCTGTGTGGCTCAGTCATTTGAGCACCTGACTCTTGGTTTTGGCTCAGGTCATTACCCTGGGTCTGTGGGATCAAACCCCGCATCCGGCTCTGTGCTGAACACAGAGCCTGTTTAAGATAGTCTCTCTCTCTTTCCCTCTCTCTCTCCTCCCCCTCCTCTATTTCTGCCCCCTCTTCCCTGCTCATGCACTCACACACACTATCTAAAAAGAAAAAAAAAAAGTAGATCCTGGTGACGGAGAGAAAACTACATTAATTGTAGCAGAGGACACAACAAATGTAAAAGAATAGTGCGTGAAGATTAGTAACGGGAAACCTGGCTAACACGGAATCAGGAGGCTCAGCAGGGGGAGCTCTCATGCCTCACCACCACTTTTTCAGCAGCAATCCCAGCAAGAGAGACTAAACTTGCAAGTGGATACTACTTCATTATCTCAGCTGGAGGAAGGAAGGCTCCCTCCCCTCTCCCCGAAGCAACAGCCCAGCCAAGGAGGGCCAGTCACAACTCAGCCAGTGAGAAGCCACTCTACTCCCAGCTCCCAGTTAACTCCATGGAGCTTCTCATTTATGACGGCCTTCCCAAATTCTCACCGTCCTCTATAGAAGAGCATGCCTCTCCTATGTTCCACAGACTTCCTTGTGGCTTGGCCGTAGCTTGCAGGTCTCAAATTGCGATTCTCTGCCATTCCCGAATAAACTCATCTTTTGCTAATAAAATAAGTGACATTTTGATTTTTACGGTTAACAAGTGCAAGGATGAAGCTGGAGATAGGAGGGCTTTAATGTGAGTGACTTTAAATGACAGATCTCCTTTTTCTCTATGAAAATGAAATCTTAATGAGCAATAAAGCAGTGGGCATTATTTCCCAGACATACTGTGTCACTCACTGTGGTGCTGTTAGGAATACATGACATGGCTGTTTTTATGTAAGGTCTTTTTCAGCTCTGCATGTTTTTGTTAGGTAATACTACTAGCATTGAGAGTCTTCATGCTAGATTATATGGGGATCTGGGGAAAAAAGAACAATCCCAATGCTTTGAGCCTGGGAAAAAGGAAAATGGAAGTTACAGTTAGCCTAAGTAGGGAGGAGGGTATCTAAATGTCCAGATTGAAACATTCAGTAAGGAATTTAAAATGCAAGTGACATTGGAATTTAGGAAGAGGATAGGCTGCAGGTGGGAACCTGGGATCTATCCATACAGGCAACGGTTAGAGTAAAGTAAACGAAGAAGACTGAGAGGTGGGTTCGATGAGAGTTGTAAAGATTGAACTTAGGAAATGCCCATAAACCGGTAGCTGGTATGAATATCAGGAGTGTGGTCTCATATATGCCAGAGAATATGAAGCATACATATTTCATTCATAAGTGGAAACACTTTTGCTGAAAGAAAGAGAAGTTTGGAGTGAAGACCCCTTAAGTTTGGCAAATAGTAAAAATGGAGATGAAGAAAAGAATAACAGAGCACCCCCTGGTGGTAGGCATTAGGCATTTTTTTAAATAAATTTTTTCCGTCCTCAAATTGAAGTTTTCTTTGTTTTTGTTTTTAAATTTTCGTCTGTTTTTTTAATACAGTAGCCTAGTGTGTGAATGGGAGAATTTGTTTAATTTCTAATCAGTGGAATGGGCGGAGGTCATAGCTTTGATTTCAACGTTGCCAAAAGCTTATGAGTCGCGTGGCTCTTTAGGTGGGTCTCCACAGACCTGCGTTAATTACTTCAGGTTATATAGTTAGAGCTACCCTTCACAGGTCCTGATGGCCTCATCATCGCCTCTAAATTAACAAAAATAAAAAGTCAAGTCTATGGGAAGATTTCATGATTCTGAATATTTGGTTTGTATTTTAACCCAGTAATTAGTACAGGAATTTAAGTTTATAAGCTTAAGTCTTTTGGGGTGCTTGGGTGGCTCAGTCGGTTAAGCGCCTGACTTTGGCTCAGGTCAAGATCTCACAGCCCGAGTTCAAGCCTCACATAGGGTTCTGTGCTGACGGCTCAGAGCCTGGAGCCTGCTTCAGATTCTGTGTCTCTTCTCTCTGTCCCTCCCGTTTCCCCACTCACACTCTGTCTCTCTCTCTCTCTCAAAAAAAAAAAAAAAAAAAAAATTATTTAAAAAAAACTGTCAAGATGAATAGTAGTAGAAACTCTTTTTTGTTTTTTTTTTAATCCCAAGGAAAACCTACATCCTTAAAAAAAGCACAGCCGTCTTGGGTGAATTTGCGTAGACCACTTCCTAAATCCAAAGCCTCTTTGAAAAGTTCTGCGCGGAGGGGGACAGGAAGCGCGTCCTCTGTTGCCAGCACCCACAGTGATCTGAGCACTTACAGCAGTAACTGTAAGTTGGTTTGACACCAGACTTCACGGGTCGTTGAAACCATAGTCACCAGGAAAAACTAACATGCTACAAATAATTATCAGAATTTTGATCCTGCAATTGAGAGGAAATGTCAATACTGCTTCTCGTTTGGAACTTCTCGAAAAGTTTGGCAGGAAGAGCAAATTCTTTAAATGACCTTTTCTGATGCACATGCTATGAAACACTGAAATATTTGTGTTGAAGCCACCTGTTTTTTTGTTTTTTTTTTGTTTTTTTTGCAAGGGGGATGCCAAAGTGTATCATCTGAAGCAGTAGTGTTTTTCGCTTTAAGGAATGAAAGCGATATAAGGGCTGTTGGAACCCAACTGGAAATCAGAATAAGGAGAACTTGTTTGATTTCTTTGTAAAAGACTGGATTTTGCAGATGTATGTTTTATAATCTTATATTTTGCATGCTAGCGTCCATGAACTATGACGGGTTTAACTTCAAGCCTAATTTTAAGTAACGTAAACTCAGAATATTTCTCAAGTTGTCAGTCAGGGTGAATTCTTTTCTCCATGTATAAAATGGGTGAATCAATTGAGCCCTCTTTTTCATTCAAAGAATGTACTTGGTCTTGGTATTTGTTTGCTCTCTTTTTAAATTTCCTTACAAAATAATGCACGGATTTATTACTCTGAACAATTGTGCAGTGTCTGCTGTGCATGGGCACCACAATAGATGCAGCAAGGGATACGGAATGCGAAAGAAATGGTCCTTCTCTAGAAGGTAGTTGAAGGGAATAGTTAACCCGGACGACTAGAATACCAGAGGTAATAGGATGATTTCGTGCGAGGTGGGGAGGAGGGCAGCTCCCTCTGCTTCAAGGACAGAGTGGAGTCCTAGTTCCTGAACCTTCTGCGTGGGGCACGGTAATACGGTTCCCATGCGTTCTCTCTCTTTGTTTTTTTTTTTTTTTCTTACTCAAATAAGTTGTGCCACCACCCCGATTGTATACATGAGGTAGTTGAGGCTCAGAGAGGTTGCTGCTGGTCCAAGGGCCCTCGGCCAGCTCGTGACAGGACTCAGAATGTGAATGTGTGGAGGAGAAGGTGCCGAATTAATGAGCGCATTTCTGAGAGGTCACTTAGCAGCACCGGCTTGTCTCGCATGATAGTAAGTGTCTGTGTGCGACCACGCCGGGGCTATTAAAACGTGTTCCTTAAAAAATGAAAAAGCAGTAGTATCTGCTTAGTGTTTCGCTTTTAAAGCTCTGGCGTAGAAGAAAGAGGAAAGGTTTGCGTGGAACCAGTGATTCTCTCTGCATTTGAAAAGGTAATTCACGCGTGTATTGTCTTCAGGTGCTTGGCTTGCAGCTTTCTCTGTGGGCAGTGTGACCTTTCCAAGCAGCCTGACAGAGCAGACTCTGCAGCGTGCCCCTGGAGGGCCGGCAGCAGTGGAATTTGTGACCCTCGGAAGCAGACGCGTCCTGTCGTGCCGCCGTCCAGCGTTTGCCATTGACAGCCATGTTGACTTGGCCACTCTTTCCGTACTGTGGCCGACTCTCCGAAGGAGGTTGTAAAATGCTTTTGTCCGTTCCTTTTTGTCCCGGCACAAAGGAGTTTGCCATGTACCCACAGAGCCTGTCTAGTGGCGATGCGTCCCCGTTGCAGATTAAGCATTCAGATCAATGAGTCTTTCTTAGTTTGATTTGCTAGGCGGTTTAATCTGTTTTGTGTCGTGCCTCGGAGCTTACGGATTTCCCCCCCTGCGTTCTAATTCAGTAAGAGCCAGCATGAGGGGTAGGAGAGTGAACATGGCTGCGGTTCCTGCTTAAGATTGCTTTGATCTTTTTAAATGACTGTACCAGGAGGATTTCGCAGTTGTACAGAGACGGAGATTTCTTCAAAAATATTTATCAATTCTACACTCACCCCACCGGCTGGTTCAGAGAGGCACTATGATGCTACCTTACTGACATTGCTGGTCCTGGGATCCTACAGCCTTTGTATAGTTCCTTTGTTAGCCACGCTTACTGGGAAAAGAAGTAGGTCGACGATTTCTGGTTTGATTCTTCTCTTTGTAAGCATGCTTAAGTTGTATTCAATAAATTGATTTAGCATCTCCTGATTGTTATTTTTGCACCTTGTGATTTGTTAATAGTAACCTGTCTTCGGCATGTTTATGTTTAATTTGTGAATGGTTGTAAGTAGAAACGGTTGTGTTATCTATTTTCTGTGTTTTCAGACTGTTAATCTAATTCAGTGGCATTGTTGACATTCTGGGCACATGAAATGACCTTATTATTAAAGACAGTTTGGCTTTATTTGTGATTAAATAACAAATAGTTTTGTGTATGTAGCTTAGAGTGGTATGAATACAGGAAAACATTTTCCTAGAATGAAAACATTATATCTTTGATTATTTTTTTTCTCATATTATATGCAAAGATATTAAAGATGTGTGCCCTTTAAAGGCCTGTGAAAAAATCATTTTGGACTGAAAATTTTCTGTTTCTGATAATAATGGGTCATGTGAGAATTTAATCTTTTGATCAATGTTTTGATTCATACTGGGTTAAGCATTTAAACCCCTTTAAAGAATGTGTTCTTGCTTTGTCTGCTCGTTTCTTTGTGATATGATTCTGTTAGTGGTATCACTTAAGAACTTCGGAGATTGCATAGTGCTCTTGTAAAATTAGCAGCTGGTTCTTGGTAGTTTGGTATCCTTTAGAAATAACATTGAGTTATAAAACAAATGACTAAATCAAGCTATGATAAGCTAATACATTTCTCTTACTTGGAGGTTTTAGCTGGTTCTTTCTGTGTGTCCTTCTAAGCACAGAAAATTTAAAAGTGATATTAGCCCGAAATATTGCACAACGGTTTCTGTACCAAATATGCTCATTTGTAGAGTTTAAATACAAGCTCTTTGAGACTCCGCTAAAATCCAGTTGTTAAGATCATTGGATAAGAATACCTATTGTAGGTCTTGAATAGAGTTGAAGGTTTGAGGGCCATTGTGTAAGTATAGAAGGAAGTCTTTAGAGAGCATATAATTTTGCTCCTTTAGCGAGTGTGAAATCCAACGGCTTCCTTCTTCCGGGTTGGCCACAAAAAAAAAAAAATGTGTAATTTTGAGAGACAGATGGTAAGGTGGGAAATGTAAGAGATGCACACCAAAGCTGTTGGTACTCTTTTAGAAGTAGGAGAACAGGAAGGTAGCTAAAGAAACAGAGTATTCTTGACTTTTCACCTGCATGGCCAGCCCTGACTCAGCTGAGACATAGAAAAGGGCGTTTACCTCAGTCTCCTCCTAGTTTTCCTTACTCGCGGGAAGCTGGATGATCTTTTACCCTCCTAGCCCCAGGATTCTCACCTGATGCATGGGAGGGCAGTGCCGCATCATCTTCAGAACCTTTGCAGCAACAAATGTTTCTTCCACTTGGATTTTCTTCACTACAGTAAGATGGTGTCTAATAGTCTGGAAGGTGGGTGTTTGAGTTGTTGAAGTGATCAAGTGGATAGAAGAATTCCTCTTATTTACCCACAGTCCGAGGGCAAAGGAGTATTGTCTCACCCGCCAACACTGGTCAGTGGGTCAGATGTATCTGGAATAGCGCGTTGAAAGGGTTTGAGGCTGCATCCGGGTTCGGAGCCAAAGTTTGTGTCTGACTAGTGACGTCTGTTGCAGGTGAGGAAGGGTTGGAGGCAGTCCTGTATTACAGGTTTAATACTTACGCACATCTGAATGGACTGTGTAATAAGCAAATACTATTATCTAGACTGGCATTAATTTTGTTTTCATTCTTTCAGTGTTTTTCTGGGGTATATATGAGACATTCTTGTTATTACACAGTTGAGTAACTTGGCTTTTGGAATCTGAAAGCGTAGACTTCGGTAGCACCTTGACTTCAAGCCAGGTGGGCAGATGGTCTGGCACAGTGGGTAGCGTTAGACAGATTGACAAAAATATTCAAGAAAGAAGCAGAATGTTGGCTCTGTGCGTATACATAACTCAGTAAACAAAACCAAAAACTGATGTTAACCAGATGCCAGAATGTAGTACGAAATTTTGGTTTGCAAGTAAGTCTGGAGCAGTGAAAAGCCCTTCTGGGATAAGAAAAATAAGGTCTTCTGTCTAGATTTCTCTGAGAATCTCTTCACTTTCTCTTGAGACTCTGTTACCTCTCTTACTCTCATTTATTCCATTTGAATCCCATTTTGATCATGAGGAAATGAAACTAAGGATTCCAGAGAATCTATCATTCTGGCATAATTGAGGCTGCTAGGACCAAGGATCACCACAGAACAAGGGCAATTCTAAGTTGTTATTACAGCTGCTGGGAGCTGGGCAACCGTGTGATATCATGTATTGACTGGACAGACTGTCACTGAGAGGTCGTGGCCCCTGCAGCACCACGTAGAAGAGAATTCTGAGGATGATTGTGGCTTCAGTAGGACTATAATAGAAAAACCTACAGTCCTTCCCTCCTGCGGAGGGAAAAGCCAGTCCTGCCTCCTATGTGTCTCCTTGACTCTCACACTGCTCCCCCACTCACAACATTTCATTTCCTCCAACTAGACGTGTAGCAGTTTTTACCACAACAAGCAATTCCCCGAGACGCCAGGTGGGTCGTCTGCAAAGTCCTGACCCTGTCTACCTGAGACAGCCTCAGATTCCACATGTTAAGGGCTCAGTTTTGCAAGGCTGTCCTCCCCCTTGGAGATGCCACCTGTAAGTCCGGGTTGTCACCTGTGCTGCTGGGAGGTGTCAACGACTCCTGTCTTGGGTCTGATAAATTGGCTAGAGCAGCTCACAGAACTCAAGTAAGCATTTACTTACATTCGTCAATTTACTATAAAAGGATATAACAAAGAATGCAGACGAACATTTGGGTGGGATTGATGTGTAGGGCAAGGTACATGAGAAGGGTGAGGAATGCGTATCCCCTTTCGAGGCTGCTACTCTCCCCGCTGCTGCGTGTGTCCACCAACTCAAGCTCTCCCAACTCCATAGTTGGGGACTTTTATGGAGACTTCATGTCATAGGCATGATTGATCATTAAGTGGATTTTTAGTGCTTTTCCCTTCTTAAGAAAATGAAGGGCAGGGACCGAATATTCTAAGATTCTAATCATGACCTGGCCTTGCTAGTGACCAGCCCCCATCCAGCAACCCGCATAGGGTCACCTCATTAGAACAAAAGATACTCCTTGTCACCTAAGAAATTATAAGGACGTCAGGAGATCTGTGCGAGGAATTGGGGGCAGAGACCCAATATATATTTTCTTTTATCTCACAGGTACTGAGTACCATGTTTATTTAGTGAGGGTCCTGTGAGGGCATATGTACTATTTCCAAACTTGATTTTCAAACCCACTCATTATACATAGAGAGATGAAAGGAGGCAGGCAAGGCAGTGGCCGAGTCAGGACCAGAACTCGGTTATCATAGATTCTCTTCCATTACTTGAAACTATGATATTAATATTTTGCAACTTTTGCCACCAAGTGTTTATCATTTGGGTGTGATAGCTCTGGACAGAGGAAAACTGAGATACCTTCACGATACAACCACCTTCCTTGTTAAGAACTGAAAATAGAGGACAGGAGAAATACTTTTAGGACATCATGCCTCATAGACAAGTACATCCTTCAAGTTGGGGTTTACTAGAAAGCAACGCACCAGCTGGAGAGTATTTAGGGAATTGAAAGATGTGTAATTGTTGGTCATAAAAGTGTGTGCAGCCCAGCCCAGCTTGTGTCTGCTATTACTGAACCGGGAAAAAGCGAAGGTGGGCCATGTGTATATAGATCGTCAGAAAGAGTGTGTGTGTGTGTGTGTGTGTGCGCGCGCGTGTGCGCACACATATGTGTAAGTGTATGTGCGTAAATGACTGTACCTAGTCAAACTCAGAAATTTTATCCTTCTATAGGAATTTTGACCCTCCCATGTTAGAAAGTTGATGATAGATCTGGTGCTAGACCTGGTGTTTATGCTGAGCCTGAAGACTGGTGCTTTGTTTCCAGGACAACACCTCCTGTCTGTGTGTGACAGGGAGCCAAGGGACAGGACTATTGTGCCCCATGAGAAATTCATCTTGTGCTTTAGTGAGAAATCCTTTTAGTCTGTTTTTTGGAAACTGAAAGTCTTTGTGTTTAAAGCTTAGAAACGAAAAGTATGAATAAATCTAGGATCATACGATTTTCTATTGGGTCTGTAAATTAAACTCAACTTTTCACAATCTGAATAGATAACTTATTTTTTCTGCCGACTATAATTTTAAAAATGTTTCAAGAAAAGTAAGGCTGAAATCAAATTGTTACAATACATGGTCAAGAGTTCAATAACGTCATTTACTTCCTGCCGGGATTTTGATCTAGCAAAAGCTGAAATGCTAATTGAAGGCCAGTATCCATTTTATGTGAAAATCTAAAAGATATGCTCTATGAGATTTTGCTTATGTTATCTTAAGACTATGAAATTCTGTCCCATGTCCTTTAAAAAGTTATGTTGAATTTTATAATAGCAGTATCTTCAGTATTGTCATTTACATGAGCTCCTTGTAATTTTCAGTTTCAGAAAGACCAAGTCTTTAGGTTCTGAGGAAAGAGAAGTGAAAAGAAGGATAGGAAATTGACAGAAACCTCTCAGTAGGAGGGAAGACTCTGTGTTGATTTGACCTAATATTGGAAATGTTATATGGACACAGGAAGAATGAACAGATGGCTCATTGTAGCATGACTTGACATACATCAGGGAGGAATAACAGCATGTCTTTATGGGTTTAGTTGTGACATCTATAAACACTGTTGTAGGAGTTGGGATAATTTAGCCTAGTGAAAAGTATCTGTCTTCAAATTTATAACATAGTCGTAAATAAGGTAGAATCTGACCCTTTTCTAATGTAGGGTGAAGAAAGGAATCCAGGTTGGTAATAAAGAAATTTATGATTAGGTGTTGAGTGTTAGAGCAGAACTGGATGCCCAGGACTAGGGGTTGCACGTCAGTTAAGAAACAAACAAAAACTCCAGTGGCAGGGAAATGAAGTTTGAGAACCGGACAGTGAATGAATGCACCTGTAGATTGCCGCTCTGGCCCGGTAAGGCTGTGATGATATAAAAATGCCAGTGGTTTGTATGGTTAGCAAGGGGACCAGGATAAAAAGATTAACTTTTATGGGAAAAGAGGACCAGAAAACTTTGCAAGCATGTTTGGTTGGTTGGTTGGTTTTTTTCTTGGATGTGGAGAGAAAATGACAAAGTGCTGGGTTTATATTCTTGAGTGCTGTGTAACATGGTAATTAATCTCTTAGGGAAAGCAAAACAGTACTGTTAAAAATCCTTATGGGAGCTAAGCTTCTGGACAGTGCACTTTTTCAGAGATGACTCAATTGTGGAGACATGTGGATTTAGAACGGTGTTTTAAGGAAACACTGATTTCCGCATCCCCCCCCCCCGCCCCCCGCCACAGCTCATTACTATTGCTTCCTTTATTTTTTTTTTTAAATACCACTTAATGAGATTTGAAACCATTTTTTGTCTTTATCTGTACATGCTGGTACTATTCTTCACACTTTTACTGTGAGGTTTTTGACACTGTTAAAACATAGACTCCCCTGCCCAAAACACTGCAATAAATAATGGTAATGATGTTATATTCCTAAAGTAACCACAAAGTCCACTCGTGTAGCATTAGCAGAAGAACATATTTCACAGGACTTCATTATGGATCAAGTATATTGTGAGTGAACATATAATGTGAAAATACATTCTCACCTGGAGTTCACAGGGCAGGAATCAAGCCACGTTCCTGTCTTTTTCTTCTGCCCTTTCCCTGCCCCAAGTACAAATACAAATCTTAAGGATTCTATAGAGGATTTGGTTTCCATTTATAATCCAAGGGGAAGCCATAAATGAGAAGAGGACTTGCACCATTTTGGAAGACCCCTTAAGCAACTGTGAAAGATACTTAGTGTTTGTTTTGATACTTATTTTTTGATGCTAAAGAGCTTTAGTCATTACTGGGCAAAAGCAGAAATAAGACTAAGCAAGGCATCTATTTAAATCTTTGTTATCATCGTTTCTCCATGCTTTCAAATGGCGATTCTGATGGAAAACCAAGTTGTAAAGTATCACCGTTATTTTTTAAAGTTGTATTCTTTATTCTGAAGTGTCACTGTTCCTTGATGTGCTAAGTTTGCCTTTTACCTTTAGTGTCCCAATGAAGAACCAGAGGCAAAATTAGAGACCACAGCAAAACGGAAGGTGCTCTTTCCAAGGATTCATGGGCATATTACACCAAAAGCATAGTATTTGCTCATGTAATTTTTCCCTCTACCTTTTATCCTGACACATTCCCTGGGAAATGTTGTAGGTCTAATTCTGTGGCAGCCCCTTGGCCTCGTGAACTGTGGTTGTGGACCCAGAATTAGACCACAGCCTAAACAACATAAGTTAGCATCATAGTGTCTCCAAGAGTTCTCGGTCTAGTCATTCTTTTAGTGCCTGGAAACAATTTTTTGGTTGTTTTTTTTTAATGTTTATTTATTTTTGAGAGAGAGACAGAGCGCGAGAGGCAGAGGGGCAGAGAGAGAAGGAGTCACAGAATCCGAAGCAGGCTCCGGGCTCTGAGCTGTCAGCACAAAGCCCAACGTGGGGCTTGAACTCACGGAGTGTAAGATCATGACCTGAGCTGAAGTCGGACACTTAACCCACTGAACCACCCAGGCACCCCCCCCCCGCCTCTTTTTTTTTTTCCTGAGAGAATTCCTCTGTGAGTAGAGAGGAAAGATGTACATGTCAGTTAAAGATGTTTTTCATTATTTAGGTGGGACTTACTTTTGTGTTTTAGCTTTAGGACTCAGTTACCTTGTTCCAGGGCAAATGAGGGAGTTTTACCTCCTGGATATAGTAAGGAAGAATCTGGACCAGCTCTCATCCTTGTTACTGTCATGGGGTTTGTACGTCGTTGTTCTCACATTTTAACACAGCTGGCTGCCGTTGTTTATTATGATTAGATTATTGGCACATAATCTAATGTGATAAGAGATGGATGCTCTTCATCGCTGCACCTTAGGCGTGTTTGTTACACGGCACGGACGGCTGTATGATTTGTCTTCCAGCTTTGATTTGGGATGAGAACTTGACTGGAGAAGACACACAAACTTGGATTATGCCAGGATGCGTGGTCACGTTGGTTATGGCATTAGCTTCATATTGCTAACGTGCAGTAATAACTAGCATATTGTGGGGTGCTTAGTGAGCACTTGTTGATTCAAGGGGAAAGGAACAGATTGTGGAAAATCGATGCTGTATTTATCTATAAACTAAAATGTACGCTTCCGTATTACAGCTGGGAATGCCACTGTCATCAAGTATGAGGAAAAACCTCCCAAACCAGCATTTCAGAATGGTTCCTCAGGATCCTTATATTTGAAGCCTTTGGGACCCAGAGCTCATGCACACTTACTAAAAACTCCTCCAAAAGGTATGTTCCTCACTGCAGAGAAAACTGGGAGAGAAAATATTTAAGTCCTTACCTTGTATAAAGTTAAAATTGGCAACTAGTCTCATGGCATAGTGAACCGTTGTTTACGAACAATCTCTCCGAAAAAGGACACGTAATACATTTTAACACCAAGGAGGTCAGTCTTCTTCACAGAGTCAGTAGGTTCTCTAGTTAAAACTTGATACGTAGAAATCAGGAGACAGAACACAGGTATAAGGTGAAGATAATTAAGACTTCCAGAGTTAAATTATTCTAAGATAGTGATCTGGAACAATGAGATAGAAATGCACAATTTACTTCCCACCTTTGTTCCAAACTATTTGTTTCTTTCCCCCTGTTCTTTCTCTTCTCCTTCTTTGTATTACTCAGTTAGTGATTGCAGTGGCTATGAAGAATAACTCTCGGGTTTACAAAATATATGGTATATACTTAATACGGAGTGTTTTCATGAAGCTTTATCGCCAGGTCTGAAGTGGGTCTGAAGCACAGTAGAAGGTGGGTTAGTGCTTAGTGAACCGAAAGATTTCTTACCTGAAAGAAACAGGAATGAGAGACTTGAGCTGTAATCTCTGATCCATATTAGAGGTGGCGGTTGTTAGGTTTTTTTACAAAACTATTTTATTTACACTACTGGTAGCTGGGATCTACTCTAATTACTATGGGATATAATCATTTTATCAATGACAGGAAAAAAGATCTTCCAGTGTTTCAGTTTTAACCGAATGCAATTGCTTAGTTACAGAGCAAGAAGCAATTAATAATGATGGGGGAGGGGAACTAAAAATATGTGTACATTACCTCAATCCTGGGTTAAGATCTATCTAACAAATTTTCTTGATTTTTATTAGTCATAAAAACAAAGGACAAATAGATTGTAAATGTTTTCTTTATAGATAATTTCAATTAGAAAATAATAGTTGAATGAAAGCAATACTGTGGTTTGTGTAAGTGAACAGGTAAGGGAGGCAAGAGAAGTAGTCAAAACTGGACACATAACATATTGCCAAGTATAACCAAAGAATATCTGCCTTGAGGACACCATTTACAGGCAGTAATTATACTTTGGCACAGGTCAATTTTTATCTTAGATTCAAGGCAAGTACAAGTCAGTAGTTAACGATTATAAGATAGAGTCATGAGCCTCTTTTTTGAGCCCATAAGAATTAGGCTTTTGATTTGCTAATCTCTCTACTTTTTTTTCTGAGAGAGAGAGAGAGAGAGAGAGAGAGAGCGCGCGCTTGCCAGTGGGGTAGAGCAGCCGAGGAAGAGAAAGAGAATCTTAAGCAGGCTCCACGCTCAGTGCAGAGTCTGACATGGGACACAGTCCCAAAATTCTCAGATCATAACCTGAGCTGAAATCAAGAGGTGGACACTCAAACTGACTGAGTCACTCAGGTGCCCCTAATTCCTCTCCTTTTTTTTTTTTTTTTAATGTTTGTTTATTTTTGAGAGAGAGACAGAGCATGAGCAGGGGAGGGGCAGAGAGAGAGGGAGACACAACCCCAAGCAGGCTCCTGGCTCTGAGCTGTCACCCAAGAGCCTGACATGGGGCTCGAACCCACAAACCGTGAGATTATGACCTGAGCCAAAGTCAGACACTTAACCGACTGAGCCTCCCTGGCGCCCCTTTATCCCTCTTCTTTTAACAATGATTGAAAGTGGCAGTAGCCACAGTGGCACACACTCATATGTTAAAGTGTCAGGGAAAACCAGGAACACACAGGGTCCTCCTTTATTCCATCAACCACAAACAGTTGTTGCATTTCCTCCATTTTTTTTCCTCCGTAACGGTTTTGGTTTTGGTTTTGGTTTTGGGTTTTGGGTTTTGGGTTTTGGGTTTTGGGTTTTGGTTTTGGGTTTTGGGTTTTGGTTTTGGGTTGTGGTTGTGGTTGTGGTTGTGGTTTCAAGAAAACTCAGGGCATAATGTGTACACTCTCAGGGCACCTGGGTGGCTCAGTTGGTTAAGTAACGGATTCTTGATTTCGGCTCAGGTCATGATCTCACAGTTTGCAGGGTCCCAGCCCTGTGTCACACCCTGCACTGTTGTTAGGGAACCTGCTCAGGATTTTTTCTTTCTTTCCCTCTCTCCTCCCCTCCCTCCCTCCCTCCTTCTCTCTCTCTGTCTCTGTCTCTCCCCCACTTTCTCTCTGCCCTACCCCCTTTGTCTCTCTCTCTCTCTCAAAATAAGTAAGTAAACTTAAAAATAATGTGTATACTTGACTGTGTCTTGCTTTTTATTAATTTAGTGGCATATCACAAAAGCGTCTTCATTTTAAAGGGCTATTAAATAGTCTATTTTCCAATTCCATACTTGTGGACAATTTCTGGCTTATGACTATGGCATGTGGTACTGAGGTGAGCGGACATTTTTGAATGTGAACATTCATCACTTCAGATTCTAATGACTTCTATGAGATATCCCTGAAAGAGGAATTGCTGGTTAAACTGTATGAATCATGTTGAAATTGTTAATATGTGACTCAGTACTTTTCCAGAAAGGTGTTGGTCTCTTACCACAGTGTGAGAGTGTCCATTGCTCATCCTTTTCCATATTTTGTGTGTACGTGCGTAAAGAATCCTGTAGTAACTTGAGGTTCATCACCTAGTGAACGTTTATCAATGCTTTCTCTTTTCTACACCACTGAAGAGAAAATAGGCATAAATATGGGCAAGGAGGTTCTCCAGTGTGCCAGCAAGTTCTTATCTGTCCATGGTCTTTTTTTTATTTTTAAAAAAAAAAATTTTTTTTCCAACGTTTATTTATTTTTAAGACAGAGAGAGACAGAGCATGAACGGGGGAGGGGCAGAGAGAGGGGGAGACACAGAATCGGAAGCAGGCCCCAGGCTCTGAGCCATCAGCCCAGAGCCCGATGCGGGGCTCGAACTCACGGACCGCGAGATCGTGACCTGGCTGAAGTCGGACGCCTAACCGACTGCGCCACCCAGGCGCCCCATCTGTCCATGGTCTTAAATAAGTTTCTAATGCATCAGACGACCCCTTGCCGGGATGGCATTCTGGCTGGAATGACATCACTGTGGGAATCTGCGGTTTTTATTGATGATGATAAAACCCCAGCATCTGAAACATACACCAGTAACTTAAAAGAGGTGTCAGATGTCAAAATTGGATACTAAATAACTTCCAGAGAATTGGAACTTGATGATTCCACCGATAACTATACAGAATAGGGAACTCCAATGTTCTAAAATGTCTCACTATTGAATTTGCAAGCTTTTGTATCACACAGTTTTTACTTAAGTGGGAATGAGTGATTTTCATTAATAATGGCCACAGATTTTAAGAGGTGACAGTGTCTGTAAAACTCCGCAGATAGAATGTGGCAGCTATTGTAGTAATTTGTAGGTGATGACGCTCTAGAAATGACAATCTCTGGTCAAGTGGAAGCACTTTCTAGTTTTCTTCTAGTGATTGATCTTTGTAGCTCTGTACTTGTTACCATCACTTGTATTTTTTTTATAAGCTTAATAACGTATAGTTAAATTAGCCAATTTTACAAATTTACAATTTTACAAATAAAATTGTAGTATATTTGGTGATTTGATATACATACACATGGCGGAAGGACCCCCCCGGTTGTGTTTCATATTGTGTCAGTTTGGAGAAAAAGCTTCAGTACTTTTTTCTTCATAGCTAAACAGCATGTGGGCTGGATTTAATGCCTGGCAGTTTTGTAAATCACACACTCTTGGCTGTCTGTCATAACGCCCTGCCCTTTTTGCTGTGTCAGCAGTGGAATAGCATGAAGTGTGTAATATGTGTGTAAATTCAGCACTGTTAACATTCGCATTGCAGCTGTTCTTGACTGAAAAAAATACTCTAGATTTCCTGTCATATTTAACTTGTGACTGTGAATTCATATCACCTTTAAGCTATCATTCTGTTATTTGGAAAATCATTAAAAATTTTTTTTAATGTTTATTTATTTTTGAGAGACAGGGAGTGAATGGAAGAGAGGCAAAGAGCAAGGGAGACACAGAACCTGAAGCAGGCTCCAGGCTCTGAGCTGTCTGCACAGAGCCTGATGTAGGGCTCGAACCCACAACCATGAGATCATGACCTGAGCCAAGGCCAGCTGCTTAACCAACTGAGCCACCCAGGCACCCCTGAAAAATCATTTTATACCTAGAAGATACTTGATAGAGTTGACTCTATTTCACTGGTATTTCCCATATGGGACCTAAAATTTAGATAATGAATGGCTTTTCAAAATACCTTTTTTTTTTGTTTAGAAAATATTCTTTGTTTTGTTTTTGTTTTGAAAATATTTTTAGGGGCGCCTGGATGGCTCAGTTGGTTAAGTGTCCAACTTAGGCTCAGGTCATGATCCCTTGGTTTGTGCATTTGAGCCCCACGTCGGGCTCTGTGCTGACAGCTCAGAGGCTGGAGCCTGCTTCGGATTCTGTGTCTCCCTCTCTCTCTGCCCTTCCCTGCTTGCATGCTGTCTCTCTCAATAATAAATAAACATTAAAAAAATTTAAAAAAAATAAAAATTTTCAAAACAGCTAATTTTTGTGTGATATTTCATTCAAAACATGAGTATTTTACAAATATTTCTTTTATTTTTTAGGTCCCTCAAGAAAAAATCTGTTTACGGCTTTTAATGTGGGTAAGTGACAACTTTAAATATGGAGAGAGAAAAAAAGTATCTTTTTGTAAAGTTATGTTATTGTTGAAAGCATTTAAATGTACTTACAATGAGTTTCACTATTTTGCTTAAAATGGAATTCAGGTTTGTGGCATAAACTCAACTGATTATGGCTGGGACTGGCATAGGTTAAAACTTGATCAGCGTGATTGACAAGCTATCTGATCCCAAAGGATGTTTTATTAATCATCGATAATTTTAGTTTTTTAAAAATGATTTTTTAAAAATGTGATCTAAAGTGGAGAGCATACTTTTTAAAAGAACAATAAATGTTCTTTTAAAATTGGGTAGTCATGGGGCGCCTGGGTGGCGCAGTCGGTTAAGTGTCCGACTTCGGCCAGGTCACGATCTCGCGGTCTGTGAGTTCGAGCCCCGCGTCAGGCTCTGGGCTGATGGCTCAGAGCCTGGAGCCTGTTTCCGATTCTGTGTCTCCCTCTCTCTCTGCCCCTCCCCCATTCATGCTCTGTCTCTCTCTGTCCCAAAAATAAATAAACGTTGAAAAAAAAATTAAAAAAAAAAAAATTGGGTAGTCTTTCATCGCTAAATCTCCACATCAGGTTTTAATACCTTTTAACGATTCAGCAGGTTAACATTTTTCTGTTCTTTTTTACACTTCTACTGAACATACTTGGATCTGTCTCTAAGACAGCTTGCAGCCTCACCCATTTGAACCACAACTGGGAATCTAAAAGTTTTGTCTCTTGAGAAGCCATAAAGATTCATAAAGTGTGTTCACTGCAGTTCCCATATTTAATCTATAGCCAGTCAGGTCCCCATGTTGCCACCTGCATCCTCTTATTAAATATCCAGTTATAAGACAGTTACGTAGCTTCTACATGCAGTGAAGATTACAATGGCAATTTACAAGGGAGAAAAGTATCATAGCACATTGACTACAGTTTATCATGCTTGTGACAGTGTTGAGTGCTGAGAATATAGTGGTGAGCCAGAAATGAACAAGGGCCTTCTCTTCAGGAAATTAGGCAGGAGGTATAAATTTGGGATGCCCTGTATTTAGATAGTAATTAAAGAAAATAGGGTGGATAACGTAATACAGGTAATAATGAATATCCTCACTGTTTCCAAGTTGTGTCCAGTTTCTCAGCTTAATAAGGCAGGGGCGTGTGAGGGAATTATATCACAAGTGTTAACCTTTTCTAAGTTCTTAAAGCAAGAGAAGACTCAACCATCCAAAGTGACTGAAATTCTAAAGTTCCCCGGTCACCTGAGTTTTAATGTATTTTTACCAAGTCTTTTCTGATTTAAAAACAACAACAAAAACTATTTTACACACTTGGAGATTTTTATTTTCTTTTGCTTTAAGTTTTTAGCACATCCTGGTATTTGGGAGAAAAAGAGAGCTAATATGCTGTAGAATGACTTTATGTTAAATATCAGATAACCTTTGGGGTGCTTGGGTGGCTCAGTTGGTTAAACATCCAACTTCGGCTCCAGTCATGATCTCACAGTTCGCGAGTTCAAGCCCCATGTCGGATTCTGTGCTGACAGTTCATAGCCTGGAGGCTTCTTCCAATTCTGTGTCTCCCTCTCTCTCTGTCCCTCCCCTGCTCACATTCTGTCTCTCTGTCTCTCAAAAATAAACAAACATTAAAAAATTTAAAAAAAAATCAGATTGCCTTTAATAGGAAGCTAGATGGTATAACTCTGTTTAACTGAGAAACTTCCAGAATGTTTTCCAAAGTGCAGCATTTTATATGTCCACCACAGTGTATGAAGGGTCTAGTGTCTTCACATTGTTGCCAACACTGGCTTTTATCTTTCTTTATGATAGCCATTTTAATGAGTATGAAATGGTATCTCACTGTGGTTTTGATTTGCATTTCCCTGATGGATAATGATGTTGAGCATCTTTTCATTCTCTTTTATGGGTAATAGTCCAGTGTGTGTGTGTGTGTGTGTGTGTTTACTTGCAAGAGATATATATCTATGGTAATACATATACATATATATATGTAAATGTATAACTTATTCTTTATTCATTTATTGATGGGCATTTAAGTTACTTCCATACTTGGTTGTTGCAAATAATGCTTCAGTGAACCTAGGGGTATGTAAATCTATTCAGATTAGCATTTTCAGGGTGCCTGAGTGGCTCAGTCAGTTGTGTCTGTTTCTTGGTATTAGCCCAGATCTTGATATCAGGGTTGTGAGTTCATGCTCCGCATTGGGCTGCATACTGGCCGAGTGTGCTGCGTTTGGTTGTTAAAAAACAAACAAACAAAAATACAAACAAAAGCAAATTAGTGTTTTCATGTTCTTGAGATAAATATCCAGAAGTGTAATTGCTAGATTATATGGTATTTCTATTTTTAATTTGCTGAAGAAACACCCTGCTCCTTTCCATAGTGGCGGCACCTGCTTACATTCCCACCAATGGTGCATGACGGCTTCCTCACATCCTCACCAATGCTTGTTATTTCTTGTCTTTTTGGTAATAGCCATTCTGATGGGTATAGAGCATTATCTCATAGAGGTTATGATGTGCATTTCCCTGATGAATAGTGACATTGAGCATCTTTTCATGTATCTGTTATCCATCAATACGTCTTTGCAAAAATGTCTATTCAGTTCCTCTGCCCACTTTTTATTTGGACTCTTATTTGATTTGGTTGTGTTTCATTTTTGGTGTTGAATTATAAAACTTCATGTGTTTTGGATATTAACCCCTTATTGGATATATCATTTGCAAATATTTTCTTCCATTTAGTAGTTGCCTTTTCATGTCTTAATGGTTTCCTTTGCAGTGCAAAGCTTTTTAGTTTCATACAGTCCTGTTTGTTTTTTCTTTTATTGTCCTTTGTTGATGAGACAGATCCAAAAAAAAAAATATATTGGCAAGACTGATGTCAAAGTTTACTGCCTATCTTTTAGTTTTATGGTTTCAGGTCTTACATTTAGCTCTTCAATCCATTTCAAGTTTATTTTAGTGTATGGTATAAAAAAGGGGTACAGTTTTATTTTTTTGCAAGTAGCTTCCGGTTTCCCCAACACCATTGATTGAAGAGACTGTCTTTCCCCCGCTCTATCTTCTTGCCTCTTTTGTCATAGGTGAATTGACCTATATGCATGAGTTTAGTTATGGGTTTTCTGTTCTGGTGTATTGGTTTATGTATCTATTTTTTCAGGACTACACTATTTTGATTACTACAGCTTTGTAGTATAGTTTGAAATCTGGGAGTGTGATACACCCAGCTGTGTTCTTCTTTCTCAAGATTATTTTGGCTATTTGGGGTGTGTTGTGGTTCCACACAAATTTTCAGATTATTTGTTCTAGTACTGTGGAAAATGTTACTGGCATTTTCATAGGGATTGCATTGAATCTGTAGGTTACTCTGGGTGGTGTGGACAGAGTACAGGTTTTTGCTGCATCCTGTGGATTCTGGAATGTTTTTCCGTTTTCATTTGTCTCAAGGTATTTTTTTTATTTTCTCTTTGAGTTTTTCACTGATCTGTTGTTTAGTAACATTGTTTATCCTTCATATGTTTGTATCTTTTCCAGTTTTTTTTCTAATTTTTATTCTAGTTTCATACCATTTTGGTTGGAAAAGATTCTTGAAATGATTTCAGTCTTCTTAAATTTATTGAGACTTGTTTTGTGACTTGTGCTCTCTCCTAGAGAATGTTCCGTGTGTTGAAAAAATATGTATTTTTCTGGTATTGGATGGAATGTTCTGTTTAAAGCTGTTCATTCCATCCGGCTTAGTGTGTCATTTCGGGCTACTATTTCCCTATTGATTTTTTTCTGAACGCTGTCTACTTATGTAAGTGGAGTGTTAACGTCCCCTGCTCTTATACTGTTGGCAATTTCTTCCTTTATGTCTGTTAATACTGGCTTTATCTATTTAGGTACTCCTAGGTTGGGTGCATAGATGTTTATAATTGTTAAATTGTTTTTGTTAGGTTGAACCCTTTATTGTTATGTAATTCCCTTCTTTGTTAGTCTTTCTTATAAAGTCTGCTTTGTCTGATAGAAGTATTGTTGACCCGTTTTCTTTTTGTTTCTATTTGTGTGGCTTTTTTTTTTTCCCATCCTTTCACTTTTAGTCTGTGTGTCTTTACATCTAAAGGGAATCTCTTGTAGGCAATATGTAGATGGGTCTTGTTTTTTCATCCTTTCAGCCAGTCTGTGTCTTTTGAGCATTTAGTCCATTTACATTTAATCATTGAGAAGTATGAATTTATTACAATTTTGTTTTCTGGTTGTTTTTGTAGTTCTATTTCCTTCTACTTCTCTTGCTCTCTTCCCTGTGTCTTGATGATTTTCTTTAGTGTTATGTTTGGATTCTTTTCTCTGTTTTTTTGGTGTATCTCTTATAGGTCTTTGGTTTGTGGTTACCATAAGATTTACATATAACACCCTATATATGTAGCAGTCTGTATTAAATTGGTGGTTACTTAAAGCACTACATTTCTACTCCCTCTCTCACAATGTTTGATGTACTTGATGTCATATTTTACATCTTTTCATTTTGGTATGCCTTAACTAACTATCGTAGATACAATTGATTTCACTGCCTTTGTCTTTTCATCTTTACACTATTTTTATAAGTGGTTGGCCCATTATTTTTACTATATGTTTGCTTTTACCACTGAGATTTTTTTTTCTTTCATTGATTTCTTCTGGTTATGGCCTTTTCTGCTTAAAGAAATCTAACATTTCTTGTAAGGCAAATTTCATGGCTATGGACTTCTTTGACTTCTGTTTGGGAAACTTTTTATCTCTCTTTCAACTCTGAATGATAATCTTTCTCGGGAGAGTCTTCTGGTTGTAGGTTTTTTCCTTTCAGACTTTGAATATAGCATGCCACTCCTTTCTAGCCTGCAGTTTGTGCTGAAAACTCAGCTGATAACCTAATAATAGTTCCCTTACATGTAACTAATTGCTTTTCTTTTGCTGCTTTTAAGATTCCTTGTCTTTTATTATTATCTTTTTGGATTTTAAGTAATCTCTACACCCGTTGTGGGACTTGAACCCACAATCCTGAGATCAAGAGTTGCATGCTGTACCCACTGAGCCCACCAGGCACCCCTCCTTATCTTCATTTTTGACATTTTAATTATTAATGTGTTTTGTTGTTGACCTCTTTGGATTCATCTTGTATGGGGCTTTCTGTGCTTCCTGAACCTGGATGTCTGCTTCCTTCCCCAGGTTAGGAAAGTCTTGAGCCATGATATCTTCAAGTATATTTTCTGTCCCTGTCTCTGCCTCTTCTCCTTCTGGAGCCCCAGAATACAAATATTAGTACCCTTGATGTTATCTCAGAAGATTCTCTAAGTATCCTCATTAAATTTTTTTTTTCTTTTTTGCTGTTGAGCTTGGATCATTTCTACTACTTTGTCTTCCAGATTACTGATCTATTTTTCTGCATTCTCTAATCTGCTGATTCTCTCCAGTGTATTTTTCATTTCTGTTATTGTATTCTTAGCTAGGATTGTTATTTTCAATGTAATCTATCTCTTTATTGAAGTTCTCACTCTTTTCCTTTATACTTCTCTTGCATTAGATGAGTTTATTTATAACCATTATTTTGATCTCTTTTTCAGGTGGCTTATCTTTGTTTCATTTAGTTCTTTTTCTGAGATTTTGTCTTGTTCTTGTGTTTGGAACATGTTCCTGTCTCCTCATTTTGCCTGACTCTGTATGTTTGTTTCCATGTTGTGGGGCCCAGAAGCCCGCCCCACCACCACCAGCCCCCCGCCCCGGTCATCTAAATGAGGCATTCCATGGTGCTTCCTTTTTTGGGCTGTGTGTTCATTCCTCTTTCATTGGATCCTTGCTTTTGTGGACAAACTGGTGTGTGGGGCTAGTCTTCCCCCAATTCCTGGAAGGAGCTGCTTTGGAAGGGTACCATTCTGCCTGAGGCTGCCTGTTGCATGTTGCAGATAGAAGCTCCTTGGGTGGTGGCGGTGGGGAGACTGGTCCCAACTAGGGCCTCCTGCTGGGTGAGATGGGGCTGGAGCCACTTTGGAGATGTGTTGAAGAGGGCACATCCATAGGGGAGTACTGAGGCAGGGCAGGTGGTGCTAGTGATGTAGAGGACGAATGTCAGAAGTGGAGTCCACCAGTGTTGGGCCAACTAGGCAGGAGGGCAGAAAAATGGCACTCACTGGCACTTCCATCCTGGAGAAAGTTCCTATAATCCCTGCCTCCTCAGCACATGTCTTAAACTTAGCAAATGTCTTTCATTTATAGCCCAGGTGCTTTTCAAACTGCTCCTGCTTTGCTGTGTCTCAGAGCAACTAAGTTTGTGCACAGGCCTTTTAAGAATGGAGTAGTGGCTTTCTGTAGTGCTCCTGCTCTCCTAGGGTTGAAGTCCCATTGATTTTCAAACACAGATGTTATAGGGACTCTATAACAAGGCCCTTAGGGTGAAGGTGCCCAATGTGGGGCTTGAACCAACCCTTGCTCCTCAGGGAGGATCTCTGGGCCTGTGACAGAGCTCCTGCTTGTGTGCTGCTGTGCTGGAGGTATGGGTCCCATGTATATTGTGTCTCAGCCCCTCTACCCTTCTTGATGTTGCTTTTCCTTTTATCTGTGGCTGCAGAAGAGCTGTTCTGCTAGTCTTGAGGGCATCCTCAGAGAGTTATTATATATAGAGTTGAAGCCTTGCTGTGTCTAGGGGAGGAGGAGGTAAGCTCAGGGTCCCCCTCCTCGGCCACCTTGATCTTCTGTCTACTTCTGATGCTCCGTGTGGAAGCCATTGCTCGATGCAAGCTCACGAGGATTTATGCGTGTGTTTTCTTAGAAGATTTTTATACTTTTAGCTCTCAGGCTTAGGTCTGTGATCCATTCATTTTTTTCAATGAAATACAGGGTCCAATCTCATTCTTTTGCGTGTAGATATCCAGTAGTACCAGCACCATTTGTTGAAAACAGTAGTCTTTCCATCATTGAAATGTCATGGCACCTTTGTTAAAAATAGTTGCCTGTAAATGTGAGAATTTATTTCTGGACTCACAAATCTGTTCTGTGGATCTGTGTGTCTCTTTGCTAAAATGGCACTGTTGATCACTGTGGTATAATAAGCCTTGACATCAGGAAGTGTGAGGTTTTTTTAACTTGTTCTTTTTGAAGATCTTTTGGATATTCTGGGTCCCTTGAATTTCCATATGAACCTTTGGGTCTGTGTCAATTTCTGTAAAGAAGTAAGCTGGGGTTTTGATAGAGCCTGCATTAAATCTATAGATCAATTTGTGGAGTACTGCCATTTTTACAATATCAAGTATTTTGGTCCATGAATAGGGGAGGTCTTGCCTTTTAGTTAGATCTTCTTCAGTTTCAACAATTTTTGTGGTTTTCACAATGCAGGTTTTTCAGGTTTGTTTTGGCCAGTAGTTGTGTGTGATTTTTTTGTGCTTTGGAAGGTGCCATTGATATTGGTCACAGTAAAAGAGCTGGTTAAATAAATCTAATATGCCTATCTTAATCTGAATTAAATGTGAAATATGGAAAGTCATTCCTCTTTCATGTCTCAAGTCTATAACCACGTAAACTTATAACTTATTAACTTATAAGTGATATTTTTCTGTTAGGCATACTATATCCCATTTGCACAATAAACTATTAGCATTAGACATTTTTCCTTTTCACAATGTTGTACTGACATCGTGTCTTATTTCCAAACCATATCACTGACCCTTGATGTATCAGTGGCCTTTGACAAGTAAGGTTATCAGAATGGCAAATTAACTCCTGATTAAATGAGAAAAGAAGTGGAAAGTGTGAATCATGAAACTAACCTGGTATTATGATGAGCCCACTGAGAAGAAGTCACTGTGTTCGCTTTTGTAGGAACAGCTTTGGTGTTAAGAAGTGGTGGCCAAACAGCCCATGACTTTGGTGGCTCATCTAACCTCTGAGACTAGTTTTCTGTGTAATTAAAATGATCAACCACTAAGGTTTCTAGCTGCTATAATATGCTCTGACTGCAGAGAGCCTTGACTTCCTTCATATTCTACTTGCAAATGGTCTTTTAGATGATACAGAAGACATTGTTTCACATACAAACACGTTCCTCCAAGCATTAAATTTTAAATAATTGTACTGTCGTTTTGAGATAGTTTTTATCTTTTAAACAACAAATAGTGGTGAAGAGTAAGCTGACTGTTTCTTCATTTAATTATAGCAGTTGGCTAAATTCTAAAAATTTTAGCCTGTAGAAGTTTAAAAATCCCCCCTTAGTGGTTTTTTTTATTTGTGGTTTTAAATAAAATCCAGATAAGTTTATGTCCTGTCTTATTGCTTCTTAACATGAGTAATCACTTCTAATGTGCACTTTAGCATGTGCAGCGACTTTTAACTATTCCTCTTAAATATCGAAGTACCTCTGTATCATATACATAAATGATTCTATGATGGGCAGTTCTCACTGTGAAAGTTGGGGGAAGTTTCTTGTGACAGATTCTTAAAAGTAGCTTAAGTAAATCAAAACCTGGGCATATTTGTAGTCACTTCGCTCAGATAACGGAATTGCTTTCCAGAAGTTTCATATCCCTTTATACCATGATTGCGACGTAAGAATGTTGGCTTCACCATGCTCCAGTCAACATTGGGTATTATTTTTAAATTGAGGCTAATGTCATAGTTGAAAAGTATATGTCACTGTTTTTAGTTTAACTGTTAATCAGTTACTTCAAAGACCCTTTCATTATCTCATAATACAATAAAGAGGAGCAGAGAGAGAATATACTTTACAGGCATTGAATATTGGTTTCAATCTTGGTCTTGACACTTTCTGCTTGTGTCCTGACCTTAGGCTGGTTACTGAGCCTCTCCAGGTCTCAAATTTCTCATTTGGAATTATGGAATGTTATGGGAATACTTCCCAGGATAGGAGTAATTTTGACTTCATAGAACTGTTGTATAAAAAGCTCTCAAACGATCTCTTCCTCTGCTGCTCAGGATGGTGACGATGATAATCTTTTTCCTTGTTCTTAGAATTCTAGGGGCTTATTCTGAGTTCTTTTGCAGGATGCAGAATTATTTTAAATCCTTAAAGCAAGCAGGAAAAACGACTTAAAGTCAACAACCATTCTTATGGGGTCTAGCCGCTGCAATGTTTTTAAAGAGTTTAGCCAGCAGTGATTCTAAATAAAACTTGGTTTACTGTTGATTAGGAAGATGTCACACATAGCACATACTAGAATTACCTTGCTTCTACCACACATTAAAGCTGTTTTGGATACCACAGCATGAGAGATGTTTTTATCCAGCTGCCTGATTGTTTTACACAAGATCATCAGGCTCAGGTGCCATGGTGTCTGCCTTGGAGGTCAGAAAATGCACTGCTTCCTGCATATTCATTTACTAAATCCAGCGCAAGAGGAGAGGGTTGCTTTCGTTCCCCTTATTTCCAAGACTGCTAAGCAGTTGAGAGTTGAAGACCTGCTCTGATGAGGCAATACTGGCGTGGCCAGGGTTTCCTCTGGTGAGAACAGGGATGAGACTTTCCTTGTTGGTTTAGGATTATAACTTTTCTGCTACTTAAAAGGGAGATGCTAATTTGATAATGTGATAGAATTAGTGTTCCACATCAGGGAAATGTATAGATTATTTAGTACGTCTTGTTGGGATAAAGGCTATCTTTTCAGCTGGAGTTAGGTTCCTATTTCACACACTACAGGCCAATCTGTTCCCTATCGATCGAAGTTTTAAACAAAAAGTAGAATGATCAGAGCACTAAGAATGCAGACTTGGATGGAAAAGGGCCTTTTCCAGGAACATTAGTACAAAAGAAAAGACTAATAATTATGACAACAAAAGTTTTAGACTTCCCTTTTGTCAAAAACATTATAAACATGGTGATGGATGTTAAGCATTAGTAGACTTACTATGGTGATTATTTTTCAGTCTATACCAGTATTGAATCATGTTGTTACACCTGAAACTAATTTGTTCTTTGTCAAAAATTATAAACAATACAAATAGCAAACAACAAACCAGGATGATGTATGTAACACGTAACATGTACAGATCTTCCACATCAGCACGTAAAGATGAGCCTTCAGGAGAAGAGTGAAATGGTCAGACATGAAAGAAAAAAATAGGAAGTTGTAGGAAACATGAAAGAGTGTACAAATTGCTAATCAAAATATGTGCTGTCAGTACTTGTATGTTTTTAACAGCAATACCTGGTGTTGGTGAGTAAGGAACAGGTGCCACGTACCTACTACTGAGGGTGTGTAAATTCTCACAGCCTTTCTGGAGGCACCGTGAGGCCATGGAACAGGAGTCTTCTACCCGGGCATTCCATTTATGGGAGTTGTTTAAAGGGACAAAAAATCGACTTATGTGTTCATTGCCTTTCACAATTGTTTAGGAGGGAAAAGTGGAAACAGCCTGAATGATTTAAACGACACCTGTGTTTTGAATTAAACCACCTGTGTAAATTATGTTTGCCGACATTTTAATGACATTTGCAAAGCCATTAAAAAGCAACCAAGAGGGTTAGTTGATGCCTTGGAAAAATACGTGGGAAGTTTTTAAGTTTACTAAATTTATTAAGCTTGTATTAAGTGTAAAAATCGGTTACAGAGCATTATGATGTAGAAGTAATTTAACTTCTTTTTTTTAAATATTCTATGGGTTTTGTCTTTTAAAACATTTTACATAGATAATATCACTTTCATTTTTGGGAGAGCAAAGAAATAAAAGACAACATCACTGATCTTGGAGAGCTTATAATCTTACGGGGTTAGTGGGGGGGGGTGGTGTGTGTGTGAAGGATGCAATTTTTTCTAATTGTTTTATGTGAATCTTAAGATAATTTTTCACAATATAGGCATTCTTCTTCCTATTGAGGAAGAGGACATTGTGGAAAGATTGGACCCTGAGTTGAACTTCCTACAACTGGAACAGAGATTTGAACATAAGACAGTAAAGATTGTGAAGCATAAAAATGAAGAAAATGTGGGAACAGTGTTGTGTCAGGGAAAGTAAGAAGATAAACATTCAGATGCATAGAGTTGGTGTTAGAGTTCTAGAAGAGGTTGGATAGAGATGCTTGAATCCCTGGTTTAAATATTCATTTTCTGCAGATTCTTTATGATCATTAGCAGTAAACATATCAGTCCCAGTGTGGTTGCATTTCCTAGCACTCAAGCAGCCCTGCACGGTGTATGCTTGAATCCTATCTAGTCATAATGTCAGTGTTATTTTTACTTTTTTAATCCATTATTTTTCAAAACTTACATCCAAGTTAGTTAACATATAATGCAGTAATGATTTCAGGAGTAGAATCTGGCAATTCATCCCTACGTAGAATACCTGGTGCTCACCCCAGCAAGTGTCCTCCCTAATGCCCCTTGTCCATTTAGCTCATCCCCCTAGCCACAGCCCCTCCAGCAACCCTCAGTTTGTTCTCTGTATTTAAGAGTCCCTTATGTTTTGTCCTCTTCCCTGTTTTTATATTATTTTTTATTCCCTTACTCTATGTTCATCCTTTTTTATCTTAAATTCCATATATGAGTGAAATCATATGATATTTGTCTTTCTCTGACTAATTTAGCTTAGCATAATATGCTCCAGTTCCATACACATTGTTGCAAATGGCATGATTTCATTCTTTTTGATTGCTGAGTAATACTCCATTGTATGTATATACACCACATCTTCTTTATCCATTCATCTGTCAGTGGACATTTGGGCTCTTTCCATACGTTGGCTGTTGTTGATAGTGCTGCTATAAACATTGGGGTGCACAGGCCCCTTCAAAACAGCATACCTGTATCCCTTGGATAAACACCTAGTAGTGCAATTGCTGGGTCGTTGGGTAGTTCTATTTTTAGTTTTTTGAGGAACCTCCATACTGTTTGCCAGAGTGGCTGCACCAGCTTGCATTCCCACCAGCAGGGCAAAAGAGATCCTCTTTCTCCGCATCCTCGCCAACATCTGTTGTTGCCTGAGTTGTTAACGTTAGCCATTCTGACAGGTGTGAGGTGGTATCTCTTGGTGGTTTTGATTTGTATTTCCCTGATGATGAGTGATGTGGAGCATTTTTTTTTTTTTTTTTTTTTTTTTTGTGGAGCATTTTTTCATGTGTTGGTTGGCTTTCTGGATGTCTTCTTTGGAGAAGTGTCTATTCATGTCTTTTGCCCATTTCTTCACTAGATTATTTGTTTTTTGGGTGTTGAGTTTGATAAGTTTTTTTATAGGTTTTGGATACTAACCCTTTATCTGATAGTTAATTTGCAAATATCTTCTCCCATCCCATTGGTTGCCTTTTAGTTTTGATGGTTGTTTCCTTTGCCGGTAATTTTACTGTTCTTTAAATCGGGTCTGATTAAACACACACACGTGCGCGCACGCACGCACTTTCACAGACTGCAGTGGAATCTGTGGTTCTTGTTTGAATGTACTGTAATACTGTAGTGTATTCATCTGCCAAATACTTACATCATCCATATCACATCTTTGTTTTTAAACCTTGCTAAAGACTTTCCGCAGTTTTTTAATGGTTTGTCATTATTTGTATCATTAATGGAAACTCAGCTGATTCTGTAGGCTTTTTATACAATTATTTTATAGAATTATTATAATTTTATAGAATTATAGATAGAATTATCACTTTAACTTAAAAGTCTGTTTTGCTTTGTTTTGTTTTTTGGCGCTGTGATCTTTTTTTTTTAAATAGGAAAATACAGAAACCTATGGCAAAAACGTTGAAAATCCTGCCTACTCCAACTCAGAGCATTGGTGACATTTATGTATACTTCCTTCAATATTTTTTATTCTTTGAGATCCTACTATACATAAAATTTTAAATTATGGTTTTGTTTTTCCACTTGAAGTCCTAACACAAGCTTTTCTGCCCTTCATAAAAACTCGTCTTACTCCTAATTTTTAGTAAGATTGTTCTTAGGTATCAAAAGTTTCTTAAATTTTTCCTTGCTGTCTAAAGATCCTTGGTGATCTTTAGATATTCTCTTCAGTTAGGAATTTGTGTAATAACAAAGATGGGCACTTGCCTTTAGATACGTCTCCTATACTTAGCGTTAACTTCAGAAACTACAGCTAATGTACGAGTGCTAATGGCTGATCAAATAAGTAATCAAAGAATCTTTTTGAGCCAATTTTTAAAATCTGGGCTTCCCTATCCACCCCTCCCCAAAGCATAAATGTTCTAAAAATAGTTGTAATTCCACAATAAACACTCATTCAGTTATTTAAAAGGGTGAATACAGGGGCACCTTGGTGGCTCACTTAAGCCACCGACCCCTTCAGCTCAGATCATGATCCTGCAGTCATCACTCCAGGCTGACAGAGCAGAGCCTCCTTGGCATTCTCTCTCTCCCTCTGCCCCTCCCCTGCGCACACGCGCACGCGCACGCGCGCTTGTTCTCTCTCTCTCAAAATAAATAAACTTAAAAAACTTACAAAAAATAAATAAAAGAATGAAAACCTATGAAGTGTTTAGGGGAGTCCCTGGCACACAGATAGTTAAGAGTTGGCCATTAACTATTAATGAAAAGGGTGCCCCACTACTTTGGCTCACTTGTGTTAGATTGCCACTAGGGGGCAGACCATGTTGGGAAAGAAGTGAAAACCCAGCTGGAGCTGTAGTGCACCTTGTGTATATGGGTGTGTGTACCTGACTGCACAAGCAAGAACCACTCTTTCCACCTTGACTTTCTGACTAGCACTTCTGCTTTTTATTCTTGGAGTTCCTTGTTCTGCTTTTTAAAAAGATCTTTAGCGAACTTGACTATGCAGGATAGCTTAGTGCAAAGAAAAATGTTAATGAATACGATGTATTGGTAGCATGTTGCTAATTTCTTCTTGTGGATCATCTAGGCTAAAAGATTTCCCTTTAAACCAGGGTAACTTAGAGTTTATTGTTACTTAACAAGCGAGAAAAACTCCGAATAAAAAAACTGCATGACATCCATAATGGGGTGCTACCAGATCTGTTTGTCATGCCAATATTTAATTTTATTCTATTCATGATTTTAATACTGATTAATATTTTAATTGTTACAGGTTTCTTGGGAGGAGGTGGGGGGGATGTGGTTATGGAATATTAATGTATAGAATCTGGCAAAAGGGTGATTGTTCAGTAATTAACTGTGGTAAAGCCAAAAGGCAACAACTCAGTGTAGCTTTTCTTTATTAATTCCTTCGTTATTTGTGCTTCCCTTGCCACGGGTACAATGTGTTTTCAGGACCCATCCTGTGCTTGTTAACAAGTTGTATCTTTCCCACAGCTAACCCTTGACAGGTAATTGAGTTTGTATTGACAGCCTCTCAGTTGGCAGGCTCCAGAAAAGAGGAAAGAGGGAGAGGGAATTACTCAGTTTTTGGGTTTTTTTTTTTTCCTGTCGGTGTCCTTCCCTCTTCATACCCTAAATTCTCTGTAGGTTTTCTAAAACAGTAGCTGTTCCCTGCATATTTTGATAGCACTTAATAGGGCTATTTAGAGCTAACAATTTCCACATTTATTTCTATTACTAAGTCTTGTTTTCTTAGGATATCTTGGAAACAAGCACAGATCATTTTTTTACATTGTTTTCTTTATTTAATTAAAAGTGTTAAATGCTGGGTTATTCCTGGTTATTAATGGCATTACCTTTAAGTGAGCATGATGTCTGTGTACTTTTCTTACAACCATATGTTCATGTACTTTTAGTTTTTGTCATCATATTTTAGTGTACTTTTATAAACTACCAAAATAAACATTGAACAGATCCCAGTAAAACAGATCCTAATTTGTGCATATTCCCAAACATTACTCTGAGATGCCACTTGATTTTCCGTAAATGAAAGTTGTAAATCAGTGAGTGCCATCATCAGAATGTGGCCCAATTAATTTTATGCCTCTAGAACATTTTTGTTGGTTATTAGTGAGGTCCTCAGAACATGACTATTAAGGTTTAACCTTTTATCAATCTGTCATTAATAGAAGTTTTATTAATTGTAACTGGGAACACTACTTGAAGCCATTTAAAAAAAGTGTACCCAAGGTATCGGGTTTATAAACAGATTTACATACAAAATACTTGAAAAAAAATGCCCACTATTAGTGTGAATGTAATTTAAAAAATTTTAATCAATATAGATGAGTGTAATGAAATCTTAATTTTCTCCTTATTCCCAAATAAACATTAGGTACTCAAAGTAGTTAATTTCCCTCACCAGTCTCTCAAGTAGTTAGAGAATCCGTGACATTATTGGTTGTTATATAAAGCTCCTAAGACCACCCACTTTCTCCTCCCCTTTACCATCCCTGATGAAAACCATAACAAGCCCTTAAGCATGTACAGTGTGATGTAATTGAGAGGCTGATTGCTGCTGGATCCACTAAGAGGAGATTTTATTCAGACGAAGAGTATTGTTTGGACAACATCTGGAAGTGAAAACAGAAGCCAGGAACCCTTGGAGAGCTCGGGTTTTTTTTTTTTTTTCTTTTGTGTATGTGCAGTGGAATGACATTTGCTATGTAGGCATGTTTTCTCCCGCTGTTATTTCTTGGCTTTGAAGAGTACCGAGTTTAAAAAGACAGTATGTGACCGTGCCTGGAAGCTGTTTCTTCTGCGAAATCTTTTCACCTGCTCTGAAGACATGTTGTTGTCTCCCAAATTCTCCTTATCCACCATTCACGTACGACTGACTGCCAAAGGGTTGCTTCGAAATCTTCGACTTCCTTCAGGGTTTAGGAAAAGCACTGTTATTTTCCACACAGGTTTGTCTTGCATACATCTCTGTTTAGCGTTGCATGGGGGACATCTTGATTAACTTGCAGCTGCTTATCAGAAATTTTCTAAGGAGATACAGTAATTGCAGAAAGAAAGCTCTAATGAGAGCGCGAGGCTTACTTTGTAAAAATAAGTATTTGGCTCTTAACGTTTCAACACATGGGAATATGATACTTCTACTGAGTATAAGCAGATGTGTTTTTGTTTTGTTTATCGAAAGCAGAATTGTTGCCTTGAAACTCCCCTAGCTCTTTTCTGACACTAACCAAACCTGTGAAAATCAGCACCTGTTAAATTTTGTTGTACTTCAGGTGATTTTGGAAAGAGCAGATAGGTAAATTGTTATTTTTCTTATTCTTAAAAAAGGAGATGAAATGAGAGGGTTTTCTGTAGTTTTTCAGGATGTATTTTCTCACCGAGATTATGATAGGTTAATTTAATATGTTAAAAGATGTCTAAATTTGAAATATTGCCAACAATAAAACATCCTAGTAGCTGTGGAGAAGGTAGTAAGGGAGCCACAAAACAAACTGAGTTTTCCTAGCTTCACAGGGAAAATGTTTGCAATCAAAGAAACCGCCTTTGATATTTATGCTTGTATCTGCTTTTTACTGTCTGTGCCTAAGATGGAGATAAATGCAGTGTATACCTTAGGCATATGTAAACCGGCGTGCTCGCTTTTAGGGGATTCGATTAATTGCCTCCCATTGCTACCTCCTGTTCTAGATGGTAATGGCAACTATGGTGAATTATATTGAAGTTATGCTATAAAAACAGGTGTATTATATTTGATTCTGGCTGGTTAGTGTTAACTGTAATAGGATGGATTGAGTATATAAACAGATTGTTTTTTCTTGTTTGATATTCATGTCAGCCCCGATGTGTCTTGTTTTTCATCTCCGTCCCTAGTGATTTTTTTTTTCAGCTGACTGTTTTTAGTTTCCCAGGGGCATCTCCCTTCCCTGAGGGTAACTGTCATTTTTTCTGGCACCTTCTCCTCATGTTTCATAACTCCCCTTGACCTCTCACTTAAGTCTGCCGACCTTTCCCTCCATCTGAGCTGGCTGCTGAAGGTAAATGCAATGTTGGGAGGCAAATAGTGTTGCTCTCTCTCCCAGCCGAAATGACAATGTGAATTTTTCAACCTTTAAAAAAAAGAAAAAAAAAAAGTGACAAATGAAAGAGTGCCTTGTACTTGCAGATAATTTGTATGATCTAAAATAGCTCCAACTAGCTATAAACTTTTAAAGAAAATCATCTTTGCTCCAAGTTAAAGAGAAAATCAAACTGTACAGAAGTTATACAATTCAAAGTTTGCCTCTGTCTTGTCAGGACTCCCTCTTCTCATGGGTTCTGGTATAGCCTTCCAGTAACTCGCTAATCCTGTGTGAGCCTATATAGATTTTTATAGACTCTTGTCATATAGAAATGGAAGCATACACACACGTACTCTCTCTCTCTCTAATATAGCTTGCTTTTTAAAGTTAATGTATCTTAGATTTTCATGTTGACACATGTTTATCTACCTCTGCATTTTAATAGTCATGGAAGCCATGATCTATTTAACCAGTCTTCTGTAAGCGAACGTTTTAGGTTGTTTATTGTACTGCTGTGAAGCAGATAGACTTCCAAGGCAGCTTAAGCAAAAGACCGAAGGCTTTTATTATCAGAGTTTGACTAACAGTTGCTATTTTAGGTACCTTTTATTTTCTGAATTTCTGTAAAACTACTTTCAAACATTCATTTGGCTAAGGTGAAATTTTTAGAGGGTGCGTGCACTTAGAGGTGGTCTAGCCTACCTTCTTTTACACCAGAAGTCAGAGGCCCAGAGAAGTGTATTGTCTTGCCCAAGGGCACACAGTAGTGGAAATGTGAGGAAAACCTGGGACCTCTGTTCAGAACACTTGACTTACAGGTTTTCCTGGCTGTGACTTGTGCTATAATTCTGTTAAATCTGTTGAATAGCAGTGATGAAAAAAAGAGTTTTGTGTGTGGGAAGCCTTTTAAAATTATGTAAAGAATAGAATTCTCCTGACCCCCAGTGAGAATCTTTTGTGAGCTGATCCCATGTTACATAACTTTAAGGGCCAAGAGATCTTTGAGTGAAATGGATATTGACGTCCGGCATTTATTCTTACCCAGAAGGGCTGTAAGCAGTACCTTGTGTTTATATTCTTAATGAAGTAAGTGGTGTTGGCGTTCTTTGCCAAAATGGCACTGGAGCTGACCTGGATTCCAAGAACCTGGGGGGTGTAGCCTTGGTTCTGCTGGTAACCAAGGGAATGACCTTGATCACTTAATCATACAAGAGCTACAAAATAAAGGAATCAGATGAGAGGATTTCTGAGATATCTTTAACCTCAAAAGCTATGAATTTTCTGGCTATAGATTAAAAAACCCTGGATATATTTCACCTGAAAATTCACCTTATCAAATCTAATGATCTCCTTATCACCCAAACTCAGTTAATACTGGTGATTTATTTATTTCTCTTCATGACGCACGTTTTTCCTGTATCCTGTCATGTAACACCAGTTAACATTTGAAATCATTGTTCTTCCTCATGTATCCGCAACTAATTGGTTGTAAGAATCTAAGACCTTGTTCTCTGAAATCTCTATATGTTTTTATCCTCTGCCACTACTCTAGTTGTCTTTCTTATATGTGGAAGCATTTGAAATTGCTCTTCTTAGAAGTAAAAAACAACCAAATATTGACAGTTTCGTATGTTTGGTCTATTTGAAGGATTTCATAGTTGGTCTTTGCTACCAGACTTCCCCCTGTTTCCATAAGCAATCAAACTTTTTTTTTTTAAGGTTAGCTCTACATGTGACTCCTGATGTTGGAGTTGTGAGTTTGAACCCCATGTTGGACGGAGAGATGACTTAAATAAATAAAAGACTTAAAAAAAATGTTTAAAGTATGCTCTACACCCATACTGGGGCTTGAACTCAATACCCTGAGACCAGGGTCGCATGCTTTGCCAGCCAGGACCCCCCTTTCTCCTCTTTGCCAACTGTCTTTCACGTTGCAAGATTGATTCATTCACTTTGTGAGTACTTACTAGACACATACTGTGTGGCAGGTTCAATGCTAGATGCTGAAAATATAACCAGGAAGCAGTCACACATGCTCCTGCCTTTGCACAGCCTATTATTAATCAGAATATCAAGTAATCCTGGTCAGGCATGGACTAAGTGCCCAGGCAGCTCCTAGTGGGTAAAGCAGCCTTGAGGGCTTCCAGAAGAAGTGCCAATTAATCTGGGATCTCAGGGTATCTGGAGTTAGCCCAGAAACAGAAAGTTTTCCAGGCAGAGAAAACAGCATGTGAAAGCCTGGAGTGGAGGGAGAGGATGGTTCCTTCAAGGAAACAAAAACATTTTAATGTGTCTGAGCGTAGAATGTGGATAGAGAGGTGCCAGCAAGAGGGGCAGTGATCAGCGGGACCCAGGTAAACCAGGCCCTTTCACTGGGTCTTTACAGAAGGACACTGTGCACTCCGGAATGTTGTGATTGTGTGGCACGCATTGAGGGAGCGTGTTACCAGAGTCAGGATGTCATCTTCTCTGCGAATAGGGGCAAGAAATGGAAGTGTGTGTTTGTCAGAGTTCTAAGTGACGTTGCAGGATGTCTAGCATGGATGAAGAGCTTGGCGTCAGGGACATGCTTTTCCTCCAAGTCTGGAAGTGATTTCACTGACAGTCTGGCAGTAGTCTCTCTTGCCAGAATAGCTCTACTTCAGAATTTTGCCTCTGCATGTGAGTTCTAATTTTATAATGAGTCAGTAGAGGGAAAAGAATTTTCTTAGTAGAAATATTCCTTACCACCAGTTTTATTAGAATTCAGGTTTTCTTTGAAGCTGATAGCTGTATTCATTATTATGAAAAGTCCGATTTTGAACCTCAGAGGGTTAATATTCCTTTTGACTGAAGTGAAAGCAATTCACTGTACTTAGAATTATTTTTGCTGAGCCAGTGATATCAAAAGCAATTATTATAGCCAAGGGGAGAAATGTACTGCATAGATATTGAGGACAGGCAGAAGTATCATTAATAGGACAAAATATTTCATTTACTTAAAACCACAGTAAAGAGAACCATTTTGACTAGAGAGTAAGAGCGAGAGGCAGAATATGAAAACATCTAATTAGAACAAAAGTCATCAAATTATGTTTGGTATTCGTTTTTGAGAATGTCGAGAAGACCTGCTTTTAGCTGCAGTTAAGACAGCTTTGACTATGAAGCAACTTACTTGTCTCACCTAAAAAGCTGTTCTGACGTTCAGTAGCTCAGCTCTGTCAGGATCAACACCTTTGCTATTTTCTTAGCTTCCGGAACATGCCTCTTGCCTCTTGCACTCATGATCACTGCTCCAGGAAGGAAAAATAAAATAATGAAGCGGTGGTGACAAATCACTCAGGCTTCCATCTCATTGGCTAAGTGTCATTCACATGGTTGGCTACCTGCAAGGGAAGCTGGGAAATTGAGTGCCTGACTTCCCCAGGCTCTAGAGCCTGCAAGGGTAAGGGGGGTTGCAGCCTTTTTATAGTATCTGACCCAGAGAAGGTCAAACCGTTAATTCTCAAAAGCTGATACTGGCTGCTTATAAATAAGGGGAGTGGATCTTTTTTATAATTAAAAAAAAATTTTTTTTTAATGTTTATTTTTGAGAGAGACAGAGACAGAATGCGAGTGGGTTACAGGTAGAGAGAGAGGAGGCACAGAATCTGAAACAGGCTCCAGGCTCCGAGCTGTCAGCATAGAGCCAGACGCGGGGCTCGAACTCACCAGCCGTGAGATCATGACCTGAGCCGAAGTCAGCCGCTCAACCAACTGAGCCACCCAGGCTCCCCTATAATTTTTTTTTTATAATGTTCATTTTTGAGAGAGAGAGCAAATGAGCGTGAGTGGGGCAGGAGCAGAGAGAGGCAGGGACACAGAATCCGAAGCAGGCTCCAGGCTCTGAACTGTGAGTACAGAGCCCAATGCGGGGCTCGAACTCATGGACTGTGAGATCATGACCTGAGACGAAGTTGGACGCTTAATCGACAGAGCCACCCAAGCACCCCAAGGGGAGTGGGTTATTTAACAAGTCTATTCTCACAACATCTTTTTTTTTCTCTCTCTCTTATGATACAAATGGCTTTGGGTAATGATTACCTATTTTGTAATTATTTCAGTTAAACACTTTGAAGTCACTTTGGACACAGATTAATATTTGATTTCTATCTTAAATGAAGTAATTTTCAGTTATAAAAGAATATGTGGAGGAAGAATGTCTCAACTTGACATATGGCTTTTATATATTTTAGATGTGTTCTCTCACTCAAAAAAATAAAGATTAAACAAATTTTTTTTTTTTTTAATGGGGGGGTGGTGCCTGGTTGGCTCAGTCTGTTGAGCATCTGACTTTGGCTCAGATCATGATCTCGTGGTTCATAAGTTGGGGCTCGCATTGGGCTCTGTGCTGACAGCTCAGAGCCTGAAGTTTGCTGCAGATTCTGTGTCTCCCTCTATTGCTTCACCCACCCACCCCTCTCTCTCTCTCTCTCAAAAAAATAGGTAAACGTTAAAAATAATTTTTTAAATGTGTCAACAAAAGTTTAATATTGTTATCAGTACCTTTGTGGTAGGTACTGCCAAGTTGATGCTAAATAAACTTGAATTTCTCTCGTGATTCTCAGACTACAAAATACAGAAGTTGATGGCACCATTATAAAAAGCTTCTATTAAAAAAACAGGTGCGTTAGAACTTTTGTGTAAAAAGTTAAAAGATTCAGTCATTTGTAGAATACAGATCTCACAGGGACCAAGTTCAAGAATAACATGAGAGGTGTAACCTGTTACCATCCCTTTGTTACTGTACCGTGAATACACATTCTTCTCTTTGGTTTCCTTGAAAGGAGTCTTGAAGGTTTTGCTGGCTTCCTACCACACTGATGAGCATTTCCTGAGAACTGATGTTGTGAATGGTATTATGCTAAAAACATCTTGTCATAGATTGATACTGAGCTCATCTAGCTATGGCGGTCTTAGAGCCGCAGCTTTGGTAGGGCACACTGGTAGGGACTTGGTGGATGTATATTTTATCCCTTGCCTGGTGCTCTGTGAAAAGGCCTATCCAATTTGCTCATACACAGCGCGAACCAAAGTATAGCAAAAGACACTTGTTCCCTATTTAAGTTGAAATAAAAATTGAGTTGTTTCCTCTACTAAAATTCGTGTTTTTGATGAAACTGTTAGGTTGGATGATTGCAATAAATTTATTTTCATTCAGTATCTTCGGAATTGTTAATGTTACAGGACTAAAATTGTATCACTTAGAAATGTTTTGCTGTGTTCCATGTTTATAGTATGCTCTTTCAGTCCTGCAGTTCATAAACTTAACATTTTCAGCTGAACTTCTAGATTATTTAAAGAACCAGCAAACTGAGGGAGGTAATATCTTCTTAAAAGTATTTCTAAAAAGGGGCACCTGGGTGGCTCAGTCGGTTAAGCTTCAGACTTTTGATTTTGGCTCAGGGAATGGTCTCTCAGTTTCCGAGGTCAAGCCAAGCGCCATGTTGGGCTCTGCACTGATAGCCTAGCCTGCTGGGGATTCTCTCTCTCCCCCACCCTTCTCTGCCCCTCCCCAGCTCATGTTCTCTTTCTCTCTCTCTCAAAAATAAATAAACTTGGGGCGCCTGGGTGGCGCAGTCGGTTAAGCATCCGACTTCAGCCAGGTCACGATCTCGCGGTCCGTGAGTTCGAGCCCCGCGTCAGGCTCTGGGCTGATGGCTCAGAGCCTGGAGCCTGTTTCCGATTCTGTGTCTCCCTCTCTCTCTGCCCCTCCCCCGTTCATGCTCTGTCTCTCTCTGTCCCAAAATAAATAAACGTTGAAAAAAAAATTAAAAAAAAAATAAACTTAAAAAAAAAGTATTTCTGATGTAATGAATTTTTTTCTTTGTAGTCCATTTTAAGAACATGAGAAATCTGCTTATTTCCTGCCAGCTACATGGGAAATAGTTAAGGTCAAGTTTGGGTTATTTTTTTGTTTGTTTGTTTTTGTTTTTTTTTTTTCCCTTAGGAAAAATTGTGTAAGCATAATTAATCTGAAATAGGAGTTTTTAATAGGAATATACATTCCATTCTATAACCTACTTTAAAAGTTATAAAAGTGAAACCATTTTATTTGTAATACAAGCCATTGTGACAAATTCTGATGATACAGTAATGTAAATTTTTAATGCTTAGGTGCCTTAAAGTCTTACCCTCCACCTCAAAGAGAGTCAGCTTGGGTAATTTTAAAAGTCTAAACACTGCTTTGCTGAGCTTGAAATGTTCCATGTAAATAAATGCCATAGCTACCTAGAATAGAAAAAGTTGCATGTAGTTTCGAAACTGTGATAACTATTCATTCTTTTAGTAAAAATAAATAACAAAAGGAACACAAAAAGGTTATAATAAGTTTAAGGTAATAATTGATGACATGGATGACAATTAAAAAAAAAATCTCTTGTAAGATTATACAGATTACCATGGCTTTACTGTTCACTGGGTACAACCAGGAAGGGTGGGTTAGTACACTCGTGTTGAGGGCAGCATTCAGGACAGGAGCAGATACAGAGCTGATGGCTCCTTGGGAAAATGACATGGTGGACAATTAAATTTGGAAAGTGTTACGAAGCAGGTGAATTTAGAATAGACCTTTTCTGGAGAATGAAGAGCAGAGCGTCAGAGAATGTCTTTCCGCCTTCTTCACTGTGTCCCACACCAGACTCCTCCCCTCGCTCTGCCCTTTCTCTCCTTCCCAGGCACAAATCCACTTGTGTTACTTGTGTTACTTCCTAGCTGCAAGCTTGTGGCTCTTCCTGGGCTCCCCTTGATCCACCTGGTCCACCAAGTCCCCCCCCCCCCCCCGCCGTTCTGCCTTATAAACACACGCATCCTTTTCTGCCTGTTCTCACTGCCCCTGGCCCATGGGTTCTCTTCCTGGGTCTTCGTCCTGACCCCCCTGTGTACCTCTCCTATCTTTCATAGTGCCCCCAGACCCCCACTCAGTGTCGTCCTCAGCCACCTATATGGTCAAACCTTGTGTGGCATGGATGCTGTCACATTCTTTCTGCTTCAGCCACCTCTTTGTACTTGAACTTCAGGAATATCTGGGGCCACCCATACCCCTGCGCCCCTGCTGGCCTTTTCTGCTTATCTGTCTGCCAGATGTGCAAATGCCCATGCAAACTCTGCCTCCTGAACCCTGCCCTGACTGCTCCAGATCTAGGTGTTTCTCCACCTGGACTCGTCCCACACACTCCACATAACTCTGTTATCTAATTATCAAATTATTCTGTCATTGTGGATGGCATCTCCCCCTTTGATTAATAAAAGTTCCTTACGGGACCTTTGCAGGGACCAGTTTGTTAGAAGCACATCCAATCGGCACTTAATGAAGAGTAGTCATGGGGGTGATCATTTATAACTGGATACTCCCTCTTATGAGAACACGTATTTCCCAATAGTTCTCATTTAATGCTTTGTTTCCATGAGATATCCCAGGGTAAGCACCCATCATCCAATGCTGAGGAAACAGACTAAAGGCCTCCATGTAGAGATAAGTGTCACTTTTAAGGGTTTGGTGTGCTGGGTCAGATTAAGGCAGAAAGAGGGGAATCAGTTGTCTGTCCAGGCTGCTGGTGGAGATTGCGGGGGCCCTCACCAGCACATTAGTTCATTAGCTATCTTTTATTACCTCACAGACATTAGTATCCACAGACAGGTGGATACTATAAGAGCTGAACAGGAAGAAATGAATGCTAGAGAGACGTGATTTAGCTGAGATTCCAGGCGTCTTCGTGCATCTGTGTGCAACACCACCTTCCTCTGTGCCTCCCGTCCCCCCCGCCAGATGGCAGGACTGAGGCTCCCGCCACACGGCAAAGTCATCGTGGTAGATTTTGATAAATATTTGGTGAGTGAATGACTAGGTCAATAGGTACACAAAAAATTAGGCAACGTTATTTATTAAACACAGTGTATATAGTTTTGCATTTGCCAAGGCAAACTCTTCCGGTAGGTCTTGTCTCTTACTGGATTTTAATATTTGGAGAGCCAGCACATTCAGTAAATGGCTTGTTTGGCCTTAAGATGCACGTGTCTTTGGCATGTAGTGGGTTCATCCATGTCTTAATGGTTAAGTTTTTCTCAAAAACCTTGTTTTGTCTTGACGTGGGGGTCTATATGCCTGAGTGACTAGAGCCTGGAAAGGGGGCCTATTCCTCTTTACCTAACCACTTTCTTCAAGAAGATGATAAGTAAGTTGATTAGGCTAGTTTGGAATTTTATTAAATGGAGGGTTTGGAGAATAATGAACAAATACAGCAAGCAGTGTTATCCGGTTGGTTTTCAAGTGAGCACATGTCTTTGATTCACGACTTCTGTTTTCCCCAATGGAGGTTTCAATTTCATTAGAGTGAGTCCCAGGAAGGTTGGATCAGACACGATATTGGTAATTATCTTGACAGACTTCTGAATCTGTATAGAAGATAACATGTAATTTTAAGGTTTCTGATTAAGTTGATTCTTTGAAATCACGTCTTATTAATAGGCATAATGAATTTATGTGTTTAAATACAGCCACATTATCAAAATGGTAACATGTTAATAAAGGGGACACAAAGGCAAATTTGGTTCATATTTTGATTTCCTATAAATCATGACTCCTGTAAGATTTAAGGGAAACTCTGTTTTAGTATATTGAAGGACGCTATTTATGAGTATTAGGGCTTTGAGCATCACTTTTTTTTTTTCCTTTTTTTTGTATCATCTCTGATCTCAAACTGGGCCAGGAGTGAGGAGGGGGAAAGATGCTCAAATTAGGTCATCAGCTACCACGTGGCACGATTTTGCCCTTCGGGAACACAGTATATGGAGCAGAAGATTGAGGTCACAACTTGATTTTCCACTTCTAGGTGCAGGGCATTGTAGTTGCTTATTTGCTCTTATGTTAAATTTGAAGATATGTACTCTTAGAAGAATTAACATGTCAATGTTCTCCTTCCTCCTTTAATGCAAATCTATTTTGAGTTGTCACATACAATAAAACCTGTATTATTAAATTCCTGTCTATATTCCTCAAGGAAGAAATGTGGATTAATTATGTTTTTTGATCGCTAAGTGTTAATGATTTAAGTGTTCAGAATTCACTTTAGTCATGTTTAGAAAATAATTACTTTTTAATTTTGAATAGGTGTTATGTTTACCCCATGGTTCAAAAACATAAAAAACATACTAGAACACTTTGTGTCTTTCTGGTTTTTATCCCCTTCACTGAAAAGGGAGACACTGTTGGGGTGCCTGGGTGGCTCAGTTGGTTGGGCGTCTGACTCGGCTCAGGTCATGATCTTGCACTCTGTGAGTTCAAGCCCTATGTCCTGCTCTGTGCTGACAGCTCAGAACCTGGATTCCGTATAGGATTCTGTGTCTCCCTCTCTGTCTGCCCCTCCCCTGCTTGTCCTCTGTCTCTCTCTCAAAAATAGATAAACATTAAAAAAATTAAGAAAAGTAAAGAAAAAGCCTGAGAGAAAAAGCAGCTGTCATGTGGACGGCTGGGTTTTACCGAAGCACAGGTGCTGTCCCTCCCCTACTTGCCTTGTTAACACCTTAACACTGCAGCCACAGGTGAACCAGTGACCAGGCAAAGCATAAATGAAAAGCAGCTAAGTGCCAAGAGATATGCCTGACTGGAGTGTAGTCAGACTTGGGCAGTGAATGTTTTCCAGGGTGTACCTTATAGCTTACATAGTTGGACTGCCATATCTGAAAAAAGTGAGTTTGTTTTGGGGGTGGGTGTGCAATGGGTGAAAGAGGTCAGAAGGTACGAACTTCGAGCTATAAAAAGGTCGTGGGGATGTAATGTACAATATGGGACTAGAGTAGATATACTGTAGTGCATATTTGAAACTGTTAAGAGGGATCTTTAAAGGTCTCATTACAAGAAAAAAAATTTTGTAGCTATGTATGGGAACAGATGTTAACTAGACTATAGTGGTGATCATTTCCCAGTATATACAAATAGTGAATCATCATGTTGCACATCTGAAACTAATATTATGTTAAATGTCAGTTATGCTTCAAAAAAATGAGGAGGAACTACATTTCAGATGGTAAAAAGTATTTTAATTGAAAAAGAGAAAAGAATGTCTTAGGAATTTGAAGCCACTGTGGCTTAAGAAAAGCCTTTAACAAAAATTTATCAAATTAAATAGAATCTAGTAAAAATCATAATGGCTTCAGAGGCTTAATATAGAGTCAGCAAACCCAACTTGTATTTTTTAAACACTTCAAAAACAGTATTGACAGATTCTTAATATGCTAGAGATGTATTATTTTAAAATCTATGGACACTGAGAAACAGTTAAAGCAAGAAAGAAATAAGGCTATCTCCCTCTTTTTATTTTTTTTTACTTTTTTAAAGTTTATTTTCAGAGAGAGAGAGAGGGTTAAAGCAAGGGATGAGGAGAGAGAGAGGGAAGGAGGGAGGGAGAGAACCCCAAACTAACAGTGCAGAGCCCGATGCGGGGCTCGAACTCATGAACCATGAGATCATGACCTGAGCCGAAACCAAGAGTCCAATGCTTAACCGACTTAGCCTCCCAGGGCACCCCTCTCCCTCTTTTTAAAATAATGTTAGAAATGGAATTAACCATTTAGTAAGAAAAAAAAGATTAATATCAAGTAATTTATCCAAACAATATTGCTAGCAAATATTTTAACTACAGTAAAATTTTAAAATATTGATAATACCGAAAAAAAAAGTTTACGAAGCCAGACGTATTACTAGATATTGCCTGACTTTGATATAAGAGATAATTTGAAGGAAAATATAAAATTTGGTGCTACAAAAAGAGTACATGTATTCTGAACCCGAAGGTGGAAAAACAATGCTTAATAAATTAATTTAAATTTATCTCCTTATGAAATAACTTACTAGAACCTGACCAGTAAAACTCATCAGAAAGTCTCAGTAGTCAAGAATTTTAAAGAATGTTTTCTTCAAAAATGTTAATATAAAATACTTACATCTCAAATTTTGCAAATAATTATAGCCTAACAGTTTTAAAACTCTGATACTGTGTTAAGTAATAAAATTGATCAGCATAGAAATTCTAGAAAAAGAATCAAACATGGTTAAGGGATTCAAGAAATGATAAACTGAATGTAGTATATCAATAATCAAATGAATTACATAAATATTAGTAGGACATACAGCAGTGTCAGGAGAATGAATTTATATCTGCATATGTTGCACTGAATTCTAATTGGTCAAAGAGTTAAAAGATGTTTTTTTGCTGTTCTGTTCGTATAAAATTATAGGAAACTATATAAAATGCAGATGTTTATCTACATGTAGGTTTACTGAAATGAAGAGTTACCAAATAAGGGGCTTGATATATTTAAGTGATATTTTATTATGATTATTGCATAAATGATTATTTTTAATTAGATATTACGTCTCCTCCCCGTCTCTACTTTCCAGGATGGGTGGGAACAGTAGACACTGGGTGTCGGAGGCCTAGGTTCTGACTTTGGATCTGTCCCATAGAAGCCCTCTGAGCCTGGACAAGGCCCTTCCCACCCTGGAACCTCGCCTTCCCTATGGAGAGTTACTAAGGGGATGAAAGAGGGAAAGTGAGAACACTCACTGAGCAGTAAAACTCTATGTAATTATTATTTTATGTGAAGAGTAGAACTCCTGAGAACATTTTAGGAAATGACGAAAAATAAAGGAATGCTAACTTCAGACACTTAGACAAACTGTAAAATATTTAGATTATTTTTCATTAAAATATGACTCTTAAAAGCTCTCCCTATGGGACTTGAATATTATGACAAGGAACTTGGTTGCTTTCTTCCTCTGCTTTGGAAGTGGCAGTTAGTGCTAAGTAGCTGTTAATGATTACTAAGAAAGACTATGGGCAAATACTTGACCCTTTAAGTGTTTTTAAAACGCAAAAGATATTTTAGTCATTTTAGAACAGTGAATTATCAAGTATTAATACAAATATGAGTCATTTAGCCATAGAAAGCATCAAAGAAAATGAGAACCTTTTTTCGCCCCCCCCCTTTTTTTTTAATTTAAGGAATATATTGAGTGTATTTTGTAATTGGTTCTTGGAGCATGAATAGTCAAGTTTGTTTCTTTTTTTCCCCAAGACATTACTTTAGTGTCCCTCTCCCTGAAAAATTAGAAGAAATAATTCCCATCTATAAAATTTCCTTAGGTTTGTTAGCACAGAATGTGAACGCCATCAGGAATACCTCTGAGAACAGGGAAGCTTTTTTTGTTTGTTTGTTTCTTGTATCTTTTTTTCAGATTTAGTTTTGATTACTTGGCCTACTTATTTCAAGAAGCTAAGCAGCTTGTTGTGTGTTCTTCCAGTTCTGTTGGATATTTAAAGTGATGGAGATATTTGGAATGGTTCCAAAACTGAGCAGTTTTTCATTTAAAATAGAGTAATTCCCAGGACACCCGTGGCACAGAAAGTGAATAATCACTTAGCACAGCATCTTAGTTGGATTTGGAGTATTAGCATGAGCTTTAAAAAAAAAAATGCGTAGGCTATTATTACTACTTGGAGAGGGGAAAAACAATAAAGCTTGTGTTTGATAGAAAACAGAGTATAGTCAAGAATATAGTACTTTTAGCAGTGAACTTAAGGGACAAGATGTGAGTAGGTGTTCAATATGTGTAATGATTTATTAGAGATGAGGAAGTGACTCATCTGCAGTATAAATCTTTGTAATGACCAGGCCATCAGCAGGAAAGGATGGGAGATTTGTAGAAAATGTGGAGGAGGAGGGAGAGGTGTTGAAAGTCCAATCGCTTGTGTTTTTCTTTGAGCATATGTGATCAGAATACAGACTCAGGGAACTTGTCACAGGATACTGTGCCAATTTACCTAAAAAAATTAGAAACTGTGATATCTACATTATTTTGCACACAATTTTCATGTGTCTGGATTGCTAAATCTATTTGTTTCACGTACATGAACAAATGGTTCTCTGCCCCATGTAAATCTTTTAAGTCAGGGCTAGAGACATGGTCTGTGTTTGTACATTCCAAACATCTAGATATGTGATTAATTTCTGTTCTGAGCCATATGCTTTCCTTATGTAAATATAACTTAAGTGCATTTCTGTGGCTTATTTAGTTGTTTTTGAACCCAGATGGTAGTGATTATAAAAATAAAAATCACATATCTTCCTATGTATACTCATTTCTTTTACAGTTGAAAAGGGCAGGCAGAAGAATCCCAGAAGTTTGTATATCCAGACACAGACGTCTCCAGATGTGCTATCTTCTGAAAAAACACTTGAATTGGCTCATTATAAAACAAAATGTGAAAACCAAAGTGGATTTATCCTGCAGCTCAAGCAGCTTCTTTCCTGTGGTAATACCAAGTTTGAGGCATTGACAGTTGTGATTCAGCACCTACTCTCTGAGGTAAGGATGTGTACCCTCTAAACCGTCTTTGTCCCTGAGGTGAGGCATGGGGGAGGGGGCGGTGTTCACGCTCTTGCCTTGTGAACACTTTTCAGTTAATGAATGATGAGACCGGATATAATTCATCCAATTATGCTTTTGTCAACTCGTTTGATACCTCAGTCTCTCTCTCTAGAAATTTGGGATGGAAACACTTCTACAACTTTCTTTTCTCTTTCAAAATCACTCAGACTGACAATGGCAAAAGATAATTGCTTGTTGTACTTGTATACGTCTCTAACCAATATTAGCATTAACATTTTTTCACTCAATTTTTTGTCTAACTGAATGTAGCTCTTCATATCACCTTTAGTTGAATGCTTTGAAAAATGAGATTGGTTATATTTATGGGTCAAGGAACACTTCCAAGGTAACTCCCAGTATGGGTCTGGGGACTTTGCAGAATTTCCATCCATTCCTAAAATGGGTTGTGGTACAACAGATGCGAAACAGATTTTCTTTGCTTACTTAGTCTTCCCTGACATTCTACAAGGATGTTCGTTCAGGGACGAGTTAAAATGCATTGAGAAGCCAAGCTTCTATGAATGTGTGCTACTGGTATACCACCAAAAACTGCGATTATCTGAGCGGAAACACTGGGATGAAATTATACTTGAGCTGTTTAGATAATTTTTTTAATCACCGTCTTAAAAGATGCACATCCATAACATCTCAAGAAGAAAACTGTTCAGTTTGCTTGTTCTGTAGTTCAGTTTGTGCAACAAACCTGTGTTCATTTTCTACAGAGGCTACTGTGATATGGTTGCCTGTCTGGGGCAGGGGAGACAGAGGTGAATGAGACTTGGTCTCTGTCTTTGCAAGTAACCAAGCTGATAGTCAGTTGGGATCAATATTTGGTGAACATTTTACAGCTTTGTCCAAATACATCTTTTTGAGAGCAAGATAGACACATATACCTAGTTTTAAAAATTGTAGGGGTATATGGTACTTCTGTTGCTCTTTAATATGTAAGGAGGGAATTGGAAAGCTGGCTTATATTATCAAGTAGGTAAAATTGGAGACCACGTAAGATCAAATGCAGGAAACAGTTAGTCTCTTTTGTGATAAACCAATAAATTTGTTTTACTGCAGCTAGCCTACCCGGCCCCATGTTCAATTCCTTTCTCTCTCACATGGAATGAGTCATTAAGTCCTGTGGGCCCTCATCCTACAGTGTTGCCCCCCCTCCACCATCCCCTCTTTTCCATTCCTACTGTTGCCAACCTTGTTCAGACTCAAGAGAACTGTCCATTAGATTGTGATAACTACTTCTTAACTAGGTTTTAGGCCTGCGCTCCCTTCACTCGTTTATCCCAAGCACTGCCAACAGATTCATCTTTCCAAAGCATTCCACTCTACTGACTGAAACCTTTGTCTACAGCTTACCTGTCCTATATGGTAGCTACTGTCTTTATGAAGCTTTTGGACACTTGAAGTGCAGTAAGACTAACTTAAGATATGTGGTTAAGCATTAAACTACACATGAATTTTGAAGACAGTATGAAAAAAATGTAAGATATCGTGTGAATAATTTTTCTGTTGACTATATGTCAACATGATAATATGTTGGGTATACTGACTTAAAATATATTAAAATTTAATCTTCACTTTTAGGAAATTAAAATAATATACATGGCTCACATTATATGTCCTCTGGAAAACTCTGGGGTATAACTTGGAATATAAGATTCTATAATTTGGCATGAGCTGCTCTTTTTAGCCTCACCTCACTGCCTATCGGCTCTAGCTGTATAATTAGTGAGGTAGAGAAAAAGCAAGAGGGATATAACGTTCCTTGAATATTTACTAAATTCTAGACATTCGTAACTTATTACATCTTGTCCAAAAACACAAATTGGAATTTACTAGTAAGAAAACTGAGGCATGGAGCTACAAAGTAACTCATCTATCAGCAGACAGCTAATTTTAGAGGAACACCAGGACTTGAACCTAGGTCTAGGACGCTAGGAACTTAAAATCATCTATGAATGTCTCAACTTTCCTATTCTTTGTTCACATGCTATTTATTACTGGGCCACTGCCCTTCTTTCTAATATCTACATGTTCACATCTTATAGCAGCATCATACCACTATCTACATTTAATTTACATGGATTCACTGTACAAACAACAAGTAGAAAATGCAAATTAAATAGATCAGGCAGTCCTGCCTTTCATGCCCCTCCATGAGGAGAGGCCCAGAAGTGGATGTGAGATGAGTTATGGAGCCTGCTCTTCCTTTGGTTTCTAAATCACTCACGTGGGCATGAACCTCCCACGGTCCATGTGATCCTGCTGTTTCAAGGTAATTTTTCCCCATACAGCCTTGCTCGTAAACACAAACCATACTCTTTTTCACATGCTCAGTTGGAGGAGGAGTAGATCGAACATTAGAAGAAACACCTCACTTATTTGGATAAACTGACAAATGTTTGGTCAGTCTATAACAGGACAAACTCTTAATGAGTTTCAGGGATACTTTTACTGTATGTGAATTTCATATTGCACCTAATTTAGGTTTTAATGCCAATGTAATTGTGACTCCACTGGATTTCTTATAAATTGGGTCAAAAACTCCCTCTTTTATTTCCTGATCCTTCTGGCTCTATGTTCTCTCGACCTTCTGGATTCTAGGAACACTTCTATTTCTCTGTCACTCTTTACCTTGTATTACAGGTAATTATTTGCACTCATTTAGGCTTTTTAAGACCAGAAGCTCACTGAAAGTAGGGTCTGTGTCTAGTTTCTTCTTAGGAAATGACCCTAGTACTTATGGCCGGACTTTATATAACAGATGTACATTGTATACCTGAACAAACAAATGGATGAATAGACAGGATGGAATCCCAAATGTAAGATGAACATATAAAGTCTTGATGCAAAAGTTCTTTGCTCTTTATAATCAATCAGCAAATATTTACTGATTGCCTAATGTGTGCAGGACACTTTTATAAAACAGTTAGAAAGGACAGGCATAAACAGGGGAAAAGTTAAGTAATTCTTCAGCACAATTTTCCTCTTAACCCTTTGGTTCTCTCCTACCCACTATACAAGTGATTGATGGATTGATATGTGGATAAGCAGATGTAGATTGTAGGTATAGACTGATCTGTATATACATATATATCTTATTGCTGAGTTTTTCCCAAGTGGCTTTAGAGCATTAGAGTATGGATAAAAATGATTGATTATAGGGAATCCTAGAGCTATCACTTACCCTTTGGTTGCAAGCCTGTTTAATAACTATAATTTTCCCATTCTAGTGGCAGAAATAATTCATTACATGGAAGTTCTAATAAGTGCCTCATGAATCTGGAAACGAATATCACACTTTCTGTTTCCCAGAGGACACATTGTTGATGGTTTCAGTTTATTCCAATTCCAGGTCTATCCTTGGATGGTTGAGCAGTGTTCTGTGCAGACAGCCAAAGTGAAATCCAGCCTAACGTAGCACCCAAACAAGGTGAATTTTGAATGACACTAGCAGGCTACTATAGGTAAAAAAGTCTCAGGGCAAAAAAAAAGTGGACATGATTCATTGTGTGAGTGGTGGGGAGGAGGTGGGAGAGGGTACCCGTCTGAGCGATCTGACATGGCTCTTTTCTACAAAATCCCCTGTGCTGGTGGTGCTCTTCAATAGCTAGCAAATTCAGGCCCACTGATGGGATGGCAGCCAGAGACTAAGTGCCTGTGTTTCAGGGACCCCTAATTAAATTATAGTGAATCCATTTTTTTTTCCCTTGGAGCACTTCATATATTAATAAGTGCGTAGAAAAGCAGATTTATATCCAGATTCCTACCTCCTGCTTTCCCCCCCCCCACATTGTGTAGAATTCTGCATGTTAAAATACAAAGAGAATTAAATAAACTTGTTATCTTGACTATAAAGAGTTTATCATCTAAGACAGAAGCACTGATAGAGGAGTCGTTGAATAAAAAGAAACAAGCAATCAGCAGCTGAGTGACAAAATACATTTTCATCATTTACTAGTAAAGGATAGATCTCTTAAAGGGCAAGCTCCCAGAGAGAGTCAGGCAGAAACTGACACAATGGTGTGGGCACTGCCATTTGCATGTCATATAGGATCACGTATAAAGCCCTTAGTTTTTCCTTTATCTTCTGCCGCTTCCCCCCAGATGAGGTCATCTGCCTTGAATGATAAGAGAGTTGGGCCCGGCCATTTTAGTTCTATTCAGGTCCCAATCTTGAAGGCAAGAACCATGTCTTAAATTTCTTGCATACTTTTCCCCAGCATCTGAAATGGTGCTTTGTTAATTGGCAGAGTAATAATTTGCCAATCAATTCAGAAAGATAAATGTCATCTCCAGGTTTTGGGGAAAGGGAGATGGTAAGTATGATTGACATTGAACATTCCCTTCAGGGTTATGTAATGGGTCAGGTCAATTTGTTCTTGTGGAGGTGGGACATGGGTAGCAAGTGTGATTTGTACAGAACAGGAATTGGGAGCCTAAACAGGAGCTGGATGTTGGAGATTCTTGGACCTAGGGTGAATTTTATTTTTCATGGACTAAATGGAATAGTTTTGGGGGGTAGGGGCATCTGTGTGTACAAAGACCATGGGACAGTAATCAAGCAGCCCCCTGCAAGGTCCTGTGGAGGGATGCTTTCACTAGCATCGGAATGAATTTCTGGAGATCAGGACTGGAGTGGAGGTTGCACTAGTAGAAAAAGTGTGATAGAGTCAAGGCTCATGAGGAAGAATGGACTGACTTTGGAACAACCCATTTAGACAAAAGAGAGACAAAGATGACCTCACGGCTTTCCTGTCACTGTTGACTCAGACTGACAGAGATTGGAAGCTGTCAGTGGCTTCTGGGACAGGAAGGTGGGATGCAGTATTGTTGGGGGAAGTGTTCACATGAACTGAAATTCCTTGTCCCCCAAACCTCTTTAATAAGCCGAGAGATCATGCGGTAGGTGTTCATGCCAGGGTGTAAACGTTTTCATAAAATTACTTCTGGAAATTACATATCAACTTAATTTTTCAATTAAGCGATTTTTAATTGCTTGTGGGTATCTAGTAAAGCTGTTTCCTGGTGTTTTTGACAATTGCATGACAAAACTTGCTGGTATTGACTTGAAATAGATCACTAAGCAAACAAAATTAAGGCCTAAATTTATGAGAGTAAGAAAGGCATGTATTACATCTATTTCCATTCGCTTTTCTTCCAATTTTATCCAGGTTGATTTTTCCTGAGACTTTAATTTCTACATTAGAACACTCATTACTTGTTCATTTTTTAAAACCTGAACTCACGGATTTGTTTTGTTGTTGTTATTTTTTTTAACTAAAAAAATGTATATTTATTTATTGTTGAGAGCATGAGCAGGGGGAGGGGCAGAGAGAGGGAGACAAAATCTGAAGCAGGCTCCAGACTCTGAGCGGTCAGCACAGAGCCTGATGTGGGGCTCGAACCCGCGAACTGCGAGATCGCGACCTGAGCCAAAGTCGGATGCTTAATCGGCTGAGCCACCCAGGCGCCCCTGGACTCACGGATTCGTAATTTCAGAACAATTTAATACTGCACTTTAAAAAAATCAAGCATTGAGAATACCATTAATGGCAAAGTGTACTCAAGGAGAAAGTGTTTCTTAAATTCCAGTCACTGTTAACTACCCATGTGACAGTGTTAGCATGCCGTTGTTAACTTCCTTAGCTCTTTAGTGAGAGACCCCTACAAAGTAAAAAGTACAAGTTATAGAAGATACCTGATCTCCCACTCTCCAATCAGCACTGCCCACTTTAACTTTAAACACCGATAGACCGTGTTCTAAGCATTCAGATTAAATTTTGCAGCAAACACCATTCGTCTTACTGTGTCATTGTGAATTGTAAGTCACAAAACACACACTTGGATTGTTCTTTGCCTCGTTCACAGGCTCCTTTAGTATACAGGTTTTGGAGAACACGTTTCTCTTTTCTATTAGTAAGTGTGATCACCTAACGACCTCAATTAGAGAGGGAACTAAAAAGGTTCACAAATCTAAAAATAACTCCATTATCCAGGCAGAGAAGGTCAGTTTTTCTTTGCACTGTACCAGCTGATATTTAAGTAAGTGGCCATCGATCAGTCTAATGTCTGGCTCTCATTTTTCATAAATGAAGGGCTGTGGCTTTAAGTAATCGCGGGCTGTTTGTGCCAAAGGCAGAAGCTGCAGCAATCAGCTTCTGAGAGGAGAGAGGCATACGGTAACCTGCAGGATGTGAAGTAAGGCTAACCGAGGACCAATCATGCTCTTCCCGGTAGAGCTTTGAATGTAGGCAGACCCGACTGGTGGGTGGCGTGGCCACCTGTGCACTTCTTGGACGGTGCGGGGTGGGGGGGTGGGGTGGGGTGGGGACAGGTGCAGACAGAAGCTGGAAAATGGGCTGCTCCAGCAGCAAAATGTGTCTCTATCCTCCCTGTGCAGCAACAAGGGTAATTAGTATTTGCTTATAGTGCGTTTCTGGGAGAATGTCAGGGACTGAGGCAGAGCTTGTCTGGAATTAGGGGGGAATGCTTGGAATGACGAGCAACTCTTGCCTGCAAAAGACTGGGTCTCATGATCTCTGCAATACTGTGATCAAGATGCGGCAGGAGCTCCGTCTCGGGTGATCCTAGTGAGGGCATTTTCAGAGAGCTCTGAATTCTGCCTTTTCCTTAGTTATGCCCTGGTGGTAGGGAATCAACCTTTTAAGAAACTGTATCTATCGCTCTGTGTGTGTGTGTGTGTGTGTGTGTGTGTGTGTGTGTGTGTGTGTGTGTGTGTGATTGCTTTAAGTTGCTGGTAACTTGGAAATTGTTCTTTTTTTTACGGAATTAATAATTGCTTTTTTGATACGGAAACAGTTGCCTGATATTCTTTGATTTCATTTCTCTTAACATCTCCTTACAATTATAGCTGATCTCAAATATAATAATCCTTAGAAAATAATGTGGGGATGGGTAAAATTAGTTTAATTTTGTCTTTTTTTTAAGGATTCTTTTTCACTGTGGCTTCTTCCTTTTAGGACTGACATTGTAACAAAACTTTTTTATTTGCAAATCTAGGACAAAGTGCATATAAGTGCGTATGTTTAGAACATTAAATATTTATCTTAAACTGATTAGTGCTTTATTGCCCTTGGAGGAGAATGCATTAAGTCTTAAGTATGCATTTGCTGAAAGGTTCTATGGATTAGCAATGAAGCATGGCTCAAAGTAAATATTTTTAAAAGTACCATGCCAGTGAGTGTCTCCAATGATGGTTTGACGAGAACCTGAAAAAATAAAGATTTTTGAAACATGAATTTCCCTAACAACTAAGGGACATCTGTGTTTTTTTCACAACACAAACTGTTTAGCTTAAATGATTCATATCTTGGCTTCTCGATTCTGAGTCTCATTTTCCTGGTGATAACAAATGTGTGCCTTTACTGAAAAGGACCCTCCTGAAAACATGAGTAACTTGATGTGTGTTTTCCACAGCGGGAGGAAGCGCTGAAACAACACAAAACCCTATCCCAAGAACTTGTTAACCTTCGAGGAGAGCTAGGTAAGAGCTTTTTTTCCTTTGTGTATGTGTGTGTTGTTTTGTTTTTTTCCCCCCTAAGTTTGACAGGATGAGGGGACAACTGGCAAATTCGGTTCTCCCATCTGCATTATGGCTGGAGTTGCACGCTGGCAGTTGTTAGCTGTCCCACTCTGGTATCTGTGCAAACACTTAATATCAACATTTCTTTTGAATCTTGGCAGCTTGACCTCAAGTTCACAGAATTCCTGGCACTGATCTGACTAAGCCTAGCAGAGCTTTTGATGACCAAAACATTTCTCTTCCTGAAGACAAGGACAGAGCGAGTTTTGTAATTGTGTGGGTTCCTCTTAAATAATTCTGTCATTTTTTTTTTTCCTGAACCTCTTTCCATATTAAAAAGTGGTGAGAAAATGCCCTCTCTGGTAATAGTAATTACATTACGCTTTCCTTGGGGCAGTTTGCGAGGAGGAAGTATGTAAAGAGAAGGATGCTGTGCATCCCGGATAGCCTGTCTGAAGAAAGCACGCTCTGTGCTAATGTTATAATAATTGGAACAGGGCTGATGGTGGAGGACCCAGTTCTACCAGGAGCCATGTGCCCCTGAAGTCTGTAACACCCACCAACCAGTGCTGCTGTTCGTAGGCTGAGCTGAGTTTTAGTTCTTGACTCTCCTGGAAGGGTCTTCAGGGTTCATGCAACAGAGACCATCTTGCCTTCCCTACCTCAGCTACTGTGTTGGAGTGAACCATCTGTCTTGGGATGCCCCTGTCCGCCATGGGCCCCTCAGCCCTAGAGAATCAGCTTCCTGCTTCAGCTTCAGCCCAGTTTGGAGTTATTCATTAAAAGGCTGAATTCCTTCCCCTTAGCGATTTCCTATGTATGCTCACAGCCTCCTCCTAAAGTGTGAGTAGGTATGTGTATAAACAATGCAAAGGCAACAGCCAGAGACGAAAATTGTGTTCATCCAGTTCTAGGAGAATACCTGTCTTTGGACAAGACCAGAATTTCAACATTGTCAATATAATTGGCTGGACTTAATTTTTTTTTTCTCTGCCACCCCCCAACCCTGGGCAAAGATTAAATAGCAGTCAATGTGGGGCCAAGGCTTGTCTCTGTGTTCCTTTTCTGTTTTCACCTCCCAACGGGAGGCAACCACAAACTGCTGACTACCCCTCCAGATTCTTAATACCTAGCTGGGACATCATTTTCTCCTGACCTTATTTGAGGCGATGGAAATGAGGAACTCTTTATAGAAAAGTAATTTTAAAACAGATGGAACTTCAGGACCCCAAAGAGTTGAAAATTCTAGGCAAACCGTTCAAGGAAACCACAGCTGAGAAACAGGCCTCCTGGCGTTAGCATTTGAGGCTTTCTGTCCTGTTACTTAACTAGACAGCTGCCCTTTTGATTACCCAGATGACCAACTTAATTTGCTTTTTGTGTGCCTTAAATAACGTAATGGATATAGAGTTGAGCAGGTCAGGAAAGAGGCCTTTTGTGTGTGTTTCAGAGTTCATTATGACCCAGTGGAGGTGGAGACGAGCCTCCCTGATGGTTCACGTTTCGGCCTCTCCAACATGGGGCCGAAACGCCAGCGGAACACTGTTCTCATTCATGCTGCTTGAATAGGGGATCCTCTTCTTACCTTTTAGTGGATAGCACAATTAAATGATTTAAAGTGGGACCCGGGTCCTCAGCACCTCCACTGGGTACGTAGCCTGACAGGAAATAGCTGTCACAGTTTGTACCCGTTCTCACTTTCCATCTGTGATAAGGAGAGTGTGCCGTGGTGTTCTCTCACCACTGCTGTCCACGTGTCCGGATGCAGTGGTTGGCCTGTCCATAGCGTCCAGTCACCCAGGTGGGAGTTGGGTGGGAGTTGGGTTAACGCGGCAGTAGGGGACTCTTGTCAGGGTAATGCGATGACATTAGGAACGGTTTTCAATGGAAGGCACAATTGGGAATGTGTCAGTGCTCCCATTGAATGAGGTAGAACTTCTCAAGTAACTATGTAAAGCCTTTTGGGTATGTTCTCAGTTCTTTGAGGGGAGAGAAGGCATGACGTAGTTCTTCTGATGGAAACAGTCCAGGAAGAATTCTCCAGAAGCTGCCAGTGGGATTGTTTGTAGCATGAACTAAGATGAAAGACAACAGGTTACATAGCAAAGTTCGAAATGCGATTTTAAAATTTGAGGCAGTACTATAGAATGGTTAGACTGTGTGGTCACAATAACCAGGTCCAGACCTTTCTGTAGCTGGGTGACCTAGGACAAGTCACATTACAGGTCTTGAGTCCCAATTTCATTATCTATCACATGCACTAATAATTGTCTGCTCAGGGATAGTCATGAGGAGTACCTGAAGTAACTCACTGTAGAGTGTGTTGCACCCAATGTTAACTACTATTAAATAGTTACTATTAAGCTAACATGTCTCCATTTTATAGCTGTGTAATAGTCACATTTGCTGTTTTGTGGGGGTATCAACCACACTGCAGGAAGGAATTGTAATTAGACTATATTACTAGAAACCTCTCAGGATGGGTTGTTTTCTTGTCTTCAGATTCAAATGCCAATGAGATGTGATTGATCCCCTCCTGACACGGTCCAAGTGCTTGCAAAGTGGAGGCCATAGTCTAGCCTTTTGTCCGTGGATTCCTAACTAGAAGTTGCCTAGCTTCTTTGAGTCCAGTTTCCTCACTGGGGGTATGAAGTTAATCCGTATTTTTCTGGGTTGTCTCGGAGCTTGAGTAAAATAGTAATATGTATGAAGCAACTGGCCATGGTACCTGGTCCACCACAGGCACCTCAAGAGAGCCTTACTACCACCACCATCATCCAGGAATCCACCATTTCTCTCCAAAATATGGGGGGGCTGTTGGATCCACTCTCTAATTGGGTAATGTTTCTTTATCTTCTCTATGAAAATTAAGGCAAGGTTCTCAAACTAAGAACTGCAGAATATAAAAGACAACTCAGACTCAGGAGCACCAAAACCCAAGTAGAGTCTGTGATAGTGACCTTCAGAATCTAACTGCCTCCAACCCTCCCCTCCATTGACTAACTTCCCTGTTGTCTCAGTCGTCACCCTGACAAGTGTCCTGTGCTGCCAAGTTAACCCAACTTCCCTCAGAACAAACCCATGAGGCTCCCCTCCTTCCACTGAGTCCTCGATACTTGACAATCATGTACTTACTATGATCTTGTGTTTCCTTATTGTCTCCAGATAGTAAAAAAAAATTTTTTTCCAGAGAGTAAATTTCTTTCAGAGATTCTTTCCTACTTCCTATGGGGAAAAAATACATGTTCTCCATTTTCACAAGTAATTGGTAAATATTTATGGGTATTTGAGGGTTTTAAAATTTCTTTTTATTTAAGAGTAGTGTGCAAAAAGTTAAAACTGTGAAGTGAGGGAAAAATAGCCCATATTCCACTAGGAGACTTTACTTTTGCATATTTCCTGTGTCTTTGTGTATATGAGAGTAGACAATTTCATATCTTGACTTTTTTTTTATTAAGGTATCACTTACCTACAATGGAATGCTTATTGACAAACACATACACTCATGTAACTTACAGCTTTATCAAGGTATTAAAGCTCACTATCCTCCCAGAAAATGCCTTCATTCTCCTCTCTGGCAGATGATACCCCTCTTCTCCAGAAGCAAACAATGATCTGATTTTTATCACGTAGATGAGTTTCGTGTATTCTAGAATTTCATATAGATAGAAACATACATCATATTCTTTTTGTGTCTGGCTTTTTTTTTTCCACACAGCAACATGATTTTGAAATTTGTCCATGATATTTTATGTGTATTCTTATCTTTTTAGCTTGTGTCAAGCACTTTTCCATATTGCCTCATACTCTTCATTATGGTCATGCTGAATGACTTGGGAAATTTCTGTTGAGTGGAGATAGCTTACCCCTATAGTGTTTAGTATAGTGAGGGTTTCCTTGTCGGCTGTTATCCCATTCATTCCTGTGGTTTTATCTACAACCTGGAGGGTGATGATGCACAGATCTAGTTTTCGAGTTCTCTCCTTCCGAGGCTGCAGATGTATTTTTCCCGGTGAAGAACTGCCTCCAGGAAAGCCAGTCTGGTGTAATCAGGCCTTTCTGTTTCCCCAGCCCTTTGCTTCCTTGAACTCTCTGCCGTGTCTCCTCATTCAGACCTATTCCTCAAAGTCTGCTTATCGTCTTCTGAAGTGGCATCATTCTTCAGTTACCACCTAAGCTAATGAGGGTCTCACATGCCTTGTCCTCCTCTCTCCTCCTCAACCTTCTGGCTCCTGCTGTTCTAGTTTAAGCCCCATAATTTCTCCCCTCAAATACATGTCAATGGTCATCCAACAGGCCACCTTGCTCCAGGCCCACTTCTCTCCAGACTATATTAAAATAAGTCTCACATCTGTCCTCAACTGGACATTTTTAACAAATATAAATGACTTCATTTGGGCTTTGGGGAAAAGTCCAAATAGACTGTATTCACCATGTATGATTTGACCAGAACCTTCCAGCCCAACTTCATGATATCGGAATGCTCATTTGCCTTTCTTCACACCTTCTTTCCCCTCCCCATGCCTTAGACACAGGTCCGTTCATACCTCTTTGGCCCTCTTTGGCACATGTTATCCCCTCTGCTTGAAATGTGCTGTCCCTTTTTCACCGCCTTTCTATTGTTTGCCTCTTAAACACCTCACTAGCTAAAACCTAGCTAAGTCCTAGCTAAAAGACCTTATCTTCATTTGAGTTTTAGTTAATCTTTCAAGAAAAGTTAATTGTGCCTTCTACTATGTCCTTCAAGATACTTTGTTATTGTAGTTATTTGTTTTTAGACCTCTTCTCACATTCTAGAACCATGAGCCTTTCAAGGGCAGTATCTCCTTCACCTTTGTAGCTCAACGAGCTAAGATCTTGTGCCCGGCACTTAGTATTTCAGTGAATGAATGATTTTTATATTGAAGGTGGTAACTAGAGAAAGTTGGTTTATCTGTATAATACCTAATATTCAATGGTTTTTGTATACAAATGTTTTCCTATAAACCTTTTAAAAATAACAAGTATGTTTTTAGAAATGAATAATAAACAAGGTGAGCTATAATTCTCTTGGAAACATTTAAAAAAAATTTAATATTTATTTATTTTAGAGACAGAGTGCAAGCAGGGGAGGGGCAGAGAGAGAGGGAGACACAGAATCTGAAGCAGGCCTCAGGCTCTGAGCCGTCAGCACAGAGCCGGATGCAGGGCTCGAACCCACGAACCGTGAGATCATGACCTGAGCCGAATTCGGATGCTCAACCGACTGAGACACCCAGGCCTCCCCTCTTGGGAACATTTTATAATTATGTCTGATAATCCCAGTTAGATCATTTTGAAAGTGTCAGCCCTTGAAATAGATTACAGTTCAATTGAATGGTCAGTGTCCACAACAAATATTTGGCCTCTGAGATAGGGAATAAACCTGTCACTCTAATTTTTTTTTTTTTTTTTTTTAAGAACCATGTTGGATCAAGACTGCCATAATAGAGAGCCATAATGGGGCACCTGGGTGGCTCAGTCGTTTAAGCATCCGACTTCGGCCCAGGTCATGATCTCACAGTTCATGGGTTCGAGCCCCACGTCAGGCTCCGTGCTAACAGCCTGGAGCCTGCTTCAAATTATGTCTCCCTCTCTCTCTGCCCCTCCCCCACTCTCACTCTGTCTGTCTCTTTCAAAAATAAATAAACAAAAAAATAGAGAACCATAATTATGGTCTTTGGGGGTTTCTATTGTTTTTTGTTAATATTAATCATTAGAATCCCATTTTTATCTAAATTAATGGAGGAAAGGTATTTTAGCTGTCAAAATTAATATCTAATGTACACCTTTTTCAGAGACCTTCCATCTATTTTTATTTAAGTTGTTTTTTTTTTTTAATCCTACTGAGACTTAAGTATTTGGTCAAATGAACTAGATGTCAAAAACTTGGGGCACTTGGGTGGCTCAGTTGGTTAAGTGTTTGATTCTTGATTTCTGCTCGTGTCATGATCCCACATACCATAAGATCGGGCCTGTATCGGGCTCTGTGCTGACAGAGCAGATCCTGCTTGGGATTCTTTCTCTCCTCTCTCTCTGCGCCTCCCTGCCCACACACATACAAGCTTGCTGTCTCTCAAAATAAATAAACACTAAAAAAAAATAAAAACAAAAACTTGAAATGCCTTTATTCACAGACATTCATATAAACTTAGTATTATTTGTAATGCGTTGTTCAGGTAATGCACATCTTTTTTATAGATCTGTCCTGGTTGTTTCTATATAATGACACAAGTGGGATTTGAACCCTTAATTCACTAAGAATTGCAGTAATTCCCATAATTACAAAAGACTAGTTGATTTTTTTTTCCTCTGTGTATAAAAATTATGCACTGGGTATGGTGGTAACATTACTGAGTGCCAGCTCTTTCCTGACAACAGTATTCAGCTCTTAGTCTACTGGTTAGTATTTTATTAAGAGAAAGGAAAGGGAAGGGAGGGAGGAAGGAAGGAAAAGAAACTGAGGCTTAAAAGTGAAGTAACCTTCCTGAGGTCAAGCAGCTAGAGAGCAAAGCGCCTGGCTGAGGACCCAGCATGGTTAGACTAGCAAACTCCTCATCATAACAGGGAAAACCATGATGCAATATTTCAAAGGTTGGAAAGTCATGTGATATAGACACTCCTTTGCATTGGTAATGACTTTTGGAATCTTTTTATCTGAGTCAAGAGTTCAAGAAACACTGTTAGGTTAAAATAGGTTTTGCTATTATCAGTTAGGGAAAAGTGACTTAGCCTTGCCAAAAGCAAGGTATGAATTGTCTAATCAACACTCAACTGGTGTCTGTGAACTTGAGGCCACCATACACCTTGGCGCATGTGTTAATTCTTTCATTAGTTTGATCTACAGTTGTGGTTTAACAGGCTGTGTATTTCAAGTAATTTGAAAAACTCTTTACAGTTAGGTCACTTTGGAGTTGCACAATTCCAGAAGTGATTTTTGAAGTGGGATTTATGAAAAAAAACTATTAACGTAATGAAAACTAATAGTATACCAAAAGAGAATTCTTTCTCTCACTGAGTTGATTGAAGATGGTTTTGACCACCTCAGACTTAGCCCATTTTTCCCTATCCACGTCTGCCCATCCTAAATTCAGACTTTGGCTGGCTATGTCTATAAGTAAAAGGTTATGTACTGTCACCTGTATAGACGCGCAACATAACCGGGGGTATCAGTTTTGAAAGCCTGTGTTCCTTGTCCTAGCTTGTCCTTGTCCAGTTTTGATATGTTCAGTGTTGACTAATTTAATGTCATCTGTCCAGAATGGTGGTTCTCAGACTTCACTGTGTAATGAAATAGACTAGGTTAAAATGCTGATTCACAGTTCGGACTCAGGTGGCTTGGGAATGGAGCCCAGAAATCCACTCTTTTTTTTTTAAGTTTGTTTATTTAGACACAGAGCGAGCTTGCATGTGTGTGCATGGGGGAGGGGCAGAGAGAGAGAGAGAGAGAGAGAGAGAGAGAGAGAATTCCAAGCGGGCTCCACACTGTCAGTGCAGGGCCTGATGCAGGACTCAATGCCACCAATAGAAGATCAGGACTTGAGTGGAAATCAAGTCAGACGCTTAACGATGGAACCACCCAGGCACCCCCAGCAACCCACTTTCAATGACCATTCAGGTGATTATCATGTAGGTGCTCCCTGGACTATACTTGGACACCATGCCGTTTGTCCAGAATGTTGTTTCTTTTACAGAAAGTCTCTAAGAATCAGGTAAGCACAGTGAGCGAATAAACAGTAATGTCAAATAGTGCCAACTGAATTGAGCCCGTTCTTGTTTGTACCTAGGCTTCCAAATGTTAGGAATGCCATCAACTTTACCTGCCCTTTTGAACCTCGTACTCTAAAAATGAAGCATGAGGGACGTTTAACATTCAATTTATTACTTTGGTCTCAGTGTGATTTCTTTAAAGTCCTGCCTGACTTTTCTCAGGCCCGAAGCTTAGAACATGATGCTAATTTTTCCGCCAGACTTGCATCTCCGATCCACTTTCGTGCCTAAATGTTTTCGTTGGTCCATGGAATGTTGCTGTTGTGATTATGAGAACATCTGTTTTGCAGCATGTTGTTGGCCAGTGAGTAAGTTGAAAAACAGCAAAGCCTTTTCAGACTTGTGTTGGCAGGGAGAACCACAGGCCCCATGGAGACCCAGCTGGCACCTGTGTGCTCACATTGGCTGGTGGGGCCAGATCATCATCCCCCGTTTGCGTAAGGTTTGGTCAGGACTAATCAGTGTAGAGAAAAGTTGTTTTTTTTTTTCCTTTTAACTTCCCTTATCTTGAAGTCTTTCTAGCTTCCACAAGAGAAAGAAGCCCTAATACTCTCAGGCATCTATTGTATGTATGAATTAAATTCTCTCTTCTGCCTCTCAGGTTGAGGAAATAGCCACAGAGATCAGGTTCTGGGTTCTGTGCTGCAGAACCTGAATTGAAAATGTTGAGTGGATTGAGTTCTGGACCCAACTTTGCTACTTCAGTTCCCATTCCAGTAAAATGAGGTTTAAGATGATAACCTATTTTATTAACTCAAAACACTATCATATTACATCAGAGAATAGATACGAGAGCATTTTGTAGAAGTACGAAACTGAGCTTTAAATGTAAGATGGTATTATTTATGGGAGAATTGAGGGTGCAGGCATTTTTTTTTGTAAAAGTAGATTCCTAATAAGTTACGATTAGGGAGTGGCTTTGAAATCAGTTCATGTTGATTCATGTAATTCCCAAGAGCGATCAGAAAGCCCTTCATAGCTCATTATGAAATTTAGAAAAAGACTGTTGTGTATCACATGACTGCCACATTTCTTGGTCATATGAAAAAGTAGTACGTCTTGGCAAGTAAAACTCGGACATCTTCTGAGGAGATGATCATTCCACAGAGAGTTTGTGAAGATGTGCTCTACAAAATCCTCACCAAATGCTATGGTTAGCCGATCAGGTGGTATTTGTTCCTGCCTTGCAACACCAGGAAATTGAGATGTGGAAAGTTAGACTTCCCCGTTTTTGGACAGTCTGGGTACTTACCCTTTCGTTGTTTGTAGGCTGCTGCCCTTCCCCCAAGTAGAAAGTTACTTTTTAAAAATGGCTTATTGATTACCTTATTCACTTAAATTACTATCTCCAATTTTAAACAGACCCTGGTTTCAGAGAGTAACCTACATAGCCCGTCAGTCACTCTGGCAGAGTGTCCTGACCGGATTTCTCTTCCATAGAGTAAGAATAATATTATGAAGTGATTATGCTGCTATGATAGAAGATAGTGTTCCCATTCACGGTTCTGGGGCTGGGCCATAGGAGTAGTAAGATAAGCTATAGATTGGTTTCCCCCTTACTTTGATACACAGGTGGGAGCATATTTTACATGCACGTTGCTTTTCCACTCAACATTCTTAAAGATCAATACACAAAGAACTTGATCAGTCTTTTTTAATAGCTGTTGAATGATCTTATTCCATCACATAGATACACCACAAATAATTTAACGTGTTCCTTCTTGGTGGACATTAGGTTGTTTCTGATGTTTTGCTGTTACAGAATTGCTCCAGTGGATAACCTCAAATGTCCTTCATTTTACACGTGTGGGAATATACCTGTAAGATAAATTCTTACTGGTGGAATTGCTGGGTCAGTGGACTATGCAGAGAAAACATGACAAGCCAAAATTGAGGGTCATTCTAAAAATACCTGACTCTTGAAAATTGTCAAGATTATGGGGGGCAGGAGGGGGAAGAAAGACCCACTCACAGACCAGAGAAAACTGAGGAAACATGACAAGTAAATGCAATGTCGTATCTTGCATAGGGTGCTGGAACAGAAAAAAAGGGGCAAAGTATGGAGTTTAGTTCATAATACTATACCAATGTTGGTTTCTTAGTTTTGTCAATGTCCCTTGGTAATGTGCAGTGTTAATGTTAGGGGAAAATGGATGTGAGGTATCTGGAAATTGGTCTCTCTTTGCAGCTTCTCTGAAGAGCCAAAGTTTTTCTAGGGGCACCTGGGTGGCTCCATCAGACAAATGTCCAACTTCGGCTCAGGTCATGATCTCACGATTCGTGGGTTAGAGCCCCGCATCAGACTCTGGGATGACAGCCTGGAGCCTGTTTTGGATTCTGTGTCTCCTGCTTTCTCTGCCCCTCCCCCACTCTGTCTTTCTCTTTCTCTCAAGAGCAAATAAAACATTAGAATTTTTTTTTAATTATCCTAAATTTTTTTCTTAAAAAAAAAAAAAAGCATAGTGAAAAAACCTGGTGAAATCCAAAAGTCTATAGCACACTTACTAGTATTGTTCCAGTGTCAAAACCTTAATTGTGACTAATGTCCCATGATTATGTAAAATGCTAACAATTGGGGCAGCTAGATGGAAAGGGTACAGGAACTCTGTGTACTATCTATGTACTTTTTCTGTAAAATTATTCCACAATTACAAGTTGTTGTTTTTTTTTTTTTTTAAAGCAAGTATATTTCAGGGCGCCTGGGTTGCTCAGTCAGTTGAGTCTCCTACTTCGGCTCAGGTCATAATCTCGCGGTCTGTGAGATCAAGCCCCGTGTCGGACTCTGTGCTGACAGCTCAGAGCCTGGAGCCCGTTTTGGATTCTGTGTCTCCCTCTCTCTGCCCTTCCCCCACTCATGCTCTGTCTCTCTCTCTCTTTCTCAAAAATAAATAAAACATTAAAAAAAAAAAAAGCTTTAAAAGCAAGTATATTTTCCCTGAGTAGTATGTGCTGTTGAAAAAAGAGTGAAGGTGTCCAGCACTGAAAAGCAGGTGTCTGATTCCCCAGGTGGCCAGAGGCGGGGGTTGGGGGGGGTACCTAAAGCAGGCAAGAAACGTAGGACGCAGACATCTTGATCCCCCCACAGCTGGTGCAGAGAAGGGTTGGCCCCCATGCCACGCCTGCCAGAAACACCTAGAGAAAATATGTGTGTACAGTTGGGGAATGAAGTCGTCTTATTTTCCTGTTAATCTTTTCTTTCTGTCACAGTCTCTGATGTGGCATCATGAAAGTGTGTGTGACTTCCATGTGACCTTACCTCCTCCTCTTTATTTTTCCTTTTCTTCTTTATACTTGATGTCCAGTTTAGATAAAATCACCTACAAGTTGGGAAAGTCCTATTACATCCAGTGCCAAGAACAAGAGAACTATGGTACCCTATCCTGTGTGTCTGTGTGTGTAGCTTTGAATGCTACACAAGGCTGCTTTTTAACTGTCACATTCTGTCGTGGAACCATAAGCCTGTCTCAGACGATTCTTCAAACACATTTGAACGGGTGGTCTTTTGTAAGGCGGGTAAGGATAACCGCAACATTTATTGCACGCTGACTCTGGTCAGCCACTGGGTCAGGGGCTTCCTGTGTGTTATTTTATTTAATCCTGCAGGGAAGCTACCAATATTAGCTCCATTTAAAAAAAAAAAAATGAGGAAATGAAGGTTTAGAAAGCTTAAATAATTTGCTCAAATCACGTGGCAGGTAAATGGTGTGACTGAGAATTGGACCTAATTATTCTAGCTCTGTTCTACGAAGACTTTTATTTATGTCCCTGAGAGTTAAAATATTTGGGGTTGTCTCGTGATGAACCATGCTACCCAGATCCAAAAATGAAGGAGTCATGAAGAATATGGTCATGAAGAATATGACCAAGTTAGGGCCATGGTAGTGTGGTGCTTTTCTCTGTAAACATGCATTTATCAGTCACCGAAGGGAAACTGATGTCTACGAGATGGAGAGAATACAGGTCTAGCCTCCCCCCTTAGAAGAGGTCCCCAGGACAAATTAGGTAATAGCTACGCGTGTGCTTCTCGGGGATAAGGGCTAGAGGACCCCGGATGAATCCAGCTCTCCTTTTCAGAGATTATAATTGGCTGTGACATGGAGCCTTTTCCAGAGGTCATCCAAATAAGTTATATGAAAAGGAGAAAATTCAGGCATTTGTCCATTTTTCTGAAATGTTTTTTTTTTTTCCTTGCTCAGTTCTATATGCTTGAACCATGTTGTGTTCCTATTCTGTCATTGGCCGAGAATTCTGCGTGGGCATAGCTTGTCCCGGGGCGAAAAGGGCTGCCTCTAACACGGCCTGTGGCTTTAGGGCTGGTCTTGTAAATGAGTTGGTTTCTTTCTTTCCTAATTCTGCAAACTCATGCTGAGGCGGACGCTGGAGATAACTTTTGCTGCATCCCAGTGCGTGTACAAAAGTTACGGGTGTCCAGCTCTTCCACGGGCAGTGGCCTCTCGGCACCCTTAGTCACAGACCTGCTTTTACCAGTCGCCTGATGGAAGGATTAAGACACCAGGACAGAAAGATTCCTTTGTACTGTATGGATTTGGTATTTGTGCAACAACTTCTTGAAAACAGTGTCAGCTTGCACTGAAAACCCCTTGCTCACTTGCTGGAAATTCTGAAAGATCCCCTGTTTTATTTTGGCTTTGCTGGGTGCCTGCTTCACTGTCTGAAAGGGAGTGGCTTTCCGGAGAGTCAGCGAGGACAAGACCGGGCTGAGATGGCCTTAAGGAGCTCTCCTAAACTGTCATCAGCACAAGGAAGGGGCCATGACTGAAGCCCCAGGTGACCTCCCGCACTCCCCCCACTGTGTGTGTCTGGTGGAGAGGGAGTGCTCAGAACCCTTGATGCGTTGGTTACATGGGTGTCCTTAAAAAGTGTTCCAAGAGTCTTTGTGCCAAATACATTTTTCCTTCAGGAGCCCAGGCCAATTAGTTCAAAGTAAAGCTGTTGGTGTGAGGGATGATTTCAGTCCAGCTGTTGTCTGCCCGGCACGCCAGGCCGGTAGCAGAGCAAAGGTCTGTGCACAGCTGTGGGCTGATGTCACTGCCTGGGGTTGAGCCCAAGCTTGGGATGGTTGTACTAAGGGCGATAAACCCTTCTCTCCCTGTTCTGACCTACCCCTTGCCTCCCCTCTGCCTTCCCTTCCCCTCACTCACAGTGGCAAACAAAATTAAACACTTACAAGCTTTTCCTCTTCTGTTATTTCTTTTCTTTTCTCTCTCTCTCTTTTTTTTTTTTAAACAGGAAACACCCTGCCCGGTGGCTAATGTGAGAGCATTTCCAGATATCCTATTTGATTTTAAACCCAGATGTACTGTAGATATACGTTCAAACTGACCGTTGTTTCATTACAAACAAATGTGTTAAAATTGGGCGGGTGTAGTGTACTATTAACTTCATATAGATGATCTTCTAGTTTCTGGTTCACTTAGACATTTCTGTCTCTGATATGAGCATTCAGATGGGCTGCGATCATACTATTAGTTTTTTTTTTTTTTTTTGGCTGATCTCTGAAATTCCAACAGAATTAAGTAAAAACGACATGAAACCAATAAGAAAGCTATTGGACATCTTCATTGAGTGCTTGCAAAATATTTTTCTGTCATCTACTTTCATAGAGTGTTATAATGTAGATTCCCACAAGGAAGCTTGTGGGGCCATCATTTTGTTTATGTACTTGGGAAGGTTAGTGGAAGCTAATGTTGTGTGTACCTGTTTGACTAACATTTGCCTTCTTGAATCATTTTTTTCCCCTCCTTTGGTAAATAATTAGTACAATAAAAAGGAAAAGTGAAGAGTGTTATGTAACCATCCACATCACCATTATCTTTTACTCTTTTAAAGAAAAAATAATAATAACTTCGAAAATTTAGTTCCAAGGGACTGAATTGTCAGTCTGTACTGCATTTGATGACCCCGATAATCTGGCCTCCATCTACCTCTTTGGGTCTTATCTCCAGTTGTTATGCTTTGTGAAAGTTCTAGTCCCCAAGGCACACCGTGCAGTCTCCCACCTTTGTTCATGGTAGAATAGTTTTCACCCTCAGTATCAGGATGGCATTTATGTCACGTGGCTCAATTAAAAAAAAAAAAAAAAACTGACCAGATCAGAACCAGTGAGCTGCCATTTCACGCCCATTAGAATGGCTTATAAAAAATAATACAAGAAAAGAAAACAATTTTTGGTGAAAGTGTGGAGGAATTGGAACCATTGTGTACTGCGGGTGGGAATGAAAAATGGTGTAGCTGTCATGGAAAACAGGACGGTGTTGGCTCAGATAATAACAGAATTACCGTATGACCCAGCAAGTCCACTTCCAGGAATATACTCAAAAGAACTAAGACAGGGACCTGGACAGATGTCTGTGCACCCATGTTTATAACAGCGTTCCCAACAGCCCACAGGTGGAAGTAACCCAAGTGTCCTTTGACAGATGAATGGTAAACAAAATGTGGTCTATATGCACAATGGACTATTATCCAGTTTTCAAAAGGAAGGGAATTCTGACACATACCACAACATACATATGACCCTGGAAGACATGCTGCTGAGTGAAATGAGCCTGGCACAGAAGGGCAGGTTCTGTATGATTCCATTTATCTGAGGTACTGATGTTACCTACATTTTACCACAACTTAAAGAAATTTAAGACCCCAACTTCCATACCGTCGTAGCTGGGTGTAAACCATTGTGAGTGCCATTTATTGGACCCGTAGGTACTTCCCTGTATTGTTTCTCAGAAGTGTATATCTTCTCAATTAGACAATGAGCCTCCCAAGGAGAGGCTCCATGTTGTTTCTCTCCAGTCTCTGGCACAAAAGACAGCTGGGTGGGGTGGGGGAGAAGCACAGGCTTTGGATGTAGACAATCAGTATCCAAACTGCTTACAACAGTCCAGTCTCCTGCCACTTATTTAGCTGTGTGCTTATAGGCAAATTGTGTACCCCCTGTGTTGACTTCCTTATTCATTTTGTAACAAGGTTCTCACAGGACTTCTGGGAGAGGTAGACGAGATAACGTGTGAGGAGCGCCATTCACTGAGTAGTAGTTTTTATTTTTTTATGTTCCTTTCCCCTTCAATAAGTATTTATGGATTTATTTGAATTTTAATGGTTCTCTTTAGAAGAAGCTATTCTTGTCATTATTCAATATGGTCCATTTTGCCTCTGAAAGAATACTAATAGGAGACAAGTGACTAATATTTCTACCACTACATGGCATGTTCCTAAGAAACCATGAAGACAAGTCTACCTCCTTGCTGGAAATTTATCCCAGGAACCAGCCAGTTCCACATTACTTAGCTAGAATTATCATTAAACTAAACTGTCCTCTCTCTGCCCTAAAACAATCTTATTTCTTCCACAATTCCAGAAATCTATATTGCTTGCCAAAAGGGAGGTAAGGATTAACAACAGATGTACCAGTACTCTGTATTAGTCCATGGGTGCTTTAGGATATTGAGAACACGAATTCTGACAGAGTAGCACTGGTTTCACCTGTATTGAATGTCAGTGAAGGAAGGTTAAAAAAGTCCAAACTTCTGACAAATGATTGAGATTTCCAAGATTTATTACAGTGTGGTTGTATTATATGCCTTTATGTGCAAATCTGAAAATTTTTCGTTAACGATTATGTGTTTTCAGTAGTGGTGGTGAAGAAGTAAGATGCTCCAATTTCAAATTCTGTTTTTCAGATAACTTTGCCTTTTAAAAATATCAACCTGTATATATCAACAATATAAACGATATATTTATATGATAGCTTTTAAAATGTGTTTTTCCTGAAGTTTTTATGCCCTGGTCATTTGTGTTCAACGTATTCTAATACTTTGTTTTCATTACTGTACTTTTGAAATCAGCTCAAATTAAGTGGAAGATTAAAATCCGTTTATTTCTTCTCTCTGGTCTTCCCTGTTCCTCTGTGTCTTAGCGTCTCCCTACTGGCTGGCCAACCTTAGAGACGCCTCAGCCAATCAGAGCCTCCTCTCCTTATGGCCCCCGCACTGATTGGGCAACATACAAAAGGGTGATCCTCCCTTGGAAACCTGGTTCTCAAGTACTTCTGTTACTTCTTGCTAGATGATTGTGTGGGGTTTTTTTGTTTGTTTTTGGTTTTGGTTGGTTTTGGGGGTGGGGGGTTGCCAGCGACCATTTGCTCTTGTTCTTATTTACTGTTCACTTCTATACTATTACCTTTGAAAGTCTAGTCAAGAGAGAACTGAGTACTGTGAGTACTGTGTTAATGTTTCCAGAGTCCTCACACCTGTGCTTGAATGTTAGGATTTTAGGACATTTAGCAGTTTAAATATCTTTTCCCTTTTTCATCTCTTTTCAGTCACTGCTTCATCGACCTGTGAGAAATTAGAAAAAGCCAGAAATGAGTTGCAAATAGCTTATGAAGGATTTGTGCAGAAGCTGAACCAGCAGCACCAGACGGATCTAACAGAGCTAGAGAATCGGCTTAAAGAATTTTACACCGGGGAGTGTGAAAAGCTCCAGAACATTTACATTGAAGAAGCGGAGAAGTACAAAAACCAACTGCAAGAGCAGGTCTGTGCTTTTGGAGCCTGAGCGTGTTCTCCATCGTGGCTGTTTATTTGAATTCTGATTGTTGTTTGATGATGAATTTCCTTTGAACTTCCCTTTGTTTATTTAAATAAGTGAAAAGGGGTTTTTCAATTATTTTTTCCCTTATGATCAAAGCAATATTGGGTGAAAGAAAGGAAGACCAAAGAAAGAAAAGTAAAAACAAAAAACCAAAAAAGCCACCCTTTACCCTACTACCTGGAAGTAATCTCTTTGCATTCTGATGTTATACTGCAAAAAAATTGTGAATTTTTTATTTTTTAAAATGGCATTGAATAACCCATATTTTTCACATATCCTTGTATCATGAACTTGTCTTCAATTTCCTTGCTCCCCTTTAAAATCAGTTTTTCCTTTAGCAAATATTTACCGAATGCCTACGCCGGGCATGTGCTAGGGACTGAGGATACATAAAGGCCGGTATGACAGGCGTGGATCTTATGTGGTCCTATCACTGTGAAATATATCCTCATTCCTTATGATGGACTTGGCCATTTCCATCCATGAACCCTGGGGCGGGGTTGGGGGGGGGGTGGGGGGTAAAAACAGAGTGGAGAATTGGGAGTGGCAGACCCAAGTCCCCAAGTCGGGTGGTTCTTTTCATGTGTTGGGCAGCCCTGTAACTTGAATGCAAGCTTATGAGTCAAATCTCCTAACGTTGCTGCTTAGTATTCAACTTAAGACTTTTAACTTTACTGGTAAAGTATTGTTTGGGTTTGTTTGTTTGTTTTTTTCTTCTAGTTTGACAACTTAAATGCTGCCCATGAAACCTCGAAGCTGGAAATTGAAGCTAGCCACTCAGAGAAAATTGAATTGCTGAAGAAAGCCTATGAAACCTCCCTTTCAGGCAAGAATGCTTTAAAAAAAAAAATAGAATCAGGTCTAATGGAACAGCATGATATGTTTTAAAACGGAAATGATTCATAAACTTCCTTTCCAGAGAATACCCTGTGGTATTCAGTGTGGAGTGTTTTTGCTTTCTTTTTGCATTGTTCATTGTTAGCAGATGCCCTTTTCCCCTTAGGATGCAAATAATAGTTTGTCACAGATGCCAGCCTTTGAAGAAATAGGATGGATTTTAAAGAATGTAAAGGCCTTTTTGGTAGTAATTGTTCTTTACCAGTTGAGGTCCTGGGAAGTTAAAAGTGTTCGTTTACATCCTGGCCACAATAAAGGATCCATGCTGAGCACCCTCGCTCACCAACTCAAGTTGTACAAGGATGCTGTGAAATGCAGATGGCGCTTTTTGAATCAAGAAAGAATTTGTTTTACTCGGTTCATCATGAGCGGAAGGGTTGAAGTAGAAGGAGAAGAAGGAGCCATTGCTTCCAGAACACAGAGTACCGCAGAAGTTGTTGCACTTAGCTCCATGCTTCCCACAGAGAAGCATGTGGGCAAGGGGTTAGAACTGGCTGGGTGACCTTTGGCAGAGGCTTTTCTCGTCAGAAAAATAGTTGTCGTGTGAAGTTAGAGAACATATAAAAGTGGCCCAGGGTAGACATTTAGTAAACGTTGTCGTTCTTCCTTCATGCTAGAAATGGTTTTTATTTTTTTTTAATGTTTATTTTTGAGAGAGAGAGATACAGAGTGTGAGTAGGGGAGGGGCAGAGAGAGAAGGAGATGGAATCTGAAGCAGGCTCCAGGCTCTGAGTTGTCAGCACAGAGCCCGATGCGGGGCTTGAACTCAGAACCGCGAGATCGTGATCTGAGCTGAAGTTGGACACTCAACCGACTGAGCCACCCAGGTGCCCCTGAAATGGGTTTAGTTTTAGACTTCTGTTTGGGTCATGAAGAGCAAATGGAAAAGTGCAGAGAAATTCCAGAGCAGGAGTGTGCAGGCCAGTGTTTGAGGTCCTCCCCTGAGAAGGATGCTCTGTGTTTCCTAAGCCCTCTGGGCTTCTGTGGGCCTCCATGCTCTCCATAAAATGGAAATATATCTGCCCTACTCCCCTCATAGGGCTGATCTGAGAATAGATGGCTTAATTTGTATAATAACATCTTATAGCTATAAAGTAACATAGTCATACTGCTTCTTAATTAACTCTTACATCTACGTGCTTTAACAACTGTAGAATACAGTGATCTTATATGATGTCGTTGCCTCCAAAAAATTACTTCTTTCCAGAAATCAAGAAAAGCCATGAAATAGAAAAGAAATCCCTCGAGGATATGCTTTTTGAGAAGCAGGAATCATTAGAGGTGAGTAAATCTCACTTATCCCCGCCCCCCAAAAGTGTCCTCATTCTTGAGGTTCCTGTGGTTTGGGTAATGTTTCTGTGTACATTTGCTGTGTTTCTGGTGTCTGCTTGTTAACTTGTGTTCCACATTTCATTGTTTGTTTTAGAAACAAATCAGTGATCTGAAGAGTGAAAATGATGCTTTAAATGAAAAGTTGAAATCAGAAGAACAAAAAAGAATATCAAGAGAGAAAGCAAATTTAGTAAGTTGTGTGTGCTTCTCCATCACTCCTGAGTTTCCTTCTGCTCAACTGCCTTTTAGGGTCCAGTCAGTGTTCAGCAGCTAGAGAAATAATAGGGGTTTGGAATCCTTCTCCAAATTGCAGAGTGATTTTTAAACTGGCTTGTTTCTTGGTGTCCTTTTAGAAATTCTACGAACCACATACAGGTCAAGCCCAGTAGATTGCAAGCAGTCTAGGCTAATAACTTCAGGAAGACAGGACAACTGTCAGTGAGCGTCAGGGTTTCATGTGAGGACTACCTTTTGTGTGTTTGTTTGTTTTTAAACTAACTGGTAGCCTGAGATATAATCGACATACCACGACATTCACCCTTTTAATTTTTTTTTTTTTTATATTTTTGAGAGACAGAGTGGGGGAGGGGCAGAGAGAGAGACAGAGACAGGATCCGAAGCAGGCTCCAGGCTCTGAGCTGTCAACACAGAGCCTGATGCGGAGTTCAAACTCATGAACCGTGAGATCATGATGTGAGCCAGTCAGCGCTCAACCCACTGAGCCACCCAGGTGCCCCCTTTAAAAAAAAAAAAATTTAATACCCTTTTCAATGTACAGTTCAGTGATTTGCAAGTTGTGCATTGGTCACCATTATCTAATTACAGAACATTTTGTCTCCTCAAAAAGAAACCCTGTGCCCGTTCGCAGTCATTTCACCTTCCTCCCCCCACCCCCGAAACCCCCCAGCCCTAGGGAAATCCCAGACTTCTTTCTGTCTCCATGGAGTTTCCTACTCTGGAGGTTCATATAAATGGAATCGTGTTCTGTGTGGCCTTCTGTGTCTGGCTTCTTTCGCTCAGCTTATGTTGTCAAGGTTGATGCATATTGTAATCATACAGGCATTTCATCCTTTGCCTTGTTATGTCTCAGCAGTGGGTCATAGGGGTAATCCTCCCTTTCGAAAAGTACAGATTTATCTTGTAAGCTCAGCTTTCTCTTGGAACTTGTATCCCTACTCCCCTGCCCCCATCCTACTTTTGAGAATTTAAAAAATGTTTCCTGTTTCTGTCTTCGGTGCCACCGTTTTCATTCCATACATGTGTGCACGGGGCTGCAGGAAGAGTTATTTCCCACTTAGAATCTGCTGGCTCAAGAAGCACACGTGTGTGGGTCTCTCAGTGAACTCTTTTGCTGATGTCTCTGGGTACCCTCTTAGACATTTGAATGCAATTAGATGAGGTCATATTCAATGCAACTTCAAAGCTATTTATTCTGGAAGATTCTTGGACAAAGCAATGATTTAAAACAAAACAAAACAAAAAATCTAGACTTAAATGCAGGCTGTAAACCTTACACAGGGTTTGAGGAGCAGATTTTTAAAGAGCTTCCTGGAAGTGCAGCAGCTTTTGAAAACTAATGGAAGCAGATTGAGGAAAGCGGGGTTATCTCCTGCCTCCCTGCTGTTGTGGGAGAGCACATTTGAGAAAGGGACAGGCGGGCAGAGAAGTGGGAGCAGGGCTCTGGATGCTCTAATTTTAAGAAATCGACAAAGTAGGGACAACTGGGTGGCTCACCAAGCTTCTGACTCTTGATTTCAGCTCAGGTCATGATCTCCTGGTTAGTGAGTTCAAGCCCCACATCAGGCTCTGCACTGACAGCACAGAACCTGCTTGGGATCTCTGTGTGTCTCTCTCTCTGCCTCTTCCCCGATCATGCTCTTTTTTTCTTTTTCAAAATAAAGAAACATAAAAAAATAAAAAAAAATGACAGAGTAAATTACACTGTTTGCTTTTAACAAAAGATAGGATTTTCTATCTTCAGGGCAAAAAAAAAAAAACAAAAAACAAAAAAAACAAAAACAAAAACAAAAACAAAAAAAAACCTCATATGTAAAAGGATGACAGTGTATGAGACTTATGAAATTTTGGAAAGAGCTCTAGTGATACAGACCTGGGTGTGATCCCCGCCCCGGGAACTTTTTGGCTCTGGCACATTCCCAGAACGGGTTGCCTGGGTTGTGGAACTCACAGTCTCCTGTGTAGTGAAGTGTTTGAATAGGTAATCCCTGAAGATTCATTACCTGATCTTCCCTAAGGATTGGTCCAGAGCATTAACCACTGCCCAGAAGGATAGTTTGGATGATCGACACCACTGATGCTTGTCTAAGAAAGCCCCTCATTCAACATGTGATCAGTAGATCTTGCGCTGTTTGTTCGTATCAGACATTTTGGATGGTTCACTTGGATGTCCAGAAATAAAGCAAGGAGCCAGGATTCCACCTTAGTGGTGTGGTTTAAGAGAACATCTCCCCTTTTTTACCTCGGACAGCATTTTATTTTATTTATTTTTTAAAGTTTATTTATTTATTTTGAGAGAGGGAGGGAGAGAGAGAAAGCAGGGGAGGGGCAGAGAGAGGGGGAGAGAGGGAGAATTCCAAGCAGGCTCCACACTGTCAGCGACAAGCCCAATTCAGGACTCGAACTCACGAACCATGAGACCATGATCTGAGCCAAAGTCAGACACTCAATCAACTGAGCCACCCATCTTGGACAGCATTTTAATGGTGTATATTAAAATAGAGAAAAAGTGTAAAAGAGAAGTATGGCCAGGCGGGTATAATCCCATCATAATAAAAATCCATAAGACTCAGAACATTATGGTTATGTTGTCGTTTTCCAGAGAGCACTATAAATATACTGCCTTTTTATTCCTGATCTGTTGACTAACTTTGTTGAGAGAACAGCTGTTGCCTTTTTTCCCCTCCAAACACCAGGAAAGGGCTTGTAATGGCCTCATCCCTATTGACAGTTGTTTTGTATTATAAGCAATGGGTTTTTTTTCCTCTTCCAGTAAAATATTTTTCGATCTTAAGTTCCTGATAAATGAATTCTTGATAAATGAGTGAGATTTTCAAAGGTGAAACGTTTTCTTATGTTCTTAGAACCGAAGACTTTGGGCTTGTAGTTCTCTTTTCTTTTTACCTTTCTGTGAAGCAGCTGTAAGAAGGTAGAAATCTCTTGCTACCTGTTTGCTCAGGTTCTAAATCTCATCAAAGACTGGGTTAAGAATTTGAACACCTTGTGTTATGTGATGTGTCAAAGCTGTGCTCTGCTGTGTCTATTCCAGAAGAACCCTCAGATCATGTACCTGGAGCAAGAGTTAGAAAGCCTGAAAGCCGTGCTGGAGATCAAGAATGAAAAACTGCATCAGCAGGACGTCAAGTTAATGAAAATGGAAAAACTGGTATGTTTCTTTCAGAGTTTGACCCAATAGAACAATGTCTGTGGAATAGGCACTGGGCTCTGAACTACAATTGTGCAGTGGTTTTAACTGCTACTTACAGATACTTGGAAATGTGCACAAGGTAAAAGAAGGTACATTTCCTTCTGTGTGTTTGCTCCAGGCTTACGTATTGCTTCCTTTTGGAACTTTTTTTTTTGCAAGGAACATGTAAAACAGAATTTGGGTCCCTGGAAAAAGCACAACAAACAAATTAGGCTTCCATTTCAAGTGGTCTGTGAATCTTAACCCACCTAAGAAGAATTTTAAAATATCGTAAAATCAGTACTTTAATAATCACCAACTCTGAGCTGGTGTCCTATGCCCGAAACAGATGACTATGTAAGTTAATCACATTAGGGCAATTCAGTTTGCTGTCTCGATTCTTCATCTTTGTCGTGAATTAGAATGTGATAAAAGAGCTGTACTCTAATGACATTAACTCGGTTGGACAAATGCAAGCATTATGAAAAATATGAATGAAGCTTAGCTTGTGGCCTCTAGGACAGAGCCCTTATGTTAGCCAGTGACGAGTCCACAGCCACGAGGCCGTGTGTGAGCGGTGTGCCCAGCCCTGGAGCTCAGTGGCTGGTGGCCAGCAGTCTCACCAAGGGGGCAGGGTTTGGCAAGGCAGCTTACGTGGTCCCAGCCGTTGTGTACTTTGCTCTTGACTATCCCAGCTGCCTCACTGTGCTTGTCCCTTGTCCCCTAGTTATAAGCGACTCATTGTTGAGTGAGTGAGTGAGTGCCCAAACCAGCTCTGGACAGTAGGGAGCCTGGAGGTCACTCTTTGTTTTTTTGTTCATTTGGGTTTTGGTGTTTGGTTCAGTTTTCTTATAGAGACATCATTACATCTCTATTGAGGGAGTTGAGGGCGGAGCCCCCCGTCTGGATCTACGGGCATTTTGAATTGCTGGGCAGTTTTGTTTTATGTGTTTTTAATTTTTCTTTCTTTTTTCCCTTCCCTTCCCTTCTTTCCTTCCTTTCCTTTCCTTTCCTTCCATTCCTTCCTTTTATGGATTTTAAAAATTTTTAATGTTTAGTTCTGAGAGAGACAGAGTGTGAGCAGGGGAAGGGCAGAGAGAGAGGGAGACAGAATCCAAAGCAGACTCCAGGCTCTGAGCTGTCAGCACAGAGCCCGATGTGGGGCTCGAACTCACGGACAGTGAGATCATGACCTGAGCTGAAGTCAGACGCTTAACCGACTGAGCCACCCAGGTGTCTCAAGGTTGCTTTTTTGTTTTTTTGTTTTTGTTTTTTTTAAAGGAAGGAAAAAAGATCTCTTAGGGATTATTAACAGGGCTAACCTAGTATTTATACCAGTTCCTGCCAAAGGTCACCCTGTTGTGTCAAGCCTGATAACTCAGCTAATCTGGCAGTCATCGATGGTGCAGATAACCTTGTTAATAATTTGTTGCCCCATATGCTACCATGCATCAGAACTTGTCAAAATACCATATACATGAAAAACAGCCTCTACTGTAAAATTACCAGCACATTTTAATTTTTGTTGAGCCGTAAATATTTTTGTTTCTTGCCTTGCACAAGAGGGATCACGGTATTAGTTAGCATTGCCTACACATATGCAGAAGAATGAGTTAATAGAACAAGTAAACCCAGGGTTACTTTATTTACAGGCATACCTCAAAGATAGCATGGGTTCAGTTTCAGACCACCACAATGCCAATATTGCAGTAAAGTGACTCAATTGAACTTTTTGGTTTCCTGGTGCGTAGAAAAGTCTATTCATGTGCAATAGTGTTGTATCTTAAAAAAAAAAAAAAAAGTGCACAGACCTTAATTAAAAACATGCTAACCATTTAAGCTTCCAGTGAGTTGTAATCACAGGTCACCATAGCAAATGTGATAATACTGAAAAAGTTAGAAATATTCCCAGAATTACCAAAATATGACACAGAGACATTAAAATGAGTAAACGCTGTTGGACAAATGGCACCAATAGACTTGCTCGACACGGGTCGCCACACACCTTCAATTTGTATTAAAAAAAAAACAACAACACAGTGTCTACAAAGCACAAAGAAGTGAAATACAATAAAATGAGGTATGTTTGTAAGCTCCAAACCTCTGTAGAAAATAAGACTCTCAGAAAACAAGGAGGCTTTGTCAGTAGGAAAGCTTCAGTATGAGAACGAATTCTGCCAGTGGTTAGCTGTGTGACGTCCCCATGGCTAGTTTCCTCTCCTTTATTTATTTATTTATTTATTTATTTATTTATTTATTTATTTAAACATGAAATTTATTGTCAAATTGGTTTCCACACAACACCCAATGTTCATCCCAACATGTGCCCTCCTCAATACCCATCACCCACCCTCCCCTCCCTCCCACCCCCTCATCAACCCTCAGTTTGTTCTCAGTTTTTAAGAGTCTCTTATGTTTTGGCTCCCTCCCTCTCTAACCTCTTTTTTGTCCCCCCCACCCCTCCCGCATGGTCTTCTGTTAAGCTTCTCAGGATCCACATAAGAGTGAAAACATATGGTATCTGTCTTTCTCTATATGACTTATTTCACTTAGCGTCACACTCTCCAAACCCTCTCCTTTAAATTTTTTTTTTTTCCAACGTTTTTATTTATTTTTGGGACAGAGAGAGACAGAGCATGAACGGGGGAGGGGCAGAGAGAGAGGGAGACACAGAATCGGAAACAGGCTCCAGGCTCCGAGCCATCAGCCCAGAGCCCGACGCGGGGCTCGAACCCACGGACCGCGAGATCGTGACCTGGCTGAAGTCGGACGCTTAACCGACTGCGCCACCCAGGCACCCCCAAACCCTCTCCTTTAAAATGAGGGAATTGGGGTGCCTGAATGGCTCAGATGGTTAAGCATCCAACTTCGGCTCAGGTCATGATCTCATGGTTCATGAGTTGGAGACCTGCGTCAGGCTCTATGCTGACAGCTCAGAGCCTGAAGCCTGCTTCCCATTCTGTGTCTCCCTCTCTCTCAGCCCCTCTCCTGCTTGTGCTCTGACTCTCACTAAAAAATAAACACTAAAAACAAATTTTAAAATAAATAAAATGAGGAATTGGATGAGATCATCTCATCAGACCAGTCATGGCCCAGTCTCTAATTCGAGATTTCCCCACCTCATGTTTTATCTTGAAATCCTTTATAATTACTGGAAATTCCAAGGTTCTCTTTTTCTTACAAGAATCTAGTCTCTTTTTTTTTTTTTTGAAATTCCACCTGACTGGCTTGTCCTCACTGTTGATCCGGGTAATAGGAAACGTTAAGGACAATAGGACTCCCAACCAAGAAGTCATAATCAGAGTAGATTAGTCATGCACTACAAAGACAGGGATTACAATTAATTCTGACAGAGCTGTGATCTCACCTCCTAAGCAAGTAATCAAATCTTACCTTTCGAAAGTAAATGGGATGTGATCAGCTCATCATCACGTTAAGTGATTAAATGGCTTCTGGGATTTTATGCTTTAATATCTCCACTGATCAATTCCTTTTCCTTGAAAGTTTAGCCCGGGCCAGGCCAGCAGGAGAACAAAATATCTCCAACTGAACTGAGGAGGGAGGCTTTCTCTAGTGTCCCTTCTCTCAACTGATGCTCTACAGAGCCTTGTGACTTACAGAGGTAAATCCAAAGAGAGATTGGAAACCACATTTAAGGCAGTAGTAAACACTGCTAAGAATTGTGAACTGTAGGCTTACTAGGAGTTTTCATCGAACGTGGGGATTTTTTGTCTTCTGAATTGGCTGTGAGAAACTGTAGTGCCCTTGATAGACCCAGGCAGGCTGGCTGCTGTTTTCATTTCACCACCTGGCAACTTAGGAAAGAGGCACAGCCCCCAGTGTTGCCCAGGGCAGGGCACCAATTCTCGGCGGGGCAATTCTAAAAACAGTATGACCTAGGACAAACCAGTTACCCATGGGTCTGTCAGTTTTCACGCGGCCTAGCTTACATTTTTTAAAAATACATATCCAGATGCTTTGTGTTGGCTGCCTTAGAATCTTTTCACAGCATGTCAGTGTACAGATAGGTTAGTAGATCTTCAAACTTACCTTAATGAAATCTCTGTGCTGGTGTCTGGAACGTGCCTCAGGGAGTGAGGGGCTTTATTTTTAATGCAAAAATGTTGGCGTTCTCGTTTACACCAAGGTGGACAACAACACAGCGTTGGTTGACAAACTGAAGCGATTCCAGCAGGAGAATGAGGAATTGAAAGCTCGGATGGACAAGCACATGGCAATTTCAAGGTAAAAATGGCCCTACTGTTCCCTACTGTTCCTGAGCTCCCACGTCCAGTGTTACGTTCTTACCGCACTCCACGCATGTACCTCTGGAAATGGGGTTGAAGTGTGTGGTTAAACAGGTACAGATTTCCATGTGGAAAATAGGATTGGAGCCATGCGTGCTTTTACCACAGTGGTGTTGACTGAATGGCTTATCCCCTAAATAGGCAAGCCGTCCCCGAGACCCTTGGCCTATTGACTCTGAGAATGCTATCAGAGAAGGAGCATCCAAGAGTAGCTAGCAAACAGCCCCAAACAGAAGACAGTCCTAAGACATGGAGAAAGTTGTGGGAGGGTCATCTAGCCAACTATCAACTCGCCCCCAAACGTGCTCTTCCTTTGGCTCACGTGCCCAGCGTTTCTCCACCAGCCAAAGCCGCCATATCTTGCAGCTCTGTGCAGGATTCCCTTTTGTTCCAAAGGGATTGTTTTGGGGGCTCAAATGGTAAGCATTTTTTCAGGGCACCTGGGTGGCTCAGTCGGTTGAGTGTCTGACTTCGGCTCAGGCCACGCTCTCATGGTTTGTGAGTTTAAGCCCCACATCAGGCTCTACACTGACAGCATGGAGCCTGCTTGGGATTCTCTCTCTCCCTCTCTTTCTGCCCCTCCCCCACTTGCATTCTCTCTCTCAAAAATAAACGTTTTTTTTAAATAGTAAGAACTTTTTCAAGTTACTTTTAACTTAGATTCACGTGGTTTGTGGCTCTTTTTTTGTCTTCAAGGCAACTTTCCACTGAGCAGGCAGTTCTGCAGGAGTCCCTGGAGAAGGAGTCCAAAGTCAACAAGAGACTGTCCATGGAGAATGAGGAGCTGCTGTGGAAGCTGCACAACGGGGACCTGTGCAGCCCTAAGAGGTCCCCCACGTCCGCCGCCATCCCCTTCCAGCCACCGAGGAACTCCAGCTCCTGCCCCAGCCCCAGCATCTCACCCAGATGACGCCTTCTGGAAGCTGGGAGACTGTCGGAAAGCATCTGTAACAGGTGTGCGGGACTGACCCTAACTACGCTCGACGGAGCGAGAGCTACAGTAGCGGACGTGTAGTAACCACGCTGGAACTGGAGAGTCGCCGCCCCCGAGGCTCCTTCTGAGACTGGAACACTCTGGAGGAAGACTTGGACCCCGTCCAAGAGCCCCCTCGCCAAAGACCTCAGAACGGATCCGCATGGACGGACAATGTTGCACAAAGCACTTAAAGAACAAGAGGGTCTTGTTTGTTGCCTTTTTCACCTAAGCATAAGGCGGAAAGAAAACTCTCAGGGGCCTGTTAAGATAAAGATATATAACCTTTATAATGTTCTTCACCGCGGACACCTTCTTGGGATTTGTGTTTTGGTCTGACTGGGGATGTATGAGTGGAATGGATGCGGCAGACTGTCCCGTGTCTGATGCCACCTCCTTCGCTGTGTCCTGAAAGGCAGGTGCCACACACAGCTGGGTATGTACTAACCGAATGCTAGTCCGTGTATGCACTTCCGCAAAAGCCATAGAGGGAGGAGCAGTAGTTGCTTGAATTAAGACTCTCTACCACCAACTTGGCTCAGCCCTTGACAGTGGGGAGCGGTAATGACACGACAAGCTGGGACTCGTCCACGTCCATACAGCTCTCTGTCCTTCTGCGATAACTTGCTGGCAGTCTCTCAGTGTTCAGCCACGTCAGTTCAAACTAGCTAGATTTTTTCTGTAGGTTTTTAACTTCCCTCTGTAAACCTAACATTATACTACAATCTATTTTCTCAGGCTATGAGCAAATATAAGACCCTAATTTTTCTAAAAATCTGTATAAAGAAAAGGGGCAGGACCAGTGGGTTTGCTTCTGCCTTATTTTTACCTTGACCTGAGCTATCCCCACAGATTGTTGGCTCTCCCGTTGTCTTCATTTCTGCCCTCTTCCTCACACACACCCTCCCCCCCCAACTCCCCACCCCTCACCAGAGCCACAAAAGCAAACCTTCTACCTCCTACCTACGCTTCTCTGGGACAAGGAATAGGTTTTCCAGAGCCAGCTCATCATCAAGGTGCCAAAACCACTTTCCAAACAAACCAAGGCCTGGATGTGACAGTAAAAATGTTGGGAAACCCTAAAGAGAATGAAGAATAAGGCATTAGCTAGTAGAACGGAGTAAGGTAGGATTCAGTGCTTATGGCTAAGTAGGAGCAGCTGGTGTAGGGCAATGATGCACTTAATGCATTCTGGAAAGATAGTGCTAAGCTTCTGTGTCCTCTTGGAGGAATCCTTCTCTGTCCTTGAGGTAGCAGAATGGTCAGTCAGTGGGTGGAAGATGTGATGTGTACAACGCCCTCCAAGCTGCAATTCAATTTCTCTTCAAAACTTATTACCTCCCCCAATTCTGATACTTTGGGGGGAAGTAGAAGGAAGAACTGTGGCTTTATCTCCCTGTCCCTGCATGTCAGTATTTACTAACCCGCGTTGCTGACGTCCAGTGGCTGTACAAGTAACTCCTGTAGTGTAAGAACAGATTCAGGATACTAGAGGTGGATATTTGAGTTGTCATCTACATGGATGCTACATAGCAAGCTGATATTCACGATGCATGCTTGTTTTTATTAGTGATTGTGTCTGAAGCCCTTAACCTCCAGCAGTGTATTATGTATGTTACCTTCCGTGTTTGCCTCTGATAAATGGGAATTTAGGCTCACTGCCACCTCTGGGAATAGCTCTCTGCTTGCCCTTCTGCATTGTTTTCAATGCCATTAGCCAAAGTTGGGTTTGCCATCCATCTCCTAGGCATGGTAACTCTTGTGCTGTTCCCTGCTATCCTCCATACCATTTAGGTGTCTGGGGAAATCAATCTTACACAATTAATACAAAATGTCTTCAGAGAATGGGAGACAATAGGAGAGAAGATAGGAAACAAAACAGAACTTTAAGATTCTTTTTTTTTTTCAAACCAAATGTTTCTCATGTAGGACGGAAAACGTTGGCACGTCATAAAAATAAGGATGTGTAAACCGTAGTTGTGCTCAGTTTGTAGTGATGGAAAGTGTATTTTACTTTGACCAAATAAATAATGCTGGAATATTCAACATAAGGATTGCGAAGTCTGACCTACTCCACCCTCCGAAGCGTCACCCAGTTTTCAGCCCTTCTCAAGGTACCGGTGACCGTTCGTCTCCTCTTCAGCTGTGTCCCCAGGGGTTTCCAGTGCAACCACCCAGTTGGTCATGGGCTGAAATCTGGCTCACAGAGCTAGACTCACAGGTAAGCTTCTCTGAATTCCCAGCTATGGGTACTGGAGAAACTGCAAGTGACTTTAGCAATTTCTGCTGTATCAGGTAAGAAAATGAGAACAGCCACAGTGCAAATATTTTTGGAGGTAGTAAAAAAGCCTAAATGAAGCTGTATCTTCCTTGAATCAGAAATCTATATGGAAAGTTAAAGTTGTAAAAACACATGTTTGGTTCTTACTGAATGACTCATCGAGAGCTAGTACTTTGGAGTGCAGCAGCTTAAAAAAGGGCAAGTTTGCCTCAGTTTTTGATACCTTCACATCATTTTGAATATATAGTTAAACCACATGTCACTTAATTTTTAGATCTCCTGTGTTATGGAATAGAATCTTTGGTATTGACCCAAGCAGTGCCCCCAACAAATCCTTCAACCAAAAAACCGAACACTTAGCCCATTTTGTACCAAAACCTGCCCATTGAATAGAAATGAGTATACAAAGTTAACATCTATGCTTTTTTATTATAAAAAGTAGAAATGCAGATACATAGGTAAGCAATCAAAATACATGCTTTCTGTCAGGAGTTAACACTATTAGACCGAATGACTTCCTTTGAGTTTGGACGTCTGGGTCTGACTCTCAGGGCGGGGGGCGGGGTTTGGCACTGAACGGCAGCCTCCGGCAAAGCAGGAGTCACCAGAACCCCAAAGCCGGCCATGTGCACAAATGAACTTGCCCTCAATTCATTATACTTCATTTTCCAAGTCAGGAAAACTCAACAGTGGTCGCTACTGTAGTCTCCCCTTGGAGATTCCGAGCAGTGCAAATGTAATACCCTACATCAGTGGTTGCAACATCTTCAACTGTCAGGATGCTCTGGGAGATTCTTGTGGTGTGCCCCAGTCCTCTGTGGATCAGCCGCCAAGTGTCTTGAATCGTCACAGGCCTTTCATCCTGTTGAACAACACCCCCAATCGCTGCAGCACAAGCAATAGGCTGCTGTAAACAGGTCCCATTCACCCCACACCACTGAGGGGGGGGGGAGGTTCTTGCCCAAACACCTAAAAGACTATTCGGTACATACAGCACAGGGGAGCTTTTACAGTATATGCAAACACTACACTGTTTGGAATGCTCGTTTTGCTCCTAAGTTTCCACTTAAATTCTTTTGGAAGCCCAAGAACATAGAACTGGTACTAGGCAAGAAACATGGATAAAAATGCTGCTCCCCCCTTCACATTGCCCACTCAATAGTTCTGGGACTATAGAATTTAAAGCCAGATGGGGCACCTGGGTGGCTCAGTCGGTTAAGCGTCCGACTTCAGCTCAGGTCATGATCTCACAGTCTGTGAGTTCGAGCCCCACATCGGGCTCTGTGCTGACGGCTCAGAGCCTGGAGCCTGCTTCGGATGCTGTGTCTCCCTCTCTCTCTGCCCCTCCCCCACTCATGCTCGGTCTCTCTCTGTCTCAAAAATGAACAAAACGTTAAAAAAAATTTTTTTTTTAAAATTTAAAAAAAAGAATTTAAAGCCAGAAAAGCCTGACGCACTCACTGTGTAAGTAAATGAGAGCTCCCCGTTGTTCAGATTTGGTGAAGGGAGAAGTAGAAACAGCCAGGCCAAAGGACTCTAGTGGGAGCAAAGTTGTACCAAGAATGGATACCACGATGCCCTGGATGATCTAACTCCCTATTTCTAGAAAGTGAGATGGTCATTTTGGAGAGACTGCACCCAACTATGGTGAGCCGAATGTTGTGTGTTTTGGATTTGCTGAACAGGATTGTAATATCACCAGTATTAATAAATACACTTTCTGCTCATTAAAAAAAAAAAAAAAAAAAAACACACTTCCATTGAAAATCATGGATGTCTTCAAAGTGTGACCACACTTTTTAAAAACAAGTACCTACTACCAGGAAAATATTTTTTCTCCAGGGAGACTTATTTTCCACCAATCACAGCCCCTGAGCCAGAAGTGTATTGGCTACTGAGTATGTCTTAGGAGGCCAAATCTTCTCTGGCAATGAAGGGATTATTCCATGTTGGTAGCAAAGCTGTTTATTTTAGCGAGCAAAACGGGCACGGAGGCTAAATGTGCGGGTGTTGCTCTTATGGAAAGTCTATTTTAAAATTATCTCTGGCCTCACGGCACCTTTTTGCCAGGGCCTAGGTTTATATGCCCACTTGGTGGATGTGCTCACCATGGGGCATAGCTCGTATAGGGAGCACACTCTGAGGGAGACGAGTTGGCCTCCAATTGACCCAGAAATGGGGGTGGAGAAAGAGGGAGCCCCCTCCTTTCTCTTTCAGGCTCCGTCCCTGCTTAAGGGTTATGAAGAAAAATAACATATAAAGAAGGTACACTGAACTGCCTAATGGAACCCACTTTTTTTTTCCTGTCCTTTAAAAGAGCCACTTGTAAATATTACTGGAACAGCTTAGAAAACAAGTAAAACGTGGCCCCTGATACAGTTTCACACACTTCTCACACTCATTAAGTTATGATCTCTTCACCTGGGGGTGGGGTTGGAGGACAAAACTAAATTTACTGAGCTGGCTGAGAAGGGGCACAGCCCTTACCTTCTGTCCTGGGTAGATCCACCTGAATTCCACCTCGACATCAGGTTCCCCCAGGACGGTACAGAGGACGCTGATGTCATCCCCGCTTCTCACTTTGTTTGAGGATGCCAAGATGGTTGTTGACGGAGGGCCTCTGGGAACTGGAAGGAAACAGGAGACAGGGAAAGTGAGAATCCACGGGTATGATGTTGAAGACAAACCTCGAGGCATATTCTGTTCTTGGAACTGAGCTGTAACATGTCTGCCTTCCTTCCAGCTTCCCAGCCGGCTTCAGGCCTAGACTATCCCATCACTTCTGGTTTCCGGTGAAGCCTCCTCTCCACACTGGCAGTCCAGAATGGGGTGCTCATCCAGAACCCCCAGGCCCAGCCATTACATTTATGTTAAAGGAGGCAGCTAAAAGTTGTGGGAATAAAAAAGTTGAGGGAGAAGAAGGTGTTTGGGGACAGAGTGAGCAGAACATAGAGAAGGCTGGCGGGAAGGAGGGCGGCTGAAGGAGTGAAAAGGACCAGACAGGTGTGTGGCTGTCCATCCTCAGAAGGAAAAGGAGCAAGTCTGAATCTAACGACAAAGGATGTTTGGAGGAAAGGTACAACTACTGCCATCTGCTTGCTTTACTTGACAGCATTTTAGAAACATGGGGGTCAGTTCACTTAAATAATTTTGATGGCGGCCTTGAGCAAGCCAATGGGCTAGGAGCAGGGGCTACAGCAGCAAACAGCACAGACTTGGTCTCTGAGCCCTTGGGGACCTCTATTCATGGTCTGAAGGAGACAGACACTAAACAATTGGATAGTTAATGTTCAACTTGGGTTGTACTATGAAGAAGACCAGCATGTTCTGCAAGTTCAGAGTAGCCTGAAAAGCAAGAATGGCTTCCTTAATAAGGGAACAATGTTTGAACTAAAACCTGAAGGGTGAGCTTACCAGGCATGGAGGGAGAAGCAGGAAGTCACCTTGGGCCTGGGAAACACTGTGTGAGCTTCGGCTGTGAGGTAGACCAAGGCCAGGCAGGCTGTGGAGCAGGGCAGAGGGCCGAGGGCACCTCAGCCCACATGGAAGATTCTGACTAGAGTTTTTTTTTTTTTTTTTAATTTTTTTCAATGTTTTTATTTATTTTTGGGACAGAGAGAGACAGAGCATGAATGGGAGAGGAGCAGAGAGAGAGGGAGACACAGAATTGGAAACAGGCTCCAGGCTCTGAGCCATCAGCCCAGAGCCTGACGCGGGGCTCGAACTCCCGGACCGCGAGATCGTGACCTGGCTGAAGTCGGACGCTTAACCGACTGCGCCACCCAGGCGCCCTGACTAGAGTTCTAAGAAAAGTGGGAACCCAGGGGTACCTGGGTGGCTCACTCAGTTAAGCGTCCGACTTCGGCTCAAGTCATGACCTCACGGTTCGTGAGTTCGAGCCCAGCGTCAGGTTCTGTGCTGACAGCTCAGAGCCTGCCTCGGATTCTGTGTCTCCCTCTCTCTCTCTGCCCCTCTGCCCCTCCCCTGCTTGTACTCTGTTTCTCTCTCTGTCTCAAAAATAAACATTAAAATGATCACATTAAAAACAGTTCAATGTTTAGTGGAGAGATTTGAGCATACTTCAATCCCTTCAAGAAGTGGGGAGTTAGGCCAATCGGAAGAGACTGAATTTACACATCCATGGGATTTTCCAGGAACCCTCGGCATGGAGAAAGGGTACAAGTATGTGCTCTAGGGAGGTATTTCCCTGGACAGTGGGAGGACAACAGGTGGGCAAAGAGTTGAGGGCACGGGCAGAGAGCATAGCCATGTCGAGTCCTGGACCCCAAGCAGGGTGGGTGGGGAGGGCGGGAGAGCAGTGGGGAACGCAGGGGTGGATGGCAAAGATGAGGGCAGACACACAGGAGTCAGTGAACACTGAGCAACAATCTGGGCATTGATGAGGTCATTCATCAAGTTGGTGTCTGACTCAGTGAGTGATTCTCAAGTCGGAGCAGGTGTAGCTGTGGGCAGGCTGAAGGTGCGGCTGAGGGAGGGAGGGGTACCTGAGGTGGAGGGTCGAGGCAGTCAGTGAACTAGGTGGATGAGCTCCACGTGGATGTCGACGTCACCCAGTGACAAGGAGGACAATGAGCTAATGAGGGGAATGAATGGAAAGGAGAAGAAAAAGCTGGTGGAGCCACGAGACTCGGAGGAGCAGAGGTTCCTAACAGCAAATGAGAACAGAGGGTGAGGAAGGGGGAACAGACACAAGAAGAGCTTGACCTTGAGTTGGCGAGGGATGGTGCCCTTAGGAGACCACAGATTTGGGTCACAACAAAGAGGATGCTCTCATCACAGAAGATGTTCTAAGAGGCTGGAAGAACTGGAGAATTGCTGACGCATATCACAGAGATAGTACTAGAGTGAGCAATGGGTGAAGGGAGTCAAGGGGTGTTAGCTCAGGGTCACAGGCAGTTCTAGAAATGGCAGTGCAGTAGAGGAGCCTTTAAGAACAGCATTCTGTGCCTCCTGATTTCCATGCATAGTTTGGAAGAGCAGTGCCTGAGACGGGCCAGCTGGAAGAGACTGAAGTCTAGGCGCTCGTCGGGGCAGGCTTACCTTCCACATACAGTAGTTGGTACTTGACTGAGATCTGAGACTTGCCCCCAGCCTCGGCCTTGCAGTAGACCACCCCCTGGTGGTCGGAATGAGGTTGCAGATACACAAAGCCCCTCTTCATGTCGTAAACAATGTCTGTCCCATTGGCTGGGATTTCCTTGGCAGGAAACTCCCTGTGGAGGGTGACTCTGGCCGACGGGACAGTCACTCGACAAGGAACCACAGCCTGCCTGTCCGGGTTCAGGTAGACAACATCAAAGTAACTGGGAGAAGGTACAAAGAGTTCTCCTTTCTCTGCGAAGGGAAAGACAGAGGTTTGTTTTTTCTGGAGAAACAAGGTAAGAGCGCTTGAAGAATGTTTACATTCTACGGGCACAGAGAGGGGACTGGCAATATACTCAGATACTGAGTATGCATAGAAAAAGCTACTCTTCAATGCTTTTCCTTTTTTGTAAAAAAAGATTTTACTTCCCATCTCCTTAAAGGCAACAAAAAGGTATTAGTTGAAGCCCAAATCAGGCCCATGAATTACCCCAATAAGGAAGCAGGGAAGGAGACGGGTTTCCTTAGGTTAAGAGCAGTTTTAAAACCTGTGAGCAGGGGCACCTGAGTGGCTCAGTCAGCTGAGCCTCCGACTTCGGCTCAGGTCAGCGATCGCACGGTTCCTGAGTTCAAGCCCTGCGGCAGCACCATCGGGGCTCAGTGCTTGCAGCACGGACCCTGCTTTGGATCCTCTGTCCCCCTCCCTCTGCCCCTCCCTGGCTTGCTCTCTCAAAAACAAATCAACATTTTTTAAAAAAACAAAACCTTGTGAACAATTCGCTGTGTCTCTGGAGAAGCCCCAGAGCCTGTACTCAGTCACTAGAACAGTTCTCCAGCACAGCAGAGCCTCTGGGAGGCCCGGGTCACTGAGGGCACCGGTACCCTCACCTGTCCTTACAGCCCAGAGGACGGTGTTCCTGACACAGCTAATAGAGAATTAAGGAAGGACAGATGAGGGGCCCAGTGGCCTCAGGTTCTGAATTCTGCTTGTCTAACTCTGGGCTGGGGAATTCAGTCCGTTTCTTATATCCTCCAGTTTCCCCTGAAATCATTATCCCTATACCTTAAGTTCTAGATGATGGCACTGGCTCTTACAGAAGTGAGAGAAACGAGGACTGGGTTGCCCACACATTCATTCCTCAGGATGCTCAAGGGACTGTGGGTTACAGTTTTTTTTTTTTTTAATTTTCTTTTGGCATGGCACGTTGAATCCTCTGAGTTCTGGATGCTAGTGTGAGGGAATGCTACAGGAATTGCTAAGAGAAATCTTTGAACTTGATCATACCCCAACATTTAATTGTTTCCTATGTTTTTCCCACAACGTTCCTGATACAAATCATTATTCCTGGCTTCTTCCCTCACTAGCCCTCTTTGTGCCACATTCATGTGATGTTTTAGGTTAGTGACCTATTCTCAGACACAACATCAAATGTCTCCGTGGGCCAAGATTTCTTTGGCCGGGAGTGCCAAGTTCACTGACATGGAGGTCCTTCCCCGGCTCTGAGATCAAGGAGTATGCCATGGCTCAGGGAACCTCCATCTTTTGCAAGGCTTTCTATCAGGCTGGGTGATGTGCGCCACATTCATGATAGATTGACTTTCAGGCTTAGTTAAGGGGCACCTTGGTCAATGTTGTTTCTAACACCCATGTGTTCACACAGAGTAAGTCTATATGGCCTTGGATGGGTCAACTTAATCTCTGCTTCCACATCCCCATTTGGAGAGAACAGAATCTCTAGGACCAAAGATAGCTTTTGAACAAAAGCCCTTCAGGAATTTCTGATTCTAAGATTTAGAAGTAACTTTTCTTTTGTTTTACAGAGGAAACTGAACCAATAAACCAAACCAGTAGATTAAGTGAACAACCCAAATTCTAGAACACAAAAATGTGGTCTTACTTCTTGTTACTATAAAACAATCTTTGAAAGAAGTGACCTCACCAGTTGCTTTAACCAACAGAAAAAAAAAAAAAAAGAAATTCGTAAGCAGATTCCATCTACCAACAACAAAAAACTTTACTGAAGTTCATGTAAAAAAATTTAGAGTACACATGCCTCCTGCAAACATGTTTGTATGTATTCAAGTCAATGCTAAGCGTTACTTTAAGAAAACTAAGCACATGGAAATTTGGATTTCAAAAAAAAAATCAAATAGGCTACAAAGTCCAAATTTCAACAAACCCCATATTTAGTAAAAGGCTCATTAATGTGGTTTCACTACATATGATCATTGGAGCCCAAGCCTTTTGCTATGAGAAAGCTCTACCGCCGGTAATGTTCTCCTCCTTGATCTGGAGGGTAGTTAATATGTGCATGCATTTGAGGTTAATTTACTGAGCTGTATACTTATGACTTGTGTAGTTTTCTTTGTATATATCATACTTCAATAAAAAGAAAAACCTCCTGAGAGCCTCTCGGATAAAGAGTCGTTATAATATGTGGCAGTTGCTTAATCAAAAACCGTGCAAATTAACAACAGTCGAAAAGAGGCTTCACGGTGTTTGCAACCAAACTCTGGGAAACCTACAAACATAATGAATGCCAGACGTTTCTCTACGTGGGTCGTGGGGAAGCATATGTTCCGAAAGAATCGGAGCCAGGAGCAGGAGGCTCAGCTTCCGAAACAGCTCATCTTGGTTTTGCAAACCCACCCATGCCTGAAGAGACAAATGCTAAACCCTGGACTGAAAATCCAACTGGCCTCTTGGCTTGCTATTGAGAAAAGAGAAAATGATACAACACATTAGGTCATGCCCCTTTTTGATCCAAGGTTCTTCACAATTGAAGTAAATAGTTTGGTAAATATTTTGGCCTTCCTTTGATTCCCTAAAGAGCTGCCCATAAATTAAGAACGAGGACCTAGCTCCAAAACTCAAAGAGAGCCCTTTAACCCTCATGGGGCATTCGGCTCAAGGGAAGTCTTCAGTTCAAACTTTCAATTCAAAATCCAATCTTTTAGAAGGACACGATAGTGCTAATCATGGCAAAGAATCTTGAATCTGCAGTGTGAAATAGGGTATCAGTCCTTGTCCAGAAAAACAGGCTCTAAAGGCACATGAGCAAGTCTGTGCAACACATTCCAGAATGAGGATCAGAAGGGATTACCTATGAACAACTGTTAGCCATTCGCCTGACAACACCAGTGATGCTAGCTAGTGTCTTTCTCCCTGTCTATCAATCTACCCACCACCTTGTCCTAGAAACAGATTAGGGCAGTAAGAACATTAGATCCCAGGTCAGAAAAACAGGGGCTGACTCTTTACTCCCCGTTACCAGTCATGGAACCCTGACCAAGTCACCTTGCCCTTCAAGGTCTCAGCGTCAGCATCATTATTGCTAAAACAGAGATGGTCAAGTAGCTTCTACTTAGTTCCCAGGGGTGTGGTAAAAATGAAACGAGATACATGTGACTCCAACACGGTAGAGTGCTCTGCTAACGCATCTTCTGGCTGGAGAGGAGCTGTGTGGGTGGGAGGGGGGGAAACATTCGAGATTTTGCTAGCATTCATTAATGGCCAGCGCAGAAGATCATTTGGGTCCTAGGCCTAAGTCACTGTAGGTCTGAAAGGCGGAGGGAGTCAGGACGTAGACAGCGCTCATGAGAGCCCCTGCCTGGACACGAAGCAAGCATTGTGCATTTTTAGGCCCTTCACTCAGCGCAGGGATCGGGGCTGGAGCCACAAAGCCCATAGGCTTTGGGAATCGTGCCCCCAAAACTTCAGTTCACAGTACGCTAAGAACAAATATGAGGAGGCCTTTAGCGAAGCATCGTACGGCCATGGAGGCTCTAGAAAGATCATCATGGGCTCTGAGAGCACAGTGACTACACGTGCACAGCAATGCTGCCCAGTAGAGCTTTTTGTGATGACGGACGTGGTCCCTGTCTGCAACGTCCAGGAGAGCCACGAGCCGCATGTGGCAATGGAGCACGTGAAACAGGTCGAGTGGCCCTCAGAAAGTGAGTTTTAAGGGGTTTAATTTTAAACCATTTTCACTTAAATGTAAATAGTCACACATGCCTAGTGGCTGCCATATTGGCCAACGTAGGTACAGACTCAGGAATCAGCCCGGGTTCGAATCCTAGTACCATCACTTACCTGTGTGACCCTAAGGAGGTATTTCATTTCGCTAAAACTCTACTTCCCAATGAACACAAGAGAAATGACAGGAGTGCTTCCCCTGGAGGGCCGCTGGGGAGACTTACACGAAATAACGGATATAAACTGACAGAGCCTGGCACACAGGGAGCGCTCTGATCGTCACTATTAGGTACTCGGCCCCCAGTTGGAAACTGGGTCCAGAGGTCTGGGCTAAGTCCAGAATACCGAAGCGTCCCACCGACACGCCCAACGGTTTACCTGTAAAAAAGATGTAGGTGGAGCCGGTTTTGGTCTCGTCCTTCCTGCAGACGTAGCCCTGGCAGAGCTGTCCCCAGCAGCTAAACTCGCCCGTGTCCGCGGCCGTGGAGTTGACCAGAGTCAGCTGGCCATAGCGCTCGTGCTGCCTCACGCTGTCAATGGAAGCGAAGCCAGCTCACGCGGGGGGGCCCCCAGCAGGTGCTCTCCCCTCTGCCGTTCCCCACCGCAAATCCCCCTGGCTCTGCGGACTGGCCTCTCTCAAGCGGCACAAACTAGTAACAGCATGTTTGGGGGAAAAGTGTGTGGAAGGGTAGGAGGCGGTCAGAGAGAGAAGCTTCTAAAAGGAAGACATGACGTTTACATTTTATAACGAGAGGGGATTCTCTTCCACCTCAGCGGCGGAGTTTCCCTAAGTAAAATCACTGGTCCATTAGCAACGCAGCCACAGAAAGTCAGCCAAAGAGCCTTTGCTCCTGATGAACGCACTTCAAGAGCAGTCAACATGAATGAAAGCACACACCGTGGGCCACTGTGAAAATCTCTTGGATCAATAAAGAGAAGGTTCTGAACATAAGCTTGGGATCTTTGAGATGCCACATTTCATAATAAAAATGCAAACTTTCAGGGCTCCTGGGTGGCTCGGTCACTTAAGCGTTTGACTTTGGCTTAGGTCATGATCTCACGGTTCATGGGTTGGAAACCCGTGTTGGGCTCTGTGCTGACAGCTCAGAGCCTGGAGCCTGCTTCGAATTCTGTGTCTCCCTCTCTCTCTCTGCCCCTCTCCCCCACTCTCTCTCTCTCTCGCCCCAAAATAAATAAACATTAAAAAATAAATAAATAAAAACTTTAGGGGAAAAATGCTTGGTTGCTAAGATTTACTAAGCCCCAGTTATGCAGCCCACCTCTGGTACAGTGCTTAGAATGTTTGAGCATTTAACTTTCCTCTGACCTCACACGATTATTTCTACTTATATTTTCTCATTTTGCATCTCTTGTATTTTTAGCTTGTTCATGTGAATATATTTGCAAACTGCTTCAGTTCTTTCTGGAATAAGGAGAGACATAAATATTAATATTGAACTCTATCACTAGCTGATGGTAATGGTGATTCAGTGTATTATGTTGTGACAGGAATCCAGATGTATCATCAACGGGAGACATATTCCCCTGTGGCTTTGAGCCTCTGCACGTGGGCATGCCAATATAAATGGTTTTAATCCAAGGATGCATCTCAAATAGCCAAATGGCTCACCCCTCTGAGATCCACATACTTTTGTGACGTAGCTGAAACTCTCCTGTTGTGCTTTGCAACACCGTCAGTGAGGTAGCCACACTAAATTTAGCACACAACCAATGTCTGGTTAGTTGATCCTAAACACAGCCCTGTTCTGGTTCACCGCTGAATAGCTGCTTTCCCCACCAGGGCCTCTGTACTCCCACACCATCAACTACCTCCTTTCAAGGGAACGGAAATCTCTCCCCCTTCAGGAAGCTTTTAATTAGAATCAACTCTCGCTTTCTCCTAATGACGTAATTAGCCCCCTTGTTCTCTATCCCTCGGATACCCGTGGCTTCCTGTTATTACAATGGATGGCAAAAACTCTGAGGGCAGGGACGGGGCCATATTTGTTTTATATTCCCTCAGCAACAAATCTGTGCACAGTACACAGTAAAGATTCCCTAGAAATGAGTGGAGTGAAATTGAATTGAACCACAGGGTTGGAAGTGGAAGGAACCTTAAAGAGAAGGCACCCATCCAGTGATGTGTGGGAAAAAAAGAAAAAGGCGTCCAGCTCTCAGCACTGCAGATGAAGAAACTGAGTCTCAGAAAGAAGTGACTTCCCTGAGACCCACAGCTAGTGGACGCTGAGTCAATTACTTAAGTGAGTGAAGTATGTACTCATCAGAGAAGCAAACACATGTAAAGTTCTGCATGCCATAACAAATTCATTGCATTCTTCTAATGGTGGCTTAATTGCACATAATTGCAGTAATTACTAGTAGTAATTATTGTGAATACCACTACAACAATGACACATAATACATACCCCACAGGGGAGATAGCACAGCAAATAAAAAACAGTGGACCTCAAGGACATTACAGTCCAGGTAGGTAGTTAAAACTAATATACACGAAAGGATCAGAGAATAAGTAAACGAGGACAATAGGAATTCTGAAAAGGGATTTATCCCCGTGGGTTGAAGAGGCTGAAGGCAGCTTTGGGGAGGAAGTGAGACACGCCGGACCTTTAAAGGCGGGGGTGGAGAGGCAGGGGCAGTGAGCTCACTTGCTCAGGAAACTACAGTCCCGGGAGGGCTGGGACCAACCTGGTCTGCTCCTCTTACTGCACCCCCACGGCCTGAGTGCGTGGTGGGTGGAAGGCACTCAATACCGATTTGAGGATTTAACGCATTCGCCACAGAGGACACAGAGGGAGGGGGTTGGGAGTCACGGGGCATTTGGTTGAGAACAGGCAGCAGGGACCACCCTCAGGTGTGGAGGTGGGAAGTGACGGCACCTTAGCCAGCGCATGAGGTGGGCGAGGGAGAGGCAGGAGGAAGAGGGGGAGACTGAGAGCCTGTTCCTGTGATGAACGGCGCGGCCAGTGCTGGGGCCGGGCCGGGTGCTGGCAGAGGAACAGAAGCAAATTTAAGGCATGTTTTTCCGGGGGACATTTATGACAGACTGGGTATAAGAGGTGGAAGAAAGAGATATATCAGTAATGACCACTCAATTTGTATTTCTGTGTGTTAGGAAGACTGGGGCTTTAACCAACCGAGACGGAATCACTGAGAAGAGAAAGGAGACTAGGGCAGGCAAAATAATAGAGCCACCATTGAAGACTTTGAATTTGTGATGAAATGTGGGTCACCGAAGTGTGGATGCCAGTTGATGTGGCACTTGGAAACACAGGCTGAGTCACAGAGGAGATAAAACAGTGCTAGATTTGTATTTGGGGGAGTCATCTACAAAGGAGTAAGAGGAGAAGCTAAAAGAAAGAATGAACTCAACAAGGGAAAGCACAGAGAAGAGGAGAAGTTTGAGGACAAAATCTAGAGCCAAACTAGAGTCCACCAGGGCAAGAAAAGGTAGACAGAGGACAGAAGAATCAGGAAAAGTTATCATCAAAAAGGAAGATTCAAGAAACGGATGCTTGAAAGCATCAGATACCTTTAAAAGAGATTCCTGCCCCTCCCCCCCCACTTCCTTTGGCAGAATGAAAGTGTTTGGCAATGACCAAAAATGTAATTTCAATTGTGAGGATACAGCCGGCTTTCAGCAGATAAAAAAATAGAAAGGTGGAAAGAAAATGGAGGTGGATGTCTTCCTAGGTGTACCAAAATATCTGACCACATTCCCTATAGAGCTCAGAACTGGGGTACAAAATCAGCACTTAATTGATCAACGTATCAAGCACCTTCCGTGGACCCAACATTTGCTAGCATCGCAGTGATAGAAAGTATTAGATGCCATTCCTACTAGGAAAGTAATTGGGCACAAAGAAATTTAGCACTTGGGAATAACCCTACCACCATGAAATCTGCATGCTGTATCTTTAGCAGGATTGGGGGTGGAAGGAAGGAAATGCACTGGAAAACATTTCTGGATTTTTCCACCCCCTCTTGTATGCAAACAATATAAAACAGGAAACAAATTATTTAGTAGGATTACAGTTTAAATGCCTGGATTTAAAATGTCCATTTCTTCTAATGGTCTCACATAGTCCCAGCAGCGGTTTCCCCAAAGGGGTGGACTATGACCTAAGGCCTCTGGGGGCAGAGTCTGCAGGATGAAGTGGAGACAAGGACTCAGTGAGCCCTGCAAAGCCCTGGGAGACCCTTCATGCAAGTACTCTCTCCTTTTCTTGTAACACTTAACAAATTCCCAGAACAGTGGATGGTGTAAAGTTTGAGTGGAGCAAAAGGTGCTGTGACCAAGTGCCCCCCAAAAGTATATTTAAGATTAAGTAGAATTTAATTGGCTCAGCTTAGGTCTTTCTCTTCCAAACATGCACTTCCAGACCTGACCCACAGTGAGCTCAGTGAAGGACAAGTCAACATTTCAAAGAGTATTCAAAATTTAGAACTATGTATGTGTGTGCATCATGTGTGTATGTCTTCCGGGGAGGTCCCGTGGCCTTTACCCACAGTCCATTCCCATCAATGGAGGCTTGAAGCTTCGAGTGTGTTGCCCATCCTACTCTCTTCTGGAGGGGTAGGTAGGGACGCTATATCATGGGATGGCATAGAGGAGGAGGTTGACAGCTCTCAAACTTAGGGACCACTGTTGATCTCACCTGGGGCAGTGACCAGGTAAGGGTGGTAGGGTCTATGCTCCTATCCTTTCCCTAGACCCTACAAGCCAAGGGCAGGAGGTAAGCCCTCGATTACAAAATAACTAGTCACCGGTCCCATAAATACTTAATGAGCAGAAGTTAAATGGGAGATTCTGAAGTGCACAGTAAGAGACACAATGACACTTAAGTAGTGTGCTTCTCTCAAGTTCCCTCTACACAAAATGCCATGGGCAGGCCAGGGAGGGTAACCAGCAAAGCTTCAGGGCTGAGAGAATCTTAGGGGAAGAGAAGGACTTTCACATGCACAAAATAGGGGGCATGCATTCCAAAGGAATGAGATCCCCTGAAAAGAGACAAAAGGCAGTTTGGTGCCTGGCAAAGAGATCTTTGACTGGAACGGAGGTGGGCAGAGGTCTATGGTGACAGGCAACAGTCATGGGAGGCATAAGATCTTGGACTTTGGAGACACAATGACAGGATTCAAACCCTAACTCCACCATGACCTTGAGACTCCTTAGCTAGGAGACTTGGAGCTCATGCCTTCTACATTCTGGCTACACCTACTTCCTCAGACTTGAATTAACAGCAACAACAGCTAACGCTTGGGAGTGCAGGCTTTGCACTGAGCCTTTTGGATAAGTTCAAGACTTAGAACAGTGTGTGGCACAGAGTAAGTGCCTCAGACATTTTGTATATAGCTATTATGATGGCCCTCTGCTTTTCGTGACCACATTAGGAGGGAGGTACTATTTTTCCTCTTTTACTGATGAGGACACTGAAACTTAGAGAAGTACTTTGTCCAAAGTCTTCCAACTGGGAACAGTAGAGCTTCTAATCCTAGTGTCACAAAGACTCAGCTTACAAATGTTCATAAATGAAAACGGCATGGATTTCCATCCTACTGAAATGAAGTCAAGGAATTTTGACTAAGAGATGATGCCTCTAACTAACCTGCAAATCCTGCTAAATATGGACACACACATACACACACACATACCCCACAATCAAAAACATGCAAGATCTGATTTAATTAGCTGAGTAATATTTGTGATAGCCTATTTTCTATTACAACAGCAAGTTAACAGTTCAATAAGTAAGTGGAGTATCTGGGTGGCTCAGTTGGTTGAGCATCTGAATGCTTGATTTTGGCTCAGGTCATGATCTTACGGTTCGTGAGCCCCACCCTCACTTGCATTTTCTCTCAAAATAAAAAAAATAAAAATTAAAAAAAATCAGTGAGTAATTAAATGGAACAAGAGCAGGAAAACAACTAGTTATTAAACATCTAGTCTTTAATGGACAGAACCTAAGGTACACATGACTTTTTCTCAATCCCACGAGACGGAGATGGTCAAATAATAATGGCTAATACTTAAGTAAAGCTTAATATGTGTTAAGCACTGTTTTAATCCCTTTATAGATTTTGACTAATTTCATCCTCATAAAATCTTTATGAAACAGATGTTATTATCCTCCCCAAGTTGCAGGTGGGCAAACTAAGACCGGAGAGGCTAGCTAACTTTCCCATATAAGTGTTGGAACCACAGGAGAAGAATTTGAAGTTTAAGTAATGTTCCCCGGGCCACTCAACTGTACGATCCCAGATATTGTGCATTGGAGACCGTGTTGCCTCTGTTGACATAAAAGAGAAGCACAAGGAGCGAGAGAAAAAAGATGCAATCCAAAATCCTCCTTATTCAACATGCACTTCGAAAATTAATTATTTAGTTTCTACCACAGGCAAGGTGCTATGCCAAGCATCAAAGGAGATCAAGATTCATGTGCATTTGCTTGTTCATGTTTCAAGTGTTTGTACAGGGCCTTGTGTTTAAGCTTCTTTTTAAGAATGTGTCAGAAAATAACGGCTCCATGATATGCTGGGAATAGAGCCATATCAACAAAGTACAAACCCTGGGAAACAGACAGCTGGTAAAACATATCAAAGTTTCACAGTTTATGATATAAAAGAAAAAGATGATGAAAAGAAATATGTATGAGAAACTAGTAGAGAACCAAATATGCAAAATGAGAAACAAAATGAATACAGTTTCAGTATCAGAAACTAAGCTGAAAGGTCCCTCCCTCTCTCTCTGCTTCCTTCCTTCCCTCCCTCTTGCTCTCTCACCCTCCCTCCCTCCATCCCCCCTCGTGTATGTTTGAGGACTATCCAAGGACCTCCTCAAAATGCTTGCAATATAACTCCAGTATTTCTATCCCAACAACAGGTTATGTTAATGTCTGTGAATGTGACTCAGGACTTTTCTACTACAACGACTTATGCCAGATTCTTCTGTATTCTTAAAAAAGAAGTCAGAGGATGAGATCAAGTTGACAGAGAAGAAAAACCCTGAGCTCACCTCTTCTCACAAGTACAACAAAACAACTACATAAGAACAATTCTCTCCGGGAACAACTTGGAGACCAGAGGAGCAGCTCCAAAACAACCACAGATATAAAGAAAAAGGCATGTTAAGAGGAGGAGAAGGGTCAAAGACACGATATAGTGAGGGCTCACACCCCTGGCACAGAGAGGAGGTAATCCCTGAGCACTGAGGGGTTCAAGTTCCACATCAGCTACCTCAGCGCTGGGGACCTGCAACAGGAAGACAAAACCCAGGAATGTCTTGCTTTGAAAACCAAGGTTTAACCTCAAGAAAGCCAGAGACAATAGGAAGCCAAAACTCTACTTTTCAAGGGCTTGAACACAAGTTACTCACACCGAGACCTAGCACAGAGGCAGCAGTTTGAACAGTGCCTGGGCCATATGTGAAAGAGATTTAGTGACTAATTTTGAGGCATGGACTGTAGGAGCAGGGATCTGTAGGGATGTTCTTTAAGAGGGGAAGGCTGGTAAGGTCATTTTATTTACTCTCCCTCTATCTAGCTGGGCCAGCACTGGCGGGTGCCATCTCTGACACATTCCATCTACCTTGCCAGCCCACTCACCCCACCTCCACATTACACCTGACCAGTAGCTGACCCACCAAAATGGCTGTCACTCTGCCTCACCCAGGAGGTGGCCTCACCTAGGACTGGTAACCCCAATGCAACTCCTGCTATGCCTACCACACTTGGTGAGTAGCCTTGGCCTGGACCGTTGCCCCTCAGAGTGAATCACAGCGCAGGGCCTGGGTGGCTCAGTCGGTTAAACGTCTGACTTCGGCTCAGGTCCTGATCTCGCTGTTCATCGGTTCAAGCCCCACATAGGGCTCTGTGCTGACAGCTTGGAGTCTGAAGCCTGCTTCAGATTCTGTGTCTCTTTCTCTCTCTGCCCTCCCCCAACTCACACTCTGTCTCTCAAAAACAAATAAACATTAAGAAAAAATTTGGGGGGGGGGTGCACCTGGGTGGCTCAGTTAAGCGTCTGACTTCAGCTCAGGTCATGATCTCGCGGTTTTTGAGTTCGAGCCCCACGTCAGGTTCTGTGCTGACAGCTTGGAGCCTGGAGCCTGCTTCAGATTCTGTGTCTCCCTCTGTCTCTGTCCCCCCACCCCCACCCCTGCTCATGCTCTGTCTCTCTCTGTCTCTCAAAAATGAATAAATGTAAAAAAAAAAATTAAAAAAAAATTTTTTAAGTGAATCACACCATGAGGAGGGGGGACCTGCCACACATACCAGTAGAACCACAGAAGTCAAAACTAGTCCTTACAACTCTGTTCACCAGCAGCCCTGCAGCAGCTATAGCCCAGCCACAAGAAGGTGCCTACAGATCACACAGGGTCACCCCTGGAGTGCCTGGTTTTGGTGGCTCTTGGGGGGATTGTTCTTCTGGGACCCAGAGGACACCTACTATTTAAGGCCATTCCTTCAAGACTGAGAGACATAGCTGATCTACGTAATACATAGAAACAAACAGAGAGTCAGACAAAATGAGGAGACACAGGAATATGACAAAATCTCAGGAAAAAAACAAAATGAAGTAGAGATAAGCAATCTACCTAATAAAGTGTTCAAAGTAATGGTCATAAAGGTGCTAATTGGGCTCAGAAAAATAATAGATGAACAGTGAGAATGTCAACAAATAAAAATAAAATGTTAAAAAGAACTAATCAGAACTGAAGGCTACAATAAATGAAATTTCAAAAATACACCAGAGATGGCACACCTGGGTGGCTCAGTTAGGTGAGCATCTGACTTCGGCTCAGGTCGTGACTTCGCTGTTCATGAGTTCAAGCCTCATGTCAGGGTCTGTGCTAACAGCTCAGAGCCTGGACCCTGCTTCCGATTCTCTGTCTTCCTCTCTCTCTGCCTCTCCCCCATTCGTACTCTGTCTCTCTCTCTCTCTCTCAAAAATAAAAAAACATTAAAAAAATTTTTTTAAATACACTGGAGAGAGTCAACATCAGATTAGAGGATGCAGAAGAACAAATCAGTGATCTGGAAGACAGAGGAGTGAAACCATCCAAGTGAAAGAGAAAAAAAAATTTAATAAAGATAGTTTAAACGATCTCTGGACAACATTAAGCATAAAACATTAACATTATAGGTATCCTAGAAAGGAGAACAGAGAGAAAGGGACAGAACACTTTTGTGAAGAAATAATAGCTGAAAACTTCTCTAACCTGAGAAGGAAAACAGACATACAGGTCCAGGAATCAGAGTCCCAAACAAGATGAACCCAATGAGCTTCACATGAAGACATATTATAATTAGACTGTAAAAAATTAATTATAAAGAGAGAATCTTAAAAGCAGCAACAAAAAAGCAACTAATAACATACAAGTTACATACATCAGCTGACTTTTCAGCAGAAACTTTGCAGGCCATAAGGAAAAGACATATATTCAGGGTGCTGAAGAAAAGGGCTACGATCAAGAACAATCTTCCCACCAAGACCTACTCAGAATTGGAGGCGTAAAGAGTTCCCCAGACAAATAAAACTTAAAGGAGTTCATTAGCACTAAGCAGGTCTTACAAGAAACGTTAAAAGGATTTCTTTAAGCAGAAAAGAAAAAGTCTTAACTACAAGTAAGAAAATTGTAACAGAAACAAATATTAATGGTAAAAGTCAACACGTAGTAAAAGTAGTGGATCGACCACTTATAAAGTTGGTGTGAAGGTTAAAAGGCAAAAGTAGTAAAACGAATCAGACCTAGAATAATTGGCTAAGGAGTACACAAAATAAAAATATATAAAATATGATGTCAAGAACATAAGTGGCAAGGGAAAATAAAATGTGATGCTTTTAGAATGTGTCCAAACTTAAGTGACCATCAACTTAAAGTAGACTACTATATATGTAGGTTTGTCATACACAAACCTCATGATAACTGCAAACCAAAAACCTATAAGAAATCTAAAGAGAGAGCGAGAGAGAGAAAGGAAGCCAAACATTACACTAATTAAAATCATCAAAACACAAGGGAAGGAACCAAGGGAAAAAAAAAAAAAAAGAAACAGCGACAAACTACAAAAACAACCAGAAAATAGAATGGCAATAAGCACATACCTCTCAATAATTACTTTAAATGTTACTGTACTAAATGCTCCAATCAAAAGACAAAGGGTGAGTGAATGGATAGAAAAACAAGATCCTCTATATGCTGCCTACAAGAGACTCACTTCGGACCTAAAAGCACATACAGACTGAAAATGAAGAGATGAAAAAAAGACATTCCATGAAAATGGAAATGAAAAGAAGGCTGGCATAGCAACACTTACGTCAGACTTTAAAACAAAGACTATAACAAAATACATAGAAGGGGCATTACTTAATGGTAAATGGATCACTCCATCGAGAGGATATGACTGTATTTATCTATGCACCCAACACAGGAGCATCTGAACATGTAAAGCAAATATTAACAGATATAAAGGGAGAAATTGACAGTAATACAATAACATTAAGAGACTTTAACATTCCATTTACATCAATGGATAGATTATCCAGACAGAACATCAATAAGGAAACAGTGTCCTTAAATGAAACTTTAGACTACATAAACTTAATAGAGATATACATAACAGTTCAAAAAAAAAACAAAACAAAACAGCAGAATGCACATTTTTTTCAAGTGCCCAGGGAACATTCTCCAGATTAGATGACATTTTTGCAACAAAACAAGTCTCAATAAATTTAAGAAGATTGAAATCATATTAAGCATCTTTCCAAACACAACAATATGAAACTAGAAATTTTCACAAGAAAAAAACTGGAAAAAACACAAATGAAGCTAAACAACACACTCCTAAATAATCTGGGTCAATGAATAAATTCTAGAGTATATTTAAAAATACCGTGAGACAAATTAAAATGGAAACACAATGTTCCATTATCAATGGGACTCGGCAAAAGCAGTTCTAAGAGGGCAGTGACACAAACTATCTCAAGAAACAAGAAAGATCTCAAAGAAACAAGAAAGATCTCAAAGAAACAATCTAACCATACATTCAAAGTAACTAAGAAAAGCATAACAAACAAAACCCAAAGTAGTAGAAGGAAGGAAATAGCAAAGAGGAGAATAAAAATAAATAAATTATACACACACACAAATAAAAAAATAAAAAAAGATCAATGAAAGTAGGAGCTGTTTCTTGGAAAAGAGAAAAATGATAAACCTTTAGCCAGGCTCATTAAGAAGAAAAGAGAGAGGGCCCAAATAAATAAAATCAGAAATGAAAGAGGAGAAATTACAACTACATAAATACAAAAGACTGAAATGAACAACATACACCAACAACTTGAGCAATCTGGAAGAAATGAATAAATTCTTAGAAACATACAGTCTTCCAAGACTGAATCAGGAAGAAATAAAATATCTGAACAGAATAATCACTGTTCTGTTTTTATGGATTAAATCCGTAATCCAAAACCTCCCAACAAAGTCTAAGACCAGACGGCTTCACAGGTAAATTCTACCAAATATTTAAAGAAGAGTTCATAGTATACTTCTCAAACTATTCCAAAAAATGGAAGAGGAAGGAATGCTTCCAAATTCATTGTACAAGGCCAGCATTACCCTGAAAGCAAAACCAGACAAAGACACTATAAAAAAAAAAAAAAGAAAATTATGTGCCAATATCTCTGATGAACACAGCTGCAAAAATCCTCAACAAAGCATTAGCAGGCCAAATTCAAAAATACTTTAAAAGAATAATACACCATGGGAATGCAAGCTGGTGCAGCCACTCTGGAAAACAGTGTGGAGGTTCCTCAAAAAACTAAAAATAGAACTACCCTATGACCCAGAAATTGCACCATTAGGCATTTATCCAAGGGATACAGGCATGCTGTTTTGAAGGGACACATGCACCCCAATGTTTATAGCAGCACTATCAACAATAGCCAAAGTATGGAAAGAGCCCAAATGTCCATCGATGGATGAATGGAAAAGGAAGATGTGGTATATATATACAATGGAGTATTACTCAGCAATCAAAAAGAATGATATCTTGCCATTTGCAACCACGTGGACGGAACTGGAGGGTATTATGCTAAGCAAAATTAGTCAGAGAAAGACAAACATCATATGACTTCATTCATATGAAGACTTTAAGAGACAAAACAGATAAACATAAGGAAGGGAAGCAAAAATAATATAAAAACAGGGAGGGGAACAAAACACAAGAGACTCTTAAATATGGTGAACAAACAGGGTTATGGAGGGGTTGTGGGGGGGGTGGGCTAAATGGGTAAGGGGCATTAAGGAATCTACTTCTGAAATCATTGTTGCACTGTATGATAATTAATTTGGATGTAAATTAAAAAAATAAAATTAAATATTTGTTTTAAAAAAAGAATAATACACCAATAAACAACTCCACCTGTAGGAATAAGTTACGGTTACCTATATGTTTATTGCAGCAATGACTCAAGATGGGAAAGTGAGAAATAACGTAAAATTCCAACAACAGAGATTTAGTTAAACATACTGTGGTATTATAGTAACACAGAAAAATATTCATGATATGTCAAGGAAAAAATTAACCATAAAACAGTATATACATTTTCACACAATTATTTTAAATATAAAAGTAAAACTGGAACTTACATTTCAAGGGGCTCAAAAAGGAACAAAGTACAAAGCCAGTAGAAGGAAGTAAATAAAAGATTACAGAAGAAATAAATAGAAACTAAAAACCAATAGAACAGATCGATGAAACTAGAAGCTGGTTCTTTGAAAAGATCAACAAAATTCATAAACTTTTAGCCAGACTCATCAAGAAAAAAAAAGAGAGGACTCAAATAAAATCAGAAATGAAAGAGGAGAAGTAACAACCAAGACACCGGAAATACAAAGGATTATAAGAATATTATGAAAAATTATACGCCAACAAATTGGACAACCTTGAAAAAATGGATACGTTCCTAGAAACATGTAACTTTCCAAAACTAAAGCTGAAAGAAATAGAAAATTTTAACAGACCAATCACCAGCAATGAAACTGAATCAGTAATCAAAAAACTTCTAACAAAGTCCAGGACCAGAGGCCTTCACAGTTGGATTCAACCTAACATTTAAATTAGAGATTAATACCTAGTCTTCTCAAATTATTTCAAAAACTACAAGAGGAAAGAAAGCTTCCAAGGTCATTCTGTGAGGTTAGCATTACCCTGATACCAAAACCAGGCAAAGATACTACAAAAAAAAAGAAAACCAAAGGCCGATATCTCTGATGAACATCAATGCAAAAATCCTCAACAAAATATTAGCAAACCAAAACCAATAACACATTAAAAAAATCATCCACCATGATCAAGTGGGATTTATTCCTGGGATGCAAGGGTGATTGAATATATGCAAATCAATCAACCTTAAACATCACGTCAACACAAGAAGGGATAAAAAACTTGATCATCTCGGGGTGCCTGGGTGGCTCAGTTGGTTAAACATCTAACTTCGGCTCAGGTCATGATCTCACAGTCCGTGAGTTTGAGCCCCACATGAGGCACTGTGCTGACAGCTCAGAGCCTTGGAGCCTGCTTTGTCTCTCCCTCTCTCTCTGCTCCTCCCCTGGCTTGTGCGCTCTCTCTCTCTCTCTCGCTCTCTGTGTGTGTGTATCTCTCTCTCTCAAAAATAAATAAACATTAAAAAAAAACTTGATCATCTCAACAGATGCAGAAAAAGCAACTGACAAAGTACAACATCCACTTGTGATAAAAACTCTCAACAAAGTAGGTTTAGAGGGAAGATATCTTTAGAGGGAACATATCTCAGCATAATAAAGGCCATATATGACAAACCCACAGCAAAGATCATACTGAATGGTGAAAAACTGAGAACGTTTCCCTAAGATCAAGAACAAGACCAGGATGTCCACTGTCACCACTTATATTCAACATAGTACTGGAAGCCCTGGCCACAGCAAACAGATGAGAGAAAGAAATAAAAGGCATCCAACCTGAGAAGGGAGAATTAAAACGTTTACTCTTTGTAGACAACATGATCTTATATATAGAAAACCCTAAAAACTGTACACACACACATAAAACTACTAGAAAAGTAAAGTCACAAGATAGAAAATATACAGAAATCTGTTGCATTTCTCTGCACTAATAATGAAGCTACAGAAAGAGAAATTAGGAAAACAATCCCATTTACAACTGTACCAAAAATAATAAAATACCTAGGACTAAACCTAACCAAGGAAGTGAGAGACCTGTACTTCCAGAATTATAGAACACTGATGAAGAAAACTGAAGATGGTGCAAACAAACGGAAAGATATTCCATCCTCATGAATTGAAACAAGCAATACTGTCAAAATATCCACATCACTCAAAGCAATCTACAGTTTCACGCAATCCCTACGAGAAGAGTGACAGCATTTTTTTTAAGAACTAGAACAAACATTCACAAAATTGTACAGAACCCTAGAAGACCCCAAATAACCAAAGTGATCTTGAGAAAGAACAAAGCTGGAGGTATCACAATGCAGATTTCAAGATATACTATGTAGCTATAATAACCCAAGCAGTATGGAACTGGCACAAAAACAGACATACAGGTCTTTGGAACAGAATAGAGAGCCCAGAAAGAAACCCACACCTATATGGTCAATTAATCTGTGGCAAAGGAGGAAAGAATGTACACTGGGTAACAAACAGTGTCTTCAATAAGTGGTGTACTGGAAAGGCTGACAGCATCATGCAAAAGGATGAAACTGGACCACTTTCTTACACTATGCACAAAACTAAACTCAAAATGGATGAAAGACCTAAATGTGAAGCCTGAAACCATAAAACTCCTGGAAGAAAACATAGACAGTAATTTCTTCTATGTCATCGGCTATAAAAACATTTCTCTAGATATGTCTCCTCAGAACACAAAAGCAAAAATAAACCACTGGGACTACACCAAAATAACCATCAACAAAACAAGGCAATGACAACCAACTGAATAAAAGAAGATATTTGCAAATGGTGTATCTGATAAGAAATTAACATCCAAAATATATAAAGACCTTATACAACTCAACAACAAAAAAATAATAATAATCTGACTAAAAAATGGGCAGATGACCTGAAAAGACATTTCTCCAAGGAAGACATACAGATAGCCAGTCGACACATGAAAAGAGGCTCATCTTTTGGGTATTTACCCAAAGAAAACCAAAAACTAATTCAAAAAGATACATGCTTCCCTGTGTTCATTGCAGCCTATTTACAATAGCTAAGATATGGAAACAACCCAAGTGTTTTATCAAGACACAAATGAATAAAGAAGATGTGGTATATATAAATGCAATGGAGTATTACCCAGCTTTAAAAAAGAATGGTATCTTGGGCACCTGGGTGGCTCACTCAGTTGAGTGTCCAACTTCGGCTCAGGACATGATCTCACAGTTCATGGGTCCGAGCCCTGCATCGGGCTCTGTGGTGACAGCTCAGAGCCCGGAGCCTGTTTCGGGTTGTGTGTCTCCCCCTCTCTCTGCCTCTCCCCTGTTCACACTCTGTTTCTCTCTCTCAAAAATAAATAAATATTAAAAAAAAAAATGATACCTTGCCATTTGTAACATGATTGGACCTAGAGGGTATAATGCTAAGTGAAATAAGTCAGAGAAAGACAAATACCATATGATTTCACTCATATATGGAATTTAAGAAAGAAAACAAACAAGCAAAGGGGAAAAAGAGAGAGAAACAAACCAGGAAACAGGCTCTTAACTATAGAGAACAAACAGATGGTTACCAGAGGGGAGGTAGGTGTGGAGACAGGTGAAATAGTCAAGGGGCAAGAGTACACTTATCATGAGCACTAAGTAATACACAGAATTAGCGAATAATTATATCGTACATCTGAAACTAATGTAACACTGTATGTTAATTATACTTTAACAAAAATAAAACTAAGACTGGAAGATTCTAGGGGTGCCTGGGTGGCTTAGTTGGTTAAACATCTGACTTCGGCTCAGGTCATGATCTCGCAGTTCATGGGTTTGAGCCCCGCATCGGGCTCTGTGCTGACGGCTCAGAGCCTGGAGCCTGTTTCAGATTCTGTGTCTCCCTCTCTCTCCGCCCCTCCCCTGCTCATGGTTTGTCTCTCTCTGTCTCAAAAATAAACAAACATTAAAAAATTTTTTTTTAAAAACTGGAAGATTCCATGCTATGGTGTTAACAGTGTATCTTGAATTTTTAGTGATCTCTTTTTAATTATCTATAGTGTCCAACTTTCTAAATTGTATAAGTATTTATTATTCTGTAATAAAGAAATGAAAACTATAATAAAAGCAAGTCAAGTTAAATCACTTAAAAAACTTTAGAACAGATACTCTACAAATGTGTGGTTGTGGATGGCTTGTTTGTAGCTTAAAAATCTGGAGGTGAAGTTTTTTGTTTGTGTTTTTTCCTTATCATGTTTGCCTTCTCAGCATGTGGATTCCAAAAGACAGGAGAGGTAGAAATTCATTTGGAGGCCCCCCCAAATCCAGCATATTATTTTGCTCTGATTAAGACAAACACTGAATTATAGGATAAAAATAACTGAGTGCAGTGTGACTTTGTTCTTAAATCTACCCTACTCTTCTTCTCCATGTAATCAATCTGTCCAGGCTACAACACCTCTCTGGAGCTTAACCCTGGCTTTCCAGGCTCCCGGATATCATTCAGCCTCACCTCTCACCTGGTTCCCACTCTTGGTTGTTCTCTCTCTCTCTCTCTCTCTCTCTCTCTCTCTCTATATATATATATATATATATATATATATTTTTTTTTTTTTTTTTTAATGCAGCCACAACTCCATCTGTCTCCCAGGTTGAATCTTGGTATCAGCCTCAACTTTCCATCTTGTTTCCATTCCTTACACTTTATCAACCAACAAATTGACTCTTCTAGAAAAATTTCTCCTCTATCCCATCATTTACCCAGCTCTCAACACAACCGAATTCCTCACCAACCCCAAACACACTGTTGTTTTTTTTTCATCCCAATTTTCCAACAATCTCTTTCCCTCTGAAAGCCTGTCTTTTTTTCCATCAGGTCTAAATCTGGTTGTTCTTCAGAGTTGCTTCATTAGAAAGATCATTTATGTTCAGTGACATTTGTACAATTGTTGTGCTAATAAGAGACAGGCCCAAAACGCAGTCACTTATGTTAAGTCCCACTAAGACTTAATGCTTAACCTAATAGCAATTTCAGCCTCTTCTAGGAGTGGGATTTTAAACCTATCAGTCTGGAATTTCCTGATCAGCACAATGAGGTCATCTGTATGATAAGACCTCCAGCCATTCCACCTGAGAAAAGATGACCACATCCTAAACAATCCTGTCTCTTCTTTTGCTAATAACTTCCCCGTCCTGCCCCATTTCTACTTATACAATCCTTCCATTTTGTGTAACTCCTGGAAGCCTCTCCTATTTGTTACATGAGAAGCTTCCTGATTCATGAACTTTAGATCTTTACATTTACTTCGCTGAATTTTTGTTCTTTAACAGATTTGGTGGTGGCAGGAGAACTGCCAGAGATTTCTAACAGCTTTGGGGACAACAAGAAACCTAGGCATGGTGGCCGCGAACACTTTGAGTTCTCTTTCTCACCCTTTCTGAGGGCTGTGGGTAAGTTTCTCTTGGTTTTGAGTTCCAGTCACTTTGCATCCAGCTCCTGATCTAATTGGCTTTCCACAGTTCCCTCCTTGATTGGAAACCCTAGCCCTTGGTTCTATCTCTAGATTATACACTGAGAATTACTGGGGCTGGCTGGAGTTCTTCCGTTTCTTTGTAATCAGTCCACAGTCCCCCATTTTAGATTCTGCTGGTTCAATCCTTCCCCCAATCCCCAGATTCTACATAGTCAACTACAGATGGACTAGACCCAACCTAAAAACTAGACTGGGTCTAGGCTCAGACTGAGTCCAACTTAAAAACCAAACTGGAGGATATCTGGATGGTTCAGTTAGTTAAATGTCTGATTCTTGATTTCAGCTCAGGTCATGATCCCAGACTCATGAAATCGAGCCCTGTATCAGGCTCTGTGCTGGGCATTGAGTCTACTTAACTTAAGGTTAAGGTTTTTTCTCTCCCTTAAGGTTTCTTTCTCCCTTAAGAAAACGTAAGCTTTTCTCTCTCCCTCTCCCTCTTTCCCTCCCCACCTCAAAAAATTTTTTTAATTTTCAATTTTAAAATAAAAAAAATAAAATAAAAAGCAAACTGGGTCCAGAATTGGACAGAATTTTGGCAGAACAGGGTCATGTGGAAGGCCTTCCTCAGGTAAATATTACATAAGTGCTAGGTGCTAAATGGAAATCTCAGAAGTCAACAAAGCTGCCAACATTGGTGGGCACAGGTCAGTCAAGCATTTAAAGGTTGTTAGAGCACAGGTACCTCAAGAAGATTCCCATGATGGAATCTCTTAGGTGTTAGTTTGTCTCTGGAAACTCAAAGACCTAGCTAAAAGAAATGGAATCCTTCATGTACAATGAGTTCTGAGCATACCACCTTCCGGCATACTTACTATTTTATGTTTAAGAACTATAGTCCTGGGGGTGCCTGGGTGGCTTGGTTGGCTAAGCCACAGACTCTTGATTCTGGCTCAGGTCATGATCTCGTGGTTCATGAGACTGAGCCCCACGCTGGGCTCTGCGCTGACAGCTCAGAGCCTGCTTGGGATTCTCTCTGCCCCTCTCCACCCCCACCCAAAACAAATAAATAAACATTAAAAAAACAAACAAACAAACAAAAACAAGAACTATAGCCCTGGAAGCTGCAGTTATCTAGCAAAATGGCAAATTTTTACTAAAAATAATCTAGAATTGCAATGGCCTTTATGGGGAACATTCCAGTTAGATGTGCACTCGAGAACACGGCATGCCAAGCTGAACAAACAGAATGGGGCGCCTACTTTAATTGGTGTGCTTCCAAAAATTTTCAAAATAACTTCATTAGAAGACCCATTACAAAGGCTAATGAAAAATTAAAGACTCAAGAGGTACCTAAAACAAAAGATGATAGGACACATGTGACTCCTACTCACTCTCCCTTAGCTTTTTCACCGGAGTACTTATGTTTTACTCCTTCTTTGTCTGAACTGCCTTTTCACTCTGAAGAGACGCTGAGACAGTTACCTTTCAAAACAAAACTAATTGAGGTTGCAAACAAACCTCCTTAGGTTTCCTTTGTTCCTGGGTCAAAGACTGAATTAAGTTACAGAATTTCCTAAGCCTAGGGAGGAATCCCAAAAATTTTTTGAAGAAGTTAGAGTCATTATTGGGGTCTATGTCCCAGGGTGCCAGATCTTTATCAGCTTGTACACGTGTAGCTAGGACCCGTTAACACCCAAGCTACATGTTAGGAAGCAAGGTGGCAAAACCCTGAGGATGATATCTGAGAACATGATTCTTCAACATCTCGGGGACCAGCAAAAGCTCATAAAACAGCACCAGAACATATATAAGCCATTCCTAGAGTCTTCATTGCCTGCACAGATTGGTCTAATACATTGACATACAAACAAAAGGAGATAAACCTGTGGCATACTGTAAAGCCCATTTAGAAGTCCTTTTTCCAAGCCATTCAGGGTTCCATATGATAAATAAATTCACCCAGCCTGCTCCAAAATGGCAGCAAGTAAGACAGGAGGCCACTGCCTGACTTGCATCTAAGCTCAGCATTTTGAAAGGACCCTAGAACAAGATTACAAGCAAAAATCCCCCAGGCCATTAGATTGACAGCCACAAGAACTCCAAGGCCAGAGACCCACAACAATACCTGGGTCTCTCACATTACACCCGGTTAGGAGTCCATCAAAACACTGGGCCAAAGATTGATGCCTCCACCATGATCCACTGGAACACTGAAAAAGAGACTGTCCTTAATAGTCGTATGCAAATTCTTCTTGAATGCCCTCACACCTACTTCTAAAGGAGGGTCCCCATATAAAACCTTCCACAGTTGATGGGACTCAGGAATTGCTAGCAAACTATTACTAATAATTCCCTTAAACAGCCATGGGGAAACTAAAATTAAAACCAGTGGGAAAATCTGCCAAATGTCAGTTGATACTGGAGCTAAGCTTTCTACTTTAACCCCCACACCGATAGGACAACAGATCCCTCAAAGGACAACAAAAAGGGGTTTCCATAGTGGAGGTATCTCATGAAGTTCAGAGAGAATTTTATCTCAACCGGTACAGATGACTCTGGGACCTGTGACTGAAAAATACCCCTTTTTACTATGTGATACAATTGCAACCAGTCTGTTAGGTAGAGATCTTCTTTCTAAATTAAGACAGCTAATATGGTTTATATCCAATGAAGACCTCACCTTAGAATTTCCTGACCAACCCGAAATTTCGTTTTCCACATTCTACCCTTGATATAAAAGGGGAAGAATTCCAACAAAAGTCCTCTAATTTATTTGAGGTGCTCGAAAATCTGTGGGCCATTTTTAATATGGACAATAGAAGAATAAAAAGTGCAGAATCTATAAAGATTCAGATGGATATAACTAAACCTCTCCCTAACGTACCTCTATATCCATTAAAGTCTAAGGCCATACAAAACCTCACACGCACAGAAGACAACTTAACCCAGGGGCTAATCATTCCCTGTACTAGTCCCTGCAACAGGCAGATCTTGCCAGCCCAGAATCCTAATGGGTGGGGAGGGTAATTTGTCCAGGATTTGAGAGCTATTAATAAAATAGGTATTCTCCCAATTGTTCCAAACCCCAACAGCTTGCTGCCACATTCCACCAGAGTTAAAGTGATTCACTTTCAGGGCGCCTGGGTGGCTCAGTTGGTTAAGTGTCCGACTTCGGCTCAGGTCAAGATCTCACGGTTTGTGGGTTTGAGCCCCGCATTAGGCTCTGTGGTGACAGCGCAGAGCCTAGAGCCTGCTTCAGATTCTGTGTCTCCCTCTCTCTCTGCTCTTCTCCCGCTCATGCTCTGTCTCTCTCCCCTTCAAACATAAATAAACACTAAAAAAAAAAAGTTTCACTATTGCAGACCTTTGTAACATCTTTTTCCGCATCCCTGTAGATGCCAAAAGCTAGTATCTGTTTGCCTTTATTTGGAACAATAGACAATATGCCTGGACAGTCATGCCTCAAGTGTTCCATGACGCCCCTTCTTATTTTCTCAGGTACTTAGCCAGAATTTAAGCCCACTTGGTTCCCTGGGAAATTGACCCTTTTACAACATGGAGATGACCTTTGGCTATGCTCAGTTACCAAAGAGGCATCCTTAAAAGATTGCATTTACTTGCTGCAATAGTTAGCTGAAAGGAATACAACACCCCTAAGGAAAAATTACAATTTTCTCCAGACACTGTTCATTACCTCAGTCATGATCAAAGTGCCGAAGGAAGTCAGCTGTCTCCAAAAAGAATTAAGCTAATCCAGGCATTTCCTAGACCCACAGCCAAGCAACAGCTTCATGGATTTCTGGGCCTGGCTGGTTATTGCAGATTATGGGTTCCTAATTTTTTCTCTATTAGCTTCTCCACTCTATGAATTTACTAAAATTTCCACTGCTGAATCCCTTCCTCGAGAAGACAAACATGAACAGGCTTTTATGAGGCTAAAACAAGCACTGTAAGAACCACCTGCCTTGGGGCTCACTATTCAAAAGCTTTCACTTTATTTGGGCAGGAAAGGGATAATCAGGCCCTGGGAATGCTCTCACAAGAATATGGTGATAAACATAGGCCTACCGCCTATGCTGGCACACAACCCAATTAAGTTGTTGCCTGCCTATCCCTGTTGTCTTAAGGCTATATAGGCACAGCTGCAAAGTTAGTGGAGGACGCAGAAGATTTGACCCCAGGAAGTGATGTTTATTTGCAAACTCCACATGCTGTCCAAAGTCTTAACTCTGAATTGATTCAATATTTCTCTCTAAGTAGATCCCTCTGCTTTCGCACCTACTCTAGGTGTTGCACATCCTTAATCCTGCTGGGTTACTACCTATTCTTGATGAAGGCAAGCCCCATGACTGACTACAAGTAACAATGTCTCATTTTGTGACTGCTTATTTATGAGATATAGCTCTAACTAATTCTGGTCTAATCTTGTTTGTTGCAAGATTGGAATGAAAAAGGGAATTTTCAAGCTGGTTATGCATTACAACCCAACATGACCTACCCAAAAGGAAAAATAAATCTACAAGCTAAAACCACCCAACAAGCAGGGTTCCATGTTCTTACCCAAGCATGCTGATTATTGGAAGGACAGACTGTTAATATTTACAGTGAGAGCCTATATGCCTTTGGGGTTGTTCATCAGGTGGGGATGTTATAGCAACAAAGGGGTTTTCTTACATTTCCCCTAGGACCCCAAAGATGAGCAATAAGTAAATAATCTTCTTACTTTCTGAAATTGTTGTCATCAAAATTGAGCCTTATGCTAAAGGGACTGAACCTTAGTATCAGGGAAGTTCCCTAGCTGATTTTCATGCAAAGACAGCACCAACAGAATCTCTAAAGATTGTATAGCACATGTAGATCAAGTCCATTCTGTCTTTGCAAACAATGACCCTCCATTGCTGAGTTTTGCCTTCCTGATATCCTTGTCACATGCCAACAGTGTGCTCCTAAACCAAAGAAATTAAAATGGGTCAACAATAACTGTTAAATAAATGACCAGGTGGGACTATGGGAAACCCAAGATGGTTGCTTGGTACTTCCTGGCTCCCTGGCAAGCCCCATTTTTCAGTTTCTGCATTTCTTCACTCACCAGAGTACATAGAAGATGACTCAAACTATGAATCGACACTAGTATGGAGATGTCTATAAAATTATGACAACACTCCGCCAGCATTATCTGACCTGAAAGGTCCATGATCCTGGAAAAACTATTTTTCCCCATAGAGGCTTCAGACTTCCTGCCTTTGTGCCCTCTGAGTAGCTTCAACTGGACTTCATTCAATTGACACTTAGTATGGCTTGTCAATATGTTGTTATCGTAGGTGTGTTTTCCAGATGGACTGAAGCCTTCCACTGCTGCAAAACTGATGCCCTCACAATAGTAAAGAAACTATTCGAAAATGTGTTTTCCACTTAGGGTATACTTTCCACAACCTCCAGTAATCGAGGCACCCACTTTATTGGGCAAATCATACCAGCCTGAAGCAAAACCTTGTAAACTTCTTGGAATTATCATTGTCTCTATAATCCTCTTGGAAGTATCACTGTCTCTATAATCTTCAATCATCAGGAAAGGTCAAGAGAACTAATGGGATTCTCAAACTTAAAGTTTCTAAACTTTCCAAAACACTAGACTCCCCTGACTTATGGTATTGTCTTTGGTCTTGCTGACAATTCAAAGAACATCCTCTGGAAATATAAGCTCACTCCATACAAGATAGTCATGAGCAGACCAACATCTAGTGGTTTATAATTTCTGGTCCCTTGTTCTCTCACACTAGTATGACCAGCTACTGTAAGTCTTTAATGTGTCATGTTCAAGCTTATCATCAACACATTTAAAGAAACATTCCTGGATCCCAATTCAGAGGATCCTGTTGGGCACAGTCTAGAGCCTGATGCCTGGGTATTCTGGAAGTGTTAGCAGAGGAAGACAGTCTTTGAGCTTTGTTGAAAGTGACATTATCAAGTGCTCCTGACCACTAAAACTGCTGAAAAATCAGAAGGCAATTGAGCCTCGGATTCACATCTTACAGCTAAAGAAGGCTCCAGCTGTTATTGGCCCTGTTCAGACATTATGAATCAAAGTGACAAGGAAGAGAAGTAACTGACACCGAAGTAGACTACGTCCACCCAAGACACCAATCAAGACTTCATACTTTAACTAAACAAGAAACCTTTCTCCTTTTTCTTTTCTTTACTCTCGCATTGGCCTAGAAAGATAATGCCCTCATCTGTATCTCCCAGGCCACTCCTAAAAGGGTAATCTTTCAGACTGCTAAATCTGTCAGGGTGTAGGAGATCCCCTGATCCTCCCTATGACCACTTTCTCTATTCCCAATGTCACTGTAAACTACAATTGACCACCTTAGCAATATGTACCAAATCAGACACATTTGAACATGTGAATCTTAGTACATTTGTACCTCCACATTCCCATGATTATCCAAATCAGATTTGCCCCCAATGAGTAGGAGATCTTACTAGCCCATCTTTGTGAACACATAGGATGCCCTTTTATTTCAGGATAGGAGATTGTCTTCTATCTGTCTCTTCTATCATATTCACTAAAAACTTAATTGACCCCTGGTCTAGGAATAAGTACAAATGAGAATATGATTAGAAACCTCTCCTTGAGTCTTGGAGACACTTCAGATTCCATTGCCAAGACACTAACGACCCAGCAAAGATCCTTACACTCTCTAGCCAAAGTCATTCTTTTTTTTTTTTAATGTATATTTATTTTTGAGAGAGAGAGAGAGTGTGAGTGGGGGAAGTGTAGAAAGAGAGGGGGACAGAGAATCTGAAGCGGGCTCTACCCTGATAGCAGAGAGCCCCATGTGGGGCTCAAACTCATGAACCATGAGATCATGACCTGAGCTGAAGTCAGATGCTTAACCGACTAAACCACCCAGGCACCACTGGCCAAAGTTATTCTTGGTAACATAATTATCGTTCAGATGAGCAATAAGGTGTCTGTGCTGTGGCCAACAGCACCTGCAGTACCTAGATTAACATTTCTGGGGAAGCTGAAACTCAGTTACATATGGTCACTGGGCAAGCTACAAGCCTTGAAAGGGGGACTCCTTTTACAGGAGTCTCTCTTTGGTTTGGGTCTTGGGGACCAAGACTCCAAAGTGCACTCCAAACATTTTTGGAAATTATCCTTCTTACACTTATTATAAGAATCTCTGACACACTGTAGTCTCTTGGAGGCTTTAAATGCATGTTTGCAGTCACTAACCACCAAGCAAATGTCTCCCTGAAACTGGAATGTCAAAAAAGGAATGAAGAAAATGACTGACTAAAAAATTGTGAGCCTGAAGTCATGACCTGTGAATACCACAGTGATTCAGCAAAAAACAGGATCAAGGAAAGTTTTGAGAACTACAAATTGGTTGCTGCGAGTGGTGCTGGTGCCTTAAATCTTTACCACGTCTCTCAGGCTAAGTTCAATCAAAAGGGGGTAAATGTTAAAAAGAAACAATAGGCTCAAAATGGAGTCACTTATGTTAAGTCCCACCAAGACTTAATACCTAACCTAACTGCAGTTTTAGCCTCTTCTCCGGAGTGTAATTTTAAACCATTGAATCTGGAATTTCCTGATAGGCACTAGAGAGGTCATCTGTATGATAAGACCTCCTGCCATTCCCCCTAAAGGAAAGTGACCTAGTCTAAAACAATACTTTCTTTTCTTTTGCTAATAACTTCCTTGTCCCATCCCATTTCTGCCTATAAAAGGCTGCCTGAAGTTTTGTTCTTTAATAGTTGGTTAAGAGCATGCATTCAGGAGTCATATTCCTTTGTTCAACTCCTGTCTCCACCACTTACTACTGGCTCTGTTAGATTAGACAGTTAGGCTTCAACAGGATACCTGCAGGTCAGCAAAGAGGAAATCATGGTCATCTATCCACAAGGTCAGAGGTCTGTCCTCACAGCACTCCACAAGAAGCCAGATGGAACCAGAAAGGCCCAAGATGGCAGATGCCATGACAGAAAACGCCCAACCAGATTAGGAAGAAAATTAGGAGGAAGCAAAAATCCTGCTTCCCAGCTCCAAGTAATAAATATTTTGCCCCCTAGTTAACAACTGCTGATAAAAGATAGAAACCCAAACCCTGGGGGCGCAGTGCTCGCTCTCTTGAGCTGGCCTGCTCTCATATCTTGAGCGTGCTTTTCACTTTAATAAATTTTCCCATTTGTGTTATTCAACCGCTATGCTACTTGTCTGTCCTTGAATTCACTCTTGTGACAAGACCAAGAAGCTTTGGCACTTGTCTGGGTCTGGCTGGGTCAAGCCTCAACCCCCGCGATCTCCCCAGTTACCCGACAACAGTTCAGTGACCATGAACAAGTTATCTAATCTTGCCGTACTCAGTTTCCTCATCTGAGACATGGAGATAATAACAGTCTCTAGGGTTATGAGAATTAAATTTGTAAATGTACAAGGTACCAGAAGGATGCTAGCACAGCATAATCGCTCACAAATGTTAGATGCTATTGGTATGGCCCAGCACACACTGATCTAAGCTTCTCACACCTACACTGAATGCCTTTATCACATAATGCTTTGCAGTTTGTAACTTTGAACTCCCTATTATATTTTGCTAGTGAAATGATCCCTTCCCAAAGAGAAACCTTGTCTTATGCTTTATACCACAGCCTTCTGCTTGGCATAATGCTATGTGGACAAGAGTCATAGGTGACTGTACAGAAGAGAAGAGAATTCAGTGAGTGAAATGGAGTTGAAGGTTCATACTCACTGGCCCCATGCCATCTAACTTGAATTAAGTACAAGTTCTAAGAGTTATTTTTGAACTTGAAGGGACTTTAGAAATCATCTGCTTGGGATATAAAATCAATGCACAGAAATCCGTTGCATTCCTATACACGAACAATGAAGAAACAGAAAGAGAAATCAAGGAATTGACTCCATTTACAATGGTACCAAAAACCATAAAATACCTAGGAATAAATCTAAACAAAGAGGTGAAAAATCTATACATTGAAAACTATAGAAAGCTTATGAAAGAAATTGAAGAAGACACCAAAAAATGGAAAAATATTCCAAGCTCCTGGACAGGAAGAACAAATATTGTTAAAATGTCAATAATACCCAAAGCAATCTACATATTCAATGTGATCCCTATCAAAATAACACCAGCATTCTTCACAGAGCTAGAATAAACAATCCTAAATTTGTATGGAACCAGAAAAGACCCCAAATAGCCAAAGCAATCTTGAAAAAGAAAATCAAAGCAGGACGCATCACAATCTCAGACTTCGAGCTGTATTACAAAGCTGTAATCATCAAGACAGTTATGGTACTAGCACAAGAACACTCAGATCAATGTAACAGAATAGAGAATTCAGAAATGGACCCACAAACATATGGCCAACTCATCTTTGACAAAGCAGGAAAGAATATCCAGTGGAATAAAGACAGTCTCTTCAGCAAGTGTGCTGGGAAAACTGGACAGTAACATGCAGGAAAATGAACCTGGACCACTTTCTTACACCATACACAAAAATAAACTCAAAATGGATGAAAGACCTCAATGTAAGACATGAAGCCATCAAAATCCTCGAGGAGAAAGCAGGCAAAAACCTCTTTGACCTTGACCACACCAACTTCTTACTCAGCATGTCTCTGGAGGCAAGGGAAACAAAAGCAAACATGAACTATTGGGATCTCATCAAAATAAAAAGCTTCTGCACAACGAAGGAAACAATCAGCAAAACTAAAAGGCAACAGACAGAATGGGAGAAGATATTTGCAAACAACATATCAGATAAAGGGTTAGCATCCAAAATCTATAAAGAACTTACCAAACTCAACACCCAAAAAACCAATAATCCAGTGAAGAAATGGGCAAAAGACATGAATAGACACTTCTCCAAAGAAGACATCCAGATGGCCAACCGACACATGAAAAAAATGCTCAACATTACTCATCATCAGGGAAATACAAATCAAAACCACAATGAGATACCACCTGACGCCTGTCAGAATGGCTAACATTGACAACTCAGGCAACAACAGATGTTGGCGAGGATGTGGAGAAAGGATCTCTTTTGCATTGCTGGTGAGAATGCAAGCTGGTTCAGCCACTCTGGAAAACAGTATGGAAGTTCCTCAAAAAATTAAAAATAGAACTACCCTACGACCCAGCAATTGCACTACTAGGTATTTCTCCAAGGGATACAGGTGTGCTGTTTCAAAGGGACACATGCACCCCCATGTTTACAGCAGCACTATCAACAATAGCCAAAGTATGGAAAGAGCCCAAATGTCCATCGATGGATGAATGGAGAAAGAAGATGTGGTATATATATACAATGGGGTATTACTTGGCAATCAAGAAGAATGAATTCTTGCCATTTGCAACTCTGTGGATGGAACTAGAGGGTATCATCCTGAGTGAAATTAGTCAGAGAAAGACAAATTTCATATGACTTCACTCATATGAGGACTTTAAGATACAAAACGGATGAACATAAAGGAAGGGAAGCAAAAATAATATAAAAACAGGGAGGGGGACAAAACATAATAGACTCTTAAATATGGAGAACAGAGGGTTGCTAGAGGGGTTGTGGGGGGGGGCTAAATGGATAAGGGGCATTAAGGAATCTACTCCTGAAATCATTGTTGCACTATATGCTAACTAACTTAGATGTAAATTAAAAAAAAGAAAGAAAGCTTAAATCCCTTGTTCAAGGTCACAGAGGTAGTTAGAGAACATGTCAGAATATGAAACCAATCTGTCTAATCCTAACTACAGTGTTATTTCCTGAATAATTCTCATTTAATCAGAATAAAAGTGTTTCAACAACAACAACAAAACAAAAACGAAAACGAAATCATCTGCTTGGATCCCTCATTTTACAGAGATCAAGTGACTCACCCAAGGTCACACAGCCAGTTAGAGTCAGAGCTGGGAACGGAATCCCTTGGCATGCTTCCCACTGTGCACTAGAAAGGAAACCTGTGTCTGTTATTTCCAATACATAACCAAGGGCTGACCAAATGCGTGACTTAGAGGAAGTTTACAGGTGATGGTAACAGAGAAACTTAGCAGATGTGCACTCCCCGTGGAGAAGTGCATAGAAATAAAAAACCATTGTCATGTGATTCTGACCAGGTCATCTCTCAGACCTGGCAACCATAGGATTCTGAGGGACAGGGGTCATTCATGTTAACAATTCACATTACTGCCTTTCTGGCAATTCTAATTATACTAGGGAGAGCAAGCCCATGAGCACTTCTCTGAGTAACATGAAGAAAAGATCCCCCAGCTCTGCTCAGCTGAATCCTCAAGGCCACATCTTCAGGGGGGAACAGACCCTGGAAGAGGAGCTGGCAGAAGACAATGGAGCCAGCCTCCACCAGCCTTGCGAGGAAAACAAGCTGTGGTTACTAATCCGCTGGCAAACGGCCACAGCGAGCGCATTATGGTCAAGTTATAATAGTGAATGCAGCGCCCACGGGCCGGGCTCCATTCACACCCTCCGCAAGGAACGCACAGCAGAGAGAGATCCACGCAACCTCCCACCTTGCTAACACTTCAAGGTGCCCGCTGACACTAATGCCACTTGGATGATAAATCTGAACAAGCCTGAAGAAGCAGACTGCCTTCTTGAGACCAGAAGGGCTCTGGGAATTAGACTCAAGCCGCATTTACTTTTACTAAAAGCTGCACTGACTTGAGACACCCCTTCACCTCTGTGGGTTGAATCTATTCATTTATAAAATGTAGGGTCCCGGCCGAATCAGTGGTTCCCGAAGCTGATGGCACAGGCTTATCCCTTGGGAGGTTTTACACATTTCTTTCCCCGTCTCTCCATCTTATGCTTAAGGCCAGTCTCCTGCAATCAAATAATCAATCCCTCAATGAATTGATCTTCTTCTCTAGCCCTTGCTGACAGCTATCTTCTCCCCTTCCCATCAGCCCCCACTCACTCACCCTGGACCACCAGGTGTCCATAGGTGCTCTGTGATTATACACGGAATATACATTTATTCCACCAGTTCAAAAGCTGCCGTGGTCTGGACCGCTTCTGTTTTGTTTTCGCATATGCCTTCCTGACACAGTGGGCTGTCTTTATATATAAATTAGGCTACCGGTAACTCTGTCTGACATGCACTCTGCTCAGCCGAACACCCATTAGTCTCAAGCTGTGACACACTTGCCCTGGTCACCCCTCCTGCTTGAATACATATGGTTGTGGCTCCCTGCCCCTTCCCCCAGGACGGCCACCAGCTGATAGCATATCTTGTACCATTTCATGAGCCACCTATGTAAACAAATGTATGAGGGCATATTCTCTCATATCAGTTTTGGTTGGTACCTAGGATCCCACATCTTGCTTTGTCCCAGCTACCATGTCAAGTTCATAAAGTAAAGCAAGGTTCTAAGGGGCAAGTGTGAGCTTGTGCCATATGAGCTCTCCTTTGAGGCAAGCGAGGCATTGACGGAACCTGGCTACTAAGAGGTAGGGCGAGGTTGGGATTAAGGCATTATTCAGTAGGATCTGAAAGGCAGAATCCAGGGCAAAGTCAAGGTCAAGCCCAAAAGACAACCTGAACAAAGGGTGTCTGCACAGTCAAACAAGGAGAGGGAATAGAATCCCAAGGCCCCAGGACAGAAGGAATGTTTGGGAAGGTAGGATGATGGGAGGTGACAGCCAAGGTTCTGGGTAGATTCCCTAGGGCAGTGACTTTACCCCTGCCCACGTGCAGCCGGCTGCCATGGTAGGAGAGATTCCTGTGAAGGGAAGCAGAGCCCAGAACCTGGAGACAAAGCTCTAAAATCTGTTTAGCTGGTTTTTGTAATGTGCCATTCTATACAGTTATACACAAGCAAACATAAAAATTCCCATTTTAGGGGCACCTGGGTGGCTCTGTTGGTTCAGTTCAGGTCATGATCTCACAGTTCGTGGGTTTGTGCCCCGCATCGGGCAGCTTAGAGCCTGGAGCCTGCTTCGGATTCTGTGTCTCCCTCTCTCTCTGTCCCTCCCTCACTCACGCTCTGTCTCTCTCTCTCTCTCAAAAATAAAATAAACACTAAAAAAAATTCCCATTTTATAGCTTATCCCTTAGTCCTCTTTTCTTGCTTCCTCTTCCGACATACCTTTCAAAATGGTCTTATTTACATTTTGCGTATTTAAATATTTGTCAGAAGACGATGAGGCTATGTTAGCATTTTCATTTTTGCACATTAAATCTCGTATCTCACACACATACACATCTTTTTTTATGGTGGGTGTACATGTTTTTTAAAGCAGGGTTTTGTTTGTAAAATACAGGCAATCACCTAATGTTATCCTATAAATATGTCCCATTTTACAATAGTCTCCAAAATTATCATCACGTGCTGTGATATTCTTTAGTGTCTTTGGTTTGATGCATTAATTCGACTTTATTGTCCTCTTACTATATTTTAATGCTGTGCAATACATCTGGGATCACAGAACCCAACCTTCAGGAGGCTCAAGCAATGAAATGTTTTGGTGAATAATTCTTTTTAAACAAGAACAAGAAACATTTTTCTGCTTTATTTATAAATTAGCCTTCAAGCCTAGTTCACTTTTCCTTTTACACAAAGCTGTGTGATGCACGCCAACCCATTTCCCTGCCTAGTAGACTGGAGGTTCCTGGATCTTCAAGTATTCAGGACCCTGAGTCTGACTATCAGTAAGCACTCCACCGCATCACGGACATCTAGAGTTGGCACAAGACTGAGCTATATGCCCACAACAATTTAAAAAAAAAAAACACTCCTGAAACAACTGGCTGTTTTCCTGTGATTTACCTCTTTGGGTGCAGTCTTCTGAACAAAAATAGCTCATCTTTACTGATTCAAGCTTTACTTGCATGACTTCATTGTATCCTGACAGCCCCACATTGTGGCTGCTTCTATGATTGCCCTCCCCCACCCATGTCCTGACCGGAACAGAGCTGTTTTTCTGCAACGTGAACATTGTCAGGACATCTAGTACACCCGGGCAAGTCTTGTATCCTGCCACTGCCCCACCCCCGCCCCATCCATCCCTGGGGGGATGTTGGAAGGCCTGGCACCGGTACCACTGAGTCTGGGAAGAGAGAGCTGTACCTTTAGGGGTGGATAAGCAATTTACTTTTCATTCAGCTGTGTTTGGGGGCAGAAATCCACTTGAAGGCAAGTATTGGAGTTCGGCCGTTCCCACCGCACATGGGACCCAAACAGCACTCCTAGGTAAGTCCAAAAGCCAAAGGAGGGTGCCAGAATTTTCGTGAAACCTCATCATTTGTTCTGCTCCAAAAATAAGGCAAAATGAGCTTCAAAGGAAATTGAGTTTGAATTAAAAAGAAACGTGCACAGCCATATGAAAGCACTTGCTGCCTCTGAACTGTGTATTTGAACGTGGTTAAGACGGTCAATTTCACAACTATGTTTATTTGACCCACAGAAAATAAACCGAAGGGGGAAAAAAAGACATCTGGCTCAGTACACCACCACAATATGATTCACAATATTTACCAAAATCTGTGCCGATTCTTTCTCAACAGTGGGATTCTTCTGTTTATCGACACTTCTTAACATCCTTCTCTCCTTTTAAAATGTCCTCCAGACCACACTCCCTCGTGAGGCTGTAAAGGATTAGGTTGGCCGGGCGCCAGCTGTCTGCTTCTTCGGCCGCCCTCCCTTTGTGTTGTCGGTGGGTGGAGTGAGCCCCGTGAGAACACAGATGCCCTCCCCTCTCTCTGGAAGCTATTTATTGTTTTCATAGGAACCAGCCACCAAAGAGATCGCCTGTGCCCCACCCACTCCTCTGAACTTCAAGTTCTTGACTGGAAAATGCTAACATCCGACCAGACACACAGAAACGTCCTGAAAGACAATGCCTGGGCCCTGATTTTCTAGGAGGGTCAGGGTTTTTTTATGGTCAGATCAGCCCAGCTTGTTTTCACGGCTGTGACGATGTTAACAAGCCAGCTTTAATCTACAACATCTGCCTGTTCTTACCCAACATCGATTTATAATTTAAACCATCATCTGGGCCCCCTATCTTAAGTTGCTTATTTTCTTCCCAGGCTCACCACTGTGCCAAGATTCCCCCTGCTCTAAACTCTGAAAGTCTATTATGAAGAGACTGAAGGAATAAAATGTTTCCAGAGAAGATGGAAGTGGATTATTTGATTGCCCAATAGAGGATGATCAGATGATCCAAAATATTCTTATATTAACGTTTTTTATATTATCAATAGAATAAAAGCATTTTTTTTTTTAATTTGCAAAGAAACATTAGGTCCAAGAATGTCTGTAGACCTCAGTTTGTGGAGAATGGGCGAGGTGCACGGAGGAAGAGCGGGTACACCTGTGACTGGGAACTGACCTTGTCTTTCTCCCAAAGGCAGTGAGAAGTAATAACCCTCACACTGTAGTGCTCAGAACCCTCTGTACTTTGTCTATCGATTAGTGAAGGCTTTAGGTCAACAACTCGCCAGGCCCTTCCATTTCACTCTAAGTGCCTCAGCACAGCTGACAAGGCCCTCTGTGGGCCAACTCCTGCTTACCTTCCAGCATCATCTCTCCTTGGTCACCTTCTTTCTGCTCCCAGGCCTGGAGCCACCCTGTCTTCCCAACACCCTCAATGCCCCAGGCGCTATACTCTCTCAGCTCTAGGCGGCTCCCCCTACTGTTCTCTCCCGGAATTTTCTTACATTCTTTCCCATCCCCTTCTGCACCTGGTCAACTCTCAGGCTTCAGGTATTCCCTTGAGTTTTCTCCTCTCTGACCCTGTGCTTCCACTAAAAAGGCACTCACGCGGTGATGTATTAAAATTGCTTGCTTAGGTGCACCTGGATGGCTCAGTTGATTAAGCGTCCGACTTTGACTCAGGTCATGATCTCACGGTCCGTGAGTTCGAGCCCTGCATCGGGCTCTGTGCTGACAGCTGGGAGCCTGGAACCTGCTTCGGATTCTGTGTCTCCCTCTCTCTCTGCCCCTCCCCCATTCACACTGGTCTCTGTCTCTCAAAAAAGGAATAAATGTTAAAAAAAAAATTTTTATTTGCTTGTTTAATAGTGTCTTTCCCTAGGATTAAAAGCTCTACAGTGCAGACGTTGTGTCTATCCTGGTCATCATTGTATCTCCAGCATCTACCTAGCACAGGACCATGAACATCATAGATGCTAAAACAATAATAATAATAATAATAATAACAAATATATATTACATACATATAAATATATATTATAGAATAAATAATAAAAATAAATGATATTATTTATTATTATATATTATTATTGAGGGAAAAGAAGAACAAACAAAATTAAGGGAGGGTTGCCCTGGAAAGATGGACAAACAGTGGGAAAGCAGGAGGGGTGATGGGCAGAGGAATCACGAAACAGAACATTCCAGGGCACCTGGGTGACTTGGTAGGTTAACCCTCAGACTTCAGCTCAGGTCATGGTCTCGTGGTTCGTTAGTTCAAGCTCTGCGTCGGGCTCTGTGCTGACAGCTCAGAGCCTGCAGCCTACTTCAGATACTGTCTCCCTCTCTGCCCCTCCCCCACTCACACTGTCTCTCTCTCTCTCTCTCTCTCTCTCTCCCTCTCCCTCTCAAAAATAAATAGACATTAAAAACAAAAAATGAAATAGAACATTCAATAAGTAATAACAAATATACTCAGAAAAATATCCTTGCTGTTTCTGATCTCAAAAGAGTGGAGATCTATGTGATCTGGGATGGACTAAATCTGAAACTACAATCTGAATCCATTTCAGCACCTAAACATACCGAATCTTCAGCACATTACTGTTAGCCTCCGAAGGACCACCTAAGCCATTCAAGTGCCCAGTGCTCTGAGAAGACTCAGCCCGACCAGTGAATTTATCCCGGAGGGGCACAGGAACTAACAAATGCCCACCCCTTTTTTATCTGTGTGTTTTGGGAAACTGAATTCTAGACTGCTGAAAATAGAACTTGAAACTGACCACCGAGTAGTCTAAGAGAAGGAGAGAACTATCAGCACAAGGGTGCAATTATTTTACCCAACCGGTCCTCCTTTGAAAGGTTTCTTTTACTGGCGAAAGGATTAGAAGCGTAACACGGCTGAAACCTGCCATCTAGTGGGCCTTCTAATCACATGGGTTCCCCAACGCGAATGGAGCAGGCATAAGGGGAGACCCGGAAGAAACCCTAGACAGCATCATCTCGGGTCATCCCTGGCAGTGGTCAACGTCCACTTGCAGGATGAGGGGCCATTGAGGGGCTTCTTTCAAAGCAGCCCAGTGTAATGTTTTCCCTTTCTGATGTCCACAAAGCTAACCGAAATCGATGTGAAATTTCAATTAGTTTCAATTCAAAGCAGTCCTAGCAAGAAATCAGTGCCCCCTCTGGGAAAGCGTATAACATCTATTCCTGTGATGAGTCTTAACTTTAGAAATCGGATTTGTAAGTCAAGTACTCAAAAAGCTAAAGAAAAAAAAAGTCAACATCAAATCTCTCTTCCCTGAAGCCACTACCTCCAGGAGAACGAGAGTGCTCTTTGGTGTAAGTGTGTCCCATCAGACACACGTCAGAGCACCTGGGCAGAACCACAGCTCTGTGTTGGGGACCAAGAGGCCAGGGTCTAAGGCTCACACCGACCCTCACCTGCTGTCACTCCGGACCAGCCATCTACCTTCTAGGATGCTCAGTTTCTTCATTTGTTAAGAAGAAGGCACTGAAGCATAATGGCTACTAAGGTTACTAAGGTCCTTTCGTCTCTCAAGTTCCATGACCTTGTTCCTGGAGTCGCAGTTCTCATGAGTCCAGGGGCCTGACTTCTGACCCACTCTGTGCTCAGTGCCCAGCACCATACTCACACTCAGACACTGATGGAGGGTCTGTGTGTACTGGGCGCTGTGCTGGGTCCTAGGAAAACACTGATGAATAAACAGACACCATCTCTGCCAAGCCTTTAGCTGAGTGAGGGACATGAACACAACATAATGACTGAGGTGATTGTTCTGTTGCTGCTGAGGGCTTCAGAGAGGGTGTATAACTGGGCCTAGTGTAGGGCAGGGACTGAGAGGACCTGACAGGCCTGGGTCTGAAGATTGGACCGGAGGTCTTGGAATATGTGCATGACAGGCAGGAGGACCCAAATGGGCAAAGACCCAGGCAAGAAGAAAGAAGATTGGCATGCCTGGGCATCAGAAAGGGTCCAAAGAACCTGGAGTGTGAATAACAAGAGACTGAAGTAAAACGAAACAGAAGAGAAAGACAGAGGTCACCTTATGCATGGCCTTGTGGGCCATATCAGAAGTTTCAACTTAATTCTAAGAGCAACAGAATTGCTGTAATGAAAGGCTTAAAGCAGGAATGTGACAGAACCAGATGTGCTTTTTTGAAAGGTCTGACTGCTGGTGGAAGACTGAGGTCAGGTTCAAGATTGGGTACAGAAAAGCTAGGTTACAGGATTATGCCGTAGTCCATGCAAAGACTAGAGTCATTGCTGCCATGGTGGAAAGAAGAAATAACTAAAAGTTATCAAGAAATAACTAAATAGCAGCGTCATTGGGGCATCCAATAGTAGTTGATTGGATGTGGAAATAAAAGGGAAGTGTCCAAGGTGATTCCAGGCCTTTGATCAAGGGCAAGTGGGTAGAATTAGTGCCATTCACTGAACTGAAGGATACAGGAGGATGACCAGGTGTGGAGAAGGCTTATGAGCTCAGTTTTAGATGACTACGTTTAGAGAAAGGCTCAGGCACTTGAGCAGGCCGCTGGAGAGTCGTATCTGGTGCTCAGCAGAAACAGTTAGGTGTGCCATATGATCGAAGGAAGGCATTTGGCAGCATGTGATGAGAAGAGAAGAAGACACAGAACCAACATTTAATGTCTGGGGGAGTAGGTGAGCAGAGCTGGTAAAACAAACTTCAAGGAGGGGCCCGTGAGGCAGGAAGAAAACTGGCAGAAAATGGTGCTGTGGGAGCCAAGCGTGTTCCCTTCTGCTGAATGGACCGGTGGAGCAGGTCACACGAGGATTGACAAGAAAGCTCTGGATTTTGTGACCTTGACCTTGGTGATTAAATGTCTGTGGAGTAGTGGTGCAGGAGTCAGGTGGAGTAGGTGGAGGGTAAATAGGAGAGGACAGAGGAGACAATGAGTGAAGAGAGAGAGACTCCTCCAAGGAGCTTCACAAGACTGTGAAGGTGAGAGAGGAAGGTGGCTGGAAGGCACTTGGGGGCCAAGGCAGGATTTCTTAATATGGAGAAGGCTTATGGAGAGGACCCACGGAGAAGTGGAGCTTGAAGATGCCCAACAGAGAGGCAATAACTGATATCTCAAGGCACCTGAGAAAGCATGCAAGGGTGAGATCCGGGTACAGGCACAGTTTGGTCTCAGGAGGGAGGGAGAATCCTTCCTCCACTCTAACTGTAAGAAAAGAGAAGGAAGAGATGCGCTAAGATGAAGTCAAGGCAACTCAAAGGCTCCAATTTCTCAATAAATTGAGAATTTCATTAGCTCAAAGTGAGACAGATGGAAAAGATAAGGGTTTTAGGAAGAGAGTAAAAGTGAGCTCTCTGAGAAATCTCTCCAGCTTTGCCAGACACAAGTGATGTGACCACAATCTAATTGCACCCATCCGGCCGCTGCATGGGTTCCTCCAACAGCGCTCAGTGCCCAAGTGTGGGCAAGAAGAAGTGGGAGAACAGGTTCATTTGGGGTTGGAAATTTCCAAGAAGGAATGAAGGAAAAACAGAGGGCAACATAACTTACTTAGGATGGATTCAAAAGTTTGGTGGAGGGGTCCCTGGGGGGCTCCGTTGGTTGAGCGTCTGACCTCGGCTCGGGTCATGATCTCACAGTTTGTGAGTTTGAGCCCCGCGCTGGGCTCTGTGCTGACAGCTCAGGGCCTGGTGCCTGCTTCAGATTCTGTGTCTCCCTCTCTCTCTGCCTCTCCCCCTCTTGTGCTCTGTCTCTCTCTCTCTCTCAAAAATAAATAAAATGTGAAAAAATTTTAAAAAGTTTGGTAGAAACAACAAACTCTGGAGTCTAATGAGCACAGAAGGAGACAAGATGGATAAAGAGGGGACGTTGCTGGGGAGGGGGTGTCAGCTGACGTAATGGCTCCATGAGATGAAGTAACAAAAGGCTGAAATAGTGGGGATGGGTCCAAGGTGGCACGGGACCCTCGATATAAAATTCATCCATATTTTGTCGTTACCCTCCACCCCATATATACAGTGCACACGTCGGCACTAAGTGTATTTATCTTTGAATGTTGAATGAACAAATGCATGATGAAGAACTGGCTTCCGATATGATCACTAATCCCCTGGGGAAACCATCGACTGTTTCCTGAGTTTTGTTGTGTGCCAGGCACTGTTCAAGGTGCTAGGAATCTGACGATGAACCAAACAAACGTGGTATTTGCCAGCAAGGGGCTTAGATTTTCATGGGGGAAGATGGACACAGGCCCCAGATTACAAAGATTGATTAAGTGAAAAAGGAAAGATGTGTGCAGTCTTTTGTGGATCTTCTGTATTAAAAGTCATGTTAGCTGTGCATAGTTCCCTGATTTATCTGAGTCTTGGTCGCAATTAACTTTGCGAAAAGATCACTTGATTATTGTGCTTGAGAAATATACACTGCTTAGTAATGATTAGTTGCAATTCATTGAACATTTACTAGGGGCCAGGTTGCGCTTACAATAGATAATATAATCTCCATAATCCAGGTGAGGAAAGTGGGTTCTAGGCAAATTACTGAACAAAGATCACTTTGCTGGTTCAGGGCGCCTGGGTGGCTCAGTCAGTTGAACTTCTGAATCTTGATCTCATAGTTCGTGAGATCAAGTCCCAGTTGGGCTCTGTGCTGACAGCACAGAGCCTTCTTGGGATTCTCTCTCTCTCTCTCTCTCTCTCTCTCAAAATAAATAAACTTAAAAAAAAAGATCACTTTTCTGGTTATTAGTAAAGGCAAGATTCCAATCTAGCTGTGCCTCAGCCTGACTTCTCTGTTCTATAACCCATTCCCTCTTCTGGTCAGGAGATTAAATTTGGAGAAATGTGGTAGCATTGTGGACTTTTTTCCAGAAAGCTACCAAAATTCCTTAAAATGACCAGGCTTTGTTGGAGGCACATCTGGGGAGCTTCCAAACCCAAAGTTGTCAGAATACTGGAAAGAACTCATTCCACAGGAAAAGAAAACACAGGATGAATACTTCCCCTCTATCCAAAGGTACCACGTCCCGGGAAAGACGTCAAGAGTCAATTTGTTGAATCTCTGGTGTCAAATAAATCATGATTTTGTTGTTGTTGTTTGATATAGAGTCATGACTAGATGTTTTCCACATTTTTCACATTTTTTTAATAAAGTCCTTGGGGGCCTACATTTGTCTTTACTTTCTTATAAAGCCCTGACTGTGCTTTGAATGAATACACTTTAATGTTAAGAAGTCAAAATTGGCTTTTTCAGCTTTTTGATGTTTCTCTTCAATTCAGATTCATGTTCACTTTACTTGAAGTCCTCAGGATATTTTCAAACATATCGTGGCTAATACAACTTTGAAAATACTTCTAGAAAATACTAAATCTTCAGGGGCCAAATCATCTAGGTTTAAAACACTTAGTGTAAGTCCAAGATTAACTGTTCAGAATAATTTAAAATAGCTAAATTCTGGTGGTAAACAACATGTATTACATTTTTGTTTAATTTTCCCTTGGAAAATTAAGTCATTTAAAAGGTATATGGTTGCAAATCTGTCCAGATGTGTTCCAAGCAGGGGATGCACACACACAATTTAAGTGTGGACATGAAAACAGGAAAAACCATCTGAATTGTTTCACCCCCAGCTCTTCATCCAACCTAATAGCCCTCAAGAAAAACTGTACACTATTACATCCCATGAACCCAGAAGAGTATCTTCAGAATAAAATGTAGAAAAGTCTTAATACAAGAGGTTAGACAGCTGGGGAAATAGTAATTATATGTATTTTAATTTATTTATTCTGCAAGGTGTACGTGTGTAAGAAGGGGGAGAAGATTGGCTAGTCATTCAACAGCTAAATCAAAATGCCAAGGACTCAGTTAAGCCCCATGAAAAGTAGAGATAAAAAAAAAAAAGGGATTCATGGAGTGCCTAGGTGGTTCAGTTGTGTGCGTGGACTTTGGCTCAGGTCATGATCTCCCCGTTGGTGGGACTGAGTCCCATGTTGGGCTCTGTGCTGATAGTTCAGAGCCTGTTCTGCTTCAGATCCTGTGTCTCCCTCCCTCTCTGCCTGTCTCCCCCCAGCCCCCCACCCCCCACACCGCTCGAGCTCTCTCTTTCTCTCTCTCAAAAATAAACATTAAAAAAATTTTTTTTAATTAGAGAAAATTAAAAGACAACAAAAAAAAGGAGTCCTAAGTATGAACACTGCTCAAAAGAGGATGTACCCTCGGCCATGGGGAAGTGTACCCCTGGAGGCAGGACACAGACTTCCCAGACAAAGTGACAGCAAGGCTGAGGTCAGCCAGGTGCAGAGGGGGCCCCCGAGGGAGCCCAGGCCAGTGAAAGCAGCAATACTAATCTAGAGATTCCAAGTTCAAAGAGGTTCTCATCCCTCAGGGGGAGATGTTAGACTTGACCCCAGTGGAGACCCACCCGGTAAGCAGGGGAGTGACGTGATCAGGTCGCATTTTTAAGACCTCAATCCAGTGAGAAGGAGCCCGGGAGGACATCTGGGTGTGGTTCTTGTGGTTCAAGACCGGAGGTGAGGGGCAACACTGGCTGGGGCTGGGTCAGACTGAGAGGATGTGGGGGTTTGGGAGGAGCGGGGGCTGGGGGGAGGCCAGGACAATCCCCAGGCTAGTGTCTGAGCGGGGGTGAGCAGGTAGGGATGTCCTAGAGGGAGGGGAAGATGTGTGGGGGCGAGTTTGTGCTGAAAATGAGCCTGTCAGGAACACGAGGGGTTTCTGATGCCTGAGATGCTCATTTCTCCATTTGAGTCATCCCAAACAAGCGATATCCTGCCTTTCCCTTTCCTAAATCGTATGAAGAAAAGGCTGGAAAGAATCTTAGAAATCATGCAATCCCATCCCCTTTATTTTGCACATGAAGAAATGGAGATGCAGGGGTTTGGGGGGACCCCCCTCCCAAATATGCACCGGATCCCCAGCCCCGGAGGCCCCAGGCTCCTCCCAGGACTCACTGAATTGTGCATCGTGTTTTTGCTCTTTAACACTTTTCCTAAGCATCATCTTAACCACTTGTCTGGACAAGAAACCCAGGCTCCTGAAGGTTCTCATTCAAACATGAGAAATCTTTGGCCTCTCACCAACTGAAGAAGCCCTGGATATAAAACTCATATGCTCAGGAAAGTAAAAACAAACCAGAAGCAGTTGAAAAGTTCAAAACCAGTTTAGGTTGGCATCGCCTCAAGTTGCGCACAGGCATCTGCAATTAGGGCATTTCAGTTTTCACTATGATTACATAAAAATGACAGAAAGCAGTGACCGGGCTCGTTATTTTTACTATATGAATTCTTAAATATCTCTACGCATCACAGTTTCAATCACTGGTCACGTGGCTTCCTATGAAATTTCACTGTTTTAACTCACGTGGATAGGATCTGCAGTACTTTTTTAAAGATTTTTTTCGATTTTTATATATTTTGAAAAAGAGAGAGAAAGAAGGGGGGGCAGGGAGGAGCAGAGAGGAGAGAGAATCCCAAGCAGGTTCCAAGTTGCCAGCGCAGGGCCTGACGTGGGGCCTGATCTCATGAACCGTGAGATCAAGACCTGAGCAGAAATTAAGAGTTCCCTGCTTAGCTGACTGAGTCACCTTGGGGCCTTGGATTTGCAATAATTTTTAAAAACTGGACAAAGAAATAAAATCTACAGCGTTTGCTTATTGAGCTTTCATTTTTTTATAAGCTATTAGGGTGAAACCGTGTATGTCAGAAACAATGCCGCGCTTAACAAAGGAAGGACCCTTGACCCAACGCAAGTAAAACAATAAATAAATAAATGCTCACCTGAGACGGGAGTCCTTAAAGGTGTCGAGATAGGGAGGATAACTCCATCCAATTTTGTTCCCTTTACACCGAAGCTCGAGGGTTTGCCCTGCTGTCAGACTCAGGGTGGCTGCAGGTTTCTGGAAGCGGCCTTTATCCAGCATCTGGATCATTATCGACTGCGTCTTTGGTGTGCCGTCAGCTGCGTCCCTGTCCTTTATTTTAGGAATTCTGGGTTTCACCTTCTTGTTGGTGGGCTTGATTCTGTTCTCTCCCGGCTCCTTTGGACGCTTGTTCTTCGGAGGCTGTTGGCCAGTGACTAGTACAAACGTGAGGAAAGAACAACGCACTCAAACCCGAAGGATTCAACACCTACAATGGGTAACTTTGGGGCACCATTCTCCTTCATCAAAATAATTTTCAGGAATGGCCATTATCTCAGTTCACTCTTTAGTTGCAAAACAATGAGTAACTGAAAGGGAACGTATGTTAGCTTCAGAGATTTTATTCAAGGCGCGCCTCGGTGGCTCAGTCAGTTAGGCGTCCAGTTTCGGCTCAGGTCATGATCTCACGGTTGGCAAGTTTGAGCCCCACGTCGGCTGTGTGCTGACAAGTTCAGAGCCTGGAGCCTGCTTTGGATTCTGTGTCTCCCTCTCTTTCTGCCCCCACCCCACTCACGCTCTCTCTCTCAAAAATAAATAAAGAGTAAAAAAAAATAAATAAAAGATTTTGTTCAAATTCGGTGAAATATTGCACTTGTGAACTAAAATTTGCACTTACCAAACAAAAAGACCATTGCCTGTAGTTCACGCTGTGTCACAGTCTCTAAGGGGCCACAGAGAATTGCAGCATCAGAGTCACTTGATTTAAGGGCTGTTTCCGGTCCTTGGGGTCTCAGGGTGACCTTTGTTCATTCTGAATTTACTGTTTATTTTTTTTTTTAAGTTTATTTATTTTGAGAGAGCGAGAGTGTGAGAGCAGGGGAGGGGCAGAGAGAGAGGAAGAGAGAGAGAATCCCAAGCAGGCTCCACACTGTCAGTGCAGAGCCTGATATGGGGCTCAAACTGGCAAACTGTGAGATCATGATCTGAGCCTTAATCAAGAGTCAGATGCTTAACTGAGCCACCCAGGGGCCCCTGAATTTGCTGTTCAAATGCAGAAATATGTACCCTTCAGGGAGTACAGACACACTGAGTGGAAGCACACTCAGATTTCAAGCCACTACGAACTTTCTCTCAACTGAGCGTGCATAGTGCAGTCTGTGTGTATCAGGGTAGACGGTGTCCACACAGCGTGCAAAGTTGAGGAAGAAATAAGCACTACACCTGTGCTCATTTAAAGCTTCCATAGGAGCTCTTAAGAGCTCAAGGGTAACTGTAGCATTGGTTTAGAACTCAGTCAACAAATATTTCGGGGAGGGAGGATTATTTTATCACCAGCATTGTTGATAATTGCAGGCCAAAGGTGATAATAAAAAGCTGACCTACTGTGAGTCCATTTTAGTCCTGTTTTTCCTTTCTCTACAGAAAATTCACCCCTTCCTGCCTGCACCCTTGGAAGACTGCTCCCCCTCGCCTGCCCTTGAGATGCCTCCGGGCCCCAGAAACCCCCCATGTCCCACATGCCTGCCCAGCCGTGCACCTGTGTGCACCCAGCAAGGACGAGAAGACTGTGCCGTTTCAGTTTGTCTATCTGCATGAGCTCAAAGGCAACCTCACTATATGCCCACAAAATTGCAAAATGTCCTGGGTCCTGAGAAGTCATTTAGGTAAAATTCCTTTGTTATAGATTTAAAAATTTAAGAAGACCCTTAAACGTTAAGTAAGTTGTACACAGCTGGTTAGTGGCAGAATGTGAGTAGAATTCACGTCTTCTGACTCATTCCAAGGGCGTGTTTCACTGTGTGGACATAAATATCCTGCACATATTTTGAATAAATGACTCCAAAAATCTCGGCCGAGTGAGGAAGTTGCAGGGCATTTGTATAAAATGGGGAAAAGTGATTAATCAGGAGAAAAATCTTCCCTTTCTTGATGGATGCATTTATTTATCTAATATTACCCTGGCATACGTACTTAAGACTTGGGGTGGTCAAGGGCGCCTGGATGGCTCAGTCGGTTAAGCATCCCACTTCAGCTCAGGTCATGATCCTGCCATCAGTGAGTTCGAGCCCCGCGTCGGGCTCTGGGCTGATGGCTCAGAGCCTGGAGCCTGCTTCGGATTCTGTGTCTCCCTCTCTCTGCCCCTCCCCCACTCACGCTCTGTCTCTGTCTCTCAAAAATGAACAAATGTTAAAAAAAAAAAAAGACCTCAGGTGGTCAAAAGTACCAAGTCACTGCAAGTGGGATCAAGGGATGGCAAAAGATAAGTGTTGTAAGCACTTATACCAGAGGCCAGGCAGGTGACAAAACAGGGTGAGCCACATGGTCCTGGTGAAGCCATGCCCCTAAGGGATGCCGCTTCTGCTTTGGCAGACCCTGTCTTAAAAAAAAAAAAAAATTTTTTTAATGTTTATTTAATTTTGAGAGAGAGAGTGTGTGTGAGCGAGCAGGAGTGGGGGAGGGGCAAAGAGAGAGGGAGACACAGAATCCAAAGCAGGCTCCAGGCCTGGAGCTGTCAGCACAGAGCCCGATGTGGGACTCGAACTCACGAACAGCAAGATCATGACCTGAGCCGAAGTCGGCCACTTAACCAACTGAGGTGGCCCCGGCAGACCCTTGTCTTAAGGAAGTACATGCTTACAGTTGCTGGGTCTAAGGCCCCCAGAAGATGGCAAAAAGGCAGATCTCCTCTGATGTATAAATATCAGAAACCCCATTTTTAGAAACTTTAGGTTTGAATCTCTGAGGTTAGAATCTAGGCAGTAATTTACCTCGGAGGGGTGGGGTGACCAGGAGGGGACATGAGGGGCATTTCCAGAAACATCCTCTCTCGATCTGGGCTAGTTACATGCATGCGTGCAATCTGTGAGCATTTCACGGAGCCATACTCTTATGTACTAAAAATTCACCTGATTTGGACACTGTGTAATGATAAACTTGGTTTCCTTTGCATGTTACCCTGTGCCCTTTGAAACAGGAGCCATTCAGACTCCACTTTTAGTTCAGCTGAGTCCAGACCCTGGAACCAATCCCACTCTGAACTCAGTATCAATCAACATCAACTGCTGCCTTCTTCGGGCTTATATGCCTTGCTCCCTGGGCCCTGCTCTTTTCCATGACTTCGGGTCCAGTTGAGAGCCCTCTTTCTTTCCCGAGGCCTGTGTCATGGGTCCTGCTGAACTTCCTCCCTCCTTCTAGGGAGAAGAGTTGTGTTCTTGAGCATCAGTCCCCAAGATGAGTCCCCATCACCTGCTGTTGAACCTGCTGTTTGCCAAGACTTCCCCTGGTCCTGCATGTTTGGTTTATTTACCCTCTAAAGTTCTAATGACAGAGGGGGATGGGCAGTGGCATAAATGCACATATTTCCCCAACCTTCCAGAAGGAGAGGCACCGTAACCAACGAGAACATGTCAGATCAACACGAGTATGCTAATCCAGCAACATCGGTTGTGAACATAAGCCTCAGTTTTGGGATAGAGTAAAAGTTACAGCACTTTACTTAAGGTAGAAAATTAAAGTTTACCATTATGATGTCCATCATCCATGCCCTGCGGCATTTTCATCACACTGTGTCTATGGGACTCATGGACTTTTGGGTTGAAGTCTTATGGGATGTGTTTTCTTTATCATGTAACAGGAATTCAAGCTATCAGAAATGACCACAACTGTCTGCAAGTTTTATGGAATTTAGATAACAGTGTTACTCACATGACTTCTAAGCTCTCAGATCCTATGGGACTCTGCTACTCAGGAACATTAGATTACCTACTTATGGATAGTATGCATCCAAATAGGTGGCATTATCCCTGCGGAGTACTTTGACTGGTTTACTGAACAGACCCACCAATTGATCTAACTGTAACTGCTTGACCATGGAACTGGTCCATAGTTTGATAGCAATGACACTAAGTTACAGGAGCCACTTACAGCCACACAGACACCCAGACAGATCTGGGATTGAATCATTCCCAAATTCTACGTCTAACTTCTTAAAGAATATGACTTTTCTGTCTAACCATGTCTAAAAAAGGTCTTCAAAATTTATATGATAGGTAAGTGAGAGCCCATTACCATTTCATGTTTGAGACTATCGCATAGTAGTATTTTTATAGAGAAATAAGTGGTAAAATACACAAACTATTAAATATCATTATTGACTTCAGATCCTAGCTGCCACTTACTAGCAGTGGGACATTGGGAAGTTACCTATTCTCTCCCTATCTCTGCTCATCCGCAAATTGAGAATTATATGGTGATAATGATTATCTCATCGACTGCTATGGAGATTAAACGAGTTAATACATTTAAAATGCTGAGAGTAGGGGCGTCTGGGTGGTTCGGTCAGTTAAGCGTCTGACTTCGGCTCAGGTCATGATCTCACAGTCCGTGAGTTCGAGCCCCACGTCGGGCTCTGTGCTGACTGCCTAGAGCCTGGAGCCTGTTTCAGATTCTGTGTCTCCCTCTCTCTCTGCCCCTCCCCTGTTCATGCTCTGTCTCTCTCTGTCTCAAAAATAAATAAACGTTATGGGGCGCCTGGGTGGCGCAGTCGGCTAAGTGTCCGACTTCAGCCAGGTCACGATCTCGCGGTCCGGGAGTTCGAGCCCCGCGTCAGGCTCTGGGCTGATGACTCAGAGTCTGGAGCCTGTTTCCGATTCTGTGTCTCCCTCTCTCTCTGCCCCTCCCCCGTTCATGCTCTGTCTCTCTCTGTCCCAAAAATAAATAAACGTTGGAAAAAAAAATAAAAAAAAATAAATAAACGTTAAAAAAAATTTTTTTAAATATAAATAAATAAATAAATAAATAAATAAATAAATAAATAAAATGCTGAGAGTAGTGTCTGACCCATAGTAAGTGCTAGCTACTTGCTGTTTTGATTGTCTTGTGATAACATCTCGTGGTGATCTCCATGATAAACTTGTGATGGAAGCAAAGCAATTATTCTTCTTCCTAATTTACAGGTGAAAAAAACTGAGATCATAGATGCCAAGTAGCTCATCCCAGGTCACTAAGAAGCTAATGAAAAAACAGACCCTTGGATAAAAGGTCTAGACTCTTCTCAGTTCATGCTATTGTCTTTTGATTCACTTAAAGATTAGCATATTGTAACAGTTTCTTTTCTTCTTCCCTTTTCCCCCCTCACAAATCTCATGCATAGCACCATTGTCCAAGTGGTTTCTTTGTGTGATATGCCCCAGGCTTTGGCAAGAAGTTCCAAATCAAACAGAATGTGATGCCAAGGAGAAGGGTACAAGCTTCCTGGAATGGCTGGTTATGCTTTTCCAAGGCATACATTAGAATCCCAAAGCGAGGAGACACTGGTCAAAAGCCTGTCTCCAAAATAAATGAGTAAATGTTACAAAGCAAGAAGTAAGCAGGACAAAGGACTATAATTCTGCATCACCAACTGAGGGTTGTAATCAAACGTTTAATAAAGGTGACCTGACTATTAACCTCTCTAATTCTATAGAATAGAATTATGTTGGAGGAGTTACAAAATAAAAAAAAAAAAAAATCAGTAGCAGAATCACTGACAGCTGCTCAGATGAAGACTTGATATGAACACAGTCATTAACATAAAGATCTGTAGCTGTTTACCTTTTTCTCCTCATGGACAGGTAAGGGGAAAGGTCTCACTTGAAGGTACCATGAAAATAAGCACACTAGAACTTTGCTGAGTAGCTCAGGGGTTCCCCAGCAAGTTATATAAACTGATGAAAATGTCCTACTCTAATGTTATGATTCTTCATGAAACACCCCACAAGGATACATACACCTCCCCAAGGACAAAGCTGAGGTGGGAAACCAATGATACTTGGGAGATGAAAATAGAAAGCTAAGAGCCTTTTCTTTCCTTACTCTACCCCTTCTCTTTTTGAGAACCCCACTCCAAAATACCCTCCTACCATTTCTTAAAGTAGCATTTTCTTAAAAGAGCAATTTCTAAGAACAAATACTTCTATTCCAGGATGAGGCTCTTACTTTGTCAGCTCCTGCCCAACTGTACCAGGTAAGTGGCCTCTCCAAAGTGGCTCCCACATGACCAGCCTCAACCAAAAGTATGCCACGGCAGTTATGGTCCAGCCACAGCAGTTGTGGTCCAGCCACAGCAGGAAGGCCCATGTAGCCCATGTGGGGTGATCCTGGAATGTCTGCTTCTGGTGACCAAGAAGGATTGCACTTCTGGGCCCTATAGGACACCATTTACATGACACCAGTTCTTCAAGACTGGGAGATGTAGTTAACCTACCTAAAACACAGAAACAAACACAGAGAGTCAGAGCATGAGGAGACAGAGGAATATGTTCCAAACAAAAGAACAGGGCAAAACCTTAGATGGAACTAAACAAAATGGGAATATAAGCAATCTATCTGATAAAGAGGTCAAAGTCATGGTCTTAAGGTGCTCACTGGACTTGGGAAAAGAATAGCTGAACACAGTGGGCTCTTCAACAAAGAGAAAGAAAATATTAAAAAGAACCAATCAGAGATGAAGAATACAATAACTGAATAAAAAATACACTAAAGGGGATCAATGGCAGATTAGAAAATGCAGAAAAAATGGATCAGCAATCTGGAAGACAGGGTACTGGAAATCACACACACACATGCACGCACGCACACGTGCACACACACACACACACACACAGACAAAAGATTTTTTAAAAATGAGAGTAGCTTAAGGAACCTCTAGGACAACATTAAGCGTACTAACATTTACATTATAGAGGTGTCAAAAGGCAAAGAGAGAAAAGGACAGAGCATTTATTTGAAAAATAATAACTGAAAACATTCCTAACGTGGGGAAGGAAACAGACATCCAAGTCCAAGAAGCACAGAGAACCCTGACCAAGACGAACCCAAAGATGTCTACACAAAAACACATTAAAACTGAAAGTCAAAAATTGAAGATAAAGAGAGAATCTTAAAAGAAGCAAGAGAAAAAGCAACTAGTTGTGTACAAGGGAACACCAAAAGACTATCTACTTGTTTTTGAACAGAAACTTCACAGGCTACAGCGGGGGGCGCGGTTATAATATATTCCAAGTACTGCAGGAAAAAAAACAACAATCTATACTCTAACCTGCAAGATTATCACTCAAAGTTGAAAAAGAGATAAAGACTTTCCCAGGCAAACAAGAGTTCAAAGAGTTCATCACCTCTAAACTGACCTTACAGGAAATGTTAAAGGGACCTCCTTAAGATGAAAAGGCCATAACTGGAAGAAAATTATGAAAGAAAAAATCTCACTGGGAAAAAGCAAACATACAGTGAAAGGGATGGATCCACTGCTTATGAAGCCAGTGAGAAGGTTAAAGACAAAAGTAGTGGGGCGCCTGGGTAGCTCATTTGGTTAAGTGTGTAACACTTGATTTCGGTTTCAGTCGTGAGCTCACGGTTGTGAGACTGAGCCCCATGTTGGGCCCCACGCTGAGTGTGAAACCTGCTTAAGACTCTCTCCCTCCCTCCCTCTCTGCCCCTCCCCCCCCCCACTCTCTCTCTCAAAAGACAGAAGTAGTAAAATCAACCATATTTACAATAATTACTTAAAGGATGCACACAAAAAAATAATGTAATATGACATCACGTACATAAAACACGGGGAAGATAAAAATGTAGTGCAGTGCTTTTAGCATGTGCTCAGACGTAAGCAACCATTAACTTAAAAATCAATTGCTATATACATAGGGTGGTATATATGTGTATATATACATGTATATATATATATATATATATATATATATATATATATATATATACACACCTCATGGTAACCAGAAACTGAAAACATGTAATAATTATACTAAAAAAAAAAAAACAGATTTCTGAACATAGAACTAAAGAAAGTCATCATAAGGGAAAAGGGCAAAGCAAGACAGGAACAGAGAGAACTATAATGTTTATTTATCTTGAGAGAGAGAGAGCGTGTGAGCAAGTGGGGGAGGGGCAGAGAGAGAGAGAGAGAGAGAGAGAGAGAGAGAGAGAGAATCCCAATCAGGCTCTGTTCTCTCAGCACAGAGCCCAGCATGGGACTTAAGAACCGGGAGATCATGACCTGAGCCGAAACCAAGAGTCAGACGCCGAACCAACTGAGCCACTCAGGCACTCCAGGAACAGAGAAAGCCATAAAAGTGACCAGAACACAATGAACAAAATGGCAATAAGCACGTATCTGTCAATAATCACTTTAATGTTGATAAATGCTCCAATTAAAACACATAGGGTAAGTGAATACACAAAAAATAAACAAGACCCATCTCTATGCTGACTGTAAGAGATTCAGTTCAGAGCTAAAGACACAAACAGACTGAAAGTAAGGGATGGAAAATGATTATCCATGCTAATGGAAATTTTTAAAAAAGGAAAGAAAAAGAAAGAAAAAAAAGAAAAGAAAAGAAAAGGAAAAAAATCTGGGGTAGCAAAACTTCTATCAGACAAAAGAGACTTTAAAACAAAAACTGTAAAAAGAGACAAAGAAGCATATTCTATAATGATAAAAGCATCAATCCAGCTGGAGGATATAGAAATTGTAAAGATCCATGCACCCAACATGGAGGCACTAAATACAAAAGCAAATTTTAACAGACCTCGAGGGAGAATTTTGCAGTAATACAGTGAGAGTAGGGGACTAACATGCCCACTTGTTATCAATGGATAGACCATCCACACAGAAAACCGAAAGGAAACAGTGACTGTAAGCAATACATTAGACAGACAGGCTTCACAGATATATTCAGAACATTCCATCCCCAAACAACAGAATACACGTTCTTTACGAGGGCGCATGGAACATTCACCAGGACAGATCACACGTTAGACCACAAAACAAGTCTCAGTGAATTTAGGAAGACTGAAATCATACCAAACATTGTTTCTGACCACAACAGTATGACACTAGAAATCAATTATGATGGAAAAAAAAGCTAGAAAAAACACAACCACATGGAGGCGAAACAAAATGCTACTAAACAACTGATTAGTTGATAAAGAAATCAAAGAAATCAAAAATACCTGGAGACAAATGAAAATCAAAGCATAACGTTCCAAAATCTATGGGATGCAACAAAAACAGTACTAAGAGGAAGTTTATAGAGATGTAGATCTAACTCAAGAAACAAGAGAAGCTTCAAACCTAACCTTATACCTAAAGGAGTTGTGGGGGGCAGGGGGTTAGAGGGGGGAAGGCCCAAAGTTAGCAGAAGGGAGGAAATCATAAAGACCACAGTAGAAATAAATGAAATCGATACTTTAAAAAAAATACAAAAGATCAATGAAACTAAAAGCTGGTTCTTTGAAAAGAGAAAGAAAATTGAATAAACCTTCAGCCAGACAAATAAAAAAAAAAAAAAAAGAGGTTCAAATAAAGAAAATGAGAATGAAAGAGAAGTTACAACTGACACCACACATATACAGTCGTAAGAGACTACTATGAGAAATGACAAATTGTACTACCTAGAAGAAACGGATACATTTCTAGAAACATAAAACCTTCTAAAATTGAATCCGGAAGAAATAGAAAATCTGAACAGACTAATTACTGGTAATTAAATTGAATCAGTAATCAAAAAATCCCAACAAACAAAGTCCAGAACCAGATGGCTTTACTGGTAAATTCTACCAAAAATTTAAAGAAGTAATACCTAACTTTCATAAACTATTCCAAAATATTTAAGAAGGAATGCTTCCAAGTTCATTCTATGAGGTAACTATTACCCTGATACCAAAACCAGACAAAGATGTATGAATAAAGAAAATTAAAGGTTAATATCCCTCATGAACATGGTTGTAAAAATCCTCAACAAAATAATAGCAAACCACATTCAACAATACATTAAAAGGATTATACACAATGATCCAGTAGGATTTATTCCAGGGAATCAAGGATGTGTCAATATCTGCAAATCAATCAACATGATGCACCACATTAACAAAATGAAGGATAAAAAACCATATGATCATTTCAATGGATGCAGATAAACATTTGACAAAATTCAACATCTGTTCATGACAAAAACTCTCAATAAAATAGGTATAGAAGAAACATACCTCAACATAATAAATCCCATATATGAAAAACCCATGGCTAACATCATACTCAGTGGTGAAAAGCTGCAAGCTTTTCTTCTAAGAGCAGGAACACAACTGGGGTACTATTCTCACCATTTTTATTCAAACCATTACAGGGAGCTCTAGCCACAGCAATCAGATATGAAAAATGAATAAAAGTTATCCAAATTCGTGAGGAAGAAGTAAAATCGTCCTTATAGATGACATGATATTATATATATAGAAAATCCTAAACACTCCATCAAAAAACTACTAGAATTGATAAATGAAGTGAGTAATGTTGCAGGATACAATGTTAATATACAGAAATCTGTTGTGTGTCTATAACACTAATAATAAACTAACTGAAAGTAATTCAGACAACAGTCTCATGTATCATTGCTTCAACAAGAATAAAATACCTAGGACTAAATTTAACCAGGAAGATGAAAGACTTGCTCTAAAAACTATAAGACATTGATGAAAGAAAATGAAAACGACACCAAAATATGGAAAGATATACCCTGTTCATGATTACAAAAATTAATATTAAAATGTACATAATATCCAAAGGGATTTACAGATTCAATCTATCCCTATCAAAATATAAGTGGCATTTTTCACAGAACTAGAACAAACAATCTTAAAATTTGTATGGAACCACAAAAAAACCCTAGATAGCCAAAGAAATCTTGAGAAAGAAAAACAAAGCATTAGATATCATGCTCCCAGATTTCAACTTGTACTACAAAGCTACAGTAATCAAAATAGTGTGGTACAAAAACAGACACACAGATCATTGGAACAGAATAGAGAATCCAGCAATAAACCCACCCTTATATGGTCAATTAATCTATGACAAAGGGACTAAGAATACACAATGGGGAGAAGACTATCTCTCCAATAAATGCTGCTGGGAAAACCAGAGAGCTACATGAAAAGTATAAAACTGGACCACTGTCTCACACCATATACAAAAATCAAATCAATATATAAATCACTACATAAAATCAAAATGGATGAAAGGCCTAAATGTGAGGCTTGCAACCATAAAACTCATAAAAGAAAACATAGGCAGTAAATTCTTAAACATCAGTCTCAGCAATATTTTTTTGCATCTGTCTCTATAAGGCAAAGCCAACAAAAGAAAAAATAAACAACTGAGCATATCAAACCAAAAAGGTTTGCACAGCAAAGGAAACCATCAACCAAAGGAAAAGTCAACCTGCTGAATAAGAGAAGATATTTGCAAATGATATATCTGATAAGGGATTAATATCCAAAATATATAAAGAAGTCATACAACTCAACACCAAAAAGAAGTCTGATTTTATTTTATTTTTTTAATTTTTTTTTCAACGTTTATTTATTTTTTGGGGGGACAGAGAGAAACAGAGCATGAACGGGGGAGGGGCAGAGAGAGAGGGAGACACAGAATCAGAAACAGGCTCCAGGCTCTGAGCCATCAGCCCAGAGCCTGACGCGGGGCTGGAACTCACAGACCGCGAGATCGTGACCTGGCTGAAGTCGGATGCTTAACCGACTGCGCCACCCAGGCACCCCAAGAAGTCTGATTTTAAAATGGGCAGAGGACCTGAAGAGACATTTTTCCAAAGATGACATACAGATCACCAAAAGACACATGAGAAGGTGTTCAATATCACTAAACATCAGGTTAATGCCAGTCAAAACCACAATGAGATAACACCTCACACCTGTCAGAATAGCTAAAATCAACAACACAAGAAAGAACAGGTATTGGAGAGGATGTGGAGAAAAAGGAACCCTCATGGATTGTGGGGAATAAGCTTGAGTTTGCACTGATGGGTTAACAAGGCATAAAAAATTAGAAAGTCATAGGATGTACACACCCAAGTTTGGGTAAACAACATTAGGTAAATAAGATTAGGTAAACAGGGCAAAGGCCTCCAGTACAGGAAAAAGGTGTAGGAATAGGGAATCTCAGAATGAAAACATCCAAGATGAGGCAAACAAGATTAGGTATTCAGGGTGGAAATGCCCTCCAATTTAGTACAATAGTAGAAAGCTGATTTCACAGGAAGGATGGACCAAAATAGGTAAACATGGCTATAGACCACAGCAGGGCAAAGTTGCCCAGAGTGGAGCTAATTAGCAAAAGAAAGGTACCTTGCTGACCCTAAGACAGCATGCGCTGTCTTTCTTGTCCCCCTAGTCCAGTTTAGGTAAACAGAAGTGGCTCCTCATGTGTGATGTAAACAACCTTCCTCCCAGCTCTACGATTCTGTTTTGTATTGACCCAAACCCCTAACACCACATATCTCCAAAACCCTCTTTTCTCCACTCCATGAGTTAATGTTCACTGGTTCATTGTCTCTCTGTGCATGCCCATCATACTTGTAAGCCTTCGATCCTAATAAAAAAGGAGCAAGGACCCTTACTCTCGTCTCCTCCCAGACATTAGCCTCTCTTGCATTTTCAGTCCTGTGTCCTGCTCTCTTGATGGACAAGATAGAACTTCAGACCCAGAGTCTAGGACAGTGGATTACTGATGGAAATGTAAATTTGTGCAGCCACTATTGAAAACAGTATGAAGTTTCCTTAAAATATTAAAAATAGAGGGCACCTGGGTGGCTCAGTCAGTTAACCTGTTGGCTCTTGGTCTCAGCTCAGGTCATGATCTCACATTTCATGAGTTCAAGCCCCACATCAGGCTCTCTGCTGACACCATGGAGCCTGATTGAGATTCTCTCTCCCCTTCTCTCTGCCCCTCCCATGCTCTCTCTCTCTCTCTCTCTCAAAATAAATAAATTTAAAAAACTGTTTTATTTTTTATTTTTTATTATTTTTAATATGAAATTTATTGTCAAATTGGTTTCCATACAACACCCAGTGCTCATCCCAACAGCTGCCTTCCTCAATGCCCATCACCCACTTTCCCCTCCCTCCCACCCCCCCATCAACCCTCAGTTTATTCTGTTTTTTAAGAGTCTCTTATAGTTTACCTCCCTCCCTCTCTAACTTTTTTTTCCCCTCCCCCATGGTCTTCTGTTAAGTTTCTCAGGATCCACATAAGAGTGAAAACATATGGTATCTGTCTTTCTCTGTATGGCTTATTTCACTTAGCCTAACACTCTCCAGTTCCATCCACGTTGCTACAAAAGGCCATATTTCATTCTTTCTCATTGCCAAATAGTATTACATTATGCATATAAACCACAATTTCTTTATCCATTCATCAGTTGATGGACATTTAGGTTCTTTCCATAATTTGGCTATTGTTGAGAGTGCTGCTATAAACATTGGGGTACAAGTGCCCCTATGTATCAGCACTCCTGTATCCCTTGGGTAAATTCCTAGCAGTGCTATTGCTGGGTCATAGGGTAGATCTATTTTTAATTTTTTGAGGAACCTCCACACTGTTTTCCAGAATGGCTGCACCAGTTTTCATTCCCACCAACAGTGCAAGAAGGTTCTCGTTTCTCCACATCCTCTCCAGCATCTATAGTCTCCTGATTTCTTCATTTTAGCCACTCTGACTGGTGCAAGGTGATATCTGAGTGTGGTTTTCATTTATATTTCCCTGATGAGGAGTGACGTTGAGCATCTTTTCATGTGCCTGTTGGCCATCTGGATGTCTTCTTTAGAGAAGTGTCTATTCATGTTTTCTGCCTATTTCTTCACTGGATTGTTTTTCGGGTGTGGAGTTTGGTGAGTTCTTTATAGATTTTGGATACTAGCCCTTTGTCCGATATGTCATTTGCAAATATCTTTTCCCATTCTGTTGGTTGCCTTTCAGTTTTGCTGATTGTTTCCTTTGCATTGCAGAAGTTTTTATCTTCATGAGGTCCCAATAGAAAGCTTATGAAGGAAATTGAAGAAGATACATAGAAATGGAAAAACATTCCGTGCTCATGGATTGGAAGAATAAATATTGTTAAAATGTCAATACTAACCAAAGCAATCTACACATTCAATGCAATCCCAATCAAAATTGCACCAGCATTCTTCTCAAAGCTAGAACAAGCAATCCTAAAATTTGTATGGAACCACAAAAGACCCTGAATAGCCAAAATAATATTGAAGAAGAAGACCAAAGCAGGAGGCATCACAATCCCAGACTTTAGCCTCTACTACAAAGCTGTAATCATCAAGACAGCATGGTATTGGCACAAACACAAACACAGAGACCAATGGAATAGAACAGAGACTCCACAATTGAGCCCACAAAAGTATGGCCAACTAATCTTTGACAAAGCAAGAAAGAATATCCAATGGAAAAAAGACAGTCTCTTTAACAAATGGTGCTGGGAGACTGGACAGCAACATGCAGAATAATGAAACTAGACCACTTTCTTACAACATTCACAAAAATAAATTCAAAATGGTTAAAGCACCTGAATGTGAGACATGAAACCATCAAAACGCTAGAGGAGAAATCAGGAAAAAACCCCTTTGACCTCAGTCGCAGCAATTTCTTACTTGGCACATCTCCAAAGGCAAGGGAATTAAAAGCACAAAATTGTTTTAAAGAAACAGAAATATCACATAATACAGCAACTCCACTTCTGGGTATTTATCTGAAGAAAATTAAAACTCTAATTATAAAATATACATACACTTCTACATTCATTGCAGCATTATTTATAATAGCCAAGCTATGAAAACAACCTAAATGTCCTTTGGTAGATGAGTGGATAAAGATGTGTCATGTATCAGTAGAATGGTACTCAGCCACAAAAAAATGAAATTATGCCACTGTGACAACATGGATGGACCTAGAGGGTATTATTCTAAGTGAAATAAGTCAGAGTTAGACAAATACTGTGTGATTTCACTTATATATGGAATCTAGAAAACAAATAAACAAAAGAGAAGCAGATTCATAGATACAGGGAAACAGCCTACAGGTTACCAGAGTGGGGGAAAACAGGTAAAATAGGTGAAGGGAATATGTGGTACAAACTTCCAGTAGTAAAATAAGTAAGTCACAGGTATTTAAAGTACAGCATAGAGAATATAGTCAATAATATGTAATGACTTTGTAAGGTGACAGAGGGTAACTACAGTTATGGCGGTGGGCATTTCATAATGGATATAAATGTTGAATCACTATGTTGTACACATGAAATTAATGGAATACTGTCTGTTAATTATACTTCAATAATAATACCAAAAAGACCTTACTTTGAAATATTAGAGTATCCATTACAACAGGGTTGATTGCTCTCTTTTAATTTTGCTTTGAAATACAATTGACATGTAATGTTAGTTTCAGGTGTACAACATAATGACTCGATATTGGTATGTATTGCAAAATGATCACTCTCTTCTTGAAGCACTCAGTTTGCCTGGCTCCTAAAACAGGGCGCTGAATTGGTTTTGTTTTCTTTGTTTTTTTGTACGGCACTGACAACTTCTCAGTCTGTTTGGTGGCCCTTCCTCATCTTCTTTTCCTGCCTGACCTGGGTCCCAAGGGCTTAATCCTTGCAGTTCATCTCAATCGTTTATGACATTCAATTTCTAAGTGGCCTCACACAGCCTCCTGGGTCCTAGCGGCATTTATATGCTGAGAGCTGCCTTGTCCCATCCTGACTTTGCCTCTACACTCCAGATCTGAATAGTCTGTCGCTGACTCAGCACCGCCACTTGGAAAGCTAGGAGGCATCTCAAATTGAACGTGTTCAAACTGACCTCTGGATGCCTCTTCAGTCTGGCTCCTTCCCTGGTGTCCCTTTACCAGTATATGACAACTCTATTCACCCAGTTGCTCAGGATAAAAACCTCAGTCACACACGGTTGTTGTCTTTTTCTCCTAGGCCACATCAAACCCAGCAGCAAATCCTCTCAGCTTAATAGAACTCGAGCCCAGTAGGGAGAAGCACCTACATCCACTGCGGCCATGCTGGACCAAGCCACTTTGCACGTAGACTACTAAAACTGCTCCCTAGGTAGGCTCCCAGCTTCCACCCTAGCCCTCCGACCTTTGAAAACATAAGTTGGATCATGGGCACTACTCTAGTCAAGACCCTCCAATGACCTCCATCTTAGATAAAGCCGTAAGTCTTCCTGTGCCTATTAGCTTTTGCCATTTCCTGTCTCCTCCCTAATGGTCCTTTGGCCATACTGACCACTGGGACACCTGGAAGCCACTCTGCCCCGTGCCCTTGGCCCTTGCAGCTCTTCTTTTGGACACCTGCAGCATGGACTTCCTCTCTCCAGAAAGGCCTCTGACTCTACTGTCCAAACCATGCTCTGACTCCCCTCCATGGTCCTTGCATCCTCTCACCCCATGCTGCGTGTTAAATGTGCCCCGGAAAAAGGCACACTGAAGTCGTAACCCCTTGTACCAATGAGCGTGACCTTATTTGGAAATAGGATCTTGGCAGTGGTAACCAAGTTGAGATGAGGTGATTAGGGTGGGCTCTGATCCAATATGCTGGTGTCCTTATAAGAAGAGACACACACAGGAAAATGCCATGTGAAGTCAAAGACACACGGGAGACCAGGTGACCACAGAGGCAGCAACTGGGGTGACGCAGGTGCAAGCCTGGGGGCACCAGGGATAGACAGCCACCAGCAAAAGCCAGGAAGAGGCAGGGAGACCAGAGTCGCAGAGACAGAAGTTTCCTGAGGACAGAACTGGGCAGGAGAAACTTCTGTTGACCTAAGCCACACCACCTGGCTTGTGGTATTTTGTCACAGCAGCCCTAGGAGACTAATACGTCCTGATTATTGATTCTTTGTGCCGCTTATCACTTCCTGAAATTTTATCTTTTCTTGTTTACCCACTTTCGGTCCTTCCATTAGATTATGGGCACCACAAAGGAAGGGGCCGTACAACCTTGTCTGGAGAAAGCCATCAACCCTCAGGACTCGCCACTGGGCTGGCACACTGCCCCACCTCCCCATTGCCATCAAACTTCTCTCTTTTTTGGCTCTAAGGATCAGAGATTATTTTGTAGGCCCAACAGATGAGCCAACACCCTGCATGCTTAGAAACATTATGTAATCTCATAGGTGATGAGAATGTTTACAATTCTTTTTTCATTATATGGATTTGTGAACTAATATTTACACTCCTTTTCCCAGGAATACATTGAGGCATAAAAATGGTACAGAGTCCTGGTTGAAGAATCACCAGCAGTGTCTCCCTCCTGACCTCCTTAGACATATGGCTACGTTGCCCTCACATCATAACAAATCTCTGCAGGCCTCCCAGACAGAGAACCTTTCCACAGGACACAAAATAAACCCACGTTAGACCAAAGATCACACTAGCATTGACCAAAGGTCTGGGGTAAATTCAACAAAACAGTGACAAATCCATTTTTATGGATTTGCTCTTGACCTTGGATAAAAAAATATTTATGTAAACAATGAAAAGCTGGCTAAGCGTTCACGATTTTAGACTTTATATAAAAATAGCACCATATGGGGCGCCCCGGTGGCTCAGTCGGTTAGGCGTCCAACTCTTGGTTTCCGCTCAGGTTGTGATCTCACAGTTTATGAATTTGAGACTTGCATCGGGCTCCAAGCTGACAGTGTGGAGCCTGCTTGGAATTCTCTCTCTCTCCCTTCTCTCTGCCCCCTCCCCGACTTGCTCTCTCTGCCTCTCTCAAAATAAAGAAATAAACTTAAAAATAAATAAAAAATAGCACCATATGAAGACACACAGTCGGATTCTGTATCTCCCTCTCTCTCTGCCCCTCCCCTGCTCATGCTGTCTCTGTCTCTCTCAAAAATAAAGATTAAAAAAAAAAAACCTTAAAAAAAAAGAAGATCTTTCCTAGAAGTGATAGGAAAAGCAAAAGGCAAGGAGGTAAGCTGTATCACGGGCCTCGTGTCCGCCCAGGATGCAGCAGACCCCAACCCATCCATGAGAGACTGTCCCTGGAAGGGTTTCTGTATGCGCCTCTCTCACTGGCCTGTTCCTGGCCCAGCCAGCCCCATGATAACTCAAAACAGGGGAAAAGAAAAAAACATTCTTAATAGGTTCAGGAAAACGGTTACATAATTTAGTGAAGCAGATTTACTTTTCTAATTATGTATTTAATATTTTATTGACAACCAGTATATCCTTTGAAAAACAAAGCTACACTACTATGACACCTGAAACGTGTCCATTATTTTCTATGAAATATTCAGTTTGTGCTCAACTCTCCCTGTCTCATAAATGTTTATTGAATCACATTTGACTTAAACAGATGCTAATTGATTCAGGCAGATGCTTGCAATCATTCTCCTGGTCTGCACACATACTGGCTGGGAGCGGTCAGGGAGGGAGTGGCGGGCGGGGGGTGGGGGGCTGCCTCCTGGGCCCCGGAGGCGGGCATCTTGGGTGAACTGTACAACCACTGAGCGGGCTGTTTGAAGTTATTTTGTCTGGCTCTCTACTGCCCTATTCCAAAAACAACACCAGATTCTGCATCTCTGTCACTTCAGCAACCACATAGAAGGACCTGCCAGGGGCATTTTAATAGTGCATTTTAGAACATGAACCCATGCCGGCTCCTCCCTGGGCAAAGCGGGCGGGTCGCTCCTGGAGCAGAAGCACTTGCAGACTCTGTATCCCGCGAGTCTCTAGGCCGGAGGGTCCTCTCCTCAGCTGCCAGCCCCACAACCATGTTGGACTTTGCAAACTAGAATTTTGGAGGGCGGGGGGGGTGGGGGGGCGGGAAATGCTTCTAGTTTCACAGGCAATAAAGGAACTGGTCAGGACGGAGTAGTGGTTAAGACGTGAGCCAGGTTGAGATAGCGCCAGAGTGAGATTGCATAACAGCAAAAGCTGCTTTCAAGCAAAACTAAGCAAAAATCGGGGCTTGTAGCTGAGGAATTCCAAAGGAGGTGCCAGGATACCAGGATGGACTCAGGTGCCAAATGTGCTGTATAGATAAATAACACTATTTGAATAAATAATGGAACCAGCCAAACAAATGCTAAAGTCATATATATATATAGATATAAGAAGAACACCACCACACACACACACACACACACACACACACACACACACTGACCCTGTGGTTGTGAATCTAAGCAACAGGGTGGGCCCAGATAGACGCACACGAATATCCGGTCTAAGCCATAGGTAGATCTTGCAGGATTCAAGCCCGTAGTGGTGTAGGAAACAAATCCAGGACTTCGGCTGGGAGGAGGAGGACACTTCAAAGTTTGCCGAAGAATCAGCAAATGCCTTGCTGAGGTGGCCCGCGCCCTCGGAAGCCGAGACCCTGGGTGAACGCGTGCGCGGAGGTGGGAGCGAGCCAGTGCTCCCGCGCCACCTCCCAGAACGACACGTTGACACTGGGGGCTGGACCAGACGCTGGCAGGGGATGCTTGGTTCGCCCTCCCAGCGCCTTCCGAGAGCGCTGGGCGGTCCTGGTGGGGATCTGAAGGGCTGGGGTAGTTACCACTATCCCAGGGGAGCGCAGGGGAGGTGGAGAGAGGCAGGTAAAATGGGGCAGGTGTCCCGGGGCAGAGCCAAGGCTGAGCCTCGGAAGGTCAGAAGTTCTAGACAGAGCTGGCTGGAGGAGAGTGGGCCGAGGGAGGGTATGGGTTGGGGGTCCCCGCCCAGGGTCACTCACCATCCTCTAGCGCTTCGTGCACGAGCAGAAGACCAAGCAGCAGCCAAACCTTCATCTTCAGGGCAAGGGACGCGGGGAGAGGTGCCGGGACGGCGGTCGGAGGAGCACCCGACAGAACAGGGCTAGGGCAGGGGCGCAGGGGGAGGCGGCTGGCGAGGGGCGTGTCGGGGCGGGCGTCTGGGACGCCACAGCTGGAGGATTCGGTTTCCTGAGGTGGAACCCAGTTTGGGGGAGAAGTTTGGTTTTTTCCTCTTAATTCTGTGTAATGTGACCTCTCCTGCCCCCTGGCGGAGCAGTGGAGAGAGGCGCTTTCTCGTGCGCTGAGAGCAAGGGCTAAGGGCCAGCTGTCAATTACCAAAACCTTAACTGGAATTTCTCCACCTGGGCTTTTGACCAAGTTTACCAACTTCAACAAGGCCCAGTGTGATCCTGCAGGTACGGATGGGGTCACATTGAACCATAATTGTCCAAACGTCACCATCACTCTCTCTACCTGCTCAGGCAGAGCCTTAATGCTCTGTCAAAAGTGCTCTCTAAATACTTCTGTTTATTTCCAGGTCTTCACTTGCGCTAATAAGAGCATTACCCTCAGCTTTTTTTGCTGTTCCTCTGTGGCCAGAGATGGGCTCTGCACCCAGCCCTGTTTCAGCTGGCTATCGGCTTCCCCCTTGCAGTTGAGATGTTAGAACCCCATTTGGGGCTCCCAAATGGGGAAGCTGGCCTTCCATCAAAGGGAGCCACAGCAGGCCAGCTCCTTCCTTAATATCCCAGCAGAGATTGTGGAGAAATGACTGGATCCTTTTATTCACAAGTCCCGTTGCACAACACTCAGGTGTCCAGGATAGATTGTGCCAGAAAACGCTCTAAGTAACAGCATCAGCACCCCCGGCCCCCCAACACATACATACACATCTTTCCCTCTGAGTCAAAATCAGCACTCTGGGCTTCTTTTAAATGTAGTATCTATATTCTCCTAGAAGGCTCCTTAGTTCTAGCAAATTCTTCCCTAGCCCTTTTAGGTTAGGAAACCCAGAGAGGTTAAATGGTGCTCCATGGACCCTTCTGTATGCTCTTTATGCAGCATGCTGAGGAGGTGATTAAAATGAAAAGGAAAAAGTATTGGGGCACCTGGGTGGCTCAGTCAGTTAAGTGTCCAACTTCGGTTCAGGGCATGATCTCACAGTTCGTGGGTTCGAGCCTCGTGTCCCACTCTGTGCAGACAGCTCGGAGCCTGGAGCCTGCTTCGGATTCTGTCTCCCTCTCTCTGCCTCTCCCTTGCTTGTGCTCTCTCTCTCTATTTCTCTCAAAAATAAACAAATAAACTTTAAAAAGAAAGGAAAAAATATTGCAAACCAAAATATAATTCAATGCTAAATGGTGTAATAGATACTATTAATAGTGGGGAAGTTCAGAGGAGTGGGAAATCCCAGGGGTAGGGCTTGAGTTTGGAGACCACAGGAGGGAGGGGAGGGGGCAGGAGTGCATCGGCTCTGATTCCTTGGCCAGTGCTCAGGAGAGCAGGGGCCAAGGCACAAAGCATAGACCTGGCCCGGTAGTGTGGGCTGGCCAGGCTGGAAGGGTAGCTTGGCTGAAGGAGTAGAGTGGGAAGGAGACTGAAGCAAGAGTCTGGGGCTGCGGAAGGTGGGCTGTGGTGGGGTGGAGGATATGGGCGTTCATGTGCCCCTCTGCAGAGGGGTCATCGGTTACGAGCCTATAGATCCATATGATGAAAGCCGCTCGCAGGTGCAGGCGAGGTGAGGAACAGGTTTTCCCCAGGGGAGGAGCAGGGTCTGGGCTTCCAGCCCACTTTGTTCAAACAGTACTATTAAAGTGAGCTTGATTCAAAATAGCAGGAAGGGGACTTCTCCAACACTCAAGGGAAAAAGTTTAGCACAAACTAGTGCTTATCAGCCACTTCACGCCTGGGGACCCAAGAATTCCATCTGCCATCACCTGCTTCCCTTGGTGCCACTCTGGTGCCAGCTTTGCTATTCCCTGAGTGCAGTGGAGAGAACGGTTTCCTGGGAATACGGGAGACCAAGGTTCGGGGCCTGACATTGCCACTAGCTCTCAACTCCTCCCTCAACTCCCTTAACCTCTCTCGAGTGGGGCTCTCTCCTTGGTAGAGGGAGGGGGCTGGATGATTATTTCAGTATGTGTTTACTATGTGTTTCTTGTTGTGAAGGTGCAGACATCCTTGCTGTTTTTATGGAGTGGACACTAGTCTGAAGGCAAGCATCCGAACTGCCCTAACGGGAGGTGTCTCATTCTGGGGAGCACTCAGGAGTAGACCGAGTCTGCCTGGGCTGCCTGCACTGGGATCTTCTTTCATCTTGACTCCATGAAGTTGACAACTTCGCTCTTGCCCTGTGTTGGAGCCTGGGTTCCGTCTACAGCTCCCCTCCCCCACTCCACACACTCAACCAGACCCTGCCTGGTCTACCTGTTGACTGCCTCAAGGCCACCCCTCTTTACACATCATCCCTCGCCTCACTGTCCTGGCCACATCCACCTAGAGGTCTCCCTGCCCCTCTGTCTTGCGCCCCAATCCATCCTTTCCTCAGCGATCACATCTATCTGTGAATAATACTCTAAAAATCTAACCCAACTGAAACCTTTCAAAGGCCCTCCAACGAGGCTGAGACTCCCAAGTTCACGGCCCTGCTGGCCTCTCCAGCTGTTTCACTTGGTGCCACTCCCTGTCCCGCCCTCCGAACTAACAGCACACCGCCCTTGCCCACCCCTCAGCCATCATGAGGGTCCACTGCTCCTGTGGCTCCCTCTGCCCCAAATAACCCCTTCCCCTGTTTTACCACCTGCCCAGCATCTCACCACACCCCAATCCCTGGCCTCACTTCCCCTCTAAGACTTGGTTCAGACCTTGCCTTCTCCCAGCTGGTCTGAGCACTTCTCTGGCAATAAAAGCTTCCATCATAGCACTGAGAACAAAAGGCAGATGTTAGCTGTGAATCTGGTTACGTCTCTTTCTCCTGCGCTATTCTATGAGTTCAAGGGCAGGAAGTGCGTCTTGCTAAATGTTGTATCCCACCACCAGGTTCTGGAAAATAACAATTATTTGTTAGGAACTTTCTGTGTTCCAGGCAGTGTGTTGCTCATTGATCTAATCAGCAACCCTATAAGGTAGGCTGTGCTGTCAGTATCATCCCCGTTTTATGGATGAGGGTGCCCGAAGTTAAACTTGTAGCTGAGTTATAATCCAGGCTTTGTCTGACTCCCAAATCTGTGGGTCTAACCCCTCACTCTATTGGTTAAAATGAGCTGTTGAAATCGGTATGAATAAAAGCTCTCAAACAGGAGCCTTCCTGACCTGTAAACTGGAGACACCACTAAGTTGTCCGTCTTAAGCTCCTGAGACTGGAGGCAAATGTTGTGCATGATGGCAAGGCAACCAGTTGAACAGAACTGCAGTTTTCCACAGAGACAGGAAACCCACACTCTTCTCGTTTGCAGGAGCCTGAAGAGTGGCTGGCCGCCATTAAAGCAGCCATCAGAAGACAAAGCTAAAATGTTAATGAACTGTTATAAAGCCTAACGTAGAGGGGAATGAAAGCTGAGGGTCCCCGGGAGCCTCAGACTCGAGGAAAGTCTAGAATCACGCAGGAGCTCTTCCCATCAGCCTCTGCCGGCTGTTCATGACGAAAAGAGACGAAATGGCACCACATGGGAAGAAGATTGGCTTTAATGAAGAGCTGCACTCAGCTGCTCCACCTGTGTTTTCTTTTATTTCAAGACCTTTTTCTTTTTCAAAATTACTCAATTAACCCACTTAAAAATATTTTAAACATCCACAGAATTATATAGACCAGAAAACGATAAGAAACATTAAAAACACCTTTTCACGTCCCCTCCCCTTCCTACTGGCTATAAAATACTGCATAGGAAAGATGCACCAGAGCTTACTTGTTCTGTTGATAGCTAGTTTGGTTGTTTCAAACACTGTCTTACAAAAAATACTGCAGTAACTATTGTGATCCAAATATCTTGATGCTCATGAATATTCTATAAGATAGATACCTAGATATTAAGTTATTTAGCCAAAGGTCATGATATTTAACACTTTTGGTGAACCCTGCCAATTCAAAAAACTCTCCCTATTTACAACCAATTCCACTTTCCTTGGGAGTACCACCCTCACCAGGACTGCATACAGTCATGCTATTCAATTTTTACAGCCTGTGGGTGGGGGAGGGGAGTCTCATTATGCTCTTTTTTTTTTCCCTTTTTTTTAAGTTTTATTTACTTGAGAGACAAAGGAAGCCAGCAGGGGAGGGGCATAGAGAGAGAGGGAGAGAGAGAATCCCAAGCAGGCTCTGCACTGTCAGCTCGGAGTCCAGTGAGGTGCTCAAACTCAAGAACTGCGAGATCATGACCTGAACTGAAATCAGGAGTCTGGCGCTTAACCCACTGAGCCACCCAGGTGCCCTTCACCATATATGCTCTTTTAATTCCCATTCCTTTTGTTACTATCAAGAATGAGCGTGTTACCGTGTTTTTATTTGCCAATTTTTGAAAATTGAGTTATTTTTATTACCGTCTTACCATGGTAGGATCTTAACATATTCTGGCTACTAAGCTCTTGGGTGTTACACATATTGCAGACGTTGTCTTCTAATCCTTTGCTGGTGCTTTAGTTTTGCTAATGGTGCCTTTCTTCAAACAATTACAATCAATGTTTAAACAATTACATTTTCAGGAACTTCTTTCATGGCTTCTGGGTTTTACATTTTTTTTAATATTTATTTATCTTGGGGAGACAGAGAGAGTGGGAGACACAGAATCTGAAGCTGGCTCCAGGCTCCGAGCTGTCAGCACAGGGCCCAGTGTGGGGCTGGAACCCACGAAGCTCAGGATCATGACCTGGGCTGAAGTCGGATGTTTAACCAACTGAGCCACCCATGCGCCCCCATGGCTTCTGGGTTTTATATCTCCTTAGGTAGGTCTTCTCTGCCTCCAATTATCCAACTATTTTTATATTTTCATCTACAACTTTCATGATTTGTTGTGATGTTTGGTCTTTAAACCCATCTATAATTTTTTTTTCTTTTTTTAGTATCACAAGTCAGGAATCTAATTTTATGTGTTTCCATTTGGATGGTCAATGTCACACTATCATTTGTTAAAAGATTGGTCCTTTTTCCATCTTTTTGAATCGACTTCTAGTGTGTGTTAAATCACACATGTATATGGGTCTGTTCTGTACTGCTTTAGTCTATTGATTTCTTTATACCCATAGAAATATCAGACTGCATTAATTGGTACTGATTTATAGTATGTTTTGTCACTTGTTTGGACCCCCATCATTGTTCTATTAATTATCATTGTACATTTTCTCTTCCAGGCGAAGTTGGGAATCAGCTTATTGATCTCCGTAAAAATTTTACTGTGTCTTGATGATGATTGCATTGAATTTATGTTTGGGGGAAGAATGGTCATATTTACAACATTGAATCTTCCCATCCAGGAATGTGATAATGTAATATAGCTTTCAACTTATTCAAGTCTACTTTTATGTCCCCATTATATTTTATAATTGTTTAATGCTGGTATTAGGACAATAATTTTAGAATTCTGCATTATTAGGTATATTTTGTATCAAATACTCTTTAGCTAAGTGTTGGCTACATAAGTGTGTGTGAGAGAGAGTGTGTGTATATAATTACATAGCTAAACACTTAAATAGTTATGTTCACATAGTTATCGTTTTCCATGTAAGTCTTGCTTAATACCAAGCAATAATAATATACAAGGCTTATTTCTTATTTTTGCTTGCTTATTTGCTTTGCTATTATGAACGACTTTCCTCAAGTACATTGCCAAATAATTAACCGGTACATCAAAAATAATTTTGGAATGCTGCTTTCCCAGCATTTTTTTATCGCATACACTTCAGATAAATTTAGGTATCTGTTTATCTGAGGTTCGTGTTATGAGCTGAACTGTGCTCTTTCCTCCTTCCAAATTTTAAATGTTGAAGTCCTAACCTCCAGCACTTTAGAATGTGACTTTATTTGGAAATAGGGTCTTTAAAGGGGTAATTAAATTAAAATGCGGCCATTAAAGTGAGTCCTAAACCAGTATCCCTGATACTCTCAAGGAGTAAACCTAGACAGAGATACAGGTACAGAGGGAAGGCCAGGTGAAGACACAAGACAGCCATCTACAAGCCAAGCACAGAGGCTCAGAGGAAACCAATCCTGCCCACGCCTTCATCTCAGACTTCCAGCTTCCAGAGCTGTGAGAACACACTTCTGTGGTTTAAGCCATGAGTCTGTGGTACCTCATTATGGCAGCGCTAGGGAGCAAATAGTCTATTAGGACGGGAGCAAAAGTTACAAGAAATACAGGGGCTTTTCCAAGACATGTAGCTGCTTAATCATAGGCTTATTACCCTTGAATGAGGCAACCTCAAGATGACTGAATTTGAAAAATAAAACGGCCAAAGTTGTATTTTTTATGGGTTGTATTTCACTGTAAAAACCCATTTTCTTCTTCTCTAGGGTGAGAAAGAATTTTATTTCTAGAATCTCTGTTTGCTTTGGTCTTTGTGCATTCTTTCTCCCAATAATTGCTGGAATATCGGCCAATTAAAATAAGCATTTACGGACAGCTCCAAGTCAAATACAACTTGAAGCCTGGTTTCCTAAGGCATGATTAATTTTTGTGTGTTTGTATCTGGTCACCTTAATGGACCCTCTTATTAGTCCAAATGGTTTTCTACTGAGCTCTTGGGTTTTTGGATCAATGATCATATTACCTGCAACACCCACTCTTTCCTTCTTTATTAGCTGCTGCCTGTCTGTTGCTTCCACCTTGCTGGTACAGCGGCCTTTAGTGTTTGTAATCCACTGACCCCCAACCTCACGAAGCACAGAGTGGCTCAGGGATGGAACAAATCAGGGACTCCAAGCCTTCCCCGAACCATCAGCTACTTCCTGATGTGGGAAGAGAGGAGGCTGAAAACACGGCAGTGGCCTTTTAACAAGTGTCTAGGGAACCCGTGTCACCCGTGGGAGGAGACAGCATTACCAGAGCAATTGTGCATCACTGCTTTTCTCTGATGAGCTGGGGCCTCAGCCACCGGCACTGGCTTAACAAATGAAGACCTGAAGAGAAAAGAGGAGTAGCAGAAGGGAGAAGCAAAAATCGGGAAATGGAAGAGAGAAGTGAGCGGGAGGCTGTACCTGGAGACATAGGTCTAGAGAAGCATATTTCTTTCAGTTGTCTTTACAAGCACAATTGGTACACAATGTGTGTCTCATGGCCGATGAGACACAGTGTCAGCAATCCCTTCAGGTTACCAAGGGCCAGACTGAAAGGTCAGCACTTCCATTACGATTTCCTTGTTTGTGAGTGATTGTGTAGGTCGCATTTGCATTATAAATTAATGATCATTCTCTAGGACTCCTTTGTGCTGAAAAAATCTCTGTTCCCTCTCTTTTTTCTGTCCCTTTAAAGGGCCTATATTTTGGGCATCTGCTCCCCACCCCCCAAAACAGGACATTTCTCTCCTCTAACTGGTCTTCACTAACTATGGAAATACAACCAAGATGAATATATATTTTTAAATTAATGTTTCAAGGTTTTAGTAGGAGCTAACGTTAAAGGTTTTAAATACAGCTCTGAAAATTTAATAGAATGCCAATTGTGGATCCCAGGAGCTGGTAGTACTTTCCTACTCCAGGATACAGCATGCTGTAAAGATGTGTTGCCAGTCTGTTGGTCACATGAGCCTGTAAGTGGCTAGGGGAAGAGGGGCAACTCTGAGCTGTGGTGGAAGGGACTTGAAACCCCCATTCTCTCCGTCCTTTTTATTTATTTAATGGTAAACTCTCAACTATCCTTGCTTACTTGCTCTAAATGCTGACCTTTCCAAAGTGTCTTCTGTTATTTACAACTTGGTGCCAAGTCAATGTTTCAGTCCAAGAACAGTGGCATTTTAAGTCTCATTTCTACCAGGGCAGTGAAACCCTTGGCCCTTGTTTGAAGAAATGGCAGACATCAGTGCACAGATAGGGGAAGATTGGGGAGACCTGGAGACTCAGCGATTGGGGAGCCCAGCAATGAATCACAACAATGGTATGGTACTTGTGGGTTAAGGGACTCAGAGCCCAGAAACAAGCTTGTTCCCCATCATCATGGAGATACAGGCCCACCTTGGGCTGTAGAGTACTCCTGGGCAGAATAGCTGATCTTGTTTTCCTCTTCATGGTGGCTGCTCCATTTTCAGGAGAGAGCAAGGATTCTTTACTCAGCTTTGACTAGAAAAGTTCAAGTAAGTAAATCAGTATGGAGCTGAGTTTCTTTCTGGAGTTTCATCTCTTTTTTGACCTACTCTAAACAAGATGAGATAATGTGATAATAGGTTATTTTTGTATGTCTTTGGGATTTTTTTTTGGAGATATTTTATGGGATGAAATGAATCATTTTTTCCACAGAGATAGGGATTTCTCAGTACAATCTCTTAGCAATCCATGGGCTTTGGGCCCTTTGCCTGAAAAGGAAGGCTATCCGTGGCCTTCCTTAAAGAACACAAAGGAGATGGTATTATCGCCAAGGGTTCCTGGCTGGACCCACAGCCCAGACACAGTTCCTGGCGGATTACTGCCTGCATGTGACCATATGGTACCAGGGCAGATGTGGGTCATCAAAACCTAGTAACAATCCTAATAGCCAACAATTAGATAAATTAGGTTTTAGGCATCTACTTGGCAAATACTTTGCTGTTTCAGCTTGGTTTTCCATGCTGGCTAAAGTGATAACTACCGTTTTCTTACTTCAATAAGGCGTTCCCTCCAATTTAGTAAAATCAGTGGGAATTAAGTATATACACAAAGACATTTCAAAATTAATTAATTCCAGAGATTTACAATTTTAAATAACTTTGAGCCCTGTCCAGAACGCTCTTTGAATCCTTTCTTCCAGAGGGTTGAAGTTGGTAAGAATGCTTTACTATACCGTAAAAAATTTGTTAGTTGTACATAACTGATTGCCAATTATTAAAGGCTATGATTTGCTGAGGAGAACATTGAGAAAGGAGTTTCTTACGGATAAAAGCAATGAAAAGACCGGCAGTTGAAGTGGTAAGATCTCAGCTCTTTGGTCCTGGGATGGCATGCTTTAGGACCCAGTGCTATTTTTTAGAACATGCCATGAGGACTGAGGCTTTGTGAAAACATGTCTTTTATCTTACAGGACTGGGTAGTCCTCAGGCTGCCAGGTGAGTATTCTTGACAATAAAATCATTTCAATTTAGATTGCACCATATTTCTGAGTTTTAAAAGTTCCCAAATTAAAAAAAAAGTTACATTACATAAGTGTGTGACATGTATGCTTTTTGGGTGTGTGATACATATGCATATTATATTATCATAAGTCATATTACAATTTATTTAAAAAGTACATGGTCACATTAGAAAGCATATTTTACAGTGGTAAAGCAGCAATAGTTTTTATTTATTACACTTCTAAAACATAATCTAATGTTATAAGTAAAAAGGAACTCTGATTATCATTTAAAACATTTAAATTTGAAATTACCTACTCAACAGAAAGTCTTTACATTCAGATCAGACAAGTCCTGTGAATCTGTTGGTTTTTTACAGACACAGAATTTCTGTAGGGTTTTGGGCCCTCTCAACAGTTTCTGTTAAGTACAATGACAACAAAATAGAGCAATAAAGCAATGGGGCAGCCTAGTGGACACCAAAGACGAAAGACCCCCTACCCGGGCCTGGGCCAGTGAAACCCACCCTGTTGGAAGTACCAGCTGAGCCTGGGCCCGTGCACTTTCCACCTCAAGGCTGTCGGTGCCATACGGGGACTGTAGTGGGCCCGACCCCGTGGGACCAGTTCCAGGAAGCAGCCATCCTTCCTGTGAGTCACAGACCTTCCTTAGTCCCTATCATTTACGTGATGTGTTGATGGGATATTTGGACCCCACACTCCTTACTTCCATGTGAAGGCTTTCACTTCGTATCCCACCCTATCATCCCAAGACCCCACCCAACAAGGCTAGGTCTAGGTGCTTATGCTCTACGGGCTGCCTGACTCTAGATCCAGCCCAGACTCCTGGTCATGATCCCCATGGGGCACCAGTGGTCAGCAAAGGGTCTTTAGGGCCAGATAATGGCAGCGGCTTCAGCCAGGGTGAAGAAAAGCTAAGTACTACTCTCAACAAGGCTGTCACGAGAGTCGAGCCATCACAAGACACATCTGAAATCAGTGAGACTAAACTGTGTACATATAAACAATAATGAATGTTATAAAAACCAACAACCACAAAAACAGAGCAGGCCTCTCAAAATCCAGAAACCAGAAATCCATTTAAAAATGTTTAAATATAATTATACAAAGAGAAAAAAAAAAATCTCAGCTAAACAACAAAGCTAAGCAACCTTATCTGCAAATCTACATGACTGAAAAATGACCTGTGCTGGCATTATTTACTACTTGAACTTTGGTACTTTCTTTCTTCCCCTTGATATTTTAGGACATGTCAGAGACTGTAAGTAGAAAATGTACAGAGAAGGCAGTATTTTGGCACTAGCAAAAAAAAAAAAAAAAAAGTTAATCCCCTCTCCCCTCCCCCCCCATTCACACTAATCATGTGAATTTTAATACGCTGTGATATACACTCTAAACCCAATCCTTTAAAATGCTGTGCAAACTGTAGTTTGGGTGTTAAGTAGGAGTTGCTTGAAGGGCATCAGGAGGAAATCAGGCAGCCACATCACGAGGCAGAGTTGGAATCTTGGCACGTTATCACGTGGTTTGTCATCTCAGAATATGCCCTGATTTACAAAGAAAGAAGAGTAATATACTCCTCCGGCATTATCAGTATTGCAGGGCAATAAACCTTATTCCCCCTGCTAAGCATTCCCATTAATTTAGAAAATAACTCAGTAAATACAGACTCTGATTCAAAATATGGTTAACAACTACCAAGACTTAGCAAATATGCTGGCTAGTTTCTAAAATTAAAAAAAAAAGTTAAAAAAATCCTTTATTCATAAAATTGAAAGACAGGCTTTTGGATTTTAAAGGAAAAAAATTCTCAAACAGATATTTTCTATTAACTATGGATGGTAACAGTAAAGTTTTACATATATCAAGGTTAGTTTTTCCTCTAATGTATACATCCCAGATGATGTTTTTGGTGTTAAGAAGTTTTCTTGATGTTTATCTCTGGGGAAAATGTGGGTAAGCAATAATCTGTATCTCGGTATTGATCAAAAGTTCTAACATAAGTTTTCTCATAAATAGGTTTTAAACTTAGATTTGTATAGCTACCTTTTTAAATAGAGGGTAGGCATATTGCCTTTATATGGTTATTCATAAGTCATCTTTTCCCTTTTCTCAAGAGCTTAAAATAATGGTGCTATTATAAGTTTCTCACTGAAAATGTTAAGACAGCATATTTCCTAGTGTAGGAAAGAAAAGTAATTTAAACTGTTTTTACTCAGTCACAATTAAGAGATTGTGTGGTATGTATTTTTTCATTCCTGGAGAGGAGTTTATATAAGTGTGACTGACTACTAGTCAAATCTATACAAAACATTTTGGTAATCCTAAGAAAGTAAAAGCAATATTTTGTTCTTAAGGTTATGAATTCAGATGTAGATACAGGAGGCTGGTAAAAGAGCCAGTAGTACGGGCTTTTACTAATAAACACAGAGCAAGACAGAGATGTCAGAAAAGGGGCCACAGAAACAAGTAAACAGAAATACCCTAATAGCTCCTACCCCTACTCCATTTCAGATTATAAAGCACCTGTTATAATAGAGTTTAGTGATTCCATATTACATTATAAATATATCTTTCTTAAAGAATCTATAGAAAATATCATACATATAAAATTGCTGTATATTGCAAAATAGTTTAAAACCTAAAAATTTTGTATAAGCATACCTATCAATATAAAACATTATTTTTTCTCCACATCAATTGGGTTTTTAAATCCATATAAGGGTATTGTTTCCAAAGCCCATCATAAACCCAACCGACTTATACACTATTTGAAATACACAGACATATACATATATATATACACACACTCATACAGGGATATGACTCATACATATTTGAGTCTTCACAGAAAAAAAGCACAGTCACCAACGAAGTATCTTTTCATAGATACTTGTGTTTGCAAAGTGTTTTAATGTGGAAAAATAATTTTTAACTAAATTCTTCTCCTAATTGAACACAGTGGGCATAATAGTTTTAGCTGCCTATCACATTCTAAATAAATTTCTTTTGTTACAGTAAAAGACCTAAATATTTATGTAGGAAATTCCTTATGTTCCCTGTGTTAAGGGCCTATTCTAGATTGATTATAGAATAAAAGGGTGTTCTCAGTGTATTACTCTAACAGCAAGGACTTGTGATCATACCTAAAGTCCTTACAGAAATATTTTACCCCTTGCATATCCAATTCTTCCTCTCTAGAAAAACATGCCTAAAAGAGAATTCTGGGCTTCAGATTTTACCCTGTGCAGCCTGGAAACTGTGGAATGTCAGGACTGAGTTCTAGGTCAGGGATGCTTCAACAATAGCAGCCAGAAACCCAGGCTTTCTACCTGTTTACCTGATATTTACTCACAATAAACTCTTGGTTCAACAAAACAATCACAACTTGCTTTTTAATGGCATCATTGAAATAACTAATTTCTTGGAAGTGCTGTCAGAAAACAAATGTTTTCCTTGCCTTTCGATTAAGCTGGTCAACTGGTGTGCTTGATAACAGTTATCCTGGGAATGTAACCCATATAAGTTTTTAGCCTCTAGCCTCACCTAGTAAACCATGTAATTATTTGTAAGAAAAACAATTCATTAGAAGCAAAGCACATTGCAGATAAACAGTCCACTGCTAGAGAACGCTATCCAGTAAAATATAGTAATTAGAGAATCTTACATGTAAAAACAAATCATTTACTTATATAAACGTTACTGTGTTTATATAGCTTTAATTTAATTAGGTTACATTTTTTCAGTTGGAGGTTTTAAAAATCATGTATTTAACTAAAATATTTTATTCCCCAAACACTGTTGGGTTACTAGAGTTTTTATTAATAGATTTAGTGTGGTCAATTAAAAATAAATGAGATAAAAAGTGCCAAACAATTTATGGGATTGGGGGAAGAAAAACATCCTTCAATGTTTCCAAAAGAAACAACAAAGGCAAATTAGATCCAAACCCCTCAAACTCGGTCAAATGCAATTTAATATCTGAATAGGCACTTTAAACTCAAAACAGGGCAATTTTTTCTTCTCGTGTCCCTTCAGTTCTCCTCTTTGGCACGTAATAAAGATGTAATTTGCTACTGTAGCCCCTCATGTCTAGGACAAGACAAAATAATAGAAACAAAGGAGTGAAATCTGTACCTGAGGAGGTTTAAAAAAACTGAACTGTGATTAGTTATTAAGTAATAGAAAAAAGTATGAATCGTTCTACCAACTGTGTGACCTAGAAGATTCTACTGGCTTATTTTAAGTGACTTTAAAGACAAGGATGCTTAGTGTCTACTTTTCCAAGCTTATGTCTAACTCTGATTTTCAAATATACCCTCGTCACTGCCACTCACACAAGCTTTCCAGCCACGGGGACCAGCTTCACTTTCTAGCATAAAGGGCCCCATGTAGATCACACATACTGCTCTCAAATCCCTGACTGGACTGAGGGATATACAGCACTCACAGGAGGTGAAGTCTTCATATGTAAAGAGCACATCTCTTAAAAAAGACAGCGGTTGAAAGAGGCCCCATTGGGTGACACGGAACACCACTTTTGCCCCATGTGGTATATCGCAGGTACAAATCCCCGTGGCGGCTGAAGTTTGGGCAAAGTGCCATCCTTCATAGAATAAAAATCTCTACTAAACCCACTGCTGGCATTTATAAGTTATAGAAAAGGCTCATTTCTTATCCCCTCCTCTTGCTCCTGACCAATGACAGACACCAAGATGGGTAAGTGCATTTTTAGCATGTTCTAATTGACATTAATGACACCTAATAAGGAAAAGCAACAGGTATTTCCCCAAACGCACCAGGCACATACAAAACACTTCTATTCAGTGATTGCCTCCATTTCCGCATGTGCTATAAGCCACCAATTAATGACAACACCGGAAAAACGTAATGTGGTAGTAGTAAAACACAACCAACTTTCCACATTCATATACCCCAACACACACACACACACACACACACACACACACACACACGCTCCTGCTATTTGGGGGATATTCGCCACTGAGGAGAGGGCTTGGGAGGTCTCCCCAGGTACATAATTCACCATCTGAGGAGGTGCTGTTCAGGTAAGCATAAGTTAGGGTGAACTATGTTTGCAGCAAACCCACAGCAACCTAGCGCGATGCTGACACCCTGTCACGGTTTACTCCACGGAGGATAGGTATGTTAAGACTGTGGCCCAACTCAGCTCCTGTAAGCGTTAGCATTCGCTCGTCTTTTCATGGAATATGAAAGGCAGACTCAGGTTTCTTTGGTGATGGTCATTGGCTTGAATGGCAGATTTTTCTTCTGTTGTTGCATGAATGTTGTCTGAGTACGTCTCTTCTTCATCTTCTTCATCTCTTGGATTACCCTCCAGGCTGTGTCTAATGCCATAAGCGAAGTAGATCAGGAAACCTTTTGGAGGGAAAAGAAAAAAAAAAATCAATGTTTTAAGTATATCAGAAAATGACAGTTTGAACATGGGAAATTTAATATAGAACCTAATAGAGTTTTCTGCCTTCTCTTTCTGGTCTATTTTAGAACACAAGGCAAGAGGATTCCCCTGCAGAAGGTCCCTGATGGATGCTTTCTCAGCACAATGTGTTTCTCCATTGTTAACACCCAATCTTTATAGAACTTATGTTTCTCTCAATAAGTGTTTTCAGACATCTAGGTCAAAAAAATACACTGATTTTCTCAAAACTCAATACTACACTCTAAACAAAAGGATATGGGGGGGGGTAAGATCTCAAATGACATCCCAAACACAAGTGGTGGGGTGTCAGACTCACAGTGAGATATTTTGGAAAGCATGCCCTATGTAAACAAAGGGGGCATGTGTAAACATGTTACTGTCACCAGGAGAGGCCAAACAATCATGTACAAAGCAACTAGTTATTAACAGCTACGCTGGCTGGGAATTAGAAGCAAAGGTTTTAAGTATCCCCACTAGATAGTTTATTACTTACATGTAGGCATTTTGCTTTGAGTTATATATTTAAACATTGGTTGAGAGTTTGGGGTTGATTTGAAATGCATTATAATCTTCCCATCTAGGGGCGCCTGGGTGGCTCAGTCGGTTAAGCATCCGACTTCAGCTCAGGTCGATCTCGCGGTCTGTGAGTTCGAGTCCCGCATCGGGCTCTGGGCTGATGGCTCAGAGCCTGGAGCCTGCTTCCGATTCTGTGTCTCCCTCTCTCTCTGCCCCTCCCCCGTTCATGCTCTGTCTCTCTCTGTCTCAAAAATAACTAAACGTTAAAAAATAAAAAATTAAAAAAAAATAATCTTCCCATCTAAAATAACAGGAAGCAGGCTACCAATTAGCATTTTGGCAGGTATGTTGAGGAATGATTCCACTTCCTCTCATACCTCAACGGTTTAAAGACCCAGCCCTCCCTGTCCTCACATAAAGGTACTATGATCACCATTTTATTTTTTATTTTTTATTTATTTATTTATTTTTTTTATGATCACCATTTTACAAAGAAACAGGCACAAAAGCAGAGAGGTAACTTGGCCTCGGCCACACAGTGAATAAATGGCAGATGTAGATTCAAACACAGAGAGTCTGGCTCCATAGTCGATGCTCTTAACTAAGATCAAGTACATTAAACTAGAGTGGACTATGTTTGAGGAAAGAAGCAAGGGCTCATGGAAAGGTAGGAAGCATGCTGAAGTTCTCTGCCAGATTTCAAAGAGATTCTTCTGGGCTCAGAGGAGGGGAGAGAGTTCTAGAGTCCTGTGCCCTGGGAGTTTTGGGCTCCGCTCCCTGGCAGCATGTGCACAGGACCCCAAAGGAATGGCTGTGTGGCTACATCCCTGAGGGTGGGGCTGACCGGCAGGGGATTCCTGTCAGGATCCTGGCCCTGAAGCAACAGAAGCACCTACCAGAAGTGGCCACAGTGATAGGAAGAGAGGACAACCTGGTGTAACCTGTGTGAATGGATAACCTGTGACCCGAGGCACCAGCACCCCCGTTCCCTGGCACAGTGTGAGGTCCCCAAAGTATGGGCAAAGCCCTAGTGTGGGTGTGGGGAGATGAGCAAAACTGACAGAGGTCAGATCTTCCATCAACTCAAGTGGGTTGGTGGCTTGAAACTAAAATGAAGTTAATTTCTAGCCAAAGCAAACAATTACATACACAAGAGTGAATCAGGTTCATTCTTGCTAAGCCAATGGGAAGACTGACAAAAAACACACTCTTCAACCGCTCAGGCAACCCAAACAATGCAGATTTAGCTCTTGTTTCTCTCTGCTTCACCTTACAGACATTTCTCCTCACATTTTCTTTAAAAATGTTTATCTGTGTTTGACAGAGACAGCGGGAGCAGGGGAGGAGCAGAGAGAGGGAGGGAGACAGAGGATCTGAAGAGGGCTCTGTGCTGAATGCACCCAGCCAGATGTGGGGCTCGAACTCGCCAACTGTGAGATCACGACCTGAGCAGGAGTCGGTCGGTCGACTGATTGAGCCATCCAGGCGCCCCTCTCCTCACATTTTTAAGACAAGTGCTCAGGGCTTTAGTTACAACAAATGCAAACTTTTATTTTATAACTCAATTTTTCACACAGGAAAGAAATCATAATGAAAAACAGTATAGTATAGATATAAATAAGCATACTGACGTCATTTAATGCTAAATCCCAAGGTTCAAACAGTAAGAACTTTAGATAACAGTTATTTCTTGCCATCAGCTCACTCAAAATGTCTTCAGGGGCACTTGGGTGGCTCGGTCGGTTAAGCCTCCGACTTTAGCTCAGGTCATGATTTCACGGTTTGTTGGTTCAAGCCCCGCCTCAGGCTCTGTGCTGACAGCGTGAAGCCTGGAGCCTGCTTTGAGTTCTATGTCTTCTCTCTGCCCCCTCTCACTCACGCTCTCTCTCAAAAATAAATAAACATTTAAAAAAATTAAAAAACAAAACAAAACAAAACCCCAAATATCTTCAGAAGTCTACTGGTATACACTGACAAGAACGGGCTTTGGAATCAAAGTCTCACACTGCCATTCACAAATTTGATCCCTGGACTTTTTGGGGCTTCTTTTTTTTCTCACCCATTAATTGGAGAAAGCGGAATTTACAGATGCTACAGGGTTACTGGGAAATGTAATTTAAAAAAAAAGGGGGGCGCCTGGGTGGCTCATTCGGTTGAGTGTCCGACTTCGGCTCAGGTCATGATCTCACAGCTCGTAAGTTCGAGCCCCACATCGGGCTCTGTGCTTACAGCTCAGAGCCTGGAGCCTGCTTCGGATTCTGTGTCTCCCTCTCTCTCTGCCCCTAACCCACTTGCATTCTGTCTCTGTCTCTCCCAAAAATAAAAATAAACATTAAAAAAAAATTAAAAAAAAAAGGTATCTGAAAATATTTGGAAAAGTAAGCATGCTGATAATCTAAAATTGGGAAAGGAAGAAACTGAAAAAAAAAAAAAAAACCCTTTATTTCCAGGAAGGGGGAGGGGATGAATTTGTCTAATCACAGAGCATGAAAACTGGAGAAACAGAGCCAAGGTTCAGAAAGCTAAAACATTAAAAGACCTACCAAGTGCCATCCAAATGCTAAATCGGATCCACGTGTCTGCACTCAATTGGACCATCAAGTAAATGTTCACCAGGATGCTGAAGGCTGGCAAGAATGGTAAGAATGGAACCTAAGGGGGAAAAATATCTTCTTAACTATACTCAGATTTGGAAAGCACATTCCCCAAACTGTGTCAACACTAACTTGACATAGGTACTTTCACACTGTGTCAGTAAGCTTATATTCTTACAACAAGAACAACCTGGAGAAAAATCATTCCTGTAGAGTATACTAAAGGCAACGTCCCATTTTACACTATTTACGTGCAGCCCAGAGCAACAGGGATTTATCCAGCCTGCTAACATCTACATCATCACCAAGATGCAATGGGTTTTAGGGTTTGGTTTAGTTTAGGGTTTACTGGTTTAGTTCAGATATCAGCAGGCACGCCTCTGGAAGTCTGGATACATTTGGCATCTCAGAGGGATCCTTCCAGGAAGCTCTCTTCAAGCCCAAACCTGCTCTTAGTTCAAATCCAACAGGACAATTATAGCAGAAGGGCTTTTAGTGGGAATAATCTTCTTGAGAGAGTACTGAATCTCTAAAATAAAATTTCTTTATTCCTTGATCCCATAGATTACTTGACAAGAAATCTGTTTACTATTATACATAATAATGTGATAGGAGCATATTCAGGGTTTTGAAAAGCCACGTAGAGAGAATACTTATGACAAAAAGTATCATTTCAAAGAATCGCGACACTCTAGTTCCCTGGTTAACTTCATCAGAAGTGACTTTTTTTAAACTTATAAAACTAACCCATAAGAGAAAATGTGCGAAATATTTAGGATCTCTAATGTTCACAATTCGTACCATGAAGGCTACTTTTTGCTGATTCTGGGGCTGCCTCCAAATGGTGAGCACGACAACGATGCAGAGAACGAGGAAGAGCACAAGGAGAGCGAGACTCCACGCCTCCAGCCGGGCAATAGCGTGGACTCCGTAAGTGGTCAGGATGCTCAGACCCAGAACCAGAAATGCTGTACAGGTGACATGTATGGAAAACAAAGTCAGCACGCGCACATCACTCATTCCCTCAGCTCAAGCCGTCTATTTTGATAAGATATCAAGTTCTTTCCGGATCTACTTTGCCAAATACTAAGACTCTTCATTTCCATTTGGGGAAGACATGGCTGATCCCACTGACTTAACCTCCACTCGCTTCCTCCTGACGGTCTCCTGCCCCCCTCCTGGGACTACCATCTTGCTCCCCCTCCCCATGCGTCCTCTGGGTCCCCCTTCATGACATCCTCTGACTGTATCACATGGGTTGATGGGATGCTGTCTGGGCTGGAGATTTCTCTGTTCTCAAATGGGAGATGGCAGGTCTGTCCACTGTCCATGGTTATAAACAGTGATTGTTAATGCAAACAAATAATACATGATCTGTGTCTTTTCCCCCTATTTCAGAAGGTGATGTCACCACCCGCCCACCCTATCTCTGACCATCACGTCCCTCCGCTGTGCTCTGGAGAAGTCTGTACTTCCCTCAGCTTGCCACCAATAATCCTGTTCCTTTCAGCCCCCCGAGAGCAGGGACCATTCTTCCTGCTGTCCCAGGTGCCCAGCAGAGCTCTTGGCACGTTGCCAGTGCTTGGTAAATGTTGCTGAAAATATCACCCATGACATAACTGCAGGTGAGCAAACAAGACTCTCTTTACTGCGTCCCAGTGTGTTACTGGCAGGTGTTCCTGGGAGCCCCCGGACAGCCACTGAGATGTACCAGCTTTGTACAGCTGCCACTCACACCCTAGGGAATGTCTTCCTTTCTTCTTCAATTACATGATAAATCTATCCCACTAATACATGCTCTCAACTACCAGTGACCCATTGGGCAGAAACTTCAGGGCTCAGGGCAGCGGCAAACTTAGTCTAAGGCAAGGTATGGCCTTTTGTCCGCGCCCACATACCCGCTCCAGCTACACACCCCTGGGGGCCTGTGCTCTGTGCGCGGCATAGCGGACTTACCGAGGAACCCCACCAGAAAGCTCACGAGAGAAGATGACTGTTGCGTAGGCAGAGCCGAGGGGCTGAAGAGAATCCGCAGGCTGAAACCCTGCCCCTGCAGCATGGTGACTTGGGACTCGCTTTTCGAGGCAGCACTGGCACATGATCCCAGCACTTCTTTTTCAGGACAGCATTTGGGCTGCTCGTAAGACAAGCCAGGCTGGTACCTGTTGCCAAATAAACGTCCGTGTCTTCATTCTCCAACTGACACTTGGCCCAAATGAAACGAACACCGTAAACTCTAAGTGAGACCCCTTGCAGGGTCCCAGCTTGTGCAGTAAACTGACACGTTTCATGACTCCGCCCCAGAGCATGCTGAGCCAGGCCACAAACCTGCTCAATAAAACATCTGCAGCAACTCTGAATTTCCTCTGACAGCCGTTTCATTACAAAGTGACACAGTAGATGCGGAAGAGAGTTACGTTTTCCAAGGGAGGCGACTGTGACTAGAGGAGGATTATCCTGAAAATATCTGGGTCCAAAGGAAATGCGTTTCAAGAAAACAGCACAGAAACTCTGCTTAAGCGTCAGCTGCAGAGGGACATCCAGTCTTCAGGTTGGCATTCAACTGCCGCTGGCCATCTGCCTCTCTGGCCTCATCTTCCTCAACCTTCCTCTCCCAGTCCTCCAGTTTAATCCAGAAGAGCTCCACCCGCCATGCTTCCCAACCCCATGTATGCCAAGTCTCTTGATCAATTTATCCCCTTCCTCTCCAGCCTGCGTCAGGATACCAGCCTACTTCACCTCCTAGGATCTGCCCTGTCTCCTCAGTGTGGTCTCCTTCCCTCTGAGCAGCCTTTCCTTAAATGTAAAAGTAACATTTGACCTCAATCTAAAGAAGAAATATGCTCACTGAGGGAAAAAACTCACAAAATACACAGAAGAGAATCAAAACCACCCAGGGTTTTGAGGCAATTTCAGCCAAACAGAAATGCATATATATGATATGCATTAAAGAGATCATAAAAGATGCATTAACGTGAAATCATGAAAATGATTTCTTCATGTAAATCTATGGTATTATTTAAATAAATTCAGATGTTAATACAGCTTTGCTGAATCAGATACATTTATCCATATAATTATCATATTATTTGCTGTAGAAGAAAAAGCGTTTACCTCTTTCGTAGAAGAAAAAGGGTACCCTCATTTGTTTCACCGTTCTGCTATTGATATGCAGGTCAGTTCAATTTTTTTCACTTTTGCAAATTGCTTTTTTCATAAACATCCTTTATATATCTATATAGATATCTTTCTCTATATCTATATATATCTGTGTGTGCCTCTTTGATTAAAATCTTTATTATAAAATCTTAGCAGCTGAAATACTGGGACAAAAGATAGAATATTTTTAAGTGTTTTTATACATTATAAGAACTTGCGGTTCATATAGATTAGGCCAACTTACTGCTAATTATCAACTGTATTTAATTCTTTGCTAAATAAGGACCGGGGCGCCTGGGTGGCTCAGTCGGCTAAGCATCTGACTTTGGCTTAGGTCATGATCTCGCGGTTTGTGGGTTTGAGCCCCGTGTCGGGCTCTGTGCTGACAGCTTGCGGCCTGAGGCCTGCTTTGGATTCTGTATCTCCCTCTCTTTCTGCCCACCCCCACTGGTGCTCTCTCGATCTCTCTTAAAAATAAACATTAATTCTTTGCCAAGGACTAAGTATGTTTATTATACTTTATAGTGATGTTTTTCTGCCCATGACCTCTTGCCTCGTGATACCACTAGCTCCTCGAAAGCAAGGATGGTGAGTCCTAATTTTCTTTATTCCCCGGGCTCCATGTGACACGCAGCATTCGGGACCAATGAGGACACTCACCTGAGGATGAGAACACATGCTGCAACCAGAGAGTAGGCCAGAAGAGTGCCAATGGACATCATGTCCACAAGGGCCTTCAGGTCAAAAAGAAATGCCATCACAGCTATTGGGGAGAGAGCAGAATGGTAAAGAAAATGGCCTATCATGTAACTCCATACAGTTGATAACTTTCAAGTCAGGGATAGTTGTCATTTTATGGTTCCAGGACCAATGATAAATCAAACAAACTATAGAAAATATATTTCTCTCGCTTAAAAAGGTGTTCCTTAGGTCAAACTGCTGGTGAAACTTCCAAACCCCTTAGCTATCTATCAAGTATAAAACACATCTACTTTGATTATTTAAAAAATATTGGCTTGACAAAGAGTGAAAATATCGTATGACAGAACACTCTCCTTTGATGTTTCAAAAGAAAAACATTGCTCAGAAATAGGAACTAGCTCTTGTGAAACAACCATTAAAAAATTGAAATGGGAGAACTTTCATTACAGAAATTCCATAATCATTTGCATTTCCATCTGCATCTTGAATTATGCATATATGAAAGAAAGTAATTTCCAATTAAATTACATTTCTGGTATAGGTGAAATTCCATGCTGGTTAAAACTCCTCACTCTGAGAAGATGGGGCTAAATTTGAGGGATGAATCTATGTCCTACACTCAAATTGCAGTAATGTTATGAGGCGAAATATACTTTCTAGCTGAATAGTTAACTTGCACTTGGCAATTTTTTTCTCCATTGAAACATCAAATACCGATTAATACTAACTTGACTTGACCGCATAGTTGTCTCTATCATTGTTAAGTAGAAACACCACATTCTATTCCCATGGTGTACCAGACGTCTCTTAGCAAGCTTTATATCTCTATGATCTCAATTTATCTTTACTCCAATAATCCTATGAGACAGGGAAATTAAATAGGCTTAACTATATGCAGTGGCCAGAATCTGACTGGTTTTGACCTCCAAACCAGCAATTTCACATGGTTTGACCTGATAAGATAATGATCCTCATTTTATAGACAGGCTAATTTGGCAAGGTTATAACTGGTGGCAATAGAATTCCATGTAAACTCTACTTCTACCCTGCTTCCTCATGTTCCTTCCATGATACATCACTTCTTTAAATGCACCTCATGCCTTACTTTGAAAACCTTCCGTTGCTAGTATACTTATATGTTAGATTATTACAGTTTCCGTATGTTTTGTAAGAATTACAAATAGCAAAATAAGTAGCTAAGAAAGAGGAAAATGATTAATTATCCAGATAAGCTCTCTAATCTAAGCTAAAAACAAGCACAGTAAGGTGTGGGAGTAGAATAACAAAAATATAGTATTTCAGAACGTTTAAAAAAAAAGCCTTCTGCTATAATTATCTTCTTTTGTTATTAATGTCAATATGTTATACTGCCAAATTAAATTCCTTCTGAAGAAAGAAGGATATATTTTGTAAAACTCTGAATACAAAATAAAGTATTACTGGGCAAGATTTCACTGGGAAAAAATAAACATTTTTATGGAATAAATAAAATGTATGATCCTTTGTCAAGATTTATAAATTCTTTTCACTAGCATAATGGACTGTTTAGTAACAAAATGGGCTATAGATCATCTAGTGCAACCTTCATTTTATGGGGGCAGAAATCTAAGCCCCCATTAAGAAAATAAGTGACTTGGCCTTCCAATGTATGTCCAATAAAGTGCCAAATTTATTAAAAAACATTTACAGTGTGAAGCTGTTTAGGCAAATATTTTCTGACTCTGAAAAAATACTATTTCATGCATAATTTAAGCATTAGCATTCTGTAATTTCCCCCCCATTCAGAGCCTCAATCAAGTTATCAGTTTTGGTTTGAATTTTTACTACTAAAACAGCTTTATAAAGCTTGCTGAAGTCTCTCTCTTGCTTCCTAGAACAGGACCTTTAAGGCCGTTCTCTCAGTCTGTATGAATCTCCTTGAAAATTTCTTCATGGAATAAATAAGAATCTGGCCAACGGCATTTTACAGAGATATTATGACATCCCCAAAGATAGGCATCTGCAAGTTTTTTTTAATATGAGTTAAACACCAAAACACATAGTTGAAAGCAAAAATAGAGTCCAAATGGGGTTTAAGAGGAAACAGTTGTTAGTAAGTCTTAGAGAACCATGGTGGTCCAGGCAGTACAGATATCCCCACTCTGAGGGTGGGTAATTACCACAGCAAGTATAAATTACGCTGACATTTCTTATACTTAATTAAAAATGAGTAAAAATACGGTGAAGACTCATTATAACCCTTTGCACATTTGTTAGGTGCCCCGAAAATTAAAATCATGAAATGGTAAAAAATCCCCAAGGGTCAGTTAAGAATGAATTTCAGTAGACCACCACCACCACAATTTTCAGATCTCAATGTTCATAACCTAATTTATCAGTGATTTTTTTTTTCTTAACTTACATGCACAGCAAGCAGACCCTCTTTATAAGTCCATGCATGCGCATAAAACGTTTAAGGCCAATGCTGAAGAATCCTACGTTTGAAAAGCTTACCAGAAATGACCCCTGCCGTCAACGTGGCGGCAACTGGTGACTGCCTCTTACTCACTCTGCCAAGAAATCTAAACAGTAAACCGTCTCGGGCCATGGCAAATAGAATTCGGGGTAAAGGAAACATAGAGCCCAGAAGACTAGAACAGAAAAATTCATAATCCGCATGTGAGTTATTGTGAAGTATTACTCTAGACAGGCATACACAGGTAAAGACCGGACACACTAAAATGCAGAACCTAGGCCAAAAAAACCCAGAAAAACAAACAAAAAAAATCAAAAAAGGAAACATTCACAAAAAAAGTTACTGACCTTTACTTAGATCAAAACAGAAAACTACCTAACTGCATTTCTCTTCAGAATCCTTGATGAAAAAAAAGATCCCCCTTTTCTTAACAAAAGTCAACTCTCTCTCACCTGCCACCGCACCCGATGATAAAGTAGCAATTACTGGTGTCTTCGTTTTGGAATTGATTTGAGCTAGACATTTGAAAAGCAACCCATCCTCCGCCATAGCATAGATTACCCGCGGCATTGGGAAAATGGATCCAAGAAGACTGAATAAAAAGCAAACACATGCAGGATGGCAAATATATTCATGCAAGATGACATCTCAGAACTGAAATTAAGCGACTCGTATAAAACTCAGCATCACAACCAAGATTATGACGTCTTGTTATTTTTAAATGTGTTATGATTGGGCATTTAAAAATACTTGCCAATATTTACCATTGTGCTACCTATTATTCTGTTATAGATATTTGCCCCGCACACTCACCACACTAAGAACAATAGTGCAAGTAATTTGTGCATGCCCGCAATTATTACTGAATTAACACTAAGTAATTAAGACTTAAGAAAACCAAAACCAATCATAGCATTAAGACGTTTTTAGTGGCAATAACTCAGAAAACAAAATTTCTAAACGGATATGAAATTAGAGATTAAGTAATTTGAATTCATAGTATAGTCACTTCATTTATTCAATGATTATGATTCTTGTATTTATTTTACCACTATTTTCCCTCCTATTTCTTGGTATTTGATCATAATAGTAATAATACCCAGCATCACAAGATAATCAAGAGAGAAAGGGTAAAAAAAAAAAACACAAAAATACACCAACTTACTGTAAATTTAGTACATAGAAGTAGCCACGATTAAAAGTCAGGAACAGCAAAGTTTTAAGAAAATGCTCTTTGCTTTAGATGTTTCAAATTTCTTGGGTGTTTACTGGCTGCACGAATCCATACATGACTTAGTTATAAAAAAAATAACCATTTGAAAGAAAATATGTAAAATATTTTGTTTTAAATATTCATTTTATCTTTTGATAAAGCTGGGCTGACTTGGCCATGGATAAATCTTTGTCTATCTTCTAAGACCATGATGGCATGATGTCTTCATAGTTCAGATTTTTTCAAACTATTCAGAAAAAACCTCAACATTAGCAGATGGCTGAGAAACCAATGGGGGCAATTTCTACTTGCTACTAAATATTATCCCGAATAGAAAATAAATAGGATTTTTTGAGAGCGATGAAAAGCTAGGCTGATGAATTATATGAAAAGATTTTTTTTCTAATTCGGACTTTTAACAACTTATTTTCACTTAAAAAAATTAGTAATCAGGCAGAGATTAATTTTCTCTTTGTAATAACGTTATACAGTATCCCATGATATAAACCAGAATGAAATATCTTATAATCACATGTTAATTTGAAACGTGAATAGCTCAGGGAGCCTGAGAAATGGATTCTCAAGTACGAAAACAAGTAGCCCCTGAAAATCTGGGCACTTGAGATTCAACTACCTTTTTCTTTCCACATAGACATTATATGAACTTTCAGCATTAATTTCAAAACAGTAATTTCTATTTCTAGACCAAGTTCACTCCGATCAGTACTAAGAGAAAGTCTCAGTGTTTCACAGTAAAAAGCATATTACATTGGACAGTGTCACAGCATACAGCTCCCAGTCACAGAGACTTGATATTATTTTAAAAGACGACAGAGAACATCAAGTCTGCACACCAGGTCTCAGTGGTCTGTAACACTACAAGTAATACCGAAGCCAGCAGGGAAACATGCTGGTATAAGTGTCCTAGAGTTTTATAATATATACACATATGAATACGTGTGGCATACATGTGTGTGTATGTGTTCACGTGTATCAATGCCGTATACATTTCTACTGAAGCTTGGACCACCATTATCTTGAAAAACTGACTTTTAACTGATGGGTGAAAAACGTTTTGTCACTTAAGACTTTCATATGGAAGTTCTGGTCAAACTATTCAGAGAATATGTAGTTGCATAACATATACCTTATACCAGGAGTATTTTTAAAACCTACTGAAGCAATTCTTTAAACAATGAGTCCTCTGCAGTAACACCCACAGCCCCTGCCTCACAGGCAATGCAATATACCTTGTTGACAAAGCACAGAGGGAGCCCGCTGCAACAACGTATTTGGCAGGACCCCATCCAACATATTCAAATGCTACTGGAAGAGGGCTTTTCTCATCCAGGAGGTAGTATGGCATCATAAGTGTTAAAGCTGCAGAGACCCCAAAATAGGCCATAAAGCAAACAAGCAAAGAAGTCACAATTCCAATAGGAATCGCTTTCTGAGGATTCCGGACTTCTTCACCTAAGGAGATATAAACAAAATATTTGCATATTTACTAAAACATTAATAGATAAAACACGGATTCTTCTTCTCCTTCATGGTAATTTCAGTCTGCTTTTGTCCCTTCTGTTTTCTTAGCTTGATCCATCTATTCTACATGAAATTTTCTCTCTTCTTAAGCATACTCTGGGGCGTCTGGGTGGCTCAGTAGGTTAAGCGTCTGACTTCAGCTCAGGTCATGATCTCACAGTTTGTCAGTTGGAGCCCCGCGTTGGGCTCTGTGCTGACAGCTCGGAGCCTGGAGCCTGCTTCGGATTCTGTGTTTCCCCCTCTCTCTGCTCCGTCCCTGCTCATGCTCTGTGTCTCTCTGTCTCTCAATAGTAAATAAATGTTAAAAAAAAAATTTAAGCATACTCCGTTATTACACAAAATTCCAATTCCCAGAGGCAAGAAGAGAAAGCAAGATATCAGGCAGATCAGTTTCCCATTTCTAGAAAGAAAACATGATATACCAGCATATTAAATTTTTTGGGATAGCATAGCAGTCTTAATCATTTGGAAAGTGATTCATCCACAGAAATTAAATGACTGCCATGGCATTCTGTGGGCTCTTACATAGGAAGGCTTCCATAAATATGAAGGTAAACTTTTTCTAGCCAGTGTACCAATTTATATTAAGCTCCAGTTTCAATAACAACAAAAATAGTGCTTTGAATCTTTCTAGTAAGAGTTGGCATTTGCAATGCCTCAAAATGGTCAATCACACAGCCATACAGTAATCTGAACCCAGAAGAAGCATGTAAGAGAGTGATTCTGACATGATGGCTTTGTTGCATAAGATAAAGAGAAAAGAATTACCACAATATATTTTATCTTACTAAAAAAGAGACAACTTAAGAGCATGGTCATCATTTGTTACTCATTGTGATAGTACTGAAGGTTACTTCCAGGCTGAAGGTTAAGGACAGTAATTATGACTAACATTTATAAAATATTTGACAGCTTGCAAAGTATTTTTCAAGTGTATTATATTTTTAAAAAAATTTTTTAATGTTTATTGAGAGAGACAGAGTGCGAGCGGGGGAAGGGCAGAGAGAGAGGGAGACACAGAATCCGAAGTAGGCTCCAGGCTCCAAGCTGTCAACACAGAACCCGATGTGGGGCTCAAACTCACAGACTGTGAGATCATGACCTGAGCTGAAGTCGGACGCTTAACCGACTGAGCCACCCAGATGCCCCTCATGTGTATTATATCTTAAGTAACCTTCATAACACGAGGGGTTAACATGAGGGATAGGTACTGGCTCTCCCACTTTTACCAAAGTGGAAACCAAGGCTCAGAGCATTTTACTAAGTTTCTTTTTTATCACATACAGTAGGCGCCACAGCTGGGTCCAGAACCAGCCCTGATTACCCCAAATCTCACTCTTTCCTTGATCTTCCGCTGCTACCCATGGGTACTTGTGTACAACAAGGAACACCTTTCCTTCCACAGAGCACCAAGATTCTTCCCTTACCAGTTGTTGCAATGCAGTCAAATCCCACGAAGGCATAGAAGCAGGTGGCAGCCCCAGCCAAAGTCCCCGCAAAGCCATACGGCATAAAGCCACCAGCCCCATAGATACTTGTTCCATTTTCGGAAGGCAGCTCTCTAAGGCGGAAAACAAGCACAAGGGAAAGTTATTTTCATAGAAAACTTCTAGTGATTTGTCTCAAACTACCTCTTTGGAAAGCTGTTGTGTCCACCAGCTCTTTGAAACTTACATATATAAAATTAAGAGTAAATCCTACTTTTCCACCCTGCCCTAGAGAATGTAGTGGTGTTTCCAACAATGGCGTCCTCCTGGGCTGCTAACACTCAACTGGAGGCTGATCAATAGCATAAGCACAAAATCCAGATCCACTCTGGCTGGAACTCACAGCCAGGCAGGATTGTGAGAGCAGAGATGCTCTATATGGGCCATGCTCTGAAACAAAGACATGACACTTCCTCTTCTCATGTATAGTTGGGCAGGCTGCACACTTAAAAATTTTCCTAATAAGGCATTTGAAAAGGTGGCATCAAATTCTCTAGGCTTGATTACTAATATTGAAGTTGAATATTTTATTACATGGTAAAAATTGTATAAAACCAGGGGCACCTGGATGACCCAGTTGGTTAAGCATCTGACACTCAGTTTAGATTTGGGTCATGATCTCACAACTCGTGAGTTGGAGCTCTGCATCAGGCTCCTTGCTGACAGCCTGGGATTCTCTGTCTCCCTCTCTTTCTACCCCTCCCCCACTCATACTCTCTAAAAAATAAATAAATTTTTTTCAAAATTGTATAAAACCAGAGGATATTAATTTTTTGCCTCAAAATAATGACTATAAGCAACATACATAAAGAAAACCATGTAGTTACACCTCACTTCATGTAACAGATATTTCTGTAACCTTATCTTATTTACACATAGGAATATTAATATAAATCTTGGGCTGAAACCTTCTGTATATAATTATCACGAATTCAATTTTTGAGTCTATCAGGTTTAAAGTAAAATGCACAGACAATTCTGCTTTTGCAACCAACAACATTCTCCAAAAATCAAGGCCTGAAAAGTACTACAAGGCTGCAAGAATGCAACGAAACCAAACAGTGTTCCCCAACGGAAGCACTAAGGAATGCAAGTCTCCAAAACACCCACTGTTTGTAAAAGGGGGCAAACCTTTGTGGGGAACTCCAGTTAGGATCTCACTTCACTCTACTCCTATACCAACCGCAGAGCTTGAAGCTGAGAAGGAGCCGCTGTGGCTCAATAGTGAGCACACATATGCATTTGTGTGGGGGTGGGGGGACACTGGGAAGAAAGGTCTCGGAAGAGAACAGACCCTCAGAGATCTCTCCTGAGCACAAAAATTGAGAACCACTGTTGATAAAGGAAAATGTAACATAAGACAAAAGTAGGCAAATTGACGGGGGGGGGGGGGGAGCGGGTGGAGAAAGCACTCAAAATAAGGGAAAAACCCAAATATTATACCTGGCACTTGCTGATATATTTTTGAGAAACTCTTCACTAATCTTCCAGTTTGCCACATTGCCTTTCACAAACCCAGCAACCATAACAAAAAGAAGGACCAGGATGTTAATAGCTGTGAAGATTTTATTCACCCAAGCTGATTCTTTCACTCCAAAAGATAAAAGACCTACGGAAAAAGAAAGGGTATTTTAATTTTTACCCAAGTTTTAGCAAAAGCAATGGCATTTTGAGGCTGTTACACGGTTTAGGATATTATTTCACCAGGATTCATATATTTAACTTACATTTATCCCTTTCTATCGCCCGTTTTGACTCATTTAACTGTGTAACAATGTCTCCTAAACACAACCAACTTGGTTTTAGAAGGCCGGCTGTGCTCGTAGCCAGGAGACACCACACTTCAAGAAATCGATAGTTCTAGTGACTTTGGCTATTATCACCAATAGATGGACAGAGGTAAAGTAACTGAATTTTAATGAAATGCTTGTCTAAAAAAGCCATCTCAACATACATACAACAAATAATACATACAACAAAATAATTCTTCAACTGTTACACCAAAAGGATATTTTTAAAAGTCGATTCTCATTTTAATAGCTTTATTTTATATTCTTATTGTAAAAGTAATCAATTTCCTATTCAAGTAATTTGAAGATACAGAAAAAATATGAAGGAAATAAAGATCAAGTATAATCTCTTCTCCAGAATTCTGGGCGTGAGCACGTATGCATGCACACACACACATTTTCATGTTGACAAACAGAGAACCTCATTTTTAACAGCCACATATTCTTCCACAACATGAAGACACTATAATCCCTTATTTATAGACTGACAGGCAGCTCTTAGTTTCTTACAACTATAAATAGTACTGACATCACATCATCATCCTTTTATAAATATCTTTGTACATTTTCTAATTATTCCTTTATAATAATGTTATATAAGGTAATACCACATCAAAGGTATGTCCTTTCATACAAGGCTTTCGGTTCACTTTATCAGAAATATTCTCCAGAAAGTGTGGCCCAATTGAAGCTGCCCATTTTTTCTATTAGGTTATTCTATTTATATCAATTTGTTAGATTTATTTATATAATAATGCAAGGAGCTGTCTTCCTGTCATGTATTGCATGTTTTCCCCAGTTTATCATTTACTTTTATTCTTAGTGCTGATTATATATACATATGTAAAAGTTTTAGAACATAAATTTTTCCTCTTTAGTTTCTCTACCTTTAGAAAGAGTCTCCCCAATATTAACACCAAACATTTACCTTTGTTTCCTTCTATCATGACTGTATTTATCATATTTTTATTTTTAATCCATCTTATGTTAACATACGAATTATGGACCAAAGAAAGTTTACTTGTTCCTACTAGGGAGAGGATGGTGATGAAGGGATTATGTCACGTAACTACTTGCTTCTCCCACAAATCCATACCACCCAGGATCGAATAAGCAAAATTACCCAAGTAAAGAAGAGGGAGACTGGGTTTCATTCTTCTACCTATATAATTCCCAGAATTTTATGATAATGTAACTATAATGAAAAAAAGGGAACTGCATGAACGGTATAATTATTGGCTCTTTCACACTAGAAACCTGTATACACCTACACGCTTTGGAAATACACTCTATACGCTGCACCCCTATCCATCTGGAAAAAAATAAAGCCACTGTCAAGTTTTATTAGAGTTTCCCAATACCCCGTGTGCATGCTCTATCCTGAGATCCCTACCTCCTGCCAATAGATTAGAGACCAATGAATATCTCCTCTAAATACTGTATACACTTACTTCCCTGTGTCTCTAATAAAGCAAAAGCTTCAGCTGACAAGACATCTGGTATTACAATATGAATCGAAATTTATATTCAGAGGTTCTGATCTTCAGATATTCTAAGGACAAAGTTATCATGTGAGCTTAGCCTATATATAAGGTAAAAACATACTGGTCAACGACACAGGACAATGATGCAGGCCAAGGCCTGAGTCCTGCCATGGACTTTCATGATTCTAACCTTGTCATGGCTACATGCTTCTCATCGCTTAGAGATTAAAGCTGAATACGTTAAGATCATTGAAACCATCCCTAAATAAAATATGATGTAACTAATTTAATGTTAGCTAGGCTATTTAGAAACCAAAACAAATGAAATCTCTCACCTGTTGAGAACAATTGTTGCAATTTTTCTTGACATTACAGGTAAAATGTCAAATAGTTTTGAGCTATAAATTTTGTTCATGTCCTTAACCCTACATAAAATATTTAATAAATGACTAACTTTTTTAAAGATACAATTTTTTTTTAATTGTATAATTGTATAAGTAAAACGTTCATTATAAAAAGATATTTCTGTCACACCTTTGTAAGCATGGGAGAGAGTAGATGGAGAGAAGGTTGGACAGGAAAATAAGGGGCAGCTATCCAGGGTACATCAGGTAGGAAGTGAGAACATAGATTTTATTCTTAGTAAAATCCTTGATTGGTTTAAGCAGGAGTGCAAGTGAGGATGACCATCAAAATAGAAGATGTTCAAATAATCAAAACAAATGTAATGTGGCAACAGGGATTAAGTATGCCTACAAAATAAAACTGTCTGCCATCTAAGTGCTTCCTATGAACCAGGCAAGAAGTCTGTACAAGACAGACACTGATATCCCCATTTTATTTATTTATTTTTTTTTTTAATTTTTTTTTTTCAACGTTTATTTATTTTTGGGACAGAGAGAGACAGAGCATGAACGGGCGAGGGGCAGAGAGAGAGGGAGACACAGAATCGGAAACAGGCTCCAGGCTCTGAGCCATCAGCCCAGAGCCTGACGCGGGGCTCGAACTCACGGACGGCGAGATCGTGACCTGGCTGAAGTCGGACGCTTAACCGACTGCGCCACCCAGGCGCCCCTGATATCCCCATTTTATAGATGAACAAACTGAGTCACAGAAAGATTATGTCATTCAATGGTCCAAAGATAGTGAGTGGCAAAGTAGGACTGAAAATCTGATTGTTCTGATTCTAATTCCTGTGCCTTTCTAAATCACTATGCTACATGACTGATAAACATGGGAAAATTCTAGCCTCAAGTATGTTTGGCCACATAATATCTGTATTAAAAAATGACAGGTGGTTTGAATATGCTTCTTTTTCAGCTAGATACCTACATTACATAGATGAAGGCATGAATAGACAGAAATTCTTCTAGAAACCGTATGTTTGCCAATATGCTTATTGCAGCCAAGATAAAATAATGCCAAAAAGTGTACATTCCTCCTTATTGAAACTTCATCCCTGCAAATCTCCAATTGCTACTATAATGATGTGTCTTATCCTATTCTTCAGTGCATTCCAAGTACCATTTACTTAGAAGTGCTATTTCTCCCCTTCCACACAATTTAGATTTCTTTTTAAAACATGTCTGTCACATAAGAAAAAATGTGATTCTAGCCAGTGACGAGGCCCATGGGTACCCAACAGTAACCTAAACACATAAATATGCCATCTCATCTTGGGAACTCAGGCCCGAAATCCAGTGGTAACTTATTTTGCCGGGATGATTAGTCTCGCTCATCTCAGGGAGGAGTGTGATTGGTCTTCTTACCTGCTAGAAGTAATATAAGACAGACAGCAAAAAAGTCAGGATACTCTGCAAGGCCGGTATAATTCATTTTGAAGTAGGTCCTGAAAAACTGACCAATCTGTTTGCTAAGAAGTTCATCAAAGGTGCCACTCCATGCTCTTGCAACACTTGATGTACCTTCCCAAAATAAAGAACATACAGAGAATACGAGGTCACTGGAAGATTAACATAACACCATTTGCTACTCTATTCTAGGAGGAATGTGGGTTAGTTCAGACAGAATTCAAAGTTTTAATCACATATAAAATTACCCTGATAATTTTATATAGAATATATATATTATTACATATAACATAAATATATATATATATATATATAATTTTATAATTATACATTGGTAACCAAATGCTCAAGTATATAACTGTGGAATCAGCTAACTTTATTTGCATTAAAGAACTATGGTTATTTATTCTATTTTATTTTATTTTATTTTATTTTATTTTATTTTATTTTAGAGAGAGGGCAAGAGTGGGAGAGAGGGACAGAGGGAGAGAGAGAGAGCAAGAATCCCAAGCAAGCTCCATACTCAGCACAGAGCCTGATGCAGGGCTCCATCCCATGACCTTGGGATCATGACCTGAGCTGAAATCGAGTCAGGCGCTCAACCAACTGAGCCACCCAGGCACCCCATGGAACCATAGTTTTTCAGAAAGCAGGTTTCCAAACCCACTAAGAAGCATATTCAGAGGTGAAGCAGAATCATTGGATTTTGCAATTAGGGAGACATTTTAGAGGTGAGATAAATGGGACATACAGGGATCAAGTGAGTCACTCACGATCACATGGTCACTAACTAATGAAGACCTACAAAGATAGGCCAAGGCCTCCACCTCAGTGCTATTTCTACCATTTTGCAAAATTAGATTGATTTTTTTTTTTGAAACATACCTATCACATAAGATAAAATGAGATTCCAGCCAGTGATGAATGCCCACAGCTCTCCAACAGTGACATATGTGTATAAATACGCAGACCCAGTCTTGGGAACTCGGGCCCCAAATTCAGCATAGCAAAGGCCTGCCATCACGGAAGCAAGGGCAGCAATGAGGAAGGACACCACGATGCTGGGACCAGAATCTGCTTTGGCCACCTCCCCAGCCAGGACGTAAACCCCAGCACCAAGAGTGCTTCCAACCCCCAGGGCGATGAGGTCCATGGTGGATAAACAGCGGCATAATTTGGAATCTTCTAGACTGTCCAGAGTGACGATTTTTCTCCGGATCAGACATCGGGCAAAAGACAGCACGGCTCTGCAGGGAATCATTCTGAAGAAAGTAGCCTGAGGAAGAGAAGAGAGGATGTTAGACGTGGAGCTGGAATCCTCATCCCTCCAACTATTGGCCTAGCTTCTCAACACAATTATGGCACCATGTTATTTTTGTTTCTGTTTGACTTTTACTAGAAACAGTCTAGAGCAATCAGAAAGAGGGCTGAAAAAGTCAAAGTTGTGAATTTCTTAGAGTCCACTAATACACGGCCTTTTCTAAGAGACTACAACAAATGGCTTATCTGGGGAACACAGGAATAGAAGCTTTGGGTGGTTAAAAAGATTTGCCATTTTTGTTCATTTGTGCTGCTACAATTTTTAAAGATATGCTGATAGAAATCTCTTCCGGGACACGGCTCCTTTGTCCTCACTACAAGCAAGGAGATGAATTACCTCATCTTTCTTTTCTTCAATCATTCATTCAACTCATGTTTTTTATGCCTTATTGAATGCTAGGGGTTGTGCTAAGAAACAGAGCACCTGGGTGGCTCAGTTGGTTAAGCATCTGACTCTTGGTCTTGGCTCAGGTCATGATCTCACAGTCTGTGAGTTCGAGTCCTCTGTCGGGCTCTGCGCTGACCCGCTTGGGATTCTCTTCCCCTCTCCATGCGTCTCCCTTCCATGAATGCATGCACACATTTTCTCTCAAAATAAATAAATAAACTTATAAAAAAAAAAAAAGAAACATGTCTAGAATGGGGTGGTATGTATTCACAGTCTCCAATTTTATGGGACTTGCAGTCTACTTATTGTCTAAAAGCTGGTAAAAAAACACCATTATTATGTATTTTACAGCTTTATCAAATACATGTGAGCTTTGTTTTCATTTCAGTCTCTTTTAATGTGAAGCCATTTGAACATTTTAGAATAAAAAAAAATTCCTCCCCAAACACACTTGAATTTATCTAAATAAAATTGCTATTCAGTGATAGTTTGAGTATGAATTTGTAGTAAAACATACATGCTCATTTACAATGACTTGAGATTTCTAAATAAATAAATAAATAAGCCCAAAGTCCATGCCAAATATGCTGTGTTCTTCTTAAAATGGAATGAATAAGGTAGACAGAAAGACTTACTCCCCATACTCTATAGGCCCAAACGACCTAACACCGAAAAAAATTATCAGGCTATAAAATAAAGTATGGATCTTAGTAAGGAAAAAAAATGTATACATATTACAGTAAA